>NC_064921.1:794627492-803712492 GCF_023897955.1 Schistocerca gregaria | reverse complement strand
CAATGTTACGCCTTTGACAACCAGAGCAGATTCCGTCGGTACAGTCGCATACGTGAAGATGTTTACGTGGTCTGTAGTCTTTACATGTACACATGTACGAAAGGGTCAGACTTCAGGCGCACTCATAATTATGGACAAAATTATACATATCAAGAATCATGGCATGAGAAACGCAAACAAAAGGGAAGGTTACCGTCGCGTCGACTTCCAGATCATTGGGGACAGAGCGTAAGCTCAACTGGATGGGAGTGGGTGGCGAGAGAGTGAGTGGTCGTCTCGAACTTTGGACATTCGCTGAAGAGGCTTAGGGTTAAGGTAAAATATGATGGCGGGAGAGGGAGACGAACCCTACCATTTCTGGAAGCGAATCCAGTGCCTTAATCACGATCTGCTCGGTAAATAGGAGAGAGGGCTAACACAAACTTGTTTTCATGTGAGTTGGTGTCGTCCAACTACACCCAGTAACTTTCAACACGTACAGAGCTAATGTGAGAACGTAAACAGGTCTCTGGACGAGTTTACTTTGCTTTTGGTTTTTTACTATCCTAAATTTGCTGGTGTATGTACATCAGATAATCATAGCAAACAAGTGCAAAGTAGTTTGCTTTCTCAAGCACGACGACAGGAAACCAGCAGAGCTACAAAAGTTTTAAATAGAATAGCTTAGAGTAACACGGCAAGCCAGTCTGAAAAATATCGGCACGAAGACTTCTCTCCAGCAACAAATTTAAAAACAATCTGCCTCGGAGTAGAAATTGCGAAGAAATTTGGGAACTGCAGGTTGTCAACAAGAAACACCTTTGTACGTCTGTCAACATTGAACATGAAACGATGAGACGCACTGATACTGATCAATTTAACGTATTGCAAAATAAGGAATCCCGGAAGGTGGTATGTCGTTGCATCCCTCCTACCTCAGTTCATCCAACCAGTCATAGGTAGATCCATATGCAGCGTACTACCTTAGACATCTTGTGAGATTCATAATTTACGTCTGGGGTCATCTTTTAGAGAAGGAAAAAGATAATCTAATGTGAGGGAACATTCACTTCGTATGCTGGTCTGCTCTTCACACAAAATGTTTCAAATGGTGACTCATTTTCTTCCTGTGACGTAGCTCTCTTCTTGTGATGTGTTCAGTTACCTCCATTGCTATGGCTCCTTCGAACTTGTTGAACACTGTGCATGCAGCTGCAAAGGACACTTAAACTAGACATCGTAATCAACTCCACTGTGCAACAGAAACAACATGGCCGTGAAAACAAAGCTCGTTTCGATTTAATTATCAGTGTTTCGATCCTGGTATTATCAGCCATCCACAATACCTTCCTGACAACTTGCTATCGGATCTATGACTTTGGTCGAAAAAATATATAACAATAAGGCAGATTGTGACAATTTGATGTTAAAAATGGCAGAACAAAAGTTATTTTAAAGAATTACACTCCTGGAAATGGAAAAAAGAACACATTGACACCGGTGTGTCAGACCCACCATACTTGTTCCGGACACTGCGAGAGGGCTGTACATGCAATGATCACACGCACGGCACAGCGGACACACCAGGAACTGCGGTGTTGGCCGTCGAATGGTGCTAGCTGCGCAGCATTTGTGCACCGCCACCGTCAGTGTCAGCCAGTTTGCCGTGGCATACGGAGCTCCATCGCAGTCTTTAACACTGGTAGCATGCCGCGACAGCG
Source organism: Schistocerca gregaria (assembly GCF_023897955.1). Lineage (NCBI taxonomy): Eukaryota > Metazoa > Arthropoda > Insecta > Orthoptera > Acrididae > Schistocerca > Schistocerca gregaria. The sequence goes on along the minus strand of NC_064921.1, from coordinate 803,710,792 downwards.
TGGACGTGAACCGTATGTGCAGTTGACGGACTTTGAGCGAGGGCGTATAGTGGGCATGCGGGAGGCCGGGTGGACGTACCGCCGAATTGCTCAACACGTGGGGCGTGAGGTCTCCACAGTACATCGATGTTGTCGCCAGTGGTCGGCGGAAGGTGCACGTCCCCGTCGACCTGGGACCGGACCGCAGCGACGCACGGATGCACCCCAAGACCGTAGGATCCTACGCAATGCCGTAGGGGACCGCACCGCCACTTCCCAGCAAATTAGGGACACTGTTGCTCCTGGGGTATCGGCGAGGACCATTCGCAACCGTCTCCATGAAGTTGGGCTACGGTCCCGCACACCGTTAGGCCGTCTTCCGCTCACGCCCCAACATCGTGCAGCCCGCCTCCAGTGGTGTCGCGACAGGCGTGAATGGAGGGACGAATGGAGACGTGTCGTCTTCAGCGATGAGAGTCACTTCTGCCTTGGTGCCAATGATGGTCGTATGCGTGTTTGGCGCCGTTCAGGTGAGCGCCACAATCAGGACTGCATACGACCGAGGCACACAGGGCCAACACCCGGCATCATGATGTGGGGAGCGATCTCCTACACTGGCCGTACACTTCTGGTGATCGTCGAGGGGACACTGAATAGTGCACGGTACATCCAAACCGTCATCGAACCCATCGTTCTACCATTCCTAGACCGGCAAGAGAACTTGCTGTTCCAACAGGACAATGCACGTCCGCATGTATCCCGTGCCACCCAACGTGCTCTAGAAGGTGTAAGTCAACTACCCTGGCCAGCAAGATCTCCGGATCTGTCCCCCATTGAGCATGTTTGGGACTGGATGAAGCGTCGTCTCACGCGGTCTGCACGTCCAGCACGAACGCTGGTCCAACTGAGGCGCCAGGTGGAAATGGGATGGCAAGCCGTTCCACAGGACTACATCCAGCATCTCTACGATCGTCTCCATGGGAGAATAGCAGCCTGCATTGCTGCCAAAGGTGGATATACACTGTACTAGTGCCGACACTGTGCATGCTCTGTTGCCTGTGTCTATGTGCCTGTGGTTCTGTCAGTGTGATCATGTGATGTATCTGACCCCAGGAATGTGTCAATAAAGTTTCCCCTTCCTGGGACAATGAATTCACGGTGTTCTTATTTCAATTTCCAGGAGTGTACAAAGGTATTGCTGGAACACAGATTCATAAATATTCTTAATTTTTGTGTATCTTCTGTTTTAACAGTATTGAATAGTAGTTTGGGATCAGTTTCTTCACAGTTTCCCATGGATAAATATTTCCATTTCCTCCAAAATATCCATTTCCCAGCTGTCCTCTAAGGTATTGCTGCACTATGTCCTGATTTGGCTGCATGTTACACTATAGCTGACTTGTTAGGTTTATTAAGTCTAAAACTATCAATGTGTTCTTTTAAGTTTCTGCCAGTTTGGTCAATGAATTATTTGTTACAATGACTGCAGCTTATTTAACGAATTGCTGATTTGCTCAGTTTCGCAGCTAGTTGTGAGGTTTCATGCACCAGTTCCTTCATTGTTAGTGGGGGCAAACGTGATTCTAATACCTATGTTTTTAAACAACTTTGCTACTATGTTTGATATGTCTCCTAAATACGATATAGTTACACACTTATGGTTTTGTATTTTGTTGTGGGTGGTGACTGTGTCTTTTGTTTGTTTTTACTTTCTGTTATGTGTTGTGAAAGTGCATATGTTTTATGTTTTGTGATACTGTTATGTGCAATGTATCTGTTGTCTCCACTTCTGTCTCATATTCGGTATCACTAAGAGGCGATTTATGTGCACTGTTTAAGAAAGCTCTGAATGCAACATGTTGATGTGAGTTGGGGTATGTCAAAGATACATCAGTGATAGTGTCTGAGGTGTTTTTGGTTGGTTTACTGTGTACATTGATGTTCAGGGTCTGGTTTGAATTAGTCACTGTCATGCCTAAGAAATTTACTTTACTGACGCAATAGATCTAGTGAATAACGTCGAAAGCTCTGGAGCAGAGTTCATAGGCGATGCAATTGTCTGTAGGTAAGGTACAAATCTCGAAAACTGTAGCGAAGTGTAGGAAGACCTGTAGGAGATCCACAGTTAATACTCACACTAGCAGTTGGCACTCGACGTAAATAAATGCAACGTATTCCTTGTAAATAGGCAGAGAAATCCATTACTGAAAAAGAGATCGCAGTAGTAGAAGATTCGATGGTTCGATGTGCCGTACTCACAAACACAGGGGAGACTGTTGCCAATGCACTTACCTGTAAAAAAAAAAAAAAAAAAAAAAAAAAAAAAAAAAAAAAAAAAAAAAAAAAAAAAGCCGTTAGTGTACTTTGTACTAATGAGGAAGCACATACCTTAGAAACTAGAAAACCAGATCTTTGGAACATGTGATAATATTTGTAGACTTCAAAAAGGCGTACGATTCAATAGGTAGAAATACATTACGGGGCAGTTTAAACGAGTGTGGACTAGATAATAGAACAGAAATAATTAAGCACTTTAACCAACACAACAACGAAACTATAATTTGTGGGAGAGTTATCAGAAAATTTAGAAATAAAATCAGGAGCACACAAGGATATGGTTTCCGCCCCCAATTTCTAACTGTGAGTTAGACGAAATGGTTAGAGAATGGATGATGGCCACGGATAGTAAGAGTATACAACTAGAAAGAAACTAAAACAAGATCACACGTTCCATTTGATCGAATTTAATATCCTTATTATTATTATTATTATTATTATTAACATCAGTTACTCATTCAATTGGAATTGTGACTCTACACCACTTTCATTTTGAAATAGTTTTCACATTTATTGAATTACAGTGTAGATTACTTCGCCTTTCTTTAAAGTATTTATAAAATAAATTCTGAGTTTTTTTACAGTTACAAGTCCCTTTTCCTAAAGGTATCCAAATTTTGGAACGAAATTTCTCATTTTTTCCTGCGGCATCAGCTGGTTTAACACACTGTTAGTTTTCAACCCACTACTACCTGACTCGTTAGCAAAATTTGCGGTTTCCAACATAACAGACTGTACATAACCTAGACAGTTTCACTATGTTTGAGATTCACTGTTTTCCTCCCCTAACAAGACATCATTTAGACTAACATAATAACTCACTTCTTCTCCATGTATCAGTTTCTCAACAGCTGTATTTATCTGATTATCCCTTGGAAGGTCATCAGTTATCTGATTGTCTATTGACACATTTATCTGCTCAAGGGTTTCCATTTCTCCGATTCTTTTATTTCTTTTTTCTCCTGATTTACCCCGCAAGTCTTGACCGAGCAACCCTTCAGACAAGACTCATCAATTGCCTTCCTAGTTTGGTTTTCTATGTGTTCTTTCCAAAACCATCTCCAAAATCCCTCGTCACTGGCACTTTATTTTAGATTGCATCCATTATTTCGTCATCATTCTCATCACAATTCTGAAATAACCACTCACCTCTGTAGTCCCTCAATTAAAATCATGTAATTCTCTAACATTGGGGACCAATAACAGGGAAGTCCTCAATTTGACGAGTCATTCTTTTCCGCGATAGGTATTAAATGTTGTTGTGGCAGGTTGTGTTCTGGACACCATCTGCCTCTAGTTACAAACACTCTATTATCATTCTTGTCAAAATTATAGATTTGATTTCCTCGCATAGGTTTCCTTTCTGGATAAGAATTCCTGTAATTGTTACCATCTCTTCTCCCTTGATAGTAGTTATTATTATTATGGTTATCATTTCTGCATTATCCCTCTCATAGGCAAAATTTTGCCTGACTCTTCTCTCAAATGCCCTATCCAAATTATGCACATAATTCACGAAATGGTCAGTGGAGTCATCTGATCTACTTACCAAACCGCACTGTGTTCTTTCAAGTAAAATTCTCTTTAATGCTTCTATCTGTGATAAATCGTCAAACGGCTGACTCAAGTGAACTAATTTTTTAACTGTGCTCTGCGAAACTCCTTTATTCCTCCCTTATGCTCTCTGTGATGTGGCTCATTTAGAAATACACCCTTATTTCTAGCCTGCTCTGGTTGAGACCAAAACCTTTTCAAGAAACCCTTACTCATACTCATCAGATGTCAAATTTTGACAACTGAGTTAATTAGTTCCACTATCAGAAATACTACAACGTAAATACGTACTTTTATCCATTCTGGATTTGGAACACTGCGACTGTCTTGTTAAAAGTTTCAGGAATTATTGCAACCAATCGCCATTTCTTTTCCAGTTTTTATTTATTCATGACCGGTATCGAATCGCTTGGCAATTCATCATCAGCTGATACAATTTAGTTTGCAGTATTGTGGGGGTCGTGCATCTGTTTTAAATACAGAGACGAAAAAGTGAGCACTGTATGTGGAAAGAATATTACGATTGCAACATTAATTTGATGGTGTTACTCACTGTTTTTATTCTTGTGGCAGGCACTGTTCTGGAAAACATAATGTGTGCTTACCAGTATTGATAAATATCAAGTGAAAGAGGCACTTTTCCACCGATGGCAACTCCCACATACTTTACAAAATATAAACAAACGAAAGAGTGTGGGTGTTGTTGTCTCCAAAGAGTTTTGTGGAGGCAGACAATTTTCTTTGCTCATTTTTTGTTTTGTGTGGCATTCGTAATAAAATATATATTTATTACATTACTTTACTTATATAACTTATTATTATGTTTTTACATTAAAAACTTTTCTTATGCTATTTACAAAATCTATAATAGAGTGCTTAGGACAATATTTCTGATAGTGAAGTTGTGTTTGGCATGTTTCTCATTGTCCAATAAACAGGATAGTATACATATGGGGAGGGGAGGGGTGGGAGGCGGGGAGGAGGGAGGGAGGATGAGAGGGGGAAGGGACACAGAGAGAGAGAGAGAGAGAGAGAGAGATTGTGTGTGCGTGTGTGTGTGTGTGTGTGTGTGTGTGTGTGTGTATGGGCGTGTAAAAAAAAAGAGGTGGAGAGGATGGTCTTTAGGTGTGGTATGGTTATGGGAGTGGAGGAGTGCAGTATTTATTAGTTTCTCAAATTTAAGGACTCTTTAAAATTTTGGAAGAATGGGTTGTATGCTAAATCACTTTGTTCGTTTAAGATGGTATGGGGTGTTTTGTTGTAATGTATGAAACTTTCTAGTTGTTGCAACTAAATATGTACATCGAAAATACGTCTGCTCAATACTATACAAGGAAACCGACTCCGTCTTCGTGTCTAAGCGTCCATTATAGTTGACTTACTCCCAGTATCAAATGAACAATTACATTTTATGCTTCTTACGCAGACGACAAATAGAACTATAATAAAACAATATCTATGGCAAAAACGGAACAGATTTCGGTGACTTTCGTGTACTAATTCTATACTGATGTAATAATTGCTAGTCATTGAAATACAGTTTATAGTTTCTGCATTTGACAGTACAGGTAATTTGAACGCAGCAGCTGTGTTGAAACAGGCACCACAAATTTGCGTGTTTAAGTTTGTTTCTTTCAGAATGTGATTTTGTTAGCGATGTGTTAAAATTAATAGTGTAAAAATCCAAACCGGATCCTGATGTTAACAATTTTACAAATGAAGTATGTTTTGCACTTCTGAATTACGATGCATTTTAAATATTTCATATTTCGATTACAATTTAATTCAGCAGGTTTGGCAAGAAGTAAAATGTGTTTCAGGTGCTCCACGTCGTAAACTTACCGATGAGCCATAAATTTCACAAAGGTATCTATTTTGTATAAATAAGCAAATTTTCAAGTTATTTATATCGTTAACTTATGTTTAATTAATATCCTGTAACAGCTAAGATGATTATTATCAAACTATATTGAGCCTACAAATATAAATTGCTTCACAATCTATTAGTTTTGCATATTTGAATTTTTCATATATGTTCGTAATTATGGTATGCTAAAAACTCTTCTTTTCTTTGTTAGCTGCAAAAATACACTCCTGGAAATTGAAATAAGAACACCGTGAATTCATTGTCCCAGGAAGGGGAAACTTTATTGACACATTCCTGGGGTCAGTTACATCACATGATCACACTGACAGAACCACAGACACATAGACACAGGCAACAGAGCATGCACAATGTCGGCACTAGTACAGTGTATATCCACCTTTCGCAGCAACGCAGGCTGCTATTCTCCCATGGAGACGATCGTAGAGATGCTGGATGTAGTCCTGTGGAACGGCTTGCCATGCCATTTCCACCAGGCGCCTCAGCTGGACCAGCGTTCGTGCTGGACGTGCAGACCGCGTGAGACGACGCTTCATCCAGTCCCAAACATGCTCAATGGGGGACAGATCCGGAGATCTTGCTGGCCAGGGTAGTTGACTTACACCTTCTAGAACACGTTGGGTGGCACGGGATACATGCGGACGTGCATTGTCCTGTTGGAACAGCAAGTTCTCTTGCCGGTCTAGGAATGGTAGAACGATGGGTTCGATGACGGTTTGGATGTACCGTGCACTATTCAGTGTCCCCTCGACGATCACCAGAGGTGTAAGGCCACACCATGATGCCGCGTGTTGGCCCTGTGTGTCTCGGTCGTATGCAGTCCTGATTGTGGCGCTCACCTGCACGGCGCCAAACACGCATACGACCATCACTGGCACCAAGGCAGAAGCGACTCTCATCGCTGAAGACGACACGTCTCCATTCGTCCCTCCATTCACGCCTGTCGCGACACCACTGGAGGCGGGCTGCACGATGTTGGGGCGTGAGCGGAAGACGGCCTAACGGTGTGCGGGACCGTAGCCCAACTTCATGGAGACGGTTGCGAATGGTCCTCGCCGATACCTCAGGAGCAACAGTGTCCCTAATTTGCTGGGAAGTGGCGCTGCGATCCCCTACGGCACTGCGTAGGATCCTACGGTCTTGGCGTGCATCCGTGCGTCGCTGCGGTCCGGTCCCAGGTCGACGGGGACGTGCACCTTCCGCCGACCACTGGCGACAACATCGATGTACTGTGGAGACCTCACGCCCCACGTGTTGAGCAATTCGGCGGTACGTCCACCCGGCCTCCCGCATGCCCACTATACGCCCTCGCTCAAAGTCCGTCAACTGCACATACGGTTCACGTCCATTGCTGTCGCGGCATGCTACCAGTGTTAAAGACTGCGATGGAGCTCCGTATGCCACGGCAAACTGGCTGACACTGACGGCGGCGGTTCACAAATGCTGCGCAGCTAGCGCCATTCGACGACCAACACTGCGGTTCCTGGTGTGTCCGCTGTGCCGTGCGTGTGATCATTGCTTGTACAGCCCTCTCGCAGTGTCCGGAGCAAGTATGGTGGGTCTGACACATCTGTGTCAGTGTGTTCTTTTTTCCTTTTCCAGGAGTGTATAGGTCGAATATTATAATAATATCGTACAGTTGTAGGTATGAACGATAGTATCCCAATATTTGTTATTTAAATTATATGCTAGCAACTGCGTGTGGAAAAGTGTTAATAAAGAACCAAATCCTCAGTAACAGGTTACGCATTGTTCGATGCCAGTTCAGATTCCTTACTGATTTGACTAATCCCAATTCTAAAAACTTTACAACTCATACAGTACAATTCATCCCAAATTCCTATCATCATTCATGCGGAAGATATAGTCTTATGGAACAGTTTGAATCTTCTTGATTTCACCTGGATAACTTCAGAGACATAGAGGAAGAGAAAATTCGTATCAAATTATTTCTTGAGTGTCTCAACAACATAAGCAGCCCTTCGCGGGAAACGTTACCGGATATTGCGTATCTTCACGTTTTTAAGGCGCAATGACTACTCTATTAAATTTTGGACGCGTAGCCGCCCCAAATTCAGTTTCTTCTTCTACTGTTTCGGCTGAATATCGTTCAGCCATCTTCAGAGTGAGCCGAAAGACTGACGCTGCAGCACTCGTTCAGTCCTTCCAGTTCGCGGATCGAGCTACTGCGGATGTGCCCACAGATACAGAGGCGCCAGAGTCGTTGATCGGCGGCAAAGAAGTACAGTGTATGTGAATTATATCTATGGCTGTGCAGTCGATCCTCGCTGGAGTGCCGATGTATAAGTTGCATTATCGCGACGTCTTTGTATGTTTATTACTACACTCCTGGAAATGGAAAAAGAACACATTGACACAGGTATGTCAGACCCACCATACTTGCTCCGGACACTGCGAGAGGGCTGTACAAGCAATGATCACACGCACGGCACAGCGGACACACCAGGAACCGCGGTGTTGGCCGTCGTATGGCGCTAGCTGCGCAGAATTTGTGCACCGCCGCCGTCAGTGTCAGCCAGTTTGCCGTGGCATACGGAGCTCCATCGCAGTCTTTAACACTGGTAGCATGCCGCGACAGGAATGGACGTGAACCGTATGTGCAGTTGACGGACTTTGAGCGAGGGCGTATAGTGGACATGCGGGAGGCCGGGTGGACGTACCGCCGAATTGCTCAACACGTGGGGCGTGAGGTCTCCACAGTACATCGATGTTGTCGCCAGTGGTCGGCGGAAGGTGCACGTGCCCGTCGACCTGGGACCGAACCGCAGCGACGCACGGATGCACCCCAAGACCGTAGGATCCTACGCAGTGCCGTAGGGGACCGCACCGCCACTTCCCAGCAAATTAGGGACACTGTTGCTCCTGGGGTATCGGCGAGGACCATTCGCAACCGTCTCCATGAAGCTGGGCTACGGTCCCGCACACCGTTAGGCCGTCTTCCGCTCACGCCCCAACATCGTGCAGCCCGCCTCCAGTGGTGTCGCGACAGGCGTGAATGGAGAGACGAATGGAGACGTGTCGTCTTCAGCGATGAGAGTCGCTTCTGCCTTGGTGCCAATGATGGTCGTATGCGTGTTTGGCGCCGTGCAGGTGAGCGCCACAATCAGGACTGCATACGACCGAGGCACACAGGGCCAACACCCGGCATCATGGTGTGGGGAGCGATCTCCTACACTGGCCTTACACCTCTGGTGATCGTCGAGGGGACACTGAATAGTGCACGGTACATCCAAACCGTCATCGAACTCATCGTTCTACCATTCCTAGACCGGCAAGGGAACTTGCTGTTCCAACAGGACAATGCACGTCCGCATGTATCCCGTGCCACCCAACGTGCTCTAGAAGGTGTAAGTCAACTACCCTGGCCAGCAAGATCTCCGGATCTGTCCCCCATTGAGCATGTTTGGGACTGGATGAAGCGTCGTCTCACGCGGTCTGCACGTCCAGCACGAACGCTGGTCCAACTGAGGCGCCAGGTGGAAATGGCATGGTAAGCCGTTCCACAGGACTACATCCAGAATCTCTACGATCGTCTCCATGGGAGAATAGCAGCCTGCATTGCTGCGAAAGGTGGATATACACTGTACTAGTGCCAACATTGTGCATGCTCTGTTGCCTGTGTCTATGTGCCTGTGGTTCTGTCAGTGTGATCATGTGATGTATCTGACCCCAGGAATGTGTCAATAAAGTTTCCCCTTCCTGGGACAATGAATTCACGGTGTTCTTATTTCAATTTCCAGGAGTGTAGAAAGCGCTGGCTTCTACGACTTATCAAAGCTGAAATCGCTATCTCCATAAATCAAATTCATCGCCAAGCGAATTTCGATTACCTCTTTCACCACCGAGTGACCAGTATGAACAAATTGTTCTGCCACAGCCGATTTATTTGGCTGTAAGGCGTGCCAGTACCTGCAGTGCTCCGTACATCTTCCAGCGGACTTGTAAACCCCAGCCTTCCGAAGCATCAATTATCTTTAACGGAATCCATCAGTGCTGCTGTCTCCGGTGGAGGACGAAGAATCACTTTTACTTTGTGCTTACTGAGGATCCGTCCTATTTTTGACGATATGCTTTCCATACGTGACAGGAAAGGCATAGATTTAAATCTCTCTGTGTCTTCATCTCCACTGCTTACAGCCACCTTTGTTTCCCTTACGTATCTGCTGTGGAGAATACCCGTTGGCTGGACATACGAAATTTAATGCAGCAGTTTCCGGATACTGTCCGCCACGACATTGAGTTTCCGCTGTTCCCGGAACCTCATCTACCGCAGATACTTGGCGTTGCTCCCCCACCCCGTGGAGGCCGGCCAGCGCCCCGCCCCCACACTGCCGCCCCCACCTGCTGGCTGCAGCACCCTTGCCCTTGACGGAAACCGTCAATGCGGAGAGTGGCGGCCCATGTTCCCCAAAATTGAATTACCCCGAGGCCAGCTTGATTTCGCTAGCGCCAAAATGGGGAAAAAAACTAACGTTAAAGGGGGAAAAGCCCCACTGCGTACGACCTAGGGTCACAGAGAGCGAGGATTTTGTATAGGATAGTGTGTTGAAGAGGAGCTAGGATGATGTAAAGAAGCAAAACTAAGACAAGGTTAATGGACTGTTGGAGATTTAATTCAGATGATGCCGAGGGAATTAGATTAGTAAACGAGACAGTAAAAGTAGTAGACGAGTTATGCTGTTTGAGAGACCAACTGACAGGAGCATGAACAAAGACGAAATAAATTGTAGAAAGGTTATAGCAAGAAAAGTTTTTATAGAAAAGAGAAATATGTTAACACAGAACATAAATACACTCTAACACAAAAAACGACCCATTACGAATGAATTATCGCAATTGGATGAAAAAAGATGTGATGCACATATAGGAAGAAACCAATAATACAGTTTCCGAAAAAACAAATGATGTGTTCAAGAGAAAGAGCTTCACAAGTTCAGCAAGTCAATAACGCGCTGGTTCACTTCTGCCCTAATGCAAGCAGTTATTCGGTTTGATAGATCTGTTGGCTGTCTGAGCGATATCGTGACAAATCATGTCCAACTGACGCTTCACATGGTTGGAGGGCCCTGCCCATAGTGTTCCAAACATTCTCAATTGGCCGGAGACCTGGCAACCTTACTGGCCAAGGTAGAGTTTGGTAAACACAAAGACAAGCATTAGAAACTCTCTCCATGTGTGGGCAGGTATTATCTCCCTGATGTCCGCCCCGATAGCTGAATGGCCAGCGTGACGGACTGTCGTCCTCAGGGGACTGGGTTCGATTCCCGGCTGGGTCGCCGGCCACGGTGGCCGAGTGGTTCTAGGCACTTCAGTCCGGAACCACGCGGCTGCTATGGTCACATGTTCGAATCCTGCCTCAGGCATGGATATGTGTGATGTCCTTCGGTTAGTTATGTTTAAGTAGTTCTAAGTCTACAAGACTGATGACCTCGGATGTTAAGTCCCATAGTGCTCAGAGCCATTTGAACCATTTTTTGAACCCGGGCGGGTCGGGGATTTTCTCCGCTCAGGTACTGAGTGTTGTGTTGTCTTCATCATTATTTCATCTCCATCCGGCGTTCACGTCGCCCAATGTGACGTCGAATGTAATGAGACCTGCACCAAGGCGGCCGGGCCTGCCCCATAAGGGGCCTCCCGACCAATGGCGCCAAACTCTCATTTCCATTTCCATCTTCCTGATGTGTAAGCCTAGGATGGCTTGGCGCGAAGGAACAAAACGGGACATATTATATCGTAGACGTACCACTTCGCTGTAAAGAGTGTCCTGGGTAACAACCAAAGAGGCCCAGCTATGAAAATAAATGGCACCGCAGATCATCACTCCTCTGCTATCGCGCCGCATGGTTGGCAACGTTCAGCTTGGTATCCCAGCGTCGTCTGGGGCGTCTCCAGACGCATCTTCGAACTGGAATCCCATTGACTGGAGCAGAACTGCCTTCAGTGTTGAATCCCACTTCTAACTGAACTCCGATGACCAGCAAAGAAGTGCCTTGATATGCCGTGGACCACGGTGGGATATCAGCTTGACTGCCACCCAAGCCAGGAGTCATGGTCTGGAGGGACATTTCATTTCATAGCAGGGCCCTTTGCTTGTCATCAGCGGCATCCTTACAGTACAGAGGTACGTCGACGATATTCTACGCCCTGATTTGTTGCCCTTCATGGCAAGCCATCCTAGGCTTACATTTCAGCAGGATAATGCCCGTTGGCACACGGCGAGAGTTTCAACTGTTGTCTTCCTGCTTGCCAAAACCTACCTCGCCCAGCAAGGTTGCTGGTTCCGATCTCTTCCCCAACTGAAAACGTTTGGAGCATTATGGGCAGAGCCCTCCAACCATCTCGGAATTTTCACGATGTAACGCACCAATTAGACAGAATTTGTCACGATATCGCTCAGAGGGACAACGAGCAACTCTATCAAGCAATGCCAAGCCGAAAAACCGCCTGCGTAAGGCAAGACCATAAGTCTGACGGCCTGGCAAGCATCTCGGCCGATATTTTCATTAATTCACTGGAAGACAATTTCTTCAATAATTTTTCAGGCACTGATCCGGGTATTTTGTTATATTCTTGTTACGTAGACGAGATTTTGATCATATACAGTGCTTCCTCGGGAGATATTGAGCATTTGTTTGGAATTTTTAATGGTCTTCATGAAAAAACTATCTTCACTTGTGAATTAGAAAATAATGATGGCCAGCTACATTAGTTGGATCTTAGTAATGCCGTAAACAACGACAGACTTCACTTCAGTATTTTTCGAATAGCCACTAACAAAGATTAGTTTGTGCCCGCCATTCATCGTACAGTTTCTGTACTTTCGTCACTAGACAAGCTTAGTGATGAGGTGAATTTAATAAAAACTATTGCACTTAATAACAAGTATGGTTCCTTGTTAGTTGAAAACGTCTTCAATGTTGAAAATGACGCTAAAGTGCCTGCTTTAGGCATCAGTGCTGCTTGTAACAGTAACGAGTACAAAAATGTTTCTTCAGTTCCTGTATTAGCTCCTATTTCTTCTAGAATTTGATGGATCCTGAGTTACCTTTTGTACTAAGAATAACTCGCAAAAAAAAAATCTTATTCACAATCTCAAGTCCACGGCTGCTCTTATTTACAGTTCAGGAGTTTATAAAATCACTTGTGATACGTGTCTTTCTTCTTATATAAGACAGTGTCAGGTATAAAGGACATTAATTGGTAAAAATAGGAACTAACGTACATAAATTCACTGATCATCCGTTAATTTCCGTTCACAAATCGAAAGGTGTTGAAGGAATTTCCATTTCATACAGGGAAACGGAACGTCACATGCTCGACGTACTCGAACAGCTGGAGATTTTCAAGCATATTTCTATGAACGATTATCTCATCCTCAACGAACAGCTACAATCACGTACCAAATTCTGTTCAGTAGCTTTAATCAACTACTCGCAATTTTTGAGTCCTTTATTTTTTACTATGTTTTCCTGTCTCTAATTCCGAAACATCTTTTTCTTCAAGTTTCACATACACTGAAGAGCAAAGAAAAAGGGTACACCTGCCTAATACCGTGTAGGGACCCCCGCGAGCACGAGGAGTGCCCCAACACGACGCGTCATGAACTCGACTAATATATGTAGTAGTGCTGGAGGGAATTGACACCATGAATCCTGCAGGGCTGTCCATAAATTCATAAGAGTACGAGGGGGTGGAAATCTCCTCTGAACAACACGTTGCAAGGCATTCCAGATATGCTCAATAATGTTTATGTATGAGGAGTTTGCTGGCCAGCGGAACAGTTTAAGCTTAGAAGAGTGTTCCTGAAGCCACTCTGTAGCAATTCTGGACATATGGGGTGTCCTACTGGAATTGTCCAAGTCCGTCGAAACGCACAATGGACATGAATGGGTGTAGGTGATCAGACAAGATGCTTACGTACGTGTCACCTGTCAGAATCATATCTAGACTATCAGGGGTCCCATATCACACCAACTGCAGACGTCCCACACCATTACAGAGGCTCTACCAGCTTGAACAGTCCCCAGTTGACGTACAGGGTCTAAGGACTCATGAGGTTGTCTCCATACCCGTACACATCCATCCGTTCGATACAATTTGAAACGAGACTCGTCCGATCAGGCAACATGTCTGCAGTCATCAACAGTCAAATGTAGGTAGTGATGACTTTAGGCGAGGCGTAAAACTTCGTGTCGTGCAATCATCAAGGGTACACGAGTGGGCCTTTATTTCCGAAAGCTCATGTCGATGATGTTTCGTTGAATGGCTCGTACGCCGACACTTGTTGATGGCTCAGCATTGAAATCTGTAGCAATTTGGGGAAGGGTTGCACTTCTATCACGCTGAACGATTCTCTTCAGTCGTCGTTGGTCCCGTTCTTGCAGGATCTTTTTCCGGCCGCAGAGATGTCGGAGATTTGATGTTTTACCAGATTCCTAATATTGTAAGTAGGCTGTTTAGGTTTTCTTATTGGTAACGCCACATAGCGCTCGGTATGAAAAAATCACTGGCTGTGCCGTGTGCAGTCTGTGTTTAGTCTGCATGTTGTCTGCCATTGTAGCGTTGGGCAGCGGCAGCTGGATGCTAACAGCGCGTAGCGTTGCGCAGTTGGAGGTGAGCCGCCAGCAGTGGTGGACGTGGGGAGAGAGATGGTGGAGTTTTGAAATTTGTAAGAATTGGTGTCATGAACTGCTATATATATTATGACTAGTGAGGTAAATACATTGTTTGTTCTCTATTAAAATCTTTCATTTGCTAACTATGCCTATCAGTAGTTAGTGCCTTCAGTAGTTTGAATCTTTTATTTAGCTGGCAGTAGTGGCGCTCGCTGTATTGCTGTATTACAGTAGCTTGAGTAACGAAGATTTTTGTGAGGTAAGTGATTTGTGAAACGTATAGCTTAATGCTAGTCAGGGCCATTCTTTCGTAGGGACTTTTGGAAGTCAGATTGCGTTGCGCTAAAAACTATTGTGTGTCAGTTTAAGCACAGTCTTGAATAAATTTTTCTAAGGGGACGTTTCATATGGCGACCCTGCCAGGATACCTCACTGGAATCTTCTGATTTTTTCTTGTAGTTTGTGTAATTAGTGTAGCTTTTGTTTATTGCTAGCGCGTAATGATAGAGAGAATTTCCTTTGTAGTTGCAGTCTTTCATTGTTGTACAGTAAAATAGTTGTGGCATGCATGTAGTTTTGCACGAAGTATTTCGCAGCTGCGCTTGCAATTAACTAGATATTATTTTCAGTGCTATCTTAATGTATTCTCTTATTTTTGCTCTTCAAATTGTGTTTTTTTCTGTGTTGTCGTGTGAAGTATTGTGACAATAATGGCGTGTGAAAAACGTAATACTAGGCTCCAAAGTAAACTGAGAAATGACAGTGAAGACGAAAGCAGTGTGTTAGCGCCACCATGTAATGAATTAACTAATGTTCAAAGTAGTAATTTGGTAATTGTACATAGGGAAATGGAGCGGCCTGCAAACAATGGTTTAGACAGTGAAACAATTAGTGAACAGGGAAGCATTATCGATCGATCGGTTGGCAACCGCTCGCCTCAGGAGTCCGAAATGACAGGATACATTCTTGCAAATACTGTAGATTCAGGTTTTGCGTCCTCACCGGTTTCTCAAATAAGACAAGACACATTTTCTGTTTTTCAAACTGCGAATATTGCCGGTTCAAATACATTTCCGAATAGCACTAAGGAACATGTTTCAGACACCAGTGCACTGTTATTACAATTAATGCAACAAATGGGACAAAAGCTTCAAACGTTAGACACAATGGAACAAAATCAGAGACAAACACAACAAAAGTTTCAAAAGTTAGACACAATGGAACAAAATCTTCAAAAGTTAGACACAATGGAACAAAATCTTCAAAAGTTAGACACAACGCTTGAACAAAATCAGAAACAAATGGGACACAATCTTCAAAAGTTAGACACAATGGAACAAAATCTTCGGAAGTTAGACACCACACTTGAACAAACACGTGAAGATTTAACTACTGAGTTACATAACATTGAATCGAAATGTCAAAAAATCTGTAATGACATAAAAACACAAATTTGTGAGCATTTCCAACCCATTTTTTCGCGGCATGAAAATGCATTACAGAATCACGAATCAGCCATAAAAGAATTGCAAACTATTGTTCGTGAAAATCACGACACCTTGCAAGCTAAAATGGACTCAGTTGCATCCACCGATTCGGTTACGCAACTTGCAAGAACTCAGGAAAACTTAAAGGACACAGTAGATTCGATTTCAACACAAATGGACACTCTGAAACTTGGTTCAGAAAAACACACTGAGGAAATGTGTTCACTATCGGAGAAAGTAGCCGAACTTTCGGATCAGTTCACTAATTTATCTACGAAGGTAGATGATAATCTGAATGACACAAAACCGGTAGTCTTTAATGACACAGAAGAGTACGAACAAATTAGGAAATTCAAACAAAGTCTGAATCAAATTAGTACGCAACACCAAAGAGAAATCCGGGAAGTACAAGATCAGCTGTCACAGGTAATCCAACAATTACGTATTTCAGAGGACACTCGCGCTCCAATACGGGAAGAGGGACATAGAAATACGGAACAGCCACAAAATAATAACACAGGGCACTTCGAAAATTATGAAAGAAATTGGCAAGGTGCACCGAATTTTGAGATGGAACTGCCGACATGACGTAACAATGAACGATATGCGACCCGCCGACACGATGATTTTGACTATAAGCTGTTCATTACTAAACGTAAATTCAAAAAATTTAAGAATTCTGGCAACGACATTCATCCACAAGCGTGGCTCCATCAATTCTCTCATTGTTTTCCTCCCAACTGGTCATTAGAGCACAGATTAGTACTTATGTGTGGCTACTTAGAGAACGAACAAGCTGTAAGAATGCGATCGGTCATTCACGATTGCCACAGTGAAGGAGAATTTTATCATGCCTTCCTCTCAGCATATTGGTCCCAAGCCACACAAGACCGAGTAAAACATGGCATCATGATGATGAAACATTTCGAACAATCTGAATTTTCCAATCTTGTGAAATATTTTGAAGATATGTTGCACAAGAATCAGTACCTGTCAAACCCATACAGCCCATCAGAACTCATTCGCATTTGATTAATCAAATTGCCTGAACATTTACGGCATATTATTTTGGCAGGCCGTTGCAAAGACGACATTGAAGCTTTTCAGGGACTCTTACAAGAATTAGAAATTGACACTGACAATCGCGGAACGCGAAAACAGGAACACAACAATTACAGGTCACATCCGTCGCAATTCCACGATGAAAGAAATAATAACTGGACACGACAAGGCTATTCTCACAACACAAACCGTGACCAAAACAGATACCACCCGTCTGACAACCGTTGGAAGAATAATAGTTACAGAGAAAGATCGCATTTCCGTAGTAATGAATATTACACAGACAATCATAGAAACAGACAATGTGGCAACCAGAACTATTATTATCACGGGAGACAGAATAATTTCAGACGCAAGGGTCCACCGCGCAATGATAATTCAGGGAGAAATTCTCCACCACTTAACCGACAAGAAAGAAACTACAGGAACTACCGACATGACGACAGACGATATGATCGTAACGACAGACCTGAATTGCATCAGAACTGGCAGGATTCAAACAGAGCAGGGCCCTCTCGACAAGGTGAATTTGAAGAAGTTAGGTCCCCTAATCCCATTAACGGCGCGCGCCAACAAAGAGACAGACAATGACTCACACCGCAGGCAGCCGCGTGCGCCGGCTGGCTCAGAGAAAAATAACATAAGCTAACCTTGAGCAAAATTCCAGTGTTCCTTAGCGACGTAATCACATGATAACTGCTTTTCAGTTGACAGTCTGCGTACTAGGAAGAGTAAAGGTTTATACCACATTTCACATGTAAAACCGTTTATTGAAAGATAATCTGCTTTTTAACTTTCTCTTTGCCATAAAGCTGTTCACATCACGTCACTAGTATACTTTGTCACACTAAGAATCTGTTAACATGCAACAATGTTTTGAAGTTAACTATCCAGTCTAAAACTTAGAGAACTTATTTAGACAGTATTTACGAGTGCATTGTTATAGTGAACAGACGTCACAGTGTTATTGTGTGTGTACATTCTTGCTTGTTAGTTGCACGATTACGTAACGACTATAAGGCTCACATACTTAGAACATTTACCAGTATTGCTAATGAGATTTTAATGCAACATTTTGGTTTACCTGAAAATACATTCTGGATTTAAAGTACTTTCTGTGAGATACCAGATGATACAGTGGTTAGTTTATGTGACAGCTACACGATTTTATCACGACGCTACTAATGTGTAACACAATTTACAATGTGCTTTTGCGGTGTATCTGTTTTATATCTGCACAGTTTTTCTGAATTATTCTGGAAAGTAAAACATGTTTTAGTGGTAACTTTTGTGGTATAGCTACAATTAGACAGCCTTTTCCATAGCACAGCAATACGTTACAGCACAGTACTTACTTCATTACGGCAATAAGCGTAATAACTAAGATATCTATATGCAAAGCATTTCAATTTCGTTTATCATGAGGTAAGTACATTGACTTCTGCAGAACTTAGCTTTCGGAGGACAATAACTACGACACTTCCACAGAGATTGTCTTACAGCAAGACGCACATTTAGCGCTACAGGACACGCATTAAACTATTTATTTTTCAACATATTTGAATTACAAAGAAAGTTTTCCGTGATACATTTCATTCTATTGCTGTAAACTGTAACACCTGAAGATATAATTACATTAATCCTCAGGGGGGTACACGCTTACTTTGTGTACCATGTGTTTGGCAAGCACAAGGAGCCCTAGCTAATATGGTATTTGCTTATACAACTTTACACATCGGTACCATATTTCTCTAACACAGAATTACACAGCTATCTGATTATTTGACAGAGAAACAAACATCTTTTTACTACGTCAGTGACACATATTTAAGCAATTACGCAGGTGGATAACTTCACACTTATGAAATTCTATTTCGTCTGTACTTTGTGAACTGTTCATATTTTTTCGGAACCATTGTGATACTAAGAGAGGTTTGAATGATGTATTTGGTATGGGATCATGATGTTTAAAGTACGTTTGAGTTAGATGACACTTTTGACATGAGCAGAGCATTTTTTTAGGTTTTGAAATTATTGGAGGAAGCTACGACGATTTTGAGAATTGACTGAGGTGTTATGATGTTATTTTTACGACGACGATGTGTATTATGCTGCTGAGGGATGTGTAAGCTGATGCTATATGAGTTATTTGGTTATGCTACGTATCTGTTATGATGAAATATTGAAGAAGTGTCGACGAATAAGGTAAGGAATAATGAGTAGTGGTTAGGGACTCTGGTTTGTGAAAAAGGTTCTTGGAAACCAGGAATCGTACTTTAAGAGTTATGAAAACTATGTATATGCGTGAATGTATCACTATGCTGTCGAAAATTTTTGAACACTATTATTTTTAAATGATTTTATTTCTACAGATTTGTAACGCAAATTCTTGACCTGTGAATTTTTTTTATATGAGACTGCCACTGTAGCGGAAACTGGTGTCGTAAATATTTCGATAAGACAGTTAAGTGACCACCTGCACGTAATGCGTCGTGGGCACCCAGCTGCGCGACAACCACCTGACAAAAGAAAGCCATTAGTTTGTGCCTTTCAGAGGCACAGGTAAAAAAAAAAGGGAGGCCATTATCCTCGCTATTGACATTCCTTTGTAGAAAGCACCGCAAATACGACACGCTCATTACTGAGAAAGATACTTACATCTGACACCTGATTATAACAAACGTCTTTCTACGAGAGTTGAGAGAATTCTACTAACTTATAAAATGTCACATGACTATTGAATGATATTTTTATGCTTTGCCTTTCATAGTTGCTTATTTCATTTGATATCTGGTTTCCAGCTGTGTTGCAGCATTGGTTTTATAAAATGAAATTAAATGCATTTGCTAATGTGAACACTTTCTGTCAACAGATCTATTAAATAATTATTCCATGATCCACATTCTTCGAAAAAGGAGCTCTTGGAATGGAAAGAGCAATAAGAAGCGACTAATAACAGTAACTGTATACATAATTTTCTTTTCAAGTACTTGGTAATTTGTTGTAGCATTAGTTTTTGTGGTGCACCACTTTAATTACATCTACATCTACATCTACATCCGTACTCCGCAAGCCACCTGACGGTGTGTGGCGGAGGGTACCCTGAGTACCTCTATCGGTTCTCCCTTCTATTCCAGTCTCGTATTGTACGTGGAAAGAAGGATTGTCGGTATGCTTCTGTGTGGGCTCTAATCTCTCTGATTTTATCCTCATGGTCTCTTCGCGAGATATACGTAGGAGGGAGCAATATACTGCTTGACTCTTCGGTGAAGGTATGTTCTCGAAACTTCAACAAAAGCCCGTACCGAGCTACTGAGCGTCTCTCCTGCAGAGTCTTCCACTGGAGTTTATCTATCATCTCCGTAACGCTTTCGCAATTACTGAATGATCCTGTAACGAAGCGCGCTGCTCTCCGTTGGATCTTCTCTATCTCTTCTATCAACCCTACCTGGTGCGGATCCCACACTGCTGAGCAGTATTCAAGCATTGGGCGAACAAGCGTACTGTAACCTACTTCCTTTGTTGTCGGATTGCATTTCCTTAGGATTCTTCCAATGAATCTCAGTCTGGCATCTGCTTTACCGACGATCAACTTTATATGATCATTCCATTTTAAATCACTCCTAATGCGTACTCCCAGATAATTTATGGAATTAACTGCTTCCAGTTGCTGACCTGCTATTTTGTAGCTAAATGATAAGGGACCTATCTTTCTATGTATTCGCATCACATTACACTTCGCTACATTGAGATTCAATTGGCATTCCGTGCACCATGCGTCAATTCGCTGCAGATCCTCCTGCATTTCAGTACAATTTTCCATTGTTGCAACCTCTCGATACACCACAGCATCATCTGCAAAAAGCCTCAGTGAACTTCCGATGTCATCCACCAGGTCATTTATGTATATTGTGAATAGCAACGGTCCTATGACACTCCCCTGCGGCACACCTGAAATCACTCTTACTTCGGAAGACTTCTCTCCATTGAGAATGACGTGCTGCGTTCTGTTATCTAGGAACTCCTCAATCCAATCACACAATTGATCTGATAGTCCGTATGCTCTTACTTTGTTCATTAAACGACTATGGGGAACTGTGTCAAACGCCTTGCGGAAGTCAAGAAACACGGCATCTACCTGTGAACCCGTGTCTAAGGCCCTCTGAGTCTCGTGGACGAATAGCGCGAGCTGGGTTTCACACGATCGTCTTTTTCGAAACCCATGCTGATTCCTACAGAGTAGATTTCTAGTCTCCAGAAAAGACATTATACTCGAACATAATACGTGTTCCAAAATTCTACAACTGATCGACGTTAGAGATATAGGTCTATAGTTCTGCACATCTGTTCGACGTCCCTTCTTGAGATCGGGGATGACCTGTGCCCTTTTCCAATCCTTTGGAACGCTTCGCTCTTCTAGAGACCTACGGTACACCGCTGCAAGAAGGGGGGCAAGTTCCTTCGCGTACTCTGTGTAAAATCGAACTGGTATCCCATCAGGACCAGCGGCCTTTCCTCTTTTGAGCGATTTTAATTGTTTCTCTATCCCTCTGTCGTCTACTTCGATATCTACCATTTTGTCAACTGTGCGACAATCTAGAGAAGGAAGCACAGTGCAGTCTTCCTCTGTGAAACAGCTTTGGAAGAAGACATTTAGTAATTCGGCCTTTAGTCTGTCATCCTCTGTTTCAGTACCATTTTGGTCACAGAGTGTGTGGACATTTTGTTTTGATCCACCTACCGCTTTGACATAGGACCAAAATTTCTTAGGATTTTCTGCCAAGTCAGTACATAGAACGTTACTTTCGAATTCATTGAAAGCCTCTCGCATAGCCCTCCTCACACTACATTTCGCTTCGCGTAATTTTTGTTTGTCTGCAAGGCTTTGGCTATGTTTATGTTTGCTGTGAAGTTCCCTTTGCTTCCGCAGCAGTTTTCTAACTCTGTTGTTGTACCACGGTGGCTCTTTTCCATCTCTTACGATCTTGCTTGGCACATACTCATCTAACGCATATTGTACCATGGTTTTGAACTTTGTCCACTGATCCTCAACACTATCTGCACTTGAGACAAAACTTTTGTGTTGAGCCGTCAGGTACTCTGTAATCTGCTTTTTGTCACTTTTGCTAAACAGAAAAATCTTCCTACCTTTTTTAATATTTCTATTTACGGCTGAAATCATCGACGCAGTAACCGCTTTATGATCGCTGATTCCCTGTTCTGCATTAACTGATTCAAATAGTTCGGGTCTGTTTGTCACCAGAAGGTCTAATATATTATCGCCACGAGTCGGTTTTCTGTTTAACTGCTCAAGGTAGTTTTCAGATAAAGCACTTAAAAATATTTCACTGGATTCTTTGTCCCTGCCACCCGTTATGAACGTTTGAGTCTCCCAGTCTATATCTGGCAAATTAAAATCTCCACCCAGAACTATAACATGGTGGGGAAATCTACTCGAAATATTTTCCAAATTATTCTTCAGGTGCTGAGCCACAACAGCTGCTGAGCCCGGGGGCCTATAGAGACATCCAATTACCATGTCTGAGCCTGCTTTAACCGTGACCTTCACCCAAATCATTTCACAATTCGAATCTCCGTCAATTTCCTTCGATACTATTGCACTTCTTATCGCTATAAACACGCCTCCCCCTTCACTGTCCAGCCTATCTCTATTATATAGACATTAAGATGTGAATCGACATCTCCCTTTTCTGCATTGTTGTCTTTACTGTAATATTTTTTCTGCTTGAGCATTGTCATGTTTAGTTATAAGCTGTTGCATTAGCTTCTACTGTGTGCCAGGCATAGTGCTGCTGAATTTCGTTTTGTATTACTCTGTTAAGCCAGTTTTACTACGGATTTGTTTTTCTTGTTTGCTGCGCATTGCCTTATATTAGTTGTAATATTGCTGCCTTTTTTTTGCCAATTTCCATTTTTTAACATTGCTGTTTGTGTAAATTGTTTTGTGCTGCTGCATTGCGTCGTCCCTTAGTTAAGCATCTGAGCTCAGTAGATTTAAGTTAGCTTAAGAGGGGGTAGCCTATATAGGAGAATGAGTTGCGATGAATTTGAAGAAATGCTCTGAGAGGTTATATGAGAAAAGCACAGAAAGCAGGTATAGATAGGACTTTTTGGAAATAATGAAAAACGAAGGGAGATCTCTGAGAAGTAAAGAAAGTTTTGTTTGCAAAATACTGCAGTAAAACAAACCCTGTCCTTTCCTTGTGTTATCCCACTATGTGTTTGTGTACCCTTGTGTATTTATGTTCTTCCTGTCTTTATATGTTCATCCGATAAGACTTATGTTGTAGAATTTTCTAATATTCAGCTACATTCACTATGATGAGGAATACTGTTATCCTCAAATATAATTTGCATTAATAATATGTCGTTTTCTTTGTAAATATGTTTAGAAATTATTTATTCTGTTCTGTTCTAATACTCATGTGTGAAGTTGATGTTTCAAAAGTTATTCTGATCTTTTATGTATGTACTTATGTCGTAATTGTTGTAACACTGATGTATTTGCTATTTCGATTCTTTTGTAAAGCCTGTACTACTACAAATGTTATCTGTATTGTTATGTTCTTTAATGATATATTTTGTACCTTTGTTATTGTATTCTTATGTTATAAAATTGTAATTGACACCAGTTCATCAAATTAAGTAACTTGTAAATTACATTTCACTGCACACGTTTGTGTTGGTCATAGTATATGGACAATATGTGAGAAGTAGGGACTGATAGTGTTTGCACGTGTGTTAATAATTCAGTAAGGGACTGGATAACAGCATTGCTGGTTGTAAGGACATTTCAAAAAACAATTTTTGTGAGTGCACAAGTGGTGGTTATGGACTTGCTATATTATCCGCAAGACTCTTCAATGGTGATTGTGCACCTGCACAGTCAAACAGATGGATGCTGGCCATCTCTACAAGGACTACAGTGGGTCTACACCTTTGATGACCCACCAATACCATTATTTCTACAAGGACTGCAGTGGGTCTGCACCTCTGGTGGCCCACCAATAGTAATCTCTACCAGGACTACAAGGGGGTCTACTCTGTGATGACCTACCTACCAATATTCTTCAAAACTTCGACTGACTCTGCTGTGGGTTTGCTCTGTTGTGGCCCATTACCTGTCTGCATGTCAAGAGTCAGCACTGTCTTTCTTTGGAAGGACAACACTACTTCTTCAAGACTGCTTAAAAATCCATTACTTCCAAGTGCAATTTCTTTTATTGCTCAGACTTTGAAAAAAAGACTGCAATTTTACTGTGATGAACGATCAGGACTGTCTTTACGGACTGTGAGAAAATTTTAGCTTCTGACCAACATTGTATCAATAAGTGTGTGTATTTGATATCTTTGTTATAGTAATTATGAAAAATTTTATCAAATCATTATTGGCCACTGCCCAAAACAATTTGTAAAAATTTTTTGTGGGGAGCATGGGGGCTATGTAAGTAGGCTGTTTAGGTTTTCTTATTGGTAACGCCGCATAGCGCTCGGTATGAAAAATATCACTGGCTGTGCCGTGTGCAGTCTGTGTTTAGTCTGCATTGTTGTCTGCCATTGTAGTGTTGGGCAGCGGCAGCTGGATGCTAACAGCGCGTAGCGTTGCGCAGTTGGAGGTGAGCCGCCAGCAGTGGTGGACGTGGGGAGAGAGATGGCGGAGTTTTGAAATTTGTAAGAATTGGTGTCATGAACTGCTATATATATTATGACTAGTGAAGTAAATACATTGTTTGTTCTCTATTAAAATCTTTCATTTGCTAACTATGCCTATCAGTAGTTAGTGCCTTCAGTAGTTTGAATCTTGAATTCAATCTTTGAATTCTATAACGCTCTGTTCTTTACGTAATGGTCATTTCAGTAACGCCTAATAGGTAACTCTTAGTTGTAATTCTTTTACTTGACTACTTTGCATTTTCAAAAATATATTACGCTTTCATCCTTCGAATTTTTTTTAACTGTTGTCTAATTCGATTATTTCTGTTATAACGTCTCAAATCGGCATATGTTAGCTGTAATTTGTGTCTTGTTTTAGTAGCAGCAGTGTAAGCCACCGGGTCACTCAGCCTGATGTTGTTCCTTGCAAGGTGTACGTGGAACGTTTTTAATTTTTAAGTTTTGACTTTGAGCATATCTTGGTCTAAACTTTGGCTATTGCCTTCTCGCAGTGTAACTTCAAGTAAGTAACCTTTATATGTTACGATATTTTTGATTTCGGTTAATGTTTCTGTCAGACTTATTTTCCCGTGTATTATTTTACAGGACCTTTAATTTTCATTCTGATGAACACATCCTTAGAGGTGTCGAAACCCAGGTAAATGTGTTAAACAATTATTTTCAACCGATTTTCTGTGTTATTTCTTCATTGTGTTCACATATATGAACATACCTTAAATCACGCTTCGGCAGCGTGGAAGGAGGCGGTCAACGCGATACATATCGATCCCGGTATGGCGAATTGCGTGCCCACGACTTCTACTTGGGTTGGGCTAAGAATGGTAAGTACTGTTCCCGCACTCAATCTCGGAGGTTTGGCTTGAAATTCGCTCATGGGATGTCAGAACCAATCAGAATATTTTCTGACGACCTTTTCCTGTTTGCCATTACCGCCAGTGGGACCGACCATAATTTCAGCACTATATGTACCAGCTGCAGGACTGTTGTGCTATTTCTTTGTAACATTAACAATTAAAATAATATCGACATGAGTGAAAAAGTATAGCATTAGAAGTTTACATCTGTTTTATACTGGACGAGAACAAAAACCAATAATAACCGATAAACGGAAATATCTGCAGGTAAAAAAATAAAAAAAAAATGTATTTGCACTAAAGGCACACCTGCAGACCATCGAGGATTAATCTACAAAACCGGACCACGAATAAGACCTAAAATATCTTACAACCAATAATGAGCACCTAAATTATAGAGCGTCACACTTAAAATTCCTCCAGGAGGTCTATATTAATTACTTATCTCACAAAAAATATTAACACAGAACGTTACAATTCCAAAAACAATATTTTAAAGCAGGGGATCCGACATTGGCTTCCCGTGCAAACTGATGGGAAAACAGAGTGACGTCATTAGGGAAACGGGAAGCGAGAAGCGGGAGGCGAGGACACAACACGTACAATGATAATGTAAGCAAATTGCCAAATCCATAAGTTGAAATAAATAAAATGCAGTTGTTTATCAGCTATTCTTCTTTCTGATCGTTTTGTAGTACCGTGAGCAACATTAGAAATCACTCCGCTATTGCTGAATGCAAAAATGCTCCATATAAAGGTGCAGGTGTCGTTTATTATCGATTTCGGAAAGATAAGACGACTATGGCGCAACTGGGTGCCACGCTCTAAAAGAACTGATGTTGTTAACGTGAATACTGCAAGGATTTGCTTGGATCATTTTCTTCCCAAAGAACATCAACAGGACCTAAAAAATGATCTTTAGGGGTTCCATTGAAAAGATAATTAAATGGTGACTTTTTGCCATCACAATAATTTCCAAATTAGCATGGAGACGCATTTGAGGCCGTCGCAAGTATCAGCAAGGACAACGTTCACATAGCTGCCAGATATTCAACCTCTTTAGAAATACATTTCTATGTATTATTGTTTTTAGACTTATTCGCACATTATTTTTATAGCGTTTACATAAGTTTCATTTCTACAATGATAATAATGCTATCAGAAAATATATTTGCTTTTATGAATAAGTAACATGAGCAAGAAATCAACGATGCGAGAATAGTAAGCTTTATCTTCGAAGAAAATTAAATTAGACCAGTCGATCAACACAGAGATGGTTCTTGTTCAAATGTGTGTGAATCCCTAGACTTACACACTACTCAAACTATCCTATGCTAAGAACAGCACACACACACACACCCATGCCCAAGAGAGGACTCGAACCTCCGGCGGGAGGGGCCGCACAATCCGTGACATGGCGCCTGTAACCGCGCGGCCACTCCGCGCGGCGATAGTTCTTGCCCTAGACGTTACTGATAAACACGAAACAGACAGATTAAAAACTGAAATACACCTGCTGAGGAGAGAAAACTACGCTTTGAAAAGAAGTAACAGGGTCCTGTGTGCCAAGTATTCCATAAGTATTGTGGAAGTCAGTAGATGTGATTATTCTGCATTTACATCACTGCTCTGCATTTCGCAATTAACTGAGTGGCAGACGATTCATCGAACCATCTTCAAGCTATTTCTCTACCATTAGAATCTCAAGCAGCTAGGTAGGTACATCGAGTATAGATTTAAGTGTCAGGAATTCTTCTCTGAAAGTGTTTATATGGAGTGTAGCTATGTATGGAAGTGAAACATGAACGATAAACGGTTTAGTCAAGGAGAGAATAGAAGCTTTTGAAATGTGGTGCTACAGAAGAATGCTGAAGATTAGTTGGATAGATCACGTAAATAATGAGGAGATACTGAATAGAACTAAGGAGAAGAGAAATTTGTGGCTCAAACTGACTAGCAGAAGAGATTGGTTGGTAGGACAGATTCTGAGACTTGTTGTAGGAAAACGAACAGTTCAGTCTTCCCGTGCGAGCTCTGATTTCTCTTATTACGATAATCATTTCTCCCTGTGTGGATGGACGCAACAAAATCTTTTCGCACTCGGAGAAGAAAGTTGGTGACTGAAATTTCATGGGTAGATCGTGCCCAATTCACATATCATATCTCTGACATTCTCTCTTCTATTTCGCGACAATACAAAACGAGCTGCCCTTCTTTGATCTTTTTCGATGCCTTCAGTCAATCATATCTGATGCAGATCTTACAGCGCACAGCAATACTCCAGAACAGCGCGGAGAAGCGTAGTCTAAGCAGTCTCCGTCTCTTTAGTAGACTTGTGATTTGTCGTGCAACCGAAATTTAACAGCTTCCTCTTAGCACTCATATGGATGACCCCTCTCTTCTCTTTATTTGGAATCAGTTGCCAGTTTACAACAACAAATTAGAAAATGTTTCGCAGCAGGTCGGATTGGATCATACATGACAGTCGCCCAGTCTCAGAGAAAATTTTTCCCAATTCAGATTACACCACCGTAATATCCAGAGCTGGACTCACTTCGCCTTGAACTGAATGGTTCAATAAAATAAAGAAGTTTTAAATGATATTTTGCAGTTCTCATGGGCTACATATTGCTAATTGTGACTGAGCGATCCAAAAGATAATTTCTACAATAACTTCACAGTTTCCCGAAATGAAACACAATGTGGTTTTCCTCTACTTAAGACCAAGAACCTTCATTAGAATAAATTTATTTATTTATGCATTTATTTTACCTGGCTAGATTAGGACCTTCAGGCCCTCTCTTACATCTAACCAGGCATACTCAGATTGAACGAATTTCAGTTTCTACAGAACATTAAGGACATATAATGTGTTATACAGTATTAATGTTAAAGAAAAAAATAGATATTATAACAGTAGTACAATGATAATTATAACAATCAAGAGTAATAATAATAATAATAATAATAATAATAATAATAATAATGACTATGTATATGGAAGTAGACATATTTTTCTTTCATGAATGTCAGTCCTATTGCTAGTTGGGAATTTTCTCGTTATGTTCTTGCAGCTTGTGAGTTATTCGCATCGAGCAGAGACATAAGATGATACAATGGGTTGAAAGAGATATAGAAGAGGTAAAAAGGGTAGAGGAAGAGAAATAGAATGGTAAAATTCGAAGCTATGATGGGGAGGAGAAAGAAAGAGATGAGAGGGACACAACAATGGTGGCTATACCGTCCCTAATATGTAAGTTTTGAGTTCCCTCTTGAATGTTGAGTGGTTCTGGATAAGACGCAGATCACAGGGGAGCGCGTTCCATAGTCGTATGGCTGAGATGGAGAATGACACGGAGAAAGATTTTGTGTTATGTAAAGGTACAGCCAAGATGCTAGACGTACCCGATCTGGTATTGCAGTTGTGGAATGATGATAGGTGTTTAATGTGAGAAGATAAATATTTGGGGAACCAGTGGCTAAGAAATCGATGAAGTAAGCACATCGTGTGGAGATAGCGTGCCTTATGTGGGCGTATCCAACCTAGCTGGGAGTATGAAGGACTGATATGATCATACAACCGTATATTGCACACGTATCTAACGCATGCATCTCGAATTTTCACTATTTGTGCCGTGTTGAAGTACATCACAGTAGTAAAGATTAGGAAAGACTAGTGTTTGGACAAATTTTTGTTTAACATGGGTTGGAAATATTTTTCTAAATTTTTGAATTGCATGTAGGGAGGAGAGCGATTTCCGGCAAGCTATGACTGTTTGTTCTTCCCAGTTTATGTGTTCATCCAAGATTATTCCAAGGTCTTTTACTGTTTTTTGGTATGGTATTTGGGTACCATTGAGGAGTATTTGAGGAACTGTTTCTCGAAAGTACCGGCTGATTAACTTTGGATGAGATATAAGTATGACCTGGGATTTCTTGGGGTTTAGTTTCAGACCTAGGTTCTGTGCCCATCGAGAAACAGAGCAAAGATCTGCGTTTATACTCGCTACTGCGTCAGCAATGTTCTTGGGGCTTGCACTTATGTACAGTTGCATATCGTCGGCATATAGATGGTAGTTGCAGGAGTGAATCACTGAAGAAATATCATTAATGTACAGTGAGAAGAGTAATGGACCAAGGACGGAGCCTTGGGGAACTCCAGAGCGCACTTTTTTCCATGATGACTTTTCCGACCCACAAATGACTTGTTGACTTCTGTTTTTGAGGTAGCTGTCGAACCAGTGTATTGCGCTGTTTGAGAAATTCAGCTGTTTCATTTTAATTAGTAATATATCAAAGTCAACTGTATCAAAAGCCTTGCTAAAGTCAAGCAGTGTTAGGATGGTAGCTTCACGTCTGTCCATAGCATGTTTAATGTCATCAGTTACTTTGATTAATGCAGTTGCTGTACTATGGTCCTTTCGAAAGCCTGACACACAAGCTAAAACAGGAAACAAAAATCTTTCCCCAAAGACAAACCTTCAGTGGACTGCGTCGTGATTTTCCTGAACTACGGTGAGTATTAATGAAAGCAGTAAGATTTTCTATTTCTTTATATTGAGTCTCTGTAGGTGGCATACGAATGTTCATTTATTACAATTTTTGATTTAAGTGATGCTTAATAATGTGCATCAGCACTTAACAACATACAATTTATGACGCTGGTGTTACAAAACTCTCGCGCACAGGGTTAAAAAAAATTTCCCGCTGACGTCATACGCGTTAGCCAATATTAGTACTGTGTGAGGTGGCGCATTGGTTAGCACACTGGACCCGCATTCGAGAGGACGACAGTTCAAACTCGCGTCCGGCCATCCTGAATTAGGTTTTCCGTGATTTCCCCAAATCGCTTCGGGCAAATGCTGGGATGGTTGTTTTGAAACATCAAGGCCGACTTCCTTCCCTAAACCTCGCTGTTTGGTCCCCTCCCCCAGACCAACCAACCAACCAATAGCAGCGCCAACCCCGGAACGACTTACATTGTTGTTTCTATTTCCCTTGATTTTAAATGAAACGTGGCAACAACACTTGTACAACAAAAATCGTATTCTTTAAATAGCAACTACTGCGCCGATGCGTGCGCATCTTAAAGTCTTCCGAAAACGGTCGAGTAAAGCCAAGCCGAACGAGCCGAGTCGAACGCAAAGTAGGGTAACGTGTTCCATACCGCATGCCGCATCGAGTGGCAACGCCGTACATTTTGTATCCGTACGATTCGTAGCGCAATCGCCTTTGCAGCATTCCAGTATACGCTTGTTCCGAATTGGTTTCCGTTACAGAGATCGTGTCGATAGATGCGAGTAACGAAATATATTCATGGGTAGCGATTCGGTACATCGAGTCAGCCACAATATTCGTTACCCAGTCCCGAATACATACGGTTTGCTACAGCTCTGGTTGGAGAACATGTGGCTCTCGAAATGCTTTAGAGAAGCATACCGTGAATGTTGCAAACGCTACAACAAGCTTTTGGCATTTAGAAGAAACTGATGACGTTAGAGACTTGTGTTTGGGACTGCTAAATTTAACGCGGAAATGAGTGCTTAAAGAGCGATGCAGTGCTGTTTCGGAATTCGTCTTGTGGTAGTAGCGACAGGGATAGCACACCAGACGCAACAGCACATGAGATCCACAGACGAAGCATACAGACTTTAGAAACGCTTTTAGGACCGAAGAACAGTGCTGATAAATGAACATTTTTAAGTGAAGTGTTTTGTAATGATTCAGATAAAGCAAGTTTAAGGACAAACGCTCTTCTGAAAAACATATGCATGAAATTGTAAGCACGTAACAAAGATCTATGACGGTAGTTGTCGTCAGCAAAAAGACGTCTGCATGACGAAAAAAGTAATAAAACTGCTGTTACGTCACCTGAAATTAATCCAATACTGGTCAAATATCTTCGCCAAATCAAATCAGACGTTCGTTACAGGGGTTATAAACGGTTCGATGGGTCAAGAGGACAGGTGCAAGTCGATTACTTTGAGCGCCATTTCGCAGAGAAATTACGATTTTCTCAGGGAAAAACTCGGATAACCTCTACCTGCAGCGTCAGACCTTGCGTTCCTGGATAAAATGCTGTTTCGGCTGCGACATAGGCATTGTGAAGGACGTTTTAGTTGGATTAGCTAATTAAAATGCTTTCTATAAGTGAGGCACTCTCAAAAAGTCTTGAATGAAAACGACTGTGTGAATCTAACAGTTGAAGTCCTTTTAAACTTGTGATGAGTACAAAATGAAAATGAACATTAGACAGGATGATTTTTTCCACCGTGGACAAGCTCTGGGAACTGATCGATGACAGGAAACTGAACAAAAGACGTCTAATGAACTTAATGTACGGAAATGCGTGGTTTCCATGCTAGAGACCATTTATTCAGTCATACATTGTTACAGAGACTGAGGTCTAATACGCGCTGTACCATGCAGCCACAGTTACAGTATGTGTTGAAAATGGTTTCCATGTGCCTCAACGCCTGTCTTTACTTGCCGTGGCATGTTATCTGTCTTTCAAGCTCACATCGGCCGGGCTTCAACCTAATAGTGTCAAAGGCAGCGTGAATACGCTGCTCCAGTATCTCCACATCTGGAATGAGATCTGCATGCATAATACTTTTGAGATGGCCCCATAACCAGAAATCGCATTGGTTGAGATCCGGTGTACGAGCAGGCCATGCAACTGGACCCCCTCGTCCGATCCATCGACCAGGGAAGACACGACTGAGATGCGTCCTGACGTTAACGACGAAGTGGGCTGGACAAAAATCATGAAGCAGCCATATAACCCTTCAAATCATCAATGGCACTTCTTCCAGTAGGGGACGCAGAGTGACCCGCAAGAAAGGAAGACTGACCCCAAAGTACGGTCGCCAGTTAACTCGACCCACACATGCCGGCTGCACTGATGCTGATGATTCACTGTCACCAGTCCATGGCGATTCTGCATGCTAGCGCACAGACCACTGTTATGAAAGTTGAAGATACCACTCCACGTAAAGGTGGCCTCATCCATGAATAGAATGGATTACATAAATCCCGGAATCGTGGTTGACTGGTGAAGAAACCAGTGACAAATCTGCTCTCATTGTAGAAAGTTTGTCGCTAGTAAGACCTGCACACGCTGTAACTGATAAAGGTAGTAACAATTGTCACGGAGAATGTTCCACACGGTCGTCTGGCTTACCCTGTACTGGCGGGCCAAGTGCCTGGTACTGACGCGGCGGTCACATTCCACAGTGTTAATCGTATTTTCGTCCAAGTCTGGTGTCCGAACACTTCGGGTACGTCCTTCATGATTTCCTGCTTCCTGAAACGATCCTGTCTCAGAAAAATTGCGAAACACTGTTTGCAAACATTGAATGCCGTCCCGCCCGGAGTGGCCAAGCGTTTCTAGGCGCTACAGTCTGGAACCGCGCGACCGCTACAGTCACAGGTTTGAATCCTGCCTCGGGCATGGATGTGTGTGATGTCCTTACGTTAGTTAGGTTTAAGTAGTTCTACGTTTTAGGGGACTGGTGACCACAGCAGTTGAGTCGCATAGTACTCAGAGCCATTTGAACAATTTTTGAATGTCGTGGTTGTTGTCGGCGGGGATAGGTCTCCTGATACGACCTTACTGCCCGCCGCCCGCTGCCATTTGCCTTTCCGTAAGTAAACACCATGTCGGCAAGCTCACTATTCGAATACGGAACCATTGTGGACAACGCTGTATCACATCCACCACAAGGTGAGTCAGTAACAGAAGTGTATTGGACGCAACATTACGAATTACAATGGCAGGAGAGGGCGCTAGAGCATGATATATGAGGAACAGTGCTACCCTCTAGGAGGAAATAAAGCATACTGTAATTACGGCTGCATGGTATAGAGCGTGTTAGACGGCAGTCTCTGTAACAAAGTATGACTGAATAAACGATCTCTAGTATGGGAACAATGCATTTCTGGTCATAAGTTCAATAGACCTTTTTTGTTCCGTATTCTCTCATCGATCAGTCCTTAGAGTTGGTACACGGTGGAAAAATCACCCTGTATGTACTCAGGTTCAGAAAAAAAAAACGGAACACCTTGATCGACTAGAGACAGGACGTACGTATTCACAGGACATTTACATTAGTACGTTCTGCAGGAATGATCAGCATTTCAGTCTCCTCGGTTTAGCATGTGTGCTGTTTCCCAATAGGCACAGGGTCCACCATAGGCTCTGGTAACTTGCTCCACGTGTGAACGGATCGATGCTTATAAGGCGCAAATGGCATCCTGTGTTATAGCCACCCATGGTTGTATTCACCTGCTTCCATAGTTCGTCTGTGGTGGATGGCATTGGGTCACAGCTCTGCATCCATCATTTCACCATATCTCACACATTTTACATTGGGAACAAGTCTGGTGATCTGGCGGGCCGGGGCAAATGGCTAACAGCTTGTGACATCAAGAAGGCATTTGTTCGTGCAGCAACATGTGGTTGTGCATTCACTTTGAAACTTCTTTATTTAAATGAGTCTGTGTCGGTACTTAAATTGCTGAATGACTGAGGAGATGAGACTTCTACGTTATTTGATTCTGAAACAACAGCTGAGCAATACTGAAGATACAGAGCCTTCTTTCTCTTTACTTTTTCTTATCATGTCAACACTGACCCTGAATATTCTAGCGCAACGCAATCTGACTGCTCACAAAAAAGGAAATGCTACCTGATTTCAAATAATTAACTCAAAAGAATGGCCCTGACTAAAAAGAGATCTTAACAATAACCTATACATTTCACTAAGCAATTACCTCAAAAATCTTCATTATGCGAACTACTGCAATACAGCGAGCATCAATACTGCCAGATAAATAAAATATTCTAACTACTAAAGCCACTAACAACTAATAGGCATGTGGTTAGCAAAGGAAAGATTTTGTTGCATACCAAATAATGTAATTTTTTACCTTAATAATGTGACATCCAGTTCAAACACAAATATAAATCGTCATTGACATCCAGCACAAAGATATATAATCATGAATACTTTTCAATCTCCAAGTCGAATACTTCCAGATCGTAAGCCTACGATAACACTTCAGACCTGTACCTTCCATCAATGCTAACTTCTCACATTTAACATCCATCACTACTGGCTGTTCACCTCCAGCTGCCCAACAGTGCTTCCATCATTGCTGGCAACTAAGTTCCAACTGCCCAACACTACTGGCGATTAACTTCCAACAACCGAGTCCAACCAGCCACAGGGTCTCTTACAGAGGGAGCGCAGTCAGAGATCCAATGCAAAGCGCTACACAGGGCGGCCAACACAGAAGCAGCCCACTTACAACTTGCTGAAAAACGACTTCTGGGGTGTTGTGCAGAAATGGTATGGCTGCGGGTCGCAGGACGTCATTCACGCAAATCGTACCAGCCACAGTGCCCTGGACACGCACCAGCTGTGATTTTTGGTTGTACACCATAGTACCCCACACCACAAGGCCTTGAGTTGGCGCTGTATCTCTTGTACAAAGGGCGCTCAAAAACTTTAGCACAATCGTCTCTACTTTTTTTATTTTTTGCATGAAGAGAACGAAATTTTTTGTTAACGTACTTGGAACATTTAGCTATACATTGAGCCTACTTAATGTAGTCTCCATCCGCTGTGACGCTTCTGGCCCAACATTCTTTCCATGATGTAAATGCAATTTGCTAAAATTTTGGGGATTAACTTTTACACCATCGCTTGACACAGGAAATAGGGTCTTTCTCACTGTCAAATGTTTTACCGTGCAGGTGGGCCTTCAGACGACCAAAGAGGTAAAAATCAGGCGGAGCCAAGTCTGGACTTTACGGAGGATGAGCAACAATTTTCCAACCCATTGTCCTGATTTTCTCCTGCGTCATAAGCGCTGTATGGGGTTTAGCATTGTCGTGGTGTAGTCTGGTGAGCTAACCTTGAAGCTGTGGTCTGTGGGTCTTGATGGCACGTCGAAGCTTGTCCAATGACAAATAGTAGCGCTCCCGGTTAATTGTGGAGCCAGGTTCTAAAAAGTCAATGAAAATGACACCACACTGATCCCAGAAGAAGGAGGAGGTCATGACCTTTCATTCTGCTGTTCGTCTCAAATCACTAAAGGTCTTCATGAGACCGTTGCCGGCCAGAGTGGCCGAACGGTTCTAGGCGCTACAGTCTGGAACCGCACGACAGCTACGGTCGCAGGTTCGAATTCTGCCTCGGGCCTGGATGTGTGTGATGTCCTTAGGTTAGTTAGGTTTAAGTAGTTCTAAGTTCTAGGGGACTGATGACCACAGCAGTTAAGTCCCATAGTGCTCAGAGCCACGAGACCCTCGCACACATTCTTCCTCATCGTTTTCATTTCTCTTGTCAATAATCTAGGCTCCCAACGTGCACAGATTTTTGTGTACCCTAGTGACTGAACCAGTGATACCACATTACCTAATGACAAACGAGTCATTTCAGCAAGCTGTCACGTCGTCACATATCTATCACTTTGGATGATTTGAATCATGGTACCCTTATTCATATCACTCACTGCCGTCGATGGTCTACGGCATCGTGGATTGTCTAGTAGAGAGAAGCAACCTTCTTTAAACCTCTGCAACCACCGCGCTGGGTACTGCTGCAATCCACAGTGTCCTCCTTATGAACAAGCAGCAACATCCTGTGAATCGGTGTGGCAGAGTCATCGCCGGTCTTGAAGAGGAACTCCATCACTGACCGTTGTAGCAACATGACATCTACTTCATGGTCCGTTATGGCTCACCTGTAAATAAAAGAAAAATGGTTCAAATGGCTCTGAGCACTATGGGACTTAACATCTCAGGTCATGAGTCCCCTAGAACTTAGGAATAATTAAACCTAACTAACCTAAGGACATCACACACATCCATGCGATAGGCAGGATTAGAGCCTGTGTCCGCAGCGGTCGCGCGGTTCCGGATTGAAGCGCTTAGAACCGCTGGGCCACACCGGCTGGCGTAAAAAAAAAGATAATATTTTTATATACCAACTTATAGCTAAATGTTCCAAGTATGTTCGCAAAAGATTTCTTTCTCCTCCTGCAAAAAATAAAACAATTACAGACGACTGTGCAAAACTTTTTGAACGCCCTTTGTACAAATGCAGTCACTCTGATGCCGCACCACCTGTCTGTGTCGAACCAAAATGCGGCCATCGTTTTCAAACAAGTAGAATCTGGATTCGTCCGAAAACATTGTCTGGTGCCATTCCTGTCCCCAGCGATGTCGTTCCACACACCATTCCCGTCTAGCATGTTTTTGCGCATTCGTCAAAGGTAGGCAGAGAAGTATGTGACGCGCACGTAACCCAAGCCGTAATAAACGGCGACGGACTGTTACGCTTGGTAGTGTACGATGTGTTCCACTGTTGCGCCTTAGCCGAGGTGGACGCAGATCCGTCCTGCAGTACCATTCGGATGAGGTGTCTATCTCCTCGAGGAGGTGGTCTGGATGGTACGACCTGACCCATCTCGTGGTGTTCTACGGCATTCCGTGAAGCATTCTGCACACAACTGTTGCATTACCAAAACCCTTGCTCCCACACGAGCAACATTCTTTCATGTCAATAATGCGCCGTTTTTCAAACTCACTGATTTGACGGTAAGGTTCGCGCATATGTCTATGAGGCATGATGCACGTCAGCTCAAGTAACCCTGGTCCATTGTCTTCGGTTTATAGCTACAACGAGAGTCGCAGGCACATTTCACGGGTGGGTTGTGCTGCGCCGCAACATCGATGTTGACCTTCGACCCGCCGGCGACATGCTTCAAATGCTAATCACTTCTGCAGAACATACTAATGAACGTGTTCTGTGAATATGGACGTCCTATCTCTGGTTGTTTAGGGTGTTCTGTTTTTTTCTGAACATGACTGTTCTCGTTCATTCTTACAAATCCATGCTCATTTCGAACATTTACCTTGGCAGAAAATTGCAAAAACAGACTATGCTTTGCGCTATTTTTGCAAGTTTCGGTTCGATAGATTCTTCAATTTTTTAAAAAATATTTAAATTCTGAGCAGCTTACAGAAAGCAGCAGTAACATTCCAGCAATAGCAGAATAGCTGTTTGCATTTCATTATATCAATACAATAGAACATACCACAAATGTATCGCACATTTAATACACGGCGCACCATTTACATTGCTATTCCTGAAGCTGTCGCTGTTTCTTAGTGACGAAGAAGAGTCAGCCAAAAGCAGCACACGACATTTGCAGCTAGTCTTATTTTTCTATGGATCTTGCCCCGATTGTGACAATATGTTATTATATTAATGAAAGACCGCGCTTGTTATTTACGACTACTTACACAACAATAGTAACATTGTTACAGCTGTCTTACAGTACAGTTTCAGTTCATTTCCATTTATTTAAACATAAACTGTTCAAAAGGTTTTAATAAATGTTGACCAAGCCAAACATTTATAGTTTCACTAAGAACAATTTGCACTGGCGGCATCAACAGATAGCGGTTTTTAGTGAGTTCAATCACAACAATCCGTTCCACATAATAAAATTGCATACATTACTGTAAGTAACTGAAGGTGGCAGAGGTAAAATACAGGGAGAGAAAGGCTATTTCCGGTTTGTACAGAAACCAGATGGCAGTTATAAGAGTCGAGGGACATGAAAGAGAAGCAGTGATTGGGAAGGGAGTGAGACAGGTTTGTAGCCTCTCCCCGATGTTATTCAATCTGTACTTTGAGCAAGCAGTAAAGGAGGCAAGAGAAAAATTTGGAGTAGGTATTAAGATCCATGGAGAAGAAATAAAAACTTTGAGGTTCGCCGACGACATTGTAATTCTGTCAGAGCCAGCAAAGGACTTCGAAAAGGAGTTGAACGGAGCGGACAGTGTCTTGAAAGGAGGATATAAGATAAACATCAACAAAAGCAAAACGACGATACTGGAATGTAGCCGAGTTAAGTCGGGTGACGCTGAGGGAATTAGATTAGGAAATGAGACACTTAAAGTAGTAAAGGAATTTTGCTATTTGGGGAGCAAAATACCTGAAGATGGTCGAAGTAGAGTGGATATAAAATGTAGAGTGGCAATGGCAAGGAAAGCGTTTTTTGAATAAGAGAAATTTGTTAACATCGAGTATAGATTTATGTGTCAGCAAGTCGTTCCGGAAAGTATTTGTATGGAGTGTAGCCATGTGTGGAAGTGAAGCGTGGACGATAAATAGTTTAGGCAAGAAGAGAATAATAGCTTTCGAAATGTGGTGCTACAGAAGAATGCTGAAGATTAGTTGGGTAGAGCACATAACTAATGAGGAGGTGTTGAATAGAATTGGGGAGAAGAGGAGTTTGTGGCACAACTTGACTAGAAGAAGGGATCGGTTGGTAGGACATGTTCTGCGGCATCAAGGGATCACCAATTTAGGATTGGAGGCAGCTTGGAGGGTAAAAATCGTAGAGGGAGACCAAGAGATGAATACACTAAGCAGATTCATAAGGATGTAGCTTGCAGTAGGTACTGGGAGATGAAGAAGCTTGCACAGGATAGTGTAGCATGGAGAGTTGCATCAAACCAGTGTCAGGACTGAAGACCACAACAACAACAACAACAACGCTAAATTTATAATTCTATCTCTTTACGTACGTGTAACTGAGTATCTGTACGTATGGCCGCAGTCCTAATCTTATTTGCTGATGTAGAAGTGGTATGTAGCCACTTACCAGTTCAGTGTAGACGTTTGTTCAATTCTGATTTATTTGGTCGAAACTGTAGTGAGTGTGGAGATTATTCGAGTCATGATTAAAAAATTAAAGATGGAGAACTACGATACTGCAGTTAAGAACAATAGCAGTTAGTCAGTCATTCATTTACACATAGTGAATGAACAATGTTTCTGTATAAGATAGATGAAATAACCGATTTATACTCCCTTCCGAAGCACTGCTTCGCTTTCACGTTCATCGACTCGCTTAACTGCACAATGGTTTCTGCACAAGTTGTACACAACCTTTAACTCCCTGTACGTCCAAAATTCCAAATCAATAGTTCCAGAGCAAACTGTCGATACTATAAAAGTCTACGAGCAACGTTGGACTCCACAGAGCACCGCAGTGGATTATACAAAGTGCCCTAATGACCAGGTTGTCCTCAGCAGCGAGTTGGCGGCAAAGGGGTCCCTTTAACAAGAGAAGAGTTCAGCGCCCGCCAAGTTTCGGAGCAACAGTCCCTTCTCGCCGCGAGCGTGACGTCAGACGCCGAAAGAAAAACTGCCGTTACTTTGGGTGCATTCGTGCCTTGTGGCTTCCCGGGCTCGGCCGGCGGGAAGGCAAGTTTCTTCGTGTGCTCTGCCAACTCGGTGATCGTGTTATTTGCGCACCTGAAACTTGTAGCGCGAGAAGCCCTTTACGCTCCCTCGCTGCTCGAGTAGCCACGCCATTCGGGGCGCAAAACAAACGTACTGCTGGAAGCTAGTTCCAAAGCTTGTCTTAAGAAAAAGTAGTACAACGAGTGCAGGGCTGCAGAACTGACCCGTAACTTGTGGTTATGGGTTTTGTTAGATCCAGCTCGGGTGCTATTCTTGTCGCGCTGTTATTAGATAAACAGTTTTTGATGTTGCTGTGCAACACAGTTTTTGATGTTGCTGTGCAACAGTCATTCAATAATTTTTAAGTGAACACACCGCCATTCGAATGTATTTTTGTTTATTTAATTACAACCCAGGCTTCATGCCGTTTCAGTGAGATTGAGTTTATGTCATTAACGTATATTAAATGACATCAAGCTCAAAATTGGCCATAAATTAAGATAAATATTCGCTCTCCACGAAATGCCAGATGTAAAATCATCATCTTGTAGATAATAGTGGGAGAACTTCCTATTTAATAAAAACAGTTTTACTGTGATATATTAAAGATGAATACATACTCTAGACTTTTGTTCAATTCTGATTTATTCCGAAGAAACAGTGGCGAGTGTGGAGATAATCGAATGGTTCAAATGGCTCTGAGCACTATGGGACTTCTGAGGTCTTCTGTCCCCTATAACGTAGAACTACTTAAACCTAACTAATCTAATGAAATCGCACCCATCCATGCCCGAAGCAGGATTCGGACCTACGACCATAGCAGCAGCGCGGTTCCGGACTGAATCGCTTAGAACCGCTCGGCCACAAAGGCCGGCGTGGAGATAACCATTCAAGTCTTGGGTAAAAAATTAAAGCTGAAGAATTACGATACCGCATTTACGAACAGTAGCAGTTAGTTCTTCATTCATTCATGCACAGTTAATGTATATGTCATTAACATGTCACTGAGTTGTAATCATTACGACTCAGGGAAATGTGTTCATCTTTTATATATCTAAGTAAATCTAGTTTTATTAAATATGACGTATGTATGTATGTATGCATGTATGTATGTATGTATTAAATCGGGGACCTAGAAACGACGAGAGGCTTCGTCCCACCGTAGTCCTCAGTGGTTCACAACCCCACAACAGGCCACAGCAGTGCACCCATCGCACAACCGCCCCACACCGAACCCAGGGTTATTGTGCGGTTCGGCCCCCAGTGGATTCCCCCGGGAACGAAACATACCAAACGAATGTAACCCCAAATGTTTGCGTGGTAGAATAATTATGCTGTACGCATACGTGGAAACGGCGTTTGCGCAGCAATCGCCTACACAGTGTCACTGAGGGGGAATAAGGGGAACCCGCCCACATTCGCTGAGGTAGATGGAAATCCGCGTTTAAAATCATCCACAGGCTGACCGGCACACAGGACCTCGACACTAATCCGCCAGGAAGCAGCGCGTTAGACAGCGCGGCTAGCCAGGCGGGCTAAATATGACGTGCTCCGCCTATATTTTTACAAGATGATGATTTTACATCTGTCATTTCATAGGGAACGAATATGTTTTTTAATTGTGGCCAATTTTGAACTTGATGTCCTGTAATGTATGTTAATGGCATGAACTCGATCAGTTGAAAATGGCATAAAAGGCCGAAACCTGGGTCGTATTAAATTAGTAACAATACAGTCAAATGACGGTGTGTTCACATAAAAAGTTATTAGATAAGGCTGTACGTTGCGCCAATTATGATTTCAAATTAACAGCAAATAATATTACTAGGAGTGACAGTTGCAGGAATGTAAATACGACGGCTACTCGTAAAGTGAGATCCGATCGATCGCGAAATGGTAACCACAGTGAAAATCAGATGAAGCTTTGCACAGTACTCAGTGCACAGTGAGCACATAAAGATGCTTAGAAGGTAGTGTCTCCCGCCAAGGACGAGTACCTGTGAGAGGTTTCGCCAGATATCATGCAGCCCACACAACATAAATGTCATGCGCTTCTTTCTTCAAGACCTTTTTCAGTCGCATTCTGCAGGGGCAATGAACACGCTCATACAGCGTTTTAGATGGGAAGTGTCTGATCACCCACAATATAACCCTTAATTGGCTTCCTCCTTTGGTCATCTCTGCTCGCGTGAAGCGCTGGCTATGAATTGGCGGAAAGCACAGGCGGCTGCTTTCTGTGACGAGGGTACCGGAAAGTTTGTACAACGCCACGACATGTGTCTAAGTCGCAGTGGCGACTATTTAGGGAGGTAGCTGGAAGGTGTGGCTAACTATTACGGATAAAAAAATTTAGATTTTCAATGTGGTTTTCACTTCGCTACGTTCTCGACTACGTCTTGATTCATTGCAGTTAGTTTTTCCAGTATTCAATTGTGAAACAATTACTATTTTTCAACTTTACATTAATACTAGAAACTAATCAATAAACTGCAAAAGTTGACGGACACGGTGACATATGATGAACTCTGGCCTTACTAAGGCGACCAGCTGCCCTCCGCCACCAGCATCACTACCACCAACACCACCACCACCATCCTCACCGCCATCACTCGCATCTGACAACATTTACATTCTTGCTTTGGCGACCGTATCAATAACTACGACCGAGCCTCCTTGCCTGGGTATTAGTAATCACTTTGAGACAAACGTTTCATAGACGGATGAACTACAGTTCCGTGGTGTATGCTGGTAACGAAGACTCGGGTGATAGCGTTTCTGGACAGTGGGCAGCGTGTGTTCTGTGACTATGGCCAGATGTAGAGCGAGGTAGCTATCTGCCAGCAATAACTCTGACCGTGTGACAGTACTGGTCAACCCTCAAGTAGTAGCTGAAGAGGGGTCTAGCAACCTAGTGTCTCTCATAAATCTTTCCAATAGTTTCTGCCACCCACAGTAGGACAATCTCACCCTGAGCATCCTGCACCTTTCTGTGAAAAT
Organism: Schistocerca gregaria; assembly: GCF_023897955.1. Taxonomy (NCBI): domain Eukaryota; kingdom Metazoa; phylum Arthropoda; class Insecta; order Orthoptera; family Acrididae; genus Schistocerca; species Schistocerca gregaria. The sequence continues at coordinate 803,668,036 of NC_064921.1, read as the reverse complement.
GTCTGTACATGAGGTAGACTATCTCAGAATCTTCATCTCAACAAACGAATTGCCGTAGCGTAACATCCTCTTTTTCACACTAAAAGACACATTTTGTCAAGAATGATCCACTTTAAAAAAAACGATTCTGCATAATAATATGTACCGTTTAGTTTCTTCAGTAGGCTCTCTGTAAAATTCCGTGTGGAGCAGTGTCGTCAATCTGTGACGTCCTTCACGTTCATAGCCTTAACTACACGCAACAAAAAGTTCCAGGTGGCATCTACAGAATGCTTCTTCCAACAGCCTAGCATAGCTGGGGAGATTGCTTTGGGGACAGCACATCCAGTGAATTCCTCGCTTTCTCTCACTGTAACGACTGACAAACTCTGCACCGGAGTGTGCGTCCTTAACGAACTTCCTGTTAGATTAAAATCATGTGCCAGACCGGTACTCGAACCTCGTACCTTTCTATTCGTGTCTGATGCTTTTATCAGTTGAGATGGTATAATTAAGCTTTGTATGTTCTGTTGATTATATTTACGAGTTTCTTGTAACTCTGTAAATTTTCCTATCTAGTGTACGATACCAAAGCAGTCCAGCCATACACGATGGACGTGGAAAGGTAAACTGCACTCAGCTTTCAAATTCAGCCCAGCTCTGGTCTCCAGTAGGGATGGCAGTCATCGCAGTAACAACCAGTTATTGGTTATATCGGATTTTTTTCCACGCCAATTTAATCTGAAAACTGAAACCGCTCAAAATATCCGGTTTCTGAAAGAACCGATTTTCGGTTTTTTAAATTCCTGTTACTTCCTGTAATAAACGTAGAAATCGAATAATGATTGAAACAACTTGACCCACTCAGTTTCATCATACGTAGAATCAAGATATTAAACAGCCAAGTAAAAGAAAACTTTGTCCGCAACCCGTGGTCGTCTGGTAGCGTTCTCGCTTCCTGCACCCGGGTTCCCGGGTTCGATTCCCGGCGAGGTCAGGGATTTTCTCTGCCTCGTGATGACTGGGTGTTGTGTGATGTCCTTAGGTTAGTTAGATTTAAGTAGTTCTAAGTTCTAGGGTACTGATGACCATAGATGTTAAGTCCCATAGTGCTCAGAGCCATTTGAACCAAAAGAAACTTTATCCGTCCACCGTTCCCTGCTTATCGCTAAAACTGTTAAGTGATTGAATACTACAAAAAAACCATTAATATTGTCCTACTGATTCCAACTGTTAAAGTCTGCTCAAGAATCATATAGTAATCTGGGATCATACTACTAACAGAGTATTACGAATAGTCAGTGCTGTTCTTGTTTTGTTTTTCAGTCCAGATAATGGTTTGATGAAGCTCACCATGCTACTCTACCCATCACCAGGTAACTGCAGCAACCCACATCCTTCTGAATTTGCTTACTCTATTCATCTCGCGGTCCCCCTCTACGATTTTTATCCTCCACACTTCCATCCGATACTAAATTGGTAATCCCTTGATGCCTCAGAACGTGCCCTACCAACCGATCCCTTCTTCTAGTCAAGTTGTGCCACAAATTCCTCTTCTCCCCAACTCTTTTCTGTACCTCCTCATTTGTTACGTGATCTACTCGTCTAATATTCAGCTTTCTTCTATAGCACCACGTTCGAAAGCTTCTATTCTCTTCTTGTCTAAACTGTTTATCGTCCATGTTTAACTTCCATACATAGCTACATCCCGTACAAATTTAACAAATTTCTCTTCTTCAGAAACGCTTTGGTTGCCATTGCCAGTCTGCATTTTATATCCCTCTACTTTGACTACCTTCAGTTATTTAGCTTCCCAAGTAGCAAAACTCATATATTCCATTAAGTGTCTCATTTCCTAACGTAATTCCCTCAGCATCACCTGATTTAATTCGACTACATTCCATTATCCTCGTTTAGCTTTTGTTGACATCCTCCTTTCAGAGGCACTGTCCATTCCGTTCAACTGCTCTTCCGGGTCCTTTGCTGTCCCTGACAGGATTACAGTGTCATCGGCAAACCTCAAAGTTTTTATTTCTTCTCCATAAATTTCAATTCCTACTCCAAATTTTTCTTTTGTTTCCTTTACTGCTTGCTCAATATACAGATTGAATAACGTCGGGGACATGCTACAACCCCTTCCTAACCACTGCTTCCCTTTCATGCCCCTTGACTCTTATAACTCCCATATGGTTTCTGTACAAATTTTAAATAGCCCTTCGCTTCCTATATTTTACCACTGCTATCTTCAGAATTTGCAAGAGAGTATTCCAGTCAACTTTGTCAAAAGCTTTCTCTAAGTCTACAAATGCTAGAAACGTAGGTTTGCCTTTCCTTAAGCTATCTTCAAGATACGTCGTTGGGTCAGTAGTAACTCCTGTGTTCCTACATTTCCACGGAATCCAGACTGATCTCCAGCATTGTCTGCTTCTACTAGTTTTTCCAATCGTCTGTAAAGAATCCGTGTTAATATTTTTCAGCCATGACTAATTAAACTGATAGTTCGGTAGTTTTCACACCTGTCAACACCTGATTTCTTGCTAAGGATGACAACTGGGGTTGAAGAACTCTGTTTTCTGTGTTAATTTTTCCGTTTTCGAGGGCTAGAGGTAGATAAAGACATATTATGTAGACACAGGAAGCAGATCAGCTACTTTCTATTTTTATTGTATGCTATGAATGAATGGCAACGGCCTTGCCGCAGGGGATGCACCGGTTGCCGTCAGATCACCGAATTTAAGCGCTGTTGGTCCTGGTTGGCACTTGGATGGGTGACCATCCGGACCGCCATGCGCTGTTGGCATTTTTCGGGGTGCATCAGGCCCGTGATGCTAGTTGAGGAGCTACTCGACCAAACAGTAGCGCCTCCAGTCCAAGAAAACCATCGTAGCGACCGGGAGAGCGGTGTGTTGACCACACGGTCCCCTTATCTGCATTCTTACCTCAGGATGACATGGGGGTCGGATGGTCCCGATGGCCACTTCTGGCCTGAAGACGGAGTGCTATGAATGAACAGTTGTTATGTTTCGGTGTATTACAGTTACCATAATTTCCTTACTGTTTTATTATTTCAGAGAAATGGCAGATGAATCTTTAATCTTTTAAAGCAAATGAAGCATTGTACTGCTTTGCTACCTCATCTCGCAAAAATATTTGTAGACTAGTGTTGGTGCCATTCTGCAATACAATGGATGACCGGCGACGACAGCGAGAAACCTCCACATAGATCAGTTGGGGGAAGTCTTGAACAGTGGATGTACAAGCGTATCTTTAGACACGACACTCTGCAACAGGGACATTATTGTCTCAGAAATCCGAGTTTCTTGTTTGTTTCTGTCGGGCTTGTTATTAAACTGGTACTGATCGCTTTTCATGTTTTCAATCATAGCTCAATATCTCAAACTAATGCAAATTTAAAGAATAAAAATTACTTCTTTTTTTAAAAAAAAGGTTTATTATAAAACGAAAAATTTTAGCACTGCTACTATGCCTAATAGTTAAAAATAAAAAAGCACCTGTTGTGACCGAGATCAAAGAAATATCGAAAAATACCGGTTATTCAGAATTAAAATACCTGTAACGGTTTTAGCCGGTCGGTTTCTCCCATCCTTAATCTCCAGTCAGCAACTATCAGTTTTGTGTGTTTGACCCAACGAAAACCTGTGATTTCATGAGCACCAGTAAGCTTTAGACTTTCGCTGCGTATCTGACTTCAGATGTCGATTACATGTAGTTTTGTTTGCAATGTTCGTACAGGAACTGATTAGGATGGACCCGCATCTACTCACAGCAGCTCCTGTTGTCCCTATCGGTCAGCATCCTTTTACGACCAATGTTTTTACATTGGGGTGACAAAACTCATGGGACACCTCCTAACACCGTGTCCCACCTCTTTTTACCTGGCGTAGTGTAGCAACTCGACGTGACATGAGCTCAACAAGTCGCTGGAAGTCCCGAGAGAAACAATGAGCCTGCTGCTTCTACAGCCGTACATCATTGCGAAAGTGACCTCTTAATTGTGACCCATGAATGTTCAACGGGATTCATGTCAGGCAACCTGGAGGGCAAATCATTCTTTAGAATTATCCAGAATGTTCTTCAAACCAATTCCAAACAACTGTGTCCCGGTGACATGACATAGCCGTTTGAGAACATGAAGTCCATGAATGAGTGTATATGTTCTCCAAGCCGGCATAACGTTTCCATTCAATGATCGGTTCGCTTGCACAAGACGTATTCTACACACAGCCCACACCATTATGGGGCCATCAACAGCTTGTACAGTATCTTATTGGCAATTTGGGGCCATGGCTTCATGGAGTCTGCGCAACAGTCGAACCCTACTATCAGCTCTTACCAACTGAAATCTGAACTCATCCGACCGGTCCATAGCTTTCCATTTTAGTCAAGAACCTAGGAGAGGCGGTGCAGGCGATGTCGTGCTGTTAATAAAGGCACTCGAGTCGGTCGTCTGCTGCCGTAGCACATTAAAGCCACATTTCACCGTCCTTTTCTAACGGAAAAGTTCGTCGTACTTATCACATTGACTTCTGAGGTTATTCCATGAGATGTTGCTTCTCTGTTAGCACTGACAACTCTACGCAAACGCCGCTGCTCTGAGCTGTTAAGTGAAGGTCGTCAGCGACTGCATTCTCCGTGGTGAGAGGTAATGCCTGAAATTTGATATTCTCCGCACACTCTTAACACTGTAGATCTCACGATATTGAATTCACTAACGATTTCCGAAATCAAATGTCCCATGCGTCTAGCTCCACTACATTTCCGCATTTAAAGTCTGTTAATTCCTTAAAAGACATCATAGTCGCCGTTAACTGTATAAAATATTTATTGTTACTATTGCAATTTCGGCCTTATGGCCATTTTTAAGTAACACTGCAAAGTTACATTCTGTCAGAATATAAAACTATCTGACATGAGTACTCGTCGTCAGATAGTTTTATATTCTGACAGAATGTAATTTTGCAGTGTTACTTGAAAGTGGCCATAAGGCCGAATTTGCAAGAGTAACAACAAATATTTTATACAGTCAACGGATCCCAACCATGAGAAGTTAATCTGTTAATTCCCGTCGTGCGTCCATAATCACGTGATAAATCTTTTCACATGAGTCACCTGAGTACAGGTGGCATCTCTGCCAATCCACTACCCTTTTATACTTTCTGTATGCGACAGCACCGCCATCTATGTACGTATATATCGCTATCCGATGACTTTTGTCACCTCATTGCACGAGGGTGAGTCAAATGAAAACCTTAAATTTGTAATAACAAATCGAAATTTCGCGCCGTTATCCTGTAAGTTGGTAAGCGTGTTACAAACTGCGTGCAGAATGGCCTGTAGGTGGCAGCATAGTGCAGATGCACACGTACCTTCTTAGTATCAGTATAAAGATGGCCGCCCCACTTGCGACTTGCACCAGCTACAAATGGCTCTAATCACTATGGGACTTAACAGCTGAGCTCATCAGTCGCTAAACTTAGAACTACGTAAACCTAAGGACATCACACACATCCATGCCAGAGGCAGGATTCGAACCTGCGACCGTAGCAGCCGCGTAGTTCCGGACTGGAGCGCCCAGAGCCGCTCGGCCACCGTGGCCGGCCTTGCACCAGGGAAGAACAGCGTTCTGTTATACGGTTTTTGCGTAGTGAAAGTGTGAAACCTATTGATATTCATCGACGAATGAAGGTTCTCTACGGTGATCCATGTTTGACACAGCGGCAAGTCTACGAATGGTGTGTCTTCGGTGGAAGAGGCTCCTCGTCCAGGTCAGGCACAACAAGTTGTGACTCAAAAATGGCTCTGAGCACTATGGGACTTAACATCTGTGGTCATCAGTCCCCTAGAACTTAGAACTACTTAAACCTAACTAACCTAAGGACATCACACACATCCATGCCCGAGGCAGGATTCGAGCCTACGACCGTAGCAGTCACGCGGTTCCGGACTGAGCGCCTTAACCGCGAGACCACCGCGGCCGGCAGTTGTGACTCCAGAGAACATTGCAGAAGTTGAAGCCATAGTAAAGGAAAACAGCCGAGTGACACTGAATGACATTGCAGCATGTTTACAGATTAGTCATGGGTCAGCACACCACATTGTGCATGATATGCTCCAACTTCACAAAGTGTCTCCAAGATAGGTGCTACGGCAGCTGACTCCTAAAATGAGAGAACGACGTGTTGATACTTGGGAAGAACTTCTTAGGCGCTTTGTACGAGAAGGCGATGGCTTCCTTGCAAGAATCGTTAATGGGGCCGAAACCTGGGTTCACTTCCACCAACCGGAAACGAAGAGAGCGAGCAAGGAATGGCGCCATTCCTCATCACCAAGTGATTTCCATATGTTTGGATCACTCAAAGCCGCAATGGGAGTAAAGAAGTTCCATTCTGATGAAGAGGTACGCCACGCGGTGCATGAGTGGTTGCGCGGACTACCAAAAGAATTTTTTCTAAAGGAATTTATATATACACTTTGTAAGCGCTGAAGGAGTTGCTTTGAGCGAGGGGGAGATTATGTTGATACAGCTTTGTACCACTTCTGCACAATAAATAATATTTAAAATATATTTAAGGTTTTCATTTGACTCACCCTCGTGTACTATGTCACATGGTTGCGAGTAGTTGTAGACACATTGGGCAATAAGCATTGACTGATACATCAACTAATCGGCCAACTTCATTCACGGAATGGCCACAGCTACGACAGCTGTTTTCTGCCATTCTGTGACGTCACCACGTGCACCCATATCTCTCTGTGCTAATTCCGTACAATCGACTGGTACAATAGCTCTCCACAGCCACTACTGACGTCAGCGCCGGAGGCCAACATAACCGTCTCGTACGAGGTCTACACCACCTACAACGCTGCGTATCGACCAGTATGATCTTCTAAGGGTGTGTAAAATCTATACCAGTGAGCTTCCTCAGGAATGTTGCTTGCCTTTCCTCTGTTCCTATATTTATTTAATTTTCCATGCACTTGTTGGTTCAAAATTCCGTCTTCACTTTTGGCCACGTTGCTTTCCTTGAACTTCAGGATCGAAAATTTTTCTGTTACGGGTAACTCGTGAGGTCCCTGACAATTTTCCCTCTTTTTTGACTTCCTCAGACCACTCGAAAGTCTCTCTAATTTACTTTATCTCTGATTTCATAAAATTCCACTTTCTGTCTTGTTATAAATCTATGTACTTAAATACTCTTTGTATGCCTCTTAAACTTTTATTTTATTTATTAATGTCACTTACAGTATCTGTGTTCTCTTGGTTGTTTGTTAGCGTTAAACGACTGCATATGCATTTTGGTCTGAAGATTTTTCCTGTAATTTTTCGTTCCCGTTTTCTTGAGTGTGTTCGATATCTGATTTTCTGTTCAAAATTAGTGTTTCTGAGGTAAACTGGCACTATTTTTTAATGATAGACTTATAATGGTTCGATTTAGTGAGTTTGGAAATACATTATTATTACTGTTATTATTAGTATCATTATTCTCAGATGGGGCAACTAAGGACCACGCGCCAGTTTCAATTCCTTATTCGTTGTTCTTTTCTTACTTTCCAGTACTCCTTCGTTTGTTCACTATGTTTTTTCCGGTCTTCTCACCACCTCGGAACAGTTTTTTCCACTCTCCTACTTTGGAATCCTTCCATATTCAGTGCCTTTTCCCTAAACACTTTTCGGTCCGTTGTTTCTTCAGCTTTTATGTTATCTTTTCTAAATCACTTTTACGTCTTGGATTAAAATTATAGTTGACTTTTTATCCCACAGACATCTGAAGAACTTTCTGTTTAACCCACTGCCTTGCACTGATTATATGTGTCCAAAAAATACTAGACTTCTTTTTCTCATTACTTTTAATATGTTTCCTATGGTTCGATAATTTTCATGGTTACTTCGTAATTCTAACTTTCCACAGTTTTTCATGGGTCTCATATTTCCCTAGTGAATCGTCTTTCAAGTGTTTCTACTTTAAATAAATTACATTGTAGGCATAAGCTTGCATTTAGGCATTCTGGCTTCATATTCTATTGTAATGCCTCATTTTTGCAATTTTTGATAGACATTTTATATTACAAATATCTTCAGTTATACTATATTTATCTCCCATATTATTTGAATTTTATAGTCACATTTTCCTAATCATTTTCTCGTGTTATCTCCTGAACATGTCCAAATTTTTTAACCTTCTCTGTTTGGCCAATATCTGTTTCCAAAATTTTGCTGGATTTTTAACGTTTGTTAACAATGTAATTTTTCCTGCAAAAATTCTTCAGCGGGTCCTTCTGGCTATTTCTATTAAAAGATTAATTTATGTTACAGCAAATGTCACATTTTCAGGAAGTATAACAAGGTCACCTGTAAATGCAAGACAGTTTATTCCAACTTTTTTTGTTTCCTTTTCCCAACCTCATTGGTGAAATCTTATATTCAGTCAGCGTTTCATTTCAAATTCTCACTATTATTTGTAGAACACAGTTAGAAAGAATTGGTCTTAAGCCATCACATTATTGTTATTATTCATTATTTCCGGTTTCATTGTTCGAAGTACGGTTCTGAAGATTGCATCAATATCGAGTCGTTTTCTGGAGTACTTCTCCGTTTAGTGGCGGTTTGCTACAGTGGACATTGTGACGTCACTGGGGCTACGTACAGCCGCATATCTGCAGCCAGAATGGGACCAGAAGCCACACAGCGCAAACTTGCTCTTCATTTCATTGCCGGCTGCTGTTCTGTTGTGTACTACTGCATTTCTGTCCACAGCTAAACAGTTGACTCACTGCACACTTCTGCGTTACAGTGTGTTCGTGACACAATACACAGTTGCAGTTTGTGCGCTGTCCCCGAACTTCACCGGCTTATGAAAGTGGCGTGGACTGGTTAATGTTCAAACAGAAGGTACATAACACACAGTCAACAGTGAATAGATCCGACAGATTACTTAAAAAGTTTCACAATACTAGTCGGATAGGAAAGCTACAAATAGCTTCCGGAAAGGCAAAAAGGGGACCAAACTTTTTGGTGTTTAACGTCCTGACAACAGCATCAATAAATGCAAAGCGCTATTACCTGTGTGTATCCCCACACCTCATACGCTCTGTAATCTGATTTTTGTACTTTCCATCAGCTTTATCCCATCTTTTCCATCCTCAATTTCAGAACTGTCCCATCTTTATTCTAGTAACACCTTTCTGCTCGATACAAGACAGTGAATCTTTTATTCTCAAAATCAGGGTATGTTGCACTGAAATTTCCAGATGGGTTAAGGCTGTGTGCTATACTGAGACAGGGAACTAGAATTCTGTATTTCGTAAAGAGCTGGAGGAATACACTGATTTAAGGTTTCAGTTGATCTTTAAGTGTTTCAGATAATTTTAGCTGGTAAGTACACTGCACTCACAAGCACTGGGATCAATGCCCACCTGAGAGTACAGTCTTAACCTGTCTGCAACTTTTTCCAGTTCGAGCTCAATATTATCCACATACAGTGAGCTACTAGAGTTAGTGTTGCAGGGATGCCAACCGCCATTTGTTAAATAGAAGCTATTAAAAAGAAAGAAATCCCCAGATATATGGATCATCATAACAATAGCAAACACCTCCAAGTACTGTAGAATGTCAAGTCTCACAGCTGTTAACCAGTCCACACAGTAACCCAAGAAACAAGAAAGTTCTTAAAATGTAGTGGTTTTTATAGAAGGTGCATATATATCATATATGCCTTTTCAATATAGCTTCACCCACGTATGTGTTCAACACATTTATTGAGAACACCTTCTCCTTCCACTCTCTGTGCCACCTCTTCCTACCTGTCTCTGTCCACCTCTCTTTGACCATTGCCTCCATCCTCTCCCTCTGAGCATATCCTCCTACCCATTTCTCTTTCCACCTCTGTCTCCCCCTGCCCACTGCCCCTCCACATCTTCCAACTGCCCTATCTTCTCTCCTTTCCTCCTTCTGTCCATTTCCTCCTCCCCCCTTGCTCTATCCATCCCCTCTCCTATCCATGACCCCAGCTGTGCTCATCTACATGCATAGCTCCTGCATTACAGTTCAGTAAAGCAGGCTGATACCATTCCCACAAGAAACCTGACATGCAGAACAGGCTACACAACAAAGATCTAGGTCTGAAAATAAACAGTTTCTTGCCCTTGACATGTAGGCAGCCCTGCAAAACAGGTTGTTTTGGCATGCCTGTAGTGCTCCCATTCAACAGCCTGTTCTGCAGGACAGCCTATATACCAGGGGCTTACAAAAACACATTTTTGCCCCATATCTCCACTTCTATTGAATCTATGCCACTATTAACTCCACAGTGCTGATACAGATGAGGTCTGTTCTTTATCTGCCAAATCTGGTTGAAACTGATCCAGGCATATGCACATGATATTAGAAATCTGCCACAGCTTCCCACAGATAGTGTTAAATATCTACAGCTGAATGACTTGTCTGTCATATCCACACGCCTTCCTCATTGTGAAACAGTCTCCCTATTGGTGAAACATATATTAAAATTACTGCAGTAGTTTCTGGCATTAGCCTGAGCACAGAGACAGAACCTGCAGCTGGCCACCCTTATGAGTAATGTGTAAAGGAATGCAGTTGTCGCTTGGTAGGAGCATATCTGCTGTGACATGACCTCTCAAAAGTGATTATATTTCCAATGTCATATCAACCCTACAGATACTCATTTCTTGAGAAATCATGCCCACTTTGATAAATTTTAAATCTGCTACTTATCCAGTTGTATGTTGGTTGAGTGATTGTCTTTGGGGTGAGATTGTTGTCTCGAATTTTTTCTGTGCAGAGAAATCTGGAACTTTCCAGACTCATAATAGCTCGGTGGGTGACTTTAACTACTAGATAGCGAAAGTTCATTCATTTCAGCTTCTTTACTTTTTGAACACACACACAACTTTCGTTCTTTCTTTCTTGGGGCCTTGGTCCTGCGCCACGCGGGGTTGGCCGTGTGACTATTGATTTGGCAGTATTAGGTGCAGAGTGTGGCCGGATACCCTTCCTGCCTCCACCCTGAACCCCCCGGAACAGAATGAGTGTGCCCCAGCTGTCTGCTTTCAGTGTAAGCCATGGAATAGTTCGAACGTTTTCAAATGTCTGCTAGTCGTGTAACTGAGGCGCAACATGGGGACCAGCCCTGTATTCACCTAGCAGGATGTGGAAAACCGCCTAAAAACCACATCCAGGCTGGCCAGCAGATTAGCTCTCGTCGTTAATCCGCCAGGCGGATCCGATCCAGGGCCGGAGTGCCTGCCCAAGTCCAGGAAGCAATGCATTAGTGCTCTCGGCTGCCCTGGCAGGTTTGAACACTGAACAACTGTTTGGTGAGAATTATTCAACTTGCGCAACAATATAATTTCCATCTGCTCACATAAGCTATTTGCTACAACTGCTCTTCGTGCCAGATGAGAGAGAGAACAGAGATTACACTTCGAGGCAAAGAACTTAGTCACTTACAGTGCTGATAACGAAAATATTTAAAATGGATTAACACAGTTCTTTGCGTAAATATAAGAACGTTTGGTGAAACTCTTGTTGTAAATAACTTTATAAAATTTATATAGTCGTATCCCTTATTAATCAACTTCAAAATTGTTCTATTTATGTGCTAGTAGTATTCTATTTATATAGCAGTTTACAGGTATAGCGTCTAATTCAATTTACGCTATCGAAGGATTACTAATACGCATTAATCATAATTACATCACACCGTGCAGCATTGGCGACTGTACTCCGACAACAATAGCCAATATGAATAAAAATGTGAGATAGGTGGTGGAAAAGAAAAGGAGTGGCCCAGCGAAAGCCAGAAACTACAATCAAATAAGTGGAAGAATTATGTCGTGTTGATCAGACGATTTTGAAAATGGTATAAGCAATGAAGACATCAAGAACAGACATGTAAATGAAAATGTGTTTGTTCAACAATAGGCTAGTATGAATCGTAGGCACAATACTGCGTATGAAGCTTATGGAGGCAATCATTTGGAACAGAGAATAGGCCGGAAACGAAACAGAGCCCAGTACAGATTGGAAACGAAACAAAGCCCCTGTAGGGAAATCGGAAGAGGAGAAAAGGCTTTGAACATTTAAAACCGTAGCGTTTACGGTGCATGTTGAAAACGAAACAGTGAGTTAGTGAAGAAAGAAGAGGTACAAGTAATACGTTTACGTACACGGGACGCGTCTGCGCAACACTGACATGTAACTGAGGTCACGTCTAATGACTTCTACGCATCCGTAATAATTTCCGCCTACAACGAACTGGCGTCTTATTGGTGTGAAAGCCATTCTGTTGTACACCAGGTGTATACTTTTTAAGTAAATTGTCGCCATCCGTCTTCGCACGTGACAAGTTCGTCTTGTAATACGAGAAACGACATAAAAACAAAATTTCTGAGAGAGGACTGTGGAGTTGCATCTCAGGACGTACTGGAAGACACAGGAAAGCAAACACCAGGAAATAAACAAGCTAGAATCATCATCATCATCAGTGTTCTGCCTTAAGACAGGTCTCCAATGTAGCCCTCCATGCAGTCCTGTCATTTGATTCCTTCTCCGAGTGTTCGTAATTGTTTTCTATACTTTTACTGTCTAACATCAGGTATTCCTGCGTTATTTTCTTCTTCAGTTCACCCTTACTTCCGTAGCATTCATCAGTAAATAACCTCTTGTCATCCATTGTCCAAGCCAACTGTGTTTTTTCTTCCTGATTACCTTTCAAATTTCTCTCTCTTGCCCTTCTCTTCTCCGCACCTCCTCATTTCTCACATTGTCTACCCGTTTTCAAATTCAAATGGGTCTAATGGCTCTGAGCACTATGCGTCTTAACTTCTGAGGTCATCAGTAGCCTAGAACTTAGAACTAATTAAACCTAACTAACCTAAGGACATCACACACATCCATGCCCGAGGCAGGATTCGAACCTGCGACCGCAGCGGTCCCTCGGTTCCAGACTGCAGTGCCTGCAACGCATTCTCTGTTAATGCCCATTGACAGAATTGCACTCGATGAATTAAGTCATCACCATGTAATTGCTGATGTAGCGACACATGAAACGGGCGAAAGCGGTGACGATGCAGTATGCGCATGAACTACTTTGACTCAGTCCACCGTCTCTCGCAATGTCCCGTGTACTCATGTGTGGGTTCATTGCAACAGCAGTTGACACACCAACTGCACCCGCTTCTCCTGTGACGGGCCTGTTACGGACCCGTTTGCGTGCTACGACCATACATGTTGCATACAGTTGGCGGCAGATGTTTTGCAATGTGCGGCACGTTGGATGCTCTCTGTCCGGGTACCGTTCTGCATACACCCTGCAGGCTTCAGGTGCATTTCGCCGACACTCGCCATAGATGAGTATCATCTCCGCCTTTTCAGTGTTCGAATACACCATGGTCACAGTTCCTACAACACTACACTATCACAGAAGTCTGGTAACACGGTGTACTACAGTTGGTCTGCGTGCGGAGACGAATGCAGAATAACAATAGCAGCAAGGGCTACATACGGACACTGCGACAGCTAGACCAAACCACAACAGTGCACTACAGCCACACTCGTAAACACGGTTGTCATCGTAAACCTGTCCCTGCAGATGCTGCTCGCCGACCGTGGCCCGTGTTTGTTACAACACGCAACTGAACGTCGGAGGTTTCAAGCGTCAACTTTAGGTTACAATATCTCCGGATGTAATTAACATTTTACAATGCAACAAACGGCACTGATTACGTATTTGTTGATATGTTCAGATGTGCTAACGCAGATGCATTAAAAAAACGTAGGTTTGTGTTAAAAAACATACTTCCGTGCATTTTTGTATGGTTCGTATTAAACAATTACACTAGCCCCTCTCCTCACGTTCGGTCTGTGGAATCGGTTCGTCAGTATTTGATGTGGTTTACGAAATATATCCAGCGGTAACGGTTAGGTTCAAATGGTTTAAATGGCTCTGAGCACTATGGGACTCAACTGCTGTGGTCATCAGTCCCCTAGAACTTAGAACTACTTAAACCTAACTAACCTAAGGACGTCACACACATCCATGCCCGAGGCAGGATTCGAACCTGCGACCGTAGCAGTCGCACGGTTCCGGACTGCGCGCCTAGAACCGCGAGACCACCGCGGCCCGCCTAACGTTAGGTGACTCACCATATATAATATATAATGCTGGAAATCTTTCAGAGGAAGCTTTTAGCACGAGTTCGGATGATGGTAATGCGTACCTCCGCACTTACACGTGTATTTCCACGAACACATCAAGGGCAACTTGAAGCCATCTCCAAATGCAATTGTATGAGCTGGGTGCGTGTTTGAAATTTGACTCACGTTTTCTTTGAACCAGTCAACAACTGTATCATCTGAGTTGGGAGGTCTGTAAAATGATTCAATTATTATTTTATTTTGGTTGTCAAGAATGGCCTCTTCCTACACTAACTCACAGGAACTATCTACGTCAATTTCGCGACACGTTGAACTACTTTTTACTGCAACAAACACGCCAAAGCCAACCGTGATTAGCCTATCCTTTCTGAACACCGTTAGCTCGTTCGCAAGTATTTTGGCAGAACTTATTTCCGGCTTTAGCCAGCTTTCAGTGCCTACAACGATTTGATCATCAATGCTTTCTACTAGCGCTTGGAGGTCTGGCTCTTTCTCTAACGCAGCTACAATTTACAACCTTTTACTGATATTTCCTAGATCTACCTTTTTTCTGTGTTCGAGCTGCACCCTTTGAGACTGAAGCCCTTTTTGTGCTTCCCCGAGACCCTCTAACCTCCAAACCCACATTTCAAATGCTTCTGTTCTTCTTTCTTCCTCTTTCCCGAATGCCAGTATATTAACTCCTTGTAATGCCACGCTCTATATACGACACTCCACCATTTTCTTCCTCAGGTCCCCGTCCATGCACCCACATAGGAGCCTACTCTACTTAAAAAATGTCTACTCGACGGTTTCTATACTCGTTTTCACCTGATTCTTGCATCCCACGTCTTCCCCGAAATTATGTTTCCCAGATATTTGTATGAGCTAACTTCTTCTATATCTTCCTTGTTCTGTATCTTCCTTTTCTAATTTTGCATTTATCACCGTACCTTTTGACTTTTTCTTATTAACTCTCATTCGGAATTCTTCGAAGTGTTATTTAATTCTTTTAAAATTTCAGATCATAGTTCTTTCGCTCTTTGTCAATAGCGCATTACCATCCGCAAATCGAATACATCCTATCCTCCTACCACGAACGCGCACTCATCTTTTTCAACATTGCTGAATAATATGCTCCAAATATATAGGGTGTAGAAAAATTGTCTCACGAAATTTAACCCTGGATAGCTGATGCCAGTAGGAACCAAAATTAGTAATGTTTCATAAGTCGACAACGCACCATTTTTAAACTATGGAAACTTGGTGCCACTCGCTCCGATTGGCCATGGGACTGCCATGTTCCCGTTCGTTGGTTGACGGGCAGCGCTGTGATTGTCGGTTCACACATACAAACGTCCCTCGCCCCGTCGCTGCCCCAAAATGATACGCACACATGTCGGTCGAATAGGTCTTCCTGTTTGTGTCCACAGGCATTCATACGTAAGCTTCGCTTCGGAGCACACTCACGTCACCTGCGATTTAGTCGTACAGTAAGCATGGCGTCACAGTATTCGTCTGAAGAACAACGAGGTATGGTTTTTGTTTATGGACTAGCCGACGGCAGTGCGCATAAAGCTCGATGGTTGTCTGAGGAACGGTACCCAGCAAGACGCCACCCACACACGCTAACGTTTACAGCAATTTACCGGCGACTTGGCGAAACAGACTCGTTATCGGGATATCATGGTGATACTGGAAGACCTCGAACACGACGGGATGCTGCATTTGAAGAGACTGTTCTCGAGCGCCTCGAGTAAACACCTACGATAAGTACTCGAGCGGCTGGACACGACATGGGGGTCACTTATCGGTTAGTGTGGGAGGTATGACGACCCAGAGAGGAGGGATGACGCGCTACCACCTTGGATACATCGCAATCTCCGGCATACAAAGCATTCGCGATCATACGTTGTCCAGAGAATGCGGCAACAGGGCAATATCGCGGCCAATCGGAGAGCGTGGCGCCAAGTTTCCGTGGTTTAACAGTTGTGCGTTGTCGACATACACAACATTAGTAATTTTGCTTCCTACTGGCATCAGCTACTAGGGCTAAAACTTCGTGACACAATTTTTCTTCACTCTGTATGTTGAAACAGTACTGGGGAGAAACAGCAGCTTTGCTCACTCTCCTTCCAATTGTGCTATCCTTTGTCATCTCATTGCCAGTCTGTACTCGTATTTTCCGTGATACGTACAGATTCTTAATCAGCCGTCTATCCCTCTAGCTGATTCTATTCTTCCACAGAATGTCCAATAATTTATTCCGCTGCTCTCTGTTAGAAGCCTTATCCACGGCAATGAAGACACCAAAGGCTGGAATGGAAGACGTTATTACGACCGTAATGAAAATGGAAAACCTATACCGCTAAACATTCCTAGTTCCGCTTGTGTAACCGAGACATAGGATCGCGCACGGTTGGATGAAAAAAAAAATTTCCCTCTTCATATATGCAACACGTACTGAGACATTGTTATTCGTGTAAGTTAAGATTTTTCTGCAATATTCGTTATTTCTTACATGTGAGAGCGCACTTCCCCAGTAATGATTTCGTGATTTCTGTGTGTTTAAAAAACGTAATATGAAATTGCCGGAGATGAAACTGCTGTGAGTGAAACAACCGACAGTGACCTTTATATTTTCTCTTGTCAGAAATAGTTCGCCATTTTTTCCGAATACATAGCGATTTCCGAGTTATGGTTAGACAGAAATCTAAGAGCACAACTTACATTACTGGGAATGTAATTAGCAGCGGTCATTTTCATAATCTTGCTTGTCACAACTGTTTATTGCGATCGAATCCTCAACAACAGTAGACAGAAATGAAAGGTTTCCGCCGTAGTATTTTTAGACCGTAACACCTTATACGAAACATTTTCATTCATGAGATGCATCTTATAAACTTCGACGAACTGCAGGAGCTCTCGAAAATACGTTTTTTCAATTTTGTTTTTAAAACCCAAATCGTTGACTAATCATATAGGGAAATGGGCTACTTAATCGTTTGGATCTCTAGGAGCGAGTTATAACCGCATTCTGTTTATCTTCTTATTCTTTGAAACTCTCAGAATAAATTTTTCGGATATTTTTATAGATGTATTAGTACAATGTGGTACTACACACAATTCCTAACGTAAAAACCAAAACACTGTCAGTGTTAATGAGAATAAGATGACATAATGCGGCATTTACGACAATCTGCAGAATACAGTCAAATACGCTATCGTTATTATGTATGCATGGAAACATGCGGTCAGGGAAACGTAAAATTTTCTATGAGTTTTAGCTGAGAATCATGGAAATGGGTATATTGCGCCCGATACTGTTCAGGAGGATTCAAGAGCGATGAAGGCGGCCCCGCATGTCAGCTCGATGGAATGCGGCGTCATGCGTTATGGCAACGTAAACGCAATTTTCGGTACTTGGAGTAACAGGGCGTCTGTATCGTCTACTAGCCGCTTTGTGTTCGTGGCGCTGTGCGCGCTGTATTGCGCCTCTTGCTTTAATTGGCTTGCGCGACGCGAACCGACAACAGCGCTTCGGTTCTCTAGACCCGAACGGTATCGCTACCGAAAAGTATACTGAATAATGCAGAGGCTCTAATTCGAGTACTAGACCGTTCGGTGCTCTTGAGAACTGAAACGATCGGCACAATGGCGGAAAGATACAGAATAGGCACCCAGCGCGCGTCGTCCGGTATTCCGTCTCGCCTCTGATAGCCCCTACCGGGTAGGCAGACCAGCCCAGCACACCAGCTGGCTACCGGAGTGGTATCGACGGCCACGCCGCCTGGCCACGTGGAGCTGCCACGTCACGTGCGTCGCGCCCTGTCGTGACGTAGGCGCAGTTCTCTGACCTACGGTTCACCTGCGCCACAGCTGACGCTGACTGTGCGAGACGAGACTGTTACGCAAAGCACGCCCCGCCAGGGGATGTGACCTGCGAAAAGCCACATCGTCGTGAGCGCCGGTTAACACCAGCCGAGGCGCCACGTAACGCGTTTAGTGAACAGGAGCTCCAGGGACGTAACTTTCTGCCGTACACTTTTCTGAAGGTGCTACAGGCCGTCTTTTTCAAGCCATCACAGACCTGTGCAAATAAGCATCATATTAGAAATATGACGCCTTTAAACTCGAATAATTGTCTATACTGTGGACGTGCCTACATCTTGTAGGGCATTAATTCAGTGTACATCTCTCAGACGTCTTTGACACGCTGTAGAATAATCTTTACCGATTGACTACTTGCTATACAAGATGCAGTAAACGTATGTGATACATTTACATGTATTTTTAACAATCAGTTTCTAAATGTAGCAGCAAAAATAGGAGTAAACAGTGCAGTTGAAGAAGCAAGAGAATATATTAAAAATGCCGTTCTGCAAAACTTCAGTCAAGCAACCAGAAGCAACATCAACATCCTACAATGAAATTAATAAAATTCTAAATATTCTAAAAAACGAAATCTCATGTGGTATCCATGGAATTCTAAAGAGTTGCTGCAACGTAATAGATAATGTCCTTAGTGATATATGCAATGCATCATTGGCACAGGGAATTTTTGCAGATGGGTTAAAATATACAATTGCTAAACATCTTCATTAGAAAGGTGACAAAACATACAACGATTATCGTACAGTTCCCTTAATGACGTCTTTTCCCAAAATATTCGATAAAGTAAAGTACCCAAGAGTAGGGTCACTCATAAATGGAAACAATTTACGTAGCGCATACCAGTTTGAATTTAATAAGGGTTACTCGACTGAGAATGCTATTTATACATCCCCTCAATAATAGCAAAAGCCTTAAATCATAAAATATCCCCAGCTGGTATTTTTTCTGAAAATTTCCGAGGCGTCTGATAGTGGATACTGTAGATCATATTACTCTATTATAAAAATTTAATTTTTATGAAACTGACGGCTTTACATACAGCTGGTTTGAATCATATTTAACAAGAAGAATGCAAAAAGTAGTGCCGAATAATTCAAACAATGTCGTGAGGGTAGAAAATTTTGGTGACTGGGTAGAAATCACAAAGTGAGTCCCACAGGGTTTAATTTGGGCCCAGTCCTATTCCTTACGTATGTGAATGACTATCCACTTAACATTCAACATGCAGAATAGGTACTTTCTCCAGACGTATTGGTATTATAATAAAGACCATTATGGAGAAAGCATCACAGAATATGGTGAATGATATTTTCCTAAGCATTATAAACTGATCTTAAGAAATGGACTCTCCATAGATTTTGAAAAGAAAAAAACACATTACACTCAGTTCTGTACAACAAACAGAGTCAAACACACAACATGTAGCACATGAGCAGGAGTCATCAAATAGCGTAAAATGCACTAAATTGATGAAAACTTAAACTGGTAAAAGAATATTTTTGAGCTTCTCAAACACTTCAGTTGAGTTCAGTTTGCGAAGTGTCTTGCTTTTCGTATAATTACTAGTCTTGGAAACAAGCAAATCATTCTCCTGACATAGTTTGCATATCTCTACTCAATAACGTCTTATGGAATAATTTTCTGGGGGAACTCGACACTAAGAAGGAAAGTACTGGTTGCACAAAACCGGGCAGTAGGAATAATATTACACCACGGACCTCATGTGGTTACCGCTTCAAGGAGCTAGGCGTTTTAACTGCGCTGCTACAACACATATATTAGCTAATAAAATTCGTCATAAATAATGTATCACAATTTGAGAACAGCAGCGATATCCATACCTACAACACTCTTGGGAAAAATGACTTTTATTACCCATTATCAAAGCTGTCTGTGTTTCAGAAATGAGTTGAATATGCAGCAACAAAAATCTTTGATGTTTTGCGCAATAACGTAAAATGTCTGACAGATGGCAAAGCTAGTTTTAAATCTATCTGAAACCATTTTACTTGGACAGCTCCTTCCATTTCGTCGTCGAATGATGATCTTTTGTAGACTGAATAACATTTTAAAAAGTTTACGTAAATGCTTTGGGATATATAGTATTTTTGATCTTCCCACCTTCTCCAAAAACAATTTCTTTGGCTGTCTCACTCGTCAGCGCATAACATGTAGTTGACCATGTGAAAGCATGAATTCTTCAGATGTAACGCACTTACTGACTTTGTGCCTTGTTGATGGTCGACCACTAGGAACACAAAGCGAAAAGGGTGTTACGTACGCGTATGTCACACATATTTAAAATACATGTAACGTACTTCATGCGTTTTTACACTCATTTCATCCAAATGTTCAAATGTGTGTGAATTTATAAGGGACTAAACCGCTGAGTTCATCGGTCCCTACTTAAACTAACTTTTGCTAAGAACAACACACACACGCTCGAACCTCCGACGGGAGGGGCCGCGCAGTCAGTGACATGGCGCCTCTAGCCCCGTGTCAACTTTGGGCGGCATTTCATCCATATCTATAGAGAATTTCGCCCTGTAGTTTCATCTGAATTCTGAGGAAACTTGCAATTCAGCGAGTAACTGATTGTTGTTTCGAGGAAACTATCTGTCGCTGGCAACAATTGTGTCCTTCTCCTATATTCTACAACGCATGACTCCAGAGATATTAAACCTACCTATGGTACTCATTCGTATGGCATGATATTTGGCCGCGAAATACGCAGGCAAAATTATTGGGTCGCTGTATCGTACATTCTCACGATGTAGTTGATGCACTGAGCGACGGAAGTAAGAGACAGGTGGCGTTTCATATTTTCAGTGCATTCCATGCCAGCTAAAAGCAGGAAACGTCGATTTAGAACGTTGAACGCACCGCGCCTTCCCATCCGCATGCCTACCCATGACGTTAGTAGTTGTACCTTACTCCCACAGTACTTTTATACAAATAATCAGTCATGTCTACAGCAAATGTCTGAAATTTCTGGAGGCGTTCCATAGTTATGCTTTTATGTCACCCCTTTCGAACAGGGGTAACAGGGGAGCTGGAGATGTCTTAGTGCCACAGGAAATTTTTTTCAGACGGCAAATGATACGTGTTAGGGTTGGTTGAGGCATATTGCACCCATAGTAATTTTTATGCAAATAAATAAAAAAATAAAGAGTTATACATATATGTAAAACTTGTTTCAAATTCCCCCACACATTCCAGAATTAAGCTTCAATATCACCCTTTTTTTTACCCTTAACCCCGTGGGTGGGAAATAATTATTAGCCCCGACAGGAATCTTACTATGCTTAAGCACAAGTTTCATGAAATTCGGTTGAATAGTGCAGAAATGCATAGAAGACGAACAAACAAATGTTCAGCGAGAGCAGGCATTGCCTGTAGGGGAAACAGCGTCTGCTCAAATTAAGCTTGTTGGAGATCCGCAAGTCGCTGTGTCTACGAACTTAAACAGATATTCTACAGTGAAGGGTATCGCTACCAGATGTCATCGTTGCTGATGAGTCTTCCGGACTGTATGGCCGGCTCTTAATGTTTCGTACGGAGCTACGCTTGACATTTATGGCGCTCTCCGACGTCGATTTGTCAATTAGCAAGACTCAGCGTCGCCAGGAACACCTCCGAAGACGTCCAGCCCAGCTATGATCGAAACGTCACGAACCAACATGTTTCTTCGACCAAGGCCATACAGTCCACAAGACTCATCAGGGACTTCAACTAACATTCATTGTATATTAGATTTTTTCACGTGGCAAGATGGGGAGCTGACCTGTTACATATAAGCAGACAGCTTTAGTGAGTAAACACTACCGTAGGAGTAGTACATTAGTAGTACTTAAAGATGATAACAATGGTAATATATATCATAATGATAATATGTATAAGAATGCACATATAGTATTTCACAAACGCCAGTCTAATTAATACCTTCATCTATGTCTACATTATGTGAAGCACAGTGAAGTGCATGGCGCCACTGTACCAGTTATTAAGGCTTTTTACAGTTGTTTTCACGAATGGAGCGCGGAAAAATGATTGCTTAGATGCCCCTGTGCATGCTGCAATTAATTTAATGTTATCCTCACGATCTTTACGGGAGCGGTGTGTAGCTGTTTGTTGTATATTTCTAGAATCATTACTTAAAGCTGGTTCTTGAAATTTCGTTAGTAGACTTTCTCAGAACAATTTACATCGATCTTCAAGAGTCTGGCAGTTCTGTTTCGTCAGCATCTCTGTGACACTCCCCCACGGGTCAGAGAAATATGCGGACATTCATGCTGCATTTCTCTGTATACGTTCAATATCCGCTGCTTGTCCAATCTGGTATGGGTGCGACACATTTGAGCAATACTCTTAGAATGGGTAACACGAGTGATTTCTAAGCAATCTCTTTTGTACACCGACTGCATTTCCCTAATTCTGCCAATAAACGAAGTCTGCTACCAGCTTTATCCATGACTGGAACTATATACTCGTTACACTCCATGATCCCACTAAAGCGTTACACCGAAGTATCTGTATGAGTTTAAAGATTACAAGCGTGGGGCATTGATATTACATTCATAGGATATTGTGTTTTTTCGTTTTGTGAAGTGCACAGTTTCACATTTTTGAACATTTAAAGTAATTTGTCAATCACTGAACCACTCTGAAAGCTTATCTAGGTTTGAATCAATATTTGTACACTTTCTTTCAGACTGTACTTCATTTTAGATAACTGCATTATCTGCGAAAATCTGAGATCACTATTAATATCGTCCGCAAAAAAATTGATATACAACATGAACTTAGAGGAAGCAATACATTTCTCTAGGATGCAGTAGAACTTATTTCTACACCTGACGATGACTCTCGGTTCAAGATAACATGCTGCGGCGTTTCTACCATGAAATACTCAATCCTGTTACATATTTCATCTGACAGCGTATATGATTTTACTTTTGACAATAAGCGTAGTATTGTGTTACGTAATTTTTGTCGAATTTGAGAGATGACATATGTGCAACGCTTGCCAACAGTACAAAAAGAATCAAACCTCGAAAAGAAGTTGACTGGTTCATTTGCGGGCAACGAAGAAGAGGGCAAAGCACAAGACGAGACGTAAAGAAGAAAACAGAAGCAGAAAGGGATGAGAAAAGAACTTCTAGCGTCCACAGTGTGACACAGACAGTGGTTTCCTGTTGAACAGTTGGACAGAAGGGAAATAGCTGGGACATGTCGCCTATGATAACAGATAAAGCTTTAACGTTCTCTGTAAAGCGGAGTTATTTTGGACAAGAGACAGTTCGCAGGCTAATTCACAACGCAGTAATATGGATGCAAGGAAGGAGTAAATGGAGAAACATTCAGTATTTTGCAAAGACATGTACTGCCTAGACGCTGGACGAGTCTCATGTGGTATTGCAGCTGTAGAATGGTGGAGGGTATCTCGTATATGAAGAGAGGTACTGAGGACAGCACTGACCAAGAAAGCGATGAAGCCGGCCGGACTAGCGGAGCGGTTCTAGGCGCTACAGTCTGGAACCGCGCGACCACTACGGTCGCAGGTTCGAATTCTGCCTCGGGCATGGATGTGTATGATGTCCGTAGGCTAGTTAGGTTTACGTAGTTCTAACTTCTAGGGGACTGATGACCTCAGAATTTAAGTCCCACAGTGCTCAGAGCCATTTGAACAAATTTTTGTTAAAAAGACAATAGGCGGTATACTGAAACAGGGATGCTATACCAATGCTTCTGCAGCTCATTTGTTCGTCTTACCTAGTATGCCGCTATTTTGGTGGGTTTCGTCTGAGTGTGGGTAACAGGAAACTAACAGAAAGACGTAGCAGAGTTTAGCTTCCCGCCACATCTGTCAGTCATGACGTCCGAGTTTAATACCGATATTTTCAAAATCCGTTGTGAGTCAGACTGGAAGTATTGTCTAATGAAGCTGTAAAACATTAACGACAATTATGACTTCAGTAAGACGCACAAATCTATTTTTTTTTCTTTTTGAATCGTCAAATTCGAAACAGTTACGGCATATGGCGACGGAAGAACGCATCACGTTCAAACCATGGTAAATACAACTGTAGTAAGATGCTCCTTGTGCTTTTAGCGCTAGAGCTATTATAGAACTTTTTTCTCCTAAAAACGAGGGTTGGTTGTGCGTCTTATCGGTAAGTGCTACTGATCTAGTCGACAGACAAATACTGGGATTCAGCAGGTGCAACCCGCGCTCACAGTCAGTCGCTCGAGAAAATTCGTAATTCGCGCTCATCCCTTCCCATTGTCGCTGTCCGAGGTCGGTCACATTAGCCATTCTGATGAGGCTCATTATGCATACGGCGTTTTAATGTAAATCAACTTAAGGTGAGGGATAGGCCGCAGCCGAGTCGCCAACTTCTCTCGCTAGTAACTTTGCGAAAGCGATAGTTGCTTCAACAGTCTGCCCTGTTCGTGGACGATTGCACTCAGTGGAGGGTGGCGAAAGCAGGTGAATAACCAGACAGGGGGTGAGGGGGGGGGGGGGGGGGGGGCTGGATTTGTTCACACCAACTAAACGAGAAAAAAGCCGCCATGAGCGACAGCAAGCTGCCGTTTACGTAATAATATCTATTAGGTAACAGTTTTGGCCATTCGAGCAACATTTGCCACCAAATACGAATATAAGAATTTGCATGGGGCAGTGACAACTGTTTAACTATCGGCTCGAAATGGAACGAGCACGCAAGGACGGTAGCAGGGAAGGCGAATGCTCGACTTCAGTTTGCTGGGAGAATACAGCTCATCTACAAAGGACAAGGCTTGTAGAACGCTAGTGTGATCCATTCTTGAGAACTGTTAAAGTGTTTCGGATCCCCATCAGGTAGAATTAAAGGAAGACAGTGAAGGAATTCAGAGGCCTGTTGCTGGAATTCTTACCGGTAGGTACGACCAACACGCTAATATGGCGGATATGATTAAAACGGCAATCTCAGCAGGGATGACGACGGTGTTTTAGCGAAACAGTTTTAAGAAAATTCAGAGAAATTGCATTTTGAGCTGTGTCCAGAGCGATTCAGCTGCCGCCAATATACATTTCAAGTAAGGGCCACGAAGATAAGACAAGTGAACTTAGAGCTTGTGCGGCGGCATACAGACCTTAAATTTTCCCTCGCTTCATTTGCAAGTGGAACAGAAAAGGAAATGACATGCGGCTGTATATACACGGTCCAGTAACAGAAATGTGACCACCTGTCAAAATCCTGAATAACCGCATTTTGCAGCAATGGCTGCTGCGAGACGCTCAGGAAGAGAGTGAGTGAAGTTCTGGAAAGTATCAACAGTGATGTGAAGCCATGCCGACTCCAGTGTTGGTTTCTCGGCTGCCGATCCACGATGCGAGCAGTGCGATCGAGCTGGTACCACGGATTCTCGACTGAGTTTAAATCCGGGCAGTATGCTGGCCAGGGGAATACGGTAAACTCATCCTGCTGCTCTTGGAACCACTCACACACACTGCGAGCAATGTCACGCGTTGCATTGTTCTGCTGCTAAATACCATCGTACCAAAGTACAACAGACTACAAATAAGGCGCAGGTTCAAATCCTACCTCGGGCATGGATGTGCGTGATGTCCTTAGGTTAGTTAGGTTTAAGTAGTTCTAAATTCTAGGGGACTGATGACCTCAGAAATTGAGTCCCATAGTGCTCAGAGCCATTTTAATCTTGGTTTTTTTTTTTTTTTTTTTTTTTTTTTTGCACGTAAGGGAGGACATTGTCTCCAAGGATAGACACATACTTGTGTTGATCCATTGTGCCTTCCAGAATGACGAGATCACCGAGGTAATGGCACGAAAACATTCCCCAGAGAATAACGCTGCCTCCTATGTTAAAAATATGGTTCAGATTGTCGTTATTATGAGTCATTATAACATTCAAGCAGCATTTACGGTCAATATTCTGTAAGTAGGCTGTTTAGGTTTTTATGTTGGTAACACCATGTAGCGCTTTTCATAAACAGACATAATGTCTTATGGGATAACAGCAATCAATGATTTTATAATGTTACTTAAAAACCGTCTTGATTGCAAAATTTTTTTTTACTCATATGACCGGTTTCGGTTCATTCAGAACCATCTTCAGATCTGATATTTCAGTTACAGGAGTAACCCGTCCAAATCCAGCAATTTTCACATGCTACATCACATAAAATTTTTTTATGTGATCCTGATGCAGTTTCGAATACCTGTGTTATGGTCTGGATAGATGTCCGGCTATTACACATTACGACACTTTTCAACTGTCGGCGGTCTCTGCAGTCAACAGACAAGGTCGTGCTGTACGTGTCCCTTCATATTTCCACTTCACTATAACATCGGAAACAGGGGATCAGGAACTTTTAGGAGTGTAGAAATCTCGCGTAGAGACGAATGAAACTGACACCCAATAACCTGACCACGTTCGAAGTCCCTGAGTTTCGCGGAGCGCCCCATTCTGCTCTCTCACGATATCAAATGACTACTGAGGTCTCTGATGTGAAGTACGTGGCAGCAGGCGGCAGCACAATGCACCTAATATGATAAACGTATGTTTTTTTGGGGTTTCCGGATACTTATGATCATATAGTGTATAATGCTGCCTTACTTTTCTTACAGATCAGCACGAATTCTTGCAACGTTGTTCCCCTTCAGATGCAAAAACCAACTGCCGAACGATACTCCACGTCTCCACTACGTCAAGGATCTGCGCAGTTTCCATCGGCTCCTCCAGTCGAGCAATGGAAGTGGTACGCAACAATTTCAGTGTCTACGAAGATAACATATACTTACTTATTCTGTTTCAACCTTTAGACTACTATTTTTAATGTTTTTATTTAGGCGTTGTTTTCATTGCTTACACATCGGGTAGTCTTTGTGGAGTTTAGTCACTGATTGCATTCATATGGAAATATGAACAGGGATGTGGGACTTAAGGTCCCACTGGTTCTCACTGGATAGCACCACATGTCTCACTGAAATTCTAGGTAGAGGGTGAAAGACAACAAGTAGTGGGTAAAATACTTCATTTTGAAAGAGGGATACAAGCAGTGTATGTAAATGTCTATGTCATCATTTTTATGTGTTATAGTACGTCATCATTTTTATGTGTTACAGTAAAACATTGTTTTCACAGTGGTATTTGACACGTTGTACAAATTTTTTAGTCCTTTTTTCAATCTTATTTCTTGCACACATTGAACACCGTCTCCTTGTACTATGCTCTATGAGCAAATGGTCACCTACATTCAACAGCCTTTGCTGCTTTTGATGGCCTACGTCTACTCCTCTATCTTTTTACATGAGTATTTTGTTTCCCAATTGCCATAATTTCTTCATCAGTTGGGACAAGAAGCTCCAGCAATTTGACATTATTCCTGCTGATTTCAGTAAAGAGAATCCAGGCAATGGCAACGGATTTCATCAACAACTTACAGAATACATTCTTCCACAATTTCTTGTACTGTCGATCAGTGATAAACACCAACTTTCCGGTCATAAATATCAACCCTTGCCATGTACTTGTTGTACAGACAGATTAGGTTTGGACAAGCTACCTCCACCTTTATGCTTACGATTAACTTTGCCTACTGTACCGTCATGACAATTGCTTAGACCATCAACTTCTTTGCGATCTTGTTTTTAATGTTTATTATGGTTACGCAAGAAATTCTAAAACAAAATAGCACAAAACATATGTGAATGTGTGCCACAAACAAAATAACAAAACATTAGGTAACCCCCACTCCATAACAACAAAAATCTTGCTGTCTATGGGTACTTTTTGAAACTAAACATGGGGAGTTGAGTTTTGAACCAGTGGCATAACAGCCTGTGAGTTCTGGATTAATTTTTGTCCCACTAGTATCAACATTTTCTTTAATGGGACACCTGCGTCACGTGGGTAATCTAAGGGTTAACATTTATACTTTTGTACTGAGCGCCACACAGCCATCGGTCGTTGTTTTGGAATTTTACAGAGGTACAGAGGTTACATTTATCTAAAAAGTTCGCAGTTAGTTTTAAAATTAATATATTATTTAATGAAGGAGCACTGCTGTATTAATTGTTAATAGCTGATGAGATCTGTTTAACGGTTGTACTAAATCAGCTTACTGCTTTGCATGGAGTTTAAATTCGAAAAAATTGTTATTTCATCATATCCACAATAAGTATTATCTACAACGCGTGTTCGGTGAAGTTGGCTAGGAAATGTTGCATGGTTAATTGTCATGCGAATTATGGAACTTGTAAACTTTTTATTCGCCTTAACTGGATGGAAACGGGCCCCTGGGAAAATTTTTGGCTGTATTTTTCCATACTATTTCCGTTTAATGTTTGTCGATAAATATTCGTCTTTTCATTCGCGCTGTGTTCCTCTATATGGGTGTCAATATTCGCGTCTCCGTTGATCCACAGAACTGTTACCTTCTTTCCGATCTCTTACTTACATTGGTTGCGTTCGCGATGCTCAGTACCAGTCCATTAGTTTTCTTAAGACGGCCTGGCGTCTGCATATCTTGGAGCAAACTCCTATAATTCGTTGAAATCCAAAGCTTCCTTACAGTGAGGTTCTTCAAGTGGCTTCTGGAGAAAAAATAGAAGTTTCACTGGGAAGCGAAATCAGTTCCTTGTAGTCTGAGCTTGGACACAGGCACATGTCAACAACTCTTCCATTCTTCCACTACCCGAATTTCTGGAGCCGTATGTACAAATCCCGAAACACTCCGGGGAATTATCAGCAACGCTGAATTTTACCAACTGCTCCTCTCCGTTTATTCTTTTTGTTGGGAAGTAAAAAACGTAAGCTGCTGAAATTATTTTGTTGTATTGGTAATCTGAATTAGGAAATGTTGACGCTCTTCTGACGTTAGGTAAAATGTCCTTTAAATCTATGAAGCGTGGACAGTATTTATGTCTGTGTATTCATTTCTTCTTGAAACAGTCTCTCGACATTCTTTATCGGTGAGTGGTCAAGTGACGGAAGTATTTTTAGTAAGAATATGTCCGTGGTTAGAATGGGGAGCGGATCATGATATATAGAGGTTAATACGATCTAACATTAACTATGGAAGCATGCTGTTCTGTAAAGACAACAGGAAGTCTGTTTCGAAACTAGAAAAACGCCGGTTTAGCTGAACACATAACTCCACTCCATTTTGGCCCGATGCAGCAACAGTGGTTCAGAGTTCCAAAAGTAAAATACAGTCTCTTTTGCAAGTGTTTTATTAATAACAACGGGTAATCGCGGTTAGCGCATCTTGAAATTATTTTGAACGGCGCAGACCGCATGAGTGATATTTGCTCTTAATTATACTTAACAAGAAGAATACAAAAGTTCAAGCTATGCAGGAAGTCGAAAAAATTATTGACTGTGTTGAAATCACGAAGGAAGTCCCAAACATTTTTGGTCTATTCCTTGCGTATGTCAATTATCGTCTGCTGTACGTTTAAGCTGGAAGCAACACATTGATAAGCTGTTGGAAAAAAAACCTACGCATTTAGGTATTTTATATATTTGCACTTTTTAATGCCTAGTGGTATAACTGTATAACTTTGTGGGATGATTAATCACATTATTGATTACACAAAAGCAATCAGTAAGAATAGTTTGTGTTGTTCAGCAACAGCGGACTTGTACGCTTCTTCAAAGTTCTGGGTCTGTGAAGTGTTCCTTCAGAAAACGTACATTTGCTAATGAAATTTGTCATGAATAATTTATCACATTTCGAGAAGAAAGCGGCTGTCATTATTCACCACTAAAGCTGACAGCGGCTCGGAAAGGAATTCAGTATGTAGTCCCAACTCTCTAAAGCTGACAGCGGCTCGGAAAGGAATTCAGTATGTAGTCCCAACTCTATTTGATTGTTTGCCCAATTCCATAAAACGCCCGGCGTTTAATAAAGCCAATTTTTAATCTAGGCTTAAATCATGCATGAATTCTTAATTAAAACGTTTAGCTTGTGCAGTGAAAAGTAATTAAACAATATCAATAATGACGCGAGTAGTATTAAATAGTAATATGATTATTCCTGAAGCCATATATATATATATATATATATATATATATATATATATATATATATATATATATATATATCTTCTGAAGTTGTCGCTCCGCTATATTTCTACAAAAATCGAGCAACAATCTTACTGGCATGCAACTATGTAACTAATTTTGAGGTTAATAGGTATAAACAAAAGTAAACTGTTGATGGAGTATAGCAACTAGCCACATATTGGTTTTAGGATGCTATATTCGAAAAGTGCAGTTAACGGTTTCGAATTTACATGGTTAATTATCAAGAGGCCTTTATACTTTCGTCAAAACAAATGTTAAATGGGTTTACTGGTGAGCTGTCCTACGATAAACAATATTTTACAGGTACAAAATGTAACTAAAATGGTTGCACTACAGATCATTGTTAGAGTGCTTCTTACGTGAACTGTCCATTTGGCGCATTGGTTTTTGCAGTTATCTTCGAAAAAAATATATTCGTAAGGTGTTAATACATTCACCATCACATACGTTGGTTTACATTATAAAACACTTTCGTTTGGTCACAAAACGAATTTCAAAAGTGCATCACAAGTTTTGATTCATTATACATGAAAAGAAATACAGAGGTTACAAAGTACATGAGTGTCAAAGATGCTGCGATACAGTGACACAGAGATGTGGCATAATTGGGAAAGGAAGCGTAAATTACGGTTATGTTAAATTGAAATAGTATTTTACATTAAATGTAGAACATTAGATACAAACAGATAACAATAAATAAATAAAGTTTTATGAATTACAGCTTTAAAACGTATTTTATTGAACGATATGAAAACAAATGTGGACAGGAAGTATGTGAAATGCTTATGAGCTGATTGAAAGGTGATGATGATAATACATCAAAATTTATTAATATTTACTGCTATGAATAATAATCACTATTGTAGATATATACAATATTGCAGAATTATTTATTTGATCTGCACATAGGTGTAAAAACATTGTATATACTGCAATGTGGAGGTTTTTCACGAAAGAAGTGTTAGACAAATCAGTCTTCTCACTAAGGATATGATCAGGAAAGTGTTCTTGTGTGTGCATGTGCTTATGTTGTAAGGTGGTCGTGTATTTTGATTTTCGTGTGTTGTCAATGTGCACATCATAGAGAGAGCAAGTTCCATTACAGTTAAACGATCTCTGCTCTTGTCGTGGCACAATATTTGCCTCTTTGGAGTCTGATATATTCTTAGTTGAAGTGTGATAGGTGATGGATGTATTCTGTAGTGCTGTGTTGACATGTCACTGTATCTGTTAGATGAAGAAAGATTTATTGTAAAGGACAGCAACGATGAATATGATGTATTTATTGGAAAGCGAAAGGAAATGATTTTGAAACACTTTTTTTTTTTTTTAAGAGAAGAAGTATGAGGTAAGACTGCAGCTCTGAGCACCTAATTATTGTTGGCAGCTAGTTAACTTCGTTCACTTGTTCTGAGCTGAGAGAAAGACCACCCCACATCTCTGAGCCATGCTTTAACATGTTGATTGTTTAAGCTGTTTGGTTTTTGTAGAAACTGTCTCTTAAAATTGTACCCGTTTTAAATCATTGTTCAGTTTGTTAAGCATAGAATTGTTCACACCAATGTTAAGTATGAAGTTGACGCAAAGTTTTACTCTTTCTTTTTGAATACATACTTCATTCTAAAATTGTTGTCTTGGAATATCATTTCATAGGAACAGTTGCTCTCAGCATCCCACTGTTTATCATCATGTATTACGATATTGCACCATGTGATATGCAGCAGTTTGAATATAGTTTGGAAATTTTATTTAGAAATAGGAATCTAGCTTAGCCGCTGCATGCTTCTGCTTGCTGTTGTGCTTTCGAGAACTCTGCAACAATATTGTAAAGACGCGAGGTAAGTGGAAATTTTGGTTAGAGCCAGATAACTGTTTTACTTGAGTTGCCCATTTGTTATATATACAAGTTGTATTCAGACCAGTTACGGTTCAATTCAAATTAGGTTCTGTTTAGTCAAAAGTTAGAATACGAATTTGAACAGGGAAACCGTTTTTGGGTACATAGTTTTGGTAATACGTAGGTTTTTATAGAGTGGGCGCTAAAGTTGCGCAAATTTCATACGGAAACAAATATACTGGGAAGGTTACAGTGAGTGCGTATGTGTGCGTGTATGTGTGTGTGTGTGTGTGTGTGTGTGTGTGTGTGTGTGTTTCTCATTGCAATGTTGGCTGCAAATACAGATTTCTTCAACTTTCCAAGCCTTAAGGCGTCAAGGTGTTCTTTGTATTCAATCATGGAACTTCTGCCTCTCTGGCCAATGTAGAATTTTTGGCACGAATCACACTGGAGCACATGTACACCTACTTTACTGACAGCGATCTTGGGAAGATTTACATTATGGACCACTTTTCGCTGTAATTGACTATAAATATAGAAGTTGATTTTAAGATGGTTCTGTTTAAGTAAGTTTGCAGTTACGTATGGCGGTGGATGTATGCATGGGGTAACAGCATATTCAGCTTTGGCTTCTGCGTGAGGGCTGATTTGATTTTTTATTCAATGTTATATGAAGTGTTCTGTGAGGCTGTGGTTTTTGTTTTATTTTGTAGTGACGTTGTGTATTATTACAGGATCATAGCCATTATTATGAGGAACTGTTTTAATTACATTGATTTCAATTTGTTGGTCCGTATGACTCATTGGTACTTTATGTATTCGGTAGCCATTCCACTGTATCACTTCTTTCAAACGCTACGGAATACTGCTAACGATCTTTTTTCGAATAATAAGTACATAGAACGTCCAATGCTTCTTTTAATCGACGCTTGAAGGTTTCTTTGGAAAATACTGGTGTTTTTCCAAGACGTCCCTCTAGTTCTTCCCACAAACTCTCAGCAAGGTTGACGTTCGATAATTGAGGTGGTGATTGTAAAACTTTCGGACAATTACGCAACAAATATTCCTGCACAGAGAGAGCCTGATGTATGGGGAATTGTCCTGGTAAAACTTGGACGACCTTGGTATCTCCATTTTTTCAGCATTTTTATGTAGACTATATTTTTAAAAATATGTTCAGATGGACATATTTGTCCATAGTACTGTTGTTGAACACTACTTTGCCCGGTCAGATGTGGATATACAGTCCCAGACAAAAACACGGCCACCTCCATGCTTTACAGTCGGTTTAACGTTTGTGACTTTATATGTTCTTCTTTCTTCGTCAGCCACACCATACTTCGTCCGTCCGCCCCACAAATTTTAAATTACTTTCAGCAGTAAAAATGACGGCATTGAACAACGTTTCTTCTTTCGTAATAAACTCTTTAGCAAAGTCCACCTCTTCTTTCGATTTTATTCATTCACATAGGGTTTCTTCCTAGACACATTCCATTGTAGCTAATATCTTCCATTGCTCTGCAAATGGCTTGGGGATGTCCCTTCTTTCCAGTCTCGTTTACAAGCTCACTTGCTAATCTGGGTGCACTAAATGTATGATCCTTCTTTAGTTTCTGTATTAAATTCCTCTTTTCACGCGCATCCAACTTCATTTGTTGGTCCTTATGAGGAATAGAATCTATACGTTTCTGAATCGTCTGACAATGTCTGCCACAATACTCTTACTCATGTCGAGCATGGCAGAAATTTCTCAATAGCATTTACCTTTCCTCTCATAAAGAATCACAAGTTGTCGTACATCAAAACTGGTATTAGTTTTGCGTGGCGTTGTACCGCTTGTACAGTCGACCGCGCTTGTAAGCAAACACAGCCTTCTAACACAGAACATATAACTTGGCGTGAACAACTGAAACAAGTGCTACACTGCCACCCGTCCGAATATTAAAATAACGTGAAAATGAAACAGTGTTTTATTTAAATCGTTTTGTTTGACAGCTGTTATAAGTTGTGTTAAAAAGGTTTATACTACTGTTCATTGGATAGCTTTCGTAATGTAATACTTGATTTTTTGGTTTGCTGAGAATAAAGTTTTGATGCTACAAAGTAGAAATCTCATAGTGTCCGAATACTGAAGTTACTCACGGTCTATGTTATG
This sequence comes from Schistocerca gregaria, assembly GCF_023897955.1. Lineage (NCBI taxonomy): Eukaryota > Metazoa > Arthropoda > Insecta > Orthoptera > Acrididae > Schistocerca > Schistocerca gregaria. The sequence goes on along the minus strand of NC_064921.1, from coordinate 803,633,899 downwards.
CGAACTAGACGATTTTATTCATAAAATATCCACAATGATCAGGGGGTCATTATAAAACTTATTTCCTTTACTAACAAAAACATATGCCGTAGAGCATACAGAAAATGGTTGCTGACCAGTGAAATTAATAAAAAGATTAGGTTTGTGAAGACCTATCGATAAGAGCGCCACAAAGGATCAAAATCTACGACTGGGAAAAGCTGGAGAAGGAAATAGATCGTATCCTTTTTACAGGAACCATCCCCGTATTTACCTTAAGCGGTTTAGATACAAGACTCAAAACATAAGTCTGGAAGCAGGACGGGGTTATGAACCTGTCATCTTCGGGCTTGTGTATTGGCACTATGTCACCTCGTTCCGTGCAAACTTGGTAAAAATCTGAAACAAACAGTGACAACACAAAATTTAAAAGAGGGACGCATCGAATTGGAAATAAATAAAGGCGCGAAACAATAAAAACAAAAATTCTTAACCTGCGGAATTTACATACGGTCGTGTTTGGTTATTAATGTTTTCATTAATAATGATGAAGAAATATCTGGTTGTTCAGTTGATTCACTGCATTACATCTACTGGACCCGTATTTATCGAGTGTTTATTCGTTAGCTACGTTACCGTGGTAACGCAAATAAAAAGAGTTTTCAGTACTTCCTCTGTATTTACACTATGCGGCAATTTGGTAAGCGCGAGACCGGATTTTCACCGTGAGGGGGGGGGGGGGGGGGGAGGCAGATTGGCACCTCTGTTCCGTATGATCCAGGAAATTAGCATTAAATCCAGCGCTTGCGCATCGCCGCTGCCCACGGGGTAATGGCAGGGACCGGATGCATCGCCTGGAAACAGCCGCTGCTTCGGGCTAATTGCTCCGCCATTGGAGTTTTAATTATGCCCCACTCCCAGCCCCCAAGCGTATTGGCGATTAGTTCGAAAGCGGCGAGTTGGTGTGCCTTCGATTAAGGGCGATGAAAATAATGATCAGAAACAATTTAAAGCTTCGCCGAAATTATCGCAATCGCCGCGTCAGCACATACAGTCCGATAGCTACAGATTTGAAACGAACAATAGACTTTCATTGTGAGCAGGAGCTAAATTACTGTATTTCATAAAACCACAACGGTATTCGATGGCAGTGGATTTTGGAACGTGTCAGATGTGAAAGCCGCCGTCCTAGCCTTTACTATGATAATGGTTGGCCATTACATCACATTGTCTTATTCGTCTCGCATAGATCCCACAGGGAGGAGTAGCTGGGATATGGAAAGAAATGAAAGATGTGTATTGTGCAATACAGTGAACAGACTTAACATTATAAAATATTATGGTTTACTTTAACCGTAAAAAAATTTTGTGTTTTGCAACTGAATTTATTTGTGTGTACGAATGATATTTCACCTGTTCATATGAAAAAATATATTGATTGGTGACTCCATGGAGTGTCCTGTGCACCACTACCAGATAATGGATATACTTGGAAGGAGAGACAGTGTTGGTCGTATTTTGTTGTTTTATTAACCGCAACATCGATTTTCGGTCACTTAGTGACAATCCTCAGTGCTGTAATATACAATTTACATTGGTAGGTACTGAGGATGCTCACTAAGCGACCGAAAATCGATTTTGCGGTTAATAAAACAACAAAATACGACCAACACTGTCTCTCCTTCCAAGCATATGAAAAATGTGAGGAATAAAATGTGCAATGTGCTACAGTGAAGCGTGGCAATGTGCTGTGCACGAATGACCACGCTTCAGATAAGCAACAGAGTTAAGAGCTTCATGTGATGCCTAAGAATATGAGGTGGCTTCAGAAAGAAACCTGGTTGTTGTACGGGCAATAAAACTAAAGTTCAAGCCTTCTTAATTAAGCAAGCGCCGATTAGCATGCATCGGGACAGCAGACAAACGGACGGCCAGAGCGGAGGTGGCGTGCCGAAGGGTTACGGTAAGAGCCAAGTCGGGCGCGGTAGGCCAGCACGGTGACTTGCAAGAACGTGGAGGCGGAAGACACAGGAAAGCCAGGGGTAGCTTACAAATACGACGCAGCATCCACAGGCGGAGACCCCTTGGGGATGGAGTTGGTGGACTGGTCCGACCAGAGGCTGCCGAACGGTAAAAAAGTAGTTCGTCAGAAAACAACTTTAAATTAGAGCAGAGGGCCAGCGCAAAATTTGCAGAAGAGTGTAAAGCAAATGTGTATTTGCGCAGAAAGCCACAGGGGAAGCACAAGGTAAAATGTGTCTGTTTTAAGGGCAGAGATGGTGCTTGACATCACAAGCTGCAAGATGTAGTGTCAAGCGGGGAAATCGAACAGGATATCTCAGTCGTAAGGTCCTTTCTCGTAACGTGTTCAATTCAGTGTGATTGGATGCAGCGGATCCAGTGGCCCTTTTGAGATCGTCTTGCACTGCTCTGGCGGTAGCCGTACGACGCTGTAAAGCAGAGATGACCAGATTGTTCACGTGGGATTGTTAGGTGAGGCATCCACATCTGCAGCTACACGACCGAAAGTCCATCTTTTTGGATCAAACAGACTGCCCTTGCAACTTGCACTGCAACTGCTTGGTTGAATACAACGTCCACAATCACAACCCATTTATGTACCTCGCTTGAAAACACTGGGTCACCATCACTCACTTCCTTCTGAGGGTTCACCTGACACTGTAATCCATAACACAGCCTATAGATTGCGAAGATTATAATTGTTACCTGCAAAAGACCACAGGTACCGCTCATATCAAATTAGATTCAACATCCCGGACATTGTTAGACTTGTTCCCTTAATTCTTTTCAACAGTTTGCTTACAAAGGGAACTCCCCATCGCAACACCCTCAGATTTAGTGGTAAGTTGGCCCATTACCGAAATATGGAAAAAAGAAGAAAAATACAAACAGTGAAAGGTCCGTCAATATGTGGAATATCGAGCAACGTTAATGGCCGTTATGTCGTGATTGTATCGGTGTTGGAATTCGACGTGTGAGATCCGGGTTCAAATATCACTCGGACCCATTTTTTTAACAAAATTACGGAATATCCATCCGGTCATTGACGTGTCTATTCGCTGTATTTAAATTTGTAGATGTGTCTTGGTGTAATGTCAGTTTGCAACAGAGACTTGTAACGAAGGGACCTCCAGACGTACGTACCACCTATTTGTTCTACACATGCACCACATGTCATGGCTCTTGCGTTCCGTTTTCGAACTTGAATTCCTTCGTTGTAACATAGTTCACACCCGTTTATTTGTTTCTTTCATTTCTGTGAGAGGTCTACACGGCACCTCTCCTACTCTATTCATCACAGAATACGAGTCATGTGGTAAGAATATATTACCATTGCAAGTAAATGTGATGAATAGTGACGGCAAGCGAGATACCGTATAGACCTCTCACAGAAATGAAAGAAACAAATAAACGGGTGTGAACTATGTTACAACAAAGGAATTCAAGAGTGAAAACTTCCAAAACGGAACGCAAGAACCATGACCTGTGGTATCAGTGTAGAACAAATAGGAGATACGGACGTCTGGAAGTCCCTTTGTTACACGTCGGTGTTGCAAACTGACATTACGCAAAGAAACATCCAGAAACTTAAATACAGCGAACAGACACGTCAATAACCGGACGGAAAGTTCGTAATTCTGTGAGGGGAAAAATATATGAGACCCATTGAGATTTGAACTCGGGAATCCCCATTCGCAGTCCAATACTGTGACCACACATTAAATTTTGACCGTTCGCTGTTTCTATTTTTCTTCTTTTTTCCACAGTTCAGTGCTCCTTCTTCCTGTTTTCATGCTTGATCTGTGATCAGTTTTAGTTGGGCTACTCGAAGAGCCAACTTACCACTAAATCTGAGGGGCGGGCGATGGGGAGTTTCCCTTGTTAGGGACTACAGTTACGAATAACTTAACTTGGAACGATGATATTGTGGGGAAAGCGAACCAAAGATTGCGAGCTATTGGCAAAATACTTAGAAAATGCAACAAGTCTACTAAAGAAACTGCCTACACTACGCTTGTCTGTCGTCTTCTGGAGTAGACCTACTGCTGTGTGATGTGAGACCTGTATCACATAGGATTGATGGAGGACATCAAAATAGTTCAAAGAAGGGCAGCTCGTTTTGTAGTATTGCTAGGTAGGGGAGCTGGAGCCACGGATGTGGTACATGAACTGGGGTGGCAATCATAATTAAAGCAAAGGAATTTTTCGTTGCGGCAGGATCTTCTCATGAAAAGTTCAATCACCAGCTTTCACCTTCGAGTGCGAAAACATTATATCGGCGTTCACCTACATAGGGAGAAATGACCATCCATTTTCAATAAGCTACCACAAGAACCCAAAAATCTTAGCAGTTCCCCAAACACTTTTAAGTCTAAACTGAAGAGTTTCCTCATGGCTCACTCCTTCTATTCTGCCGAGGAACTCCTGGAAGAGCTGAAAAATTAAGCAAATTCCAGTGTTACACTGTTGATTTTCTTTTTTTAAACTTACGACTTGTCGCCTGAATATGTTTCTTATATTTCATTTTATCTGTTTCTACTGTCGTGTTATAATTTCATGTATTGACTCGTTCCATGACCATGGAAACTTCTCCTTAATTTGGTCCCACGGAACAATAAATAAATAAGAGAAATAGAGCTCGCACGGGAAGATTGAAGAGTTCATTTCTCCCGAGCGTAGTTTGAGAGGCCAAGGTGGTTCGATGAACTCTCTGCCAGGCTCTTGATAACGAAATGCAAAGTAATCATGTAGATGTAAACGTAGATCGTCGCTGCAGTGACGAAAGGCGAAAGAGTCCTGTGAGCTGGAAACGTAGTGTGAATGGGAGAAAAGAGATGACCAAAAATTCCAGTGGACTAGGTCCCATCAGGATGCAGACCAATGGGAAGACCCAGGAAGGGTATGCGTGGAAGAGATCAGACAAGACGCGCTGCAGCTGGAAGACTTGCAGAACTGGAGAGAAAACGAAAGCGGATGGAGGGTCGTAACTCTAACCTCGCACAGCCCTCTGAGCCCGATCGCGCAAAGTAAAGTAGAATCAACACTGCAAAGTGAAAATTGTACGAATTAACAATGAAATAGCACCATAAGTCTCCTTTACTTCACGTTTACGGTCAAAAATTTTTGTCGTCAGAGTACCGGTTTTTGTCTATAATGACCGTCTTTAGACTTGTTTTATAAAAACATGTCCTAATATACTGGAGCTATAGTGGCATGGTTAAATGTTAGATACAAAATCAGCACCAGCATCGTCAAATGTGTACAAATAACAGCACATGTAAGAGTCGTCTTGTCAGCAGCACTACTGTTCAAAACATACTCAACGGTAGAGCTGCCGCGCGGAATGGCCGCGTGGTTAGAGGCGCCATGTCACGGATTGCACAGCCCCTCCCGCCGAAGGTTCGAGTCCTCCCTCGGGAATGGGTGTGTGTGTTGTTCTTAGCATAAGGTAGTTTAAGTAGTGTAAGTCAAGATACCACTGACCTCAGTAGTTTGGTCCCTTCGGAATTCACACACACACACACACACACACACACACACACACACACACACACACATACAACAGTAGTGCTGCTGACAAGATGACTCTTTCATACGCTGTTTATTTATTTATTTATTTATACATATTCGACGACAGTGGTGCTAATTTTGTGTTTAAGATTTGACGATGCCACTATGGCTCGAGTATATTACGACATGTCTTTTAGAAACAGATCTGAAGATGGCCATTATAGACCGAAACCGGTAGTCTGATGACAAAAGTCTATGACCATAGACGTGAAGTATAGAAAACTTTGTCTATATTCGGGTCACTGTTTTCTTCGCGAACATGTCGCAACTTGTGAAACACACTCCTGGAAATGGAAAAAAGAACACAGTGACACCGGTGTGTCAGACCCACCATACTTGCTCCGGACACTGCGAGAGGGCTGTACAAGCAATGATCACACGCACGGCACAGCGGACACACCAGGAACCGCGCTGTTGGCCGTCGAATGGCGCTAGCTGCGCAGCATTTGTGCACCACCGCCGTCAGTGTCAGCCAGTTTGCCGTGGCATACGGAGCTCCATCGCAGTCTTTAACACTGGTAGCATGCCGCGACAGCGTGGACGTGAACCGTATGTGCATCTACATCTACATGACTACTCTGCAATTCACATTTAAGTGCTTGGCAGAGGGTTCATCGAACCACAATCATACTATCTCTCTACTATTCCACTCCCGAACAGCGAGCGGGAAAAACGAACACCTAAACCTTTCTGTTCGAGCTCTGATTTCTCTTATTTTATTTTGATGATCATTCCTACCTATGTAGGTTGGGCTCAACAAAATATTTTTGCATTCGGAAGAGAAAGTTGGTGACTGAAATTTCGTAAAAAGGTCTCGCCGCGACGAAAAACGTCTATGCTGTAATGACTTCCATCCCAACTCGTGTATCATATCTGCCACACTCTCTCCCCTATAACGCGATAATACAAAACGAGCTGCCCTTCTTTGCACCCTCTCGATGTCCTCCGTCAATCCCACCTGGTAAGGATCCCACACCACGCAGCAATATTCTAACAGAGGACGAACGAGTGCAGTTGACGGACTTTGAGCGAGGGCGTATAGTGGGCATGCGGGAGGCCGGGTGGACGTACCGCCGAATTGCTAAACACGTGGGGCGAGAGGTCTCCACAGTACATCGATGTTGTCGCCAGTGGTCGGCGGAAGGTGCACGTGCCCGTCGACCTGGGACCGGACCGCAGCGACGCACGGACGCACGCCAAGACCGTAGGATCCTACGCAGTGCCGTAGGGGACCGCACCGCCACTTCCCAGCAAATTAGGGACACTGTTGCTCCTGGGGTATCGGCGAGGACCATTCGCAACCGTCTCCATGAAGCTGGGCTACGGTCCCGCACACCGTTAGGCCGTCTTCCGCTCACGCCCCAACATCGTGCAGCCCGCCTCCAGTGGTGTCGCGACAGGCGTGAATGGAGGGACGAATGGAGACGTGTCGTCTTCAGCGATGAGAGTCGCTTCTGCCTTGGTGCCAATGATGGTCGTATGCGTGTTTGGCGCCGTGCAGGTGAGCGCCACAATCAGGACTGCATACGACCGAGGCATCGTGTTGTGGGGAGCGATCTCCTACACTGGCCGTACACCTCTGGTGATCGTCGAGGGGACACTGAATAGTGCACGGTACATCCAAACCGTCATCGAACCCATCGTTCTACCATTCCTAGACTGGCAAGGGAACTTGTTGTTCCAACAGGACAATGCACGTCCGCATGTATTCCGTGCCACCCAACGTGCTCTAGAAGGTGTAAGTCAACTACCCTTGCCAGCAAGATCTCCAGATTTGTCCCAAATTGAGCATGTTTGGGACTGGATGAAGCGTCGTCTCACGCGGACTGCACGTCCAGCACGAACGCTGGTCCAACTGAGGCGCCAGGTGGAAATGGCATGGCAAGCCGTTCCACAGGACTACATCCAGCATCTCTACGATCGTCTCCATGGGAGAAAAGCAGCCTGCATTGCTGCGAAAGGTGATATACACTGTACTAGTGCCGACATTGTGCATGCTCTGTTGCCTGTGTCTATGTGCCTGTGGTTCTGTCAGTGTGATCATGTGATGTATCTGACCCCAGGAATGTGTGAATAAAGTTTCCCCTTCCTGGGACAATGAATTCACGGTGTTCTTATTTCAATTTCCAGGAGTGTAGCACCAGCTATAGAGTTTTCGTGTTTAGGACTGTCGAGAAGAAATAATTGGGTGTGCAGGAAAAGAAACCAATAGAAGCATTATATGGCATTGGTTGCTTTAGTATACAGAACAGAGTTTTCAAGACGAAATTTCCGATATGAATTGGTAACTTTCGGGTGTGCATTAGCAGTCTTGAATGGTGCTAGTGAAACAACTTTTAAAGTGAAAATCATTCGAAAACTGGTTGATACTCAGCGAAAACTGTAGAGACACTTGTTGGAAATTACTTGAAAAGATTTAAAAAGAAAATAAATGCATCAAGTAACAGTTTGGAATCGAAGATGTAATTGTGACAGTTACGGAGACTGTAGGTGGTCGAGACTAAGAGAGTTCGCTGATGGACTCCGACAGAAGAGGAAAAGCCGATACAATGACCTAATGGTAATTAAAATGTTTGACTTTTGTATTATTGCGTTATGAAAGTGGTGAAATATGGAAATGTACAGTGTAGATAGCCAAAGGAATTGATGGTGAACCAAAAAAGGCATTTTGCTGGATTCGAAGGCACAGTAAAAGACCAAGACGGCAAGGGGTTTAGGAGACAAGAGAAATCAGAGGACGTAGACGTACATCTATGGAACAAAATGCACGTAGAAATCTAGAAAAGACCTTAACTGGTACTTTATGTCCAAGACTGCTGTTGATCAAAATCATGATTATGCTGTAAGGTCACATCTTAGTTTAAGACGCGTGAATGTAATATTTTTGTGTAGCATACCTCTTACAGTTATTAAACATCATCCTAAACGTGCTGAAAACTTACTGTTACAGCAACGTAATAGTGACTGTTGGCATAATTAGTGAATGACCATTAGATTGAACTGTTTTTAATTGAAGTTCTCCTAATACGCAGAATATTCCTTCATTAATTAGTTACTTAACTGCCATGTAACTTTTTTAAAAAAAAATGGCTCTGAGCACTATGGAACTTAACGTCTGAGGTCATCAGTCCCCTAGAACTTAGAACTACTTAAACCTAAGGACATCACACACACCCATGCCCGAGGCAGGATTCGAACCTGCGACCGTAGCGGTCGCGTGGTTCCAGACTGTAGCACCTAGAACCGCTCGCCCACAGAGGCCGGCCTGCAACTTTTATTCGTTTCATACTTTCATTTTAGATTATGGAGTAAATGCAGTGTTTGTGTCGGCCCCAGCCACAATCGATATTGGTCGCCACTGAATTATTCCCGACAGTATCTGAAATGCAACATTTCGTGGAATATTTACTACGTCTATGATCAGAATCAGTCTGCCCTGTCCGTATGACATATTGACGTACGATTCTCACATCAGTGTCAACTGGCAGAAACGCAGTATTTTGTTCCTTCAAAGCACTCCCCCTTCGTCAGTGTCCGTCAAAAACATATGAACAATGAACTACCTGAAGGTCGTCCGTCAAAATAACGTAAATATGTCAACGCGGCAAAGACGGAGGTATCGTCCGCGCAGATGTCAAAGCAACAGATTCCTCGAAAACATATGGCAATCCTCGCGAGAGCCGAATGGACGACAAATATTTGGCATCAAGAATATATCTTCCTGACAAATGCCGCATTCCGTTTATCTTGTGAGCCTCTGCTTCCTAGTACGATGCATTCACGTGTAAAACAGCGAGGAGCTACGACCATATATACACTACTGGCCATTAAAATTGCTGCACCAAGAAGAAATGCGGATGATAAACAGGTATTCATTCGACAAATATATTATACTAGAACTGACATGTGATTTCATTTTCACGCAGTTTGGGTGAATAGATCCTGAGAAATCAGTACCCAGAACAACCACCTCTGGCAGTAATAACAGCCTTGATACCCCTGGGCATTGAGTCAAACAGAGCTTGGATGGCGTGTACAGGTACAGCTGTCCATGCAGCTTCAACACGATACCACAGTTCATAAAGAGTAGTGACTGGCGTATTATGACGACCCAGCTGCTGGCCCTCCATTGATCAGACGTTTTCAGTTGGTGAGAGATCTGGAGAATGTGCAGGCCAGGGTAGCTGTCGAACATTTTATGTATCCAAGAAAGCCCGTACAGGACCTGCAACATGCGGTCGTCCATTATCATGCTGAGATGTAGGGTTTCGTAGGGATCGAATGAAGGGTAGAGCCACGGGTCGTTACACATCTGAAAAGTAACGTCAACTGTTCAATGTGCCTTCGCTGCGAACAAGAGGTGACCGAAACGTGTAACTAATGGGACCCCATACCATCACGCCGGGTGATGCGCCAGTATGAGGATGACGAATACACGCTCCCAATATGCGGTCATCGCGATGTCGCCAAACACGGATGCGACCATCATGATGCTGTAAACAGAACCTTCGAATCATCCGAAAAAATGAAGTTCTGCCATTCGTGTACCCAGGTTCGTCGTCCAGCACACCATCGCAGCGTCATGGGTAACCGCAGCCACGGTCTCCGAGCTGATAGTCCATGCTGTTGCAAATGTCGTCGAACTGTTCGTACAGATTGTTGTTGTCTTGCAAACGTCCTCATCTGTTGACTCAGAAATCGAGACGTGGTTGCACGATCCATTACAGCCATGCGGATAAGATGCCTGTCATCTCGACTGCTAGTGATACGAGGCCGTTGGGATCCGGCACGGCGTTCCGTATTACCCTCCTGAACCCACCGATTCCATATTCTGCTAGTCATTGGATCTCGGCCAACGCCAGCAGCAATGTCGCGATACGATAAACAGCAATCGCGGTAGGCTACAATCCGACCTTTATCAAAGTCGCAAACGTGATGGTACGCATTTCTCGTCCTTACACGAGGCATCACAACAACGTTTCACTAGACAACGCCTGTCAACTGCTGTTTGTGTCTGAGAAATCGGTTGGAAAGTTTCCTCATGTCCTCACGTTGTGTGAACGTTCTGAAAAGCTAATCATTTGCATATCACAGCATTATTTACTGTCGGTTAAATTTCGCGTGTGTAGCACGTCATCTTCGTGTTGTAGCAGTTCTAATGGCCAGTAGTGTATATATAAAATCATCTTGGGGTTGAAGTTCTTTTATTCCGGGTTTTCTTTAACAATACGTATGTTTTTGTATGCGGTCCGCCTTTAGGAAAACACAATTTTGTTTTTTAACCCAAATATGTTTCACTTCAGTTGAAGCATCTTCAGTGGGCTTTTATTTTTCGTTTGTTAAAGATAAAAAATGTTCTTTCCTGTTTGTATACATGTAACTATTAGTTTTTAAATCGTAATTACAGATATTTGAAAAATATGTGTTTTTTCAAACGCAGTGTGGCATATCGTGTCCTTCATCATAATTTTACCCGCTGTAAGCGGAGTGCTTTCTAACATCTTGCCTTTCAACAGGTGCGGTTGCCCGAAATATAAAATAGTTTGTCTTAATCATAAAGTAATCTTCGAGTCTGTCCCTATCCTTGATCTACACGGGTGTATTTCTTGGTTTTCCAAGGCCCACTATTTTTCCGTTTTCGATCTTACCAGGCGTATTATTAGATTCCCCTTGCCGAAGAGTCCACGGCATCCACTGCCTTTTGCGCTTTCCGGATCTTATATGAATTCAACTGGGTGCCTTTGGGCCTTTCTGCCGGGGCTGCACTCCTTCTAAGTTACTCGATTCCGTGCTCGGAGATCTGAAGTTCAAATTTTGCTGTAACTACTTGGAAGATGTCATTTACTGTGCATCCTCCCCCGAACATTTGGAGCACTTGCGACACGTTTTGGTGAGTCTGAGGCAAGTGGGGCTAACTGTCAAACCATCTAAAGTTACCTTAGCTCGACGTGAGCCACCTTTTCTTGGGCATCTAATCTCGGCAGTGGGGGTCAGGGACTGATCAGTCTAGGACACACGTTATTTACAGTTTGCGCCCTGCTAACACTACGAAAGGGTAGCCCGTTTGATTGCATTGACTAACTTCTTCTGAAAATTCGTTCCGAAGTTTGCAGAGCTAGCCGCAGTGTTACATATGTCGCGAACTAATGGAGAGCCATTTGCATGGACCGACAGCCAGCAGACCGCGTTTGACGCACTTAAAATCGCTTTGAGTAATTGCCTCGTTCTGGCCATTCCTGACGTCAGCCAACCTTTCGCGGTCCAAAACGATACATCTAACTCATCGGTTGCCGCCGTGTTGCCTCAAGAGCAAGGTGTGAAACTTCCCCTTAGAAAAATTTATGAATGATTGTGCTGATGAACCCCTTACGTTATTTGATTTTCAAACAGCTGAGCAAAACTGAACGTGCACAGTCATTTCTCTGTTTACTTATTCGGATCATCAATAACCTGACACACAATATTTTTAGCACAACGCAATCTTACTTTCAATAATCCCTACAAAAGAATGGCCCTGACTAACAATAACCTATACCGTCCATGAATCTCTTACCTCACAAAAATCTTCGTTACTCGAACTACTGCAATACAGCCAGCGCCAATACTGCCAGCAAAATAAAAGATTCAAACTACGGAAGGCACCGATAGGCATAGTCAGCAAATGAAAGATTTTGATAGAGATCAAACAATGTATTTACCTTAATAGTGTTCAACAGTCATAATATACATATATCAGTTCATGAGATCCAGTGTTACAAACTTACTCTCTCTGATGGACACACGTCCAGATCATCCGCTCTCAAAACTCCGCTATCTCTAGCCCCACATCCGCCACTGCTGGCAGCTCACCTCAAACTGCGCAACGCCACGCGCTGTTCACATCCAACTGCCCAACACTACAATAGCGACTATTCCAACAATGTCAACCAGCCACAGACTTCACACAGCACAGTCAGTGATTTTCATACAGAGCGCTACGTGGCGTTACCAACACAAAAACCTAAACAGCCTACTTACAAGTGGCCACCGGAGACGTCTAGCCTAAACTTCTAGGTGCATGGAGAGCTGATAAGATAGACTCTACCTATGGCATGGAAGCGCTGGCTGTCCTGTTCGCGATAGTTAAATTTAAATACTACCTTTAACACCAGAAATTCATCTGGAGGACATGCAGCCCATATTTGGGTTCTGGCTCACCTGCGTTAAAGTTGGCGTATTGCGAGGTGGGCTGTCCGAATTTTCGCCTTCTTCAATGATGCCACATTAGAGAGTGCGATAACGTTGTAACAGATATCTTGAGCAGAATGTTCGAACAGGAGCAGGGTACTTCTCCCCACGATGCCGAGGTGGTAGAAGGTTTTTTAATTCAGTGTTACCGAAGTTCCCGTATTGTTTGCTAGTCTTGGCTACAACAATAGCAGGACCCCAAGTAGGGGCTCTATCTGCGAGCAGCTGAGAGCAGGTCAGCCAGATAGTCAGCCACGTGCGCCGGGATGAAGAGCTTAAGATGTGTGTGGTTACCGCGCTTGTCCCTGCTGTTTTCAAATATTATCGTAATTCTGTTGTGGGGGGAGAGGGGGTCATCGGGGGAGCATATAAAACCATTCAGAAGATCCATGAGTCCCTAACCTAGCCCACCCTGTATTGTGATGTTAAAAAATGGTTAGTCAGTGTCAGGAATGCAAGATGGCTAAGCCCACTTCCAATGGTCGCAGGGGGTTACTTCAGTTCACTCAGCCAGTGTTCGCCATGGAGAGTCTCTTTATTGCTCTGCAGACCAAAGGTGGGTAGCGGTAAACATTTGTGGTGGTTGATGGTTTTGCTCGGTTCAGCTTGTTGCACCCTAGTGTTGATATTACTGCCGGTCAAAGTATTACCCATTTGAGTAAGATTTTCTCTTGGTTCGGTCCGCCGAGGGTCATTGTCAGTGATAATGCACCGCCGGCCAGTGTGGCCGAGAGGTTCCAGGCGCTTCAGTCTGGAACCGCGCGACCGCTGCGGTCGCAAGGTTCGAATCCTGTCTCGGGCATGGATGTGTGTGATGTCCTTAGGTTAGTTAGGTTTAAGCAGTTCTAAGTTCTAGGGGACTGATGACCTCCGATGATAAGTCCCATAGTGCTCAGAGTCATTTGAACCCATTGTCTTGAGGACTCGAACCTCCGACGGTAGGAGTCGCGCGAACCGTGACTGAACGCCGAGATCGTGCGGCTACCCCGCGTCTTCCTTCCACTTATGTTTCCCGTTCGGCGTGACATTTAAGTATTTACTGTTTCCGCATCGTGGCATGATCTGAAACTTTATCTTGGTTGGACGCTGAATTTCTTCACTATCAGGTGAAACTGGGGGTTGTTACCTCTGCCAGTTACGTTATTGCCTTTTAGCGACTTTTCAGAACTGTTTTGTCTATGCTGACTGCGTGTAATCTGATGACTTAAATTTTTGCTTGTTTTACTTAAAAGTTACTTCTCTGTTCATCAGACGGGTCACGTCCCCCCCCCCCCTCCCCCGTCCGAGTTTCGAGTCCTCCGTCGGGCATGAGTGTGTGTATTGTCCTTACTGTAAGTTAGCTTAAATTAGCTTAAGTGGTGTGTGAGCCTAGGTACCGATGACCTCAGCAGTTTCGTCCCATAGGGACTTAACACACATTTCCAATATTTTATTTCTGTTCATCAAACTATTATTGCACGTTTGTGCCTTGAGGCGTGTTCCCCCTGGCTGCTTAGCCAAGGAGTGTGGTGGGCAGAGTATCGGGACTGTCCTAAGTACTTTAGTGTCCTTTCGTCCAGACCGGATTGCCCGACTTGTGGTGGTTTCGTATGAAGCAGCTTTAATTGCTTTTCTTTCCTTATAATGAACTCCTATTTAGTTAAAACTGATTTATTTGTTATATTTTAGTGAAACACATTCTGAAGATAGTTATGCCTGTCTGTTTTGAAGACTGTTTTCTTAGAACCTTTGAAGAGATTATTATGTATTTTCAATTGGTGAAATATTAACTTGCTGCTCTTATTAATATTTGCTGTAAATATTTCAACAATAGTAACCAGTGGTACACAAAATTTGTATATTTTTCGAAAGAGAATAACATTTGTTGTAAATTTAAACATTCATACTTCATGTTCCCATGAATTACGTTTAGAGAGTTGAAAGCGAGTATTTGAACTAACACTATAAATTTTTGTAATTTGATCTCACTGAAATATTTGATAACGTTGTTGATTAGTTATTAGTAATTGTCCTTAAATTGTTTCATCTAATTACATAACTTTGTTTTAATATATCAAGTTTCTTTTGACCTGATGGGTAAAGCTACTTTGCCTGGGGAGTGATAATAAAAATCTCGATAAGAATGATGTTCAATCCTTATTTTGCCTCGTTCATCCACTCCCAGACAACTTTACACCAGTAGTGCATACAACATTAATAACGCTTTTCCATTTGAGGAATCTCTTGGTGGAACATGTGTTCGTCACCACCAGCGTCTAGGTTATTCGAGAGGAAACCCAAATAATCACACAAGGAATGCAGTAGAAGTGACATGCTTCATCCCACAGTGTGGTATGATCGCAGAAGCTATTTCACAATACCGTAGTTCTGTCCCGTATGGCTGCCTAAAAAGTTCGTGCAGACACTTGTGAAAGACGGCCATGCCATTCTTTCAACACCACTCAACAAATCACGGGAATATTCATCAGACATTAATTCCTCAATTCGCAGACCTCCAAGTATACGTTCCTTCATTTTTGCTTCTATCAACATTGGAAACTTCTGTCGCAAGTACAGAAATCCACGTAATCGTTTTGTCCATGCTTTCACAAACTTTTTGACCAAATATAATGTGCAGTGGAGGTGCATACACATTTTTGGGGTCAACTGGAGGAGTATTCACCATATTATTCTATCCATATAACTCATTCTGCAAAGGCTATTTTTCCCGTAATAGCAGGTTTTTTGTGTTTCTGCTATCCTATTCACACAGGAAGCAAAAGTGCTTTGTGTACCCGAGCTGATTACTAGAAAAAAATGAAAATACTATGACACCTCCACATATACGCCACTTCTCGAACTGGACAAGTGTTAGTAATATATTCATCAGCAACGAAACCAAAGAAAATTGGTCCCTACGTGGAGAAGTATTGCCTTAAGACTAACTTTGCCTTAGTCTATGAACAAATGCCACTCACTTACATTGCAGTCATAACCATGGAATCTCTTTTCACGCTCCTATCCTATGACATAAGTAATCCTTACGTGCCCCCTACTTAATAAGCAACGATGGTTTTATTTTCTGCTGGTTAAATTTTTTTATTTGAAAAGCTAATCGATACCGTCACTTAGATTTTTCTACAACTGTGCTTATTAATACTTCTAAAACACACACACAAACATAGACTCCTGGAAATGGAAAAAAGAACACATTGACACCGGTGTGTCAGACCCACCATACTTGCTCCGGACACTGCAAGAGGGCTGTACAAGCAATGATCACACGCACGGGACAGTGGACACACCAGGAACCGCGGTGTTCGCCGTCGAATGGCGCTAGCTGCGCAGCATTTGTGCACCGCCGCCGTCAGTGTCAGCCAGTTTGCCGTGGCATACGGAGCTCCATCGCAGTCTTTAACACTGGTAGCATGCCGCGACAGCGTGGACGTGAACCGTATGTGTAGTTGACGGACTTTGAGCGAGGGCGTATAGTGGGCATGTGGGAGGCCGGGTGGACGTACCGCCGAATTGCTCAACACGTGGGGCGTGAGGTCTCCACAGTACATCGATGTTGTCGCCAGTGGTCGGCGGAAGGTGCACGTGCCCGTCGACCTGGGACCGGACCGCAGCGACGCACGGACGCACGCCAAGACCGTAGGATCCTACGCAGTGCCGTAGGGGACCGCATCGCCACTTCCCAGCAAATTAGGGACACTGTTGCTCCTGGGGTATCGGCGAGGACCATTCGCAACCGTGTCGGCGAGGACCATTCGCAACCGTGTCCATGAAGCTGGGCTACGGTCCCGCACACCGTTAGGCCGTCTTCCGCCCACGCCCCAACATCGTGCAGCCCGCCTCCAGAGGTGCCGCGACAGGCGTGAATGGAGGGACGAATGGAGACGTGTCGTCTTCAGCGATGAGAGTCGCTTCTGCCTTGGTGCCAATGATGGTCGTATGCGTGTTTGGCGCCGTGCAGGTGAGCGCCACAATCAGGACTGCATACGACTGAGGCACACAGGGCCAACATCCGGCATCATGGTGTGGGGAGCGATCTCCTACACTGGCCGTACACCTCTGGTGATCGTCGAGGGGACACTGAATAGTGCACGGTACATGCAAACCGTCATCGAACCCATCGTTCTACCATTCCTAGACCGGCAAGGGAACTTGCTGTTCCAACAGGACAATGCACGTCCGCATGTATCCCGTGCCACCCAACGTGCTCTAGAAGGTGTAAGTCAACTACCCTGGCCAGCAAGATCTCCGGATCTGTCCCCCATTGAGCATGTTTGGGACTGGATGAGGCGTCGTCTCACGCGGTCTGCACGTCCAGCACGAACGCTGGTCCAACTGAGGCGCCAGGTGGAAATGGCATAGCAAGCCGTTCCACAGGACTACATCCAGCATCTCTACGATCGTCTCCATGGGAGAATAGCAGCCTGCGTTGCTGCGAAAGGTGGATATACACTGTACTAGTGCCGACATTGTGCATGCTCTGTTGCCTGTGTCTATGTGCCTGTGGTTCTGTCAGTGTGATCATGTGATGTATCTGACCCCAGGAATGTGTCAATAAAGTTTCCCCTTCCTGGGACAATGAATTCACGGTGTTCTCATTTCAATTTCCAGGAGTATATATATATATATATATATATATATATATATATATATATATATATATATATATCAATTTTTTCGTCGCTAGAAATCAACTATACCCACAGTCAACTTAACTTGGTAGCTGACGGTTTAGTTAATGAGTCAATTTATCGAATTCTGTTGATAATTTTTTTACAACCGAAGAAGTCGCTATTTACATGTTCTCTTGCGCTGCAGGAGCGACTTAGCGTATGCAATCCGCCTGTTATGAACACATGTTTCTTGTAGCAGTCGTGATAAAACTTTACTCTTGCAACAGCTGAGAAAAGTTGTCTGGAGATTTAGTTGTCAGGCACCGTTGCTGTTGTGGAGTTTATAGTGCTGTTATGTATTTACATTATGCGTTCCTTCTCATGTACTCACTTTCATTTGAATCTGTGTCTTAAGCTCGACATAGTCGAATGTCGGAATTGTAACATCATTGTCTTCTCCCTTATATGCCGCGCGTTCATTTGGTTTGCCTTCCCACTCATTGTTTCTTTTCCTTTATTCACGTTTATAAAAATCATAATGAATTCGTGCAAGGCATTTGCACTACAATCATGTGCATTCCTTCGTAGGTGAATCTAATTTTCGTATGATTCTTTTAATGAATCTCACGGTGAAATCTACCTTAGCTATAATTGGTCTTATGTGGTCTGTCAACTTGCCATAACCGTTATGACTATCAATTGAAGCTACACGTTGCAGTAATAGGTCTCTATTATACTTCCACTAAGAGTTTCGGAGAGTTGCATTTCCATCGTCAGGTAAATTTATGTCACCCAATGTGGCATGTATCGATTGTTTGTACGACTTTCGGCTAACCTGTGGCACTTTCTTTCAGTGATCAGAGGCCGCTTTTCCAGTTGTGTTTACATTCATACACTTCGTACACACTGCAGTAAGCAAAGATGGCATACACGTTGAAAGACGTTGACTTAACGCCACTTGATGATGAAGGTATAGTCGTCTGAAATGTGGAGACTACAGTACGTTACAATAAATGTGAGTAGTTACTGCTATTTGTATTCCCAATTGTACCAAGCGTCCCATCTCCTACAGGTCTTCCTGTCACTCGCAACAGTTTCCCAGCATTGAGACTTTCCTACAGATGACAGCATTGTCCGCAAACAAGAGTTTCTCAAGTGTCGTTGGCGAACTCGGCGATCACAACTGGAGCGCTCATATGCACCCAGAAACAAGAGTTGAATATTAAACACAGTACATGTTCAAGACTACCAACTGTAAGTTGTACTCGTTTTCTGATTTATAACTGGCACTGATCTAGTAGCTTCGGTTGCTTATCAGTCGATCTTTGTACAGGTCTCACCTAACCTCAATGATTACGCCTGAGTCAACCGTGCAGAGGAGAGCACAGCTGCTATCAGACCTCGTAGCTTTTTCCCCGCACGACGTAGCAATCCTAACGCTTTTTTTTTTCCTGGTACGGTTCTTACTCCACGAGACAGATCGGCCGCGGCGTTCCCTCCGAGCGGGGATTCCCAGGACTAATTAAATCTGGACGACCGATAGCAGATAGATTCACTCTGCAGGGACCCGCAGTCCCCTAACGAACTCCAGCCCGCTTTTTATTCTTCTGGGACCGCGCCCTTCTCGTCTTTTGTTATTTTCCAGAAAACAACCGTCTTATTCGCGACTTCCTTAGGACGAATGCAGTGCACGACAAAAGAAGCCTTCAGACTGCTCATGAGAGCGTACGTAAATTTTCCAACTTTCATCTTCCAATTAATATATTGCGTTCAGTGCGAAAATTACAGTGACGAAACGCGTGCTATTTTTACACAGTAAGCACAAATTGGATGATTTGGAGCCATAGTCAGTAAATGCGTTATGATGTATCAAAAGAGACGAGGACATTTAAGAAAGAGTAAACCACCCACTTCCACCCGTATCCCTAACCCCTTGTTTCACACCCCATTCCCGGCACAATCATACAACAGGTAATAACAACAGGACTCGTTAGTGCAATCAGATACGATTCACCTTGTAAGGGTTTTCTTTTATAGAGGAAATTGTAATTTTGGTAATATTTTTGATGCCACACGGAAAAGTAAAACTCCAATAGCATCTGAGTAATAGCGGGCAACATCTCTGCGAAAGAGGTTGCGTTGAGGGAGATTGTTAGTAGAACCTTTGCTTGTGTGTGGAGCGCGCGCGTGTATGTGTGTGGTTCAAATGGTTCAAACGGCTCCGACCACTATGTGACTTAACTTCTGAGGTCATCAGTCCCCTAGGACTTAGAATTACTTAAACCTAACCAATCTAAGGACATCACACACGTCTTTAGGCAATGCACTGTGCCGGCAATAATTTTCTTATATTATTTTTCATTTATGGAGAGATATTGTGTAAATTCCTTCAGAAGACTTCATAAGGTACTGTAATAGCGAATTTGCCGAGACATACAAGCGTAGTAATTAATTTGGTCAGGAATTTAGAAGCGGAGAATTTTATGATAACGTAACAATGTGTGATTTATTTATTTTTCTTCAAAGATGGATAGCAATGTGTTTGTAAGAAAGTAATGAGAATTTGTTAAGGTTTTTCGCTATTAGTGTAAAGTGAATTTTTGATATTTCAAAAGATAAAACATTTTGTGTGATTTAAGTTTTGTCAGTACAGTTACTTTACTGTTTTCCGTCAATCAGCATTCATCTCTCTATTTCAAGTTTTATATACATATAGTTTTATTTTCCCGTGTTTTTCAGTAACAGAACTTTAATTGACAATGATCACTGGAGTAATGAGATTTATTAACACAGAATTTTTGTGGATGTCTCTATACTTTAAAGCACCCACTGCACATCGCATTGCTAGTTCTGTGAACTTTTATTTTTTAACTAGCATAACAGCAGCGCCTGCAGTAATTTGGAGATAGCAGCAGCACAGCATTTATTGATTGTGCAAACAGGTAGACCATTTATATTTTATGTGTGATACAATTAACATTCCAACAGTGACATACTCTTCAGACAGGGCATTTTTGGTAGTTATTTATATTTCAAATTTTTTCTTGCAGTCAAGTTGCTTGTATTATTGCTAACATTACAGTTTTCTTAAATTTAACAGAACACTACACAGTTTAATGTTGCGTTTCTGATTAATTTTTGCGTTGCTCATCAATTTTCAAGAATTATGAGATTACTTACGAACTTAAATATGAGCTTAGGTGTTTCTCTAATTATGAGTTCTACTTCACATTACCACACAGACAAAATATCAGTAAATATAACTAAAAAGTATCAGAAACGAAAAGGTAATTAGCCACTTTCAACGCTCAAGCAGACAAAACCGAATGAAAATTACTTTCAAACACAGAGATGTGTCTTCCCTACCATCCATCAGTACCATTTAGCTATAAAGTTTCGCATTTGTGTACAATCGACGTTCGACAGGAAACGAGTGTAAAGGGCAGAGAAGCACAATTCGCTAAACTTTTGTAACAGAGAATTAAGAACAGCCTACTCACACGACTCATGAATGAGGTATTATTTAGCAAAAACCAGTCCTTAAAGAGTCAAGTTTCCCAAAGTAGAAATAACTACGGTATTCTCTTCTTAGTCACTGGAGTGCAAATGTGGTACCTCAGTGACGTGTTTAAAACATAACGGAACAGAACAGCGCACCGGCCACGTCATCACTGACAGTGCAATATCAAGAGACACAGCAAGTGATCGCATTGTTCAGATCTCTGCCACGAACTGTTGCACCACTTCCAATTATTTCATTCAAATTCCACGTTTCTGCTCCGACGGCTAATAAAGGAAGACCATGCGACAAAACAAATGGTTCAAATGGCTCTAAGCACTGTAGGACTTAACATCTGAGTTCATCAGTCTCGTAGGCTTAGAACTACGTAAACCTAGCTAACCTAAAGACATCACACACATCCATGACCGAGGCAGGATTCGAACCTGCGACCGTAGCAGCAGCGCGGTTCCAGACTGAAGCGCCTAGAACCGCTCGGCGACAGCGGCTGGCCACGACAAAACAGTAACTTTGGTTTTGGGAAATGTGCATCTTAGGTATTGCAAGTGTTAGCTTTCATTCTTCGAAGCAAATGTTTTGCTCTTTGCCAAATGATACATCAGTTATAAGTCTGATGAATCTGTTTTTCGTCGTAATTGTAACACGGTGTTCTTTACTCAGCAACTAATCGTCCTTTAATATTCGCCTTTAAACGTACGTATACCTGGATAAACGATCTTGATGAATGGTAGAGCAGAAAGCTCTGTATTAGAAAATAATTTTTGTTTAGCTGTTCAAGCTTGTGATAATGTCATAATCGGTTATCGACACAAAATCGATCACGACACCGAGCAACGAAGTCCATGACCCCAAACCAAAATTAGATGACGTGAATTGCATTCGTACTGCATAAGACATGTTTATAACAACAGTACAACATTGCTGATTCTACAGCTACCACACAATCCTTCCGAAATAGTATTTTACCACTCGTGCTAGAAATCCGTTTTTCGATTGTTGAAAGAGTGATCGCATCGTATTTTGCTACTATGAATTGAGGATCTATAATAGCTAGCGACCATAACAGCAAAAAGGTTTCATGAGGGATCTCCCCATCTGGCTAATTACAAAACTGTTTCACGAATTAACAAAGAAACGCGTGATGCAATATTAAAATTCAATTAGACGATTGGTTTGAATAGAAACATTTATTTAGCAGAGTGTTTACCCCATACAAGTATAGCCCAAACACACCTGGTGAAATGTAAATCATAACATTAAATTCTCCCTTACTTTGAAAATATTACAGACTTGTAAAATCTAAGACCGTTTTTGGAATCAGCACGAAATTTTTTTTACGATGAGAAACTTCACACATGATATGTCCGTTGTTATAAATTTCGTAAAAATTACATTTATTTTATTTTGCTAAGTGGAAATAATAGTAGACGCAAGTATGGGCGCTACCACGTTAGTGTACATAACATACCATTTAATACGCAAAGGGAAAACTCTTTTAAGGTAATACTAACATAAATTAAAATGGTGCCAGTATTCAAGCAGCTTAATTCTAAGCTTGCAGCTTGCACCAACTTCAACTACTGCCAGCAGCGTTGCAGTGAAGTAGCCAATTCCGAATTCATGTCTGGCAATACGCGAGGCTCATTACACAACCGAGTGTCAAGGCAATTGAAGCGTGGCGCACAACACTTGGGTACCACATCCGTACGTTTGCTTTCATGAATGAAGTGTCAAACTACAGACACAAATGGAAGTGTGTCAACAAGCTGATTCTTTTCTGATGTTCTCGTCTATCTGCAAGCATGAATGGGGAAGGACCAGTGTCGTTACAGAGCAGGTTTGGTTGCCAACAAGACATTTAGTATTAACGACCACTCGTTGAGTGACATTTGTGTTCAACGTGTTGTCTGCTTCATGGTTTTCAGCGATGGAACATCGACAACCTCTGTCAGACCACTGCCTTCGCCGCAACGTTTGAGAGGGCTTCCTGGAAGCAGCCCGTGTTTGCAACCTAACCCGTGATAACCGCAGGCTTCTCGGAAGCAGGGTTCGGACAGGAAGAGACAGTCTCCTGTGAACACCTGGCCTGCTCCTTTGCGGTGTACCAAAGCGGTTCTAGGAAGCCAGCGGGGAGCGGCCCTCGAGGTTATGTTACACTGCGGCGCGACGGAATACACTCATGGTACTGATTTTGAAAAACACCTTCACCTCAAACCTCACCACGCTGGTAGGAGGAATGTTGATGGGGTAAACACTACGGTCCCATAATCAATCTTTCACTCTGCCGCGGATTATGGGGTAAATCAAGGACAGATGGTTACGATTTTTTGAAAAGCCAGTTTCACAACTTAATACATAAGAACAGCCTGGATATTTGCATAAATTGCTTTTTCAATTCATGACGAATAAAAGTCGACTGTGTTTACAAATATATACCAAATTTCGTATTAGCTATAAATTCTTAAAAGACATTTAACACTTGGCCATCTCACCCGAGTATCAGCATTACATGGCCAGACATCTACATCTACATGATTACTCTGCTATTCACAATAAAGTACCTGGCAGAGGGTTCAATAAACCACCATCAAGCTGTCTCTCTACCGTTCCGCTCTCGAGCAGCGCGCGAGGAAAACGAGCACTTAAAATTTTTCTGTGCGAGCCATGACTTCTCTGATTTTATCGTCATGATCATTTCTCCCTATGTAGGTGGGTGCCAGCAACATGTTTTCGCAATCGCAGGAGAAAACTGGTGACTGAAATTTCATGAGAAGATCCCGTCGCACCAAAAAACGCATTTGTTTTAATGATTGCCACTCCAATTCACGTATCTGTCTGTGGCACTATCTCCCCTATTTCGAGATAATACAAAACGAACCTCCCTTCTTAGTGCTTTTTCGATGTCATCCGTCAGTCCGACCTGACGCGGATCCCACACCGCACAGCAATACTGCGGAATAGGGCGGACAAGCGTGGTGTAAGCAGTCTCTTTAGTAGACCTGCTGCATCTTCTAAGTGTACTGCCAATGAATCGCAGTCTTTGGTTTGCACTACCCACAACATTATCTATGTGATATTTCCAATTTAGGTTATTTGTAATTGTAATCCCCAAGTATTTAGTTGAATTTACAGCCTTCAGATTTGTGTGACTTATCGCGTAATCGAAATTTAGCGGATTTCTTTTAGTACTCATGTGAGTAACTTCACACTTTTCTTTATTCAGAGTCAGCTGCCAATTTTCGCACCATACAGGTATCTTATCTAAATCATTTTGCAATTCGTTTTGGTCATCTGATGACTTTACAAGATGGTAAATGACAGCACCATCTGTATACAATCTGAGACGTCTACTAAGATTGTCTCCTATATCGATCTCCTATATAGATCAGGAACAATACAGGGCCTGTAACACTTCCTTGGGGAACGCCGGACATTACTTCTGTTTTACTCGATGAATTTCCGTCTATTACTACGAACTGTGACCTTTCCGATAGGAAAACACGAATCCAGTCGCACAATTGAGGCGATATTCCATAGGCACGCAGTTTGGTTGGAAGACGTTTGTGAGGAACGGAGTCGAGCGCTTTCTCTTCAGACACTTTAATAATGTTTTATTGAATATCTCGATGTAAAAAATTATTAATAAAGACTTTAATTGTAGGTAAATTATAACTTTAACAGAACCTCGTTTGTAAAAAGCTCGTTCCAGTTCTTGATTTTGTTTTCATTTTTATTAACTCGTAGGAACATGCCAGTTTTATACAGAAAATAATGATAAATCGTTTCAGTTATGTAATTTGTTGAATCTGTCAATGGCACGCAGCAACATATGATATGCAGGATTCATGCATCCAACGCTTACAGCTGACACACTGAATCTAATCAAGGCTTTTGCCTGTTTTTATTTATTTATTTATTTATTTTTTACCTGTTTTTGAGTAGTCTTCGCCGCATCCAGCGCACGCAGCCTCTTCTTCAACAAGTTCGTCATTAGACGAGTCTGAACTGTCTGAAGTACCTTTAACCTTCCTGCTCCGAGTCTTTTTCATTAGTTTGTGTTCCTTTTGCATGAAGTTTCGATTTTAACATTTTAATATTTTGACGTCAGGGTTTTAGCTTTAATTTTTCTTTGTCTGAGGGTCTGGTCTAGTTGAGAAAGGTGAAATATTGTTCAGAATTTTTGTAAGGGTAACTTGGTTCATTTCATTTGAAATCAAAGGCCTGACAGATCTGTCGTCTGGTCTTGGAGAAGGTCCTGGTAGAGGTGCCGCCCCTCTTCTTTCAGAGAATTTTTGGCCGCATTTCTTACTTTTTCATTATTAAACTTATGTTTTAGGCCAAGCTGCACAACAAAATCATAAGATACACTTCGTGCACGGTCCCTCGTTACCAGAATCCAGGAGTCTTCATTTTTTATGTGGTGCAAGAGTCGAAACTGATTAGCTGAAACTAAACAAGAACTAGGCCCCACTGGAATTTTGGAATCACATCTGGCCTTTTATTTCTTCTCAAGAATTTTCCTCGGAATATTAAACACCATGGAAGTTTTTCTCCCAGAATAACCATCGTTATTTACTTTGTTAATAGCATTTTTAAGGTCTTCTTCTTTCCTTGTTCCCCTAGAAGAATCAGTCTTTCGAATGAACGTATTTAGCATCTGGAAAGAAAACGATGCCATCAAACTTTAATATTTAAAACGTTTATGGAATGGTCATCCATCCCGCTGATAGTATAGCCATCTCTCCCGACCAGCAGAGAGAGACATCCATAGTGCGTCATCAAACATGGTGGTCGCCATCTCCGACAAAATCTATGTACCGGTATGCAGTTAGACCTGCGAAACTAAGGTTTCAGTCGCTACTCACAGCCTAAGTTATGTTTAAATCGAATAATTTCATGGTATACTGAAAACTAAAATCATGGAAATTACTCACTTTTAGTTGAAATAAGGACTCACGCGGAGTAGTTACAATCACTCACGTTACTAATTACCAATTGATCGGCAGTGCTGTACAGCGAATCGTGGAAGAACTAAAGGCGTTGGTCGTCTCTCCCATATGGTCGTCTATCCCGTATTTACCCTATGCTGTTTTGAAACTTCCTGGCGGATTAAAATTGTTCAGGTGGAATACAAACAGCGGAAAATGAGCAGCCTCATGAGGACAAGTACGAAAGTCATTTAAATTTCGCATAAAGTGAAAATGACAACTCATCTGTAAAGCATTAATTTACCCAAGAAATCCTCAACGATAACAGCCCTTCAGGACTTGTTCAAAACAAACCGAGTTATATCCCGAACAAGGGCGTGTGCAGAAACGAATCCTAATAGAGATGAGATTCTTAAGCGATTTCTGCCTGCGCGGTTTTCGATTTATTCCTTGATACCTAGCCGGCCGCTGTGGCCTAGCGGTTCTAGGCGCTTCAGTCTGGAACCGCGCGACTGCTACGGTCGCAGGTTCGAATCCTGCCTCGGGCATGGATGTGTGTGATGTCCTTAGGTTAGTTAGGTTTAAGTAGTTCTAAGTTCTAGGGGACTGATGATCTCAGATATTAAGTCCCATAGTCTTCTGAGCTATTTGAACCATATGAACCTTGATAGCTCAGGATGTTTTAGTCAAGTTATCTGTTCCACCTGTCTAAGCTTCAGTATTCTTTTGCAATACCACTTTTCAAAATCTTCTATTCCCTTGCTGCCTGAACCGTTCATCGTCCGCGTTTTACTTTCGTTCAAGGCTACATTCCAGGCTTCCTAAAACTTAAGTTTTTATAAAATATTAATATATTTCCGTTCTTCAGAAAAGCTTTTCTTACACCATCCAGTTTGTGCTTCATATCAACACTATTCCGCCCTCTTCAGTTGTTTTGTTGCGTAAATAGCCAAACATTTATTTGAATTTCAGCGTCTCATTTTATAATCTAATTCATTCAGCATTACCCAACTTAATCTGACTGTAATCCATTACTCCTGTTTTACAGCTGTTGATGTTCATCTTATACTCTCTTTAAAATACACTATCCATTCCGTTCAACTGAGTTTCGAACTACTTTGCTGTCTGACACAATTAGAAAGTCGTGTAAAACGGAAAGTTTTTATTTCCTCTCACTGAACTTCAACCCCTTTCCTAAATTTCTTCTTCATTCCCTTTATTGTTTCATTTACGCACAGACAACACGAAAAAAAGAAGCAAGATTAGGGTTTGACAGCCCGTCGGTGTCGATGTCATTAGAGACCGAGAACACCCTCGAGTTTGGGAAGGATGCAGTGCTATTTCCAACGATCCCGGCATTCGCCTTAAGCGGCTGAGGGAAATAACGCAAAATCCAATCCAGGCGGGACAGCAATTTGAACCTCATTCTGTCGACAACCCGTGCAGTGTTTCACCACTGCTACATCTCGCATCACTTTGTTGAAGAATGTCACGGACAGGCTATAAGTTTGTTTCACTCCGTTTCCTTACAAGTTGGAGATAACCTTCCATTCTCTCTGTTTCATGCTTGATAACTTATTCAATGATAAACTGGAAACCGCCAACCATAAAGCAAGGAATATATAGGCAAACTATTATAAGACATTTTAGCACACAAGACGGCGTTATGGAGACTATAGCCCTTCATGCGCTATTGGGCATTTACGAACTGAAGATGCTAAGGTTTCTCTAGTCTAGATTGTTCAGTTTTTTTAAGTCAGTAGTCTTCTGACTTGTTTGATGCGGTCCGAATTTCTGTGCCGACCCCTTCATCTCTGAGCAGCACTTGCAACTATGTCCTCAATTATTTGTTGGATGTATTCCACTCTCTGTCTTCCTCTACCGTTTCTGCCCTCTACAGCTCCCTCTAATACCATGTAAATCATTCCTTGGCGTCTTAACAGATGTCCTATGATCCTGTCCCTCCTACTTGTCAGTGTTTTCCACATACTCATTTCCTCTCCGATTCTGCACATGACCTCATCATTTCTTATTTTATCAGTCCACCAAAGTTTCAACATTCGTCCTTAGCACCATACCTCAAATGCTAGGATTCTCTTCTGATCCGGTTTTCCGACAGTCCACGTTTCACTTCCATACAATGTTGTGCTCCAAAGCTTTCTATGTCCTTCTTGCTGCATCCGTCATTGTTATTTTGCTGCCTAGGTGGCAGAATTCCTTAACTTCATCTTGTTCGTAATCATCAATCCTGATGTCAAGTTTCTCACCGTTCTCATTTCTGCTACGTCTCATTACTTTCGACTTCCTTCGATTTACCCTCAGTCCATATTCTGTATTCATTAGACTGTTCATTTCATTCAGCAGATCGTGTAGTTTTTCTTCACTCTCATCCAGGATAGAAGTGTTACCAGCGAATCGTATCATTA
Organism: Schistocerca gregaria; assembly: GCF_023897955.1. Taxonomy (NCBI): domain Eukaryota; kingdom Metazoa; phylum Arthropoda; class Insecta; order Orthoptera; family Acrididae; genus Schistocerca; species Schistocerca gregaria. Next base: position 803,605,620 of record NC_064921.1, on the reverse strand, counting down.
ATATCCTTTCACCTTGAATTTTAACCCAATAACTGAACCTTTCTTTTATTTCCATAATAACTTTTTACTTGTCAGTGTTTTCCACATACTCATTTCCTCTCCGATTCTACACATGACCACATCATTTCTTATTTTATCAGTCCACCTAAGGTTCAACATTCGTCTTTAGCACCATATCTCAAATACTTACATTCTCTTCTGATCCAGTTTTCCCACAGTCCACGTTTAACTTAAATACAACGCTGTGCTCTAAAGCTTTCTATGCTCTCTTTGCTCCATCCATCGTTTGTTTTTTTGTTGCCTAGGTGGCAGAATTCCTTAACTTCAATTAGTTCGTAATCATCAATCCTGATATCAAGTTTCTCTCCGTTCCCATTTCTGCTACGCCTCCTTACTTTCGACTTTCTTCGATTTTCCCTCAGTCCATATTCTGTACTCATTAGACTGTTCATTCCATTTAGCAGATCGTGTAGTCCTTCACTCTTGCCCAGGACAGCAATGTCATCAGCAAATCGTATCATTAATGTCCTCACCTTGAATTATAACCCCACATCTAAACGTTTCTTTTATTTCCATCATTGCTTCTTAGACGTACAGATTGAACAGCAGGGGCGAATGACTACATCCCTGTCTAACACTCTTTTTAATCCGAGCGCTTCGTTCTTGGTCGTCAACTCTAATAATTCACTCTTGGCGCTTGTGAATATTGTTTATTACCCGTCTCTCCCTATAGCTTACCCCTGGCCCCATTATACATTGTCGAACGCTTTTTCCAGGTCGACAAACCCTATGAACGTGTCTTGATTTTTCTTTAGTCGTTCTTCAATTGTTGTTGTTGTGGTTTTCAGTCTTGAGACTGGTTTGATGCAGCTCTCCATGCTACTCTATCCTGTGCAAGCTTCTTCATCTCCCGGTACCTACTGCAACCTACGTCCTTCTGAATCTGCTTACTGTATTCATCTCTTGGTCTCCCTCTACGATTTTTACCCTCCACGCTGCCCTCCAATACTTAATTGGTGATCCCTTGATGCCTCAGAACATGTCCTACCATCCGATCCCTTCTTCTGGTCAAGTTGTGCCACAAACTTCTCTTCTCCCCAATCCTATTCAAAACTTCCTCATTAGTTATGTGATCTACCCATCTAATCTTCAGCAATCTTCTGTAGCACCACATTTCGAAAGCTTCTATTCTCTTCTTGTCCAAACTATTTATTGTCCATGTTTCACTTCCATACATGGCTACACTCCATACAAATACTTTCAGAAACGACTTCCTGACACTTAAATCTATACTCGATGTTAACAAATTTCTCTTCTTCAGAAACGCTTTCCTTGCCATTGCCAGTCTACATTTTATATCCTCTCTACTTCGACCATCATCAGTTATTTTGCTCCCCAAATAGCAAAACTCCATTACTACTTTAAGTGTCTCATTTCATAATTTAATTCCTTCAGCATCACCCGACTTAATTCGACTACATTCCATTATCCTCGTTTTGCTTTTGTTGATGTTCATTTTATATCCTCCTTTCAAGACACTATCCATTCCATTCAAATGCTCTTCCAAGTCCTTTGCTGTCTCTGACAGAATTACGATGTCATCGGCGAACCTCAAAGTTTTTATTTCTTCTCAATGGATTTTAATACCTACTCCAAATTTTTCTTTTGTTTCCTTTACTGCTTGCTCAATACACAGATTGAATAACATCGGGGAGAGACTACAACCCTGTCTCACTCCCTTCCCAACCACTGCTTCCCTTTCATGTCCCTCGACTCTTATAACTGCCATCTGGTTTCTGTACAAATTGTAAATAGCCTTTCGCTCCCTGTATTTTACCACTGCCACCTTCAGAATCTGAAAGAGAGTATTCCAGTCAAAATTGTCAAAAGCTTTCTCTAAGTCTACAAATGCTAGAAACGTAGGTTTGCCTTTCCTTAATCTTTCTTCTAAGATAAGTCGTAGGGTCAGTATTGCCTCACTTGTTCCAACATTTCTACGGAAGCCAAACTGATCTTCCCCGAGGTCGGCTTCTACTAGTTTTTCCATTCGTCTGTAAAGAATTCGTGTTAGTATTTTGCAGCTGTGACTTATTAAACTGATAGTTCGGTAATTTTCACATCTGTCAACACCTGCTTTCTTTGGGATTGGAATTATTATATTCTTCTTGAAGTCTGAGGGTATTTCGCCTGTCTCATACATCTTGCTCACCAGATGGTAGAGTTTTGTAAGGACTGGCTCTCCCGAGGCCGTCAGTAGTTCCAATGGAATGTTGTCTACTCCGGGGGCCTTGTTTCGACTCAGGTCTTTCAGTGCTCTGTCAAACTCTTCACACAGTATCGTATCTCCCATTTCATCTTCATCTACATCATCTTCCAATTCCATAATATTGTCCTCAAGTACATCGCCCTTGTATAGACCCCCTATATACTCCTTCCACCTTTCTGCTTTCTCTTCTTTGCTTAGAACTGGGTTTCCATCTGAGCTCTTGATGTTCATATAAGTGGTTCTCTTATCTCCAAAGGTCTCTTTAATTTTCCTGTAGGCAGTATCTATCTTACCCCTAGTGAGATAAGCCTCTACATCCTTACATTTGTCCTCTAGCCATCCCTGCTTAGCCATTTTGCACTTCCTGTCGATCTCATTTTTGAGACGTCTGTATTCCTTTTTGCCTGCTTCATTTACTGCATTTTTATATTTTCTCCTTTCATCAATTAAATTCAGTATTTCTTCTGTCACCCAAGGATTTCTACTAGCCCTTATCTTTTTACCTACTTGATCCTCGGCTGCCTTCACTACTTCATCCCTCAAAGCTATCCATTCTTCCTCTACTGTATTTCTTTCCCCCATTCCTGTCAATTGCTCCCTTATGCTCTCCCTGAAACTCTGTACAACCTATGGTTCTTTCAGTTTATCCAGGTCCCATCTCATTAAATTCCCACCTTTTTGCAGTTTCTTCAGTTTTAATCTACGGGTCATAACCAATAGATTGTGGTCAGAGTCCACATCTGCCCCTGGAAATGTCTTACAATTTAAAACCTGGTTCCTAAATCTCTGTCTTACCATTATATAATCTATCTGATACCTGTCAGTATCTCCAGGGTTCTTCCATGTATACAGCCTTCTTTTATGATTCTTGAACCAAGTGTTAGCTATGATTAAGTTGTGCTCTGTGCAAAATTCTACCAGGCGGCTTCCTCTTTCATTTCTTTGCCCCAGTCCATATTCACCTACTACGTTTCCTTCTCTCCCTTTCCCTACTACCGAATTCCAGTCACCCACAGAAGAATACTGAAGATAAGGTGGATAGATCACGTAACTAATGAGGAGGTATTGAATAGGATTGGGGAGAAGAGAAGTTTGTTGCACAACTTGACTAGAAGAAGGGATCGGTTGGTAGGACATGTTTTGAGGCATCAAGGGATCACAAATGTAGCATTGGAGGGCAGCGTGGAGGGTAAAAATCGTAGAGGGAGACCGAGAGATGAGTACACTAAGCAGATTCAGAAGGATGTAGGTTGCAGTAGGTACTGTCAGATGAAGCAGCTTGCACAGGATAGAGTAGCATGGAGAGCTGCATCAAACCAGTCTCAGGACTGAAGACAACAACAACAACAACATGACTATTAAATTTTCAACTCCCTTCACTATCTGAATAATTTCTTTTATTTGATCATACATTTCTTCAATTTCTTCGTCATCTGCAGAGCTAGTTGGTATATAAACTTGTACTACTGTAGTAGGTGTGGGCTTCGTATCTATCTTGGCCACAATAATGCGTTCACTATGCTGTTTGTAGTAGCTTACCCGCATTCCTATTTTCCTATTCATTATTAAAGCTACTGCTGCATTACCCTATTTGATTTTGTGTTTATAAGCTTGTAGTCACCTGACCAGAAGTCTTGTTCCTCCTGCCACCGAACTTCATTAATTCCCACTATATCTAACTTTAACCTGTCCATTTCCCTTTTTAAATTTTCTAACCTACCTGCGCGATTAAGGGATCTGACATTCCACGCTCTGATCCGTAGAACGCCAGTTTTCTTTCTGCTGATAACGACATCCTCTTGAGTAGTCCCCGCCCGGAGATCCGAATGGGGGACTATTTTACCTCCGGAATATTTTACCCAAGAGGACACCATCATCATTTAATCATACAGTAAAGCTTCATGCCTTCGGGAAAGATTACGGCCGTAGTTTCCCCTTGCTTTCAGCCGTTCGCAGTACCAGCACAGCAAGGCCGTTTTGGTAATGGTTACAAGGTCAGATCAGTCAATCATCCAGACTGTTGCCCCTGCAACTACTGAAAAGGCTGCTGCCCCTCTTCAGGAACCACACGTTTGTCTGGCCTCTCAACAGATACCCCTCCGTTGTGGTTGCACCTGCGGTACGGCTATCTGTATCGCTGAGGCACGCAAGCCTCCCCACCAACGGCAAAGTCCATGGTTCATGGGGGGAGGGTTCTTCCATTATCAACCGCAAATGTCAGAATTGCCTCTCTGGCCGGCCGGTGGGGCCGAGCGGTTCTAAGTGGTTCAGTCTGGAACCGCGCGACCGCTACAGTCGCAGGTTCGAATCCTGCCTCGGGCATGGAGGTGTGTGATGTCCTTAGATTAGTTAGGTTTAAGTAGTTCTAATTTCTGGGGGACTGATGACCTTAGATGTTAAGTCTCATAGTGCTCAGAGCCATTTGAATTGCCTCTCTGGTGTCTTAATCTTTTCTAAAGCCAAACTGATCGTCATCTAGCACATTATTTTGCCACTATAACCGATGTATTAAAGACCAGCATACAAAATCGAATATAAATAGTGTTTCTAGTAAGCCTTCATCTAGATCTTTAATGCAGAAACAGTACAGTATTATTTCAGATAGAAAATGAGTAAGTAACTGCCTGCGAACTATGCATTCTGGACTACTCACATGCATGTGTGAATACATATCCTGGCTCCACGTGTCGCTGGCTATGCTGGAGATGCAACTAATCGGTAACCTGTTCCATGTTTTGATCCTAATGTACGTAATTAAACTCTTATTAGATGGAAAACAGTGAGGTGTATGGAAACAGCTGCTCAGATTTAGAGAGTTTATGTTTTATTCACACAAAGCATGCGCCGTTGCTCAACATCCCACAGCTACCGCGATACACAACGTGTGTGTCACTTCCTCGTTCGTCCGCGCCATTGTGCACCTAGTGAGGAGCTGTGTGTTGTGTAAGCTACCACCGCAGTGTTACTAAGCGGCAGTGGAGCTTCTGTCCGTGGTATTGAAACTTTTCCACTACTATATACTGTAGTCTGCGACTTTACAAGATACTATGATCGCGGTTTTTAATCCCCTGAAACTTACCCCTTTATACGGAATCTGACACAGATGTGAATAAGCGCAAGTTAACTTCCCTTTTAAATTTCGTAGTGGCAAGTACTTTCTCATAGAGCAACGGAATAATTAAAGAGGTTAATAGGAGTTAAACCACGACAAAACTGAAAACATAATCCTTGCAACACATATCGTGCAAATACTCACTGTACACTGATCAGCCAGAACATTATGATCACCGACCTCCTACCGATATAAATCCTTGCAAGCTATAGCAGCGCCACCTGGCGAGGAATGACTGCTAGTCAGACACACGCAAAGTGCATGTAGTATCGGTGGGTGTGCTGTCCATGTGTAGAACGGGGAAGGCGTGCGATCTATCTGAGTGTGACCGGGAGCAGATTTTGATGGCTAAGAGTCTCGGCACGAGTATTTCGGAAACTGCAGCCTTACAAGGGCTGAATGCACCCCGCTTCTTAACAGTGTTCTACAGACCCGGACGATCACCCATCCAAGCTCTAGCCCAGCCCGACTGCTCTTAACATCGGTGATCGGACGGAGACTGCTGTTTCCACTGCGGCAAGGCTGTTAGCAAACGAACAAAAGAGTGTTTAAAATTTAATTTCTGTTTTCTTTCTCCCCATTGTGTTACTTGATAGTTATTGATCTGCTGAATTTGTTAGAGTAAACATTCATTCGTACTCTCTGTACAGAAGGGAACATTAAAACATGTGGCCTCTAGAGTTCGTTATTAATACTATCGCACCTTACTGTACCTCATGTCGGTTATCTTACTGCAGTGCTAATTATTACATTAACAGATTTACATAGCTGCCAGCTTTGAGAACAGATTGTCAGTAATCATGTGGCAAGTATGGAGGGGTACCATACCCTGGAAAATTTTAAAAATTAGAAACCTGACTTAGGATTTTAAAGTCTATATTTCACTTTCCGACCCTAAATAAAGAACACCTATCTAGGCCAACTTTTACAGTAAGAAATTTACCAGTTACCGAAGGGACCAGGAAAGTCTAATTCCATGCATTTTTGACAAAACAATTTAAAAAACATCCTGAATTCAAAAAAGACGAATAAAACCACCAAACACAGATAATGCCACAAATTTTCCGAAAACTTCATTGGTCTATAAATACTCAAGACACAGTTTAAAAATATTAAAGGAGGCGGCCATTACTACACAACTCAAAAAAAAAAAAAAAGATTTTCAATCATCCAGGTTCCCAGAACTACTGAAGGTAGACGTTGACTGTGGATATTGTAACACAGAGACAATCCTTTTCACTATTCAGAGACGTCACTAAACCCGCCAAAAGATGTAAACGACCATGCATGAGCATGGTCGTTTACGGAGTGGGTCCGACAGCCGATCACTTCCAGTCATCCCACCACGAAGAAGGTACACGGCCCTCATCGTCTGTTGCTCAATCATGCCTAGACGGTCAATGCCGCGGTTCGATCGCGTCCGCATCGTTACTTTATGACAGGATGGGCACTCAACAAGGGAAGTGTCCAGGCGTCTCTGAGTGAACCAAAGCGATGTTGTCCGGACATGGTTCAAATGGCTCTAAGCACTATGGGACTTAACATAAGAGGTCATCAGTCCCCTAGACTTAGAACTACTTAAACCTAACTAAGGACACCAAACACATCCATGACCGAGGCAGGATTCGAACCTGCGGCCGTAGCAACAGAGCAGTTCCGGACTGAAGCGCCTAGGACCGCTCGGCCACAGCGGCCGGCATTCGGACATGGAGGAGATACAGAGAGGCAGGAAATGTCGATGACATGCCTCGCTCAGGGCGCATAAGGGCTACTACTGCAGTGGATGACCGCTACCTACAGATTATCGCTCTGAGGAACCCTGACAGTAACACCACCATGTTGAATAATGATTTTCGTGCAGCGACAGGACGTCGTGTTACGACTCAAACAGTGCACAGTAGGCTGCTTGATGCGCAACTTCACTCCCGACGTCCATGGCGAGGTCCATTTTTGCAACCACGACACCATGCAGCGAGGTACGGATGGGCCCAACAGCATGCCGAATGGACCGCTCAGGATTGGCATCACCTTCTCTTTACCGATGAGTGTCACATACGCCTTCAACCAGACAATCGTCGGAGACGTGTTTGGAGACAACGCGGTCAGGCTGAACGCCTTAGACAGACTGTCCATCGAGTGTAGCAAGATGAAGATTCCCTGCTGTTTTATGGTAGCATTATATGGGGCCGACGTACGCCCCTGGTGGTCATGGAAGGCGGCGTAACGCTGTACGATACGTGAATGCCATCTTCCGACCGATAGTGCAACCATATCGGCAGCATATTGGCGAGGTATTCGACTTCATGGATGACAATTCGCGCCCCCATTGTGCAAATCTTGTGAAAGATTCCCTTGAGGACAACGACATCTCTCGACTAGAATGGCTAGCATGTTCTCCAGACATGAACCCTATCGAACATGCCTGAGATAGATTGAAAAGGGCTGTTGATGGACGATGTGGCCCACCAACCACTCTGATGGTTTTATGCCGGATCGCCGTTGAGGAATGGGACAATCTGGAATAACAGTGTCTTGATGAACTGGTGGATAGCATGCGACGACAAGTACAGGCATGCATCAATGCAAGAGGACGTGCTACTGGGTATTAGAGGTACCGGTGTGTACAGCAATCTGGACCACCACCTCTGAAAGTCTTGCTGTATGGTGGTACAGTATGCAATATGTGGTTGTCATGAACAGTAAAAAGGACGGATATGATGTTTGTGTTGATCTCTATTCCAGCTTTCTGTTCAGCTTCCGGAACTCTCGGAACCGAGGTGATGCAAAACTTTTCTTGATGTGTGTATAGTAACACGAGCTTGGTGTGTACACCCAAGTATGGATAAATAAGTGAAATGCGCGTGTTGTGAATCACCTCGTTAGGAAAACAGAAACAGGTAACTGAGGAATGCCTTGAACCTTGTTCGAATGCAGTTTAATTCTTATCCTTTAAGCTGATACGCTCAGAACGAAAAATTTTTCTTCGGCATTCAGAATAAGCCGTGGTGACGAACTCATTCGTAGACAAGTTTACTACATACTCAAGAACGAAATGGTCAAAATCTATAAAACATTTTTGTAGAATGTGATTAGCGAAATTTGTTCCGATTTTTTAAAACATCAGATTGTAAAATGTTTATTTCTTTAATTTTCTTAGTAACTTTCCGTAACTCCGCAATTAAGGCGATAAACCCAACAGTTACGGTCAGTCAGTAATACCTGACAGCCATGAATTAATGACATTCTGGTACTTTGCGCGTTACTGATTTAACAGCCAAGCTTTTCCCAGCAAACATCACAGAAAATTAGCTTCTAACGTCATCAGCTACGGATAGGAATTCAGTTTGCTTAGTATCTACTGTCCAGCTGAAGCGATTATCTTGAGCTAATTTAGCTGGTAACCGCCCTGTTAAGCTGGGGCAGGTCAGTTTCACTGTATACACTTCCATGCGCTGGTCACAGATTGACTTTCGTTGTACTGTCGATATTCCAGTGTAAAACTTTGCTGCATTCGAGATTCCATGCAGAATTCTATCCTCGCCTATACCTCTTCCTGTCTCTTTCCATTCCGTACCGTAACGGCTTTCAGCATTCATTGAGAGTATCACATCTCAAGCACTTCCAGCTGCTTTTTTTTCATGGTCGATGATGGTCCATATTTCACTTGCCTGCAGTGTAGCCTTCCAGAAGTAGTCTAGAACTTCTTCCTGATGAACAATTACTTTGTGTGTGTCAATCTACTTTTGACATCTTAGTTGTTTCAGCTATCCTTTGCAATATTGCTTAACTGCATCACTTCTTTTATTGTTATGTAATTTCCAGTTTAATGATAGGCAAGTCCTTATTCTGTTTTGCACTTACTGTTCATCATCTTCGTCTTTGATTTCTTTACCCTTAAGGAATATTTTATGCTAAGTATTCAGATCATTTCTTTGAGGTGGTATGCTCCCCTTCAACTAGTATCACTGTTCTGGAATTTTCTTTCACTTCCTCCCGCCTCCAAGCTGAGCAATAATGGTGATCGGCTGCAACCCTGTCTTACACGCTTCTAAACGGGAACTTGTCTTCATTGGTCTCCCAATTTTATTACCCTCGCTGGTATTTTGTTGATGCAGGTTATCTACTTGTTCCTACACGAGTGATAGCCATAAATTAAATAGCTAACTCCATTTTTTTTTGGAATTTACAGTCAAACCTTTATGACAATCTCTCGTATTTTAGCCTCTCCCAGTTCTGTGGAGATTGTAAACATTTTAATCCACATTACATCTTTCAAGGCATTCTCTACTACCACGAATACCAGGAGAGAATTATGATTGTTTTCCGTGCCTTCCATGCATTTCAGAAGTGTTTCTATGGTGCATTCCCTTCTTGAAAACAAGCTCTTCTTGAAACCAAACTGTCTTCATCTGTTACGCCTTCGATATTTCCTTCTATTTTTCTATATACACTGCTCAAAAGGAATTAGGGCAATATGACTTCGGGCATCTGCGATACTCCGTTCAGCAATAACTGAGGACTGGGTGTGTCACAGATTAGACCTTTAACTTTCACAAATTAAGTACACAGCAAAACATCATTACATACTCGATCGTTTACATAAAAAGAACTGAAACGTCTGGCTGGTGTCGAAAACAAAGTGGAAACAATATTTCATCCTGTCATCCTGGCCGCTTTTCGTTGGACTTTGAGAGCTTCAACAACGTTTATGTCCTCCGTGAGCGTTTATCACTGCCTCACACCTACATGGTGTGGGTATCCCATCCCATTCTTCAATGAGAACCCATGAGAGTTCTTCGAGAAGCCCATTGTTTAGAGGAACAAGCTCAGTGGCGACTACAGCCGTTATGAAATACATGAAACGTATTCGAAGTTGCGAATACGTACAACAATCAGTCATATAAGAGAAAGAAAGTTCCTGGCAGATTAAAACTGTGGGCCGGACCGAGACTCGATCTCGGGACCCTTGCTTTTCGCGGGCAAATGCTCTACCAACTGAGCTACCCAAGAACGATTCACGACCCGTTCTCACAGCCCTAACTCCACCAGTACCTCGTCTCCTACTTTCCAAACTTCACAGAAGCTCCCCTGCAGACTTTTCAGAACTAGCACTCCTGGAAGAAAGGATACTGCGGAGGAATGGCTTAGCCACAGCTTGGGGGATGCTTCCAGAATGAGATTTACACTCTGTAGCGGAGTGTGCACTGATGTGAAACTTCCTGGCAGAGGCTGGGTTGTGAGGCTTGCCTGGGTAGCTCAGTTGGGGCTGGCACGGTAGCTCATCATGTTCGGTCAGAGGGTTAGCTGCCCTATGTAATACAAAAACTGAGTGAACGGTTCAACGATGACCTTGAACACGTGTCATGGGACATCCACCCCAAACATATACAACGAGCAATTACAAACAAAATGAGATCAGAAAAAAAGTTGGTAGAGTGCTTGTCCACGAAAGGCAAAGGTCCCGAGTTCTAGTCTCGATGCGGTACACAGTTTTAATGTGCCAGAAAGTTTCATATAAGGGTACACTCCGATGGAGAGTGAAAATTTCATTCTATACAAAGGAACGATTGCAGCGACTTTAAATTAAAATGTCCTCTTCTGTACGGGAACTACGTAATGTGTGTACGGGTACAGGCTGCGACACAGGAACGACAACATTGGGAAGTCTGAGTCTGCAGTGAGTAGTGCAAGGATAGCAACAGCGGCTAAGGCAACCTCTCGTGAAAAGCGGGAAGTGCGGGTTCGAGTCCTACCTTAGCACAGATTTTTATTGTCGTCATTCCCTTACACAGCTGATGGTTGTTCGTATTTTCAAGTGTGAATACATTTTATGTAGCTCTTGGAGAGTAGGACGACCACAGACACGTCTGTCAAGCATGTCCCACATATATACGACGGTTCGACGATGAATGCTTAACGGTAGCACATGAGAGAAATGAAGCGAGACGGAGAATGTTGCAAAGTAACACGAGGTTAGCGGCAGAAGAATACCGAGAAAAGAGGAAAAGAGCGGATAAGCTCTGTAGGGTAAAGAAAAGGCAGCGTGAAAGGAGAAGGATAGAGCAGCTGGACGAAATGGGAGACAATAAAGAGATCAGAAGGTTCTATGAAAGAACAAGAGATATGAATAATGGTTACCAACCTCGAGCAGTTTTTTGTAAGGGTAAGGACGGAAATATAATTGGATATAGAAGCAAAGTCCTAGAAAGGTGGCAAAAGTATATGAGCGACCTGCTTGATGGGAAAGAAGGGCATAAAGAACGAGGAACCGTGATTGAGAATGAAAGGGAACAGGACTCAAAATTGGAATCAGAGTTAGTTGTAGAGGATCGAGAAGAAGAAGAAGAAGTACCAGAGCTAGAGGAAGTGAAGCATGCTATCAAGAGCCCAAAAAGTAATAAAGCACCAAGATAAGAAGGCATAGAGGCCGAATTATTAAAATACGGAGGGAAATAAGTGGAGGAGGCAGTGCATGAATTGATAAAGGAAATGTGGATGAAGGCGGTAATGCGTAAGGACTGGAACATGGTAATCATCTGCCTGTTACATAAAAAAGGCGACAAGTCAGAATGTAGCAATTAGCGTGGAATCACTCTTTTGTACGCAACATATAAGATATTTAGTAAACTTTTAGCCTCCAGACTTGAATGATAGAAGGGATATTGGGGAACTATCAGGCTGGATTTAGGAGGAACAGATCCACGATGGATCAGATATTTTTTATTAAGACAGGTGCTAGAGAAGTTTTATGAGTATGACAAGCAACTACATCAGTTGTACGTTGATTTTAAGCAAGCGTACGACAGTCTACACAGGAAGAAAATTATACAGACCACGAAAGAATTTACAGTCCCACTAAAACTGGTCACTTTAACAGATATGACAGTGAGAGCAACAGGGTGTAAAGTAAGAATGGAGCAAGAACTGTCTGGTGAATTTCAACTACGGAGGGGGCTACGATAGGGATATGTGATCTCTACAATGCTATTTAATTTAGTTTTAGGAAAGGTGATGCTTCAAATGCCGATAAACCCAGGAGGAACAATACTTAATCGGCAAGTCCAAGTGGTATCATTTGCGGATGGCGTAGCATTAATGGCAAGGAATGTAAGGGCACTAAAGGGGGACTACGATACGTTAGAGGAAGCAGCAAGAGAAGTAGGTTTAGAAATAAACAAAACAAAGTATGTGGTGATGTGGGAGCCCAATATAAACGGACAAAAGATTTCAATAGAAATGAATGGAAAAGAATATGAAAGAGGGGAAACATTTAAATATTTAGGTTCTGTAGTAACAGAGGTTCAAATGGCTCTGAGCACTATGGGACTTAACATCTGTGGTCATCAGTCCCCTAGAACTTAGAACTACTTAAACCTAACTAACCTAAGGACATCACACACATCCATGCCCGAGGCAGGATTCAAACCTGCGACCGTAGCAGTCACGCAGTTCCGGACTGAGCGCCTAGAACCGCGAGACCACCGCGGCCGGCAATAACAGAGAAAATAAAGTAGCAGTAGAAATTCAAGAAAGGATAACAAGTGTAAATCGTTGCTATTTTGCCTTTCATAATGTATTTAATTCCAGGAATGTTATTAGGAATACAAAAATCAAAATATACACGACCACATTAAGACCTATAGTAATATATGGATCAGAAGGCTGGGTATTGACATTAAAGGAGGAGAGCTGCTTATTGAGATGGGAAAAAAGATACTGAGAAGGAGTTTTGGAGCGGTGAGAAAGGAAGATGGCTGGAGAGTAAGGACAAATGTAGAACTACAAAAGGTTTTGGGACAGATGGATATTGTTGTAAAAATTAAAGAGGGAAGAATAAGATGGGCAGGACATGTATAGAGAATGCCAGAAACTCGGAGTGTGAAGAAAATTTTCATGGGAAAATCTGGCGGGAGAAGGAGAAGAGGTAGACCCAGGAAAAGGTGGCTGGACGATATGGAAGAAAATCTAAAGGCAATGGGAATAAGAAATTGGAGAAGGAAGGCGATGGACAGAGAAGAATGGAGGCAGGTGATGCAGGAGGCCAAGGTTCTTCAAGGACTATAAAGCCAACCAAGAAGAAGAAGACACAGGCTGGGACTCACCGCCGGCCATTCCGTTACTTCAATGTCCGGACTTCACAAGACGTCCCTCGTGACGCCCGCCACATGGGCCCTGGCATTAGAAGGAATTCAGGGCCACAACAGTATGCTGCAGCCACCACATGGTCCAACACGATCTGTTCGGTACACTGCACGGCGGTAAGGTGACCGTGGTTCCGTATGACTGTTAACACAGAAACCTCCTCACGACGAGTGAAAACTGTGGATTTCCTGGACACGATTCGACAGGTACCACTTACCAGGGCTCTCACACGGCCATCACCTTGCGTCAGAGAATATCTAGACTCGTCTGTGAACAGCACGTTTCGCCAGTGACGAAGTTGGCAGTTAACATAGTTACGGCGCAACTAAAGGAGAGCTGCCAGTTGTCATCTCAAGCGAGGTACCCCAACAGGACGTACTTTCTCGTAACCTGTACATTACAGTCTGATGTGGCTGTAGTGGTCTTTCTGAGATCGTCTTGCAGTGCTCTCGCGATATCCGTACGACGCTGCATGGCCATATATCGGTCTTCACGTGGGCTTGTAATGCATCGCCGACCTTGTCCAACTCACCTTGTTTACTGACCTGACCTGTATCCGTGTAACGCATCCGTAACCTATGGATGACACATAGAGAGGCATCGACATTGTAGTGAAACGACCGAAAGTACATCTTTCTTCGATCAAACTGTCCGCCCTTTCAGCTTGCACACTGCATTAAAATGTCGCATTGAATGTGCACGATTGAATACAACGTCCACGAATGGCAACCACCATCTCGCGTACCTCTCTAGAAAACACTGGGACAGCAGTGCTCACTTTCCTCGGAGAGGTCACCTGATACCGTAATGCCTAACTAAACTAAATTCCGTCCGATCAGGCCTAGGGTACTGACCGACCGCCGTGTCATCCTCAGCCTATAGGCGGTACCGGAAGCGGATATGGACGGGCATGTGGTCAGCACACCGCTCTCTGGCCGTTGTCAGTTTTCGAGACCGGAACCGCTACTATTCGGTCCCCACTGTGCCTCACAAGGGTTGAGTACATCCCGCTTTCCAACAGCTCTCGGTTGACTGTATGGTCACCCATCCAATTGATAGCTAAACCGGACAGCGCTTAACTTCGATGATCTGACGCGAACCGGTGTTACCACTGCGGCAAGGCCGTTTACAGCCAATAGATGGTGAAAGATTTAAATTGTTGCCTGCATTGAAAGCGATGATCTCTAGCCATGCAATCAGACCATAGGTATCGCCTACATGAAAGTAGATTTAACGTGCCGGACGTTGGCACACGTGTGCGCTTGTTGGCGTAATTATTCTGAACACTGTATTACACGTCAACTGTTTAGAACGGTAATATGTCAGAGAATTTGTGTAATAGTTTACGCATTTCTCCTCCATTGTTGGTAATGTGGTCATAACGCTCTTTCCTTCTTAATCTTGATGCAAAATAACAAACAGGAAGTAAGGGACAGGGCAGGGAAATGAGTCACCATGGCCTGAGAACTCCTGCGACCTGTTCCTACGTAAGTAGTGCTGATCCAAAAAATGGTTCACATGGCTCTTACCACTATGGGACTTAACGTCTTAGGTCATCAGTCCCCTAGAACTTAGAACTACTTAAACCTAACTAAGGACATCACACACATCCATTCCCGAAGCAGGATTCGAATCTGCGACCGTAGCGGTCGCGCGGTTCCAGACTGAAGCGCCTAGAACTGCTCGACCACACCGGCCGGCATTGGTGATCCCTCAGTGTGATGTGTGTGTGTGTGTGTGTGTGTGTGTGTGAGAGAGAGAGAGAGAGAGAGAGAGAGAGAGAGAGATACATGGGCAGAGCCACAGCACACAAGAGGAACTGTGCCATATATTACTGTCGCACACAGCTTAGCGACGGCTTAGTTCCCGTATCCCTGCATACCGGAATGCATGTTGACTCGCTAAGTACTTGTGTGCCATCATGACGTAGCACGTGAACGTCGCGAAACGCACACACACACACACACACAGTAGTACTTAGCCAGACACTCGCTGGCCAAAACCCCGAGTTTCCGATATTTCCGTAAATTAAAGCGTTCTCCTGGCGCTATTTGGCACGAGGTCCTTCACCGGTACACACGAACGGAGACATTCGCTGAGAAGAACGAATCTGCAAACTTAAAACAGCAGCCACATTTTTTCCGGTAGGATTTCGTGCCAGTTTATCGAATCAGGAAACAACCCCTAACATTTCGTAATCAGCTCTAGAATTCGCAACAAGAGTTCCAGCCTCTACAGTATCCAAACAGGTGCGATATTGCTTTGCTTTTTTTAGCGGGGTCCTCAGCTACACAGGGTGAGTCAGGAGGAAAAGTACATGCCTTGAGAGCTGATAGTAGTAGTGATTCTGCACAAAAAACGTGATATGGACATATGTCCTGTTCCGAGTGGTTTCCAAGATGGAACACGTTGAATGTGCATTGTTATTTATTTTCTCCATTACTGAAACACTGTCACTGTTTACGTACAACGAACCAAAGTAGCGTAGAGGAAGTCGAGACGAACTATTTTATATGGGACACTTTTGGCATACTAAGTTGGGAAACGCCTACAAAAATTGTCTAATCTACAGGGCATGCGATTCACACGTGATGATACAGTATTCTAGCGCAAAATATTAGTCCTAGAACTTTTTTGTGGGAACTTTATTATGGTACAATTTTGTATTGGCACACATTTCCCCTGAAGGGTACAGTATACCAGTTGAAACTTCCTCGCAGATTAAAACTGTGTGCCGGTCCGAGACTCAAACTCAGGACCTTTCTCTTTCCCGGGGAAGTGCTCTATCAACCGAGCCACCCAAGCACAACTCACGACCCGTGCTCAAAACTTTACTTCCGCCAGTACCTCGTGTCCTACCTTCCAAACTTCATTCGGGTTTTCGGGTTATCCGAGAGAAACGTGTAAAATCGACTTTAAATCCGTTCTCTTGGAAACCATTCAGAATACGGCACATGCCCATATGAGGTATTTTGTTCAGAATCACTCACGTACTGAGTACTCTCAAAAACGGTGGTAGGGAACGAAATGAAACTTCACAGACAGAGAGTATATGATATTTTTTCATTGATTACAATGTCGTGTCAAATTTAACTTGAGAGTATGTGCTCACTTGTCAGCGTGATGTTAGATCACGGAGTGGACGTATGCACTGATGCGGTTGCAAAGGTTGTCGTAAAGCCATTGTATCCTCTTCTTACGCAAAACGGACAGCAACTGCGGTAAATAGTCCTCTGTACACTGATTACTGTGGCAGACTTGAATTCCGAGCTTCTACCACATATTTTCTATCGGCGTCGGATCTGGGAATATTGCTGGGCAATGGGGTGTCTCAACGTCACACGGAGAGTTCACAGATAGTGTGCTACGAGTGGACGAGCATTGTCCTATTGAAAAATGGCATCATGTTACCGTATCATGAGAGATAACACATGAGGATACAGGATGTCCGAAACATACCGTTGTACGGTCAGAGTTGCCTCAGTCACTATCTGCCGTGACCTGAAGTCATACCTGATCACTCTCCACACCGTGACGCCAGGAGCAATACCACTGTGCATCTCGGAAACATTGGAAGTGTGGGACCTCTCCCCTGGAAACCATCGAACTCGCCGACGATGATCGTCTGAGGTTGTGCGGAACCACCGTCCACTGCTGAACACAATGCGTCACTCACCAGTATTCAACGCTTCCGGTCACTCTACCACTCCAAATGCAGCCCTTGTGGTGTTAACGGCAGCCTTGTATGGGAGGGTAATTCCCTGCTCCGATTGCAGCTAGTCTCCGAGCAGTAGTTCGCGATGACACAGAATATTGCAGGGAGTCGGTTACACGCTCTCGGATGACAAATCCAAACGTGAAGGGGGGACCATGTACTAGGCGCACAGTGTGGTCCGCAACCTTGTCGAAGAATATCCCCGCCCTCACTTCCCATTAAATCCAATATTGGACCACTGTCACATCCGGATGCCCTAAAAATCTGGTTATTGCACGATTCGAGCACCCGACCAAATGGAAACTCACAATGTGGCCCCTTCAAAAGTTTATCAGGTGTTGATAATGCTGTCTTACTCGAGTACGCGGCAACTCTGTGTCTTTCTCAGTGATCACTCAATATCCAACTAGGGCTGTTGATAAAATATCGATACTACAATGGACCGATATTTCTTTCGAAAAAGTCGATCTGTATTTACGATACTCCCTCCCTGATATATCAAAATCGCAATATCGAGTGCCAATATTTTAATTTTTTATTACACTTTTTTCTCAATTTTTGATAAAGATTTCAATTTTTTCTTTTTTGACCCGTCAGGTTAACCGATAGCGCTAATGCGCCGCTTACTGGACTCGGTTAGGCACGCCGGCTCCGGATCGAATCCGCCCGGTGGATTAACGACGAGGGCTGGTGTGCCGGCCAGCCTGGATGTGGTTTTTAGGCGGTTTTCCACATCGCACTAGGTGAATACTGGTCTGGTTGCACGTCCCGCCTCAGTTACACGACTTGCGGATATCTGCACATGTTCACACTATTCAATGGATTACACTAGACACAGACAATCGGTTCTGAGCACTATGGGACTTAACATCTGTCCCCTAGAACTTAGAACTACGTAAACCTAACTAACCTAAGGACATCACACAACACCCAGTCATCACGAGGCAGAGAAAATCCCTGACCCCGCCGGGAATCGAACCCGGGAACCCGGGCGCGGGAAGCGAGAACGCTACCGCACGACCACGAGCTGCGGACCACAGACAGTTGGGGTACACTGTTTCCATCCTGAAGGTACGGGTTGTGGCAGGAAGGGCATCCAGCCACCCCTTAACATTAACCTTGTCAAATTCGTATCTAACCATGCCAACCCTGCACAACTGCGGGATAAAGGCACTAGCGACAGAAGAAGGAGAGCCGGCCAGGTGGCAGAGCGGTTCTAGGCGCTACAGTCTGGAACCGCGCGACCGCTACTGTCGCAGGTTCGAATCCTGCCTTGGGCATGGATGTGTGTGATGTCCTTAGGTTAGTTATGTTTAAGTAGTTCTCAGTTCTAGGGGACTGATGACCTCAGAAGTTAAGTCCCATAGTGCTCAGAGCTATTTGAACCAGAAGAATGTAAATTTGTTCTTTTCATATTGGAGTAGAACATAATTTTACTTTCACAGTGTGATGGAGGCTTACTAGTTTTTGAGCTTCCACAACGTCCAGTCTTTCTCTTTGGCTGTGCGAAGAAAGTGTCAAGTATAGGTGGCACAACGAAGAAGTGTGATTGTACTTGGGGTGGAGGGGGGGGGGGGCAGTTTCGGAGGGGAAGGGATGACGGTGTGAACGGAATAACAATATTTCTGATGTGAAGAAATAGCACACCAGCTGCATTAAAAAAGAATTTTTTACACAACTAGTGTGCTATTTCTTCACATCGGCATTCTCCAAAAACATTTTCTGAAAGTGATGAACAAACAAAGTAATTAACGGAATTGGTCTTTGCCGTGGGCGGAGACGTGTGAGCAGAAATTCTGACGTAATCGGTGCTCGGTGCTACCAACAGAAACTGCAAAGTTTAACTTCACCTCGTGGTTTTGATACTACAGCTGCTAGGTCGCTGGTGTTCGCAGAAATGTAGAAACAGTGACGTCGACAGGAAGTGCCCCGGACAAATCTTATATGTGCCCAAATCGAACGAGAGACCGATCGGACACTTTTTTATTGTGCCACTTACATGAAGCTAACATTGTTCGCAAAATGGTTATCGTCAAGCGTGAGCGTGTATCGTTTTCCTTTCAATTCTCGCTGTAAGCAGGACAAGCAGGCTGCTAGCTTGCAGACGTACAGAACAGCTAATAATAAATCAATACTTAAATATACAGATCTAAAACCGGCAGTACACTTACAATGTGCAGCCGATGTTTTTATAGATCGGTACGTCGAATTTTTTCCGTAGATATATAACGAGGGCCGATAATGATATTTTTTAAATATCAATATGATTGCCGATATTTGTAAAAACACCAGCAGTCCTACATCCAATGCTGTTCACCCCCATTATAAAGCGCATCACAACTGGTAACAGCAGTAAACGCGAACAACACTAATCCGCTTTAGTAGTTGTCACAGAGAACTGCAATATTAATCCTTTACATGCGCGCCGATCGTGCTTATTTGTGTGAAGGTACACAGACATCCGACAACGTCTTCTATGGGCTTCACTGTGTTTTATCAGGCAGTGCACATTTATAGTTTACACCTTAAAGAAGCAGGAAGCTGCTATATGGATGTTTTTCATTGACAGCTGATTTTGATAATTGTGACTGTCATCTGGTCAACATGCAGGTCGACGAGGTGACCCAAATGTTCGAAAGTAGATGTCCACATACAAGCTTTTAGACGTCTCAAGATTACTATTTAAAAATATAGGTGTGGAAAACACCTGTAATTTCTTTTATTTACCAAAACTATTTTAGGAGAAGTACTGCTAGAATAGATCCTGTAAAGGTGAGATTTCCTGCTGAACGGATGTCTGTGCTAGTAATGTCTTAAGATGGTTGTAGTAAACGAAGCCAGTCATTAACTGTATGGTGCTGCTCACAGATATTGAATATCTGGAGGACATCAAGTTCTAAACGTGTGGTATATACATAAAGTCTCGAAACATTCCAACGCATATTCACCAACGACTTCGCTGGTGGCTGTGCTGTCTCATCACCATGAGCGCCACAGACAAAGCTGGTCAAGTGCTCAAGTGCACATTCGTGCTTTGCATCTGAAACGGCTCATCCGTAGTCTTTTTTAGTCTCGTAAGCTGTCTCTCCCCATTTTTATTTCAATTTAAATATAAAGATAGAATCAGGGCGGCGTTGCGTACATCGAGTCCACAATTGGTTGAAAATCGTAACATGTAATAGCTCTAGCACAATGTGATTCGTGTGATCTTTAGTTTCCTATATTTACTATAAACGTCTCCTAAACGGATAACTCTACCTCAAATATTGAAAAAAAAACAGTCTTGAAAATGTCAAAAGTTTATTCGCGAGAGAAACTTTCACACGAGTACTTGTAGTATCAGTCCCATTAATCAAGTGTTTATCCAGACACGTTTTGGTGGCGTTACACCATCGTCACTAGGTGACTGTTTTCCGAACGAGTCGTTCACTCTGCAGCAGAACGTGCACTGTATTGAAACATTCTGGATAATAACATGTAATGAACACATATTTCAGAGGCGCTTGTGTCTCTGTACTTGCTTATTCTGGAGTTTAGCCTTGCCACAGTTCTGGCTAATCGATATTTACAATAATAATAAATTGCTTCCTGCTATATCTTTCCAACGATCTCTGTACCGTCAAAAACTCTAAAGAAAACACCGACAAGCTGTTAATGGCATTTACCTAAAATCTGAGATCTGATCACAAGCATCATCTGCATGTACATACACTACTATTAAAATCCCGACACCGGTATATAATGCGGAATTTGAGCACCAGATGCCACGACAGGCGGATACGCCAGTAGAAAAGGAGACCTGGAGTACCTTGGCCGTCGACTGTACTGTACTATACTGTACTGTTAATGTCGACAAGTGCGAAGCAGTTCTGTTCACACGCAGACCGAAACTACTGCGCAAACATCAACTCAGTAGACAGATAACACTACATACACGCCCAATACGTTTCCGAGAGAAAGTCAGATATCTCGTCGTCTGGCTGGACCGGAAACTTACATGAGGGGGACCACATTGAATACGTTGCCAACAGAGCGCACGCGAGGCTCAAACAGCTCTACCCAATGCTCAACAGGGAAAGCACACTGAATAGGAGGGTGTCGAGGTCCATATATTCATGACACTGATTAGACATCTGATGACGTACGCAGCTCCCGTCTGGGGGGTATGCAGCTCCTGCACGACTGCGCCGCCTGCAGACCATACAGAACAAAGTGCTACGATTCATTAGCAACGGTCCACGCTACACACGCACCGTGGATATTCACAATGAATACCGCCTTGAAACCCTCAAGGAAGTAAATGATAATTAGTTGAAACCCTCAGCTGTCGACAGGTGTTGATATACCTCGATGGGGACAGACGAAAATGTGTGCCCCGACCGGGACACGAACCCGGGATCGCCTGCTTACATGGCAGACGCTCTATCCATCTGAGCCACCGAGGAGACATTTTCAGCTGTCCCCATCCAGGTATATCAACAACACCTTCGACAGCTGAGGGTTTCAACTAATTATCATTTATTCTACAGAAGCTGCAGGGTCATCAATGGTACCTGTTCATTTGAGAACAGTTACTATCTTCACATATATAGTTAAAGGCTATCCAGCCATTGACCTTCGTCTGTGCGAATGCGCACAGGTTGCGCAAACTCTTACGGGAATCGTCACCTTAGTGTGCTCGAGTAATGAGTGGATGGGCAAATATCCATTAGGTACATTACGTATGTAGATTCTGGACAACTGGGAATGTGGGTCTCACGGGAAGCGTGCAAGCGATAAGTCCCTGCAGTCGCTCTAGTTATCTGTGTCCTCGGTGGATCAGAATCTGCCAGGTAAGCAGGAGATCCATGGTGCGTGTCCCGGTCGGGGCACACATTTTCAGGTGCCCCCATCGAGGTATATCAAAAACACCTCTGAGGGTTTCAATTAATTATCATTTATTCCACAGAAGCTGCACGGTCATCAATGGTATCCATTCTTTCGAGAACAGTTACTATCTTCAAATATATATATATATATATATATATATATATATATATATATATATATATATATATATATATATATATATATATATATCCTCAAGTAAGTATTCAAAAACCACACCACACGACTATACAAGAACTCGAACAATCCTTTCATCCTTACTCTGGGAAACTATGATCACAACCATCGGTGGAAGCATAAACGGCCAAATACTAGGGCATAACCATCTATGGCAAGCTAACATACACCAACAAGCGACAGACGTCGGCAAACCCCTGTATATCAGCAACGTTGACTGGATATGCCAGCTACTATTAAAGCCGACCAACAGGCTGCAGCAGGGATACGGACGAGCTCGCCTACTGACGCGCAAACAAATCGCCAACATCATCCTACACTGTGCATCTGATATATGACCTAATGGACACAAAAGAATGATCAACCTAACTGTTACATGTATGCTGACGCTGACCGAGAGATCAACACCGGCACGTAGCGGCAGCCGACGAGTAACAGCACCGCACAAAGTCAAAGGCATCGATACGCATGATACCCACTACTAACAAAGCCCACCCTTGCATGACCCGTTGCAGGCAGCAAAGCGCTACCCTTCGTTCGACTTTCGACCCCATCTATCTCTAGATGAGCGCGTATTAACGGTTAACCTTACCCAGACGTACGCAAACGTTGAAGTACCCACATCCTGCGACACCTCACTTTAGTGAAAACTGACCCTTATGCAGAGATGGCAGTAGACCTTTTGAGTTGGCCATCCTGCCGGTGTGGGCGTGGAGGGCCTCCACCTATTGAAGAAAAAAAAACTGTGGCCGTCCGTAGAGAAGTAGGAACAGAAGAGCTGAGTGACTTTGAAAATATCGGTCATTCGGTGTCACCTGAGTAACAATTCCGTCACGGCTATTTCGTCCTTTCCAGAACCACCCAAATCGACTGTTTGTTATATGAAATGCTAAAGAATAACCACAGCCAAGCAAGACCAGGCAGATCTAATGTCCTGACGGCCAGAGACTGTATACCATTGAGGATAATGGTTGTAGAAAATCGGATGACATCAGCAGGAGGGCACACACGTGAGGTCCAAAATTCTGCCAGTAGTCCAGTTGGCACGATGACTGTGCTTGGAGGATTAAGAAGAGTGTCGTACAATGGTAGAGCACCACACATTTCTGTAGTCAATGCTGAGCGATATTTGAGATGGTGAAAAGAGAGGAGCCACTGGAGACTGCACGACTGGAAACGAGTGATAATCACGCTGTACCCAGTTGCAATGGGATCGTCATGTTTGGGGATTACCTGGAGAACACTGCGTGCTATCATGTAAAGAGCCAGCAGTCAAGCATGGAAGAGATGGTATTTACGGTAGAGGAATATTTTTCGTGGTTAGGCCCATAATGGGCTGCTACTCGGGGTTAGGATGTGGTCCCCTTATTGAGTTTTAGAAAACGCTAAATGTGGCAGGATGTGAACACATGTTACAGCTTTGCGTTCTACCTACGGTAGAGGAACAGTCCGGAGACGATTACCATTTGTATCAACATGACAGCGCCCTGTCCTACAACTAGGTTGCGCCGATCGAGATCTGGGTGAATAACGTGCACAATGACAACTTCAAACATTTATTAATCAAAAACACATAGTTCATAACTAAAACAATTTTCTGAAATGAGTTTTATCTAGCCAGTAATCAACCCGTAATTTTATACTTAAAAAATGCAACTACTTACTAAATGAATTTAAGACTTATAAAATGATTTTAAGAATCAGTCAAAAATTTCACAATTAAAAAAAATTAATAACACGATTAAAAAAGGACGAAGTACTTCTTCTTGCATTACGGCCTCTGTAGGACCACGGATAGCCCCTTCGTGGACTGCATTTACCTCTTCTTCTCCCAGAACCTCTTCATTCTTTCTCTTCTCCTCTCCCGCATTTCTTCCGAGATCTCAGTGTCCGTTTCTCCTGCCGGTTCCACTGGTGGCACTGTAATCTTTTCCTGTTTTCTTCTCTGTTATTGATCTCCGACATATTGGTCGGTGTATATTTGTTCCTTCAATTTTCCTTTCCTTCGACCTTGATCCCCAATTCCAACCAGTCCTTCCGAAGTTCAACAACCCACTTGGTTCCTGTCTTTCCCCTTGTCCTCCCTGTTGTGTCCCACACTCCCTTCGTCATTCTGTCCATACTCATCCTAGCTACACGTCCAACAAACCTTGCCCTTTTGAGCCTGGTTTCCCCGGATATTGTTCTCATGTTCCGGTACAATTCTTCCCTAGGTCTTTGCATTCACCTTTCTCCACCTCCTTTGGGACCTATTAGTTTTCTCAGTATTTTTCTCTCTTCTTTCTCTAGTTGTTCTGCCCCATTTCTTCCTAGTATCATCGTCTCAGCACATATAATACTGCATTCCTCACCGTTCCCTTGTAGGAGCTTATCCTTGCCTCTGTGGATATATTCTTTTTATTGTATATGTCTCTCGTCATGCAGAAGGCTGACCTCATCTTCTTTATCTTCTCTGTTATTCCCTCCTTGCTCCTGTTCTTTCCTGTTATAAATTCTTCCAGAAATTTAAAATTTGTCCACCATTTGCACAGTGCCTTCCGATGTTTCCCAGTCTGCAGTGGTATTTAATGTCATTGTATTGTTACAGGCGATCCTCAGTCCCACCTTTCTGGCTACCTTACTTAAGTTGTCGAGTTGTGTCTTTGCGTCTTCTTCCGTCTCACTTACTATTGCTATGTCATCTGCAAAGGCTAGGCAGTCCACTTGAGCCCTGTTGTCCTTTTTGTCCCCCACATGGGACTCTGGTATTCCCATTTCCTCTTTTGTTGCTCTCCACTGCCTGATCACTTCGTCCAGTGCTATAACGAACAACAATGGTGAAAATCCATCTCCCTGTTTAACACCAGTCTTGGACGGAGTACGTTCATAGGATACAAACTTCGATGCATAATTTCCGTATGCCCCACATAACAGATTACACAGGGCAGTTTCTCCGGTGATCTGAAAAATAAAACAAATATCAGCATTCGTGAAAACACCATTAAAATCTCTATCGTATCAATCGGGAACTGAGTCTATTATATTCCGTCCTACCGCGCCACGACACCACATATAATAAACCAATGACACTCAAGGTTACTCACCACATTACAGCAAAACATTTTCTAGTAGTTCGTCAATATTATGTATAGTCGGGTGGATACTAACTCCAACATCCCGTGAAGTTACTGCCGAATGAGTTCCAATTATCTTCTAAAAGATCTCCACAACCCGATAAAAAGGTGTTAAATTTATGAAAACTAATTAGTTATTAGACTTGTACATTAATGCAACCTACACCGGTGTCTAACTAATTACGTGAGGAGCTACCAACGGTGAGCTCAATATCAATAACTTGTTTAACCGAATAACAAGTAAGATGAAATGCAGTCTCTGGAGTCATGAAGTGGGAAACACAGCACTCAAGTAGAAATTAGCTAAGTCTAGGACTTTAAGTGTCAGAGGAAACGTGTCGATAGTTTAATGTTCACTGTACTGCCGTGGCTCCGTTGGGAAACAACGCTTCTCGAGGAACTTGAAAAAACAAAATTTGTCATAAGGACTATGGGACCAAACTGCTGAGGTCTTCGGTCCCTAGACCTACGAACTACTTAATCTAACTTAAAATAACTTAGGCTAAGGACAACACACGCATCCATGCCCGAAGGAAGACTCGAACCTCCGACCGGGGCAGCCGTGCGGACCGTGGGAAGACCCCTGAGACCGAACGGCTACCCCGCGCGTCGTGGAACTTGAGCAGTGCCGACGTAATCCAAGGTGGTATCGTAGTTAATTCCACTCGAGTCAATACTGGCCAGCACTGCGGAATCAGATACCCTTGACGCTCAGCCACCAAGTGCAAGGACGTTAAGAGACCCGGACACAACCATACACACTTCCTGTAGCCGCCTCTGCTAACACAGTCCGACATTAGAAGAGCTTGCGGAACCGCGCTCACAAGAGACTGACTTCAATGTGCACGCTCTCGACACCGCTTCAGCAACGGCCTGCAGGTGGCACCACAGTCGTGACCCAAGTGTCGTTACCGTAATTCTGGTGTGCCTACAATCGGCAACCACTCGCTGGACTCCAGGAGGTCGAATTACATCAGACTGCTACGCGTTACGTCAGCACGTGACGTCTCCTTCAAACGACGCTGCAGTTGCATGAGTTACACTGTTACGCGTTATACATAATATGTCCACTCCCTAAAAAAGTATACTACAACTCAAAACCAATGTACGACAGCCCCAACTCCAAGAATAAATAAATTAGCCTGCCAATATATACGAAGACTGCCCCTTAAGCAGATCATCTCCGTAGCAATTCATTAGTTAATATTGAGTTCTCTAACTGAGAACAGAAGTGTCGTATTAATTGCAACAAGCTGAAACCACAACGCGCGGCATTGCGTTCAAAGATACAAGAGTAAATGCAAACGAGTACCAAGCAGGAAGACACCCCTAGACAGGCCATTTAGGACCGATTTGCATACTTTTAGATACTGTGCTCTAATCAGCAAAAATTGCATTTCTCATTTGTTATATATTACATCAATAGCACTACTAGTGCGACAACACATGTAATGTCGAAACGTAAGTCACTTACAACAGGTTTACATAGTTCCTCATACTGCCATCCAACGAATAAAAGTTACATCTCGTTTTTACAAATTGAATACATAGCGCAAGTATATTAGCGCGACAGCACGTCCAATATTGAAATGTTAAGCACCACCGATTGGGATAACACCAAATGAAAATGAATAAAATGCGCTTTTTAGAAACATTTTAAGGTACATCGTAAAAATAATAAATCCTTTCATTTTGCGGATTAAACTTATTATACATCTTGACTTAGATCAGTGCAAACTGGTGCGAAAGAAGCACACTTCCATACTGAAACGTAACTTACTTACTCCAAAACCAGATAGATGAGCAACAAAAGTAACAAATTCTTTCTCGTTGCAGATTAAACTACTTATTGTGTGGCTAATCTCCTCTGTGGAAGCGGCGTGTTAGAACGCATACATTACATAGTACCATTTGTGTACTGTAAAGAAACTTATAGGCCAACCAAAACTGCTGTGTACATAGCATAAATGATGGCACTTATTCACTCTACAATATCAGAAAAGCCATGACTATACATTAGTCACAAGTGGCTGTAATACAACAAGTACTCTTTCGTTGCGTCAGACAATGACCCTTGACGTAGTTGACGCTGCAGTAGCATAGCCTACGCTCATACTTCTATACATAAAACACACACACACACATATATATCCTAATGAGAAGGAAGTTCCTCATGAGAATCGTGTCAGCAGTTGACATTAATTTACATACAGTTCTACAATGTCTGAGGTAAGACGTATTTTCAGATTTTCAGTTAAAACCTACAAACCACAGTAATGACGGTGTTTACTTTCATTCTTCTAATTAATTAAAATCTTTACAATTTCATTATTATCACATCGCAATTCATAGCGTTAGGAAACATCTACGAAGACCAAAAAAAAAAAAAAACTACCGCCATGCACACCACCGAAAAGCAAAATCAGCCATAACTAGGAATGATTACAGTTTCTGTATAACAACTTAAGATACATCAACCAAACTCTGGCGCACACTAACCCATTAGGTGCAGGTCAATTGAAAAACCACATTAAACAAACTATGAACGGCTGAATGAGAGTCATATGAGCTCCACCAGCTATATGGCATTCAAAACTTTGCTGTAAAAAGAACCTTTTAGTCCTTAAGGCATTGCAATGGACAGCAGTCACATTAATGCCCAGGCTATGCAACTCCGCCGTCTATATTCCAATGTAGGGAGTAATGCTCCTCACAATGCAGAATAACCAGAATATAATGCAAACAACCATGATGAGAAACAGGTCACAAATGACGTAAAATACTTGATGTCATTGTGCCGCGAAACATAGTAACCAATTGTTTACAGTCTGTTTACGCTAACAGTACACACCCCGTAGCAGGAGTTGGTATCCACCCCCCAAGATGTTAGTAACTAAAGTTCCCCTCTAAGCAGAACAAAAAACTCGTTATATCCAAAATATAAGTACTTTGTCTGGTTCTTTGATTTTATTCCTTTAAATTTCTAATTCTTCCACAAAGTCCAACTGTAGGCCTTTAGGAGCAACGTAAAACTCCGTTCTGCTATTTTGACTAACATGCTCCCTGAACCTATTTGAGAAGGATCTGCCGGTCTGACGTATACAAAGTTTATCACAGGATCTGCACTTCAGCTTATAAACCCCTGACGCCTCAAATTTCCAAGCATTACCTTATGAACTCCATTTCTTAGTCTGTGTCTTGGTCTGTGCTTGAGGTAACCCTTTGTACGAAATACCATTTGAAATTTTTTCGGGAAAACCAGTACCAATTTTACAGACATATGTCCCTGGCACTGAAAGTCAAGAACTTTTTATCTTCACTGCGTGGTGTCTTTCCTATCTATGTTTTTTATATATCTGTGTGACGAAGCTACTTCTGCATCCATTCGCCACTGCAATCTGCTTCAACACCTCAAGCGCTCTATTAATTTCATTTTCCTCTAACGGTATACCGTTGACCCGCGCCACCGCTGCGTGATAAAAGGCCTTTTTTGCTGCACTGTATGATTATAAGTTTCCGAAAAATCGAAAACCCAATTACTCTCCTTTCGTAACACTGTTAGTACCAAGAAGTTAATTTTATTATCTTTTTCACTATCGAGCGTATATTTAATATTCCCATGCTGTTGGTTAAATGCGTTACGCGCAACAGATACCTGCCACCCTCCTACCCTTATTACAAGGAGTGTGTCATCTATATAGCGTTTATAGAAAATAAAGGTGTCCGCTAAACCGTTTATTGCTGGCAAATGCCCTCGACTCTAAATCATTAATAAAAATCTCCTCTAGCAAGCATGAAAGGCAATTGCTCATCGCTAAGCCTAATTGCTGATTTGTTAGTACATTCCCGCGTCGAATTCAAGAAACTGTAACTCAAGGTAAACTGCAAAAGGTCAATAAACTCTATTATTTCCCCTTTCCACATGGCGTTATTGTGCAATAAATTCTCTTTTATAATTTTAAGTATGTTTCAATGCGGACGTTCGTATACAGGTTAACGATGTGAAGCGACGCTAATACCTTATCCCCTGTGAGCTGAATTCCCTTAGCCTCACTAGCACAGACTCCGCTATTCACCATACTGTAGATTTATTGGAATTATACGCATTGTTAAGTTTTCTAAAAAGTACCTTATCCAGTTCTGACATAAGAGTGTTTCTACCGTTAACGATAACACGCATGCTCCTGTTCGTTTTATACAACTTTATCCGTGCTTTCAAAGAGGGTAATTCAGGGTTCATACTGATCACTTTACGTATCTCGGCGGGAAGTAGCAGCATTGCGTCCCTTCGACTTTCTTCATGATGGCCGCCTGATACTACCTATTGGGGTCTTCAACTACTTGCTTTATGTCATTTTCTGTTAAGAACTGCAACACTTTATGCTACATTCTGCGCACTGGAGGCCGATGTGTCGTATTAGAAAAAGAATTTTTGGTTGTGTAGGATTTCTAAATCTACACTCCTGGAAATTGAAATGAGAACACCGTGAATTCATTGTCCCAGGAAGGGGAAACTTTATTGACACATTCCTGGGGTCAGATACATCACATGATCACACTAACAGAACCACAGGCACATAGACACAGGCAACAGAGGATGCACAATGTCGCCACTAGTACAGTGTATATCCACCTTTCGCAGCAATGCAGGCTGCTATTCTCCCATGGAGACGATCGTAGAGATGCTGCATGTAGTCCTGTGGAACGGCTTGCCATGCCATTTCCACCTGGCGTCTCAGTTGGACCAGCGTTCGTGCTGGACATGCAGACCGCGTGAGACGACGCTTCATCCAGTCCCAAACATGCTCAATGGGGGACACATCCGGAGATCTTGCTGGCCAGGGTAGTTGACTTACACCTTCTAGAGCACGTTGGGTGGCACGGGTGCCTCGGTCGTATGCAGTCCTGATTGTGGCGCTCACCTGCACGGCGCCAAACACGCATACGACCATCATTGGCACCAAGGCAGAAGCGACTCTCATCGCTGAAGACGACACGTCTCCATTCGTCCCTCCATTCACGCCTGTCGCGACACCACTGGAGGTGGCTGCACGATGTTGGGGCGTGAGCGGAAGACGGCCTAACGGTGTGCGGGACCGTAGCCCAGCTTCATGGAGACGGTTGCGAATGGTCCTCGCCGATACCCCAGGAGCAACAGTGTCCCTAATTTGATGGGAAGTGGCGGTGCGATCCCCTATGGCACTGCGTAGGAACCTACGGTCTTGGCGTGCATCCGTGCGTCGCTGCGGTCCGGTCCCAGGTCGACGGGCACGTGCACCTTCCGCCGACCACTGGCGACAACGTCGATGTACTGTGGAGACCTCACGCCCCACGTGTTGAGCAATTCGGCGGTACGTCCACCCGGCCTCCCGCATGCCCACTATACGCCCTCGCTCAAAGTCCGTCAACTGCACATACGGTTCACGTCCACGCTGTCGCGGCATGCTACCAGCGTTAAAGACTGCGAAGGAGCTCCGTATGCCACTGCAAACTGGCTGACACTGACGGCGGCGGTGCACAAATGCTGCGCAGCTAGCGCCATTCGACGGCCAACACCGCGGTTCCTGGTGTGTCCGCTGTGGCGTGCGTGTGATCATTGCTTGTACAGCCCTCTCGCAGTGTCCGGAGCAAGTATGGTGTGTCTGACACACCGGTGTCAATGTGTTCTTTTTTCCATTTCCAGGAGTGTATATTGAGTTAATAAAAAGAAACAGGATGAATTCGTTAGTCAGTGAAAATGTTATTTTTGATGTACTCCGCTGTCAGCGGCCTCTAGAGTTTTACGTGGTAACCACTGGTGTTCCTGTACTCCAGTTTTCTAATGTCCGCCCTATACGGTGCATTTTACTGTTGGGTCAGCCATACACCGCTTTGATTATTTCAGGGCCATATTCTGTACATGGGCTGTCGCCAGTATTTGCCACACTTTATAGCATAGTATACAACCAGTACGACGACTTGTAAAATAGAACCATGACAAATTTGTATACCTTGTATATCTTAGATGTATATCAGTATACTATAACTTTTTAAGAATATGTGTCTCATTTGTGTAAAATTATGTCAAACGTAATCTTATTTTTAGGATGTTTTGAAAATGGACACTGGAGTCCGAAACTAGTCACCATCAAGAAATAAAAAATGTATTTTCAATGGAACTTATGACGGAGCTACAACCAGCGGGCTGCAAGTTCGTCGATATGGATTTCTATTGACGAAAACACAGACGCATCGCGACAGTGTGGTTCAAATGGATCCGTGCACTATGGGACTTAATTTCTGCGGTCATTCAGTCCCCTAGAACTTAGAACTACTTAAACCTAACCAACCTAAGGACATCACACACATCCATGCCCGAAGCAGGACTGGAACGTGCGACCGTAGCGGCAGTAATAGTGTTTGAGGCTGTGTATCGGATAATACAGTACTAGTTTGCTGTGTACCTGGCAACAACAAGACTGTTTTGGACTCCCCCACGTTCCAAAGTACACATTGGACTACTATCTTTGATGTTTATGCTAAGAGAATTTTATGATGTTGTAAGTCGGCTGTTTAGGTTTTTTTATTGGTAACGCCACGTAGAGCTCTGTATGAAAAATCACTGGCTGTGCTGTGTGCAGTCTGTGGCTGGTTGGCATTGTTGTGATACTCGCCATTGTAGCGTTGGGCAGCTGGATGTGAACAGCGCGTAGCGTTGCGCAGTTGGAGGTGAGCAGCCAGCAGTGATGGATGTGGGGAGAGAGATGGCGGAGTTTTGAAATTTGTAAGAATGGATGTCATGAACTGCTATATATATTATCACTATTAAGGTAAATACATTGTTTGTTCTCTATTAAAATCTTTCATTCGCTAACTATGCCTATCAGTAGTTAGTGCCTTCCGTAGTTTGAATCTTTTATTTAGCTGGCAGTAGTGGCGCTCGCTGTATTGCAGTAGTTCGAGTAACGAAGATTTTTGGTGAGGTAAGTGATTTGTGAAAGGGCCATTCTTTTGTAGGGATTTTTGAAAGTCAGATTGCGTTGCGCTAAAAATATTGTGTGTTAGTTTAAGCACAGTCTTGTATAATTGTTCTAAGGGGACGTTTCATATGTCGACCCTTAGCCGAGGATACCTCACTGGAATCTTCTGATTTTTTCTTGTAGTTTGTGTAATTATTGTAGCTATTGTTTATTGCTAGTGCGTAATTGTAGAGAGAAGCTTCTTTGTACAGTAAAACACTTGTGGCATGCATGTAGATTTGCATCTAGTATTTTTCAGCCGCACTTGCAATTAACTAGATATTATTTTCAGTGCTATGTTAATGTGTTTTCTTATTTTACTCTTCCAATTGTGCTTTTCTGTGTTATCGTGTTAAATATTGTGACAATAATGGCGTGTGAAAAACGTAATACTAGGCTCCAAAGTAAACTGAGACATGACAGTGAAGAGGAAAGCAGTGTGTTAGCGCCACCATGTAATGAATTAACTAATGTTCAAAGTAGTAATTTGTTAACAGTGCATAGGGAAATGGAGCGGGCTGC
This sequence comes from Schistocerca gregaria, assembly GCF_023897955.1. NCBI lineage: Eukaryota > Metazoa > Arthropoda > Insecta > Orthoptera > Acrididae > Schistocerca > Schistocerca gregaria. The sequence continues at coordinate 803,572,688 of NC_064921.1, read as the reverse complement.
AAATAATGGTGTAGGCAGTGAATTAATTAGTGAACACGGAAGCATTATCTATCGATCGGTTGGCAACAGCTCTCGTCAGGAATCCGAAATGACAGGATACAATCTAGGAAATACTGTACATTCAGGTTTTGTGTCCTCACCGTTTTCTCAGATAAGTCAAGACACATTTTCTGCTTTTCAAAATGTGAATGTTGCCGGTGCAAATGCACTGCCGAAAAGCATAGAGGAACAGATTCCAGACACCAATACATTATTATTGCAATTAATGCAACAAATGAAACAAAACCAGAGACGACACAACAACAGTTAGACACAATGGAACAAAATCTTCAAAAGTTAGACACAATGGAACAAAATCAGAGACAAACACAGCAAAAGCTTCAAAAGTTAGACACCACACTTGAACAAACTCGTGAAGATTTAACTACTGAGTTACATAACATTGAATCGAAATGTCAAAAAATCTGTAATGAAGTAAAAACACAAATTTGTGAGCATTTTTTTTTCGCGGCATGAAATGCGTTACAGCATCATGAAGCAGCCATAAAAGAACTGCAAACTATTGTTCGTGAAAATCACGACACCTTGCAAGCTAAGATGGACTCACTTGCATCCACCGATTCGGTTACGCAACTTGCAAAAACTCAGGAAAATTTAAAGGACACAGTAGATTCGATTTCAACACAAATGGACACTCTGAAACTTGGTTCAGAAAACACACTGAGGAAATGTGTTCACTATCGGAGAAAGTAGCCGAACTTTCGGATCAGTTCACTAACTTATCTACAAAGGTAGATGATGATCTGAATGACACAAGACCCGTAGCCATCACTGACACAGAAGAGTATGAACAAATTAGAAAATTCAAACAAAATCAAAATCAAATCAATACACAGTACAAAAGAGAAATCCGGGAAGTACAACATCAGTTGACGCAGGTAATACAAAAATTACGTATTTCAGAGGACACTCGCGCTCCAACACGGGAAGAGGAACTGAGAAATACGGAAAAGCCACAAAATAATAACACAGGGCATTTCGGAAATCATTAAAGAAATTGGCAAGGTGCACCGAATTTTGACTATAAGCTGTTCATTACTGCACGTAAATTCAAAACATTTAAGAATTCTGGCAACGACATTCATCCACAAGCGTGGCTCCATCAATTCACTCATTGTTTTCCTCCTAACTGGTCATTAGTGCACAGATTAGAATTTATGTGTGGCTACTTAGAGAATGAACCAGCTGTAAGAATGCGATCGGTCATTCACGATTGTCATAGTGAAGGAGAATTGTATCATGCCTTCCTCTCAGCGTATTGGTCTCAATCTACACAAGACCGAGTAAAACATAGCATCATAATGATGAAACATTTCGAACAATCTGAATTTTCCAGTCTTATGAAATATTTTGAAGACATGTTGCATAAGAATCAGTATCTTTCAAAACCATACAGCCCTTCAGAACTCATCCGCATTTACTTAATCAAATTCCCTGAACATTTAATAAATATTATTTTGGCAGGACGTTGCAAAGATGACATTGAAGCTTTTCAGGGATTCTTACAAGAATTATAAATTGACACAGACCGTAGCCGGATACGAAAACAGGAAAACAATCACTACAGGTCACATCCGTCACAATTCCATGACGACAGAAACAATAACTGGACACAAGTCTATTCTTACAACGCAAATCGTGACCAAAACAGACACCACCCATTTGACAACCACTGGCAGAGTAATAGTAGTTCCAGAGAAAGATCGCATTTCTGCAGTAATGAATATGACAGAGATAACTATAGAAACAGACAATATAGGAACAAAAACAATTATTAGGAAGGGAGACAGAATAACTTCAGACGCAACGGTCCAGCGCGCAGTTACGATTCAGAGAGAAATTCTCCACCACATGACCGACAAACAACAAACTATGTAAATTACCGACAAAACGACAGACCTGAATTCCATCAGAACTGGTGAGCTTCAAACAGGGCAGAGCCTTCTCGTCAAGGTGAATTTGTAAAAGTTAGGTCTCCTAATCCCAATAACGGCGCGCGCCAACAAAGAGATAGACAATGACTCGCACCGCAGGCAGTCGTGTGCGCCAGCTGGCTCAGAGAAAAATAACATAGACGCTAACCTTGAGAAAAATTTCGGTATTCTTTACCGACGTATACCGCATGATAATTGCGTTCAAGTTAACTCTGAGCACTAGGAAGAGTAAAGGATTGTACTACATTCACATGTAAAACCGTTTATTGAAAGATAATCTGCTTTTTAACTTTGTCTTTGCCATATAACTTTTCACTTTACATTAATAGTGTGCTTTGTCAGGCTAAAAAATTGTTAACATGCAACAATGTTTGAAGTTAACTATCCAGTCTAGAACATAGGGAACATTTTTAAACAGAAATTACGAATGTATTGTTCTAGTGAACGGACGACACAGTGTTGTTATTTATACATTCTTGCTTGTTAGTTGCACGATTAGGTAACGACTATAAGGCTTACATACTTAGAACATATACTGTTAATGAGATTTTAATGCAACATTTTGGTTTACTTGAAAAGACATTCTTTATTTGAAGTACTTTCTGTGAGATTAAAGATGACTTAGCAGTTGGTTTATTTGACAGCTACACGATTTTATCACAACGCTACTAATGAGTGACAATTTACAATGTTGCTTTTGCGGTGTTTCTGTTTTATATCTGCACAGCTTTTCTGAATTCTTATGGAAAGGAAAACATGTTCTAGTAGTAACTTTTGTGGTATAGCTACAATGAGATAGCCTTTTCTGTAGCACAACAATGCGTTACAGCACAGTACTTTCTTCATCACGGCAATAAGCGTAATAACTAAGATATCTATACGCAAAGCATTCCACTTTTGTTTATCATGAGGTAAGTACATTGACTTCTGCAGAACTTAGCTTTCGGAGGACGATAACTACGACACTTCCACAGAGATTATCTTACAACAAGACGCACAGTTTAGCGCTACAGTACACGTATTTGAGTGATTAATTTTGTACTTAAAACATTTATTTTTAAAGATATTTGAAGTACAATGATACAATGGTTTTCCATGATACATTTCATTCCATTGCTGTAATCTGTAACACCTGAGGGTATAATTACATTAATCCTCAGGGGGGTACACGCTTACTTTGTGTACCATGTGTTTGGCAAGCACAAGGAGCCCTAGCTAATATGGTATTTGCTTATACAACTTTACACATCGGAACCATATTTCTCCAACACAGAATTACACAGCTATCTGATCATTTAACTGAGAGATAAACTTTTTTTTTTTACTACATCAGTGACAGATGTTTACGCAATTACACTGCTGGATAACTACACACTTACGAAATTGTATTTTGTCTGTACTTTGTGAACAGTTCATATTTTTTCGGAACCATTGTTATACTATGAGAGCTCTAAATGATGTATTTGGTATGAGATCATGATTTTTAAAGTACATTTGAGGTAGATGACACTTTTGACATGAGCAGAGAATTTTTTTTTAGGTTTTGAAATTATTGCAGAAAGCTATGACGTTTTCGAGTTTTGACTGAGGTGTTATGAAGTTATTATTATGACGACGATGTGAATTATGCTGCTGAGGTATGTTAAAGCTGATGCTATACGAGTTATTTGGTTATGCTACGTATCTGTATATTGAAGAAGTGTCGACGAATATGTATATGTGTAAGAAGGTAAGGAATAATGAGTAGTGGTTAGGGACTCTGGTTTGTGAAAAAGTATGTTGGAAACAGAGAGTCGTACTTTAAGAGTTGTGAAATGTGTGTATATGCGTGAATGTATCACTATGCTGGCGAAAATTTTTGGACAATATTATATTTAAAGAATTTTGTTTCTACAGATTTGTAACGCAAATTTTTGACCTGTGAAATATTTTTATATGAGGCTGTCACTGTAGCGGAAACTGCTGTCGTAAACATTTCGGTAAGAAAGTTAAGTGACCACCTGCACGTAATGCGTCTTGGGCACCCAGCTACGCGACAGACGCCTTCAAAAAAGCCATTAGTTTGTGCCTGTCAGAGGCACAGGTGGAGAGAGAGAGAAAAAAAAGAGAGACCATTATCCTCGCTATTGACATTCCTTTGTAGAAAGCATCGTAAATACGACACACTCAAACTTGAAAATATATATGATTATACTGCGGAGCTCTAAATTTATGATATTTACTAAAATACCTAATGAAAAAATGAGAAACATTTCACGGCCATTGTCTTGCTAGTTGAAAGATTGTTACTGCACTATGAAACGCCAAATGGCTAGTGAATGACGTTTCACGCCTTGCTTTGTCTATTTTGTTTAATATTTAGTTTCTAGCTCCACTGCAGCATTGGTTAAAATAAAATTTTATAGATGTACTAATTTAAATATTTTCTGTCTACAGATTCAGTATATAATAATAATGTGATATACACTACTGGAAATAGAAAAAAGAACACATTGACACCGGTGTGTCAGACCCACCATACTTGCTCCGGACACTGCAAGAGGGCTGTACAAACAATGATCACACGCACGCCACAGCGGACACACCAGGAACCGCGGTGTTGGCCGTCGAATGGCGCTAGCTGCGCAGCATTTGTGCACCGCCGCCGTCAGTGTCAGCCAGTTTGCCGTGGCATACGGAGCTCCTTCGCAGTCTTTAACACTGGTAGCATGCCGCGACAGCGTGGACGTGAACCGTATGTGCAGTTGACGGACTTTGAGCGAGGGCGTATAGTGGGCATGCGGGAGGCCTGGTGGACGTACCGCCGAATTGCTCAACACATGGGGCGTGAGGTCTCCACAGTACATCGATGTTGTCGCCAGTGGTCGGCGGAAGGTGCACGTGCCCGTCGACCTGGGACCGAACCGCTGCGACGCACGGATGCACGCCAAGACCGTAGGATCCTACGCAGTGCCGTAGGGGACCGCACCGCCACTTCCCAGCAAATTAGGGACACTGTTGCTCCTGGGGTATCGGCGAGGACCATTCGCAACCGTCTCCATGAAGCTGGGCTACGGTCCCGCACACCGTTAGGCCGTCTTCCGCTCACGCCCCAACATCGTGCAGCCCGCCTCCAGTGGTGTCGCGACAGGCGTGAATGGAGGGACGAATGGAGACGTGTCGTCTTCAGCGATGACAGTCGCTTCTGCCTTGGTGCCAATGATGGTCGTATGCGTGTTTGGCGCCATGCAGGTGAGCGCCACAATCAGGACTGCATACGACCGAGGCACACAGGGCCAACACCCGGCATCATGGTGTGGGGAGCGATCTCCTACACTGGCCGTACACCTCTGGTGATCGTCGAGGGGACACTGAATAGTGCACGGTACATCCAAACCATCATCGAACCCATCGTTCTACCATTCCTAGACCGGCAAGGGAACTTGCTGTTCCAACAAGACAATGCACGTCCGCATGTATCCCATGCCACCCAACGTGCTCTAGAAGGTGTAAGTCAACTACCCTGGCCAGCAAGATCTCCGGATCTGTCCCCCATTGAGCATGTTTGGAAGTGGATGAAGCGTCGTCTCACGCGGTCTGCATGTCCAGCACGAACGCTGGTCCAACTGAGGCGCCAGATGGAAATAGCATGGCAAGCCGTTCCACAGGACTACATCCAGCATCTCTACGATCGTCTCCACGGGAGAATAGCAGCCTGCATTGCTGCGAAAGGTGGATATACACTGTACTAGTGCCGACATTGTGCATGCTCTGTTGCCTGTGTCTATGTGCCTGTGGTTCTGTCAGTGTGATCATGTGATGTATCTGAACCCAGGAATGTGTCAATAAAGTTTCCCCTTCCTGGGACAATGAATTCACGGTGTTCTTATTTCAATTTCCAGGAGTGTACTTCCAAAAAAATGAGGGAGCACAAAAAGACATTTCCCTTCACAGGAACTGCATACATAATTTTCTTTTCAAGTACTTGGTTATATATTTTATAGAATAAGTTTTTGTGGTGCACCACTTTAATTATATAGACATTAAGATGTGATTATACATTTCCCTTATCCGCGTTGTTGTCTTTAGTGTACTGTTTTTTCTGCTTGTGGGTTTGTCATGTTTAGGTATAAGTTATTACATTTATTGGTGCTTGCTTTGCTTATTTGCATTTTTTTGTCATTGCTGTTTGTATTAATTGTTTTGTGGTGCTGCATTGCCTCGTCCCTTAGTTAAGCATCTGAGCTCAGTAGATTTAAGTTAGCTTAAGAGGGGGTAGACTATATAAGAGAATGAGTTGCGATGAATTGGAAGGAATGCATTGAGAAGCTATGAGAAAATGGTTTGGCCAAAAAAGTGTTTTGAAAGAGGATAGGAACAAAAAAAAGTAGGGTTTAGGGACAACAGGTTTAGGTAGGATTTTCTTGGAAATAAATGATGAGGTAAGATAATGGAAAATAAATAATGAGGTAAGAAATATTTGAACATATAAATACAAAAAGCACGCTTGGATAGGATTTTTTTGGTGGAAACAAATGTTGAAATAAGACGAAAGATCTATGGAATGAAGTTTTGGGTTGGACTGCAGTACCAAAAGTTACACTGGTAAACAAACCTTGTCCTTTCCTTCTGTTATCCCACTATGTGTTTGTGTACCCTTGTGTATTTATGTTCTTCCAGTCTTTAATGTTTATCTGATAAGACTTATGTTGCAGAATTTTTCTAATACTCAGCTACATGAACTATGATGAGGAATACTGTTATCCTCAAATATAATTTGCATCAATAATATGTTATTTACTTTGTAAAGATTTTAGACATTATTAATTCTGTTCTGTTTTAATGCTCATGTGTGAAGTCTATGTTTTAAAAGTTATTCTGATCTTTATGTGTGTACTTACGTCATAATTTTTGTAACACTGATGTGCATGTTTATTTCTATTCTTTTGTAAAGCCTGTATTCCTGCAAATGTTATCTGTACTATTATGTTCTTTAACCTTTGTTATTGTATTCTCATGTTACAAAATTGTAATTGACACCAGTTCATCAAATTAAGTAACTTGTAAATTACATTTCACTGCACACGTTTCTGTTGGTCATAGTATATGGACAATATGTGAGAAGTAGGAACTGATAGTGTTTGCACGTGTGTTGACAATTCAGCAAGGGACTGGTTAACTTCATTGCTGGTTCTAAGGGTAATTCCAAAACTTTGTGAGTGCTCAAGTAGTGGTTTATGGACTTGCTATATTCTCCACAAGACTCTTCGATGGTGATTGTTCACCTGCACAGTCGCAACAGATGGCTGCTGGCCATCTCTACAAGGACTGAAGTGGGTCTGCACCTTCGATGGCCCACCAATACCATTATTTCTACAAGGACTGCAGTGGGTCTGCACCTCTGGTGGCCCACCAATAACATAATCTCTACCAGGACTACAGTGGGTCTGGTCTGTGATGACCAACCAACCAATATTCTTCAAAACGTCGACTGACTCTGCTGTGGGTTTGCTCTGTTGTGGCCCATTACCTTCAGTAAGTCAAGAGTGAGCAATGTCTTTCCGTTGGAAGGACAATACTACTTCTTCAAGACTGCATGGAAATCCACTAATTCTGTGTGCATTTTCTTTTACTGCGCAAACTTTGCGAAAAAAAACACTGTAATTTTACTGTGATTAATGATCAGGACTGTCTTTATGTGACCTTTTGACCAACATTGTATCAATAAGTGTGTGCATGTGATATTTTTGTTATTGTAATTATGAAATTTTTTTTCAAGTCTGTAATGGCCACTGCCCAAAACAATTTGTAAAATTTTTTCTGGGGTGCATGGGGGCTATGTAAGTAGGCTGTTTAGGTTTTTTTTATTGGTAACGCCACGTAGCGCTCTGTATGAATATCACTGGCTGTGCTGTGTGCAGTCTGTGGCTGGTTGGCATTGTTGTATTACTCGCCATTGTAGCGTTGGGCAGCTGGATGTGAACAGCGCGTAGCGTTGCGCAGTTGGAGGTGAGCCACTAGCAGTGGTGGATGTGGGGAGAGAGATGGCGGATTTTTGAAATTTGTAAGAATGGATGTCATGAACTACTATATATATTATGACTATTAAGGTAAAAACATTGTTTCTTCTCTATTAAAATCGTTAATTTGCTAACTATCCTTATCAGTAGTTAGTGCCTTCTATATTTTGAATCTTTTATTTAGCTGGCAGTAGTGGTGCTAGCTATATTGCAGTAGTTCGAGTAACGAAGATTTTTGGTGAGGTAAGTGATTTGTGAAAGGTATAGGTTAATGTTAATCAGGGCCATTCTTTTGTAGGAATTTTTGAAAGTCAGATTGCGTTGCGCTAAAAATATTGTGTGTCAGTTTAAGCACAGTTATGTATAATTTTTCTAATGGGGCCGTTTCAATGTTTATAACATTGTTGCTTACTGATAAGGGACAGAAAGGTTTTTGACATACACGAGGGTTGGAACTTAAATAGTGGCTACTATTTATTCACAACCGATACAAATGAGTTACATGTTTGCACCTGTTACTGTCCTTCAAAGTAGTCACCAGCGTTGTGTAGAACCTGTAGTCAGTTATGTGGAAGGAGTAGTATACCGTTAGCAGAGCCTTTTATGTTGATGGTGCGAATGGAGCGGTCTGCTGCTGTCTAATCTCCGGAACAGTTCTGAAGCGAAAGCCACGAAGTGGTTCCTTCATCATTCTAGCATTTATTCATGCTTCTGACATCTATTGGTATTGTGTGCAGTGTCAACATGAACTCTGTCGAATCTGTTTTAAGCGCTAAAAGAAAAGACAAATACCGGAAAGGATCCATTGACTGAGAAAGTGACGAAATCAAATAATCGTGACTACAAACTGATACTTAACAAAGAAATGTATTATAAGCGCAAGTTGTGGCGTGGATGCAAAGTAAGAATGTCTTATTTTCGGCCCGGAAGTTAATTTGTTAACTAATACATATGTCAGGGAGCTTGTACATTTGTACTCTAAAATAAAGCACGAAAGCTCCCAGTTACACAGAAATGCCTCATAGTGCTTGATCATCACAAGTTTTGGCCCGTAGTCCAGTTTCATAGGACTGGAGTGGACAGCTCCAGAACATACATTTCCAGCCGCACCTCTGGTGATCAGACGCTAACAACTTCGCCGCTTGTTGCAAGTCAGACTCAGAGTGGATTTAAGTCAGTTCATCCGCCCTCTCTCCTATTGGGGTTTCCCCTCTCCTGCCTTGTGGACCATTGACAATTTCCCTCATTCCCTCAGTTGATCCGCGGGTGCTTATTGTCTATGCCTTATTCACAACTGTCCAGCATATCTACAGGAATTATCCTATCAACCATTGGGACGTGCCGTGTCGGGGTTGAGGGCCCCCATCCCAGTGTCATACGCAGAGTTAGGCCTAGCCCTTACTCAATTCAGAGCTAGACCCCCACGTAAGCTGACCGGGCACGGCTATTATTATTTACTGTTATTATTATTGGCAGTGGCTTTAGTTGTGTAATTATGTTGATAAGCATATCGAGATGTGCCCTGTTTATTATCCAAGCCAACTGCGCGGTGAAATTTCGCTGCAACGTCCCACATTCATCCAGCCAAAGTTGACAATTTTGCAATTTCCGTCCATACCCGTATGAATATCAGTTTGTGACAAGTTTGCGTAACTCCTTCGTAGTGTGTCGTTTTCTTTGTCTTGAATTTTGTATTCTGCCTTTGTGTGTGTCAATTTCAGTGACCGACGGTGCTAGGTGTACCGTATCCTCTATTTTGTTAGCTGTCCCTCTCACTGCACCGAACTCTGGTGCTCTGTTGACATTGCGTTTCGCGACGTTCTCTCTAAACGCCCCCACCGGCAGTATGTAGTTAATCATTCACTGACCACAGGACCAGTAGAGACGGATGTGCCGGCGACGTGTGCAGAATGAGACGTGAAGCTGTGTGGGCGGGCAGAATGGTTGTGGCGGTGGTGGTGGTGGTGGTGGTTGTGCCACAGTCCTGGGTCAGGGGGAAGAGCAGACCGCCCCCGGCAGCCGTTGTCCTGTGGCGCCGGACACTGTGCAGCTGCAGCCCATTTGCATCAAAGCTGCGGCGTGTTTTCCGTGTTTCTGGCGCTGCCCGCCGGTCCAGAGCGGAAATCCGAACACATCTTCCGCATTTCGCCGTACTGGGCGGCGCGTAATTCCAGCTCCGGGCATTCTGGTCCTGTGTGAAATCGCTAAGCCGGTCGAAAACTTCTGTTCAGGCACTAGCAGAGCAGTCTTGTGTGGCAGTGAAGGCAGTGGGACAGCACAGTTTTTAAACTTCACGCTTGAAAACTCACCATCGTTTGACCGTCGCACAGACTTCCGTATACAGGACTTACAAATAGCCATCGCTGGCGTAAAGAAGAAACTGCAAGAGTGGAAAGCAAACTAGTGACCACTTGCGGATGGAATCTCACTTCGCTTTTACAGATAGTGCTCTACAACATTGGCCCCTTGCTTAGCTTGGATTTACCGCAAATCTCTCGCCCACCGCAATTTCGCAAGCGCTGGGAAAGAAGCACAAAATTACAGAACTCCTTGCTTAGCATCGGTTTCCTGAAGAATTCTAGAAGATATCTCAGTTCGAATGTACTAAAATCTTCTGCCCTGAAACCAGCACAGCTTTAGAAAGCATCGCTCGTGCGAAACTCAGGTTACCATTCTCTCCTGTGAATCATGGATGAAGTAGAATAGGCAAATTCTAAATTCCTAGATTTTCGGAAATCGTTTGACACTGTGCCCCACTGCAGACTGTTAAAGGTACGAGTATATGGAATAAATTCCCAGATACATGGGTGACCCGAAGACTTCTTAAAAAACACAACCCAGTACGTTGTCCTCGACGGCGATTGCCCATCAGAGACAAGAGTACCGCCAGGAGTGCTTCAGGGAAGTGTGAGAGGACCGCTTTTATTTTGTATGTACGTAAATCGTCTGACGATTGCAGTCAGCAGCAGTCTGCGTCTGTTTGGTGATGATGCTGTAGCGTACAGGAAAGCGCCGTCTTTGAGTGAGTGCAGAAGTATCTGTATCGGACAGAATATCTATTTGGAGTGATGGAACATAGCTTTCTGTAAATGTGAAAAAAAATGTAAGTTAATGGAGACATGTAGGAAAAACAATTCCATAATGTTCTGTACAGCATTGGTAGTGTGCTGCGTAACCAGCTACTTAGATTCAGTATCTAATACTAATGGTGTATACCTTCAAGATTGATGTTCCGTTGTCAACCGAAAAAAAGAGAGACGGCATATTGGACACTAGTCCGGCATATTCTTGAGTACTGCTCGAATGTTTGGGATGCGCCCTGTACAGGGTGACCAAAAAAAAAACGGATTTCAGTTGTTTATCACAGACAAACTAAGAAAGGTAGAGACACATTGCGCATATCTCTGGGTAGACGACGGTTCAGAGTTTCATCTTCGCACAGACACTTTAGTGCACACTCAACATGCATTGCTCAAAGGTAGTCCACATCATTCCATAGGCGAATCAACAGATGCCTGTTTATTGAATGGAATTTCAACAATTCGATTTCACAGATCTTGAAGAATAGCTGTCATAGATAGAACAAAGAACCTGTCTTTTATTTACCCTCCCTGAACAGAAATTACAGAGTGTGAGGGCTGGTGACCTGGGAGGCCAATAGCAATGAACTAGGTCTTGTTGTCCACGTTGCTGTTGTTGTTGTTGTTCTGGTCTTCCGTCCAGAGACTGATTTCATGCAGCTCTCCATGCTACTCTATCCTGTGCAAGCTTCTTCATCTCCAGATTTGTTACTGGTACGTTCGACCAAGACCCCCCCTCTCCCCCCCAACTCCCTGTACAGGGCGATCAAAAAAAAAATACAGATTTCAGTTCTTTATTACAGGCAAATCAAGAAAGATAGAAACACACTGCGCATGTCTCTGGGTAGACAAAGGTTGTTGTATGTTGTTGTATGGTGGTGTTAAGATAACACCGCACCTCAAACTGAAAGTGAGGCGTGCGTTGTCATGCACAAAAATAAAACCATTGCAATCTTCGTAAAGTTGAGGAAACAACCAATTTTGCAGCATAGCCAGTGATGACATTCCTGTCACAGTTTTCTCCGCAAAAAACTAAGGTCCATAACTTTGTGAACAGAAACTGCAAAACACATTTAATTTCGGTCAGTCTCTTTACGTTCGACGACTACGTGAGGATTTTCTGACCCTCAGCTTCTTTCATTATGGCGGTTTACTTTACCCGATGGATGAAACCTAGATTCGGAAAAAGTGGTCTCTGTCATATCCAGGAGAAATGAAACGCAGAATTCGTATCTTCTGTTATTATTGCCGGGACGTAATTGCTGTAGTAATTGCAACAAGCAAGACTTCTTATGCAGATGTCGTTCGAGAACACGACGCACCTGGTTTGAGGAAGTTGAAGATTCTGGTCTGCCCGTCTTGTGAACTTCCCAGGACTCAGTGTGAACATCTCTCGGATACGCTCGACATTTTCATCGCACGTGCGTGGCCGACCAACTTCCAAGAATTTTGTACGCCAGTGATAAATCTGTTTGTGCAGAGGCGGCTTCTTGCTGAATCAACGGTGTCATGCACGTTTCATCTGAACAATGGATTGACTTCGCGCAAATTCCAACGTGTAAAAAGATGAGAGAAATCACGGCTCGTCGTTCCATTCACGAGTGTCTAAGAGCGGTGTAAGGTACCCTGCGCAATGCGCCCTGTAGTGGTTTACGGAATATTAAGACAAAGTGATCAAAAATATGCGGACATCTATTGTGGATATTAATATGGGATGTGTCCATATTTCGACTTTATGAAATGTCTGAATGTCTGAGAGAATGGCAGCCTATTCTTTCTCATGCTCCGAAACAAAACAGTGATTTAAGGCTCTCGGGTCTGGAGCAGCAAAGTTGACTTCCAACTCGTACTTAATGCCCGGACTTCTAAGCACAATAAAATAGGTAGTTTCTTAGAACTCTTACCTTACTGAAGGCTGTTACAGCACACAAGGAAAGTCATCTAGAGATTTTCCTGTCTTAGTCTCTTGCGCCTATGAGAGAAGAATAATTTGTAGAATGAAAATATTCTGTCGACGTCGCATGACATCACAGGCGCATGTGAAAAGCACCACAGTTCTTCTTCGATGAATTAGTCTTCTATATTTGTTTCTTCATCAGAAAGCTTTTTAAAAATTTGACACACTCTTTTGTAGCAGGAATTTTTCTCTAGCACATAATTCAGTTTTTCCAACGCAAGTATTGCAAACTGGTGTGATTTTGACAGCACTGTTACTAAAATTTCGACCGTCAAAGAAAGTGGATGTCCTGTAACACCCCAATTACAGAAACCCTAATAAACAATCCTTTGTTGTAAAAGAAGTAGGAAAATTAGTGATCCTGACAGTGACGGCAGCTACTGACGACAAAATTTACATTTGTGATAATTTGATCAACAGGAATGTCATGTGAATAACAATATTTATCATGAAATAGAGACTGAATGAAAGAATATGTTAGGATACGCAACAAAGAATTGCAAAATAATTAATAACAAAGGTTAAAATCCAGATGGTAAATTGGCCAAAGATAACATTTACCATAGAACAGAGTTGTTGCGCCGTGGTGGCCGAGCGGTTCTAGGCACATAAGTCTGGAACCGCCTGACCGCTGCGGTCGCAGGTTCGAATCCTGCCTCGGGCATGGATGTGTGTGATGCCCTTAGGTTAGTTAGGTTTAAGTAGTTCTAAGTTCTAGTGCTCAGAGCCATTTGAACCATTTTTTGAGAATCCGTGGAACCACCTCGATCAAGCTGTTTGCGCCGTGGGTCCTCAATCGAGAAAGCTAGGAGAGCTGTCCACGGCACTCGAATCGGCTCCACATCATAGTACTTTCCAGAACCTCACTGACTCTTTTCCTGCACATCCGAGGTGCAAAAGGTGGGTATTCAGCCTTCTGACAGGTGGTCACTTTAATGTGACTAGGCCGTGTACGTTTCCTTAAGATTCTCGCTATGAATTGCAGCCAGGTATCTTCTTTTCCTACTGTTTGTTTTTATGTGGTCATTACACTTTAGGTTCCTCCAGATGATTACCCCTAGACATTTTATGATACCTACGGTTTCCATTATCACCAATACGCTACTCGAACAATATTGCATCTTTTCTCCTGTTCATGTGTAATACGTAACATTTGTATCCATTTAGGATCAACTGCGAGTCCCTAGACCAACGATCCAATCGGTATCCGTCAATATCCACTTCACTGAAGTCTTCTGGCGTTGATAACTACCTGCAGTGAACAGACTCACACAGCTTCCGACGTTATCCAGTACAACATTTACATAGTGCGTAAACATAATGGCCGTGTAATGGACACATGAGGTACCCCGAAATTCCATTCGTATCTGTCGATTTCTTCCCGTCAAGAGCGAAACACTTAGTTTTACCTACCTCCGGCCTCCACGCCTTAGAGACACATATAGATTTTAGCTATCAAAAAATTCATAATACGTGAGCGTAAAACTTGTTTCGTGAATCTCAAGAGACAGACGACATCGCCAAAGGTGCTAGGGACAGAATGCACGCTTGCACAATCTCATTGAGGCGAAATTGCATTGCACCGAACTCGTCAGCTGGCAATTTTAGTCCGAGAACTACATTCTTTGTCTTCCAGTCTCATTATTCCCTCTTGGCTCTTGTATATGTTGTGTATTACCCGTCGCTCCCTACAGCTTACCACTATTTTTCTCAGAATTCCGAACTTCTTGCACCATTTTACTTTCTCGAACACTTTTTCCAGGTCGACAAATCCTATAAACGTGTCTTGATATTTCTTTAGTCTTCTTTCCCTGATCAATGCAAGGTCAGTATTGCCTCTCTCGTGCCTTTACCTTTCATGAAGCCGAACTGATCGTCATCTGACATCCTCCATTCTCTCGTCCATTCTTTTGCATATTATTCTTGTTACCAACTTGGATGCATGAGCTGTTAAGCTGACTGTGCGATAATCCTCGCACTTTCGGCTATTGCAATCATAGGAAATTTGTAGATGATATATTTCCGAAAGTCTGATGGTGTATGGCCAGTCTTGCACATCCTGAACATCAACATGAGTGGCCGTTTTGTTGCCACTTCCCCCAGTGATTTTTGCAATTCCGATGCAATGTTTTTGCCTTATTTGAAGTTAAGTCTTCCAAAGCTCTTTCAAATTACGATTCCAATACTGGATCTCCCTTTTGCCTTATTTGAAGTTAAGTCTTCCAAAGCTCTTTCAAATTACGATTCCAATACTGGATCTCCTATTTCTTCCCTATTGACTCCTCTTTCTTCTTTCGTTATGTCATCAGACAAGTCTTCCCCGCCATATAGGCCTTCAGTATACTCTTTCCAGCCATACGCTCTCTTCTCTGCATGTAACAGTGGAATATCCGGTGCGCTCTTTATGTTACCGCTCTTGCTTCTAATGTCATCGAAAGTTGTTTTGACTATTCTATATGCTGATTCAGCCCTTCAGACGATCATTTCTTTATCGAGTTCTTCACATTTTTCATGGAGGCGTTTCGCCACAGCTTCCCTGCACTTTCTGTTTAATTCATACCTAAATGACTTGTATTTATACATTCCTGACTTTCGCTGAACGTTTTTGTACTTTCTTCTTCCATCGATAAGCTGAAGTATTTTTTCTTTCCCATAGTTTCTTCGCTGTTAAGTTCCTTGTATCTATGTTTTTCTTTCCAACTTCTGTGATTGCTCTTTTTAGGGATATCTATTCCTCTTCTACTGAACTGCCAATTGGGCTCTTCATTATCGTAGTATCTTTAGCCTCAGAGAAATTCAAGCGTATGTCTTATTACTTAGTACTTCCGTATCCCACTTCTTTAGGTGTTGATTCTTCCTGAGTAATCTCTTAAACTTCATCCCACTCTTCATCACTATTAAATTGTATATCCAATTCTGGGTAGGCCTTACAATCCAATGTCTGATTTCGGAATCTCTACCTAGCCATGATGTAATCTAACTGAAATCTCCCCGTATCTCCCAGCCTTTTCCAACTAAACTTCCTCCTGTGATGATTGTAGAACTGGTTATTCGCTATTAGTAGCTGGAACTAATTGCAGAACTCAATTAGTCTGTCTTCTCTCTCATTTCTACCATCAAGCCTACAATCTCCCGCAACGCTTTCTTCTGCTCCTTCCACTACAACCGCATTCCAGTCCCCCCTGACAGATAGATATTCCTGCCTCATTAAGTATTGAATTACCCGTTCGATATCCCCATATACTGTGCCTATTTCTTTATCTTCCGCTTGTGACGTCGGTTGGATACCTGAACTATTGTTGTCGGTGTTGGTTTTCTGTCAACTCTTAACTGTTCACAGTAACTCCCTCTCTGCCCTATCTTCCCATTCAATAATAATCCTACTCTTGGTATACCATTTTCTGCTGTTGTTGATAATACCGTACACTCATCTGACCAGAAAGCTTTGTCTCCTTTCCATTTCACTTCACTGACACCCACTATATCTAGATTGAGCGATAGCACTTCCTTTTTCAGATTTTCTAGCTTGCCTACCACGTTCGAACTTCTGACATTCCACACCCATACCCGGAGAACGTTATTCTTTGTTGGTTATTCGATCTTTTTCTCATTGTCACCTCTCCTTTGGCAGTCCCCGTCGAGAGATCCGAGGGACTAGTCCGGAATCCTTTGCGAATGGAGAGATGATCGTGACAATATTAGGCGCCACATGTCCTCTGCATACACATCATGCATCTTTAATGTAGTGGTTTCCGTTGCCTTCTGCATCCTCATGGCGCTGATCATCGCTGATTCTTCCACGTTTTTATGTGTAGTTTCTCACACCGAGGGCAAGACATTGCTTTGAACGTCTGTTCGATTCTCTACCCTCCTTGACAAGGCCATTGGAGGTGTAGGGTGACTTATTGTGCCGCAAGTCTTCGGCCACCATTTCTCATTATCTTTATTTAAAATTTAAGCACTAGAGAGGTTTGGGCTCAGGAGTGAAGACGTTTTGATTACTAATTATTGATTCTACCCACAGACCACACGTTCATAATTGGGCTTTGTCTTCAAGTGTCTGTAGTTTCAGGCTTTCAGCATTCCCACTGCTATATCCTAGATTACCGCCTGCGACGCAGCCACCAACTATACAGCTTTGTGACGCTAGTTGCCAAAATTCCGGTTTAAAAATGGCCGCACGGAAGTTAAAGGTGACCCTCGGTCATGAAGCCCGTCAGTGTCTACCTACAACGCTCACGCCAGAAACTTTAACGAAATTGTGCCTGCTAGTCGAAGACTCATTGTCCGAGAGATTGCAGAAGAATGTAACATTTCAGTTGAATCATTTCATGAAATCCTGACACAGCATCTTGAAATGCGTCGTGTTGCTGTTAACTTCGTCCCAGAGCTCATGAGTCAAGAATAGAAAGACCTTCGCCTCGCATTCTGTGAGGGGCTTTTGGATCGCGTAAACGAGAACTAGATTATCCTTAAAAGAATCATAAATGCTGATGAGACGTGGGTCTACGGTTATAATGTTGAGACCAATTTTCAGTCTTCACAATGGGTCGGGAAACATTCTCCAAGATGAAAAAAATAAATAAATACATAATAAAAAAAAGCTCATCAGGTCAGGTCAAATGTCAAAGCCATGCTGATAGTTTTCTTTGACTTTGAAGGATCAGTTCATCATCAATTCGTGCCACAGGGACAAACTGTTTACTGATGGTACCGCGACGTATTCCGACACCTGCGAGAAGATGCGAGAAGGAAATGGCCTAAAATGTGGCTCTCACATGACGATAACGCACCCGCGTATTCGTATCTGTTAGTGCGTGACTGTTGCACAATAAACACCGCTGTGCTGCCTAATCCTCCGTACTCTCCAGACCTGGCCCCTGCCGCCATAGTTGAAAACCCCGTTGAAAGGACGAAGATTCGCTACAGTAGACGAGATAAAAGGAAACTCGCAGACGGCACTTCGCACGATCCAGTAGGAGGCGTACCAAGACTGCTTTCGGAAGTGTAAACGGCGTTCGGAGCGGTGTATCAATTGTGGAGGAGAGTATTTCGAAGGAGACCATACACAATGAGTAAAAGGAAAGCGCGGATAAATCTAGTGGACAAAGTTGCGAAATTTTTTAAACCGTCTGGACACTTTTGAGCAAATAATGTATGTGTTATCGAAATATAAACACCAACAAAGTATAAAATACAAAACATAATGCTATCCACATACATTGCGTTTTGCTGCACTATGGCCACATTAAAACGTATGCAACAGAAAAGTTTACGAGGCTTTCAAACTTCATTGTGCCACTGCGTCATACGACTGCTCAAATTGTAAATCTCCCTCAAGTAAGGAATTTGAATCTGAAATTAATATCATACTAAACTGATAGTACTACGACGACATTATGGCGCTGAAAACTATCTAGAACACACCTGTTCCGGAGGCGGCTAGGCGAACGTAACCGCTCACGCTCTCACGTTGCCTGGGTAGTGAGTGCTCGCAGTAAAATTAGGCCGTGAGACGTCATTACCTGGCGTCAGCAGAAGTGCAAACTGACTGCTGTCTTCAGATCATGTGCAAGGTTCGCAACACCCTTCGCATAAGCGTACATACACACGGCGCAGTGCTGAAAGTGTAGAGTAGCTTACTTTAGATCGATGAAAAGCAGCATTACGGCCGGGTTAGAAACATAAAATCGAAGGTCAAACACAATAGCGTCTATTTACAACACGTCAGTTCAGGGTGCCTCGGTACAATTAGAAGTTACAGAAATGCAGTATGACACGCTATCGCGTTGTAAACTTCATTGTAAAGCAAATCTCGTAAAGTTGTATAAAATTTTTCCTCGACGTAAATCTGCACGGCTTTGCAAGTTCTTAGGTAAAATTGTGTCCATGTTTGGAACTAGATTCTTTTGCAAACAACTATTTCCGGAATGAAGAGAACGAAGCCGACCCTCAAAAGTTCCCTGACAGGTTTCAGCTTAAAAGCTCACCTTCGAATTATCGGTTTTTCAGATAGTGGTACCAAGCGTTGATGCTTTAGTAAGAAAAGGAAAAAAGTAAATTAATTAATCATTGATATCCAGTGTCCTTAAGTTTAACGTGTGAATAAAATGATCACAAGTTGATATCAGTTTAAAATTCATCCCCTACGACATTCATCATAAGGTTGTATCAATCGTGAGAAATGTCATGTTTCGTACTCAGCTGTCCATGATATTCGCTTCATCAGTTAAAAGAAATGTGACTTATTTGATTGTCAGTCTCTTCAGCGTAACAGAGCAAAATAAAAGTACAACGTAATGACTTAAGTAGCCACCGTAAAGCGATACGTCTCCGTAGGACTGACATTAGTAGCCGTACAACAGACTCGTTGACAGTAGCTCCTCGTGTGGAGCTATCTTGTTCCAATTCCGCCCTCCCCACCCACCCCCTCCCTCGCCCACACCTCCACTCCGTCGCCCCTCCCTTCTCGATCTCTCCCCTCCCCTTCCCCTACGATTACGCACTGTGCCAACCGGCCGGTTGCTCACTTCTGTGGCAGAACAGTCCTTGCTTGGAAGACCAGTTATACGACGTCTTCTGTACCGGACGTATTGGGGAGCTGCGTTTCGAGAAAAGTTTTATGTGCACAGCCAATGGTGTGTATGTGAGTTGGCTTTACTGTGGCTTTTGCTACTCGCCTGCTGAATTTCTGCTGGCTGGAGCGCACGCATCGCCGTGTATCCTGGCCATCAGGATATTAGTAGGCGCCTGTGTGCCGCTTCAGACGTTGCAGCCTTTCAGCGCTGCCCTTCCTCCATCAGGCGCTCACTCGCAGCCGGCGGGCGCCCCATTAGCCACCAGCTTCACAGCTCCCGGGCGCTAGCCGCCGCACCACACAGGCCGGCCAACTTTTCTCCCACTCACGCACACTTGCGTACAAACTCGCCCGGTGCTGGCATCTTCCAGTCGTGGCACAGCTGCACGCAGCTCTACATTTCCTTTTAGTAAGACTCACTCCTAATGAACTTCTCATTGATACTGCAGCACACTTCGTGTGGCGCGGCCGTCGGCTTTTACTTTGCAACACCTTTCCTAGTAAGGAATATTGATCATATGCTAATCGGACACCCAACGTCGTGTTAAAGTAAAAGATTGAAAGCTCATGTAGTATGAATAGTGTTCTTTCACGAGAGTATTTTTGAAATAAAATAATTCAGTGAAATCGCAACATATAAACAAAATTGATGAAGCAGTGTTTGACGGCAAATATCACGAAGATGCGATCGCGAACCATTGGCCACCCCAAGGGGCGATTATCCGCCGTGGATGGGTTATTTTGCGCTTGAAAAGAGGAGCTTATATTAAACATACATGAAAGAAAATAATCGCCACTAAAATTATCTGCCAATTTCTGTTACGAAATTAGAATACTGAAATGTATTTAAACGGTAACATGGGATGCGTAATCATTTTCATTTTCACATTTCAGCAGTTTCCAGGACGTTCATTTGTTATACACTATCCAGTCACTAAAGTGACCACCTCGCCAAAAGCCCAAGCAAACACATTTTGCAGCGAGGGACCGCTGCGAGACGTGCACGAATTGAGTCGGCGAGATGCTGGAAGGTACCGACAGGGATGTGGAGCCATGCCGACTCCAGTTCCAGGCTTCTTTGTTCAGGATCTGTGGCGCAAACAGACCGATAGAGGGAGCCCTACAGATTCTCGATTGGATTACAGCCGCGGCCAGCGGAGTACAGTAAACTCATCCTGATGATGTTCGAACGGCGCATGTACGCTACGATCTGTGTGACACGTTGCATTGTTCTCCTGATAGATGCCATCGTGCCGAGGAAAAACACATTGCATGTAGGGGTGGACGTCGTACCTAAGCATTGATGCACACTTGTGTCGATTTATTGTGGCTTCCAGAATGACTTGATCGAGCACGGAATGCCGCGAGAACATTTCTGCGACCGTAATTGTTGTGTGGTTTTTGCTAAATGTTACGCGTTGTACATGCCAGAGGCCATCTATTCGATGGAGCATAAAACGTGGTTCATCTGAAAAGCCCACCTGTCACCACAGAGTGGACGTCCAACCGTGGAACTGGTGTGCAAATTCCAGCCTTCGTCGCCGACGTACAGCAATCAGCGTGGGTGAATGAACGAAAGCCCTGCTGCAGAAGGCAGGATTCGAACCTGCGACCGTAGTGGTCGCGCGCTTCCAGACTGAAGCGCCTAGAACCGCTTGGCCACCACGGCCGGCACACAGATTCTCGATTGAGTTTAAAACGGGGGAGTTAGATGGTTACGGCAGTGCGATAAACTCACCCTGCTGCTCTTTCGAATCACACACGTACATTTCGAGCTTTGTGACACGTTGCATTGTCCTGCCGGTAGCTGACATTGTGCCGAGGAAAAACAAACTGCTTGTAGGGGAGCACATGGCCCCAAAGATAGATGCATACTTCAGATGATCCACTGTGTCTTCCAGAATGACGAGATCGCCCAGGGAGTGCCCTGACCATAATGACCAACCGCCTTCACCCTGGACCTTTCCGAAGATTGTTGCAGGGCCGTACACGCCAACGGCCATCTGCCCGATGAAGCATAAAATTTGATTCACCTGAACAGGCCACCTGTCGCAATTCATTGGACGTTCAGTTGCGGCACTGGCATGCGAATTCGAGCCTTCGTCGCCGATAAATAGCAGTCAGCACGGGTGCATCAACCAGACACCTGGTACAGAGGCCCATACGCAGCGACGTTCAACCTATGGCTGTTGAGCAGATGCTGTTAGTAGCCCCTTGGTTCATCTGAGCAGCCAATTGTTCAATAGTTGCTCGTCTGTTCACCTACACACATCTCCGGAGCCATCGCTCACCCCTGTCATCTACAGCTCGTGGTTCATCATATCTGCCTCTGCACCACTTTTAGATAGCGCCATTTTACCATCCACGCTGTACTTCAATCACTGACGCACATGAACAGTTTATATGCTTACCCATTACAGAAATGCTTCTACCCTTGGCCAGAAATTCCTTCCCCGTCCTTCCCTAATCCGATGAGACCGGTGTCCTCGCTTTCTGGCCTCCTTCCCTGAAACAACCAACCAACCTTGGCCAGAAAACCAATGATCATGCCTGAGCCGTGCTGGCTCGTGTCATGCCTTGGTTTTTTATCACTGTCTGCAGTCCAGTGGTGTCGTTTACTGCCGTAAAGTTGATGTCTTCTCTCCATGAGTAGCAGCAGCAGCGTCTATCGATACTAGTACTGCTGTACTATCTTTGGTGTGGTGGATATATTTTCTGGGTGTGCTGTGTGAGGCAGTCGGTCGGTTGAGGCAGAGCAGCGAGGAAGTCTCTGTGCTGCGCGGTCAGGCCGGAGCTGCTGGTGGCGTGCACGCACCGTTGGAATTGTGAGGCACTTCTTGTGAGGGTTATGAAGTTAGTCGAGCACCGATCCTTGACACTAAAGTTGAGTACTCACTTAACCTAGTATCAAGCTTCAACTGTTATCATATCTCCTCATTTGATCCTGGTTGTCGCTTTCTGGGAGATTCCTGCGAGCAACAATGTGTGTGCATTGAAGTTGGCTAGAATGCAGTTGTCTTCCTGTCTGGTCTTTAACTTAATTTAATTCATTCCTTCATTAATGAAGTGTACCAGCGATATCTTCTGCCTCGTGGCTGTTGACGTTCCGGTGACCTGCCCTGGTTGTTAACGTAGTTTTTGGCAGTGTATTTTCCTCGTCATGTTGATGCTGTCCAGCATGGCGTGTAGTTCGACAGCTGAGGTGTTGTTGTTACTTTTGGGCGTTTATTCTGATTAGCCTGGATTTGACACCAGTATCTAGAACGTTCTGCTATTGATTTGTTGTCGTTTTGCTGGTCGGGTGAATCAGAACTGATCTTGTTGGCTGGTTCGTCGGCTTGCTTTTGATTGGATTGCCTTCCAGTTAAGAGGCTGTCGTTCTGGCTGCCTGTCTCACCTAAACGTGCGTTAGTGTTACCTTCTCAGGCCGACCCTTGGAACCTTCTGAGCGCCGCTCCTTGTGTTTTACGTAGTGATTTCCTTTTAAGTCCTAAGTACTCTGTGTGGCCTTCAGCCGAGCTTTTGCTTATTAAAATTGCAAGGCTTTTCTTCTTAGGCCTTAAGCCTTAAAGAAAAGTATCTTGTTTGGTATGTGGCCTTCGGCCGAGTTTCAGCCTTTGAAAATTAAAACTCAAAATTCCTTTTGCCTAGACCTTAAGCCGTACATTGGTTTCAAGTTGGTATGAGGCCTTCAGCCGAGCTTTCAGCCTTTTCAAATCAAAAGTTGAAAATATTTGTCTAGGCCTTAAGCCATAAGACATACTTTCTACTTTTTGTGTGACCTTCAGCCGAGTTTTCCAGCTTAAATTAAAAATCAGAAATTTCTTTGTCTGGGTTTTAACCCGTGAGATTGTTTGGGTTTCGTATGTGGCCTTCAACCGAGAGTTATGTGAAAGCGTTTTAGGATTAAGCCTTTAGCCTATGTTAGTTAAATTTAGAAGCTCTTCCTCTTAGGCTTTAAGCTGTAAAACTGTTTTCTGCATGATGTGTGGCCTTCAGCCGAGTTTTAATCTCTCTTCAATTCAAAATTCAAAATCCTTGTCTTGCCCTTAAGTCATAAGATTGTTACCCTTTATTATGAGGCCCTCAGTCGAATTTTACACGAAATTATTTTAAGATAAGGCCTGCAGCCTTTTCAAATTGAAAGCTCTTCTTCCTAGGCCTTAAGCCGTTAAATTGTTTGTTGATATGCGGCCTTCAGCCGAGTTTTCAACTTATTTAGATTAAACTTTGAAAATCTTTGTCTCGGCCTTAAGCCGTAACGCTGTTTTGGTTAATGTGAGGCCTTCAGCCGAGTTCTATGGGAAAAATTTAAGCTAAGGCTTTCAGCCTATTTATATTTAAGATAAAAAAATTCTTCTAAAGGAATGAAACCTCCAGAAGAACTCCTGAACCTCAGTTCCCTGCTTAGGCCTTGTGCCTTGGATTTTCGATGTGGCCTTCAACCGATCTAAATTAAATCAAAGGAGGTCTTTCGTTAAAACCTTGAGAGTTTTGATTCTTGCTTGTGTGATTGTGTGTTTTAAGAAATAAAGTTTATATGTTGAGTGCAACAGATAGTAACTTATTTTGGCCCCTTTCCACAAATATAACCGTA
The DNA here is from genome assembly GCF_023897955.1 of Schistocerca gregaria. NCBI lineage: Eukaryota > Metazoa > Arthropoda > Insecta > Orthoptera > Acrididae > Schistocerca > Schistocerca gregaria. The sequence continues at coordinate 803,548,484 of NC_064921.1, read as the reverse complement.
TTATGACAACGACTGCACTGTTTTCCACTTTCCCCAGACACGCTTTATATACCGACCACTGCTGGTGGTGCCATCTACCACCTGTCAATGATTATTGCACATTGACGTCGAACGTAGGTGGCGGTCACATCAATGTGATTGGACCGTGTAATTCGTCTACGAAACAAGTGACATACGAAGCAATTGTTCGACCGATTATTGGGCACTGTTCATCAGCCCGGGACCCTTATCAGGTTGTATTAATGGAAGAGACAGATCAAACGAAGAGCGAAAGGATTGCTGGGCTGGCACGAGAGCGTTATGGGGATGCTCAACACATACGCTACAAGAGTGCAGTTGCTCTACACAGAGAGATTTAGTGTTGAAATTCCGAAATGGTCCTAGAAGAGTCGGGATACATATAACTGCCTTCCAAGTACCTCTCAGAAAATGTCAACGACAGGACAAAAGGCACAATTTAGATATACAAAGGTTTACTGAGGGTCGTTCCTCCCAAGGAGCATTCGCGAATGGAACAGGAAAGGCTACTGGGTGCCCACCACCAGACACCGAAAAGCGACTTGCGGATAAGAGATGTGAATATAGATGGATATAAGATTTAACAGGTAGACTTTGTCGCACTGGCAGGTTAAAGGTATTGAATCACAGTGTGCCTCACCGTATCAAACGACCATCTTGACCGGCCACGTTCGAGAGGAAGACGGTAACTTCAGAAAGCCAGCGCCTTACCTCGGCATGCATAAAGGGACGCCCTGCAATGGACGACTGCCATCCAGGCGTAAATAGCTGGAAAAAGAGGACGACACACACACACACGCACACACACACACACACACACACACACACAGACAGGCCCACAGAGAGACGCAGAGAGAGGAAGGTTGAGGGAGGGAGGGGGTGAGCCGAAAAGTCGAACGAACACCGTGTCGGGATCAAAGGCTGCTATGGGGCAATATGGCGAGTAATCCTCGGAATCAAAGGCTGCGGAATTTTAGCGAGGGTGCTCCGTGATTATCGCCAAGTGCGGGGAAAGGGGTGAGCGGGGGGAGGCTTACGAGGACTGCCGCCTGCAGGTAAAGTAAAGCAGCCAATTAAGTCGTCCCTCTTTGTTTGTCGAGGGCCGTACAAGCCAAGTACCTCTGGTGACTGCGGAATACAAGGGCCTTTCAGACACACACACACACAAATTGTATTGTTCCAGAAGAGTTGTTTTCCGTTCAGTGACCTACCTCCTCTCCTCACCCCGTTTCTTCCTGAGGTCATTCTCCTTTTTATATGGTATTCAGGATGACGTGAGGAGAAAGAAAACTGGCGTTCTACGGGTCGGAGCGTGGAATGTCAGATCCCTTAATCGGGCAGGTAGGTTAGAAAATTTAAAAAGGGAAATGGACAGGTTAATGTTAGATATAGTGGGAATTAGTGAAGTTCGGTGGCAGGAGGAACAATACTTCTGGTCAGGTGACTACAGGGTTATAAACACAAAATCAAATAGGGGTAATGCAGGAGTAGGTTTAATAATGAATAGGAAAATAGGAATGCGGGTAAGCTACTACAAACAACATAGTGAACGCATTATTGTGGACAAGATAGATACGAAGCCCACACCTACTACAGTAGAACAAGTTTATATGCCAACTAGCTCTGCAGATAACGAAGAAATTGAAGAAATATATGATCAAATAAAAGAAATTATTCAGATAGTGAAGGGTGAAGAAAATTTAATAGTCATGGGTGACTGGAATTCGGTAGTAGGAAAAGGGAGAGAAGGAAACGTAGTAGGTGAATATGGACTGGGGCAAAGAAATGAAAGAGGAAGCCGCCTGGTAGAATTTTGCACAGAGCACAACTTAATCATAGCTAACACTTGGTTCAAGAATCATAAAAGAAGGCTGTATACATGGAAGAAGCCTGGAGATACTGACAGGTTTCAGATAGATTATATAATGGTACGACAGAGATATAGGAACCAGGTTTTAAATTGTAAGACATTTCCAGGGGCAGATGTGGACTCTGACCACAATCTGTTGGTTATGACCTGTACATTAAAACTGAAGAAACTGCAAAAAGGTGGGAATTTAAGGAGATGGGACCTGGATAAACTAAAAGAACCAGAGGTTGTACAGAGTTTCAAGGAGAGCATAAGGGAGCAATTGACAGGAATGGGGGAAAGAAATACAATAGAAGAAGAATGGGTAGCTTTGAGGGATGAAGTAGTGAAGGCAGCAGAGGAACAAGTAGGTAAAAAGACAAGGGCTAGTAGAAATCCTTGGGTAACAGAAGAAATATTGAATTTAATTGATGAAATGAGAAAATATAAAAATGCAGTAAATGAAGCAGGCAAAAAGGAATACAAACGTCTCAAAAAATGACATCGACAGGAAGGGCAAAATGGCTAAGCAGGATGGCTAGAGGACAAATGTAAGGATGTAGAGGCTTATCTCACTAGGGGTAAGATAGATACTGCCTACAGGAAAATTAAAGAGACCTTTGGAGAAAAGAGGACGACTTGTATGAATATCAAGAGCTCAGATGGAAACCCAGTTCTAAGCAAAGAAGGGAAAGCAGAAATGTGAAAGGAGTACATAGAGGGTCTATACAAGGGCGATGTACTTGAGGACAATATTATGGAAATGGTAGAGGATGTAGATGAAGATGAAATGGGAGATACGATACTGCGTGAAGAGTTTGACAGAGCACTGAAAGACCTGAGTCGAAATAAGGCTCCCGGAGTCGACAACATTCCATTGGAACTACTGACGGCCTTGGGAGAGCCAGTCCTGACAAAACTCTACCATCTAGTGAGCAAGATGTATGAGACAGGCGAAATACCCTCAGACTTCAAGAAGAATATATTACTTCCAATCCCGAAGAAAGCAGGTGTTGACAGATGTGAAAATTACCGAACTATCAGTTTAATAAGTCACAGCTGCAAAATACTAACGCGAGTTCTTTACAGACGAATGGAAAAACTAGTAGAAGCCGACCTCCGGGAAGATCAGTTTGGATTCCGTAGAAATGTTGGAACACGGCTGCAAAATACTAACACGAATTTTTTACACACGAGTGGAAAAACTGATAGAAGCCGACCTCGGGGAAGATCAGTTTGGATTCCGTAGAAATACTGGAACACGTGAGGTAATACTGACGCTACGACGTATCTTAGAAGATAAGGAAAGGCAAACCTACGTTTCTAGCATTTGTAGACTTAGAGAAAGCTTTTGACAATGTTGGCAGGAATACTCTCTTTCAAATTCTGAAGGTGGCAGGGGTAAAATACAGGGAGCGAAAGGCTATTCACAATTTGTACAGAAACCAGATGGCAGTTATAAGAGTCGAGGGACATGAAAGGGGAACAGTGGTTGGGAAGGGAGTGAGACAGGGTTGTAGCCTCTCCCCGATGTTATTCAATCTGTATATTGAGCAAGCAGTAAAGGAAACAAAAGAAAAATTCTGAGTAGGAATTAAAATTCATGGAGAAGAAATAAAACCTTTGAGGTTCGCCGATGACATTGTAATTCTGTCAGAGACAGCAAAGGACCTGGAAGAGCAGCTGAACAGAATGGACAGTGTCTTGAAAGAAGGACACAAGATGAGCATCAACAAAAGCAAAACGAGGATAATGGAATGTAGTTAAATTAAGTCGTGTGATGCTGAGGGAATTAGATTAGGAAGTGAGATTTGCTATTTGGAGAGAAAAATAACTGATGATGGTCAAAGTAGAGAGGATATAAAATGTAGACTGGCAATGACAAGGGAAGCGTTTCTGAAGAAGAGAAATTTGTTAACATCAAGTATAGATTTAAGTGTCAGGAAGTCTTTTCTCAAAATATTTGGATAGGGTGTAGCCATGTATGGAAGTGAAACATGGACGAAAAATAGTTTGGACAAGAAGAGAAAAGGAGCTTTCGAAATGTGGTGCTTCAAAAGAATGCTGAAGATTAGATGGGTAGATCACATAACTAGTGAGGAGGTATTGAATAGAATTGGAGAGAAGAAAAATTTGTGGCACTGCTTGACTAGAAGAAGGGATCGGTTGGTAGCACATGGTCTGAGGCATCAAGGAATCACCAATTTAGTGTTGGAGGGCAGCGTGCAGGGTAAAAATCGTAGAGGGAGACCAAGAGATGAATACACTAAGCAGATTCAGAAGGATGTAGGTTGCAGTAGGTACTGGGAGATGAAGAAGCTTGCACAGGATAGAGTAGCATGGAGAGCTGCATCAAACCAGTCTCAGGACTGAAGACCACAACAACAACAACTAGAAATGAGAACAGATGGGGAAGTCGAATTACAACTACTTTGGAACAGAAACGTGTGGTCCTGGAAATAAACTTGAGTCAGTAAAAGCTACTGAACGCACCCCATCCATCACATGTTACCCTTCATGCCTTTAACATACGCAAACGTTCTTACCGCTATGTAGAGACTCCTATAACCAAGAATAAAGGATGTCTTGTGAATTAATTTCGCATTATGATAGGCTCTTATCGAATTACCCACCGAATTAGTGATTCTGCCGGTGTGGAAGCACCGTCCGCCCTTTCCTTTTCTTTCTGCAGACGAGACTTTCAGTGGCAAAAAACTATTTTGCACAGATCATCATATTGCACCAACAATCAAATCTTGCAAAGTGACCTACAGATCGTCAAATACGGAAAGACTGCTACTCAATTACACTGCTCTCCCACTTAGGACAAGAGCTTGAATATTAGAGCGTGAAACCGATCCCCAACCCAGTAATATATCACTGCCTACCCTGTCGATGTCGTAAACATACAATCCGTATCCTACACCATACAAAAATCGCCCCTTTACATCATCCACACATATGCCACAGATAGAGACAGCATCATATATACCCCACACAGCACTCAATATTTCCCTGTGAGGTCGGTGGTCATCCACGCCCGACAGGTCACCAGAAATCACTCTCAGCACAGTTCTGCAAATTCGGGCTCGTTTCCCCTCGACACAAATGCGTTACTGTTTCTGGTCCAGATCTACTTGCTTGCTCGCTTTTCTACACCCATCCTCTGACTCTGAGATTACAAGAACATATCAATTTTCGCATGGTTTGCCATAATATTATACCATTTTCGCGGTACTTCTCGATAACAAGCACACGGCAGCATCCTACCGATCATTCGCGCAACATAATTCTGAAGATATAGACTGGAAATTATTTCTCTAGAAACCCTAAACTATAGCTAGGTGGAGCGTGCTGTAAACCACTAACTAGAAACTTATAAAGTCTGCAAAGACCTTTATGTGAGAACTCGAAACAAATAGAGGAAAATGATATTTCCACCGATGTCGGTGATGTAACAGGGTCCAAATCATCCCTATGATTTACAAAGTCAAATAACGTGTTACTCATATCTAGAGAACCAGCAAACATGTACTTCACCTGCAAGATGCACACACCACAATCCATGATCTCTCAGCTAAATAATACTGTAGCGAAATAAGTATTAGTTCGCTATTCTACTGTTTAGAGGACGACAGAGTTAACTCAGCTATATTCCTACGATCCAACAGACTTCTCCATTCAGACAGATCCTACCGTTAACGGGAACCGTGAATCAGGCCCACCACAGACCACGTATAGGCAGAATCATTCTAGAAAACCGGTCTCATTTATGGAGCAGTGGCGAGCTGGCGCCACTGTTACTTTGTTCATGTATCGTTGAGACCGATTGTGGTTGAGCTAAGCTCTCTTTACTTTTCGTGTGTCTTATCTTCCAGGTTGGCGGGAGGGGTTTTTAGCCTTCGACGGGAAACCATCGAGATCTCATTACGAGTGTCAACGGCTACCGAACGTGCGTGATGACCGTTACATGTTGTGGTGTGAAATTGGTTGGGCCTTTTCACGACATTGGCTGCTTGGAGATACAATTACTGTGACTTCGGCGCGAACAAAATTTGAAGTGATGCGGTGAAGCTGTGGAACCAGCTCGCTCGTATTGTGTACATGATATGAAGTAAGCGGTCGTAATTTTGTTTTGTTGACTGACGCACTCAGAGCCATTTAAACTTTATTATTTTGGAAGATTTCAGTTGGCCTAGTTAAGCACTGGCCGTTATTTTAATGTTCTCTCAGAAATTTTATTAGTGCTTTGTGTCTCTTGTAATCAAATGATTTTATGTTGGCGTTTTCAAAGCCTGCACTCTATTAATACCGTTCTCCATGTGTAAAATACTTAAGGTCAAAGTTGCGATTTTGTCAGTAGTGTAACATGTTCCTTTACTCGATTACCCATATATCGAGTCAAAGGTTCTTCCGAGTGTTTCTATGTTTTAGAGTTATTGGAGTGCCTTTGTGATTTGGGTAGAAACTTTTGACTGTGCCAGCGCCTTAGCGGTGAATGAAATGCCGTCCGAGGTGTAGGCCTGGCAGTATTTAAGAACCTGGCCACTACCGGGAGTTGTTCACATATCGCCTTCCAAAGTTTAGTATTTATCTTCCTTCCGCCAAGGCGCGTTACGCTGGTAGATATATGAAAACAGGGTGTTACAAAAAGGTACTGCCAAACTTCCAGGAAACATTCGTCACACACAAAGAAAGAAAATATGTTATGTGGACATGTGTCCGGAAATGCTTACTTTCCATAATAGAGCTCATTTTATTACTTCTCTTAAAATCACATTAATCATGGAATGGTAACACACAGCAACAGAACGTACCAGCGTGACTTCAAACACTTTGTTACAAGAAATGTTCAAAATGTCCTCCGTTAGCGAGGATACATGCATCCACCCTCCGTCGGATGGAATCCCTGATGCGCTGATGCAGCCCTGGAGAATGGCGTATTGTATCACAGCCGTCCACAACACGAGCACGAAGAGTCCTTACATTTGGTACCGGGGTTGCGTAGACAAGAGCTTTCAAATGCCCCCATAAATGAAAGTCAAGAGGGATGAGGTCAGGAGAGCGTGGAGGCCATGGAATTGGTCCGCCTCTGCCAATCCATCGGTTACCGAATCTGCTGTTTAGAAGCGTACGAACACTTCGACTGAAATGAGCGGAAACTCCGTCGTGGATGAACCACATGTTGTGTCGTACTTGCAAAGGCACATATTCTAGCAGCACAGGTAGAGTATCCCGTATGAAATCATGATAACGTGCTCCATTCAGCGTATGTGGAAGAACATGGGCCCCAATCAAGACATCACCAACAAAGCCTGCCCAAACGTTCACAGAAAATCTGTGTTGACGTGACTGCACAATTGCGTGCGGATTCTCGTCAGCCCACACATGCTGATTGTGAAAATTTACAATTTGATCACGTTGGAATGAAGCCTCATCCATAAAGAGAACATTTGCACTGAAACGAGGATTGACACATTGTTGGATGAACCATTCGCAGAAGTGTACCCGTGGAGGCCAATCAGCTGCTGATAGTGCCTGCACACGCTGTACATGGTACGGAAACAACTGGTTCTCCCGTAGCACTCTCCATACAGTGATGTGGTCAACGTTACCTTGTACAGCAGCAACTTTTCTGACGCTGACATTAGGGTTATCGTCAACTGCACGAATAATTGCCTCGTCCTTTGAAGGTGTCCTCGTCGTTAAGGGTCTTCCCCAGTCGCGAGTCATAGGCTGGAATGTTCCTTGCTCCCTAAGACGCCCATCAATTGCTTCGAACGTCTTCCTGTCGGGACACCTTCGTTCTGGAAATCTGTCTCGATACAAACGTACCTCGCCACGGCTATTGATCCGTGCTAATCCATACATCAAATGGGCATCTGCCAACACCGCATTTGTAAACATTGCACTGACTGCAAAACCACGTTCGTGATGAACACTAACCTGTTGATGCTACGTACTGATGTGCTTGATGCTAGTACTGTAGAGCAATGAGTCGCATGTCAACACAAGTACCGAAGTCAACATTACCTTCCTTCAATTGGGCCAACTGGCGGTGAGTCGAGGAAGTACAGTACATACTGACGAAACTAAAATGAGCTCTAACGTGGAAATTAAGCGTTTCCGGACACATGTCCACATAACATCTTTTCTTTATTTGTGTGTGAGGAACGTTTCCTGAAAGTTTGGCCGTACCTTTTTGTAACACCCTGTATATTGTATGTTACCTGTTCGTATATGAAACTGTTTCCTTAAATATTACGGATTGAGAACTGGTTAAACCTTAAGCTGTATAGCAACCTCGGAGTTTCTTATGCAGCTCCTTCTAGTAATTTGTTTTATGACGTCTGACCACGTGAACATTTACTTTTAGACATCAGTGTTTCTGCTGTAGTTCTTTTTTTTTAATTTAAGTTCTTCTATTATGTCATGTAATTGGATCTTAGCTTGGCACTAGTGTTGAAGTGTCATTAAGGCATCCCTTACTGGCAATTCTTTTGTATTATATGTATTTTGAGCGAAATCCTATATGGGAGTTAGAATTTCTGCAGTTCGTCAGCAATTCGGTTTTCGCAATAAGGGACTGTTTATTTGAGTACCGAGTAAGTATGACTCGTCCACAATTTGTACTAGTCAAATTCCTTAAAAGGCGTAACGTCAATAAATTGTCTTAGTTATAAATTGTGGCCGGCCGGGGTGGCCGTGCGATTCTAGGCGCTAAAGTCTGGAACCGAGCGACCGCTACGGTCGCAGGTTCGAATCCTGCCTCGGGCATGGATGTGTGTGATGTCCTTAGGTTACTTAGGTTTAGTTAGTTCTAAGTTAAGTGCTCAGAGCCATTTATAAATTGTGACTACCAACCATGATTCCGTCCCGCTTCCTATTTTATGGTATGGAAGATATGGTGTGTAAGTGTGGTACGATTACGGAAATCAGTTACTACTTGGTAGCAGAGACATAAACATAAGGGGGGAGGGGCTTTTTCTTTCCTCTCCTATGGTTGGTAGTCGTGGCTTAGTAGGTTGTAACATTGTCCTTATTGTGTTTTTAGTCTGCCTGTTTCAGGAAGTTACGTATCACGAGTCTCCGCTCTTGCCCCGGAATAACGTATTTACGGAAAGAGCAGTTAATGTATGAACTCCGTGTGCGCGGGCTGCCGGTAGACGGAAATGTGTCTGATCTGGTGGCCAGGCTTCGTGCACCAGTTAACATTCCCGTCGCCTACCGACAGATATCGTTAGCGAGATTGGTAACTTGTTGTCGAATATCGAAACAGATTTAAGTGATGTAGGTCGGACAATTGAATTTCTGGCGTCTACTCAACCGAGGCATAAACAAATCTGTCGCGTGCAAGCGCAGTTAGCCCATTACTGTAACTGTTTATCGGATATCGCTTCAATCGATCTGAATGGTGCAATGGGGACTCTCAGTCATAAGTTGCTTGGTGTTGCCGGAGGTTTGCAGTCACGCGCAGTGGCGCTTGCTTTGAGCGAGAGAGGTTTAAGTACTGATTGCGAGCCTGAAAATGTGAGTGTGATCACACGTGTTAAGTGCAACGATGACTATTGAGTTTATTTTCCAAGTTACATAATCCAGTTATGAATGTCTTGAAAGATATATCTGTCTTGTATACCGAAAATTTGAGCCAGATTCAATCCCTCCCGTGCTGGTTAGTCCTTCTCCAGATTCATGCAGTCTGTCGTATTAGCATTATTATATCCGATGGCTAAGGGTGTGCTTAGCAGCCTGATAGCTGAGGAACTGGAACAGCAGGAGCAGGGTACCTTATTACAGCTCCGTCAGCGCATTATTAAGAGAAAACTCTCGACGCGCATGGGCGTCGAATTAGAGCGGAATGTTATTGGAAGGTCCAAGCGTGAAATGAAACCTTCGCGCTGTATTTTCAGAGGGTTCGCATCGCCGTAGTGGCGTTGGATATGTATGAGTCCAACCCTGATTGTATCGAACATATCTTGGAAGGCATGCGGGTATAGGATCACGCCAGGTTGAACCTTGTACAGCGCCCATGCTCCATGGAACAGTTTCGACATTTGGTTGATTCTATGCACGCTATTTCTTGGGCGGATGAACAGAGTTCCGCCGCACAAGTGAAAGAAATTTCTGAGGCACCAATGTGTAGTAACTCTATCAATACCAGTTCTAATTTAGTATTTCGGCGTTGCTACCGTTCCTATGCGGCCGATCATTTTGAAAGGTCCCCTTTGAACAATTATACATGACTGTGCTTAAACTGACACCCAATATTTTCAGCGCAACGCAATCTGACTTTCAAAAATCCCTACAAAAGAATGTCCCTGACTAACATTAACCTATACGTTTTACAAATCACTTACCTCACAAAAATCTTGGTTACTCGAACTACTGCAATACAACGAGCGCCACTACTGCCAGCTAAACAAAAGATTCAAACTACTTAAGGCACTAACTACTGATAGGCATAGTTAGCAAATGAAAGATTTTGATAGAGAACAAACAATGTATTTACCTTAATAGTGTTCAAAAGTCATAGTATATATAGCAGTTCATGACATCCAGTCTTACAGATTTCAAAACTCCTCCATTTCTCTCCCCACATCCACCACTGCTGGCGGCTCCCCTCCAACTGCGCAACGCTACGCGCTATTAACATCCAGCTGCCCAACACTACAATGGCCAACAACAATGCAAACCAGCCACAGACTGCAGACAGCACAGCCTGTGATTTTCAGAGCGCTACGTGGCGTTACCAATATAAAAACCTAAACAGCCTACTTACAATTTAGTACGGGATTGTCTGGTAAGTAGAAGCCCTCTTTGAAATAGCTGACGCCAGAGGATGGGAAGAGGGAGTGGGTTTACTAACTGGCCAGTGAATTGTATAGCCATTCAGGCGACGCATGTTCTGGCGCTCCCTTTTGTCTGTGCTAGGGTAGGGTAGTTCCGTATCCTCAGTTTATTATGACTGGTACATAGAATATAGACATTTGTGCAGGTTTTCGTCTCCGCAGTGTCAGGTTCAGAGATGTCGGGTCACAGATGGCCGGGAGTTACCTCTAGTAGGGGAGGTGCGGGGGTGGTTGCACAACGATAAATTCTCATGGCCTCGTAGATTTTTCATAGCTAAGAATTTGTGCGTCCCTTTGTTGCTCGAGTGTGATTTCATCCAGCATGCCGCTTTGGTATTAGATTATACCAGGAGTGTCTTTTATTTTAAGTTTGCGCCTCGCCACAGCCTCTCTTTGTGCTCGTTCCAGCAGTCTTGTGCAGGGAATGTGAGCTATGTGTGCAATGTGCAGGTTGAGACGGGTTGTCTTACGGCGTATAAAGTGCTGGCTCTCAACCAGGTCTTAGAGTGCTATCCTCAGGTCTTATCGGATAAGTTGGGGGAGACAGAAATTTTTACGTATGACATCCAATTAACTGATTGTGTGCCGTCCTTCAGGACCCTTATAGGCTGTCTCCACCGAAGATGAAGATTGTGAGAGATGAAATCAATAAGATGAGCGGGTGATTAAGCATCATCTTCGCCCTATGCTTCGCCGGCATTTCTAGTGCCAAAAGACCAGGGTAGCGATTTTCGTATGAAAGTTGGTGTTTGAGTCGGTTCCCTTGCTCGCTTTGCACAATTGCTTTACATGGTTTGCAGGTGCTAGTGTGTTCACCAACTTCGATCTCAATCAGGCATATTACCAGATCCCCCTTGCCGAGTCATCCAAGCCTATGACAGCGTTTTGTACAGATTGGAATTGGCGTTCAACCTGGTCCCTTTTGGGTTGGCCACTGGTGAGACTGTATTGTCCCGTTTGTTGGATGTAGTCTTAGGGGACTTGAAGTTGGTCTGTGTCTTCAACTATTTAGATGACGTAGTATATCTACAGTCGCACCTTTGAGGAACACCTTGTTCACCTGTAGCAGGCCTTAAGGTTGCGTTCAGCTGGCCTAACAGCAAACCATCTACGACCACCTTGTGTAAACAACAGATTTCTTCCTTAGGTCATGTGGTATCTGCAAAAGGTGCAAGTATCGACCAGGATAGAACCAAGGACATACGGAATTTTCCCTCTTCCCGGAATAAGAAAGATATCGCTCGCTTTATTGACATCGCTATGAAATTCCGTAAATTCATTGCCAGTTTCGACCGTCTTGCAGCCCCTCTTAATGATCTTCGGAAGAAGAACAGCGATTTCGTATGGGGAAAAAATCAGCAGCGAGCTTTCGCACAGATTAATACTGCAATTACTAATCCCCCGTTGCTGGCTGTGCCGGACTTTAATAGTGCGTTTGCGCTAGAGACCAACGCCTGTCATAACGGGATAGCGGCACTTTTAATTCAAGAACATGAAGGGGAGAGGCGACCTCTATCTTATGCCTCACTGCGACTGTCTGCTCCTGAATCCAACTTTTCTGTATATGAATTAGAGACTTTGGCCGTTCTTTTTGCCCTGGAAAAGTTCTGTTTATATTTGGAGCATAAATAATTTGTATTAGAGGCGGACAACCAAGCATTCAGTTGGGTCTTCGCTAGGCCGAGGAAGACTGGCCGAATTGCGCGTTGGGCAGTCCGTATATCTGCCTTTCATTTTGAAGTCAGACATATTAAAGGTTCTGATAATGCAATTACCGATGCTCTGAGTCGTATGTTTACACGAGAGTCCCAGGAAGGTCAGGAGCAAGGCGAACAGGTCATTGGGCGATTTTGTCCGACCTTCCTGACCTGTTTGGTGGGCTTAAGGAGAAGCAGCCGCAGGACCCGTGTTGTGGTCCGAGTCGAGAAAGGGTCATGGCTGGGGTTTCGGTGCCGGGTTATTACCTCCGACAAGGGGTACTGTGTAAGCAGGGTAGTGGCTATCGACAACGGACGGTGTGTTTGCCAATTGAGTTGGTACCGAGGGTCTTCCAGTATTATCACGATTCTGTTCTTGGCGGCCATTTGGGCCTGTATAAGACCTTTGCCAGGATCCGCGAACATTTTGTGTGGCCCTCTATTTATCGCGACATTAGGCGACTGGTTGGGCAGTGTGATCTCTGCAAAAGGGCGAAGCCTGATTCCGGGGTGTCTCGCGGGCCTCTACACTGGCAGCGGGAGCAGTATTCCCTAGATAAAGTTTTTATCGACTATATTGGACCGTTGCCCCGGACAAAGAAAGGCAACCGTTATATCTTGGTTGTCGTGGATGCTTTCTCCCGGATTACACGGCTGCTTCCTACTTGGGGGGGGGGGGGGGGGGGTCACTGCGGAAATCACCACCCAGCAATTGTTAAAGGTCATTTCCTGGTTCGCACTGGCCTAATCATTGCTAGGTTACAATGCAACCGCCGTGCCGTCTCGTGTGTTTAAGTCCTTCTGTTTCTATCAGGTTATTAGACATATTACCATCAAGCCTTATTACCCTAAGGCGTCATTTGCTGAAAGAGTTAATCGGAAAAAACAGCCCTAACCATCTACCAAGCTCACTCATCTGGTAGATGGGATGTCACCTTGCCCTCCCTCAGTCAAGCGTTTAATACGGCCAAACATGAGGCAACCGAGATGACACCCGCTGCATTAATGTTTGCCTATAGCATTAATTCTCCGTTATCAAACTTGTGGAGTACAAACAACCTCTTACCAACGTCCATCACGCCTCAGAGTCTCTGTGAGAATTGGCAAAGGGTCAGACAGAATATCCATGCAGCCCACCGGCGACAGCAGCTTCGATATAACAAGGGTCGTAGACCATTTTCGGGAGAGATTGATGACCTGGTTTTTATGCGTAACTTGGCGGCTCCGTCTAGCCAAGGTACCAAGGGCAAATTAAAACCGAGATATAGGGGCCCTTGCCATATCCGTAAGATCTTCAGCCGGGTTAACTAGCTGGCAAGGGAGAACGCGTCGGGCAAGCTGTTTACGGTACATCTCAGCCAGGTTAAGCTGCGATCAGTAGGGAGGGTGTGTCCCACCCCTGGGCGATGTCCTCTCCATCAGGAGAGCGAGGTCGAGCGGCGGCGAGCAGCCGCCAGTGTTATTTTGTTCATGTATCGTTGAGATCGATTGTAGTTGAGCTAAGCTCTCTTTGCTTTTCGCGTGTCTTATCTTCCGGGTTGGCGGGAGGGGATGTTAGCCTTCGACGGGTAACCCTCGACATCTCGTGACATTCGCGGGAGACGAGTGTCAACGGCTGCCGAACAAGCCTGATGACCGTTACACGTTGTGGAGTAAAAGTGGTTGGGAGTTTTGGCGACTTAGGCAGCTTAGAGATACAAGTACTGTGACTTCGCTGCGAACAAAATTTGAAGTGAAAAGGTGAAGCTGTGGAACCCGCTCCTTCGTATTGTGTACGTGATATGAAGCAAGTGGTTGTAATTGTGTTTTGTTCACCGACGCACTCAGAGCCATTTAAACGTTATTATTGTGGTGAGACTTCCATAGTCGAACTTTAAGATGGTGTGGAAGAGTTCTGTGGGTCTAGTTAAATGGTGGCCGTCATTGAATGTTTTCTCAGAAGTTTTATTAGTGCTTTGTGTCTCTTGTAATCAAATGACTTTATGTTTGTGTTTTCAAAGCCTGCACTCTATTAATGCAGTTGTCCATGTGTAAAATACTTGAAAGCTGCGATTTTGTCAGTAGTGTATCGTGTTCCTTTACACGCTTACCCATTTATCGAGTCAAGGGTTCTGCCGAGTGTTTCTATGTTTCAGAGTTATTGGAATGTCTTCGTGGTTCGGGCACAAACTTTTGATTGTGCCAGAGCCTTGGCGGGGAGTGAAATGCCGTCCGAAGTTGTTTAAGAACCTGGCCACTACCGGGAGTTATTCACATATCGCCTTCCATAGTTTAGTATATATCTTCCTTCCGCCAAGGTGGGTGAAGCTGGTAGATATATGAACCTGTTTCCTTAAATATTACGGATTGACATCTGGCTAACCCTTAATCTGTATAGCTTCCGCTGAGTTCCTTTTGCAGCTCCTTCTAGTACTTAACACGTCTCAGCACGTAACATTTGTTTTTAGAGATAAGTGTTTCTGCTGTAGTTTTTTAATTTAAGTAGTTATATCGTAGTATGTAATTGGATCGCGTATGGAAATTTGAATTTCTGAAGTTCGCCAGTAATTCTGTTTTCTTAATAAGGGACTGTTTGAGTACCGAGTACGTTCGCTTTCTAACTGTGTTTGTAAAGCTGTACCTAGTGGCTCATCCACAATTTGTAATTGTCAAATTCCTCAAAGGCGTAATGTCAATAAATTGTCTTAACCAACCATGAATCCACCCCACTTCTTCTTTTATGGTATTTAATGTATGGTGCATAAGTGTGGTATGATTAAGGAAATCACGTACCATATATGTTTTATCATTGTACTTACAATTAAATGTTACAATCGCGGTCTCAATTGAAAAACATTCGACAATGAGCGAAGTATCGGAAATACACTCTGCTGACGGCTGTGTCTCTGGAAATAGAAATACCCTGTACCATTCTTATGACTTGACGTAGTCATCTTCTTTGCACATGTGACAACACAATCACACACTTATAAGCCTGACGCTCAAGGTGAACCTATCACACATCCCCTACTTCTGCTAAGAATAATACTTAACCAATAATTGATTTCACATGATACAAAAGAATACTGAGAAAATCAGCGATGGATGGACATGTCTCAATAATTTTAGTTGCGAGTGTTACCACTGTGTCTCAGAAAGAGACAGATGTCAAAAAACCTAAACCTGATCACAAAAACTACTGGATGTACACTGTAATATTCTAATTTACTTATTGTGATTTACACAATCAAATGCCTTTGGAAGATCGTAAAATATAATAGTAGCCAGTAATTTACGCCTAATGAAATAAGTACATTCTCACTGTATGTACAGACAGCCTTCTCAACATCGGAAATCTGAATTGTGAATTTGATAATATTTTATTTGTGGTCAGATGGTCAAGAAGACAACTGTATATTACCTTTTCTGAAATTATTGAGAATGTACGCAAAAATTAAACTGGACGGAAGTTTGATAGTATTTCTTTATGTCCTTTCTAATGTAAAGGCTTGAATTCAGCATATTTTAGCCATTCAGGAAGTGTTCCACTGATAAAAGGCTCCTAACACAAATAACTCAAAAAGTCACTAAACTCATATGCACACTATTTAATCAACTTTGTTGATATACTAGTATAGCCACTAGACGTTTCTGATTTTAAGGATTTTATAGTAGAAAGTATGCCTATTGGTGTTAGGAGGATCACACTTACTACGAAAAGCTCCTTTAGGAGACGACTGGATGACAGGAATCTCCATTACCGAAAACAATGGTGAGCATCATGTCGTACACAAAATCATCATAGCTTACGTTACAGATGGGCAAGAAATCATCCAGAACGGGTGCCCCACGATTGGCATCGTGTGTTGTTTGCGGACAAAACTCGGAACTGTTTGTATCCTGGTACTTGGAGACTTCGTGTTTGAAGACAGCACCATAATACCGAGCGCCTCCGTCACTGTGTCGCACACGTGCAAGCAGGTGGTGGTGGAGTGATGTTCTGCTGTGGCATTACATGGGGCCACTGTACACCTCTCGCTGTCGCTAAGGAAAATCACGCAGATCTACCTAAAGGGACGAGATTCTGCAATGGTAACATTTTGATGACAATTTCATCTTGATGTATGATAACTCACGTGCTCATCGTGCTGTTCTCGAAGACATGTTCCTTTATCATGCTAGCATCACCAGAATGGGTGGCCTTCCTGCCCCCGTATATAAAAGCGTCGAACCTGTTTGGGATCGACTAAAACGAACTGCTTTTTGATGTCACCAGTGAGCACATGCACTGCGCAATGTATTCAGAATCGCCATTGAAGAAGATTGGGAGAATTTGGAGCAAGGCCGGCTTGATAAGCTCACCGATGGTACGTCACGACGGATTTAAGCCGGTATCCGAGCAAGTGGATGTTAAAGCACATACTGATGTTGCTCAGGAGTGCTGTGAAAAAACTTCCATTGAAAGCAGACGAATTTGTCGTTACACAAACGTTAGTTTTTTTTCTGATGATCTGGACTCGTTATTAATATACACGGATGTCCAAAATTAAAGCAACAATTCGCTATTTCCCCATCCTGTGTCTAATTCATGATATAATTTTACAAACTGCCAACAGATGTCCGTACGATCGCGTTCTTCTCAGAAGATGGCATTCTGGTTAACGGACAACCATGCCATCAATGACGTCAGGGCACATACCGAACGGGGTAGTGTTTGCCGGGTAGTCCCTCATCCACAATCGCTGTGTAAACACTCACATACAGTACAGCACAGAGAAGAGGCCTACCAGGCTCTCTGGGGTGAAGGGCCATAGGAAGAATGGAAGCAGGGGAGTTGCAAATTGATGCTACCGCCTTAGTGCCGCACGGCAACTGGGATCTCACCTCGCACCATCCACAGCATGTGTTGTATCGAGGCAAACGGAGTACAGAAGGTTTCGGCAGAGTGGCCTTCATTGTCGGAGACCTGCCGTACGTTTACATGCACCTTCACAAATGGAACATCTAGAGTGCAGTCGTCAACATGCCACCTGGACGGTCGAACAGGCCTGATTTGACCTGGAGAGCGATTCTCGGCGGATTCGCATCTGGAGGGAACCTGGAACACCATTTCGGGACCCAAACATTATGGGAAGGGACTGACGTCGAGAAGGTTTCCTAATGGTGTGGGCAGGGATTATGTTGACCACTCGAACACCTCTTCATAAAATTGTACGGGTATTTACAAGGCTTAACTGCTGCCAGGTACCGTGTTGAGACCTCATCCGCGGTTGTTGCGAGGTGCTGTGGGCCAGACTGCGTACTGATGGACGATAATGCTCGACCTCATAGAGCACAGGTGGTTGACATTTTCCTGGAAACGGTAGATACTGCACGCACGGCGTGGCCTTATCGCTGTCCCTAATTGAATTCCATAGAGCATGTCGGGGGTGTGCTAGGGAGATGGGTTGCATCCCGCCAATATCCACCAACCACTGTCAAGGATTGCGACTAGCTGTGAGGAAAGAATGGCCTTTATTTCCTCAACATGAGATTTATTACATCATTGTCCGCGGCTCGTGGTCTTGTGGTAGCGTTCTCGCTTCCTGCGCACAGGCTCCCGGGTTCGATTCCCGGGGCCAGGGATTTTCTCTGCCTCGAGATGTCTGCCTGTTGTGTGTCTTTCATCTTCATTTCATCCTCATTCACTAGCAAGTCGCCGTAGTGGCGTTAAACAACTTGTGGGACGGTGGCCGAACCGCCCCGCGAGGGGTCTCCCAGCCACCAATGCCGTACGCTCATTATTATTATTACTATTATGACACCATTCACAGCATTCCCCGTCGTTGTCTGTATTCATGCCAGACAGAGAGATGGTCACACCCTGCAATCACCACATTAACCTTTCGTAGAAACGTGTGTGCAAATCCGTTAAACTGGGAAAAAACGAAGAACTTTTTGTCTACCGTTATGCATTGCGCAGCTGTTTACATTGTTTGTAATTTACTATCACCTGTTTATACCTTTTAGTGGATAAATTACCGCAGTCTTGCAAAATTTTCATTTGTTGCTTTAATTTTTGACACCAGTGTATATATTAGCGTGCCTCAGAACCAATTATTGTTTTCTGTGCCTTGAATTTCGAAATAAAGGGGTGACGCAAAACTTCTCTGGAAATGTGTACTTTCCTTACCGCGTCACCAGCCAGCATTCAGTTTCGCGGTGGGTAGTGGTCATAATGTTTCGGCACATTTGTCACGGCAGTCAGCGGTGCCATCCAGCGCCGTCTCGGAGCCTGTGGAAGTATGCGACGGATCCATGCGTGTGCGTGAGGGAAGAGGAAGGCATATTGGCACACTCTATGAGTCCGTGAAAGGTGAATGTCAGAAACAATTGTCGAATCAGGTAATTAGAACGACAGAGACAGAAACATGTACCGCAAATAACGGGTATTGTTGGTAGCGGTGTATCTCCATGGAACGCGACCACCGTTATCCATAAAAGCAAGGAAGCGAGGCAGCAGACCGGGTCGTATTCCGGAGCATAAAGCGGCAATAAAGACTTGTCCGGGCAGGATGACGGTGCAGTAAAAGTTGCAAATTCGCGCGAGTTTAGTAGCACCGCTTGCAATGAGAACTGTACGGTGGGCCAAGACATCGGCGAGAACGGGCGCCAGCCGCAAGCAGCTATTCGGGCGCGGAAACGCACCGCCGCGTTTACAGCTGTAGCGCTGAATTCGGGGTTCTGTACACGGCCTTACGCGGCGGATGGAGCATTTATAGTCACGGAAATTTCTGCCCTAAGACGGAACCGTTTGATTGAAACGATATTTCACTAGCGCGACAGAAAACGAGACAGAGCACAAGCTCGGATTATGCAAGGGTGGAGAAGTAATTCCACTGTGTCCTATCGAAAGGAATAATCCCGTTCATGTACCTTATGGGATTCAGGGAAATAACGGAAAACTTAAATTTGGGTGGCAGTACAGGGATTTGAACTGCCGTCTCCAGCGTCTTTCCGCAGCACTACCTCTCTCGGATGCACAACTTCCCAACCAACCATAGTGCATGCCCCACAACACAGTCTACTTACAGTAACGAACTGCGGGATTAAAGTCGTTTGAACCCATTGTTTACATATGTTGTTTACAATAGAGACGCCATTGGTGTTCCACTACCACGATCCACACCCTGGTCTTTCATTAGCAAGTTGGCGGTTCAACTGTCAAACTTATCCCGCACTATGCAAAATCACAAACTCCACGAATTCGAAGGTGTGAACAATTTTTTTGTCGCGAACCTTGCCCATCTTTGTATGGGTTATCGTACGCTTTAATGCATGGCACTAACGTTTCTTGCAAGCAGCATGACATCAGTACAAAAATAACAAAGATTTCCTGCTGAAATAATACACAGTCCGATAGAGCGCGAGAATTCCATCCTGGGCGCACGTGTCCTCAATAACACGAGTCATGAAGCTTTGTCACGTTGGTACTCGTCTGTTCGACCCTGCTCGCTACCGAGCTACTGTGCTGTTTAAGCAGGAACTTATTTTTCCGCCTCAGAAGGCACGCTCCCGTAAGTTCTGAAATCAGCCAGTCAGTTTTCACAGGGTGACAGCTGTGCGTTTTGAAACACAATGGGGATGCGGTCCTCCTATGGGCGGTATAGGCATACTATTATTAATTTATGCAACTGTTTATGGTCTAATTCTCCTGCCTAGTGATGTTCATAGCTCTCCAATTGTTCAACTACGACAATACCAGAGCTTCCCACTCTGTAAAGGCATCATATACGGTTGTATGTGACACATGAAAAATACTGCGAAGTACAGTGTCCCCACATAACTTTCTAATTTAATCTCCTTGTAGCTGTATTGCAGTAAAACTGCGACTTTTTTGTCATGGAATACTACGAAGGGAAATGCTATATTAATAATCTCAACACACTTTTTTGAAACAACGAGATTATATTCTTGAATTGATTATTTCACGTTTACTATGGGCAACTGTTTCAAAATTGAACTAATAAAAATGTTCCTTTGGCAGTAGTCTTTCAGAGGTCACAAACGTTATATTTTACATAATGTGCATACGTTGCACGGTAGTTGTCGTCAATAAAGTTCCGTAACAAAAGTTGCTCTCTGTATACGGACTTACACAAATAGTTATAATATTCTAATTCAGAAGTAGAGGGATATCACTGTTTCTGGTAACTGTCTATGACAGTGTCTTAAGGTTCTGAGCCCTACCTCTCCCTGCCGGCCGGAGTGGCCGAGCGGTTCTAGGCGCTACAGTCTGGAGCCGCGCGACCGCTAGGGTCGCGGGTTCGAATCCTGCCTCGGGCATGGATGTGTGTGATGTCCTTAGGTTAGTTAGGTTTAAGTAGTTCTAAGTTCTAGGGTACTGATGACCTCAGAAGTTAAGTCCCATAGTGCTCAGAGCCGTTTGAACCATTTGAACCTACCTCTCCCACTCAAGTTCATTCTGTGCTGTCACCCCTCAAGGTCATCCCTTCACCACTCTCCCCCCTCTCGCCTCCCCCTCATCTCATGCAGTGTAATTTCGATCTGGCAGATGTAGCCCATTTTTACTGCTTTTAAAAAAAATCAGGGCGTTGGACGTAGGCCAGTTAATACAGTGGCACAGAAAAATTTCTCAGTATGGGTACCAGCTAGCACATCTGGTGTGCAGCAGTATTCCCTAAAGTAATCGTGATAGTGGCTCTCTCAGCAACTTCCTTCAAGTTTCGATGTATTTGTCATTCCCCCTCTAATATATGCACCGAAATGTCAGTAATTCGAGCTGCCTCTAATCTTTTTCAGGAACAACGTAACCATGTTGGTTATTCGATTGATTTTGGGGAGGAGGAACCAAACAGCGAGGTCATTGGTCCCATCACATTAGGGAAGAATGAGGAAGGAAGTCGGCCATGCCCTTTCAAAGCAACCATCCCGACGTTTGCCTGAAGCGATTTAGGGAAATCACGGAATACCTAAATCAGAATGGCCGGACGCAGGTTTCAACCGTCTTCCCCCCAAGGCGCCACCTTGCTCGGTAGGCTGAAGTTGTCACCATCCGGGTGCCAAATGTCAGAAAGATATTTTTATTAGTGTGCCCCAAGCCATTCCGACAGTTTGTATCTCAAGTTGACGGAAAGGATTGCGGGAACACTAATAAAGATATCTTTCTGAAATTTGGCTAAAATTGCTCCTCGGGCATGGCCGCAGGGAGTGATGGGCAATTTTTTTACATTAATTTACTCATCAGTTATTTTAAAATAGGTGACCAAAACTACAACAAAACTTCGTCTTTGGTTGAAATGTCCGCCATTTTATAAATTTTCCACATTTCAAATTAACTGTGATATTACTCTATGCTCAATATCTTACAGATGAAGGAAATTGTTTGTTTTTTGATTTGAGATAAGATATGCAGACTGCAGGACTTCCTTTACGGACACACCTCATTTTGAACAGAGCTGCTCGGTTGGGGGACTTAAGAATGGGCCCGCATCTCGTGGTCATGCGGTAGCGTTCTCGCTTCCCACGCCCGGGTTCCCGGGTTCGATTCCCGGCGAGGTCAGGGATTTTCTCTGCCTCGTGATGGCTGGGTGTTGTGTGATGTCCTTAGGTTAGTTAGGTTTAAGTTGTTCTGAGTTCTAGGGGACTGATGACCTAAGATGTTAAGTCCCATAGTGCTCAGAGCCATTTGTCTTAGTGATGACTAAATTTCCTTTACAAAATTAGAAAGTGTTGTACGAGAATCAATAAATAATGTCCAAAAAAATTTACGTTGTTGGTACTCTAGTTTTACCAAAAAATCGCACAAATCTCTTATTTTATAGGCTGAGTGAGGAGAATGGGCCTTTAAATTCTGCGTGGAATCCTGATCTCTCCCTGGCCAAGAAACAGAGCGAGAGAGTTAGCTTTCTCAACCGTAGGTTATTAATTTTTACTATCGATAGCTGCTGACATGGTCATCATCTGTTGTGTGGTGGCGCTAGTGTTTACAAAGTAGTGTGTGTGTGTGTGTGTGTGTGTGTGTGTGTGTGTGTGTGTGTGTGTGTGTGTGGTCTGCATAGCGAGGTTTCATTTCCTCGTACAGTGCGCTCTTGTTGCAGTTGTCCCTTGAAAATGGAACAGTGTGCACCTGTTGAAATATCGGCGATTGTCCAAAACACCACCCTACTGCATCCTGTAAGCTATAAAATTACGCTATCAGCTCTATTTCAGTTTTATTTCAAGAATAATGCTATTGATCTATACAATATGTCAGATTAATCAATCTAGGTGTGCACTGAATTCAATACCTGTTCCCCTGAACGATGTGAACTGGAGCCAACAGGGGTAAAAGATAAATAATGGCCGGCCGGAGTGGCCGTGTGGTTCTAGGCGCTACAGTCTGGAAACGAGCGACCGCTACGGTCGCTGGTTCGAATCCTGCCTCGGGCATGGATGTGTATGATGTCCTTAGGTTAGTTAGGTTTAATTAGTTCTAAGTTCTAGGCGACTGATGACCTCAGAAGTTAAGTCGCATAGTGCTCAGAGCCATTTGAACCATTTGATGAATAATGGTGTTGTTTCCATTTTATATACAATATTTTAACAGCCGATCCAGCACCTGGCGAGAACGTCTGAGATCGGTCGTTGAAATATTGTGCATACAATGGAAACTACAAATCCTCTAAACACCGAGAAATACAGTGTCAAGCTGAACCAACTTTGTTTTCTTGACGATAATGTACTGTTTGCCTCTTGCGTGGATAAACTTCAACAGGTAATGGAAGAACTAACAGAGCAAGTTTGATTGCAGGCCTGTAATACAGTTACAACAGGAGTAAAAGAATCTATAAATGTACGTCTAAAATAAACTTGTAGAAATTAATAATGAACTCATAAGTAGAACTAGTTGACAAACCTTTGTATCTAGAACAGCTAAAGACAGTGGATGGATGAACTTGAAAAGAAGCGTCTGGAGTGTTCTGGTGCAGTAAACGGCGAGAGTTTCCAAAACTGACCTTGCTTCAGCGTGTAATATCAGTTTTGATTAATGGCAGTGAGGCGTGGACTTCTAATGTCAGATCCGTTCAAAAACTGACGGTTGCAGAGCGACCAGTGCAGAGATGTATCTTGGGAGTTAATAGGAACGGATGAAAAAAAAAGTGTGACAGTGAACAGACGAAAATCGAAGACTAATAAGACAGCGAAAATGAATGGAGGGAGGCGGGTCGTGTAGCAAGGCGAATGTACGCTAGATGGACAAAGCAGTTCTTTGCTGGACAACCAAGAGGTAAGAAAAGACCAAGACAATGACTTGTTAGAAGGAGGGTTGATGGCGTTGGAAAACATGCAGAAGTGACACGGATCTACAGCCGAAGGCCATAATGCGTGGGGAAGTCTGTAGAGGGCTGGCAGTCGGTGTCAAATTACTGATGATTCGCTGAGTGACTTTTTTCAGAGTTGATTGTGTGGTAAACCGACTGCCCCTGATATTCATTTTTCTTTCCACTTGGGTATCTTCACACTCTCTCTTGATAGGGCATCGAACACGCCCACCTGAGACGTGGGGGATCTGATGTGATACCCAATGCAGCCAAGCATTTTTCCTTGATGGTATAACAGCAAATGCCTCTCTTCAGTGTCGTGGGAACAACTACCTATGAAGAAGATCTAACAGCTACGCTTGACAAAATTTAGAGCGGTATAATGGCGAAGATAAAATTTTACATTCTTCTAAGACTGTCCATCTCAAGGACCCGTGGCAGCGGTTGTTAGGGTAAGCATTATAAATATTTTAGCATACAGCAACTAATATTAGGATCGTAACCTACAGTAACGAGTTTGGGAGTCGAGCTCCAATTACATGGCTATCTAAGTGAATCCTACAGTAAATGCACCTCAAAAGCACTCAAGGTCAAAACATAAAAACAAATAAAATTATTTGAACATAAATAGCAACACCAGATTCCCTGCTCCGCTGATCCACATCAACCAAGTGTCGCTAAGTAAGGAGGTAGACACCTGTCACTTCAGTTGCCCTTCCTTGCACAGCTAGTTCATATACCTGTGTGGGGCTCTGGCAGACTGCACATAGCCATCAGCCGTTCCGTAACATTCTAAAGTTGTTACAAAGGACAGAGAGAGACACCATACCAATGGTTATCTGTGCAAAAACGTTTACATTGATCGGACTAACGTCATCCATAAAAGATACCTAAAAAACCATTGAAGGTGGCAGTACATTCTCGCCAGTCTGTATATTAAGTACGCTATCAAACTTAACCTGGTGAATTCCTGTTTCAAGTTCCTCAAGGAAGTCAAGATTCTTTCCCTTCTTACCCACGTGTGTCACCTGTAATTCCTTTCCTATGCCTCTCAGGGGGTGACTAGACTCATATATACACTCCTGGAAATTGAAATAAGAACACCGTGAATTCATTGTCCCAGGAAGGGGAAACTTTATTGACACATTCCTGGGGTCAGATACATCACATGATCACACTGACAGAACCACAGGCACATAGACACAGGCAACAGAGCATGCACAATGTCGCCACTAGTACAGTGTATATCCACCTTTCGCAGCAATGCAGGCTGCTATTCTCCCATGGAGACGATCGTAGAGATGCTGGATGTAGTCCTGTGGAACGGCTTGCCATGCCATTTCCACCTGGCGCCTCAGTTGGACCAGCGTTCGTGCTGGACGTGCAGACCGCGTGAGACGACGCTTCATCCAGTCCCAAACATGCTCAATGGCGGACAGATCCGGAGATCTTGCTGGCCAGGGTAGTTGACTTACACCTTCTAGAGCACGTTGGGCGGCACGGGATACATGCGGACGTGCATTGTCCTGCTGGAACAGCAAGTTCCCTTTCCGGTCTAGGAATGGTAGAACGATGGGTTCGATGACGGTTTGGATGTACCGTGCACTATTCAGTGTCCCCTCGACGATCACCAAAGGTGTACGGCCAGTGTAGGAGATCGCTCCCCACACCATGATGCCGGGTGTTGGCCCTGTGTGCCTCGGTCGTATGTAGTCCTGATTGTGGCGCTCAGCTGCACGGTGCCAAACATGCATACGACCATCATTGGCACCAAGGCAGAAGCGACTCTCATCGCTGAAGACGACACGTCTCCATTCGTCCCTCCATTCACGCTTGTCGCGACACCACTGGAGGCGGGCTGCACGATGTTGGGGCGTGAGCGGAAGACGGCCTAACGGTGTGCGGGACCGTAGCCCAGCTTCATGGAGACGGTTGCGAATGGTCCTCGCCGATACCCCAGGAGCAACAGTGTCCCTAATTTGCTGGGAAGTGGCGGTGCGTCCCCTACGGCACTGCGTAGGATGCTACGGTCTTGGCGTGCATCCGTGCGTCGCTGCGGTCCGGTCCCAGGTCGACGGGCACGTGCAACTTCCGCCGACCATTGCCGACAACATAGATGTACTGTGGAGACCTCACGCCCCACGTGTTGAACAATTCGGCGGTACGTCCACCCGGCCTCCCGCTCGCCCACTATATGCTCTCGCTCAAAGTCCGTCAACTGCACATACGGTTAACGTCCACGCTGTCGCGGCATGCTACCAGTGTTAAAGACTGCGATGGAGCTCCGTATGCCACGGCAAACTGGCTGACACTGACGGCGGCGGTGCACAAATGCTGCGCAGCTAGCGCCATTCGACGGCCAACACTGCGGTTCCTGGTGTGTCCGCTGTGCCGTGCGTGTGATCATTGCTTGTACAGTCCTCTTGCAGTGTCCGGAGCAAGTATGGTGGGTCTGACACACCGGTGTCAATGTGTTCTTTTTTCCATTTCCAGGAGTGTATGTTTGAAAACCACCGATCTCCGGTAGTTCCTCAGTCTAACAGCATCTAAATGCTCCCTATATCTTGTCGAAAATTTCCTACCTGTTTGTCGTACGTATTTTGCTTCGCACGCTGAGCACTGTATTTTGTAAACGCCTGCCTGATCAAATTTACTTATGCTGTTGCCAAATTCATGCTGTAAACTACATCTCGTTAGGTTCTTTCTTTTTTTCTGTGAGCGTGAACTGGACATTGGCCGAGAAATTTATGCCACCTTCTGTGAAGTTTTCCAAAAAATTGGCAAAGTGACGATCTTCTTACCCCATGCTATTTCTTCTTTCCGTTTTTCTGGGCCCTATGGATAAGACGATTTACCATCTTTACATTGTACCTATTATTTACTGCTATCCATGTCATAATGTTTAATCCATTTAGACTATCAGCTGCATTCACTGGAACATTATTGACTCTATTAACTAAGCTTACAGATGCCGTTTTTTTAATAAATTTGCTAATGACAAAACTGAGTGGGAATCACAATATCTATTGCAGTTCACTTTCTGAAAATGTTGAAAGCATGCAATTTGTTTTATCTCATTTGCACGGACAGGCTTTTATAAAGTACAGTGCACGTCGTGTGAAGCGAAATACTGTATACAGGAGACACTCGTAGGTAGTTTCCGACAAGATATTGGGAGCATGTAGACGCTTTTAGACTAGCAACTACGACCTAACGGTGGTTGCCAGCGCATGTGTGCGTAGAGTCACCCCCTGAAAGGCACTCAGGAGAACAAAGATGTGATAGATGCAGACAACAAAGAAAAGGAACTCGAGCTGCTGGAGGAACTTGAAATAGCAATCCACAGGGTTAAGTTTGATAAAGTACTTAATACAGAAACTGAACGATTTTGCACAAATAACCACTAGTATGGTGTCTCTCCACGTTTCTTGTAACGTCTTTGGAATGTTTTGGCACGGTTGATGGCAGAGTGTAGTCTGTTAGAGGTGTACATACGTTTACGAACTAGCGGTGCACGGGGAGGCAGCTGAAGTGAGCAGTGTTTCCGCCTTACGGGAGGAACGCCTTGGTAGCTGGGCAGTAACACGGATAAGAGAGAGCAGAGAATCTGGCGTTGCCATTTTTAAAGTAAAACAAGGGCTTCATGTCAGTATAATTTTATATGTTTTCATATTTTGACCTTAAGGGGAGACGGAAGGCAAGTGGGCTTCAAAAATTCGATTTTTAGATTTTATCATATATGAAATGCCTGGGCTTTCCTGCGTGAAACAGTTTTTGTTTAATATAAATACGACAATTGTTTCGTGAGATTTGATGGTTTCCCTGAAGCTCTGTGCACCTGCAATTTAAATGCCACACCTTCCTTTTTGTGCCATGCAGAGATGATGCACAGCATTATTTTACTCCTGGTATATTAGAGTGCTTTGGGAATGTCCAGAAGAGAGTCTAGGTTGAGAAGATTATTGAAAGAAAAGTCAAAAATAGTATTGGAAGATGGTAAGAAGACAGGTGGTAAAGGTCGCCTGACAAATGTTGGAATAGATGGCTTGGTCATAAGAAGAAATGTAGGGAATTTAAAAAACATGAAAAAATCTGTGTGGGCTACCTATTTCCATGAGCTTTCCACAAATGCAAATCCAGTGCGCAGTCTTTGCCCGAATGATCCTGACACTTGGTGCACGTACAGGACAAGTGCCACATTTGACCACAAACTTTCTTTTCCTGCATCCGTAATGAATTAAAATAAAACTCATATTTAGAGACGTTGTTGAAGAACTGTCTTAATGGGAAAACCCAAAATTTAAATGAATGTGTGAGTTCTGTCATTTGGAACCGGTTACCGAAGACTGTATTTGTTCAGTTTAAAACCCTCAAATTTGGTGTTTATGATGCTATTTTATGCTTCAATGACGGTGTAACTAGAAAACTGGATTTTTGGAATTATTGGGCATAAAATCTCGTGGAAATACTGCAAAATCCTTGGTGCAAATAGATAAAGAGAGAATACGCAAAGCAGATATTGCTAATTTAAAATGCACAAAAGAAGCCAGAGGGACTAAGAGGAGAAAAGAAGATCAGTCTGATTCAGATGATGCTCAGTATGGTGCAGGAAAATATTAGTGGTCAGCAATTCTCAACAATAACTACACTAGAATTGCAACATTAAACTTTAAATGGCTTTCAGGTACCATTATTTGATAAACTATTGGGTTTAGAAACATGAAATTTGGTCAATTTGTACTGCATATGGCAATAAGTCATTACAAGTAAATCGAAAACTACCAAACAATCAGAAACTGTTTCACAATAATTAATGTACTTGAATTTTACTAGTGAAAGAATAAAATTGTTTTTTTTTTTTCAAAACCATATGAGGTATTATGTTCATTTTACTTATAAATTGAGGCATACATTATATATATATATATATATATATATATATATATATATATATATATATATATACAGTAATAATTTCATTGTTTTATCACTTACAGTTCTTTTGAAAAGTGTACCTATTCCAAGGGTAAAATAGCATTGGCAGAATATGGATAAAAATTGCCTTCCTTTTCCCCTTAAGCGTTTCTGCCTTAAGCCTTTCTGTGGTGCACTTTATGTAGGTTTAACGTAGGCAACCAGATAATGGGAGCTTGACTCCGAAACGCGTTGCTGGGAGTGACGATCCTAATATTAGTCACTGTATGCTAAAAAAATTTATAACAATTTTACATTACCTCTGGAGAAGGAAGGATGACTGACCCACCAACCAAAGCCATTGCTGTAACGCTGTCATTTCCTCGCATCCAGAGGGTTAACTCCTGGTTGGAATGTTAGGAAGGTATACGAAGGAAACATCAGCGACAGTGAAAAACTGAGTCGTGAAATATGGTGCGAGGATGGCCTAACACGTTAAGGCGAGTGTTGGCTGTAACCAAGAAATCCGAATTAGAGCCAACGCCTGGCTCTGTTTCTAAATTGGAAAGTTTCTTAGCCTACATGTGTCAGCTGATATTTTTGTGTCCATGTTCCATTCAGAGTAATATACTTCCTAACTACAGAATTATTTCACATCCTCCTCCTCCTCCTCTGTGTCTGTACAGGTCCAAATTAACCAGGCTGCTTATTCCATTACACCGGGTGGCCAGGAAGTAAGAGCAAATATGAATTTTGCGCGATTTTGTCATATGACGGTTGGCAGCGTTGTTTTTTCATGTTTGTTATCTCCGATCCTTCCCATTAGTAACCTGTTAGCTTTTGTGTGATGAGAATTGTTGTTTGATGTTTATTTTCGTCATTGAGCAGATGAAAACTGAACAACATATCCAAGTGATAATAAGTTATTACAAGAACAGTGAAAGTCCGACGGTAACCGGCCTAAATTGCGTGTGAGACTCGGATGAAATTTTGCTCCAACCGAATCATTAGTTCGGAAGTTGATCCGGAAGTTTTAGACCACGGGTACAGTTTCGAACGGTACGAAAACAGAATGATGGCGTTCTGTTCGAATTCGCAAGAAAATACTGTCGTCGTGCGTGACAATGTGACCGCAAGTCGACAGAAAATCGGTTCGCCAACGAGCTCAGCAATTTAATTTATCACCAAGTCCACTGCATGCTGTCAAAGGGTCTGAAAATGCATGAGTACAAGATTCATCTTACACAAGAGCTGGAGCCTGCAGTTCATGGAAAGAGACATCGATTTGTAAATTATAGATTTCAGCGATCAGTTGACCTTTTTAAATTTTATTGGCAGATCTAGATTTCAGCTAGAAGTTAGCCATTTTCCATGCAATATTATTTATGTTCATTGCATGTAATGCCTGTTGGTCGGGCTTCAACCACAGTTCATTGAATACTACAGTACTATTTACAAGTCAGTGTAACAGTCGCTAAGTACAACACCTTTCCCAATGGAAGGTAACCTGATGAAGACATCGATTTGCTCAGGGGTGTTGACTCGACAAGCGGAAAACGAGAACTTCACAAAAATAATAGTTTCCTTGGATGGGTCGTACTTCAACCTCAGTGGGTACTTCAGTAAGCAGAACTGTAGAATTTGGGGTAAAGAAAATCCGCGAGTCACTGTGGAAGATGAGTAGGACAAGTGATCGGCCAGTAGTTGTTTGAAAATATGGAACTGCCGTCACTTTTAAAGGCGACCGTTACAGGAACGTGCTTTCTGATTGGCTTTTCCCTCTTATTAATGAAAACAAGATAATGTGACATGTCGCACATGCAGTGAAGTGATTGTGCTGCTGAATGAAAAGTTTCCTCTACAAATTATCTCTCTCCGTGGCAACCGGGAATGTCCTACCAGATCGTGCGACCATACGCCTTCTGATTTTTGTTTGTGGGGATATGTGAAGTCAAAAGTGTACGTCAAAAAATCACAAACAGTATACCAATTGAAGGATGAAATTAAAAGGGTTATCAGCGGTATCGCACCATACGTTTGTTAACGCGTCAGTGAACCCATTACTCGTTGCCTCACGCCTAGGGTGGCCATATGAAGGATATATAATTATTCATATATAAATGGGACAAGTTACTTGATATATTTGCAAATTTTGTATCTTCTGTAGCACTTTATTATTCGTCCCTACTTCCCGGACACCCGGACACACGTTCTTCAGTAACAGCTCTGAGTATTCTGAAATTTCAAGCTTCAGCGCTGTATGAGCCAGCAACCTGGGGCCACATTAGCTTTCTGGCGCTCTAGTTACGACGCCGTTTCCCGCGCAGAGTGCTATCTCTCCACGTTCTTAAGAGCTGTTGTATGTGTGTGAGTGCTTCCCGGGGTATGTGGGTCATAAAAGTAATGTCAACTGCGCGCGAGGGCGCCGTGTCTTCACAACAAACAAACACGCGAAGCCGAGCAGCTATCTGTGTGCACAAGCAGAGGGGGTTCGCGGAAAGGCGAGTGAGTCTACGACCCACACATCGACGCTGCACTTCGTTCTACAAGACACTATGTACGATTACCGGAAATATCACTCACAGCTGTACCCGGTGGGAGGGGGGAATCACTATCAAGTTACAAAGGTAATCTTTGTCAGAATTATCGCCACAAGCCATACGTCGATATAAACAGGGCGACTTTATTCAAAAACCCTCGAAGAATACGGAATAGACGAAAAAATCCAAGAGCTCTTAAAAGGAACAATAAAAATACAAAGTAAAAGTCATGGAAGAAATTTCGGACAAAGACAAGGGTTAAAGAAGGCGATGGAACACCTTCAATTTTGTTTAGCAGAGTACTTGAAGAAGAGAAAGAAATTGGCAGATCCTGACACCAAAAAAGTGGAATAAAAATTGCCCGAGAAAGGGTGAATCTCAACATTTATTGAACATTTGCAAAGGATTTGGCAGTTCTGGCGGATGTCGTAGAGGTAACAAGAAAACGAATAGAAAACTATAAACAGCAGGAGAAGCAGGACTGAAATCTGCGGAACAGAAAGACAGAGCTAGCGAAAAGCAATAAGACTGTGCCATCAAAATTAAACGCAAAGTACGGAAATGTTCGAAGAATGTTGTATCCTAGAGAAGTCACCTAATCTAAGGGAGAGCAAGATTACGAAAGATGTGCCAAGCATTATAATTGGAAAGTTTATAATAACACATTCATTCTCTGGAAACGTAAAAATTCATCATTGCAGGATAGTAACTCGGCTACAATGCACATAAACGTCAGAAAGACTAATGTTAGGTTGAATAAAAGAAAATAAGTAATTCGGGTAAAGGAAACAAAGTCTGTGAGGAAAATATTAGGAAACAGAAGAGCATTAGAAACACTTGAGTTAAGAAGTAACGCACAAGTATAGAATCATGAAGAAAAAATTACAGGTGAAGTTAAGAAAAGAGGACTAATGTTCTATGGGCACATGCAAATAGAGAGTCGTAGCATACTGGCAAGAATAACTGTGGAGCATTTAAAAAAATAGATAGAAGTCAAGCACAACTGGCTTAGGGAATTGCCCGAATACGTAGAAGAAATTGGCGTAGATACTCAATGAATTGAGGAAGAACAAAATATAGAAACTGTTGTAGCAGTCACTATATGTTAGGTTCGACGACTGCGCCAGTATGAGAGTTTTGTAACCGCTACACAAAATACATTAGACCAGGTACAAGAACACTTACTTGTTGTATCTCACAAATACCTTAATATCCAATTCTGGTTTCACGTTTAATCTGTACAGACTGAGAACCGAGTACCTAAATTGATAGTCGCTTCCAGCAGTAAACATCCGCTCACAGATGAAGTACATAGCCACTAAGGGCTGTGACGGTTCCAATACTTGCGGGCTGTTTATAGAAACTTTCTGGGCTCCTGGTCTCGCCGCGATGTATGCTACACTAAACACCGCTGCGGACGGAGGGAGGCCTAGCCGGTAGGGTTAGCAGCGCGGTACACAACAGAAACAAAATTATGAGGTGGTAAAGGGTTCCCAGGCAAAACAGTTAGAAAAAGACAGGGGAGAAAATGGACAGCAGTAGTGAGAAAAGAAAACATTAAACAGATAGAGGAGTACTGGAGAAAGCGCAGAGTTAAATTAGTGGTTTAAGACGGTGCTTAGGGGCCTGTACCGAAAGGAGAAGAAGAAGAAGAAGAAGAAGAAGAAGAAACAGTGTTCTCACACTCGTGTCAGAAAACAAAACGACGGATTGTACAATTGCCTACACTAACACATATCAAGACATTAATAATACATTTTTCTAACATTCCTCTTAAATAAAGATAGATTCAGTTACACGATGATTCCAGAAAGGATACACACACACACACACAGGCAGAGAGAGAGAGGGGGCGAGGGGTAGGTAGGGAAGGAGAAACAGAGGACGCTCTGTCAGTTCCGCTCTGTAATGGAACTGATAATTCGCTCATTTTTTTCGCTACATACAGTGCCTGTCGATAGAGTTTAGAGAAGGTTTACTCAATGTGTTGTTGTCTTCAGTCCTGAGACTGGTTTGATGCAGCTCTCCATGCTACTCTATCCTGTGCAAGCTGCTTCATCTCCCAGTACCTACTGCAACCTACATCCTTCTGAATCTGCTTAGTGTACTCATCTCTCGGTCTCCCTCTACGATTTTTACCCTCCACGCTGCCCTCCAATGCTAAATTTGTGATCCCTTGATGCCTCAAAACATGTCCTACCAACCGATCCCTTCTTCTAGTCAAGTTGTGCCACAAACTTCTCTTCTCCCCAATCCTATTCAATACCTCCTCATTAGTTACGTGATCTATCCACCTTATCTTCAGTATTCTTCTGTAGCACCACATTTCGAAAGCTTCTATTCTCTTCTTGTCCAAACTAGTAATCGTCCATGTTTCACTTCCATACATGGCTACACTCCAAACAAATACTTTCAGAATCGACTTCCTGATACATAAATCTATATTCGATGTTAACAAATTTCTCTTCTTCAGAAACGCTTTCCTTGCCATTGCCAGTCTACATTTTATATCCTCTCTACTTCGACCATCATCAGTTATTTTACTTCCTAAATAGCAAAACTCCTTTACTACTTTAAGTGTCTCATTTCCTAATCTAATTCCCTCAGCATCACCCGATTTAATTTGACTACATTCCATTATCCTCGTTTTGCTTTTGTTAATGTTCATCTTATATCCTCCTTTCAAGACACTGTCCATTCCGTTCAACTGCTCTTCCAAGTCCTTTGCCGTCTCTGACAGAATTACAATGTCATCGGCGAACCTCAAAGTTTTTACTTCGTCTCCATGAATTTTAATACCTACTCCAAATTTTTCTTTTATTTCCTTTACTGCTTGCTCAATATATAGATTGAATAACATCGGGGAGAGGCTACAACCCTGTCTTACTCCTTTC
Source organism: Schistocerca gregaria (assembly GCF_023897955.1). Lineage (NCBI taxonomy): Eukaryota > Metazoa > Arthropoda > Insecta > Orthoptera > Acrididae > Schistocerca > Schistocerca gregaria. The sequence continues at coordinate 803,514,441 of NC_064921.1, read as the reverse complement.
CCAACCACTGCTTCCCTTTCATGCCCCTCGACTCTTATTACTGCCATCTGGTTTCTGTACAAATTATAAATAGCCTTTCGCTCCCTGTATTTTACCCCTGCCACCTTTAGAATTTGAAAAAGAGTATTCCAGTCAACATTGTCAAAAGCTTTCTCTAAGTCTACAAATGCTAGAAACGTAGGTTTGCCTTTTCTTAATCTTTCTTCTAAGATAAGTCGTAAGGTCAGTGTTGCCTCACGTGTTCCAACATTTCGACGGAATCCAAACTGATCCTCCCCGAGGTCTGCATCTACCAGTTTTTCCATTCGTCTGTAAAGAATTCGCGTTAGTATTTTGCAGCCGTGGCTTATTAAACTGATAGTTCGGTAATTTTCACATCTGTCAGCACCTGCTTTCTTTGGGATTGGAATTATTATATTCTTCTTGAAGTCTGAGGGTATTTCGCCTGTCTCATACATCTTGCTCACCAGCTGGTAGAGTTTTGTCATGATTGGCTCTCCCAAGGCCGTCAGTAGTTCTAATGGAATGTTGTCTACTCCGGGGGCCTTGTTTCGACTCAGGTCTTTCAGTGCTCTGTCAAACTCTTCACGCAGTATCGTATCTCCCATTTCGTCTTCATCTACATCCTCTTCTATTTCCATAATATTGTCCTCAAGTACATCGCCCTTGTATAAACCTTCTATATACTCCTTCCACCTTTCTGCCTTCCCTTCTTTGCTTAGAACTGGGCTGCCATCTGAGCTCTTGATATTCATACACGTGGTTCTCTTCTCTCCAAAGGTCTCTTTAATTTTCCTGTAGGCAGTATCTATCTTACCCCTAGTGAGATAGGCCTCTACATCCTTACATTTGTCCTCTAGCCATCCCTGTTTAGCCATTTTGCACTTCCTGTCGATCTCATTTTTGAGACGTTTGTATTCCTTTTTGCCTGCTTCATTTACTGCATTTTTATATTTTCTCCTTTCATCAATTAAATTCAATATTTCTTCTGTTAGCCAAGGATTTCTAGCAGCCCTCGTCTTTGTACCTACTTTATCCTCTGCTGCCTTCACTACTACATCCCTCAGAGCTACCCATTCTTCTTCTACTGTATTTCTTTCCCCTATTCCTGTCAATTGTTCCCTTATGCTCTCTCTGAAACTCTGTACAACCTCTGGTTCTTTCAGTTTATCCAGGTCCCATCTCCTTAATTTCTCACATTTTTGCAGTTTCTTCAGTTTTAATCTACAGGTCATAACCAATAGATTGTGGTCAGAGTCCACATCTGCCCCTGGAAATGTCTTACAATTTAAAACCTGGTTCCTAAATCTCTGTCTTACCATTATATAATCTATCTGATACCTTTTAGTATCTCCAGGGTTCTTCCACGTATACAACCTTCTTTCATGATTCTTAAACCAAGTGTTAGCTATGATTAAGTTGTGCTCTGTGCAAAATTCTACTAGGCGGCTTCCTCTTTCATTTCTTAGCCCCAATCCATATTCACCTACTATGTTTCCTTCTCTCCCTTTTCCTACACTCGAATTCCAGTCACCCATTACTATTAAATTTTCGTCTCCCTTCACTATCTGAATAATTTCTTTTATTTCATCGTACATTTCTTCAATTTCTTCATCATCTGCAGAGCTAGTTGGCATATAAACTTGTACTACTGTAGTAGGTGTGGGCTTCGTATCTATCTTGGCCACAATAATGCGTTCACTATACTGTTTGTAGTAGCTTACCCGCATTCCTATTTTCCTATTCATTATTAAACCTACTCCTGCATTACCCCTATTTGATTTTGTGTTTATAACCCTGTAGTCACCTGACCAGAAGTCTTGTTCCTCCTGCCACCGAACTTCACTAATTCCCACTATATCTAACATTAACCTATCCATTTCCCTTTTTAAATTTTCTAACCTACCTGCCCGATTAAGGGATCTGACATTCCACGCTCCGATCCGTAGATCGCCAGTTTTCTTTCTCCTGATAACGACATCCTCCTGAGTAGTCCCCGCCCGGAGATCCGAATGGGGGACTATTTTACCTCCGGAATATTTTACCCAAGAGGATGCCATCATCATTTAATCATACAGTAAAGCTGCATGTCCTCGGGAAAAATTACGGCTGTAGTTTCCCCTTGCTTTCAGCCGTTCGCAGTACCAGCACAGCAAGGCTGTTTTGGTTAATGTTGCAAGGCCAGATCAGTCAATCATCCAGACTGTTGCCCCTGCAACTACTGAAAAGGCTGCTGCCCCTCTTCAGGAACCACACGTTTGTCTGGCCTCTCAACAGATACCCCTCCGTTGTGGTTGCACCTACGGTACGGCCATCTGTATCGCTGAGGCACGCAAGCCTCCCCACCAACGGCAAGGTCCATGGTTCATGGGGGGAGGTTTACTCAATACATTATATAAATTTATAACGCAAGATAAATAAATTTAAAATCATTGTACAACGTTTACTACCGTGAATAATATGTTATTAATTTTCAAATAACTTAATTATTTTTCACATACTGGACTTATTTCGAGATTTGTTTATTTCATGTTATGTCCATTTGAAGTCATTAACATCAAAAATTGTTAGTCAGAAACTTTCAAAATTATTTCAGAAAGATTATCAATATGTAAGTCACTTATTATGTAAAGTGCTTCCTTTGATGTACAAACAATCTTTGTCCTTCTTAGTAAATACGAGGGCTGTCCAGAAAATAAGTTACATTCGGTCGCGAAATGGAAACCACTGGGAAAATCCGGTAAAGCTTCGCACATATGTGTTGCTCAGTGTCTCTAGTATGCCCGTCAATCGTGTCGCGACGCTCTTTTCAGTTTTGAGTGAACAGTGAGCACGTAAAGATGCGTAGGGAATAGCGTCTCCCGCCAAGCATTAGGGCCCGGTTAGAGATTTCGCCTGTGTCATACAGCTCACATAACACAACTGTCGAGCAGTTCCTTCTTCAAGCCAATTCTCGGCCGCACACTGTAGGGGCAATGAAGACGCTCCTGCAGCGTTTCCGATTAGAAGTGTTTGATCACCAACCCACAATACAGTCCGTAATTGGCTCCCCCTGAGTCTCATTTTTGCTCACAAAAACCGCTGGCCATGAAGATAAAATTTTTCGACAGACAACGAGCTGCAGACCTGGCCGAAAGCACAGGCGGCTGCTTTCTATGACGAGGATATTGGAAAGTTGATACAACTCTACGACAAAACTCGAAGTTAGAGCGGCGACTATGTAGAGAAGTAGGTGGAAGGTGTACCTAACTATTTGCAAATAAAATGTTTCTAGTTTTCACTGTGGTTTCCGTTTCGCGACCGATCGTAACTTCCTTTCTGGACAGCCCTCGTAGCTGAAGTTCTATGTTGCCAGGATGAGATGTAGTTGTTGACGTATACTGCCACGTTGTACAGCTCTAATTTCATGTTGTACAGCTCTAATTTCATGTTGTACAGCTCAAGTTGCGCATGAAGCTAAGTCAGATTATTCTGCGTGATGAGATTTCGAATTGACTTAGGCATTGTTGTATTGTTGTATTTACATAAATCTGTTTTGAAGAGGAGGTATGATTTTTCATTAGCGGAATCATTGTGCTGCAAAGAATAAGTTCTAGGTTTGACGACAATGTGTAAACGTGAAACGCAATAAGTCAACAGATGAATGGTTTGTTACGACACGGCGTTCGTATTCCCTAGATGCTCAGTTATTATTTCAGCGAGGCACATTTTCATCGACGAGCCACAAGAAACATAGGGGTATGGAATTTTTATTGTGCGACCCTCTCTGTCACTCAATTTAGCTTCATTACAACAGCGTTGTCATTGCTAAAAAAAGTGACGCGATTGAAATAACTGCAGACACTTCTCCGGTACGTAAATTTGATTGTGATATCCTTTAACAACGAGTTGGATCGAACAGTTTTCAGCTAATGCCTTCCTTAGAAACAGATTTAGTTCTTAAACGGTGTGCCGGACCGAGACTTTGGTTCAGAACATCACACAGTTTCAGGTGGTCATTAAAGACTCAGCGCACAGTCGGCTCTTGGGAGAAAAATTCATTCAAGAAGCAAATCCGAGGCTGTGTTTAAGCTATTTCTTCGGGATACCGTTTCTTTCAGGTATTTTTATTCAACTGCGTATGAAACAGCGCTTTTACAGAGTTTGGGAAACTGGAGATTAGGACAAACATAAGTGACTCAGTGAGAGCGGTTGTGGGAAATTCCTTTGTCGACGAGCGCGACATATTGCTATTTACGACAGTAAATTTGTTGGATATGCCGAGAACGCACTGATACCCAAACCCGTACTTCCTGCTTATCACGAACAGTCGCCTAAACCATTTAGCTACCCGAGCACACCTCCAGGACTCACTCAAACTTTCATTCTCACTGATGTCAGCACCTATGATTCCTGAACTCTACAGCCAGATGTTTCACACGGTTAGTGGCGCAACAGAAGTCCGTACGGTGAAAGAAGATTCTTTACAGTTACACTGGGTTTGGCAATATTGTTACGTGCGTCTGCCATAACCAATTACGCCTCAGTTTTATCGCAGTTCTATAGACTCTACAGGTGCTGCCAACCTTTTTTACCTACTACCCGCTTTTGTATCTCTGTTAGTTGGTTGGGGGAGGGGGGGGGGGGGTGAGGGCGACCAAATAGCGCGGTCGTCGGTCTATCTGTGTCTGTAGTAAAATTTTCTAACCAGCTACCTGTTCCACGGTATCAGTAATTTATAAAGTTGGAAAGTTACTTTACTGCACAAAACTTGTACAGCAGAGGTGCAGCAAATTAAAACATACACACATCAAAAAACGTTTTGCATTACCTCGGTTCCGAGAGTTCCGGAACCTGTAGAGGCAAGTGGAATAGAGATCAACATAAACATCGTTTCCGCCCTTTTTATTGGACATCAAAACCACACATTGCATGTTGTACCACCATAGATCGAGATCTTCACAGGTGGTGGTCAAGATTGCTGTACACACCGGTACCTCTAATACCCAGTAGCACGTCCTCTTGCATTGATGCATGCCTGTTTTCGTCGTGGCATACTGTTCACAAGTTCATCGAGGCACTGCGGGTCCACATTGTCCCACTCCTCAACGAAGATTTGGCGTACATCCCTCAGAGTGGTTGGTGGGTCACGTTCTCCATAAACAGCCCTTTTCAATCTATCCCTGGCATGTTCGACAGGGTTCATGTCTGGAGATCGTGCTGACCACTCTACGCGAGCGAAGTCGTTATCTTGAAGAAAGTTATTCACAAGATGTGCACGATGGGAGCGCGAATTATTGTCCATGAAGACGAATGCCTCACCAATATGCTGCCGATATGGTTGCACCATCGGTCGGAGGATGGCATTCACGTATCGTATAGCCGTTAAGGCGCCTTCCATCACCGTCAGCGGCGTACGTCGGCGCCACATAATGCCACTCCAAAATTTCAGGGAACGTCCACCTTGCCCCACTTGCTGGACGCTGTGTCGAAGGCATTCAGCCTGACCGGATTGCCTCCAAACGCGAGTGTCTGATTGAAGGCATATGCGCCACTGATCGGTGATGAGAACGTAATGCCAATCCTGGGCGGTCCATTCGGCATGTTGATGGGCCCATCTGTACCGCACTGCATGGTGTCGTGGTTGCAAAGATGGACCTCGTCATGGACGTCGGGAGTGAATATGCGCATCATGCAGCCTATTGCGCACATCATCTGGCTGCTTGAAAAGCATTATTCAACATGCTGGCGTTGCTGTCAGGCTTCATCCGAGTCATAATTCGTAGGTAGCTGCCTGAGCGAGTCATGTCATCGACAGTTCCAGTGTCTTTCTATCTCCTCCATGCCCGAACAACATCGCTTTGGTTCACGCGGAGACGCCTGTACACATTCCTTTTTGAGAGCCCATCCTGGCACAAAGCAACAATGCTGGCCGTCTAGGCTTGGTTGAACTACAGACAACACGAGCCGTGCTGATTGTCGGCTGTCGGACCCCCTCCGTCCGATAGGCGGTGCTCATGCATAGTTATTTATATCTTTGACCGGGTTTAGTGACATCTCTGAACAGTCAAAGGGACTGTTTCTGTGATATAATACCCACAGTCAATGTCTATCTTCAGGAGTTCTGGGAAGCGGGGTGGTGCAATTTTTTTTTATCTGTGTACATTAATAATTACTTGTCAAACACTTTATGTTAAAATTCTACGAAAACCTGATGACAAGATTTTAAAAGCCCCTATCGCCTTACCGCTCCCCCCCTCCCCCCTCCCGTTGAAAGAGCTGGAACCCCACTCATGGACGTTAGGGAGACCACGTTGAGGATTTGAGGATTACTGCTACAGGTGACCCATAAAAAGAAGGTAACTTTTGAAGTGCTTGCCATTTCTGTTCTAATAAGTTGACAGTATTGAATACTGCCAGATATTCACCTGCTTTCTTTGTCAGCGCTTCACGACTGAACAGTCTGTTGCCATAGTGAAAGCATATTACAAGTGTTAAGTTTATGCAAATTCTGCTCGCAGGCTCTGTGAACAAGGAAAACTGCAGGATCTGGAGCACAGAAAACGCTCGAGTAATTATGGAGCAGCCATTAAATCAACAACGGGTGAGTGCGTGTTTGTGGCATTTGGGATGAGAGCGTAATTGGACCATACTTCTTCGAAGATGGTGTTGGAAACGCATTAACAGTGGACGGATAGAGCTACTGCAAAATGTTAAGACAGTTTTTGTGGTCAAGCTGTATCGTCTTAATGTTGAAGAGGCTCGATTGTAAGGAGATGGCGCAATCGTCATACATCGATTGCTACAATGGACTTCTTACGAGAGAGGTTCCCTGCCCGGGTGGTTCCTCGCAAAGTTGACGTTAATTGGCCACCCATACCCTGCGATCTGACACCATGTGATTTCTTTCCTTGGGATTTGAAATCTCGTTTGTATGTCAACAAACTATGATCACTGCCAGAGCTCAAGGATGAGATTCAGCGTCTACTTTAAGAACTAGAAGCGAAAATATACCGAAAAGTTGTTGAAAATTTCACGAACGAACGAAAGCCTGGATGCAGTCGTGGAGGGCATATGACTAATATAATATTTCATACTCAATCACAGGTAGCATACACTAAAATAAAATGTAGTTTACGTAATTTCGATCAATAAATTTGTGTGTTATTGTGCACTTGAAAGTTGCGTTCTTCATGGGACACCCTTTACATCGTTTTCGCTGTCATGCTTGTGATGCTTCACAGTTGAAAGCTGTAATAGCCCAGGTGGTTTCTGCTGTCTTCTTCCGGAGAAATTTTTTTTAGGATAACTGAAGTCAAGAACAACCTTCGTCTTAGCCTCCTCTCCCGCCTCCTCCTGCCGATTTTTTTCCATTTGTTGCTTAGTAGCCTGTTATTCGTTTATTAAGAAAAATACCACTTCACAACAAAGTTAAAGAAACACATCCCAATAGATTTTTCGTATCATACAATTCAAGACATAGAACAATATACAGTGAGCAGAGCTTGTTCGCAAGTGCATTTAGTTATTATTTTGTTTATAATTTCAGTAATGTACGCCCGCTAATGTCGTGCAGGCATAATATTACGAAACAGCAGCGCAACAGCGAAATCCATAACCGCTGACAACAATAGCCCCTATTATTAGACTCTAACAATGCTGCCTGTCATGCTGCGTGCTGGAGAGGATCGATGAAGACAGAGAGGGTGAGTGCGGTTTCTGGCTGGCTAGCAGCAAATGCGATCGCTATCGCTCACACACGGTATCAATTTCTACGATGGCACGTAGTATTGTTTTTATTAGTGCTGTTTTGTAAAAAAGATGAATTCTATTTAATTTGACGACTGTTACATCGAGTTGTCTAAACTACAACTGTTATCGTCATTTATGTAGCAACCTTTGTAATCATCCAAGTGCATAAACGCCAATTAATATTCACTAGAATTTATACGAGATTTCGTAAAAATTACGCTAGCTACGGTTTTTGAGGAAAAAGAAGTCGGAGACAGGCGAGCTGGAGTGTTACAGGCTCCTTGAAGTATTGAAAAATACCAAACGAGGTTCTCCATACCATGGAGGTAAAAAGTTCCTCTTATTCTGGAATACATTTTACTTGATGACTTTAAGACTGTATTGGGACGCTGCAGTAAACAGGAATAAATAGGTTTCTTAGCAAAACCCCAGTGGTGTTTGTATTACCAACTCCTAAAAACTAATTGCAGGCTGATCACTACATTAAGATATACCATTTAAACTTCAATTATGCGCAAAATTAAGCGGACAACGCGAAGTTACGGCCCAGCTCTTTAAGTATGGAATTTTCAGAAATCTGAATGTGATTGACACTGACTGGACTAATTTATTTGCATATGATTCACTACGATTGAAAGTATCTCCTTGAACACTGGTTAATTTCATTTAGATCGACATAATGAAAGTATCAAACAGAAACAATGTTTAATTAAATACTCAAATTTATTCACAAAAGGATCAAGTGGTTGGTTGGGTGATTGATTCAGGGGGAGGGAAGCAAACAGCGAAGTCATCGGACCCATCAGATTAGGGAATGGCATGGAAGGAAATTGACCGTGCCATTTCGGAGGTGCCATCCAGGCATTTGCCTGAAGCGTTTTGAGGAAATCACGGAAAACATAAATTAGGATGGCCGGACACGGGTTTGAACCGTCGTTCTGCCAAATGTGAGCCCAGTGTGCTAATCACTGCCCCACCTCCCTCGGTAAACATCAATTAATGGCATACAAATTCAATTATGAAAATCGTTACAGTTCCATTTCCAAACTCAAATGTAAGTTTAAATGGATAGCAGTGTTACTTGCCATCTGTAAATTTATTACTTGGTCACTTGAGAATAAGCTGAAATTTACTACAACGATAATTCCAGTCTACAAAACTCTGCAAATTGTGACTGAAACAGTGACTGGAAGAAGATGACTATCCCCTAAATTCCAGGCATTCATACAAGTGTAGTGAACTGGAGACAGGCAATACTCCTGAATTCCACGAGTGTGCCGGTGCTGCAAATTATGCTCGCCATCAGTATGTCTGTGTTGCGCCTGCAGTGTACGCTACATAAGTGCCTCCCCTTGGCGAAGATGAGATTGTTAGCACCTTGTCGCAACGCGAAGATGTTGCGGGTGCAACTGCGATGCAATACCTATCCAATCTGTCGCAAACAGCTATCATCCATGGATTCGATCCGGACACCTCTGCGACGACATCTGAAGTCGATGCGGACACTTCAATTACTTATTAAATTTGGGTGGGTTATTAATAACAAATTTCATAAGCGAATATATGTATTTCTAAATTACTGTGAATATCCCAAGTTCCTTAAAAAGTGTCTGCAAGGTGATCTTGGGTGGGCTTCAGCTATTTTTCTGATTACAGGCTTTTGTGTAATGAATATTGTTTCTCTTAGTGATGGTTTACCTCAAAATGCACTGAAGCGCCAAAGAAACTGGTACAGGCGTGCGTATTCAAATACACGTATACTGTATGTTGTTGTTGTTGTTGTTGTCTTCAGTCCTGAGACTGGTTTGATGCAGCTCTCCATGCTACTCTATCCTGTGCAAGCTGCTTCATCTCCCAGTACCTACTGCAACCTACATCCTTCTGAATCTGCTTAGTGTATTCATCTCTTGGTCTCCCTCTACGATTTTTACCCTCCACGCTGCCCTCCAATGCTAAATTTGTGATCCCTTGATGCCTCAAAACATGTCCTACCAACCGATCCCTTCTTCTAGTCAAGTTGTGCCACAAACTTCTCTTCTCCCCAATCCTATTCAATACCTCCTCATTAGTTACGTGATCTACCCATCTAATCTTCAGCATTCTTCTGTAGCACCACATTTCGAAAGCTTCTATTCTTTTCTTGTCCAAACTAGTTATCGTTCATGTTTCAATACGGCGCTGCGGTCGGCAACGCCTGTATAAGGCAACCAGTGTCTGGCGCAGTTGTTAGATCGGTTACTGCTGCTGGAATGGAAGGTTATCAAGATTTAAGTGAGTTTGAACGTGGTGTTATAATCGGCGCACGAGCGATGGGAGAAGCTTCTCCGAGGTAGCGATGAAGTGGAGACTTTCCCGTACGACAATTTCACTAGCGTACCGTGAGTATCAGAAATCCGGTAACAAATCAGATCTTCGATATCGCTGCGGCCAGGAAATGATCTTGCAAGAACGGGACCAACGACGGCTGAAGAGGTTCCTCCAACGTTACAGAAGTGCAATCCTCACACAAACTGCTGCAGATTTCAATGCTGGACCATCAGCCAATGTCAGCATGCGAACCATTCAACGAAACATAATCGATATGGGCTTTCGGAGGCGAAGTCCCACTCTTGTACCTTTGATGACTGCACAACACAAAGCTTTACGCCTCCCCTGGGCATGTAACGGTGTGAGATGTGTGCAGTTGGAGTCATATGGGACTCCTGATACGTCTAGATACCACTCTGAAAGGTGACACGTACGTAAGCATCCTGTCTGATCACCTGCATCCATTCATGTCCATTGTGATTTACGACGTACTTGGGCAATTCCAGCAGGATAATGCGACACCACACGCATCCAGAGTTGCTACAGAGTCGCTCCAGGAACACTCTTCTGAGTTCAGACACTTCCGCTGGCCACCAAACTCCCCAGACGTGAAAATTATTGAGCGTATCAGCGATGCCTTGCAACGTGCTGTTCCACCCCATCGTACCCTTACGGATTTATGGACAGCCCTGCAGGATTCATGGTGTCAGTTCCCTCCAGCACTACTTCAGACGTTAGACGAGTCCACGCCAAGTCGAGTTGCAGCACTTCTGCTTGCTCGCGGGGGCCCTACACAATATTAGTCAGGTTTACCTGTTTCTTTGGCTCTCCAGTGTATATAAGTATTTTAATGCTTCCTTAAGTCGGAATCAAATTTTTCACTCTTGAGCTATCGTCTCTTCCTGTCCGTGCTTCTGGATGGACGTATTGCGTCTATGTCAGGCAACAATACATAGTTGTGTAAAAGTTTTTACAAAATTTCTCGTGGAAAAGCAGGCAAGTTTCTTCCATTTCTAAATTGTTTCATTTTGAAAGTAATACCTGGATGCATCGTAGCCTGTATACTCCGGAAAACACGGCGATATTATTTATGACTGTGTTATACTTTATTCTTTATCACGGAGCCAAAAGCGCATCCTTTTCTTCAAGAAAGAAGAGATAAGTATCACTCTTAAAGTAAAGGTAATGTATCAATCAATGTAGACTGTTACAGTGGTAATCGTAGCTAGAAACTATGGAAATGCGAAACTTAGACACGTGAATTGCTGCTGGTGAATTCCGCCAGCCACACACCACGAGATAATCCACATTATTCGCACCTCCCTACGGCGCCAGTGCTTGAATACCAGTATAAGTGGTGAGTACCCTCAGCGAAGCACTTCACAGTACTTTTGCAGAGTACAGATGCATATGTAGTAAAGAGCTCTGTTTCGCTCGAGTCTCTCTAGTCGAAGTGTGAATGTAATCCAAACCTGATGTCTGTGTCACCAGTGCTATGGATTTTTCATAATTTTGAAGTTATTTGTGTCTAACTATGTAATTATTAATTGTTTTACAGTTTTCTGAATAAATGTACCGAAACTGCATCCTGTATTTTAGTCAATGTAGATTAGTTATCCGCATTTCCATTTATAGCCAACAGAAAGACTGTTTGCTTCTCCGAAAGAATCCAATAGCTCTACAAGATTTGCTTCAAGGGACTACAACAGCGAGACAACTGCACAGAGCAAGCAAGGAGAAGTTCTAAGTTTATCAAAGAAATTTCAATTGTTTCAAGTGGGAAGTTACGTCCGTTGTATACTGTACTTCGCCTGTACCGCTTTCTACTGGCGTATGGCTAGACAGAAACTTTTATGGAGGTATAGTACCACGGGCGGAGAGGGAAGAGGGGTTGGGCGACCTTGCAAATGGCTAGGCCGTACGAAAAATTTTGGTCACCACAGTCCACTCAGAATTTCCTCATGATTCCTTTCACACATTTTCAGCAGCTTCCTATTTTAATGCCATTCAACCCATCGCCTTCTTCTCAAAACTTCACCCCGGCTGCCATAGGACACGGATGTGTGTGATGTCCTTAGGTTAGTTAGGTTTAAGTAGTTCTAAGTTCTAGGGGACTGATGACCACAGCTTAAGTCCCATAGTGCTCAGAGTCATTTCTTAAGCTGGCTGCCATACCTCAGTTCACCATTGAGCACGGGCTATGTGGAACTAGCACCGTCGCCAGATTAGTCACAGGAGTGAGGAGGGGGCTTGAGGGGGGAGAGTTGGTAGTCACGGATTTGGCACAAATTTTCGTTAGTCACGGCTACTGTGATGCAACGACAAGATTCTTGCCCTCAGTAATTGCCAATAGAGATGTCACACGGCAGTGGGCCGACTGTGATTTGATGTTTCGCTCCGCGTCAAGTGCGGACTGGGGCGACTTGTTAACTGGACGTCACACCACACAGAGACACGACTCGGCCGGAGTCGGATGCAGGGCTTAAAACGGCGCTAAGTTACGACCCCCTGATAGGGCCAGCGGAACAGCGCGCCTCACATAAATCCCTCCTCGCGATAATAACGGCCGGCCGTCCGTCCCTTCCTTCACACACGCACCGCACCTCGATAGCGTATGCACAACCAGAGCTCTAGAGCCGCCGCCGGATTACGCCGGCCATCTTTATGGCGCCTGTGTGATTTACGCTCGACGTTTAAGCGCGCAATTACTGACCATAATAGCTGCGACGTTCGCCTCGATAGCGTATTACAACACGAGCTCCTTACACATTGTGCTTGCAGCTGACACGCCAACTACAGACTGTTGCATCCTGCCTAACTGTCTCATATGGGGCGCCTAGGAAACCCGCTTTCTCGAATCGCTAGACGACACTTCAGGCAAATAGTATTAGTGAACTTCATTACAAAAGGAAGTGATTACAATACTCGACTTTGTGAAATACAGATGTGTCGCAGGAAAAGGGCGACAGACAAAATAAGAAATCTCTTCAGTATACAGGGTGGTCCATTGATCGTGACAGGGCCAAATATCTGATGAAATAAGGGTCAAACGAAAAAACTACAAACAACGAAGCTTGTCTAGCTTGAAGGGGGAAACCAGATGGCGTTATGGTTGGCTCGCTAGATGGCGCTGCCATAGATCAAACGGATATCAACTGCGCTATTTTTCAATAGGAACCCCCATTTTTTATTACATATTCGTTTAGTACGTAAGTAAAGAAATATGAATGTTTTAGTTGCACCACTTATTTCGCTTTGTGATAGATGGCGCTGTAAATAGTCACAAACACATGGTTCACAATTTTAGACGAACAGTTGGTAACAGGTAGGTTTTTTAAATTAAAATACAGAACGTAAGTACGTTTGAACATTTTTTTTCGGTTGTTCTTATGTGATACTTTGTGAACTTATCATTTCTGAGAACGCATCCTGTTACAGCGTGGTTACCTGTAAATACCACATTAATGCAGTAAATGCTCAAAATGATGTCCGTCAACCTCAGTGCATTTAGCAATACGTGCAACGACATTCCTGTCAACATCGAGTAGTTCGCCTTCCGTAATGTTCGCACATGCATTGAAAGCGCGCTGACGCATGTTGTCAGGCCTTGTCGGTGGATCACGACAGCAAATATCCTTCAACTTTCCCCAGAGAAAGAAATCCGGGGACGTCAGATCCGGTGAACATGCGGGCCATGGTATGCCGGTTCGACGACCAATCCACCTGTCATGAAATATGCTATTCAATACCGCTTCAACCACACGCGAGCTATGTGCCGGACAGCCATCATATTGGAAGTACATCGCCATTCTGTCATGCAGTGAAACATCTTGTAGTAAATCGGTAGAACATGACGTAGAAAATCAGCATACATTGCACCATTTACATTGCCACCCATACATTAACCCGTCAAGGTCACTGATGTTCCACTTGTCGCAGCCATCGTGGATTTTCCGTTGCCCAGTAGTGCATATTATCCCGGTTTACGTTACCGCTGTTGGTGAATGACGCTTCGTCGTTAAATAGAACGCGTGCAAATAATCTGTCATCGTCCCGTAATTTCTCTTGTGCCCAGTGGCAGAACTGTACACGAGATTCAAAGTGGTTGCCATGCAATTCCTGGTGCATAGAAATATGGTACGGGTGCAATCGATGTTGATGTAGCATTCTCAACACCGACGTTTTTGAGATTCCCGATTCTCCCGAAATTTGTCTGCTACTGATGTGCGGATTAGCCGCAACAGCATCTAAAACACCTACTTGGGCATCATCATTTGTTGGAGGTCGTGTTTGGCGTTTCACATGTGGCTGAACACTACCTGTTTCCTTAAATAACGTAACTATCTGGCTAACGGACCGGACACTTGGGTGATGTCGTCCAGGATACCGAGCAGCATACATAGCACACGCCCGTTGGGCATTTTGATCACAATATCCATACATCAACACGATATCGACCTTTTTCGCAATTGGTAAACGGTTCATTTTAACACAGGTAATATGTCACGAAGCAAATACCGTCCGCACTGGCGGAATGTTACGTGATACCACGTACTGATACGTTTGTGACTATTACAAATCCATCTATCATAAATCGAAAGCAGTGTTCCAACTAAAATATTTATATTTCTTTACGTACTGCACGAATATGAAATAAAAATAGGGGTTCCTATATTTTTTAAACGCAGTTAATATCCGTTTGACCTATGGCAGCGCCATCTAGCGGGCCAACCATAGCGCCATCTGGTTTTCCCCTTCAAGCTAGACGAGTTTCGTTCTTTGTTGTTTTTTCAATTGATGCTTATTTCGTGATATGATTGGCCCAGTCACTATCAGTGGACCACCCTGTATAGAAGTCCTAATACGAGTGAATTAATACAGTGGATGCTTCCATCTATGTCGCTGGTCTTGACACTTATGTAGAACTCACAGAACTGGGCCAAAGGAAGTCGGGTGCAGCGCTAATGTTCTCTTCGCGTAGAGGGCGCTGCCACTGCGTTGTCGTCCTGGAGAGGGGACGGTCAGCGTGCAATTTGCTGACGTCTTCTTCTGCTCTAACGTTCCCGACCGGCGTGCAGGTGCTAGAATTTACTCTGGGACACACACTTTAACCCATTCACTGTGAATGCCTGCCACAGCAGTCCAGAACGCCGACGCGCCACAGTGCGGTCGACTTTTGAACTATTTTCTGGACACGAGCATGTTTTTGTTTTGCTACGGTACAATATGAGTTCCATTAAATTGCAGCACAACTTATGAATCATCACAGTATATAGTAAGCTACTGCCCTTCGACTAGGTAATGCAAATGTGAATGGAGAGCAGTCTACATTACTAAATGGCTTCAACCGTGAACAGTGCTAGTCGCAAGTAGAGTGTCTAACACAGTGGCGGCTAGAAACTCGGCACGCGGGCGGCCCTTTGGCATCCGGGCTGCGCTTTGGCATGCAGGCCGGACTCTACTCTCTCAGTGCACGCTTCCCCCACCATCCCACTATGCTGTCTGACCAGGAATGGGTGGGGAACTCGAAATGCGCCTCTTAGATGGCAGGACAGTCACGCATCGAACACAGGCCGTCTTGCATGTGGCTTTGTTGCATATTATGTCATCTTAGGAAATTTAAAAAAAAAAAAAACTTAAGCTATTATGTATCTTGAAAAGTGGAAAATTGGAAATTTGTGTAAGGTCCCTAGGCTTACGCACTACTTAATCTAACTTAAGCTAACTTACACTAAGGACAACACACAGACCCATGCCCGAGGGAGAAAAACTGGTATTACACTGTTATTGACTGTTGTTATAAGCGCACATACCAACAAAAAAATTAAATTAAGTTTACAACTACATTGCATAACTGATAAAGAGGGATCCAGAGAAAAGTAAACCCTTTGATATTCAATACTACACAAAAGATGATATACCGTTACAGTTCTTGCATGGGGAAAGGTTATTTTATGTGTTTAAAGTGACCGCCATTAGCACCCAAATACCGTCGATGCCGCTGCACTGTTGAACGAACTATGGCTGTCACTGTTGCTGGTGTGATAGCTGCACAGGAGGCATCGATGGTTTCTCGTAGCTCGTTGAGTGTAGCTGTCTTCTGTTGACAAACTTCATTTTTCAATATCCGCTACAGGCAGCGGTCAAGAGGAATAAGGTATGAGGACTGTGGTGGGTACTCAGCAGCTCCTCTTCGACCTATCCATCGTCCAGGTTGATTTTTATCCAATAGGGCTCAGACATCTCTGTGGTAGTGAGGCGGAGCGCCATCTTGTAAGTAAAATCTTTCATTTCCAAATACCTCTCAGATGGCACGTAAAATCGATCTTTGCAGCATACAGAGATACGCCCTGCCAGTTGCGGCACCTTCAAAGAAGAATGGGCCAATCAAACGCGCAATGATAGGCAACACCACACATGTGAACATGAGGATTTTCAGGAGCCCAGTACAATTCTAATTACATAATGATCTAGAGAGAATTTCTGTATGGTGCGAAAAGAGGCAATTAGCACTAAACAAAGAAAAGTGCGACGTCATCCACATGGGTACTAAAATAAATCCGATAAATTTTGGGTACACGATAAATCGCACAAATCTAAGGGCTGTCAATTCGACTAAATACCCGGGAATTACAATTACGAGCAACTTAAACTGGAAAGACCACAAAGATAATATTGTGGGGAAGGCGGAACAAAGACTGCGCTTTGGTGCCAGAACACTTACAAGATGTGACAAACCCACTAAACAGACAGCGGTATGGGATCCTTACCAGGTAGGATTGACGGAAGACATCGAAAAAGTGCAAAGAAGGGCAGCTCGTTTCGTGTTATCGAGCAATATGGGTGAGAGTGTCACTCATATGATACGCGAGTTGGGGTGGCAGTCACTGAAACAAAGGTCTTTTCTTTTCGGCGAGATCTATTTATTTCAATCACTAACTTTCTCTTCCGAATGTGAAAATATTTTGTTTACACCCATCTACGTAAAATAAGAGAAACCAGAGCTCGAACGGATATATTTAGGCGTTCCTTTTTCCCACACGCCATTCACTAGTGGAATGGTAGAGAAGTAGCATGAAAATGGTTCGATGAACCCTCTGCCAGGCACTTAAGTGTGAGTTGCAGAGTAACCATGTAGATGTAGATGTAGCTGTGTACACGCCGTTCTGGTGGTTTACGGTGCCGTTCAGTTTGAACTGTGCCTTGTTACACCAGATAACCATCTCTGTAAACCGTTCATCCTCGCAAAGCATGTCTTCAAACCACGCACAGTACTTCATTTTTCAGTCGAATCTTCATAGTGTGCAGCGATCTTGGAATATACATTTTCCACTTCGCAGCCTTCAGAATTCGTAGTACACTTGATCGGCGTAGCCTGCATTCGCGTGTGTCTTGCTTCACGGATTTTTGAGGTGACCTAGAAAAATGTTGCAGTGCAGCAGCACTGGAAACTGGACTTGCTGATGTTTTTGGTCGGCAAGACCTTTTCTTATGCACATTTTGGACTGTACCGCCGGCTTCAGATTTATCCGGAATACAATAAACTCTTGTACATGCTGGTGGCTGAGTTCTGCACAGATTACGCCACTTCCGTTGTATCTACATCATGTTTATGTACTTCCAGTACCCTTCAATACAACCTTACGCTTATCAAAAGACAATTTTACTTCATTCATTGTTGCGCTGTCAAATGTTGCGCGCCAAGATCTGTTGAGAAAACAAGAGACTACGCTACCGCCCATAATTGCAACGATATGTCATTTTGTTCCTAAGATAGTAACTATATAAGAGTTTCTACATTTTTCTGGAACCCCGTATTGTGTGAGCCACATATTTCCACGTAAAATTCTTACTTAAGCGTAGATATAGAAAAAGATGCAAACGCAAATAGTGTCTATAGCACGCAGTTAAGGATGGAACAAATTATCAGAACTATATGTGAAAGGGGCCAAAATTCCTAGAAATTTTCTAGCGACAGTGCAATGGCTACAGTTTTTACAAAAAAGTTAGGAGAAAACCACAATTTTTATCATTATTTAACTACTTTTGACTCGCTGAAGATACAATATAGTTGAGTCTGATACAAGCTGTCGGGACTTTCACATGCGCAGGCAGTTTATCAGACTGTCGTCACCCAGGCTGTCCTGTAATCCATTATCAAAAAATTTTCGATCTAAACTTGGATAACGCTTTTGCAACCTCATTATACAGACGTACTTAGAACTCCTGGATAGTTGTAATAGAATTTCTCTTTTAATCGGAAATTATTCTGCAGATCGATCTGTTCAATCTGCAAATGAACAGGGGCGCTTTCAACACATACGGCAAATGATCTTGAACAGTCTCAAAAACAGACGTGAGGTTGACTGTGTCCTGAAACAATTTGAGAACTGTTCCTTTATTTCTTTTAGCACCGAAATGAATTGTTCAAAATTCGCATTTTCTTTAACACCAGGGAACTTGGTGAAATGGATAGTGTTCTTCTTCAGAGGTTGTTTCTTCCAAAATGTAATTTTCATTTTAAATGCATCCACTTCTCCCATTAACTCATACATTAATTGTTTTTTACGTTGCAACGTCTTATAATGGGAGTTCAAGTGTACAGTCAAGTCAACTAAAAATACGAGGTCTGCAATCCATTGCGGACCTCGTAACGTTGGTTCCTGCTATCCTTTTTCCTTCATAAATTGAAGAATAGCAGGTCTTAACTCCAAAAATCGTTCTAGACATCCTCCTCGGCTGAACCAATGAACATCGCAGTGGTAAATCACCTCTATACGCTGTTCATGCAGTTCCATCGAAAACTGTTTAAACTGACGATTTAATAACCGATGTAACAAGATAATTTACTATTCTTACTGTCCATCCATGAAATTTAGCACAAAGTGCTGCTTGATGTGTGAAACAACAAATTCCGTACGAATAATCTGTTGATCCTTTTTTTGTTCACAACAATGCTACGAGACCATTTTCTATCCCTCACATCACTAGCGGTCCATCAACGGTAACTGAGACCAACGTGTGTTCACGCCAATGGCGTCAACTGCATCTTCAACAGTTTTCAGCAACTCGATCCCTCTAGTTGTGACTTTCATTGGCACCAGATTTAACGGTGCTTCTATCACGTGCAAACTGCTGTCCACGAACATAAATCGCAAGTTATGCCGTGTCCGAAATGTCGATCGACCCGTTAAAAGCAATCGGGCATACGATGAACTTGCTGGAATTGTCAATGCAATCCGCTTACACGACAGCTAAGCGGCTAGTTACTGTTTGTCGCTACAGATGAATTTGGGAAAATTCCAATGGCGTCACGTGTTCCGCTGCCTCAACAATCCACTCTTTAATCAGTTCGAAACGATATTGTAGTTCCAGTGTTAAGATGCAAAGTTTCTTCGCACATGCGTGCATGTCCAAAGAAACAGGCACTGAAGCACATTAAATGATTCGCAATTGCGAATGTGGACAGCAATTAGCTGTATAATGGAATGACGAAAGTGAAAATTTGTTCCGGACCGGGAGTCGAACCCGGGCACGACTCACACGGCCAGACCGAAATTTCCGTATGTCGTCAACTATGTGTCCATACACATAACAGATGTACGAGTACAGGTGTCGACACATGAATGACGGCATATTGTGAGATAACGAACATTTCGCCCTCATTTAAGTTATATGGCCTAAAGAGACAGCCTTCCAGGAATTGTGAAACGAATCCTGTCGTCCAGGACGGTGTGACACAAAGAGGACAGACTCGCCACGAGATAGGGCAAGTCCACAGGCGTCTATTGTGCTGAATGAGGCCAGGTTGATCAGGCCTAAGCACTGTAGTGTGCGAGTGAGACAGGTGACAACCTCCGTCATAGGGAAACCCCGGAGGAGCTGTTTGTGCCCAGGGAGGCGTAGCGGTGTTAAATATGGCGGACCTAAAATTGGCCATAAAGGGAAACATGTATGAAAACTACTTAATTCTATAATAATTCAGGCAATGAATCCACACTAATTTTAATCAACCATCTTTGTTAAATTTTTATTTTGATCCCAATAAAAGTAGAATATTGATCATATCTATAATAGTTCAGGACTTACTGTTAAAGTGAAATTAACAAGTTTTGTAACAAAGAGCTGAATGCTAAAAGCTGAACGCTTTGGTCGATCTTAAAGATCGGCGTTTCATATAAAAGCGCATCATTAAAATGATAAATGTTTTAAATATAAACTTTGTAACTTTATTTGTTTAAAAGAAAGTAAATTTAAATTATCAGTATTTTCAGTTAAGCATCAGGTCATCATTTCCTCCACACAAAACACATTGAACGATGTCAGCATTGAATCATTAGGACCGAGCGAGGTGGCGCAGTGGTTAGCACACTGGACTCGCATTCGGGAGGACGACGGTTCAATCCCGCGTCTGGCCATCCTGATTTAGGTTTTCCGTGATTTCCCTAAATCGCTCCAGGCAAATGCCGGGATGGTTCCTTTGAAAGGGCAAGGCCGACTTCCTTCCCCGTTCTTCCCTAATCTGATGAGACCGATGACTTCGCTGTCTGGTCTTCCCCAAACAACCCAACCCAACCCTTATCATTGGTATCATTGGTATCTTCATTCTCAATGGAAAGAAGTCTTCCGAAGTAAGAGTGATTTCAGGTGTGCCGCAGGGGAGTGTCATAGGACCGTTGCTATTCACAATATACATAAATCACCTGGTGGATGACATCGGAAGTTCACTGAGGCTTTTTGCAGATGATGCTGTGGTATATCGAGAAGTTGCAACAATGGAAAATTGTACTGAACTGCAGGAGGATCTGCAGCGAATTGACGCATGGTGCACGGAATGGCAATTGAATCTCAATGTAGACAAGTGTAATGTGATGCGAATACATAGAAAGATAGGTCCCTTATCATTTAGCTACAAAATAGCAGGTCAGCAACTGGAAGCACTTAATTCCATAAATTATCTGCGAGTATGCATTAGGAGTGATTTAAAATGGAATGATCATATAAAGTTGATCGTCGGTAAAGCAGATGCCAGGCTGAGATTCATTGGAAGAATCCTAATGAAATGCAATCCGAAAAGAAAGGAAGTAGGTTACAGTACGCTTGTTCGCCCACTGCTTGAATACTGCTCAGCAGTGTGGGATCCGCAACAGGTAGGGTTGATAGAAGAGATAGAGAAGATCCAACGGAGAGCAGCGCGCTTCGTTACAGGATCATTTAGTAATCTCGAAAGCTTTACGGAAATGATGGATAAACTCCAGTGGAAGACTCTGCAGGAGAGACGCTCAGTAGCTCGGTACGGGCTTTTGTTAAAGTTTCGAGAACATACCTTCACCGAAGAGTCAAGCACTATATTGCTCCCTCCTACGTATATCTCGCGAAGAGACCATGAGGATAAAATCAGAGAGATTAGAGCCCACACAGAAGCATACCGACAATCCTTCTTTCCACGTACAATACGAGACTGGAATAGAAGGGAGAACCGATAGAGGTACTCAGGGTACCCTCCGCCACACACCGTCAGGTGGCTTGCGGAGTATGGATGTAGATGAAGATGTAGATCTCTTTGAATCATTAGGTAATAAAATATTTGTTGTAAAGTTTAGTGCATAATAGTTGCTTCTGTTCTTTATTTTTTATTTATCAGAAAGCTCATTGGTGCAAGGCTACTGGCCGTGATATTCAAAGTTAAGAAGGAAATTGTATTGGTTTTATGTAAAAGAATTTAACGTTTATTGTGTAATGGATATTATTGTTACTTTATTTATAACGTGACAGTGGTCAAGCTTTGATTATTTAAATATGTTAAAATGTGAAATAATGTAGAATAAGCTGTAGCCAATCAGATGGACGGTTTCAGGGAAGGGAACTGCCCTAGTCAGTTGAGCGACGATGTTCGGTGCGCGGGAAATGCGGCAGAGGGCATGCTGATGCAGACGCCAAAGTGGACAGTCGGTCTTTAGGCAGCTGGGAAGTGAAACGACTCAGGAAATTTCGCGTTGTGTGGTATCGCGGGACTTAGTCTCTGGGTGGTGACCGGCGGCGCGCCTGGTTTGAGCTCATATATTTTCGCGTAAATAACGAGGTGGAGCATTGGGCTTATAATTCGCAATGAGATTGTGAATGACCTAACTGTATCAAATTGATATGCGCTAGAGTGTAACATTTACTCTAAATACTACCACTTTCCCTATTAGTTTGCTTTCTGAATAAACATTATTCTAACCAAATCGCAACTGTGTGACCTACATCATTTATTGGTCGTTAATTCAGCTGTTGTTATATGTTATATTAACTTTGAATGTTTCATACCATTTCGCAAACTTGACATCAGCCAGACAATTTAACCAAAGGGTCACAAGTGTCTAATTTAGAGTGTCTAGCGCGATACGTGTGGTTCAACCCCTAGACAAGTTTGCGTTAAGACATTTTTTTGAAGAGGAACTGCATGTGAGCCCGAACATCTTTGGAATGTTAGCTCGCAATATGGAAGTTTGAGTCTGGCCGTGGTGTACCTAAATTTTCATTGTCACCGATGTTTCCCTTATGTTACTTCTGGTCACTACAAGTTGGTTTTTTCTCCAGTGATAGTAGTCACAACCTTCGCTTATACCGTATGCAAACTGTGAGGATTGTGTAAATCACTTTAATAGCAGCTCACTTCCGGAATCTATTTGGCAGGTGTCCCCATATCATGTGGTTTTGAATGCACACACGGACGGCAGAGTTAGTTCGTGAACGCGCAGGGTCTTATCACAATGTGCCAGCATACGACGTAAAAACTGGAAATAAGCATAGCACACGTGCTAAGGTTAAGCGGAAGTGTGAATAGCATCACTCAGCATCTGAACGAATTCTAGCCTGACATCCGAGTAGACTTGCTGTGACAGATCGCACAACCTCATACTGTATCGACATAAAGGAAGTTATAAGGGCCCAATAGCTTCAGTACCCACGATCGAAAAACAACGTAGAAGTCTGATTGGACACACGACATCTTACACAGTTCACAATCGACCAGCATACACAGATATAGTTGATAACATGCTGAACATAATACCCACACCGCCATAACCAGGAAAAAAATAAGTTAGTGGAGTCAGCATTCCCAGTACCTAACTATTATCAATAACTTCAGATAATCATATCGTTTATCACATTGTTGTTATCACATCCATTATTAAAAGTTATGACTCTGGATAGAAAATTCAGTGAACTGGTTAAACAAATGTTAAGCAACACAACATCCAAGGCAAAGTTCAGAGAAAAGCTTTCAGAGGTCTTCAAGATTAAAACCAGAGACACATAGGGAAACCGACTTTCCCATTTGCTGTGTAGTTGATAAGGTGACTAGTTAGTGGCGATGAGAAATGAAAGGATTGGGTGGAATATGGCTGTCATGCAACGTAAATGCGATAAGGGTAGATTGTCTAGCAGACCGATTGCGGACCTCTGGTTCAGAGCAGAGTGGGGGGTCTAAATCAGAGGCTCAGCCGGTTCTGCGACGTTGTAGGCTGCAGATTCCTCGACTTGCGCCAAAGGGTGGTTGGATTTCGTGTTCCGCTGAATATGTCAGGTGTACACTATACACAGGTGGCCGCTACACGGATAGCAGGGGCTGTGTGGCGCGGACTGGGCGTTTTTTTTTATGTTGGAGGGTCTGGGGGAAACACAAGAAGGGCTTCAGTTACAAACACAGGAAGAACGTAGATACAGGAACCATTGGTATAACAGTTGTAAATTGTCGTAGCTGTAAATTGTCGTACCAGAGCCCCAAGCGCTAATAGAAAACACTGATGCTCAAATCGTTATAGACACATAAATCTGGCTAAAGCCAGATATAAGCCCAGCCGAAATTGTTGCGAAGAACCTAACGGTGTTCCCGAATGACTTCACAAAAGAAGACGAAGTAAATATTCCAGAATTCAATGGAGAACGGCCGCCAACATGAGTAATGTAGAATTAAATATCCTCGGAGTAGTGAAGTAACTTAAATCACTTAATAAAAGCAAGTCTTCTGGTCCAGACTGTTGTAAGGTGTCAGGCAAATCCAACACCTTCCATGAAAACCCTGACATAATAAGCAAATCTAGTAGTATATCACATAGCTCCGAATAAATCGTGACATTAAATTAACCAAAGTAATACGAGTAACGAGTGAGCCAATGGAATACCACAGACTAACACAAGAATGCCTAAATGCATGTCGTACCTTCCCACCGAGAGACCGACGCAGTTCCGAGGGGAGAAACGAGAACAGAAGCCAAGAGCAGAACCGTGTTAAGCTAGAAGGCCCTACGATAAGGGACGGACTGGACACCCACGTCGCCAGCTAACCACTAGGGCTCACCACCCGCACGTTTTAGCGTGAGACTTTTTCGCATCTCAGGTACGCCAAGGACCACCCCCCAGCCCATGTTAAAAGCTAGAGCCCTCCAGAAAAACAGTATAGATCTTACGATAACACAAAAAGGGCCACTACCACCCTCAAGTTTTATCGTGAGACTTTTTCGCGTCTCAGGTACGTCAAGGACCACCCCCCAGCCCATGTTAAAAGATAGAGCCCTCCAGAAGAACAGTATAGATCTTACGATAACGCTAAAAGGACCACACCAGCTGTAGGTTTTAGCGTGAGACTTTTTAGCGTCTCTGTTACGCTGCAGACTTTAAAAACATTGCCCCACCACGAAAAGTATAACGTTTCTCATTGGATAGACAGAAGTTTTGTAGGCGGAGCTTAAGGTTAACATTGAGACTCTGATTGGTCACATGGAAATACAGCCAGATAGTTTTTTTTAAACCAACTTCGGTAAATTGTACTAAAGAAGAGAGTTAGTTCCGAGATGGCGAGGTGAGGGGAGCTGTGCTGCGCCGGCCGCTGCCCTGACGCTGCCTAAACACTGACAAGGTAATGAACGCACGCGATGCCGCATTTTTAAGCACATAAGGCTTCACTCAGAACTGCAGAAGTCCCATCTGTTACACCCCCTTTTTTGCGTAATACTTGTGTCGATCGTTAATTAAAACTCATGGTGTTCACATTTGCCACTTGAAGAACAGATCTGAAACGCGATGATTTTTCTTTTATATAGTTATTGAGGAGCCATATCAGCCACTGTAATTTAAGACAAGTTAAATAAGTAATTAAAGATAATTGAGGGTCACTGTAGACCATTTTGATAGTTTTCTCTTTTGTGAAACTTAAATTAAACCTAGATTATAGATGTGATATGGCATAGGTCATCCTTCGATCGATTGTAGAACTTGGAAACCCATTTAGGAAATATTCGTTCACATTTTTGTTGAACGCAGTTGGTTTTTTACCATCCTGTATTAAAACATTTCCTTTTATCAATAGTGCAATTTATAAACGATGTTTTGTGAGTAGAATAAAATTTCCAATGGTAAACTTAACTGCTTTTTCGACGTTATTTTACCAGCTAACTAAAAATAGGAAAGCCTTGAACCCCTTCCACTAAATTTAGTTAGTGTTAAGATTCTTTTACAGGGAGTGCAGTGGAGCTGACACTGAGATCATTAAGTATTTGGTTATATCATCGCTAGTCTCACTGAACTCTTCTGAATTCTACATGTCATGTATGGTCTGGCGTCTCCTTACCAGCAACAGGTCCCAGGTTCAAACTATTTAATTCCCTAAAAAACACGTTCAGAGCGTCGTTGCGCGAAAGTGGTAGGGAGACACGAAATAGTACAAACAGACACCACCATGAATGTTTAGACTGTATACCAATTAGGTTACTTTCAGAGTATGCTGATGCATTAGCTCCATACTTAATAATCATATACAACCGTTCGCTCGACGAAAGATCCGTACCCAAAGACTGGAAAGTTGATATACTCTCTATACGGGGTCAATCAATAAACTATTCTTCCAACCAATTTCAATAACAAACGACAAGCAAGGTAATGATAAGGGAAAGGATTAATTACCCCCCCTCCCCCCAACCCTTCACTTTAGACTTTGTATTTATTGTCACACCCTTGAGTGCAAACCACAGAACAAGCAATAGTAACAATGAGAGAATATTTGCACTCGTAATATTTGCTATATAACTTAAGATTTACCTAATAAACAATAGGAATCTAAGATTATTCCTTTTTAACAAACATATTTTTAAGACCATAAACGATGAAGATCAACGGTTAATAAAGTCCCATAAACTTGAGCAAGGATCACCTTTTCAGTCTCTGAATGAAGTCAGTAGGTGACATGGGGGACAATCAGATGTACATTACATGTTACACCATTAAAGATGATCACTCATTAAGAATTATAACCACAAATTAAAGAAGATTCATTTAAAGCAATTAACATAAATATCAAATAATTAAGCTACCTCTCAGCAAATGTATCAAAACCAAATCTATCAATTCTATAACAATGCTGGGTCGTGGAATACGCCGGATTACCAACACAGAAGGCAAAATTTTACCAAACAGCCATTTCTCCAAACCTAGAACTATCTTAATAGTGTACAATACTTAGGTTATCCAGAACTACTCTAATTCTTTCGTGGGCATGACGGTGGAGTAGATAATTAACCTCTTATTTAATTCTCCTGGAACACTGGGCGGCAATAGACACTCATGCAACTCTTACCCCAGCGTGGCTCGGAAAACATAATGGCTCCAGCAGGAGGAGGAAACATTTACCCGAACTGGAAAGGGAACTCGTCTAACACGAGCCACTAGGTTGGACGAAGACCAATGGGCGATTTTTAATCATTAACCAAAGGTTGCTGGCCAGCGGACGAAAATTACAGAGGCAAAGGTAGCTTTATTTGTGCTCACAAGAATTGATAACTTCTGCAAATGAGATTCCGGCAGAACTACCACCGTAGAATCAATACGGGACTTTGGAGCTGAGAAGACCGAGTCAACAACGGTCTCTACCCAATATGGCCAACATTTCAGACAGACCGAGCAACCGACATCAGTCGTGGCTAGGCGGATTACCAAAAAGAAACTCTAGTGCTACCTTAAATATAATTAAATAGAGCACTTAAATTCTACGGAGACTAAACTCCTTAACACAAGAATATATACACAATAATAGCGACTAAATGCCTATGTACTAAAACACAACAGATATTGGCGAACATTAACATGATCTCGCATTTCAGACATCCATAAAATTAATTGGGTACAGTCCACTATCTCTCCGCCAGACAGTACAAGGTTATTTAACATTTTACAACGGCTTAACCAAACAGTGACCTACACCGTCCATGGGAAAACAATGACTTGCAGTTTTTTTTGTTCTTTTTTTTTTTTTTTTTCTTTACGACGCGCGCCATAAGTTAGCACGGCGTTCAAATGCACGATCACGCAAAGGGGCAGTAACACACACGCAAGGTAATTTCCGATTACAAATTCAATAAAGAGAAACGTTGCCACACAGTTATTAATAGCTCCTACAACACCGGGAGATTGGCCCCGCCAGACGACGACCGGACCGTTGCACTAACTAGATGAAAAATCTTACTTTCAGTGACGACACCAGCTTCTGTAGGTTATTGGCAGCAGCAGGCTTCATAGCTTCCCCAGCCCATGGACGGAAACGTTGTCCACAGATTTACGGCCTCTTGTGTCCTCACGCCCCAGGTTTTTGGGCCCACCCAGACTTAGCATAGAGGGACCGAGCGTCCGGTGCAGAACGGTCGTCCAGGGTCAAACACTCGTCGCAACTCCCTGGCGGAGGCCCCGCTACGCCCTCCAGGAAAGCGCGGGAACTCCAAACAGGAGTAAACCAAGGGAAAAACAGGAACCGTGGCAAACGACACGGTTCATTATGAACATCTACAATAAGAAGAATATTTTGAACAACGCGAGAATGAGACATTACCACACAGTTATCTGCTCTGGAGCCTGATAAGCTGCATAAACTCTTAACTTTGTAAGTACAGGGGTGCTTAAGACACTGAAACAGGTGGACTGAAATAATCTCAGAAGGATATCGTGACTTAGAAGATCAGAAGATGGTGAATTTAGGAGACGAGCGAATCGAAAACTGTATACCAAGATAGAGAGAATCTCGGGCATTATCAGGAAAAGGAGGATCCTGTTCTTCGGATACATCTTTCGAATGGAGCAGAGGAGGTTAACACAGCAAATAATGCATTCGCTCGATCAAAGAGGTGTAAAGGGACCTGGATGAAATGGGAGTTCCGGATCCAGAGATATATGAGACAGTCATTATAAAAAATTCAGGCTCTCACAGGTTTGGAGGACAGAATTCGACCCAGAAAAAAAAATCATCACGGACAGAAGAGCGAAGAAGGTTGCAAGGTATGAGAATGAAAGAATGTTGTTCATGGAGAAAGACCGGAAGAAACGAAGGTGACGAAAATTAACGTGGCCAAAACAAAATCTCTTAAGATTGAAATATCTGGAAATGTCACATGACGGATGAAAAACAAGATAATACACATGGAAAAACTAGAATTACGCTTCTAAATGATAATTTTTCCCTTGTAGTGTTACTATTTACAGTGGTATATATATATATATATATATATATATATATATATATATATATATATATATATATATATATATATATGAGAGGGCTGTCCAGAAAGTAAGTTACGATCGGTCGCGAAATGGAAACGACTATGAAAATCCGATAAAGCTTTGCAAAGATGTGTTGGGCAGTGTCTCTAGTATGACTCTAGGTAGAATTATGTCGCTCTTTTCATTCCTGAGCTCTTAGTGAGCGCGTGAAGATGTTATAGAAAATAGTGTCTCCCGCCAAGTTCGAGGGCCTGGTGAGAATTTTCCCCTGAAGCTATGCAACCAATATTACTTAACTGTCGTGCGGTTTCTTCTTCAAGACAATTCTCAGACTCATTCTGCAGGGGCAATGAAGATGTTACCGCATCGTTTCAATGGGAAATGTTTGGTTACCCGCAATACAGCCCGTAATTGTCTCCCACTGAGTTTCATCTCTGCTCAAACGAACCGCTGACCATGAAGACAACATTTTGGTACAGACAACGAGCTTTAGGCCAGCGCAGAGAATTAGCGGAAAGTACTGGTGGCTGCCTTCTATGATGAGGGTATTGGAAAGTTGGTACAACGCTACGACAAATGTCTGTGTCAGAACGGTGACTACATAGAGAAGTAGCTGAAAGGTGTAGCTAACTGTTACAAATGAAATATTTCTGATTTTCATTGTGATTTCCATTTTGCGCCGAACGAAGATGTAGAACGCAAGAGCAGAGAAGGCGGTGAGGTAATGGCGGCTAATGGTGCGCGGAATTTGACTGGCCCGGCCGAAGAGCGACATCTGGAAGAAGAGAATATAAGCGACGCTCCTGCTAGCCTCGGCCACGCAGATCGGCACCGGATCGCGGACGTTCGTTATCAGTGACGTATGTTAACTTGCCTGATCAGTTCACATATCAATTACTCTAAATTATATAGACTGTCACCCCTCGTTTGCTGATACTGCTTGTAAATCTCCAATGTTAGGTAGTGCCAATTGCTTTCTAGAAATTAAACTACTAATGTTATTTGTTTGAATTGTTCAATAGCATTACGAGAACGCTGCTTGCCTTACGCACCCTATTAGTGACGAATGGGCAAGACGCCACACAGTTAACATAAAAAACGATTGAGGAAAACTTCATCTTACTTGCATGTAATGGATATAAGAACTTTTTCTTTTTCCATTTTGACTTTTCAATACGAATCACCTTTCCAAATCTATAATTTGCTCTCTGGACGCCAAGACTCGAAAACTAGTGTCAGAATTTACGCTCTACTCACATGTTAAGGCCCCAGTCATCCCTTTAACGGGTTTCGTAAAGTTTATCATTATGAAGTGAATACAGCGGAATATGTAGGGAAAATTCGTGAATAGGTGGGTCTACTTCGTGGCGCAGCTAGGTAAACACGAATGAGTGTGTCTAAACATAGCGACGGCCACGCCTTGTGCGTGCGGACGAAAAGAACACGTATTTGGCTGTCGCGTGTCCCACTTCAAAGGCTTCCGTGACGCTTGCGTCGCACAGCTACACATGAAATGTAGGCCGCCTGCCGTCACATGCTGTAAGCAGACGCTAATGGAAACCGCCTCCAATTACGAGATAACGTAAGAGAGAAGCGCAGTGGAAGTGACGCCGTCATGAGGTCATGAGTGATCACCGCTGTCTCATCTACAGCATTTGCACCCTACGTCCTCTGTTATGTGTTGGATGTATTCTGCTCTCGGTATTTGCTTACAGTTTCTACTCTTTAGTGTTACCGTTAGTACGACTGAAGTTAGTCCCTAATTAGCACATGTCTTATGACCTGTCCCTTCTTGTTGTCAACGTTTCTCGCACGGTCATTTCCTTCGCAGATTCTGTGGATAACCTCGTCTTTCCTTACCTCTCAACATCCTTCTGGAGCACCACAAGATACACGTCGATTCTCTTCTGTTCCGGTTTTCCCACAATCCATGTTTCATTGCCATGCGTACATTCTCAAAAATTCCTATCTGAAGCTAAGGTCAATGTTTGATACTGGCAGACTCCCTTTGGCGAGGAATTCCCCCTTTGGCTGAGCTCATCTGCTTCTTATATCGTCCTTCCTTCGTCCATCATGTGCTATTTTCCACGGGAACAGAATACTTTCACTGCACCTACCACTGGACCACAATTCTAATTTTATCGCTCATCTCATTTCTTTTCCTCATTACTTTCATCTTTCTTTGGCTTGCTCTCAATCCATAATCACTTATACAAGACTGTTCATTTCGTTCAACAGGTACTGTAACTCTTCTTCACTTTCACTGAGAACTGAGAGCAGTAATATCACCAGCATAAACTGATATCCATTTCTCTGAGAATTCCGAAGAGCTTCTGAGACTAAAGGTGCAACAAAACTCAATTTATATGTGCAGATATTGCAATTTTACTGTTCGTAATTGTGAGTCCATAGGGCTTTAATACTAGCACTGATGTTGGTCACGCAGTGATTGAAATCGACATGCAACAGAAATAAAGATTTCTACTTCAACAACCAATGCTGACTCTCCTTTTGTTGTTAATACGGTGTGGTGATCTTGGTGCGCGCAACTCCTGATAGACTCTCCATAAAAGAAACCTGTATGTGGTATATAAGTGAAAAAACTCAAAGAGAAAGCGCTCAATTATTCTCCAGAAGAATAGAAATGAGTGAATGGTCCTTGAACAACCTGCGATATATGTGCCATCTGGTACAGAATAACACGTTACAAAATTTGCGAAGCTAATGGATGACAGAGCAACTTTGCCAGTCAGAATTCATTAATGCTCTTAATGTTTGTACCTTGGTTACCGAAAATCAGTGTTGCTCGAGAGCAACGTTGTTAAAATATATGAAACAATCGTCGTTGTTCAGGGACCGTTGTACATTTGATTTCACCAGGCGCGACGTTACCGTATCTCATAGATCAACCAGGACGTATAATGAGCGGTTAATGTTTACTGTTATATTATTATTGCACTACTGGCCATTAAAATTGCTACACCACGAAGATGACGTGCTACAGACACGAAATTTAACCAACAGGAAGAAGATGCTGTGATATGCAAATGATTAGCTTTTCAGAGCATCACACAACGTTGGTTCCTGTGGCGACACCTACAACGTAGTAACATGAGGAAAGTTTTCAACTGATTTCTCATACACAAACAGCGGTTAACTGGCGTTGCCTGGTGAAACGTTGATGTGATGCCTCGTGTAAGGAGGAGAAATGCGTATCATCAAGTTTCCGACTTTGACAAAGGTCGGATTGTAGCCTATCGCGATTGCAGTTTATCGTATCGCGACATTGTTGCTCTCGTTGGTCGAGATCCAATGACTGTTAGCAGAAAATGGAATCGGTGGGTTCAGGAGGGTAATACGGAACGTCTTTGTGGATCCCAACGGCCTCGTATTACTAGCAGTCGAGATGACAGCCATCTTATCCGCATGGCTGTAACGGCTTGTGCAGGCACGTCTCGATCCCTGAGTCAACAGATGGGGACGTTTGCAGACAACAACCATATCCACGAACAGTAAGCAGCAGCATGGACTATCAGCTCGGAGACCATGGCTGCGGTTACCCTTGACGCTGCATCACAGACAGGAGCGCCTGCGATGGCGTACTCGACGACGAACCTGGGTCCACGAATGGCAAAACGTCATTTTTTCGGATGAATCCAGGTTCTGTTTACAGCATCATGATGGTCGCAGCCATATTTGGCTACATCGCGGTGAACGCACATTGGAAACTTGTATTCGTCATCGCCATACTGGCGTATCACCCGACGTGATAGCATGGGGTGCCATTGGTTACACGTCTCGGTCACCTCTTGTTCGCATTGACGGCACTTTGAACAGTGGACGTTACATGTCAGATGTGTTACGACCCGTAGCTCTACCCTTCGTTCGATCCCTGAAAAACCCTGCATTTCAGCAGGATAATGCACAACCGCATGTTGCAGGTCCTGTACGGGTCTTTCTGGATACAGAAAATGTTCGACTGCTGCCCTGGCCAGCACATTCTCCAAATCTCTCAGCAACTGAAAACGTCTGGTCAATGGTGGCCTAGCAACTGGCTCGTCACAATACGCCAGTCACTACTGTTGATGAACTGTGGTATCGTGTTGAAGCTGCATGGGCAGCTGTACCTGTACTCGTCATCCAAGGTCTGTTTGAATCAATGCCCAGGCGTATCAAGGCCGTTATTACGGCCAGAGGTAGTTGTTCTGGGTACTGATTTCTCAGGATCTACGCACCCAAATTGTGTGTAAATGTAATCACATGTCAGTTTTAGTATAATACATTTGTCCAATGAATACCTGTTTATCATCTGCATTTCTTCTTGGTGTAGCAATTGTAATGGCCAGAAGTGTAATTCATTTCGTGCAGTGGTCGAAGTGCCGTTCTTCATACTTTGTTTTTCTTTCCTTCCAGTATTCCCTCATCCTTTCACTGTGTTGCTTTTTCCTCAGTCCATTTTGGATCTGTTGTCTTTTCATTTCATACTTCATCCATCCAAAAAATTTTATTCCAAAACTCTCTGTAGCTGTTCTTTCTTTGTAAATCTTTTTTGTCGTCTTGAATTCAGGTTGTAGGTAATTTTTTTGCCAATACTTATGCATTTTTAGTTCTTTATTATTTTTATTATTATGATAATTATATTTTTCTCTTGTTCTTTTACGTTGATTACAGTTTTAAGGGGTAATTTAATAACAGTTAAGTGCCATAGATTTATTAGGAGACATAAGTTCAGATTTACACACACTTCTGAAATGGTCATTAGCTCGTAGGGAAGAATATCACAACCATTTAATGGAAACTCAAAAAACAAGAGAAACGTAGGGTAAGGTGCTCTAAAACTGATACAGCCAAAATTTTCCCAAAAAATGATATACTGAGACTATTAATAAGAAAATCATTCTTTCTTTCACTTGTGCCTTTGCCCACAGTTAGGCAGGGTCCGCATGGTTAATCAGATTTGGCAGTGTTAGTAGAAGGGGTGGCCGGATGCCCTTACATGCCGCCACCCCGTACCCCCCGGGACGGAATTACTGTACCCCAGCTGTCTGCGACTAGTGTAATCCAAGGAAGAGTACGAAAGTGTTCAAATGTCTGCTAGCCGTGAGACGGGATGTGGGGACCAGCCTGGTATTCAGCTACTGGGATGTGGAAAACCACATCCAAGCTGGCCAGCACACCGGCCGTCGTCGTTAACCCGCCAGGCAGATTCGATCCAGGGCCGGCGCGCCTACCCGAGTCCAGGAAGCAGTACATTAATGCTCTCGGCTAACGTGACGGGTATTAATAAGAAAACCATATCTCTCAGAAATGTTCCTACTGTGATTTATGCTGCCATTGTTTATGAATAGTTAGACATAATCTGTTTTCCCATTAGACACATCACTTTGGAGAAAAAAATAATAATTACAACCAATAGTACTTGCACTGAACATGAATGCGCAAGCACACAGTTCTAGGAAGTTTGCAACAATTGCAGATATAGGGTGTTTCAAAATTTGCACTAATAAGCTTCGAGGGGATGTAGAAGGTGTTTTGAACAATATGAGGACAGGAACCCATGTCCGGAAACATCATCCAACGTCGCTACAGAGCGTCGAAGTTACAGGTGCCAGCGCCTGACGATAAGCCATCCCTTCGTCAGCAAACGTGACTTTGTGCACAATCACACCGCAGGCAGAATGTCTCGCATTGTACCAGACAGCAGTCTGGGCATTAGATCTACATCTACATCATTACTCTGCTATTCACAATAAAGTGCCTGGTATAGGGTTCAATGAACCACCTTCATGCTGTCTCTCTACCGTTCCACTCTCGAACGGAACGCAGGAAAAACGAACACTTAAATTTTTCTATGCGAGCCCTGATTTCTCATATTTTATCGTGATGATCATTTCTCCCTATGTAGGTGGGTGCCAACAGAATGTTTTCGCAATTGGAGGAGAAAATTGGTGATTGAAATTTCATGAGAAGATCCCGTCGCAACGAAAAACGCCTTTGTTTTAATGATTGTCACTCCAATTCACGCATCATGTCTGTGACACTATCTCCCCTATTTAGCGATACTACAAAATGAGCTGCCCTTCTTTGCACTTTTTCGATGTCATCCGTCAGTCCCACCTCATGTAGATCCCACACCGCACAGCAATACTCCAGAATAGGGCAGACAAGCGTAATATAAGCAGTCTCTTTGGTAGACGTGTTTGACCTTCTAAGTGTTCTGTCAATGAATCGCATTCTTTGGTTAGCTCTACCCACAATATTATCTATGTGATCGTTCCATTTTTTTTTTTTTTTTTTGTAATTGTAATCCCTAAGTATTTAGTTGAATTTACAGCCCTCAGATTTGTGTGACTTATCGCGTAATCGAAATTTAGTGGGTTTCTTTTAGTACTCACGTGAATAACTTCACACTTTTCTTTATTCTGGGTCAATTGCCACTTTTCTCACCTTACAGATATCTTATCTAAATCATTTTGCAAGTCGTTTTGATCATCTGATGATTTTACAAGACGGTAAATGACAGCATCATCTGCAAACAATCTAAGAAGGCTACTCAGATTGTCTCCTATGTCGTTGATGTAGATCAGGAACAATAGCGGGCCTATAACACTTCCTTGGGGAACGTCGGATATTACTTCTGTTTTACTCAATGACTTTCCGTCTATTACTACGAACTGTGACCTTTCTGGCAGGAAATCACGAATCCAGTTGCACAACTGAGGCGATACTCCGTAGGTACACAGTTTGGTTAGAAGCCGCTTGTGAGAAACGGTGTCGAAAGCCTTCTGGAAATCTAAAAATTGATTAATCTGACATCCCCTGTCGGTAGCACTTATTACTTCATGAGTATAAAGAGTTAGTTGTGTTTCACAAGAACGATATTTTCTGAATCCGTGCTGACTGTATGTCAATAAATCGTTTTCTTCGAGGTACTTCATAATGTTCTAATACAGTATATGTTCGAAAACCCTACTGCAAATCGATGTTATTGATATAGGCCAGTAATTCAGCGGATTACTCCTACTTCCCTTTTTGGGTACTGGTGTGACATGAGCAATATTCCAGTCTTTAGGTACGGATCTTTCTGTGAGCGAGTGGTTGTTAATATAGAGCTAGATGGCGCTAAACGCGGCCACGTCTGTCACACCAACACTGTAGGAGCCCGCTAACAGAGGCAACACAGGCAGGAGTGACAAACGTGCCTAGCAGGAACAGAGCCCTCAGTCGTACTTTGTCCGTACTCGTGTGCCGCCGTTCACCTGGAACCAGCATTAGACATGTATCTCGTAGATGGTGCGGCGAGGGGCAGTGAGCACGCAGCGTTATGCACTAATGGGCAACAGGCGTCAGCTTGCCATCCATCGGCGTCTGGGTGAAACAGTTGGTCTCACAGGACACCCACAACAGAGATCGCATGGAGGAAGCTTATGCACGCCATACTTTGTGGAGGACGTACTAGCGAGGTTGTAAGGCACCTCTTACTTGCAAATAAGAGCGCATTTTACTTTATTTTCAGTTTTGCTGTTTCGCATATATGAAGTGAATGTATCAGTGCTGTAGTACGTACGGAGTAAGGAGCGAGCGGTAGGTTCTCACGCTGGCTAGCAGAGGCGTTTGGCCATCTGGAGCTTTCAGAGCCAGTTGGATGAAGTGCCGATGCAGAAACCGCTCGTGACGTCAGCAAAGGGATACGCAGGGAAAGTGCGCGAATCAAGTAATTGTTATCAATAAATATTTGCTAATAAAAGTTGCCTTTTGCCACTCAGACATTAGGAGGAAGTTACAGGTCATTAATACCATTTCCCAGTAATTTTATAGTGCCAGGAAACGTTGATATTAATAAATAAATGAATAACTTTGGCATAAACGAAGAAATACGATCTCATAAAATTACACCGAGTGTACACAAGTTACAAATTGTGCACTATAGTCGGCAGTCGTTGAGAGGGTGCCTTTCGATCTAGTCAAGCGGGAGACCGTGCTCCATCGTTAAAAGTTACCTTATAATCAGCGTGAACAAATTCATTTTACGGTCTTTGTTAAATAAATGCACTATGATGGCATCCTGTGCAAAAATTATTTGCACAAAAAGAGCAGACAGTAGTATAGCACTTTCAGAATCCGGAGGTGCTGCTACAGCTCTGCAACTGGACATTAAACTACGAGAGCATCTTCAAGTAATAGGCAGGAAGAATTCCTAGGGACTGATGACCTTGAAGTTTAGTTCCTTTCACTTCAAAGCAACCAACGATGAATTTCCAGGCGGCGTCTCACTAGGTCAGTTCAAGGACGGGCTAGCTTAATTATCGCAAAACTTGGGTGGGGGAGCGTGGCGCCTTATACCACCATCGACAGACTCACCGGCTAAACTGAGTTTCAGTACGAGTTGGAGGTTCCTTCAGGTCCTTCTGCAACTACCAGCGCTATGTCACATTCAGCGGTTTGGCGGGTGCTGCATGAGGAAGGAAGACACATATTCCATCTTCGCAAGACCACGATTTTGCTCTGCTTGTGCAGATCGGACAGTGGCTCGTGATGCGTTGCAGCAGGCAGCCGTATAACGCTGTATATGTGTTGTTCATGTACGATGCGTCCTTCAATCAGTGATGGTGTGTTCAACGCCCAGAATTGCCATGTGTGGGCTGAGGTGAACCCCCACGCCATCCATGAACGAGATCATCAGCGAAAGTCCATTATAAGTGTATGAGCTGGCATGGTCCACGATTACTTGATTGGCCCATACATGCTCTTCCCTCGACTCACAGGCGTCGGCTTTACAACGCTTTCCACGAAGTGCTGCCAATATTACGGAAGAGATGTCACTTGCTGTCCATCGATGTATGTAGTTCCAGCACGATGGGCCACCCACACACGTCAGTCAAGCAGCCAGAGCCCAGACCGCACGGCAGTTTGGGGATGGCTGG
The DNA here is from genome assembly GCF_023897955.1 of Schistocerca gregaria. Classification (NCBI taxonomy): domain Eukaryota; kingdom Metazoa; phylum Arthropoda; class Insecta; order Orthoptera; family Acrididae; genus Schistocerca; species Schistocerca gregaria. The sequence goes on along the minus strand of NC_064921.1, from coordinate 803,476,948 downwards.
ATTGGTCCTGTAGGGACATCTAAAGAATATGCTGCTGTACGAAAGCCGGCTATAGTCAACGGAAGACCTAGTGGAGAGGCTGCATGCAGCGTGTGAGGTTGTTCGCACCGTGCACGATACCTTTGAGCGGCAGTCAGTGATACGCAGATGCCGGCCGTTGTGGCCGAGCGGTTCTAGGCGCTTCAGTCTGCAACCGCGCGACCGCTCCGGTCACAGGTTAGAATCCGACATCGGGAATGGATATGCGTGATGTCCTTAGGTTACTTAGGTTTAAGTAGTTCTAAGTTCTAGGGGACTGATGACCCATAGTGCACAGAGCCGTTTGAACCATTTTGATACGCAGATGTCGAGCATGCTGCGACACTGGAGGTAGGAATTTTGAACACCTGCTGTAACTGTATTTAATCCGTAAGTGTTTAACCATTGTTCCCGGGAGTACTACAGATTCGGTAAACTAATTTTAAAAAGTGAAGAAAACAGTCTCGATCGCAATGGAACATTTAGTTTTTAACGTTTGTTTCACATGTACAATGTCTCTTTAATTCCCTGTAACAACTGAATAAATGATAATCGTGTTATATGATGCCGGACTACGCGTATGGTTCGTCACTTTCATGGTTCCCGTCCTTTAAATTCAGTAGAGCGTCGATGTCTCGGAATGTCGGCCGTTATTCTTGTAATGTAGCCGCTTGCCGCACCCTCCACCGAGCGGCGTCGACGGCGAAGCCTCTTGCATAGGCCGTCGTTCGCCCCCGTAATTACGACAGTCTGTCTGTTGCATGCTGTATACTACACTGCAAAACATCGGAGCTTGTGTAGAGGGTTCCGAGAGACAACTGACTGCAGATACAAGCCCGTACCCAACACCGTCATCCAACGCGGCAACAGAGCATCGTATTCATAGGAGACAAGGCTAGCCTATGCAGCAGTTAGCTCCATCTGCTCCAGTGGCAATCAGTTGGGGCCTGCCTCTAGTCAAAGTGGCGTCTGCTGCCAGACGGAAGACGTGGCAAGAGGCCTACAAAGCTCTGCAGCAACGTTGGACGATATTTACGGACACCGTCCTCATTTTGTTCCTCTAGATCCCTTCTACATTCCCCAATAAGTTAGTCGGCGTAATTTTGAAACACCCTGTATACTGACTTTCTACCTACCGAATTTGTCTTACATATACAGGAAATCGTGCTCTATCTGCTGAAATATTAATTATTGTTACATTTATTATATGGAGCTAATTATTAAGTAGTCAATATAGTCTCTATATTTTTTGACATATTACAAGTTCCTAATCAGGGACAAATTATTTAGTTTCACCTGACTGCTTCGGTAGTTCGGTTTTTGAATATCTGAGTATTACTAGACACAGTTCGTGCGTTTTCATTAGGGTCTACACTAGAGTTGCGCAGCACCCGCCGATAGTCCGTTTATCTGCATAGTTTTCCACGGTCTTTAGTATGGACAGAAGTGCGATTGTTATGTGTGGATGCGAGCCGAGTTGGTGACACTTCGCTCTCAGCTTCAGGCTGTGATGGCTTTGTTTACACAGCTTGAGGGTGCAGTGGATGGACACCAAAGTTGTGGGCCGGCCGTGGGGATCCAATGTACGTCCAGCAGGTCAGAGCCCTCTGATCGGTCCTCACCGGTGGCCAGCCCAGTTACTGCTCGCGCTGAGGCCGACCCCTCACCTGTGGTCGAGTGGGAGGACACCCCAGGGCGAAGCAGGCGGCGAAAGACTTCCCAGGCGGACTTATGTAAGGCCTCCCCAGTTCCAGGTCCTGTCTGTGGCTGACACTGTCGCTGAGCCAGATGCTGTCGTCGTCCTGTTTCAGAGGAAAGCACTCAGCCTGCAGGATCCGGCCAATTGCAGAGGGTGGGATTATTGGTAGTTGGGAGTTACAACGTTAGGCACGTTATGGGGCCCCTTAGGGACTTGGCTGACCAGAAGGGTAAGAAAACCAATGTGCGCTCCGTGTGCATACCGGGTGGAGTCATTCCAGATGTGGAAAGGGTCCTCCCGGATGCCATGAAGAGCACAGGGTGCAGCCAACTGCAGGTGGTTGCTCACGTCGGTACCAATGTTGTGTGTCACTTTGGATCAGAAGAGATTATCTCTGGTTCAAATGGCTCTGAGCACTATGGGACTTAACATCTGAGGTCATCAGTCCCCTAAAACTTAGAACTACTTAAACCTAACTAACCTATGGACATCACAAACATCCATGCCTGAGGCAGGATTCGAACCTGCGACCGTAGCGGTAGCGCGGTTCCGGACTGAAGCGCCTAGAACCGCTCGATTCTCTCTGGTTTCGAGCGGTTAACAGAAGTGGTAAAGGCTGCCAGCCTTGCTTGCAAGATGAAAGCAGAGCTGACCATTTGCAGTATAGTCGACAGGACCGATTGCGCACATCTGGTACAGAGCCGAGTGAAAGGTCTAAATCAGAGGCTCAGCCGGTTCTGCGAGCGTGTAGGCTGCAGATTCCTCGACTTGAACCAAAGGGTGGCTGGGTTTCGTGTTCCGCTGAATATGTCAGGTGTCCACTATACGCAGGAGGCGGCTAAAGGGTAGCAGGGGCTGTGTGGCGTGGACTGGGCGGTTTTTTAGGTTGGAGGGTCCGAGGGAAACACAAGAAGGGCTTCAGTTACAAACACAGGAAGAACGTAGATACATGAACCATTGGTATAACAGTTGTAAATTGTCGTAGCTGTGTTGGCAAAGTACCAGAGCTCCAAGCGCTAATAGAAAGCAGTAATGCTCAAATCGTTAAAGCCAGATATAAGCTCAACCGAAATTTTTGCGAAGAACCTAACGGTGTTCCGAGAGGATAGGCTAAACACGGTTGTCGGTGGCGTGTTTGTTGCTGTCAGAAGTAGTTTAACTTGTCGCGAAATTGAAGTAGATACTTCCTATGAGTTAGTATGTGCAGAGGTCATTGTTGGCAACCGGAATAAAATAATAATTGGATCCTTTTACCGACCTCGCAATTCAGATGATACAGTTGCTGAAAGGTTCAAAGAAAACTTGAGTTTAATTTCAAACACGTGCCCGACTCATACGATAATAGTTGGTTGTGATTTTAATTTACCCTCGATATGTTGGCGAAAACAGATGTTTAATTCTGAAGGTACGCATCAAATATCATCCGAAATTGTGCTAAACGCATTCTCTGAAAATTATTTCGCGCAGTTAGTTCGTAAGCCCACACGAATAGTAAACGGTTGTGGAAACATACTTGACCTCTTAGGAATAAATAATCCTGTGTTAATAACGAGCACCAAAACGGATTCAGGGATTAGTGAACACAGGGTTGTCGTAGCGAGATTGAATATTATAATCCCCAAATCCTCGAAAAACAAGAGAAAAATATACATATTCAAAAAAGCAGATAAAAATCCACTTGACGCCTTCCTTAGAGACAATCTCCACTCATTCCAAATTAATAATATAAGTGTAGACCAGATGTGGCTTAGATTCAAAGAAATAGTACCGGCAGCAATTTAGAGATTTATACCAATTAAATTAACAAACGATCCTCCTTGGTACACAAAACGGGTTAGAAATCTATTGTAGAAACAACGAAACAAACATGGCAAAATTTAAACAGACGCAAAATCCTCAAGATTGGCGATCTTTTACAGAAGCTCGAAATTTAGCGCGGACTTCAATGCGAGATGCCTTTAACAGTTACCGCAACGAAACTTTGTCTCGAAACCTGGCAGAAAATCGAAAGAGATTCCAGTCGTATGTGAAGTATGTTAGCGGCAAGAAACAATCAATGCCCTCCCCGCGAGTTAGCAATGGAGATACTATCGAAGACAGTGCTGCCAAAGCAGAGTTACTAAACACAGCCTTCCGAAATCGCTTCACCATAGAAGACGAAGTAAATATTCCAGAATTCAATCGAGAACAGCTGCTAACATGATTAAAGTAGAAGTAAATATCCTCGGAATAGTGAAGCAACTTAAATCACTTAATAAAACTAAGTCTTCTGGTCCAGACTGTGTACCAATTAAGTTCCTTTCGGAGTATGCAGATGCATTAGCTCCATACTTAACAATCGTATACAACCGTTCGCTCGACGAAAGATCCGTACCCAAAGACTGGAAAGTTGCACAGGGCATACCAATATTCAAGAAAGGTAGTAGGAGTAATCCACTAAATTACAGGCCCATATCGTTAACGTCGATATGAAGCATGATTTTAGAACATATATTGCGTTCGAAAATTATGAATTGCCTCGAAGAAAACGGCCTATTGACACAGATCCAACATGGATTTAGAACACATCGTTCCTGTGAAACACAACTAGCTCTTTATTCACATGATATGTTGAGTGCTATTGACGAGGGATTTCAGATAGATTACGTATTTCTAGATTTCCGGTAGGTTTTTGATACTGTACCACACAAGCGGCTGGTAGTGAAATTGCGTGCTTATGGAATATCGTCTCAGTTATGTTACTAGATTAGTGATTTCCTGTCAGAGAGTTCAAAGTTCGTAGTAATTGACGGAAAGTCATCGAGTAAAACAGAAGTGATTTCTGGCGTTCCCCAGGTAGTGTTATAGGCTCTTTGCTGTTCCTTATCTATATAAATGATTTGGGAGACAATCGGAGCAGCCGTCTTCGATCTTTTTCAGATGACGCTGTCGTTTATCGAGTAATAAAGTCATCAGAAGATCAAAACAAACTGCAAAACGATTTAGAAAAATTATCTGAATGGTGCGAAAAGTGGCAGTTGACCCTAAATAACGAAAAGTGTGAGGTCATCCACATGAGTGCTAAAAGGAACTCGTTAAACTACACGATATGTCAGTCTAATCTAAAAGCCGTAAATTCAACTAAATACCTAGTTATTACAATTAGGAACAACTTAAATTAGAAGGAACACACTGAAAATGTTGTGGGGGGGGGGGGCTAACCAAAGACTGCGTTTTATTGGCAGGACACTTAGAAAATGTAACAGACCTACTAAGGAGACTGCCTACACTACGCTTGTCCGTCCTCATTTAGAACACTGCTGCGCGATGTGGGGTCCTTACTGACGGAGTACATCGAAAAAGTTCAAACAAAGGCTGCACGTTTTGTATTATCGCGAAATATGGGAGAGACTGTCACAGAAATGATACAGGATTTGGGCTGAAAAACATTTTAAAAAAGGCGTTTTTCGTTGCAACGGAATCTTCTCACGAAATTCCAATCACCAACTTTCTCCTCCGAATGCGAAAACATTTTGTTGATACCGACCTACATAGGGAGGAACGATCACCACCATAAAATAAGGGAAATCAGAGCTCGTACGGAAAGATATAGGTGTTCATTCTTTCCGCGCACTATACGAGATTTGAATAATAGAGAATTGTGAAGGTGGTTCGATGAACCCTCTGCCAGGCACTTAAATGTGATTTGCAGAGTATCCATGTGGATGTAGATAGATTAAAGGCAATGTCCTGACTGTACGGCAAGTTGAAAAAGAGAAAGAGTGAGAGTGAGAGATAGGGTGATACATTTACGTGCGTATCATAAACTTCTTCCCTGAAAAACATTTCTCTCCTTCATACCTTTTCTGTGTTACCACAGATGACACGTCACCGATCTCATTTGTACGAATACTGCAGTAAATGCGAGGTGCCCATTTGCTTACACAGCACTGAGTGGAATGCATAAATTATTATGAAATGTTCTGTGTGTACGGAATTCTGCTATTGTTCATTAACTTTACCTTGTGTCACTTCTTTTTCTGTGTCCATCACTATATATTATTTTAATATATTTCTCGTCTTCTGAAACCTTCTCCTTCTGTTAATTTTACGAAAATATGACGGTGGGCTTATTTTCCTCCATTTCAATTGCCGATGAAGACAGCCGACTTCAGGGATCACCAGTGCTTTTCAAAGTGATATAAAATATGAATGAATTCTTCTTTTGTTCTATTTCACTTTAAAAAGAATATATAATACTGATATCAAGTATTCTCTTATTCAGAAACATATATGATACATAACCCTCCTAGCCCCATCATACTCCGAGCTGTACATCATAACCAACTTCTACATACAAGAGAATGAAACAAAATCATGTACAAAAAATGAATGATGTTTTATGGTCATTTGTCTACGCTTTACTGCCTATTCATAACTAAATGTTTTTGTCGACGCTTATAGTCGGTCTTTGATTCTGTCCTTATCGCTGTTTCATTTTTTAATAAATTTTAGCTTTAACATATCAAGGGTCTTTCATCATGTACCTACACATCTTGAGGCTGTACGAAACTCTTAGCGAAGATCTCTTATTTTAGAAATGATTAAATTTCCAATCAGTTTGTTTGTACGGGGTGCCAGTCTTTTTATTGGGAGAACATGAGAAAACTGCACAGTTACATTCCTTTTTGGAGTCAGGAATGATTCTGTTCTTCAACAAATTAATGAACTGCATATTTCCGTAATTAGTATCACATTGTTCTCAACTATATGTCCAAATAACCATCCATTGCTAAGTCTTAATTAACACTGACCGCGGCAGACCACATATCTGTTTGTCAACACTTGCCGATCCAGCTCTGATTTGCACACTAGACATTGCTAAGTCTTCTCTGAAATTGCCAAACTATCTCTGTTTTACAAGCTAGACATTTCAAATTAACTCTTAAGTGATACCGCGGCAACAACATGTCCGCCCTCCGAGGCTGCCGAACGAGCTCTCATCTTACAGCCGAACTACTTCGCCCGCCATCCAAGTCAGGTGCAATCTGAGAATCTCCGAAGTGCTTCGACTGCCCTTTCGTTTTGCAGTTGTTTATTAGTCTGCTGGTTATTAATACTTGTGAAATCATAGAATAATAGCACGCTATTGACAGATGCTTTAAATATGACATTCAAGTAAATACGATGTTTAGTTTTTCAAATATTACAATATAAGATTGCCATTTGGGCGCGCAAATTCCGCACACAAAAGCCAATCGCGGAGAAGGACCAAAATTTAGGCGGGCTTTCTCACGATACACGTACCAACCAAATCATCTGTCATCGTACCTCAAACCACGTTACGTCATGTTGCCACAGCTGCCTCCTCAACTCCTCTAAGAAGAGCTTCTGGTACCTGAATGTGATGGCCCCAAAGCCAGAAATATTACAACTGACTGCTCATCATCGCCCAGCCCAAACCGCTACGGATAGAAACTTGAAATTTAGAGACGGTGTATATCTTGCTCTGTGCAATTCGTTTAGGAAGGGAATTTTCGATATTCTACATCTACATCTACATCTACATCCGTACTCCGCAAGCCACCTGACGGTGTGTGGCGGAGGGTACCCTGAGTACCTCTATCGGTTCTCCCTTCTATTCCAGTCTCGTATTGTACGTGGAAAGAAGGACTGTCGGTATGCTTCTGTGTGGGCTCTAATCTCTCTGATTTTATCCTCATGGTCTCTTCGCGAGATATACGTAGGAGGGAGCAATATACTGCTTGACTCTTCGGTGAAGGTATGTTCTCGAAACTTCAACAAAAGCCCGTACCGAGCTACTGAGCGTCTCTCCTGCAGAGTCTTCCACTGGAGTTTATCTATCATCTCCGTAACGCTTTCGCAATTACTAAATGATCCTGTAACGAAGCGCGCTGCTCTCCGTTGGATCTTCTCTATCTCTTCTATCAACCCTACCTGGTGCGGATCCCACACTGCTGAGCAGTATTCAAGTATTGGGCGAACAAGCGTACTGTAACCTACTTCCTTTGTTGTCGGATTGCATTTCCTTAGGATTCTTCCAATGAATCTCAGTCTGGCATCTGCTTTACCGACGATCAACTTTATATGATCATTCCATTTTAAATCACTCCTAATGCGTACTCCCAGATAATTTATGGAATTAACTGCTTCCAGTTGCTGACCTGCTATTTTGTAGCTAAATGATAAGGGACCTATCTTTCTATGTATTCGCATCACATTACACTTCGCTACATTGAGATTCAATTGCCATTCCGTGCACCATGCGTCAATTCGCTGCAGATCCTCCTGCATTTCAGTACAATTTTCCATTGTTGCAACCTCTCGATACACCACAGCATCATCTGCAAAAAGCCTCAGTGAACTTCCGATGTCATCCACCAGGTCATTTATGTATATTGTGAATAGCAACGGTCCTATGACACTCCCCTGCGGCACACCTGAAATCACTCTTACTTCGGAAGACTTCTCTCCATTGAGAATGACGTGCTGCGTTCTGTTATCTAGGAACTCCTCAATCCAATCACACAATTGATCTGATAGTCCGTATGCTCTTACTTTGTTCATTAAACGACTATGGGGAACTGTGTCAAACGCCTTGCGGAAGTCAAGAAACACGGCATCTACCTGTGAACCCGTGTCTAAGGCCCTCTGAGTCTCGTGGACGAATAGCGCGAGCTGGGTTTCACACGATCGTCTTTTTCGAAACCCATGCTGCCCTAACCCTAAGGGGGTGAATAGGAGATGTAGGGCTTTTTTTAAAAAAAATTGTCGCTGTAAAGGCAGTTTTGAAGCTAGACCTATGAAAATTGATATTTGGTTTCTCGGTGAGAAATAATGAAATACCTGTTTCAGAGTTTTTGGAAGTTTAACCCTATGAAATAGTGGGCGAAAGAACCTCTTTAAAACATATCATTGTTAAAGAACTTCTGAAGTATAATAAAGCTATATCTAAAAACACTATTTGACTTCTCACTTACAAATAAAAAAATGTATGTTTCAAAGTTTCTGGAAACTGAACCCCATAAGGGGGTGAAATAGAGGATGAAACTTTTTATGAAAATGTCTTATTATAAAACATTTTTAAAGCTAACTCTATGAATATTTAAAAGTGTCTTCTCAGTTAGAAATTTAAAAAAAACACGTGTTTACTTTTCTTGTAAATTCAACCCCTAAGGGAATGAAATAGGATCAGACAGATTTACTGACTTATCATCACCCATCCCAAACCGCTAAAGATAGAAACTTTAAGATTGGAGAGAGTGTGGTAGGCATCGTTTAAGAAGGGACTCTCCGAAGTTCCACTCCTAAGGGGGTGAAATAAGGCACAAAAGACTTTCTGAAAGTGTGTGCGCTATTAAGGAAATGTTGAAGCTAGAACTACGAAAATTGGTATTTGGTTTCTCATTGAGAAAATAAAAGATACGTGTTTCACCATTTTTGGAAATTCAACCAGTAAGGAAGTAAAATAGAGGGTGATTTTTTTTTAAAAAATAAGTAATTACTAAACAGCTACTAAAGGATTTTTAATGTTGCTTCTACTGCAGTTCGTATTTGATTTCTCGGTTAAAAACAAAAAAAACCTGATTTAGTTTTTCTGGAATTTCAACTTCTAAGGGAGTGTAATAGGGAACGAAAATTTTTAAGAAAATATTTCGTTACATTAAAAAGATTGTAAGGCTAAATTTATGAAAATTGGTATTTCACTTCTGGGATAGGTATACAGAAATGTTCGTTAGGGGATCAAAGTTGCTATGGAAACACCTCCACAAGAACGCAAAAGGAATGAGTAACAAAAACTTTGGATCCTGGCAACCAGAATCGCTGTTTAGTCAGGAGTACATTCGGAAAATATCATGCTTGTATGACCTTAATTAGCGTGAAAAGCTTAGAATATGCGACCATTTGAGAACATCATAAAAATTCGATTGAGTAAAAACAAAAAACTGTGCAGGACATACAGTCTCCGCGAGCGGAAGATCGGGCGCATAGCTACTTCTTAAACATGGTACGTTCCATTCCAAAATTTGATACATTTGATTCCTAAATGTGATGCACTGTAGCCTACGGTGCTGCCACCAGCTACACACTACTGTTTCATGGGTTGTCGCCCTTCGTACGTACCAGAAACAACTTCTGCAGTAGTAAACTCATTCCCAAAAAAGAAAAGTCTCCAAACAAAAGTTACGTAGGTAAACATAGGAGAGCCAGAAACCTACACCTGTGGCAAAAGCTGTGGCAAGTACATGAAAGAGGAAGCAAGCAGAGGAGACTGTATATGACATGTCTTTGAGGTGGAACGACAGCATGGATGTTGTCTATCCCTTGAGAGAATCCCTACCAGATGTCATTGTAATGATTGGTACAGCACATGTAGGTGGAAGAGATTATAGCTTGTCTAAATTTAGAGGAGGAAAGAGGAACTCATATACGTATAAATATGTCTGTACTACACAAAATGTTCTGGAAAATGACCTACGAGTTATGGCTCAAGAGTTCGTGGACAAATTAAACAAAAAAGACATTTATTTTGTTAATAAAAATTATGTGTTAGGGAAGCTGTCAGTCCCTCATATTGCTACTGGGGTGGGAAGTATCAGACGAGGAACCTGCTTTGTGTTTGACGACCCTGGCGACGTTCAAGAACAAAAGAAGATAGTGATTCTCGTTTGTTGCCTCTTACTTTTGTGTTAGTGTCAGTATGTTAAGTTTAATGGTTCCTACCCAACGCTGGTCGACTTCTTAGTAGCGTATTAAACATGGGAGAAACAAATAAAGAATTTCTGCTAGCTCATTCTGGCGTATGTTTCAGGCCATAAATATTCTAGAAATATCCCCCGCAGCAAAATCTGAGTCATACATGTGCAGCGTTGTAGGTGTTCTCTATCTCTTACGTAATAGAACATCATTCTTCTATCATTAGTGCACGTAAGAATATCACATGTGTATTATCATTTTTAAGAATTTCAGTTCAAAAAAAATTATATGCCGTTTACCTTTTTCCAGTCCACATTTGAAGCTTCAAAGAATTAAATACAGTGTTATTTTACAGCAGTTTCTACTCTCTACCAGTTACATTCTTTTTCTTAACTGTTAGTCTTTTTCCTTCAAAAATACAGACATATTTTGTGACTTTGTATCATACACTCCTGGAAATTAAAATAAGAACACCGTGAATTCATTGTCCCAGGAAGGGGAAACTTTATGGACACATTCCTGGGGTCAGATACATCACATGATCACACTGACAGAACCACAGGCACATAGACACAGGCAACAGAGCATGCACAATGTCGCCACTAGTACAGTGTATATCCACCTTTCGCAGCAATGCAGGCTGCTATTCTCCCATGGAGACGATCGTAGAGATGCTGGATGTAGTCCTGTGGAACGGCTTGCCATGCCATTTCCACCTGGCGCCTCAGTTGGACCAGCGTTCGTGCTGGACGTGCAGACCGCGTGAGACGACGCTTCATCCAGTCCCAAACATGCTCAATGGAGGACAGATCCGGTGATCTTGCTGGTCAGGGTAGTTGACTTACACCTTCTAGAGCACGTTGGGTGGCACGGAATACATGCGGACGTGCATTGTCCTGTTGGAACAGCAAGTTCCCTTGCCGGTCTAGGAATGGTAGAACGATGGGTTCGATGACGGTTTGGATGTACCGTGCACTATTCAGTGTCCCCTCGACGATCACCAGAGGTGTACGGCCAGTGTAGGAGATCGCTCCCCACACCATGATGCCGGGTGTTGGCCCTGTGTGCCTCAGTCGTATGCAGTCCTGATTGTGGCGCTCACCTGCACAGCGCCAAACACGCATACGACCATCATTGGCACCAAGACAGAAGCGACTCTCATCGCTGAAGACGACACGTCTCCATTCGTCCCTCCATTCACGCCTGTCGCGACACCACTGGAGGCGGGCTGCACGATGTTGGGGCGTGAGAGGAAGACGGCCTAACGGTGTGCGCGACCGTAGCCCAGCTTCATGGAAACGGTTGCGAATGGTCCTCGCCGATACCCCAGGAGCAACAGTGTCCCTAATTTGCTGGGAAGTGGCGGTGCGGTCCCCTACGGCACTGCGTAGGATCCTACGGTCTTGGCGTACATCCGTGCGTCGCTGCAGTCCGGTCCCAGGTCGACGGGCACGTGCACCTTCCGCCGACCACTGGCGACAACATCGATGTACTGTGGAGACCTCACCCCCCACGTGTTGAGCAATTCGGCGGTACGTCCACCCGGCCTCCCGCATGCCCACTATACGCCCTCGCTCAAAGTCCGTCAACTGCACATACGGTTCGCGTCCACGCTGTCGCGGCGTGCTACCATTGTTAAAGACTGCGATGGAGCTCCGTATGCCACGGCAAACAGGCTGACACCGACGGCGGCGGTGCACAAATGCTGCGCAGCTAGCGCCATTCGACGGCAAACACCGCGGTTCCTGGTGTGTCCGCTGTGTCGTGCGTGTGATCATTGCTTGTACAGCCCTCTCGCAGTGTCTGGAGCAAGTATGGTGGGTCTGACACACCGGTGTCAATGTGTTCTTTTTTCCATTTCCAGGAGTGTATTTAGGTAACCTTACCCTACATAAATTGTGTAAAACCTGTGTCAAAAAACGTTTTTAGAAACATACTTTCCATGTTAATTACATCTATGTGAAAAATGAGTGTTTGGCGTTTTTGGCCGGGAGGCACCTTATGGGGCGGGTCTGGCCGCCTTGGTGCAGGTCTTATTACATACGGCGCCACACTGAGCGACCTGCGCGCCAGATGGGGATGAAATGATGATGAAGACAACACAACACCCAGTCCCTGGGCGGAGAAAACCCCCGACCCAGCCGGGAATCGAAGCCGGGCCCCTTAGGACGGCAGTCCGTCACGCTGATGATTCATATATAATGATACATATATAATGATACATTAATATAGGCAACGGCATTAAACAGATGCAGATGAGCTCCTGGGAAGGTGTGCGTATGCGGCAGCGTTCCCTCTGGTCAGTTTTCAAAGTAATGACTGCAACTTCAAGAAAACTCGCCATCTTCAGTGATTTTAATACTAATCCGACGTTGAATGGGAAAAATGTTTCTCTCCCTCCAGCCGACAGCCCTACGTGCAGGCGCGACATAGACGGTATTTGTTGGCCGGGGGAAATTAGTTTTGATACTGAAATTAATTGATATAATTAGTGAGCTTTTTCATTAAGCAGTTAAGAGTTTAGCGTCCGGCATGAATAAGCTCATAATCAGGTCAGAATACTGAATCAGTTATCGGATTTTCTGGTTTCATTTTATTTAACTCTCCTTCTCTTTATTTCTTGTTTCTGAAAGGGCTGTAAGAGTGGCTTCGCCAAGTTCCGTGTCTGTCCACGATAAGTGTTTGGGTTACAGGTTTAAACAGAAACAGTCGGTCCTCTTCAGATAGCAAGAAATGTATTCAAGTTTAAAATTGATTGCACCTCCATCGTCACACATCAAAAGGCAACTATACTAAACTCCATCAGAACGGGCCTTGAAGGCCCAACGGTACCGACCTACCGCCGTGTCATCCTCAGAACACAGGCGTTAATGGATGCGTACATGGAGTGGCATGTGGTCAGCTCACCGCTCTCCCGGCCGTTGCGAGTTTCGCAACCGGAGCTGCTACTTCTGAGTCAAGTAGCTCCTCAGCTTGCATCACAAGGGTTGAGTGCACCCCACTTGCCAACAGCGCTCGGCAGACCGGACGTTCACCCATCCAAGTGCTAGCCCAGCCCAACAGCGCTTAACTTCGGTGGTCTGACGGGGACCGGTGTTACCACTGCGGCAAGGCCGTTGGCACTGAAAAGCAGCTACTTCCACAAATATACAGATGTCTGTTTAAAACAGATAGCATCCTGCTAGTACACTCTTTCCTATTAGTGTATACGAATATTATACCACCACTGATACAACTTAGGTTATATTTCCATTCAATTCTCGTGAGACTGGTTTTTTTTTTCTTTACTTACGTGAAAAGTGACAAGCTACGCTACTGTCTACAAAAAAAAAAAATGTCTGTCGAAGTAAGCGCCACGGAACTCCACCTCGAACTGCTAGCAAGGAGAATTTTTTTGAAATCAACTCTGTCAGCATCACCACAGTTTCTCTTAATCACTAGTTTCAGTCTTAAGCATAGACTATCTTCAGACCATAACAAGCAGAGGTAATGAATGGAGCACTTTAGTATGCATTTAAGGTTCAAATGCTATTGTCTTCGCACGACTGCAATTCTTTTCTCAGGACCTGATCTGAAGTCTGTCTGTACGTTAGGCTAAAGCTGTTGACCACACAGAAATTGTGCTCTTCCCGAGTTAATTGCAATAAATGACTGAACCGGAGTCCAAAGCATTGTCTACTTCTGCCTTCACTACCCAAATAATTAATTCGAAACCAAAGGTTTGGGTGGTTCTGGAACACACTGAAATATGGAGTTGCTACCGTTTCATTACTGCGATGTTGCAGTATGTTTCTCTTCTATGAAGGAAAACGGGTTAAGTGAAGTGTTGACACACATACTACTTCTCTCGAATAGCACGAAGGCATCGACAAGCTTAATGCTACCATTCTAAGGAGGAACCACTATCTACAGTGGTCACATGCCCCCTCTCCAAACTGCTCAAAGTCTCGTGATCCAGAACTGTAACGGCACCACAGTTGAGCGCCCACAAGCTCCACACACAGTAACGCCAACACTTCTCCACTTGCCAGCCAGAAAACTGTGAGAAAATTTCTTTTAGCCCTGGAATTCGAACCCCATACATTTTAGTCAAGTGCCATCACATCAGCGTGATTCGAAATTCACATAGCTACTACTACTACTAATAGTTCTAGTTTTATTCATCCGTGAAACACTTCTACATGAATACTGGGCATGTCTTCGTTTAAAATTTAAGAGCAGCAAAAGTGACCTAATTCACATATACAGCCATTTAAATACTTACAGGTCTAGTTTGCCAAGAATGGGACAGGCTGTCGGTTGTGGACTCTTAATAGGAACCATCTCAATGTTTGTCTGAAGTAATTTAGCTATACCACGGAAAATCAAGATGACTGGATAAAGGCTGGAGCCTCCACTCTCCAGAATACAACGCTACTCTGTTTTTAAACAGTCTTACCTCTTTCGACTTATCCGTAGCGTATAATACTGCTTTACGAATAAGTTGTGTAACAATACAGGTACTAATGCTACACTGTTCTTTCACTTCTCTCTTCCAGACACTGCACACACTAAACAAACATTGTTTCATAACACTACACACACTATAAGCTGACATCAGGACCATTTTGTGTACCGCGACTACCCTTTTATAGCCTGAAAAACTAAGTCAGCATTCTTCTACAAAGATTAACATTGACCTCAAAGAGTGGATAAGGTGTTGGTGCCGTACGCTACATGGCTTTTGCAGTAAGTCTTTTTCAGGGGAGACAAGAAGAAGGAACAAATGTAGTGTGAAACTGTTATGTGGAACGATAGATGTTTTATTATGTTTTACTATTATTTATTTCGTATACATATTTTGTTAAATCCCTAATTTGTGTTACTTAAGTAACTATCCACTCAATGGAATGTATTGCTTAACAGATACTTTTTAGCTGCGCTTTTAAATAAGCTTGTTTTAGCATTTTCCTTAATCTCACTTTGTCGTACAGTTTCATACCTTGGTAGAAAATGCTGTTCTATTTTTAATCTTTATTGGTAAATGTAACTTCAGTCTAAATCTTGTACTATGGTCATGGGCAGGGCTGTTTGGTCAGTAATCACCAATGTAAATTTTGATGTGTGCAAATGACTGACAAATGATCTCACATGCTGCAAGTGTGGTAAAATCCCCAATGTTTTGAACAGATCTTTAAAAGAGCTTGACTACTCTTTTTGGCTCTTGCTCTTACAGCCCTTGTCTGTGGCTTGCAAACTGTGTTCATATTTTGTAGGTTTGTTCCCAGAATATACTCCATAGCTCAGAACTCAGTGTATATGAAGGGCTTATTTCCTTCACTTTTCTGCTTATAATGCTTCTGCAATTAATGATCCAAACAAACAGAAAGCAAGATGACATATGCATGGATATTTCTGGTATCTCAACCGCAGATTTTTCAGCGCTCATTTAACTTGAACAAAAATGGACTTGTGCCACCACTGAAATAAGCCCTTCATATATCAATAATATGTAAAGAAAAAAACACTGACCGTTACACAATGATGAGAGGACTCTAGGGTATAAAATGCTGATGACATTCTGTTTGAAAGCATCTTTCTGTGTTCACACCACTTCAACCGAGAATCTATAATTCATCCTAAAAATTTTGTGTTTGTTATCCAGTCCATAGGCACATTGTCGGTCTTCAAACTGAAATTCAAGCATTTATTTCCTGTACAGCCAAAGTAAATATATTGCATATTGATCGACTGTAAACTTTCTTCAGGCGCATTTGCTTTCTCTGCAAGGAATTGTCTTATTTTCTCAGTGACTATAATATTGCTGACATCAGCTATCCTAAGGAAATTCTATTTTTATTTTGATCCTGATAAACGTTCAGATTTATTTGAGGTACATATTACGAGGGCTATCCACAAAGTACATTACGTTTTGGAATTAAAAATAAATAAAGTATTGGAATTTTTTTTATTATATACAGATGAAAGTCACACTTAAATACTACTTTTCTACATAGTTGCCATTTAAATTAAGGCACTTATCGTAGCGATGAACGAGGTTGGAAATTCCTTCATCGTAAAATTCGGCCGCCTGCGCCTTCAACCACGTAACGACTGTCTTTTGGGACAGAAAATGTGTGATTTTTGTGGATTTTCTGGAAAGAGGCACTACAATATACTCTCAAAGGTATTGCCAAACTCAGCAGAACCTCAGAAGAGCAATACAAAACAAGCGCAGGGGAAAGTTGTGCTCAAAGATCTTGCTGATTCACGACAACGCCCGGACCCACACGGCAAATGCCACTCGTGAAGTTCTCGAATCTTTTAAGTGGGAGTTGTTTCCTCATTCCCCGTACAGTCCCGACCTGTCACCGAGCGACTTCCACTTATTCCCAGCAATGAAGAAGTGGTTGGCTATGCAGCATTTTCATGACGACGCACGGCTTCAAGAAGAGGTAACCACGTGGTTGAAGGCGCAGGCGGCCGAATTTTCCGACGAAGGAATTTAGAAGCTCGTCCGTCGCTACGATAAGTGCCTTAATTTAAATGGCAACTATGTGGAAAAGTAGTATTTAAGTGTGGCTTTCATCGGTGTATAATAAAAAAAATTTCCAATACTTTATTTATTTTTAATTCCAAAACGTAATGTACTTTGTGGATAGCCCTCGTATCTCTACACTTTGTATCCTATTTGTTACATTTGATCAGAACAAGTCATTAGCTATACCTCTTAATTCTAATACTTCTAGATTATTTAGCAGAGCTTTGTGATCAATAGTAACAGAAGCCCTACAAAAATCTAAAATTATGTCTGTGACACACTAATTATTGTCAAGAGCATCGTGTACTACTTTTGTGAATTCTACGATGATTCAGTCTGTACTTATATCACTTTGAAAACAGAACAGTGGTTCATTGTAAAGGTTGTGTCTATACAAGTATTTCATTAATGTGTCTTTCACAACGAATTCTATCATTTTGAAAATGATGACAGCAGGGAAAAGGTGCAGTATTTTTCTATGTCTTCTCTATTATCTTTTTTTTTAGCTGGTGTAGAACTCTTGTCTTTTTAAATAATATTTAAATAATATTTTAAATATATTAATACATAATTCAGTAACTATGTTGCTGTGGTTGCTATTGTAATTAGGCACCAATAATAGTGTAGGCATGTAGTGAAGGTGTTGGTACTCAAGAGAAAGCGGTTATTGTCTGGTTGTTATTACATCTTAGTAAGTTCGAGGCCATTAAACTTTATAGTAAATAGAAAAGCCAAATGATTATAAAGAGGCTACTATGATACTTAGCGAGCAATCTATGTCCAGCTCCCTCTGGGATAATGGCTACTACAGTGTTGTAGACATCATTATCATTATTATTATTATTACAATTAGTGGCTGCGTTCGGAGACAAAGCATTAACAGGCTGAAGTCTTCCAATTTTGCCACTTCATAAGCAAATAGTGCAGCAATCAAGTGATTTACAAACACTAAGAGTAGTGCACACATTTTAACTTGGCTGATTTTAAATAGGGTTGCTGGGAGCAGGTCAAGGCAGTGCTGCGATGGAGGGGAGTAATGCAGGGGAGGTACGCTTGGTAATAAGTGTCTACCCAGTCTGTGCACAGCTAGCTTTCTTACCTGGAAAAGAGTTGCGGGTAGCATTTGCGATGCACTAAGAATTCCTTCGTCATTCATTCTACCACCCCCCCCCCTTTCTCCACACACACACACACACACACACACACACACAGACGTACACACACACACACACACACACACACACACACACACACACACACACAAACTTAATATCATTCATCTTTGAACATTTAAAAAATAAAAATGTTCCAAGAAAAGACTTTCATTCTACTGTTTAGTTAGGCGCTAAAGTTAGTGATTACGTGGGGGAGGGAGAGGAGCGGGGGTACTAGATAATGTCTAATTGCACTCAGGGGTAATGGTCTAACAAAGGTTGGAAACCACTGATCTAGGGAATGCTGGAGTGTTATTATCGTAGCAACGCGTCCTTCTGTATCCTGTTGCCACAGACGGCAATATGGTACTATCTACTAAACAAAATCCTGTTATATGCTACAAGTCAATAAGTGTCCCGACAGTGAAGACATTAAGATAAGAAATTTGTGAAGCCCATTCTTTTATATTCGTCATTACGTATTGTCCTTCAGGCTCTCGATATTTAACATCACATTAAGTCACCCTTCTAATGGTAACCTGGAGTTCACTACTGAAAAAGGAAAGACCTCAGGCAAGGCCAACCGATTCAGCTCATATTTGGCAAGTCGCTTGTGTCAACCTGAAATGAAAGATTAAGAAATTTTGGCTCAAGACCACCGTTTTTTGAGAAAACTGCCCCTAAAATTCAATGAAATCTTTTCGGTTTACAAGCCACGTCACTTCGAATAAAGTGACCAGCTACATTCCCTCTATACTGTTTTTAACATTCATGTCTTTTTACGTCTTCCTGTACGATTTCTGTTATTCTATAGGCCGAAGAGCGGCGTCTGTAAGCTGCTGCCCAACCCACTTTGTATCACACATCGGCCGGAGTGTGCAACGTGTTTGGTGCTTCGCTATGAGACTGTATTGTTTTCATGCCGCCTCTCGCTAGCGACATATGCTTTAGTCAAGTACTGTCAATTTGATTTCTGGGAATAAAACTACTAATCTTATTTCATTGGATTGTTGTATAGCATGCCGAGAACGCTGCACCCCATAGGCACCCTAGCAACGAGTGGGGCAAGACACCACAAGGTTCCCAGTCTTGCCAACTATAGAATATGTGTGGAGCCAGCTTGAACATCTCTGTCCCACTGCCAGTAGCCAGGATATCAAGGACCCGTTACAACAGTTGCGGTTCAGGTTGCCTTAACTGAGGATAAGTCAGGTTTACGACACCCCTCCCATGCGAATCAGAGTACGCATTCAGGCCTGAGGGCTGCGTCGTCAGACTGTTAAGTGGGTTCATACTGCCAAGTTCTTTGTTCACTTGGCGCGATTTTAATCGATGAAATAACGTCACGTACTCTCTCCACATTCGTGTGTGCTCCACTTTTTTTTATCAGACGGCGCATCACCAGCTTCTGAGCTCAGTTAATTCTTGGGTGCCGGCGGCAGTTCTTCCGCCCGCTCTTTATCTGAGCAGACAGAGCGACGGAGCGACGGCCCCGTCAGAGGGCAGGGCGGCTACGTGCGCGGCATGGCCTGTGCTCGACCACAGAACAGCAGAGGCAGGGCATAGCTGGCGGCAGAGGCGCCGGCTAAGTGGCCTACGTAAGCTGCGCCGGGCCGCGGCCAGCGGACACCTCGATCGATCGATCCGGCCGCTCTCAAAAATTCAGCCGCGGGCGAGGGCCGCCCGCCGAATCACTGCCACATCATCTGCCGCTGTAATATGCAAGCCAACACGGGAGTTCCCCTCCGGCTCAAAGTGGACGGACGTCGACAGAAGAACGTCGCGGTACATATTACAGCTCAAACCTCACACTGCTGTTTGCATCAGTCCCGTATTACAGAGTGTGGCTTTCAGTGTGCATGGAAATTCAAACGATCAATTATTCAAAATGACACTCACAATCGCATTATTGGATCTTCAACCCACGATGGGGCCATCTTCAGGGAAATTTACACTGTAAAGTTATAATATTAGTAAGTAATCATGTACGTAATCTACAAACAATTAGTCAAAGTTACATAAATAAACAGATTTTTATACCCATTTGGTCGGTCGCTGGAGTCGTCACCATGCTTGTGCACGGTTGGTAAATTTGCATGGTTGTTTTTTTTTCTCTTTATTGTGATTTTATTCCCCTGCCCCACATGAGCAGGGGAGGGCTGTCAGCGGCACAATGCGCCGATCTTCAGCCGAGTGGCATGACAACTTAAAATAAGAATAAAATGTTACATACATAAGGGGACTGAAAACAGAATAATGGGAGAATATGGAGGTAAAAAATAGACTAACACAGAGACATTCATGAAGGACACTTAAAAAAAGGCAGCAGAAAGTTAAAAAAACAGTTGGGGATTCTTCAAAACTCAGAGAAGACACTAAATGGACATGCACAGGTTAAAAGTCGGCCACAGTAGTAAAAACACTACGGAACAACACACTTAAAACCCACTTGGAGCACACACAACGAAGAATAAAACTGCCAGTCGGGACCTACTGAGGGAAAGGGCACAGAGGATGGAAAAGGAGGGGAGAGCAAGGGGCAGCAGGGGAAGCGGTGGGATGAGGAGAGGAGGGGCATCAGTGGGTACACGAAGAGGCAGGGGACACGTGGGGTGGGAGATGAAGAGGGAAGGCAGGGCAGGGGGGAGTGCAGAGACAATGGAAGGAGGCACAAGAGATGGAGGGGGAGTAGGAGGGGGAATCCGCTCAGGAGGAGGGAGGGGGAGGAGAGAGAGCCTTGAGGAGGGGGCAGGAAGATGGGGTTAGAGGTGGTAGGAAGGGTAGATGTCAGAGTGAAGCTCATCTTCTGGGAGGGGTAGATGGTGGAAGTTGTGTTGGGAAAGGAGATGGAGGGTGTGGAGATGGAGAGTGGGTGAGACACAAAGGTAAAGGCGCGGCAACTGGTTGGGGGATAGAGTAGAGCACTCTATCTTTTGTGGTAGGGACGCCGTTGCCATGGGCGATATCTTGCGCCCCCTAGCCTGTGTGGTGATCTGAAAAATGAATTGGAGAACAGTTACCTGAATTTTAAATAACTGTAAATTTCTCGAGATTTAATTAGTTATAATTATTATTTATTATGTTTTATATTAGAACTGGAACAAACTTTAAAATTTACGATTTCTTGCTTCAGCATGTAACTACCTTTGGTCACCGTGGAGGGCGTTACCGTCTGCCCACGTGTTGTTGGCCGTTATTTAAGCTCATGGTGAGAACCAACCATGCATAGTTACCAACCGTACACAGGCAGGGTGACGACTCCAGCGAGCGACCAAATGGGTATAAAAATCTGTTCATTTATGTAACTTTGACTAATTGCTTGTATATTACGTACATGATTACTTACTAATATTATAACTTTACAGTGCAAATTGCCCTGAAGATGACCCCATCGCGGGTTGAAACCGGTTGGCGGCAAAATAAATAATGCGATTGTGACTGTCATTTTGAATAGTTCATTATAAGTAAATTAATCGCTGTTTTCTCCACACAACTATGTTGTCTAAAAAAACAAACGATGTAGAGATAAAGATGAAAGTGCAGGTTATACAAGAAGGGTAAAAGAACGGATCTGCAAAATTGCAGACCAATATCCTTAACGTCGGTTCTATGATAGGATATTATAAAATTCCTTTCCAAAGAAACATTTCTGCCATAAATCAACCCGGATTCAGGCACCATCGCTCGTCGAAACTCAGCTTGCTCTATTCTCGCACGACATTGTACAAACGATGTGAACCGAGATACTACTCACTTCTTTAGAAATTCAAAAATTACAATCTCACCACACTTATTTAAATGAAATAGGAAGCCCGGGATCACTAGTGATGGACGAGCTTGTTATTGTTTTACAATTTTAATTTGACTCAAAACAGAGCTTATTATAAACTTCAATTCGGACATTTGCCCTTTTACTGATGCAATATACAAATCTTCACTTTAACTGAATTACATAAATAAGAATAATAATCATATTTTGCGTCCGCAACCAATATCATAGATAGTAGGGACGGTGAAATTATCAATCATAAACAATCGTACTTGTTTAACCATATCTCAAAAGTCTTGTAACACTATACACTTCCAACCCAAAGTTACATAGCCACATAGTACCACATCTACATTAAAAAACGAGGATCTTAAAGCTTAATAAAGGTCCACAGTAAAACGTACTCATACTAAAAATGCAAAGTGGGCCAACCAAGGTCGTAAAACTGGCACACAGGAAAAATAACAAGTTGCACATTCATTAAAGATACACAAATGATTAACATAAGTGTTAAATAAGAATGGCTAGTAATAACTCAACCAGTAAAATGACTTACGAAAACGCTAATATTAACAAAGTGGCCTCACTTAACTAACGGACATAACAACTCAGAATGATTCCCAAATTGCACTCAACTTCAGAGAACAGCGTTAAGGCCCACAGCAGTAATTGGAAGCAATAACGCTCCGGCCGGCAGGCAATACGAGCGTTCACTCCCCACGGCTTGTGCACAGGTTCACTAGAAGGCGGTATATATTTACATATAATCCGACCGGCCTCACAATGAGCGGTCCTGACAAAAATCCATAACCACACCGACGCCAGGAAACGAATAGACTTAACAAATGGCCTGCAGCACAAATAGATTGAAATGAAAGCAAGGTCAACTCACAGCCACACTGGAATATATAATGAGCATGCCCCCAAATTCTTATGGAGCACTACTCTAACATTACCCGTCTCCCAGTAAATAAGCAGGATACTTAGAGATAACTTCCAGTTTTCTGAAGGCACTTTCAACATAAAACAAACATACCAAGTGCTGCCGTAACAAATGATTAACCCATTAACTGTACGACTGTCGGACGCGTAGACAACCGCAGCCAGTCCCAAAGCGGTCAATATGTCCTAAAACAAGTTAAAACTTGCATGCAAACCACTTACGACACACACTCCACAGGTGATGAGAAACTAAATAAGGAACATCAGCCTCCTTAAAATATCCACTGTGGAACCAAGTTCAGATCCATCTCCGGCAGCTACTCATGCTACAATAAGTTTCAACAATCTTCTTAGTTAAACGCAGAATAAAAGTCATACGTAACTTGGAGCTTGCAAATTACGAAGTGGGAAGCTGTTCAGCATGGGACGACGAACCCACCACAAATTCGCACGTCAAGGCGCCAAATGGTCGGCACCGTACATCCGGCGCGACTGAAGACAAGGACGGCAGCACGGCGAGGCCCATGTTCCACGGTTAGGGACGCCGGCTTGTTTTCAACACAAGTGTGACCGGAGACTCCCTCGTCACACGTTCATCCGGAAAACCACCAGGGGGAGCAGTCAAAGATACCAAGACAGCCGAATATCGATATCAGAGACGCAAGTAGAACACCCTGCCGCCAGTCGCCACAGCTCATCATGAATGGCTTCATATTCTTAGATTTCTCAAAAACTTTTGACACGGTGCCCCACTGCAGACAGTTAACGAAGATACGAGTATACTGAGCAGGTTCCCAGACATGTGAGGGGCTCGAAGACTTCTTAACAGAGCCCAGTGCGTTATCCTTGACCCTGAGTGTTCATGAGAGCCAAGGGTATCAACGGGAGCGCTCCAGGGAAGTGTGATAGTATCACGGTATACTTCAGCACAACAAATAGCCCTGTTAATGGAAAAGCCACGTATGACACTATCGGCTGCATTATGTTAGTACTATTCCGATAATGTTACACCTCTGAAAGGATTTTTACTTTGTAAGAAGCTAAGGATGTTTTGCTAAAGTAAAAGCCGCTTATAACACTATTATACTGGGAACTGTGCATATAGTGTAATATTACCCCCTTTACAGGATTTGTCCGTGATGTATGATTAATGGATATGGGAATCAGATTATTCGTTCCTTTTCCTAAGAATTTTCTAGCTGTTAGAAAGAAACGCAGCAGAAATCGAATAATACTTAATCTGTAGCAAGTTCATTAAGTGGTTTGCCTAACGGATTTATGGTCGCGAGGTTATCTAGGCAAAGAAAAGGTTAAATTTCAGAAGAATGAAAATTCGGCCTACTTTGCAGCTGTTCCTTAACGTAACTTCACAAACAAGTATAACTTTTCAGTATATGGTTCTGAGAAAGACACAGGAATCTTTTAGCTACTACACCGACTTACATATATAGCTTTGATCTACGAAGGCCACAGATTTTTATTCATCACAATGTGCTAAGAATTTTGGCCAGGGGGGGGGGGGGACTTACATGTTTGCATTTTCTTTTATAATCAACAAATTAAATAGTTAAATATTCTAATAGCATAGTAGACACATTTCAATTTATTAAAACAAGTTGTTTATATATTTCTCTTAACAAATGCCCTATCAAAAGCCAAAGATGTGTGGTCGCTCTATACCGTTATTAAGTATTTTTATGCAACTTACTTCAGTGTTACTGAGCTACATCAGCAATTATCTTTCCATAACTCTTTGCGCTTTACTGAATTTCCCGTTATAACTGAAAGAACTTTATCTCTACTTTACTCAAAACTTATTTACTCTTTACTCACTTTCACGTTAAAAATTAGTTAACAACAATTATTTTGAGACGTTTATTCAAAGATTAAAATTAGTGCTTGTAGATACTGAACAAAGCACTTCAAATATTTTTTAAAATGAAAATAATCAAACACCAGAAAAGAACCTTTCATAGGTGAACGAAAAGGAAGAAACAACAGGGTGAACCAAATTTTATGTTTCAACACAAAAATTACCCAGAAAACTTTATTTTGAGCTAATGGTTCACTCTTCTACAATTATAATTATTTGTTCTTAACCTGTTGGCCGTAGGCATTGGGTGTGGCAGATAGTAATCGCAGCTACGCTGCCCACCGTACAGCGTACAAGTTTCTTGAAGTATGGAGTAATTAATTCTTCTCGGCGTCGTTTTAAAGTCCATAACATGGTCCAATAGCTTGTACCAAAGCCGTAATAACTCAGCAGTCGTCATCCGAGAATGTCGCGCAACAATTTCCAGGCAAGGAATCGTCTGCTCCGTCCGAATGTTGTCTCTCTCACTGTTGCCTACAGGCTGTGTCGCTCTACAGGTAGCGCGCCAAAGCCCAAGCCATCTTTTACGCTCCCCACGGTAACTTTCGTGCAGTGCAAAAGCACTCCATCTTTTACATAACACATATCGTACACGTTGTCCCTAAGCGTGTACCATTTTATACGAGTGACAACTTGCGCAAATATATAAAATTACACACACAAACATGTTCATTTCATTAATCCATGACAAAATATTATTTAGGAAATTACACATGTTACAAATTTCTTTGTAAAAATACATTAGCAAAGCATTCTAACACCACATACATCACATTTTACAAATAATCATTGCATAGCACAGTTATGTTGCGATAAAATTTAAAGGCAAAAAATTTTTATAAACTTACATGATTGAACGGAGAATACTGTTATAATAGGACAGCTGCGGGGGTAATCCTAAAAATAAGGTCTCCTATTTTTTTATAAGTACACAGACCTGTTTATTTTTACAATGGTTTACATCAGTTTACAGCGTGAACATTTAGCTATTTTCCGACATAATCACCATTTCTGACGATGCATTTTTGTAGACGCTGTGGTAGATGTCATACCAGCTCACCGCCATGCTGTTCAGAAAGTTATGAACTGGCGTGATTGTTGCTTGGTCTCAGGTGTAAAGTGTTATGCCCAGGTTTCGTCACGCGTGACAATTGAGTCCAGAAAGTTGTCCTGTTCCGCTGCAAGGCGGTGAAGAAATGCGCGGGAAGCATCAACTCGTTGCCGCACGTGGTCCTCGGTCAGCATGTATGGCACACAACTTGCGCACACCTTCCGGTAGTCTAATGTTTCTGTTAAAATTCTGTGAGCGGTGCTTCGGAAAACCTCAGGAACCAACGTGCAAAGATCATCCAGGGTGATCCGCCGATCTTCACGCATGCTTTCCTCAACCTTGGACACTGTCTAAACATTCATGGTGGTGTCTGTTTGTACTATATCGTGTCTCCCTACCACTTTCGCGCAACGATGCTCTGAGCGTGTTTTTTAGGGAACTAGTTTGAACCTGGGACCTGTTGCTGGTAAGGAGACGCCAGACCACACATGACATGTAGAATTCAGAAGAGTTCAGTGAGACTAGCGATGATATAATCAAATGCTTAATGATCTCAGCGTCAGCTCCACTGCACTCCTTGTAAAAGAATCTTAATTCTAACTAAATATAGTGGAAAGGGTTCAAGGCTTTCCTATTTTTAGTTAGCTGGTAAAATAACGTCGAAAAAGCAGTTAAGTTTACCATTGGAGATTTATTCTAATCACAAAACATCGTTTACAAATTGCATTATTGATAAAAGGAAATGTTTTAATACAGGATGGTAAAACCAACTGCGTTCAACAAAAATGTGAACGAATATTTCCTAAATGGGTTTCCAAGTTCTACAATCGATCGAAGGATGACCTATGCCATATCACATCAATAATATAGGTTTAATTTAAGTTTCACAAAAGAGAAAACTATCAAAATGGTCTACAGTGACCCTCAATTATCTTTAATAACTTATCTAACTTGTCGTAAATTACAGTGGCTGATGTGGCTTCTCAATAACTATATAAAAGAAAAATCATCGCGTTTCAGATCTGTTCTTCAAGTGGCAAATGTGAACACCATGAGTTTTAATTAACGATCACCATTAGTATTACGCAAAAAGGGGGTGTAACAGATGAGTCTTCTGCAGTTCTGAGTGAAGCCTTATGCGCTCAAAAATGCGGCATCGCATGCGTTCATTACCTTGTCGGTGTCTAAGCAGCGTCAGGGCGGCAGCGGCCGGCGCAGCAGCCATCCAGCTCGCCGTCTCGGAACTAACTCCCTCTAACTTCTCCTTACTACAATTTACCGAAGTTAGTTTAAAAAACTATCTGGCTATGTTTTCATCTGACCAATCAGGGTCTCAATGTTAACCTTAAGCTCCGCCTACAAAAATTCTGTCTATCCAATGAGAAACGTTATACTTTTCGTGGTGGGGCAATGTTTTTAAAGTTTGCAACGTAACAGAGACGCTGAAAAGTCTCACGCTAAAACCTGCAGCTAGTGTGGTCCTTTTAGCGTTATCGTAAGATCTATACTGCTCTTCTGGAGGGCTCTATCTTTTAACATGGGCTGGGGAGTGATCCTAATGTAACAGACACGCGAAAAAGTCTCACGCTAAAACTTGCGGGTGGTAGTGGCCCTTTTTGTGCTATCGTAAGATCTATACTGGTTTTCTGGAGGGCTCTAGCTTTTAACATGGGCTGGGGGTGGTCCTTGACATACCTGAGACGCGAAAAAGCGTCACGCTAAAACGTGCGGGTTGTATAGTCGTACAGGTAGGCTCGAGGCGTGGGTGCCCAGCCCCTCCCTTATCTAGCTTAACACGGTTCTACTCTCGGCTTCTGTCCTCGTTTCTCCCCTCGGAACTGCGTCTGCCTCACGGTGGGAAGGTACGACATGCATTTAGGCATTCTTGTGTTAGTCTGTGGTATTCCATTTGCTCACTCGTTACTCGTATTACTTTGGTTAATTTAATGTCACAATTTATTCGGAGCTATGTGACATACTACTGGATTTGCTTATCATGTCAGGGTTTTCATGTAAGGTGTTGGATTTGACTGACACCTTACAACTGTCTCCTCAGAAATTGACTGTCTCCCGCTCCTTTGTTCGTCATCAATTTCGGTCAGACCAGCTGCAAACTCTCTACACCACTTACGAACATTTTTGACATCCATGCACGACTCACCATACACTTCCGTCAATTGGCGATGGCTTTGAATCGGCGCAGTGCCCTTTCTCGGTACGCATAAATGATTTGGTGGGCAGGGCGGGCAGCAGTCTGCGGTTTTGTGGTGATCGGGTGTTGCCTACGGGACGCTGTCGTCATTAAGCGCCTGTTGTAGGATACGAGATGAGTTGGAGAGAATTTCTACATGGTAATGACGAATCGCAACTTCCTATGGAAGCAGAAAAATGTAAGGTAATGCAGATGGATAGGAACAATAATCCCCTAATGATACTCATATCCAGTCTCCGGCCGGAACATACCGTCATCTTCACGGAGACACGTGACCCCGTAACAATCGAATGCAGCATAAGTAGTGTGCTAATTGACAATCACGAGTCGGTTAAATATCTAGCCGATATGAAGCAAAACGAACACGTAAAGATTGTAGCAGAGAAGATGAATCGTTTGTTGAGAGAATTTTAGGAAAGTGTGCTTGATCTGCAAAGAAAGGCAGAAAACTACTGCAACCCATTCTTGAGTTCTGTTCGATAGTTCCGGATCCCCACCAGGTTGAATTAAAGAAGCAATTCAGAGCCGTGCTGTTAGATGAATTCAAATCGGAATTTCTAGAGGGAAGACGACGTTCTTTTCGCAAGGCGTTATTGAGAATATTTTGAGAACCGGCATTTGAGACCTATTGCAGAACGATTCTACGGAAGCCAACGTACATTTCGCGTAAAGGCCATGAAGATAAGGTAACAGAAGTTAGGGCACGTAAGGAGGCATATAGAAAGTCCCTTTTCTCTCAGCCGCGCGGGGTAACCGCGTGGTCTATGGCGACTTGTCACGGTCCGTGTGGCTCCCCCCGAGGAAGGTTCGAGTCCTTCCTCGGGCATGGGTGTGTGTGTTGTCCATAGCGTAAGTTGAAGTTATATTAAGTAGTGTGTAGCCTTAAGGACCGACGACCTCAGCAGTTTGGCCCCATAAGACTTTACCACAAATTTCCAAATTTCTTGTCTTTCACTCTGTTTGGGAGGGAAAGCACGAAAGGAAATGAACAGCCGTAGTAGATAGAATCGTAGTAGAATGGAATCGGAGAGCTGTGTACGTGCAGTTATCTACTGCTAGTTTCTGTAGACCTCAAATGACAAGTTGGAAGATCCTAAAACTAACTAATTCGCACTATAAAGACCTCACGGAGCTGTTTCATCTAAGTGAAGTACGCCGGTCCAGTACTGCACGAAGAGTTTCTGTAGTGAACCAAGCGATACTGTATCTCCACCTGTGCGCCTGGCTCATCTGATTCAAGAATGTCGTCAAGCAGACGTGGCTTTCTTTTCTTCACATGTACCAGTAGAAATACTTCAGTAGATCGATCAAAGAACGACATACAAAGGCGTTCAGAAAAATTCACGCATACAGACATACAAGTAACTCAGGAATGAAAGAAATACGAACTGCAGGGGAGCTAAACCGAAATGGCTGCACGAGAAATGCGAAGAAATCGAAAAAAAAAATGATTATCGAAACGACTGACTCAGCATATAGAAAGATCAAAACAAGCTTCGGAGAAGTTGAAAGCAAGGCTGATAATATTTAGAGTGCAATGGGAATTCCACAGTTACTCCTTATTCTGGGAGATGTAGATGTAGATGTAGAAATGCAGGGGAGAGACCGAATAGGTGGAAAGAGTACATTGAAATCCTCTACGAGGGGGAAGGCTTGTCTGATGACGTCACAGAAGACGAAACGAGTGTCGATAAAGAAGATAAAAAGGATCTAGTATTAGAATCAGAATTTAAAAGAGCTTTGAAACACTTAAGATCGAATAAGCCAGAAGGTATAGATAACAATCCATCAGAATTTCTAAAATCATTGAGGGAAGTGCAACAAAACGACTATTCACGTTGCTGTGTAGTATCTATAACTCTGGCGATACACCTTTTGACTTTCGGGAAGACATCATCGTCCCAGTTCTGAAGATTGCAAGAGCCGACAAGTGCGAGAATTATAGCACAATGAGCTTAACATCTCATGCATCCAAATTGCTGACAAGAATAGTATGCAGAAGAATGGAAAAGAGGATTTACGACGATTAAATAGAAATCAAGAGACATTCATAGGAACTGTCGACATGAAAAAAAAGTTCGGCAGTATCAACTGGTGCAAGATGTTCGAAATTCTGAGAAAGTTTGGGATAAGCTATAGAGTAAGGCGGGTAATAAACAATATGTACAATAAGACTGGAAGACCACGAACGAACTGCTCGGATTAAAAACGGGTGTAAGACAGGGACGAAATCTTTCGCCCCTACTGTTCAATCTGTACATCGAATAAGTTGAAGAGAGGAATTAAAATTCAAGGTGAACGGATATCAATGTTAAGATTCATCGATGAAATTTGCTATCCTCAGTGTAAGTGAAGAAGAATTTCAGGATCTGTTGAATGGAGTGGCCAGTCTAATGAGTACAGAATATGGACTGGGAGCAAATCGTAAAAAAACGTAGGTAATGAGAAGAAACAGAAATAAGAACAGCTAGAAACTTAACATCAGGAATTCTGCTAGCTAGGCAGCAAACTAACCCATGACAGACAGAGCAAAGAGAACACAAAAGGCAAACTAGCACTGACAAAAGGGCATTTCTGGCCGTGAGAAGTCTGCTAGTATCACTGACAAGGAGAAGGGGCAGGATGATAGGACATCTGTTAAGACAAAACCGTATAACTACCATGGTACTAGAGGGAGCTGTAGAGGGTGAAAACCGTAGGGGAAGACGGAGATTAGAATACATACAGCAAATAACTGAGGACGTAGGTTGCAAGTGCTGCTCTGTGATGAAAAGGTTGGCACAGGAGAGGAATTCCTGGCGGGCATCATCAGAAGTCTGGCGAATAAAAATATTCCTCTGCGTGTTCTAAAAACGTACACGTATGAGCGAAAATATTATGACCACTTGCTTAATAGTGTGTAGGTCCATCTTTGGAACGAAATACAGGAGGGATTCTGTGTGGGATGGATCAGACAAGTCCTTTACAGGTCTTCCCCTAAATTACAAATCGGTGGTTTGTGGGCGCGGATCTCCCGACCGGTAGCATCCCAGATGAGTCTCGTCGGGTTCAGATCAGGACAGTCTGTCCTTGTGACACGGACAGTTATGCTACTCGAAAATGCCATCGTGATCAGGAAGGCACCAAGAATGAAGGGATGCAGGTTATCCGCAGTAATACCACCACGAAGTCCTCAGCTGTCGTGGATTTTTCGATTATTACCACAGGCCCCACGGAAGTCCAGATGAAAGTACCCGGTACCATAATAGTGTTCCCACCTCCCTGCTGTGAATGTTTCGAGCATCTGTTCTCCTGACTGACGCCGTATTCGGACATGATCATCCACGTGGTTTAATAAGAAACATGATCCATCTGACTAGGCTTCCACTGATCTCCAATCCAAACTCTATGATGCTGTGCCTAGTGCAATAGTAACTGAGAATGTCGTTGGGGCAAGATGGAAATATACAGGTGTCGTCTGCTGGAGAACACCATGAACGTTCGCTGAACCGTGTGCTACAAGTTACCTGTGCCTGCACCACTATTCTCTGTTGAAAGACCGATACTACCTATGGATCCAATCTCCAGTCTGTGATGGGGCGTTGATGTCCACTACCTTATCACCTTCTAGTGGTGTCACCGTCCTTAAACCACTTTCTGTAGACGCTCACCTCAGTAACACGCGAAGAACTGACCAGAATCGCCGTTTCCGGTGGTCATTCCCAGTTGCCGGGCTGTAAGAGTTTGCCATCTGTGGAGGGCGCGGGAAGAGGATAGTAGTATTTAATGTCCCGTCGACAACGAGATCATTATCGTTCCCAGAGTGGATCGGGGTCCTTTGGTTTGGAGCCGAGTGGAGGGTCTCAACCAGAGGCTTCGTCGACTCTGTGACGATGTTGGTTGCAGATTTATAGACTTGCGCTATTGGGTGGGAATTGTAGGACGCCCCTAGATAGGTCAGGAGTGCACTACACAAAGGAAGCGGCTACTCGGGTAGCAGAGTACTTGTGGCGTGCACATGGGGGTTTTTAGGCTAGGCAGTAGTGCGAGGTGTCCAGATGAACATTCACCAGTCGACGTGCAGGCAGGGAAATCAGGACGCGCTCAGTTTAAAGACACTTAAGCTATCAAGATATTAGCAGCAAATTTTCAGAGTGTTCGGAATAAAGTCCCTGAATTTACTGCCCTCCACGAAGCGTGTGGTGCGCAAATTATTCTCGGGACTGAGACCTGGCTGAACCCCGAGATAGGAGGTTCTGAAATATTTAGTGAGGGTTGGAACGCGTATCGGAAAGACAGATTAGACACCGTGGGAGGTGGAGTCTTCATTGCAGTTGACAAAAATATTGTGTCTACTGAGGTCGAAGTAGAGTGTGATTGTGAAGTTATCTGGACACGTTTAACATGGCTACGAGAAATAAATTGTTGGGTGTTATTACCGGCCACCAGATTCCACCGTGACAGTTCTCGAATCATTCAAAGGGAGTCTACACTCTGTATCGCAGAAGTACCTGGATCATGCTATATTAGGAGGAGGCGACTTCAACCTACCTAGTATAAACTGGGATGCCTATGGATTCATTACAGGTGGTACAGACAAGCCGTCGCGTGAATTACTTTTGAACACATTATCCGAAAACTGTCTTGAGCAGCTAAATCG
The DNA here is from genome assembly GCF_023897955.1 of Schistocerca gregaria. Classification (NCBI taxonomy): domain Eukaryota; kingdom Metazoa; phylum Arthropoda; class Insecta; order Orthoptera; family Acrididae; genus Schistocerca; species Schistocerca gregaria. Next base: position 803,444,374 of record NC_064921.1, on the reverse strand, counting down.
ACAGCCAACGCGTAATGGAAATAGTTTAGATCTGGTAGCCACGAACAGACCAGACCTCATCGACGGTGTCAGTGTTGAGACAGGGGTTAGTGATCATGATGCTGTCAATACGACTATGGTTACGAATGTTAAAAAGTCGGTCAAGAAGCCTAGGAGAGTATTCTTACTAGAAACAGCAGATAAGCAGTTGTTAGCATCCCACTTAGTAAATGAATCGACTTCATTTACTTCCGGTACGATGGACGTGGAACAATTATGGGCAAATTTTAGACACATTGTAAATCACGCATTGGACAAGTATGTGCCAAAAAAGTGGGTTATGGACGGAAAAGACCCACCGTGGTTTAACAGCGCAATTCTGAGAATGCTCAGGAAGCAAAGACAGTTGCACTCGTGGTTCAAGAAAGATCGGGAGAATGAGGACAGGCAAAAGTTAATAGAGATTCGTGCTGCTGTAAAAAGCATAACCATAAGGGAAATTCTGGTCTTACGTAAAATTGGTAAGCGGGTCGAAGGCTCCCATCCATCACTCACTAATCAGTCAGGCCTGGCAACGAAAGACAGAAAAACGAAAGCTGAAATTTTAAATCTAACATTTTAGAAATCTTTCACGCAGGAGTATCGTACAAACATACCACCGTTCGCGTCTCGTACAGATTCCCGTATGGAGGACATAGTGATAGACATTCCTGGGGTTGTGAAGCAGCTGAATGGATTGAAAATAAATAAATCGCCAGGTCCTGATGGGATTCCAATTCGGTTTTACAGAACTCTACTGCATTGGCTCCTTACTTAGCTTGCATTTATCGCAAATCTCTTGCCCAACGTAAAGTCCCGAGCGACTGGAAAAAAGCGCAGGTGACGCCTATATATAAGAAGGGTAGAAGGACGGATCCTCAAAATTACAGACCAATATCCTTAAGATTGGTTTGTTGCAGGATTCTCGAACATATTCTCAGTTCGAATATAATGAATTTCCTTGAGACAGAGAAGTTGCTGTCCTTGCATCACCACGGCTTTAGAAAGCATCGCTCCTGCGAAAGGCAACTCGCCCTTTTTTCACACGATATCTTGCGAACCATGGATGAAGGGTATCAAATGGATGCCATATTCCTTGACTTCCGGAAAGCGTTTGACTCGGTGCCCCGCTGCAGACTCCTTACTAAGGTACGAGCATATGGGATTGTTTCCCAAATATGTGAGTGGCTCGAAGACTTCTTAAGTAATAGAACCCAGTACGTTGTCCTCGATGGTGAGTGTTCATTGGACGTGAGGGTATCATCTGGAGTGCCCCAGGGAAGTGTGGTAGGTCCGCTGTTGTTTTCTATCTACATAAATGATCTTTTGGATAGGGTGGATAGCAATGTGCGGCTGTTTGCTGATGACGCTGTGGTGTACGGGAAGGTGTCGTCGCTGAGTGACTGTAGGAGGATACAAGATGACTTGGACAGGATTTGTGACTGGTGTAAAGAATGGCAGCTAACTCTATATATAGATAAATGTAAATTAATGCAGATGAATAGGGAAAAGAATCCCGTAATGTTTGAATCCTCCATTAGTAGTGTAGCGCTTGACACAGTCACATCGATTAAATATTTGGGCGTAACATTGCAGAGCGATGTGAAGTGGGACAAGCATGTAATGGCAGTTGTGGGGAAGGCGGATAGTCGTCTTCGGTTCATTGGTAGAATTTTGAGAAGATGTGGTTTACCTGTAAAGGAGACCGCTTATAAAACACTAATACGACCTATTCTTGAGTACTGCTCGAGCGTTTGGGCTCCCTATCAGGTCGGATTGAGGGAGGACATAGAAGCAATTCAGAGGCGGGCTGCTAGATTTGTTACTGGTAGGTTTGATCATCACGCAAGTGTTACGGAAATGCTTCAGGAGTCTCTGGAGGAAAGGAGGCGTTCTTTTCGTGAATCTCTACTGAGGAAATTTAGAGAACCAACATTTTAGGCTAACTGTACAATTTTACTGCCGCCAACTTATATTTCGCGGAAATAACACAAAAATAAGCTAAGAGAGATTGGGGCTCATACAGAGGCATGTAGGCAGTCATTTTTCCCTCGTTCTGTTTGGGAGTGGAACAGGGAGAGAAGATGCTAGCTGTGGTACGAGGTACCCTCCGCCACGCACCGTATGGTGGATTGCGGAATATGTATGTAGATGTAGATTAGAGACGGAGTGCAAGCTCGAATTAGAGAAGGATGGGGAGGGAAATCGGCCGTGCTCTTTCAAAGGGACTATTCCAGCATTTGCCTGAAGTGATTTTATGGAAATCACGGAAAACTTAAATCAGGATGACAGAACGCGGGGTTGAACCGTCGCCCTCCCGAAAGCGAGTGCAGTGTACTAGTACTAACCACTGCGCCATCTCGCTCGATCTCTGTCCTTTGTCAAAGTGGATTAGATCAGTGGATTTCCCCATCTGCGTCCTGTACCATCGCTGCAATAGTTCCCCGTTCGTCTCTGGTACGCGACTGTCTTTCTTACCGTGTCATTTCCCGCTACGCCACCAGGTGGAATTTAGTTTTGAGGTGAACAGTGGTCATGCTGTTTCAAGTCTTCAGTGCATGTGAACGGTGCAAAGATCTCTACCCGTCCCGAGTTTTATCACTCCTACCAAATTCTTCATCGCCATGCACTCGATCTTTCTTGCTGCTTTTATTTACTATCCGCATCAATAGCTTCTACTAGCTAATAAAATGTATACATCTCCTCAGATATCAATACTTCTCCCAGTCTTACCGTCTCCTGCAAGATTGCCAAGCTTATATCACCATGTCCATCGAGCCTTACACCTGCGCACACTCCATCTCCATTTCCAGGGTACCTTCATTCGCGTTGTGCTCCAAGATTATTAAATCTTTTCTTACAACTATGCGATCTTATCAAACATAACCTATACTACTTCTTTCCAAATGAAGGTTCCAACTCACCCTTTATGTACATACGCAGCTCCCGTCACCTGTCGCGCGTCTCTTAATTCATCCCACATTCTGTTTCACATCACTTCCTCTCCAGTTTTTTTAATCTAAATCCCTGGGTGAGTGAAGTTGTCTTGTTATAAGCCGCTGGCCCCGTATTTAGGATGAGGGCGGTTCAAATCCCTGGCTGGTCATCCAGGATGAATTTTTCCGTGATTTCGTGAAATCGCTTAAAGCGAATGCTAGCATTGTTCCTTTCCAAGAGCAGGTCTGATTTCCTTCGTCGTTCTTCCTCAAATCAATCTTGTGCTCCGTCACTAATTACACAGTCGTTGATGGGACGTTAAATCCTTATTTTCCTTACTTCGTAATTCCAGACCTAGTAAATGTCACCATGACCCCAGAGCACCATCGCCCTCAGGATTCAAAACCACACACCCTTAACCATATGACGTTAAGCACCAGATCATCGTTTGTTTTTTCCTTATCAAAGTATTTTGCTGTGTCTCCACATATGGTTGCGGAAGTACTCAAACTAGTCATACTTTTTGAATCAGTTATTAATTTCATCGTAACTAGTTACGCCCCGTGGCTACGATTTCACATTCAAATTCCGCATATTTGTCATAACTATAAACCACAAAATGACAGATATTTTGTTATGCAACACCTAAAAATGGGAAATTTATACGAGAAATCCTCTTTGCTATCTGACGATGGGGGTGGTCCCAAAACTAGTTACGACGAAATAAATTACTGATACAAGAAGTGTGCGCGGATGAACTTTTCTTCTAGAGAGTTATTTACGAAAACAAACACAGTGTTCGCAAACCATCATGTATAAAATAATATGTTTCTGAAGTATTTAAAAACAGAAGTAAATAAAAATAGGACTGAATTTTACTTTTCATAATACTAAAGAGAATTGCTCAGAGGCTATGTCCTTGCTTACAAATGTAGCTAAGCGATGTTGCAGTTTTGGCATGTAATTTAAAACCATTAATTAATTAAAAAGAGGCGAACGAGGAAGGAGCCTTCAAGTTTGCATATTCACTCGAAGCCACTAAAAGACTAGAGAATGCCGGCACTCCTTGGGAACGATATCCATGAAGACGTCGGCCAATCCTTCAACACCGGAGAAAATAAAAGGCAATTCTCAGAGCCATCTGTGACTATTGCTAGTCTGAATGTCAAGGGAATAACACAAAACAAACAAGACAAAATTTTCCAGTTGTGATAAACGCATTAATAGGACGCACTGTGTATAGGAAACGCACAGAGATGAAACAGCACATAGGTCCCAGACTAATGGGATGCATTTAGCCATTGAGGTACTAAATACCAAACACGATACTGTACTTTCTTATTGGACCTGACCTGGCATAATTTCCACGGATAAAAAGCAGAAAATAGCACTAAGATTTTAACTATCGAATGCGTAACCTTCACAGTAACATCTGAAGATAAACTCCCAGGTAAAACCTTAAGCTTATTATGCCAGACATCTTCAGAAACCAAAAGACACGGTTTATCGGCGGTGACTTAAGCTGCCATAGTATAAACTGAGGACACAACGAAACTGGTGACAATGGACAGTTGCTAGAACAATACATGGAGTAACTTCTTTCTCCAACATAACTCAAAGCTGCCCTACTCCTTCATGAGTAAAATTTGGAGATGAGGCTACAGCCCTGACAACTGTTTTGTCAGCAGAAACATCCAGCATAGCTGTGTTAAAACGTAAGTGAAGCTCTTCCAAACACTCAACATCGGTCCACCGCAATTCAGTTCTTGGTTGACAAACCCGTATCGAAGAAAGTTTAGCTTTAACAGAGCCTGAAGGGGGGATTTCTGCACGGAATTAGATGCGGAAATCAACAACATAAATCCTGTACCCCGAAACTACACATTTTTATAGAATTTCTCCATAAAGTTGTAAGTAGGTTGTTTAGGTTTTTTAATTGGTAACGCCGCCGCTACGTAGCGCTCTGTATAAAAATCACTGGCTGTGCCGTGTGCAGTCTGTGGCGGTTTGCATTGTTGTCTGCCAATGTAGTGTTGGGCAGCGGCAGCGTTGCGCATTTGGAGGTGAGCCGCCAGCAGTGGTGGACGTGGGGAGAGAGATGGCGGAGTTTTGAAATTTGTAAGAATTGGTGTCATGAACTGCTATATATATTATGACGAGTGAGGTAAATACATTGTTTGTTCTCTATTAAAATCTTTCATTTGCTAACTATCCCTATCAGTAGTTAGTGCCTTCCGTAGTTTGAATCTTTTATTTAGCTGGCAGTAGTGGCGCTCGCTGTATTGCAGAAGCTTGAGTAACGAAGATTTTTGTGAGGTAAGTGATTTGTGAAACGTATAGGTTGATGTTAGTCAGGGCCATTCTTTCGTAGGGATTTTAGGAAGTCAGATTGCGTTGCGCCAAAAATATTGTGTGTCAGTTTAAGCACAATCTTGTTTAATTGTTCCAAGGAGACGTTTCATATGTCGACCCTTAGCCGAGGATACCTCACTGGAATCTTCTGATTTTTTCTTGTAGTTTGTGTAGTTAGTGTAGCCTTTGTTTATTGCTAGCGCCTAATTGTAGAGAGAACTTCCTCTGTAGTTGTAGTTTTTCGTTGTTGTACAGTAAAACAGTTGTGGCATGCATGTAGATTTGCACCAAGTATTTCGCAGCTGCTCTTGCAATTAACTAGATATTATTTTCAGTGCTATGTTAATGTGTTCTCTTATTTTTGCTCTTCAAATTTTGGTTTTCAGTGTTATCGTGTGAAATATTGTGACAACAATGTCGTGTGAAAAACTTAACACTAGGCTCCAAAGTAAACTGAGAAATAATAGTGACGACGAGTGTAGCTTACCAGCACCACTGTGTAATGAATTAACAGACATTCTAAGTAGTAATTTGGTAACTATGCATAGGGAAATGGAGCGGGCGTCAAGTAATAGTGTAGACAGTGAAACAGGTACTCAACAGGGAAGCATTATCGATCGATCGGTCGGCAGCAGCTCGCCTCAGGAATCGGGAATGACAGGACACAATCTTGCAAATACTGCAGATTCAGGTTTCGGATACTCACCGTTTTCTAAAATAAGTCAAAACACATTTTCTTCTTGTCAAAATGTGAATGTTGCCGGTGCAACTTAACTACCGAAAAGCACTGAGGAACATGTTTCAAACACCAGTGCACTGTTATTACAGTTAATGCAACAAATGGGACAAAGGCTACAAAAATTAGACACAACGCTTGAACAAAATCAGAAACAAATGGGACAAAATCTTCAAAAGTTAGACACATTGGAACAAAATCAGAGACAAACACAGCAGAAGCTTCAAAAGTTAGACACAATGGAACAAAAGCTTCAAACGTTAGACTCAGTGGAACATACGCTTGAACAAACACGTGAAGATTTAACTACTGAATTGCATAAAATCGAATCGAAATGTCAAAAAGTCTGTAATGACATAAAAACACAAATTTGTGAGCATTTCCAACCTACTTTTTCGCGGCCTGAAAATGCATTACAGAATCACGAAGCAGCCATAAAAGAACTGCAAACTATTGTTCAAGAAAATCATAAGACCTTGCAAGCTAAAAATGACTCAGTTGCATCTACCGATTCGGTTACGCAACTTGCAAAAACTCAGGAAAACTTAAAGGACAGAGTAGATACTCTGAAAATTGGTTCAGAAAGACACATGGAGGACATTAGTTCATTATCAGAGAAAGTAGTTGAACTTTCGGATCAGTTAAATAATTTATCTACGAAGGTAGATGATAATCTGAATGACACAAAACCCGTAGTCTTTAATGACACATAAGAGTGCGAACAAATTAGGAAATTCAAACAAAATCTGAATCGAAACTTCCTGGCAGATTAAAACTGTGTGCCCGACCGAGACTCGAACCCGGGACCTTTGCCTTTCGCGGGCAAGTGCTCTACAATATGAGCTACCAAAGCACGACTCAGGCCCGGTACTCACAGCTTTACTTCTGCCAGTATCCGTCTCCTACCTTCCAAACTTTACAGAAGCTCTCCTGCGAACCTTGCAGAACTAGCACTCCTGAAAGAAAGGATATTACGGAGACATGGCTTAGCCACAGCCTGGGGGATGTTTCCAGAATGAGATTTTCACTCTGCAGCGGAGTGTGCGCTGATATGAAACTTCCTGGCAGATTAAAACTGTGTGCCCGACCGAGACTCGAACTCGGAAATGTACCCAAAGGACCCTTCCAGTGACGAGACGTAGCTCGTGGCACAACTCTCACGACAACACGAAGTGAAACAAGGCAACAGAAATGGATCGAAACCTGTCACATAGCAGAAAAAACTGTATGGAATCTGTTCAGATAGCTCAAGGGGGTCCCAAAAGAAGGCAAAGAAATGGCTAGAGTACCACCTAACCAAACTGCGCACCAACTACCACTGAATAGCAAGCATAACATAAAATGTGAGAAAAGCAAGCTAGAAAGTGATGTCCACACAGATAACCAGAACTTCTCTTCTCCTTTCACAATTAGAGATATCATAGAGGGTATACAGTCTATGAGACACGGAAAGGCGGCTAGTGTTGACGATGTGTGTGTGTGGAACAGGTAAAGCATTTTGAACTGAATGCCTAAACTGTGGAGGAAGTCGTAGGTAACAGCATTCATAAAACCAGAAAAAAAGTCTGCCCCATGTAGTAATTATCGGCCCGTATCTCTCTTGTGCCACCTCTTCAAAGTATATGAAAGGCTTCTACTTAATCGAATCAATAACATGATTGAGTCAAAGTTCGTCTCGCTTCAGGCCAGGTAAATATGGTACTGGCCAGATCTTGGCACTGAAAAAGCGTATAGAGGAGAGATATGAAAATAAATTTATAACTGGATTGCCTACGATACAGTAAACCTACGAAAACTATTGCTAGGGGCGATCAACTACTAAAAATTATGGTATCCTTGCTGCAGAGCAGGCAATTCTACGTCGCTCTAGAAGGGAAAAAAGATCGCAGTAGGAAGCAGAAACCGAGTGATCAGCCAATACTCAAAGATACTAGGCATTTTCTCTATGCCGACGATTTGGGCAGCACAGTGCAAGGAAGAACCTTTAAGAAAAGTAGAGGCAAAGTTGCAGAATACCCTAGAAGCTACGTCAACATGTAACGATGACAAATCTCTCAAACCAAATCCTACTATAACAAAAGTTTGCGAATTTCACAAGACACTCGTCTAGGAAATAGAAAGCTACACGTTAACTACTCTTGAGGACACAGATCATTCGACATACCTCGGAGTGGTGCCTGATGTGTCCCTCACATACACACATCACTGCGGAAAAAAAACCGAAAAAAGATAGCTGCAAGGAACAGTATCTTTAGAAAGCTAATTGTCAGTAAGTGGGGTGCGAAACCTACTGTTCTTAGAAACACTGCTTTAGCACTTTACTTTTCCACAGCTGAGTACGAGTGCCCTGTCTGGTCTAGATCGGCACATGTAAAGAAGATCGATGTAAGACTTAAAGAAACCTGTAGCCCAATCACAGGACCCATGAAGCCCTGGAAAGCCTCTTCAGGTTTCAGCAATCCCGAATCTCGTAGGGTAGCTTATGAACATAACGAGCAATTCAAAACGACATCTGATGAGCGTCATCCATTGTATGGTAGCCTTTATGGATTAAAAATACTAAAATCAATGTATCGGTTCCTAAGTTACACCTTGGATGAACAACCTGTTGGCTACCGTATCTCAGAACATCCACCGAGTGTTGCTGAATTTAACTACAAGTCATTGAAAATGCTAAACCGTACCTGGCGTAGCCACTGTGTTGGTGGTAAGACCCTATAGGATCAAACTGCTGATATCATCGGTCCCTAGGCTTACACACTACTTAATCTAACTTAAACTAACTTACGCTAAGGACAACACACACGCCCACGCCCGAGGGAGGACTCGAACCTCCGACGGAGGGAGCCGCGCGAACTGTGGCAAGGCGCCCCTGACCACGCGGCTACGCCACGCGGCTGTAGCCACTGTAAAGGTCAATCTGATGAAATGGGCCTATTTGAACCTTATGACAATAAATATGGCAGTCAAGAAATACGAAACATGGAATATCTTCTGACATGCCGAAATTGTCCTCACATTGCTCAAATGGTTCAAATGGCTTTGAGCACTATGGGACTTAACATCTGAGGTCATCAGTCCCCTAGAACTGAGAACTACTTAAACCTAACTAACCTAAGGACATCACACACATCCATGCCCGAGGCAGTATTGAAACCTGCGACCGCAGCGGTCGTGCGGTTACAGACTGTAGCGCCTAGAACCGCTCGGCCACTGAGGACGGCACATGTTGCTCCCTAGATGAGCTCTGGCTAAGCATACCTGCGGCTTTTGACTTACTCAGTATTGGGCCGAAAAGCTGACAGCTCTGAACACGAAAAAGTATTGGAAAACAGGCGCGTCTTCTGGAAACTTCTCCCTTGACAGCGTGTCGATTCTGACGTCACTGAATGTGGTCCATGCACATGCCCCACTCCGCGCTGGAATGAGGTGGCGGAAATTGCCGTCGACGAGGAAGCGACCGCAGCGTAAACAGTGGCAGCGACTCGTGGAAGCAGACTGGAGGGGCAACTTCTTCGCCACCCACACAGCCCCGGAAAGCAAACGACCGCCTCCGCCAATGACACCGCCTCCATTACAGCGGAATAACGACGTGGGTTTCAAAGGTGAGGCGACAGTTGGAAACTACAGCTGTCGGCCACCATTAGCATGCAGGAGTTGAAGCTACTTCAAAATTCATAACGTCACAGTAACAGCTGAGGAGAATCAATTTCCTTCTACTTGAGGAGTAGTGATGTAGAAACGCTTGCTCGTTCTATTTCCTTATTTCGAATCCCTCTCTTCAAATTCTAGTTTTTGCAGGTTCATATTCTTATTCAGTACTGCACACTTCCACTTTAGCCTTTCTGTATGTATTCTCAAAGCGTAAATCTTTTCTACAGTGCCGACAACCTCCTTCACATTTTCTTACATCTACGTGACACAGGCACTTTACCATTTGCAGTTCGCAGCGTTAATTTCTACCCCCCACCTCAGTTGTTTCGCCAACTTGGTAGATAGTTTCATGGACGTAAGCAGTGAGTATGAGAAGGGTGGCGTCTTTGATTAGTAATCGAAACGTCCTCTGACCCTATTTCGAATCCCACTATCACTTAAATTTTGAATAAAAATCATCAGCAATGGCTGCCGAAAACTTCGGACATAATAAGTCACTCTCATTCTGACAGCGGACTTCTTAAAGACGGCGTAGGAGCGGACAGTTCAGGGCACCCTGTTGCCTTTGAGGTTGGGAAACTGCCCCTAAAGGCAATGATCAACGGCATAAGGATCCAGAAGGCAATAGAAACCACTGCATTAAAGACACATAATGTGTATCCACAGGACATGTGATCTGCTACTGTAAAGGTGTCATGATGATCTCTCCATTAACAAAAGTTCCGGACTTCAGATCTCCGGGAGGGGACTGCCAACGGGGAGGTGACTATGAGAAAAAGATTTAATAACCAATGAAAGCATAACGTTCTACAAGTCGGGAGAGCGGAATGTCAGAAGTTTGAACGTGGTAGGGAAGCTAGAAAATCTGAAAAGGTAAACGCTAAGGCTCACTCTAGATATCGTGGGGTCCAGTGAAGTGAAATGGGAAAAAGACAAGGATTTCTGATCAGATCAGTGTAGAGTAATCTCAATAGTAGCAGAAAATAGCATAGGAGTAGGATTCGTTATGAATAGGGAGGTAGGACGGAGAGTGAGTTGCTGTGAACAGTTGTGGCAGGGTTTGTTCTCATCACAGTCGACAGCAAACCAACAGCGACAACTATAGTTCGGGTGTACGAGCTGAAGATGAAGAGACAGAGAAAGGATATGAGGATACTGAATTCAGTACGTAAAGGGAGATGACAATGTAACACTCATGGGGGTTGGAAGGCGGTTGTAGTAGAAGGATTAGAAGAAATTGTTAAGGGAGGTTACGGGCTTGGGACGAGGAATGAGAGAGGAAAAAGACTAATTGAGATCTGCAATAAATTTCAGATAGTAATAGAGGATATTCTGTTCAAGAAACACTTGTAAAAGGCCGAGAGATACGGGAAGATTGAATTTAGATTATATGATGGTCAGGCAGAGATTCCGAAATCAGATACGGGATTGTAAGACATGCTCTGAAGCAAATGTAGACTCGGATCACAATTTAGTAGTGATGAGGAAAAGGCTGAAGTTTAAGAGACTAGTCATGAAGAAATATGAGCAAAGACGTGGGATACGGAAGTACTAAAATATGAGGAGATTCGCTTGAAGTCCCCTGAGGCTAATAATACTACGATAAGGAACAGTTCAGTAGGCAGTCCAGTTGAAGAGGAATGGACATCTTTATAAAGGGCAATCATAGAAGTTAGAAACAAAAACGTAGATACAAAGAAGGTTGTTGTTGTTGTCTTCAGTCCGAAGACTGGTTTGATGCAGCTCTCCATGGTACTCTACCCTGTGCGAGCTTCTTCATCCCCGAGTGACTACTGCAACCTACATCCTTCTGAATCAGCTTACTGCTTGAGGCCTCAGAATGTGTGCTGTCAACCGATCCCTTCTTTTGGTCAACGTGTGACTCAAATTTCTTGTCTTCCCAATTCTATTCAGTGCCTCCAGATACACTCCTGGAAATGGAAAAAAGAACACATTGACACCGGTGTGTCAGACCCACCATACTTGCTCCGGACACTGCGAGAGGACTGTACAAGCAATGATCACACGCACGGCACAGCGGACACACCAGGAACCGCGGTGTTGGCCGTCGAATGGCGCTAGCTGCGCAGCATTTTTGCACCGCCGCCGTCAGTGTCAGCCAGTTTGCCCTGGCATACGGAGCTCCATCGCAGTCTTTAACACTGGTAGCATGCCGCGACAGCGTGGACGTGAACCGTATGTGCAGTTGACTGACTTTGAGCGAGGGCGTATAGTGGGCATGCGGGAGGCCGGGTGGACGTACCGCCGAATTGCTCAACACGTGGGGCGTGAGGTCTCCACAGTACATCGATGTTGTCGCCAGTGGTCGGCGGAAGGTGCACGTGCCCGTCGACCTGGGACCGGACCGCAGCGACGCACGGATGCACGCCAAGACCGTAGGATCCTACGCACTGCCATAGGGGACCGCACCGCCACTTCCCAGCAAATTAGGGACACTGTTGCTCCTGGGGTATCGGCGAGGACCATTCGCAACCGTCTCCATGAAGCTGGGCTACGGTCCCGCACACCGTTAGGCCGTCTTCCGCTCACGCCCCAGCATCGTGCAGCCCGCCTCCAGTGGTGTCGCGACAGGCGTGAATGGAGGAACGAATGGAGACGTGTCGTCTTCAGCGATGAGAGTCGCTTCTGCCTTGGTGCCAATGATGGTCGTATGCGTGTTTGGCGCCGTGCAGGTGCGCGCCACAATCAGGACTGCATACGACCGAGACACACAGGGCCAACACCCGGCATCATGGTGTGGGGAGCGATCTCTTACACTGGCCGTACACCTCTGGTGATCGTCGAGGGGACACTGAATAGTGCACGGTACATCCAAACCGTCATCGAACCCATCGTTCTACCATTCCTAGACCGGCAAGGGAACTTGCTGTTCCAACAGGACAATGCACGTCCGCATGTATCCCGTACCACCCAACGTGCTCTAGAAGGTGTAAGTCAACTACCCTGGCCAGCAAGATCTCCGGATCTGTCCCCCATTGAGCATGTTTGGGACTGGATGAAGCGTCGTCTCACGCGGTTTGCATGTCCAGCACGAACGCTGGTCCAACTGAGGCGCCAGGTGGAAATGGCATGGCAAGCCGTTCCACAGGACTACATCCAGCATCTCTACGATCGTCTCCATGGGAGAATAGCAGCCTGCATTGCTGCGAAAGGTTGATATACACTGTACTAGTGCCGACATTGTGCATGCTCTGTTGCCTGTGTCTATGTGCCTGTGGTTCTGTCAGTGTGATCATGTGATGTATCTGACCCCAGGAATGTGTCAATAAAGTTTCCCCTTCCTGGGACAATGAATTCACGGTGTTCTTATTTCAATTTCCAGGAGTGTAGTTACATGTGATCGACCCAGCTAATCTCCAACGTTCTTCTGTAGCACCATATTTCGAAAGCTTCTGTTCTGTTTTTGTGTAAACTGTTTATCGTCGTCCATATATCACTTCCATACATGGCTACACTCCATACAGATACCTTCAGAAAATACTTCCGAACACTTAAATCTATATTCGATGTTAACAAATTTCTCTTTTTCAGAAAAGCTTTTGTTGCCGTTGCCAGTCTATATTTTATACCCTCTTTACTTATTTTACTAACCAAGTAGCAAAACTCATCTACTACATCAAGTGTGTCGTTTCTTAATCTAATCCCCTTTGCATTACCTGATTTAATTCTTTGACACTCCATTATCCCTGTTTTGGTTTTGCTTATGCTCATCTCATATCCTCTTTTCGAGACATTGGCAATTTCGACGAACATGTCCTTCCAAGACCTTTGCTGTCATCGGCAAACGTCAAAGTTTTTATTTCTTCTCCCTGAACTTTAATTTCTAATTCAAATTTTTCTTTAGTTTCCTTTAGTGCTTCTTCAGTGTACATACTGAATAACATCGGTGACAGGCTACAGCCCTGTCTCACTCCCTTCCCAATCACTGCTTCCCTTTCCTGTCCCTCGACTCTTATAACTGCCGTCTGGTTTCTGGACAAATTGTAAATAGCCTTTCCCTCCCTGTAGTGCCCCTGCTACTTTGATAATTTCAAAGAGAGCGTTCCGGTCGACATTACCAAAAGATTTCTCTAAGTCTACAAATGCTATGAACGTACGTTTCACTTCCCTTAACCTATCTTCTAAGATACGTCGAAGGGTCATTATTTCCTCGCGGGATCCCAAATTTCTCCGGAATCAAAACTCATTTTCCTCGAGGTCGGCTTCTACTAGTTTTCCCATTCTTAGATAAATAATTCGTGTTAGTATTTCGCAACCATGAATTATTCAACTGATCATTCGATAATTTTCACACCTGTCAGCAACTGCTTTCATTGGAATTGGTGTTACCACATTCTCCTTGAAGTGTGAGAGTATTTCTCCTGTCTCATGCTTCTTGCACACCAGATAGAAGAGTTTTGTCGTGGCTGGCTGTCCTAAGGCTATAACCGAATGCTGTGTACTCCTGGGGTCATGTTCTGGCTTAGTTCTACAGGGCTTTGTGAAATTCTTCTCCCAGTATATTGTCTCCCACCTCATCTTCATCTACGTCCTCTTCCTTGAGAAGAATCCAACGGTTACAGAAGATATACTTCAGCTGATCGACGAAAGAAGAAAGCACAAGACTGTTCCGAAAAATTCAGGCATATAAAAATACAAGTGACGTAGTAATGAAATAAGTACAAAGTGCAGGGAAGCTGAGGGAAATTTCTGCATGAAAAACGTAAAGAAATCGAAAAAGAAATTATTATCAGGAGGACTGACTCAGCATATACAAAAGTCAGAACATTAAAAGCAAAGGTAGTAACATCAAGACTGAAATGGGAATTCCACTTTTAAATGCCCAGGAGAGAACGGATAGGTGGAAAGAGTACAGCGAAGCTCTCTAAGAGAGTGTCGTCTTGTCTGACGACGTGATAGTATTCCCAAGAGTGCAACAGCCGACAGGTGCGAGAATTATCGCACTATCTGCTTAACAGCTCATGCAAGCAAGTTACTGACAAAAATAATATACAGAAGAATGGAAAAGAAAATAAAGGATCTGTTAGATGACGATCAGTTTGGCTTGAGAAAGAGAAAGGCACCAGAGAGGCAATTCTAACGTTGCTGTTGATAATGGAAGCAAGACTAAAGATAAATCAAGACACGTTCATAGGATTTGTCAACCTGGCAAAAGCGTTCGACAATGTCAAATGATGCTAGATTTTCAAAATTCTGAAAAAATATAGGGGTAAGGGATAATATAGGGAAAGGGGGTGATCTATTCATAACGTAAAGAGTGAACAATACGCACAGAAGACCAAGAACAAGTGCTCGGATTAAAAACGTGTAAGACAAGGAGTTAGTCTCTCACCCCTACTGTTCAATTTATACTTCGAAGAACCAATAACGGAAATAAAAGAAAGGTTGAAGAGTGAAATTAAAATCAAAGGATGTCAATCATACGATTCGCTATCCTCAGCGAAAGTAAAAAAAGAATTACAGCATCTCTTGAATGTAATAAACAATCTAGAGAGCACAAAATATGGGTTGAGAGTAACTCGAGGAAAGACAATAGAAATGAGAAGTAGCAAAATTGAGAACACCGAGAAACTTAGCATCAAGATTGATGGTCACGAAGTAGATGAAATTACGGAATTCTGCTACCTAGGTAGCAAAATAGCCCAAGACGGACGAAGCAAAGAGGGCATCAAAAGTAGATTAGCACTGGCGAAAAGGGCATTCCTGGCCAAGAGAAATCTACTAATATCAAACATAGGCCTTAATTTTAGAAATAAATTTCTGAGAATGTACGTCTGGAGTACAGCATTGAATGGTAGTGAAACATGAACTGTGGGAAAACCGAAACAGAAGAGAATCGAAGCATTCAAGGTATGGTGCTACAGAAAAGTGTCGAAAAATAGGTGGACTGATAAAGTAAGGAATGAGGAGGTTCTCTAAAGAAATGCCGATGGAAGGAATATGGGGAAACAGACAAGAAGAACGGATAGGATGGTAGGACATCTGTTAAGAAATCAGGGAGTAAATTCCATTGTACTAGAGGGAGCTGTAGAGGGCAAAAGCTGTTGAGGAAGTCAGAGATTGGAATACATCCAGCAAATAACTGAAGACGTATGTTGCAATTGCTACTGTGAGATGAAGAGTTTTGCACAGGAGCATCAAACACGTCAGAAGATTGATGACTCAAATAAAAAAAATAAAATAAAATAGCATCCTTATGAAAATTTGTAATCACAGACACTTCGGTCTTACAGAAGCTGAATATCACCCACCAAGCGTGTTTTTGCATTTTAGACATGTTTTCCTCGGCACTCTGAGCATCTTCTGCCAGATAACAATATCAAACACACTTTTAGATCTAGAAAGGCAACGTAAGTTGTGTTAAAGAAGCCTCAGTGCCATAATACCTCTCCTGTTCCTAACACCTTCTGAATCCAGATTCATCTTCCACCTTCTTTTCAACTCTCTTCAGAACTAAACTACTGAGAATTGCTGAGGCATGTGATATTAGGCTTGCGGTAGGTAATGTTCTCATTTTGAAGCTGCGATCATCTTCGTATGATGCATTTCTGGAAGTCGGTTGGTATGTCTCCTGTGTTGTAGTTCTACCAAGTCAGTTTCAGCAGCATTATTTCCATGCTGTCGGCAGCATTCTTGATTACTTATGAAGCAATGTCATGAACAATATCAGAGCCGTCACAGCATTTTTCTATGCAAAAAGGGTCGAGTGTGTATAATGATTCATAGGTGTAAAGTACTAACACGAATCATCTATAGGATGATGGAACGAGTTGTAGGAGCCGAGGCGTCGGGGAGGGTCATTTTGGGTTCCGAAGACATTTAGGAACAATACTCTACAGCTTCTTTCAGAAGGTAGGAAGAAGAAAAACACAATCACACATTTGTAGCATTTATAGAGTTAGAAAAATCTTTTGGAATTGTTGCATGGAACACACCTTTTGGAATATTGAAGTCTTTGGGATTAAATTCGAGGGGCAGAACGTTATCTGTAACTTTGACAAAGCGCAGACAGCAGTTCTGAGAATGGGAGGAACGAAAGGGAAGTTGTAGTTGAGAAGAGAGCGAAACAGGGTTTCAGCCGCTCCCCATTTGCATTCATTCTGTACAGTAAGCAATCACTGAAGGAAACCAAGGACAGATTTGGAAAATTTGCAAAGGAAACTTAAGTTCAGGGAGAAAAAAAATGCAATTTTCAGATGTCATCGTAATTTTGTCAGTAGTGGCGAAGGATTCGCATGATCATTTGAAAGGAATAGTTAATATCTTGAGTTAGGAGTGTCGACAAAATTAAAACAATGGTGATGGAATATAGACGAATTAAGTCAGGTGGTGCTGAGGACGTTAAGACTTTTATTTATTTATTGAATCTGAGTTCAAATGGTTCAAATGGCTCTGAGCACTATGGGACTCAACTGCTGTGGTCATTAGTCCCCTAGAACTTAGAACTACTTAAACCTAACTAACCTAAGGACATCACACACATCCATACCCGAGGCAGGATTCGAACCTGCGACCGTAGCAGTCGCACGGTTCCGGACTGCGCACCTAGAACCGCGAGACCACCGCGGCCGGCTGAACCTGAGTGATTAGGGCCTGATGGCTCTCTCTTACATCGGATCAGGGTTTCACACGAACGGTATGTATGTTACGGAAGAAATAACAATTTTAATATGACAAATGATCTTAAAATGATTTGAGTATCTATAGAGACAACGTGAATAAATAATAATGATTAAGAACTTATGAAGTTAGTGCTGGCAGTACTTACTATTGCTGCTACTAATAATGATGATAATAATGATAATAATTATAATAATGACAATAATAATTAGATAATGATAATGCCAGAAATAAAAAGTATTTATAGGTAGACAAAATATGTGTTTTCTTATTTAGCGAGTCCTGAGGAAAGGAAATTTAAGGAAACTGTACCAGCTAAGAATGTTGGGCAAAGAGGAAGATCTGATTGGAAAGAAGGTTGTTCAAGGGTAACGAGTGAGTACAGAGATAATGATAATCATTACTGATGCTTTTGTAAATATGTCATTAACTGTCTTCTGAAGCTGGCGATAGTTTTCAGTTCTGTAAGGCGATGCAGGAGGTTGTTCCACAGTTGGATTCCTGCTACTGACAAGGACTTTGAGAAAGTGGCTAAACAATGGAGCGTGACACAAAGGATTTTGCTCTGATGTGAACGGGTGTTTCTGTCATGTTGTTCAGACATGAACATTAAGGCCGAGGAGAGATATGAGGCACAGTGTTCGTTGATAAGACGGTAGAGAAGAATAAGGTAGTGAAATCTCAGCACTTGTCTGCACGCAGCCAGGATAGGTTTACACATGATGGTGAAATGTGATCAAAGAGTCGAATATCACAAATATAACGAACATAGCCATTCACAACCAGTTCCAGGAACCCTGACCTTTCCTGAGAAAAACCTTGCAGGATAACATCACTGTAATCAATAACTGGATGTGTAAGTATTTGTACTTTTCTTTTTCAGGTCAAGAGGGAAGAGCTTTTTATATTTTTGTTGGACATTGAGAGATATTGATACCTTTTTGCTCGTTGTAGTTACGTGCTCACTCCAGCTTAGATTTTCATCTATTGTTACTCCTAAACTCTTTTCTAAGGGAGAGAAGCTGATATTTATCTCATTTAGGATTAAACATATTTCAGGCTAATGAGCCTAGAATGATCAACCAGTAACGCTTTGGTTGTGGATGGGTTGAGCTTCAAACCTACATATATCCTGTGTCCAATTTGATAGTGCACACAGGTCAGTATTGAGAATTTCGATAACTGTTTCAACTTTACTGATTTTGCGCGGAGATACAACATCAGCGTACATGTGACATTTACAATCGGTCAGTGCTCATCACACTTCATTCAGAAAAGATGAAAAATGTAGTATCTAATACCAAATCCTGGGGGACGCCCGATACTACCTACCTCTATTGTAACTTTATGGTGCCAGACAGGACGCATTGCTGGCAAGACGTTTCGTCCGAGCGAAACTACTGCACAGAACACTGTCAGAAATTTAGGGTGATACGTTTGTCAAGTAAAACGTCGAAGTCGACAGTGTCAAAGGCTTTGCTGAAGTCTAAGAAGAAAATGGATAATGAGATGCAGAAAGTAGTAAATGAGTGCTGCTATTTGGGAACAAAAGTTGCTGATGATGGAAGCTCCAAGAAGGTTATAAAGAAAAGACTTGAAAGTAATTACAATGTTATTCTGACACAGAGAAACGTACTAACATCAAATGAAAATATTAGAACGTCCGTTCGGAAAGTATGTGTCTGGAGTATAGCCTGATATGGAAATGAAACATGGACGATAAACATCACCGACAATACGAGAATATAAGCTTAAGAAATGTAAGTTACAGAATGATGCTGACGATTAGAAAGGTACATTGAGTAGCTAATGTAGAAGTGCTGTATCGAATTGGAAGAAAAGAGCTTAATGGCACAACCTAATTAATAGAATTAATACCTTGAAAGAACACATTCTGAGGAATAAAGGCACAGATAATATTTTATTGTAGGGACGTGTGGGAGATAAAAATTATAGATGGTCACCAAGGCTTGACCATAATAACGAGATTCAAATCGATGCTGGATGCAGTAGCTATGCGTGTAGAGTTGCATCAAATCAAGAACTGGACTGATGATTACAACAGTAATAATAACAAGTGATATTCTGTTACTAAAATTACTTGTATTTCTCAACACAATCTTCTAATTTTGCAAGGAAATGGAGGTTGGTAACTACCTGCTTGTCAATTATACAAACTATTGGTCAAGTGAAATTATTTGCTGCTGCCAATCCATCAGAGAGCGAGTGTACAGCATTAAAAGTGTTCGGTCTCTCTTTTACCGACACAGGGCTTCTGTTGTACACTGCTACATTGTGCCTAATGAAAGCATCTAATAATTATTTGAGAGGCTCAAGGAACCAGTCAGTGAATGACATTAAAACACATGAATAAATATAAATGATTAGCTAAAAAGAAATAATGTAGGCTAAACACACTATATGAGTCCACTACCAATTTATTCACAAAAGGCAGTATTTCCCTTTGTATTGTGCCCTTACACAGGACAGTATTATGCACACTAAATCAGAAATAACTGGTCAAAGCAAGCAGCGACAATTACAAGCCAGGGGCATCGTGCAGTGCACTGCTTCTGCTTCGACTAGGCTGCACAAATTCCTAATGTTCAACAAATTCAGCCAAATCTCTATGCAATATTCAGTTCACCATAGCAAGTTCAGTCACTGTTAGCTTTGCTACTACTCACTATTCCAAAAATCTCTAAACGGCAAACTGAAATACTGAGTGTAACAAACGACTAAATCCCGAATTGCTTCACATTGAAATATCTCTAACACTAAACACACCTGAACATGTACGGCTCTCTGGCCGCTCTATTCTTACCAACAACCTTACCCAAACAGCTACGAACATCAGAAGACCCATATATTGCCACTGTTTGCTCCTTCCTTAACTCTGCCACGTGACTGCTGCTTTGATCACGTCAGTTCTTTTGTTGTAGATCATCATTGAAATACACACAACAAAATTTTACGTCATCTCGGTTCCGAGAGTTTCGGAACCTGTACAGAAAACTGGAATAGAGATCAACATAAATGTCATTTCCGACCTATTTATTGCTCATGAAAACGACACATTGCATGTTGTACCACCATACAGCGAGACCTTCAGAGGTGGAGGCTGTACACACCGGTACCTCTAATACGCAGTAGCACGTCCTCTTGCATTGATGCATGCCTGTATTCGTCGTGGCATACTATCCACAAGTTCATCAAGGCACTGTTGGTCCAAATTGTCCCACTCCTCAACGGCGATTCGGTGTAGATGCGTAGTGATTAGTGGATCACGTTGTCCTTAAACAGCACTTTTCATCTACCCCAGGCATGTTCGACAGGTTTCCTGTCTGGAGAACACGCTGGCTACTCTAGTTGAGCGATGTCGTTATCCTGAAGGAAGTCATTCAAAGGATGGGGGCGCGAATTATTGTCTATGAAGACGAATGCCTCACCAGTATGCTGCCGATTTGGTTGCACAATCGGTCGGAGGATGGCATTCACGTATCGCACAGCCGTCAAGTCGCCTTCCATCACCATCAACGGCGTACGTTGGCGCCACATAATGCCATTCCAAAATTTCAGGAAACCTCCACCTTGCTGCACTCGCTGGACAGACGGACTAAGACGTTCAGCCTGACCGGATTGCCTCCAAACACGTGTCCGACGATTGTTGGTTGAAGGCATATGCGACACTCATCTGTGAAGAGAACTTGATGACAATCCTTAGGGGCCTATTCGGCATGTTGTTGGGCCCATCTGTACCGCGCTGCATGGTGTCTTGGTTGCAAAGATGGACCTCGCCATGGACGTCGTGAGTGAAGTTGCGCATCATGCAGCCTATTGCGCAGAGTTTGTGTAGTAACACGACGTCCTGTGGCTGCACGAAAAGCATTATTCAACATGGTGGCGTTGCTGTCAGGCTTCGTCCGAGCCATAATCCGTAGGTAGCGGTCATCCACCGCAGTAGTAGCCCTTGGGCGGCCTGAGCTTGGCATGTCATCGACAGTTCCTGTCTCTCTGTAACTCTTCCATGTCCGAACAACATCGCTTTGGTTCACTCCGAGACGCCGGAACACTTCCCTGGTACAAAGTAACAATGCGGACGCGATCTAACCGCGGTATTGTCCATCTAGGCATGGTTGAACAACAGAACTGATCGGCTGTCGGATTCCCTCCGTCTAATAGGCGCCGCTCATGCATGGTTGTTTGCATGTTTGGACATCTCTGAACAGCGACAGGGACTACGTCTGTGATACAATATCCACAGTCAAAGTCTATCTTCAGGAGTTCTGGGAACCGGGTTGATGCAATTTTTTTTTTTATGTGTCAAAAAATTCCAGAACATTCGTAATTTCGTGCCAGTGTCGTGCTGGAGCGAAATGCGGTTGGCATCCCTGCACACGCCAATGTTTAATGTGTAAATGCTAGAACTTTCATTGTTGTATCTCTGTTAGTTATTGTTCAATAGTGTATTGAAGAGAACGTTGTTTGCACAGTTAGCGAATTTCGAGATGGCACAGTTAGAGGAGCAACGCGTCTGCATTAAATTTTACGTGGAAATCGAGAAAACATTTACAGAAACACACCAGTGATGCAGGATGCCTACGTTGATGGATGCTTAAGACGTGCTCGATGTTATAAGTGGTTCACACGGTTTAAAAATGGCCGGACGGAAGTTAAAGATGGGCCTCGTTCAGGGCCCCCTTTGACGTCTACCGACGACGCTCATGTCAGGAACGTCAACGAAACTGTGTGTTCCAATCGAAGACTGACTGTCCGAGAGATTTAAGAAGAATGTAACATTCAGCCGGATCATTTCATGAACTCCCGACACAGCATCTTGAAATTCATCGTGTTGCCGCTAAGTTCGTCCGAAGGCTCATGAAAGTCAAGGCCAGAAACACCTTCACCTCGCAATCTGTGAAGATCTTTTGGATCGCGCAAATGAGAACGAAATGTTCCTAAAGAGAATCATAACTAGTGATGAGAGTTGGGTCTACGGTTGTGATGTTGACACTAATATTCAGTCTTCACAGTTGGTCGGGAAAGCTTCTCCAAGACCTAAAAATGTTCGTCGGGTCAAGTCAAATGTCAAAACCATGCTGATAGGTTTCTTTGACTTTGAAGGATTAGGTCATCATAAATTTGTGCCACAGAGACAAACTGTTAATCGGTGGTACAACCGGAACGTGTTGTGACGCCTGAGAGAAAATGTGAGAAATAAACGGCTTGAAATGTGGCGAGACGATTCACGGCTTCTGCATCACGATAACGCAGTCGCACATTCATCCCTATTTGTGCGTAACTGTTGCACAAAAAACGAAATCACTGTGCTGCCTAATCCTCCGTACTCTCCATACATGGCCCCTGGAGACTTTTTTCATTTCCAGAGTCGAAAACCCCGTTGAAAGGACGAAGATTTGCGACGATATACGAGATAAAAGAAATTTCGCAGATGGCGCTTAGCGCGAGCCATCAAGAGGCGCACCAAGACTCTTCCCGGAAGTGGAAAGGGTGTTGAGAGCGATGTGTCAGTTGTGGAGGACAGCATTTTGGAGCAGTCCATGCACCATAATTTAAAGGTGAACGTAGAAAAATTTTGTGGAGGAAGTTCCGGAATTTTTTGAACAGACGTATTTACAAAATTTTAACATATTCCATTTTTAAACAAAGAAGATGTATTTTTACAATTCATTTCCATCCCATTTTTACACAGATGACTTTTATACAGTGCTTAAATCATGATAATTATTTAATGATATAAATAGTTACTGCAGGAACCTAGACAAGTTCAAACTTTTATATTTCAACACTTTCTAATCGATTGAACTTCCTATAACATTATAGTTCCTAATTTTCATATGAAATACATACAGGGTGACTCAGTGATGACGTAACAAACTTTCAGGGAAAGCTGTGAAGGGTAAATGTTTCAATGTCAGGCAAGGGACGCTGGTCCTGAAATGACCGAGTGGATAAAGTTATAAGTGAAAATCCTTCTGACTCCACTGACAGAAGACCTTTCCTACTGCAAGCTCTTTGGTTTACATATTTCTGGAGGAGGTAATATGGACCAAAGCAAGAAAAAAGAGTCCAGTAAATGTAGGCTTCAAAATGCATACCTTAAGAGCTATGGGCACTCCTTTAGTAGAAGTGATGTGTTTCACAGTAGCGAAAAGGAACACGTGCTCATATTTCTTGAAGTATGAACTTCAGAGCCCATGTTTACCTGACATTTTTTCTTGCTTTGGTCAGTACTACAACCTCTGAAAGTTGCCTACCTTACAATGTTAGCAACAACAGTTCTGTGAAATGTATTCCACTGGCAGATGTATCAGAACGATTTTCGTTTGTAACTTTCGAGTCGGCCGTTGCGGACCACGGCCTCTGACCTCAAAATAATACATTTACCCCCTCCATCATCTCTGAAAGTTTGTAACATCATCATGGAATCACCATTTATAGGGTAATTGGGACGATTAGGTCAGATGTTCAACCTGCTGCTTATCTTAATGTAAATGTGCAGAACTCGCTGTTACGGCACTCAGACAAAACGTACTCCACAATTTATTTACAATAATTACTTAGTCTCTTCTGTACTGCAACAAATGAGCTGGCTCTACAGCTGACTTCACCCACTATTAGATAGTGCATTGTATGTAACTGCAGCGTGTCTGTAGAATTTGTTACATATAAATATTAAAACTTTGTGAATATTCACTGTACAAACAAGCTGATAATTTTACTGAACTCGTCTCTTTATTCCGATTTCAAAACTGTCATTAGATTTCCTGTGGCTCTTCTGGAAGTGATTTCAGTGTCTTTTTTGTGAATATATATGCTTTCGTTTTTGGCAAATCAGAATCTCGCGACGCCGTTCATCCATGCGGTGGCTAACTTTCACCCTTTTCCTCCGCCGTGTGTAAATCCAGGCGGCTTCCGCTAACTGACTTGCCAGGTGGCGTGTGTACTGACTGACCTGTGTGCTCGGCTTGCTGCGATGCGTCGAAGTTCAGAGAGCGACTATACGCAGAATCAGAAGTACATCCCATTTGGAGGGACCTGATAATGGACTTTGATCTGTAATTACTAATTACACTAGTCAACAGCCACTTTGCATCTGGCATGTGATACATTAACCAGAATTTATTTTGGTGTGTAGAATCCGAATATACCTTTCAAAATGTTCTAGCACGTACCATTTTTGAGTTTTTAAAGGTTTTTTTTATTTTTCGCATTCAGTATTTCGCTTTTTGCTGTTCTTCTGTTTTGATGTTCGATTGTTTGTTTTTGAATTGGAAAGGAGAGCTAGAAGATCTACAAATCGTCAGTAAATGGTTAGAATCCAGTGGTGTGAAAGAGATCCTCAGTGAGTGTTTCCTGTGAAAGATAGCGCAAACTTTTTGCGTTTAAAACTTACGCTAGTAAAAATGGCAACTAGTAAATCTCTTTGCTATCTAAACCACCCTGACAACTTTCGTTATGCGTGTGGCAAATTCACTCCAAAAGCCCAAAGAAAACCAATCACTGCTTTGGTTAAGAAGGCATATAAATTGTATTTTGATTGTCCTGTTGGTGATCAAGATAAAAATCTTGCACCTCATATTGCCTGCACAATCTGCACTACAACCTTAACCGAGTGGTTGAAAGGAAAACGCCGAGCCATGCCATTCGCTGTTCCGATGGTGTGGTGTGAACCTAATGACCATTATCAGACTGTTACATCTGTCTTACAAATATTCCGCGACATTCAGACAAAACTAGACAGAAAATAAAGTATCCAAACCTATCTTGAGTGCATTTGCCCGTGCCCCATGATGAGGGGTTCCCTGTTCCTGTCTGTAACTTGAAAACCACGTAACTAGACATCATGTCAAGCGAATCAGAAAGTATTGAACGTATAGAGGAGTAGGCAAAATGCAACAAGGAATAACAATATTAATGTGCTAATAGTAAACTGCAGGAGCGTCTATAGAAAGGTCCCAGAACTGCTCTCATTAATAAACGGTCACAACGCCCATATAGTACTAGGAACAGAAAGTTGGCTGAAACCAGACGTAAACAGTAATGAAATCCTAAACTCTGATTGGAATGTATACCGCAGAGATAGGCTGGACAGTGAAGGGGGAGGCGTGTTTATAGCGATAAGAAGTGCAATAGTATCGAAGGAAATTGACGGAGATTGGAATTGTGAAATGATTTGGGTGAAGGTCACGGTTAAAGAAGGCTCAGACATGGTAATTGGATGTCTCTATAGGCCCCCGGGCGCAGCAGCTGTTGTGGCTCAGCACCTGAAGAATAATTTGGAAAATATTTCAAGTAGATTTCCCCACCATGTTATAGTTCTGGGTGGAGATTTTAATTTGCCGGATCTAGACTGGGAGACTCAAACGTTCATAACGGGTGGCAGGAACAAAGAATCCAGTGAAATATTTTTAAGTGCTTTATCTGAAAACTACCTTGAGCAGTTAAACAGAAAACCGACTCGTGGCAATAACATATTAGACCTTCTGGTGACAAACAGACCCGAACTATTTGAATCAGTTAATGCAGAACAGGGAATCAGCGATCATAAAGCGGTTACTGCATCGATGATTTCAGCCGTAAATAGAAATATTAAAAAAGGTAGGAAGATTTTTCTGTTTAGCAAAAGTGACAAAAAGCAGATTACAGAGTACCTGACAGCTCAACACAAAAGTTTTGTCTCAAGTGCAGATAGTGTTGAGGATCAGTGGACAAAGTTCAAAACCATGGTACAATATGCGTTAGATGAGTATGTGCCAAGCAAGATCGTAAGAAATGGGAAAGAGCCACCGTGGTACAACAACCGAGTTAGAAAACTGCTGCGGAAGCAAAGGGAACTTCACAGCAAACATAAACATAGCCAAAGCCTTGCAGACAAACAAAAATTACGCGAAGCGAAATGTAGTGTGAGGAGGGCTATGCGAGAGGCTTTCAATGAATTCGAAAGTGAAATTTTGGTCCTATGTCAAAGCGGTAGGTGGATCAAAACAAAATGTCCACACACTCTGTGACCAAAATGGTACTGAAACAGAGGATGACAGACTAAAGGCCGAAATACTAAATGTCTTCTTCCAAAGCTGTTTCACAGAGGAAGACTGCACTGTGCTTCCTTCTCTAGATTGTCGCACAGTTGACAAAATGGTAGATATCGAAGTAGACGACAGAGGGATAGAGAAACAATTAAAATCGCTCAAAAGAGGAAAGGCCGCTGGTCCTGATGGGATACCAGTTCGATTTTACACGGAGTACGCGAAGGAACTTGCCCCCCTTCTTGCAGCGGTGTACCGTAGGTCTCTAGAAGAGCCAAGCGTTCCAAAGGATTGGAAAAGGGCACAGGTCATCCCCGTTTTCAAGAAGGGACGTCGAACAGGTGTGCAGAACTATAGACCTATATCTCTAACGTCGATCAGTTGTAGAATTTTGGAACACGTATTATGTTCGAGTATAATGTCTTTTCTGGAGACTAGAAATCTACTCTGTAGGAATCAGCATGGGTTTCGAAAAAGACGGTCGTGTGAAACCCAGCTCGCGCTATTCGTCCACGAGACTCAGAGGGCCTTAGACACGTGTTCACAGGTAGATGCCGTGTTTCTTGACTTCCGCAAGGCGTTTGACACAGTTCCCCACAGTCGTTTAACGAACAAAGTAAGAGCATACGGACTATCAGATCAATTGTGTGATTGGATTGAGGAGTTCCTAGATAACAGAACGCAGCATGTCATTCTCAATGGAGAGAAGTCTTCCGAAGTAAGAGTGAATTCAGGTGTGCCGCAGGGGAGTGTCATAGGACCGTTGCTATTCACAATATACATGAATGACCTGGTGGATGACATCCGAAGTTCACTGAGGCTTTTTGCAGATGATGCTGTGGTGTATCGAGAGGTTGCAACAATGGAAAATTGTACTGAAATGCAGGAGGATCTGCAGCGAATTGACGCATGGTGCACGGAATGGCAATTGAATCTCAATGTAGACAAGTGTAATGTGATGCGAATACATAGAAAGATAGGTCCCTTATCATTTAGCTATAAAATAGCAGGTCAGCAACTGGAAGCAGTTAATTCCATAAATTATCTGGGAGTACGCATTAGGAGTGATTTAAAATGGAATGATCATATAAAGTTGATCGTCGGTAAAGCAGATGCCAGACTGAGATTCATTGGAAGAATCCTAAGGAAATGCAATCCGACAGCAAAGGAAGTAGGTTACAGTACGCTTGTTCGCCCAATGTTTGAATACTGCTCAGCAGTGTGGGATCCGCACCAGGTAGGGTTGATAGAAGAGATAGAGAAGATCCAACGGAGAGCAGCGCGCTTCGTTACAGGATCATTTAGTAATTGCGAAAGCGTTACGGAGATGATAGATAAACTCCAGTGGAAGACTCTGCAGGAGAGACGCTCAGAAGCTCGGTACTGGCTTTTGTTAAAGTTTCGAGAACATACCTTCACCGAAGAGTCAAGCAGTATATTGCTCCCTCCTACGTATATCTCGCGAAGAGACTATGAGGATAAAGTCAGAGAGATTAGAGCCCACACAGAAGCATACCGACAATCCTTCTTTCCACGTACAATACGAGACTGGAATAGAAGGGAGAACCGATAGAGGTACTCAGGGTACCCTCCGCCACACACCGTCAGGTGGCTTGCGGAGTATGGATGTAGATGTAGATGTAGAAGAGTACTGCCCTCAGTATCATGACTCTTCGTCTCAGCTCTTTAATCAAAAGGAATTGAACGATTTGGTTCGCGATCTAAAATTTTCGAAAAAGCAAGCTGAACACTTGGGGTTGAGACTGCAACAACGGAACCTTCTAGCTCCAGGGCCAAAAATTCCTGCTTCAGATCAACAGGTGTTTCGCTCAATATAACGATATGCAGAATTCAATGTGTGTATGTAGAGATGTACATGGTCTGATGATGCAGCTAGGTGTACAGCAGAAGCCACAGGAGTGGCGACTATTTATTGGCTCCAGTAAAACCAGCTTGAAAGCAGTACTACTGCTTAATGGCAATGCATTGGCTTACGCAGTAGACATGATAGAAACTTATGAAACCATGGCTTTGCTACTATAGGCAATCAAATATAAGGATCATGAATGGCAGATTTCCTGTGATTTAAAAGTTGTTGCACTCGTTACAGGTTTACAGGTTGGATACACGAAATACTGCTGCCTTTTGTGCCTTTGGGACAGCCGTGACACCAAGAACCACTATACAGTCAAGGAATGGCCTATAAGGAAGTCATGTGTTCCTGAAAACGTAAATGTTAACAATTCCCCATTGGTTGAGCCCGATAAAATCATTTTGCCTCCCCTTCATATAAAGTTGGGCCTTATCAAGAACTTTGTAAAAGCTCTCGATAAAGAAGGTGAGGCACTCAATCACTTAAAAGAAAAGTTTCCCAAATTAAGTCAGGCAAAGCTGAAAGAGGGTATATTTGTTGGACCACAAATAAGAAAATTGCTGACAGAACCAACCTTTGATACCAAACTCTTCTTTTAAAGCAATTGTGAAGGGCTATTTGGGTAACGGAAAAGACAAGAACTATGTTACCATTGTGAATGATCTGTTGGACAACTATTGAGAACATGGGGTGTATAATATCGCTTAAAATTCACTTTTTACATTCTCACTTTGATTTCTTCCCGGAAAATTTGGAAGCCGTAAGAGATGAGCATAGCGAGCGCTTTCACCAAGACACTGTTATCATGTAACACCATTACCAAGGCCATTTGAACCCTTCGATGATGGGTGACTACTGCTGGCGCCTTGTTAGGGAGAGTGATAAAACGGCAAACGAAAGAAGAGCTCCATCGTCGCATTTTAAAAAAACCAAATACGATTAAAGGTTAAAATGTCTTCTGAACTAATTTGAACCTTTTATTGGCATCATGCTCATATATACATACAAAATAATGTTGATTTCAAAAGCTCTGAAAGTGTGTTTTTGTTTGACTTAATTGTGTCAATTTTCGTCATTACCATTTTTTATTCTGCTATATATCTATGAAATGTGACGACATAGAGAAAAACTGATTTTATCAGTGTATTCAGCACCCCAAAATTAGATAAATCCGCTCATTTACAAACCAGACGCAGAAAAAAGGTTTAAATTTGTTAACTAGGGTTTTCAGTGAAGTTTATGCTAGAAATTTCCGTGCTCCCTGGAAAACTTTCGTAAAGTTCGTGATCTCGTTTCTGCTACTGAACTTAGTAACTTTTTCCTTGTGCGATTCAGTACTCCCCCTTGAAGGGAGGATCGTCGTGCTGTGCACCGAACA
Source organism: Schistocerca gregaria (assembly GCF_023897955.1). Lineage (NCBI taxonomy): Eukaryota > Metazoa > Arthropoda > Insecta > Orthoptera > Acrididae > Schistocerca > Schistocerca gregaria. The sequence continues at coordinate 803,414,735 of NC_064921.1, read as the reverse complement.
CACCTGTACCTGCCATCCGAGAACAATCAATGTACTCCCTGTAGCATTCTGTGCGCCATTACACGCCATTCGTTGGAGACCGACAGAAGCCGAACTAGGAAATTACTGTCCTACGCACAGGCTGACATTAACGCCACAACACGGCGTTTGGAGTGAGTCAGTGACCGGGAAACATCGACTGCTGAAAAATGCTGTCGCACTGTCTTCAGCGATGAATCGCCGTTCTGCACAACCACGTTTCCTTATCCAATGAAGGTTCGTTACGACCACAACTGTGGATAGTCGGCCAGTATGGCTTCACCTGGGGGAGGTCCCATTCTTCCAGTGTTTTGCAGAGCGGCTTCAGGTGACGGCTGGTGGTGACTGACCCAACCTGAGCAGCGCAACGACACGTCACGGACATCCTACGTCCTCATGTGTTACTTCTCGTGCGACTGTATCGTGGTGCCATTTTTCAACACGACAATGCTGATCCACACGTCGCACAGGTTTGTATGAATCGTCTGCAATATGCTGAGGTATTCTGGTGTTCAATAAGAGCCCCAGATCCGGCCTTGACAGACCAGCTCGGACGTTAATTATGTCCCAGTGGAAGTGTTCATGGTTCCAAGGACCAGTTACAAGAGTTGTCGCCCAGCTCGCCTCAGCAGAGGATACAACGGTCACTGCACTCGTTTGGGCCAGAGGGAGTGCAACATCAAACTGATAAGTGTGTTCACAGTACCAAAGTCTTTGTAAATTTGTCTCGATTTTGTAATTACTGAAATAATGTCAGGTACCCTGTCGAAGCATAAAGTTTCGTTTGGTTTCCTTCTCCCTATCTGGGTGCATTACCATTTTTTTTTGTTAGGCAGCGTTGTTCACAAGGATGACGATATCATTTTCGAAATGCAACTTTTCCTGAGCAGATAAAATGCAGTCTTCTACATCAAACGTCTTTCTCAAGTCATCGATCATTGGAAAAAAACGTGTCGCATTAAAACTTACAAAATAACACATACAGTCCCAAGATCTAAGGGCACGGCTTGGTTCTTCGTCTTCTTTTTTTCTGAGTCATCAGTCCTCTGACAGGTTTGATGCGACGCACCACGAATTCCTCTCCTGTACCAACCTCTTCATCTCAGAGTAATACTTGCAACATACGTCTTCAATTATTTGCTGGACGTATTCCAGTCTCTGTCTTCCTCTACGGTTTTTACACTCTAAAGCTCCCTAAAATACGATCGAAATTATCGTCTGCAGCACCACATCCCAAATGTTTCGATTTTCTTCTGTTCCAGTTTTCGTACAGTCCATGTTTCGTTTCCATACAATGCTATGCTCCAAACGTACATTCTCAGAAATTTCTTCCTCAACTTAAGGACGGTATTTGATATTAGTAGACTTATCTTGGCCAGGAATGACAATTTTTCCAATTCGAGTCTGCTTTTAATGTCCTCGTTGCATCGTCCGTCATTGGTTATTTTGCTGTCTAGGTAGTAGAATTCGTTAATTTCAGCTACTTCAAGACGATCAAACCTGATGTAAACTTTCTCGCTGTTCTCATTTCTGCTGCTTCTCATTACTTTCGTCTTCCTTCGATTTACTCTCAGTCCATATTCTGTAGTCAGACTGTTCATTCCATGCAGAAGATCACTTTCACTCAGGATAGCAATGTCATCAGCGAATCGTAAAGAATGATATCCTTTCGCCTTGAATCAGTGCTTCTTCGATGTACAGATTGAACAATAGGGGCGAAAGACTACATGCCTGACTTGCACCCTTTTCAATCCGAACGCTTCGTTCTTGGTCGTCCTCTGTTATTATTCCCTCTAGGCTCTTGTATATTACCCGTCTCTCCCTGTAGCTTACCCCTGATTTCCTCAGAATTTCGAACATCTTGCAGCATTCGACATTGTCGAACGCTTTTTCCAGGTCGACAAATCCTATGAACGAATCTCGATTTTTCTTTAGTCTTGCTTCCTCTATCGACTGCAACGTCACAATTGCCTCTCTGGTGCCTTTACCTTTCCTAAACACAAACTGATGGTCATCTAACACATCCTCACTTTTCTTTTCCAGCCTTCCATACATTATTCTTGTCAGCATGATCTGTTAATCCTATTAACGTATCTCGATTTTTCTTTAGTCTTGCTTCCTCTATCGACTGCAACGTCACAATTGCCTCTCTGATGCTTTTATCTTTCCTAAACACAAACTGATGGTCATCTAACACATCCTCAATTTTCTTTTCCAGTCTTCCATACATTATTCTTGTCAGCATGAGCTGTTAAGCAGATTGTGCGATAATTCTCGCACTTGTCATCTGTTACATTCTTCGAATTTATGTGGATGATATTTTTACGAAACTCAGATGCCGCCAGATTCATACATCCTCCATATCAACTTGAATAGTCGTTTTGTTGCCACTTTCTCCAATGATTTTAGAAATTCTTGTGGAATATTATCTATCGCTTCTGCCTTATTCGATCTTAAGTATTCCAAAGCTCTCTTACATTCTGATTCTAATAACGGATCCCTTATCCCTTCTAAAACGACTCCTGTCTCTTCTTCTATCAGTTCAAACAAATCTTTCCCCTCATAGGGGCCTTCAGTGTACTCTTTCCACCTATTCACTCTCTCCTCTGCATTTAACAGTGCAATTCCCATTATACTCTTAATGTTCCAGCCATTCTTGCAATTTCGCCGAAGGTTATTTTGGCTTTGCTATTTGCTGAGTCAGTCCTTCTTTGTTAGTGATGGTCAAAACTACGAGTAGGCCTCGTATCTATATGTAGCTGCAGATGTAGATCGATGGTGTTAGATACAAGTGCCAGTATTACGCCGTCTACTCGATTCTACCACTTAGTCAATACCTTTTTTAACAAATACATTGTACCGGTACAATCTTTTTTTCTTTTTTTGTTGCACATTTACGGTTTTCATTTGACCCGCCGCCATGCCTTCTGAGCTAAGTTCGGTTGATCATATCGACCCATTGCGCTGTGGCTATCAGTTCCTAACACGCTACAGACTGCTTAAAGGGCAAAAGTGCCAAGTACAACAATGGAGAAGACGAAGCTGTTCTGCTAGTGAGATCAGCGACGCCGTTGAGTTCTTCACTGGAAAATCGTGCCCGCAGCCCTCGCTGGCTATCTGGTTACCTTAGGCGGCCGTAATTGGATGACAGAGGGGCGTAATAGCGGCGATTCGCGGTAATCGGATTGGGCACTTGTAGGGCGTGCCCCTGCCGTAAACATGGCCCCGCTAGTCAGCCACCGGCGGTCTCCAGTGACGTCATCAACTACCCAGCGCGCTCGGTGCTGCGGAAAACAACGCGCTGGACTGCCGTGAGCCTCGGTAATGCGACACAGATTACTTCTCAGTACAGCTGGTTTCACTAAATGACATTCACGTCAACTTTTTCTCACTGCCCACTACTTATCCTTAAGTTAATTCCACTGAAGGCGTTGGTGCAATACATGTATCCACTTTTCACCGAAAATGAGATTTCGGTACCACTCCACAGCTTGAAAATTGCTCTATCGTGTGATGCACGAAGGACATCCGAGCATTGGTGCAATTCAGAATAATATAGCGAATGGACCTGTTTAGGGGAAGAATCAGAGAAGTACAGGTTTTGCTTTGTCATTGAACCAAACTGTAGTCAGACACTGGTATATGAAATAGATCCATGAATTCCGCTGTGTTTGTTGTCACACAAGATTTCATAATTGTTGTTCCACCCAGAAAAGATGTTCTACGATTGAAAGTGCTGATAATGAGAAGTTTCTGTTCTCTGAATGCCCCACTGCACACAAGCGTGTAGTTCGCTTATTCACCTTTTGGATTTGCAGCTCTTATATTTTTTCCGTGTTTGCAGTTACAATCATCGGATATAGGTTCGCATTTTATGCAAAACACAGCTTTTTCTTTTGTAACATGTTGCAAGAGAAACATGTTTCGGCACCTCTGTGCATTCATCAGTGGGTTTTGTTTCATTGAACACCGAAAAGAGTGAACATATTTTAGGTTGTAACTGATCTAACAAAGTGAGGCCCAAAGACAGTTTTTGTCCGTTTTTTTCTTACCGTTATTTTATAATATACGGTTTTTCAGGACCATCTGTATGGAGTTCTGCACTGATAGCTTATCATCTGCAAACCCAATGATGTAAAATGGTTGAAATGGCTCTAAGTACTATTGGACGGTCCCCTAGACTTACAACTACTTAAACCGAACTAACCTAAGGGCATCATACACATCCATGCCCGAGGCAGGATTCGAACCTGCGACCGTAGCAGTAGCGCGGTTCCGGACTGAAGGGCCTAGAACCGGTCGTCCACAGCGGCCGGCCGGAATGATGTAAATGTGAATTTTATCGGCGAGTTAAAACATCCCTTGATTTTTAAATAAACGTGGTTTTGGTGTGGCAGAATGTTTTTCGTGTATATATCTGTTATTATCCACGTTTTGTTGTGCCTGATTCTTCCTCTTTTGCGTTGTGAGAGAAGGATCGGGCACAACAAAACGTGAATAATTACAAAGATACAAGCAAAACATTTTGCCACACCAAAATCACGTTTTTGGTCAAGGGATGTGTTAACTCGCCGATAAAATTCACATTTACATCATTCGGTTCCCAGATGATAAGCTATCAGTGCAGGACACCATACAGATGGTCCTGCAAACCCATATGATGTAAAATCACGGTAAAAACAAAAACTGTCTTTAGGCCTCACTTTGTTAGATCAGTTACAACACATAATATGTTCACTTTTTACAGTTTTCAATAATCAAAACCCACTGATGATGGCACAGATAAGTCGAAACATGTTCGGGTAACAAGAGAAAAAGAACAGTGTTTTTGCATAAAAGGCGGAACCTGTATCCAATAAATGTAGTTCGCTGTAGCGCATCATTGGCACAACTAATCTATCGTGATTTCATCATTGAGATGCCTCTTCTTCTTCTTCTTCTTCTTCTTCCTGAAACGTTTCTGCTTATGCAGCTCGTCCACTGAGAGTCTTCCAAGCTTCTCTTTATCCAACGGTATATCGTTCAGCATTTCCTTCCATTGCAGTTCTCTTCGGTTCGTATCATCGCTCAGCTCGTCTTTCAATGGTGTTGATGGTCTTCCTACTGGCCTCCTTCCAGATACTGTCCGTTCTAGAGCTCTTCTTGCCCAATTCTTTTAATGTGGACAAACCATTTACGCCTATTTCTCTGCATAATTTCTTTTAGCGGTTTGGTCTGAAGTCCGTGATGGTGTGTTGGTTGCCTAAAAAAACGCTGGGAAAGGACGAGACCGATTAATAAAGTTCCAATTTCTAGATAGTTTTTTGTGTTTTACTCGGAAGCATGTAAACGTGTATCTCATTATTGCACCAACGCTTTCAGCTATGATTAATATCACACGCCTTGTTCCAATAATAGGTATACCTTCTTCCACATCCTAGTTTAAGCATCTGAAAACATCGTCTAGGACTTGTGAAGCCTGCTTTTGATGACACGGTATTTCCTTTCCCACTTCATTTTTTAGTCCTAGATTTCTCTTTGTATATCTGTTAAGCAGGTCGTTGTTCTCCTTTGTACTACTGTTAAGGGGAGGTTTACTATTTCTTGGTTCAAGAAATCGATTCTTTTAAATTGCATTTTTGGATCAATAAAAGTGTCTAGAATCCACACCTGAAACGGTTTTTCCGAATACGAAACGGAGATGTTTGTATTCGCGGTTGAACAAAAAAATGCACCTGCCTGAAATAGGCCTTTTTCACGCACCAGTTTTTTTTTCTTTCGGAGGACGAATTATTGTACCCGTGCTTGGGAGGAAAGAAACAAAATTCAAATGAAAGTTTGAACGCGTCTGTTTGGAAGTTAGCCCCCAAGCATTTGCATTCTAGTGCGAAGACTGTGGAGATTGCGACTTCAAGGCAATGAGCAGCTTCAACGAATGGTATTCAGCAATTCTGAAGACCATGGCAACGATGGACGTCACCCTGGGACTCTATTCGACGCAGCTCGCCAAGCATTCGGACGACCACCGGATTCATGCGGCCGAAAACCGCTGTCACCGGCCGTACGAGCGGCTCTGCAGCTGCGCAGGATGGCCCAGATCGAGCAGAACGCCCTCTATGAGGAAGAGGAAGAACTAGGTTATGGACCCGGAATAGCAGATTGAACGTACGTTTCATAATATTGTGTTTATATGTAATCAAAACTTGAAACGCGTTTTTCTCGAAATGATTTTTTTTTATCGCGCGGTAAGGTAACTTCAAATCTACTGAACCGATTGGATTGATTCTTTGTTTCCGACGAAGCTTACTAAATTGTCTAGGAGTTGTACCACTTTTATTCCAATCCATCTACTGTAAATATTTTTACTTGGCCGACGAAGTCGAAAAATCGATGAAAAAAACCCTATTTTTTTAATGGCCCCCATTTTGTTCCCTATGGTCCAAATAACTGAAGCTAGTATATCTCCTTAAGACTCTTATATACTTCCCTAACGTCAACTCAATTTTGATTTCAGGCGAGGCGGCTGACCTGTGACATACCGCGAGTGGTGGTCTACATCGAAATTTTGTTTCGTTCCGATGGCACTTCCGCCTTTTCTCTTCAACATTCCAGTTTGTAGAGAAAATATCAATAAACATTTTGACCAAATTTGACATCCCGAGAAAAGAATTCTGAAATAACATGCTTTTTTCGGGCCAAAGATAGCAAACCTCCCCTTAATTATCTTCGTCTTTGCTTTGTTTATCCCTAAGACGTGCTGAGTGTGCTGCCCACTACATTACCCAAGGTCTTCTAAGTCTCCTTTACATCTGGCCAGAAGGGCTAACATCTGGCGAACTTAGCATTGGGTATTTGTCCCTTAAGAAATTTTCATTCCTCTCCCGAAATTTCATTTCACTTCATTTATTTCTACCTCAGCTTCCAATTTGAATAACCCTGCCACACATCCTTTCAACACAGCCTTACTTTCATGGAAAGTCTACTTTTAACACACTCGCTTCGGCTTTGTATCTGTCGTAGTGTATTCGTCCAACTCCGAACGAATGCAAAATACCAGCTGTAGTCATACAACGCTGATGAAAAGTATCTAGGAACCATTCGACCGCCCACAGAAGCTGCGCAACAGGTCTTTATTCCCCGTACCACTATCGTTAAGTAATTCCTCTAACAGTTATCATGTTCAGTCACTGCACTTCCGGGAAAGGGGTTTGCCTTTGCTCTTCTCGGAAGTGTGCCTTTTGTGTGCCGCACATTGGCGTCTGCCATGATCCTGCGCTTGGTGCGCCCAGAGTGCTCATCTGAAATGTCAGTTCCACTTTGAGCAGCAGGAAGGGCGCCTACGAACAGAACCGCCAATGTGGCGATCCATATTCCGCTCGCCACGTTGCGTTGCCTTGCGCTGGGCCGGCGCTCTCCGAGAACCGGCGGGCGAAACACGAGGCGACGTCTGAGCGACGGCTGCTGCATTATGGAGAGGGACATCGGCAGGGCTAAGGGCTGAGGGGTGAGGGCTGGCGGCAGCCCACACCTCAAGGAGCAATTACGGCGGGTGAGGCGCGCGCCGAAAGCTTTTCCGCTGCCGTTCCCTGGTCCGTAACGAATTCCATAAACTTCCCTTCCATTCCCTTCACCCTCACCCGTGTCTATATCTATTAGCATAATGGCCCAAATCTCGTTCCATGTGTATGCAACAGGCGTTTCAAATAAAAATGAGTTACTCATCAACTTCATTACACCAAGAACAATCTGTTTAAAAATGCTAAGACACTTGTACCCAATTCTAAAATACACTCATTAGTTAATTACATTTATCGTACAACGTTTGTAAGAGCTGTATCGAAATAATATGTAACAAGTCTGTTTGCAGGTTATGTATACATGAGTTGCTTATATGCGCGTGGAAGGGGTGAGGCGTAACAGGTTGGGCTTTACACACTGTCAAATGTACTAACGGTTCAAACTGCATGAAAATGGACGTGTCATTATTTGTCAGTGCACATGTCAATTAGTTTTTGTCGCAAGTGAAACGCAAACTTAATAACAAAATTAACATCTGTGCCTGCTATACTACCCACGAAAGCAGTATTAACTAAATGTTCACCTTTAGAATCAGATTTGATGACATGCTTTAAAAATTTTCTTTTCTGCCTCTCAGACATTTTATGTTATCGGGTAAATCATCAAAGAATTTTGTGGTCCTTTTCTGAACCTCTTACAGCTCTAATAATCAGCAACGAAAACATTGTTTCTTCCAGAATTGCAGCTGTAGGTATTTCTGTTCTTCTTGCATTTCGACGAATTATACAGGCTGAGTCACTAACTACTGACACTAAGAATAATTCCGGAAGTATGACAGCAACTGAAAAGTTTGTGGGACAGAGAGGGTGAATGGGACAAAAGGAACCATGATATGACATTGGTTTTTTGTTGCTAGGTGGAGTCGATTCAGAAATATGAAGGTCAACTTTGTTTTTTTTTTTTTTTTTTAATTGGATGCTATAGTTTGGTAATCATTTTCTGATAGCGGCTATCGAGACGAATCCAATGATGTATAACAGTAAAGTCTTTGAAGGTCAACCAAGGTCGAAAAGGTGGCACGAACGTCCACTTACAGAAGGTGTTCGAAGTGATGACCGTTGGTATCAATGCAGTGCTGCAATCTTCTTATCGTGGATTGACTGCTATTCCTTATCACATCGGCGCTTATCGAAGCACATGCTCTGACAATTCTCTCTCGCATATCTTCAGGTGTAGTTGAAACATCTTTATACATAAAGCGTTCTACGAATCCCCACAAGAAAAAAATACAGAGGCGTCAAGTCTGGCCAACGAGGCGGCCACGGCACATCTCCTCCGCATCCAATCCAAAGATCTGGGAATTGTCACTGCAACTCATTTCTAGTTGTCGTTGTTGTGGTCTTCAGTCCTGAGACTGGTTTGATGCAGCTCTCCATGCTACTCTATCCTGTGCAAGCTGCTTCATCTCCCAGTACCTACTGCAACCTACATCCTTCTGAATCTTCTTAGTGTATTCATCTCTTTGTCTCCCTCTACGACTTTTACCCTCCACGCTGCCCTCCAATACTAAATTAGTGATCCCTTGATGCCTCAGAACATGTCATACCAACCGATCCCTTCTTCTGGTCAAGTTGTGCAACAAACTTCTCTTCTCCCCAATCCTATTCAATACCTCCTCATTAGTTATGTGATCTACCCATCTAATCTTCAGCATTCTTCTGTAGCACCACATTTCGAAAGCTTCTATTCTCTTCTTGTCCAAACTATTTATCGTCCATGTTTCACTTCCATACATGGTTACACTCCATACAAATACTTTCAGAAAGACTTCCTGTCACTTAAATCCATCATCGATGTTAAAAAAATTTCTCTTATTCAGAAACGCTTTCCTTGCCATTGCCAGTCTACATTTTATATCCTCTCTATTTCGACCATCATCAGTTATTTTGCTCCCCAACGAGCAAAACTCCTTTACGACTTTAAGTGTCTCATTTCCTAATCTAATTCCCTCAGCATCACCCGACTTAATTCGATTACATTCCATTATCCTCGTTTTGCTTTTGTTGATGTTCATCTTATATCCTCCTTTCAAGACACTGTCCATTCCATTCAACTGCTCTTCCAAGTCCTTTGCTGTCTCTGGCGGAATTACAATGTCATCGGCGAACCTCAAAGTTTTTATTTCTTCTCCATGGATGTTAATACCTACTTCGAATTTTTCTTTTGTTTCCTTTACTGCTTGCTCAATATACAGATTGAATAACATCGGGGAGAGGCTACAACCCTGTCTTACTCCCTTCCCAACCACTGCTTCCCTTTCATGTCCCTCGACTCTTATAACTACCATCTGGTTTCTGTACAAATTGTAAATAGCCTTTCGCTCCCTGTATTTTACCCCTGCCACCTTTAGAATTTGAAATAGAGTATTCCAGTCAACATTGTCAAAAGCTTTCTGTAAGTCTACAAATGCTAGACACGTAGGTTTGCCTTTCCTTTATCTTTCTTCTAAGATAAGTCGTAAGGTCAGTATTGCCTCACGTGTTCCAACATTTCTACGGAATCCAAACTGATCTTCCCCTAGGTCGGCTTCTACTAGTTTTTTCATGCGTCTGTAAAGAATTCGTGTTAGTATTTTGCAGCTGTGGCTTATTAAACTGATTGTTCGGTAATTTTCAAATCTGTCAACACCTGCTTTCTTTGGGATTGGAATTATTATATTCTTCTTGATGTCTGAGGGTATTCCGCCTGTTTCATACATCTTGCTCACCAGACGGTAGAGTTTTGTCATGACTGGCTCTCCCAAGGACGTCAGTAATTCCAATGGAATGTTGTTAACTCCGGGGGCCTTATTTCGACTCAGGTCTTTCAGTGCTATGTCCAACTCTTTACGCAGTATCGTATCTCCCATTTCATCTTCATCTACATCCTCTTCCATTTCCATAATATTGTCCTCAAGTACATTGCCCTTGTGTAGACCCTCTATATACTCCTTCCACCTTTCTGCTTTCCCTTCTTTGATTAGAACTGGGTTTCCATCTGAGCTCTTGATGTTCATACAAGTGGTTCTCTTATCTCCAAAGGTTCCTTTAATTTTCCTGTAGGCAGTATCTATCTTACCCCTAGTGAGATAAGCCTCTACATCCTTACATTTGTCCTCTAGCCATCCCTGCTTAGCCATTTTGCACTTCCTGTCGATCTCATTTTTGGGACGTTTGTATTCCTTTCCGCCTGCTTCATTTACTGCATTTTTATATTTTCTTTCATCAATTAAATTCAATATTTCTTCTGTTACCCAAGGATTTCTACTAGCCCTCGTCTTTTTACGTACTTGATCCTCTGCTGCCTTCACTACTTCATCCCTCAATGCTACCCATTCTTCTTCTACTGTATTTCTTTCCCTCATTCCTGTCAATTGTTCCCTTATGGTCTCCGTCTCCCTGAAACTCTGTACAACCTCTGGTTCTTTCAGTTTATCCAGGTCCCATCTTAAATTCCCACCTTTTTGCATTTTCTTCAGTTTTAATCTACAGGTCATAACCAATAGATTATGGTCAGAGTCCACATACGCCCCTGGAAATGTCTTACAATTTAAAACCTGTTTCCTAAATCTCTGTCTTACAATTATACACTGCTGGAAATTGAAATAAGAACACCGTGAATTCATTGTCCCAGGAAGGGGAAACTTTATTGACACATTCCTCGGGTCAGATACATCACATGATCACACTGACAGAACCACAGGCACATAGACACAGGCAACAGAGCATGCACAATGTCGGCACTAGTACAGTGTATATCCACCTTTCGCAGCACTGCAGGCTACTATTCTCCCATGGAGACGATCGTAGAGATGCTGGATGTAGTCCTGTGGAACGGCTTGCCATGCCATTTCCACCTGGCGCCTCAGTTGGACCAGCGTTCGTGCTGAACGTGCAGACCGCGTGAGACGACGCTTCATCCAGTCCCAAACATGCTCGATGGGGGACAGATCCGGAGATCTTGCTGGCCAGGGTAGTTAACTTACACCTTCTAGGGCACGTTGGGTGGCACGGGATACATGCGGACGTGCATTGTCCTGTTGGAACAGCAAGTTCCCTTGCCGGTCTAGGAATGGTAGAACGATGGGTTCGATGACGGTTTGGATGTACCGTGCACTATTCAGTGTCCCCTCGACGATCACCAGAGGTGTACGGCCAGTGTAGGAGATCGCTCCCCACACCATGATGCCGGGTGTTGGCCCTGTGTGCCTCGGTCGTATGCAGTCCTGACTGTGGCGCTCCCTGCACGGCGCCAAACACGCATACGACCATCATTGGCACCAAGGCAGAAGCGACTCTCATCGCTGAAGACGAAACGTCTCCATTCGTCCCTCCATTCACGCCTGTCGCGACACCACTGGAGGCGGGCTGCACGATGTTGGGGCGTGAGCGGAAGTCGGCCTAACGGTGTGCGGGACCGTAGCCCAGCTTCATGGAGACAGTTGCGAATGGTCCTCGCCGATACCCCAGGAGCAACAGCGTCCCTCATTTGCTGGGAAGTGGCGGTGCGGTCCCCTACGGCACTGCGTAGGATCCTACGGTCTTGGCGTGCATCCGTGCGTCGCTGCGGTCCGGTCCCAGGTCGACGGGCACGTGCACCTTCCGCCGACCACTGGCGACAACAACGATGTACTGTGGAGTCCTCACGCCCCACGTGTTGAGCAATTCGGCGGTACGTCCGCCCGGCCTCCCGCATGCCCACTATACGCCCTCGCTCAAAGTCCGTCAACTGCACATACGGTTCACGTCCACGCTGTCGCGGCATGCTACCAGTGTTAAAGACTGCGATGGAGCTCCGTATGCCACGGCAAACTGGCTGACACTGACGGCGGCGGTGCACAAATGCTGCGCAGCTAGCGCCATTCGACGACCAACACCGCGGTTCCTGGTGTGTCCGCTGTGCCGTGCGTGTGATCATTGCTTGTACAGCCCTCTCGCAGTGTCCGGAGCAAGTATGGTGGGTCTGACACACCGGTGTCAATGTGGTTTTTTTTTCCATTTCCAGGAGTGTATAATCTGTCTGAAACCTGTTAGTATCTCCAGGGTTCTTCCATGTATACAACCTTCTTTCATGATTCTTAAACCAAGTGCTAGCTATGATTAAGTTGTGCTCTGTGCTAAATTCTACCAGGCGGCTTCCTCTTTCATTTCTTAGCCCCAATCCATATTCACCTACTACGTTTCCTTCTCTCCCTTTTCCTACACTGGAATTCCAGTCACCCATGACTATTAAATTTTCGTCTCCCTTCACTAACTGAATAATTTCTTTTATCTCATCATACATTTCACCAATTTCTTCGTCATCTGCAGAGCTAGTTGGCATATAAACTTGTACTACTGCAGTAGGTGTGGGTTTCGTATCTATCTTGACCACAGTAATGCGTTCACTATGCTGTTTGTAGTAGCTTACCCGCATTCCTATTTTCCTATTCATTATTAAACCTACTCCTCCATTACCCCTATTTGATTTTGTGTTTATAACCCTGTAGTCACCTGACCAGAAGTCTTGTTCCTCCTGCCACCGAACTTCACTAATTCCCACTATATCTAACTTTTTTAATTTTCTAACCTACCTGCCCGATTAAGGGATCTGACATTCCACGCTCCGATCCGTAGAATGCGTTTTCATTCTCCTGCTAACGACATCCTCTTGAGTAGTCCCCGCCCGGAGATCCGAATGGGGGACTATTTTACCTCCGGAATATTTTACCCAGGAGGGCGCCATCATCATTTAATCATACAGTAAAGCTGCATGCCCTCGGGATAAATTACGGCCGTAGTTTCCCCTTGCTTTCAGCCGTTCGCAGTACCAGCACAGCAAGGCCGTTTTGGCTATTGTTACAAGGCCAGATCAGTCAATCATCCAGACTGTTGCCCTGGCAACTACTGAAAAGGCTGCTGCCCCTCTTCAGGAACCACACGTTTGTCTGGCCTCTCAACAGATACCCCTCCGTTGTGCTTGTACCTACGGTACGGCTATCTGTATCGCTGAGGTACGATAGCCTCCCCACCAACGGCAAGGTCCATGGTTCATGAGGGGGGCTCATTTCTAGCTGTCAGCGAAAAATGTGCCGGACACCCATCGCGTTGATACCACATTGTGTACCTTGCTCCTAAAACGTATTTTTTCCAGTTACAGACCTAATGTTTCTTGCAGGAATGTGGTGTACTTCCTACCATTAAGATTTACTTCGATTAAATAGGGGCCAACTATTTTGTCATCCAGAATCCCACACCATACAGTCATCCACCCCAGTTTTTGGTTGCAACTTGCTGCAGTCAACATGGATTTTTAGTTGTCCAATATGCATGTTAGGCAAATTAACATTTTCATGCTTCGTGAATGTAGCCTCGTCAGTAAAGAAAACCAAATTAATAAATGTGACATCCCTCTGAAACCGAAGTTGAGCCCATCGGCAGTATTCAATGTGACGCATGCAATCCGTACCAGTTACTTCCTGGTGGAGAGTGATATGGTAAGGATGATATTTATGGCGATGCAGAATACGAACAACACTTCTCTGGCTCATGCCAGATTCCCTTGAGATTTGAAGCGAACTAACACAAGGATCTCGAACCACAGTCGCAAGAGTACCAATTCCGTTCCCTCGTCAGTAACTTTCCTTTGCCGATGTATCCGACGTGTTAAAGATCTAGTTGTTCTCAATTTATCATACACATATTTAAATGTACGACGTGTAGGGTGAGCACGTTGAGGATATCATTCAGTGTATAAGTTTCTAGTTCTCACTGAATTTCGTTTGGTCTGTCCGTAAATGAGAAGCATATCGACTTGTTCTTTGAAGGAATACGTCATTCACATTCGCTTGATTCGACGATACTAGTCTTACCGTTCCTATTAGTGTTGTATTGCGAAAGTGTCGAATGGTGTTTACAGGTCAATGACACGTTAGATGGATAAGCAGTACTCGGCGAGTATTTACTATTTGATCGAGAGGCAAGATTGCATGAAGAAGCAGCTTTGGTGAAGGGAAAACCACAGAAAAGATATCCTCTTGCTTTGGCACAGACATCATTGATGCCACAGCAAGAAAAACAACGCAGCTGGGCGCTTCAGAAAGTGATGATGATGATGATGATGAAGCCCCACTTAGCTGTTCAACCTTATAAAATTTTGAGCGATCGTAGAGAGTTACTTAAACTATGATCACAGCGATCGTAAAGTGTTACTTCAACTATGATCTCAATACTGTACTGAAGCAGTTCAGGCTTGTTACACACATTACTCCGCACATAATCATATTTAGGCAGAGTAGTCATAACATTAGGAAAGCGCAGTGACATCATAATGGCAATACCGTCCTTGAATATAAATTTGCTATATCAGAATAATGATTCATTCTATCTCCTTCCCAAATTAGAGGAAAGTAGGAAGACATCCTACCCGCCTTTGTTCTCTGGTGAGCTGATGAATCCGCTGCTTCTCTAGCGAAATTTATAATAGCAGTAACAAATATATTTATGCTCCAAGAAAAGGACACAGTGCACGTATCAGTACCAGCAATAAGAACGGTCTTCATAAACCTCTCGCGGCTGCAGCTTGAACAACTTCGTGTGTTTCGAATCTTAGCAGTTACACGAGAAAACGTATGAGTCATTTTTGTATGCTGTGCATGGTTGTCCTTGTTTTCAATTTACGATTGAATTTTCCTCTACAGGTAATGTTCTGCGCATTGATTCGGTACAGAAAGCTGTCCTATTCAAATCCATACTTTGTGTATTGCAATGATAATTAAATGTTTGTATTTATTTTCATATTTGTGGTAGTTCGTTTAAAAACCACTGCACCTCTAAGGGCAATATGAATAACTGTGACAGGTTGTTGCATTTCCAGGTTCTTACGACGTACTCTCGCAGAACAAAGTAAGAGGGAATTCTGGCGTGCCTTTTGGAAGGGATTTCTATTGACGCTGACTCAGACTGACGTATTTCAGAGAGGGAGAAAAAAACCATTAGCAAACAAATGTAAACCTATTGTTCGAGTTCAAAAACAGACGTCAGAAGGAAAGTAACGAACAGTACATGGCACGTCAAGGCACTATGTAGACTATAGTACAAAGAAGGGACATCACAGTAAGAGATGGAAGTGTGCTCTCTGTAAAGTAGCCCTATGCCTAACAGTAGAAAGGAACTGCATTTTAGTTTACTACCAAAAGAAACGACACCACCTCGTATGTGGTCAGTTTATGTATGTAACACCTGTTTTTCACGTTTTTCTGTCTCAATGTATGCCTAATAATCTAATAAAAACACGAAAATTCAAAAAAAATTATTTTTAATGTTTCTAGTCCGAAAGGTTTAACGAACGTACGTTTTTCACTAGCTTTCTAGGAAGCATAATAATGTGTAGTAGATAATGCCGCACAATTTTGTACGATCCTCAAACATTTTGCTGTTGGGCAGTTCCTATTTCACTGGTGAATTTCTTAACACAGACAATTCATGTCTTTGTTATTGACTATCTATATCTCATAACACGGATACTGTGTAATACCTCAATTTGATAAATATTCCGTGAAGTAATGCGATCGGTGTGAATAAACATTGTATTGGTTTAATTTTTGATAATGCTTGGAATTACATTGCACACTTCAGTATGTGTAATATTAAATGTGTGCTAAAAACATTTGAATCAACATGTAAACGAAAAAAAGATATAACTTTCGTTTTACTTTTTCCACATCTTTGAGTACTATGTCAGGATATGCGAAAAGAACATTAGAACATCAGCTCTGTTGTTAATGTGTATTATGTATTCTCCTTTTTTAACGTGTTTCACATCACTCACGATGCCTCTCCATGGGTCTAAGTAATGAATAGTGTATCTAATCTAATCTAACACGAAATACCTCCTCAGGCAGTAGAACCACACAAAGATTAGAATATGTTGTACGTTGGATGTAATGAGTAATCACAAATGAAAATATCTGAAAAAAAAATAAACGGGCAGACACGAAGCACTTCCCCGAAACAGTCGAAAGGGAGTAACCTACAAAATAAACGTTAAATTTCGCGTAATGAAATACCAAAACAAGAATTACAGCTATAGTAAATTTTACGATGCAAATCAAGAATGAACAACAAGCGCTTACATTTAACTTCAGTGCCCACAAGCTCAAGGAAGATTAGAGAGTTTTTTGTCCCGTCGACGACGAGGACCTCGAAATGGGACACAATCTCAGATCGGACAAGAACAGGACAGGAAAACAAGGATAACTTTTTTCAGTGGAACCATACCAAAATTAGCCTTAAATCGTTCGAGACAGGAATGGAGGGCGTCGTGCGACCACGCAAAACCTAAAACCGGATGACCGGCTGGGGATTTGAACCGCCGTCCTCCCAAATGTGAATCCCTTGCGTTGACCAGTTGCCTACTTCGTTCTGGCTCTCACAAATTCAGAGCGAGTTCTCGGTTGCGATCTGTTATTTTACGAGGATTGTTACGTGTCAACGTGCCAACAAAAGCAACACGCATCACTTTGTACTACGACGTGTCTCCGGAATTTTATGCTGTACTGAGTGTGTTTCTCTCACATTCCAAGAGCTGGACTCCAGCGGTTGAAAGCTACAACAAACTGCCTGTCGTTCTTAGTGCTGATTGCGAGAGCACTTCCTCCGCTTTAAAACTGCTACTCCTGCCTAGTTTCAGCTGAACTACTGTGCCTTGCACACTTCATTTTTGTGCTTGGAATACGTGACGTGGAACGCGCAGGTGGAACCATCTTTCCCGCCAAATTCATGGACAAGTGTTTCCATTAGTTGCTGGAAGTTAAAACGGGCGAAAAAGCGACCCTCTTTTGACGCGACCCGACTCAACCGTTGTGATGTACCCGGAAGCTAGGTCTGTCAAGCGCTGAAATATGCGCTAAAAGGTGCGTCCTCTCGAGGGTGTGAAGCGAACGGTCGGCCGTTGTGGACACACTGAGCAACTGTGCCACGAGCCAATGACGGTAAGGCGCGATGTAACTGCTCTGTAAACGAACGCGCCAATTCAATGAGTGGCCGATTCGCCTTTGTATTTTAAATGTCCCAATCGGGTGTAATCGTACCTTCTTGACATTACGTAGCAGGGAAAGGATGCTTTTTGACTGTGAACATGATAATATTTAGCTGTATGACCCGCTAGCATTGCTTGAATGAGAAGTAATAACGTGAAGAATAATTTTGTATCTCCCCATAACTGAAAATACGGCGTTAGCCGCGCTACGGAAAATGAATCCAATTAGCGGTCGGGTTTACCGACACCTTCCGCTACCTACCGGGACTACATCAAAAGTAAGAACCACCTTCGTCCCGCCTGTGCTGACTACAATTTCATTAAAACTGCACAACATTTCACTTATTTTACTAACATTAATAACAATCTCTAAAACGTGGTATACACTGAAGCGACAAAGAAACTGGTATAGGCATGCACATTCAAATACAGAGATACGTAAACAGGCATAATATGCGGCTGCGGTCAGCAACGCCTATATAAGACAGCAAGAGTCTGGCGCAGTTGTTTGATCGGTTACTGCTGCTACAATGGCTGGTTATCAAGATTTAAGTGAGTTTGATCGTGGAGTTACACTCTGCGCACCAGCGATGGGACACAGCATTCCCGAGGTAGCGATGAAGTGGGGATTTTCCCGTACAACCATTTCACGAGTGCAGCGTGAATATCAGGAATCCGGTTAAACATCAAATCTCCGACATCGCAGCGGAGGAAAAAAGATGCTGCAAGAATGGGACCAACGACGACTGAAGAGAATCGATTAATGTCACAGAAATACAACCATTCCGCAAACTGCTGCAGATTTAATGCTGGTCCATAAAGAAATGTCAGCGAGCGAACCAAACAACGAAACATCATCGATATGGGCTTTCGCAGCCGAAGGCCCACTCATGTATCCTTGATGACTGCATGAGACCAAGATTTACGCCTCGCCTGGGCCCGCTAACCCCTACATTGGACTGTTGGTGACTGAAAAAGTGTTGCCTGGTCGGACGAGTCTCGTTTCAAATTGTATCGAACGGATGGATATGTACGGGTATGGAGACTGTAGTGTTGGCCGAAGAGCCAACACCGTGTTACTAGTGGAGATTGAAAGGCACGCTGGCGTGAGGAGGGAAGAACTATACTGACGTGAGGTCTGGAACATGACAAGGAATTAGAATTCAGAAAGCGGACGTACTTAGTTTGATACTTCTCTTTAATCCATTAATGATGAACTTCGCTCTTGACGGTACATGATTCACAGTATTATCTCTTCAGATTATAGTAACTGAATATGGCTGAATATGGCGCCTTGCTAGGTCATAGCAAATGACATAGCTGAAGGCTACGCTAAATTGTCGTCTCTGCAAATGAGAACGTGTATAGACAGTGAACCATCGCTAGCAAATTCGGCTGTACAACTGGGGCGAGTGCTAGGGAGTCTCTAGACTAGACCTGCCGTGTGGCGGCGCTCGGTCTGCAATCACTGATAATGGCGACACGCGGGTCCGACGTGTACTAACGGACCGCGGCCGATTTAAAGGTTACCACCTAGCAAGTGTGGTGTCTGGCCGTGACACCACAGAGACAACCTCGTGAATCCATGGATCTTGCATGTCAGCAGGGGACTGTTCAAGCTGGTGGAGGTTCTAAAATGGCGTGGGGCGTGTGCAGTTCGATTGATATGGGACCCTTGACACGTCTAGATGCGAATGTGACAGGTGACGCATACGTAAGCAACCTGTCTGATCATCTTCATCCATTCATGTCCATTGTTTATTCTGACTGACTTGGGCAATTCCAGCAGGACAATGCGATACCCCACACTTACAGAATTGCTACGTACGGACTGGCTCCAAGAACACTTTCACTGCCCAGCAGACTCCCCAGACATGAACATTATTGACCATGTCTGGGATGCCTTGTAACGTGCTGTTCAGAAGAGATCTCCACCCCTTCATACTCTTAAGGATTTATGGACAGCCCTGCAGGATTCATGGTGTCAGTCCCCTCCAGCACTACTTCAGACATTAGTCGATTCCACGCCACGTGCGGCACTTCTGCGTGCTCTCGGGGGGCCCTACGCGATATTAGGCAGGTGTAACAGTTTCTTTGGTTCTTCAGTGTATAACAGAATACTATTATTAAGATAACACCTATTTATGTTCTAAACTTCTCTCCAAAGCGGGGTGTGGATGATGGGGTTCGATTTTCAGGATTGGTACGCCACACAAGTTATTACACACTTTACATGGCCTACCTGGATTTGGTTTTATCCACATCCCTGTAGCAAACAGCTTGGAGCTATGTAGCCTTACCTTACGACAGATCCACTGAAAGAAAACTATATCTAGGAAGATTGTTTTGGTCGCCAGCTCAGAAGGAGGAATTTCAATACTTTCACAGTTTATGTTTCTATAAACGTCCTGGAAATAAATTTACATTAATGACTTTTGTGGCAACAATTTTTCTTGGAAACAAGATAGAGGCAAACTGAGATATTATTACATGGCTTAATGGCTGCCATCTTTACTTTGAATAATTATGTAAAATTAATGTTCTGCTAAAGCAAATTTATAGGTAAGAAGTCTCATAAAATTGAACTTTACAATGACATATCAAAGCCACCACACTTTTTGTCTCTTCAGATAGAAAGTAAACACTTATTCCTGGAAGTTACTTCTATATGACACTGCAAGATTGTCATATCACCCAAATTAACTACAATCTGTTGGCCATACAGAATGACACAAAATTTACATTAAGAAACTGGACAGGGAACTTTCACTTGGTATATGATTTTAGGACGATGATTCAAAGAACACCTTTAACAAAACTTTGTTACAATTTTGGTATATTAAGGTGTTGACTGTAAAATTCTGATGCACTGCTAAAGACTGTCTTCCCTTGCTCGTTGTAGTCTTATCGGTGATGATGTGGTTACTTGCTGTATGACAATTTGGATAGGCTCTTCATGTGTGCAGTGATGGATTTAATTTGTAACTACCTCACACTTGTGGTGGCCATGTTTATTTGCTGTATCAGCGCCTCCATATTCCATTATATAAAACCAGTCGGATATTCTTGCTTTCCGACACAAAAAAAAACTGGAGACGACTTCAGGAACTATGAACCACTGCCACACCAAATATTAAGCACTTTCAAGCCGAATTTTACTGTTTAATACTCATATCGCCAGACATGGCACACCACAATACTTACACTGCCAAGACTCAACTATAATTGCCTCTGGTTTTCCGTTCTGTTCCTCCATTGTGGTACTCACGCCAAGGTCATCCAAAGGACTGGCGGTCGAAAACCCATAGCGTACTCCCTAACCTTATGATTTAATTTTTTTAAGGAAATACGGGTTCTAATACTTTTAAAATGTTACAGTTAGCACATTTATAGCTTACATTCATTTTATATTTTATTTTTCATCAAATTATTAATGTTTCACAAAATACTCTCTCCTTCAAATGGTTCAAATGGCTCTGAGCACTATGGGACTCAACATCTTAGGTCATAAGTCCCCTAGAACTTAGAACTACTTAAACCTAACTAACCTAAGGACATCACACACACCCATGCCCGAGGCAGGATTCCAACCTGCGACCGTAGCAGCCCCGCGGTTCCGAACTGGAGCGCAAGAACCGCACGGCCACCGCGCCCGGCACTCTCTCCTTCCAATGAAGATTTATCACAGACATTACACTAGTGCTTATTAACCTTTTGTATAAGATCGATCATTTTACTCAGTCGATTTTTACTCGATACTGTTTAAATAAATAAAAATTTTTGGGCATTGCAATTTGAATTTAACTGGATAATCACTTGTTGACATACTGCTAGTTAGGTGGCGATCATAGTTTTGTACCAAGCTCATTCCGACTTGCTCAAATCTTCGCCTTGTGTGTCGTAAGCTAACTTCTTTAGAGTGCGCTGTTTTAGGTTAATCAGTGTGTTCGTTCTCTTGCTTCAATAACTGTAACCAACATCAGTTTCTCTCTCGCTCTGCTTTTGCCCCGTCCAAATCAGTTAGCGATATTGTAAGTTTGTCAGCACCGCAATCCCTCTGAATGGGTAATGGCAACTTTCTCTGTTGCTCTTTGCCCTCAGCAACACTTATCCCTGTTGCATCTTGAATCATGCACAAGCTTATAAAATCCTTTCCCTTGTTCCCATAGAGGCACCTCTCATTGATAATCACTTATTTTGCTGACTTATTGTCAAGTCTTCATTTCGTAAGGGACAGCAGCACTTAAGAAGATTGTTAGATAAGCAGTTAAAATTTACTTCATGTAAAAGTAACTTATAATAAATCCGAAGGGTTGAATTCAGTCTTTTACTTCAAGCATGCCACGTCATTTTAAGATAGATCAGGCACAAGAAATATATACGGTATGGCTAAACATTGTGAGCTGCTTATGTCCTTGGCGTTAGGTTACAGAAATTGTTTTACTTGTATTCAGGACAGAAATTCATCCTACTTTAATCAGCCACAAGGTGGCCACAGCACCTGTGGTTTAGGACACTATCATCGATCGATGTGTTAAAAGGAAAATATGAATTAGTGATTAAGTGGGTTACTGTCACATTTTTTCCTGTTCTAAATTAAAAATGCAGGTTAAGATCACATCCCTCCATGCTACCAAACATGAAATCACAGCCGACATATTACACTTTAAAACAAGCACAGTTCCCTAAAACACTAAAATGGGTGCCTTCAGTAACATAATTAAAAATCTCTAATGGACCAGGTTCTTGAAGCCTCAATAATGATTTTGAAATACCTCAAAATTTAGCGAAAGTTACGCACCGCCACAGACATTAGCATACCCAACTCAAGGTAGCATAAACAGATAATCAACACAAGTGACTACTGGTCAAAATCATCAACAACTAGGTTGGTTAGATTACACACGATGACTCCACTATATCTCCAGTTATTAACGTTACTGAAACGCCAAGTCCACTACCACAACGCTACGCTATCACACAACAACTGCCCTTTTTTTATAGCGTGCATTATATGATTCTTAACTTAGTACGATGTATCGCTAAATACCCGGTAATGGCCATTGATACTAAGTTTTACTTCGGCTATCGGACATTAATCCGTTTATTCTGAGGCGGCGCGGTACTACATGTACCTTACTTAACTATGAAGAGTAGCTTCTCTCTTCTCACACAGATATTGGTGTGAGCCAATTACTTCTTAATGTACAGGATGATCAAAAAGCCAGTATAAATTTGAAAACTTAATAACCCACGGAATAATGTAGATAGAGGGGTAAAACTTGTCACACATGCTTGGAATGACATGGGGTTTTATTAGAACCAAAATAAACAAATTTCACAAAATGTCCGACAAGTGGCGCTGGACAGCAAAACTGCTACCGTGACGGGTGAGAGGTACGCCGATATGTTACAGAATCTGATCATCCCAAGTCTGGCTGATAAACATCTGCTGGAACGTACGATGTTTATGCAGGATGGCGCTCCACCCCATATTGCTAGACACGTGAAATATCTCTTGCGCGCGACGTTTGGTGATGGTCATGTGCTCAGCTGCCACTTTCGTCATGCTTGGCCTCCCAGGTCCCAAGACCTCAGTCCGTGAGCGACCGACATCTCTAGGGATGCTGAAAGACAACATCCGAAGCCAATGCCTCACCATAACTCTGGACATGCTTTAGAGTGCTGTTCACAACATTATTCCTCGACTACAGCTATTGTTGACGAATGATTGTGGACATATTGACCATTTCCCGTAAAGAACATCATCTTTGCTTTGTCTTACTTTGTTATGCTAATTATTGCTATTCTGATCAGATGAAGCGCTATCTGTCGAACATTTTTTGAAAATTTTCATCTTTTTGTTCTAATAAAACCCCATGTCATTCCAAGCATGTGTGTCAATTTGCACCTCTCTATCTACATTATTCCGTGATTTATTCAATTTCCAAATTAATACTGACTTTTTGATCACCCAGTATAACCTAAATTTGGAACTACATCTTGGTTAAAGTTCTAACATTATTTCCTGCTGACAAATAATTCTCATTACCGTACCTTCTCATTAAGAAACCATTTAGAACCAAACGCGTTGAATGTACTTCACCAAATAATACACTGCCGGAAAAGAAAATTAGTACACCTAGAAAGACGCATATTCCACTTGCGGGATATTAGATGTACTTACAATGATTTCAGTGGCGTCCGCCAACAGATAGCGTAGTGGCATAGATACCAGAGCGCCATCTGTGTCTACCACTTAATAGGGAATGCTCACAGCCAGAAAGCTCAGTGTGTTGCAGACGTCTGAAGTAAGCAGGCAACCATGCCACGGAGACGCACTCGTTGCTTCCTGCAGCAAACTGAGGGAATTGTGGCCTTCCGAGTGGAGTGATGGTCCTTTCGGAGAACTGCCACACTAGTTGGACGTGTTGAGTCAGCTGTGCAACGATGTTGACATCACGCGAACATTCTCACACCAGTAGCGAGGCTCTGGACGTCCACGCAGCACACACGCCCACCAGGATCGTCGTATTGTAAGGGCAGCAGTGGCAGATCGTACAGCTACCACAGCTCAGGTAAGAGGGCTTGTGAGCCCAGATGTCAACACGAACTGTTACGAACGATTATTATCAGTGGGACTACAGGCACGACCACCTCTAGCCTGTCTTCGACTCACGCCACAGCATCAACTTGCACAGCTCGATTGGTGCCGTTAGAGGATTACATGCAAGATGGAATGGCGCATCATAGTCTTCAGCGATGAAAGCAGATTCTGCCTGCACGCCTGGTGCGTTGCGCTTACAGTGTAGACCTTGCGAGCGCTCCCCAAAACACACTGGCCTCACCCCAGGAGTTATGGTCTGGGATGCGATAAGATACGACTCTCGTTCAACTTTGGTGTTTCTGGAGCGGACGCTAACCAGCGCTCGGTACTTACGGAACATTGTTAGACCCGTCCTTTTGCTGTTACTTTGCCGTTTTTGTATTAGGTATGTGGTGTGTTTTTCCAACTGGATAATGCTCGTCCAAACACTGACCACGAAACTCCAACGTGCTCTGTACGAAGAGCAGCAACAGCACGATCACCGGACTTCTCTCTAATCGGGCATCTGTGCGATATGATAGGACACAAGTGACCCAGGCGACCTGTCAGTCAACAACTCTTACAGAACCCTCCGGTGTGGCCGAGTGGTCCTGGGCGCTGCAGTTTGGAACCGCGAGACCGCTACGGTCGCAGGTTCGAATCCTGCCTCGGGCATGGATGTGTGTGATGTCCTTAGGTTAGTTAGGTTTAAGTAGTTCTAAGTTCTAGGGGACTGATGACCTAAGATGTTAAGTCCCATAGTGCTCAGAGCCATTTGAACCATTTTGAACTCTTACAAAACCAGGTAAAGAGATCGAGTAGGCGTGGAATAAGCTGTCCCAGGAAAGTATTCACCATATGTACGATCGACTGGATGCGAAAGTCAGCACCTGCATTGCCGACCGTGGAGGCTACATCTCGTACTAATATGGGTGTTCCAGCATGGGTCGATACATATTAGCTTGTGCTATTAATCTGTAAATAGGGCAACGGTCTTGCCACAGTGGATACACCGATTCCCGTGAGATCACCGAAGTTAAGCGCTGTCTGGCGTGGTCGGCACGTGGATGGTTGACCATCCAGGCCGCCATATGCTGTTACGATTTCTCGGGGTGCACTCAATCTAGTGATGCCAATTGAGGAGCTACACGGCCCAATAGTTGCGGCTTCGGTCAAGAATACCATCATAACGACTGGGTGAGCGGTGTGCTTACCCCACGCCCCTCCTATGCGCATCCTCCACTGAGGATGACACGGCGGTCGGATGGTCCCGGTAGACCGCTCGTAGCCTGAAGACGGAGTGCTTTTTTTAATTACTCTGTAAATATAGTCATTTCTTGTACTTCGTCTGCACTGTTGCAACAATATATTTTTAATGAATTAGAAACCTCTAAAAGAGAGCACTAATTTTTTCCAGCAGTATATATACCATGCGTAATAATCAACCCTCACAGGTTGTCAAAAATCTCCACCAAGCACGAAACGACTGCAGTAGACCAAGCAGTCGCAGCCAAACAAACGACAACAGCAAATTTTACACGTAGGTATGAAATCACTTTCTTAAGCATTCTCACCACAGACAGTCAGAAGGTAAAATGTGCAGAATATCCTAATGGCAGCATCGTACGCTTACTTTTTAAAGGTTGTCAGATATTTTTACAATAGGAAAAGTAAACTAGAATCAAGTACATCACACTGCACGTAAGAACACGTATGAATCAGTGCATTTCTTAAGCAAAACTGTCTCCACACAAAAACTCGAAGTGTTAAAGCAGGGAAAGAGAGGCTCACTTTAAACGTCGCCATCCCTGGACTGGAAGTTATTTTCAGTCTCCGGGCGGTGCAGCGAATAGAGCTGCCTTCCTCGTATTAAATCGATTGTTATAAACAACAGCTGACAAGCGCCGTTCAGCGAGTCGTCCTACTTAGAGCGATAATCGCAGACAGCGGCAGGAGACAAAACAAAGCGAGGGGAGCGAGTATTTATCGGAAGATGACTGCAAAAGGGAGGGGGGGGGGGGGGGAGGGGATTGCATCTATTCTCGCAGCGGCTCGCGCGTCTAGGCGCCAGAAGCCATTGAGATGCGCCCTTTGTCTGGCGAGATAGCGATCTCTATTGTTCAGGTTGGCAGCGCGTCAGGACGAATTTTCCTGCAGCTGAAAATGGCAGGGAAGTGAAACGATAATACGTGCGGATGCAAGTATATGGCATTCAAGCATACTCGCGACAAGTGGATGATGTACAGGTTACGGTGCCGTCGCTTTTGATGTAACCAAGCCTAATGCAGGTGATGAATTCTCTGATACCGGTGGGTATCGACGATTTCATTTTTGAGACAATAGCATAGTACAGAGCTATTTGAACGTAAATTTTCTATTTTGTGTATTACTTCTTAAATACGATGTGAATAGAAACATAACTTTAACTTTTATATAGTTATTTACATTTCCATTAAACTGTGTTAATGTTTAGTTAAATAACATATTTAAGTTAATTTAAATTCTGTCTTTGCCAGTGATCTAAATAAATCCTTTGCCCTTAAAATATAATTCCTAATCTTTCTCGCTTGGCGAGGAAGATAAGAAGATATTGTGCAAAGAAATGTGACAGACAACTTAGGTCAGCTTTGCAGGGACTTTGAGATGAAAGATCAGGTACTTATAGTTGGAGGAGCAGGAAACATTCTGGCTACGAATCCAATATATGGTATAAGGAGTGACCTGGACAAAATAGGAGAAGAAACTAAGCACACAAATGTGGGTTTTGTGAAGGTCTTCAGCGCCATGATCGGCCCTGGGTAACACTGCTGTAAGGCATGTTAACACTCAGCTGAACAGGATGCTCCAGCCACTGGCAACATCCTCAGATAAGTGTTGTTCCAGTTGATGCTATTGGTAGGTGGCTATACACTGTAAATGGGCTACACCTAGATAGGAAGGAGAAAGATAATTTAGCTTCTCTATTAGCAGATACTGTAAGGTGGTCCACAGTCACACAAGGGACGATCCCTGTGGTTAATGGGACCAAGCAAACATATCTTTTAGGTTACAGTCAAAGTCCAGACAGACAATATTTAAGAAAAATAGAGTAAAAGAAGCTTCATGTATACCAAATAGGGATGAAGCTAAGTGCAGTATCATTTTTCTTCATCAAACTATCGGGGGAATAAAAAATAAAGTAGATGAGCTGTTAGTATGTTTCGATGATCTCAAAAATATGAATGAGATTGATATACTTTGTCTATCTGAACACCATGTAACTGTGTGGATGGAAAGTGTCAGTATAAATGGGTGTAATTTAGCATCTTGAAGATCTAGCATGGATAAAGGAGGAGTTGCCATTTACAGAAAACTAGGGTATAAGTACAAAACTGTAGAAGTAAGCAAATTTTGTGTCGATCAGCCCTTTGAAGATTGTGCATGCGAACTAAAGCTATATTACATAGTGTTGATATTAGCAGCAGTGTACAGGTCCCCGTTAGGAGATTGGGAGCTATTCATAAAAAAGTTTGACTCTCTATTATGCTGTCTGTCAGACAAAAAGAAGAAGTTATTAATCTGTCACTATTTCAATGTAAACTCTCTAAGCAATTCTTACAGGAAAAGTGCACTAGAAGTGTTATTAATGCCATATAACTTAGAATCAGTCATAACTTCCATACAGGTATAGCTCAAAGCAGTAGCACTCTAATAAATAATGTACTTGTACAGCAAGAGGATGTAACACATGCATGCCCTGTCATAAAGGGTTTATCAGACCATGATGCACAATTAATTAACTTACAAGACCGAGCAGGGTGTACTGTTAAGAAAACATTAAGCAAAAGTGTAAGGCCGGTCAAACTGGTATCTACAGAGCAGTTCAGAGAAAGTTTAAGAAGTGTTAGTTGTGGAGATGTATATAATGAACCAAATGCTAATGATAAATGCAACATATTTCCTGATAAATTTATAGTCCTTTTCGAACGTAGTTGGCCCAAAAACATTACTAAATGTAACACCACACACTTTTCAAAGAAACCTTAGATTACTACAGGTATTAAAGTCTCTTCAGAAAGAAAAAGAAAACTTTATGAGACAGCAAGAATAAGTAAAGACCCAGAAGTAACTTTACACTATAGCAATTATTGTAACATACTTAGAAAAGTTGTCAGAAAATAAAAAAATTTATATGTTAGAGATAAAATTAACAACTCAGGCAATAAAATCGAATCAATATGGAATGTTGTTAGGAGAGAGGCAGGAAAAGTAACCACTGGGGTAGATAGTATTATTAAACAGAATGAGACCCCCTTAACCAACAGTATACAAGTAGCTAACGTATTTAACAACAATTTTTTAAATACAGATGAAAAAATTGGTGAGAATAGTTCAAAAGAAAAAGCCAGGCAATATATGTCCTCAAAAATCGTTGAGAATGTAATGTACTCAAGAGTGGTTAGACATCTCAACAGTAATGGGATACTCTGTAAATCACAGTTTAGAGTTCAAAAATGCTGTTTCACTGCCCACATAATGGAGTCTTTAAATAGTAAAAAGTCACCAATAGGAATTTTCTGTGACTTATCCAAAGCATTTGATTGTGTGACCCACGATATTTTGTTACAGAAATTAAGACTCGACAGTATAAATGGAGAAGCATATGTGTGGATTAAGTCATATCTACAGAACAGGAAGCAAAAAGTTTCTTTATATGGTTAAGTGATTTAAGGAAGTTTCACATTTCATCTAAGAAGGATGAAATTATATTAGGTGTTCCTTAGGGTTCGATCATGGGTCCCCATCTGTTCTTGATGTATGCGAATGACCTCCCTTCTTATCTGAAACGAGAAACTAAACAGCCATTCTTTCCTGATGATACAAGCATCATTGTTAGTCCAGTGAAAGAAACTCCAATAGAAAATGATGCAAATAACGTCTTTGGAAAAGTTATTGATTGGTTTTCTGCGAATGGGCTTGCTCTGCACTTCGGAAAAACACAGTACACCCAATTTTCTACTGAAAGAAGTACAGTTCCGTCAATAAACATAACACATCAACAGATGTCAGTATTCAGGGTGGAGTATACTAAGGGTGTGCAAGCTAAGTAGCTGGGCGGTTTGAGGCGCCATGCCACGGATTGCGCGGCCTCTTCCGCCGGAGGTACGAGTCCTTCGTCGGGCATGGGTGTGTGTGTTGCTCTTAGCATAAGTTATTTTAAGTAGTGTGTAAGTCTAAGGACCGATGACCTCAGCAGTTTGGACCTTTGGGAATTCACAAGCATTCGAACATTTTGGTGTACATGTAGATGAGAATCTTAAATGGAAAGTAGATATTTTGGATCTCTTAAAGCGACTAGCTTCAGAAAATTTTGCAGTCAGAATAATTGCTAATTTTGAGGATACACAAATTAGCAAGAAAACATACTTTGCATACTTTCCCTCTCAGATGTTGAAAGGTAACGCTGGTGGGGACTATATAAATGTTTGATTGTGATGGCATTATTTTATTGTTCTAACTACATTTATTTTTTCTCAAAACAAATATAAATTATGCTAAACAAGTTACTGATTGAATACTGTAAACAACTAACAGGTGATTCAAGACTACACTGGACAAGTATCCTGGGTGCCAGAGACAGTATAACTAGTGTAGTGAGTCCATTACTCTGGCCCTAAAAATGTGGATAATGCACTCTGGATTGATCTGACGCTGAGCAGACTTTGGTTGATCAAATCTACTGAAGTTTATCTATATAAGTGCAGCTGAGAGCAAGAGTCTCTTGGTAGGAGCGACAACTCTCCGCAACTCCGCGCATATGTTCTGCAATCGACCCTTCTAAGAAACCACAGACAAACTGGAGCTAGTACTTCAGTGGCCAAGATTCTGGTAGCACGTGATCGCACAGTGCCATGCAGGTCTTTGGATGTAATGCGTTGTTTGTCTCTTTGTAGACTTGAAAATTCTGGATGGTGAAGAAAGGTTCGACGTATCCGGCGTACGAATTTTTCCTCTCGTCTGCAGGGCGTGACTGCATGTATCCATGCCCAAGCGATCCTCGTACACTGCTATGGTATCTCTTCGTGTTGTCAGATTCACGTAATAGCGTTTCTGACCTCCGTAGACGTGTCGGCTCGATCTCTGACATGCTGCGTGTTACGGGCGGAGCAGGAGCATATTCTTACTGCATTCGCCCATGTGCAGGTGGTGTGTCCTCATATAGCGGTTCGGAGAGTCGCAAAACATTTTCTTCACTTCTGTGATGTTCTCGATGGCGCTGTACCAGACGAGATTGTGTTTGCAATTGCGCGACGTGTTCATGTGCCTGCCGAACGTCTTTCGCCAACTCGTTTTGTTGCGCGGCGACTCGGGTCTGCTGATCTTTAACCTCAGAGATTTCAGCCTGTTTTATTTCTATCTGTTCTATACGCTTCCCAGCCTCACTCATTTTTTCCTGTGTTTATTGAACTATTTTTTTGCCTTGCTTTTGGAGAGTTGCAAATGCTTTCTTTGTTTTACACACCCCAGTTCTTGCCAGTTTAACTTCTTCTTTGACCACTGATGCGTCCTTTCGTGCTACTTGCGCTATCAATCGCGCTGTTTTGGCATCGCAGTTCACCTGGTCTGCGACCTCGTGTCGTGTTCTTGACATTCTCTAGCTCTTCTTGGATTGCTGCGATCTCTTTCTTGACTCCATCTACACCGCCTGTGACCATTCCTATGAGTAATTTAGGTCTTTCCTCCTCTTCATCCCGACTGTTTCTCTCTGCTTCTTGCATGAACTGCATGAGAGGCTCAAATTGAGATCCACCACTAACACATCTATGACTAGATGAACGAGAGTTCATCATTCTGGACGTCTCGTTCGTGATTCTGGTCTGCCAGCCTCACAGCTGGTGTGTCTCGTACCATCAGCGCCTACATTTCGTTCTGCTGCGGTCTCCCATTCACTTTCGTCACCTGACTGAGACATGTCGTCAAACTCTGCAGGCCCTACGTTCGACATTTCTGCCCTGTCTGCAACTGCTTTTACCTGAGAATCCCGTGTAATATCTGCTTGGACACCGCTAATAATCTGACTTTGATCTATGGTTAATAAAACACAATTACTTCCGTTACTCTGTAACAAGCATGCCTTGCTTCTTGTAAGCATGCACTCTAGTTCTGACCCAAACGAATTTAAACACTACACATTCCTAAGCTACACAGATTCTACTCTAAATTACACTCCCGTAAGCTACTGATTCCCAGTTCCTGACAACGAATTCAAATAACGGCACGCTTGTCTATGCTAACAAACAAAAATCTCAATCTGTCCTAACAAATTAGCACAACGCTGTTTGCCATCAGAAACAAACAGTCAAGTGACACAGAAGTCACAAGCACAACATGAAAATACAAATACACATTAATTAAGTATTAGTATTATGTCTAGGCACCAGCAATGCGTGCAAATCCACACAGTGCACGACATTAAACATGGGAAACAGAAACTTCACTACGCAACGATCTATAATCTGACAGTCACAGAAGGTGCCATCAATCTGAGATCCTGGCAGGGTGGCCACAATGAAAGGTGATGCTGGTGGGGCCTATACAAATGATTGATTGTGTTGGCATTATTTTAGCGTTCTAACAACATTTTTTTTCTAAAAACAGATATAAATTATGCTAAACAAGTTATTGATTGAATACCGAAAACAACTAACAGGTGATTCAAGACTACACTGGACAAGTATCCTGGGTGCCAGAGACAGTATAACTAGTGTAGTGAGTCCATTACTCTGGCCCCAAAAATGTGGATAACGCAATCTGAACTGATCTGACGCTGAGCAGATATTGAGTGATCAGATCTACTGAAATTTCTCTATATAAGTGCAGCTGAGAGCAAGTGGCGATTGAGATATGTACACTCTGACACTGCCGGAGCGGCAGTACGTTACCCCGTTTGCTTCGTGCAGCGATGTAAATTGCAGCTGGCAAGATGAGTGCTGCGGCGGTGGAGCTGAGACGTGGAGGCGGCACCTCAGACTCGATCGTGGCCACGAAAGAAATGCAAAAATCTCATAGTCTAGCGATCAGGCAGACGGATCGCAATTTACTCTCTACCAGAGCCCTGAAATCATGTAGATTTCAGTGTGTGACACACCCCTTCACTGTTCATGCCAAGGACCTATTTGGCTCACTTATACAACAGAGCACACAAGGATACCAAACGTAAAGACTGGTAAACCAAAAACAAGCAGTCTGAGATGCTTGAGGTCACACTATCGGTACAATATGAACTTCACCACAGCCTTCCCAGTCTAAATTACTCGCAAGTGAAGTCAGTCTCAGGATAGGTCCCAAGTACCAACGACACATGCCAGAGCCTCGACTAGAAGTGCTTTCCATACCAGAGTCCCACAGTCAAGTGCCTCGCACCTCTCCAGAAAAAGATTCCGTTTTCCCGCAAAGTGCACAAACGACACCACCGTCACCCCATCTTGAGCCAATCACAGGGTTGTAGAGGCGCTAAATCTCCCCTCCCACTCTACAGCACAAACTCATGTCAAACCAGGGCAAGAGGTAAGAAACCTGCGTCTCTGGATAAAAAGAATCCTCCTGTTACTGGCTTTTTTAAGTTATAGCAGAGGGGGACGATGATTTTCACCAAAGTAGTGATGCTACTCACAGCAACAAGTGAACAGATACAATCTTAAAGGTCTTTATCTTAATTGCCTGTGCCTTGGAGCTTGTTAGTCCTAGCTATGAGGTGTAATAAAGATTCTATCTCCTAAAATTTCTCAGAAGCCAGAATTTTTCTTGTATAACCTAGGTGGCCAGAAAGTGGTTCACTGGCCTATTTGCACTATCGGCGAACACGAAAACAGGTGAATTTTTATTATGCGTGGCTCTGCACACAATGCCCAGTTTATGACTCCACTGTTTACATGCATTCTTTCACACTGTCGCCCACAGCCCAGGCTTTGGCTGGTGCCACAGCAGGTATTGTGGCATTGTTCTGCTGGAGACCTGTCTCGCCGAGAGGCTGCCCTGTAAACCCTGTACAGCTGTGGGCCTGTCTGGCAAGATTTACTGAGGAATGGCGTCGCTGCCAATTGCTTTCAACTCCCAACATGCCGTTTCTATGAGCTGAGAACCTTAAAAATACCCCATTGCTTTTAGCTCATGCTTTAGGCTCTGTCAATGTCTGCTCAGGCTGTTAACTTTCTAAAGTCTTGCTCAAGGTGCGTCAGGTTGTAACAAAATCTTTATAATTTTCCATATACGAAAATAGGTGAGAGAGTAACTTGTCTTCTCTCAACATCATATGGAATAATATTTTGTGGTAACTCAACACATATCCAAAAATATTCACTGCTCAAAAGAAAGTGGTTAGAATAGTGTGTGGGGCTCATAGTCACACATCTTGTAAGTATCTGTTAAAAGATTAGGACTTCTTACAACAGCTTCACAGTACGTCTATTCAGTAACAAAATTTGTTCTCAACAACATGGGCCAGTTTAAAAAACAACAGTGACATTCATGATTATAATACCAGAAGAAAGAAAGACGTACACTATCCTCTACTTGACCTATCTTTGCCATACAAAGGGGTAAAATGTGCTGCTGTAAAACTTTTTGATAAATTACCAGATGAAATAAAATGTCTGACAGACAGCAGTAATAGTTTGAAAAATTAACTGAAATCATATTTCCTTGACAGCTCCTCCCATACCATAGATGAATTCTTGAATATGAATAAATAAATCTCTAGGTATAGTATAATATATGCATTTTGTGCCATTTAAGGGAATAGGGTAGGTAATAAAAATTTTAAGCTTAAAAAAACCCTTGATTCTTGTGTGCAGTTCTTATGCACTTGATATGTTCTACATTATAATGGTTACCGTGAGACTAATCAATATAACATGTAACAAACTAGTGTAGAGTAGACATATGTTGTATGTAGATGGAGTTTACAGCTCATGAGAGGAGATGGAAATTGTTTGAAATGTTTAAGAATAGGAATATTACAAGTGTAAGCATTTATTATTTCGTAGTTAGTTATCAATCGAGCATCAAGTATCCTTCAGAGTGAAAGATTTATTCGTACAAGAAAAAAAGGAGACAATAATCATATTCCGAAAACAGCGAAGCCACCGTACAAAACCAACTAAGTATTAGATATAGAAACCTTATGATGTGGGCATATCCACTTTTAAAATTACGCAAACTGACATACATTTGTAGTTAGATTTGTCAGTGTTGATTTGACATTTTATTTAAAGTGGCGCGTTACACACAACTGAGGATGTACTAGTTCAAGTTGGACAAGAATTGTGACGGTATAAGGATATGACCGAAATCTGTTGCGTAGGGCTCATTGTGCATGAAATTCTAATTGGTACATTGCGAACTGCACAAAATTGCGAGAATTTGGAGCGGCGCGATGTCACATGAATAACAGCCGGTTGTTAGTGTCGTGTCCTGGATACGGATTATTTCGAGATAAGGAAACAATCGTCAGAAATAAATAATATTTTAGGCTGTGTCAGGTATGTGTGTGCAAAGTGCTTACGTTTCATAGCAAACCACTGTCGGTCGCATCTAAGTTGGTCGTGCTGCTTTCAAAAGCAAATCTAATCCATCTGCGATGTATCGAGAGTATAGTTTAGTACAGTTCGCAGTTCGCGGCTAAAGATGAAGAATCAGCCATTATAGTAACTTACATACATGCAGTTTAATGTACAGAGAAGATAAATGAGCGCCACGAAAGCTTAACAGGTAAATGATTCGTAGGATTCTAATTAAAACGAATTATAGTTCCTGGATATAAACTTGGGAGGACCTAGTTCGCTTAACAAGGAACAAAGTGGCTTTTTGCGTTGATGAGTGATGAGCGTTATTTGTTTAGCTGACTCCATCTATACATTGCAAAAACGAAACGTGTACATTCGCCGAAACGCAAGAGAAAATTCGTCTGACAAGCCACAGGAGGAGCATCCGGTGTATTATAATTTCATGTAAACAACATAGTAACCCAACACAACCTCAGAATAACTGTAATATCTGCAGGAACTAAACACCACAAGAAAAAAATACTTTCGCGATACATTTCTTAGGTCGTCAATGGCTTCACTTTATGCCCAAATTTTAGCGTCTTTCGTGACTTAAATAAGTAATGTCAAAGACTTAATTGATCATTTCACTATGGTTTAGCAACTGTGCTATCTAGTATTTTTTAAATGGGCTGCTTGTAGCCATATACACAAATGAATTCTGTATACGCAATCTCGAAACTAACCCGAGTCACATAAGCCCAATATAAATCGTACAAATGGATTTAAGTATGGGTTAAAAGTATGCAGGCAGTCGGAACTCAACTGTTACACTGGGTGTTAACAAATTTCTCTTCTCCAGAAACGCTTTTCTTCCCACTGTCAGTCTACATTTTGTATCCTCTCTACTTCGTCCGTCATTAGTTATTTTGCCGCCCAAATAGCTAAATTCATCTCCTACTTTAAATGTCTTGTTTCCTAATCTAATTCGCTTAACATCACCTGCTTTAATTCCACTACATTTCATACATTGACACATATAAACAGCAAATAAGTACGCTCGGCTTATGATTCGTATCTTATAGGAGTAAAAGTGTTATTACAAACATTTTGCTAAAGTGCAGTCTTTGCAGTTTTCAATAATTTTTGGAACCCATTTTAAAGTTATTTTCAGGCACTTTAAAACTCGTTTCTGCCCATTTTTTGTCACAGCAGTGCAACTTTGGACGCATCTGTATATGCATGAAGCATTAATTATAAAGAGACGGGGCGTAACAAAGTTTTATTGGTGAAAAAATTCTGACTAAAAACATAGTTTTGTAACCTCAGTACCCTTGCAATGATCGTAGAATCCTTTCCATGTGTTCATTACGTCAGCTAAAACTATATTTACCCCTCAGACAGGATATTACGTGCATATTTTAGGTGCATAAGTATTTTAACTTTTAACCTCGGGAGCTCCGGTACGGAAAACGATTTCAAAAAAACTTCCAAAGAGATTTTCTAAAACGGGAAAAAGGCGTTTCTAAACGAATGTCGAAGGAATATGTAGTTAAAATTTGAGCCAACTGCCATGGGTAGTTATTTAAATATTGCGGCCCACTGTGCAAAAACGGCTGAAAAGCGGTTTTTGCCGTTTTGCTGCATGGTGTCTCTGAACTTGTGGATCTCAGTAACTGATAACTATATCGAAAAACGTTTCAAAGGTTACAGAGAATATCGCATTAAGAATATATAGTAAAACTTTTGACGATTTGCCATGGAGCTAAATTACAGAATTGGCCATCCCTACAACTGGTCCTTTTCGTATCCAAAAACCATGGGTTTGCAGGGCTTTTTCAGCAGCCGCCGATGAATAAACAGTGCTTTTATAATCGACCTAAGGTTCGTCCTTGAACACTTGTAATGCAAAAGAAAAACAGTTAACTCAATTTACCGAGGCTGGAGGAAGAGTGTAACGTTTGCATTTTATAGCTGCAGTATGCCTCTTGTTCTGACAGGTATACAAATGCTCGCTTTGGCAAGGGATACCCATAACAGTTTTTCTCCGTGATTAATAGCATTCGGGATATGACACATTTTAGCGCACGGCGTTTTGTAACTTACTGGTACTTTGTGCTGTAATTCGTTTAGGCTCTGCAATTCACAATGGCAGCACGAAGTTAGTGAAATTACAGGCAAGCTGTGTATCATCTCCGAGTTGATGATACAGTAAATACCTTTTATCGGCTTAATATCGGACAAATTTAGGAGCCTGAGCAACTGCTGGAGATCACCGTGATGCTTGTAATATTTCTTTAAATTCCGTCTCCATCACACTTAAGAATTAGACCGGTAATTCAATAAATTTTAAAGAGAATATCAGTGAATAACTTCAACCTAAGATTACGTAGACCACAGACGATAATTGCAGCTAATCTGTGCCTTCCTTTGTCTTCTTCTTGCCAAAGAAGGAGGCGATGAACACAGAGGGCAGTTCTAGTCTGGCCACTGACTTGGGTCAGACGTATTCGCTTTCTTGTCCCCGTTTACTCATATCTTGATACACAGAAGCTTCAAGCATGAGCAAAAATAATATAAAAATCAAAGAGAAATTTTGTGTAAGATCCCATATCGGAGAATTGAAACGAAAAAAAAAGAAAAGAAAACTGGCTGGGTGTGAGTTATATAGACAGTTCAACCATCATTCCGGGAACAGAGGATCTTAACGATTTTTTCCAACTATCGACATCGATATTGGCACGATATCGGTCCCAGGAGCCGCGCTAGGTAGCCGCGCGGTCTAGGGCGCCTTGTCACTGTCCGCGTGGCTCCCCCCCCCCCTCCCCCCCCTCCCCCCCCCCCCCTCTCCTCGGAGGTTCCAGTCCTCCCACGGGCATGGGTGTGTGTGTTGTCCTTGGCGTAAGTTAATTTATGTTAGATTAGATTCAGCAGTGCGTAAGCTTAGGGACTGATGCCCTCAGCAGTTTGGTCCCATAAGACCTTACCACAAATTTCCAAATTTCGATCGCAGGGATTCGAAGATTTTCGAGAACATTTCAATTTCAAGTTTGGAATCGGACAATGCATGCCAAAACAAATATTCTTTTCGTGCTATGTAATTACAAATTCACAATTTTCAGATTTTTCTTTCATTTACTTTTACAGTGAAACCTTGCTACCTGCCAAACTTTGGGATTCTAGACCAGCGGGAAGTTCGCTATAGTAAATCTAGTGTGACATAAATGGCCGTATGTTTTGATTACACTGCGTAAGAAGCTAACACGTTTATTTTTCAGCCAAGGGATAATACCCGGCAGTATGTGGCATTAATTTCAACTCGATACATTTAACCGTTCCTCAGAAAAAAGGGGTATTGACAGAGAGACAGATGGGCAAACATTCAGTTTGATAAAAAATAATACAAAAATTATTTTTCGTACGATGTAATTACAAATTACCAATTATCGGATTTTTCCCTTGATTTTAGTGTGAAACCTTGCTTCATGACAAATTTTATGATTAGAGGTCAACGGGAAGTAGGTTTTGATGAGTGATCTTGCGATTATCATAGTGTGTGACATAAATGGCCATGTCTTTTGATTGCATTGGTTTAGAAGCTTCGCTTTGTTCAATCTGCAAGGTACCGTAGACTTCAGTATCTGGCATAAATTTAAATTTTCTACGTCTACCCGTTTCTAAGAAAAAGGACTCTGAACAGTCGGACAGACAGACGGAATGACTTACTGATAACAAAGCGATCCTATAAGGGTTCCCTTCTTACTAATTGAGGTACAGAAGCACAAAAAGAGTAAAAAAAATCAAAGGTAAATATCAAACTGTTTTCAGTTTCTTATGCATTTTATTAATCAAAATATAAACCTTTTGTTCCCAGACCCTATCCCAGTCAAAACCAAAAGTCCTGAAGCAGAGAGAGTGGCAACACGGGCAAAGTGCTGGGATTCAGTTCAGCGAAATACACTTCGAAATGTAAGAAAAATGTTATGAGTGAAATACCTGAAATCTTTGTTAGGATAATGCTAAGTTACTGGAAATTATTTTTAGTAATTTGAAACACAGAAATGGTAATTTTTGTTTCAAACCACTAACCGTTATTTTTTACTCATGGGACATTCGGACGACAGACAAGAAAAGAAGAGGGGAAAATTCAGACTGAAATAAAATGCAAACCAATCACAACTTCCTAAAGATATTAAACGAAAGTGAATGCATTTTTTTCCTTTTTCTTCAACTTTACGGTAACAGAAGTTTTCCATTAATTGTGTTTGCAAATAGAAGAAGGAAGAACGTGCAGAATTTTGTTAATTGTAGAGGTGTAATCACTAGAAACCTTTTCGAGCGTAGTGCAACACGTGGCACGTACGTCCCTATGTTGACCATAGTGCTACGAGATTGTTGTATTTCGATCAGCCATTGTTGCAATTATTAGTTAACACAAATCACCTTTGAATTTCTTCGAAAACTGATATTACCTCGTAGACGGGTCGGAGTAGAATCCTGCAACAAACACCACTGGCATCCTAATTTACTTACTTTCAGTCTGTTAATGTCAATAGGCATTGTTCCATTGGAAAAGTATATGCTTGCATGTAAAGTATTACTACAATCTGTTTATTATTTAAGAGTAAGAGTCCGTGACAAGCATCACACATCAATAGCACTTCCCATTTCCGCAATACCTGCTGTGCAAATTTTTAGTGATTCACCCTGTACGGTTTCCTCCTCCGTATAATTCACGAAAAGACGATGAAGGCACAATTTGAGACACTGGCGCCCATACAGAGGCTTATGATCAATCGTTTTTCCAGCGTTAGCGACTGGGTCAGGAACAGGGGAAAGGGACACAGGTAACATAGTACACTCCAACACACAGAGAGAAGTGGCTTGCGGAGTACAGATGTAGATGTAGATATATGTGTAGTACAACATTTTTCATGACAGTTTATGTGTAAAAACATAGGTCGATATTAGTTGCCCAACTGATGGACAGACTTAATAAGTAAAACATATATTACGATAATAGCCCGTAAGACAGACGGACAGACTGACTGACTGGACTCACCGTGTCGTTGTGGCTGGAAAGCAGGGGCAGGGAACTGGCTTCTGGAAGCTTTCCACACGTTCAGCGTCACAGGAAGGAGCGCGGGCTCACGCAGCACTGTAACTCTGGCACTAGCGACGAGGGACACGAGGAGGACGAGGAGGAAGAGGAGAAAAGGGAAGAGGAGGAGATGAAGAGGAAGAAGAGAAGAAGAACAGGAAGGAAGGAAGAGGGCGAATCACAAAGTCCTCAGCAGGCGCCTGGTTGCGGCGCAGACGACGTCGGTCGCCAGTTCGGGGCGGCGTTCACAGGAACTAGTGCCGACCATCATCCTTCAGCGTCTGCGCTGCGGGCCGACCTGCAGCAGCGACACAACCAACACCTGTCAGCTTAGTTACTCGGAAACTGCCAGCGGACATCGTGTACTAAATCGTAAATTTCTCGTAAGACCTTATGGAACGGAACTGCTGAGATAATCGGTCCCTAACCTTACACACTACTTAATCTAACTTAAACTAACTTACGCTATGGACAACACAACACACACACACATGCCCGAGGAGGACTCGAACCTCCGACGGTGGGGGGGGGGGGGGGGGGGGGGAGCAACCTTTTTAATGTCATTCATTGTCTTCGTCGCTTTCTTTATTTTTTAATAAGCTATGCGACTTTATACGTTTCATTTCAATCCACCATCAAAATCCTTCAGATGAGAAGAAACGCAGAGATTTTTTTTATACAAAAACACGGCTTCATATAAATAGAGTGTGTCCATAAATACGAGAAAAAGTACCAGCACAGTCGTATCTTGAGAATGTCTTTATTCTATCGTACACGACTAGTTTCTGGGCCACATAACGCCATCCTCAGGTCGCACCACTGCCAAAAGCGAATTTGATTTCCTTGGCGCAGTCACTGTGGGATCCTTGTTACTAGCACACGTGGACTAGCGTTCATCAGAAGTATAATCCTTAGAATGTCGCCTTTAACCACCAGTATTCACTTTTCCACATAATCACCAGCCAGTTGGATACATTTCTGCCAACGATTAACAAGTTTTCTGAAGTCGTCACGGAAGAAGTCGACACTCGTGTTTCCGCAACCACAGTCTCACTGTTCTCTCGACGTCTTCATAAGAAGCATAATGATGTACCCGCAGATCGTCTTTCATTATCGAGAACAGACGGCAGTCAGACGGTGCCAAATCTGGACTGTATGGAGGATGCCGTACGGTGGTGAGATTCAGTGCGCTTGCATTTCAGGAGTTAGCATCCGGGGTACCCATCGTGCACAGATCTTCCGATAGCCAAGCAAAGCAATAATGTGACGCACACGTTCTTGTGAAATGCCGATTGTGCTTGCAGTTTCTCTCTTAATGATACGACGATCGTCCTCAATGAATCTCTCAACATTTTGCTGGTGAAACTCGGTGGCCGTCCAACTGTTTGTCACTCAGGTCGGATGTTCCCGCCTCAACATCTTTAAACTTACTCGCCCAACGACGCACAGTACTCACATCAACACAATCATCATAAACTGCTTACATTCTCTGATGAATCTCCTTTGGGGTGACACGTTCTGCTGTCAAGAATTCAATTACTGAACGTTGCTTCAATTGCATTGACCGACCGTCTGCGCAGGGTTCCATACTTTACACTGTAACAACACAACCGTTCAATTCTAAAGCTTCCGGTAACTGGAGCTGTAGAGAAGAGGCTACGGAACAAGCCAGTACCTGCCGCATACCAATGCTGCCAACTGTTGAAGAGTTACGAACGTAGAGGCATTACTTTTCAGTCAACCCTCGTAACAAGGATCCCACAGTAACTGCGCCAAGAAAAAATCAAATATACTTTTGGCAGTGGTGAGACCTGAGGATGGCGGTAATGTGCCCCAGAAACTAGTAGTGTGAGATAGAATAAAAACATTCTCAAGATACAGCTCTGGTGGTACTTTTCTCATATCATCAGATGAAGCCCCTCGTCCATGCAATAAGATGAACATCCATAAAGTGTCCATAAAAGTTCGCCCTGATAACAAAACAATATAACTCCTTAGTGGGACAGTAAATGAAACATGCCTCTACTCATTAAGTTTTGAACCTTACGTAAACATTTAATACAGATAACACGTACCAATACTTAAATCAATTTGGCACGTGCACTCCCTGGTAACACGCAAAATATCAAGCCGGTATTCAATCTCTCGCCACACATTCTGGTGTGACTGCGCCAGTGGCATCTCTGATGCGTTGTTGCAGTTTCACAATATCAGGAACTGCTGTTTTGTACACAATATCTTTCACACACACCCAAAAAATAGGAGCTTTTGAAATGTGGTGCCACAGAAGAATGCTGCAGATTTGATGGGTAGATCATGTAATTAATGAGAAGGTATTGAGTAGAATTGGGGAGACAAGATACTGTATTTGTGGCACGGCTTGAACAAAGGAAGGGATCGGTTGGTAGAACACATTGTGAGACATCAAGTGATCACCAATTTAGTATTGGAGGGAAGCGTGGAGGGTAAAATTGGTAGAGGAAGAACAAGAGATGAATAAAATAAGCGGATTCAGAAGGATGTAGGTTGCAGTAAATACTGGGAGAGAATGAAGCTCGCACAGGATAAAATAGCTGCATCAAACAAGTCTTCTGACTGATGACCTCAACACACACACCCAAATAAAGAAATCTAAGAGGCTAATGACAGGAGATTTCGAGGGCCACGGAATTGGGAAAAATTGGAAATTTCTGGTAAGGTCTTATGGATCCAACCTGCCGAGGTCATCGGTCCCTAAGCTTACACACTACTTAATCTAAGTTACACTATGGACAACACACACACCCGTGCCCGAGGGAGGACTCGAACCTCCGACGGGGGGAGCCGCACGGAACGTGACAAGGCGCCTTAGACAACGTGGCACGGAATTGTGCCATCTCTGCCAATCCACCTGTGGGTGAAGGTTTCATTAAGAAAATGGTGGATTTCAAGAGCCTAGTGAGGGTGAGCGCCGCCTTGCTCAAAGAGGATAGTGTCTTGCATATCCTGTAGCAGGGTAATGGCCGCCTCATGTCGTGTGAAAACTGTATGGTTTAATGTATGATCGAGTGATTAGTCCATTTTTGTATCTTGAAATCAGTGTAAGTGGGTATGTTTACCTAGACATGTTGACCAAAGCAAGTAAAATTCAAATTTGACGCCGAACTCTCTGGTGAACAAATGAACACTGACTGGGCTGGGACACATAACAAACCGCAATCACACTGTGTTCTTGTGTAGGGAAAAGCTGTTTTACTACGTTGTGGAAAATACTTGTTGTAGTTACATATTTATCACAACATATCAGCATTATGTGGAGAATGGGAGTGCTTGCCACACGAAAACGTAAGTAAACACGAAAATAGTCGCTAAAGCATCGCGAGAAACTAAATTACATTCTTGAAGATAGGTTAACTCCCAGCAAAAAACTTTCTCATCAACATCGTTTGGTTGCAGATGACAAGCTACCTGTAGAAATTAACACAAAAGTGATCCAGAAAATTCATGCACACCAAATGTAAAGGTATTTACAACAAAAAAAGTTGTGTTGTTTGAACTAAAAATGGACATAATTTTATAATCATTTCACAAAAATGTTCACATTGCAGAATAAATAAAAACGAAAACCCACTGATGATGGCACAGTGGTGGCGAAACATGTTTGAGTACTGAGAAAAACGGTGTTTTGCATAACTGGCGGACCTAACATAAAAAAAATAATAGTCAACATT
Source organism: Schistocerca gregaria (assembly GCF_023897955.1). Lineage (NCBI taxonomy): Eukaryota > Metazoa > Arthropoda > Insecta > Orthoptera > Acrididae > Schistocerca > Schistocerca gregaria. The sequence continues at coordinate 803,371,244 of NC_064921.1, read as the reverse complement.
CGATGATCACTTCCTCTTTCGTTATACATAATCATACTCTGTCACTGTGGTAATATTCAGTGAATCTCAAATACACAATATATACTTCCTGCATCGAAAACATGGAAAACCAACAGGTGAAAAGAAGTTCTAATTCTAAACGCTTGCCAGTAAATATCGCTACGTTGTGAGGGAGCTGTGCAGCGACCATGTTTCCGTAGCCGCACTGAACGACCACTTACCTGTTATTCACCTAGCGAATGCGCGCCGGCCTGCTGGCGAGTGAGGAAACCGCCGGTCGTATGCTTCCGACTGCATTTAAAGCGACCAGACGTTTGAGTCAGTGTAGGTTAATCCCTGACAGTTGTAGTGGACTGGGTGCGACAGCTTCTCGTGCCTGCCGTAAACAATAACGTGATGCGATTCTGTAAACGTCTCTATGGCAACGCCTCACATCACTGTTGACAGCTACAGTACTGTTTTCGCCTGCAGCCGTTATCACTTTGCATTTGGAAGTTGGCAACGGCGCTTCGAGCTGTCAGGAACCTTCTTACACGGTCTCGGCTGTAACTCTTGTATCAACTACCAATCGAGATGGTTAAGCAACTATAGCTTTCGTAATAGGACCGGTATTGCTTTTTTCACCGGCATTCGAAAGCCCTCGAAAAGCCGAGTTCACTGGTAAGCTGCTTTTTAATGTAGGCACTGAAAGTTTTCCCACAAACATTTAAGAAATGAGCTGAAACTGAAAGCTAAGGCAGCCGAATTGCCACAGCGTGCAGAAGTCGCCTTGTGGTGTTGCAGGTACGTGACACGGTAACAAAAGTATGTAAAGGGAGCATACACGCACGGGGGATCGCCGGCCGCTGTGGCCGAGCGGTTCTAGGCGCTTCAGTTCGGAACCACGCTGCTGCTGCGGTCGCAGGTTCGAATCCTGCCTCGGGCATGGGTGTGTGTGATGTCCTTAGGTTACTTAGGTTCAAGTAGTCCTAAGTCTAGGGAACTGATGACCTCAGATGTTAAGTCCCATAGTGCTCAGAGCCATTTGAAGCATTTGAACGAAGGGGGGATCACCCTAGCGAAGATGTGGACTGCAAGAGGGGAAATAAGTGACTTTATCAAAGGGCACATTATTATTACGCAGAGCCTGTAAATGAGTATCTCGAAAACGGCGAAGCTGGTCGAATGTTCACGTCCTACTGTCGTGAGCATCTACGGAAAGAGGTTGGAGGGAAATCAAACTTCAGGCGCTAAATGATTGTACGTCCACGGCCCTTCACCGAACTTGGGGTTCGGAGGCTTGCCTGCTCTGTAAAGTAGGATATATGGCGATCTGTGTCATCTCTGCCGAAATAGCACAATACCAGTGCATGCTCAAGTGTTTCGGAGCGCACTGTTCATCGTACATTGTTGAACAAGGAGCTCCGCAGCAGACCACCCCTACACGTTGACATGTTGACCCAACGATATCGTCAATTACGACTGCAGTGAGGCACATGATCATAGGAATTCGAATGTCAATCAGCTACACTAGATCTATGGTCGTCTCTATAAACCCCATGATCGACATGAAGGGCGGCTCGGAACGTGCAGCGCGAGACGGGCGCAGGATGGTGGGAGAGGCATTATGCTGTGGGGTACATTCTCCTGCGCTTGGTGAGACCTGTGGTTGTAATCGAAGACACGCTGATACCTGCGAATCATCTGCATCACTTCATGCTTGATGTCTTCCCAAACGGCGATGTCATCTTTCAGCAGTATAATTGTCCATGTCTTGGAGCCTCAACCGTGCTACAGTGGTTTGAGAAGAATTATAGTGAACTCACGTTGGTGTCTCAGGGACTAAATTCGCCTGATGTAAATCCTATGGAACCCATCTAGGTCGCTATCACGTGCGATCACTGCATACGCAAACCAGCGTCTCGTTATTTACGCGAATTGCATCACCTGGACGTAGACATCTAATGCCGCATACCTCCACAAACAAACGTACCAACAAACTGTCGGACCCCTGACCCGCAGAATTGGTGGAGGATTTCGTTCCAAAGACGAGCAAAAAGATTATTAAGATGAAACTTCCTGGCAGATTAAAACTGTGTGCCGGACCGAGACTCGAACTCGGGACCTTTGCCTTTCGCGGGCAAGTGCTCTAGCAACTGAACTACCCAAGTACGACTCACGACCAGTCCTCACAGCTTTAATTCCGCCAGTACCTCGTCTCCTCCCTTCCAAATTTCGCAGAAGGTCTCCTGCATACCTTGCAGAACTAGCACTCCTGGAAGAAAAGATATTGCGGAAACATGGCTTAACCAAAGCCTGGAGTCGTGCTTGGGTAGCTCAGTTGGTAGAGCACTTGCCCGCGAAAGGAAAAGGTCCCGAGTTCGAGTCTCTGTTCGGGACATAGTTTTAATCTGCCAGGAAGTTTCATATCAGCGCACACTCCGCTGCAGCGTGAAAATTTCATCCCAGACTATTAAGATGGTAATTATAATGTTTTGGCTGATGAGTGTACATATACATATTCAGAGGTCGTACAAAATATGGGAACATCGCGAGAAATGCACGCTTGAACATAAAACGCTGATGCTACCCAAGCCAGCAGGTTGCGCTGTTGTTTTTTGACCACAAACAGCACCTCTGTGGTGTCCTCTATATAAGTAGCAAGGGTCAGTCGTGACGACAACAGTGTACTGTATAGTTGTGAGAACTCGGAGCTAAGTGAATTCGAACGTGGCCAAATTGTTGATGTTCGTATGGTGAACGCTTCGATGTTTCTAGAGCCACTGTATCGAAGATTTATGTATACCGCATTCAGGGAAACCGGGAAAACATCGCCCGGTACGCCACAACGTTGACGAAACGCTGTGTTGGATGATCGTGACGGACGGTCTGAAGAGGACTGTGACGAAAAATAAGAGGACGATAGCTCCAAAAGGCGCTGCAGGACTAAATGTCACTGTTGCAAACCTCTTCAGCACTAAAAAAACACGAAGGGAGCTCTATAAGGTGAGAACTGCACGGCGAGCTGGAATTTCTAAGCCACTCACTGCTCATTGATGATACAAATGCCTGTAACAGGACAACGTGATGCCAAAGCCATAAAACCTGGACTAAGGAGCAGTGGAAGAAAGACATTTAGTCAGATAAGTGTTCCTTCACATTGTTTCCAGCTTCTGGCTAAGTTTACGTCCCAAGAGTGAAACATGGCGGTGATGATCTGGGCAGCCACATCGTAGTATTGCATGGGCCCCACGGTTACTCTGCAAGGCCACATTACTGCCAAGGATTGTGTGACCATTTTGGCTGATCAGATCCATCCTATGGTACAGTGTTTGTTCCGCTGTAAAGACGTTATGTTCAAAGATGACAGGGCCCCCGATGACAGACCTCGCATCGTCCAAGATAGGTTTTTCGATCACAGCGTTGAATTTTCGCATCTCCCCTGGCCACCACACTCACCAGATATCAACATTATTGAGCGTTTCTTTTCTAGTTAGGAGAAGAAGGTGCGTGATCGCTATCCACCTCCGTCATTCTTACCTGAACTTGCGTCTATTGTGCCTGAAGAATAACGTAAGATTCCCTAGAAAGCAATACAGGACTTGTATTTATCTACTCCTAGACGACTGGAAGCTGGTTTCGAATACCAACGGATTTCCTACACTGTATTACGCATGGTAATGTGTTACGTTTTAGGTATTTCCAAATTATTTTCCACTCGCTGTATCTCATGAAACCGCCGTTTACAGCCGAACCATGGATTAGTAGTACGGGAGCCTGTCTAAAATGAAGAACACTGTGATTCGTCAGGTGTCGCTAGTGCGTTACCCTTTTGACACTGAAATCCACACATACACTACTGACCATTAAAATTGGTACACCAAGAAGAAATGCAGATGATAAACGGGTATTCATTAGACAAATATATTATACTAGAACTGATATGTGATTACATTTTCACACAATTTGGGTGCACAGATCCTGAGAAATCAGTACCCAGAACATCCACCTCTGGCCGTAACAACGGCCTTGATATGCCTGATCATTGAGTCAAACAGAGCATGGATGGCGTGTACAGGTACAGCTGCCCATGCAGCTTCAACACGATACCACAGTTCATCAAGAGTAGTGACTGGCGTATTGTGACGAGTTAGTTGCTCGGCCACCATTAACCAGACGTTTTCAATTGGCGAGAGATCTGGAAAATGTGCTGGCCAGGGCAGCAGTCGAACATTTTCTGTATCCGGAAAGGCCCGTACAGTACCTGCAACATTCTGTCGTGCATTATCGTGCTGAAATGTAGGGTTTCGCAGGGATCGAATGAAGGGTAGAGCCACGGGTCGTAACACATCTGAAATGTAAGGCCACTGTCGAAAGTACCGCCAATGCGAACGAGAGATGACCGAGACGTGTAAACAATGACACCCCATACCATCAAGCTGGGTGATACGCCAGTATGGCGATGACGAATACACGCTTCCAATGTGCGTTCACCACGATGTCGCCAAACACGGATGCGGCCATCATGATGCTGTAAACAGAACCTGGATTCATCCGAAAAAAATGTCGTTTTGCCAGGTTCGTCGTTGAATGCACCATGGCAGGCGCTCCTGTCTGTGATGCAGCATCAAGGGTAACTGCAGCCATGGTCTCCGAGTTGATAGTCCATGCTACTGCAAACGTCGTCGAACTGTTCGTGCACATGGTTGTTGTCTTGCAAACGTCCCCATCTGTTGACTCAGGGATCGAGACGTGGCTGCACGATCCGTTACAGCCATGCGCATAAGATGCCTGTCATCCCCAGTGCTAGTGATACGAGGCCGTTGGGATCCAGCACGGCGTTCCGTATTACCCTCCTGAACCCACCGATTCCGTATTCTGCTAACAGTCATTGGATCTCGACCAACGCGAGCAGCAATGTCGGTATACAATAAACCGCAATCGTGATAGGCTACAATCCGACCTTTATCAAAGTCGGAAACGCGATGGTACGCATTTCTGGTCCTTACACGAGGCATCACAACAACGTTTCACCAGGCAACGCCGGTCAACTGCTGTTTGTGCATAAGAAATCGCTTGGAAACTTTCCTCATGTGCGCACGTTGTTGATGTCGCCACCGGCGCCAACCTTGTGTGGATGCTCTGAAAAACTAATCATTTGTATATCACAGCATCTTATTCCTGTCGTTTATCTTTTTCGTCTGTTGCACGTCATCTTCGTGGTGTAGCAATTTTAATTGCCAGTAGTGTAACATCTAAAATTTTGTTGCTGTTTAGCAGTCATTTCATGTTGATAAATGTATAGAAATTATAAAATTTATTACGGAAAAGTGCCATTATCGAACCAGTTTAAGATACTGTATTATTATATACGGCTTGAAACCGAAGTCCAATGACAAAATTGCACTTTGATTTTTTACCCGCATATATATTTGCATCTGTAATTCAACGAAAATATGTGCACGACGGGGCAAATGTCGATCATAAGTGATGTATGTCTAGTTTAGAAACAATCGCGCTCCGTCCGCTGTTCGCAGCAGTAACGCCCACTTTAATCTTCGCTCTGAAACTTGCATTCGGCAGTGCTCGGTTCCATCCCTGGTTCGGTTTTATGTCATTGTTTGTAGCGCGTTAGCGGTGAGACACAACATTGTGGACATATCTACTAATCAAGCGTTGGCCGATGTTCACCTCGTGTACGGGTTCACTGAATGTAATGGAAGAGCGGCACACCGCCGCGATACTACGACGAGAACACGGCAAGTGCCATAACCCGATTTTCCAGGGACTTCACTCGGTGGAAGGGGCATCAAAATAAGCGAACCCATGCCTCGCCTTATCCGAAGATACTCGGCAGTTTCTGAGGAAACAGCCGTCAAAGTTCTCGAGGTATTTTCGAAGTACTTTGAGAGCCTCTTACCGCGCGATATGATATCGTCAGACGATATTATGCTGGCACACTGGTTAGCCCCATGACTTCTTCATTTTTCGCCACGTGTTCGAAACTTGATTATTGGTTTGATTTATTCTGTTTAATTTTGTTTTTATTGTTTTCATTTATCTACCCATGTCCGTAAGAGGTCACTACACAAATGTTTCTTATCAAATTAGGAGATATAAGGACGTTATATTAATTGTAACATTACAACTGGATTTCACTACAGGTGTCATGTATTTATTACATAATACATGTGTGTATGGTGAGCTGAGGGGGTTACAATCTTTTTAAATTCTAATGTTCTGATATGTCATTGTCATATCATTTCTTAATTAATTCTTATGTTTATTCTTCAGGAGGATCTGGTGCATCGTCTTTGATGACATAGAACGTAGAAATATTCGAAGCACAGATATTCCTAACACCACGAGTATCGTGCAAAGGCAGATATGCCACAGTATGAGTCTCACTCGGGAAAGAAACGTCGCTAACATTCAAGAGAATGAAAAACTAGTCAAAGTTGCACTATTTTATTTTTCGTTCGATGACTGGTTTCGGGCTGAGACCCACTTTCAAATCAACATAACAAATACGAAACTGGCATTTCGGAAGATATCAAATGGTTAAAATGTCTCTGAGCACTATGGGACTTAACTTCTGAGGTCATCAGTCCCCTAGAACTTGGAACTACTTAAACCTAACTAAGGACATCACACACATCCATGACCGAGGCAGGATTCGAACCTGAGACCGTAGCGGTCGTACGGTTCCAGACTGTAGCGCCTAGAACCGCTCGGCCACCGGAAGATATCAACTAAATGTGTAATGTACGTATTACACACATAGTGCGTACTGGTAACTGTATGCTCTTATCCGTATGTACTGTGAATTTACATTACACTTTTTGTTGACATCTTCAGAAACACCATTTTCGACTTTGTTATGTTGATTTGAAAATGGGTCTGGGTCCCGGCCCGAAACTAGTCATCAAGCGAAAAACAGAATATTTGCAACTTGGACTGGTTCTTCGTTCTACTAATTAGCAGAGGTCGCTGACACAAGTTACTCCAGTATAATTTTGCTGCAAAACCTTTCATTACGGATAACATTTCCGAAAACTGGTGCTTTCAAATGATTAATAAACTACAAGAATTTCACCGAAAACAGTTTCAAATAAGTTTCTCATTTTTTTAAACTCATTCATCTGACATACAATTAGTAGACGAACAAGAACAACGTTACATTAGTACAAACTGGAAAACATTCGTGTAGTAATCTTCTACAGACATGGGTAGACAAATGGAAAACAAAAGTAAAAGTAATAATCGGGTTTCTAACACGTGGCGCAAAATTAATAATCCAAGATGCTAAGCACTGTGCCACCATATCGTCTGAGGATATTGCGCCGTAAAAGGCACATAAAGTGACTCGAGAATACCTAGAGATTTTTGACCGTCGTTTTCTCAGAAACGGTCGAGTACCCACAGAAAAGCCGAGAAACGTGTTCGCTTATTCTGCCTCCTCTTTCACCGAGCGAAGCTTCTGGAATATCGGGTTATGGCTCTTCCCATGTTCTCCTCGTAAGTTGTTCCCACAGCGACGGCAACCACGCCACAGTGCGACCATTTCGTCTGAGGCTTGCTGCACTTTTCCGTGTTTTTTTGTTGCTCGTTTCGGCTGCACTAGCTACTCACACTCCGCGCTGAGGAACCGACACCATCTGTGCAGGTATATACCAGGAACTACGGCGGGCCAGCTGCAGTAACAACTCCAGTGTAAACGGATGCTACTGCGTATAAAGTTACGCAAACAAAAATGTGTGCAACTGCACCTGTGACTTTTCCTGCGCAAGGGGTCGATAAAAATCAAGTCAGACCGCCATTCAGTCGTTCCACAAGCCCATCTTGTGGATTTCCTCAGTGTCGTGCGATGAATTTCAGTGGCAGGTTTCTGCTCCCAAAGTTCGTCTTCTGCTATCAGATTTTCGTAATTACGTGTCGTAAGTCAAAACACGTCTTCATTGCATAATAAACAACTCACAAAAGAATTTCCCAGTAAAAACTGGTAACAGGCGTGTTTCCTTACTCTTTCCAAACAATGTTTGGACGGCATTCACAGGAACTGAAGGTATTGCCAGTCTATACGACCTTGTACAAAAATAATTCACTCTAAACTACTCTTTGGCGTCTCTCTAAAATATATTTAGCGTAACTGATGCCGTCGTCCAGCTCCCAAGTATGAATTCCTGTGGATGTCGTTCTCCTTTCGAACCAGCGGAGTTCGAACCCTAGGTCGTAATCTTATGTTTTTAATTTATCTAACGTACGTATCTCTGTACTTCACACTTTTTTCATTGTTCTGCTATGAAAGTTGCAGTGTTGTAACTGCTGCTGGCTGAATGGTGTTCATCTTTTCGTGTTTTTATTTTCCATTAAGAACTTAAGTTTGTACATTGAACTATTTGTGCTGCTGTGGAAACTACAATTATGCTAATAATATACGTTTGTAACTACTGTTGGTTGTATGGTCTTTGCTGCCCAAAGCGAAATCTCTAAATAAAAATGAATCTCTTGCAAGATATCCCTTTCCACATCAGTTTAAAGGATGTGAGATCACAAAAACGATATATAAACATGTATTTAATAATATAACTCTGCTGCCACAAGGCTAATGTTATTTTCATTCATTTTAGCCTTCACTTAAAAGTGGTTTTCCTTTACATATTAAATTTTTTTGAATGTACATAACTGTGGTAGCAACCATTCTTCTTGAGTCCATTATTATTCCCACAACCCTGTCTAGTGTCTTCGTAAAATAAAACATTAAAGACATATTCGTGCTTATTTCAAAACTAAGCTTACATTTTGTGAGTCTGTAATATCAAAATGGGGAGTTTTTAAAAAAAAGTTCCCAATTATAAAAGGGACGCTTATGGTGATATGTCCGATCAGTGGTGTATTTTAAACGAAATTTATAATCTTGTCACGTCTTTCACGAGTGAGACATCTGAATCATTAAATCGACTGAATCTATAAATGGTCTGAATGTATACAATTAACTTAGCCCGTTAATTCCATTAATATTTATCCTGCAAGCAGCGGATAGCCTCATTACTAATACGCGGGTGTACTGTTACGTGGTAACGCATGGAGTGATCAAATATGCATTGAGCAATTAGTTTCATTTCCCGTTTGGAATATCCATCACGTCATGTAGCAGGTTAAATGAATGGAAGGGAGGAAGTTTGGCTTCATGCGCGGTATCAGTAAAAGATAGTGAGTTGATAGTTACAGAACATCGCAGTTCATAGGTTCTCAAGACATATGATTGCTACGAATCTTTACAAAGGATAGGTGTAAAAGCCTTCAACATGTGAGCACACTGGTAATATGGATACTGATACAATCTTAAGTACATGGTACCCTAGCATAGTAAAACAATTTCATGAACACGGGGTGTGCTGTTACATACGTAGATTGGCTCATGTACACGTCAGGCACGGAGTGTGATGTGGGACAAATATAACAGAAACAAGTCATGCAAACTCCTAGAAACGCTTAAGAAATAGACGTGCTAGGATTCTACGGCTGTTCAGTTGTAAACAAACCCACCAAATTAAGAGCAGCGGGGAACACAAACATGTCAGATACCGCAATGCCGTAAACACATTAAATTCTATAAAAGCAAGGTGCAAAAAAAGTTAAGCATTTTGGTACTTGCTCTGCCCATAATTCCACATAGTACAATACTGTTCTGCTGCGAAATAACGTACATGGCGTAGCCACGTAAAAATTCAGACACCTTCCAGAGTCCATGATTCATGTCCATACAATGCTGTGGTATGTATGTATATTCTCAGAATTTTCTTTCTCAAATTAAGTTCTGTGTTTGATAATAACAGACAATGTCTGGCGAGGAATATCCTCTTGGTCTGTAGCAGTCTTTCTTTCACGCACCTCTTGCTTCGACCGTCACACATGTTTTTGCCTCCAAAGAAGTACAGTTCCATCACTTCGTCTACTACATGATAGCCAGTTTTGATAAGTTTGTTGTTAATCTCACTTAAGTTCGTCCTCGTTACTTTCAACTTTTCTTCGTTTATTCTCAATCCATGTTCTGATCTCATCAGACTGTTCAAGTCACTCGGCATTCACTTTCACTGAAGATAGTAATGCTGTCAGCGAATGTTTCAATTTTATATTCTCACTCTGAATTTCAATGCTACTTCTCAACATTACGTTTATTTCCGTCATACTTTCTTCAATTTACACGCATAGGCATCCGCAATCCGCAAGAGCGCGGGGTGGGGGGAGGGGGGGGGGGTGCAACAGGAGGCAATTGCCCCTTCTGTAATTAGGGATACAGAGATCTAGTTCAGTCTGTCCACTAAAAATTATGCTTAGCCTTCGGCGCGATGGTTATCCTGCATTCAAGGCCGATGTGACGATTTACACAACATTGTCAAAATACAGTTCCCAAACTACTTTCTGTTCCTTCTGTGACGTACTGGTAAAATGGATGAGGGAAGTTAAGATCGCATTTGATTATTCCGAATGAGACAAACCATTTGCGGATTAGCGGGAAAGAACAGGATGAAGATCAATATTGAGCAGTGTATGGCTCAGATTATATATTTGGCTCACTACTATCGTACGGGTTGAGCTACACACCTCAGCTTCAACACTCCGCAGTAGCTTGATCGCCTAATAAACAACAACAGCCAGTGATCTTAACAATCTAAGTTACCAGGTATTGGTTAGTCATTGCGAATAATAAATAACATAATGTGCAATTCAACTCCGCCTGGAGCAATTACTGGGTGGATTGATTAGCTCAGTAATTGATGCCGCCGGTCCTAAGCCCGGATAAGGGAGGAGAGTAAAAGCCAAAAACACTAAAAGGCACCTGCTAACTCCAGTAATACATCCGCTGCCGTACGGACTAACAACCCGTACGATGAGAGTGAACTGAATCGACAATCAGCCACTCGCCCAGGGCAGACGCCCACCAGCTGAAATCAACCATCAACTTAGCATGATGGAAACACAAGCAACTACCTCAGGCGCTGACTCAGAAGAGCGAAGGTGAACCTGGTCGTTCGGATTCTGGGGGACCAGGACATCATGCAGGGAAGAATCGGAGCTTCCCAAAACTCCTCAAACCAAAGCGAAAGCAATTCATTGGTACACTTGACGTACAGACACTGACTAAAACTGGTAACCTCAAGATACCGACAGATACTTGTGATAGATTTGGATTCGTATACTTGCAGTACAAGAAACACGTTTTCGTGATTTGATCACTTTGATTCCGGTGGCTATCGAGTCTACAAGGGAAAGCCTGCAATCAAACTGAAAAATAGTAACATAAACGGCATTCTTCGTGCATAACAGTATCCAGGACTCTGTGACAGACTTCTCGTCAACCTCTGACCGCTTCTCTCTACTCACAGTTAAATGTGCCAATAAGGCCTATGCACTGGTAAACGCACATGCTCCACTCAATAACGATCCTGAGAGAAACAAAATGCAGAAGTTCTGGTAACAACTCAAGCGTGTACTCACCAATATTCCTCAACACCATGTCAAAGTCCTGTTGGGAGATTCCAATGCGCAAATTGGCAGAGAACGTGAACTTCGAGATATAACCGGGAATTTTTCAGCACACAAAAAGGCGAACACCGATGGACACCGCTTAATCAACATATGTGTGATAGTCAACTTCCAAACAATGTCCACTAACTTTAAGAAACTACCGAGGAAGATGACTACGTGGAAATCTTCAATCAACCACATTGAGGAATATCAAATTGACCATGCAGCGATAACTAGAAAATCCTCTCCAGAAATCATGAACGTGAGGGTATTCAAAGGTTTCGTGGAATCCGATCACCATTTCTCACAAGTTAAAATCCGCTTCATACCTAATCGAAAGAAGTGCCGAAAATCTAAACTGCTGCGCATTAATCCAGAATGCCTAAAAGAACATGCAGAGGAGTTTGCACAATCACTAGATACTAACACGGAAACATCGGAAGAACTTCTTGGAACCATCCAGCAGTCACCAAGAAAACTCGGTCAAACACCACGGGAAAGGAAACACAACAGACTGCTGCAGAGCACTTGAATCACGTATTCAAGCCTGAAAGATTTCGCACAGCCATCAAACACCGGAGAATTGGCAGAACTTCTGGGAAACACAGAAGAAAACATCCAAAACAATCAGACAAATTAAACGCATGTAGCATCACAAACGATTAGAAGAAATTGATAATGATATTAAAAGAAACAACAACAGAAACTTTTATAGGACATTTAGGGGAGAACTAGCAACCTTCAAGCCACCCATTCTTTGTTTTCGGCGCCCTGATGGAACACTTAAGACGAACACAAGGGCTAACTGTGAAACCCTGAAACAGCATTTCGAGAAGTCACACAACTGTGAACCACCAGCAGACAAACTTGACTTCCATGTTGCGACCCCAAACCATGATTCAACTCCACCTGCGGACGAGGAGATACGAAACATTCTATCACATCTGAAAAACAACAAGCACCAGGGGAAGACGGCGTTGCTGCCGAAATGCTCAAGATTGGATATCAACTCTTGATTGACAGACTAAAATCTATCATTGCAAATATATGGGAAAGTGGAGTCATACGAGCAGACTGGAAAACTGCTTTGATTCACCCTCTACACAAAAAGGGCGAAAAGACCGATCCCAACAACTATCGAGGCATTTCACTCCTACCAGTCGCTTACAAAGTACTCTCACGTGCTCTTCTCGTCAGATTAGAACAACAGACAGAACATATGATCGGTGAATATCAGGCAGGCTTCCGCCCACATCGATCCTTCGCAGAACAGATCTGGAACCTGACAATGTAGATTTCAAGAAATCATACGACTCGATTCTTCGCATCAGTATGTTCAATACACTTCGTGAATATGGTGTAGAGAACAAAACTACTTCATTAACTGAGTAGACTTTAACAGACGCAACCTCAATAGCAAAATTTATGGAAGAAGTTTCTGAACCTTTTCAAATTGGGACAGGAGTGAGACAGGGTGATGGGTTGTCCCCACTCCTCTTTAACCTGGTATTGGACAAGATTATCAAGACGTGGGAGTAAGAAATACCTGGGACAAATACGGGAACAAAGGACAAACGAATCAACATTAAACGCCTTGCTTTTGCTGGTGACCTAGCAATAATTACGCGGACTCCCGAGGAAGCCAAACATGCCCTCGAGAAACTTCACGAGGTTGTCATCAACATCAGACTCCAAATGTCTTACGAGAAAACATATTTCATGGGCTCCAAAAGTTCAAATCTGAAACCACCTCAACAAAATATGGTGACATCAAATAAGTTAAGTACTTCAAGTACACTGGCAATGAAAAAGCAGCTCACAAAACATGAGAAGAAAAATTATTTAAAGCTTATACATCTACATCTACATCCATACTCCGCAAGCCACCTGACGGTGTGTGGCGGAGGGTAATGACTTGGAACACGTACAATAAGAAACCGCTATCCACCCAAGCTAAACTTCACCACTATCATACAGTCACTCTTCTAGAAGCACTCTACACAACTGGAACACCATCATTAACCATCAATATTAAGGACATTGAGAAAATGGAAAGTCAAATACTCAGGAAAATATTTGGAGCAAAAGCTCTTAAGAACTGACCGCAAGGACTGAACGTTTCAAGTCAGTTGCACGGAAAAGATGATTGAAATTCTACAGACATTTAGCAAGAATGGACGCCTCTAGAATGACGAAGAAAGTCTTCCTTATCAGCAAAGGAACTCGACGAACCAGGGCACACTGGCTAACAGAAATCCAAAATGACCTCACGGAACTCAATACGAGTATTGACCCACTAGAAACCACACGGACAACGTACAGACAGACAACTCTCATAAGTTCACAACCAAAAACCCGACAGAAAAGAATCTGAAATTGAAAAACGCCTAGACACAAGAAAGAAGGCAGGCCCATAGTGAAAGTATGAGGAAGTTTTGGGAAGAAAAGAAAAACAAGAAGGCTAAAAAAACATGAGCTGATTAATGGTTCCTAGTGCTGCTTAGAGGGCGAAACGAATAAATAATAAATAAAATAAATACTATCAGGTGTTGTCAAAGTTAAATGATGTAGCGGACCTAGAAGGTTTTAACTAACATTCATTCAGTAGCTCACTGAAATAGTTGAAAATGTTGTCCTACATAAATTATTTAAATAATTCATAATAAAATAAATCCTACAATCAAGCTTGGCATTGGATTGATGGTGTCACCTGGGTGTCAGCTGATTCCGCCCATAAGAAGGCTACGGGACGTCAAACAGCTAAGTTCTCACGCCTCCTTGACAAACCATCTCTGCAGGTTCCGTGCAAGACTGTCATCAATTTGAGTGGCATGGTGTTGAGTGATGATGCGGTCTCGGTTTTGCAGAAAGGTCTCAATTCGCTCCCACCCCCAAGTTCACTCCGGTCGCAGAAATTGTTAGTGCTGTGGAACAGGTTGCAGCTCGACATCCGCCAGAATCAGCCGAGGAAATACGTCGTGAAACTTGTCGTGCTTTGACGAAATCCAGGCCGATGAAGTCAAATATCAGCAATAAAGAGAGGGCGAACATTCGTGATCTGAGGGAACGCTCTGAAATTGTTGTCTTACCGGCTGACAAAGGCAATGCTACAGTTGTTGTCTCCCATAAGAACTACACTGACAAGATGCAGAGCCTGCTAAATGACGATTCCTACCGGAAGATCAGCGTTGACCCTACAAAGAAGGTGGAGAACAAGACGAGGGTTCTTCTCAAGAACGCGGATTTACCGGAGGTTGACGCTAAGAAGTTGTTACCCCAAGGTCCGGTACCGCCTAGACTATATGGACTCCCGAAGGTTCACAAAGAGGGGGTACCATTACGTCCCATTGTCAGCAACATCAGGGCACCTACATATTTGTTGGCCAAATACCTGACGGGAATATTAAGTCCTTATGTGGGTAAATGCCCTCATCACATCCGTAATTCCGTGGATTTTGTTAAACGCCTTGATCGCTTCAGGTTGGATGAGTCAGATATCATGGTGAATTTTGACGTCGTTTCCTTGTTTACGAGGGTACCCCTGCGAGAGTCGCTAGAATTGATTAGTCAGAAGTTTGACGAGAATACCACTGAACTTTTTAGGCATGTCTTGACTTCCACGTATTTTCTTTTTAATGGAGAATACTACGAACAAACGGAGGGAGTCGCCATGGGTAGCCCACTCTCACCGGTGGTAGCGAATTTAGACATGGAGAACTTCGAGGAGAAAGCCCGGTTGTCATCCGAATGGAAACCTACTTGCTTTTTCCGTTACGTGGACGACACGTTCGTCATCTGGCCACATGGTATGGATAAACTCCTTGACTTCCTTACACATCTAAACTCCATACACCCCAACATCAAATTCACTATGGAGACAGAAACGGAGGGTAAATTACCTTTCCTTGACGTCTTGGTCAGGAGAAGGGCTGACGGCACCCTAGGTCATGGGGTGTATCGGAAGACAACACACACTGATCTGTATTTGCACGCAGACAGCTGCCACCACCCTTCACAGAGGAATGGGGTACTTAAAACTCTAGTACATAGGGCGCGCACTATCTCTGACGCAGAGAGTCTACCCCAGGAATTGGAACATCTTAGAACTGTATTTCGAAAAAATGGGTACTCAGAGTGGCAGATCCAACGTGCTCTCCGCCCAACCACTGCAGCACAACCTGTTGATATGGATGAAGTCACGAGGGAGGAGGTAGGCACTGCATTTATTCCATACACAGGCGCACTCTCGGGGAAAATCGCCCGCATTCTGAAGAAACACCGGGTCGGAACTGTGTTTTGTCCTCCGAATAAAACTCGTGCACTGGTGGGGAGCGCCAAAGATGACCTCGGTTTGAGGAAGACCGGCGTGTACCAGATTCCGTGTCAATGTGGCAAGTCGTATATTGGTCAGACGATGCGTACCGTCGAGGATCGATGCCGTGAAAACCACAGGCACACTCGACTGATGTATCCGAGCAAGTCGGCGGTTGCTGAACATTGTTTGTCGGAAAATCACGCTATGGAGTATGACCGCACGAGGATTCTGGTACAGACGTCGAGATACTGGGACAGCGTTGTTAGAGAGGCCATCGAAATTCGCACCAATGACGACTTCATAAACCGTGACTGGCTATAATCTTAGCAAGGCTTGGGAACCAGCGATTGGGTTAATCAAGAGTAAATCGAGCAAACGTATAGTTGTGACGACCACGGCGGACAGAGCCATCACACCGACGTCATCTCAGACGCCGTCGCAATCTGTTCCACCGCGATACCGTGGCGCTGGGCGCGGACAGCAGAGGGAGCGCGCCGCGGGCGGAGGGTATTTAAATCGGCCGCCGCCGCGACCGAACCCAGTTCCCCCTGAGCAGCCATAGCGTACGGATCTCCGTGCCGGCACGTTCACAGGAGTTCAGTCCGTCAGTTCACCTCATGATGGCGACATGTTTGATCGCCGAAATATTGTGCCCGTTGGATACTATAGACCGGCAGTACACCCGTGGATATTTTGATTAAGCTTGATATAGTTCATTAATATTAAAATGTGTCAGATTACCCAGTACTAACCGTTCGTAAAACTCAGTTCGAAAACACACCTCGACTGCCGAATTTCGACTATGTCCGACATAGGTAGCATGGGAAAGTATTGGACGCAGAATGAGGGGCTAGTCCCGCCAAAGGATGCATCCGTGGTGGCCGTGCCAGACCTATCGATAGCCATGGTCCGTTTCCTCTAGGATGGTTGGGGGAACCGGACAATGCCAGGTACACCGTTAAATTGTTTTATCGAATGTTCTGGATGCTTCTAAAACAAAATGTAATTCATATACACACTGTAATGGGAGCCAAAAGTGTCACTTCTAGTTTGCAGTTAAAGTGTTCACCTCACTACACTCTTTGGGATGATGCTGGTAGAACAATGAAGAACTGCGAATTAAATCTTTATGTGAATACCATGATATGATAGATATAAGAATCCTCGTGAGTTTCTGTTTCTTAAACTTTGTCAAGTGGAAATAAAAAGTGGTTATACCATATCCTTATGTAATACTTAAGTCATTTCTGTATTAAACCTAGGATCAAATTTATTTTCAGTAATGTTATCGATTGCCATTTACAACTTGATTTTGACGTTATAACATTAAGCTCTTCAGAATTTTCTACAAATATTGCAACAGATGTGATTTACACTAAAATGCAATAAAATTGGAACTTAACAGCTAATGGGGGGGGGATACTATAATTACGAAGAGTTTCAATCAGTGGTAGTTCTGCTGGTTAATTTATTTAATATTAAACAGGGGTTTCTCGAGTTTTCTGATACGAAGAATTGGAAATTTTTAGAATCTTGCCCATCCCCTCCCCGTCTTGTATAAACATTTATGGACACCCATGTACACAGGTAGAACTGTAGAAGATTGAATCCCTACCTTACGCCCCTTTTAGTTGGAATACTTCCCTCTTTTCCCTCCATCTTTATTCTTGCCTCTTGGTTCTTTCACATCCAATGTATGGCCAACGTTTCCCTATAATGTAACATCTTTTTTTTTCTTGTTATTTCAAGGACCTGACACCACTTTATATAGTCAAACGATTTCTAGTTCGAAAAAAACGGATGGAAATGTCTTCACTTTTCTTACGTTTTGCTTCCATTAGCGTCAGCGATGCCTGCCTGGTGCCTTTACTTTTTGTAAAGTAAAACTGTTGGTCCTCAGGCAGATCCTCAGTTTACAATATCCACTTGAACGATCTCAAGCTTTTTTCTTAACACTTGCTTTTGTTTATGTGACACACGACCTTCATTTTAATATAAGATATCATTCTCTGGAAAAAGAGGAAAACCTATTCCTACCATCAGAAAATCCTAGAAGAACAGAATTAATAGTAGGTTGGTCCACCACAGTCCTGCAGTATATCTACGATATCTTACGGAATGGTTACATATAAATGAATTGTTTCCATAAATCTGTGTTCATCACACACCACTGTATTCGATTTGTAACAATATCTCACTGTCCGGTTATATTTATGTTTGTTTCTGTGGTATTCATACGTATACAGCATTGTTGAAAATGTTTCTCTTTATTTAAATATTTCGCAATAATTATAATGAAAGCCAAATAATCTGTAACGATCTAATTAGTTCCCGAAAGAGAGTGGATTAGATCTATGTCTTGATAAATTACAGATAATGTCAAAATTATTAGCTTCCAGAACAAAGAAAAGAGGGAAAGGAGACTGTTCTCGGTTGCCCCATGATTCATCAAATATTTGTGAGTTGCCTATATCTTGTGTTTTGTTTTGATCTACATATTCTGGAGTTTATGAATACATCCAGTGATTATTTCATCAATCACTACTTTTTCTTAGTGCCAGTGTGTCAGTTTTATTATACGTCTCACATTCAGTGACTGTCGAAGGCGGTCAGTAAATCGGTGTTCCTTCTTCTACATTCCTTATCATTACTTTGTTTTCCTTAGATAAATTACGAGAATAGTGCGCACAAAATAATTGAGATTTTGTGCGCACCACTCTCGCGGTTTATCTAATCCTTGTGTCAGTATTTTGAGCAAACCACTCTCGTGGTTTTTCTGATCATCTTCTCACACTTTTTTTTTTCTTTCCTCTTATTCTGCGTCTCTGTATTGGCAACTTTTAATACAGTGGTATCGGCATACGAAATATGAACGTGGTTAGTTCAGCTGCTGCGTCGTTGTCCTATATCATTCTGTGTTATGCGGGAATGATGGTATGGAAAATTGAGACTGTCAACAGATACGAGATCCAGTATATTATACGACCCGCTTGAGTAGCGGCCGCATGACATATCGGTATACATTACACAATTTCAGGGCCATTTTCCACATGTCTATCGAGCGGTAAATTACGTGCGCTGTATCCGGAAACGTGCAACAATACGCAGCAATGCAATCGCGCAAAAGCAGTCTCAAATAAACAGTTAATTTTCTGAAAGTGAAAAGCCACGCGATGTGAAATGTAAACATATGTTTGGCTCGATTATCCGCAATCGTAGAAATGAAATGTTCTTGGCGTGATGCCTAAGTACTTAAAACTGTACAGTCGCACGTGAATTATTTGATGACGTCAGTATACTTTCATAATCTTCATAAAAGCCAAATGGTGTTTCACTAATTGTGCTGCATTCAACTCTTTTTTGTGTTTACGAGGGCGTTCTGGAAAATAACCCCTCCGATTTTTTTAAAATTCTGTTCCCAAATCGGTATTACATGTAATGCATATTATCGGTCGACTTTCCCGCTTCGCTGATGCAAGTTTCAACTCTCTCCCGCTAGAGGGCTCCGTACTGCAGCGCGCAACATACCGGCGTGTAACGTAACTTTGCCGGAGTACTGCGATACACTCGGAAAACTGAAAGCAGGAATTCGAAGAGTTCGTCCACACTTGGAGCACCCTGTCCTTTAGCATGCCAATGTCAGACCACACACGAGCACTGCGTCAACCCTAACAATTCGAAGCCTTTGGCTCACCGTCATCGATCATCCTCCATACAGTGCTGTCTTGGCCACATCCGATTTCATTTGCTGCCAAAAATTAAAGAAAACCTTCGAATACTTCACTTTGCCAGCGACGAAGCATTGGAAGCACAGGTGAGGTTGCGGTTCCGTCAACAAAGTTAAAATTCTACAGTGACGGTATCAACCAAACTGGTCTTTCGTTGGGAGAAACGTGTTCGTCGCCATGGTGAGTATGTTGAAAAATAAATATGTAGACATGAAGAATAAAAACGCAGTACGTTGATAAAATTTGTTCCATTTAAAAATTTTAAGAGTTTACACATAAAAATTGGGAGGAATTAGTTTTCAGCAGGCCGTCATATTTTGCTCGTGTGTGTGCCTATAAGTGACATACAGGCGACTGACACGAATATAAGGGGTCTGTGGGATTAGCAACAAATGAAATAAAATAGATAAACTGGCAGACATTACTAAAAATGCAACTGCTTGGTGGCGATTGTCGGCGGATGTAAATTTATTTGTCTAATTTTGCCACTTAGTCCCTGACAACAGTATCATTAAGCTCAGTGTGTCTAACTACTAACCCGAAGACTTTTACATGAGCAGATAAATCATAGAAGAAACCAGTTGTGACATTTGTCGACTAAGAAGCGATCCCACATTCGTTTGTCCGGCGGGCTCCACAAAAAACGAGTAGTAGTTATTAACTTGGTAAGAACATCAGCTCTAACGACCAAAACCGTACAAAACAGTTTGAAACAAGTAGCTGACTGTTTAGCACCCAAGGAAAGATTATCTCTCGGTAAAACTTTGCATATCTGTTCGGCTGGTGCTGAAGGCTAACAAATCTGGCGACTGCAGGCAGGCATGTTGCGGAAGAAACAATGGCAGTTATGACCAGCAGATTTTCAAAAGTCATACATGTATTATCTGAAACAAAGTTAGAATAGCTTGATTTGTCATATGTCAAAGACACGCAGTAGTTACAGCGTGATGTTTTGCAAAGTGTAGGTTGCTGCGTTGTCGTATAGTCTTCTCTCATCGTCGTCGTCGAGGATATGCTTCAATGAAGTGACTAAAGTACAGTGGACTAGAATAGTATACACAGATCAACAAGCGCAACAATCGCACGTGCTACATCATTTTAGGTGTATCCACAATGCAGCAGTCCAGTATCAAAACGCCAAGGTTATTATAATATCCAGATCATCAGCATGGACTGTTCAGTTACGGTCGTCAGAGAATTTTGTTTTCTATAGTTAACTTCGAATCATCAATTGTACACTAATGTGCAGTATTACATATAGCTGACAGACACATCTTCGTATTTCAGCGCCATTTCTGTTCGGTTTAAGAGATGATGAATCACCTCGATATAAGCGAAAACGTAAATAACACGTTAGCTCAAGACAGATAACCTATAATAACAGAGCAAACGTAAATATTCGCTTGTACAAAGTCTTAAGTCTGTGAAAGTTCTTTGCCAATTAGTTTGAGACTTTGACACAACGATGCAGTCGAATACCAGCGTGTTTCTATACAGGGTGAATCACACAAAACTTGCACCGCAAATACTGCAGAAATGAAAAGTGCTGTTGGTGCCCACTTTTCACGGAAGGGATTCGTAGGCTCTGAGCACTATGCGACTTAACATCTATGGTCATCAGTCGCCTAGAACTTAGAACTAATTAAACCTAACTAACCTAAGGACATCACACACATCCATGCCCGAGGCAGGATTCGAACCTGCGACCGTAGAGGGATTCGTAGACAGGCGGCCGTATTGTGAGACAATAAATAGATTGTAACAATACTTTGATGGTGTCTTTTTAAACGGAACAATGGTTATTGACATTAACAAACTAAAAGTAGGGTAAGTTACAATGTCAGCGGTATTTGTTCCAGCTGTCTAGTGCAAGTCGTTTACGAGATACCGTATTTTGAAAAATTTCCACACTAACACTTGTCTGTGCCATCCAACCTGCGAAATTGCTAGGTGCGATGTTGGTATGTCTGCTTACAGTGTGCCTGAGTGTTCTTTGAGTGCACTGCGAATTGCTAGTCAATCATTGTTGACAGCCCAAGCAATAGGTCGTGAGTGGACAAAGGGATTTAGGACAAAGCGATTTATCGACGCAGAAAAAACCGACAGGCTCGTGGTCTACGGAGAGTGTAGGAAAATGCAGCTCGTTCTTCTACGGTGTACGCTGTAAGGTATCCCAATAGACGTCAACCACCTCTTCCATTATCTGTGAACCTCTTCCGCCAGCTACGTGAAGGTGGTAGTGTAACACCTAGACAACGTAACAGAAGGAAGTAAGTGACCACAGAAGAGGGTGGAAATTAACGTTCTTGCTGCTGTTGCAGTTGATCCGCGTGGCGTGAGTCAGGCAAGTGTCTTACGCATTCTCCGTCGACATAGGTTCTCTCCATTAAGACCTGTGTGGAAACAATTATAAGTATTAATGGTGTGGACCCACAGTCATATAAAACGTTTTGAAAGATATACCCATCATTTGACTGACAACAGGTTTTATTTCACAATCTACACTACTGGCCATTAAAATTGCTACACCACGAAGATGACGTGCTACAGACGCGAAATTTAACCTACAGGAAAAAGATGCTGTGATATGCAAATGATTAGCTTTTCAAAGCGAGGTTGGCGTCGGTGGCGACACCTACAACGTGCTGACATGAGGAAAGTTTCCAACCGATTTCTCATACACAAACAGCAGTTGGCTGGCGTTGCCTGGTGAACCGTTGTTGTGATGCCTCGTGTAAGGAGAAGAATTGCGTAACATCACGTTTCCGACTTTGATAAAGGTTGGATTGTAGCCTATCACGATTGCAATTTATCGTATCGCGACATTGCTGCTCGCGTTGGTCGAGATCCAATGACTGTTAGCAGAATATGGAATCGGTGGGTTCAGGAGGGTAATACCAAACGCCGTGCTGGATCCCAACGGCCTCGTTTTTTCACTAGCAGTCGAGATGACAGGCATCTTATCCGCATGGCTGTAACGGATCGTGGAGCCACGCCTAGATCCCAGAGTCTGCAGACGGGGACGTTTGTAAGACAACAACCATCTGCACGAACAGTTCGACGACGTTTGCCGCAACATGGACTATCAGCTCGGAGGCCATGGCTGCGGTTACCCTTGACGCTGCATCACAGACAGGAGCACCTGCAATAGTGTACTCAACCACGAGCCTGGGTGCACGAATGGCAAAACGTCATTTTTTCGGATGAATACAGGTTCTGTTTACAGCATCATGATGGTCGCATCCGTGTTTGGCAACATCGCGGTGAACGCACATTGGAAGCATGTATTCGACATCGCCATACTGGCGTATCAACCGGCGTGATGGTATGGGGTGCCATTGGTTACACGTCTCGATCACCTCCTTTTCGCATTGACGGCACTTTGAACAGTGGACGTTACATTTCAGATGTGGTACGACCCGTCCCTCTACACTTCATTCGATCTCTCCAAAACCCTACATTTCAGCAAGATAATGCACGACCGCGTGTTGCAGGTCCTGTACGGGCCTTTCTGAATAGAAGAAATGTTTGACTGCTGCCCTGGCCAGCACGGTCTCCAGATCTCTCACGAATTGAGAACGTCTGGTCAATGGTGGCCGAGCAACTGGCTCGTCACAATACGCCAATCACTACTCTTCATTAACTGTGGTATCGTGTTGAAGCTGCATGGGCAGGTGTACCTGTACACGTCATGCAAACTCTGGTTGACTCAATGCCAAGGCGTATCAAGGCCGTTATTACGGCCAGAGGTGGTTGTTCTGGGTACTGATTTCTCATGATCTATGCACCCAAATTGCGTGAAAATGTAATCACATGTCAATTCTAGTATAATATATTTGTCCAATGAATACCCGTTTATCATCTGTATTTCTTCTTGGTGTAGCAATTTCAATGGCCAGTAGTGTAGATTTCGGCCTTAGGCAATTTTCAAGTGTTACAAGTATCTAAAGCCGTTAGACTTGAGTGGAATACAAGTCATCGTCAAAGTACGTGTCTTGACCTGTGTTCTAATCAAGTCTAATGATTTTTGTAACTTGTAACACTTGAAAATGGCCTAAGACCGAAATCTAGATTGTGGAATAAATCCTGTTGTACAGTCAAAAGACGGTAATATCTTTAAAAGAGATAATGAGAATCGTGTTATCTTCTTTTCAGGGGCATTAAGACAGGATACTCCATATGTACCGCGTATCTTATTTATTGATGAAGCCTCGTTTACTAATCATGGCCAGGTACACCTCAGAAATGTGCATGATTTTGTCTGTTGCCAATCCACGGTGGCTTCGTCAGGTGGTCAGTCAGTGTCAATGGAGTGTAAACGTGCGGCGTGGCATAGTGGACTACAGCTCATAGGCCGGTTTTTCACAGACGGAACACTGAACGTGCTCATGTGTCGCAGCCTCCTGACCGACCAACTTCCACGGATGGTAGAAGACATTCTTCTGCAGACTAGGACGAACCTTGCGAGGTGCCGGGGTGGAGAAGAGTTTGTACCTCTTTAATTCGGACGAATTTTGCATGAGAACTGGACATGCACTCGACCCCCTCCTTACCTACCACCTCATTAATTATGCGCACAACGGAAACGAAGGGATGTGATGATAAACCCTGCTAGTTGGTAAAATAAGAAGTGCACAATCACAATAATTTAATAAAAATCGTAATCTACTCATAGAAAAAAGGGAGAACTTTATGATAATAAACAACAGGAAATGGGATTCTGCGCGTATCCACGAAATGATATGCAGATTAAATATTACAATGAGACTTATTATATATCAGAACATAAAGATACATGATTAACGACACAAACAGTAGGTTAAAGGATGGGGTGTACTGAACTGAGAATAAGAGTTGGCTCGAGAACAAGGGGCTCCTACTCTCTGTGATGCAATAGCTTGACGATAATGACTGGAGGTCCTAATCAAGCAAATATTACTCTCCTGACTATATTGCAGTATCGCGATTAGTAGTGAGAGCTCAAATGGGTTCACATGGAGAAACAAGCAAGGTGGAGTTGTAGCAAAGCGAGAGCGCGTGCTGCTGAGGGCATCAGTATACAAATGATGGGCCCTGCAGTGCCGCAGCCGCGAAATACTTTACCAATTCTGAAATCTGCCGCAGGTCGTCAGCAGGTAGCGTTCTGATGGTGTAGACGCCGGCTTCTGCTGTACAGCAACTGTTTCAACCCCTGGCCTCGAAGACTGTCCGGGGATTATAAGTTCCGCCGAAAAAAAGTGCGACAAAGTCTTAAGACATTCCGACTCCGACGAAGATCAGATCCCAAATCCCACTGCGTCCGTGCAACGCAAGAGCGAAGCCAACACTGCTCAACTCCCTGCTCTCCTCGAAAACCGCGAATCAGCATTCAGTGCTTATTCCAAAATTCCCCCACACTGTCTCAGAACATCATTCGCGCCAATAGCGACCGTTCACTCCAATTTCGAGCAGGGCATTATGATGTCAACTAGCCTCAGTTTAAGTTGACCAATCATGCCTCTGCTGTTCAGCTGAGGGCGCTGAACTCGCCGTTTGACCGGCTACGAAAACAACCTGTCTAGACCACCGGCCACCTGGAGCCAGACAGTCGCACCCAGCAGGGCACAGCCCACAAGTACTCTGAGAATCAAGAGGACGATGCAGTCAGTCAGTGCCAGGAGCCCTATTCTGCACCGTTCACATCGATCCGTGTAGTTGGTTCGTTTCGGTATTGACGTCATTTTCGGTTCTTTATCGAAATATCCTATTCAGTAAGTTTCTGAGACCTGTTATCGAACGGTCCTCCCACCGATTTTACGACAATTGTACCGGGAGGTTTTGGACTTCGGTGTGACACTGTCGATCGGTGAGCTGTGGTTTATGTATACCTATAATTTGTTATTTTAAACATATTTATCGATTATAGCTTTGGATTTAGTGATTGTGTTACTGAAGAATCACCAGCAGACGCATCCAGTTGGAAAGTGAGTTCATAATAGACTATTTTCCGTTGTTAGAAAATGTGGTTAGGTCAGGTTGTTACTGTGAATGATTACATCCAATAAGAATGTGTTTCGGTCAATATTCTCTCAAAATACGTGTTATTTTAATGCAAATAAGAGTTTAAAGATCATTAAATAGCAAGACATAGGCTCTGCTTACGTATATTACATGAATGTGAACTGACGTCACTAGTGACTTTGTGTACTTTTCCCCACAAAGGGTTTAGTTAGTAATTATCAAAACGTGTTTACAACTTTAAACTAACAATGGAAAGCAATTATGTGAAGTCTGATATCAGAAACCTTCCAACCTATTACGCATTTCTGACTTACGCAGCATTCTTTGACAACGAAGTCAGCCTACGTTCCTAGTATAACTTTTCAGCCATGCGTAGCTGTAGATTAGTGTAGGCATGTGGTTAGCGTGCGGGATTGCTACACGCTTGGACACGGGTTCCCGCACGAATGGATTCAAATTTATTTTTTTTTCCTTTTCATATATGCAACACGTTTTGCGACATTGTTATTCGTGTAAGTTAAGGTTTTTCTGCAATATTACTTACATATAAGAGCGCACTTCCTCTGTAATGATTTCGTGATATCTGTGTGTTTAAAATACGAAATATGAAATTGTTGGAGATGAAACAGATGTGAGTGAAACAACCGACAGTGACCTTTATGTTTTTTCTTGTCAGAAACAATTCACTATTTTTCCCGAATATGTAGAGATTTCCGAGTATGCGGTTAGACAGGAATCTAAGAGCACAACTTAAATTACTGGCAATGTAACTAGCAGCAGTCATTTTCATAATCTTGCCAGTCACAAGTGTTTATCTGCGATCGAATCCTCAACAACAGCAGACAGAGATAAAAGATCTCCGCCGTAATGTTTTTATACTGTAGCACCATATACGAAATATTTTCATTCAGGAGATGCGTGTTATAAACTTTGATGAACTGTAGGAGCACTCTAAGGTGCGTGTTTTCAATTTTGCCTTTAAGACCGAAATCGTAGGGAAATGGGCTACTTAATAATTTGGATCTCTAGGAGCGAGTTAAAACCACATTCTGTTTATCTTCTTATTCTATGAAATTCTCAGAATCAATTTTTCGGGTGTTTTTATAGGTGTGTTAATACAATGTAGTACTACACACTATTCCTATCTAATTTTCCGAAACGTAAAATCCAAAACACGATGTCAGTAT
This sequence comes from Schistocerca gregaria, assembly GCF_023897955.1. Classification (NCBI taxonomy): domain Eukaryota; kingdom Metazoa; phylum Arthropoda; class Insecta; order Orthoptera; family Acrididae; genus Schistocerca; species Schistocerca gregaria. The sequence continues at coordinate 803,344,503 of NC_064921.1, read as the reverse complement.
GAATGAGAATAAGATGACAACATAATACGGAGTTTACGACAATCTGCAGAATACAGTCAAATACGCTATCGTTATGGTTCAAACGGTTCAAATGGCTCTGAGCACTATGGGACTTAACAGCTGTGGTCATCAGTCCCCCAGATCTTAGAACTACTTAAACATAACTAACCTAAGGACATAACACACATCCATGCCCGAGGCAGGATTCGAACCTGCGACGTTATTACGCATACATGGAAACATGCGGTCAGGTAAACTGTAAAAACTTCTATGCATTTCAGCTGAGAATCATTTTCGTCCTACATTTCCGCTGGTATTTTAGCAACACTTCGTACTGCGAAAACGCAAGTTCGGTACTGCGAAGAATAGCGCGCCTGTGTCGTCTGCTACCCGCTTTGTGTTCGTGGCACTTTGCGCGCTGCAGTGCGCATGCGCGGATCTGCGGCCGCTTGCTTTTGATTGGCTTGCGCGACGCGAACCGACAACAGCGCTTCGGTACTCTAGACCCGAACGGTATCGCTACCGAAATGTACACTGATGGGACTCTAATTGGAGTACTAGACTGTTCGGTGCTCTTGCGTACCGAAACGATCGGCACAATGGCGTAAAGATACAAAATAGGCACCCAGGAGTCTTCGTTTCGGACGCGCCGGAACGGTAAACACATAAACTGCGACGACACTAAAAAAAAAATGGCTCTGAGCACTATGGGACTTAACTACTGTGGTCATCAGTCCCCTAGAACTTAGAACTACTTAAACCTAACTAACCTAAGGACATCACACACATCCATGCCTGAGGCAGGATTCGAACCTGCGACCGTAGCAGCCGCGCGGTTCCGGACTGCGCCCCTAGAACCGCTAGACCACCGCGGCCGGCTGACGACACTCCGACGTCTCGCAGGTCGTTCCGCCCTGCATACAATAGGCGAAACTCGACCGACGTCAGTCGTTCCACCAAGCGCTTAAGCCCATTGTACGAACCCTCAGATTTCGGGGAAGTGCAGCCTCCAACCGGAAATGCAGTGTGCCGCGTCCTCCGATGATCGCCTCGCACAGGCCACACGGGGAAGTAAGCCAACATGCATAGGAATCAAGTGAAAAGTATTTTTCCGTTTCCAAATCGTTGGGTTGGACGCAGAGTTTGCACATCTCCACTGAAATAGTAGCACATGTGCAGCTGTCGTTCCATACCAGACTGTAAGCATGAGTTTCCGCTGCTGGTGGCAATTTTCTACACAATCTGTGATGTTCAGGTGTTTTGTTACTGCTCAGAATCCACACAACTAGTATATCCACTTGTGTTTTTCTCTAGTATGCGCTACCACAGGTGGTGTACAAGTGTCGGTGCGGGAACTTTCCATTATACGACGTCTTGTAAACGACCCACCCTAGAAACCTTCAACAAACACCACTGACATTGTAATTTACCGACCTTTTAGTTTGTTAATGTCTATAGGCATTGTTCTGTTTAAAAAAGTTTATGTTTGCGCAAAAATACATTTCATAAGTATTATCACAATCTGTTTATTGGCTAACAATACGAGTCCCTGAACACCAACTATTCTGTGAAAACCGCACATCAACAGTACTTTCCATTCCTGTAATACTTGCAGTGCAAGTTTTAGGTGTTTCATTCTGTATACATATTTTCTTAATGTATGTATATCTGAAGCGGAAAGGCTATTACCAAATATCAGGAAAAGCTCTTAACCGATTTACTTTAAATTTATACACAATATCTAGTGAAAGTTGGGATGGGTGTGGGAGTTGAAAAGTTTGTGGAACAAATGTTGCATGGGACAAGGGGGGGGGGGGGGGGGCATAATATGACGTTGGTTTTTTGTTGCTAGGTGGAGTCGCTTCAGAGATATGAAGATCAATTTTGTTTTTTTTTAATGGGATGCTATAGTTTGGTACTTATTTTCCGATAGCGGATATCGAGACGATTCCAATGATATGTAACAGTAAGGTCTTTGAAGGTCAAAAAGGTGACATAGACGTCCATTTACAGAAGGTTGTAAGATGGAAAGAGCTATGCCCCTTACATGAAGTCATTAAAGATCACCGAACTCACGTTGAGCGAACAGTAGGGCTGAACAAAATTACTGACAAGGCACAATGCATCTTGTAGATGGTACAGTATGGACATATTGGAATAATCGTTGTCAGGTGATGGTTTTAAAGCAATTCACACGACATGAAAACTTTGTGGAAACGTGTCGATTTACTGGAGGCTAGTTTATCCCAGGGAAGTACCCAGAAATGACCGCGGCACGCGGCTGGGGAGCGGCAAAGGGAAGCAACAATAGGCAGCTTAAGGCGGCTCAAGCTCTGAGAAAGCGATAACGGGGCGCGGCCTCCAGCCGCCTTAAGGTGAGTGACAGAATGGGTGGTTGATCCCGACCCCATTCTGGTGTACTGGGAAGCAGACAGAGAACTAGTACACTTGTTGATAAATGTCCGTCGCCCCGTTTTCAGTGAAACATGCGAGAAAGCCGCGCAAAGCTACTGTGGAGCGGTCAACAGAGGTCAGAAGATGCATGTTCGTGACTATAGCAACTTCACGCTGAATTCACGGTCCGAAGAGTCTGAAGTAAATCAGGTGAAGAGCGACAGAATGAAATACGCTGGCCTCCGATGGGAACGTAGGACTGAGGAATTTGAAGTACTCTACTAGGAGTCAGAAATCCGGAAAAATTGGTGTTTGTGCAGACGCTAACCTTGATGGGTGGCCTGGGAGGAGCTAAATAACACAAGCTGAGAGGAAGAGAAATTTTGTGGGAATTTGTTCGCTTCCCAGTGCAGGCATTGGTCGGCGCTGGGAAGCGCCGCATAATTAACACGACATGCACTGCAATTGGCTTAAGTGATTTTGCTGGAGGGGAAACCGAGGCGAAGAGCATACTGTGAGAAGTCTCCGTAGTGGTCTTCCGTTCCCAGCTTGCCTAGAGTGCAGGCGTGGCGTTCGTTACTCAGCTTGCCTGAGAGAGAGTGAGCATCTCTGCAGTGAATAGATGAGTGCAGCCTTGCAGCACCACGAAGTCGACCGACGTCCACACAACGACGCCGCTCCGCCACGCTGTATTCGGTGATATTGCGCCCACTCTGACCACTGATTAATTTGTTGGATCACGTTGGAAAGTTTCCATGAGGGTTTCATGGGCCGTGTATTGTAGAATTCTTCTCGCACTTCGCATTACGCCTGGGTCAGTCCGTAAGAATTACTTTAGATTTAGCACGCTTTACTCCACGCAAACGCACTTTATTACCACTGCCTGTTAGGAGGGTCATGTAATGTGATGATTGAAGGTCGTGAGTTAAAATAAATCTGTGCTAATCGACTGCATCAGTTTTCAATCAAGTATTTGAAATCCCAAGTCACTTTCTTAATTAATTTTATGTTCAACATTTGCATCTGGTGTTCGATAGCTGAACATAACATCAATGTGCACCCCTTTGTAACTAAAAGGGATCAATTCTAAACCAATTAATGTCAACACTACTACCGCAGTTCAATCAGGAGTCACAGGGCCTTATTACTTTCTTTGCGTTATCCGACATTGCGGCAGTTTAGCACTCTCTGTTGATCTGTTAGTCAATTACCTGGGGTGACCACACACCAAAACCAGGTAAGTGACGGGTGGGGTGTTACAAGTGTTCGAAGTGATGACCATTGGTATCAATGCAGTGCTGCAATCTTTTTATCACGGATTGAGTGGTATTCCTTATCACATAGGCACTTACCGAAGCACATGCTCTGACAATTCTCTCTGGCATATCTTGAGGTGCAGTTGGAACGCCTTTAAAAACAATACCTTTTACGAAACCCCACAAGAAAAATATCCAGGGGCGTCAAGTCTGGCGAATAAGCCGGCCACCATACATCTTCTCCGCGTCCAAACCAACGATTTGGGAATTGTCTCTGCAATTCATTTCTAGCCATCAGCGAAAAATGTGCCGGACAACCATCGCGTTGATACCACATTCTGTTCCTTGTTCCCACAGGCATTTACTCCAATAACAGACTAATGTTTCTTGCAGAGATGTGGTGTGCTTCATACCATTAAGATTTACTTCGATGAAATAGAGGCCTATAATTCTGTCCCCCAGAATCCCACACTATACATTAACGGTTTTTGGTGTGCAGCTCGCCGCAGCCAACAAGGATTTTCAATTGCCCAGTAATGCATGTTACGCAAATTAACATTTCCATGATCGTGAATGTAGCGTTGTCAGTAAATAAAATCAGATTAATAAATGTGTCATCCCTCTGAATCTGAAGTTGAGCCCATCGGCAGTATTCAATGTGACGCATGCAATCCGTAGCAGTTACTTCCTGGTGGAGAGTGATAGGGTAAGGATGATATTTACGGCGATGCAGAACACGAACAACACTACTCTGGCTCATGCCAGATTCCCTTGCGATTTGTCGCGAACTAACACAAGGATCTCGAACCACATTGGCAAGAGTACCAATTTCCGTTTCCTCGTTAGTAACTTTCCTTTGCTGGATACGTTTCCGATGCATTAAAGATCTAGTTGTTCTCAATTTATGATACTCATATTTAAATGTACGACGTGCAGGGTGAGTGCGATGAGAATATCTTTCAGCGTATAAGTCTCTAGCTCTCACTGAATTTCGTTGGCATTCTCCATAAATGACTTGTTCGAAGGAATAAATTATTAACATTCGCTTGATTCGACGATACTAGTCTTACCGTTCCTATTAGTGTTGTATTGCGAAAATCGCCGAATGGTGTTTACATGTCAATGGCACGTTAGATGGATACGCCGTATTCGGTCGGCTATTATTTGCTATTTGCACGATATACGAGAGAGAATTGTCAGAGCATGTACTTAGATAAGTGCCGAAGTGATAAGGAATAGCACTCAGTCCATGATAAGGAGATTGCAGCACTGCACTGATACCAATGGTCATCACTTCGAACACCTTCTGTAAATGGACGTTCATGCCACCTTTTTGACCTTCGTTACCCTTCAAAGACCTTACTGTTATTCACCATTAGATTCGTCAGAATATAAGCACCAAACCATAACACCCCATTAAAAAAAAAGTTGACCTTCATATCTCTGACGCGACCCCACCTAGCAACAGTTAAGCAGTATCATATTATGGCCCCCGTTGTCCCATGCAATATCTGTCCCACAAACGTTTCAGCTACTATTATACATGCGGAGTTATTCTAGGTGGATACAGTCAGTGAGTCACCCTGTACATTAGTGAAACTTTGTCAAACAGGAAAGTTGTATTGTGGCTATCCGCATGTGATTAGAATACTACTAAAGAATCTGAATATATGATAACAATACGCAAAGCACAAGTTTAGAGAGAGGAAGGAAGAGGAGATGGAAAGAGAGGTGGTAGGGAATGATGATAGAAAGGGGATCAGAGAGAGGGCCAGGTGGACATTGAGAGAGAAGATGGACGTAGAAAGGGGAAGAAATGACAGATAGAGAAAGGGGGGAGAGAGGGAGCAGGAGGGGGTGGAGAGACCGGAGGAAGGACAAGACGGATAAAGAGAGGGGGAGGAGATGACGGGCAAAGAGGTGTGAAAGCAGGAAGATATGGACAAAGATGTGAAGAGGAGCAGACTGACAGAGAAATGTGGGAGAAGGCTATTAGGATGTATATACAATTCTCGTACATAGTGGAAAAATGTGCTTCTCTTTTCTTTCTTTTCCGTTTAACCAGACTGAGCCAAAGCAACGTGTGGCTGGGAACAGCTAATTTTTTAATGCTGTAATATATTTTTATTCTCTGTTTGTAACAGAACGAAAATGCCAGCATTCACAATAATTCAAATTTAATGTAAATATGCGACTCGTCAAACAGAAAATAAAATGCTTTTTTATATTTAAAGTTCGGGCAGTATTGTTGACGCATATAATTTTTTTCCCGTAGACTGAATAAACCGAGAGAAACAGCATACCCGCATTTTAAAAGCTCGTACAGCCTTAGATGGCACACCGGTCTACACAACAGTAGGCCTAATGCACGTTAAAGGCTGCTAATTGTGTGTGCGTGCACGATTCCTTTTTATGTTGTGAAAATAATGACGTTATCAAACTTGGGAAAGTTTCTTGTCATTATTGTTCTTAAATTAAGTGTGTGACACGGAGTGTAAATCTAAAATTTTCGGGCGCACGCTTTTCAAACGTTATCTATTTGTGAAGTGCAATTTATTGGACGTTATGCTAAATCAAAATCCACCGACGAAAACAAATAATAAAATAATAACTATCATTATCATTATTATATTCTATTTCAGCCACCATGGACTACGATTTAACAACTGTCATTTTCCATTTTTAGCTCTTGTTCGTCTGCCATCGTTGATGTCATGCCAGTCTCTCTTGAACCCATCACTCAGTGTCTTCTTCCGGTCTTCTGTCAGAGGTCCCCTTCGTCTTCTGAGTTCTTCTCGAAGCTTAAAATCCCTGTACCATTCGACTATTTGTCTAAACACAGTCCTATTTATGATTTTGTACTCTGGGATCCCGATTTCTTTAAGGTCTTTGTCACGTTCTTTGAATCATCGTAATCTTTCTGCCTTTGGCCTTATGAAATTCCGGATTTTCTCTGTGAAACGGTCCTCGGACAGTCTGAAGATGTGCACATGATATTTTCTTTTTAATTGTTGATATTGCTTGTTGTATCTTTCCATAGAGTTCATTTCATCTCAAACATATGTGACAATTAATCCATTTGTTGCGTTAAAACCTCCTTAAATGGTGAGTTCTCTTTTGACTAATATATCTATTAATTCCCGCCTATTCATAGTTAACGGCTCTGACGCATAAAACCCTTCTCATGTGACAACCGTACCACAGTGTCTTAGCTTGGCTCCAGCGCTCAGCGATTTCTTATTATAGAAGTTTTTCGCCAGGTGACACGTTCGGTCCAGTTTGTAGATTCTGAGATTGATGACTTCCTATCTAAGCCAGTTTTTTGAATTAAATCACCTAGGTATTTAAAGTCCCTCACACATCTGTCTTTGGTTTAAAAATCACCCATTATAGTCTTTCAATGATGTTTGTCATGTATTTTGTCTTCTCAGAGGAGAAATTTAATCCTACTTTCTCAGATTTCTATGTCAATCAATCAACGTTTATGACTACCGAGTTAAAATTGTTGACAAAACCGGCTAGATCATCCGCAAAGGCCCGCAATCAACGTATACCCCTTTCAGTTCGGGCCCTAGCAGGAATCGTTCTTCATTCCCTTCTCCTTGCTGCAGTGTCCTCCTCCACTCTCGAAACAGCTTTTCTAAATCAAAGCTAAAAGAGTCGAGACAGTCCATCACCTGGTCTGACACCAGTTTTGATTTCGAAGGAATCGGAGGTCAAGCCAACGAATTTCACTTTTGAACCAGTGTCGGTCAGAGTCTGTTTAATCAGACTCCTGAATGTAAGATTCACCCTAAATTCTTCTAGAACATTCAATAATGATTCACTTTAAAGTACATTATTATTATTTCTCTTTCCTGTCTCAGACGTTATGTCTGGTTAAAAATGGAAAGTGACGCGGACCTTGATCAAGCGTGACGTCCTTTTAACTGTGCGCTATATGTTACATTGAATTTAGAAACTTTCGGGTAATTGAACATGTATCAATAATTACAGATTTCTGTAGTTGTATATATACACTAAGTTTGGATGTAGCTGTATTGCATTGATGTACTGGTGAATATTGTGTGGTATGACTCCTGTAGTTGATAGTATAATTGGTATGATGTCAACTTTATCCTGGTGCCACATGTCTTTGACTTCCTCAGCCAGTTGGATGTATTTTGCAATTTTTTCTCCTGTTTTCGTCTGTATATTTGTTGTATTGGGTATGAATATTTCGATTAGTTGTGTCAATTTCTTCTTTTTATTGGTGAGTATGATGTCAGGTTTGTTATGTGGTGTTGTTTTATCTGTTATAATGGTTCTGTTCCAGTGTAATTTGTATTCATCATTCTCCAGTACATTTTGTGGTGCATACTTGTAGGTGGAAACGTGTCGTTTTATTAGCTTATGTTGTATGGCAAGTTGTTGATGTATTATTTTTGCTACATTGTCATGTATTCTATATTTGCTAGTATTGAACATCCGCTTGTGATGTGATCTACTGTTTCTATTTGTTGTTTGCAAAGTCTGCATCTATCTTTTGTGGTATTGGGATCTTTAATAATATGCTTGCTGTAGTATCTGGTGTTTATTGTTTGATCCTGTATTGCAATCATGAATCCTTCTGTCTCACTGTATACATTGCCTTTTCTCAGCCATGTGTTGGATGCGCCTTGATCGATGTGTGGCTGTGTTAAATGTTACGGGTGCTTGCCATGTAGTGTTTTCTTTTTCCAATTTACTTTTTTCGTATCTGTTGATGTTATGTGAGCTAAAGGGTTGTAGAAGTGGTTATGAAATTGCAGTGGTGTAGCTGATGTATTTATGTGAGTGATTGCTTTGTGTATTTTGCTAGTTTCTACTCGTTCTATAAAGAATTTTCTTAAATTGTCTACCTGTCCATAATGTAGGTTTTTATGTCGATAAATCCCCTTCTTCCTTCCTTTCTGCTTAATGTGAATCTTTCTGTTGCTGAATGTATGTGATGTATTCTATATTTGTGGCATTGTGATCATGTAAGTGTACTGAGTGCTTCTAGGTCTGTGTTACTCCATTTCACTACTCCAAATGAGAAGGTCAATTTTGGTACAGCATAAGTATTTATAGCTTTTGTCTTGTTTCTTGCTGTCAATTCTGTTTTCAGTATTTTTGTTAGTCTTTGTCTATATTGTTCTTTTAGTTCTTTAATATTTGCATTATCTATTCCTATTTTTTGTCTGTATCCTAGATATTTACAGGCATCTGGTTTTTTCCATCGCTTCTATGCAGTCGCTGTGGTTATCCAATTTGTAATCTTCTTGTTTAGTGTGTTTTCCCTTGACTGTGCTATTTTTCTTATATTTGTCTGTTCCAGAAGCCATATTTATATCACTGCTGAATACTTCTGTTATCTTTAGTAATTGGTTGAGTTGTTGATTTGTTGCTGCCAGTAGTTTTAGATCATCCAGGTATTGCAAATGTGTGATTTTGTGTTGGTATGTTCCAGTAATATTGTATCCATAATTTGTATTATTTAGCATGTTGGATAGTGGGTTCAGAGCAAGCTAGAACCAGAAAGGACTTAATGAGTCTCCTTAGTATATTCCACGCTTAATCTGTATTGGCTGTGATGTGGTATTATTTGAATTCGTTTGGATATTAAGTGTGGTTTTCCAATTTTTCATTACTATGTTTAGGAACTGTATCAATTTAGGATCTACTTCGTATATTTCCAATATTTGCAGTAACCATGAGTGGGGTACACTATCAAAAGCTTTTTAGTAATCAATGTACGCATAGTGTAGCGACCTATGTTTAGTTTTAGTTTGATATGTCACCACTGCATCGATTATCAGTTGCTCTTTACATCCTCATGCTCCTTTGCAACAGCCTTTTTGTTCTTCATTTATAATTTTGTTCTGTGTTGTATGTGTCATTAATTTCTGTGTAATGGCTGAAGTTAATATTCTGTATATTGTTGGTAGGCATGTTATGGGACGATATTTTGCTGGGTTTGCTGTGTCTGCTTGATTTTTAGGTTTCAGATAAGTTATTCCATGTGTAAGTTTATCAGGGAATGTGTATGGGTCTGCAATGTAACTGTTAAATGATTTAGTAAGATGTGAATGTGTTGAGGTACTTCTTTAGCCAGAAATTTACTATTTTATCTTTTCCAGGGGCTTTCCAATTGTGCATAGAATTAATTGCTTGGGTGACTTCATGTTGGAAAATTATCACTTCAGGCATTTGTGGTATCATCTTGTATGTGTCTGTTTCTGCTTGTATCCACCGTGCATGCCTGTTACGTTATACCGGGTTTGACCATATGTTGCTCCAGAAGTGTTCCATTTCTGTTATGTTTGGTGGATTGTCTATTTTAATGTGTGTGTTATCTATTGTCTGGTAAAATTTCTTTTGGTTTGTGTTGAACGTTTGGTTTTGTTTCCTTCTATTTTCACTTTTTTGTGTCTTCTAAGTCGTTTGGCCAATGCTTATAAATTCTGCTTCTTTTCATCTAATTGCTCTATCGCTTTTTGTTGTGAGATTTTACCTAACCTTTTTCGTTTTTTATTTCTTATAAATTGTGTTAGCTGTCTGATGTCTTTTCTCAGTTTTTTATTCTGATCTGTAGCCTGTATTGCCATGCTGGTTTTGTGGGTTTCTTCTGTGTGTTGGTTTGTTCTGATCTCTGCCTAGTGTGTATATTTAGTGTAGTGAGTGCTCCTATATAAACCAGTAGTTGTAACACTTCCATAGTTGTATTTTCATTTATTTTGTTGTGTATGATTGTGTTGATAGTTGTCATTGTTGTTTCGACTTGTGGGTTATTTGGTGGTCTATGCAAAATGGTCTAATGTCTGTATTTGTGTCTTTGAATTCTATATATCTCAGCTGAAATTTTTCTTCTATATCTAATAGGCGTGTCACTTCATGTTCTATTTGTGCTTGTTCTGGTGGCTGTCTTAAGATTTCATTTTCCTTTGATTGTTTAATTGATGTGTGGTGTTCTTTGTTTATTTGCTCTGGGATGTTTGAGTCCATTACTGTATTTTCTTCTTCTTCTGATTGCACACTATTTTGTTCCAGTATTTGTTGCTTGATGCATTATAATTCTGAGTGGGGTATCCTGTTATTTTTTATTATTACACGGATCTGATCAGCTCATCGTTGTTCTGTTAAAAATTTTAATTCTGGGTATCTGGTAATAAATTTTGTGTATACTTGTGATCTGTATCCACTTGTGTTGGTTCCTAAGTTTGTTGCTTGGTAATAACAGAACATGAGGTGTCGGTTAACTTCATCTGCCCATCTCATCCTCTGTCGTTGTTTCCCTTCTACAGTGGTTGCAGGAAGCTTATCCTGCAAAACACCTCTATTTGGATTTAAATCATTTTCAGTGTGGCTACAGTGTCGTTACCACTGTGGACGGGCATAGGGTTCAAGCGTCGTCCCCGACCATGACAGCGCTTGTCCGAGGCTTCATTAGTTCTGTCCTGAACCAACTAATCACACTAAACGGGGGGTTAGCCCTATTAGTGGTTTGTTCTTTACGTCGCCTTTTACGATTGGCAGAACACACTGAAAGCCTATTCTTTTCCCGGGCCTCCACAGGGATTATTATTATTATTATTATTATTATTATTATTATTATTATTATTATTATTATTATTATTATTTTATACCATCTCCACATGTCGTTGTGCTCATTGGTGAGCATCGTGCCCCCATGAACCAAGCGTCTCCATCCTGGACAGTTAGCAGCTTATCTGAAGAGTCCATTCAATATGTAGATCTGGATAATCTTGCTTTTCTCTATCAAGCTGTTCGCTGCTCTTCTTCTCCCCTCAATCTGTCCTCCCATGATACTTTTCTTTACATTTTCTCCATCTCTTCTCACAACATGCCGAAAGAACTGGAGAAAGTTTTTGACTGACACGACAAGAAAAGTACCTGGAGACATTGCCTTGCTCAATAGTGGACACGTTCGTTCTTCTTCGGTCCAGGACGAAAGTTCAAATACATCAAAACGCTGCCTCTCATCTGAAGGGTCCACGTTCCGCAACTATAAAAGAAAAGAGAAACAAAACGAATGTTTCAAGAAGCCAGACCTTTGTTGGGGTCGTTATTGCTCTGTTCTGCCAGATCTTGGTGAGCTTCTTCATAGCGACCCGCCTAGTGTGATCTGTCTTGCACAATCTAAACAGTACCCTATGTTGCCTAGTTCATCAATATAGTTACACCACATTTGTTTGCATACAGCTATCTTTTGCATTAATCATGTCTGTCAGCGCCATTATTTCACTTATATTTCTTACCTTGTTAGCCATGGAGTGCATTCTTAAAAAATATCGCTGTTGCAGAGAGAGGCTCCCTAACCATTAAGACCCTAACATTATTCATTATTTTATTATTGCATTATTGTTTCATTATCTTACAAATAAACATCTGCTCTGCTTATCTAATTCAAAATTGATTCTACTGAAAAAAACTAAACATTAACAGATCCTTATTCTAAGGCTAACTTAACTCTCATTACTGATCAGACAAAATTATCACTTATAAAAACTATTATTTGCTTGACATTCTAGTACCAAGGGCGATATACATGCAACTCTTCCTTATTCGTTCCACACATTCCTCCAGGCAACTATGTTTAAAGATGTAATTCCTTAATATTATAAAAGGCTGTACCATGACTCAGATATTTATCTCCATATACTGACAGCACTATACCACAATCAATATTAAGACCTGGTATCGAATATGATTTTTACTGAATATTGTTTCTGCTGCTACATCAAATTCTGCTAATTTCAAACATGAGCTGATTACTTCTGATGTTACAGTTTTCAGATAATCTGGACTTTCTCCTCCACATAATGCTGACACCTTTCCATTTTCTGTTTACCTTACCTCTATGTTCGACATAAATTCTTTAACCATGGTGCCACTTTATTTTCTTGCATGCTCTTATGATTAATTACTCATCACAAACACAACTGTACCAAATCACATAACAGTCAAAGAAAGAATATTTCTGATTCACTTATAAACTACACATAGGATAGGAGAAGAGTTTGACTGCCTCAGGAAATATGAAAAACGAGGCAGACAGCTGGATAAACATTATCGCCACATAATGAATCCAACACAGAATTTTGAACACCCTACTTGCTTGTAGGTTTTCTTTCTGGTTCAATGCATACTCCATTCTGCTAACAAAATCAATACTACCGAAGCTCAGAAACATTTCAAACTGATGTGGATCAATACTCAAATATCTAATTGGTGATACACAGGGTTTCAGGTCAATAATATTCTTTACCCCAAACGTCCTGCTAGTCTTCCCGTGTCCCAGATGGTTGACCCAAGATAGAAGAAGAATGCAGGACTTCCAGTTCCTTTAATAGACCTGTGAGTTGGATCTGTGGTCATAGATCAAGTATGAGGAGTTTGTATTTGCTGAGACTGATGTCTAATCCATAAGACACTTTAATGTCCTTTACTTTTGTTAGTAGCTCAGCAAGTTCATCTTCATTTCTGGGTATATGCACAATGTCATCAGCAAATGGTAGATTGTTCTGCCACCAACTGAGGTGCATTTAGTCCAACAATCAAGATCATTACTTGTGGTGCATAGATGTTGTGCTGTTGGGGGGGATGGGACATAAATCTGTCGGAAACGTTGTGATACGACTAAATCAGACGTGCCAGCACTTGTCTTCACAGCTACGAGGTGATTATAGTACAGACTTCAGATCAATTCTGTCAAGTGTGGTGGGATATGGAAGTCTGAAAACTCCTGAGCAACTTTTCACAACCAAAGGCTTCCCTATAGTCAAGGAAGGAGATGAAATCCATAAGACAGAACTTTCGTGACTTCTCGATTATTTATAGTATGATGAAAATCTGCTCATGAGGTCCTTTTCCTTCAACACAACTTGCTTGTTCTGCGGATATGTGAAGATGAATGAACGGCTTCAAACTCTGGCTCAAGATGTAGAAAAAAAATTTTACTTGCGTGGGATATGTGAACTATAGCTTGGTATTTGGATCGGTTCCTGATTGACCCTTTCTTGTGTAGAGCGAAGATGAGAGACTTCGACCAATCTTCTGGCCACTCCCCAATTCCCCACAGTACTCTACACAATGAACACAGCACGTCAACACCTTCCTACCCCATGTTTTTGATCATTTCCCCAGATATACTATTTATACAAGGGGACTGAGAGTTCCTCAGATGTTTAACTACGTTCTGTGTATTGCATCGTAAGATCATAGGTTCCATGGTCAGATGCTCAATTATATACACTCATGCTCATAAATTAAGGATAATTGCAGAATGTGGTGCCACGCAATGTGGCACTACACAAAACTGGTGCTAATAGCTTGGCAAACAGGGAACACACGCGACACATATCTGTAAGTCCACGGTATTTGTGACAAGTTCAGAAAACCGTCCCGAAACAACTGTGCTACAAAACGCCACTGTTTCTTGCGCATGTACCCCGACATCAACATGGGATTTGATCGCCATGCAAACGTACACAGGCCTCATAACGGGTTGTGCATACTCTGGATCAGGTGGTTGAGTAGCTGCTGGGGTATAGCCTCCCATTCTTGCACCAGTGTCTGTCGGAGCTCCTGAAGTGTCATAGGGGTTTGGAGACGAGCAGCGATAGGTCGACCGAGAGCATCCCAAACGTGCTCGATAGGGTTTAGGTCTGGAGAACAGGCAGGCCACTCCATTCGCCTGATATCTTCTGTTTCATCCATCAGGAGGAAGGTGGGACCCACTGCACCCCTGAAAAGGTGGACATTCTGGTGCAAAGTGACGTCCCGATACACCTGACCTGTTACAGTTCCTCTGACAAAGACATGCAGGGGTGTAAGTGCACCAATCATAATCCCACCCCACACCATCAAACCACAACCTCCATACAGGTCCATTTCAATGACCTTAAGGGGTTGGTATCTAGTTCCTCGGTCACGCCAGATGAAAACCGGGCGAGAATCACTGTTCAGACTATACCAGGACTCGTCTGTGAACATAACCTGGGACCACTGTTCCAATGACCATGTACTGTGTTCTTGACAGCAGGCTTTATTGGCTCTCTTGTGACCAGGGGTCAATGGAATGCACCTTGCAGGTCTCCGGGCGAATAAACCATGCCTCTTCAGTCGTGTGTAGAATGTGTGTCTGGAGACAACTGTTCCAGTGGCTGCGGTAAGATCCCGAGCAAGGGCTCCCTGCAGTACTCCGTGGCCATCTGCGGGCACTGATGGTGAGATATCGGTCTTCTTGTGGTGTTGTACACTGTGGACGTCCTGTACTGTATCGCCTGGACACGTTCCTGTCTGCTGGAATCGTTGACATAATGTTGAGATCACACTTCATGGCAGACGGAGGGCCCGTGCTACGACCTGCTGTTTGACCAGCCTTCAGTCGGCCTAGCATTCTACCCCTCATAATGTCATCAATATGTGTTCTTTGAGCCATTTTCAACACCCAGTCACCATTAGCACGTCTAAAAACGTCTGCACACTTACTCGCTGCACCGTACTCTGACATGCACCAACACACCTCTGCATATATGGACTGCTGCCAGCGCCACCGTACGACGACCGCAAGTGAAATGCACCGCATGGTCATACCCAGAGGTGATTTAAACCCGCAAACCGCCCACCAGAGCGTTCTTTCACCATGTGTCAGCATTATCCTTAATTTATGAGCATAAGTGTATTTCATTATTATTGAACAGTTTATTATTATATTAAAACATCGTACCATGTTTTGTTCGTCTTTTTATTAAAATCCTTGGCATGTGTGGCATATTAAAAGTGGGGGTAATGGCAAGCTATATCTGGGGTGGGGAGAGAGGGGGGAAGAGACAGTAACAAAGTGTGTCCCTCCCCCCTTGACACTCGAAGAACTGAACCCGTTTTCTCCGTCTCCTTTGGGACAACATTCGCTCTACTAACAAAGAAATGATAACACCGAGAACGCAGGGAAAGGGCCGTGATACACAGTTGAAACAAGAAGGGGAAAACGACGTCCATCGCAGCAGCAGGTGGAGCTGTGTTTACGCGCGAGCCTTTTGTCCCCGCATCCGCGCACCAGAAGACGCGGGTGGCCGGCTGCTGTGTCTCGGGGCTGTGACGTCGGGGCCGCCTGCCAAGCCGTGCATCAGCGGCCTCATTCCAGCCCTGCCAAGTCGATTACGATAAAGCCGGCGAGCTCCGCTAAGTCTGCCCCCGCAGGCTTAAGCCACTCAGCCGCACAGATAAGAAGCTGGGCCGTAGTGCAGGCCGCTTTGGGCGTATTGTTTGGCACAGAAGCAACTGGCATACGTGAAAGCAGGGTCACAGGTTCACCACAGCGTTACATATACAGGGTGATTCTTATTAACGTTTAAAAAATCCCCGAAGCGACGTAGATGTTACTGTGACAAGTAACTTAATATAAGACACATAGGGCCACAAATGTCGGGAAATACCCCAAAGGCAGACGCTTAATAATCGTGACCATGCTCCGTGGTAGGCTGTAATGCGATGTTTAGTTAATCGTGTGATTAGTTAATTTCGACTAAGCGTCATTGTCAATAACGTTGGTAACATCTGTATTTCATGTAATTTTCAAATCACTTAATTACAAGTAAAAATTACCCATATTCCGTCATTTTACGAGAGGATCCACATAACAGCGACACCATTTAAGATCTTAAAAGGTGTCAGTATTTTAAAAGGCGTCGTTGTAGTGATGAAGGGTATGCCATATTCCTTGACATCCGGAAAGCGTTTGACTCGGTTCCCCACTGCAGACTCCTAACTAAGGTACGAGCAAATGGGATTGGTTCCCAAATATGTGAGTGACTCGAAGACTTCTTAAGTAATAGAACCCAGTACGTTGTCCTCGATGGTGAGTGTTCACTGGACGTGAGGGTATCATCTGGAGTGCCCCAGAGAAGTGTGGTAGGTCCGCTGTTGTTTTCTATCTACATAAATGATCTTTTGGACAGGGTGGATAGCAATGTGCGGCTGTTTGCTGATGATGCTGTGGTGTACGGGAAGGTGTCGTCGTTGAGTGATTGTAGGAGGATACAAGATGACTTGGACAGGATTTGTGATTCGTGTAAAGAATGGCAGCTAACTCTATAGATAAATGTAAATTAATGCAGATGAATAGAAAAAAGAATCCCGTAAAGTTTGAATACTCCATTAGTAGTGTAGCGCTTGACACAGTCACTTGGATTAAATATTTGGGCGTAACATTGCAGAGCAATATGAAGTGGGACAAGCATGTAATTGCAGTTGTCGGGATGGCGGATAGTCGTCTTCGGTTCATTGGTAGAATTTTGAGAAGATGTGGTTCACCTGTAAAGGAGACCGCTTATAAAACACTAATACGACCTATTCTTGAGTACTGCTCGAGCGTTTAGGATCCCTATCAGGTCAGATTGAGGGAGGACGTAGAAGCAATTCAGAGGCGGGCTGCTAGATTTGTTACTGGTAGATTTGATCATCACGCGAATGTTACGGAAATGCTTCAGGAACTCGGGTGGGAGTCTCTAGAGGAAAGGAGGCGTTATTTTCGTGAATTGCTACTGAGGAAATTTATAGAACCAGCATTTGAAGCTGACTGCAGTACAATTTTACTGCCGCCAACTTATATTTCGAGAAAGGACCACAAAGATAAGATAAGAGAGATTAGGGCTCGTACAGAGGCATATAGGCAGTCATTTTTCCGTCGTTCTGTTTGGGAGTGGAACAGGGAGAGAAGATGCTAGTTGTGGTACGAGGTACCCTCCGCCACGCACCGTATGGTGGATTGCGGAGTATGTATGTAGATGTAGATGTAGATCTTAAAAGGTTTCACAGTAGTGCGGATACGACAGAATATGGCTGCTTCTTACTCGCCAATAAGAGTGATTTGAAAGTGGCTTGATACACACATGTTACAAATGTGCTTGACTGTGACGCTTAGTCGAAATTAACTAATCGCACTATTAAGTAAACATCGCATTACAGCCTGCTACGGACCATGTTCACGTTTATGGATGACAAATGTTAAAGATATGACGTCACCAGATGATGTCACTCAACACACGTGGAGTGGTTGGTATTGTCGATCGCACCCTCGTCAGTGTGGGAGCTGTGTTAAATGTCGCTCTATTAACGCACCCCGTTTTCGTTCTTGCATTGTCCGACGTGATACCTTTGCGCAAGTGATAGTGGTAGTGGTAGTGGTAGTACTAGGCTAAGGTGAATCGGTTCACTTTTACGAAACCAAAGTAGCCAAGCGGAACAAGAACAGTGTCTGCAAGTCCAACTGCTGCACGTTCTGCGGAATACCTCATCTGGTGACGTCAGATGTCCAACATTTGTCATTCACTTTTCCGGTATTTTTCGACATTTGTGGCTCCATGTGTGACGTATTAAATTACTTGTCTCAGCGTCATCTACGTTGCTTGGAGGGGGGGGGGGGGGGTTCAAATGTTGATAAGGATCGCCCTGCATTTACACTTGCGTGCCTTACATCTACATTGCGCAAGAAAAGCATCACTTTTTCGAACACCCGTAATTGTCTCTTATTGCGACGCGTGTTTGAAGTTTGGCTCAAAGTCGCCTACAACCAACCTCAGTAATGGTGCGAAACGGTGGCTCCCTGCGACAACATACAACTCCACACCTGGATGAAAATGACTTACAAGTTCGTGGCGCCCTCCATCACTATTGCTGGAATTCAGTGTAGTATTGGCCCATCTTTAGCCCTCATGACAGCTTGCACTGTCGCAGGCATACGTTCAATCAGGCTCTGGAAGGTTTGTTAGGGAATGGCAGCCCATTCTTCATGGACTGGTGCACTGACAAGAGGTATCGATGTCGGTTGGTGAGGCCTGGCACGAAGTCGGCGTTCCAAAACATCCCGAAGGTGTTCTATAGTGGGAAGCAAGAAGGTGCTTAACACATCGATGTAGACCACGTAAAACAATAAGGGGTGCAAACTCATGAAAAACACGAGCACACCATAACACCACCGCCTCCGAATTTTACTGTTGGCTCTACACACGCTGGCAGATGACGTTCACCGGGCATTCCCCATACCCACAACGTGCCATCTGATCGCCACATTTTGCACCGTGATTCGTCACTCCACACAACGTTCTTCCACTGTTCAATCGTCCATTGTTTACGCTCCTTACACCAAGCGAGGCTTCCTTTGGCATTTACCGGCGTAATGTGTGGCTTATGAGCAGCCGCTCGACCATGAAATACAAGTTTTCTCACCTCCCGCCTAACTGTCATAGTACTTTCAGTAGATAATGATGCAGTTTGGAATTTCTGTGTGATGGTCTAGATAGATTTATGCCTATTACACATTACGACCCTCTTCAAATTCGACAGACTCTGTCAATCAACAGACGAGGTAAGCCTGTACGCTTTTGTGCTGTACCTGTCGCTTTACGTTTCCACTTCACTATCACATCGAAAACTGTGGACCTAGGGATGTTTAGGAGTGTGGAAATCTCGCGTACAATCGTATGACACAAGTGACATCCAATCAATTGACCATCTTTGAAGTCCGTGAGTTCAGTGGAGCGACCCATTCTGCTCTCTCACGATGTCTAATGACTCCTGGGGTCGTTTATATGGAGTACCTGGCAGTAGGTGGCAGCACAATCCATCTAGTATGAAAAACGTATGTTTTTGGGGGTGTCCGGATACTTTTGATCACATAGTGTAACTCGGTTCCGGCGACACTTCAAATAGCGAGGTATCGACACATGCTAAAAGACGGCCACAGCTCAGTAGTGCATGTGAGGCGTAAGGTGGGTGGCACCAAATGTCATCACAATCCTGCCCAACGTCATAGTGGAGGTCTCACGGTATGGGAACGTCATTGCACCCCTCTTATACACATTTCACGGGTTCTTTTGACGACCCTGCTATAGAGGTCACATGGGGGACACCCAGCGTTGAAACCACGGGGTTTTCTTATGGGTGGCAGAGGAAGAAGTTTCTGATACACCACCGCAAGGAATTGACACGAAAAGACCTCAGGCGGTGGCATAAAGAGCGTCAGTGAAACCACCTCTTTCGTTGGGAGATTGAGACGCACACATTTTGCGGTTGGAAATGACAGTGAGCAGTGCGACGGCCAACAGGAAGACGTTGTTGACAGCCTGTGACACTTCCTACAACCTCCAGTCGCTTTAACGCTACTCCAATGACATCGTGGGGCTGCAACGTTGTCGGACTGTTTCAGAGTGTAGTGCGGCAGCAATTTTTGCTTAGGAATACAGGGTGAAACCACTAGAGACCGTTAAAAGCAATTCGAAGAAATTTGAACGTGATCCGAAGCAGCAAAAGGTGGTTATGCTTTTTTAGCCCTCCTGTTTCTCATCCACCTGAGCTGTGATCACGGAGTGGTTCCTCCACTGACATGCGCGTGAATGAAACGAGAAAGGTTCGCTCTAAGACAGTTCGGCAACACCCTCAGTGCCATCCATTGCACATCTGTTGAGCGCGTTGAAAGTGTGTCTGGAGGATACATCCATTCAGCTGAGTGGTGATATGGATGTTTGGCTTGTGAGGCGCTCAACTGCGCTTTTCATCAGCGCCCATACAAAGTCCCAGTTTTTACACAGTCCCATTTTTTTACATAGTTCAGTCTAGCCACAGTCACAGATGATGATGAAATGACGAAGGCAACACAAACACCTAGTCTCCAGTCAGAGTAAATAACCAACACGGCCGGGGATCGAGCCTGGGACCCCATGATACAGAGGCAGCAACGCTAGCCACTAGAGCACGATCTTCGGACCAACTGCGTGGTGCCTCGCGGCTGCTATAGTGCCTGAGGTCTGGCAGCCCATCTAAGGGATGACGAAGTCATTTTCAACGTACTCAGCAAAGGTGCGTGAGTGGTATCGAGGGTGTTACCGAATTTGGGAAGGGGGGGGGCGAATCTTACAGGGGCCATTAGACCTTTTTCTAACGCACATGTCAATGGTGTAACCCCAACCCTCCATGGGGGTGCGAAACAGGAGGGCTGAAAAGGCATGACTACCCTTTTGTGCTTTGGATCAAGTTCAAATTTCTTCGAATGGTTCTCAACGGTCCCTGGTGGTTTTATCCTGTATTCCTGAGCAAAACGTGCGGTCGCACTACACACCGAAGAGGTTCGATCAAAATGCAGCACGACGATGTCCTTATAGTAGGGATGAATGATCCAAGTGTGTCACTAGCGTCAGAGATTGCCAAAAATGTCGCCCTGTTGCCTACCGCACTGTGAACTGTCGTTTTCGAGCGCGAAATGTGTATGAATCGAGGCTGCAAAGAAAGGAGTGACTTCATTGGCGCCCTTTATGCGACCCCCTGCGTACTTTCGCGTCGATTCTGAGTGTCAATGTGTTTGAAATGTTTTGCTGGCTCACCAATAAACTACCTGCTTGATTTCAACGCTGCGTTTCGCGG
Source organism: Schistocerca gregaria (assembly GCF_023897955.1). Classification (NCBI taxonomy): domain Eukaryota; kingdom Metazoa; phylum Arthropoda; class Insecta; order Orthoptera; family Acrididae; genus Schistocerca; species Schistocerca gregaria. The sequence continues at coordinate 803,323,411 of NC_064921.1, read as the reverse complement.
TTCTGACCTTCATCGTAGAGGTCTCAAAAGAAGGGGTCAAATATGGGTAAACAGGGGTGCGCCGACTTTGCCATCGTGTGGCATGCCCAACACGTTGGGCAGATTTGTGGTGAAATTTGGTGGCACTGTGACATCATTTAACCTACCTTACACCTCACGTGAACTTCTGAGCTGTGGCCTTCCTTCCCACATGTGTCGACACCTTTCTATTAGAAGCGTCGCCGAGCTCGAACGTGACGACGCAGGGTGCCTCACTTTAGCACCGTTAGAAGGGAAAGCTGTATTCACCTTTGAACCAAATTTCAAACTTCTGTCTTGTATTGGTAGGCAAACACAGGACTTCGAAGAAGAGATACTTTTTTGTGCAGAGTAGTTGCTGTGCTTGGCCCACAAGCAAGTAGAGGTACGTGTTACGGTACGGTACACGCCTCTTTCTCAACATGTGCACACTAGTGATTACACACACACACACACACACACACACACACACACATATATATATATATATATATATATATATATATATATATATATATATATATATATATATATATATATATATATATATACTCCTGGAAATTGAAATAAGAACACCGTGAATTCATTGTCCCAGGAAGGGGAAACTTTATTGACACATTCCTGGGGTCAGATACATCACATGATCACACTGACAGAACCACTGGCACATAGACACAGGCAACAGAGCATGCACAATGTCGGCACTAGTACAGTGTATATCCACCTTTCGCAGCAATGCAGGCTGCTATTCTCCCATGGAGACGATCGTAGAGATGCTGGATGTAGTCCTGTGGAACGGCTTGCCATGCCATTTCCACCTGGCGCCTCAGTTGGACCAGCGTTCGTGCTGGACGTGCAGACCGCGTGAGACGACGCTTCATCCAGTCCCAAACATGCTCAATGGGGGACAGATCCGGATATCTTGCTGGCCAGGGTAGTTGACTTACACCTTCTAGAGCACGTTGGGTGCCACGGGATACATGCGGACGTGCATTGTCCTGTCGGAACAGCAAGTTCCCTTTCCGGTCTAGGAATGGTAGAACGATGGGTTCGATGACGGTCTGGATGTACCGTGCACTATTCAGTGTCCCATCGACGATCACCAGAGGTGTACGGCCAATGTAGAAGATCGCTCCCCACACCATGACGCCAGGTGTTGGCCCTGTGTGCCTCGATCGTATGCAGTCCTGATTGTGGCGCTCACCTGCACGGCGCCAAACACGCATACGACTATCATTGGCACCAAGGCAGAAGCGACTCTCATCGCTGAAGACGACACGTCTCCCTTCGTCCCTCCATTCACGCCTGTCGCGACACCACTGGAGGCGGGCTGCACGATGTTGGGGCGTGAGCAAAAGACGGCCTAACGGTGTGCGGGACCGTAGCTCAGCTTCATGGAGACGGTTGCGATTGGTCCTCGCCGATACCCCAGGAGCAACAGTGTCCCTAATTTGCTGGGAAGTGGCGGTGCGGTCCCCTACGGCACTGCGTAGGATTCTACGGTCTTGGCGTGCATCCGTGCGTCGCTGCGGTCCGGTCCCAGGTCGACGGGCTCGTGCACCTTCCGCCGACCACTGGCGACAACATCGATGTACTGTGGAGACCTCACGCCCCACGTGTTGAGCAATTCGGCGGTACGTCCACCCGGCCTCCCGCATGCCCACTATACGCCCTCGCTCAAAGTCCGTCAACTGCACATACGGTTCACGTCCACGCTATCGCGGCATGCTACCAGTGTTAAAGACTGCGATGGAGCTCCGTATGCCACGGCAAACTGGCTGACACTGACGGCGGCGGTGCACAAATGCTGCGCAGCTAGCGCCATTCGACGGCCAACACCGCGGTTCCTGGTGTGTCCGCTGTGCCGTGCGTGTGATCATTGGTTGTACAGCCCTCTCGCAGTGTCCGGAGCAAGTATGGTGGGTCTGACACACCGGTGTCAATGTGTTCTTTTTTCCATTTCCAGCAGTGTTTATATATTATATATCGTACTTTACGTACTACACGAATAAGGGTTCGTATTTTTAAAAAAATGCAGTTGATATCCGTTTGACCCATGGCAGCGCCATATAGATACCCAGCCATCGCGCCATCTGGTTTCCCCCTTCAAGCTAGACGAGTTTCGTTCTTTCTAGTTTTTTCGTTTGATGCTTATTTCGTGGAGAGATATTTGGCCCGGTCACGATCAATGGACCACCCTATATATATATATATATATATATATATATATATATATATATATATATATATAGAGAGAGAGAGAGAGAGAGAGAGAGAGAGAGAGAGAGAGAAACACTCAGCAGACAAGCTGAAGCTGCAGGTTGCGGACTGGACACACGAGCGACGGATCGCATATACCCATGGCGTGCGATATCGCTACTGTGTATTGCTCCCCTCGACCAGACACACACGAACGACTTACCAAGCAATTTAAACTATTAAAAAAATGGTTCAAATGGCTCTGAGCACTATGGGACTTAACATCTTAGGTCATCAGTCCCCTAGAACTTAGAACTACTTAAACCTAACTAACCTAAGGACATCACACACATCCATGCCCGAGGCAGGATTCGAACCTGCGACCGTAGCAGTCCCGCGGTTCCGGACTGAGCGCCTAGAACCGCTAGACCACCGCGGCCGGCTTTAAACTATTATTTCGAACATTAATGTGTAGAGAAGTTCTGCTATGGAAAATTAACTGCAGTGTTCAGCGACAGTCACACTTGATCTCTGTATGCCCACGAATATTTGCAAAAAGTAAATTAGAAAAACTTGAACAATTTATTAAACTTGTTTTGAAACACTTTTTTTCCTTGGGACAGTAGGTTAGCCGGCCGGTGTGGCCGTGCGGTTCTAGGTGCTTCAGTCTGGAACCGCATGACCGCTACGGTCGCAGGTTCGAATCCTGCCTCGAGCATGGATGTGAGTGATGTCCTTAGGTTAGTTAGGTTTAAGTAGTTCTAAGTTCTAGGGGACTGATGACCACAGATGTTAAGTCCCATAGTGCTCAGAGCCATTTGAACCATTTTGAACAGTAGGTTACTTTACAGAATATATTACATTTTTCACTGACGTGGATTGTATACATCTTTTCGGTGTGCTAATACAATTAGTTATTCACTTAACAGCCCTCAGTTCCTTTCATTCGCCAGACTTATAGTTTGACTGGAAGTATTTACATACTTTGTGTCTATAGAAATATTGTCAAAAACAGCACTGCTGATTACCGTAACGTTTCTAAAAATTGTAGGAGGGAGTCTCAGAATATAAGAAATTGCAAGGGACTTGAGTACAGCTGTATAATAAATTTACCCTGAACATTTAAATTAAAATGTCCATTTAATATTACGGTACGTCATTCTGTTTGGAAGTTAAAAACTTCAACAGCACTTGTAACTGTTTCGTAAATAACTCAAAATCATCAGATGGAGCTCAATGTATCCTGACCATTACTATGAACTTCGCATCAAGTTTCAAAATGCTAATCAATGCGAAATCGGAAAGGTAAGGGGCATTTTGTATAGCTTCTTAGTACAAATACCAACTGCAGCCTCATCTTCACTTCTTAGAGCGGTTCCTGCAAAACCATATAAGCACGCCTCATAACCAGACAACCAAGTTGCCACCATATCGTCACAGTGCTGCTAACCAGCCAAGCAGCGTACTGCAAGCACGAATCTCATGGGTTCCTGCAGAATGCTTGGGATTTTCGTGCAATCAGCCACCAGTCGCTGCGATTTGCATACACACATGCCATCTACGAATCTCGTAGATCGAAGCATTAGAAAGAGTCTGAAACGTCTCGACAATTTATTGTTGCTCTGATGAATTTGATTGACTGTCTGAGCCGGACGCGGAACAGTTCCTGCAGTACAACGATCAGTGGCTAATGAAGAAATACTAGACTTTAGATACTGGGTTTCCGATTCTGTTTCGAAATCAAAAAGTACTTCATAGATGCTGTCTTCTTTTATTTGCTCTCGTCGAGCTAGCTATGAAGCAATACGTCTCGTAATGGAACCTGGACGGCTTCGACACATCATTCCCGTTCTTCAACATTCATTCATCGAAGTACAAAAAAATTTTATTTTTCGAATGAAAACACACACGACACTGGCTTAATAGTCTATAATATCACGGTTTTCGGCTGTCACGCCATCATCAGGTACAAGGATAAATGTGTGTGCACTGAATTTTAGTAAGATCAAAGATCTTAACGCAGTGCACCTGCTACCTCGGAGGTGCTGTGTTCCATCGCCCGTACGCCGACTATAACACCACGTTCAAACTCACATCTTGATAACCCTCCATTGTAGCAGCAATAATGGATCTAACAACTGCGCCAGACACTTGTTGTGTTATATAGGCGCTGCTGACCGCAGCGCCGTATTCTACCTGTTTAAATACGCATGTCTATACCAGTTTCGTTGGCACTTCAGCGTACTCCGCTCTAGAGGGTACACAGCTTTACACACAACGGGACCTGAAGGTCGAGTCTCAATTTCGTGGCCTCCAAACTGCTCCACGATATCATTTTAACACTCAATCGTTTCTGCCAGTCAGCCTTCATAACAAAACATACTCATTTCAGTTGGCCATTTCCTGCTGCGGTTCATATTGCTTGATGTATGGTGCTTTGTATGGGCACTGTTTGTTATATGGCTGCCTTCTATGGCAGGTGGCCTCCCTGGAAAGCGGAGAGAGTGATTGTCATGGAGGCTTGGTTCAGCTCCGTGGAGCGTGTCGCGTGCACTGCCGACGTTGCGGCTACAAAAAGATGCAAATTGTGATATTCTGATGAATTAATTGAAGTTTTTACCAAGAAGTTGTGTCATTTAGGTCAGTGGTGATGGCTCTGTGTTGGTGATTTATTTCAAAGTGACACTTCCAAACTCGTGTACCGCGTGTCGTATGACAACCACCACCCTCGACGACTACGAGACAATAAAGTGTAGTGGAATAGATGTGAGTGAACAATGTAAGTGAAAGAGAGATTTGTAATCTTTCGGACTAAATCTGTCCAGTGGCACAAAGAAGACGCCTATCAGACTCTCTGTGGTGGAGGGCCACAGGAAGAATGGAAGCAGGACAGTCATAAATTGACATGGCGCGATGGCTTGATGTGAAGCGTTCTCTTGTTTCTCGGATGGGGCGACTATTTATAGAGACCGAAACTGTATCCCAAATTTCACGTGTAACATCACAGAGAGGGGACCGTCTTTGGCAATAAGGCACGATGGTACCGCCGTAGTACTGCTCGGCAACTGACATTTGACCTCACAACATGCAATGGAGGTGTCGTATCGAGGCAAACGGTGTACAGAAGGCTTCGGCAGAGTGGCTTTTGTTGTCAGAGACCTGCTGATTTGTCCCGCCGACGCCTCTTCACAGAAGGGAACATCTAGAGCGGAGCCGTCAATATGACACTTGGACGGTCAAACAGTGGGCCGATGTTCTTTTCGCAGATGAGTCTCGATTTGGACTGGAGAGTGATTCTCGACGGATTCACAGCTGGGGAGGATGTGGAACACGTTTTCGGGACCTAAACATTGTGGTAACAAACCGATATCGAGGAGGATCCCTAATTGTGTGGGCTGGGATTATGCTGACCACTCGAACACATCTACATGAAATTGTACATGTGAATCAGCAAGGCTTAAATGCTGTCACGTATCGTGACGAGATCTTGGGACCTCATGTGCGGTTGTTGCGAGGATCTGTGGGCCCTGACTTCGTACTGGTAAACGATAATGCTCGACCTTATAGAGCACAGGTGGTTGATGTTTCCTTGGAAAGGGCTTGCTTGCTCTCCCGACTCGAATCTCATAGAGCATGTCTCGGACGCACTAGGGGAACGCGTTGTATCATGTCAGCATCCACCAACCACTCTCCAAGGCTTGCGAGCAGCTCTGCACGAAGAATTGGCGTTATTGCCTCAACATGAGACTGATGACGTCATTTACAGCATGCCCTGTCGTTTGTCAACGCTGTATTGGTGCCAGGGGTGGTCACAGCCTATACTGTGCACATTAAGCAGTTGTCAGAATAAGTGCGCAAATCAGACACGTTGGAGAAAACGAAGAACACGTTTGTCTACCATTACATGTTTCAGTTATTTACGTTCTGTATTCTTTACATTGTTTCTACTTCAGTATCATCTATTTATACTGTTTTGTAGCAAAATAAACGTAACCTTGCAACGTCTCCATTTTTTGCTTCAATTTGGACACCATTGTATATGATGAATATGATCATCTTCTTTCTTCTTTTGCTGGTGCCTGTGTCCTGAATTCGCAGGATCACCATGGTTAAGGGGATTTGGCTATGTTAATTTAAGGCGTGGCTGGATGGCCTTCATGCCACCACGCCACACCTGCCCCCCCCCCCCCCCCAACCCGCCCAGGACGTAATTAGTGTACCCAAACTGCCTGCATATGGCGTAATCCATGGAGGAGCATGAATCTGTTCAGATGTCTGCGATCCATGTAACTGAGGGGAACGTGGGGACCAGCCTAGTATTCACCTAGTGGAATACGGAAAACCGCCTGAAAACCACATCCAGGTTGGCTGGCACACTGGCCTTCGTCGGTAATCCGCCAGGCGGATCCGGGACCGGCGCCTGCCGAGCCCAAGAAGCAGCACATTAGCGCTGTATGCATTGCGAACACTGCAGGCCTACTATCGGAAGGGTACAATGTAATTCAGTGCCTACCAGTTTCTCGTGATTGGCATTCTGTCAGTGCTCTCCTAATCTCCCACAAGTAATAAATTTTCCAGGAGTAACTTTGGTTGGTGGTGGCAACAGAAACCGCCGCCGGAATGGAGATACATGGGATTTAGGGGTGCGGTGGTAAGATATCCAATCCATGTCCCTGTGTTTGTCAGTGTGTGCAGGATTCACATAAACATACATATTATTGTACTTCCTGGATTTGTTACGGCTATCAGAATTTTCTTTCTCGAAGAAAAAATGCGAATTGTTGGCCCGTGAAAAAGGCATAGCGGTCCGCAGCAAGACCCACTTAGTTGCAACAAGGGAAGACAGACCTATTATGTTCAAGGGGAAGAAGAGGCCTTGTCCCACACAAACCAGAAAACTGGCACTGGTACTCACAAAAGTGACCTGTACTTGCAGACGGGCTTGGTCAGGAAATTATTTTATCAGATCATTGTTCGCCATAAACAGGCAGTTTAACGTAAGTACCTATGTAAATAATCAGACTGTCACGATATTTTTCACTGAGAAAATCTACTGTAATTGTAAAAATTATTCGTTCTAAATCACAGGAGAGATACTCCACGGAACACGTAAATCACTGACTTAAAATTTATAAATGGAATGTCTCTTTTCACTCCACAATATATTTTCAGAGTGTAATACACATGATTGGAAAACTGAATTCCCAAGATCTGCAACGGAAAACGTTATCATCCCTGCATCCTTCTGAGCTGAGAATCTCCTCCCCTAATACGAGGATACTGACTCAGTTTTCAGTTTTTCAGACTCACAAGTGGGAACATGGAAAATATGCAGTGAAGAGACAGGGTGGTGATGTCAGCCGGAAGGATGTGTTTCTTGTTTGTGCCGAGAGAGCGATGTGTGTAGTGGGCTCCAGTTGGTAACATAAGTTTCGGAAATGATCTGTTAGTTATTACCAGTAAATTCCCGACTCTTTGAGGAATCGACCCCTCGTGTATAAAACAGCTTCAGACGTCTGATCACTTTACAAACAAGTTAATGTGTTTGTCCAAATTATCAATCGCTCCGCCTCGGCTTGACTAGTTTACATTAATAGCGGCTAGATGTCAGTTGTGTTCTGTTTTGCTTAGTAACCGTCATATGTTTAAAATGGCTACTCCGCAGCAGATCATTTTGTGTTCTCGAGTTTCCGAAGTGCAATTCCGTGATTACAGTGCAGAGACGTTTCAGGTCGAGGTACCAAATTTACCCTCCGATTGGGTGGAACATTCGCAGATGGTATCGACAGTTCGTAGATACAGGATGTGTACGTAAAGGAAAGAGTCCTGGCCGCCCTCGTGTTGCTGAAGAAAATGTTGCACGAATTCGAACTGCTTTCCAACTCAGTCCTTTAAAATTAATTCGTGCCAGTTGGGAGTTACAACTGCCTACAATGACAATTTGGGGTGTTTTGAGACGTCGGTTGGTCATGAAGCCGTGCAAGTTACAGCTGTTACAATCTCTGCGTCCTGATGACAAACGCAAACGTGTGGCATTTTGTAACGAGATTCTTGATGCTATTGACAATGTTAACACTTTCGCACAAGACATCGTGTTCGTGATGAAGCGACTTTCCATGTTAGTGGTCAAGTAAACAAATACCATGTTCGAATTTGGGACGTACAGAACCCACATCCAGCCATTGAACATGTATGGGTTTCGCCCAAAGTCAATGTGTTTTGTGCGATATCCCGATCACCTGTTTACGGTCCGTTCTTCTTTGATGGAAACACGGTTAACGGTCAGTAATATCTCGCTATGTTAAAAAACTGGTTGTTTCCGAAGCTGCACGAAGACAACTTCATTTTTCAACAAGACTGGGCAACCCCTCACTGGAGACGCCAAGTGCGTGAATATCTGAACCGTTGGATTGGTCGTCAAGGAGCTCCACAGTCATCGGATTTGACACCATCTGACTTCTTCTTCCTGTGGGGTTTCGTTAAAGACAACCTTAATGTACCACCACAACCACATACCCTGCAAGGTCTGTAATCTGAACTTGAGAGGTTCGTAAATATGTTTCTAAAGTTTCATATTCGTATGTCTTAAAGTTTAATAAATATATGCATTCGAAATACGTATGTTATTTTTGAAACACCCTGTATTTCACGTCAGGCCTGTAAGCGAGACGTACAAAATGTTTCAAACTATGCTTAATGTTCGTTGCAAGTCGCTAATGCTCTCCGTTATGAAATACTGCATGCATAGCGTGTGGTTAATTTGCGCTCCATTTTAAGCAAAAGCAAGTCCTTCGTGCATTTCAATGTTCGTGACGTCATACGACCTGAGCTACACGTCTTACACATTCGGTGATACAGGGTAGACACTGTATGCGAAGTGAGTTGCGAACAGAATTAGCAGTAAAGAAATTAAAATGTGTGGCATGTTAGAGATTTACTCCATGAGCAGCAAAAAGGAAGTAAGCGATAAACGTTTGTTCCTTTCATCATTTTGTGGGGGAAGGGAGGGGCTTGGGAGGGGGGGGGGGATGAGTGCGTAAAAGTTTCGCAAATGTTTGAAATTATGTATTTATTGGAAGTCCTAAGTGGTCTCATTCTCAAATACTGGATGAAGGAAGTCCGGGTATTTGCGCGCCGTCAATTATGCTGCCTCAAAATAAACACACAGTTTCTAACTGTAATACTTGCCTTATGTGTTAAACTTTTAACGTGAGATTATACCTCTTAACGACTACATTGTGACAGTATTTGAAATTCGGCCAATAATTACGGAAAATATTGAAAATCAAATATTTATAGCCCTGTAAGTCGTTAGATGGGCAACGTGCAACTGGTGTCAGGTTCCGGGACAGTCGCTTAGAAATCTAGGTAGTTTTTTTAATTGCATTTATTATTCTTTTAAGATGAGCAGGTCTAATGTCATTATAAAATGCTGTGTGCATAAATAAACTATTACATTATCTTTTTTTGCGTTGTCAGTCTTCTGCCTGGTTTCTAGGCGAGCCATCACGAATTCCTCTCCTGTGCAAACCTTTCGAGTCTTTTTCTACACTTTTTACCCTCCACATCTCCCTCTTGTACCATCAAAGTTTTTCCCTGGTGTCTTAACAAAAGTCCTACCATCCTGTGCCTTCTTCTTGTCAGTGTTTTTCAAACTTTCCTTTCCTCGCCGATTCCGCGGAAAACCTCTTCATTCCTTATCTCATCAGTCCACCTAATTTTCAACATTCACCTGTAGCACCATAACCCTGATGCTTCGATTCTCTTCTTTTCCAGTTTTGCCACAGTCCATGACTCACTAGAACACTATGCTGTACTCCAAACGTACATACTCAGAAATTTCTTCCTCGAATGAAGACCTATATTTGATACCAGTAGACTTCTCTTGGCCGAGAATGCCCTTTTTTTCCAGTGCTAGTCGGCTTTTTATGCCCTCCTTGCTCCGTCCGTCATGGTTATTTTGCTTCCAAAGTAGAAAAATTGCTTAACTTCCTCTATTTCGTGGCCACCAATTCTGATGATAAGTTTCTCGCTGTTCTCATTTCTGCTACTTCTCATTACTTTCGTCTTTCTTCGATTTAATCTCTATCCATTTTATACAGTCATTGGGCTGTTAATTCCATCAACAGATCCTGTAATTCTTCTCCACTTGCCTGAGGATAGCATTGTTATCTGCGAATCTTATTACTGAGGTCCTTTCACCTTGAATGTTAATCCCATTTCTGCAACTTTCTTTTATTTTCGACATTGCTTTTACGATGTATAGATGGAGCAGAAAGGGTGAAAGACTATATCTGTCGTACACACGTTTCAACCCGACCCTTCGTTCCTGGTCTTCCACTCCTCGTTGGGTTCTTATACATACTGTCTCTTACTTTTCTTCCCCTATAACGTACCTCTACATGCCTTACAATTTCGATCACGTGGTGCCATTTGACACTGTCGAACACTTTTTCCTGATCGACAAATCCTAAGAACGTGTCTTGATTTTTCTTCAACCTTGCTTCCATTATCAACCGCCACGTCGGAACTGCCTCTCTGGTAGCCGTACCTTTCCTAAAGCCAAACCGATAGTCATCTAGCACATCCTCGATTTTCTTTCCATTCTGCTGTCGATTACTCTCATCACTAACTTGGATGAACGAGCCGTTAAGGTAACTGCACGACACTTCTCGTAACTTGAATGGAAGAGCTGTTAAGATAACTGTACGACAATTCTCGCACTTGTCGACTCTTGCGGTTTTGGAAATTTTGAGGACGATGTTTTTCCGAAAGTCTGATGGTGTATCGCTAGCCTCATACACCCTACGTGTCACGTGAATAGTCGTTTTGCTGTCACTTTCCCCAATGGCTCCAGAAATTCCGATGGAATGTCATCTACGCCTTCTGACTCATTTGCTTTTTCTGCCAAAGCTCTTTTAAATTCTGAGTCTAATACTGGCCACCATCTCTTCGCTGTCGACTCCTGTTGCTTCACCTATCACGTCATTATACATGTCTTCTCCCCTTACACAGGTCTCCAACGTAATCTTTCCTCCTATTCGCTCTCTCCTCTGCATTTAACAATAAAATTCCCATTGCTCTCTTAATGTTAACGTCCTTTATTTTAAGTTCACCGATAGTTGTTTTGACATTTCTATATGGTGAGTCAGTACTTCAGTTTCGATTTCTTCACATTTCGCCTTCGCTTACCTGCCCTTCCTCCGTACTTGATTGCTGACCGATTTGTATTTCTGTATTCCTCAGTTTCCCTGAACATTTTTGTACTTCCTTCTTTCGACGATCAGCTGGAGTATTTCTTCTGTTACCCATGGTTTCTACGCAGATACCTTCCTTGTACCGATGATCTTCTTTCCATCAGCTGTGATTGATTTTTCAGAGATGTCCATTCCTCTTCAGTTGAAGTGCATGTTGAAGCTATTCATTATCGAAGTATCTATAGCCTATGGGAACCTCAAACGTATCTCTTCATTCCTTAGTGTATTCGCATCCCACTTCATTGCGCATTAATTGTTCCCGATTAGTCTCTTAAAGCTGAGCCTACATTGAACAACTGACTAAATGGCGGGGGTACTACAGCGTTAACAGGTCGCAACATACAATTGTACGTACATCTGCTACGTTGGTGCCCCAAAACGTTCGGAAGATTCCTGCTCAAAGATAACCTGAAAATTATTAGCCTACATGGGACTTACATATTATTTATAATCTTGTTTTATTTAGGTGGCCTGTACATTTGATTTAGAATCTTTGGCCTACATTAGAAGCCGAGTACGGCGGGGTGCGGCACACCCCATTAGCCTGACATGCTAGCTCGAGAATAGGGAACCGGCTGTGTGTGTGTGTGGCTGTTTCTGTGTCGCGCCACACACACACACACACACACACACACACACACACAGACGCGCGCAGAGTAATTGCGCCGGCTAATTGCCCTCCTACACAGAGCCGACTTGTGTGAAGCTGGATACAAGCGTAGCTTACCTTAGCTGTCCGCTCTGCCGTAAATTAAAAAAAAAAGCTTGGGCTACCATGCAATCACTGCGCTCGTTATAGAACAGCCTTTCAGCAAACCAAAGCTGGCCCCTTAACGTTTCCCGTTTAACGCTGTTAGCAGCTATATACATTGTTGTTGTTGTTGTTGCTGCTGCTGCTGCTGCGGTCTTCAATACGAAAACTACTTTGATACAGCTCTCCAAGCAACTCTAATCCAGTTCAAGCCCATTCATCTCTACGTAATCACCACAACCTCTGTTCAGGCCCATTCATCTCCACGTAATTACCACAACCTACTTCCATTGTAACCTACTATTCAAGCCTTACGTCTCCCTCTACATTTTTTATCCCTCATGCCACGACGCTTCCCTCAATTACGAAACTGACGAACCCTGATAACCCCTAACGTTGTATCCTGCTACCAACCAATCCCTTCTTGTAACCAAGCTGCGCCGTAAATTTACTTTTCCCGCTTTAGATTCAATACGTCCTCGTCACTTGCCCAGTCAAACCACCTAATCTTCAGCATTGTTTTGTAGCACCACATCTAAAAAGTTTCTGTCACTTTTTGTCTGAACTGTTTATCGTCGAGATAACACTTCCGGACAAGGCTACACTCCGCACGAATACCTCCACAAAAGCCTTCCCAACGCTTAAACTGATATTAGATGTTAACAAATTCCTCTTTTTCAGAATTGCTATTGCCAGTCAGAATTTTACACCCTCTCTGTTTCCGACGTCATGATTTATTTTACTGCCCAAAGAGCTAAACAGAAGCATTACTTTTACTGTCTCACTTTCAGAAACGCTTTTCTCCCTTTCTCGTATATGATGCCTTACATATACGAATCTCTGTAAGCCTCTGTTGGAGCTCTAATTTTTCCGATTTCCTCGACGCGGTCATTTAGAGAGATGTCTTTTGTTTTAACTTACCTAATGCAGTACTCCCTAATTCTGAACCTTTTTTTCTAACTAGTTTTACCTCTTCATGTATTCTACCAAAAATGTGATATCAGACCTACCTAAATCAGTTAAAAACATGTTAAGAAATTGTAAGAATTAAGTACTAAAGATTAAAAATTGTATGCAGATCGCAGTATGGAAAGAGACCTAAAAAGTAAATCAAAATAATTAAATAAAAAGCAATGATTCTTGAGTTTCTCCCGGCGTATTTGATAATCAAAATATCCACGGGTGTACTGCCGGTCTAGAGTGTCCAACGGGCACAATATTTCGGCGATCAAACATGTCGCCATCATCAGGTGAACTGACGGACTGAGCTCCTGTGAACGTGCCGGCACGGAGATCCGTACGCTATGGCTGCTCAGGGGGAACTGGGTTCGGTCGCGGCGGCGGCCGATTTAAATACCCTCCGCCCGCGGCGCGCTCCCTCCGCCATCCGCGCCCCGCGCCACGGTCTCGCGGTGGAACAGATTGCGACGGCGTCTGAGATGACGTCGGTGTGATGGCTCTGTCCGCCGTGGTCGTCACAACTATGCGTTTGCTCGATTTACTCTTGATTAACCCAATCGCTGGTTCCCAAGCCTTGCTAAGATTATAGCCACAATCACGGTTTATGAGGTCGTCATTGGTGCGAATTTCGATGGCCTCTCTAACAAGTATCTCGATGTCTGTACCAGAATCCTCGTGCGGTCATACTCCATAGCGTGATTTTCCGACAAACAATGTTCAGCGACCGCCGACTTGCTCGGATACATTAGTCGAGTGTGCCTCTGGTGTTCACGGCATCGATCCTCGACAGTACGCATCGTCTGACCAATATACGACTTGCCACATTGACACGGAATCTGGTACACGCCAGCCTTCCTCAAACCGAGGTCATCTTTGGCGCTCCCCACCAGTGCACGAGTTTTATTCGGAGGACAAAACACAGTTCTGACACGGTGTTTCTTCAGAATGCGGGCGATTTTCCCCGAGAGTGCGCCTGTGTATGGAATAAATGCAGTGCCTACCTCCTCCCTCGCGACTTCATCCATCTCAACAGGTTGTGATGCAGTGGTTTGGCGGAGAGCACGTTGGATCTGCCACTCTGAGTACCCATTTTTTTCGAAATACAGTTCTCAGATGTTCCAATTCCTGGGGTAGACTTTCTGTGTCAGAGATAGTGCGCGCCCTATGTACTAGAGTTTTATGTACCCCATTCCTCTGTGAAGGGTGGTGGCAGCTGTCTGCGTGCAAATACAGATCAGTGTGTGTTGTCTTTCGATACACCCCATGACCTAGGGTGCCGTCAGCCCTTCTCCTGACCAAGAAATCAAGGAAAGGTAATTTACCCTCCTTTTCAATCTCCATAGTGAATTTGATGTTGGGGTGTATGGAGTTTAGATGTGTAAGGAAGTCAAGGAGTTTATCCATACCATGTGGCCAGATGACGAACGTGTCGTCCACGTAACGGAAAAAGCAAGTAGGTTTCCATTCGGATGACGACAGGGCTTCCTCCTCGAAGTTCTCCATGTACAAATTCGCCACCACCGGTGAGAGTGGGCTACCCATGGCGACTCCCTCCGTTTGTTCGTAGTATTCTCCATTAAAAAGAAAATACGCCTTGATAGCTTCAGGTTGGATGAGTCAGATATCATGGTGAGTTTTGACGTCGTTTCCTTGTTTACGAGGGTACCCCTGCGAGAGTCGCTAGAGTTGATTGGTCAGAGGTTTGACGAGAATATCACTGAACTTTTTAGGCATGTCTTGACTTCCACGTATTTTCTTTTTAATGGAGAATACTACGAACAAACGGAGGGAGTCGCCATGGGTAGCCCACTCTCACCGGTGGTGGCGAATTTGTACATGGAGAACTTCGAGGAGGAAGCCCTGTCGTCATCCGAATGGAAACCTACTTGCTTTTTCCGTTACGTGGACGACACGTTCGTCATCTGGCCACATGGTATGGATAAACTCCTTGACTTCCTTACACATCTAAACTCCATACACCCCAACATCAAATTCACTATGGAGACTGAAAAGGAGGGTAAATTACCTTTCCTTGATGTCTTGGTCAGGAGAAGGGCTGACGGCACCCTAGGTCATGGGGTGTATCGAAAGACAACACACACTGATCTGTATTTGCACGCAGACAGCTGCCACCACCCTTCACAGAGGAATGGGGTACATAAAACTCTAGTACATAGGGCGCGCACTATCTCTGACACAGAGAGTCTACCCCAGGAATTGGAACATCTGAGAGCTGTATTTCGAAAAAATGGGTACTCAGAGTGGCAGATCCAACGTGCTCTCCGCCAAACCACTGCATCACAACCTGTTGAGATGGATGAAGTCACGAGGGAGGAGGTAGGCACTGCATTTATTCCATACACAGGCGCACTCTCGGGGAAAATCGCCCGCATTCTGAAGAAACACCGTGTCAGAACAGTGTTTTGTCCTCCGAATAAAACTCGTGCACTGGTGGGGAGCGCCAAAGATGACTTCGGTTTGAGGAAGGCTGGTGTGTACCAGATTCCGTGTCAATGTGGCAAGTCGTATATTGGTCAGACGATGCGTACTGTCGAGGATCGATGCCGTGAACACCAGAGGCACACTCGACTAATGTATCCGAGCAAGTCGGCGGTCGCTGAACATTGTTTGTCGGAAAATCACGCTATGGAGTATGACCGCACGAGGATTCTGGTACAGACGTCGAGATACTTGTTAGAGAGGCCATCGAAATTCGCACCAATGACGACCTCATAAACCGTGATTGTGGCTATAATCTTAGCAAGGCTTGGGAGCCAGCGATTGGGTTAATCAAGAGTAAATCGAGCAAACGCATAGTTGTGACGACCACGGCGGACAGAGCCATCACACCGACGTCATCTCAGACGCCGTCGCAATCTGTTCCACCGCGAGACCGTGGCGCGGGGCGCGGACGGCGGAGGGAGCGCGCCGCGGGCGGAGGGTATTTAAATCGGCCGCCGCCGCGACCGAACCCAGTTCCCCCTGAGCAGCCATAGCGTACGGATCTCCGTGCCGGCACGTTCACAGGAGCTCAGTCCGTCAGTTCACCTGATGATGGCGACATGTTTGATCGCCGAAATATTGTGCCCGTTGGACACTCTAGACCGGCAGTACACCCGTGGATATTTTGAAATAAAAAGCAGTTTTAAATATACCATATTTTTAAATCGGAAGAAAAACTATAACCTACTTTCTCCAAGCCCCATACAGATTTCTAACCCAAAGGAACAGTCATAAAAAATTGTGACTAAATGTTTTATAGGTATGGGAACATTTCTAAGATTTAAAATGGAAAATGTAGAGAATACGCACATGATAATAGCAAGGAGGCGAACTATTTGTGTATCAACTAAGTATTGCGTGCACCCCAAATTACAAGTATTTTTATAGCCATGAAAAATTCAAGATCACAATTTTTTAGAACAATGGGGTTAGGAAACACTATGACTGTCACAGAAATTATTTTATACTTTTTAGTTCAATTTAAAAATGTGGTACATTAAAAACTGATTTTTATTTAAATAATTATTTCGTGTTTTTGGACCTGTGTGTGAGCATTTTTTCAATAAATTTCAGACATTTTTATGAAATTACAACTCTGCCATGTAGCAAATTTCTGGTATACTTCAGTTTCTCTTCATCTGAGTCTACCAACATATTGCTTCCTACTATGCGTATCTAGTGAAAAGACAGTGAATTTAAAATTAGAGGGATTCGAACTCACACGAAGGCCTAACAGCAACTGCTCTTCGCATGAACCATTCGCGACTGGAAGAGGAAAAGGGAGGAAATTCCAGTGGTACACAAAGCACCCTCCACCACACACAATACAAGAAAGCGCGTTAATATTCCATTGTGACGCAGTTCACAGCTATGTTGAAAGTTTCCACTCTCTAGCTCACTAGGAAATTAGTTTAAAATCAATTCCGTATTGTGCACCGAATAGACAACCAGACAGACACAAGAGAGAAAGTTAATGGAAAGATGGTAAAATGAGTCATGAATGAACCATATTGGGTTAAAATTGCTCCAAGCGTATGCTATTGTGTCACCCCTTTATCCCCCCGTTCCTTGCTGCCGTCTGATGCAGCGGTGATAGGGTTGCTTGCTTGCTTGGGGAAGGAGACCACACAGCGTGGTCATCGGCCTCATCGGAGTAGGGAAGGATGGGGAAGGAAGTCGGCCGTGCCCTTTCAGAGGAACCATCACGGCATTTCCCTGGAATGATTTAGGGAAATCACGGAAATCCTAAATCAGGATGGCCGGACGCGGGATTGAACCGTCGTCCTCCCGAATGCGAGTCCAGTGTGCTAACCACTGCGCCACCTCGATCGGAGGGGTGATAGGGAGTCTTCGTGTCACTGTAATTTTTCTCCAGATTGCAAGTGATACGTGTGCCCGATTGAGTAGAGGTTACTTCAGGCGTTACAGATGTGCACCTATAAATCGAATGCGTTCTGAGACAGATTTTCTGCAGCAGGTAATTTACGTACATTGCTCCTGCAGTGACTATGACGCAATCTGCTAATCACAGCCATCGCGCAGAAGTTTCAATTAGGCTGGCAGTGCTGTGCATTAAGCTTCTTTATCACCCCATTTTCACCTTTGCTAGAGGATGTAGGTGGTCTTACGCCACACTACTGCAGTGTCGTCCAGTTCTGAGCTGTGTTTAAAATTTCAAGTCTCTAGCACATCGGGAAGTTAGTTTAACACAAATTGCAAAATTTGTGCCAAACAGACAGAGAGACAATAAAATGGTCTAATAAAAACGTGGTAAAAAGCTCTCCGTTCCAAAATCTTGTGACATGTTGTGAAGTTCGCCTGCTTTAACTCTTCGTTGATAGACCTCGGTGTCAACGCACTGCGTTATTATACGGGCTGAAAAATGGGAGTGGAAGTTCAACACTGACTACTTTAAATGATGCAGCCGACAGCTGCAAAGTTACGTTTCAGTTATTTACTTTCACTGTTCACAGCCCCCCAATATTACACAGTTAATATGGCCAGTTCGCTATTGGTTAACTTTCTGATAAGCCTCATTAATAGTTTGCAGGCAAACATCAGCATACTGCTACGATAGTTTACTGTTGAATATCTGTGAGCAGTAAAAACCTAACCACACAGTTCTTGCAGAATAATATGGTACGTACTGAACAGACACTGTCATTGTTTTAACACGTGGCCTATTTGTCTTACACTTATTTCACAGTTAAGGTGATGCATTGTTGTTGACCTAACCAATACAGGTTCCTCGTCTGAAAATCGGCCGTGGGCTGTCTCAGGACCAAAAATCGGGCCTTTATATATCATCACAATAACAGGCACTGAGCCTACACATTGTTCGATGTTTAAGTTGCACAAATTACAATGAAAACACATCTCATCCAATTAACTGAATATATAGAAAATTTTCATCTTTTTAACAATTTCCTCTACTACAGGTGTTAAGCCGTATTATTTGTTTGCCGGCCGAAGTGGCCGTGCGGTTCTAGGTACTGCAGTCTGGAACCGCGAGACCGCAACGGTCGCAGGCTCGAATCCTGCCTCGGGCATGGATGTGTGTGATGTCCTTAGGTTAGTTAGGTTTAACTAGCTCTACGTTCTAGGGGACTAATGACCTCAGAAGTTGAGTCCCATGGTGCTCAGAGCCATTATTGTTTGTTTAAATGATGAAATTAACAGATATAGTTATACAAACAATACTTCTGACAAACCTGGTAATTACTTTGGAATTAATGAAGGGCTGACTTAGCTAATAAATTTTCGAATAGAGCCAAATAGATACTTTAATAATACTAGTACTACTTCTTCCAAATGTTTATAATTAGTGCAGAATTTTTAAGTCAACAATAGAATCAAAGCCACGAAACAATTACTGATTTCATGCTATAACAAGATATTAACTAGGAATAGTCTACATAAATTAGGAAATTGATGACATACACAAAACTAAGCACAAAAATACACCTGGTGGTACAGTCCTTAAGAAAAGGCCAACCTCTCTCAGTTATGGAAGTGCAGATTATACTCATGTATGTTAATGATAATTAGTCAAAAATGAATGAAATGAATTTTCGAGGCAGATGGCAAAACAAGAGAGAAAGTAAAGAGATCCCAGCTTGCTTCGTCACAGTGTGCTATCGAAATTTCGACAGTAAACTCTTCTATCACGCACAATGCCTCCCTTCTAGCGAATATTGTTGCGGTTTCAGTAGAGCACAACAAAGCGTGTCCGATCCGGGTGTTGTTCACTCGGCTACAATGAGAGAGAGAGAGGGGGGAGGGGGAGAGGATAGGGAGGGAGGGAGGAAGGTAAACTCCGCAACTATCTCGCCTAATAACGCTGCTACCGCCTGTGCAGCGCCTTGCATAACCATGCGAAACTTGCAACCTTCCCACTCCGTTTGGTATACGATATAATTAACCATGATTACGTGCGCCTAATTTGCCGGAAAGCCATCGATTCCGAAAAAAATTGACCGAAATGACGTGGAAAAGTGTCCAACGAATCATCACTATGGCATTTGAATGCACTGTCGAGATGTAAATATAAAGGTTTATTTTGACTGATTAGTCGGATTGCAACACCTGTTCTCGACCATTTTGTATCTGTATCGACATTTCTGTATCAATTTGCAGTGTTGCTTGTGTAGAATATTGTATCTATCATGGAAATTCTTTGACTATGTATTCACATTTCAATTATGTGAACTCTTGAACGGTGGTATTTGAACTATGCTTGTGGATTTAAATAACTACTGGAATGATTGTTATATAATGTACTGTAAATGACTTGGTCCATAGTTAGGGAACGAAGGTTGACTGTAAAAGATGTGGGGAAGCCCCACAGGCACTGAAATAGCCTGGCGGAGCGGAAAAGGTGTGGTTGGCGCGCAAGTGGCAACTCGTCCTTTGTGACTGGTAAGAAGTCTTGACTGAGCAGTGCTGTGGTTAACAAATCGCTAACAGTAGTGGATCATTCTAGCTCATATTCTTGGAGTTTTGAGGCCAGAAGAGCTTAATGGCAGTACTTATGGGCCTCGGATGCTGTATTTGGTGACAAAATTATCATGGCATGGCTTTTGGCCCTATAAAAGTATTATTTCGATGCCAAGAAAATCTGTAATAGGGTGAAACCAACAATAGTGCCACTGATATTCACGCCACTAGTACCATCATACTTCCACTAAATTGTTTATATTTGACACTCTGTAAATGGACCAGGTATTTGTGAAATTTTGTTGATTTTAATAATAATTGTGTTGTTACTAAAAGCTGTATCTTGCACCCGTGATTATCCCAAGTCACAAAACTGGACAACAATTCTATCCTAGCGAATTTATTTCCGAGTGTTCTAATTTCTTATGGAAAGACTTATTTGGCAGCTGTAAGAATAGTCGTGATTGTTTTCTAATGTGTGGAGTTATAGTGATTAAAGTTCAGCTTTATAGTTTGAGAAATACTCCACTTCCAGGACATTTATTAAAACAATCTGCAGTATGTTCCTTAAATAATTTGCCTTACTTGAAAAGCTGCCTGAAAATAGTAAATTTAATATATAATGAAAAAGATTATTAATTGTTGCATTTATGCACTTTGATCAGAATTACTAAATTTATCAGTGTTCATTTCTTGAGAAACTGATTGAACTTGAATTTAATATGGTGTTGGCATTTGCACAGCCAATTATATTTTGAGTAGGTTAAAAGACTGCTTATCAAAGCACTTTTGTTACTGAAGAGTTAACAGTTTGTTGTGCTTTACATAATTAATTATGAAGCAAAGAAAAGGCTCCTTCAGAGCCAATGTAGTTAGATTTGCATTCTGTTTAATTGCTTCAAACAGAGTTTAAGAAATAAAGTATAATCATAACCAGATCCCCTGATTTAAATCGTATCATTTCATGCTCTTCCCTGTTCAGTAGTGCTGCTGTTTTCATGTGTGTTGGTTCAAATGGCTCTGAGCAATATGGGACTTAACATCTTAGGTCATCAGTCCCCTCGAACTTAGAACTACTTAAACATAACTAACCTAAGGACATCACACACATCCATGCCCGAGGCAGGATTCGAACCTGCGACCGTAGCAGTCCCGTGGCTCCGGACTGAGCGCCTAGAACCGCCAGACCACCGCAGCCGGCTCATGTGTGTTGATGATCGGTTCCATAAACTGTTGCATTTAGTTCATTTAAAGTACGTGTTGTTGAGAGGGATAAATTACTGTTTGCTATCTCATTGGCGTCTGATTTTGAAGTTCGTAGTACATTTATCTGCGAGGTTAGGTTACTGTGTTATAGTGTGAATGCATATAAACAAAGAGTTTAGTGTGGGTGTTAAGGAAAGTTAGGTTAGTCTTAGCATTGCCTTCTGCTTTATTATATTGCTTGACAGAAGAACTCCTAATTAGGCTGGCGGCCGATAGTAATATGTAATGTTACAACTTGCTTTGGTGCTGGGGGAACGTCCGTTCCCTGACTCACTTGTTTACTGTTAGTTTTACCTGTTTCCATTAGGTTATCTCATAATCAACTTACTCAGAAATTCTTCGCAGAGGTATAACGTTAGCATCAATTGCCGTTTAAGGTTGCCGGTGCTACCATTCAGGATACATCACCAATTAAAATCTGCATTGTAGTTAAATTCCACTCGTGGAATCATGTAACCCGATCGCTAGTCCTAAAGCGGCAAATTTAATTCTGAAACAAGTTGGTTATAATCTGATTTAAGTTCACGTAGCAATCGATAACAGGACGATGCACAGCACAGCAGTAAATTTTCATATTCAAGTGATCACTGTAGTATCCGACGCGATGTTAAAGATGTAGCGTGACATCACTGTAATCTTGAGTTATGAGTTTTGAAAGGCGTACTCTTTTCAAATACTTAGGATTCACTTCACTTCACGGCACTTAATCGTTAATGACTTCAAAGTGTCAGCGGAATACGATGGCAATACTGAAATAGAACAGCCAAGAAATCGATACATAAAATTACCAAAAACATATAAAATTAATTAGTATAGTTATTCAAGAAGTGAAATATACTGTGATTAGTCAGATCCAGCGGTTTCAACAGTTACTTCAAACATTAACTTCAAAAGTCAGTCCTTATTGTTGTAGCCCTAATTTAATTAACTACCTAGATATGAAATTACAACTAAAAATTTTTTGTTTTTACTTTGTGGCGAAGTCATCGCCTTCAACAGAAACTAAATTTTTTAGTAACAATGTAGCTGGAACATAGGGTAATGGAACATGGATTCTGTTGCAGGTAATACTGAAATGGAATAATGACGACTACGAAATTAAAATTAAAGTTCATGCTCACATCAGGCAAAACAATGCCAAGCCGTTCGCAAACTTTAAAGCCTGAAGTGGTTCTGTCATAAATTTTGTAGACGCTGCGGGAACAAAGTAGTAACTTAGCGCCAATAATTACAATTATAATTCCTCGCCTCGAGACGCAAATATTCCTTACACAAGCTGTAGCCAAACCTCTGCCTTTTGTTCCTCTTGAAGCATCATTATAAGTCATCCGTGAACCGTGGCCCTTGTCGCTTGCAGTGCCTCTTACAACAGAAAAAAACTTGCTACTCACGCATTCGCCACACCACAGGCTCAAACACACTTGCATCTTTCCTACCTCGCACGTCCACCATGTCTCTTCACGGCGCGCTGCTGTTGTGAGAGATGCCTCAGACTCCAAAGGGTTTCATTAACCCATTCAAGCATTTTTGGTGACTCGATTAAACACTGAGTCCCTGATATTGCCAGGGTGGCTACTGTAAAAAAGTTACAAGATTATTTGGAAAAGTTCCAGATAATATTTTATCTATATAAATAAAAATGTAACTATTCCTTTGTCCGAAATCGTATATCATAGAAAGATCTTAAACGATTCCTTTGAAATTCTGAGACACAACGCTGCATTCGAATTCGCGCGTGTTCCGCATAATTACTAGAGTGCCACATGTAATACGTCCATTGATAGCTACCGGGCCAAATATCTCACGAAATAAGCGTCAAACGAAAAAACTACAAAGAACGAAACTTGTCTAGCTTGAAGGGGGAAACCAGATGACGCTATGGTTGGCCCCCTAGATGGCGTTGCCATACATCAAACGGATATCAACTGCGTTTTTTAAACGAGGAATCCCCAGTTTTTATTATATATTCGTGTAGTACGTAAAGAAATATGTTTTAGTTGGACGACTTTTTTCGCTTTGTGACAGATGGCGCTGTAATAGTCACAAACATATGGCTCACAATTTTAGACGAACAGTCGCTAACTAGAAGGTTTTTTAATTTAAAATACATAACGTAAGTACGTTCGAACATTCTATTCCGGTTGTTCCAATGTGATACATCTACCTCTGTGAACTTATCATTCCTGAGAACGCAAGCTGTTACAGCATGATTACCTGTAAATACCACATTAATGCAATAAATGCTCAAAATGACATCCGTCAACCTCACTGCATTTGGTAATACGTGTACAACAGCGAGTAGTTCGCCTTCCGTAATGTTCGCACATGCATTGACAATGCGCTGACGCATGTTGTCAGGCGTTGTCGGTGGATCACGATAGCAAATATCCTTCAACTTTCCCCACAGAATAAAATCCGGGGACGTCAGATCCGGTGAACGTGCTTCGACGACCAATCCACCTGTCATGAAATACGCTATTCAATACCGCTTCAACCGCACGCGAGCTATGTACCGGACACCCATCATGTTGGAAGTACACCGACATTCTGTCATGCAGTGAAACACCTTGTAGTAACATCGGTAGAACATTACGTAGGAAATCAGCATACATTGCACCATTTAGATTGCCATCGACTAAAAGGAGGCCAATTATCCTTCCTCCCATAATGCCGCACCATACATTAACCCGCCCAGGTCGATGATGTTCCACTTGTCGCAGCCATCGTATATTTTCCGTTGCCCAATAGTGCATATTATGCCGGTTTACGTTACCGCTGTTGGTAAATGACGCTTCGTCGCTAAACAGAACGCGTGGAAAAAAATCTGTCATGGTCCCGTAATTTCTCTTGTGCCCAGTGACAGAACTGTACACGATGTTCAAAGTCGTCGCCATGCAATTCCTGGTGCACAGAAATGTGGTACGGATGCAATCGATGTTGATGTAGCATTCTCAACACTGACGTTTTTGAGATTCCCGATTTTCGCGCAATTTGTCTGCTAATTGTGTGCGGATTAGCCGCGACAGCAGGTTCAAATGGCTCTGAGCACTATGGAACTAAACATCTGAGGTCATCAGTCCCCTAGAACTTAGAACTACTTAAACCTAACTAAACTAAGGACATCACACACATCCATGCCCGAGGCAGGATTCGAACCTGCGACCGTAGCGGTAGCGCGGTTCCAGACTGAAGCGGACAGCAGGTAAAACACCTACTTGGGCATCATCATTTGTTGCAGGTCGTGGTTGACGTTTCACATGTAGCTGAACACATCCTGTTTCCTTAAATAACGTAAGTATTCGACGAACGGTCCGGACACTTGGATGATCGACCTTTTCCGCAATTGGTAAACGGTCCATTTTAACACGGGTAATGTATCACGAAGCAAATACCTTCCGCACTGGCAGAATGTTACGTAATACCACGTACTCATACGTTTGCGACTATTACAGTGCCATCTATCACAAAGCGAAAAAAGTGGTCCAACTAAAACATTTATACACTCCTGGAAATTGAAATAAGAACACCGTGAATTCATTGTCCCAGGAAGGGCAAACTTTATTGACACATTCCTGGGGTCAGATACATCACATGATCACACTGACAGAACCACAGGCACATAGACACAGGCAACAGAGCTTGCACAATGTCGGCACTAGTACACTTTCGCAGCAATGCAGGCTGCTATTCTCCCATGGAGACGATCGTAGAGATGCTGGATGTAGTCCTGTTGAACGGCTTGTCATGCCATTTCCACCTGGCGCCTCAGTTGGACCAGCGTTCGTGCTGGACGTGCAGACCGCGTGAGACGACGCTTCATCAGTCCCAAACATGCTCAATGGGGGACAGATCCGGAGATCTTGCTGGCCAGGGTAGTTGACTTACACCTTCTAGAGCACGTTGGATGGCACGGGATACACGCGGACGTGCATTGTCCTGTTGGAACAGCAAGTTCCCTTGCCGGTCTAGGAATGGTAGAACGATGGGTTCGATGACGGTTTGGATGTACCGTGCACTATTCAGTGTCCCCTCGACGATCACCAGAGGTGTACGGCCAGTGTAGGAGATCGCTCCCCACACCATGATGCCAGGTGTTGGTCCTGTGTGCCTCGGTCGTATGCAGTCCTGATTGTGGCGCTCACCTGCACGGCGCCAAACACGCATACGACCATCATTGGCACCAAGGCAGAAGCGACTCTCATCGCTGAAGACGACACGTCTCCATTCGTCCCTCCATTCACGCCTGTCGCGACACCACTGGAGGCGGGCTGCACGATGTTGGGGCGTGAGCGGAAGACGGCCTAACGGTGTGCGGGACCGTAGCCCAGCTTCATGGAGACGGTTGCGAATGGTCCTCGCCGATACCCCAGGAGCAACAGTGTCCCTAATTTGCTGGGAAGTGGCGGTGCGGTCCCCTACGGCACTGCGTAGGATCCTACGGTCTTGGCGTGCATCAGTGCGTCGCTGCGGTCCGGTCCCAAGTCGACGGGCACGTGCACCTTCCGCCGACCACTGGCGACAACATCGATGTACTGTGGAGACCTCACGCCCCACGTGTTGAGCAATTCGGCGGTACGTCCACCCGGCCTCCCGCATGCCCACTATACGCCCTCGCTCAAAGTCCGTCAACTGCACATACGGTTCACGTCCACGCTGTCGCGGCATGCTACCAGTGTTAAAGACTGCGATGGAGCTCCGTATGCCACGGCAAACTGGCTGACACTGACGGCGGCGGTGCACAAATGCTGCGCAGCTAGCGCCATTCGACGGCCAACACCGCGGTTCCTGGTGTGTCCGCTGTGCCGTGCGTGTGATCATTGCTTATACAGCCCTCTCGCAGTGTCTGAAGCAAGTATAGTGGGTCTGACACACCGGTGTCAATGTGTTCTTTTTTTTCCGTTTCCAGGAGTGTATTTCTTTACGTTCTACAAGAATATGTAATAAAAACTGGAGATTCCTATTTTAAAAAAACGCAGTTGATATTCGTTGACCTATGGCAGCGCCATCTAGCGGGCCAACCATAGTGCCATCTGGCTTCCCTGTTCAAGTTAGACAAGTTTCGTTCTTTGTAGTTTTTTCTTTTGACGCTTATTTCGTGAGATATTTGGCCCGATCACGATCAATGGATCACTCTGTATAAATACACATGTTAATTATAGGAGAAATCAATAAAAATGAAAATGTTTCTGAAACTTCTTCACTAACTGCTTTGAAATATTGACATAATGTTGCACTGGAATACGCCCGTTTTTATGTACCTCGTTTTATATATATAATATATCAATAGGATGCCTACGGGATGCAGCGTTCTCGGAATGCTATACAACAATTCGGTCAAATAACGTTAGTAGTTTTATTTCCAGCAAGCAAACTGACAATACTTAACTTTCTATACAGCAAATGTCGCTAGCGAGATGCGACGTGAAAACAGTACAGTTCTTGCTATACAGCGAGTCCAAGGAAAGACTTGACACATATCACGACAATCTGACAGCGTAGCAGTAATCACGTTGCTGACTCGGGCCGATCTGAGCGGCCGAGGCTAGCAACATCGTCGTTCATATGCACTTGTTGCAAGGGCGCGCCTGGCGCGGCACGGTCCAATTCCGCGCTCCATTGGCCGCCGTTTCCTCACAGCCTTCTCTGCTCTTGCGTCCCGCCTCTTCATTCCGGCGTTTACGGTTACGCCTGAATATAATATATATATACATAAATGCGTGATGTATAAAGAGGAAACGTTATTACCAAAAATCTCTAAAAGTTCTTGACCTATTTACTTCAATTTTTTACACAATACTATCATGAACATTCTGACGGACACGTTATAAATTTTTAATTTGTTGTTACTGTTGTAGTCTTCAGTCCGAAGACTGGCTTGATGCAGCTCTCCCGCTACTCTATCCTTCATCTCCGTATAACTACTGTAGCCTAAATCTTTCTGAACCTGCTTACTGTATTCATCTCTTGGTCTCCCACACATTTTCCTCCAATACTAAATTGGTGATATCTTGATATCTCAGAATATGTCCTACCAATCTATCCTTTTTTCGGTCAAGTTGTGCCACGAATCCCTTGTCTCGCAGTTCTATTCAGTACCTTCTCGTTAGTTTAGGTGACCGCCTGTGGCGTCGCAACTAGTGCGAGCGCACAGTTTTCTATCAAATATTTACTGTGAAATGTAGACAGACTGTAAAGTAGCCATCAGATTAGCATATGTGCTGTAGCGGGCAGATTACCGGTGTCCGTTCGTCTGACGTCACGACCATATGGCATGTCTGTACCGTGAGAATGTAAGACCTGTGCGCTAACTAGCCGCGTGTATAACGTGGAACTTTCATCTTTAATAACTTCTAACTGAGGAACCTGAGGAAATTAAAAGTTAATATACTAGTTTCTGTTATGAATAAAAATAAGTCATCCAAATTTGAGCTTTGAAACCTGCATATTTTGGAAATTAGAAAAATCTTACAGAAAACGCAAATTTCTACAATTTTCGAGTCTAAATAAATACCATTATGTATAGATCACCTTCAGTGACCATCCAACTATGAAACAAAATCACCTTCCGTGCTTTTGTATTTATTTTGAGAATTTTACTTTTAGAAATTCACCTATAACTTTGTTAAAACCATAAATGTTTTGAATTTTTGTGAACAGTTATTTTATATGAGTAGGTGAGAGTGAATGAGTGTGCCTGAGTGAATGAAAGAGGGACATTCGCCATTCTATGCAAGTGTATAAAATCTAGGTTGGAACTCGCAAGTGTTCAGACGATGTAACCGTGGGAACAGAGTCGCCAGTGGTTCCCCATCTTAGTGAATGTCGGATGTCCAAGAGTGTATGGTATTGTACAAGCAGCCAGAACGTTCGCGAGTATTTAAATAATTTCTGGAAATAAAGTAAAGTCTAGTTTTCCTTTCGGTTTGTTAAATTATACAGTAAATTTTGTGTAACAAGAAATCATGACGTAAATGATTCAGAAGTCATGACTGGTGCGTGCTAGATTTTGGCGCGAGGCGCACCCAAAGAGTTAATTCTGATTGGCTGTGTGATGTGTGAGCCAATGAGATGCGAGGACGGTTAGCAGACTAGGAGAGTGAGTCGCGAGTGGATGGGGAGTCGCGAAGGAACTGTGATCGAGAAGAGACATGCTTGATGTGTCCTCGCGAATAATGTGTAAAATGAAGTCATAAAACGGCTTCATCGGTTCGGTACTGTGCGATTTGAGACTGGAAGAGTCCAGTAACGCGTAGTGTGAGTTTGAGCGAGTTGTGACTTTTCGTTCCGCGAAAGACGCGAGTAACTTTAATAATTAAAAGCGTGGCGGTACTTCGTAAACTTTTACTAAGTGCTTATGGCGAGCATTAACGTTAAAAAACGAACTATTATTGAACATCGACTGCAAACGTGTATGTTAGAAAATCGTCTGTGTTGCAGTTAAGTAAATTCCGTAACTTTGAAAGCTAATTCTGGCGGGGTTTGAGTGTGGATAGAATTGTGAACTGAACTTTCTTCAAACGTAGATTAGCGGGCTGATGATCAGGCTTAAAGACAATAAAGAGCTTAAATAGAATTACCAACTTCGCGTTCTCGTTTGAGTAAACAATTACTACCATTCCAATAACTCAATTTATTTAGGAAGATTGCTCATAGATTGTATTTCAGCAAACATGTATCGCGGCCGACGGTGAGCGGCTATTAAATTGCAGTTTCTTCAACACTGCTTTTCTGCAATTTTTCCAGTAGCTGCTATCAGGAGAGGCGAGTGCAGCAACTACCTAAGAAACGAGGTAGGTGGATTTTCTTTCAGGGAAAGGAAACTGCGCGATAAGAGCCTGACCCGTCGCACGCCCATCTAATCTTCAGAATTCTACTATAGCACCACATTTCTAAAACTTCTATTCTCTCTTTATCTAAACTGTTTATAGTGAATGATTTATTTGTAGTAAGGTCTTAAGGGATCAAACTGCTGTGGTCAGTGGTCCCTAAGCTTACACACTACTTAATCTAACTTAAACTAACTGACGCTAAGGACAACACACGCACCCATGCCCGAGGGAGGACTCGAACCTCCGACAAACTCCAGACAAATACCTTCGGAAAAGGCTTCCCAACACGTAAGTCTATGTTCGACGTTAACAAATTTCTCTTCTTCGGAAACGCTTTTCTTACCACTGCCGGTCTACATTTTGTATCCTCTTTATTTCTGCCATCATCAGTTATTTTACTGCCACAAAAAGAAAACTGATCTTCTACTTTAAGTGTCTCATATCGTAATCTAATTTCCTTAGCAGCATCTAATTTATTTTGATAACATTCTATTATTCTTGTTTTGCTTTTGTTGATGTTCATTTTATATCCTCCTTTCGAGGTACTTTCTATTCCGTTCAGCTGCTGCTCCAAGTCAATATCATTGGCGAACCTTAAAGGTTTTATTTCTTCTCCCTGAGCTTTAATTCTTACTCCAAATTTTCTTTGGTTTTCTTTAACGCTAGCTCAATATACAGATCAAGTAACAACAGGGATAGGCTACAACCCTGTCTCACTCCATTTTCAACCACTGCCTCCCTTTCGTGCCCCTCGATTCTTATAACTGCCATCTTGTTTCTGTACAAGTTATAAATAGCCTTTCGGTCCCTGTTTTCTACCACAGGTAAATTCAAAATTTCAGAGCGAGAGTATTCCAGTCAACATTGTCAAAATATGTATAATATAGAAATACATGTATATATAAAATATATACTAATGAAACGTTGTTCTCAAACAGGAGAGCTGTAGAATGGCTTATCATTTATGATTGCAATACTACTACGGAATTTGAATACGCAGTAACAATAAAGAAGGCTTACAGTGGGTGAGAATGGGTAGCAGTTAGTGGAAAAAGAAAGGGGAAGGAGGAAAAGATGATCAAGAGACGGGAAAGTGGAGATGGACAGAGACAGGTGTGAGGAGGAGATAAGGACTTTTATCCAGTTCCCATGCGAATTAGAAACATGTGCTTTCTCTTTTCTTTCTTTTCCATTTAAACAGACTGCGCTATAGTAATGCTTCACCGGAAGCAGCGATCTTAAAATAAATCCATTTCTCATGTTTCCTTACAATATTTAGACGATATTGAAACTGATAACTCACAACAAAGAAATAAAAAAACATATCCGTGAAAAAGAAACGAATTAAAAATTTCTATAATAATTCCGAATTTTAATCTAACCTTTCTTTTATTTCCTTTATAATTAAAATAAAAGGTGCAAGGCCATCAGTGATGCGGTTCACCGATGACATTGCTGTCCTGAGTGAAAGTGAAGAAGAATTACATGACCTGCTGAACGGAATGACCAGTCTAATGAGTACAGAACATGGATTGAGAGTAAGTCGAAGAAAGACGAAAGTAATGAGAAGTATCTAAAATTAGAACTGCCAGAAACTTAGCATCAGGATTGATTGTCACGAAGAAGATGACGTTAAGGAATTCTACTACCCAGGCAGCAAAGTAATCGATGACGGAGCAAGGAGGACATCAAAAGCAGACTAGCAATGTCAAAAAGAGCATTCCTAGCCAAGAAAAGTCTGCTAGTATTAAACATAGGTCTTAAATTGAGGAAGAAATTTCTGTGAATGTACTTTTGTAGCACAGCATTGTATGGTAGTGAAACAAGGACTATGGGAAAATCGGAACAGAAGAGAACTGAAGCATTTGGGATATGGTGCTACAGACGAATGTTGAAAATTAGATGGACTGATAAAGTGAGGAACAGCAGGTTCAACGCAGAATCGGAGAGGAAAGAAATATGTGGAAAACACTAACAAGCCGAAGGGACAGGATGATAGAGGACATCTGTTAAAACATCAGGGAATAACCTCCATGGTACTAGAGGGAGATGGTAATAAAGGCAGCTATAGAGGGCAAAAGCTGTAGAAGAAGACAGAGGTTTCAATACACACAGCAAACAATTGGCGATGTAGGTTGGAAGTGATACTCGGAGATGAAGAATGTTCGCACAGGAGAATTCTTGGCGGGCAGCATCAAACCATTCAAAAGACTGATTACTCAAATTAATAAACAATAAGGCTGTGTGAGTGGTGCTACATACCGCTTTGTAGCATCACAAAACTCATGAGGATGCATGTATGTCGCAAAGTTGCGGAGTGAGCACGCTCAGTGCGCTTCCTCTACAGCCGGCGTTGATTTCTGGCATAGCCAACCGTCACGTTTCCTTAGCCGCTCACTCGCCTTCGCTGGACGGGTGCAGTGTTCTATCCTGAGCATCCCCGTGACGAACTGAACAATGCCGTGGCGAAACGCGCCGCTCTTCGTTGGACCTTCCGTATTTTTTCTATTAAATCTTTCATAAATTAATTAATTTCCTTAGGGTTCTTCGAATAAATTTCGGAGTGGCACATGCTTCTCCTGAACTCATATCGTCGCTCCACTTCATCCCATATTGTATGAGTGTTAGTGTTTGCAGTGATTTATCATCATCAGGGCAGTCGAAAAGTAATAGAGCCTCTAGTCCCCTGTTTATGTTTAATAGCTTACGATTATTTACGTTCAAGTTCAACAGTCAGTCCCAGAATCAAGCGTACACCTTCTGCAGTACTTATTCTCCCGGCTGCAGAGGCCGGGAATGGGCGCTCTAGTGCGGAAGACGAAACCGTTATGTGAAGGTCAGGAGGTAACATCACCTCCATTGTCGGGTTTCTTTACGGGAGTAATGTGAGGCCACATTTGTGACCAGAAAATGATTGATTCTGAATGTTAACTTGTACGCTCCTATCTCCAGTGCAGTAATTACATTGTGTTTAAAGATATCCGGTAATTCAGTGGCTCAAGTTACTGGTGCGTTATAAGGGGACAAATTATTCCCTTAATGAAACTTACCCCTGATGGTCGTGTCGGTATCAAGCAGTTGACGATATAAGTCAGTAATGTTATTCTGCGTTACCTAATATTGTCCTCATCTCTCCATAGGCTATCTGAATTTTATACCACACGTCAAATCTTGTTGCTCGGATATCGCACACAGTATTGTGTGTCGGAAAAGTGTTGTGAATCTCAAACTTTGTATTACTTTGTCAATATATGGAGACAGAAATTTATTGAATACTTGAAATTCGTAATTGCGAATTTGAACGACCATCAGCTGTATAGTGGGCAGGCGACAATCAAAATTTGTGCTGGACTGGGACTCGAACCCAGATTTCCCGCATATGGCGAGCAGTCGCCTTACCATTAGGCAATCCTGAGTACACTTCTCAGCCAGGCCCAAACTCCCATATGTCGTCAACCATGTGTCTAAAACATGTATTCGTACATCTGTTATGTATATTTTCCATACAGGCGAGACACTTTACTTGAAAGTCGCTTGCCCAGTGTCGGAATAGCACAGGACTCTCTTTCCAAGCAGTAATCCCCTGTTCCGGCGTCTGCTGTTATGGTTAAATGGACGTGGCACGTTAATTTTAAGGGGTGGCTCGATGCCCTTCCTGTCGCCACCCCTTACCCTCCTGGATGGAATCAGTGTACCCAAGCTGTCTGCATCTAGTGCAAGCCATGGAATAGTGCCAACGCTTTTTAAATGTCTGCGAGTAGTGTAACTGAGGTGGAACGTGGGGACCCGCCCAGTATTCATCTAGCAGGATGTGGAAAACTGCCTAAAAACTACATCCAGGCTGGCCGGCACACCGGCCGTCCGTCGTTAGCCCGCCGGGTGGATTCGACAAGGGGCCAGCGCACCTACCCGAGTCCAGGAAGCTGCGTGTTAGCACTTTCGGCTACTGTGACAGGTCGGAATAGCACAGGACTTCAATATCAAAATTTATTTAGTATGTTAAAGATAGGTTCTCACTACTTTAGTTATGTGGGAGATTAGTGAAGCATTGCTCCCAACTTCCCATGGATCTGCTTAAAGTCTATATACCTGGGTACGTACAGGCTTGTGTGAATATCCCAACACTATGTGTTTAACTGATGATGCAGCCGTGTGATTACCATGATGAGTGAATCTGAAAATGAAGGTATCGTACTTAATGCTGTCACAGTAGTTATCTTGTGACTTGGTACTTGTGGTGGTTATCAGTTGTAAGTGTCTTGCTTTCCAACAAATTATTATGGTTGCCTTCAGATGTGGCTGACATATGCTGTGTTTGGATGGGCGTTGGAGACCCAGTAAATGTTGTCTGAAATGATCTGATGTCAGTTTCCACTGTAAGGGGAGAGCCACCTCTTAGCAATACTGGTACCACAGCAGACTGGGGCAGCTTGATTGTGTTGACCTAGGTTCAGTCATAGTAAACTACATTACATTTCGTTAAACCTCGTTCTTCTGTATTTTAAATCCTTATCGTTGCATCTGACGTATCATAAGATTCAATACTTCATTGGGTACAAGTGTAAATACAGTGTCTTAAGATTTTAATCAAGCACTACCTCATTGATTACTGACCAAAATGTCTGTTTCACTCATTGCGTTGCTTAAATGATTATCTTATGGTTCTTTGTCTTACCAGAGTGTATTAAGAATTTCGAAAACTTAAAGAATTTATTCTAATTAAATGTGTGATTCTTGTGAATTATTCAAATTTTCATGTCCTTAATTCGTCCATTTAGGTGTGAAATTATGAAGAGTGTATTTAATGTTTAGTTTTAATAAATGTATGAAAGTGTTGGTCTGTCTTTTGACACCCAGTCCTCACATTGCATACCACTTGGTTCACAAGCACAGGCAGCTACCTGCTGCTGATGGAAAACAAGTCAATGATTGATGAATGGATGTTCCATCAGGTACTTCAGTAGGCACTGGAGATATTGGTGGCTGACATTAGGCACTTGCTCCAATACGGTTGTGTACAGGGAACACCGGCTAGCATTCGAGAACAACTGAGCCTATCTGAGACCCACTACATCTGACTGAGAGTCTGGTTTGATGGGTGTGGGGGGGGGGGGGGGGGGGGATATTTACGAGACTCTGCTGGCTAGTACTTCTACAACAGTAGACCCCCACACCAGAAGAGAACACAAGTCATAGTAGCCTAGGGTAGACATGGTGTGGTGATGATTTCGTATGTTCTACTCCTGAAGGAGGATAGCCAGAGCTATAGGATTGCCCATCTTCACCTTCCACAGGCGCTGGCTAGCTTCTGCTGCTTTGTCACCTTTCTCAATGTGCACTCTTTGCACTGTGAATACGTCTTCTTGCTTCATAGTGTGTGATCACAACAATGGCGGCACTTCTCCCCCATGTAACGTCGTTTTGCTGCATTGACGCCAGACGGTTCAATGCCTCAGACTAAGGCGCGGCACAACACTCAATTTTCAAACAGTTTTCAGCGCTCCAGTCTTCCAATTGACAACAGTATCATCCGCGAGTACCCACGCACCTTTTCCGTAAAAAATGTTTTCGTGCGGTACTACCAGAATTACCTTTACACCTGTCGCCTTCGACCCGTTAAGAACATAGTGTGTAGTCCTCTCTGCTAGAGAGTCCTGACCGCAGAAACAAATCAGGTCATCAGATCCTATACTCGGTAAACTATCTACATCTATCTACATCTACATCCATACTCCGCAAGCCACCTGACGGTGTGTGGCGGAGGGTACCCTGAGTATATCGGTTCCCCCTTCTATTCCAGTCTCGTATTGTACGTGGAAAGAAGGATTGTCGGTATGCTTCTGTGTGGGCTCTAATCTCTCTGATTTTATCCTCATGGTCTCTTCGCGAGATATACGTAGGAGGGAGCAATATACTGCTTGACTCTTCGGTGAAGGTATGTTCTCGAAACTTTAACAAAAGCCCGTACCGAGCTACTGAGCGTCTCTCCTGCAGAGTCTTCCACTGGAGTTCATCTATCCTCTCCGTAACGCTTTCGCAATTACTAAATGATCCTGTAACGAAGCGCGCTGCTCTCCGTTGGAGCTTCTCTATCTCTTCTATCAACCCTACCTGGTGCGGATCCCACACTGCTGAGCAGTATTCAAGCATTGGGCGAACAAGCGTACTGTAACCTACTTCCTTTGTTGTCGGATTGCATTTCCTTAGGATTCTTCCAATGAATCTCAGTATGGCATCTGCTTTACCGACGATCAACTTTATATGATCATTCCATTTTAAATCACTCCTAATGAGTACTCCCAGATAATTTATGGAATTAACTGCTTCCAGTTGCTGACCTGATATTTTGTAGCTAAATGATAAGGGACCTATCTTTCTACGTATTCGCGTCACATTACACTTGTCTACATTGAGATTCAATTGCCATTCCGTGCACCATGCGTCAATTCGCTGCAGATCCTCCTGCAGTTCAGTACAATTTTCCATTGTTGCAACCTCTCGATACACCACAGCATCATCTGCAAAAAGCCTCAGTGAACTTCCGATGTCATCCAACAATTTTGTTGACTAGACGACAGTGCCTTTTGCAAGTCAAAGAACACAGCATCATCCTAGGTGCCGTTGTCTAGAGCTCTCGGGATTTCATGGGCGAAAAGATCGATGCAAGTATCTTAAGATATTTGCTTGCACAATCCACTTTATTCTCAGTACAGAAGATTTTCCTATTCGAAAAGCAATCAGTAGCGCACAAATATCATGCTGGACTATAAAAAGTCACCAAGTGTATACAAGGAAGGGAAAAAGGAAGGAAGATTATGATTTAAGGTCGTTAGAGACAGAGCACAAGTGCCAACTGATGGGGAAGGAAACTAGCGCTCACCTTCAAGCTACTATAGTCCTATTAGCATGTCGTCATTTTGGAAATACGTTAAGCACTCTGTTGCGGGTTTAGTTAGTTAATTGGTTCGTTGCATTTTCCATAGATCATTTGGACGATTCTTTTATCGAAATGATGTGGAAAGAGTCATTCTAGTGGATTTTTAGACGTGACTAGTGTTGATATTAAAGAACAGCTCATCTTTTTACTCCTACTCATGCAACCACACTTAAAAACAAGTTCTTTTTAATTGTTACCAGTTTTAAGTAGAAATTCTTCAGTAGAATAGGAGTTGTCCAAGAGAAATGATTTTAAATTAGATTTAAATCTTGCTAATCAACATCTCAGACATTTTATGTTATTGGATAAATGATCAACAGTTTTTATTGCTGGATATTGGACTCATCTCTGAGTCACTGACAGCTTTAACAATGGGTAATAAAGGTCACTTTTCCCTCTAGCGATTTTCTCATATTGTGATGCATCATTTACGACAAATTTTATTAGCGAATATATGTGCTGTGACGGCGCAGTTAAAATGCCTAAATCCTTGATGACATACCTACATCACAACTACGGGTGAACACCACGTATTACTCTTACTGCTCGCTTTTTTGCAATCAGTGCTTTCTTTGTAAGTGATGTGTTACCCAGAAAATTATTCTGCACGACATTATTGAGCGGAAAAATGCAAAAAACGTCAGAAAGTTAATACGATTGTTTCCAAGATTAAAAATTATACGAAGAGCAAAAGTAACTGAACTTAGCTGTTTGAGAAGGCCAGTTTCTTCCAGTTTCGGTTTTCATCAATATGTACACCCAAGAATTTGGACCCTTCTACGCTACTTACTGACTACTGTTTATGTGCTATATCAATTGTTGATATGACACTGTTTGTTATACAAAACTGAACGTAACGCGTTTTTTTTTTTTTTCAAAATTTAAGGAGAGTCCATTCTCAGAAATCACTCGTTAATTCTTTTGTCGTTTTTTTCTCTCATAGGATTTATTATAAAACCAGTATCGAATGCAAAAAGTATCAATTTCGTTTCTAGAATGTTAAGTGGAAGGTCACTGACATATATAAAGAACTGAAGTGGACCCAAAATTGATCCCTGTGGGATTCCACTTGTGACTGTACCCCAATCATTAAAATTTTCTACTCTTCCGACCCTGTCTGAAGTTTTCAACACAACCTTTTGCATTCTGTCTGTCAAGAATAATTCAGACCAGCTGCGTGTAAAGCCATCAGTTGCTTCAAACTTGAGTTATTCTAAGAGAGAAGAAACATCTACACAATCTAAGGTCTT
Organism: Schistocerca gregaria; assembly: GCF_023897955.1. Lineage (NCBI taxonomy): Eukaryota > Metazoa > Arthropoda > Insecta > Orthoptera > Acrididae > Schistocerca > Schistocerca gregaria. The sequence goes on along the minus strand of NC_064921.1, from coordinate 803,286,005 downwards.
AGAGAGATCACACAAATACCAACTGACGATATGTTAATGTTTAACGTTTATACTATTTGATGACTGAATATATAAACAGAGCTCTCTGAGCCGACAAAAATTTTCTGGAATTCAGACTATGATACGCTCAGTAAACTTCCAAAAAGACGTTAGTACAGGAATTGGAAACAATTGTTTAAGTCGGTCTTGTCTTACAAGAATTGAGTAGCTAAGCTGAAAAGAGACGGAAAAAAATGAATTGTGCACTCCCAGTATGAAGTCACACAGTAAACAATTATTCTAAGGAACTTAATGCTATTTCTCCTTCCCTTAAAAACGTAATTTGAGCTTCTTAGTTTTCAACCAGTGAGGCCTTTAACAATTACGGACACGCAAAGCAAAGCACGAGGACAAGCAAGATTAATGGATGACGTGCGCTTTTAACTTACGACCAACCTGCACGTCAGATACCAGTCCCAAGGTTCTCTGACCTTCATTGTAATGCGAGGTCGTGACAATGTTATCAAACAATCTTTCTTCCAGATATCTCCTCTACAAGTGGCGAAGCCGATGTTATTTTTCAACTTGCCAGGTTTTCTTTGCTACTAAATTTATATACACACCGCTTCATTATGTAGCGTACTTCTTGCGCTATTAAAAAATTGCTATTCTTAATTAACACTACACATCATTGCCCAAAATACTTTTTTGTGAAATAATCTCTTTATTTACTAGCAGAATAAAGCGTTAACCTAGAGTCATATCCGTTGCATAGTTAACAACAGTCCGCGTGAAAAAGGTTTACGTGCTTTCTTTATTGTTCTTCGGCGAAAGCCTGGATGCTTACCAATAGTTGTCTGATTTAAATGGTTTCCGTCTGTAAGGATAATAGGTTTCACTACAATGTTTCTGTCACTACTTTCTGGAATGAAATTTTTCGTATTTTTCGGTAGCTCTACACGTTAGTCATTGGCCGGGAAATGTTATGTTGTAGTTGACAAATGATAGTTACTATGATTGTTTTACCGTCATTTTTGCTTCTTCTTCTTATTCTTCTTCTTCTAATAATAATAATAATAATAATAATAATAACTATGCATTCTTCTATGGAGAAAGGTTGTAAACTGAGATTACGACAGTCAGCAGGTAAAATGTTATCCCAGACGTATGCTTTCGCTGTCGTGACAAATGAATGCATACATGCATGTCTAAAGGAACAGACATTTTAAAATAAATATTATAAGCCTAGAAGGGCAAAACAACAATAATAATACTAACGTACACGTTTGTCCCTTTAAATCTGTTTGCGGGATTCCAACGCATTTTGTGAGCAACTGGGGCGTAGACAGTGTGGCACATGGAGGTCTGGGTCGGTCCGTCAAGCGTGCACGGATAGCCGAAACTGTTAAGGCGACCGTTCGCGAAAACGGGGAAATCCGGGTTCGAGTCCCGATGGAGCACAGATTTTCATGTACGACAAAACAGGTAATATTTCTATACCTGACACAGCTGATGCAAAGAATTTGCGGTTGGAGAATAAATTTCGTGATATTAATACAGCTGCAGTTCTTCTCCACTGTCTGTTCCTTCAGATACGTATGCACAGTGTCAAATACGTAAAATAAGAGAAATAACTCTTTCAGATAGATTACACGCCACAGTAAATTATATAAAGAAGATTTCTAAAAAAATTAAAGCAGTAATGAAAAGCATGAAGCTGCTATGTCACTGGCGTTAGACAACCGAATGGTTCTGAAGTGCTTCCTACGCCTCTATCAAGATGATGGCACTGCCCATATTAATTAAAGTGTGGGATGAAATTAGGCAGTGGATGCGTTTTTGTACTTTACATTACGAATGTAATAATTACAATTGGAATTAGACAGGAGCTGTCAGTGTGAATGTTTCAGAACCACCACTTTAGAGTCATAGCTCCAAAACACTGAAATGAACTACTCAGAGATGACGAGAAAGATCGGAAGAAGCAGGCCTCGGCCAAAATAAGCTTAGCTCCGGAGAAACACAGCAACACACGAGGTAATGTTGACTGGAAAAAACTCTGTGAAATGCTGGAGGTAGGATGGATGAATCACAGAGAGCGAAAGATTTTCTACGACTCGTGAGAAACCACACTGCAGTTATGAGTATCGAAGGACATGAAAGAGAGTGTAAGAGATGTTCGTAGCATATTCCGGCTATTTATCTGTCAATTGAGCAAACAAGAAAGAAAACCAAGAAAAACTTAGGAATACGAATAAAGTTCAAAGCAAAAAAATTAAAACTTTGAAGTCTGCTGGTGACAATGTACTTCTGACAGAGACAGCAATGGACTTGGAAGATCAGTTGATCGAAACGTGCTGTTGAAAAGACGATATAAAATGAACACCAACAAAAATAAAACTGGGGTAGTGAAATGCAATGAATTAAATCTAGCTGTGCTGAGGGAATTAGATTAGGAAATGAGACACTGGAATGAAATGATCGTATGGCATCGATGGTCGGCAGTCATCACCTGGGGAAGTTCGACCACCGAGTTGCAAGCCTATTCATTTGATGCCACATTGGTGACTTGGCTGTCAGTGATGATGTAGACAACACAACACCATTCCTCGAGCGGAAAAAACCTCCGACACGGTCGGGAATCGAACCCTGGCCCAATATATGATAGTCAGACGCACTGACCAATCAGTTAAGTGGCAGACAATGAGATGCCACAACTTTCTTGACGGTATCTCGAGTGAAATGTGAACAGCACAGACAAAAGCTTTAAAATGTGGTGCTATAGAGCAATACCGAAGCCTAGGTGGGTAGATACGACAACTTGCTGAAAAGGTACCGAATCGAATTAGGGAGAAAAGAAATTTATAGTACAACTTGCAAAACGAACGGATTGTTTCATAGGACATATATTATCTGATCAGAAATATCCAGAAACTTATTATTGTACATTAATATGCGTTGCGTCCACCCTTCGCCTTTATGAGGGCCTGAAATCTACTGGGAATACTTCATTGAGATGTCTGAATGTCAGTGGAAGAATGGCGGCCCATCCCTTCTTCAGAGCCGAAACCAGTGAAGGTATTGGTGTTGAATACTGGTTGTTCTAGCTCATTACAGAAGTGTTCCCTTGGGTTCAGATGGGGACCCTGGGCAAGTCAGTCCATTTCAGGACTTTTGTTATCCACAAGCCATTGATGCTCAGATGCTACATTACGAAAGGGTGCACTGTCATGATGATACGAACTACCATCTTCTTACATGATTATGATGATGATGTTCGCTTTGTGGAGCTTTGTGGAGCTCCCGTACAAAGTTCCAATTGTTACACAGTCCAATTTTTTTACAATCCAATCCAGCCACTGTCAAAAATGATGATGATGATGATGAGATGATGAGGAGAACACAAACACCCAGTCCCCAGGCAGAGAAAATCCCCTACCCGGCCGGGAATCGAATCTACGCTAGACACTAAACCACGAGCTGTGGACATCTTCTTAGAACTGTCCCTCTACTGTACTCAATACACAATGCTGTAAAATGGCTTCATAACCTTCCACATTTAGCGTTTTCTTACGTTTGGTAGGAGGAACAGCCCCTAACCATGGAAAATACTCCCATTCCATAAAACCACCTCTTCCGTACTTCACTATCGGCTCTGCAGATGATGACAGGTGACGTTCTCTGGGCACGCGCCAGGCGCAAAACCCATCCATCGGATTGACACAGGGAACAGCATGATTCATCACCCCAAATCACTCGTTTACATTCATCCACTGTCCAGTGGTGTAGCTCAAGCTTAGTTCAGCATACACTATGGGAACGTTGGCTTATGAGAACCGTAGTATTCCAGTGTTTTTAATTCCCTATGCACAGTGACTGTACTAGCTTTAGTCCAGGTAGAACTTCGGAGCTCATGAGTGGGTTCTTTCGCTGGTTTCATGAGGTTTTTAAAACCCACCATCCGCAATACTCGACTGTCTCTTTTCGTCAATACGTCAGGTCTACCTGGTCTTGAAACTTCCTGGCAGATTTCAACTGTGTACTGGACCGAGACTCGAACTCGGAACCTTTGCCTTTCGTCTGGTACTGACAGAAGCAAAGCTGTGAGAACGGGGCGTGAGTCGTGCTTAGGTAGCTCAGTTGGTAGAGCACTTGCCCGCAAAAGGCAAAGGTTCCGAGTTCGATTCTCGGTCCGGTACACAGTTTTAACCTGCCAGGAAGTTTCATATCAGCGCACACTCCGCTGCAGAGTGAAAATCTCATTCTGGTCCTAACTGGTCTTGGTTTACGTGTGGCTGTTTCTTCGAGTTTCCACCAATTTTGGGTTTGTTGCTCAGATGACATCAAATGACTAGTCAACATTCCAAGTCACTGAACATTTCTGGCCGACCCACTATGGTGTTACTGCTTCTCTACTGACAACATGATAGTCCCCGCCTCCTGTTATACAGGCACGTCGACCACACGTGACATCTAGTGGTAAAGTCTGCATCACATAGTGGTGTCTGGACACCACTCATCAGCTAGAGTATCTACAGCCATGTTCAAGGAATCGTAACTCTGGCAATGGAGGGAAGAGAGAGAGAGTCTGTATGTGTGTGAGGGAGTGGGCAAGAGGAAAACCAATACTTGTCTACAGCAATCATGTTCAAACTATGGTAGTAGCTATGCTGAGATAAAGAGGCTTTCACAGAACAAACTGGAGAGCCGCACCAGAGTAGTTTTCGGACTGAAGGCCGCAACCACAGCGGTATCTTACAGATCTGTTTTCTGAGGCGGATCTTCAGATTTACCACGACAGATGGTCGGCGCGTGTGGCCGAGTCAGAAGCGAAAATTTTGAAGATTTCGACAGGCTGCTGCCTCGCTGAGCCGTGCATGTGGGTGGCGTGGTGCCTGGCTGGGATCCAAGTGGCGCATATTGCAGAGTCGGGCGTACACATGACGGCTCGCTAACAGCTGCTGGCGCGCAATAACCGCAGACGAGTGACGCTGACAAGTTTGCGCTCTGGTGCGAGGGCTTAGTTATGAGCGCCCGCCCACGCGCGAGCACACACACACACACACACTGCCGACGTAACAGGGAACATATGATGATTGCCGACACTCAAATTTTATAGCTTCCTAATGGACCTCACTTGTTACATCTTAAGACGACACGCACGCACTCTTCGCTTGTACTTTCCTGTCATTTGTCGAGTCTGAAGTGTTGGACGGCTTAAACCAAAACAGTGCGCTAGTTTAGTTAGTGTATACACACCCCGCTCACACACGCACCTACCGAGGCTTGTTGAACGTACAGAAGAAAAGGAATAAAACAGTAAGGTGAAAGGCTTTTAGGAGGGGCATTCAGGTTGACAGGTCCAGGACGAACATTTCACTGTGCAGCTGAGTGTGTCCTGGTTTCGCAGTTCTTGGCAGATTAAAACTGAGGACTTGAACCAGGATTCGCGAGCCAATGGTCTTATAGGCTGGTCTAGCCAAGCAGGACTCAACTTCAAATGGTTCAAATGGTCCTGAGCGCTATGGGACCCAACATCTGAGGTCATCAGTCCCCTAGAACTTAGAACTACTTAAACCTAACTAACCTAAGGACATCACACACATCCATGCCCGAGGCAGGATTCGAACCTGTGACCTAGCGGTCGCGCGGTTCCAGACTGAAGCGCCTAGAACCGCTTGGCCACACCGGCCGGCGACTCAACTTCACTGCAGCATCTCTCTAGTGCAGTGGTCGTCAAATTTTTTTGCGCAGGAGCCAATACTGACATTCTGGGGCGGCACCTCATACTGCAAATGTTCCGATCTTATTATTACACGGTAATCTAATAAATTAGTTTGCTCTGAGCCCCCAATAGTGCAGCTACTGCAAGTGAGCTGTAAATTGGCCGTCGGTTTCCAGGCCCTGCTACTGATCGTTAAAAGTGGGCACAAATCACAACTGTTCTCTGTTTCAGAGTGCTGTCTCCCTCGGAGATCCAAAACTGCGACAATCCAGTTTCCCGATGAAGCGTTGTTGTGTTATCTGAGTGATTGAATGATTAACTAATTCACAACAGTAGTTGCACTGATACTGCATAAAGGATTTAAACGCAAGAATCGATCATAAATCTGAACTAAGTTTTTGAATGTCATTTTTCTTCCACTAATTGTATTGTATTTCAACAGCCTGTATTTAACTTCAGCCGGCCGGAGTGGCCTAGCGGTTCTAGGCGCTAGAGTCTGGAGCCGCGCGACCGCTACGACCGCAGGTTCGATTCCTGCCTCGGGCATGGATGTGTGTGATGTCCTTAAGTTAGTTAGGTTTAAGTAGTTCTAAGTTCTAGGGGACTGATGACCTCAGACGTTAAGGCCCATAGTGCTCAGAGCCATTATTTAACTTCATACTCCTTGCTACAAATTAGCTGCTCGGGGGAAAACAATGGTAAGCGCCACCGCCGTGTATTTTGCGGTAGATGGCTAATGACACCACCTGTGATGCACAATGCAGTAAACTTACTAGTAATTCCAAATTCACTCAACAGATGACAGGGAGGAGCTTAAAGGTAAGCGCCACTGTCCGTGTGTTGCGGAAACATAATGGTAAGTGACAGAGAGAATGCTGGCAAGTAAAAACATCTCTGAGATTATGGCAACAGTGAACATGGCAGAAGACGAGGAATATACTTCCAATGATACTAATATCTTCTAGAGGGATCCAGAATACATTCCTAATGATTCACATGACTCAGAGGTATGTTATTATGTAAATATACTGTCTTTAGTACGTTTCACGAACATAATGGGAAGTGCATGTACATACCATTATGTTCCTGAAGTACAACTGAAAATTACACTCGCCGACAAGTACAAGATGTGTACAGTCCAGATCGGTGGTGCGAGATCATCAAGAAGTCGGCTTGTATGCAATATGAAAAGAGAGGATTTCTATCAAATGCGACACTCTAAAGAAGCATTTGTCTTCAGAAAGAAGACAGTTGATGATCAAGTTGATGTCAACTTAAGGAAAATATATAGGTGGAAGGTGACCTCCGAATATCCATCATCTTTATTCATCAGCGAGGCATTTTGTCATGACATTTGGCATGAAATAAACTTCAGGAAACGTGGAAGGCAAGGACCAGTTTCTACGCTTAGACTTAAATACAATGGGCCAAGGCTTATTGATAAGAAGAAAGTTGCTGACGTCCTGCCGCTTCTAAATTACATACCTCCTGTCCACATTGGATTTTCCCTGTCACTAAAGCCAACAGTTTCAGATGAAAGAGACATTAGTAATGAGAGTGATGAATGATTTTGCAGTTTCAGTAAATTGTTGAAGACTTACTGTAAAATTTAATATGTAATGCTCTATCACTGTGTGTTGTTAATGATGTATGGTAATGTAATAATTTTTGTATATTTCATTTGTTTTAGTCAGTTCTGATTTTCATTTATGTCTGTATACTAGAAGATAGATGTTAGAATCACTACAGGATAAAACGACTGTTCAAAAAAAATTATTCAGATTTGCAGATCAATTGAAACTTTAGATGCGCTGTATCTCGAAACTGTGATTTTGGCGCTTACCATTTTGTTCGCCCGAGCAGCTCATTAATATGTACAGCATTTCAAGATAACCGTCTCTACAATGCGCATCGGCGAACTATGTTTTTTCTATTTGAAATTTATGCTACAGCAGCTGGTTGGTAAGACGAACACACATTGGTGAGTTGTCAATACTGGAAGACAAACGAGAAAACATTCCCCTAGTCACCTCCTCTAACAGCACAGTGGCCACGTTACTTGATCCTCTGCTCCTGAAACTGCGAACTTTACTTAGCTCATGGCCGAATTCACCAACGTCAATTAAAATTAAGCACATCTTCAGATATATTGTTTCTTACTGAGTACTCTCTATAAGCTCTTAACGGTACTCGTTATTTTTAGATTTGACTGCTACTTGCTAGATGCATACTAAACTATTCAACAATGGTTTGGAATACTATTATAAAATGTAGTCCACGATACCAGAGGATTCATTGAGCTAGGCACTTCCTGCGTTTTCCAGTTAAGAGACCATATACTGGAGGGTGTTTACTACTGGCATCCTTTGTGGCCGTTTCCCAGTCACGTAAATATACAGCTGCCGCAGCGGCACACCACGAGCACTCCATTATCAAAACAGCTCCATTAAGTTTGTGTTAAGCACTGCAGTAACGTGCCACGTAAAGGCGTACAACACTTTGACAGAGTCCGGATGGTGGTCCTACTTTCAGTAGATCATACACAGCAAGATCGATCATATGTCACTCAAAGTGGTGTGTCTAAGGTATGGAGAAAGAACAGAGAGAGGGTAAATGCGAACGACGGACCTCGCAGTGGTCATCCTCGTATGCCGACACCAACGCTTGATCGTTTCCTCCAACTGTCGGCTCACACCACTGCCAGAAATATTGGACATGACTTCTCCCGGGCAACAGGGATTCGTATCTCAGACCAAACAGTGCGTAGATGGTTGCATCAGGGTGATATTCATACCAGAAGACCACTGAGGAGTTTTGCACTGAACCAACGGAGCCGACGCCATCTAAGAACCTGGGCTCTTGCACATCAACACTGAATGATTGCCGATTGGAGTAATGTCATGATTGATGACGAGACCAGAATTGGTTTGCCACAGCAAACATCATGTCTTAGGATTTGGAGAAGCGTTAGGCGGCACTAGGAATGCCGATACGCCCAGGAACAGCATCCGTTTGCAGATGGAAATGTGGTGTTCTGGGCAGTAATAATTATCGGACTGCGGACCACTCTAATTCTTATTTACGGCAGTTTGACTGGTCCCCGATAGCTCCGAGAAGCCCTACAAACGACTGTAAGGTCCTACTGACGTGAAGTCGGTGACAACTTGATCCTAGACGATGACAATATAGGACTGCACCGTACTCTAGCAGTGTCTCGGTATCTTCAAAGATCCAACGTCAACTGAATGCATTGGCCAGCACAACCCCCAGACACGAATTCAACTGATCATTCATAGGATCGGCTGAAGGGGGCCATTGCATAGCATCCGAATCCACTAATCAATCTTCAGCACCTCACTGAAGCTGCCATTGAGGAGTGGGACCTGATCCTCCAAGATAAACTTGATGGTCTCATCCAGAGTATGCCTCACAGAGCGGAAGAACTATCCGTGTGCAGGGAGGATATATCAACTACAAAAGGCTGATGATGATCATCATCAGATAAAGATTTTCGCTGTGTTTTTTCTTGATGTACACTTAGGAGAGAGCCTGCTCTGAGTTGTAATGATTTTTTGCAACTATCTGAAATTGTTCTTCTTTTCAGAAGGAATGACGTTTATTTTGTTAATAAGGATTTGTATAAAACTCAGTGGGTGTACTATAAGAAGCCACTGTAGTAAACTCGATGGTATTTTAAATTTTTATTGAAGTGCGTATTATAAAACACGGCTGAGAGCCGTTGGCCGATCTAATATTTGATTCGGGTCGCATGTTTGATGACCAGTGTTCTAGTGCCTTCCAAATTGTACACAAGTTCCCGTGCACACTTTGAGAGACCAGCACTCTCGGAAGAAAGGATACCGCGTAGAAATGGCTTAGCCACAGCCGGGTGGACTGTTTCCAGAATGTACTTCTCTCTGCAACGAAGTGTGGGCAGTTTTGGATCCTCCTGACAAACTAAAACAGTGTGTCAGACCGGAGTAACAACCTGGAAGCATGTCGTTTGTGGCGAATGCTCTTACCAACCAGGCACGATTCATATCGTGCCGCGTTAAGTAGACTATTCCATGGAAAGCATCCAGACACGTATTGGTGGGTATGGGTATCCGTTATGTCTACCCTTCACCTTTATGCCGGCTTGAGCCCTACTAGGCGCACTTTCAATGAGGTGTCTGAATGTAAGTGGCGGGAATGGAATCCCAATCTTCCTCAAGAGCCAAAACCAGAGAAAGCTGTGATTTAGGACGCTGGGGTCTAGAGCGACGTCGACGTTCTCACTCATCCCAGAGGTGCTCCATTGGGTTCACGACGGGACTCCGGGCAGGTAAGTCCATTTCAGAAATGTTACTGTCCAGAAACCATTGCCTCATTTATGCTACTCTATAACAGGGTGCTCATACAAACAATCACCATATCCGAGCGGTTCTTCTGTTGTATGCAATACACAATGCTGTAAAAAGTATTCATATGCTTTTGCATCTAACGTTTCTTTCTTAACCGCAATACGGGGACTACACCATAACCACGAAACACACCGCCCACACCGCAACACCACTCCCTCCGTACTTCGCCGTCGGCCCACACATGATGGTAGGTAACGCTGTCCAGTCATTCGCCAAACCCAAACCCTTCCATCTGATTCCAGCCGGCTGCAGCGTAACAGACAAGTCAAAATCGCCCATTTCTAGTCATCTCCTGTCCAGTGGCATCGCTCCTCAGGTGATACTCCTGGCTGTGGCTACCAGTATTTTATCTTGCTGGAAGTTCGCATTGATGCAGCTTGATGCACGTGAAGTAGCATATGGTACAAAAGTGGAATGAGGTACAAGCAGCAGATGGTACAGTATGTACTACGTCCAGGGGAGATTCCGCCAATTGTACTGAACTTGCTTCTTTATTGGTCGGCACATTCAGGTGTTAGGCGCCAAAACGTCTAACTTCTCTTATTATTTACATATTTTTATTGCATTTAACCCAGTTTTCAGCATGAAAATCTCTCATGGTTACCCTAGGAGTGTACCGTTTTTGTTTATTAAATTGCACTAGTTTCGAGAAACATAAGAGCAATGATATTACAACCGAAGTGCTTCGGACACCTTTGGGTCGCTTTGGCGCCCCTGGGAGACGAAGTACTTCGGCTGCACGACTCAGGCTGTTTCGGGAGTTCTGAAGGTCCGCTCACGCAACTCTGTTCCGGTCGTTTGGAGCGCCGGACGTGTAAGATTGTTTCGGGCATTCTTCACAGAAGGACGTTTATCTCTGTTTTGGGGCAGACATGTCGTACTCTGAATCGGAAGTTGTCATAAAAGTTACTGTACAATTAAGAAAGCTATTTCGATATTAATGTAAAAGCCAGTGTAAAACGTGTGATTACTTAAATATAACAAAACAGGATACAATAATGAGAAGTGTCGCCTACCACCATTGTCAGTACTACAGATATTGCCCTATGTAGATACGGAGACTAACCTGGGCAAGTGGCATCCCATAAAAAGCACAATCACAGGTTCCAGATGACGGCATAACAGTCTCCGCCGAATAAGATCCCACGACCGACGAGCTGTCATCTGCGCTGTGGACACAACGTTAGAAGACGTCAGCTTGGTGGAAAGAACGGTTAGGGACTCTTATTCAATCTCTCCAGCTTCTAGATCTGACTTCCAACACGGCAACATGTAATTTAAACTTACACCACCTCAAGTGTCGTTTAGCACTGACAACAGAAATGTGTGGCTTATGAGGAGCTGCTTGACACTGTGCTTCATTCTTTTTAACTCCCTACTCACAGTCACTGTGCTAGCTCGACTGCTGATTTGGAACTCACGAGTGATGGCTTTCTCTGATTTCGTGCCATTTTTTTCAAAACAGCCCTCCGCAATGCTCGACAGTGCCCGACGTCTGCCCTGTTCTGCTTCAGCTGCTGTTGTTCCTTCTCGTTTAAAAATAACGTTACAGTCATCTGTCTTCTGACTGGTTGATGCGGCGGCTCACATCTCTGGAGAATCTCCTCACCCCTTCCCTTATCAGTCCACGTAATTTTCAACATTCTTCCGTTGCACCACATCTCAGACGCTTCGATTATCTTCTGATCAGGTTTCCCTTAAGTCCATGTCTCACTTCCATACACTGCTGTGCACCAAACGTACATTCTCAGAAATTTCTTCCTGAACTTTAGGCACATGTTTGAAACTAGTAACACCTCTTAGCCAGGAATGCCCTTTTTGCCAGTGCTAGTCTGCTTTTTATGTCTTCCTTGGTCCGTTTACTTTGCTGGAGAGGCAGCAGAATTCCTGAATTTCATCTACTTTGCGATCACCAATCCTGCTGTTAGGTTTCTCGCTGTTCTCATTTCTCCTACTTCTCGCTACTTTCGTCTTTCTTCTATTTACTGTCAATCCACATTCCGTACTCATTAGACTGTTCATGCCATTTAACACATCCCGTAATTTTTTTTCGTTTTCACTGAGGATAGCAATGTCATCAGCGAAACTTATAATTGGTCTCCTTTCACCCTGAATTCTACTCCCACTCTTGACCCTTTGCTCATTTCCCTTATTGCTTCTTCAATGTCTAGGTTGAACAGTGGGGTTGAAAGACTTCAACCCTGCCCTACACCATTTATAGTCTGTGCACTTCGTTCTTCGTCTTCCCCTCTTATTGTTACCTTGTGGTCCTTCTACTTATTGCATATTACCCGTTTTTCCCTATAGCTTACCTCTATTTTTCTCAGAACTACCAACATCTTGTACCATTTCACATTGTTGAAGGCTTTTTCCTCCCCGACAAATCCTATCAACGTGTCTTGATTTTTCTTCAGCCTTGCTTCCATTATCAACTGCAACGGCCGGCCGTTGTTGCCGAGCGATTCTAGGCGCTACAGTCTGGAACCGTGCGACCGCTACGGTCGCAGGTTCGAATCCTGCCTCGGGCATGGATGTGTGTGATGTCCTTAGGTTAGTTAGGTTTAAGTAGTTCTAAGTTGTAGGGAACTGATGACCTCAGCAGTTAAGTCCCGTAGTGCTCAGAGCCATTTGAACCAACTGCAACGTCGAATTGCCTCTCTGGTGACTTTATCTTTCCTAAAGCCAGACTGATCGTCATCTAACAGATCCTGAGTTTTCTTTTCCATTCTCCTATATATCATCCTTCATTGGCTGGTCGAGGGGAGGGTACCAAACAACGAGATCACATGCCCCTATTATTCTTGTCAGAAAATTGAATGCAAGAGTTCTCGAGGCCGATTATGCGAGAATTATTGCTGTCTTCGGAATAGTCTGATGATTTTCATCCGAAAGTCTGATGGTATGGTACCACTTTCATACATACTACACACCAACGTGAATGTCGTTTTCTTTCCACTTCCCCCAATGATTTTAGAACTTCTGATTGAACATCATCTATCCCTTCTGCCTTATGCTATCTTAAGTCTTCAAAAGCTATCTTAAATTCTTATTTTAATAATGGATCCTCTATCTCCTCTATATCGACTTCAGTTTCATCTTCTATATGTCATCAGACAAGTCAACCCCTTCATAAAGGCCTTGAGTGTACTCTTTCCACCTATCCACTCTCTCCAAGGCATTTAACACTGGAATTTCCAATGCGTTCTTAATGTCAACGCCCTTGCTTTTCATTTCATGACTTTTCTATATCCTCACTCAGTCCTTCCGACAATCATTTCATTTTCGATTTTATGCAGTCATTTCTCCTTAGCGTCCCTGCAGTTCCTCTTTATATTATTCTGAAGTTATCTTTATATCTATATTCCTGAATTTTCCTGAACATTTCTGTACTTGTGTCTTTCCTCGATTTGTTGAAGTATTTCTTCGTTTACCCACTGTTTCTTCGCAGTTTCCTTACTTGTACCTATCTTTTTCTTACCAACTTCAGTGGTTGCCCTATTTAAAGATATCCATTTCTTTTTAACTGAACTGCCTGCTGAGCTATTCGTTATCGCAGTAGCTATAGCCTTAGAGAACATCCAAGTGTATCTTCTTCATTCCTTAGTATTTCTGTATCCCACATCTTTGCGCATTGCTTCTTCCTCATTAGTTGCTTAAACTTCAGCCTACTCTTCATCGATACTACACTGTGATCTGAGTCTGTATCCTGGGTACGCTTTACAATCCAATATTTGATTTCGAAATCTCTATCTGACCATGATACAATGTAACTGTATTCTTCCCGTATCTCCCGACCCTTTCCAAGTATACCGTCTCCTCTTGTGATTCTTGAACATAGGATCCTATTACTAGCTAAAATGTGTCGCAGAACTAAATTTGTCTTTCTTATCTCTCGTTCCTACCTCCAAGCCCGTATATTTCGATAAACTTTTCCTCTACTGCTTCCTCTACAAAGGCTTTCCGATCCCCCATGACTGTTAGACTTTCATCACCCTTTATGTACTAGATTACTCGTTCAATATTCTCATATTCTTTCCTTACCTCTTTATCTTCCGCTTACGACGTCGGCGTATATACATGAACTATTGTTGTCAGTGTTGTTATGCGTTCGATTCTGATGAGAAAACCCTATCATCACTGTACTGTTCGTAGTAACTCACTCTCTGCCATACCTTCTTACCGTTTCTAATCATACTCCCGTTATAACATTTCCTACTTCTGTTGATATTACTCTTCTGTCTTCTTTTCATTTCTCTTCATTTACCCCCACTGTATCTAGAATGAGCCTTTGCATTTCCCTTTTCACTTTTTCTAGCTTCCCTACTATGCTCGAACTTCTGACATTCCACGTCTCGACTCGTAGATCACTTTGCTTTTGTTCGTTATTCAATCTGTTTCTCATGGTCACCTCTCCGCTGGTAGTCCCGTCAGGGAGATCCGAATGAGGGATAACTCTTCTGAAACCTCTTGCCAGTGGAGAGACCATCGTGACACTTTTTCGATTACAGGCCACTATGGGGAGGCGGGTAAATTAATTAATAATCTTCACCGTCTACAAGAACCGGAAGACTATTTTTGCGGTCAGCCAGATAGGGATGGACAATATACTGACCATAATTTCCAGTCTGCAAGTCCACATGACTCATTGTGCTTAGTGAAAGAAAATGTTCCTACTTGCTATTTACTCAGCGGGATCAGGAACAATGACTATAAAAAAAGTTTTGAATTTTAACTGATTGATACATTCAGTAAATGTTCACTTGCACAAAACATAAAAAAATTCGTAATAGTAATAATAATGTTCCTACTGGAGATAGAACAATTTACAGTTCAAAGGAGACCTCTACCGAAAGTTCCAGGTGAAATGGTCTATCGCCCTGACTTCTAATTACCTTAGTACTTAGTTGCTCACCCTAAAAGTGGAAATAATCTCGTCACTTAACATAAGGTTTTTTTCAATATTATGGACGCCATACAAACATTTACTTCCGTGAAATCCAAGCGATCCATGACGGTTTACAGTCCTCGCAAGGTAACTTTCCACTTTTACCGAAAACGCTTTTGGTAGTTGCCCCGTTCTGACGTCATCCGAGGCACAGCGCATGCAGGTGTTTGACTGACGCATACAGGTTGATATCTCGGTGCGTAGTGTCTCCTTTTACCGCCTCTCTGGCCGTATTTGTATATGGACGCAGCGGGCCGCCAAGCGGAACATCTGCTATCAATAGCTCTAGGCAAAAGTAGCGGCACCTAAATGGCTCTTCCTCGGACACGTACTTATTAACAGCTCTGTCGTTTAATAATTTACAATCTTCCCGGTCTTTATATAATTAAATTTAAGTTTGTTTTAGTTATTGAAAAAGTTTTAGGTCGACGACACGGAAACTTTGCCGGCTAGAATTTTTAGAGCGGAACCAAGAGTAGCACAAGCTCTCTCAACTGCCTCTTTGGAAGTTCTTATAATGATTGTTATTCATATGAAGTGTTGAAACTTGGTACAGTTGCATTATTTAATGAGTGTAATTAAGTTCTGTAATTAGAACTTTCTGTCACAATTAAAAACGGTATTTAATCTATTATGAATAAGGAAATTTCTGTTCCAAATTTTGGATTTTGGTAAATAATTTGAAAAATAAAAGAGATAGCTGATCGTAGCTACAAAGTTAATGTTTTTATATCAAGTTAAGGCTACACACGAATTTTCGTCTTTCTCAGTTCAATGTTTGACGCCTTCAATTTTTCATAAAAACACCGTTTTTGAGCAAATAATTGCTCCGATCAAATCGAGACGTGTAACTTTTGATTGTGACACAGTGTTGCACATTCTGAAAAAATGTTAGCTTTCTAGCTTCATTATTCACCGCCACTTTTTTCTTAAAATAATATATTTACCGAAAGTTATTGATAAGATGACTCACAGACTTGACCATGCTAACATTACTACACTACTGCCCATTAAATTTGCTACACCACGAAGATAACGTGCTACAGACGCAAATTTAACCGACAGGAAAGATACTGTGATATACAAATGATTAGCTTTTCAAAGCATTCACACAAGGTTGCGCCGGTGGCGACACCTACAACGTGCTGACATGGGGAAAGATTTCAACCGATTTCTCATACACAAACAGCAGTTGACCGGCATTTCTGGTGAAACGTTGTTGTGATGACTCGTGTAAGGAGGAGAATTGCGTACCATCACGTTTTCGACTTTGATTAAGGTCGGATTGTAGCCTATCGCGATTGCGATTTATCATATCGCGACATTGCTGCTCGCGTTGGTCGAGATCCAATGACTGTTAGCGAGTATGGAATCGGTGGGTTCAGGAGGGTAATACGGAACGCCATGCTGGATCCAAACGGCCTCGTATCACTAGAAGTCGAGATGACAGGCATATTATCCGCATGGTTGTAACGGATCGTGCAGCCAAGTCTCGATCCCTTAGTCAACACATGGGGACGTTTTCAAGACAACAACCATCTGCACGAACAGTTCGACGACGTTTGCAGCAGCATGGACTATCAGCTCGGAGACCATGGCTGCAGTTACCCTTGACGCTGCAACACAGACAGGAGCGCCTGCGATGGTGTACTCAGCGACGAACCTGGGTGCACGAATGGCAAAGCGTCGTTTTTTCGTATGAATCCAGGTTCTGTTTACAGCATCATGATGGTCGCATCTGTGTTTGGCGACATCGCGGTGAACGCAAATTGGGAGCGTGTATTCATGATCGCCATACTGGCGTATCTCCCGGTATGGGGTGCCATTGGTAACACGTCTCGGTCACCTCTTGTAAGCATTGACGGCACTTTGAACAGTGGACGTTACATTTCAGATGTGGTACGGCCCGTGGCTCAACACTTCATTCGATCTCTGCGAAACCCTACATTTCAGCAAGATAATGCACGACCGCGTGTTGCAGGTCGTGTACGGGACTTTCTGAATAGAGAAAATGTTTGAGCGCTGCCCTGACCAGCACGTTCTCCAGATCTCTCACGAATTGAAAACGTCTGGTCAATGGTGGCCGAGCAACTGGCTCGTCACAATACACGAATCACTACTCTTAATTAACTGTGGTACCGTGTTGAAGCTGCATGGGCATGCAAACTCTGGTTGACTCAATGCCCAGGCGTATCAAGGCCGTTATTACGGCCAGAGGTGGTTGTTCTGGGTACTGATTTCTCAGGATCTATGCACCCAAATTGCGTGAAAATGTAATCACACGTTAGTTCCAGTATAATATATTTGTCCAATGAATACCCGTTTATTATCTGCAGTCCTTCTTGGTGTAGCAATTTTAATGGCCAGTAGTGTAAACTGAAATATACACGGACAAAGTTTGGAATAGTTATTTTTAATTTTAATTTTGAATCTTAGATTATGCTGCTAGGCACAGGCGCGTTATGACGACGTGGTACTGCGAGCAGTGAACCGGGTTATGTCCCAGGACACTCACTCGCCTCAGGATCTTCGCCACAGCACATGTCCAGTGGATACACATATTGTATCTTTAATTCATTGGTTTGCATTACCTTCTGCATCCTCATGCTGTTGATCATTGCCATTAGTTTGGACAAGCATGTCCAAAAAGCACATTGCACTGTAATTCCAAATAACAGACGCAGCTCAGTATCGTATCGTATCTTCAGATGTGGTCCTGGTTGCCTACTCAAGGGTCGGACATCGCAGAGCGACATTAACATTGTGAAAACGGTGGCGTGGTAGATGTTAATACGTTTTTCAGAGTACAAGGTGTTTATAAATGGATATCGGAGTTTAACGCTTTATGAGATTTATTATATTAAACTTACAGTCAGAAATAATATGTCAAATGAAAGAGCAACTAAAACAGTTTTACCATGAACCTTACAAATGTTCAATGTGAACACCATTTGTCACACGGCACACATCAAGTCTTTGGACGAGTTCTTGCCAAATGTTGATAAGTGTGTCTTGAGTTATTGTAGCAACAGCTGCTTCAGTCCGGTTTCTTAATTCAGAGAGGTCTGCTGGTAGCGGAGGCACGTACACAGCGTCCTTGATGAAGCCCCAAAGGGAAAAAAATCGCATGGCGTTAGATCAGGTGAACATAGAGGCAATGCAAAGCAAGCCCTATCATTGGTCTCCATGTGGCCTATCCAGAACTTGGGTACAGTAAAGTTCAACCAATCGTGTACTGCGCTATGCCAGGGAGGTGGCGCACCATCTTGCTGGAATATGAAGTTCTCTGGCTCATCTTCTTCCAACTGAGGGAAGAGCCATTACTCTAGTGTATCAAGGTTAGAAGTGCCAGTTACAGCAGGTGCACCAAAAAATAAAGACCCATAAACCTTCTGCCAGGAAACGGCACAAGAAACTTTAGGGGAATCTCGTTGAATTTATACTACCTCGTGAGGATTTTCTGAGCCTCAGATGTGCACATTGTGAGTGTTAACATGTCCACAAAGATGAAAGGGCGATTCATCACTGAAGACATGATCCAGAAAATCTTTATCGTCATGAAACAACGTTTCATTTGCCAAGTTGGCACACAATCCATGTTCTGTCTGTTTTAGAGCATGTAATAACTGTAAACAGTAAGAGTGTAGTTGTACACTTTTCTTAAAACTTTCCAAACAGTCGAAACGGGAACTTTTAATTCACGACTAGCGTTCTGGACTGATTTCTTTGGGCTACCAGTGAACGACTCTCTCACTCGCTCAACAGTCTCTTCACTAACTCTTGGTCGTCCTGTGCTTTTCCCTTTACAAAAGCAGCCGGTATCTTCAAACTGATGATACCACCTACGAATGTTATTGTCACTTGGAGGATCACAACCGAACTTCAGCCGGAACACTCGTTGCACAGTAACTACAGATTTGGTCTTTGAAAAATACCAAAACACACAACGCTTTCTGTTCAGTAGTCGCCATCTTCGCTACTACCGCTGTCTAGCGGATTGCAGCGGAAACATTGCGCGTTGCGCATGCGCACTGGTGCCAAATGCAACTGTTTGAGTTGCTCTTTCATTTACCATATCATTTAAAACTGTAAGTTTAATGTAATAAATGTTATAAAGCGTTAAAACCGCGATATTCATTTATAAACACCCTGTATTTATGTCGCTCTCCTACGTCTAACCCATCAGTCGGCAACAACGAGCACACCTGAAGTTGTCCACCGCAGCTCCGGACGAAACGTCGGGAACGAAAATGCTTCATGGACGACTGCCGTACAAACCGAAAGATTTAGCAGTTGCATATCGACACCTCTGTGCAGTTATCTTTCCATTGGCACCTCGATGACTTATTGTGCACTCCCAATACCCACGGCGTGCGCAGAACGCTCGCGAAGTCGTGCAGGTTATTTCCGCCGTACGAGTTTTGGGCTGTTCCAGCACCGCTGGAAGGCGGCCGCTGCCCACTCGGCAAGCGGCCATCGCCGCCTCTCTCACACAGATTGCTCGATAGGCGACGCGCCGGCCTCCTCATCAGCCGGGAAAATGAAAAACCCGGCGAGAGCTGCATCGAGAGGTCGCCTCATCGCAGCCCCTCTCTCGTTTTTCTCTCTCTCTTTTTTCTCCGTCCCGCAAGTCTTTTGCGATCCGCGGGAAAACGAGCGGGGTTATTAAAAGCGCAGCACTTGGCAGAGCTGGCGAGCATCGGAAAAGAAAAAGCCAGCCTCGCATTGTTTGAAATGACTCCCCGTCTCCTACCACACTCGCATCCCACGCCGGTCCCATCTCTAACACGTGTATCAACAAATACACTACTGGCCATTAAAATTGCTACACCAAGAAGAAATGCACATGATAAACGGGTATTCATTGGAAAAATACATTATACTAGAACTGATATGTGATTACATTTTCACGCAATTTGGGTGCATAGATCCTGAGAATTCAGTACCCAGAACAACCACTGGCCGTAATAACGGCCTTGATACGCCTGGGCATTGAGTGAAACAGAGCTTAGATGCCGTATAGAGGTACAGCTGCCCATGCAGCTTCAACACTATACCACAGTTCATCAAGAGTAGTGACTGGCGTATTGTGACCAGCCAGTTGCTCGGCCACCATTTGCCAAACGCTTTCAATCGGCGAGAGATCTGGAGAATGTACTGGCCAGGACAGCAGTCGAACATTCTCTGTATCCAGAAAGGCCCGTACAGGACCTGCAACATGAAGTCGTGCATTATCCTGCTGAAATGTAGGGTTTCGCAGGGATCGAATGAAGGGTAGAGCCACCAGTCGTAACACATCTGAAATGTAACGTTCACTGTTCAAAGTGCCGTCAATGCGAACAAGAGGTGACCGACACGTGTAACCAGTGGCACCCCATTCCATCACGCCGGGTGATACGCCAGTATGATGATGACTAATACACGCTTCCAATGTGCGTTCACCGCGATGTCGCCAAACACGGATGCGACCATCATGATGCTGTAAACAGAACCTGTTGCCTCAGGGATCGAGACGTGGCTGCACGATCTGTTACAGTCATGCGGTAAGATGCCTGTCATATCGACTACTAGTGATGCGAGGCCGTTGGGATCCAGCACGGCGTTCCGTATTACCCTCCTGAACCCACCGATTCCATTCTTTGCTAACAGTCATTGGATCTCGACCAACGCAAACAGAATGTCGCGATACGATAAACCGCAATCGCGATAGGTTACAATCCGACGTCGGAAACGTGATGGTACGCATTTCTCCTCCTTACACGAGGCATCACAACAACGTTTCACCAGGCAACGCCGTTCAACTTCTGTTTGTGTATGAGAAATCGGTTGGAAACTTTGCTCATGTCAGCACGTTGTAGGTGTCGCCACCGGAATAGCTAATCATTTGTATATCACAGTATCTTGTTCCTGTCGGTTAAATTTTGCGTCTGTAGCACGTCATCTTACTGGCCAGTAGTGTACTTCTCGACAGCTTTTTTTTGTTTTACTAACAAGGAAACATCACCAATTTGACCTTATATTTGAAGAAGAAACATACACACTTGCAGGATATCAGCTCCTACAATCAAGTCCGCATGAAAATTCGGATCTAAGTTCCGAAAGTAGGGAATTATCACCTTCGAAATATACAGCTTTGCAATTTCGTGTGCACTAGCTTTTTTGTCACTCGCTCCGCCCCATAGCAGCGGCCTAATGCCGGAGCGTGAAGTAGTAACAGTAGACTTACTGAGAGGTTCATTTCGATAGCGTCGACGAACAAACAAGTCATAGCGCTCCATTCATTGTGTTCAAGAACGCGGTTTGTAACCTGTAGCTGGTACCTCAGATCTCTCTGCTTTCAACAATTTTATGTTGCAGTTCACAAAAGCAGTGTAAATCAATGAAATGAATGAGTGTGTCATTAAAGAAATCGTGTCGCCCGTGAACGTGGCCTTCAGGAGCGCTTTGCCATAAACCTGTGGGTTGGAATCTTCGTAGGAGTGGTTTTCGGCCCTTACCTAATGTTGGACAGGTTCAGTGCACCCCTGTAGCGTACGTTTCTTTGCAGTACTTTGCCCGACGCCTTAGAAAACGTTCCGCTCCGTATAAGGCGACAGCTATGGTTTCACCATGATGGTGCACCGCCAAACTTTGGAATATGCGTAACTATTTAAATTACGCGTTTCTAGGGAAATGGATTGGTCGTGGACGTCCAATGTTCTGTCCTCCACGTTCCCCAGTCCTTAATCCACTATATTTTTATGTGTGAAGACACTTAAAGGGACAAGTGTATAGTACTTCACACAAGGATGAACACGAACTAACAGGTCCCATGTATGCCGCTTTCGCAGTGGTAGATGCAGGTGTGTTGCGTAGTGTGCAGCAACATATGATCTAGCAAGTGGCGAAGTGTGTGGAAATGCAAGATGGTCGCTTCGAACATCTTCTCTAGGTGAATGTTACACGCACGTCTACATACCAGCTCTATGAAGATAAGTCTGGACGTCAAACGTACAGTAAGCAATTATTGTACATAGCATAATGTAGAATCTAATACAGCCTATCTATTGGCTTTTTTTCCTCACTGGATACACACGTTGCTACTGTGTCCACTATTATTTTACACTGAAGCGCCAAAGAAAGTAGTATAGGCATTCGTATTCAAATACAGAGATATGTAAACAAGAAGAATACGGCGCTGCGGTCGGCAACGCGTATATTAGACAACAAGTGTTTGACTCAGCTGTTAGATCGGTTACTGCTGCTACAATGGCACGTTATCAAGAGTTAAGTGAGATACACCGTGACGTTTTAGTCGGCACACGAGCCGGCAGGGGTGGCCGAGCGGTTCTAGGCGCTACAGTCTGGAACCGCGCGACCGCTACGGTCGCAGGTTCGAATCCTGCTTCGTGCATGGATGTGTGTGACGTCCTTAGGTTAGTTAGGTTTAAGTAGTTCTAAGTTCTAGGGGACTGATGACCTCAGAAGTTAAGTCCCATAGAGCTCACAGCCATTGGAACCCAATCGGCGCACGAGTGCTGGGACACAGCTTCTCCGCCGGCTTCTGTGGCCGAGCGGCTCTAGCCGCTTCAGTCCGGAACCGCGCTGCTGTTACGGTCGCAGGTTCGAATCCTGCCTTGGGCATGGATGTGTGTGATGTCCCTAGGTTAGTTATGTTTAACTATTTCTACTTTCTGGGGGACTGATGACCTCAGATGTTAAGTCCCATAGTGCTCAGAGCCATTTGAACCATTTTGAACAGCTTCTCTGAGGTAGCGCTGAAGTGGCTATTTTCCTGTACGACCATTTCACGAGTGTACCGTGAATGTCAGGAAGCCGGTAAAACATCAAATCTCCGACATCGCTAAGGCCGGAGAAAGATCCTGCAAGAACGGCACCAGCGACGACTGACGAGAATCGTTAAACCTGACCTAACGCAATCCTTCCGCAAATTGCTGCAGATTTCAATGCTAGGCCACCAACAAGTGTAAGCGGGAGAACCATTCAACGAAACATCATATATTTGGGCTTTCGGGAGGCGAAGGCCCACTCGTGTACTCGCCTTGGCCCGTCCATACCGACGTTGGACTGTTGGTGACTGGAAATATGTTTCCTGGTCGGACGAGTCTCGTTTCAAATTGTGTCGACTGGATGGACTTGTACGAGTATGGAGACAACCTCATGAATCTCTGAACCCTGCATGTCAGCAGGCGACTGTTCAAGCTGGTGGGGGCTCTACAGTGGTGTGGGGCCTGTGTAGTTGGAGTGATATGGGACACCTGATATGTCTACATATGACTCTGACAGGTGACACGTACATAAGCATCCTGTCATCATATGCATCCATTCATCTCCACTGTGCATTCCGAAGGACTTGGGCAGTTCCAGTAGGACAATGCGACACCCCACACGTTCAGAATTGCTGCAGAGTGGCTCCAGAAACACTCTTCTGAGTTTAAACACTTCCGCTGGTCACCAAACTCCCCAGACATGAGCATTGTTGAGCATATCTGGTGGGATGCCTTGCAACAAGCTGTTCAGAAGAGATCTCCACCACCTCGTACTCTTACGGATTCATGGGCAGCCCTGAAGGATTTATGGTGTTAATTATCTTCAGCACTATTTCAGACATTAGTCGAGTCCATGCCACGTCGTGTTGCTGCACTTCTGCGTGCTCGCGGGTGTCTACACGATATTAAGAAGGTGAGCCAGTTTCGTTGGCTCTTGGTGTACATTGGCTTCATTTGTGTCATGGACGAAACAAAATGGTCGTTTACGTCTTTAATGAGTTCATGTTACGTCTTAATGTTTAAATAAAGATAAAACAACAGAGAGAAATACACAAGATACCGATTTGGGGAGCGTAAACTAGCTACAATTTGATGCTTGAACTGCAAAAAGAAAAAGGAAATCTGGAGCGAATGCGACTCGAACATCGACGAGACTGCATATCTGTTCCCCACTGCATTGCCTCGTCTCACCAATCTTATGGGATAGCTCCAGCACGGCGTTAGTACATGCTAGCTGTTCTTGATCATGCTGCACGCAGTCACAGCGTTGCCACAACCTCGTTTTCTAAACCACATTTCCTTTAAACCTATTGGCGGGACTAGCTTTTACTAGACACACTTTTGTCTTGAATTGGGATGACGAATAGCATGCCGATCTCCAAGTGCGGCATTTTTTTTTCTTCGCCTTATATACACACACTGAAAATCTAAATGACTAAACCTAAGCAACTGAAGAATTATTATGAATTGGAGTTACGATTTACAATTCAGTTATGGCAATCACTTTGAAGAGTAGCGCAACTCCTGCAGATGTACTTCACTTTAAGAGTGTCATCTTTTCAGTGGAAAGAATGACGCACCATAGCCATGTTAATAATTAAACGGTGTCGAGTATAGAAGCCTGAGGAAAGCTAGCTCCAGTGTACTAATAACAAGAACTCCAAAATAAATGCGCCAAGGAAATCAAATACTCTTTTGACAATAGTGGGACCTGAGGATGGTGGTAAAGTGCTACCTAAACTAGTCGTGTGAGACAATAAAGGCATTCTTAAGATTCAGTTGTGGTGGTACTTTTTCTTATACACATGATAACCAACTTCCAAAAGGCAAATAAAAACAAACAACCCCCCCCCCTTTATAAACATCTGAAGGCTTGCAGTAAGTTTTGTATTCCTACAGTACTGAAAACCAGCAGTTTTACAATTAGTATTTCCCCCCACCCCCCTTCCACCCCCCGCCCCATTTACGTGACACTCACAACGCTGCACAATATTATTCCCATTACTTTGACACTTCCAGTGATTCTTATTTCACATACATGCCACATTCATTCCCTAATTCAACCAGACGACGAAACAAATTAAAATAATACACATTGTCCTGCAAATTAAATACAGGAGTTGGACAAAAATGTGGAGAAACTGCGAGAAACGTATGCTTGAACATAAATGCAGATGGTAGCCAAGCCTGCTCGTTGCGCTGTTGTATTTGACCACAGACAGCATCTGTACAATGTCTTCAAATCGTTATAAATGTCAGTCGTGATTAGAACGATGTCCTGTGTAACTGTGAGTGCATTATGTCGCAGCCAAGTAACTTAAAATTGAAGAGTATTGTGAAGAAAAGTAAGAGGACGACAGCTGAAAAAGTTATGCTGAACTGAATGTTCCACTCAGGTCCTGTCAACACCAAAATGACATGAAGGGAGCTCCGTAAGCATGGAACTGGAGGGCCAGCTGGAATTCCAAAACCACAAATCGGCGACGCAAATGACGGCCAGAGCCATAAATGCTGGTCTGTGGAGCGAGGGGATAAAGTGCTATCGTCGGATGATTCTCGTTTCACAGTTTTTGTAGCTTTTGGTCGAGTTTTCGTCCCAAAACTGAAACATGACGGAGTTTCGGTGATGATTTGGAGAGGCATATAGTGCTACTTCATGAGTGTTCTGCAAGGTAGCATTATGGCTGATTAGGTCCATCCCCTGGTACTGTGTTTGTTCCCCAGTGGTGATACTGTGTTCCAAGGGGACAGGACACACAGCTCGGATCTTCCAGGATTGATTTTGTGAGCACGAAGATGTGAAAATTCATCTCGCCTAGCCACTCCAGTCACCAGATCTCAATGAATTGAGCCTTTGTGATCTACTTTGAAGAGATGAGTGCGTGATCGCTATCCCCTTCCATGATTGTTACCTGAACTTGCGACTACTTTTCAGGGAGAACTGCATACGATTCTCTTGAAAAACATACAGGGCCTGTAGTCATCCATTCTGAGATGATTGGAAGCTATTTCGATTGCCGACGGGTCTCCTACACTGTATTAAATGTGTTTTTCGTGTTTCCAAAATTTTTGCCCGCCCCCTTTACTAGTAGCAGTTTCAAATTATAAGGATTACTGTAACCTTCCCGTATAAATAAAAAACATAAAATAATGAAACTTGGATAATTAAATTCTGACGTATGAAAACTGATAAATCTTAACTCATGAAAAACTGATAAATTTTGACGTAAGCAGCGTTACGCCATGACCCTGTGAAATCATTCTGAATCTGTACGTGAGAAATAAACTGAAAAATTCTTACCTCGTGTGATGGTGTCTGTATATGTGCTCGTAAATGGCACAGCTTAATGCAATGTCTGAGATCTGAATTACTAGAAAAACTGACATTACTTAGTGACACAGCTGCATAGCTGGTCATCTGATTACTAAAGAACACATGACTATGATCTGACAAAAATTCTGGAATATTTTAATTTAGATAAATGACTGGATCGGGACTGGCAATGACTTAAGGGGAAATTATACTTCTATAGTTGAATGGTAAAAACAATCATATTCTGAAAATTTTTTACGTTATTGATAAAGATCTACAATCAATTAGACGGAAAATTGAATAAATTACAAATCTGGGTAAACTGGTGCTGACGAATCACGAAAGAAAAGATTGAAAGAAATTCTTATTACCATCTCAGATAAATAACTACGCACATGCCAGTAAAAATAATAAAGTTTATCTTACAATACATGGTTGACTTAATTACACTGTTGACTTTTCATTATATTAACAATTATTCATTTGTTTATCATCATGTCGTTCCATGGTATCATTTACCTCTGCGGCTGATCACAATTATTATTCAGTTCCATGTAATAAAATTTTACAATTTGTTCTGCACTGTGACTTTAACAGCTAATAACTGTAAACTGCGCTATAGCAGCGACAGACTACAACTACACTGTAGCAGCGAGCGAATGGAACTGCGGCAGAGACTGCTCTGACCTGCGTCTCTATTGCCGCTCTCTTTTAACAGGGGCAAAGATATTTTATGTCTCTGGCACGCCTGTGAATTGTCGTTCTAGCAAGTGAGCAATACATCGAGATTACATTTGCTCCAGCAGGGTGGTGAATCCCTTACATTAGGTAAATTTTTAGTTGTTTCGTCGAAATATTGTTTTCATCGTTATTTAAGAATGAGGTGCTCAGTTAACGTTCTTCACTGACTTCTGCACAAAATATATTAACATGTCAGGCAGTTACTTAGGAAGAAAGATAAATTCTGCCTTTTAGGTAATTTTTTCATACCATAAGTCACGTGACACAAAAAGCTGAAATTCATACTGTCTTCTTTACAAAATGTTATACAAAGTTTCTCAGAAGCTGGCTTATTAGACCAGTCTTTAATAAATCATAACAGGGTATGTAATACTCGATCCCTGTTCAGTACAGAAGTGTTCTCTGAGGTCAAGACTCTTTGCGTGTGGTAAGTTGCTGCTATTACAACACGGAGCAATAACCATTGTGAAGATTCGCAGACATGCATTTATTGTGTGGTGCAGCAAAATGCAGTGCCTGCAGGGACGAACTTGTGTGCAGGGTAAAGTTACGCAACAAGAGTCATCCAAATTGGATGAACGTATGAACGTATTCGGTATGGAACATTACAGGTGACGCTACCGGAACCACACTGCCCTTGCGCCGCGAAACGTCGAATCGGCAACATTTCCCCCTTCATAGCTCAGCTGTCAATCACTTTGTTATTCTGACCCACGTGCAGCTGATACCTGCGGTTGCGCTTGCGTGTCAGTGGTTTTGTTATGATGAGTGAAGGAGAGTAGGCTACTGTATGTACAATAACGTCAACTGCCCCCACGTGTCTGCCTGTTCGAGTAAGCGTAGCTCATGATGTGCGCTCCGCCACTCCCCTCGCTGCCTATAGAGATACATGGTTAGGAACGTCCATTTATGCATCATGCTAATGAAGCAGCTATACGTTCTTGAGTTTATATGCTATGCAACATAATACATAATTTTTAACATGGTTTATGTTCAGTTATGTAAAAAAAGGATGCTCCAGTCCCTACTTCTTCCTCTTAGGTTTCTTTTTTCTCCCTAAAATAGCCTATATTCTTCCTCAGGGTTCAAGCTCTCTCCATACCACATTTTATCGAAATCGGTTCAGTGGCTTAGAGGCGAAAACGCAACAGAATTACTTTCGTATTTCTAAACGTCAATATAGATAAAATTTTAAATTACCGTATCTTCCTTTTCCGTGATCCAATTTTGATGAAATACAGCCTGTATGTTACCCCAAGTTACTCTCAAGTTACCTGCGCAAACTCGGTGAAAATTCGTCTGCTAGTTTTGGTGACTGGCGTGAGGAAACACTCAAGGCAGTTTGACAGTTTTACTGAAAGTACAGATAATAATAAGCAGGAATGCAAAATACTAGGGCAAATGTTGATACCGGCCACAGGAAAATTAAAGATACCTATGGAGAAGCAGCTATATGAATACCAAGAGCTCAGACGGAGTATATCGAGGGCCTATACACGGAAGATGAAGGCAACATTACAGAAATGGAAGAAGGCGTAGATGAAGATGAGGTGGAAGATATGGTACTGCGGGAAAAATTTGACAGAGCACTAAAAGATCTAAGTTGAAACAAGGCCCTGGGAGTAGACGACATACTGGCAGAAATATTGATAGCCTTGGGAGAGACGGCCAAGACTAAACTCTTCCATCTGGTGTGCAAGATATATGAGGCAGGTGAAGCAACCTAAGACTTCAAAAAGGGTGGACTGCTTCCAACTCTAAAGAAATCAGGTGCTAACAAATGTGAAAATTACCGACACATCAGTGTAATAAATCATGGTTACAAAATACTAACATGAATTCTTTACAGAAGAATGGAAAAAGTGGTAGAAGCCGATCTCGGGAAAGGTCAGTTCGGATTCATTAGAAATGCAGGAACATGCGGGGCAACACTGATTCTATGACTTCTCTTAGAGGATGGGTTGAGCAAGAGCAAACCTACGTTTATGGCATTTATAGGACTTAGAGAAAGCTTTTGACAATATTGACTGGGAAACACTCTTTGAAATTTTGAAGGTAGCAGGGGTAAAATACATAAACCATACGGCAGTTATAGGAGTCGAGGGGCAGAAAAAGGAGTGATTGAGAAGTGAGTCAGGCGATGTTGTAGCCTATCACAGGTGTTGTGCAATCTGTACACTGAACAAGCGGTAAAGAAAAGCAAAGAAATGAGGTAAAGTCCAGGGAGAAGAAAGAAGAACTTTGAGGTTTGTCGATGACACTGTTATTCTGTCAGAGACAGCAAAGGTCTTGGAAAAGCAACTGAACGGAACGGACAGTGTCTTGAAAGGTTGATATAAGATCAACACGAACAAATGAATGTAGTCGAATTAAATCAGGTGATTTTTAAGGAAGTCGGTTAAGAAACGAGACACTTAAAGTAGCAGATGAGTTATGCTATTTGGGAAGCAAAGTAACTGATGATGGCCGAAGTAGAGAGGATACAAAATGTATACTTGCAATAGCAAGAAAAGTGCTTCTGGTTCAAATGGCTCTGAGCTCTATGGGACTTAACATCTGAGGTCATCAGTCCGCTAGAACGTAGAACTACTTAAACCTAACTAACCTAGGGACATCACACACATCCATGCCCGAGGGAGGATTCGAACCTGCGACCGTAGCAGTCGCGCGGTTCCAGTCTGAAGCGCCTAGAACCGCTCGACCACACCGGGCGGCAAGCGTTTCTGAAGAAGAGAAATTTGTAAGTATCAAATTTTGCTTAGGAATGTTTAGGTAGTGTTTTCTGAAACTATTTGTATAGAGTTTAGCCGTGTATGGAAGTGAAACATAGGCGATAAACAGTTTAGACAAGAATTCTATAGAATCATTTGAAATGTGCTGCTACAGAATAATGCTGAACATTAGATGGGTGGATCACGTAACTAATGAGGAGATACCGAATATAATTGGGATGAGAAGAAACTTGACTAGAAGAAGGGATGGTTGACACAGCACATTCTGAGACATCAGTGGATCTCCATTAGTACTGGAAGAATGTATGGGGAGTAAAAATCGTTTAGGGAGACGAAGATGTGGGTACGCCAAGCAGATTCAGAAGGCTGCAGATTGCAGTAGTTACTCGGAGATGCCGTTCGCTGTGATCGAGCGGTTCTAGGCGCTTCAGTCCGGAACCGCGCTGCTGCTAGGGTGGCAGGATCGAATCCTGCCTCGGGCATGGATGTGTGTGATGTCCTTAGGTTAGTTAGGTTTAAGTAGTTCTAAGTCTAGGGGACTGATGGCCTCAGATGTTAAGTCCCATAGTGCTTTGAGCCATTTGAACCATCTACTCTGAGATGAAGAGACTTGCACTGGATAGAGTATCATTGGGAGCTGCTAGACTTCGGACTCAAGACCACAAAAACAACATCAACAATAGTAAGAAAAATAATAACAAGGCATTCGGGACAGCGCCTGAGAGCCTCCGCGACCATGAAGTGGAGAGCGCCTGACTGTGGAGGGGATGCGGAGACACTGACAACGGCTAGGGCCACAGCAGGCAGGCCAGGGCCTGAGGAGTCGCAGTTTCCGCAGCGGGCAGCGCGGCAGGGCTTCGCGACGCCTGTCTCGGCCGACGCTCCATCCGCCAGACTGCGCGCCACTTGGCGTCTGCGGTCGATAAGCGGCCAGATGGCCGGCCGGACGGAAGGAAGGCCTACGTCACTTCGAGGCCGCTGCCGCCGCCGTCACTAGGAAATGGGAAAGGAACCAACCACAGACAAGCAGGGGAGGCGGCCCTCTGCTGCCCTTGTCCTATGTCCGAGGTCGGCTGCTAAGCGAGGGTAGTGTCAACTGAAGAAGGGGAAACAAAAGTCGGCTTTGACCAGTGACGTCATAGTTTACACATAGACATTAACGTCCTTAGTTTAGAACCATACATAATAAATAGGTCATCTTCGGTGGCGAGGCGTCATCATTGTAAACTGATATAAATGGGCAATTTCCAGGAATAATTACCTATCGAAGTCGTGAGGTCCAAACGATACACATCGAATGTGACATCGTAAATCGATCATGCGACTCTGGTGGCGGGCGTTAGGAGTATGTTTACGGTTGTCGCTACAGCAACGACAGAAGAAGAGCGTCACAAAAATACTTGTAATTGCAAAGGAGACGGCTTACCTTGCTCTTCGTCGTTGTTGGCATCATGTAAAAGTCCATTATGGTAGTCTGGATGGATAATTTGGAACAGTCGAACCATGTATTCTTCCTGATACTCGTTCGTTTTCCGCACTGTCCGCAATGAAATTGTAACGGTATTGCAGCTTCGAAACTGTTCTTACGAAGTCTTACACACTTCGCACCACCACAGTCTACATAGTACCTCCATTCCTCGTCCAGTGGTTCTCCCTATTTGCGACAAAAAGTCGAACAATTTTCTATGCTGGATAAAAATGAAATTATATTTTTCTATGTGAGAGAATCCGTGGAGAAACGTCAAGAACACAAGACATCCCACTCACTAACGACATAAACCGTCTGGGATTCCCTAGCAACTCACAAATAATTCGCGAAGGTATCTAATTTAGAGCATCTAAGGGAACGACGGAAAACAGAGAAAAATGACGATCACATTGAATTGATCACAACGCCCGCCACCGGAGTCGCATGATCGCATGATCGAGTTACGATCGCACGTTCGATATGTATCGTTTGGACACCGCAACTTTGATAGGCAATCATTCTTGGAAATTACCTATAAATGAATGTGTGTTTAAACGACAGGGCCTGACTTTGCGTACGATTTTTGGAGCTTGTATTGATTTAAATCATTTGTTCATCCTAGTTCATTCGGTTCTTATTTTTATTCTTAAAGAGTTTGAGATATTTTGGAAGAATTTTTCATTCTGGACAATTTTTGCGTTTGGATTTTCGTCTGTAGCTATGGATTTATCAGCTCAACTGAAGAATGGTATACTGGCGCAAAAAAAGAAAAAAAGGAAAAAAATTGTGAGAGAAGTATCGTTACCATGGAATACCTCAGTTGACATACACTCCTGGAAATGGAAACAAGAACACATTGACACCGGTGTCTCAGACCCACCATACTTGCTCCGGACACTGCGAGAGGGCTGTACAAACAATGATCACACGCACGGCACAGCGGACACACCAGGAACCGCGGTGTTGGCCGTCGAATGGCGCTAGCTGCGCAGCATTTGTGCACCGCCGCCGTCAGTGTCACCCAGTTTGCCGTGGCATACGGAGATAGATTGCAGTCTTTAACCCTGGTAGCATGCCGCGACAGCGTGGACGTGAACCGTATGTGCAGTTGACGGACTTTGAGCGAGGGCGTATAGTGGGCATGCGGGAGGCCGGGTGGACGTACCGCCGAATTGCTCAACACGTGGGGCGAGAGGTCTCCACAGTACATTGATGTTGTCGTCAGTGGTCGGCGGAAGGTGCACGTGCCCGTCGACCTGGGACCGGACCGCAGCGACGCACGGATGCACGCCAAGACCGTAGGATCCTACGCAGTGCCGTAGGGGACCGCACCGCCACTTCCCAGCAAATTAGGGACACTGTTGCTCCTGGGGTATCGGCGAGGACCATTCGCAACCGTCTCCATGAAGCTGGGCTACGGTCCCGCACACCGTTAGGCAGTCTTACACTTACGCCCCAACATCGTGCAGCCCGCCTCCAGTGGTGTCGCGACAAGCGTGAATGGAGGGACGAATGGAGACGTGTCGTCTTCAGCGATGAGAGTCGCTTCTGCCTTGGTGCCAATGATGGTCGTATGCGTGTTTGGCGCCGTGCAGGTGAGCGCCACAATCAGGACTGCATACGACCGAGGCACACAGGGCCAACACCCGGCATCATGGTGTGGGGAGCGATCTCCTACACTGGCCGTACACCTCTGGTGATCGTCGAGTGGACACTGAATAGTGCACGGTACATCCAAACCGTCATCGAACCCATCGTTCTACCATTCCTAGACCGGCAAGGGAACTTGCTGTTCCAACAGGACAATGCACGTCCGCATGTATCCCGTGCCACCCAACGTGCTCTAGAAGGTGTAAGTCAACTACCCTGGCCAGCAAGATCTCCGGATCTGTCCCCCATTGAGCATGTTTGGGACTGGATGAAGCGTCGTCTCACGCGGTCTGCACGTCCAGCACAAACGCTGGTCCAACTGAGGCGCCAGGTGGAAATGGCATGGCAAGCCGTTCCACAGGACTACATCCAGCATCTCTACGATCGTCTCCATGGGAGAATAGCAGCCTGCATTGCTGCGAAAGGTGGATATATACTGTACTAGTGCCGACATTGTGCATGCTCTGTTGCCTGTGTCTATGTGCCTGTGGTTCTGTCAGTGTGATCATGTGATGTATCTGACCCCAGGAATGTGTCAATGAAGTTTCCCCTTCCTGGGACAATGAATTCACGGTGTTCTTATTTCAATTTCCAGGAGTGTATATAAATTGTATCCAAAACTACAGTTGATCTGTATAGGTTAACTGCAGTACAGGATACAAATTTCACGTATATCGACTTTTCCGCTTTCGCTGGCACTGCTATCTTATTCAGCTGACGTATGTGAGTCAACTGAAGTACAAACTTTCCAGGTGTTGGTTTCTTCGTATCGGCTACTAAAAGTATACTATTCTTCAGCTGAAACTAGTTAAGGCGGAAAGACCGACTTATGTAAAATTTGTATCCCATACAGTTGACATATATAGGTCAACTGAATAATAAGATACTAATGCTAGAGAAAGATAAAGAAATCGACGTACGTAACATTGGCATCCTGTACCTCAGATGAACGACGCGAATGCGAAAGAAATCGACATACAGAAGATTTACATAAAAATGCATAAAATCGACATACATAAAAATTGACTTACATAGATATGGCAAACTAATTTTTTTTTTCGGCTTCGATACTAGTTGTATCGAACTGAAAATTATCGTAGCAGTACTAGCGTCGGTGAGGAAACCTACAACAGAAAAATCTGTATCCCGTACTGCAGTTGACCTATACAGGTCAAATGAAGAAGAGGATACTACCTCCGTAGTTCAACTGTGTTGCAGGATGTCAATGTTACGTGTGTAGCTTTTTTCGCCTTCGATAGTACTAGCATCGACTGAAAAATATCGTAGTAATACTAGTGCTAGCGAAGGTGAAAAAAAGCGACAGCTCTGAAATTTGCATTCTTGCTGCAGTTGACGGACCCTGCTTCAACTCTTCTGTACTCATAGTAATAGATAAATCAGGTCAACTGAAGAATAGGAAACCAGGACTCAAAGAAGCAATATACTTAACATTATGTCCGAAATATGAATGTATGTGCTGTATGTATACCATCTGTTTTCTCTGTCCTACATTCCTTTTTTTTCTCAGTGCTCGTCTTTGTTGTTAAATCTGTGCAATACGTCATCTCTGGTAACGTCTGACGTCACTGTTTGAAGCCGACGGGTTGTATCCCACTCCTCATTACTCCCCTAAGTAGTCCCTCAAGTTCTGCAACAATACCAACGTCCGCATTCTGCTGAGGAAAATTCCCAGTGCACCACTTGTAACGACACAGTAAATTCGAGATAGCTACACAACCTGTCTCTTTTGTTTGGCAATTTCTTAAGCACACTGTCCAGCCGCGTTAGGTTTCTCGGTCGAGGATCCACGGTGCGAACAGCCTGATCCAGGTGGTCCCACAGATTCTCGGCTGGGTTTTAATCGGGGGAGTTTGGTGGCCAGCAGAGTACGGTAAACTCATCCTAGCGTTCTTGGAACCGCGTACATACAATGTGAGCTGTGTGACATGTTGCATTGTCCTGATGGTAGGTGCCATCATGACGTAACTGCATGTAGGGGTGGACATGGTCCCCAACGACAGATGCACAATTGCGTTGACCCATTATCTTTTCCTGAATGAGGAGATCACCTAGAGAAAGCCACAAAAATATTCCCCAGACCATAAAGCTCCTTCCTGCTTGCAGGGTGTTTGCTTTTAGACGTTCGACGACACAGACGCGAACGGCCATCTGTCCGAAGTGGCATAAAACGTGATTCATCTCAAAAGCCCACCTCTCGATACTCGGTGGACACCAGTTGTGGTGTTGGCGTGCAAATGTCAGCTTTTGTCGCCGACACAACAGCATTCTCCACGAGTGCATGAGCCAGGCTGAACGGTCATTGAGCAGACACTCTCGGTAGCTCCTCAGTCCATCTGCGGGACCAGCTGCTCAACAGTCTGTTCGCCCGAATACGTCTCCGCAGCCGTCGTTCATCCCTACAATCCTACAGCCTGTGGCACACCACAGTTGCCTCCGTGCCTGTTTTGTATGGTGCCATTTTGCCATGCATGGTGTACTTTAACCACGGCGGCACGCCAACAGTTTACATACTTAGCCGTTTCCGAATTGCTTCCACCCTTGGCACGGAAACCAATGATCAGGCCCCTTCACACGTCAGATAAATCTCTCCGTTTCAGCGTTACAACGACTGGATTGTTTCTCCCGTCCTCCCGATACGCTTTAAACACTAATGTTGCTAGTTGTGCCAACTACTGGCTGCGACTGGTTACTGCAAGGTGATGTCGAACATGGGCGATGGCCACATTAATGCGACCGGACCGTGTAATTCATTGTGAAGTATCTCAGTACGTACGCCAGTGTCTGCAGCTCATGGTCTAGTGGTTAGTGTAGCCACCTCAGGTCGCGCGGTTCCCATTTCGATTCCCGACCGAGTCGAGGATTTCCTGCGCTCTGGGACTGGGTTTTTGTGTTGTCATAATCATCTTCAATAACTCGTCGACACAGTACGAGATTGAAGCAGTAATCTAGGTCTAGAAAGACGTATAAGCATCATTCGACAACCTTACGCCTTTACAAATACAAATCTGTTTCAATGGCCTCTTAATACAAAGAGTACACAACTTTAGGCAGCTCCGAACGTGTGTTCGCGAAGACTGGAGAACAGACGTAGAGACAAAATGCCCACAGACAACGCCCCTAACGCCTTAACAAAATTTAAGAAGACTCACAAGTACGGACCTAGGCCCAAACCTTAGAGTTCCATTTGTAAGATGCTAATGTGGTCTGCACTTCTACGCGGTTCTGAAGAACCGACATTAAGTGTGACAACAGCATGGAAAGTCAAGGCGTTTGAAACGTGTCTTTACCGCTGAATGCTTAGAAATCGTTCAAATAGCTCTAAGCACTATGGGACTTAACATCTGAGTTCATCAGTCCCCTAGACTTAGAACTACTTAAATCTAACTAACCTAAGGACTTCACACACATCCATGCCCGAGGCAGGATTCGAACCTGTGACCGTAGCAGCAGCGCGGTTCCGGACTGAAGCGCCTAGAACCGCTCGGCCCCAACGGGCGGTGCAGAATGCTTAAAATAACCTTGACTGCACGAGTAGCTAACAACGAAACACTGCGCAGAATACACTAATAAATCGAAATGTTAATAACGTTTAACAGGAGAAAAACTATACACCGATACCTACAACATATCTTATGAAAAGCCAAACGTGTCACTCTACATTTGGTTATAGAAGAGAAAATCAGGGGAAAAAGAGGAAACGGGCGAAGATGAGTATCATCATTACATAACAGAAACCGGTGGACAGGATTACACGCTGCAGACCATCTACCACACATCCCGAGTCATAGAATGAAGATGCATTGGCCTGCCTCCAAAATCCATTAACTTACCTAAGGACGTCACACACATCCATGCGAAGAAGACGAAATTGGACAAGAAGAAGGAGGAGGAGGAGAATAATCTCATTTCATCTTCATCGACTAGCAAGTCATCCAAGGGGCGTCAAATAAAAACACTTGCACCGCATGGTGAAACTGCGCGAGAAAAGATGGTTCAAATGGCTCTGAGCACTATGGGAATTAACTGCTGAGGTCATCAGTCCCCTAGAACTTAGAACTACTAAAACCTAACTTACCTACGGACGTCACACACATCCATGCCCGAGGCAGGATTCGAACCTGCGCCCGAGCTGTCGCGCGGTTCCAAACCGTAGATCCTAGAGCCGCTCGGCCACCCGGCCGGCCGCGAGAAGAGATCTCCTGGCAAATAATGCGACACGATCATTTTATTTTCTGTGATTGTGATGTAGACATGACAAGTGGTGCCACGGGTTAGTGCCATGGGGAACAATTTGTGTAATTGCTTTTTCTTCGTCTGTGTGAAGTTGTAATTTAATTCTTAATTTTATGACACTTTCTCATAAAGATTTAAATACTCAGCAAACGGTAAAGCTTGTACTATGAAATAAAATGTATACGTAAATATTTTGGCTATCGCTTGAAAGAGACCTACACTAAGCTTGGTGTCCTGCAGTATATGTTAATGACATTAACTCAATCACTTGAAATGGAATAAAAGGACGAAACCTGGGTCTTAATTAAATAAACAACAATAGAGTCAAATGGCAGTGCGATCATTTAAAAATTATTATATGTTGTTCAGCAACATCAAAATGTCCACACTAAGCAGGCGAGAGACATGATCTGTTGCTGAAATCCTCTAACAGTTGCAATTTCTTACTGCCAGTGAGTGTCATTGTGCTTTGAATATATTAGGTTCATTGGGAAAAGAACGAGCCGGAGGCTGTAAAATGAAAACAACTCGGAGGATCGTAATGCTGTTGCCTTCGGAAGTAGGTGTGGTCCCCAAACTCGGTGCTAGAAGGACACGGGTTCACACCCCCGTGACGGCAGAACGAGCACGTATACGTCACTCAGCCGCGCTAAAAATAGTGAAATAAAGGCTTCAAAAGAAGAGCATACTGATGTAGTTCATTTCCTGACAGTGAAAGAACTGCGGGAGACGGAAATTCATTGGAGACTGGCACAAGTGTACAGAGAGGTGTGCACGTTCGTCACAGTTCAGACACTTAATCCGACCTCTGGGGTAATGCCTGCCACCATCAACTCGCCCGTCTTCAACAATTTGGGCATCCGTGTGTCATCGGCCAATGACCCGACGTCCCTCATTCCCTGAATCGCTTGTGCCACGCCTTAACCTTCGCAACGACCACACGGTGTTCTCCGTATACTTGTGCCATTCGTCGATTAATTTCCACTCTCTGAGCTCCTCCCGCTGTCAAGAAACATACCACACCCCTCTGGTCTTCTTTTGAAGAATTCATCCCACTGTTTCACGCACGACTGACAAGGAACCGCTTGAATGTGAGGTCGCAAAGTCAGTCTTTAGTAAGGTCCATTGTGTTAACAATTCTGACAGGAAAAATGTTATCTTCTAATGGTTCACCATTTGTATCAGGGGGCGACAGAAAATAAGTGTCCAGGAGGTGCAGAGATCAGCTTTCTATGAGATTTATGTATTACAGTTCGCGATTGGACATTGTCGACATTCAACAAATCATTAACTTGTGCCATGAACACAGAATGAAGAATGGGGTGTCACAGTATTCATTAGGATCGAAGTTGAACTCCTTGCGAGTTCCAAACCGTGCAGGACGTTCAGATAGATATCCACCCTTGAAGCATACATTTAGAATTATACTGGTGTAACGGGGTGATGAGAACTGATAGGGATGTGATGACATGTAGCTGAATGCGGAACAGTCTGTCGTAGAGTTTATCCTTTAAGACATACTTGCAGACAGTGCGATAATACGTTTTATAGGCACGGAAAGAACAAACAAACAGAGGCTGACTCTGTCGAGTTGTTCCAGGTGTTATGAACTGCAGCGTCACACATCTTTCAGGAGGGATAGTTTGCTCTAAAGCGGTACCGTTTTTGTACGCAGACCAGGAATCAAGCAAAAAGAAGTTATTTTGACCAGCTGTTGGCAAATCAGTGCTCATACCATGATTCTAGTTCTCTTACGACCATTTTCCCACTCTTGCTTGCTGAAATATAAACATTCCGTACTGCCCTTGTAAGATCATGTACTCGAGAAAGAATCGTAAGGGGCAGAGCAACCCCAACTTCTCGCAGCACAATAAATAACCTTCTAGATAATTCAGCATACAGATTAACAGTCAGAATAATTTTATACGAATGGGTTAAGGAATTGATGTTAGTTCATCTTGATAAAACTCTCTTGACACCTCTAATTTCCAGGATTCCTTTAACATGCATTTGCTCTTCAAATTCCGATTGGTCAGAGTTGTAAACAAATTCCTTACTGTACGATGGGATAAGATTGTACGAGGGGTGTTTTTTAAGTAAGTACCGTTTTGAAATTTAAAAAAGACGTGCTAAGATATCTCAATAATTTTATTTTTACATGAAAGCCTGTGCCTTAATCTACTTTTCTACATAATTTTCGTCAATATTGAGGCACTTGTCATAACGTTGTACCAGTTTTTGAATACCCTCCTCACAGAAGTCTGCCGACTGACTTGTTAACCACGGCATCACCACTGTTTTGATTTCGTCATCGTCTTGAAGACGCTGATGTCCCACGTGTTTCTTCAAGTGCAGGAACAGATGGTAGTCACTGGGTGCAAGATCGGTGCTGTACGGAGGATGATCTAGAGTTTCCCATCGAAAAGATGTGATGAGATCTTAGGTGTGATTCGCCACATGCGTACGCAAATTGTCTTGCAGCGAAACGATGCCCTTGCTCACTTTCCATGGACTGTTGCTTTGATTTTGGTGTGACGTAGGCCACCCATGTTTCATCGTCCGTAAAAATTTAGCTTAAGAAATCATCACCGTCGTTGTGGTACCGCTCAAGGAAAGTAAGTCACTGTCTAAACGTTTGATTTCGTGCACATCCGTCAACATTTTCGGTACCCAACGTGCGCACAGTTTTAGGTAATTCAAGTGCTCGGTCGCAATGCCATACAAAACACTACTAGAAACATTAGGAAAGTCATCCCACAAGGAGGAAATCGTAAAGCTTATGTTTTCTCTCACCTTATTGTCCACTTCCAGCACCAAACTTTCACTAACAACTGAAGGACGCCCACTCCGTTGTTCATCATACACATTTGTGCGACCATCTTTAAATGCTCTCACCCATTTTCTTACGATTCCATCATTCATAATAATTTACTCCGTAAACTGCACAGATCTCACGATGAATACCAATTGCTTTTAGGCCTTTAGCACTAAGAAATCCTACAACAGCCCGTACTTCACATTCGGCGGGACTCACGATTATCGGAGGCATCAGTACACAACGTAAACAAGGAAGAATCAGACTGTAATGGCGTCAGTGCGTAGATTAAGGTACAGGCTTTCATGTAAAAATAAAATTATTGAGATATCTTAGCACGTCTTTTTTTAATTTCAAAACGGTATTTAGTTAAAAAACATGCCTCTTACATCTCATCTATACAGCTGGCTGTGCATCGTCAAGTTGGTGCTTTGCCTGAAATTTCATTATCTTACGTCTTCCAGTTATGCATCACTGTTTGAAGTTACACAACTATGCACTGCACTGCTTCCTTTGAAATCACTAATCTACCTCGCACATAATTTGAAGTGCATAACGCAGTAGCTAACTACCATGCATATCGCATAAATCGTATCGAGCATCCTTGAAAAGCGCAAACACCATTTCTTTTAACAAATGCGCTCTGCCCTCCCTTGAATATCCGTAGTTTTTCTTAACCACTATACAGTCATATTACTACGGTCTTATTCGAAATCTGTTCATAATTACTTTTTGTAATTATGCTGCGAGGGATCTTCCATGTACGTAGTTTTGTTTAGTACCCACTCCTTGATCAACGATTGTCTTTTGCTATGTTTCACCGAGGACGGGATTTGTCGTTCGGTGTCCGACAAGGATAATGAACTAGATGACTCGCCTGCTGTTTAAGTATCACTTTTTCCTGTTACGCACGTATCGTCATCACTGTACTCCTTATGTACATGGCCGCACAGTCGAGATTATGCACATTTCACTGACTCATCTTGCAGAAACGCTAGTATTTTCTCTGACACTTCTTTCTCACTCCGCGAAATTCCTTGGGTTCCTTTCTGAGGAATCGTAAAATTTGGCAACTGTTGTTATACATACAATGCAATGTTTGCTTTCTTCATCTTTGCCATTGCTCTGGTTTGTATCGGCACCACTAGCACTGTAGCTCTGTTGTGAGTTACTCGTCTACTAAGCAGTTCGATTGCGCTCCCTAGATTCATGCTGCGCTCATCAATGGACACCTCCAATCCCGCCCCCTGTTGCCGTCAGCAGCCAGTATTGTGGTTGAGTGGTAGACAATATGTGGGGCGTCGAATGCCGTAAACGTCATTGGCCTTTTGCGATCTCGCACCCACGGGGTTCCTTCTGAGTGTAGTGAACGATCGACGCGACGCTTGCAAGTGTTTGCACGGAGGTCACGTGTGAGTGCGCCCGTGTCCCACAAGCGGTGAGTTTGCGTCCTCGGTACACTTGTAGGGGCGACACTTCCTTCCTTCCGCATTGACTATATGTCCCTTTCAGCGCTTTCTACTTTATGGCTTCCAGCTCGTTTCTTTGTAAATGGCGCTAAAAGTTGCGTGCGCTTTGGCATCCGGAGGAAAACATGTATGGTGGTCATGTACCGTGATGAGGGTGAAAGATATTCATCGCCATTTATTATTAACCACAAAATCGCCATGGAGACACTGAGAGAGAAAAAGAGTGATACCAGTCTGTCACTGAAGTCACAACATCCACTTCAAACTATGCGTCTACACAGATAAATCAAACCACTGAATTTTGCAAAGTGAAGATTTCAATAATTTTTTAAAAGTTTTTTTGACTTTCATAAGTTAAAACAGAATGCGAGGAAGTTACATTTTTTTTAAAAAAATCTTCTTTAAACCTATAATAATAAAACAATATTTACAGCAAGTGGATGAAAAGTGATGTAAACGTATTTGTTCCATCTAAATGGAAAGATAAATTTTCTTCAATAATGCTATTTGACAATGCAGTTTATTTTATTTCGGTTTAGGAATTCTTCCTGGTAGTATTTCATACTTAATCTTACAAACTTCACAATAAATGTTACAACTAACATTGCAGTGATTGCAGTATTATTTTGGTGCATGATTAATAATGTGTTGTGAATGCTTTCGTATTGTTATTTCAAATTATTTCGTAAAGGAAGTGCTGCACGACAGTATATAATTTACTATACTGCGATAACCTTCCCGTTAGCGAGTAAATAAAATTATTTTGTTCTTCAGTTTCCATTTCAAAATTTTGCACACGAGAGTAAGTACTCATAATACGTGTGCTTATAAAATTGTTGTAACACGAGGTCGGTGGTTCGTGGGGCCTAAGGTAATTACTGCTAA
Organism: Schistocerca gregaria; assembly: GCF_023897955.1. Taxonomy (NCBI): domain Eukaryota; kingdom Metazoa; phylum Arthropoda; class Insecta; order Orthoptera; family Acrididae; genus Schistocerca; species Schistocerca gregaria. Next base: position 803,243,857 of record NC_064921.1, on the reverse strand, counting down.
TTTGGAAAGGGTATTTAAGTAGTAAATCCCGACGGCGAAATTACACACTTACTGGGGAGTTTTCCTGTTCCATCCACGAATGGAAAGCGGGAAGAACGATTTTCTGAATGCCTTTTGTGCGCGGTGTAACTACGCCAATCTTGTTCTCAAGGTCACTAGGGGACAACACGATGGGAGGCTGCAGTATATTTTCCCGGAATCCTCACTTAATCCTGACGCTTCCATGTTTCTAAGTAGACCTTTAGCGCAGCAGTTCAGAATCTTTCTTAGACCATTACAACTGAGTGCAGTCATATAGCTAGTACCTCCTCCCCCAGCAACCCCCACCCCCCCTCCCTCCACACCTCTTCCTCTCCCGACCTTCAGCAACTTTAGTACCTAACCTAATTTTGGAATGAAAAAGAACGTTCTTTGTCACTTTTTTTTCACACTGGTGAAAGAAGTATGAAATTTAATTTCTGTAGGTGTTTTATTAAGGCACGAACCATTGAGTCAACCAAACAACTGGTACCGGTAATATCTAACAACCTTTTTTTTATATTTGACATAATAGATCATAGTCCAAATCCGTTCAGTTACCTCTTTTTATTTTCATTGCTATAATAGTCAAAAATCTGCTTTCACACTCCACAGCTGTTCCGAGTGCTACCTAAAAATCCTTCTCGGATTAGAAAGCTAACTATCAATAGTGAGGCTGCTCATTTGTTACAAAATATGCTTCACCTGCACCCAGCACTCCCATTTAAAATCAACTAAAATAAAATGTGTGCGCTATACTTACTGTCTGTAAATAACTTGATTGCAGGGCTCCTTGCATCTGAATCGGCAGAAATTGGGAGACTTCGATCTGTTAGTGATTTGTGTCTGATCACTCAAATAATACGAGAGGCGTTTCAATAAGTAACGCAATAATTTTTTTCTCTGGAAGTAGATCGGCTTTATTCAAGATTCCCATACATCACGTTATTCTTCGCTCTTTTGGCTACAAAACGTTGTTTTTCAACTGTAGCACCTAGAACCGCTCGGCCACCCCGGCCAGCTTGAGGGAGGGAATCAAACAGAAGACAGTCGGCATCAGTTTACCAGCTGAGGGTGCGGCTTTGAACTTTTTCTTCGGAAGACACTCCATGGATTGCCGTTTTGTTTGCAGTTAGAAATGATGAAGCCATATTTGATCGCCTGTGACGGATGTCCAACAAAAAATTGTCACGATCGGCCTCGTAACGCGCAACAAGTCCGCGCAGATCGTCCTACGTCACTCTTTGTGGCCTTCTGTTAGGCGGCGAAGAAACTCGTGGGCACACACCTTTGAGTACCCCAACCGGTGGACGAGTGTGTCAGCACTACCAACAGAGAGGTTCTGTTAAGCAGCGAGGTGTTTGATTGTGATCAGCTGATCACCTCGAATGAGAGTGTCCGCACGTTCCAACATTGCAGGAGTCACAGCTGTGTGCGGCCAGCCGGCAGGCGAGCGATCGGTCGTGTTTCCTCGACCTGATTGCGACGATGACAGACGTCTCACTCAACGACTCACCGTGCTTTTTGTTCACTGCCAGACATTCTGCAAGCGCCTATGAATATCTGCGATGCTCTGGTTTTCCACCGAAAGAAACTCAATGACAGCTCTCTGCTGCACCTCCGTTACAGACGCCATTTTGAAGGCTACGTTAAGTGCCACCACCCATCGGAACTTAATGAAGCTTTAGAAGCTGAAGCAGGAATACCCCACAGAGTCCCACAACAAATTTCAACCAAAATTGGCCAAGAAAAAAATGTGCTGCATTACTTACGGAACACCCCACGTGACAATAATAGTACTGTGTGCAGTATCACAGTAGCCCTTATGTAGCTGCCGTTGTGTCGAGCTGTAGGTTAGTTCACTTGTCTGTTTGGAAGTTGTAAGTAGGCTGTTTAGGTTTTTATGTTGGTTCGAAAAAACTGACTGTTCTGTGTGAAGTATGTGGCTGGTTTGTATTGTTGGAATATTTGCTATTGTAGTGTTGGGCAGTTGGATGTGAACAGCGCGTAGCGTTGCGCACTTGGAGGTGAGCAGCGAGCAGTGGTGGATGTGGGAAGAGAGATGGGAAAGTGTTAAGAGCGGACGATCTGGATGTGTGTCCTTCAGAAAAACGAAATTTGTAAGACTGGATATCATGAACTGACTTTTCAACACTATTAAGGTAAATACATCGTTTGTTCTCTATCAAAATCTCTCATTTGCTAACTATGCCTATCAGTAGTTAGTGCCTTCAGTAGTTTGAATCTTTTATTTAGTTGGCAGTAGTGGCGCTCGCTGTATTGCAGTAGTTCGAGTAACGAAGATTTTTGTGAGGTAAGTTATTCATGAAAGGTATAGGTTATTGTTAGTCGGGGCCATTCTTTTGTAGGGATTATTGAAAGTCAGATTGGGTTGCGCTAAAAGTATTGTGTGTCAGTTCAGTGATGATCAAAATAAGTAAAGAGAGAAATGTCTGAGTACGTTCAGTTTTTCTCAGCTGTTTGAAAATCAAATGACGTAAGAAGTTTATCAGCGCTGTGAATCATAAATTTTTCTAAGGGGACGTTTCAAAGTGAGTAACGAAGCAATTTCTGGTTTATTTCAGGAACTACCTACAGCTTGGTGCAGACATTTTTGTAAGACAGGTCACGTAAGTGTCTCACTTTTGTCATCACTGTTGTACTGTATAAAGTACAAAGTATGTGTGTAGTGGGTGGACCACGTGAGGAATGTGCACACTCCGCAGAGTCTCATACATTAATGCTACCAATTTAGGAAAAAGTAATTATTGATAATTTCTATAACCAGTGTTGGAGTCTAACAAAACTGTGACTAAAATAATTTAGTTTCAGAACTATCGCAATATATCCTTTTGGGTTTTACCCCTCAGTAAATTTTCCCTCACAGGGGGTAATTACTACCCAGGGTGGGAACTGCTGCTTTAGGGGGATAGTTAACGTTTATCCTCTAGCGTCTGGCAGTTCAAGTTTTGCAGTATGTGTGTGATTCTCTCCCATGCGTCGAACAAACCTGTCACTTCAAGTTGTTAAGGAAGCAGCAACCCAACAACGAACACGTTTGATCGTAACACGATTGCCTGTGCTTTGCTCAAGTATTCCCACTTACCTCCAACTCAGCAAAGTATGTCTTGCGTCCATTAGACTTTGCCGGCCGTAGTAGACGAGCGGTTCTAGGCGCTGCAGTGTGGAACCGCGCGACCGCTACGGTCGCAGGTTCGAATCCTGACTCGGGCATGGATGTGTGTGATGTCCTTAGGTTAGTTAGGTTTAAGTAGTTCTAAGCTCTAGGGGACTGATGACCTAAGAAGTTTAGTCCCATAGTGCTCAGAGCCATTGCATTAGACTTTAAACTGGGCAACCCTCTCTGAGCGAAGCGAACACTTCATTAACCCGTACCCACATGGCTTTTGGAAAAAATCTCACATGCCCAGGTTGTGGCCTAAAGAGGATCGAGGTGACGTTGCAATAGCTATAGCAGCAATATATACAATAAGCGCATTTTGTGAATTATGTAGTGATGTGTGAGGCGCGTCAGTCGCTACTAAATATGTCTGAAAGTTTTCTCGCAAAAGGACCTTTAAAATTACTGCGTGAATTAGTGGGCTTAAAAACAGTTATCGACAGTCGCTCTGGTCAGCTCTAAACACGACCATGGTGTTCCAGACGTAGTGAACTCTTGGTCGATTTCGTGGATGACTCTGTCTTAGCTCTCACAGTAGTTAAGTTGGTGTGAAATAAAGATTTTTAATTATTAAACAGTACCTATACTGTGGTAAGGACGCATTTATTCCGCCAACCATATTCTGCACTTAATTCCGTCAGTTATCTGGAATTTAGCAGCACAGTAATTGGGTAAGGTGGCTGGTGTGTAGACGTACCACAGACGCAGCCATAGAGCTATAAAAATCAGTCACAAAATTTTATTGAGTCCTTTTAAAATCCAACGCAAATGGTGCATATAGAGTGATATAATCGCAGATTTTCTAGTTTCCCCACAGTACTCAGTCTTTGATGAATCCTTGATACCAACTCGTACATCTACTTCAATACTCTGCAAATCACACGTAAGTGCCTGGCAGATGGCTCATCGGACCACCTTCAAAATAATTATCTATTACTCCAATTTCGAACAGAGCGCGGAAAAACGACCACCTATATCTATCCGTGCGAGGTCTGATTTCCCTTATTTCATTAAGATCATTGTTTCTCCCTATGTAGGTCGGTTTCAAGAATATGTTTTCGCAGGTGGAGGAGAAAGCTGATAATTGAAATTTCGTGAGAAGATTCCGCCGCAACGAAAAGCGCCTTTGTTTTAATTATGTCCACCCCAAACACTGTATCATGTCAGTGACACCCTCTCCCCTACTTTGCGATAATACACAATGTGCTGCTCTTTTTTTAACTTTCTCAATGTAGTCCGTTAATCCTATCTGGTAAGGATGACAGACCGCACAGCAGTACTCCAAAAGAAGACGAACAAGCGTACTATAGGCAGTGTCCTTAGTAGATCTGTTGCATCTTCTAACTGTCCTGCCAATAAAACGCAGTCTTTGGTTTGTATTTCCCACATTTTCTTTGTGCTCTTTCCAAATTAAGTTGTTCGTAACTGTAATTGCTAGTTATTTAGTTAAATTTGCGGTCGTTAGATTTGACTGATTTATCGTGTAACGAAAGTTTTAAAGGATTCCTTTTAGCACTCGTGGATGACCTCACACTTTTCATTATTTAGGGTCAAACGCCAATTTTTGCACCAAACAGATATCTTTTCTAGATAGTTTTCCAATTTGTTTTGATCTTCTGTTGACTTTACTAGACGACAAAAAACAGCATCATCTGCCAACAACCTAGGACGGCTGCTCAGATTGCAAAATGGTTCAAATGGCTCTGAGCACTATGGGACTCAACTGCTGTGATCATTAGTCCCCTAGAACTTAGAACTACTTAAACCTAACTAACCTAAGGACATCACACACATCCATGCCCGAGGCAGTATTCGAACCTGCGACCGTAGCAGTCGCACGGTTCCGGACTGCGCGCCTAGAACCGCGAGACCACCGCGGCCAGCTGCCCAGATTGCCTCCTAAATCATTTATACAGGGTGATTCACGAAGAAACGCAAATATATTAATATGTTATTCTACAAGGAGAACTAAAGAAAAAAGTTCATATAAACATAGGCCCGCAGATGTTTAGTTACGGGATTACGGCTAATAAAAGATTTTTTCACAAGTTTAGTAACTTCGCTAGTATGAAGCCGTCGCAAAACTGTACGAGGTTAAAGTAAAGCATGATTTCCATTTATTTTGTTGTTTATTGATCTGGTGAATCTAATAAAACAAGTCCCAGACCTGTACCTGCAGTAGTTCTCCAGGACATACAATGAAAGAAGACATAATTTCGTCAAATTTTTAATTTATTAACTATTAGGCCTAATTTGTTTTTTAAATTGCATACAATTGCACAAAGTTTTCAACAGAAGTCGTAGAAAATTTAATTTTAGAAAAATTATGATAATAACGTTAACTGAATTCTATGTATGTGTCAGATAATCTGCTTTTATTAATACCATAGCACACGTCAATACACGTTAAACCAGAAACACTGTTGTTATTATGTTCTTCCACTGAACAATACAGAAAACTAACTCGTTTCTAGGTTAGAAAATGTCTGAAACAACTGAGTAACGGTTGCCAACATTCTTAATGGAAAGTAAACAAATCTACTTGTATAATAAACCTTGCTTCTCTGGATGTTCTGAAAAGCTGCTGCAAATACACGTCTGGGACATGTTTTATTAAATTCACCAGATCAATAACAACAAAATAAATAGAAGTCATGTTTTGCTTTAACCTCGTACAGTTTTGTGATGGCCTCATATTAGCGAAGTTGCTGAATTTCAGACAAAATATTTTATTAGCCGTAGCTCCGTAACGAAACGTTTTTGGACCTATGTTTATATGAACTTTTTTCTTTAATTTTACTTGTAGAATAACATATTAAATCGCGGCTGCCCCCGTCGGAGGTTTGAGTCCTCCCTTGGGCATGGGTGTGTGTGCTGTCCTTAGCAAAAATTAGTTTAAGTTAGGTTAAGTAGTGTGTAAGCCTAGTGTCCGATGACCTCAGCAGTTTGGTCGCATAGAACTCACCACAAATTTCCAGTTCTTACAAATTAAATTATTTGCATATCTTCCACACTTTATAGATAAGGAACAGCAGAGGGCCTATAACACTACCTTGGCACCACCAGGAATCACTTGGCAACTCCTGCTTGAGCTGACTCCATACGGAGAATTAGTTTATCTTCGGAACTTTTCGTATACGAAGCGATAACAAGGGCATTATTTTGGAATCTGTATCGACTCTGTGCTAACTACCAAGCTTCGGAGCCCTTCAACTACTACGTCCAAAACGCACGCTGTACACCTTGTACACAGTATGAGCAGCATACAGTATGATTTAAATTGAGCTACCAGTGACCCTGCGTCCAGTGTTGTGATCGTGGAGCAGTGGACTAAGCCCAGTAGTGTGGGAAAGGTACTTGTATACGAAAATTAAGCTGTTGATTGCAGCAGCGTCGGTCTCCCGGCTAAAGGTTAGCAGGAAAAAGAGGAACGCGCGGTTTATTTATAACATCCGTGTGTCAGCAAAATTCATTCCGCCCGAAATGAGATCAGCATCGACCGTCCGAGGAACTCGATTGGATACGTTAAGGTTGAGGCGAGGGTGAAGCGTCATACTGGTCGCTCGATGGAATAAAACGGCACTGGCTGCAACAACCAGGTTGTGCTGCGAGAAGTGATCACGTTGATTTGCTGCGTGATTTAAGGTTGAGCTGATTCAGTACAAACACGACTAAGGCATACATAAACTATGTAGACAGGCTGAAACTCCCTAACATTCGAGATCATTTGAGTAGAAACTTACTCAGTCGGAATGTAATTCTCCTGTGTGCGTGGACCGTGTCATGATGTGATAAAACTAGCGACATAAAAACTGGACATAATTGTCGGCAGAAAGTTACCCACGACCCTTATTTTTTTGGAAACTGGCTTATTTTCCGTCTTTCGATCGCTGTTTTTATTATGCATATTATGAAATTATGGCAGCCATAAGACAGCGAGACTGATCTCGAGTTGGGTGACACTGCCCGAAGCAGACCAATTTCAAATAATGAAGACAGTGATCGACAGATCGAAAATAAATCTACTTTCTAAAATTATCGACGTTCCTTCTGGTACTGTACGCAGGCAGCCTTCAGCTCGCCAATGAAAGCTCCTAATAACGTCAGTGACAGAAATGGAGTTCCAATGTGTTTTCACGTGTATCATTTTCAGTTTTAATAATTTAACAATTAGAAAAGTTTTCGCACACTTCTAAATTAATAACACTACCGCAGGCAGTTGGGTTAGGCACATTACGTCCCTGCAGGAGGGGGGGGGGAGGGGAAGGGATCACGGAGGGGAGGCAACGGTGTGACGACAGTAAAGGCATGTGGCCACCCATCAAACTAATAACACCGACCCTGCGAAGCTGGGGGACATGGGCATAAGAAAATACATATGTATTTACTAGCGACCCGCTCCGTCTTCGCACACAGAATGCACGGCCGGACGGTTTGTTTGGCGTATCGGTAGTAAGTTACGCAAGCAAACCTTCCTCGTGAATCATCCCTCCTATCAGTGACAACCGTATCCAGATCTCCACAGTAGACGTTTTTCGTCGCGGCGAGAGCTTTTTACGAAATTTCAGTCACCAACTTTCTCTTCCGAATGCGAAAATATTTTGTTGAGCCCAACCTACATAGGTAGGAATGATCATCAAAATAAAATAAGAGAAATCAGAGCTCGAACAGAAAGGTTTAGGTGTTCGTTTTTCCCGCTCGCTGTTCGGGAGTGGAATAGTAGAGAGATAGTATGATTGTGGTTCGATGAACCCTCTGCCAAGCACTTAAATGTGAATTGCAGAGTAGTCATGTAGATGTAGATGTAGATGTAGTCCTCTGCAGATCACCGTAAACAAACAGTCAGAATCCGAGGCGTGGAGTTTAATTTACGCTGAGGTGAGAAAAGTCATGGCTTACCGATACGCACACATACAAATGGTTTAAATGGCTCTGAGCACTATGGGACTTAACATCTGAGGTCATCAGTCCCCTAGGACTTAGAACCACTTAAACCTAACGAACCTAAGGACATCACACACATCCATGCCCGAAGCAGGATGCGAACCTGCAACTGTAGCGGTCGCTCGGGTCTAGACTGAAGCGCCTAGAACCGCTCGGCCACACCTGCTGCCAGTTGTCAACAAGGCACTGTACAAGTTGGTGGTGTCGACTGTCTTTACATGGAATGGACTGCGTCCTCTAGTGCAAATGAACCGGTCATTGACTGGAAGTGGTTACTTGGAGACCATTTTCAGCCATTCATCAACTTCATGGTCCCAAACAATGGTGGAATATTTATGGATGACAATGTGCTATGCCACCAGGCCACAGCTGTTCGCGACAGGCTTGAAGAACATTCTGGACAGTTTGAAAGAATGATGTAGAGATCCAGATCACCCCACATGAATCCCATCGAAGATTTATGGGACATAAGCAGAGGTCAGTTAGTGTACAAAAGCGTGCACCGGCAACAATTTCGCAATTAGGGACGGCTATAGAGGCAGCATGGCTCAACATTTCTGCAAGGGACTTCCAATAAATTGTTGAGTCCATGCCATGTCCAGTTGCTGTACTACGCCAGGTGAATGGCGTCCAACACGTTATTAGGAGGTATCCCGTGACGTTCGTCAAGACAGTGTATACTATGTTATCTCTAACTGCTGAGTTGCAGCTCTTCCTTCGTTTCGATAATCATTTAGGATAACACATACGAGAATAAGAAATGTCACTGTTTTTGTACATTGCACGGAAACAAAAAAACATACCTCAGAGTTTTAGAGACCAGTTGGGACTGAAACTTCCTGGCAAATTATAACAGCGTGCCGGACCGAGACTGGAACTCGGGGCCTGTGCCTTTCGCGGGCGAGTGCTCCACCGACTGAGCTACCCTAGCACGACTCGGGACCCGTCCTCACAGCTTAAGTTCTGCCAGTACGTCGTCTCCTACGTTACAAACTTCACAGAAGTTCTTCTGCGAACCTTACAGAACCAGCACTCCTGGAAGAAAGGGTATTGCAGGAACATGGTTTAGCCACGGCCTGCGGGATGTTTCTAGAATGAGAAGCTGTGAGGATGGAGGAAGTCGTGCTGGGGTAGCTCAGTCGGTGGAGCACTCGTCTGAGAAAGGCACAAGTCCCGAGTTCGAGTCTCGTTCCGGCACACAGATTCAATCTGCCAGAAAGTTTCATATCAACGCACACTCCGCTGCAGAGTGAAAATCTCATACCAGTTGCGACTCTTTATAAAACTATTACTGAGATGTTGAAAGAAGTTACATAGGAATTAAAGATGTGATTTTATATTAAAAATGAAGAAATTCCTCCAGCTGTATTTAAGGTGTCGATTTTATTTTGGCAACTAGTTTCAACATTGCAACAACGTCATCTTCAGGCCCATACACTTGTTGAGGTCAACTGCGTGCAACTGATACTAGATGTCAGTGGTGAGATACGGACGTGCTCCGTGTGGAAGGTGGTTAGTAACTTGTATGAACTTTCGACCCTAAAGAATTTCTAGAGGAATTTCTTCATTTTTAATATAAATTTATACCAGCTGACGTCCCACTGTCCTCCATTTCAACTATGGATGTACGAAAATTAAAGATGTGAAGGTCTTTTTCTTCAAACTATATTGACATCAGTGGACTACGAAACTGTCATATTATCTCCGCGGTGCATCTTGCATTAGGTGCCAAGTCGGAGATAATGGCACAGTAATTTTTCCTCCACTCCATTTAGAAATGATTAAATGAAAAGGGGGAACGAATTATAGTAACGACAGTTCGCTTCGCAGTCTGGAAAGTGCCAATTTAGAGTACGTATGTCGAAGTGGAGCAACTGTATAGGGAACTAGATTTGGTTAAGGGACAAAAATAATTGTTTACGGGTGAATTCTTATTGAAATTTTAAGCTACAACCAACCACTGTTGATTATTCTATTAATTAAAAGTACACTTACTAACGGTTTCCAACCTGCGAGCAAATATTCACATTACTGTACACATTTATCGTATGTCATTCACATAGTGTTAGCCACAACCCGTCGGCGAATTCCAGCTGATGTGAGAGTTGTTTTGTGAATAAGGATGTATAGTGCGGGGTACTTCTTTCTTTATCGAGCACTATCGATAGTTCCCTCTGACTCTTGGCATCGCTGGTGCAGGCTGTGTAACGAGCGGTGTTTCGAGGCCACTGCAGGGGAGCCAGCGTCTCGTGATGGGCGAGCATGTGCAACAGGTTCCCAGATAGGTGAGTGTCACGAAAACGCCTTAAGTAGCAGAGCCTAGTCTGTTGCACTCGGCGGCAAGAGTCAAGGGTATAGCCAGGAGTGCCCCAGGGAAGTGTGATAGGACCGCTGTTGTTCTCTGTATATTTCAATGATTTGGCGGACGCGGTGGGCAGCAATCTGCGCCTGTTTGCTGATGACGCTGTGGTATACGGGAGGCTGTCGAAGCTGAGTGACTGTAGTAGGATATAAGATGACTGGATAAAATTTCTAGCTGGTGTGATGAACGGCAGCTGGCAGTAAATGTAGAAAAATATGAGTTAATACGAATGAGTAGGGGAATAAAACGTAATATTCGGATACAGTATTGGTAGTGTCCTCCTTGATTCAGTCACTTAATTTAAATATCTGGTCCTAAAGTTGGAAAGCCATATGAAATGGTAGACTGTGGCCGGGAAGACGACTGGTCGACTTCGGTTCATTGAGAGCATTTTGGGAAACTGTGGTTCATCTGTAAAGGTGACAGCATATAGGACGCTGGTGCGAACTATTCTTGAGTACTGCTCGAGTGTCTGGGATCAGTACAAGGTCGGATTAAAGGAAGACATCGAAGCAGTTCAGAGGCGGGCTGCTGGATTTGTTACTGGCAGGGAACTCAAATGGGAATCCCTGGGTGGAACGCGACGTCTGAAGAACACTGTTGAGAAACTTTAGAGAACTGATATTCGAAGCTAACTGCCGAGCGATTCTACTACCGTCAACATAAATTGTTAGTAAGAATCACCAAGATAAGATACGAGAAATTAGGGCTCATATGTACACAGTCGTTTTCCCCTCGCTATATTTGCTAGGGTACAGGAAATGAAACGACGAGTAATGGTGCAAGGTACCCTCCGACATGCACCGTACAGTGGCTTGCGGAGTGTATATGAGGATGTAGACGTAGATTTAAGGACCTCCGCGGTGGACAGCGATTCCTCTCGCACCTCAGACCTGTTAAAGAAGGATTGCGGTGAGTGGCGTTTTATGCGACAGCCGATAGTTTTCGAAGAAATCGGTGTTGAAGTTTTGTGCGTGCCTACTATAACCACACGTTAAATATGTTTAGACCGAGCGAGTGTACTGTATCAGCTAAGGTTTTCAGCTTCCATTCTGCCGATTCGTGTTCAAGCCTCGCCTGTGAGACTGCTTTTTCCACTTTCACAGAACAACATTAAATTGTACAGGTCGTGCACAAGTATTCAAAACTATTTTCACAGTGGTAATTTCATTAATAAATCTACATCTACACCTACATGTAGATATAGATCAATCAGTACATTACTCTTTCTCCAGAAGTGTACTCGGATCGTTACAGAATACATTACAGAATCGTTTTACTCGCTATCACTTACATCTCTTCCAGTGCGAGAACAGTATTCCGAATGGTATTTGTCGCAGATGCAAGAGAAATACAAATTCGTAGACTACCCGCACGGCCGGCCGGAGTGGCCGAGCGGCTCTAGGCGCTACAGTCTGGAACCGGGCGACCGCTACGGTCGTAGGTTCGAATCCTGCCTCGGGCATGGATGTGTGTGATGTCCTTATGTAAGTTAGGTTTAAGTAGTTCTAAGTTCTAGGGGACTGATGACCTCAGATATCAGAGCTATTTGATTTTCGGCTACGACCACAATGGGACTTAACATCTGAGGTCATCAGTCCCCTACGACTTAGAACCACTTAAACCTAACGAACCTAAGGACATCACACACATCCATGCCCGAAGCACGATTCGAACCTGCGACCGTACAGGTCGCTCGGGTCTAGACTGAAGCGTCTAGAACCGCTCGCCCCAACTGGCCGGTCCATTTGATTTTGAACTACACGCACGTTTAACGAAAGGTGCTGCCTTACAGCCACACGAAGTTTGCAGAAGTGACACCAGAAAACACAGTTCAGTTAAATTTACAGAGATTCTTCTATCTTCGAACAACTTCGACGCGAACCACGCCTATTTGATCATTCCTGTGGAAGCAGGTGCACAAAAATGACGCAGAATTAAATATCCTATTTTTATCGAACCTTCCTCGAAGCGACATCTATAGCAGTCGTGAGCAAGTCGGGGACCAATTCGATTTTTTTTGTGAAAATGTTTAGTGACTTTCAATACAAACATCACAGGTTTGGCAAAGTACGTTTCTGTGGGATAATTTTTATAGTTCGGGTGCAGATGCTTGCTTCTGTTTCGTCTACAAAGATTTGATAGTAAAGTGTCTGATCAGTCCGTCCTCCCCACAAAAACCGATCGAGGTGGCGCAGTGGTTAGCACACTGGACTCGCATTCGGTAGGACGACGGTTCAATCCCGTCTCCAGCCATCCTGATTTAGGTTTTCCGTGATTTCCCTAAATTGTTTCAGGCAAATGCCGGGATGGTTCCTCTGAAAGGGCACGGCCGATTTCCTTCCCAATCCTTCCCTAACCCGAGCTTGCGCTCCGTCTCTAATGACCTCGTTGTCGACGGGACGTTAAACACTAACCACCACCTCCCCACTAATCAATAACGTAAAGACATTTTTGCCGGCCGCGGTGGTCTCGCGGTTGTAGGCGCGCAGTCCAGAACCGCGGGACTGCTACGGTCGCAGGTTCGAATCCTGCCTCGGGCATGGATGTGTGTGATGTCCTTAGGTTAGCTAGGTTTAAGTAGTTCTAAGTTCTAGGGGACTGATGACCACAGCTGTTAAGTCCCATAGTGCTCAGAGCCATTTGAACCATTTTGAAAGACATTTTTCTTGTCCTACGTGCGGAAGAATGACACATTTGAAGTCATGAACCTTTCTCCAGGAGCCTTAGCCTCACAGAAATATCAGTCCTTTCCAAAGGTCTCGTCTTTTGCCCCACTCCAAATTAAATCAGGCAGAACTTGTTAATGAACTTCTCTCCAACATTTTTCGCCACCATCCCTACCAATCAAACTCAACCAAAGACCAATATTGAACCTTGCCTAACTCAGTTCACACTCTCGGTTCTAACACACATAAGAAAAATAGCTGAATATCTTTGCAGACGGAGTTACAGTGTATTGTGCTTTGAAGAATTTTCGTTCTCTGGCAGCCGTTTTGATCGGAATTACCTACCCAGCTCAGATCCATACCATGGGTGAATGCTTTCGTCGGTGTTCGGAATCCTTCTGCAGCTGCTAATACTTTGTCCATCGTTGTGAAATCTTTGGCGCAGTCTCAATCTTTGGAATTTCAAGTACTAACCACAAACGGAATACACATGTGAAGAAAGTGTGCTATAATGGTTGATTTATCAATGAAATTACTACGTCGGAAAAGACATTTTTTTAATAATGTTGCATGACATACTGTTTAACGATATGCTGTATGCTGAAAGTTAAAGAAGAAGAAAGAAAGATACTTATGCAGGGTTTAAACCGTATCGCAAGCATGGTTGGCGTGAATCTTAGCCCCTGTACTACGCTATCTCGGTCGAAACATATAGGACTTACTATGAAAATTCTCGAACAACTGGAAATTTGTATTCATATAACGAAATACCCACAAGAAATTCTAAATGAACACACATATTTTAACCACAAATAGTATTTCAAAAACGTTATTGACATAATAGAATACGAAAGGACATAATCTTTCGGTAAAAAAAATTTACACAGACCACTGATAAAATTTAAAGGAAACTAAGAACAAAGTAATGCAACATCATCTTTGGTAAACTGTATATGCTTGTAAACAAATGAAATCGTAGTAAAGATTATCAAAACTAAACTGTCAAAATATCTAACAAAAACGTATATTACATTTTGTAACTAAAAAATAATATTCTTACCAAGACATGTCAAAAAATTTACTATAGATGCAATACGGTCGTCACTTCTAGCTAGACGTAAGTACCAATGCAATTTTGAAGATGAAACAGACACCATTTACAAAGAGATACTCTTACCGACGTTATTTTCCCAGGTCACTTGATAATGGCAAAAAGCCGAAACAGGGCTGTCGTGTAAAATATTTAAAGAAATATATTACCTTATTGCATCTAGTTTGGACCATTCATTTTCATTACGTCTTACTCAAAAAGAAACATTAACAACCGGCTTAAGGATCAGGAGAAGAGTTGTCACCTGGGAAACGCGAATAAGTAGGCAGTAGGAGGTCGTACAGGGACCAAAAAACCAACAAATGCGTTTCTCTAATACTACGGTTTCGTCAAGATCCTATCATTACTATTCTAGTCTGTACAGAAGAGACCATAGGAATCCAAAAGCACAAAAACAACTTTAGAAAATGGTTCAAATGGCTCTGAACACTATGGGACTTAACATCTTAGGTCATCAGTCCCCTAGAACTTAGGACTACTTAAACCTAACTAACCTAAGGACCCCCCCCCCCCCCCCCCCCCCCCCCGCCGACGAACCATGGACCTTGTCGTTGGTGGGGAGGCTTGCGTGCCTCAGAGGTACAGATGGCCGTAATGTAGGTGCAACCACAACGGAGAGGTATCTGTTGAGAGGCCAGACAAACATGTGGTTCCTGAAGAGGAGCAGCAGCCTTTTCAGTAGTTGCAGGGGCAACAGTCTGGATGATTGACTGTTCTGGCCTTGCAACATTAACCAAAACGGCCTTGCTGTGCTGGTACTGCGAACGGCTGAAAGTAAGGGGAAACTACAGCCGTAATTTTTCCCGAGGACATGCAGCTTTACTGTATGTTTAAATTATGATGGCGTCCTCTTGGGTAAAATATTCCGGAGGTAAAATAGTCCCCCATTCGGATCCCCGGATCTCCGGAGGACGTCATCAGGAGAAAGAAAACTGGCGCTCTACGGATCGGAGCGTGGAATGTCAGAACCCTTAATCGGGCAGGTAGGTTAGAAAATTTAAAAAGGGAGATGGATAGGTTAAAGTTAGATATAGTGGGAATTAATGAAGTTCGGTGGCAGGAGGATCAAGGCTTTTGGTCAGGTGAATACAGGGTTATAAATACAAAATCAAATAGGGGTAATGCAGGAGTAGGTTTAATAATGAATAGGACATTAGGAATGCGGGTAAGCTACTGCAAACAGCATAGTGAACGCATTATTGTGGCAAAGATAGACACGAAGCCCACACCTACTACAGTAGTACAAGTTTATATGCCAACTAGCTCTGCAGATGTAGAAGAAATTGATGAAATGTATGATGAGATAGAAGAAATTATTCAGGTAGTGAAGGGAGACGAAAATTTAATAGTCATGGGTGACTGGAATTCGTCAGTAGGAAAAGGAAGAGAAGGAATCATAGTAGGTGATTATGGATTGGGGCTAAGAAATGAAAGAGGAAGCCGTCTGATAGAATTTTGCACAGAGCATAACTTAATCATAGCTAACACTTGGTTCAAGAATCATAAAAGAAGGTTGTATACATAGTAGAATCCTGGAGATACAAAAAGGTATCAGATAGATTATATAATGGTAAGACAGAGATTTAGGAATAAAGTCTTAAATTGTAGGACATTTCCAGGGGCAGATGTGGACTCTGACCACAATCTACTGGTTATGACATGTAGGTTAAAACTGAAGAAACTGCAAAAAGGTGGAAATTTAAGGAGATGGGACATGGATAAGCTGAAAGAACCAGAGGTTGTACAGAGTTTTAAGGAGAGCATAAGGGAACAATTAACAGGAATGGGGGAAAGAAACACAGTAGAAGAAGAATGGGTAGCTCTGAGGGATGTAGTAGTGAAGGCAGCAGAGGATCAAGTAGGTAAAAAGACGAGGGCTGCTAGAAATCCTTGGGTAACAGAAGAAATATTGAATTTAATTGATGAAAGGAGAAAATATAAAAATGCAGTGAATGATGCAGGCAAAAAGGAATACAAATGTCTCAAAAATGAGATCGACAGGAAGTGTAAAATGGCTAAGCAGGGGTGGCTAGAGGACAAATGTAAGGATGTAGAAGCTTGTCTCACTAGGGGTAAGATAGATACTGTCTACAGGAAAATTAAAGAGACCTTTGGAGAGAAGAGAACCACTTGTATGAACATCAAGAGCTCAGATGGAAAACCAGTTCTAAGTAAAGAAGGGAAAGCAGAAAGGTGGAAGGAGTATAAAGAGTGTTTATACAAGGGCGATGTACTTGAGGACAATATTATGGAAATGGAAGAGGATGTAGATGAAGACTAAATGGGAGATAAGATACTGCGTGAAGAGTTTGACAGAGCACTGAAAGACCTGAGTCGAAACAAGGCCCCAGGAGTAGACAACATTCCGTTAGAACTACTGACGGCCTTGGGAGAGCCAGTCATGACAAAACTCTACCAGCTGGTGAGCAAGATGTATGAAACAGGCGAAATACCCCCAGACTTCAAGAAGAATATAATAATTCCAATCCCAAAGAAAGCAGGTGCTGACAGATGTGAAAATCACCGAACTATCAGTTTAATAAGTCACAGCTGCAAAATACTAACGCGAATTCTTTACAGACGAATGGAAAAACTGGTAGATGCGGACCTCGGGGAGGATCAGTTTAGATTCCGTAGAAATGTTGGAACACGTGAGGCAATACTGACCTTACGACTTATCTTAGAAGAAAGATTAAGAAAAGGCAAACTTACGTTTCTAGCATTTGTAGACTTAGAGAAAGCTTTTGACAATGTTGACTGGAATACTCTCTTTCAAATTCTGAAGGTGGCAGGGGTAAAATAAAGGGAGCGAAAGGCTATTTACAATTTGTACAGAAACAAGATGGCAGTCATAAGAGTCGAGGGACATGAAAGGGAAGTAGTGGTTGGGAAAGGAGTGAGACAGGGTTGTAGCCTTTCCCCGATGTTATTCAATCTGTATATTGAGCAAGCAGTAAAGGAAACAAAAGAAAAATTTGGAGTAGGTATTAAAATTCATGCAGAATAAGTAAAAACTTTGAAGTTCGCCGATGACATTGTAATTCTGTCAGAGACGGCAAAGGACTTGGAAGAGCAGTTGAACGGAATGGACAGTGTCTTGAAAGGAGGATATAAGATGAACATCAACAAAAGCAAAACGAGGATAATGAATGTAGTCAAATTAAATCGGGTGATGCTGAGGGAATTAGATTAGGAAATGAGACAGAGTAGTAAAGGAGTTTTGCTATTTAGGAAGTAAAATAACTGATGATGGTCGAAGTAGAGAGGATATAAAATGTAGACTGGCAATGGCAAGGAAAGCCTTTCTGAAGAAGAGAAATTTGTTAACATCGAATATAGATTTATGTATCAGGAAGTCGTTTGTGAAAGTATTTGTTTGAAGTGTAGGCATGTATGGAAGTGAAACATGGACGATAAATAGTTTGGACAAGAAGAGAATAGAAGCTTTCGAAATGTGGTGCTACAGAAGAATGCTGAAGATAAAGGTGGATAGATCACGTAACTAATGAGGAGGTATTGAATAGGATTGGGGAGAAGAGAAGTTTGTGGCACAACTTGACTAGAAGAAGGGATCGGTTGGTAGGACATGTTCTGAGGCATCAAGGGATCACAAATTTATAATTGGAGGGCAGCGTGGAGGGTAAAAATCGTAGAGGGAGACCAAGAGATGAATACACTAAGCAGATTCAGAAGGATGTAGGTTGCAGTAGGTACTGGGAGATGAAGAAGCTTGCACAGGATAGAGTAGCATGGAGAGCTGCATCAAACCAGTCTCAAGACTGAAGACAACAACAACAACAACAACAACAACCTAAGGACGTCACACAACACCCAGCCATTACGAGGCAGAGAAAATCCCTGACCCCGCCAGGAATCGAACCCGGGAACCCGGGCAACAACCTTACTGCTACGAAGAGGGATGGAAATTAGACAAGTTGGGCTTCTTAGTGCAAAGTAGACATAGTATGGCAACTCCTCCCCATCGCAAGCTCTATAACACACGCGGCAAGAATTCGCCATCTTAGAAAGCGGTCTCATTATGTTACGACCAAATCGTTGCGTGGACACAAATATTAACAGTTCGGCTTTCAAAGCTTGGTTAATTTTGAGACCTTATAGCCCCTGGTGATATCTCCAGCATCAGGAGGCCAAATGTTAGCTACAGAAATATGCAGTGGACCACGCCATAATGTTCATTAAACAAAATTCACTATGACCAACATTTTTACTTAGATGCATGTATGAATGAACAGACACCTTTGACGATCCACGGCTCTGCGAAATACTTCGAAATTAATTCGCTGACTACGAACTTCTTGATATCATCTGCATTAGGTATAGATCTACTACCGATAATGACATATGTATATACGTGCCGGACCGAGACACGAACCAAGATTTCCCGCTTATCGTCAGCAGTCGCCTTAGCCATTTCAACAATCTGTACGCGCGCGCTTTTTGGAGCGACCCAAACGCAAATTTAAAGATTAAGGGGCATTCTGTTTCCTGATAAATGCAATTAAAAATTTTCAGTCAAAGTCGCATAAGATTCTTGTTCTTGTTTATTGCGTTGCTATGATATCCAGAGATACTCAAAACTGCAGATCAGTGACTTGACATTAGCTTGAGTTTCAGGCTGGGTATTTAACTGAATTGCTAATAGCTTTGTAACTTTTAGATATTTACTTCCATGATCAGTTATATATAATTAACATCGTACTTTCCACAAGATATTGCCCATAGATCTTTACCTCACAACATTTATTTTCTAGACTAGAATTTGAAGTTTAGTTATGACTGAGAAGTATCAATGCTTCTAGAAGTATTTCTTTGGTATATAAATTTGAATTATTTCAGTTGAAAAGAACATTAATAAGAATTAATTCCGCAACAAAGCATTAATATTCAACACTTCACAATGATCTGTTGCACTTTCGCACTATACATACTAATGTTGTGTAGTTAAAAGTTACTTTTCTTAATAAAGGCTTGCAAGCAAACGTGCCTGATCATAAGCCGATAAAAGATTCTTACAACATGAGACAAATTGTTTCTTAACAATTATCAGCGACGTTTTGACACAGCTGAAGGGATCTCCTTGTGATAAATGTCGTATCGGCGATAACTTGGTCCACCATCTCAATGTCTGCAAACTGTGTCAGAAGATCCGTCCGCTAATGCCAAAGCTCAGCGATGAAAATTAAACAGAGAGAACACAAACGTCTTGTAGTTTTATCCAAAGCACACTTATAGAGCACATCCAAATTCTTTATCATTCGTTGAAATAAATGGCTTCACTTACTGCACAATGTATCATGATGACAGCGTGACCTGTAGTGGAACAGCCTCGAATGTCGAAATACTACAAACGTTATCCACTAGATGCTGTAAACTGCAATGGTGCTATCATACGTCCTTAGTGTGCTCTTGGAATTATCTTCTGTCTATTTCATTCCGTTATGAATAATATATGGAGTTCTATCTCTTAAGAAGTTCTAAATATCGTAATAAATGTAGTTAGACACTTCGTAAGTCATATTTTACCAGATATTTATTAGGTCTTATCTGCCTGTCTGTTCAGCACATAGTGCAGAATTGTGTGACAGTGCAATGTTAACTCTGATTTCTTGGCAATCTGTTCGGTAGGCATGTGGGTGGGGGTGAAAAAGATTCGTAATACCTGACATCTAAGTTGTCCTGCATGACCAGAGTGTTCAGGGAGTAGTAGCGGAAAACATTTCAGGAGGTGTATGTGAGGATGGGTATGGCTGAGTAGAGATGAATTGTGATAGGGAGGAGGAGGAGGAGGAGGAGGAGGAGGAGGAGGAGGAGGAGGAGGAGGAGGAGATGAATACTGAAATGTTGGAACATGAGGTGGGCAGTGAGAGGAAGGAGGAGATGGAGACGATGGAAGAGAAGACGGACAGAGAGAGGGTGGAGGAGGAGTTGGACAGAGAGAGGGGGAGGAATGGACAGACAGAATACGGAGAAGGTGATAGGTAGAGGGGGAGGAAGAGATGGACAGGGAGAGGAGGGGGAAGATGATTAACTGAGGGAGTGGAGGAGGCGACAGACAAAGACGAGATGAGAGATGTTTAGAATGGGGAAGGAGGTGGACACAGAATGTTAGAGGAGGATATGGGGAGAGAGAGAGGGGGGGGGAGGGAGAGGAGGAGATGGGTAGCGAGAAGGTGCATGAGGAGGTGGAAAGAGGTAGGAGAGAAAGGGAGATGTGTGCAATATATGTTATATATACATCCAAGTGTGAAGCATTGGGTATCGAGCCAGTAGTTAAATAAAATTCTTATAAGAAACCATATAAAATTAATTTATCTTGTTTCTTTATTTCATTTTTTAGGAAAATAACATACAGATTTATATATTATTGGTAAATAAATACATCACTATTCTATTTCAAATTTTATCAGGAGAAAAGATACCAAAATAAATTTGAAATTTAACGTCTCTCTCTTAGAGTCTCATCAGTATATTTAAAATCGATTGAAAAATTTCTTATATGCAAGACTAGGAAGCAGAAAATATTATTCATAGAAATTGTTTTAATATACCACATTTTTAAATTGAAGTAAAAAGTATAAAATAATTTCTCGTAGCCTTACAGATTACTAATCCCACAGTGATTGTCCTTGACTTTTCTGTTTAACACCCATAAAAAACACTTGTACGATTTAAAACGAAAAAGGTGGGGCGCTCTGGATTTTCCGTGTACGCTCCTCGCGCTGAACGAGGCCACCCGCCGTGTGTCGTTATGAAGCTCGCCAGACGCCATATACACGCCACCTGCAGACTGCCCATCGTGACAACGCCCCGTACAACGTTTTTCTACAGCTATCTGACTGCGCTCGTGTATAACGGCGGAACACGGAGCTGCAAAAACAAATTAGAAGGAAGGCTGACCCTACCAGACAAGAGATGCCGCAGTGACGAAACTATGTCAGGGCAGGACGTGCAGGCCTGCCTGCTATACAAGGGACCCGCCTAGCACGCGCCACGCCAATTAGCCGACTCCATTAGCGAGGCACGCACCTCGCCGGTGATCTCCACTTAGCGACCTAGCGACCTCCTCTCCCACAGTTCGACAACGTAGTCTCCACTGTCGACTCTGACGCGAGCTACTCACTTGCATTTAACCTAGATCCAAAAAGGCATACCTCTCTCTTATTTTAGATCTTGAATATGGTCATCACAGATCGAAATTAATTACCTATCCTATAAGGCTGTAGTCTGGAAATGGAATAAAGAAATAAAGAAAGAGCTGTAATGGGTCGAATTAGACGGGTGCTAACTCGATGGCACTGAAGGAAAAGATCATATCATAATCAAATATGGAGGTACCTGTACTGTTGTATCATTGTGCAACACATGGTTCGCTAGATATAACGTCATAAACCATTGACCTTGATGTGGTGGGGTGGCTTTCGTGACTCAACGATACAGATGGCTATACCGTAGGTGCAACCACAACGGAGGGGAATCTGTTGAGAAGCCAGACAAATATGTGGTTCCTGAAGAGGGGCAGCAGCCTTTTCAGTAGTTGCAGGGGAACATTCTGGATGATTGATTGATCTGGCCTTGTAACATTAGCCATCATTTTGCCCTTCCTGTGTTGGTACTTTTTCAAGTCATCAGTCATCTGACTAGTTTGGTGTGGCCCTCCACGAATTCGTCTCCTGTGCCAGCCTTTTATCTCTAAGTACCACATGCAACCTACATTCTCAGTTATATGGTGGATGTACTCCGATCTCTGTCTTCCACAACAATTTCATGGAAGTTATCCCCTGATGTCTTGACAGGTGTCTTACAATCCTGTCCCTTCTTCTCACTGTTCTCCATATATTCCTTTCCCCGCTAATTCTAAGGAGAACCTCCTCATTCCTTACCTTCTCAGTCCAGCTACATTTCAACATTCGTCTGTAGCACCACATCGCAAATGCTTCGATTCTCTGTTCCGATTTTCCAAAAAACCACGTTTCACTACCATAGAATACTGTGCTCCAAATGTACATTCTCAGGAATTTCTTCCTCGTTTAAGGCCTATGTTTGATACTGGTAGACTTCTCTTGACCAGGAATTCTCTTTTTTTCCAGTGCTAGTCTGGTTTTGGTATCCTCCTTGCTCCGTTCGTCATTGGTTCTAGAGAGTAGAACTCCTTAACTTCAGCAACTTCCTGACCGTCAGTGCTTATATTGAGTTTCTCGCTGTTCTCATTTCTGCTACTTCTCATGACGTTCGTCTTCCTTCGATTGACTGTGAAGCCATATTCCGTATTCATTAGATAGTCCATTGTATTCAGCATATCATGTAATTCTTCTTCACTTTCACTCAGGATAGCAATGTCATCAGCGAATCGTATCACTGATATCTTTCCGCCCTCGTCTGTAATCCCACTCTTGAACCTCACCTTAATTTCCATCATTACTTCTTCGCTATATAGATTAGACATTAGGGGCGAAAGACTACATCCATGTCTTATCCGTTCCTGACCCGAGCATTTCGTTCTTGGTCTTCCACTCTTCTGGTTCCCTCTTGGCTCTTGTACATGTTGTATATTACCCGTCTCTCCCTATAGCTTACCCATATTTTTCTCAGAATTTCGAACATCATGCACCATTTAACATCCTCGAACGCTTTTTCCAGAACGACAAATCCTATGAACCTGTCTTGACTTTTCTTCAGTCTTGCTTCTATTACCAATTGCCTCTCTGATTCCTTTACCTTTCCTAAAACCAAACTGATCGTCGTGCAAAATCCAAGAGTGACCTGGACCTCTGTCTGCTCCTCCGCCCTCTTTAACAAGGCCGTTGGCAGAATGAAGGTGACTTCTTAGGCCGGAAGTGTTCGGACGATAATGCTGATTATTAACCCAAATTGAAGCGGTGCCGGATTTCAAACACGGGACAAAGGACGTTTTGATTATTAATGAACGACGCTACCGCTAGAGCACAGGTCTACTGACCCTAAACTCTTTCAACAAGGTACATTCGCCGATCAACGTTATGGTGATACTGTATTGCCTCCCAATGTGCTCTTTTCAGGTGTGCATTCGGGCCTGGCTCCATTTCGATGCCGGCCGCGGTGGTCTCGCGGTTCTAGGCGCACAGTCCGGAATCGTGCGACTGACACGGTCGCAGGTTCGAATCCAGCCTCGGGCATGGATGTGTGTGATGTCCTTAGGTTAGTTAGGTTTAAGTAGTTCTAAGTTCTAGGGAACTGATGACCACAGCTGTTAAGTCCCACAGTGCTCAGAGCCATTTTTTGATCCATTTCGATGGGTAACGGCGCGCGGCGGAATTGAACCGTTTAGATGGAGGAGCTCTTGGAACGAGATTATATGCGACGAACGGACTGGCCTGTCCGTTGTGCCGATTTACATTCCATCTGGCAAGTGCTGAATGCGTTGGGGAGACCTGTTGAAGGACGTCCTAATGCACCAACGAGCATTCAGTTGTTGTGAACCGCTCTGGTGGAGGAATGGTACGAGCTACCCCAAGAATTCCTCACGAATGTTGTCGCCAGTATGGGAGCACCTTACAGAGCATGAACTGCCGTCTCTGGTGACCACTTACCCTGTTAAGAAGCATGATCGGTGTTTTGGGATGTCCAGGGGAACATCATGAACTGCAGTGACTTCAGTGTAATTATTGTCTGTGTATGAAAACGTCGTTTTTGTTCGTCTCATTCCGTATTTCTTTCACATACCCTCCGTAGCACTTCTTTCTAGGTGTGATCCAAGTTTCGTCGACCTATGTTACTTGGCAGTGACAGGTCAAGCGAAAGTTACTTCTGTCCTTAAGCTGTGCACACCAATGTATATATATGGGAGACATTTACCTGGGCTTCCACGGGACCTGTGGTGGTAATCTATACACCACGGCACCTATGGAATGTGTGAACATTAGTGCTGACCATCAGCATCCCTTCCTACTCGATGGTATCTTCCAACAGGCTAGCTGTCCATTTCCCAAAGTCAGAATCGTGATATACTGTACTAAAGACCATGATAGTGAACACACCAAATTCGCCTGATCTGAACGCTATGGATTTCACCTAGGGTACTAAATGGTGTCACCTCCGCACCCACGAACCACCAGACCGTAATGTAGAGTTATTGCGTGACCTCTGCGTAGGTGTCTGGTGCCAACCTACCAAGGACTTGCCGGATTCATGCCACGCAGAATAGCCGCTGTATTGCGTTCCACAGATGTACCAGCACGCTATGAAGCAGGCGATCATAACCATTTCATTCATCAGTGTATCGTATACTACACTGCTGGCCATTAAAATTGCTACACCACGAAGATGACGTGCTACAGACGCGAAATTTAACCGACAGGAAGAAGATGCTGCGATATGCAAATTATTACCTTTTCAGAGCATTCACACAAAGTTGGCGCCGGTGGCGACACCTACAACGTGATGACATGAGGAAAGTTTCCAACCGATTTCTCATACACAAACAGCAGTTAACCGGCGTTGCCTGGTGAAACGTTCTTGTGATGCCTCGTGTAAGGACGAGAAATGCGTACCATCACGTTTCCGACTTTGATAAAGGTCGGATTGTAGCCTATTGCGATTGCAGCTTATCGCATCGCGACATTGCTGCTCGCGTTGGTCGAGATCCAATGATTGTTAGCAGAATATGGAATCGGTGGGTTCAGGAGGGTAATACGGAACGCCGTGCTGGATCCCAACGGCCTCGTATCACTAGCACTCGAGATGACAGGCATCTTATCCGCATGGCTGTAACGGATCGTGCAGCCACATCTCGATCCCTATCAACAGATGGGGACGTATGCAAGACAACAACCATCTGCACGAACAGTTCGACGACGTTTGCAGCAGCATGGACTATCAGCTCGGAGACCCTTGACGCTGCATCATAGACAGGAGCACCTGAACGACGAACCTGGGTGGACGAATGGCAAAACGTCATTTTTTCGGATGACTCCAGGTTCTCTTTACAGCATCATGATGGTCGCATCAGTGTTTGGCACATCGCGGTAAACGCACATTGGAAACGTATATTCGTCATCACCCGGCGTGATGGTATAGTGTGCCATTGGTTAAACGTCTATGTCACCTCTTGTTGAACAGTGGACGTTACATTTCAGATGTGTTACGACCCGTGGCTCTACCCTTCATTCGATCCCTACGAAACCCTACATTTCAGCAGGATAATGCACGACCGCATGTTGCAGGTCCTGTACGGGCCTTTCTGGATACAGAAAATTTTCGACTGTTGCCCTGTCCAGCACATTCTCCAGATCTCTCACCAACTGAAAACGTCTGGTCAATGGTGGCCGAGCAACTGGCTCGTCACAATACCCCAATCACTACTCTTGATGAACTGTGGTATCGTGTTGAAGCTGCATGGGCAGCTGTAGCTGTAACGCCATCCAACCTCTGCTTGACTCAATGCCCAGGCGTATCAAGGCCATTATTACGGCCAGAGGCGGTTGTTCTGGGTACTATTTCTCAGGTTCTATGCACCCAAATTGCGTAAAAATGTAATCACATGTCAGTTCAGGTATAATATATTTGTCCAATGAATATCCGTTTATCATCTGCATTTCTTCTTGGTGCAGAAATTTCAATGGCCAGTAGTGTAGAAGCGCTTCGTATAAAATTTCATGATAATATGAGAGGCAACTTCGCACTCAAGAGAGACTGTAGGAAGACGGCTGTAGAAATAGCCGCTGCTGTTGAAAGCTCTTAACCTCCTGAACTTCTGTCGATGTTCCGATATGTCGGTCTTCATTTATCGGAGAGAGACAGAAAAAGAGAGAGAGAGAGAGAGAGAGACTGGATTTCGCGTATTGGAAATCAGTTGGCAGGGCCTGAATGGCGGCAGTCTTTCGTCGCCCGCCATTTACCGACGTACGCACTCCGCTGTAATACGAAAATTGCGTCTTCCACTTTCGTCGCTCCGTCAATCGTACGGAGAAAAAAATAAGAATAGGGACGACTGGATTACTTCTCAACCTTCTCCTCCTCCTTTTTACTTCATCATCATCATTAACTTCATCATCATGTAGATATTCGGGTTAGACATTTTTGCCCATTCCCAAACCCTTAGGCCTCTAGACACAGGTTTCCTTTGGTATCCGGATTTGATCCATACGAAGCACATGGCCTGGCCCTTCTTCCCTATGCTGTTAAATCTGTTCTACTATCATGACGCTCCTCTCCTGTCTCACTCTTCCTGTTACGACATTCTAATCTGTACATGAAATGTATTGGCAGTTGCCAATATGGACAACCATCATCTGTATAATGAAATGAGGTCAATGAAAATCTGTGTCGGACCGGGACTCGAGCCCGGGTATCCTGCTCATCGCGGGCGATCGCCTTACCATTTGGCTACCCGAACACGACTCAAGGCCAGAACCAAACTTCCATAAGTCAATAAAATTTTCTCCGGCTTCCAGCCGCATCACATGGTTAAAATACATAAATCGTCAACCATTCAAACAAAACGTCTCCTCTGTACATATTGGATGTACGAGTACAGGTTGTAGACACATGGTTGACGGCGTACGAGAGTTTGTGTGATGCCGCAGTCATGTTTGGGTAGCCAAATGGTAAGGCGGCCGCCCTCGATAAGCTTGAAATCCGAGTTCGAGTGCCGGCCTTTCAGAGATTTTCACTGACGTCATACCATCCCATTATACGCATGGTGTCCGAAGGAACACTCCATCGTAATTCGCCATAACACAGGTACGCTTGTAATTCGTATCCTACCAAAAGTCTTAGGAGTCTCATTTTTAACGATTCAGTTCTCTTTAATCTTTTGGTCGTCAAAGTCCATACTTTGGAAAGAAAGTTAACGTTCAACGTCCCATCGACATCGAGGTCATTAGAGACATCGGATCCATAGAGCAGGAAACGTATTGTTATACAATTTAAGCAGTCTCTTTCCTGGTTTTGATCGTACTTAACATCTGAAAGTACCTTTTTACTCGTATTTCTTTTCAGAATCAGTATCAGAAGCATAACAGATACCCTTGGTATACTGGTTGCACTTTAGTCACACATCTGATCGCATCAGAAATATGTACTTAACTGCTGTCCTTCAGAGAATATGCACTACCTCGGCGCTTTCATTGATGTGGTGTTCTGTCTACTACATCGAAAGTGTTTGTCAACGGTAGACTATTGAACACCTTGCTGATTCGCAGCCTCTCTCTGACAAGGATAAATGTAAATGTCGTGTGACTAGGGCCTCCCGTCGGGTAGACCGTTCGCCGGGTGCAAGTCTTTCGATTTGACGCCATTTCGGCGACTTGCGCGTCGATGGGGATGAAATGATGATGATTAGGACAACACAACACCCAGTCCCGGAGAGGGGAAAATCTCCGTCCCAGACGGGAATCGAACCAGGGCCTTTAGGATTGACACTATCTTGCGCTCTCCAATCAGCTCTCGGGGGTCGACTCAGGCCCCCTATGGACGATACAGTACGCCTTAGCAATGGAACGTTTGTTGTGCTGTTTGCAACACCGTCGTAAGGGATTGTCTATCGCTGGCACCGTTTTTAGATGCACCACGTACACAGATGATGTTAATCATTCGTACCCAACAAGATGTCCGCAGACCCATGGGTTGGTTAGCAACTTATGATGAAGCTCCTCGGAACCGTGTAAATCCACATAAATCGGTGGCCTGGAATATTGGCACTAGCATGACACCTGCAAGCGTCCCGCCACTCAGGCTGTGAGATACAATCCGCTGTTTCGGTATCGACGTGACGGACGACATCTCACGTACGACGACTCTCAATTATCGGAGCCTCTTGCAACATATCGGTGCTGAACTTCTGGATCATTGTCTCCGTACTTTGGACCTTCATCTGCCTACCGAATTTATTAATGTCTATGGATGATGTTTAAGATACTATACGACTGCCCCATCATTCCTAAAGGGCGCGATCAAATGGTTTGTCAAATGGTTCAAATGGCTCTAAGCACTATGGGACTTAACATCTGAGGTCATCGGTCCCCTAGACTACTTAAACCTAACTAACCTAAGGACATCACACACATCCACGCCCGAGGCACGATTCGAACCTGCGACCGCAGCAGCAGCGCGGTTCCGTACTGAAGCACCTAGAACCGCTTGGTCACAGAGGCCTGCCCTTGGCCTTGTCAATGTTCATGAACGAGCCGTGTCTCTCTACGATTATGGCAAAGCACCAACAAGCCTCATGGGTTTACTGATGGAGGCTCTGACACCATCTTCTCTCGACCCTTCCGAGGCGTTTACCGAGATACCGGTGTCATATTGCTATTATGGGAGGAGTGACATCCTAACGTACTCCTACATCGCCCTCGGTCGCCCAGTGCGGTCAAATTAACATCCAGCGTTCACTGGACGGCAGTATGGCGCATTGGCAACGCCGTAACGCTACATTCAGACGTAATTCCACTTGGTACGTCACGCTGAACAAAAATAACGCGAAAGACATTCCATAGGATCCATTTTACCAATTCGCCTTCATGCGTGAACTGCAACGTTCAGGAGACAGTCGAACACGGCCTACATCTCAGATCTGGTATTTAGTTGTAAAATTTTGGTTTTGTTTTTACGGGTGTCGCCGGCTCTTTTGTTTCTTATCCGAGGACAGAACACAACGCCGTCACGTGGATCATAGGTCACACGATTTATTATTTGTTTGGAGTTGGTGTCATAGGTCTCATAGATTTTTGGAACTATGCAAACGATCGTCATTGTGCCATTGCGCGTAATGCTACGTATACCCAATACTTTTTGAAATTCTTGCGGAGCATCTTCCGCCCCCTGTCCCGCAACTGGATCATTCATGGCACACGTAGATGACTGAACAGATAACGGTACCTGCACGATATTACGAGAAGACGCACCATGAAAATGTGGCGGCGGCGTTCGTGGAGCAACGACGCCGTATGTGTGGGTTCCAAGTGTTTTCTTGTGTTTGTTTCTTCTTTCTTCAGGCACTTAGTACCTATCTCTTCTTCTTTTAAAGTTTTGAAGGCAGAGACACATCATGGAAAGGCATATTTATTTTTTGTCAATAAATAAATGATTTTAATTCTCATTTATTGTTCCTTTTCAGCTGCACATTTTTGCACAAAAGAAATATGCAACTGAGACGGAACAATAAATGACAGTTGCTAAATCTCTAAAGACGATTACGTCGCCTACAGTGACATAAACGAGAGTTCTCCTGCGGCCAGTTAACCCATACACAAAATTCCAGTTTACATTGCAAATATAAATTTTAAAAACGAAAAAAAAAATAATAGGAAGGGATGGCGTCTTTGATTAATAATCAAGACGTCCTCGATGCCCGGTTCGAACCCAGCCACCGCTTACATTTAGAATAAAAATTATTAGCAGGAGCGGCTGAAAACTTAAAAACCATCGTTCTGCCAACGACCTTGTCAGAGGGGGTACGGCGGAAAAATCAATGATCAACGATATGAGGATGCAGCAGAAAATGGAAACCACTGCATTAAAGACACACAATGTGTATCCAGGGGGCATGTGGTCTGTAACTGAAAAAGCATC
The DNA here is from genome assembly GCF_023897955.1 of Schistocerca gregaria. Classification (NCBI taxonomy): domain Eukaryota; kingdom Metazoa; phylum Arthropoda; class Insecta; order Orthoptera; family Acrididae; genus Schistocerca; species Schistocerca gregaria. The sequence goes on along the minus strand of NC_064921.1, from coordinate 803,214,005 downwards.
GTCATGATGATATCTCCATTGGCAAAAGATTCCGCACTAGTCGGCCATTTGGATCTACGGAAGGGGCTGCCAAGGAGGAAATGACCATCAGGAAAAGATAGGATAACCAATGACGGGATGACTTTCTAGAAGTAGGAGCATTGAATGTCAGAAATTTGAACACTTTAGGAAAGATAGAAAATCTGTAAAGGGAAATGCAAAGGCTCAGTCTTAGTGGGGATTAGTGAAGTGAGATGGAAAGACGATAAAGATTTTTGGTCAGGCGAATGGTGGTAACATGAACATCAGCAGGTACGGCAGTACGATTCGTCATGAATAGGAAAGTATGGCAGAGAGTGAAGAATTCGGTGATATGCCTCTTCTCATCGGATTCAACACCAAACCAACGTCGAAAGTTCACGTATCCATTCCGACGTAGCAAGAAGAAGATAAACGAACAAAGAAAGTATATGAGTAAATTTAACTGTCAGTTCAGAATTCAAAGGGAGATGGAAATCTGATAGCCTTGAGGATTAGTATGCGGTTGCAGCGGAAGAAGTAGAAGAAACGTTTACGTGAAAATATGGGCTAGGTAGTAAGAATGATAGAGGAGAAAGACTAATTGAGTTCGGCAATAAATTTCAGATGGTAATGGCGAATACTCTGTTCAAGAATCATAAGGGTAGGAAGTATACTTGGGAAAGACCCGGAGGCAAGAGAAGGTTTGTGGCGAAACAAGCGCTGTATCATTATGAGAGATACAGAGACTTAACCCAGTTCACTTCGACTAGCGCCACGTCATCATTACGCGCCTGTGCGTACCATACAAAGTATTGCGCCATATTCTACGAGTGAAATTAAAAATTAAAATAGTTTTTCCAAACAGTGTATTAATATTAAAATTGAGAAGTCTCAGAGGCAACGGAAAAAGCATGAGAAGTTCAGAAGAACGCGAAATCCCGAAGATTGGCTAAAATTTACAGACGCGCGAAATTTGGCACGGACTTCAATGCGACATGCCTTTAATAGGTTCCACAACGAAACATTGTCTCGAAATTTGGTAGAAAATCCGAAGAAATTCTGGTCGTATGTAAAGTACACAAGCGGCAAGACGCAGTCAATACCTTCGCTGCGCAGTGCCGATGGTACTGTTACCGACGACTGTGCCGCTAAAGCGGAGTTATTGAACGCAGTTTTCCGAAATTCCTTCACCATGGAAGACGAATGGAATATTCCAGAATTTGAAACACGAACAGCTGCTAGTATGAGTTTCTTAGATGTAGATACCTTAGAGGTTGCGAAGCAACTCAAATCGCTTGATACAAGTCTTCAGGTCCATATCGTATACCGATTAGGTTCCTTTCAGATACAATAGCTCCCTACTTAGCAATCATATACAACCGCTTGCTCACCGATAGATCTGAACCTACAGACTGGAAAGGGTAGTAGGAGTAATCCATCTAACTACAGACCTACATCATTGACGTCGGTTTGCAGTAGCGTTTTGGAACATATCCTGTATTCAAACATTATGAATCACTTCGAAGGGAACGATCTATTGATATGTAATAAGCATGGTTTCGGGAAACATCGTTCAGCTAGCTCTTTATTCGCACCAAGTAATGGCTGCTATTGACAGGGGATCTCAAGTTGATTCTGTATTTCTAGATTTCCGGAAAGCTTTTGACACCGGTCCTCACAAGCGACTTCTAATTAAGCTGCGGGCCTATGGGGTATCGTCTCAGTTGTGCGACTGGATTCGTGATTTCCTATCAGGAAGATCGCAGTTCGTAGTAATAGACGGCAAATCATCGAGTAAAACTGAAGTGATGTCAGATGTTGCCCGGGGAAAACTCCTGGGACCTCTGCTGTTCCTGATCTATATAAATGACCTGACTGACAATCTGAGCAATTCTCTGAGGTTGTTCGCAGTCTAGTAAGGTCATCCGAAAACCAGTATCAGTTGCAAAGCGATTTAGAAAAGATTACTGTATGATGTGGCAGGTGGCAGTTGACGCTAAATAACGAAAAGTGTGAGGTGATCCACATGTGTTCCAAAAGAAATCGGTTGGAATTAGATTAACCGGATAAATAGTACAATTCTCAAAGATGTCAGTTCAACAAAGTACCTGGGTGTTAAAATTACTAACAACTTCAGTTGGAAAGACTACATAGATAATATTCTGGGGAAGGCGAGCCAAAGGTTGCGTTTCATTGGCAGGACACTTAGAAGATGCAGCAAGTCCACCAAAGAGACAGCTTACACTACACTCTTTCGTCCTCTGTTAGAATATTGCTGCGGGGTGTGGGATCCTTACCAGGTGGGATTGACGGAGGACATCGAAACGGTGCAAAAAAGGGCAGCTCGTTTTGTATTATCACGTAATAGGGAGAGAGTGTGGCAGATATGATACGCGAGTTGGGATGGAAGTCATTAAAGCAAAGACGTTTTTCGTCGCGACGAGATCTATTTACGAAATTTCAGTCACAAACTATCTCTTCCGAATGCGAAAATATTTTGTCGAGCCCAACCTACATAGGTAGGAATGATCATCAAAATAAAATAAGAGAAATCAGAGCTCGAACAGAAAGGTTTAGGTGTTCGTTTTTCCCGCGCGCTGTTCGGGAGTGGAATGGTAGAGAGATATTATGATTGTGGTTCGATGAACCCTCTGCCAAGCACTTAAATGTGAATTGCAGAGTAATCATGTAGATGTAGATGTAGATGTAGATGTAGATCTAATGAATATCTTTCGGTAAATGTACTGTATTATTTTAAGAAAAAATAAGTGCAGCTATATAATGTAGCTAAAAGACTAAAAACTGTTCAGAATGTGCAACTGTATGTCACAACCAAAAGTTACAAGTCTGAACTTCATCGGGTAATATTTTGGTCAAAATCGGCGTTCTTACGAAAATTTGAAGACACTAAATACTAGGCTCAAAGAGACGAAAATTCGTATGTAGCCTCAGTATGATATAAAAATGTTAACTATGTGACTCCGTTAAGCTATCTCTAATAGCTTTCAAGTAAGTTACTAATAACTAAATTTGAAACGAAAACGTCCCTACTCAGATTAAGTATCATTCGTATTTGTTAACAGAAAGTTCTAATTACAGTACTTGACTACATTCATTAAATAATGCGGCTGTACTATGTTTCAAGACATTATAGCAAATAACAATCACGGCAAGGAATCTTAAAGAGGTAGTCCAGAGATCATCTTCTACTGTTGGTTCCGTTCGAAAAATTGTAGTCGGCAAAGTTTAAAAGCAGTGGAGCTGAAACTTTTTCAGGGTCTAAAGCGAAATTAACTTTAATTATATAAAAGTTCTGAAAATTGTAAATTGTTACACAACAGTGATATTACTTAAAAGGTGTCCGAGAAAGGGGTCATTTAGATGCTCCTACGTGTGCCTGCGGCGGTAGATAGCAATTGTTTCGTTTGGCGGTCCGCTGAGTCCATATATAAATACGGCCAGAGAGGTACAATCTGTCCGCGTCAGTCAAACGCCTGTGTGCGCTGTGCCTAGGATGACGTCACAACAAGGCTGCTACCAAACGCGTTTTCGGTACAAGTAGGAAGTGAACTCGCGAGGACTGCACACCGGTCCGGGTCGCTTGGATTTCACGGAAGTACCTGTTTGAGTGCCGCCCGTAATATTGACAAAACCGTGTGGCAAATGGCAAAATTATTTTCCTCTTTTAAGGCGAACAATTAACTTTGATGATTAGAAATCAGGATGACAGATCATTTAACTCCGAACTTACCGTAGAAGTCGCTTCTGAACTGCTAACTGTACTGTTTATGATAAGAACATTATTATTGTTATCAGGAATATTATTATGTTTATGTGTGCGAACTTTTACTGGATATATTAATCAGTTACAACTCAAAACTTTTATTTATAGTCATAGTTCCTGATCCCGCTGAGTAAATACAGCCTAGGAACATTTTCTTTCAGTGAGTACGAAGAATAATGTGGACTTGCAGACTGGAAATTATGGTCAGTATGTAGCCCGTCGCTTTCTAGCTGACCGCAAAAATAGTTTTCAGGATCTTGTAAACGGCGAAGAAGCTTATTTTATGCACTACCTAAAGTGCCTCCCCATAGGTTCCAGCTAGGTTACAGCATTGTCAGAGAGAGTCGAAAATTAGCCATTGGATTGTTAGACGTAACCAGCGGCAGACGCAGACTCGGATCTTAATTCAGTAATGAGGAAGAGTAGACTGAAGTGTAAGAGAATCGTCTAGGAGAATCACTGTAGAAGGAAGCGTGATAGTGATGTAAACAGGAATGATCAGATGCGTTTGAAATTCACTAAATATGTGGATACTCGGTTGAAGAGGAGTTAACATCTCTACAACGTGCAATCAAAGAGGTTGGACAGACAAACATGCCTTCGAGTAACGTAACTGAGAAGAAATTTCAGCTAACAAACAATTGATGGACGAAAGAAGGAAGTACAAAAGCGTTCAGGGAAAGGCAAGAATGCAGCAGTAGAAATACCTGAAGAATGAAACAAATAGGAAGTACAGGGTAGGCAAGCCGAAAGGGCTGCAAAAAATATGTGAAGAAATCGATAAAAAAATGTTCGTCGGGAGGACTGGCTCAGTATATGGAAAAGTCCAAGCAACTTTCGGTAAAATTGAAAGCAAGGGTGGTAAATTGATTGTGTGCAATAAGAATTCCACCGTTAAACGCAGAGGACAGAGCGGATCGATTGAAAGCGAAGACCTGTATAAGGGAAGGAACTGCCTGATGACGTGTTAGAAGAAGGAACTGCATTCGAAAGGAAGACATATGGGATTCAGTATTTTTTAGGATCAGAATTGAAAAGCGCTCAGGAAGACTTAAGATCGAGTAAAGCCAGCGGATAGATAATATTCTATCGGGATTTCCAAAATCACATGGGGAAGTGGCAAGAAAACGACTATTCAAGTTATTGTATATAATCTTTGAGACTGGCGACGAACCATCAGACTTTCGGAGCAATATCATCAACACATTTTCGAAGATATCAAGGGCACATACATGTGAGAACAACCACTCAAGCAGCTTAACAGCTCACGCATGTAAGCTGCTGACAAGAATAATATACAGAAGAATGTAAAACAAAATTGAGGGTCAGTTAGGCGACATTCAGTTTGAATAAAGGTAAGATAAAGTCACCAGAGAAGCGTTTCCTGTGTTGCGTTTGATAATGGGAGCAAAGCTGAAAATATGCTGATAGGATTTGCCGGCCTAGAAAAAGCGGTCGACAATGTAAAATGGTGCATGATATTCGAAATTCTGCGAAAAATAGGAGTAAGCTATAAGGAAAGATGAGTAATATAGAGCACGTACAACAACGAAGTGGGAAAATGAGACTGGAACACCAGGAAGGAAGTGCTAGGATTCATAGGCGTGTAAGAAAGGGATGCAAACTTTCGCCCCTGTTGTACCATCCATACGGAAGGTGAAAAGATATCAATGATAAGATTCGCTGATGACATTGCTATCCTCAGTGAAAGTGAAGAATAATTTTAGGATCTACTGCATGGAAGAACAGTCTAATGAGTGCGGAACATGGCAAAGGGAAGCAGAAATGAGAATAGGGAGAAACTTAAAATCAAAATTGGGGATCTACATCTACACTACATGGATACTGTGCAAATCACACTTAAGTGCCTGGCACAGGGTTCATTGAACCATCTTCGCACTAATTCTCTATTATTCCACTCTCGAACAGCGCGCGGAAAAAAAATGAACACCTTTATCTTTCCGAGTGAGCTCTGATTTCTCTTATTTTGTTATGATGATCGTTTATCCCTATGTAGGTCGGCGTCAACAGAATACATCCGCATTCGGAGGAGAAAGTTGGTGATTGAAATTTCATGAGAAGACACCGCCTCAACAAAAAACGCCTTTACTTTAATCATTTCCACCTCAAATCTTATATCATTCCCTCTACTATTTCTTGACAATACAAAACGTTCTGCCCATCTTTGATCTATCTCGACGTACTCCGCGAATCGTATCTGGTAAGAATCCCAGACCTCGCAGCAGTACTCAAAAGAGGACGGACGAGGGTAGTGTAGGCAGTCTCTTTAGTAGATGTGTTTCATATTCTAAGTGTTCTGCCGATAAAACGTAGTCTTTGATTTACCTTCCCCACATCGTTTTCTAGGTTTTCTTACCAATTTAAGTTGTTCGTAAATGTAATTCCTAGGTAGAAAATTATGGTCTTCAGATTTTACTAATTTATCGTGTAATCGCAATTTAACGGATTACTTGTAGCGCTCATGTGGATGACCTCACACTTTTCGTTATTTAGGGTCAGTTGCCAATTCTTGCACCATACAGATATCTTTCCTAAATCGTTTGCACTTTGTTTTGATCTTTTGGTGACTTTACTAGACGATAGAAGACAGCATCATCTAAAAAATACCTTAACGGCTGCTCAGATTGTCTCCTAAATCGTTTATATAGATAAGGAACGGAAGAGGGCCTATAACTCTACCTTAGGGAATGCCAGAAATCACTTCTGTTTCACTCGATGACTTTCCGTCAATTACTACGAACAGTGACCTCTCTGACTGGAAATCGCAAATCCAGTCACATAACTGAGACGATATTCCATAAGCACGCAATTTCACTACAAGCCGCTTGTGTGCTACAGTGTCAAAAGCCTTCTCGATATCTAGAAATACGGAATCCATTTTAATTTTCTTGTGGATAGCGCTGAACACTTAGTGCGGGTAAAGAGCTAGTTGTGTTCCACAAGAACGATTTCTAAATAGGTGTTGACTATGTGTCAACAGGCCGTTCTCTTCGACGTAATTCATAATGTTCGAACACAAATTATGTTCCAAACTCCTTCTGCATATCGACGTTAACGATATGGGATAGTAATTTAGTGGATTACTCCTAGTGCCTTTCTTGAATATGGGTGTGGCCTGCGCAACTTTCCAGTCTTTGGGTACAGAACTTGAAACGTCCCCTTAGAAAAATTCATGAATTACTGTGCTGATAAACCTCTTACATTATTTGCTTTTCAAACAGCTGAGCAAAACAGAACGTACTCAGACATTCACGAAACTGACACACAATATTTTTAGCGCAACGCAATCTGACTTTCAGTAATCCCTACAAAGGAATGGCTCTGACTAACAATAACCTATACCTTTCATGAATTCTTACCTCACAAAAATCTTCGTTACTCGAACTACTGCAATACAGCGAGCGCCAATACTGCCAGCTAAATAAAAGATTCTAACTACTGAAGGCACTAACTACTGATAGGCATAGTTAGCAAATGTTTAAAAGTTATAATATATATATCAGTTCATGACATCCAGTCTTACAAATTTACTGTCTCTGGCCAGATCATCCGCTCTCAAAACTCCGCCATCTCACTCCCCACATCCACCACTGCTGGCGGCTCACCTCCAACTGCGCCACGCTACGCACTGTTAACATCCAGCTGCCCAACACTACAATAGCACATTCCAATAATGCCACACAGCCACAGACTGTACACAGCATAGCCAGTGATTTTCATACAGAGAATTACGTGGCGGTGGCGTTACCAATATAAGAACCTAAACAGCCTACTTACAAGCTTTCGTCGAGCAAGTGGTTGTACGTGGTTGTTAAGTACGTAGCTATTGCATCAGCAGGCTCTGAAAGGAACCTAATTGGTATACAGACTGGAGCGGAAATCTTGCTTTTGTTGAGTGATTTAAGTTACTTCGGTACTCCGAGGATATGTACTTCTAAGTTGGTCATGTTGGCAGCTGTTCTTGATTCGAATTCTAGAATATTTACTTCGTCTTCTTTGGCGAAGGAATTTCGGAAGCCTGTGTTTAGAAATTCTGCTTTAGCGGGACTGTCATCAACAGTATTTCCATAGCTGTCAAGCAGTAGACGGAGAGAAGGAATTCTGATGCCCTGGAAGCAGAATGACTCATGAGAGACGATGCAAGGAGGACGCAAAAGGAGACTAGGTCTGAGAAAGAGGGCGTTACTGGCCGAGAGAAGTCTACTGGTATGAAACACAGACTTTAATTTCAGGAAGAAATATCTGAGAATGGACGTTTGAAGCACAGCGCTGTATGACAGTGGTTCATGGACAGTCAGAAAACCGTAACAGAGGGGAATCTAGAGTTTGAAATGTAGTGAAACCGCTGTGTTAAGCCGCAAATCGTAGTGCGAGTTCTGTTACGGTCTTTCCACTGCGTATCCAAGCGGTAAGCGCTTTGTATTTGCTCGCGCAATCTCTTTCGAAATGTTGGTGATATTTCCACGTTTTTGTCACGACGCCGGTCGGTGTGGCCGAGCGGTTCTTCAGTCTGGAACTGCGCGACCGCTACTGTCGCAAGTTCGAATCCTGCCTCGGGCATGGATGTGTGTGATGTCCTTAGATTAGTTAGGTTTAAGTAGTTCTAAGTTCTATGGGACTGCTGACCTCAGATGTTAAATCCCATAGAGCTCAGGGCCATTTGAACCATTTTGTCACCACACGTAAACCCGGCAGCTGCCTCAAGGTGCACCAGTCGTGCTAGTAAACAAACATAAACTGCTGTCGAATACGTCGCCCGCCGCTTACTAAAGCGAGCTGCATGTTTGTTAAGTGCCCGCTTCAAATGCTGCAATGAAGAAGTCATATGGAAGCCACAAACACCATACCAGCTTCATAAAGCGCAAACGCTGTTCAACTGTTTTAGAACATTACAAAAAATACATAGTTGCAATGATAATGTGCAATATGCGTTGGTTTGACGATCGTGCATATTGATTTCATTTTACGCAATGCAGACATATCTGAAAATTATTATTTACTTTAGAAATCTGCTATGTCTTTCTCAGAAAAACTAAAGCAAACTTTTGCTTTCCATAGCCATGAGACAGTTAATAAAGTGGCTTCATATCTGTCTTTCACCAGACATAGCACTGGATGTAACGTGGTAGCCCTGTACCCCCCACATTTAATTATTCCTTCCACATCGCGCGTATTCTATGACTACCACATGCTTTTCGAGAATACTTAGTACTCACTCAGTCCAAAATAACAATGGAAACATGCTCAATAGGTAGCTGCAGATAGAGCGAGAACCGTGAAGTGGAGAATATAAGTAATAATACAAAAAAGAAGGAGTTCTATAACTTACCAGAACCTCGAAAATTAAAGTTTATTGCTATACTTCTATCATAAACCAATGCAGGTTGGAGGTTACCTGAAAAAAATAATTATCATAAAAACTGTGTTCCGTTTCGAAACAAAAGACAAAGCAAAGAAAATTAAATTGTTACTGCGGGCAGTCAAACAAGAAGTAACTAAAGAGGCGAAATTTATCTAAAATCTAGAAAATCTTAGATTAACTATTGATGTAAAATGATATAAACTTATTATTTAAATAGTTAAGTAATTCTCTATTTTAGATAAAGGTAAACTCAGTTCGCTGAGGGAAAAAAAAACTTTATTGCACCTCACGGCACAAACGATTTTCCAGCCACAAACTTCCTTACACTTAGTCACTTGCTGTGACTTAGAAAGCGCCTCATGTGCTGATTAGCGTAGATGTTCCAATAATACACTATGTGATCAAAATTATCCGGACACCTAGCTGAAAATGATGTGGCGCCCTCCATCGGTAATGTTCGAATTCAATATAGTGTTGGCTCATCCACAGCCTTGATGGCAGCTTTCACTCCTGCAGGCATACGTCCAGTCAGGTGCTGGAAGGTTTCTTGTGGAATGGCAGCCCAGTCTTCACGGAGTGCAGTACTGAGGAGAGGTATCGATGTCAGTCGGTGAGGCCTGGCACGAAGTCGGCGTTCCAAAGCATCCCAGAGGTGTTCTATAGGATTCAGGCCAGGACTCTGTGCAGGCCACTCCATTACAGGGATGTTATTGTCGTGTAACCACTCCGTGCCGTGCATGATGAACAGGTGCTCGATCGTGTTGAAAGATGCAATCGCCATCCCCGAATTGCTCTACAACAGTGGGAAGCAAGAAGGTGCTTAAAACATCAATGTAGGCCTGTGCTGTGATAGTGCCACGCAAAACAACAACGGATGCAAGCCCCCTCCATGAAAAAATACGACCACCCCATAACACCGAATTTTATTGTTGGCACTACACACGCTGGCAGATGACATTCACCGGGCATTCGCCATACCCACATCCTGCCGTCGGATCGCCACATTGTCTACCGCGATTCTTCATACCATACAATAGTTTTCCACTGTTCTATCGTCCAATGTTGTTTACGCTCCTTACACCAAGCGAGGCGTCGTTTGGTATTTATCGGCGTGATTTGTATCTTATGAGCAGCCGCTCGACCATGAAATCCAAGTTTTCTCACCTCACGCCTAACTGTCATAGTACTTGCAGTGGATCCTGATGCAGTTCGGAATTTCTGTGTGATAGTCTGGATAGATGTCTGCCTATTATACATTAGACCTTCTTCAAATGTCGGCGGTCTCTGTCAGTCAACAGACGAGGTCGGCCTGTACGCTTTTGTACTGTACGTGTCCCTTCACGTTTCCACTTCAATATCACATAGGAAACAGTGGACATAGGGATGTTTAGGAGTGTGGAAATCTCGCGTACAATCGTATGACACAAGTGACATCAAATCACCTGACCACGTTCGAAGTCGGTGAGTTCTTCAGAGCGTCCCATTCTCCTCTCTCACAAAGTCTAATGACTACTGAGGTCGCTGATATGGAGTACCTGGAAGTAGGTGGCAGTACAATGCACCTAACATGAAAAAGTATGTTTTTGGAGGTGTCCGGATACTTTTGATCACATAGTGTATGTATCCCTCAGATTTCCCATAGTCAAAACACCTTTACATACGAGTGCACTGTGATGATGGAAAATGCTTTTTCCTTTACTATATATACCCCTGCATGTGTAATTTTGTTCATGCAGGTAGTACGTAAGACTGCATAGAATATATTAGTTACTGTTCTAGCGTTTGTCTGGTGATCAATAAGCAGAACCCCTTCTTCTCCTCGTAAAACACTCTTTGAAGTAGATGAAATCGAACGCTCATTCTTACTCTGTCCGCTACTTACCCCAGTCTCGTGCTATATTTTAAGGCTATCATCTATCGTTCTTAACATTAATTTAGGTACTCGGACTTTTTGTTAGTTGGGGGGGGGGGGGGGGAGGGGTTAGGTCTACATGCAAACAACTACCGGAAAATTAAGAACTCTCATCACGCTCACAGTGTCTAGCTTTCTTCCCTGGTTAGATATAAATGTGATTTGACCATTTTACGCTGATAATTTAAACTTGAGAATCGTCTACATCGAACAAACCAGAAGTAGAAAAATACTCCGATACCACCACTTTTCATTGGACACATGTTTCTGTCCTAAAAGATCCAGCTTGTAGCACGTAACGTTAGCGACAGCCCCAGACGGTGCCCAAGTCCCGCCCATTCACCTCCCTCCACACCAATCCATATCCTAAGCTCCGCCCATGGTCAGCCGTATGTTCCAACATCAAAGTTGTTCGTATCACACATATGCCAGTCATAAGAAGGGAGAAAATCAGTAGTTAGTACGAAATACAGGTTTTCTGGTACCATTGTGAAAAGAATTAGAAATATGTTCATTAATATGTGAGTTGAAAAATCATCAATAAGAAAGAAAAATAAAAATGGTATCCACGCTCTCTTTTTTATTTCATGAGCTTTCAGCTGCACTATACCAAAAAGTCAGATATTTACTAACTGCACTGAGCGCAAATTTCCGTCACCTCGTGTAGTGTAAGAAGTTCTGTTGGGAAATATTAATTGGTGGTATCGCCAAGGATGCTGTCCATTATCTCGATGGTCTAAAGTAAATGTTGTGCATAAACAAGGCAAAGTCGATGTCTTGGTTTGTTTCTGATTACCTCATGAAAACTAAAGAATGTAAGAGTGGGATAATGTAGAAATGCGAATGCAGGCAGTCAGATATTTATCAGTGACATTCTTCATTAATATTTGCCTGTGTAATGGGTGAATTTTTACTTGTGAACCCTTATGACTGCTTGCTTATAGCAGACACAAGATTACTTTGAGTTCTTCTTCAGTGTTTGAGAGCTTTAGAGCTGCCTATTGTTAAACATATGTACATAATTTCGTCAGTGTCATTCCAACACATCTTATCGTACTTTAATGTCTGTTAGATATCAGTTTCGACAGCAGTTGGCCACAACAGAACGAGGACTACCAAAGATCATATTGATGCGCTCTTGGTTGGTGTGGTGGGGGGTAGATGTGGGTAAATGGGCGGGGCTTGTGCAAATGTCCGGGGCTGTCGCTAACGTTTCCTACTTACACCAGCATTCGTCGCTGTTGTTACAATACCATTTTCACTACGTCAGTGTCGCACTGGCTCTTTCCCCATAAGAGCCACGTTAAATGTAATTGAATCATGCGGTATAAAAACTGTAATTACTCACCCATGTTTATAAACTTCAACCTCTCTTAACCACATTACTACTACTTTAATAATTTCCTATCATAAGCTCTTCTCGAACAGTACTAATTACTATGACTCACTTCTCCTGTCTATTTTCTATCTATGAAAAGGGATCTTTCCATCCGCACCCTGTTACCAGTTATTTCGCCCAAGTAGCATCGTAAGGAGACGACTACCACCGAACAGACTTTTATGGCTAACAGGGTTTGTGTGCCAAGAATCCGTACGTTCACACAGCTGCTGGCAACGCAGCTCGCTCATGTTCAAGACTGGATTGTTGCTGCTACTTCGCTACGGTACTGCAAGATCTGGAAGGTCGGCGAGCGGATCTTGAAGCAAGCAAGCTGTCTGCCAGAAGACTTCCGATTTTGGCCGATTTCTACCGACTGAGGACCGCAGCTAAAGCGAGATCCCAAAAAGGGAACTAAAAAGTGAGAATAGAAAAATGAGTATCTATGTTCTCAGGCCTCTCTAATGAAACGATACGCGACGGCTACGATTATGCAAGCAAGGAAAAATGGTGGAGGGGATATTCAGTTTAGTTTCCCCTCCAGCTAGCAATTTTGCGGCTTCCAGTTTACGGTTGGTACGATCTACTACTCCTTTTTTCCTGGCCTTATTCCGTATACCCACGGGGTGGCCAGGTTAATCCGGATTTGGAAATGTTAGTGGCAGATGACAGCCCTACAGCCCCTCCTCCCCCGACCTAGCAGTCGAATTTGTGTTCCCCATCTGTCTGTCTGCCGGCCGCGGTGGTCTAGCGGTTCTAGGCGCTCAGTCCGGAACCGCGCGACTGCTACGGTCGCAGGTTCGAATCCTGCCTCGGGCATGGATGTGTGTGATGTCCTTAGGTTAGTTAGGTTTAAGTAGTTCTAAGTTATAGGGGACTGATGACCTCAGAAGTTGAGTCCCATAGTGCTCAGAGCCATCTGTCTGTCTGCTTCTATTGTTATTCGATGTTAAAGTGTGAGAACGGTTTTAGAATCGTGTAATTGAGTCGGCACGTGGGTGCGAGCCTCGTATCCACCTAGATGGATGTGGCAAACCGCCTAAAAACCACATACAGACCGGCGTCGTCGTTAATGCAGCGGACGCATACGATCCGGGGCGGGCGCGACTCCCTTAATCCCACAAGCGGAGTGCCACCGCGCGCAGATATCTGTTCGGGTCGTTGGTACGATTTACTGTGCGAATAAAAAGTTATTGAAGAGTAAGTCTTTTTAGGGTTGTTAATAATATTAATGGAGTTCAAAGTCGATGTACCTATAGATAGCTATACAACGTACATCTGAGTTACCGTCTTGTAAACTAAAGTATACTCTGCCATCTATTACCCGCTGCATTACTCATGTTGAAACGTCCCCTTAGAACAATTGTACATGACTGTGCTTAAACTGACACAAAATATTTTTTTAGCGCAACGCAATCTGACTTTCAGTAATCCCTACAAAAGAATGGCCCTGACTAACATTAACCTATACCTTTCACAAATCACTTACCTCTCAAAAATCTTCGTTACTCGAACTACTGTAATACTGCTACGGTCGCAGGTTCGAATCCTACCTCGGGCATGGATGTGTGTGATGTCCTTAGGTTAGTTAGGTTTAAGTAGTTCTAAGTTCTAGGCTTGAAGAGTAAGTCTTGTTAGGGTTGTTAATAATATTAATGGAATTCAAAGTCGATGTACCTATAGATAGCTATACAACATACATCTGAGTTACCGTCTTGTAAACCAAAGTATACTCTGCCATCTATTACCCGCTGCATTACTCATGTTGAAACGTCCCCTTAGAACAGTTGTACATGACTGTGCTTAAACTGACACAAAATATTTTTTTAGCGCAACGCAATCTGACTTTCAACAATCCCTACAAAAGAATGGCCCTGACTAACATTAACCTATACCTTTCACAAATCACTTACCTCTCAAAAATCTTCGTTACTCGAACTACTGTAATACTGCTAAGGTCGCAGGTTCGAATCCTACCTCGGGCATGGATGTATGTGATGTCCTTAGGTTAGTTAGGTTTAAGTAGTTCTAAGTTCTAGGCTTGAAGAGTAAGTCTTGTTAGGGTTGTTAATAATATTAATGGAATTCAAAGTCGATGTACCTATAGATAGCTATACAACATACATCTGAGTTACCGTCTTGTAAACCAAAGTATACTCTGCCATCTATTACCCACTGCATTACTCATGTTGAAACGACCCCTTGGAACAATTGTACATGACTGTGCTTAAACTGACACACAATATTTTTTTAGCGCAACGCAATCTGACTTTCAATAATCCCTACAAAAGAAGGGCCCTGACTAACATTAACCTATACCTTTCACAAATCACTTACCTTACAAACATCTTCGTTACTCGAACTCCTGCAATACACCGAGAGCCACTACTGCCAGCTAAATAAAAGATTCAAACTACGGAAGGCACTAACTACTGATAGGGATAGTTAGCAAATGAAAGATTTTAATAGAGAACAAACAATGTACTTACCTTAATATCATCAAAAGTCATAATATATATAGCACTTCATGACAACCAGTCTTACAAATTTCAAAACTCCGCCATTTCACTCCCCACATCCACCACTGCTGGCGGCTCACCTCCAACTGCCCAACGCTACGCGCTGTTCACATCCAGCTGCCACTGCCCAACACTACAATGGCAGACAACAATGCAAACCAAAACCAGCCACAGACTGCACACGGCACAGCCAGTGATTTTCATACAAAGCGCTACGTGGCGGCGGCGTTACCAATAAAAAAAAACCTAAACAGCCTACTCACATAGCCCCCATGCTCCCCACAAAAAAATTTACAAATTGTTTTGGGCAGTGGCCAATGCAGATTTGAAAACTTTTTTCATAATTACTATAACTAAGAAATGAAATGCACACAATTATCGATACAATGTTGGTCAAAACCTAAAATTTCTCACAGTCCATAAAGACAGTCCTAAACATTCATCAAAGTAAAATTGCACTGTTTTTCTCAAAGTCTGAGTAGTAAAAGAGAATGCACACGGAAGTAGTGGATTTCCATGCAGTCTTGAAGAAGTAGTGTTGTCCTTCCAACGGAAAGACAGTGCTGACTCTTGACATGCAGACAGGTAATGGGCCACAACAGAGCAAACTCACAGCAGAGTCAGTCGAAGTTTTGCAGAGTATTGGTAGGTTGGTCATCACAGAGCAGACCCAATGTAGTCCTGGTAGAAATTATGTTATTGGTGGGCCACCAGAGGTGCCGACCCACTGCAGTCCTTGTGAAAATAATGGTATTGGTGGGTCATCAAAGGTGCAGACCCACCGTAGTCCTTGTACAGACGGACAGCAGCCATCTGTCGCAACTGTGCAGATGCACAATCACCATCGAAGAGTCTTGCAGAGAATATAGCAAGTCCATAAACCACCACTTGTCCACTCCCAAAGAATTTGTTTGAAATGTCTTTAGAACCAGCAATGCTGTTATCCAGTCCCTTGCTGAATTATTAACACACGTGCAAACACTATCAGTCCCTACTTCTCACATATTGTCCATATACTATGACCAACAGAAACTTGTGCAGTGAAATGTAATTTACAAGTTACTTAATTTGATGGACTGGTGTCAATTACAATTTTATAACATGAGAATACAATTACAAAGATACAGAAAACATCATTAAAAACATAATAATGCAGATAACATTTGTAGTTATATATGCATTACAAAAGAATTGAACTAACATATACATCAGTGTTACAAGAATTATGACATAAGTAAATACATAAAAGATCAGAATAACTTTTGAAACATCAACTTCACACATGAGCAGTAAAACAGAACAGATAAATAATGTCTAAACATCTTTACAAAGTAAATAACATATTATTTTACTACGTAACTCTCATCAGATAAACACATAAAGACAGGATGAACACAAATACCCAAGGGTACACAAACACATAGTGGGATAACTCAAGAGGAAAGGGCAGGGTTTGTTTTCAGTGTAACATTTGGTACTGCAGTCCAACACAAAACTTCATTCCATAGATCTTTCGCCTTATTTCAACATTTGTTTCCACCAAAAAAATCCTATCCAAGCATGCTTTCTATATTCTGTTCACGTACTCTTTCAAAAATAGTTTTTCTCTACTGTACACTACTTTTTTGGCCAAACAATTTTCTTATAGCTTCTCAATGCTTTTCTTCCAATTCATCATAGTTAGTTTCTTATATAGTCTACCCCCTCTTAAGCTAACTTAAATCTATTGAGCTCAGATATATATATATACCAAGGGATGAGGCAACGCAGCAGTACAAAACAATTAACACAAACAGCAATGATAAAAAAATGGAAATTGGCAAAGCAAGCTACAACAAATCTAAATTACCAAGCAATGCAACATTACAACTAATATGAGCCAATGTGCAGCAACAAGAAAAATAAATCAGTAGTAAAACTAGCTTAACAGAGTATTACAAATTGAAATTTAGTAGCACTATGCCTGGCAAACAGCAGCAGCAAATGAAATAACTTATACCTAAACATGACAAAGCTCAAGCAGAAAAAATATTACACTAAAAATGGCCATGTCTAATACCTATGTCACATCTTAACACTAGAGTGATGCATCACAAAAACTTACTCTGCAAGAAAGTTACCAATTCGTTAAAAAAATTAATTATACAATTCCTGTGAGGGGAAATTTCTATTTGTGTTTCTCCTTTTTTATGAAAGTACATCATAAAGAGTTTTGAAATTTGTAAGACTGGATGTCATGAACTGCTATATATATTATGACTTTTGATGATATTAAGGTAAATACATTGTTTGTTCTCTATTAAAATCTTTCATTTGCTAACTATCCCTATCAGTAGTTAGTGCCTTCCGTAGTTTGAATCTTTTATTTAGCTGGCAGTAGTGGCTCTCGCTGTATTGCAGTAGTTCGAGTAAGGAAGATTTTTGTGAGGTAAGTGATTTGTGAAAGATATAGGTTGATGTTAGTCAGGGCCATTATTGAAAGTCAGATTGCGTTGCGCTAAAAAATATTGTGTGTCAGTTTAAGCACAGTCATGTACAATTGTTCTAAGGGGACTTTTCAATGTATATGGCGTCGTAAGACCAATGGGACTAGATCTTTCTTACAGAGGCTGGACAAAAATATGACAACACCGCGAGAAATGCGTACTTGAATACAAATGCAGCTGCTGGCCAAGCATGCACTTTGCACAGTTGCATTTGACCGAGAATGGCTGCAGTGTCCTCAGTACGTCGCAAGTGTCAGTGCTGATCAGAACTGCGTTCTGTGTAGTAGTGAGTTCATTACCTCGGAGAATTGTTGGTGTTCGTATGGTGCGTGCTTCCGTAAACAAGGTAAGCGAAGCGTGTGGTGTTTGAAGAGGTGCCATATCGTAGATACAAAACGCATACAGGGAAAGCGGGAAAACGCCATCCGCTAAGTCACCAACCGGAGGAAAGTGTGTGTAGAGTGATCGTGACGGACAGACATTGTAGACGACTGTGACAACGGCTGTGAAACTCACTGCCGAACTGAATGTCACATTCGCTTAACCCTCTTTTTGGGTCATCAGGCTTATGAATGCTTTTATGCGGCTCGCCACGAATTCTTTTCCTGTGCCGACCTTTTCATTTCAGAACTGCACTCGCAACCTACGTCCTCAATTTTTTGCTGGATGTATTCCAATATGTGTCTTCCTCTACAGTTTTTACCCTCTGCAGTTCCCTCTAGTACCGTGGAAGTCATTCCCTCATGCCTTAGCAGATGTCCTATCGTCCTGTCCCTTCTCCTTATCAGTGTTTTCCACATATTCCTTTCCTCTCCGATTCTGCGTAGAACCTCCTCATTCCTTACCATTTCAGTCCACCTAATTTTCAACATTCGTCTATAGCACCACATCTCAAATGCTTCGATTCTCTTCTGTTCCGGTTTTCCTACAGTCCATGTTTCACTACCATACAATGCTGTACTCCAGACGTACATCCTCAGAAATTTCTTCCTCGATTAAGTCCTATGTTTGATACTAGATGTCTTCTCTCGGCTAGGAATGACCTTTTTGCCATTGCTAGTCTGTTTTTGATGTCTCCTTGCTCCGTCCGACATTGGTTATTTTACTGCCAGGTAGCAGAATTTTTAACTTCATCTACTTCGTGACTATCAATCCTGATGTTAAGTTTCTCGCTGTTCTCATTTCTGCTGCTTCTCATTACTTTCGTCTCTCTTCGATTTACTCTCAATCCATGTTCTGTACTCATTAGATTGTTCATTCCATTCAGCAGATATGTAATTCTTCTTCACTTTCACTCAGGAAAGCGCATCCTCAATTTTCTTTTCAATTTGTTTGTATATTATTCTTGTCAGCAAATTGGATGCAGGAGCTGTTATGCTGATAATGCGATAATTCTCGCACTTGTCAGCTCTTGCAGTCTTCGGAATTGTGTGGATGATATTTTCCCGAAAGTCAGATGGTATGTCGCCTGACTAATACATTCTACACACCAACGTGAAGAGTCGTTTTGTTGTTACTTCCTACAATGGTTTTAGAAATTCTGATGGAATTTTATCTATTCCTTACGCCTCAATTGATATTAGGCCCTCCGAAGCTCTTTTACATTCTAATACTGGATGTCCTATCTCTTCTAAATCGACTCCTGTTTCTCTTTCTATCACATCAGACAAATCTTGCCCTTCATAGAGCCTTTCAATGTTTTCTTTCCACCTATCCGCTTTCTCCTCAGCAGTTAAAAGTGCAATTCCCAAAGGTTGTTTTGACTTTCTGTATGCTGAGTCATTTCTTCTTCAATTTCTTCACATTTTTCATGAAGCCATTTCGCCTTTGCGTCCCTGCACTTCCTATTTATTTCATTCCTCGCGACTTGTATTTCTGTATTCTTGATTCTCCAGGAACATTTTTGTACTTCCTTCTTTCATCGATCAACTGAAGTTCTTCTTCTGTTAAGCATGGTTTCTTCGCAGTTACCGTCTTAACCCTATCAGCACCAAAACCGCCACAATGGGTGCTCCATAACCAGAGAACTGCAGTGCGAGCTGGAAATCCAAAACCACTCATAGTGTTGCGAATGCCCGAAACAGGAAGACCTGGTGGCGAAGTCTTAAAACCTGGACGATGGAGCAATTGCAGAATGTAATTTGGACGGATGAGTGTTATTCCTCACTGTTTCCAACTTCTGGTCGAGTGTAGCCTCAAGAGCGAGACGTGGAGGTGATTTGGGCAGCCACACCGTAGTATTCCGTGGACCCCATTAGTATTCTGCAACGTAGCATTACTGCCAAGGATTATGTGACAATATTCGCTGATCAAGACCATCCCATTGTACAGTGTTTGCTCCCAAATGGTGATGCAGTGTTCAGAGACGACACGGCCCCTACTCACACAAAAATGATTCAAATGACTCTGAGCACTATGGGACTTAAATTCTGAGGTCATCAGTCCCCTAGAACTTAGAACTACTTAAACCTAACTAACCTAAGGACATCACACACATCCATGCCCGAGGCAGGATTCGAAACTGCGACTGTAGCGGTCGCGCGGTTACAGACTGTAGCGCCTAGAACCGCTCGGCCACAACAGTCGGCTTCTGCTCACACAGCTCGCATCACTCGGGGCTGGTTTTGTGAGCACGTGGATGAATTGCCGCTTCTGTCCTGCACACCACAGTCGCCAGCTGTCAGTATTATTGAGCGTTTATGGTATACTGTGGAGACAAAGGGGTGTGTCACCTACCCACCTCCATCATCGTTACCTGGACTTGCCACTATTTCGCAGGAAGAATGGTGTCACAGGAAAACCAAATAGGACCGACTGGGAGCTGTCTTGAACGAAATCGATTCCTACACCTTATTATGTAGTGTGTTGTTTTTTGGTGTTCCCATATTGTCATGCATCCCCTGTATGTGTGAGGTATATTGTTGTCTTTGCGCGATTGGAGCTTTGACACACAGTACTAAAAGTTTAATTCTTATAGTTCTTGTATCGCATCTCGCCGGACAATCGATCTTCATTCAGGCAGTTGTGCGGGCGGTGGAGTGGGGGGTGGGGGGGGGGGGAGGGGGGAACTTTAGAATTTCTGCGCCAGGAGCGAAAATCACCTTGATACGACTATGATCGTTACATTTCCCATCTTTTGCTCATCGTCCTACAAATGGTGGAATTCTTCTAGCTCTTGTCAATTCAAAACTCCGCTGCTTCCACTCGAATCGAACGACTCACTGCCTATATAAAAAAAAAAAAACTCACGGACGCTCGAATAAAAAAAACAGGGCATTCTCTACACTACACCAACGACTACTGCTGAGGAGCAATGATTCCACCCACTACTTTGACTGCTGTTTCGCTTCTGCTTCGTGACGTGCTGGACACTTAGTCTCGTCCACGGTAACATCTGGGAGCCAAAATCCGTTCGATTATTTTCAAAATCGTCTAGTCACTGCTGACTAAATTTGTTCATTCATTCACTTTCGGTCATTATTCAAAAAACACTGCAGTCACCTCGTACAACGCTTTCCCATTGTTAACTCTACATGTCATACGCAACACACTGTTTCCTCACATTTCTAGGGCGTCAGGAATTTCATAAAACACTAATGGTTTATTGTTGTTTTAGGACGTCTTTATACGTCTACATTTTCATCTAGATCTGTACTCTGCAAACCACTGTGAAGTGCATGGCAGATGGAACGTCGCATTGTACCAGTTATTATGGTTTTTACGTCAATTCACGTACGGAACGCGGATAGTGTGCTTGTTCAAATGCCTCCGTGGCGCGCTGCACTTAATCTGATCTTGTCCCCACGATCCCTACTTGCACTTGTACTGTATTCCTACAGTCAAAATGAAAAGCTGGTTCTTGAAAGTTCGTGCATTTGCCGACGACTGTCCATTGAAGATACATGCTAAGTGATTCCTGCCAAAAAATTCCTGAATGCAATCAAAAATTTCGCTTGATACGCCATACGACTGAACATTTGGTAAAAAGTGTAGCTGTGATACTGAGTCAAATGCTTTTTGGAAATCCAGAAATATTGCATGTGCCTGACTGATTTGATCCAAAGCTTGCAGATACCATTTGATACAGTCTGGAACCGTGTGACCGCTGCGGTCGCAGGTTCGAAGCCTGCCTCGGGCATCGGTGTGTGTGATGTCCTTAAGTTCTAGGGGACTGATGACCTCAGAAGTTAAATCGCATAGGTGCTCAGAGCCATTTGAACGATTTTTAAATCATTTGAGAAAAGTGCGACTTAGGTTTCATGCAATCGACTGTTTTGGACCCCATACTAGTTGGCATGTGTAACACTGATATCGATTGTTCCTCTTTTATGTAACGTCAATGTTTCCTAGAAATAATCTAATACCTTTGTTACAAAGTTCTTTGGATTGACACATCAGGAAATAATTGTTATTATTTCCGTACGGTTATGTTAATAGAATTGATTTGTAAATGCATGTTTGAAAACTAAGTTCTTTCATAACACAAATATGTTGTGTATTGTATGTAAATCTGGTCCATTCGTAGGGAATGTAGGATCTCATGAATCTATAACCTGGAGGGAAATATTGCATTTGCCTGACCGATTTGATCCACAGCTTGCAGTTTGGCGCGAAGTAGCGGGGAAGTCTTCGTAGCAGGCAAACTCGGTGGCCAACAACGAAACTACTAACATTCAGAGTTCTGAAAACAACAATTACAGCAACAACGAATTAATTATGCCTCACATATGGTTGTATATTGGCTGTTAGATCATGGCATTTATGGGTTTGCTCTGAATCGTGAATCTCCGACCCCACGAAGATAATTTACCGAACATTTTACATCAAGAGCCATGATCACTACGGCCAACGACCTTCAGTACAATTAAAGTTTAATATTGTGCACTTTAGTATGGACCAGTAATGTGCTTAAAGCTCAAATAACAAGTGTTCTAGCTCATCTTTGTGCTGAGAACACTGATTTATCCTCAGACTTGGATAGGTTCCTGTTACTATTGCTGAAATATTCCGAGTGGCCGATTGTAACGAACTACGGAATTATAAACGTTCAAAATATTTATTAACTTTCGTGGAGCAATAATTTTCTCAATAGTTTCGTTGATTTTTTGTGTGAAACGTTCCACATGGTCAGTAAAGCGCATAGTTCAACTTCTAGAAAAAAACTTGTATCTGATACAGGTCGAATTGGACGACTGTTTTAAATTCTTACTAAACGCTTTGCTCAATACTAAAAGTAACATTATAGAACTGCGATTATAAACACTAACTACAGGCCGTAGCAATTCAAAGACCTACACAATTCTTATCTGCTTTACAGGTTTATAATAGCACTTTTAGCCATACGTTTGTGTTTGTGTGTTTTGTTACAAGTTTTAGTCCTAAACCCAGTTAGTGGAAGAACAGTTTTTGTGTCCCCCGCCCTCTGTTGAGCCAGTAGTTAAGTAAATCTCACAGTGAAAGTGATCAGTAACCATTCTAGACACATCTGTGATCTTGTAAATATAACTGGCAACAACTTTTTAAAACCGTAATAGATTCAAGACTCCCATTCTTCACCTACGTTGTGCATTATCTAAAGACTTATATGCTTCTCACGAAAACAAAGAGTATCCATGTTAGTTAAAATAACAGATTGGTAACAATTTCAATATTACTGTCTTTCAGTAGTACAGTATTAAAACCACCTCGTAGCCATTTCATCTGCCACATTGCATATTAACCAGTATTTTACAATGATCATCACGTTTCATACTTTAGAACAGAGAGAATGTACACGTTAGCGAGAGATAGATTATTTCCAATATATTTTTCAGCTTTCATCTGTGTTGCGCTATTTTAGTAATAAACAATAGGATGTGCTGTTGTTTACCTATCCTATTTACAAAACAAATTTATATTCCCTAGCATGTGTTGTTGTTTTCATATCCGATTTACAAAACAAACTTACATCCCCTAGGATGAGTTGTTGTTTTCCTATCCGATTTACAAAACAAAGTTATATCCCCTAGGATGTGGTGTTGGTTTCCCATCCAATTTACAAAACAAGTTTATATCCCAAGTAAAGTTTCATACATACATGTTAAAGACAAACTGTCACGCTTCTTGCAGCAACTGAGTTCCATCGATGGAAATATCAAATTCACGATGTAAGTGGAGAAGGGCGGTTGTCTGCCATTTCTGGACGTCGAAAAGTGGGTGGATCATGGGGGAATTCCGTTTAACACAAACTCACACATACAGAGCTGTATTTGCAGGCGTCCAGATGCCCACAAACTAAGGGAGTCCTTCGAACGATGGTGCACCGGGCGCATGTTGCGTCTGACGGAGAAAGCCTTACAAAGGAGCTGGAACACCAACAATAAATGTTCGAAAATAATAGATACACATCAGAGCAGCGCGGCTTTAAGGAAGAAGAAAAAGAAACGTGACCACCCACAGGATCACGAGGTGAAGGGTCAGTTCAAGTTCAGGACGTTCCTGCCATACGTCGGCAATATTTGGTCGAAATCAGGCAGTATGTTGACAGTGCTATACATTGTGTTAATATCGCTGACAACGCTCTGCAGTGGTTGGACAGACTAGCAGTTAGCGCGTGGATAGGGAAGTGTATGGACATGTTTTTTCTTAGTGGAGACTCTGTGTTGGTAGGATATGCATTGTAAAGGGAGATGAAATGATGTGTTTATAAGAAACTACGCAATTTTTTGTTGATAATGTTTGGGCAGTGGAATTTTTGACAACTCTATAATTTTTGGTACTGGGTGTCGCATGAATAAGGTACTATTTTCTAAATACACTGCTCTTCAACAAAATCTTTCTTTCACTAACCATATTCCTCCTAGTAGTTAGAGTCTGTAGTATTTGTCTGGCTGTAGTTTCTATCTGCTGTAATTGTTGTAATTCGTGTTATGAAGATTTTCTGTGAGGTAAGTGACTTATGAAAAAGAATTGGGTTTTCACCGTTGGGATTCGTGATTGAAATGATTTTAGTCAATTAACGGAGTTGGAGGAAGCTTCATTTTTCTTTAATTTCATATTTTTTGGCTTTGTATTATTGTTAGGATTTCTTGCAATTCACAGCCATTCTTTTGCTTTAATTATTGGGCGTCGCGTAGTCAACGTATAGCACTCATATTGCGTTGGGCTTGTATATTGTGGGTAATAAATGAATAGGTTAAGTTTGAGTTGCCTTTGTCAGGGAAAATTTTGGAAATTTCAGAAATCTGTGGTAAGATCTTATGGAACCAAACTACTGAGGTCGTCGGTCCCTAAGCTTACACACTACTTAATCTAACTCACACTAACGTACGCTAAGGACAACACACACACACCCATGCCCGAGGGAGGACTCGACCTCCGACGAGGGGAGCCGCACGAACCGTGGCAACGCCCCTAAGACCGCACGGCTACCCCACACGGAGGAAACTCTGTAGGTCAGTGTTTAATAAAAATAATTAAAGAGGTAGTTTCAGTTGTAGACCCTTAGCCAAGCATATTAACTGTAATCTTCTGATTTCCTTGTAGTTTGAATAATTAGTGCATGATTAGAAATTAGTTATTGTTTACTGCTAGCGTGTAATTGTATGTACGTAATTTCCTTAATAGTTGTAGTTTCTTATTTTTGTACTGTATTGTCATGAGAAAAGAAGTTGTGGAATGCATGTGGGTTTGCATTAAGTATCTCGCAGTCCCTTTTGCAACTACTTATGTATTTATGAATTTCAGTTCTACTCTAGTGTTTCTTATCATTTTTGCTTTTCGAATTGTGTTTTGTGTGTTACTGTGTAAAATAGTGTGATAACCATGGCAAGTGAAAAGCGCAACACTAGGCTACAAAGCAAATTAAGAAATGACAGTGACGACGAGGGAGCTTGTTAGTACCACCTAGTAACGAATTGACAAATATTCAAGACAATAATTTGGTAATAGTGCATAGGGATATGGAGCAGACAGTAAATAACAGGGTGGAAATTGAAACAATCAGTGAACAGAGAACTGTTGACGATCGATTGGTCGGTAACAGTTCTCCTCGGGAATGCGAAATAACAGAACAAAATCTAGCAAATACCGTAGATTCAGGCTTTGCATCAATACACGTTTCTTAGTTAAGTCAAGGCATACTCTCCACGTTCCAAAATACGAATATTTCCGGTGGAAACGCACTGACGAAAAACACAAAGGAACATATTTCAATCACAAATTCTTTGTTATTGCAATTAATTCAAAAATTTGATCAAACAGACCAAAAGCTTCAAACGTTTGACACAATGGACAAAATCATAAACAAACACAGCAACAACTTCAATAGTTATACACAATAGAGGAAACTGAACCAACAGGTAAAGATATAACCGCTGAGATACACAAAATCTGAAGACGTAAAAACTCAAATTTGTGAGCATTTTCAGGATGTATTTTCGCGGCATGAAAAGACATTACAGAACCGTGAACCAGCAATAAAAGAATTGCAGACCCTCGAACACGAAAATCACGACACAGAATAAAATTGACTCTGTTGCACCTACAGATACTGTTGTGCAACTTGTAAAAAATCAGGAAAACGTAAAGGACACAGTGGATAGTGCACAACTTGGCTAATTCTAGTAATGTCATATATCCATAAGTTTGGCTTCATCAGTTCTCATTGTTTCCCTCCTAACTGGTCATTAGAGCATAGATTAGAATTTATGTGTGGCTGTTTACAAAATGAACCAGCTGTAACAATGCGATCGGTTATTCGCGACTGTCACAGGGAAGGAGATTTTTATCACGCCTTCCTCTCTGCATATTGGTCTCAGGCTACACAAGATTGAGTAAAACACAGTATCATAATGATGAAACATTTCGAACAGTCTGAATTTTCCACCCTTGAAAACATTTTGAAGATATGTTACACAAGAATCAGTGTTTGTCAAACGAGTACAGCCCCTCGGAACTTATTAGCATTTGCTTAGTTAAATTGACTGAACACTTAAGACATATTATTTTGGCTGGACGTTGTAAAGATGGTATCGAAGCTTTTCAGGGACTTTTTCAAAAACTGGAAATCGATACGGACAATCGCATGATGCGAAAACATGAAAACAACAACAGTTACAGGTCACATCCATAATGCCATGACTATTACTCGCGCAAACAAATTTGGCACTCGGTGCAGTGGCTGATGGGAGCGACTGTAAATGGGAAATGCCTTTATGGTCGCTCCCATCAGCCATCGCGCAGTGTCAACTTCATTTGCACGTGTAATATCAATTATGTGAAAATGGAAGACATTAGGGACATTTTACTCCAAGATATGACATGAAACAGAACAATACTGCATATCATGTAATTCACATCACAACAAATGACACAAAATTTATGGCAGTACTTGACTCCAGCAGTACTATTTCGGTAGTTAGTGAAACAACTTTTAGTAAATGCAACAAATCGAACGATTGCCCCAAACTTACTTTATGTAAAATTAAATTACAAGGTACAATTTTTGGAAAAAGTGTAGATGTACGTCAACAAACTAACTTAGAATTCTTCTGCAAAGCCACAGATTTATTATGAATTTTCTTATTGTTCCATTATTGTCAACATACATTATATTAGGTGTAGATTCTTTGAATGAGTAAAAAGCAATTTTAAACTTTCCCAATGCTGAAATAAGTTTAGAGAAATAGGGTAAGTCAATAGATTCGAAATTTGAAGATTGCCTTTCAAACCATGGTGAGGAAATCAATCGGTTTTACGTTTTGTCAGATCACAGTTTGGAACTTTCGACGTAATTTGACACTAATGATCACTTTGCAAGTACTAACAGGGATCATATTGATGACATATTAGATACTAACGTTTTAATTCAGGAAAAATTCAAACAATTGAGAACTATAATGACACTGATAGGCAGTGACAAATTCAACAGTTTTTATTCACAAAACAGGAACACTTAAAGGATTTCAGTAGAATTTCGTGTTCATGAGCATACAAAACTTTGCTTCAGATCATACAAAATTCCGAATATATGCTCGACAGCGGAATTATTGAACAAGCGGTAAGCACATACATTAATCCACTACATGTTGTTGAGAAGAAAAACTATTTGATCAGGCTTGCCTTAGATTTCAGACAAATAAATACCATAATCATTCCTGAAACAGACAGGCCGCAAACGTTGGAAGAACTTCTTCAAACTTTCAGTGGCGTAAATGTGTTGTCTTCTATTGATCTCAGCTGGCCAGTGCGGCCGCGCGGTTCTAGGTGCTTCAGTCTGGTCCTGCACATCCGCTATGGTTCCAGGTTCGAATCCTGCCTCAGGCTTGGATGTGACTGATGTCCTTAGATTAGTTAGGTTTAAGTAGTTCTAAGTTCTAGGGGACTGATGACCTCAGATGTTAAGTCCCATAGTGCTCAGAGCCATTTGAACCATCTACTGATCTTAGATGCAGCTTTTGGCAGATTGAACTTCATCCAGAATGTAGAAAATATGAGGCTTTTCTTTGTCTCGGCGTTTGTTATCTATTTCGGCAACTTCCTTTTGGTTTGAACATTTCTTCGGCAGCATTCATTCGTGGGCTAAATTCTAATTACCTGAGTTTTTAAAACGACACATCACCTAGTATGTGGACGATATTTCAGTAGCATAAGCCTCTTGGGAGCAACATAATCGTATCCTCAACAGTTTGTTACGTTTCTTTCTGAATCTGGAATTACAGTTAACTTGGAAAAATCTGAATTTGTTAGGAAAAAGATGAAGTTATGGGTCACATTTTTTCTTATGGCATTCGGCCGGATCCTGAAAAGTTGGAAGCAATCAGAGATATTCCTGTTCCATCCACGAAAAGACAAGTTCACAGTTTTCTAGGTCTTGTGAATTTCTACCAGCTTTTCCTGAATATGCAAATTCTCGTAACTCCAAAACTTTGTTCTCTCACTGGCAAAAACACTGCTTGAAACTGGGACAGACTGGAATTTGATTCTTCGAAAGAAGCGCTTCTTAGGGTGCCAATCTTAGTTCACCCAGATGTGTTACAGGATTTCTATCTTAGCATAGATTCTTCAAAAGTTGGCCTTGGTGCCCATTTATTTCAAGAAATTATAGAAAATAACATTACTGTTCAGAAAACCATCGCTTTTGCTAGCTGTGCTAACAAAACCTGAGTAACATTATTCCGTTACTGGATTGGAAGCTTTACCTATCACTGGGCATATGACAAATTCGTTTCTTTCTTTCTGACAAAGACGTAAAAATTTATAATGATCATCGAGCATTACAATTTCTTATGTCTTCAAAATTACATCATAGCAGGTTGAAACGTTGGCCATTATTTCTGCAAGAATTCCGCTTCACGGTAGTCTACATTCCTGGCACAGAAAACATTGTTGCGGTCGCACTGTCACGCGAACTGGCCGGCCTTAAGACGAGCAACACAGAAGCTAACCTTGAGGAAAATTTCAGTATTCTTTACATTCAAAAAGTGGCTTTTATAAACTTCCGTCACTGCATCTTTAAAGGACATTGCTCATGAGCAAGACAAGGATCCGACCTGGAAAGATATTAAAAATAAATGGCATGAAAAGACACACACGTAGAATCGTCATTATTATCAGGTTAGAAATAACATTCTCTTCAGACGTTGCACTGTTGATGACAAGCTATGTTACTTTGTATTCCTGACAATTTAGTTAATAAGCTCATCTGTACATTCATTTCAACCAGGCACATTTTGGTCCACGAAAATGTTTTCATATACTTCAGACGACTTGTTATTTTAACAACATGGAAAAGAGAATACAAACTTCGTCAAAAAGCTAAAACGTCTACCATCTGACATCGTACTCCATTGTTTCCTATAATTCCTGCTAGATTAAAAGAATTAGCCGCAGTTGATCTTCTGGAACCCCTTGTTAAGACATTTAATGGATTTTCGTCCGTTTTCTCGCTGTCTACTTATTTCAAAATTTGTTTATCTCACACTGTTACGTAAAGCCACTGGACGTACTGTATCCAACGCATTTGTTAAAAATTTCTTACGTGAAGTTGAACACTTTGACAAGGTCATTTCAGATAACGGACCACAATTCAGATCTACTATTTGGCTATGCATGCGCCGGAATCGTAAAATCAAACCTGTTTTTATTTCATTGTACTCTCCACATTGTAATCCGTCTGACACATTATGAAAGAAATTAATAAGCTTTGCAGACTTTATTGTCACAGGGAGCCTCAGTATTGGGACAAATAATTACACTTATTTCAAAATGTAGGGAATGAAATGCTTCATGACTCCACTGCTTCACCACCTATTCTTGTGCTGAATCATGAGGAACCACTGAACGGAATCAGAGAGATTGTACCTTTTCCGAGCACATGTAAACTTCGACATAAAGACATAATTGATTTCGCTATTAAAAATATAAATTCTTCCACAGACAAAGGGAGAAAACTAAACAGTAAGACAGATGCAAAGAAGCCACACATTGGTCAAAAAGTTCTCATTGAAGCCCATTCATTGTCGCCTAAGAAGAAACATCTTAGTCACAAATTCTTTCTGATTTACAATGGACCTTACGGGATCCGACGAATACCGCATGATAACTGTGTTGAAGTTGAAACTCTGCGTACTAGGAAAAGTAACCGTTTATTGGGAAGTAATTTGCTTTCTGGCTAAGTCTTTGCTATAACATTTTTCACTTCAAATTATTATCACGCTTTATCACATTTAGAAGCTGTTAACATGCAGCGACGTTTTGCAGTTAACTATCCAGCCAAGAACCTATGGAACATATTAAGACAGTAATTTTTTACGAGTATACTTTTATAGGGAACAGACAACACAGTCTTTTTGTGAGTACAGTTTGCTTTTCAGTTGCACGATTACGTCACGACTGTTAAGCTCACATTCTTGGAACATATACTGCTAACGACGTTTTACTGTAATTAAAGTAATTTCTGAGAGGTCACAGATGACACAGTATTTGGTTCGTTTGACAGCTACATGATTATAATATTACGACGCTGCTAATGAGTGACACAATTTTCATTATTACTTTTACGCTGTATCTATTTTTATGTCTGCACAGTTTTTCTACTTTCTTCTGGAAAGTAAAATACGTTTTGGTTATGACTTTTATGGCATGGCTGCAATGAGAAAGTCATTTTCGTAACACAACAATACGTTACAGTACGGTACTTTCAACGACACAGCAATGAACATAATAACTACGACATTTATACGCATAGCACTTTACTTTTGTATATGACAAGGTAAGTCCATTGATGTCTGGAGAACGTGCTTATGAACGATGATAACTACGACACTTAGCACATTTTTACCGTTAAGCGATGACAGAAATTTTCTTACAGCAAGAAGTACAGTTTAGCGCTACATGACACACATTCGAGTGATTACTTTTTGGAATTGAAACATTATAAGAAATATTTTTGAACTAAAATGATACAGAGAAGATTTCTGGTGATACATTTCATTGCACAGTTTTAATCTGTAAGAGCTGAGGTATAACTACACTGTCCCTCAAGGGGGTACGCCTACTTTCTGCACCATGCGTGTGGCAAACACAAGGAGTCCCAGCTAATGTGGTATTTGCTTATACAGTTTTACACATCGGTACCATATTTATTTAACGCACAATTATACAGCTATCTGGTCATCAGAGAGAAACGAACATTTTTACAACGTCATGGACACATGTTTAGGTAATTACACAGTTGGATTACATTGCTTTTATGAAATTGTACTTTGTCTGCATTTTGTGAACTTATCACATATATTTTCGGAACCATTGTGATACTGCGAGAGCTTTGAGTGACGTATATTGTATGCGATCATGATTTTTGAAGTACGTTTGAGGTAGATGACACTACTGAAACGAGCAGAGAGGATTTTTTAGACGTTCTGAGATTATTGAAGGAAGCTACGACGATTTTGAGACTTGATTGATGTGTTATTATGCTATTATTATGACGATGATTTGTTTTATGTTGCTGAGATATGGTTATGATCAATAAGCTGCTACTATATGAGGAATATGATTATGCTACGTGTTTATTGTGATGAAATATGAAGAAGTATCGATGAATATGTATATGTGTAATGAGGCAATGAATAATAAGTAGGGATTAGGGACTCTGGTTTGTGAAAAAGAATGTTGAAACCAAGAATAGCACTTTAAGAGTTATGAAAAGTGAGTATACATGCGAATGTGGGCACCAGAATGCCGGCGGAAATTTTTGGACTCTGTTACTGACGAGATTTCGTTTCTACTCACTTCTCCTGTAATTTATTAACCTGTGAATTTTTTTTAATTTGTGTTAAACTGTCACTGTAGATGAAACTGCTGTCGTAAATATGTTGGTAAAGAGTGGATGTGACCTTGACGTAATGCTCTGCTGTGCTGGGCTGCACGCTAGCCGTCTTGAAATACACACCTTGTTGTGTTGTCTTTCAGCTTTTCTGGTGCCGATTCAGCCGCTTTGAAGATTGCCGCACTCCTGAAAGCATTTGCATAGCTGTAGAATAGAGAGGACATGACCTCGCTATTGGCATTTCTTTGCAGAACCCACCACAAACACGACATACACTACTACTTGTAAGCATTTCATTACACTTTGGAGTTTGAACTTTGTGCTACTTACTGAAATGCTTATGAACCGATGGGAAATATTCTTACATTTACACGCGTGATCGTGACATGTGTCTCTCTACGAGAGTTAGGGAATTTCTACTGAATTATAAACTGCCACATGGATTTTGAATGATGTTTTTATGTTTTACTTTGTACATATTTGCTTATTTTATTTGATATTTGCTTTCTAGCTGCGCTGCAGCTTTGGTTTTATAAAATAAAATTTAATACATATGCTAATGTGAACACTTTCTGTCAACAGATCCATTAAATAATAATTTATGATCCACATTCTTAAAAAAGAGGACTTGAAAAGAAAAGAACAATACGAAGGAGAAGGGTCTAGTAACAGAAACTGCATACATAATTTTCTTTTCAAGAACTTGGTGATTTTTTTTGTAAGAATAAGTTGTTGCGGTGCACCACTTTAGTGTTAAGATGTGACATAGAACCATTGCATTTCACATGGGAGGTAGTATAGATCTTATTCCCTGTGATGCCACATTGCATAGTTTTGAGAATCACAGATGCACACATGCTATTGTAAGTTTACACATATATTTCCCTTATCTGCATTGCTTTCTTTACTGTAAAATATTTATTGTTTGTGTTTTTGTATTTCTTCTGCTATTTTCAGGACATGTCCTACTGAATTTTATTTTATACACCACTGGTTTATTTTCCTTGTTTGCTGCATATTACCTTTAACTAGTTGTAATGTTGCCTTTCCTTTGATAATTTAGATATGCTGCTACTTGCTTTGTCAATTACCATTTTTGTCATTGTTGTTTGTGTTAATTTTTTTGTTCTGCTGCATTGCCTTGTTCTCTAGTTTGTGTATCTGAGTCTGAGCTCAGTAGATTTAAGTTATCTTAA
Source organism: Schistocerca gregaria (assembly GCF_023897955.1). Taxonomy (NCBI): domain Eukaryota; kingdom Metazoa; phylum Arthropoda; class Insecta; order Orthoptera; family Acrididae; genus Schistocerca; species Schistocerca gregaria. Next base: position 803,181,036 of record NC_064921.1, on the reverse strand, counting down.
AAGGGGGTATGCTATAGAAAAAAATCAGTTGTCATGAATTGGGATGAAATGCATTGAGAAGCTATAAGGAAAAGGTCTGGCCAAAGAGTATTGTGTAATGAGGAACAATTTTTCGAAAGAGGAAATTAACAGATATAAGTTGGGTGTAGTGACAGCAGGTTTAGATAGGATTTTCTTGGAAATAAATGATAAGAAAAATATGATATGGAAGTATAAGCACTGGTTGAAAGTATAAATACAGATAGCATGATTAGGTAGGATGTTTGTGGAAACAAATGTTGAAGTAAGAGAGGTCTTTGAGAATTAAATGAAATTTTGTTTCGAAATGAAGTAGTTTTGGCTGAAATTAAAGGATTTATGAGCATGAAGGATATTGTTGAAAAGAGAAAAATGAAACAGAGGTATAAAATTCACACCACAAATACTGCAGTATCAGATGTTACACTTACACTTACACTTTGACACATTTACACTTGAAAACAGACCCTGTCCTTTCCTTTTGTGTTATTCTGATATGCTTGTGTGTACCCTTGTGTCTCTGTGTTCTTCCCATCTCTTTGTGTTTACCTGATAAGATAAATTTCATGGATTTTTTTTCTTCTAATACTAGGCTCCATTCCCAATGGTGGGGAATACTGTTATTCTCAAACCTAATCTTTAGTTTGTACCATGCTCCTTACTTTAGGAAGGTGTTCAGACCTTATTTATTCTGTGATGTTTTCTTTTAATACTCATGTGTCAAGTTAATGTTTCTACTGATATTCTCAATTTTCATTTATTTACTTATGTCATAATTCCTGTAATATTCATATACGGGTATATGTTTATTTCTATTCTTTGTGTAAAGGCTATATTACTACAAGTGTTCTTTGTGTTACTATAATGATGTTTTCTTTACATTTGTAATTGTATTCTTACGCTCTAAAATTGTAATTGTATAGACACTAGTTCTCCAAGTTAGGTAAATAGTAGGTATTCTTTTTACTGCACACATTTGTCTGATTGTCATACTATATGTATCAAATCTCATAGATCATATGACTTTGTTAGTGCTTGTCCATGTATTGATAATTCAGTAAGGGACAGGTTAAAAGTATTGCTGGTTGTAAGGATACTGTACAAAATTAGTGAGTGCACAAGTGGTGGCTTAGGGGCTTGTAATATGCATCAATACTGACTACACAGTGGTGCCTCCTGGACTTGCTATATTATCCTCAAGACTCTTCAGTTGTGACTTTGCACATGCACAGTCGCAACAGATGGCTGTTGCCCATATCTACAAGGACTACAGTGGATCTGCACCTTTGGTGGCCCACTACTATAATAATCTCTACTAATACTATAGTGGGTCTGCTCTGTGGTGACCCACCAATACTATTAATATTTTTAAAGACTTCGATTGATACTACAGTAGGTCTACTCTGTGGTGACCCACCAATTCTACCAATATTCTTCAAGACTTCGGCCAATACTGCTGTGGGTCTGCTCTGTTGTGGCCCATTACCAGTCTTACGATACCATTTCTAAATTTCATGTCAAGAGTTAGCTCTGCGTTTCTGTGGGGAGGACAACACTACTTCATCAATATTCCATGGTTGTGCACTGCTTACTTGTCCATTTTCATGTACTCCTCAGCCATAGTGCGTAAAACTTGTGTAGACTTCTCTTCTAATGAATTATTAGGACTGTCTTAAGGGAGTGTGAGGAGAATTTTACTTTACTGAGCAACAGCATGTTACTTAACCATTGTGTGCATCTGCTCTATTTGATATTGTTAATATAAAAATTTTAACAACTTAGTCATGGTCTCTGCCCAAAACAGTCATAAACATGTTTAGGGGAGCAGGGGGGCTATGTATGTAGCCTGCCTGTATGTTGGAGCGCTATAGACTGTGTTAATATCGCTGACAGCGCTCTGGCCCCTCCGTTAGAGACTCTGTGGTATGACGGACTAGCAGTTAGCGAATGGATAGAGAAGCGTATGCATATGTTTCTTTCTTAGTGGAGACTCTGTGTTGTTATGGAATGCATTGTAAAAGGAGATGAAATGGTGTGTTTGTAAGAAAATACGCAAGGAAATGTGTGATGATGGATATTTGGTTGATAATGTTTGGGTAGTGAAATTATTGGTAACTGTATAATTTTTGGGACTGGATATCAGATGAATAAGGTAAAATTTTCTAAATACATTGTTTGCTCTTCAACAAAATCTTTCTTTCGCTAACCATCTGCCTCCAATTAGTTAGAGTCTATAGTAATTAGAATCTTTTTATTTAGCTGGCTGTAGTTGCTACTTGCTGTAATTGCTGTAGTTTGTGTAATGACGATTGTCTGTGAGGTAAGTGACTTGTGAAAAAGAATGGGGTTTGCCCTATTGGAATTCGTGACTGAAATGAGTTTAGGCAATTAGCAGAGTTGGAGGTAGGTTCATTTTTCGTTAATTTCATATTTTTTTTGATTTGTTTTATTGCTAGGACTCTTGCATTTCAGGGCCATTCTTTTGTGTTAATTATTGTGAAGTCATGTTGTCAATGTATAGCAGTCAGATTGCGTTGGGCGTGTATATTGTGAGTAATAAATGAATAGATTAAGTCTGAGTTGTCTTTGGGGAAATTCTGTAGGTCAGTGTTTAATAAAAATAATTAAATATGTAGTTTCAACGTCCTCAAGTGTGTGTCAACAAAATTTCTCTGTGCTGAGTCCACGAATTCTTGCTGTTCTTTTTCTGTTTTCCAGTAGTGCATATTCCTGTTGAATCTATAGGCATCAGTGTCGCTAGTTTGTTCGGTGCTCCTATGACCTGTAGGTCCATTTTTAGGTCAACGTAACACACAGAAGGAATGAAAACTACAGGAGGCTGTGACACAGCGATGTTAAATCCTCATCAGGCGATGGATCACTATGTATGAACAGTGTGACAGCAGAATGACAGTTTGCGCTCATGTGGAAGTTTGTTTATTTACAAGGGGTGAGTGGGCACGCTTCAGACGGCGAGCAGCAGGTCGAGAGGTATATGGAAACAGATTATCATTGGATGGGGAATGGAAAAACTGGGCCGTTGTGAACCATCCGAGCTGCCAAAACTTAATGACATGGCGGCTCAGTCAGACAGACTGCGAAACGAGCGTAGTGGCATTTCGCATTGTTCACATTGTCCATTACTATCTTTCTTTTATTCTGTTCTAAATCACCTACATTTTTACTTAAAAACCTCCGTTTTCGTTAACTAATTTGGAATTTCTGTTTCTTTTAATTTTTTTGTAACTCGTTGTTTAGTCTCTTACTTTACTTAATTGAAAAAAAGTTATTACAGATGAAAATTCAAAAATGTATGATCTGAGTTAACAAGTCTTTAAATATGAATTAAATGAAATGCTAAAATGTTCACAGTAGTCATGATATTACATGAAGGAACATTTATCAAGAAGGAGGTACTTCTCTTAGGGAACATACCCTACTCGTCGTGTCAAAATAAGACTAAGATTATTTTCACTGTTCACAGATGCGTACTTTGTGCAAAACTAACAATTCAGAGTAACTCATACAGTATTTAATTTATACATACAACGTTTCGAATCAATTATTTTGTAAATATCGCCCATTGTTCGTAAGAAGCGGACTTCTCACTTTTTTTTAGGGGGGGGGGGGGGGGGAATGAGGACAGTAGTGTACGAAATGTGTGTGAGGTACCTGTGTTTGTTGAGGCCGCAATTTAGCAGCGCTGTTAAGTATTTTTGTCGTGAGAAGTGCATGAACAAGGACTTGAGATTTGGGAGGTATGTGGTTTTTGTCGTATAATGAGGAACTCAGATTACTTTAATTTTGAAGATACTTATCGCTAGGAGTGATTCCGGCTCCATATTCTGAAAGTTGTTGGGACTGAAGCACTGACTAATTATCCTAGTTAGTCAGCTCTTTCGAAGGGAGCTGGTGTAATTTAATTTTAGTGAGTCAGTTAAGCCCAAATGGTGACACCATTCACCACATTCTGCATTATGCACAATTAAACTAAACCTGACATCTACATCTACATACATACTCGATAAGCCACCGTATGGCGCGTTGCACAGGGTACTCAGTACCACTCCTAATCGTTTCCTTTCCTGTTCCACTCGCAACTAGAGTGAGGGAGAAACGACTATCTATATGGGTCCGTACGAGTTCCAATCTCCGTAATATTACCTTCCTGGTTCTTACGGGAAATGTAACTTGTCGGGAGTAGAATCATTCTGCAGTTTTCTTAATTTTCTCAACGGTGATTCTCAGAAACAACGTCGCTTTCACCCCGTGATTCCCATTTGAGTTCCAGAAACATCTCCGTTACACTTGCACGCTGATCGGTCCTACCGGTAACAAATCTAGCAGCCCGCCTCTGAATTGCTTCGATGTCTCCCTTTATTCCGACCTGGTGCGGATCCCAAACACTCGAGCAGTTCTCAAGAGTAGGTCGCACCAGCGTCCTACATACGGTCTCTTTCACATATGAACCACACTTTCCTAAAATTCTCTCCATAAACCGATGTCCACCATTCGCCTTCCCTACTAAATCCAACATTAATTATCACATATGTGATGCCTATCAGAATTTGAAACTAGCCCTACATCATAATTATTTAGATTTACAAACGGTTTCGATGAACAGTATTTTCAGGGACAGAGCGCACGGAAACCTGTCGTGTGGCATTGTTGGCCGGGAGGCCCCATGAGGGGGAGTTCGGCCGCCGTAGTGCAAGTCCTGTTTATTTGACGCCTCATCGGCGACTTGCAGGTCAATGATGACGTAGGACACACAACACTCAGTTCCCTGCCGGGAATAGAACCTGGGCCCCCTGCGTAATAGACAGTAACGCTACCGCTACGCTATGGAGGTGGACTTAGAGAAAGACGAACCATAAATAGTAAAAAGTTATCTGTGCATACCGCCAGGGTAATATCGTTAAAATTAATAAACATCACTTTATTTAGAATTTTTTTAATAATGTCCTTAAAAAAACAGCGATCGATAAAATTATATTAAAATTGTTTCAGTAAAGCAGCCTTGGTCGCATGTAGGTCTATAGAAACTGACGGTAAAAAATAGTGACACCAAGAAAGAGTTGTGCAACAGAAACCAGTGTTTCTACGTTTGAAAGATGACATCTATTCAGATTCCGCGCCAGTCACATTATAGTGTGGCTCTTGTAATGCCACTATGACGATGCAAATCAGTTTTGCTCTAAATACGTGTTGTAACGGTCGTGAGTGTCAGTTACTTTTGAAACTGGACATGGTGAGTTGATGTTAGTCAAGAACGACTTTAAGGCTAGAAATACGCCGTCATCAACACTTCACTGTGTTTGAACGTCGTCGTGTAATAGGGCTACGAGAAGCTGGATGTTATTTCTGCGATACTGCAGAAAGTCTTGGCCTGGATGTAGCCACTGTACATGACTGCTTGCAGCGGTACTCACGAGAATGTGCGGTCACAACAACACCGGGCTCCACACAGTCACGTGGCACTACCGAGAGGGAAGACCACCGTGTTCGGCACATGGCTCTGGCTCATCATACTCCGTCTGCAGCAGCAATCTGAGCAGCAGTTGGCACCACAGAGACACAACGAACTCATACAAAGGAGTTACTTCAAGGACAGCTCCGAGTCCGACGCCCTGCAGAGCGCATTCCACTGACCCCAAACCACCGCCATTTGCGACTTCATTGGTGTCTAGCGAGAGGGCATGTTGGAGGTCTGTTGTTTTCTGGCGAAAGCTGGTTCTGCCTCGGTGCCAGAGATGGAAGTGTGTTGGTTAGGAGGAGGCTAGCTGAGGGCCTGAAACCAACCTGTCTGCATGCCATACACACTGGACCTAAACCTGGAGTTATGATCTGGACTGCGATTTCGTGTGACAGCAAGAGCACTCTCACAACTATCCCACGTAGCCGAACTGCAAATCTGTACGTAGATCTGGTGATTCGACGTGTTGTGCTGTTGTTCTTGAACAGCATTCCAGGCGGTGTTCCCTAACTGGTTGAAATGGCTCTGAGCACTAAGCGACTTTACTTCTGTGGTCATCAGTCGCCTAGAACTTAGAACTAATTAAACTTAACTAACCTAAGGACATCACACACAGCCATGCCTGAGGCAGGATTCGAACCTGCGACCATAGCGGTCTCCCGATTCCAGACTGTAGCGCCTAGAACCGCACGGCCACTCCGGCCGGCTTCCTAACTGAATTACGCTCGCTCACATAACGCTGTTGTAACCCAACATGCGCTAAAGAGTGTCGAATGGTGCCTTGACCTGTTAAGTCATCAGATCTGTCTCCAATCAAGCACATATGTGCTATTATCGGGTGACAACTCGACAACTCCAGCGTCATTCATGAACCGCATTAGCCGTTCTTGTATTGACCGGCCAAGCGCTTCGGGCATGGAACTCCATCCCACAAGGTGACATCCGGCACTCGTGTTACACAATGCATGCACGTCTGCATGCTTTAATTCAACATTCTGCTGGGTTCACGTTTGCAATGGCTTATCTCGCGCTTACATTAACCAACGAGCTTGTCATGTTAATCACTTAAATAACCTAGACATATGTATTCCCGAAATTTCGTAACTCTACACTAATTGTTTTTTGGTGTTGCGATATTTTCCTTCAGTGTATTTCATTTGGTGACTGGTTTCGGTCGTTTATCAGACCATCATCAGACCTTTTCATGCTCCTTGGTGACGTCAGGGACCTGCAGCGTGAAGCACGTCGCTCTGCGGGCTTGTGAAAAGTTTATTGTTTTAATTTTAAACCTCGGGGAGGACAGAAGCGTCACAGAGTCATTATCCAATGCATTTATCGTCTGAGAACTCATTCATCTTGCATCAATAAATACAAGTACCGAGGTTCGCAGGAGAGCTTCTGTAAAGTTTGGAAGCTAGGAGACGAGGTACTGGCAGAAGTAAAGCTGTGAGGACGGCGCCTGAGTCGTGCTTGGGTAGCTCAGTTGGTAGAGCACTTGCCCGCGAAAAGCAAAGGTCCCGAGTTCGAGTCTCTGTCCGGCACACAGCTTTAATCTGCCAGGAAGTTTCATATCAGCGCACACTCCGCTGCAGAGTGAAAATCCCACTCTAGTACTAGATTGCGTAATAAATAAAGGAAATTTTAAGTGTGCCAAATACTTCGTAATTTCAAATGTTTCTAAAAAATGGTTCAAATGGCTCTGAGCACTATGGGACTTAACAGCTAAGGTCATCAGTCCCCTAGAACTTAAAACTACTTAAACCTAACTAACCTAAGGACATCACACAACACTCAGTCATCATGAGGCAGAGAAAATCTCTGACCCCGCCGGGATTCGAACCCGGGAACCCGGGCGTGGGAACAAATGTTTCTAAAAATAAAAACAATTTTAACTGAACATTCACAGCTAACACATATCGTTTGTAACAACGACAATAGGATAATTCCTTTTCATACATTTTAGCTTGAAATATAACATATTGTTTATAAAACACTATGAAATTTTTCAGAAAACAGCTGAGATAGTATTGGTAACAGTGACCTGTTCAAAATTCGAAAAATTTTACTAGTATCGACTACTACTGTAGAAAAAGTAATGCTAGAGGAGGATGTCCCTTTAGAAGCCCAAGAATAATTATCACGAATTTTTTTTTTTAAAAAAAAGTGTCCCGCAAGCGCCTCCACCCTACTCTACACTGTGCTTAGCTATCTGAGGATCGGGCGGTGTATTTGGCGGCACAGACCAGACGAACCGCCGGAACTCGGCCTTATCAGCTCGTCGCTAGAGCTCACTCACCTCGCCCGGGCAACCCACGGATATTGGAACACCTCTGGCCACCGGAAGCTCGGCACTATCGCAGGAGCGAAGAGGGCGCTCACCCAACCTGCCGCCCCCACCCGCGTCGCTCACGTGACTTCACACCTCTGCGACTCCATCTCGGAAGAATCACACGACCTGTTTACCGAGCATGAGAGCCGCCTGCTCGCTGATGCGACACGCTACTGCTCACGACACTGTCCACACAGTTACAGATGCACTTTACTTAGTCATCGTGAGTGTACACTGCTGTACATACTCACTGGTAACTACGAGCTAGGTGAAGAAACGAAAGCTGTTAACTACACGGCGGAATCGAATGAAAGTGCGGAAGCAAATTGGCAGGGGTCGCGCAGAAGTACACACAAAATTGGACATCACATGGCACGAACTCAGCCTGACTATAGTGCTAAACGGGGCTAGCCCCACAGCACGAGGCAGCTGAAGGAACGGAAAAAGCGCCTTTGTGTCAATCAGCGGGCGGCTGCGACGTACAGGGCTGATGTTCTTCAATACAACATGGCCCGGAGACAACATGTGAATGATGTCACACGGGGATGAATAATCAGGAAACTGGACGAAGGACGAACTGTGACGTGTGTAGCCTAGGAGTTTGGGATTTGTCACAGAATGGTTTCAAATATGTGGGGAGCGTTACGAACCACTGGCTCTGCTGCCCGAAGGAGGGGAGATATTCACCCACGGTCAACTACAGCAACAGGTGACCGCTACATTGCGCAATAGGCGATAATGGGCCCATGTCAAACAACGGCTGCAACTGCAACCACATGATCAAGGCTAAAGGGGACGCTACGTAACATTTCGTAGTGGCACTGCGAATTCATGAGGATGGTCTCTTTGCCCGACGACTAGTGCGTTGTGTTCCGTTAACACCCGAACAGGGGTGGTACTGGAACACCGACCGAGCGAGGTGGCGCAGTGGCTCGCACATTTGACTCGCATTCGGAAGGATGAAGTTTCAAACCCGCGCCTGGCCATCCTAATTTAGGTTTTATGGGATTTCCCTAAACCGATTCAGGCAAATGCCGGGATGGTTCATTATAAAGGGCACGGCCGACTTCCTTCCCCATCCTTCATAATACGATTGGACCAAAGACCTTGCTGTTTCGTCCCCTTTCCGAAATCAACCGACCAACCAACTAGACTGAGGCGTGCTGCGGCTCGCGCTGGTGCTGTTGTAGGTTTCCGCCCTCTGCTGGAGGCCTTTAGTTGCTATGGTTGTGGTTGTCCGTATTCTTCTCGTCTTGACCGGCGCCACTCGTTTCGCAAGCGTTGCCTGTCCGCTAGTGGCAGCAGTGCCGGTTATCGATATGCAGTAACTGTTGCCCTATCTTTGGGGCGACGTCGTTGTTTTTCCGGGTCGTGTGGGTGTGGCAGTTCGGTTGGGGACTCAGGAGCAGCCAGGTCCGTGCAGTGCGGGAAGCGCTGGGACCGCTGGTGGCACGCATGGGCTGCCAGATGGAAGAGCTGTGGTCACGAGGATGCACGAATTCATCGTAAACCAGATCCTGCAGGCTTTAAGATGCGTGCATTTCAATTCAAGTAGAGAAACGTCCACCATTGTGACATCTCGCGATTCTCCAGTGGCTTGGGTTCGTGTGGCTGCTCGTAGTGTAACCGAGGCGAAGAGTAGCGGTTGGGGTGCTTGGGGAAGGCGGATCTGATTAGCTTTCCTCCACTTCTTGTTACTATTTACTGCGTTCATCTTGTTACAATTTTTTAAGTTCAACCAGCGGTATTTTTCCTGCCTGGTGGCCGCTAACGCCCCAGTTACCTGCCGTGGGGGTTTGTGTATGTAACGGCAGTGCACGTTTCCTCGCCTTTCTGCTATGGCGTGCAGTTTTGTCAGCTTTCTTGATTGTAGGCCGTTTGTGATTCTTCTACTCTGGTGGTAGTGATTCCTTTCTCGTTCTGGGTGCTCTAAGCACAGTATTCTGGGGGTGTAGTGCAGTCAGCCAGTTCCGGCTTTGGCGTGTCGTTCCATTCTTGCATTTGGTGTATTAGACGTCAGGTAGCTTAGGCAAGCTTACTATTAGTCATTCGTTTTATTTTTGTATTATTTATTACCATACCTTGTCATGCCTACATTAAAGATTATGTATGTCTATTTAATAGTTCCAGCCCCCTTCTGCAATAAATCTAGCAGTGTAAGGGTTGTGTTACAAGGTTATCATCGTCTTACTTCACCCATTTGGTTGTCAGTTGCTTGTTTCTTTTAATTAACATTTGCTTGTATTTACTGTTTTACAGCAGGTTTCTAAACTCTTTTATATAATTGCCGTTCCCGGCGTGTAAGGCCTTCAGTCGTGATTGTTGTCATTTGCTTTAAAAAAATTATTCGATATTTCTATTTTAGCAGTAATCCTTAAAACCTTATTTACTGCCATTCCTGTCGTCTGATACCTTCTGTTGTGTTGCGGCCACTTACTTTTTAGTATTTCAATACCTGTAAATTGTAATTGCAGTGAGTTCTTAAACACTCTTAATTTACTGCTATTGGCGTATAAAGCTTTCAACTGTTATCACAGCCACCCCCCCCCCCCCGCCTTTGTTTTTTTAAACATTATCTGTATTTTATGTTGATCTGGTAAATTGTAACGCACCGAAAACACTATTATTCACACAGTTGTTTATTCCCTCATTGATAACGTGTGGTATTTTTTTATTTATTGTTGAGTCTGGAATTACTGTTTTAAAAATAAATGTGTGTAACTGTAAAAGGCAACCAATAGTAACTGATTACGATCCCGTCCACAATCGTAACCCAATCCTGCCTTCCCTTGACTATCATGTTTCGTGGATCAACGAGGAGTGAGATGGTGTGCTCTTCTTGGATGTGAGCAGATTCCGTCTGATTAGAGATTCTGAATGTACCTCATTTGGCGAGAGGTGGGAATACGTAGTGCACCCATCAACACTGTCGATCGTTTGGTGTTACAGTGTGGGGAGGCACAATCTTGCGTGGGTGTACTGATCTCCAAATCCTTAAACACGGCACGCCCAGCTGTCAAAGTTATTCGGACACTGTACTCCTTCAGACTCCTGTCTATTCAGGAACGCATTCAGTTCTGACTTCATTTTTATGGATGACAATGTGCGACCGCATCAAGCAGCGCAGGTGGAAGAACTCTTGGAACGAGAGGATATTCGACGAAAGGACTGGCCTGCGCATTCCCCAGACTTAAATCCCATCGAACACGTGCGGGATGCGTTGAGCAGGTGTACTGAAGCACGCAGAACGGGGCACAAGGATCGAGCAGCTCCTCATAAGCCACACATTTCTTTAGACAGTTCTAAGCAGTAAACAGCAACGCCATTGGTTAGTGGATGATCGGAAACGAGTGGAGTCTGGATCACACTACACACTCTGGCAATCCCATGGAAGGGTTTCGGCTTGGTCAATGTTGGGAGAACGTTAGCTTCCATCATGTGTGGTGCCGACAAGAACAGTTACGCTATGGAAGTGGTTTTCGTGGTAGATTATGGGAGCGGTTTTCCTGGGAGGGTGTGGTCACCTGTCTCCGCTTAAGGAAACGCTGAACACGTATGGATACGAACAGATTTGACTGTGTACACTAGAGGAGTAGTTCGGAGACGATAACTACCAGTTATCAGCATGACAATGCACACTGTCATAAATCAGCGTCTGTGAGGCAGTGGTTTGTGGACGATAACATTCCTGAAATGGACTAGCCTGCCCGTAATCCCAATCTTAATCCAATGAAACACCTTTGGGAGGTGTCAGCACGTGCACTTCACTCTAGACCCAAGCGTCCATCATCAGCACCATCTCTGCCGGCCTGAGTGGCCGTGCGGTTCTAGGCACTACAGTCTGGAGCCGAGCGACCGCTACGGTCGCAGGTTCGAATCCTGCCTCGGGCATGGATGTGTGTGATGTCCTTAGGTTAGTTAGGTTTAATTACTTCTAAGTTCTAGGTGACTGATGACCTCAGAAGTTAAGTCGCATAGTGCTCAGAGCCATTTTTTGAGCACCATCTCTGGTTTTAGCTCTTCATAAAAACTGCCTGCCATTTTTCCACAGACATTGAGACACCTCGTTGAAAGCGTCCCGAGAAGAGCACAAGTCGTCACAAGCGCGAATTGTGGACATACCCCTTATAACTGTCCACTAATAGTTGTCTGGATACTTATGAAGAGACAGTGCATTTAAGTGGTATCAGACTGAACTGGTAAAGCAGTCTGTATGGTTTTTAAACATACAGATGCTTGTTCATTTTATAATCATTTTAAAGAAATTGTATAAATTATATAAAGTTTATAATAAATATTATTTGATTAGAAAAGTGCAGATGCGTAGACGTTGGTTCGTATTAACGGATTACCTATCGATAAACATGTGATCTAAGGACGAAAATAACCTGAGACTAAAGGACAGTTAGAGAGAGCAAAGAGGAATTATGAGCTAACCCCGACTATGTATGAGCAGTTTATAAGATGGAATACATTATCAGTTATAACTCACTATCTCCTACAACTCATTATCATCTTAAGGACGTGTATGAACTTCCATTACTAGTGCAACACGATATGGCCCAGTGAAATTACTGTGTAGTGTTACTGTAATTACTGAATATTTATTGTGTGACAAACTTGCTCTATCCTGAGGTGGGATTTACTGATAGTGGGAAGCTAACACAAGTACTCGGAGCATATTGTATAAATTAAGTCAAATAAGGTAGCTACTATGTTAGGTGATGAAGTTTTTTTTATGATTTCTTGAAGCCTTCAGCTGTCATTCTCTTTATTTCATGTACCTTTGTACAATTTCGGCCTTAGGCCATTTTCAAGTATCTAAAACGGAAATATCATACGTTGGATACATTAGTAACACTTGTGATTTTGATGTAGGAACAAGTCATATCTGTAGATGTACTAGGAGCATTATAACTGAATTTATGGATGATTTTTTAGTAGTAGATTATGTCACGTACGTCGTTGCTCCTATGACATCATGCTATGCACATACAATCAATCCGAGATGTTCACGCTATTTTAGGAGCACATTACTTTCGAGAATTTGCTGCAAAGCTCTTATACATAAGGGCCATGTTTTAACATATTTAACATTAGGAAGATTGTAATTATTTTACAGAAATTAGCTACTTAGCCTGCATATGCTTTTGTTCTCAGTTATATTTAACAATCGTTCATCATTGGTGCAAATATGACTGTATGAAATTTCTTTAAAATAACTTGTAAACAGCCATCAGTTTTACTTGTAAGTTGAATAGTTCATATTGTGACAACCAACTTGTTCCTGTGTACTTCGACAAATATTCCGTTTTCCTCCGATAAATGTCGCACAAAGGAGTTTCATTTGAAGGTACTTTTACAACAGTTATTATTGAGGCATCGTCCGCGTAAGGAATTGTTAATAATTTTGTTCCCGCTGCAAAATAACAGAGAAAGAGAACCTCTATTTTAGATGGTTTCAGTTATCTGGTTACAAGTACGAAACGTGGTAACGAATCCACCTCTATCTCTATCTCTCTCTCTCTCTCTCTCTCTCTCTCTCTCTCTCTCTAACACACACACACACACACACACACACACACACACACACACGTACGCACGCACGAATGTGCTGAAAAGAACGAAGATTTTAAATACAAATGAAAGAGATTGGGTCTCCTCATGAGAGATACGTTGTAAATTAAGCATTACATTTCTCTTTCACTCAAAGGACACGGAGCGAGTAGAAAGACAAAAAAGGAAGAAGTAATTTTCCCTCCACATTTGCGTCATATGCGTGGAGCGAGCGCTGTACAGCCATCCGCAAAAGTATCGCCCCTGCAGACGCAGTGGGCCATTGTGTCTCATTTCCACAGATGTTGCGAATGCACGCCTGATTCCACTGCCTGCTCCGTTGTGACTAAATATTTTCGTACATATTCGCGTAAATGACACGTCCATCACTGCGGTGCTCTATAATAACGAAGCAAAAAGATGATGTGCAAGGATAGTTACCCAGCTGCGAGATGAACTTTTTGAAATAGTCTATACGATGTTGTAGGCCTGAAGTCCCTTTTATTACACCTTGCAGTAATTCAAACTGGTGGCCGTCGTATGCGATTTAATGATTTTAAAAAAGTCGATCCCACCGCTTGGTACCTCTACTTGTTGGAATCCTGCAACACGTTTTGAAGACTCCATCTTGGACAGAAAACAATGTCTTGCTATACTCTTCGTACAGGCTTCACTGCTGTGGGTTTCCCTTTATTCTGCTATAAAGAACGAGTAAATATTGCATTATAACACTTGCAATTGGTGCTGAGGCCATCATATTCATAATAATAAAGTGGTCATTAGTCCAGACACGAGAAGTTTCTTTTGAACCTAAATTTTCGTTCCACGCTAAGTACAACATTACAAAGTAAAGTTTACTTGAACAAGTAGAATTCTGTTAAAATTTGAACTAAATTGCAGAAGACACATAGAAACATTGACGTTTAAGAGCCAGTGGTACTATTAATGTGTATTATTATTTTTGTTGAATATGAAGCCACAATACCAACTCGTACGTATTTATATCCCATACTTACTCCCGTTTTACAATAAAATACAAAGAAACCTACAGATGACGCTCAGAGAGAAAGATAAGAGTTTAATCAAACTGATTAAACAATGTACGCTTCCACGGCTGCTACGGACATCACTTAAAACTTCTGGGCTAATAAGCTGTGGTTGATGTATAAAACTTTCTCCTAACGTTTCCTCTCCGGCTGTGGGGGACAGCTTCAGAAGTAAAGTGGCGAACTGCAACCAGAACTCGAGTGAGCGCCGAATATATGGGTAGTGTAGAGGGCGCCACAGTTCATCGCATGATGTCGGTTACGAGACTATCTCTGGTAACGCCCACATTCTCGATTGAAAGTAATCGTTCGTCGTTCTTACGTTGCAATATTGACATCCAGAATCGTCGCTGCCGCCCCCCTCCCTCATCACCAGTCAAATTCATCAAAAACAAGAGAATTATATGTTTTAACCAATTATAAAAGATGTATAAATCTCGCACATGAAAAAAATGTCTTGCGAATAAGGGGGATAACAATTTTTCTAAATAAAATTTCGTTTCTCCATTCAAAAAAAGTATATATATGTAATGTAATCTAATAATTTTTTTGCTTATAAATGGAGGATGAACAAATTATTAATCATAATAATGTTTCACCATCTCATATATCCCAAATGAGATTTTCACTCTGCAGTGGAGTGTACGCTGATATGAAACTTTCTGGCAGGCTAAATCTGTGTGCTAGACCGAGACTCAAACTCGGGACCTTTGCCTTTCACGAGCCAGCGCTTTACCATCTGAGCTACCCAAGCACGACTCACGACCTGTCCTCACAGCTTCAATTCTTCCAGGAAGTTTCATCTCATATATGAGATGCTTGCTTGCCCACAAAGCAAAGGTCCCAAGTTTGGATCTCGGTCTGGCACACAGGTTTAATCTGACAGGAAGTTTCATCTTATATATGAAAAAATATATAAAAATTAAGAATTTTAAGACTTAAGTGATTTATATTTAACGATTGACATGTGGAACTTCTATTGCTGATTATATTGAGAGGAAAAAATCATTTGAAGATCAATAAGACGGCATGATATTTGTTTTCCTATAAATTATCAAGGTGCTTTACTTGAGATTTCAAAGATAAAGTAAACTGGTCTTTGACTTCTTATCAGAAAACTAAAAATAAATAATTTTGTTGGTGAAACTAAAACTAGACTGGTGTCATATTTCTGAGTAACAATTTCATTAGAGATTTAAATATAAAGCAAACTGGTCTTAAATTTCAATGATGCAAAAAATGCCACAAAATTTTACTAGAGAATTTAAAGATAATGTAGATTGGTATGAAATATCTAAAAAAGAATATTTATCTCATAATTTTAAAAAAGAATTTAAAAATAGAATTGATATAGATTATATACTGTCATTATCCCAGAAAGTTATGATGTTTATGTTTGTGATTATGACTATGATGGAAATATATAAAAATTAAAAACATATTTTTTTTTTGAAATTTACAGTTAATGTCATGTGCTGAGTATCAGATGTTAAATTTTTCTTGCAATATGTTACTATACAAACAATAGAATGACCAGCAATTTTGTCACTGAATGTGGCACATAATTTCATAATAGTTTTTTGTGTAACTAACATATTCATTCTCCTAGACATGTTTATAACAAAAAAATGATTATTTTCTATAAAATCGAATGGATTTACGTCAACATCGTCATTTAATTATGTGACTTGTTTAAAATCATGAAAATCATCATAGATGTTCAGATAATTGTTTGGAGGATCTAGATTCCCCATTTCTTGGAAAAAAACTTCATTTCTACCATTTTATATAGATATTCCGTAATTTAACAGGATCAAACAAAGAAGAATCAATCAATCAATTATTTTTTCGATTCATTTGGAAAACAACAAAAAATAAGGCATATGAAAATCCACAGAATTATAGTAGGTAATGATATTAATTCAAAATTTTTTTTTCCACTTAATCTGGCAATCTCAATAGTTTATGATTCAAAGAAAGATATAGGAGTTTTTGGATTTTTTAGTCTTTCTTGCTCCAGCTCGAGTGAATACTCTGGTTCATATCTAACCAAAGGAACATGAATTTCCATTGATCCCACAGCAATTTTACCTTCCTTAGGAAGCTTAACTTTTATTTCAACTCCAGCTTCATTATGGTCAGACCATCGAGGAATGGCTTTATTTGCACTAGGACTCCAGGTAAAAATTTACAGTTAAATCTTCTTTGCACGAGAAAGCCAGGTAAAAATTACAGTTAAATCTCCTTCCCAAATAACGTCCTTGAAGTCTTTAAACAACTCACCAAGCAAAACTTGTGTAAAGAGAACTTCATTTGCCTTACTTTTTTCCTCGCCATTGTTGAAGAAATGACTTGTATGGATAACTGAGATAGGTACGAAAATCACATCATTATGCTTTCAGGTAGGTGCAAAAATCACATCGCTATGCTTTCAGTTTCAACTACTTTTTAAAACTATTTGTCACAGAATTTGTAGTTACAAGTCGAGCAAGATAAAAATGCTACAATTTTAGACCCATTTTACAAGAATAAAAAGCGTTACCAAGATACAAGGGAAAAATAAAGTAGCATCCTAGATGAAGAATACCAATTGAAATGACGACGCAATTTTACTTAAAAATGGTTACACAAAAATTAGTGTTTATGATAAAAAAAAGAGGACACATTTGTAGAATTAAAAGATTTGAATAAATGTAGTAGAGAGAATCATACAAAAAAATTTGTAATGCAATTAACAAATGTTACTTGGAAGAAAATAATTCGAATCCTAGCGAGGAATGCGAAACAATATAACGACAAATATTATAAAGACGAATTTGGAGAAGCTGTAAAAGACTACAAAGATGGCCGAATTTACGAAAGACGGATTTAACTTCTATCTCTTGTCAGTTTGTAATTCTATAAGATTATTTATGAAAATAGTAAGGGCGGCTTACCGAGATGCTCCCTCATTACGCTCAAAAAATGACCAACAAATGGAGAACAAAAATGGACAAATAAATGACCAAAAATGCACAATGGAGAAAGCCCAACATACAAACACAACATATAACAGAAATCTTTAGTAGTTTAATAGTTATGTTTAACGTTTTTATTTAACGTTTAATTTTCAAAATTATTTGTCGAAATAAGAAAAGTATGCACCGCTTTTCTGTACACCTTACAGCCTAAGTCCAGTCCCTTCGTTTGATAACAGACACATCCAAGAAATTCAGTTGGCCATTATTCTCGTTCTTCACAGTAAATTTTATTTTCGGAATTATGTTGAGATTTACCAGGGAGGCATCCCGTTCCTCTGGCACCGTGGTATATAGCGTGAACAAAATTTGTGAACCAACTTATGTAAAAGATGAGCATGAACATCTATGGTGGACATTCAAGAAGACTGGTTAATCTAAAAGGAGAGTGATCGAGCACTTCGCTCTAGGGAGAGAATCAAGACAGATAAAGAACGACACCCGCCTAAAGGGAAACTTTTGCTTCCGCTCATCAGTATCATCACAGATCGCATTAGGAAAGTGTTAAGCAACTATGGTGGGAAAACTAACTTCAGAACTACCAAGAAAATAAAAGAACATTTAAGGTCGACAAAAGATGTACATTCTATGACTACACAGGTGCATACAAAATTCCTTATATTTGTGGACTGCTTTATACTGGCACCACAAATAAAAATAAATAAATGGCGTGTGACGAGGAAAAAGAAGTGTTAACACCCGTCTGGCGGAACACAGGAGGAATTGCTCCATGGAACATATGGATAAATCTGCTATAGCGGAACACCTTTACCAAGAGGATGGCCATGAAATAAAATTTAGTGTGACTAGTGCCATATCAAAAACATCACATATCATGCTCGTATGTAAAGAAAGGATATTGAGATTTATAAGCACGGTAATAATTTTAAAAGGAAAGACTAAGCTGTTACATTTGAGAAAATTTCAATGTGAGCACTACAACGTAAGAAAGATCATCGATTCCTTCAGTCGAGAATGTGGGCATTACCAGCGATAATCTCGCAGCCGACGTCACGTGATGGACTGTGGTGCCCTCTACACTGCCTGTATATTCGGAGCTCTCTCGAATTCTGGTAGCAGTTTGCTATTTTACCTCTGAAGACGTCTCCCGCAGTCGGAGAGGAAACGTTAGAAGGAAGTTTTATACATCGACCACGGCTTATAAGCCCGGAAGTTCTAAGTGAGATATTAATTTAACTTCCAGCCAACAACGAGGTGATTAGTGGCAGAGCAGAAGATCGAATGTGATGAGAAAATAAAGTAATTTTCCTTAAATGATTTAGAGGACGGTCTGAAGCGAGGGAGGGGAGATACGAATAGCCATTCGTATTGCGCCATCTCCGTCGGTAAAAATACGAGATAGTGCAACAGCATAGCTAAAATTGGAAAAGCAAGATATAGCATTTTGCTCAAAATTGTTTACTGTTGATCAGAACACATATGCAAGTGAGAGCTTAATCTAAAAAATATCAGGACTAGGTGTATGATGGGCAATGGTGTTGTTTGGCAAGCTACGAGATTTTACTACCAAAAAATTATTTACATAAATATCTTAAGCACAGCTGCGTGGACGACGAAAGATTCAGGAGTTACAGGAAATTTCTGAGCCAGAATTCGAGAAACAGTGCCTGCAACAGATATGTAGCCGTCAATGTCCTAACGGAATCCTTTAGTGTTCAGTCAATAACAGCACAAAATATTTGCATTGAAATAGCCAGCAACAGCTTGTTCACTAATTAATCTTCCAGCAATTTGTGATACATCATTACAGCTGCCGCTAGCGAGTGACTGAATGAGGGACTTCTACTTATTAGCGTGAAGCACCGTCTTTCGCTCTAGCATAATGTTGCTTGGTATCTACAAGACTCTGAAAGCCTTGAAGAATCACACTCATCGCAATAGATAGCCACAACTCACGGAGATATAGTAACTACTATTGCAGGTTATTAAAACAGGAACATCAAGGACGATACAGCAAGCAACGACGTTTTAATTATTGTGTGTATTCAATACTATATGAAGAATACATGATTCAATTTGTACGTCATTTTGTACACAGAGCTGGCACCTCCCACAATAACAATGGCTCTAACATGGAAAGGCGTCTGGTCCAATTGATGACAGATGTGGGTACGTTAATGCGTGCTGCTTGACCCTTATAGTATCGTTCATACTGTAACAAACACAATCCGTAAACGCTGTTTACCTATACAGTATGGCGACCAGTTTCAGTCGTAGGTAGACCATCTTCAGACCAGAAGTGTCTTCATTGATGGTGAGTGGATTCGATGCGTGGAGCCATTGTTAGTGCAAGAAGCACCTATCACAACATCCTCCTAAATAGTCCCCGTCCGGAATACAACAATGAAAAAATTAATACATATATGACTCGTTGCGTTAACGTGCAAAAGGAGTTTCATAAACAAAATTTGTACATTAGGTCTAAGACGTCTGCGTATACTTCACCACTTATTCTCCAACATTTTGACGAAGTTCCCCAACCTGTATGACTAATTACACAAAGAAAGATCTGAGACACTTGGATAATTACGGCAGAAGTAAAGCACATCTTGCTCCAAACATACCGTGTAAATCATGACCAATCCTCAGTCATTATTTTTTACACTATGATTTCGTTTGCTAACAGTCGCCCGGAGTTCTGAGGGCGACTTACGTCGATTTACGTGGCTGCCGCCTGTCTGCATACCGTTCCTGATATAGACGTACTGCGGGTAGCATACAACGGACCAGTAGGAGTAGCTGAATCACACAGTATGTATTTATGAGTTTTGTCAGTAATTAGTGTTGATGGAACTATAAAATGATGGTATAACAATAGGTAAGAAATAATTGTGTTCAAGTATTGTAGTAAACACGCTGGAAGTGTCAGGGAAATTCATACTGTACAAGGCGCAAAGAATATCTTTTAATATCGTTGGCGCGATCATTCGCAGTCGTAGTAGTGGAGGCAAACTAGCAATCTGTGAATCATATGTGTGTTGGCTCGCTAATGCTAAATGGGCGTTGTTCTGGAGTTGGGTTTGAAATACGGCAAGACAAAATATGTAAGTGAACAAGTACGTTTGTAAGCACAGTACATGGTTATAAGAATATTTGCTAATTAAGGAAGATTACCGTGTGACCCTAAGTTATTCAAGCTGCTCGGTAACCAAGAAGAGCCTGTTGTCAACAGTAGGTACCATAAAAAGCATTACGTCGCACCTCAAGCAACTCGTCGCAAAGTAACGTCAAGCCAGTTATATTATAGTTATGTACAAGGGTTGCCAGCGTAGTAGTTAATTTTTCTGAACATTATATTGTTCTTTAGTCAAATCATAAACTTAGTGACTGAAGCAAACTGACCCAAGTCATCAACTACCAGCAGCATCGCATACTTTTATCAGAACTTCCGAGAAAGTCACAGTGAAAGAAATAAGTAAAAGAAGACAAATCCAATTAATTTTACAGCTAATTTTCATTGAAATAATTATTCGTATCAGAGTCAGTAGTAATTAAAGTTCTTCATACAGTGTTGCACAACTATTGCAGATCATCAGCAAAATTAAAAGTTATTTAAAAGTCCTCGATAAATATGTTGACGCTATTACAGTCCAAGTAATTTTATGTTTTTATGTTGTGCTTTATAAATAATTCCATGTGTAAGGTGTCAGGCAAATCCAACACCTTACATGAAAACCCTGACATGATAAGCAAATCCAGTAGTATGTCACATAGCTCCGAATAAATCGTGACATTAAATTAACCAAAGTAATACGAGTAACGAGTGAACAAATGGAAAACCGCAGACTAACACAAGAATGCCTAAATGCATGTCGTACCTTCCCACCGTGAGGCAAACGCAGTTCTGAGGGGAGAAACGAGGACAGAAGCCGAGAGCAGAACCGTGTTAAGCTAGAAAAGGGAGGGGCTGGGCACCCACGCCGCGAGCCTACCTTACAACTATACAACCCCCAGCCCATGTTAAAAGCTAGAGCCCTCCAGAAAAGCAGTATAGATCTTACGATAACGCTAAAAGGACCACACTAGCTGCAGGTTTTAGCGTGAGACTTTTTAGCGTCTCTGTTACGTTGCAAACTTTAAAAACATTGCCCCACCACGAAAAGTATAACGTTTCTCATTGGATAGACAGAATTTTTGTAGGCGGAGCTTAAGGTTAACATTGAGATCCTGATTGGTCAGATGAAAACATAGCCAGATAATTTTTTTTAAACTAACTTCGGTAAATTGTAGTAAGGAGAAGTTAAGAGAGTTGGTTCCGAGACGGCGGGCTGGATGGCTGCTGCGCCGGCCGCTGCCGCCCTGACGCTGCTTAAACACCGACAAGGTAATGAACGCACGCGATGCCGCATTTTTGAGCGCATAAGGCTTCACTCAGAACTGCAGAAGTCTCATCTGTTACACCCCCTTTTTGCGTAATACTAATCGTTAATTAAAACTGATGGTGTTCACATTTGCCACTTGAAGAACAGATCTGAAACGCGATGATTTTTCTCTTATATAGTTATTGAGAAGCCACATCAGCCACTGTAATTTACGACAAGTTAGATAAGTTATTAAAGATAATTGAGGGTCACTGTAGACCATTTTGATAGTTTTCTCTTTTGTGAAACTTAAATTAAACCTAGATTATAGATGTGATATGGCATAGGTCATCCTTCGATCGATTGTAGAACTTGGAAACCCATTTAGGGAATATTCGTTCACATTTTTGTTGAACGCTGTTGGTTTTTACCATCCTGTATTAAAACATTTCCTTTTATCAATAGTGCAATTTATAAACGATGTTTTGTGATTAGAATAAATTATCAATGGTAAACTTAACTGCTTTTTCGACGTTATTTTACCAGCTAACTAAAAATAGGAAAGCTTTGAACCCTTTCCACTAAATTTAGTTAGTATTAAGATTCTTTTACAGGGAGTGCAGTGGAGCTGACGCTGAGATCATTTAGTATTTGGTTATATCATCGCTAGTCTCACTGAACTCTTCTGAATTCTACATGTCATGTGTGGTCTGGCGTCTCCTTACCAGCAACAGGTCCCAGGTTCAAACTAGTTAATTCCCTAAAAAACACTCTCAGAGCGTCGTTGCGCGAAAGTGGTAGGGAGACACGATATAGTACAAACAGACACCACTATGAATGTTTAGAAAATGGCGACCCTGCCAGGATGGTAAAATACCATAATTGAAGGTCGACCACATGCCTAATTAGGTCAGAAAAATATCCTGCTAAAAAATTTTCGTTGAAAAAATTTTTTTCTCTGAAGTTATACATAGTCGAAAACAGTAGCTGCAGTGATAGATAGTAAAAGTATTCAAGAAAAACATTCTGCCAGAGACAATAGCATAATTAAGTTATGAATTTTGAAAATTGTTAGAATTAAGTTTTCTCTCCAATGCAAGCGCATAGGTGACGGATACATCGTTGACAAGTTGGTTCTGTCCCAACAAGTAAGTGAATGGATTGTCAGTCTTGGTTGTGTCAAATCGTGTGAACAAGAAGTTTATGAAACGCGTAAGATCGTATGAGCGTATGGTGACGCGAAGTAGGGCGCGTGAATTGCTTTTAAAACAGAAAATAAGGGATTCAGAAAGATTAGCAATGGCAGATCGAGACCTTGACCGAATTGAGGTAGAGACCCAGCATGAAAATAGACAGAGAATAGAGGTCACAACAGACGATGCAGTATCGCGAGAAATAGGACAGATAACGCATCATAACGAGGATAATGTACGCCAAGGCACAGAAAACCTAGGTCAGCATACGACAGAGCAGGAAAGTAGAGAGGCAGTCGATGAGGATTCTAACTTGCGTCTTGAATACGTAGAACCCATAGTACAAGTAATCAGAGCTCCCTCAGCACAGAGTACAAGGAATGCGAGCAGAAACGTGTCACAGCACAGGTCAATGCAATCGGTTGCGAACCAACACTTGGGCGAAAACACAGAGCGTAGGACTTCGGAAGAAAACGCAATAGGACCCACGAATCTGGCAGAATTATTACAAAATATTACGGAAACCATGACAAGACAAAATAAAGACATAGTGAACCAAATTCAAATTCAGAATTCGGAAACCACGAGACAAATGCGTGAGATTAAAGAACAAAACAAAAAAAATCAGTTACACCTAAGTCATATTGAAGACGAGGCAAAAGAATCTCGAGAAGTGATAGGAAACTTAATAATAGGACATAATCAATTGAGAAAAGACATTGACAAGGTACAAGCAGACGTACAAACATTGCGTAATGACACTGAGGACGAGATCAAAACATTACGTAACAACACCCAGGGAGAAGTCTAAAAACTAAAGAAACAGATAAATGAAATTACTAGACAAGCAGCAGGTACAGCGCGTGAAATTGTTGAAAACAGTGTGTTACACAAACGTATCACAAAAGCAGTGCTGAAAAGATATGATAACCGCATAGTCAAAATAGAAGCGCAAACGAAGCGACAATTTCAGAAATTGCGAACAGAGTTGTTTCAAGCCATTGAAGAGCGTAGTGAACAAGATCGAACAAGCACAGAGTCTGCAACCACGTCCGTATCTGTAACAGCTCCGGAAAAACAAGCAATTAACGAAGATATTACGCATTTGCGATTCCAAGCACAGGCGGAAAGTAACATATGTGAAATCAGACAGCCTGCACCGCGGGTACGCGAAAGTTACAGTGGACAATATCCAATGGATCTACCACAACCGGAAAGAACGACGGGAGAAATGATCACAAGCAAAAGTGGCGGAGAATCACGAATTTCATATGGAACTATGACGAAGTACGACAGCGATCATTTCCTCACAGTCAGAAAATTTCAACACTTTCGAGAAGGAAACTCATTACATCCACGAACTTTTATTGATCAATTCCGAGTAGGATTACCAGAACACTGTCCGCTAGCACACAAATTAGACTTTATATGTGCACACATGTCAGGAACAGTCGCAGAAATCATGCAAAATGTTGCAGCGACATGCCGATCGTACGAAGATTTCAGAGAGAAGTTTCTCTCACGATATTGGTCCAGCGAAGCACAGAACAGAGTGAAGTACGGGTTATTACAGAACCCATATTTTGAAAATTCAGGAGAGAAGAGTCCCGTGAAATTTTTCGAAGCAATGGCAAACAAAAATCAGTGCTTAGATGTACCATACAGTGACGGAGAGTTGATTAAATTATGCGCGATGAAGCTACCATTGAAATACTAGCAATCATTAGTAGGTCGCGGAGGCAGTGACGTCGAAGCATTTAAAGGTATTCTAAGAGAAATAGAGTTCATATTTTTGGAAGATGACGCAAGAAAAAGACGAAGCGCAAGTGAAAACGAAAGCAAAAAGCAGTGGAATCCACAAGACACAGTACGAAGAAACAATAATTACGAACCACGTGATAACTTCGCACCAAGAAACGACAATAGATTTCAACAAAGAACCGGTTATGGATTTAGAAGAGAATATGGCAATAACTATAATTCACCCAGGAACGGCAACAACTATTACAGAGGGAATAACGGCAACCGGAACGGGTACTGGAGAACCAATAGACCGACAAATTATCAACAAAGAAACCACTATCAACAAGCTGAACAAGGAAAGCGAATACAGATAGAAGAAGTGGAGGTAAGATCATCAAAGCCGATAAACGTTCGAGTTGACAGCTAGGCGCCCATGCCAAAGTGAATGACGCACCGACCCAGGACATTTGCAGCACCTTGAACAGAGAAGTAAAAATCTTATCACGAGAAGAGAAGAAAGAAGAAACAAATCCGCAGGGCCCAGATGAAAACGAAGACAAGAAAGTAACAATATCGTGTTGGGGCGAAATTAATTGGGAGAATACTGACGAAGAAGATGAATTACCAGAGGCATGCAGAACGAATGTAGGCGGAAAGGACGAAGTAATGAATATTGCAGAGTTATTTGAGATGGAAACCAGGGAAAGCGAATTCAATGAGGATAACGCGCAATCGACAGAAGTTGAAAATAAGTTACAAGTGGGCACACAACCCAACGTATATAATGAAGGAAGTTATGAAGCGATAATTAGTGCATTTAGATGCGATTATGTGGAAGTAGCGATGGAGAAGGAGAAGATAGACGAGGATGAGGAAAAAGTAGAGGATGTAGAAGAAAGCGTAAATGAAGGAAGAAATAGAGAAGAGGAAATAAAAGAGAGAGAAGTAGCAGTCGAAGCTTATCCTACAGAAAGTTCGAATTCACAAGGAAAATTCCTAAAAAGACTCATGTATGATTCAGTGGAGGATTCGTTGATGCAAGAAGAAGAAGAACAGAAACAACCCTTTCAAATTCAACCAATTGTGAAGGCCATGGTAAAGAATATCCCAGTCAATATTGTAATTGATAGCGGAAGTGAACTGACTGCGACCTCAGAAAATTTATTCATGCAGTGTAATGCCAATGAGGAATTGCCAGTTCTGAAAACACGTAAGATTAAAGTAAGAGGTCCTATTAGAAACAATGCTGCGGAAGTTACGAGACAGACAAGGTTAACTCTTTCGTGCCAAGGTCAAACGATCGAAGCCAACTTCGTGATTATACCTAAACTAACTGTAGATTTGATCATAGGTGCAGATTTTTTAATTGAGAGACGAGCGAGAATAGATATGGGGAAAGGTAGCGTAACATTCGGGAATGTCAGACTTCTCTTTGAGCAAAAGCTAAAATTAGAAGAAATACCAGTTATAAACAAACAATTAAGAATGATGCGAGATAAAGAGGATGAAGAATAAGAATGGTATGCACAAAAGGGGGAATCGCCTCAACTCATGTTAGAAGTCCGCAAAGAAATCGACGAAAAATTGCAAGAAGTTCAAGGTATTTCGGAACACAGTAAAAGAGAATTAGAGGGTATTTTACGAGATAAAGCAGAGGTATTTTTACCTAAGGCTGGCAGTATTAAACACTTTCAGTACAAGTTTGAAGATTAATTTTATTATTGGTAAATAATCAGCACAATATTTCAAGATTATGTTGCAGATAAGATCGTCAGGAGAAAGAAGAATGAAGAGAGAGGAAGGTGGGAAAAAGACAGTAGTTTCAATAATAACACAATAGTACCATAGCTTAAGGTGAAGGGATAAAGCGTAGATAGTCTAACAGCATGAAATACTAAAATGCTATACATCACGACACTACACAAAAATAAAAAAACCAATTTGAGGATTCTTGAGTAGACGTTAAGACTCCGAATATCTTAGAATTGTAACATGGAAAGGGCGCCGAAATTTGTAAATCTTTTTAAGTAGGCGCAAAACAAGTAGATAGTAGATAAATGTTAGATGATTATAAGTAAAACTTTTTGTAAGAACCATTGTATAAACTCCAGCAAGGAAGAGATGCAACGACCCACACGTTGCAACGCGAGATGTATCAAGAAAGAAAAGGACGTAATCAGCAAGACTCGGTTCCTACAAAGCAGGAGCGTCGAGAGAAGGGAAAGGCGAAACTAACAGAGGGCCCTTGTAGATAAAGTGGGCAATAAATGCGTCCGCTAGGTGAAACCCTGCTGGGATGGACAGTGACAGAGCCCTGCAGAAACGTCGGGACGCCGATCGTCAGAAGGGTGCACGGTCAGACAAGAAGACACCCCACTTTCGCCGCTCGTAAACCCCAGGGCGCCCCCGACTCAGCGGAGCGAGCAAAAAACGGCCGGACGAGAAGACCGCTTGGGCAAGCCACCGCTGGCAAAAAATATGCGTAAAAGTCACACTACTGCTATTAAACAGCACGCTGATGCACGAAACTGAAGAAGGACTTCCACAAAGTAAAAATGACGCGCCCAAACAATTTATCAAACTGTTACTAGGAGGAGAGCTTCAAAGCGACTAGTTATCAATAAATATTTCCATATCCTGCCCAGAGAAGAACCAAGATGCAAGTAAGAAGCAGAGAAAAAGCGGGAAGAACAGAAGTTGAAGATTCGCAAGATTGAGACCAAGAAAGAAGATGGGTGAAGAATAGACGACATGTTGTTGTTGTTGTCTTCAGTCCTGAGACTGGTTTGATGCAGCTCTCCATGCTACTCTATTCTGTGCAAGCTGCTTCATCTCCCAGTACCTACTGCAACCTACATCCTTCTGAATCTGCTTAGTGTACTCATCTCTCGGTCTCCCTCTACGATTTTTACCCTCCACGCTGCCCTCCAATGCTAAATTTGTGATCCCTTGATGCCTCAAAACATGTCCTACCAACCGATCCCTTCTTCTAGTCAAGCTGTGCCACAAACTTCTCTTCTCCCCAATCCTATTCAATACCTCCTCATTAGTTACGTGATCTATCCACCTTATCTTCAGTATTCTTCTGTAGCACCACATTTCGAAAGCTTCTATTCTCTTCTTGTCCAAACTAGTTATCGTCCATGTTTCACTTCCATACATGGCTACACTCCAAACAAATACTTTCAGAAACGACTTCCTGATACATAAATCTATATTCGATGTTAACAAATTTCTCTTCTTCAGAAACGCTTTCCTTGCCATTGCCAGTCTACATTTTATATCCTCTCTACTTCGACCATCATCAGTTATTTTACTTCCTAAATAGCAAAACTCCTTTACTACTTTAAGTGTCTCATTTCCTAATCTAATTCCCTCAGCATCACCCGATTTAATTTGACTACATTCCATTATCCTCGTTTTGCTTTTGTTAATGTTCATCTTATATCCTCCTTTCAAGACACTGTCCATTCCGTTCAACTGCTCTTCCAAGTCCTTTGCCGTCTCTGACAGAATTTCAATGTCATCGGCGAACCTCAAAGTTTTTACTTCGTCTCCATGAATTTTAATACCTACTCCAAATTTTTCTTTTGTTTCCTTTACTGCTTGCTCAATA
This sequence comes from Schistocerca gregaria, assembly GCF_023897955.1. NCBI lineage: Eukaryota > Metazoa > Arthropoda > Insecta > Orthoptera > Acrididae > Schistocerca > Schistocerca gregaria. The sequence continues at coordinate 803,152,720 of NC_064921.1, read as the reverse complement.
TACAGATTGAATAACATCGGGGAGAGGCTACAACCCTGTCTCACTCCTTTCCCAACCACTGCTTCCCTTTCATGCCCCTCGACTCTTATTACTGCCATCTGGTTTCTGTACAAATTATAAATAGCCTTTCGCTCCCTGTATTTTACCCCTGCCACCTTTAGAATTTGAAAAAGAGTATTCCAGTCAACATTGTCAAAAGCTTTCTCTAAGTCTACAAATGCTAGAAACGTAGGTTTGCCTTTTCTTAATCTTTCTTCTAAGATAAGTCGTAAGGTCAGTATTGCCTCACGTGTTCCAACATTTCGACGGAATCCAAACTGATCCTCCCCGAGGTCTGCATCTACCAGTTTTTCCATTCGTCTGTAAATAATTCGCGTTAGTATTTTGCAGCCGTGGCTTATTAAACTGATAGTTCGGTAATTTTCACATCTGTCAGCACCTGCTTTCTTTGGGATTGGAATTATTATATTCTTCTTGAAGTCTGAGGGTATTTCGCCTGTCTCATACATCTTGCTCACCAGCTGGTAGAGTTTTGTCATGACTGGCTCTCCCAAGGCCGTCAGTAGTTCTAATGGAATGTTGTCTACTCCGGGGGCCTTGTTTCGACTCAGGTCTTTCAGTGCTCTGTCAAACTCTTCACGCAGTATCGTATCTCCCATTTCGTCTTCATCTACATCCTCTACCATTTCCACAATATTGTCCTCAAGTACATCGCCCTTGTATAAACCTTCTATATACTCCTTCCACCTTTCTGCCTTCCCTTCTTTGCTTAGAACTGGGCTGCCATCTGAGCTCTTGATATTCATACACGTGGTTCTCTTCTCTCCAAAGGTCTCTTTAATTTTCCTGTAGACAGTATCTATCTTACCCCTCGTGAGATAAGCTTCTACATCCTTACATTTGTCCTCTAGCCATCCCTGTTTAGCCATTTTGCACTTCCTGTCGATCTCATTTTTGAGACGTTTGTATTCCTTTTTGCCTGCTTCATTTACTGCATTTTTATATTTTCTCCTTTCATCAATTAAATTCAATATTTCTTCTGTTACACAAGGATTTCTAGCAGCCCTCGTCTTTGTACCTACTTTATCCTCTGCTGCCTTCACTATTACATCCCTCAGAGCTACCCATTCTTCTTCTATTGTATTTCTTTCCCCTATTCCTGTCAATTGTTCCCTTATGCTCTCTCTGAAACTCTGTACAACCTCTGGTTCTTTCAGTTTATCCAGGTCCCATCTCCTTAATTTCCCACATTTTTGCAGTTTCTTCAGTTTTAATCTACAGGTCATAACCAATAGATTGTGGTCAGAGTCCACATCTGCCCCTGGAAATGTCTTACAACTTAAAACCTGGTTCCTAAATCTCTGTCTTACCATTACATAATCTATCTGATACCTTTTAGTATCTCCAGGGTTCTTCCACGTATACAACCTTCTTTCATGATTCTTAAACCAAGTGTTAGCTATGATTAAGTTGTGCTCTGTGCAAAATTCTACTAGGCGGCTTCCTCTTTCATTTCTTAGCCCCAATCCATATTCACCTACTATGTTTCCTCCCCCCCCCCTTTTCCTACACTCGAATTCCAGTCACCCATTACTATTAAATTTTCGTCTCCCTTCACTATCTGAATAATTTCTTTTATTTCATCGTACATTTCTTCAATTTTTTCATCATCTGCAGAGCTAGTTGGCATATAAACTTGTACTACTGTAGTAGGTGTGGGCTTCGTATCTATCTTGGCCACAATAATGCGTTCACTATGCTGTTTGTAGTAGCTTACCCGCATTCCTATTTTCCTATTCATTATTAAACCTACTCCTGCATTACCCCTATTTGATTTTGTGTTTATAACCCTGTAGTCACCTGACCAGAAGTCTTGTTCCTCCTGCCACCGAACTTCACTAATTCCCACTATATCTAACTTTAACCTAGCCATTTCCCTTTTTAAATTTTCTAACCTACCTGCCCGATTAAGGGATCTGACATTCCACGCTCCGATCCGTAGAACGCCAGTTTTCTTTCTCCTGATAACGACATCCTCCTGAGTAGTCCCCGCGCGGAGATCCGAATGGGGGACTATTTTACCTCCGGAATATTTTACCCAAGAGGATGCCATCATCATTTAATCATACAGTAGAGCTGCATGTCCTCGGGAAAAATTACGGCTGTAGTTTCCCCTTGCTTTCAGCCGTTCGCAGTACCAGCACAGCAAGGCCGTTTTGGTTAATGTTGCAAGGCCAGATCAGTCAATCATCCAGACTGTTGCCCCTGCAACTACTGAAAAGGCTGCTGCCCCTCTTCAGGAACCGCACATTTGTCTGGCCTCTCAACAGATACCCCTCTGTTGTGGTTGCACCTACGGTACGGCCATCTGTATCGCTGAGGCACGCAAGCCTCCCCACCAACGGCAAGGTCCATGGTTCATGGGGGGGGGGGGGGGGGGATAACAAACCTTCCCAAATCCCTATCCTATTGTAAACTAGTCGTCTGCGAAGTATTACAACGAAAAACGACCGCATTCAGCGACACATAACGATGACTTTCACGCATACAAAGCCAGTAAACCACGAGATTCAGCACTCACAGCTCCATTCCATTAAGGGACCTCCACAACAGCAACACACACTTGCAAAGCCATCAAGGAACGACAAACGAAGCTGTACATGAAATACTTGCCCACATCCATCTCGCTCAAGTCCATCACCTTCGTGCAAAAGCATTCGCCAACCTCTTGCTTAAACATTCACAGGATTGTGTGAACGTGTGAAATCAAATTATGTGATGTAGGAATTGTGCAAAAGAAACGTGTGAAAAACTAAATAAGTAAAGCACACCAGACAGCTAATAAACTACAAAATAACAGTCATTGACTATGGACTTAAGTAAAAAATAGACTGTCGATAAAAACAAGTCATTAGTTCTGAAATGGACAGTATATAAAGAAACTATATACCACTTATTTTCTCCTCGTAAAAATAAAAGAATAACTATATTATATTTATTTTCTCCTGGTAAAAACAAAGAATAAAAATATATCTTGTCGGATGTTTTCCCTTTCTTTAACATTTGTACCATTTATTAGGATAATACCTCAATACGTGTGTATGTATATTTCTTTATCAAAGCATTTTTTATTTAACATTTGTACCATTTGTTACAATAACATCTCGATACTTGTGTATGTATATTTCTTTGTCAAAGCAATTCTTGGAAATAATTCTTATTTGTTATTGTAACAATGTTGAAATGCTTGTCGAGAAACAAAAACATTTTACTTGTTCATGATATTTAAAAAATGTGTTAGGAATAGATTTTACTTAATTACTACATTTATAAAAACAATATTTCTAAGAAAATCGATGTGAAAGACTCCTCACTTTCGATAACAAACTTCCTAAAAAAAACTACACACTTAAATAAAGAAAGAAAATAATTAAAAATTAATAATAGACAAAAAATATTCTTCTGTTGTCATTTTTAACGATAATGTGGAAGAATATAAAAATATAAATTAGTATTAGTAACTAGCATAGAACACAATAATGTGGCTGAACAGAGTGCAACAAAATTTAGATAAATTAGAAAATTTTTGACTGACTTAGACAACAATTCAATCATTGCCTAAATTCAGTGCAAAAATTAAGTTCTAAGGGTGGTGATATGTAAGGTGTCAGGCAAATCCAACACCTTACATGAAAACCCTGACATGATAAGCAAATCCAGTAGTATGTCACATAGCTCCGAATAAATCGTGACATTAAATTGACCAAAGTAATACGAGTAACGAGTGAGCAAATGGAATACCACAGACTAACACAAGAATGCCTAAATGCATGTCGTACCTTCCCACCGTGAGGCAGACGCAGTTCCGAGGGGAGAAACGAGGACAGAAGCCGAGAGCAGAACCGTGTTAAGCTAGAAAAGGTAGGGGCTGGGCACCCACGCCGCGAGCCTACCTCTACAACTATACAACCCGCACGTTTTAGCGTGAGGCTTTTTCGCGTCTCAGGTATGTCAAGGGCAACCCCCAGCCCATGTTAAAAGCTAGAGCCCTCCAGAAAAGCAGTATAGATCTTACGATAACGCTAAAAGGACCACACTAGCTGCAGGTTTTAGCGTGAGACTTTTTAGCGTCTCTGTTACGTTGCAAACTTTAAAACCATTGCCCCACCACGAAAAGTAGAACGTTTCTCATTGGATAGACAGAATTTTTGTAGGCGGAGCTTAAGGTTAACATTGAGACCCTGATTGGTCAGATGAAAACATAGCCAGATAATTTTTTTTAAACTAACTTCGGTAAATTGTAGTAAGGAGAAGTTAAGAGAGTTGGTTCCGATACGGCGGGCTGGATGGCTGCTGCGCCGGCCGCTGCCGCCCTGACGCTGCTTAAACACCGACAAGGTAATGAACGCACGCGATGCCGCATTTTTGAGCGCATAAGGCTTCACTCAGAACTGCAGAAGTCTCATCTGCTACACCCCCTTTTTGCGTAATACTAATCGTTAATTAAAACTGATGGTGTTCACATTTGCCACTTGAAGAACAGATCTGAAACGCGATGATTTTTCTTTTATATAGTTATTGAGAAGCCACATCAGCCACTGTAATTTACGACAAGTTAGATAAGTTATTAAAGATAATTGAGGGTCACTGTAGACCATTTTGATAGTTTTCTCTTTTGTGAAACTTAAATTAAACCTAGATTATAGATGTGATATGGCATAGGTCATCCTTCGATCGATTGTAGAACTTGGAAACCCATTTAGGGAATATTCGTTCACATTTTTGTTGAACGCTGTTGGTTTTTACCATCCTGTATTAAAACATTTCCTTTTATCAATAGTGCAATTTATAAACGATGTTTTGTGATTAGAATAAATTATCAATGGTAAACTTAACTGCTTTTTCGACGTTATTTTACCAGCTAACTAAAAATAGGAAAGCTTTGAACCCTTTCCACTAAATTTAGTTAGTATTAAGATTCTTTTACAGGGAGTGCAGTGGAGCTGACGCTGAGATCATTTAGTATTTGGTTATATCATCGCTAGTCTCACTGAACTCTTCTGAATTCTACATGTCATGTGTGGTCTGGCGTCTCCTTACCAGCAACAGGTCCCAGGTTCAAACTAGTTAATTCCCTAAAAAACACTCTCAGAGCGTCGTTGCGCGAAAGTGGTAGGGAGACACGATATAGTACAAACAGACACCACCATGAATGTTTAGACATGTGCTTATATCCCCATAACACCGGCCGAATGATTGTTGCTGTAAATGAAAACATTTATGACCTTAATTTGAGAACAAACTATTAAGGAACAGTGATTAGTTTTCTTCTATTTTTTGCAAATTTTCAAATAGGCAGCATTATCTTGAGTTACGCAATTCATTGCAGTCTCCATAACTGTTGCTGGTCATTATCTGTTACTGGTGTTTGTAAGTATAAATAACATCAGCGTATCCCAAATTAGTATTTTGTTCATGTTACATGTGTCTTTTAACATCTAAGCCCAAGCGAGTGGATTTTCTTCAGTTGGTGTATTATTAGTCACTCCCAGTTACTACGTGATTTCAAAGCCACGTCAGTCGTTAGTCAAACTTAATTTTTGCTCGTTTTTGATCTGGCATTGTTTTGCAAAGAAACCCGGCTTTGCACAGTTCTTTATTTATTCGTACCTCCTATTAGTCCGTCTCCTCTTTCCCTTCTCTTTGTCCACTCCTCTTTCTCTCTCTCTCTATTCACCACCTCCTCCTCCCCCTTGTAAAGTAGGAAATTATTACGAGTTTTCACCTTTCATTGAAAGCTTAGTTTGCCACGGAGCCGGGAGGAGAGCAGATGTTTGGTTCTCACGCTGGCACAGGTGACGCCGGCTACTGGGCCGAGCGAGCCATTGTACTTGCTTGCGATACGTTACACGTACGCCCTATGAATCTAAAGAAATACTGTTAAATATTAATCGATCTTTTTCATACTTAGCATAATAAATCATATGAATCACACGACCATATTAAAGTTTCTAGTCAATAACTTCAGTATTTTCAAAGATATAAATTTTTACCTCATCACACAATAATCGTGCTGGTATTGTAAAACTGCGTTAGGAACATTAATGTATTCATCTATGGTATCAACTGAAACTACAGGACAGGTTTATATATTCTAATGTTTCCAGAATGGGATTTTCACTCTGCAGCGGAGTGTGCGCTGATATGAAACTTCCTGGCAGATTAAAACTGTGTGCCCGACCGAGACTCGAACTCGGGACGTGAGTCGTGCTTCGGTAGCTCAGTTGGTAGAGCACTTGCCCGCGAAAGGCAAGGTCCCGAGTTCGAGTCTCGGTCGGGCACACAGTTTTAATCTGCCAGGAAGTTTCATATCAGCGCACACTCCGCTGCAGAGTGAAAATCTCATTCTGGAAACATCCCCCAGGCTGTGGCTAAGCCATGTCTCCGCAATATCCTTTCTTTCAGGAGTGCTAGTTCTGCAAGTTTCGCAGAAGAGCTTCTGTAAAGTTTGGAAGGTAGGAGACGGATACTGGCAGAAGTAAAGCTGTGAGTACCGGACGTGAGTCGTGCTTCGGTAGCTCAGTTGGTAGAGCACTTGCACGCGAAAGGCAAAGGTCCCGAGTTCGAGTCTCGGTCGGGCACACAGTTTTAATCTGCCAGGAAGTTTCATATCAGCGCACACTCCGCTGCAGAGTGAAAATCTCATTCTGGAAACATTAGAATATATAAACCTGTCCTGTAGTTTCAGTTGATACCATAGATGAATACATTAATGTTCCTAACGCAGTTTTACAATACCAGCACGATTATTGTGTGATGAGGTAAAAATTTATATCTTTGAAAATACTGAAGTTATTGACTAGAAACTTTAATATGGTCATGTGATTCATATGATTTATTATGCTAAGTATGAAAAAGATCGATTAATATTTAACATTATTTCTTTAGATTCATAGGGCGTACGTGTAACATATCGCAAGCAAGTACATATTCTAATGTTCTTTAGTTTGAGTCCGCAGCTTGTGGTCTTGCGGTAGCGTTCTCGTTTCTCGCGCACGAGGTCCCGCGTTCGATTCCCGAGGTGGTCAGGGGTGATTTGTGTCCTTCATCATCGCTGACTCGCAAGTCGCCGAAGTCGCGTCAATTAAAAAGGAGTTGCAATACGGCGGCCGAACTCCCTCGCCTCCCGCACAAAAATGCCATACGATCATTTCATTTCATTTCATTGCCACAGATTTCTAACTTAGTTAAAAGTACTTTGGAAAATTATTATTTCATCATGTTTTGATTGTATGAGTGTCTTGGAGAGACTAAAAGAGCGAGTGGGGGGCATACGTAAAGTGAGAATGTGGTATTTTATTAAAACTATGTAAATGTATGCTTGAGATAGTTGTTGTGTAATAGGGGAATTTGTGACGTATGTCCGAGTTAGCTTGTTTTTGTTAAAGGCAGTCAGAAGGGGCGTTGAGTATTAAATTTATTGGCAATTTATTTTGTGGAAAGGAACAGTATTTTATTTTTATTAAATTATATTTAGTTTGGAAATTACGAGATATCTGGTCTGATTAGCTGACATTAGAAACATCGCGAGTATAGATGTGCTCCAGATGATCTCATGCTTAATATACTGAGATGATGAAGTCCCATACTCCGAGGAGCGTAGGGGACGATGCAGGAGACCCGCACCGCTGTACTAGGCAAGGTCCTAGTGGAGGTGGTTTGTCATTGCCTTCCTCTGACCGTAATGGGGATGAACGATGATGATGAAGACGACACAACGCCACCCAGTCAACACGAGGCAGGAAAAATCCATGATCCCGCCGTAAGTAAACACCGCCTTGCGTGTTTCGTGCAAATTTCGAGACATTATGGCCAGCACATCTGTGCAAGAAGACAACTGAATGACTGACTGTGTTAACTCGCAAGTAGTCGTGGATGAGTGACTGTTCAGGACATTTAAAATATCGGCTCGGACGAAATATCTTCCAGCTGCTTTTGGGTGTTAAATTGTTATAGACACAGTCAGTAATACAGCATAATTAGTGTCAGAATATTAAATAAGGACTTGATAAGCATTGTCTGTGTTTTAAAGACAATAAACCAGCTTACAGGAAATTTTAGACATTTTTCAAACGAGTGATGCAAGAATCCAGAACGCCCGATAGTTTATCTAACTTTCAGATGCACACAATGGACTGGAGTTACGTAGTCTTTGCGCGATAGGTATTTAGTTGACTTTTCTTCAACGTTGCTTTTATCGGCTAAACCAGTACCTACCATCGCAGAATAAAGGGACAGACAACCTGAAACCTATCCAGGACAGATTTTTTAATGGATAATGTGAGAGCGACCCGTCCTGCCACACCCTCTTCCTACCACCCATGCCTTCTCTCACGATCCACCTCTCCTCCTCGTCTCACTATCCATCCCCCCTGTCCCTGTCCATCACCTCCACCCCTCTGTTCATCTCTTCCTCCCCCTCTCCTCCCTTCTCCTTTCTGTGCCTATCTAGTCCTCTCCTCTCTATCTGTCTATCTCCTTCTCTTTCCTTTCTCTGTCCATCTCCTCATCGCCCCTTTGCTCAAAAAAACAATTTTGCATCACCCCAAGGCCGGCCGCGGTGAACTCGCGGTTCTAGGCGCGCAGTCCGGAACCGTGCGACTGCTACGGTCGCAGGTTCGAATCCTGCCTCGGGCATGGATGTGTGTGATGTCCTTAGGTTAGTTAGGTTTAAGTAGTTCTAAGTTCTAGGGGACTAATGACCACAGCAGTTGAGTCCCATAGTGCTAAGAGCCATTTGAACCATTTGAACCATCACCCCAAGTTCCCAGTACTTCTGAAGATAGACGTTGATTGTGGATATTGTATCATAGACACAGTTTCTTTCACTGTTTAGAGATGTCACTAAACCTGCCCAAAAATGTAAACAACCGTGCACGAGCAGCGCCTATTAGACGGAGGGGGTCCGACAGCCGGTCAGTACCAGTCATTCCACCAGGAAGGAGATACACGGCTCATGTTGCCTGTAGTTCAACCATGCCTAGACAGTTAATACCGCAGTTCGATCGCTTCCGCATTGTTACTTCTTGTCAGGAAGGGCTCTCAACAAGGGACGGGTCCAGGCGTCTCAGAATGAACCAAAGCGATGTTGTTCGGACATGGAGGAGATACAGAGAGACAGGATCTCTCGATGACATGCCTCGCTCAGGCCGCCCAAGGCTCAAATGGCTCTGAGCACTATGGGACTTAACTTCTGAGGCCATCAGTCCCCTAGAACTTAGAACTACTTAAACCTATCTAACCTAAGGACATCACACACATCCATGCCCGAGGCAGAATTCGAACCTGCGATCGTAGCGGACGCGCGGCTCCAGACTGTAGCGCCTAGAACCGCTCGGCCACATCGGCCGGCCGCCGCCAAAGGGCTACTACTGCAGTAGATGACCGCTATCTACGGATTATGGCTCGGAGAAACCCTGACAGCAACGCCACCATGTTGAATAATGCTTGTCGTGCAGCCACAGGACGTCGTGTTACAACTCAAACTGTACGCAATAGGCTGCATAACACGCAACTTCCCTCCCGACGTCCATGGCGAGGTCCATCCTTGCAACGACGACACCATGCAGCGCCGTACAGATGGGCCAACGACATGCCGAATGAACCACTCAGGATTGGCATAACGTTCTCTTCATGTTTTCTTCACTGTTGAGTGTCGCTATGCCTTCAACCAGACAATCTTCGGAGACGTGTTTGGAGGCAACCTGGTCAGGCTGAACGCCTTAGGCACACTATTCAGACAGTGCAGCAAGGAGGAGGTTCTCTCCTGTTTTGGGGTGGCATTATGTGGGGCCGACGTGTGCCGCTGGTAGTCATGGATGGTGCCGTAACGGCTGTACTATACGTGAATGCCATCCTCCAACCGATAGTACAACCATATCGGCAGCATATTGGCGAGGCATTCGTCTTCATGAACGACAATTCGCGCCCCTATCGTGCGCATCTTGTGAATGACTTCCTTCAGGATAACGACATCCCTCGACTAGAGTGGCCAGCATCTTCTCCAGACATGAACTCTATCGAACATGCCTGGGATAGATTGAAAAGGGCTGCTTATGGACAACGTGACCCACCAACCACTCTGACGGATCTACGCCGTATCGCTGTTGAGGACTGGGACAATCTGGGCCAACTGTGCCTTGCTGAACTTGTGGATAGTATACCACGATGAATACAGGCACGCATCAGTGACGTGCTACTGGGTATTAGAGGTACCGGTGTGTACAGTAATCTGGACCACCACTTCTGAAGGTATCACTGTATGGTGTTACAACATGCGATGTGTGGTTTTCATGAGGAATAAAAAGGTCCGAAATGATGTTTATGTTTATTTCTATTCCAGTTTTCTGTACAGGTTCTGGAACTCTCGGAACCGAGGTGATGCAAAACTTTTTTTATGTTGGTATATCTACATCTACATCAGTACTCTGCAAGCTACTTGACAGTATGTGGCGGAGGGTAGTTTTGATACCACTAAAGATGCCCCTTCTCTCTTCTACTCCCGAAATGGCGCTTGGGAAGAAAATTGTTGGTAAGTCTCCATATTGGCTCTAATTTTTGTCGAATTTTCTCGTTATGTTCATTTCGCTAGATTTATGTCGGAGTAAGTTATGTGTGGTCCGACTCTTCCCGGAAAGAACTCAAAAAATGGTTCAAATGGCTCTGAGCACTATGGGACTTAACTGCTGAGGTCATCAGTCCCCCAGAACTTAGAAAAACCTAAACATAACTAACCTAAGGACGTCACACACATCCATGCACGAGGCAGGATTCGAACCTGCGACCGTAGGGGTCGCGCGGTTCCAGACTGAAGCGCCTAGAACCGTTCGGCCACCAGGCCGGCGGAAAGAACTCACTCGAAGTTTCAATAGTAAATCTGTCTATGATGCAGAACGCCTCTCTCGTAACGTCTGCCAATGGAGTTTGTTGAGCATATCCGCAATGCTCTAGTTCCGAATAAACGATACCGTGGGGAAACGCGCCACTCTTCGTTGGATCTTCTCTCTCCGTCCCTCTCTCTCCCTCTCTCTCTCTCTCCTCTCTCTCTCTCTCTCTCTCTCTCTCTCTCTCTCTCTCTCTCTCCCTCTCTATCTTCTATCAGTCCTACACGGTAAGGATCGCAGACTGACGAACAATACTCAAGAATCAGTCAAACAAGCGCCTTGTAAGCCAGTTTTTTCGTAGATGTGTTATATTCGCTTAAGATTCTTCGTATAAATCTAAGTCTGGTGTGTGTTTTTCCTACTATTTGATATATGTGGCCATTCCACTTAAGTTTGCTCTGGACCGTTACTCCTACATATTTTACGTCAGAAACAGTTTCCAGCAATTGTAAACAGTAATGAGCCTATCACACTTCCTTGCGTTACTCCGGAAGTTATCTTTACACCTCTCGATTTTGTTCCGCTAAGAGCGACGTGCTGAATCCTGTCAGAATCTAGTCGCAAATATGGTCCGATAGTTGGTAAGCTTGTATTTTTTTCACTAAATGGTAGTGCGGAAAGGTGGCAAATGTCTTTCTGAAGTCAAGGAACACGGCTTCAATCTGAGCACGGTTATCTATAGTACTATTTATCTCATAGAGGAACAGAGCGAGATGAGTTTCGCAAGATCGCCGTTTGTGGAATCCATTGCAATTTTTATAGAGAAGACTTTCATTCTCCAAAAAGGTCATAATTCTTCAGCATAAAGCATGTTCGATAGTTCTACAACAGACTAAGGTCAACAATCTAGGCCTATAATTATGTGCATCTGTCCTGTGACCATTCTTGAAGCGGGAATGACTTACGCCTTTTCCCAGCCCCTAGGCACCCTCCGTTGCTACAGCAATCTACAATGAGCTGCTGCTAAAATGGGAGCAAGTTCTTCCGCATAATCTTTGTGGGATCAGACAGTTGTCTCATGTGGCCCTGATGCCTTTCCACTACTAAAACACAGTACTTTTCAAAGTTTTCAAAATCACTTGTACGAGGGGTGGTCAATAAGTAGTGCAACACTTTTTTCGGCGAATCTCCGTTGAAGAAATGAGGAATCTGTTGTGGGACATTGGGAATATTACCGCTTCAGCCCCCACAGTTTCATTAAGGTTCGGTAAATGGCGGCACTACACGTAGCTTTCAAAATGGCGTCTGCAACAGAGGTGCGTTCCAATCAGAGAGCTGTCATTGAGTTTCTTTTGTCGGAAAACCAGAGCACCGCAGATATTCATAGTCGCTTGCAGGATGTCTACGGAGATCTGAATGTGAACAAAAGCACGGTGGGTCGTCGAGCGAGGCGTCTGTCATCACCGAAAGGATGTTGCGCAAACCTGTCACATCTCCCGCCTGCCCGCCAGCCGCGCAGAGTTGTGACTCCAGCAATGTTGGAGCGTGCGGAGACTCTCAGCTGATAAACACCACGCTGCACAAGTGGACGTCTCTGTTGGTACTGCTGGCACACTTGTCCACGAGTTGGGATAATCAAACGTGTATGCCCGTTAGGTTCTTTGCCGCCTAACAGAAGACCAAAAACAGCAACGTAGGACCATCTGTGCGCAGTTGCTTGCGTGTTACGAGATTAATCGTGACAATGTTTTGTTGGACATCGGCACAGACGATGAAGCATAGTGTCATCACTTCGAACCGGAAACAAAACGGCAATCTGTGAAGTGACGCCACAACACTTGTCATCCGAAGAAAAAGTTCAAAGCCGCACCTTCAGCAGGTGAAATGATGGAGACGGTCTTCTACGACTCTTTAGGGGTGATTCTGTTTGATGTCCTGCCTTATGGTACAACGATCAACTCCGAAGTGTACTGTATTCTGCTACTCTCAGGAAATTAAAGAAACGAGTTCAGCATGCATGCATGTTTGTGGCACAACATGTCAAGAAGAAGGACCGGTTGGTAGGACATGTCATGAGGCATCAAGGGATCACAAATTTCGCATTGGGGGGCAGCATGAAGGGTAAAAATCGTGGAGGGAGACCAATAGATGAATACACTAAGCAGATTCAGAAGGATGTAGGTTGCAGTAAGTACTGGGAGATGAAGAAGCTTGCACAGGATAGAGTAGCATGGAAAGCTGCATCATACCAGTCTCAGGACTGAAGACCACAACAACAACAACAACGTTTCTTTGCATTTGAATACGCATGCCTATACAAGTTTCTTTGGCGCTTCAGTGTATTACCGGCTGGGTGAGGCATACAGAGGATGTCAGGCGCACAGGAGAGGAATGTTTTTCGTAATTAAGATGTTTTGTGGTGGCTGTGTAAGACTATGGCAGACCAGATGGGACCCAGCGACTGAGGGGGCGTGGCGCGACGTGTGGGTTAGTCTGCTGGTGCCATCCGGGCCTGGCCGGAGGCGGCAGGAAAGGCAAGGCGAGGAGAGGGAGGCATCGATCGCAGCCCATCCCGGAGTTGGCGTCGGCGTCGGCGTCGGCGTCGCCTTTATTGCCGGCCGAGGCGGCCCAGGAATTCCGTGGCTGCGGTGGCGGCCTGTCTTATTACTGCCGGCCCGGGAAGGGGTAAGGGGCGGGCCCAACTTATCCACCCAGGACGGCGCCGCACCGCCCTCACCTGCCGGCCGAGCTAAACTGATTGCAAATTGCGCTGTCCCCTCCCTTCTCGCCCCCCCCCCCCTCTCTCTCGACGTGTTAACATAGGAAACAGCGTCAAGGTTAGAGAAATCGAGTGGCGAAACCAGAAGCTCTAGCTTATAACGTACCTGTTTGTGAGACATGTACCAAATGTTACACAATTACTGGAAACAAGGCATCAATTCCGAATAACAATATTCAACGAAAGAATGCAGGCGATTACAGTGTGTGGCGCTTACATCCTCATAACTTTCAATTTCAATTTCCCGCCATATCATAGTTCTGCCGGAGGTCGCGATTAGCGTTTTTGGTAACCGTAGGTACGTACACTGAAGAAGCAAAGAAACTGACATAGGCATGCGTATTCAAATACAGAGACATGTAAACAGGCAGGAGACAGTGCTACCGTAGGCAGCGCCTGTACAGAGTCGTCCATTGATAGTGACCGGGCCAAATATCTCACGAAATAAGCGTCAAACGAAAAAACTACAAAGAACGAAAATCGTCTAGCTTGAAGGGGGAAACCAGATGGCGCTATGGTTGGCAAGCTAGATGGCGCTCCTATAGGTCAAACGAATATCAACAGTGTTGTTTTTTTATATAGGAACTCCCATTTTTATTACATATTCGAGCAGTACGTAAAGGAATATGAATGTTTTAGTTGGACCACTTTTTTCGCTTTGTGATGGATGACGCTGTAATAGTCACAAACGTATAAATATGTGGTATCACGAAACATTCCGCCAGTGCGGACGGTATTTGCCTCATGATACAGTGCCCGTGTTAAAATGGACCGTTTACCAATTGCGGAAAAGATCGATATCGTGTTGATGTATGGCTATTGTGATCAAAATTCCCAACGGGCGTGTGCTATGTATTCTGCTCGGTATCCTGGACGAAATCATCCAAGTGTCCGAACCGTTCGCCGGATAGTACGTTATTTAAGGAAACAAGAAGTGTTCAGCAACATGTGAAACGTCAACCACGACCTGCAACAAATGATGATGCCCAAGTAGGTGTTTCAGCTGCGGTAGCGGCTAATCCGCACATCAGTAGCAGACAAATTGCGCGAGAATCGGGAATCTCAAAAACGTCGGTGTTGAGAATGATACATCAACATCGATTGTACCCGTACCATATTTCTATGCACCAGGAATTGCTTGGCGACGACTTTGAACGTTCTGTACAGTTCAGCCACTGGGCACGAGAGAAATTACGGGACGATGACAGATCTTTTGCACGCATTCTATTTAGCGACAAAGCATCATTCACCAACAGCGGTAACGTAAACCGGCATAATATGCACTATTGGGCAACGGAAAATCCACGATGGCTGCGACATGTGGAACATCAGCGACCCTGGTGGGTTATTGTACGGTGCGGCATTATGGGAGGAAGGATAATTGGCCCCCATTTTATCGATGGCAATCTAAATGGTGAAATGTGTGCTGATTTCCTACGTAATGTTCTACCGATGTTACTACAAGATGTTTCACTGTATGACAGAGGGGCGATGTACTTCAAACATGATGGATGTCCGGCACAAAGCTCGTGTGCGGTTGAAGCGGTATTGAATAGCATATTTCATAACAATATTTCACTGAAAAAATACGGCAACCAGCCACTTTTTAATGCGTTTTTTATTTACGCCAATATGCATTTCGGGTTTGCACCCATCTTCAGCTGGCAAATTACATGGATCTTCAGTTACTACAGTAGTACAATCTCGACAGCAATTTGGATGCTGCAGCAAGCCTGTGCAAAGCAACGGCTCCAATCAGTTACTTCAATTTCGCGAGTTTAAAGTCACACACTATCAGCTGTTCATTTTACTTACTTTCTCCTCTCCTTGTTTTTTCCTGGCTTTTCTTCTTTTTTGCAACGACACAAACACTTTTTATCAAGTATTTTGCACAGGCGCACTGCGTTATCCGTCATGTTGTCGACTGACAGTTTTTGTTTACATATAAATGGTTTATCTATGGACAGAGTTATATTTTTACGAAAGTTTTGAGGTTCTAAGATAAACTATTGTTTTCTAAATATTGATTTGGGTGATAGAAGTAGTCTAACATAACACATTTATACAAAGCGGTAATTCATACATTTACAATATAACAAAGATATAATTAAGATATTAGAATTAAGATTTTTATGTTTTTTACATGCATTTGCTGGGTTTATAACAGATTATGTTGTTTGTTGATTGTGCTTAGTAAGTGGTTTGATAAGTAGAGTGTGGAAGTTTTTTTAGAAATATTCGGTTTGGCAGCTCTGTTTGGTCGTTAAGTATGTCAGAAGGGGATGCATGTTTATGTGAATAAATTTCGATTTCTTCTAGGAGGTTCATTCTTTTTCCTTTGTTGGCTAAGTGGAGAACTTGTAGGTTATGGGATATGTCTGTTACTTGATGTTCTTCTTCTGCTACATGTTGGGCGAATGTGGATTTATTTAAGTTTTTTAAACGAAGAGCATCCATGTGTTCTCGAAACTGTATGCTGAAGTTTCTCCCTGTTTGGCCTATGTATGTTTTTGGACATGAGTTGCAGTTAAGTTTGTATATTCCTGATTGATTGTACGGTTTGGTATTATTTTTAATGTTATGGATAGCTTTGTCCTTTATTTTGTTATTTGTATAGTAGCTGATTTTGATATCTGTTCCTCGGAACAAGTTTGCTATTTTATATGACAGCTTTCCTACAAATGGCAAGCTTACATATTTTTCTTTTGGCTGTGTTGTGGTATTCTTTAATGTAGTTTTGTTATTGTGTTTGTTTATATGGGGATTTATCTTAGAGTTTAGTTCATCTATTAATTTTGGATTGTAACCATTATTGTAAGCAATTGCTTTGATGGTGTTTAGTTCTTCTATTTGGTCAGCTGGTTGTAGTGGTATTTTGTGCATTCTGTTTAGCATTGCTCTGTATGAAGCCGTCTTATGTTGATCCGGGTGGCAGGATGACTTATTAATTGTGTTATCTGTGTATGTTGGTTTCCTGTATACTTGAAATTTGTGTTTGTTGTTGGAGCTACTTATGCAGAGATCCAGAAAATTTTAATAAAAAACGCATTAAAAAGTGGCTGGTTGCCGTATTTTTTCAGTGAAATATCATTATCCACGGCCACGGAGCTCAACAGTCCAAATAAAATGGACAAATTGTTATTGACACTACCTAGCCAGGTACTAAGAGCTTTACATGACTTCAGAAAGTACAAAATTAAGTTAGAAAGAACAATTCTTAGTATCAAGTTCAATAAAATGTGTTTAAGTGCGAATGTAACTCCAAAATATGTGAAAGTGAACATCAACAGTCAAAGCAAAGCAGCGAAAATAGCTAAAGAAAGAAGTGAAATTATATGGCTCCAATCTGAAATCCGAAACCAACACAGAAAGAAGCAGTTTTTAAACCACCAGTTATATAGATTACATTTAGAGCTAGGTAAACAACTTACTCCTACACAATTCAACCATGCATTAGATTTTGTCACTATAATAGCTATGAAAGAACAGCATAAAGTCAGATGTAGGCATAACAATAAGTTGAAAAAGCTTATGTCACAAATTCCAAAGGTGAATGACAAATTACCTCCCACTAATCATAAATTCTCCAAACGTCTAGTAAATTCAACTAACATCATCTTCAGTGATAAAGAAGTAAGTTTGCTGAATAAAGGGCTTCAACATAATATCACCACATCTCTGACTGAAAATAATATTAAAGAATTAATAGTAGGCACAAAAATAGCCTGTGATACTGCAAAACTAACTCAGAATGATCAGATTGCCATAGGCCACAAAGTTAACAATTTTATCACCAAACAAATAGAGAAAGCAAATAATAATAATAGTATAAAGCACCATGACAGAACAATACTTAAAAGTGTTAATAAGAAACTAAGTGACAGTAAAGCTTTAGTAGTTAAATCAGATAAAAGCAATGCTATTGTTGTAATGTATGAAAGTGAATATGTAAGAAAAACCATTGAACTTTTCAGTAATAATAATATAGTAGAAATTAAGTCTGATCCCACTCTTAAGTTACAGAATAAACTTAAAAATATGATGAAAAAAAGTAATTTCCTCTTAAATGCAAAAGATATACATGAATGCACTGTTATGAACCCTTATGCACCACGTCTACGAGCATAACCTAAGACCCATAAAGATAACTGTCCCATACGTTCAACTGTTAATTCTCGGAGAAGCCCAAATTATAAAATCAGCAAGAAACTGAATGAGGTCCTTAGCAACACATTCAAATTTGAAGAGACATACTCAGTAAAGAACAGTTATGAACTTATTAATTGTCTAAAGGAAATTCAGATTCCTGATACTGCTAGGTTTGCATCACTTGACATCACAAACCTCTACACAAACATACCCGTCAAAGAAACAATAGAAATAATTAAAAACAATTTACTTAAACATAAAAATTTGGCATTACCAGAAGTATATGAATTCGTTGATCTATTAACACTAGTACTATCACACAACTATTTTTCTTTTAATAACAAAATGTACCAGCAGAAAGAGGGCCTGGCTATGGGTAGCTGCCTTGCCAGTTTGCTAGCAGATATTTTCATCAATAACTTAGAATGTAAATTTTTTAAAGAAAACCCCCAGATGGTAAACAAGATAATTTATTACAGAAGGTATGTTGATGATATAATAGTCTTATTTGATGGCACAGCAGAAGAAATTGATAACCTTGCAAAAGAAATGAATAAAATGCATCAGAACATCATCTTCACTGTAGAACACCAAACAGAAGTAGGTTTAAATTTTCTGGATCTCTGCATAAGTAGCTCCAACAACAATCACAAATTTCAAGTATACAGGAAACCAACATACACAGATAACACAATTAATAAGTCATCCTGCCACCCGGATCAACATAAGACGGCTTCATACAGAGCAATGCTAAACAGAATGCACAAAATACCACTACAACCAGCTGACCAAATAGAAGAACTAAACACCATCAAAGCAATTGCTTACAATAATGGTTACAATCCAAAATTAATAGATGAACTAAACTCTAAGATAAATCCCCATATAAACAAACACAATAACAAAACTACATTAAAGAATACCACAACACAGCCAAAAGAAAAATATGTAAGCTTGCCATTTGTAGGAAAGCTGTCATATAAAATAGCAAACTTGTTCCGAGGAACAGATATCAAAATCAGCTACTATACAAATAACAAAATAAAGGACAAAGCTATCCATAACATTAAAAATAATACCAAACCGTACAATCAATCAGGAATATACAAACTTAACTGCAACTCATGTCCAAAAACATACATAGGCCAAACAGGGAGAAACTTCAGCATACAGTTTCGAGAACACATGGATGCTCTTCGTTTAAAAAACTTAAATAAATCCACATTCGCCCAACATGTAGCAGAAGAAGAACATCAAGTAACAGACATATCCCATAACCTACAAGTTCTCCACTTAGCCAACAAAGGAAAAAGAATGAACCTCCTAGAAGAAATCGAAATTTATTCACATAAACATGCATCCCCTTCTGACATACTTAACGACCAAACAGAGCTGCCAAACCGAATATTTCTAAAAAAACTTCCACACTCTACTTATCAAACCACTTACTAAGCACAATCAACAAACAACATAATCTGTTATAAACCCAGCAAATGCATGTAAAAAACATAAAAATCTTAATTCTAATATCTTAATTATATCTTTGTTATATTGTAAATGTATGAATTACTGCTTTGTATAAATGTGTTATGTTAGACTACTTCTATCAGCCAAGTCAATATTTAGAAAACAATAGCTTATCATAGAACCTCAAAACTTTCGTAAAAATATAACTCTGTCCATAGATAAACCATTTGTATGTAAACAAAAACTGTCAGTCGACAATATGGGGGATAACGCAGTGCGCCTGTGCAAAATACTTGATAAAAAGTGTTTGTGTCGTTGCAAAAAAGAAGAAAAGCCAGGAAAAAACAAGGAGAGGAGAAAGTAAGTAAAATGAACAGCTGATAGTGTGTGACTTTAAACTCGCGAAATTGAAGTAACTGATTGGAGCCGTTGCTTTGCACAGGCTTGCTGCAGCATCCAAACTGCTGTCGAGATTGTACTACTGTAGTAACTGAAGATCCATGTAATTTGCCAGCTGAAGATGGGTGCAAACCCGAAATGCATATTGGCGTAAATAAAAACGCATTAAAAAGTGGCTGGTTGCCGTATTTTTTCAGTGAAATATCATTATCCACGGCCACGGAGCTCAACAGTCCAAATAAAATGGACAAATTGTTATTTCATAACAGGTGGATTGGTCGTCGAAGCACCGCACGTTCTCCGGATCTGACGACCCCGGATTTCTTTCTGTGGAGAAAGTCGAAGGATATTTGCTATCGTGATCCACCGACAACGCCTGACAACAAGCGTCAGCGCATTGTCAATGCATGTGTGCTCATTACGGAAGGCGAACAACTCGTTGTTGAGAGGAACGACGTTACACGTATTGCCAAATGCACTGAGGTTGACGGACATAATTTTGAGCATTTATTGCATTAATGCGGTATTTACAGGTAATCACTCTGTAACAGCATGCGTTCTCAGAAATGATAAGCTCACAAAGGTACATGTATCACACTGAAACAACCGAAATAAAATGTTCAAACGTACCTAAGTTCTGTATTTTAATTTTAAAAACCTACCTGTTACCAACTGTTCGTCTAAAATTGTGAGGCATATGTCTGCGACTATTACAGCCCCATCTGTCACAAAGTGAAAAAAGTGGTCCGACCTGGTAAAACATCAAACCTCCGACATCGCTGCAGCCGGAAAAAAATCCTGCAAGAACGGGACCAACGACGACTGAAGAGAATCGTTCAATGTGACATAAATGCAACCCCTCCGCATATTGCTGCAGATTTCAATGTTGGGCCACCAACAAGTGTCAGCGTGCGAACCACTCAATGAAACATCATCGATATGGGCTTTCGGAGCCGTAATAGCAGACGATTAAGAAAAACAAGAAACGGGTGGAGCTCCAGACGGGCGGAGTTGGAAGCAATTTAAGTAAATCAACTACACTATCAGTTTTAAAGTATTGTTCTAGTGTTTGGGCACAGTACCAGGAGGGTATTGGTAAGAGAGTACATAAACACACACAGTCCAAAGGCTACATGGCTCTGCACTTAAAACAGGGTATAATGTTAGATCGCTTCAGTTTCCGACCTATCAGTCGTATGGAATGCAGCGCTGTTAACATCCCACTGTAAAAAATATATTTCCAACGCATGACATATATTCTACTTGCAGGTTTCTCTCTGATAAACTATGGTGACTAACTGTAAAATGAAGAAACTACTTCATTAAAACAGCGGCTCTGTGTGATACATGCGCAACATAGCTTTCCAGAGATGTATAGCGTCCACTGTTCACATCTGAACATGGTTCAGAAATTATACTCTGCCAGCATCAGTCCTATATAAAATGATCGTTAGTAACGGAGAATACCTTTTACAAGGAATCAGATAAATGCGGTAGTAATCGAAGGAACCATGACAGCTGTGGCCTACGTGGACATTATTGGGGACCACCTGTAACCCCTTATGCTTGACGTCTTAGTCAAGAGCGATGGCGTCTCCAAACAGGATAACAGTCTGTGTCAGAAGGTCAGAATCGTGCTCCAGTTGTTTGATAGCGTTTTCAAGTTGATCTCTTGGCCATCAATTCGGCTTATCTGAATCCGATGGAACACAACTAGGGCACTATCGGACAGCAGCTCCGCACCCAGAAGCCTACTGCCCATAAATTATTGGAAGTGTGAGACTTATACGTAGCCATCAGGTGCCACAAACCTCTGGGAAGCTATCAAGTACTTGTCGAGTCCATGGCATACAGAATCATTGCTGTATTGCGTTCCAAAGGTGGACCAACACACCTTTAAGCAGGTGATCATAAAGTTTTGGGTCATCAGTGTAACGAGGAAGGTGACGCAGTGGTTAGCACAGGGGACTCCAAGTCGGGTGGATTATGCTTCAAACACGCATCCGGCCATCCTTATTTTGGATTTGCGTGATTTCTCTAAATCACTTCAGGCAAATGCCAGGATGGTTCCTTTGAAAGGGCATAGCCGACTTCCTTACCCATCTTTCGCTAATCTGATGGAACCCATGACCTTGCTGTTTGGTCCTGTCCTGCTAAATCAACGAAACAACCAACTCATCAGGGAATGTCTCGTGAAAAGACCATTACAAGAAAATGAGTGAAATTAGAGCTTACGACAGCGTTTATTTCTACGTCACCATTCGTGAGTGTAGCACAGGGTGCAAATGACAGTGGCACCAAAAGTACCCTCCGCCACACACCGCAATTTAGCTGAGCCTTTTGTGCACGAAGTCTTTGCATGGTGTTTGGCTACTACAGCTTCAAGCGAAGGGAGCGAAAAGTGGGCAATGAAAGAAGCAATAATCATGATAAACATACAGGGGTTGATCAAAAATTGGAAGAAGCGCGAGAAATGCATGTCTGAACATATATGCAGGTGGTAGCTAAGCCTGCAGGTTATGCTGTTGCATTCGAGCACGAACAGCACCTCTTCAGTGCCCTCAATACGTTACAAGGGTCAGTCATGGTCAGGGCGCTATGTTTTGCACAGTTATGTCTGCATTATGTGGGAGCTAAGTCAGTACGAACGAGGGATAATTGTTGGTGCTGGTATGGTTGATGCTTTCATAACCAAGGTAGCCGAAATGTTTGGAGTTTCAAGAGGAGCCTTATCGAAAATACAGGCCACATATAGGGAAGGCAGAAAAACATCATCCGCTAAGTAACAATGCGGACAAGAGAATGTGTTGAATGATCGTGACGAACGGTCATTGAAGATGATTGTGACCGAAAATAAGAGAACGTCAACTGCAAAAGTCACTGCAGAACTGAGCATCGCACTTCGCGAACCCTGTCAGCACCAAAACAACACGAAGGGCGCTCCATAAGCAGGGAATTGCTTGGCGAGCTGGAATTCCAAAACCACTTGTCGCTCATGCAAAAGCCCATAACAGGGAAACGTGGTGCCGAAGCCACATAAAATCTGGACGATGAAGCAACGAGAGAAAGTCATTTGGTCGTAAGAGTCATGATTCACGCTGCTTCCAACTTCTTCCTGAGTTTACATCAAACAGTGAAACGTAACTAGGGTTCGGTAATGGTTCGGGCAGCCATACCGCCCCATACGTGCCCAATGGTTATTCTGCAAGATCGCCCTGCTGCCACGGATTTTGTGATCGTTCTGACTTATCAGCTACACCCCATGGTACAATGTTTGTTTCCCAGTGATGATGCTCTGTTCCAAGACGACACGGCCCTGTTCGTACACCTCGCATCGTCCACTACTGGTTTTGTGAGCACGATGATGAATTGTCTCATCTCCCCTGGCCATCACAGTCAATATTACTGAGCCTTTGTTGTCTAGTTTGGAGAGAAGTGTGCCTGATCGCCATCCACCTCCATCATCATTACATCAACTTGCCACTATTTCGTAAGAATAACGGTTTAAGATTCCCTAGAAAACCATACACGACATGTTTTTACCCATTCCGAGACGGCTGGAAGCTGTTTTGAATGGTAACTGGATTTCTACACCGTATTAGGCATGGTAATGTGTTGTCTTTTTTGTGTTTCCATGTTTTTGTTCAACCCCTGTAGGTCTGGAAACTAACGGTTTCTCCGAAACGACGTATTACGCCTGGATACACGGACATGTTATAACAGAGTCCCCAACAACCCAGACAGCAGCTGTACACTCGAGACAAACACTTAGTAAAAAGTGTCCGACATGGCCACCGTTTATCTGGAGAAAGGTTCAGCACAGTTCCTCATCGATGCCCATAATCCCAGGCACGTTCTGAATGCTTTGACAACTATCCACAATTCGTTCCCGGGGTTCGTCGACACTGTCAACAACCAGCAGTATTCAATATGACCAAGGATTGTAGCCTAACTAGGTTCATCTCAGCAATTCTGCAAAACTGCAAGTTCTTCTTTGACTCTCAAGGGCAGCGCAGTCGATGGAGAATACAGAAAAACGGTCTTCCCCAAGGAATCATGTTGGCTCCAATCCCATTCAACATGTACACAAGCGACCCCCAACACTAAGAGTTTCTTGTATGCCCATGACCTTGCTCTTGCCACTCAGAGCTCAGAATTTTAATCAGTGGAGAACACCCACACGAAAACCTTTGAAGATTGATCAAGATACTGTAGCACAAATCAGCTTAAACCAAACCCTTCAAAGACTCAAATGTGCGTTTTTCATTTGAGAAATAGAGAAGCTACTCTTATGTTGGTGATACTATGGTCAGGAGTTGAGTTACAGCATTGCTACACTCCAAAATACCTAGGAATGACGCTGGACAGATATCTTACTTTCAAGACACACTGCATGGATTAGAAGTTGAAATTTTCCATCAGGAACAATCTGTTAGGAAAAATGGTCAGATCATAGTTGGGCAGTCAAACTGAGAGCATCCGAACCTCTGCACTTGCGTTAAGCCTATTCAGCAGCAGAGTAAGCTTGTTCTGCTGGGTGTAATTCAGGACATGCCAAAGAAGCAGACGTAGCTCTCAACAACACCTGCAGAATTATAATAGGTTGCTTGAAATCTTCTCCTGTCGAATGGATTTACCACGTTGCATGAGCAGCACCACCTCTCATTCGAAGGAAAATTACGGTGAATAAGGAAGGAAAGAAAGTGGAACAAGGACAAACCCATCCTCTGTATGGCCATAAAAGCATTCGCAGCAATTGAGGTCAAGGAAGAGTTTCCTTAGAACATCAAAAGCACTTGCTAACACAGCTGAAAATTCCAGGATGTAGCTTTGGTGAGATAAGAATTCCCTTCACTCTGGCTGGAAAATGGTTTCTGAAATTGTGCCTCCAGGACATGATGAGAAATGGATGACCTGAAAACCTCTGAATAGGCTGAAATCACCAAGGGATAGATCTAGGTTTACTCTGACAAGATGGGGCTACGTTACAGAAAACAATATTAAGTAAGATTGTGGAGAAATACAGATTGTCCAGCTCATGCTTCAATGTCAACTGTGTCCAGCCTCCCGTATTGCACAAGACCTCGATCAAGCGACACAAAATGGACTGGAAGTAGCCAAATTTTGGTCAGAGACTATGAGACATGTTAACTGTGCACCTATGTATGTTTCTGACACGAGAATAAATAAATCGACATAATGGACAGAGACAGAGTACACCGCGGGCCGGTGTGGCCGAGCGGTTCTAGGCGCTTCAGTCCGGAACCGCGCTGCTGCTACGGTCGCAAGTTCGAATCCTCCCTGGGGCATGGATGTGTGTGATGCGCTTAGGTTAGATAGGTTTAAGTAGTTCTAAGTCTAGGGGACTAATGACCTCCGATGATAAGTCACATAGTGCTAAGAGCCATTTGAACCATTTTTGATAGAGTAAACCAATGGTTTTAATTATCCCCACACACAAAAAATTCCAGGGGATATGGGAGACCACAGTATCAGCTAGACGGGACCGAAACACTTTTGTCGAAAATCCATGTTACGTTACGTATTCCCGAAGAGCCTGATGAAAGTGTGCAACGTACAAATCCTTTCACCATAAGCTTCAAATGGTTCAAATGGTTCTGAGCACTATGGGACTTAACATCTGAGGTCATCAGTCCCCTAGAACTTAGAACTACTTAAATCTAACTAACCTAAGGACATCACACACATCAATGCCCGAGGCAGGATTCAAACCTGCGATAGTAGTGGTCGCGTGGTTCCAGACTAAAGCGCCTAGAAACCGATCAGCCACACCGGTCGGCTCACCATAAGGAAAATCATATGAATAGTCTTTTTTACAGAATCGAACTACCAGCTTCAAACATCTGCCTCCTTCTTTTTTTTTTTTTTTTTTTTTTTTACAAATGAGTTAAAGGCATTAGACATGTATTTTTGTTGTTGTTGTGGTCTTCAGTCCTGAGACTGGTTTGATGCAGCTCTCCATGCTACTCTGTCCTGTGCAAGATGCTTCATCTCCCAGTACGTGCTGCAACCTACATCCCTCTGAATCTGCTTAGTGTGTTCATCTCTTGGCCTCCCTCTACGATTTTTACCCTCCACGCTGCCCTCCAATACTAAAGTAGTGATCCCTTGATGCCTCAGAACATGTTCTATCAACCGATCCCTTCTTCTAGTCAAATTGAGCCACAAACTCCTCCTCTCCCCTATTCCATTCAATGCCTCCTCATTAGTTACGTGATCTACCCAACTAATCTTCAGCATTCTTCTGTAGCACCACATTTCGAAAGCTTCTATTCTCTTCTTGTCCAAACTATTTATTGTGCATGTTTCACTTCCATACATGGCTACACTCCATACAAATACTTTCAGAAACGCCGGCCGCGGAGGTCTAGCGGTTCTAGGCGCTCAGTCCCGAGCCGCGCGACTGCTACGGTCGCAGGTTCGAATCCTGCGTCGGGCATGGATGTGTGTGATGTCCTTAGGTTAGTTAGGTTTAAGTAGTTCTAAGTTCTAGGGGACTGATGACCATAGATGTTAAGTCCCATAGTGCTCAGAGCCATTTGAACCATTTTTTTACTCTCAGAAACGACTTACTGACACTTAAATCTATACTCGATGTTGACAAATTTCTCTTCTTCAGAAACACTTTCCTTGCCATTGCCAGTCTACATTTTATATCCTCTCTACTTCAACTATCATCAGTTATTTTGCTCCTCAAATAGCAAAAGTCCTTTACTACTTTAAGTGACTCATTCCCTCAGCATCACCCGAGTTGACACGACTACATTCCATTATCCTCCTTTTGCTTTTGTTGATGTTCATCTTATATCCTCCTATCCTCCTTTCAAGACACTGTCCATTCCGTTCATTGCTCTTCCAAGTCGTTTGCTGTCTCTGACAGAATTACAATGTCATCGGCGAACCTTAAAGTTTTTATTTCTTCTCCGTGGATTTTAATTCCTACTCGGAATTTTTCTTTTGTTTCCTTTATTGCTTGCTCAATGTATAGATTGAATAACATTGGGGAGAGGCGACAACCCTGTCTTACTCCCTTCCCTTTCATGTCTCTCGACTATTATAACTGCCATCTGGTTTCTGTACTAATTGTAAATAGCCTTTCGCTCCCTGTACTTTACCCCTGCCACTTTCAGAATTTGAAATAAGAGTGTTCCAGTCCACATTGTCAAAAGCCTTCCCTATGTCTACAAATGCTAGAAACGTAGGTTTGGCTTTCTTTAATGTTGCTTCTAAGATAAGTCGTAGGGTCAGTATTGCCTCACGTGTTCCAACATTTCTATGTAATCCAAACTAATCTTGCCCGAGGTCGGCTTCTACCAGTGTTTCCATTCGTCTGCAAGGAATTCGAGTTAGTATTTTGCAACCGTGACTTATTAAACTAATAGTTCGGTAATTTTCACATCTGTCAACACCTGCTGTCTTTGGGATTGGAATTATTATATTCTTCTTGAAGTCTGGGGGTAGTTCGCCTGTCTCATCTCATCAGATGGTAGAGTTCTGACAGGACTGGCTCTCCAAAGGCTGTCAGTAGTTCTAATGGAATGTTGTCTACTCCTGGGGCCTTGTTCCACCATAGGTCTTTCAGTGTTCTGTCAAACTCTTCAAGCAGTACCATATCTCCCATTTCATCTTCATCTACATCCTCTTCCATTTCCATAATATTGCCCTCAAGGACCTCGCCCTTCTATAGACCCTCTATATACTCCTTCCACCTTTCTGCTTTCCCTTCTTTGCTAAGAACTAGGTTTCCATCTAGCACTTGATATTCATACAAGTGGTTCTCTTTTCTTCAAAGATCTCTTTAATTTTCCTGTAGGCAGTATCTATCTTACCCCTAATGAGATAAGCCTCTAGCCATGTGTGCTTAGCCATTTTGCACTTCATATCGATCTCATTTTTGAGGGGATTGTATTCCTTTTTGCCTGCTTCATTTACTGCATTTTCATATTGTCTCCTTTCATCAATTAAATTCAATATTTCTTCTGTCACCCAAGGATTTCTACTAGCCGTCGTTTTTTTACCTACTTGATCCTCTGCTGCCCTCACTACTTCGTCCCTCAAAGCTACCCATTGTCCTTCTGCTGTATTACTTTACCCAATTCTTGTCAATTGTTTCCTTATGCTCTCCTTGAAACTCTGTACAACATCTGGTTTAGTCAGTGTATACAGGTCCCATCTCCATAAATTCCCACCTTTTTGCAGTTTCTTCAGTTTTAATCTACAGTTCATAACCAATACATCGTGGTCAGAGACCACATCTGCCCCTGGAAATGTCTTACAATTTAAAACCTGGTTCCTAAATCTCTGTCTTACCATTATATAATCTATCTGAAACCTGTCAGTATCTCCAGGCTTCTTCCATGTATACAGCCTTCTTTTATGATTCTTGAACCAAGTGTTATCTATGATTAAGTTGTGCTCTGTGCAAAATTCTACCAGGCGGCTTCCTCTTTCATTTCTTTGCCCCAGTCCATATTCACCTACTATGTTTCCTTCTCTCCCTTTTCCTACTACCGAATTCCAGTCACCCATAACTATTAAATTTTCATCTCCCTTCACTACCTGAATAATTTCTTTTATTTCATCGTACATTTCTTCAATTTCTTCATCATCTGCAGAGCTAGTTGGCATATAAACTTGTACTACTGTAGTAGGTGTGGGCTTCGTATCTATCTTGGCCACAATAATGCGTTCACTATGCTGTTTGTAGTAGCTTACCCGCATTCCTCTTTTCCTATTCATTATTAAACCTACTCCTGCATTACCACTATTTGATTTTGTGTTTATAACCCTGTAGTCACCTGACCAGAAGTCTTGTTCCTCCTGCCACCGAACTTCACTAATTCCCACTATATCTAACTTTAACCTATCCATTTCCCTTTTTAAATTTTCTAACCTACCTGCCCGATTAAGGGATCTGACATTCCACGCTCCGATCCGTAGAACGCCAGTTTTCTTTCTCCTGATAACGACATCCTCCTGAGTAGTCCCCACCCGGAGATCCGAATGGGGGACTATTTTACCTCCGGAATATTTTACCCAAGACGATGCCATCGTCATTTAACCATACTGTAAAGCTGCATGCCCTCGGGAAAAAGTACGGCTGTAGTTTCCCCTTGCTTTCAGCAGTACCAGCACAGCAAGGCGGTTTTGGTTAGTGTTACAAGGCCAGATCAGTCAATCATCCAGACTGTTGCCCCTGCAGCTACTGAAAAGGCTGCTGCCCGTCTTCAGGAACCACACGTTTGTCTGGCCTCTCAACAGACACCCCTCCGTTGTGGTTGCACCTACGGTACGGCTATCTGTATCGCTGAGTCACCCAAGCCTCCCCACCAACGGCAAGGTCTATGGTTCATGGATAGGGGGGGGGGGGGGGGAGTTAGACATGTAAGCGACAAAAAGTTTGGAAAAGGTAATGGTTAAAGCTTATTGGAAGTGGCTAAGTAATCTAGATATGAAACACTGGATGAATATAGTCTGAGTAATTTGCACTCCATTTTAAACGAAAGCTCGTTTTTCGCGCACCTCAGTGTTTATGTAGATGTCATATTTTCTAAACCGGGGCCAACGAGATATAAGAGCCCTGCAACGAACCTTTGACTTCACAGTGTTCGGCTTGTCCGCCATACTTCATGAAAGTTCGGCTCCGTGCCGGGTACACGGAAAATCAATCTATAGTTGAAAAATTACCCACTAAAGGTCTCAATTTTGTTGTGTGCTGCCGAGAACTTGCATGCAGTTAAACACACAGTCAAAACTTATTAAACTCGTCTGAGACAGTTACTTACTCCCTGCCGGAGACGGATGCTGGAACTCGTAAGACCTGCAGTGTCACGTGCTGTGCTGTGACATACGCGCCACGGCCTGTTTTTCTCGTGGGTCACGTCGTAAATTACGTGTCGTGCAATGATATAACCTGGAAGTACATTCAGCATCTGCAAATTGTGTTTCGAACAGAGTTAGTAGTTAAGAAGTAATAACTTAAAACGTCTTGCCCGACGAAGCTTTACTGTACGCCAATGTAATCACAAGCTAGTTTTTCAGAAAGATAAATGTCTATGACTTCAAATCTCCTTAACTATACGTTGCACAATGATACCACTTAGCAAGTACATTCATCGGCATGTATGGACACCGTCTGCAAACAGTGTCGCGAATAGAGTCTGTAAGTGGCCGAGAGGTTCTAGGCGCTTCAGTCCAGAACCATGCTGCTGCTACGGTCGCAGGTTCGAATCCTGCCTCGGGCATGGATGTGTGTGATGTCGTTAGGTTAGTTAGGTTAAAGTAGTTCTACGTCCAGGGGACTGATGACCTCAGATGTTAAGTCCCATAATGCTTAGAGCCATCTGAACCATTTGAAGAAACTGTAATAAATGGAAATGTCATGTTCGATACTCCAGTTTTACAGCTTGAACAACCAAAATGTAGTAACCGATCAACTTTTCCCTTTCATAATTTTGCGATAGGTTTCAGCGAGAAAAAGTTTCGCAAATGTTTGAAATTATGCGTAAACTTCGTTGGAAGTCACTAAGCGTCTCATTCTCGGACCCTGGATACATGACTTTCCATGCTATGAGTTACGCTGAGTCAAGGCGAACATGCAGTTTCTAAAATAATATAATACTTGTCTTACTGTGTTGAACTTGTATCTTAAGATTATAGCTCTATATGAGTACATAGTAACAGCAGTTAAAATTTTAAAGTTCGGTCACTGACTATGCGAAATACTGAAGATTGACTTTTTGTTGTCCCTACGTTGCAAGAGATACGGGGTTCTGGGATAGTTTTATAGTAATATAGAGAAGGTGATCAAGTACAGGGGATAGGCAAAATAATGTGAACAGTGCTAGTAATGGGATGGTTGTGTTTGACGGTCAACAATGCAGGTAACGCATGTGTTGCGCTGCACTGTCCGTGTTCAGTACGGACTAGGCATCAGTGCAGGTTGTTTACGATCAGTGCACACTTGGTATTTGCATTCAGAGGCGGAGGTCGATGTGCAATGAAAGATCTAATGGAGTTCCGAAGAGGGCAGGTTGTAGGAGCCTGATTAGCTGGAGCATCAGTAACCAAGATAGCCAACTTACTGAATGTTTCAATAGCATCTCTATCAACAGTCATGACAGCCTACACAAAACATGGAAAGACATCATCGTGTAATCGTAATAGTGGGCGCAAATCAAAACTAAATGATTGAGATCGTCGTACGCTAACACGAATTGTGTCGAAACAAGACAAACTTATTGAGGCTACAGTGACTGCAAAAGCTCAATAGCCACCTTAGAGACCCCGTATCTATCGACACTGTCCACGAGAACTCAATAAGCGAATATTCATAGACGAGCTGCTATACGAAACTATTAATGACGACAATCAACGCAAAGAAGTATAAACATGGTGTCAGAAGCATAAATCCTTGACAGCTGATCAGTGGAAACACGTCATATGGTCCGACCAGTGAACGTTTTCCTTATTTCCAACATCGGGCCGGGTTTATGTTTGGAGAACGCCAAAAGAAGCCTACAGTCCTGTTTGCTTGATTCCAACGGTTAAGCATGGAGGTGGAAGTGTGATGGTGTGGGCAACCATATTATGGTATCCTGCTGGTCCTATCATTACTCTCAAAGGCAGTGTTACAACCAACGGTGATGTGAACAGTTTAGGTGATCAGGTGCATCCCGTGATTCAAATGTTGTTCTCCAACGATGATCCCATATTTCGGGACGATAATGCACCCATTCACACAGGCAGGACGGTACAATCGTGGTATGAGGAGCATGCAACAGAACTGCACCGTCTACCCTGGCCAGCGCAGTCCCTTTTGGGCTGTATTGGAGCACAGACTGCGGAGCAGATTTCCGCCTCCCTCGTCACTACGGGTGTTAGAAGAGGTTCTGATCGAAGCGTGGCATGATATTCCACTGGAGACTATACAGTCATCATATACCAGTATTCCAAGAAGAAGGTCAAACCCCTCATTAATAAATCATTCCCAAATTAGTACAGGTGTTCACATTATTTTTGCCTATCCCCCGTACGTACTCAGGCATACTACTTCGTATCTGAGAAACCCCTTTCTTTTCGGACCTGTTTATTATGATAATTTGGCCGTTTAATTGTCTTTTATTCGCGCCTTTCGATTGTGCCTATAATACTCGAACACACTAGATATAGACGACGACGATGTGGGAATGGGTTAACGCGGAGCACAGCGTCTGTTTCGCCCCGCTCGCCTCCTACAGTCACGAAGTTTATTTCAATCGCTGTACGAGCCTTTTCGCAGCTGCCAACACCGCGGTGATCGATTGTCTGTGAATTGGCGATGCGGCGCGGGTGCAGTGCTTGTTTGCGGATCTCCAGGCCAGACGCCGGCGGTCACTTCTTCATTACGCCGCATGTTTCTGACACATTGGACTCGCCGCCGCAGATTCCCTTTGATCAGTTTGAAGCTACCGGCGGCGCTGCCGTCAGTCGGATTTTCCGGGCGGCCGCAGAATTCGCCTTCTCTGTGACGTCTGCTTGCTACTGAAAAGTGACGTGACATTTCAGGGTTCCAGTTCACACAGCAAATTTCTCAAACGGTTTGTCGTGTTATTCATGCTGAGACACGTGTTTACGACGAAATAATCTAGAACTATGATTAAATAAGTACAAATTTTCCGACCTTTTTTTAAGCTGTGAAGCCGGCCGGATTGGCCGAGCGGTTCTAGGTGCTTCAGTCTGGAGCCGCGTGACTGTTACGGTCGCAGGTTCGAATCCTGCCTCGGGCTTGGATGCGTGTGATGTCCTTAGGTTAGTTACGTTTAAGTAGTTCTACGTTCTTGGGGGCTGATGACCTCAGCTGTTAAGTCCCATAGTGCTCAGAGCCATTTTTGCTGTAACAAAACATCCCACCGTCTGCTAAAATTAAACATCATATTTGCTCTGTGACCGCTGGTAGAATGAAGCGATGGGCAAGTGGAGCCCTAATAAGAGAAAGGCTACGTTACACACAACAAGAACTACACATGGTTTCCATGAAATTACTATCACTATATCTAAAGATCTCTTCGAATCTCTGAGCTGTATCCTGGGATTGTGTAGATGGCGCCACCTGGACGCTGGCTGACTGATCTAAACAACAAGATAAGGTTCTCCAAATTCCAAAGTATACTCGTCTGGAGGCCCACCTGCAGGTAGAGAATGCACCACGTCGACGCATCGTGTTTAATCTCACGGATAGGATCTTAGACGACGCCACAGTTTCGGTGCTCGAGAAAGGTTTGACTTTACTCCAACACCTGGGACAGCTCCATTCCGAGATGTGATAGCTGGGCTACAGCAGGCAATTTTGACACTTCCCAGTAATGTTCCAGAAGAGACTAGAATGGACACCCGCCCACGACAAAAATGTTTAATATCAATTCAGCAGAAAGGAAGGCTCTGTGAGGCTTGAGAGCAGAGAAAGGCCTCATCATTTTAATCTGCCGACAAGGGGAACGCCACCATTCTTCTCTAGCCAGCTGAATACAGCAACAACACAGAGGCCCAGCTCGACAATGCTGTTTACCGCAAATCAAGAGATAAACATTAGACCTTCTCAAGAAGAGTTCAATTCCGACTGTGCAGTCAACCAAATATACATAAGGATATTGAGCAACACTGGAGCTCCTGCCTACACTCATGTTCAGAAATAAACAGAACTCCTCGAACGACTAGAAATTGGACGTTCACATTCGCAGGACATATACATTAGTATGTTCTGTAGAAGTGATTCACATTTCAGTCACCTCGGTTCAGCATGTTGTAAGGGGTTCACCAACCTGCAGGAGCAAATGTAATCTCGATGTGTTGCACACTTGCTAGAACGACAATTCAGAGGTGTTGCCTGAGAAATAAAATATATTTGCTCCTGTTAAAAGAGAGCTGCAACAGAGTCGCAGATCAGAGCAGTCTCTGCGGCAGTTGCAGTCGCTCGCTGCTACAGTGTAGTTGTAGTCGGTCACTGGTACAGCGCAATTTATAGTTAGTAGTTGTTAAAGTCACAGTGGAGAACAAATAGTAAAATTGTATTATATGGAACTTAATAATAATTGTGATCAGCTGCAGAACTAAATGATACCATGGAATGAGATGATGATGAGCAAATGAATGGCTCTGAGCGCTATGGGACTTAACTGCTGTGGTCATCAGTCCCCTAGAACTTAGAAGTAATTAAACCTAACTAACCTAAGGACATCACACACATCCATGCCCGAGGCAGGATTCGAACCTGCGACCGCAGCAGTCGCGCAGTTCCGGACTGAGCGCCTAGAACTGCTAGACCACCGCGGCCGGCAGCAAATGAATAATTGTTAATATAATGAAAAACCAACAGTGTAATTAAGTCAGCCATCTATTGCAAGGTAAATTTTATTATTTTTATTGGCACACATGTAGTTAAGCGACTTGTCCCAGATGTTAACATGAATTTGTTTCAATCTTTTCTTTTGTTGGCCCAGATTTGTAATATATTCAATTTTCCCGCATAATGCATTGTAGATCTTTATCAATAAGGTAAAAAATTTTCTGAATGCAATTTTTTTACAAGTCAACTATAGAAGTATAATTTTCCCTTAAGTCATTGCCAGTCCCGATCCAGGACTCTATCTAAATTAAAATATATTCCAGAATTTTTGTCAGATCGTAGTCATGTGTTCTTTAGAAATAAGACGACCAGCTGTGAAGCTGTGTCACTAAGTAAAGTCAGCAGTTTATTTCCCATGGACAGATTCAGATTGGTTTCACAGGGCCATGACGTAGCGCTACTTACGTCAAAATTGATTAATTTTTCATGAGTTAAGATTTATCAATTCTCATATGTCAGAATTTAATTATCCAAAATTAATTATTTTTATTTTCAGTTCAGGAAGGTTACACATCATTATTCTATATTTTTGTTATTTTCAAGGGAAGGCTACAATGTGTACCCCTGCCTAGCACTCACAGGATCCTTCATGTGCCCTGATAATTTGTTCCCTGCGTGATGGCATCGACGCTTATAAGGCATCCTGTGGTAGAGCCATTCAAGCTGCACTCACCTTGTTCCAAAGTTTATGTGTGGTGGTTGGCATTGGGTGAGAGCACTGCACCCATGACAAGTCCAGTGATCTGGAAGGTCAGGGACAAAGGCTGATATCCTGTGACACTACTCGTCTTCGTGCAGCAACATGTGGTCGTGCATTGTCTTACTGAAAAATGGTGCCTGGGGTGTTGTGCCAAAAGGGTATGGCTATGGGTCACAGGACGTCATTCATGTAGGTCATACTGGTCACAGTGCTGTGGACGCACATCAACTGCAATTTATGAACGTAACCAATAGCACCCTCCACCATATGGCATTGAGTTGGTGCTGTATGTGTGGTGCGAATGCAGTGACTCTGATGTTGCTCGCCCTGGCTGCGGCGAACCAAAATGTGGCCATCATTTTCTAAGACACAGAACCTGGATTCGTCTGAAAGCACTATCTGAAGGCATTCCTGTCGCCAGTAACGTCGTCCCACACTCCTTTGCCGTCTAGCATGTTTTGGCACGTTCGTCAAAGGTAGGCAGAAGGGGGCGTGCACGTAAGTCGTGCCCTACTAAATGGCGACGGACTGTCACCCCCGATAGTGTACGGTGTGTAACACTGTTCCACTGTTACGCCAGAGCCGAGGAGAACGCAGATCTGTCCTGCAATGATATTCGGATTAGATGTCGATCTTCGCAGGGGGTGGTCTAGATGCTTCGACATGACCCATCTCGTCATCATGTTCTACAGCCTTCCGTGAACCATTCTTCACACACCCGTTGCACTGATGACACACTTTGTCCCAGAAGAGCAGCAATTTTTCGGAATGATGCATGATATTCTGTCATGACAATAATGCGCCCTCTTTCAAACACAGTGATTTGATGGTACAGTTCTTGCTATGTCTGTGAGACATGTTGCACGTCTGCTTAAGTCACACAGATTCATTACAACGGGAGCCATAGGCAAATTTTACTGGTAGGTGGTATTGCCTTGCGATGTCGATGTTGACTTTGAACATGCTTCAAATGCTGATCATTTCTGCAGAAATACTAATTTACATGTCCTGTGAGTAGGAACGTCCTATCTATAGTCTTTTAAGGTGTTCTGTTTTTTTTCTGAACATGAATGAATTTCCTGGCTACATCTTATTTTGCTGTTCGGACCTCTCGTGACTGTTGTATCTGGGATTCAGAGGACTTCTTAGGACACCTTAAGACAGTAAAGTTTCAACTATTATTTGGTTACCTTTGACGTTGTATCTTTATTTATGAAAGTATCTCTGCAGGACTCGTTAGAGTACATCAGCAGCACATTTGAGGAAGATACAGGGACACTGCTTAAAAACGTGCTTACCTCAACTTATTTCTTAATCAACAATCAGCATTCTGAACAAGTGGACCGTGTCGCCATAGGAAGACGTATATCTATATACTGTTCACCAAGGAAGTGGAAAAAGATGGCATCTTAAATTCCTGGATATTATGCTTGGAAAAAAAGTCGACAGCACACTGGGAAGTAGTGTCTTCCGCAAACCAACTCACACAGGCTGCCATAATCCAGCACTATGTGATAATATGTTATGCTCTTTGGTACACAGAGCATATGTGTTCTCAAATAACGACAGCCTGTCTGGTGAGCTATGACATCTAAGAACAGTGTTCCAATAGAACAGCTATGCTGGTAGACATACACCATGCATTCCATTCAAAGCTAGTTCAAATAACAGATGCAAATGAAGTTGTGCAGGCACCATTGCAACAGTGTTCTTGCCGTATTTTGGCTGCATGTCTTCAAGAAATAAAATAATTGCCACAGAGATGCTACACAAGCAAAAGTAGGAGCAAAAGGTAGGCTCTGGCTCACTAGCTCACTTTCTGACTCACTCTCCCAGTTCCTTAAGAAATTGATACAGTTATCCAGAATCTACGTTTTGCTCCTCCTATACTCCTAATTTTCAAGATTGACTCACTCAGTATTCATTCAATAGAAAATATTTTTTACAAAGGTGCAAATAAGAAAAATGAATTACAATTTTTTTATAAAAAGTGCACGTAAGAAAATAAGATGAATATAATTTTTATAAAAGGTGCATGTAATAAAATAAATAAGTGAATTATGGTGAATGTACGAAATCTATTCCACATCTAAAATTTCCCTAATTCTTTCTACTTAAGCAGTGACAAGATTTTTATGAACTGCTGAATTTTTATGTTTTGTGAGATGAGACTTATTTCCAGTTCTTCCACATTCACATATAATTTTTGTCCTATTAAGATATTAACCACATTCTTTACAAATCCAACAATATCCATCTTTTCGATACTTAACTTTATGGAATTCATTAATATTCTTTTTCTCCACACAGAAACCACATTCCTTTAGCTGTTTGGTATTGCCCAAGTAAAGAATATAAAATATAATATGATAAAATTTCACATTGTAAATTCTATATCATGAAATTAAATATTTTTATTGTTAAGTTTCTTCATCCCCTTATGTATCAATTTCATGTCTGTCTTCAAAAATTGGACATCCCATTCAGTAATTAATTTAGAATATCTATCTGGTAAAAATATTTTTAAATCATAATGAAACTTTTCTCCATATTCAGTATCTAATTATTCACATTATATAAAACATTTACCTCTAGCTCACTTAGATTTTTAACCTCTTTCAGGGACCTTATATTATTGAGCTTCTTGATTAGAGTCTCCATTTACATAGAAAAAAAATTATTTAGATTTTTCATAATTTTTAATGTCCATATGGTAGTGTATCTGTTTTATTTTTCAAAATATATCTTTTATTATCATGTGGGCTCAATGCTTTCTTCTCTACTTCAACTGTGTGAAATCATGTCTTTCACTTTGAATCATATTAATTCTTCTGTACTGTTCTCTATTGTTAAAGAAACAATCCTTGTAGTCTTCTAAGCTTATTCTGTTTTCAACAATGTATCTCTTAACTCCTTTTAATTTTTCTCTATTTTATCACCAACTTTATAAGTGAACATTTTTGCTCTTAACTGCTGAATTTTTACATAATTTTTCCATTGCATTCATCTTTCATTTTTCCTAAAACTTTCTTGTTTACTTGTGGAATTCCATAAATATTATTTGCAGAATAATAACATGTATCAAAGTATCAATCACCGATTTTTTAATGACTTCATAGATATCTTCAGTCTGTATATTGTAGATATAACTATCTGTATCTTAATAACAAAACGCAATATTTTCTCCATACTTCGGTTTCATTATTCTGTAGTGAAAATCATGAATCAGGTCCTTAGATAAATCAAATATACTCATTGCAACATATATGGGCTTATTAAATGTGATTTTTGTGTTGTTCATATGAATGGCAACAAGATTTTCATTAAATATAGTTCATCCTTTAAAGTTTTGCGTTGCTATTAATTTATCACATTTTTCTCCATCTGAAACTAGTTTTATATCTACTCTGTTTCTTACATTTTCCATCGTCTTACCAAACACAGTCTTCTCCATCAGTTTGTAGAAATCTTTTTCAAAATCATTTGTGTATTCAAATCTATATATTACTTCAACCAATCACATTGCTTAAATTTTCAGACTCTGTATATTTTTGTGAGTTTCATTCCAAGTGACAGATACTGTTTGAGGTTTTTATAATGAACTACATAATTATGCTTATTAAGCAGAGTAGTCATCAACTTGCTTTCTTTAGCGGTACGTGCAACTTCAATTTCTTAGGTGCAAGTGCTAAACGTTTATGTAAACATCTAATTCTTTTGGATATTCTAAATCTACTTCAAAAATATATCCATTTTTGAAGTATCTGACATTTCACTTATCTTTGTACAATCTAAAGAATCTGATTCATCCCATTCAAATCCTTAATATGGTAAATATTAACTCGTAGCATAACTATATAAATTGTTTGCATCTAAATAAGCTAAATATCTGATATCCTAGTCACATAATAATCACTCAAATATTAGTTTTTTGCCTGTACATATAATCTTGCAACATTGTGATATTTCTCCTCTTATTCCTTTTTCAACCATTAAAATCATATCATAATCATGTAATAAATCCAGTGGTTGGTTGGTCATTTTTAGCATTGCATCACAAAAACCAGGAGCTGTAAAAAACCAAGAAGGGTCTAAATCATAAACTTGTATGTAGGTTTTTCTAAAATTTTCAAAAACATCAGCATACAATAGTATATCAGTTTTAAGGTATAGATCATGATATTTACCAACATTTTTCATACCGAGTTTTTTCCAAACCAGTTTTGCATGATTTTAATCTTCATCACTTATTCCACAGTCATTCTGTTTATTGTAAAATTCTTCTTTTGCTGGTAATCGCGTCTCTTTAAATCTCTTCCAAGAATCCATGCAATCATAGAGACAAACAACTTTTCTGATCACTAAATCGAGTAATTCTGCTTTGAAAAACTTCTTAATATTTTTCATTTGATCTCTCTTCAAATTTGATGAAAGTATGTCAATTGAAGAAGCAATAAATTTAAATATGTCAATAAAACTCATCTTCAAACTTTCTGTCCTTTTACCAAAACTAATATATCTGTCTTCATTGTTGGTTATTAAATCTCTCTCTTGTTATAATACCCAAGTTCTTTCACATACAAAGGAGAACCAAATTCACATAAATTATGTAGATAAATTGGTACAAATCTCAGGTGTTTTAACTGTAAATTAGAATTATTAGACAAGGGATTTATACATTTTCCACTCAAATGATCACAATGTCGAACATTTTTATTATTTCTTATATGCTGACATCCACCTCTTTTTATGCATTCAATAAATTTCTTATGACAATTTGGTCCACTGTAAACAACAGTGTCTTTATAATGTCCATTTATGTACTTTAAATAATAACAGAACAGACTTGGTTCATGTTTTTGATATTTCATTGTACATAAGTTTTGTGGATTTGGTTGACAGTTGTCCATATTTCATAGTAAACATAAATAGTAAGCATAAATAACAAATAGAACGTTTTGTGTATGTTAATAATTTTTAAAACTAACATTTGACCCTTACTCTGGCATTTCTATTTTTAATGGTTTGTTATACAAACAACTTGGTGTGTAACTATACAGTTTCTCTTTACCAGTAAACTGAAACAACAACACATCACTAATAAACTTCACTCCTTCATGTTTATTAATTTGACTCGAAACAAGGATAGATAAATTTTTTATATAACAATAGTGTAAATTACTACCTTCCTCGAAATAAACTAGAATTACATGTCTCTCTCTCTTACTTTTCGTAATTTTTAATGGATACACTTGGTATTTTTCATCAAACGAAAAGACACTGAAGGATACATTAATTCCATTCTCAATGTTTTGGAACATGATCAAACACTATAGGAAATTCAAAATTTTCAAGTTTCTGATCAAGATCAATACCAACATTTCTACATTTCGTAACCTTTCTGAATCCTTATCTACTGGATATAATGCAGATTTTATAGCCCACAGAAAACACTTGATCTTCATTTTTCATGTTAATACATCCTCTTTTTTATTTCATCTGGAAGGACTATGAAAGATAATCCTCTCAGTGGAATATACCTGTTAATTCCTAATTGCAAACCAATGATTCTGTTTAATGCTCATCCAGATCGATGTGCTTGAAAGTCACCCCCTCTTGATAAAATAATTTGTTTACCAATTTTAAATTTTTAAATTATTTCTCTTTCATGTGTGATCATATGCTTTTGTGTATGGAAACCATATTCCATAATATTTCCATTCATTTGAATTTCATACAACAAGAGCTCAGATAGAAACGCAGCTCTAAGCAAAGAAGGGAAATCTGAAAGGTGGAAGCAGTATATAGAGGGTCTATACAAGGGCGATGTACTTGAGGACAATATTATGGAAATGAAAGAGGGTGTAGATGAAGATGAAATGGGAGACATAATACTGCATGAAGAGTTTGATAGAGCACTGAAAGACCTAAGTTGAAACAAGGACCCAGGAGTAGACAACATTCCATTAGAACTACTAACAGCCTTAGGAGAGCCAGTACTGGCAAAACTCTACCATCTGGTGAGCAAGATGTACGAGAGAGGCGAAATACCCTTAGACTTCATGAAGAATATAATAATTCTAATCCCAAAGAAAGCAGGTGTTGACAGATGTGAAAATTACGGAACTATCAGTTTAATAAGTCACGGCTAAAAAATATTAACGCGAATTCTTTAAAGATGAATGGAAAAAATTGTAGAAGCTGACCTCGGGGAAGACCTATTAGCGATCTGTAGAAATATTGGAACACCTGAGGCAATACTGACCCTACGACTTACCTTAGAAAATAGCTTAAGGAAAGGCAAACCTACGTTTCTAGCATTTGTAGACTTAAAGAAACCTTTTGACAAAGTTGACTGGAATGCTCTCTTCCAAATTCTGAAGGTGGCAAGAGTAAAATACAGGGAGCGAAAGGCTGCAGATACAGAAGGATGTGGGTTGCAGTAGGTACTGGGAGATGAAGAAGCTTGCACAGCATAGAGTAGCATGGAGAGTAGCATCTAACTGGTCTCAGGACTGAAGACCACAACAACAACAAACAACAAAGCTTAGAAATTTAACTTCAATCCACGGTGTATTCTTTGGTTGTTGTTTACAATTTTCAAAATATTCGGTTTTACTGCAGTTAACAAATGTTTACATTCAAATGAGGTCATGTTATTCTCAACATTTATTGTTTGTAATCTGTTTACAATTGCAGTACCAACTGTATAATCTCTAACCGTTTTCCTGTCTCTCGGTTTCTCAATTACTGTAAAAGTTAAAGTTTTTGGTTTTTAGTGCACATCAGTATAAAATGGAAATTTTTCTTCCATTGGTCTATCTAATTCAGTTTCTAAAATTTCATCATCATTCTCAGTGTTATAATAAGGTCTTAAGGGATAAAATCACTTTCAGTGTGTGAACGCAGTTATGAGACTGCTTCAGCTGTATCTGATGTCTAACAGTAAATGCAAGTAGGTAAGCTTTCTTTAATTTACTACATCCTCTTAGGTTCTTACTCTTAGAGTAATCGAACAGTTGGACAACTGTGTACTTCTCCTTTGGTCACTCCTATAGTGCTCCCCCATGAACCATGGACCTTGCCGTTGGCGGGGAGGCTCGCATGCCTTAGCGATACAGATAGCAGTACCATAGGTGCAACCACAACAGAGGGGTGTCTGTTGAGAGGCCAGACAAACGTGTGTTTCCTGAAGAGGCGCAGCAGCCTTTTCAGTAGCTGAGGGGCAACAGTCTGGATGACTGACTGATCTGTGCTTGTAACACTAACCAAAACCGCCTTGCTGTGCTGGTACTGCGAACGGCTGAAAGCAAGGGGAAACTACAGCCGTACTTTTTCCCGAGGGCGTGCAGGTTTACTGTATGATTAAATGACGATGGCGTCCTCTTGGATAAAATATTCTGGAGGTAAAATAGTCCCCCATTCGGACCTCCGATGGGGACTACTCAGGAGGATGTCATTGTTAGGAGAAAGAAAACTGGCGTTCTACGGATCAGAGCATGGAATGTCAGATCACTTAATCGGATAGGTAGGATAGAAAATTTAAAAAGGGAAATGGATACGTTTAAGTTAGATATAGTGGGAATTAGTGAAGTTCGGTGGCAGGAGGAAC
Source organism: Schistocerca gregaria (assembly GCF_023897955.1). Taxonomy (NCBI): domain Eukaryota; kingdom Metazoa; phylum Arthropoda; class Insecta; order Orthoptera; family Acrididae; genus Schistocerca; species Schistocerca gregaria. The sequence continues at coordinate 803,110,327 of NC_064921.1, read as the reverse complement.
AAGACTTCTGTTCAGGTGACTACAGGGTTATAAACACAAAATCAAATAGGGGTAATGCAGGAGTAGGTATAATAATGAATAGGAAAATAGGAATGCAAGTAAGCTTCTACAAACAGCATAGTGAACGCATTATTGTGGCCAAGATAGATAAGAAGCCCACACCTACTACAGTATTACAAGTTTATATGCCAACTAGCTCTGCAGATGACAAAGAAATTGGAGAAATGTATGATGAAATAAAAGAAATTATTCAGATAATGAAGGGTAAAGAAAATTTAATAGTCATGGGTGACTGGAATTCGGTAGTAGGAAAAGAGAGAGAAGGAAACGTAGTAGGTTAATATGGATTGGAGCTAAGAAATGGAAGAGGAAGCCGCCTGGTAGAATTTTGCAAAGAGCACAACTTTATCATAGCAAACACTTGGTTTAAGAATCATAAAAGAAGGTTGTATACATGGAAGAACCCTGGAGATACTAAAAGGTTTCAGATAGGTTATATAATGGTGAGACAGAGATTTAGGAACCAGGTTTTAAATTGTAAGACATTTCCAGGGCAGATGTGGTCTCTGACCACAATCTATTGGTTATGACCTGTAGCTTAAAACTGAAGAAACTGCAAAAAGTTGGGAATTTATGGAGATGGGACCTGGATAAACTGAAAGAACCAGAGGTTGTACAGAGTTTAAAGGAGAGCATAAGGGAACAATTGACAGGAATGGGGGAAAGAAATACAGTAGAAGAAGAATGGGTAGCTTTGAGGGATGAAGTAGTGAAGGCAGCAGAGGATCAAGTAGGTAAAAAGACGAAGGCTGGTAGAAATCCTTGGGTAACAGAAGAAATATTGAATTTAATTGACGAACGGAGAAAATATAAAAATGCAGTAAATCAAGCAGGCAAAAGGAATACAAACATCTCAAAAATGAGATCGACAGGAAGTGCAAAATGGCTAAGCAGGGATGGCTAGAATACAAATGTAAGGATGTAGAGGCTTATCTCACGAGGGGTAAGATAGATACTGCCTACAGGAAAATTAAAGAGACGTTTGGAGATCAGAGAACCACTTGTATGAACATCAAGAGCTCAGATGGAAACCCAGTTCTAAGCAAAGAAGGGAAAGCAGAAAGGTGGAAGGAGTATATAGAGAGTCTATACAAGGGCGATGTACTTGAGGAAAATATTATGGAAATGGAAGAGGATGTAGATGAAGATGAAATGAGAGATACGATACTGCGTGAAGAGTTTGACAAAGCACTGAAAGACCTGAGTCGAAACAAGGCCTCCGGAGTAGACAACATTCCATTGGAACTACTGACGGGCTTGGGAGAGCCAGTCCTGACAAAACTCTACCATCTGGTGAGCAAGATGTATGAAACAGGCGAAATCCCCTCACACTTCAAGAATAATATAATAATTCCAATCCCAAAGAAAGCAGGTGTTAACAGATGTGAAAATTACCGAACAATCAGTTTAATAAGCCATACCTGCAAAATACTAACACGAATTCTTTACAGATGAACGGAAAACTAGTAGATACCGACCTTGGGGAAGATCAGTTTGGATTCCGTAGAAATACTGGTACACGTGAGGCAATACTGACCTTACGACTTATCTTAGAAGAAAGATTAAGGAAAGGCAAACCTACGTTTCTAGACTTAGAGAAAGCTTTTGAAAATGTTGTCTGGAATACTCTCTTTCCAATTCTAAAGATGGCAGGGATAAAATACAGGGAGCGAAAGGCTATTTACAATTTGTACAGAATCCAGATGTCAGTTATAAGAGCAGTTTTTTCGAGCAGTTAGTCCACGAACCCACACGAATTGTAAATGGTTGCGAAAACACACTTGACCTCTTAGCCACAAAGAATCAAGAGCTGATAGAGAGCATCATGACTGATACAGGGATTAGTGATCACAAGATCATTGTAGCTAGGCTCAATACCATTTCTTCCAAATCCATCAGAAACAAACGCAAAATAATTTTATTTAAAAAAGCGGATAAAGTGCCACTAGAAGCCTTCCTAAAAGACAATTTCCATTCCTTCCGAACTGACTATGCGAATGTAGACGAGATGTGGCTCAAATTCAAAGATATAGTAGCAACAGCAATTGAGATATTCATACCTCATAAATTGGTAAGAGATGGAACGGATCCCCCGTGGTACACAAAAAAGGTCCGAACGCTGTTGCAGAGGCAACAGAAAAAGCATGCGAAATTCAGAAGAACGCGAAATCCCGAAGATGGGCTAAAATTTACAGACGCGCGAAATTTGGCACGTACTTCGATGCGAGATGCCTTTAATAGGTTCCACAACGAAACATTGTATCGAAATTTGGTAGAAAATCCGAAGAAATTCTGGTCGTATGTAAAGTACACAAGCGGCAAGACGCAGTCAATACCTTCGCTGCGCAGTGCCAATGGTACTGTTATCGACGACTGTGCCGCTAAAGCGGAGTTATTGAACGCAGTTTTCCGAAATTCCTTCACCAGTGAAGACGAATGGAATATTCCAGAATTTCAAACACGAACATCTGCTAGCATGAGTTTCTTAGAAGTAGATACCCTAGGGGTTGCGAAGCAACTCAAATCGCTTGATACGGGTAAGTCTTCAGGTCCAGATTGTATACCGATTAGGTTCCTTTCAGATTACGCTGATACTATAGCTCCCTACTTAGCACTCATATACAACCGCTCGCTCACCGATAGATCTGTACCTACAGATTGGAAAATTGCGCAGGTCGCACCAGTGTTTAAGAAGGGTAGTAGGAGTAATCCATTTAACTACAGACCTATATCATTGACGTCGGTTTGCAGTAGGGTTTTGGAGCATATACTGTATTCAAACATTATGAATCACCTCGAAGGGAACGATCTATTGACACGTAATCAGCATGGCTTCAGAAAACATCGCTCTTGTGCAACGCAGCTAGCTCTTTATTCGCACGAAATAATGGCCGCTATCGACAGGGGATCTCAAGTTGATTCCGTATTTCTAGATCTCCGGAAAGCTTTTGACACCGTTCCTCATAAGCGACTTCTAATCAAGCTGTGGAGCTATGGGGTATCGTCTCAGTTGTGCGACTGGATTCGTGATTTCCTGTCAGGAAGGTAGCAGTTCGTAGTAATAGACGGCAAATCATCGAGTAAAACTGAAGTGATATCAGGTGTTCCCCAGGGAAGCGTCCTGGGACCTCTAATGTTCCTGATCTATATAAATGACCTGGGTGACAATCTGAGCAGTTCTCTTAGACTGTTCGCAGATGATGCTGTAATTTACCGTCTAGTAAGGTCACCCGAAGACCAGTATCAGTTGCAAAGCGATTTAGAAAAGATTTCTGTATGGTGTGTCAGGTGGCAGTTGACGCTAAATAACGAAAAGTGTGAGATGATCCACATGAGTTCCAAAAGAAATCCGTTGGAATTCGATTACTCGATAAATAGTACAATTCTCAAGGCTGTCAATTCAACTAAGTACCTAGGTGTTAAAATTACGAACAACTTCAGTTGGAAGGACCACATAGATAATATTGTCGGGAAGGCGAGCCAAAGGTTGCGTTTCATTGGCAGGACACTTAGAAGATGCAACAAGTCCACTAAAGAGACAGCTTACACTACACTCGTTCGTCCTCTGTTAGAATATTGCTGCGCGGTGCGGGATCCTTACCAGGTGGGATTGACGGAGGACATCGAAACGGTGCAAAAAAGGGCAGCTCGTTTTGTATTATCACGTTATAGGGGGGAGAGTGTGGCAGATATGATACACGAGTTGGGATGGAAGTCATTAAAGCATAGACGTTTTTCGTCGCGGCGAGACCTTTTTACGAAATTTCAGTCACCAACTTTCTCTTCCGAATGCGAAAATATTTTGTTGAGCCCAACCTACATAGGTAGGAATGACCATCAAAATAAAATAAGAGAAATCAGAGCTCGAACAGAAAGGTTTGGGTGTTCGTTTTTCCCGTTCGCTGTTCGGGAGTGGAATAGTAGAGAGATAGTATGATTGTGGTTCGATGAACCCTCTGCCAAGCACTTAAATGTGAATTGCAGAGTAGTCATGTAGATGTAGATGTAGATGTAAAGGGACATGAAAGGGAAGCAGTGGTTGGGAAAGGAGTGAGACAGGCTTGTAGCCTCTCCCCGATGTTATTCAATCTGTATATTGAGCAAGCAGTAAAGGAAATAAAAGAAAAATTCGGAGTAGGTATTAAAATCGATAGCCTGGAAGATGCAGTTCAAATGGTAATTTTGTTAGTTAATGTATTTACTAAACCATATTTACCACTTTTCCAAAATGTGTGAAGAATATTATTCAAACATTTGATTAGATACTTTTGGATTATCGATTATGAAATCACCGACTTTGTTAACATCTGTGCATACAAACTTTCGAAATGTGGTGCTACAGAAGAATGCTGAAGATTAGATTGGTAGATCACATGACTAATGAGGTAGTATTGAATAGGATTGGGGAGAAGAGAAGTTTGTGGCACAACTTGTCTAGAAGAAGGGATCGGATGGTAGGACATGTTCTGAGGCTTCAAGGGATCACCAATTTAGTATTGGAGGGCAGTGTGGAGGGTAAAAATCGTAGAGAAAGACCAAGAGATGAATACACTAAGCAGATTCAGTAGAATGTAGGTTGCAGTAGATACTGGGAGATGAAGGAGCTTGCACAGGATAGAGTAGCATGGAGAGTTGCATCAAACCAGTCTCAGGACGGAAGACCACAACAACAACAACAATATTCATGTTGTAGAGCCCATGGACTATCATGTTTGATATCTCTAAATGGAATTTCATTGGTTTTTAGAAACTTAATATAATCATTTCTCAGTCTTTTAAGTTTTTCAGGAGTGAAAAAAAAATCATACAGAAAAGTCAGGATATCATTTGTAATTAACACGTTTTTCTCTTCAATTTAAGGAAACCAAATATCTTTAAACCAAATGCCTTATCTTAATTGATAATTCTTTTCCTGAAGGAATTCAAATATATCCAACATAGTTGTTTCTCGTGGTCGTGCAGTAGCATTCTCGCTTCCCGTGCCTGGGTTGCCGGGTCCGATTCCCGGGGGGTGTCAGGGATTTTTTCTGCCTCGTGATGACTGGGTGTTGTGTGATGTCCTTAGGTTAGTTAGGTTTAAGTAGTTCTAACTTCTAGGGGACTGATGACCATAGATGTTAAGTCCCATAGTGCTCAGAGCCATTTGAACCATAGTTGTTTCTGAATAGCGACAACTAACAATACACTTGCAATAACTGCCATTCATCGCAAATATTTTTATTAGATTTGCAAAAACTAAGAAATAACTGAAAGTGAAGTAAAGTGATTATTAGAGGAACGATTCATTACTGTTATGTTGTAAAGAAATCTTTTATTTGCCTCTATATTTTCCTTTGTTCACTTTAATGAATATTGTATTTGGTTGTATATGTAAAGGTGCACTATTGAATAGCACACCTTTAAAGTAGCTGCAACTTTCCTCGAAAGGGCGATATATAATCGACTCTGCTTAGTAGAAGTGCAGGTGACGAAATTGGTCACATTTTCAGTGGTGCATCCTTCCACCACCGGAAAATTATGGCTGTTGTTACGACGACGTCGTATTCTAAAGCCAACAGATCATAATGTTTAATTTCTGTAAATAGAATTTCATTTTCTATGGGGAATTTAACATAAATTTTTTTGTTTAAAATTTTCAGGGGTGAAACATTTAACCACTGGAAATCCCTATAGCAAAATTAAAATATTATCGGTAATCAAGAACAATACCATGATTATTTTTTGATTTCTTTTCTGGAGGTGGCAAATGACTGTCATCTTATTTTTGTTGATATTATAGTTCATTTTTCATTATACGTTAGACCACAATAAGTCGTCAGGTATAGATATATTCGGTTGTTATGGATCTATTAAAAATTAATTCTAATAAATGTTGAGCATAATGAGTCTGAATATCAGTGAGTTGAAAGCTGGAGCAAAGGAATCAGGGCTGGGAAATAGAGAAATCATTAATCTTATCAGAATTATTGATATTAGCCATGAATAGTTGTTGATTATGTAAAAAAGGAAAATACATTTAATTTATCAGAAAAGAAAGATTTCATTTCACAATCTCTCTATTTACATGAAAAGCTTAAGAGAGAATTTCAAGAATAATTAGGTGGGGAGTGTATTTCTAAATATCAAATTTACAAGTTATCTGAAAATTTAATGAGAGAATTTCAAGACAAATTAAATTGATGAATTTTTATCATATACACAAAACATGTCTGAAGATTTTATAAGAGAATTCAAGACAAATTAAATTGGGTTGCCATATCAAGTGCAGTAAGATTGTCTGAAGATTTTATAATTGAATTTAAAAACAAAATTAATTGGGAAATAATTTTAGAATGTCATTAATTCTCTGCATCATTCATAAATAAAATAATTAAGCCTTGTGAGTTGATAGAACAGTCTGAAGGTTGTGAATGTTCTATATGCTTAAATGTAGAAAATCATCAATTTATAACACAGAATGTAATCATATTTTTCATAAAGAATGTATTGATGAATGGCTAAAGGAACAAAAAACTTGTCTATATTGTATAATACCTATTAAAAAGAATGGAAGTTAGATGCAGATTTTTTAAATTTTAAATGCATATAAGTGAAGATACTTCTACTGTTGCTGTTTTTTTAAATTAGTAGTTGCTAATTAAAAGAATAAAGCAATTAAATATTTAATTGATTTTGGTTACTTGGATATTCCATCAACAACTGAAATAACTCAAGTGAGTGATGATCTATTAATAGATATATTAACGTTATTTCAAGTAACACACAATCTTGCAATAACTGGCAAGTTAAGTGAAAATACTTTAAAATTTATGAATCACCCTTGATGTGGTGTAGAAGATTCTTTTGGTAGTTATACAAGTAGTATGTATATATGGAGTAAAATGAATATAAAATTTCTCTATAAAGGAGCAAACTAAGAAAGTATTAGAGATAACAACAAAAGCATTTCATTTATGGCAAAAAAAGAGATATTAAATTTCACCTCAATAACAACATCCCTGATGTTTAAATTTCAAATGAAAGAAGATTACATGAAAATGAAATATATGGTCATCGTTGCTCAAAGGATGTAGATGGAAAAGGAAATGTGTTAGGACATGCATTTTTTCCAAATAAGAATAAGGTATCAATAGAAATACCTATGGATGATGAAATACACCAACACATCTAACAAATTTATTTGAAGTTTTAGTTCATGAAATTGGCCACTCATTAGGTTTATATCATTGAGATGTTTATGAATCAATGATGTATCTATACTACAACAGTTCACATTTAGAATTATGATATTGATGATATTCAAAGTTTATATTGTAAAAAAATAATGCAACCAGCTATACCAGTTCAGCCATTATTGACACAAACTGAATGATCGAATTGACTCATTATGTCAAATGAAAAAGTTCGATCACTTACTTTTTGTAAATGGGTTTTTATAAATTTTTCATACGAACTGGGTTTCAGTAAGTGATAATAAGGCACAATTCATAACCAGTTGGTAAACATTCTTACCTCAGAATTTCTAAAAAAATAGACAGAATATATCAAAAACTATATATATCAAATGGATTTTAACACCTACACCAAATTTTTATTTTGTTTGCTTCACTGGTTGCTCAATATAAAGATTGAATAACATCGGGGATTGGCTACAGCCCTGTCTCACTCACTTCCCAACCGCTGCTTCCCTTTGATGCCCCTCGACTCTTATAACTGCCATCTGGTTTCTGTACAAATTGTAAATAGCCATTTGCTCCCTTTATTTTACCCCTGCCACCTTCAGAATTTGAAAGAGAGTATTCCAGTCAACATTGTCAAAAGCTTTCTCTAAATCTACAAATGCTAGAAATGTAGGTTTGCCTTTCCTTAATCTAGTTTCTAAGGTAAGTCGTAGGGTCAACATTGCCTTACGTGTTCCAACGTTTCTACAGAATCCAAACTGATCTTTGCCGAGGTCGGCTTCTACTAGTTTTTCCATTCGTCTGTAAGATTTCGCATTAGTATTTAACATGAATATATTCTAAACGAAATAAAAACTTTAAAATCAAACAATTTTGTTCAGAAGCAATGTCTTTAATTAACAGTTGATTTTTAGGAACTCAGTAATGATGATTAATACAAAACAATGCATACAAATTAGAAAATATTTAGATCATTTAAAATATAGAAAAGAATATGAAACAATTCAAGTGCAACAACTATCCATTGAATTTCAACAACAAAATCGACAACTACAATACCAATTGAGAAAAATATACATGTACTGCCACCAACTGAAGATGTTTGATGATAAGTGTTATTAGAATACACAGAAGAAATTTATAAAGATAGTTATCTGGAATTATAGATAGACATCTAAACAGTGAAGAACTGTTGAAGCTTGAGTACAATCCTAACTCCATAAATCTGTATCAATGAATGAAATAAAATTTGAGGATTGTCTGTCATCTCAACTATTCCACTATTTAGAACAACTATACACAAGAAGAACTGATTAATGATATAAATAATCTTCAACTGACTGAACTGATATAACTTTCGGTAGCCCCATTTCAGGACTACAAAAATATAAACAAAATTCAGCTTTTTCGGAGGGTTGATTTTTGAGCCACTGAATTGGTACGATTTTTTTACCGCGAATGGTTCTTAGACTGTATCTAATTATTTCTCTGAAAATTTTCGTAAAATTGTATTTTCTTCATTTACCTAACTTCTGTATTAATTATCAAATGCTAACCATTTAACATATATTTTATCTCTTTTATTTCTCAAAGCCTTACCAACTGGGTATACATCTGGATATTTTGTTTTCTGTAGCTCTTGCTCATAAAAATTTCGTTTGATATCTTGCAATTTGTATGTGATTGGATTAGAATGAATAACACCTTCAATTTCAAAAAATTCTGTTTAACAATTAGCAGTATATCCTTTTTCAAAAATTCCTTTAAGTATGTTAATTCTAACTTTATCTCCTTCTTTAAATTTTACTTTTTCTTTTACTCTTAACCCTGTCTGGGAGTTTAGGTTTAAATTCTTATTATTAACTTCTATTGGTTTCATTTTTATAGTTGAATGTTTTGAGTTATTCTATTCATCAACTAATTTCAAGACTATATCGACCCTTTTATAATTTTCTTCAACACTAAATTTCTTCCAGATCTTTTCTTTAAGTGTTCTGTTGAATCTTTCAACAACACATGCTTTTTTGTAAGTGTTGAATAATGATTAATACTGTATTTCTTCATCAATTCTTGAAAACTTTTATTATAGAATTCTTTACCATTGTCTGTCTAAATTTTTTGGTTGTCTTGACTTGCATATTTTTCCAAAAGCATCAACTACATTCTTACCTGTTTTATCTTTAACTGGGTTATCCAAAGCAAATTTAGAAAATCACTGATGACAGTCAATAAATATTCATGTCCTCAATTGATCTTCAAAATTCTTTTAAAATTACCTGAATCCATCTCTACTAGATCAGTGTGCCATAGATTACCAGCACCAAGAGAAATTACTTTTCTTCATTTAAATTTTTTCCACATTGGTTTCTGTAATTCATTAATGATTTCTTCATGAATATTTATACCATCACCGACTATTGAACTACATTTGCCTACAAACATTTTTTCAACAAAGTCACTGTTTTTAGTTTTACATACTGTGCAAAGATATTCAGTCCTCTGTTGTCGATTTTTAGTGGTTAGTGTGTGAGGATTTTGAGTCTCAGTAATCTTTTTCCACTTCAAGCAATATATGTGAACACTCTGAAGAGCAGAGTGCGAAGCGTGGTCGTTGATTTCAATAGAATTAAAATTTAATAATATTTCAATTACTTCACCAGATATAATTATCTTTACATCAACTGGAACACCTTTAACAGACTTCTTCAATCTTACAGTCAGAAAACTTGATTTGTTTGACTGATCAGTAGGAGCTATTTTATGAAGATTAGCGAAATCAGTTACTGTAACATTAAAATCATTAAAAAATAATTCTAAATTTGTAGTTCCATCAATGACAACAATTTCCTTAAAAAATAAACATATACTCGAAATTTAGTGTTTTGTTGTTTCCTTTCAGTCTTAAACATAAATTCAGTTATTTGTTTATCATATAATTTATCTTTAAGATTGTTTAACTCATCTAAGTATGGAGTTAAATCTGTTTCTGAGAAATAATCTGAAAAAGTTTCTGGTAAAGTAATTTTTTAAAGTGTTATAGTTATCTTGATGAATGTAATTAATTTTTTCATTAAGCTGTGCAGCAGTGATATAATTATTGAACTGTATTAAAATGCTTGTGTAGTCAGGTTTTGTACCATATTATTTTTCTATGTATTTTTTAGTAACTGCAGCATAGCCAGTTACCAGATCTTTTATATCTACTATTCTTCTGCCTTTAAAATCAATATATGCTTTAGCTACTTTAAAAATTGTGTGAATGTCTCTATGAAATTGTTTAATTTTTTGAATCAATTTCACTTTTGATGTTTATAATTCTCAGTTTTTTATTTTTCCATTGCCTCATTTCCATAAATGTCTATTTATTAAACTCAAAATATCATTAAATTCAAAATTATCACAGAATGGTTTTAAAACCACAAACATTAGTGACCACACATTACTTCACCAAAATTTTGTATTCTCTCAGCATTGTAGTACAGATCTTTTTCCCTAAGTAATTAACTAGTTTAATTGGTATATTATCACCATATGAATCAAAAACACAGGTTATATCTTTATTCTTATAATAACAAATTCAATGAGAACCAACATAATCAGAGGTATCTAAATTAACTGTTCTAGATTCATATTCTCTAGGATGACTTGGTAATACATCAATTAAAAAAACCACCAAAGCGTTTGATTTTTAATTGTTTACCTAATTTTTCTATATCGAAATTAAATAATGGATTATCATATTTATTAAGCATTTCTTCGAATACTTTTTACTCCTTTTCCTAGTTTTTTCTGTTCTTCCAATTCTGCATCAGCTGTTTTCTTGTTTATTACTGCTTTTGCGATTGCTGCAGATCCACTAGCAAGTAAACCAATAGTTGCTAGATATGGTAATGCAGCCAAAAGTAATGGAAGAGATCCACCTTCATGTTGTGTTAGTCGTTTTCCTTCTTTCCTTTTCTTAAATATTCAATAATCTTTTTCACATCAGGAATACCTAGTGTAACAAGAAAACAACCACCAGTTTTCTTTTCTTCCTTTCTCTTTTTTGAATCACTTGAAAATGGTTCAATACTATTTAATTGATCATTTTCAGTTGAAATTAAATGGAATTTCGTTTAGTTTTGCCGCTAGGTAGCAAAATATAATCGACTGAAAAATTACTCATTTATATACATTAAAAAGTTTATTAATATTTTTCATAATCCTCAACCAATATCATCCATACCTAAGCCCATTCCTAATTTTCTCTTTCCATACATACAGCAAATTGAAGTTCTTTATGACCTTCATGTCTTTTTTCTAAATCTTTATGATCGTGATAGGCAATGACATGATGTTTGCAAGCTGCATCAGTTGATTAACTCCTTGATCTCCTCTAGCTAATCTTTCCTCTAGTTTGGTACCCAGGTCACAAAATCGATAGCCTGGAAGATGCAGTTCAAATGGTAATTTTGTTAGTTAATGTATTTACTAAACCATATTTACCACTTTTCCAAAATGTGTGAAGAATATTATTCAAACATTTGATTAGATACTTTTGGATTATCGATTATGAAATCACCGACTTTGTTAACATCTGTGCATACAAACTTTTTCATTATGATAATTTTTGTTTCCAGCTATTCCTTCTAGATGATTATGGCTAATCTATCGATTAAATCTCTAATATCATTCATCCAAACATATTCAGCTGGTTTTTCTATATATTTCTTTATCGAACCCTTGCCTTTTTTTCTCAGGCGAACTTGTTTGTGAATAATCTGAAGAATCTAAGAGATGAGAATACTCTCAAGAATCAATTATCAATCTATGTAAGTTTGGGAAATAGTCACCAACAATTGGTTTTATCAAATTTTTATATTTATTATCTTTACTTGATTTTGAATGGCTCTTCAGGTTTGGTGCCAAATCCTAAAATCAACTTGACTCGATATTTCGGCGATCCAGCTGGTCGACATCTTCAGGAAAATGCTTCTGCTGATGAGTCCCGCTGAAAACTGACGTCAGGCTGCAAATCGTCGTCGTTTGTAGGCCACAGTTCAGTATACAGCGCATGCGCCCTCATCACGGATGATGCCCTCCAAGACAGGGAGGTAGCGCCGCCGTTAGTGGAACACTGGCGGCAACGACATATCACACTCAGGGCCGCACTGAAGAACGTTCTGTTTTGATGTGAGACAATACAGGATTCCACTTCTTGCTAAGAGGAAACCCATTGTCTCTGTTGATTAAATTATTTGTCAACCTAATTTCAATCGCCTCTTTCTAGACATTGTTCCAAAAACCGGAAATGTTGGCAACTACCACAGCTTCATCAAATTTCACACTGTGTCCCTCATTTAAGCAGTGTTCTGCTACTGCCGATTTTTCCAGCTGTTGTGGCCTCGTATAACGGCGATGTTCCACACACCTGTCATGCACTGTGCGAATCGAATGGCCAACGTAAGCTTTCCGACACTGACACAGAATTTTATACACACTGGGTTTCCTAAGCCCCAAATCAACTTTCACAGAGCCGAGTAGTGCCCTAATCTTAGATGGTGGACAGAACACACTCTTAATGTTAAAATTCCTTAAAATTGGTCCAGTCTTAAATAATATGCCTCCAGCATAAGGAAGAAAGGCCACCGATCTATGTTCCACTTCATGCACCTCTGGAGATGGTCCAATTTCCATAGACTCAGCGGGACACATCAGCACAAGCAGCATTTTTCTGAAGATGGCGACCAGCTGGATGGCCAAAATATCGAGTAAAGATGATTTTAGGATCTGGCAGCAGACCTGAAGAGACAAGACTTAGTACACCAGGAAAGCCTACGTAATCACATTACTCGATTTCATTTTATTTTGGTTTCTATCAGAATGCAGTGCTCCTGAATTGAATAATATATCTGCATAATTTGATAAATCTACACTATCGAACTTTTTACCCATATCATCCATAGTAATCTGTTTTTTATTCAAAAGACTCATTAATCAGTCAGTTCCTTCAAATGTCTTTTCACCAATTTTTAATTTATCTCGATTGAATTCAACTTGTCACTTAACGACATATTTAAACATGCCAACAGGTTTCAGACCAAAAACTTTGTCTTCACTGCGATTAATATACTTTAACATTCTTTCACTAACATTTATATTTTTAGCTTCATCCTGATGACTGCTGGACTGTGTCTTTTTGTTTTCTTAGATTGTCTTTCTTCATTATAATTCTTCAAAAGGTTTTGAATTTATGATTCACTTAATGTATAGCCATAATTACCAGGAATATCATCAGACCAATCTTTTAATGGTTTAATTGGTGATAAACCTCCAAACTCTTCTAAATGGTGATCATATGGATTCATCTGCTTTTCACCTTCTCTGTTTTCTTCAATATCCTTCAAAACATTATCACCCAAACATTCAATTCCTTCACTTGTTCCATAGCATCAGCAACTGCCTGATCTTTTTTTATATTTTTCATACTCTGTTCTTGGTTGTTTTTTCCAAAGCTTGAATTGTGCTTTTAGTTCTTCAGCTTTCTTTCTATTTTTCTTAGCTTTCTTAACAACCTCTAGATGGCATTTTCCAAACATTTATTAAAGAAGAAAAAACACTAAATATTTGTGTTTTACATTAATGTTTAACACTCACAATTCAGAAGCAGTAAAATCATGCTACCTAAATATATATGTTTAATGTTTACATTTATATTTAACATTTACATTTAATGTTTACATTTATGTTTAATGTTTATGTTTATGTTGTTATGAAATGTATTTTATTTCTGAACTTACCTTCTATTGTAAAAAATCCAAACTCATCAGTCCAATATATATTACACATTTCTTTAGGACCATGAAACTTTAATTCACCTCCAATGAACTCACGGTAAAAGTGATTTAAATTTGTATCATCCTGTCGAACAATATTTAAAAAATGGTATTATCTCTGACTAATTGTTTCGGTAATTTTGAGTACATTTGAGCTAAGTAAAATCTTTATGTCTACCCCTAATAAAATATTCTCAAACTATATTCTGATTTTCAAGAACAAAGTTGTCAAATACCACTAAAGAATTTTTTTAAATTCATCTAGTGCAATAATTTCATCATTATTTTCAATAAAAGTAGCAATTTTCTCTTTATTCTTATCCTCAATTTTTCACACCGCTTCATAAATTCTTGATATTTTGGTTGATCTGAACTATTAGAATCGACATTCAAATGATTACTTTTATTCCATTTCAACCATCCTGCAGCTCAAATATAATTGTGAATCATTAATTTTTCCCACAACCACTTGTTCCTATGATTGCACATCAAATAGAGTTTGGTTTAAGTTCACCATGTTTCTTTTTTATTTATTTTCTGGAATTAAATAAAAAATTTTAATAGTAAATCAGCAGATTATTCCAGCAGAGTGACAAGTCATATGTTCTCAAAAAGAGATTGATTGTACCAGTACGAGACAGCTTCAGTAATATTGCACTGGATGATTTTTATTCAACTTTTTTAACTCCCAATATTATGTTGAAAAATAATAAATTATACTGTGATGGAAAACAACAGAAATTCCAACTGGTCAGTACAGTTTGAAAACCTTGGAAAAATTTATTTATTTGAAAAAGCCTAATATTCATATTAAAGCAGATGAAATTTTAAACAGAATAACTATTGAGAGTGAAGTAAAATTGTATATGGATATAAAAGGTAGTATTGGAAGTGTGCTTGGTTTCAGTACCAAATTGTTGAGGCTATTGAAAAGACTGTTGCTAATGATGGTCCTAAAATTATTCCATTTGAATTAGTAAACATAAATTTTAATTTGGCTGATAGGATTTTTATAAAGCAAACTGATCATTTTAATTGAGAAACTAATATTACTGCCTCATTCAAACCTATTGCCGAATTTGGTGGACCAATAAATCACGAACCACATTATCCTGTAAATATTCCAATTTTTGATCATATTCAAAATTTAGAAATAACTATAACTGATAAAAATGATAATCTGATTGACTTCAATGAAATTGCTGTAAAGTTGTTTTATAAATGTCTTAATAATGTTTTTCCTTAATAGGTCATGAATACAATCGAGAGTTATCAGTTTTACTCATTCCCTTTGAATGAGAAGACTAAAAATAATTTAAATGTGCCCAACAAAGATACTGAAATTAACATACATATTGGTGATGGACGCTTTACCCTAATCATGCCCCGTTATACATGAATTTCAGTATTATTGGAAGTGATGCCACAGATTATCCAACTTATGTTGGAAAATAAAAATATATTAATCGATAATTATGTGGCAAAACCTTTTGATCTTATAACCATAAAGAAGGAAATAATGTTATGTTTAGAATAGAGCACCCTTTTATTTCCTCATCAGTTTTACTGCATTTGACTTCATCTCTTGCTGATAAAATAGGCGTGGAAGGGCATATGCTTAATAATGGAAAAATAAAGAGCAAGAAAAATAAAGTGCTTTATCCATTATGAATGCTTGGTGGATTTTTTTAATTTTATAAGAAAATTATGTGGCAGGGAGATTTAACAATAAGTTTTACATGGTCATCAAGTGCTGGAGATTCTATTCTTCGATGGTTTGATTATAATGATGCTGGACTTGAAATAAAAGACACTCTCTCAAAAGAAGGTAGAAACTATGGAAATTTGTGTACCAATTGTTAAATATGAACTAGAATATGAATTACAAGAAAGGCAAAATATTCTGAAAAATCCGAACTTCCGATATCTTTTTACGAACTACAAACTGTAGAAGTTGATGGATTGAGTGGTAAGAATAATTCTGAACTAGATATCATGAATTACTATAACTCAATTGAATCTGATATGCCATATTTCAATTTTGTTACAATTCAGACAAATCGTAAAAATAATCAGTTAGTCGACTCTCCATTATTCGATCACGTTAACCTACAGAATATATACTTGAAAAATGGAAGAAACGAAATTTTCCCATAGCAGATGTGGAATATTAATTCTCCAAATAATTTTCTCAAAACATATTATGCAGTTCTCGATTTTAAATGAGTTACACAACTGAAAGCAGATCTGGATATTATCGCATATAATTTCATAACGGTTTATCCGATTTATGTCATTAATATGACTTGAAGAAACTATACTGTAACATTACAGAAAACGACTGTGAAACGGTGTGCAACTTTTAATGAGAAAATTCCAGCAGGCACTAAAGCATATGTAGTTATGTATGGAAACAAGAATTTTACATATGATGCTCAACACAGAATACTTACTAAAAAATTTTAATTATTAATTTTTAGTTCTACATAAGTGACTGAAAATTTTAAAAAAATTATAGAAGTGTTAACTATGTGCTTATATACATTTTTGCAACATGTTAAAAAAGATAGAGAAAGTAAAAAGTGTTAGTGGCAGCTAAAGCAGTTTTTAACTCCATCATGTCAGCACTTTGAATTTTTAAAACCGGTTAATATTTGGCTGAGAAATTGGCAAAAAATCGATCTATCTTAATTCTGAAGGTCACTTGGCGCAGCTGCTGCTGCTATAGGTCATGCCTCGAGTACAGCTCTAACTTGACTGATGGCCAGGGGAAATGCAAGTGTGATAAAACTGGCTACCACACAACCTAACCATGCCTTCCTGTTTACTCTGCCTCTGTATCTCTGTCACTGTCGCTCCTAGCTAGGCTTGTCTTGCAGCGCTTACGGAAACTGCCAATAAATGAATCCGACTGCAGAAAGTTATATTACGATATTTTACATATTTTAGAGATTTCTTAATCGATTTTCATTATTTAAACATTGCAATGAAGTTAATTAAACAGTTTCCTATAGTTTCTAAGAAACTAAAAGCGATTTTAATGATCAATATATAGTTCGAAATTTTCGAAAGTACTTATGATTTTTTACCGATTTTGATTATTTAAGCTTTGAAGGTAAGATAATTAAACTGTTTAACGGCAATTATGAGTAATATTAATTAATATTACACTATAAATCTGCAAACAAGTGGATAATTGGCTTGGTCTTGTACCAACTTTGTCGTCAGATACCGACTATGTATACGAATTCTTTATTCTGACAAAGCTCACCGCAGATACGCCAACTGAAGGACATGGCCACAGTCTCATGAAGTCAGCAGTGTGTTATGCATGGGTAGTGCTAGCTGTTTCACAGAACATTTTCTATCCTTGCTTCTGTAAAATGTATTGCCATTGAGGCTGGTTTGAGACCTGTCTGTAGGTGGAATGGAGTGTTTCAACTTGAATAATGGAGTGGCTCTGTTAATTCAGAGATGGGACTCAATGCTGAGTTGATGTACAGAAGGCAGAGACCTGAAGATCTGTGATTACTGAGTGGAAGGTGTTGGATAGGATATGTTTTGCACTTTTTGAGAATGAATTTCTTCATCTAGGGAAATGAGCCATTTACTTTCGTTCACTAATTCATTTTAATTATTTTCTTATATGCACCTTTCATAAAACTTGTATTAACTTTATTTTCTTATGTGCACCTTTTATAACAAAATATTAAAATTCATTTTTCTTACATGCACCTTTGTGAAAAATATATCCTTTTGAATGAAAGTGGGGTGAGTTAGACTTGAAAATTGGGAGTATAGTACGAGCAAAAGGTAGGTTCTGGATAACTAGATCAATTTTTGACAAACCCAGACGTTCCTCAAAACTGAGGAATTCGTTGTGCTTGACAAAGGTGATCTTGGCCTTAGCAAATGTGGCATGTACAAGACCTGTGCCAATGTGAGAAATTTTATATTGGGCAGACATGCTGAAGCGTGCAAGAACAATGCGTTGAACACCATTGTCATACAAACCTGGTCTAATCTAATAAGTCAGTTTGAAGCGAAACAAGCACTGTATCATTTGTGAGATACAGAGGGGAGCAAGCATGCCAGGACTTCCCCAGTTCATTGCTAGTAGTGACACATCACCTTAATGTGTCTGCACATAGCGCACAAGTATTACACCACAATTAAGTATAAATTTAAAAGTCAACAGTTTTTATAAATTTTTTGTCAACATATGCTTTAATGTAATAACGTTTTAAATATTAAGTCTTTAAGTAATTAATTCAAATTAGTTTTCCTAAAAGTACTGTATTAAGAAAAAGTAAGTGCCACTAAATAATAAAGATAAAAAGCCAGAATTTGGTCATAATGTGACAATGTATGTCAAAAAGTAAATTGTGTAAGTTTCAACAAGTTAGAATAATAGTTATAGTCAGAATCCACATTTCTAAGAAAAATTGAAGGCACTAAATATAAAACTTAGAAATGTAAAAATTTGTATGATGCTCCAATTCAACCTAAAAATAATAAATGAGAGACATCATTAAGCTACCTCTACTAGTTTTCGAGTAATTTAATGAAAAACAACTTTGTAATTAAAACATACCCATTTGTAGTAGCTTAAGTACCTGTAATTTTAATGCTAGTTAATTTTGGTTACAGAAAATAAGAAAACTTATTAAATAATGGACTTATAACAAATTTCAGAATCGAAATATTAATAACAACCAATACAAGGTTGTTGTGTACATAGTTCCGCATAGTCAGCATGGTAGAGCACGCCTCGCTAAGCACAACACCCCATGAGCAGCGCTCGTCCATCTCCGCACTACAAGATGGCGCTGCCTTAGAGGTAGAACCAATTTCTGCTGCCGCCGATCCGCGTATTAACATGTAACGCAGCCAATGAGATTGCTGCTAACGCAGAACGTTTTTTCCTCGCGGATCACACTCGCACAGTGATATCTGAATGCATGAGGTATTGTAATGAGTGTACAGACCTCCGATTAGTCACTCTACATTTTTCTGGACCAGTCTGTACAAGTCTGCATTTATCTGCACCTGTCTTTACCAGTCCACATTAGTCTGTACCAGTCTATATTCTAGTTTCAGTCTGCGTCTTATAAGATTATCATATTCCTGTACATAGCCATGAAGATAAATGTACAGACACTTTGTCAAGTATCAGAGATATGTGAGAATAAGATTAATGTACCAAGACCAAAGGAACTTCAGAGTGTCAATTGTAAACAGCATCCAGAATCAAGTTACGTAATGTCTATGCTTTTTATTATTTTAATAAATGTGTGTGAAAATTAATCAAGTTCTGTTTAAAGTTGGTCACCGTCAATCTGCTACTCTAAGTGTGCAAGTGACATTTCTATCGTCTGACTTAACAGCAGAAGATAAACACGCCACGATAAGATCACGAGACATATTGCTGACACCCGCCTACTTCGTTAGAGTGACAAGTCAAATAATCTGATGGTGTGTGTACCGAAGGTCGTACAGTACGCACACCACAAAGGTCTTTTAAAGTTTTAGTTCAGAGGTACAAATTCTAGAAGGCAAAGTTTTTATTCAAGCGAGCTGAACATTTTTCTGTGATTTCAACCAAATTAAATGAATGCAGGTAAAAATTAAGAAGTTTCTAAATTAATTCATAACTTTGTTATTAAAGATTATGTGTCTGAGAAAGCAGTCGTTCAGGAACTGCTGCCGTGTGCGTAAGGCAGATGACAGTTGGTGTTCCCTTGGCCATCTGCTGCAGCACATATATAAATACAGCCCAAGAGACAGTAGAAGGGTTCACTTCACACTCAGGTATTAAAGAAGTTACATATGCGAAATATAGTGATCGGACCAAAGACCAACTCCCAGGCAAGTAAAAGCAAATTCTTTCATTTTCTATGGAACATTGCCATTCGAAACCAACAATAGCTGACGCTATTTATATTTCACAGAGACATTCAGGGATATGTGAGTAGCTGGTACAAGATAATGCATACCTTATTATAGCTTTTAAACAGGACAGCTTCAATGTAAAACATGTCTAACAGTCATGCCAGTGGGGATGTGACGTTTAATGAAGTTGACAGCATACGTGGAGACTGCTGGAATCATAATAAGTTTGGCTTTGTAATAATCGATAAGGCTAGAAAATTGAATGGTCAGTGCAGACAGAACTCTCAAGAGTATTTAAATCAAAAGACTGTGTGAAAGTTATTCAGTGTATAATAAGTGATGGATACATACGGAAAAAAATTCACCCATGTAAACGAAGCAGAGCTCATTTAATTAGTAGTCTAGTAAGCAATTAATAGGACTGCTGGTGTCTGTATCTCCCATTGCCTTCCAAAAAAGGCAGACCACCACAGATTGTCAAAGACATTGGCGACATCTAATGCTATTGCTACAGTATACTTTTCTTGTATGTCCTGTATTACTTCCTGCGCGTGGTTAAGTGCATCTACTCTTGAGCTTTTGGGTCTAAAGATGTACTGATATGGACTAAGGCCAAGGAACCTCTGGTGTGACTACACAGGAGGCCTCCCTTGTTCCTTAGCCAAAATGTTAAAGAGGCAGATGGGCTGTAAGTCTTTTGGTTTGTTGTGTCACGATCCTCTGATTTTTTTATGATTACTACACTTGCAGTTTTCACATAGCAGGGGTCTTACCTTGCAGCAATGCTTTATTTGCTAACTCTCTTAGAAAAGGGCTGATCTGTGCAGTTGTAGTTTTGTGTGTCGCTGAGTGTAGGCCACCTGGACCAGGAGTCTTCTTGAGTCTTCTTATACTTTAATTGTTTAATGCCTGACACGATCTCTTCTTGGACAGTAATGGGGCCATTTGTGTTGGTGTCATCCATTTGTCTTCGTAATGTCTGTGTTGTGTTGTTGGTCATTCATCTTTTCATCATCAGGAAGAAGTTGGTTCAGCAAGTATTCTGCTGAATATCTCCAGCCTCTTGTAATAGAGCCATCTGTGTGCCTAAAATTTGACAGTACTGTCGACGTCTTTGCCTTATTTATTTGAAGTCTGAATGATTCCCCCCTATATATCCTTTTGTAGCTGTGTTTTGACAAAATTGCTTCAGTAATCCTGTTGACATTTTATAATTCGTTTTTATAATTTGATTTGCATCACGGTATAATTCCAGTCTTACTTCCCTATCTTGCTAATTGTGCTTTTGGAAGTAGATCCGTCAGAATATGTGCTTTGTAGTCTATGCCACCACTGAATACATGGAGGGAAACGCCTTCAACCACATCCCTTAATTTTTGCCAGTCAGCCTTGTTTAGAAGCAGTCGTTTTCGTTCGTGTATAGTCTGTGTGCTCCTGTTAGCGTATGTATATGTGTGTGTGAGTATGGCATTATGGTCACTGTGTATTGAATTTTCTAGTACTTACAATTTGTTGATGTATATTACAGACTTCGCATTTGGCAGTGAGATGTCAGTATTGTCGGTTTCGTCCTGCATTGTAGCAGTATGAGAGCGTTGACCTGCTTTGTTTAGAACAAAGAAGCTGCATTCATTTACTGTGTCAACTACGATTTTTCTCCTATCGTCTGTTCTGTGTGCATGCCATAGAGTCGACTAAGTATGACTACTCTTTAGCCCCTAGAAAGTTGTGCTACATCTCTTATTTGGCTCTTTGTCATAGGAATACTAGGCATGCACAGCTGTGGTAATCCGAGATTTGCGTCCATGTATAATTTCAGCTGTGGCTACATGTTCAGAACAATGTTGTGTTACTTCTGTAGCTGTGTAATTTGTATTAACTATTACAATAGAACCCGTGGCATTCTGAGTCCCAATAATTGTTATGTTTGGCAAGGCCTAGAAGTTTCTCACCACACATATATGTCTCTTGGAGACATTGTATCTGTCTATATTTCGTTCAGAAGTCTACCCAGTTCCATTATAACCAAGTAGTTCCTATTGCAGTTTAGTTATGAGATGTTCACAACAGGTGGGTACCTGGTGAAGCCATAGCACTTAAGTGTTGTCTCTTTACGGTCGAAACAAACGCGTCCATGGGCCTGTGCCGTCACGAAATCCTTATAAATTTTATCTATGTTTAAACTGTCACCTCCTCATTCACATGCTTGCCCTAAGAGACTGCAGAGCTCACAGTGGTCTGTTGGCAGGTTCTCTGTCCAACACTATCATTCTGTCTGTCTCCACCATTGTCGAGAAACATATTTTTCCATCTTCAAGGTGATCGAGTCGTATCGCTAGCACAGAACAATCTGGAATATCTTCTTATTTTCTAACCTAATTATGTGCAAGTGACTCTCACGATCATCATAATCAACTGCGTTGTTCTTGTTTTGTTAGGGTTTCTGTCAGTGTCCTGTGATACATTCTGATATTTGTTTTCCTCTGTTGTTACTGTACACAGTAAATTGTGTGTGGATAAAATATCTGTAACTGTATTATTATGTAGACCGTTTATGTTTTGCATATGTCTTTCGGTATCTATGTTATAGGAATATTGTTTGCCACCTCGAGGTTAGTTGGCAACTGAGTGTTTTCTTTATGGTTATTTCCTCGTGTGTCTGTTCTGTGTGTACCACCACCATCTATAAACCGTCAGGCTTTATGCATGGTCTACATTTGCTAGTCATTTTTTGAATGTAATTTTAATTATGTGTTTGACCCAGTGAACTGTTTAGAGGTGTTTTATCTTTCTGTGTTTTTTGTACTAGTGTCAGTATGCCTTTCTGTTCCTTGAAACTTCCTGACACATTAAAACTGTGTGTCGGACCAAAAGTCGAACTCATGACCTTTGTTTTTCGCAGACAAATGCTCTACCACCTGAGCTATCCAAGCACGACTCGGGACCTGTCCTCACAGCTTCAATTCTGCCAGTTCCTCGTCTCCCACCTTCCAAACTTCACAGAAGCTCTCCTGCGAACATATCAGCGCACACTAGCTACAAGATGAAAATTTCACTCTGTAAAAATCCCCCCCCCCCCCCCAGGCTGTGGCTAAGCCATCTCTTCACAATATCCTTTCTTCCAGAAATGCTAGTCTTGCAAGGTTCACTGGAGAGCTTCTGTGAAGTTTGGAAGGTAGGAGACAGGGTACTAGCGGACATAAAGCTGTGAGGACGAATCGTGAGTTGTGCTTGGGTAACTCAGATGGTAGAGCACCTGCCCATGAAAGGCAAAGTTCCCAAGTTCGAGTCTCGGTCCGGCACAGAGTTCTAATCTACCAAGAAGTTTCACATCAGCGCACACACCGCTGCACACTGAAAATTTCATTCATATCTGTTCCTTGTTTTCTGGTGTCATGAGATGAATATGTGTGGGTATCACTGAGGTGTCCTAGGGCATCCCATTGAGTATTTTTCTTTTATTTTTTAGCACATTGTCCATGATGGTAGAAAATGTCCTCTTGCAGCTCCTTCACTCGTAGCAGAAGTCGAGTCTGGAAGATTCCCCACTGGGCCTTATCGTGTTTTAGCTCCCTTGCTGTGCAGTAGTCAATGGCTCCCTGCACACATGTTGTCTACGTAATCAGTGATGTTAAAATATCTTTGCTGCACAATGTCATGTTTCCAGTGATGGAAGATTGTTCGTTTCTAGGTCTGTTGTGCTATAACCATATGTCAGCAGGCAACCACGCCTGCCAATCCCTCGTTTTAGTTGATGGACATTTATGTTTGCGCCTATATGTATTATTCCTTTGCATACCTATATTTACTTTCAAGGAGAGAGTTCATGTCTGAACATAATAGTTGTGCACTCTGTCCTTCGTGCAACTTCTTATAGGTAGGGCAACCAAGTCACCTGGGTCTTATCACATATCCTATTTTTGACTGGTATGTATCCAACTTTGGATTCCTCTAGACATTCTGAATTCTGTGAAATGGTTTTGCACATTTTTCATCGACTGGTTGTTTATCGCAACGTTTTGGTGGATGACCCTAGCAATTGAAGCACTTCTCTGCAGCTACAAAATATTTTATGTACAAGGACTTGAACTGTTGTGAACTTTATTTTAACTTCCTCATAGAACTCTTCCTTAGAGATGTGTTCACTTCAATTGATCTCACATTGTTCCTCCAGGAAGTTATGGTCAGCTGGAGTAGTTGTGACCTGGCACACTGCAAGGAGAGCTCCCAATTTCCTTGGCTCTCCATATCTTACATATTTTTGTTGGACTGACTTTTCTACGATTTTCCTTTTATCCGCTTGTGTTACCATTTCCAAAATGATTGTGTTTGCTGTAGAACTGACTGCTTTTTTTGCCTTGTCTTGGGTTGATTGTTTTGGTGATTGTTCCACATATGCCCTTGGCGTATTAATTGTTTTCCAATTTAAAAAAAAGAGGAGACTTGGCTGCTTTGATTTGGCCTGCTGTATGCATTCTAATCGCTCGCTGTTTGGTTTTGTAGCTGAGCCAGTGACCGTAACTGCCAGAAAGGATTGTGGTGTTAACGTACTTTCTGTTCTTAAACTTCCATTTTCTGCTTTGAGACCTGTTATTTCTCATTCCAGACGCTGAACCAACGCATCTGGTGCATTTGCGTTAGCTAGTTCTTTACGTAAATGATGATTTTCTTTCTTTAACTTCTCATTCTGACCTTCTAATTTTGTTTGAATCATGACAAGTGCCCAAATTTTCATTTTCACTGTCGCTGGAGTAACTGTTAAGGTTGTCTTATGCCTCAGTTCACATCGAAGATCCATCAGAATATTGTTGACTATAGCGAGTCTTTTCACAGTCGACGCATCTGAAGGTGTTGCCGACGATACCATGTCAGCAGAGGAAGCCCACTTTATAGAACCTGTTTTTCTGCTGGACTGTGTGCTGGCATTCCATTTTATTTCTGAAGTAACAACGAATACTAATTTTGGTGACCCACTTTTGCCATCAGGTCTAGAGACGGCGTCCGCCAGTAGGGACCAAGTAGTTTCGTTCAGCATCCATGCTTTTGGGCGGATATGGAAACAACGTAATCAGAGAAGCACAAAGTGTGCCTCTCAAATTCTTCACAATGTGAGGTTCTGGGAGCAAAAATTGCTTCTATTTTTCTAAAAGCTGTCAGTTTCTAGTCTATTTGGCTGTAGTGTAAAAACACTAGTCTATTTGGCTGTAGTGTAAAAACAGAACACATTGGGCACAAGTAAGTCACACGCCAGTTCAGTGACTTTTCACAACCTTGTTACTACTTTCTTGATGCTACTCATATAAACATATGGACACCACTGTTGCTGATGTGTCTGCTGTTTCTGCAGTCACCAACATCACACGCCACCTCCATCACTGAAACAATGTCCGCATTAGCCTGTGGTGTGTCAGGTGGTGCTAGAGCTGCTGTTGCAGCTGATGATGTAAGCTTCACTGACATTTAATAAACTGACGCAGCATACCACAACCCAGGCCATGGATAAATGACTGTTACATGCACACGAATTCATGAACAATATTTTCATGCCTTTTAAAGTCACTGTATTATCTACACATATTACACTCACTCACAACAATATTGATGGCACTACATTCACTCACTAACCAAATACGAAAGTTAGTGGATTCCGTTTTACACCATAAATAAATAATAAGACCACACTTGACGTTAACCCATTACTGGCACGGTAGCCATCTTGGCGAACTCCTCTTGGGGAGACACAGTATATGAGCTGCCTGCAAACACATAGTTTGTGTAGTATGGTGCAACATATGTACAAAATAAGAAATTATCATGGCAGGAAAGGCCATTTCTAAATAAAAATTGAGATTACTAAGACCCAAGCAAATGACTCGCGAACAGAATTTCAAAGAGACTTTTCGATAAGTCACTAAAGTTATTGAACGAGTTTCACAAATGATTAATAAAGAGGGCACTGATAATACCACTGATGATTTCAGTAATTGACACATAAATGTCAATTTAGATAGAAATACAGCGTTAGCAGTGCACAGCCATATAGACAAGGTACACACCTATTAACATTAGTGAGAAATGCAATACATATCGGGAGGGAGAGTTTGAATCAATGCCAGGTTTACTAGGCCTACTATTCTTTAAAAAAATCTCATCTTTACAGTTATTTGGCGAAAGACTTAAAGCCATGTTGGATGATAATTAAGGTGAAAGTGAGGGTAGTGCAATCGACATTCAGCGTAAGAAATTGGACAATTGGTCTATGGAGTATATCAATTACAACAGTGTTCACGAGATTGTAAACTGTTTAAGACTTTTTAATTGCTTTAACACCTGCAGCAAAAACAGCATATAGGAATGAGAGTGCTTCATTTACCCCCAAGCTTCAAGAAAGGTACATCACTGAACAATTATGAATATGACCATCAAAGAACTTCACAAACATGTATGGAAAAATGTAGATGTGTTATAATAAAAGTTTGGATTGTTTATCACAGATAGACCTTGTGGATAACTCTCAACGTGCTTGTGTGAATAAAGGTTTCATATATATATTAACGATCATTGACACATACTCAAAATTTGTTTGGACAGTACCTTCAAAAACAAAGACTAGGAAAGCAGTTGTACAGATGTTCGAACAATTACTTCAAATTGGCACAAATCGCATCCCAGACAACATACAGACTGATAATTGTAGTGAATTCCACAGTCAATACTAAACTCCATATTGTCCATGTTTCACTTTCATACATGGCTACACTCCATACAAATACTGTCTTGATGCTTAAATCTATTCTCGATGATAACAAATTTCTCTTCTTTAGAAATGCTTTCCTGGCCATTCTTAACCTACATTTTATATCCTCTCTTCTTCGACCATCATCAGTTATTTTGCTGTTCAAATAGCAAAACTCATTTACAACTTTAAGGGTCTCATTTAAAGATTATAAAATTTAATAGAAAAAATAAAAAATTTAAAAAACGTAAAGAATACAATCCAAATTGCGAAATTCTTCATCATTACTCTTAAGTTTCTTCATTCCTTTGTTTCTCAATTTAATATTCACATCTTCAAAAAATTGAAGATACCAATTACTAATTATTTTTAAACATCTATTAGGTGAAATAATTTTAAATTCACTGTCGAGTCCCAAACATATTTTTTCTTTATATCAAGGAGGTAAGTATTCACAACTTATGGTTTTATATAAAACATTTACTTCTAACTCACTAATAATGTTAAACAAACAAGTTTTGCTAACATTGTTGAGCCTTTTCAGAAATATTCCCATTTACACACAAAAAAATTTTATTAGACTTTTTTACGATGCAGAAAACGATTGCTTAAATAGTTTCATGTCTGTATGACAATGTAAGTATTTTATTTTCCAGAGCATATCTTTTGTTATATGAGGACTCAACGCTATCTTGTTTAACTCAACAGTTTAACTTTGCATCAAATTCATCATTCTTATTGTTCTCTATTATTAACAGAACAATCTTTATAATCTTTGAAGCTTATTTTATTTTCAACACATTGTTCACTCCTTTTGATTTTTCTTTTCATTGTCACCAACTTTATAAGCATAATTTTGATCTCAAACCACACAATTCTTCCACTATTTTTCCAGTACATTCATCTTTCATTTTTGCTAAAACCTTCTTGTCTATTTGTGGAATACCATAAATATTGTCTGTATCATCTATTCGTATCAGAGTAATCAATCATCAATTTCATGTCTTCATAGAAATCTTCAGTTTTGTATTGTATATATAACTGTTCATATCTTGATAACACAACTCAATTCTTGTTTTATTCCTAAGATGGCAACCAGATTTTCTTTAAATATAATTCTTCGTTCAATGTTTGCTTCAGATATTAATTTAATGCATTTATCTCCATCTGAAACTAATTTTATATCCATTCTGTTCCTTATATTTTCTATAAGTTTTCCGAACACGAAATTATTCATCAATTTGTAAAAATATTTTTCAAAATCATTCTTTGATTTCGTTCTCATGACTGTACTTAAGTCTATTATAGTTTTTCAAGCAGTCAGGTTGCTTCAATTTTAAGACCATGTATTTTTATTATTTTCACTAGAAGAGATAAATACTATTCAAGATTTCTATAGTGAACTACGTAATTACATTTGTCATTCAAAGCAGTCATTGACTTATGTTCTTTAGTTCCTGGTATAATTTTATTTCAGGAGCAATTGTTAAATCTTAATGTAAATCATATAGTTCTTTTGTGTACTGTAAATCAACTTCAAAAATGTAACCAACTTGAGAAGTGTCAGAAATTGCACTCTTTTTCCTAGAATCAAAAGCATCTGGTTCATCCCATTCAAATGTCTCACATAGTAAATATTGACTCACTGGGTAACGATATAACCTGTGTGCACCTAAATATGGTAGGTAATTTCATTTCTTTTTATATCATAATCTTTCTCATATTTATTATTGCTTTTACAACACTGATATACCAGCTCTTATTCCTTTTTCAACCATAATAATCAAATTGTATTCATGTAATAATTCTAGTAATTGTTCAGTCACTTTTAACATTGTATCCTATGATAAACTAGATGCTACAAAATACCAAGATGGATCTAAACCGTATGCTCTTACACAACTTTTACTGTAATTTTCAAACACAGCAGCCAATAACAAAACATCAGTTTCAACATACAAATGATGAATTCACCTAGATTTTTTGTATTAAACTTTTCCCAAACAATTTTTGTATGTTTATAATCTTCATCATGTATTTCAGTGTCATTCAGTTTACTACAAATTTCTTCCTTTGCTGGTAACTGTCTGTCTTCAAATTTCTTTCATGCATCCACATAATCTTATGGATAAACATCTTTTCTGATCACTACATTGAATAAATCGGTCTGTAGACCTAAGCATGAAGCCTAATCGTCTGGGGAAAATTTTCTAATGTTTTTCTTTTGATCTCTCTTCAAATTTGATGGAAGTTTGTCAAGTCAAGAAGCTATAAATTTAAATGTGTCGATAAATCTCATCTTCATATTTTCTGTCTTCTTACCAAACCTGATATATCTAGCTCTTTTTTATCATAACCAAGTTATTTCCAAACAGATGTGAATCATATGAATCACATCCTGAGACATTATGTACATGAATTGGTACAAAACTTGGATTGTCAGGTTTGGATTACACTATTACTTAATGGATTTATATATTTTCCAGTCAAATGATCATGATAACGAACCTATTCACTTCTCTGTGGGTAATGACAAAACCACAGCATATAAATTTTTGATCTCGCATATCTTGATTGTTCTTCTGGCGTTAAAGGTACCATTTCTTCCATTTCAGAATAAATTCTTAAAATGTATTCTATTCCTTCTTTTATACATTCAATAATTTTTTTAACAATTTGGTCCTCTGTACACAACAGGATCTTTATAATGCCATTAATGTACTTGGTGGTAATTCTATTAAGATGATCCTCTCAGTGGAACATATCTGGTAATTGCTAGTTGCACAGCAATAATTCTACTTAATGTCCTTTTGGATGTGTGTTTAAAAATTACCCATTCTTGATAAAAATATCTTGTTTAATATGCCTCAATATTTTAATTAAACTCTTTCATTTGTCTTCCTATAGTTTACTGTCTGGCATTTAAATTATATATTTTTTTTACTTGTCTGCATTTGGGACTCACAAAGAAGTTTAACAGTTACTTTTAATCTGTGATGCATTCTTAGACATAAATAACTTACTGTTTTATTGCAGTTAGAAAATGATTAGCTTAAATTGAGTTTATATTATTTACAAAATTTATAGTTTGTAATCGTTCAGCAAATGCTTTATCAACTACACAATCATTAACTGTTTTTGTTTTCTGTTTCTCAAAGATGTTGGCAGAAAATGGAAATATTTTTTCAATGGTTTATTTTCTTTACTTTCGAAAATTTCATCATCAAAATGAGGTACCTGTTTTCTGGAAATATTAACTTAATAATTAATGAATGGATGCACTCTACATAAACTACTGAAAAGAAAAGCAGGGCAATTAAACACAATTCTCTAAGTTAACTACGCCAAAACACAAATAGAAATAAGACTACAACTTCGCCTTATGATCTACTCACATTTTTTGGACTAATATGTAAAGAAAATTGATACCTTTAACAATAAGTTTATAAAACACACTATACATATTTTAACGATTAATTTATACTAAAGTAACAGTTATTTCATCTAAATAACTTATCTTCATGCATTCACAAACACTCAGACGTCTTACCTGAACATAGTTGCAATACGGAAGAGTATTTTGAATCCAAAAGTTGCTGAGTTCGGTCTGTTCACAGTTTGATGAATGTTGTTCCCAGTTTAGTTTTCATGTCAAGTGAGTGCTTAGAAATCTGGTTCTATAAACTCTCTGTAGTGATTGGTTATTGAGTGCTCTTTTGAGTTTATGTGCCTCGGTCAAAATTGCATAAAATTTGTCTTGTTTGGGTTGGCAGCATGGAAGTTAACAGTAAACCAATCAAAAACCTTTGAGAAGATCTTGTTGGTGACTGTATGGGTCAGAGTTTCTGTTGCACTACATCAAGGAAGTTCAAAGCAGGGCAGCACATTTTGTATTATCGTAAAATAAGGGAGAGAGTGTCACTGAATTGATACAGGATTTGTGGTGGACATCATTAAAACATAGGTGTTTTCATTGCAGCAGAATCTTCTCACGAAATTTCAATCACCAATTTTCTCCTCTGACTATATTTTGTTGACGCTGACCTATGTAGGAAGAAACAATCATAATAAAACAAGGGATATCAGAGCTCACACAGAAAGATAAAGGAGTTTGCTTTATCTGTGAGCTGTACATGACTGGAATAATAGACAATTGTTGTGAAGGTGGTTTCATGAACCGTCTGCCAGCCTCTTAAATGTGATTTGCTGAGTATCCATGTAGATGTAGATGTATTGCCTGTAGCCATGGTAAATTTGCACTCATCACTATTCACAGCTGTAGACAGATCATTAGCATAAATCAGAAACATAAGAGTCCCATGGGACTCTATGATGAATAACATACAAGAACGGCACAACAGATGTTTCCAATTTTAAACCACAGCCCGCAAAATTACTTTCTGCTTCCTCTTAGTTAGGTAGAATTTCAAACAATGGAAAATCCAGATTAGAATATAACAATATTATGGAAGGGATAGTTGCTACTCATCATATTACAGGGATGCTGAGTCACAGATAGCCACAATAAAAAGACTGTCACAAAACGAGATTTTGGTCTACAAGGCCTTTACCTATCTGTGACTCAGCATCTCTGCTATATTGTGAGTAGCAACTATCTTTTCATAATATTGTAAGGCGGAATTTCAGGATACAACCAAATGAGCTCCTGATGCCATAGTACTGGGTTTTCCCTAATACACTCATGCTCATAAATTAAGGATAATTGCAGAATGTGTGTATTACACAATGTGGCACTACACAAAACTGGCGCTAATAGCATAGGCACATAGAGAACACACACGACACAGATCTGTATGTCCACAGTATTGGTTAAAAGTAGAGAAAACCACCCTAAAATACATGTGCTACAAAACGCCATTGTTTCCTGCGTATGTACCCCACCATAAATATGGGATATGATCATCATGCACATGTACACAGGCTGCACAATGGGTTGGCATACTCTGGCTCAGATGGTCGAGCAACTGCTTGACGAACCCATTAACTACTCAATTTGTGAGCTGTCATTTTCAAATTATGATGAAAAAAAGCCATTTGATTGCTGTCATCTGACCAGCAGGTTTCGTATGGCAGTGCAACAACTCATGCAACCTGAAACATCAACTCCCTTATGTTAACTTCCCCACTGAGCGATTGGTAGACATACAACTGTGTAATGCACAGGTTAGTATCCTGGCTGCAAACACAAAGAGTTACATTTCATTTCCTAAGAGGTTTACTGAAAACATAATGCTAAGAGCCTAAGTTCGTTAATTTGTATGCAGGCACAACTTCAAAAACTTGCTGAATCTATGGCTCAGTTGGACATGCATCTCACATGATCTGCACATCCTGATCATGTGAAATATCAGCTCATTTTGAAGCTCAACAAAACCATTCTACCCAAAATGTCCACATTCTCCAGCAAACTTACAGGTAATATGGTAATGGATGTGTAATATATGCATGTGGTGCATGGTTGACAAGACTCCTGTTTTTTACTACACTGCACAAGGGTTGTCTTCAGATGCATTACTCAAGGACACTAAGGTCAAACTCGAACTTTTAAACGATTCTGACACGCTGTTGTCCTTCAGACACAGGATTTGTGGACGACTTTGGAACATATACATAGGCACCAACGAACATATAATTCATTCGCCAGCTGCAAAACCTTTATTTGGTTTGCTTTGCCGATTTCAACAGTTTAAACTGACATCTTCAGAAGTGAAATAGGCTCGGATTATTGATAAGCCAACATCAAAATAAGACTGGATGGTAGTGTCCATTGCCACAGAGTCGATGGACATTATTGTTAAATTGTTATCTTAAGATTGACTTACCAATGATCTGAGTCTATTCAGATTCCGACAATCACACTTTTAACTGTTGAAACCGGTAAAATGTATCAAATAAAGGTTTTCTTGTGCAGCTGACGACTGTATTTTATCTTTGTTGAAATATTATGCAGCTGCTAAACTATAGCTAGGAACAAAATAACACACAGACACGCTGAGACAAATCATCTGCAAATAGGTAAATCATACTATACACCTGGCGATTAAAGTTATGTTCTGTAATGGGACGTCAGTAATTTATATGGATAAGCCACACAACAATATTGATCAGTTGTAGGGTTTTGGTGGCTGTCCAATGGTGGAACCGCCATATTAGCGGACAGTATCTCAGGTGTGGCAGATCATGCTGGAAACGGATATGTCTTGGGTGTAGACTTGAAATGTCCTGTTAGTTTGCATGGCATATACAGCAATTTGTCACTACTTCCAGAACATCGAAATCTGCAGAACAGTTCTCACCCCAAGTTATTGACAACATTAAGGAATAAATCTAGGTACATAGATCATTCTGAAACCTAAAACAATGTATCAGTTTGGGACAGAATTGAGTTGAATGACTCGGCATATCGTCTTCAAGCAGAGTACCTGGTTGAAGTCTTATACTGATGTTAACGGCGAAAAGAAGGCTTCGATGTCATGTTGTCCTGAAAAATATTTTTGTAAAATAATGAATAACGCGATTTTTGGGGAAAATATGGAGAGTATTAGAAATTGTTGCGAAATTCTTTAGTCATAAAATGAAATAGGTCGTTTGGTGTCAGATATTACACTGCCATGTCAACTTTTAAACAGGCAACTATCTTCAACGATGAATTTGTGGCTCTGGAGACGGCTAAGGTTTCAATACTGTTTGAAAAACCTGTTTATGTTGGTACATGCATATTCGACCTATCAAAAGCCCACATGTATCACTTTCATTATAAGTTTATCAAAACTCATTTTGAAGATCGAAAGATATTTTATGCAGATGTGAACAGTTCCATTTCCTGTGTGAAAGGTTGTGGTCTACAACTATATGAAGTGACGAGGTGCCACCCTGATGTATTCAACAGATATGGATATGCAGCTGGTAAGCCTTATAACGTAAAGATGGCAAACAATAAGGTTGTCGACCTGATGAAAGACAATTGAATGCATCACAGATTATGAAGTTTATAAGTCTAGAATCCAATATGTATGTTTACCATGTCACACACTATGATGGGATAAGGGTGACTTGTTCAACCACACAGTCTTACGATTGATGATTACTGGGAGTATCTGGACGGTGGTGTTGGTGTACCACACATGGTGTGACAGGTTAATTTTCAACCTAAGAACCATATGGTTTATGAAGCTGAAGAACTGAGAATCGGTCAAGTCTGTCATGTGATGACAATAAGCAGTTATTTTGTGATGATGGAAGTGAAACACTCCAATACTCACACTATTCTCTTTATATTAAAGAAAGATAAAGCTGTTGTATATACAGGGTGTTACAAAAACGTACAGCCAAACTTTCAGGAAATATTCCTCACACACAATGAAAGAAAATATGTTATGTGGACATGTGCCTGGAAACGCTCACTTTCCATGTTAGAGCTCATTTTATTACTTATCTTAAAATCACATTAATCATGGAATGGAAACACACAGCAACAAAACGTACCAGCGTGACTTCAAACACTTTGTTACAGGAAATGTTCAAAATGTCCTCCATTAGCGAGGATACATGCATCCACCCTCTATCGCATGGAATCCCTGATGTGCTGATGAAGCCCTGGAGAATGGGGTATTCTATCACAGCTGTCCACAATACGAGCATGGAGAGCCTCTACATTTGGTACCTGGGTTGCGTAGACAAGAGCTTTCAAATGCTCCCATAAATGAAAGTCAAGAGGGTTGAGGTCAGAAGAGCGTGGAGGCCATGGAATTGGTCCACCTCTACCAAACCATCAGTCACCGAATCTGTTGTTGAGAAGCGCACGAACACTTCGACTGAAATGTGCAGGAGCTCCATCGTACATCAACCAAATGTTGTGTCGTACTTGTAAAGGCACATGTTCTAGCAGCACAGGTAGAGTACCCCGTATGAAATCATGATAACGTGTTCCATTGAGCGTAGGTGGAAGAACATGGGGCCCAATCAAGACATCACCAACAATGCCTGCCCAAACTTTCACCGAAAATCTGTGTTGATGATGTGATTGCACAATTGCGTGTGGGTTCTCGTCAGCCCACACATCTTGATTGTGAAAATTTACAATTTGATCACGTTGGAATGAAGCCTCATCCGTAAAGAGAACATTTACACTGAAATGAGGATTGACACATTGTTGGATGAACCATTCGCAGAAGTGTACCCGTGGAGGCCAATCAGCTGCTGTTAGTGTCTGCACACGCTGTACATGGTACGAAAACAACTGGTTCTCCCATAGCACTCTCTGTACAATGACGTGGTCAACGTTACCTTGTACAGCAGCAACTTCTCTGACGCTGACATTAGGGTTATCGTCTACTGCACGAAGAACTGCCTCGTCCATTGCATGTGTCCTCGTCGTTCTAGGTCTTCACCAGTCGCGAGCCATAGGCTGGAATGTTCCGTGCTCCCTAAGACGCCAATCAATTGCTTCGAACATCTTCCTGTCGGGACACCTTCGTTCTGGAAATCTGTCTCGATACAAACGTACCGCGCCATGGCTATTCCCCCGTGCTAATCCATACATCAAATGGGCATCTGCCAACTCCGCATTTGTAAACATTGCACTGACTGCAAAACCACGCTCGTGATGAACACTAACCTGTTGATGCTACGTGCTGATTTGCTTGATGCTAGTACTGTAGAGCAATGAGTCACATGTCAACACAAGCACCGAAGTCAACATTACCTTCCTTCAATTGGGCCAACTGGCGGTGAATCGAGGAAGTACAGTAGATACTGACGAAACTAAAATGAGCTCTAACATGGAAATTAAGCGTTTCTGGACACATGTCCACATAACATCTTTACTTTATTTGTGTGTGAAGAATGTTTCCTGGAAGTTTGGCCATACCTTTTTGTAACACCCTGTTTAGTATGCACACAATGTATGTAAATATTTGTGTTTTTATACACAGTTACATAATATTTAAGTACAGTAATATATTCATAAATGTACTCTGCAGTTAGGAGTTGTTTTATAAAGTTACTGTATAAAAGAACATACCCATATTTTGCATATGATACATGCATTTCATATGTCTGAATACGTCTACACTTTGATGAATAAGTACCACAATTTGTCATAAAATGAATGTATGCAATGTACACTGGAAACAAAAAACGTATCTACACTGTTAAACTAAGTTTGTCTCCACTATCATTTTTTGGTCTGTCATATTCATTACATGTGTGCAGTCATTGCATGAGTGTTATACTATACCTATTAACCTCCATTATACAAGCACTGAAAGTTTTCTTTACAGCTATGGAGAGGCATTATACAGGGTGTCCCACCTATCTTCTCCACCCAATATATCTCTGGAACAATAACAGCTATTGGTAAACGACTTTCATCAGTATCAATGTAGGGCTGGTGTCCATGAATGTACATATGTGAAACATTCTAAAACGAAAGCATATGTGTTTTTTAAGACAAATTTATGTTTTTTTAATGGACCTCCTATGTTTTTCTTCAGCAATCCATAGAATGACAAAGCACATACACAATGGCATTGATTGCACCGCAATATTCCCATTACATCCTGAGATACTGAGATGCGAAGTTGACGCTCGAAACACTCGACATGCGCTGCTAGCGCACGTCCTGAGGCTCAGGCGTGAACCCCATGCTGTCCGTAACCGCGCTATAATTGATATGTGTAATCACACCTCCATACTTGTCAAGAGGTCCGAAACAACGGTAAAACTTTTAGTCCACTTGCTCGTTTTACTGAAACCATCAACATGAATTTTACTATCATGAGTGAATGATTAACTGTCACTTGTGCTAGATCTACAGTAAAGTAAAGTTTTAACGTTGAATGGCATTACCTTTTTAGTAACGGATTAACGTTAAGCGAAGTTAACTTTGTGAGTAACGTTGTGGTACACAGGTATGTTACAGAACCGCATCACCCCTAGCCTATGGGATAAATACCTGCTGGAATTTGCGACGTTAATGCAGGATGGCAGCAGACCGTATTATTCGTTTCGGACCTCTTGATAACTATGGAAGTGTGATTACGCATGTCAATCACATCGCGATTACGGGCAGCATGGGGTTCACGCCTGGGCCTCAGGACGTGCGCTGGCAGCGTATGTCGGGTGTTTCAAGCACCAACTTCGCGTCTTAATATCTCGGGATGTAATGGAAATATTGCGATACAATCAACGCCATTGTGTATGTGCTTTGTCATGCTATGGATTGCTGAAGAAAAATATAGGAGGTCCATTTTTAAAAAAAAAAACATAAGTTTGTGTTAAAGAACACATATGCTTTCGTTTCAGAATGTTTACAAATATGTACATTCATGGGCCCCAGCCCTACATTGATACCGGTGAAAGTCGTTTTCCAATAGCTGTTATTGTTCCAGAGACATTTTGGGTGGACAAGATAGCTGGGACACCCTGTATGCAAGTTTTTGGAATAACACATATGAGAATATACTGTAGCAATTGCTCTCTATCACTGCTAATAAAGCCTGTATTACAAATGAAAAAAACAGTCAGACAAAAGTAATTGTTAACAAAAGTTGGTGTGTTATAATGAGTGCCTTGTGTTCAGTATTCGCATATTCATAATATGAGCACACCAGAGGTGAACTTTCATTAAGTGCATGGTGGTGTTCCGTGACGCTATAAAAATATATATTTAGTTTGTTTTGCCATCATGGTTACTGCATCACCTTTCGCTCATTAACTTTGAGTTTTTTCTGCTCTGTGATTTTCAGCAAAATATCATTACAACAGCAGGTTATAGACCCAGACAACCATATAGATATTTGTTTTGTGAATTCACTGTGTTTAATAGGAGTATTATTTGAGTGAACCATGACACTTACATGTTGATGTTCAGGTTCTAAAACTGTTGTATTTCATTTGTCTTCCGTGGACAAACTTTGTTTCCGTTTTGGATGAAGTACTATTATTATGCAATACGTTCAAATTAACACAAAGATGGACAAATTGAATGCTTATGGTATCCAGAAATTTTACGGCAAGATTTCCAACTCTGGAAATATCAACGGTAAACTTTTTTCATGCTAAACAATTTCTGGATATCACGAAGAAGAAACTGAGACCAAGTGAAGCTGGCAAGAGTAAAATAGCTTGGGATGACTTAAATGCGAAGGTGATGCTTATTCTATCTACTGTGATCGAATTTGATGAATTGCAATGTGCCATAGCGTGCACTAATGCAGTTCAAATGGGGACCACACTAAGATTATTCATGGACAGCCATATGCAGTTAATAAAATGGCCTTGAAGCACGAATTGTTTGATTATAGAACGTAGCCAACAGCCACAATAGCACAACAAATCGAGTCAAATCTTTGGTATAAGCATTAGCTGATATTGGGGAACTTGTTACAAAAGTTGACAAAATGGCTGAACTGTTGGGAAGTCTGCCAACAAAATTTGGAACTTCTTTGACTGATAGGGACTTATTTGCTGAAGATCAACTAACATTCAATAACCTGTCTTCAAGATGCGTCCAATAACAGCATTTGCAGTGATTAACGTGGACAAAACAATTAAGTACAGTTCAATAACAATTCATCTAACACAGTCAGTGGAAAAGATGTTGAATGTTATTGCTGTCATCAAGGGAGCCATTTTAAGTCTAAGAGCAAGAAACTTCAACAAAACTCAGTTTGCTGAGTGATACTTCTGGGTACCAAGCTTTAAGTGCAGGAAAAGCAAATGTTTTTATTGCATGTTGCGAAAATATTTGGTTAGTTGATAGTACTGCATTGAAACATTTGATATTACACAGAGATTGATTCAACTCTTTACAGACAATTCTATCTGATGACTCCTATGTTCAAACTCAAGACAACTCATTTGTTAATATAGAAAGCATCGGATCCATTGAGGTACTGTCTTTAGTTGAGGGGGAAATAGTAACCTTGCACATTGGAAAACACATTACACATACCTACGTTAAAGAGAAATTTATTCTCAGTGTGATCTGTCACAAAAACAGGAATTAAAGTTATTTTTGAAGTTTTTATTTTAGGTCTAGTTTCCAGCAGAAATTAATAAGGACAACCAGTGCTATCTTAAGTTGTTTAAATGTCTCAATGTACTACAGCAAAATTCAGCTTTCTTAAATTCCACAGCGATCTGGCATGAGAGACTTGGACACATCGAATTCAGAGGTATATAGAATATGGCTGATATGAATTTAATTCCTGGCTTGAAAAGGAAATAGTTGATCTTTATTGTGACTCATGTCAGGACGGCAAGATGAAGAGAAAATCGTGTAATTGAAATTTGGAATCAAGATCAAAAGTTTATGTTGGATTTATTCATGCTAATTTGAGTGGATGGATAGGGAAAATCATCTCTTTGAGGTGTACACTTGCACATAGTTTTCAAGGAAGATTGTACTTCATATAGATTCGTCTATTTTGTCAAAAGTAAACATGATAATTTTCCTGTCTTTGGAATTTCAGAAACTGGTTGAAAGACAAGCTGGAAACAAAATCAAAGTTCTGGAAAACGACAACAGGGCTGAATTCATAAATAAGCAATTTGAAGAGTATTTCAAGCAAAATACGATAAAACATGACGAAACAAGTCTGTATACACTGCAGCAGAATGTCCTAACTGATCGATGAAACATGTCCATTATTCAGTGTGCATAAACTATTTTAATGAGCATTCACTTATCTCAAGTATAGTAAATTGTGCTGCATGCATCTTCAATTAACGACAATGTAAAGCAAACAATAATGTTACTCTGTATGAAAAACCGTTTGGAGAACATCTATCTTTAAAACACATGAGGAAGTTTCTGTCAGAAAAATATATACATTTTCCTTATAATTTAGTTCAAACCAGCACAATAAATCGAAGAAATTTATCATGGTTGGCTAAGATGGGCATACTACGCATAATCGACTTTACAATCCTGATGAAAAGAAAATTAAATCTCCAGCAAAATGTCTCTTTCAGTAAAGAAGAAACGTGTAGCTTAACTGTTGTGGAACAGAGATATGCAGAATTTTGCCACAGGAACTCTGCTGCACGCGAAGGTGTTCAAGAGGAAACTGAAGAGGATGATGCTAGTGAAGAAGTCAAAGAAACTTGAAAGAGGAAGTTGAGAGATCGAACTAATCTGTGAGCACCTGTTCATTATCAAGACAAAGATAACAGCCTATTCTGTGATTATCTCTGAACATCAAACTTTTGAAAAAGAAATGGCATCACAAGATCATCAAAGTGGAAGCAAACAATGGAAAAGGAGATGGCATCTTTGGAGAGTATCATTACCACACAATTGCAATGCAGTTGAATAAAAGTTTTTGTGTCATGTGAAGCAGAATTATAAGGGAAAAATGGATTGCTTTGAAGATAGACTATTTGCTGATAAAGTGCTTTTTCCTTGATTAAAAATTCGGAGCAGCATAAACGTATCAACACATACACATTAAATATTGTTGTACATGTGAACATGTTAAGGGCAGTGATACTGAAGTTTTTTGTGTTTTTTTTCTGACAGACAGTTGGCAGATTTGTTTGCAAAACCCTTGACTAGAGACAAATTCATATGGGATAGAAATGCTCTGTCAATGATTTCAAAACTGATCTCAATTAAACAAGAGTGGGAATGTTAACAAGAGTGAGCTTGTTATACTGAGTGCCTCGTTTTGTTTATTCATACATTCGTAATAGAGCACACCAGAGATGAACTATCATTCTGTGCATGACCGTGTTCTGTGGCCTTATAAAAATATATCTTTCCTTTGTTTTGTTATCGTTGTTACTGTCACTTTTCGTTCTAATAATATCATTTTGTTATTAGACTCAGACTTTGTTCTGCTCTGTGCTTTTCAGCAAAACGTAATTACAGACAACATTCATTTACACTTTTATATGAACTCTGAGGTATATTGCACTGAGCCAATTATTCTGTA
The DNA here is from genome assembly GCF_023897955.1 of Schistocerca gregaria. Taxonomy (NCBI): domain Eukaryota; kingdom Metazoa; phylum Arthropoda; class Insecta; order Orthoptera; family Acrididae; genus Schistocerca; species Schistocerca gregaria. The sequence goes on along the minus strand of NC_064921.1, from coordinate 803,069,682 downwards.
CTGGTCGTAAATATTAGCTTTGGAAGCTCAATTCTGAGAGTTTTTAATCATATGCATCCACCATACAACAATATTTGTTGTCTTTGTATACAACACCATCTATATATACTGTGCTGAACCAGTTTTCTTTGCAAGTCTGAGACATGAGTGAAAAGCAAAGCTCATGTTTCAAAAGAACGCCACTAACATTACATTTTTATAGCAGTACTGCGATGCATTGGACTGAACCATTTGTTCTTTGCAAGTCAGACATACTAGTGTGTTAAGAAAGCTTGTAGTAGCTCAGTACAATTATTCTCAGCATTTCGCAATTTAATGAATAATTTTACATATCTCTCTTCCACACAACACTGTAATAATGTACAGTTAGATCTCATATTGGGGAATATATGATAGCAAATTAAACACATATTAAAACTTTTTAAAAACATTAATTTTTATTTCTTTTTCATACACATACATGCCAATTACTAATAAATGCTAATACTCCAGTCATTATATCCATTCACAACACAGCAATCTTTGTTAAATAATTGTTTTTTATAGACCTTAAACTCAGTACTTACAAGATTTTGTTCACATGAATCAATTCATTTGTTCAGTTCCACTCCAACACGAACTTTATTGCGCATTTTATAATCAACCAAATGGTCATGAGCCTTTCTAACACTTTTGGTTAGTTGACATATTCTATCAATTGCATAACACAGAACTGTACACACTTTGAATATTTGACACAATTGGCTTTTTAAATCATATATTGTGTGTCATACTACAGTCACGTAATTTTCACACTGTGCCACTTAATACTCATATAATGGACACGGTGAGACAACTTCTGGTGGCAGTCCTGCTGCTGCTGCTGCTGCCAGTGTTGACGCACTTAGGAAAACGGTTAATATTCACCTCCTGCAGATTGTATGATTAATTGGCCAATACATACAATATTCTTGCATATGCAGTGCCACCCCACTTGACGTAATTGCTGTTGCTCAGTTTCCAGTTCTATGAATACTGTGAACATTTTGTCCGGTACTAACCCTACACTGATGAATTAGGCCCATAAATGGTCAAGTGAAATATATTCATGAACATCAGACCTGTTCGATGATTTTATACTCTGGGGGATTTGATGAACTGAGTGGAAAAGTTTATATGTACATGCAAAACCCTCTTCTCAACTGCTATCCATGAATTATAATGGAGCACATTTGTCTGGAGTGCTGGATGCCAAATGCAATAGCCCATGTCAGCAATGAATATGCTAAAATTGAATTGGTCATAGGTTAAAAATGTAAGGGAAGGTCAGACATGTCTCCAGGAATCAAGTATGTCATAGGTAAATATCAAGTCGCCCAAGGATTTAAGTAGATCATTAATTACAGAGAAAACAAAACCATGTATGTTCCTGAATTGAGGTAGATCTTTGGCTAAAAATAGCTCCCGCCAGTCTTGGGGCAAAGTAGGTCAGCCAAAAAGTAGGTCTGGAGCTGACCTACTTTGTCCTGGATTAGTAGGATTTTGTGCACTCGTGTGCGCATAATGTTATGACACAAATCTGATCATTGGCCGGGACTGTCTATCATAGCATGATAGATATTCACTCTACTGTTACACAGACGTCTCTAATGCATTCCTACTGGTTCTTTACTTTGAACTGAAATGCTGCAATCCACTCGAGCATGGCGTTCTACCTGTAGTTATCGCTCATGGTAACTCTGTGCATATTTATGAACATCAGGGGCGACGTGATAGGTACAGGAAGTTTCACACTTTTGTTGATGTGTGTAGTACCAGTCGAGACATGGAATCTTCTAGCACACCATGTCTGAGAGTTTGTTGCTCATTTCTATCTGTAATTGATTATATTTACCCCACTAGTATGTGTAACTTCTGTTTAACTGTTTCCTATTTGACACACGTGATTTCACATGTCATTGCCACTGAAAAACTCCAGAACTTCCTATTATGGAAAGCAAATGAAGCCCTCAAGTACATTTACAACTGAGCAGTAACAATAATTTAAGAGTGAATGTAATGAATGAAAATAATAATATGCACTTCATCACAAAGAAGGAAAACAGCTCTGTTGCTTTAAGAATAGATGATAAATCTTTATACTTCAAAGCATTAAAACCTGAAAAGAAAGGAGTCATATACATGTATACATACTCATTCAACAATGCAGCAGAGCACATTAAATACAGCATAGTAACAAACTTTCGCTGAGTCAGTATTAAACAGAAAACTATGTACCATATAGATACCTAACTTTATGGGAATGACATTCAGACAGTGTGCTACAGGATTTGCGTAGTTACTAGTGTTAGTAGTGGTAGTATCATAGCTTGCCATAGCTTGACTTAGGGTTGAAACACAACCATCAGTGTGCAATAAAGTTTCAGAGAGTCAACATGGGTCTGGACAAGGTCAGCAGGGCTTTACTCATAAAGCTGTTTCGCCGAAACAACAGCAATATTGCTGCTGCTCCTCGCCAGTATCGACGTCTTTCCACACTGTACCTGAAGAACATGATCCGGAAGTTCCAATTAACAGGCGATTTGGTAACTGCTCCTGGGAGAAGGTGATGACCAATTGCGCCACAAACTGTTGAAAACTGTTTCCGTAACTAAGAATTCTGGACGCAATGTGTGATCTTCAAGCACTGCACAAGCTGTGTCATGACAGCTAAACTTTCCATGGTCCATCGTCCGAAACGTGCTGCAACGAACTGTGAAATGCTATCCCTAGTGCTGTTCCAGACTGACACACATTCAGATGGTCGACATATTGAGCAACGTAAACGTGTTACACAATTAACAAATGTTACCCTCTCAGGTGGAAATATGTTTGGTTCATTTGCTATTTCTCTTCCACATGTCCTTACGAACGTTTCCACAAACTTTCGTTGTCCTATCGTTTTTAGCGTTGGTCCCTTCAAGTAGCAAAAGTTTAATCATAATCACTGCATATTATGCAAATAAAGCGATGAAGTGAATTAAAGAACTTTCTGATGGATAATTTTTTCTACTCCATTTAAGATGTCTTCACAGAAACTTTTGAAATTAGTCTTTTAGGTTATATTATGACTAAAATTAGCATTACAATATAACAGTGTTGTGTAATGTTAAGTTGATTCGTTGCACTGCACTTAAATTAAATTTATCTTCTTGATTTCTTTCCACATCCAATGGATCCCTATCTGAAGAATCCACAGAACATGTGTGATTAATGTAAATCAACATACTGAAACACATTGCTGAAAACGTCCACATGAACTTAGAACTATTATGTTAAAACGAATTATAACTAAGTGATCTGTGTAATGCCTTTTTCTCCTCACGACTGCAAGTTAACCTGAAAATACGATGATAAAATACATGTCGAGGCACGACAGTTCATCCATTAGGAAATATTTGCATCCAGCGACAGACGTTCCATTTCCTGAGGGAAATATGTATCTGTTGTTGCAGATATTCCATCTGCCAACAGTAAACTGCTCTGGCATGCAATATGCAGGAGCCCTGGGTGTTACCACGATACCATTAAGTGAGGAGCATAGAGCATGTGGTTTCAAAATTCTCTTCCAAATACACGGGCACAGAGCAGCTAATCTTGTAAAACTGTCATATGAGTGTGCTCTTGTTGTTGTTGCTGTTGTTGTTGTTCAGTCAAAAGGCTGGTTTGATGCAGCTCTTTATACTAGTGTGCACAGCACAAACCTCTTCTCTAGTTAACCACTGCAACCTACATCCATTTGAAAATGGTTACTGCATTCCTGCCAAGGTCTCTCTCTACTACTTTTACCCCTTCTCTTACCTGTATTACCAAACTGTCTATTCCTTAGGGTCTCACTATGTGACCTGTAACAGATCACTTCTTTTAGTCAAGTAGTGCCATAACTTTATTACTCCCATAATTCTCATCAGTACTTCCTCATTAGTTCTTTGATCTCCCCCTGTAATGTTCAAATTCTTCTATAGCACCACATTTTAGAAACTTCTACTCTCTTCAGAATGAAATTTTCTCTCTGCAACGGGGTGTGCCCTGACGTGAAACTTCCTGACATTAAAACTGTGTGCTGGACCGAGACTCAAACTCGGGACGTTTGCCTTTTTTGAGCAAGTGCTCTTACCAACACTTCTACTCTGTTCTTGTCTAGACTGCTTGTCGTCCACATTTCTCTCTGTAAAGGCTACACTCAAGACAAATACCTTCAGGAAAGACTTCCTAGCAACTCAATGTTCAGTGTTATAAAATTTCTTTTTTTCAGAATTTTTTTATTTCTCTTGTCAGTCTTCATTTTGTATCCTCTCTACTTCTACCATCTCCAGTTATTTTGCAGCCCAGATACAGAAACTCATCGTTGTTTGCATAGTCTCATTTCCTATCTTATTCCCCCAGCCCTGCCTTATTTAATTAAACCATATTCATTTGCCCTTGTTTCACTTTTGTTTAAGTTTATTTTATAATCTCTTTTCAGGAAATTATCCATTCCATTCAAGAAGTCCTTTGCCACCTCTGACTGAATTATACCATGTTGTCAGCAAATCTCAAGGCTTTTCTTTCTTCTTTCATCCACCTTACTCCTTGATTTCCTTCACTCCTTGCTCAGCGTACAAACTGAATAACATTTGAGATAGAATACTGTCCCCTTTCGCTCCCTTCTCAACTACTACATGTCCAACTAGCATAACTGCAGTTGGTTTCCGTAAAAATCTCAAATAACGTATCATTCAATGAATTTTATACCTGCTAACTGCATAAATTCAAAGAGTGTTGTTCAGAAAACTTCGTCAAACGCTTCCTGCAAATTTACAAATACTATAAATGCAGATTTGTCTTTCTTCAACCTATCTTCTTCATGTCAGTTGTAACATGACTGGTCAAGATCACTTTTCGATCCTGTTCAGTTAAATTTTACTTCGGACACAAAATTGGGCAGTACTGACTGTTGGATGGTGACTGAAAGGTTCTCATGCAAAGTTGCGGGTTCTGGCACATTCCTTTGATTCCAGCACATCCCTTGTCTAGTGTGTAGTTTCTGCAAGAAGGTTTCCCTCAAGTTGGGTGGCAACTCTAGGATGGTTGCCACAGCTTCCTAGGCGCATTCTGAAGTTGCAGAATTTTCTGGGAATCTATCCCTGACTCGGCGCTGCAACGTTGCCTTAGAAACCGAGTGCCTACTTGAGATGTATCAAGTATCTATTCAGCATTGATGTGAAAAAGAATCCTGCCTTTCCATTCCCTTTAAACGGGAGAAATTTACTACCCTCTCAACAATATTTCGGTCTTGCCAGTCTCTTATATTACTCCCCTACTAGACACTGTGTACACTTCATCAACCAAGAGTAAAATATCTTTCAAACTCAATACCAACCACAGAAATCGTGTATGCCTATTTGTACACCATCTCAGGGAAACTTTCACAGTGTTACTCTCTATTTCAATACTTCAAGGCACATTCACGCTCATCATATTGGTTACAAGCTTACTGTCGTCCCTAGAGAGTGATTTGAGCTAAGTACAGACAACTTGGCATGTTATTCATTTGTCTCCTCGGAGTAGTCCTGTGCTGGTTATCTTCCTCTTCCTAGCTCTCGTCCCTTGCTGATGTTTCCTAAAGTTTGAAGATCTGAGGGTCGCTTCTACTAACAGCATAAGGTGTTCGATCTCAAAGCGGCTACTGCTTACCTTGTTGTTTGAGCATCTTGGACACAGAGTAAGTTGGGTTATTTCTCTCGTTAATTTCAAAATGCGAGTTGCGCAGACAAGGAATTCTGATTTCGTTTTACTTTCAGTCTCCTTAATGATGTCTGTCGATGTCCCATAAAATTCTGTTTGGTCCCCTCCCCCAAGTCAACCAACCCATATAATTAACTTCATTGTTTCATGTTAGTTTCCTGTGTTTTTGTTATTCAAGAGTCACTTTAGAGTTATATCCCATCTGTTTTTAAATACGAATACAAATTAAGTAATTTATGAATTCGACTACCATTTATGAAAATAACTTCCTACAACTTCTCCCACGATCAGGCGACTCTTATTTAACAAATACTCTTTCCAGTCACATCAATGCGAGCACCGCCTATGATCAACGTCAACGTGAAATAACCACTAACAGGCGGCATGTGGCAGGTGGCAACGCTAACAGTGGAGGGTGTATAAAGAGTGCAGAGGAGAAGAGTCGTTGTAATGCGAAACGTAGCAATTTATATGATGTCCAAAAGGATAAGATCACTGGCTTTCAGGCCAAGAGTGGAAGCATTTCTGAAATGCCGTGCCACCATAGTTAAAGTATCCCACGCATGGCAAAAAGGTTGTTAACAAAAAAAGTATGTTATCCAAAATTGAAAATGGTGTAACTGTGGTACAACATGGGCCATAGACTACAGGGGTGAATGACTGCTGCAGAGATGCATACAAGTGAATCGATGTGTAACTGTTGAGCAACTGACAGCCCAGATAAACAAGGGGACCACCGACAGTGTCTTCTCAACAACCATTCAGCGAATGTTGCTGCATATGGGCCTCCACAACAGGTGCCTTGTTCATGCACACATGCTGACTGCTGTTCATCTATAACAAAGGCTAGAATTTATATACCAATGCTTTAACTGGACATCCACTGACTGACAACAAGTGGCTTTTTTCAGATGAATCATGTTTTATGCTCCATCGGACAAAAAGACCATTGGCATGTATGGTGTGAAACATCTAAAAACAAACACCCTGCATGCGATGTAGTCTGGGGAATGATTTTGTGGCATTTACAGCGTGATGTTGTCGTTCTGCAAAGTGCAACAGATCAATACAAGTGTATGTGTATATTTGGGGAGCACTCCACTCCAACATGCAGTTTGTTTTTCCTCAGCACAATGGTATCTACCAGCAGGGCAATGCAACATGCCACGCACTTTCTAGTGTACATATGTTGTGCAAAGAGCACCAGGATGAGTTTAAGTACTCTCCTGGCCACCGCACTCCCTGGATTTAAACTCAATTGAGAATCTGTGGGGCCACCTCGATCAGGCTGTTCACACCATGGATGCTCAAACAAGAAACCTTGCACAGCTGGTCATGTCACTGGAGTCAGCACAGCTCCACATCCCAGTCGGTACCTTTCAGAACCTTGTTGGCTCTCCTCTTGCAAATCTCACAGCAGTCCGCACTGCAGAATGTGGTTATTCAGGCTTTTGACAGGTGGTCACATTAAACTAATTGGATAGTGTATAATCAGGAGTACACTAACTTGACCATTTTATTTCAGAGCTCAAACCATTAACTAATGCAGATCCATTCCACATTACTTTGCAGCCAGGGCTTATTAAACTTATAGTTTGGTAGTATTCACACCTATCAACACCTGATTTCTTTGGAATTTCAGTTATTAGTTCGAATCTAAGCATATTTCTCACGTCTCATACCTCTTGCACACCAGGTGGAATCGTTTTGTCATCGCTTGCTCTTCCTAGGATTTAAGCCGTTCTCTCACAGGCTGTGAAAATGCATGTGGACGAGGTCCTGGTGACATCACAGTGCGGAATTCCACATTCCACTACAATGCAAAGTGCAAAACGAAGAATCTGGCATGTCAGATTTTTGTCTTAAGAGGAACATGACCAATGAGATGCGACATCATTTTAAATCACATGCAGAACTTACGAGCTGCAATACTGTATAGAGTTAAAGTCTGTACTTGTTGGTTTTTTAATTATATATATATGCTGTATGAATATAAGCTATTTCAAAGCATCAGCAACTTGAAGATCTCTACAAAACACATAGTTTTAGTTGCTATTTCTTATAATAAAATTACAGGAAATTACTTAGCCATGGGTAAAAGCTTACTGTATTTGATGTTTTTAGTGTTACAACTTGTATCCAATGAAAGTATATTCTTTCAATGCTACAGCACAATTATGATGTATTACAAGCACATCGTTCTGGTGCAATTTGTCATAGTTAAATATCAAATAATGACATTTGTAAATACAATCTTTACACAGTGTATACCATATACAGAGACACAGCTGCAGTGTCGAAGCTGCAGTGAAGTTGATAGTGTTGTCAGCTGTAAAGCTCCTTCCAATTTTATTCACCTTTTGTTTTCTAAAATATTCAGAATATTTCTTATTAATTTAATTGAAGTATTATTACAATAGTCGATGATAATTACTATAAATAATGTACTGGACTGTTATAATTAAACTGAAAATTTTCAGAGTGTTACAGTGTGGACTGTATAATCGCAGGAACATGAAACATCATACGCATGTTCATAAATCGGTGTACTCACGGAGTATTCTGAAAAAACTAATAGTTGTGCTTACTGGAACTAGGTGCAAATGTGCCACTGTAAGCAATCAGGCTGTGAAATGTATCCTGTTTGAAGCCAGTATGCAGTTTGACATTTTGTGATGTGTGTTTATTCCTTTTGTGAACTGGATGTTGGTGTAACGGATTAAGAAGGGTGAAGTCTTCTTTACAAAACACAATTGTTATTGGGAAGAAGTACTGTGCATTGATGGTAAGGTTGTTTTATCAGAACAGCAGCAACAGCAGTGCTACACTTCGCGTATACCATATACAGAGGTATGGCTGCAATGTTGAAGCTGCAGTGATTGATAGCGTTGTCAGCTGTAAAGAAAAAGGCAGCAGGTTTGCGTACAGCTCCTACCCATTTTTTTTACCCTTTGCTTTCTAAAACATTATGAGTCCTTCTTATTAATTTTATAGAAGTATTATCTACAACAGTCGATGATAGTTACTATAAATAATGTACTGGGTGGTTATAATTAAAGTGAACATTTTCAGGGTGCTATAGTTTGAGCTGTATACATTGCTTACAGATACAACTGGCCCCATTTCAACAAATAGGCTAAAGAATATGATCAAGAAACCTGAAGAAGAAGGTGAATTCGGTGGTGCAGCAGGGAGAGGTATGTGGTCCTTTCCCATGTCAGTTGCTGAAGAAGTTGCTGTAGTTACAGCCTACTGTCCAACAAGTGCTTCAAATTCTACAACCAGTACTCGAGGTGTGTCATGGGAATTCCCTCCCCCCACCCCCCCTTGTCAACTGTTAAAAGATTTTGCAGAACATTTTACACAGGTATCCCTCCCAGATTCAGAAAAGTGCACCAAATGAAGCCACAAGGTAAGCTACAGCACCATGACTTTGCCCTTCGTTTTTTGGCATGCATGGAAATGGGTAACATGGCTGGATACGAATGAGACACATTTTACTCTTCTGCAGTGCCATGAATGCACAGAACTTTTGCATATGGGGTTCTACTCCAACATATGTTGTGCAGTAATATCCAATGAACTCAGCTTCTGTGACTGTATGGAGTGGTTTCACAAGACCCTCCTTTCTCAGTCCATTTCTGTTCAAGGAGATGAAACATCATGGGCTTTTTAGGTGTGCAATGACATCTGCATGTTATAAAGACCTCCTTGTGCAAAACGAGATTCCAGGTTTGCAAGAACACAACTCTGTCCACACTACTATTTACATGAAAGATGAAGCAACACCACATGTCATCTGCCAGGTGAAAGATTTGCTTCAGGAAACCTTCGGTAATGACTGCATCATCTCTATTCAATTTCAAGATGTGCAGTGTTCTATGTCCCCTTACCTACATACATGTGACTTCTGGTTGTGGGGATATCTGACAGATTGTGACTATCAGGGATGTGTCCAGACTCTTTCTGATCCGAAGGATAGCTTATGACGATCATTCTGTTTACATTGGATATGCCCCGAGCAACTGTCGACTGTGTTGGGAGACCACAACGAACACATGCTGTAACTTGTGACTGTGTCCTAATAAATGTACTAGAACCACCGTTATCATGTGTTTGATCGTTCCTCCCCTTTCCCTGGACCCATACCACATTGTAACTGCTTATAGTGTCTTATTTTCACCTTGAGGCAGAAAGTGGAACTATTTTTCTTCAGCATGCTCTGTGAGTACACTGATTAATGAACATACCTACAATGTTTCAGCGTCCTCCGATGTTTACAGCCCACATTGCAGCACTCGGAACACTCTCAGATTAATTATAACCAGCCAGCATTTTCTACAATTCCTTTTGCACACATCAGTGATTGGAATGTTTCACCAGTAGCCATAAATCCTATCATGGCTGCCAGTCTATATCAGAAAGTAAACACAAGTTACACACTGGAAGTTTTTAGTATCATGAAACTTTATGTAAAATGTACACATCTATCTTTTGATTTTGTGGACTGCCTTGTGTTTGTGTCTTGCTGGTAAATATCTTTTTCACCGATGGTGAGCAGCTTTGAAAACATCTCCTCTTCTACTCAAATGAAAGAACAAAACAAATCCCGATCTTGAGGTCTACCACAGCCACGGCACAATAGCCCGGAATATTTTGATAATTGTGATGCTGAATTAGTAACTCATACCCCACGCAATATACCAGAACTTCATTCATATTAAACAAGAATTTATCTGCAATGATCATTACGAATTACAGATTAAGTTTCCGAATACTTCTTGTTGATAAAAAATTAATGATTGCTTAAAATTTTGTTGTATTTGGCACAACGCGTTTAATTTTAATTTCTTTCACATTATGATGCAAAGTCACTATTATAGAATTAAAATCTGCACTTTTCATCTGTCCTTGTTATCACAATGTCTTGTAAATGATCTCAGATACTGAAATTTATACATGCATCGGTATTATTCTTACACTCACTATGTGTGTTAAATCAAAACTGTGAGCTAATTATTAGCACAACCCGACTTCCGATTCTCACGCAAAAAGCCGACACCTGATGAAAGGATACACGCGTGTAGAACGTGAAAACTCGTATTTTTGTTCATGTCAATGTTGAATTCACTGTTGACTCGCGTTCCGCAAGCACTGCGTCGTCGTATGTGACTGTGACAGCAAACAGCTGACAACCTACTGCCTGCATGCACCTGTTAAGGAATGCCGTAATTCGCAGCAGGAACGATAAGCTCGGAAATGACCTCTAGCTGACATCAGGCTTACGATCAATGCTTTTTATTTACGTAGCACAGTTTTGTTTCACGTAAATTTTGTCTTTCAGTAAAACTGTACAAGCTGGTTTTCCTACGAAATAACTTGTTGAAGAGAATCTGCAACATGCAATGAGCTTAAAGCATGTCAAGCAAGTGATTAATGCTTATTCATTGCGAAATTACTATTAATGGATAATTTGTACCCTGCCATAATAGTCCTATTCTTCTGGCCATTGAAAATAATGGAAAACGTCTAATTTGGACGACTGTATAACAAATATTGCTTATAAACTTAGCAGAACACAATTTTTAATTTTCAGCAATAAATTGTGAAGGGGATTGAACATCACTACATCTTGACACCGCCTACAGCTGTTCACCTCCTTGACTACGTCCGAACTTTAATAAGACCGAGAGATCATTCGCACAACGTGTTAACGAATACAGCAGTGTTTTCTCAAATTAAGTTTGGCTGAGGTGGTGTTTAATGAGTCAATATTCCAATATTATTAACACTCTGACCGGTTACTGACAACCCTTTCAGATGCCAGTTCACAAACATAAAATGAATGACGATGTTCCAACAAAAATATCACAGAGTGGCTGTAGAAACAGGAAATTAAAGATCTGTGCGTAAATACGTAGCAATGTACTGTTAACGACACGCCACAAGGGTCTCTGACACGACTGTCTCTTACAACGATTATGACCTCGCTGGAATGCATCCTTTATGTAATACGATGAATCAATGAGCAGCTGCCTCTTGCAAGGATTATGATTAATCGTCATTCACAACTTACCATCCTAAATGGAAGTTTGCTCTAGAAATGCAGTTACTTTAGAATCAAGCAAACAACTACAGACGTCCACATTCCTGTAAAATGCTCGTGAAGTGAATGTAGTTCGCATTGCATTCATGTACTATAACGTGCATCTTGTATGTCACAATTCACGCAAATCAAGCTGTAATGACATCACAAACGACATTAAATAAACTTTTATTCATATTTTGCCTCTCAAACTGCAATCGTGGATACATTGTTCAAAAGTTTATTACATTCCCAAGTCAATGTAAACAAAATATTATTTTGTTCGCAAAATTAATAAAAAACGAACCTGTCACAGTTCTTAACCTAGCAGACCAGAACACATCGCAAAAGAACACTGCTACTGTATACCACGTAATTAGGTCTCTACTTTACTAGAAGCAATTAACTTGCACACACATTCCGTGCTAACTGACCTGGGTCACTGATGTGACAGACGATGCCATTAACCTCTGACAGATGGATTCATATCAGACATAACGAGAGTTTCCGTCACAATTCACCATCCTCTCCGATTTGTCAAACACTTTCTGGACACTCACTTTAACCCGACCTTGCAATTACTTCCGCGTACGACAACACCGAAATATACCAAGATTTACAAACTCGTCATTTCGCGCACACACTATCAGTCAACACAGACTCCATCGAATATGTTGGTAATTGCATGAGGGTGGTCGAGATGGCAGCACCGCCTACAGTGGGGAAGTTCTTCTGCATACCGTTAGATGGGGTGTAAACCTGAATTGAGTGATTTGCGCTTGCTTCGAGTAGTACAGTGCGTGAAAAACAGCAGAAAGCATTAGGTTGTACGAGTTTCGATACACGGACTGCAGCTCACATGCAGATAGCTGGAAACATAAATCAAATACACGGATTATTGCACTTCTCAGATGCGGAAAGAAAAATAAGAACTCCAGTGAAATGTTACCTGAGAGACGTCCGCTACTAACAACAACTGAGCAAATTATTAGATCATCGGCTCCTTAGCAGGGAGCCATTGCAGGGACGTGTTCAGCTGTTTAACATCTTGATTTCAATTAATTATTCACACTTGATTACTAACGGAGCTTCGAGGATTTACCGGTACGTCAATTCTAAAAAGAGATAGGATGTAGTAAAACTTCGACAGTAATCAGCCAGTTAACAACATGTGTAAATCTGTTAACACAGTTGTGGTAACAATGACTAACAAAGTACAAATGGCAAGTAAAACAAGTTGTAAGACATGTTCAGTAAATCACGTTAGACAAAAAGACAATAGGTTCATATCTGAATGAGAAACTTGAAACTTTTCAGCGAAGGACAGGAATACGTAAATTAGCAATGGCTCAAGGTTAAAAGAATAGCTGCCCACGCTCAGGAGAGATATGTACCCAGTAAAATAGTTCGTAATAGGAGAGACCCTCCATGCAAAGAAACTTCTGAAGAAACAGAGACTGTTGCACAATAATTGTAAAACAGATCATATTGCTTTGGGTACAGAAATGCTGAATGAAACAAGTTTGACTGTGAAGAGAGCAATTTGTGAAGCCTTCAGTACTAACGTAGCTGAATTTTGCACAATGAACTTTCACAAAAGTCATAGATATTCTGATCGCTTGTAAAAGCTGTTAGTGGCATCGAAGTTAGTGTACAGTCACTCGTGGGGTTGAGGGTAGCAAAGTAAAAGCAGAAAGTTTTAACTCTATTTTCAAAAGTTCATTTGCAAAGGAAAACCCAAGAGAACTGCCCCACTTTAATTCTCGAACCAACTGAAATTATTAAATCTTAACAGAGCTCCAAGACTCGATGGAATCCCTATCACATTCCATACTGAATTTGCAGCTGAGTTAATCTCTATTTTAAATATAATCTATTGGAGATCCTACACACAAACCTGTGCCCAATAGTTGGAACAAAGTATATGTCACACCCATTAAAAAAACACATTCTGAGCTCATACATAATGAGATATATGTGAAAGAACAGTCTCCTTCATACCATCCAATCTGGATTCCCAAAACACAAATCCTGAAACCCAATTCTCACTTTTGTCACATGACACCAGTACTGAAAGCTCTGGATCAGGGTGGTCAGGTAGATGCAGTATTTCTTGATTTCCTAAAGGAGTCTGACTCAGTGTCACATCTGGAGTTATTATCAAAAGTATTATCTTATGAAGTATCGGAAAAAATATGAGACCTGTACCAAATAGGATTAGCAAGGGATATTGAATGTGTACAGAGAAGAGCAGCACAAGTGGTCACAGGTTTGTTTGATTCGAGAGAGAGTATTACAAAGATGTTGAAGAAACTTAACTGGCAGATTCATGAAGATAGACATAACTACAAATGGAAAAACTGGTAGAAGCCGACCTCGGGGAAGATCAGTTTGGATTCCATAGAAATGTTGGAACACGTGAGGCAATACTGACCTTACGCCTTATCTTAGAAGAAAGATTAAGGAAAGGCAAACCTACGTTTCTAGCATTTGTAGACTTAGAGAAAGCTTTTGGCAATGTTGACTGGAATACTCTCTTTCAAATTCTAAGGGTGGCAGGGGTAAAATACAGGGAGCGAGGCGGGGGTAAAATAAGGGAGCGAAAGGCTATTTATAAATTGTACAGAAACCAGAAGGCAGTCGAGGGGCATGAAAGGGAAGCAGCGGTTGGGAAGGGAGTGAGACAGGGTTGTAGTCTCTCCCCGTTGTTATTCAATATGTATATTGAGCAAGCAGTAAAGGAAACAAAAGAAAAATTTGGACTAGCTATTAAAATCCAGGGAGAAGAAATAAAAACTTTGAGGTTCGCCAATGACACTAATTCTTTCAGAGACAGCAAAGGACTTAGAAGAGCAGTTGAACGGAATGGACTGTGTCTTGAAAGGAGGGTGTAAGATGAACATCAACAAAAGCAAAACGAGGATAATGGAATGTAGTCGAATTAAGTCGGGTGATGCGGAGGGAATTAGATTAGGAAATGAGACATTTAAAGTAGTAAAGGAGTTTCGCTATTTGGGGAGCAAAATAACTGATGATGGTCGAAGTGGAGACGATATAAAATGTAGACTGGCAATGGCAAGGAAACCATTTCTGAGAGAAGAGAAATTTGTTGACATCGAGTATACACTCCTGGAAATTGAAATAAGAACACCGTGAATTCATTGTCCCAGGAAGGGGAAACTTTATTGACACATTCTTGGGGTCAGATACATCACATGATCACACTGACAGAACCACAGGCACATAGACACAGGCAACAGAGCATGCACAATGTCGGCACTAGTACAGTTTATATCCACCTTTCGCAGCAATGCAGGCTGCTATTCTCCCATGGAGACGATCGTAGAGATGCTGGATGTAGTCCTGTGGAACGGCTTGCCATGCCATTTCCACCTGGCACCTCAGTTGGACCAGCGTTCGTGATGGACGTGCTGACCGCGTGAGACGACGCTTCATCCAGTCCCAAACATGCTCAATGGGGGACAGATCCGGAGATCTTGCTGGCCAGGGTAGTTGACTTACACCTTCTAAAGCACGTTGAGTGGCACGGGACACATTCGGACATGCATTGTCCTGTTGGAACAGCAAGTTCCCTTGCCGGTCTACTAATGGTAGAACGATGGGTTCGATGACGGTTTGGATGTACCGTGCACTATTCAGTGTCCCCTCGACGATCACCAGAGGTGTACGGCCAGTGTAGGAGATCGCTACCCACACCATGATGCCGGGTGTTGGCCCTGTGTCCCTCGGTCGTATGCAGTCCTGATTGTGGCGCTCACCTGCACGGCACCAAACATGCATACAACCATCATTGCCACCAAGGCAGAAGCGACTCTCATCGCTGAAGACGACACATCTCCATTCGTCCCTCCATTCATGCCTGTCGCGACACCACTGGAGGCGGGCTGCACGATGTTGGGGCGTGAGCGGAAGACGGCCTAACGGTGTGCGGGACCGTAGCCCAGCTTCATGGAGACGGTTGCGAATGGTCCTCGCCGATACCCCAGGAGCAACAGTGTCCCTAATTTGCTGGGAAGTGGCGGTGCGGTCCCCTACGGCACTGCGTAGGATCCTACGGTCTTGGCGTGCATCCGTGCGTCGCTGCGGTCCGGTCCCAGGTCGACGGGCACGTGCACCTTCCGCCGACCACTGGCGACAACATCGATGTACTGTGGAGACCTTACGCCCCACGTTTTGAGCAATTCGGCGGTACGTCCACCCGGCCTCCCGCATGCCCACTATACGCCCTCGCTCAAAGTCCGTCAACTGCACATACGGTTCACATCCACGCTGTCGCGGCATGCTGCCAGTGTTAAAGACTGCGATGGAGCTCCGTATGCCACGGCAAACTGGCTGACACTGACGGCGGCGGTGCACAAATGCTGCGCAGCTAGCGCCATTCGACGGCCAACACCGCGGTTCCTGGTGTGTCCGCTGTGCCGTGCGTGTGATCATTGCTTGTACAGCCCTCTTGCAGTGTCCGGAGCAAGTATGGTGGGTCTGACACACCGGTGTCAATGTGTTCTTTTTTCCATTTCCAGGAGTGTAGATTTAAATGTCAGGAAGTCGTTCCTGAAAGTATTTGTATGGAGTGTAGCCATCTACATCTACATCTACATCTACATGACTACTCTGCAATTCACATTTAAGTGCTTGGCAGAGGGTTCATCGAACCACAATCATACTATCTCTACTATTCCACTCCCGAACAGCGAGCGGGAAAAACGAACACCTAAACCTTTCTGTTCGAGCTCTGATTTCTCTTATTTTATTTTGATGATCATTCCTACCTATGTAGGTTGGGCTCAACAAAATATTTTCGCATTCGGAAGAGAAAGTTGGTGACTGAAATTTCGTAAAAAGCTCTCGCCGCGACGAAAAACGTCTATGCTGTAATGACTTCCATCCCAACTCGTGTATCATATCTGCCACACTCTCTCCTCTATAACGCGATAATACAAAACGAGCTGCCCTTCTTTGCAACCTCTCGATGTCCTCCGACAATCCCACCTGGTAAGGATCCCACACCGCGCCATGTATGGAAGTGAAACATGTACAATAAATGGTTTGGACAAGAAGAGAATAGAAGCTTTCGAAATGTGGTGCTACAGAAGAATGTTGAAGATTAGGTGGGTAGATCATGTAACTAATAGGAGGTATTGAATAGGAATGGGGAGAAGAGAAGTTTGTGGCACAACTTGACTAGAAGAAGGGATCGGTTGGTAAGACATGTCCTCAGGCATCAAGGGATCACAAATTTAGCATTGGAGGGCAGTGTGGAGGGTAAAAATCGTAGAGGGAGACCAAGAGATGAATACACTAAGCAGATTCAGAAGGATGTAAGTTGCAGTAGGTATTGGGAGATGAAGAAGCTTGCACAGGATAGATTAGCATGGAGAGTTGCATCAAACCAGTCTCAGGACTGAAGACCACAACAATAACAACAAAAGACATAACTACCACAAGAAATACTACTTACAAATTTTCTAGAGCCAGCTTTAGGTTATGGCTCTATAAATATACAACCCTAAATCCTACTTAGTGGATTTTCTAGAGCCAGCTTTAGGTTAAGACTCTATAAATACACAACTCCCAACATATAGCTCCCATAGGGATCATGGGGACAAGACTAGATTAATTACAGCATGCATGGAGGACTTTCCCCCCCCCCTCTCTTCCCCCCATTAACCATAGACCTTGCCGTTGGTGGGGAGGATTGCGTACCTCAGCGACACATATAGCCGTACCGTAGGTGCAGCCACAACAGAGGGGTATCTGTTGAGAGGCCAGACAAACATGTGGTTCCTGAAGAGGGGCAGCAGCCTTTTCAGTAGTTGCAGGGGCAACAGTCTGGATGATTGACTGATCTGACCTTGTAACATTAACCAAAACGGCCTTGCTGTGCTGGTACTGCGAACGGCTGAAATCAAGAGGAAACTACGGCCGTAATTTTTCCTGAGCGCATGCAGCTTTACTGTATGGATAAATGATGATGGCATCCCCTTGGGTAAAATACTCCGGAGGTAAAATAGTCCCCTATTCGGATCTCCAGGCGGGGACTACTCAGGAGGATGTTGTTATCAGGTGAAAGAAAACTGGCGTTCTACGGATCGGAGTGTGGAATGTCAGATCCCTTAATCAGGCAGGTAGGTTAGAAAATTAAAAAAGGAAAATGGATAGGTTAAAGTTGGATATAGTGGGAATTAGCAAAGTTTGGTGGCAGGAGGAACAAGACTTTTGGTCAGGTGAATACAGGGTTATAAATACAAAATCAAATAGGGGTAATGCATGAGTAGGTTTAATAATGAATAAAAAATAGGAGTGTGGGTAAGTTACTACAAACAGCATAGTGAACGCATTATTGTGACCAAGATAGACATGAAGCCCACGCCTACAACAGTAGTACAAGTTTATATGCCAACTAGCTCTGCAGATGACGAAGAAATAGTAGAAATGTATGATGAAGTAAAAGAAATTATTCAGACAGTGAGAGGAGATGAAAATTTAGTAGTTATGGGTGACTGGAATTTGGTAGTAGGAAAAGGCAGAGAAGGAAACGTAGTAGGTGAATACGGATTGGGGAAAAGAAATGAAAGAGGAAGCCGCCTGGTAGAATTTTGCACAGAGCACAACTTAATCATAGCTAACACTTGGTTCAAGAATCATAAAAGAAGGTTGTATACATGGAAGAAGCTTGGAGATACTGACAGGTTTCAGATAGATTATATAATGGTAAGACGGAGATGTAGGAACCAGGTTTTAAATTGTAAGACATTTCCAGGGGCAGATGTGGACTCTGACCACAATCTGTTGGTTATGAACTGTAGGTTAAAACTAAAGAAACTGCAAAAAGGTGGGAATTTAAGGAGATGGGACCTGGATAAACTGAAAGAACCAGAGGTTGTAGAGAGTTTCAGGAAGAGCATAAAGGAACAATTGACAAGAATGGGGGAAAGAGATACAGTAGAAGAAGAATGGGTAGCTTTGAGGGATGAAATGGTGAAGGCAGCAGAGGATCAAGCAGGTAAAAAGACGAGGGCTAGTAGAAATCCTTGGGTGACAGGAGAAATACTAAATTTGATTGATGAAAGGAGAAAATATAAAAATGCAGTAAGTGAAGAAGGCAAAAAGGAATACAAACGTCTCAAAAATGAAATCGACAGGAAGTGCAAAATGGCTAAGTAGGGATGGCTGAGGACGAATGTAAGGATGTAGAGGCTTATCACACTAGGGGTAAGATAGATACTGCCTACAGGAAAATTAAAGAGACCTTTGGAGAAAAGAGAGCCACTTGTATGAATATCAAGGGGTCAGATGGAAACCCAGTTCTAAGCAAAGAAGGGAAAGCAGAAAGGTGGAAGGAGTATATAGAGGGACTATATAAGGGCGATGTTCTTGTGGACAGTATTATGGAAATGGAAGAGGATGTAGATGAGGATGAAATGGGAGATATGATACTGCGTGAAGAATTTGATAGCGCACTGAAAGACCTAAGTCGAAACAAGAGTAGACAACATTCCATTAGAACTACTGATAGCCTTGGTAGAGCCAGTCCTGACAAAACTCTACCATCTGGTGAGCAAAATGTATGAGACAGGCGAAATACCCTCAGACTTTAAGAAGAATATAATAATTCCAATCCCAAAGACAGCATGCGTTGACAGATGTGAAAATTATCGAACTATCAGTTTAATAAGTCATGGCTGCAAAATACTAACGCGAATTCTGTACAGACGAATGGAAAAACTGGTAGAAGCTGACCTCGGGGGAAGATCAGTTTGGATTCCGTAGAAATATGGGAACATGTAAGGCAATACTGACACTATGACTTATCTTAGAAGCTAGATTAAGAAAGGGCAAACCTACGTTTCTAGCATTTGTGCACTTGGAGAAAGCTCTTGACAATGTTGACTGGAATAATCTCTTTCAAATTCTGAAGGTGGCAGGAGTAAAATACAGGGAGCAAAAGGCTATTTACAATTTGTACATAAACCAGATGGCAGTTATAAGAGACGATGGACATGAAAAGGAGGCAGTGGTTGGGAAGGGAGTAAGACAGGGTTGTAGCCTCTCCCCGATGTTATTCAATCTGTATATTGAGCAAGCGGTAAAGGAAACAAAAGAAAAATCTGGAGTAGTATTAAAATCCAGGGAGAAGAAATAAAAACTTTAAGGTTCACCGAAGACATTGTAATTCTGTCAGAGACGGCAAAGGACTTGGAAGAGCAGTTGAATGGAATGGACAGTGTCTTGAAGGGAGGATATAAGATGAACATCAACAAAAGCAAAATGAGGATAATGGAATGTAGTCGAATTAAGTCGGGTGATGCTGAGGGAATTAGATTAGGAAATGAGACACTTAAAGTAGTAAAGGAGTTTTGCTATTTGGTGAGCAAAGTAACTGATGATGGTCGAAGTAGAGAGGATATAAAATGTAGATTGGCAATGGCAAGAAAACTGTTTCTGAAGAAGAGGAATTTGCTAACATCGAGTATAGATTTAAGTGTCAGGAAATCGTTTCTGAAAGTATTTGTTTGGAGTGTAGCCATGTATGGAAGTGAAACATGGACGATAAGTAGTTTGGACAAGAAGAGAATAGAAGCCTTTGAAATGTGGTGCTACAGAAGAATGCAGAAGATTAGATGGGTAGATCATGTAACTAATGAGGAAGTATTGAATAGGATTGGGGAGAAGAGGAGTTTGTGGCACTTCCTTGACAAGAAGAAGGGATCGGTTGGTAGGACATGTTCTGAGGCATCAAGGGATCACCAATTTAGTATTGGACGGCAGCGTGGAGGGTAAAAATCGTAGTGGGAGACCAAGAGATGAATACGCTAAACAGATTCAGAAGGATGTAGGCTGCTGTACGTATTGGGAGATGAAGAAGCTTGCACAGGATAGAGTAGCATGGTGAGCTGCATCAAACCAGTCTCAGGACTGTGAGTGCATGGCAGAAGGTACATGTATGCAGCATGTGAAGCATGATTATTTAAAGTCCTCCATGTTGTTGTTGTGGTCTTCAGTCCTGAGACTGGTTTGATGCAGCTCACCATGCTACTCTATCCTGTGCAAGCTTCTTCATCTCCCAATACGTACAGCAGCCTACATCCTTCTGAATCTGTTTAGCGTATTCATCTCTTGGTCTCCCACTACGATTTTTACCCTCCACGCTGCCGTCCAATACTAAATTGGTGATCCCTTGATGCCTCAGAACATGTCCTACCAACCGATCCCTTCTTCTTGTCAAGGAAGTGCCACAAACTCCTCTTCTCCCCAATCCTATTCAATACTTCCTCATTAGTTACATGATCTACCCATCTAATCTTCTGCATTCTTCTGTAGCACCACATTTCAAAGGCTTCTATTCTCTTCTTGTCCAAACTACTTATCGTCCATGTTTCACTTCCATACATGGCTACACTCCAAACAAATACTTTCAGAAACGATTTCCTGACACTTAAATCTATACTCGATGTTAGCAAATTCCTCTTCTTCAGAAACAGTTTTCTTGCCATTGCCAATCTACATTTTATATCCTCTCTACTTCGACCATCATCAGTTACTTTGCTCACCAAATAGCAAAACTCCTTTACTACTTTAAGTGTCTCATTTCCTAATCTAATTCCCTCAGCATCACCCGACTTAATTCGACTACATTCCATTATCCTCGTTTTGCTTTTGTTGATGTTCATCTTATATACTCCCTTCAAGACACTGCCCATTCCGTTCAACTGCTCTTCCAAGTCCTTTGCTGTCAGTAGTCAACTTTGCAAACCCTACATGTGAAAAAGAAATGTCAACTAGTACAGTCATGTGGTTTGCAAAGTACAGATGTGAATTTAGATAACAACTAGTGATTCTAAACATTATGAAAAGCTGTTGATATATGTTATAAACTGAATTCATTGTCCTCCTGAAGCATACACGATGAATGACTACTGTCAAGTTCTTGATATTAAACATTAAGTTCAAAATATTAGAGCTGAATTTTCCAACAGCCAGCCAACTGCTTGCCAAATTATAAGCCAGCATAAAATTGTAAAATAAATGCCGTAGAGTTGCTTTAGAGTAATATTTTATTGGTTATTGCTTATTCATATAAAAAGGATGTTCATATTTAACAAAATCTGCACTTGATTGGTATGTCACTATTGCTATCATTGTGGGTGAAGCTAAGAATAGTCTTGATAGGGATGGAGAGTATGATGTGGGTGGTGACAGCTACTCAGACTGGTGACACAAATGTGCACTTAGTGCAACTGTTTCAGTGTCATGATCAGCCTCATCTTGATGCTACTGTTAGGCATGTTAACATGGGGTTTGAGAAGGCAGTGATGGCAGAGAGAACAGCTCACTTTGCAGTGTTGCCATCTTATTCTATCAATAGGTCAGGTTTCACCAGGCATGGCCTGCACCTCAATATGTATGGGAGTGGGAGCACACCAACTCACCTGTCAAGAAAAAATTCAAAATCCAAGCATCAGCAGGAAAAGTCATGTTGACGGTGTTTTGGGATGCTGAAGGTCCAGTTTTATGTGATTATCTTGAAGAGCAGCATACAATGAACAGCCAATACCACTCAGATTTGCTATTAAATAAGATGAAGCCAGCGACGAGAGAGAGATGTCGTGGATCTTAGAGGAAAAGTGTGATTCTCCAGCAAGACAACCCACATACTCATATTGCTCAACTAACCCATGAAACCATTGACAAAATGGGCTGGGGAGTACTGCCTCATCCCCCTTACAGTCCCAATTTAGCACCTAGTGATTTCTATTTGTTTGGCGCACTGAAGGAGGCATTACATTGTAAGAGTTTCCAAAACAATGAGGACATGAAAAAGTTATCTCAGAGTAGCACTTGCAATCTACATCCTCTATTATTTGCTGGATGTATTCCAACCTCTGTCTTCCTCAACAGTTTTTGCTCTCTACAGCACCCTCTAGTACCATGGGAGTCATTCCCTGATGTCTTAACAGATGTCCTATCATCCCGTCCCTTCCCCTTTTCTGTGTTTTCCATATATTCCTTTTCTTTCCGATTCTGTGCAGAACCTCCTCATTTCTTACCTTATCCGTCCACCTAATTTTCAACATTTGTCTGTAGTACCACATCTCAAATGCTTCGATTCTCTTTTGCTCCGGTTTCCCAACAGTCCATGTTTCACTACCACACAATGCTGTGCTCCAAACATACTTCGTCAGAAATTTCTTCATCAAATTAAGGCCTATGTTTGATACTAGTAGACTTCTTTTGGCCAGGAATGTCCTTTTTGCCAGTGATAGTCTATTTTTGATGTCCTCCTTGCTCTGTCCGTTGCTGGTTATTTTGCTGCCTAGGTAGCAGAATTTCTTAACTTCACCTATTTCATGACCAAGAATCCTGATATTAAGTTTCTTGCTGCTCTCATTTCTGCTACTTCTCATTACTTTTGTCTTTCTTGAATTTACTCTCAATACACATTCTGTAGTCATTAGACTGTTCATTCCATTCAGCAGATCATGTAATTCTTCTTCACTTTCACTCAGGACATGAATGTCTTCAGTGAATTGTATCACTGATATCCTTTCACCTTGAATTTTAATTCCACTCCTGAATCTTTCTTTTATTTCCATCATTGCTTCTTTGATGTACAGATTGAACAGTGGCAGTGAAAGACTACATCCCTGTCTTAAACCCTTCTTGACCCAAGCACTTAATTCTTGGTTGTCCACTCCCATTATTCCCTCTTGGCAATTGTACATATTGTGTGTAACCTGTCTCTCCTCATAGCTTATACCTATTTCTCTCGGAATTTCAAACATCTTTCACCATTTTATATTGCCAAACACTTTTTCCAGATCGACAGATCCTATGAATGTGTCTTAATTTTTCCTTAGTCTTCTTTCCACTATCAACTGCAACATCAGAATTGCTTCTCTGCTACCTTTACCTTTCCTAAAGTCAAACTGATTCTCATCTCATACATCGTCAATTTTCTTTTCCATTCTTCTGTATATTATTCTTGTCAGCAACTCGGATAAATGAGCTGTTAAGCTGAATGTGTCATAATTCTCACACGTGTCAGCTCTTGCAGTCTTTGGTATTGTGTGGATTATATTTTTTCGAGAGTATGATGGTATGTAGCCAGACTCATATATTCTAAACAGCAACTTGAATAGTTATTTTGTTGCTACATTCCCCAACGACTATAGAAATTCTGATGGAATGTTATGTATCCCTTCTGTCTTATTTGTTCTTAAGTCCTCCAAAGCTCTCTTAAATTCAGATTCTAATACTGGATCCCCCATTTCTTATAAATCGACTCTTGTTTCTTCTTCTATCACATCAGAAAAATCTGCCCCCTCATGGAGGCCTTCAATGTACTCTTTCCACCTACCCACTCTCTCCTCTGCATTTGGTAGTGGAATTCCCATTGCACTCTTAATATTACCACCCTTGCTTTTAATTTCACTGAAGACTGTTTTGACCTTCCTATATGCTGAGTCAGTCCTTCCAACAATCATTTGTTTCTCAATTTCTTCACTTTTTTCGTGCAGCCATTTTGTTTTAGCTTCCCTGCACTTCTGATTTATTTCATTCTTCAGCGACTTGTATTTCTGAATTTCTCTGAACATATTGGTTTTTCCTTCTTTTGTTGATCAACCGAAGTACTTCTTTTGATATCCATGGTTCCTTCGGAGTTACCTTCTTTGTACCTACCTTTTTCTTTCCAACTTTTGTGACTGCCCTTCTTAGAGATGTCCATTCCTCTTCAACTGTTCTGTCGATTGATCTATTCCATATTGCCATATCTATAGCTTGAGAGAACTTCAAGTGATCTTGTCATTCCTTAGTACTTCCGTATTCCACTCCTTTGCATATTTTTCCTGACTAATCACTTAAACTTCAGCCTTCTCTTCATCACTACTACATTGTGATCTGAGTCTATATCTGCTCCTGGGTACGCCTTACAATTCAGTATCTGATTTCGAAATCTCACTCTGACCATGATGTATACAACTGGAATCTTCCTGTATCATCAGGCCTTTTTCAAGTGAACCCCCTCCTCTTGTGATTCTTGAACAGAGTATTCACTATTACCGGCTGAAATTTATTACAGAATTCAATTAGTCTTTCTTCGCTCTCATTCCTTGTCCCGAGCCTATATTCTCTTGTAACTTTCACTTCTGCTCCTTCCCCTACAACTGAATTCCAGTCCCCCATGTCTATTAGATTTTCATCTCCCATTAGGTACTGTATTACCCTTTCAACATCCTCATATACTTTCTCTATCTCCTCATCTTCAGCTTGAGACATCAGTACGTATATCATAACTATCATTGTTGGTGTTGATTTGCTGTTGATTTCTGATAAGAACAACCCTATCACTGAACTGTTCACAGTAACACACTCTCTACCCTACCTTCCTATTCATAACAAACCCTACTCCCATTATACCATTTTCTGATGCTGTCAATATCACACTATACTTATGTGACCAGAAGTCCTTGACTTCTTTCCACTTCACTTCACTGTCTCCTACTATACCTAGATTGAGCCTTTGCATCTCCCTTTTCAGTTTTCCGAGATTCCCTGCCACGTTCAAGCTTCAGACATTTTGGTTACAAGCTACATGTCCTGTGGATACATGCTATGTGTCTTTAAGGGTGCAGTGGTTTCCATTGCCTTATGTATCCTCACACTGTTGATCATTGCTGATTCTTCCACCTTCAGCAGCAGTTTCCCATTCCAACGACAAGAGAGTGCTCTGAACCCTTGTCCACTCCTCCAACCTCCTTGACAAAACCGTTGGCAGAATGAGGGTGACTTCTTATGACGGAAGTCTTCAGCCGCGGTGTCGCGTTTTGAACTTGAGACTGAGGATGTTTCGATTACTAATCAAAGACACTACTCCTAGACCACTGCCTCACTTTCTAAGAAGTACCAAAAATTAGTTGCAGTGTGTGTCTTCAATATTAATTTTGTATGTGACTGTGCAAGAAAAAGGATGTAGGAAGATCCCCTAAATAATAATGCACATTGTATTTTTTTCCAGCCAGGGTGCGAGGGGACAGTAGCCCAACCATAGACAATATTTTATTGATTCTGCATTCTGTTAACAAATGGGTGAATGGACTGTCAGATTATGATGCACAAATTTTACCATTAAAAGGTTTTTGTGCTCAAACAAATGTTACATACAAGTGTTGTAACTTAAATAGTGGCAACTATTTATTCACAACCTTTAAAAAAAGAGTTACGTGTTTGCAGCTGTTACTATCCTTCAAAGTAGTCACCAACATTGTGTAGAACCCATTGCAAGTGATGTGGAAGGTGTAGTATACTGTTAGCAGAGCCTGTGCTGTTGATGGTGTGAATGGAGCGGTCTAAAGTTACGGTGATTCTTGTGTACGACTGTGATGGTGTTATCCTAACGCATGATGTTCCTCCATGGCAGTCTGCCAATGCACAGTATTACTGTTCGTTTTTGGAGCATCACCTGCAACCAGCTTCGAGAAAGAAGCAGCGACACTTTCTGCGCAACCCACACATTATTTTGCACGACAATGTGCAGGCACATACAGCACAAGCTGTGGTTACTCTGTTCGGTCAATGGAACTGAGAAGTATTGTACCATCCACCATACTCCCCAGGCTTAAATTCTTATGACTTTGATTTGATTCCGAAGATGAAGGAACCATTTAGTGGCATTTGCTTCAGAACTGTTCCAGAGATTCGACAGACAATAGACCACTCCATTCGCACCATCACCAGAACAGGCTCTGCTAATGGTAGACTATGCCTTCCACATCGCTGGCAATGTGTTCTACACAATGCTGGTGACTACTCTGAAGGACAGTAACAGGTGCAAACATGTAACTCTTTTGTATCGGTTGTGAATAAATAGTTGTCACTATTTAAGTTCCAACCATTGTACAATTACAAACTGTGTAGAAAAGCTAATTCAATTGCAATTGAGAGTTTTTTAAACCTCATTAAGGACATAAAAAATTTATAATACTATTAAGTCGGATATATGTGCAGTATTTAACAGTCACTTTCTGAACAGAGCTGGTGAACTTAAAAAAAAAAAAAAAATAGTTTCTACAGGGAATCGTACAACTTTCCTGGAAAATGGCTTTCTGAGACTAATATCTGAAATATTCTTCCATTATACTGACAAGTGGGAGATTGAGTCATTAATTAAATCACTGAACACTAATGACACTCATGGCTATGATGGAGTATCTAGAAGAATACTAACATATTGTGCTGCACATGTTAGCCCTACTTAGCCATATTTGTAATTTTTCATTTAGGAATGGTTAGTTTCCTGAACAATCAAAGTACTCAGTAGTAAAGCCATTTTATAAAAAGGGAGAGAGGTGTTTGTTACAGTTATTGAAAAGGCTGTGTGTATAAGGATAACTGATCATTTCATTTCACATAATTTGCTGTCAAATGTACAGTTTGGTTTAGAACTGATTTACGAACTGAAAATGCTATATTCCCTTTTCTCTGTGAGATACTGGATGGACTAAATAAAAGGTTTCAGATGCTAGGCATCTTTTTTTATTAAACTAAAGCATTTATGTTGATCGCAAAATATTGCTCCAGAAGTTGGACTATTATGGAGTACAGGGAGTAGCTCACAATTTGTTCACCTCTTACTTTAAGAACAGACACCAAACAGTCATTCTCTACTGCAGTGTGAATGGCTATGATGCGAGGTTCGAGGGGGGTATGGTTAAATGGGGGGTGCCCTAGGGATCAGTGCTGGAGCTACTCCTGTTCCTTATTTATATAAATGACATGCCTTCTAGTGTGACAGGTGATTCTAAAATATTTCTGTTTGCTCATGACACTAGCTTGCTAGTAAAGTATGTTGTGTGCAACACTGGCACTGTTTCAAATAGAACAGTTCAAGACTTAAGTTCAAGGTTCAAGGCTTGTAGAAAATAAACTAAGTCACAGTAAGACTCAGTTTTAACAGTTTCTAATATACAATTCAACAAAACCTGACATTCTAATTACACAGATTGGGTACATGATTAGTGGGACTGAATAGTTCAAGTTTCTAGGTGTTCAGATACAGTAAACTGGTGTAGAAAGTCCATGTTCAGGATCTTATCAAAGACTTAATGCCTTTTTACTATTTGAACAGTATCTGAAGTAAGCAATAGTTCAACATGAAAGTAGTCTACTTTGCTTATTTTCATTCACTTATGACATATGGTATTTTATTTTAGGGTAACTCTTCCCATTCTCAATGAGTGTTTTCAGCTCAGAAACAGGCAGTTGAAGCAATAAATGGTGTAAGTTCATGAACCTCTTTTTGGCACCTGTTCATTAGTCTGGGTATTCTGACATTGGTCTCTCAGTATACACTCGTGGAAATGGAAAAAAGAACACATTGACACCGGTGTGTCAGACCCACCATACTTGCTCCGGACACTGCGAGAGGGCTGTACAAGCAATGATCACACACACGGCACAGCGGACACACCAGGAACCGCGGTGTTGGCCGTCGAATGGCGCTAGCTGCGCAGCATTTGTGCACCGCCGCCGTCAGTGTCAGCCAGTTTGCCGTGGCATACGGAGCTCCATCGCAGTCTTTAACACTGGTAGCATGCCGCGACAGCGTGGACGTGAACCGTATGTGCAGTTGACGGACTTTGAGCGAGGGCGTATAGTGGGCATGCGGGAGGCCGGGTGGACGTACCGCCGAATTGCTCAACACGTGGGCCGTAAGGTCTCCACAGTACATCGATGTTGTCGCCAATGATCGGCGGAAGGTGCACGTGCCCGTCGACCTGGGACCGGACCGCAGCGACGCACGGATGCACGCCAAGACCGTAGGATCGTACGCAGTGCCGTAGGGGACCGCACCGCCACTTCCCAGCAAATTAGGGAC
Source organism: Schistocerca gregaria (assembly GCF_023897955.1). Taxonomy (NCBI): domain Eukaryota; kingdom Metazoa; phylum Arthropoda; class Insecta; order Orthoptera; family Acrididae; genus Schistocerca; species Schistocerca gregaria. Next base: position 803,040,955 of record NC_064921.1, on the reverse strand, counting down.
ACTGTTGCTCCTGGGGTATCGGCGAGGACCATTCGCAACCGTCTCCATGAAACTGGGCTACGGTCCCGCACACCGTTAGGCCGTCTTCCGCTCACGCCCCAACATCGTGCAGCCCGCCTCCAGTGGTGTCGTGACAGGCGTGAATAGAGGGACGAATGGAGACGTGTCTTCTTCAGCGATAAGAGTCGCTTCTGCCTTGGTGCCAATGATGGTCGTACGCGTGTTTGGCGCCGTGCAGCTGAGCGCCACAATCAGGACTGCATACGACCGAGGCACACAGGGCCACCACCCGGCATCATGGTGTGGGGAGCGATCTCCTACACTGGCCTTACACTTCTGGTGATCGTCGAGGGGACACTGAATAGTGCACGGTACATCCAAACCGTCATCGAACCCATCGTTCTACCATTCCTAGACCGACAAGGGAACTTGCTGTTCCAACAGGACAATGCACGTCCGCATGTATCCCGTGCCACCCAACGTGCTCTAGAAGGTGTAAGTCAACTACCCTGGCCAGCAAGATCTCCGGATCTGTCCCCCATTGAGCATGTTTGGGACTGGATGAAGGGTCGTCTCACGCCGTCTGCACGTCCAGCACGAATGCTGGTCCAACTGAGGCGCCAGGTGGAAATGGCATGGCAAGCCGTTCCACAGGACTACATCCAGCATCTCTACGATCGTCTCCATGGGAGAATAGCAGCCTGCATTGCTGCGAAAGGTGGATATACACTGTACTAGTGCCGACATTGTGCATGCTCTGTTGCCTGTGTCTATGCGCCTGTGGTTCTGTCAGTGTGATCATGTGATGTATCTGACCCCAGGAATGTGTCAATAAAGTTTCCCCTTCCTGGGACAATGAATTCACGGTGTTCTTATTTCAATTTCCAGGAGTGTACATATATTCTTTGACAATTCTTATTAACAATATCAGCTTATTCCCAAGAATTAACAGCTTTACTCAGCTATTACTAGACAGAAATCCAATCTGCATTTGGACTGCTCCTCCTTGACTCTTGTGCAGAAAGGCATGTAGAATTCTGCTGCATCCATTTTTAATGAGCTACCACAAGAATTCAAAAATCTTAGCAGTAATCAGCAGGCCTTCCAATTCACACTGAAGAGCTTCCTCATGAGTCACTCCTAATCTGTGAAGAAGTTCCTTGAAAAATTGTATTTATATAAACTAGTAGCTTGTCATCATTTTAGGATTCATAAACATTTTATTCTATCTATTATTACTTTTCTGTTGTAATTTCATGTACTGACATGTTCCATGACTCTGAAGATTTGCTCCTCAGTTTGGTCCTATGGAGCTAGGGGGAACAAAAAAAGTGTCACATGATAACACTTTGAATTCAGTCCACATTAAATAAAACCAGTTTGAGCATCGATAACATCTGATTTTTTTTTCAGATTATCATTTCTTAAAATCACTAATCACTTCTTTATCAGTCTCTGTATTTTATTAGTTCATGGTTTCTGTGTTGACTTGAATCTTGCACCCTGTGCTTGACTCCTTAGACCCGTTTCTTTTTCCCTCTTCTGGATTTGAGCTTTTTCTGATGCTTTTGTTTTTTTTCCTCATATCTCCAGAGAATGGCTCCTCTTTGTGTGAATACCATTCTCACTTTGCGACAGACGAGATTGCTTTATGAGGAGATGTTGAAACATTTTCTACATCTGATTTCTTACTTTTTGTTTTAGATTCAGGTATAGGAGCTGGATAATGTAGATAAGTCTCAAACAGGAGTTTCTTCCTGCTTGTAAAAGCAACAGTGTTGTTCATAGAGTCCGTAGGTGATGTTTCAGTTGAATCTGACGAGGATATGGAACCAATTTGATGGTGAACGAATACCATAACGATGAGGTATCACTGTTTCAATAGTTACTTTTGTTGATTCAGACATGGAAGAATGTGCTACCATATAAATTTCTTTAATTTACGTCTATGGTCACAATCTTTTTTGTTTGACAGATTACTGGTTTCGGTCTTTAATGACCATCAGCAGATCTGTTTTTATGAAACAGATCTGATGATGGTCATTAAAGACCGAAAACTGTAATCTGTTGAACAAAAAAGATTGTGGCCATAGACATAAATTAAAGGAAACTTATTACATATACGGGTCACAGTGTTTTTTCGCAACAATGTCACAGCTTGTGCTACCATATGTTTGGAGTATTAGGAACCTGAGTCAAGTTGCTCATCTGCATAACTGTGGAACAAGAAGCAGACATGGAAGCTGAGATTTCATTACATTCAATAATCTGTGCTGAAGAAATGACAGTGGGGCTGGAATACAGTAACAGAGCAAAGATTTGGTTGATACAATAGGCTATGTTGGGGGAGAGAGGGTGCGACTGGAGGTAAACAGAGGAATGCAGATTTCTTTAGACTGTCTTGAGGGAATGCTAATGATATCTGCTGCAGAAACTGGATCATCAGGATGTTGAATAAATTCTGTTCCTTGAACTTCATACAAGCCTGGTTCTACATGGATGCTGATGAGGTCTGGATCGATAACTAAATATCATAAGTCAGTTGACAAACTCTTCAGTATTTACGTCCTCTGTTGCAGAGGTAATGCATTCTAAAATAACACATCTGATTTTGGATACATTTTGTACGATCTATGGCAACAGGATTAAATTGGTAGATCCCACATTTTCTAAATCCATTTTGGATAGAAATTGGAAGGCTTTGTTGTTTTAACCCCAATGGCTAAAATCAGACAGAAAGAAGATTTGGAAAAAAAAAACACACTGGCATTTTTTCCTGGTTTTGCCAGTATCTAATAGTTTTCTTCCATCCAGATTTTAGTGGTTAGAAGACACTAACTTTAAGTGGCTGTGGAATGAAAGTTGTATTGGGTGGCAAGCACTATATAATTGTGTTTGTTTCTGAGCACATTTTACTCAGTTCCATAGTAATGTGAGTCGTGTGTCCATCACCATGGAGCAGAACAGGCTTTGGAACTAATTTTCCAATGAGGAGCCTATCAATACTATTTATGATATACTCAAAGAAGATGTCACTTTTCTTCCACCCACTTTCAGATCTTCCCAAAAACCAACCCTCAGGCAAACTGTTCACTATTTCCTTATGGGTTCACATGTGTGGAAACACAACTGTAAGTGGAACAATCTCCCCACTTGCTATGAACAACAAAAGCACTGTAATTGTTATTTTTTCACTGCCAGACTGAATAGTGTAGCCTTAAAAAAAAAGAAAAAAGAAAAGAAAAGAAAAAGTCATCAGTCTCATGGCTGGTTTGGTGTGGGTTGCCACACATTCCTCTCCTGTGCCAACCTCTTCATCTCAGAGTAGCACTTGAAACCTACATCCTTAACTATTTGCTGGATGCATTCCAATCTCTGCCTTTGTCTACAGTTTTTGCCCTCTACGGCTCCCTCAAGTACCATGAAAGTCATTCCCTGGTGTCTTACAAGATGTCCTATCATCCTGTCCATTCTCCTTGTCAGTGTTTTCCACATATTCCTTTCCTCGTCCATTTCTTTCCTTATCAGACCACTTGATTTTCAACATTCCCAGTGCACTCTTAATGTTGTTACCACCCTTGCTTTGAATTTAACCAAACGTTGGTTTGACTTTCCTATATGCTGTTTCAGTGCTTCTGACAATCATTTCTTTTTTCAATTTCTTCGCTTTTTCAAGCAGCCATTTTGTTTCAGCTTCCCTACACTTCTTATTTATTTCACTCCTCAGTGACTTGTATTTCTGTATTCCTGAATTTCCCAGAACATGTTTGCACTTCCTTCTTTGATCGATCAGCTACAATACTATTTCTGTTACCCCAAGTTTTTCACAGTTACCTTCTTTGTACCTGTGTTTTTCTTTCCAACTTCTGTGACTGCTCATTTTAGAGATGTCTGCTCCTCTTAAACTGTACTTGCCAGTGAGGTAGTCCTTATTTCTATATCTATAGCCTTAGAGAACTTCAAGCTTATCTCATCATTCCTTAGTACTTCCGTATCCCACTTCTTTGTGTACTAACTTATTCTGACCAATCTCTTAAACTTCAGCCTACTCTTCATTCCTACTACATTGCAATCTAAATCTATATCTGCTCCTGGGTATGCCTTCCAATCCAGTATCTGATTTCAGAATCTTGCTCTGACCATGATGTAATCTGACTGAAATCTTCCCGTATCACCCAGTCTTTTCCAAGTATACTCCCTACTCTTGTGATTCTTGAAGAGAATATTCGCCATTACTGGCTGAAATTTATTACAGAACTCAATTAGTCTTTCTCCTCTCGCATTCCTTGTCCCATGCGCATATTCCTCTGTAACCTTTTCTTCTACTCCTTCCCCTTCAACTGCATTCCGGTTCCTCATGACTATTAGATTTTCATCTCCCTTTATGTACTGCATTACCCTTTCAATATCCTCATATACCTTCTCTATTGCTTCATCTTCAGCTTCCAATGTTGGCATGTATACCTGAATGATTATTGTTGATGTTGGTTTGCTGTCGATTCTGATAAGAACAACACTATCACTGAACTGTTCACAGTAACATACTCTCTGCCCTACCTTCCTACTCATAATGAATCCCACTCCTGTCATATTATTTTCTGCTGCTGTTGATGTTGCCTTGTTCTCATCTGACCAGAAATCTTTGTCCTCTTTCCATTTCACCTCACTGACACCCACTATATCTAGATTGAGTCTTTGAATTTCCCTTTTCAGATTTTCTAGCATTCCTATCATGTTCAAACATCTGACATTCCACAGCCCAGCTCTTAGAACATTATCCTTCTGCTGGTTATTCAACCTTTTCTCATGGCCGCCTCCCCCTTCGCAGTCCTCTCCTGGAGATCCAACTGGGGAACTATTCCAGACTCTTTTGCCAATGGAGAGATCTTCATGAAACTTTTTCAATTACAGGCCACATGTCCTGTGGATATATTATATGTTATTATATGTGTCTTTAATGCAGTGATCTCCATTGCCTTCTGCATCCTCATGCCATTGATCATTGCTGATTTTTCCACCTTTAGGGGCAGTTTCCTACAAGAAAGTGCCCTGAACCTCTGTTCACTCCTCCACCCTCTTTGACAAGGCTGTTGGCAGAATGAGGGTGACTTCTTATGCTGGAAGCCTTTGGCCACCAAAGCCGATTATTAATCAATATTTAAGCAGTGTTGGGTTTCAAACACAGGACCATGGATGTTTTGATTAGTAATCAAAGACACTACCCGTAGACCATGGGTGCAGTATATTAACTTTTTAAACCACTTGTGCTGTAACTCAAGGTAAGGTGTCTTTATAAGAAAGACGAATGTTAAGTTAGTCCATGGTCCATTGTCTCTGAATGATGTATTCCTTCCATCATCCACAATAATGCTTCGTATTCAAGAGATTGTCTTTCTTTCATCCAAAACCACACTTAGATGTGCTTGTTAACCACAATTGTTGAAGGTTCCATTCTTATTGGTCCCTCTGGTGTGTGATTATGGAGTCTATCTACAAGAGCTCTGCTCGGCACACCAAACTTCTGACTTGCCTCTCTCTGAGAGATAACTTTTGTTCTCAAATGGCTCGGAGAGCTTTGGTGACAGCATTCTCAGGATACTGGTGACTAGGTCATCTCCTGCCTGGCATCTTCAGTTTTCTTTAATTAGATTTCTTGGCAAATAAACAGGGTATTTTCACCAATGTACTCTTTACACTACATAGAAGGAATGACATGTTAAATAAACAGGTAGTGATCTCAGCCACATCTTGTCTTTCCGGGTGACTACTCTGTATACCGGCAGTTACAAAGGCTTCATTCCTATTGTAATAATGTGTAAAAGTAGCTGTAATGCCGAGCAGGGCCTTCCAACCCTTTAATAAGCTGTCATGGCTGAATATTGATTTTTGCTACTCAACATATTCCAGTAGTCAGCCACCCCAAAAAATACATTATGGGGATACAAAAAGATAAAAATGTAGCATTAAAGGCAGTATTGAATCTTGTAACAATGCATAAAACAATGGCTGGTGTGTGTGTGTATACTAAAGTTGGAGTATAGTTAGCTATCAAACCCAACTGTGAAGTTAGCACAAAAACAGTCCATGCTCTTAGTTCAACAGATGACTCTGACTAGCGGTATAAAATGGCTGCTTATTTACACCAATTAAGCTCTTCAGAGTGCAGCACTGACTTACTTGTAAATAAGTTATATAAAACTGCAACCGGTCACTGTTTTTAATTATTATGTTTTATTCCATGAACCAGTTTTCGAACTTTTTCAGGTTCATCTTCAGATGGTTTCTGGAAGTTACATCATTATTTCAAGCATAATGCTGGGTGCTGGATTGCAACAGTATGGGCAGCTTTTTTCCATTAATGTCCATCCGCCTGCCTCCACTTTGATGTCCAGTTGTTATATCACTACACACACTTTCACACAAACTATATTAATTTACACTCTGACAGCGAAACTTTGCCAGCAGCCAGCATGCACTGTACAACTACACAACCTATTGATTTAATAACATGTCTGCTAATTGTTATTACCTATTATAAATAAACAAACATTTAAAATTTAGAATTCAGAACTAGACTTCATATAAATATGGTAATAATTTTAATGATGTAAATAAAATAGAAAGAAACTTCCACGTGGGAAAAATATATTAAAAACAAAGATTCCAAGACTTACCAAGCGGGAAAGCGCTGGTAGACAGGCACAATAAAATAACACACAAACACACACACAAAATTTCTAGCTTTCGCAACCAGCAGTTGCTTCTTCAGGAAAGACGAAAGGATGTGGGTTTTAAGGGAGAGGGTAAGGAGTCATTCCAATTCTGTAATCAATCCAAGCATACACAGAGAAACAGAAGATACAGTAAACAAAGTTCTTGAAAGTATCATTGACTGGTTTTCTATGACTGGTCTCAGACCTTAGTTTTGAAAAGACATGGTGTATTCAGTCTGAACACCTAGTGGTGCTACACCAATGATAGGTGTAACGCGTGGTGAGGAAATAATAAATAGGGTGGAAACTTCTAAATCCTTAGGTGTTCATAGTCAAGAGAATTTAAACAGGAAAAAGCACATTTTGGAACTCATAGACCAACATAGTTCAGCCACATTTGCATTTAGAATCTTTGCAAATCTTTGGGAAGGGCCAAATCAGTAAGCTGGCAAATTTTTCATTTTTTCATTTAATAATATCATATGACACAAATTTTCCGAGGTAACACGTGTTTAAGAAAGAAATTGCTCAGAAATGTACTGTAAGAGTAAGCACACCCACAATCATCTTGTAGACGTTTGTTTCAGGAGATGGCACAGAGGAGGTGAGTTGCCTTTTAAAACACCAGATATTTGCATATCATTTTCCTTGCACCTTCATTGTTGGTAAAAGTGCACAAACAGCATGTGTTAACAGACTTTCCAGTCAGTGCTGTAGAATAATCTTGACATTAGTGGCAGTCATAAAATTGTTATGTAAGTTTATGGCTTGTAAATGCATCTGGAAAAATGGTATGTTGCTCTGGGCATAGTGTGCGAGACCCCAGCAAACAATAAAATGACAAACACAACTTTTCTGCTCAGACTTCCTGGCAGGTTAAAACTGTGTGCCGGACTGAGACTCGAACTTGGGACCTCTGCCTTTCGCAGGCAAGTGCTCTACCAACCGAGCTACCCAAGCATCATTACTGACAACTGATCCTCAGAGATTAACAGCCACCAGTACCTCATCTCCTACCTTACAAACTTTGCAGAAGCTCTCCTGCAAACCTTCACATGAGTGCACATTCCGTTGCAGAGTGAAAATTCATTGTGGAAACTTTTCTGCTGCTAGAATGAACATGAGCACGAGTGACAGTTTCTCTTACATCATGGCCAGCCATGGCATGTCAAACCTTACGCAAGCTGGATGTGCAGGCTGAGGCCTGGCCTATCTCGGCTTTACTCTGTCCTGCATTGAAGTACCTGGCACAATGTGACATTTCGTTTAGATTGCGGTGTGGCATTTTCCAGTCTGCACAACTCTCTTCAACTTGGCAGAATCACGGTGTCAGGGCTGTTTACTCCTCACTATTTGTTTGTGGTTTGAAGGATGTTCACAGATCCAGTGGCTGTTTGCAGAAAAGAAGCAGACTAGTGATTTAGTAAATAAAATAGAAATAAACTTCCACATTGGAAACTGGTATCAGTGATCATGACACGGTTGTGACAACAATGATTACCAAGTACAGAGGACAACTAAAACAATGTTTTTAAGATATCTTAAAAACAAAGATTCCAAGACTTACCAAGCGGGAAATCGCCGGCAGACAGGCACAATGAACAAAACACACAAACACACACACAGAATTACTAGCTTTCGCAACCGATGGTTGCTTCTTCAGGAAGGAGAGGGAAAGACGAAAGGATGTGGGTTTTAAGGGAGAGGGTAAGGAGTCATTCCAATCCTGGGAGCGGAAAGACTTCCCTTAGGGGGAAAAAAAGGGACAGGTGTACACACACACACACACACACACACACACACACACACACACACACACACACACACATTTCGTCTTTCCCTCTCCTTCCTGAAGAAGCAACCATCGGTTGCGAAAGCTAGTAATTCTGTGTGTGTGTTTGTGTGTTTTGTTCATTGTGCCTGTCTGCCGGCACTTTCCCGCTTGGTAAGACTAGTGATTTATCATAACAAGCCTTTAAAAACTGAATGAGAATGACAGAAGAGAGGGATGAGAATTATCAGTAGCTCTTATGCAATTATATAATTGAAGGTACTGCAAATTTGCTGTGAAATTACATTACAATACTATGCAGAGAGAATTTAAAGATTTAGCTGATGATGAAAGAGCAACAAATTACAACAATTGACAGACAAGATTCATTGTTCTGTATGTCAAGAAGCACTTTGTGGTAAATTTGCAGGGATGGAGCACATAAAGAAATTGGTCATACAAACTGTAAAATTTCTTATGGTGCTTGTATTATTCCATTATCAGTTGCAACAATTTTCGATGGAGTTTAGTGAAGAGTGTGGAAACTTCATATGTTTTGCAAAGTACATTGATTAAGTCAAGGGGTATGCCTGGAACAATTTTCAATTTAAAACCAACTACTGTTGAATTTATGAAAGAAAAAGGAATGCAGAGTGGAAATTATAATATCCAGAATGGATTGCAGACTTAGCATTTTAGGTGGACTACCCACAGCAAGACGCTGGATTGATGGGGATACATTTAAAAAGAAAATCTCATTGTAGAAGACAACATTTTTGACAAACACAGTCCATTTCCCTAAGCTCATCAGCATTAAAGAAAACATGAGCTTTGAATAATTCATTGTGGCCTTGATAGGATTAGAAGTATAGTTTTCTAAACTTTTGAGGACACCGTCAATCTTACTCTGTTTTTGAGATCGTCTGCTGTTTCACTTGAAATTGCGCCACGAAATTTCCAAAATTGTTAAGGCTTTCATGGCCACTTGTTGACAAACTGCCTGTTGGCTTTGGTCTCAGGTTCTCAAGCCAAAATTTGTGTGACAATTTTTCTGATGTTTCGCCAGCACAAGTGGCTGGCATTGTCAAAGCTTCACCTTCCATTGCTGGTGGTGGACTGGAGCCAAGCTCACAGCCGCAGACTACTTGTACCTTGGCACGCCAGGTCTGTGGCTGCAAGCTCAACACCAGTCCACCACCAGCGATGGAAGGTGAAGCTCTGACAATACCAGCCACTCGTGCTGGTAAAATGTCAGGAAAAATCATCAGACAAATGTCGGCCGAAGAGCCTGAGACAGAAACCAACAGGCAGTTTGTCAATGTAACTTCCATTTTAAAGACAAATCCTTCTACATTAAAACTTGTAAGGTACCCTTTATTAGCAGATAAGAGTGCATTCTACTTTACTTCCAGTTTTGCTGTTTCACATAAGTACCGCAGTATGTACAGAGTAACGAGTGAGCAGTAGGTTCCCACACTGGACAGCAAAGGCAGTTGTCCATCTGGTGCTTTCAGAGCCAGTGAGGTGAGGTGCTGATACAGAAATCGCGTATGACGCCAGCAAAGAGATATGTAGAGAAAGCACATTTATTCTGGTGCAAATAAGGTAATTGTAATTAATAAATATTTGCTACCAAAACTTGGCTTTTGCCACTCTCTCTCACTCAAGACATTAGGAAAAATCTACCAGTCATAAATACTGGCTTTGCAATGCCACAAAACATTGATATTAATAAATAAATGACTAACTTTGGCATAACCAAAGATTTATGATTTCATATGAACTATACTGATTGTATGCTCAAGTTACGGACTGTGTGCCATAGTCAGCAGTCGTCAGTAAGATGCCTTTCAATCTAGTCATGCAGTAGTCCATGCTCTCTTTCCATTAATCGTTAGCTTATTATCAGGGTGAACAAGTTCATTTTATGGTGTTTCTGAAATACACACGCCATAACAGCATCCCATTTAAAACTATTTGCACCAAAAAAAATCCTCCTTGCTTTATCAAGTAAAAAATAGACAGTAATAATGCACTTTCAGAACCCGACAGCACTCCTACAGTTCTGCAAGGGGACATAAAGCTACGAGAGCATCTCCATGTCACAGGCAGGAAGAATTCCTACATGGCAGCTCACTAAATTAATTCAAGGATGGACTGGCTTAAATATCACAAAAATCGGGTGGGAAAGAGTGGCCAGTTATACTGTACGCCCCTTATACAACCATCTTGAGACTCACCTGCTAAACTAAGACGTATGAAATGTGTGTGTGTGTGTGTGTGGGGGGGGGGGGGGGGGGAGGGGGGGCAGTTCTTGCAAACTGTTCAGGATAACTTAGTTTTCCTTTGGTAAGGTTTCCATGGCTCCATAAGGAGGTTGCTACAATATTTCAATCAATGTATGTGTGAAAGACCTTTTTCCATTATGAACCTAAATAAGCCACTATTATGTGGCAATCTCAGTGCAAAAATCTGTGAAATTATTTGTGTGTGTCCATATGCCAGCAGTTTGTTCCAGATAAAAATTATATTAAGCACACCAAAAATAATTCATTATGAGATTGATAATTTGTTTTGTTTATTATCTCTGTCACTGAGAAATGTGAAATGTAAAACCGAGTCATACACAGTGCTACTGCATTGCCCTTTAAATACAGCATGTTTGCAGTTTCCTCCTCTTCCTCTTCTTTTCACACTCAGATGGCGTACTGTAGCAGTGGGGATAGTGTGCAGCAAAGCTGAGCGCTATGGCTATTGTGTCAGAGCACGGCTCACGAATGAACTTCATGGCTACTGCTATTCTACATCTCGTATCTTTGAAAAAGTGGATGGCACAATTCGGGTAAGTGATGTCTCAGTTCAGGTATGAACTCTCATATCTAGGATTGGCCAGCTAATATATAAAATGAAATCACTGTAGATGTGTATGGATGTCAAGTAATATACAGTTAACACTCAGACCTCCATCAAATGTGAATTCAATTTTAGTGCTATGGAAAGATACTGTCCTAACCTTGAAACAACATCACGTAAACTATGTGCCAAATTCTCAGTCCACAACATTTTAAGTTAGGAAAATTAACAGTAATACACACTCCACAAGAGAAAAAGATTCATCTACATCTATATTCTGCAAACCATTGTGATGTGCATGGCAGAGAGGGTACATGCCATTGTAGCAGTTATTAGGGTTTCTTCCTGTACCATTCATGTATGGAGCGCAGGATGTGATTGATTAGATGCCTCTGTGCAGATAGTAATTATTCTAATCTTATCTTTACAATCCCTGTGTGGGGGTGTAGTATATTCCTAGAGTAATCATTTAAAGCTGGTTCTTGGAACTTTGTTAAAATACTTTCTCAGGCTAGTTTACATTTATCTTCAAGAGTGTTCCAGATCATTTTATTTAGTATCTCTGTGAATCACAGCTGAGATTAAACAAAACTGTGGCCATTCATGCTGCCCTTCTCTGTTTACATTCAATACATCCTGTTAGTCCTATCTGGTATGGATTATACACTTGAGCAATATTCTAGAACCAGTTACATGAGTGATTTGTAAGCAATCTCCTTCCCCAGTGTTCTACCTATAAATCAAAGTCTACCACCTACTTTACCCACGACTGAACCTATGTGATCATTCTGTTTCATATCCCTACAAAGTGCTACACTCAGATATTTGTACAACTTGGCCGATTCCAACAGTGACTCACTGACATTATAGTCATAGGGTACTATGTCTTTTTTCCAAAATTTCACACTTTTGAACATTTAAAGCACATTGGCAATCTTTGCACCACTTTGAAATTTTATCAAGAGCTGACTGGACATTAGTGCAGCTTCCCTTAGATAGTATTCCATTATAGATAACGGAATCCTCTGAAAAATGCCTAATTTTACTATTAATATTGTCTGCGAGATCATTCATATACAACATGAACAGCAAGGATCCCAACACACTTCCCTGAAGTTACATCCACATCTGACGATGACTGTCCATCCAAGATAACATATTACATCCTCCCTGTCAAACAATCCTCAATCCAGTCACAAATTACATTTGATATACCTTGTGCTCGTACCTTTGACAGTAAGTGTAGGTGTCACGCTGAGTCAAATGCTTTTTCAAGAAATACATCATCTGCCTGATTTTCTTGATCCGAAGCTTTCAGTACGTCATGTGCGAAAAGTGCAAGTTGGGATTCACATTACCAATCTTCTTGAAATCCATGCTGGTTGGCACTGGGATGAAGTGTATAAGGAACCCGATGCAAACTTGAAATATAACTTATTTCACAATACATTTTTAAGGGTATTTGAAAATTGTTTTCCCAAGATAATAGTTAAACATAATTCCAAGAAAACATATAAAAAACCTTGGCTAACTAAAGGAATAAGAATATCTTGCAACCGTAAAAGAGAACTGTATCTAACAGCAAGAGGGAGTACTGACCCCGAAATTGTTCAATATTATAAAAACTATTGTGTGGTACTAAGAAAAGTTATTAAAAAGTCCAGAAGCATGTGTATCATGTCTGAGATCAGTAACTCTGATAATAAAATTAAAGCAATTTGGAATATTATTGAAAGGGAAACAGGGCAACCAAGAGCACAGGAAGACTTTAGTGCAATAAAACTGAATGACAAGTGCACTAACAAACAATCAGAAATTGAAAATATTTTGAATAATCATTTTTTAAATGTTGTGGAGAAAATAGGATCTAGATCTTCACTAGAAGAGGCAAGGCTATTAATAGAAGAGGCCATACCTGCGCAGTTTGAAACAACTGTAATTCCACCAACCTCTCCCTCTGAAATCAGTAAAATAATAAACTCACTGAAAAGTAAAAGCTCTTACGGAATTGATGGCATTTCCAGCAAAGTGCTTAAAGCTTGTTCCCCACAGATAAGTAGAATTCTCAGCCACGTATGTAATAGCTCTTTGGAGCAGGGTGTTTTCCCTGATAGACTGAAATATGCCATTGTAAAACCATTGCATAAAAAGGGGGATACGTCGGATGTCAACAACTACCGCCCAATCTCTCTTCTGACAGCTCTATCAAAAATTTTTGAGAAAGTAATGTATTCAAGAGTAGCCTCCCATATTTGTAAAAATAAAGTACTAACAAAATGTCAGTTTGGTTTTCAGAAAGGCTTTTCAACAGAAAATGCTATATATGCTTTCACTGATCAAATATTAAATGCTCTGAATAACCAGACATCACCCATTGGTATTTTTTGTGATCTCTCAAAGGCCTTTGATTGTGTAAATCATGGAATTCTTTTAGATAAGCTAAATCATTATGGTTTGAGTGGGGCAGTGCACAAATGGTTTAATTCATACTTAACTGCAAGAATGCAGAAAGTTGAAATAAGTGGTTCGTGTAATGTTAAAACAACAGCTGATTCCTCAAACTGGGGTGCTATCAAGCACGGGGTCCCACAGGGTTCGGTCTTAGGTCCTTTACTGTTCTTGATATACATTAATGACTTACCATTCCACATTGATGAAGATGCAAAGTTAGTTCTTTTTGCTGATGATACAAGTATAGTAATAACATCCAAAAACCAAGAACTAAGTGATGTAATTGTAAATGATGTTTTTCACAAAATTATTAAGTGGTTCTCAGCAAACGGACTCTCTTTAAATTTTGATAAAACACAGTATATACAGTTCCGTACAGTAAATGGCACAACTCCAGTAATAAATATAGAATTTGAACAGAAGTCTGTAGCTAAGGTAGAATTTTCAAAATTTTTAGGTGTGTCCATTGATGAGAGGTTAAACTGGAAGCAACACATTGATGGTCTGCTGAAACGTCTGAGTTCAGCTACGTATGCTATTAGGGTTATTGCAAATTTTGGTGATAAGAATCTCAGTAAATTAGCTTACTATGCCTACTTTCATTCACTGCTTTCGTATGGCATCATATTCTGGGGTAATTCATCGTTGAGTAGAAAAGTATTCATTGCACAAAAACGTGTAATCAGAATAATTGCTGGAGCCCACCCACGGTCATCCTGCAGACATCTATTTAAGGATCTAGGGATCCTCACAGTAACCTCACAGTATATATATTCCCTTATGAAATTTGTTGATAATAATCCAACCCAATTCAAAAGTAATAGCAGTGTGCATACCTATAACACCAGGAGAAAGGATGATCTTCACTATGCAGGGTTAAATCTGACTTTGGCACAGAAAGGGGTAAATTATGCTGCCACAAAAGTCTTTGGGCACCTACCAAACAGCATCAAAAGCCTGACAGATAGCCAACTAACATTTAAAAATAAATTAAAAGAATTTCTAGATGACAACTCCTTCTACTCATTGGCTGAATTATTAGATATAAAAACTTAATCATTAGTGTCATGCAATATTTTGTGTAATGTAATTTCTTGTACAGACATCTTTTATTAACCTGACACGTTCCACATCATTACGAAGTGTCGTATTCATGATCTATGGAACAAGTATTAATCTAATCTAATCTAATCTAATCTAATCTAATCTACTGAGGAGCTCATTCCATTCAAGATATCTCATTCTGTTTGAGCTCAGAAGATTCTACAGCAAATCGATGTCATGGATATTGGACGGTAGTTTTGTGTATCACACCTACTACTTTTCTTGTAAACATTCTTCCAAAAACTGGGCAAGGTTTTTTGTTTGAGGGATCTACATTAGATTATAGTTAGAGGAGGGGCTAACTCAGCCACAAATTCAATATAGAATCCGACAGGAAATCCATCGGGCCCTGGAGCTTCATTCAATTTTAACAATTTGAGCTGCTTCTCAACACCACTGACACAAATACTTTTTTCATTCATCTTTTCAGTGGTACTAGGATTAAATTGGGGCAATGTCTCTGGGTTTTCCTTTGTAAAGGAATATTTGAAAATGGAGTTAAGCATTTCAGTTCCTGTGTCATTCACTAGGGACCAGACACCAACATTTGTGCCACTGACAGCCTTTACATATGAACAGAATTTATATGGTTTCTGTGAAAGATCACTTGACAATGTTCTGCTACAGTAGTCACTAAATGCATCAGGCATTGCTCTCTTGACAGCCAAGCACATTTCACTCAGCATCTCTTTATCTATAGTCCTACACCTTGTTTTATAACTGTTACACAATAATCTCTGTTTTTATAGAAGTTTCTTTACAGATTAGATTAGATTAATACTTGTTCCATAGATCATGAATACGACACTTCATAATGATGTGAAACGTGTCAGGTTAATGAAAGATGTCTGTACAAGATATTACATTACACAAAACATTGCATGACACTAATGTTTAAGTTAGTTTTTTTCCCTCCCTTAATTTGTATCTAAAAATTCAGCCATTGAGTAGAAGGAGTCATCATCTAGAAATTCTTTTAATTTATTTTTAAATGTTGGTTGACTATATGTCAGGCTTTTGATGCTGTTTGGTAGGTGACCAAAGACTTTTGTGGCAGCATAATTTACCCCTTTCTGTGCCAAAGTCAGATTTAACCCTGCATAGTGAAGATCATCCTTTCTGCTGGTGTTATAGCTATGCACACTGCCATTACTTTTGAACTGGGCTGGATTATTAACAACAAATTTCATAAGTGAATATATATACTGTGAGGATCCCTAGATCCTTAAATAGATGTCTGCAAGATGACCGTGGGTGGGCTCCAGCAATTATTCTGATTACACATTTTTGAGCAATGAATACTTTTCTACTCAACGATGAATTACCCCAGAATATGATACCATACGAAAGCAGTGAATGAAAGTAGGCATAGTAAGCTAATTTACTGAGATTCTTATCACCAAAATTTGCAATAACCCTAATAGCATACGTAGCCGAACTCAGACGTTTCAGCAGACCATCAATGTGTTGCTTCCAGTTTAACCTCTCATCAATGGACACACCTAAAATTTTTGAAAATTCTACCTTAGCTACAGACTTCTGTTCAAAGTCTATATTTATTACTGGAGTTGTGCCATTTACTGTACGGAACTGTATATACTGTGTTTTATCAAAATTTAAAGAGAGTCCGTTTGCTGAGAACCACTTAATAATTTTGTGAAAAACATCATTTACAATTACATCACTTAGTATACAGTGACTGTATACCATGGAGGTTCCCTCCCATTAAGAACTGTTGTATTGGGTTCATATCCAACTGCTACATGCTCAACTATTCTTTAAAACTTGAGCTAGAGTTCCTGTGCATGCTCCGGCCCTTGAACATATATATATATATAAAGAAACTTCCACATGGGAAAAATATCTTAAAAACAAAGATTCCAAGACTTACCAAGCGGGAAAGCGCCGGTAGATAGGCACAATGAATAAAACACACACACAGAATTTCGAGCTTTCGCAACCGGCGGCTGCTTCGTCAGGAAAGAGGGAAGGAAAAGGAAAGATGAAAGGATGTGGGTTTTAAGGGAGAGGGTAAGGAGTCATTCCAATCCCGAGAGTGGAAAGACTTACCTTAGGGGAAAAAAGGATAGGTATATACTCGCGGAATGACTCCTTACCCTCTCCCTTAAAACCCACATCCTTTCATCTTTCCTTTTCCTTCCCTCTTTCCTGACGAAGCAGCCGCCGGTTGCGAAAGCTCGAAATTCTGTGTGTGTGTTTTATTCATTGTGCCTATCTACCGGCGCTTTCCCGCTTGGTAAGTCTTGGAATCTTTGTTTTTAAGATTATTGTTTTAGTTGTCCTCTATAATTGGTAATCATTGTTGTCACAACCGTGTCATGATCACTGATACCAGTTTCCAATGTGGACAACCTCAAAGAGATTAGGTCTATTTGTCACCAATAGAACCAATACATTTCCATCATAAGTGGGATTCCTAACTATCTGTTCTTGGCAGTTTTCAGCAAAGGCATTTAGTAAATTTTCACAAGATGTTTCATCATGCCCACCACTAAAATAACTGTAACTGTTCCAATTAATTGTTAAGATGATGAAAGTCTCCACCTATGGTTACAGTATGGTTGGGGAACTTACATACATGGAACTGAGGTTTTCTCTTAAGTTTCTGGTTACATCAGGAGATGAGTCTGTGTGACAGAAGGATCCAACTATCATTTTATGCCCATCCTTGATACTGAGTCTTGCCCAAACAGTCTCACATGCAGGTGCAATTTCTCTCTCTGTCAATTTTGAGTTTCTTTTCTACTGCGACAAATTCACCACATCCATTTCCCATTAGCCTATCCTTACAATATACACTTTAATTTTCCCAAAAATCTCACTGCTATCAACTTCAGGTTTCAATTGGCTTTCTGTGCCTAGTATTAAGTGAGCTTCACTGCTTTGCACGAGCGTTTCAAACTCTGGCACTTTGTTGTGAATGCTTTGGTAGTTTACTGTTAGGATTTTAATACTCTCATTTGTAGGAGGCATTTCTTTTGATCTTACACTGATACTTCTGTGTTTTCTACAGCTATCATTATCTGGATTGGATGGAGAGTCATGTAATCTAAAATAAAAACATCTCTGTGCACCCTACACAGAGTGAGATACCTGAGTAGCAGCCACTGATGTGTAGTGCACACCTGACCTACTCAGGGTGACCCTACAGTTCCCAAGTTGCAAGTCCAGGAAGTTGCAGCCTAAAGTGTCACAAACCTTCAAAGTGTCTGGTTCAGCCTTTCCACTGACTCAGAACCAAAGGACTACAATCAGTTGTGGGGAAAATGCTGCAGATTGTGGCGTTTCGTTGAAATTCCACGTGCAAGGCTAGTCTCTCAATATTCTCTGCCAGTCGCTGTATGACCTAAGAGCCCAGACAATGGGCATCATTTGATCCAATGTGTGCCACAATCTGCTGTTGGCTGCACGCTGTTCCCTCAATGGCTGCAGGAATAGCGTCTTAAACATGTTGGATGAGGCCCCCACGCATACACACCAAGTGCAACTGGTGTCCTTTCCCGTCCCTTGCTGCCATTTTCCGAAGAGGTACCATCATTCGCCGCACGCTCAAACGACTGATGCTTAATAGACCCTTACCCTTTTACATTTGCAGCCTCCTTGGTAAAAAAAAAAAAACACCAGATGAAGTACACCTCAAATTTGTTGGTTGGGGGGGGGGGGGGGGATGGGTACAAAATCCTGTGTCTTCCTGGCCCTGTCCACCTTGTACATGATGCCTAAATCTACCACTGACACATCACTGGCAGTCAAGTGGATGAGTAATTACAGATCCTGTACTTTCTGCAGAGGAGACAGTATCCATGGGAGAGGATGGTAGTTGAGGTACTACCAGTACATATATCACAGGTACACAACTCTCAGGAGCTCTTCCATTACACCAATTCACAGCAGCTACCAATCATTTGACAGTAGTCAGGACAATTTCCAGCTCCTTATGAATGTCAACCAACTCATTCCATGTTCAAGAACAGCATTCACAGTGGGGCTGCATTTTGGTGCTGTGATGTATTACAGGCAGTGAACAAATAATAACTTTAAACTAAGCCTGCTCATTATCTTTTAATCTGTTGAGCTAAAAAGTTGCTAATTCCCAAGAATGAAAGGAAATACACAAAACAAGATTTTTATTGAGGCAACACAAAAGCCTGTGGTAAACACTACTGGTTTTACTAGTTTCCTAAAGCTTTTTGATGTTGTTATAGTTGTTAGAAAAGTTGAAAACAGAGTTAAATGCAGATGATGTGTGTATATAACTTCTCTTTAAGGGAAAACTACATTTAACAATATATTACAAAATCTGCTCCAGCAACAATCACAATCGCTGATTTGCTATAAATTGCTCATAGATTATGCAAAGGACAAAGGCAGCTTCCAAAAATTCTCAAAAAACGCATGTTTATTTGTGTTGATATACAATGAAGTTTAGGGTTATGTACTTCAGCACAAGTGTGAACCACAAATTCTGATTTGCTACGAAATAAATTACGTATCCAAAACACTCTTACCAGCAACTCAGGAAAATATAAGTTTTGTAAGCATCCAAAAATTCTCAAAACAACCTATTTCTCACGTGATTTAACAATGAAATTACAGAACGATTGTTTTGAACGAAGACAGGTCTACTGTTCTCAAAAAAAATTAAAAGAGCGCAATTAAGTTTCAGTCTGCAATTGATGACAACAGTACAAGTTTATCTCGGCACTCTCAAATGTTGGAAATTTCGCAATATATCACAGTATACAATACAAATGGATCTTGATACAACCAATGATAGAATCCATTGTCATGCACGTATACAGTAACATTAGAAAATTCCAGGAGTAAGATCTCCATTTCCTTTAATTAACACTTTACTTTTTTTATCATTTGGAATGGATTCCTATCATAACTGTTTAGTCATCTATTACACTACTCCCATTGATTTCAAAGTTACTGTTTCTAGGTTTGGGAAAAACAGTTACAGACAAAAGTGGTAAGAGATGTTTTCCAACCTGTAAAGTAATTATCACAACAATAGTGTGAAACTGCAGAAGACAATCATATAATACTGGATCCATGGCCTTTACTAATTGCCGACCTGACAATACTTAAGGTATGTGATAACCTTTCAACATGAAGTTTCAGTTTGGCACACAATGCTATCTCGTCACAATAGGTCACGGTGGCTCTGTATAATTGGTTTGTATTGCACATAATGATAAGTGTCTGCAACCACCACAAGTTACCTGAATGATAGTGTTATGCAAATCTGGTTACCACTGGATGGGTTACAAAATACCTTTATTTTATTTTGTAGTTTCACCTGCAAAGCAATTTCCAAGTTCTTGTATACTGTAACCCATCAAAATAGATATATTTGGCTCAACAGTCCAAGAAGTCATTAAAACTTACAACAGTAAAACTGTAGGTGGCTGACTGCGCTTCACAATTAAACATATGACACTCAGTGTATCTGATTATCAACAATCAGCCTGTCCTCTTCCTGTCCAGTAAGTCTGCCCCGACCTGGAGTACTGGCGAGTTTTCCAAATTCTCCCAATCTCCTAAATCTCGCCAGTTCGTTTTTTTCATCCATCTTTCTTTCTCTTCACCCATCCTGCCACAAGCAGCTACCACTGGCTCCAAAAGCTTGCACATTTCTTTAAGGTCCAAATATGTTTTCTCCTGTCACCACTTGTTGACTAGATTTTTTATCTATCCAATTACGTTACCTTAACTGTCCTATACACTCTTGGTGTCATGTTCGTGTTATTATGAAGTGCAGCCAACCCCTCAACGTTTTTACAATGGTGTGATTAATGACTACTTGGACTCTTTAAGTCAAGTGTAACCATTTGCATAGGTATAGCAAGAATCGGTGAAGTTGGGAGGAGGAATAAGACTTCTGGACAGGTGAATACAGGGTTATAAATAAGAAAATCAAATAAGGGTAATGCAGAGATAAGTTTAATAATAAATAAAAAAAGTAAGGATGCAGAGAAGCTACTTCAAACAGCATAGTGAACACATTATTGTAGCCAAGATAGACACAAAGCCCAGTAGTACAAGTTTATATGCCAACTAGCTCTGCAAATGAGAATGTAGAAATGTACGATGCAATAAAAGAAATTATTCAGATAGTTAAGGGAGACAAAAATTTATTACTCATGGGGGACTGTAATTCAATTGAAGGGAAAGGAAGAGAAGGAAAAGTAGTAAGTAAATATGGACTGGGGATAAGGAATAAAAGAGGAAGCTGCTTGATAGAATTTTGCACAGAGCATAACTTAATCATAGCTAACACTTGGTTTAAGAATCATGAAAGAAGGTTGTATAGGTGGAAGATGCCTGGAGACACTGGAAGGTTTCAGATATATTATATAATGGTAGGGCAGATTTAGGAACCAGGTTTTAAATTGTAAAATATTTCCAGGGGCAGATGTGGACTCTGACCACAATCTATTGGTTATGAACTGTAGATTATAGCTGAATAAACTGCAAAAAGGTAGGAATTTAAGGATATGGGGCCTGCATAAACTGAAAGAACCAGAGGTTGTAGAGAGTTTCAGGGAGAGCATTAGGGAACGATTGACAAGAACAGGGGAAAGAAATACAGTAGATTAAGAATGGGTAGATCTGAGAGATCAAATCGTGAAGGCAGCAGAGGATCTAGTAGATAAAAAGACGAGGGCTAGTAGAAATCCTTGGGTAACATAAGAGATGTTGAATATAATTGATGAAAATGGGGAAAATATAAAAATGCAATAAATGAAGCAGGCAAAAAGAAACACAAACATCTCAAAAATGAGATCGACAGGAAGTGCAAAATTTCTAAGAAGTGATAGCTAAGAGGACAAATGTAAGGATGTATAAGCATATATCATTAGGGGCAATATAAATACTGCCTACAGGAAAATTAGAGAGACCTTTGAAAAAAAGAGAACCACCTGAATGAATACCAAGAGCTCAGAGGGAAACCAGTCCTAAGCAAATAAGGGAAAGCAGAAAGGTGGAAGGAGTATAGAGTGGGTCTATAGATTATTGAAATGGAAAAGGATGTAGATGAAGAAGAAATGGGAGATACGATACTGCGTGAAGAATTTGACAAGGCACTGAAAGATCTAAGTCGAAACAAGGCCCCAGGAGTAGACAACTTTCCATTAGAACTACTGACAGCCATGACAAACTCTTCCCTCTGGTGAGAAAGATATATGAGACAGGTGAAATACCCTCAGACAGCAAGGATATAATAATTCCAATTCCAAAGAAAGCAAATGTTGACAGTTCTGAAAATCACCAAACTTCCAGTTCAATAAGTCATGGTTGCAAAATACTAACACGAATTCTTTACAAACGGATGAGAAACTGGTAGAAGCTGACCTTGGGGAAGATCAGTTTGGATCCCGTAGAAATGTATGAACACATGAGGCAATACTGACCCTACGACTTATCTTAGAAAGATAGGCTAAGTAAAGGCAAATCTATGTTTCAAGCATTTGTAGACTTAGAAAAAGCTTCTGACAAAGCTGACTGGAATACTCTCTCTCAAATTCTAAAGGTGTGGCAGGGCTAAAATACAGGGAGTGAAAAACTATTTACAGTTTGTGCAGAAACCAGATGGCAGTTATAACAGTCGAGGGGCATGAAAGGGAAGCAGTGGTTGTAAAGGGAGTGTAGCCTATCCCCGATGTTCTTCAATCTGTATATTGAGCAGGCAGTAAAGGAAACAAAAGAAAAATCTGGAGTAAGAATTAAAATCCATGGAGAGGGAATAAAAACTTTAAGGTTTGCTGACGATATTGTAAATCTGCCAGAGACCGTAAAAGGAGACTGGAAGAGCAGCTGAACAGAATGGATAGTGTCTTCAAAGGAGGATACAAGATGAACATAAACAAAAGCAAAATGAGGATAATGGAATCTAGTGGAATTAAATCAGTTGACACCAAGGGAATTATATTAAGAAATGAGATGCTTAAAGTAGTAGACGAGTTTTGCTATTTCAGATTAAAGTAACTGATTATAGTCGAAGTAGGGAAGATATAAAATGTAGACTGGCTGTGGCACGTAAAGCGTTTCTGAAGAAGAGAAATAGAGTACAGATTTAAGTGTCAGGAAGACTTTCTGAAAGTATTTGTATGGAATGTAGCCATGTATGGAAGTGAAACATGGAGGATAAACAGTGTAGACAAGAAAAGAATAGAAGCTTTCGAAATGTGGTGCTACGAAGAATGCTGAAGATTAGATGGGTAGAATTGGGGAGAAGAGGAATTTGTGTTACAACTTGACTAGAAGAATGAATGGTTGGTAAAACACGTTCTGAGGCATCAAGGGCTCACTACTTCAGTATCGAAGGGTAAAAATCATAGAGGGAAACGGAGAGATGAATACACTAAGCAGATTCAGAAGGATGTACGTTACAGTAGCTATTCAAAAATGAGGAGGTTTACACACGATATAGTAGCATGGATAGCTGCATCAAACCAGTCTCTAGACTGAAGATCACAACAAGGGTAATCTGGCTGATGTGCAGTTTCACACAAAAATTTGCCTGATTTAACAAACCGTTCCATATCATTTCTGCTACTATACTGGGCAGTAGCAAGTGAAAATAAAGAAAACTTTTTTCCAGAGGGAATCTGAGAAGAATTAGAAGCAACATTTCATTTTGATGTTCTTTAAGCCATTTTTGGTATTCACAAGCACCCCTGATGGATACAGAATTGTGAGGTCTGACATCTGCTCTGATGGGCAGATATGGAATCAAGATTTTTTTTTAAAAAAAAAGCAGGCCACATCTTTTCTTCAGCCAGCAGCATGATGTGTATCAAAACTATTCAGTACATGGAGATCTGAAATGTTTGATAACTGCCTTCAAACACCAAGTGCAGCTCATCTCACTGTACGACCTGACTTATTACCCACCTTTACCTACTACAGTAATCTCTGCAAGCTATGTTTCAACATTTGCTGGATGTGTCCAAATCCAATCAGCTGTTGCTCTTCGACATTATTTTCGATGAGGGTTTCTACCTTCTGCAGTATAATTTCTTCTACCTGGACTTGACTTTTAGTTCGCTTACTCATTATGCAAGATTCACAGCCACAAGTCACTGTTAGCATCAATGTTGAGCTACATACAGCTAACACACTCTCTCCCTCTTATTGCACTAAATACATGTTTCTCCAACTCATTTCTGAATTCCTTTTCCACCTTCCCATCTGCACTGATAATGAAGCCCAAGTACTTAAATTTACAAACCTGTTTTAGGGGCCATCCATCTACATCTACATGATTACTCTGAAAACACAGCGAATTGCACAGCAGAGGGTACTTTGCATTGTATCACATTACGGTTTCCTCCTGTTCCAGGCACATATAGCATGCAGGAAGAATGATTACAATTGGTTACATGCCTCTCGGCACACTGTAATTAGTCAAATTTTGACTTTGCAGTCTTTCTGATATATATATTAGGTAGCTAAAGGATATTTCTAGATTGTTCATTTCATATTACATCTTGAAATTGCGTTATCGGGCTTCTGTGAGATAGATAGTGTCGCTCTGCAACTGTCTGCCAATTCATGTTTTTTAACTGCAATGTAGCGCTTTTCTTCAATTTTGTTTATCATCTTAGTTTTTATTGATCTAACATTTAACTTTCTTCCTTTCTTCTTCAATTCTTCCATCCAGAGGTTACTATCTTAAGTTTGTCTGCAAAAACCAAGCTAGTCATTTGAAAGGGTTAATTTATGATGGCCAGCTTCTTTACTTTTGCTGTTACATGCCATAAATATTTGGTCAAAATACATCACAAAAGGTTGGGAGCTAGACATTCCAGTATAAACGAGTGTGAGTGTGTGTGTGTGTGTGTGTGTGTGTGTGTGTGTGTGTGTGTGTGTGTGTGTGTGTGTGTGTGTGTTTGTGGGGGCGGGGGGGACTTTGGCCGAAAGCTGAAGATGTAACAGTCTTTATGCTGGGCCTGTCTAATGGTTGGTTGGTTGGTTGTTTGTTTGTTTTGGGGAAGGAGACCAGACAATGAGGTCATCGGTCTCATCGGATTAGGGAAGGAAGTCGGACGTGCCCTTTGAAAGGGACCATCTCGTCATTTGCCTGGAGCGATTTAGGGAAATCACGGAAAACCTAAATCAGGATGGCCAGACGCGGGATTGAACCGTCATCCTTACGAATGCGAGTCCAGTGTCTAACCACTGCGCCACCTCGCTTGGTTGCCTGTCTAATGTGTCATCTTTATATGAAGCTAGTATCTGTACAGATACTATTTGTGATCTTGCAACTCTCGAAGGATGAAATTACAATGAAATCAGATCTTTAGCTTCTTAAAGGCATTGATATTTATCAATGCCTAAAAGCAGCTAATGGTCTGGATTTCGCAGTAATTTCATTCTTCGAGAGCTGTAAGATCACCAATGGGAGATAAGGCTTGCCGGCCAATGATCTTCTTCAGTGTGGATACTTTCACATTGCCCGAACTCTTGCCGGAATGGGCAGATTGACAATCACAAGTAATGAGTATGGTGGGCAGGTGCACAACAAATGTAGTGCGTGAACAGAAAGTTGGAAAGTGTGGGTCTCACTGGGAGCGTGGAAGAGATAAGTCCCTCCAGTCGCACTATCCTCTGTGTCCTCGGTGGCTCAGTCGGATAGTGTGTCTGCCTTGTAAGCAAGAGGTCCCAGGTTTGAGTCCCAGTTGGGGGTGGGGGGGCACATTTTTCAACTGTCCCTGTTGCTATTTATGAATGCCTGCAAGCACCTAAAGATATGATTTCACTGTAATGTCATCTTTATGGTGAGTAGCTATCTATCTTTTTCCTTATATTGTAGATATTCCAACCTGGAGCCTTCTGGAATTGTATGTGAACTGGAGGAGTTTGGCTGATACCCTAGGGCAGTTTAATGATGTAAACTTTTGTATTCCCAGTCTTGCAATCTTCAAGCTAAACAGTGACTAAATGGCACAATAAATATTGAAAAGAAATCGATTCTGGAATGGTCCTTAATGTCTGAATTTTAATCACTGACTGGAACTGCATGGAACAGTGCACCTAACATCAGGGAAGTCACCTGCACAATTAGTGTCTTCAACATTTAGAACCTTGTCCAATATATATCACAAGATATCTTAAATTTATCGAGGTTCATACAGACTGTAAATGTGATTGGGACTACTGTTAACTCTTGAGGGGCTCTCCTTGTGGCTCATTGGTAATCCTCCAGACTACAAATCTTGAGGTCAATCCTACCATTTTTATTTGTCGCTCATCACTTCTTTTAACTCTAGTAAGCTTCGCTGATGTGAAAGATCCTGAGTTTCACCATCATTCAGAATCCATGTTCAACTGTAGATCCTGTTATTACTGGCTGGATAAGTCCGTTCAGAGTTTGGAGGAAGGCAACGACATACCACCTCCAACAGGATAATGCCTAATAAAACACCATGGTGTCCAAAATAATCTTCAGATTGATGACTGCTTTATTTTTTATTCAACTTCATTTCCATGTAACAAATGAGTTACATCCACTGCCGAAGATAGGAAATACTTTTAAAAGATCACATGGTATCATTAACATGCTACTTCACGGAGACCATTATTTATTAAGTAGATTTCTACATGACAACATGACATTTACAATCACAGAAGCATTCTTAACCTTCCATGAAATACACACAAATATATTACAGCCTTAAACAAATCAATATGCTGCTTAGAATTTAAAAAATAATTTATCACATCTTGGGCAAAAATATTTACACCTTATATATACAAAAGAGTAGCAGACATAATGCACATCTGTTAAAATGAGAAGATAACTACAGTTTGTGTTGTGTGTGAAATGGAAATTTATCCAGCAGAAAACTACTGCCGAAACAAACAATACGATCAAGCATTTCTTATGAGACTATTGCACTTCTGTTATGGACTCTGCTTTCAACAGATACAAATGTAGCATTTACCAATACTCGTACCTTTTAATTAATATTCCTTTGGTCATTATACGAGACTGGCAACAATAGGAGCAACAACTGGAGAGATAAATAACAATCTAAAAAGGTATGTACATCATATTATCCATGAACAAAAGAATCTGCCATACAAATGACAAACCAGCAACCATTATATTACAGTGTACACACATTTTAAATTTAATGTTTTTACATTTTCTGCATTTTCAGACAATAGTATGACTTAAAACAAGGTAATTTATGACAGGTACCATGTATTATTATTTTCCCACAAATTTTAAGTGGATATAATGTGTTTATGGGCTAAATTCAAAGAGCAGCAATTTAGATTAAGTTACACTTAAATGTCTTGTAAACAAATTGGCCCACATTCAGCAACTTTTAATATGCTGTAACTCTTAACATTAGTGCAACTACATGGTATATAGCCAACAATTGTTTATGTTATGATACATACACTATTTAGTTACATTCATTTAAACAGTATTACTTCTTCAGACTGTAATATTTTCACTGTTATCTGATATGTCTGAAATAATATATCATACCCCCACCATTACTGAAATCCTCACTCCACAAGCATATGAATTTAACCACAGCTATCAATTACTACTGTAATACTGTATCAATGAACCACTACAAACACACAAAACAGCATTTGTATATTTACACTTGCTTTGTATATTTACACTTGCTCACACTCCAAAATTAATATTCAGTATACTCAGTACAACAGCCACTCAGCCAAACAGATAACCAGAGCCATGAAGTTTTGAACACTGAAGTTACTACCCACAGAACTATAGAACATACATAAGAAGTTCCTGTAAGTAACCCACAAATCTTAAATACACAAATAAAAAAATAATAAGGCAAAATATATTATCATCTGTATATACCGTTTATACATGAATACAGTTTTAGAAAATCACTCAAAGTTACCTGCTGACAAACAGGCATGTCAGTTTTATGTCAAGTCAAAAGGGATAAATAATGTCAAAACTGAGCAGCAGAAGTGAAACCTCTCCCATAAGTTTGAAGAACCAAGCTTCATTTTCATACCATCTTAACACCATACAGGCGCAGCAAAATATTTGATGAAGACACTAACACTTAACAGCCAGAAAAATACTGCTGAGTAAATGTGTAAAAATGTCTACCATGTACAACTGGCTATCTGAAAGTAAAGTTTATTTAAACCAAATTAATGAACAAGGAAAAGAAATGGTAACTAAAAAATGTTGTGCTCAAGTATTTCCGATTCACATTCTACAACAAATAAAATTAACAATTGCAGAAAAACAGCTTACAATTATTTTTGCAAAAGCTAAACATTGTGGATTTTGGTTAAAACAACAGTTGAGATGGCAATAACATTTGCTTTCAGCTTATGTTAAAGCCATCCTCAGATTTTTTTGGCTCCCTACGGTTGGTGCTGGCGGCTCCTTGGCTTTTCGCGTGATACTAGTATCATGGATGATTGGGCAGTGTATGATCTTGGCATCATGTAAAAACCGTGGAGCCGACAGTAGCAGCCATAGCACCAGATCTCTGTGCCTCATGAACAATGTTGTCTAAATTCATAAACATTGTGCAGTTTACTAACATACACACCTCCAAAGATTAACTTTGCATTGCACAGTGTAAGAAATGGAATTAGAAACTATTCTGTTGCTAATACACGGTGCAAACATCAGGACAGTAACCGAGTCACACTCTCCAGAAGCACAAGTAGGAGCAACCCTAAGCTCTAATCACCGAGCACAGATATTTCTGATATGGATACCTTCACTTTCTTAAATCTCAGCACCTGGATAGGTGGGATAGGACTGAAGAACCAGCAGCTGTGAGCAGTAGGGTGCCACTTTTTGCAAATAATGAGTCCTTGCAAAATGGTTAGACTGTCAATGTAGCTCAGCATCTTTTGTGCTTTCGTTTCAACCTTGGATGCTGCTATACTGTTCCCAGCAGCAATTCATGCCTCAGGTGTGTTCATAGTGTAAATGACAGCGAGTAAGGCAGAAAAAAGGTCACATTTTAATTAAAGTTAAGGACCCTAGAAAACATTAAGAGGTGAAGATGTGTTGCTTTAGAGATAAAGGTGATCTGCATACCCACGTGAATTGAACTTGGGAATAAGTGTGCATATTGTGAAAGGATTAAAGAGTTTTAACAATATGAACTGTGTGCTATTCGTAAGATCAAACTGTGGTAATGGGAGAACTTTGCCTCAAACGCAAGCGCTGCTTGAAGGAAATGGAAAAGCATTAATCATAAATGGTAATAAAGCTCATTTCCATTTGAGAGGAAATGTTAAACAGAATTTCTGTTCCCAGAATGAGATTTACTCTGCAGCGGAGTGTACACTGATATGAAACTTCCTGGTAGATTAAAACTGTGCGGCGGACCGAGACTCGAACTCTGGACCTTTGCCTTTCGCGGGCAAGAACACTTACCCGCGAACAGGTCCCGAGTCCGAGTCTCGGTCTGGCACACAGTTTTAATCTGCCAGGAAGTTTCATAATTTCTGTTACTAAGACTAAGAGAATCCTTTTAAAATACATGAAAAGTATTTCCGTTCTGAACATTTAACAATTAAGATATGCAACTGTCAGCATTAGCCCATATTTTATTGCAGATGAGAACAGCACTAACTTGACAGTCACCGCTGAATATTAGTCAGATGCTCAGCACTTTGTGACCATAAATGAAAATATAGCCTACTCAACATACACAGCTTGTTTCAAACATGATAGTGCACAACCCCACACACTTCACAATTGTCATCTCATTACAAATGTTATGTAATTCTGCATTTTTATGTAATAAAATTGCTTTATTAAACACCAATTGAGAAACACTCAAAATTCATTTGCCATCACTCACACACTATATTTTTTTGTTGTATTCAGGGTTTAATGGTCCTCAGTACAAACCATACACAATTAAGGTTGGTAGTCTTCTGATCTTATGCCAATTTAACAGGCGGAAATACAATAAAATTATTTCAGGTAGCAGCTGAGCTGATTAAAATTATCCTATTATATAGAAAAAAGACATCTCAAATACATTTTATGAATTTATAGACAGTATGCTTTGGCATATTTTAAGTTTACCGGTACAAAAAAAAAAAATGAAGGTAACACGTATTTTATTGCACAACACTTAATCGCAATCAGGCATACCATTTTTTTTTTTACAGTATATCCAGGTACAATTACTGATGGTAAACTCCCCCCCCCCCCCCCCCAACTAAGTGTAGACTATATTAGTAAGCAATTTCAACAAGTCTTTCACAGAATGTATATTTTACATGTGTATTTCATATTTTTTGTGGGCTATTGCTCGTACAAGCACTAGCTTGCTGTCGCTAAGTTTTTGTATGGTTGCTGTGTTTACAAGTAGTTGGTAGTTGGTTGGTTTGGGGAAGGAGACCAGATAGCGAGGTCATCGGTCTCATCGGATTGGGGAAGGACGGGGAAGGAAGACGGCCGTGCCCTTTGAAAGGAACCATCCCGGCATTTGCCTGGAGCGATTTAAGGAAATCACGGAAAACCTGAATCAGGATGGCCGGACGCGCGATTGAACCGTCGTCCTCCCGAATGCGAGTCCAGTATCTAACCACTGCGCCACCTCGCTCGGTGTGTGTTTACAATTCTGTCCTTTTACTGAGAAGACAATCTGAGGAAATGAAGGTGTCTTAATGCACCTAGTGGATGAACTGGACTAACAAGAGACATGGCATTTTGAGAATGCACACAAACTAACAAACAGCTCTACTTCTTTCTCAGGTGTATGAAAGAGAGCACCTGGGTCAGACATATTTGCCATTATTTGGAAATCCACTGTAAATTGTTAGCATTCTGAGGATGCATGTTCTTCCCACACATCTCACAAAAAATTTAGGTGAGGGGTGGAAAATGGATAATGATACACATAGCTTTACATGCGGCAATGTGGACTGCGGATTACATATATACATGTAAAAAAAACAAAAAAAAAAAGAGTCCAACTGCTTCTATGAGCCAATCAACTAACCTGCAGGATCTCATTTCTCACGTCATTATGGATCCTCCAATGATTACACTTGGAAATATTCCTTATTTGTCACTATTTTTCACACAGTAAAAATTGTGGAATATTAATACATACCAACTAAACACAGCAAAATAGGTTTAGTCTAAGTGACAGAGCATAAAAACATGAACTATACTTTTAAAAATTGCTTTCCTCCACGAAGAAGTGTTCAAATTTTGAGCTATTACTTGCTGATATAGTCTAGTGCAATAAAACAGTATTAATGTAAAACTGCTTCTGTTCTAAACTGGACATGCCAACAAAGTGTAGAAAAAAATTACAAAATTATACTTTTCAGAAGTCCCAGCATGCCACTAGCAACTGCACAATTATTGGTACTTCATGAAATTCCAATTAATAGAATACATCAATCCTTGCTCAATATGAAAGAAATAAATTATCACATTCCGTATAACATTTTGCATTTAATGCAGTAATTTAAAAATTTTTAAAAAGTGGTTAACTTTTGGTAACTAATGACACATTTTCAATTTCCCTGTAAACTTAAACGACAGTCAAGGATCACATATAAAAACAAATCACAAGTGGTTTTAAAATATGACAATGAGTGAATTATGTTAATTACAGCAATGAATATGAAGTCCCTGTAGCAAAAGCAAGATGCACTACAATCTTGTAATGCAACAGCACTTTATTACACAAATAATAAATGGATCTGCCAAGTGAACATACCTTACGGAGCATCACTGAAGGCATGAAAGCAACCCATATCAAACCAAAGCAAAACTGCTTGATGGCTTCAAGGAGTACATGAATGGCAGCAGTTTCAGAACTTTTACAGCTCTTTACTACATGACTGTGACAAGGAAAATGATTACAGCTATCTTACAAGTAGTACAAAAATAATCACAGTATCATCAGTCTGTGTATCGGCCCAGGACCAGTGCTCTGAGAAGTGGGCCAACTTCTTGCGTGTTTTGCAATGCTTCAATCAACATCTTCTCTACATTACGCATCACTGCCACTTTCTGGTGGCCCTTCAATGGGTATGTTATTTGGCCCGTTGGACCAGCCTGTCAACACAATGAGCAGCAATGTACTGAAGAAATCTCAACAATGGTTGTACTAAAATACACAAGGAAACCGGCTAATTAAGCCTGCACAACTCAACTGAGGGCAGATATCTTAAAATTCTATACAACTATAATAGTTTAACAAAACATCTAGATAAATAATCAGTACGCACTCAAAAACAAATAGCAGCTTTGAGGAAGGGTGTGCGCAAAAAAAAGATCAGACTTTTGAAATGGTGCATCATCAACTGGCAGGGTTTACACACTGTGGGTAGCAAATGCACCTAGTGGCAGGTTAAGACAACAAACTGCAGTTAGCCTTATTTTGCTGTGGCCATTAGTTGCTATGCTACAACCAGTGAAGTGGGCACACTCATACGGTGTACACTGGATTAATGACAAAGAAAGAGCTTGAAGAACACACTCTCTCTCTCTCTCTCTCTCTCTCTCTCTCTCTCTCTCTCTCTCTCTCTCTCTCTGTGTGTGTGTGTGTGTGTGTGTGTGTGTGTGTGTGTGTGTGTGTGTGTGTGTTAATTATTTGGTAGTATCACTTCACCTCCTATTTATATTACAGTATAGCGTCAATTATCCATAAGTCGACCAACCGAATTATCGCTTAACCAAACTACTAACTGCTCGCGCGTGATGCCCTTCCCACACTACAGTTTTCCCACCATCCCCTCACTGCATCAATGCCAAACTGCCAACATAGTAAACGTTTGCCCTCTGTTACAACATTTTGTGTCAACTTTGCTGCATAAAGTAAACTTGCAATATAAAATGCATAAACTTAAACATGTTTTCCTTCCTAAGAGAGAGAAATATGACATTAATAGAAGGTTAGAGAAAGGTTAATTGGAACCAAGTTGAGTACGAGGTTGGTAAATCAACAATCACGGATCTAAAAAAAAAAGGGAAGACAAACATCGCAAGTTTTATATCCAAGATGGATTCTACTGATGGATCAAGAAGTCATATAACTATGAAGCTCGTCAGTAACATCGATCTAGATTGTGCTGTTTAAAAGTGGTTCACATTAAAAAGGTCGCAAGAAGGATCTATTTCTGGTCTCATGCTAGCAATTCAATTTAATGAAACTCTTTGAGGGCTATTGGATTTTAAAGTAAGCACAAAGTGGTTGAAATGCTTTAAGTCAAGATTAGGCATTTGTGAGCTTCAAATACACGGACAAAAACTGTCTGCTACTACATCACCAACTGATACTTAAAAAATCAAACTAAGTGACGTGGAGCTACTGAGGGAAGAAGATTATGCTCTTGAAAACATGAACAATGCTGACAAAACTTGGCTTAATCGTAAGCTTTGCCAAGAAAGCTCTTGCTTCACATAGAGAATTAGCAGCACCATGCCCTAAAATAAACAATGATCTTATTACTGTTTTAGCTTGTGCTAATGCTACTGGAAGCCACCAACTGCCTATGGTCGTCATTACTCATTGTTAAATTTAAGAAACTACATTGTTTCGAACACATTAGAATGTCTGTGGTGCCTATTATTAACATTACACAAATGAGTGCCTGGATGGATAGTACGAATTTCACAAAATGACTTATGGAAGATTTTGTACCCTCTGTAAAAGCTCATCAGTTAAAAGACTTGGCAAAAGGGAGATAACATTACTGCTCCTTGACAATGTACCAACTCATCCATCATGTGATATCTTTGAAGGGAAGGACTAGATCACAGAAGTGGTGTGTGTTGCATCTAATGGAACTGCCTTTTTAAAGCACTCAGATCAAGGCAATATTGAGAATTAAAAACATGATTGTTATGTATGTTATTGTTAGAAAGAGAAGAGGAGGGAGATGAAAGTCTGTCACGAAACCATAAAAATATTGATTTAAAAGGTGCATCCTACATGATCGGAACGGTATGGGACAGTGTAAAGTAACTTAATTTAAAAAATCCCTAAAATAAAATTTCAGGTTTTTTCCAAGGTATAGCTGAAAATGACAAACTGAATGATGTGTCCTAATTCTCAATTAAAAGAACTCAGTTGCCATGAATGTGACGAAGCACACATTCAAGAATGGACAACTGTCTTTGATGCAGATCCAGGCACCAAATCACACACAATAGCGAAATTTTGAACCTCATCAGTGACACAGAAATGAAGATGAAAATATACCCGATGCTTCTGAAGCATTTACGTGTTTGGATACTGACATGTGATGGACTGAAGCTCAAGATGAAAGGGACCAGTATGAAATACCTGCCATGAAAAATGTGCACAACTTAGCTGCTTGTAAGGAGGGAGGCTTGCTTACACAGATCAAAAGCAGACCAAAAAAGGTTTTTTTAAAAATTGTTAAGTCTATACATAGTATGTATTGCACATGTAAAATACATCTGTACTACATATTTTTGTTTAAAGAGACTTGCATCATAGATGTACATAATTTTTGGTAAATAACAGTATACAGTTCGATTATCGTAATAAACCAGTTTCCCAAATACTCACGTCTACCAATTAGTTCAAAAAACCAACACCCCACTGTATTTGTAAATTATGAAGACTGTGTGAGGAACTCCCTTCTTCCTCTTCAAACATTCTCATACAGAATGTGTTATGACTTTTCAGTAAGATAGCTTGGAGCTTCTTCTAACAAATGCAAGTGAATATCATACAAATAAAATGTTGACCAAATTCCATACATACCTTAAACCAAAAATTAACTGAAACTGTGTAACCACCACGCATCAAGGATTCTACGTGATGCCACCAGTATATAGGTATGTACAAAACATCTCCAGGACCCAGAACTGCTTCCTGGCCATGAGCTTCTCGAAGCTTTGGGAATCTACTGTAGTCTGGTCGTTCAAAATCAACCTGAGCAACAGTAGAAAGGATGGAAGCTCTCAAATGTTTAAAACATTTTCTGAAATGATACATTGAGTTCCCTTGTTTCGAAGCTTACCTGACTTTGCCGATCATGGGGATGGTACACTGGGTATGGATAAAAACATTCAAATTGTTCAGGTGGAAATAAAATACATCGCTTATAGCCTTTGATCTGGGCAAAGAAGTTCTGCTGCTCATCATAATGGCATGGTGTAACATTACCTGAAAACATCGTTTTTCAATTTAATGTGACAGCTGGAAGGGAGAAACATTTTACATACATAAAATTTACTGTAAAGAACAGTTTCTTTAAACAACTTCACCTAAATTCCTGTTATTTTAATGGCATGCCAAACAGTTGTTTATATTAAAAGTATCTACAGTCTCCACAGGGAGGAAAGTTTCCAACATTTTGGTAACAACAGCTACACCAGTTTCCAAGGAAAGAAAGTAGCTGATTCACAATAGAATATTAGCTGTCACCTTCCATTGTATATTACTGTGATAGCTTACATTCTTTATACCAAGCCACAATTTGTAACCTGGTATTACACTGTGTTCTATCACCTGAGCTATCCAAGTATTCCTCACCCCCTTGTTGTTAAGTTTTTCTCTGTTGCTAGCTCCATCTTTGCATAAACTAGGCCGACACCCTAGTTTTCGAGAAGATTTTAAGTCATTATAATAGTTCATTTCAATACAGTTTCAAAGCCACCATCCTACCACAAAGGATGCTGGTGAAGTGTGAATAGCAGATGTGAGGTGGTGGTGGTGGTAGCAAGAGAATGTAAGTAGACAATTTAAGTGTTCTGACATTGACAGCAACAGGAAATATGGAATTTGATCTTGTTCCAGCAAACAATTTTACTGTCACCAATATCCAAAAAGAAAAGATGCCTTTATCACAGTTTTCAATTAACTGTTGGAAAGCCCAAGTTCTGTTTATAATAAAGCAGCTGCTATAGCTGTTTCTAATGCTGATTAATTATCAGAAACTCACATTTTTGTCAAAGAATAGAAATGATCTCATTCTTGTTGTTGGAATCTTAAGTACACTCTGTTTGCCAACACTAGAAAGACCATAACTGTTCTACAAAATGTACATTTAACTGTTAAAAGCTTAAAACAGAGAACACAGCAATAGATGGCTCTTCCTGTGAAAAATAAGTTAAACTGAATCTACAGCAGATAGTAGCAAAAAGAACTAAATACCACAAACAAAAATACTACACTTATTTCTTCAGTGATCATTTTACAAATTACTCCAAGCTCTCACCTTCCATTGATATCAAAAGCAAATTTGATGTAAGTGGACCCCAGCCATTCTTTTTTTGTTTGCTGTTGATCCAGTCCCAGTTGAAGTTAAGAAAGTCATGAACTATTGCTTGACCAACAGAACTATTCAGTGCTTGCTGGAGGTACATCCTAAAATACAAGACATGGTACACAACTGATGCAATGACGATGAAATCATTAATGCGAAAATACATTATCTAGAAATATTGACACGAATTTTCATCTAACAAATATTTCAATTCATACAAGTTTTAAATCTCAATTACATATGGTGTCAATTCACCAAAACGTAACAATTTTAAACAATGTTCATGACATATAACACAGAAGTTAATTTTTTAAAAAAATATATGCATACAATAATATTTTTGTTTGTGGAGTCATTAAGTAAGCAGGTACTCTGAACAGGTATGTTCCTGGCAATATATTTCTAACAACACAACTGTCCCACTACACAATGTTTGACAACAAAATACAATGCTCTAAATTATTTCTGATTTTTCATTGATTCGAGACAATTTGAAACTTATTTTCTAGGTCCACAATCAATCAGTGGTACAGTACCAGACTGCAAATCTAAAGGTCTTGTGTTCGATTCCCAGTCAACCATTAGATTTTTAACTGTCATGTATCACTTCTGGGGAAGTTTATTGATGTGTGAAATAAGGTGCACTCTGGTCTGGAATCCATATTAAGCTCTAAGTCTCCCAGTAACTGGGTGACTAAGTCAGTTCGATGGTCAGAGGGAGACAAAATCATATCATCTCCAACAGGATTGGCCTCGGAAAGCGTTATGTATTTAACACAATCTTCTATCACAAGTAAAATATAAGAGGTGATCAAACGGTTTCCCTTTGAGGGTGCTGCTGCATCTTATATGCAACCTATCACAACTGTGATGTAAGTGTATAAGCACTGGTGCGGACACATGAACTACACTAAGACATTATTACCCAATGCGCCCAAACCGGAACTACGTGCCAATATTCTTTTCTTGGCTGCCACAAAACAAACACCAGTAAGCACCCATCAAAGGATGAAGAATTTCTATGGAGCAGCATGTCTGTTGAAAACCACATTCTGAGAAAAATGCAACAAGGGATGCTGCTGCTTCACGATAATGCATGTCTTGGTATTGCAAATGTAGTAACACAGAAGTCACACCTCGAGTGGAAGACACTCTAGCACCTGTCCTATAGTCCTCAAATCTCCCCATGCAATTGCAATTACAAAGCCTCCGGTTCCTTAAAACAGACCTCGAAGGCTCTACTATTCCTGTCAGTTGAGAATGTGCAATGGACAGTTACAGACTTCTTCATGCAGTAGGACACAGTGTTTTATCAAATGGATACCTTCAACTTTGTGTGTTGGTTGGATGACCGCCTCAATGCCCACAGCAATTCTGCCCAACTCTCACACCAATTTTGGACTGTACATCCTTCGAACAAAAACATTTTGATCATCCTTTATATATAAGAGAGATTTACTCCTAGTGAACTTTCTCAGCTATCTAAATTAATATATTCACATAGTGCATAATGTGTGTGTGTGTGTGTGTGTGTGTGTGTGTGTGTGTGAGAGAGAGAGAGAGAGAGAGAGAGAGAGAGAGAGCAATTACACAGTTTAGGAAACAAACTTAAATACCGTGTAGGAACAAAATTGCTACAATTAATACTGTAACAAGGATATGTCTCCTCTATGCAACCTCTTGGTTCTACTCACCAAGCTATACCACCCACACTGCATTAACAATTACCATAGATCATGAAATGCCTTCTGCTTTAACAATTGTCTATTTCCTGTTTACATAGGTCAAAAGTTGACTGTCTGCTCAGACTTCTTCAACACAAAGCTAGCTTGATTAATGCGCTAAATTCCCACAAAACAACAAGAAATTTTGTGGCAAAACTGTTGGTAAATGTTACTTTTGTAACGATTTTGCTCAAACAGATGCGAGTATGAGTGTTTTTAATGACAGCTATGTTAAGGCATCAAACACACATTTTTCGCATACATGGCTAAAACATTTGTATTGACTACTGCGGCCCAGATACACACACAAGTACAAAAGTTCAGGGGCCTAGGCCAGTGCAACAAGACTGTTCAGGTTTTGTCACCTGTGATAATACGCTACGTACTCCTTCTTGGTTCAACCATATTGTGCGACTCCTTTTCATGTATAACTAGTCTTATTTCACCATAGTGTTCTTTAGCTTTGAAGTCATCAGCTTTTCCATCTTGTCTGAAGCTGTCCTCTATCTCTTGCTATTAAGTGACAAATTGTAAATCTCTTCTACACCAATGTCAAGGAGAATCTCTCTTACACCTTCTGACTTTTGTTTGGTCATAAAAATATCCCCTCTACTGCTTCTTGAGTGAAGTTAACTATTCCTGGACATGCTGGCAAACATCCCATGCTTATTGCCCTGTAGAGTGCCAAGTTAATCATGCCTGGTTTCTGTATGTTACCACAGAAGTGTTTCAACTTATTTTTGTCCTCACTGCTGCTTTTCATTACCTTACCATTACTCTCCCTCATACAATGAGTCCCCATATAGGGTGAAGCATACTGTAATTTACTTCATTTTTCCATTACGCTGGTAGCTGTATAGTACACCAAAATACGAACTGCTTAGTATATCAACAAAAACCAAATATCTGTAAAAATGTGGCTCCTAGTGAAAAATTTTTCCAGTACACAATTAAACTATATTAAATTTACTATGAAAAGGCCCTATTCATTTTTCTCAAGAAAAATCCCCGCAGGGGATTGAAAAATCACAGATGATTGAAAACACTGTTGTAACAGCATAAAATTAATGTTCATCTTTAAATGAAGTGCTTTAAAAACCAATATTAAATGTGTGTTCCACATGTAAGTGCAGCAGAGTGTTCCAAGGAGTAGCAGGGCTGTTGCATGGCGGCAGCGGGGGGGGGGGGGGGGGGGGGGGGGTTGTATAGAAGTCACGGAAAGGTCGGTCACTGGATTGTGTTCCTGTAGCTCCTACTGAAGATCGAGTAGGTGGTTCCCCACACTAACTACCACACATCATTAAGAGCAGCATCTACAAGATTTTTCATAAACTTATACCAGCTCTCCACAGAGCATTTTATGAATCACTGTCGACAAGAGTGTGCACAAATGCCTGATGGAGGGGAGGGGGGGGGGGGGGGGGGGGGATTGCAATGTTAACAGTAAACGGACTGCAGCTATGAGTTACTAAAGACAACAAGCACTGCTCACTTTTCAGTTTACAGACAGACTGTTCTTTCCAAGCACTTACATTTCAATTCTCTTATGCAAGTAGCCAAAATAACTACAGTGAGTGAGTGTTAATACAGTGGAATTATTTTCAGTTTATTCAATGAGTACCAAATTTGCTGTCGTTAAGTGAGCTAATACATAAAATACATTCCTGTAAACAATGGCTGAGAATTGTTTAATTTCTAAGTGCTACGATGTCAGTGACCTATCAGTTATAAGAGCAACAACCGTGTCAATAAGTTCCACAGAATACGATGCGTTCCTCTTCCAGGAGCCACACTAAACTCAGCCATGTTTTTGAATTCTGTTATCTCATCTTTAAACCATTAAATGACCTTGGGCCTCACGTCAGTCCTTTCAGTCAGCGATACTCATCAATGCAACACTGTAATTGCTGCCATTCACATAGAACAGTTTTACTATCAAGAGCTCTCTTGTCGGTAGTCTTATTGTTATCTACCAACTTCTGCTGCGATACGATAATTACAGCCCACCTCCGTGAGTAACTGCAATTTAATTGTAACTGTCCAGTATGTAGTGTTGGTGGGAAAGGGGTGGGACTGGTAAATGTTGCACCTGCTGCTGTCTATCAATGACAGTGTATTGTAAAGCTGTGTAATTGTGTTTTAGTCGCTAGATTGTGAATTAATGAATGGCCAGAAACTGTAATAGAATTTCAGAATAGTCAAGCAACGCATTACAGCAGATTACTGTTCTTACCTTTAACATGATCAGTCCCATCAAATCAGACATATTCATACCCATCTTAAAAGATATACTGTGAATTTGTAGTAAATGACTTCACTCAATGTAGCTGACCCTCCAAGTAACAGCAGTTTCTGAATGGAAGAGATTTATGCAATAATTAACAGTGAGAGAAGTGAAGTACTTTCTGGTCATTCGTTGATTCACTATCATCTAACTATGACATAATTACATTTTTATAATACACTGTCAACGACAGTCAGCAGCAAGGTGTCATATTTATCAATCCAATCACTTTTCTGCCATCAGTACACAGGGCACTGACAACACCACACATATGAATTATACCCTTCTCAGCCCTTGTTTACAGGATTATACTTTAGGTAAAAACTCATTGCAAATAAATACTCATTTAAGTAACTGAAAATAACTCCCCTATATAAACACATACTCACTGGAGTAATTTTGTCTACTCGTCACATAAGAGAACTGGACAGGAAATGCTTGGTAAGTATAGTCAGCCTGTGAGCTGAAAAGCAAGCAGTGCTCATGAAGAGGGAAGTTGCCATGCAGGGACAAATGTTAGCACGATTAAAAATCAATTTCCAGAACAGGATTTTCACTCTGCAGCAGAGAGTGTGCCGATATGAAACTTCCTGGCAGATTAAAACTGTGTGGCAAAACAAGACCCGAACACAGGACATGTGTGGTTTGCAGGCAAGTGCTCTATCGACTGTGCTACCAAAGCACGATGTACTAGCCAACCTCGCAGCTTGACTTCCACCAGTAACTCATCTCCCCCCTTCCTAACTTCAAAGAAGTTCCCGGAATGAAATTTTCACTCTGCAACTGTGTGCCGAACTGAGACTAACTTGGGACCTTTGCCTTTCATGGGCAAGTGCTCTACCATCTGAGTAGCTCATCAAAAGCCACCATCCTGTCTCCTGAGATGTATATCTACTACATTTTAAACAACTCACAAATCCCAAAAAGGAAAACTGAACTCTATACATATTCGGGAAACACGTGTTATCATAATCAATGTTTTTTAAATGTTTAATATCATGACGTGACCCGTGTTTCATGACTTGTGAATTATGAGCAACAATTCAATAATATCAGTACAAAAATCCAAATCGACGTTTCAAGACTTTCTGAAGAATCAGACAAAGTTCTGGAACAATTACTGTCTGCTGACAAGACGTGTGTGTGTGTGTGTGTGTGTGTGTGTGTGTGTGTGTGTGTGTGTGTGTGTGTGTGTGTGCGCCCTCATTCTCACTACAGGTGGGTGCTTTTCATCCAGGGTCTGAGTGAACTGACCTTCATTTATATACTCCATCTACATCTCTACTCCGCAAGCCACCCAACAGTGTGCGGTGGAGGGCACTTTACGTGCCACTGACATTACCTCCCTTTCCTGTTCCAGTCGCGTAAGGTTCGCGGGAAGAACGACTGCCGGAAAGCCTCCGTGTGCCCTCCAATCTCTCCAATTTTACATTCGTGATCTCCTCGGGAGGTGTAAGTAGGGGGAAGCAATATACTAGATACCTCATCCAGAAACGCACCCTCTCGAAACCTGGACAGCAAGCTACACCGTGATGCAGAACGCCTCTCTTGCAGATTCTGCCACTTGAGTTTGCTAAACATCTCCATAATGCTAACATGCTTACCAAATAACCGTGTGACGAAACGCACTGCTCTTCTTTGGATCTTCTCTATCTCCTCTGTCAACCCGACCTGGTAAAGATCCCACACTGATGAGCAATACTGAAGTATAGGTCGAATGAGTTTTGTAAGCCACCTCCCTTGTTGATGGACTACATATTCTAAGGACTCTCCCAATGAATCTCAACCTGGCACCCGCCTTACCAACAATTAATTTTATATGATCATTACACTTCAAATCGTTCCACACGCATACTCCCAGATATTTTACAGAAGTAACTGCTACCAGTGTTTGTTCTGCTATCATATAACCGTACAATAAAGCATAATTCTTTCTATGTATTCGCAATACATTACATTTGCCTATGTTAAGGGTCAGTTACCACTCCATGCACCAAGTTCCTATCCGCTGCAGATCTTCCTGCATTTCGCTGCAATTTTCTAATGCTGCAACTTCTCTGTATACTACAGCATCATCCGCGAAAAGCCGCATGGAACTTCCGACACTATCTACTAGGTCATTTATATATATTGTGAAAAGCAATGGTCCCATAACACTCCCCTGTGGCACGCCGGAGGTTACTTTAACGTCTGTAGAGGTCTCTCCATTGAGAACAACATGCTGCATTTTGTTTACTAAAAACTCTTCAATCCAGTCACACAGCTGGTCTGATATTCTGTAGGCTCTTACTTTGTTTATCAGGCGACAGTGCGGAACTGTATTGAACAAAATCCGGAAGTCAAGGAAAATGGCATGTACCTGGGAGCCTGTATCTAATATTTTCTGGGTCTCATGAACAAATAAAGCGAATTGGGTCTCACACGATTGCTATTTCCGGAACCCATGTTGATTCCTACAGAGTAGATTCTGGATTTCCAGAAACGACATGATACGCGAGCAAAAAACATGTTCTAACTTCCGCAACCTATCCCTCTCACCTCCCTCAGGTACGAACTATTCGTTCTGAAATCTCTGTGGTGAGCCACTTTTAATTCTATGTGTGTCTATCAGTGGTACCACACTTTGCTGCTTGTAAAAAGAAAGAAAGAAAGAAGTAGCACATTGTAGTTGTGTGTAACCAAAAGCATGTCCCTCCGAGGAATCAGCAGGGCAGTTTGTATCTAAACAGTTACACTTTTTGCAGAAGAACGAAGTGATTACTGCAAGGTACGAAGAGAAGTATCCATCGATGTCACAAATACAGTGATAATCTATGCCATTTCAACATATAACACAAAATAACCAAATTGTACTTTATTTACTTGAAGAATTTGGCTTTCCAAGACATCGATTACTGCACCCACACCACCTCCATTAGCCCAGTTACAAATGATTTCCTAATCTTAAGAAAATGGTGGACAAGATATTTCCACTCAAGTTAGGTAACACTGCAATAGAAAAGCAGCAGACAAGGAAATTTCTGAGAGATCGTAAAACTTATTATGTATTCAGACCGTTTTGTTTCCCAGGAAATGAAAAGAATGGTACGTGATGTCCTCTGTCTGCAACTGGAAGATTACTGTTGCATCAAAAACAAAATAATATAAGTCAACAATGAAGTCAAAGAATCACCTGATGAATCATTCAAAATAATGGCTGACGGATAGTCGAATACAGCAGAAAAACAAAAATTGTGTGAAGTTTGGTAAACTAAATAAGATCTTCGAAACTAAAATGCCTGCTTATGTGCGTAAAAGGAGACTTCTTTTTTTACTCAGCTTCAACTTACAACAATGAAATGAGGTCTGTTTAATACAAAAACTAATTCAAAAACTGAGGGCAGCTCAGGATGCAATGGAAAGCTGCACACTCGGAATTACTAAGATAACAAGAAAATAAAGAAACGTGTTAGAGAACAAGTGGAAGAGGGAAACATAATAATGCTCATAATGAAAATGAAATTGTGTTGGTAGAGCATGAAGCCATATGAATGGATGGTTGAAGAGCAAGTAAAGTTCCTTCCTGGTGTCCAAGAAAAACAAAAATAAAAAAAATAGAGTATGACATCCCCCTGATGGAGGGTGGGAGAAGACCTCCGGCCAGCTTTTGATGTCAAATGGTGGCTGCTGTTGGCAATGATTATATAAAACTGTGTCATTTCCTACAGCTGGAATTCAAAATTACAAGAACAAACAAACATAACATAAAAAATATGAAAAAAAGACAGAATCATTTGAAGA
This sequence comes from Schistocerca gregaria, assembly GCF_023897955.1. Taxonomy (NCBI): domain Eukaryota; kingdom Metazoa; phylum Arthropoda; class Insecta; order Orthoptera; family Acrididae; genus Schistocerca; species Schistocerca gregaria. The sequence continues at coordinate 802,996,990 of NC_064921.1, read as the reverse complement.
ACCGTATGAATTAAACATTACAAAAAAAAAGACAATTAAACAGTGAAAAAATTTCTTTCCTTTCAGTATGTATTATTTTGTGGGATGTAGGTTGTGGTGACAGACTGACCTGTATGCACTCAGAAATCTAGATTAGCTTTGAAGGAGTCAGGTTGGGTATTGGCAAAGCCAACAAATGTGAATATGAAATCTTAATGTCAAGACATACTGATCAGCAGTGTAACCCAAAGTCTACTTTATGTTTAAAGGTGCCAGTCTGGTTTCAAGTTGACAAAGTATTATTTGAAACTTTAGCTAAATACAACACATTCTACAAATGGAAGAAACTTGTACAGCCTGTTCACAACAAGGTTCAAATGGCTCTGAGCACTATGGGACTCATCATCTACGGTCATCAGTCCCCTAGAACTTAGAACTACTTAAACCTAACTAACCCAAGGACATCAAAACAAGGAAAGAGGTGTACACCCCCCTACATGTGAGAATAAATATCACATGAACATTTTGAGACTACTGAATCTATTTGAAGGAATAAATTTACTACACTAATTAGAGACATCTGGACATCTATACAAAATCTAAAGACAACAAGAGTATCTTTCACAGTAACACATTTCCACAACATGTACAACTGCATCAAAGCATCTACATTTATATTCAGTGACAGTCAAGAGTGTGACAGGAAGCGTTATCATCCAACCAAAGATCCGAAGTACAATAACTCTGAGACCTACTCCCACAAGAACTACAGCAAATAATACCCCACAAGAACTATGGGAATAAATTTCATAAATAAATGGAAAGTCTGAAACAGGGATTTATCTGTGCTACCTAATTTATCTTATATGCTATCAATGCATACAGTGACATTTTGTGAGGCTAGCTACAAAAGCCAAATCTCATTTTAAAGTCAATGATTATGTGTAAAGTTTCATTTCCATTAGACAATGTTCATTTTAAAGAATGCTTAAGGAAACCTCTATTAAGCAGAAATGACATATGGGTTGAAAAATCACAGAATAGTGTAGCCAGCTGACTATTTAACGTAACACACAGAGTTGAACTTAACATGTAGAACTGTAAACAAAGCTGTCTTAAAGTGCAAATCCTCTGTTTTCCTTTAAATAGAACCAGTGTAAAGCACAGCCTGTTGCCAACCAGCACATGTTTCCAATTATGTACTACATGTCCCATAGCCCTGGTTTATGGGGTGTTTCCAAAGTTCAGTTTTGAAGCTATTACGGTGTGTTGTGAAATCCACATTGTGGTAATATCGTAGAAAAAGTGAGAATCAAATCACAAAACAAACACAGGAGGCAATGGCAAAATGCTGAAAAAAGTAATACCTTTCCTCTCCTCTCTTCCAGTCTTTGAGGCGCCGGCAAAATTCAGGAAATTTCATGTCAAGTCGCCGTGTTGGAGGCGTAAAGTCTATTTTTCCTTCATTCGCACCATGTGGGACCTTTTTGTCATCGAAATACTTGAATTTGTGGTTGCGAGAAAGAAAGACCGTGTGGTCTGCAACACCCATATGTTTTTCCAAGTATTCTAAATCCCATTTCTCTGCTGAGCCGACCAAATTTGTTCCCGTTATAACAACCGGTTTCTAGAAGTGCAAAATTTAAAGCCACATTATTCCTACAACAATACAAGTTCTTCAATTACATTTCAAGAAATGTTTCAAAGAATTCAATTACATAACAATTTTTTTTAATATTATCGGCATACGTTATACAATAAAAATAAAATGAGTTCACTATCTGTTCGTGGCGTAATATCACAACAAGAAGCGAAGTCTTTATTTGTGGCACTGACGTTGACAGCTCCCAATTCAAGTTGATAAACAATACTACGGACAACCCCAACCTCAACTTTAGATTGAAAACGTTGTTATTCTGAGAAATAAAGCATCACTTACATTTTCCGATATGTACTTGTCGACTAGTGGATCATTTACGTCGAGTCTTGGTATTTCATCCAAGGGAATGTCGTATTTTCGCAACTGACTTTGATCCCAGCCATTCTTGTCCCCCATGATTGGTGCGCCCACACACCGCTACTGCCAACTACGATATACACTGGCCGAGGGAGAGGTTCAGAAAGTCACGTAGGCACCTTCGGCGTCGCAAGCTTTTCCCGCCATGCCACAGTCGCAAGAACAGCGAGAGGGAAAAATGAAATGCACGCCGTTGAAGTCAGGTTTTTATGCTGCATATAATCGGCCTTACGCTTGTTCTCCTGATTATTTAAAGTCATCAAAGTATTCACTTTAGCTCGCAATTAAAAATACGTTCCGAAAAATCAAATTAGTGAAAAAATCGCAAAGTTGGAGCTGTTGAAAAATCAGCATGACTTATGCTTCCTTAAGCGCAGAAATGAAAAGCAAGTTTTGGACCAAACTACGACTACGTAGTACTTAGCTCGATAATTTAAAGTACCTCACTGTAATGCATAGTTATTTCCGGACGGATGCTACCGTTTTTAACATCACTATGCTCCATTGCGTTAAAATAACGAGTTATTCACCCATCAAGCAATCCTACATGATATGTTTATAACAAGAATAAATGAATGTATTGGAAACATTACACTAGTATTAGGCATATTTCCTATACAGATGGACTAGACCGGCCCCACCTTATAGGTGAACTAGGGAGCGACCCAAGTTTCCGATAGAGGCGTTAAATATTGGGTTATTGTGTCTTTTGTCTTGAAAGCCATGCAGCCACCCCTCGCTCAGTGTTTCGGAGTTTAGTTGCATTTATCAAATAATTTCATAATTAGTTATAAAAGTAAGATATTATTCTGACGAAGGAGAGTTGGTATAGCCGTTGTAAATGGTTGACTACATCGGATTAGTTGTACGAAATCGATACAGTTTACATTAAAAAAATACATGATTGATATTCCAGACAGTCATTCCGTTACATTCACAATAAGGGTTATCTCGAAAGATCGCCAGAGAATCATCCATGATTAAATCTCATGCGAATTAAGGAACTTACATATTTTTTATTCGCCGCAGTTGCGAGGAGCTACAGTTTCGAGGGAATGTTGTGACTGCATTTGATCATGATAGTTCCCTTTGATGTTTATTGATAATTGATTTTCTTCTTCCCATTGCCGACTTATCTATACTTCTATACTATTACACAAAGACAAGTCATTGTTTAAGATTGTTACCAAAAATTTCCAGTAGTTCTAGACCGATTTACTTCAGATTTTTACACGATATTCTAATAAACGATTGGATGCAAATCTTTTTAATGTATGCCGTATATAAATGTATATAAAATTCATACTACTACATATAGTACGTTGCTTAATGTTGTTACCAAAATTCTCGACAGTTCTTCATCGATTACTTCAAGTTTTTAGGCGGTACTCTAATAAATGTTGGAACTGACATAGGCTACTAGATTTACTATATAGAGGGAAACTTTGTTACCAAAAAAAAAAAAAAAAAAAAAAAAACACTTGGGCAGGCATAGGCTATATATTTTTTAACGTAGGCCTACACGGAAAATATAATATATAAAGGGGAAATGTTCTAAGCAAAAATTTTGAAAAGTTCTGGACCAATTACTTGAAGATATTATAACACAGGGTGGCGTAAAATAAGTGTTAAGAGGTTTTTGTCTACTGCGACGTAATAAGGGATGGCATAGTTTCGTTCTCATTTCTATGCTGTAGCAGACAACCTGAAATTTAATACAGGTTAACAAAGCGGTTTCCTTCTGCAGCAATGAGTATGTGGGACCTTGAACTGAATCCACTATGTCTTTCCGAAGAACTTCATTTTCGGCTGCACGAACCTCTTTGGAAGGATCCTGGAGTGCTGCAGGAACATTTTCGAAGACTTTGCCCGCCAGATAACACCATAAGAAGTAATAACCGGGGCTGGGATCGTGATTATAAGGGTGTCATTCCACACAACGTCTATTGAATGCTAAGGTGTCCAGAGCGACGATTCAATGTCTGAATATCGCCAAAAGATAATGGAAGACGTCCGTAGTACCGTGTAGACATGCACCATCTCGCATGAACCGGTAGTTGCAGAGCATTAGGCGGCAGCAGGCACAAATTCATGATCCGGGACTTGGCTGAATTTGTCTTCTGTGCTAGGTTCTAACAAAAAATGTGCCAAAGAATGCATTGTGCACCGAACAGTGACTTTTTGTGGATGCAGTGGAGCAGCGGTTTCAAGGCATGGGTTCACAATACTTATTTTCCAGTGTAACTGCTTCCATTCTGAAATATGAACTGAGACAACAATGAGTGAACTGTAGAACTTCAAGAGCTACAGTACAATAAATCACAAGGAGAATCCTTTACGGCTTACAATTAAACCACGATAGACAAACACTTTCTAACAAGTATTTTGCCCCACTGTTAATTCAGATGAACATATTTTACATGTTTTTTTAAACAACAATGCACGTTTTCTGTTAAAACCGACAGCAAGAAAGAAAATGTTATGTTGCAAAAATGTGCAGTTTCGTTTTCTTTTCTATAGTCTGTTTTAACTACAAAAGCAGGGCATTTAAAGACTTAGCAAACAGTTTATCCCATACTTGTTCTTTCCCCTCTGTATAATCGTAAATAAAAATTCTATACAGTTAATAAAATGTTCCGGACTATGCTATGGCTTACACATTTAAACCAACACTTCGTTCCCATATGCGGACATTTTCAAGGGCTATCGTAGCTTCTTTCAGTGCATGATCCACGACATGGCTCTCTACTAACTGCAGCAAAACTCCGTTACGCGTGCTTCAAAAATGGTTCAAATAGCTCTGAGCACTGTGGGACTTAACTTCTGAGGACATCAGTCCCCTAGAACTAAGAACTACTTAAACCTAACTAACCTAAGGACATCACACACATCCATGCCCGAGGCAGGATTCGAATCTGCGAACGAACGCGTGCTTCCGCACAATGCCGTCAGTCACGTTTTGAATACTAGAACGCAGTTGGCCGTTGTCGATTGCCGTTGTCCGCTGTTGCGTGTGTACATCTTCTTCAACCGAGATTAAGTGTGCAGTCCATTCAACCACAGAATCATAGTCCGGAGTATATTATTAATTGCGCCTTTTCCGGCCGTGCATTTTTACATTTTTCAAAAATTGTGTACACAACTGTGTGCTATTTTGTGTTATTTCTCGCAGTCAATTTTATTAGAAAACAGGAAAGTTGTACTTAAGGCTTATCGGCTTTAGAATACAGGGTGTAACAAAAAGAATTATCCGATTTGGCAGTCTATATTTCTGAAACTAATTAACATATACAATGAATTTTATATTTGACGAACAGGAAACTCTATTTTTTTTTTCATAGGTGTCCCCTTGAGATGCATAGCACAGCGGATGAGTTCGACGTCAGTGTCAGACACTCAGGGATGTTCCGGCTATTTGCCTTTACGCAAACAATCTGTTTCTCGGAATTGTTCATACCATCCTCTAATGCTCTGTTCTGAAGGAGGATTCACATCATACCTACTACAAAGTCAAGCTGAACAGTTATTACTGGTCTGATCTGCGCAAAACGTAGAACACAAAACGCTTTCTGTTATCCCGAGACGATTTTTACTAGAAATGAAATGAGCGCACACTGCTGCTACCTAGCGGAAACCGTGTAAAACTCGAAGAGTTTGCTCTTTCCAACATTACAATTGTTCACGCACATATCACAAATAACATAATTGTTATAATTTTTTATCGGAATATTCTTTTTTATACACCTGTATTACCACTGCGGAATCTGAATCGCCTGAAGCTTTATAATTCTAGGCGTTTGCAGAATAAAACGATGTGAAATACTGTCTTTGACGAAACCATCCCCACAGAACCAGCAGCGGGAGTAGTCTCTCATACCCCTATACTAATGGCTCTGAGCACTATGAGACTTAACTGCTGTGTTCATCAGTCCCCTATAACTTAGAACTGCTTAAACCTAACTAACCTAAGGACATCACACACATCCATACCTGAGGCAGGATTCGAACCTGCGACCGTAGCGCGTCGCGTGGTTCCAGATTGTAGCGCCTAGAACCGCTCGGCCACTCCGGCAGGCCCACATACTAATGATCCCATTCATTTCAAGCTACTTCAGTTCCCAGTCAAGGATTCGTTGGCAATAATAATAAATAAGGCTCAAGGTACACAGAGAGAGAGAAAGGAGAAGAAAATCTGGTCAAAGTGAAAGGGAGGAAATGGGCATGGAGAGGGGTAAGTAGGAGATGGAGAGAAAGAGGAAGGAGGACTAAATGGAGAGAGATAGGGAGGACGAGGAGGTGTAAGAGAGGAGGAGGAGTTGACAGACAGAGAGAAGGAGAGGAGACGGACAGAGAGATGGCGGAGGGTGAGATGGACAGGGTGGGCAGCAATCTGCTGTTTTTTCCTTATGTTGCTGTGTGAACAAGGAGGTGTTGAAGTTGAGTGACTGTAGGAAGTTACAAGACGGCTTAGACAAAATTCTCAGTTGGTGTGATGAATGGCAGCTAGCTCTAAATGTGCTAAAATGCAAGTTAATGCGGATGAGTAGGAAGGTCAAACCTGATATGTTCAGATATTGTATTACTAGTGTCCTGCTTGACAAAGTCAAGTCGTTTAAATATCTGAGCATAACGTTGCAAAACGGTATGAGGTGCAACGAGCAAGGCAGATGGTCGACTTCGGTTTATTGGGAGAATTTTAGGAAAGGGTGGATCACCTGTAAAGGGGACCGCATATGGGACGCTGGTGCGATCTGTTCTTGAGTACTACTCGAATGCTTGGGATCCGTGCCAGCTCGGATTGAAGGAAGACGTCGAAGCAATTCAGCGGGCTGCTAGACTTGAAGTAGGTTCGAACAACACGTCAGTGTTACGGAGATGCATCGGGAACTCAAATGGGAATCCCTGGAGGGAAGGCGACGTTCTTTTCAAGGAACACTACCGGGAAATTTTAGAAAAGCGGCATTTGAAGCTGACTGCTGAACGATTCTACACTGCGCATGAGGACAACAAAGATACGATACGAGAAATTAGGGCTCATGTGAAGGCATACAGACAGTGGTTTTTCTCTCTTCTATTTGCGAGTGGAACAGGAAAGGAGATGACAACTAGTGGTACAGGGTACCTTCCGGCACGCACCGTACGGTAGCTTGCACAGTATCTGTGTAGATAGAGATGCAGAGAGAGGGCAGAGAAGGAGACTGGGGCGCATATCCAATTTCCAATCATATTTAGCAATTGCTGGGTTCACTAGTTCTGAGTAACGAATTTCTGAGGTCTGATGACGGTAAAAAGACATTTTTAGAAGTGCCGTTTCGAACAACGGTTTCTGTTAAGTCATCCGCTATTTCATTATGTTTGATGTTAACATGTCCTTTGATTCACATAAATGTTCTCTTCTTTTCGAGATATTCGTTTTCCTTTGTAGCTTTCATAAGTTTTGTGTTGGCAGAAGAGCCAACGCCGTGTTACGAGTGGAGGCCGAAATGCACGCGTTTTAGCTCACGCAGGCTGTCGCGAAGAGGGAAGAACTATACTGACGCGAGGTCTGCAACATGACAAGGAATGAGCATTCAGAAAGCGGACGAAATTAGTTTGATACTTAACTTTAATCCATTAATGGTGAACGTCGCTCTTGACGGAACATGAGTCACCATATTATCTGTTCAGAATACGTTCTTGAAGTAATTATAGTAACTGAATATGGCGCCTTGCTAGGTCGTAGCAAATGAATTAGCTGAAGGCTATGCTAAACTGTTGTCTCTGCAAATGAGAGCGTATGTAGACAGTGAACCATCGCTAGCAAAGTCGGCTGTACAACTGGGGCGAGTGCTAGGGAGTCTCTCTAGACTAGACTAGACCTGCCGTGTGGCGGCGCTCGGTCTGCAATCACTGATATTGGCGACACGCGGGTCCGACTTATACTAAGGGATCGCGGCCGATTTAAAGGCTACCACGTAGCAAGTGTGGTGTCTGGCGGCGACACCACAATAAGGTCCGTTACTAGCGGATTAGTTTTCTTGAGAATGGCAAAGGTCTGCATAGTTTGGAGGAAGCTTCTGCAATCCTTTAAAATCAAAATGTTTCTAACTGGGAGCTTCTGCGAATAATTAAAAGCTATAACTCTAGCTGCTCGCGAGAAACTAGATCATTTCTTTGTTACTTGTGCTAGAGCGTCTGGTGATACCAAAAGAGCTCGAGGGCACAGATACAACCATGGGACACACATGGCTTTCGATGTTGCGAGAATTTCATGAGAAGTTTATCAGATCTAGTTCTGTTGTATGATTATGATGTCAGTCTGGACCTGGGAAACACTACAATCTGACTGCATTCCCTCGTACATAACAAATTCTCTTCGCCTTGGCTTACCAGTGTACTGAAATATAAGTGACACAAATCAGGATATTTAGAGAATCACCTGCGAAATCCTGCTAATTTTCTTTTATAATGTTTTCTCCGCCGTGCATGTCGAGTAAAGAAAGTTCGTTCATTTTCTGTGCGTGATGTAAAAAACTTTACTTTTTAACCATTTTTTACAGATTACCATTACGATAAAGGTTTTCTGTCATAACAATTAATTACTTATTATATTCAGTTTACAAAATACACGTAAATGAAATGGTAAACTAAAAAAATCATGAATGTAAAACGTAAAATAACGATTTAAAACATATAACAAATATAAGTAAAATAAATACTTAGTATTATAATGAATATTTAGATATTATAATTAGGTATGTTGAAAATATCTGACAGCCCATTGCGTTCAACTAATTTTATAAAAATGGTCTTTCAGAAACCAGCGTTGTTACACACGGAAGAATGTGAGTTGAAAGATTCTTCAATTTATGTTGTAACAAAAGTTGTCACTTTTCAAAATTAATTAATAGTGATGGGGTATTTTGCTTGAGTGTAGGAACGCACAACCCACTCTGCCATTGCCTATGGTTATGGAGCCGTCAGTATAAATATGGAAATATTCCAGAAAATTATCAGCAGTAAAGTTTTATACTGATGGTTTCGTCCTCGCATTTGCTTTTGTTGGGAAGAAGGTGACACCAGTTGCTTGAATCATTTCGTTATAATGGTAGTCTCAATTAGGATACGTTGTTCATCGGAGTTTAGGTAGAATGTCCTTTAAATCTATGAAGTTTGTACTTAGTTCTTTTTTTTTTTTTTTTTTTTTTTTTTTTTTTTTTTTTTTTTTTGAGCAGTGTTTATTCTCTGTTATTCACTCATGTGTTCTTGATACAATCTGTCGAGTTCTGTATCAGAGGGTAGTCAATTGCGCAAAGTATTTTTAGCAAGAATATGTCCGTCATTAATTTCCAACGTTATGCATTGGGCGTATCTGCGGGCTTACGCTAACAATCCATTTATTGGCGTGGAATGAATAACTCCTAGGCAAGTCCTGACAAAGTTAAACTGGAGTTTTTCTAGTGTCGAAATTAATTTCTGTTGCTCCTACAAAATAACATGCTTTCATAGACGATATTAGACCTTATTGGACACCTGTATATTAATAGCAGAATATTATGGCCCGCTCCCCACCATACTCCTGTAATCGTGGTCAACACACTGAGACAAGGCTGCATCTTCTCTATAAGATGTGCAGTATGTCCCATCCATGATAAGCATGAGTCCATTATCATTCTTAAGAATTTAGTTTGACTCTTCACTCTGAAAAACTGGTTATTTAATCTTATGTTGGTTCCTGTGGAATCCTTCACCTGCCAAAGTTAACACTAGTCGTCTTCGGAATAGAAAGCTGTAATCCTTTAGATGGCAGCCAGGTTTCTAACGGAGACGTTTCTGAACTCATTGTCCCCTCGTCTTTTGAAGTCTAGTATCACAAGTAAATATACAAACACCATCAGCGTATTGTAGTTATTGAATGGCTCTTGGCAACTTCGTCCCCATGTCTGATGTGTAAACATTAAACAACAGGACTCAATCTTGATCCCTGTGGCAAGCCACAGTGGACGACCTTGGGCCTACAGTTTTATTTTTTGGGGGCAAGAGGACAGTCCTTTTAATGAAAACTTTGTTTGTATCATAAAAAATTATAGGCCAATCGTATATCATTTTTTGCCTTAATAAGGGAATGATGAGATTATCGTATGCCCCTTCAATATCCACAAACATTGATGAACATATTGTCTTTTCTCAGATGCACTTTGTACATCAAAAATGAGCTGTGTCACATTATCTAACGTACAGCGATATTTTCTAAAACCATTTTGATGATCTGGTAGTATACTATTAGTTTCGAGTCATTCCCTCCCCTGTTCCACTCGCCAATAGAGACAGGGAAAACGACTGTCTGTATGCCTCCTGTGAGCCCTCATTTCTCGTATCTTATCTTCGCGGTCCTTAAGCGCAATGTATGTTGGCGGCAGCAGAATCGTTCGGCAGTATGTTTCAAATGCCGGTTCTCTAAATTTTCTCAATAGTGTTCTTCGAAAAGAACGTCACCTTCCCTCCAGATATTCCCGTTGCAGTTCCTGAAGCATCTCTGTAATACGTGATGTCCGAACCTACCAGTAACAAATCTAGCAGTCCGCCTCTGAATTGCTTCTGTGTCTTCCTTCAATTGACGTGGTAAATTCTGCCACTAAACCGACATCGACCATTCGCCTTCCCTGCCACAGTTCTCACGTGTTCGTTCCATTTCATATCGCTTTGCAGCGTTACGCCCAGATATTTAAATGACTTCACTGTGTCAAGCAGGACACTACTATTACAGTATCCGAACATTACAGGTTTGTTTTTCCAACCCATCCGCATTAACTTACATTTTTCCACATTTAGGGCTAGCAGCCATTCATCACACCAACTAGAAATTTTGTCTAAGTCGTCTTTTATCTTCCTACAGTCACTCAACTTCGTCAACTTACCGCCACCACAGCATCATCAACAGACAACCGCAGATTGCTTCCCACCCTGTCCACCAAATCAGTTATGTATATAGAGAACAACAGCGGAAATGTGGAATCAGCCTGTTGCCTCCTCATCCATGATTCACAGTATACCATGTGAGAAAAGGCAAGCTGAGTTCAGCACGAGCGATGCTTTCTAAAACCATGCTGATTCGTGGACATAAGCTTCGATCTCAAGAAAGTTTATTATATTCGAACTGAAAATTTGTTCAAGGATTCTGCAGCAAACCGAAGTTAGTTGATATCGGTCTGTAATTTTGTAGGTCCGTTCTTTTACACTTCTTATATACAGGAGTGACAAACGCTTTCTTCCAGTCGCTTGGAAGTCTGTGCTGGGCAAGAAATTCACGATAAATTTAAGCTAGGTAAGAGGCCAATGCCGTAGAGTGCTTTTCGTAAAACCAAACTGGGATTCCATCCGGACCTGGTGATTCATTTGCTTTCAAATGTTTCAGCTGTTTCTGATGATAAAAGTAACCTGTGTTTATTTTCTTTCTTTTTTTTTTTTTTTCACAGGCTTGGCTAAGATTTACTCGGCCGTAAGTTGTGAAACTGGAGTTTTCCCCAATCCACTGCCAGAGAAGACCAATTTCTCGTGAGACATGACAAGATTACACTTCAAGCGCACTACTCGATGCGTGTCAACACTCAAAACAACTTTATTTCACAATAATAAAAAAAAGATAGACTCAAGTGTCACCGATGCGGCAACGTGCTGACACATTATCGAGTTATAAAGACAAATGATATTGTACCAGATGTATTCTAGATTTCAATTCGGGGTGTAAATTTATTTATTGCGCCTTTTCTTAAAATGTACAAGTTTAAATTATTGATTTTCAATAGTATTAATTCAGATAATCTGTTTAAAAGCCATGTTTTTCTCCAAAAGTCTTCTTTTGCCCCAGCGTTTTTTTGTGAAAGTCCTATTTAGCTCCCTTTAGGCCTTTAAGTTCGTTTTAGCCATTTTTATGCTCTATTGAATTAAGACCTTCAAATCTGGGTCCTTGGTATAACCTATGGCCTCATCTTCTGGAGTCATAATAAGACAAACCTGGAAACCATTTTCACCACACAAGAACGGGACGTTAGTATAATTACTTTAAGGTTCAAGACTAACACACACCTAACAATCAACAGTGGGTCAGGCCTTCGTCACATTACAACACCATGTGTCATCCGCAGAAAGAAGACTGCAACAGAAAACCAAAAAAAAAGCGAGACAAGCATATTCCTTAGCTCGTAAGACAAGGGGCAAGAAACTCTGTCTCTTACACAAGAGAACGCAGCATGGAACTGACACAGCAGTTATCAGCCTGAATGAGATTTTTGCTCTGATATGAACGTTCCTGGCAGATTAAAACTATGTGCCGCACCGAGACTCGAACTCGGGACCTTTACCTTTCGCGGGCAACTGCTCTAGCATCTGAGCTCCCCAAGCATGATTCACGTCCCGTCCTCACAGTTTCAATTCTGCCAGTGCCTCGTCTCCTACCTTCCAAACTTCACAGAAACTCTTCTGCTACCTGCAGAACTAGCACTCCTGGAAGAAAGGATGTTGCGGAGACATGGCTTAGCCACAGTCTTGGGGATGTTTCCAGAATGAGATTTTCACTCTGCAGCGGAGTGTGCGCTGATATGAAACTTCCTGGCAGATTAAAACTATGTGCCGGACCGAGACTAGAACTCGGGACCTTTGCATTTCGCGGGCAACTGCTCTACCATTTTTTTTTTTTTTTTTTTTTTTTTTTTTTTTTTTTTTTTTTTGTCGTTGCGCACGTCGCATGACATCCGGTCAAGGTCGTTTGTTGATCCTTCCACACAGTTATTTATTGCAGAGGCCAACCAGCTCTCTGACCGAACACGCGGAACTAGCTTGCCAGCGTCCATCTGAGCTACCCAAGCACGACTCAGATCCCGTCCTCACGGCTCCAGAGAGCACTTGCCCACGAAACGCAAAGTTCCCGAGTTCGGGTCTCGGTCAGGCAAATAGTTTTAATCTACCAGGAAGTTTCAGTTACCAGTCTGTTAAATGAATATAGCGTAATAAGGAGGACACATGCCATCATTACGAATCGAACCTCGCCTCGCACCACAGTCTCACGCTAGCTCCGTTTAAATACTCAGCGTCCCAGCTCACATCTTGAAATGATCGTTGGAATCGATGGCATTCACAGTAACGGCACACAAATCTATGATTACAATACTGTAGTGAATCTTTGTCCTGATGCTCCAGCACAGTTTATGAACTACACGAAGATGTACTCCAGATGATGGTCTTCACCTGATGGACTTCCTGCTGCTCGGCACCCACAATCTGCTGATGAAGAAACTGATTGTCTTCCGACAACACAGCATCGCAGGTTCATGCCTGCGCTGAAGTTCAATGCAGAAGCCAGCGTCAGTACCTCTTGGGGTCCACACTGCTGTTCAACATCCAGGCACCTCCCGGTGACGACATCTACCAGGCTGCTATGGAGGAGATCAACAGACTGACACCAGGTACATTGCTCATTTGTCGTTAAGGGCCATCAAAGAATTCCGAGAGGCTCCAAGGACGCTCCAGCATCCAGTGTGAGACCAAATTTAATCCTAAATTTAACATTATTAATCGGTTTTTGTACTCTATTAAGGTGCATAGTGCAATTATTTTCTGAATTTCTCTGCGAGAATTTTGAATAGGGCTATAGCAACTCTTAAGCATGCTTAGCAAATATTCTATAATACCATGTGCAGATAAATGGTACTATAATGACAATGTAAGTACTTTTTATCATTACTATATCCTTAGATGTTACCCTTCATTTATATCTCAAATCTTACCAGTTCTTAGACTTTAATTCTTCTACTCTTAATTATTGGTTCTTATTCTGAGTCGAATTAACGAGTGGTTACCGTGTTGCACCTCTCGTGCGCAGAGTTACCGGTTCAAATCCAGTTGACGTCGGAGGTTTCTACTTCCAGACTAAAAAATCCACTGTACGCTCTGTTCAGTATAGTGTCCACTACAGACACCACTGATCATGTCGCTATAGAATAGAACGTTAGGGTACTTTAATTTGGTGCATTCCCATGACGTAGTTTTAAAAATGATAACTTTGGCATCACAGTTAATCGAAGATATCAGAGGGACTGCTTTGCAATTAAACACCAGCAAAATAAAATATTATGTAAATAGAAGTAATTTATCAAGAAAACCCCTTTTTGCATGCTTCACATGAACTTTCCAATTTATTTGTGCACCCAGACGCGTTTCGCATCTTCAGTCGGCATCTTCAGTGGGAGTCTTGGAAAATTTTTCATTTTCACATATTAATTTTTAGATGTAAAACAGTTCCTGGAAATCTTTAATAATAAAATGTAGAGGTACTTAGAGTAAAACGACTAATTCAGTATTTTAAAACCATGTAGTTCTCGTTCATTTAAAAAAACAGTTGAAATTCTCTACTTTTTAGTGTAGTTACTGTAATTTTATATTGCAAACTATATTATGAAGCATTTGAATAAGTAAACGCATTTAAATATATAGGAGCCTTCTTAAAAACAGGAAATAATATAACGATGAAATGTGACTTAAAAAACCAAATAAAAGTTTTGTTCCCAGACAGATATCTCAAGGTCCACATTCGTGGACAAGTGAAGCAGCGAGTCCTAATACATGTAAATTTGGAACAATTATACAAAATAAATTGTCCAGCTCGTGCTTTATGTATCACACAGATCTTTGTGGATAAATGAAGTCCGATCCAGACTTAAGAATAAATAAAGCACGATTCAGACACTTAATTCTGTGTAAATGCATCATGGTCGCTTACCACTGTAGTGACTTTCTGTCTTCCGTTTTTAAAACTAGTTTTCTGAGCTAGCTGGTTCATTTTTATCGACATCATGCTACTGTAAACTTTGAACAGCCGATTATTACATGCAATTCAGCCATCTGATGACAAATAAAATTTTCCATACCGGTGACGAAAAATTTTTTTGAAATATCTCATGAACTGAATTGGCGTAGCGGTTAGAAAACGCATTAAACATAAAACTAAGAGTATCTGACCCGTTTCAAGGACCTGAAAGTGCAATAAAGATAAAGTCTAGAAGGATTAAATAGATTAGTCAAGTAATAAGATCGCAAGGAGACAGATGCATCAAGATTGTGGTAGAAAAATAGCGAGGACGAAGAAAATTACCCGGATGGACGAGAATGGAATTTTTATAGGCAATGCTGAAAAGTATCTACAGTGTTTGAAAAGTACAAGTTGAAAGGACGTTGCTAAAATAACAACATTATTAAAATACTGTCAAGTCGGCGGAAGTTAACTTATATATCTTTTAATTATTTTGTAATAACAAGTGAAATTTAATCCTTGAATCTACAAGGAAGAGCCAAAGAAACTGATACACCTGTCTAATATCATGTAGAGCCCCCGCGAGGACGCAGAAATGCCGCAGTACGACATAGCATGGACTCGACTAATGTCTGAAGCAGTGCTGGATGGAACTGACACCATCAGTCCTGCAGGGCTGTCCATAAATCCGTAAGAATACGAGCTGTTGGAGATCTCTTCTGAACAGCACGTTCCAAGGGATCCCAGATGTGCTCAATAATGTTCCAGTCTGCGGCCAGCGGAAGTGTTTAAACTCAGAAGAGCGTTCCAGGAGCCACTCCGTAGCAATTATGGACCTGTGGAGTGTCGCACTGTCCTGCTGGAATTGCCCAAGTCCATCAGAAAGCACAATGGACATGAGTGGATGCAGGTGGTCAGACAGAATGCTTACACGCGTGTCACCTGTCAGAGTCGTACCTGGACGTATAAGGGGTTCCATATTACTCCAACTGCGCACGCCCCACACCATTGCAGAGCCTCCACCAGCTTGAACAGTCCCCTGCTGACATGGAGGGTCCATGGATTCATCCGTTTCTCTCCATACCCGTACACGCTCATACGCTCGTTACAATTTGAAACGAGACTCGTCCGACCAGGCAACACGTTTCCAGTCATCAAAAGACCACCGCGTCGTTGACGGGCCCAGACGTAAAGCTTTGTGTCCTGCAGTCATCAAGGGTACACGAGTGGGCCTTCGGCTGCGGGACCCTATATGGATGATGTTTCGTTGAATGGTTCGCACGCTGACACTTGATGCCGGCCCAGGACTGAAACCTGCTGCAGTTTGCGGAAGGGTCGCACGTCTGTCACGAAGAACGATTCCCTTCAGTCGTCGTTGGTCACGTTCTTGCAAGATCTTTTTCCAGCCGCAGCGATGTCGGAGATGTGTTACCGGATTCCTGATATTCACGGCACACTCGTGAAATGGTCGTACGGGAAAATCCCCACTTCATCGCTACCTCGGAGATGCTGTGTCCCATTGCTCGTGCGCCGACTATAACACCACGTTCACACTCACTGACATCTTGATAACAGCAGTAACCGATCCAACTGCGCCAGACACTTGTCGTCTTATGTAGGTGTTGCCGATCGCAGCGCCGTATTCTGCCTGTTTACATATCTCTGTATCTGAATACGCACGCCTATGCCAGTTTTTTTGCTTCTTCAGTGTAGTATTCATAGTGTTCCTTTATGGTAGCTGCAAAAGTAGAATTGGTGGGAATGCCATTGCTGCACGTTATCACAGTAGCCGAAAGGCAATTCCGTTTTCTTTGTTTTTATTGTTTCCTGACTGTCAAGAATCTTGAAGTTTTATTAATTCGTTGCTGTTCTGCTGTTTCTCATTTTTGTAACTAAACACCGCTGAGTTATCTTGTGCCACAATATAATTTTTATTAGCCCGTCTAAACAAAACAAAAATATTAATAATTTTGTTTCCTTCTTCTTTTTGGAAGGGTGTACAAAGAAATGCGAGGGGAGTGGGGGGTGTGGGGGCGGGAGGTTACTTCGCCAATATCCCTAAATCTAGGACCGATGACCGTAGCAGTCTGGTCCCTTTAACCCCCACAAACCAACCAACCCTAAATCTAAATCTACGTAATTACTCTGCTATTCACAATAAAGAGCCTGGCAGAGGGTTCAATGAACCAACTTCAAGCTGTCTCTCTACCGTTCCACTCTCGAACGGCCCGAGGGAAAAACGAGCACTTTAATTTTTCTGTGCGAGCGCTGATTTCTCTTATTTTATGGTGATGATCATTTCTCCCTATGAGGTGGGTCCCAACAGAATGTTTTCGTAATCGGAGGAGAAAAATGGTGATAGAAAATTCCTAAGAAGATTCCGTCGCAACAAAAAACGCCTTTGTTTTAATGATTGCCACTCCAACTTACGTATCATATCTGTGACACTATCTCCCCTATTTCGCGATAACACAAAACTAGCTGCCCTTCTTTGTACTTTTTCGATGTCATCCTGTGGTTTAAAATATCAGGAGCCAGTCCTGACTACTATAGGTAGAGTCTACAAAAGAGACCAGGCTTTTCCAACGATTTGCTCGTGGGGTAAAAGTTGACTACCTCAAGGAAGTCATCATTTGCTTCAATCTTGACTAGCATATCCACTGCAGACTGTGTTCGCACTTATGTTTGTCCATCGGCTTTAGTGCTTGAAATAGATTAACCTTGTAGGCATAAAGCCGTAACCTCTTACGCAATACTTAGTGCACTGTTGACCTGGGCATTTCCATCTCTGGCCGACGTACGCACTGACTTAGTGGGAATACTTGGCAGACGCTTTCCGTACGATGCCCGTGTTGATGTCTAAAACCAATGGTCGACCTGATTCCTGTTTGCGGAGAACATTGCTTGTTTCCATAAATGAAGTATGCCAAGCCCGAACAGTTAACTGCGACGGTACTTGCGTTCCATACTGTGTTCGAAAGTTTCATTGCGTTTGGTGGCGGTGTGTTTTTTGCTTTTAGAAATAGCTTATCTCGTAGCGAATTTCAAGTACGTGAGCTAGTTTTGGTAAAGGCTATACTTGGCAATCAGAATAAAACAATAATTTCTTCCCTTTGCCGACCATCCGACTCAGATGATTCAATTGCTGAATAGTTCAAAGAAAAAGTGAGTGTCATAGCAAACAGGTACCACTTTCATACAATTATGGTTGGTGGTGACTGCAGCGTAACCTCAACGTGTTGGCGAACCTACAAAGAATATACAAATAATCCTGAGAGAATGCGGAGCATAGTGGCGGACACAGTGATGGTTAGTGACCACGGGGTCGTCGTAGCGCGACTAGCCATCGTAACAAACAAATCCACCAAAAATAAACACAAAATATGGCTATTTAAAAAATCCGATAAAGAAGTAGTATCGGCGGCAATTTGTCAAATAAATTAATGAAACATGGTACTGATCCTTCACGGTACACAGAACAGGTCAGAACACTGTTACAGACAACGAAAAACGAATGCCGAATTTAAAAGAACACAAAATCTCCACATTGGCGGTGTTTTTCTGAACCTTAAAACTTAGCGCGCATTTCAGTGCGAGATGCTCTTAACAGCTCCACAGCCAGACTCTGTCTATAAATCCAAAGAGAATCTGCTCATACGTAACGTACACCACCGGCAAAACACAACAATACCTCCACGGCAGGATACCATTGGTAATATGACCGATGTCTGCACATCTACAGCATAGTTATTAAATACAGTTTTCCGAAATTTCTTCATCACAGGAGACGAAGTAAATATTCCAGCATTCCAATCAAGAACAGCTGCGAACACGGGTAACTTAGAAGCAGATATCCTCAAGTAAGTAGCTTAAATCACTTAATGCAGGCAAGTCTTTCTGTCCAGATAGCATACCAGTTAGGTTCTTTTCAGAGTATGCCGATACAACAGCCCCATACATAGCAATCATATACAACCGCTCGCTTGACAAATGATCCATACCAAAAGACTGGAAAGTTGCACAGCTCACACAAATATTCAAGAAAGGAAACAGAAGTAATCCACTGAGTAACAGACCCATATCATTTGTGGCAATTTGTAGAAGGATTTTGAAAAAATTTGTGTGTGCGAACATTATGAATTACCTTGAAAGTAACGGTCTATTGCCACATAGCACGGATTTAGAAAGCATCGTTCTTTTGAAACGCAACTAGCTTTCTACTCGATCGAAGTAATGAGCGCTATCGACAGGGGATCTCAAACTGATTCCATATTTCTAAGTTTCCAGAAGGCTTTTGAGTCTTTTCTCATCAGCGATTTCCAATTAAACTGCGTGCCTATGGAATACCGGTTCAGTCTGGATTCGTGATTTCCTGTCATAAAGGTCACAGTTCGTAGTAATTCACGGGAAGGCATCGAGTAAAACAGAAGTAACATTTGGCATTCCTAGAGAAAGTGTTACGGGCCTTCTATACAAACGTTTTAGGAGATATGAGTAGACCCCTTACGTTGCTTACAGATATATTGTCATTTACCACCTAGTAAAGTCATTAGAAGCTTAAACCCAATTGCGCAATCTTTTAGATACGATATCTCTGTTGTGCGAAAAGTCGCAATTGTCTCTGAATAAAGAAAAGTGCGAGGTCAACCACGTGAGTACGGAAACAAATCCTTTAAATTTCGGTTACACGATAAATAATACAAATTTAAGGTTATCAATTCGACTTAATACCTAGGAACTACCATTAAGAGAACGTAAATTGGAACTATCACACTGCTAATGTTGGGAAAGCGAACCAAAGACTGCGTTTTATTGACAGAACGCTTAGATGACACAACAGGTTCACTAAAGAGTCTGCCTACAGTGCGCTTGTCCGTCCTCTTCTAGAGTTCTGGACTGCGTTATGAGACCCTTATGTGATAGAAGTGGCAGAGGAAATCGAGAAGGTCCAAAGAAGGGCAGCTCGTCTTGTATTATCGCAAAATAGGGGAGAGAGGGTCACGAATATGATAAGTGAATTAGGGCGGCAGCCATTAACACACAGGCGTTTCTTGTTGCGGCAGCACCTTTTAAGGAAATTTCAATCACCAAATTTCTCCTCTGAATGCAAAAATATTTCATTGTCTCGCACCTGTACAGTAAAAAACTACGAGAAATGGAAAGATTTAAGTGTTCATTTTTTCCCGCACGCTGTTAGAGAGTGGAACAGTAGAGAAATAGTCTGAAGGTGGCTCGAAGAACCCTCTGCCAGGCACGTAAATGTGAACTGCGGAGTAGCCATGGATGTAAATATAGACTTCGTCTCTATGAACCAGAATTTACACTGAGCTTTCTCCTGCGGCGTCAACAGTTTATCTGGAATCATTTTAAAGTTATCAAAGGCTGAAACTGTATAGATAATTCATGGAAATTTCTTACGATCAATATAACTTTAACGTGGTTAACATCTTTTTGCGCTGAGTTTCTGCTGACATCGGTATGTGTTTCATTACCATTGTATTCACAAGTTAAACACAAAATGTGACTTGTTAGTAAACACTCTCCACTTTTTCTTTCGCCTAATATCCGCCTAAGATGCAGGAGTGTAGTTGGTACCAGCTTTTAAGCACTACTAATTCAGATCCGTACTTTTAAAGTCCTCTTCATTATGGAAAACAAAAGTCACAAACATATATATGAATTCAAATACAGGCACAGTAACGGTTAGAAGATTGAGGAATCGAGGAAATTTATTTTGAGGAAAAACGTTATGAAAACATATAAGACTAATTTTATTACATACGTTTCACACAGCTGCGTTAAACATTTCCTGTTGCCTCAGGAAGTCCTGGTGCTGAACCTAGAAAGCATGGAGTCATTTAGTAAGTTTTGGTGCAACTATGAATTTCACCATGTTTAGAATATACTACCAACATCTCGAGTAGCTAAAAATTACGTCTGTTGTAAAATTGACAGGAAACTGCCGTATCGGAGAACCACAGGCGTTGTACCATTAGTACCCGCAGAACCAACTGCCAATTGACTTCATAACACCCATTGCAAGAACACTTACATCTAGCGCTGTTGTTGTGTTTTTACTGGAGAGAAGCGCTCTAATATGGAATGGTATCACTTCTACAAATTGTTGGCCAAGAACTCTCAGAAAAGTTTGCGTATTTGCTGGGAAAGTTCACTAAAATAGCGAGCAAGAAGAGGAATATTCTCAGTAACGTTACTGGCATTTCTCGAAGTTTACATTGTTAAGTTGACCGGAAAACATCAGTCGAAGGTATTCATCAATTTTGTCAGTATGTTTGTGTTAACCTGCTGGAACAGATGAGCTGAGTATCTCCTGAAAATACATACATGCTTTTGGAATGAAAATATTGACGAAAACGTAACTAAACTTTTCTTTCGCGGTCACTTCCTGACAAACTGCCTGGAGGCATATTTGGCCGTCAGCTCCCTAAAGCCTCGTACACACCTTGCGACAGTGTGTACCAACAGTCTCGTCAAATTCTATTGTGCCAGTCCCTACACATCGTCGCGCGACCACCTATACCTTCGGAGTCAATGCACTACAGAAATCGGCAAATGTTAAAAGAAACAGGTTGTAACTAGGGTCAAGTAACAACGATTAGATGAACAACAACGACGACGACGAAACAAAATTTTCTGTTCCAACATGTGGTATTAATAGATGATTGAGGGATTTGGTCAGAATTAGAAACAATACATGCATATGTATACATATGTAAGTAATATTTCTCTTTATAGAACAGGTAACCGCATAGTGCAGTAAATCGTACTGCATATTTTGTGAAATAAAATAAAACGTACAAAACGTCACGGAGAATCTATATCTTCATCGGTTCATCGCAATCTGTATATTGAATTGCCAAGATTCCATGCCTTATAACAAACATCGTAAGGGCTAGTAGCCAAATCAGTTTACTTTTTCAGTGAGGAACTATTTTTTCTTTTATTCGCACTGCTACTTGTGTTACCTCCTGAATCGTATTTTTAAGGTGTGTATTTTTTCTCCATATCGTGTTACGATATTAAGTTTTTTTTAGCAAATGCTCCATTGCATGCCTCCTTTTGCTTCTGTTTTTGTACTCTTGGGCCTGAAAATCTTCAAGTATTTTCAATGTCGAAACTTCCTGGCAGATTAAAACTATGTGCCGGACCGAAACTCGAACTCAGGACATTTGCCTTTCGCAGGCAAGTGCCCTAACGACTGAGCAACCCAAGCACGACTCACGCCCCACCCTCACAGCTTCACTTCTGCCAGTACCTCGTCTATGACTTTCGAAACTTCACAGATGCTCTCCTGGAAAGCTCACCTGGAAAGTAGGAGACGAGGAACTGGCAGAAGTGAAGCTTTGTGGACGAGGCGTGAGTCGTGCTTGGGTTGCTCAGTCGGTCGCCGGCACGGCAGCTCAGTGTGCTCTGACAGAGAATTAACTGCCTTCTTTAATAAAAACAAAAAAAAAAGTGAACGGATCAACGGTGACCTTGAACACGTTTCATGGGACGTCTACTCTGGACAAATACAACGAACATTAACGAACAAAATGAGATCAGAAAAAAGGCAAAGGTCCCGAGTTCGAGTCTTGGTCCGGCATACAGTTTTAATCTGCCAGTAAGTTTCATATCAGCGTACACTCCGCTGCAGAGTGAAAGTCTCATTCTATATTCAGTGTTGTCTCAATAGGAGGAAAGTAGAAACTGAATCGGACAATGTGCGGACTACAAGTCCCTATTTCGATGGGGGAAACTCAGACTTGCGATTTTTGTACAGAGACTGTCGCGGAACACGAGACAAAATGTCGTGCAACAGCCATGAAACCGATCCCACGAGTCGTGTTCCGTGATTTTGTCGCTAGGTATTTACTAGAGAGCCTATGCAGAGTGCAGCGGGGATAATTGCAGATATTTTTGTACGTCATACCTTGATATGTTCACACATTAGCGTCCAGGTTGTTTTTTTTTTTTCTCTGCGTCAAACAGTCTTCCCGCAAATACATCACATAATTCGCTACGTGATGCAAGTTAGACACCGTTTTGCGTCCACGCATCCACACCTGACTTGCTGCCCAGGGGAAAATAAGCATTAATGGCTTGGTCTTGACACTTGCACTTGGAGGTACTAAGCGATCTAAAAGCACACTACTCCTAACAGCTATAGTCATTACTCGGCAAATGAAGTAAATACTGATGTAGTGTTGTTCAGTACACCGTCCTCAGTGAACAATAAATTATCTGCACCTACACCCGTTACACCATATGTGTATAAAGGCTCTCTAGTGTGTACGAGGCTTAGCATATAATTTGACATTTCGTCACTGTGAGTGGATACTACTCTGAAGAAACTCTCTGCGATTGCTGGTTTTGGACTCCACACCGATTTTCATATTATCAGAGCCGAACCGAGATCACTACATCACTCTTGTAAATACGTTACAAATACTATAAATTTGCTAAAAAAAATTGAACGTAAAACAAAACCCATAACTCAAAGTTCATGGCACCGACTTTTCATCCGTTTTAGTGTCACGTGCAATAAAGAAGAGAATTTTTATTTGTTCCTCATCAATTATGAACCTATACATATTATAAAAATGTATGTATATATGTTCCAGATCTCCTGCTAAACCACTGGAGATGAAAGGAAAATATTTATCGCTTACTACAATTTCACTCCTCATGCAATAAAATTGGCATATCAGGCATGACACTTTAATTTATTACTTTTATACAAGTAACTGTACTCAAGGCACATTTTGTAGGCAGTGTTCACACATACACCATCATTCTACGACATATAGTTTACAAGACATGTCGCCATAAACACCGAGATGTGTGAAAAACAGCCGTATCATGCATGACGTTTAAATGTATTACTTCTTTGCTACTAATTCTATCATAAAACACGTCGCTTATGTCGCTGGATGTACCTGCAAAATTATACCATTGTGTAACACATTGTTCAGGAGATATGCCATCATAAGTATTGAGCTGCGTGAAAAAGAAACTACGGCTTACATGTAATACAAGTATGGAAATATGTGTGAAATGTGTTAAATATATGCAGGGTGACACTTATTCAACTATATGAAAAAACCTAAATTAGTTAAAAACTACGGTGTGCACACAGTTTAATCAACTGTAAATGTCACTACAGATATTAGGATTTAGCTTATAACATACTCGATATGCCTGTCAACACTGGCGATGATGTGACCCAGACGAATAGCGAACACCCCACAAAAAGGAGTCGCGTGTGTTCAGATCCGGAGAATATGGCAGACAATCGAGGCCCATGCCAGTGGCCTCCGGGCATCCCAAGCCAGAATGCCGTTCCCAGAGTGCTCTTGCAGGGCATCAAACACTCTGGTGCTTCGATGGCGTCAATCTCCGTCTTGCATGAACCACATCTTCTCGAAATCAGAGTCACTTTGGATAATGGGGATGAAATCATCTTCCAAAACTTTCACTTACCGTTCGGTAGTCATCGTGGTATCAAGGAATACCGCACCGATTATTCCGTGACTGGACACTGCACACCACGCAGCCACCTGTTGAAGGTAAAGAGCCTTCTCAATAGTGAAATGCAGTTTCTCAGTCCCCTAAATGCGCCAGTTCTGCTTATTGACGAACCCATCCAAATGAAAGTGAACCCGTCGCTAAACCAACCCATACATGCACATAATAGTTCCCATCGTGCCCGCGGCCAACCGCGCAGTTTGAACGTCCTAACGCAAACCGTTCAGAAGTTCTGATATTTTTTTCTTTTATTTTTTTCTCATCACTCTTCTGACTGGTTTGATGCGGCCCGCCACGAATTCCTCTCCTGTGCTAACCTCTTCATCTCAGAGTAGCACTTGCAACCTACGTTATTTGCTGGACGTATTCCAATCTCTGTCTTCCTCTACAGTTTTTGCCCTCTACAGCTCTCTCCAGTACCATGGAAGTCATTCCCTCATGTCTTAACAGATGTCCTATCATACTGTCCCTTCTCCTTATCAGTGTTTTCCACATATTTCTTTCCTCTCCGTTTCTGTTCAGAACCTCCTAATTCCTTACTTTAGCAGTCTGTAGCACCACATCTTAAATGCTTAGATTTGCTTCTGTTCCGGTTTTCCCACAGTCCATGTTTCACTATCATACAATGCTGTACTCCAGACGTACATTCTCAGAAATGTGTTCCTCAAGTTAAGGCCGATATTTGATATTAGTAGATTTCTCTTGACCAGGAATGTCCTTTCTGCCATTGCTAGTCTGCTTTTGATGTCCTCCTTGCACCGTCCGTCATTGGTTATTTTACTGCCTAGGTAGCAGAATTCATTAACTTCATCTACTTCTTGACCATCAATCCTGTTCTCATTTCTGTTACTTCTCATTACTTTGGTCTTTCTTCGATTTACTCTCAGTCCATATTCGTAGTCATTAGACCTTTCCATTCGGCAGATCATGTAACCCTTCTTCACTTTCATTCAGGATAGCAATGTCATCAGAGAATCGTACGAGAGCTGTTCGGAAAGTAAGGTCCGATCGGTCGCGAAATGGACACCACAGTGAAAATCAAAAATTCTTTATTCGCAACAGTTAGCCACACCTTTCAGCTACCTGTCTAAGTAGTCGCCGCTCCGACTTAGACATTTGTCGTTACGTTGTACAAACGTCCAGTACCCTCGTCACAGAAAGCAGCCGCCTGTGCTTTCCGCCAATTCTCTACGCTGGTCTGACTTTCGTTGTTTGTGCCAAAATGTTGTCTTCGTAGCCAGCGGTTCATGTGAACAGCGATGAACATAGCAGAAAGCCAATTCAGGGCTGTATTGTGGATGACCAAACACTTCTCATAGAAAATGCTGCAGGAGCGTCTTCATTGCCCCTGCAGAATTCGGCTGAGAATTGTCTTGAAGAAAGAAACACATGACATTTATGTTATGTAAGATGCATAGCTTCAGGCGAAATCTCTCAGCAGATCTACATATACTGTTGTTTTAGGCATTTCTTCATGATCTCTTTGCGCTCTGAACTGAAAAGAGCGACTTTAACCGATAGACAGGCACACTACAGATACTGCCCAACACATCTGTGCAAAGTTCCATCGAATTTTCAGTTGTTTCCATTCCATGCCAAATCTGACTTTAGTTTCCGAATACGCGTCGTATAATTGATATCCTTTCACCTTGAATTTTAATTCCGCTCCTGAACCTTTCTTTTATTTCCAACATTGATTCTTCGACGTTTAGATGGAACAGTAGGGGCGAAATATTGTAGGTTACCCGTTTCTCTCTATAGCTTACCCCTATTTTTCCAGAATTTCGAACATCTTGCACCATTTTATATTGTCGAACGCTTTTTCCAGATCGACAGATCATATGAACGTGTCTTGATTTTCTTTATTCTTCCTTCCATTATTAACCACAACGTTATAATTTCCTCTGTAGCGCCTTTGACTTAGACTGGGTAAGGAGATGAACCTAGAAGGCTGAAGTGAAGATACATTTGGAGGGGGGATGTGGGTGGTGGACAAAGAGAGGGGGAAAAGCAGACCAACGGAGAGCGGGGAGAGGAGGAAGAGGAGGGACAAGTCGGAAAGGAGGAGATGGACTAACAGAAAATTGGAATAAATACGATGCCGGATACTCATCTAGTTAGAAATAAAAGAACAAGGCCTTTACTTAAGACCCGAGGAAACATCGCTTTCCAGAAACTGTGTTTGTATTAGAACTTTGCATTTCTTTGCTCTGAGCGTAGCAAATTCAACGACTATGCCAATGATGACCACAGTATGACTGTCTATTGGCACGACTAACAACTGTTACTAATCAGTTACGCTGGCCGTTGTGACCGAGCGGTTCTAGGCGCTTCAGTCTGGAACCGCGCGAACGCTACGGTCGCAGGTTGGAATCCTGCCACGGGCATAGATGTTTGTGATGTCCTTAGGTTAGTTAGGTTTAAGTAGTTCTAAGTTCTAAGTTCTAGGGGACTGATGACCTCAGCAGTTAAGCCCCATAGTGCTCAGAGCCATTGTTTAAAAACAACACAACTAATCAGTTACAGAAGCCTTACTCTTGAGTTAACTCTAGGCATCAGGCTGTACCAACCGAAACTTGGGTGTTACGTTCTCTACCGTGGAATTTCACACCATTCCAAAGTCGGCAGAAATCGGCAAAAACCTGAAACTTTCGGCCAAATAGGACATTTTTTATACGGCACCCGTTCACCGACCTGTTATATCCTACAACATCGGAGCAAAGTAGCAGCTGGAACTTCACTGTTCAACGTGAGCTGAATGTGTAGGCGGCCGCTGTGTGAACCGAGCACACTGGTGCTGCACGAACCACGACAGCGACAGACGTCTGCTCCGTAGTGTTCGTTTCTATATGACGCTACGTGGACGACATGACACTGCAAGAGATGTCACTGTGACACCAGATTGCAAAACCAGTCGCGAGGCGAGGGAAAGGCTTGTTGTCGAAGGCACAAGACAGAAACGCCAGGAGGAAGTAGGACAACTCGCGCGCCTCGCACAGTTAATTCTCAAATAGCCTCTTTCTTGTTTGTTTGCTTTTTTGTCAGTTTTTGCGTTCCCTTTGTGACTGTGTCTCCGGTGGAGCTTATCACTCCGCGATCTCTGTACGGAACTATCCAGTGCAGTGCAGGATAATTGAGAACACCAGCCACTCGAGCTGTCGGAATGTTAAGATTGTCAAACATCCATCGACCAAAGGACACGAAACAGACGCCTCCAAGCAATATTCAGGAACAGTTGCCTTATTCACTTTGCAACTCTGCTAATATTTTACCACATGGTCATCACTTTTATGTTGATGGATGACTTGAGATTGTGTCACCGGCGTAGCGAAGTCTTTGGTTATTGACAATCTAACCTGTTATTAAATGATGTATGACATTATTCGATTAATACGGTAAAAAATTAGTCACGACACGGTCCATATGTTAGAGGTATGACTGTGATAGTCCATTATGAACATGGTGACAATTATTGAACTATATGAAAAAGAACGTAAATTAGTTACAAACTACGGCGTGCACGCACTTTATTCAATATGTAAACGTCACTGCAGGTATTCCGATTTAGGTTATCACATGTGCGATACTCCTGCCATCATTCACGACGATGTGACACAGAAAAATAGTAAAATCCTGCATGATCGGCTGAAGTGTCAGAACATCGATCCTGTCGATGACCTCCTGAATGGCTGTTTTCAGCTCAGCAGTGGTTTTGAGGCTACTTCTGTACGGCTTGTCTTTAACATAGCCCCACAATAAGGAGTCGCATGTGTTCAGATCTGGAGAATGTGGCGGCCAATCGAAGCCCATGCCAGTGGCCTCTGGGTACCCCAGATCCAGAATGCGGTCCCAAAAGTGCTCCTCCAGGACATCAAACACTCTCCTGCTTCGATGGGGTCGACCTCCGTCTTGCACGAACCACATCTTGTCGAAGTGAGGGTCGCTTTGGATAATCATCTTCCAAAACCTTCACGTACAGTTCGGTAGTCCCCATGCCATCAAGGAATATCGCACCGATTATTCCGTGACTGGACACCACACAGTTACCTGTTGAGGGCGAAGATACTGCTCCATCGCGAAATACAAATTCTCAGTCCGCCAAATGCGCCAGTTTTGCTTATTGTGCGAACCCTGCTTCGTCGCTAAATCAAGACGCGTGCGCATAATTCCCATCATGCCCGCGACCAACCGTGCGGTTTGGTCGTCCTAACGCAAACTGTTAAAAAGTTCATATAGTTCAATAATTGTCACCCTGTGTATTTGTCCAAAGTTTTGACTATGGAATTAAATCTTCGTCAAAACTCTTTGGTCATTTACCAAACAGTATCAAAAGTCTGACAGACAGCCAACTAACACTTAAAAAATTAATAGATGAATTTTTAGATATAAATTAATAATCTAACAACGTTAAAAAACGTTGAACTGTGGCATTTAAAGAAACCTTTTTTTAAAGTGACACGCTCATCATTACGAAGTCATGTTGATCTATGACTTGTGGAGCAAGTTTTAATCTAATCTAACAGCACTTTATTCACAGCTAAGTCCACAGAGGGCGTCTAAAGGTCTCTATTGTACTGCTTCATGTTCTTTCCTATTTTAAATTTCTCAGATTTGACTCACTACGTTTGGTCATACCTCTGTTACATAATAAGTTAAATATATTTTCTGTGAAATGGATGTAAATTTAGCACCTAACGTTTGGTTTGTAACACAACGCTTCTTTGATTAGCGCAATATTGTATTGTAAGCCCAGATAGGGTGCCTCAAGTCCCATACGACGTGGTTTACATTATTTTTCCTAGGGCATACGTCATGTAGACACACAGCGGCTAACAACTTAAGTACTATGATACTTTTACCTTCGGACCCTCACACCCTTATTATTTTTTGTGGAGCACTGAGTTTAAGGAAAGACATGTGAAAGGAATCATTTGCTGCAGTGCTTTCACGAGAGCAGTTTGTTTACACATTGAATACCAATTCAGTAATTAGGTGTAGAAACTTTCTATAAAAGTGTTTTAAGTGTAGAGAAATAACAAAGCAACTGCTAATTTGTTCGTTTCAGCGGCTTCAATTATTTATTGCAGAAATACTGCCCAGCCATCCTCTTTAACCGCTGTCATCAACCTTTCCGACTAGCAAACCCTTCTACAACGATCTGAATAGGGTGATCCACTGACTTTTAAATATGCGTAAAATTTGAATCCAAGCACAAGGTTTAATAAAATTAAATTAACTTAACCGTTAACGGCTAAAGCCTAAAGTTACTCTAGTTACGGCTTAAAAGTGACACAATGTGCTGGCCTGGTTGCAATAATATATATAAGTTGTCAACGTAATTGCGCACCTCTTCCTTGGAATTCAGTAAGAAAGTTGTGCATACTTTCTATGGCACAGAACTTTGAAGCCAGGAACTGTAGGAATTAAATTAAGTCTCAAGTTACTTTCAGCACAGAGTTTGTTTGAGTATTTATTGTTCAAAAAGACATATGAAGAAAACGACTTTTCGCGCAAATGTGTGGATGAGAAGAGTAATAAAGCCGTTATGGCTTTATTCGGTAATACGGGGAACTTCAAACTCAACGAAAAACCAGTTAATGACAAAGATTTACAACTTTTCTTTTCCTGAAAATCAGTGGAAATTTTAAGAAGCTACACTTTTTCATTTGCGCTGAATGTGGATTCAAAAAATTGTTGACTCTTCGAAAAGAATGCGAATCCAATTGTTATTATTGGACATAGAAAATATTCTCTGAAAGTTCTTCCTAGTTGCTTCAACAGTTCCTTAACCATGTTCTTGTTATTTTCGGCCAACGAAAGATGATTTTCCACTAGGAAGTCGAGAAGGATATCCGAGAATTCGGCTCGATTCCTACTGAAACACGTACCCCAAAAATTAAGTTCCTTAATGAATAATTCGAAACGGTCTTGCACAATGTAAACGTTCATATCTGATCCCTGAAAACGTAAGTTTAAAGTGTTAATATTCGAGAATACAAAAAGGCTAAAATCTGAAACAAGATTCCATCTTCCATGCATTTTGCTTTGTGCAAACTGTGGCTGGCAAGAAAAACGTAAGCTTCGTCTTTATGCTTATATTGCCTGGAAACAATCCTACCTCGAAATATCCACCTAACTTCAGTTTGAGACAATGAACACCTACAAATGTTTTCAATTTCCTCACAAAACACTGCAAAGTTGCGGGATTTGTAGGGCCAGCCTCATTAAAATTAATTATTTTCACTGCATCGTCCAGCACAGAATTCAATCCATCGGTCTTGCGTTTAGAAACAAGAGTCTGTCTATGACTGCATCACTGTGTCCAAGAAACATTCGGCGCTAACCGATTTCACTTTGGCAACAAACCCATCAAAACACTCTGTCATAGATTTCGTACCATCTGAACAAATGCCTACACAGCGAGTCCAGTCTACTGAATTTTCGCGAAACCATTCATCGATTACCTTAAAAATGTCTCCTCCCGTAGTTCTCTCTTTAAAGGGTCTGCGGAATAGTAGCTCCACTTTTACAGATTCCCCGTTAATATAACGCACGAAAAATGGCTGAACTGGCAACAGCAGACGATTAGTGAAGTTGAATCGCAAAAGAAGGACTGGCACGGACTCTTCCCAAAATTTCGTTTCATAATCTGACATGTCTTTTATTCCGCGGTTGATCATATCGTCGAACAATGCTACCATACTGACATTTTTGTGAAAGATTCTCCAGGGCTGCACTGTACTATATCATTTATACATTATAATACTAAATCTTCCACTATTGAATGAGGTTTTTCACTTTCAGCAATTCTGTAGCTAACGCGATAAGACGCTCCAAGAGCATTCTCATTGCCAGTGTCTGTAGCGGGTACAAAAGTAGTAAAATCATTTTTTCACTCCGTAGCTTTTCGTGTAAATTAATCAGCAGATTTGTTTACCTGGATGGGGTGTTTAGTTTCTAAATGGAGTTTAAGTCTCAGACCACTATTGGCGTGAATGTCGCCACAAACAACACACTGTGGTCTTGGACATTCCTTGTCACCTGTATATGAAAATCCAAACCTAATGTAATATCATTGTGCTTTCTTTTCTTTGCGTACCGTTCACTACTTCGGATTGACACACATCACTAACTAGAAGCTGAGGGACCTTTTAACACAACACTAACTTGTGATTTTGTTAAAACCTGTTTCCCTTTCAAACTTCCACTTTTCAACCAGTTATCCGTTTTAATTTGAGCAGAAACTATTCTGATTCACAACAAGCAACTTACTGCATTTGCCACAAGAAAGAAGAAGGAGGCTTTTGTTGAAAATAAAAGGCCTGACTGCCATGTAACGGTTGCTTAGTGGGGTTGCGGTTCTGTTGCTAGAAGCTGGAACACTAAATTTCCATTATAGCGAAGCCAAATGTATTCCTAATGTTGTTACATAACTGTAAATCAGGCAACTGCCGTGAATATTAATTTATTGTGGAAATAGTGTGATAAATTTCCGATGCTACATATATGTAACGAGGGGCATTAAAGGGTTGATTTAATTTTAAAATAATAATAATAATAATTATTATTATTATTATTATTATTATGACTGCCGCAGAAACTAAGGAAACAGTAACATGCCCATCCTCCAAACCCGCAATTTTGGAAAAGACTTTTGACGATTCTCTTGAAATGTTTTGCTGGGAAAAGATGCTCCACAATAATGCACATTACTTTTTTCGGATTTATACAGTGATTTTAGTACTGAGGAAAGTGAAATCCTACGAGTAGATGAACAGTACCTTTTATGTATGTGGTTCAAATGGCTCTGAGCACTATGCGGCTTGACTTCTGAGGTCATCAGTCGCCCAGAACTTAGAACTAATTAAACTTAACTAACCTAAGGACATCACACACATCCATGCCCGAGTCAGGATTCGAACCTGCGACCGGAGCGGTAGCTCGGTTCCAGACTGTAGCACCTAGAACCGCACGGCCACTCCGGCCGGATTTTCTGTATATATAGGATGTAACGAAGTTAACCAGTTCGTTGAAAGATTCCTTATTTATCCTTAACAAATTCCGACAGTCAATTGTTTCTGCTGCAAGTTCTCTTAGAATGTTAGTAGGGCCATGTTTAGTGCGCATTCCAAGCCAGTGTCTCGCTCATCACCGCTTCCCCTTGTTTTCTTTTTGCAGCAGGCCGCGGCTGAAGTCATAATACATGTAAGTTCTACATCACTGAGCGCCGATGCATTCGCCACGAAGGCAGAGCTGTAACTGACGCGTCCCGGGAATAAATACTGGCAATAATTTTGTGCCGTTCTTGACCTTGCACTTCCGCACAATATACTGACTCAATATTACTGCGTAATGTATACTGGGCGTGTGAGGGCTGATTAATGCTGCCAACCAACGCCGCAAATCAATCAGTATTCCGATGTGACACAAAACTACTCTAGTTAAAAGAATTCGATATTCAGAACCAACTTTTAATATACAATAATAAATAGGGGGCCTTGCAAACCCAACTACAAATAGCAGCTCGAGACTAACAATAGTTTACTATCTTGTTGGAGTTCAAAGGCAGTGAGGACACACTGACAACAAAACTGGTGGCACCCAAAGAGGACGGTTGGGTCGGACGTCGAATATTGTACATGAAATGGACGGATCTGGTCGGAACATCAGGAAACACACCAATACTACATCCTATCCTGTCCTCCCTCTCTCTTCCTTCATCCAGTTTCTGAATCCACCCTCTTTACTCCCATAAAACAAGAGTGCTAATAGGTGCGAAGGTCCGTCAGTATACATAGCAAATTACAGATACGTATTTGCAGTGGGGTCGGACACATTTCGCCTGGAATCTCACTGACTGGAGTAGAGTTGTCTTCAGTGATGAGTCCCACTTGTAATTGAGCCGCGATGACAAGTAAAGACATGTCTGGAAACGCCCCAGACAGCGGTGGAATTCCATACTGATTGTCGCCTGACATTCGGCCAGACAGCTAGGAGCGATGGTCTTTGATGCCATTTCTTTTCATTGCAGGACATCTGTGGTTGTCATCTGCGGCATCCTTACAGCACAGCGGTACGTCGATGGCATTCTACGTCCCGTTTTGTAGCCCTTCAAGGTAGCCAACCTGGGTACACATTTCAGTAAGATAACTCACAACACGAGAGTTTCTACTGCTTGTCGTCATGATTACTAAATCCTGTCTTATGGCTCGGAGGAACCCTGACAGAAACACCACCATGTTGAATAATGCATTTCGTGCAGCCACAGTACGTCCTGTCTTGGCCAGCAATGTCATCAGATCTCTAACTGAGTACGTTTAGAGCATTGTGGGCAGGGCCCTACAACCAGCTAGGGAGTATGACGATCTGACGCATCAACTGAACAAATTTGCCACGGTAGTTCAAAGAAGGGCAGCACGTTTTGTATTATCGCGAAATATGGGAGAGTGCCACATAAATGATACAGGATTTGGGCTGGACATCATTGGGCTTTTGCGTTGCGTCGGAATTTGCTCACGAAATTCCAATCACCGACTTTCTTCTCCGAATGCACAAATATGAAGTTGCCACCGACTTACATAGGGAGAAACGATTACCACGATAAAATAAGGGAAATCAGAGCTCGTACGGAAAGATATAGGTGTCCGTTCTTTCCGCACGCTATACGAGATTGGAATAATAGAGAATTGTTAAGGTGATTCGACGAACCCTCTGCCAGGCACTCAAATGTGATTTGCAGAGTATCCATGTAGATGTAGATGTAGATCCCTCAGGACATCCAACAACTCTATAAATGAATGAGATTTTCACTCTGCAGCGGAGTGTGCGCTGATATGAAACTTCCTGGCAGATTAAAACTGTGTGCCCTACCGAGACTCGAACTCTTCGCAGAAGAGCTTCTGTAAAGTTTGGAAGGTAGGAGACGAGATACTGGCAGAAGTAAAGCTGTGAGTACCGGGCGTGAGTCGTGCTTCGGTAGCTCAGTTGGTAGAGCACTTGCCCGCGAAAGGCAAAGCTGCCGAGCTCCAGTCTCGATCGGGCACTCAGTTTTAATCTGCCAGGAAGTTTCAACTCTATAAATGAATTCCAAGCCGAATAACGACTTGCATAATGGTCAGAGGTTGACCAGCACCTTATTTACTTGGTCAGTTTATGGAGTCCTTTCTCGTGAATAAATCACACAATTTTCATGAAATTACACACATCAAGAAAAGTTTTGCATCACCCGGTTCCCAGAACTCCTGAAGATAGACGTTGGCTGTGGATATTGTACCACAGACACAGTGCCTTTGACTGTTCAGAGACGTCTTAAACCCAGCCAAAGACGTAAACTACCATGTATGAGCAGCGCCTATTAGACGGAGGGGATCCGACAGCCGATCAGATCCAGTCACTCCACCAGTAAGGAGGTACACGGCACGGGTTGTCTATAGTTCAAGCATGCCTAGACGGTCAATACCGCGTCTCGATCGCGTCCCCGTTGTTACCTTGTGCCAGATAGGGCTCTCAACAAGGGAAATGTCCAGGCGTCTCGGAGTGAACCAAAGCCATGTTGTTCGGACATGGAAGAGATACAGAGAGACAGGAACTGTCGATGACATGCCTCGATCAGGCCGCCGAAGGGCTACGACTGCGGTGGATGACCGCTACCTACGGATTATAGCTCGGAGGAACCCTGACAGAAACACCACCATGTTGAATAATGCATTTCGGGCACCCACAGTACGTCGTGTTACAACTCAAACTGTGCGCAATAGGCTGCATGATGAGCAACGTCACTCCCGACGTCCATGGCGAGGCCCGTCTATGCAACTACGACACCATGCAGCGCGGTACAGATGGGCCCAAAAACATGCCGAATGGACCGTGGACGACTGGCATCACGTTCTCTTCACCGATGAGTGTCACATATGCCTTCAACCAGACAATCATTGGAGACGTGTTTGGAGGCAAACCGATGAGGCTGGACGCCTTAGACACACTGTCCAGCAAGTGCAGCAAGGTGGAGGTTCCCTGCTGTTTTGGGGTGGCATTATGTGGGGCCGACTTTCACTGCTGGTGGTCATGGAAGGCGCCGTAGCGGCTGTACGACACGTCAATGACAACCTCTGACCGATAGTGCAACCACATCGGCAGCATACTGGCGAGGTATTCGTCTTCATGGACGACAATGTGCGCCCCCATCATGCACATCTTGTGAATTTCTTTCGAGATAACGACTATCGTGGCCAGCATGTTCTCTATACATGAATCCTATCGAACATGCCTGGGACAGATTGAAAAGGGATGTTTATGGATGACGTGGCCCACCAACAACTCTGAGGCATCTACGCCGAATTGCCGTTGAGTAGTGGGACAATCTGAACCAACAGTGTCTTGATGAACTTGTGGATAGTATGCCAAGACGCATACAGGCATGCATCAATGCAAGAGGACGTGCTTCTGGGTATAAGAGGTACCGGTGTGCACAGCAATCTGGACCACCACCTGTGAAGGTCTCGCTGTATGGTGGTACAACATGCAGTGTGTAGTTTTTATGAGCAATAAAAAGGGCGGAAATGATGTTTATGTTGATCTCTATTCCAGTTTTCTGTACACCTTCCGGAACTCTCAGAACCGAGGTGATGCAAAACTTTTATTAATGTATGTATAATCAGTGTGCGACTCACTCTGAGGATGGCTGGACGACAGTGGAAGAAGTTTTATTTGCGCGGCTGCAAGCCCGAAATTTAAAGGACTTGTAATCAGTTGTTTGTACGCGTGCATCATGTTTGCCGATTTCCGTTCCATCCGTTTGCGGTTCGTCATTTCTGTTTTTTAATTGTTTTTTTTTGTCTTAGAATGTAGTTATTTATTACGATTTTTGTATGTTCACTTTTACGATGTTTTTGAATGCTCCCGAGTAATATCTAATGTTCTCAGAAAACAAGTGAAATTAAAGAGAGCAAGCGAAGCGGGTCTTTTTCACCTACGTTAGTAGCGAAATAGCCACTGTCACTGCCAAAACCGTGGTGAAACACCTCGCGAGAAGGTGGACCCCGCACAACCATTATTATCTGAAGGCAAATGAACAAGTCCAATAAGTTTTCAAGTTTGTTCGACCTCACTACCGTTCAGACATGCGAGCCCATTTGAATCATCTGATGATGACAACGTGGCCACTTGTCAAAATATTGACGAAATAGGATTTTCTACGCCGTTAGAGATCGTCAAAGCGCAGGATGTACCACAAATATTTGCTGTGGGATGGCATGAGGGTAGAGAGGAGGAGTAAAAAAAGAAAAAAAGAAACAAAGATGTCAGGCAAACATACTCTGTGTCCACAAATCCGCAGTTTTCGCGTTTTGTATTCACGGTGCCGCGCAGCAGTATC
This sequence comes from Schistocerca gregaria, assembly GCF_023897955.1. Lineage (NCBI taxonomy): Eukaryota > Metazoa > Arthropoda > Insecta > Orthoptera > Acrididae > Schistocerca > Schistocerca gregaria. Next base: position 802,960,309 of record NC_064921.1, on the reverse strand, counting down.
AAAGCACGCTGCCTCGTCGACAACACAACGAGGACTAACAAAAACCGGTTAAAATGGAAGTAAAATTTCCAAAAAAATCGATAGATATTCTATGAGGGCCACAACAACAAACTATACGACTACAGAAGACGGACGTTGAGAACACTTCTTATGTCAACGGCAAATGTTCGCTAGAAATGAACTGGTCACTACTTGTTCAAAAATTTTATAATGACGGATTTTGCTCGCAGCCCACCTTCAGTGCCGTGCAGAATGCAAAATCGTAAGCGGAAGCGTAACTCAGGAAAGTTCAAAAATGGTTCAAATGGCTCTGAGCACTATGGGACTTAACATCTATGGTCATCAATTCTAAGTTCTAACTTAGAACTACTTAAACCTGTCTAACCTAAGGACATCACACACATCCATGCCCGAGGCAGGATTCGAACCTGCGACCGTAGCGGTCGCTCGGTTCCAGACTGTAGCGCCTAGAACCGCTCGGCCACTACGGCCGGCAACTCAGGAAAGTCAGGAAAGTCATTAGAAATAGAGATATTGTAGGTATTACAAGAATATTAAAAAGAAACACTCATACCAAATAGAATTCCCTTCATACAATATATGATGTCACATGCACACGTCCTCACCATCACTGCTCAACTGACGAAACGTCGCCAGTACGAAACATAGCTACTAGAATATGCCACCAAGTGGCGTGGTTGTGTTGTCAATGGTATTTCTAGGATCCACATAAATAAATGGATTTGATAAAAAAAATTGTACAGAAATAGGAACAAGAACCTATATGTAAAAAAATTAACTTCGTCCGAACAGGCCATGAAGGCCCAACGGTACCGACCGGCCGCCGTGTCATCCTCAGTCCACAGCCGTCACTGGATGGGGATATGGACGGGCATGTGGTCAGCACACCGCTGTCACGACCGTATATCAGTTTAAGAGGCCGGAACTGCTACTTCTCAATCAAGTAGCTCGTCAGTTTGCCTCACAAGGGCTGAGAGCATCCCGCTTGCCAACAGCGATCGACAGACCAGATGGTCAGCCAGCCCGACAGCGCTTAACTTCGGAGATCCGACGGGTACCGGTGTTACCACTGTACCTATGTAAAATTAAACACGTTTTTTTTAAAAAAAAGATAGGTCAACTGTACATATCTGCATCTACATGTATGCTCTGCAAACAACGTGAGATGAATGCAGAGGGTACGCCCAATGTACCATTTATTAGGGTTTCTTCCCGTTCCATTCACGCTGGCAGAACGACTGTTTGAATGTCTCTATGCCTGCAGTAATTATTCTAATCTTATCCTCACGATCCCTATGTGAGCGGTACGTACGGGTTTGTAGCACATTTCTAGAGTAATCATTTAAAGACGGTTCCTGAAACTTTGTTAATAGACTGTTTCGGGATATTTTACGTGTCTCTTCAAGAATCTTCCAGTTCAGTTACTTCAGTATCTCTGTGACACTCTCCCACGGATTAAGCAAACCTATGACCATTCGTGCTGCCCTTCGCTATAAAAACTCAATATCCCCTGTTAGTCCTATCTGATATGGGTCCCACGTAGTTGAGCAATATTCTAGAACCGCTCGCACGAGTGATTTGTAAGCAGTCCTCTTTGTCGACTCATTGAACCTCCCCAATTATTCTACAATTAAACCGAAGCCTGCCACCTATTCTACCCACGACTAAACCTTTGTGAACATTACTGCATCAAATGGTTCAGATTGGGACTAGTAGGAAGCGGGAAAAGTGGATAACAGGAGAGGAAAAAGGGAGAGTGGAGTAGCATATTGGGGAAGGAACGAACCAATCACGACAGAAAATTCGTACAAAGAACCAAAATCGTAAAGCAACAAAATCATCCAAAATACCAGATGAAATAAACACCGATGCGGGCTTGTAGAGAAGGGAAGACGTCAGGCACGTGGGAAAGCATCTTTATTAGACAAATGATACCATGCACTGAGAGAATATTTAATACATCACTTGGTTATCTATTTGAATGGAAGGGTAACTATATCTATTTGTGGAGCTCGAACGACTTTCTAATGTTGAGAACTTAACCAGACTTGACAATCAAAAGGGATTGGATGGAATATTAATAACCCAACTGGGCTAAGACACAAAGACTCCTATAATGTAACGTCCCAGCACATGTACATAGAACAATGCGACTAGTGAGGATCAGCTTACAAACGTCAACAACTACATAGTAACAAAACAGGATACCATCATGAATTAAGCTAACAAAGTTAAGTTACATTCACTAAAAACAAAATAAATCACATTTGTTTAAAAAGAAGACACACTGTAGCGGGAAGCATAATGTTTAAATAGCTTTGTTACATGGAACAGACAAATGAAACCATCTCGTTTATGATATTTAAAATGTGTTTACATGAAAACAAGTGGGGTTCAGCTGGACCTACAGAAGTACATGACGTATAAACGAACTGGAAAAACACGTTTCGGAACTCCTAAATCAGCTTAGTTCAGTCACATTTGCGCTTAGAATTATTGCGAATCTGGAGGGCAAGCAGGTCAGTAAGTTGACATATTTTGCATATTTTCATTCAGTCATCCTACGGCACGTTGAAAAGTGAGAGAGTGAGAGGGACAGAGGGAGCTACATACATTAGTGCTGGGTGGCAAGTTGAAAAAAGAGAGAATGTATATGTATGTTTGCCTGCCATCCAAGTTAGACGCGATCCGAAGACCAGCGAAGTGCTTCGTCTGCCTTTTTATTTAGCAGTTGTTTATTATTGTGCTGGTTATTAATACTTGTGAAATAATGGAATGATAGCTCGCTATTGTGAGATGCTTTCAATTGAAATGCAAGTAAATTCGCTTTTTAGCTTCTCTAATATTAATAAAAGAAGATTGTCGTCTTGGCGCGCAAATTCCGAACGCAGCAGCCAGACGCGGAGGAGGACCACAACTTGGGCGGTATTCCTCACGATAACCTTACCGAAAAATCCATCTGTCATCGGTACCTCACAACTCATTACGTCATCTTGCCACAGCTGTCTTCTCAACTGCTTTAAAAAGAGCTTCCTGTAATCGAATATGACGGTTCAAAGCAAGAAATATCACAAACTTTAAGAAAGGAAGTCTTCATTGTTCAGAAACGTTCTGCAAGAATAATATGTGACGCTCACCCAAGATCATCTTATAGGCACCTCTTTAAGGAGTTGATAATTTTGAACAATGCTTCACAGTATATGCATTCACCATGAAGCCTGTTGTAAACAATCCGCTGCAGTGCAGAAGTAACAGTGATGTACACAGTCAATAAAATTCTTCTGGGTGTGTGACAGCATTGTAAACTTCTGACGTTTCGCAAGTGTCCTTCCTCATGGTGTTTTTTCCCGTAACTATTAGCAAAAAGCACGCTGAGGAAGGCCATTTACAATAGTCGCCGAACCGTCAAACGTTTCACACAATGTCAATGCGGTCACAGACCCAGGAGAATTTTATTAACCGTAATAATAGTTGCGGAAGCCTATGTTTACAATGATGTGCATAGTTACAGTACCAGAAGAAAGAAAAGACATTGATTAACCCACATTAAAGTTGACTTTAGCACCAAAATGGGTGCACAACACTGCCACCAAAACTTTTAGTCACTTATCCAACGATATAAAATGTCTGACAGACAAAAAAGTTAAATTTGAAAACAAATTGAAAATGTTTCTCCTCGATAGACTTTTCTATTCATAGAAGAATTTCTATTTTTGTAATCTGTGAAAGGTGGTTGGTTGGAATCACGAACTCACGTCTGCATTAAAAGAAAGCCACTTGTACGTAGTTAGCACGTAGCCATATTTACAAATTAATGTCTAATGTGAAAGTAAACGGATTCGTACTGCATCGTTACGATTAATCGTGCAAATGATCCATGGAACATAAAACAACTAACTAATTAACTAACATTCAACGATGCCCTTTCTTTCTTTCTAGAATCAAAACATCAGCTCCTGGTAAGTTTCAACCAATTGTACCCATGTCCAACAACAACTGCAAAACAAACCATTTCCGGGAGTACATTTGCTTCACATTTGTTCCTCCTTTTGGTACTAGTTTATCCAAGTATCCATTTTGATAAAAGCTCATAAGCCATTTCGCAACTTGTTTCAAACTCTGAACCAACGATAATGGAGGACCTACTCGAGAGCCTTCGTGCAGAAGTGAAGCGCTTTCTTCGCCGGCGAACTGTGGGTGTTTTCTCTTCGCGCTTAAACCGTCTTCGTGTCTACCCCGCTGTTCAGGTATTGGAAACTGCTTCGTCCGGAATGCCCTGAGGGCAGGTCGATACGTGCTGCCGAATCGTGATTCCCAGTGCGGTGGTAGCGGCCAGAAATAAGCAGGACGCTGCTTTGTATTCCACGTACAACTGAAGAGTCGCTGAAGGAAGCTTTTCTCTCTAGATCGATCTGCAGCAATAACGCTGAGAAATTTATCGGAAGAATGTCTTTTTAATGCTTATTTCGCTGACAGGTCTATGCTGAAGTTAAGTCTGGTTCCGTTTCACCCTTTGTTCCTCTCCTTTAGCAAGACAAATGATGCACCCCCTCCCGCCCCCCCCTCCCCCACCTTCATTTACTAATCCATAGTGGAATGAGTTATATAGTGACTAAGCTACGGAAAATGCTGTTGTCCTCTGATGTTACGTCACAAATAAGCTCATGAAATATGTCTATACGACCTTTAAACATTCTGAACCTACAAAACTATTGTATTATTATTTAAATCCTACTTTTGTAGTAGGTAGGTCAAAGTAGTCACAGACAGAAAAAAGGAAAATCAAGACTAATACGTAGTGGAATTCGGTTTTATGAGGCTTGTCTCTTCATAAACTCTTTCGCTCAGTCCTTGCCTGCCATTTTCCTCTCTTTGTTGAGTCGGTGTGGTAGATTACTCTACCCAGAAAGCTAGAATGTCAAGTGAAGTAAATCAATCAATTATATGCCATAGTATCTTCCTTGCACGTCAAAAATATGGTTAAGAATGCTTCCTCTTGCTCTCAATTGAATACACAACTGAAGTTCCAAGAATCTTCATGTCTTTAAGAGCATCGCGATTTCTCTTTAAGACTTCTTCTTTTAAATATGTTCTTTGAGACACTAAATAGTTTGGCTGTTGCAGCAAAAGGTATCTTTTATTTTCTTACAGCATCAAATGCCCGTTGCGTAACTTGGAACTCCCAATGTTGCTGTAGTGATTTTCGTAAATAATTTTATGACACCGTAATATTCACCCGTAGTAAGAGAACATAGTTTTTGACAAAGTTGTTAATTCACTAATGCCTTAGTAACTGTGTGAGTGACTCCTTTGCCCTGGAAAAGGTAAATACATTACGAAATACAGGGTGAATCACCTGCTCCTACAAATAACGTTTTATACAAACCGCACTACGTATGTATCGGGAACAGCACCAGGATAGGCGACATGCGCGTAACCGATGTAAATTCACTCTCAGAGCTTTACCGTTGGGAAACGGAAGCCTGCTGTAAAAGATACAGGTGAGGATTGGCCATAAATTACACGGGATTTTTTGACCAAAATATGCCTTACTACTGCCACATTTATCCAAGTGTCTTCAATCTTTCTTTGTGTAAATAGCGATGAAGTCATGCAAGTTTTGGATGTTTCTGTAAGTTTATTCCATTAGAGTACTTAATATTTCATAGATACTTCAGGAACGTTGCCTTATACAACATGTTCCACCATCGGAAACAACGAAAATAACAGGATATATCAAATTGAGAATCATAGACTCAAGAACTTCCCAATGAAAATATTGTGTGATTCGCCGTGTTAATGTGCTAAAGTAGTCTCATAAACAAAATTTGTACAATATATTTACGATTTCTTTGTACACTTTACAAGTTACTCTACGACATATTGACAATGTGCTTCACATCTCCAGAGCGAACTGGCCCACACCATTATTCTGCCACGTTGAGTTTCATAAAATGGCACTGGTAGGGGCAGCTGAATGACCCCCTACATGTTCAGGCAAAGTGGCCACCTGGTCATTTTTCCCTGTCAGGCGACTGGCAACTATGCGCAACTAGACGCCATTATACTATTTTTTTGCCTGAACACGAAATTATATAACCTTGCCAAATCATAACCACGTTATTTTGAAGGCAAAAATAGAACGTTTTACCAGAATTGTAATAATTAACTGTCACAGTATACATAGGCTGGATGGAAACCTTCTTCCTTTTTAATCAACAGAGAAGCCGGAATTTGGCGCTATGTGGAGATACTACCATTTTATACCAACTGATAGTGTTCGCTGCATGAACTTTATGCTAGTCTAAATTACTTGTTGCATCATTTTGAGCACATTCCCACCGTTGATTGTCTGCTGCTGACAGATGTTGTTATGGTGGTGCTCTTCTTCTAAGCACATCATTTTCCTAAATTTAAAACACCTGTACTTCGTAACTGAATCAAGATTTGTCATTCAATATTTTTGAGGTATTCTTATGTTTCCACCTAATCGAAGAACAGAAAAATAATTAGTATTATTACCGAATATTAATTAGGGAAATAAAAATGGCAGTGTTGTAATAAGTTTGTAAGGTGTCAGGCAAATCCAACACCTTCCATGAAAACCCTGACATGATAAGCAAATCCAGTAATATGTTACATAGCTCCGAACAAATCGTGACATTAAATTAACCAAAGTAATACGAGTAACGAGTGAGTAAATGGAATACCACAGACTAACAAAAGAGTGCCTAAATGTCATACCTTCCCACTGTGAGACAGACGCAGTTCCGAGGGGAGAAACGAGAACAGAAGCCGAGAGCAGGACCGTGTTAAGCTAGAAGGCCCTACGATAAGGGACGGACTGGACACCCGCGTCCCAGCTAACCACTAGGACAACGCCAGCTGCAAGTTTTAGCATGAGACTTTTTCATATCTCTGTTACGTCAAGGACCCCCCCCCCCCCAGTCCATGTTAAAAGCTAGAGCCCTCCAGAAAAACAGTATGGATCTTACGATAGCACAAAAAGGGCCACACCACCCGCAAGTTTTAGCGTGAGACTTTTTCGCGTCTCTTGTTACGTTAGGACCACCCCCCAGCCCATGTTAAAAGATAGAGCCCTCCAGAAGAACAGTATAGATCTTGCGATAACGCTAAAAGGACCACACCAGCTGCAAGTTTTAGCGTGAGACTTTATCGCGTCTCTGTTACGTTGCAAACTTTAAAAACATTGCCCCACCACGAAAAGTATAACGTTTCTCATTGGATAGGCAGAATTTTTGTAGGCGGAGCTTAAGGTTAACATTGAGACCCTGATTGGTCAGATGAAAACACAGTCAGATAGTTTTTTAAACCAACTTCGGTAAATTGTAGTAAGGAGAAGTTAGTAGAGTAGGTGCTTGGGAGACAGCGAGGTGTGCGGAGCTGTGCTGCCAGCCGCTTCCTGATGAACACCGACAAGGTAATGAACGAACGCAGTGCCGCATAACAGCGCAAAAGCTTCACTCAGAACTGCAGAAGTCTCATCTGTTACACCCCCTTTTTGTGTAATACTAGTGTCGATCGTCAATTAAAGCTCATGGTGTTCACATTTGCCACTTGAAGTAAAAATTTGAAACGTGATGATTTTTCTGTTACATAGTTATTGAGAAGCCACATCAGCCACTGTAATTTACGACAAGTTAGATAAGTAATTAAAGATAATTGAGGGTCACTGTAGACCATTTTGATAGTTTTCTCTTTTGTGAAACTTAATTTAAACCTAGATTATAGATGTGATATGGCATAGGTCATTCTTCGATCCATTGTAGAACTTGGAAACCCATTCAGGGAATATTCGTTCACATTTTTGTTGAACGCAGTTGGTTTTTACCATCCTGTATTAAAACAATTCCTTTTATCAATAGTGCAATTTATAAACAATGTTTTGTGAGTAGAATAAAATTTCCAATTAACTTAACTGCTTTTTCGACGTTATTTTACCAGCTAACTAAAAATAGGAAAGCCTTGAACCCCTTCCGCTAAATTTAGTTAGTATTAAGATTCTTTTACAGGGAGTGCAGTGGAGCTGACGCTGAAATCATTAAGTATTTGGTTATATCATTGCTAGTCTCACTGAACTCTTCTGAATTCTACATGTCATGTGTGGTCTGGCGTCTCCTTACCAGCAGCAGGTCCCAGGCTCAAACTATTCAATTCCCTAAAAAACACGCTCAGAGCGTCGTTACGCGAAAGTGGTAGGGAGACATGATATAGTACAAACAGACACCACCATGAATGTTAGAAGTTCATTTCCTTCAATTTAATTGACATAATGTTTACTTATCTAAGTTAACTTTTAACCCTGTCTGTATACTGCTCTGTGGTTATTTGTGTTTTTAATGTTTTTAGTGACGTCATATTAGTAACTATAGCCAAAAGGTGAACGTGTTCATATCCATATTCAAGGCAGTAAAATTTATGACACCAACATTGCTCAAACATTCCGTGTTGATCCAAAAACCGTTATACTGTGAGTTAATGGATACGTCGGTAATGTTATTAACAGTAATGGAGTTTGACCACCAACGAAACTCACACCAAACACTAAAAACACAATCAGACGTATGGTGAAGGATACAATTGTCGTCTTTAGTCGGGCAGCTGACAACGACTGAATTTCTTAGACCATCGGTAGGACAGTACTGGGAACAACATGCCAACGAAACCCTCGCTGTCACAAAAACATACTTTTGAGTGTCAGGCATTTGTGAAAGAATAATGCCTGATGGTTTCTGCGATGCCAAAATTGAAGGAAACTTCACATCTAAACCCTCAAAGGCACCTATGGACCAGACTACAGGGTGTAGTATTCAGAGGACCTCGTCCATGCAACAAAGACCAGCTTGTTCCACGTGTTCACGATTAATGGAGTTTAGTGAGCACTGAAGAGGCTTCAGTGCTCGCAGAGTGTTTTGACAGACGAGTTGAAGAATGTGTTTATAATCAAGGACGCCATACAAAATACTGAAGAAGTGAACAGATGACTATCCAAATCATTCCTTAAAATGTAGAAATGAGTTTTAAAAAAAAACACTGCAAAACAAAATTGTAAAAAGCTTGACGGACAAACTTTCCATCACTCGTATATTTTTAATGAATGAGAACGAATTTGTCACTTGTCTTACATAAGAAGTAGAAAAAAAGCTAAATTTTCCACTGATCAGGAGATCACGCACCTGTCGCCGCGAAACCCGCTGACAAAACCAAAGGCTTCTCTTTGAATAGTTTTAAATGTTCGCCACCAGGCTGCAGTAGTCTCCAACGCAGTAAAACGAAGTGGTCACTCTATCCGCCTCAGGCCACTACAACAGTCCATAACCTACACTCCTGGAAATTGAAATAAGAACACCGTGAATTCATTGTCCCAGGAAGGGGAAACTTTATTGACACATTCCTGGAGTCAGATACATCACATGATCACACTGACAGAACCACTGGCACATAGACACAGGCAACAGAGCATGCACAATGTCGGCACTAGTACAGTGTATATCCACCTTTCGCAGCAATGCAGGCTGCTATTCTCCCATGGAGACGATCGTAGAGATGCTGGATGTAGTCCTCTGAAACGGCTTGCCATGCCATTTCCACCTGGCGCCTCAGTTGGACCAGCGTTCGTGCTGGACGTGCACACCGCGTGAGACGACGCTTCATCCAGTCCCAAACATGCTCAATGGGGGACAGATCCGGAGATATTGCTGGCCAGGGTAGTTGACTTACACCTTCTAGAGCACGTTGGGTGGCACGAGATACATGCGGACGTGCAGTGTCCTGTTGGAACAGCAAGTTCCCTTGCCGGTCTACAAATGGTAGAACGATGGGTTCAATGATGGTTTGGATGTACCGTGCACTATTCAGTGTCACCAGAGGTGTACGGCCAGTGTAGGAGATCGCTCCCCACACCATGATGCCGGGTGTTGGCCCTGTGTGCCTCGGTCGTATGCAGTCCTGATTGTGGCGCTCACCTGCACGGCGCCAAACACGCATACGACCATCATTGGCACCAAGGCAGAAGCGACTCTCATCGCTGAAGACGACACGTCTCCATTCGTCCCACCATTCACGCCTGTCGCGACACCACTGGAGCCGGGCTGCACGATGTTGGGGCGTGAGCGAAAGACGGCCTGACAGTGTGTGGGACCGTAGCCCAGCTTCATGGAGACGGTTGCGAATGGTCCTCGCAGATACCCCACAGTGTCCCTAATTTGCTGGGAAGTGGCAGTGCGGTCCCCTACGGCACTGCGTAGGATCCTACGGTTTTGGCGTGCATCCGTGCGTCGCTGCGGTCCGGTCCCAGGTCGACGGGCACGTGCACCTTCCGCCGACCACTGGCGACAACATCGGTGTACTGTGGAGACCTCACGCCCCACGTGTTGAGCAATTCGGCGGTACGTCCACCCGGCCTCCCGCATGCCCACAATACGCCCTTGCTCAAAGTCCGTCAACTGCACATACGGTTCACGTCCACGCTGTCGCGGCATGCTACCAGTGTTAAAGACTGCGATGGAGCTCCGTATGCCACGGCAAACTGGCTGACACTGACGGCGGCGGTGCACAAATGCTGCGCAGCTAGCACCATTCGACGGCCAACACCGCGGTTCCTGGTGTGTCCGCTGTGCCGTGCGTGTGATCATTGCTTGTACAGTCCTCTCGCAGTGTCCGGAGCAAGTATGGTGGGTCTGACAAACCGGTGTCAATGTGTTCTTTTTTCCATTTCCAGGAGTGTATTATCGTGTTCCATAGATTCATCATGAGTCAGATTCTCAAAGGAACAAATCGAGCTATACATTAAAAAATCGCCCGGCTCGCTGCGAGGTCTAACGCGCTGCTTCCCGAGCGTGAAAGCGTACTGGTCCCCGGCACTAATCCGCCAGGCACATTGGTGTGACAGATGACTGGACTTGTTTTCCGGAGGACTGAGGTACAGATCCTCGTGCGGTTAGCTTTTCTGAGATTTGCTCAAATCTCTCAGAACGAACACTGGAATGTTGTCTCTGAAAGGGCACGGTCGTTTTCTTTCCCCTATAGACTAGTACGTAGATGGCTAAAACTCTGCACGGGGCAAAGTCCCAGTTGTGCAGGCTGCGATGCAGGAAGCGATTCAGGGAAATCACAGAGAATTTAAATCAGGATGACCAATAGCAGGTTTGAATGCGAGTCCAGTGTGCAAACCACTGCGCCACCACGCTCGGTCTAACAAGTTGCAGTAGCAACAAAAATTTGATGTTCTGTATTTCATATATTTATTAACTCAGTTTAAGAATTTAAAATGCTATCATAATCTACTCTCTGAGAGGTACAGCCTCATGTCAAAGGTTTAACGCAATACAGGTTACGTCAAGTAGCAGGTGCTTCTCACAATTAAGTTGTCGGCGTTCCGAGAACTGCAGTGCGAGCTGTATACACCGCAGGACGCTCAAACATCGTACTTATCTTCATTAATCAGTGTGCTAGAGAAGTGTCCCGAAAAAATAATTGTTCCAGTTTCTGCCACCAGACGAAAATATGGCGATGTAAGCGTTTTGACGTCAGTAAAGTGGCCGTTGGTGTAAAGCGTTAACAAGGTTGAAGTTTTCCGTACGAAGCACAGTAGCTATTGAGAAGAAAAGTCGTACACTGCTGGTAAAGCTGTTTTATCGTAACGGCAGCACTAGAAGCTCTCCATTGCGGGAATATCGCTGACAGAAGCAGCTGCGAAGCGGCCTCATATCAATAAATGGGCTAAAGAGCCTGATCAAAAGATCTGAAGAAACAGTTGAATTTGGTGGTGCAATAGGGAGGGGGCAATCGTTGAAGATGTGTCGACCGAGCAGCATCTCCGAATCTTCAAATAATCGAACTGCCACGTATAAAACGTCGTACCTCCAATACTATTAGGAAGCTCCTCTGACGTATTTCGTTCATTAATTTTGCGACTATCGGACTCCAGTACGGGAGCTTCGCACAGAGAACACGCTTTGCTGTTGAATAAACCTGGTCATGTAGCTTAATACGAACACTTGTCTCCCACACTTTTCAAATATTAAAATTTCTCAATTATAAAATGGAAAATGGCTCTCTGAAATAATTACTTTGTTTTATTATCCTTTTGGCACGTAATACACTCCTTAAAAATGCCTAGGTTCATCCACTCTTGTATCAACAGCTAAGCCCTTCTCACACTCGTGCTGATGTAACCATTGCTGCATTGAATTGCGACATTAATTTAAGGCATTATCAGTTCACAGAAGCCGTTTTGTATCCGTTTATCTATCATGTTCCGCCAACGAAAGTTTTGACTATCAACCACAATTCCGTTACGTTCACAAATTTCATAATCATTTCTGTATGCATTTCCATGAATAAACCGTGCCATAAATTACTTTTATACTGCAAACCGACGTAATATACTTCCATTCACATTCAACTATGCCTAATAAGGCTGCACGCGACTGATTCTTACGAAAACCAAATAACGACTACCTGCTTCACATACATGCACGTGACCAGTAGCTCTTGTGCATTGTTGACGTTAATAGCAAGATAGTGTCCCCGCCAGAGAAAAGGCGCACTCACCTTCGAAAATTGCTGAAACCAGCGATGCGTTAAGAGTACGATATTACAACTTCATGTCAGCAAAGGTGGCAGCACTCCTTTCACTACCTGTTGTAAACCGATACAGCTGAAACATGATCCTGTCGGAGTACTAAAAGGTCGAATACGGTCACCTTTAAGAAAATCTCTGACAGGAAAGTGGGAAATCAGCTGCCTGAATCCTCATTCCGCGTTCCTCACCAAAATTTTGGCATGTGAGCAAATATACGTGCTCTTTCAACACAGGACACTCCAAGTCTTTTTCCCATTGTCTCTCTTTGTAGTGAAGCCTTCATAGTCGACATCTCCCTCTCACTGCCACAGTCCGTATGTCTCTCTCTCCCTCTGTCTCTCTAAACTTGTGTGAACATTCACTAGAACCTTTCTTCGCCACATTTTATGTGTCGGCACAACACTCGTCGCAGAAACCTGTTCACGAAGAGGGAACCAACGCTTCGCGCAGAAAAGCTGCCAGTCCAGCGATCAGATAAGTATCAAATGACTTTCTGAATTAAGCAGCGTTGTAGGTCGCATAAACTGAGAGCGCTCTGCGAGCTGAAAATAAAACTACAAGCCTATCCTGTGTATTGACAGGTGACGAACGCTGCTCGCACTGACAGTAGAAACGCTTGCCTTCACATTTGACTAAAGCTGTACTTTGCAATTGGTGCGCACGCGCCGCTGTAATTTGAGTAACAGACAACATTTCACACCCACTGTCACTCGCATGCAATGTCAGGCGCTGCTTTCGCAAATATCATCGAAGTTAATTCACTCGGACCTTCTCAAAGCCAGACAACTATAAAATTTCAATTGAAAGTCACAACTTGAGAAGAAAAATGCGATATTGCAATGATTGTATTATTCCGAATTACGACGCAATGTTCCTGCACTGCGACGACTACAGCCGTTATGAAAGAATGTATGCATCCATGTCCAAAGGAACTTTGCATCGTAATTCGAATAACACAGGCACTGCAATATCGTGCCGGCCGCGGTGGTCTCGCGGTTCTAGGCGCGCAGTCCGGAACCGTGCGACTGCTACGGTCGCAGGTTCGAATCCTGCCTCGGGCATGGATGTGTGTGATGTCCTTAGGTTAGTTAGGTTTAAGTAGTTCTAAGTTCTAGGGGACTAATGACCACAGCAGTTGAGTCCCATAGTGCTCAGAGCCATTTGAACCATTTTTGCAATATCGTATTTATCCGCCGACATCGGGCAAGCGATTTTTAAGTAAAGCGTCTCCCTTCCACGGGAATATACACACATCAAAAAATGTTTTGCATCACCCGGTTCCCAGGAACTCCTGAAGATAGACGTTGACTGTGGATATTGTATCACAGACACAGTCCCTTTGACTGTTCAGACATGTCACTAAACCCGCCCAAACATTTAAACAACCATGCATGACCATCACCTATTAGACAGAAGGGGTCCGACAGCCGATTAGTTCCAGTCGTTCTACCAGGAAGGAGGTACATGGCTCGTGTTGTCTGTAGTTCAACCATACCTAGACGGTCAGTACCGTGGTTCGATCGCGTCCGCATTGTTACTTTGTGCCAGGTTGGGCTCTCAACAAGGGAACAGTCCAGGCGTCTCTGAGTGAACCAAAGCCATGTTGTTCAGACATGGAGGAGATACAGAGAGACAGGAACTGTCGATGACATGCCTCGCTCAGGCCGCCCAAGGGCTATTGCTGCAGTGGATGACCGTCAGCTACGGATTATGGCTCGGAGGAACCCTGACAGCAATGCCACGATGTTGAATTATGCTTTTCGTGCAGCGAGAGGACGTCGTTTACGACTCAAACTATGCGCAATAGGCTGCATGATGCGCAACTTCACTCACGACGTCCATGGCGAGGTCCATTTTTGCAACCACGACACCATGCAGCGCGGTACAGATGGGCCGAACAAGATGCGGAATGGACCACTCAGGATTTGCATCACGTTCTCTTCACCGATGAGTGTTGCTTATGCCTTCAACCAGACAATCGTCGGAGACGTGTTTGGAGGCAACCCGGTCATGCTGAACGCCTTAGACACACTGTCCAGCGAGTGCAGCAAGGTGGAGGTTCCGTGTTGTTTTGGGGTGGCATTATGTAGGGCCGACATTCGCCGCTGGTAGTCATGAAAGGCGCCGTAACGGCTGTACGATACCTGAATGCCATCCTCCGACCGATAGAACAACCATATCGGCAGCATACTGGCGAGGCATTCGTCTTCATGGACGACAGTTCGTGTCCCCATCTTGTGAATGACTTCCTTCAGGATAACGACATCGCTCGACTGGAGTGGCCAGCATGTTCTCCAGACATAAACCCTATAGAACATGCCTGTGCTAGATTGAAGAGGCCTTCTTATGGATGACGTGACCCAGAAACCACTCTGAGGGATCAATGCCGAATCGCTGTTGAGGAGTGGGACTATGTGGACCAACAGTGCCCTGATGAA
Organism: Schistocerca gregaria; assembly: GCF_023897955.1. Taxonomy (NCBI): domain Eukaryota; kingdom Metazoa; phylum Arthropoda; class Insecta; order Orthoptera; family Acrididae; genus Schistocerca; species Schistocerca gregaria. Next base: position 802,945,243 of record NC_064921.1, on the reverse strand, counting down.
CTTGTGGGTAGTATGCCACGACGAATACAGGCATACATCAATGCAAGCTGTCGTGTTACTGGGTATTAGAGGTACCGGTGTGTACAGCAATCTGGACCACCAACCCTGAAGATCTCGCTGTTTGGTGGTACGACTTGGAATTTGTTGTTTTCATGAGCAATAAAAAGGGCGGAAATTATGTTTATGTTGATCTCTATTGCAATTTTCTGCACAGGTTCCGGAACTCTTGGAACCGAGGTGATGCAAAACTTTTTTTGATGTGTGTACTTAATGGATGTATGAGTACAGGTTGTAGAGACGTGGTTGACGACGTCTGGAGGCCTGCTTCTGGCCATGAGTCGTGCACGTATCAGTGTCGGATACGGAAAAACCTCAAGGAGGGGGCGCTAAAGATATCTTGAGCTACCTTCACTAATAAAAACAATCAAGTCACATGCAAAGTTGAAGAAAGTTTTATTTAAACTGATTATACGTATACAACACAATGCATCTTATGACCCAAAAAACTTACAACTGTGGTTCTCTTCCTTAAATGAATTCTATGCGCCTATTCTTCATGGCAGATTGGTTAATTACATCGTCAATAGGACAATCAATGTCAGGTTGAGTGTCCAACTGAGCCAAACCATTAAGTCGATCCTCCTTCATTGCCGATCTCAGTCATATCTTTGTACGTCGCAATGTTCAAAAACTTCTTTCTACTGTCGCAAAAGATGCAGGTAGACAAGAAAATATTTTGCACAGCATGAGCAAAGTAGGATAGTCGATCTAGGACAAACGGACAACGCTTGCTTAACAGAAACACGATCATTAAGGGCGTTTACGCTCGTTTGCTTGTATTGAAGAATCTCCCATTAGTCTCTTTTTAATCACAAAGAGTGATTATTCTTCAGTCTTAATATTCATTCTTCATTCATTAAGAATGAATTTCTGCTTCTGAATTAAACTTGCTTCCTATTTGGCGAATAGTCCGTACTGATAGCGCTGCGTATCGAGGGTTCTCTGTACAAGCAAACAGTAGAATATTCGCGACTTTTCCCGAACAAATGCGAACCAGAATAACGTATCGAGATCACTAGAATGGCCGCGACTTTTCTCGTAGGTATGAGTTAGCTATCTATGTGCCAGACAGAAACGTATACAATACGATGGCGCGGACGCGCGTGCTACATAGGAAAGTACAACTATTCGACAGCTCGCTTCAGTCGAGTCGACTGACGAATGAGACGAACGAATAGCGTGCGGCTGCGGGCTAACTGGCGGGGGCAGCGCGGGTTGCAATGCGGGTGGCTATGGCTCGGATAGCTAAATGGTAAGGCAACCGCTCCTGATAAGCGGGAAATCCTGGTTCGAGACCTGGTCCCGCACAAACTTTCATTGTCATCATTCAATTCTACAGCTGGTTGTAACCCATATTCGCAATGGCGAAGTTACTTCATGTGTGACACGCAAAAGGACACGGCAGAAAACGAACATCACCCGCTTAGTAAGACCTACAAAAGCCTTCAATGACATCACGGCTTGATGACTACAAACCTTATCGCGATCGGTTATAAGGAACGCTGGCAACAATGGTGAAATTTGACAAGAATATTCACGACTTTCTCCCAGATACCGAATATAGCACCGACGTTGTAAACTATGAGGAACGTATTGACGACGCCATACGCTTAAACTCTAATTAAAGTCAGCGAGCGGAATGGAAAGGGGATCATCTGCTACACTACTAGCCATTAAAATTCTTACACCACGAAGATCACGTGCTACAGACGCGAAATTTAACCGACAGGAAGAAGATGCTGTGATATGCAAATTATTAGCTATTCAGAGTGAAACGTCCCCTTAGAACAATTGTACAAGACTGGTCTATGTGTAACGTCCTCTTTGAACAATTATACACGACTGTGCTTAAACTGACACGCAATATCTTTAGCGCAACGCAATCTGACTTCCAAAAATCCCTAAGAAAGAATGGCCCTGACTAGCATTAACCTATACGTTTCACAAAGCACTTACCTCACAAAAATCTTCGTTACTCAAGCTACTGCAATACAGCGAGCGCCACTACTGCCCGCTAAATAAAAGATTCAAACTACTGAAGGCACTAACTACTGATAGGCATAGTTAGCAAATGAAAGATTTTAATAGAGAACAAACAATGTATTTACCTCACTAGTCATAATATATATAGCAGTTCATGACACCAATTCTTACAAATTTCAAAACTCCGCCATCTCTCTCCCCACGTCCACCACTGCTGGCGGCTCACCTCCAACTGCGCAAAGCTACGCGCTGTTAGCATCCAGCTGCCGCTGCTCAACACTACAATGGCAGACAACATTGCAAACTAAACACAGACTGCGCACAGCACAGCCAGTGATTTTCATACAGAGCGCTACGTGGCGGCGGCGTTACCAATAAAAAATCCTAAACAGCCTACTTACATAGCCCCCATGCTCCCCACAAAAAAATTTACAAATTGTTTTGGGCAGTGGCCAATACAGATTTGAAAAATTTTTTCATAATTACAATGACAAAGAAATGAAATGCACACACTTATCGATACAATGTTGGTCAAAGCTAAAATTTTCTCACAGTCCATAAAGACAGTCCTGATCATTCATCAAAGTAAAATTGCAGTGTTTTTCTCAAAGTCTGAGTAGTAAAAGAAAATGCACACGGAAGTATTGGATTTCCATGCAGTCTTGAAGAAGTAGTGTTGTCCTTCCAACGGAAAGACTGTGCTGACTCTTGACATGGAGACAGGGAATGGGCCACAACAGAGCAAACCCACAGCAGAGTCAGTCGAAGTTTTGAAGAATATTGGTAGGTAGGTCATCACAGAGTAGACCCCGTGTAGTCCTGGTAGAGATTACGGTATTGGTGGGCCACCAGATGTGCAGACCCACTGCAGTCCTTGTAGAAATAATGGTATTGGTGGGTCATCAAAGATGTAGACCCATTGTAGTCCTTGTAGAGATAGCCAGCTGCCATCTGTTTGACTGTGCAGGCGCACAATCACCATTGAAGAGTCTTGCGGATAATATAGCAAGTCCATAACCACCACTTCTGCACTCACAAAAATTGTTTTTGAAATGTCCTTAGAACCAGCAATGCTGTTATCCAGTCCCTTACTGAATTATTAACACACGTGCAAACACTATCAGTCCCTACTTCTCACATATTGTCCATATACAATGACCAACAGAAACGTGTGCAGCGAAATGTAATTTACAAGTTACTTAATTTGATGAACTGGTGTCAATTACAATTTTATAACATAAGAATACAATAACAAAGGTACAAAATACATCATTAAAGAACATAACAATACAGATAACATTAGCAGTAGTACAGGCTTTACAAAAGAATCGAAATAGCAAATACATCAGTGTTACAAAATTACGACATAAGTACATACATAAAAGATCAGAATAACTTTTGAAACATCAACTTCACACATGAGCATTAGAACAAAACAGAATAAATAATGTGTCAACATCTTTACAAAGTAAATAACATGTTATTAATGCAAATTATATTTGAGGATAACAGTATTCCTCATCATAGTGAATGTAGCTTAGTATTAGAAAAATTCTGCAACATAAGTCTTATCAGATAAACATATAAAGACAGGAAGAACATAAATACACAAGGGTACACAAACACATAGTGGGATAACACAAGGAAAGGACAGGGTTTGTTTTACTGCAGTATTTTGCAAACAAAACTTTCTTGACTTCTCGGAGATCTCCCTTCGTTCTTCATTATTTCCAAAAAGTCCTATCTATACCTGCTTTCTGTACTTTTCTCATATAACCTCTCAGTGCATTTCTTCAAATCCATCGCAACTCATTCTCTTATATAGGTTACCCCCTCTTAAGCTAACTTAAATCTACTGAGCTCAGATGCTTAACTAACGGACGAGGCAATGCAGCAGCACAAAACAATTAACACAAACAGCAATGATAAAAAAATGGAAATTGGCAAAAAAGGCAGCAACATTACAACTAATATAAGGCAATGCGCAGCAAACAAGAAAAATAAATCAGTAATAAAATTGGCTTAACCTAGTAATACAAAGTGACATTCAGTAGCACTATGCCTGGCACATAGCAGCAGCAGCAATTGCTATAAATTATACCTAAACATGACAAAGCTCAAGCAGAAAAAATATTACACTAAAGACAACAATGCAGATAAGGGAAATGTATATCCATATCTTAATGTCTATATAATTAAAATGGTGCACCACTACTTATTCAATGAAATAAATTACCAAGTACTTGAAAAGAAAATTATATATACAGTTACTGTTATTAGTCGCTTCTTATTGCTCTTTCCATTCCAAGAGCTCCTTTTTCGCAGAATGTGGATCATAAAATAATTATTTAATAGATCTGTCGACAGAAAGTGTTCACATTAGCAAATGCATTTAATTTTATAAAACCAAAGCTGCAACACAGCTGGAAAACAGATATCAAATGAAATAAGCAACTATGGACAAAGCATAAAAATATCATTCAATAGTCATGTGACATTTTATAAGTTAGTAGAATTCTCTCAACTTTCGTAGAAAGACGTTTGTTATAATCAGGTGTCAGATGTAAGTATCTTTCTCAGTAATGAGCACGTCGTATTTGCGGTGCTTTCTACAAAGGAATGTCAATAGAGAGGATAATGACCTTTTTTTTTTACCTGTGCCTCTGAAAGGCACACACTAATGGCTTTCATTTGTCAGGTGGTTGTCGCGCAGCTGGGTGCCCACGACGCATTACGTGCAGGTGGTCACTTAACTGTCTTAACGAAATATTTACGACACCAGTTTCCGATACAGTGGCAGTCTCACGTAAAAAATTTCACAGGTCAAGAATTTGCGTTATACATCTGTAGAAACAAAATTCTATTAATATAACAGTGTCCAAAAATTTTTGGCGGCCTTGTGATACATTCACGCGTATACACACATTTCATAACTCTTAAAGTACGATTCTTGGTTTCCAACATCCTTTTTCACAAACCAGAGTCCCTAACCACTACTCATTATTCCTTACCTTATTACACATATGTATATTCGTCGACACTTCTTCAATATGTCATCATAACAGATACGTAGCATAACCAAATAACTCATATAGCATCAGCTTAAGCATACTTCAGCAGCCTAATTCACATCGTCGTCGTAATAATAACATCATAACACCACAGTCAAATTCTCAAAATCTCCGTAGCTTCCTCCAATAATTTCAAAACCTAAAAAAAAATTCTCTGCTCATGTCAAAAGTGTCATCTGCCTCAAACGTACTTTAAAAATCGTGATCCCATACCAAATATGTCATTCAAAGCTCTCATAGTATCACAATGGTTCCGAAAAAATATGAACAGTTCACAAAATACAACTTCGTAAGTGTGAAGTTATCCAATGGTGTAATTACGTAAACATCTGTCACTGATGTAGTAAAGTAAATGTTTGTCTCTCTCAGTTAAATAACCAGATAGCTGTGTAATTTATGTGTTAGAGAAATATGGTACCGATGTGTAAAGTTGTATAAACAAATACCATATTAGCTAGGGCTCCTTGTGCCAAACACATGGTACACAAAGTAAGCGTGTACCCCCCTGAGGATAATGTAATTATATCCTCAGCAATGGAATGAAATGTATCACGGAAAACTTTCTTTGTAATTCAAATATGTTGAAAAATAAATAGTTTAATGCGTGTCCTGTAGCGCTATATGTGCGTCTTGCTGTAAGACAATCTCTGTGGAAGTGTTGTAGTTGTTGTCCTCCGAAAGCTAAGTTCTGCAGAAGTCAATGTACTTACCTCATGATAAACGAAATTGAAATGCTTTGCGTATAGATATCTTAGTTATTACGCTTATTGCCGTGATGAAGTAAGTACTGTACTGTACGTATTGTTGTGCTACAGAAAAGGCTGTCTCATTGTAGCTATACCACAAACGTTACTACTAAAAGATGTTTTACTTTCCAGAAAAATTCAGAAAAACTGTGCAGATATAAAACAGATAAACTGCAAAAGCAACATTGTAAATTGTCACTCATTAGTAGCGTCGTGATAAAATCGTGTAGCTGTCACATAAACTAACCACTGTATCATCTGGCATCTCACAGAAAGTACTTTAAATACAGAATGTATTTTCAAGTAAACCAAAATGTTGCATTAAAATCCCATTAGCAATACTGGTAAATGTTCTCAGTATGTGAGCCTTATGGTCGTTACGTAATCGTGCAACTAACAAGCAAGAATGTACACGCACAATAACACTGTGACGTCTGTTCACTATAACAATGCATTCGTAATTTCTGTTTAAATATGTTCCGTAGGTTCTAGACTGGATAGTAAACTTCAAACATTGTTGCATGTTAACAGTTTCTAAGTGTGACAAAGCATACTAGAAATGTGAAGTGAAATGTTTTATGGCAAAGACAAAGTTAAAAAGCAGATTATCTTTCAATAAACGGTTTTACGTGTGAAATTCAGTACAATCCTTTACTTTTCCTAGAGCTCAGTCTTAACTTGAACGCAATTATCATGCGGGATACGTCGGTAAAGAATACTGGAATTTTCCTCAAGGTTAGCGTCTATGTTATTTTTCTCTGAGCCAGCCGGCGCACGCGGCTGCCTGCAGTGCGAGTCATTGTCTGTCTCTTTGTTGGCGCGCGCCGTTATTGGGATTAGGAGACCTAACATCTACAAATTCACCTTGTCGAGAGGGCCCTGCTCTGTTTGAATCCCGCCAGTTCTGCTGCAATTCAGGTCTGTCGTTACGATCATATCGTCTGTCGTCATGTCGGTAGATTCCATAGTTTCTTTCTTGTCGGTCACGTGGTGGAGAATTTCTCTCTGAATCGTAACTGCGCGCTGGACCGTTGCGTCTAAAGTTATTCTGTCTCCCTTGATAGTAATTATTTTGTTTCCCATATTGTCTGTTTCTCTGATTGTCTCAGTGATAGTCATTACCGCGGAGAGGTAACCTTTCCCTGTAATTATTACTACTCTGCCAACGGTTGTCATACGGGTGGTGTCTGTTTTGGTCACGATTTGTATTGTGAGAATAGCCTTGTCGTGTCCAGTTATTATTTCTTTCATCGCGGAATTGCGACGGATGTGACCTGTAATTGTTGTGTTCCTGTTTTCGCGTTCCGCGATTGTCAGTGTCAATTTCTAATTCTTGTAAGAGTCCCTGAAAAGCTTCCATGTCGTCTTTGCAACGGCCTGCCAAAATAATATGCCGTAAATGTTCAGGCAATTTGATTAAGCAAATGCGGATGAGTTCTGGCGGGCTGTATGGGTTTGACAGGTACTGATTCTTGTGCAACATGTCTTCAAAATATTTCACAAGACTGGAAAATTCAGATTGTTCGAAATGTTTCATCATCATGATGCCATGTTTTACTCAGTCTTGTGTGGCTTGGGACCAATATGCTGAGAGGAAGGCATGGTAAAATTCTCCTTCACTGTGGCAATCGTGAATGACCGATAGCATTCTTACAGCTGGTTCATTCTCTAAGTAGCCATACATAAATTCTAATCTGTGCTCTAGTGACCAGTTGGGAGGAAAACAATGAGAGAATTGATGGAGCCACGCTTGTGGATGAATGTCGTTGCCAGAATTCTTAAATGTTTTGAATTTACGTGTAGTAATGAACAACTTATAGTCAAAATCATCGTCTCGGCGGGTAGCATATCGGTCATTGTTACGTCGTGTCGGCGGTTCCATCTCAGAATTCGGTGTACCTTGCCAATTTCTTTCATAATTTCCGAAGTGCCCTGTGTTATTATTTTGTGGCTGTTCCGTATTTCTATGTCCCTCTTCCCGTATTGGAGCGCGAGTGTCCTCTGAAATACGTAATTGTATTACCTGTGTCAGCTGATCTTGTACTTCCCGGATTTCTCTTTGGCGTTGCGTACTAATTTGATTCAGACTTTGTTTGAATTTCCTAATTTGTTCGCACTCTTCTGAGTCATTAAAGACTACCGGTTTTGTGTCATTCAAATTATCATCTACTTTCGTAGATAAATTAGTGAACTGATCCGAAAGTTCGGCTACTTTCTCGGATAGTGAACACATTTCCTCGGTGTGTTTTTCTGAACCAAGTTTCAGAGTGTCCATTTGTGTTGAAATCGAATCTACGGTGTCCTTTAAGTTTTCCTGAGTTCTTGAAAGTTGCGTAACCGAATCGGTGGATGCAACTGAGTCCATTTTAGCTTGCAAGGTGTCGTGATTTTCACGAACAACAGTTTGCAATTCTTTTATGGCTGCTTCGTGATTCTGTAATGAGTTTTCATGCCGCGAAAAAATAGGTTGAAAATGCTCACAAATTTGTGTTTTTACGTCATTACAGATTTTTTGACATTTCGATTCAATGTTATGTAACTCAGTAGTTAAATCTTCACGTGTTTGTTCAAGTGTGGTGTCTAACTTCCGAAGATTATGTTCCATTGTGTCCAACTGTTGCTGTGTTTGTCTCTGATTTTGTTCCATTGTGTCTAACTTTTGAAGATTATGTTCCATTGTGTCCAACTGTTGCTGTGTTTGTCTCTGATTTTGTTCCATTGTGTCTAACTTTTGAAGCTTTTGTTGTGTTTGTCTCTGATTGTGTTCCATTGTGTCTAACTTTTGAAGATTTTGTTCCATTGTGTCTAACTGTTGCTGTGTTTGTCTCTGGTTTTGTTTCATTTGTTGCATTAATTGCAATAATAATGTATTAGTGTCTGGAATCTGATCATCTATGCTTTTCGGCAGTGCATTTGCACCGGCAACATTCACAGTTTGACAAGCAGAAAATGTGTCTCGGCTTATTTGAGAAAACGGTGAGGACGCAAAACCTGAATGTACAGTGTTTGCAAGATTGTGTCCTGTCATATCGGATTCCTGACGTGAGCTGTTGCCGACCAATCGATTGATAATGCTTCCCTGTTCACTAACTGTTTCACTTCCTACACCATTATTTGCAGCCCGCTCCATTTCCCTATGCACTATTACCAAATTACTACTTTGAACATTTGTGAATTCATAACATGGTGGCGCTAACACATTGCTTTCGTCTTCACTGTCATTTCTCAGTTTACTTTGTTGCCTAGTATTACGTTTTTCACACGCCATTATTGTCACAATATTTCACACGATAACACAGAAAAGCACAATTTGAAGAGCAAAAATAAGAGAACACATTAACATAGCACTGAAAATAATATCTAGTAAATTGCAAGCGCAGCTGCGAAATACTTGGTGCAACTCTACATGCATGCCACAACTGTTGTACTGTACAACAATGAAAGACTACAACTACAAAGGAAATTCCCTCTATGATTACGCGCTAGCAATAAACAAAGGCTACACTAACTACACAAACTACAAGAAAAAATCAGAAGATTCCAGTGAGGTATCCTCGGCTAAGGGTCGACATATGAAACGTCCCCTTAGAACAATTATATAAGACTGGTCTATGTGTAACGTCCTCTTTGAACAATTATACACGACTGTGCTTAAACTGACACGCAATATCTTTAGCGCAACGCAATCTGACTTCCAAAAATCCCTACGAAAGAATGGCCCTGACTAGCATTAACCTATACGTTTCACAAATCACTTACCTCACAAAAATCTTCGTTACTCAAGCTACTGCAATACAGCGAGCGCCACTACTGCCAGCTAAATAAAAGATTCAAACTACTGAAGGCACTAACTACTGATAGGCATAGTTAGCAAATGAAAGATTTTAATAGAGAACAAACAATGTATTTACCTCACTAGTCATAATATATATAGCAGTTCATGACACCAATTCTTACAAATTTCAAAACTCCGCCATCTCTCTCCCCACGTCCACCACTGCTGGCGGCTCACCTCCAACTGCGCAACGCTACGAGCTGTTAGCATCCAGCTGCCGCTGCTCAACACTACAATGGCAGACAACAATGCAAACTAAACACAGACTGCGCACAGCACAGCCAGTGATTTTCATACAGAGCGCTACGTGGCGGCGGCGTTACCAATAAAAAATCCTAAACAGCCTACTTACAAGAGTATTCACACTAGGTTGGCGCCGGTGGCGACAACTTCAACGTGCTGACATGAGGAAAGTTTACAACCGATTTCTCATACACAAACAACAGTTCACGGACGTTGCCTGGTGAAACGTTGTTGTGATGCCTCATGTAAGGAGGAGAAATGCGCACCACCACGTTTCCGACTTTGATAAAGGTCGGATTGTAGCCGATCGCGATTGCGGTTTATCGTATTGCGACATTGCTGCTCGCGTTGGTCGAGATCTCATGACTGTTAGCAGAATATGGAATCGGTGGGATCAGGAGGGTAATACGGAACGGTGTGCTGGATCCAAACGGCCTCGTATCTCTAGCAGTCGAGATGACAGGCATCTTATCTGCATCGCTGTAACGGATCCTGCAGCCACGTCTCGATCCCTGAGTCAACAGATGGGGACGTTTGCAACACAACAACCATCTGCACGAACAGTTCGACGACGTTTGCAGCAGCATGGACTATCAGCTCGTAGACCATGGCTGCGGTTACCCTTGACGCTGCATCACATACAGGAGCGCCTGCGATGGTGTACTCATTGACGAACCTGGGTGCACGAATGGTAAAACGTCATTTTTTCGGATGAATCCAGGTTCTGTTTACAGCATCATGATGCTCGCATCTGTGTTTGGGGACATCGCGGTGAACGCACATTGGAAGCGTGTATTCGTCATCACCATACTGGCGTATCACCCGGCGTGATGGGATGGGGTGCCATTGGTTACACGGTCATCTCTTGTTCGCAATGACAGCACTTTGAACAGTGGACGTTACATTTCAGATGTATTACGACCCCGTGGCTCTACCCTTCATTCGATCTCTGCGAAACCCTACATTTCAGTAGGATAATTCACGACCGCATGTTGCCGGTCCTGTGCGGGCCTTTCTGGATACAGAAAATGTTGGACTGCTGCCCTGGCCAGCACATTCTGCAGATCTCTCACCAACTGAAAACGTCTGGTCAATGGTGACCGAGCAACTGGCTCGTCACAATAAGCCAGTCACTACTCTTGATGAACTGTGGTATCGTGTTGAAGCTGCATGGGAAGCTGTACTTGTACACGCCATCCAAGCTCTGTTTGACTCAAGGCTCAGGTTTACCAAAGCCGTTATCACGGCCAGAGGTGGTTGTTCTGGGTACTGATTCCTCAGGATCTATGAACCCAAATTGAGTGAAAGTGTAATTATATGTCAGTTCTAGTATAATATATTTTTCCAGTGAATACCCGTTATCATCTGCATTTCTTGTTGGTGTAGCATTTTTAATGGCCAGTAGTGTACTTCCGCTCAGCTGTCGGCGAGTCACACTTCTGCCGTTACCACACCGCGCGCGCGCTTCGTCAACCAAACGACATCAGTACTGAACCATTTTACGGAAACATGGTCTCCTCTCTGGGAACAGGTTTCATTTTCAATAGATCACAACACGAAAATCGCTACGTTTCAAAATCAGGTATTTCTGCGAAGTTATTTCGAGGACAGGATGAAATATCTAGCTGGCTGCATCGCTGTCGAGCATGAAATCTATGATGAAACAAAAAGCATCCTTTACACTGAAAACGGTGATAGGAATTGCATCATTCAGGCCCATCTCGATTTCCTTGCGCAACTACAGCCTGTGTAGCGAAGCACACCTGCTTCTTTCAATCACTGGTACGTTGAGTGCAACTGTCCCATCCACGGTTGCGTTACTCCGTTGCAGGTATGTAAGCACCGACAGGTAGACAAGGGATGTTAGAGACATCCGTGTCTCTCCGACGTGCATGGGGTAAACGCGGAAATGTAAACTATGGCGACGTTATTACCAAATGTGTCCAAATAGGACCAAAGTGCTGTTATTCTTTTCTTGCCTGCCGAAGGACAGACATCGGGTAGACATCCGCCGGAGAGTGAAGAATGCGTATGACGCAGCATGCCTGTCGAAAATCACCGTTGTGGTATGGTGCTCCAAGTTCTGTGCTGGTCGTGATTCGACACAAGACGTCGGTCGACAGTTGGGTCCAGCCTCATTCAACACGCCAACTCAAATGGGAAACAGTCGAGCACCTATCCCATAGTCCTGATCTTTCCGAATGCGATTATCACGCTTTCGGTCCCATAAAACAAGCCTTGAATGGTCGACGATTCCTGTCAAACGAGGATGTGAAACAGACAGCTTCGGACTTCGTCACGCAGCAGGACACGGAGTTTTACCAAACGGGTATTTTCGGCATGGTGCGTCGGTGGGACGTTTACCTTAATGTTCACTGCCAATTTGCCTGTTTGGCATACCAATTCTGCCCTGTACGGCCTTCGAACGGAAACCTTTTGGTCGGCCCTTATACAAATTAAATGGAGCGCTGGTTTATATATTCTGTGAAACCAATGGGCACTGTGTACAGGAATGCAGGAAAAATAACCGGCATGAAGAAGTATTAGAGAAATTAAAACAGTCATAGTACTGCTTTCTTTGCTTATATAGAGGTTACTTATCGAAAACATGTAGCAAACGTGCCGCCAAAACATTTTGTTCGTAACGAAAGCAGTTCTCATCACTACACCATTTGCTCGACAGACGACTTAGTCGTTACGTCAGATTGCCAACTACACTCACAGACAGCACGCGTTCCAGTCATTGGACCGTCCGGCTTACATAAATTGACATGTTGTGTCCTTGGTGCAGGAAGCCAGTCCAAATTCATCAGAGTATCACTTGTCACCGAATTACAACTTGTCGCTGTCGCTGAAACAGACGTACACATCATGGCTCTCGGACGCAATACTAGCACGCTGCAAAGGCTTCCAGCTGCAGGGAGATGAACCTCCTGCCACAGTATACATTTTCGCACTTGGCAATTCGAATACATTCTCACCGCACCTAGCTATTCCTCAGGATGTCTACTACATCGTACATCTACGTCTATACTCCGCAAGCCACATTACTGGCGTGGCGGAGGGCACTTATCTACCACTGTCACTTCACCCCGTACCTGTACCAGTCCCGAACTAATTGCGGGAATGATGCTAGTTGGTAAGCTCTAATGGATCGTGATTTATTTTCAAAGAATATTCTTAAGAATTTATTTTATTTACTAGCGATTCATCAAGAACACTAACACAGTTAATCACACTATATAAGCATGGAAGTAGTTGCCAGGGAGTAACTGATGAAATCATAACCAAATTCCTTTTAAGAAATGGGAATTTTATTCACTTTAATAGTGTCTAAAGAATTTTTTAAAAGAAACAGATTTAAAATTATAATCAGAAAGCACCCTCTAAATATCAAAGTTACAATTTATTCAGAGGCAGAAAGAAACATGTTTGACTGTATGAGCTTTCGGGCAGAGAACCTTGCCGCTCTCTTTTGACACGGCCGTAGTTACGACCGCTCACAATAGCCTCTGAAAGACTACACTGGTGCAACAAACCAGATTATCTTAAACTACGAGTTTTAACAATTTACACAAGCACACAAACTATGCACCTCCCGTATGAGGGATGGGAATGGTACAAAACTCTAACAATTAAAATATTAACATTGCCACCGAAGGTGCAACTTGATTTTAACTTCTAAGAAAAGTCTTACGGTAAAGGGTGGCAATTTTATATACTGTAATGATCATTTAAATAAAAGCCCATGAATGCAATCTTATATAAAATTCTACAAGGTTGATCAAACAATAGTTAAGATGCTCTACAGTACACAGACACCACCTCTCGATATTATAGGCAATAAAATCAAAGTTTCCAAAGATCAAAACATATTTCAGGTATTAGGCGGTTACACTCCAAGCAATAAATTCGTTAACACACCAAATCCGACAAACATGATAGGGGCAGCTGCTAACGTATGGTAGATTGATAGGGAGATTACCGAACAACCCGAACCGCAGGTTGCTCTAACCCGCCCCTAGTCCACAAGGGAAAAACGGGCCACCCAATTTATACACAACTACCTTCCCGCGGGTGGGCAAATGGAGAAGAAAGGTGGGACGACCCCAAAGCTAAACGGCTGGTGACCTCACCAAGAAAACAAGTAGGTTTGAACAAGAGTAAATCAAACAACAGATCACCAATCACTTAAATACTAAAAAACTGCGATTTCTCGAGAAGTCCTGGCGCAGCACCCCCAAATCGCTCTCCCGAACCGTCCGCTGCCAGCCGCTTCAACGGACGCAGGAAGGCGCGCCGATATCCCGTCTCACGGCGTTGCAGCTCGCACCGGCCAGATTGATGTGCGTTGACTCCTGTTGCTCTCGTGTCGACCGTGAAGTCACTACCCCTCGCTATACGCCACGGCCCACTGGACTCACGTGGCGACCTCACATGCACCGACGATCAAGACGGACAAGTCATCTTGTGTCTCAATGCGCGACCGACCAACCGATCGATCCACCGCCAATGACCATTGCCTGAGCAAACTCGAGCAGACTGGCGGCCTAACGCGCAGAGTCAGATGCAGGAACTAAGCCCCGACGGGCGACCACTCGCTGAGTTCTCCTACTGGCGGAGTGTAAAGACTCTCATTTTGCCGGTTTTAAAGGTTGATCCGAACGACAGACAGACACTAAGTGCCTAACAAATGCGGACGAGAGACTGACACAGACTGACCGGCTGGCGAACTCATAGCGACCCTTAAATGCACGTGAACAGGCTAACTTTCCCCTTTACCACCAGAGGGAGACACCAAAGCTGCAACTGCCACAGCAGCTCAACTGCCAGTAACGGAGGGCGACTGCTTCACACTGCGCGCTGCGGCGGGCTCTTCAAAACAGCAATTTTTACCACGGCTCATCTGATCTCTCTAATTTCGTCTTCATGGTCTTTTCGCGAGATATATGTAGGAGGTGACATATATTGGTAGACTCTTCTGTGAACGAACGCTCTCGGAAATTTAACAAGAAGCCGCACCGAAATGCAGAACGCCTCTCCTGCAGCGTCTGCCACTGGATCTAGCTGAGTATCTCCGTTGCGCTTTCGAACTTATTAAATAAACCTGTAACGAGACGTGTCACTCTTCTTTGAATCTTCTCTATTTCCTCTATCAATCCTCTCTGATAGGGATCCCAAAATGACGAGTGATATTCGAGTATTTATCAAACGAGCATTTTGTGAGCTACCTCCTTTGTGCATGGACTACCCTTCCAGAACATTCTTTCAATGAATCTATCTGGCATCCGCCTTACCCGCTACCAGTCGTATGTGGTCCTTCCATTTCAAATCGCCCTGTGTGCATACTCCTAGATATTTTATAAACGTAACGACTCACAGTGACTACTCTGCAGTCGCTTAATCATTCAATAATGGGTCTCTGCGTCAATGTATATTCAGTACGTTACATTTGTTTTGTAAGTATCCTGCTTGTATGTTGGCAGCGCTATGGACTGTGTTAATATCGCTGACAGCGCTCTGCGCCCTCTGCAAGAGATTCTGTGGTTGGACGGACTTGCTGTTAGCGAGTGGATAGGGAAGTGTATGGACATGATATTCTTAGCGGAGACTCTGTGTTGGTAGGACATGCATTGCTAAGTAAGATGAAATGATGTGCTTATAATAAAATACGCAAGGAAATGGATGAGGATGAATGTGTGGTTGATAATGTTTGGGCAGTGGAATTATTGACAACTGTACAATTTCTGGAACTGGATGTGACGTGAATAAGGTAACATTTTCTAAATACATTGTTTGCTCTTCAACAAAATCTTTCTTTTAGCTAACCTTATGCCTCCTAGTAGTTAGGGTCTATAGAAGATAGAATCTTTTTATTTAGCTGGCTGTTGTCGCTTCTTGCTGTGAGATTTCCACTATCGGGTTTCGTGATTGAAATGAGTTTAGGCAATTAACAGAGTTGGAGGTAGTTTCAAATTTCTTCAATTTCGTCTTTTTTGGATTTGTATTATTGTTAGGATTTCTTGCAATTCAGGGCCATTCTTTTGTGTTAATTATTGGAAGTCCTGTTGTCAATGTATAGCAGTCAGACTGCGTTGGGCTTGTATATTGTGGGTAATAAATGAATAGGTTAAGTTTGAGTTGTCTTTGTAAGGGAAAATTCTGTAAGTGAGTGTTTGATAAAAACAATAAGTAAAGAGGTAGTTTCAGTTTATGATGAGCGTCAGTTGTCATTACCTCCATCAAATGTTGATCCTCTGCAGCTCTGCCTTCATTTCGCTACAATTTTCTATCGTTGCGACTTCTCTCCATGCAATAGCATCTTCCGTGAAAAGCCTCATGGAACTTCGGCGACGTTGACTGCCATGTCATTTATACACAGTGTAGGGCAAATAAAATTGGCTCGGAGAACAGAGTTCCAGGGTGCAAAGAAACACAGCAGAGGAAAGGAAATTCAGTGCTTACCTGACGATAGCAGATGTTGACAGCGACCACCATTGATCTCTTGGTACTTCTGGGCACTGGGCAGCAAGTTGCTGAAGGCGGATCGGCGCTGGACAGCTGGAATTGCTGCAGCCTCATCCGGGATGTTCTGCTGAAGTTGTTGAAGACTACGAGGATTGTTTCGATACACCTTACACTTGAGAACTCCCCACGCAAAGTCACGGTTGTTATGGTACTCCTTACTCCTGAGGTCTTCTCATACAAAGTAATCGCACGCTGACAGATCAGGTGACCTGTGTTGCCAGCTAGAGCTGCGACCAGACTGATCTCTACTAACATCTCTGTCAGACATGAAGCTTTTGTAAATGTGCTCCAAGATTCGACCGGCTGTGTGGGCAGTTGCTTCATTCTGTTGGAAATAACTCTAAGCCTTTCCCTCTTCCGTTAATTCTGCCATAAGTGGTTTCAAAATGTTGGCAGTGTAGTGCGCCGAAGTCACCGTTTGATGACGCACCAAACGCCAACTTTCTGAACATGCAGTGGTGTTTCGCGGATTCTCCATTGCCCAGAAGCTGTGATTCTGTGAGTTGACATAACCACGCAGGTGAAACCAGGCTTCATCAGACATAAAGAAGTCTGAGCCATTCACTGTTATGTCAGTGAACTGCCATTCACAAAACTGGAGCACTTGCTGACTTTAATGCATGAACAACAGACACTAGGGAGGGATGGACGTGCAGGTTGAGGTGGAGTACTCATCCGCATGATCGACGTGATACGCCGGTCTCTTGCGACAGGCGTCGGTTTGATTTGGTAGGGCTGTGAAGCATTTTCTGGAGGGCTGTGAAGCATTTTCTGGTGAGCTGCAGCAACATTTTATGATGGATGGTCACGTTTCAGAATGTTATTTGTCTTGTTCAAAACAGATCCTGTCTGACGCCATTTTCGGACTAAACCTTGCATGGCACTCTTTGCTGGCACTTTGACACCATTGAATTTTTCAGGAAACAACTGACAACACCGCTTCCATGACTTTGTTGTCACGTAAATTTCCTCAGCGACCACCCATCACTCCACTGTGAGTACCATCGTCCCCTTTGCAGTGTTCCACTCACACTGACACAGCCAGCACTATGCTCTGAACCGGCGTGCATCACATGACAGGCGTACCCGTGATGTGTGCGTCACGGGTTATTCGGAAAGTAAGGAACGATAGGTCGCGAAAGGGAAACCACAGTGAAAATCCGATGACGTTTTGCACAGGTGAGTTGGGCAGGGTCTCTAGTATGCCCATCGATCACATTACGTCGTTTTTTTTAGTTCTGAGCGCACAGGCAGCACATAAAGATACCTAGAACAATAGTATCTGCCGCCAAGTACGAGGGCCTGGTGAGAAATTTCGCCCGAAGCTATGCAGCCAATATTGCATAATTTTCATGCGTTTCCTTCTTCAAGAAAATTTTCAGCCGCATTCTGCAGGGGCAATTAAGATGCTCCTGCATCGTTTCCAATTGGAAATGTTTGATTACCCACAATACAACCCGTAATTGTCTCCCTCTGAGCTTTATCCTGCTCACATGAACCGCTGGATATAAAGACAACATTTTGGCACAGACAACGAGCTGTAGGCCAGCGTAGAGAATTGTCGGAAAGCACTGGCGGCTGCCTTCTATAACGAGGGTACTGGAAAGTTGGTACAACGCTACGACAAACGTCTAAGTCGGATCGGCGACTATGGAAGTTGTAGCTAACTGTTGCAAATAAAACAGTTTTGATTTTCACTGTGGTTTCCATTTCGCGACCTATCGTTCCTTCCTTACTTTCCGAATAGCCGTCGTACATACAATGACGTCCAATCACATCAACTCGTCCGAGTCACTTTATTTGTCTCAACCTGCATATTGTGAAAAGTTATGATCTTTTAATACCCATTTGAAGCACACCCGAAATTGCTTTTACGTCTGAAATTTTGGAAATTTGTGGTAAGGTCTTAAGGGACCAACTGCTGAGGTCATCGGTCGCTAAGCTTATACACTACTTAATCTAACTTAAACCAACTTACGCTATGGACGAGAGAACACCCAAGTCCGAGGTAGGACTCGAACATCCGACGGGGGGAGCCGTGCGGACCGTGACAAGACGCCTCAGACCGCGCGGCTTACGTCTGACGACTACTCTCCGTTGAGAATGACGTGCTGTGTTTTGTTTTCTGAAAATTCTTAAGCGGCAGTGTGGAACTGTGTACAATGCCTTCCGGAACTCAAGAAACACGGCATCCACATAGATGTCTGTATCTGCTGCTTTCTCAGTCTCGTGGACGAACAGATATGTCATGATACGGCAGCATAAAGCACGTTCCAAAATTCTGTAACAAAACAGATGCAACCAATGCAAAAGTGGTTCATGCATGATGGCGCACCAGCACACTTTCGTCGCAATGTGTGCGAATATCTGATGCATGCATAACAGGACCGTTGGACTGGTTGGGTGGGGGGTGGGGCGGGGGGGGGGGGTTATTAATATATATATGGAGCAATCAAATGAAAACGAGACAACGTCATCAAGTCCAGACGCCCAGGAGTGTCGCGAACGTAATCATTGTGTTGCAGGAGGAAGAGTTGCATACCTGGGTACAATCATGATTCCGTGGGCAAATACATTTTTCCATTATGGCATTGACCGTCTTGTCTCACAGTGGGATAAATGTATTAACGATTATGGCGATTATTTTTGAAACAATAAACAATTTGCTCACTTTTTACCAGCTGTCGTTATCATTTAAATAGCTCTTATAGTTACTTGACTTTGTCTAAATTTCGGAAGTTACAACCGCCATTCGGGTCGAGCCACGTGACATCCCTCACTCGCTACTTTGGGGACGTGGTATTGAACTTCATCGTATTTTTTTCTGTATTATAACTTGTATGTTATGACACTATGCTATTTCAGAGAATACACATAGAAGATTTATCACAAACATCATTCTTGGTACGATTTGTTACAATTAAATAATATATAACATATCGGCGGTAAAAAACCGTGAGAGTTCCTAAAACAAACGATACTAATGCTGTTAGTTGTATCCCCTCGGTATGGTCTCGTTACTTTGTTATGGAGTTGAAGCAAGTAAGTGCAGGTCCCACTACATGTTTATATTCTTTTGCCATCTTCACGTTTGTAACAGATTCGATTATTTCTTACTCATGTAATAGAGGCATCTTCTCCAATATTCAATGTTATTTACATATAAGATTGTGCTCTCTCAGGAATGAGTATATTCAATTTTGTGGCTTCAGTCCGATTAAAAACCGACAGATGAATCTTCTGCAAGTGAAACGGCCAGCAATGACATTTGTATTCTTGAATGTCACAAATAGTTAGTTTTTTTTTTCAGAACGTGTCACCATTTATGAGAGTGTGGTTAGACGGGGATATAAGAGTACAGGTGAAATTGCTGTGATTGAAATTAGTACCAGTGACATTTTAATTCTTGCTTGTCAGGAATCTAGGAGCACAGCTTTAATGACATTTATTCTCTAGATAAAGACAGTACCACAGAGCGAGTGATAGACATCACGTAACCCAAACGCCAGCCAAATGCATCTCCTTT
This sequence comes from Schistocerca gregaria, assembly GCF_023897955.1. NCBI lineage: Eukaryota > Metazoa > Arthropoda > Insecta > Orthoptera > Acrididae > Schistocerca > Schistocerca gregaria. The sequence goes on along the minus strand of NC_064921.1, from coordinate 802,925,251 downwards.
AGAATTATTGGTTTATTGTTTGTTGCTATTTTTGGTGGTAGACTATTATCTTGACTGATTTTTCCTGTTCCCCGTATTATTACTTTACCTTCGAACGCCAGTTGCAGCTTCCGAATTTTAGTCACTCGTTGTATTACGCTTTTTATGTACATTCTTTGCAGTTAATAAAACGTTCGTATGGAATGAAGTGTCAGCTGTTGCTTATAGTAGCTAAGCATACACGAATCTGTGACGCTTAGTACATGGCCGTAGAAGCATATGCACTAACAGCAGCGTGAGAATGGGTATAAGCACAAAGAGCATTCAGAGACCAACAGCATTCTGTGAAGGTTAGATTTAAACTATGTACGAGTCACTCACTGCGATTTAAAAGTATCAGAGTTACGTAATGATATTAGCTGCGCTAGGACAGTTTATTTGAACTTATCGTTAACACTGAGTGAAATATTTAAGGATTATCCAGGGATTACAAACCACAATGCCTTTAACGTTTGATTTAAAGAATATACGTTTAAGTGCGTTATCCTAGTACTTTGTCTTTTTTTGTATATTGGAAAAGTCTGAGGGAATGTGTGGATTTTCAGTTTATTACTTGCAGTGCAGTTTTTATTTTTATGAGTTCAATAATGTTATGTGAGCAGAAGAGAAATTATATATTTAGTGGTTATAAAAACGGTTCAAATGGCTCTGAGCACTATGGGACTTAACTTCTGTGGTCATCAGTCCCCTAGAACTTAGAACTACTTAAACCTAACTAACCTAAGGACTTCACACACATCCATGCACGAGGCAGGATTCGAAGCTGTGACCGTAGCGGTCCCGTGGTTCCGGACTGCGCGCCTAGAACCACTAGACCAACGCGGCCGGCTTAGTGGTTATAATTCAGCTTCCGCTGCCTGAGAGGGGCCCCGTGAAAAACGAATGCTGGTAGTACAATGAACCTTTCTGAAAACATTTCTAAGGACATGCACAAGATAAATAACGAATAAACCACACGGAGAAACACAATTTAATTTTCGTATAAGAGGGTAACATTTATTAACTGCGACCATCTGCATCCACTGTAGCCTGGAAGCGCAGTAGAGATACCATTTCACAACTGTTCGCAGCGCTTTTCGAACATGGACCATGGAACGTTCAACTGTCGTTACGCAGCCAGTTCACTGCTCCAAGATCGCACATTGCGTCAAGCATTCTCAGCGATGTCAACAGTAACTCCTTCAACATGTTTTGGAGCAATTCCCAAACCGCCAGTTAATTCGAACTTCTGAATCACTATTTTGAACCCCGGTGCGGAAAGAGAACATCTCCGTATTCCTTTAACTTGAATGAGATTTTCACTCTGCAGCGGAGTGTGCGCTGATATGAAACTTCCTGGCAGATTAAAACTGTGTGCCCGACCGAGACTCGAACTCGGGACCTTTGCCTTTCGCGGGCAAGTGCTCTACCAACTGAGCTACCGAAGCACGACTCACGCCTGGTACTCACAGCTTTACTTCTGCCAGTATCCGTCTCCTACCTTCCAAACTTTACAGAAGCTCTTCTGCGAAACATGCAGAACTAGCACTCCTGAAAGAAAGGATACTGTGAGTACCGGGCGTGAGTCGTGCTTCGGTAGCTCAGTTGGTAGAGCACTTGCCCGCAAAAGGCAAAGGTCCCGAGTTCGAGTCTCGGTCGGGCACACAGTTTTAATCTGCCAGGAAGTTTCATATCAGCGCACACTCCGCTGCAGAGTGAAAATCTCATTCTGGAAACATCCCCCAGGCTGTGGCTAAGCCATGTCTCCACAGTATCCTTTCTTTCAGGAGTGCTAGTTCTGCATGTTTCGCAGAAGAGCTTCTGTAAAGTTTGGAAGGTAGGAGACGGATACTGGCAGAAGTAAAGCTGTGAGTACCGGGCGTGAGTCGTGCTTCCTTTAACTTGTCGATACTCGCGAAGACGACCAGGACTGTTGCTGTTGCTCTGACAAGACACATTGCGACTAAAACCCTGCTCACCTACTCCAGACCCGTTTCGACTGTCTGCAACTCTAATGCACACTGATGCTTGTGTTTTAATCCTACGTCGCCGTAGCCTAGGCTATCTACCGTAGCCTCACCAATCCTGGCGCCTAATGGCAAGTCATGACACTACGTACCACTACTGACGACGCCAAATCTTGCAGCACACAGTGTAAACATCATTCTACAAAGTTGGGTACCGATTCGGTAAATAGATTTACGTGCACAGTGGCACACGTAATGTAAGTTTAATCACAATCACCTTGTATTTTTGCCTACACAACAGCGAAAGAGTATCAGGTGCAGAAGTATGAAACCGGAATTTCCCTACAGATAGTGCTAGCCGCCAGTGCAGGGCCCGTGAGACCGCGTCTTCAGCGCCATTTGCTTCCTGTAACGGCTGGCGGTGAATGTCAACACACAGTAACCCAAGTTCCATACATCGGTATCTGTTTCAAACCCTTAAATACGTCAAGTTTTGTGCCTACGAACTACGACTTGCGGGCAGCATTGGTTTTCTGTTATCATTTGATGAAAACTGCTGCAGAATCACATAGAATGCTTGTCGAAGCTTTAGGCGAACATGCGCTAGGAAAAACACAGTATGGTTCAAAACATTCAACAGTGGTGATTTTGACGTGAGAAACGACGAGCGCGAGAAAACACCGTAAAAGTTCGAAGACAACGAATTGCAGGCCTTATTGGATGAAGATGATACTCAGACTCAACAGGAACTAGCGGACCAATTGAATGTGATGGAGAAAGCCGTTTCTCTTCCGCTGAAAGCTATGGGAAAGGTTCAGAAAGTGGAAAAATGGGTTTTGTATGAAGTGAATGGAAGACAGCAAGCAAATCGAAAGACCACTTGTGAAATGCTGCACGCCAAATACAAAAGAAAGTCGTTTCTCCATCAAATGGTGACAGGTGATAAAAATGGATATACACTCATGCTCATAAATTAAGGATAATGCTGATACATGGTGAAACAACGCTCTGGTGGGCGGTTTGCGGGTGTATGACCATGCGGTGCATTTGATCTGCGGTCGTCGCAGCAGTCCAAATATGCAGAAGTGTGTTGGTGCATGTCAACGTACAGTGCAGCGAGTAAGTATGCAGACGTTTTCAAACGTGCTAATGGTGACTGTGTGTTGAAAATGGCTCAAAGAACACATATTAATGATGTTTTGAGGGGTAGAATACTAGGGCGACTGGAGGCTTGCCAAACACAGCAGGTCGTAGCACGGGCCCTTCGTGTGACACAAAGTGTGATCTCAAGATTATGGCAACGATTCCAGCAGACAGGAAATTTACGGGACATCCACAGTGTACAACACCACAAGAAGACCGATATCTCACCATCAGTGCCCGCAGACGGCCATGGAGTACTGTAGGTACTTGCTCGGGACTTGCCGCAGCCACTGGAACTGTTGTCTCCAGACACACAGTCTACAGACGACTGAACAGACATGGTTTATTCGTCCAGAGACGTGCAAGGTGCATTCCACTGACCCCTGGTCACAGGAGAGCCCGTACAGTCTGGTGTCAAGAACACAGTACATGGTCATTGGAACAGTGGTCCCAGGTTATGTTCACGGACGAGTCCAAGTATAGTCTGAACAATGCTTCTCTCCGGATTTTCGTCTGGCGTGAACCAGGAACCAGATACCAACTTCTTTATGTACTTGAAAGGGACCTATATGGAGGTCGTGGTTTGATGGTGTGGTGTGGTATTATGATTGGTGCACGTACACCCCTCATGTCTTTGACAGAGGAACTGTAACAGGTTAGGTGTATCGGGACGTCATTTTGCACCAGTGCAAAATGTATGTGAACCTGTTGTCCAGCCTGTGTATGTGTGCATGGTGATCATATCCCATATTGACGTCGGGGTACATGCGCAGAGAACAGTGGCGTTTTGTAGCGCATGTGTTTTGGGACGGTTTTCTCAACTTATCACCAATACCGTGGACTTTGCAGGGGTGCAGTGGGTCCCACCTTCCTCCTGATGGATGATAACGCACGACCCCACCTACCTGCCATCGTGGAGGAGTGCCTTGAAACAAAATATATCAGACGATTGGAGTGGCCTGCCTGTTCTCCAGACCTAAACCGCATCGAGCACGTCTGGGATGCTCTCGGCCGACGTATCGCTGCACGTCTTCAAAACCCTAGGACATTTCAGGGGCTCCGACAGGCTTTGGTGCAAGAACGGGAGGCTATACCCCAGCAGCTGCTCGACCACCTGATCCAGAGTATGTGAACCTGTTGTCCAGCCTGTGTACGTGTGCATGGTGATCATATCCCATATTGACGTCGGGGTACATGCGCAGAGAACAGTGGCGTTTTGTAGCGCATGTGTTTTGGGACGGTTTTCTCAACTTATCTCCAATACCGTGGACTTACAGGTCTGTGTCATGTGTGCTCCCTGTGTGTCTATGCTATTAGCGCCAGTTTTGTATAGTGCCACGTTGTGTAGCACCACGTTCTGCAATTATCCTTAATTTATGAACATGAGTGTAGTTTGAGAATGCGAAGCGTCGTAAATCATGGGTGAATCCAGGCAAACCATCGACATCCACTGCAAGACCAAATCGCTTTGGAAAGAAGACAATGGGCTGTGTTTGGTGGGATCTGAAGGGTGTCATCTACTACTATGAGTTGCTGAAACCTGGTGAAACCGTTACCACTGATCAATACCAACAGCAAATGATCGATTTAAATCGAGCATTACGTGAAAAACGACAGGAATATGGAAAAAGGCAACACGATGTCATATTACTCCATGGTATCGCGCCATTACACACAGCAAAACGGGTCAGGGAAACGATCGAGGCCTTCTGTTGTGAAATACTAGGGCATCCAGTTTATTCTTCAGACTTGGCTCCGTACGATTATCATCTATTTGCATCACTGGGACACCCTCTCGCTGAACGACGCTTCAATTCGTACGAAAATGGCTCGCTGACTGGTTCGCTTCAAAAGACGAACTGTTTTTTTTGGCGTTGCATACACAGCCTGCCGGAGAGATAAGAGAAATGTGTAAATAGCAATGGAGGTTGTTTTGAATAAAATATTGTTTATGTGTTTCAGAGAACAGACGTGTAATGATTGCAGCCAAATTCCGGTTTCATACTTGTACACCTGGTATAAAGTGTTTTTGAACCATTCCACCTGCAGTATCCTCGCTAACTCGTGGACTGCCTCGTTAGCGAGTCTGGTGGCGGATGAAGCGCGCGCCTCTGTCACTTCGCGTTGCTGCCCGTTGTCAGGAAACGCCGGCGAGTAGCAGGATGCGTGCAGGACGCATGCCCAGCGTCACGTACGCACGCCGCGTTTACGCCGCGCGAGGCACTCGTGCCAGTGTCGTAGGGGCCTGCCGCTGCCGCAGAATACATTAGGCCTGCTGCTCACTTCGTGGGTACCGAACTCCTGCGGCATGTTAAAACTGCACCTGTCGCACCCATGTGCTCGAAAGCAGCCTTGTCTTTGGGCTGGCTGTCACCTTACTAAACCGTTCAAGGAAGAAGTGGCTTAAGCCATAGGCTCAAGTTCCGTGCTTTCTAATGTCAACGTCAAGCATATCGAGTTCAAGGTGCCGCTAAACGCTCAGATACGACGCGACTTGTGGTAATTTCCAAGAATGATTGCCTATCGAAGTAGCGGAGTCAAAGCGATACGTATCTAACGTGCGATAGTAAATCGATCATGCGACTCTGGTGGCGGGCGTTATGAGTTGTGGTGATGGTTAGTGTTGAACGTCCCGTCGACAACGAGGTCATTAGAGACGGAACGCAAGCTCGGGTTAGGGAAGGATTGGGAAGGAAATCGGCCGTGCCCTTTCAAAGGAACCATCCCAGCATTTGCCTGAAGCGATTTAGGGAAATCACGCAAAACCTAAATCAGGATGGCCGGAGACGGGATTGAACCGTCGTCCTCCCGAATGCGAGTCCAATGTGCTAACCACTGCGCGACCTCGCTCGGTGGCGTTATGAGTGTTTACGGTGGTCGCTACAGCAACGACAAAAGAAGAACGTTACAAAAATACTTGTAATTGCAAACGAGACGACCTACCTTACTCGTCGTCGGTGTTATTGTGGTGTCACCGCCAGACACCACATTTGCTAGGTGGTAGCCTTTAAATCAGCCGCGGTCCGTTAGTATACGTCGGACCCGCGTGTCGCCACTATCAGTGATTGCAGTCCGAACGCCGCCACACGACAGGTCTAGTCTAGAGAGAGACTCCCTAGCACTCGCCCCAGTTGTACAGCCGACTTTGCTAGCGATGGTTCACTGTCTACATACGCTCTCATTTACAGACACGACAGCTTAGCATAGCCTTCAGCTACGTTATTTGCTGCGACCTAGCAAGACGCCATATTCAGCTACTATAATTACTTCCAGAATGTATTCTGAACAGATAATATTGTGACTCATGAACCGTCGATAGCGACGTTCATCATTAATGGATTAAAGTTAAGTATCAAACTAATTACGTCCACTTTCTGAATACTCATTCCTTGTCATGTTGCAGACCTCACGTCAGTATAGTTCTTCCCTCTTCGCGACAGCCTGCGTGAGCTAAAACGCGTGCATTTAGGCCTCCACTCGTAACACGGTATTGGCTCTTCTGCTAACACAAAAGTTATCATGTGAAAGTCCACTGCAGTGGTCTGGATGGATAATTTGGAAGAGCCGAACCATGTATTTTTCCTGGTACTCGATCTTTTCCGGACCGTCCACAGTGAAATTGTAAACGGTATTTCAGCATCGAAACTGTTCTTACGAAGTATTACTCACTTCGCATTACCAAAGTCTACACAGTCCCTTCTTTCCTCGTCCGGCAGTACTCAATATTTACGACATAAAGTCGAACAATTTTCTACGCTGGATAAACATGGAATTAGATTTTTCCATGTGAGAGAATTCGCCGAAGAAACGTCAAGAACACCACTTACATCCCACTCACTAGCGACATAAATCATCTGGGATTCCCTAGTAACTCACAAATAATTCGCTGAGGTATGTAATTTAGAGCAACTAAGGGAACCACGAAAAACAGATAAAAACACAAATAATTGAACACAACGTCCGCCACCAGTCGCATGATCGATTTACGATCGCATGTTCGATACGTATCGCTTGGACCCCGCGACTACGACAGGCAATCATTCTTGGTAATTACCCGACTTGTGCATACGGCACTTGTGCCTCAACGTGGTATACGCGATCGCAGCACGCTCCAGCGGCAGTTTTCGGCTGTATCCGGCTCGCAAATCACACTGTGTACCAAATGGACTGGCGTAAAATTCCTACGTTAGCTTCACTAAAACGCACATTTCCTGTCTTGCCCGCATGTTAGTCATGTTTTTATTTCTATAGCATACATAAATAGAAATTCCATGAATATGGTACAACGCAAAGTGGAAAGTACCACGTTCAGTCAATAAGAAAATCGGCTTATGAAAGTTCCAATACGAATAGTGCGAAAGAAATTTACAGTGAGATAAAAATTACTTCGTCGTTCTCAGTTTTCAGCAAAACTCCAAGTCAGTCTCACTTCATCACTGTTCGTATTTATTAGCAAACTCTTTACAAAGTGTGAAGTACAAAGCTTAGAAAAAGGAAGTGCAAAATATCTTATTGCAAGCTGCCTTGAAGATTAAGAAAATGAAACAAACTGATTCCTCACAGAAAGCCGGCCAGTGTGGCCGAGCGGTTCTAGGCGCTACACTCGCTACGGTCGCAGATTCGAATCCTGCCTCGGGCATGGATGTGTGTGATGTCCTTAGGTTAGTTCGGTTTAAGTAGTTCTAGGTTCTAGGGGGCTGGTAACCTCAGATATTAATTCCCATAGTGCTCAGAGACATTTGAAAATTTTTTCCTCAGAGAAATCGAACTTATGTTTACACAACATCGAATATTATTATACAGGACAAATTTACAGAAATAATGATAAATTATCAGAAAATATAACAAAACGCGAAGGTTAGTAAAAAAGTAACTGGATCCAATGAGACGCGAACCAGCAACACGTCACCTGATGCCTTTCAATTCTCCGATTCTACTCATTGCGCTAAAATAAGCACACCTGATAAAACACGATATTTTGCATCTTGCTATCTCCTGAAAGGTACACTCGTAGACGTATTGTTAGCTGACATTTGATTATAACAAGTTGTACAAAGCACAATGAAACGTTGCCTTGAAACGACACGCTTTCACAATACCCAAGGTACAATAATCCTTTAACCAACCTTATGATGTTTCCCGTCATTTTATTACAACAAATCATACAGTTATCGACGGCTTTTCGAGACACCGTCAATTTGGTTGTGCGTAGAAATGGCATAAATGGGACTCACCTGAAGGTCCATGTGGCGTAGCGTTGCCAAACTTTCAATGTTAGTGGATCGCATAATTGCATCGAAATTATCGTACATTTCATTAAGGAATAGTACGTGTCTACAATACATAATATGAAATCAGTTTCTGGGTCTCTGTCCTAGACGTTTAGTTTCAGGTGGCCTATCCAGCGGCTTCCAGGGCCAACAGAATGTTCATTTTTAATATTTCACATAGTTATTGCCCGAATTTAAAGTTTTATACGCTATCAGAATCTATTCATTGAGAGTAAGCCAAGTTTAAAACGATAAGTATTTCAATTAGAAACTAAGTATTTGTCCTGAAGATGATGGTGTTAAATCCTGCCTAGTCGTCAAATGTGGTGTGTCTAGGAAACTTGCTTTCTCGGATCGCTAGACAAATAATTCAAGCGAACCGTATTAATGAGTTTTATTACGAAAAGTAAATGACATTGAGAATTACATAGATGTGTAATTCTGAAGCAAAGTGCGAGACACAAAAATAAAGAAGCTTCTTCAGTATATACATTTCCTAAGTGAAGCAAAAGTAATTGAGCTGACGCTTCTGTTCAGGACGCTAGTCTCGAAGCTTCTCTCCGGCTGGGCCGCGACCAGTCGGCCCCGGCGCTTACGACCTCTTCGCATAGAGGCCGCTTCTGTCGCGTTGTCATCCTGGAGAGGGGTCGGTCAGCGTGCAATTGGCTGACGTCACAGCCCTCTGTGCTCTATCTTCGCGATTGGCCTGCTGGCGCGTGATTTTACGCCGTAACAGATGGCACTCAAATATTTCAACTTCGTTCGCCCATTACTTAAAAATGATAACACTTAGCGACTTGCAACAAACTTCCCATTTAACTTCAGACTTTCACGAAACTTTTTCTCGTTGACAGCCCCCAAAAAATGATGGAAGTAATAAAGTTTATCGCTCACTACATTTTCGCTGTTCATGTGGTCAAACTTTAGCGCCTACCATCACGTTTAAATATTTTACTTCTTTACTACTAATGCTATTCGCAACACACTTTGCACACGGTATCTACACTGATTACTGAATGCACCTGCAAAATTATATCGCTGTACGGTACATAGATCAGGGGCGTATGACGTGATACACACTTAGACGTGTCAAAAGCTAGCTCCTGCTTACGTTGCAGTAAGACTTCAGCAATCAAGCGTGACGTTTTAATTTATCGCTTTTTTACTACTACTGACATTCGGAATACATTTTGCAGATAGTATCTGCATACATCACTGAATGTACCTGCAACATAATATCACGTTGCGGCGACTGGTTCAGAAAATACGTCAGAAATAATGAGATGCGTCAGAAACACGCTTCTGCTTAAAATGAAGTGCAAAGTACCTATCCTATACCGATCCAGTATTTCATACTGAAACCATTTAGCAACTTCCAACAAACATCAAGTACAATTTCCATCCTTCTCTCACTTACAAGCTTATCCTCAAGAATAACGGAATGAGAGGTCCATTATGATAGTGACAGTGAATTGGGAAGAACTCGTGGCCGGCGTCGGCCGGGGCTTTACAATGGTACCACATAAAAATAGCCGCGTTTCATTATTTCACATTAACTTCTCTACATTTTAATGCTATAGATTTTTTAGTAAACTTTCATATACGGTGATTACCTGGCTCTTGCTGCCCCGGGCAATCGGTCTGAAGATGAAGAGATAATGCTTACGCACGGTCTGTAACAGCTTGGTACTTTCTATGAAAAGAATCAACTCACACCCAATTGTAAGAAAACGCAAGTTTGATCATTCCGTCTGAAACATAAACAAGCTGACAGGAAACTTGAAATATTCTGGAATTGAGTTGCACTAGAATATTGTTCCCATCCCAGGTATATGGGTGTCACCCTAGACCGTACACTAACCTACAAGGAACATTGTCTGAAGCTGAAGCAAAAAGTATCCTCCAGAAAGTGCCTTCTTCGGAAACTGGCGGGATCGAACTGGGGTACACATCTACAGACATTAAGAACAACAGCTCTTGCCTTATGCTATTCTGCAGGAGAGTACGCTAGCCCAGTGTGGTACAATTCAGTACATGCAAAGCAGGTTGGTGTAGCCTTAAATGACAGCTGTAGGATCGTTACACGCTGTCTAAGGCCAAACCCCATGGACAAAGTTCAATGTCTCTCCGGGACTGCTCCGTGTGTCATCAGAAGAGAGGTCGCCGCTAACATCGACAGGCATAAATCAAATACAGTGACCTCACATCCATTATTTGGACATCAACCTGCCAAGCCAAGTCTGAAGTCCAGGAAGAGTTTCCTAACAACTTCACAGCCCTTAGAAAGCTCAGCTGTGGCTACCCGGCTCACCAAGTGGAAAGAAAGACGCCAACACCTGTCAAACTGGATGACACCTCAAGAATCCCTGCCGTCTGGACACACGGAGAAGTGGGTCATCTGGAAGTCCTTGAACAGACTACGGACCCTAAGTCGCAAGATCGAGGGACAATCTCCTTAAATGGAAATTCCAACTGCCAAATGCCAACACAACACTGTGTGAATGCGGTGAACTGCAGACAACCCGGCATCTCTTCAAATTTAACTTATGCCCAAGCAGCTGTAGCATGAAGGACTTGCCGTCTGCAGCACCCAATGCTATCAAAGTTGCCTAATTCTGTGTGAATACTGTATAGTTTTCTTTGTATGTCTTGTATATGTGTTCATTTTAGTGTACCTCTGACACGAATAAAGAAATGATTAGCAAACAATTTATAAAAATGAAAAAGGATTCATAAAATTATATAAAAATTACTTCATTATTTGCTTCCCTTGGATGAAGACTTAAAAATGGGATGTATCATTATCATCATCATTATCATCAACTTCCTCCTCTGGAGGGTCAGGAAGAGAGGAACTTGAAGTGCGTGGCAGCGAATAGATCTGCTTTTTCTTCACAGTACTAACAAGGGCCGGCCGCGGTGGCCGAGCGGTTCTAGGCGCTTCAGTCCGGAACCGCGCTACTACTACGGTCGCAGGTTCGAATCCTACCTCGGGCATGGATGTGTGTGATGTCCTTAGGCTAGTTTAAGCAGTTCTAAGTTCTACGGGGCTGATGACCTCAGATGTTAAGTCCCATAGTGCTCAGAGCCATTTGAACAATTTTTTGAACTAACAAGGGAAACTCCCCATCGCACCCCCTCAGATTTGGTCGACAGATGGTGCAGTGTTTAGCCCGTCAACAACTGAACACAGATCAAACATGAAAAAAAACAGGAAGAAGGTGTACTGTGGTGTGAAAAAAAAAAAGCAAAATAGAAACAGTGAGCGGTCCTAGCTCATGAAGTGCAGTATTGTGCACTCTTGTCTCGTCACGGCATCGTGGTTACGTGGTTACTGTGTTGGACTACGAAGGAAGGAGATCTGTATTCATATCTCGTTCAAACTTTGTTTTTTTACAAAATTATGCACTTTCCGTCCGGTTATTGAAATGTACATTCGCTGTATTTAGATTTGTGTCTGTGCAATGGTGTAACGTCCGTTTGCAACAGCGAAGTATAAGAAAGGGGCTTCCAAGCGTACATACCTCCTGTTTGTTCTACACAAGCGCCCCGAGTTATGACTCTTCGACGTTTTGACTTTTGAATTACTTTGTTGATACATAGTTAACGCCTGCTTAGCTGTTGTTTTTGTTTCCGTGAAATGTCGATGAAGCATCTCACCTGCTCTCACTATTCATCACATTTACTTGTGACGGTAATATATTCTTACCACATGACATATTCTATAACCAACGTATAGTATGACAACTGCCAAGACTATAGAAAGAGAAAAGACGCGTCAATGAAAGGACGGAAAGTTCATAATTTTGTGAAAAAAATTGGGGAACGAGCGAGATTGGAACACGGGTCTTCCCCTTCGCAGAGTATTACTATAATTTTTTTAATTTAATTTTGCTCGATGGTGTTCGTTGCATGTGTTCGGGGCTGACGTCTTATGACACTCCTTCAAATTCATTTTTTTTGTTGTGTTCACCGACGATCAATCAGTTTTTTTTTTTTTTTTTTATTGCAGAGTACAGCAGCTAGCCCTCTGTCCGAACACATTGAGCTACCGTGCTAGCACGGTTCAAGACCACAGAACCACGACGCCGTCGCTGTACAACTCGCTCGGTGCAATGCATCCTTATCTTTGACCGTTCACTGTTTCTATTTTGCTTATTTCTCTACTGTTCATTACACCTTCTTTCTGTTTTAGATCTTGATCTGTTTTCAGTTTTTGACATTATCCAATGAACCATCTTACGACTAAATCTGAAGGGGGGGGGGGGATTTCGGCAGGAACAAAAGTTTTGCATGAGCTGCTGCTCCTCAGACACTGGCTGGTAAGCAAACTTCCATTCACTGTGGAAGTAAAGAGCTTATTCCTATTTTTCACTTTTACTTGATAGATTTGTAGTAGATCCTTCTTAGTAATTTTGACATAAGAGGTATAAGAGAGGGAGGTTTTTCTCTTTCTTTGTTTGAAAGAGCCCTTCAAAATAGTAAGCAATGGCAATAAACCGTTTTTAGTTCTGAACATCCCGTCTGCATGAAATCTCTACACCTGCGGTAAATGTCGTTCACGGCATCCTATTCATTACATATTTCTGGCTTCTGAATTTCCTTCAGAACTTCAACTCCTAAATGCATTTGGCTATCAGGAAGATACATTGGACCTGTTGTTCGGGTATATGACAATCAATTTTTTGGTTACGACTTACGTCAGTCCACGGAGCTAAGCAATATTTCGTTGTACCCTTCCACCATCTTTTCACGTAACTCAACTTTACCACTCTGGAAATACTTATTTAAATCTGTGAATTTCGGTAAGACGTAGGCCAAAAAATAAATTAAATAACATTAAAAAATTGTCATTGGGGGATCAATGAATTTATTCTGCCGCAAACAGCCTCTCCTTTACAAATTTAGAATCAAAATAGAGGCACAAAGCATTCCACTGTTCTAAAACTCTCATTACCAACGGTCTGCAAAAATAGACATTTGTCTGTGATGGATGCAACAATTTATGAATTTTAATATCTAAAAGCTTTTGAAATTAGTGCAGTTGTGCCGTCTCTTAGTACTAACTTTAAAATTGTTGTGAATGTTCCTAGCTAAGTTTTCAAGGCATATGGGAAGACATTTACAAGCTTCACCGGCACATATGTGAAGCGAGTGACATATACATTTGAGAATAATTAGTCCAGGACGTTTTCTTCTGTTAACCGAGTAGCAACAGAGTTTCTTGACCCCTTCATAGAATTACAACCATCAAAAGAAGGGACTTAACTTCTGAGGTCATCAGTCCCCTAGAACTTAGAACTACTTAAACCTAACTAACCTAATGACGTCACACACATCCTTTCACGAGGCAGGATTCGAACCTGCGACCGTAGCGGTTGCGCGGTTCCAGACTGTAGCGCCTAGAACCGGTCGGCCACTGCGGCCGGCATCGAAAGCAAATATTAAGGTTTTTACTTGTAGCACCTTTGTTTTCGATATCATATTCACCCTTCACGAAGATTCCAAAATTTACTTTTTATTTTATTTGTGACTTCATCGAAACCTCTAATCACCATGCTCGACGTTTTAACAGATCCTACGTCTGTTGACTCGTCAGTAAGAACACTGAATTTTGTATGTCTCCATTTTTTTGCGGGTTCGTTCTTATGGCTCTATCCTACCACGTTCTTTACGATCTGGGAACATTTGGTGCGACACAGATGTATAGCATCGGCGATTTTAGAATCAGGCAAGCAAGCCTTAACTAGCCCTTCGGATGATCTACAACATTGAAATATTGTGTTCTGCCATGAATCCTGCCGATTTAATATGGGCAATGTGAGCCTGATTATGTAAAGGCGCATCAGTTGCAGCTGACTTAATGTACTCAAAACTGTCTGGTTTTTATATGACGCCACCTTCACTTTTTTGACCTGATTTTCACTTTTAGAATGTTTCTTAACACATCCCAATTCAGACACAAATGTTACGTTTCAGATTCTACAGCTATCACTTTCAGAGTTCGACTCATCAGCACACAACCCATCTTTAAATTCAGGATTAGTTTCCCAGACTTTTCTATATTTTTGTTTCCGCCTCTTACGTTTAAACAAGTCTATTGTAGACATCATGGGAGTACTAGGATCACTATAACTGTCCTCTGCTTCCATTGGCACAGTTTTGCACTACTTATAAATCGTGCACTGTCCTCACCTGAGCCAACTTATGTACGAGCACAGCGCAGTATGCAAAGCAATCAATACGGTGAATTCCCCAGGGAAATAACCTAATCTGACTTGTGCAGCTGCAACGTAATGAAATAGAGGAATCCCACGGCTTCACAGACTTGCATGTAGGCCGCACAAAATAGTATTTGTGAAATAAATTGTCAAAAAATTAAATAAATCATAAAAATAAAATAATAAAAAATGAAATCTTAACAACAGTAAGCGTTTCAAAAGGTCGTATAATAGACACGCGAATCGAAGTGTGGGTCGTATGTTCGCGCATCATCTTAAATTATCGTACATTTACGATCCAGATCGTACAGTTGGCAACGGTGAATGGCGCTTGCAACTCTACGCTGAAGAGATGGCGGGCAAGCGACGTAGGTGGACACGCTTCCGGCTCACTGGTGTACGTTCAGAATATCTGTAATACTAGAGATTGCTCTGCCCGTTCGGAAAGACTCCCCAACGTGCTGTTTCCACGCTATGACGTCAGAAACTGGGCATGCTAAACACTCAACTTTCGAATGCATAGTCCATGTGCCGACGGCTTTACGAAACAGGCGTTCGATCTGGAACCCTTACCAGGATGCGTTAACAAAAGAGATAGAGGAGAGCACCACTTTTCGTCACGGGAGAACAATGTGAGTGTGAGAGAGTTATGGAGATGAACTCCAGTGGCAGACGCTTCAAATGTGACTGCACCCATTCTCAGAATGGAGACTTGATTTTATTTAAAACCTTGCTGAAGTCCTCATATCCAGAATACTAAAAGATCAGTAATAATTTTGCTCGTGTGAACCACTGCAGTATTGGACCTAAAACATAAATTCCCCCAAGAATTTAAGTTAACATTGTCGAAATCGCAATGGTACAAAACTAATGAACTGAAACTTCAGCGTCTGACTGCGTTAAAGGAATAATCCATCACTATGGCCAATCCTCTACAAAAGAATACCAAATGTTAAATCGAAGAGTAAATGTTCGTCTCAGCTTCAATTAGTGATTTTTTAAAAATTGCACACTACACATAATTGTTGGAAATAAAATAAGAATGTCGTTGTTGTAGTTTCCAGTCCAGAGACTGGTTTGATGCAGCTCTCCATGCTACTCTATCATTTGCAAGCTTCTTCATCTACAAGTAACTACTGCAACCTACATTCTTCTGAATCTGCTTAGTGTATTCATCTCTAGGTCTCCCTCCACGATTTTTACCCTCCACGCTGGCCACCAGTACTAAATTGTTGACCCCTTGATGCCTCAGAACATGTCCTACCAACCGGTCCCTTCTTCTTGTCAAGTTGTGCCACGAATTCCTCTTCTCCGCAATTCTATTCAATACGTCCTCATTAGTTACGTGATCTACCCATCTAATCTTCGCAATTTTTCGGTAGCACCACATTTCGAAAGTTTTGATTCTCTTCTTGTCCAAACTATTTATCGTCCATGTTTCATTTCCATACATGGCTACACCCTATACAAATACTCTCAGAAACGGCTTCCTGACACTTAAATCTACACTCGATGTTAAAAAATTTCTCTTCTTCATAAACGCTTTCCTTGCCATTGCCAGTCTACATTTTATATTCTCTCTACTTCGACCATCATCAGTTGTTTTGCTCCCTAAATAGCAAAACTCTTTTACTACTTTAAGTATCTCATTTCCTAATCTAATTCCCTCAGCATCACTTGATTTAATTCGACTACATTCCATTATCCTCGTTTTGTTTTTGTTGATGTTCATCTTATATCCTCCTTTCAAAACACTGTCCGTTCCGTTCAACTGCACTTCCAGGTCTTTTGCTGTCTCTGACAGATTTACAGTGTCATGGCAAACCTCAAAGTTTTTATTTCTTCTCCATAGATTTTAAATGCTACTCCAAATTTTTCTTTTGTTTCCTTTACTGCTTGGCTCAAAATGGCTCAAATGGCTCTGAGCACTATGGGACCTAACATCCATGGTCATCAGACCCCTAGAACTTAGAACTACTTAAACCTAACTAACCTAAGGACATCACACAACACCCAGCCATCACGAGGCAGAGAAAATCCCTGACCCCGCCGGGAATCGAACCCGAGCGCGGAAAGCGAGAACGCTACCGCACGACCTTTATTGCTTGCTCAATACACAGATTGAATAGCATCAGCGATAGGCTACAGCCCTGTCTAACTCCCTTCCCAACCACTGCTTCCATTTCATGCCCCTCGACTCTTTTACCTGCCATTTGGTTTCTGTACACTTTCATATAAATTTACGATACTGGGTGTTTCAGAAGTGATGGTCAATATTCCACACATGGAAAGTGTAGGCCAAAAACTAACTAAAAAACTCCAATAAACATAGGTCGACAAATAGACCGTTGTCGAGATACGACAGATCTTTTATTGCGGTTCATCAGTTTCTAGGAACACATGACATCTCTAAACGTTAAAGCAGGTGTTCGAAATGTTGTCCATGCGTCTGAATGCAACATTGAACTCGTCTCCGAACAGAGTTGCGAATCTTCCCAGGCAATCCTGAGGAATTCTGAATATGTCGAAAAGCTGCTTCAGCCCGCAAGAGAGTTAACCGTTTTAGCGTAGACCAGGCTTCTGACATGACCTCTCACACACACAAACACACACACACACACACACACACACACACACACATAGATCTATGGGATTTAAATCCGGAGACCTTGGAGGCCATGGTACAGGCCCTCCTCTACCTGTCCACTGTTGACCATACGTCCGAGTTAGAAGCCGGGCGCACTCGTAAATGAAAAAGTCCTGCATCACCGTCACGCGTGAACCACATGTTCAGGAGTTGGTTCAGTTTGACACCATCTGATACATCTGAAAGTACAGTCCGCAGCAACCACATGCACTGCTGTCTGGTTAGCCTCTGTGGTAAGAAGTGTGGTCCAGTTATACGGCCTCTAGGTAGTCCTGCCTATACTTTCAAGGAATAACGGTGCTCATGACGTGATACGTGTGTTGTATTAGGATTGACTTCGGCACATATGTGACAGTTATGGTACTTAAAAATACCGTAGTGGGTAAATCCAGCCTCATCCGTGAACAGAATACTGATTACAAACAGGGGATTCAGGGTACACTGTTGTTGCACACATTGGGAGGGAGTCTGCATTGTTGAGGGCTTGCACTCACTTTGGAAACACGCTGTATAAAATGAATCTATTGATACTGAAATAAAACCGCAGTGTATTCTTCAAATAACAGTACAGGCTTTACGTCTCGTAATAATAACTACTACGTAAAGCAGTGTAGCAAGTCTACTGCTACTACATCACAGCGAGCCGATTCCCGCCAAATTTCGTCAACTTGGAGAAGTAGCTTTTGCAGCTCAATTGGAACAGTTTCTTGCATAATGCTGCAAGTACTTACCGAACTTGCCAGTTGCTGGAAGTTTCTCTCAAACTAGCAGAAGTGTGTCGTGTGTTCAATGTTGTTGTTGTTGTTGTTGTTGTTGTTGTTGTCTTCAGTCCTGAGACTGGTTTGATGCAGCTCTCCATGCTACTCTATCCTGTGCAATCTGCTTCATCTCCCAGTACCTACTGCAACCTACATCCTTCTGAATCTGCTTAGTGTATTCATCTCTTGGTCTCCCTCTACGATTTTTACCCTCCACGCTGCCCTCCAATGCTAAATTTGTGATTCCTTGATGCCTCAAAATATGTCCTACCAATCGATCCCTTCTTCTAGTCAAGTTGTGCCACAAACTTCTCTTCTCCCCAATCCTATTCAATACCTCCTCATTAGTTACGTGATCTACCCATCTAATCTTCAGCATTCTTCTGTAGCACCACATTTCGAAAGCTTCTATTCTCTTCTTGTCCAAACTAGTTATCGTCCATGTTTCACTTCCATACATGGCTACACTCCAAACAAATACTTTCATAAACGACTTCCTGATACATAAATCTATATTCGATGTTAACAAATTTCTCTTCTTCAGAAACGCTTTCCTTGCCATTGCCAGTCTACATTTTATATCCTCTCTACTTCGACCATCATCAGTTATTTTACTTCCTAAATAGCAAAACTCCTTTACTACTTTAAGTGTCTCATTTCCTAATCTAATTCCCTCAGCATCACTTTATTTAATCCGACTACATTCCATTATCCTCGTTTTGCTTTTGTTGATGTTCATCTTATATCCTCTTTTCAAGACACTGTCCATTCCGTTCAACTGCTCTTCCAAGTCCTTTGCCGTCTCTGACAGAATTACAATGTCATCGGCGAACCTCAAAGTTTTTATTTCTTCTCCATGAATTTTAATACCTACTCCAAATTTTTCTTTTGTTTCCTTTACTGCTTGCTCAATATACAGATTGAATAACATCGGGGAGAGGCTACAACCCTGTCTCACTCCTTTCCCAACCACTGCTTCCCTTTCATGCCCCTCGACTCTTATGACTGCCATCTGGTTTCTGTACAAATTGTAAATAGCCTTTCGCTCCCTGTATTTTACCCCTGCCACCTTCAGAATTTGAAAGAGAGTATTCCAGTCAACATTGTCAAAAGCTTTCTCTAAGTCTACAAATGCTAGAAACGTAGGTTTGCCTTTTCTTAATCTTTCTTCTAAGATAAGTCGTAAGGTCAGTATTGCCTCACGTGTTCCAACATTTCGACGGAATCCAAACTGATCCTCCCCGAGGTCCGCATCTACCAGTTTTTCCATTCGTCTGTAAAGAATTCGCGTTAGTATTTTGCAGCTGTGACTTATTAAACTGATAGTTATGTAATTTTCACATCTGTCAGCACCTGCTTTCTTTGGGATTGGAATTATTATATTCTTCTTGAAGTCTGAGGGTATTTCACCTGTCTCATACATCTTGCTCACCAGGTGGTAGAGTTTTGTCATGACTGGCTCTCCCAAGGCCGTCAGTAGTTCTAATGGAATGTTGTCTACTCCGGGGGCCTTGTTTCGACTCAGGTCTTTCAATGCTCTGTCAAACTCTTCACGCAGTATCTTACCTCCCATTTCGTCTTCATCTACATCCTCACCATTTCCATAATATTGTCCTCAAGTACATCGCCCTTGTATAAACCTTCTATATACTCTTTCCACCTTTCTGCCTTCCCTTCTTTGCTTAGAACTGGGTTGCCATCTGAGCTCTTGATATTCATACACGTGGTTCTCTTCTCTCCAAAGGTCTCTTTAATTTTCCTGTAGGCAGTATCTATCTTACCCCTAGTGAGATAAGCTTCTACATCCTTACATTTGTCCTCTAGCCATCCCTGCTTAGCCATTTTGCACTTCCTGTCGATCTCATTTTTGAGACGTTTGTATTCCTTTTTGCCTGCTTCATTTACTGCATTTTTATATTTTCTCCTTTCATCAATTAAATTCAATATTTCTTCTGTTACCCAAGGATTTCTAGCAACCCTCGTCTTTTTACCTACTTTATCCTCTGCTGCCTTCACTACTTCATCCCTCAGAGCTACCCATTCTTCTTCAACTGTGTTTCTTTCCCCCATTGCTGCCAATTGTTCCCTTATGCTCTCCTTGAAACTCTGTACAACCTCTGGTTCTTTCAGCTTATCCAGATCCCATGTCCTTAAATTCCCACCTTTTTGCAGCTTCTTCAGTTTTAACCTACAGGTCATAACCAATAGATTGTGGTCAGAGTCTACATCTGCCCCTGGAAATGTCCTACAATTTAAAACCTGGTTCCTAAATCTCGGTCTTACCATTATATAATCTATCTGATACCTTTTAGTATCTCCAGGATTCTTCCATGTATACAATGTGTGTTCAATAAACTAACTAAACTCCGCCCGAACGGTCCATGAAAGCCCAACGGGACCGACCGGCCGCCGTGTCATCCTCAGCCCACAGGCGTCACTAGATGCGGATATGGAGGGGCATGTGGTCAGCACACCGCTCTCCTTGCCGTATGTCAGTTTCGGAGACCGGAGCCGCTACTTCTCAATCAAGTAGCTCCTCAGTTTGCCTTACAAGGGCTGAGCGCACCCCGCTTGCCAACAGCGCTCGGCAGACAGGGTGGTCACCCATCCAAGTGCTAGCCCAGCCCGGCAGCTCTGAACTTCGGCGACCTTACGGGAATCGGTGCTACTACTGAGGGAAGGCCGAATACCGGTACGAAAATGTCAGTACTGTAAAGGAGAATGGCGCAAAGTCAGATGGGCCAAAGCAAAGATACCATTGTAAGCCCTGTACATGCACAGGGTGCACCCCTACCGATGTCGTCTTCTGCAACTCGCCTTGTTATATCTGGCCTCCAAAAACCACTCTCGAAATTTTCATATTTTATCGCTCACAACGTCCAAACTGTTAGCCCTAAAGAAAAAAATGAACATGACTTTTCTTGTAGGAAATTTAATATAGTTAAATTTTGTACTGCGACACGTTTTCGTTAGAGGCCGTAGCTTCCGTGTGATTCAAAAAGTGACTTTCAAACGTTCCCAAACTTTCACTGGATTTCTAGTATGTTGTTCATGACACTCCTTCCTAACACTGTACAAAAATTTGCGGCTACACGAATTATTTTCCACACACTCGACCTGTTGTGGTCTTCATTGATTGACCTTATTGCGTCACCGGCTTAGTTGCGTGAATTTTCCCTAGCATTTTGGTGAATTATAAAAGCATAAAGTAAAGAATTACATCGTTGTATTCGTCAGGCCTTCTAGCTACTAAACATGGTTCAAATAACTCTGAGCACTATGGGACTTAATATCTTAGGTTATCAGTCCCCTAGAACTTATAACTACTTAAACCTAACTAACCTAAGGGCATCACACACATCCATGCCCGGGGCAGGAATCGAACCTGCGACCGTAACAGTCGCGCGGTTCCAGACTATAGCGCCTACAACCGCTCTGCCACAACGGCCGGCCTTCTGGTTACTAATCTACTGTAGTACTTGTAAGGGTTAAGTTTGCATAGAATTGTCAAAGTAATTAGTTTCAACGTTAAAGTTTTCAAACCGCATTTTTTGTTTCATTGCTCTCACGGTCACTAAACTAATAACGTTAACGAAATAGCCGACAGTATTTGTGGCATAACAGCCCAATCGGCAGAGACTAAAAAGCTCAAATAGCACGAATAGATCGTGTAGTCGGTAATTTTTGAACAGTGGCAGGAGCAATCCCACGAACAAAATATTAGAAACCTTGAATGGTGAGGGATGAGTTTCGGTTTGGAGGTGTGTTCGAAGGTCACTTTGGTACGTTTATCTTAAATAAATCCAAAACTATGGCCTCCAGAGAAAACGTATCGCAGTACAAAACTTAAATTCATTAAATTTCCAATAAAAACGTGCTGTAAATTGTTTTTAGGACTAATACACTCCTGGAAATTGAAATAAGAACACCGTGAATTCATTGTCCCAGGAAGGGGAAACTTTATTGACACATTCCTGGGGTCAGATACATCACATGATCACACTGACAGAACCACAGGCACATAGACACAGGCAACAGAACATGCACAATGCCGGCACAAGTACAGTGTATATCCACCTTTCGCAGCAATGCAGGCTGCTATTCTCCCATGGAGACGATCGTAGAGATGCTGGATGTAGTCCTGTGGAACGGCTTGCCATGCCATTTCCACCTGGCTCCTCAATTGGACCAGCGTTCGTGCTGGACTGGCAGACTGCTTGAGACAACGCTTCATCCAGTCCCAAACATGCTTAATGGGGGACAGATCAGGAGATCTTGCTGGCCAGGGTAGTTGACTTACACCTTCTAGAGCACGTTGGGTGCCACGGGATACATGCGGACGTGCATTGTCCTGTTGGAACAGCAAGTTCCCTTGCCGGTCTAGGAATGGTAGAACGATGGGTTCGATGACGGTTTGGATGTACCGTGCACTATTCAGTGTCCCCCCGACGATCACTAGAGGTGTACGGCCAGTGAAGGAGATCGCTCCTCACACCATAATGCCGGGTGTTGGCCCCGTGTGCCTCAGTCATATGCAGTCCTGATTGTGGCGCTCACCTGCACGGCGCCAAACACGCATACGACCACCATTGGCACCAAGGCAGAAGCGACTCTCATCGCTGAAGACGACACGTCCTCATTCGTCCCTCCATTCACGCCTGTCGCGACACCACTGGAGGCGGGCTGGACGATGTTGGGGCGTGAGCGGAAGACGGCCTAACGGTGTGCGGGACTGTAGCCCAGCTTCATGGAGACGGTTGCGAATGGTCCTCGCCTATACCCCAGGAGCAACAGTGTCCCTAATTTGCTGGGAATTGGCGGTGCGGTCCCCTACGGCACTACGTAGGAACCTACGGTCTTGGCGTGCATCCGTGCGTTGCTGCGGTCCAGTCCCAGGTCGACGGGCACGTGCACCTTTCGCCGATCACTGGCGACAACATCGATGTACTGTGGAGACCTCACGCCCCACGTGTTGAGCAATTCGGCGTTACGTCCACCTGGCCTCCCGCATGCCCACTATACGCCCTCGCTCAAAGTCCGTCAACTGCACATACGGTTCACGTCCACGCTGTCGCGGCATGCTACCAATGTTAAAGACTGCGATGGAGCCCCGTATGCCACGGCAAACTGGCTGACACTGACGGCGGCGGTGCACAAATGCTGCGCAGCTAGCGCCATTCGACGGCCAACACCACGGTTCCTGGTGTGTCCACTGTGCCGTGCGTGTGATCATTGCTTGTACAGCCCTCTCGCAGTGTCCGGAGCAAGTATGGTGGGTCTGACACACCGGTGTCAATGTGTTCTTTTTTCCATTTCCAGGAGTGTAGTTGGCGCGTAGCGAGCGAGAGAATACGAAAATTTCGCCCGTGGTTTTTGAAGGCCAGTTGTAGCATTACGGGCTGCATAAAACGACATTCGTAGGGCCAGCTGAAACACCCTGTGTAATTGGCCATCGCAGCTACGGAAGTGCGCAATGAATTAACCGATAACTCTTTTTCACCAGGAGAGAAGAAAAATGCCAGTACATACGTATTTAAATTTTAGCTGATTTTTTTCAATGGTAACATAAACATAAATGCATTACATTTCTAATGAAAACAATATACACTTCGGCAAAAATAGAAGTGTAATTAAAAAGCTATCTCCTGGTTATCTAGCTTGCTGAATTCTTGTGTAGTGTTTTCGAATATTTGATTGTAAAAGAGACATTCGAAACTAGCATGCGACCGTCTCAAAAAGTTATTAATCTGTGCGAAGTCATCTGATTTTATTTCATTCAACGCTGTTCCGTGATAACTTAAATCTACACGCCTTTTTATCCGTTTCTTCACCCAAAGATCTATTTTTTCTCTTAACTTTTTTGTGACGGTATTTCTTCGGTAGTAATAATGCAACAACGGCTGGATGCGTCATTCACCAACTTCTGCAAGTACTTAAAGTAGCCCAAGCGACTTGCAAAAGTTTGCAAAATTTTTGTTCTAACGTAAATAGCTCAAGAAATGATTGTAGACGTTACTTCCTAGTGGACACGCAACCTCGACAGTCTTTCAAGGATGTCAACATTAACTGAAACAGCCTGGTGCAATACAGTGACAGTCAATCTCGAAACTTCGTCTTTTCTTCAGTGGCGGCGCCGCATTCATATCAGTCCTCTCGTACTGAATTCCCCAGAAAGCGAAGCCGGCCCTGGGCTCAGACGCTCTTCACAAATTACATGAAACATTTCTTACTCAAGTTTATTATTAACAGGATTTTTTGCCCACTGTCACAGTATGATTTTCATAACCCTAGCTTTACGTTAGAAATCAGTATTGTAATGGGGAATAAGGAAAGCGTATGTAACAGGACCGTTACAAACAGTCTTTGTGCGTCGCGGAAAGGTTTACTGTTGAATTTCTCAGAGAGCACTTTTTAAGAAGTCAATGGCAAAGTATTACTTCCTTCGATATACGTAACACGAAATGAGAAGAGAAAGAAAATCAGAGAAATAACAGATCTCAAGAACCAGTTTGTAACGCAAAAGAGAGAAGAGGGGGTGGGGCGGAATTATAGTGGTACAAGCAATACCCTCCGCCACACACCGCCAGGTGGCTTATGTAGAGCTGAGCACAAGTGACGGACAGACTTGTAGCCTGAACTAACCACTATTACACGAAACTCGATCTTAATGGAAATCCATCGTCAAAAGGATGAAGAGAAGATGGTGTCTGGCATGCCTCAATGTATCGCTCTGCAGCTCCTTCTAGTACCACTGAAGTTATTCCGTGATGTCTTAACAGATTCCCCACCATCCTATCCCTTCTCCCTGTCAGTATTTTCCACATATTCCTTTCCCTGTCGGTTCTGCGGAGAACCTCCTCATTCCTAACCTTATCACTCCACCTAATTTTCAATATTCTTCTGCAGCACCACATCTCAAACGCTTTGATTCTCTTTTCCCACAGTGCATGTTTCACTGCCATATATTGCTGTCTCCAGTCGCACGTTCTCAGAAATTTCTTCATCAAATTAAGGTCTGTGTTTGATGCTAGTAGATTTGTCTTGGCTAGAATGCCCCTTTTGCTTGTGCTAGTCTGCTTTCTAAGTCCTCCTTGCTTCAACATGATTTTTTTTTTCAATAAAGCAGAATTCCTTAACTTCGTCTGCTTCATGATGACGAATTCTGAAGGAAGGAAGATTGGGCTTAACATCCCGTCGACATCGAGGTCATTAAAGACACAGCTGAAGCTCGGACTGTGTTAAGGATTGGGAAGGAAATCGTCCGTGCCCTTTGCAAAGGAGCCAACCCGGCAAGAACCTGGAACGATTTAGGGACATCACGAAAAACCCACATCTGGATGACTAGACGCGGGTTTGAACCGTCGTCCTCCCGGATGCGAGTCCAATGTGCTAACCACTGCGCCATCTCGCTCGGTGACCAATTTCGATGTCACGTTTGCCGCTACTCTCATTTCTGCTGCTTCTCATTACTGACGTATGACTCGTGTTTACTCTCAATCCGTATTCTGTACCCTTTAGACCGTTGATTCCGTTCAATAGATCCTGTGATTCTTCTTCAGTTTCACTGTGGAAAGCAATGCCATATTGATTTCATCCTGAATATTAATCCCATCCTCGAACCCTTCTCTTATTTACGTCTCTCCTTGTTCGATGCATAGCTTGAAAGGTACAGGGCAAAGGCTGCGTCCCTGTCTTCGTTCTCTGTCTTCAGTTCTATTGTTCTCTCTTGGTTATTGCACATATTATTATTGTTGTTGCTATTACGCATTTTTGCTCCTAGGACAGTGTTTGAACTTGAATGTTACATGATGGTTCGATTTTTTCTTGTTTCCTTCTCCTTTTTCTTTTCGCAAAACGTCTTTTTCTTTGACTCTTTTCTTGAGTCCTTTGTCCTGTCTATACTTTTCCTGTTTTCTTCCTTTCGTCTACTTCAAGTCTCGTTTTCGTAATTTTGTTCCTGAATTCGTCTCTTTCAGTTAGCATTTTCCTACTGATTCCTGCATGTTACAGGTCTTTTTCTATTTCTCGAAACCAACTGTTTTTTTTCTAGTTAAGCTGTTCATTATATCAAAAGTCCTCTTTGTGAATATGTTATTGCTCATTCTATGTATATGTCCATAGAATGTCAGTTGGCGTTTTCTGATCATACCTGTGAGTCTCTCTGTGTTTTCGTATATTCCTTTGATTGGTCCCTTTATCCATAGACCATGACTGTGTATTGATCAAAAAATTTTACTGAAGATTTTACATTCCTTTTTATTTGGTCTCTTTGATGCCTGATGGTCCAGTTGTGGGTGCATGTGATGTGCAGAGTGCTTCTGGCAGTACAATAGTATTGAAGTGCCTGATTTGATAAGTATCTTCTATTGTCGTTCGTCCATGTGAGTTTGTACGCATCCTGAAGTCTTTATTTTTTCTTTCTGTGTTGGGTATCTTGTTTGATCTGTGTTTGAATATATTGCCCTAGATAGTCGAAGTTTTCAACACTGTTAACCTTTCCGTTACTTTGGTCATAGCTTGTATGTTGCTGTTCTTTATTTCGGTGTAGTGCGTTTACTCATATATTATCTGTAGACATGTTTTGTCACAGGCTTCTTGAAAGGATTTCCGTGCTTTTTGTTAGTTGTTGCCGAGTACTGTCAGATCATCTGGAAATGCCAGGCATTTTATAATTGTTTTGGCTGTATATGTTCTTCGCAACTGAATCTCTTTTTAGTTTCTCTTCCGATTGTTTGATAATTTTGTTCAAGACCATGACTGAACAAAAGCGGTGAGAGCCCGTGTCTGTTTCATGTGTGTCCCAGTTCCTCTGCCTGTTCCATATTCCTCTAGAGAGTCAAAGAGATTATGCTTGCTTATGCAGCTGTAGGCCTTTAAGTCCACAAATGTGATTAATATGTTGTTCGTCCGGCTGAGCTTCAGGAACGTTCGCAGGTTCCAAATTTGTTCAATAGAATATGTTTCTTTTCTGAAGATTCACCTACCTTTGTATCAGCTTGAGGTTTTAGTCTGTTGAGTAATGCCTTGGAGAAAATTTTGTAAGTGACTGATAATAATGAGATACCTCTGTAATTGTTAAGGTCTGCTTGTCGTCTTTCTTGTGGAGTCGGTGATGTGCGTGAATTTTCGTTCCTGTGGAATTTCCTCTGTGATGCATATTTTAGTGAATATTTTTTGTATTCTTTTTGTGATGGTTTGGTCTTTGTACATATTGTATATTATCCGTCTTTGCCTATAGCTGACTCCTATTTTTCTCAGTTTCGGTACATCTTGCACCGGTTTAGTCTGTCGAATGGGTTTTTCAAATCGACAATCATGCGGACGAGTCTTGATTTTTCTTAAGTGTGACTTCAGTTACTAAGCGCAACGTCAGAACTGCCTCTCTGGGGCACTTAACTTCCGAAAACTAAGTTGATCGTCATCTAATTGGTCAATTTGTTTTTCACTTTTCCCTAGAAAAAAAAGTTTTGCACCACCCTGAAAACGTGGTTGTGGCCTTTAGTTCTATATTGAAAACCCCTTTCTCAATAGTCTTTTCACACTATCGAATCGCGAACTGCCCCTCTGGATCCATTAACTTTCCGAAAGTCAAGCTGATCGTAACCTAACTGATCCTCAATTTGTTTTCCATTCTTCACTAGAAAAAAAAGTTTAGCACCACCCGCAAGACGTTGTTTGTGGCCTTTTTTTTTTTTTTTTTTTTTTTTTTAGATCAAAACCATTGTAAGTAGCCTGTTTGTCTGTTGGCAGCGCTATAGACTGTGTTAATATCGCTGACAGCGCTCTGCACCCTTGGCAAGAGATTCTGTGGTTGGACGGACTATCAGCTAGCGAGTGGGTGGGGAGTGTATTGTCACAATATTCTTAGTGGACACTGTGTTGGTAGGACATTCATTGTAAAGTGAGATGGAATGGTGTGTCTATAAGAAAATACACAAGGAAATTTATGATGATGGATGATAATGATGATAATGTTTGGGCAGTGGAATTATTGACAATTATATAATTTTTGGAACTGGATGTCACATGAAAAAGGTAAAATTTTGTAAATACGTCGTTTGCTCTTCAACAAAATCTTTTTTTCACTAACCATACGCCTCCTAGTAGTCAGATGGTTCAAATGGTTCAAACAGCTTTGAGCACTATCGGACTAAACTTCTAAGGTCATCAGACCCCTAGAACTTAGAACTATTTAAACCTAACTAACCTAAGGACATCACACACATCCATGCCCGAGGCAGGATTCGAACCTGCAACCGTACCGGTCGCGCGGTTCCAGACTGTAGCGCCTAGAACCGCTTGGCCACTCCGGCCGGCTGTAGTAGTTAGAGTCTATAGTAGTTAGAACCTTTTTATTCAGCTGGCTGTAGCTGCTACTTGCTGTAATTGCTGCAGTTCGTGTTACGAATATTTTCTGTGAGGTAGGTGACTTATGAAGAAGAATGGGGTTTGCTCTGTTGGGATTCGTGATTGAAATAAGTTTAGGCAATTAAGAGAGTTAGAGGTAGTTTCATATTTCTTTAATTTCACATTTTTTTTATTTAGATTATCGTTAGGATTTCTTGCATTTCAGAGCCATTCTTTCGCGTTAATTATTGTAAATCTTGTCGTCAATGTACAGCAGGCAGATTGCGTTGGACTTGTATATTGTGGGTAATAAAGGAATAGGTTTAAGTCGTCTTTGTCAGGAAAAATTCGGTTGGCCAGTGTTTAATAAAAATAATTAAAAATGGTTCAAATGACTCTGAGCACTATGGGACTTAACACCTGTGGTCATCAGAAGTACTTAAACCTAAGTAACCTAAGGAGATCACACAACACCCAGTCATAACGAGGCAGAGAAAATTCCTGACCCGCCGGGAATCGAAACCGGGAACCCGGGCGCGAGAAGCGAGAATGCTAGAGCACGACCAAAAATAATTAAAGAGGTAGTTTCAACATCTTTCTCAATAGTCTTTTCACCCAGTAGAATCGCCACATGCAGCCCCGTGTCGAATGGAGAAAGATAAAAAGAATCCATTGTTCATGTAGTTTTGAGTAGGTCGCATAAGTCGCGAACGGGACGATGCGAGTCTATCAGAATGCATCGAAGGAAGTGAACGTTGTCACTTTAAGAGAAGTTGCCTCCCAAATTGGCATACGTCACACAGACACATCATTTGAAGATTTAAGCGCCATCACGAGACACTGAAGATGTTCCTCGTAGTGGTCGCTCAAAGTCAACTCCACC
This sequence comes from Schistocerca gregaria, assembly GCF_023897955.1. NCBI lineage: Eukaryota > Metazoa > Arthropoda > Insecta > Orthoptera > Acrididae > Schistocerca > Schistocerca gregaria. The sequence continues at coordinate 802,895,997 of NC_064921.1, read as the reverse complement.
AGCTGATGACCGCTAACTACAAGTTACAACTCGTAAATGCCCCAAGGAGAATGCACACTGCCTTTTGGAGGTAACTGGGAGTTTAGTTTCCACACAGCCAGTTTCATCTCTCAACGTCTATTACGAACAACATGACATACCTCCCAGTACCGTCATACGACGCTAACAAGATGGTGAAAGGAACACCTGGAATTGAACCTAGATCTACAGTGCCAACTTCCCTTCATTAACGGGCTCAGGATTTGTCTAACGCCTGGCGATCACCGTAGAAGGGTAGATACGGATGCACGTCTAAGGCGTGCAGTCCAACGGGTTTAGCAGGAAGCTGCGTCAGTCACGGTAAGGACCGGTATCCTAAGAAGTATACAGAGAGAGTTGCCAAGAAAATAGCTGGAAAGGCTAATGAGAACGCATGTTTCATTAAGTATGAAATAAATGGAAGGCAGCTAACTGGATATAATCTAATTAAACACATAAATAAGGAGAAGATACTGCAAGATTAAACCTAATAAGGAAACATTCCTCCCCCCATGAACCATGGACCTTGCCGTTGGTGGGGAGGCTTGCGTGCCTCAGCGATACAGATGGCCGTACCGTAGGTGCAACCACAACGGAGGGGTATCTGTTGAGAGGCCAGACAAACATGTGGTTCCTGAAGAGGGGCAGCAGCCTTTTCAGTAGTTGCAGGGGCAACAGTCTGGATGATTGACTGATCTGGCCTTGCAACATTAACCAAAACGGCCTTGCTGTGCTGGTACTGCGAACGGCTGAAAGCAAGGGGAAACTACAGCCGTAATTTTTCCCGAGGACATGCAGCTTTACTATATGATTAAATGATGATGGCATCCTCTTGGGTAAAATATTCCGGAGGTAAAATAGTCCCCCATTCGGATCTCCGGGCGGGGACTACTCAGGAGGATGTCGTTATCAGGAGAAAGAAAACTGGCGTTCTACGGATCGGAGCGTGGAATGTCAGATCCCTTAATCGGGCAGGTAGGTTAGAAAATTTAAAAAGGGAAATGGATAGGTTAAAGTTAGATATAGTGGGAATTAGTGAAGTTCGGTGGCAGGAGGAACAAGACTTCTGGTCAGGTGACTACAGGGTTATAAACACAAAATCAAATAGGGGTAATGCAGGAGTAGGTTTAATAATGAATAGGAAAATAGGAATGCGGGTAAGCTACTACAAACAGCATAGTGAACGCATTATTGTGGCCAAGATAGATACGAAGCCCACACCCACTACAGTAGTACAAGTTTATATGCCAACTAGCTCTGCAGATGATGAAGAAATTGAAGAAATGTACGATGAAATAAAAGAAATTATTCAGATAGTGAAGGGAGACGAAAATTTAATAGTAATGGGTGACTGGAATTCGAGTGTAGGAAAAGGGAGAGAAGGAAACATAGTAGGTGAATATGGATTGGGGCTAAGAAATGAAAGAGGAAGCCGCCTAGTAGAATTTTGCACAGAGCACAACTTAATCATAGCTAACACTTGGTTTAAGAATCATGAAAGAAGGTTGTATACGTGGAAGAACCCTGGAGATACTAAAAGGTATCAGATAGATTATATAATGGTAAGACAGAGATTTAGGAACCAGGTTTTAAGTTGTAAGACATTTCCAGGGGCAGATGTGGACTCTGACCACAATCTATTGGTTATGACCTGTAGATTAAAACTGAAGAAACTGCAAAAATGTGAGAAATTAAGGAGATGGGACCTGGATAAACTGAAAGTAACAGAGGTTGTACAGAGTTTCAGAGAGAGCATAAGGGAACAATTGACAGGAATAGGGGAAAGAAATACAGTAGAAGAAGAATGGGTAGCTCTGAGGGATGTAGTAGTGAAGGCAGCAGAGGATAAAGTAGGTACAAAGACGAGGGCTGCTAGAAATCCTTGGGTAACAGAAGAAATATTGAATTTAATTGATGAAAGGAGAAAATATAAAAATGCAGTAAATGAAGCAGGCAAAAAGGAATACAAACGTATCAAAAATGAGATCGACAGGAAGTGCAAAATGGCTAAACAGGGATGGCTAGAGGACAAATGTAAGGATGTAGAAGCTTATCTCACTAGGGGTAAGATAGATATTGCCTACAGGAAAATTAAAGAGACCTTTGGAGAGAAGAGAACCACGTGTATGAATATCAAGAGCTCAGATGGCAGCCCAGTTCTAAGCAAAGAAGGGAAGGCAGAAAGGTGGAAGGAGTATATAGAAGGTTTATACAAGGGCGATGTACTTGAGGACAATATTATGGAAATAGAAGAGGATGTAGATGAAGACGAAATGGGAGATACGATACTGCGTGAAGAGTTTGACAGAGCATTGAAAGACCTGAGTCGAAACAAGGCCCCCGGAGTAGACAACATTCCATTAGAACTACTGACGGCCTTGTGAGAGCCAGTCATGACAAAACTCTACCAGCTGGTGAGCAAGATGTATGAGACAGGCGAAATACCCTCAGACTTCAAGAAGAATATAATAATTCCAATCCCAAAGAAAGCAGGTGCTGACAGATGTGAAAATTACCGAACTATCAGTTTAATAAGCCACGGCTGCAAAATACTAACGCGAATTCTTTACAGACGAATGGAAAAACTGGTAGATGCAGACCTCGGGGAGGATCAGTTTGGATTCCGTCGAAATGTTGGAACACGTGAGGCAATACTGACCTTACGACTTATCTTAGAAGAAAGATTAAGAAAAGGCAAACCTACGTTTCTAGCATTTGTAGACTTAGAGAAAGCTTTTGACAATGTTGACTGGAATACTCTTTTTCAAATTCTAAAGGTGGCAGGGGTAAAATACAGGGAGCGAAAGGCTATTTATAATTTGTACAGAAACCAGATGGCAGTAATAAGAGTCGAGGGGCATGAAAGGGAAGCAGTGGTTGGGAAAGGAGTGAGACAGGGTTGTAGCCTCTCCCCGATGTTATTCAATCTGTATATTGAGCAAGCAGTAAAGGAAACAAAAGAAAAATTTGGAGTAGGTATTAAAATTCATGGAGACGAAGTAAAAACTTTGAGGTTCGCCGATGACATTGTAATTCTGTCAGAGACGGCAAAGGACTTGGAAGAGCAGTTGAACGGAATGGACAGTGTCTTGAAAAGAGAATATAAGATGAACATTAACAAAAGCAAAACGAGGATAATGGAATGTAGTCAAATTAAATCGGGTGATGCTGAGGGAATTAGATTAGGAAATGAGACACTTAAAGTAGTAAAGGAGTTTTGCTATTTAGGAAGTAAAATGACTGATGATGGTCGAAGTAGAGAGGATATAAAATGTAGACTGGCAATGGCAAGGAAAGCGTTTCTGAAGAAGAGAAATTTGTTAACATCGAATATAGATTTATGTATCAGGAAGTCGTTTCTGAAAGTATTTGTTTGGAGTGTAGCCATGTATGGAAGTGAAACATGGACGATAACTAGTTTGGACAAGGAGAGAATAGAAGCTTTCGAAATGTGGTGCTACAGAAGAATACTGAAGATAAGGTGGATAGATCACATAACTAATGAGGAGGTATTGAATAGGATTGGGGAGAAGAGAAGTCTGTGGCACAACTTGACTAGAAGAAGGGATCGGTTGGTAGGACATGTTTTGAGGCATCAAGGGATCACAAATTTAGCATTGGAGGGCAGCGTGGAGGGTAAAAATCGTAGAAGGAGACCGAGAGATGAGTACACTAAGCAGATTCAGAAGGATGTAGGTTGCAGTAGGTACTGGGAGATGAAGCAGCTTGCACAGGATAGAGTAGCATGGAGAGCTGCATCAAACCAGTCTCAGGACTGAAGACAACAACAACAACAAGGAAACATTATAAGCAATTATTGTGTAATGAGGAACTGAATGAAAAATAAATAGGTAACCCAGTACAACGAAAAACCAGTCCAAAGTTGCAAATTTTACTTTCCTTTTTATTCACTCGATGACTAGTTTCGGGCCGAGACCCATTTTCAGATCGTCGTAACAAAATGATATTTTCGAAGATGTGGAAACAGTGTCAAAAATGTGCAACGCACATTAACAGCGCATACAGGTAAATATCCCATCGCAATAAAGTTCCAGAAGTAGATCCTTTAGCGTTAGAAGATTTAGACTTAGTACTACGAACTGAAGAAAGAAAAGAAGAAGGCACTTCCATTAGATGGAATCAAAATAGAACTTATAAAATACACTTATATAATGTGCAAATTTAAATTTTATATCTACTCTATAAATGCTGACAAAATTGCAATATGCGTTTCACTTTGTAATCACCTCTAGTTAACCTATTCAGAAAAAAAGATCGCAAAATTGTGAAAATTATAAAGGAATTAATCTATAGCAATATACCGATAATGTGACTCCTGTGAAAGAAAATGTACACTACTGGCCATTAACATTGCTACACCACGAAGATGACGTGCTACAGACTCGAATTTAACCGACAGGAAGAAGATGCTGTGATATGCAAATTATTAGCTTTATACAGCATTCACACAAGGTTGGCGCCGGTGGCGACACCTACAACGTGCTGACATGAGAAAAGTTTCAAACCGATTTCTCAAAAAAATGGTTCAAATGGCTCTGAGCACTATGGGACTTAACATCTGTGGTCATCAGTCCCCTAGAACTTAGAACTACTTAAACCTAACTAATCTAAGGACGTTACACACATCCATGCCCGAGGCAGGATTCGAACCTGCGACCGCAGCAGTCACGCGGTTCCGGACTGAGCGCCTTAACCGCGAGACCACCGAGGCCGGCCCCGATTTCTCATACACAAACAGCAGTTGACCGGCGTTGCCTGGTAAAACATTGTTGTGATGCCTCGTGTAAGGAGGAGAAATGCGTCCCATCACGATTCCACTTTGATAAAGGTCGGATTCTAGCCTAACGCGATTGCGGTTTATCGTATCGCTACATTGCTGCTCGCGTTGGTCGAGATCCAATTACTGTTAGCAGAATATGGAATCAGTGGGTTCAGGGTGGTAATCCGATACGCCGTACTTGGTCCCAACGGCCTCCTATCACTAGCAGTCGAGATGACAGGAATCTTATCCGCATTTCTGTAACGGATCCTGCAGCCACCTCTCGGTCCCTGAGTCAACAGAAGGGGACGTTTGCAATACAACAACTATATGCACGAACAGTTCGACGACGTTTGCAGCAGCATCGACTATCAGCTCGGAGACCAAGGCTGCGGTTACCCATGGCGCTGCATCACACACAGGAGCACCTGCGATGGTGTACTCAACGACGAACCTGGGTGCACGAATGGCAAAACGTAATTTTTTCGGACGAATCCAGGTTCTGTTTAGAGCACCATGGTGGTAGCATCCGTGTGTGGCGACATCGCGGTGAACGCACATTGGAAGCGTGTATTCGCCATCGCCATACTGGCGTATCACCTGGCGTTATGGTATGGGGTGCCACTGGTTACACGTCTCGGTCATTTCTTGTTCGCATTGACGGCACTTTGAACAGTGGACGTTACATTTCAGATGTATTACGACCCGTGGCTCTACCCTTCATTCGATCGCTGCGAAATCGTACATTTCAGTAGGATAATGCACGACCGCATGTTGCAGGTACTGTACGGGCCTTTCTGGATACAGAAAATGTTCGACTGCTCCAGACCTCTCACCAATTGAAAACGTCTGGTCAATGGTGGCCGAGCAACTGGCTCGTCACAATACGCCAGTCACTACTCTTGATGAACTGTAGTACCGTGGTGATGCTGCATGGACAGCTTTACCTGACTCAATGCCCAGGCGTATCAAGGCCGTTATTACGGCCAGAGTTGGTTGTTCTGGGTACTGATTTCTCAGGATCTATGCACCCAAATTGCGTGAAAATGCAATCACATGTCAGTTCTATTATAATATATTTGTCCAATGTATACCCGTTTATCATCTGCATATCTTCTTGGTGTAGCAATTTTAGTGGCCAGTAGTGTAATTTGACCGAGATCGTACGTCTAATGCTTGAGGTAACGGACGTTTATCGTTTCTCTAAAGATTTCTGTTGAAAGGAGGCAGTAGCAGAACAAACGGGAATTAAACCAAAGTCCTTTTACTAATGAATAATTATACTAATGGAGTATACTGCAATTACGTCAAAGGAAATGGTCGCCTGCCTAATTAGGCAAAGTTGTACCAAAAGCTAACACGGTTCATAAAGAAAGTTGACTGCTGGGACTGACTTTATTTGATAATGAAATTATGTTTTGCAAATAAGATACCAATCAGTGTCGCAATTTATCAAGCAGTGTAACGGTAATTTGGCATGAACCTCACAGAAGAATGTTAACCGTTTTTGCAACAACTGGCTTTCAATAACACTTATTCTGTATATTAAAGCGGAAAGCTATAGATTATTATAGGTAAATAATTACTAATGGTGGAGCAATATTAATGTGGATAAAAGAATCTTTTATCAGCTTCATTATTGGAAAATAATGTCACTGAAATGGTTTTCAGATGATTATATTATTTTTACTGATTATTATGTGTATTCTCAAGAAGTGTTCACTTACTTATACTATTTAGCTCAAGTGGGATAACTGATACCTGGATCTAGTTTAGTTTAATGGTTGTAGTTATTTGCTTATTAAGTTTATTAACATTAGACAACTGGCAAATGCACTTCACTAACGCTGTAGTTGTAATATGAAATTTAAATCTGGCTCAACAGTTAGCAAGAGGCCCAGAAACTGATCTATCAGTTAGACGCAGATCAAGATTTTACATATTAGTCACAACACAATATGAGTAACACTATTAACTATATGAAAATGAAATTAAAAATACTGTTACTTCCAGACCTATGCAATAAGTAATCCTTATATCGGCCCATCAAAATCTATTAACCAGAACTATTATGAACCACCATGGTTTTTGCAGCTTACTGTAATACTGTACTGAGATTTCAGTAAGAATAATCTTTAGGCTTAAATACTTTAAAACTTTTCTTGACAACTGTACTTTGGCGAAACTTTAAGTATCCTTTTATGAGAAATACGCGGCACTCTTAAAAACTTACAATCACTAATCAGTTCTGCAATTTACGACTGCACTAAGTTTTACGTCACATTACTTTTAAACTACATCCATACACTAATTACATTGAGATAAACTGACATAAGTAATGAATAAACCATTTACATAGGCGTTGCATCAAAGAGCTTGCTGATACACAGCTCGCATTAAGTAAAACCGGACAAAGAAATTAGATTAGGCATACATAGGTAATATGGATAACAGTGTTAAAAGTCTCATGAATGCAGGACATAGAACCTATATTAAAATAGCAAGTAATAGATTAAAATCTGTTGCAGTTCGTGTGCTAGGAGAAGGGAACACTGGATATAGGAAAGAGAGGCTGAGCATGGCTAATGTCCTCACCATTAGAGAAGTAATATACTCATGCTCATAAATTAAGGACAATGCTGATACATGGCGAAACAACGCTCTGGTGGGCGGTTTGCGGGTTTAAATCACCTCGGCGCATAACCATGCGGTGCATTTGACCTGCGGTCGTGGCACGGTGGTGCTGGCAGCAGCCACATACACAGAGGTGTGTTGGTGCATGTCAGAGTACGGCGCAGCGAGTAAGTGTGCAGACGTTTTCAGACGTGCTAATGGTGACTGTGTGTTGAAAATGGCTCAAAGAACACGTATTGATGACGTTATGAGGGGTAGAATACTAGGGCGACTGGGGGCTGGTCAAACACACCAGGTCGTAGCACGGGACCTCTGTGTGCCACAAAGTGTGATCTCAAGATTATAGCAACGATTCCAGCAGACAGGAAACGTGTCCAGGAGCTACAGTACGGGACGTCCACAGTGTACAACACCACAAGAATACTGATATATCACTAATAGTGCTCGCAGACGGCCACGGAGTAATGCAGGTAGCCTTGCTCGGGACCTTACCGCAGCCACTGGAACAATTGTCTCCAGACACACAGTCTAAAGACGACTAAACAGACATGGTTTATTCACCCGGAGACCTGCAAGGTCCATTCCACTGATCCTTGCTCACAGGAGAGCCAGTAAAGCCTGGTCTCAAGAACACAGTACATGGTCATTGGAACAGTGGTCCCAGGTTATGTTCACGGACGAGTCCAAGTATAGTCTGAACAATGATTCTCTCCGGGTTTTCATCTGCCGTGAACCAGGAACCATATACCAACCCCATGTCCTTGAGAGGGACATGTGTGGAGGTCGTGGTTTGATGGTGTGGGGTGCACATACACCCCTGCATGTCTTTGACAGAGGAACTGTAACAGGTCAGGTGTATCGTGTATCGGGACGTCAGTTTGCACCAGTACGTCCGCCTTTTCAGGGGTGCAGTGGGTTCCACATTCCACCTGATGGGTGATAACGCACGGCCCCAACGAGCGCCATCATGTCAGACGATTGGAGTGGCCTGCCTTTTCTCCGGACCTAAACCCCATCTAACACGTCGGGGATGCTCTCGGCAGACGTGTCGCTGCACGTCTTCAAAACCCTAGGACACTTCAAGGGCTCCGACAGGCTCTGGTGCAAGAACGGGCGGCTATACCCCAGCAGCTGCTCGACCACTTGATGCAGAGTACGCTAACCCGTTGTGCAGCCTGTGTACGTGTGCGTGGTGATCATATCCATACTGATGTCGGAGTACATGCGCAGGGAACAGTGGAGTTTTGTATCACATGTGTTTCGGGACTGTTTCCTCAACTTATCACCAATACCGTGGACTTACAGATCTGTGCCGTGTGTGCTCCCTATGTGCCTATGCTGTTAGCGCCAGTTTTGTGTAGTGCCAAGTTGTGTGGCACCACATTCTGCAATTATCCTTAATTTATGAGCATTTGTGTAAAGAATTTAGAAACAAGTCTCATATTTTGATATGGTGGTTGGCATTATAAATCGAATAAAATTATAGTAAATGCTAGAAAATAAGGGATAGCCACCACACTTAATATGATATGAGGAGCCTGCACAGAAATACTTATTTTATCATAGAGAAGAAAGTTAAGAAACTGAACGGATTCTAGCAAATAAAGAACTTATTTATAATGTATATACTCCTAAGTTCACAGACTCTGACAGGCACGGGAAGGGTGTAAAACTTTTTTAGTAGTTTATGTTTATTTTTACTCAAATATTATTCAGCACATCAAGAAATTTCGAACATTGTATACTGTTCTCTGTCGCTTCAGGAGCTACATTTTTTGTGTTATCCTGTCTGTTTTCAAAGCTGCAACTATTGGCTGACCTTTCGCTTGACTTTTATTCATTGTTGTCTATCTGGGAGCCGTCACTGGGTTGCATGCGTAAAACGTTATATGAAAAACAGTAGCTTTCAGTCACAACTTTTGGTTTAGGACAGAGTGTTGTTCTATGGAACACTTTTCAAACTTTACCTCCAGCAGGTGCGGTAATAGAAAACTTAATGTATTTTCTTATTCCATTTATAAATGATAGCATTCACTTTATGTGTGCTGTAGTCTTTCTCTTAAGTAAAAAAGTTACTCCTGAAAAGTAAGCGTTTTCGAAATACGAAAAACTTGTAAGTAAGTAGGCTGTTTAGGTTTTCTTATTGGTAACGCCACGTAGCGCTCTGTGTGAAAATCACTGGCTGTGCTGTGTGCAGTCTGTGGCTGGTTAACATTGTTGTAATATTCGCCATTGTAGTGTTGGGCAGTTGGCTGTTAACAGCGCGTAGCGTTGCGCAGTTGGAGGCGAGCCGCCAGCAGTGGTGGATGTGGGGAAGTAAGATGGCGGCTTTTTGAGAATGGATAATCTGGAGGTGTGTCCATCAGGAACAGTACATTTGTAAGAATGGATGTCATGAACTGCTATATATATTATGTCTATTAAGGTAAATACATTGTTTTTTCTCTATCAAAATGTTTCATTTGCTAACTATGCCTATCAGTAGTTAGTGCCTTCAGTAGTTTGAATCTTTTATTTAGCTGGGAGTAGTGGCGCTCCCTGTATTGCAGTAGCTTGAGTAACGAAGATTTTTGTGAGGTAAGTGATTTATGAAACGTATAGGTTAATTTAGTCAGGGCCATTCTTTTGTAGGGATTACTGTAAGTCAGATTGCGTTGCGCTAAAAAAAAATATTGTGTGTCAGTTTAAGCACAGTCATGTATAATTTTTCTAAGGGGGCGTTTCAGTCCCATTTCAGTAATTAGTGAAACAGCCTTTAGCAAATGCAACAAATCGAACGATTGCCCCAAACTTCCGTTACGTAAGATTAAATTACAAGGTGCAATCTTTGTAAAAAGTGTAGATGTACGCCAACAAACCAACTCAGAATTCTTTTGTCAAAGCCACAGCTTCTCTATGAACATTCTTATTGTTCCATTATTACGGAAATTATATTGGGAGTAGACTTTTTGAATGAATACAAAGCAATCTTAAACTTTCACGATGCTGAAATAAGTTTAGAGAAAGAAGGTAAGTCAATAGCTTTGAAATTTGAAGATTGGCTCTCAAACCATGACGAAGAAATTAATCGGCTTTACCTCCTGTTAGACACCAGTTCGGAACTTTCGACGGAACGTGACACTAACAATCACTCTGCAAGTATTGACAGGGATGTTATTGACGGCGCATTTGATACTAATGAGTTAATTCAGAATAAAATTCAAACAATTGAGAATTGTAATGATACTGATAGGCAAGACCTTTTTGAGATTTTACAAGCACAATCCACAGTTTTTACTCACAAAACAGGAACAATCAAGGGATTTCAATACCAATTTCGTGTTCGTGAGCTTACTAAATTTTGTGTTGGACCATACGTAATTCCGGCACATTATAGGGACCGTGTTAGAACAGAAATACAATTTATGCTTGACGAGGGCATTATTGAGCCTGCAGTAAGCTCATACAACAATCCATTACATGTTGTTGAGAAGAAAAATGGGTCGATCAGGCTTGTCTTAGATTCGAGACAAATCAATACTATCATCATTCCTGAAACAGACACGCCGCAAACGTTGGAAGAACTTCTTCACAATTTTAATGGTGTAAAAGTGTTGTCTTCTATTGATCTCAGATCCAGCTTTTATCAGATCGAACTTCATCCAGAATGTAGAAAATACACAGCTTTCCTTTGTTTCGGCGTTTATTATCAGTTTCGGAAACTTCCTTTTGGTTTGAACATTTCTTCGGCAGCATTCATTCGCGGGCTAAATTCCATATTAGCTGAGTTCTTAAAACGCCACATCACTTTATATGTGGACGATATTCTGATAGCAGAAGCCTCATGGGAACAACACAATCGCATACTCAACAGCGTGTTACATATTTTTGGAGAATCTGGAATTACAGTTAACTTGGAAAAGTCTGAATTCGGTAGGATAAAGGTGAAGTTTTTGGGACATATTATTTCTTCTGAAGGGATTCAGCCTGATCCTGAAAAGTTAGAAGCAATCAGAGGCATTCCAGTTCCATCCACAAAAAAACAGGTCTGCAGTTTTCTAGGTCTCGTACATTTTTAACGTCGTTTTCTGAATATGCAAATTCTAGTTACACCAAAACTTTGTTCTCTCACTGGAAGAAATACTATTTGGAACTGGGACGAACAAGCACAGTTGGAATTCAATTCTTTGAAAGAAGCGTTACTTAACGCGCCAATACTAGCTCATCCAGATCTGTCACAAGATTTCTGCCTTAGCACGGATTCTTCTAAAGTCGGTCTTGGTGCCCATTTATTTCAAGAAGCCATAGAAAATGACACTACTGTTCAGAAAACCATTGCTTTTCCTAGCCGAGTGCTAACAAAATCTGAAAAAAATTATTCCGTTACTGAATTAGAAGCTTTAGCTATCGTTTGAGCATTTAACAAATTCCGTTTCTTTCTTTCTGGCAAGCACGTAAAAGTATACAGTGATCATCGTGCATTAATTTTTCTAAGGGGACGTTTCAAACTGTTCCAAGGTACAACATTGTCATGCGCCTAAATACTCTGTTCAATCGCAAAATTTCTGTAATGGCGAAAATATTGTCAATAGTATATTTACACTGTCGAGTCACATTAATGTGGCCACCAAGCCAGCTTTTGGCACGCGGACCGCTGAGACATGTGCGGGAAGAGAGTCTTCCATGCCGAATCCAATATCGTGCCTAACTGCTCCAGCTTCCTCGGTTGAGGATCCATGGCGCGAACAGCCCGACTGGGGTGCTCCCACAGATTCTGTGCTGCGCTTTAATCCGGGGAGTTTTGTGGCCGGGGGATACTGTAAACTCATCCTCGTGCTCTGTGAACCATGCACGTGACCTACGAGCTGTGTGACACGTTGCATCGTCCTACTGGTAGATACCATTGTGGTGAGGAAAAAACAAACTGCATGTAGCAGTGGACACTGTCCCCAAGGAAATGCAAGCTTGCGTTGGTCCATTGAGCCTTGCAGAATGACAAGGCCACCCAGCGAATGCCACGAATACATTACCCAGACGATAAGGCTCCTTCCTCCGACCTGGATCCTTCCGACGATTGTCGCAGGACCATAAACGCGAACGGCTATCTGTCCCATGGAGCGTAAAACGTGATTCATTTGAAAAGGCTACCTGTCGCCACTCATTGACGTCCAGCTGCGGTATCGGGGTGAAAATTCCAGCCTTCGCCTTCGATGAACTGCAATCAGCAGGAGTGCGTGAACCTGACGTCTACCGCCGAGGCCCACACGCAGCAGCGTTTGCGGACCGGTCGTTGAGTAGACACGGTTGGTAGTCCTTCGGTTCATCTGGACGGACAGTTGCTCAACAGTTGCGCGTCTGTTCGCCCGTACATATCTCCGTATCCGTTGTTTACCCTTGTCATCTGTTTCCCGTGGTGCGCGTCAGTTACCTCAGCGCCGATTTTGGGTTCCGCCATTTTGCCTTGAACAATATATTTTAACCACGATGGCACGTGAACAGTTTACAGACGTAGCGGTTTCGTAAATGTTTCCTCCACTTGCCCGAAAGACAGTAGTTATGCCGGTCTGGACGTCAGATAAATCGCTCCGTTTCCGAATTTAATAACGACTTTACTGTTTTATCGCGCCCCCCACCCCCGACAACAGCTTTATATTCTTTCCACTGGTAGTGCTGACATCTATCGTCTGTGCCTTGTTACTGCGTGTTGACGTCGAGCGTAGGTGGTGGTCACATTAATGTGACTCGACTATGTCATAGTCTGTGTGCTACATATTACTCTGCTACACCAGTAACCAGTAAGTGAAATCAAATCCGAGCCGTCCTCGTTCATAGCGTGCAGCCATCTTCGAATGTACGCTTTCCATTTCGCAGTCACCAGACTACGTCGTACGCCTGATCAGCTCACCCCGCTTCCATTTGCACCCTGCTTCACAGATTTTTGAGGTAGAGTGTTGCAACGCAGCAGTGCTGGAAGCTGTTCTTGTTGATGTTTTGGTCAGACAGACCTTCCCTTATGCACATGCTGAACAATACCGTCGGCTTCAAATTTATCCCAAATACGATAAATTGTTGTACGCGTTGGCGGCTGAGTTCTGTACACATTACACCATTGCCGTTGTACCTCCATCAAGTTTTCATACTTCCAGTACCACCACAGTACCGCCTTCTGTTGCTCAAACGACAATCGTACTTCATTCATTACTGCACTGTCATCTGCTGGAAAACGAGCGCCAAGATCCGTTGAGAAAACAATGGACTACGCTACCGCGTCGGATTTTCAACATGTTAGAGCCATTCCTTTATGCCGTGAATACTAAATAATAGTCAGATCCACATCCGAGGCAAATCCTTTTTAATGTAGCTTCTAATTGTCTCTTTTAGCACCGTCGAAATGTACCGTGCTAAGCCTAGCTACGTACTGCCTGCTGTTCACACAAGGGAGCCGCTCAGTTTCACCTCCAAATCCACCTTTTACATCGTGCCATGCCACTTTCGTTTCGGAGGAACTTCCCTACAGCTTTTACATATTACAAATACAATTCTCCTAAGCATGAACCAGCTTTTAACAAACATTTTCTTTTTATGAGCATATTCATATTATAATAATTTACCCTTTCAAAATAGTATTTTGCTTTTTTCTCATATACATTACAAAAATCTAATTTTCTTGTAATGGATCAAGGAGTTTAAACAACAGAGAAAACATACTTCACAAATTGCTACTATACAGTTACATAACATAAACCTGCTTCTAATCGATATAAGAGTTACAAGTTAGGCGGGAGGTGAGAAAACTTGGATTTCATGGTCGTGCGGCTGCTCGTAAGCCACACATCACGCCGGTAAATGTCGAACGACGCCTCGCTTGGTGTAAGGAGCGTAAACATTAGACGATTGTACAATTGAAAAACGTTGTGTGGAGTGATGAATCACAGTACACAATGTGGCGATCCGATGGCAGTGTGTAGTTACGGCGAATGCCGGGTGAACGTCAGAGCCAGCGTGTATAGTGTCAACAGTAAAATTCGAAGGCGGTAGTGTTAAGGTGTGGTCGTGTTCTTGTTGTTTTGCGTGGCATTGTCACAGAACAGGCCTACATTGCTGTTTTAAGCACCTTCTTGCTTCCCACTGTTGAAGAGCAATTAGGAGTTGGCGATTGCATCTTCATTTACATCTACATTTATACTCCGCATGCCACTCAACGGTGTGTGGCGGAGGGCACTGTACGTGCCACAGTCATTACCTCCCTTTCCTGTTCCAGTCGTGTATGGTTCGTGGGAAGAACGACTGCCACGAAAGCCTCCGTGCGCGCTCGAATCTCTCTAATTTTACATTCATGATCTGCTTGGGAGGTAGGGGGAGGCAATATATTCGATACTTCATCCAGATACGTACCCTCTCGAAACCTGGACAGCAAGCTACGCCGCGATGTAGAGCGCCTCTCTTGCAGAGTCTGCCACCTGAGTTTGCTAAACATCTCCGTAACGCTATCGCGCTTACCAAGTAACCCTGTGACGAAACGCGCAGCTCTTCTTTGGATCTTCTCTATCTCCTCCGTCAACCTGACCTGGTACGGATCCCACACTGATGAGCAATACTCAAGTATAGGTCGAACGAGTGTTTTGTAAGCCACCTCCTTTGTTGATGGACTACATTTTCTAAGGACTCTCCCAATGAATCTCAACCTGGCACCCGCCATACTAACAATTGATTTTATATGATCATTCCACTTCAAATCGTTCCGTACGCATACTCCCACATATTTTACACAAGTAACTGCTACTAGTGTTTGTTCCGCTATGATATAATCATATAATAAAGGATCCTTTTTTTCTATGTATTCGCAATATATTACATTTGTGTATGTTAAGGGTCAGTTGCCACTCCCTGCACCAAGTGCCTATCCGTTGCAGATCTACCTGCATTTCGCTGCAATTTTCTAATGCTGCAACTTCTCTGTATACTACAGCATCATCCGCGAAAAGCCGCTTGGAACTTCCGACACTATCTGCTAGGTCATTTATATATATTGTGAAAAGCAATGGTCCCATAACACTCAACACTCCCTTGTGGCACGCCAGAGGTTACTTTAACGTCTGTAGACGTCTCTCCATTCAGAAAAACATGCTGTGTTCTGTTTGCTAAAAACTCTTCAATCTAGCCACACAGCTGGTCAGATATTCCGTAGGCTCTTACTTTGTTTATCAGGCGACAGTGCGGAACTGTATCGAACGCCTTCCGAAAATCAAGGAAAATGGCATCTACCTGGGACCCTGTATCTAATATTTTCTGGGTCTCATGAACAAATAAAGCGATTTGGTTCAAATGGCTCTGAGCACTATGGGACTCAACTGCTGTGGTCATCAGTCCCCTAGAACTTAGAACTACTTAAACCTAACTAACGTAAGGACATCACACACATCCATGCCCGAGGAAGGATTCGAACCGTAGCAGACGCACGGTTCCGGACTGCGAGCCTAGATAAAGCGATTTGGGTCTCACACGATCGCCGTTTCCGGAATCCATGTTCATTCCTACAGAGTAGATTCTGGGTTTCCAGAAATGATATGATACGCGTGTTCTAAAATTCTACAACAGATCGATGTCAGAGATATAGGCCTATAGTTTTGAGCATCTGCTCTGCGACCCTTCTTGAAAACTGGAACTACCTGTGCTCTTTTCCAATCATTATGAACCTTCCGTTCCTCTAGAGACTTGCGGTACACGGCTGTTACAAGGGGGCCAAGTTCTTTCGCGTGCTGCGTGTAGAATCGAATTGGTATCCCGTCAGGTCCAGTGGACTTTCCTCTGTTGAGTGATTTCAGTTGCTTTTCTATTCCTTGGGCACTTATTTCGATGTCAGCCATTTTTTCGTTCGTGTGAGGATTTAGAGAAGGAACTGCAGTGCGGTCTTCCCCTGTGAAACAGCTTTGGAAAAAGATGTTTAGTATTTCAGCTTTATGCGTGTCATCCTCTGTTTCAATGCCATCATCATCCCGGAGTGTCTGGATATCCTATTTCGATCCACTTACTGATTTAACGTAAGACCAGAACTGACTAGGATTTTCTGTCATGCGACCGCTACGGTCGAGGTTCGAATCCTGCCTCGGGCATGGATCTGTGTGATGTCCTTAGGTTAGTTAGGTTTAAGTAGTTCTAAGTTCTAGGGGACTGATGACCTCTTACGTTAAGTCCCATAGTGCTCAGAGCCATTTGAACCATTTTCTGTCAAGTCGGTACATAGAATTTTTCTTTCGAATTCACTGAACGCTTCACGCGTAGCCCTCCTTACGCTAGCTTTGACATCGTTTAGCTTCTGTTGGTCTGAGAGGTTTTGGCTGCGTTTAAATTTGCAGTGAAGCTCTCTTTGCTTTCGCAGTAGTTTCCTAACTTTGTTGTTGAACCACGGTCGGTTTTTCCGTCCCTCACAGTTCTACTCGGCACGTACCTGTCTAAAAAGCATTTTACGATTGCCTATATCTTTTTCCATAAACACTCAACATTGTCAGTGTCGGAACAGAAATTTTCCGTTTGGTCTGTTAGGTAGTCTGAAATCTGTCTCCTATTACTCTTGCTAAACAGATAAACCTTCCTCCCTTTTTTTATATTCCTGTTTACTTCCATATTCAGGGCTGCTGCAACGGGCTTATAATCACTGATTCCCTGTTCTCCGCTTACTGAGTCGATAAGTTCGGGTATGTTTGTTATCAGTAGGTCCAAGTTTGCACAGTGGATAGGCCTTCAAAAACTGAACACAGATCAATGGAGAAAACAGGAAGAAGTTGTGTGGAACTATGAAAAAAATAAAATATACAAACTGAGTAGTCCATGTGCAAGATAGACAACATCGAGGATAAATTGAGTTCAGGAGCGCAGTGGTCCCGTGGTTAGCGTGAGAATCCGTGGAACGAGAGGTCCTTGGTTCAAGTCTTCCCTCGAGTGAATCGTCTAACTTTTTATTTTCAGACAATTATTATCGGTCCGTCCTCACCTTTTTGGGAGTGATTATCACATCCACAAGAAAACCTAAATCTGGCAAGGTAGAAGAAATTTTTACCTATTCGCCAAGTGTACAAGTTAGGTGGGTCGACAACATAACCCTGTCATGTGACGCACATGCCGTCACCAGTGTCGTATAGAATATATAAGATGTGTTTTCCTGTGGAGGAATCGGTTGACCTATGACCTTGAGATCAAATGTTTTCGGTTCCCTTTGGAAAGGCACGTCCTTTCGTCTACTAATCGCACGGTTTTGCGGTGCGGTCGCAACACACATACACTAAACTTATTACAGTGAACAGAGACGTCAATGAACGAACGGACAGATCATAACTTGGCGAAAATAAAAAAAGTAAAGATTTCACTGTAGTGAAGACTTGAACCAAGGACCTCTCATACCGCAGCTGCTCACGCTAACCACGGGACCACGGCGCTCTTGCGCACGAATTATCCTTAATGTTGCCTATCTTCCGCATGGACTACTCACTTTGTATATTTTGCTTATTTTTTTATAGTTCCACACAATTTCTTCCTGTTTTCTCGATTGATCTGTGTTCAGTTTTTCAAGGAGTAAGCACTGTGCCAACTTATAACTAAATCTGAGGGGGGTGCGATAGTGAAGTTCCCTTGTCAGTATAATGTCACTCGATGCTCTGTCCCTACCACCCGTCCTACACATCTGAGTGTCCCAGTCTGTATCTGGTAAATTGAAATCTCCACTTAAGACTATAACATGCTGAGGAAATTTATGTGAAATGTATTCCAGATTTTCTCTTACAACATGATCGAACACCTGTTCATAATGCACGGACTGTGCCAGACTGTTTACATGACAGTAACAAGCCTGTAATGGACTGGCCTGCACTGAGTCCTGACCTGAATCCCATAGAGCACCTTTGGGATGTTTTGGAACGCCGACTTCGTGCCAGGCCTCACCGACCGACATCGATACCTCTCCTCAGTGGAGCACTCCGCGAAGAATAGGCTGCCATTCCCTAAGAAACCTTCCAGCACCTGATTGAACGTATGCCTGCGAGAGTGGAAGCTGTCATCAAGGCTAAGTGTGGGCCAACATCATGTTGAATTCCAGCATTACCGATGGAGGGCACCACGAGCTTGTAATTCATTTTCAGCCAAGTGTCCGGATACTTTAGATCACTTGGCGTACATTATTTGCAGTATACACGGTTTATTCAAGCGCAAAGTAGGTGTACACGCTTGCCGCACCTGTCGCTTGCAACAGGCAACAATGTAGTCTCCGCCCATGTCCCGAACTGCGCTACAGCCATCGTTCGTGGATCGGACTATAAAATATTACAGCTGGAAAGCTCGGAACTTTGTATCCAGACGGTCAGTAATAAGCGTATGGTATTGGTGGCCGGGAGACCCCTCGCGAGGCGATTCGGTCGCCGCTCCACAAGTTCTTTAACGCCACTACGGCTACTTGCGAGTGAACGAGGATCAAATGATGATGAAAGACACACAACACCCAGTCACCTCGATGTAGAGAAAATCCCTGACTTCGCCGGGAATCGAAACTGGGACCCCGCGCGCGAGAACCGAGAACGCTACCGCAAGACCACGAGCCACGGATAGTGCTGCAATTGTTGTCGCTGTGGTCTTCAGTCCTGAGACTGGTTTGATGCAGGTCTCCATGCTACCCTATCCTGTGCAAGCTGCTTCATCTCCCAGTACTTACTGCAACCCACATCCTTCTGAATCTGCGAAGTATGTTATTCATTTCTTGGTCTCCCTCTACAATTTTTACCCTCCACGCTGCCCTCCAATACTAAATTGGTGATCCCTTGATGCCTCAGAACATGTCCTACCAACCGATCCCTTCTTCTGTTCAAGTTGTGCCACAAACTTCTCTTCTCCCCAATCCTATTCAATACTTCCTCATTAGTTATGTGATCTACCCATCTAATCTTCAGCATTCTTCTGTAGCACCGCATTTCGAAAGCTTCTATTCTCTTCTTGTCCAAACTATTTATCGTCCATGTTTCACTTCCATACATGGCTACACTCCATACAAATACTTTCAGAAATGACTTCCTCACACTTAAATCTATACTCGATGTTAACAAATTCCTCTTCTTCAGAAACGCTTTCCTTGCCATTGCCAATCTACATTTTATATCCTCTCTTCTTCGGCCATCATCAGTTATTTTGCTCCCCAAATAGCAAAAATGTAATTATAAAGCACTAAGTACAGCTGAAGCGGATTATTAATACCTCAGATTGTTTAATTGCCTTCGGCAACCCCACTGCCGCTGCCAGGCTACCTAGTGCGTTACCGGCCTTAGGCAGCACCGGCTTTAATTGTTCGGGAGTCGCACCGCAATCCATAACAGTGCTAAGCCGTGATTCAAAAGAACGCGAAAACAGCCGCTCCTGTGTGGCGTCTATTGCCTTCTTCGAAAAATTGTTATCAGTGTAAGCCTGCAGGCTGGCTACCATGCGTTTCCTAATCAGATTCCACACCACAGTCTTTTTAATGTAATCAGCAACAGCTAAATCGCTGCTTCGCAGTGCATTGTTTTGTTTCACAGAACGCCACGTCCGTGGCTTGTGCACTACGCTACGTCTTAATGGCACCTTCGTACAGTGCTACCGAGAAGCGCTTCTCTGCATCTCTCAGAGCCTACACGCAGTGCTGCCCTTCTGGAAAGAGAAGCGGCTCGTTTGTCGTTGCTTTGATCTGCCGCTGGTACCGCACCGCTGTGTTTCGGTTCTGTCACGTTGGAGTCAGATAAGCAGGATGTCTCTCTCTTTCACTTCTCTTGACACCGACTGTAAAAGCATCGTTGACTGGAGATCAAATTTAACATTAGATCAGAAACTGAGCTACGTTCAGTACTAAGCTCTATTATATTACGCTTAACTTGGATAAACTGAAGCAGGCTCAAATTTTATATAAGGTAGAACGTAACATGCTTGTCAACACGGCTGAAATCGGCTGTCGACACGACTGTTGCGCTTCGACCGCAGATATTTACATCATAGATACACAGTATTTACACTACTGGCCAATAAAATTGCTACACCACGAAGATGACGTGCTACAGACGCGAAATTTAACCGACAGGACGAAGATGCTGTGATATGCAATGATTAGCTTTTCAGAGCATTCACACAAGGTTGGCAACGGTGGTGACACCTACAACGTGCTGGCATGAGGAAAGTTTCCAACCGATTTCTCATACACAAACAGTAGTTGACCGACGTCGCGTGGTGAAACGTTGTTCTGATGCCTCGTGTAAGGAGGAGAAATGCGTACCATCACGTTTCCGACTTTGATAAAGGTCGGATTGTAGCCGATCGCGATTGCGGTTTATCGTATTGCGACATTGCTGCTCGCGTTGGTCGAGATCTCATGACTGTTAGCAGAATATGGAATCGGTGGGATCAGGAGGGTAATACGGAACGGTGTGCTGGATCCAAACGGCCTCGTATCTCTAGCAGTCGAGATGACAGGCATCTTATCTGCATCGCTGTAACGGATCCTGCAGCCACGTCTCGATCCCTGACTCAACAGATGGGGACGTTTGCAAGACAACCATCTGCACGAACAGTTCGACGACGTTTGCAGCAGCATGGACTATCAGCTCGGAGACCATGGCTGCGGTTACCCTTGACGCTGCATCACAGACAGGAGCGCCAGCGATGGTGTACTCGTCGACAAATCTGGGTGCACGAATGGCAAAACGTCATTTTTTCGGATGAATCCAGGTTCTGTTTACAGCATCATGATAGTCGCAACCGTGTTTGGCGACATCACGGTGAATGCACATTGGAAGCGTGAATTCGTCATTGGCGTATCACCCGGCGTGATGGTATGGGGTGCCACTGGTTACACGTCTCGGTCACCCCTTGTTCGCACTGACGGCACTATGAACAGTGGACGTTACATTTCAGATGTGTTACGAGCCGTGGCTCTTCCCTTCATTCGATTCCTGCGAATCCCTACATTTTTGCAGGATAATGCACGACCGCTTGTTGCAGGTTCTGCACGGGTCTTTCTGGATACAGAAAATGTTCGACTGCTACCCTGGCCAGCACATTCTCCAGATCTCTCACCAATTGAAAACGTCTGGTCAATGGTGGCCAAGGTACTGGCTCGTCACAATACGCCAGTCATTACTCTTGATGAACTGTGGTATCATGTTGAAGCCGCATGGGCAGCTGTACCTGTACACGCCATCCAAGCTCTGTTTGACTCAATGCCCAGGCGTATCAAGGCCGTTATTACGGCCAGAGGTGGTTGTTCTGGGTACTGATTTCTCAGGATCTATGCACCCAAATTGCGTGAAAATGTAATTACATGTCAGGTCTAGTACAATATATTTGTGCAATGAATACCCGTTTATCATCTGCATTTCTTCTTGGTGGAACAATTTTAATGGCCAGTATTGTATTATCGAACTTACGACAAGCTATAGCTATGGAAGCAAATAAATAGAAAAAGGAGCGATCCTCAAACTTTTCTCAATGCGAGAACGATTTAATGCTGGCAACTTTGTTGGGACAGTATAAAGATACAATTGAGTGCAAAAACTAAATGAATAAAGTCAGTGCGGCCAGCGAGGTAAAAGCATGGAGAGAAGTTGCTGTTGACTTTAATTCTCATAAGATTGGGAGATATGGTGATTGGCCGAGTTTGAAATACGAAAATGTTAAGAAAAGAACCAAGAAAGCATTAGCGCATGACAAGGTATACCTTCAATAAGTACGTTCTGATTATTATATTTCATTTTTTATGTACGTTGTATGTAAACTGGAGCAAAAACAGTGTCAAATAGTGTCAAGAAAGAAATGCATAAAACTTGAGGTTGCAATTTCGTAAGGTCTACTGTTGTAGAAAGTGGATAAAAGCTAACTGCAGCCCTGAAGCCACAATTTTTTTCCTATTTTCAGCCTCTACGATGACAATGCAGATTTTCATCCTGAAGTTACACACAGTGGTTTGTGAACATTTTGATGCGGTCAAAAAGACTATTTTGAAGCAAGTTTGTTGTGTAAAATGTAGTTCATAATGTTATCCGTTACGTTCTTGTCCTGATAGATTAGAATGGACAGGGACTGCGATTGCTATGTTCGGATGAGGGCTGACTTGGCATCCCCTCGCTCACAGCTGCAATCGGCGCTGACTTCGGTCGCGCAGCTTGAGGCTGTTGCCAATGGGCACCACTGTGGGGAGCCGGACTTGGGTATCACGGGGATGTCAACCTCGTCCCGTCTGTCCCCAGATCGGTCTGCCGCTGTGGTTGCCCCGGTTGCTGCCCGCAGTGGGGCTGAGCCCTCGCCTGTGGTTGATTGGGAGGTCGTTCCAAGGCGTGGCAGGCAGCGAAAGGCGTCCCCGGAGGCTGATCAGAAAGCCTCCCCGGTGCGTCTGACAAACCGGTTTCAGGCACTGTCTCTGGCTGAGCCAGATGCAGCTGCCTGCCCTGTTTCAGAGGATCATTCTCAGCCTTCAAGGTCCGGGCAATCGGAGAGGGTGGGCTTACTGGTAGTTGGGAGCTCCAATGTTAGGCGCGTAATGTGGCCCCTTAGGGATTCGGCGGCTAAGAAGGGGAAGAAATCCAGTGTGCACTCCGTGTGCATTCCGAGAGGAGTCATTCCTGACGTGGAAAGGGTCCTTCCGGATGCCATGAAGAGCACAGGGTGCAGCCAGCTGCAGGTGGTGGCACATGTCGGCACTAATGACGTGTGTCGCTTTTGATCGGAGGAAATTCTCTCTGGATTCCAGCAGCTATCTGATTTGGTGAAGGCTGCCGGTCTTGCTTACGAGATGAAGGCAGAGCTCACCATCTGCAGCATCGTTGACAGAACCGACTGCGGACCTTTGGTGCAGAGCCGGGTGGAGGGTCTGAATCAGAGGCTCAGACGGTTTTGCGACCGTATTGGCTGCAGATTCCTTGACTTGCGCCATAGGGTGGTGGGGTTTCGGGTTCCGCTGAATAGGTCAGGAGTTCACTACACTCAGCTGGCGGCTACACGGGTAGCGGAGGCTGTGTGGCGCGGACTGGGCGGTTTTTTAGGTTAGAAGGCCTCGGGAAAGTGCGGGATGGGCTGCAATGTCAAAGGGTGCTTGGCAATTACAGGACGTGCTTGGATCAAGGAACAGTCGGAATTATAGTTGTAAATTGTTGTAGTTGCGCTGGAAAAGTCCCTGAGCTTCAAGCGCTAATAGAAAGCACAGAAGCTGATATCGTTATAGGTACAGAAAGCTGGCTAAAGCCTGAAATAAGTTCTGCAGAAATTTTTACGAAGTCTCAGACGGTGTTCAGGAAAGATAGATTAGGCAGAATTGGTGGTGGAGTGTTTGTGTCTGTCAGTAGTGGTTTATCTTGTAGTGAAGTCGAAGTAGATACTCCGTGCGAATTGGTATGGGTGGAGGTTACACTTAACAGCCGAATTAAGTTAATAATTGGCTCCTTCTACCGACCCCCAGACTCCGATGATACAGTTACGGAACAGTTCAGAGAAAATTTGAGTCTCGTAACAAATAAATACCCCACTCATACGGTTATAGTTGGTGGGGACTTCAACATACCCTCGGTATGTTGGCAAAAATACTTGTTCAAAACCGGTGGTAGGCAGAAAACGTCTTCCGAGATTGTCCTAAATGCTTTCTCCGAAAATTATTTCGAGCAGTTAGTCCACGAACCCACGCGAATTGTAAATGGTTGCGAAAACACACCTGACCTCTTAGCCACATACAATTCAGAGCTGATAGAGAGCATCATGACTAATACAGTAATTAGTGATCACAAGGTCGTTGTAGCTAGGCTCAATACCATTTCTTCCAAATCCATCAGAAACAAACGCAAAATAATTTTATTTAAAAAAGCGGATAAAGTGCCACTAGAAGCCTTCCTAAAAGACAATTTCCATTCCTTCCGAACTGACTATGCGAATGTAGACGAGATGTGGCTCAAATTCAAAGATATAGTAGCAACAGCAATTGAGATATTCATACCTCATAAATTGGTAAGAGATGGAACGGATCCCCCGTGGTACACAAAAAAGGTCCGAACGCTGTTGCAGAGGCAACGGAAAAAGCATGCGATGTTCAGAAGAACGCGAAATCCTGAAGATGGGCTAAAATTTACAGACGCGCGAAATTTGGCACGTACTTCGATGCGAGATGCCTTTAATAGGTTCCACAACGAAACATTGTCTCAAAATTTGGTAGAAAATCCGAAGAAATTCTGGTCGTATGTAAAGTACACAAGCGGCAAGACGCAGTCAATACCTTCGCTGCGCAGTGCCGATGGTACTGTTATCGACGACTGTGCCGCTAAAGCGGAGTTATTGAACGCAGTTTTCCGAAATTCCTTCACCAGGGAAGACGAATGGAATATTTCAGAATTTGAAACACGAACATCTGCTAGCATGAGTTTCTTAGAAGTAGATACCTTAGGGGTTGCGAAGCAACTCAAATCGCTTGATACGGGTAAGTCTTCAGGTCCAGATTGTATACCGATTAGGTTCCTTTCAGATTACGCTGGTACTATAGCTCCCTACTTAGCACTCATATACAACCGCTCGCTCACCGATAGATCTGTACCTACAGATTGGAAAATTGCGCAGGTCGCACCAGTGTTTAAGAAGGGTAGTAGGAGTAATCCATTTAACTACAGACCTATATCATTGACGTCGGTTTGCAGTAGGGTTTTGGAGCATATACTGTATTCAAACATTATGAATCACCTCGAAGGGAACGATCTATTGACACGTAATCAGCATGGCTTCAGAAAACATCGCTCTTGTGCAACGCAGCTAGCTCTTTATTCGCACGGAGTAATGGCTGCTATCGACAGGGGATCTCAAGTTGATTCCGTATTTCTAGATTTCCGGAAAGCTTTTGACACCGTTCCTCATAAGCGACTTCTAATCAAGCTGCGGAGCTATGGGGTATCGTCTCAGTTGTGCGACTGGATTCGTGATTTCCTATCAGGAAGGTCGCAGTTCGTAGTAATAGACGGCAAATCATCGAGTAAAACTGAAGTGATATCAGGTGTTCCCCAGGGAAGCGTCCTGGGACCTCTACTGTTCCTGATCTATATAAATGACCTGGGTGACAATCTGAGCAGTTCTCTTAGACTGTTCGAAGATGATGCTGTAATTTACCGTCTAGTAAGGTCATCTGAAGACCAGTATCAGTTGCAAAGCGATTTAGAAAAGATTGCTGTATGGTGTGTCAGGTGGCAGTTGACGCTAAATAACGAAAAGTGTGAGATGATCCACATGAGTTCCAAAAGAAATCCATTGGAATTCGATTACTCGATAAATAGTACAATTCTCAAGGCTGTCAATTCAACTAAGTACCTGGGTGTTAAAATTACGAACAGCTTCAGTTGGAAGGACCACATAGATAATATTGTCGGGAAGGCGAGCCAAAGGTTGCGTTTCATTGGCAGGACACTGAGAAGATGCAACAAGTCCACTAAAGAGACAGCTTACACTACACTCGTTCGTCCTCTGTTAGAATATTGCTGCGCGGTGTGGGATCCTTACCAGGTGGGATTGACGGAGGACATCGAAAGGGAGCAAAAAAGGGCAGCTCGTTTTGTATTATCATGTTATAGGGGAGAGAGTGTGGCAGATATGATACACGAGTTGGGATGGAAGTCATTACAGCATAGACGTTTTTCGTCGCAGCGAGACCTTTTTACGAAATTTCAGTCACCAACTTTCTCTTCCGAATTCGAAAATATTTTGTTGAGCCCAACCTACATAGGTAGGAATGATCATCAAAATAAAAAAAAAAAAAAAACAGAAATATCAGAGCTCGAACAGAAAGGTTTAGGTGTTCGTTTTTCCCGCTCGCTGTTCGGGAGTGGAATAGTAGAGAGATAGTATGATTGTGGTTCGATGAACCCTCTGCCAAGCACTTAAATGTGAATTGCAGAGTAGTCATGTAGATGTAGATGTAGATGATACAGATTCAGATGACTTTGTTAACAACAATGAAAATGAAGGAGAGAATATTTGTATTGGTCTGGTAAGGACGATAATGCAATAAAATAATGTAATAACTTTACTGTGACAGCACAATATCGCGAATTTTGCTCGGAAAATAACCTCTAATTTGGTATGCCAGCCAGGGTTCTGTTATGTTGTCCGAAAATATTAACGATAAGAAGTACCAGTTTTACAGGAGAAAATTAAAATGGCTCGAGTGTGAACATAAAATCAACATACAGAACATGAGAGAAGAATGGAAACCCTCAAAATATTGTAGATAAAGAAATTAAAGAATTACAACTGAAGTAAAGAAAAGACAATCAGACTTTTAACCAGACTCATTGCAAATTTTTTTAATCTCGTAACTTTTTGTGTAAATATCTTGTTAGTAAATTTCGAACTCATTGCGTTGTGACTGCTATTACCTTCGTCTTCTGTTAGTATGTAGCCTACTGGAGTATTTTCGTGGACAGATTTACATTCCGAAGTTATATGCTGCGTTTTGTAGACATTTCATTATGGGACGGATTTGCTGTGTAACAGCAAAATTGTTCTGGTACAGAATTGAATTATCAGGAGACCGAGAAGCAACTGCAACTAAAAAAAGGAAAATATCTTGCTTTCAAACTGACACTTTGTACATTTATTCCAATTTTTAACTTCTTACATAAATACATTGTTAATTAATGCCGTTCTCATGGCATTATGACCCCTGTTGACTTCATGTTCTGCAGGTACTGGAATTTCTGCATACACTCTTCCCTCGCAAATACATTTTCATCAATTTCAGGTCCTGCTCTGATGTTCTGGCAGCCATATTGAGCAAGACATATACTGTAACTATTATAAATGCTGCACGATTTACTTTCGCTCTGAGACCTAAACTCAAACAGGGAAATCGTCTGCTCAGCCGCCGTTTCTTCACGCCTGCAACACTGTCCCCAGATGTGTGCCCTCCGGAATTTCTGTTGCTTCCAACGTCTAATATTCTGCGTGGTGTCTGTCTGTTCTAAGTCGTGTCTCCCTACCACTTTCGCGCAACGACGCTCTGAGCGTGTTTTTTAGGGAATTGACTAGTTTGAACCTGGGACCTGTTGCTGGTAAGGAGACGCCAGACCACACATGACATGTAGAGTTCAGAAGAGTTCAGTGAGACTAGCGATGATATAACCAAGTACTTAATGATTTCAGCGTCAGCTCCACTGCACTCCCTTTAAAAGAATCTTAATACTAATTAAATTTAGTGGAAGGGGTTCAAGGCTTTCCCATTTTTAGTTAGCTGGTAAAACAACGTCGAACAACTCACAAAACATTGTTTATAAATTGCACTATTGATAAAAGGAAGTGTTTTAATACAGAATGGTAAAAACCAACTGCGTTCAACAAAAATGTGAACGAATATTCCCTGAATGGGTTTCCAAGTTCTACAATAGATAGAAGGATGACCTATGCCATATCACATCTATAATCTAGGTTTAAATTAAGTTTCACAAAGGATAAAACTATCAAAATGGTCTACAGTGACCCTCAATTATCTTTAATTACTTATCTAACTTGAGGTAAATTACAGTGGCTGATGTGGCTTCTCAATAATTATATAACAGAAAAATCATCGCATTTCAGATTTTAACTTACGTAGCAAACGTGAATACCATCAGCTTCAATTGACGATCGACACTAGTATTACGTAAAAAGGGGATGTAACAGATGAGACTTCTGCAATTCTGAGTGAAGCCTTATGCACTCAAAAATGCGGCATCGCGTGAGTTCATTACCTTGTCGGTGTTCGTCAGGGGACGGCGGCCGGCGCAGTTCCGTACAGCTCGCCGTCTCCGAAGCAACTCAACTCTAACTTCTCGTTACTACAATTTACCGAAGTTGGTTTAAAAAAACTATCTGGCTGTGTTTTCATCTGATCAATCGGGGTCTCAATGTTAACCTTAAGCTCTGCCTACAGAAATTCTGTCTATCCAATGAGAAACGTTATACTTCTCGTGGTAGGGCAATGTTTTAAAGTTTGCAACATATCAGAGACGCGAAAAAATCTCACGCTAAAACTTGCAGCTGGTGTGGCGCTTTTAGTGTTATCGTAAGATCTATACTGTTCTTCTGGAGGGCTCTATCTTTTAACATCGGTTGGGGGGTGGTCCTGTCGGTTACTTTTCGTGGTGGGGTAATATTTTTAACGTTGGCAACGTAACAGAGACGCGAAAAAGTCTCACGCTAAAACTTGCGGCTGGTGTGGTCCTTTTTGTGTTATCGTAAGATCTATACTGTTCCTCTGGTGGGCTCTAGCTTTTAACATGGGCTGGGGGGGTGGTCCTAGCGGTTATCTGGCAACGTGGGTGTCCGTCCCTTATCATAGGGCCTTCTAGCTTAACACGGTTCTGCTCTCGGCTTCTGTTCTCGTTTCTCCCCTCGGAACTGCGTCTGTCTCACGATGGGAAGGTATGACATGCATTTAGGCATTCTTGTGTTAGTCTGTGGTATTCCATTTGCTCACTCGTTACTCGTATTACTTTGATTAATTTAATGTCACGATTTATTCGAAGCTGTGTGACATACTACTGGATTTGCTTATCATGACAGGGTTTCCGTGGAAGGTGTTGGATTTGCCTGACACTTTACTAACTGAGCATGAGTTTCTAAAAATATTTCTGCCATGGGCAGATACTGGCCATCTAGCCACGAAAATGAGCTCCTTGATAAAATGACGCTGGGTGTTCCTAACGTCATTTTCATCCATTGGCATTTTCATAATTCATTTTTCAATGAGGCAATGCAGACTGATACCTTACGGACAGCTGTGCAGGCTGTTGCTATGTGTACTTTAAACAGATCATCAGCCACTAACTGAAAGTTTCCTGTGGCGTGAAGTCTTAACGTTAACAGTAACAAGCAAGGGAATTCTCCTGCGCAGGACTAAATCTTCTCCTGGGCGACCATCATTATCGCTTGGAGGAGCCTGAAGCATCGACGTGCTTATGATTATTCATAGAGACAAAACGATTTACATATGAATGATTGAATATTGATACTGTAATCAGTTATATTTTCGCCACGATACAGTTTATATGTATATTTTAAACTTGACATGTAAAAAAGAGAGAGAGCTTGCGTTAGTGACTACCGTACAGTAGCTCCCGTGTTAGAATCAACGTCAACTCTCTGAAAGTTCGTAAAGATAAATATAACACTACCACGCCATTCCATTCCTTTACCATTGAAACCAAACCAAGCTCTCTCCGTTTTCCGAGCGTTCTGGACCATTGTTGGACAAAATTCTGTGTGCGTCAATCCTACGCGATGTGATTTACATTGTTTCCTTTCGTTTACTTTACATATATCTGAGTATTCAGATGTGCCCACTGAGAATGACGACGAGATCCAGCGAGCTCCCAGGAATGTACGGTCGCAAGAATGCCGGGCTGCGGTCGGCCACGTGGCACTGCCAAGAGGGAAGACCATCGTGTTCGGCTTATGGTTCTGGAGTATCGTACGGCATCTGAAGCAGCAATTGGAGCAGCAGTAGGCACCACAGTGGCGCAATGCACTGTTAATAATGGGTTACTTCAAGGACAGCCCCGAGCCAGATGCCCTGTAGCCTGCATTCCGCTGACCCCAAACCACCGCCATTTAAACTTCAGCTGTGTCAAGAGATTGAAGGAGGACAGTAGAGGGCCTCTAACAGACTTGTCTGCGTGCTAGACACGCTGAACCTATATCTGGACTTACGGTCTGGAGTGCTATTTGGCATGACAACAGGAGAGCTCTCATAGTTATCCCACATACCCTTTTTTATGTCCATCTAGTGATTCGACCAACGGCAACGGCCTTGCCGCAGTGGATACACCGGTTCTCGTGAGATCACCGAAGTTAAGCGCTGTCGGACGTGGTCGGCACTTGAATGGGTGACCATCCAGGCCGCCATGCGCTGTTGCCATTTTTTGGGTTGCACTCAGCCTCGTGATGCCAATTGAGGAGCTTACTCGACCGAACAGTAGCGGCTTCGGTCAAGAATACCATCATAATGACCGGGAGAGCGGTGTGCTGATCACACACACCTCCTATCCACATCCTCCACTGAGGATGACACGGCGGTCGGATGGTCTCGTTGGGCCACTTGTGGTCTGTAGACGGAGTGATTTAGTGATTCGACCGGTTGTGCCGTCATTCATGAAGTGCTTTTCACAGTGTGTTTTCCAACAGGATAACGCTCGTCCACACACCGGTGCTGTAAGCCAACATGGTCTACAGAGTGTCGACACGCTGCCTTCGCCAGCTCGATCACCAGATCTGTCTCCAATTGAACGCGTATGGGACTTCATCATACGACAATTCCAGCGATATCCACAACAGTGTTAACACGTCGCTGTATTGACCGACCAAGAGTAACAGGCACGGGACTCCATCCCACAAACCGACATCCGGCACCTGTACAACACAATGCATGTACGTTTCCATGCTTGCGTTCAACATCCTTGCGGTTACACCAGTTATTAATGTTCCAGCATTTCACATTTGCAATGGTTTATCTCACATTACATTAACCAGTGATCTTGCAATGTTAATCACTTAAATATGTTAAGTAGACAAATGTATTTCCGAAATTTCATTACTCTGAATCAGTTACTTTTTGGCGTTGCGAGTTTTTCCGTCAGTCCACAGTTTTCCTGTTTTTTGTAATACCGACGAGAGGAAGAAAAGTAAACTACTTACTGTTACGTGAACAATTTTTGTTTAAAATTACATATAAGGCGAAAGAGTATACATGAAGGAACAAATATCTAATGGTTTACTTGCTTGATATTTAACGTAAAACTGACGGACATTTTCACAGCACTCTTGACACAGTGGACGATTTCCGAAGTGGAATGTCCCATGCATCTAGCTCCAACCACCATTACGCGTTCAAAGTCTGTTAATTCCCGTCGTGCTGCCATTATCACATCGTAAACCGGTTCACGTGAATCTCCCGAGTACAAATGACAGCTCCGCCAATGCACTGCCCTTTTATACCTTGTGTACGCAACACTACCGCCACCTTTATAACTGTACATCGCTACCCTATTATTTTCGTTAATTCAGTGTACTCCAAAGAAGTTGTGTGGCCATGCGAAGCCAGACAAATATACAGTGAAGTCCATTATTACCGGATTATGATCTTGGCTATAGATGTGAATGGAAGCAATAAGATCTTTAAAATGCCCGGGGTAGGCGTCCAGAGCTACGTCAGTTCTTCAAACATTTAATTCAGTTGTCCCGGAGACAACAGTCCCATATCGCGATACTGTGCGAGATCTGATTAACAAATTTCGAAGTAAGGTTTCAGTAACAGATGCACAGAGAATGGTCATCCTAGCGTTTTGTCTGGGGATAATCTACTCGATATTTCCGATAAAATGTCCATGAGTCCGAACAAGTCAGTAAGAAAACTCGTCCAGGAAATCCATGTTAGTGTCGGAACGCCCCACACAGGTGTAAGGAAAAAATTAGAACTTTTCCCACTCAAAGTGACAGTCTTGCAAGAACTGAAAAATACTTATCATGGCAAGAGACTGCATTATTGTCAATGGTTCAAAAATTTCGTTCAACAAAATGTAAGGGATATTCCTAATGAAACGGTTTTCTTGAATGAGGAGTACTGCAATTCCATTGTGTATTCTTAAGGAACCACTTCATAGGAGTTTGGATTGCAATTTCGGAACGTCGGATTGTGGGTCCCATATTTTTCAGCGAAACAATAAACGCACAACCATGCTGCAGTGATATTCTGTAACAATTCATAGGAGAACTTGTGTTAAGTGAAATACTGAACGGTTATTTTCAACAAGATGGTGCAACCGCGCACACAGCTCGCGTTTCAATGTCACTGCTTGTTGATATTTTTGGTGATTGCGTAATTTCACAGGGACTTTGGCTTCCACGATCGTCTAACCTAACACCACCTGACTTTTTCTTCTGGGGTGCAGCGAAAGCAACTGTCTATAAAAACCGTCCAAAATCCATCGATGAATTGAAAACTGCAATATCCACTTTCACTGCTTCCGTTACAGAAGAAATATTACAGCTTGTGTTTGGAAACATGATTAGACGAATTCAATTGGCCGGCCGGTGTGGCCGAGCGGTTCTAGGTGCTTCAATCTGGAACCGCGTGACCGCTACGGTCGCAGGTTCGAATCCTGCCTCGGGCATTGATGTGTGTGATGCCCTTAGGTTAGTTAGGTTTAAGTAGTTCTAAGTTCTAGGGGACTGATGACCTCAGATGTTAAGTCCCATAGTGCTCAGAGCCATTTGAACCATTTCAATTGAATTGTGTATTCAACAACAGGGGGGACACTTTCAACATTTAATGTGAAAATTTGTAGGTAAAAATGAATATTCAATAAATTAATAACTTGTATTTCACTGAGTTTCATTTCGGTAACAATCATACGGCATGCCCCGTAGAAGAGGCAGGTAAAGTGCGACGAAGAAAGACGCGTTTCGTCACATGATCTGTTAGTACAGCCCGGCACGGGACGAGCTGCTGCTGTGATGTGGCTATACGCTATTTCACACTAGAGGAGCCATTTCGTCACCTGGAACACAAAAAAAGTTATGCTCTGTTTCGGCAACGTGCTACGTGAAGAATAACTAATGAAAAGCAAGAAAGCTTCGTACGTCACAAGCAGAACTAATGAGACATCTTGTTGTATTTGTCGTGTTCAGCTGAAGCCCATGTTTGATGGGTGATGTTATGCAAATGTAAGCGCACTTTCAGAAATGATTTTGTGAACTTTTATAACATGGTGTCTTTATTGACTGGAATTGCACGAGGGTGTTTCCGTAAGTTACGGAACACATTCTTTTCCTCTGCCTGTTTCGGTCGAAAAAGTGCGATATCTGTTGTGGACACATCGAATATTTCCACTTCAGTACCCTACAGATTCATGAAATGGTGTCTGCAACGAAAGTACGTTCCAAGCAGAGAGTTGCCATTGAGTTTTTTTTGGCTGGAAAACAGAACATCGCAGATGTTCATAGGCATGTGCAGAATCTCTAAGGAGACCTGACAGCGAAAAGAAGCACGGTGAGTCGTTGCGTGAGTCGTCTGTCACCAGTGCAACAAGACGGCACAAACCTGTCCAATCTCGCACGTGCCGGCCGGTCGTAAACACCTTGCTGCACAATTGGACGTCTTTGTTGGCAGTGCTCGGCTCCTCGCAGCATAACAGGAGACCATAAAGAGCAGCGTAGGACCATCTATGCGAAACTGCTTGCACATTACCGCACATTATGCCCTCTAGTATTACAGGTAACTATAAAATATTTCTGTTTGCTGATGACACTAGCTTGGTAGTAACGGATGTTGTGTGCAATATTGGCTCGGTTTCAAATAGTGCAGTCCGTGACCTACGTTCATGGCTTGTAGAAAATAAACTAACGCTAAATCACTGTAAGACTCAGTTTTTACAGTTTCTAACAAACAATTCAACAAAACCTGAGGTTTTAATTTCACAGAACGGGCATATGACTAGTGAAACTGAACAGTTCAAATTTCTAGGTGTTCAGATAGATAGTAAGCTGTCACGGAAAGCCGACGTTCAGGATCTTGTTCAAAGACATAATACTGCCATTTTTAATATTCGAACGGTATCAGAAGTGAGTGATCGTTCGACGCGAAAATTAGTCTACTTTTCATATTCTCATTCGCTTATGTCGTATGGTATTATATTTTGGGGTAACTCTTCCCACTCTAAAAGGATATTTCTGACTCAGAAACGGGCAGTTCGGGCAATAAGTGGTGTAAGTTCACGAACCTCTTGTCGACCCCTGTTCACGAGTCTCGGTATTTTGACATTGGCCTCTCAATATATATATTCCTTACTGCCATTTCTTGTTATCAATATTATCTTATTCCCAAGAATAAGCAGCTTTCACTCGGTTAATACTCTGCAGAAATCAAACCTGCATTTGGATCGGACTTCCTTAACTCTTGTGCATCCATTTTCAGTAAGCTACCACTCGAATTCAAAAATCTTAGCAGTAATCCACGCGTTTTCAAATCGAAAGTGAAGAGTTTCCTCATGGGTCACTCCTTCTATTCTGTCGAGGAGTTCCTCGAAAAATTAAGCTGATTCTTATTGTTTGTTGATTGCGTTTACTTCAACTTATAAAGTGACTTTTTTCTAGTACAGAAACATTAATTTTTATCTGTTATTACTTTTATGTTGTAATTTCATGTACTGACACGTTCCATGACCTCGGAGATATGCTCCTCAATTTGGTCCTACGGAACTTGAAGAGTAAATAAAAATTACGATGCTGATCCAGACAGTATCTTGCGGAACATCGTCACAGGCGATAAAACATGGCTTCGTCCCTTCGAACCGGAAACAAAACGGCAGTCCGTGGAGTGGCGCCACACCACCTCTCGTCCGAATAAAAAGTTCGAAGCCACACCCCCAGCTGGTAAAGTCATGGGAACGGTCTTCTGGGACTCTGAAGGCGTTGTTCTGTGTGATGTCCTCGACATGGCGTCACGATCAACTCTGATATATTTTGCGCTACTCTCAGGAAATCAAAGAAGCGACTTCCAAGTGTTCATCGCAAATGATTTTCTCCTTCTCGATGACAGTGCAAGGCCTCACACAAAGACTTCATTGGACTGTTCTTCCTCATCCGCACAACAGCCAGAATCCCGTACCTTCCGACTTCCATCCGTTTCGCCCAACGAAGGACACCCTCCACGGGAAGCAGTACGTGGCTGATGGGGAGGTTACTGATGAAGCAATTCGCTGACCAGTACGGTGGTACAAAGCGGGCATATTGGCACTATCACTAAGCTCGCTTAGGGATATGGCACTGAACCGATATTATATTGAAAAATAATGTGGTGTACTGTAATCCTGGATAAAACCAACATGAGCCCAGAAAAAAGGTACATTACTTATTGAATGCCCCTTATATCTTTCCTTTTTGTCTTGTTACATGTTCATAGATAATGAAGTTTTTATTTATGTATGCTACAGACAGAACAACGTGACTAGCATGTGAGCAGGAGAGGAGAGGTAGATGTGTTGTTGTGGTCTTCATTACGAAGACTGGTTTGATCCAGCTCTTCATGCCACTGTATCCTGCGAAAGCCTCTTCATCTCTGAATAACTACTGCAATGTACATCCTTCTCAATCTCCTTATTGCATTCATCTCTTGGTTCCTCTTTAGCATATACCGCCCCACTCCCCCCCCCCCCCCCCCATACACACACATTTCCCTCCAATAATAAATTGGTGATCCGTTGTTGTATCAGAACGTGTCCTACCAACCGATCCCTTCTTTTAGTCAAGATGTGCCATAAATTTCTTTTCTCCCCAATTCTATTCAGTACCTCCTTATTAGTTATGCAATCTACCCATCTAATGTTCAGCATTCATCTGAAGCACCACATTTCAAAAGCGTCTATTATCTACTTGTGTAAACTGTTTATCGTCCAAGTTTCATTCCACACATGGCTACGCTCCACACACACATACATTCAGAAAAGGTTTCCTAGCACTTAAATCCATATTCGATGTTAACAAATTTTTCTTCTTCAGAAATGCTTTCCTTGCCATCGCCAATCCTCTCTACTTAGATTATAGTCAGTTATTCCGCTGCCCAAATAGCAAAAGCTCATCTACTACTTCAAGTGTCTCATTTCCTAATCCAATTCCCTCAGCATCTCCTGATTTAATTCGACTACATTCCATTATACTCGTTTTTCTTTTGTTGATGTTTATCTCATATGCTCCTTTCAAGACAATGTCTGTTCCGTTCAACTGCTCTTCCAAGTCCTTTGCTTTCTCTGACAGATTGCAATGTCGTCGGCATATCTCAAAGTTTTTCTTTCTGCTCACTAGACTTCAGTTCCTACTCCAAGTTTTTCTTTTGTTTCGCAAAGTGCATGCTCAGTATACAGATTGATTAACTGTCTTCTGTAGCCGGCCGGAGTGGTCGAGCGGTTCTAGGCGCTACAGCCTGGAACCGCGCGACTACTATGGTCGCAGGTTCGAATCCTGCCTAGGCCATGGATGTGTGTGATCTCCTTAGGTTAGTTAGGTTTAAGTAGTTCTAAGTTCTAGGGGACTGATGACCTCAGAAGTTAAGTCCCATAATGCTCAGAGCCATTTGTCTTCTGTACAAATTGTAAATAGCCTTTAGTTGTGTATGTTTTACCCATGCCACCTTTAGAATTTGAAAGAGAGTATTCCAGATAGCATTGTCAAAAGCTTTCTATAAGTCTATAAACGCTATAAAAGCAGGTTTCCCTTTCCTTAACCTATCTTCTAAGACAACTGGTAGGGTCAGTATTGCCTTACTTGTTCCTATATTTCTCCGGAATCCAAACTGATCTTCGCCGACGTAGGCTTCTAGCAGTTTTTCCAGTCTTCTGTTAAGGATTCCTGTTATTATTTAGCAACTATGACTTATTAAATTGATAGTTCGGTGAATTGCACATCTGTCAGCAACTGGTTTCTTTGGAATTGGAATTATTATGCTCTGCTTGAAGTCTGGGGGTTACTTCGCCTGTCTCAAAGAACTTGTTCACCACATTGAAGAATTTTGTCGCCACCGGCTCTCCCAAGCCTATCAGTAGTTCTGACGGGTGTCGTCTACCCCCGTGGCCTTATTTCGATGTAGGTTTTTCAGTGCGCTGTCAAATTCTTTTAAAAGTATTTTCCATCTCATCTTAATCTATGTCGTCTTTCATTTCTATAATATCGCCTTCAAGTTCATTTTCTTGTATAGACTCTCGATATACTCCTTTCAACTTTAAACTTTACCTTCTTTGCTTTGGACTGGTTTTTTCATCTGAGCTCTAGATATACATACAGCTGCCTCTCCTTCAAAGACATAGTTTTCGGAAACAGATTTTAAACTGTAATTAATTTCCATGGGCAAAAGCGGACTCTGACCACAATTTACTGGTTATGAACTGTAGATCAAAAATGAAGAAACTGCAAAAATGTAGGAAATTAAGGAGGTGGGACTTGGATAAGTTGCAAGCGCCAGAGCCTGCTGAGACTTTCAGAGGGAGAATTAGACAACAGGTGACTAGAACAGCGGAAAGAAGTACAGCAGAAGACGAATGAGCAGCTTTAAGAGATGAAAGAGTGTAGGCAACAGAGTATCAAATGGATAAAACGACAATGTGTAGCAGAAATTCTTGGATAACACAGGAGGTACTGAACATAATTGAGGAAAGGAGAAAATATAACAATGCAGCAAATGAAGCATGGCGAAAAGGAATACAAACGCCTAGAATGAGATTGACAGGAAGACCAAAATAGTTGAGCAGGAATGGCTATAGGACAAATGTAAGGATTTAGAAGCATTTTTCACCGTGGAGAAAAATAGATGTCTAGTGGAAAAGTCAAGATGTAGAGTTAATGTAGGAATTCTATGCACGTCCAGCTTGGTTAACAAACTGTGTGGTTTGCGAGGCACCCAAAGCCAACAGCTGCCACTGCACAGCGCTGAGAAACTACTCGATCCGTGTGCCGTCGGCGCTGTGTCTCGTGGCGCTGGATTCCGACGTCAGCGTCAGCTGCCTAGGCCGTGTGAGAGCGTTCCGAGAATGCTCATCAAACCTTAGAAGAGAGGCGTTGCGCATCACGCAGAGGTTTACTGTTGAAATTCCCGGAGAGTACGTTCCAGGAATAATGAGAGCAATGCATTGTCGGTACTTTCTACTCGCATACGTCTCGGGAAATTGGCATTTTTACCAGAAGTAACATGCGCCACACACTATTACGTGCCTTCCGGTATTAAACGTAGATACAGAGGAGCCGGTGTGGGGCGACGGGTTTAAAGTTTCGTTTTTCCCTCATAATATACTGTTTGTTTTTTATGCATTTGCACTGAAGAGCCAAAGAATTTGGTGCACCTGCCTAATATCGTGTAGGGCACCCGCGGGCACGAAGAAGTGCCTCAGCACGACGTGGCATGGACTCGACTGGAATCCTGCAGAGATGTCAATAAATCCGTCAGACCACGAGGGGTGGAGACCTCTTCCGAACAGCAGATATGCTCAATAATGTTCATGTCTGAGGAGTTTAGTGGACAGCGGGTGTGTTTAAATTCAGAAGTTTTCCTGGAGCCACTCTGTAGCAATTCTGGATGTAACGGTCATGAATGGAGCAGGTGATCAGACAGAACGCTTACGTCCGTGTCACCTGTCAGAGTTGCATCAGGGGTCACATATCACTCCAATTGCACACGCCTCCACTTACAGAGCCTGCACCAGCTTGAACAGTCCCCTGCTGTCATAAAGGGCCCATGGATTCATGAGGTTGTCTCCATGCCTGTACACGTCCACCCCCTCGATACAATTTGGAACGAGACTCGTCCACGCAGGCAACATGTTTCCAGTCATCAACAATCCAGTGTTGGTGTTGACGGGCCCAGGCGGGGCGTAAAGCTTTGTGTCGTGCAGTCATCAAGGGTACACGAATGGGCCATCGGCTGCGAAAGTCCATTTCGATGAGGTTTCGTTGAATGGTTCGCACACCGATCTGCAGCAATTTGCGGAAGGTTGCACTTCTGTCACGTTAGACGATTCTCTTCAGTCGTCGCTGGTCCAGTTCTTGCATGATCATTTTCCGGCCGCAGCCCTGTCGGAGATTTGATGTTTTACCGGATTCCTGATATTCACGATACACTCGTGAAATGGCCGTGTGGGAAAATCCCCACTTCATCGCTACCTCAGAGATGCTGTGTCCCATCGCTATTGCGCCGACTGTAACACCACGCTCAAACTCAGTTACATCTTGATAAGCTGCCATTGTAGCAGCAGTAACCGATCTAACAACTGCTCCAGACACTTGTCGTTGCCGACCGCAGCGCCGATTCTGCCTGTTTGCGTATCTGTGTATTTGAATACGCCAGCTTCATTGTAGTATGCTTCGTGTGATTTTAAATATCACTGTCGTTTACATGAGCTCGGAAATTATTTCTGCGGAAATCCAGAAAGTGATCGAGAAACCTGTTACCAATAACCTCCGGTCCACAAGTTCAAATGGCTCTGAGCACTATGGGACTTAACATCTGTGGTCATCAGTCCCCTAGAACTTAGAACTACTTAAACCTAACTGTCCTAAGGACTTCACACACATCCATGCCCGAGGCAGGATTCGAACCTGCGACCGTAGCAGTCGCGCGGGGTCCACAAGTCCACAGTCCAGCGCGCCGAATTGGAATAAAATGTTGTAACTCTCTATGATCTAAAGGAGTCGGGAACAACGGTGATACATGAAACTTTACTGTTTTAACAAATCAGTCTATTCAAGGAAAATTCACACGGACAAATCAATATTTCTGAAATTCGTTAAAGTTTCCCTATCGTAATCAGCACTCGAAATAGTCCAGAGACGACCTCTACTAGAATTTCGTAGTATTGCTAATTATTGCTCCGTCTGCTAGTTAAGTACACTTAATTACTGGCTTTAAAAAAAGATGAAAATATTACGCCACTGGCCGCGCGGCTTTCCACAACTGTACGGGCGGCACACAAAATAAAAGCATCGAAACCAAAACACAGTCCTCCCAGTAAATTGTGAATCTACGAAAGTTCATCACCACAGATTTGCACAAAATGCCCAAAACTACTCTGATCGACAAACACTCAAGTCAGCCGTCTCGAGTGCCATCCGACGTTAGTGCGGCACATCCTGAATCGTAGCGAGGTGTGTCGCGGACGACGGACCACGCTCGAATCATTTTTCACATACCGATACATTGTTCCTTTTTACTGTCGGTACAGTTTCGCACAGACCGTAAATAGAACATCTTTAGTTAGAACTCCCTAAGTGCCTCAGTAGTTCTCAGATAGCACCCTTTTGACATCAAGAGCTTACGTCTCGTTCTTACTTGAAGACTAATAACTCTCCCAATTTTTCTATGAACGATACTGGATTCTATGTATGTTCCATAAAAATATCATTTACGTCTCGTTCTTACTTGAAAACTAATAACCCTCCCAATTTTTCTATGAACGATACTGGATTCTATGTATGTTCGATAAAAATATCATTTACGTAAGTCTTAAATTCCGACTTCTAGAAATTTTCTAAAGGAACTCAAGGTAGAATGCGACCTCTGAACCGCCTCTATTTTACCATCTGTACCTCTGTAAAGCTCAATAATTACCTTCCAATTCGGTACACTTGCATCGTTTCTTCTAATTAGCATAATACTGTACTTTTGTCATTGTAACTTTCTTCTAAAGGCTGGTTAATCTATGATGGTTCTTCAAATTTTAGTACAAAAATCGGTTTTTACTTAATAATTTGAAATGTAAAAGAAGTAACTTCATAAAAACCTCTAGAGTATGTTTTTACATAAATCCAAAACTACAACTTTCTATTTGTAACTCAATGCACTTTTGAAATTTTGTGAAAAGTAAATTTTTGTGGATACTAATTATAGGATCATGCTGTTACTCAAAATATATAACACTGATATGGTTCTACACCGTCTAGCAAATTAGTGTGACATTATTTAAAAATTTGATTTCGCTTCAGGTTGTTGCGCATGCACACGCTAAACGCAGCCTTCTTGGCCTTAGCCGGTTGACGGGGAAGTACCGATCTCGTTCGCTCGCAACCTTTGCTATGTAGCCACCGCGGTTGCTTGCCGACAGTGGGAAGGGAAACTTCGTTTCCACTGTTCCTTTTTCTCTTTGCAGGTGGCGAGGTTATGCGTATACGGTTTCATAAGAAGGGCCGAACGGGTTGAGTGCTTCGCGCGCTGTGGAAATGCGCCATTAGTATCCGTTTTGTATTCGGCGCCCGACGTGTCAGGAGGCAGAAAGCCGCACCGGCCCGGGACGGTTGGGAGTGCAAATCGGGGGACTCCCAGGAGGAAACTCCTCGGGCAGAGAAACGCGCGACTCGCCAGCCAACGAGGAACTTCCTGCGCTCGTCTTTCCTGCAGGCGTGATGTCGCTGGTCGCAGAATCAAGGCCGACGTCACTGAATGGCTAGGTCTCACACAAAAGCCTCTAGAGTCTAGAGAAAAGAAGCGTCAGCAGAAATGCGCGGTTGAGATGGTCAGACCGCTGTCTCCGCTAACAATACGTTCATCCTTTTTTTTCTTTTTTTGAGTCAACAGTCTTCCGACGGGTTTAATAGGGCCACGAATTCCTCTCTTGAACCAACCGCTTCATCTCAGAATAGTACTTTCAGCTAGCATCCTGAATTATTTGCTGGATATATTCCATTCTGCATCATCGCCTACAGTTTACCCTCTACAGTTCCCTCTACTAACAAGAAAGTTATTCCCTGATGTCTTAACAGATGTCCTATCATACTGTTTTGTGAATCTTTTCCACGTACGGTCACGGAAAAAACTGTATTCGCACACTGTCGTTCACGCAGAAAACTTAATTTATTAGAACTAAAGATCACGACCACAGACTAACAGTATGGAGTTTCCTTCTTAATGTATACATAAACAGGATTAACTAGCTTAGTCTTCTGCGAAAAGTAAATAAAGATTCTGTACCAACTGGCTTCAACCACTGGGCAAAAATCTATTCATACATACAAAGAAAATCACGATGTATATAAATATAATGACAACGTTAATACTTTGTAGGCAATCCTCCTCTATGTATCACTTCTGTTAACCTCTTTGGCATGGAATGAATCGATTCTTTGGACTTATCTGAGGTAATATTTTACTACTCTTGTTGTACACATTGTTTCAGAGCACTCTTACTTCGTATTTCACGTTTACTGACCATTCCTCCAACCGTATTTTAAAGATGTTGAGCTGGATAAGGTCTGAGATCTGTGCTAGAAACTTGAGAACATGGGAAGTATGGTACAACCACCACAGACGAACAATTTCCGCTTGAAGTGATTGTTTTATTCAAAATAGTAATCTGTGCCTAAACCCAAGCTATTATCACTTTTGTTGATTTATTATGGGATATTTAAATACTGCAGTATATCCATATTACCTTCAACAAAAACAAGTTGCCCAACACTAGTTGTAGCCAC
Source organism: Schistocerca gregaria (assembly GCF_023897955.1). Classification (NCBI taxonomy): domain Eukaryota; kingdom Metazoa; phylum Arthropoda; class Insecta; order Orthoptera; family Acrididae; genus Schistocerca; species Schistocerca gregaria. The sequence continues at coordinate 802,853,588 of NC_064921.1, read as the reverse complement.
ACACCCCCATACCTTAATTCCTCCGCCATCGTGCTTTGTTTCTGTTGATCCACTGCGGACATGGGACAGCGGCTGGACAAGTATTTAACAATGAAATTCGTCAACAGCTGTGCAGTTGAAATGTTATTTTATTTTATTTTTACTATCAGTTTCGGCATTCTATTATGCTATCTTTATGCCCCTGCTTAATGAAAAGAGTGTACTTGTAGTGCATATCGAGGTGTACTACAGCAAGCTTTATAGAAAGGGGTAATAATAAAAGCACTTAAAGCTACGAAATGAAATTAGCAGCGTTAAAACAAATCTCTGTGTACAACCGACACAAGAGAATAAAATATATGTACATACTTGTTAGTCATGAAACTATTTAACATCAAGGATTTCTTTTGAATGGATTTGTCATTTTGCAGATAGGTCGCTAGCGTGATGCCCTGTACTCCCAGGGAGACGGTATGACGTTGTTGGCTGAGAATCTGGAGGACTCCTCTTAGTTAAGTTGGACTTGAGATGCTTGTTTGTTTCACCGTGGTAGTGTCCACTTGTAAAGTGATATAAAGGACACCAAGTCATATCTTTTTACTTCGATTAGTGTATAACGTGTGCTCGGAAGGTATTTGCAGTCCGTTTTTCTCTTAATGTGTTGTCTGCCATTGGATTTTGCGTCAAGTTGCATTTTTGATGCTGTGACAACTAATTATACCACTAGTTGTGATAGTACTTAGGTACCGGTACGCGCATTATTGTACTTCTAGATTACAGTGTGACATTATACTTTAAATGAGGATACGTCCTCATATATACCAGGGGTTTTCTCATCTATAAGAATTATATTCGGTTTTTGTATTTTAAAAAAAGCTTCTGGTTGTATACTGCCTAGTTCTGGTCTTTTTAATATTTTGTATGTTCTCTATTAAGCCGTGATGTTAAATGGTTTCATGACTAACAAGTATGTACGCATATTTTGTTCTGTTGTGCTGGATTTACACGAAGATTTGTCTTAACGTTGCTACTTTCATTTTGTAGCTTCAAGTGCTTTTATTATAACCTGTCACATCCTGCAAAGTTTGCTGTAGTACACCTTGATAGGCACTATAAGTATACTCTTTTTACTATGCAGGGGTCTGAAGATGGCAGAATGGAATGCCGAAACTGGTAGTAAAAATAAAGTAAAATAACATCTCAACTACACGGCTTTTTGGCGACTTTCATTGTAAAATCTTGCTTTGTTGTGGGTTGAATGTGTTTGGGATCCAGCTCAGAATTTGGTCATCTCCACACCAAAATACTACCGCCATTTACAAATGTATTAAAATTACTTTCATCTGTGAACAGTACGTTGTCCCAGAAACTCGTGCTCTTGCTTACGAGTTTACGCTTTCGAGTAATTTCAGGTCTCAATTTCTTGGTTTTCTTGCTGGTGTATGGCTTCCTCCTAGGTGCTCTAGCTCCATAAGCTGCACTATTTAAAATACAATGAATAGCACTTCGTGTGATTTCCTTCCTGAAGTGATCATTAACATGCGCAGACAATGGAGAAGCTGTCGACTAGATTTTTTTTTTTTTTTTTTTTTTTTTTGACCATCCTTATTAACACATCGCGTTCTCTTTGCGTTAGTTTCTGTGATCGATCTCTTCTATCGCTATTAATGAGAGTATTTTTTTCTCTAAATCGCGGTGTTATGGACTGCACAGTTGCCCTGTTTCTTCCAATAATACCAGCTATTTCTGAAAATGATTTTCCGCGTTCCTCTGCTTTGCGGCCCGTTTTGCTGGTGCACCGCATTCACAGCGTATCAGAACCAGCGTGCACGAGATGCAGGTTGCCACTTGAAGGCGTTTCTTGCTGCAACCTGTTCGTTAGTCGTTTCTATGTTTACATTTCTAGCAGTTTTATGATTTTTCCCTACTGTTAGAAGCCAGCTGGTATGATAGTTTTATTTACTTTTTGCAGAAGGCTAATTTGAGGTAAACCTACTGTATGTACAGATTAGGAAGGAAAACACATGCTGTTAGTTTGCAAAATAACGTCTCTGGTTGTGATTCTTAGTTCTAATAATTAAAGTTATTCTACACGAAAAACGCTGTGAGTCTTTTCTTCCATGACTGTATTTCTTCCCTCATTAATTCCGTGGAGAACCTCCTCGTTTCTTAACACACCAGACCTCCTAATTTTTTACATCCTTCTTTGCCATCTCAAATCCTTTGATTCTCTTCTCCTCAGCTTCCCCTCTGTCCATCAGTCACTTCGATAGAAACGTGTGCTCCAGGCATAAGTTGTCAGAAATTTGTTCTTCAAATTAACGGCAATATTTGATGCTAGCAAATTTCTTTTGACCAGTAATACGCTCTTTGCCTGCTGTTTGTGTCCTCCTTGTTTCGTACGTCATACGTTAGTTTTGCTTCCAACGCGGGACAATTTGTTCACTTCATCGACGTCATGGTCTCTAGTTTTGTTTCTGATTTTAATACTAATCTCATTTCTGCTGCTCCACCTCACTTTAGACTTCCCCCGGCTTACTCTGTCTATATTCTGTGCTCAACAGACTGTTCATTTTATTAAGTATATCCCGTAACCCCTTCTCCTTTCGGCTGAGGATGGTAATATCATCACTGAATCTTGTCGTAAATATTCTTTCGTCCTGGATTTTAACCCGCTCCTCATCCTTTTATTTTCGTCATTGCTTATTCGATGTGCAGATTGAAAAGCAGAGGAGAAAGGCAGCATCCTTGCCTGACACCCTTTTTAACCTGAGCACCTGGTCTTGTTAATCCATTCCTATTGATCGTGAAAAGTGTGCCATCTGGGTATTCTAGTTCTCGGCATACTAGACGATTTCTGTTTGCATAGTTCTTCCATAAGATTTCGAAAAACAAAAAAATCTATTCGCTGCTTCTTGTCAGAAGGTAGAGCGAGAGGTTTTCGTCGAAATGCCAGTCGACTTTCTTTGTCATCTTTGTCCAGTCTGAGCCGGTACTCTGTCTGTAATCTACATGAGTTCTGCAGTTCACAAGTAAACGCCTCAGGGGGTACATGAAAAAACCTTTAATATATTCTTACCATACGACATATTCTGTAACCAACGTATAGTATGACAATTGCCAAGACTGTCGAAGGAGAAAATATGTATCAACGACCATACGGAAAGTTGGTAACGTTGTGAAAAAAATTTGGGTCAGGAACGAAATTTGAACACCAATCCTCCCACCGAGGGAGGTGGCGCAGTGGTTAGACACTGGACTCGCATTCGGGAGGACGACGGTTCAATCCCGCGTCCGGCCATCCTGATTTAGGTTTTCCTTGATTTCCCTGAATCGCTCCAGGCAAATGCCGGGATGGTTCCTTTGAAAGGGCTCGGCCGACTTCCTTCCCCGTCCTTCCCTAATCCGATGAGACCGATGACCCCTCCGTCTGGTCTCCTTCCCCAAACCAACCAACCAACCAACCAATCCTCCTCCGTCACAGTCAAACACAGAGACCACATAATCACGACGCTGTAAGTACAGAACTCTGCGCGATGTTGCACATCTTGAGCTTGGACCGTTCACCGTTTCTATTTTGATCCTCTTTTTTACAATGCGCGGGAAAAACGAACACTTAAATCTACGCGTGCGAGTTCTGATTGTTCTTATTTTATTTTCTCCCTATGTAGGTTGGCGCCAACAGAATATTTTCACACTGTGAGGGGCAAGATGGTGATTGGAATTTCATGAGAAGGCTCTGCTACAGCGAAAAACGCCTTTGTTTTAATGACTGCCAGACCAATTCGTGTTATACCCGTGGCAGTCTCTCCCGTAATTCGTAATAACACAAAACAACCTGTCCTTCTTCGAACTTTTTCGATGTCCTCAATCCTATCTGATAGAGATCACACCACACAGCATTACTCCAGAAGAGGGCGGACAAGCGTCATGTAAGCAGTCTCTTTAGTAGAACTGTTACATTGTGTAAGTTCAAATGTTTCAAATGGCTCTGAGCACTATGGGGCTTAACATCTGAGGTCATCAGTCCCCTAAAACTTAGAACTACTTAAACCTAACTAACCTAAGGCCATCACACACATCCACGCCCGAAGCAGGATTCGAACCTGCGACCGTAGCAGTCGCGCGGTTTCGCACTGAAGCGTCTAGAACAGCTCGGCCACCGCGGCCGACTATTGTGTAACTATTTTGCCAATAAATCGCAGTCTTTGGTTTGCTTTCCCCACACATTATCTATGTGATCGTTCCAGTTAAATTGCCCGGACGTGATAGCACGTCACAGTGCAACCCGCCTTCCCCTCCTCCCATCACTCTCGTTTCGGATGACAACCCAAATCGTAAGCCAAGCCCTCCGGCGCACTCTGTGCTGTAGTGTTCGACCAGAAGGAAGCTAGTCTGAATCCCATATGGAGACACTCTCGTTTCGGATGACAACCCAAATCGTAAGCCAAGCCCTCCGGCGCACTCTGTGCTGTAGTGTTCGACCAGAAGGAAGCTAGCCTGAATCCCATATGGAGATGATATCTGTTCTTTCGGACATATCCGAAAGAACAGATAGCATCTTCATATAGTTAAGGCTAACCGGCCATTGACCTTCTTCTGTGTTGGATGCACACGCGTTGCTCGAACTCTTACGGGACTCGGTAAGATTGTCTGCGGCGAGTAATGAGTGTAATGGGCAGGGCACTACGAACGTAGTGTGTGGACACAAAGTTGGGAATGTGGGTCTCACGGGGAGCGTGCAAGGGATAAATCCCTACAGTCGCACTATCCTCTGTGCCCTCGGTGGCTCAGATGGATAGAGCGCCTGCCATGTAAGCAAGAGATCCCGGTTTCGAGTCCCGGTCAGGGCACACATTTTCAACTATCCCCGTTGATGTGTATCAGTGCCTCTCGAGAACTTACATTCTTGATTTAATTATCATTTCAGTTTGAATCCCTGTGGCGGAGGAAATTTAGACCACCAGTATTTGATCGACAGGGGAGGAGAAGTGCTGGCGCATAGCTCCTGGATTAAACTCGAAACCTCTGCCCTTTATGGGCTACAGCGGACACTGGCTCAATCCGCTTATCCCACGTCACACACAGGACACAGGGATCAGCCCGTACACGTAAACGCGGCTAGTGTGCCGTTCAAAGACGGCCAAGGTCGCCTGGACTGGCGAATCGCGCTATGCGTTGGTACACGCCTGTGGCAGGCTGCGAGGAGCTTGAGAGACAGGCACCTTCCGCGTCAAGCACGTGACGGAGGTTTTCTCCTGCAGGGGATGTTTACATTCAGTGAAACGTGGTGGTCGATACGTCCGCTATATTGGTAATATCGGCCACTGAGGCACAGCGCAACAGCAAGTGGTCTCAATACAGGCTGACTTCGAACTCCACCGATAGAACTGGTTATTAAAAAATGTAGACTGAGTATTTTTTACACGATGGCTCATTACATAGCTAATTGCATTTCATTTGCTAATTTACTGCTATTTATCCATGTATCTGTATTGCACTCAACATACAGGATGATACCTTGTTGATGTTACGAACTTTGAGGGATGAAGCAGAATATTAAATGCATCAATTTTGAGGTAAGGGGCCCTAGTCCGGAAACGATCATATCGAAAGTTATAAGCGAAAATCGTTATAATTTCTCTGACACTGGGGTACATGTACCAGTACTGTTGTTACTAAAATTATACGGTAGGCAACTTTCAGAGGTGGTAGCATGGACCAAACGAAGGAAGAAATATGTTGTAAACATGGGCATACTTTAAGAAGTATGGGCACAGTTTTGTCTTCGATACTGTGAAAAGTGTCTCGTTAACTGCAAGCTCTTTGGTTTCCACTTTCTGGAGGAGGTAGTATGTTACAAAACTAGAAAAAGAAGTTCAGTAAATATGGGCTCTTAAATCCACACCCTAAGTGCTATGAGCACTTGTTCAGTAAAAGAGATGTGTTTCACAATATCTTAGATATATGCATTTATGAAATTAACTCATAAACAGGGTTCCACAAATGACATTTGATATGTACAAGTTTCGTTGATTGATTGCATTAAACAAAATTGCTTGGTTTTCAAGTAAAACAATGATAATCAGAAAGTCATGGATATGAAATCAGTTTGATCCGAATAGTTTGCTAGACACTCAGCAATGTGATTCACACGGATTGTATTTAATAGCTCATTGATATAAGCCAGTGGACTATGCTGCTTTTTTGGTTTCCATGGAGGAGGTAGGATGTTATAAAATTAGAAAAAAAGTCCAGTAAATATGTGCTCTTAAATCCATACGTATCGGAGCTATGTGCACTTGTTCAGTGAAAGAGATGTGTTTCACAATATCTTAGATATATGCACTTATGAAATTAACTCATAAACAGGGTTCCACAAATGACATTGAATATGTGTTTAGTTTGATATATGCAAGTTTTGTTGATTGATTGCATTAAACAAAATTGCTTGGTTTTCAAGTAAAACAATGATAATCAGGAAACCATGGATATGAAATCAATTTGATTCAAATAGTTTGCTAGACACTCAGCAATGTGATACACACGGATTGTATTTAATAGCTCATTGATAAGCCAGTGGACTAGGCTGCTTTTCGTAGCTAATGACGACATATGTGTTAGTATATATACACACAGGATACATCAAGTTGGTCCCTGTAAGAAGTATAAATGTAGAAAGTAGAAGTGTATTATGAGTTTTCACATACTAAATATTTAACTGTAAATGCATTTTACACATAACACGTTAATTTCAAATACAAATATGGACAGTTCCATCCAATCACGTAGTCTGTAGTTTCATGAACAGTAAACCTGTAGCTTGCACAGGCACAATATATGAATGTAATGGAAGGTTTGTAGCAACATCTATTACAGCGTGTGTAATAAACTTGTTAAGTCAAATGAAATCAAAACTAGTGTAATCAATATATTGGATCATTCTAGAAATGCTAGTAAGCTATGAGGTTGATTTAGCATTATCATCCTGAGAAAAATTCTCCAGCTATTTCGCTGTTATTATAAAACTGTCTGCAAATATTCAAATACTTTTATGTTTTTGTATTCATCCAGTTTGACGCCACATAAAAATGTTTGGTACCACAGGTCTCCTGTCCGAACTTTCTTGAAAAAAATTAATTGCGGCTTTTGCACCAGCTACAGTCCTGATATCATTTAATTCATGCCGCGCGGGATTAGCCGAGCGGTCTCGGGCGCTGCAGTCATGGACTGTGTGGCTGGTCCCGGCGGAGGTTCGAGTCCTCCCTCAGGCATGGGTGTGTGTGTTTGTCCTTAGGATAATTTAGGTTAAGTAGTGTGTTAGCTTAGGGACTGATGACATTAGCAGTTAAGTCCCATACAATTTCACACACATTTGAACATTTTTTTGAACTTAATTCATTTAAGTCATGCACTGTTAAATTGAGGTGCTGAGAGGAACAGCTTACAAATATCGTCTTTCTGTACTCATTTCTAATTCTTACTTGCACATCTCTTTTCTTTCCTGTCATTACAGAGCAACCATCAACCCCTTGGCCAACTAAATTTTCCATTTTCAATTTGAAATTAGAACAAGATTTCAAATTTTTCGTGGATTTATCATCTGCACTAGGATTTCAAACTGGCACAAATCCTAAAAAAAATCTTCTCTGATATTTGTCTCTCCTTTAAGGATGTAACTTTACGAGTAAATTGGCAAGTTATTCGTCCACCTTTGGCTGGTATTGTGAAGAGCTGCATATACTTGCTTGGCTGGATACAAGTCAGCGGGACTAGGATGTCACATGGTTGTCCCAGGAGAGCCTAAATGCAGAGACAAGGAATGCATGGCCAGAAATGGGTAAATTGTGGTATGGGAAATTGTGATGCTTAAGAGGCCAGACAATGCTCCAGGAAACAGTAGAGCGTCATTCAAGCTGAAATATGTATTTTTATAGCTCTTTAAAAATCTTCAATAATCCGCAGTGAAGGATTAAAGCAAACCTGAACGTTCCCATAATCCTAATGGCCTCAACCTTTGTTAGTCATTGTGCTTTATCCAAGTGCCCTTCCTTTTTCGTATTACAGAACTACACAGCCCCCTTCCTTGTTCATATTCAAGGACTACACAGCCCCCTTCCTTGTTCATATTCCAGCACTACACAGCCCTTTATTTCACCAACGCACCCACTGTCTTTTTACTTCTCTCCTTTTCCACAGCACCCCCTGCCCCACCCCCTGCTCCTACCATGCTATCTTTCCCCCTTCTTACCCTCACCACCCACTTTACTTCTCTGATCATGTGCTGCTACCTCACAGTCTGGCGTTGGCATCAAAAGACTCTGGTCATGTGTGTATGAGCTGCATTTGCATGAATATGTGTGCGTGCTTGTGTGTGTGTGTGTGTGTGTGTGTGTGTGTGTGTGTGTGTGTGTGTGTGTGTGTGTTGTCTATTTTGATGCAGGCCTGTTTGGATGAAAGCTTTGCTTGATAGTCTTCTTCTTGTGCCTATCTGCGACATAGCTTCTCTGCTACAAGGTGGGTAGCAACTATCCTGTTCATAATGTTTTCATTATCCCATCCTGGATTTTCCATTGTTTGTTTAGCTATTGCTGATTTCGTTAAGAAGACGAGGAATATGATGACGCAACAGTTGGCAAACACTTCGTAGCCAATTTGACAACAATACTTCGAATGGTTCAAATGGCTCTGAGCACTATGGGACTTTAACATCTGACGTCACCAGTCCCCTAGAACTTAGAACTACTTAAATCTAACTAACCTAAGGACATCACACACATCCTTGCCCGAGGCAGGATTCGAACCTGCGACCGTAGCGATCTCGCGGCTCCAGACTGAAGCACCTAAAACCATCATTTCGACCGTATTAGAATGGTATTCCTCGTGACAAGACTGGTTTTGGAGGAGGAAAGATGCCTCTGTTTATTGTAGACGATAGGTATGTGGCATTTGTGAATCTTCGTTGGCCCTAGGGTATAACAGGTTAGCCATGACGAAAGGGTGAGGGTAAGAAAGAAGCTGTTTGTGGGCTAGACGGCTTGCCAGTGACTGGGCACAGCCTGTAAATTAGCGCACGGCTTCTGATGGGCACGCTGGTTCCTGATGGGCGCGGAAATGCACTGACAAATCCCCCTGCAGCTCTTTGTTACGGCCGTCCGTACTTGGAGAGGCATCTGCCCCGCGTCCGCTCGCGGCCCGTTTGACAGGAATAGCTCGCAACCAGCACTGGGGATGTTCGCAGCCGTCCTCTTTACTGATGTCGACAGGCTGCTTAATAATTTCAATCGCCTATCGAATTTTGCGTTGACGTGTCCACGTCCCTTTCGCGAGCATACGGACTTCCTGGAACGAGATAAGCTGTCGACAGTCACAGTGATGTTCCGCTATCGCCGTTTTATTATACAACGCTAATCACACGTAGCATCCATGTTCTGCCACTCATGTGCTACTGGTTTCCCTGTATCCTCTAAGTAGACAGCCCCGCAGTCACAACGAAGTTAATACAGGGTGACAATTATTGAACTGAGATCGACAGGAAGTGCAAAATGGCTAAGCAGGGGTGCATGAGGATAAATGTAAGGATGTAGAGGCTTATCTCACTAGGGGTAGGATAGATACTGCCTACAGGAAAATTAAAGAGACCTTTGGAGATAAGAGAACCACTTGTATGAACATCAAGAGCTCAGATGGAAACCCAGTTCTAAGCAAAGAAGGGGAAGCGGAAAGGTGGAAGGAATATATAGACGGTCTATACAAGGGCGATGTACTTGAGGACAATATTATGGAAATGGAAGAGGATGTAGATAAAGATGAAATGGGAGATAAGATCCTGCGTGAAGAGTTTGACAGAGCACCGAAAGACCTGAGTCGAAACAAGACCTCCGGAGTAGTCAACATTCCATTGGAACTACTGACGGCCTTGGGAGAGCCAGTCCTGACAAAACTCTACCATCTGGTGAGCAGGATGTACGAAACAGACGAAATACCCTCAGACTTCAAGAAGAATATAATAATTCCAATCCCAAAGAAAGCATGTGTTGACAGATGTGAAAATTACCGAACTATCAGTTTAATAATCCACAGCTGCAAAATACTAACACGAATTCTTTACAGATGAATGGAAAAACTAGTAGAAGCCGACCTTGGGGAAGATCAGTTTGGTTTCCGTAGAAATACTGGAACACGTGAGGCAATACTGACCTTACGACTTATCTTAGAAGAAAGATTAAGGAAAGGCAAACCTATGTTTCTAGCATTTGTAGACTTAGAGAAAGCTTTTGACAATGTTGATTGGAATACTCTCTTTCAAATTCTAAAGGTGGCAGGGGTAAAGTACAGGGAGCGAAAGGCTATTTACAATTTGTACAGAAACCAGATGGCAGTTATAATAGTCAAAGGGCATGAAAGGGAATCAGTGGTTGGGAAGGGAGTGAGACAGGGTTGTAGCCTCTCACCGATGTTATTCAATCTGTATATTCAGCAAGCAATAAAGGAAACAAAAGAAAAATTCGGAGTAGGTATTAAAATCCATGGAGAAGAAATAAAAATTTTGAGGTTCACCGATGACATTGCAATTCTGTCAGAGACAGCAAAGGACTTGGAAGAGCAGTTGCATGGAATGGACAGTGTCTTGAGAGGAGTATATAAGATGAACATCAACAAAAGCAAAACGAGGATAATGGAATGTAGTCGGATTAAATAAAGTGATGCTGAGGGAATTAGATTAGGAAATGAGGCACTTAAAGTAGTAAAGGAGTTTTGCTATTTGGGGAGCAAAATAACTGATGATGGTCGAAGTAGAGAGGATATAAAATGTAGACTGACAATGACAAGGAAAGCGTTTCTGAAGAAGAGAAATTTGTTAACATCGAGTATAGATTTAAGTGTCAGGAAGCCTTTTCTGAAAGTATTTGTGTGGAGTGTAGCCATATATGGAAGTGAAACATGAACGATAAATAGTTTGGACAAGAAGAGAATAGAAGCTTTCGAAATGTGGTGCTACAGAAGAAAGCTGAAGATTAGATGGGTAGATCGCATAACTGATGAGGAAGTATTGTATAGGATTGGGGAGAAGAGAAGTATGTGGCACAACTTGACGAGAAGAAGCGATCGGTTGGTAGGACATGTTCTGAGGCATCAAGGGATCACCAATTTAGTATTGGAGGGCAGCTTGGAGGGTAAAAACAGTAGGGGGAGACCAAGAGATGACTCCACTAAGCAGATTCAGAAGGATGTAGGTTGCAGTAGGCACTGGGAGATGAATAAGCTTGCACAGGATAGAGTAGCATGGAGAGCTGCATCAAACCAGTCTCAGGACTGAAGACCACAACAACAACATGAAGCAACATCGTGATAACTTCTGAACGGTTTACGTTAGGACGTTCAAACTGTACGGTTGGCCGCGGTGCGTCAGGGGAATTAGTGTGGTTTAGTTTAGTGACGAAACCCACTTTCATTTGGATGGCTTCGTCAATGAGCAAAACTGGCGCCTTTGAGGGACTTAAAATCCGCATTTCGTGATCACGAAGTCTCTTCACCCTGAATGGATGACTGTGTGGTTCATTGAACCTTCTGCCAGGCACTTTATTGTGAATAGCAGAGTAATCACGTACATATAGATGTAGATGTGGTGTGCAATGTCCATTCACGGAATAATCGGTGCGGTATTCCATCATGGCACAGTGACTACCGAACGGTACATGAAGGTATTTGAAGATGATTTCATCCCCATTATTCAAAGTGACCCTGATTTCGACAAGATGTGGTTCATGCAAAACGGAGCTCGACCCCATCGAAGCAGGCAAGAGTTTGATGTATTGGAGGAGCACTTCGGGGACCACGTTTTGGCTCCGGGGTACCCTGAGGCCACTGGCATGGGCCTCGATTGGGCGCCATATTCTCCGGATCTGAATACATGCGACTCCTTTTTGAGGGACTATATTAAAGGCAAGGTGCACAGCAATAACCCCAAAACCATTGCTGAGCTGAAAACAGCCATTCAGGAGGTCATCGACAGGATCGATTTCCTACAGTTCAGCGGGTCATCCAGAATTTCACTATTCGTCTGCGTCACATGTCGCCAATGATGGCAGGCATATCGAACATGTCATAAGCTAAATCCAAATATCTATAGTGACCTTTACAAGTTGAATAAAGTGTTTGGACGCCGTAGTTTGTAACTAATTTTTTTTTCATATAGTTCAATAATTGTCACCGTGCTTAGTTTGTTGACTGCCTGGTGGAACCTAACATGTTTTGCAACCTGTGGCTGCTGCGGAAAATGTGTCTGAAACCTCGTCGGTGGAGGACATTGCCTAGCCGTTCAATGATGCCATTATATATGGTAAGTGCACTAGCGGAAGCTTCTCTTCCTAGCCTAACGGGTGACGAGCAGTTCCGGGCAGAAGGTTAATTGGGCACAGACGTGACAGCCTAAATCTACAGCTATAGGGGAACTGTCAGTGCATTTCCGCGCACACCAGGAAGAAAACATACCCACTAGAAACCAAACGCTGATTTGCAGACTGTCGCCAAATCACTGACAAGCCGGCTACTCCACGAATAGCTCCTTTCCTACCCTCCCCCCTTTCGTCACGACTAGCGTGTTATATTCTAGGGCCAATAAAGTTTCACAAATGTGACATATTGACACCCACCGTCTGCAATAAATAGAGGCGCCCTTCCTCCACCGAAACCACTCGTGCCCTGAGGCAGTCCACTGTAATACTGTCCCGACGTTGGTTTTACAGTTTGTAGTTAGTATTTTATGCAATGACTTTGTACAGCACTCAGAAGAATTTTAATCATCACGACACAAGCCGTGGAAGGCTATGTAGTTATGTAAGTAAGCTCATTGTTGTGGAAGGCAGAGTGACTTGCAGACGAATGAAGCCCACACTCCATCATCGAGTTGTAGGCGTCACATTTTCTAAAGATACGATGGTAATTGCCATAGTATTATCTCACTATGATCAGCCACATAATGCTACATATTAGTTAAACGAGAGGTTTTGCAACAGCGCGAGAAATTATTTCTAGATATGTATAAATCTGTAGTGAACAATAACGCTGTACATCATATCCTCCCACCCCCGCAGACGCCTTCGCCTGCGACGCTCCGCTTACTTGTAGTTTGATACTGCACTCTGTTTTGTTGGAACTTGAAATATCGCACACTGCTGTACTGAAAAGATATCCTGAAAACTGGTGCTACGAACGTTAAGTGCCGAATGATGTAGACCAAACATGCAATGAATTTTAAAAATGGTTCATCCCACTTTAAGTGTATTATATTGCAGTTGATGGCCAAGTCCGGTTTTACAACTCACAGTTTACATAGGTAAAGGGAACTCGTCTCTTCCTTTGTGAGGAAGAATAACAAGATCATTAAACACCGTCACATTATTGGTTAAAGTTCACCGTGGCAGAATATACAATGGCAGAAACATGAAAATAACGGTGCACACAAAATTATTTGCTGCACAATAAATAGCATTAATGACACAGTCCAGTATGGAGAGTTTGTAGATTATCGACACTTTTAGATTGCTTGTTGACTAGCTTACTCGAGAGTTTAAGACATACAGATATCACTCAGTTTCCTATTTTTCACAAGCATATTTATTACGGTTATGATACTGAGATACAGGATTTCACTTAACTCTAACGTAGAAGCACAGGTGCCAACTCCATGGGACCTGGGGGGGGGGGGGGGGGGGGCGAGCCCCCTCAAAAATTCGTTTAGAGGGGCGGAGCCTCCCCAGTAGTTTAAGAAAATTATTAGTTATATTATGCTTTGTAAAATCACAACATTATGTTGAATTTTTTTTTCTTGTTTGACGATAGTTACCTTTTAAAATACATTCAGTAGTGAGTTAAAACAAATAATTATTACGGTGGTACGCAGGTTAACTGAAAACGAGTGGTGTGAATCATGGCAGTGTTACGGTGCTGCAGGCAAACTTAGAATTTGTCCCAGTGCGCGAACCTTCGGGTAAAGTCTGGCGCCGGAGGGCCAGCGCTGTGGCCGCTGCGGCATCTAAAGGAACGCTTCGAGACATTACGACGCTGCCGCTATATAAAGCCCACCCTGCTGTCGCAGTCATTCAGTGTGGACAGCTTCGTTCAATGCATGCTGCAGATGTGTTTAGTGTTCCGACATTAGAGACTAGTGGACTATTTTATATGACTATATTTTATTCGTTTACTTAGTGTATTGTGAATTAAGTTTGAAATGGATAAATTTGTTAACAAAAAGGCGCGCCTAGAAGTTGATGATACTGCAAATCAACCTCCAACAATTATTGTGTTGTCAGTTGCTTCGTCGTCTTCAGGCGAGAACCGTTCACAGCCGAAACCTGGACAATCCGGTAAAGGAACATCATTCCAGAAGTCTTGACTAGAATATCAAGCATCTACCGAAAAAGTTTTTTGCAAAACCCGCAAAGAGCCGGATGCTAAAACTACATTACAATTTTCTTCACAAAAAAGAAGATGCAGTTACTTCCTTAGGGTTTTCTAACTGGAAAAAGGATTTGGAAAAATCCTGTCTTCATGAAAATACATTTACGCATAAAGAAGGTGTTCTGAAACTAAATTCTATCACTAACCGAATTGTGTGGCCTCCCAATTGAATGAACAGTTAGATAGTAATGTGGAGAAAGGCAGTTTAGCTCATGAGACAATTTTTACTACCATGCAATTTCTATGCCAACAGGGACTAACAATTAGAGGACACGAAGATGTAAACTCAAATTTGTTTCAGTTGTTAGAACTCCGAAGGAATGACATACCTGAGTTTGAAGGTTGGTTAGGGCATTTGGGGTATAAATGGACGTCGCGCGATATTCAAAACAATATCATTGATCTACTAGGAAAGTCTGTGTTGAGAAAGGCATTGGCTTCAATCAAGGAGACTGAACATTTTTCTATTACGGTTGACGAAACAAGTAATTCTTCGATTCACGAACAAGTGTCATTTTGAATTCGTGCTGTCTATGATTCCTTAATCATCAACGAAGACTTTATTGGCTTATACGAGACCCCCAACACTGAATCACAAACCCTGTTTAGTACTTTAAAAGACGTTGTTGCTCGTCTTGATTTGTCAATGGATAACTTAAGAGGACAATGTTATGATGGTGCCTCGAATATGAGAGGTAACTTCAATGGACTAAACAATTTAGTTTTGGACATACAACCAAAAGCACATTATGTGCAGTTGTGCACTGCACTGCTCACAGTTTAAACGTGGCAGTTGTAGACAGTCTCCGCCATCTTACGTCTATGAGGGGTATTATGACTTTAGCCAAGGACTTAATAAACACCTCAAGGGAATCCAACAAAAGGACAGGAGTTTTCAGAAGCATACGCTGTGAGAGCGCCAACGAACAAGCTGGTCTACGACACCTTTGCCCGCCTCAGTGGACTAAGCGAGCTTCTAGTATCTTGAGAATATTGAAAAACTTTGTTTTGAAACATATTCTGCAGAGGACGAAACAGAGGCAGGTTACAAATGTTTCAATGCAAGACTTATTTCTTTTTACGTCTTTATTGCCATGCAAAGTACCCAGTAGAGGATGTCAAGGAAAAATTCAATTCCCTCATCTAAGTGTTGCTGATCTGGAAAAATATATGAGGGCTTGATTTGTATATTGCATGGAAGGCGAGATAGTTTTGAACACTTTCGGAAATTGTGTTTAAAAGAAAAACCTACGCAAGTTGAAGATGCCTCGCTCCCTCGGAATCGAAGTATACTAAAGAAGCATGAAAACAATGAATCCAGCTCACCGCACAGTTTCAAAACCTCAAAGGAATACTACAAAGCTATTTACATTGATGCTTGTGAAATGGTGCAATCTTGCATTACGCTTCAACTGGACTAACACTGGCCATTGCAGTTGAACAAGAGAGCTTGCTTTTAGTGAACAGAGGTGAAACAAATTTGTAAAAATCAAATGAGTTTTTCAAAAAAGATCTACACATTGAGAGACTGCGCTTACACTTGAATATGTTAGCCGATATCGCTAATAAAAAAGAACTGGTCTTAAAAAACATGCTTGATGTAAGAAAGTACATTACACATGAGCCTGCAGTTGGAGGAATGTTATGTGAAGTAGTGAAGCGCATTAACCTTCTCCACGTAGTTCCAATCACGACAGGAACAGCAGAACGCCCATTTAGCGCCCTTTGACGTCTGAAGTCATATCTCCGATCAACAATGGGACAGAAGCGATTGAAGAACTTGGCTGCTCTTCATGCCTACCGAGATGTTTTGGATGAATTAGATGTCCGATCAGTCATCAACGACTTCATATACGGTAATCCAGTCAGACGGTCGACCTTTCCACCTTTCTAACGACACTCTAGCCCTAATAATGGAATTTAAATCAGTATTAAAAATCTTTATAAAATAGAAAATTAAATACATACATAATGTTAAATTTTCAGTTTCGAAATATTAGTACTAGTTTAGTACTGTATTGCTATATTACTATAGCACTGTATTAGTTATTTTCAAATACTTAAATATTTTAGGGTGTAAGACCCAATTAAAACCCGCTATTTACACCCCTTTTGACTGAAAGTATTAGACATACTGTGTTTACTTTATTAACTGTATTAAAGCATTAACTTTGAGATACTGTTTTTATTTAATGAAACCTGAGCCTTATTCAAAGTAAGATTAAATTAGCTATTTCACTTATTAATCAAAGTACTAGTACTGTGAGACATCAATATTTTATGTTTTATTCTTTTAATCATACTTTAGGATTTATTTAAATATAATTGCAGTCTTTTCAGAGCTATATATTCATTGCTCTGTAATAGTCTATACGCATGATTATTGTGGTAAATTAAATTAGCTTTTTTCGAAAATACCGTGCGTGTTTATGTTTTGTTTCTTCTTTCAAAGCAAAAAAATGTTCCAAGGTTGTCGAGTTTCCCAGAGTGTCGAGTTATCGAGAGTCCAGTTTTCGGGGTTCTAATGTTGATCATATGACTCTAAAATGTTTTAAAAGACTTTAAAACTAACTATTTTTCATCTAAAATTTATAAAATTTCCCGGGGCAAGACCCCCAGTATGCCCTCCCCCCACCCCCAGTATTTTTTGTAAGTCGGCGCTCCTGCGTAGATGTGTGTATCATGCTAGCAATATGCAGATTTTGACACAGACCGACGTAATGACGCCAGCTGTATGACCTCTGGGAACACACTTTAAGCTTCATAGGTGTTTCTGATTTACACGGTTATGTTTATTCACTAACACGACCTGACATGGTGGTGCAGAATAGAGAGTGTTCAGAAAGGAAAGCAGAGGGCGGCTCCTTTGATTCTGCAAGGACTACACTCATAAAGCACTTCTAATAACGTTGTGGTACTGCGTTCATTGATTCACTTGTTTTATTTTTCATTCTTTTTACACTTTAATTACACTCGAATTAACGTATGTATAGCTAACATGGAAGCAGCTAGACAACAGAACAAAAGACAAAGATAATATACTTCACCAAAGAACAAGGGTGTTATTAATTCAAGAACTATAATCTCTGGTGGGAAAAGTTACCACACAGCCCCCTCAACGTAGTGCAGAGCACAGGGGTGGACGTGTGGGCATCTCAACTAGTCGAGGACGTAGTCGTTGATGTGAGGTGGTAGTCGGCAAGTGTGCCTGTGACAGGGTTGTGGGTGATGGCGCAGGGAAGCAAGTGGCGACAGCTTTAGCGATGTTGCCGAACAACGAGGTTTGTTCGAGTGTCGCTGTGGGTCCGTAGAAGTGAGAAGGCTGTCTAGGTCCTGGGCGTTAGCGATGTCCTGCAGGATACAGGCGGGTTGAAGTCTATATATTGAAACAGTTGTAGGTTCGTCATGAAGAAATAAATCAAAAGTGTTAACATTTCTCCTTAGGACATCGTGGGGACCAGAATATGGTGGCTGGAGAGCCTCCCATACTGTGTCGTTATATAGCATTATGTTCAGGTTGAGAGTGCCTTATGAACGAATATCTAGTGAGTTCTGTAGTGTTGAGGAGATGGTGTTCTAATGTGTGAGGTGTGATGTTCCACACAGCTGCCTAGGTTGGCAACTGACTGGCATCTGGAAGTTTCGTAGCTCGAGGAACTCTGCCAGTAGGTTCAAAGGCTCTACAGATAAAAATTGTAAGTAGGCTGTTTAGTTTCTTATATTGGTAACGCCGCCGGCACGTAGCGCTCTGTATGAGAACTCACTGGCTGTGCTGTGCGCAGTCTGTGGGCAGTTTGCATTGTTTTCTGCCATTGTAGTGTTGGGCAGATGGATGTGAACAGCGCGTAGCGTTGCGCTAGTGATGGGCTAAACTGCGATTTTCCGATATCAGTGATTTCTGTGAATGCTACTTTTCAGTATCTGCTATTCTTAACTGTGATTTGTCGCAGTTGAGAGTCGCAGTTAAGGAAAGTAGGTCGCGTATCCCTCCGCCACTGCTATTTCTGCTACTTCCGTGATTTCTGTGACTTCTGCTACTTCTGCGATTTCTGCAATTTCTGTGACTTCTGCTACTTCTGCGATTTCTGTGACTTCTGCGATTTCTGCGACTTACCACCGTATGAAAAAGTTACATCTGCCCACACAGAAAATTGCATCTCAACAAATCTGTCATTGGTAAGTAAGTTTTACGTTTGTTCTTCCGTTGGCTTTAATTATGTATTAAAGAAACATTAATAGTGTAATTAATATGTAAGTAGCCATACACTAGCGTAATAGCTCGTGTTTAGAAAAAGAATTCTAACATATTGTTATGTTCACAGGTACCTGAAGTACATTTCAGTCACTCAGTAAATTGATAACTCAAAATATCATTGTCAACAGATCTGGAGAAATTGCCACTGCGTCTTTAGACCGTTTTCGTCAGACGAGAGGTTAGTTTCTAAGTGTTTCGATGGACTTAATTACTTCAGTGAGATCGTTCTTGCAAATGTGAAATATACCCCATTGAGTTGCTTTCATTACAGCAAATATTAGCAATCTACTCTGTCAATTATATTTGCTTGTAATTAGTGACAGCAAAAATTGTTTAATAATCCTGGTGATTTTGAAGACACAGTTCTGACTCTTGATTACTGGTTGCTATATGTATCTATCCACATCAAGGCTATTGAGAGAGACTTGTGAAGATTCAAGACAGCTCTTAGAGGATTTGCAGTTTAAAAGTGACATAATTTTGAAATAAGTGTGCAGCTGAGTGATTAAACTGTGTTTTATTAAAGTTGTTATGCGATTTTAAAGGAATAATAAATGTTAAATACAGTGATTGAATAATGAAAATCTCATTTTCCACATGTTTAAGCCGTCCTATACCCGTAATTTTCCGCCACATATTTACTGGTAAACACTAGTTGAAGAGTGACATGCCGCCGCCCCCCCCCCCCCCCCCTCCACAATCTTAGTGTGACACTGACCTGTAACATAGCCTGAGATATAGAATATGCATTTTGAGGCTGTTGATATGAAAGTGGGAAGTACAGATCTTCCAGTTAAATCAGGAATAGCTTAAGTGCAATACTTGAAAGTAACACAGGAAAAGCTTACTTATGTAGGTGGTTCGTGTGCGTGAAGTTGCCATGTAGAACACCAGGGGCAAAACTTTTATCCCAAGTCTTGAACTGTACCGGAATAAAAGTGAGGCATTCATATGACTCAATAATGCTGTTTTCATTTCAGTACACTTATACAGATGTCTGAGTTCTGCTGTGTTAACATTGCAAAGTCCTGTAAACATGTGGAGTATTAACCAAAATTGTCATATTGGAAGCAGAATCACATTTGTTACGTTACTTGATATTTTGAGGAGAAAAAGGCAATGTTGCTTCTTATTAATATAATACATTCAGAGTCACAGCTGTGTTTGACCAATCATAACTGATGCTGAATGTGCACGTCGTCATATAATGTACCTCCACTTTTCTGTTTATAATGCTTCTGAAAATAATGATCCAAACAAACATTAATAAAGGTTCATTTCTAGCAAGAAGCCATATGCTTGAAAATTTCTGGTATCTCAACTGTAGATTTTTCAGCGCTCATTTAACTTTACGACTCCGTATCTCAAAATGAACAAAAATGGACTTGTACCACTAATGAAATAAGTCTTTCATACGCACACACAGCACACCGATCTCGTGAGGCACAAGGCTCTTATAACGAAGTACGTACGTCGTTCAACAGATGGCACTAGGAAAAGAATGTTAACTGCGCTTTTTAGTTGCTACTTGTGACTCTTAGTTGCGATTTGTCACGGAAATCGCAGTTTGACTCGGTAGCGAATAGCATAGTATGAGCTTTGCTCAACAAATGGCACTGCTAACTGCGCTTTTTAGTTGCTACTTGCGACTCTTAGTTGCGACTTGTCACAGAAATCGCAGTTAAGACTCGATAGCGTGTCGCACAGATGAGCGTAGTACTAAGTTTGGCCAACAGATGGCACTGTTAACTGCGCTTTTTAGTTGCTACTTGCGACTCTTAGTTGCGATTTGTCACTGAAATTGCAGAAAGCAGTATGGAATTCGGCCAATAGATGGCTCACGGCGTTTATAGTGAAATGCTACTTGCGACTGCTGTGACTGAAATCGCAGTTAGATTTTGTAAAGTTGTTACTGTGATATCTGTGACTTCTCAATCACTGTGATTTCTAACAGATACGCGGTTTCCTGCGCACCACTACGTTGTGCAGTTGGAGGTGAGCCGCCAACAGTGGTGGATGTGGGGAGAGAGATAGCGGAGTTTTGAAATTTGTAAGAATGGATGTCATGAACTGCTATATACATTATGACTGTTAAGGTAAATACATTGTTTGTTCTCTATTAAAATCTTTCATTCGCTAACTATGCCTATCAGTAGTTAGTGCCTTCTGTAGTTTGAATCTTTTATTTAGCTGGCAGTAGTGGCGCTCGCTGTATTGCAGTAGTTCGAGTAACGAAGATTTTTGGTGAGGTAAGTGATTTGTGAAAGGTATAGGTGAATGTTAGTCAGGGCCATTCTTTCGTAGGGATCTTTAAAAGTCAGATTGCGTTGCGCTAAAAAATATTGTGTGTCAGTTTAAGCACAGTCTTGTATAATTTTTCTAAGGGGACGTTTCATAAAATCTACTTACTTGGGTTCCTTCCTGTTCCATTCAAATATGGAGTGCAGAAACAATGATTGTTTGAATGCCTCTGTGCACACAGTAATTATTCTAGTCTTATCTTCATATCCCTGCGTGAGTAAAGCGGTTGTAGTATATTCCTATAGTAACCACTTAAAGCTGGTTCTTGAAAGTTTGTTAATAGACGTTCTCAGGATAGGTTATGTGTATCTCCAAGGGTCTTCCACTTCAGTTCCTTCAGTATCCTTGTGACACTCTCCCATGAATTAAACAAAGCGGTAACCATTTGTGCTGTCCTTCTCTGTATATGTTCAATATCCTTTGTTACTCTTAAATGTCTGCAAGTCCTCCTTAAAAACTGAATAAACCTCTTGGTATGGAGTTGCTGGAGGCATGTCTTAGTGTGCATGCACCACAGAGTCCGCCAGATCCTGTGTGTCCGCTATTGGCATCTAATGAAAACTTGCTATTCCGTTACCAACTGTGGGATACCAGTGGGGTGGTATCGATACCTGAAACCACATACTTCCCGCCCCCCCCTCCAAACCTCCTCATCATTGTTGTGAAGTGCAGATGAGTGAATGATGACAGGGAGGAGGGCTGGATGCTGGTATCAATGAAAAGAATGGAGCCGAAACTGAGGCCATTGTCCCAGCATATGCCCTAAGCCCACTCGGAACACCAGCTGAAAAGTCGGGCAGAGGGCATGCACCCACATCCAGAGGCAGAGCAACAAACCAAGATGGAGGCATCTCGATGACTGTAGCAGGACCCGAGGCGCCACGTGGGATAGCCACCGGAAAGGAGGGTCCATTCCCAGACAATGGTGGCTGTCGAAATGGCGACGACCATGAAAGGGCGTCGACTCTCATCGGCTCTGTGACCGGCACCAATGGCGGAGTCGATGGCAGCTGGATGCAGCAACAGTTGTTGGCACGGAATCTGGAAGCACAAAACCTGTGGCAGGATAAGGAAATTAGATTCTGGTGGTTTCTCAGTAGTGCTCTCGGTCCTTCCAGGAGAAAGACAGAACGTCCATGCAAATGTACAATGGTACCTCACTCTCTGAGCCTCCATCCGCCAAGAGATTGAAGCGTTACCTTGATATTTTAACTGTCTGGGCGAAGTGGGTGTCGTTTGCCGCTAACTAAAGCAAGGTGTGGTGGCGCCATCCATGTAACAGCTCCGCGCTAGCGATGGTCTTTCATGTGGATGGAAGTGGTGGAAAGACAAGAAGACCAACAGACCTTGATCCCCTGTGTTGGAGGCTCAAATGTGCGTACAAAGTGTTCAACTTTGTAATTGGATTGCAGGTGGAGAAGTGTATATTCGTGCTGTTGGTGATGCCAAAACCGGTGCAAAACTGTTCAGAAACGGCGGCAACAAACTGAGGTCTGTTTACTGTTATAGTCACTTCAGGTAACTCCTCGTGACAAAAGATGGCTGACAAGGCCTGGATTGTGGAATGAGCTGTTGTAGAATGTCTGGGAACCGCGAAGGGAAATTTGGTGAAAACGGCAACGACGATGAGCCAGTATTTATTCAGTAAGGACCCGCAAAATCCAAGCGCAAATTTGCCGAGGTGCTTAAAGTTCAGGCCGTGCAAAGAACTGCCGAGGTGGAGCTGACTGATGTTGAGAACAGGCTTGACACTGATAAGTCAATTGTTCAGTTTGTGCATCCAGACTGGACCAAGGACAATGACGCCACGCCAACTGCTTGGTGCGAACGGTGCCCAGTGACATTGATGTAGCAAACGAAACATGTCAAGCTGTAGAGCCTGGGGAACCACTAAACGTGACTGGTCATTATTGGTGCAAAGCAAAATGACACTTTGGTGAACTGTAAGTGAGTGTCGACGGGCAAAATATCGGTGAACCACAGAGCTACGAATTTGTCTGACTCAACAAAGCCAACCAGGGGGATGCAGTGAAACAGAATCTGCAAATCAGGATCTGCCGCTGTGGCCTCGGCAGTTTTCTGGTGATTAAGCAGAAAGCTAGGCAAAGCATTTGTTCAAATCAAATGGCTCTAAGCACTATGGGACTTAACATCTAAGATCATCAGTCCCCTAGACTTAGAACTACTTAAACCTAACTAACCTAAGGACATAACACACATCCATGCCCGAGGAAGGATTCGAACCTGCGACCGTAGCAGCAGTGCGGTTCCGGACTGAAGAAAGTATTTGTGTCCTGTGCATCAGCGTAGCAACAAGAAGTAGGGCACTCATCTAAAATTGAATCTGGGCCAACAGCGAGGCGAGAAAGTGCATCTGCGTTGGCATGCTTACAAGTGGACCAACACGCAATCTCATATTGGTAATTCGACAACAGAAGAGACCACCGTTGCAGCTTCTGCGCTGTGCAAATTGGGACTGACGGAGAAGGACTAAACAAAGATTGTAGAGGTTTATGGTCAGTCGCCAAGTAAAATTTTCAGACAAAAAGATAGTGGTGAAACTTAGTGACGCCATAGACAATTATGAGAGAATCCTTTTCAGTTTGCGAATAATTACACTGAGCTTGAGCTTTGTTCAACAACTTCGAAGCAAAAACAATCGGCCAGTCAACAGAACCAAACTTATCCAACAAAATTGTACCGATGCTCTAAGAGAAAGCGTCCAGAGCCAAGACTACAGGTTTGGCTGCATCAAAATGAATAAAGCATCGATCACTAAGCAAAGCATCTTTCAGCTTCTGGTAAGCAGACTGACACTCTTGAAATCAAACAAAAGGAACATTCTTCATGTGCAAGCGATGTAAGGGAACTGCGATTTGAGCGACGTTAGGAATAAACAGGATGTGATATGTGCATCGGGGTGGAAGGCCACAGATAGCAAGCAAATATGAACACCCTAGGTATTTATGACATTTCCTAAGTACTCACGTTCAGTCCGAAAAAACACACATTAGTGTCTGTTACGTTCGAGACCAATTGCAGAGAACACTTGGAACAGAGTGCGAAGATTGCTTATGTGTTCTTCAGGATTGCGACGTGAGACGACAATGTAATCTAAATAATTCGAGTAAAAAGAAGTTCTAGCAGTCAGCTGCTCCAGAAAGCGCTGAAATATGGCGAGTGCGGAAGCACTTCCAAATGACAATCTCAGAAATTTGAAGAGGCCCAGATGAGTATTAATGACAAAGACCTCTTGCGACTGATCATCCAGAGACATTTGCAAATAAGCATCGCTCAAATCAGTTTTGGAACAGTAACGACCGGCACCCAATTTATCCACCTGTTCTTCCGGGACGCAAGGAATAACTATCAATGAATGTTTGTGGATTCACAGTTTTCTTAAAATCGGCGCACAACCGGAGTCTGCCGTACAGCTTCTTTAAAATAACAAGAGGGGACGTCCAATGACCGGCAGTGCTACAACTCCATAGTTTTGTGAAGCAGTAAGTTCCTGTGCCACCTGTTCTCAAATAGCACGAGGAACAGGACGAGCCTTAACAAAATGTGGCTGTGCATTGTCGTTCATTGTGACGTGGGCAACTAAATTATTGGCTTTGCCTGTTGTTGTGGTCTTCAGTCCAAAGACTGGTTTGATGCAGCTCTTCACGTTACTCAATCCTGTGTAAATCTCTTGATCTCCGAGTAAGTACTGCAACTTACATCCTTCTGAATCTGCTTACTGTATTCATCTCTGGGTCTCCCTCTACGATTTTTACCCCCTACGCTTTCCTCCAGTATGAAATTGGAGATGCCTTGATGCCTCAGAATGTCTCCTACCAAGCGATGCCTTCTTCTAGTCAGATTGTACCACAAACTTCTCTTCTCCCCAATTTTATTCAGCACCTCTTCCTTAGTTACGTGATGTACCCATCTAATCTTCAGCATTCTTTTGTAGCATCACATTTCAAAAGCTTCTATTCTCTTCTTGCCTAAACTGTTTATCATCCACGTTTCACGTCCATACATGGCTACTTGTGTGGCTTTGCCTAATCCCTCAGAAAACAAACCCTGAAATTCCGCATACAACTTAGCAACACTTTCCCCAGAATCAAAAGAAGAAACAGAAAGTACTTTGCCCTGAATGCTTAATCTAAACAGATCAAAAGAGACTGAATGCTTAATCTAAACAGATCAAAAGAGACGAGAGCAAAAATATTAACACTCTCTGAGGAAGAATGTTCAGTAAATGTCACTGTCTTTCTCAAATTCTGGAAAGTTGCAGAAAGGCTACAAGTGCCTAAGACAGGAATGTCTTGAACGTTACACGCTGTAAGCATATGGAGCGGTGCGCTCTAGTATCTTTTGATTTGTTTGGATTAAGCATTCATGGCAAAGTACTTTCTGTTTCTTCTTTAGATTCCGGGGAAAGTGTTGCTAAGTTGTGTGCGGAATTTCAGGGGTTGTTTTCTGAGGGATTTGGAAATGTCATGCAATTCGTAAGTGCAACGGTTGAGCAAAGTCACTGAAGCTCCCATGTCGAGTTGCAAACGGACTGATGGTCTGACAATAGTAAGAGGCACAAAAAGTTCCTTGACCTCACGTAGCACTGCACATGAGGTGGGAGCCTTTCCTGAACGGCTATTGCATTGTTGTTTTGCACTGACTGCTTTGAAAACGCACTACACACTGTTTGTGACTTACTTGAAGCAGGAGCAGAGGGGAGCGCCTTGCGTCGCTTCACGCGAGGGTCAAGATTGGCGATTACAGTGAAGGGCACGACTTCACACTTCGTGCCGGATGCGACATGTGTTGACGTGAGTGCTCTGACTGTGGCTTGCCGAGCCGCTGTTTGCGAGCCTGCTCTGAGGCGTGCTTTCAGTGTTTGTCTACAAAAGAAACAGGCGTTACCTCAAAGCTGTTGGCTGAACTTCCGCCGGATTGCTGATAGTCTAGAATCTGCACAACCTGTTGCAAGGAGGGGTCCGGATTTTTAAGAATCTGTTCCCGAATTCAAGACTCAGCTTCATTGTCCTTGATGGCATCACGAACCATTGTATCACTGTAATACTTGTCACATTCACATTTGAATCTACACTGTCTAATAAAGCGTTGCAATTCTTTCACCCAAAGGGCAGTATGCCTGTCCTTGTTGTTTACGCAACCAAAAGAATTTTTTACAGGTAACCATCCCTTGTTCCCTGTCCACATAACACTTTATAAGTGCCTGCAATAGGTCCTTGTACGGTACGAGTTCAGGGCGCGACGTGGATCAAGTTTGACGCAAAACCGATAAGGTTCTGAGCGCTATGGGACTTAACATCTGAGGTCATCAGTCCTGTAGGACTCAGCACTACTTAAACCTAACCAACCTAAGGACACCACACACATCCATGCCCGAGGCAGGATTCGAACCTGCGACCGTATTGAGTAAGCACACCCGCCGAGCTCAATAAATAAGAATGTTTGTCAGTACCTTGTATGTGAAGCGCTGTGATGTGTACATTGAATTGTGCGAGCTAGTCTTCCTTCACTTCGTCAAACCCAAGACGTGGCAGCACATATGCAAGTGGTGCAAGCGGTGGCGCTGCCGTTGAGCCCGGCATTTTGTGTTAAGTCATCAGCGACGCCATGAGCGATTCATCACCTCAAGCAGTTGCGCTATTTGTTGACTCTGAGTGAGAGTGCTGCGACAACTGACGTTGTAGAAACGATTAGCAAACAAGTTGAGACAACAAACAGAAGATTTACTTGATTTGTATTTCTCTACGCCAACGAAGACTCATTACAAGTATGCAACAAGAAACAGAGTCCAGCTATCACAACGTTGACAAGGAAGAGTCTCATGTACTAAGCATGGACTAGGTGTTGGAGAGCATGCCGTCAGACATCCTATATCGCGGCTGCAGAGGATGCTCATGGTATGGAGCTACTGGAGGCATGGTTCAGTGGGCACACATCACTGGGTCCGCCAGATCTCATTTGACCACTATCGGAAACTTGCAATGCTGTTACTGCGGCGGCGCGGCTCTTTCCGTCCCTTTACGACGGACCTGCACCCACCTGTGAACATTGTCTCAGCAGATCATCAGTAGGAAAGCCGAGCGAAACCTACTGTACTTCGATGTGAACCAGGCTGCAATTAAAGTCACTAATCTACGTTTCGGGAGAAAATTTTCACACAAATGAAAGGTTGGAAATTTTGTCCTCAGTTAGTATATTCTGAAACTTAGGTGAACAAGCATCACTGCCAAGCCCGTGCTAGTCTTAACACAGCCACTCATAATCCCTTTCACTCGCGTTAACAAGTTTATGGTGTTGCATTTCCCGAAAACGTAATAGCTACAAAAATACTGATTCTTTTTGATTGAAAATGCTCGCCAAATATTAAGTCTGTCGTACCAAATGCAGTCACAGTTTTTAGCCACCGACTTGCTCAATACGCCAAGCGGAATATATGTCTTTTTTCTTCACAAAATTCACTTAAAATTTCCAAAATTTCTACACTCCCATAATCATGCCGTCACTTTACCACACGTTTGATGTATGAAACACTGCTACATCCGGCAACTTATCATTTCCATCGGAACTACTACTACACACGTCCAAACTGTTTCATGGCTAGGCTCCCACTCCTCTCTATAATACTCTTAAGTCTTCTCTACCAGCAGAGAAAGGCGCGCGAAGTATATTGCTTTACCATTGGTCAGTTTACTCAACAGCCAATAGCGAAACAACATTCCCCCACGTCAATCCGCGCTTTTCATCAATAACCAATCGCAAAATAGTAAACCTAACGACTGCACTTTTTACCGACGTAATTATCTAATATGCCGAAGTTTTGTTTATGCATAAAGTTATTTACTATTGTTATTTATACCTGAATTAACTTTCCCTTTACCATAAACTTACTTTACATATCTATTCTACAAAAATCCAGTTGTCCACATCCATACTTCTTCGAAATGTACCCACACTAAATCCCACTACATAACTCGTTAAACAATTATTTTCATATTATCCTTAAACGACACTCACGCATCATTCATACTGCTAACACAAATTTATAACATTTTACATAGACAAAAAGACATAATAACACTTTATGAAAATACTAGAACAGTTTATGAAAAACATTCTATTACTTTAGTGCACTCTACTGGGCACAATCGAAACTAAAATCACAGTCCCCCTACCAAATATTGTCCTCTATCGGCTGATACATACACTACGTGCGCGTCCAGTCTCGCGTCACCATCGGTCACTATCCAGCTCTGAGAAACATCTCCCGCTTCACTGCCTCCAAGGCAGGATCGTTATATGGCGCTACGCCTCATTACCAACTGTGGATGCCAGTAAAGTATCATCGATACATGATACACAGTGTCCACAGTTTTAGTACAAAACAGTTTGTGACTATTACGGAACAATTACGGCTGTAGTTTCCCCTTGCTTTCAGCTGTTCGCAGTACCAGCACAGCAAGGCCGTTTTGGTTAATGTTACAAGGTCGGATCAGTCTATTGGAATTTGCGCAGCTGAATAAGTATTAAGGAGAAAAAATGACATTTTACTAATAACTATATTTGCACATTCAAGAACAAAAAAATTTACAGCGAACACAACAGAATAATTAGCGCACACAAAGAGTGTTAGACAATGCCAAAGAGGTCTATTTTACACAGTGTACTTTGCGCCGTCACACACGAAATATATTGTTCACACAATTCCAACACCCCTCCTTGAACTTATATTTTGTGTGTTGCTTCCACAAGACAAACCAAATAGTCCCACAATCTTCTCAATCTTCTCCCTTTACAAGGGTTTGGTCAGAAAGTCAGCTAACATGTCTTCTGTGCGCAGATAGTCCACGGCAATGTTCTGTCGCTCTACGTGGTCCCGAATGAAATGGTGCCGTATATCAATATGCTTTGTCCTAGCACTAGTAACATCATTTTAGCTAGGTTTATGGCTCCCTTATTGTCACAGAAGATGGTTGTAGGTTTCTCAATTAAATTGGGTTCTATTTCACTTATTAATGTTCGTAGCCATAATGCTTCCTGCGTGGTTTAAGATAGTGCCATATACTCGGCCTCTACAGTGCTCAACGCAACAGTTTTTTTGCTTTTGACAGGACCATGATGTGAGGCCCCCCATTAATTTAAAACAGCTGCCAGTGGTGGAGTATCTGTCTCCCA
Organism: Schistocerca gregaria; assembly: GCF_023897955.1. NCBI lineage: Eukaryota > Metazoa > Arthropoda > Insecta > Orthoptera > Acrididae > Schistocerca > Schistocerca gregaria. Next base: position 802,824,397 of record NC_064921.1, on the reverse strand, counting down.
ATTTACTCCCCCAGTCCGCATCGCTATATCCCTCTAGTTTTGCGTTACCATCTCTATGGTATTTTAAGTCATAGTTTGAGGTTCCTCTTAGGTATCGGAATATCCTCTTTACAGCTTTCCAGTGCTTTTCCTTTGGGTCTCTGCAATATCTGCTCACTGCATTGGTGGCAAAAGCAATGTCGGGTCGTGACGTTTGAGACAAATATGACAGACTCCCTACTGGTTCTAAATAAGGAACATTCTTGTCACATTCCACACCAGCCTCATTTACACTTAACTTCACTCCTACTTCCATTGGAGTACTTATGGGTTTGCAATCACTCATGCCAAATTTCTTTAATATTTTTTCTGTGTATGATGATTGACTTATGCTCAATTCTTGTCTTTCTTCATCCTTAGTAACCTGTATACCTAAATAACGTTTGACTTCTCCCAAATCATGCACCTTAAACTTGGTTTGCAGCTGTTTCTTGAAAATTCTCATTTGGCCTTCAGTTTCAGTCAGGATAAAGAAATCGTCCACCCATATCGCCGTTATTATTATTATTTCTTCTTTTCTCCCTTGTAGTAAATGCTGGGATCTTCCTTGGATGACTTCATATTCATATTTATTAGAGTTTCATGTAGACATCGATTCCAACAACGTCCACTTTGTTTAAGTCCATAAATACTTTTTCTCAAACGCCAGATCTTTTTACTTTCTGATCTGGTTTTTATGGCTTCCCTTGGTGGAATGACATATAGCTCCTTCTCCGATTTCCCATTTAAATACGCCGTTTTAACATCCATATGATGAATTATTAAATTTAGTTTTACTGCCAAGGCTAAAAGATATCTCAATGATGCATACTTGACTACAGGTGAAAAAGTTTCTTCGTAATCTACCCCTTGTTTTTGTTAATATCCTTTTACCACAAGTCTTGGTTTGTATTTTGGTGATGAGCTTTCAGGGTTCTTCAGATTGAACACCCATCTTGCCTGCAGTGGTTTCTTATCTCCTGGCATATCTACCCATTCAAAGGTTTCGTTCTGATATAAAGATTCTAATTCTCTCTTCATTGCTTCTTTCCATTCTTGAGAGTTTGGGCCACTCATTGCTTCTTCTGCTGTTCTTGGCTCATCATTAAAAGACTGTGCTGTATACATCTCAAAATCCGGATATTCCTTCGGTTCTGGTACACGAGAAGAACGCCTTACATTGTTTTCTTCATTTTTTCCATCCTCTAACTCATTGTCATCATAAATTGTATCCATTTGTCCTTGGATGTCGTCTTCCTCTTCTTCACTTTCTATTTCCTCACACAAGGTTTCACCCTCTGAACTAGGTGCAGTTGACTAAGTGGTTTTGCTCTCTTTAGAGTCATTTCTATTTTCAAAGAATATTACATCTCTACTTGTGACAATCTTTTTAGTCAATGGATCCATCTATCGGTAGCCCTTTGAATTCTCACAATAGCTTACAAAAATATACTTTTTAGTTTTCGGATCCAACTTTCCTCTTAGCTGTTTTGGAATATGTGACATTGCATCACACGCAAAAACCCTTATATTGCTTAGATTAGGTTTCTTTCCTATCCATATCTCATAAGGGGTTCTATTCTTTAATGCTTTTGTAGGTGATCTATTGTTCAAATATACAGCTGTTGACACTGCCTCTGCCCAAAAATCTTTGGATAATTCAGCGTCAGTCATCATGCTCCTTCCTTTCTCAACAATGGTCTTATTAGCCCTCTCAGCAACCTCATTCTGAGATGGGCTGTACCTTATGGTAGTTTGATGCCTGATTCCCTTTTCTGCCAGAAGTTTCTTCAATTTCTGGTTAATATATTCTCTCTCATTATCAGACCTGATGACCTTGATCTTCTTTACCGTCCACCTTTCAACCATATTGCAATATTCCTCAAAGATATCACTCACTTGGTCTTTAGAACTAAGAAAATAAACATGAGTATATCGTGAGTAATCATCAATAAACGTGAGAAAATAATTACTCCCTCCCATGGATTCACTCTCCATCGGGCCACATACATCTGTGTGGATTAACTGTAAGACTTCTGTGGATTTACTCTTACTAGTCTTGAAGGGTAACCTTGCTTGTTTTTCCTTTATATATGTCTCACAAGGATTCTTGGACACACTAAAATTCTGTATTCCCTTTACCATATCCTTTATTATAGACATACTCTTTCTATTTAGATGTCCAATCCTCCGGTGCCATAAAAAACCTTCTGCTGAATATACTGAATCACTAACATTTTTATGTCTACTGTCAATAAATAGCATCCAGCTTAAAAATACCCCTTTCGTTACTTGCTGTAGCTATAACTTCACCACTTTCACTGATTACTCTTGCACCCTGCATGTCAAAAGCGACTGTATTTCCTTTCTGGACAATTTCCCCTACAGACAGCAGGTTAGTTGCCACATTTTTCACATAATGAACATTGTGTGCTGTAACCATATCTGATTCACCATTTACACTTACATGTAGATCTAGTTTCCCAGCCAGGTGACACTGGAGCTTGTTGCCATCAGCAGTAGATATTCGCATATGAGTCTTATCTTTGATGTCATAAAGAAGTGATTTATCTTTAACAATATGCACAGATGCACCTGAGTCTAAAATCCATTCCATATCACGATTACTCATGCCACTAAAAGAATAAAAACATGAGAGTGCCTTACCTTTGTTATTGGTCCTTCTGTCTGGGCCATCAGTAACATACCTCTTTTGCTGAGTGTCTGATCTTGGGCTTACTTTTTCTTTGCACTGAGACGCAATATGCCCCATCTTCTGACATTTATAGCACCTCACCAATTTCTTCTTTTTGTTTTTTGAATAGAGAGCAGACGCACCTTTCTTCTCCAATGTACAACAGCTTGGAGCACTCTTTACGTCCTGCAGGATTTTCACCTTAACACTGTCGCCTGTGATTGGTATACCCGAGCTTTCAAGTCCCATAATCATAGGTGCATGCCTTTCGGGCAGTCCTGCCAACAGCAATATTCCTATCCATACGTCAGCGATCTCGAATCTGAAGTTTCTCAGTCGGTTCGACGTGGTTATTATTTTGTTAACGTATTCGTCTACATTCTTACATTTGTCCAGACGAGTGGTAATTAACTCGCGTAATAATCCTACTTTTCTCGTAAGACCACCATCCTCGAATGCACTTCGTAAATTGTCCCAGACTTCTTTCGCTGTAGCAGCTTTTTCAACGTGAACATAATTCACCGAATCAATCAGTAATATCAATTTTGATTTTGCTTTCCTATCCTTGCTTGAATAATTCTGATCTGTGGATTTCATTGTCCCATCTACCACATCCCATATGTCGCCTAAACGTAAATAAGCTTCTACTGCGAACTTCCAGGTTGCATAGTTTTTGCGACCTATAAGTCTTTCAGTCTGTGGAATTTGTGCAGCACTCATTCTTAACGGTAACTTCCTTTTAATTGCCGTAAAGAACACCGAAAAATAATGCGGAAAAAATTGCGATCGTCTTGTAAGGACAACTCGCACTTCACGTAAATTGGAACTTTTCCAATACTTTCTCCCTACTATTTTATTGATATACTTATTCCAAACGCAGTCTGGGCCCATAACCTATTGGAATTTGCGCAGCTGAATAAGTATTAAGGAGAAAAAATGACATTTTACTAATAACTATATTTGCACATTCAAGAACAAAAAAATTTACAGCGAACACAACAGAATAATTAGCGCACACAAAGAGTGCTAGACAATGCCAAAGAGGTCTATTTCACACAGTGCAAAATATATTGTTCACACAATTCCAACACAGTCAATCATCCAGACTGTTGCCCCTGCAACTACTTAAAAGGCTGCTGCCCCTCTTCTGGAACCACACGTTTGTCTGGCCTCTCAACAGATATCCCTCTGCTGTGGTTGCACCTGTATCACTGAGGCACGCAAGCCTCCCCACCAGCAGCAAGGTCCATGGTTCATGAGGGGAGGCAAAAGATCTAGGAACGGCCCTGGATAAATGGCACGAAGTTCTGCTGTGACCTCGCCGAGCAGGTCTTATGGCGCCAATATCGGTCATGTATTTGTCCGCCATTTGCATAATCGTAATGGTGCTTCGGTGCAACGCTTTCATGTTTCACTACTATCGCATATTGTGCAAGGGACCCAAAAATATTTGACTTTTCACTGAAGAAAAGGTTGCCTTGAAGTGTTTATGCAAAGTGCGGATGTTCTTGTGGATAGATTCTCCATGGCTGGTATAAGCACTGTAGCTGCAGAGTACGTTTCGAAGGTGGAGTCTACATCTACATCTGCACTCTGCAAACGACCGTGAGATGCCTGGCAGAGACTGCGTCCCATTGTAGCAGTTGTTAGCGTTTCTTCCCGTGTGGAGCACGGGAAGAATGATAGTTCGAATGCCTCTGTGCGCGCAGTAATTATTCTAATCTTACCTTCACGATCCCTAAGTGAGCGATACGTACGGGACTGTAGTTGCACTTTCCGGGGTCAACACTGTAGCATCTCCTCTCAGAAAGCAGTCCGAATAATGTTATGGTACTCCGTTCATTGATGCACTTGTTTTTATCTATCATTTTTTGTACACTTCAGTTACACTCAAATTAAAATGGAAGCTGGTAGACAGTAGACAACAGCACAAAAGAGAAAGATAAAAGATAATATAACTCACCAAAGAACAAGGATAAGTAAATAAATAAATTTAAGAACTATAAACTCTGATGGGAAGAGTTCCCACGAGGTTTCAATTACCACAGATAATTACTGTTACGCAGCCTACGTTACTGGTCGACGTGACTTGTTACGCTCTATTGACACTTGTAAGTGCAGTAGATTAGCGTCCTGGACGGTTGGAGAAAGTGATAACGCACAAGAGCGTATTTTGAGTTGTGCAATAAGGCCCAGTAATGTAAAAAGAAGGCAAGCGCTTCCTACCGATTCGTATGAGACTACTTGTTGATACTAATGGGTGTGGTACATACGAATACATATCAGATAACACGATCAGTGTCTATGCTATTAAATTGAGAGTTAGGACTATCTTCCGCCAACCTCGTTAGTTACAGGGAATAGAAAATCTTCTGTACTAAGAAGATTTTATTTTACATTCCAGGATTTTACACAAAAACGTAGCTTCGACAGATGTTCACTCTGCCCAGTGGTGTGAGACTGAAAAGTGAAAGCAACCTAAAACGATATGATAACTGTATAAGGCCAGTTAAAGTTCGCTATCAAATCCAAACGTGTTAGTGCTTGAACACCCCTCGTTTCTACTAATTTATGCCTCCATTCATTCCAGTTAATTTTCTCCATAGTTTACATAGACCAAGAACCGGACCTTTGCGCGTAGTTTTTGAATACAATTTGTAACTAGGCTTCAGAACGTTTGACAGTCAGTTTAGATTGAAACAGGTTATTTAAGTATTTGTAAACGAATAGCAAAGTCAACTTTGTGTCACGTATTGTTTTTAATGATGTAAGACACAAACCGAAGGAGAATTTGTAGAAGATTAGTATACAGTAAGAGACGAAATGAAAACTTTCGTTTTTCTCTCCCGCCACATATTTCTATTTGTTTTCGATACTCGCAGTGTGTTTTATCTGTAATGTTCATTCCATTGTTTGAACAGCGGACGCGGTGATAGACGACGACTGAAATTGGCTTCGGCCTGGTGCGTGATTCGAAGGAACTGGAGTTTTTATTCGTAACAAATGTTTGAGCCAGTGCCACAGTTGCTCCTGAAGTATGATGAACCGTACGTCGTTACTGAAACACCAGCAGACAGGGTAAACTTTTGTCAATCAAACCAACAAATACTAGGCGATAGTTTGTTTAAAAACAAATATCCTACTGAACACACTCATTCACGTTTCGTGACATACCGGCAGTTTCTTCAAACACGAGTGCATGTTTTCTGATTTAGTTTTGCCGTTCACGAAATTCGTGTGGGAAAGTCACGCTGCAGCTTTTCAGTCGACGAAATCTGCGGATAGGTTACACAACGATGTGTTTATCGTTGTGGGAAGAAAGAAGCAAGTAGAAACCGTATCTTTCAAACAGGTTAGATTTGGAAAGCTGACTCATGAGTGGGACGCTAATGCGACATTGAAAGGGCATTTTTAAGAGAGTAAAGGCTTTTACGAAAAATGATATTCATATATCTTTTCGCTGTTTGATTGAAATGACTCAATCGTTCTTAGCAGAAATAGTGTCACATCACGGATGACTCATGCAACGTTAATTTCCATATTTTTTTTTTTTTTTTTTTTTTTTTGTTCGTGTCGACTCCTTAGCATCATGCGAGACCTTTTCAGTTCGTCCTTTTTTTCCCATATCTCTTCATTCTCTTGCCCTGGCACTCTCTGCTTCCATGATCTTAACTTTTATTCCAGTATCAGACCACATGTGGCCTTCCACTGGATTTCTATTCTGCAGTGCTCCGTACGGATTTTTATCGGTTCCAATTGTTTTCCAATGTCCTCTGACGTCTTTTATTCATTTGTTACCTATAAAGCATGTCTTCCACCATCTTGGTCAACATGTTTGCCCTGTATCTTCATGATGTACCCAGAAAATCTGGTTTCTCATACTTATGAAGGTTGAAACTGTTTCAACACTCTCATACAGCACCTGCCTTGATCTGTGTATGTAGACTTTACCTTGCTTTTGTGCCCCAGATCTCTCTCAAGATCTTTCATTTCTCCTCCCCCAGCCAGGTACTGACCCACTTGCCCTAGGTGGTCACCCATTGCATACATACCATATTTCTGATTGTTCTTCGTCATCGTCATCACATCATTTATTGGTCCATTCTGATTACATGCTTCAGTAGTGTACTGACAATAGGACAAGTCAAAACAGAGAGAGAGACCATACATAAATTAACTTCATTAATTACAACACAATTTAAGTGGTAGAAATATCCATAATTACAGATTCAAAAATACATGAATTCTTTTACTGAGTGAAAGCATCGTTTCATCAAAAATGGCGCAATGTTATGTTTACAGGTATTTTTATGCGACTGTTACTTTAAATTACTAGGTAGGCTACCCTGTGAAATTTCGGAATTGCAACTGGATGACATCTTACCACACTCACCTGAAGATAGCTAAATGGTTTATAGCTGAAATATTGTGACAGGATATCAGTGCCATCCACCTGCAGTCCTGAAATTCCATGGCATACTCAGTACTCCAGGGAAAACTCAAGTATCACACTAGGTAAGCTGTTGAATAAAATAACAGTCATGTGTGAAACAGTTTCTGACAGAATAGTGCTATAAACTGCCACATCTGCTATTGACAGATGGTTCTTGTGTTGTGGTTGCAGACATGTTTATTTTGTTGTAGGTCCCCAGTTCTGTTTTAAAGATTGTCTTTTGCAAGCAGGGTTACATGTGTGTGATGATTTGGTAGGCTTATTATTTTCAGCTGAACGAATTATGATCTGCATGTTTCCAGTTTCTTTGAGCTTCAGGTAGCCCTGACTGCTTTTTTATGCATTCTAAAGATTTTGATGCAGGTGGCTGCATTTCCCCATAATATTAGTCCATACCGAAGTAGTGAATGGAAGTGCACAGGATATATCTGAGCCATCTTGACCTGCTTGCACTTTGGTTTAGTATATGAAGAGCACAATTTGGAGGCTTTGTTTCAAGAGTGTTCACATAACAGTCTCATTTTAAATTGTTTGATAGCCATATTCCTAGAACTTTACTTTTATTAACCAATTTCAGTGATATATTGTTAAGACATGATATTGTATAAATTTTTTGTAGAAGTGAGGAACACAGGAAATTCACAAAGATAGCTTTTTATTTATTTATTTATTATTATTATTATTATTATTTTAAGGACAGCTAGTAACCAGAGACTATGAAGTAACTATTGCTGATTTCATAAACATTTTGTTTACAGCTGTTGTGAAAATGCTAATGTCATCTGGAAATTATTTATTTATTTACTCACTTGCCTTTATAAAAGCATTTCCATCATCAGTGTAATAAAGGAATAATAGAAGTTGTAGGACAGAGCTTTGTCTGCCTCCCAGTCATTTGTAAACTCAGCATGGGGGCAGAGGGGAGGGGGGGGGGGGGGGGGGCAGATGGGCTGATCCTGTCAGCATATTGTCTAACATGGCTGTATGTTCCTACTGTTGCTTTTCAAACAACGTTGGCTGTCTGGCTTTCCAGCTGCTGCTGCTGCTGCAACAAACTTTCAAGAATCACCTCAAAGGATCCACTAGACGTCATCATCAGATTGGCAAGAAATATATGTAGTGAGTCCAGTCACCCTCACAGCCACTTGTGTTGTTATTCCACACAAAGTTCTAAGTGTTTCAATGTGAACACAGTTCTGATAATCCATACAACACCAGAACGTAAAGCCAGGCCAAGATCAGGATACGAATACAATTCGTCGCAAGAGCAGAACTCAAGTTACTACAAGCCAATACAATAGGCAAATGAAAGAGAGTCTGTTCTGCTCCAGCGTTAAATGAAGTTTGTTTGTTGCTCAATGTCTTGAGGTGGCACTAGCTGTCAGTGGCACAGGTGCTGAGGTGGGACTGTCTTCTGATGTGTCATTGTGCCACCACTTGGCGGCTGGCCCTGCATTGCTTGGGGTTGGCACAGGCAAGATGAATAATGACAACTTGCTTCTAGTCATTGTGAAATGTTATGGTAGCCATGGTGGTGGTGGTGTTGGAACTAAAAGAGTGGTAACATGTTGGGTCAACGGAGAAAGTGACAAATCTGAAAAAATAAATCTCAGCTATCAATGAACTCACCTCCTTCTTTCATCAAGTGTTATAGAACCTGAGATACTGTCACTTAGAACGTGATCCAAAGAGATAAAAAATGCAAATTGTATATTTTCTATAATTTTGATGTAAATGTACATTGATGAAACACAATGATGACAAAATTACTGGTTTATGGGAAACATAATTATTTTCATATTTCTAATGCATCACACAGTTTTGTTCACTTGTGAAGTTGTGAATACCGTCGTTAGATATAGTAACACATGTATTGTTTTCCATAAATGTCCAAAAAGATAAAATCAATAGAAGACTTATTATTCAAATTGTAATTATTTGGTTAAGGAAATCAGTTATATCAATCATGTGAACGTATTTGTGCTCTGAAATGGAATGTAGAGGGTGGCAGCCAGTCAAGGAATTTTAGGGATATGGTTTTAAAAAAATTATTTCAAAGGCCCCAGTTAAGTCTTGACAAGTTTTCTTCCAGAGCAACTTCAGCTGTGCCTACATGACACAAGTTGCCTGTCTTTTTAGAACTCAGGCAGTTCTGTCTGGTTATAGCTGCTGACAAGAGGCACCTTGAGCTCTCTGCTGAAACTGATAGCGAATTCAAGCCATCATTTTTAGCTAATAGCATGCGTTGGATACAGGTCACATTTGTGGACTCCGCAGGATTCTGCAGTGCAAAACACAATTGCGTCTCTTTCTTGTGATGCTGACTTTGACTAGCACAGACATCTTTTTTGGGAGGCAGAGCCTCTGGCTGTGCACTCCGTGACCGGCCTTCAACATAAATTAACTTGAACCAACTCCCCTTCTGTTGCCCACTTATTTAGTTGTTCGTCCTCCTAGACTGGCCTGAACCTGCTAACTTTGTCCCCACATGTGCCCTTTAGATTCCATACACTGAAATATATTCTCTTTCTTTCCTATTTTGTCATTTAATGAAAGCCCTGGATGCCCACTCATAAGTCCTGACTGCTTGACCCCATATAGGTTGTCATCATAAGCTAGATGCAACAACCTTCTTTCCTCTCCCTGCACATGTACAGGATATATCTTTATTCGTGTTTACTTAAGAGTATGTGTTACATTTTGGTGGGAGGCAGTTGTGTAGTTGTAAAGCAGTTAGCTTCTATAAGTGTGTTAATTTTTGAAAGCTACAAAATAAGGAATAAAATAATTTTGAAGAGAAAATACAGTCTTGCTTAATGGTATTTCCAGTTTCCGCTTCATGGTATTAAAATGGTTCAAATGGCTCTGAGCACTATGGGACTTAACATCTATGGTCATCAGTCCCCTAGAACTTAGAACTACTTAAACCTAACTAACCTAAGGACTGCACATAACACCCAACCATCACGAGGCAGAGAAAATCCCTGACCCCGCCGGGAATCGAACCCGTGAACCCAGGCATGGGAAGCGAGAACGCTACCGCACGACCACGAGATGCGGGCTCATGGTATTACTGGTTTGACGTATAGTAAACAGAACCCAAACACCTCTTTTGCAGCTTTAGACTGATGTACTAGGATATGCATTGATATTATGAAATAGTGCATTGATAATGGCTACACAATAGCCAAAATGTAGATTTGCCTAGCAAAGCCTGAAACAAAAGTATGACTGATTGCTGTGCTCTGTCATTTGAAAGTCATATCACAGTCATTGAGTGCACCCCATACCTAATGGAAGGTAAATTGATAAGCAGCTGATAGGTTGGCAATGTTAATGAAATTTAGTTTGGAGGTTATGATGCACTCACAAATTTCAGGCATCCTTGTGGTCTTCGGAGATTGTTTCACAGAGCAATTTGAAAGGCTACATGCTGGATCCATGATGAGCAGGTTATCACGCATTATTGGTGCCCTCTACAACAACAGAGGGTTGACAATACAGTTTCCAGAACGTTCATTATTACAGTTGGTGAAAAATTTAAATCATTGCAGCACTAAAGCAGTTTTTTTAATGGATGCCAGTATGTTGCTCGGAAATCATAAAAACTTCCAAATATGAGGATTGGGAAACTCTGCTGAATCCCCTAAAGGATTCAGAACCTGTTTAAGGAACCCACATTTAACAGCTCAATAGCAGCCAGCAGACTTGGGAAACTGGAAAAAGTTCCCAAGCCGTGGTGGGATTTGTATGGCTATTGGGTGTGGCTTTTGTTGATGGTGATGACAGTTTTTTACTAACTTATAGTGGCAAAAGCTACCTTGAACCAACACCAGCCTTTAATTCTACTATAACTAATGACTACATTAAAAAAAAACCATGTTTCTGATACTTGAAGCAGCTAGAGTGTGATACTGGATCCCCCTTAAAACTTGGTTGTGGTGACAGACCAATCTTTAGCACAGCTCAAGCTCTAGGCTAGGTTAGAAGGAGATAATTCAGTTGTGAGTCGACAAAGCCAATGAATGTGAATGCCAGATAACGCTTGGGGTAACAAACAGATCTGTAGCATAGCCTAATGTTTACATCCACACCACATTTAATGCACTTTTCATCATAAAAATTGAAACTGAAAGATAAATTCAGAAAATATGTTTTAGATAGTAGACGAACAATGAAAAGTCCAAATTGGAATATAAATAATATTTTAAAAAGCAGTTACACTCAAATTAACATGGAAGCTGGTAGACAGTAGACAACAGCACAAAAGAGAAAGATAGAAGATAATATAACTCACCAAAGAACAAGGATAAGTAAATAAATAAATTTAAGAACTATAAACTCTGATGGGAAGAGTTCCCACGAGGTTTTAATTACCACAGACAATTACTGTTACGCAGCCTACGTTACTGGTCGACGTGACTTGTTACGCTCTATTGACACTTGTAAGTGCAGTAGATTAGCGTCCTGGATGGTTGGAGAAAGTGATAACGCACAAGAGCGTATTTTGAGTTGTGCAATAAGGCCCAGTAATGTAAAAAGAAGGCAAGCGCTTCCTACCGATTCGTATGAGACTACTTGTTGATACCAATGGGTGTGGTACATACGAATACATATCAGATAACACGATCAGTGTCTATGCTATTAAATTGAGAGTTAGGACTATCTTCCGCCAACCTCGTTAGTTACAGGGAATAGAAAATCTTCTGTACTAAGAAGATTTTATTTTACATTCCAGGATTTTACACAAAAACGTAGCTTCGACAGATGTTCATTCTGCCCAGTGGTGTGAGACTGAAAAGTGAAAGCAACCTAAAACGATATGATAACTGTATAAGGCCAGTTAAAGTTCGCTATCAAATCCAAACGTGTTAGTGCTTGAACACCCCTCGTTTCTACTAATTTATGCCTCCATTCATTCCAGTTAATTTTCTCCATTGTTTACATAGACCAAGAACCGGTAATTCTTACCTCACATGTGTGCCAATGATGTAATTCTTATGATGTTCTTACTTAAATGCCTCAGAAAGAAACCACAAATGACTGTATACTGAGACTTCAGATGCATTGATTTATCTGAACTTGCAATTGAGGTGCAAGAAATAGTTTGGGACATGTCTTCTCCTCCCTCCTCAGAAATAAAGATAAAATTTCATGGATTTACTAACAAACTTTCTCAACTATGTGCCAAATATGCCCACCTAAAACCAGGAAAACCTGCATCTTGGCTAACTGAAGAACTAAAGCAGCTCAGGAATCTCAGACATGCTGAACATGAGACCTGCAAACTGTACCTCATACTTGAAAATTATATTGCTTGCAAGCAGAAGCGGAAGAGAGTCAGTTAATCTATGAGAAATACAAAACTCAGGCATGCCCATATACTGACCACAGAAATAGACCAGCTATCCTATGGGAAAACCTGCATGGTTTGATGTAGGCATAGTAAAAGCCCCAGCTGATCCCATTGTCCCAGATGAAGAACTGAACCAGTATTTTACATTATCTGCAACTGCAATTGAACCATAAACAAAGCAGAGACCAGTGATTACTTCATGGGGTAAATGGCTGTAGCTGTGAAATATTCTATCTAAAGCACATTACTTACAGTACCATTAAAAAAGTCAGTACCATTAAAAAAGCCATCATGTGTATGAGATCAGCATCTGCTGGGCACAGTGGCAACACAGTCCAAATGTTCAAGCTTGTTATCGTCTCACTACTGCCCCCTGTAGCAGATATATTCAACCACTCCTTAACCATAAGTGTATTACCTGGGACCTGAAAACAGTGACTAGTTAAAAAATATCATGTGGATTGGTCCTCCCACTGTGTAGACCAGTTGCCTGATGCAAGTCTTTTTAGTTGATGCCACTTCAGTGACTTGTGTGTTGATGAGGATGATATGATAATGAAGACAACACAACACTCAGTCCCCAAGGGGAGAAAATCTCTGACCCAGCCAGGAATCGAACCCCGGCCCCTCGCATGGCATTCTGGTGCACTCACCACTCAGCTATGGAGGCGGACAGGGACTAGTTAAGCCACTACAAAAAAGGACATTGCCACAGCGCCCTCTAACTACTGATTTATTTGCATTCTTTTTGAACCATTACAAGTCTGTAAAATAAATAGTCCATGATTAGCTAAAACACAACCTAACTGCAAACAACCTACTAGGTGAATACCAATCAGGTTTCTGTAAAAATTACAGCACAACTTGTGCTTTTATAGAGGTAACACTTCAGGTCTGAAGCTGGCCCTGTGAACCCCCTAACCTGATACAAGAGAGGGCATAATGGCCCTAATCAGATCAGGTTAAATAAACAAATAAACAAAAATAAATAAATATTTAGTATTGATGAGGGATTATCTTTTTTAAAATTGTGATTATTTTAGTGTAAATATAACATACAGAAGTTTATTGTAGTTGTATTGTATTGTATTGTATGGAACCGGGAACCTAGAAATGACGGAGAGGCTCTATCCCTTCTGTAGCCCTCAGAGGTTCACAGCCCCACAACAGGATACAGCAGACCACTCACCTCACCACCTCCGCACACCGAACTCAAGGTTATTGTGCAGTTCGACCCCCAGTGGACCCCCTGCCCCCAGGAACATCTCACACCAGATGAGTGTAACCCCATTTTTTGCGCGATAGAGTAATTATGGTGTACGTGTACATGGAGAAAGTGTTTGTGCAGCAATCACTGACATAGTGTGACTGAGGCGGAATAAGGGGAACCAGCCTACATTTGCCAAGGCAGAAAGAAAACCACCTTAAAATCCATCCACAGACTGGCCGGCATACTGGACCTCGGCATTAATCCACCAGGTGGATTCGTGCCGGGGTCCTGCGTACCGTCCTGCCAGGAAAGCAGTGTGTTAGCCCACACAGCTAACAGGGCGGGCTTAGTGTAATTATTCTTGTACAGAATTAGTTTATGACAGCTTCATGTCATCTTTCTTTCTTAATGTGTACATTGACTTATTCCACATCTCAGAACCTTCACTTTCAGAAACTGTATCTGCATATTTAGTTCAAACATAAAATTTCAGATTGTTTGTGGACAAAACTGGTAATCTTAAAATTACACAAACTGAATAATGTTAATACATGATATAATCGTGAAAATTTGCTACTTATTTATATTCCATGCTTGATTTGAATTTGAAAAAGAAAATTTAGACTATCAGAGCAAAACATTTTTTTTAGATTGCTGAGAAATATACAAGATGTTGTCAGATTTTTAATTTACAAAACCATATTTCACAATCACACAGAAAATGTTTACTTTCAGGCAATACGAGAAGCAGAGCCAGTCCCAGCAGCACATGAACGCTTTTGTGAGATACGGGAAGTCCTTAATGCCATTCGCCCTCCCATAGAGTTTGAGAAGGATGATATGCTGTGGATTCAGCAGGTAATGATTTTACTATCAAAACATATAGATACCTGAAGGATATGCATTAATTCCTCCCCCCATAAACCATGGACCTTTCTGTTGGTGGGGAGGCTTGTGTGCCTCAGCGATACAGATAGCCGTACCGTAGGTTTAACCACAACGGAGGGGTATCTGTTGAGAGGCCAGACAAACGTCTGGTTCCTGAAGAGGGGCAGCAGCCTTTTCAGTAGTTGCAGGGGCAACAGTCTGTATGATTGACTGATCTGGCCTTGTAACAATAACCAAAACGGCCTTGCTGTGCTGGTACTGCGAGCAGCTGAAAGCAAGGGGAAACTACGGCCGTAATTTTTCTCGAGGGCATGCAGCTTTACTGTATGATTTAATGATGATGGCGTCCTCTTGGGTAAAATATTCTGGAGGTAAAATAGTCCCCCATTCGGATCTCCGGGCAGGGACTACTCAAGAGGATGCCGTTATCAGGAGAAAGAAAACTGGTGTTCTACGGATCGGAGCGTGGAATGTCAGATCCCTTAATCGGGCAGGTAGGTTAGAAAATTTAAAAAGGGAAATGGATAGGTTAAAGTTAGATAATATAATGGGCATTAGTGAAGTTCGGTGGCAGGAGGAACAAGACTTCTGGTCAGGTGACTACAGGGTTATAAACACAAAATCAAATAGGGGTAATGCAGGAGTATGTTTAATAATGAATAGGAAAATAGGAATGCGGGTAAGCTACTACAAACAGCATAGTGAACGCATTATTGTGGCCAAGATAGATACGAAGCCCACACCTACTACAGCAGTACAAGTTTATATGCCAACTAGTTCTACAGATGATGAAGAAATTGATGAAATTATGATCAAATAAAAGAAATTATTAAGATAGTGAAGGGAGACAAAAATTTAATTGTCATGGGTAACTGGAATTCGGTAGTAGGAAAAGGGAAGGAAGGAAACATAGTGGCTGAATATGGATTGGGGCAAAGAAATGAAATAGGAAGCCACCTGGTAGAATTTTGCACAGAGCACAACTTAATCATAGGTAACACTTGGTTCAAGAATCATAAAAGAAGGCTGTATACATAGAAGAAGTCTGGAGATACTGACAGGTTTCAGATAGATTATATAATGGTAAGACATACATTTAGGAACCAGGTTTTAAATTGTAAGACATTTCCAGGGGTGGATGTGGACTCTGACCACAATCTATTGGTTATGAACTGTAGATTAAAACTGAAGAAAATGCAAAAAGGTGGGAATTTAAGGAGATGGGACATGGATAAACTAAAAGAACCAGAGGTTGTACAGAGTTTCAGGGAGAGCATAAGGGAGCAATTGACAAGAATGGGGGAAAGAAATACAGTAGAAAAGGAATGGGTAGCTTTGAGGGATGAAGTAGTGAAGGCAGCAGAGGATCAAGTAGGTAAAAAGACGAGGGCTAGTAGAAATCCTTGGGTAACAGAAGAAATATTGAATTTAATTGATGAAAAGAGAAAATATAAAAATGCAGTAAATGAAGCAGGCAAAAAGGAATACAGACGTCTCAAAAATGAGATCGACAGGAAGTGCAAAATGGCTAAGCAGGGATGGCTAGAGGACAAATGTAAGGATGTAGAGGCTTATCTCACTAGGGGTAAGATAGATAC
Organism: Schistocerca gregaria; assembly: GCF_023897955.1. Classification (NCBI taxonomy): domain Eukaryota; kingdom Metazoa; phylum Arthropoda; class Insecta; order Orthoptera; family Acrididae; genus Schistocerca; species Schistocerca gregaria. Next base: position 802,808,179 of record NC_064921.1, on the reverse strand, counting down.
TGACTACAGGAAAATTAAAGAGACCTTTGGAGATAAGAGAACCACTTGAATAAACATCAAGAGCTCAGATGGAAACCCAGTTCTAAGCAAAGAAGGGAAAGCAGAAAGGTGGAAGGAGTATATAGAGGGCCTATACAAGGGCTTGAAGACAATATTATGGAAATAGAAGAGGATGTAGATGAAGATGAAATGGGAAATATGATACTGCGTGAAGAGTTTGACAGAGCCCTGAAAGATCTGAGTCGAAACAAGGCTCCGGAGTAGCAACATTCCATTGGAGCTACTGACGGCCTTGGGAGAGCCAGTCCTGCCAAAACTCTACCATCTGGTGAGCAAGATGTATGAGACAGACGAAATACCCTCAGACTTCAAGAAGAATATAATAATTCCAATCCCAAAGAAAGCAGGTGTTGACAGATGTGAAAATTACTGAATTATCAGTTTAATAAGTCACAGCTGCAAAGTACTAACGCGAATTCCTTACAGACGAATGGAAAAACTAGTAGAATCCGACCTTGGCGAAGATCAGTTTGGATTCCGTAGAAATGTTGGAACACGTGAGGCAATACTGATCCTACGACTTATCTTAGAAGCTAGATTAAGGAAGGGCAAACCTATGTTTCTAGCATTTGTAGACCTAGAGAAAGCTTTTGACAGTGTTGACTGGAATACTCTCTTTCAAATTCTGAAGGTGGCAGGGGTAAAACACAGGGAGTGAAAGGGTATTTACAATATGTACAGAAACCAGTTGGCAGTTATAAGAGTCGAGGGACATGAAAGGGAAGCAGTGGTTGGGAAGGGAGTGAGACAGGGTTGTAGCCTCTCCCCGATGTTATTCAATCTGTATATTGAGCAAGCAGTAAAGGAAACAAAAGAAAAATTCGGAGTAGGTATTAAAATCCATGGAGAAGAAATAAAAACTTTGAGGTTCGCCGATGACATTGTAATTCTGTCAGAGACAGCAAAGGACTTGGAAGAGCAGTTGACTTGAATGGATAGTGTCTTGAAAGGAGGATATAAGATGAACATCAACAAAAGCAAAACTAGGGTAATGGAATGTAGTCGAATTAAGTCGGGTGATGTTGAGGGTATTAGATTAGGAAATGAGACACTTAAAGTAGTAAAGGAGTCTTGCTATTTGGGGAGCAAAATAACTGATGATGGTCGAAGTAGAGGGGATATAAAATGTAGACTGGCAATGGCAAGGAAAGCGTTTCTGAAGAAGAGAAATTTGTTAACATCAAGTATAGATTTAAGTGACAGGAAGACATTTCTGAAAGTATTTGTATGGAGTGTAGCCATGTATGGAAGTGAAACATGGATGATAAATAGTTTAGACAAGAAGAGAATAGAAGCTTTCGAAATGTGGTGCTACAGAAGAATGCTGAAGATTAGATGGGTAGATCACATAAGTAATGAGAAGGTATTGAATAGGATTGGGGAGAAGAGAAGCTTGTGGCACAACTTGACCAGAAGAAGGGATCGGTTGGTAGTACATGTTCTGAGGCATGAAGGGATCACCAATTTAGTATTGGCGGGCAGCGCGAAGGGTAAAAATTGTAGGGGAGACCAAGAGATGACTACACTACGTAGATTCAGAAGGATGTAGGTTGCAGTGGGTACTGGGAGATGAAGAGGCTTGCATAGGATAGAGTATTATGGAGAGCTGCATCAAACCAGTCTCAGGACTGAAGACCACAACAACAACAATGCATTAATTATAAAGACGTAAGTGCATAATATGAAGGACTTTTCAGTAAGTTATGCAACACATGCCATGACAGCTTACATTTACTGGTGGTGTTATTCTTTCCTGGAAATATCTCCATGATCTAACATAACAGGTGAAACTGTGTACCTGAAATGGAATTATCCACAAATACATAAAGCCACTAGCCTCTGCTTGGGCAATTTATACTGATATTTAATTTTCTATATTTATTTAATAATACATTTATGTATTAATAGTTGTAGAGGAATTCAAATAAAATAGTGTGAAACAGGCAAGAAAGAATAAAGTAGTTGTTTTGAGCAATTGCTGTTCTGGTTCTTGCAATGTGTTAAAATAAAAATAATTTTAACAAGAAAATATAATGGTATATTATAGGAATAACTGCGAACAGAATAGTGTAATGTATTTGGTTGAAGTATTTGAATACTGTCAAAAGTGTTTGTAAGCAAATGATGGTCAGGTATATGGATATTAATATGACTAGAATAGAGTGTCATGTGACAAAACACAGGACAGAGATGCAAGGCAGAGATTGTGGAGTTTTGTGTAGTGGGCAAGGTGGGCTAGAAGGGCCTGAGGAACACAAGTGTTTGAGTTCCGAAGTAGGAACATGCCTGAAGCATTATTCGGAAGCTGGCTCTCGATTTGTCAGTGTTTGTGATGTAGTGAACTGTTTATTTGCCTGCAATTGCTTTGCTAGAACTGTTTCAGATTCCAATTGGACCATTGTGCATAGTATGTGTCGGACCATCATTCATAGCACAGTAATTTTCTATGAATAAAGCAACAGTATAATGTTGTTGTTGTTGTCTTCAGTCCTGAGACTGGTTTGATGCAGCTCTCCATGCTACTCTATCCTGTGCAAGCTGCTTCATCTCCCAGTACCTACTACAACCTACATCCTTCTGAATCTGCTTAGTGTACTCATCTCTCGGTCTCCCTCTACGATTTTTACCCTCCACACTGCCCTCCAATGCTAAATTTGTGATCCCTTGATGCCTCAAAACATGTCCTACCAACCGATCCCTTCTTCTAGTCAAGTTGTGCCACAAACTTCTCTTCTCCCCAATCCTATTCAATACCTCCTCATTAGTTACGTGATCTATCCACCTTATCTTCAGTATTCTTCTGTAGCACCACATTTCGAAAGCTTCTATTCTCTTCTTGTCCAAACTAGTTATCGTCCATGTTTCACTTCCATACATGGCTACACTCCAAACAAATATTTTCAGAAATGACTTCCTGACACTTAAATCTATATTCGATGTTAACAAATTTCTCTTCTTCAGAAACGCTTTCCTTGCCATTGCCAGTCTACATTTTATATCCTCTCTACTTCGACCATCATCAGTTATTTTACTTCCTAAATAGCAAAACTCCTTTACTACTTTAAGTGTCTCATTTCCTAATCTAATTCCCTCAGCATCACCCGATTTAATTGGACTACATTTCATTATCCTCGTTTTGCTTTTGTTGATGTTCATCTTATATCCTCCTTTCAAGACACTGTCCATTCCGTTCAACTGCTCTTCCAAGTCCTTTGCCGTCTCTGACAGAATTACAATGTAATCGGCGAACCTCAAAGTTTTTACTTCGTCTCCATGAATTTTAATACCTACTCCAAATTTTTCTTATGTTTCCTTTACTGCTTGCTCAATATACAGATTGAATAACATCGGGGAGAGGCTACAACCCTGTCTCACTCCTTTCCCAACCACTGCTTCCCTTTCATGCCCCTCAACTCTTATGACTGCCATCTGGTTTCTGTACAAATTGTAAATAGCCTTTCGCTCCCTGTATTTTACCCCTGCCACCTTCAGAATTTGAAAAAGAGTATTCCAGTCAACATTGTCAAAAGCTTTCTCTAAGTCTACAAATGCTAGAAACGTATGTTTGCCTTTTCTTAATCTTTCTTCTAAGATAAGTCGTAAGGTCAGTATTGCCTCACGTGTTCCAACATTTCTACGGAATCCAAACTGATCTCCCCCGAGGTCCGCATCTACCAGTTTTTCCATTCGTCTGTAAAGAATTCGCGTTAGTATTTTGCAGCTGTGACTTATTAAACTGATAGTTCAGTAATTTTCACATCTGTCAGCACCTGCTTTCTTTGGGATTGGAATTATTATATTCTTCTTGAAGTCTGAGGGTATTTCCCCTCTCTCATACATCTTGCTCACCAGCTGGTAGAGTTTTGTCAAGACTGGCTCTCCCAAGGCCGTCAGTAGTTCTAATGGAATGTTGTCTACTCCGGGGGCCTTGTTTCGACTCAGGTCTTTCAGTGCTCTGTCAAACTCTTCACGCAGTATCGTATCTCCCATTTCGTCTTCATCTACATCCTCTTCCATTTCCATAATATTGTCCTCAAGTACATCACCCTTGTATAGACCCTCTATATCCTCCTTCCACCTTTCTGATTTCCCTTCTTTGCTTAGAACTGGGTTTCCATCTAAGCTCTTGATATTCATACAGGTGGTTCTCTTTTCTCCAAAGGACTCTTCGATTTTCCTGTAGGCAGTGTCTATCTTACCCCTAGTGAGATAAGCCTCTACATCCTTACATTTGTCCTCTAGCCATCCCTGCTTAGCCATTTTGCACTTCCTGTCGATCTAATTTTTGAGACTTTGTATTCCTTTTTGCCTGCTTCATTTACATTTTTATATTTTCTCCTTTCATCAATTAAATTCATTATTTCTTCTGTCACCCAATGATTTCTGCAAGTCCTCATCTTTTTACCTACTTTATCCTCTGCTGCCTTCACAACTTCATCCCTCAGAGCTACCCATTCTTCTTCTACTGTATTTCTTTCCCCCATTCCTTTCAATTGTTCCCTTATGCTCTGCCTGAAACTCTCAACAACCTCTGGTTTAGTCAGTTTATCCAGGTCCAATCTCCTTAAATTCTCACCGTTTTGCAGTTTCTTCAGTTTTAATCTACAGTTCATAACCAATAGATTGTGGTCAGAGTCCACATCTGCCCCTGGAAATGTCTTACAACTTAAAACCTGGTTCCTAAATCTCTGTCTTACCATTATATAATCTATCTGATACCTTTTAGTATCTCCAGGGTTCTTCCACGTATACAACCTTCTTTTATGATTCTTGAACCAAGTGTTACCTATGATTAAGTTGTGCTCTGTGCAAAATTCTACCAGGCGGCTTCCTATTTCATTTCTTTGCCCCAATCCATATTCAGCCACTATGTTTCCTTCCTTCCCTTTTCCTACTACCGAATTCCAGTTACCCATGACAATTAAATTTTTGTCTCCCTTCACTATCTTAATAATTTCTTTTATTTGATCATAATTTCATCAATTTCTTCGTCATCTGCAGAACTAGTTGGCATATAAACTTGTACTGCTGTAGTAGGTGTGGGCTTCATATCTATCTTGGCCACCATAATGCGTTCACTATGCTGTTTGTAGTAGCTTACCCGCATTCCTATTTTCCTATTCATTATTAAACATACTCCTGCATTACCCCTATTTGATTTTGTGTTTATAACCCTGTAGTCACCTGACCAGAAGTCTTGTTCCTCCTGCCACCGAACTTCACTAATTCCCACTATATTATCTAACTTTAACCTATCCATTTCCCTTTTTAAATTTTCTAACCTACCTGCCCGATTAAGGGATCTGACATTCCACGCTCCGATCCGTAGAACGCCAGTTTTCTTTCTCCTGATAACGGCATCCTCTTGAGTAGTCCCTGCCCGGAGATCCGAATGGGGGACTATTTTACCTCCAGAATATTTTACCCAAGAGGACGCCATCATCATTTAATCATACAGTAAAGCTGCATGCCCTCGAGAAAAATTACGGCTGTAGTTTCCCCTTGCTTTCAGCTGCTCGCAGTACCAGCACAGCAAGGCCGTTTTGGTTAATGTTGCAAGGCCAGATCAGTCAATCATCCAGACTGTTGCCCCTGCAACTACTGAAGAGGCTGCTGCCCCTCTTCAGGAACCACACGTTTGTCTGGCCTCTCAACGGATACCCCTCCGTTGTGGTTGCACCTATGGTACGGCCATCTGTATCGCTGAGGCACGCAAGCCTCCCCACCAACGGCAAGGTCCATGGTTCATGGGGGGGAAAACAGTATAACACAAACGCTAAAGGAACATCAGTACTGTGAGGGATCATAGCGATAATTCTCAGTTTCATTTCTTAATCTACACTTGTCTTATATATCAGTGTTTCACTGACTGACCTCTTAGGCTATCTTAAAATTATTATTCACTTACTTAAATGCACAATGCGACAGTCCACTATAAAAAAAACCTTGCAGACGAACCATTTAAAAGGTTGTGCAGTTGGCCTCTGCTGGATTGTTAGCAGTAGTAGTTACTGCTAAACATGTTGCTAATGTTTCAGTGAGCAGGGCCTGAATGGTGGCTGCCTACAGAAGGAGATGACGATAGAAATTAATGAATTTGTAATGAAATCCAGACTTTTAGCTGCTTACAGGTGTTGATAAATATTAACGGGGACAGTTGAAATATGTGTGCCCTGGCCAGTATTTGAACCTGGGATCTTCTGCTTACATGGCAGACACTCTATCCGACTGAGCCACCAAGTACACAGACAATAGTGTGACTGTAGGGACTTATCTCTGGCACACTTCCTGTGACACCCGCACTTTCCAAATTTCTGTCCACACACTACATTTGTAGTGGCAGCCCACCATACTCATTACTCCTGGCAGTCAATCTACCAATTCCCATAAGGGTTCAGGCAATGTGACTGCATCTGCACTGAAGACAATTATTGGCCAGTAAGCCTTATATATATGAAGCTGGTGTCTGTGCAGCTCTTGAAGAATGAAATTATAATGAAATACAGACCTTTAGCTGCTTACAGGCGTTGATAAATATCAATGGGGTCAGTTGAAAAATGTGTGCCCCGACTACTGGGACTCAAACCCGGGATCTCCTCCTCTGTCGGATAGAGCATCTGCCATGTAAGCAGGAGATCCTGGCTCAAGTCCCATTCGAGGCACACTTCTTCAATTGTCTCCCTTGATATTTATCAGTGCCTATAAGCAGCTAATGGTCTAGATTCCATTGTAATATCATTCTTTGAGAGCTGCAAGATCACCAATGGTATCTGTTCTTTCAGACATGTCCAAAAAAAAAAACAGATACCATCTTCATATAGATAAGGCATACCGGCTGATGATCTCCTTCAGTGCGGATGCACTCACATTGCTCGATCTCTTCCGGGAATTGGTAGACTGACTGCCGCGAGTAATGAACATAATGGGCAGGGGCACTACAAATGTAGTGTGTGCACTGTAAGTTAGAAATGTGGGTCTCACAGGGAGTGTGCCAGAAATAAGTCCCTGCAGTTGCACTATCCTCTGTGTCCTCAGTGGCTCAGTCGGATAGAGCATCTGCCATGTAAGCATGAGCTCCCATTAGATTAGATTAGATTAGATTAGATTAGATTTTTACTTGTTCCATAGATCATGAATATGACACTTCATAATGATGTGGAATGTGTCAGGTTAATAAAAGGTGTCTATACAAGATGTTGTTGTTGTTGTTGTGGTCTTCAGTCCTGAGACTGTTTTGATGCAGTTCTCCATGCTACTCTATCCTGTGCAAGCTTCTTCATCTCCCAGTACTTACTGCAACCTACATCCTTCTGAATCTGCTTAGTGTATTCATCTCTTGGTCTCCCTCTGTGATTTTTACCCTCCACACTGCCCTCCAATGCTAAATTTGTGATCCCTTGATGCCTCAGAACATGTCCTACCAACCGGTCCCTTCTTCTTGTCAAGTTGTGCCATAAACTCCTCTTCTCCCCAATTCTATTCAATACCTCCTCATTAGTTATGTGATCTACCCATCTAATCTTCAGCATTCTTCTGTAGCACCACATTTCGAAAAGCTTCTATTCTCTTCTTGTCCAAACTATTTATTGCCCTTGTTTCATTTCCATACATGGCTACACTCCATACAAATACTTTCAGAACCGACTTCCTGACACTTAAATCTATACTCGATGTTAACAAATTTCTCTTCTTCAGAAGAGCTTTCCTTGCCATTGCCAGTCTACATTTTATATCCTCTCTACTTCGACCATCATTAGTTATTTTGCTCCCCAAATAGCAAAACTCCTTCACTACTTCAAGTGTCTCACTTCCTAATCTAATTCCCTCAGCATCACCCTATTTAATTTGACTACATTCCATTAGCCTCGTTTAGCTTTTGTTGATGTTCACCTTATATCCTCCTTTCAAGACACTGACCATTCCGTTCAACTGCTCTTCCAAGTCCTTTGCTGTCTCTGACAGAATTAAAATGTCATCGGTGAACCTCAAAGTTTTTATTTCTTCTCCATGATTTTTAATATCTACTCCAAATTTTTCTTTTGTTTCCTTTACTGCTTGCTCAATATACAGATTGAATAACGTCGGGGAGAGGCTACAACCCTGTCTCACTCCCTTCCCAACCACTGCTTCCCTTTCATGTCCCTCGACTCTTATAACTGCCATCTGGTTTCTGTACAAATTGTAAATAGCCTTTGGCTCCCTGTATTTTACCCCTGCCATCTTTAGAATTTGAAAGAGAGTATTGCAGTCAACATTGTCAAAAGCTTTCTCTAAGTCTACAAATGCTAGAAATGTAGGTTTGCCTTTCCTTAATCTAGTTTCTAAGATAAGTCGTAGGGTGAGTATTGCATCATGTGTTCCAACATTTCTGCAAAATCCAAACTGATCTTCGCCGAGGTTGGCGATAGTTCGGTAATTTACACATGTGTCAACATCTGCTTTCTTTGGGATTGGAATTATTATATTCTTCTTGCAGTCTGAGGGTATTTCGCCTGTCTCATACATCTTGCTCACCAGATGGTAGAGTTTTGGCAGGACTGGCTCTCCCAAGGCCGTCAGTAGTTCTAATTGAATGTTGTGGACTCCCGGGGCCTTGTTTCGACTCAGGTCTTTCAGTACTCTGTCAAACTCTTCACGCAGTTTTTCACCTCCCATTTCGTCTTCATCTACATTCTCTTCCATTTCCAGAATATTGTCCTTAAGTACGTCACCCTTGTATAGACCCTCTATATCCTCCTTCCACCTTTCTGATTTCCCTTCTTTGCTTAGAACTGGGTTTCCATCTAAGCTCTTGATATTCATACAGGTGGTTCTCTTTTCTCCAAAGGACTCTTCGATTTTCCTGTAGGCAGTGTCTATCTTACCCCTAGTGAGATAAGCCTCTACATCCTTACATTTGTCCTCTAGCCATCCCTGCTTAGCCATTTTGCACTTCCTGTCGATCTAATTTTTGAGACTTTGTATTCCTTTTTGCCTGCTTCATTTACATTTTTATATTTTCTCCTTTCATCAATTAAATTCATTATTTCTTCTGTCACCCAATGATTTCTGCAAGTCCTCATCTTTTTACCTACTTTATCCTCTGCTGCCTTCACAACTTCATCCCTCAGAGCTACCCATTCTTCTTCTACTGTATTTATTTCCCCCATTTGTGACAATTGTTCCCTTATGCTCTCCCTGAAACTCTGTACAACCTCTGGTTCTTTCAGTTTGTCCAGATCCCATCTCCTTAAATTCCCACCTTTTTGCAGTTTCTTCAGTTTTAATCTACAGCTCATAACCAATAGATTGTGGTCAGAGTCCACATCTGCCCCTGGAAATGTCTTACAATTTAATACCTGGTCCCTAAATCTCTGTCTTACTATTATACTATCTATTTGATCATCATCATCATCATCATCATTTAAGACTGATTATGCATTTCAGCGTTCAGTCTGGAGCATAGCCCCCTTATAAAATTCCTCCATGATCCCCTATTCAGTGCTAAATTGGTGCCTCTTCTGATGTTAAACCTATTACTTCAAAATCATTCTTAACCGAATCCAGGTACCTTCTCCTTAGCCTACCCCGACTCCTCCTACCCTCTGCTGCTGAACCCATGAGTTTCTTGGGTAACCTTGCTTCTCCCATGCGTGTAACATGACCCCACCATCTGAGCCTGTTCATCCTGACTGCTACATCTATAGAGATCATTCCCAGTTTTTCTTTGATTTCCTCATTGTGGACATCATCCTGCCATTGTTCCCAATTACTAGTACCTGCAATCATCCTAGCTACTTTCATATCCATAACCTCAACCTTGTTGATAAGGTAACCTGAATCCACACAGCTTTCGCTCCCATACAACAAAGTTGGTCGAAAGATTGACGGGTGCACAGATAACTTAGTCTTGGTACTGACTTCCTTCTTGCAGAGGAGAGTAGATCGTAGCTGAGCGCTCACTGCATTAGCTTTGCTACACCTCGCTTCCAGTTCTTTCACTATGTTGCCATCCTGTGAGAATATGCATCCTAAGTACTTGAAACTGTCCACCTGTTCTAACTTTGTTCCTCCTATTTGGCACTCAATTTGTTTATATTTCTTTCCCACTGACATTACTTTCGTTTTGGAGATGCTAATCTTCATACCATAGTCCTTACATTTCTGATCTAGCTCTGAAATATTACTCTGCAAACTTTCAATCGAATCTGCCATCACAACTAAGTCATCTGCCATATGATCCAACATATGATCCATAAATAATATGAACAACAGTGGAGACAGGCTGCAGCCTTGTCTTACCCCTGAAACTACTCTGAACCATGAACTCAATTTACCGTCAACTCTAACTGCTGCCTGACTATCCATGTAAAGACCTTTAATTGCTTGTAAAAGTTTGCCTCCTATTCCATAATCTTGTAGAACAGACAATAACTTCCTCCTAGGAACCTGGTCATATGCCTTTTCTAGATCTATAAATCATACATACAATTCCCTGTTCCACTCATAACACTTCTCCATTATTTGCCTTAAACTAAAGATCTGGTCCTGACAACCTCTAAGAGGCCTAAATCCACACTGATTTTCATCCAATTGGTCCTCAACTAATACTCGTACTTTCCTTTCAACAATACCTGAGAAGATTTTACCCACAACACTGATTAAAGAGATACCTCTGTAGTTGTTACAATCTTTTCTGTTTCCATGTTTAAAGATTGATGTGATTACTGCTTTTGTCCAGTCTGATGGAACCTGTCCCGACTCCCAGGCCATTTTAATTATCCTGTGTAGCCATTTAAGACCTGACGTTCCACTGTATTTGATGAGTTCCGACTTAATTTCATCCACCCCAGCTGCTTTATTGCACTGCAGTCTATTGACCATTTTCTCCACTTCCTCAAATGTGATCCTATTTCCATCATCATTCCTATCCCATTCTACCTCGAAATCTGAAACATTGCTGATCGTATTTTCACCTACATTGAGCAACTCTTCTAAATATTCCCTCCATCTGCCCAAGGCATCCACAGGATTCACCAGCAGTTTGCCTGACCTGTCCAAAATACTTGTCATTTCCTTCTTACCTCCCTTTCGAAGACTGCTAATTGCACTCCAGAGTGGTTTTCCAGCAGCTTGACCCATAGTCTCCAAACTGTTTCCAAAGTCTTCCCAAGATTTTTTCTTGGATGCTGTAATTATCTGCTTGGCTTTGTTTCTTTCTTCAACATAACTTTCTCTGTCTACCTGAGTTCTAGTATGTAGCCATTTTTGATACCCCTTCTTTTTCCTTTTACAGGCTGCCTTGACTGTGTCATTCCACCAAGCTGTTTGCTTCATCCTACTTTTACACACTACTGTTCCAAGACATTCTATAGCCACTTCTAGTACTGTGTCCCTGTACCTTGTCCATTCCTTTTCCACTGACTGTAATTGACTACATTCAACTAACTGGTACCTTTCTGAGATCGCTGTTATGTACTTGAGCCTGATTTCCTTATCCTGAAGTTTCTCCACCCTTATCCTCCTACATATGGACCTGACCTCCTGCACTTTCGGCCTCACAATCCCAATTTCACTGCAGATTAAATAATGATCAGTGTCATCAAAGAATCCCTTCAATACACGTGTGTCCCTCACAGCCTTCCTGAATTCCTGATCTGTTATTGTATAGTCAATGACGGATCTGGTTCCCCTTCCTTCCCAAGTATACCAGTGAATGTTCTTATGTTTAAAAAAAAGGAGTTTGTGATTACTAAGCCCATACTGGCACAGAAATCCATGAGTTGTTTCCCATTCCTGTTGGCCTCCATATCCTCTCCAAATTTACCCATAACCTTTTCATACCCTTCTGTTCAATTTCCAATCCTGGCCTTAAAATCACCCATGAGCAGAACACTGTCCTTGTCCTTTACTCTAACTACTAAATCACTGAGTGCCCCATAAAAACTATCTATCTTATCTTGACCTGTCCCTTCAAAATGCGATTATACTGACACAATCCTAATTTTCTTGCTAGACACTGTCAAATCTATCCACATCAGTCGTTCGTTTACACACCTTACTGCAACTACGCTGGGTTCCATTTCTTTCCTGATGTAAAGCCCTACACCCCATTGTGCTATTCCTGCTTTGACTCCTGACAGGTAGACCTTGTATTCTCCCACTTCCTCTTCTTTCTGACCCCTTATCCGAATGTCACTAACAGCTAAAACGTCCAGCCCCATCTTACTTGCAGCCTCTGCCAGCTCTACCTTCTTCCCAGAGTAGCCCCCATTGATATTAATAGCTCCCCATCTCATTACCATTTGTTTGCCAAGTCGTATCTTAGGAGTCCCTGGTTTGTCAGTTAGAGGTGGGACTCCGTTACCTCCAAAGGTCCGAGGCATTTTGCTCTGATTGTTGCCAGCATCATATTTAAAGTACCGGGGAAGCAGGTTGCTAGCCTTACTTGCCCCGAGTCCCATTGAGTTTTACCCCTAACGGTTGAGGGACTAACCGGTGGACTTGGTAGTCTTTGCCGTCTGAGCACAAAGGTGATCACAACTCAGAATATGTCCGAGATGCCCAGCCTTATTCCAAAGTAACTGGTATACCGACTGTCGGGACCACTTACTTGGCCACTCATACGTTGCCTGTGGTTCATGAACTAGGACATAACTACAGGAACTCACACCATGATACCTTCTAGTATTTCCAGGATTCTTCCATGTGTACAACCTTCTTTTATGATTCTTGAACCAAGTGTTAGCTATGAATAAGTTGTGCTCTGTGCAAAATTCTACCAGACGGCTTCCTCTTTCATTTCTTTCCCCCAATTCATATTCACCTACTATGTTTCCTTCTCTCCCTTTTCCTACTCTCGAATTCCAGTCACCCATGACTATTAAATTTTTGTCTCCTTTCACTACGTGAATAATTTCTTTTATTTCGTCATACATTTCATCAATTTCTTCATCATCTGCAGAGCTAGTTGGCATGTAAACTTGTACTGATGTAGTAGGTGTGGGCTTCGTGTCTCTCTTGGCCACAATAATGCATTCACTATTCTGTTGGTAGTAGCTTACCCACACTCCTATTTTTTTATTCATTATTAAACCTACTCCTGCCTTACCCCTATTTGATTTTGTATTTATAACCCTGTATTCACCTGAGCAAAAGTCTTGTTCCTCCTACCACCGAACTTCACTAATTCCCACTATATCTAACTTTAACCTATCCATTTCCCTTTTTAAGTTTTCTGACCTACCTGCCCGGTTAAGGGATCTGACATTCCATGCTCCGATTCGCAGAACGCCAGTTTTCATTCTCCTGATAACGACTTCCTCTTGAGTAGTCCCCCCTGGAGATCCGGATGGGGGGACTATTTTACCTCTGGAATATTTTAGCCAAGAGGACACCATCATCATTTAACCATACAGTAAAGCTGCATGCCCTCGGGAAAAATTACAGCTGTAGTTTCCCCTTGCTTTCAGCCATTTGCAGTACCAGCACAGCAAGGCCGTTTTGGTTAGTGATGCAAGGCTAGATCAGTCAATCATCCAGACTGTTGCCCCTGCAACTACTGAGAAGGCTGCTGCCCCTCTTCAGGAACCACACATTTGTCTGGCCTCTGAACAGATATCCCTCCATTGTGGTTGCACCTACGGTACGGCCATCTGTATCGCTGTGGCATGCAAGCCTCCCCACCAACAGCAAGGTCCATGGTTCATGGGGATATTACATTAGACAAAATATTAAATGACACTAGATTTTTTGTGGGGGTTGGGAAATTAACCATTTACAATATCCAAAAATTCATCTAATGAGTAGAAGGAGTTGCCATTAAGAAATTCTTTTAATTTCCTTTTAAATGCTATATGGCTGTCTGTCAGACTTTTGATGCTGTTAGGTAAGTGACAAAGACTTTTGTGGCAGCATAATTTACCCCCTTCTGAGCCAAAGTTAGATTTTACCTTTCCCCTAGTGTTGTAGCCATGTACACTGCTATTACTTTTGAATTCGTTCGGATTGTTAATAACAAATTTCATAAGTGAATATATACACTCCTGGAAATTGAAATAAGAACACTGTGAATTCATCGTCCCAGGAAGGGGAAACTTTATTGACACATTCTTGGCGTCAGATACATCGCATGATCACACTGACAGAACCACAGGCACATAGACACAGGCAACAGAGCATGCACAATGTCGGCACTAGTACAGTGTATATCCACCTTTCGCAGCAATGCAGGCTGCTATTCTCCCATGGAGACAATCGTAGAGATGCTGGATGTAGTCCTGTGGAATGGCTTGCCATGCCATTTCCACCTGGAACCTCAGTTGGACCAGCGTTCGTGCTGGGGGACAGATCCGGAGATCTTGCTGGCCAGGGTAGTTGACTTACACCTTCTAGAGCACGTTGGGTGGCACGGGATACATGCGGACGTGCATTGTCCTGTTGGAACAGCAAGTTCCCTTGCCGGTCTAGGAATGGTAGAACGATGGGTTCGATGACGGTTTGGATGTACCGTGCACTATTCAGTGTCCCCTCGACGATCACCAGAGGTGTACGGCCAGTGTAGGAGATCGCTCCCCACACCATGATGCCAGGTGTTGGCCCTGTGTGCCTCGGTCGTATGCAGTCCTGATTGTGGCGCTCACCTGCACGGTGCCAAACACGCATACAACCATCATTGGCACCAAGGCAGAAGCGACTCTCATCGCTGAAGACGACACGTCTCCATTCGTCCCTCCATTCACGCCTGTCGCGACACCACTGGAGGCAGGCTGCACGATGTTGGGGCGTGAGCGGAAGACGGCCTAACGGTGTGCGGGACCGTAGCCCAGCTTTATGGAGACGGTTGCGAATGGTCCTCGCCGATACCCCAGGAGCAACAGTGTCCCTAATTTGCTGGGAAGTGGTGGTGCGGTCCCCTACGGCACTGTGTAGGATCCTACGGTCTTGGCGTGCATCCGTGCGTCGCTGCGGTCCGGTCCCAGGTCGACGGGCACGTGCACCTTCCTTCGACCACTGGCGACAACATCGATGTACTGTGGAGACCTCACGCCCCACGTGTTGAGCAATTCGGCGGTACGTCCACCCGGCCTCCCGCATGCCCACTATACGCCGTCGCTCAAAGTCCGTCAACTGCACATACGGTTCACGTCCACGCTGTCGCGGCATGCTACCAGTGTTAAAGACTGCGATGGAGGTCTGTATGCCACAGCAAACTGGCTGACAGTGACGGTGGCGGTGCACAAATGCTGCGCAGCTAGCGCCATTCGACGGCTAACACCGTGGTTACTGGTGTGTCCGCTGTGCCGTGCGTGTGATCATTGCTTGTACAGCCCTCTCGCAGTGTCCGGAGCAAGTATGGTCGGTCTGACACACCGGTGTCAATGTGTTCTTTTTTCCATTTCCAGGAGTGTATATTGTGAGGCTACAGTGAAGATCTCTAGCTCTTTAAATAAATGTCTGCAGGATGATCTTGGATGAGCTCCAGCAGTTATTCTGATTACACGCTTTTGTGCAATGAACACTCTTTTACTCAATGATGAGTTACCCCAGAATATGATGCCATATGAAAGCAGAGAATGAAAATAGGCGTGGTAAGATAATTTACTCAGATGTATATCACCAAAGTTTGCAATGACCCTAATAGCATAAGTAGCTGAACTCAAATGTTTCAGCAGATTCTCAGTGTGTATTTTCCAGTTCAACCCTTCATCAATGTATACACCTAGAAATTTTGAATATTCTACCTTGGCTACCGATTTCTGTATGAAGTCTATATTTATTAATGGGTCATTCCATTTACTATGTGGAACTGTATATACTGTGTTTTGTCAAAGTTTAATGAGAACCCATTTGCAGAGAACCACTTAATGATTTTCTGATAAACATCATTTACAATTTCACCAGTTAATTCTTGTCTGCCGGGTGTGATAGCTATACTTGTGTCATCGGCAAAAAGTACCAGCTTTGCATCTTCGTGAGTATAGAATGGCAAGTCATTAATATATATTGAGAACAGCAGAGGACCCAAGACTGAACCTTGCGGCGCCCCATTCTTGACTGTTCCCCAGTTTGAGAAATCACCATTTTTTTTTTTTTTTTTTTTTTTTTTTTTTTTTTTTTTTTTTTTTGCATATTATGTGAACTGTTTATTTCATCTTTCTGCACTCTTCCAGTTAGGTATGATTTAACCCATTTGAGAACTGTCCCATTCATACCACAGTACTTGAGCTTATCTAGAAGTATTCCACGATCAAGTCCCAGTCAAACCAAACCTTTTTCAACTGTCCCCATTGATATTAATCAATGCCTGTAAGCAGCTAACGGTTTAAATTAATTGTCCTTAGAAATCAGTGTAACTAATGGAAGTCCTGTGGCAGCTGCAGCTGACAAATGAATTCCATTCATTGTAGTGCAGGATGAATGCCAACAGTTTTGATGACATGTATGTGTAAGATGACCTCAGTTTGTCAATGCTGATATTTTTCATAGTTAACACAACATGTTTACCAGCAAGAATGTCAAAAACTTGTTTCAGATTCAGTTCGTGAATGTCCTTGTCTGAGATTAGAATGTCATCTTTGGGAATTTAGAAGAAAGAGAGCTTGACAAAATACTATCAATAAATTATTGCCAGATTTGACCCACTTTTTTAAGGCCATAAGGCATATATAGAAATTCAAATAAACCAAAAGACATGATAATCACTGTCTTGTGAATGTCTGTCGCACTCATCGGTATCTGCTTCATTGCAGTCTGGAACACTGAAGACAGAAGCTCCAGTAAGGTAGTGGGTGAAATCATGAAAATGTTCAGTATTTGATAACTGTCACTTACCGTAGAAGCATTAAGGGCCCTGTAGTCTCCACATAAAATTAAAGTCCCATCTTTCTTGGGCACTAACATAATGGGTGAAGCCCATGGGCTGTTTAAAGGTCTCAAAAATCTTTTTTTAAAGAGTTCCTTGACCAGTGCCTTAGCAACATGGAGTTTGTCCGGTGGTAGCCTCCTTGTATATGGTGTACAGGAGGGCCTGGCATGGTGGTAATCTTGTGTACCATTCCTTTTCTGATGTGCAACACACACAAAGGGTGTTTCTACAGGAACAAATGGAGTACGATTGGGAAGCATGTGAGCATCAGGCACATTACTGACCTTGTTGAGAAGTGAAGGTTGTGTTGACAGATGTTCTTCAGTGGAAACTGGCATTGCTGGGTCAGGACTAGGTTGAGGTGGTGCAAAAGACTGATTTGTGCAAGTGGAGGTGGTTGTTGTGTCTGATAAATTTGTAGAAGGCATCATGCTGCAGTGAGTTCCTCCAATGACTTGCAGGTTGTTCATTGTATGGTGTCACTTTCCTGCTGTAGGCATGGGAAATCCAGTCATCTCTTAAAGTGGAGTAGTTGAACTTGGAGTTTGATGAGTGACGTGATGCAGCCTTCTAGATAAGAATGATGATCATCCATCAAAGTGTGACACTGTGTGCTGCCTGGAAGAGAGTGGCATAGGAGTATTGTGCTGTACTGCTGAAAGGGTGTAGCTGATGATTCGGGCAACAGAGTGACCACTGTCTCGGTGAATCAATGTACCACTGACCAGATCTGGCAGTAGTTGAGAATTGTGGAGAAAATTAATGCCAGGTACAGGTTCACTTATGTCCACCATGAGACCGTTGCTGTGATCACCTCTTTGAGAGCCGGCCGCGGTGGTCTCGCGGTTCTAGGCGCGCAGTCCGGAACCGTGCAACTGCTATGGTCGCAGGTTCGAATCCTGCCTCGGGCATGGATGTGTGTGATGTCCTTAGGTTAAAGTAGTTCTAAGTTCTAGGGGACTAATGACCACAGCAGTTGAGTCCCATTGTGCTCAGAGCCATTTGAACCATTTTTTGAACCTCTTTGAGACCCAGAGCCAGAGAATGAGACCCGGAGTAGCAGAACTGCCATTTGATGGAAGAGGAAGCGCAAGAAGTTTGGTACTCACATTGGAACCCAGACTGATGAGTAATATGGTTGGTTTGAGTGGTTGAGGATATAAAGTCTACTGCCATTCTGTGGCAGTGGTATATGAGACGATTCATACTGGAATGAGATGAGGTGACCTGAATAGCCTCTGCAGTATGGTGTACCTGTTGCAGACCATGCAGTTTTGTTTTAGTAGTCACTCTGTGGACAACATTTACACACAGTGTTGCCAACTGTGTGTGAAACCAACAAGGTTGGTTCCATGCAGGTGTGGCAGCACTGAAAGCATGGTTGTCAGATGATTCAAAGGTTATTGTGTTAGTGTCAAGGTCACTGTCCCAGGCAGAGGCCATGATGTCAAGTCATCAGAGATAAGTCGTGATCGTCCAGGCTCAGCTGCAGCACAGGTGCAGGCATGTCAAAACTGGTGCTGTGGTCTGTGTGTGGTGGTATTACTGTCGACAGTATGTATGCATTGTTGGTACTGAGGATGGCAAAGATTCTGTTCTGCCAATTTGAGCCAGTTGCTGCCTCTGACTCTTGCTGCAGAGCGATCCACAGAGCCCCCATGTGGGGCATCATCACCACAGTTGGTGCACCATCATCCAGGCCACTTCTGCCCGTACACCCCGCTGTGCCACAGACAGCTGATGGCCAATCCCTGTGAGGGTGACACCTCTTTGGATACTGATGAGTTGGTGGAATCCAATGCCTAGCCATGCAGCTGCCATCAGTATTACTCAAGTGGGAATCCCTGGAGGGATTTAGAGAACCAGCATTTGAAGTTACTGTCACCAACATCATTTCACATAAGGATCATGGAGATAAAATAATAGAAATTAGGGCTCATATGGAGGCATATAGACACTTGTTTTATCCTCAACCTATTTGCTTTTGGAACACTAAATGAAATGAGGTACCCTCCGCCATGCACCATACAGAGGGATACAGATTATGAATGTAGATGTGGATATAAAAGAGAAATCTACATGCCACTGATGATCATAGCCACTGTAGGTGGTCAGGGAGAACTTTGTATCACTAATTATCATGAACAGCCACAACTCATTTGTAAAGGTTTGTGCATAGGAGCAGCCAAACCAGTCCAGGAAGGACAACTTAGTACCAATGATGAAGACTCATGCTCCACTACCACTAAAGACAACCCTATGGGTAAAACTGCTCATGAAATGCAAATAGGATCTGACCTGACCTGAGGGGGAAACAATGCTGGTGAATGATTGCCATTCTGTACCAACTTTTGGATACTTCCAAATCCGGAACGGAGAAAAGACAGAGCAAGTGGCCCATGGGAAAACACCACATCAACTATAGGGTGCCTTTACTGATCAGCCAGGCTGAATCACAGATAATCCTGGAGGAAGTGGAGACA
This sequence comes from Schistocerca gregaria, assembly GCF_023897955.1. Taxonomy (NCBI): domain Eukaryota; kingdom Metazoa; phylum Arthropoda; class Insecta; order Orthoptera; family Acrididae; genus Schistocerca; species Schistocerca gregaria. Next base: position 802,788,790 of record NC_064921.1, on the reverse strand, counting down.
ATGCTGCAAGATCTCATCATTGAACCTTCAGAGTTTCCTTGGTCCTCTCCTATGGTCATTGTGAAGAAGGATGGCACACGGTATTTCTGCGTTGACCACCACTGACTGAACAAAATCGCAAAAAAGTATTTCTCAACTATGCAGACAGACTACTGGTGAATCGAGGTTGATAAATCAGTCAGGGGAAAGACTGACTTCATGAAATGCAATGGCTCTAAGAGCTCAAATTTATGCAATTTAGGCTCTGAAAGCTCCATCCACTTTCGATTGTATGATCTGCAACCTCTTTTGACACCTTAAATGGATGGCGCATCTTTGCTATGTGAATGAAACTATCATTTTTGCTTTCTGCTTCATGAAGAACGTCTAAGCCACCTTACAACCATGCTGAAGTGTGTTCAGACTGCAGACATCTGCCTGAATCTGAAAATGCGTCTTTTTGGCAACTAAGGATTAAAAATCCTGGGCACCTAGTGAAGGTGATAGAGTGTATCCCAATACAGAGAAAGCAGTCACAGATTTTCTGACACCTTGGCACATCTGTCATGTGGGAAGTTTTCTCAGAATGGCTTCTGTACCAAGGCACATACCTTGAAAGAACTACTGCAGGAAGATGCAATTTTTTTTTTTTAGACCTAAGTCCTAGTAAGACCATCTCTTGTCCTTAAGGAGGTGCTATGATCTTCTCAAGTCCTGCAACACAGCACGATTCATACCATTCTTTCTGATCCATGGCAGTGAGGCCAAAATGACAGTAGATACACTATTCCTGTTTCAACAGAGTGATACTCAGGATGACTATGTGGAACATCTCATCACCTTCACTGAAGGAACAAGACAGCTGGCTTGCATAGGGTTCCTGGACACACAGCAGAAAGATCAAGATCCAACCACTGGCCAATGAGATACAGCACAGAAGACTTAGTATGGACTATTGGAGAAGTTATTATAGTATATTTTGGACTGTACTGTACCTTTTATTGCTTGTCGATGTCACATACGATGTCGAGAATTATAACCCCTTGTAAAGGAGGTAAAGCACAGGGACATCATCCATGTCCTCCATATGAAGGCCTCCTACACTTCAGAGGATTAAGGAAACGGAAGACTCATACAGTGATTGTGAAGTCTGTACAGGAGTAGGTACTTCTGATGCTCATCATGGTGAAGGCAATGCGACAACATGACCAGGATGTGAGGATTTGCCATTGCTGCTGTACAGAGGACCATTGACAAGATCTAGATCCAGGGGGTTGCAGTCATCTCCAATGAGAACCTCTGGAACAATGGGCAGAACAATGGGCCTTTTTTCTCCAAGAGAGGAAACAATTCCATAAGCTATGATGCATGTAGTACGGCATAGTGGTTAGCATCATCGATGACTCTGCTTTCGGATTTGGACTTGAGTCTGATTATGACATGGAGGGTCAGGTCTCAGTTTTAGATGAATTGTCTAAATTTCTTTGTAGTTTATAAATAAAATAGAATGAAACATTCCACATGGGAAAAATAGAATCTTTGTTTTTAATGTATTTTTTTGTAGTTTTAAATTAATCTTATTTATGGATTCTTATGTTACTTTGTGGTAGAACAAGACATTACAAAAACATACATTTGTGAAAAATCCATTAACTTCTTAGACCTCACACAGATATCGCTACAAATACACATAGTTTCAAAATTAATCCCACCACAACAGATGCTGTAATACCCTCATTTTTGTTCACAACACCCAGTACCCCACAAACACGCTGACTTCCATTCCATAGTACATTGTCTTACATCCATACCAATGCCAAAACAAAATTTTCAAACAGTATTAGCCACCATTAAATGTTCTGCATCAAACAATGGCTATACCCTGAATTAATTGACATTATTTTACACAGAAAAACAAAGAAGAAAAATGTTACTCTATATCTGACAAATTAGGCAAAACCCTCAAATCCTGCAATTACAAAACTTAATTTTACGTAAGAGGCACTACAGCTCATATCCTATTCAACAGCAAGGAATAAACAGATTTATTTGTTGCAATGACTGCAACAAACTGTATGTTGGTCAGACAGGCAGGGCTGTAACACTCTGAGGCTGACTGAAAATAAACACAGCTGGAGATTACAGAAGTCAGACTCCACCTTCGTTAAACATGTGCTGAAGGAAGGACGCAAATACCAGATCCACATAGAAATACTACATGCAGCCTATTAGAAGCACTTGAGGTAAACAGGCATTTATCTCAAAATCCACAGCTAGATCTAAATGAATAATTACAGCTGAGCACATCCCCACTTTTAAGCTTCACATGATGCTATCAATCAGCCACGTACCCACAAACCGGCACAATGACACATACTGCTACACAAAACTTAACATAATTTCATACCCCCCGACAGACAAACTTCAACAATATGACTTGTAATACTTTAATATTGTATATTTTAACCATGTACTATGTTCAGTATTGCCCATTGCATAAAAATGTTATTTGCAATGTAAAAAATGTCTGTTTCTCAATATAAGTTACTAGTGCTCAGCTAGATAATTCTCAACCAATGTCATATCCTGACAAACTATGGCATCATAACCGTATAACATGTAATAATGTAAGATTATGTTTTCTAATTATTGTGCATAACACTGTCCATTGCCTAAAGTTTAGTTTACAATATTAAAATAATATGTTTGTTGCACAACATAAATGAATTGTACTCAGATTAACAGTATCTCAAGGAAAAAATGTATAAACTATAATATTGTGTCATTTAATAGTTTATTGCACTTAACATTGGCCATAGTGAAAAGTGCAATTTCAACTTAAGAAACAAGTTTGATGCACAACAATGTGTGCAAGCGATTGTATCTTCACCTACAATGTTTGGTTGCCTAAGAATCAGTGTCCCTTCCAGAACCTTGTCAGTTGCTCCCTGAAGATGGCCAAATAGTCAGTTGTTTCCTGAAGAGGGCTTAATAAACTGAAAACTAGTTCAAAATAAACAAGCATCAGTAGAACAAAAACAGTGTACTTGTTATTCAACCTTAAGTTTTAAATTAACTGTAGTACATCTTTTACACAATATATCTGTTACATTTTAATACTGAACAGTGTCATTGCCTTTCCTCCCTCCCTCTCACTTTCCTCCATCTCTTACACATCATCCATGACACGTTGGTCTGTATGATGCAGAGTGGGTGTAATAAAATGCTATATGGCACAGAATGTTATCACAGATGTACTATAGCGCTGTTTTATTTACAGCTTATGACTATTTTGCTCTTTTCACAAATTGTGATTAACCAGGTGCAATTTTAAGAATTTAAATTTTAAATGTTTTCAGTCTAAGCTATCTGCTGAAATGATGGAATGTCCAGGATGGTATAGCTGGAATCCTAATGCCTGGAGACAGTGGCCATGTGTGTGTGTGTGTGTGTGTGTGTGTGTGTGTGTGTGTGTTTTGTGCTTCTGTGAATGCGAGTGTGTTTTCTGTTTCAGAAGAAGGACATTGTCTTAAAGCTTAATTAATTTAACAACATTTTTCATTGTACCTGCCTGCAACTCAAAGTCTGCTTCATGATACAAGTAGCAGTCTACTTATTCCATATTGTTGTTTATAAATCCACCACTACTGTTGATTAATTGTTAATAATCAATTTTAATGAAGAATTATTAGCCTTGCATATTTTGTGTAATGACATTTATTGCAATGGCATAAAAATCATGACAGTAGCAGTGGTAGAAAATGGAAAAGTCTTGTTGCAGCATCAGTGCCTAAGGCAGTTAAATTTCATTTAGATATTCCATAAATGTAGGGTTTGTTTTGAAATGACTGAAATACTATTTTTTTTACTGTTGCTGATTTATTTTGCTGTCTTTCTTGAGTTCCAAACAATATTTGACATGGCTTTCATCACCTTGTTTTTGCAGATCAGATTTATATATTTAACATTCATCATTATTTCACAATAGAGGACAAGACTAGACTGGGACTGTCTCGCCACGTGGTAACAACTTAAATGCAAGACTGACCAATGTAGAGATGATTTTTCAAAAGAAGTATTACAGATCGATTCTGTGAAATTAATTTTGTACGTTAAAAAAATAGAGTTTTGTGTATTATTGTAAAATTTAACTTGTATCAAAATTAATAATTATTTCATGTAATGACATGCCGAATGCTGTGGTGGGCAATGCCAAGTGACACATGGAGGGTGACAGTAGGTACAGGTGGCCGAGGGCTGTACGCATGCGATACCCACATACCAGTGCCACAGGTGGCGAGGTGTCAAGTCAGCGTGGCCAGCCATGTGGAACTCACCGGATGGGTGACACTGGTTGGCTGTACAGGTGGGCAACACGCAGCTGATGGATGATGCCTTCAGGTGGCACCAGCTGCAAACCTGCCTTGGTAACTTTAGAGGTTGCTCCTGTCAGGAGTGGCACAAATGCGACACATGATTTTGCATGCCCCATGCATGTGGATGACTTGTTGATGACACAGGGTCCAGCGTTGCAGCAGTCAAATGCACCCGGTATGGCATAAGCTGGCACACCCTGTTTGCGTGGTTGTGCTGGCTCACAGGTGGGCTGCAAGCCCCATGGTGACACATTCTTTGTAAAGGGTCTGCCACACCATAGCAGTCAGGCTTACAGCAGAGTACAGGAACAATGTTTTTTTCACTGCCCACACAATGTTGTGTGTGAACCAGAAATTTTAATGGTCTTCTGTCAGACCAAAAGTTGGTTACGATTGTGAATCTGACTTCACTTTCCACTTTGTATATGTTGCAAAGCAGGATGGGTGAGTACAGGAAGGGAGGTGGCAAGGAAACACTTAGTATATTCTGAACTTATGGAATACAGAAGGCCTTGCGTTGCGGTCTGAGGTGAAGGTTGACTACCAGTCTTGGGTGGCAGAGATAAAACAAAAGAAATGGGGGACAGAAGTGATAGCAGTTCACATTCATTTGACTGGTGGCTAGTCCTGATGAGTAAACACAGGGAAAGGGCACTAGGCTGTCCTCTCTGGATGAAGCCTGGAAACTGAGAGCATCTGCTCTGTCTGATTATAAGAGAGCAAAGCAGCTGCTCTCTGTGCCACAGGATCTTCCAGCAACCACATATATGATTCACTTCCCATGCTATCTACTGGCTAATGGTGACATGTCACTGCCAGTTAATTCAACAGAGATGCAGGAAAAGTGGTGACATTGGACTCAGCGACTTATACTGGACTCAGGTGGCTCTGTCCTAAAAGGCAGGCAGGCTTACATATTAGTGCTGGTTGAAGCTGCTGGGGAAGGGCATTTGTAAAAACTTGGCTGGAGCTTGAAAATAAAAAATTTAAAATAAATCCCTAAATATTCCTAGATTGGTGAGGGTATCTTGCACAATTCATTACTTTTCTGTGTTTCACACTACTAGGCACTCTGGTTGATATACTTCTCTGGTTCTCGCTGGTTCCTACACAGCTCTAGGCTTTCGTCCATTTATGTCTTTCTAGAGGTAAAGAAATGACTTGGTATTAAAAGATTAAGATCATTCACTTCATTCTGTCTGACTAGATTTGATCTATCCTTCAACCCACCAAGCAGACATTTCTTGTATCCTTATATGTTCATTTCTATACTTTTTGTTTTTCTCTGCCAAATCTTTTCTTTTTACTGCAATAGGGAGAAATCTGTGGTTTGCTATGCTGCAATTTAGTAATCACTAGTTTGAACCGTCTTTGATCTGTCAAATTATCTCCTTGAGTATGAACATACATGTAAATTTACTAAAATTTGCTATTAGTCTATTATTTAAAATAATATAAAATATGCTCTTTTCACAGTTTCTTACTATACTTTTTCTTTGACCTGGGCAGGTGTCTGGTGCTAGAGCTGACCGTACGGATGCTGAGAGACTAAATGAAAAACTGAATTCTTTGCTACAAGAAAAACAGGCAAGACAAGTTGGTATCTGTCCAATGAGAAGAGAACTCTACTCTCAATGTTTTGGTCAGTCTAAAAACAATACTTCTTTTAACTAGACACCTATTTAGCATTAATACAAAATTATGTACCAGAAATCTATAGGGAACTAGTTGATTATCAATACAGTTGGAGAGCCTCTGCATTGCTGTTGGAGTTAGGGGGAATACCAACTGGGCTGAGACATTAATGGGAATGTGGATTGAGGAGGTCGGTATGCTAGGGTGGTATGTGCAGTTCTGTAAAGCCACTATGCCATGGTGTTGTAGTGGTTGGTGCATCTGCCTAGTGAGCAACAGATCTGGATTTGAATCCTGGCTTGGTACAAATTTTCATTCACCATTCCAGTCTGCATATATACATCATAGATGTCTGAGACCTGAAAGGTCTCTGGAAGCATATAAACTAGCTGTAAACTTTGTTCAAAGAGGATTGAAAGCCCCAATGGTACCAACCAACCACTGTCACCCTCAGCCGATAGCCATAACTGGATAGGAATATATAGGGGCATGTGATCAGCACATTGCTCTCCTGGCCATGTCAGTTTTTGTTGCCAGAACTGCTTTATCTAAGTGAGGTACCTCAAGAATTGGCCTCATGAGGGCTGAGTGCACCTCATTGCCAACAGTGCATGGTAGACCCCGACAGTCTCCCATCTAAGTGCTAACCAAGCCTGACAGAGCTTTAATGTCGGTGATCTGACGGGAACTGATGTTACCACTGTGCCATAGCCATCAGCTCTCTGAACCATATAGTTTCCTTTCATTTGAAACTCATCTCATTTCGCTTTTTATGCAGTTTTTTGCCCCACGGCAGGTAGAAACTGATGCCATTTTACCTTTTAGATGGTTGTTGGTGCAAGGACAATTAAATATTGGTATCATTTTGCTTTTTATATGGTTTTTGGCCTCAGGACACTTAAAAGCCGATTTTTCCCATCTGATGTGGTACAGCATTGCCATGATGGGTGGGCTTACCTAACAAACATTGCCATGACTGTTGACTGTTTAACTTGTGGAGTCATGCACATTGAACAGTAAGGATGGTGTAATGTGCAACTCAAAGCGTAGCTGTTGTATTGCGATTCTTCTGTCATTTGTAGCCAACGCCATTTATTGTAAGATGCTTGCAGTGCCATCTAGTGATAAAATATTTGTTAAATTTTGTTCCATGTTTTTTCCCCCTGTGTCAGTAATAATCCATTCAAACTTGATGTCATTCTGAGCTGTTCTTCTCTTTGTACAGCATTTTGAAACTGTAAGTTTAATTATGGGCACCCTGTGCACAACCTACATTTCCCTTTATATAAATTTTCCCGAAAAATCTCACTGCTGTCAACTTTGGGTTTTGACCAGCTTTATCTGTACCCAATATTATGTGAGCTTCACTGCTTTTTGAGAATGTTTCAAGCTGCGGCACCTTGTTGTGAATGCTTTGGCAGTTAACTGCTAGGTTTTAATACTTATGCCTGTTAAGGTGCCTTTCTTTTAATCTTACACTGATATTTAAGGGCCTCCAATTGTCTAGACTGGATGGAGGGTTGCCTAATCTAAAAAGCATAGTGTGCACCTCACAGATAGTCAGCTATCTCAGTAGGAGCCTCTGACGTTTAGTGCACACATAACCCATTTATCTGGACCTATAGCTCTGAATCCAGTTGTGCAAATCCAGGAAGTCACGGCCTTGCCTGTTGCAGAACCTGTGCAGTCTTTGGTTCAAGCTTCCCAGTCAACTCATTACCAGAGGGTCACTGTTTGCTCTGGGGAAAATGCTGTAGATTGTGTGCTTCGTTGATACCCTATGAGCAACACTGGTATTCTCAACCTTCTCTGTGATTCACGATTGTGATGGAATGACCCAAGTATGGTCTTGTAGCCCAGATGACAGGCATTGTTTATACATAATCTGCAGTTGGTTACACTCTGTTCCCTCAATGGCTTCCAGAATAGCCTCTCAACTTGTTGAATGAGGCCCCCAAGAATTCCCACTTAGTTCACATGGCGTTCCTTACTATCCCTTACTGCCATTTCTTTAAGAGGTGCCGTTATCCACTGTACATTTATTCCGCTGTCAATTAATAGACCCCTACTCATTGCGTCTGCTACCATTTGACATGGGGCTTAGCACTTTTCCCAACAGGAAAAATGAATCGCACTGGCTCAATTTCGGTTTCAGTGGAAGAAAGCTCTTCAAACTTGTTGATTAGGGGGTGGGTGTAACATACTTAGCTTTCCCTGGTCCCTGTCTCACCTGTACAGACCTATCATTGACACTCCTCTCACAGTCAAGTGTATTTCCTGCAGAAGAGACAGTGTCTACAGGAGAGGATAGTACTTGAGATATCTTTGGTATCGCTAGTACATGACTTAATGATAGCCTTCCCAGCACACACATTCTCAGCAGCTTCCAGGTGATGAAAGTAGTGATGATTTCAAGCTGCTTATGAACAGCAATTAATTCATCCTATCCAGAGAACAGCATACACAGTGGGGCTGCATTATGCCTGGTACAATGTTTTGCAGAACATTAAACAAATAACTCCAAACTGAGCTTGCTGATTATCATTTAATTTGTGGCGTTGATCCACAGATCGATAGGCCAAAACATCATATGTGTATTATGTCTTTGAGTTGATCTTTGTTTTTGTATATTTTTGGGACCTCAGTTCCTGCCTAGTCTTTGACCTGTACGTTTGTCGTGTAATAAAAGTATTGATGATTAGAAGAGAGAACTGTGGTCATTACCTTACCACCTCGATATCCCCTTCAGTGGTGACCCTGAAGTTCGAATAATCCATTGAACCGAGTACAAAGTGACTACTGCGCTGGCTTCCGCATTCCGTGTGGTTCTTTGTCTGCTACACAATGGCCTTCTACAACACGCCACCACCACTCGGTTTTCACCAGCAACAGCAACTAAATTCAAGCACGCCAGCTGTAGTTGGTGCTCGACATGAATTTCCACAGTCCTATAGCCTCGAGAACCCAGGGACCTCGTCAGGTGCAGTGGTTTTGAACATGATGCTAGCAATCCTCGACTCCAGCTTTGTTAGCCCTGAAGTGCTTCAGTTTTCGCCGCACAGCAGTACCAGAAACCACTACACACTGATGCTGAACTTTAATGCAAGTACGGTAAATAGTGGGGAGCATAGTTTTCATAATGTGCAACAACAGGACGCCTTTTGGAATGTGCAAGCCCCACCTGTGTATCACTCCGTGCCAGTTGCACACTACGTGAATGACATTCACCAGCCTGTTATGCTGAGTGTTCATCAGTGCAGTAATATGAGCGCATCAGGTTCCACCAAGCTCATCAGTGACTCTGTGACGGACAATTTCGCTGCAGATGTGGAGGGCCAATTGCATAATAACCTGTCGAGCAACCACCGTGACTTCTTTGACCTTCCGCCGCAACAACCGGTCCCGCTTCGCTCCACGCTGAGCTTCCTGCTAATGGATTTGACTTCCCCTCCAGCTACTATGAACACAGCCGGCATGTCTGCTTCCTATCTACCGCCCTCACAATGCAAAATTAACTTTGACTTGCCTACTGCTGCATCCACGAGCAGCTGCCCGCATTCTTCGACCACCAGTTCGTTGAATCTACCTAAACTTTCGACATTCAAACCTGCCCACCCAGAATTCTGGTTCAACCTGGTCAAGCAAACTTTCAGTGTCTGTGCAGTTGATGACAACGCCTGTTTCACATCCCTCATGAACCACCTCCACAATCGTGTCAATTTAATTTATGACCTGGTTAAGTCACTTCCTCCGAACGAGAAGTATGCTACAGCTGAACAACCAATACTGACACATGTCTCCAAGACAAGAAGAGAAAACATTCGACAGATCATCTATGAAGAACGCCTCAGTGACAGACCTCCATCCCAGCTGTGGCAATGCCTTCAACTTCTCGTCAGTGAATGCGACATGCCAGACGCCACGCTCACTGAGATTTGGACAGAAAAGCTGGCCCTGCCTGTCCAAATGGCCATCTCCACCTAAGAAGATAGACCAAATAGCGAACGCTTGTGCGCCACCGACCGAGCTTACTTCGCTCTACTATGTGAATGCCGTGCCCAGCAGTCCGGCAGCTACGCCAGTTTCCAACCACAACCAGGGCCCCAACGTGGACCCCCCACTAAACCTAAGTCTGTCAGACACACAGCACTACCGGCACCTTCACATCCTCACAACAACAGCACATCTGACTCCACAGAAGATTCCGGGCCGCCGCCGTCTGATCACTTGCAGGAGCAGATGTCCACCCATAAATACTGTTTCTTCCATGCAAAATTCGGGGAACAAGCACGCAATTGTAAACCACCGTGCTCCTACCCAAACTTCAACCGCAGGTAGGTTGTGGCGCCACCTCCTGCAACATAAACGACAGACGTCGTCCCACGCTCTATTTGGTGTCCAACACTAATGCTTCAAATAGACGAGTCTACGTCCATGACTTCAACTCTGGCACAAACTTTCTCATCGACACGGGTGCAGATGTTTCCCTACTTCCATCTCGTTTTGCTACCGAAAAGATCCAACTACACAGAACTGTCCTACGTGCAGTAAACTCATCTAGTTTGTTGTGCTTAGGTTCTACTTCATATGCAGTTTCGCTCTCGCCTGAGTGCAACCTGAAGTGGTCCTTCCTGGTGGCGGACATCGACAATACCATTTTGGGCATCAGCTTTCTATGACACCACAAACGGTGGCCTGACCTCGTCAAGAATACAGTGTTCTACCACCCTATCCAGGAACACATCCTGTGTGCTTCATTGAGTGTCAATACTATTGCTAAACATGTCCACATGGCTAAGAAGTGTAGTAACCCCTCCTCCAAGCTCTTGTCATGGGCCATTAAGTGGCTCACAGAGCATGTCGAGTCTACACACCTACACTTGGAACAACTTGAGCTACGCCGTTGCCTCAATGACTTGAGTAACGAGTTATCTTCGGCACAGCAGCAGCTTGCAGCAGACGACGCCTCGGCAACACACAAGGTTAGTTGGTGCCACTACAGTGTTCTCACGCCCGAGTGCATTTGTGACCGTGTGCCACATAAACTGTACAGTGTCTGTGCCCCCGCCAGCTCTAACTGTGTTAATTCTAGCGCACATTTATCCCCCTCCTCACTTGGGCAGCTAACTTCCCAAGTGCAGGTTAATGTTTTTGATTTACTTCCATCAGCTGTTCATTCGCGCTCGCTACCGCCACCAAGCTCGACAGTGGCACCTTCGGTTACTAATAAACAGTGTACCAACCTTGTTTCGCGTAGCTCACTTGTTTGTCACTCCCAGCCACCCAACAGTTGGCACTTATACAAACTTTTGCCATCCGTGCCACAACCCAGCCTATCGGGCGCCGCACACACTATACCACAGACAGTCACCTCGGGTAACACATCGCACGTTTCTGTGGTTGCATACGACACCGCCCACAAACTTCGCTTGCAAGACAGGCCGCCAATCTCTTGCCGACCACGCCATCTCAAACCAGAACTCATAAAAGTGGCTCACGAACAAATAGACGATCTCTTAACATCCGGCATCATTGAACCATCTGCCGGCTGCTGGGCCTCGCCTATCCACTTTGTCACAAAAAGCGACGGCACCTGGCGTATGGTTGGCGACTATACTGAGTTGAACTCTTGTACTATCATAGACAAGTAACCGGTTCATAACGTCACAGATTTTAACCATGCTCTTGCAGGCGCCAAATATTTCTCGTTAGTGGACTGTAGGAGGGCCTATCATCAAATTCTGATGGCACCAGAGGGTATTGAAAAGACAGCTGTTACAACACCTTTCGGCCTTTTCCAGTACTGTTCATGCCCTTTGGCCTCCACAATGCTGCACAAACTTGGCAGAGATTCATAAACAAGGTGTTGTTTCATCTGGATTTTTGTTTCGTTTACTTGGACAACATTCTTATTTTCAGTCCTGCTTTGCAAAAGAACAACGAACATTTGTAGATTGTTAAAGACACTCTTATCGCTGCCAGTGTTGACCTGAATAATAAGAAGCTCCAGTTGCATCAGACTTCGGTAAGATTCTTAGTCTACATCATGTCAGCTAAGGGCCTCACTCCTCCCAAGGATAAAATCACACCTTTTTTGGATTTGCCATGCCCTCACTTGTTTAAGAAGCTGTGCAGGTTCATTAGAACAGTTAACTGTCATAGGAAGCACTTGCCAGCCGCAGCCGAGGTTGAGGCTCCCCTAACAGACGCCCTTGCTGGCAAAAATACGACCGGTATCCACCCAGTGCCCTGGACCCCTGCCATGGAACAAGCTTTTGACATACTGAAGAACCTACTAGCAAATGCAGTGACTGTTACCCACCCGCATCTGGACACTACATTTTTTATTACCGCAGATGCCAGTGATACCGCAGTAGGCGCTGTCCTCAGCCAAACTGTCGGAGATACTGCCTTACCTTTGCAGTTCTTTTCTAAGAAGCTCAATGGCACTCAAAAAAAGTACTCAGCCTTTGAAAGGGAGCTCTTGGCAGTTTACGAGGCTGTAAAACACTTTGGTGCCGAGGTTGAGGGTAAGGACTTCTACATTTTAACTGACCATAAACCTTTGGTTGCTGCTGTAAAGAACCCCCCAACTGACCCTCCATCTAGATGCTTCCGTTATCTGGACTTTATATTGCAATTTACCTCTGACATATGATACATGAAGGGTGCAGATAATGTGGTCGCAGATTTTTTGTCTCGTGTCGGCTCTCTCACAACTCTGATAGATCTCTCTAACTTGCCTCAGCTGCAGTCTGGCGACACGGACACTATGGACTTTATTTCCGATCACAGCTTGTCACTCAAACCTGTGCGATCCACCTTTCCCGGTGTCTTAGGAGAGGTTTGGTGTGACGAATCAACTGATACGCTGTGTCCCTTCATACCTCTACAGAGACAAGTGTTTGACAAATTACACAACCTAGTTCATCCAGGTGTGAGAGCCTCTAGCAGACTTACTTCAGAGTGACATGTATCACGACTGCCAAGCCTGGGCCCATGCTGCATTCCGTGCCAATGAAATAAAGTTTCGCGGCACACATCTCCCCCTCTAAGCAGCTTCACCGCTCCTCCCAGTCACTTCCAGCACATGCACATCAACTTGGTGGGCCCCCTCACCCCCTCTGAGGGTTATGGATACGTGCTATCTATTATAGACAGAACCTCTCATTGGGTGGAAACTGCCCCACTACCCAATATTACATCCAAATCAGTGGCACGATCCTTCATAGACACTTGGATTTCACACTTTGGCTGCCCTGTTTACTTGACGACCGACCAAGGCCATCAATTTGAGTCTGCCTTGTTTTCTGAACTATGTAGGCTGTGCGACATCAAGAAAATTCATTCAACAGCATACCACCCCCAAAGCAATGACGTTGTGGAACATTGGCATAGGACCTTTAAGATGGCCCTACGTTGCCATGGCCTCCTTTGGACGAAAGTCCTGCAATTCGTCTTACTCGGTTTGCAGACCACTTTCGAGGAAGACCGTAAAGACTCAGTGGCTGAGTTCGTCTACGGCCAGTCCCTCACACTGCCAGGCGAACTTGTTGCTCCTACTCCTGTCAAAACTGCCATCCTTGGTAGAACGGGTGAGATTACACTTTAACAAGCTACAACGCCTGCCCCCTTCCACCAACACTCCGCCGCACACATATGTTCCCAAGGCGCTCGACACTTTCAAATTTGTGTTCCATTGCGACGACACGGTAAAAGCCTCGTTACAGCCCCCTGACACAGGCCCGTACAGAGTTGTAAAACAAACGAGTAACACGATGGACATCGTAATTAAGGGCTCAGTAACTACGGTCACCCTCAACCGGGTGAAACCTGCTCATATCGTGTTTTCCCCTACCTCACCCACTGTTGAAGAGACCACGCTCTCTGGCCACCCTCGGCCTTCATCCTCTGCTCATGATTTGAGTAAACTCACTCCTTCACCAGCCCGGTCAACAAGCCCACACTCATTCCGGGGTTTTCTGCCTCCCGGCTCCCATAGCAGAGGCCCCAGCTCCCAGGGCTCTAATATAACAGTTCCATCTTCGTGCGAGAGCACACCACACCACTCTTCTAACCGGTGCAGCCTGCAGGTTTCCGCCACGCCCACTCAGACCTCACAGTCTGACACTCACCCCTCTACTCACAGCGCACCACCCTCACCGTGCTACAGTTTCCCCACCCCACTGGCTCAGCATACCTCTCCATTAGCAGGCGCCACTTACGAGCTCTCTACCCACGTTCATCCTAATGACATTTGTGGTTTATCTGTCGTCGTTAGTGGTGATACCGCATTAGTGCTGCTTGTGTGTGACAATTCGTGTGACTTGTTAGGTGGTATGTCACAACCTGTAGTGAAGCGTTTCAAAATCTCTCAAAGTGCTACGTGTGGCAACCAACGTGTTTACGTTAGGCCAAGTGGAAAGGTGATCATTAGGTTCCTTGCCGACGACACCCTTGCACACCAGCGCTCCCGCACCGGCCGACGTTCCTTCAAGACTTCAGCATCAGCATTCCAGGATTTGCTCCACGCTCTCCTCCCACACGGCCCGTGCCCCAACCCCCCCTCCCCCCCACCTTTGGATACGTACTACATACGGCACGGGGGGGGGGGGGGGCTATGTGGCGGTGATCCATGGATCGATGGGCCAAAACATCATATGTGTATTATGTCTTCAAGTTTTTTTTTCCGGGACCTCAGTTCCCACCTAGTCTTCGACCTGCACGTTTGTCGTGTAATAGAAGTACTGATGATTAGAAGAGACAACCGTTGTCTTACCTTACCACCTTGATATCTCCTTCAAATTTATAGACCTGATTCATTACAAATATTACCAGTGGACTTTTAGAACTGAAGTGATTAACAGCCAAAACAAAATGTCTCCTTTGACAACAGAAAAACTGGGTACAAGATTTACTGTGTCATTGAAATGTATTCCAGTTTATCGTCGTTAGCAAATTCGACAATAGCATTAATCTATGACAATTACAGACAATATGCACTGCTGGTAAAAGAGAAAACTAATGTGACATGACATATTTGTTATTTGCAGCAGTTGTAAATCACACACTGATTTCGTTCCCATACACACTTCTAGTGATGCACTAGTATTTGTTCCTGACAATTAGTCAAAATCATATCAAGGTTGGTTGAAATTACTCAATACGTTCCAGACTTATACTGAAAAACACACACACAATAACATCATTAATATTGGTACATTGAAGTTCATTGTTGAAAGCATATAATGCAAGTAAGTTACCTACTCACCTTATAATTCAGGTTTTGAATGGTTCACAGACACACAAAAAATATTGAAAATTTTGTCCCAGGACATGTACATGGCTGAAACATTTTAATATTTTGGAAACTACATAATGGTTTGAAAAACTGCTAGATTGTTAGATTGTGTTGATTTGGATGAGCTATTTGTTTTCACAGTAATTTGGTTTATAAAGTATGTGGTGGGTTAATAAAATGTTGAAGTTCATGGAACCATTTGGTATTGTATACATGCATTAGGAATTACCAATTTACAAGTACATTTGCCATATTGAAAAGTATTGTAATTTTAGCAGATTCTTAATTATTTGCTTGGTGAATTAATATAGGGTGTCATTTAGCCCAGAAAAAGTAAGACAGCAAAAGGATAGCGACAAACTTGTGAATCAAACAAGCATACTGGCACAAAAGGCAACAGTAGTTTTGGGCACGTCCAGAGTTTTATAGCAACTATCTCTCAAGTTACTTTCAGGAAACTGAAATAGTTTACTATAAAGAATGGTCCAGAGTTTTCAAATATCTGTATGATCGCAAAGAACAGGTAACCTCAGAGCAAATTTTAAAGGACAGGAAGCTCTACATTAAATACCAAGAAATGTACAGGGTGAAAATTATTGACTATATGAAAAAAATCTAAATTAGTTACAAACTATGGCGTGCACACACTGTATTCTACATAATATGATTTATGTTATGACTTGTTTGATATGCCTGTCATCATTGGCGATGATGTGGTGTAGACAAATAGTAAAATTCTGCATGACCCACTGAAGTGTCAGAACATCGATGCTGTCAATGACCTTCTGAATTGCTGCTTTCAGCTCAGCAATGGTTTTGGGGTTATTGCTGTAAACCTTGACTTTAATATAGCCCTACAAAACGGACTCACATGTGTTCAGATCCGGAGAAAATGGCGGCCAATTGACGCCCATGCCAGTGGCCTCTGGGTACCACAGAACCAGAATGCTGTCCCCAAAGTACTCCCCCAGGACATCAAACACTTTTGGGATACAATAAGGTCGAGCTCTGTCTTGCATGAACCACGTCTTGTCAAAATCAGGGTCACTATGGATAATGGGAATTAAATCATCTATCAAAACCTTCACATATCTTTCAGTAGCCACTGTACCATCAAGAAATATCGCACTAATTAGTCCGTGACTGGATATTGCACACCACAGTCACCCATTGAGGGTGAAAAGAGTTCTCACTTGTGAAATGCAGATTCTCAGTCCCCCATATGCGCCAGTTTTGCTTATTGACAAACCTATCCAAATGAAAGTGAGCTTTGTCACTAAACCAAACCATACTAATTCCCATCATGCCCTGCAGCCAACCACGCTGTTTGAATATCGTAACACAAACTATGCAGAAGTTATGACGATTTTATTTCATGTGGTTCAATAATTGTCACCCTGTATGGCAACAATATAAGTACCTTCAATTACAATCTGACATAAGAAGGCTGGACTGAAATTCAAAGTGACAAGAGCAGTGTAAACAGTTTTAGATTCTTCATAAGCAAATATTGTGAATGTATTATGGAGGACTTCAATATCAAAAGTAAGTAGCTGGCAAATAAAGGTAAATAAAGATAATAGCACGCATTTCATATGGTTCTATAAGAAATACATAAGAATCTACACCAAAGTCATAAAATATGCAAAGAAAATGACTATTGAATAGGACATTATCAACTCAGTGTGGATAATCATAAATTCAGAAACAGGAAATAAAAATATAAAAATAATATTACCAAGGAAATCAGATCAGACAATTCGTTATAAAAAACACTGAAAATATAGCCAAAATATTTAATGACTACTTTTTAAATGTATGCAAAAATCTAATGAAGAATATGATAACTCCAACAGACTAAGAATGCTTTAGCAGAGAAAAGATGTCCACTACAAAGATCTGTATATCTGTATCCTACAAGTGAGGAAGAAGTAATGAAAATCATAAGTAAGTTGAAAAATACTAAGACCAGGAAATCTGTGGTATCTCAAATAGGTTTATTACACTGTCATCTAAATTCACCTTCAAACCATTGACTGACATGATGGCATGATGACTGACAGAAGGACTGTACACAGAGAGCTTAAAAATTGCTAGAATACTACCACTGTACAAAAAGGTGTCTAAAGAACCTGAAAACTACAGACCTGTTAGTACTAAATCAGTAATACCTAAAATCTTCAAACAGATTCTTCATAACAGATTAATAAGCTTGGTTACATCACAGAATACCCTAGCCAGAAGCCAACATGGGATCCAAAATAAAAAGTTCACTACTTCAACAACACAAGAATTTGTGAATCATGCACTGCGAATACTGGACAGGGGAGAATCATTTATAACCCTGGAACATCCATTTTAGATGGCTCATTAGTAATTATAACTGATATCACACAGAACCTGTATTTAAAAGGACTCATGACCTGTCGTCACAGCTTCATATCAGTGCACACACCACTGAAGGATGAAAATTTCATTCTGGAATCATCCCACAGGCTGTGGTTATGTCATATATCCTTCCTTCCAGGAGTGCTGGTCCTGTGAGTGATGCAGAGGACTTCTGTGAAGTTTGGAAGAAGTGAGCTGAGCTTCTGACAGAAGTAAAGCTTTGAGGACGAGTTATGAGATGTGCTGGGGTGAGGTCAGTCAGTAGAGCACTTGTCTGCAAAAGGAGGTCATGAGTGCAAGTCTCAGTCCGGTACACAGTTTTAATCTGTCAGGAAGTTTCATATCGGCACACATTCTGCTGCAGAGTAAAAATTTCACACTGGGAACAACTCTCAGACTGTGGTTAAGCCATGTCTCTACATACAAGAATTAATCATAAGCAAATATGTATAGCCACAATCTCAAACAAGTTATCATAATAGCTGAAAGAGTCAGCTATGGACACTTGATTATCTTGAATTACAATCTCAGGTACAGTCAGAATTACAACTTATTTTATTAACATCTGATTATACAAATGGGCCAGAATGCTGAATCCTCTATTCACACACACCTTGTAAATACAGCATTGTGTAACCCTGACAGTCCCTTTCTCCCAAATCATTCAACCATTAATAAAGATGAAAGTCATTTAAATATGGCACAACATTGTAAATTCTAAGAACACTGTTGACAAAAGCATATAAAGATATTCAGTATAAAATTTTGTATTTGTGGGGATCCACAGCCTCCAGATGCTCAATAAACATAAATGTGGTCTGTAGTAGACTATAATGTGATTTTTATTAAGTGTGTGATTAGCTAATTTTGACTACTTGTCATCATCAAGCACCTTTGCTTGTAAGAAATTTGTGCAGTAATATTTTATCTTAATGTGAGGTGTATAAATTGTTATTTATACACGGCGATGTATGCAGACAATGTAGTGCTTTTCCATGTTGGTTTTACAGGTGCTTGGCAATGACAAGTAGTTGAAATTAGCTAATTGCACACTTACATAAAGACCACATTATAGCCTACTATGGACCACGTTTACGTTTATATTCAGTATAAGCAGACACATAATATAAGTGAAAGGCAAGCTTTCACCTTTAGTGGACTGATGTGTGGAGCACAAAAAGAGCATTCGCAATAGCTTTCCACTCTTTGAGAGCTAGTGCGAATGCTCTTTCCTGTTACCCGTTTCTGTGTTCCCTGGATTGATCTGCTATAGGTGATTGGTTTTGTTTCCCTTATTTTATGTAGTGCTCCATCCAGGAATTTCCATTATTGATGGTGTTATTTTTATTAATATTAATGTTGACTCCAAAATAATTTTTTGTTGGCAATAAAAGGGATTTAAAGTGTTATAAATGTGTTATTATGGTCAAATGTCTAGAAAGCTGTCTAAAAGGTATTCTCATGTAGACACCACACATTATTCTTTTTAAAATGTTCTTTGCAGCAACCATGTTGTTGTTAAGTTATGAGTTACTTCAGAATATGACAACCAAAGACATTAGTGAAGGAAAACAGGACAAGTAAGCAACTATTTGACATTGTAATTTCCAAAATCTGAGCTGATGGTATGTGAAGTTACACACAGACACAAGCAGACATATTTAAAGGCAAAGAGTATGGGCAGAGATGTAAGTCAAGGCGGAAGTGTGGAGGCAAAGATGTTGTTGAGCAACTACCCTCCCGACCTGGTACAGAAGCAAATAACCAGAGCCACTTCCTCATCCCCTCAAACCCAGAAGCTCTCACAGAAGAACCCTAAAAGTGCCCCACTTGTGACAGGATACTCCCCGGGACTGGATCAGACTCTGAATGTGGCTCTCCAGCAGGGATACGACTTCCTAAAATCCTGCCGCGAAATGAGATCCATCCTTCATGAAATCCTCCCCATTCCACCAAGAGTGTCTTTCCGCCGTCCACCTAACCTTCGTAACCTCTTGGTTCATCCCTATGAAATCCCCAAACCACTTTCCCTACCCTCTGGCTCCTACCCTTGTAACTGCCCCCGGTGTAAAACCTGTCCTATGCACCCTCCCACCACCACCTACTCCAGTTCTGTAACCTGGAAGGTGTACACGATCAAAGGCAAGCCACGTGTGAAAGCACCCATGTGATTTACCAACTGACTTGCCTACACTGTGACGCTTTCTATGTGGGAATGACCAGCAACAAACTGTCCATTCACATGAATGGACACAGGCAGACAGTGTTTGTTGGTAATGAGGATCACCCTGTGGCTAAACATGCCTTGGTGCACGGCCAGCACATCTTGGCACAGTGTTACACTGTCCGAGTTATCTGGATACTTCCCACCAACACCAACCTATCCGAACTCCGGCGATGGGAACTTGCCCTTCAATATATCCTCTCTTCTCGTTATCCACCAGGCCTCAATCTCCGCTAATTTCAAGTTGCCGCCACTCATACCTCACCTGTCATTCAACATCATCTTTGCCTCCACACTTCCGCCTTGACTTACATCTCTGCTTTTCCTTCCCTCTTTCCTGACGAAGAAGCCGCCGGTTGCGAAAGCTCGAAATTCTGTGTGTGTGTTTGTGTGTTTTATTCATTGTGCCTATCTACCGGCGCTTTCCTGCTTGGTAAGTCTTGGAATCTTTGTTTTTAATATATTTTTCCCATGTGGAAGTTTATTTCTATTTTATTTATATATATCTAAGAATTTAGAATAATTTGTTTCATTTATTTATTTACCCTCAAGCATTGTTTTTAAATGAGTGGTCAGACCTTATGCAGTATTCAACAGCTTGTATTATACACTGAAACGTTGGTTTCTCCAGTATATCTGTTTAAATTATGATGCAGTACAATACTCAGAAAACATTTTATGTCAAAGACTCTGGCCGTGGAAAACTACACAAGTGTATTAGCATGTACTATGTTTTACCTAACAAGGGAATGGTCTAATAACACATGTCAAAACCTAACCTGATTTTTTTTACTCAGGAAGAAGACACTAAATGAAATGCACATCCAAAATTTTAGCTGCTAAGAGGCACTGCAAGTATTTTGTAAAAAAATGTAGAAGTTACACATTTTTGCCTTTTGAAGAACAGCTTATAACAGCAGTTGGTACAGCCCTGCCTGCCTGGCACGTGACTCGGCAAATCACTCACACAGGCTGTGTAGCAGAATTATCCAGAGTTCACAGACATCAATTTTAAGCACCTAAAGCCTGGTTTACAAAGGAGAGAATGGAAGCGAACATGTGCAAATGAGCATTTGCAGAAAACTCACTACCATTCGCTTATGTGTGGATAGAATTGTTTATACTAGAGGGAACAGAGGAGAACCTGAGGTAGCGAACATTGCCTATGAATGCTGTGTTATTGGTTTTTAGTTTTTTGAGCTAATATTCATCATACATGATACAACTCTGTCTTATTAGAACCACAATGTGAAACTTTGCTATTGAGTGATTATTACTTTGCATGACGACCACACTGTTCTTGATGGAGTATGCAAAGTGGTGCAGGGAAGGTAGAATTTAAGTGTCTCAATTTGCATGGAAGCGTGACATGCGTGGAGATCATGCACTTTACATGGAATTGCATCTCCATCTCTCCTTAGCACTGGTTCAGAAGTTTCCTTGTATGTCAGCTGCAATTTTTCTGTGGCTTCTCATTACCATTGAGGGGAAATTTATGAACAGAACACTAATTAGCAACATCAAGGATCATCTCAAGAGATGACACAGCTAGCATTTCGACTATGCATGTAAGGTGTAATTGTAATGGCCTTTTTTTTTTTTTTAACAAAAATGGTCTAGTAGTAAAGCACGCGCTATTTAGACAGAACTGGGATGGAGTCAGAAATGGTCCCATCCATTGTTCTGTAATTGTAATGGTCTTTTTTTTAACAAACCTGGTCTAGTAGCAAAGCATGCGCTTTGTGATCGAGAGAGTGAGGGGTCAAATCCTATCCAGACCACAGCTTCTTCACTATGATTTTTAACTGAGCATTCACTCCTAGGCTTAAACTATACAAACATTTTTTGAATAACTTCATATCGACAGTTCATTTCTTGCACTTGTAATTCTGATAAAAATGGCTAGGAAAGAAAATAAAATCATGGCATTGTTTGATGTCACATATGACTTCCATCAATGAGGGCTTGTAATTTGTTGAAACAAAGTGTGTCTTGCAGTACTACATTTTATAACAATTTCTGTAGGCCATTCCTCATAATAATGTTTGATTGTTGTACATTTGGCTATCAGTGAAACAGTTCTTTGTTTATTCCCTGTAGTCACCACAAAAATGTGAAGTGTCTATTGAATGACAAAGAAAAACATTTTTCTTCCACCAGGCACAACAGTCAAAGGAAACATTGATACAGTCAGGCATTTTGCAGTAACCACTACTTTTATTTAGACAGAACTGGGATGGAGTCAGAAATGGTCCCAGCCATTGTTCTGCATACTGCGCTGCGTACCAGGCATACTTGATTAAATTTGTAAAGCATGATGAAGAAAATTGGTAATGCACAAATGACTGGATCTTAAGAATACTGTCCTGCTGATAAACCTGAAATGAGAGAGAGGTCTCGGAAATTATGTTATCCGAAAATCTCTGAAAAATGCTTTCCACTGTTGAAGAAATTCTTTATCGAGAGGTTGAATTCCCTAGTAGTTCCAGGTGGAATCCACATTACATATACAGGTTTTTTCTCATTCTCCACAAAAACAGAGGCATTGTTATGACCAGACCATGAATTCACCAGAAGCAATGAATTAGTTCCTGCAGCTGGTAGGAATATGTTTTGAACGAAATGTTGAAAATGATTCTTTCTCATTTTTCCAGCTTTTGATACGTCAGTTACAAGATTTTTGTGACTAAACAGTCCATTTTTTTTATTTTTAGTCCTAATTTGCCGTGTGGTTCTTGAAGACAGATATACAGGTGTGGAAACAGTAAACCAATCATACTTATCACTGGCATTATTGTATATGAATGTGTCATTGCATTCACTGATTGGTTAACCGACTCCATCTTTTTGCACCCCGAAATGACAGTCCAGTGTGCATGCAGTTCTTTCATGAAACCTGACTGATCAGCTTTATAAATAGCAGTTGCGGGGATAACAGCAAGTTTCATCTTTACGTCAGCTATGAATTTCTCTATAGAACAGTCTATCACTGGCAGCTGCTCTACACGTTTACGTTTATGTAAACTTGGTAGTTTTGCTACTTCCTATTGTGTATGATTTCTTGAACCTGTGTAACCAGGTCAATGAAGCCCGGAAATTAGCAATGTTCATGTCACATGCAATTTGGAGATCCAAGTCTCATAGATCTCCATCAGTAAGGGTGCATAGCTTTTCACGAGCAGTTCTAAAACTTTCGGACAGTTTTTCATTCAGGTGGTTTCAGGTTTCTGTTTGGTGCATATTTCTTATTTCATGTACTTCATTCTTCCATTTGTACTGTTCACGCTCTGATTTTAGAAAACGAAAATGCTTTTGCACACTGTGTGACTTCAAGTGTTTTTTCTCTTCTTCGTTCAACCAATATTTCTCTGCCTTTTCTTTGTCACTGAAAGCTGCTGCAGTGTGTGTTTTTTTAGGCTTGGAAGGTGTTCTTCTTCAGAACTGTTACTGGCACAACTGACATCGTCCGAACCACAATTCATGGAATCATCACAGCTATTTCCTATCTCTTCTAATGTATCCACAATTTCAAATGGAATGTTGATATCATTTGAACGAATGTCAAGGAAATCAACTATCAAATGACACATATGTATATCCTCAGGAGAAGTAGGTGATTTCACCTGGAAATCACGTTCTTCATATTTCATCATTGCTAAATTGAGAATGTTAATTGGATTCCACATTACTGTGAAACTGGAAGAAAAAAAATATTATTAGCAGGAATGCCTTACAAAAGCACAGTGAATGTAATACCTTCCAGTACTGCAAAAAATCAACTGATAATTTGTAATAGCTGTTACTTGAGTGGCTAATTGGAGAGAGTAGTAACTGTGTACTGTAGTGTCAGAGAAACTATCAATGAATGGTAACCTGAAATGCCCTTTACAAAAATTAATTATGATTGGGTTGTGTCATGTTTCCTGCTTAAAAATGTACTGCTGACCTCAGCTGCATGTGTGTCTAGTTGCGCATGCACAGTTGCTACTGCGCCAGTAGGGGTGTACATTTCTACCGCTGCCTGGCGTGCTACGAATTTGACAATTTTCAACTATTTTTTCTAATACTTGCAGTGCCTCTTAGCAGCTAAAATTTTGACGGTGCATTTCTTTCATTGTCTTCTTCCTGTGTAAAAAATTCAGGATAGGTTTTGACATGTCTTATTGGACCAGTCCCTCGTAAATCCAGTTACACTCCATTTTCATGGAAAAAAACACATCAAAAACAGTTTTGCATCACCTCGGTTCTGAGAGTTCCGGAACCTGTACAGAAAATTCTAATAGAGATCAACATAAAAATCATTTCAGCTCTAATTATTACTCATGAAAACCACACATTGCATGTTGTACCACCATACTGCAAGACTTTCGGAGGTGGTGGTCCAGATTCCTGTACACACTAGTACCTCTAAAACCCAATAGCACATCCACTTGCATTGATGCATGCCGGTATTCATCATGGCATACTATCCAAAATTTCAGCAGTGCACTGTTGATCCCGATTGTCCCACTCCTCAAAAGCGATTCGGAGTAGATCCCTCAGAGTGGTTGGTGGGTCATGTCGTCCATAAACAACCCTTTTCAATATATCCTGTGCATGTTCGATAGGGTTCATGTCTGGAGAACGTGCTGGTCACTCTGGTCAAGTGATGTCATTATCCTGAAGGAAGTCATTCACCAGATGTGCACAATGCAAATTGTTGTCCATGAAGATGAATGCCTCATCAGTATGCTGCCTATATGGTTGCACTATTGGTCAGAGGATGGCAGTCACATATCGTACAGTCATTATGGCACTTTCCATGAGAAGCCGTGGCGTACATTGGCTCCACATAATGCCACCTCAAAACAGGAGGGAACTTCCACCTTGCTGCACTCATTAGACAGTGTGTCTAAGGCGTTCAGCCTAACCGGGTTGCCTCCTAACATGTCTCCAACGATTGTCTGGTTGAAGGCATTTGTGACACTCATTGGTGAAGAGAGCTTGATGCCAATCCTGAGTGGTCCATTCAGCATGTTGTTGGGCCCATCTGTACCACGCTGCATGGTGTCATGGTTGCAAAGATGAACCTCATCATGGACTTCAGGAGTGAAGTTGCTCATCATGCAGCCTATTTCGCACAGTTTGAGTTGTAACTTGATGTCCTGTGGCTGCACAAAAATCATTATTCAACATGGTGGCATTGCTGTCAGGGCTCCTCCAAGCCATAATCTGTAGGTAGCGGTCATCTAATGCAGTAGTAGCCCTTGGGCAGCCTGAGCGAGGCATGTCATCAACATTTCCTGTCTCTCTGTATCTCCTCCAAGCCCAGTCAACATCACTTTGGTTCACTCCAAGATGCCTGGACATTTCCCTTTTTGAGTAACAGTGTGGATGCGATCAAACTGTGGTATTGACAGTCCAGGCATGGTTGTTTACATTTTTGGGAGGGTTTAGTGACATCTCTGAACAGTCAAAGGGATTGTGTCTCTGGTACAATATCCACAGTCAACATCTGTCTTCAGCAGTTGTGTGAGCTGGGGTGATGCAAAACTTTTTTTGATGTGTGTATACTAATTTTGAAAAACTTTTATTTATGTTTTCAAATGGTGAAGTCTCTCTATCAGGTTTGATTATAATCTACATCTTCATCGATACTCCACAAGCCACTATAAGATGTGTGATGGAGTGTACCATGTACCACTACTTATCATTTCCTTTCCTGATTCACTTGCAAATAGAGCAAGGGAAAAAAGACTGTCTGTACACCTCCGTATTAGCCCCAGTTTCTTGTATCTTATTGTCATGGTCCTTACATGCAAAGTATGTTAGCGGCAGCAGAATCTGGCAGTCAGCTTCTAATGCCAGTTCTCTAAATTTTCTCAATAGTGTATCTCGAAAAGAACATTGTCTTCCCTCCAGGGATTCCCATTTGAGTTCCCAAACCATCTCCATAACACTTACTCGTTGTTTGAACCTACCGGTAACAAATCTAACAGCCCGCCTCTGAATTGCTTTGATGTCTTCCTTCAATCTGACCTGGTATGGACTCCAAAAATTTGAGCAATACTCAAGAATAGGTTGCACCAGTGTCCTATATGCGGTCTCCTTTACAGGTGAACCATTCTTCTCTAAAATTCTCCCAATAAACCAAAGTCAACAATTTACCTTTGCTACCATAGTTCTCAGATGTTCGTTCCACCTCTTATCGCTTTGCAACGTTAATGCCCAGATATTTAAATGACTTGACTGTGTCAAGCAGGATGCTAGTAATGCTGTATCCAAACATTACAGGTTTGTTCTCACTAGTCATACACATTGATTTACATTTTCCACATTTAGCGCTAGCTGCCATTCATCACACCAACTGGAAATATTATCTTAGTTGTCTTGTATCTTCCTGCAGTCACTCAACCTCGACACCTTGCTGTACACCACAACATTATCAACAACTTCCACAGATTGCTGCCCATCCTGGCAGCCAAATCATTTATGTATATAGAGAACAACAGTGGTCCAATCACACTTCCCTGGGGCATTCCTGATGATATCCTTGTCTCTGATGAACAGTCAGCATCGAGGACAACATACTGGATTCTATTATTTAAGAAGTCTTCAAGCCACTCACTTATCTACCCACTTATTCCATATGCTTGTACCTTCATTAACAGCATGCAGTGGGGCACCATGTCAAATGTTTTCCACAGATCTAGAAATGTTGAATCTGCCTGTTGCCCTTCATCCATAGTTCTCACTATATCAAGTGAAAAAAGGGCAAGCTGAGTTTTGCACAAGTGATGCTTTCTAAAACCATGCTGACACATGCACATAAGCTTCTCAGTCTCAAGGAAGTTTATTACATTCAAACTGGGAATGTTTTCAAGGATTTTGCAGCAAACAGAAGTTGGATAATTTTGCGAGTCCGTTCCTTTACCTTTCATATATACTGGAGTCACCTGCACTTTTTTCCAGTCATTTGGGACTCTCCTCTGGGTGAGAGGTTCATGATAATTGGAAGTTAGGTAAGGGGCCAATGCTGTATGAAACTCTTTGTAAAATCAAACTGGAATGCCATCTGGACCTTGTGATTTATTTGCTTTCAAATCCTTCACTTGTTTCTCTAAGCCAGGTTTGTTTATTACTATGTCGTCCATACGGGTGACTGTCCCATGGTCAAATGACGATGTGTTTGTATGATTATTCTGTGCGAACAATTTCTTGAACATGAATTTTAAAACTCCAGCTTTCATTTTGCTATCTTCAACTGCCACACCAGACATGACAACAAGGGACTGGATGGAAACTTTACACCTGCTAAGTGATTTTACATATGACCAGAATTTTCTGAGGTTCTCTGCCAGATCTTTTGCTATGGTGTGACAGTGGTAGTTGTTGTATGCTTTGTGCATAGATCTTTCTACAGATGCACAAATCTGTATTAATCTTCACTTGTTATAATCTGTGCATTCCTTTTTGGAACCGAGAGTGTGTTTGCATTGTCAGCAAAGAGACCTGTTTTGGCTTCTTGGATATATGACGGGAGATAGTTTATATATAACAAGAACAGACGGGGTCCATAATTGATCAGTAGGGTACTTCTGTAGTGATTTTACTCTTGTAGTGACTTCTCACCATTATGAAGATGATGTTTCATTGTGTACACTTCATGGGTTTTTTAATATGAAACTTGGCTTTATCTTAGGTGGGATTAAAACCATTGACTGACGAGATCTCTGATGCCATAATATTTTAACTTCTCTAGGAGAGAGCTGTGAAATGTACAGTCAAATACTTTTGACAAGTCACAGGAAATACCAGGATGTCTTTCAGAACTCAAATTACACAGAAGTCAAAAATGAACCATGGATTACACAATGAATAAAGATATATGGGAGAAAAAGGAGACTCCATCTACAATCTAAGAACAGCTCTGATGTAATGCATTACAAAGAATACTACATAATATTGAAGCAAGTAATCCAAAAATCGAAGCAGTTTTATTATGAGAAAAAGATAATTACATCAGGCAACAAAATAGAAACTGTATGGGACATAGTGAAGACAGAGACAGGTGGGGACAAATAGGAAGAGGAGCAGATAGATCTAAAAATAAAAGAGACTTTCGTAACAAGTGAGCGTAGTGTTGCAAACCTCTTAAAAAAGACTTCATTTCTGTTACTGACAGCTTGGGGTTTTCAGGTTCGGTGAACAGTGTAGTGGAGTATCTGAGACCAGTGTTTAAAAATAACTTCAGTAAAATGAAAATGACACTCACATCTCCTTATGATAAAATATCAACAAAGTTAATCAAAGAGTGCTCAAGCAAGTTGAGTTCTATCTTAAGTTATTTGTGTAGTCAATCTCTTATCAGCAGAACATTTCCAGACTGGCTAAAGTATGCTGAGGTTAAGCCTCTTCACAAGAAGGGGGATAAAGAGACTCCAACAAACTATCAACCAATTTCACTTTTGCTGGCTTTCTCAAAAATATTTGAAAAGGTTGTGTTCAAGTGTCTCCTTAAGCATCTGACTGCAAATAATATATTGTTCAAGTCACAGTTTGGATTTCTTAAGGATTCGGATGTAGAGAAAGTTATTTACACTTACAATGAGAATGTACTTAATTCATTAGATAATAAATTATAGGCTATTGGCATTTTCTGTAACCTGTCAAAAGCCTTTGACTGTGTGAACCACACCATTCTCTTAAGTTAATTAGAATATTAAGGTGTCACTGGCAGTGCTATGAAATGGTTTGAGTCTCATCTAACAGGAAACAAAGGGTGCTGTTGTGAAATACCTGTGCAGTAAGCAGTCAGTCCTGGTCTGACTGGGAATTAATTTCATGTGGTGTTCCTCAAGGCTCCATCTTGAATCCACTGCTTTTTCTTGTGTACATTAATGACCTTGTGTCTGTTACATTTCAGATGCTAAGGTTCTTTTGTTTGCAGGTGATACAGATGTTGCAATAAGTAGCAAATCAAGTACAGATTTAGCCACTAATCAAATTTTCACTGACATTAGTAAATGGTTTAAAGTTAACTCACTCTCATTAAAGTTCGAAAAGACCTACTATATGCAGTTCAAAAACTGTAAGAGATTTCCGTCCAGCATGTGTATAACATATGAAGACATGCAGACCAAAGAGGTTGACAGTGTTAAATTTCTGGGTTTACAACTCGATAATAAATTCAGTTGGGGAGGGCATATCACAGAATTGCTTAAGCGTCTAAACAAGTCTGTAGTTGCGGTGCAAATGATGTCAGATGTAGAAGACATAAATCTAAAAAAAAACTTGCATGCTTTTCTTACTTTCATTCTATTATGTCCTACGGGATCATATTCTGGAGTAACTCATCAAACCGAGCAAAAGTTTTTAGTGTGCAAAAGCATGTAATAAGAATCATTTGTGGTATAAATTCAAAAACATCATGTAGAAACCTCTTCAAGGAACTTTCTATTCTAACCACTGCTTCTCAGTATGTTTATTCCTTATTGAAATTTGTTGCAAGTAAAAGATCTCTATTTCCAACCAATAGCTCAATACATAGTATCAATACTAGGAATATGAACAATCTACATAAAGACCTAAAATCACTTACCTTGGTGCAAAAAGGGGTCCAATATTCAGGAACATACATTTTCAATAAATTGCCAGCAACCATTAAAAACTTAGTTTCAGATAAAGCGTGGTTTAGACAGAGTTTGAAAGGCTTTTTGTTAGTCCTTCTACTCCATAGATGAATATCCTAACAGAGACTGTTAGGCCAGCTTAAGTAAAAATGTCTGTTAGATTTCCGTTTTGATAGCACTTGGTCACAACAGTCAAGATTAGGTATTTTGTGTATGATAAGTTTATTAATAGCACATAACAATGTTTCATTCTGTCAGTGTATTAATTCTGTAAATATTAACAGCTCCAGTTTACTATATTGTATTCACCTGTTTTGACAATCCTCTGACAAATGACCAGGATAGTAAGTATTATATTCAAATGTTTTATGTTTTTTATGTTACACTTTCTGACATGTTCTACACCCATGAGAAATATCTCATTTTTTGGGGCTATGGAACGAAAACTGAATCTGATCTAATCAACTGTGGCTATGGAACATAAGAATTGAATGAATGACTCACTTTTTCTATTCAGTTTTAGTAGTCAGTGCTATACTTTTTTGTTGTCTTATTATGAGTGAATGTGGAAGGGCACTGCAATCCTCTTCAGAGAGTTTCTCTCATTTGTATTCCAATGACACACAAAAGTACCGAGGGTAATCATACATTGAAATAACTGAGAATAACTTGATTGTTTTTATGTTATTGAAAATAGTTCATATTGTTAACTCCAGGAAGGATAAAAGAAGACAAGAATCCAAAAAAATAGACATAAAACAAAGCAAAAATAAGAAAAGTGTTCTCTGCATGTGTCTTACTTCTCATTTCAAACAAAATTATGAACATAGAAAGGAAGCTAGTTATGTATCTTGTGAATAAGTTGCAGTTGCTCCTGTCTCCCATATGCATCTGTAACCAGTGTTGTGCATAGTCTTACCTTCTCAGAGATAATACATAAAATATGTGTGAAAATAAAGAATAATCTTTCTTTATTGTGCATTATTCTCATGTTCTTATTGCAGATGAACTGATACGACAAATTACTATTGATTGTCCAGAAAGAGGCGTGCTGTTACTCCGAATCAGAGAAGAGCTCCAACACACTCTGGCAGCTCACCAGGCACTCTATGTGAACAGTGTCAGAATTGGAGAGAGGAAGACGATAATGGTTAGTGAGGCAACAAGTTAATATCTAAATGCTTGCAACAAAGTGTAGATTCCACTTATCATCCACAAAACTGGAGCAACCAGAGCAGGTATAACAGACACGGTTTTTAAAATGTAGTTCAGTTCTCTATCTTTCACAATACTTTAAAATTCCTTCATCAAAAGAAAGATAGCAAAATGGAACGTAAGATGCACAAATCCCAAAAGGGAGGAGAAGTTGCTCTATCCCCCAAATTCACATGATGCACAAGATTTGGCGAACCATTACTTGCATACAATTTCTTGTGCCTGTAGGGTCTGCAATGATCTAGACAGGTGCATAATTTCTTCTTTTTCGTGTCTACTATTACTTTCCCATAGACGTCTTTAAAAATCCTGAAGTAAGAGATTCAACCAGAGTTTGATTCAATGCCACTCTGGTTCTTTCTAACTGTCTGTCTTCACACAATCACACCTATCTTTTTCCAGATATTGTTAGTAGTTTTTTTTTACTTTATGTTGAGTAACTGAAGGCAATAACTTTTTTAAATTAATTCCAAAACATAACAACCAAATATTTAATATAATCAACACTTATGACTGTAAATAGTAGCATCATATAAAGTATCTGATGCGTCCTCACTCATAATGTACATACTGCCATTATGCCAGGCCAGTAAAGCTATCAAACAACATTATAATTGTTTCTTGCATCCCAGCTTCCAAAGTCTCCTCTCTTTCCACTGTCCATCAATTAATAATAATAATTTTTATGCAACATTGAATAATCAAATACAGTCTCTAGAAATAATACAGTTTCAGAACATCATACAGACTATTCTTCTAAATATGTCAGTTTACAAATTAAAAGCCAAAGATTTTTGTGTAACAACAAATTTTACATTTATTTATATACAAAAAACATCGTGACAAATATTTTATTATCATTAGTTCACTTACAAATTACTTATAAGTAAAAGCTCGACATACTTGCAAGCACTTTTCATTATAGATAAAGTGCTCATCTGGGGAATAAAATGGATTTTCAGTTAAAATTATTTTTAGCAGGTCTTTTAACTTGCTAGTAGGAAAGGCTGTGAGACTTTTGGTAGGGCATTGGCTAGCTTCAGACCAGCATTAAGTGCATTTCTTCGTATGAAGCTATTCTGTGGCTATTTACATGGTATCTGAATTTTTGTGTTGTGTCATTCTGGCATCTGAAGTTTGGATTTATCATTTCCACAAGCAATATTACTTTCAGTATATATACATCTATAATGTTTTCTGACAGCTTACAGGCTAAGGAATTTATACACATGCCCCTTTTGAGATACCATGAAATGTAATTCCCAAGAATTTGGTCCATTTTTCATTTTTTACAATCTCATTTCCTAGAGATAATTTCATGTCAAATTCTGTTTGATTCCTGATTTTAAATTCCATTACTGAAGCACTTACATTTAGATGGTTTTCATTGAAATACTTGACCATTTCACTAGTTATACTGTTGCACAGCACCCCAAACTGTCATAAGCTTTGTGTTTGCACACAACTGATGTATTATCAGATTTTTTTTTTTTAGAATTATTTGTTAGTAATTGTTTCACATCTTTATATGAGATTTTCCATTAATTAGTTAGATCACCTATATGGTCCACATTCTTCATTGTTTTGTCCCTTTTTTTAGCTATCACTTACATCTGTCATCTAAACACTTTCTCTTCTTCAGTGTTATATATATATATATATATATATATATATATATATTCGTCACCAACTGTGCTAGTTTCATTTGCCTCCTATTGTCTTGTTCGGTTTATAGTCCACTTCTCTTTTTCTATTTATTGATTTATTTATTTAACATTCCATTATTTAACATTCCATAGTTTTAACGTTCGTTATTCGCTGTTTTCCAGCCAACAATCACTGCCAACAATCTCTTCCACACCTATCAGTATCATCCAATTCCGTCGATTTCGTGTTGCTGGTGATATTTTTGTGCCATTGCCTATCTTTCTCTGCCACAGGAAACATTTTTTGGAACATTTCTGCGCCACCCGCGAACCTTTTTGCGGCACACGCGATCTTTTTTGCGCACGCACGATCTTTTTTGCGTCACGCGCGATCTTTTTTGCGTCACGCGCGATCTTTTTTGCGTCACGCGCGATCTTTTTTTCGCTACTCGCTATCTCTGTTTTTGAGCAGCGTGTGTTCTTTTTCCCCTGATCTGGACATACTTGCTTGGTCTGGTCAACTTTTTCCGTATTTTTCTTATTCGGTGGTCTTTCTTTGGTATTTAACGTTACCAACACAATTTCTTTCTTTCTCGCCCTTCCTTCCGTGTTTTATTCCTTCTTATGATTACTATTCTAACTTTAGTTATTTAATTTCCCTACCCACCAGTTACCCACTATGTACCCTAATCCTATACCACATTATTTACGTTCATTCCGGAAACATGCATTTACCGTAGCCAAACTGCAATCCCACATACTTTTCCTCCGTTCCTGCTTAACCTTTGGAATTACCCCTAAAGGACTTACCTTAAA
The DNA here is from genome assembly GCF_023897955.1 of Schistocerca gregaria. Lineage (NCBI taxonomy): Eukaryota > Metazoa > Arthropoda > Insecta > Orthoptera > Acrididae > Schistocerca > Schistocerca gregaria. Next base: position 802,755,599 of record NC_064921.1, on the reverse strand, counting down.
AGTTCCCATCTCTGGGTGCAATTCCTCCTTCCACCAATCTCTCCTGGACTTCCAGAACCTTCAATCCTTAGCCCTTACCCAACTTGTCCTGAACCTCTACACTACTTCATGTAACCACCACTCCCAACAGCTCCTATCTCTCTTCAAAGTCCTCCATCTCTCAAACCCTTGCTTGGAGAACACACTCAGGAACATCATCCTAGAAGCCAGCCGCAAACTTGAGTCCCATGCCACACACCACCTGAAAAAACTATCCACAGTGCTAGTGCAACACCTAAGAAGTGGGGTCCCTCTCCCTATCCCTCACAAACACCAACCACAACAGAACCGTCAACAAACCCCCCTCATAGCCAACAAACCTAGCCTAGCCACCCTACTCAATCTCCCCATCCCAGCACATACTCCACACAGACCAAATCTCAACTATAACCACAGTCAAATGCCACATATCGCCAACTCCAATTCAGTTCTAAACCTCTCATCCAGATCCCTCTCTCCTCAAGAGACATCTGTTCTATCAAAAGGCTTAACCTTTAGCCCCACACCTAAATTCAACCACACTGCCCTGGTTAAAGATCTCCTCTCTTTCACCCGGAACCTCAACTGGAAATATCACTTCACCACCCAAACACAGCCCCCAAATACTAGACCCAGTGTTGAACCTTGTTTAGAACAGTTCCGACCGCCTTCTCAAAGGGATCCTCCTCCCCTCCCCCAAAACCATCCCTTGCAGACGTTTCAGGAATTCCTCACATCCAGTGTTGCCTCCCAGTCCTTCTTGAAGAACATTCCGACAACCCCCAACATCACCCCAGCTGAATCCCGTGCCATTAAGCAGCTGAAAACAGACCGCTCTATTGTAATCCTTCTGGCGGATAAAGGCTCCACAACTGTGGTACTTGACCGTGTGGAGTATGTGGCAGAAGGACTGCGTCAACTCTCAGACACCTCAACCTACAAAGCTGTTACCCAGGATCCCATTCCCTCCATTCAGACTGAGCTGCAGAAAATCCTAAAAATCCAAGGTCCGTCACAAGGCCTCACAATGGCTTCCATAGACTTACTCACTCCACCTGAGCCACGTACCCCTACCTTCTACCTATTACCTAAAATCCACAAAGAGAACCATCCTGGCCGTCCCATTGTAGCAGGCTTCAAAGCCCCAACAGAACGTATCTCAGCTCTGGTAGACCAACACCTCCAACCTATCACCTGCAGACTCCCATCCTACATCAAGGACACAAACCACTTCCTAGAACGCCTCAAATCCATTCCCACTCCTCTCCCACCTGAAACCTTTCTTGTCACCATAGATGCTACATCCCTTTACACAAACATCCCACACACCCATGGTCTCTCTGCCCTTGAGCACTACCTCTCCCAACGCCCACCCGAAGATCTTCCAAAAACCTCGTTCCTTATCACACTTACCAACTTCATCCTCACCCATAATTACTTCACTTTTGAAGGCCAGACCTACAAACAAATCAGGGGAACTGCCATGGGAACCAGGATGGCTCCATCCTATGCCAACCTCTTCATGGGCCGCATGGAGGAGGCTTTCCTGAAGACCCAACAGCTGCTTCCCCTGGCCTGGTATAGGTTTATAGATGACATCTTTGTGGTCTGGACTCATGGTGAAGAAACACTCCTTAATTTTCTCCATAACCTCAACTCCTTTTCGAATCTGAATTTCACCTGGTCCTTCTCCAAAACCAAAGCCACCTTCCTGGATGTTGACCTTCATCTTGTTGAAGCTCACATCCACACCTCTGTCCATATCAAACCCACCAACAAACAACAGTACCTTCACTTTGATAGCTGCCATCCATTCCACATCAAACGCTCCCTTCCCTACAGCCTAGGTATTCGTGGCAAACGTATCTGCTCCAGTGACAAATCCCTCAACTATTACACCAATAACCTGACCAGTGCTTTCCTCTCCCGCAACTATCCTGCAGACCTTGTCCACAAACAGATCTCCCGAGCAATACATTCCTCCCCGTCCAACAACAATATTCCTACCCTCAGACCACACAGAAGCATCCCCCTTGTCACCCAATATTATCCTGGCCTCGAATACATCAATAAATTACTCCGCCAGGGATATGACTTTCTCAAGTCAACCCCTGAAATGAGATCATCCCTTGACAAAATTCTCCCCACACCACCCAGAGTTGCCTTTCGTCGTCCCCCTAACCTCCGTAACATCCTTGTTAAACCCTGCAATATCCCCAGACTACCTTCTCTACCCAGCGGTTCCTACCCCTGTAACCGACCCCGCTGCAAAACCTGCCCCATGCATCCCCCCACAACCACCTACTCCAGCCCCGCTACTAGGAAAACATACACAATTCAAGGCAGGGCCACGTGTGAGACTACACATGTCATTTATCAGCTGACATGCCTGCACTGCACAGCCTTTTACATCGGTATGACAACAACTAAACTGGCTGAGCGCATGAACGGACACAGACGAACTGTCCGCCTAGGAGATGTCCAATACCCAGTAGCGGAGCATGCCCTCCAGCATAATTCTAGGGACCTAGGAACCTGCTACACTGTATGTGCTATTTGGCTTCTCCCACCCAACACCAGTCCCTCTGAACTGCGGAGATGGGAACTTGCACTCCAGCACATCCTTTCATCCCGCCATCCCCCTGGACTAAACCTACGTTAAACAACCTCACTCCCATTTACTTTTCAGTCTTCTCCTCTTTCCCTTTCCTCTTTAGCCATTCATGCATCTTTCCATCCTACATCTTTGTACTATACACCTCTTTACTTCTGTATGCATCCTCTTTGGTTTGAAGCTGGCACAGTACCTACAGTAGAATATCTTTGGCTTCCCTCTGACAACCATGCCTCTATCCTTGCTACCTTCCCTGTTTTCCTTTCCCTGTTGCTTCATAACCTGGGTTGTGAGTAACTAAATCCACTTTCCCTTCTTCCCTTTCTTTCCCCTCTCTCCTCCCTGATGAAGGAACATTTATTCCGAAAGCTAGGAGCTTAAATTTTCGGTTGTTTTTTGTGTTTCTATCGGCTGTACTGAGCTGAGGTAAGTACTGGCCAGCCCCTCTATCTCTTTGTTAGTAAAAGTTATACTGTATATCATTAACATAAATCAAGAGGAGACAGGGTCCCTAGACAAAGCTTGAGACACTCCATATATGATATCACAGATTTTGAATTTGAAAGATGCACTGTTTGTTTTAAGCAGTACAAATTGGCTTTTGTTGCTCGTATATGATTTTAATAACTTATAGACTGTTCCTCTAATACCCAGGTTCCACAGCTTGTCAAATAATATCATGATCTTGACACAATCATAAGCTTTTTCTAGATCAAGAAACACTCCAGTAACATACTACTTGTTCTCTATGGCAGTTATTACTTGATCTATTAATTGTGCTACAGCTACTGAAGTTCACATGTTTTTCATTCTGATTTCTAACTATTAAATTTTTTGCATTCTGATTTCTAAATATTAATTTTTTTTTACTCAGGAATGTCATTAGTTTATCACAAATAACTTTCTCAACTACCTTAGAAAATGCAGGTAGGGTTGTGATGGGGTGGTGGTTTTCAATTTTAGATTATAACCTTTCTTGTGAACTGGGGTTACTTGTGCTGTCTTTAGACTGTCTGGAAACTATCTGATGATGTTACATCATTACCTACTATGGCCATAGCATCCGATTGTGGTCTGTGCACTTTTCTAATGTGTTGATAGACAATCCATCATAGGCTGCTGATTTTGTATTTTAGTGATCTTACTATGTATTTTATTTCCTTGCTATTCGTGGGGCCAAGTATATGATAGTTATTGATTGAATACTGTAAACAACTAACAGTTGGGTTAAGAGAACAATGGACAAGGATCCAGGGTGGCTGAAGTGAGTCAAGTACTCTGGCCCTAAAAATGTGGATAATGCAATCTGAATTGATATGATGCTGAGGAGACGTTGATTGATAATCTACAGAAGTTTCTCAATATAGGTGCAACTGAGAGCAAGTAGTGATTGAGATCTGTACGCCCTGAAAAGGCTAGAGCAGCAGTATGTTACCCTGTTTGCTTCGTGTGGTGATGTAAAATGCAGCTGGCGAGAAGTGCGTGGTGGTGGGAAGATGTGGAGGCGGCACCTTTTAATCGACCATGGCCATGGAAGAAATGCAAAAATCTCATGGTCTAGTGGTCAGGCAGATGGATTGCAACTCCCTCTCTGCCAGGGCCCTGAAATCACGATAGATTTCAGTGTGTGTGATACACTCATTCACTGGTCGTACCAAGGACCAATTTGGCTCACTTACACAAACAGAGTGCACAAGGATACCAAATGTCGAGATTGGTAAACCAAAAATGAATAACTGTGCCCTCAGCAAATGAGTGGTTCAAGATATTTGAAGTCACACTGTCAATACGGTAAGAACTTCACCACAGGGTCTCCAGTCTTAACTACTTGCAAGTGAATTCAGATTCAGGACAGGTCCCAAGCAGCAACCACACATGCCATAGCTTCAACCAGAAGATGCTTCAAGACCAAAGTCAGAACCTCTCCAGATAAAAAAATTCCGTTTCCCCTCAAAATGCACAAACACCACCACTTTCACCCCGTCTTGAGCCAATCACAGGGCTTTAGAGGCACTAAATCTCCCCTCCTACACAGCAGCACAAACTCATGTTTAACGAGTGCAAGAGTTAAGAAACCTGCATCTCTGAAAAAAAAGAAACTGACAATTACTGCCTTTTTTAAGTTTTCTCTAAAGTCGTGTCACTTCCTGCTGCAACAAGTATACAGATACAGTCTTAAAGATCTTTATCTAAATAGCCTGTGCATTGTAGCATGTTAGTCCTAGCTATGAGGTGTAATAAAGATTGTATCTATAAATGTTTCCCAGACACTGGAGTTTCTTATACAACTGAGGAGGCCGATGGAAGTGGGTCACAGTCCTGTTTGCAGTATCGGCAAAGGGAAGTGGGTCACAGGCATATTTGCAGTATTGGCGAACAGGAAAACTTGTGAATTTTTATTACGCATGGCTCGGCACACAATGCCCGGTTCACGACTCCACTGTGCAGATGTGTCACTTCAGTCTGTCACCACCAGACCAGTCTTCCGCTGGCGCCGTGGCAGGTAGCTCGGCTTTGTTCTGCTGGAGAACTGTCTCAACTAGGGGCTGTTCTGCCTGCCCTCTACGGCTGTGGGCCTGTCCAGCAAAATTCACTGAGGGATGGGCTTGCCGCCAATTGCTTTCAATTTCCAACATGCCATTTCTGCAAGCTAAGAACCATAAAAATACTCACTCTTTTAATGCCCTACCAGGCTCCATCAATGTCTGCTCAGGCCATTAACTTTCTAGAGTCTTGCTCAAGGTGCATAAGGTTGTAACAAAATCTTTAATAATTTTCCATATGTGAGAAATAAGTGAGAAAGTAACTTGTCCTCTCTCACTGCTCTCTACCAGCTGTTGATTTCTGCATGGGTAGTGTCTCGCTTCAGTATTGTTTAGTGTGACATGAACCAGAGGAAATCATTGAAAATAGTAAGAGAATCTCATCCTTAAAAATGATATATATGTGAAAAAATATAACTTTGCCAATTAGGATTGCTCATGGCTAAAACACATCCTACCTTTACCTCATTCATTCCAGGGATCATTCACTCACATGAAGCTGCAAGCCAGCAAGAGTACATATAAACATTGCCACGAGTAGTATGAATTATGTTACACCCAGGGGTCATTGCTACATCACAGACTTCTGGTAAACATTTGATAGGCGGTTAAAAGGCCTTGCAGCAAAGAAATATACCCATTTACACTATATCCTGAGGTCAGATATATCAGATGTCCCTAATCATTTATAATGTCTTGGAGTATGAACTGTTCTCTGCTCTATCACTCATTTAATCACTGTCATCAAACACATACATTCTCAAATTCTCAATGAACAAGGAAATCACTGTGTAATCTGTTTGTATTATTACCTGAGTTGTGTAATTTGTGTATTATTTCTATGACATGAAAACAAATACAGGCACATAATCAAAGCATTAATAAGTGTGCACAACAAATATATATGTCAAAATCAAGACAGTTCAATTGATATATACAAAAACACACAAAGATATTACATAATTATATTACAGAAAGATATCTCGTCGCTCCCTCCACAAGGGTCCCTGGGAAGACAAAATTTACAATTGAAAATGTCACATGAATTGAAAACATGGCATTTTATGCACTTGCACAAACTGTGATTGGTAGGACTGAAGAACAGCAATTTGCACCAGAGTGGAATGGCCTCTCACTCAGCACATGATGTGGCAGATGTGGTGGCAGATGTCTCTGGTGCTCCCCCTCATCTCCTCAGGCAGCATCTGGTGTCTGAGCAGCAACTGGCATCTTGGGCAGCTTACTGACCGCAGTTGGACCCTTGAAATCATCCTGGCCAAGCAGCAGTTAGCTGTCAGTGACTGGCATAACAGCGTTATATTTGATGTGCAACCCGCTCCTTGTCATAGAAATCCATTCAGCATTAGTGGGACATTCACCTCTGCACTGAAACGTGCCTGGCAGTGCAGGGTATGTCAATGGGACACACTCACTCTCGGCACCCGCTGAGTCAGTTAGGCTCAGCACTCATGTCGACTGTGGTGCCATGCAACTCTCTTGCCCCTCGATTAGCAGTCTGTTGGGTCATTGGCTGCTAGAGGTTGCTGCCGGCATCTGGTGGTGTCAGGCTGTCTATGCTGGCTTGAGACGTACCACCCCCACTGCCGGCTGTTGCGCAACAGGGGGGTGGGGGGGTGGGGGGGGGGGGGGGGGGAGAGGTCCTCCACACCTGGTTGCTGCAGCTGAGTCATTAAGACAGTAAGCTTTTTCGCTTTTCATAGCTGGCATTGGCCATGATGTCCAGTCTGCTATGTGGGTTCCGGAGTCTGCATACAAAATTTTTTCTTTACTTAATATAATTATTTATTTATTTTATCTCTAAGGACACAAATCCAAAAATAAATTTAATGACAGCAGGTCCCCGTTAACGTTGTAGGACATAAATTATGTGGTGTGAGGTGTCTTTGTTTGTGCACATGTTTTTGTTTGTTTTTTGGTTAGTTCTACTCATGTCATGCACTATAATTTTACACTGGCGCTACCTCTGTACCTCCATTAAACATTGAGACTTCTCCCAATACTAAATACTAACTTATTGTACTACCCTATGCCTTTGCTAATATTACCAAAGCAATTTTTTGTGCATTTTATACCTTGTATACTCCTCTTTTATTTTTGAATGTCCATCGGTATTGTCTGCTCATGCTGAAGTGGTCATGAAGTGTTTCTTCTCCCTCAGGTGCTGCTGTTTTGCCTGAAACCTTTGTAGTGGCGTTTATGATTATGTACTGATAATTGTACATAGTACAATGATGCCTCCTGTCTCCTCTGTCAGGATCACTGCTGCTGAAATGAAACACAAGCATTATGCATTATTTATTTATTTATACGTATATAAAAATATTTTTCTGATTTAACTCTCATCCATGGTCCATCATTTCATTTCTACTTCCTGTATCTGGGTCTGGGGTTCGCCACCCTACATGACTTGCACTTGTCAGTGTTAATTCCCCATACACAATACTTCATCAACAGCGCTCACATGCCGCTGGCAAAATTCCACCATGAGACAGGCTGACAGGCTACATCGCCCAACAGGCGATGGCTCATATCACACCGAGTCATAGCGTTGACACGCGCCCAAAGTGTGGACCACTAACATGATTCGAAACACATCCAAGAGTCAAGACTCACAGGCTCAAAACACAATGAGTCTTAGCGTCAACACGTGCCCAAAGCATGGACTGCTAACACCATACGAAACACGTCAAAAATCAAAACGCACATGCTCTATGCCACGATTCACTGTCTAGACACCACGAAAAAAATAAACTGTTGCACACCCATCATTGGACAGTGTACAAGAAACCACAGAAAGTAAACAGAAACAATTTCATCGACCATGGTGATAATTGTGAAGGCTCTACTATGAGAATGCTATGACAGAGTATGGTGCTCAATTGCAGAAATCGGACAACAGTTGTGAGGTCCAAAGAAATAATAGCAGTACTCAGTTGTATGGAGTACTCAGTATTAAAACGTGCCTGATTTGGTATACCACAAAAAGTGCCAACTGGTGATGACATATAATTTTGAATGGAATTTTAATTCAGTCTGACACCTGCCAGTAAATGTTGGCATGAAGATGTCACAAATATGCAATTCATTTGACCATGCTCAACAAGGACTCTTGCTAAAAACTAATGGAAATGACAAACAAACAAAATAGCACCAAAATAAAACAAATGGAAAATTACGCTAAGCAACACATTATCAACATTAAATTATAAATATTTGGAGAGTCGCTAAACATTTTCTTCACTCCTATGATGCTCTTGATGTTACTCTACCAGATGAGATTGTGTTTGCAATTGCACAACCCTCTCATATGCCTGCCAATCATCCTTTACCAGCTCGTTTTGCTGCTTGGTAACTCAGGTCTGCTGATCTTTCACTTCAGAGATTTCGGCCTGTTTGATTTCTATTTGTTTGATTTGCTTTGCTGCCTCAGTCATTTTTTCCTGCCTTTCTTGAACAATTTTTTTGCTTTGTTTTTGGAGAGTTGCAAGTGCCTTTTTTGTCTTACACACCTTGGTTCCTGCCAGTTTAACTTGTTCTTTGGCTAGTGATGTGTCCTTTTGTGCTACTTTCACTACCAATCGCGCTGTTTTGGCATGGCACTTCACCTGGTCCTTGACCTCATGTGTTTCTACTATCATTTTCTTGACATTCCCTGGCTCTTATTGCATTCCTGCGATCTCTTTCTTTATTCCATCTATTCCGTCTGTGACCGTTCGTATGACTAATTTGTGTCTTTCCTCCTCTTCCTCCCGTCTCTTTTTCTCTGCGTCTTGTCTCTTCCTTGCTGTCTCTTGCCTCTTCCGTTCTGCATCTGTATGTTCCTTTCTGCCTCTTGCATGAATTTCATGAGAGCCTCAAACTAAGATCCACCACTAACACCTTCCAGACTAGATGAACGAGATTCAATCATTCTGTGACATTTCGTTCGTAATTCTTGTCTGCCAGTTTCACTGATGTTGCGTCTCGTACCAGAAACACCTACATTTCGTTCTGCTGTGGTCTCCAGTTCACTTTTGTCACCTGACTGAGACAGGTCATCATACTCTGCAGGTTCTAGGTTTGACATTTCTGCCCGGTCTGCAAATGCATTTACCTGAGAATCCCGTGTAATATCTGCCTGGTAACCGCTAATAATCTGCTGTGAATCTATGGTTAACAAAACACAATTACTTCCGCTACTCATTAGCAAATGTGCTGTGCTTCTTGTAAGTGTGCACTCTATTTCTGACCCAAACAAATTTAAAAACTACACATTCCTGTGCCACACAGATTCTGCTCTAAATTACGCTCCCGTGAGCTACTGATTACTAGTTCCTGACAGCGAATTCAAATAACAGCATGTTTATCTATGCTTACAAATGAAAATCTCAATCTATCCTAACAAATCAGCACAATGCCGATCGCCATCAGAAAAAATAAAGTGACACAGAAGTCACAACCAAAACATGAAAATACGCACATACAATAATTAAATATTAGTGCTATGTCTAGGCACCAGCAAAACAAATCTATTCTACCCAGTACACCACATTAAACATGGGAACAGAAACTTCACTAGACAACACTATCTATGGTCTGATGGTCACAGAAGGTGCCATCAATTCAAAATTATACATAAGGGACATAAAATTGAATGACTAGGTTAGACAACACGATCTGAAGTTCACAGAAGGTGTCAAGATCCTGGCAGGGTCGCCACAATGAAAGTTAACCCGTAGTGCTGACTATATAAAATGATTGAGAATGTAGTAAAATTTACTAACAACATTTATTTTTCAAAAGAAAAAACAGATATAAATTATAGTTATTGATTGAATACTGTTAGCAACTAACAGTTGGGTTAAGAGAACAATGGACAAGGATTCTAGCTGGAAGAAGTGAGTCAGGTACTCTGGCCCCAAAAATGTGGATAACGCAATCTGAATTGATCTGACACTGAGCAGACTTTGACTGATAATCTACAGAAGATTCTCAATATAGGTGCAACTGAGAGCAACTGGCGATTGAGATCTGCCCCGACAAGGCCAGAGCAGCAGTATGTTACCCTGTTTGCTTCATGCAGTGATGTAAATTACAGCTGGTGAGGCGTAGAGGCAGCATCTGTGAAATGACCGCAGCCATGAAAGAAATGCAAAAATCTCACGATCTAGTGATCAGGCAGGTGGATTGCAACTCACTCTCTGCCAGAGCCCTGAAATCACAATAGCTTTCAGTGTGAGACACACCCATTCACTGGTTGTACCAAGGACCAACTTGGCTCACTTACACAAACAGAGCGCACTAGGATACCAAACATCGAGACTGGTAAACCGAAAATGAATAAGTGTGCCCTCAGCAAACGAGTAGTCCAAGACATTTCAAGTCACACAGTCAGTATGGTAAGAACTTCACCACAGGCTCTCCAATCTAACTACTTGCAAGTGAAGTCAGTTTCAGAACAGATCCCAAGCACCAACCACACACACCAGAGCTTCGACCAGAAGATGCTTCCAGATCTAAGTCCAGAACCTGAATGCCTCGCACCTCTCCAGATAAAAATTTTTGTTTTCCCACAAAGTGCATGAATGACACCACCTTCACCCTGTCTTGAGCCAATCACAGGGCTGTAGAGGCACTAAATCTCCCCTCCTACACGGCAGCACAAGCTCTTGTCGAACCAGTGCAAGAAGTAAGAAATGTGCGTTTGGAGGAAAAAAAAAAAGAAAAGAAAAGAAAGAAAAAAGAAACCGCTGATTACTGACTTTTTTAAGTTTTTGTGGAGGGGGAAGACAGTTTTCTCCAAAGTCGTGTCACTTCCTGCTGCAACAAGTGAACAGATCTTTATCTAAATAGCCTGTGCCTTGAGGCATGTTAGTCCTAGCTATAAGATGTAATAACGATTCTATCTCTAAACGTTTCTCAGACGCCGAAGTTTTTTATATGAGTGAGGCGACCGATGGAAGTGAGTCACAGGCCTATTTTCAGTATCGGCAAACACGAAAACTTGTGAATTTTTATTATGCGTGACTCTGCACACATTGCCCAGTTTACGACTTCACTGTGTAGACGCATCCCTTCAGTCCTTTGCCACTTGCCCAGCCTTCTGCTGGTCCCGTGGCAGGTAGCTCGGCATTGTTCTGCTGGAGACCTGTTTTGACTAGGGGCTGCTGTATCTGCCCTGTACGGCTGTAGGCCTGTCCGGCAAGATTTACTGAGGGATGGGATTGCCGCCAATAGTTTTCAACTTCCAACACGCCGTTTCTGCGAGCTAAGAACCGTAAAAATACCTCATGGTTTTAGCACTGTACCAGGCACCATCAACGTCTGCTCAGGCCGTTAACTTTCTAGAGACTCACTCAAGGTGCGTAAGGTTGTAACAAAATCTTTAATAATTTTCTGTATATGAAAAATGGTCAGAGAGTAACTTGTCCTCTCTCAACCTAACAATAGTGATCTGTTTAATGAAAATCAACACTTTGAAAGTTAACACTGTCTTTTACATTTTTGTTGACTATTATATAATCTATCTTACTGGAGCTTGCCTCTGTTACTCTAGTGTCACAGTTCACCATATTTGTGAGATTATATGAGTTTAGTATATCTGTTACTTTCAAATAGGTTATACTACAGGAGTTTGTATCAATATTTAAGTCTCCAGCTATGCTAAGGTCAGTGGGGCCTGTTTGTCTTATTGCTCTGTTAAGTCTATCAAGATAGTACAATACATCTGAATTTGGTGGGCAGTACATACCAATAACTTTATGTTTAGCTGACCTGCTTGAATGAATATTTAGGTGGACCACAACAGCAGCCATTTCAATTGTTCCTTCTTTGCTGTATTGCTCAACAAATGAGATTTTTTGAAATGGAAGATGTTCATTTACAAATATTGCCACGCCCACCCCATTTGTGTTGTTGCCTGCAGTAACTATCTGCTGACACATAACCATCTAGTTTGTAGTACTCAGTTTCATTGTCCATGTTCTGTAATTACTAAGAGGTGTGATGAATTCTCATCCACAAAAACTTGCAGCAAATTTAGCTTATTCCTAAGATATTGCACATTTAAATGCATTCTCCTAAAGGGCACTAATATTTTACACTTTGTGAGATGGTATTCTGAATCAGTCAAATTATTACACAAGTCTTTAATACTGCACTGTAATGACAATTTACTCACTTCCAAGTCAGTTTCTTCTGCATGTGAATGGGGTTCTTTCCAGCCCAAGGGGTTTAGTTCAGTAACCTTGCGTTGCTTGAAGTTGAGCCTAAAAAAACTTGTTGATTATAATCTAAGGTGATTGGGTCCATGGTTTTATGCAGCTCCTTACAAAGTTTCGTTATCTGGTTCACTAACTTGAACTTTCCATTTCTGGTTAAGTGAAGTTCGTGCCTGGTATGTTCTTCATGTTTGAGTTTGCTTATGTCTAGCAAGTGCACATGATTTAGTTTTTTACACAGTTTCTGCCATTCAAAATTATAGCGTTAAATTTCTTTATTAACACACAACCACTGCAAGAGAGCATGTCACACTGGTATGTTTATTAAGGTAACATTTGTGTTATACAGTTTTGGCAATAACTTCCTTAGTCACTGTGTAAAGCTTCATGAAGAGGAGCTGAAAGGCTTTTTCCATGGTTGTCCGCATACAGTAATAACTTTTTTGTGCTTCCAGGCTTTCTGTTTTAGCTTTTATCAGAGGATTCGTTGTATTTACTTTCACTTGCACTATTCATTGTTTCTCTGGCTGAGTCTAGTGCTGGAAACTTATTCAATGTAGCTGGCACACTGTTTCTAGTTCTTTGTTTTGTTTTTCACTTTCTTGACGGTTTCATGTTCTGTTTTTGGACTCTACTGCAGTCCACATAAATTTATTTGTAATTTCAACATATTCTGAGTTCGATATTACATTTGTTTCATCATAAATAACACATTTTTTGGTTTGCAGATCATGTTAAACACTATCATTATGACTATTTTTGTGGCTATTTTCCACCACTGTTTCACTGTTTTCACTAGACCACAAACTTTTTCCACTTAAGAGTTTTTTTGTTTTCTTGTTTCAGGAATGCTGTTTCTTTCTTTCAATATCACTATTTAATAACTTGATAATTTCATTTTTTGTATGTACCACATTGAGAAGCTCTTCGTGTTTGTCATGCGCACAATCACCAGAGGTCCAACAAATATCGTCATTTATGAACTTCAGATTGATGTTTGCATATCTCTCATGTAACCAGAAGTTGCACTTCACACACAGGATGCCCTTCATCACACATTTTTTTACATTTTTTACAGAATGAGTTATTCTACTGATACTGATGAAGCACTCAAACTAATGCTAATAATTTGCACTTATAGCCACAATTTTTTGTGTTTGTTGTTTTACATGAGTTTTTAAGACAGCATAGTTCCAGCTTGTCATAAATTCATTGGTTTATTTTACTGATGAATCAATTTTAGCACATAGAAAATGGAAAAAAATTGTTGAATTCCCTACACGTGATGCCAGTTGTCAGTATTTCTTCACACTTTCTAAAATTTGCACTGTCTAAAGAAGGATTTTTACATGAACTAAAATATGTTTCACTACTACTTGATGCCACGTTTGGTACAGGTTAAAATTGAGATCACTATAACACCAAAAATGTGAATAATTGTAAGTAGTCTTTTATTTACATAAAAAAGAGACATGTACTGTTTTATAAGCTACAGATAAAACATATCAAAACAAAATTGTATCATTATATATCCCACTGAAGATGTCTTAAAATAAAAAAGGTGAAATGCATCTGGGAGAAATAAAATACAGCACAGCAAGAAAAGACAACTTATAATTATAAAACAAATATGAGATCACTATATTTGAGAGAACAGTGTACTTGTTTACAAGCACTGAGTAAGAATCAGGATAGAAAAATCTTGTATCTTGGGCATTCCGCAGATTGTAATTATTTGGTAAGAAGTATCATCTTGTTGTCCTCCAAATACTTTTGAAGTGCAGCTCATGGTGTACTACAAGATGTTGTTAATGCGAATCAGGATTGTTATTTTAAAATCAAGGAATAGAAGTAGATAACCACTCAATGTACCATGAAAAGTACTGAGAAAGAATCCAGTGTTATAAAAGGAAACAGAGAGTCAGGTTATCAAGCATCACAGCAGGAATGAAACTAGACTCAGACCGAGGAAACACAAAATGTGAACCCACATACATAATCTTCTAGTGCCTTTAAAGAAGTGCCAAACATTGTAATGTTTGGTGATGACAGTAGCAGACTAATCAAGGGCCCAAACTCAGTCCTATTAAATATAGCCCACATTAAAACTGAGTGACCTTAAGACTGGTTCACAGCAGTAGTTTGCAACAGTAAAGTCTTTATATCAAAATGTTTTATATTGTGTTTCCTTAACATGACTGAATTATGAGGTGCTACTGAATGTTCCTACAAGACAAAAATAGTTCACAGTCTGGTTGAAGTTTAGACAATGAGGAGATGTAACATCACAATTCATAGCATCTGAAGAAAACAACTGGTCAGTTTCAAAATATTGTGCAATTGCAGCTGGACCATGGATTCACCGTGTAAGGGTTAGCCAGGCCTTCTTACCAGAAGATTGTTGACACTGTGCACTATGAGGGAATCCAGTTGGACATGGGTGCTTGCAGGATCAGCCCAATACCCAGTCTCTGTGTCGAGACTGGTGAACCACCATTCACCATCTGGTGGCGACTCCTCATGTTGTGTCATGCTTATAAGTTTCTTGCTGCTCCCAGTTCACCAGCAGACTGTACCGTTGCTCACCCAGCTATAAAATGCCTCGTTACCATTTGTCCGTGGGCAACAAGGCTGTCTGGAACCTGTGTGAAGTGTATGTTGGAGTCACTCGGTGTGGAGCAAGTACAACTCCCAATCCAGAGTTTTAACTGCCTTCCACTCTGGTTACTGCAGAGATGCAGAGTAATTTTAGATTTAGTGCAGTAGAGGAGAGGCTTGCACTCCTGCCTATGTTTTAATACATCATTTCATGATGTTTTAATTGAGTACCATAACTTTGTAGCTGTATTTGTGGATGGATCTAAACAGGGGGACTCTGTTGGTTGCTGTGTTATTTTATCTAGTCATGTCCTCCAGATCTGACTGCCTCCAGATTTGATTTGCTTTGGCTTAGAATTGTAAGCGATCTTGCAAGCACTGGAGTAGATGAGCCATGTTTCAAGTGCTAAATTCCTTGACTGTCCCAGTTCTGTGAGTGTCCTTCACTCTGTACATGCTTGTACCAAGCAGATAAAGAAGTTCAGAACATCTAGGACACCCTCCTCCAACTACAAAAGCTGGGAAAGAAGGCTTCCTTTCTGCTAGGTGTCAGGGCACATGTGTATTATGGGGAACAAAAGGGCAGATGTAGCAACCAAGGAGGCATGTCACAGTCCTCAGTTATGTCAGTTTGCTGTCCACCTACATGGTGTCACCTCACTGTTGAGGTCCAGAGTCATGAATAGGTGGGAAGAAGATTAGTTGGGAGTGACAGATAATAAGCTGCATCTTGTAAAAGGCCACAATATAGCCAAGGTGTACCTCATTCCAGCCACACAAGCAGGATCAGGTTCTTCTCACTCATATTTGTCCAGGGCAAAGCACTTTGACACATGGCTTCTTGCTCCTGCTGGAGGACACTTCAATGTATGTCACCACATTTTACTAAACTGTGTTTTATTTTTGGACGCGAGGGCTGCAGGAGATTTGCTGGCAGATCTGACCCCTATTTTAAGTTACATTCAAATGAATTTGGTTAGAGTTTTAAGGTTTTGTGAAACGTCCAGCTTGTTTCCTCAAATTTTAGGGGGATTTTCTTAAAGTGTTTACACGGTGACTGATTCACACAAGTTTTTTTGTAAGTGGTCAGTCAGCGACATTTCTCTGTGTGTTATTTTAGCTCCTCTGTAATTTTATTTATGTTTTAATCCCAAGTATATCACCCTTCACCCTTTCTCTGTTGTCTTGCAGTGTGTGAGATTGAGTGATTTTGTGGGTCAATGTGAGTGAGGTGGGAAAGTGTGAGCAAGTGCCATTTTGTAGGTTTACTCTTCACTGTGTGACAACATTTTTAGACATTTTCTCTTTATTCCTTTCTTTTAATATTTGTAAGGGCACTGATAACCTTGTCGTCGAGCACACTTAAACTCCAGACACGCGTGCACACACACACACACACACACACACACACACACACACGGAAGCACACCTTTTATCTGATGTTCTATGTTCTGTTATAAAAATGGTATTCTCAAGCAATCTCTTTATTCAGTAATGAAGTTCAACAGTGATGATGGTACTGGGAGGTGGCCAATGCCCTCCAAGACACCGACTAGTCTCGGATGGTGAAAGTGTGTTATGTCAGCAGGAGTCCATTTTTATGGACAGCTTGTGGTGTTCTGCTCAGGCGTTGGTGCAACCCTGGAAAATGATGCAGTCAGCATCAGGGCTGTAGTAGCTGTATCATGTTTGGAGCTGGGCAGCATGTGATGGACAGCATACTATGCCCATGGAAGCTGGCTCATTCACACAGCTCACCACGAACCACACTGAGGCAGGTGGAATCAGATTGCAGTTCCCAGTGTGGACTATAGAGTTCACAGCGATAATGTATGCCCGCACAGGGTATAGTGACCAATGATTTTATTTGACAGTTTAGGCAGTGATCGATGGGCAGCTAGATGACCTGGTCCACCACGGTTGCCGACCAACAGCAGATAGCCTGCCAGTGGGAATGCACTAAGTCGGCAGCATTCATATTTAGTAGTAAGAAAAGACAGAATCTGGTGGTCACAGCTTTCTGATTCACATCGGCTTATGGCGTGGCATAGGACTCCCCTCATAGCTAGTGGCTGTTAATGGCTGCGAATGCCTGTTTAAATTTGGTGGTATATATGCAAACCCAGTCTGGTACTGTTGATGAAACAACAGCATTTCTGGCCTCTAAGTTGCAAAAGGTTACAATTGAGCATCCACAACATCATTGCATCCACTTTCCTACCATGTCAGCAACTATACTTTCCTGGTATTGCTATAATGATGACGCAATTTCTTGTTTCAGAGGGCCTAGGCAGCGACTTTTGCAGTGTGACTGTATGGAATACATCTTGTGCTAGTCCACGTAGCTACTGGAATATCTTGTAACACTGTCCTCATGACTCATTTTTGCTTAGATTGTCACAGGAGCATACTGCTTCGCTAGGTGGGACTGTGGTGCTGTAGGCCTCCCCCATAAAGAGATACAGTCCACAGGATTGTCATCCATCTGCAACTCTGGGCAAATCTTGACAATACATTTCATTACTTGGCATACACATACAATATATTTCAATTCTCCTTATTCTAATTCAGCATGAACCACAATTTACAATGGCTGCTTTGTAAAGTGTGAGATTGAGTGAACCATGAACCATGGACCTTGCCGTTGCTGGGGAGACTTTCATGCCTCAGCGATACAGATGGCCGTACCATAGGTGCAACCATAACGGAGGGGTATCTGTTGAGAGGCCAGACAAATGTTTGGTTCCTCAAGAGGGGCAGCAGCCTTTTCAGTAGTTACAGGGGCAACAGTCTGGATGATTGACTGATCTGGCTTTGCATCACTAACCAAAACGGCCTTGCTGTGCTGGTACTGCGAACAGCTGAAAGTGAGGGGAAACTACAGCCGTAATTTTTCCCGAGGGCATACAGCTTTACTGTATGGTTAAATGATGATGGCATCCTCTTGGGTAAAATATTCCAGAGGTAAAATAGTCCCACATTCGGATCTCTTTGCGGGAACTACTCAAGAGGACGTCGTTATCTGGAGAAAGAAAACTGGCATTCTACGGGTCGGAGTGTGGAATGTCAGAACCCTTAATCAGGCAGGTAGGTTAGAAAATTTAAAAAGGGAAATGGATAGGTTAAATTTAGATAGAGGGGTAATTAGTGAAGTTTGGTGGCAGGAGGAACAAGACTTTTGCTCAGGTGAATACAAGGTTATAAATATAAAATCAAATAAGGGTAATGCAGGAGTAGGTTTAATAATGAATAAAACATATGAGTGCGGGTAAGCTACTACAAATAGCACAGTGAACGTAATAGTGTGGCCAAGATAGACAGGAAGCCCATGCCTACAACAGTAGTACAAGTTTATGTGCCAACTAGCTCTGCAGATGATGAAGAAATTGATGAAATGTATGATCAAATAAAAGAAATTATTCAGGTATTGAAGGGAGATGAAAATTTAGTCGTCATGAGTGACTGTAATACAAGAGTAGGAAAAGGGAGAGAAGGAAACATAGTAGCTGAATATGGATTGGGGATAAGAAATGAAAGAGGAAGCCGTCTGGTAGAATTTTGTACAGAGCATAACTTAATCATAGCTAACACTTGGTTCAAGTATTATAAAAGAAGGTTGTATACATCGAAGAATCCCGGAGATACTAAAAGGTATCAGATAGATTATATAATGGTAAGACAGAGATTTAGGAACCAGGTTTTAAATTGTAGGACATTTCCAGGGGCAGATGTGGACTCTGACCACAATCTATTGGTTATGAACTGTAGATTAAAACTGAGGAAACTGCAAAAAGGTGAGAATTTAAGGAGATTGTACCTGGATAAACTGACTAAACCAGAGGTTGTTGAGAGTTTCTGGCAGAGCATAAGGGAACAATTGAAAGGAATGGGGGAAAGAAATACAGTAGAAGAAGAATGGGTAGTTCTGAGGGATGAAGTAGTGAAGGCAGCAGAGGATCAAGTAGTAAAAAGACAAGGGCTAGTAGAAATCCTTGGGTAACAGAAGAAATATTGAATTTAATTGATGAAAGGAGAAAATATAAAAATGCAGTAAATGAAGCAGGCAAAAAGGAATACAAACGTCTCAAAAATGAGATTGACAGAAAGTGCAAAATGGCTAAGCAGGGATGACTAGAGGACAAATGTAAGGACGTAGAGGCTTATCTCATTAGGGGTAAGATAGATACTGGCTAGAGGAAAATAAAGAGACCTTTGGAGAAAAGACAACCACTTGTATGAATATCAAGAGCTCAGATGGAAACCCAGTTCTAAGCAAAGAAGGGAAAGCAGAAAGGTGGAAGGAGTATATAGAGGATCTATACAAGGGCGATGTACTTGAGGACAATATTATGGAAATAGAAGAGGATGTAGATGAAGATGAAATGGGAGATACGATACTGCGTGAAGAGTTTGACAAAGCACTGAAAGACCTGAGTCAAAACAAGGCCCCAGGAGTAGACAACATTCCATTAGAACTATTCACGGCCTTGGGAGAACCAGTCCTGACAAAACTCTACCATTTGGCGAGCAAGATGTATGAAACAGGCGAAATACCCTCATACTTCAAGAAAAATATAATAATTCCAATCCCAAAGAAAGCTGGTGTTGACAGATGAGAAAATTACTGAACTATCAGTTTAATAAGTCACAGCTGCAAAATACTAACGCGTATTCTTTACATACAAATGGAAAAACTGGTAGAAGCCAACCTCAGAGAAGATCAGTTTGGATTCTGCAGAAATGTTGGAACACATCAGGCAATACTGACCCTATGACTTATCTTAGAAAATAGATTAAGGAAAGGCAAACCTACATCTCTAGCATTTGTAGACTTAGAGAAAGCTTTTGAAAATGTTGACTGGAATACTGTCTTTCAAATTCTGTAGGTGGCAGGGTTAAAATACAGGGAGTGAAAGGCTATTTACAATTTGTACAGAAACCAGATGGCAGTTATAAGAGTCGAGGGGCATGAAAGGGAAGCAGTGGTTGGCAAGGGAGTGAGACAGGGTTGTAGACTCTCCCCGATGTTATTCAATCTGTTTATTGAGCAAGCAGTAAAGGAAACAAGAGAAAAATTTGGAGTAGGTATTAAAATCCATGGAGAAGAAATAAAAACTTTGAGGTTCGCCGATGAATTGTAATTCTGTCAGAGACAGCAAAGGACTTGGAAGAGCAGTTGAACGGAGTGGACAGTGTCTTGAAAGGAGGATATAAGGTGAACATCAACAAAAGCTAAACGAGGCTAATGGAATGTAGTCGAATTAAATCGATTGATGCTGAGGGAATTAGATTAGGAAGTGAGACACTTGAAGTAGTGAAGGAGTTTTGCTATTTGGGGAGCAAAATAACTGATGATGGTCGAAGTAGAGAGGATATAAAATGTAGACTGGCAATGGCAAGGAAAGCTCGTCTGAAGAAGAGAAATTTGTTAACATCGAGTATAGATTTAAGTGTCAGGAAGTCATTTCTGAAAGTATTTGTATGGAGTGTAGCCATGTATGGAAGTGAAATATGGACGATAAATAGTTTGGACAAGAAGAGAATAGCAGCTTTCGAAATGTGGTGCTACAGAAGAATGCTGAAGATTAGATGGGTAGATCACATAACTAATGAGGAGGTATTGAACAGAATTGTGGAGAAGAGGAGTTTGTGGCACAACTTACAAGAAGAATGGACCATTTGGTAGGACACGTTCTGAGGCATCAAGGGAACACAAATTTAGCATTGGAGGGCAGCGTGGAGGGTAAAAATCATAGAGGGAGACCAAGAGATGAATACACTAAGCAAATTCAGAAGGATGTAGGTTGCAGTAAGTACTGGGAGATAAAGAAACTTGCATAGAATAGGGTAGCATGGAGACCTGCATCAAACCAGTCTCAGGACTGAAGACCACGACAATATTCTAATATCAGCCCAGTCTACTGGTAGCTGGTGCACTCAGAGATCAAGTGAGCAGGCAGTTTTCTGCCTAAAGTAAATAATATGGCTCATGCAAAGCAGAGTCAAAATCACAAAAGTGTCAGAAATTGAGACATAAATTTTCACGTTTTTACTGTATTGTTCATCACAGTCCTGCTACACATGCTGCAGCATCTGCTCGACAGGAATGCAGCCTTTTTGACTTCGTGTTAGTTCATCCAATGAATGTCATGTTCCGAGGTGTTATTAAAGTAGTTCTGGGCTGGAAGTACATCCAATGGTTTATCTGGTTAGTTCAAGAAAGGTGGTGTTGCACTCACAATAGTGATGCCTGTTATGGTAGCTGGAATATGAAATGTTGCCCCCTAGAAATCACAGGGTGTACCATTCATCAGTAAAACTGTGCCTTGTAGTTCTAGCCTTGTCATACTCCTAAGTCTATTTGTAATAACCTTTCAGGTTTGTACATGGAATATATTCAGTACATACTGGCTCTTTGGAACGAATGGTGCAGTACAACGATATCTTGTGGGAATTCTCCTGGTCCTGCTTTTCCTAAAAATAGTTGTACTTTCCATGCCTTTGTGTTGATTGCTAATATTTGGGTCAGGCGTATTGTGGCCCACTCTCTCCAATTTTGAAGCTCTTCCACTGAAAGTGATGCATAACTCTTTTTTTTCTTCAGAAACTGATTTCACTTCTTGTGCCCATATCTGTATGTACCTCCCAGAGCTACATACTTCATTCGGTAGTGGTGGACTGAAACATACATATCATGCATAGATACTTGCTACTGGATTGGTGCTGATCCCTGCCATTGCAATGTGACAAAATAATGACAAGATCTGTTAATTCAGTGTAACTATGTTTTAGATTAGCCGGCAGTGCTTTCTGAAGCTTTCATGACCGTAGTGCAAATGGTATCTTGCGTGTGGCTTGCACAAGTGTTTCCATCTCTTTGCACTATACCTTCTTGCCTTATAATGGCACTGATACCTTTGGCATGGAAACCGGAAGGCCTTTAAAAGGTTAAACACACCTCATGCGGACAGTGGTTATCTGCATTGGCAACTGCAATGTAACATTCACTGGTGCCATCATTTTCACAAATTAATACACTTCCTGGTACCAGATGATAATCTTCTTTGTTGTGCCCATAGGGGTGTACAGGCTAGTTTACATCACCCATTGGCTAACCTGATACTCCTGATGTCCAGTTGTTCTAGTGTTCACTTTCTGGACTTGCTTCCACACAGCATTCAACACTCTAGTGAAGTTTCACACAGTTTCCCCATTTTTTCCTATCTTTATTTTCATAACCACAAATGGTGACGGCATTTTCTTTCTGCACACTATCTCATATGGCAAGAGATCTGTGCTGTTATGTACTTTAGAATTATATGTGTTGCGACATGTGATAAGTAAACACCACAGTCATGATGGTGATTATTGCTGTAACAGCTTACCATCACACTGATTGTTTGATGAACATGCTCTGTACTCCTGTTAGCCTTTGGCTGCAGTGAGCTAGTTATTAGTTTGTGGGTATGTAAGAGGCGACACAACTGTTTCACCAGCTCTGGCATGAAGTTGATGTCTTGATCCCTGATTATTATCTCAAAGACACCAAACTTCAACAGCCAGTTATTTACTAATGTGTGCACTGCTGTGTTTGCTACCTGATTTGGAATGGTGATCATTGCAACACATCATGAAGTGTGATCTATGATAGTCATAACATAGTGGCCACTCACTGTCATCATGGTAAATGGATGTAAGATATTCATTCCAGTCATCTCAGAGGGTTTGTTTGCCTCTGACAACCTCTGAAGTGACACTTGCTGATGACTTAAGTTCACATGTTAGAAACATGGCACACGATTTCTCTCATACTGGTTGACAACCTGTTTCAATATCTTTTACCAATAATGTTCAGCTACTCTGCAGTCTGTTGTCCTGCATCATCTGTGTTCAAACCTTCCTGCTCATAATTCCAGATTAATTTTATACAAAACATGCAAAAATGTTGTTTTGCATCGTAGAACAATTACAAGGGGAGGATGAATAATTTATAAAATAATGTTTGTGGGTAATAAGAGTTACGTAATTTTTATTACTTAACTCATTGTCTTGATTTCTTGAAATTCGTTATATTTGTTGTTGTTCAGGACCTAATGGTAAAAATACCTGCTTGCTGGAGGATGATAGGATTTAACTTTAAAATGAACTTGTTACATGCAGTTCCAGCTTCACACAAAAGGCATTTACTCTTTTTTTTTTAAAAAAAAAAAAAAACCTCACATGCAAAGTGACCAGCAGTGCTTAGGTTTCATTTTAATTTAAAGATATTACAATTATATATTGATTTTTTTGCATCAAAAGATATAACTTATAATTATGTAATGTTTTATGACATTTACATTCAAGTAGTTCTTCAAACAGTAATGTTATATTTATCTAAATAGTAATAATATACAGTTTGATTCATTTCAAAAGTTTCTTCCAAAATTAATATGAACACAGCTTTTTACATTTTGAAACGTTTTCTCACAATACATTTTAATTTTATTTTTATTTAGGTGAAATAATGCATCAGTATTTTTTCCTTATAATTAGTCACAATCATATCTAGTTTGGTTGAAATTACTTAATACATTCCAGACTTATCTTGGAAAACACGCGCACACACACACACACACACACACACACACACACACACACACACACACACACACAATAATACCATTAATATGGTAAGTGAAAGTTCATTGTTGAGTGCATATAACGCAAAGAATGAAGCTACCTACCCACCTTACAGTTCAGGTTGTGAGCGATTCACAGGCACACAAAAGATATTGATAATTTTGCCCATGAACTTGTACATGGCCGAGACATTTCAGTATTTTGGAAACTACATAATATTTTGAAAAACTGCTGGGTTAGATTGTGCCAATTTGGCTAAGCTGTAGATTTCCACAATAATTTTTGTAAAGTATTTGGTGGATTAATAAAATGCTGAAATTCATGGAACCATTTTGTGTTGTATACATGCATTAGGAATTACCAGTTTATGAGTGCAGTTGCCATATTGCAAAATTTTTATAATTTATGCAAATTCTTAAATAGCTGCTTAATTATTTGATAAAGGATATCGTTCAGTCCAGAAAAAAGTATGGGTGCAAAAGTATGGTGACAAACTTGGGAATGTAATGGGCATAAGGCACTAAAGGCAGCAGTAGTTTAGAGTGCTTCCGGACTGTTATAGCAGCATTCTCATAAATGAATTACTTTCATTAAAAGATATAGTTTATAATTCTGTAATGTTTTATAACATTTACATCACAGAGGTTTTTCCAACAAAAATCTTATATGCATTTAAGTAGTATTAATAAAATGTTTGATTCATTTCAAAAATTTCTTCCAAAATTAAAATGAGCAGAACTTTTCACAGTCTGAAATATATCTGTTCAGTACATTTTAATATATTTTGCTTAAGTGAAATAATTTTCCATACTTTAGTCAATCATAACAAAAAAATAAAATTTATATAATTTTGGTAGTATTTTGTGTATTGGGTAATCTATTTGTCTGAGTGTATCTGGTAATATGTTTTTCTGAGTGTATCAAGCAATCCAAGGGTTTGTCTCTATCTGGTGTTCTAGTTTGTGTTGAAAATAGGGTGACTGACAAGTTCCATTACAATAGCCCACCAAGAATTTTGTAAGCATGAGAATATGATCAAAGTTTTCAGTTTTCCCAAACAAATTACTACTCAAATATTGTCATAGTATATTTTAAAAATAATGAACAAATTTCTGTACCAGATATGACAAGAGTTCTTTATTGCTGCAAAACTGACTCAAAATCTGGAGCTATCCATCATTGAATCCTATGCTAGTAACAGGAGACAAATCAGAAATTACAACACTGACAGGTTACAGTTCACTCTGTGCAATTCATATGAGCAGAAAAAAGAAAAAAAAAAGACTGTGTAGTTCATTTGAGCAGAAAATAAGTTCTCAAGAGTGCACCACATTTTATAAGCAGTTTCTGGAGACATAATTTTCTTTTACTGTGCTCATTCAAGTCTGTAAGATTATGTAATTGTGTCTGTATAATTCACACCCAATAATGAGATTGAAGTATTTGTGCAGGCTTTACAGGAACTGATTGTACACCTTGAGTAATATATTTTGGATTTTAAATTTTGGTGGCATAAATACCTACAGAAGGCTAAGAACATCTTAAACAACTTAATCTACTCAATATGCTAAGGTCGCGTAATATGTATTGTATTAATGATAACTCTACAGTACAGCCTAAATGCCTTGATAATATAATTATTAATAAAATGAGTATGAATGAGAGTTGTTCAGTGCATATTTTTTTATCAGACCATGAAGGTATTTGGGTAAAATTAAAAACTAAAAAGGCCTGTATCTGACTCCAATGAAATTAAGTACTTTATGCTTCTGAATGGGCAAACATTGATAACTACTGAATGCAGCTAAAGATGACAAACTGGAAAGTACTCATATTGAGAAAGCATTTACATTATTCATCAGTGAATGTCAGACACTTTTAAAGCCTCGTGCCATAAAGTACTGATAAAATAAGGGAACTGTCAAGAGACATGATCTGTGCATATTTGGTCCACATGTGATCTACAGAGGCTTAGTCCACTGTTAAATTGTAAAACACAGTCATGACAAAATACCTAACTACAAAGATTGGTCTAGACACTACTGCCTTGTACTAAGTGATCTGAGATGGCAATTTAATTTCCTAAAACTAGTTATTTATGTACAAATACCTATGATCAAGACTAATAAAGTATTCCCACAATAAGACTGTACCATTGAAACCAAAGAAGAGTGATGCAAAAAGAACAAACTATGTAAGGTAAAAGAACAAATACAAAGCAGAAATCAGATTAAGCAGGTGCAAGTTGTAAAGCAGCCTGAACTGTTGTCAAGACACATATTGCCAGTGTGAAGTTCTTAGCAAAAATTATTCCCGTGGTGTCAGTATTGTGACAGATGATTTCAATACATTTTTCATTAATGCTGACAATATGAACAACACTGCTACCACTGAACATAGCCTTAAATATGACAAAATCCATAACTCAAAACATGGAAACCCCTTCCTACAAAAATTTGAAGACGTTGTTCCTGTCTTTAAATAAAAAGCTGTAAAAGTAACTAATATTATAACTGCAGTAGCAGAATTAAGCCACTCAAAATCAGAAGATATTCATGGTCTCTCCAATTTTGTGATCAGAAGAAGTATGGAAGCAATAGCCCTTTCAATGTGTTCTCTTATAAACTGGATGTTTGTTAGTCGTTGATTTCCCTTCACCCTTAGAAATGACAGTTGTTACTCCACTGCATAAAAACAAGTGACAAATTTTGCCCTAGCAATTACTGCCCAATCTCTCTTGTACCCATCCTTTCAAATGCTTGTGGAATATTGCATACAGCTCCAAATCAGTCATCATCTTCCTGAAAATAATATTTGTAATCATACACAGTATGTGGGAGGAGTTAGGGGACTGCTGAGACAAGGCACAGAAGAGCTGTTTCTGCACAAGGTTTGTAGGGTAATTTCAGTCTGTGGCACTCTATCCACATTCCTCCAGAAGTCAAAGCATTCTCCCCGATTTGCTACACCTTCCTTGATATTGACCTCCACATCAAGAAATGGCTACATCGGTACCTTTGTACACATCAAACCTACCAACCACCAACAATACCTCCATTTCGATAGTTAACTAATAAATTATGCCCCTGTAAATATTTTGCAGTTTAAAATCTGGTTTCAAAGTCTCTGTCTTACCACCATAATCATCTAAAACTGTCTAGTGTCTAATGACAGCTGCTAACCATTTCATACCAAGAAGTCTCTTCCATACAACCCAGCCACCCATGGTTGTCACACCTGTAAAGAGAAGCAGTCCCTCTTCTAATATGCCAGTGTCTCACTGAGACATTCACAGACCATAATTACCCTCCCAACCTTGTACAGAACCAAATTTCCCTTGCCTTGTCTCTCCAGTCTCCTACCACCTGCCTCCCTCCTACCGTCAGACCACAAAGGAGCACTCTCCGTGCAACCCAGTACTACCAAGGATTGTAGCAGTTGAATCACACTCTCCACCAGAGTTTTGACTGTCTCCCTTTGTGCCCTTAAATGAGGTCTATCCTACCCACTATTCTCCCCGACCTTCCCACTGTAATCTTCCATTGCCCACCAAACCTAATTAGTATTCTCTTGTGCATCTCTATCCACCCTGCTCCCAACCCATTGCTTCATGGCTCACATCTCTGCAATAGACCCAGATGCAAGACCTGTCCCGCATATTCTCCCAGCACCACCTATTCCAGTCGTCCTGTCCCATCAAAGGCATGACTGCTTATGAAAGCAGCCATGTGATCTACAAACTAAGATGCAACCATTGTGCAGTTTCTATGAGGGTGTGACAACTAACAAGCTGTCTGTCCACAAGACTAGCCACTGCCAAACTGTGGCCAAGAGACAGCTGGACCACTCAGTTGCTGAGCATGGTGCCCAACCAGTGAACATCATGTCAATGATTGCTTCACAGCCTGCACCATCTGGATCCTTCCTACCAAAACCAGCTATTCTGAGTTGCACAGATGGGAACTCTCCCTGCAACATTTTCCAACATCCTCACAATGCCTTTGGCATCAACATTCGCTAGTGCCAGTGTTTCACATGCCTATCCCATTTCCTGTTCCCACTCCCACACGTCCATTCCTCCAACACACTCACTAATCTTACCCTTCTCTACTTTCCTCCTCTTCCCTCTTCCTTTTCTGCTCTCCTCCCCCTCTTCTCCTCACTCCTACCCTACCTACTACCATCACAGTTGTGCTTGTGTGAATGTGTGTGTGCTTTCTATTCCTGAAGAAGTTCTTTTGGCCAAAGACTTAAATGTCTAGTTGTCTTTTCATTGTGCCTCTCTGAGTGACTCAACGCCTCCTGTATGTGGTGTACAGCAGGCCATCCTTCTCATAACCTTACTTATTTTCTAGGTGAACTAAGGTTTTGTGTTCAGGATACATTGTTCCTCAATGCATACTATGCCTTTTTCCACATCCATTTGACATATGGTGCTCTCCTCACACAAAAAGGTTCTCATTTGACAAAAGAAGGGAATGAGATGCAATTGTGGAGTCTTGTAGACCATATTTCAAAAAACTAAAAATACCAACATTAATGTCCCTTCACCCATGGTAGGTAGAAACATGAGGGTAAAACTATTAAATGTGTTGTCATTACACGTACACAATGTGCCGCTGAGTGTATTTAAAAACACCACTTAGAAAAGGCTTAGAGGGAAAGCACTTTTTGCAATAAAAGAGTTCAAAATGTGCACTGAAGATGACCTTAATATCATTTATTTCAACTTACATATATGAATAAATTGTGCAGTATGATGGAGAATGTTGTATCTTGATGGCCAATAATTATCTGAAAATATGTTTACACCATGTATCTTAGTTATGTAATTGTAAATTTAAGTGTGTACATACATAAAAGACAACACCAATTGCATTTAAGAACATTTAAAGATGAATAGTATGTAGATAAATAGATAGATAGTGCTGGCCCCAGACCTAGTAACTGAATAATATCAAAATACACCCTCATAGACTATAAATACAAGTTTTGATCAGTTTTGCTTTTTATATATCATAGCAACCAGTTTCTGGAATAGGTTGCTAGGTATACTAAATGTGTTCCTGAATTTGTGATCATTTAATGTATAAAGGACTGATGTCAAGAGACTTCACAGAAGCATAAAGAGCTAGTCTAAAAATTTAAATACATCTCTGTTTGATCACAGTTTCTTTTTTGAATAGGCTGAGGAAAGCCAAATAGAACTAAATGAAACTATTGAGCTATTGGGTGATGAAATTTGTGAGCTTAAGAGACAAATTGTGCTTCTCAAAGTACAAATACAGAAAACAGAACATGAAGCAGTTGAGCTTCAGCAGGCACAAGAGAGAAAGTACATTGAAGAAATAGAATTCTTGAAACGTATTAATGATCAGTATGTGGTGAGTACCACAACTTCATATCTGTTTTGATGATGGTTGATTTTACATAGTCAGGTATGGCACTTTACTTGTACTTAGTTTCTTTTGAGCCAGTTTCTGTTTATGTTATCAATATATGTATATTTTGTACAAAAACATATGTGAACTATGTAATACAGGAAATGGCATGAGTTGATTTATACATTTGGTGTATGTGCGGATGGATATGTGTGTGTGTGCAAGTGTATACCTGTCCTTTTTTTCCCCTTAAGGTAAGTCTTTCCACTCCCGGGATTGGAATGACTCCTTACACTCTCCCTTAAAACCCACATCCTTTCGTCTTTCCCTCTCCTTCCCTCTTTCCTGAAGAAGCAACCGTTGGTTGCGAAAGCTTGAATTTTCTCTGTATATTTGTGTATCTATCGACCTGCCAGCGCTTTTGTTTGGTAAGTCACATCAATTTTGTGTGTGTGTATATATATATATATATATATATATATATATATATATATATATATATATATATATATATATATATATAATAGAAAGAAACTTCCACATGGGAAAAATATATTAAAAACAAAGATTCCAAGACTTACCAAGCCGGAAAGCGCCGGTAGATAGGCACAATGAATAAAACACACAAACACACACACAGAATTTCGAGCTTTCGCAACCGGAGGCTGCTTCGTCAGAAAAGAGGGAAGGAAAAGGAAAGATGAAAGGATGTGGGTTTTAAGGGAGAGGGTAAGGAGTCATTCCAATCCCGGGAGCGGAAAGACTTACCTTAGGGGGAAAAAAGGATAGATATATACTCACACGCACACACACACACACACACACACACACACACACACACACACACACACACACACATCCATCCATACATACACAGACACAAGCAGACATATTTAAAGGCAAAGAGTAAGGGCAGAGATGTAAGTCGAGGCGGAAGCGTGGAGGCAAAGATGTTGTTGAGCAACTACCCTCCCGACCTGGTACAGAAGCAAATAACCAGAGCCACTTCCTCATCCCCTCAAACCCAGAAGCTCTCACAGAAGAACCCTAAAAGTGCCCCACTTGTGACAGTATACTCCCCGGGACTGGATCAGACTCTGAATGTGGCTCTCCAGCAGGGATACGACTTCCTAAAATCCTGCCCCGAAATGAGATCCATCCTTCATGAAATCCTCCCCATTCCACCAAGAGTGTCTTTCCGCCGTCCACCTAACCTTCGTAACCTCTTGGTTCATCCCTATGAAATCCCCAAACCACTTTCCCTACCCTCTGGCTCCTACCCTTGTAACCGCCCCCGGTGTAAAACCTGTCCTATGCACCCTCCCACCACCACCTACTCCAGGCCTGTAACCCGGAAGGTGTACACGATCAAAGGAAGAGCCACGTGTGAAAGCACCCACGTGATTTACCAACTGACCTGCCTACACTGTGACGCTTTCTATGTGGGAATGACCAGCAACAAACTGTCCATTCACATGAATGGACACAGGCAGACAGTGTTTGTTGGTAATGAGGATCACCCTGTGGCTAAACATGCCTTGGTGCACGGCCAGCACATCTTGGCTTTAAATATGTCTGCTTGTGTCTGTGTATGTGCGGATGGATATGTGTGTGTGTGTGTGCGAATGTACACCTGTCCTTTTTTTCCCCTAAGGGAAGTCTTTCCGCTCCCGGGATTGGAATGACTCCTTACCCTCTCCCTTAAAACCCACATCCTTTCATTTTTCCCTCTCCTTCCCTCTTTCCTGACGAAGCAACTGCCAGTTGCGAAAGCTCGTAATTCTGTGTGTGTGTTTGTGTGTTTTGTTCATGTGCCTGTCTGCCGGCGCTTTCCCGCTTGGTAAGTCTTGGAATCTTTGTTTTTAATATATTTTTCCCATGTGGAA
The DNA here is from genome assembly GCF_023897955.1 of Schistocerca gregaria. Classification (NCBI taxonomy): domain Eukaryota; kingdom Metazoa; phylum Arthropoda; class Insecta; order Orthoptera; family Acrididae; genus Schistocerca; species Schistocerca gregaria. The sequence goes on along the minus strand of NC_064921.1, from coordinate 802,724,717 downwards.
GTTTCTTTCTATTTTATTTACATCATCATTAATTTGAACCCAACAATTACGTTTGTTATTGTGTCTGTTGCGTTTCGAAATCTTCTCTATCGTCTTACTTTCTCTTTTCGTTTGTACAAGAAGTTCCACTTTGTATTCATCTTCCATTTTTCCGTAATCTACCATACATTTTATCCTGCCTAATTATACTCAATAATACGTAATTTACTTCCAAACCATAACCTAAAATTTTCAACGCTTTCAACATAACCGCTGCTATAAAATCCATTGTTCCAAGTTTACAAACATTTCGTGTAAACTCGTGAATACTATTTCACAGCTTCAGTTCCTTTCACCCATTACACAACCATCTCAGTTTTTTTCCAACAACTTTCGTTTTATTTCCATTCCCGTTTTTCCCACAAAACCGATCATTTTTTAGCAGCTTCCCACAGGTTTACACGTTATTATTTCTTCATCAAACAATTGTTAGCCTCATTATCATAACCTGCCAGTACATAACCAGTCCTTTGAATACATTTACACACATATTCTTCGAGATTTTATTCGAAAATTTTCTTCGAATTTTATTTTTTCGCAAATTATTTTTTCGAAACTTTTTTCGAAAATTTTTTTTTTTTCGAAATTCTAAGTCCAGCACATGATCAACATAGCTCATCTCAAACCAACACTTTTTCGACTTTTTTCACACCTTTATCTCTCCCTATATAAATCTCTCTTTACTTTCACTTTAACCTCATATTACCCTTTCCACCTACTAATACCATGTCAACCTCACAACATCCCTACAACGACCCCATTAAATTTTATTTACATTCCCTCCGCAAACATGCCTTCACCCTAGCCAGATTACGCTCCCATATTTTATTTACTCAGGCTTGTCTGACATTTGGCATTACTCCCAAAGGCCTCACACTTAAAGTTCCCATCTCTGGCTGCAATCCTTCTTTCCATCAGTCCTTATACCAGTTCCAAACAGCACAATCCATAGCCCTCACCCGCCTAATCCTTCACCTATACATCGACTCGGCCAATGAACACACCCGTCAACTCCTATCCCAAATCATAGTCCTGAATCTTTCCTCTCCCACATCCACACCGGCTGTACATAGCATCCTCCTACAGGCCAACCGCAAATTAGAACAACATGCCACCCTCCACCTCAAAAAACTATCCAATCTCCTGGTTTCCCACCTCCGGAAAGGCAACTCACTCACCCTCCACAACCTTTCCAACAAACCTCAACCTCCTCTCATTGCACACAGACCCAGTCTCTCCCATCTACTCAATCTCCCAGTTCCAGCTCCACTCCCCCCAACACCTCAAAATTCTAGTCAACACAATCTGGAACCACAACACCCCAATTCAGTAGTTAACCTTTCCTCCAAACCCCTCTCCCAATCCGAAACCTCTGTCCTATCCAAAGGCCTCACCTTCAGCCCCACTCCCAGGTTCAACCAAACTGCCCTTGTCAATGATTTACTGTCCTACACTCGTAGTCTCTGCTGGAAATATCACTTTGCCACGAAGAAAAACAATCCTGATCCCACTCCTAATGATCCAACTCCCCAAGACACTATCCAAATTGAACCCTGCCTGCAACAGTTCCGTCCTCCATCACAGCGGGACCCACCTCCTCTTCCTCAAAATCACCCTCTCCAAACCTTCCAGGAATTTCTCACTTCCAGCCTTGCCTCTCAATCTTTCTTGAAAAACCTTAATCCTACTCCCAACATCACCACAGCCGAATCCCAGGCTATCCGTGATCTGAAAGCTGACCGATCCATCATCATTCTTCCGGCTGACAAGGGTTCCACGACCGTGGTACTTGATCGTCGGGAGTATGTGGCTGAGGGACTGCGTCAGCTTTCAGACAACTCTACATACAAAGTTTGCCGAGGTAATCCCATTCCTGATGTCCAGGCGGAGCTTCAAGGAATCCTCAGAACCTTAGGCCCCCTACAAAACCTTTCACCTGACTCCATCAAACTCCTCACCCCACTGACACCTCGCAGTTCTACCTTCTACCTACTTCCTAAAATTCACAAACCCAAACATCCTGGCCGCCCCATTGTAGCTGGTTACCAAACCCCCACAGAACGTATCTCTGCCTACGTAGATCAACACCTTCAACCCATTACATGCAGTCTCCCATCCTTCATCAAAGACACCAACCACTTTCTCGAACGCCTGGAATCCGTACCCAGTCTGTTACCCCCGGAAACCATCCTTGTAACCATTGATGCCACTTCCCTATACACAAATATCCCGCACGTCCAGGGCCTCGCTGCAATGGAGCACTTCCTTTCACGCCGATCACCTGCCACCCTACCTAAAACCTCTTTCCTCGTCACCTTAGCCAGCTTCATCCTGACCCACAACTTCTTCACTTTTGAAGGCCAGACATACCAACAATTAAAGGGAACAGCCATGGGTACCAGGATGGCCCCCTCGTATGCCAACCTATTTACGGGTCGCTTAGAGGAAGCCTTCTTGGTTACCCAAGCCTGCCAACCCAAAGTTTGGTACAGATTTATTGATGACATCTTCATGATCTGGACTCACAGTGAAGAACAACTCCAGAATTTCCTCTCCAACCTCAACTCCTTTGGTTCCATCAGATTCACCTGGTCCTACTCCAAATCCCATGCCACTTTCCTAGACGTTGACCTCCATCTGTCCAATGGCCAGCTGCACACATCCGTCCACATCAAACCCACCAACAAGCAACAGTACCTCCATTATGACAGCTGCCACCCATTCCATATCAAACGGTCCCTTCCCTACAGCCTAGGCCTTCGTGGCAAACGAATCTGCTCCAGTCCTGAATCCCTCGACCATTACACCAACAACCTGAAAACAGCTTTCGCATCCCGCAACTACCCTCCCAACCTGGTACAGAAGCAGATAACCAGAGCCACTTCCTCATCCCCTCAAACCCAGAACCTCTCACAGAAGAACCCCAAAAGTGCCCCACTTGTAACAGAATACTTCCCGGGACTGGATCAGACCTTGAATGTGGCTCTCCAGCAGGGATACGACTTCCTAAAATCCTGCCCCGAAATGAGATCCATCCTTCATGAAATCCTCCCCACTCCACCAAGAGTGTCTTTCCGCCGTCCACCTAACCTTCGTAACCTCTTGGTTCATCCCTATGAAATCCCCAAACCACCTCCCCTACCCTCTGGCTCCTACCCTTGCAACCGCCCCCGGTGTAAAACCTGTCCTATGCACCCTCCCACCACCACCTACTCCAGTCCTGTAACCCGGAAGGTGTACACGATCAAAGGGACAGCCACATGTGAAAGCACCCACGTGATTTACCAACTGACCTGCCTGCACTGTGATGCTTTCTATGTGGGAATGACCAGCAACAAACTGTCCATTCGCATGAATGGACACAGGCAGACAGTGTTTGTTGGTAATGAGGATCACCCTGTGGCTAAACATGCCTTGATGCACGACCAGCACATCTTGGCACAGTGTTACACCGTCCGAGTTATCTGGATACTTCCCACCAACACCAACCTATCCGAACTCCGGAGATGGGAACTCGCCCTTCAGTATATCCTCTCTTCTCGATATCCGCCAGGCCTCAACCTCCGCTAATTTCAAGTTGCCGCCGCTCATACCTCACCTGTCTTTCAACAACTTCTTTGCCTCTGTACTTCCGCCTCGACTGACATCTCTGCCCTTACTCTTTGCCTTTAAATATGTCTGCTTGTGTCTGTGTATGTGCGGATGGATATGTGTGTGTGTGTGTGTGTGTGTGTGCGAGTGTACACCTGTCCTTTTTTTCCCCTAAGGGAAATCTTTCCGCTCCCGGGATTGGAATGACTCCTTACCCTCTCCCTTAAAACCCACATCCTTTCATTTTTCCCTCTCCTTCCCTCTTTCCTGACGAAGCAACTGCCAGTTGCGAAAGCTCGTAATTCTGTGTGTGTGTTTGTGTGTTTTGTTCATGTGCCTGTCTGCCGGCGCTTTCCCGCTTGGTAAGTCTTGGAATCTTTGTTTTGGAAAGCGCCGGCAGACAGGCACATGAACAAAACACACAAACACACACACAGAATTACGAGCTTTCGCAACTGGCAGTTGCTTCGTCAGGAAGGAAGGAAGGAGAGGGAAAAATGAAAGGATGTGGGTTTTAAGGGAGAGGGTAAGGAGTCATTCCAATCCCGGGAGCGGAAAGACTTCCCTTAGGGAAAAAAAGGACAGGTGTACACTCGCACACACACACACACACACACATATCCATCCACACATACACAGACACAAGCAGACATATTTAAAGGCCCGCTTGGTAAGTCTTGGAATCTTTGTTTTGGAAAGCGCCGGCAGACAGGCACATGAACAAAACACACAAACACACACACAGAATTACGAGCTTTCGCAACTGGCAGTTGCTTCGTCAGGAAGGAAGGAAGGAGAGGGAAAAATGAAAGGATGTGGGTTTTAAGGGAGAGGGTAAGGAGTCATTCCAATCCCGGGAGCGGAAAGACTTCCCTTAGGGAAAAAAAGGACAGGTGTACACTCGCACACACACACACACACACACATATCCATCCGCACATACACAGACACAAGCAGACATATTTAAAGGCCTTTAAATATGTCTGCTTGTGTCTGTGTATGTGCGGATGGATATGTGTGTGTGTGTGTGTGTGTGTGCGAGTGTACACCTGTCCTTTTTTTCCCTAAGGGAAGTCTTTCCGCTCCCGGGATTGGAATGACTCCTTACCCTCTCCCTTAAAACCCACATCCTTTCATTTTTCCCTCTCCTTCCTTCCTTCCTGACGAAGCAACTGCCAGTTGCGAAAGCTCGTAATTCTGTGTGTGTGTTTGTGTGTTTTGTTCATGTGCCTGTCTGCCGGCGCTTTCCCGCTTGGTAAGTCTTAGAATCTTTATATATATATATATATATTTGAATATGTAAGTAATTGGATGGATAAAAAACCACTCACCAAGCAGTGGCAGGAGAACACACTTATAAAGGTATTACAATTTGCTAGCTTTCAGAGCCAGTGGCTCTTTCTTCCGGCAAAAGGATTGGAGGTGAAGGAAGAGTGGTGAAGGAAAAGGACGTGTGAGGTTTAGGAAAAGGAGTAGGGTTCAGAAAAGCCAGCAGAATCCTGGGTCAGGGGAGACTTCCAGTCAGGACGAGAAGGAAAGACTCAAAAATACGTATATAACAATTGCATAACATACATACAAATTTATTTCCATAATATTTCTTATATTTTATTACATTTGTTCAGCTCATGTCATGATTTACAAAATTTCTCTTAATCTTAACAGCTAATTGACTATTTTTAAATTTTCATACCTTCTGTTTAACGAATAATTTAGAGTGTTCCTGAAGCCCAGAAATTCTTAAGTGTATGAGATCTATTTTGGAAAACTAAATGTTTCAGGATGTTAGTCTTAACTTGCAACAACTAAACATCTCAAATGAGACATCTGTTTGTACTAAAACTGGCCACCTTTAAACCACTCATGCCCTGCCCACCCCCATGGGAGAGTCAGCTATTTATTTTCAAATTTGGACCTTCCATTTTTATTGTGGGCTCAGATTCTACACCAGAAAATACCAACTGTTTACCAGAAACACTTTTTTCAATGATGGTAGATGGCACTGCAATTAGCAAAATCCAATTTTTCCGGTTTTTGGAATGAAGAGCTGACTCATTTGATTCTGCTTTATATTTTAAATAAAAATATAAACCTTTTTGTTCAAAACAGTTGCTATTGTTGTTAAAAATTTCACTCAGTTTTCAAAATTGATTGTACAGTGAAACTATTACATTTGGACATTTAAAAGTCTGATACATAAGCTACATTTAATGTAATGTAGTTTTCTGTTCCCTTGGGGTTGATTTTGGTAAGTCCCCACTCTTTCAGGATGCTCGATTTCGGTGAGTCCCCTCAAATCTCATCGTCAGGGTAATTTATATTGGTGTATCCTTACATCTAACTGCTGTAACTCTCACACCGATTACAGTGCCATCCACCACAAATGGTAAAAAATGTTATTTTGTTAGCATAGAACCTAAATCTGCAATAAAACGTTGACACTCCCCCCCCCCCCCCCCCCCTCAAGGAGGGTGGGGTTTAGGGAGTGGCCAGTTTTAGCACAGACGGATATCCCATTTGAAAATATTAAGGATTTTTTTTTTCATATGATGCGTATTTAAGGATATTTAGTTGTTTCAAATTGAAACAAACAACTTCCACAAACTGTTGAAATAATCCTCATGATTTGCATAGTTTGTATATTTTTTATGACTGGAAACAAATTTCTCAATAGTCTTTGACTACAGGAAATTTCTGCTTCCAACCATCCATGTAATGAAGGTAAAAGTTAGTCAGTTTCTTGTTCAACGGCCATTTTGCACGATAGGTCATTTTACATTCACATTGCAGATTAATTTGTACATATGGTTACATTCTGAACATTTATAACAAGAAATCCCTTGAGTGAGAGGTCGCAAGTTCAAACTCTAGTAAGGCTCATTTGAAAGTGAATTGTTAACAGTTATGACAGGAATAATACTAGCTGCTAATGACTCACAATGTGCATCATGAGGGTGACAGAAAATGAGTATCTGGGAGGAGCAGAGAGCAACATTCTATGGGATGTGTGTATTATACTTAACATAATGGACATTGTCAACATTCAAGAAATTTTCAAAACAAACTATTAACTTGCACCATGAACATTGAATGAAAAATGGCATGCCACAGTGATCACAAAGGTTTGTATCATCTAGATTGAAGGTGAGCTTCTTGGGAGGTACAAACCATGCAGATCATTCAGCTACGTATCCACTCTTAAAGACTGCATACAGAAACATATTGGTGTAACAGGTTGATGAGAACGGATGGAATGTGGTGGATGCTACCAACTGCAAAACAGTCTGTCTAGGAGCTTATTGTAACACTGCATAAGGCATAGTTGCAGACAGTGTGGTAATATGTTTTATACTCATGGAAAAAACAAACATGCAGAAGCTGAATTTGTCCGGTATTTACAGGTGGTATAAAGTGCAATATCACACAGTTTTCAGAAGGGATAGTTTGCTCCAAAGGAGTATGATTTTTATATGCAGACCAGGAATCAAGCAAAAGCAAGTTATTTTGACCAGCTGTTGGCCAAAAGCACTGCTCATACCTTAGTTGTAGTCCTCTTACACCCGTTTTCCCACTCGTACTTGCTGTGATGGAAATATTCCCTATTGCCCTTGCAAGATCACACACGAGAAAAATTCATAGGGTACAGAGCACCCCAGCTTCTTGCAGTACAATAAATAACTTCCCAGCCAATTTACCATCCAGATTAACAGTCAGCATACTTGTATATGAATGCATTAAGCCATTGATGTTAATTGATCTTGATACAACTCTCTTTGTACTGCTAATTTCCAGGTTTCCTTTCATATGCATTTCTTTTTCCAGTTCTGATTGGCTGGAGTTGAAAACAAATTCCTTACTAAATGATAAGATAAGTTTGTATATCTGATCTACAAATTTTCAGGCTAATTTTGCAGTTTGCTGTGCATCGTCAAATTAACACTTTCTTTGAAATTTCACTGTCTTATATCTTCCAATTCCGTAGACTGTTTGGAGTTATGCAGCCATACACTGCTTCCCTTGAAATCACTGTAATCTGTGCCACATACAATTTGATATGCATAATGTAGTACTATCATGCACATCCTATAAATTGTATCGAGCATCCTTGAAATACACAAACATCAGTTTTTTGTAACAAGTGTGCAACGTCCTCCCTTGAATATCCATAGTTTTTCTTATGCACCACATGATCATACTGCTGCAGAGTTATTCAAATCCTGTTCATAGTACTTTTTTACAATGCTGCAGATGGTTTTCCATGTATGTAATCATGTTTAATACTCACTCTTTGTAGAATGATTGTCCTTTAGTACATTTCACTGGAGACAGGATTTGTGGCTCACTGCTCAACAAGATGATGAACTACCTTGCTCAACACCTGTTTCCATATCACTTTCACGTGTTCAGCATGTATCATCCTCATCATCATTGTGCTCCTCATGTACATTGTCTGCACAGTCGAGCATATATGACGCCACACATTCCTCTGATTCATCTTGCAGAAATGTTAATATTTCATATTCCATTTCTTTCTCATTTGCTTTGTTTATTGTTTTCATTGCTCTGTTTTGTCTTAATGCCACTAGCACTGTAGCACTGTTGTGAATTACTCATCGACTAAGCAGTTCAACTACAATCCATAGCCTCATGCTGTGCTCAGCATTGGATACCTCGAGTCGTGCCAGCCCCCTCTCCTCTTGCCCCCCCCCCCCCTCACCACCCACCCCCCTTGCCATTAGCAGTCAATATGGTGGTTGGATAGTAGACAATATGTGGGGTGTCAAATGCCATAAACGTCATCAACCTTTTGGAACCTTGCACTGAAGGGGTTCCTGTAACTTTTACACATTACAGTAATAGAAATTCTTCTACAGAGTAGAAAGAGTTGTCAGGGAGAAACTTTCTCAGTTTGTTTTCAAGTTTTACTTTGCTGTCTGTTAGACATTTCATGTCACTCAGTAAGTGATCAAAAATTTTTGTTGCAGCATTGTGGACACCTATTTTATGCGAAAGACAACCTTAATGTGGAGTAGTAAATTTTATGTTTCCTTCTGGTATTGTAATTATGTATATCATTGTTCCTTTGAACTGTAGTGGATTATTTACAATGAACTTCATAAAGGAACAAGTATACTAAGTACTAGTCACAATGCACAACTCCTTGAACAGAAATCTACTCGATGATCATGGGTGAGCATCACTCTTACAGCAAATTTTTGTACAATGAAGACGTTTGTTCCTAAAGATAAGTTTCCCCAGAATAGTATTTCATATGACATTATTGATTGATAATATGCTAAATATGTCAACTTACTGGTTTGTCTCTCCCCACGATTTGCAATTATTCTAAGCGCAAGCTGAACTAAGTTGTTTTAGGAATTCCCAAATGTGTTTTTTTTCCAATTTAAATTCTCACCAATATGGACACTTGTAAGAATTTTGGAATTTCCACCCTATTTATTATTTCCTCACCATGTCTTAACACTTGTCATTGGTGTAGTACCTCCAGATGTGCAGAACTGAGTATGTTGTCTTTCTAAAATTGAAGGTGAGACCATTTGCAGAAAATCAGTCAATGATACTTTTAAGAACATAGTTTACCATTTCTTCTGTTGCTGTATGTATGCCTGGAGTGATTACAATACTAGTGTCATCTATGAAACGAACTATTCTGCTTGTTGTGTATTAGATGGAAGAACATTTATATGTATGAGGAACAATAGTGGACCTAAGGGGATCATGTTTTGGGGAACAAGAGCCAGTAACATACAAACTGTGTTCAAAGTACAAAAAAGAGCCATAAGGATAGTAACAAACAGCAACAGCAGGACCCACTGTCTAGAATTATTTAGAAAGCATTCTAACTGTTTCTTGTGAGCATATCTTTCAGCACATAATGTTCATTAAGAAAAATCTCAACATGTATAACACAAACAGCCTAATACATGACCATGAAACAAGGTCTTGTCACCACCTCCATCTAGATAGAAAGAACAAGGCAAAGATGCAAAAAGTATATTTTATAATGGGTCAAAACTGTATAACAAATTACCACAGGAAATGAAAGAAATAAATGAGCCCCTCACTTTCAGACAAAATTTTAAAACCTTCTTAGCAAGTAAAAGTTGTTATACTGTAAAAGAATATTTAACATAGATGTAGATTATTGGCAACATATGACATTATCACCAAAATATGATGTAATTATAAATGTGTGTCTGACTAGTTATAAAAAATACACAAAATATGAGAAACCTGTTTCATTGTAAATGTAAATGTGCGCTCATGTATTATAAACTGATGACATCCATACAATATATATTGTTCCATGGATGAATAAATAAATAAATTAATTAATTAAAATAAAATAAAAGAGATTGAGCCTTGGGAAACCCCATACTTGATTTATCCCCAGTCACCATTATGTCCACAGGGTATATTGGTTCAGTTACTAAGTAAAACTTTCTGCATTCTTTTCAAAAGATATGACATTATCCATTCGTTTGTTATACCACAATCCCATAACACTTCAATTTATAAAGGAGAATACTGTAATTCACACAGTCAGATGCCTTAGATGGGTTCTAGAAAATACCAGCCTGTGCTATTTTATTATTTAATGCTTATAAAATGTAGTGAATGAACATGTAAATGGCATTCTCAGTAGAGAAACCCTTCTGAAACCTAAACTGTGATTTGCTGAGGATATTATTGTTGCTAAGGTGAGATACTATTTTAGAATACATCACTTGCTCAAAAATTTTGGAAAATGATGTCAGGAGTGAGAGAGATTGGTAGTTAATTGACATCTCTCCTATCACCTTTCTTGAAGAGGGTTTTAACAACAGCATATTTCAGTCTCTCAGGAAAAATGTCTTGAGTTAGCTATGCATTACATATTTCAGATAAGACTAGGCATATTATAAGGAAACAAATCTTTAGTACTCTATTGGAGACACCATCAAAACCAGGTGAGCCTCTGCTTTTGAGAGAATGTATCATTTTTCTCAATTTCAGGAGGAGAATTCATACAATTGAATTTTATGAGAGCTGCTTTTTCAACCTACTGCTGTGATTTTTCTCTTGAACAGTTTGTCCCTACGCTTTCTACTACACTTTTACACATGATTATCAAATACACTTGCTACATGTGACTCATCATTCATAGACCCTTCCATTCAGTTCAGTATTGATTTTATCCTGTTCCATGTGTGGTTGTCCTGTCTTACATTTCACTACATTCCAAGTAGCCTTAAGTCTGTTGTTGAAATGACTGATTTCTGACATTGTGTGCATGTTCCTTGATTTTTATAATAACCTTTCTTAGTAACTTTGAGTAGTTTTTGTAGTGTGCAACTACTGTAGGATCCCTACTTGTTCTTGGCAAAAGATACATTTCCATTTCCAACTTACTTTAATCACTATAATGATCCATAGTTATTTACTGTTTAGTGTCCTTTCTGATTAGCTTATGCAGAAAGCCATTTTCAAATAATTGATATGAATTCATTATGGAATAGATTAAATTTTATGCTAGCATTTAGTTCATTATATATTTCATCCCAGGTCATCTCCTGTAAAAAGTTCTTAAAAACATTCATACTGGACTCATTAATTATTCTATCTAATTTCTACTGAGGAGTATCAGTACTGTAAGGCTTTGTTATTTATCCCAACTTACTCTGTGTCATGATCAGAGGAAGCATTTGTTACTGTGTAAGCAATTATTTTCTTACTTTGAGTGTCACCAAAGAAAATATTATCAGTTAGTGTCCTACTATCTTTATCAACCTCTGTTGGGAAGTTAATTACTGAGATCAAATTTTAGGATCCAAATAAGGTTTCCAGATCATTTTTCCTATCAGAATCCTTTTAAAAATCGACATTGAAGTCACCATGGAATATTAACTGCTTAATGCTGACCCACAGGTAGCACAGTATGGAACCCAGATAACCCCATAAACAGTTCAAAATTTTCCAGTTGGGACCTGTATACTGTTCGACTAAAAGTGAACTGTTTTTCAGCATTCATTCACAAGTACACATTTCTGTGTGCTGATCACTACAAAATCTACAGGTCTCAATGTTTATGAACTCATGTTCTGTCTTAAATTATGTAACAATTCCTCCTTTTCCATATTAGTTCTGCTTGAGTAAGCTGCTATAATGTAATGTTTTATATGTCATTTATCTAACCCTGTTATTAAGTGGTGGTCATGCAGGCAAAGGATGTCTATCTTTTCAGAGATCTCTAAATTTTCCAAACAGACAAGAAGCTCTTCTTATTTAATATTTTGGTGAAATAATCTAACCTTACTTTTCTGTGCATTTGTAAGCATTTTATGGGGCTCTTCTGTTATTTTCATTTCTTTCAAAACAGGTCCCTGAATCCTGATTCTAACAAAAAAAAAAAAAAAAAGTACCCCTCTGACACAGTAACCACAGGGTCTTATATGTGTGATGGTGCCCCTTCCCTCAGACAATGTATCTTTCCCTCTCCTGTTTAGGTGGAGGCCTTGTCTAATGTATCCTCATCTCTCAATTGTAGCAACAGGCACTTCACTCATACGAGACTTCAATTCAGTGAGCAGCAGCCTGCTCAACTCAATGTTTTCATGGCTCACAGCAGTGTTATCCCAGAGCCCATCATGGCACTGCAGCACCTCCACAAAACTCACATTTGTGTCTGGAATTTGCAACTCCTATTTCATCCACATCAACCCTAATGCTTTAATAACTGTTCTTAGCCAGGATGCTCCCCACTCCACCCATGAAAATAAACTGATACTCTTTGCCAAAAACTTTTCACAAAGTCCCCATGTCCTCCTTCACCTGGCTAAGTCTAGCACTTAGCTTCACAATACTTCTGACCTAGTATCCTATCCCTCATTTGTCCTGTACATCTGACCTACACTGCTCACATGTCTACAACCTAGCAACAAGAGTCTTTCCTTCCTACTCTCTTTTGGTACTAACCTACATAGAGTTTCTTTGCTAGAAGGGGGGCTTCTCACTCTTGTGACCTACAGCTGGACGAGGCTCTTCCCTTCCTACTTCAGGTAACAAGTCAAATTTATTCAATACTGTTAGCTCAAATGTAGTTGAAGTTGATGAGCTGTTCCCCTTTCACTCATTATTTGTTACCTTTACCCAGTTCCCAAAATATTTTTCCCCCTTCAACCTATCTAGTTCAAATCTCAAGTGAACTAGCTGAGCCTGAAGGGGACAGACCTTTGCCTCCTGCTTAGTGATTCTGTTGTCTTTTTTGCAAACCCTACAGTTTCATAGAAGAGCCTTGCTGAGTTCCCCATCCAGTTCTCCATTGCAGTCACCCAAGTGAAATTCTGACCCACAGTCTACACACACCATTCCCTCTTGGACTTTCATGCAGCAACATTCACACTTATCACACATTGCAACACAGATTACACATTTAAAAATAGAATTAAGTCACTTAAAACTCTTTACCTACATGAATTTTAATTATTTATGAGCAGCAGATTTAATCAATGATAAATTGGCTATAAACAGGGACTAAGATTTGTAACATTAAGTATACAAACATTCACTGGAAAGATGGAGGAGATGATAAACATGATGAAAAGAAGGAAGTTAGACCTATTGGGGGTAGCTGAAACAAGATGGAAAGGAGAAGGAAGGAGAGAACTGAGGAAAGGGTACCGACTATACTGGAGTGGAAGTGAGGAGGGAATGAGAAATGGAGTGGGAATAGTAGTAAGAGATGTATTGAAAGAGGAAGTGAAGAGAATAAGTGATAGGACGATGAAGATCAAATATCACTCAAGGGGACGGCCATAGAGGCAATACAAGTGCATGTGCTGCAGATGGGTTGCACTGCTGAGGAGAAGCAAGAGTTTGAAGAGGAAATGCAGAAGCAGATGGGAAGGAAGCATGTTATAGTGATGGGGGATTTAAACACACACTTTGGAAGAGAAAGACAAGGCTGTGAAAGTGTGCTTGGACCAGAAGGCTGGGGCTGCCAAAACAAGGAAGTTGAAAGACTATTGGAGTTATGTCAAAGGACTGGCTTGCTGGTTGGGAGCTCTTGATTCAGGAAAAGAGAGAGCCACAAGATTACCTGGTACAGTCAAGACTTAAAAAAGAAAGTCGATAGTTGACTACTTCCTGTATGATAGTGAGATAAATAGGAACATCATTGACATTAAGGTAATACCACCAGAGGCCTTGGAGAGTGACCACTATTTGCTGGTAATGAATCTGAGAGCGACTAAGGATAATAAAGGGACAGAAAACCAGGAAAGACATGTAAGAGTATGGAAGTTGAAGGAGGAAGAAAGTAGGCTACAGTACCTACAAGTAGTAAAGGAAAGCATCCCAAAGGATGAACCAAAACAGTAGAAGAGGAATGGGATATATTCAAGGGAACATTAGTAAGTGCGGCGGAAGCAATATGTGGGAGCACAAGCAACAAAAAGAGTAGGAAAGAAACACCTTGGTGGAATGATAAAACAATGATATACTCGTAGTACAAAAGAAGAATAGAACCTTTAGGGTATGGCTCCAGAATAGAACAGTAGCGACAAGAGAAGAGTATCAAGCAAGAAAGAAAGAAGCAAAAGGAGTGGTGGTGGAGGAGAGAAGACAGTGGATGGAAAAATTGACCAGAATGAAGGAGGAGGAAAGTGAAGGTTCAAAAAAGGTGTTATATGGAATGATTAAAAGTAAGAGGAAGAACAGTACAAGAGATTATGACCGAAAGGTGAACAAAAGTAACCAAGATGTAGAGAATGAGGAGGAACTCAAGAATATGTGGAAGAAGTATTTTGAAGAACTCCTGAACCAAATGGAGACCTGGATGAGGAGGATTAAGCCAATGAGAAAAAAAGAGGAGGAACAGCAAATAGAAAAAGACATTACATGGGGAGAAGTGTAAGAGGCACTGAGCAAGATGAAGGGAGGGAAGTCACCAGGTCTGGATGAGCCAAGTGTAGAGATGGTGAGAACAGCAGGAGAGGTGGGGATACAATGGCTGTGTCGAGTAATGAAAATTGTGTGGAGACAGAAGATGATCCCAGAAGACTGGAAGAAGGGAATAACTGTCCCGATCTTTGAGAAGGGAAATAGGAAAGAGTGCAAGAACTGTTGGCAGATAACACTGATTAGACATTGTGCAAACATTTTTGAGAAAAATTTGGAAGCACGAATTCAGGCAAAATTTGAAGGAGGGATGAGAGAAGAGCAACACGGCTTCAGGACAGGAAGCTGCAGACAACTGCAGAAACACCATTATGAATATCCAACAGATCTACTAATGACCTTCCTGGACTTTGAAAAACGTGTGAGAGCTACGTAGATGCAAAGTGTGGAAACCCCTGGAGAACAGAGGAGTAGTAAAACAGAGTGTTTTGAGGATAAGGGAAACGTCCTACACCCATGAACCATGGACCTTACTGTTGGTGGGGAGGCTTGTGTACGTCAGCTAGACAGATGGCCTTACCGTAGGTGCAACCACAACGGAGGGGTATCTGTTGAGAGGCCAGACAAACGTGTGGTTCCTGAAGAGGGGGAGCAGCCTTTTCAGTAGTTGCAGGTGGCAACAGACTCGATGATTGACTGATCTGGCCTTGCAACACGAACCAAAACGGCCTTGCTGTGCTGGTACTGCGAACGGCTGAAAGCAAGGGGAAACTACAGTCGTAATTTTTCCCGAGGGCATGCAGCTTTACTGTATGGTTACATGATGATGGCATCCTCTTGGGTAAAATATTCTATAGTTAAAATAGTCCCCCATTCGGATCTCCAGGCGGGGACTACTCAGGAGGACGCCGTTATCAGGAGAAAGAAAACTGGCGTTCTGCGGATCGGAGCGTAGAATGTTAGATCCCTTAATCGGGCAGGTAGGTTAGAAAATAAATTAATTATAGCTAACACTTGGTTCAAGAATCATAAAAGAAGGTTGTATATGTGGAAGAATCCTGGAGATACTAGAAGGTATCAGCTAGATTATATAATGATAAGACAGAGATTTAGGAACCAGGTTTTAAATTGTAAGACATTTCCAGGGGCAGATGTGGACTCTGACCACAATCTATTGGTTATGAACTGTAGATTAAAACTGAAGAAACTGCAAAAAGGTGAGAATTTAAGGACATCGGATCTAGATAAACTCTCTAAACCAGAGGTTGTAGACAGTTTCAGGAAGAGCATAAGGGAACAATTGACAGGAATGTGGGAAAGAAATACAGTAGAAGAAGAATGGGTAGCTCTGAGGGATGAAGTAGTGAAGGCAGCAGAGGATCAAGTAGGTAAAAAGACGAGGGCTAGTAGAAATCCTTACATAACAGAAAAAGTATTGAATTTAATTGATGAAAGGAGAAATTTAAAAACGCAGTAAATGAAGCAGGCAAAAAGGAATACAAACGTCTCAAAAATGAGATTGACAGAAAGTGCAAAATGGCTAAGCAGGAATGGCTAGAGGACAAATGTAAGGATGTAGAGGCTTATCTCACTAGGGGTAAGATAGATACTACCTACAGGAAAATTAAAGAGACATTTGGAGAAAAGAGAGCCACTTGTATGAATATCAAGAGCTCAGATGGAAACCCAGTTCTAAGCAAAGAAGGGAAAGCAGAAAGGTGGAAGGAGTATGTAGAGGGTCTATACAAGGGCGATGTACTTGAGGACAATATTATGGAAATGGAAGAGGATGTAGAAGAAGATGAAATGGGAGATACGATACTGCGTGAAGAGTTTGACAGAGCACTGAAAGACCTGAGTCAAAACAAGGCCCCGGGAGTAAACAACATTCCATTGGAACTACTGACGGCCTTGGGAGAGCCATTCCTGCCAAAACTCTACCATCTGGTGAGCAAGATGTATGAGACAGGCGAAATACCCTCAGACTTCAAGATTAATATAAATTCCAATCCCAAAGAAAGCAGGTGTTGACAGATGTGAAAATTACTGAACTATCAGTTTAATAAGTCACAGCTGCAAAATACTAACTCGTATTCTTTACATACAAATGGAAAAACTGGTAGAAGCCAACCTCGGAGAAGATCAGTTTGGATTCTGCAGAAATGTTGGAACACATGAGGCAATACTGACCCTACGACTTATCTTAGAAAATAGATTAAGGAATGGCAAACCTACATTTCTAGCATTTGTAGACTTAGAGAAAGCTTTTGACAATGTTGACTGGAATACTCTCTTTCAAATACTGAAGGTGGCAAGGGTAAAATACAGGGAGTGAAAGGGTATTTACAATTTGTACAGAAACCAGATGGCAGTTATAAGAGTCAAGAGGCATGAAAGGGAAGCAGTGGTTGGGAAGGGAGTGAGACAGGGTTGTAGCCTCTCCCCGATGTTATTCAATCTGTATATTGAACAAGCAGTAAAGGAAACAAAAGAAAAATTCAGAGTGTGTATTAAAGTCCGTGGAGAAGAAATAAAAACTTTGAGGTTCGCCGATGACATTGTAATTCTGCCACAGACAGCAAAGGACTTGGAAGAACAGTTGAACGGAATGGACAGTGTCTTGAAAGGAGGATATAAGATGAACATCAACAAAAGCGAAATGAGGATAATGGAATTTAGTCAAATTAAGTCAGGTGATGCTGAGGGAATTAGGTTAGGAAATGAGACGCTTAAAGTAGTAAAGGAGTTTTGCTATTTGGGGAGCAAAATAACTGATGATGGTCGAAGTAGAGAGGATATAAAATGTAGACTGGCAATGGCAAGGAAAGTGTTTCTGAAGAAGAGAAATTTGTTAACATCGAGTATAGATTTAAGTGTCAGGAAGTCGTTTCTGAAAGTATTTGTATGGAGTGTAGCCATGTGTGGAAGTGAAACATGGACGATAAATAGTTTGGACAAGAAGAGGATAGAAGCTTTCGAACTGCGGTGCTACAGAAGAATGCTGAAGATTAGATGGGTAGATCACATAACTAACGAGGAGTTATTGAATAGAATTGGGGAGAAGAGGAGTTTGTAGCACAACTTGACAAGAAGAAGGGACCAGTTGGTAGGACACGTTCTGAGGCATCAAGGGATCACAAATTTAGCATTGGAGGGCAGTGTTGAGGGTAAAAATCGTAGAGGGAGACTAAGAGATGAATACACTAAGCAGATTCAGAAGGATGTAGGTTGCAGTAAGTACTGGGAGATAAAGAAGCTTGCACAGGATAGAGTAGGATGGAGAGCTGCATCAAACCAGTCTCAGGACTGAAGACCACAACAACAACAAGGGAAATGTACCATGGAAGTGTGAGCTGTGTGGAAGTGGGAGGGTAGAGATCAGCTAGGACTTTCACCATTACTCTTCATTGTAGTGGTGGATAAGAAAATGAGTACAGTAGCACAAGCAATTTGTGAAGGAAAGATGAAAGCTACACCGTTTGCATATGATCTGATGATTTGGGGGAATAAGGAAGAGGAAATACAAGAACAGTTGGACATATGGAAATTAACAGTACAAGAACATGGGATGAAATTTAGTATAAATAAGAGTGAGATGATTATCACAACAAGAACAAAGAAGGGAGGAACATTTGGAATAACAATTGATTGGGAATGTGTGAGGAGAGTGGAGAATTTCCAGTACCTAGGAAGCCTGATACAGGAAGATGGAAAAAACAATAGAGAAATAAACGAGTGGGGCAGAGAAGCAGAAGCATTTTGGAAGTGTGTCAGAAGCCTGATGTGGAACAAGGATGTATCCTAAATCAGTAAAAAGGTTTTATACAAGTCATACTATATCCCAATCCTGACATATGCATCCAAAACCTGGGTTATGAAAGGCCGAGAGAAAAGCAAAGTACAAGCCAGTGAGATGAAATTCTTGAGGAACGGTATTGGAGTGACAAAGATAGACAGGTTGAGAAATGAGAGGATCAGAGAGTTAATGAAAGTGCGAAGTTGGAACCATTACAGGAGGAGATAGAGAAATCAAGGCTGAGATGGTATGGGCATGTTAAGCAACTGAAGGAGAAGAGGATACCCAGGAGGATACATGAGATGAAACTGGAAGGAAAGAGACCAAGAGGAAAACTGAAAGACATAGCTGAAAAGAGTGGAGGAATGCATCCAGAAGAAAGGAGAAGACTCAACCAAAGTGAAGACGGAAAGATGGTGGCAAGACAGAAGATGATGGAGAGGCTTATGTTCCAAACAGACCTCGCCAGAGGCTGGAAACTGTCCAACGTGATGATTATGATTATGATGAGCAGCATAAATTAGGCTTACATGTAGTGCTTCAGGTGTATGATACAAGTTAAAAATAATGTAAATGGAGAGAGAACAAAATTTACTCATCAAGCAGCAGTAGGGGAATACACACACATAAGGGTTTAACTTTTATAAGCTTTTGGAACCAGTGGCTCCTTCTTCTGGCAGAAAAGTTGAGGGGGAAGGAAGAGAGGTGAAGGAAAAAAACTTGATAGATTTAGGGAAAGAGGTACAGTTCAGAAAAGTCACCCAGAACCCTGGTCATGGGAGACTTACTGGACGGGATGATACTTATCACTGCTTGGTGAGTAGATTTTTTATTTATCCATTTACATTATATTTTCAATAATTGATTATTTTGATTGTTATATAACACAGAAAGTTAATTATTTCTGCTTGCAACAAGACCTCAACACTCACTTAATTGCGGTATCAATAATTATTTTAATCACAGTAGGACGTAACTTTACTGTATGCAAATTGCACAAGTAAACCCACTTTCTCAGTGAATTGGGCAATGCGACTTCTACAGAATTTTCAACCTCTCATCATGATCTGAAGTGCCATTTCAAGCTTAGACCACGAGACCAGATCATATGATTATGGCCCAAGCTACTGGAGTTGGTAGTCATTTGTGTATGATGTGTGCTTACTTGTGTGTATGAACGGTATGTGTTTCTCTTTCATTGATGAAGGCTGTGGTCGAAAGCTTTATGTAAGAGTCTTTTAATTGTGCCTGTCTGCAACTTAACATGTCTTCCATACGGTAAGTAGCAATCTGTCTTTTCTTACATTGTTGACATTTCTGCCTGGAGTTTCCATTGTTAGTCCAGGTCACATTGCCACTTTATAACAAGAAGGAATCTAAGAATGTTAAGCTGCCTGCTGAAATGGTATACACGACAGCAATTTTATTCAAACATTCAACCATTACCATAAATACAAAACATTCAGTACTTGCTTTATAGTTACCAAATTGTTGTGCACCACAGCCTCATCATTTGAACATTCAGCCACTACCATCAAGAAAAACAGTGAAGATGTGCATCATGGTCGTCACATGCAGCTAACAGTGCTGGCTTATGACCACTATCTGCAAATTGGCTCATAGATGATCTTAGCGAACTGCAACAAAACTGAAAGCTGCATTTTGGAGGCAACTACTATCACTATGTTGACCCAGAAAATAAACAACTATTTCCTCATGATGAGTTAGGCCTCAAGGCATTTATCATGACCTGCAGCACAAACCCCCAGTAAGGGAACTCCTGGAATGGAACCTGGATCAGTTTCATCAGGCTCTCTTCATTGATGAGTGTGGGGTTTACCCAATGCCTTTTGAGTGTCCTAGAAGAGTGTAGTGGTTGTCAGGTTCCATTGCACAACTCAGGTGTGGGGTCCCACATGTTGAACAGTGATGTGAGTCAGTCACGTTTTTGGTCAAAATCTTGTTGGATGTCAGACCCTTCCCATTGCTGTCAAGGGTAATTTAAGTGCAGTAAGAAGTTGGCAAGGAGGACACCAAAAGTGGGCTAGTACTGGCAAAAAGGGCATTCCTGGCCAAGAGAATTCTAATATTATCAAACACAGGCCTTAATTTGAGGAAGAAATTTCTGAGAATGTACATTTGGAGCTCAGCATTGTGTGGTAGTGAAACAGGTACTGTGGGAAGACTGGAACAGAAGAAAATTGAATCATTTGAGATGTGGTGTTACAGACAAATGTTGAAAATTAGGTGGACTGTTAAAGTAAGGAATGAGGAAGGCTCTCCACATAATTGTCGAGGGAAGGAATATATGGAAAACATTGACAAGAAGAACGGACAGCTGGTAGGACATCTGTTAAGACAAAAGGGATTGACTTCCATGATACTAGAATGGGCTGTAGAGGGTAAAACTGTAGAGGAAGGTGGGAACTGGGATACATCTAGCAAATAATTGAGGATGTCGGTTGCAAGTGCTACTCTGAGATAAAGAGGTTGGCACAGAAGAGGAATTCGTGGTGGGCCGCATCAAACCAATCATTAGACTGATGACTCAAAAAAAAAAAAAAAAAAAAAAAAAAAAAAAAAAAAAAAAAAAAAAAGGCAGCACCTGAAAATTATTGTCCAGCCCAACAGTTGCCATTTTGGCAACGAACTTTAAGACGACGGTTCATGTGCACATTTTCCCCAACTTGCGAACAGCTTTCTGCATGTGACAGGCATCAAACAAATGGAACAGTCTCCCGTATCTGCTGGCATGAATCCAACTGAAAGTGGCTAGGACCTTTTGATGGAACAACATGGCACTGACTGTTATCCAGCAGCTTACTTTCAAAATAACTGCCTGTTATTTGTTACTGTTTTGTTTCCAGTTCCCAGTCAAGTATTTCGTTCCCTGTTCTCCTTGAATCTAATCTCATATAAGCTGGAGGCACAAGACTGTTTTTAGTCAGTTTAGTTCAATATTTTGGAGTTTCTTTTTTTTATAGGGATATAAATAGTGCTGCACTCTAGTCCCCTGTTCATATACTGACAGTGATCTATATAAAGGAAAATTATCCACATGACTTTTTCAGGATTCCCAAAGTTTTGAATAAGTTAGTGTAGTGACTTCCATTGCTACTTTGTTACTTGTATTATCATTCTTTGTAGTACAAAGATTGTTGGCACATTCTGCACATTTGTACGCCAGAAAGTTAGGCTGTGACTAATTATTTGGTATACATGTACAAAATTTGTTGTTCTGTGATATGAGAAGCTACAGTCTGAAGTTGTTAAGTGTGTAGCATGTGGTAGCAATCTGACCTTTAAGTACTGTAATATGCCCGACCGACTTAAACAGTTTGTCAGCATGCATTCATGGAAATTTTGAATTTGGTAAACATTCTGTAAATTTGGTTAATGTTACTGAGACTTCAGTGTATATGGAAACTAATACTTTTGTTAAAAAAAATATCACCACTAGCCATTTGACATCCACTGCTGGATAAGGGCATGTACTGTAGGCTTCAGCTGTATGCATACGTGCTGCTCCTGCACCTTCTTTATTTCCTCTGTCTTTTCTCATCTCTTCAGATATAGCAGACAACTTCCATTTTCCATGTGTCACCTTTTGTAAACCCTTGTCAACAGTTTTGTAAAGGCCTTGCCGCTACTGCTGTGGAGGCCAGGTTGCCACTGTTGCCATGGTAGGCCGACTTTGTGAGTTTGTGAAACAGTTTCTGGTGCAGTACACTGTTAAGATAGTTTCTCCCTGCCACTATTACACAGCTATACCCCAGGGTCCAGTAACAGAATAGGAGAATGAAGATTGTACAACACTCCAACAAATTAGAAACAAAGTTACACAAATGAGCTATAAAGGTTTACTTATCTTAGCGACTTATCAAACAATGAAATCTTTAACACTGCATGTAATATAACACAAAAAGACCCCCAATGGCTAATTCAAAATAATCATAGGTAAACTTCACAGCACATAGCAAAAACAATTTACAACAACTGTTTATTTTTTGTTTTTATTTACACGTCAAGCTCCGTAGGACCAAATTGAGGAGCAAATCTCCAAGGTCATGGAACGTGTCAGTACATGAAGCTACAACATAAAAGGAATGACAGGTAAAAATAAAATGTTTATGAACCCAAAAAAAGTTAATCCATAAGTTAAAGTAAACACAGTCAATTATACTTCAAGAATCAGATTAATTTTTCAAGGAACTGCTCAACCGAATAGAAGGAGTGACCCTTGAGGAAACTCTTCTGTTTCAAGTTGAAGGCACATGGATTACTGCTAAGATTTTTGAATTTGAGTGGTAGCTTATTGAAAATGGATGCAGCAGTATACAGCACACCTTTCTGCACAAGAGTTAAGGAAGTCCGTTCCAAATTAAGGTTTGATTTCTACTGAGTATTAACTGTGTGGAAGTTGCTTATTCTTGGGAATAAGCCAATATTGTTAACAAGAAATGACAGTAAGGAATATATATATTGAGAGGGCCAATGTCAAAATACCCAGACTCGTGAACAGGGGTCGACAAGAGGTTTGTGAACTTACACGACTTACTGCCC
The DNA here is from genome assembly GCF_023897955.1 of Schistocerca gregaria. NCBI lineage: Eukaryota > Metazoa > Arthropoda > Insecta > Orthoptera > Acrididae > Schistocerca > Schistocerca gregaria. Next base: position 802,701,829 of record NC_064921.1, on the reverse strand, counting down.
AAACCGCCTGTTTCTGAACCAGAAATATCCTTTTAGAATGGGAAGAGTTATCCCAATATATAATACCATATGATATAAGTAAATGAAAATAAGCAAAGTAGGCTAATTTTTGTGTTGAACGATCACTCACTTCAGATACCATTCGAGTAGTAAAGATGGCAGCATTAAGCCTTTGAACAAGATCCTGAACGTGGGCTTTTCATGACAGTTTACTATCTATATGAACACCTAGAAATTTGAACTGTTCAGCTTCAGTAATCATATGACCATGCTGTGAAATTAAAATGTCAGGTTTTGTTGAGTTGTGTGTTAGAAACTGTAAAAACTGAGTCTTACTGTGATTTAGCACTAGTTTATTTTCTACAAGCCGTGAACTTAGGTCATGAACTGGACTATTTGAAACCGAGTCAATGTTGCACACAACATCCTTTACTACCATGCTAGTGTCATCAGCAAACAGATATATTTTAGAGTTACCTGTAATTCTAGAAGGCATATCGTTTATATAAATAAGGAACATCAGTGGCCCCAAAACTGATCCCTTGGGCACCCACTACTAGACCATACCGCACTCAGACCCCACAGTGCAACCATTCTCAACATTGCTGTCTGTTGCTAAAGTAAGAGGTGAACCAATTGTGAGCTATTCCCTGTATTCCGTAATGGTCCAACTTCTGGAGCAATATGTTGTGAACAACACAATCAAACACCTTAGTTAAATCAAAAACTATGTGTAGTGTTTGAAACCTGTTGTTTAACCCATACAGTACCTCACAGAGAAAACAAAATATAGCATTTCCAGTTGTTAAAAGACTTCTAAAGCTGAACTGTACATTTGATAGCAAATCATGTAATATAAAACAATCAATTATCCTTACATGCAGAGCCTTTTCAATAACTTTAGCAAACAGTGATGGCATAGAAATAGGTCTCAAATTGTCTACATTATCCCTTTCTCCCTTTTTATAAAGAGGCTTTTCTACTGAGTACTTTAATCATTCAGGAAACTGACCATTCCTAAAGGAAAAATTACAAATATGGCTAAATACAGGGCTAACATATACAGCATAGTACTTTAATATTCTGCTAGGTTCTTCATCATAACCAAGAAAGTCCTTAGTCTTCAGTGATTTAATTACTGACTCAATCTCCCCCTTGGCCGTATCACAGAGGAGTATTTCAGACCTCAATCTTGGAAAGGCATTTGCCAAGAAAGTTATATGATACCCTGTAAAAACTACATTTTTATTTAATTGACCAGCAATGCTCTGAAAATGATTGTTAAATACTGTACATATAACTGATTTGTCAGTAACAGAAATATTTTTACTAAGAACTGATTTTATGTCGGCGACCTTGTGCTGCTGACCAGACACTTCCTTCACACTGACTATGTAGTTTTAATTTTATCCTGTGAAATAGCTATTCTATTTGCATACCACATACTATGTTCCTTCCTAATAACATTTTTAAGCAATTTGCAATACTGTTTGTAATAGGCTACTGTAGCTTGATTGTGACTACTTCTAACATTTTGATATAATTCCCGCTTTGTTGTACATGATATCCTTATCCCACTAGTCAGCCACCCGGGCTGTCTAGTACCCCATTTAGAATGTTCTAATGGAAAGCAACTGTCAAAGAGGATGAGAAATGTGCTAAGGAAACATTATATTTATCATCTATGTTATTGGCACTATAAACATCCTGCCACTCTTGTTCCTTGACAAGGTTTAAAAAACTCTCTATTGCTGTTGGATTAACTTTTCTACATAGTTTGTAATTATATGTGATATTTGTTTGAGTACAAAAGCCTTTTAGTATTAAAAAAATTTGCATCATGGCTTGAATGGCCATTATCCTTTTACTAACAGAATTCCCATCTAGTAATGAAGAATGAATAAAAATATTGTCTATGACTGCGCTACTTTTCCTCTGCACCCTAGCTGGGAAAAGCACAGTCTGCATCAGATCATATGAATTTAGGAGATCTACCAACATCCTTTTTCGTGCACCGTCTTACACAAAATTTATATTGAAGTCACATATAACTAATTCTGGTACTTCCTACAAAGTGAATCAAAAACTCTCTCTAGTGTGAGCAGAAATGCTCTGAAGTCAGAATTAGGGAACCTATGAACAACAACAACAATTAGAAGTTTAGTTTCACTAAATTCAGCTGCCCCTCCACAACATTCAAATATCTGTTCAGTGTAGTGTGCGCTGCAATACATCTATAGACTCAAATGGAATACTGTTTTTTATGTACATAGCCACTCCCCCAACCCACAAGGAAGTCCTTGAAAATCAACCAGCTAATCTGTATCGTGATGAAGGAAGCCTCTGAATTGTCAAATTATTTAAGTGGTGCTCCGACATATCAATAATTTATGAGTCAATGTCTATAAGCAGTTCACTAACTTTATCTCTAATACCTCTTATATTTTGATGAAATATGCTAATACCTTCTCTACTCGGAAACATGATGTCCTCTGACTGTGAGCCCTTAGTTAGAGGGACTTCCTTTAAGCACATATACCTATCAGCCGACTTCAATCTAAAAAAAGGTGCAGCTCTAACACCAACTACTACAGGAATTTTTCCATGAGTGATCCCACCACCACCCAAACCGGCCATGCCTAGTGAAATCCGATCTACTGACAGACCCAACTGGCACCACTGAAATGTGAGCCATGCCTTCTGCCATCAGCACCTTCTTCAGCCCCATGTTAACACACCTAACAGCCGCATTAAGATGAAGCCAATCATGACGTTGAAACAGTTGCATGAAATGCACGTTAGTGTCACCAGTTTGAGTAGCTATCTTTACCAGGTCACCACCTAAGTCCTATTCCCCATCCCTATCAATACTGTTCCCTGCTCCACTGACTTATCACCACCTGCTCCTCCTTCTTAAAATTCCTATATAACTCCCCTATGCTGTGAGTCATCTGAGCCAACCCTGCACTAGGCTTCACAGTGCTGGTGACCTGGTACTCACTCCCGAGCACCTCCTGCAACTACTGGCCCACACCTCTACCGTGCGAACTACCTAGCAGCTGAACCTTCTTCTTTCTGTTAGACTTAACTGACCTAGGCCTCCTAACTACTGAGGGCTGCTGCATGTTCCCTTCATCCACAGCACTTCAGAGATCACTAAAAGACGTTCCATGTCCAAGCCCTGGATGATGATCTATAACCAAGTGGGCTAGAGCTGCTCTTCTATCTTTCAACTAGGTTTCTGTCCATTTTTGTCAGGTCATTGGCAGACTGTACTTGGCCGGCAATTAGCCAAGGTAAAGTCAGTATTTTCATCCACAATGTCACCCGTGGCGCTGGTGGAACTCGTGCAAGTGGCTAGTCTCTATGGCACTGTCACCAGCTCACATTTTTGCACTTGAGGTTCTTTTACGCTGGCTGTGCCTTGCTTGGATAACACAGCACCACCCACCTTCATTTCCTTTTCATTATATTTGTAAATCCTTCACCCCAGCCTCTTACCAGATCCATCTGTTTGTCCTGCTGGGTGTCCTAGTAATTCACAATATGCATCTCCCTGCATTCCTTGCTGAGAAATCTCCAATTTTGGAATGATATTCAAATTGAAAGTGCATGTGACACTTCTGTAAGCCAAAACTGGAAGACTAATAAACACTGCTTGTGAAAACCTGGAAGACTAATAAACACTGCTTGTGAAATTTCTATTTCAGACTCCTTGGAAGTTGACTGGGATGTGCTGAAAAGTAATGCTCACAAATTTTGTAATTTTTTTCTCAATATTCTTTGAGATATTACATGTCATGCATAGTACTCGGTTGACTTTCCCACTTCATTGATGCAAGCTGTAACATTCTACCTCTAGATGGCTCCAAATTGCAATGTGTAACATGGCAGTGAGTGATGTAGATGTGTCGCTGAGTGAGAAACAGCAAACTGTATTTGAGTTTCTGAAAGCATGAATTCAAAGAGTTCATCCACACATGGAACACCCTCTCCTTCAGCGTAACAATCTCAGACCACACATGAGCACTGCAACATCTGCAGCAATCCTTAGTGTTGCCACAGGTTCTGGAAATCAGGGAAATATCAGAGAAATTTGAAAAGAAAAAAAAAAAACACTGGAAAAATCTCATTTTTCTATCAGTAGATGAAATCGTTTGTTTACTGAGGTGTCATGTGTTGTTGCTGGCTTTGTACAGCTGAGAATGTGTGCTGCTTCCCTACTCCCTCATTACTATTGCTTCTCTCCTTCCTGCCTCACCCCTCAGCTTGCAATGAGTTCTGCCACCAGTTCTTGCTACTAGCCTAGCAGCTGCCGATGAGAAGCAGGGAGGCATGAGGAGTGGTTTGTTTGGAGCTGATTCTCAGAGACTCATTTTCTGACAAAAGGTTTGGTTGAAAATTTGGTAGTGAGAGTGGGATTGTCTTTTCTATGTGCATGTCCGTGGCTCAGCAATCATCTTTACAGTGAGTTGCTACCTGCCTTTATTATTATTGATTCACAGAGTATTTGAACAAGTTATCTGTCGCATGGATTGATCACCGTGGTCTCATTTCATCAGCATGTTGTTTGTGGCTTGTGAATAGCTGGCCACATGAGTGGATTCCCATGACAGGCCATTTCTGCATGTATCTGCAAGTCTGAAGCCATTCAGTTCCCACTAATGTGCAGGTCCTACCCATCAGATTTAGTCTCACCGATCTGCCCTGAGGCTGGGTCTGTTTGTGTGTGGCGTAATGCAGCAGATTTTCATGGTTAATTCCTGGAGCCAAGACGGGTGTTCCTCAGCAGGCCAGAGGCCATGGGTGATGGATTTCAGGAATTGCGACTGTCTCACCGCAAGTAAATTGTACAGTGTGGCTTTTTATAGACATTTTATTTATCCTAATATCTTCTGGCACTTCAAAAGTAGTTTATATGTTAGAAAGTATGGACAATAAGAAGAAGAAAATTGTATCAGTGGTTGGAGATTTGTGCCCTATGTAATCATATATTTCTTGAAAGAAACATCACAAAATACCTGAAAAATAATAGACAATAATGACAACAATACACAATAACCAACAATAACGAACATAGTAGAACCAACATTTTATTGGTGGTCACCTACAGTGTTGGTTTGCACAATTCTTCCCTGCCTTATACAATTTTTTCAAGAGGCTTGCTTTTTTCTGAGGTGATTTCTGAAAGCAGTGAAGGCATTTTAAACCTGTTTTGCGACTCCAAGGAAATGTGTATTTCATTGAAATTAAGTAACATCAGTGGTCTTAATGAAACACATATACCATTTGGCTTGCTTTCTCCATCTTAAAACAGTTCGTTACAGAAGATATTGATTATAGTACTTAAGATTTTTGCTCACCTTTGGAAACTCCACTGCTTGCAAGTTTTTTAGATTTTTCCTCATTTGCACTGTTGTTTCTTGGACTGTAGCTGCAAAGACAGATTGTCTGCTTACATCTCAACTTATGATTAGATCTCAAAATTTGTGAGGGAAAAATGCGAAAACTTGTCTGGAAATCAGGGAAATATCAGGGAATTTCACTTGGGGAAACTTGTGGCAACCCTGAATCCAACACCTTGTGTTTACTGTCATCAACCCTCCTACATACAGTCTCAACTTGGCCCCATATGATTTTCATCAATTTGCAGTACTTAAAGAACACCTTCAAGGTTTTCACTTCAATAGTGATGAAGCAGAGGTGAGGCTGTGTCTCTGTCAACAAAGTCAAAGATTGTACAGCAACAGTATGAACAAACTGATCTCTCATTGGGAGAAATGGGTTCATTGCCAAGGTGACTATATTGATAAATATGTAGACATGAAGAATAAAGATGTGGAATGTTAATAAAGTTTGTTTAATTTAAAAAGCTTTGAGAGTTTTCACACAAAAAAATAAGAGGCATTACTTTTTATCACACCCTAATAATTTTAAAAACTTTAATCAGCCACTAGCATGGCAAGCCATTTTTACTCTTCCATTATTTCTTTTTCTGACTATCCCATTTTCAATTTTAACTATTCTAAAAACAAAAACTCATCAATGTATTCTGTGATTTTGTTGTTAAGTTGTACCATATTTTATTGGAGTATTCATTATACACTATTTTGGTCTTATTGAAATCAGCTTTGGCACCTGTTTTGAAATTTACTTTATTAGATTTGTCCATATGTTGTTGTAATTGCTCTAGATGTGAATGAATAGTTTCATCAACAAATGAAGGAGACTTGTCTAAATTGATGAGGCGTATATTTGAGCCTTTTAGAATATTTCTGTACAGTATTTGTTATTTGCTCTTTCCATGCTACACTTAGTGTTCATGTGTCGGAGTCCTCATATGTGTCTTACAAAATACAACATTTGACCCATTTTCATACGGTTCCTTCAAAGATTAATGTTTATCTCAGATTTCTGATAATGGCAATTCTAGGTCAGGCACAGCAAATTAGACAATTAATTGTGGGGACATTCATCCTAAAGTGATCAAACATCTTTGACACAATTGGTGTGGAAGCTCTTTAGGACAGTGCAACACAACTTAAGTGTGAGCTGGACGATGTGACTGACTAGATTCTCTGTACCAGTGCTCCTTTTCATAAATAGTATTCTCATTATCTGGGTGTGTTATCTCTGTCAGAGCCCTTCCTATGTTGGGGATGCTGCTTCAACAGTGAATACATGCAAATTTGTCTCCGAACTCAATCGTGTTTATTACATGTTGACAGTGTGGCTGTTGTACACCACATCACTGGGCACCATACCTGCACTAATGGACACCCCTCACAGGAGTGTAGTGCAGGTAGACAGTGTGTGAATCCGACTGTGAAAACTCAGTGTATAACTAATCCGTTTTCTTTACTGCTAGCCAACAGTGGCACGATGCCACATCAATAATTGCCTCATATGATGAACCCTTTAACTGACTTAAACCCAGTGGATTCCACAGACCCCTTTGAGTGTCTTCTCAATTCTTATCATCTCTGCAACACCATGTTCATGTTGCATGTGTCTTCCACACCATGTAATGTATTTCAGCATTTGCAAATTCACTGTGCAACAACCAACTACACATGAACAATTGGCTCCCATCTTGCCTCACACACTTCACGGACATAGTGCAACCACCAGTAAATTGACATATTCGGGTGGCACTCAGCTCAAACTACCACTTCTCGATTCCAAGAATTCAAGCTTGTGGTTCACGATCATTGAGCACATATTTCAGACAACTGGCAACAAGTCTAAGTATATGCATCTGATCAACTGCATGGCAGTCCATTTGGAACTAATGTATGATATTGTCTGGTTGCCTCCAGTGGAGAACAAATACAAGGCAGCCAAAGTAGTGCTGTGACAAAGACAATACTGCACGCTGGAAAAGCAAGTTGAAGAAGTCTTGTATGAGATCAAAATGGTTGTTAGCGTACTGTCACATCTCTGGTGCCACCTCTGTGTCTCAGCCAATCTAGCTCTTGTATCAGACACCATGCTGTGGGCCCTTTGGTTGATGAAGTTACCAACAGACCTACAGCTCACCATGATTGTGAACGTGGTGGACCCAATCAGATGGCACTTGGCTATGGCTGACAGAGTGTTCACTGTCTTTCACTCTTTCACTGTAGGCCAAAAATAACAGTGTCCCAAGATACTACTCAGTGACATGTGCGGCATTACCCCCCCCCCCCCCCCCCCTGCCCCTGCACCGCACGAAAGTCGACCAGAAACGAAGGGTCACAGTCATGGCAGACTGCAACATTCGTTGCCCCCTGCTCAGCAGTGCACACCAGTGCCCGAAGCTACACACATCAAAAGCATCATGCAACACTCACCAGTTCCAGGTCCTGCTCTCTGCCAATATTGTATCCAACTCAGAAACTCTACAAGCAAATGTCGAGCCCCTTATGGTCCACCAGAATATGTAACACACACATGCCCAACTCAGCTGTTGCTCACAGTTATCTCTTCATGTTGGACAAAGCATCAAACCAATATCTAATAATCGACATGGGCTCTGACATTAGCTCGCTTCCACGTTCCGACTTTCAAGCCTACAACTGTCCTCACACTTCAGGCTTCCAAAGACTCCAACATTATTGTATATGGCACTGTTGCACACACCATACACCTGTTGGGCACAATCCAGTGTCAGTGGATCTTCCTCGTTACTGACGTGGTGGATCCAGTCACTGGAATCGATTTTTTACGACATCATCTGATGTCTCATAGTTGTTGCTCATTCACTAAATCTCAAGCAAATGAGTGTAAGATATCTCCACCTCTTCCATGTCGCCACAACCAGTGTCCATCATGCCCCCCTTGATCACATCATCCACAACATTCTCCATAAATGTGCCAAACTTTCAGAGGACATTCTCCACAAACATTGGCACTATACTGCTTGAAACTACAGATGTAATCACTCTGTACTGCTACTGCCATGGCCCTAGCAGCAGCACATGAGCAGCTCTGCACTGCAGACAGCAAAAAGCTGGACACATCTCCATCTTCCTCACATTGGCATGCCCCCTCTCCATCAAACACCATTCCAACACAGACTCAGCTGGCCACGAACAGCCACTCCAGGGTCAGTAAACCACAATGCACAGTGTGTGTTATTGTTATTCCTGAGACCACCACCTCGGTAACATGTGCATGTGCCTGTGCTGTTTGTGACAGAACCATGCATCGCATAATAACCACAGATGGACTCCTAGTTTGACATAAAACGTGGCTATTAGCCCCAGCAGATCCACAGCTTGCAAAGCCACAGTTCACAAACCTCTTCAAGCACGAACTGTTCTCCTTCAAATAGCCCCTGGGCCTCCAGAATCAACCTTCTTCCTAGGAAAGATGGTTCTGCCAGATTGTGCAGCAGCTACAGAGCACTCAGTTCCTGAACAGTGCAAGACAACTACCCCATTCCATTCACACAGGACTTTACACCCATTCTCACAGGTGCTACAATTTTCAGCAAGCTTCCCTACCTATAAATACTGATGCATCTCTACATCTAACAGACCACCATAATAACTCAGTTTGGTCAGTTTGAGTATCTCTTTTTGCCATATGGGTTGAAAAATGGTGTGCAGACTTGACAGCAGTTCATTGACAGTTGCATATTCCACTTCCACTTCTGCTGTATGCATCTTGATGACAGAATCATCTTCTCACATTCCATGGACAAGCACTCACAGTATGTAGAACAAATTCTAGCCATGTTGCAGGAGGGCAGAGTGGTCATTAATGAGGCAAAATCACAACTTCAGCAGACAGAAGTCACCTTCCTCAAGCACAGGCATCAAACTGACAAATGAACATACGATCCTAGAGCAAGACCTCCCATGCCCAGAAACATATCACAGCCTATGACTGTTCCTCAGGATTCTCAGCTTCTACCACTAATGTCTTCCAGAGGCAGCTGAGTTGCAGATCCCGCTGTCAAATGCCTTGAAAGGCAAAGACAAACACAGGAAAAGAAAATAACCTTAGACCACAGAAATGATAGAAGCATTTCATCATGCTAAAAGGTGCCTGGTTCAGGCTGTTACATTGGCACACCTTCAACCAGATGTGCAATTGACGTTTACAGTAGATGCGAGTGATACAGCAATTGGAGTAGTTAATGAGCAGATTGTGTATGGTGTGCTATGACCACTGATTTTTCTCCAAGAATCTCTCAGCCATGCAGTCGAAATTGTCAGCAATCGGGAAATATATGACCAACATCCAACACATGCACAAAAACAATAATATCAGCGCCAGTTATTTCTCACATATTTTTGCAGTCTCCCGATAATACAGCTATGAACATATGACACAAGAACAAAGAAATGGTCCTGCCATCACTCAGCTACACACTAGCCTAAAATCACACTTTGCCTTCAACACCACCATATTACTCTGTGATGCCTCTTGGAGGAAACATGGAGTATTTGATAAACTTCACAACATCAACCACCCTGTCACCAAGGCAACAACACAAATTATTACGAATCTTTTGTGTGCCCTAATGTAAAATGTGGCTGGCGCCACTGGGTAAGCTGCCATTTATCCTTCCAACAAAGCGAACGTGGGTGTCATGTTCAACCTATATTACGCAACTTTCCCATCCCAGCAGCATGTTTAAAACATGACCACATTGACATCGTCAGGCCACTACCTGAGTCCCAAGGATTTCATTAGATTCTCTCTGCCATTGATAGAACAAACAACTCACTGGGTGGATGCGGCCTCTTTCAGGCATCACAGTGGACCCCTTCACATGAACTTTTGTCAGACTATGGATTGTGCCCTTTGGTATACCAGACTATACTAAAACTGATAATGGCTGACAGTTAGAGCCTGCCCTTTTCAATGCTCTTTGCTGCCTCTGTGGGATCGACCATATGCACACCACTACTTACCTCCCACAAAGCAATGGCCAGGTGGAGAGGTGGCATGGAATACTGAAAGCATCATTCAGACTGAGGCACTTTCATGTGTCCTACTAGGCATACAGAGTGCATATAAACAGTACGTTCAGGCTTCACTCACTGAAGTGTTGTATGGAGAACCTGCCTCCTTGAACCATCTCCACCAGCATGGATACTGCAAGACGGGCTTCCTCCATCATCGCTGGACGATGAGAACGCCAACCTTGACAGCCACAACACTGACAAATGTAACACAACATTTCAGCCCCCACAAGAGCTATGCACTGCTGCTGCATCTCCACATGAGCTCACTGCTGCTGCATCTCCACATGAGCTGCGCAATCTAGCCACAACTCCAGTGTCACAGCATGGCCACACCAGACAACCATGTGTACAGCAAATGCTCCTTCCTCTATGAGAAATGGCCCAATCATGTATAGTGCAAGTGCCGGCTATGATGTGATAGGTCAAGTATGCTCCCGCATTCTCCACAAGAGACCGGCTAATCAGGCCCTCTGCAAATGTCACACATGGCACACACATGCACCTGTGGCACCGCAAACACTGACATTGCGTGGAACTCCCTTACCTGTCGACAAAGACTAGTCACCATACCCCACAGTGCTTCACACTCCTAGCTGGGGGCTCTGTGGGGACATTCGTCCTAGAGCATCCAAACAGCTTCGGCTCAAGCATTGTGGAACAGTGCAACACACCTTTAGTGTGAGCTGGACAATGCGACTGACTAGACCCTCCGTATGAGTGTTCTGTTTAATACCTAACATTCTTGTGATCCAGTTGGGTAGTCTCCATCAGTGGCTTACTATTGCCGTCTATTCCATTTCCTACAAATAAATCCAATCCCTCACCTACAAATGGTGACTGGTTGTACATGCCATTGTTGTTGTCCCCATTACAAAGACGTTTTCGACTCTGCACCACATGCTAGTACAAGTCTCTTCATCTCTTCATAACTACTGCAACCTACATCCACATGAACCTGCTTATTGTAGTCAAGCTTTGGTCTCCTTCTACAGTTTTTAGCCACTTAAATGTGTTACACTGTGCTTGACAGAATGACACAAACCTTTAGGTTGCAGTTTGCTCTTTTTGTAGTATAAACACACACACACAAACACACACACACACACACACACACACACACACACACACACACACACACACACATACAAACACATAAACACACACACGCATCTCCCCATTTACTGGAGCCCTCTGTACTCACAACAAAATACAGCTGGCCAACATGTACTGCATAGATGTTCACATAAAGACAAATGAGAAAATAAAAGGAGTGCTCAATGAAGTGCCTGTGAAGATGATGCAACAACATACTAACACAAAGTCATGTACCCAGTTGTTACTATCAATTCATCACCATTATTTTCAGCTGAAATTCAGAAGTATTAGCTGTGTGGGATGTGAACAATGTGACAATCTGATTTGGGATATTAAATATTCAAAATGTTAGTACTATTGCCGGCCGGGGTGGCTGAGTGGCTCTAGGCGCTTCAGTTTGGAACCATGCGACCGCTACAGCTGCAGGTTCGAATCCTATCTCGAGAATGGATGTGTGTTATCTCCTTAGGTTAGTTAGGTTGAAGTAGTTCTAAGTTCTAGGGGACTGATGGCCTAAGGTGTCCCATAGTGCTCAGAGCCATTTGAACCATTTTTGTGTACTATTTATAGAGCAGAAGCTAATAGAAACTCATTTCTAAAATCTACCAATACTAATTTCTGTTGTCTCTCTATTTCAGGAGCAAATGGAATTAATACAGAAAATGGAAAATGAAGCATGATATTCTTCAAGAGGATAACAGTGGATAATGTCTCTTGCATTTCCATGGTCCAGGGGTTCCCGCCTGTGATAAACAGGCTTCAAATGGAGTTACTTTGTGTAAAATTTTTGTTATTGTCTTATCATGGATTGGACAATTGTGTTAACAATACACTGAAGAGCTGAAAGAGTAATATTTCTTTATTTAGCCATTCATTGCTATTTTACAATATGTACATGTTATCAGTATGTATATAATACTTTTTAAATATGTATAGATATAAAGTGTCTTAATACTCATGTTATTTACATAGGTTTTTGCATCAGTTTCATACATCTTTATTAAGCACTCTTGTAAATACACTTTAAGAGCTTTTCTGAATGGGTGTGTGTTATTTATGCCTTTGATTTCCTACAGTAGTTCATTATACAGTTGATAAAACACATTGTTTTGTGTCTTGTGCTTATTTTTCCTGTCTAGATAATGATAATGGCTTGATCTTGTTCTGTGGTTATGAATATTGCTGTTTGTGCTATAATTTCAATATTTTTCTTGATGTGCACTAAGGCTGAGAATATTCAGAATACCTAACATTTTAAATAATTCTCTGCAGTGAGCCTGCTTAATGTTTTTGGTTGTGATTTTCAATTCTTTCTTTTGCATTTTGAAAACTGTAAATTCTAAACACTATTTCCCCAGAAAATTAAATCATATCTGATGGCTGAATACACAAAGCTGCAGTATACAGTTCTTAGACATGTGTCACTGTATACTAATGCAAGAACTCAAAGTTCACAGTATGTTGTTGATATCTGTTTTGACAGTTTCTTAACATGTTCACTTTAGCTAGCTGTCAATGTGCAGCACTATGAATTTTGAACATGAATTGATTATCATTGGATTTTGACAACATGGGAAGCATACATTGCTACTGATTAAATAGAATAGGCAGTGAGTTGCAGACAGACACAATGAAAAGAATGCTAGAGGTATTGTTGGTATTCCATCATGGACTTTCCATTGTTTTATCATTGGATTTTGATTGATAGTGTACTGATGCATTTTTTCGTGGATCTTGTCACGAAGGAGAACTTTCAGGTTTGTGTGTGTGTGTGTGTATTGGTAGAGATATTTGTTACAGATGTTGCCATAAATACTTTAGCAATTAAATGTCTTGCCTGAATTGCAAACAGCCATTAACTACTAAATACAAGAGACATTTCGTAAATAATACACACTAATTTTTTACTGACACTTTTTTTAATATCTCTTAACAGTCCTTCAATGTAATTTCTCTCTTCTCCCTCAGAAGCTCTATTATTTCATCTACAACACCATTTCTGTTCATCTCTTGAATGGCTTGGGTAATGGTGGTAGAAAGCTATCCCAGAGAAAGATAGCTATGTCCAGGCAAGGGTTTTTTCAACTTCAGGATCAAGTCAAAGTCTGGTGGACTCATGTCTGGGCTATAGGGAGAATGACGTAACACTTCCCATCTGTATTCACCTAGTTTATGGGCTACGATGTTGCCAATATCTGTGTGAGCATTGTCGTGGAGAATGATTGGCCCCGCCTAAGCAACTGGGGTTGAGTTTTGTGCATTTTTCTGTGCAGGTTTTGCATGAAGTTATGACAATACACTTCTGTGACACTTTTTCCACATGGGTCTCTGTCATGACAGTTCCTTGGTGATCACAAGCAAAAGTCATCATTTGCTTGTGCTTTGATTGATCATGTTGAAATTTTTTTGGACTTGGAAAATATGAAGCTCTTAACTACGGTTCAGAGTCTCTAATCATTGGTGGGACAAGTCAACACAAGAATCCTTGACATTCACGGCTGAATCGTTGTTTGAGCAAGGTTGCAATGTCCAGACTTTTCTGCTTCACTTCAGCAATCAAACAGTGTCAGAGCCACCTCGCAGAAATTTTTCACTTCTTCAAATCATTTGTCAGAATACTGAATACTTATGTTGGGTGTATCCCCCTGTTTTCAGAGAGTTCCTCACAAGTCACACTTCTTCAAGAGCATCTGCCACAAGTTTCATGCTTCATTTATCTGTTGACATTCTTGGCCTTCGAGGGCTTTGATTATCATTTATGGTCATTCGACAACCACGAAAATGATTAACCCAGCTGTACTACCATCCACTGTAAACTCACCACAAACATCACTTAATCCACTGTGGATTTCTATCGGGTTTCACTGCATAAAGTTTAGATCTTTATGTACGACCCTTGGTCTTGAAAAGTCACAGTACCTGAGACTCCTGCTCCCTAACAAGATTCAATTCAGCCATTTTTTCTTTAAATTGTTCCCAGAACTCAGCAATTACAGATCTATCCACGCTGTGTTTTTCTCTACTGATATCAAGTTGGCGAATACCATGACGAAATTTATACTTGTCGAGCCATTCGATACTTGCTTTAAAAGATGAGTCACCATCAAGTTTGTTGTTCATTTCAACAGCCTTGGCCATTATTATAGGCCAGCGCATTACGTAATCAAGGTCACGCGTTCCATATATAAGCGGGCAGTGCACGCCAGCGGAACCATTCCGCTGTGAGCTCTACCTGCAACGGCATTGAAGCACTATGCCTCGTCGACGTGTTTATCGTCATCATCACCATCGCATGCCAGTTTATAAGCCTTGAAAATAAACTTGGAGGAAATGGGACTGCACAATCTGTTATTTTAAAAAGAACCTATTTTCTTCTGTGGATGTTGAGTTAATTTTTCATTCAATGTTGCAACTGGAGCAGCTGGCAGTGGGTGGTTTACTCTAGCAATTGCCCGCTGTGAGAGTGCATCGCTACCTGGACTGGAATCCTTTGCCGACCGAGATGTCATCGCCTACAAGACCTGGCACTGTGGTATCGACCCAAAGATGCAAAGTAAACCTAGTTTTGTGGAATCCCCTGACTTCTTGCGTGTATAAACCATCGGTACATTGCAGTGTCCAATTCATCATATTTTGCAGATTTATTGTCTTTCTTGTTTCACATCTCCATCCATGCTCTGCATTGTTGACACTTATTGTTCTATTTTATCAGCATCATGTTTTATATCGTTAACTGTTGTTCTTCCAATACCATAAATCAGCGCTACACTTTTCGCAGTTTCACCCTTTCTTAAACGTTTTATAATTTCAAGTTTTTGATTAAGTCCTAAAACAACACGTTTACGTTTTTCAGACATTTTATCAAGTCACTGCATATCACACACCTGCACTAAATACGGTAGTGTAAAATATTAGTCAATAAAACTTATTCAAGTGGAAAACATATAACGTGGCACAGCCTGCTAGATACACTGCAACAATTACAGTCTTCTCGCCATAACTGGAAACCGATCCAGTGGTGATTGTTGACTCACAAGTGAGACAAAGACAATAAAAGGGCGAGATGTGTTAGCACATCAGCTGAAGGTCATATTTTATGTACAATTCTACGATGAGCAGGTACATTCACTTCCCACTAAAATAGAGTAAATAAACAAAGCAAACACGTCACTGCACCTTAGAGCATTCTGTTATTACAGTATTATTATGCTGTTACAGCAGTGACGGTTAACAGAAACTGACGGTTTAAAGAGTGACGGTTAATCGAGTTTTTACTGTATATAGGTCTAGACATTTGAATGTACTTACTGTGCTCAAGCCTTGGTCTCCCATTACAGTTTTTACCCCCCCACACTTCCCTCCATTACCAAATTAACTAGTGCTTGCTACCTTAGAAAGTGTCGTATCAATCTGCCTGTTCATTTAGTCAAGTTATAATATAATGTCCTTTTCTGATTTAGTACATTTTCATTAATTATCCAATCTCTCCACCTATACAGCATTTTTCTGTGGACCACATTTCAAAAGCCATTATTCTTTTTTGCTCTGTACCGTTTATTGTCCATGTTCCACTTCTTTATAATGCTGCCCTCCAGGCACATTCTCTCAGAATAGACTTCGTAACATATATATCTGTATTAAATGTAAACATATTTCTCTTTTATATGGTTACCAGTCTGCATTTTGCATTGTCTATTATTTTGCTTCCCAAATTTCAAAACTAGTCTCCTACTTTTAGTGCCTCATTTTCAAATCTAAATCTTGCAGCATAACCCCCCAAAAAAAACAACTTCTGATTACTCTTGTTTTACTGTTTTGATGTCCTCATTATAATCTCAAATCAAGGCACTATCCATTTCATTCAACTAATATTCCGAGTATTTTTCTGTCTCTGACAGAAGGACAGTGTCACTGGCAACCAAAGTTTTAATTTTTCTCCCTCAATTTTCCAATTCTCTTTCAAAACTTCTTCTTGATTTCCTTTACTGGTTGTGCAACATTCAGACCGAATAGTACTGGGGATAGGCTACAACCCTGACTCATATCATTCTCAACCACTGCTTCCCTATTGTGTCCCTCGTCCATTGTAACTACCATCTAGTTTCTGTACAGTTATAAATAGCCTTTCAGTAGATGTATTTTAATTATGCTATCTTCACAGTTTTAATTCAAAGAGTGTAATCCAGTCAACTTTAAAATATATCCTTAGATAAGTTATACTCTCAGTACTGCCTTATATGTTCCTACAGTAATTAATTAATTCATTCATTTCTTTTTTCTTTCATTGTGTTCTGTGGAACCTATCAAAATAGGGTACTTCAGAGATGTGAAACAAGTCATGGTAAACATTAACACTAGCAGTACCATGTGGGTTATTTTTGACCCACACGAATTTTAACGCAATTTGATACCAGTAATACCAGTTGTTAGACACTAAATAGTTTCTGGGCATGCTTCGACATTATTCGTGAGATGTTAGAGTATTATGTGTACATTAAGCCAAAATGCTGCTTTGTGTAGCAGTTGTTATTATTGTGACTTTATTTTCATTGGCTATAGGCCTACTTTGGTTCAAAGGCCATTTTCAAGCACCCTGAAACATATAGTATGGTATTTAGATCATATATCTGAATTTTCATAATAAATAATTCTTTTGCACATTTGAGACTTACTTCTGTATTACGTCGTTGACACTCTTGCTATCAGATATCTTAGTTGGTGCATTTTTAAGCAAAGCACAGGTGAAATTATAAATTACTCACTAAGTAATGTCTCAGCAGTGGAATTTTTCTTTGTTGGCCATTATCATTAAGGTTTTGTTAACATTTTGCAAGTGTGACAACTTCGAGTTATGTCAGCGATGTTACATGGTTACAGATTTGTGTTTATAAATCTATGGAGTTGTGTGATAGTCAAATCTTTGCAGCTGTATATTGGGGTTTGTTTTATGAAATTATCTGTGGTCAATAAGTTCAATAAAATTATCAAAATAGCTTTTATGTTTTAAATCAGTTTGTTCATTTAAATTTTTTTCTGGCTATTTGCAGGTGTGTATATAGATTTCTATCTCTTCCAGAAAGTTCAGTATTAGGCCTTTTGTTGCTATGTGGAGAATTTGCATCGAATTTTCAATCTGGTCTATGTTGTGATTTTCAGTTTTTACATGGTTAAATAATGTAGATGGGTTTGTGTCACTGTTTCTGGTATGTTCTCGGTATCCAATTTGAAAATTTCTTCCTGTTTGGCCTATTATGATACTTTGGGCCAAAACAAACATGAAATACGAAGTATTTGGAGGTCGGATGATACTTTATATCAGCGCGGCTTACCATTTTTTATGGACTGGTGACATGTAGACCTATGGAGTGACATTGGGAAGCTACAGAATAACATATTGTACAGTGGGGAATCCCCCCATCTCCTTCTACACTGCTGTCTGGGGCAATGTCAACAGTTCCCTTACACAACAGCAGATGTCAGACACCTCTTGTGGAATGTCACGACTGACTACTTCTTCACCTCTGAGAAACTGGCAGATGAGATGAAACATGAAGGAACAAGTTTAGTTGGCACTCTTTGGAGATCACTGAGGGAGGTACTTCCTACACGAAGTGGAGATGACACATCATATGCAATACACTTAGTCAGGCAAAAGTCTTCTCACAGCATACCAACGGAAAAAGAAAAAGTTAGCAGTATCCTGAGTAACATGCATCCTGCAAGTCAGATGACTGAGAATACTAAGAAGAAACTTCCAGAAACTGTGAAGTTTTATAATGAAACTAAGATGGAATCAATATAGTTGACCAAAAGGCTAGAGACACTACAGTGTCTGAGCTGGCACCCACCGATGGCCAGTGCGTGTCTTTTAAAATATTCTTGACCTTGTCGTGATCAACACTCACACAATTTTTAAGGTACTTACCTCTAAGAAGATTTCACTTTGGGACTTTATCTTCAGAATAGCAGATGAGCTTGCTACCCTCTACAAACTGCAGACAGGAGCCAGTGTCCCCCTGCAGGTGCTCGATACTGACACTGGCCAATATGGAAAAGTTGTTGTCAAATTCAGAACTTTATCCTCAGAGTCACAGATGAGCTTGCTGCCTCTTACAAACTGCAGAGAGAAGTCAATCTCCCCTTTCGGGTACTTAGTACCAGCACTGGCCAATATGGAAGTAGAAGGTCTTGTCAAATTCAGGTTTCCTGCAAACAGCAAAGGGAAATAAAACATCAAGTGTATGCATCAAGTGCAACAAGTATGTGTGCAAAAGCTGATGAGCAAAAACTCTTGTTGAATATCAGAATCCCTTGTATTAAAAGTAATTTCCAAATATTTACAATTATAGGCTGAAGTTAATTGTTCTTATGTTTTAGTACCTTGATTACAATAAGAAATAAAACACTCAGAGCATTTTAGTCACCTGCTGCATTTTAGAATCTTTCACGAACATTTGGTACTTACACTACTTTCCTATAAAAGTAAAAATACTATTAACACTCACATAAACAATATGTTTTGATTCTTCCTTTCCTACATCTTTACTACTTTTTATCTATATAAATGACGAACTTTTTAATAACTGTGGAAGTATCACAGGCATCGGGTCCCACCTAATAAGTCACCCGCCTATATGTTTTACAATAACCTTTCAAGACTCGATCGATCTGTTTCCAAAGAGAAAGCAGAATATCTCTTCCTTTGACGTTGTCCAACAACGACCTAGGAAGCTCCACACCCTCGTGGCCCAGGCTCTTCCATGGCTCACGGTAGTTTGCAGCATTCGTTGTATTCCTTGCCCACTTGCCGCTACGTCGAACTTCCGTGGTAATCGTTTGGCAACATCTTCCACGTTATCGGCAAAATAAATAAACTTTCTTCCCACAGTATCTCTGAAAACCCAAAAACAAACTTAAAGAACATAATAATAGTAACTGTTCTTACAATTATTCGTATAAGTCATGGTCGATTTAGTGAGGGGTGGGACAGGCCTAAGCCTTGTGACACCACAAAAGACACAGGATGCAAACCTAGTAAAACTAATCCATAAATGCTTTTAAGTGGACGAATGAGCCTGATGCTTTATTAGCAATTTTTCAATATTTGACCTGAATTTACTTAAGTTTTACCTTAAATGTCCTTGGTCAGTTACTTCCGATCTGTTCCTTCTTCTTCTTCTTCTTCTTCTTCTTCTTCTTTCTTTCTTTCTTTCTTTTTAAAAAAGATAGGCAATTTCACTGAAATCTCTTTCTCTTGCAAGTGAAGATGGAAAAGCTAGCAAAAATTTCCTCACAATAGTCCTTGATGCAGAACAAGTAGCAGGTAAGCCTCTGTGAATTCAAAATTGCTGATATCCCTTTCTAAACAATATCTGAAGTTCTTTATTAGTGCTTATTCTGAGCAGTTCTTCTTGTAATATGGCATCCGCTTCTTCTACATCACTGTGTGAATTGGTAATCCACTGTGGTATTTCTGTAGTCAAAATATCCTCAAACCTAGTTTCAAAGTTTGTGAGGACATTAAATGTTGAGCGTAGGTTGAACATCATCATCCTTGCGGTTTGTCTGTGACTAACTGGAAAAATGGAAGAATTTGCACCTTTCAAGCTTTGCTCAAGAAAAGCTTAAATGCTAGACTTTGGTTTTATCAAATGTAGATTGTCACCTTATAACTGCAAATTAACATCATTAAATTTACTAAAAATGGTTAAATAAGCTATTTCTGATATCTGCTTGAGTAAATTTTCTTTAGCATCCAAGAACTTTAAAACATTCTCAAAAAGTGAGAAGACTCTACAAACATAATGTGTTTGAAAGCCAGCGTACTTCAGTGTGGAGCAGCTGTGGCAGCAGTCAACTCTGTGAGGACAAACTTCTTTGACTTGTTTTTGTCATTGTCTGTTCTGTTCAGCCAAGTTTTGTATGTCATAGTTATTTTTCAGTGGAAATGTTGTGTAAAGACACTGTTAATAAAAGTTTATATCAGTGAAAAGTGTATCTAGAGATACACCTTCTATGATGTAGTACTGGAGTACCCACAGTGATGGCCCCAAAGTGATAGTGCATTTCCATGTTGCATTGTGTTCCTCAATGATTGTTGCCATTTATAGTGAACAATGTTTCCCATGACCAAAGCATCCTGTCATATTACATATTGAATGACGCGTACCAGCCCCTATATTCAAAAGCAGTACAGAGCATCACCACACTCACATCGAACACTGCTTTCCATGCTGCTGTCATGTCCCCCCCCCCCCCCCCCCCCCACAGACCCCTACTCACTGTCACCCCTGTCAATGGAAGCCATCTTGGACACTTCAGGTTATAACACAACGAATGCCAAACTCAAACAAATGTTGATCAAACAGGATCCAACCAGATTGTCTCCACATCAGAGTGTGTAGCAAGCGAGCATGTGCCCCTCACAACTTGTGTCATTTATTCAGCCTTCAGGCAGTGTATTGTCATACCATCTGCTCAGTCTGAGCATTCCAAATGTTATCTTTGTCTCCAGAACCACTGGAACGTAGACTTCGGCATGCTGATTGTGTGTGTCAAATCGTGCAATACCGCTAGCTCATCACTTCTGCAAGACCAGATTCTGCTACCTGCATTGGGAGTGGTGCATTGGATATGGTTACGCTTGATGGAACGGTTATGCCGCCTCATCTCACTCCATCGAGCATCCTGCCTGCAACAGGTTCACTCTGTGTGGCTAATAATTCACACATCAAAGTCCATGGTGCAGCCATGCTACAGCTATAGCTCTTTCCTGATCTGCAGTTTCCGTGGACCTTCCACATGGCAGATTTACAGAATAATGTCCTTGGAATTGACTTCCTTAAGCATTTTGGCCTCTCAATGGACATACAGTCTGCTTTGCTTTTGCATCATACTTTGTACTTTAGCACATGCATACCAGGTTCCTTCGTTCAGCTGGCTAGAGCCCCCATGTGTCACTGTGACATGCACATCGATTCTTCATGTGAGTGTATACTTCTGACAGCTCAACTCTCCAACTCCATCACTGAGCTCTTAAGCCAATGTTGTGCCATCGATGCCCTTCTTGTCAGCAACAGCATGCTCTGTCAGCTGGTCGCGGATGCTGCCGACAACCCGACCAGTGCGTGTCGTGCAATCGATGCTCTTCCCGCCACAATACCATCTGCTGCATGTCCAGGTGGCTATTTCAAATGGTACCTGTCATAGACTAATGACCAGTGAATGCTCTCCTGCCCAATTGCAAGCCAAGGACCTTGACAACTGACAAACTGCGCCACGCTAAGGCATCTGCACAGGAACTGTTAGATGCAGATATAAGCCACCCCTCTTCAAGTAACTGGTCTCCACCTGTCCACCTTGACCTTAAAGAAGACAGTACCTACAGGTTGTGCAGCGACTACCACAAACTGAATGTGCGCACAGTAATTGACAGTTATCCCAATCCACACGTCCAAGACTTTGCGGAACAGCTGCATGGTGCACATGCGTTTAGCATCATAGGTTGCCGCGAAGCTTACCGTCAAATACCTATGCAACTGATGACATCCACAAAATGGCCATCATCACACCGTTTGGGCTATTCAAGTATTGTTTCATACCTTATGGACTGAAAAATGCCACCCAAACCTGGCAGCACTTTATTGATTCTTTGCTTCTCCTACTGTCATTCTGCTATGCATATATGGATGACATTCTTATCTTTTCCTCTTCCGACAAACATGAGAAACACTTCTGATGTGTGTTACAAGTACTCGCAGACAGTGGTGTCAAAATCTTCACAGGTTTCTACATATGGTAAACTTTTTCAGGCACCATGTACTCCATGCTGCCTCACTTCAAGCCCTCTCATGGTTGCTTTGCCAAGCAAGAACACTTCTGGATCATGCAGAGTTAATTGGTCTGATGTCATGGTACAGGCTTTTGAAAATTTCAAGGTTGTGCTTTTCCATGCTGTCACACTTGTGCACCTCATCGCGAATGCATGCATCTCTATTACCAAAGATGGTAGCAACTCCTTTGCCAACTCCATGCTTCAGCCACATTTAGGTGACATCTCACAGCCCCTTCACTTCTTCTCCAAGAAGTTGTCCTCCTTCCAGTACAAATGGTCTGCTTTTGACAGGGAGTTATGTGTCATTTATGAGGCAGTGACATACTTTTGAGAAGACATTGAAGATCATTGGGTTACTGTTTTTATGGACCACCGCTCCACCATGGACACATTACATAATCCTGCGGCTGACCTTCCCTTTATCATTTTCATCACACGAACCCTATTTCTCAGTACTATGGATGTCCGTTGCATCAAAGGTATTGACAATATTGTTATGGACTACATGTTGAGAGTTAAATCTATTACTTTGCCACTTGACCTGGACAATTTGGCTCACTTACAGCAAAAATATCCCAATGTACAGTACTTACTACAGGATTTGTCTGTGTACCTTATAGTGGAATCTCGACTCCTACTTGGATCAGCTACTCCAGTGTTGTGTGACACTTCCACCAGCATGCCGCATCCCATTGTTCCTTCTGCTCTGTGATGCACAGTTTTCAATGCCATTCACAACCTAGCCCACCTGGTTATCAAATCCACCACACACCTGCTTACTGAGTGTTTTGTTTGGCCAAACACAAAAGTGTCTGCCGCACCTAGGCGCACATGTACATTCCCTGCCAACGTAGCAAGGTTGGTCGGCATGTACTACCTCCTCTTGGACACTTCAACATCAGGACATTTTCACCATGTACATCTCGACCTGATTGGCTCCCTGTTTCAGAAAGTTTCAAATAATTCTGTCTATGATCGATTGGACTAGTAGAGGGGGGAAGACTGTCCCCCTCGTCAACATATGAGCCGACTTGGTAGCCCATACTTTCATTCATACCTAGCTGGCCTGCTTCAGCTGCCTATCACTTGTCACTACAGATCAGGGTTGGCAATTTCAATCACTCCTTTTCACCAAGTTCCATAATCTACTGCTTCGTTGCCAGGTTCCGTATCACTGCCTACGATCTACAAAGTAACGGACTTGTGAAGGACTGGCATCACACACTGACAGTAGCACTCATGTGTCTGCTCATACATCTCATATATTCATGTGTCCCCTCCCCATGCCCACACAACTCCACACATCTTCATTCACAGCGGCCTGACTACTTGTGAGTATATCATGCTCTGTGATGAGACGGTTTGTGTGTCTTCATAGTCCCCTTATTTGTACCCTCACGAGGTACTGTTGCTATCTACTAACACCTTTGTTATTCTCCTCAGTGGTAATCCACAAACTGGGACAATTGAAACAACAATGCACTACCTGCCACCCAGTGAACTTACTCCAGTCAAGTGTGGTGATTCTTTGCTTGATCAAAGCGCACCGTTTCTTTCATATCAAATGCCCTGGTTCACTTTTGTTTTAAAAGACATAAATCCTAGATAGCAACCAAACATGGTAATACTCCGTCTGCTGTCACAGGCAATAATAATTCTTTGTTAACAGACAAAGCTGACTTATCCAGCCGTATGGAGAAATGAGTTGTTCGCAAATAACTACACAAGATGCTTTCAGTACCATAACTCATTACACAAATAGGTCTTTGTACTGTGGTATTGATTAAAGGTATCTTTTTGAGTATATGATAAGCAGATTTGTGGAGAAAGCATTTAAAACCTCATTGTTGGCTGGCAAAATTAACTGTCCTTGATAGTAAAAGCCTTTCCAGATTTTGCAATAAGTATTGAGATATTGTTAGAAGTCCGCAAACCATCATTGTCTCTTTGTGATGTAGAAGTGAACATACTGTCCACCATGGTCTCTTTTTAAGTTTTTCTTTAAGTATTTGAAAGTATTTCAAATCCTTACATGTTTTATCATGGTCATAACTTCTCATATGATCCTGCAGCTTGGATGTTTTCATCGTGTCATAGATTAATACTTTGTTGCATAAAATGCACACAGGTAAATGTGTGTCCGACAATGATGGAATGAAGCCAAACTTCAAATAATCAATACTGTACCAGCTATATTTCTTTTTGCATTTGACCATGGTTGGTATCAGTTACCTGCTTTTAAAAAAATGCTAAGATTATGATAAGACATAGCAATCAAAAGCAATAATGTCAACCTCAAGTCATGATTGGTGCATCTCAAAGCAATGAAGGAACCTACAAAAAGAAAATTTGATAAAAAAAAGTAAATTAATTACTTTTCTCCAGCACTCCCAAACTACTTTAACTTGTATGGTACCTAACTATAATCTATTACAAAGACATGAACAAGGGCTCCCTAGTTCAGGAGAGGTAGAAATCGGTCAACTTAGGCCCATCCACGTTTTGCATTCGGCCACCGATGAACTCAGTGATGCAACGTAGAATCTTGCATGTGTAGCCACCGTGAAGTGATTGTTGTCCTGTGTTGTGTTGTGTCACAAATTAATACATTCCTTGATGAGTGGCAAAGCAGTTCCTGTATCATCACGAGCAGCGCCAAGTACTTTTTCCACTCCTTGGAGAAGGGGAAGGGGTGGTACTTAACAGAGGAGAGACAGAAAAATAATAATTTTGCTGAATGTTGCAAGCAAGAGAGCCAGCTAATGAGATCAACTCTGTGAGAAGAATTTGGAATTTTGTTTGCGACCTGCCTAAATGAGATCCACTCTCATGGACCCTGTTTACAACTACTGCATTCCCAATTCTTTTTTTCACTGGTGTGGACCCCTTAAAAATTGGAGTGAACCCCTGTGGGTTGATACAGACTACTTTTAGAATCACTGTTGTTTATTTGTTATTGATAGCTTAATATTTACTTGATTACACTGGCATTTCTCAAAGAAAATACTTACCTACATTCATGAATAATGAATCTTATTTACAGTAAATTGCCACTTTCCATGCAGTTTTACAATGAATGTTTCTGCTTGCCATGTCACAAATAGAATTTTTCACTCCTAGAATCAAAATATTCAGATAATTTTTAGGGAGAGTGGTTAGTGAGGAATATTTTTAGTTTTCTTTCAAACTGGTAGACATTCCTGATTTCCGATTGACTAATTTATGGTGAGTGGGAGTGTGATGTTTATCCCTGCAACAGAGTACACATTTCCACTCTGATGCCCAGGCAAAGGAGTGAATTCCATATAAAATTTGTTTTTGTGAGTCAGGCTCCAGCTATGGCTGCAATACAAGTACATCTGCAGAGCAGCAAGTTAAGTGTTTGTAATTTTGTGTGTTTTCCATGTAGTATATTTATCAAATTTTGTTTGTGTTTCTGTGCTTAAGAGGGATAATGTCACTTTTTGTGAGTGTAAATTCATTCAATCTTTAGTGCTGTAGTCTCTCAATGAACAGAGCCAGCTACATAGCTCTTGAATGCATCAGCGTCCATTGGTGACACATGAGGAGGGTAGCAAGTTGTGCATCTAGGATTGTTTGCCTTTATAGTTCACTTCTTCAGTTAGTTTTGCTTGGATGGATAGGATATGTGCATGCTGTGTGTGGATGCAGGAGGAGATTGCCACAGTTCGCAAACAGCTGAATGTGCTGATAGTTACGGTCAGTCACCTTCAGGCTGCTGTCTCTGGGTGTAGCGGTGGCAGAGAATCCGGTGCATTGCACGGGATACCTCAGATGTAACTTTTTTTGCACACGGACTCTGCTTCCAAGGCTCCTCCTTGTGCACTCAAAGCAGTGGATCTGCCCTCACATGAGGGTGAGTGGCCGGTGATAACACATTCACATCACTTGAGGCAGAGGGCCAATGTGGAGACTGGCCACATGGCCTCACACATTCACCCTGTGAGTTGACAGATGGTCTCTCCTTCAGCAGGGTCTGAGCAGGCACATGAGAAGAGGTGTTTAGTGGTTATTGGGAGATCCAATATTAGGCGCATTGTGGGGTCCCTTAGGTAAATAGTGTTCAGGGCTGGAAAGAAAGCCGATGTGCACTCGGTACTTCTGCTGGGGGCACTCATCCGAGATGTGGAGGTGGCCTTGCCTGTGGCTGTCGAGCGTGCAGGTTGCAGTTGTCTGCAAATTATGGCTCACATTGGCACCAGTGACACCTGTCGCATGTGTTCTTAGGTGATCCTCAGTTCGTACAGGCGGCTGGCCGAGGTGGTAAAGATTTTTGGCCTTACGCACGGGTTGCAAGCAGAGCTTGCAATTTGCAGCGTCATTCCCAGAGTTGATTGGGGTCCTTTGGTTTTGAGTCGAGAGGAGGACCTCAACCAAAGGGTTCATCGACTCTGTGATGGTCTTGACTGCAGATTTCTAGACCTGTGTTATTGTGTGGGGATTTGTAGGCCTCTCCTTGATAGGCCAGGGGTGCACTACACAAAAGAAGCAGCTACTCAGATAGCAGAGTACTAGTGGAGTGCACATGAGGGTTTTTAGGTAGGCAGTAGTTTGAGGTGCTCTGATGAACACTTTCCAGTTGATATGCAGCAAGGGAAATCAAACAGCATTCAGAATAGAGACACTTCAGCTGTCACTATTTTAACAGTAAACTGTCAAAGTATTCATAATAAAGTTCATGAATTTAGTGCCTACCAGGAAAGTTCTCATGCTCAAATTATTCTTGGGACCAAGAGTTGGCTGAAACCTGTAGTGGAAAGCTTTTAGATATTTAGTTAGTCATGGAATGTATATTGGAAAGACATAATAGGATCCATAGGAGGGGGAGTGTTCATTACAGTTGACAAAAATATTATCTCTATTGAGGTCGATGTTGAGTGTGAGAGTGATGTCATATGGCCACGTACAACAGGGATAGGTGAAACTAAGTTAGTTGTTGGATGTTTTTACTGACCACCCGATTCCACTGTGACATTTCTAGAGTCATTAAAAGAAAAGTCTACAGTCAATCGTGTGTAAATACCCAGGTCATGCTATACTAGTTGATGGTGACTTAAACCTGCTGAGCTTAGACTGGAATGTCTATGGATTCATTGCAGGTGGGGGGGGGGGGGGGGGGGGGTTACAGACAGACAGACAGACAGTCATGCAAAATGCAAAATACAACACATTTTCTGGAAATTGTCTTGAGCAGCTAGCTCGGTGGCCCACATGCAAAGGAAATACCTTACACCTTGTAGCTGCAAATAGGCCAGACCTTATCAACAATGTCAGTATAGAAATGGAGATTAGTAGTCATAATGTAATTATTGCAACTATGATTACAAAACTTAATAAATCAATCAAGAAGGAAAGTGTTTCTGCTTGATACAGTAGATAATCAGTTATTAACATGCCACTTAGACAGTGAATTGGCTTCCCTTAGTCCCAATAAGATGGACAGAGGGGAAATATGGGCAAAATTTAATCAGATTGTAAATCATGGTCTGGAGAGTTACATGCCTAGTAAGTGGATAAAAGATGGGAAAGACCCACCATGGTTTAATAACAAAATTCAGCGGATGCTGAGGAAGCAGAGGCTGTTGCACTCTAGGTTCGAAAGGCTATGCACAAATGACGACAAGCAAAGGTTAGTAGAGTTTCATCCATCTGTGAAAAGATCTATGCATGAAACATACAACAGCTACCACCATCACACCCCAGCAAAAGATGTGGCAGAGAACCTGAGAAAATAATGGTCATATGTAAAATCAGTGAGCGGGTCTAAGGCTTCCATTCAGTCCCTTGTTGATCAGTCTGATGTGGCAGTTGAAGACAGGAAAATGAAAGCCAAAGTTTTAAATACAAACATACACTCCTGGAAATTGAAATAAGAACACCATGAATTCATTGTCCCAGGAAGGGGAAACTTTATTGACACATTCCTGGGGTCAGATACATCACATGATCACACTGACAGAACCACAGGCACATAGACACAGGCAACAGAGCATGCACAATGTCAGCAATAGCACAGTGTATATCCACCTTTCGCAGCAATGCAGGCTGCTATTCTCCCATGGAGACGATCATAGAGATGCTGGATGTAGTCCTGTGGAACGGCTTGCCATGCCATTTCCACCTGGCGCCTCAGTTGGACCAGCGTTCATGCTGGACGTGCAGACCGCGTGAGACGACGATTCATCCAGTCCCAAACATGCTCAATGGGGGACAGATCCAGAGATCTTGCTGGCCAGGGTAGTTGACTTACACCTTCTAGAGCACGTTGGGTGGCACGGGATACATGCGGACGTGCATTGTCCTGTTGGAACAGCAAGTTCCCTTGCCGGTCTAGGAATGGTAGAACGATGGGTTCGATGACGGTTTGGATGTACTGTGCACTATTCAGTGTCCCCTCGACGATCACCAGAGGTGTACGGCCATTTTAGGAGATCGCTCCCCACACCATGATGCCGGGTGTTGGCCCTGTGTGCCTTGGTCGTAAGCAGTCCTGATTGTGGCGCTCACCTGCACGGCGCCAAACACGCATACGACCATCATTGGCACCAAGGCAGAAGCGACTCTCATCGCTGAAAACGACACGTCTCCATTCGTCCCTCCATTCTCGCCTGTCGCGACACCACTGGAGGCGGGCTGCACGATGTTGGGGCGTGAGCGGAAGATGGCCTAATGGTGTGCGGGACCGTAGCCCAGCTTCATGGAGATGGTTGTGAATGGTCCTCGCCGATACCCCAGGAGCAACAGTGTCCCTAATTTGCTGGGAAGTGGCGGTGCGGTCCCCTATCGCATTGCGTAGGATCCTACGGTCTTGGCGTGCATCTGTGCGTCGCTGTGGTCCGGTCCCAGGTCGACGGGCACGTGCACCTTCCGCCGACCACTGGCGACAACATCGATGTACTGTGGAGACCTCATGCCCCACGTGTTGAGCAATTCGGCGGTACGTCCACCCGGCCTCCTGCATGCCCACTATTCGCCCTGGCTCAAAGTCCGTCAACTGCACATACGGTTCACGTCCACGCTGTCGCGGCATGCTACCAGTGTTAAAGACTGCGATGGAGCTCCGTATGCCACGGCAAACTGGCTGACACTGACGGTGGCGGTGCACAAATGCTGCGCAGCTAGCGCCATTTGACGGCCAACACCGCGGTTCCTGGTGTGTCCGCTGTGCCGTGCATGTGATCATTGCTTGTACTCTCGCAGTGTCCGGAGCAAGTATGGTGGGTCTGACACATCGGTGTCAATGTGTTCTTTTTTCCATTTCCAGGAGTGTATCATTATTTGACCATCGAACAGACTACTGCATGGACAACATAGAAATAAGCATATCTGGCATAGAGAAACAATTGAAAGATTTGAAAACAAGTTAATCACCAGGTTTCGATGGAACTCCAGTTTGATTTTACAAAGAGTTCTCAATGGCTTTGGCCCCTTAGCTAGCTTGCATTTATCATGAATCTCTCACACAGTTCCATGCGACTGCAAAAAAAGTGCAGGTGACTCCAGTATACAAGAAAGGTAAAAGATGAACCCACAAAATTACAGACCAATACCCCTAACTTCTGTTTGCTGCAGAGTCCTTGAACATATTCTCAGTTTGAATATAATAAACTTTCTTGAGACTAAGAATCTTATGTCCATTTATCAGCATGGTTTTAGAAAGCATAGCTAGTGCAAAACCGTGCTTGCCCTTTTATCACATGATATACTGAGTACTATGGATGAAGGCAAAGGCAGACTACATACTTCTGGATTTCCGGAAAGCATTTGACACACTGCCCCATTGCAAGCTGTTAATGAAGATATGAGCGTATGAAATGGCTTCACAGGCATGTGAGTGGCTTGAAGACTTCTTAAATAGTGGAACCCGGTATGTTGTCGTCCTTGATGGTGATGTTCATCAGAGACAAGGGTATCATAGACGTGTCCCAGAGATGTGTGACAGGACTGCTGTCACTCCTTATAAACATAAATGACATGGGTGACAGGGTGGGCAGCAATCTGTGGTTGTTTGCTGATGATGCGATGGTGTAAAGTAAGGCATCAAAGTTGAGTAACAGTGCGAAGATACGACTTAGACAAAATTTCCAGTTGGTGGGACGAATGGCGGCTAGCTCTAAATGGGGAGAATGTAAATTAATGTGGATGAGTAGTAAGATCAAACCTCTAATGTTCAGATACAATATTACCAGTGTTCTGCTTGACACAGTCAAGTTGTTTAAATATCTGGGCATAATATTGCAAAGCGATATGACATGGAACAAGCACGTGAAAACTGTGCTAGGATAGCCAAATGGTCGACTTTCATTTATTGGGAGAATTTTAGGAAAGAGTGATTCACCTTAGAGGAGACCACATGTAGGCTGCTGGGGTAACCTATTCTTGAGTATTGCTCAAGTGTTTGGGGTCTGTACCAGGTCGGATTGAAGGAAGACATCAAAGCAATTCAGTGGCGGGTTGCTAGATTTGTTACTGGTAGGATCTAACAACACACAAGTGTTACAGGGATGCTTCAGGAACTCAGATGGGAATCGCTGGAGGAAAAGCCACATTCTTTTCAAGAAAAACACTATTGAGAAAATTTGGAGAACTGGCATTTTATGCTGACTGCCAATCAATTCTACTACTGCCAACATACATTGCGCCTAGGAACCACGGAGATAAGATGCAAGAAATTAAGGCTCATAAGGAGGCCTACAAACAGTCATTTTTCCCTCACTCTATTTTCAAGTGGAACAGGTGGAGAAATGGCAAGTAATAGTACCACTCACGGTTTGGTGGCTTGTGGGGTATCTTTATAGATGTAGATGTATACATCACCAATTTGCTGAAACAGCAATAACAAAAACCATTAAGGAGCAGATGTATAGGTAAGTAAGTGGGAGAATTGCAAAACCCTATAAAGGCCTCCGCAAGGCATATGATTATCCACTCACAAAATTCTTCCTGCTCATTTCTGCTGGAAAAAAAATTTTGTTTACTTCATGTGCACCACTCTAGAAGATAATTGCTGTATGTGGAACTGTGGAGTGGACAATAATGGCCAATCCATTTGAAAGCTTGCTTGCTACATGTCATATCACAACTGTTGTAAGGGCCTCCATATTTCTTTTTCCTCTGGGACAGTCTGTGTCATATGATATGTATAATGTGATCACTAGTGGGATTCCTGTCACCAAGTGTTTTATTATAGAATGTTATATTATATTTGATAAAGGCATCACTTTTCCATAAATTAATCTTTCAGAACATTAAATATTGATTCACCTTTAGTGTCTGTTGTCAGAGTTCTTCATTGATTTCTTGGTCCACAATAAAACAAGCGTATAGCAATAAAATGCTTCATTAACAGGTAGAGTTGATTCATTCAGCTGTATG
Organism: Schistocerca gregaria; assembly: GCF_023897955.1. Lineage (NCBI taxonomy): Eukaryota > Metazoa > Arthropoda > Insecta > Orthoptera > Acrididae > Schistocerca > Schistocerca gregaria. Next base: position 802,670,044 of record NC_064921.1, on the reverse strand, counting down.
CAGAAATGGGTCATTTGTGAATAACTACACAAGATGCTTTCAGAACCATAACTCATTTCACCAATATGTTTTTGAACTGTGTTATTGATTAAAGGTACCATTTTGAGTATATTGTAAGCAGATTTGTGTAGAAAATATTTAAAATTTCATTGGTGCCTGACTTAGTGGGATGCCCATCACCAAGTGCTTTCTTTTATTACTGAAGTTTGTGTGTAAATTAATAATAAGAGGTGAGAACTGGGAATCAAAGGATCAGCACTGAGAATGATAAATTTTTGATTTGAGACATTTTGGAAGAACAATTTCTTACAATAAATACTTCTTCAAAAATTTCAAATCATTTTAATTTAATTTGTGTGGGGGTATTTAACGATCTTCAGAAAGTACAGATAAAAATCTGCCTGTGCTGTATACCTGCATGTGTTTAACTCATTGACTGCCACACGCTTAGTGACAGATGTTTTACAGGCAGATCAGGCCATGCACACAGTGACAGGCATGCCGTTCAGCTGTGGCTGCCGGTGGCCACACAGTAGTCAAAGTGTTGATAAACGAAACTCCCGTTTCCAAAAGTCTTCAGACATGTACAGATTCAGAACTAGGGAGATGAGGTAATACTATAATTGTTTTTGTCTATTTGTCATGGACAGGTTGTTTGCATCACATTCTTTCAACTTCATTTTTTATTGCTGTCCTTATTACATTTTTGCAGTGTTTTATGTATGCTGTGCAAGAGAATAAAAAGCCTTTTTTCTAAGTCTTGATTCACTCTCACAGTTCTTGTAAATGCAATTATCCTACGCTACCAACCAGGAAGTGCCCATGTTCAGTGAATGGTATTCATAGATCTTCTGCAGACAAAACAGTGTCAGTATCAACTGCTTCTACTTGGAGTAGAAAGCATTCCAATTTGTCAATAGTAGATAAATCTTGTTCGAATATGGCCTTCTTGTTCTATGTGTTAATGTGTTGACATCAGCCTGCAAACTTAAAAAAAAAAATCAGATATGACACCATGAGAAGTTCTGAAAAATAGTATGAAGCGGAAGGAAGAACTTCTGTTAAGTGTTACTATGCTGTTGCGTAATACGTTTTTGACAACTTGGCGTCCTAGTCGTATGTCTATAGAAGTTGAATGCCTTGGAGCAAATATTTTCAGCAACCACTAACTTCTGTGGCTAAGCAACACTGCACCACTAAAACATCACTGTTTATTCCATCTAAATCTCTTCAGTTCTGCATCCAGCTGGCTGGACATTACATATCTATTTTGCTTTAAGTGTAATTACAGTTTCTTCTACACTGTAACCACATGTCCAGTATGCTGGACATTTTAGCTGTCTTCAGATTATTTTTTTTCTCAGTGATATTTGGTTTGTGCCGTTGGATACACTGAGGTGTTCTACTCACTGCGTCATGGCAGCCACTGCTGGTGATCTCTGTGCAGTGTCTTCCAGAAAGAAACATACGTACAAATGTCATACTCAGTTTTCTGTTATTAGGTATTGTCACTGTTGTTGTGAATAGATCAAAAAATTGTGTTACAGTCTATGTAGTAACATAATACCAATATTTTCAAGAGTAAACAATGAAGTCAAGGATATGAACCAAGGATATGAATATCCATTCCCTTCAGCTGTGAGAAAGGTGGCTGTTGGTAAATCGAAAGTCATACTTAGACAAATGGTTTGGGAAAAAAAGACATGTTGTTGATCAAACAGCCAATACTGCTGAGGAGGAATGGTCAGTGGGAGACAGAGAACAGTGGACATCAGTAAGATGTTTTGAACAGTATTTTGTAAGTTACCTGTGGCATCTATCTCATTGCTGAGAAGACAAACATAAGGGCTCTTCAGGACAGATGGGTTCCTCTAAATGCAAGAGCTACTGAAATTAAGAAATTTGTGTGTGTTCACATAATAAGAGGTTGCAAGAAACTACCAAGACTGAGAAGGTGTTATAGCAGCAGACTGAGGGTCCTTGCTGTAACTGTAATTCCAAGGAACTGTTGTTCAAATTGAGGAACTACTTGCACTTTGTAAATAATCTGCGTCTTTTGGATGAAATCAAGGCAAATCATAAATAATGGAAAGTACAACCATTCGTTAATAGTTTTAGAAGAAAGTGTTTGTCAATGTCAGTTTCTACATACCTTTCAATAAATGAGAAAATGTTTCCCTTCCATTGCAAATAGTCTCTTAGACATTATGTAAAGAATAAGCCAAATCTCGTTGGTTTGAAGAATTTTGTGCTAACAACTGCTGTGGATGGCTACCTGGCTTTTTTATTTACCAAGGAGCAAGCACTTGGCCATCAGGGCAACAAGAGCTGCAGTTCAGCTTGGGAGGTTCTGTGGTGAAGAAGCTGGTAGAGTGCAAGATTCCCAGTGAGCAAGTTGTGTATTTTGTTTGTTATTGCACATCTATACCACTACTGTAATACCTGACGGAAATACAAATATATGCAGTAGAAACCATTTTAGTCAGCCACATTCCATCTTGTCTCATATCAAAATTCAGTGGAGAAAAGGAACTGAAGAAGAGAGGTAAAGATTCCTAGGATGAGTTCATCAGAGAAAGGGGGGACATTCCTGTTTTGAAGTGGATCGATAATCTTTCTATCACAGTAGCATCTACTTTCTCTGGTGCTTCTTCTACTATTATAGTAAAAAGATGGGACAGGAAAGCAAAAGAATTCATTGTAGTGTCTCAACCCAAACGTATCTGTGATTACAACAAAACATTCGGAGGTGTGGATCTATGTGACAGAACGATTTGTTGCTATTGAATACACTCTTGTATAAAGAAGTGGCCTGTAAGAATTATCTTCCATTTCATTGACATGGCAATTGTGAACTCGTGGATCGAGTATAAAATGACCAGCTGACACTAGATGCTAGCAAGAAATCAATCATGGATGTATTGCATTTTAAGATTTATGTTGGTGATCCCTGAGTTAGATGCAATTGCAGTACGACAGGACATTTGCTCTTTAGACTCTCAAACTGAATATCATGAAGTAGCTCCTAGGAAATGTACAACGATAATCTATGTTCCAAACAGAGATGTTAGAAAAAGTGAGAGTAGATGTTTGCCTCTCTGTCCAATTACTGGTAAAATATAAATGGATGAGATACCGATACAAGGGCTGCAGAGCTAACACCATCTTTTCATGCTTCGAATGCTAAGTATATCTGTGCATCACCAATGAGAAAAAATGTTTCTTTGACTTCCACAACTGAAAAGTGTTTGTGATTTACTATCACTGTTTCAAAAATATTAATGAATGAAACTGCTTTTCCTGTGTCATACTTGTTTAATACTCTGTAAGTAATGTATCTGTATGCTAAATACATATTAAAAACACAAATTTGTCTTATTGCTCTCATGGCCATATATCATGAATAGTCACTTTGAGTCCCAGTGTTCAGCTGACTGGACACAGAAAAATCTCTATCCAGGTGAGCAGTATCAAAAAGCTACTATTACAGTGCTCATCTGTGACATCCATATGTCATGCCCTAATCAAATAACATTTGAAATAATAGAAAAATTTTCCTTGGTTCTAAAGAGACTACACTAGATGTCTTTGGGAAAATATGTATGTTTAATGGTATGTGTGATGCATGTCCATTATACTATTATAAGTTTCTGTTACTTCAGAGCACTGTCTTTCTAAGAAAGTCATACCACACAGGAAATAAATTCTCTCACAAGCATGTAGGATGGCCACATAGGGTAGGTCGTATAATGCCTGAAAAACTTTTTTTTTACAAACATCTGTCTGTTGATGACTTCGTGAAGTGAAATGCAGTGATATGAAATTATAGTAGTGAAATCCGCTCGGAAATGCTTAAACTGCAGTGTAATGCTTTAGGCAGAAACATCAGTAACATGCCCAGAAAGCCAGCTTCAAAGAGTAGATCAGATTTCGAATCCACCTCTGCAATGTATTGCCACATGTTATGTTGTTTTCATCTTCATTTACATCTTCATAGTACTCCACTAGCCACCATGCTGTTTGTGCCAGAGGGTACACTGTGCCACTAGTAGTAATTTCATTTTCTGTTCCACTAACAAATAGAGCCTGTAAGAAATGACTGTTCGTATGCCTTCATATGAACCCCAATTTTTCGTATCTTATCTTCATGGTCCTTACGCACGGTGTATGTTGGCAGCAGTAGAATCGTTTGGCAGTCAGAGTCAAATACTAGTTCTCTAAATTTTCTCAATAGTGTTCCTCTAAAAGAATGTCATCTTCCCTCCAGGGATTCCTGTTTGAGTTCCCGAAGCATGCCCATAACACTTGCTTGTTGTTGAAAGCTACCAGTAACAAATCTAGCCATCCACCTGTGAATTATGGTGTGAATCTGGTGATTCATCAGGTTTCTTCACTGAAACAAGCAAACCCCAAATTTAACCTTGAGTGTTTTGATCACACAAGAATGTAACATGACTTTGCATGAATTATGTTTATTCTTTTAGGAAAGAAGGATCCACAACTACTGTTGTTTATAAACAGGCGAGTCACTGTCACATGTAGGACACAGGAAAAAAGGACACAGGAAAATGTGGACCCTTTCTAGATGTTAAATTTTGCTTTTTTATTCACTGTGCTGAATTTGATGTGTAATGCAGTAATGAACCTGTGAAATTTGGTAATGTCAAACTTGAGCACGCGATCTGTTGGAAATGCACTTTTTTGTTCATAAATGTCTTGGTCATGTCTGGTAGATTAATGACAGTTAACTGTCCATTTTTAAAATTTGGGAAACTGAGTATAAGCTGCTTGAATGAAGTTCAGTCAACGAAGGAAAATTGGGGGAAAAATCGTGTAGTCACAAATGTTTCCACAGTGCTAAGAGGGAGTGTCATGAACAGAATACTAAAAAAACTGACTGGTGGGGTGTGAGCATTGGGTTGGAGTTAGTTCAAAGTCTGCTTTTTTATGTTTTTCTCGAAAATCTGGGATTGTGGTCAAAATGTTTCACAGTTCAAAATTATACTACATTGAATTCCCAACAAAAAAGGTTCTGTACGTTGTTTCTCTATGTCTAAAAGTTTTCGCGTTCAGGGGATGGAAACCTGCAAATTATTAAAAATATTGTTCTAATGGTATAAATTTAAATGAAAAATGAAATGATTGTATGGCATTTATTGGATGGGATATCCATCTTTAAATAAAGTGGGTTAAGAAGGAATAGTTTAGTGTGCCACAATTTTTTGGGGGTGTAACAGGGTGGAGGGGTAGGTGGGTCACCAGATTCTGTTCGTGCAATTCCTGTCTTCATAGGTTTGCAAACTGAAGAGCAAAAGGATGATTCCACACGCTATTTAGCCCCCTGTGATACAAGAAGCAACTACAGCATGTTTCACAGAGTTATATGATCCCTCCACAGCACACGTATGTGTCACTGGCAACACAGTGCGCACACATATCGAGGGAGTGTTTATTCTGCACAAAATGCGTTAACACTACACAAAATGCAGAACACGTGTTGCTAATAACACTAACGCAGGTAATGCATCTGGACAGAACCTAAGCAAATCTCTGCATACTGTTCCTGTCCAGCACATGTAGCTGTGACGAAGCAAGCTGTGATAATTTTAATTCCCCTCTTGTTTTGCCATCTGCCTCTTTAAATTCGTTTTTTCAGTTTTAACTAATTACCATGAACATACGTGAATATAACCTGCATTTTCATAACAGAGACTGGTTGACCCTCAGGTTTAAAGAATATAACACCAGTTCTAATTTTGTGCTTAGTTTTATGTAGCTAATTGAAGTTCTAATTTATTTAGACTATTAATAGTTAGTATTTTTTGTTATAGGGTGAAATCGGTAATTGTTTCGTAACTTAAATTCTATTGTTGATGTATAAACAAATATAAATTCTGTACTAATTACAAACATTTGGAGGAACAACTAACAGTAATCTGCAAGGATCTATTTGGCTATATTCGAAAACATGGTAGCAAAACCAGCAAAACGCTACTGTGCATCTGTGGGCCACATTATTTTCAATATTCAGTGTCCAAATTACAAACCCATTTTTTCAGCCAGCGTAGTAACGCCGTACGCCGACACCGAGGACAACAAACTAAGAAAATAAAGCATGTGGAACCGTTAAATAGTGTCTTCCGGGAAAGCAACTTCCCCCACTGGGCTTCTCGCTTTCCAGTTTATAGACAGTCTGTGTTTGTACAGTGCCGTAGCAAGAAGGGCAACGGCGAGCAGGTGTGTGATTCGCGGCGTTCGCTTTCTGTAAGAGGCTGTATGCCTGCTCTGGCACTCCTGAGTTGGCGGTGTCAAGGACGGCGCGCACTAAAGAGAGCCGCCGACAGCATCAACGGGGACCCAAAACAAATGAGTCACTTTTATGTTAAAGAGAACTCTGATGTGCCGCCCGAAGGTCAGTTGTTATGTATCAGGAGGTGTTCGTATGTGATGTTCTAACTATTGTGATCCGTCATTGAGGGACGTGAAGACTTTAAATACAGAGAAATCGAAATGAGAGTTTGGAGTTTATATAGTAGTTCGAAGTAGTCGTCGTGTTCTAACATTTCACTATCACTCAGCAAGTATCGAAGTCCAGAAGAAAAGCAAGGTCCTACACGGCGGTGGGATAGAGTAGCTGCACCATCAGAACAACTTCTTAAGGTGACCGTCCATCGGCAGATCCAACAGGGTGAAAACGTACCAGGTGCAGACAACAGCTGAAGTACGCCACCAAAACAAACAAGGAAAAACTTTTTCATACTACAGACTATGCTTTTCAATTGTTACCTGTCCATTTCCTTTGTGGGACTAGACAAAATAACGTCGCTGAGCTCGTGTTCTTATAGTGGGATTACGTTCAGTTTATTAATGAGTACTTGTTTGCAGTTGTTAAGTAAGTTATTATGTAAAAAAAGCTTGACAGCTGGAGCTGTAGGTGTGTGCCACACTGAAGAGTTTGTTCCAAATGTAAAATCTGGAGAGACGGATAAGTTTAAAATGGCCCCCCCCCCCCCTCCTCCTCTGCAGCAGAAATAGGTCACCTAGGTGCTATGGAACTTCAGATATTTCAGCATAAGTCAAACACTGCATTAAAGCAGATAACTGTTCTACACTTGAACAAAATCAGTCCCATTCCATCAGACGTATTCGTGCTCATGTTGGAAGATATGCTGTAGATGTGTGGTAAGTGGCTCCACTCAGTACAGCCCACTGTGCAAGTGCCAGCAATTACTGAATGGAGAAGAGTTATGCACTCTAAAAGAACAGACATCACATAGCCATATAACTGATACGCCTATCTGGACAATGGATCCGCTTCCTCCAGTGCAGATGTACAAATACATCCAGTCTCATATAAGAATCTCAGAGTAGCAAACATGGAGTCAATGGACAGGGACTGCAGATAGGTGGCGCTCGTTGGTAATGTGGATCGGCCTTGAGGTGTGCCTAGATAGTCCGCACAGATATGGTGACGCTGTGTACCAGATGGCGCAGTGGTTAATGTACCTGCCTAGTAAGAAGGATATACCAGGTTCGAATCCAAGTCCGGTACACATTTCCACTCGTCGCTTTTGATTCTTCGTAATGTCCACAGCAGCTGACAACAGAGATTCCCCTTTAACTTACATATAACTGGCCATAATTTCCAGTCCAATCTCCCTTTCTCACCAACACTAGATAGGTTGCTGACGACATAACACTTACAAAATTAAACACACAGGTGTGTATCTGACAAAATAACACATTTTACAACTGTAAGCAAGTAGGCCTACTCATTTAATAATCTCAAAATTACTCCACTGCACAAACACGAGCTCAGCCCGACAACAGACTGCAACAGGAAATGCTGCAGAATGAAAAGCGAGCAGCACTCATGTTGGTTGAAGTTGCCTTTCTGGAACCACACTGCAGCTGCCGTACGGGGTGACTAAGAATCAATTTCTCATCTAGCATTGTAGAACAGTGTTCAGAGATTCTGTCCATATTTCATTATCTGCGTTAGTGTTATTAGCGACTCCTGTCTGCATTCCACGTAGTGCTAACACATTTTGTGCGAAATAAACACTCCCTGGGCACTGCGTTGCCAGTAATTCGTAAGGTGCACTACGGAGGACCCCTATAACTTGGAGAAACATGCTGTAGTTGCTTCTTGTGACGTAGTGGTGGAGAAAGAGTGGGGAATCATCTGCTCAGTCATCAATTTGAGAGCTATGAAGGAGGGAATTGCACGAACACAGTCTGGTGGTGGGGTGGTGGTGGTGGTGGTTAGTGTTTAACGTCCCGTCGACAACGAGGTCATTAGAGACGGAGCGCAAGCTCGAGGTAGGGAAGGAAATCGGCCGTGCCCTTTCAAAGGAACCATCCCGGCATTTGCCTGAAACGATTTAGGGAAATCACGGAAAACCTAAATCAGGATGGCCGGAGACGGGATTGAGCCGTCGTCCTCCCGAATGCGAGTCCAGTGTGCTACCCACTGAGCCACCTCGCTCGGTCACATTCCGGTGACCTACCTTCCCTCGCACTTATACCCAATACACGTCCCCTTTCCACCCTGTTACACCTCCAAAACACAATATTTCCCTTAACATTTTGCCGTCCGCACGTCTCATATAAATTTATTTGCTTGGTGCTGGCAGCGCTAATTCGGATTACTTGGCTTGTCGCCGGCCGTTCTTGAGATTATCCGGAGATTATAACTTGTTAAGTTTTACTAATCGTCTCGTTAGTTCTCATAAGTTTTCGACCCTGTTCCCCAACTTTCATGAAATTTCGAAGGTATACATGAGTAAATAAATTCAAAATTTGTTTGTTTCATATATTTCTTTATTTGCATTGTCTCTGGGACTTATAATTTCTTTCATATGATATGCAGTCTCCAAGATGTAACACAACTCCACAGGACTTGCACATTAAGTTTGTTGTTCTTTTTTTTGTTTTTGGAACACACATGGCAGTTTCTTCGTTTTCGTTATTCTTTTCGGAAATACACAGGCCTATTAGTTGGTGTAGCTTTATGTGACCGGAAAGTCTGTCAAGATGTAGTGGCAACCTCCAAGTTTTGCTCCGCGCTTTCGTCGTAAATAATCGTATCATCTCTTTCGTCTGCCATGATGAAAGGGCACAGGTACTCATAAAAACAAAGAACTTGTGGACGTATGTAACTTATTGTTACCTAAACGAAACACCAACAGAATGCAAAGGTACTAAAATGCTGTCGCCGGCCACTGCGCGATACTATACTCATTACACCACCGTGGTGTCGCCGGCAACTGAGCGACACTATCCACACAACACCACTGTGGTGTCGCCGGCCATTGTGTGATACTATACTCATTAAACCACCGTGGTGTCGCCGGCCACTGCGTGACACTATCCATATGACACCACTGTGGTGTCGCCGGCGACTGAGTGATACTATGCACACGACACCACTGTGGCGTCGCTGGCCACTGCGCGATACTATACTCATTACACCACCGTGGTGTCGCCGGCAACTGAGCGACACTATCCACACAACACCACTCTGGTGTCGCCGGCCATTGTGTGATACTATACTCACTAAACCACTGTGGTGTCGCCGGCCACTGCGAGACACTATCCATATGACACCACTGTGGTGTCACCGGCCACTGAGTGATACAATGCACACGACACCACTGTGGCGTCGCCGGCCACTGTGCGACACTATCCACATGACACCAGTGTGGTGTCACTGGCCACTGAGTGATACTATGCACACGACACCACTGTGGTGTCGCCGGCCACTGCGTAATACTATTCTCATTACACCACTGTGGTGTCGCCGGCCACAGAGCGACACTATGCACATGACACCACTGTGGTGTCGCGGCCACTGAGCGATACTATGCACATAACACCACTGTGGTGTCGCCAGACACTGCGCGATACTATACTCATTACACCACCGTGGTGTCACCGGCAACTGAGCGACACTATCCACACAACACCACTGTGGTGTCGCCAGCCGTTGACCGCTATTTCACGCATAACACCACTGTGGTGTTACCGGATGGCAGAGTGTTAATATCGCTTTACTGCACTTGGGTGTGGTACACACATTTAATCGTTGTTTTTAACTTACTTGATTTAAAGATAAACATTAATTTCTTACCGTTAGATCAATGTTTTTAATGACCTGGGATATTTTCCATACTCTCAACATGGAAACTATTACTCCTAGAGAAAACTGCATAGGTTTTACAGGAAATTTACTATCGTTTAATTTTGTACTGGGAAACCTTTTCGCATAGAAACAGCGGATTTCGAGTTATTCGTTAAAAGAAGTGTCGTTTACACCAACCCCTATTCAACTGCGCACAGTCATCCCGTCATAGGTTTTATTATTTTATGTTCTTTAGTACAATACCTACGATCACTGCGCGGAAATTTGCTGCTACACCATTTTCCCCCCTAATGGCCTTCGTTTGGTTTTGTTGACTGGGCTGTTAGTTGTACACATACACACACACACACACATATACAGAGCTTGTGTGACGAGATTTGTTTGTAAGTATCGCTCTACTGTATATGAAAAACAGAACTGCGGGAACCGTATTTCCAGCAGAAAAAAATGGTTCAAATGGTCTGAGCACTATGGGACTTAACATCTGAGGTCCTCAGTCCCCTAGAACTTAGAACTACTTAAACCTAACTAACCTACGGACATCACACATATCCATGCCCGAGGCAGGTTTCGAACCTGTGACCTTAGCAGTCGCGAAGTTCCGGACTGAAGCGCCTAGAACCGCTCGGCCACCGGGACCGGCGTATTTCCAGCAGAACGAACATCTTGCCTGTCGCGTTGGGAAGCGAGTAATGTGCAGCTTGGTTATCTGGTCTAGAAATATAAGCATATGTGCAACCATCGCTGCGGCTCCGTGCCTACAGCTGTGTAAACTCGTACGGCGGGCAGTGATCTCCAATTGTAAGTGCGTTACGCCACGCGCGGCCCGGTTAGTGCCTTATTTGCAGCGGAGTTCGGGTAGGGGCAGCCATACATGGGAAAGATCGCCGCGATATCGGTGCCACGGCCACCCTCTCTGCCTTCACACACCTGCTGGCGCGTGCATTCTCGCAGAACCCGTCCTGGAAAGGCAGCCAAGCCCACAACACATGGATTCGTTCCCTTTACACATACAACTTCCTATCAAAACGAAAGTTGCTCTCGTATGGGATGCGACATTGTCGATTTGCGCGCCGATGTAATTAAATTACTTCTTACCAAAGAAAGCTACTTCGTTACGCAAAGGTTGCACTCGCAAGTGAAAGCCATCCCAGACCACCACACACTGGCAAAACTGAAGGTCTGCACCGGGGATCTAGCCGCGGATCTCATTGTGGACCAGTGACGCCAACAACGTTTACATACACTGAAGCTAATTATTCTCTCCAAAATGAAATCGGCATTAAGGGTTTGCTGTCATTCTGCAAGTACTTTCAAACTCTGTAATCAGCTGCATCTACGTTCATATTCTGCAGACCACTATGAATTGAAATTTCCTGGCAGATTATAACTGGTTTTGAAGAATATTTATCTTATTTGTTGCGAAGTCCTCGTTATTGTTCGTCACACGTTTAATTTTGGACCAAAATTTCAATTTCCGTCCACTTGGCTTGGTTCCACCATTTCATCCCACTGATTTATTTCGTGATTGTCGAGTCCCATTCTTCTGTTTTATTTTCTCATTTTTGTACATTCGGTGAACCTGAAACTTAAAACTTCAGCACTTTGTCCAGCATTACCTCAGACTCTAGCTCATTCCACTACGTTGTTACATTTCTATTTCCTTTTGGATTGCAGTTAAACATTCCATTCACTTTCCAAAGTAACGTGTTCAATGAAATAGAACATTCCATGTGCGTGGTGTAACTCAGTAATGAATAATACTTAGCTTGAGATCGGCCCGTCGTCCTGGAGATCTTGATGAGAACTAGATTCACATTTTAGGTGTATATAGCGTGCAATGTGAAATAAGCCCAGGATACGCTGAGAAACTTTTTATAATATTTTATTTGACAAATCGGAACACATCTTACGTCGCGGAATTCGGAACAACAGCCACATCTATCATAACTGGATTGCTTATACACTGAAGAGCCAAAACATTATGACCATTTGCTTAATAGCTTGTTTGTCCGTCTTTGGAACGAAATACATCACTGATTCTGCGTTATCAGGGATCCGCAGTTCGTTGATAGGTTTGTGGAGATGTGTGGCATTAGATGTCTACTCACAGGTCATGTAATTCGCGTAAATAACGTGCTGCTCCTCCCCCCCATGAACCATGGACCTTGCCGTTCGTGGGGAGGCTTGCGTGCCTCAGCGATACAGATAGCCGTACTGTAGGTGCAACCACAACGGAGGGGTATCGATTGAGAGGCCAGACAAACGTGTGGTTCCTGAAGAGGGGCAGCAGTCTTTTCAGTAGTTGCAGGGGCAACAATCTGGATGATTGACTGATCTGGCCTTGTAACATTAACCAAAACGGCCTTGCTGCTGTGATACTGCGAACGGCTGAAAGCAAGGGGAAACTACAGCCGTAATTTTTCGCGAGGGACTGCAGCTTTACTGTATGGTTAAATGATGATGGCGTCCTCTTGGGTAAAATATTCCGGAGGTAAAATAGTCCCCCATTCGGATCTCCGGGCTGGGACTTCTCAAGATGACGTCGTTATCAGGAGAAATAAAACTGGCATTCTACGGATCGGAGCGTGGAATGTCAGATCCCTTAATCGGGCAGGTAGGTTAGAAAATTTAAAAAGGGAAATGGATAGGTTAAAGTTAGATATAGTGGGAATTAGTGAAGTTCGGTGGCAGGAGGAACAAGACTTCTGGTCAGGTGAATACAGGGTTATAAATACAAAATCAAATAGGGGCAATGCAGGAGTAGGTTTAATAATGAATAAAAAAATTGGAGTGCGGGTAAGCTACTACCAACAGCATGGTGAACGCATTATTGTGGCCAAGATAGACACGAAGCCCATGCCTACTACAGTAGTACAAGTTTATATGCCAACTAGATCTGCAGATGACGAAGAAATTGAAGAAATGTTTGATGAGATAAAAGAAATTATTGAGGTAGTGAAGGGAGACGAAAATTTAATAGTCATGGGTGACTGGAATTCGACAGAAGGAAAAGGGAGAGAAGGAAACATAGTAGGTGAATATGGATTGGGGCTAAGAAATGAAAGAGGAAGCCGCCTGGTAGAATTTTGCACAGAGCATAACTTAATCATAGCTAACACTTGGTTTAAGAATCATGAAAGAAGGTTGTATACATGGAAGAATCCTGGAGATACTAGAAGGTATCAGATAGATTATATAATTGTAAGACAGAGATTTTGGAACCAGGTTTTAAATTGTAGGACATTTCCAGGGGCAGATGTGTACTCTGACCACAATCTATTGGTTATGAACTGTAGGTTAAAACAGAAGAAACAGCAAAAAGGTGGGAATTTAAAGAGATGGAACCTGGATAAACTGAAAGAACCAGAGGTAGTACAGAGTTCCAGGGAGAGCATAAGGGAACAATTGACAGGAATGAGGGAAAGAAGTACAGTAGAAGAAGAATAGGTAGCTCCGAGGGATGAAGTAGAGGGCAGCAGAAGATCAAGTAGGTAAAAAGACGAGGGCTAGTAGAACTCCTTGGGTAACAGAAGAAATATTGAATTTAATTGACGAAAGGAGAAAATATAAAAATGCAGTAAATGAAGTAGGCAAAAAGGAATACAAACGTCTCAAAAATCAGATCGACAGGAAGTGCAAAATGGCTAAGCAGGCGTGGCTAGAGGACAAATGTAAGGATGTAGAGGCTTATCTCACTAGGGGTAAGATAGATACAGCCTACAGGAAAATAAAGAGACCTATGGAAAAAAGAGAGCCACTTCTATGAATATCAAGAGCTCAGATGGAAACCCAGTTTTAAGCAAACTGGAAAAAGCAGAAAGGTGGAAGGAGTATATAGAGGGTCTATACACGGGCGACGTACTTGGGGACAATTTTATGGAAATGGAAGAGGACGTAGATGAAATGGGTGATACTATACTGCGTGAAGAGTTTGACAGAGCACTGAAAGACCTGAATCGAAACATTCCATTAGAACTACTGACGTCCTTGGGAAAGCCAGTCCTGACAAAACTCTACCATTTGGTGAGCAAGATGTACGAGTCAAGCGAAATACCCTCACACTTCAAGAAGAATATAATAAATCCAGTCCCAAAGAAAGCAGGTGTTAACAGATGTGAAAATTACTGAACTATCAGTTTAATAAGTCACAGCTGCAAAATACTAAAGCGAATTATTTACAGACGAATGGAAAAACTGGTAGAAGCCGACTTCGGGGAAGATCAGTTTGGATTCCGTAATGTTGGAACTCGTGAGGCAATACTGACCTTACGACCTATCTTAGAAGAAAGATTAAGGAAAGGCAAACCTACGTTTCTAACATTTGTAGACTTAGAGAAAGCTTTTGACAATGTTGACTGGAAGACTCTCTTTCAAGTTCTAAAGGTGGCAGGGGTAAAATACAAAGAGCGAAAGGCTATTTACAATTTGTACAGAAACCAGATGGCAGTTATAAGAGTCGAGGGGCATGAAAGGGAAGCAGTGGTTGGGAAGGGAGTGAGACAGTGTTGTAGTCTGTCCCTGATGTTATTCAATCTGTATATTGAGCAAGCAGTAAAGGAAGCAAAAGAAAAGTTCGGAGTAGGCATTAAAATCCATGGAGACGAAGTAAAAACTTTGAGGTTCTCCGATGACATTGCAATTCTGTCAGATACAGCAAAGGACTTGGAAGAGCAGTTGAACGGAACGGACAGTGCCTTGAAAGGAGGATATAAGATGAACATCAACAAAAGCTAAACGAGGATAATGGAATGTGGTGAATTAAGTCGGGTGATGCTGAGGGAATTAGATTAGGAAATGAGACACTTAAAGTAGTAAAGGAGTTGTGCTATTTAGGGAGAAAAATAACTGATGAAGTAGAGAGGATATAAAATGTAGACTGGCAATGGCAAGGAAAGCGTTTCTGAAGAAGAGAAATTTGTTAAAATCGAATATAGATTTAAGTGTCAGGAAGTCTTTTCTGAAAGTATTTGTATGGAGTGTAGCCATGTATGGAAGTGAAAAATGGACAATAAATAGATTGGACAAGAAGAGAATGAAAGCTTTTGACTTGTCGTGCTACAGAAGAATGCTGAAGATTAGGTGGGTAGATCATGTAAGTAATGAGGAGGTATTGAATAGGATTGGGGAGAAGAGAAGATTAGGTGGATAGATCACGTAAGTAATGAGGAGGTATTGAATAGGATTGGGGAGAAGAGAAGTTTGTGGTACAACTTGACTAGATGAAGGGATCGGGTGGCAGGACATGTTCTGAGGCATCAAGGGATCACAAATTTAGCATTGGAGGGTAGCGTGGAGGGTAAAAATCGTAGAGGGAGACCAAGAGATGAATACACTAAGCAGATTCAGGAGGATATAGGTTGCAGTAGGTACTGGGAGATGTAGGAGCTTGCACAGGATAGATCAGCATGGAGAACTGCATCGAACCAGTCTGAGGACTGAAGACCACAACAACAACAACAACGGACCGCTGATTTGCGTATGCAGTAAAGGCGCCCGATAGCGATCCAGATGAGATTCGTAGGATTTACATCGTCCGAATTTGATGACCGAGACATAAACGAGGGTTCACTATAACGCTCCTCATACCACTGTAGCACGGTTCTGGCTCCGAAACATGGACAGTTATGTTGCTGAAATACGACCTCGTCATCACGGAAGACATCAAGCATGAAGAGATGCAGGTGGTTCGCAGCTGTCAGCGTGTCTTCGATTACTATCATAGGTCCCATGCAAGCGCTGGAGAATGTCTCCCTAACTTAATATTGCTCCCACCAGCCTGGGGCCTTGGCGCGCTGCACGTTTCGATCCGCCGTTCACCTTGATGACGGCATTTGTGGAGACGACCATCGACCTAGTGTAGCAGAAATATGATTCATCTGAAGAGCTGATCGATGTTCGAATCCCGATGCCACCGTGACCACAACAAACGTAATTGACGATGTTACTGGCTCAACATGTGAACGCTTGGGAGTGGTCTGCTGTAGAGCTCCATGTTCAACAATGTCCCACGAACTGTGTGGTCCGAAATACCTGTGTGTGTATCTTCATTGTTCTATTTCGGCAGAGATGCCACAGGTCACCATCTATCCTACTTTACTGACGAGATAAGCCTCCGAACACCGCTTTGCTTGAAGAGTCGAGAACACCCAACCAGTTAGCGCCCCTGGTGATTGTTTCACTGTCCTACTTCTTTCCGTAGATGGTTACGTCAGTAACGCTTGAACATTCGACCAACTTCGCCGTTTCCAGATACTCATTCACAGGCTGTGCGTAATAATAATCTGCCCTTTATCAAGGTCGCTTATCTCAATGGATTTCCCCATTTGCAGGTGATCCCCCGACCGTGTCTACTCCGCTTGCATACTTTTGCTACCACGTCACGTACCCATAACGCCACCAGGTTGCATCCAACGTCGTGGTGGGCAGTGGTCATAATATTTCTGTTCATCAGTGTATAAATATCTTGACAACGGAAACATTGTTGATAGCATTGGTTTTGCGAGCTATAATCAAAAATCACCACGTCTTGTTAATTTAACATACAATTGGAAATTGCTGTCATTCGATCAATACACACAGTACAGATCGAAAAAGAAATTATCACAGGAATTCACATGAAATATGCAATATAACCCCTTCGCGGGCTGTGAAGGATTTACTTGCCACTAAGCGTATTTCTTTACAGTGTTTAAACGAATATGTGTTACCACTTCTGTACGCTTCTGGTATCTAGTGGCAGTCCGCTACACCAGCTGTAGTTTCTATTTGTTGTGTAATATAGCCTTCAGGACTGTGGGAAGTATATGTACTACCAAACAAAGATGTTTAAATGTTTATTTGTAAGTATGGTTACCACCTGTGTAGTTTTTGGAAGAGGCTTGGGAAGTATACTTACCACCGAATTAATCTGTCATTTGTGGTCCTTGGGAAGCATAATTCCCACCAACTTAGGGATATCTCAAAGCTTTTGGGAATATGTTATTCCTCCTCTCTGTACGCCTGGCATCTTGTGGTAGTACACTACACCAGATGTATGAAAACTGCTACAACAATCAGTTTCCCTTTGTCGTGGTATCACTACTGTTGTGGGAACACTTTGCTTCGCTTCTGCAATATACTTTTTTTTTTGGGGGGGGGGGGGGGGGAGAGAGGCACAGCTTGAGGCTTTCGAGATAAACACAGCAGAAATTTGGTTCCAACAAGATGGAGCCACAGTCCATATAGCTAATGCTTCCACGGTACTTGTTCGAGAAATGTTTCCTCAACACTTGATCTCACGTTTCGCTGATTCACACTGGCGTGCACGCTCGCGATTTCTTCTTACTGGCCATTTAAAATGCAAATTTTATTGCCGCAAATCTCGTTTACTCAGTGACCTGAAGTTTTCAGTGTGTGAAGAAACTGGCGATCTCTTACAGAAGCTCGAAATTTAGCGCGGACTTCAATGCGAGACATATATAATAGTATCCACAATGAAACTTTGTCTTTCCCTGGCAGAAAATCAAAGAGATTCTGCTAAGTGTGTGAAGTATGCAAGCGCGATAGCAATGGAAATACTATCGATGACAGTGTTGCCAAAACAGAAATACGTAACACACCCTTCCAAAATTCTTTCATCAAAGAAGACGAAGTAAATATTTCAGAATTCGAATCAAGACATCTGCCAAAATGAGTAACATAGAAATAGATATCATCGGAGTAGTGGAGCAACTTAATCACTTAATAAAAGCAAATATTCCGGTCCAGACTGTATACCAATTAGGTTCCTTTCAGAGTATGCTGATACAATAGCTCCACACTTAACATTCATATACAACCACTCGCTGATGAAAGATGCGTACCCAAATACTGGAAAGTTGCGCGAGTAACACCAATATTCCAGAAAGGTAGTAGGTGTAATCCACTAAATTACAGGCCGCCCACATCGTTGACATCGATATACAGCAGGATTTTGGAGCATATATTGTGTTCGAACATTATTTATTACCCCGAAGAGAACGGTCTATTGACACATAGTCAACACGGTTTTAGAAAACATCGTCCTTGAGAAACACAACTAGCTCTTTACACACACACACACGAACTGTTGAGTGCTATTGACAAGAGATTTCAAATTGAGTCCGTATTTCTAAATTTTCAGAAGGCTTTTGATAGTGGTACCACACAAGCGACTTGTAATGAATTGCGTGCTTATGGAATATCATCTCAGTTATGTGACAGGATTCGTGATTTCCTATCAGAGAGTTCATAGTTCATAGTAATTGGAGGAAAGTGATGGAATAAAACAGAAGTGATTTCTGGCGTTCCCCCAAGGCAGTGTTGTAGGTCCTCTGCTGTTCCTTATCTACATAAACGATTTAGGATACAATTTGAGAAGACGCCTTAGGTTGTCTGCAGATGATGATGCCGTTTATCGTGTAGTAAAGTCATCAGAAGATCAAAACAAATTGCAAAACGATTTAGAAGATATATCTATGTGATGAAAAAATTGGCAATTGACCCTAAATAATGGCCGGCCGGTGTGGCCGAGCGGTTCTAGGTGCTTCAGTCTGGAACCGTGCGACCGCTTGGTCACAGGTTCGAATCCTACCATGGGCATGGATGTGTGTGATGTCCTTAGGTTAGTTAGGTTTAAGTAGTTCTACGTTCTAGGGGACTGATGACCTCAGATGTTAAGTTCCATAGTGCTCAGAGCCATATGAACCGTTTTTTGAACCCTAAATAATGAAATGCGAGAGGTCACCCACATGAGTGCGAAATCAATAAATCAGTCAGATCTTTAAATTCAACTAAATACCAAGGAATTACAGTTACGAACAACTTAAATTGAGAAGAACACACAGAAAATGTTGTGGGGAAGACAAACCCAAGACCGCGTTTTATTGGCAGAACACTTAAATAATGTAACAGATCTATCCTAAGCTGTCCGTCCTATTTTAGAGTGCTGTTGAGCGATGTGGGATAGGATTAACGGATTAAATCGAGAAAGTTCAAAGAAGAGCAGCACGTTTTGTATCATGGCGAAATAGGGGAGAGAGTGTCACTGGCTGGCATGATACAGGGCTTGGCGTGGACATCAGTGAAACAAAGGGGTTTTCCCTTGCGGCGGAATCTTCTCACGAAATTTCAATCACCGATTTTCTCCTCCGAATGAGAAAATATTTTGTTGGGGCCACCTACATAGGGAGAAACGACCATCATAAGGAATAGTAAGGCGAATCAGAGTTCGTACGGAAAGTTAAAGAGATTGGAATAATAAGTCAGTGATTGTGAAGGTGGTTCGATGAACCCTCTGCCAGGCACTTAATTGTGATTTTCAGAGTATTCCTGTAGATGTTTCACAGAACACTGTATAGTATTATGGCTCAAAAGAAGAAATTAATGTTTTTAAGCTGGTAATATTAAACTCGTTGTTACTGAACTAGAGTGGGTAGTGTCTCTGTATGTTTGTGAAGAACAATATCATTTTCCAGGGTGGCGTCGACTACTCCTACAGCGTACGTAATTTCGTACACGAGGACAAGTTACTCTCGTGGTATAGAAGCAGCTGCCGACTCCGACGGTCACCTGTAAAATTGGTTCAAATGGCTCTGAGCACTGTGGGACTTAACTTCTGAGGTCATAAGTCCCCTAGAACTTAGAACTACTTAAACCTAATTAACCCATGGACATCACACACACCCATGCCCGAGGCAGGAGCAGTTCCAGACTGTAGCGCCTAGAACCGCTCGGCCACCCCGGCTGGCATCTGTAAAATTCTTGAAATGTAAGAGAAAGAAAACTTCGATAGGATCTTATCGAAATGGGACACTACCATTCGCATTTGGTCATTCGATGATTGTTGGCGAGTGAAGTGAGTTCGTTTTAGCAGAGGAAACGTTCTCTATGCTTTTGACCGTCTTATTGAAGTAAGTTCTACAGCAAACATCGACCACCATTTGTTCGAAGTCCTATACATGGTCTGAGGCGACTCTCGTCGGAGGTTCGAGTCCTCCCTCAGGTATGGGTGTGTGTTGTCCTTGGCGTAAGTTAGTTTAAGTTAGATTAAGTAGTGTATAGACCGAGGGACCTATGACCTCAGCAGTTTGGTCCTATAGGAACTTAACACAAAATTCCAATTTTTTTTTCCTATACAAGCTTGTCGTACATTACAGTTCAACAAAGAATTTTTGATCAAAAATAAAAACGCGATATTACCTTCGAAATGCACCAGACTGTATTATGGCTGTTACTAAACTCCACATTAGCGTTACATATCACTTGTGAATCTCAAAAAAACACAAATTATACAATATGGCGGCTAAGAATGATTGTTTCATTGCACACACCTCATACGCGTCCTCTCGTTATCCTGTCTGGTAACAAAGTCCAGTCACATACCGATTTTCTTACATTTTTTCTCTCGCCATAGAGCAACGCGAAGTCAAGGAATAAATATTTATTTATTTTATTGGTACTTAGCTGGCGCAGGCGAAACACGCCGCCTCGCAATGTATATTAACTTTGAACCAATAACAATAGAAAGATCGTTGAACTGATCAGCCGATCTATTCATGACTCCTAATTGCTAGTACGGGCCAAGGGATATTATAATTGTGACAAAAGTTATGCAGAACTTTAAATAAACACTTTTTGTGTGTGTGTGCAGGAAGAAGAATGCCATCTTTCCGGTGTTGTCTTTAAAAAAATTGCTGTTCTTAAATTGGGTAACTTACAGGTTGTATCATCTTCCGGGACTACTGAAGAACGGGATACAACCCGTCGGCTTTGGCCAATGACGTCAGAATTTGTCAGAGATGATTTATTAGACAGACTTAACAGCAAAGACGAGTGTTCATAAACAAGGAATGCAGGAAAGAAAACAGATGGTAAGCATATATCACATCCAGTAATATTTCGAACATAATATTAAGTATATCGCTTGTTTGTTTTCTAGTACTTCTGTAAAAAGTTAATAAAAAATGGATAGAACTAACGGCAGCATTCAATATCTCAGTTGACATATATATGAGTTGTATCTCGAACTTCTGTCGATCTGTAAAGCTTAGCTGCAGTACGCGATACAAATTTAACGTACGTCGACTTCTTCGTTTTCGTTAGCATTAATATCCTATTCTTCAGTTGACCTATGCAGGTCAACTGAAGTACAGGGTACAAATTTTGCAGGTGGAGTTTCTTTCGCCTCCGCTACTACTAGCATTCTGTTCTTACGTGTGATAATATTACTAGCGAAAGCAAAAAGACCTACATACAAAATATTTGTATCCCATACTTCAGTTAACCATGTAGGTCAACTGAAGAATAGGATACTATTGCTAACGAAAACGAAGAAATCGACGTACGTAACATTGGCATCTAGTACCTCAGTTCAACTACGCGAAGGCGGAAAGAAACGACAAATATAAAATTTGTACCCCATACAATTTTTTTTGCTTTCGATACTAATAGTATCAGCTGAATATTATCATAGTCTTGCTAGCGACGATAAACAAAAAAAAACCGACAACATTAAAATTTTTATCCCATTCTACAATTGAGCTATGTAAGCCAACTGAATAATAAGATGCTAGTACTAGCGAATGGGAAATAACGACATTTATAAAATGTGTATCCTGTACTTCAGTAGACCTGTATACGTCAACTGTAGAATAGGATACTAGTGTAAGCGAAGGCGAAAACTAGTAACATACCTAACATTTGTATCCTATTCTTCAGTTGACCTATCAAGGTAATGACATTAGTGTTACATATGTCGCTTTTTTCGTCTATCTAGCACCAGTACCCCGTACTTCAGTTGACCTGTATACGTCAACTGCAGTATGGGATACAAATTTTACGTATGTCGGTCTTTTCGCCTTCAGTAGTCCTTGTATAGAACCGAAAAAAACCTTAATGATACTAGTACTAAGTAAGGGAAAAGGAGCAGCGACTGCAAAAGGACACACTTAAACGGGAAATATATAACGGGTACGTTAATCATATTTATCTGAATGGCTCTGTAGTGTCGAAATGCGTCGTGTCCCCCTCCCTACAACAGATTTTATGGCTGACCAATAATCTTCTGTACTATTGGTACGGTCTCCAATTGATGAAGATCTGAATTCAATATTATGATTCACGACAAGATGCTGAAAACCCCTTTTCCCCAAATTCCTATATGAAGAAAAACCACCGGAAATAACAAAAGAACCCTCTGCAACATGATCTTCAATTAATTTCACCAACACTTCCTTCGTTCGATTAGGAACTACATTAAAAACTAAATCATCACATTGTGGACCTGAAATTACAGCCCCCCCCCCAACCCATAATCCCACCGCAGGTTACCCCTGTTGTACTTGGTTTTGCCAAAAGGAGACTAATCATCGATTTCGATTATAGCAACCCCCCTCCCAAAGGCTCAAATGGCTCTGAGCACTATGGGACTTAAATTCTGAGGTCATCAGTCCCCTAGAACTTAGAACTAATTAAACCTAACTAACCTAAGGCCATCACACACATTCATGCCCGAGGCAGGATTCGAACCTGCAACCGTAGCCTTCGCGTGGTTCCAGGCTGAAGCGCCTAGAACCGCTCGGCCACTTCGGCCAGCCCTCCCAAAGGCCCCCTACACTTAATATGTTCCCCACAAACTTCGCTATAAAACGAATACCAGTCGAGAACTGTACGCTCACTCACACGACATTCATGCACACACAACCACACAGGATACCTCAAACACCAACAGCATGGACGAGGGTTGTCCAAAAAGTAAGTTCCTATCGGTCGCGTAATGGAAACTACAGTGAAAAACAGAAATTGTTTATTTGCAACAGTTAGGTACACTTTCCACCAACTTCGAGTTTTGTCGTAGTGTTGTATCAACTTTCCCAAATACTCGTCATAGAAATCAGCCGCCTGTGCTTTCGGCCTATTATCTGCACTGGTCTGCAGCTCGTTGTCTGTGGAAATTTTTTGTCTTCATAACCATCGATTCTTGTGAGCAGAGATGAGACTCGGGGGGAGCCAATTACGGACTGTATTGTGGGTGATCAAACACTCCTCATAGGAAACGCTGCAGCAGCGTCTTCATTGCCCCTGCAGTGTGCGGCCGAAAATTGGCATGAAGAAGGAACTGCTCGACAGTTGTGTTATGTGGGCTGCATGACACTGGCGAAATCTCTAATCAGGCCCTCATATTTGGCGGTAGACGCTATTCCCTACATATCTTTAGTGCTCACTGTTCACTCAAAACTGAAAAGAGCAACGCGACACGATCGACGGATATACTAGAAACACTGCCCAACACATCTGTGCAAAGCTTTACCGGATTATCCCAGTGGTTTCCATTTCGCGACCGATCGGAAATTACTTTCTGGACAACTCTCGTAATTTTTATTGTATCCCTCAAGCCCAGCTTCGATTTCTCTAACCATGCTCCTTGTCTAATTGAGCGCCATAGTCGATCCTTGCTACATTTCCATACGAATAAATCGTGAGTACGACGAACAGACACATATGCTCGCAGGTGAATATGTTCGCCGCACTCACGACATCGAACGTAATCAGCAAGAAGACCAGACATTTGCAAAAAGAGTATGGTTGCCATCATATCTACGCCCAAAGCCTGCTTTAGTCTTCCATATTCATGGGAATAGATAAATCCATAACTACAATTGAAAATGAAAAACTTAACATTCTTCTAAATGAATAGCTATTCTTCCAAATTATCGCGAACTCACTAAAAATGAAATCGGAAAGAACCAATTATTTAAATCAATGCAAGCGAAAAAAAATCTTACGCAGTGTATAGCGCTTTTAAAAACACAGTCATTTATTTCAATTAATAATGATTGCGCTTATCCACAGCAGACAACCGATTTATTATCTATGGCTCGAAAGTAAAGACCTTAATATCTATGAGCAACCTGTGACTTCATTGGTGAAAGCCAACGGGTTGTATCCCGTTCTTCAGTTGACCCCATCTTTCCGGTGTTATCCTTCAAAAACTGCTGTTTATAAATTGGGTAACTTGCAGGTTGTATTTGTGTAAATACATTTTATATGTGATCAAAATGAACCTAATCATAGCAGTCTGAAATTCATGCGTCCATTTTTGCCACGCTGCATTTGACTTTACGCTCTCCAAGACAAAGAATAGGCAAACGGAAGTTCGTGTGTTTACCTTGCGTCTCCCTACCGGTCCACACCTCTTTGTATCACGACGCTCTGTCACTTGCGCCGGCATTTCTGATGTCTACATTAGTATTCTCAAGCCCGCAGCCTTCACAATTCATGTGGCTTTGACATGTGAATGTCCCTGAAGGAGCCTGTCGTACGCAGCCGTGAAGTTACGCGGAATATTATTCAACATGGTTTCCGCGGCATTGCTTTTGTAAGGGGAAGCATTTTTGGAGTTATTTCTCTCGTGTTGTTGGACCCAACAATTACTGTATCATGAACTGAACAATTATAGACAAAATATATCGTACGAGACCTAATGGTGATACAAATTGAAGGATTAAACCAACTCTGTTATAAGGCTCACGGGACCGCGCTATGCCACCGTTAGAAGGCTTAATAGCAAGAGAACGTGTTGGTGCTCAGCTGTAACGGACGTAAATATTGCCTCTGGAACAGAAAGTGCTTCTTGCCCAAAAGCAGCTCCTCATTTGTCTTCCTGAGGCTTACACCCCACCGAGAGATGTTATTGGCTCTATTTGGCGTCAGTCGCCATAGAACAACTTTTCATATCGTTGGGCAAGCGAAGAAGAAATACGCAGTATTGGAACATACACAAATCAACTTCAGTTTGCTGGTAACACTGTAGTACTTGTCGCAAGTATGTATAAATTCGAGCAGCTAATGGAAGAAATTGATTGAGCAAATTTCACAGATGTCCTGAAAATTAGTTACATTGTATATCTACATCTATCCTTCGCAAATCACATTGATCTGCATGATGGATTGTTCTTCTGGTACCACGCTCTCTTCTCCCCTTTCCTGTCCCATTTGCATATGACGCACGGAAGAATGACTGTCGTACTAGCTATTAGCTCTAATTTCTCGAATTTTCTCGCTGTAGTCATCTCGCGAGATGTACGTGCGAGAAAGTAATATACTGGTCGACGCTACCTGGAACGTACGCTCTCGGACTTTGAATAGTGAATGCTGTCCTTAAGTGTCTACCACTGGAGATTGTTGATCATTTCCGTAATGCTCTTGCCCTGACTAGACGAGCCCGTGGCGAAACGCGTCGCTCTTAATTGGATCTTTTCCATCTCTCCCACTAATCCGACCTGGTAAGGATTCCATACTGATGAACTGTGATGAAGTGTGGGTTGAATAAGTGTTTGGTTTTAATGAATTCAAAGTAAGAGTGGAACAACAAGAGAGAATTGCTCAAATTAGAAAGGCCGTATGATATGGATTCAGGCTATCTCCTCTGTTGTTCAAGCGTATTCGAAGAACAAGGAGTGAAGGAAAGAGAGAAAAGTTTCTAAAGTGTGACTAAAAATCAGTATGGTAGAGTATTAATGAGAAGATTCGCTGATGATACCTGTATTTCCATCACCACGAAAATGAGGAAAAATTACAGGACCTACTGCATCGAATAAGGAGTCTACTGAGCACAGAATGAGGACTGAGAATAAATCAAAGAGAAATGAAACTGATAATTAGTGACAGATATGAAAGAAGCTATAAACTTAACATTAAAACTGGAGACGACGTACTAGACGAATGAAGGAATTCTCTGCTGTCTTGGAAGCAAAATAACGCATGGTGGACGAAAGAAGAAGAAAATAAGAAAGAGCAGAGCCAAAGAAGGTATTTCTTGCTAAAAGAAGTCTACTACTGTGAAACAGAGGTCCGAGTTTGGGAAGATATTTTTGAGAATGTCTGGAGCATAGCGCGGTATAGAAGTGAACCGTTCACTGTGGGAAAACCGGAACGGAAGATAATCTAAGCGTTTGAGATGTGGTTTGCTGAAAGTTAAGTGGACTGATAGCACACGAAATGAAGAAGGTCTCCACAGAATCGGCGAGAGAGGAATACGTATGAAAAGGTGGCTAGAAGTAGGGGCAGGATGATGGAACATGTGTTAAGGCATCAGGGATTAACTTGTGCAGCGGTAGAGAGCGCCGTGCAGACGGAAAGTTTTTTAACATACAAAGGCTGGAATACGGACAGAAATTAATTCTGGACGTCATGTTTAAGTGCTACTATGAGGTAGAGAGTTTGGCGCATGACAGCAAATCATGATGAGCCGCACCATAACAATCGGAAGATAATATCGTCTATGGAGTGCAGCGATCTGGTGCTATATTTAGGTTAAAATCAACAGTCGCGATCGCTGTAATATTCGTTTATTTACTTATACCACGATCGTACACTCTTACACCGAGCAGCCGCCAGCACCAGCCACAGGGGGCCAAAAATTCTGAAAATGGCTTCAACATAAGCCAAAACCAGTAAATAAACAAATATTACTGCGATCTCGACTGTTAATTTTAACCTAAATCGGAAGATACATGACAAGAAAAAGTAAAAAAAGAAAAACGTATACTACTGGTCAAAAATTTCGATAACCTATGATAAAAACTGTATACTTTATTTCAATGTACAAATAAATCGTACAGACTCAATAGACCAAAAAGAAACATATTTTCTGTCTCTGTCTTGGAGTACAATATAATATAAATATGGTTTAGGTTTTAGCGTCTTCAAAGGATCCTCTCTTTGTCCTCAGAACAGCTGCACGAACTCTTGTCAATTTGGAGATACGTTTTTGTCATGTTTTGAGGAGACGTTGTTGGTAGACCCTTGATTCGCCTGGGTGGTCGGTTGCTCAGCAATCTCACGTCTGTTCACCTGTACCCGTCATTGCAGCCGTCGTTCAGACCTGTCATTTAAGGCCGGCAGTGCACCACAGTTTCCTTGGTACCGGTTTTGGACAGCGCCATTTTGGCATGCGCGGTATACATTAGCCACGGCGGCACGCCAACAGTTTATAGAGTTGGCAATTTCGGAAATGCTTGCACCCCTGGTCCGAAAGCCAATGATCAAGGTAAGGCCTTTTGAAGGTCAGACAAGTGGTTCTGTTTTCACGTTACGGTAACGACTGCACTGTTTGCCGCGAACCCGCGACACACATTATACACCGACAAGGCCAGTGTTTCCCCTGCCGCCACGGATTGGCTGTTACGTTGACATCGAACATAGGCAGTGATCACATTAATTCGACTGGACCGTATATTAGTTCAGTGTCTGCAGATCACTCTCCACACAGTTTCATTGCTTTTCGTTCGGTTATCTGTTTCACTTTGTGGAGTTATATACGAAGCGAAATGGGTTTTTCACATCCAGTTAGCTGCAGTGAACAGAATATAGTTGACGAATGAGTAGTTCCTGCACTTTTCTCCCCAACAAGTAAGCATGTTACCTGTTTGCGATACACTGCTCTCATGGCAAATGCTTTTGGTATTTGAGAAAATGATTTGGTTTAACAACTGCTTCAACATCTGTACTCTGCATATCAAGGTGAAGTGCGTCGTAAAGTGAAACTTATACTATTAAAGTTTCTTCCCATTCCATTCTAGGATGCGGCTGTGAAGAAGGACTGCTTGTAAACCTCTCTGCGAACTGTTGCTTTCCTGATTTGTCTGTGCAATCACTGCTCACTGGTAAGTACTCAGGTGGCTGAAAATATGTGTAGAATCTGGACTAAAAGGAGGTTCGCGAATTTTTCTAGGCTCACTCTCGTGGGATTCGTGATATTTTTCGTCGGTCGTCCGCCAGTTTAGATTTTTTAGTATTTTGTTACACTCTCTACATCTACATCTACATCTACATCCGTACTCCGCAAGCCACCTGACGGTGTGTGGCGGAGGGTACCCTGAGTACCTCTATCGGTTCTCCCTTCTATTCCAGTCTCGTATTGTACGTGGAAAGAAGGATTGTCGGTATGCTTCTGTGTGGGCTCTAATCTCTCTGATTTTATCCTCATGGTCTCTTCGCGAGATATACGTAGGAGGGAGCAATATACTGCTTGACTCTTCGGTGAAGGTATGTTCTCGAAACTTTAACAAAAGCCCGTACCGAGCTACTGAGCGTCTCTCCTGCAGAGTCTTCCACTGGAGTTTATCTATCATCTCCGTAACGCTTTCGCAATTACTAAATGATCCTGTAACGAAGCGCGCTGCTCTCCGTTGGATCTTCTCTATCTCTTCTATCAACCCTACCTGGTGCGGATCCCACACTGCTGAGCAGTATTCAAGCATTGGGCGAACAAGCGTACTGTAACCTACTTCCTTTGTTGTCGGATTGCATTTCCTTAGGATTCTTCCAATGAATCTCAGTCTGGCATCTGCTTTACCGACGATCAACTTCATATGATCATTCCATTTTAAATCACTCCTAATGCGTACTCCCAGATAATTTATGGAATTAACTGCTTCCAGTTGCTGACCTGCTATTTTGTAGCTAAATGATAAGGGACCTATCTTTCTATGTATTCGCATCACATTACACTTCGCTACATTGAGATTCAATTGCCATTCCGTGCACCATGCGTCAATTCGCTGCAGATCCTCCTGCATTTCAGTACAATTTTCCATTGTTGCAACCTCTCGATACACCACAGCATCATCTGCAAAAAGCCTCAGTGAACTTCCGATGTCATCCACCAGGTCATTTATGTATATTGTGAATAGCAACGGTCCTATGACACTCCCCTGCGGCACACCTGAAATCACTCTTACTTCGGAAGACTTCTCTCCATTGAGAATGACGTGCTGCGTTCTGTTATCTAGGAACTCCTCAATCCAATCACACAATTGATCTGATAGTCCGTATGCTCTTACTTTGTTCATTAAACGACTGTGGGGAACTGTGTCAAACGCCTTGCGGAAGTCAAGAAACACGGCATCTACCTGTGAACCCGTGTCTAAGGCCCTCTGAGTCTCGTGGACGAATAGCGCGAGCTGGGTTTCACACGATCGTCTTTTTCGAAACCCATGCTGTTTCCTACAGAGTAGATTTCTAGTCTCCAGAAAAGACATTATACTCGAACAAAATACGTGTTCCAAAATTCTACAACTGATCGACGTTAGAGATATAGGTCTATAGTTCTGCACATCTGTTCGACGTCCCTTCTTGAGAACGGGGATGACCTGTGCCCTTTTCCAATCCTTTGGAACGCTTCGCTCTTCTAGAGACCTACGGTACACCGCTGCAAGAAGGGGGGGCAAGTTCCTTCGCGTACTCTGTGTAAAATCGAACTGGTATTCCATCAGGACCAGCGGCCTTTCCTCTTTTGAGCGATTTTAATTGTTTCTCTATCCCTCTGTCGTCTACTTCGATATCTACCATTTTGTCAACTGTGCGACAATCTAGAGAAGGAAGCACAGTGCAGTCTTCCTCTGTGAAACAGCTTTGGAAGAAGACATTTAGTAATTCGGCCTTTAGTCTGTCATCCTCTGTTTCAGTACCATTTTGGTCACAGAGTGTCTGGACATTTTGTTTTGATCCACCTACCGCTTTGACATAGGACCAAAATTTCTTAGGATTTTCTGCCAAGTCAGTACATAGAACTTTACTTTCGAATTCATTGAAAGCCTCTCGCATAGCCCTCCTCACACTACATTTCGCTTCGCGTAATTTTTGTTAGTCTGCAAGGCTTTGGCTATGTTTATGTTTGCTGTGAAGTTCCCTTTGCTTCCGCAGCAGTTTTCTAACTCGGTTGTTGTACCACGGTGGCTCTTTTCCATCTATTACGATCTTGCTAGGCACATACTCATCTAACGCATATTGTACCATGGTTTTGAACTTTGTCCACTGATCCTCAACACTATCTGCACTTGAGACAAAACTTTTGTGTTGAGCCGTCAGGTACTCTGTAATCTGCTTTTTGTCACTTTTGCTAAACAGAAAAATCTTCCTACCTTTTTTAATATTTCTATTTACGGCTGAAATCATCGACGCAGTAACCGCTTTATGGTCGCTGATTCCCTGTTCTGCATTAACTGATTCAAATAGTTCGGGTCTGTTTGTCACCAGAAGGTCTAATATATTATCGCCACGAGTCGGTTTTCTGTTTAACTGCTCAAGGTAGTTTTCAGATAAAGCACTTAAAAATATTTCACTGGATTCTTTGTCCCTGCCACCCGTTATGAACGTTTGAGTCTCCCAGTCTATATCCGGCAAATTAAAATCTCCACCCAGAACTATAACATGGTGGGGAAATCTACTCGAAATATTTTCCAAATTATTCTTCAGGTGCTGAGCCACAACAGCTGCTGAGCCCGGAGGCCTATAGAGACATCCAATTACCATGTCTGAGCCTGCTTTAACCGTGACCTTCACCCAAATCATTTCACAATTCGAATCTCCGTCAATTTCCTTCGATACTATTGCACTTCTTATCGCTATAAACACGCCTCCCCCTTCACTGTCCAGCTTATCTCTGCGGTATACATTCCAATCAGAGTTTAGGATTTCATTACTGTTTACGTCTGGTTTCAGCCAACTTTCTGTTCCTAGTACTATATGGGCGTTGTGACCGTTTATTAATGAGAGCAGTTCTGGGACCTTTCTATAGACGCTCCTGCACTTTACTATTAGCACATTAATATTGTTATTCCTTGTTGCATTTTGCCTACTCCTGCCTTGCCGCGTCTCAGGAGGCGTCTTGTCGGGCCTAGGGAGGGAATTCTCTAACCTAAAAAAACCCCATGTGCACTCCACACGTACTCCGCTACCCTCGTAGCCGCTTCCGGCGTGTAGGAATTCAGGGGGACCCTACATTTCTCCACCCGATAGCGGAGGTCGAGAAATTTGCACCCCAGCTCTCCGCAGAATCGTCTCTCTCTCCAGTCAGACAAACCTGTGACCATTGCGCCGTCCTTCTTTGTAAATTTTCGATTTCGCATGTTAGTTCCACCTGATACGGCTCCCACACAGTTGAGCAGCATTCAGGTATGGTCTGTACAGGTGTTTTTGCATAAATTTCTGTTTAAAACATGAGGAAGTTTACCAGTGCCTGGTCAATGAAACATAGCCTGTCATTTGCTTTATCAACAACCGAGCACTCCAT
Source organism: Schistocerca gregaria (assembly GCF_023897955.1). NCBI lineage: Eukaryota > Metazoa > Arthropoda > Insecta > Orthoptera > Acrididae > Schistocerca > Schistocerca gregaria. The sequence goes on along the minus strand of NC_064921.1, from coordinate 802,638,824 downwards.
ATGTCTATGTATTGTTATTCCCAAATATTTATATGAAATTATTGATTCCAATTGTGACCTGTCAATTTTGCAGTTAAAGGGCACCATTCTTTTACCTTTTGTGCAGTGCATAACTTTGCACTTCGCTACACTAGGTGGTATTTGCGGCTGATATTTTCTCAAGCTCCGACTACATATTGCTCCAGTTGTTCTCTCTTTCCTAGCGTTTTGTTCCTTCGTGTCATTTCCGCTGTTTTCATGATTTGGTAAATATATTTTTATTTTAAATTTGCTCTTCCTATTGTCAGTTAAATCGGAGACGTCGCGTGTAGCATTCCTTTGTTGTATATGTTCGAAAAATTTCAATTGATTGTACATTATAATAACTGAGATGGAGACTGGGAACCAGCTCTTCATTTTTGAATGTGGAAAGCCGCCTTGTGGAAAACTGCCTTGTGGGAAACCGCCTAAAGAACGGCACTCAGGCTAGCAGGTGTACCAAAGTAACAGTCAGTAAACCATTTTTAATAGTAATGCCATGCAATTGTATGACAACTGTATGTATATCTACCTCCACACTTACAGAAATCAGTGAAGCTTCGTTTATGTTGTTACGGACATACGTAGCAATTCCATACACCTCGTGGTAAGTTACACCAAGTGCAGAATATCCAGGAAATCGACCTCGGCTTCGGAATATTTCTTCGCTGGAAACACGAGTTTCTTGAATGGCGACGATATCGATATTGTTGTCCAGCAAACATTATGACAGGTAGTCACACTTTGCAGTGCTAATGCTTTCGATATGCAGTTGAAGGAATGTGATAGTTTGTCCAATGTTTCTTGTTAATGAGCTCTGAAAAGAACTGTTTCCGCTATTTAGTTGATATGTCATTGCCAGGAGATCGTATGGATGGTCTGGCTGCCTGTAATCACTGTTGCTCAATTAGCACCATCCAGGAGGCACGTGTCGGGGATTTTAAGTTTAAACCTACAGACGTGAGCAACGCAGGATTCGACCCTATCACAGCGACAAAGAGGACTTCTTCCTAGCAACTCTAGATGCAGTGTGCTGGATTGAAAGACTGGATATTCAGTTATGAAGACAAACTTAAGTTTCTTGTGTGTCAATATGTACATATTATTTTAATTTCATGATATGTATGTATTAGCCACACGCTAAATAAATAAAGTCAGTAAACCGCTGCACGGATTCGGCGCTAAGCTATACGAGTGGGCAACATAACTGCAGTTTTTAGCGGGTAAAATTTCGTCATACATCACTGTATCGTCTACCGAAAGTCCGAGATTGTCACTAATACTATCGAATAAGTTATTAATGTGTAAAATAAGAGGAACGGTCCTACTATACACCCCTGAGGAACACTAGATTTTTACTGCAGTGCTTGTAGATGATTTGCCCATCCAGGATAACGTGATGTGTCTTTCCTATCAGGTAACATTAAGAAAGTGACTACTGAGCGTTTGCATAGACTTAATATGCTGCATTTGACCTCGCCCGGCGGCAGGAAGCACAGAGAGAAGAGATAGCGCCCCTACGCGAGGTTCCGCTACGCACTCCCGCGCTGCGCCGAGCCGGCCAGATAGCGGACTCATTGTTCCGGCTGCGCCCCGCAGGTAGGCAGACCGCGCGTCACGTCGTGTGTCGAGTGTGCTCTCTTCCGCGCGCTGGCGCCGCGTGTGGAGTGTCTTCGAGCAGCGCAGCTTCTACCATAACTGGATAAATACTTGGCCGACTGAGCGCAGAGCTCGTGTAGCGACCGGTGAGCGAAGTTCTTCAGTTGTGCACGCAACGGACCAGCAACAATGCCCAACTGTCCCAAGTGTGACAAGCCCGTCTATTTCGGTGAGTCAGAAGCCTTAGCGATTGTTGGTCGAGAGAGCACTAATTTGGAAGCAGAAAGTATAGTTTTAAAATTCGACGTGGAACTGTTTGTCTCTATAAAATCTTATCTTAGATGAGAATGACTTATTGTTCGCCTCCAGCAACAGAATTTTACATTGCTTCTACTGCGATATACGAGTAATAGTTATTTGTATCTTGTAAGAAATATAACCCCTTAAAATAGCCGCTTACATAACAATGTTTTCTTACAATCAGACGTTTGTTGCGAGCGCTTGATAGTGTTAGTTATTATTTTGTAACATCGCATTGCTCCGCCTTGCCTTGTTTTAAATATACTGATCATAGCAATGTAAGAAACTGCAAGATCTTTTTTGTTACAAAATCGCTAGACCATCGTTGCTGTGAATGGTTCTTATTACTCAAGTTCAGTCACCTGCGTATTTGTTTATTGATTCTTCCGCCGCTGCTTGGTTGAACCATTTCGTATTTATTAATGAAAAACACAAATGTTTTTTTCTACTGTATAAAACTCTTAGAAATTTCACAGTTTGTATCTTTAATTTATGATTTTACGTCCGTAGTTATCCTAAACAATTGAATGTCAAAACAAATGTCGCCATTCCTCTCTCAGGTGATATGCGAAACTGGAAGTGTTCCAGTGGTGTTGTGATGTCGTTTCAGCTTTAGTTTATCTGTACCTACTTGTGTTGCACAGTTGCAGTGCGATATGGATGACAATTAGAGTTTAGTGCGTTTTGCTCATCAAATTATCTGAAAACCGTCAGAACTTTTATCAGATACGAAAATGAGAAAATCCTGTGTTATAAACAGAGCGTTTGCTTTTTGTAATGCATAATGCGAGAGTTTATTACAGACGACGGAAGATACCAAAAGCTCGCATTTGTGCTACCTTGGTGTGTGTATATTTTCTGAAGGAGCTGTTTTCTATATGGTAAAAGACATGTGATTCGTTTTGACACTGCATTGGATAACTAAAAGTTTTTTAATGGTTCAATGGCGCGACGCAGTTGTTAATATACGAAATATAGGCCCGCATGTAATCAAATGTCATGGGTAGCAACACTTAATCTGATATGGACTCGTGTTCCGGAGGAGGGCGGTTCGAATCTCCCGTTCGGCCCTGTAGGTTTAAGTTTTCTGTCTTCTTCTGAGGCTACGACCGATTTCTGTATGTATTCCGAGGTTGTAATCCACGTACAACGTCATAGTTAGGGGGGAGGAGGGGGGGTGTTGCACTCCAGTCTTGGCAAAATGGCTCTGAGCACTATGGGACTTACCATCTGAGGTCATCAGTCCCCTAGAACTTAGAACTACTTAAACCTAACTAACCTAAGGACATGACACACATGCATGCCCGAGGCAGGATTTGAACCTGCGACCGTAGCGGCCGCGCGGTTCCAGACTGAAGCGCCTAGAACCGCTCGGCCATTCCGGCCGGCCCAGTCTTCCATTGAGTAGTTTCTGTAGGAGACTAAAACATTTTCCCCATTTTTGTATAAGGTGGACTATACCTACAAAACCAGTTACACATTGCAATAGAAAATTTCTTTTTCCTTTAAAAAAACACAAAGCATTGAATATTCGGGGGAAGTTTTCAGTTCAAGCGCCGAACTCGATTGTCTGATATCGATATCATATAAAATTTGATAAGCTTGTAGTTGTAGATCTTTTATTTTCAGCGTACCATGATAATTCGTATTATGGACCAGCCTATCGTACTAGATGTCTGTTGTAACTTGAGACATCTAAATATCGGGATAGCTACGCATCGTACTAAAAAAAGTGTTCTAGGTGAAAAGTTGATGTTAGTTTGGGCATATCTGTCTGTGCTACAACTGGCCACTACCCACGTCGATGGGATCAACTTTGGATTTTCAAATGGGGACCCCATTTAAATTGTATATTAGGATTCTACGCCAAAAAATATGTAATGTTTACTCGAACTCTTGTTTCCCATTCGTGGTATATAGCGCTGTAATTTAGGAATACAAGAGCACACTTTTTCTTGCAATTAAGCACCGACACATTTAATTCTACATTCCATTTACGATCTGAATACGAATCTTTGCTTTCTGACGGTTAGTACTGATCGATCGTCACACGTCAGTTGAGTGTTGTAAATTTGGTTGCACAGTACAGATAATATAAGTAGACATTAAAGTTTCTGGCAAGTAAGGTTGTTGTATAGTAAAGTAGTTTTCTGTGCCCTACTGGATTGATTTTTGTGAGTCCCCAAACCATCGGAATTTTTCATTTCGGTGGCGGCCCTCGAACCCCGCCTTCAGGGCGCCAGATTTCGGTGTGTGTGTGTTGTGTGTGTGTGTTTCCCTCCCATCACCGCAACTCTCGCTCTAGCGGCTCCCGTCGGAATGCAAACCGCAGCCAGTATTATAAGGTAAAATTTCCATGAAATGATAGTGACAGGCGCATCTGCGGTGGATACTCGCCGAAATTAAGCATCCCAATCGTGAGAGGCAATGGGACTCACCGAAATCAAGCATCCCGATCGGAACATAAACCTCTTACCTCCGCACCGTGGCTCCTGTATCACGCTAAACGTAGTTTTCTAGCCTGACACTGAAACGGGTAAGCATATTCTACTGTGTAGTCAATTTTGCAACACTAAATGTGAACGTAAATATTAACTTTAGAACTCAGAGCATTACATTTACATGGTAAATGAAATGGAGAATGAAATAGGTCGGTTCTTAATAGCAAGAACAGGCACGCTTGACACTTGTCAAATACAGCTTCATCTCCCACGAATGGGAAACAATGGTTTTAGTAAACCGTACGTAGTTTTTAGTGTTTAATCCGAATATGCAATAAAAATGGGGGGAGGTTCCCATTTGAAAATACAAAGTTGTTAGGAGGTGCACAGACAGAACTCTCCTTCATTGGCTCAAATGGCTCTGAGCACTATGGGACTTAACATCTGAGGTCATGAGTCCCCTAGAACTTAGAACTACTTAAACCTAACTAATCTAAGGACATCACACACATCCATACCCGAGGCAGGATTCGAACCTGCGGCCGCAGCAGTCTCGCGGTTCCGGACTGAAGCGCCTAGAACCGCTCGGCCACCGAGGCTCTCCTTCATTAGTATTAACTTTTCACACAGAAAATTTTTTTCGTACGATGCGTCGTTTCTCGAGATATTTAGCTGTCTCAAATTATATTAACAAAAAAACACCCTGTAAAATGGAGGGAGGTATAATTCCAGCATTATTGCAGTTACTTTTCTCTTTTTTATGCATTGACCCCGCTACTGAAACACGAATCAGTTTCATGTCTATAATTCAAACATATAAAATAATAAAACCCTAAACAATGCAAACGAGATAGGAACGGATTACATAAGCGTTTTCCCCGTCTGTAACTTAGTGATGAGAGCGTAGCGATAGCAGCACTACTAATAATACGTATTCTGCTCTGCCGTGACCTTGCAGAGTCGGGAGCTTTCTCTGGCCAGTAACAGCATTCTGTTCAACAGCAGACTCGAGGCAGAAGTAACGAGACAGCCTCTCTCTTCTAGTCGTGGTCGTTTGCAGCTGGAATCAGCAGACCGCTTCCGGTGGTCGCACCCAGTGCGCTCTGACGTCTCTTCACGCGGCGTAACTGGCGAACGTGGCCATGCATAGCGCTCAGGCTTTCAATGTCGCGTATCACGTTCACTCATTTAAGACATTCGAGAGCTGCGCCGGTCCGTAGGCGTTATTGGAAGAGATGGTTGGAAGACAGAAAAATGTTGATTTTGTAGTATCAAGGATAATGTAATGTTCGCCCACAGCATTTTGTTTGATTGAATTGTTTTTTGTTTTGAAATTTTGTTTTCGGAGGCCCACGTACGTCTTACATTAGCTGTCCACATCGGTTCATTTTGTGTATTAGTGGACACAGCCATAACGGTGTAATCATTGAAATGCGCAGTGAAGAATTAGCACTCCATCTTCCGGCCACGAGTGGCCTACCGGTACCATCCGACCGCCGTGTCATCCTCAGTGGAGGATGCGGATAGGAGCGGCGTTGGGTCAGCACACCGCTCTCCCGGTCGTTATGATGGTATTCTTGACCGAAGCCGCTACCATTCGGTCGAGCCACGCAGTGAAGAATAAATTACAAAAATTTATATTAAAAATGAAGAAACTCCTCTAGCTGTCTTTAAGGTGTCGATTTTATTTTGGCAACTAGTTTGAACGTATGGGCCTGAAGATTACGTTGTTACAACGTTGAAACTTGTTGCCAAAATAAAATCGACACCTCAAATACAGCTGGAGGAATTTCTTCATTTTTAATATAAATTTATACCAGTTGACGTCCCACTGTCCTCCATTTCAGCTATGGATGTACGAAGCGTGTTCCGGACTGAAGCGCCTAGAACCCCAGGGCCACACCGGCCGGCGAAATACACTGGAAAACACTTTTTTACTACCCCTGGAAATTGCTAGTAGGCGACCTGGGTCTGTTTGACCAGGTGATCGCTTTAGCCATTTAGGAATGTATAGGGTGTCTCGAAGACGTTTGCGACAAGCGTACGCATTAAGTAAGTTCCGAAATCGGCAACTGATCCAAATCACGCCACGTAAGAGCAAGATAGGGTAAACAGTTTTAGCGTAATAAAAAGAAAAATAAGTAGTAAGTATCAGAACAGTGCTTCATGTAAATGTAGCATAAGCACTGATACTTAATATGTCAGTCAAAATATTACATTATTTACCTGTCACAAGTTCACGGAAATGTTGGCCGACAGACGTTATTTTGTATTCGTTATGCCTTTGAGAGGCAGCAGCACGGAGGCATTCTGCAGCATGTGCACTGCCTGTTGCCTGTAAGTCAGTCATCTGCTCCGCGTGAAAGGCGGTAGACCGAGCTCCCAAAATATCTTTCTCCACATATAGACACTCATTCTTGCGGCTACCTTGTTGAAGACCACGCTATCAGTTTTAATGGTCAGAGAAGTATACAAGTGCAGCACACCGCCAGTTCGGTGAAATCTCCTCGTCCCATTCAATAAAACGACAGCTGATGCCGCAGAGAATCACCAGCAGACATTTTCCTCAAACTAAAGTTGTTCCACATCTGGCTCCCTTACACGTTTGTCGCAAAGAGTTCGAAACACCCGATACATTCACCGAGACAGTGACATATTTGCAGTGATACTCCGTGTGACGGTATCCGCACTGCCTTCTTCGCGCTGGCAGGCTCGGCTAATACGTGCGGTATGCGGGACACGCGGAGTGGCAGCAGCTGGAGTGCGCACGGCAGCCCACAGGGGGCGGTATCTGGTAGGGTGGGGGCGGGGGTGGGTTGGGGGCGGACAGGGCAGGACACGGAGGCACGCGCCGCTGGACAGCGAGCGATGCCCGGCACGGGGAGCGGGGATTCCAGCCACAGGCACGCCTCTGTCCCAGTCCAGCTGCGGGTGTCCTCTGCCCTGCCCGGGGGCCGACGCTTGACCGCGCGCCGATTGGATTGCCGTCACTGTCAACGTCACCGCCGTCTGCCGCGGATCGCGGATCCCGTCTGCAAGAACCTAGTTTCCCAGAAATACGGGCCAGTGTACGGTGTGCACACATTCCGGACACACAGTTGGTGCCTCGTTATAGGGATTAATCTCCCAAATAAGCAGAATTTGTAATTTTTGAAACGAAGTGTGCGACGCTGGAAATGGCGACACTGCTATCGTATGTAAACGATAAGCATATACGCGCCCTTTGTTCGACAGATAAGCAACATGTGATTCAACATTTGGAATTAATGGGCTTCCGTAGAACCATGTGCACGTAACGATAATAAACTTAATAGTTGAGCCAGATTTCAAATTTTACTTGCGAACATAGCGGCTGCCACCATGTTATTTATAGAGTCTCAATTTATAACAACTAACCCATATGAACACCTAAATTTATTGTAAGAAAATGAAACACCAATAGCCGTCCTTACTATGGTATTTATTGTGTAGCTACGAGTTTCGGTGCTTTAGTGCACCATCCTCAGGCCTTAATTGATGCTGAAGGAGTTATTACCATCCATATACATGGTGTTACAAAAAGGTACGGCCAAACTTTCAGGAAACATTCCTCACATACAAAGAAAGAAAATATGTTATGTGGACATGTGTCCGGACCGAGCGAGGTGGCGCAGTGGTTAGTACACTGGACTCGCATTCGGGAGGACGACGGTTCAATCCCGTCTCCGGCCATCCTGATTTAGGTTTTCCGTGATTTCCCTAAATCGCTTCACGCTAATGCCGGGATGGTTCCTTTGAAAGGGCACGGCCGATTTCCTTCCCAATCCTTCCCTTACCCGAGCTTGCGCTCCGTCTCTAATGACCTCGTTGTCGACGGGACGTTAAACACTAACCACCACCACCACATGGGTCCGGAAACGCTTACTTTCCATGTTAGAGCTCATTTTATTACATTAATCATGGAATGGAAACACACAGCAACAGAACGTACCAGCGTGACTTCAAACACTTTGTTACAGGAAATGTTCAAAATGTCCTCCGTTAGCGAGGATACATGCATCCACCCTCCGTCGCATGGAATCCCTGATGCGCTGATGCAGCCCTGGAGAATGGCGTATTGTATCACAGCTGTCCACAATACGGGCACGAAGAGTATCTACATTTGGTACCGGGGTTGCGTAGACAACAGCTTTCAAATTCCCTCATAAATGAAAGTCAAGAGGGTTGAGGTCAGAAGAGCGTGGAAGCCATGGAATTGGTCCGCCTCTGCCAATCCATCGGTCACCGAATCTGTTGTTGAGAAGCGTACGAACACTTCGACTGAAATGTGCAGGAGCACCATCGTGCATGAACCACATGTTCTGTCCTACTTGTAAAGGCACATGTTCTAGCAGCACTGGTAGACTATCCCGTATGAAATCATGATAACGTGCTCCACTGAGCGTAGGTGGAAGAACATGGTGCCCAATCAAGACATCACCAACAATGCCTGCCCAAACGTTCACAGAAAATCTGTGTTGACGTGATTGCACAATTGCGTGCGGATTCTCGTCAGCCCACACATGTTGATTGTGAAAATTTACAATTTGATCAGTGCATACTTACGAAACTAAAATGAGCTCTAACATGGAAATTAACCTTTTCCGGACACATGTCCACATAACATCTTTTCTTTATTTGTGTGTGAGGAATGTTTCCTGAAAGTTTGGCGGTACCTTTTTGTAACACCCTGTATAGGATGCATCAGTGGCCAACATTAACTGGTTTACGCAGACCCCTAACTGTGATGTAGTCTCTCCAACCATCAGTTGACAGTCAATGGTTGGAGAGACGTCACTGTTGCAGATAGCGTAAACCAGTTATGTTGGTCACTGGTGCATCGTATGTATGGATGGTGATAAACCCTTCAGCGTCGATTAAGGTCTGAGGATGGCGCACTGAAGCACCGTATCTGGTAGCTACACAATAAATAACATCGTAAGGACGGCTGTAGGTGTTTCATTTTCTTATAATAGTGAACGGCCGTGGTCCCCCAGACCTCCAGTCAAAAGGAGGGACACACAAAAGCCTAAATTTATGTCTGTACCATTCTAAAACTACATCACGCTTAGCAATCACACACACTTGCCCACACTTAGCAGTCATTCATAACCGCTCTCCCGACGAAAGATCCGAAAAAAACCAGGATAGTTGCACAGGCTACACCAGTACCTAAGAAAGGAAATAAGAAATACAAGTAATCCGCCGAAATGAAGACCCGTATCACCAAAGTCGATTTGCAGTGGCATTTTCGAACATAAACTGCGTTCGACATTCTGAATTACCTGCAAGTAAAGGACTTACTGACAGGTAGTCAGCACAAATTCAGAAAATATTGTTCTTGTGAAGAACAGCTAGCTCTTTATTCAAACACGAAGTAATGGGTGCTATCGATAAGGAATTCCAAATTAATTACGTATTTGTAGATACCCAAAAGGCTTTCGACGCCGACCTCACAAGCGGCTTGTGATGAGATTGCGTGCTAATGAAATATAGTCTCAGATGCGTGACTGAAATCGTGATTTCCTGTTAGAAAGGTCACAGTTCATAGTAATTGACGGAAAGTCATTGAGTAAAACAGAAGTGTTATAGCCCCTCTCCTCTTCCTGAAGTAGTACATAAACGATTTAGGAGACAATCTGAGCAGCCCTATTCGGTTGATTGCAGATGTTACTGTCATTTACCATCGTGTAAAGTCATCAACGCACTCCCCCAGACTGGCTATCGGACGAAGCGATTTGGTTGGGGACCACTGCAGCATCCTCCATACAGTCCGGATCTTTCACCGTGTGATTTTTCACATCAATGGGGACCTGGAGAGAGACATGCATTGGCGTCGGTTTCAGTCGTACGAGCAAATGCAAGAGTGGGTGCGATTGTGGATCCGTCAGCGGCCAACAGCGTTCTGCGAAACAGAAATTGATCGTCTACCCACCCAGTGAGACAAATGACGTAAAGCGTGTGGTGATTACTTTTGAATGGAACCTTTTCATGGTCCTATTGGTGGCGGGTGTTCGGTTTTCATTTGACTGCCCCTCATATGTCACCCCACTCCACTGGTTGGAGATCAGCAGCACCCAGACCAGCGATTTACCGTCCGTTGCGTAGGCTGCTGCTGACGCCACAACGGAAAAGGATGCGTTTGGAGTGGTGGGCATAGAAGCCTCGTATGCTGATGAATTGCATCACATTGTCTTCAGCGATGAATTGCGGTTCAGCATTACTGCGGAAGAGCATCGTCGCCTAGAATGGAAGAGGTCCCATTCTTCTAATATTTTGGGGAGACACAGGAGCTATAATCCTGGTGTCACCCTGTAGTAAGCCATAGGGTATAACTTCAGGGCACGGCTAGCAGTCAGTGAATTGAGAGAACTATGGCAGTGCGGTGCTGCAGTTTTTCAACAGGACAATGCTTGTCCACACATGGCAAGTGCCTCGATGAACTGTCTGCTTGATGTTGACGTACTCTAATGGCCAGATAGATACCCAGGTCTCTCCCGGATAGAAAATGTGTGTGAGCCGCTCGAACGTCAACTCCGTCCGATTGGCCGCCTGCTTAGCTGAGTGGTAACGTTTTTGCCTCCCATGCAGCCAGCCCGGGTTCGATTCACGGCCGGGTTGGAGATTTTCTCCACTCGAGGACTGGGTGTTGTGTACCAGAGTGAACCATTCTGCCTCGGGAGAGGGTACAACGTCTTTGTGACGATCTTCCCAACAGAATCAGTGCGTGCATGGAGGTCATAGGACGTGGAACATCATACAGATGAGTGTGTTCATACTGCCAAGATTTTGACTCGATTTTGTAATCACTTAAATAACATCACATATCTTCCTAAACTGTGGAAGTTTAATTTCGTTTCCTCCACACTTCTGGATGCTGCACGTTGTTTGTCTGGCGGTTTAATTTGATCAAGTTCGCCTGTAAAAGATCAGACTAAGCACGGCAATCAAGTTATTTGCCATTGTGTGCACATGCCTCAACTCAGTTTCAAGTAATTGCAACAAGTGTCTCGATAACAATCCACAATACTTGACGGTGCAGTTCGCGTAAGCAGAGAACGAAAATTTCGTCAACTGCAAAATTTTACGTAACAATTACTGCTGTCATTTCGCTCACGGTCGACGTGTCGGCCACAGAGTGCGGACGTAAACTGCCGACTGACCCTCCAGCGCGTCACATTCCAAAACCCGCATCGTTGTTCCGCGAACCCACACAGTGCCGAGAACCGCTGACTTTCACAGCTGAGCGTTAGCGGTACGATTATACTTACATTTTAGATCTGCTTTGTTCCTTCTCTGAAGCGAGACTCTGTAAGGTCTGCAAAATACGTTCCTTCAGTTTCAGTAGGCTATACAACGGACCCAAAATATTTTACTTCCGTACTTTTTTTTCATAATGAAAGAGATGATAGTGAGGGGTGCCAAATCTGGCGAACAGCGTTAATATTTCGAAAATTTGTAGTTCTCACTTTTCTCACTGCCTGAGCGCAATTGCGGGCGGGAGCAGCGTTCTGATGAACGTTTTTCTTTTTCATCAGCAACGCTGAGCGCATTTCAGGTATTTTGTTATCCAGTTGAGCAAAGGACTTGTGCAGTACTCGCCAATTATGGTATTCAGTTTCGCAAGGTAATCAGTTTGAGGAGTCTGTGCCGGGTCGCTGGCTGTTATCCACTGTTAGATTGCTATTTCGCTTCTTGAGCTGGTTTTAAAAAAATCGTTATCCAAACAGGCCAGAAATTCTGAAACAGTGAAACATGGATTATGCAGTCGAGTGCAAAGACAAGAAATTTCAGTTATTGTGTATTTCGACATTCCTGCACGTATAGCGTTTACCAGATTTCGGCATGTGAATGTAACATGTCACGAACGTGACCAAACCGCAGCATAGGTTTCCTGAAGTATGCCTGGAGCACTTCCATCAAGTTCCAGTGTCGTTCTTATGACAACACCATTACTAATTCCCTCTTCGTCTATCTCAAACTGGATGAGTGTTCCGTCCCTAATGATATCGACTCGTCGATGCACAAACAGTTCCTCATTTCGTTTGTTCGCACGTGTAACAAGCATGTTTTCAATATATTATTTTAAAAGTCGGGAAACCGCAGCCAAAATTCCTCATGGTGAATAATATCCACACTGGCTGATAAATACTGTTATTAAAATCACTACCGTTGACTTAGCTCTAAGCAATCACTTTAGCGCACAGTGACTAGCTTTATGGTAGTACACAATTATTTTCAAGCCATTGTAATTTTTTAATGTTTTACTTTCTTGTACAAATCACATGAAGGTGTATCTCTGTTGATGTGAAACCAGTAGTGACTTTTTTTTAGATAAAAGTACTTAACAGCCTGTGCGGAAAATTTTATTTACGATGTTTTCAGCTCTTAGCTTGTACTGTCTGTTGGATTTTGCGAGAGTATTCTCTTTCTATCAGAAAATTGTACAGCTTTATGGCAGTATTATCAGCGCCTTACAGGAATTTGCTACACTTGAAGTGTATTACCGATCCCTCCACGTGGAGCGATCCATTAATCTTACCTCTCTTACAGCTGCACAGGCGTCGGACCGCTAATCACCGCTCGTATCTTGACAGGCGCCACTCCTCTCGCTGATAGCCGTGTGTCTCCTAATAGTCTCTCTCCTGTGTACTTCAAAAAATAAAAACACGGCTACTGAGTTGTGTTGCTCATTTTGATTGTGGAATGAGTGGTGCCGTTGTTTTTATCTAATCTGCTCAACGTTGCTTCACTGACAGTAGTGACCGCATTGCGTATTCTCACCTCGATGATTTCATGACTCATGTCACCAGAATTCACATGAATTCATGAAATCTCGACTGGAGGAAGAATGGTGTAGCTTCAGATGCGATGCTTAAGCAGATCTACAAAGCTGTGGAATATTTTAATTATCGTATTTCAGCATGCATGAGACGCAACATATTTCGAAAAGCTGTGTGTCGAATAAAACGAGTCATAAAATGATTCTAAAACTTTTACTTAATGAAACATGCCATAAAATGTTATAAAACTGTTGCTTAATACATCATGCCATAAAATGGTTATAAAACTTTTACTTTTGTTCTGCGCCATTCCGTGCTTGTGTTTGTCCCAACTTTTCCGCCCTTGTTGCCGCGATATTACGTCACGTTTTGTCGTGTTTGTCCAGAGGTAGCTCGTATCAGAGGTTTTCGTACAACGCTGAACACCAGCTAAAAGTTAAGCAGCCTGCAAAGGCGAATGCTGAACAAGCCTTGCTACTCTTCTAACGACGCAAACAATTCTAGACAGGCTACAGGATGAAGAAGCCCAGCTGAGAACACAAAAGCAGAGAAAGCCCACGAATTGAGAATTCATTAACATTGAATTTAGAGAATAAATCGAAAATAGGGACTCTAGAGCAAAGGGTGGTTGTCATTTCTGTGTTCCGAAAGATAAGTCAAGTAGAACTGCTGACGACAAACAAGTTTTTCCTCCCATACGAGGACGCAGTTCATGAACGCTATCGAAAGAGCGTGCGTACACACATCACAGTGCAAAAAGATGTGCGAGTTTTATGAACAGGTCTTTCGATTTCAGTGGTGGAAGACACAAAATTTTGAGTTAGTGACTGGTCTCGAATGTATATGAAGACTGCCTTCAAACTGAAGCTTTAAGAATCAAATGTCTTGAGGAGAATGGGGCAGAAAAAATGTGAAGGTGAGTGCACCTTATTCATGGCTTGTACCGAGGCATGCTAACAGTCATTATTTTTCCATTCGTGAATGGAATAGAGTGGGGAGTCACTGTTAGATAGCACTCTGGGCTGTGCACTGTGCCGGCTTCGGTGGCCTAGCCGTTCTAGGCGCTTCAGTCCGGAACCGCACGACTGCTACGGTCACAGGTTCGAATCCTGCGTCGGGCATGGATGTGTGTGATGTCCTTAGGTTAGTTAGGTTTAAGTAGTTCTAAGTTCTAGGGGACTGATGACCTCAGCAGCTAAGTCCCATAGTGCTCAGAGCCATTTGAACCATTTTTGTGCACTGTGTGCTGGCGTACACGGCATCTCAATCATTTAGGGAGATAAATATGCAGCTGGTAGAGGATCTTAAACTTAGGATTCTAGTGTGGAGAATCAATGCTGAGGAATGAATATTCCAGGTAGAACTTTGACTCGAATGAGCAGTGCGAGTGATTGGCGTGTTTGTAAACTGCTCAAACGACCGTCTGTCGCATCACCGTAGGTGCTACTACCTTGGAAAACCACTGATAGTGTGTACATGAACGAAGTTGCATCGACATACCACAAGTGTCAAGGATTGTTATAGTAATAATGACAATGTATAAATATTGTAATATATTAATGTTAAATTAACAGTTTATTTGTATCTGTCCTGTCGTATAAATTAACAGAGTCCAAATCAGAGGAATGCGCCCTCGGAAATATTTGAGAAATATGTGTCAGACATTTCATTTGAGAACACAAAATGTAAAAAAAAAAAGTCACAACTATGGCAACGTCATAATTTTAATGGCATGAAATCTAAGTGTGTGCTCACCGTTATCATTATTTCACTTAGCATGAACTTTGTGAACGCAATCTGCATTCTGGTGCTCTGGAAGCGTGTAAGTGGTAGGTGAGTGTCGGTGGGGGGGGACCCTGTTTGTTTCGACCGTTTCTAACAACATCAACGGTCGATCTTCTTTCTGTTAGGTCTTACTCTTTGTGTCTTGCTCACTCAGCTTCGTTAGGCTCACGAGTATGTCGAATTAGTTCTCACCAGTAAGTGTGTGGGTGGGCACCTTCAGCTGGTCAGGTTGGAAACCCACTGTCGTACTCAAGCTGCCGTAAATGGTTCTGATAAATTGTCGTTTGGAGGGGGTTCATGAGTATCAACACCTCCCTCCCTCCCCCAACCTAGATCCACGCATGCCGAAAGCTGAATAGCGACAGTGACATGATCCACGAGCAGCCGCATTTCGTAATCTGGCCCCTGACAGCTGGGTTGTGGTGATAGCGTGCCTCTTTACAGCTTCTCTTCACCACACGGACATCGCCCGCTCGCTCATGCATGAAGTCATCGGATGTTCACGGCCATTTGTCTGGCGTCATGCCCACACATAGGTGCTGCTCGTAACTCTCTCTCTCTTGAGCCGCGGCAGTGGAACGTTCTTCTGTCAGCGGATAACAGCCCTTCTTCGGGGTACTAGAGTTCCTGCGGAACCGTCCCAAACATATCTCCGATCAGCAGGGTTCGCTATACTCCTCAGTAATGGATGCGAAATTTCGTGGATCCCTAGACCGCGATATACGGGTCATCCTAATTTATGTTCTCCGTCAGTTACTATGCTGCAAGCGCACATATCAGTAGTTAATCAAGTGGATTTTATCTGTCGTGAGGTACATGGCAAATGACACGTTTATGAAAATCCCGTTTAGTTTCCGAATCTTGATTCGATTTTCATGCGTACATGATACTCTTCTGAGAAGACGCACTTGTTTTTCTCGTAATATTGGACACTACGATAAGTACACCGTCCTACTAACTTACGTGACCTCAAATTAGTTTTTTCATTCGGGAAAGCTAAGAAAGATGTGACGACGTCTTTCACAGTCAGCGTTTTTCTTGCAACGGCAGATTTAAAGGTTTCCAAATTGTGCGTATAATTTCTCCGCGATGTAGGGGTGTAAATACAACCTCATTTATGAGTTCGAGAGTCTGCTGGTCATAATTGTCTGTTGCACTGTAGCGTTCAAAAAGTATTCAAATGTGTATGAATTCCAAGGGACCAAACTGCTGAGTTCATCGGTCCCTAGACTTACACACTACTTAAACTAACTTATGTTAAAGACAACACACTCACCCATGCCCGAGGGAGGAATGGAACCTCCGGCGGGAGTGGTCGCGCAATCAGTGACATGGCTCTCTGACCGCGTGGCTGTAGCATTCCTTCAGCGATTTTTGGTTCTGTATTCTTCAGATCTGTTAACCTAGAAATGTCGCGTCAACACACTGCAGAGTTTTACAGATAAATGACCTCGAGGATGGAAAAAAAGATGCATCTCTGTATTTTAAAAATATTTTTATTCGGTTTCAGCCATGCAAGCTGTGGTCGCAGCCTTGTTAGGTATGAGTTAAAAATAATGTAAGTTTTTACTTAGAAGTCTCCGTAGAACTATGCTGGCTTCAAGCAGTACATGTAAATAGCTTGTAGCCATATTTACATGTGATTGTGTATTGAGAGTATAAAATGAGTCGTTCTACTATCGTGCATGTGAACAGCTTTATAAATTGCGTAGAAAGACTCGCACCAGGCCAGGAACATTGACAAGAGCGTCGCACCATCGAGAATAAGTCAGCGTCGAGCTAAGTCACATTCAGAATTGACCACTTTGAATATTAGATATTCCCCACAGCGTTTTGTTTCTCTTGTTCACTTGCATCGAAAGTTAAATTTTTCTACACTTTTAAATGTATCAGACCCTTTGTTTATTGACCGCTGATCCTCTTAAAATCAATGACTAAACGCAAAGTATTACAGATGCTGGCTTCTCATTCGCTCATTCGTCACAGACCTACACTTTTTCCCACAGCACTGGAAATTTACAAACATTTGTGGAACTGGTGGACATATCCACTGTGCGCAAATGCCCCTTTCTACAGCTTAACCGTCTTCCTGTGAGCGTCAGCTCCTCTCTCCTTCGTCATTACCAAAGCTCTAATTAAATCGTTGTATCCTCAGTGTCACATCACTTGGAGCCATCATATTCTTTTTTTCCATTACACTTGCTTTTCTAACATGTCATATTCGACGTATCAGAGTTTCACTTAGTGACCTCTGTTTTGAAAATAGGGGCGCCTCGTGTCTATCGAACAGCTTAAGCAAAATACATGTCATCCTGAAAGAATTCATTGGGGACAAGTGGGACCACATATAGGACGCGCACAGCAGCTAAGGAAATTGGAAGGGCAATTCGTGGAGGCCATCACCTCGAAGTGAGTTGTAGCTGCGTTTTTACTGTCAATCGGCCAACGTGGTACAGCATTGAATCCGCCTGCAGAGTATAATTTTTCCCTCTATTACTTAAGTTTCATGTTACATGGATTTCCTGCAAGACAAATCGTACTGGTATGGAACGAGTCATTTTATATTCAAATCACAGATTATTTTGTAAATATGCCTACATGCTGATCATTTACTCCATGCTAAATACAACCATAATGTGGCATAATGAATGTGGTATTTTCTTCTGATATTGTAATTATGCACAGCATTGTTCCTTTTGAACCACAGTGAATTATTTACAACAAACTTCTTGAGGGAATAAATTTACATTGAAGCAGTAGTCAGAATGCCGAGCTACTTAAACAGGTATCCACAAGATACCTGTTGGTGAACACCACATATTATTCATATTGTACGTTTTTGAGCAATAAAGACGTTCTTTCTTGAAGAGGAGTTATTATCCCAGAGCATTATTCCATGTGGTATTATTGAGTAAAAATATGTAAAGTTACTGATTTCTCTCTTTCTAAGATTTGCAGAGATTCTAAGTGCTTGTGTGGCTGAACTAAATTGTTTTAGGATTTACAACATGTGCTTTATCCAGTTTAAATTCTCATCTATGTGCACACCTAAGAATTTTGAAGTTTCCACCGTATCTATTATTTCCTCATCGTGTGCTACACTTATCATTGGTGCAGTAGCACTAGATGTGGAGAACTGAGTATGTTGTGTCTTTTTTAAACTGAGGTTGAGACCGTTCTCAGGAAACCAGTGAATTACACTCTTAAGAAAATTGTTTACCATTTCTTCTGTTGCTATATTTATGCTTGTGTTGATTGAATAGCAGCTTCATCCCCCAAAAAGATCCAACTCTGCTTGTTATATATTAGACAGAAGATCGTATACATATATGAGGAGCAATAGCGGACCTAAGATTGAGGCTTGGGAAACCCCCATACGCGATTTCTCCCCAGCCAGAATAATTTCGCGGACTACATTGGTTGATCTACTAAGTACAACTTTCTACTTTTGGTTATATGTGACATTATCCATTGGTTACCTATACAATCAATCCCATATGCATTACAGTTTGTCGCATGGACAAAGATCGAGACGGACATTGGTCTTGGATATGTCTGAGGAACCATCCCGGCATTCACTGACAAGTAATTTGGGGGAAGCAGGAGGAAGGAGGACCGGAGATTTGAACCCAGAGTCCGGTGCTTTACCTAAACCGGCATGCAGGTCGAGTGAGTACCAGTTCAGCGGAACATACGTTCTGTTACCGTGGAGCCACGTGTAGGAAAGCACAGTGGACACCTTTGCGGATATTCCGCAGTGTGAAGTCAGCCAAGTGGAATGTCGCCTTTTACGTCTGACAGACACCGTTGAGTCTCTGAGCAGTCCGCCTTCCCGTATGGGGATTTCCACCTACAGTACGTGTCCGACGTTTTATTGCGTGTTACTCAGGAAGAGTCGGCATATTTAAGTGTCCGGGCGCTTGGCTTTACCGAAGAAAATTCCGCGCTGAACAAGGTCTACAGTTGTTTTCTCAAATTTAAACGAGAAATGCTTTTATTTTTGGAATTGACACGTTTGTGTGTAAAAACTTTCTTCGGTGCCTTATTACAACGTAGCATCAATAGATATTCAATAGATATTTTCGAGATAGGGATTTACCGCAGAGTACTTAAAGATATCGTGGACCTTGAGAATGTTAAATGAGGAAATTCTGAAACGTGGCAGCGGAATTGAGACTTATCGCTACGTATTATAAAGTCTCTCTACGCGTTTTTCTGTCTGTGTGTCGTGGCTGTGAGACGGGGAAGGACTTTAATCTGAGGAGGAAACGGAAAAGGGCTTAGAAGATCAGTTGAAAGGAATGGAAAGAAAAGAATATACAAGATGAATATCAACAAAACTAAAACGTGGGTAACTGAATGTAGATAATTAAATCAGGCGATGCTGAGGGAATTGGATTAGGAAACGAGACACTAAAAGCGGTAGACGAGTTTTGCAATTTGGGCGGCAAAATAACTGGGGGTATGAAAAGTAGAATTGCAATAGCAAGAAAAGTGTGTCTGAAAAAGGTAAATTTGTTAATATCGAACGTAAGTTTAAATATTAGCAAGCCTTTCTCATAAGAGTAGAATTCTGAATATTATATGGCTAAACAGTTTTTGATGTTACTGAAGAAGAGTCATACAGTAATTTTTAAATTAATGCACCGCCGTTTGACTGTATTGTTGCGTATCTAATTACGACCCAGGTTTCGGCCTTTTATGCCATTTTCAAATGATAGAGTTCAGCAAATACACGAAGTATAATACATAAACATCGAATGCTGCAGAAAGTACTCCTGTTGAACTTATAAGAAAGTCCCAGAATCTTTTAAAAAGCATAAGGTGGTAAAAAAGAAAAAAAA
Source organism: Schistocerca gregaria (assembly GCF_023897955.1). Taxonomy (NCBI): domain Eukaryota; kingdom Metazoa; phylum Arthropoda; class Insecta; order Orthoptera; family Acrididae; genus Schistocerca; species Schistocerca gregaria. Next base: position 802,619,036 of record NC_064921.1, on the reverse strand, counting down.
TTGGGAACAGCTAGATGCGAAAGTGCAACCCTTTCTTTCCACCGTTCACCATGCTGTGAAGTGCACTTCGACTTCAGCATGAAAGAAGCAACTAAGGTAGATGGTATACAGCGTGTAAGGCTGCAAATTTCATTATTTGTTATCTAAATATGACTAATTGCACCAAAAACGACACGCTTTTGATAGATCATCATTCTGCCGAAGCACTGAAACGGTACACTTTCATAGCATGAAAATTATAAAACGAAAAGCATCAAATAAGGATAGCCTGTAACTACCGATATGTAGTTTCATGTCATTTTATTATATAGAATAGTATCTAAAACTTCGCCTTTATGATAGATCCTCTATTACGGTACTTTGAAACAGCTTATATTCATAAGACATACGCCAGTCGACTGGAAGACTCTCTTTTAAATTCTGAATGTAGAAGAGATAAAATACAGGGAGCAGGGAGCGAAAGGTTATTTACAATTTGTACAGAAGCCAGTTATAAGAGTCGAAGTGCGCGTAAGGGAAGCAGTGGTTGAGAAGGGAGTGAGACACGGTTCTAGACTATCCCCGATGTTGTTCAATCTATACTGAGCAAGCAGTAATTGGAAACAAAAGAAAAATCGGGTAGGAATTAAAAGCCAAGGAGAAAAAATAAAAACCTTGAGGTTTGCCGATGACATTAAGTCAGAGACAGTAAAGGATTTGGAAGAGCAGTTGAACGGAATGGACAGTGTCCTGAAAGGAGGATATAAGATGAACATCAGCAGAAGCAAAACGTTGATGATGGAATGTAGTCGAATTAAAGAAGATGATACTGAGAAACTAAGAATAAGAAAAGAGACACTTAAAGTAGTTGGTGAGTTTTGCAATTTGGGCAGTGAAATAACTGATCATGGTCGAAGGAGAGGGTATAAAATGTCGACTGGCGATGGCGAGAAAAGTGTTTCTGAAGAAGAGAAATTTGTTAACATCGTGTATAGATTTAAGTGTCAGGAAGGTATGTGCCGTCTATGCAACTAAATGAAGGCAGTTTGTTTGTTGCCATACGCGTTTCGCTTCATTTATTTGGGAAGCATCATCAGTGGCCTGAAATACATGTTTCTTTTTATATATACAATAAGCGTATTATCTGCTAGATATAATCAGTTGATATATTACATTTTGTCGGGTTTTTTAGGTTAGAAGCAACTTCTGTAGCACAAGTTCCATAAAATGATGTATCTTTCGTTTTACTTACGTTTTCCAGCACTGCTAACACATATATGTGTTTCTGGAGATGTATTTGTATGAAGTGTAGCCATGCATGGAAGTGAAACATGGACGATAAACAGTTGGGACGAGAAAGGAATAGAAGCTTTGGAAATGTGGTGCTACAGAAGAATGTTGGATATTAGATGCGTAGATCACGTAACTAATGAAGAGGTTGTGTTATTTTATGTTAACCGGGAACCTAGAAACGACGGAGAGGCTCCGTCCGCGCCTCACCGCAGTGGTCCACAACCACACGACGACTACCGCAGTCCACTGCACCCCTCCGCCGCCCACACCGAACCCAGGGTTATCGTACGGTTCGGCCCCCGGTGGACCCACCAGGGAACGTCTCACACCATACAAGTGTAACCCCTATATTTGCGTGGTAGAGTAATGGTGGTGTACGCGTACGTGGAGAACTTGTTTGCGCAGCAATCGCCGACATGGTGTTGCTGAGGCGGAATAAGGGGGAACCAGCCCGCATTTGCCGAGGCAGATGGAAAACCGCCTAAAAGCATCCACAGACTGGCCGGCTCACTGGATCTCCGCCGGGCGGATTCGTGCCGGGGACTGGCGCTCCTTCCCGCCCGGAAAGCCGTGCTTTACACGGCACGGCCAACCGGGCGGGCCGATAATGAAGAGTTACTGAACAGAATTGGGGGGAACAGGAATTTGTTGCACAACTCGACTAGAAGAAGGGATCAGCTTGTTGGATACATTCTGATGCATCAAGGGATCACCAATTTAGTACTGGAGGAAAGCGTGGAGGGTTAAAATCGTAGAGGGAGACCAAGAGATGAATACAGTAAGCAGATTCATAAGGGTGTGTAGTTTGCATTATTTACTCGGAGATGAAGAGGCTTGCACAGAACAGCATGGAGAGCTGCATCAAACAAGTCTTTGAACTGAAGACCACAACACGCCATAACATGAAAACAGCAAAATAAGGAGTTTAACTTCGTACAGTATGGCGTCTCCTAAATTCTGCTTGTGTCGTACACCCGATGATGATTCTCATTGGCCACGTTCCCCTCCTGAGGCAAGATGACACATTCCGCTTTTCACGCTTCGCGTTGTAATGCTATATGGGATTCCACGATGTGACGTCACCACTCCTAGTCCACGAACGTTTTGACGCCGCGTGCGAGGACGACTTTAGGAGAAGTCGAACCCGTAGCCGTGCGCGCCACGCTGGGTTCGAGGACCGGGCACGCGGCCGCGCTGAGCAGGTTCCGGCCAGTTGCCGGCGGCGCGAAGAGTCCGCGAGCGACCTTGCCGATGCACCAAGGTCGGCGCGCTGCCAACTGCCGGAAGGGGAAAGAGGAGGAGGACGGAGTACGTCGTGCGGCTCGTCGGCACACCTGCTGCTCGCTTCCTCTGTGGCTGCGGCCGTTGCAAGGAGCGGCCTCACCGCCACCAGCACCACCTAGCTGCCAGAGCTGGTAACTACAACGTGTGCATTGTATTCTGCAAGTCGACTTGCCGTTTGCGGCGGCGAGTACGTCTTGTAGCAATATGGGAGCACTACCAACTGCCCCACGACCACCACCACTGTTCTCTCAACGTTTTCCTGTGCCATTGTCGAATGTTGCCTGTGATTAGTGTGTCCGCCCGAACATTCGGCTTCGGCCACCTTCGGCCAAAAATCCCACTTCGGCTTCGGCCAAACGCTCGGCTTCGCCCAAAATATGCCGAAGTTTTGGCCGAAGCCGAAGATGTTTAGCAAGCACCGAAATTGAAGTAACTGTTAGAACTGCGCAGGCGCGGTGGACGCCGACAGTTAAACTGCAACAGTCGCGAAGCTCTCACCTACTTGGCGCAGACTGTAGTAGACTGCTGCGTCGGTCGGCCGCCATCGCCTGTAAATACAGGTTCTTACAGGAGATTTTCTTACGCAAGAAATGCTCCGCATTTATTTATTGCAACTCTAAATGATCCTCGTTTTAAAACGAAGTATGTGACTGGCGATGAAACGGAAAACACCAAGACTGAAAATATTGTCATTTCTACGACAGCATGCGTCGCGGTCGAGTCAAATAGCTCGTATGGACGTAGATATTGATGAGCCTCGACCTTCCTGTTCCACGCCTGATGCAGATATCGAAAATACATCCCCAAAAAATGATAATGATTTATGGGATTCACGTGTTAAACTCGCATTACCGGTCACAAGTGATAACGAGTTGGATTTGGAGCATCACTATCCTCCTTTTGAAGGACATCTAACATGTTTTTTAAAAGAACCTTGGCTTTTGAGTAATGCTTCTGGTCCATGCACTTATCTATGCCCATTTACACTTAAATATTTATCTGCACCTCTTACTAGTGTTCCTAGTGAACAACTGTTCAACGCAGCGGGACAGATTTATGCGGACAGGCGATCTAACTTAATTGGTGAAATTCTGAGCAAATTATTATTTTAACTTACATCGTAAGACTTTTTAACTTTGATTATTAATTCTTTTTTCATTGATAGTTGTCTAAACTCTTATGGAAATTCAAGTCTAATTGTGCTGTTAGTATGTGTTTCTCCAATTGTAATTTTTAAGTGCTTTTTGTAGGTAAATAAAAATTATAATTGACTTTATTTTAGGTGGTGTTATTTCTGATAGGTTGCAAGATAATTTTAATCATCTCGTTAAATTGTTTATATTATATTTTAAAAGAGTCATTATTTTATTCACATTTTGCCCAGCTTGAACAGAATCTCTTGCAGCTATTAGGGCGATAGCCGATTAATCGGCTTCTGCAAAAAAACACTACCTGTAACGAACGGTGCCCTTTAATCTGCTCCCATTTAAATTTGCGCATAGAAAAGGTCGAGGAAAGGTGCACTATTCCCCCTGCCCGAACTCGGCGATTTCCCTTCCCCGGCAGCTAGAAATGGTGAGCGCTTGGTGTACTGATGAAGAACAGAGGAGATGCTCGAACAAGAACTGTAAAGCCTAAATTTTAACAATGGCAAGTAATTCTAGTTTTACTCTCTGTCGGAGGCAATCACAAAATGTGTACTTACGGCCGGATCTTCAGAAACTAAAATGAGAAATATAAGAACCAAATTACAAACACGAATTTTAAAAATCAGTTTTCTTCTATTTGAGAATCGGTCCTTTAAAATAGTTCTAAAATAAATGTGGCCCATACACGTGCATTAGCATGAGGTATGTATAATACATGTAAGATAAGAAAATTTATGTAAGATAACGAAAAGGGTAGGGTTATATACGAGGGTTGGAACTTTAGTGGTGGCAACTATTTATTTACAGCTCGTACAGCGTAGATACGTGTTTCAAAGTTTTACTGACCTTCAAAGTAGTCACCAGCATTGTGTATAACCCGTTTCCAGCGATGTGGAAGCCGTAGAACACTCTTAGCAGTGCCAGTTGTGTTGACAGTTCGTGCGGCGTGATCTATTGCCCGACGAATTTGTAGTAGTTTCCTTCAGTTTAGAAATCGAGTTGAACTTACGAGGGCAGTGGCAGGGGAGTGCAGTAGGGGGTATACCACTTAGCAGCCCCATCAGTCAAACAACTCAGTAACAGCTTGCACTATACGTGCCTGAGCATTGTCCTGCAAAATGATGGTCAGGTCCTGCAGAAAGCCTCATCACTTCTGTCTCTAAGCTGGTCGTAGGTTGTGTTCCAAAAATGAACCGCATAGAGACAGAAGTGATGACACTTCCTGCAGGATCTGACCATCATTTTGCAGGACAATGCTCAAGCACGTACAGTGCAAGCTGTTACTGATTTGTTTGACTGTTGGGGCTGCTAAGTGCTAGACCACCTACTGCACTCATCTGACTCAAGCCCCCGTTAGTTCAACTCGATTTCTAAACTGAAGGAAACACTTCACGGTATTCGCTTCAGAACTGCTACAAATTCGTCGGGCAATAAACCACGCCACTTGAACGTCAACACAACTGGCACTGCTAAGAGTATCCTACGACTTCCAGATTGCTGGAAACGGGATATACACACTGCTGGTGACTACTTTGAAGGTCAGCAAAACTTTGAAACACGTATCTATTTTGTAGGAGCCGTAAATAAGTAGTATCGGACTCAACTTTTCCCGAGGAGCGGCGCCTCACCTGGTACTGGTTCATATAATTTCCGGCATCCAACATTCAGAATAGCTTGTTGTGCAAGGACGAGACAGCGGCATTGTTCAGTGTTTATTGAGAGGATGGGCTGCGGACAGGGCAAAGAAGCAGCGTCAGCCATCACCAGGCCAGTCACGCGTCTGCGAGCCGTTCCCGGGCTAAACCAGGCAGTGACACCGACCAGCAGCATCAGCGACGCCAGATATCCGCCCCATCACATCTGGCCGCCCGGCTGTTACATTACTGCTCCACAGTGCCAAAGGCGCCACCAGCGGACGCTTGCGATAGCTCAAAAAAATGGTCCACATAGCTCTGAGCACTATGGGACTCAACATCTGAGGTCATCAGTCCCTTAGAACTAACCTAAGGACATCACACACATCCATGCCCGAGGCAGGATTCGAACCTGCGACCGTAGCGGTTGCGCGGTTCCAGACTGTAAGGCCTAGAATCGCTCGGCCACCCCGGTCGGCTCTGGCTTAGGTATCACTAAGGTTAGGGCACAGCCATTTTTCCCTCTGCCCAGTACGCGAATGGAATCGGACAGAGCCGGCCACGGTGGCCGAGCGATTCTAGGCGCTTCAGTCTGGAACCTTGCGACTGCTACGGTCGCAGGTTCGAATCCTGCCTCGGGCATGGATGTGTGTGATGTCCTTAGGTTAGTTAGGTTTAAGTAGTTCTAAGTTCTAGGGGACTGATGACCTCAGATGTTGAGTCCCATAGTGCTCAGAGCCATTTTGAACCATAGTGCTCAGAGCCATTTGAACCATTTCGAATCTGACAGAAAAACGAGAATATTGATACAATGTACCCTCCGCCATTTACTGAACAGTTGGTTGCAGGTACCGACCCGTGCTGGAACACCCCTATTAGTAAGTTGCGTAACTTCCACGGGCGGCAATGCAGGCATCCAGTCTATGGAATAGATGGCGAATATTGTTTTGGGATACGTTATGCCACGCTTGCTCAACCTGTTCTGTAAGAGTTGTGCAAGAGTAGTTGGTTGACGAGTCGGCAGGAGTCATTTCTCGTCCCATACGTGCTGTATTTGAGACAAGTCCGGAGGCTTTGATGGCAAGGGAAGTTGCTGCACGTCTTGCATATCAGTTATGCGGGCAGCGTAAGGACGAGCATAATCCTGTTGGAACAGCACATCACCCTGTTGCAAGAAAGGCAAAAGATCGGTCTGACAGCATTCTGCCCGTACTGAGCGCTGCTTAGCGTCACCTCCAGAGGTACCAAAAGTGAACGAGTCTTTGCTTACCGCGACTCAGACCATAATGCCTGGGATCGTGCCAGTGTGTCTTGGTTGAATGCACTCTATAAGGCGTCGTTCACCAGGTCTTCGTCGTAAGCGAAAACGACCGTCAGCTGCGTACAGGCATAATCTCCTTTCATCGTGAAAAACCACGACGCGCAATTCCATCTTCCAAGTGATCCTCTGAGGGCACCAGTCGAGTCATGCACGTCGATGCTGTGGCGTGAGTGAAAAACGGGCTAGAGGTGGGCGTGCTCATAGTCCCACTGCTAATAACCGGTTCACAACAGCTCGTGTTCACGCGTGTGGGATCACAAGCCCTCTTACCTGAGCTGTGGTAGCTGTACGATCTGCCACTGCTGTCTTTACGATACGACGATACTGGTGGGCGTCTGTGCTGCGTGGACATCCAGAACCTCGTCTGCAGGTATGACAATGGTTCACGTGACCACTGATACCAGCATTGTAGCATATCTGATGCAGCACGTCCAATTGTGTGGCAATTCTCCGAAAGGACCACAATTAAGAAGGCCACAATTTGACCTCTTTCAAACTCTCTCACTTGGCTGTAGGAAGCACGTGTGCGTCTCCGTGACATGGTGCTTGCTTCACATGTTTACACCACACTGAGCCTTCTGGTTCAAAAGTGGTTCAAATGGCTCTGAGCACTATGGGACTTAACTGCTGTGGTCATCAGTCCGCTAGAACTTAGAACTACTTAAACCTAACTAACCTAAGGACATCACACACATCCATGCCCGAGGTAGGATTCGAACCTGCGACTGTAGCGGACGCGCGGTTCCAGACTGTAGCGCCTAGAACCGCTCGGCCACTCCGGCCGGCGGTTTCGCAGGGCTCGAATGAAGGGTAGAGCCACAGGGTGTAACACATGTGAAATGTAACGTCCACTGTTCAAAATGCCGTCAATGCGAACAAGAGGTGATCGGAACGTGTAACCAATGGCACCCCATACCATCACGCCGGGTGATACGCCAGTATGGCGATGACGAATAGACACTTCCAATGTGCGTTCACCGCGATGACCTCAAACACGGATGCGACCATCATGATGCTGTAAACAGAACCTGCATTCATCCGAAAAAATGACGTTTTGCCATTCGTGCACCCAGGTTCGTCGTTGAGTACACCATCGCAGGCGCTCCTGTCTGTGATGCAGCATCAAGGGTAACCACTACCATGGTCTCCGAGCTGATTGTCCATGCTGCTGCAAACATCGTCGAACTGTTCGTGCAGATGGTTGTTGTCTTGCAAATGTTCCCATCTGTTGACTCAGGGATCGAGACGTGGCTGCGCGATCCGTTATCAGGTGTTCCCCAGGGAAGCGTCCTGGGACCTCTACTGTTCCTGATCTATATAAATGACCTGGGTGACAATCTGAGCAGTTCTCTTAGGTTGTTCGCAGATGATGCTGTAATTTACCGTCTAGTAAGGTCATCCGAAGACCAGTATCAGCTGCAAAGCGATTTAGAAAAGATTGCTGTATGGTGTGTCAGGTGGCAGTTGACGCTAAATAACGAAAAGTGTGAGATGATCCACATGAGTTCCAAAAGAAATCCGTTGGAATTCGATTACTCGATAAATAGTACAATTCTCAAGGCTGTCAATTCAACTAAGTACCTGGGTGTTAAAATTACAAACAACTTCAGTTGGAAGGACCACATAGATAATATTGTCGGGAAGGCGAGCCAAAGGTTGCGTTTCATTGGCAGGACACTTAGAAGATGCAACAAGTCCACTAAAGAGACAGCTTACACTACACTCGTTCGTCCTCTGTTAGAATATTGCTGCGCGGTGTGGGATCCTTACCAGGTGGGATTGACGGAGGACATCGAGAGGGTGCAAAGAAGGGCAGCTCGTTTTGTATTATCGCGTTATAGGGGAGAGAGTGTGGCAGATATGATACACGAGTTGGGATGGAAGTCATTACAGCATAGACGTTTTTCGTCGCGGCGAGACCTTTTTACGAAATTTCACTCACCAACTTTCTCTTCCGAATGCGAAAATATTTTGTTGAGCCCAACCTACATAGGTAGGAATGATCATCAAAATAAAATAAGAGAAATCAGAGCTCGAACAGAAAGGTTTAGGTGTTCGTTTTTCCCGCTCGCTGTTCGGGAGTGGAATAGTAGAGAGATAGTATGATTGTGGTTCGATGAACCCTCTGCCAAGCACTTAAATGTGAATTGCAGAGTAGTCATGTAGATGTAGATGTAGATGTAGCCATGCGGATAAGATGCCTGTCATCTCGACCGCTAGTGATTCGAGGCGTTGGGATCCAGCACTGCGTTCCGTATTAATATCGTGAATCCCCCTATTCCATATTATACTAACAGTTATTGGATCTCGACCTACGCGAGCAGCATTGTCGCGATAAGATAAACTGCAACCGCGGTAGGCTACAATCCGACCTTTACCAAAGTAGAAAACGCGATGGTACGCATTTCTCCTCCTTACACGAGGCATCACAACAACGTTTCACTAGGCAACGCCTGTCAACTGCTGTTTGTGTATGAGGAATCGGTTGGAAACGTTGTAGATGTCGCCACCGGCGCCAACCTTGTGTAAATGCTCTGAAAAGCTAATCATTTGCATATCACAGCATCTTCTTCCTGTCGGTTAAATTTCGCGTCTGTAGCACTTCATCTTCGTGGTGTAGCAATTTTAATGGCCGATAGTGTAAAAGTCGTTAGTACTAGACGGCCTATAGAAAATGTGAAGGTTTCGCGGAATCGGTTTTCCATTGCGCGAGTGCAAGATGCCCATTCTGCGATTTTCTCCGTTGCAGTGCAGCTGTGTTGTCCGTTATCGGCGTTATCAGCGCTTTGCGTAACCTATCTCTGTTTGCTGTCCTGCCGCTGCCGCGGAATGCATCTGAAGATAAGACTTACATAAACTCGTTGTTTTTTGTGATCCCTCAGAATTAAGTCGGGCATTATCTTGCTGTCTCCTTACTACGTAATCCTCTGCATTGAGCCAAGAACTCTAACTTGATAACATTTGCATCAAAAGGAATTCTTGTAATGCCAGAATATAAAAAGTGTAGAAAAGAAAAGCTGGCCACGCTCTCTTCGTAATACTATAGTATTTTAAAGGTTTCTTGAAATTACTGCAACCAGTTGCCTTTTGTTTTCTTCTTCATTTCCTTTATTGTCTCGTTACCGGTTTCGTACCGCCTAGCGATACATCATCAGGTGGTACATGTCTATTGATTGTCTGATGATGATTGATTCATTTGATCATGAATCGCTAAGCGGTTCGAAAATGGTAATGGGGTGATAAAAGAATTGAAGAACAAAGAAAAAGCGACTGTTTGCAGTAATTTCAAAAAAGCTTTATTCACCACAGTCGCAGTGTTCCTCATCCATAATGGATAAAAGTTTTACTTTAATATTTTGCTGGTTAAGTTGGCAGTCGGTCAAAACGGCTAGGGTTATATCGCACTCGGTCAAAATTTACACATTTTTTTTCTCTTGAAAACTACAGGTGTTGCGTAAACTATTTTTTCCCCGTAGGTCGCTGCTGAAAGTGTAGTGAGTTCATTTCGATAACACAGAGCACTGCTCAAATTAGCTAAGAGGTGTATGCGAACTTCAAAATACATGTTCATAAGAGAATACAGGGCTTGTCTAGTCTGTAATATGGCTCTGTAGTGGTACTATGGTTCTTGCTCAAGTTATTGCTACTTACATGTTTTGCAGCTGTAGGGGCTTTTGATTAACTGACATGATACTGTTCATTACGAAGATGTGTATCACAAACAGTATTGGTGGCTAGCGACAATTGCTAGTTGGAAACGTAAGAACGCAAACAGAGCATTTTTCATTTGCATCGGAGCTCTGTAGATCTCCGGCACAAGTAAATGCAAAAGACTTAGGCAAACTAGCATTCTTATATAACAAATAATAAACTTACGTGAACTTGTACATTAACACAGAGTTGACATTGCCTTACTGCTCCGTTCGTAATATCATATGTGTGGGAAGTTATGGAAAGTTCAGAAGAACAGAAACTTTTGAAATACTGTGCTTAAGAAGAATGCTGAAGATTATGCGGATATATCGGATACAACTGAGGAAGAGAGATCTTCACGATAAAGCTCAACTAAAAGAAGGGATATGTTTATAAAACACGAGCCATCTAGGACTTTTTGATAATGGAAGGAAGTGTTATGGGTAAAATGCACTGTCCGGTAATGCTTACAGCATCCCGCGAGTGACGTGCACAACAATGTAGCATCTAGGTCTCAGGTGCCAGAGTGGTCTGGGGAATACTTCATTACAGAGACAGTAAAGGATTTCAATCCGCAGCGTGGCCCAAACGGAAGTGGTGTATTTCCATTTGATCACTATGATGTTTAATGTATATTTACACCAATGTAACTTATACACTCTAAGAAAAAAGAAACGATGTAGCATGAAGAAATTACCCGAATGGGGCGGAAATCGGTAGTTGTGTCGTACATGTACAGACAAACAGATTATTACATTTTCAGAAAATTTGGATGCTTTATTCAACAGAGAGAGCTTAACAAATTACGAAAGCCAAAAATACTTCTGCCTACCTCTTGGGCTGTATACAAGCAGTTATTCGGCTTGGCATTGATTGAGAGAGTTGTTGGATTTCTTGAGAGATATGGTGCCAAAATCTGTCCAAATGGCGCGTTAGATCGTCAAAATCTCGAGATAGTCTAAGGACCCTGCCCGTAATGCTCTGAGCGTTCTGATTTGGGGAGAGACCTCGGGACCCTGGTGGCCAAGGTAGAGTTCGACAAGCAGCATAAACTCTCGCCGCGTGGAGTCGAGCATTATCTTGCTGAAATGCAAACCCAGGGCGGCATGTCATGAAGGGCAACAAAACAACTTCGATTTGCGCTGTGTTGTAAGCTGAAATGCAAACCCAGGGCAGCATGTCATGAAGGGCAACAAAACAACTTCGATTTGCGCTGTGTTGTAAGAGTCACTTGGATGACAACCGAAGGGGTCCTTCTGTGGAAAGAAATTACACCCCAGATCATCATTCCTATTTGTCGGGCCATATGGCGGGCAACAGTCATTTTGTACCCCAACATTGTCCGGAGCCTCTCCAGACACTCTTCTCTGGTCATCTGGGCCTGGAATCTCATTGAGTGTAGTAGAGTTGTCTTCAGTGATGAGTCCCACTTCGAACTGATCACCGATGAACAGCGAAGACTTGTTCAGAGACGCCCCAGACAGAGATGGGATACAAAACTGACTGTCGCCCGCCACACGACCCGACAATCTGGGCAGATGGTCTGGGGTGCCATTTTATTGCGTAGGAGGTCCTCTTTGGTTGTAATCCGCGGCACCCTTACAGGTCAGCGGTACGTCTACGAGATACTACACCGCGTTTTGGTGCCCTTCATGGCATGCCATCCCGGACTTATCGTTTCAGCAAGATAATGCCCGCCTCCACAAGGCGGAAGTTTCTACTGCGTTTCTACGTGCGTGTCAAACCGTACTGGCCAGCAAGGTCGCCAAATGTCTTTCCAATCGAGAAATTTCGGAGCATACGGGCACCCCCCCTCCCCCGTCCCAACCAGCCCGCGATTTCGACGATCTAACGCACCAGTAGGACAGAATTTGGCACGATAGCCCTCAGGAGTACATCCAACAACTATTATCAATCAATGCCAAGCCGAATAACTGCTTGCATAAGGGGCAGAGGTTGGCCAACGCGTTATTCACGTGCTCAATTTGGAAGCTCTTTTGTATAAATCATCCAATTTTTCTGAAATTGTGATCATGTGTTTGTACGCGTACGTAACATGTACCGATTTCTATTCCATTGAGATAATTCCTTCGCGGTGCGTATGTTTTTCCCTTAGATTGTTTACAACTGAGATGTACACATTTCTGTTACTGAAAAGACAAACGCAAGTTTATTTTTGGCGATTCCTTGCTAAGGATATCCACGGAATCTTCTCATTACGCTCTGTCGTTTCTTGAGGAATGTCCTCTGTCTCTTCCTGGACAGTCGCTTCATGAGTATTGTACAATCGCCATGAAAAAGAAATTGCTGTCGACCCCATTAGCAACTGAAAGATCACGTGTTCTCCCGGCCAAGGGATAGCACCGAATAGTGACTGTAGTCGATGCGAAAATTGCCGTCTCAGGCTCGTATGGGCTGCAGCCCCATCTTTCTGTCATGTGTCGACGGCAATGTCCCTGAAGCTGCGGAATGAAGAAATTGTTAATCATGGCCACATAAAGCTAGGAACTGACACTCAGTGGCTAGCAGTTGTTGTCTTTAAAAAATATGGCTCGCCGTTTCCAATGGACTGTCCATTAGCGCATCAGGCAACGACCTTTGAGCGTGCAGGTTTGGAAGACGATGTATACAATCGAGTGAAGTTAATTACTGCCATAGAGAGTTGAACAGTCTTTGTGTGTGGTTTATAGGTCCGATGGAGGGGGGCGAATCCTATTATCTTCTAAATCCAGTAGCTCCCAGCAACACACCTTGAACAGGGTGTGAGTTCTCACCTGTTGCTCACTGCATCTAGATCCACAGTACACAAATTTTGCTCTTAGCACATTCCTTGCACTGGGCTGGTTTCGACCCACGGGAAACTTCTGCAGTCAGAACAAACGGTACGCCGGCATTACGAAGTGCGCTGCGCAGATAAGCTTAGTTATAGCGATTGCGAAACACGGACGATAACAGATTAAAACGAGAGTTGGCGTCACGATTCTCTTGTCTCTAGCCGAGCTGTAAACTCGGTTGCAATAAAGGGAACTGTTCTTAATTGCCGAGATCACCTGCTGTTTCGGTCCCTGATGGGGTCATCTCAAGAACAAAGTTTCTGCACTGCGGCTCTATAATACTGATAAACTGAAAGCGGCAGTACGGGAAGAGAAGATGAAAGCGGCCGTACGGGAAGAGAAGGAGACCATTGCGCAAGAAGTGAATGACAGCTTAATGAGAAGCTTTCGCGTCTTCTTGAGTAATACATCGCCAACGATGGAAGCCATCTGAGTGATGTACGTTCTAGGAAATGAAGTTGTGTTCCGCTTTTCAATAAAGACGATGTGTGTACGACAGTTATCTTTAAGCTACACTATGTGATCAAAAGTATCCGGACACCTAGCTGAAAATGACTTACAAGTTCGTGGTGCAAATGTGTGTGTGAGATCTTATGGGACTTAACTGCTAAGGTCATCAGTCTCTAAGCTTACACACTACTTAACCTAAATTATCCTAAGGACAAACACACACACACACACACACACACACACACACACACACACACACACTCACCCATGCCCGAGGGAGGAGTCGAACCTCCGCCGGGACCAGCCGCACAGCCCATGACTGCAGCGCCCTGGACCGCTCGGCTAATCCCTCACGGCGTTCGTGGTGCCCTCCATCGGTAATGCTGGAATTCAATATGGTTTTGGCCCACCCTCAGCCTTGATGACAGCTCCCACTCTCACAGACATACGTTCAATCGGGTGCTGGAAGGACTCCTGGGGAATGGCAGCCCGTTCTTCACGGAGTGCTACACTGAGGAGAGGTATCGTTGTCAGTCGATAAGGCCTGGCGCGAAGTCGACGTTCCAAAGCATCCCAGAGGTGTTCTGTAGGGTTCAGCTGAGTCCGTTACAGGGATGTTACTGTCGTGCATTATGAACAGGTGCTCGATTGTGTTGAAAGATGCAGTCGCCAGCCCGAATTGCTCTTCAACAGTGGGAAGCAAGAAGGTGCTTAAAACATCAATGTAAGCCTGTGCTGTGATAGTGGCACGCAATGCAACAAGGGGTGCAAACGCCCTCCATGAAAAACACAACGACACCATAACACCACCGTCTCCGAATTTTACTGTTAGCGTCACACATGCTGGCAGATGACGTTCACGGGGCATTCGCCATACCCGCACCCTGTCTTCGGATCGCCACATTGTGTACCGTGATTGGTCACGCCATACAATGTTTTTCCACTGTTCAGTCGTCCAATGTTTACGCTCCTTACACCAAGAGAGGCGTCGTTTGGCATTTACCGGCGTGATGTGTGGCTTATGAGCAGTCGCTCGACCATGAAATCCACGTTTTCTCACCTCCGGCCATCTTTCTTAGTACTTGCAGTGGATCCTGACGCAGTTTGGAATTCCTGTGTGATGGTCTGGTTAGATGTCTGCCAAATACACACTACGACCCTCTTCAACTTTCGGCGGTCTCTGTCAGTCAACAGACGAGGTCGGCCTGTACGCTTTTGTGCTGTACGTGTCCCTTCACGTTTACACTTCACCATCACATCGTAAACAGTGGACCAAGGGATGTTTAGGAGTGTGGAAATCTCACGTAAAAACGTATGACAGAAGTGACACCCAATCACCTGGCCACGTTCGAAGTCGAGTTCCGGGGAGCACCATATTCTGCTCTCTTGATGTCTAATGACTACTGAGGTCGCTGACGTGGAGTACCTGGGAGTAGGTGGCAGCACAATTCACCTAATATGAAAATGGATGTTTTTGGGGGTGTCCGGATACTTTTGATCACATAGGTGTATTTTGTTTTAAATAAACACTAAATCTCGTAATAAACAAATCAGTCTAAATACGCTACTTCCCCTGGGCCACACTGCGGATTGAGTTTCCGTACCGACTTCGTAGTGAAGTGTTCCCCAGACCATTCTGACTATGATAATGATGTGCACGTCACAGGCGAAATGCTGTACAGATGCAGATGATCGGACAGTATATTTTCTACACCACAATTCCCTCCACTATCAAATTAAATAGTCGTTAATGCCTCACGATCAGTCCTATCACTCCATCCGTTCTTTTAATCCAGTTTTACCGTAAAGATCTTTCTTCCCCGATGCGATGCACTACTTCTTCATTATTTAATCGATCTATTCACGTGATCTTCAGGATTCTTCCAAAGCACGACATTTCAAACGCTTTTGTCTTTTTCATGTTTGTGTTGACCATTGTCCACGTTACTACTCCCACATTAAGGAAACGTAAGTACTTTCAGAAAATATTTCCCAGCATCTAAATTAATATGCTATACTAACGTGTAACCTCGTTTTCTTCTTTCAAGAAAGCGTGTCATGCCATTATCAGTCTTCATTTTGTATTGTATTTGTTCTGAACAACTTCCCACAAATATGATATTACGGACAGACCAGCATGATAGTGTCGGCTCCGTGTTAATGCACTATAAGTTCTCACTAGTTTATTAGTAGTTACATAAAAATGTTATTTTACCGAAGTCTTTTGCCTCTACTTGTACCGGCGGAAATGTTAAGCGCCATGGTGAAGAAGAAGAAGAAGAAGAAGAAGGGAAAAAAAGGCTCAGTTTGCGTTCTTATAATTCCATGCAATTGTTGTGATACACTGCTTCGTTATGATTAGTATTGTGTCAGTTGTTCAAAAGTTGCTGCAAGTACGAACCATGTAAGCAGCAATAACTTGAACAACAACAATATCACCAATAGAGAGCCAAATTATAGTCATCTAGTAAGTCCTATACTCTCATGCGTATATGTACGCGGTAATTCTTGAAGTTGGCATGGAGATCTTGGATAGACTGAACAGTGCTCTGTTTTACTCCCTTCATGAAGGATGAACTCGTTTTCCTCCCAACAGTGAGCCAAGAAAAAAGATATATAGTTTACGCAACACTTGTAGTTTGAAAGAGAAAAAATATATAAATTAGGACCCAGTGTAGACATAAGCTTGCCCATTTTGGCTGATAGCCATCTTAACCAACAAACTACTATAGTAATACAAAGAGAGTATGGTCAACTCCTTTTTTTAATGATTACATTTTGAAATTGCAAATATTGCTTTTGACGCAAATACTATCAAGTTAGAATTGAAGACACTGTGTGCTGCCGCGTGAAGAAGTCCGTAACTGTCTGCTGCAGTTCCTCGTACGACAGGAATCTTCGACCTTTCAAGGCCTTAAGTGACCGAAGGCGAGATATCCGCGTGGGGAGTGATCGAGATTATGTGCGGGTGTCAACTGTATTCCATTTTTCCTTCGCTGGCCTCCCAGATCGACCGGAGTTTTGCGTCGAATCGCGAGCAGCACTAACTTTTCACAACGTTCCACTACGGTTGTTTTCGACAGACATGCTGCCCCATATACATTCTTCACCCTTCGGTGGATGTACACCGGTGTTTGTTCCTCGGCAGCCAAGAAAACTTCAACAGCACGTTGGTCCTGTTTGGGCGCATTTGGTAATAACTTCACCTTATTTCATTTACCGTACGCACTTCGGAAAGATACGAATGCCGCACTAATCCTTTGCCTACATGTCGGTACTTATATGCTCGTATTGGAATCGCGCTACGTTGTGTATACGCTGCAGCAACGCTCTCAAACGGAAGTGTATGTTGGTGGCAGTAGAATCGTTCTGCAGTCAGCATCAAATGCCGGTTTTCAAAATTTTCTCAGTAATATTTCGCGGAAAGAACATCATCTGATAACACTATCGACTGCTAAAAACTCCTGTTGCACTACAGGAGCAAGTTGCCGGTAATGTTACTCCTATAACAGGAATTTGAGTTTTGGCCGTAAACATAATTGTAAAGTAAACAGTAGTTGAAGGAAAAGAGCAGTCGCTGGCCTAATTAGGCAAAGTGGTACCGAAAATTATACTGTTGATTAAGAAAAGCAATTTCTGTGTAGGGCTTTACCACCTAGCAAGTATTGGAACAGCAGTTTGTCATGAGCAATACAGATGTAAACGTAAAATGTTGTGGCAACAAATTCTCTCTCACTAACCTATACTTTCTGGATTGAACGCAAGAGAGCTAATATTCATTGCACAGTGTAGCTACATGGTGAAGGAGCACAACTACTGTAGTTTGGACATGAGGAGCTTCTACCATTCAGTTACTGAAAACACTGACATAAAAATGATCTCTAAACAGTTATATTAACTGATCTGACTACTACGTGTTTTCTTAGGGAGTATTCAGTAAATACAGCACGGGGTTCCTGAATGTCATGAACTGAACAGCTGCTGCAGCCATTTAACCCTTAAGAACATAAATCTTATTAAAAAGGGTGTTACAAATTTTAAATACTTTTACTCTAATAGTAATTATTATATTGGCTCAACGTTTAACAACACGACATGGAAACTGTTCTATTATCAGAGATCCGAACCAAACACTTCTGAAAAAACACAATGAGGGAACACTTATAAACACAAATAGAGGAATAGAAATGGTTTTACAGACCTCTGCGGCAGGTATTCATTATGTTGGCCCGTAAACGGCAATGGCCAACAACCACGTGTTTCGGTCACTGCTTTATTCAGCTACTTTTAATACTGAATAGATTTTAGTAAGGATGACTTTTAAGTGAAGCAATTAGTTCTTTTATTTGCATCTATGCTTTTACAAAACTTAAACTGTTTGTTTATGGAAAGTTGCGTGCAGTGTTTCAGAAGCAGAACTAACTGAACACTCAAAGAGTTTTACTGTTCCACAAAAGTTAACGAACACACTCAAAATAAGAATTACTTTGAGTTCAATAAAGTAGGACACTTAGATACATTGAAGCACTAAGAAAAGGATCCTCTCTAGGTAAAAGACTAAGGAGTAATCCAAGGTTCTCCACGCCAATTTGAACTCAAAACAATTATTGTTTGCAAATGAAGCAAATAATTGGTCCATGCAAGTAAATACGGTACTAAACTTTGGCTTGAAATGCAGGTGGTAGCAGTGGCGGTCTTCTGCGGCTGAATTACAGGCGCCACACTTACTCATGGCTCTTGCTGTATTAAGACTCAGAAAATTGTCAATTGGTGGCGGATTTTTGGGATTCAGAGCCAAACAATAAATAACGTGAATAATTAGCGAGTTATCTTCCACGTCCGAGGCATCACTATTCAGTTTGGGTGCTTTTCTAGCCTCATTCAACACACAGGATAAGAACAGTTTGCCTGCTTGCCACCATCTGACTCTGGCACAAAGATTCCTTTCGGTCCCACCGTCAAATCACCTGATCTGTTCCTTCCATGCAGGTTTCCTAACGAAGGGTCTTCCGTAAGTACAAACCTACTTGTCATATGGTGAACAAGCAAGACTCACTCGCCGTCCTCACAGCTTGGAAGGTAGGAGAAAACTTACTGGTAGAAGTAAAGCTGCGAGGACGGGCCGTGAGTCGTGCTTGGGTAGCTCAGATTGTGGAGCACTTGCCCGCGAAAGGCAAAGATCCCGAGTTCGAGTCTCGGCCCGGCACACAGTTTTAATCTGCCAGGAAGTTTCATAATGTCAAGACTTTTCTGAAAGACAGATTTGTTTATAAATAAATTTCCTGTTACCAGTCACGATTTACTTTTATTTATATTTTGCACGTCACGTTTCGGGAAGTGATTCCCATTTTCATGTGTGTTTTTCTAAACATTTACTTGCTTACATACTTCGCGTCAAATATTTAAAATTTTGGGAACTGATTCCCATTTTCATGTGTGTTTTTCTAAACATTTACTTGCTTACATACTTCGCGTCAAATATTTAAAATATTAACTCATTTGTAATCAGACGTTTGAAGCTGTTTTATACGTGGGAGTTAGATTATATAGAGAATCTGGGATTTACTGGTAAATTTATGAGCTGTTAAAGGGGAGAGAAGTCGATAAGAAAACGCAAAGCTGGAATGAAGTTTACACGTAAGCGTTGGACAAATTACTGATAAAACTCGGCCGTCAGAAACTGATGAGATACTTCAGTTCTTGAAAGACATAATACTCAGGAAAAGTCTCTCTGTACACACAGAAACGTCTGCAGCACTTTTTTTAATGTCTCTGTTTGTCTCTGTTTTAGCCGTCGCATGCCTCTGCGATTACCGTCGCGTTTCGTGTGATGTTTGAATGCTGTACATCACACTTAATCCGACAGGTTCTCAGACTCGCCGCAATGAGTTTTTTCTTCTAGTCTGCCTCGACCTGCCTTTTCAGATAGCTTTCCTACATGCTCAAGATATGATATAATACGAATGTTGACGCAGCGACTACTTGAACACACTTAGCTTTAATGGATTTGGTACGACATATTCGATGCATTTGAAGCAGATGTTTGGCATCGTTTGGAAATAATAACTTTGTTTAATTTTAAAGCTCTTGTTATCTCTTTTACCCACGTTACTTCCCGCTTTCTTACGCGCCGTTGCGTAACGTACCTCTCTGAGTGTATAATGTCTTCCTACTTCGCCGTCGCAAACTGACTACACAAGATAACAGTTCACTTATTAGTTGTGTGGCAAAAGCGCTTAAGAATATACAGATACGAGACAACAAGGGTGTTCAAAACAGCAAAAGACAAAAAATATGGCTCAGATCACTAAAGTGCACGAAAGTATCAGTGTTTTAAATAATTCACCGTGAGAAATAAACAGAACCCGAGAAATATATAACAGCAAAACACATCTGCGTACTATAAAAAAATAAAAATATTTGGCCTTTTTTATTGGCTGGTGTTATACGTGCAAATGTCATAAGAATCGCGTGAATTTCGGCCCACGTAGATTTATGCGTCAAAGTGATGTTCAAATTGCTACAGTAAAAACCGATGTCATCCCCGAAAGTACGCTGCTGACTGTGAAAATTCGAACACCACGGAGTAAGCATCAGTAAGATAGTTTACTGGACAATCGAGGCGTACAGCTTACCACGTGTAAATTATCATGACAGAAAAATAGCGCGACTCATTACATACGTCTTCTCTCTGCACAGCACTTTTTTCAAATATGGAGCTACAATGAAATGGCCCAAATATCCACGACTCTGAATGCGGCTTTCGCAGTAGTAATACAGTCACGGGTTCTCCGGCAAGGCACTGTACCGCGCTTTATAATATTGTTTTGACTGCTCCATCGTGTCACCTTCGTCTTACCGTCAGTCTTGCGCTACTCGTACATCGCTAACACAGCTTGGTTCAAATGACTCTGAGCACTATGAGACTTAACTTCTAAGGTCATCTTAACTACTTAAACCTAAGGACATCACACACATTCATGCCCGAGGCAGGATTAGAACCTGCGACCGTAGCGGTCGAACGGTTCCAGACTGAAGCGCCTAGAACCGCTCTGCCACCCCGGCCGGCTGCTAACATAGCTCTGATCTAATAACAGATCTAATAACAAAATCCTCACCATTGTACATACACATCTATGTCTGTACTCGAAGAACAATCCTGCGGTGTGTGATGGAGCGTACTTCATGTACTACAGTTATTCCCTCCCCCCTCCTGTCGGCCACCGATCCTCTCTCCCCCTCCCCCACTATTCCATTCGTGAATTGTAGGCTTGAAGAACGACTGTTGGTTGTCGATAAGTCTCTTGACTTTAGTATCACGGTCAGCTCGCGATATGTGTGTGGGAGGAGGTAATATGTTGCTTGACTCTTCATGGATCGTATGCTCTCGGATTTAAAAAAAGTGAGAACTAGTTTCCAGGCGTTATTATGCTGATATTTTATCCAGTTTTAACTGGATCTTACTCCAGTATTCCTCGGACGTGAGTTGCCGGACTGTCTGAAGGTACCCGCATCTGACGAGCTAATCATTAATAATAAATCAAATTATAAACGCGCCCTGTGGCAATTCCAACAGAACATTAATGATGCTTTACTTGCCCTTCATTCCTGCTGACCGTAAGTGTCTCGCAATTAATTGTGCTCTCAACCGCGTTACGCCGTTTCGTGGTTGGCTGTTGGACCACTGACCTGTAACTGGCACTCGCAGGGACTGTCTTATTTCTGCAGCCAATCACAATATGAAGAAGTTCGGCCTGTCCTGGACGGAGATTGTGCAGCAACAAGATCATTACATTAACACTGACGAAAAAAAAGTCGCAACACCAAAAAATATCTAATGTAGACTAATGAAATTTTGGGAATGCATTTGTCTAGGTAACGTATTGAAGTCATTAACATTGTAAGATCACGGTTTGATGTAAGCGCGAGATACGCCATTGCAAATGTGAAATGTTGGTACATTAATGAACGGTGTAGCCGCCAGAATGTTGAATGCAAGCATGAAAGTGTGCATGGATTGTGTTGTGCAGGTGCCAGATGTCAGCTTATGCACTTGGTGGGTCAATACAGGCACAGTTAATGCTGTTTATGGACTACGCTGGGGTTGACCTCCGACAATGTCCCACACGTACTCGACTGGAGACAGATGTGGTGATCGAGCAGTCCGAGGCAACATGTCGACACTCTGTAGAACGTGTTCTGTTACAACAGCCGTCTGTGGGCGAGCGTTGTCCGGTTTGAAAACACCCACTAGAATGCTGTTCATGAATGGCAGTATAAAAAATCGATTTACGAGATTGACGTAAAACTTTGCATTCACCCGAGTGGTCCTGCTGTTATACGAAATCGCATACCAGACTATGACTCCAGGTGTAGGTCCAGTGTGTGTAGCACGCAGACTGGTTGGTTGGAGGCCCTCAACCAAGAGCCAGAGCCAGCTTTCATCAGAAACACCACAGACCTCTACGCTCCCCGCCAATGACCTCTCGTTCGACGCCAGTGATTACCTCTCGTTTGACGCCAGTGAAGTCGCAAATGGCAGTCGTCTGGGGTCAGTGGAGACTCGAAGCTGCCCTTGAAGTAACCGACTTGTCGTTGTGGTACCAACTACTGCTTAAACTGCAGCTGCGGATGCAGTACTATGAGTCAGAGCCATATGCCGATTGCGATGGTCTTCCCTCTCCTTAGTGCCACGTCGCCATCTGGAACCCAGTCTTCTTGCGGCCGTACGTTCTCCTAACCACCGCTGCCAGCAACCATGTGCAGTGACCACATTCATGCCAAGTCTTACTGCAATATCGCAGAAGCAACATCCAGATTCTCGTAGCTCTATTATACGCCCTGCGTCAAACTCAGTGAGTTGTTGATAACGGCGTCTTTGTCGCCTTAAAGGCATTCTTAACCAACGTCAAATCACCTCTTCTATTCTCAAACTAACTAATGCTCACGACCGTTACACCATGTATTTAAAGCAAATTTAATTTGCGTCCTCATAGTGATGCTACTAGCGCCACACTTATGCGATAGAATAGATTACACATCATCTTTCAGATGCAGCAACACGCCTGCTAACCTTCGTTTATGTTACACAACTTCTTCTTTGTGCTGTTTGTTTTTCCGTCAGTGTACTTCGTACCTCATCGGTCCCGCTCTTCACACGTGTCTTGTAACTTGGCGATTTTTCTGCGGCATCGCTTACTTTTGCCCGTGCCCGCAGGCCTGGCTTCGAAGTATTGCCGGCAGGGAGTCCCCAGGTCAGAGCAAGAACCGTAGCCGGCAGTCAGGCCCTGAAGAAGCCCGCCAAGAGCCGGAACGGCTCCCCCACTTCCGTGTCTGCAGCTGCCGTGCTGAGAAAGCCAACGGCAGTTACAGCCCTGGTCTTACATCTACCTCCTGTTCCTAATACACTACATAGCCTTCTGCCCTATGCTACTGCGGCGAAGTTTTTACAAAGTGATAGACTCTACCACTCCGCGGCAGTATTTTCAATCCACAACTGCAGACAAAAGCGCAGTGACACGAGAGTAACGTCGTAAAATGTGCAATTTATGCTACCTGTCACCGAAAGTGATGCAAATATAGGTTTCTAGTTTGGTTCTAACACAGTTACAATGCAGGTATAAAATCGATATTTCTCTATAAAGGTAGTTTGGACACTTGAGCAACAAACGGATGGGCGTGAGGTATTACGTCATAGAGAATACCATTCGTCACGGACAAAATTTCCGCTAATGCTCGCTGGCGTCGCTAGGTGTCTTTTAGAACTGGTTGTGGCCCTTAGAGGTTGCAGGGCGCAGGCACCCAGCGGCGTGAGTGTGCAATGTGTATTGCCTACAATCCACTCATCTGCTTCTCGTGAAAGCGAGTAGACAATGCAAAATTAAAGTTGCTGATTCGCTTCTAAAATATCTTTCTCCACTTAGAGATATTTCTTCGTAGTGTTTTCTTGTCCAAAACCAATGTTACCAATTTACTGGGGGTAGGTAGTATGGACATGCAGCAGTCTTGGTTAGCAGACCCTGGTAATTCGATGGAATGTGTCGTCCCAGGGCCGGAGAATTTAATAAAAAGACACGTAGTGTCGTGGGACACCTCAGCTAAGATTCCGTCTCTAACAAAAGCTGTTCTGCATAACGTGATCTAAGACCACTTGAAGTTTGATGCAAAGACTTTGAAGCACCCAGTATGAAGGGTATTTCAAAAATACTTTTACAAACTTTGGGGACAGGTTACTTATACTCGTTTTGTAAATAAAATTGCCTTTTCTTGGTGCTAGTTACTTTATTAATCCCATGCGCGTTTCGTCTGCTCCTGTTCTAAGGCATCATCATTGGGATTTATAACGATACAGTTTTGTTAGTTTTAGATTCTTAAACAGTTCACTTCGCGATTTTTTTTGTAAAAAAAAATTAACGATTTGCTAATCTGTGTTTCCTCACATCTGGTATGGAGGTGCACTACCACTTTTATCAGTGCTGTATAATCACATCTTTGTGTTCTCGCCTTCCACACTCTGTTCACCATGTTTCTCACTCTTCTCTTATTTGTGGTGTACTGTTGTTCTTTTGTCACTCGACACAACTATTTCGTCGTACACCGTTTTTCACAACGTAAATATTGCGACTCCATTACGTGTTTTATCTTCTTTGGTATGTTTACCTATTTGTTGCCAACCTAACGAAGTATATGTCGAGACTACCTTCTATTTATGATGTTTATACCGTACGTGTGTGTATTAGTGAGAGAGAGGGGGGGGGGGGAGGACAGAGCCGATTTTTTTCGGGGAGGGGGGGGGGGGTGTTAGCGAGTGGTTGAAAATTTTGGTGACAGCTGATTTGATTCATTTCAGTATTCGGTGGAGAGGTTCCTTACACTAAAACAAAAAAAATGTGAAGTAAACATGTGACCTTCAGTGCTTACCTCGAGAGATACGAGTAGTTCTTCATCCTCGTTATTGTGAAACTCGCCTCTTCTACTCAACAAATACTCATAACAAGGTACGCATTTTGGAACCCATGTTCAGAGACATGTTTTCTTGTATTGGTGTAAGAAATCTGTCCCCCAAAGTTTGTGAAAGTATTTTTGAAACACCCTGTATAGACAGGGTAATACAGCTGCCCCTTCCAAACGGTTTTATGCAACCCGGAACGCCCTCGAATATCATGTGCAAGATTTTCATGCTCTCTCGCTCGTTACACCCAAACTGTTTGTGATACAGAAAAAATTAACCCGGAATTTCTGTAGAAAATTTAATATACTCAAATTTTGTACTGGGATACGTTTCACTAGGAGACACGGTTTTCGAGTTATTCAAGAAAAACGCGTTTGAATGTCAGTTTTATACCGCAGTACAACATTTACCTACATTAAATTTCCTACAGAAATGTCCTATTCATTTTTTTTCTGTAGGACTAATAGTTTGGACATAGCTAGCGAGAGACTAGAAAAATCTTGCGCATGATATTTCAAGGCGTTGCGGGTTTGCTTAAAATCCAGTGGTAGTGCAGTTGAATCATCCGTTGCTCTGCAAGCCACTGAATAGCGCATTGCGCGCATTACTTCGCAACAAAATTTAGCGATATTCTCTACCATTCCTTTAGCCATCAGCATGTGCCTCTGTACAGACCCTAATATGTCATTATTTTTATGCGAGATAAACGCATATTAGTTGATGCTCTGTGCTTACGTTTATTTGTCGTATTATGAATGCTTGGTGTATTTTGTGGCATATAATCATATGCACTATTTTTCACACTTTCTCCTGCTTCACTGTTATCTTTTTGAACGTCCAAAGGCGCCACACGCATTGAGAGTTGGTATGCATTGGACGCCAGTCATTTGTTGATCGTGCTGTTCTTACCCACACTACTTTACTCAAAGCAATTCACGTAAAAGATGTATCAGTAGCGAGATATCGCTCCACAACCTGTAGACGCCATACTACAAGAAACGACAGTTTCTCTATCCGATATTTAGAAAAGGCATCAGAAAGAGCAAGCAAAACTTCATTCAACAGAAACAAAATCTAAACAAATAGTACCAGATTAGCTGGTTCTTTTGGTTATGAATTCATTCCGTATCACTTCAACCGATTTAACTGACGAATTACCACTCAGAATGTTACTTTGCGTTTTACCTGACAGCGGTTAGCGTGTTCTTGATTGAGTGCCGATTCCGCATAAAAAGTTGAGAATAACT
Source organism: Schistocerca gregaria (assembly GCF_023897955.1). Taxonomy (NCBI): domain Eukaryota; kingdom Metazoa; phylum Arthropoda; class Insecta; order Orthoptera; family Acrididae; genus Schistocerca; species Schistocerca gregaria. The sequence continues at coordinate 802,593,202 of NC_064921.1, read as the reverse complement.
GTTCGCCTTACGTTTTTATTGTCACTCCCTTGCAGCGAACTAGCGAGCGCTGGAGGGTTTTTGTTTTGGAGAACTACGGTGGCAAAGCCCTGCTTCCAGTATGGCTGACCTCCTCCTGCACAGTCCCTGGGAATAATGTTCCTCGCGCCAGGATGTCTATTTGCTGTGGAAGGCTACTGGATAACTTCCGATTCTTATTAAATCCAAGCAGTCGTTATAATGATCTTACTGGTACAGAATACTGAACTGTTAAAAATATCACCTTGTTCAAATTATAATATAATATGCCAGTTTTCGCTACATCTACGCACACGCTGTACAACAGTACGCGGCAAAAGAGTACCACGTGCAGGTGTTTAACCACATCGTGTCTTGTTTTCTTCGTGTATAGAGCGAGGGAAAATGGCTATCTATATGCTTGGGTAATCGCATTATCTCTCTTATCTTAATCTCAATGATCCGTACGTGAGATACAGTACGAAGGCCGTACTGTAATCAGTCTTCTTCAAATACCGGTTGTCAAAATGTATCCGAAATCTTGGACTTTCCGAAGAATCACCATTTAAGTTCAACTGAACAATCACTTTTGAGTCCGACCATCATCGCTGTCTGTTGTCAAATGGTTCAAATGGCTCTAGGCACTATGGGACTTGAAATCTGTCGGCATCAGTCCCCTAGACTTAGAACTACTTAAACCTAACATCCATGCCCAAGGCAGGATTCGAACTTTCGACCGTAGTAGCAGCTCGGTTCCGGAATGAAGCCCCTACAACCGCTCTTCCACAGCGGCCGGTTGTCTGTTGTCATGCCTAGTCGATAAAGTCTACGGACGATGGAACACAGCTCTTGAATGGATTGTAGCAGAGTTTTGTATGCAGTTTCATGTCATTCAGTGGAGTAGTTGAAATAATGTCGAAGTAGTTGTGTATTTCCTTACGATCAACTAGTGACGACTTTACCTATAGACTGCAGCATACTTAGCGAACAGTGTGATTGATGCTAATCCTGCCTGGTAAATCGTTTGTATGCAAGGCGTTTGTTTTAACTTAGAAAAACTTACACACACATCTTATGAAAAAAAAAGATCCAGATGGAAAGTTAATATTTTCAGTGGTGACATCTGTCTGTTCTGTAAACACCCCCCCCCCCTTTTTTTTCAATGCAGATTCCCATTCTACGGCAGAAAATACCTAGGGTTAGGCCGAAACATTTTTTTTTTTTTCCATTCGTGGTTGATGCCGCTTTGTGTGTGTGTGAAATCTTATGGGACTTATCTGCTAAGGTCATCAGTCCCTAAGCTTACACACTACTTAACCTAAATTATCCTAAGCACAAACACACACACCCAAGCCCGAGGAGGACTCGAACCTCCGCCGGGACCAGACGCACAGCCCATGACTGCAGCGCCCTAGACCACCCGGCGATGCCGCTTTAATTGACGCGAGAATTACGGCAGTTGGATAGAAGAACACACGGAGATCATCGAAATCAATCCCGAAGGGAAGAGGAAACTACATTACGTTAAATGTAGCTGATTTACAACCTTTCAAATGCCTCTGTAAAAGCTCTAACGCGTCATTAAATTTGCAAAAATAAATTAAATTTTTAATAATGATGTGTACTGTTTAGAGTCAAATGAGCCGTTTCTTAATTACCGGAAAAACTGGATGTTGTCGAATACAGCGTCATCTATCACCAATAGAAAATAATATTTTGAGTAATCTCTAGGTATTTTCTGGCTTAGAATCCGATTCTGCAATAAAAATGGAGAGTTACAATTCGAAAACTGGAAGTTGGCTCCCATGGAGGAGGGGAGGGCGAGTGGAATGGGATAGGAGGTCGCTAGTTCCACCTCAGACAAATAACCTTGCAGATATTAACTTTTCATCTGGAACATGTTTTTCATACGACGTGTGTCTTTCGAGATATTTATACGTTACAAGTTAAAATAAACATCCTGTGTATTGAGTACGAAGGAAGGAACAAAGGAGGGAGCGGTAGGAAGATTAGAGTTCAATCTTTTCGCCGTCAAGGGCATTAGGGGCGGAGCACAAGCTCGGACAGGGCAAGAAACAACCCCAACATTCATCTTTATCAGTTTTACGGAAAATCTAGAATTCTTCTTTATCAGTTTTCTGGAAAATCTAAATGTGGATGGCCACGCGTGGATTTGACACCAACTGTTAATCGAATGCCTCAAACACTGTGCAACGCAGCTATGTGTCTACTGAGAAGGAAGGTTTTCGCGCATCGGTTAGTTCTTGCCGGATTAAGATGTGAAATAAACGCAACCCAAGAGTTGCTGGAGTATTGTGTATGACACAGAACTCGCAGTAGAGAACAAAAATAGCGGTGAGACAACCCGCCGGATTCTCAGACGGTGAGAACCGGATAGTAGGCAGGCGTCGGCGTGCGCTGAGTAATGCCGTGTCGTGTCGTGCGTTGTTGATGATGCCGCCACGCAGTGACGTCACGGGAGCGCTGCGTCCTGGAATAGCGAAGGCCCGCCATGTCAGTCCCACGGCCGCCCTCTGCCCTACCTCCCGCCGTGTCGCCGTAATTTCGCCTACGATGCGCGATAATCGATAATCTTCATCTGTACCGTGAACAGTGAAACTCGACCTGTTGCGAATACAGAGTGAGTCAGGAGCATGCCTTTAGGGTGATAGTATTACTGAGTCTGAACACAAAACGTCGTATGAGCGTATGTCATGTTCTTCACAGTTTCTGAGGAAAGTAATGAAAACAATGGGGAGCATGACAAATGCAAGTGATGGAAAATGAAACATTGAGATCTAATGCTTTTTTTAAGTTGTGTACATGGACGGTGATCGAAAAGTCCACCGTCAACAGTAACACATTTTGCAGCCCTTTTAGATAGCTGCTGTCTTACTGATTTGAGGTCATTCTTGCGGTCCTTTATTTGAGCACACCCATATAAACCACGAGCGACAAGTTCCTCCATTGTGTCCATTCTGCGCTTGTAGACTTCGCTCTTCAGCCAATCCCTTAAACACTAATGTAATGGAGTGAGATCGGATGACATCGGTGGCCAAAAAATCACTCCACGGCGACCGATGCATGGTGTACGTACTGTACTGTGTCACTGGCCGTACGGAATGTGCAGGAGCTCCGTCGTGCAGTAAGTACGTATGACGTCGTGTTTCCAAAGGAATATTCTTCAGGTATTCTGCTAACACATTTTGAGGGAAATCAAGATACCGTACTCAGTTGGAACAGAATACGTGGAATACAGCGTTCATTGCCAATGGTCCATTGACACAATTCTTTTCTTTGCAAAAACAGACATAATGTCTGATGGTATAACCGCAAACAGTAGTTTTACAGTCTTACTTATAAATCCGTCTTGATTGCCAAAATGTTTATTCACATGACCGGTTTCGGTTCCTCTAGAACCATCTTCAGATCTGGAATTTCGGTTACACGAGTACTCCGTCCACACACAGCACTCCTGTAACCGAAATTGCAGATCTGAAGTTGGTTCTAGAGGAACCGAAACCGGTCATGTGAATAAACAGTTTGGCAATCAAGACGGATTTATAAGTAACATTGTAGAATTCTTTTCGTTTGTGCATCATCTGCTACATGCAGATGTTTAACACTCTGCCGATGGATGCAGACTCTGCTCATGCACTATGATCATCACTCGTGTTGGTGGAATACCAAGCTATACAGCAATTCGTCTGGAGCTGGTAGTTGCGCTTCGTTTTCCCATTTCGAGAATGTTCTCAACTTCACTGAGATCTTGTTGGACGTGACATTCGGATACAATATGTACCCTGGGAAGCACACTACGCTTACGCAGTCTGTCAAACGCCCTGCTTAATACCCTGGTATCCGGAACTCGTGCGTATACGAAATCGTCGGTCGTATTCGCGAACAGCGGCTCTGGACTCCCCATTGCATAACTCGTAAACGAAATCATGTCACCATATTCCGCATGTGTGGAAGACCTGTGACATTTTTACTACACTGACTCGTACTGTTTTGAGCGTGCACGCAGCAACAATGTAGTATTAGTCGACTACAATAGTATTGCACGTGGGGACGAGGCCGCTTCGGCCGGATTGTCGTGAGGTTTCATCGTGTCATTTCACGAGGACACGCTGGGACCACGTCGCAGTGCGTGCACAATTGTTTTAAACTCGTTCACAGTGCGATGCGCTTTCCTTTGTCACCGCTGGACTTGTTTACTGAAACATCATCGCGTGTTTCCCATAACGGAAGGCCACGTGCAGTAGTAGCGTGCTCGTATAGTTCAGTGGCACTGAGACGTGAGGTAAACAATGTGTACACTTGCACGACTCGTTGCTCCACCATGCACAAGTGTAGTGCGCATTGAACGGGTCATTAAAAAACACTTTGTAGTCTGATGTCGCTTTGGTTGCATTCGCATGTCACTGCTGGTGAAGAAGGACATGCGACTGACGCCTGTGAGTATCAAACAGCTATATGGGGATACTGTTAAAGAAAGGGGCATACGTTCATTTGAAGCTTTTCATCCAGATTCGCCAATACTATCACCCCTCAAAACATGTACCTTTCGTCCTGACTCGCCGTGTATAGCGACGGCGTGGAAACCACTGCATCTTATACTCTGCAAAGCAGTGTGAAGTGCATATCAGATGGTACGCCATGTATTACCGCTGCTTCCCGTTCCATTCGGGATTTGAACGTTTTATTTTCCATGTTACGATCTCAGTTTCTACAACTCTTCAACACATTAATCACGTACTTCTCAGCGAAGCCTCATCCTTGAAAGCACACTTGCACTCAATTGAGGGTTGAAATATTGTGGGATGAACCATTTTGAGAACGAAAATCAGTTGGTGACAGTGGCGGCAAACGCTGCACGTGGTGCGGACCCACCAGGTTCTCATGTGGCATTCTCCAGTCAGTCACGTGGGCAGGATAACTTGTTGGAAATAATTGTCTTACGCTGACACCAGGGTTGTCAACTGCATGAAGAAGTGTCTCCTCCAACTGAGGTGTTCTAGCCCTTCTAGGCCTCCCATAGTCTAGAGTAGCAGACTCAAACTTCATTTGGTCTTCAGTTTCTCGCGATACAAACTTTGAGCACGACGGCCATTACCACCTGCTAATCCGTACAACAAATGGCCATCTGCCGAACCCACGTTTGAGTACACCTCCATTGTACTGTACCGGAAAGCAGACTCCGTGATCAGCTTGTTGACGCTACGTGCTTTATGCTAGTAGCGCAATGATTTTAACCACATGTTAACACAAGCAATGAAACGAGTCACATGTGAACAATGGAAAAAGAAACACTGGCAGCGAACCTAAGAATTACAACTTGCTGTACTGTACTAACCAAACATCACCAAGAAGATAGTTCGAACATTCCATGTATATGCGACAGTCATATGAAAACCGAACACCCGCACCGAGCAAGGTAGCGCAGTGGTTAGCATACTGGACTCACATTCGGGAGGACGATGGCTCAATCTCGCGTGCGGCCATCCTGATTCAGGTATTCCCCGATTTCCCTAAATTGCTTAAGGCAAATGTCAAGATGGCTCCTGAGCTTGTGCTCCGTCTCTGATGACCTCGTTGCCGACGGGACGTTAAACACGACTCTCCTCCTCCTCCTTCGAACACCCGCCGCAACTGCACCATGGAATAGTTCCATTGAAATGTAATCACCACACCTGTTTAGACATTTGTCCCACTGGGTGACGGGACGATCAGTTCCTGTTCCGTAGAACGTGGTCGGCCCCTGACGTATCTTCAGCTGCACCTCGTCCGACTGAAACCGACGTCCACGCATGTCTTTCTTCAGGCCTCCAAAGATGTGAAAATCATACGGCGAAAGATACGGGCTGTACGGAGGATGTTACAGTGTTTCCCACCCAATTGCAGAAGCATTGCGTTTGTCCGATTGGCGGTTTGCAGAGTGGGGGCAACAGGATGCTTCCTCTGCTCGTCGAGTTCCTCGAGCGTGGAACGACCATCTACATCTACATTGTAGTCCGCAAGTCACCTAATGGTGTCTGGCGGAGGGTACTTTAGGTACCACTGTCTGATCACTCTAACACTGTTCCACTCGCGAATAGTGCGTGGGAAGACTGATTTTCGGTAAGCCTCTGTATAGGCTCTAACTTTTCGAATTTTCTTCTCGTGGTCAGTACTCGAGGTGTATCTGGGGGGAAGTAATATGTCACAACGCCTCTCTAGTAACGTCTCCCAGTGGAGGTTGATTAGCATCACCGTAACGCTCTCTCGTCAGCTTAACGATCCCGTGACGAAATGCGCCGCTCTTCGTTGGATCTTCTGTACCTCCTCTATCAGTCCTACCTCCTCCTCTATGAGTCCTACCTGATAGGGATCCCAGATACACTATGTGATCAATAGTTTCCGGACACCTGGCTGAAAATGACTTACAAATTCGTGGCGCCCTCCATCCGCAATGCTGGAATTCAATATGGTGTTGACACACCCTTAGCCTTGATGAGAGCTTCTACTCTCGCAGGCATACGTTCAATCAGGTGCTGGAAGGTTTCTTGGGGAATCGGAGCCCATTCTTTAGGGAGTTCTGTACTGAGGAAAGGTATCGATGTCGGTCAGTGAGGCCTGGCACGAACTCGGCATTCCAAAACATCCCAAAGGTGTTCCATAGGAATCAGGTCAGACCTCTGTGCAGGGCAGTCCATTACAGGGATGCTATTGTCGTGTAACCACTCCGACACAGTCTGTGCATTATGAACAGGTCTCAATCGTGTTAAAAGATGCACTCGCCATCCCCGAATTGCTCTTCAACAGTGGGAGGCAAGAACGTGCTTAAAACATCAGTGTAGGCTTGTGCTGTGATAGTGCCACGCAAAACAACAAGGGTTACAGGCCCCTTCCTTGAAAAACACCACCACACTATAACATCTTGGCCTCCGAATTTTACTGTTGGCACTACACACGCTGGCAGATGACGTTCACGGGCATTCGCCATACCCATACCCTGCCACCGGATCACCACATTGTGTATCGTGTTTCGTCACTCCACACAACATTTTTCCACTGTTCAATCGTCCAATGTTTACGCTGCGTACACCAAGCGAGGCGACGTTCGGCATTTACTAGCGTGATGTGTGGCTTATGAGCAGCCGTTCGACCATGAAAGCCAAGTTTTCTCACCTTCCGCCTAACTGTCATAGTACTTGCAGTGAATCCTTATGCAGTTTGGAATTCCTGTGTGATGGTCTGGATAGATGTCTGCATATTACACATTACGACCTTCTTCAACTGTCGGTCAACAGACGAGGTCGGCCTGTACGCTTTTGTTCTGTACGTGTCCCTTCACCTTTTTTCTTCACTTCGGAAACATTGGTCCTAGGGATGTTTAGGAGTGTGGACATCTCGCGTACAGACGTCTGACACAAGTGATACCCAATCACCAGACCACGTTTGAAGTCCGTGAGTTCCACAGAGCGCCCCATTCTGCTCTCTCACGATGTCTAATGACTACTGAGGTCGCTGATACGGAGTACCTGGCATTAGGTGGCAGCACAATGCACCTAATATGAAAAACGTATATTTTTGGGTTGTCCGGATACTTTTTATCACAAAGTGTAGATGAACAATACTCAAGAACTGGTCGAACACGCGCCTTATAAGCCACTTCTTTCATGGATTAGTTACATTTCCATAAGATTCTTCCGTTGAATCTGAGCAGCCCTTTGGAGACACTTTGCAGAAACTGCGACTCACCATAAAAACAAAGTGCCCAGGAATCATTCAAAGCGCACGCCTGCCGGTCGGACGAGAGCTACGCTTCAACGATTTGGTTGGGGAAAACTGCAGCACCCGCCGTACAGCTCGGATCTTTCACCGTGTGATTTTAACATCATTGGTGACTTCAAGGAAGAGAGGTGTGGACATCGTTCTCCGTGGGAGGAGGAATGGCAAGAGTGGGTGGGTTGTGAATCCGCCAGAAACCGACCTCGTTCTACGAAACAGGAAATAACCGTCTCGCCTCCCAGTGAGATAAGTGTGTTAAAGCGTGTGGTGATTACTTTTGAACAGAACCATTCCACTTCCCATTGTGGCGAGTGTTCAGTTTTTATTTGACTGCCTCTCGTCAAAAAACGTTTCATATAATGCTGGTACACTTTTGTTGCGCACGATAAATGTGATCATAAAGAGAAGTGGGAAATGAGCTCTAACATGGAAATACGCGTTTCCGGACCCACAATGTAACGGGAATGTTTCTTGAAAATTTGACCGTAGCTTTGTGTTACATCCTGCGTTGCTCGTTGGGCAGGAGTTTGTCCACGCCATTTTGGTCTACACACAGCGCTGCCTGCAGGTCGAGCGAGACGGTGGGTGCTTGCGTCATCTTGAGTGTCAGGACGCGGGAGAAGAGTGTTTTTGGGATGCGAGGGCGTGCTGTTTCCGGGAGCGTGTCGGAAGACGGCGGGTGGGGGTGTTGGCGAGGTGGCGACTGCCCCAACCCCCCCCCCCCCCCCCCCCCAGCACAGCGCCTCGCCTCGCCGTATCGTCAATTAGCCGGTGACAAGACAATGTGCTGTACGGTCCTGGCAAACTTCGTTAGCAGCCGCGTTAATTAGTTTCCTCCGACGGCGCTAGCCGGCGTGGCGCTGCCTGCCTGCCGGGGCGCGCGTGTTCTCAAAAAATAATTACGCGTTAATTAATCTTTCCATTTCATCCGGTCGCACCCCCTCACACAAAAACAACACAACAGCCGGCGATGGCGATGGCGCCCTGTCCTTCTCTCCTCTCCCTCCTCCCCTCTCTCTTCTATTACTGGGCGTAATTAACATTCGCAACACGGGGGTGAGGTTCGGGGGTTGGCACTACTGCTCCCTGAGAGGCTCGCTGAAAAGGTGGCGGGGGAGGGGGGGTGGCAGACATCGAGGGGAGGGGACCGGAAGAGTGGAGGGGCGAGAGCAGCGACGGAGGAACGGAGATCAGGCGAGGGGGAGGCAAAAAACCTGAAATATTCCGCTTAAATTGGAATCCCCGCCCGGCGCAGTGAATGGGTGATAAAAGGGGCGGACAGACGATGGGGCTAATTTCTGGCTGGGGGCCTGGAGGCGGGGGCGCGCCATTTCGCGGCGCGGACGGCGCTTTTGCCTGTCGCGGAGCCGCTCTGGAATCTCGAGGACTCGCAAAGTGTCCAAAATGGTACGTGCGATATGAAGAACCCCCGTACATTTTCTGGACGTCATCATCTCCGAAAATGGCCGTCCACAAGCAATGAATTCGCTGGCGTCATTGGTTGGTCTTATAGCCAGTCGACGACTGAAGATAAGCTGTTGTAGCCGAAAAACATCTGACTCACGGTCAGCCGTCAGGGATGTGAATTACTTCATTATTCAATAGACAGAACAATGCCGGACGAGTTGCATCTACATCTAGAAGTTATATCTGCATCTACAGCTGCATCTATACTCGACAAGCCACTTTGCGTTGTGTGGCGGAGAGTACTTCGTGCACCGCTGCTACTTCCCCCCTTCCCTGTTTGTGTCGCACCGAGCGAGGTGGCGCAGTAGTTAGCACACTGGACTCGCATTCGGGAGGACGACGGTTTAAACCCGCGTCCTGATTTAGGTTTCCCGTGATTTCCCTAGCCGGCCGCGGTGGTCTAGCGGTTCAGGCGCTCAGTCCGGAACTGCGCAACTGCTGCGGTCGCAGGTTCGAGTCCTGCCTCGGGCATGGATGTGTATGATGTCCTTAGGTTAGTTAGGTTTAATTAGTTCTAAGTTCTAGGGGACTGATGACCACAGATGTTAAGTCCCATAGTGCTCAGAGCCATTTGAACCATTTTTTTGATTTTCCTAGATCGCTTCAGGCAAATTCCGGGATGATTCCTTTGAAGGGCGCGGCCGGGTTCCTCCCCCATCCCTCCCTAATCCCATGACCTCGCTGTTTGGCCCCTCCCCCAAATCAACCGACCCAATTTGTTTGGGCCGCCAAAAGTGTGCGGGGAAAAATTGCCGGAAGTCTCCGTGTGCGCTCGAATATATCTGATTTTATCTTTGTGATCTTTTCACTTGATACTCATAGGAGGAAGCAATATTTCGTTGACTGTTCTAGGTGCAGAATGTCTCTCTTGCAGCGTCTGCCCCTGAAGATGGTTGATCATGTGAGTGACGCTTTCGTGCTTACTGTATGAACCTGTAACGAAATGCGCTTGGCTCCTTTAGATCTACTCTTATTTCCTCTACCAATCCTATCTGGTACGAATCCGATACTGACGAACAATATTCAAGAACTGGTCGGACGAGGGTTTGTAAACTATTGCTCTGCAATCCTGTAATCATACAATAGTGGGTCTGTCCGTCTATGTATTCGCAATATTTTATATTTGTTTGTGTTGAGGGCCAACTGACACTCACGGTGGCAAGAGTCGATCCTCTGCAGCTCTTCCTGCTTTTCGCTGCAGTTTTCTAGCGTCACGATCTCCCTGTGTAGAAAAGCATCGTCCGCGAAAAGCCTCATGAAAGTTCTGCTGTTGACTACTTTGTCATTTCTACATATTGTGAAAAGTAAAAATGGTTGAAATGGCTCTGAGCACTATGGGACTTAACATCTGAGGTCATCAGTCCCCTAGAACTTAGAACTACTTAAACCTACCTAACCTGAGGACATCACACGCATCCACACCCGAGGCAGGATTCGAACCTGACAGTAGCAGTCTCGCGGTTCCGGACTGAAACGCCTAGAACGGCCACCGAGGCGTGTGAAACGTAATGGAGACATAACATCCTCTGGAGTTGCACCCTAAGTTACTTTTACGCCTGAAGACTTCTCTCCACTGAAAATGACATTTTGTGTTCTGTTTGCTAGAAATGCTCCAGTCCAATCACAAAGTTGGTCTGATGTTCTGGACGCTTGTATTCTGTTCATTAGGCGGCAGTGTGGAACAGTATCGAATGCCTTACTGCAGACAAGCAACGTCACGGGCGCCTGTATCTACCACTTTATGGGTCTCGTGGACTTACTGAGTGAACTGCCTTTCACACGATCGTTTTCTCCGAACTCACGTGGATTCCTACGGAGGAGATTTTCACACTGTAGGAATGTTATAATACTGTGTCATGAAGTCATGTTATTATGTGCAGAGGGAGTGTGGTTGGAATTACCGCCCGGCCACATCGAGTTTATTTGTACAGTGTTGTTGTTGTTGTTCTGTTCTTCGGTCCTAACACTCCTTTAGTGCGTGTTTCCCCTCCAGGTTGTCCACTGCATGCCTCTTCATTCTGGACGACTGCTGCAGTCGAGTCTCGGTTTTCCTTTGCAGTTTTCACTCCCCACACTTCCCGTCATTTTCAAATTAAGTATTCCTTGAAGCCTCAGAATGTTTCCTATCAGCCCATCCCTTCTTTGAGCCGAGTCGAGCATTTTCCTCTCCGATTCGTTCAGTATGTCTCCATTAGGTACTCGATCTACTCATCTAATCCTTCACATTATTGTGTAGCACCCATTTCAGAAACTTCTGTTCTCTTCTCGTTTCTACATTTAGTTTCATTAAATTCTTAGCTCACTCATGTCGACGGGTAACATACGAAATACAAGGTAAACGAGTCTGAGTACTGACCAACGTCATAAGGAGAGAATAGGACAAGAATCTTTGAAATAATTTAAAGATATACAAAAAATTGATCGAAGTGTGAGGAAGTCTTTTCTGAAAGTGTTTGTATGAAGTGTAGCCATGTATGGAAGTAAAACATGGGCGATAAACAGTTCCGACAAGAAGAGAATAGAGGCTTTGAAAATGTGGTACTACAGAAGAGTGCTGAAGAGTAGATGGGTAGATCATGTAACTAATGAGGAGCTACTGAATAGAATTTGGAAGACAAGAAATTTGTGGCACAACCTGAATATCAGAAGGGATCAGTTGGTAGAACACAATCTGAGGCATCAAGGGATCACCAGTTTAGTTCTGGAAGGAAGCGTGGAGGGTAAAAATGGAAGAGACGGAGACCAAGGGATGAATACAGTAAGCAGATTCAGGAGGATGCAAATTGCAGTAGTTACTCGGAGATGAAGAGGCTTGCACAGGAAAGAGTAGCGTGGAGAGCTGCGTGAAACCAATCTTGGGCCTTAAGACCATAACAGCGATTACAAAAAATTGTCATTTCACTCGTGTAGTGACTTATATTAAATTCTGGTAATGGTATCGTTGATGAGGTAGAGGGGGTTGGGTTGCTTTGGGGGAGGAGATCAGACTGCGAGGTCATCGGTCTCAACGGATTAGGGAAGGACGGGGAAGGAAGTCGGCTGTGCCCTGTCAAAGGAACCATCCCGGCATTTGCCTGGAGCGATTTAAGGAAGTCACGGAAAACCTAAATCAGATTGGCCAGACGCAGATTTGAACCGTGGTCCTCCCGAATGCGAAGGGCGGTCACACCCTTGATTGTCCACTATAGCTATCGGGATACTTCTGATCAAATTTCGTACGTTCCTGGTTCAGCTAACACATAGGCATCCTATAGCCTCTTGACTACCTGCTAAATCAGTTCTCAATCCCATCCCTCCTCCTGGAATAGCGGTTGAAGCGTAGCTCAAATGGTTCAAATGGCTCTGAGCACTATGGGACTTACCGTCTGAGTTCATCAGTCCCCTAGACTTAGAACTACTTAATCCTAACTAACCTAAGGACATCACACACATCGATGCCCGAGGAGGGATTCGAACCTGCGACCGTAGCAGCAGCGCGGTTCCGGACTGAAGCGCCTAGAACCCCTCGGTCACAGCAGAAGCGTAGCTACATCTATGCAGTTTTTTACCTCTACAGGACATGATCTTCAATTCTTCAGCTGGGTGAGACACACCCGAGGAAAGTTGTAGAGTTTCCTCTTGCCCATATTGAGAACGTTGTATCTCACGGTCTTAGTGGAGTGACTAACATTTTATTCGGAGCTCTTATCCGGCACAATGTGGTGGTGGGTGGTCGGGCCGCTGTGGTGGTCTAGTGGGCGGCCGCGCTGTTTGTGGAGCGGGTCGGCACTTGTCGAAGTGTGGGCGGCGGTGGCGGCGGCAGTGAGTCAGAGAGTCGCTGTGTTGTCGGGCCGTTGCGCAGGCGGCTTCGCTACGCCTCGCTGGGCTTGGTTTGTCCTCGCTGGCGGTGAGGTAACCGAGCGAAGGCTAGGTCGCCACGTGACGTGACAGCTGTCGCATAAACGTAAACAAGACGACGCGGCCGCATTTGTAGGGTCTGCCAAGGGTCACACGGCATCTGGACGTGTTTGTCACGAGAGTGTCGCGGGCCGTGTGTGATTTACGTTCTGTAGCGTCCTTTCGAGCAGCGACCTGATCTGCTGTGCGTGATCTACTGCTCCTGCGCTGCAATTGAGCCGTTTCATGGTTTCGCATTCCTGGGCTTATACGACCGCGTCGTCAAGTAGAATGATGTGTAAACATTTCTGCCAGTGTTGCAGGTTGCCTTGACCGGCGTATGTAATGCTACTTTTGTATACCCTGAAGAAGGCAACCTGCAATACTGAGAAATGTCTGTACAACATCATTTTCCAACATGTGCAGTCTACATTCTAGAAGAATTTACCGGAAAAACTTATTACCTTCGAACTTGGTTACGTGCAAACCTTGTCATACGCATTTATTTTATTTGTTTATCGGGTTCAGTGGGACCAAGTGAGCTAAAGCTACTAGATCTTGCAAAGATTCAGTACATCGTTTACAGAATGCCGATTAGAAAAATCATAAACAAAAGAAAGGAAGACATTAATAAAACGCGGAAAGAATTGTGAGAGAGGATACGACTAATTATGACATGATAGTTCAAACTGTTCAAATGTGTGTGAATTCCTAAGGGACCAAACTGCTTAGGTCATCGGTCCCTTGACTTACACATTACTTAAACTAACTGAAACTAATTTATGCTAAGAACAACACACACACCCATGCCAGAGGGAGGACTCGAACCTCCGGCGGGAGGGGCCGCGCAGTCCGTGACATGACGCCGACATGATAGTAAAAGTACGCAATTGTTGCAATGAAATACCGGACAGAACGGAAGGACAGTGCCACAAGGAAACCTTTCAACGTCACGGAAGACGCAAAATGTGTTAAAACCGATTTCCACAATACTTTTAATAACAATATCAGACAGAAACCGTTCGTAAAAGACACTCAGAACACTCAGAAAAATGAGTTATCTGAACAACTAATGACGTCACGAATGTTCAAATGTGTGCAAATTCCTTAGGGACCAAACTGCTGAGGTCATCGGTCCTTAGACTTACACACTACTTTAACTACCTTAAACCTAATTTATACTAAGAATGACACACACACCCATGTCCCAGGGAGGACTCGAGTCGGTATTCCCCTGCATCGTTCTGAAGATGAAATTCCGTATTTGGTAGTTTTCTTTTTATAAATTGCGTCTTACGAAAGTGAGGTGCTTCGAAGCACAGATGCATTAATTATCTTTGAGAACTTGTAACTTCATGCTCTGATTTTTTGTCTCGAAAAAATTGTGAAAGACGCTGTGTAGCCTTCTATAACGATTGCGTCCTGTAGAAATAAAACACGTAGATCAATTTAGGTATGTTTGCACTTGCAGAGCTAAGTAGCGCGCGGCATGAAGTTGAGGTAAATTGCTAGAGTCACGGATGACACAAAATGTGTTAAAACCGACTTCCACATTACTTTTAGTAACATTATCAGACAGAAACCGTTCGTAAAAGACACTCAGAAAATCACAGTCAATAAAAAACTGTTCTCTGAACACACATGTAAGAGCCACAGAAAGTGAATTACGACAGCACATTCTCTAGGACTTTACATCTACCGTTTACAGACAATGATCTTCTACTGGAAATTGTCCTATAAACATCGTTACTTGGGCAAGCAACTGTCGAGGAAAAGCTATGAAAGCGGTATATATTAAGGGTGAAATACACAATGTTCGTCCGCAGCTCATGGTCGCTTCCCGCGCCCGGGTTCCCGGGTTCGATTCCAAGCGGGGTCAGGGATTTTCTCTGCTTCGTGATGACTGGGTGTTGTGTGGTGTTCTTAGGTTAGTTAGGTTTAAGTAGTTCTGAGTTCTAGGGGACTGATGACCATAGATGTTAAGTCCCGTAGTGCTCAGAGCCATTTGAACACACTGTTGCATAGCAATTTCGAACCAAGTCACATCCATCAAACTTGCGCCAGAAAGACCTATGACCATGACAGGTGGTCAGTCATCTACATGGAACCTGGCTGTGTGAAATCTTTGTTTCATTTTAAACGAATGCGTAGACTGCTACAATTTGCTTTTGAGGACGATATCGTTCAAAAATATGTCAGATATGTTTGTGAACATATGGCGGCGTCTCTTCGGTGGTGAGACACCGCTTGAGCACGTCCGGGGAAAGTACAGGCTTATCTGGAGAAATTCACCAGATAAGATAAGTAGTTGTGTTTTTCTGGCGAAAAGCTTATCGCGAGTGCATGGATAAGTTAGAAGAGGCCTTTATCCAGTAATGTCAAGTTGCTGCAGATGATGAAGACAGTCATCGACTGCTTGCTAGTCATCGTTAACTTTCTATCTGGAAGTGTGCGACAGAGAGGATGCAATCCTTCCAACGGGAAAGTACAAGCGGTATGCCACATACAACCTCACAACCTGCCAACAACGCTGTTGCAAGCTGTCGTTTATTCGTCACCAACCGTATGACTTTCAGACCAAGGCATCGGTCAAATAATTCGGTCTTTCCTTGCCAAAAGGCTCCAGCGAAACTTGTACGTTACACACGCTACTGAAAAGAACGAAAAATCAGTATATATACGATCGTACGTAAATGCGAGTCAGCAGGGGAACAGACCAGGTGGTCACAGTATAAGTTTATACCGCGTTTTAGTGCAGCCCCATTTTAATGACACATTGTCAGTGCGAGGCACAACATTCTTGTAAGCTATAAACGATAGTTATTGTGCCACTACCTCAGCCATACACTAACACACCATTATAAAGTGCTAAATGGATCAACGACTTTCAGGAACACTTTCCGAAGGCCTCGTCTAGTTCGGCTAAAACCGATACTATAGCTGCCAAGGTCAGAGGGCGTATGTAGCAACGGAAAGCTGCTGTTCCGATACTGGGATTCCAGAGCGATGCCATAGTGTTCTTCACGCCGTATGTGAAATACGCTATTACTCCCTAGACGTTAGGCTGTGTTCAGAGTGACTCCTTTCGACTGGTTACCTCATTTCGATCGCGTTTGTTTGCGTTTGCGATCAGTCTCTTACTGTATTGCCGTAGAACCGGGCAGCCGTGAACCGTCTAGAAACAGAGTGAAGATATATAAATTGCCAAATAATCTACATAACATTTCTGTTCTGCACAGTTACCCTTCTGTCTGTGACTTAAAAATAAACAGCATTAATAGCAAAATTGAAATTGTCAATGTTTAATTCAAATTAATAATAGGAAATTCGTACCTTTGATCATGATGAAGAACGTTCTTTTGAGACAAGAATAATTTTCTAGATTTTTATTTTTGTGCATATAAATGGTACCTGCATCAAAAGTAATTGCTTTGGTTACATAAAAGCGCCAAAGCTATGCGATAAACTAATTTTTAGTACTTATAAAATAGAAATTATGTTTTGTGAGGATATAAAATACACAACTGCACTAATACTGAATGATGTGCGGTTCTAATTATGGGCAAAACAAACAAACAAAAAACAAGGAAAAGTTGTCAGATTCCAGTTTCTATCTCACACATTCATTTATGTTTCTTTCTCTACCAATACTACCGGTAACCTACCGTTTACTACGTCATTTATGTTGCTGTACCAAAACTACCGATCAGTAGCTTTGGTGGAGCGCAACTCTGTCAGTTGGAACCTGTTCTAACAATCACCTCGGGCGGGGTGGATGCTACGACACCTGCGTGCTTGGAGAGGAGTGGTACATTGCGACTTTTGTCATTAAAAAGAAGGCGAATGCATCTGGATGAGCTATACCTGTTTCGAAAAGAACTTTTCTCAGTTATTGGAATAATGAGACAAGTTTTACGAAAGTATGAAATGAAGGAAGAAACCTGTTACCCACTCGAGATGATTCGTGGTGACCTTGATAAGCAATGTTAGAAACATTCTGCGCAACTTCAAATAAATTCAGCAAAACAGACATATGAGAGCTAAACTTCAATGACTGTATTCAGCATATGTGTGAAAGACAACCGCCGGCCGGTGTGGCCGAGCGGTTCTAGGCGCTTCAGTCTGGATCCACGCGACTGCTACGGTCGCAGGTTCGAATCCTGCCTCGGGCATGGATGTGTGTGATGTCCTTAGGTTAGTTAGGTTTAAGTAGTTCTAAGTTGTAGAGGACTCATGACCTCAGATGTTAAGTCCCATAGTGGTCAGAGCCATATTATTTTGTGAAATTTTAGAATAATATACTCTGAACATCAAAAGTGGAAACATGCACACCACATTTGCAAACCACCTTAAATAACAGAATCAGTACCCTGCTAACATAAAAACTTCAGTAACCAGTACTGATAATTCGTAGACAGCTAATGTCCCCCTAATTATTTTTGTGGTTATAATTTACTCCTACAATTTCCAATAAATATTTTGCCTACTTGTGCTTTCGAATAAAGCTTCAGTTTAGAACTATGTCCTGATTATGACATGTTTCATTCTCTGGATGCCACAGACTACTTCTTCCTTGGACTAAACTTGTCAGTTTCTCGCAGTCGATGTTTCGAGTGTGTGAGCGTGGGCCGATTGCATCGAAGAAAACAAACAGATCTGAATTTCACGGATCGTCGTGGAAGTATGTGCGTTCTCGAGAAGATGAGATAGGCCAGAGCATGCAGGTGCTGGCGTTCCGATGATCTGGCACGCCTCGCCGCTTCTGGGTCAGCAGGAGCGCCTGTGGCGGCGGTGACGTCACCGCCAGCCCCGTCATCGGCCAAAGCGGACCGCCACTCTCTCCGTCCGCCGCTCCCGGTAGCCAGGCGCCAGCGCGGCGGGTTGCCTTAATGTCAGGGCGAGCCGACGCACTTAGGTTACGCAAAGGCGCAACTGATGACACTCTTTAAAAGTCCCGTAGCTTCTCCGTGAATGTCGGCTGCCGGTTTTGCAAGCCCTGCTATTAAATCTCTCGCTGTCACAGCAAGTATAACACGTATTGTTCATCTTCGGTACTGTGAAGTGCATCTCCTCTAGTGAACAAGTCCTCATAGCTTTTGAGATATTCATTTTAGAGTCCATGTTTACCGGACTTTTGATTTTCTTGTTTTGGTCCACTCTACGAGGGACGTTCAATAAGCCATTCAACATTTTTTTTTCTGTAAGCAGCTTGGTTTCATTCAGGAATCCAATATACCGCATTATTCCCTACTCTTTTGACTACAAAACCCTATTTTTCAACATTATCGCCGTGTCTGATTGCGATTCCTCGATCACCTCGAACGAGACTGTCCGCACGTTCCAATATTACGGAAGTCACAGCTGTGTGCGGCCGGCCGGCACGCGAGAGATCCGACAGAACTGCGCGGCCTTGTTGCGATGTTGACAGACGCCTCACCCAACGACTTACCGTGCTTCTGGACGCTGATCTCTGTAGACATTCTATAAATATCTGCAATGCCCTGGTTTTCCGCCAAAAGAAAGTCACTGAAAGCTCTCTCTTCTTGGAGAGCAACTCCGTTACAGGCGTCGTTTTGAAGACTACCTGCAGTGCTGCCGCGTATCGGAACTTCCTGAAACTATAGGGGTTGCATATTTCACTTTGTCCCACAACAAACTTTGCATCTTCTCTACCTAAACTGGCTGAGAAAAAAAGTATTGCATTACGTATCGAAGGCCCCTCGTACTACCTCCGAAAGTTGCCTACCCTACAGTCTCAGCAAGTGAACAGTAGAACAGTACCGGCACATGTATCCCACTGTCAGAGGTACCAGACAGACTGTCGTCTATAACTTTCGACTCGGTCGTTTCCGGTCCAGGGTCCGTTATTTCAACAACAAAAAATGCACTGCTCACAGAATTTTAACAGAAACATTGAAACATTGAACTACCGGAAGGTGTGCGCAAGATGGGTGCTACGAATGCTAAAAAAATGGTTCAAATGGCTCTGAGCACTATGCGACTTAACTTCTGAGGTCATCAGTCCCCTTGAACTTAGAACTGATTAAACCTAACTAACCTAAGGACATCACACACATCCATGCCCGAGGCAGGATTCGAACCTGCGGCCGTAGCGGTCACGCGGTTACAGACTGAAACGCCTAGAACCGCACGGCCACACCGGACGGCCGTTTTTCCCGGTTGATACATTTACCAGCCTCCATCATCCTTGGAAGTCCGTAATATCATCACAGAATCATAGTGTATATACAAAAAGCTCTACTAGATGTTTCAGTTTTGACGTTTCTTCTATACGTGTGCCACGTTTCGAATGCTTCCGGCAGATGGCAGAGCCTTAGCGAACCATCAGATTACGTCTGCAAGACACTCCGAGGCCTACGAGGAAGACAGACCGGGGCGCATATGTCACGAAGGTAGGCCTACTCAAATCAGCAGACAACTACGTTTCTACACCTGTTAACTCGTAACTAGGCGTGTCCTTACAAACGAAAACTGGATCTTCTACTGGAATCCGCTATTATGGAATCTTACTGCTATTAGTCCTATAGTGATGGGAGTCCATGGGCCTACTTATAATCTGTTACGGCAGTACTGGCGTACAATAAAATAAAATCATGCTAAAATGATTATCACGCACCACTACCTACCATCATGTAATGAGTACTGTTAAGCAGAAGCGATTAAATGCTATAAACAGGCCGTTATACCTTTTATATGGAGTATTGAGCTTAAATTAAATTTTGCTGTAGTACTGTTCAAATTCAAATGGCTCTAAGCACTATGGGACTTAACAATTGAGGTCCCCTAGACTTACAACTACTTGAACCTAACCAACCTAAGGACACCACACACATCCATGCCCGAGGCAGGATTCGAACCGGCGACCGTAGCAGCATTGCGGTTCCGGACTGAAGCGCCTAGAACCGCTCGGTCACAACGGCCGGCTGTAGTACTGTTAATCAGTAAGACTTCATAATAGCAGATTCCAATGGAAGATGCAATTCTCGTTAGTACTTACACGCCCAGCTGCGAGTTAACAGGTTTAGAAACTCACTTAGCTGAGCGAGCGAGCGAGTTTAGGAAAACCTTCGTGAGGTACGCGCCGCGGCCTGTCTTTCTCGTGGGCCTCGAAGGCACTTGTTAGAAGCAACGCGCTGTAGTTGAATTCTTGGGCACGGAAAAAGTTACTGTGGTGAACATTCAAAAATCTTGGTGTGCAGTATATGATAATGATGCAGTAGAAGGAGTTCTGTTGGGCAGTGGTTAAAGCAACAGGCAGTGCAGAAAGTGAACGCCATTGTCGGTAATGTTAGGACGTCTTGTCAGAGGCACATCTCCCCCCCCCCCCCCCCAAAAAAAAAAAAAAAAAAAAAAAAAAAAAAAAAAAAAAAAAAAAAAAAATTGGTCAGCTCCCTCTGCTGACAAAGGCATGTCGGTAGTCTTTTGGGGGTAATGATGTTGTCATTTTCGTGGAAGTGTTGCCAAAAGGGTCGACCATTGAGAGGCAAGTGTGAAGCCTGAGAACTAGCTCAAAAACCGCTTCCGACGTATTCGATCTGACAATAATCCAAAGGAACTCTCGATCCAAGAGGGCACTGCACGTCCACACAACACACGCACACATACACACACACACACACACACACACACACACACACACACACACACACACACACAATATCTGGGAAAACATCGCAAAATTGGGTCGGACATTGCTGCCTCATCCCCCTACAGGCCACACCTGGCGCCCTCGTACTCCTGTCTGATTGAGCCATTTACAGGTTCTCTGTGAGGGACACAGTCTGAAGATGGTGAGAACATAATTCATTCAGCGAAAATGTGCAAGGCTAACAAGGAATATGTGATCTCCACACAACGCTGGCGTAAGACTATAGAACGTGATAGGGTAGAAAGACACTACATGTAAAAGAAATGCTGAGTAATATTGTTCTGGTTGGTGTGATGAATGGTAGCTAGTTCTAAATGTAGAAAAAATTAGGTTGGTACAGATGAATAAGAAAAACAAACCTGTAATGTTCGGATACAGCATTAGTATTACGCCCTGCTTGATACAGTCACGTCGTTTAAATATATGGACGTAACGTTGCTAGGCGACATGAAATGGGACGAGCATGTGAGAATTGTGGTACGGAAGGCGAATGATCGACTTCAGTTTATTGGGAGAAATTTGGGAAAGTGTGGTTCATCTGTACTGGAGGCCACATATAATGCTAGTGTGACATATTCTTGAGTACTGCTCCAGTGTTTGGGATCCATGCTAGGTCGGTTTAAAGGAAGATAACGAAGCAGTTCCAGAGATGGGCTACTAGATTTGTTACTGGTGGCTTCGAACAACACGCAAGTGTTACAGAGATGCTTCGGGAACTCAAATGGAAATCCCTTGAGGAAAGGCGACATTCTTTTCGAGGAACACTGTAGAGAAAATTTAGAGAACTGGCATTTGAACCTGGCTGCAGAACGTTTCTAGTGCTGCCAACAAACGTTTCGCGTAAAAACTAGGAAGATGAGATACGAGAAATTGGGGTTTATACAGAGTCATATAGCCTACACAGTCGTTTTTCCCACGCTCTACTCCGAGTGGAAAAGGAAAGAAATGGCTAGTAGTGGTAAAGGGTACCCACTGCTTGCAACTACAATGTCTTGCTGAGCATATACATAGATGTAGTTTGTCCCTAAAGTCTAACTCATAAGAATAAATACATTCTAAGAAAAAAATGTGGAGCATTATTTATTCTTGTAATATTCGTATTAAGTAATGCAAACGTTAGAAACGTGAACTCGTTTCAATCCTCGCGGAAAGTGTTATTGTAAGCAGACGTATACGTTTCGGCCGGGCGTTATTGGAGAAGGCATGCGGTATTTTCGCTCCTCTGCGGCTCCGGCGGTGTACGCACTCACGCACCCAGGGCGGTGGTTCAACAATGGACGCAGGCGGTTCCGGTGCGGCGCACCAAGATAAAGACGCAGAAGGCGCCGCAGAAAGGCGCCATTGTTCGCGGCCGCTAATAAAGGAGGGGCGGTGGCGCCGCGGTGCGGAAGTAACGCGAACCCGCGGAGAACGGCGCCAAGACGCGCTGATTAGCTGGCCCGGCGCGGCACACGCGTGGGCAGGTGTGTGTGTGTGTGTGTGTGTGTGTGTGTGTGTGTGTGTGTGTGTTCCGCACCTGATGAGCTACCTGATGAGGGGCGCATCTGCCGAAACACGTCCGAGCACCTCTACGTCCGCCTGAGGTCCTGATGCGGAAGCTGGGCAGAACGAGGCAAACATGTGAACGTTCTACGAGTGAGATTTCTAGTGGCTGCGTCTGAATGGAAAGACAATCTTTAAACCGAAGCAGGGTAGGTAATGAGGAACGGGGAACGGTAACGCGCCGGGTAATAATATGTGACATTTATTCTTAAAGGTTAAGTGGAAGTTCAAGGCAAATTATATACCGATATATTTTCTTCTTTGGTACGGCTGCAGCAGCTCAACAACTCGTTGGAAGTCGCCTTAAAAAATATTGAGACATCCTGCCTCTGCAATTGCGAAGGTGTTGCCGGTGCAGGGTTTTGTGCATTTAACTGGTCTGCCATTTATGTCCCATACATGTATTAAGTGTTCGTGTCGCGCGATCTGGATGACCAAATCATTCCCTCGAGTTGTTCAAAATCTTCTTCAAACCACTCACAAACAACTGTGGCCCCGTGACATGTCAGGGAACATGAAGTCCACGAATGGCTGCAGATGGCCCTAAGAAACCAAACATTAACCATTTCCAGTCATTGATCGGTTCAGTTGGGCCACAGAAGCCAGTCAATTTGGTGTAAACTCAGCCCACACCATTATAGAGCCACCACGAGCTTGCACTCTGCGTTGTTGATAGCTTGGTGTCTCCGCCACACTCGAACCCTACAATCAGCATTTACCAGCCGAAATCGGGACTCGTCTAAACGGGCGAAGGTTTTCACAGTCGTCTAGGTTCCAACCCATATATATCGTGCTATTAGCAAAGGCAATCGCCTCGGTCGTCTGCTGCCATAGCCTATCAGCGCCATATTTCGTCACGCTGTCCTAAAGTATACGTTCATCATATGTCCCACATAGATTTCTGCGGTTATTTCATGCAGTGTCGCTTGGCTGTTAGCACTGACGACTGTACCCAAACTCCGCTGCTCTCGGTCGTTAAGTGAAGGTCACTGATTTCCCGTAAGATTTTCGAATCTTGTGCCACCTGCAGTTCCACGTCATGTGGCCATATTCACGGCGGATACGTTTTCACATGAATCACCTGTGTACAAATGACAGCACTGTCGATGCGCTGTCCTCTTATACCTTGTGTACGCGATACTACCGAAATCTGCATCTATGCATATTGCTATTCCATGACTTTTGTCGCCTCAGTTTGTCGTTCCGCCTTAACATACTGACAAAACCAACAAAAAAAGGAACTTGACCCCCGACTCAGTGCATACAACGAGCCATAGTTACAAAACACTATAAGAACAGTAGGCAATGAAAAATGTTGCAAGTACAATCCACCAAGTGAGATCCCACTGATTGCAGTAATCCATGTGAGCAAAAGTAAATAATTTGAGGCAAAGGCCTACACTATACGAGAAGTTGGGGATGATAACATGTAGAAGAAATATTTAAGGGATGACTCCCAACTGATAACAAGTACTGAGATAAGACCATTCACTTTACAGTTATACTTCCGGTCAACTTTCCAAGTAAGGAAAAAACGAGTGAGCAATGGTGAAAATGTATCAGTAAATTAAAACCAAATTTCACTAACAGTGTAGTATCCGACACGACCTTGTGACACGTGCCCTGATATTCCACCTTTTTGGTAGAAGATAAGAAAATTGAACTTGACTGCACGCTAAACACAGTTTTGCAGTCAACTCACAACCGTGTTAAATTATCCACAATGCAGAAGCGTCAAATACCGCAGATGTACGTAAGCGTGAAGGCACAATCAAATTCATAAACGAAAGCTAGACGGCTTTGGTTAACAAACTTACTTGAAGAAAAACGGTTCTACAGTGTTGTCTTACGACTCCGTGTTTGTGTGGCCGGCAGCGCGGTCCGACGTATCTTGTGTTCTCGACCGCATTATGTTTACATTTCGTAGCTCTACACAACTCTCCATTCTGTGTACACTACGCTGTTGACCCCTTATTACGTAAGCTCTTTTAAATATTTTTCTTGTTTTTCCATATATCCTCTTTCCAGAAGATATTGTAGTTACACTTTGGAGTTTTATTTCTGGTTTCATGCCCCTTATGCTTTTATTTGCCTAATAACAATAGGACGATCGCCTAATAACGACAGGACAATGTTTTCATCTTAATGCCATATACTGCACTATAAAGCGGGTGCTGGCTCACCACATTGCTTCATGCTTAAGTTCACATTTATTGTTAGTTGTAGAGACGGCTACATAGACTAGAATTTTGCTTCACATTATCCCTATCCTCCAGTTTTTAATGTTTCTATGTGTCACGCTCTTATTTTCCACCCCTCGAGTAATCTGAAGGTGCCCCACAAGGGCGAAACGCGTCACTGCCAATAAATGACTAAAATAATTTGCAACAAAGACCGTCTTATTCCAAGAAATTCGTCAGTGGTTGTTGTACCAGGCACCGAGCGTGGAATGGAACCCAATTTTGAAACATCTTATATTTGTAGTGGTAAATATGGATCAGGAAGAAATGAAAATTATGGTACAAGCCGACTTAATGAAGGCATAGGTTGACAGGAGACATTCTAAGGCATTATACGAGGCGTATTCGGAAAGCAAGGTCTGCTTAGGAGCGAAATGGAAACCGTTGTGAAAATTCGATGGAACTTTGCACAGATGTGTTGGGCAGTGTCTTTAGTGTGCCTGTCTATCGGTTCAAGTCGTTCTTTTTGGCTCAGAGCGCAAAGTGATCACGAAGAAATGCCTAAAACAACCGTGTCTCCCGCCAAATACGTGGATCTGACGAGAGATTTCGCCCGAACATATGCTGCCCACATACCATAAATGTCATGCGTTTCTTTCATCGAAACAATTTTCAGCCGCATTCTGCAAGGGCAATGAAGAAGCCCGTGCGGCCTTTTCGATGGGAAGTGCTTGATCGCCCACGATAGAGCCCTTAATAGGCACCCTCCGGTTTTCATCTCTGCTCATATGACCCGTTGGCTACGAAGACAACATTTTGGCACAAACAATGAAAGGCAGACCAGCGTAGAGAATTGGTGGAAAGGACAGGCGGCTGCTTTCTGAGACGACGGTACTGGGAAGTCTGTACAACGCCACGACATACACTCCTGGAAATGGAAAAAAGAACACATTGACACCGGTGTGTCAGACCCACCATACTTGCTCCGGACACTGCGAGAGGGCTGTACAAGCAATGATCACACGCACGGCACAGCGGACACACCAGGAACCGCGGTGTTGGCCGTCGAATGGCGCTAGCTGCGCAGCATTTGTGCACCGCCGCCGTCAGTGTCAGCCAGTTTGCCGTGGCATACGGAGCTCCATCGCAGTCTTTAACACTGATAGCATGCCGCGACAGCGTGGACGTGAACCGTATGTGCAGTTGACGGACTTTGAGCGAGGGCGTATAGTGGGCATGCGGGAGGCCGGGTGGACGTACCGCCGAATTGCTCAACACGTGGGGCGTGAGGTCTCCACAGTACATCGATGTTGTCGCCAGTGGTCGGCGGAAGTTGCACGTGCCCGTCGACCTGGGACCGGACCGCAGCGACGCACGGATGCACGCCAAGACCGTAGGATCCTACGCAGTGCCGTAGGGGACCGCACCGCCACTTCCCAGCAAATTAGGGACATTGTTGCTCCTGGGGTATCGGCGAGGACCATTCGCAACCGTCTCCATGAAGCTGGGCTACGGTCCCGCACACCGTTAGGCCGTCTTCCGCTCACGCCCCAACATCGTGCAGCCCGCCTCCAGTGGTGTCGCGACAGGCGTGAATGGAGGGACGAATGGAGACGTGTCGTCTTCAGCGATGAGAGTCGCTTCTGCCTTGGTGCCAATGACGGTCGTATGCGTGTTTGGCGCCGTGGAGGTGAGCGCCACAATCAGGAGTGCATACGACCGAGGCACACAGGGCCAACACCCGGCATCATGGTGTGGGGAGCGATCTCCTACACTGGCCGTACACCTCTGGTGATCGTCGAGGGGACACTGAATAGTGCACGGTACATCCAAACCGTCATCGAACCCATCGTTCTACCATTCCTAGACCGGCAAGGGAACTTGCTGTTCCAACAGGACAATGCACGTCCGCATGTATCCCGTGCCACCCAACGTGCTCTAGAAGGTGTAAGTCAACTACCCTGGCCAGCAAGATCTCCGGATCTGTCCCCCATTGAGCATGTTTGGGAGTGGATGAAGCGTCGTCTCACGCGGTCTGCACGTCCAGCACGAACGCTGGTCCAACTGAGGCGCCAGTTGGAAATGGCATGGCAAGCCGTTCCACAGGACTACATCCAGCATCTCTACGATCGTCTCCATGGGAGAATAGCAGCCTGCATTGCTGCGAAAGGTGGATATACACTGTACTAGTGCCGACATTGTGCATGCTCTGTTGCCTGTGTCTATGTGCCTGTGGTTCTGTCAGTGTGATCATGTGATGTATGTGACCCCAGGAATGTGTCAATAAAGTTTCTCCTTCTTGGGACAATGAATTCACGGTGTTCTTATTTCAATTTCCAGGAGTGTATCTCAAAGTCGGAGCGGCGACTGTTTAGAGAGGTAGCTGGAAGGGGTTGCTAACTGTTGCGAATAAAAAATTTTTGATTTTCACTGTGGTTGTAATTCGCGACCGATCGGACCTTACTTTCCGAACATCCCTCATACACTACTGGCTATTAAAATTGCTACACCACGGAGTTGACGTGCTACAGACGCGAAATTCAACCGACAGGAAGAAGATGCTGTGATATGCAAATGAATGCTTTTCAGAGCATTCACACAAGGCTGGCGCCGATGGCGACATCTGAAACGTGCTGACATAAAGAAAGTTTCCAACCGATTTCTCATACACAAACAGCAGTTGACCGGCGTTGCCTGGTGAAATGTTGTGATGCCTCGTGTAAGGAGGAGAATTGCTTACCATCACGTTTCCGACTTTGATAAAGGTCGGATTGTAGCCTATCGCGATTGCCGTTTATCGTATCGCGACATTAGTGCTCGCGTTGGTCGAGATCCAATGACTGTTAGCAGAATATGGAATCGGTGGGTTCAGGAGGGTAATACGGAACGCCGTGCTGGATCCTCGTATTACTAGCAGTCGAGATGACAGGCATCTTATCCACATGGCGTGGCATTTCAGATGTGTTACGACCGGTGGCTCTACCCTTCATTCGATCCCTGCGAAACCCTACGTTATATAATGTACTATCGCATGTTGCAGGTCCTGTTCGGGCCTTTCTGGATACAGAAAATTTTCGACTGCTGCCCTGGCCAGCACATTCTCCAGATCTCTCACCAATTGAAAATATCTGGTCAATGGTGGCCGAGCTACTGGCTCGTAACAGTACGCCAGTCACTACTCTTGATGAACTGTGGTATCGTGTTGAAGCTGCATGGGCAGCTGTACCTGTACACGCACACAAACTCTGTCTGACTGAATGCCCAGGCGTATCAAGGCCGTTATTACGGCCAGAGGTGGTTGTTCTGGGTACTGGTTTCTCAGGATATATGTACCCAACTTGCGTCAGGATCTATGCACCCAAATTGCGTCAGGATCTATGCACCCAAATTGCGTGTTAATGTAATGACATGTCAGTCCTAGTATAGTATATTTGTCCAATGAATACCAGTTTATCATCTGCATTTCTTCTTGGTGTAGCAATTTTAATGGCCAGTATGTATAATCGTTAGTTTGATAATGGAGTCAAATATGGGTGGTGAAAATTGTAAGAGGAGACCAAGACCTGAGGGTAGTACGTGGGTTCAAATGGTTGTAGGTCGCGGTGTTTAATGGTTGTTGGTGGCAGTATTTATGCAGAACTTGCACAGAATAGACTGCTACGGACCTGCATCGCTCCAGTTTTCTGGCTGATGACTGCGACATCGGTTTTTGCGCATCCTCTGGAGAAAGTTCGCGCACAGTGACGTGCACAGCTTTAAACGTTAACATGCGACGTCCTCGGGTACAACAATGTCATTACCGGTCCGCGTAACAATGTTTGCCCCGGCGAGGCGCGCACACCTGTTACGCCTTGCTGCGGAGTGAATGCAGGCGGCCATGTGAGTGAGGCAGCCATTAGCCGTCCCCCGCTAATGAGAGCCGCTGTCCGGGCGTGTGCCGTGTCGGACCAGATGCGCGTTGTTTTGTGCAGCTGCCAGCCGCGAGCTCGACGTTCTTCACCACGGCCTGGTGTCTGGACACGGCTCCCGTATTTACCCTAGCGACACTCATATCTGAAGCTCCGCTACTGAATGATCTCACAAAGCCAAACCGTTACACATGAATCGTGTGCAACACGAACTAGTGTTTAACCCTAGAACGGGCGGGCGAAAACAAGTAACACAAACGGACGGGCTGGGTTTGATAGACCCACCGTTTTATTTACGTACCAGAATAAGTAAGACTTAAATTTTCAACAGCAGTGCTACTGTACTTCTTTTACGATTAATTAATATTTAAATTTTCCATACAATCTTTTGAAAATAACGTTCTATTTCTCCTGAAATCTGAAAGTAAGAGTATTCAGTATTTAAAACATTTAAAACAGTTTTATTTTATTTTTGTCAGTTCACGTGCTCACATGTTATGGAATTAGCATTGTCAAGCACGCTATTACAAAATATTATACATTTTAGTGCATAGCATAATCTAATAAAAATGGTTTCTCTTGTTACGATATACATATTACTGATCCGTATTTTCTGCACTTCTCAATGGTAATCCCAGATAGATGTGCTGCCAGCTGTCGAATGTTGCTCCGGAGATTCTTCTGGTTAGCTCTCTGTGCCATGTGTGGTTTTATGAGTTCCAAACCGAGTTGCTTGAGAAACATCCTTCTTGAAATATCCAGTCCTAAGTTTGCTTTGTATACCACAAATGCATTTATACCAGGAATGTTCAAAATGCCATAAAACATGCACAATGGCCAGCGTCTTGTTTGCCTTCCAATGTTATATTCTGAACATATGGCATCAACCACGTCCACCCCACTCTTTCTTGAATTGTAGAATGTAATAATTTCTGGCTTCTTCATATTAACAGTTTCTTCTTCGATTTTATTGTTTGTATGCACTGAAGACAGTAAAATTACACATTTATATTTCTTTCGCATATATGACACAAATGTGAAATTGTCGCAAAATGCCGTCAACAGTTGTGAGCTCTGGTAAGATTCTCATCGTCCATCCGACTACTTTATATGATTGGGTTGCGAGTGCGAGTTTCAGAAAACTGCATACCTTACATAACACTTGGTCTTAGATTGTGTGATCTGGTACGTACATTTTAGTTGGGAACCTTTTTGTGCCATTTAGTTCATCCATCTCTCGACAAATAGTAAGGTGATGATTCACTGGAAGAGGGACCGGAACCAACCACACTCACGTTTCTCGCAGGAATAACGACGTTATCTTCGCTGTCCAGCTGTTCGTCGCTCAGTTCGCTTTCTGTGTTGTCATCACCTTCGGGAATAAAATCATGATCTACATCCGAATCGTCATTATCACTTTCTAATAACAGTTTTTCAACTTCTTCATTACTTAGAGGATGCTGCCAGGCCGTTTTCGAGCAGTTTTATTGCTCACAGTCAATATAACAAGAAGTTTAAATAAGCAGAAAAAGCTAACGTAAACGGACGGTCTGGTACTCTCAGACTCACAACACGCTTCCTTCCACGTCAGCAATCAACTGGCGGACAAAAGAGTTGATATTTGCTCGAATGTGATGGATGCCTAGTGCGAGAGGTTGTCATAAGGTTTTTAACTATCATCTCGAAGAAATAAACTTACTTTTTTGTTTCTAGAAATGGTTCTCGGGCGAGAGCTGGGATGCCGGAAAATCCCTATAGTATTTGATTGGCGCAACGACACCTTAATCATTTAACTTCGTTTTGCCACGAAAACATTAACCAGACCTTAAGGTTCCTCCTTCGGCCTGGACCCTTCCGACGATTGTTAAGGTGTTTGCTTTCAACAGAAGTCTGTCCGATGGAGCATAAAACTTTATAATGACCCCTTATGGTAGTATTAATTGATGTAGCAGTAGGTACATTATCCACTCACATTAATGTGACCACCTGCCAAAAGCCTGAATAACCACCTTCTGCAGCGTGGACCGCTGCAAGACGTGCAGGAAGAAACGTGCAGGAAGAAACTGAAGGCTTTGGAAGGTACCGACAGGAATGTGGAGCCATCCCGACTCCAGTTCCAGGTTTCTGTGTTCAGGATCTGTGGCCCAAATAACCCGATAGAGGGAGCCCCACAGATTCTCGATTGAGTTACATCCGGGGAGGTTGATGGCCAGAGGAGTACGGTAAAACCACCCTGACGATCTTCGAATCGCGCACGTACACAGTGATCTGTTTGACACGTTGCATTGTTGCGCTGGTAGATGCCGTCGTACCGACGAAAAGCACGCCGCATGTAGGGGTGGACATGGTCCCAACAATAGACTTATACTTGTCTTGGCTCATTGTTAGTTCCAGTATGACGAGATCGCCCGAGGAATGCGACGAAAACATTCTCCTGAGCTTAAGGCTTTCTTCTTCTATTTGGACCCTTCTGAAGATTGTTGCAGGATGTTTGCTTTGAACGGCCGTGTGTCCAATGGAGCATAAAAAGCTATTCATCTGGAAAGGGCACCTATCGCCACTCAGTTTGGCGTGAAAATTCCAGCCTTCGTCGCCAATGAACAACATTCAGCACGGGTGCATGAACCAGGAGACGCAGTTGGTAGCTGCTTCATTCATCCGGGTGGTCAAATGGGACCCCACATTTTTATTGAATATTCGGATTCTGCACCAAAAAATACGTACGTTTCACTCAAACCATTGTAATCGAGAATATTAAGTGTGCCTGTTTTTCCAGTTACGAAAGATGCATTTGGTTCTACATTTCATTTACGACGTAAGTGTAAACTTTTGTGTTCTAACGTTTAATATTGATGTTCGAAATTTACTTTAGTGTCGCTAATTTGAATGCACAGTGCAATATGGTTAGTTGTACAAGTGTTTGGGTAGAAACTACGTTTGGATTGATCCAAGAACGACGAGGTGTATGTAATAGTTTTGTTTTTCTATAAGGATGCTTGATATCAGTCAATCCCCTTGCCTCACACCATTTGCGTGCTTAATTTCGGTGATTCGCCTTGCCTCACACTATTCACGTGCTTGATTTCGGTGAATCGCCTTGCCTCACACCATTTGCGTGCTTGATTTCGGTGAATCGCCTTGCCTCACACCACTCGCGTGCTTTATTTCGGTGATTCGCCTTGCCTCACACTATTCGCGTGCTTGATTTCGGTGAATCGCCTTGCCTCACACCATTCGCATGCTTGATTTCGGTGATTCGCCTTGCCTTACACTATTCGGGTGGTTGATTTCGTTGATTCGCCTTGCCTCACACCATTCGGTTGCTTGATTACGGCGATTCGCCTTGCCTCACACCATTCGGGTACTTGATTTCGGTGATTCGCCTTGCCTCTAACGATTGGGGTGCTTGATTTCGGGTAGCATCTATTGCAGGTGCGCCTGTCGCTATCACGTCATGGATATTTTACATTGTTAGAGTGGTTGTGATTTGTATTTCACCAGTAGCCGCGTAGCGCCCAGCGCGAGTGTAATGGCAGTTGGATGGAGACACACACCGAAATCAGCCACCCTGATGGCGGGGATCTAGGGCGGCCACGGACATCAAGCATTCCGATGGTTTGGGAACGAACACAATCAAACCCGTAGAGAATGGAAGACTACGGCTCAGTACAAGTAGTTTATTTCCCAGAAATGTCAGTGTCTAACCGTATTATTTGTACTGTACAATCACATTTGCAATACTGAAGTAATGTTTGAACCTCAGTATGAACCGTTAGAACGCAAAGGTTCACATATGCATCGCAAATGGAATGCGGAATCAAATCAGTGTGTTCTTAATTGCAAAACAGCCACAAATGATATTTGTCGATTATAGCAGCGAAAAAGGAATACAAACGTGTCAAGAATGAGATTGACAGGAAGTCCAAAATGGCTAAGCAGGGACGGCAAGACGATAAATGTAAGGATGATGTAGAGGCATCCATCACTAGGGTGACCTTCGACTAATCTTAAAAATGGCTCTGAGCACTATGGGACTTAACAGCTATGGTCATCAGTCCCCTAGAACTTAGAACTACTTAAACCTAACTAACCTAAGGACAGCACACAACACCCAGTCATCACAAGGCAGAGAAAATCCCTAACCCCGCCGGGAATCGAACCCGGGTGTGGGAAGCGAGAACGCTACCGCACAACCACGAGCTGCGGACGACTAATCTCAGAAGATAGATTAATGAAAGGCAGATCTACATATCTAAAATTTGTAGACTTTTTGTCGACTGGAATACACTCTTTCGAATTCTGAAGGCATCAGGAAAAAGAAAACTGGCATTCTACGGATCGTAGCGTGGATGTCAGATCCCTTAACCGGGCGGGTAGGTTAGAAAATTTAAAAAGGGAAATGGATAGGCTAAAGTTAGATATAGTGCGTATTAGTGAAGTTCGATGGCAGGAGGAACAAGACTTTTGGTCAGGTGAATACAGGCTTATTAACACAAAATCAAATAGGGGTAATGCACGAGTAGGTTTAATAATGGATAGGAAAATAGGAATGCGGGTAAGCTACTACAAACAGCATAGTGAACGCATTATTGTGGCCAAGATAGACACGAATCCCACGCCTACTACAGTAGTACAAGTTTATATGCCAAATAGTTCTGCAGATGATGAAGAAATGTATGATGAGATAAAAGAAATTATTCAGGTAGTGAAGGGAGACGAAAATTTAATAGTCATGGGTGACTGGAATTCGAGAGTAGGAAAAGGGAAAGAAGAAAACATAGTAGGTGAATATGGATTGGGGCTAAGAAATGAAAGAGGAAGCCGCCTGTTAGAATTATGCACAGAGCATAACTTAATCATAGCTAACACTTGGTTTAAGAATCATGAAAGAAGGTTGTATACATGGAAGAATCCTGGAGATACTAGAAGGTATCAGATAGATTATATAATGGTAAGACAGAGATTTTGGAACCAGGTTTTAAATTGTAGGACATTTCCAGGGGCAGATGTGGACTCTGATGACAATGTATTGGTTATGAACTGTAGATTAAAACAGAAGAAACAGCAAAAAGGTGGGAAATTAAGGAGATGGAACCTGGATAAACTGAAAGAACCAGAGGTAGTACAGAGTTTCAGGGAGAGCATAAGGGAACAATTGGCAGGAATGAGGGAAAGAAGTACAGTAGAAGAAGAATAGGTAGCTCCGAGGGATGAAGTAGTGAAGGCAGCAGAGGATCAAGTAGGTAAAAAGACGAGGGCTACTAGAACTCCTTGGGTAACAGAAGAAATATTGAAATTAATTGACGAAAGGAGAAAATATAAAAATGCAGTAAATGAAGCAGGCAAAAAGGAATAGAGACGTCTCAATAATGAGATCGACAGGAAGTGCAAAATGGCTAAGCAGGGATGGCTAGAGGACAAATATAAGGATGTAGAGGCTTATCTCACTAGGGGTAAGATAGATATTGCCTACAGGAAAATTAGAGAGACCTTTGGAGAAAAGAGAACCACTTGTATAAATATCAAGAGCTCAGATGGAAACCCAGATCTAAGCAAAGTAGGGAAAGCAGAAAGGTGGAAGGAGTATATAGAGGGTCTGTACAACAGCGATGTACTTGAGGGCAATATTATGGAAATGGAAGGGTATCTAGATGAAGATGAAATGGGAGATATGATACTGCGTGAAGAGTTTGACAGAGCACTGAAAGACCTGAGTAGAAACAACGCCCCGGGAGTAGACAACATTTCATTAGAACTACTGACGGCTTTGGGAGAGCCAGTATTGACAAAAGTCTACCATCTGGTGAGCAAGATGTATGAGAAAGGCGAAATACCCTCAGACTTCAAGAAGAATATAATAATTCCAATCCCAAAGAAAGCAGGTGTTGACAGATGTGAAAATTATCGAACTATCAGTTTAATAAGTCACAGGTGCAAAATAATAACTCGAATTCTTTACAGACGAATGGAAAAACTGGTAGAAGCCGAGCTCGGGGAAGATCAGTTTGGATTCCGTAGAAATATTGGAACACGTGAGGCAATACTGACCTTCCGACTTATCTTAGAAGAATGGTTAAGGAAAGGCAAACCTACGTATCTAGCATTTGTAGACTTAGAGAAAGCTTTTGACAATGTTGACTGGAATACTCTCTTTCATATTCTCAAGGGGGCAGGGGTAAAATACAGGAAACGAAAGGCTACTTACAATTTGTACAGAAACCAGATGGCAGTTATAAGAGTCGAGAGACACGAAAGGGAGTGAAACAGGGTTGTAGCCTCTCCCCGATGTTATTCAATCTGTATATTGAACAAGCCGTAAAGGAAACAAAAGAAAAATTCGGAGTACGTATTAAAATTCATGGAGATCCATGCCGATGACATTGTAATTCTAGCAGAGACAGCAAAGGACTTGTAAGAGCAGTTGAACGGAATGGACAGTGTCTTGAAATGAGGATATGAGATAAACACCAACAAAAGTTAAACGAGGATAATGGAATGTAGTCTAATTAAATCAGGTGATGCTGAGGGAATTAGAATACGAAATGAGACACTTAAAGTAGTAGATGAGTTTTGCTATTTGGGGAGTAAAATAACTGATGATGGTCGAAGTAGAGAGGATAAAAATGTAGACTGGCAGTGACAAGGAAAGCTTTTCTGAAGAGGAGAAGTTTGTTAACATCGAGCATAGATTTAAGTGTCACTAAGTCTTTTCTGAAAGTATTTGTATGGAGTGTAGCCATGTATGGAAGTGAAACATGGGCGATAAATAGTTTAGACAAGAAGAGAATAGAAGCTTTCGAAATGTGGTGCTACAGACGAATGCTGAAGATTATATGGGTAGATCACGTAACTAATGAGGAGGTACAGAGTAGAATTGGGGAGAAGAGGAATTTGTGGAACTACTTGACTAGAATAATGGATCGGTTGGTAGGACATGTTCTGAGGCATCAAGGAATCACCAAGCAGAATACACTAAGCAGATTCAGAAGGATGTAGGTTGCAGTAGTTACTTGGAGATGAAGAAGCGTGCACAGGATAGAGTATCATGAAGAGCTAATCAAACCAGTCTTTGGACTGTGAACAAGAAGGACAATATAGCACCATCTACCACGAACGGAAAACGATGGTTTGAGTAAACCGTACATATTTTTTTGGCGTATAGTATGAATATGGAATAAATGTGAGGGGGCTTCCGTTTGAAAATACAAACGTGAAGCCGCCCACGCCGGAGGTGTGGTTAGGAGGCGCTCACTAGCACAGGGAAATGCCACCTTTACTAACATCAACTTTTCACAGAAAACATTTTTTTTTCGTACGATGCGTTGTTTTCATGATAAAAACAAGTACCCTCTTGTGTATCTGTACAGGGTGAGTCAGGAAGAATGGTAGATGCTTTGAGGGGTGATGGCATTGGTGATTCTGAACAAAACACTTCACGTGAACATATGCAATTTTCTTAACCGTATCTGACATACAGCTGTTTGAAATTCACCCTCGTGTGTTGCGTATCCTTCTTCACTAGCACTAATAGGCGAATACAGTAAAAGCGGCGTCAGGCTACGTAGTATTGTCTTCACTGTCCATTTCACTTCGTACTTAGCCGCCCGTGGTGGTTTAGCGGTTCTAGGCGCTCAGTCCGGAGCCGCGTGACTGCTACGGTCACAGGTTCGAATCCTGCCTCGGGCATGGATGTGTTTGATGTCTTTAGGTTAGTTAAGTTTAAGTCGTTCTAAGTTCTAGGGGACTGATGACCATAGATGTTAAGTCCCATAGTGCTCAGAGCCATTTGAACCATTTTGAGTTCGTACTTAACTTGACGAGCTTATCGGAACAGTTGTTCCAGACAAACGTGTTAATGGAGTGCGGCATCTTGATTTCTTTCAAATTGTGGTACTAGAATACTTGGAGGATATTCCTTTGGCAAGACGACGGCGTATGTACTTTCAGTTCGACGGAGGTCCTGCACTTTTCCTACAGCCAGTGGCACATCACAGTACCTCACTGAAACGTATCGTGGGCGTTGGATCGGTCGACGAGGAGTCACTTCTTGGTCACCGAGGCCACTCCATTAGATTACTGCTTGAGGGGGTGGGTTAAGAGCGAAGTTTACAAGCGCAGAGCGGACACAAAGGAAGAGTTTCTCGCTCATATTTTACATTCGTGTGCTCAAGTAAAGGCCCGCAAGGATGACCTCAGACCAGTAACACAGCAGCTGTTTACAAGAGCTGCAACATGCATTGCTGTTGAGGGTGGACTTTTTGATCATCTTTTGTGAGGTATGTGCGAAACTAAACAAAACATTAGATCACAATGTTTCGTTTACTATCACCTGCATTTGTCATGTTCGCCACTGTTTTTATTAGCTCGCTCGGAAATTGTTAAGAACAGGACGTATGTTTATAGGCCGTTTTTTTTGTTCAGAATCACTAATACTGTCCTCCCTGAAAGCATACACCTTTCATCCTGACTCATCGTGTGTACGTATAGTCCTAGAAGATCACATATATTTGAAAAAAAAGTATACAGCTATAAACAGCCGCTGATGTGTGGACTAAGTCTTCAGTCTTACCTCTGCCTAGCCAAGAAATGCGAAAGCTGGTCCAGAACGAATTACCACGTAAGTATTATTTTGGAAATTAATTGTAATGATGAACAGCCTCAGTTGCACCGTTTACCTAGATATTAACCTAGGTTTCAGTCGGGATAACCCAACCTTCTTCAGAATAACAGTATCTATCGATTGCCCATAGTGGACATCGTCAAGCTAAAACTACAAATCCATAAATTATCGTCAGAATGTAAAACTTATCTGGCACTGCCTCGGCCCCACTTCGTGACCGCGATGCGGCAGCCACGAGTGCTGTACTGGATGATACTATGGACAAAAGATAGATACTTTTATTCTGAAGAAGGTTGGGTTATCCCGACTGAAACCTAAGTAAATTTCTAGGTAAACGATGCAACTGAGGCTGTTCATTATTCAAATTAAAATTAATATTTATACAGTTGCTGACAGGGCCGCGAAATGTTGAAGATATTTAAATTATTGTGGAACATCAATACTGTGTATTTCAGCTTTTAATGAACGACGTTGCTTCAAACGCTCTCTGTAAACAACAAACAACTGACAAAACTCATAAAAGGAGTAATGTCAAGTCTCAATAGCACCACAAAATTGTGCTCGACTGTAAGAACTTTAGGGCCGAGCGAGAACGAGATGCCTGGTGTGGCTGCGACCTGGGAGGCAGGGCGGAGCTCTGGGTCTCGCCGTGACATCACATCACAACACAGCAGAGGGCAGGCCAGAGTGGATTCCGCCCCCGTCCTCTGGGAGCGGCAGCCGCCGTGTCTCCTTCCCTTCCCCGTTGGGCGGTAGCAGTGTAATACGCTTCCCCGCGCCCTACTCTTCAGTTCTCTGCTCTTCTCTCGCCGTGTG
This sequence comes from Schistocerca gregaria, assembly GCF_023897955.1. Lineage (NCBI taxonomy): Eukaryota > Metazoa > Arthropoda > Insecta > Orthoptera > Acrididae > Schistocerca > Schistocerca gregaria. The sequence goes on along the minus strand of NC_064921.1, from coordinate 802,555,354 downwards.
GCTTCCGCGCGGCCGGTAATTAGCCGCGTTTTTAATTAGCCGCGCCCGCAGCTATTTATCGGGGCCGCGACGGCAGCGGGGCACGAGCCAAGGCCCCCCGCACACAGGAAGCTCCGTCGGCGCTGGGATCGATGGCTGCCCGCCGCCTCCGGGGTCGCAGCACCCACCACCCAACTCAGTGCCCGATGGCTCCTCACACCGACACGTACCTCCATACCTCACCCTAGTCGTCTGCGGCTCTACCAGAGTTACACTACTGGCCATTAAAATTGCTACACCACGTAGATGACGTGCTACGGACGCGAAATTTAACCGACAGGAAGAAGATGCTGTGATATGCAAATGATTGGCTTTTCAGATCATTCACACAAGGTTGGCGGCGGTGGCGACACCTACAACGTGCTGACATGAGGAAAGTTTCCACAAACAGCAGTTGACCGGCGTTGCCTGGTGAAACGTTGTTGTGATGCCTCGTGTAAGAAGGAGAAATGCGTACCATCAAGTTTCGACTTTGATACAGGTCAGATTGTAGCCTATGGCGATTGCAACTTATCGTATCGCAACATTGCTGCTCGCGGTGGTCGAGATCCAATGACTGTTAAGCAGAATATGGAATCGGTGGGTTCAGGAGGGTAATACGGAACGCCGTGCTGGATCCCAACGGCCTCGTATCACTACCAGTCGAGATGACAGAGGCATCTTATCCGCATGACTGTAACGGATCCTGCGGCCACGTCTCGATCCCTGAGTCAACAGATGGAAACGTTTGCAAGACAACAACCATCTGCACGAACAGTTCGACGACGTTTGCAGCAGCATGGACTATGAGCTCGGAGACCATGGCTGCGGTTACCCTTGGCGCTACATCACAGACACGAGCGCCTGCGATGGTGTACTCAACGATGAACCTGGGTGCACGAATGGCAAAACGTCATTTTTTCGGATGAATCCAGGTTCTGTTTACAGCATCATGATGGTCGCATCCGTGTTTGGCGACAACGCCGTGAATGCACATTGGAAGCGTGTATTCGCCATCGCCATACTGGCGTAACACCCAGCGTGATGGTGTGGGGTGCCATTGGTTACACGTCTCGGTCACCTCTTGTTCGCGTTGACGGCACTTTGAACACTGGACGTCACATTTCAGATGTGTTACGACCCGTGGCTCTACCCTTCATTCGATCCCAGCGAAACCCTACATTTCAGCAGGATAGTGCACGAACGCATGTTGCAGGTCCTGTACGGGCCATTCTGGATAGAGAAAATGTTCGACTGCTGTCCTGGCCAGCACATTCTCCAGATCTCTCACCAATTGAAAACGTCTGGCCAATGGTGGCCGAGCAACTGGCTCGTCACAATACGCCAGTCACTACTCTTGATGAACTGTGGTATCATGTTGAAGCTCCATCGGCAGTTGTACCTGTACACGCTATCCAAGCTCTGTTTGACTGAATGCCCAGGCGTATCAAGGCCGTTATTATGGCCAGAGGTGGTTGTTCTGGGTACTGATTTCTCAGGATCTATGCACCCAAATTGCGTGATAATGTAATCACATGTCAGTTCTAGTATAATGTATGTGTCCATGCCCAATGAATACCCGTTTATCATCTGTATTTCTCCTTGGTGTAACAATTTTAATGGCCAGTAGTTTATGTTCAGTAGCGAGACAAGCAGCCCATCAAATCTATCGTCATGGATGAATGCTCGTAGATGAATGTATGCACCTGACACGTCTTGTCCTGTGCCAACCTCTTAAATCTTACACTAGCACTTATCACATAACGCGCTCTACTACCTTGGTGTGCAAAACTTAACGGACGACAATAACTTCCGCATCGTATGTCACTGCCAGTTAACATAGCTGGATAAAACTTGAACCGTAATGTATGCTCCTTGTGCTACAGTGTTGTTCCGAAGGTAACAGGAAGGAATACACAATGACACGAACAGAAAAGACGCTTTTATTCGAAGGCAGCAATTCGTGATGCTCCCCTGGACGTTACCGAGCAAGATGGCGCAGTGGTCAGCACACTGGACTGGCACTCGGGAGGACGACGGTTCAAACCCGCGTCCGGCCACCCAGATTTAGGTTTTCCGTAATTTCCCTAAATCGCTCCAGACGTGTCAGGTGCATACAGTCACCTGGTTCCTTTGAAATGGCGCGGCCGATTTCCTTCCCCATCGTTAACCTAATCCGAGCTTGTGCTCCGTCTCTAATGACCTCGATGTCGACGGGATGTTAATCCCAATTTTCCTCCCTTCCCCTGCACATTACAAACGATGGAACATGGTTCTTAGCACTTTGCCGTCCTCACGTCTCGCACAAATTTATTCGCTTGGCGCCGGCAGCGCTAATTGGGATTGCTTGGCTTGTCACCGGCCGCTTGTCACCTTTCCGTTGATGACAAGCTTCAAACACATTGACTTTTGCGCGCTTTAACTTTTCCGGTAATCCTCTATTTTGTTTTTGCTTAAGGTTGTCCAGCGCTGGAATATATCTTGAATGAGGAAATGTATGCCGTACTCGATTCACACAGCATCCGAATGAGTATGCCATATTTCGTAATTTTCGACGGATTGTAAACCTTAAAATTTAACTTTACACGCCACGGTATTATTCCTTCATCAGCTGAGATGTTTTGACTTAGATTAAACGTTTCTTTAAACTATTTTGGAAAAAATAATCGATTAAGAATTGCACTTTGAAAAGCCGGTCGGCATTATCCGGTTTATTGATATTGTCGGAAAAAAGTAAAAATGATAATATTTGCCTGAGTCGGTTACGAGACATCGTTTTGTGAAATATCGGTGTGTCTATCAACGGATTCGTTGACCAGTAATCATCGATCCTTGCTTTTTTTACAATTCCCATAAGGATAACGAGCCGAAACCATTTTCTAAGTTCTGGTCCCGTAATGTCGACAATTTTGTCATTTTTTAAATCCAGTTTCCTTCTATTGCAATTTTGACTGTTATACTTGTTTGTTTTGTTGCTAATACATTGAAATAGATCGTTCCCACAATGCTACGACATCCACGACGATCTGTGTATCATTGGAAAATATGTGTGGACCCGGAGATCCTCCAAATTTATTATTAGTCTTCAGGAAATCATAGTCTGTGTTGTTCGTCTGATTCGTCCGAATCAGTTGGCAACCGTAGCGTTCGCCGGATTCATCTTGGACGTACTTCACTATCTGCCGACGATTCTGCTTCACTTTCATTTTTTTGATGTCCAGTGTCTTCTTCCCAATCGGCCAGGTCGTCCGGAACGTCAGACAAGACGTCCGCGCGTTCATCGTAAATAATCGTATCGTATCTTTCGTCTGCTACGATGAAAGGGCACAAGTACTTATAAAACAAAACAACTTGTTGACGTGTGGCTTATTGTTACCCAAACAAAACACCAACAGAATGAAAAAGATACTGAAGTGCTGTCGCCGGCCGCTGAGCGATACTATGCAGACGACACCACTGTGTCGTCAGCGGTTGACCGCTAATTCGCGCACGACATCACTGTGGTGTCGCCGGGCGGCAAAGTGTTAATATGTTTCGTCGTCGCCACGTAGGGCAGTGCATACTGTGCAACGTCCTACTATGCTGGCCACAGAGTTGGCAAAGCGGTCTTGTGGGGTAGGACGTTCCGTATCTCCACCACCGCGGTTGACAATTGCCGGATGGTCCTTGGTGCATGTAGTCGTGCAGCAGTACGTATTCCCGGCGCATCCTACACTTGCTCGACGTCATTTAAGTCGGGGAAATGGGCAGGCCAGTTCATTCACCAAATATCTCTCGTTCTAAGACCCCGTCCACCTGCGCTGTTCGATGCGGTCGCGCATTGTCATCCAAAAAATGAATTCAGGGCCCAATGCACCCGTGAAAAGACACACATGGGGGGAAGACACTGTGTCACAGCAATGTTCATCTCTGAGCGTGCCATGGTGAATACGCCTATGCAACATTATGCCTCCCCACACTGTAACGCATGGACCACCAAAACGACTGTGTCAGACTTGCTGGCTGCAATAGGCGAGTAGGCGATTTCCGGCTGTATCAAGGTACGTCGAAAATTAGTTCTTGCACTGAGCCTGACTTATCCCAAAAGAGCATGTGGCCGGCCTCACACCTCGTCGGCTCGGACCCAGTTCTCTTGGGATCATCACAAATCACCGCCGATGTGCGTGTGTCAAGGGAACGCAACGTACTGGCCATCGTGCAAAGAGTACACACCTATGCAGTCTCCATGCCGCCGAGGAGCGTGAGACTGAGTGCCTTGCAGACCTGTTATATGTGGTTGCAACAGCACCTTCTACTTGACGTTACAACTACACCCTCTCCTGGGCAAGAGCCGTTTCTAGCCTGTTGCACGATGTAGCGGACCTCTGCTATTGTAGTTGACCGTCGTCGACCACCTCGTCTCACTCTCATAGCAGCGTCTGTGGTTCCGAACGCTCCCCATGCGCGTGAAACGATGTGAGCAATACCAAACTCCTGGGCTAGCAGTGTCTGTGGTTCCGATCGCTCCCCATGCGCTTGAAGCGATATGAGCAATACCAAACCCCTGGGCTACACTCGTCACACTTTGTCCTACTTCCAGTTTCTCGACGAATTTTCCCCGTGTGGCGTCATCCAGGTGTTGTCTCCGAACCGTGATGTGGTGAAGAACACCACTACAGTAGACCGGACCGGCTCCCTGATTGACACACACCGCCCTTTGCCGTCCCTTGAACTGCCTCCTGTTGCGGGACCAGGCCCATCTGGCACTACAGCCACGCTTACCTCACGCCCTGTAACGTCCAGCTTCCTGTACACGACAACGAGACTCGTGGCAAAATCGTCCTGCATTTCCATTCATTTCCACCGAGTAGTTAATATGCTACGGTACTATTTCTAGCTCGTCTTAAGTTTTGCAGAGCAGTGTTTTTTGTTTGCAGACTCATAATCCAAAACGTTGTGACCACCATGTGTGAATGCACGCTTTCTTGGCGAATTTCATTGATCCGAATCACCACCCAGCTGAAAACGTGATTGCCCACCGTGAAGTAGCTAAATGCCGCCTGGCGGAGTAGCGGGGGCGTGAGGTGTTAAAAAGAGTATGCAAAGAGAGAAGGGGAGAGACGAATAGGGAATCGTTCTAGCGATGGCATGGGCCACAAATGGGGAAATCGACTGACATAAGCGGCTTCGGCAGAGGGGAAATTGTCACGAGGCGGCGCCTGGGAACGGACGTCTCGGAAGCGGCGAAGCTGGTCAGCTGTTCGCGTTGTGTGTGTGGTTTTTTATCCATCAATCATCTGGCTGGTTTGGTGCGGCCGCCACGAATTCCTCTCCTGTGCCAACCTCTTGATCTCAGAGTAGCGCTTGCAACTTGCGTCCTCAATTATTTATTCGATGTATTAAACTCTCTCTTCCTCTACAGTTTTGCCCTCTACAGCTCCCTGCAGTACCATGGTAGTCATTCCCTGATGGCTTAACAGATGTCCTATCATCCTATCGCTTCTCCTTGTCAGTTTTTCCATATATTCCTTTCCTCTCCGATTCTGCGCAAAACCTCCTCATTCCTTACTTGAAATCAGTCCACCTAATTTTCAACATTCGTCTGTAGCATGCTTCGATTCTCTTCTGTTCCGGTTTTTCCCACAGTCCATGTTCCACTACCATACAAGCTGTACTCCAGACGTACATTGTCAGAAATTTCTTCTTCAAACTAAGACCTGTGTTTGATACTAGTAGGCTTCTCTTGGCCATGAATGCCCCTTTTGCCACTGCTTAGTCTGCTTTTGATGTCCTCTTGCTCCGTCCGTCATCGGTTATTTTACTGCTTAGGTAGCAGAATTCCTTAACTTCATCTACTTCTTGACATCAATCATGATGTTAAGTTTCTCACTGTTCTCATTTGTGCTACTTCTCATTACTTTCGTCTTTCTTCGATTTACTCTCAATCCGTATTCTGTGCTCATCAGACTGTTCATTCCATTCAGCATATCATGTAATTCTCCTTTACTTTCACTCATGATAGCGATGTTTCGGCGAATCGTATCGTTGGTATCCTGTCGCCTTGAATTTCAATTCCACTCCTAAACCTTTTATTTCCGTAATTGGTTTTTCGATGTAGAGATTGAACAGTAGCGGCGAAATACTACGCCCCTGTCTTATACACTTTTAATCCGAGCACCTCGTTCTTGGTCGTCCACTCATATTATTCCGTCTTGGCTCTTGTGTATATTTTATATTACCCGGCTGTCCCTATAGCTTATCCCTATTTTTCTCAGAACTTCGAACATGTTGCACCATTTTACATTGATCTAGGCGTTTTCCAGCTTGACAAATCGTATGAACGTATCTTTCTTTTGTCTTGCTTCTACTATAAATCGCAACGTCAGAATTCCCTCTCTCGTGCCTTTACCGTTTCTTAAGCCAAACTGATCGTCATCTAGCACATCCTCAATTTTCTTCTCCATTCTTCTTTATATTATTCTTGTCAGTAACATGGATGGCCGGCCGGTGTGGCCGAGAGGTTCTAGGCGCTATAGTCTGGAACCGCGTGACCGCTACGGTCACAGGTTCGAATCCTACTTCGGGCATGGATGTGTGTGATGTCCTTAGGTTAGTTAGGTTTAAGTAGTTCTAAGTTCTAGGGGTCTGATGACCTGAGAAGTTAAGTCCCATAGCGCTGAGAGCCGTTTGAACCATTTTTGAGCAACATGGATGCTGTTGACCGTGTATGCGCCAACAGGTCTTCGAATGAAGCACTTGGCATACGGTTTTGAATTCACGACATCCAGGAATATATGACAGTACTATATGACAGCACTATATGACAGTATCGTTTATTTTGGCGAGATGCATATCGGGCCTGAAGATGGCGTAGTGGAATGCCGAAACTGGTAGTCAAAATGAAATATGGTAACTTTTCAGTTACACGGCTGTTGGCGAATTTCAGTTATAGACACATAACCAGCTGATGTCTGTGTCCATGATGGATCAACCACAGATCTATGGAAAGTGGTTGAAGGGTGGTGAATCCATGAGTGCGCGACAAAGTGTTTGACGCGCACGTCTCACCGCAGAACGTGTAGGCTGGAGGCCCGCCCGCTTTGTAAACCTGGGTAGGCGGCGAGTTGTGGCAGCTATGACGACAGAGTACAAACCGCGCCACGCAGAATCGCAGCTGTATTCCGTTCTAAAAGTGGACAAGCATGTGGCCATAACGTTTTGGCTCACCAGTGTATTTTACAACGAATGTAACCTCTGCCAGACACTGCAAGGTGGCGTGCGGAGTATAGATGTAGATACAGTGTTGCAAGTGTTGCATAGCTGTGGAAGGCACTGGCACCTCGTCTCTGTTCCTGAAGCTGCCCAGCCGTGTGCGCCATCGCGTCGCGGTCTGTCGCCAGGCACAAACCCGGGACCGGAGAGCAGCACGTATGTGCGTGGCGTGCGTGTCATTAGGCTGAGATCCGCGCCACTCGAGGGGCAAGGCGCTGCGCCCCGTAATAACTGCTAATGGAACGGCCCGGCCGGGCCGGGCCGCATTACCGTAACGACTTGCCGCCGCCCCCGCCGCCGCCGCCGCTGCCGTCCCCGCTGTACTTGGCGCACTCGATCCCACCCCCGCCGGTCGTGGCTCTATTAGCCCTCTTGCCGCGGCGGCTTCAGACACGAGTGCTAATGCGGCTCGCGCCGTTCTCTTTCTTCTCTCTCTCTCTCTCTCTATCTCCTTTTTTTATGTGCACCGCCCTCTTGTTTGTAACAGGCCTCTACCAGGCTCTACCGATCAAGTAAGCCGACTCCACAATTATTGCTCCCAGAATTCACCGTGCGTCCATTCGCAGCCGAAACTGGACCACTCGAGTGGGAACACGGAAATTTAATGGACTGTTGAAGGTGTAACAGAATGCCGGCACATACATTTTTATTGATTATTTAATTTTAAATCCAAATTCAGAAAAATGACACGAAACGAAACTCTGGTTATTTTATACGACACGCGTTCAAAAAATGATACTTTTTTTCAAACAGTTATATTATTTCCCTACCCCAATGTTATCCTCTTCAAAACAGTCACCATTAAATACAGGATGACAACTATTGAACTACACTCCTGGAAATGGAAAAAAGAACACATTGACACCGGTGTGTCAGGCTCACCATACTTGCTCCAGACACTGCGAGAGGGCTGTACAAGCAATGATCACACGCACGGCACAGCGGACACACCAGGAACCGCGGTGTTGGCCGTCGAATGGCGCTAGCTGCGCAGCATTTGTGCACCGCCGCCGTCAGAGTCAGCCAGTTTGCCGTGGCATACGGAGCTCCATCGCAGTCTTTAACACTGGTAGCATGCCGCGACAGCGTGGACGTGAACCGTATGTGCAGTTGACTGACTTTGAGCGATAAGAAGTGCAATAGTATCGAAGGAAATTGACGGAGATTCGAATTGTGAAATGATTTGGGTGAAGGTCACGGTTAAAGCAGGCTCAGACATGGTAATTGGATGTCTCTATAGGCCCCCGGGCTCAGCAGCTGTTGTGGCTCAGCACCTGAAGAATAATTTGGAAAATATTTCGAGTAGATTTCCCCACCATGTTATAGTTCTGGGTGGAGATTTTAATTTGCCGGATATAGACTGGGACACTCAAACGTTCATAACGGGTGGCAGGGACAAAGAATCCAGTGAAATATTTTTAAGTGCTTTATCTGAAAACTACCTTGAGCAGTTAAACAGAAAACCGACTCGTGGCGATAATATATTAGACCTTCTGGTGACAAACAGACCCGAACTATTTGAATCAGTTAATGCAGAACAGGGAATCAGCGATCATAAAGCGGTTACTGCGTCGATGATTTCAGCCGTAAATAGAAATATTAAAAAAGGTAGGAAGATTTTTCTGTTTAGCAAAAGTGACAAAAAGCAGATTACAGAGTACCTGACGGCTCAACACAAAAGTTTTGTCTCAAGTGCAGATAGTGTTGAGGATCAGTGGACAAAGTTCAAAACCATGGTACAATATGCGTTAGATGAGTATGTGCCAAGCAAGATCGTAAGAGATGGAAAGGAGCCACCGTGGTACAACAACCGAGTTAGAAAACTGCTGCGGAAGCAAAGGGAACTTCACAGCAAACATAAACATAGCCAAAGCCTTGCAGACAAACAAAAATTACGCGAAGCGAAATGTAGTGTGAGGAGGGCTATGCGAGAGGCTTTCAATGAATTCGAAAGTAACGTTCTATGTACTGACTTGGCAGAAAATCCTAAGAAATTTTGGTCCTATGTCAAAGCGGTAGGTGGATCAAAACAAAATGTCCAGACACTCTGTGACCAAAATGGTACTGAAACAGAGGATGACAGACTAAAGGCCGAATTACTAAATGTCTTCTTCCAAAGCTGTTTCACAGAGGAAGACTGCACTGTGCTTCCTTCTCTAGATTGTCGCACAGTTGACAAAATGGTAGATATCGAAGTAGACGACAGAGGGATAGAGAAACAATTAAAATCGCTCAAAAGAGGAAAGGCCGCTGGTCCTGATGGGATACCAGTTCGATTTTACACAGAGTACGCGAAGGAACTTGCCCCCCTTCTTGCAGCGGTGTACCGTAGGTCTCTAGAAGAGCGAAGCGTTCCAAAGGATTGGAAAAGGGCACAGGTCATCCCCGTTCTCAAGAAGGGACGTCGAACAGATGTGCAGAACTATAGACCTATATCTCTAACGTCGATCAGTTGTAGAATTTTGGAACACGTATTATGTTCGAGTATAATGTCTTTTCTGGAGTCTAGAAATCTACTCTGTAGGAATCAGCATGGGTTTCGAAAAAGACGATCGTGTGAAACCCAGCTCGCGCTATTCGTCCACGAGACTCAAAGGGCCTTAGACACGGGTTCACAGGTAGATGCCGTGTTTCTTGACTTCCGCAAGGCGTTTGACACAGTTCCCCATAGTCGTTTAATGAACAAAGTAAGAGCATACGGACTATCAGATCAATTGTGTGATTGGATTGAGGAGTTCCTAGATAACAGAACGCAGCACGTCATTCTCAATGGAGAGAAGTCTTCCGAAGTAAGAGTGATTTCAGGTGTGCCGCAGGGGAGTGTCATAGGACCGTTGCTATTCACAATATACATAAATGACCTGGTGGATGACATCGGAAGTTCACTGAGGCTTTTTGCAGATGATGCTGTGGTGTATCGAGAGGTTGCAACAATGGAAAATTGTACTGAAATGCAGGAGGATCTGCAGCGAATTGACGCATGGTGCACGGAATGGCAATTGAATCTCAATGTAGCGAAGTGTAATGTGATGCGAATACATAGAAAGATAGGTCCCTTATCATTTAGCTACAAAATAGCAGGTCAGCAACTGGAAGCAGTTAATTCCATAAATTATCTGGGAGTACGCATTAGGAGTGATTTAAAATGGAATGATCATATAAAGTTGATCGTCGGTAAAGCAGATGCCAGACTGAGATTCATTGGAAGAATCCTAAGGAAATGCAATCCGACAACAAAGGAAGTAGGTTACAGTACGCTTGTTCGCCCAATGCTTGAATACTGCTCAGCAGTGTGGGATCCGCACCAGGTAGGGTTGATAGAAGAGATAGAGAAGATCCAACGGAGAGCAGCGCGCTTCGTTACAGGATCATTTAGTAATTGCGAAAGCGTTACGGAGATGATAGATAAACTCCAGTGGAAGACTCTGCAGGAGAGACGCTCAGTAGCTCGGTACGGGCTTTTGTTGAAGTTTCGAGAACATACCTTCACCGAAGAGTCAAGCAGTATATTGCTCCCTCCTACGTATATCTCGCGAAGAGACCATGAGGATAAAATCAGAGAGATTAGAGCCCACACAGAAGCATACCGACAGTCCTTCTTTCCATGTACAATACGAGACTGGAATAGAAGGGAGAACCGATAGAGGTACTCAGGGTACCCTCCGCCACACACCGTCAGGTGGCTTGCGGAGTACGGATGTAGATGTAGATGTAGATGTAGGGCGTATAGTGGGCATGCGGGAGGCCGGGTGGACGTACCGCCTAATTGCTCAACACGTGGGGCGTGAGGTCTCCACAGTACATCGATGTTGTCGCCAGTGGTCGGCGGAAGGTGCACGTGCCCGTCGACCTGGGACCGGACCGCAGCGACGCACGGATGCACGCCAAGACCGTAGGATCCTACGCAGTGCCGTAGGGGACCGCACCGCCACTTCCCAGCAAATTAGGGACACTGTTGCTCCTGGGGTATCGTCGAGGACCATTCGCAACCGTCTCCATGAAGCTGGGCTACGGTCCCGCACACCGTTAGGCCGTCTTCCGCTCACGCCCCAACAACGTGCAGCCCGCCTCCAGTGGTGTCGCGACAGGCGTGAATGGAGGGACGAATGGAGACGTGTCGTCTTCAGCGATGAGAGTCGCTTCTCCCTTGGTGCCAATGATGGTTGTATGCGTGTTTGGCGCCGTGCAGGTGAGCGCCACAATCAGGAGTGCATACGACCGAGGCACACAGGGCCAACACCCGGCATCATGGTGTGGGGAGCGATCTCCTACACTGGCCGTACACCTCTGGTGATCGTCGAGGGGACACTGAATAGTGCACGGTACATCCAAACCGTCATCGAACCCATCGTTCTACCATTCCTAGACCGGCAAGGGAACTTGCTGTTCCAACAGGACAATGCACGTCGGCATGTATCCCGTGCCACCCAACGTGCTCTAGAAGGTGTAAGTCAACTACCCTGGCCAGCAAGATCTCCGGATCTGTCCCTCATTGAGCATGTTTGGGACTGGATGAAGCGTCGTCTCACGCGGTCTGCACGTCCAGCACGAACGCTGGTCCAACTGAGGCGCCAGGTGGAAATGGCATGGCAAGCCGTTCCACAGGACTACATCCAGCATCTCTACGATCGTCTCCATGGGAGAATAGCAGCCTGCATTGCTGCGAAAGGTGGATATACACTGTACTAGTGCCGACATTGTGCATGCTCTGTTGCCTGTGTCTATGTGTCTGTGGTTCTGTCAGTGTGATCATGTGATGTATCTGACCCCAGGAATGTGCCAATAAAGTTTCCCCTTCCTGGGACAATGAATTCACGGTGTTCTTATTTCAATTTCCAGGAGTGTATATGAAATAAAATCGACTTAACTTCTGAGTGGTTTGCGTTAGGACGTTCAAACTGCACGGTTGGCCACGGGCCATGGTGGGAATTAGTATGTGCTGTATTGTTTGGTTTAGCGACGAAGCCAACTTTCATCTGGATGGCTTCGTCAATAAGCATGAGGGGGGACTGAGAATCCGCATTTCGCGATCGTGAAGTCTCTTCACCCTCAATGGGTGACTGATGTCCAGTCACGGAAAAATCGGCGCGATATTCCTTGACACGGTGACTACCGTACGGTACGTGAAGGTTTTTGAAGATGATTTCATCCCTATTATCCAGAGTGACACTCATATCGAAAAGATGTGGTTCATTCAAGGCGGGCCCCATCGATGTGGGAGAGTGTTTGATGTCCTGAAGCAGCACTTTGGAGACTGCATTCTCACTCTGGGGTATCCAGAGGTCACTGGCGTGGTCCTCGTTTGGCCGCCATATTCTCCGGATCTCGACATACGCAACTTCTTTTGTGGCGCTATATTAAAGACCAGGTGAACAGAAATAACCCTAAAAGCATTGCAGATGTAAAAACAGCTATTCAGGAGGTTATCGACAGCATCGATACTCCAGCCCTTCAGGGGGTCATGCAGAATTTCGCTATTCGTCTGCGCGACATCATCGGCAATGATGGCAGACGTATCTAACATGTCATAACCTAAATCTGAGCCGGCCGAAGTGGCCGTGCGGTTCTAGGCGCTGCAGTCTGGAACCGCGAGACCGCTACGGTCGCAGGTTCGAATCCTGCCTCGGGCATGGATGTGTGTGATGTCCTTAGGTTAGTTAGGTTTAAGTAGTTCTAAGTTCTAGGGGACTAATGACCTCAGCAGTTGAGCCCCATAGTGCTCAGAGCTATTTGAACCATTTTTGAACCTAAATCTGAATATCGGTAGTGAAGTTTACATGTTGAATGAAGTGTGCACACGCTGTAGTTTGTAATTAATTTACGTTTATTTTCATATGGTTCAGTAATTGTCACCCTGTAACATACACTTATGCCAGCGCTTTTTCCAATCGCCAAAGCACCTGCGGGTCTCCATCTTTGGGATAGCTGAGAAAGCTCTTTACGATGCGTTTTTGATCTCGTCTATGCTTGTAAAACAGCGGCCCTTTCGACTTTTTTCTTTATTTTTGGGAGCAGGAAAAAGTCACACATGGTGCCTTAACAGGCATATATGGAGACTCAGATATCGTTACAGTACTTCTTTTGGCCAGAAATTCGCGAAAAAGCTATGAACTGCGAGCAGGTGCATTATCGTGGTGCAAAAGCCAAGAATTTATTCGCCACAAATCCAGGAGATTTTATTTCGGGTTCTTTCACGCAAGCTTCTTGTAGTTGTAAGTAGTTCTCCTTAACGATCGGCTGACCTTGTAGCAAGAACCCATGCTTCACAGTGTCGTTAAAATCGACGAACACATCGAGCATGAAGTTCACATTGGCCGCAAGTGACTCCCATTGTCGATCCAAAATGCTTTCACTGGGGCGATTGAGCCATGGTTTCGAGGTCATATCCGTAAACACGCATTTGTTAGCTGTTTCGACATATACAGATAGTTCTGCGTCGTTGTTGACTTAATGTAGCGACTCTTGAGCCATCTACATAGACCGCTGTTTTTATTCAAAATTTAAAAATTGTGGAACGAATTATGCTGTCACGCGTTTCATACCCATTACATTGAAAAAAGCCTGCAGTTCTCTGATTACAATCTATGTGTCCTTCATAATCGTTTCATTTCTTTCACATTTGCCACGGTTTCATCGATACATTATGTGCTGGGAGTTCCCTGGTGCTTATCGTCTTCAACGTCTTCAAGGCGTTCTTCGGAACGACCAGATTCCGTCGTAAATGGTTTCGACAAGGATTGCGTGTCCATGGCCCTAGAGGGTAGCAGGGGGTCGACTTACTTACACCCTGAGTGCTCATACCAGGCTCGCCAAAAGCAATATTTAACATTTGTAAAACTTTTCTGCCCTTTATTCCCCCACTGCATCTACATCTACATCTACATCTACATCCGTACTCCGCAAGCCACCTGACGGTGTGTGGCGGAGGGTACCCTGAGTACCTCTATCGGTTCTCCCTTCTATTCCAGTCTCGTATTGTACGTGGAAAGAAGGATTGTCGGTATGCTTCTGTGTGGGCTCTAATCTCTCTGATTTTATCCTCATGGTCTCTTCGCGAGATATACGTAGGAGGGAGCAATATACTGCTTGACTCTTCGGTGAAGGTATGTTCTCGAAACTTCAACAAAAGCCCGTACCGAGCTACTGAGCGTCTCTCCTGCAGAGTCTTCCACTGGAGTTTATCTATCATCTCCGTAACGCTTTCGCAATTACTAAATGATCCTGTAACGAAGCGCGCTGCTCTCCGTTGGATCTTCTCTATCTCTTCTATCAACCCTACCTGGTGCGGATCCCACACTGCTGAGCAGTATTCAAGCATTGGGCGAACAAGCGTACTGTAACCTACTTCCTTTGTTGTCGGATTGCATTTCCTTAGGATTCTTCCAATGAATCTCAGTCTGGCATCTGCTTTACCGACGATCAACTTTATATGATCATTCCATTTTAAATCACTCATAATGCGTACTCCCAGATAATTTATGGAATTAACTGCTTCCAGTTGCTGACCTGCTATTTTGTAGCTAAATGATAAGGGACCTATCTTTCTATGTATTCGCATCACATTACACTTCTCTACATTGAGATTCAATTGCCATTCCGTGCACCATGCGTCAATTCGCTGCAGATCCTCCTGCATTTCAGTACAATTTTCCATTGTTGCAACCTCTCGATACACCACAGCATCATCTGCAAAAAGCCTCAGTGAACTTCCGATGTCATCCACCAGGTCATTTATGTATATTGTGAATAGCAACGGTCCTATGACACTCCCCTGCGGCACACCTGAAATCACTCTTACTTCGGAAGACTTCTCTCCATTGACAATGACATGCTGCGTTCTGTTATCTAAGAACTCCTCTATCCAATCACACAATTGATCTGATAGTCCGTATGCTCTTACTTTGTTCATTAAACGACTGTGGGGAACTGTGTCAAACGCCTTGCGGAAGTCAAGAAACACGGCATCTACCTGTGAACCCGTGTCTAAGGCCCTCTGAGTCTCGTGGACGAATAGCGCGAGCTGGGTTTCACACGACCGTCTTTTTCGAAACCCATGCTGATTCCTACAGAGTAGATTTCTAGTCTCCAGAAAAGACATTATACTCGAACATAATACGTGTTCCAAAATTCTACAACTGATCAACATTTAATACAAATTTTCTTATCCATTTTCATACAAAATAATAATCGGCGGTACTACCAGAACGTCCGCAGCTCGTGTTCTCGCGGTAGCGTTCTTGCTTCCCGAGCACGGGGTCCGGGATTCGATTCCCGGCGGGGTAGGGCATTTTCACCTGCCTCGAGATGACTGGGTGGTGTTGTGTCGTCTTCATCATAATAATGCATCCTCATTACGGTCTTAGGAATGCAATGGCAAACGATCTCCACTAGGACCTTGGCTAGTATGGTTACGGGGTGCGGGACTTCATCTTCATCATCATCATCAGTACCAAGACACGTGTAAGCTTTTTGACAGCTGACAGCAGGCTAAATATCCGACATTGCCAACACTGTTTAAATACGTTTCAGACATGTTTATCAGCACAGCAACTTAAAAATCATGCGAATTCGACTAATAGCGCACGTGAAGCAACTTAAAAATCATGCGAATTCGACTAATAGCGCACGTGAAATAATAAAATTTGAATTATTCTTTGAAAATGCCTGGTACACAGGCTATGAACATAAAACAACCCCACCCCCATGGCTGCATGGTACAGCGCGCATTAAACCGCTCTGTTACAAAGTATGATTGAATATATGGTCTCTAGGATGGAAACCATGCCTTTCCGGATATAAGATCATTAGGCCTTTTTTGTTCCGCATCCTCTCATCGATCAATCCCCAGAGTTTATACCCTGCAAGCCACCGCACGGTGTGCGACGGAGGGTATTTCTGGTACCACTGTCATTTTCAGTAAAGTCTCTAATGTTTCTGAAATGAAAATAATTTTTGCTACACGAGAACTATCGTGGCAGTACCGCAGTAGGTCGGTTTGCTTAAAGCTGCGTTCGCGAGAATGTGACATTGCGTCTGGTTCTCCTATGGCAACAATTCAAAATGTGTGTCGCAATTGAAAAATCTCACATATTGTGAAATCTATTCCATCATACGGTAAATAACGTCTAAAAAATCCAAGGCGTTGATATTCATCGCGAAAGTTGTGTTGTATACGTACCGAACAATACATTCTTGACACTTGTGACTATCAGGAGTGGACAGAGACTAGGAACCCGAGGCGACACTGGTCTGTGCCAATTTGTACTCCGCAGTGTTCGCCAGTCTGGGACATGTGTCCAGTACGTGCCAATGGACTGGCAGGCGCTGTGTGTGGAAACAGAACACACGTCACCACGAGTCCCCAGACGTAAACAGCGATAGCAGCTCTGCGTGGGAACTGGAGAACAGCCACGTTTGACTGGCGTTAAAATCTTGTCTGACGTTCTGGTCGCTGTGAATCTTTGCAGTGGTACCGATCTGTAACCAATTCATATGGTAATAAGAAATTGAAAACAATTAACAAATTGTATGGGGGAAACAAAACCGGAACTTGTTTCGGGTAGACGAACCTTGAGATACGATTGCAGATGGGAGAGAAACTAACGACAGAGAACCCAAGACACACGTCTCCACGCACCATGTCGCAAGAGCTATTTTTGTTAAGCGCTCCGTGGTTACTTTAAATATTTTTGTGTTACAAGACAATGCTAAATGTCTAAAATTAGAACGCAACTCGTCAAACATACACCCCCCCCCTCCCAGCCATTAAACAACTCTCGATTTTTGAAAGCTTGTGTTAAAATTTACAATTTGAAATATTTTTACAAAATACTGTTCTGAAATTCAGCTTATTAAAACATCATTTCTTAGCATCAAACCGGTAAAGAGATGAGATGTAATACAAACAGCAGATGCCACCTCTGTACCCGCAGCAGTATCACTTTGCACAATAGTTCTGCTCGATTTAATACAGGGTGTACATAAAGTCCAGGAACACTTTCGATTATTTATTCCACAAGAATCAAACATTGTACAGGTATCATACATACGTCATTTTGAAGAGAAACCCTGAATCTTTTTTTTTTTTTTTTTTTTTTTTTTTTTTCATGTACACCGCCACAGCGTAGTTTGGTAGTTTGCCGGTAGTCAGCGCTAGTCGCAAACATGGCGAGTACAGGTGCGGAGCGAGTTTTCTGTGTTGGAGTTCGACAAAAACAAGTGTGCTACAGCTGTTGAGCGGATGTTTAGAACCAAGAAGGTAAGAAGCAACCAACAAGGAAGACCATTTACCACTGGCACAATAACTTCGTTACGACGGGTTGCTTGTGCCCGGCAAAGAGAAGCGGACGTCCCAGTGTGAGTGAAGCGAATGTGGAGCGCTTACGAGAGACTTCATAAGGTGTCCAAAGAAATCCCGGCATCGTGCATCACGTGAACTCGAAATGGTTCCTATGACAGTGTGGAAAGTCCTGCTACAGAAGCTGTCTATGAAACCTTTCAAATTGGAGCTAATGCACAAGCTCAATGACGACGCATCGATGGATCGGCCTGCTACAGACAGAGACAGCTGTTGCATGAAATGGCCTCCCAGATCACCAGATATCACTTCGTGTGACTTATTTTTCTGCGGGGCACATTAAAGATCTGGTGTATGTACCTTCTCTACCACGTTATGTAGCAGATCTCTTGCAGAGAATATGGGAAGCGACTGCCATAGTCGACGATGCCATGCTGGGACTGGTATGGCAAGAATGCGATTGCCGTATTGAAGTCTGCCGTGTCACTCATGGTTCGCATATCGAATATTTGTAAAAACGACTTTTCAGAGTTTCTCTTCAAAATGCAATTATATGACATTCGTACAATGTTTAGTTCTTGTGCAAAAAATAATTGAAAGTGTTCCCGGACTTTATTTATACCCTGTATATCGGCACAAGCCGGTAACATTCGCGACTATGACGTCATGCCAACCCCAACGTTCAATCAGTTGCGGAGCTGCTCGGTGAATGACACAACAGCATTTAGTATCTTGCAATAACATTTGAAGCAATTAGTCAGTAGGTCTAGGGTATGATTTCTTGAAAGACCATTTAATCGCTTTGACATATGGTGGAGCTTCTGTCTGCGTCCACAAAATTAAATATCACGAGTCGGCCTGAGGCATTAGCGCCACATGGAAGGTCCACTTCTCAACACGCTGACTTGTTGCATAAGCTCAAATTAAGCCCTGTTTCAAGATCTGAAGTAGAAAACTGTTATTACTGATAATAAAACCATTTCGGAAGTAATGGCAGATGAGATGTACAGTCATGTGGCTTAGGATGAAAGCGCATGGAGATGAGATTTTAATAGCAGGAAAAAAAAAACATTACGCTCATGTCAACCTTGTAGGAATGAGCACATGAGCAGGAGTGCGATTCGCCACAATGCTGGAAACTTCGGAGATCTTAAGAAAGGTTTCGACTCGAGCTAACAGCTGTATCTATACTAACAGCCTCCGATGCAAACTGTGTCAGTATACCTAAGAGTAGGCGTGCTCAGGGGTAATTCAGCTAATTTGCCAACACAAATAAACTGTAAAAAAAAACTTCGCTAAATGACATATAGTCTCGTTTCGTAACTACGGGGTACGTTAACTGCAGAGATATCGGATATCGACTTCGTCTTTTCTGATAGAAATACAGTAATTTCTGCTACTAATGTAAGGTTCTGAAACAGACGAATTCATCGTCGTTTCACTCCTCAAAATCTAATCAGTAGTGTTGGAGATGTTACACAATTACAACTTGGATTTATCAGTGATGTGCTTGAAACAGACTGCAGTCTTTTTGCAGGTGTTGTTGTAGGGAATTATCGTGGCCGTTTGTTGGGACACTCAAGCCTGACGCAGGTGAGAGAATCTAAATTAAGACACAGACATTGGCTGCGAGTGGGCATTGATTTAAATAAATGGGGAATGTTGGAAATTTGTGCCAGAGAGGGCTTCGAACCCAGTCTCCTGATCACTGAGCCATCCGGATACCTGCACGGATTACCGTAGCACGCGTCCCATCAGATCCAAATTCTCAACTAACCCACACAAAACGAATGTAATGCCCTTGCCCATTATGCTCTTTACTTGCGTCATTTCGCCGAGTCTCGTAAGAGTTCGAACCTGGTGTGCATCTGCTCTGAAGAGGTCATTGGCCGTCCGTACTTGCCTTAATTATATATATATATATATATATATATATATATATATATATATATATATGGCGTCTGTTATTTTTTAATTCGAAAGTGATATTAATCACAGTTGCCCATTCTGACGGGGCCGACAAACCAACAGAAAGACAAAGGACACTGATCCTAAGGATTAGTCGCCAATTAACTGCGGTAACAATTCTGCTCTTCCTCCTGCCATAACCTTGAAGGAAAAGTGGTGCAAGTCAAAAATTTACGGGATCCACAAGACAGGAAATTTAGACGTAAAGGTCGTTTAATAATAACTTCACTACGCGTTTTCGAGGGGCGTTTGAAGTGTCTGTGCAAAAATAGAAACTACTTACGTGTTTGGGGCAAACCTTTTTTTATTTTTCGACGTAGTCTCCTTTTGGGCTTATACACTTCGTCCAACGCTGTTCTACTTTGTTGATCCCTTCCGGATAATAGGAATTGTCCAACTCTGCAAAATAGCTCTTAGTTGCTGCAATCACCTCCTCATTTGAAAAAAATCTTTGTCCCGCCAGCCATTTCTTCAAATTGGGGAACAAATAGTAGTCCGAGGTAGCCATGTCTGGAGAATAGGAGGATGTGAAACGAGTTGGAATCCTATTTCCAATAACTTTGCGACAAGAACTGCTGAGGTGTGTGCTGGTGCATTGTTGTGATGGAAAAGGACTTTTTGCCGTTCAAACGCCGGCGTTTTTCTTGCAGCTCGGTTTTTAAATCGCCCAATAACGATGAATAATATACACCTGTAATAGTTTTACCCTTCTCGAGATAGTCGATGAGGATTATCCCTTGCGAAACCCAAAAGACAGTCGCCATAACCTTTCCGGCCGAAGGAATGGTCTTCGCCTTTTTTGGTGCAGATTCTCCCTTGGTAACCCATAGTTTAGATTGTTGTTTGGCTTCAGGAGTATAGTAATGTATCCATGTTTCATCCACAGTGACGAAACGGCACTTAAAGTCCTGCGGATTCTTCCTGAACAGCTGAAAACCATCCTTGCAACGCTTCACACGATTCTGTTTTTGTTTGAGCGTAAGCAACTGCGGAACCATCTTGCTGATAGCTTTCCCATGTCCAAATGTTTATGAAAAATATTATGTACCCTTTCATTCGAGATGCCCACAACACTAGCAATCTCACGCACCTTAACTCTTCTGTCATACATCACCATATCATAGATTTTATCAATGATTTCTGGAGTCGTAACCTTCACAGGGCGTCCAGAACGTTCAGCATCACTTGTGCCCGTATGGCCACTCCGAAAATCTTGAAACCACTCATAAACTGTTCTGATCGAAGGTGCAAAGTCACCGTAATGTTTATAAAGCTTCTCTTTAGTCTCCTGAGGCATTTTGCCTTTCATAAAGCAATGTTTAATCACCACACGAAATTCTTCTTCGTCCATTTTGTGACAATCGCTCGACTTCCTTGATTCGCACGAATGCCAAACACAAAGAAATAGACCAATATGGCTTGGTGTGCATTCTTTTCAAAGATGCTACTAACTAAACATGAGCTAGATACGCGCCGGTGGTGCCGTCTCTAGGACTTTCCGCGGACTTTTCAAATGCCCCTCGCATTTCAAGACATACACTTACATTTCAGAAGTACATCAGCAACAGCAACGAAAAAAAAAAAATCACAAAACAATGTAGTCATAAACACTCTCTTAAAATTCCATTTATGTTCTCAAGTGTTCGAAATGCTCAGCGGCTATGCTACAAACGTTTTCAGTCATCTGGACAGACTCCAGAGATTCCTGCAGTGGTTTCAATCCTTCTGGGTCGTCGAACGTATACATACACTTCCGCTTTGAGTTTTCCCAGATAAAAAGGGCCAATGGCGTCAAATCAGGCCTACGCGCAGGCCAACTGGTAACGGCTTCACGTCCTGCCCAGCGACGAGGAGAGAGCTAGGTCAGCGTTCTCCTAGCCACAAACGAGCACTGAGTCGCCATCCATCATGCTCGTACCACATACATCTACGCACGGGTATATCAAGTGGTGCCTTCTCTAGGACCGCGTCTGTTGTTCATCCTGTCTCTGCCAGTGCGGTTTCTCAGGTGCGTATATCTTACGCTAAGCTTTCTATGATTTCTAAAGGTGGCTTTTTCGGTAAAAATAATCCTCTAAAGAAGGAATTCTTTTGTTCTGATGTCGTGACGGAATTCCACGAGTCTTCTGCAGTCCCAATGCTCATCTGCTACGGAAGTGACACTGGAAACGGATGGAAGCTGTTTGCGCGCAAAATGCAAACAACACGTGGCTGACTTATTGCAGAGGCACTCGCAATTTCTGTGGAGCTGGCGTGTAGCTTATGAGCAACAGCTGCCAGAGCATCTACTTCGTTCTCTACGCTCGCTGCAGTCTTGCTTCTTACCTTCTGCGTAGTGTTCCAATCTCCTTCCAGTTACAATATTTTTGCACATTCACTGGATTGTCTTTCTTGTTGGACGATCTCTGTCGGCCTACATTTATGCGCACAACTGAACTGTTCTCTTCCAGTTTCTTTTGCATTCTCTGTAAAGACGTAGCCTACTTGTACCTAGTTTCTACTGGTTTGTGGAAGGCATTTAATTTTTCAAATTAACCAGCACGCGATGCACTTGGCGTCACAGAATGAAAGCTACATTTCCTGTTGCCCTTTTATACTGGTATCGCGGCGCTGAAATACTCGCCTAATTTGTTTTTGTAAACATCGCTGGACAAAGTCAGCGATCAAAATAGAATATTTGAAATTAGTTCTAAAAGAATCTAGATCGCAAGTTTATTACAAGGTCTTCGCACAAAATCCATCACATGATCAACTTCAGACCTTTAAAACTGTAATATGACACTAGATATAAATTAGAGGGATACATAAAAAGAACTTAAAAATAGCTGTAACATTACAAAACATAGATAAACACTTATTTTTGGATAATGGATGTAAGCGCAGCACAAACCGCTACATCAAGACAGTCAGAACTGTTGGAGAGAGCAGCGCACCTATTTCTCAAATACTTGAGGCTCCGCCTACGGTTGACAGCATGATACCAGCGGTAAACAGTCAGGTGTAAATCGGAAGAGTTATGTACAAAAAGATGCACTAATTAGTAACTAGAACGCGAAAATTACGTAGAACAATTTTTAATAAAGAAGAAATAGCTTATCAATGCACGTATTGTCAAATAAATATACTAAGAACTTTAAAAAGGAAACAAATAAAAATCGCATTCGTTGTGCATACGTTGCCCTGTAACTTGTATCCTGTATCATATTACAGTTTTGTAGGTCTAAAGATCATCATTTGGTAATAGAAACCGGTCATCCTGTAATAAACGTGCCTTTGCGGTCTAGACAGTTTTATAATTTATAATTATTTTCAAACTCTGCTTACTAATTAAATGATGTAATGTATTTCCTCACTTGGGTGTGAAGTGATGAACTTCCGCTATGACAGTAAACGATTTCAGTTTCAAATCAGATACATTCTAAGTTCTAAATATTATAATTTTTTCGAAATTAACGATCGGATTTTTAGTAGTGAGACACCGTTGAATCCGTCTCTTTTAGAATTACGTTATTACTAGAACAAATTACTACAGTTCCGCTTGAAAATTTGAAGTTCATAATGAAAAATCTGTAGTTAATATTGCTGTGAAAAGATTTTATTACGTCGTTCAGTGGGACTTTCCTCATAACGAACTGGATGAAAACAGAATTGCGATACCTTAAACGGTTCCGGAAATATTGGAGATGAAGAGCTTTGCTGAACCATCCTACATACGTCATTGCTACAGCTTCCGTTACACTTGACATCAATCGTGTTATGTGGGGGAAATGTGTTGATACTGACAAATAAAATGAAGGAAAGACTCAACACTATGGAAACTACGTATCGGAGAAGGTGTTTCAAAACCAGAATACGAAGGTTGTTCAGAAAGTAAGTTCCGGTCTGCCGCGAAATGGAAACCACAATGAAGACAGGAAACTTTTTATTTACAAGAGTTACGTACACCCTCCACCTACTTCTCCACATAGTCACCGCTCCAACTTCGAGTTTTGTCGTAGTGTTGTATCAACTTTCCAATATCCTCGTCATAGAAAGCAGCCGCCTGTGCTTTCGGCCAGTTACCTGCACTGGTCTGCAGCTTGTTGCCTGTGGAAAAATTCTGTCTTCATAGCCAGCGGTTCTTGTTAGCAGAGATGAGACTCAGGGGGAGCCAATTACGGACTGTATTGTGGGTGACCAAACACTTGCCATCGGGAACGCTGCCTGAGCGTCTTCATTGCCCCTACAGTGTGCGGCCGAGAATTGGCGTGGAGAAGGAACTGCTCGACAGGTGTGTTATGTGGGCTGCATGACACAGGCGAAGTCTCTAACCAAGCCCTCATATTTGGTCGGAGACGCTATTCCCTACGCATCGTTACGTGCTCACTGTTCACTCAAAACTGAAAAGAACTACGCGACACGATCGACGGGCATACTAGAAACACTGCCCAACACAACTGTGCAAAGCTTTATCGGTTTTTCTCAGTGGTTTACATTTCGCGACCGATCGGAAATTACTTTCTGGGCAATCCACGTATTAGGATAGAATAAGCAGCGAGGTCAACAAGTGATCAGTACAAATGGATGCAACATTGGTACAGCTGATATAAAAGAAAAAGTATGAGACGAATGGATTGTAACAGAACATCACGGGAAGTGCGGGATTGGAGACCTCTAGGAAGGCGTGAAAAGAGTGTAAATGGACAGGAATGAAGAAAAAGATATTTGGACGGAAACAGAGAAGAGGAGACTGATTAGCGGTAGACGAACAGCCAGCTGTAAAACAATTGAAATAGGAGTATACGAGGGCCATTCTGATAGCAATAAGCAACGACTTTCAAAATTTTAATCTTTTATTTATTAGGCAAACCAAGTACATCACCTTAATCTACATCATTTCCGCTGCTTTTCAACATGTCGTACTCCTTTGCACAAATTTTTCGTATTATTCTGCAATTTTGAAAATACTGTTACGATTTAATTCTGTTCCAGCTTCCCGAAGGCACTGACAGACCGCTTTCCGGACTTCCTCCACCGTCTCGTGGCGTTGGTCTCGCATATATTACTTCACATAACCGAAAAGATTTTAGGCGAGGGTGGAGGATCTGGAAGAGCTTCCCACCCAAATATCTTGATCTGCCGGACACGGGCCGTTTGAGAATCCGTGTTATCTTGTTGTAGAATGATCTTCCCTGGGTTCTTACCGCGCAACGCACGACAGAGCATCAGAAGTGTCAGCAAAAAGTGGGCATCGTCTGCAGTTTGCCCAGGGTCAAGCAATGAAAGAAGAACGCAAATCTCAGAAGACAGAGCCCATAACTTTCCCAGCAGATAGAACTGCCGTTGCTCACTCTTCGATGGCAAATCCAAGTGGCGTTTTGTTCCAGGCTCGGTGATGGAATCAGTTTTCATGGCTTGTCACAATTCTCTTTAGAAACTCATCGCCTTCTGTCAGAAATCTCTGAAGAAGGTTTTGGGTGACGGTTCTTCCCTGAAGTTTGTTGTCTTTGGTCAATAAGCGTGGAAACCAATGGGCAAAAACATTTAGTGACGTAAGCTTTGAATCATTTCTTGCATTGCACTGTCCTACAGCAAATTTTACACCGATGTCATACACTGTGAGATGCCTATCGTCTCTTATGACCTCGTCCACTCTTTTCTTTTTGAGTTCCATCGAGGTAGTGTGAGGGCGACCACTGCGGTGGTCATATAGCATACTCGTATTTAAATATCTTCAAAATGTTTCACCCATCTCCTAACACTGCCAGCGCCGTTACCGGCAGCACACTTTCTCTCTTTATTTAGCAGTTCAATCACAGCTCGCTGTCGAAACGAAACATTGATGTCTGCCATTATGGAAGTAGTACATGTGGTCTCGTGAGAGACGCTATGGCAACACGTAGTGTAGAGTCTGTAGATTACGATCCTGCAGTCTTTTTTTTACGTGTTGGAAATGGAATTGGCAGTCGGTTTCTGACGACTTTTAGTATTGCCCTCGTACATAACTATAGCTCATCTGAGACTACGCGTACCACTGTAGAACTACAGGGTGACTGAAAAGATAGAACACATTTCAATTGTTTATTACAGACAGACTGTAACAGATAGAAACAAATCGCGTAAGTCATTGGTTAAAGGAAGGCTCATACTTTTACACAGCTGCCTTGTTGTTTGTTTGTAGCAACTGGGCGACTACACCACAAGAGAAATCATTTTGTGTGTTGCATTTTGTGCGAAGTCAATCCATTGTGCAACTGCAACGTGCATTCCGCCGTCGATTCAGCAAGAAGCCGATTCTGCACAAGCAGATTTGTGAGTGGCATAAAGAATTCTTGGAAACTGGATTCCTGTCCAAAGGGAACATACTGGTCGGCCACGCACGTCTGATGAAAATTCTATCGTATCCGAAATGTGTTCACACGGAGCCCTCGGAAGTCCACAAGACGGGCAGGCCAGGACCTTAAACTTCCTCAAACAACAATGGGCTTGCTCTGAAACGACGCCTACATGTGAAGCCTTACAAGTGGCAGTTCCAGCAGGAACAGAGGGTACGAAATTTGCGTTTCAATTCTCCGGATCCGAACGGCTCATCTTCACGGACGATTCGATCTTTCGTCTGTGAGGTAAACTAATCCCCCATCACGTAAGAATTTGAGGGTCACAAAATCCTGTCTTCGTCGTCGAAAGAGACTCACCTAAACTGAATGTGTTTTCTGCCGTTTAATCCACAAAGTTTAATGACCTTTCTTTTTTGCGGAGGAACCTGTGACGGAAATTCCTCGACATCTTGTAAAATTGGTTGTTTCCTCAACCGCTCGGAGATTCCGATGACTTCCTATTTATACATGACGGCGCCCTCCTCACTTTCACTTGGAGGTGCGCCGTTGTCTTAACAACTCGATCCCACAACATTGGGTTGGAAGAAGTGGAGTGCAAGATCTTTTGGCCTCACAGATACCAGACTTCACACCTTGCGATTTTTCTCTGCGGGTACCTAGAAGACAAAGTCTTTGTCCCACATATTTTTGAATCACCCTGTATTGTGCAGGAATGTATCGTCTTCAACCAGCTGAACACCTGCTAATTCATAACGCCGGGGAAACCGTAGAAGCGGAGTCCCGTAGCAGTACGTGGTCGTGGTTCTTGTGCAGATCAGCCTTCATGGAGAGGCGTACCTGAAAGTCGACCGGTGACAATAAATCACTCATAGCCACAGATAAGCGCTGCCTGTCCCGCCGGCCGGCTGATACGGTGACGTGTCGGCTGGCTTGTCAGATAAGCGGCGATCCGTGTACTGTCTGCTTATCTGCGTGGAATTGCAACGGTTTGGGCCACACCTGGCAGCGAAGGCGGTGGTCGGTACTGACCGACAAGCCAGTAGGCGGGTGAAATTTGTGCGTCGCGTCCAAGTGCTCGCGTGTCGCCTGTGTTTACAACTCATTCATTCACACGTCGTGTTTCATGAACCACATCATGACGGAAAGCTTTCAAAGATGTAGAACTCCGTCAGTTACCACTACTAGTCATTTCTGCTGTGTCGCTCACACCGACACAGTGAAGACAGTGGCCACAGTTCATATAAGTTTATTGACTGAGAAAAGAAACGTTTGCTGCTTGACGATAATAACAAAATCACAATTACAGTGTCACACAGATATGAAGAGAGAATGGCGATTGCAGAGTCTGACAAATAACACAATCCCTGAATTACACCAGCATAGGAACAGGAAATTCTATCCTGGATACAGTCTAATATCACCTAGGGAAACAACGAAGAATGCTGAAAATAGGGGTGTCGGTCCATAAAAAGGACTTGGAGAGCGATCTAAGACGATTGTGTGAGACCGCCTACTCGGAGACGCTTTCGAAGCCAGAAGAACTTTACCTGTGCACTTCTTTTGGTGATAGAGCAAGGTAAAGCATCACAGGCGGATCTGGGTCTTACAGTCTTGATTGAACTGTAAAGTTGTTCTATCCTACAGTGCCATCATTCCGATGACAACATTTGAGAGCACGTTGAAAGTGTGGCGGTGGAGCTTGATGTCCCGTGCCATCCTCCTACGGTGGAAGTTGAGAGTAGCAGGCAATAGGGAACACAGTTACAGAGGTACTGATACTGGTGCTCGTATTATGGACGTAACATATCGAGTGGCCTTAACATGACCTGTGTAGCTCTGGTTGCCGACCTTTGTAGCGGCCGGCAGCGGAATACTCGCAGCACTATTTTCTGCTCACGTATGTGGCGGACGCGAATAGGTCCCTTAGAAGTGGCGGCCTCTGCTAACGCTGGTAGCGCTATCTGATGCCCGTGCGTTAACTGCGACAGGGCGAGTGCGCGAGACAGTGAAGTGTGCAGGGGCCATTTAGGCTACACGCGTGCCCCAGGTGCCCGAAGGGTTGCCGATCGCATTTGCGGAGGTCTCTGGTACAGTAATTTCCTTTCCCCATTCCACAAAAACGACTATCTACATGCCTCCGTACCAACCCTAATTTCTCCTATCTTCGTAGTCCTTAAGCGAAATGTATGTTCCTGGCAGTACAATCGTTCTGCAGTCAGCCTCAAATGCCAGTTCTCTAAATTTTCTCAGCAGTGTTCTGCGAAAAGAACGTCGTCTTTCCTCCAGGGATTAACCATTCGAGTTCACGGAGCATCTCCGTAATACTCGCAAGCTGACCGAACTTACCGGTAACAAATATAGCAGCCCGTCTTCAATTGCTTCGATGTCTTCCTTTAATTCGACCTGGTGGGGATCCCAAACAGCCCAACAACACTCAGGAATTGGTCGTACTATGGTTCTATACGTGGTCTTCTTTACAGATGAGCTAAACTTTCCTAAAATTCTCCCAGTAAACCGAAGTCGCCACTTATCTTCCCTACAGTCGTCCTTACGTGCTCGTCCTATGTCATATTGCTCTTCATCATTACACCTAGATATTTAGTCGACGCGACTGGATCAGGCAGCACACCATTAACGCTGCACTACTAATGCCGTATTCGAACATTACGGGATCGTGTTTCGTAATCATCTGTATTAACCTACATTTTCTTACCTAGGTGCCATTTATCACTCCAACCAGAAGTTGCAACTCATCCTTTAGCGTCCTACTACCCTCCCCAGGGGCACTGTGGACAAAAACATCGTGCCTCATATATTAACAGACACAATCAGTCACTGCTTCTTGTAAAAAATACTAATAATAAATACTGCTAATCTCTTCACACTGGCAATAATGGGAATAACTTGTCGATTACTTTGTCCAGGTTATGTTACTTAGTAGGGAGAATGAGGAAATGTTTAGAGTTTAACATCGTGTCGGGGTCTACGTCATTAGTGATGCAGTCAAGCTCAGACTGCGGAAGAAATCGGCTGGTTTTCTTTCCGAAGGAACCCCTCGGGCTTTGCTTTAAGCTATTTTAAGAAGCCACAGAAAACCTAAACCTGTATGGTCCGACTGGGAATTGGACCACACACCTCCCATATGTGAAATTTTTAGTGTTACCTCTCCGCTACCTCCTTTGACAGAGATATGGAGGTTATATATACATCTGAAGACAGTGTGGCGACAATTTACGAAACTTGACATCCAGAAATACTTTAATGTAATGATCGCTTGGTCCAAGAACTGTCTGCTGACTATCAGTGTAAGAAATCGTAATCCAATCCTATTCTGACAGAATGCGTCATATTAAGGGGTCCGTGTTTTTATGGTAAAGTGCATTTTATAACAGACACCACCCACTAAATTGATGAACTGTTTTGAAAACATTTTATTGTTCCACGTTGTTGTCAAATTAATAATGTTGCGTTTCCATTTGCCAGCACAACCACATATGTTTGAGACGGTCACCTTCCGCACTCCGACAGGCTAATCTGCCGCCAAGTATTTTTAAATGTGCTGTCACTACACAGATAAAATAAAACGAGGTTGAACAGACGGAATAAATCGACATCGCTTAATAGTCACGGCTATCAGTGATGGACATCAATCGCAACCGAGAAGTGTGTGGGAGTTTACAGCCGGAGCAATTTAACGTGGAGCGACCGCATAATCGTATCCACGGGGAAGGCAGATGTCTGCTGGAGAATCACCGGAAGACTATTAAGAAAATGTAATTCACCGAAGAGGGGAGGTCTCATATACCATCCGTAATTCGTAAGTATCGTTCCATTACCCGAGACCTCCACCAAGTCGGATTTCCGGAGGAGATAGTTATAGATCACAGAGCAGAGATGAGGGCTTCGTCGCGGACAGTCGTTACGAAAATGTTACAGAAATTATGATGGAAAAGGCGGCGATTGTTACGAAATTCTGAAAGCCCGGCTTCCCTTAAGAGTCAAAAATCATATTATGTACGTAAACCATAGCTGGATGCAAGACCTTTAATCATTACTTAAAGAAATTAACTTTTGAAGTAACTAATTAGCTTTCAAGTTAATTTTAAAAAAACACCTTAACGGATTCTTTAATTTCCGTTAACCTTTTGAATACATTAATTGTTAATTAGGTACTTAATATTTATGGCAAAAATTACACAGATCCGCCCGCGGAAGTCACGTTCTGATAAATTCGAACCGTGTAGGTGTGTGGCCACTCCAGTATGCGCGCAATTGATGTAAACAATCGAGTGCGAGGGTGAATAACCTAGTGCTGGCTGTTTACCCTTGTATGCTTAAGGTACTTCCATACCGAAAACCAACTCGACCAAACCAAAACATACAATTGTTGTAAGTTTGGCAAACCTGCAACTGTTGTGTGTTTGGCAAACTTACAACTGTTGAAACATGTTGACAATCGTTTCAAACTCTTGTAAATAAACGTTCGGTTTTTTTAAGTTTTACTGCAGAAAAGCAATAGTAACGGATTCCACCGAATATCTCGCGCTAGAAGAATAGTGGAGAATTTTTTTTTGGAATATTGTAATCAGTTTTTCGATGCCTTAGAACACCTATGAACGTAAGTCCTGAAAAAGCAAAAGTTTCGATGTGGAAAGTCCAGAAACAGACAGGGTTTCGGATGGCAGTTGGAGGATATCTCCGCAAAATAAATGTCTTCAGAGAAATGGAGGCAACACAAGAAGAACCGCAAAGAATATAAGGGATCAATTTGCAATCTACTTTGTATCGAATGTTGGTAAAGCGAAATGGCAAGAGAAATATGGATAAATAAATATCGACTGAAAAGACAAATGTAATAAAAACTTCCGAACAAAAAAACCCTTATAGCATTAGTTATTAACAATGTAAGCCATTAATTTGCAACCTAGTTTGTATCAGATGTTTACAAAATGATATGACAAGAAAAATAGATAAATTTCTTGTGAAAATACAGTTGTATTGCAAAATTTCCGACCAAAAATCTTACAGCTTCTTACAGTTTCTCCTTGGCTTTTTCACGCCTTCCAAATACTTCATATGCTCGTAAAGTACCCATTCCGGAAGGTAAATCTCAGGTTTCCCAGACCCACTTTTAGTTCTGACCATTTTGTAATGCTCTCGATTGTACTGTGTTTTCATATTTCTCCATTTCCTTTCACACTCCACAAGCGGTACACCAGTTTTACCCGAAAGTTCTTTCTACAGATCTTTCCTTTATATCTGTCTTTATATGCAGAATCAGAAGGATCCTACAGAGGTTTCCTCATTTCAATTTCTAACAAAAACTGAATTGTTGGATCAGGTTGACGACTCGTGAATTGTTATTGTCGAAAGAAACACAGCAGACGAAGAAAGAAACACAGAAGGCGAGGAAAGAAACACAGCAGACGAAGAAAGAAACACAGAAGACGACACGGCAAATGTGCATGCGCAAGTCACACAACTCCGCCGTGTTTTTGCTCACTGACCATAAACTAAAAACTCGAGACAAAACTTCCCTCAACTAGTTGTTCAGACTCGCGACTTAAAAAACAACTGTCGACAACAGTTGAAAACTTAGTCATACTTCGAGTGAATACAGTTATCAGCCGAGTTTGTTGGAGTTGGTTTTCAGTGTGAGTTCGCATTAAGTAGGGTATGCTACTTTTTGTCAGAGGACTGACTGGAGTCGGATTCTAGCTCTACGTTGGTGAAAATCCGTGGCCGTATTTAAGTGATTACGTTAATTTTGTGTCTAGATCGGGAGAACAAATACTTTTCAGTTGCAAACAGTGCTTGCCTAAACAAATCAACCATTAGGACTCATACTTCCAGCCTTAAACAACACGTAAGAAAGCGCATGAAACGGCGGTGTGACAGCTTGAAGAAACAGTGAAGGCAGGATCCGATCGTAAAAAGCCAAAAAGAAAAATCAACATTCAACATTTAGATACAGTCACCGTAGGCAGTGGCATTAATCCGGTTAAAAGATGTAACCTCCCCACAAAAATAAAATAATATGAATAATATTCTCATTTAGCGTAACCATCCAACAGTGAAAATATAATACAATATGACAAACCTATAACCTTCCAATAATTGACAGTCAAGTTAACCTGGTAAATTTTGGACGTCAGCAATGCTGCGTCATGGCCCTGATACATCATTCTGAATAAACTGAAAAATCTTACCTTAATTAGATCGCCAGATAACGCGTATATATCTGCTTCTATAAGAAATTTTCCTGGCGCAGCTAAGTGCAATGCTGGCCGATAGATTTGTCTTATAAAAAAGGAAAGAACTGACTTTTCTTTTCAATAATCGGGATTGCCAAGGATTGGAGAAATTAGTGAATTCTTTAAATTGAGATAAATGTCAAAAGTTACTTTTTATGAGAAAGATTATTATTAAGAGATTTTTTTTAAACATTTACATGGGACTTGATGTAACAATACTATATATGCGCGAGGCTGCTTTTACCTTATCCTACAACGCTCAGGCTCTGCCATCGCTGCACACGACCGTCCCAGCCAACACGATACACCAGACACGACTGCTCGCTAGCAACAACTTACGACTACTGCCACACAGTTCTTACTGCAGTCAATACTACTCTTTGGTCTCAGATTCTTTTCTAGCTTACATATCGCAGGCAGTGCGTGAGCAATACATCGAAATTACATCAGCTCGAGTGCGCAAGCAACAAGTTCTCTAATTATGGACCTCTTACAAAGAATACGGCAGAAAAGCATTGGGGGTCTTTTGGCATAATTGGTATTTTTATTTAAACAACAGTAATACGTTTTATTCATATCATTACACCCGTAGCGTAAAGTTTATTGCGAGTTAACGATTCACTTTTACTTACGATAAGTCTCCTGTCAAGTAACGCTTTAACCTTTGACGAAGTTAATTTCTTTAGTAAAGGATTAGCGACTTGCGAAGTTAACTTTTCGATTAGCATCGCCCAGCTATGACTTCAACGTCCATCTCGTGCAGTGTGCACAAGGATAAAATCAGATACAGGTGCTGATGATGTCTCGTAAGTGCCGAAACCAGTAAACTGTTGCGAGTCCATCCAAAGCTAACAAAACAGCTGTGAATAAATAAAAAAGTATCCTCCAAAATAGATCTTGCACTGCAGTTTGACAATATCAAATTTGATTGAGAATGCTGTCCTTAACGTACAGTAACCCAAACTATTTTGTGATCTCACAGAATTATGCGTATTATCTCCCCTTTCCTTCCTTCTTCCAGCAATTGTCCACATTAAACAATGCCCAGTCCATGTAATTAATAAGCATAGTCTTTATGAATATTTTTAAAGGAAAGAAGATTACAATAAACTTTCAAGCTTACTTAGCTTGTCATGTTGGGAATTCGTGGTAAGTTCTGTGCGACCAAACTGCTGAGGTCCTCGCTCCCTGAGCTTACACATCACTTAAACTAACTTTTGCGAGGAACAACACACGCACCCAAGCCTGAGGGAGGACTCGAACCTCCGGCGGGGGGAGCCACGCGGACCGTGACAAGGTGCCTAAGACCGTGCGGCTAGCTTGACATGTTGAGATGGCTCGAGTTCTTCTTGTCTAGGGTTCTGATTCTTGATGCTGAAAATATCACGTCAGGTCCTCATGGGTGGTTTGAACTAAATATTTTTTATGTAAATATATTTTCTCGCATTTTAGTATATCATACAGTCTTTTGATTTTTCGCATTAACAAAGCCGAAATACATTATTCGCTCCGATTATACAAGAATACGGCCGATCACATCAGAGGCAAGCTTACGATTCTCGCTCTCCGCGGAAAAACAACAATATTGCAAAGGGTTTGCTAGGGTTTGCTATGTTTCTAAATAAATGAATCCCTACTAGTCTTTGTTACATTATTAATTTTGATTATTGTTTCATACATGAATCCAGAATAAACATAGTAAACAGTATATGATTGCGTAATTAATAATAGAAATTTTAAGTGAGCAAATCTTTCGTATTTTCAAATTTTTCTAAAAAAAATAATTTTAACTGTGCAGAACTAGTTCAAGTGGCTCTGAGCACTATGGAACTTAACTTCTGAGGTCATCAGTCCCCTAGAACTTAGAACTACTTACTAACCTAAGGACATCACACACATCCACGCTCGAGGCAGGATTCGAACCTGCGACCGTAGCAATCGCGCGATTCCAGACTGAAGTGGCTAGAACCGCTCCGTCATTCCGGCCGGCACAGAACCAGTACTTATCGATTATAACATCGAAAATAAAATATTTTCTAAAGTTATTCCTTTTCATGGTATAACATAGCCCACTCTGTCTTCAGGCCACGAGTGGCCTACCGGGACCATCCGACCGCCGTCTCATCCTCAATGGAGGATGCGGATAAGAGGGACGTGGGGTCAGCACACCACTCTCCCGGCCGTTATGATGGTATTCTTGACCAAAGCCGCTACTATTCGGTCGAGTAGCTCCTCAATTGGCATCACGAGGCTGAGTGCACCCGAAAATACTGTGTATAAAATTTCATGAAAGTTTCCAAATGGCTCTGAGCACAATGGGACTTCAAATCTGAGGTCACCAGTCCCCTAGAACTTAGAATTACTTAAACCTAACTAACCTAAGGACATTACACACATCCATGCCCGAGGCAGGATTCGAACCTGCGGCCGTAGCAGTCGCGCGGTTCCGGACTGCAGCGCCTAGAACCGCGTGGCCAATCATGGGCAGCGAAAGTT
The DNA here is from genome assembly GCF_023897955.1 of Schistocerca gregaria. Taxonomy (NCBI): domain Eukaryota; kingdom Metazoa; phylum Arthropoda; class Insecta; order Orthoptera; family Acrididae; genus Schistocerca; species Schistocerca gregaria. The sequence continues at coordinate 802,520,753 of NC_064921.1, read as the reverse complement.
TACAGAAAAGTAACTCAAATACTATTGACTTGTTCAAAATTCGAAAAATAATACTGGTATCGACAACCACTGTTGAGGAAAAGTAATATTAGAGGAGGATGTCCCGCTACATGCGGAAGCTATTAAATTTTTAATATGTTCTGGGAACTATTACCTGAGTATCTTGGAACTTTGTAGGTTATTTCTCGTAAGTAGCAGTTTAGCCTATCCCTAGTCTGTGGACTGCATGTATGTACAGTACTGCCTCTTGCAAGTAACCAGGTGAGGCAGGCAGTGTAATTTCGTAAAACAGCGCGTCATTCGGGAAAAAAAGAAAAGATGCGGTGCCTGCAGGGAAGCGGCGGACGGGCGCCATTTGGCAGCAGCAATTAGCCGCGGCGCGTCGTCTAGGCGTCGCACCAACACTGGCCCCGCGTCCGCACAGTGGCGACGGAGTCTCCAGGGGAGACGCTGCGCCTCGCCTCGCCTCGCCTCGCGCAGCGCGGTCTGCAAATTAACCTCTGGTGCGCTAATGACATGCTCCACGCTCGGGGCCCGGCGCTGCAGCTCGGCCCACGGCGCACTTGGCCTGCTCGCCCGCCCGCCTTTTCCTTTTTAATTCGGAAGGTGGCCGCGAGGGCGCGGGACGTTCGCTATTACAATAATGAGCGCGCGATAATTAGAAGCTAATTAGCCTAATGGAGGGGCCCAGGGGTGCCGGACTGCCTTGCGCCGCTAATAAATAGGCTATCCGCGCGGCCGGCGCGATGGCGACAATCCCCTCTCCGCCCCCCGCGGCCGGCGTTAACGCGCTTCATCGGGGGTTTTGTTTCCCAAACACCGACAGGTCCCATCCCCGCCCACATATTTGTTTTTCCTCGCGGCGCATATTTTTTTTCGGATCCCCCTCGCGCTCTAGGGACCTTCGCTCGACTTCCTTTTTTTTATTTTGTTTCGCCGGTATTTTTTTAAATCCCCAATTTTTTGCGCGTGCCGGTGATCGTTGCGCCGGGGGTGTTATGTGGCGTATAGTGCTGGTGGGACTCGGTGGCGGGGTCGACCGTGAAATGCGACGATGATTAATCTGGTCGCTGATGCGAAGCGCGGCGTGGCTCCTGATGAGATGAGCCGAGGTGTTTCCAGGACTCGCGAATTAGCCAAATGACTGGCGAGGGCCTTCGTCCCTCGGTGCCCTCTGGGTTAGCAACGCGCCACTGACGAGCTAATTTGGCTTAAACCTTCCAGGTGTTTCCACCACCGCCCTTCCTCCTGTACTCTTTCCTAATATCAAACAGCTGCGACTCAGTCGCCATCACAGTCCTCACCTCACTGGAAGTACCGAAATCCAGGAGCTCGGACCATTCTTCGTCCAACATTCGTCGGTCGCTTATAAACACAAATAACTGACACCAGTCACATCTCTTCACGTTCTCACAACCAGTTTCGGACGATTGTACATCACCATCGGGAGTGCATATTCAGATCAACGTTAGATACCCTGTATCATCTTTTTCCAGTACATCTGAAGAAGAGTTCTTTCTGCTGTAGGGATTAAGACGTTGCGGACAGCAACGTAATGATACGGCGTAAGAAAGCGTCTCCTTCGCGACCATAGCTCACCAAGAGGGTATGAGCAGTATCTTTATTTCCATCAAATCGTGCGGAATCCATTCGCATGTCCTGACGTTTCTTCAGAATCTGCAAGACAGTCGTAAGCGGTAATCCTGCGCCTCGGGCCAGTTCACGAATCATTTGGCGTCGACCACTGTCCAGAAACGCGCTAAGAGCAGGCGGACACTTCTCCTCCACTGACAGGGGGAAGATCTGGCCGACGAATGTCCGCCACATCTTGACGTCCGTCGTTGAGAGCTTTTATCCACCTTGCTTCTACGGCGTAAGAGAATGCAGTTTCCCGCAAGTTTCTTGAATATCTTGACGACACTGTCGTGCTGTACTTCCTGTGGCACTGCTAAGCTGTTCTAGTTTCGACAACGTCGTAAAGCGCTACATTAGACGGCCCGCTGCTCGATATGGTTCGTCTTGTAACTGCGCATGATGTGGGAAGGCAGGGTCGTGAGCTAAGATACGGTATATATTACTAATATGTGGCACCAACTACGATACCTGAAAGCGTGGCAGTTTGCCCCTATTGTAGTTCCGTCTCCTGCTTTTTGGTTAAAGGAAGAGCTTTCAGCACCAGTTTACATATTAACAGAGTGCGGCTATCGTCGTTTCATACCTGATAGGATGAGAATTATAACGCGCATAATACCTCGTATGTTACGTTCTATAACCGTAGATTACTAAACCCTCGCCGGCCGAAGTGGCCGAGCGTTCTAGACGCTTCAGTCTGGAGCCGAAAGTCCGCTACGGTCGCAGGTTCGAATCCTGCCTCAGGCATGGATGTGTGGATGTCCTTAGGTTAGTTAGGTTTAAGTAGTTCTAAGTTCTAGGGGACTGATGACCTTGGATGTTAAGTCCCACAGTGCTCAGAGCCATTTGAACTAAACCCTCGTAAAATTTTCTATTGCAGTAGAGTGTAAAACAGGATATTTTGTGCTGACAGCTAACAATCGTAATTAACTAATGTGTAACCTATAAAGTGTGACTAATTTAGAATAAATTAAGACTAGCACAAATTACGATGGTTTAATAGCAATCTAACATTCCCCCCCTTTTACTGTTCTAGGGTACGCGCCCCATATGAAAATACAGGGTGTCCATGAACTCCCGTTAACATTTCAGAAAATGCTAACTTGGAAATTATTAGAGATAGAGCGCCGTGCATTATGTGAAACGTTTAGTAGTAGCCGTCAATATATGCCACAGTTTTAACAGTTTCACCGAATGGTGTTGTGTACACGCAAACCATGACGTAACTCCACAAAGATAAGTGTAATGGCGTGACATGAGGAGAGCGCAGGGGCGTTACATGGGACCATGACGACCAGTCCTCCTTGTCAGGAAACGTGGCATTCAGCACAACTCGCACGGTCAAGTTGCAGCGTGGGGGTGCACCATCATTCTGGAAGATGATGCACAGCTGTCGTAACAGATAATCGTTTCTCCTTATGGTTTTCTCTGCCAAGAAAAATGGGTGTATCACCCAGTCGTGCATAAGGTCACACGAAACATTAATCTTCGGTGTCTCACGGATGTTTGGACATGTCTCGTGTCCGTTTTAGGAGGCCTAAATGTGGCCATCCACTTGTCGAGAAATACGGAACGTGGCTACATCTGAAAACAGGCACTTTTTGAGGTAGTCATTGTCAGCATCTGTGGAGACCAATATGGAAGACGTGAATGCGTGCTGCAAAGGACAATCGTTTGGCTCCAATGCATAGGCCATTTGAACTTTGTACACAAAAAGGCGTAACCGCTTATGTAGTACTTTGTGTATAATTGGCCTTGCTTCCTGGGATTGGCGTGGCGCACGACGATCTGACTTCTGGTCGCTGCGCAGAATCTTAGCTGTCAATACGTGCTGGAGACACAAGTTCAAAAATGGTTCAAATAGCTCTGAGCTCAATGGGACTTAACATCTGAGGTCATCAGTTCCCTAGACTTAGAACTAATTAAACATAACTAAGCTAAGGACATCACACATATCCATACCCGAGGCAGGATTCAAACCTGCGACCGTAGCAGCAGCGCGGTTCCGGACTGAAACGCCTAGAACCGCTCGGCCACAACAGGGGGTCGTCCGCTTCGAGAAGGTCTTTGACATTGCCCGTCTGTTTAAAGTTTTAACTTATTATGTTTGTGCTCATATAAGTAAGCGCTGTGCAGTCGTCTTAAAAATGACAGCGTCATCACCTGTCGAAATGTCGATTGTCACAGGCTGTATTTCGGTAAGTTACTTGAACACTGTAGGCCTCACATTGTGGTTGTTTTTGGAAGTTGTGCCCTTACATGCTGGCGTCATTAAATCCGCAGTACCGCTGTCAAAGATTTGAATTCTGCATGTCAGATGACACTGTGGGCCTTTTTCTGGTCCGTCGCCATTTTGATGCACTCTCAAGACAAGTCTTAAACAAAGGAAGAAGGAAAAAAACTTTGAGAACTTGTGAACGTTTTACAACAAACCACGATTCTCTGTCTGTAATGCTTTCCAAGTTACGATTTTTTTAAATGATACAGGGGATTCACGTGCGCTAATGTGTTAGATGCCGTGCGCGTTAAACGCGTTATCATCCATCAAGTAATCGCCTAGTTGAAGCAGTTGTCCCACATGTGTAGAGGAACGAATGAGAGAAAAAAAATCTCATACTGGGCGGCGCGATCAGGGTTTGAAGTGTCTCCTGTCGCATTCGAGCGCAGGACAGCCGTATGTGTTGCGTAATTACGTCAGCATGTGGCCACGCACTGTCACTACTAATGTAGTAGTAGTGTGTGTGTGTGTGTGTGTGTGTGTGTGTGTGTGTGTGTGAGAGAGAGAGAGAGAGAGAGAGAGAGAGAGGAGCGCTGCCGACAATACGTTACGCCGGCCAGCCTAGGGCAGTGCCAGTGTTACACGGTCGCCGCAGCGTGTTGTATGTCTTCGCGAGACAGCACTCGCGGCCCACACGTGCACGCACCGAGCCGTCCAGCTCGTGCGTGGGCTGCACGCGCCAGCTACCTGCAAACAGACGCGCTAACAAGGCCCCTTGTTCTGCCTTCCGTCCGTCACCCGGAAATGCGAGGCGACTCTGGGGATGTGAACCGTGCTAAATAACCAGGCTGTTCTATAATTCCCGCTGTACGCTTACATGATGTACAGTGTACTTGACGTGTAAAGTTTGACGCAAGAACATGTGTCCACTTCAGTGGCACAAAGAAAACAGAACTGATTCTTCTGCATTACTCTTGCGCTAAGACGTGTATTCCTGTCTGATTACATACAAAAAACTGCTCTGTATGCCAGATCCATCGCACAAATTGTAGCTATGCAGTATGTTTTGATAAACTTGGTCAATACCCGTGACCAGTACCACGTCAACATTTTCAGGGCACGTGGTACCTTTCCGGCCCCACATTATGTGAACATCAGCACCTATTTCTTTCAAGCACTAATTATTTTGTGTAAGTTTTACGGTTCTGCAGTTTTTTACTGTTAATGCAGAAAGCTCTCTAAACATTTTGCAAGTATTTCCAGCAGTTTAGAATATCTTGATTTTTAGAGAAAACAATAACAGAAAACTGCTGAACAAAATTTTCTAAAGATGCTGAGATGGTAGACTATTCAGTTACGCACATTGCGGCTATATGTTAACCAGAAAATGATCAGTCACACACATTGCACCTATATGTTAACTAGAAAATATATTTATTCTATTTTATATTTTAATCTGTTGTATCTTTTTCAGAATTTAAACATTTCATTTCTTTATGATGTAGCTGAAACCGCAGATCTGCTAGGTACGTGTGGATAATTTCAAGTTACAGAAAAAAAAAAATTAGGGCGATGGTTTATTAACTTAAGTACATGTGTGTAGTAACATTCTGAAAAATTCAGATTGTGAGAAATTGGGAGTGTATGGGTCTATTAAATTGTGGCTGACAGAACGTTCCTGAAGCGTAGTCTTTATTCTGCTCCTTTTCTTCATCTTCAGACTTCCTCTTGGCATTTTGTTTTAGCACTTGTTGCGACTTTGTCATTTGAAGAGTGCATCTTTCAGCTTCCTGTGCCTTTAGTCTGTCACAGACAAGCAATTAGTCTTTCATATTAAGAGTCAGATCTTATGCCCAAATTTTTCGACACTTACAATCTAGCTGTCAGTCGATCACTGAAACGTATTACTGTGTACAAAAGAATATCTACGCACACAAATATCTGTAGCCCAGAAGCAACAAACTTTTAGGAGGACGTAAAAAATCTTCCCAAAGCAGGACTAAACAGAAGCAAAGATGTTAATTTACAGACGCTGGAAACTAGCAGTGTTTCCATCGTATGCAATATATACCAAACAAAATCACTGGATACAAACTATTTCCAACTGTTTTTCGAAGTAGTAATGGTTTTCTGTAATTTAAATAAAGGCCGTGGCACCATACATGACGTTGAATCAGAAATTTATTATATAGCTGTCATTTTTGAGTATAAACGGAGTAATCAGGAATGACTATCGAATTTAATAAAGTTATAAAAAAAGCAATTTTCCGTCCTTTGGGATAGCCATGTTTCGCAACTTGTTCAAACCTTAGTGACAGACACGACGCAGCACGTTATATTGAAACGATCGATCACTGAAACGTATCACTGTATTCAAAAGAATATCTACACACCCAAATATCTGTGCCCAGAAACAACAAATTTTAGAAGGACGTAAAAAATTACTCCGAAGCAGAAGTAAACAGAAGCAAAGATGATCATTTACAGACGCTGGAAACTAGTAGTGTTTCCAACGTATGCAGTATATACCAAACAAAATCGTTGGAAGCAAAATTTTTCCAGCTGTTTTTCGAAGTACTAATGGTTTCCTGTAATTTTAGAGAAAAGAGCTAATGTGTTAAAAATTTTACTATGAGCAAGTGAGCGAGAGAAGGTTGAGGAAAGATGTGAAATTATGCTTAAAGTTTTTGGAGGTCGCTAAGTGCGCTCATTACTAGATGGATATAGTTTGGAAATTCACACGCCGTGAGCTACAGTCGGTTTCCAACAAAAGCTAATTTTTCACGGATCTGAATGTTTATGACTTCATACCTCCTGGGCTATGTGTCGTACGATGATGTGATTTTGCAGGTACATTCATTGGTTCAAATGGCTCTGAGCACTATGGGACTTAACTTCTGAGGTCATCAGTCCCCTAGAACTTAGAACTACTTAGACCTAACTAACCTAAGAACAGCACGCACATCAATGCCCGAGGCAGAATTCGAACGTGCGACCGTAGCGGTCGCGCGGTTCCAGACTGAAGCGCGTAGAACTGCTCAGCCACAGCGGCCGGCTAAGCTTTTCTGTCTCAAGGAAGTTTCTTATATCAGAATTCAGAATGTGTTCGTGAATTCTGCAGCAAACCGATGTTAAGGATATTGGTCTGTAATTATGAGGTCCGTTCTTTTACCCGTTATATTTAGAGGAGTCACCTGCGCTATTGCCCAGTCGCTGAGTGACTGGACAGAAGGCTTCTTTCTACCCGGCTAGTGATCTTACGTATGACCAGAATTGCCTCGGCCTCTCGGCAAGATTACTTCCTGAGGTATGGCGGTGGAAGTTGTGCGCTTCGCGCATTGATCTTCTTATTGACGATCGAATTTGTGCCAACTTTTGTATGTCGACATTTACGCCTACCGTATACCGAGAAATGAGCGGTAGCGGAACGTGGCCCGGAAAACGGACCCCGAACTACATTCGATAAGACTTACATTACGAAACGGACAGATAGTTTCTGCGACAGTATTGTAAAAGAAGCGACCGAATTTCTGTCTACAAGCTCGATAACACCAGCGGCCTGCAGCTAAGCACAGCTTTTCTTGCCATCGGAAGGCTGAAGTGGGTGAGGAGAGCACGCATCGAAAACGCTGCCTGATACGGCGCTGGGGTAGGCACCAGTCACGTCACTGCCTCAAGACGGCAGCAGAAATCACTCAAGTGTCATCACATGACAGTGGCCCAGGTGGACTGGCCGAAAGCTCGTGGATATTAATCCACTTGACGCGGCTGGAGATCGAGAAAATTTATCATTATCTGTAATATGTAGCACAATAAAGCCATTCAAAAACTGAGGCTTGCACAATGAGCAAAGGGGAGGTGTTTGTTGTGAATTACTGGGAGGGACGGGAAAGCGAGCATTTGGATCAGGGAGAGAATGACTTCATTTTTATTGTACTGAAAATGGAATGCAGGTGTCCGGAACACACAACCAGGCGAATGGATAGACCTTACACCAGTGGTTCCTGATCTTTCTGAGACCATTACCCCTGAGTGCAATCAGGTACAAGCTAATATGCCCGCTAATGTTTATATGATAATGGGGGGATTATCATATCAACATTAGCGCCTAACTAATCTTTATAAAGAAAAATAATTTTCTTTGAGCTATTTTATTTTCGAAATGAAGAAAAGTAATTCATATTTATTTATAGCAGATGTTTCGCAAAATCACAGACTAGTCAGTAAGTGACACAATTGGTACTATTTATTTCTAACAACCTTCTATATATGATGTGTAGTAGGGTGAACAACTGGTGATGTGTACCTGCTCTGTAATTTAGTCGCTCCTATACCGTCTTCAAGGTTTGCAACTCATGTTTTAAGAACGTATTTAATTCAAGTTTTTATTTGCGTACGTGTTTGTGTGAATTCGAATTTAGGATAAAAAACTTTATATTTGTCATAGTAGAAACTTTTAACGTTTTACTGTTTAACCACCACCGTCCGTAACTATTTTAGGACGCAGATGTTTAGCATCCCTTCTCCTAAAAAAAAAAAAAAATATCCCTCAGCCTATTTGGATTCAGCAATGTGTGGACGATATGACAGGTACATTAGGCGAATGTGAGTGAGTCACGCCGCTTACAGATTATGTAGGCAGACATGTTGTTGAGCGGGACCGAGTAAACTGTTGTGATGCGTGTCAGACTTTTCAAAACTAAGCGTCACCCGGCCGTAGGCGTTGAACGCAGGTCGCGGAGCTCAGCAAAGTATTTCGAGCGTTAACGCCCTGTGGCACGATCTACTTCCGTGAGATCTATATTAAAAGTAGAAGCATTTTGGCCATGGAACCTCAGTAAGACGCTTAAAATCAGAAATGCGTTGATGATAAACAGTGCAGGCATGAAAAGAATTGTTGAAATATCATGTTACAGGAGAATGCTGAAGATCAGAAGGGTAAGCCGAGTAGCTGATGAAGAGATACTAAATCGGTTTGCGGAGAAAAAAGATTTCTAACCAAAGTTGACTGAGAGAAGGTATATGTTCATTGGACGCAACCCGAAGCATAAATAGATAGACGATTGGCAGTTTAAAATATATGTAGGTTGCATTGTGCACTGGTTATGCGGAGATGGAGAGCTGCAGAAAACAGCAATAATAACATTTTTATGTGAAATGTAAACTGTAATTTCTTTGTTATGGTGTATACAGGATATTTTCCACTGAGCTGCGCTTGTTATTTACTTTATTTGCCATCTATTACTAAGCGTTTTTATGACTTTATCTTCAGACACATAGGAACAGTTATGGAAGTGTTATACACTCGAAAGTACAGAGGTAGGACAAAAATATGGAAATATTGCGAGCAACGTATACTTGAACGTAAATACAGATGCTAGCCAAGCCCGCAAGCTGCGCTGTTGTACACTACTGGCCATTCAAATTCCTGCACCAAAAAGAAATGCAGACGATTAACGGGCATTCATTGGACAAATGTATTATACTAGAACTGACATGTGATCACATTTTCACGCAATTTGGGTGCATAGATCCTGAGAAATCAGTACCCAGAACAACCACCTCTGGCTGTAATAACGGCCTTGATACGCCTGGCCATTGAGTCAAGCAGAGCTTGGATGGCGTGTACAGGTATAGCTGCCCATTTAACATCTGAAATGTAACGTCCACTGTTCAAAGTGCCATCAATACGAACAAGATGTGAACAAGAAGTGTAACTAATGGCACCCCATACCATCACGCCGGGTGATACGCCAGTACGACGATGACGAATACACGCTTCCAATGTGCGTTCACTGCGATGTCGCCAAACACGCATTCGACTATCATGATGCTGTAAACAGAACTAGATTCAACCGCAAAAATGACGTTTTGCCATTCGTGCACCCAGGTTCGTCGTTGAGCACACCATCGCAGGCGCTCCTGTCTGTGATGCAGCGTCAAGGGTAACCGCAGCCACGGTCTCCGAGCTGATAGTCCATGCTGCTGCAAACGTCGTCGAACTGTTCGTGCATATGGTTGTTGTCTTACAAACATCCCCATCCTTTGACTCAGGGATCGAGACGTAGCTGCACGATCCGTTACAGCCATGCGGATAAGATGCCTGTCATCTCGACTGCTAGTGATACGAGGATCCAGCATGGCGTTCCGTATTACCCTCCTGAACCCACCGATTCCATATTCTGCTAACAGTGATTGGACCTCGACCAACGCGAGCAGCAATGTCGCGATACGATAAACCGCAATCGCTATAGACTACAATCCGACTTCATCAAAGTCGGAAACGTGATGGTACGCATTTCTGCTCCTTACACGAGGCATCACAACAACGTTTCGTCAGCCGACTCCTGTTTGTGTATGAGAAATCGGTTGGAAACTTTCCTCATGTCAGCACGTTGTAGTTGTCACCAGCGGCGCCAACCTTGTGTGAATGCTCTGAAAAGCTAATCACTTGAGTATCACAGCATCTTCTTCCTGTCGGTTAAATTTTGTGTCTGTAGCACGTCATCTTCCTGGTGTAGCAACTTTAATGACAAGTAGTGTATTTGACCACGAACGCCACCTATGCAGTGTCCTCAATACCGGTACGTTGCCGCAAGTGTCAGCCGTGGTTAGACCAGTGTTCTGTGCAGTTGTGAGGGCATTTTGTCGTACTCAAATATAAAGGGCGATCCAAAAGCTTCCGTTTGAGGGCGTGCTGCAGCGTATATTCAACGTAGCGCGACCTCGATGCGGGTATACAAGCACCGACATGTGGCTAAGGGATTAGTGCAGCATTCTTGTCTTTACGACTTGCGTGCGGTACACGCGCAAACGGGAACAATGGCGACGTTATTGCCAAGTGCGTCCAAACAGGACCAATGTGCTGCGTTATTCTTTTCTTGGCTACCGGAGAACAAAAACCGGTAAACTTTCATCGGAGAATGAAGATAGTGTATCCGGCAGCATGTCCGTCGAAAACCACCTTTGTGGAATGGTGCACGACAAGAGGTGCTGTTGTTCAAGATAACGCACGTCTCCGTATCGCAGATGTAACGCAGAAGCTACGCCAACTTAAATGGAAAACACTCCAGCACCCCCCCTCCAGTCCTGATCTCTCCCCATACGATTATTACGCCTTCGGTGCCTTAAGAAAGGTCTTCAAATGTCGACGATTCCTGTCGGACGAGGATGTCCAGCAGGCAGTTACGGACTTCTTCACGCAGCGAGGCACGGTGTTCTACCAAAGACGTCTCTTCAACTTAGTGCGTCGGTGTGACGATTACCTGATTGGCATTCCGCTTCTGGACTATACACTGTTCGAACGGAAACTTTTTGATCGCCCCCTTATACATTCTAACGTTGTTGTTCGTAATGGTGAATGCTTCCATAACCAAATGAACCGAGGTGTTTGGTGTTTCAAGAGGCACCTTATCGAAGTTTACACCGCGAACAGGAAGAGGACTGGCGAAAAATAAGACGACGCCAGCTGCAAAAGTCATTGCAGAAACAACACGAAGGGAGCTCCATAAGCAGCGAACTGCAGGGCGAGCTGGAATTACAAAAACATTCATCACTGTTGCAAATGCCCGTAACATCGAGTCAAAGCCATAAAACCTGGACTGTGGAGCAATGAAAGAAAGTTATTTGGTCGGCTGAGTCTTCTTTCGCGATTTCCAAATTGTTTCCGAGTTTATGTCCCGAGACTGAAATATTGGGGGAGGGGTAGGGGGAGGGGGGCAGGTTGGGGGTTCCGGACACGATTTTGAAATATTGGGGGAGGGAGGTTGGAGGGTTTTGGTGACGATTTGGGCAGCCATGTCGTGGTATTCGGTGGATACCGTGGTTACTTTGTAAGGTCGCATTACTGCCAAGGATTATGTGATAGGACGGCCGTAGTGACCGAGTGGTTGTAGGCGCTTCAGTCTGGAACCGTGCGACCGCTACGGTCGTAAGTTCGAATCGTGCTTCGGGCACGAATGCGTGTGATGGCCTTAGGTTTAAGTAGTTCTAAGTTCTAGGGGACTGAAGACCTCAAATGTTAAGTTCCATAGTGCTCAGAGCCATTTGAACCGTTATGTGATTTTTTGGCTGGTCAGGTCCACCCTATGGAAAAAACTTTGTTCCTGAGTAAGGATGCGGTGTTCCAAGACAACAGGGCCCCTGTTCAGACAACTCGCATCGTCTAGGACTGGCTTTGTGAACACTAGGATGAATCGCCGCATCCCCCCTGAGTTCCACAGTGACCAGATCGCTGTATTATTAAGCCTTTATGGTCTACTTCAGATAGAAGTGTACATGATCGCTACCCGGACTCCATCATCTTATTTGAACTTGCACTATTTTGTAGGAAGAATGGTTGGTTGGTTGATTTAGGATGTTGCTGTGGTCTTCAGTCCAGAGATGCAGCTCTCCATTCTACTCTATCCTGTGCAAGATTCTTCATCTCCCAGTACTTACTGCAACCTACATCCTTCTGAATCTGTTTAGTGTATTCATCTCTTGGTCTCCATCTACGATTTTTACCCTCCACACTGCCCTCCAATACTAAATTGCTGATCCCTTAATGCCTCAGAAAATGTCCTACCAACCGACCCCTTCTTCTAGTCAAGTTGTACCACAAATTTCTTCTCTCCCCAATTCTATTCATTACTTCCTCATTAGTTATGTGGTCTACTCATCTAATCTTCAGCATTCTTCTGTAGCACCACATTTCAAAAGCTTCTATTCTCTTCTTGTCTAAACTATTTATCGTCCACGTTTCACTTCCATACGTGGCTTCACTTCATCCAAATACTTTCAGAAACGATTTCCTGACACTTAAATCTATACTTGCTGTTAACAAATTTCTCTTCTTCAGAAACGGTTTCCTAGCCATTGCCTGTCTACATTTTATATCCTCTCTACTTCGACCATCATGAGTTATTTTGCTCCCCAAATAGTATAACTCATTTGGGATAAGAGGACCAAATAGCGAGGCCATCGGTTCCAACGGACTGTGGAAGAAAGGGGAAAGAAGTCGGCCGTGTCCTTTCAAAGGAACCATACCGGAATTTGCCTGAAGCGACTACGGAAATCATGGAAGATCTAAATCAGGATGGCTGAACGCGGGTTTGAACCGTCGTCCTCCCGAATGCGAGTACACTTTGCTAACCACTGCACCATCTCGCTCGGTGGAATAATGGTGTAGGATTCCCTTGAGAATGGTACAGGACCTGTACTTATCCATTCCGAGACGACTGGAAGGTGTTTTGAATGCTAACTGGTTTCCTACGTTGTATTAGACATTGTAATGTATTGCACTTTTCGTGCTTCCAGATTTCCGCCGTGTGTAAGTAATTTCGATAACGGCGTCTAAGTGTGAATGTGGATCCATAAAAAGGATTCGAAATCCATTGGAAATAAATAATTCAGCATAAAAAGCTGAGTGGAGGATTGGAGTGTGTGCTCATGCGCGTTTGTGCGTGCGTGCGTGCGTGTGTGTGTGTGTAAAAATGTATACAGCAACAAGGAAGCAAAGTGTTCTGAAAGCTTCGCTACACGTTTTCTGCGCACGGTGTATGCAGCAACGCTAATAAAAAAGTAAAGTGGGAACAGATACAAATAAAGAACCTGCTGTCGCTGCCTGGCCTCCTTAAGACGCACGCGGCGTGTGCAGAGGAGGACTCGCCTTCCGCATTGCAGCGCTGCGAGGTGCGTGATGCGTTGTGTGTGCTGCATGCTGATGCCTGACGTGCGTGCGCTTTGTGCGTGTGTTGCAGCGGAGCGGAAGACGTCGCTGGGCAAGGACTGGCACTCTGCGTGCCTGCGCTGCGAGAAGTGCAACAAGACGCTGACCCCGGGCAGCCACGCCGAGCACGAGGGAAAGCCCTACTGCACCCACCCATGCTACAACGCGCTCTTCGGGCCCACAGGTGAGCCAAAAAACACTACTGACCAACTACTACTACCTCTCTAAAGTTAAAATCTTCTGGGTTGTTAGGCCTCTAAAATAATCGGCGTTTCGGCCCCTCTGTTTGCATCCTTTTCATGATCTTACGGTGTCCACTATTGCTAGAACACCGGAATATCATGAAGAAGATCGCAGGAAAGGGGTCGAGACGTCGATTATTTTAGAGGAAATATGACGCGGTCTAACAACCCAGATGAGTTTAACGTTGTTGTATGTTAACGGGCGACCTAGAAACGACGGAGAGGCTCCGTCTCCGCCGCAGCCGCTGTGGTCCACAACCCCACGATGACTACCGCAGTCCACTTCACCCCTCCGCCGCCCCACACCGAATCCAGGGTTATTGTGCGGTTCGGCCCCCGGTGGACCCCCCAGGGAACGTCTCACACCAGACTAGTGTAACCCCTATGTTTGCGTGGTAAAGTAATCCACAGACTGGCCGGCTCACCGGACCTCGACACAAGTCCTCCGGGCGGATTCGTGCCGGGGACTATGCGCTCCTTTCTGCTACGGAAAGCCGTGCGTTAGATCGATCGGCTAACCGGGCGGGCAGGTTTTAATGTTAGTGATAATGGCCACGAAATCCTGCAACATACTCTCTCTCTCTCTCTCTCTCTCTCTCTCTCTCTCTCTCTGTCTCTCACTCACTGGCCTACTCGCTATCTACTATGAACGTCCCCACTCGAAATATTTACATAGTCTTACACCGACAACACCCCATATTTATCTACCAGCGGATAAATTAATTTTTTCATGTATATACAGGGTGCGGCGCTTAAATCCGGACACAAGAAACTCAAAACAAATTTATTAGAACAATATACAAATGACAAACATTTTTATTAGCTGAGATCCAGCAACCGTACGTTATTTAATTGCAGGATGTATGTACGTATAGCCACCTCGGTTGCAGAAAATTATTGTCAAATCATGGGCAGTTTGACAATAATTTTGTGCAATCGAGATGGCTATACGTACATACATCCTGCAATTCAAAATACAAATGAAAATGAAAATCCTTTTGCATGTAAGTGTTGGTATCTTTCAGGAGTAAGATTACTCGATGTAACCTCCTTCAGCCGCAACAAACGCCTCCAGTCTTGTCATGAAGCGATCGCACGCACTCTCTAAAACAGCGCCGTCCATATTCGCGAATGGTGCTTCGATAGCGGTGCGACATTAGGGTGCCTCGTCTTATTGGTAGCTCTTTCGACTGCACTCCAAACATAGTAGTCGAGGGGATTTAAATCCGGGGTATTCGGTGGCCAGAACTCCTCTGATCAGAACATGTCAGCGTTATCCCCAGATTTAGACTTAATGACTCATATGAAGTCCTCCTCTGCCGTCCGACGCCATGTTCGCCCGCTGACGTTCAATACTGACGCCAGTTTTTTCAGCGATAGCCCCGGGTCTTCCGAAATGCCGCGCGGGGTTAGCAGAGCGGTCTTGGGCGCTGCAGGCACGGACTGTGCGGCTGGTCCCGGCGGAGGTACGAGTCCTCCCTCGGGCATGGATGTGTGTCTATGTTTGTCCTTCACACGAGGGAGTTAGAACCTTTCCCAGATATCTCCGAAGCATTATACTTGGCCGCAATATCTTAAACAATTGATCTCGGGTACCCGAAAAAATTGAACTATTTGAGTGGGCGAACGCAAGCGTGACGGCTTCCGATAATCGCGGCTCTTCGGTTGTACTCCGCACTTGTCCGTCACATCTCGGCCAGTTTGATTGTTCACTAGATGCCCATGGCTTTCAAGAAAACCAATCGCTACTTCCGGCGGAACTACGATATGGCGGGAAATTCGAACTGAAATTTGTTCAAGCGCCGCACCCTGTAGATCGAAGTAGCGAGAGTAAATTTGTACCAAGGCCGGGAATCGAAACCGGGTAGCCTGCTTACGAGGCAGGCGCGTTAGCCACAAAGCCACCGTAGCACAGCGGTTCAACACAACTTCACGGATTATTCTGGCACACCTCCGGCCGGTATCCACGTTCTCATTGCTGCCCCAATGTAATTTAATTTTCTCCTTTCCCTCAGTTGGAGAACTGATGCAAACAATTCAGAGGAGAATGCGAAGCGGTACACTAATAAAGAACACAGAGGACATCTAGTGAAATAAAAATTAATCACACATCACCATCTGAAATACGGAAGATTATTACGACTAAAAGTAAAAGTTTCTCCGCCGCGGTAACATCTCCAGTAAGACACTACAAAGTTGTGGCCCCATAATGTGTAATGTTAGTCACTTCTGTAATGCATCATTAATCCAGGGTATTTTCCCAGACAGGTTAAATTATGCGTAGATGTTAATAACTACCATCTAGTGTCACTCCTTGCATCATTTTCTAAAAAAAAAATTGAGAAGGTAATGGGATATTTAGCCAATTAAAGTTTGGGTTTCAAAAGGGCCGTTCTACTGAGTCAACTGTTTATACATATATGAACACATAATTAAGTCTCTAAGTGGCAAAATATTACCAGTTGGGTCTTTATGTGACCTAAACAAGACATTTGATTCTGTCAGTCATAAATTCTATATTATAAAAGTTGGAATAAATGGTCGGAGATCTCCAAAAGTTTCGTTAAGAAGCATCCTTTATTTATTAGTAGTGACTAGTTTCGTACATTATCTCTATATTCAAACCAGCCGTATTCGTAAGCAATTACAATACAATCAAATACGGGTGCTCGGAAATAGCCACAGCAGACAATCCAGACTGCCAATGCAGATAGCTCAACACGCAATAAACGAAGTAGCATAGTAGCCATTTCTTATCTTCTTTTAAATATTTAAATAAATATTATACTTTTGTTATGTTGACACATTCCCCATCCTAAAGTTTATCGTGAATATGAATTACGGAACACATAAGTAACTAACTCTTCTTCATATTTACATAGTCTTACATCCGCAACGTATATCATTGGACATTCACAGATGGATAAAGACCTTCTGTGATAACTTCTGATAACGTGCCTGTTGGTGCTTGTGGAACTTGATTACTGGAGTAAACACACTTTTTTGGCACTCTTTCACAGCCATTTTATCAGCAGCTGATAAAGAAGTAGTCTACAAATACTCCTTGCTCAGTTCCGTTCTGTGAATTTGTTCTCGATTTGCAGATGGTCTTCTCTGCTATATCTACTGCTGAGACCTATTATTTGTTTGTATGTAGTGTTTGTATCTTGTACGTGACTCGGCTTTTGTGTCTGTAACACTTATGTCATGTGTGTCCCCTTGCGAGCGCGGGACAATAACTGTAGCATTTTTCATTAATATTCTTTCAGCTTCCATCATTATTATACACGAACCGTTTTGCAACTGTGGTTGCGACATTCAGTTGTCACGTAACTGTCACCTGAGAAGCTGAAAACCGGTTTGTGATTAAATAAATACGGCGCGTACATAAAGTCCGGGAACACTTTCAATTATTTGTTGCACAAGAATTAAACATTGTAAAGATGTCATACATGTTCCATTTTGAAGAGAAACTCTGAAAGCTTTTTTTACAAACATTCCATATGTGAACCCTGAGTAACCCGGCAGACGTCTATACGGTAATCGGAATTCTTGCCATACCCGTCCCAGCAAGACATCGTCGACTGTGGCAGTCGCTTCCCGCATTCTCTCCAAGAGCTTTGCTACATCACGTGGTAGAGACGGCATATATACCAGATATTTAATGTGTCCCCATAGAAAAAAGTCACACGGAGTGAGGTCTGGTGATCAGGGAGGCCATTTCGAACTCCAACACACAGAAAGCTCGCTCCGCACCTGAACTCACCATGTTTGCGACTAGCGCTGACTACCGGCAAATTACCAAACTACGCTGTGGCGGTGTACATAAAAAACTTTAGGAGTTTTTCTTCAAAATTACATATGTATGATATCTGTACAATGTTTGGTTCTTGTGCAATAAATAATTGAAAGTGTTCCCGGACTTTTACACCCCGCATTTTTCAGAATATTGGAAAGTGTTTCGTTTGCGATATTATTCTCATATTCTGTTAAGCAACGATGGAAACTTCAGTTAATGCCCATATTTGTAAATATGAAAATAATTGCTTTATTTTTCGACGTATCCCCATTGTAGGTCAAATGTGTTTTTTTTCCAACATTGAGATTTCGCAATTGAAGTGTGATTCTGGATGAGTACGAAACATCCATCTACAGATGACATAAACTCATTACTGGATCCGCCGCGCGGGATAACCGCGCCGTCTTGGGCGACTTTCAACGGTTCGCGCGCGACCCCCCCCCCCCCCCCCCCCCCCACCTCGGAGGTTCGAGTCCTCCCTCGGGCATGCGTGTATGTGTGTTGTGCTTAGCGTAAGTTAGATTAACTAGTGCGTAAGCCCACGGACTGCTGACCGGACCAGTTTGGTCCCATAGGAACCTACCACAGATTTCCAATTTCACTGGACCCGACATATTGCCCGTCCACAAATTACTGTAGATGTGAGGATAAAAGGAAGTCAGACAATGTTGAATACTGTGAATGTCCCCACATATTCTTACTTTACGCCTCTGTGTTCCTTCACTGTAGTCGAACTCTGTAGACGGGTGTGCTGTCCTGACGAAAGATGACTTTCCTGTTTTGCCATCCAGGTCTCTTAAGACCTGTGTTTTCTTTCGTCAAAGTTCTCTAGGAGACTTCCATGTCACTTGTCAGTTATTGTTTTTGTGCTTTTTTGTATGTACGTCCGCTGGTTTCCACCCACTTGCCTTTATTGCTGTCTAGCTACTGGCATCAAGTGGTTGTCCCACGTCTCATTCACACAAGAAAATCGCCGCACTTGTCAGTCGGATTCTATTGACGACTTTACTAATTAAGATCGAAATATTCGTTTTCGCCTTTCCTCCTGGTCAACATTCAGTTGATGTTACACTCAATTTGCACAAATCTTTCTCGTAGTTAATTCTCCATATTATCTTTCTCGTCCTTTTGGCCTATCTCGCAAGCACTGTTCATTCAAGAGCTAATGCCTGAAACACTCATTTCTGCCATTGGTTCAAAATAATCGGCTTAGCTTGCTCTGTCCGCGTTATTTTGGCTCTACGGATTGGGACAACCTATGCAAACTCCACAAACCGTTGTACAGGGTTTCTTCCTACCAATATTATTGATTTTCTATCCTATTCTACTCTCGCTTGAAGCAGAGGAAAATGACAATCTGCATGGCTTAGTAGGGGCTCTTTTACCTTATTTGTGATGGTTTCTACGCAAGGTTTACAGTGGAACCAGCAAAACTGTTCACAGTATTCTTTGAATTCAAATGCTCTAATTTACTCAAAAGGCTGTCTTGAAATCAACGTCACCTTTCTTCCGAGGATTTTCGTTGTATATTTACTTGTCTGTTCCTCCTTGTTTGCACAATTCGTTGTTCTGCAACTGTGTATTTCATTAATGAAAGATCCCTCCAGTTGCTGGACTCTTTTTGCTGTCTTGATCTTGTTAATTTTGGACGACATTGTGCCGGTCATGATGACTTACCTTACGTTCAGTTTGCTACAAAGATGTTTGCACAGTATGTTTCACATATGTACATTGCAAACACGATTGTAAGTTGACACTTCCTTCAGGACTTTAACACTGAAATGAGCAAGTGTCCTACCTGAATGAGATTTTCACTCTGCAGCGGAGTGTGCGCTGATATGAAACTTCCTGGCAGATTAAAACTGTGTGCCCGACCGAGACTCGAACTCGGGACCTTTGCCATTCGCGGGCAAGTGCTCTACCAACTGAGCTACCGAAGCACGACTCACGCCCGATACTCACAGCTTTACTTCTGCCAGTATCCGTCTCCTACCTTCCAAACTTTGCAGAAGCTCTTCTACGAAACATGCAGAACTAGCACTCCTGAAAGAAAGGATACTGTGGAGACATCCCCCAGGCTGTGGCTAAGCCATGTCTCCGCAGTATCCTTTCTTTCAGGAGTGCTAGTTCTGCATGTTTCGCAGAAGAGCTTCTGTAAAGTTTGGAAGGTAGGAGACGGATACTGGCAGAAGTAAAGCTGTGAGTAGCGGGCGTGAGTCGTGCTTCGGTAGCTCAGTTGGTAGAGCACTTGCCCGCGAAAGGCAAAGGTCCCGAGTTCGAGTCTCGGTCGGGCACACAGTTTTAATCTGCCAGGAAGTTTCAAGTGTCCTACCTATTCTCTTCACGTAGACACTACATGTTTGTATCTTGATCAGAATATGACCGTTTAACTGGTTCAAACTTGTAATCACTGCTTCCTATATTTCGATCTACGACTTTAATTCTCGTTGTAGTTTCCTAAGCACGTTAATTGATCCCTTTTTTTTCATATGACATATATTTGTAGTGCTCTAAAGAGAGAGACAATAGTGAATGTAATTGTGGAATAAATGAAAGGATAATGGCCGAATCTTAACGGCTTCAATACTTTGACAATAAGCGGGCAGTACTTTAGTAATTATCTCCATTTTGAAGGGTGACCCATTACTGTTTTGGCTGCTCGTAATAATTGTCGGTATTATAACAGATATGTCATTATAATAATAAATGCGTATTAACCGTTATGTGCTGTAGCTCAGTAGGTCTCAATGCCACGCTAGATGAGTTGTCATACGTGGTGGATATTTAGATTTAGATATTGAAGAAAGCAAAGAAAAGGAAAAGAAAAAAATACTGCTTCGATTGCTGCGTTGCCGACCTTGCCAACGGTCGAATCCAAGCACACATAACAGGCGAATTTTGGATAATGTATGTACGGATTTTTGTTCTAGACCCTTCTCACACCGAAGAGCCTTCAGTAAGCAATTGCCCGTCTCAACGGCTAAGTCGTAAGTTCTCCTCTGTCACAAGTGGAAATGATCTGCACTGTTGGTAAATGTGGACTGACGTCACCGCAAGTCTGGCGTACTGCTCCTTTAGCTGGGGAACAATTATTTTGCCAATAAGAAGTACGAGGGTCAATTAAGATCTGTTGACCTTATTGTTGCACGACCAATTAAGGTCAACTATTGCCTTCTGTTTGGTTGACGCTCCATTGTAGAACTGTGAGCCTTTCGGACTCCAGAATGGTCCCGCCTGCCATGAGTGTATGAACGTTACACGTTTCTGTATAACAGGTGCAATAATATGTATTCCTCTAAAGGATGCTAAGAATATAGGAGATGTAACAAAAAAATAAACAAGACTGTCCTCATTACCAAGTAGCCATTTGCCATGGTAGCTATTTTTCTACCACGCTAAACATGATTGTATTGTATGGATGGCCGATTCATTCCCACATGACACACACAGTTTTACGGGATCGTGACAGACTCTTTCAATAGGAAATGTTGTGTATGACTTGCGCGGATTTCTCCACAGTTGATGATTCACTTTCATACAGTGTTGTGCTCCAGATGTACATTCTAAGAAATTCCTTCCTCAAATTGGGATCCATGTTTGATACTAGTAGACTTATTAGAAGACTTATTCCCGTGAGGAACGCTTTCTTTGCCTGTGCCGGTCTTGTTATGCTTGCTATACCTCGTCCCCCCCAAGCGGAAAGAATCCTTTCACTTCATCGACCAACTGATTCCCAATTTTGATGTCACGTTTGTGCCAATCATCTAATTTTTGCTGCTCCTCAAGATTTTTGTCTCTTTTGGTTTACCTTTAATCCATATTCTGCTGTGGCATCTCCTCAAGGTTTTTCGTTTTTTATCTTCTTCGTGTGTTGATCCATGTTCCCTCATCTCTATTAATATTTCTGTGGTTTTCATTTCGAATCTTACTACAAGCACTGCGTGCAGTTTCAATCTTACTTCCCCAGTCTGGTGTAATAATCGAGCCACTGACCCTAGCTTATGACATTTGTGTTTTACTCAGCTGCACCATATTTTTTAAAACTAGCTGTAAACTAACCATTGACCTTAGCTTATGACATTTAAGTTTTAATCAGCTGTACCATTTTTTTTTAAGCTAGCTGTTTGCAGCCACGTGTTGCTGTGGGTCAGTGTAATTAAATGGAAAAGAAAGAAAAGAAAAGCACACGTTTCTAATCTGTAGGGGACCTGGATATATATCCTAGTCTCACTCCCTTTGTCCATCTCCTCCTCTCCCTCTCTCTGGCCATCTTTTCCTCCCTCCTCCATCTCCTTGAGCCTACTCTTTTGCCTTCTGTGCACCCATCACCTCCTCCCCCATTTTTCTCCATCTCAGCTTGATTTTATAGCCAGTTTTAGAGTGTTTATATTTTTAATCAAGTTTCTTGTTGATTCATAATGTCCATATGAAGTAAAATAACGCCAGCACTACGTTTCCTGGATCTGTTGCAGGCTTCGGCCGTGGTGGTGCTGAGAGCTACGTCTACAAGAAGTAGGTGCTGGGACTCCGGTCTGACGGCTACACCACAACAGCAAGGCTACCAGTGTGCACCTCTTCACACTCTAGATTCTAGAACAAACCACATCTTGTGCACAGCCTTGGCCGCCAGGTCCACGACTCACATAAAAAACACATTCATCATGTTAATTGGGTACTAATTAAGAGATTCATATTTTTGCCTGAAATTTAAAGGAGGAATGTATTTTTATAGTAAGATTTTGAAGAATATGTGACTGATTACACAGAATGTAATTAAGTTGCATTTTTAACATAATTACTGTAGGGCAAGTTTTCAGATGTAATTTCCATCATTAACTTATTTTTAATAAATGTTATGATAATACAGTATAATGTCACTTTTGCTAGTTAACCTCTGTTACCCTTCCCATATTCCACATATGCAGTTTGACTTTTGGAAACATATCATTTTGGAAACAACAGAGCATCATACTGTATGAATTCAGAGTACTCAGTTACGGTAATTAACACAGTGTACATGCTACTAACTTCTCCTCTTGAATGTAGAACACATGCTCTGGAGCAAACCAGTAATATCTCTTGACATGGTGGAAAATACCAAAGACAACTGTCTATCTTGTTCATGCCAACAGTGAGAACTTACTTACAACACAGCAATAGGACAATTACTTTAAGTTCAGCAATGACTTCTGGGAATTTGCAGGAGGTGCCTACCACAGGATCTGGAGTTTCTGCTTCATTAGGAAATATACTCCTGTGCCACACTGAACACTTTGTATTAACATTAAGAGTATCCAAAAATGCAGAAACTCTTGTTCTGAGTAACACATGTGGATGAGATCTTATACCTAATATACTAGCATCATCATCATCATTTAAGACTGATTATGCCTTTCAGCGTTCATTCTGGAGCATAGCCCCCTTATAAAATCCCTCCATGATCCCCTATTCAGTGCTAATGTTGGTGCCTCTTCCTAGCAATAAAGAAAAATAGACAAAGTGGCTACTGAACATCCAGAGTGCATACAAAGTTCATATTCATTACAGAAAAGTATAAAAAACAACAAAAACAAAACAGTCCATGTACTATATTTGTTTATAATTCCACAAAAGTAACAGAATCTTACAATAAAGAACAAATCAACATCTCTGTTCCAAACAAGCAGTGGTGACATTTTACAGTATATTCAGCACAGTTAACACTCAAGACAGACTTGAAGCATGATGTAAATTGCTGCAAAATAACATGTACACTATTAACTTTGTCACAAAAATTGAACAACCAAATTATAATGTAAATAATAACAAAACTCTGGAAATACAGTCACCAACAACAACTCAGCATTACACAAAGCAGCACACTCAGTAACAAATCATAGTACTTCATAAATTGTACTGTAAGTGCTTAACATGTTGTAATTTTCCAAGCTGGTACATTCTGAGTTTAAAAATTACCAGACACCTGTTAGTGGACACTGATATGGGACGTGGCCACCCTTGACCTTTATGGTGGCTTGAACTAGCTGGGGACACTTTGTACAAGGTGTCTCAATGTCTGTGAGGAGAGGCAGCTTATTCTTCCTCAAGAATGAAAAACAGAAGGTAGTAATTTTGGACACTGAGATCTGAAGTCTTTTTTTCTAGCACATATCCCAAAGGGTGTTCCACTGAGTTCAGGTCAGGAGTCTGGGCATGCCACTCCATTGCATGAATGTTGTTGTCCACAGACTGTTACTTCACAAATGCTGCTTAACGACAGAGAGCATCATTTCATATACATCATAACATATTTTATTTTTATATGGTTATTTTTCTAGTTATTTTTAATGTTAAAATGTCAGCTCAACCATCTATTTACAATGTACAGAACAACGATTTATATGTTTCAAAGATCAAATCTTCATCATCAGAATAACCTTACAACAGTCTCTACAAGGGACCAATATAAAAATAAACAAGACCAATAAAAATAGTAGTAAAAATAACATGGGTACTTCCATTGCAGCCATGTCCTCTTTAAGGTATACATCCACATATTTTGTCAACTGATAAAATAGATGAAAATTGAATTCCCCATGACGTCACAGTAACATCTATATGTGTACCCAGCCTGTGTATCTTCCTGAAAGCAACATTCTGCAGGCATAAACAGAACTAAGCCAAGTGAACCGTTTGTGAATGTAAACATGAAATCCAGGTAGAGTACCGAAAAAATTAAATCTGAATACCTTACCAAAGAAACAAAGACTAATACCTACGCCAGGCAGCTTGGAAATTGAAATCTTTTCAAGGGTACTTCACACTGCACAATAAACTTTTTCATCTAAATAGCCAAAAACTTTCTGCCTTTTGCTGTCTAATTTGTAGAATCTCTAGATGAGCAAGATAGAATGACTGGCTAAATATCATAAAACTGATAGCCAGAGCTAACTTTACCACAAAAATGTGAATAAATTAATTTGCAAGGAGCAGTACATGAATGTAAAGGAGAATGCAATGTGGAATGCTTAGAGTCACAATTCCATACTTCAGTAGTCTTCTCAGAAAGTGTTTAATATTTTCAAATCTTTTAAAGTCGATGCCATATTTCAGAACAACAGCACACTGCAATTTAAGCTAAGAAAAACTTAACACCATGAAGTTCACAAATACGATGGGACTGATTTCCACAAAATTCAGTGCTACACCTGTAATATGAATGGTGTAAGCTAAACAGTTAGATCTGTTAAGTTAAGGTAGAAAGAACATAGCGACGTATTTCAGCTTAGAAATTTTGAGAAGTCAGCCATAGTCATGTATATTCATGAAACTGGCCTTCATATGTGGGGACTGAGTTTGCAATTTTGCATAGAAAAGATAAAGTCAAGAAAGTTGATCTACTACTAGAACAACTGGAGATTACTGTACAGAGCATGAAAAATCATAAAACATTAAACAGCCATTACATGTTACACAAGCAACTTCTTCAGAAACTTTTCAGATATTTTTAATATCTGTCACTTCATTACAAGATTTGAATATCTAGACTGTCTGGCATAGATAATCTTTGACGTTTTCTCTAGATTTCATGATTACATTCAAGAAGTGTTCATTCACATTAGTTCCGTGTTTCCCTGTGGACTGTGGCTTTCAGGAAGATACACAGACCTTGTAGCATATGGCTGTTATTGTGACACTGCCATTACAACATATAGGTTTCAGTTTTAGTCTATTTCATCACATGATGGTGGTGTGGATGAATGTCCTAAGAAAACACAACTGCAAGAGAAATACGCATGTCATTTTATTATTATTATTTTTCTAGTTCTTTTTTGTGTTTCATATTGTTCAATTTTAGAGACTCTCATAGGCTTATTCTGATTATTCAATCTGGTTCAATCAGCACATTATCAATACGATTTTCATACGAGCATATTGTAAGGTACTCCTAATGTCATTTGGATACTCTCAAGTATGTATATAATAAGCCGTCAGCCTAAGTTAAATTTGCATGATGCTTAATCTGATTTAAGAGACATATCACAATTTTGATGTTAGGATTGTTTGACATGGTAATGGCATACAGGGAACTAGTATTAAAAAAAAGTAATCTTTTTTTAAGGGAAGCTGTAGCATTTGGGCAGTTAGGGTGGGGGTGTGGGGCGTTGTTGTGCTGAGAGTCATGGCACACAATTAACAGCAAAATATCTTCATATTTTTTCAAGATGGCACTATAGTTTTTTTTTGCCCAGGATGAAGCTGGCAACACTTATACAGCTAGGTAGCTTAATGCATGTAGCTAGTATTGTTGTTTTTATTCTGGAAGATAAATAAACATTATTTAAAGTCTTTTTTGTCCTTAATAAAGTTTAAAGATTGTCTTAAACTTAAAAATGGATCTGTGGACCTGGAACCTGGACAACCAAACACCTTAAGTATATCCATAGGAGTTGCGCATTTAGGAATATATGTTGAAAGTGGAAGCTCGAATTAATGCCATTTAAAATAAACCGTAAGTAGATCTTAGCACCACGACACAATCCTCCTTGTCTCCATAGTATTCTGTACTGTGGCAATATATTTTATAAATGGAGGTAAGTATTAACTGTATTTTTCTTACTTGTCACTTCTTCTTCCATGTGTTTTTGCTTTCAGGAAGCTTTAATTGTCTAGTGTTAGTGATAGTGTTCCATAGATTTCATGTTTGTTTTGAATACAGAGAGGAGTCATAGTGCCAGTAGTGCTAGTGTTTGTTTTGAATACAGTCCAGAGACAGGTAGTGCTATTTTCATGGTTTTCTACAAGATGAGTCTAGTAACCACAGTTTAGTCAACTATCAGCCAACTTTAGTGAATTAGCAGTCTAGTTAAAAGTTGATTAACTCTCTACAGTAAACTGATTTCTTAGGATGGATAGGATGTGTGACTGCTGTGTACGGGCGCAGGAGGAGCTGGCCACTGTTCGTGAACAGCTGAACGTGTTGATGGCCGCGGTCAACTGTCTTCAGGCTGCTGCCTCGGAGTGTAGCGGCAGTGGGGCGTCTGGTGCGTCACAATGTTCACCCTAGGTGTTACATGCTTCACCCACTGTTCCTGCTGTCGAGACATCTTCGCGAGTACCGGGCGCGGTTGGGCCACCCTCTCCCCCCAGGGGAGGGGCGGGTTCAGCTTCGTTCGCGGCGCACGAGGCGGAGGGTAAATGTGGAGGCTGGCCGTGTGGCATCGCCCGCTCTGCCTGTGAGTGGACATGTGGCCGCTCCTTCAGCAAGGTCCGAGCAGGCACACGGGGGGAGGGTTTTATTAGTTATTGGGAGCTCCAACGTTAGGCGGGTGATGGAGCCCCTTAGGGAAATAGGGGAAGAAGGCCAGTGTTCACTCTGTCTGCTTGCCGGGGGGTCTCATCAGAGATGTGGAGGAGGCCCTACCGGCGGCGATAGAGAGCACTGGGTGCACCCGACTGCAAATTGTTGCTCATGTCGGCACCAATGACTCCTGCCGTCTGGGTTCAGAGGTCATCCTCAGTTCGTACAGGCGGTTGGCAGAGTTGGTGAAGGCGGAAAGCCTCGCTCGCGGGATGGAATCTGAGCTAACTATTTGTAGTATCGTTCCCAGAACCGATCGCGGTCCTCTGGTTTGGAGCCGAATGGAACGCTTAAACCAGAGGCTCAGACGATTCTGCGGAGATCTGGGGTGCAAATTTCTCGACCTCCGCTATCGGCTGGAGAAATGTAGGGTCCTCCTCTAATGTCAGGCGTTCATTACACGCAGGAAGCGGCTACAAGGGTAGCGGAGTACGTGTGGAGTGCACATGGGTTTTTTTTAGGTTAGAGAATTCCCTCCCTAGGCCCGACAAGACGCCTCCTGAGACGCGGCAAGGTAGGAGTACGCAAAATGAAACAGTGAATAACAATATTAATGTGCTAATAGTAAACTGCAGGAGCGTCTATAGAAAGGTCCCAGAACTGCTCTCATTAATAAACGGTCACAACGCCCATATAGTACTAGGGACAGAAAGTTGGGTGAAACCAGACTAAACAGTAATGAAATCCTAAACTCAGATTGGAATGTATACCGCAGAGACAGGCTGGACAGTGAAGGGGGAGGCGTGTCTATAGTGATATAAGTACAATAGTATCGAAGGAAATTGACGGAGATCCGAAATGTGAAATAATTTGGGTGAAGATCACGGTTAGAGCAGGCTCAAACATGGTAATTGGATGTCTCTATAGGCCCCCTGTCTCAGCAGTTGTTGTGGCAGAGCACCTGAAGGAAAATCTGGAAAATATTTCGAGTAGATTTCCCCACCATGTTATAGTTCTGGGTAGAGATTTTAATTTGCCGGATATAGACTGGGAGACTCAGACGTTCGTAGCGGGTGGGAGGAACAAAGAATCCAGTGAAATTTTTTTAAGTGCGTGTCTAAAAACTACCTTGAGCGGTTAAACAGAGAACCGACTCGTGTCGATAACATAGTAGACCTTCTGGTGACAAACAGACCGAACTATTTGAAACAGTTAACCCAGAACAGGGAATCAGCGATCATAAAGCGGTTACTGCATCGATGATTTCAGCCGTAAATAGAAATATTTAAAAAGGTAGGAAGATTTTTCTGTTTAGCGAAAGCGACAAAAAGCAGATTTCAGAGTACTTGACGGCTCAACACAAAAGTTTTGTCTCAAGTACAGATAGTGTTGAGGATCAGTGGACAAAGTTCAAAACCATCGTACAATATGCGTTAGATGAGTATGTGCCAAGCAAGACCGTAAGAGATGGATAAGAGCCACCGTGGTACAACAACCGAGTTAGAAATTTGCTGCGGAAGCAAAGGCAACTTCACAGCAAACATAAACATAGCCAAAGCCTTGCAGACAAACAAAAATTACGCGAAGCGAAATGTAGTGTGAGGAGGGCTATTCGAGAAGCGTTCAATGAATTCGAAAGTAAAGTTCTATGTACTGACTTGGCAGAAAATCCTAAGAAATTTTGGTCCTATGTCAAAGCGGTAGGTGGATCAAAACAAAATGTCCAGACACTCTGTGACCAAAATGGTACTGAAACAGAGGATGTCAGACTAAAGGCCGAAATACTAAATGTCTTTTTCCAAAGCTGTTTTACAGAGGAAGACTGAACTGTAGTTCCTTCTCTAGATTGTCGCACAGTTGACAAAATGGTAGATATCGAAATAGACGACAGAGGGATAGAGAAACAATTAAAATCGCTCAAAAGGGGAAAGGCCCCTGGACCCGATGGGATTTTACACAGAGTATGCGAAGGAACTTGCTTCCTTCTTGCAGCTGTGTACCCTAGGTCTCTAGAAGAGCGTAGCGTTCCAAAGGATTAGAAAAGGGCATAGGTCATCCCCGTTTTCAAGAAGGGACGTCGAACAGATGTGCAGAACTATAGACCTATATCTCTAACGTCAATCAATTGTAAAATTTTGGAACACGTTATGTTCGAGTATAATGACTTTTCTGGAGACTAGAAATCTTCTCTGTAGGAATCAACATAGGTTTCGAAAAAGACGATCGTGTGAAACCCAGTTCCCGCTATTCGTCCACGAGACTCAGAGGGCCATAGACACGGGTTACCAGGTAGATACCGTGTTTCTTGACTTCCCCACAGTCGTTTAATGAACAAAGTAAGAGCATGTGGACTATTAAACCAATTGTGTGATTGGATTGAAGAGTTCCTAGATAACAGAACGCAGCATGTCATTCTTAATGGAGAGAAGTCTTCCGAAGTAAGAGTGATTTTTTCAGATGTGCCGCAGGGGGTTGTCGTATATTCACAATATACATAAAGGACTTTGTGGATGACATCGGAAGTTCACTGAGGCTTTTTGCGGATGATGCTGTGGTATGTCGAGAGGTTGTAACACTGGAAAATTGTACCGAAATGCAGGAGGATCTGCAACGAATTGACGCATGGGGCAGGGAATTGCAATTGAATCTCAATGTAGACAAGTGTAACGTGCTGCGAATACATAGAAAGCAAGATCCCTTATCATTTAGCCACAATATAGCAGGTCAGCAACTGGAAGCAGTTAATTCCATAAATTATCTGGGAGTACGCATTAGGAGTGATTTAAAATGGAATGACCATATAAAGTTCATCGTCGGTAAAGCAGATGCCAGACTGAGATTCATTGGAAGAATCCTAAGAAAGTGCAATCCGAAAACAAAGTAAGTAGGTTACAGTACGCTTGTTCGCCCACTGCTTGAATACTGCTCAGCAGTGTGGGATCCGTACCAGATAGGGTTGATAGAAGAGAGAGAGAAGATCAAACGGAGAGCAGCGCGCTTCGTTACAGGATCATTTAGTAATCGCGAAAGCGTTACGGAGATGATAGATAAACTCCCGTGGAAGACTCTACAGGAGAGACGCTCAGTAGCTCGGTACGGGCTTTTGTTGAAGTTTCGAGAACATGCATTCACCGAGGAGTCAAGCAGTATATTGCTCCCTCCTACGTATATCTCGCGAAGAGACCACGAGGATAAAATCAGAGAGATTAGAGCCCACACAGAGGCATACCGACAATCCTTCTTTCCATGAACAATACGAGACTGGAATAGAAGGGAGAACTGATAGAGGTACTCAAGGTACCCTTCACCACACACCATCAGGTGGCTTGCGGAGTATGGATGTAGATGTAGAATCCTCCTTGTTTCCATAGTCTTGCTCTACTGCAGGATATTGTTCACCAGTACTGTACAAGGTAAGGTACACCAACTACTGCAGATGGCTATCTAAATGAGTCAAGGCACATTATAACCAGAAAGCTGAGACATACACAGACGTCTAGGCTCCATGCCCTTGCAAACATCTGAAATGAGAATAAGCCACAGTCAGAGAAAGGAACAAGCTACAGGCTCTTATATTATCGAAAACATTTCCAGTCCACTCTGTGCTGCATAATACTGGATGCATATCTATGATGTCATGTTGCAGCATATGCCCTTTCTCCTGGAGAAAGCATGGAAGAAGAGATGGAAGTCAAATGAAGATTTTACCATAGTGGTTACAAAGACACTATTATACCAGTATAATCCTGTAGAGCAATAACGTGTGCCCTATTCAGTGTTGAGGCAGAGTGTTTTTGAGAAACTGACTTATGCTCTTGTGCCAGCGTGGTGCTCCAGTCACCACTCAAACGTTTGCCGAATTCATTCCACCATATCGTCAGAAGTGCGAGGTCGGGCTGGATTCTTAGCTTTGCATAAGCATTCTGACTCGTAAAATTGGCGACACCATCGTTTTTGAGTCCAGCAGGATCAAAGCAAAACGCCGACGAAAAGCACGCTGGACCGAAATCATTGATTCACTCTTTGCAAACTGCATCACTCAAAACGCCCTCTGTTGAGTGGACGTCATCTTACTTTTGACTGACTACAAAGTGAGAAGACGCATTGAATGACATCTAACGGCAATTTTCTGAAACATTTGAACAACACGCAAGTAGTTGGGAGTAGGGGGTGTCAGCACACTTTATCAAACTGATATGCAAATTAATTAAATTGATCAATTAATTACACCCACATCCGGATATGCCCACAACCGCTCCCAGATGATGGCACGTGTTTTCTCAGCTACACGTTTGCGCCAGCCCCCTCCTCCCTCTACGCCCCTCCCCATCCTATCCTATTGGTTGGAATTTCGAATTTTGGCGGGCATTTCGAATTTTGACGGGAATTTCGAATTTTCGTGGGAATCTCTTTGTCCCAGGACTCTGCTGACATCCAACCCCACCCCATCCCTACCCTCCGGGAATAGGCGGGAAATTAAAATTGGCGGTATCCTTCCTGGGACTCCAACTCTGGTCCTCTTGGACCCCCCTAACACAATTAAACAACCAGAGGCGCTTGAGGGAAATACAAAATCGCGATGCCCTTTCTGGGACTCTTAACCCTGATTCTACTGGATGGAAGGCCCAAGTGCACCCCCAACACGTGGAAACTGTCTAGATGCGGGAGAGGAAGGTCAGGTTAGCGAACTTTATTTATTTTGGTAGGGAAACTGACGCCAATATCGATTTTAATTACGTAATCGCAAATATTGGTCCTAATTACACAACTATAGGCGTAGGGCTACACAAGAACGGCATAAAAGTGCAATACAGCGCAAAAACTGACGATACCATACAACTAGTGTTATCGTGCTGGGAAAAAAATTCGTAATACCACTCGAAACTAACGCCAGCCTCGATCCTAATTACATAATTAATTACAAAGATCGGGCCTAATTTCACAACTATATTCACAGCGCTACACAAGGAAGGCATAAAAGCGCAATACACTGCAAAAAGTGACGATATCATACAAAGGGCTTTTAAAAAGTTTGGCACAGTCGTCTCTAACTTTTATGTTTTGTGCAGCAGGAGAATGAAATTTTTTGTGCACATACTTGGAACATTTAGCTATACATTGAGCCTACTGAATGTAGCCTCCATCAGCTGTGGCGCATCTGGCCTAACTTTCTTTCCATGATGTAAATGCACTTTGGTAAAATTCTGGGCATTGATTTTTACACCACCGCTTGACACAGTAAATAAGGTCTTTCTCACTATCAAAGGCTTTACCGTGCAGGTGGGCCTTCAGATTACCACCAAGAGGCTCGTCCCGGCTGAGGTTTGAGTCCTCCCTCGGGCATGGGTGTGTGTGTTTGTCCTTAGGATAAATTAGGTTAAGTAGTGTGTAAGCTTAGGGTCTGATAACCTTAGCAGTAAAGTCCCATAACATTTCACACACATTTGAACATTTTTTTGAACCACCAAGAGGTATAAATCAGATGGAGCCAAGTCTGGCCTTTAGGGAGAATGAAGAACAATTTTCCAACCCATTTTCCTGATTTTCTCCTGCATCATAAGGACTGTATGGAGTTTGACATTGTCATGGTGTAGTCTAAGCTCACCCTGAAGCTGTGGTCTTGATGGCATGTCGCAGCTTGTCCAATGACAAACAGTAACAGCCCCGATTAATTGTGGAGACAGGTTCCAAAAAGTCAATGAAAATGTCACCACACTGATCCCAGAAGAAGGAGGCCATCACCTTTCGGCCTGCTGTTCGTGAAAGTCTTGGTTTCTTCGTCCGAGGGGAACTCGGATGACGCCACTTCATGGATTGGGTTTTGCTCTCAGGTTCATACAGAAACAACCATGTTTTATCCTGGGTAATGGTGCTGTCAAAACACTGTCTCCACACTTCAGTAAAGGTCGTCATGAGTCCCTCACACACATTCTTTCTCGTCGTTTTCATTTCTCTTGTCAATAATCTACGCACCCAACGTGTACAGATTCACTGTACCCTAGTGGCTGTACCAGTGATACCACGAGTCATTTCAGCAAGCTGTCGTGTCATCACACATTTGTCATTTTGGATGATTTCATCAATGGACTCCTTATTCACATCACTCACTGCCGTCAATGGTCTACCGCATCGTGGAGTGTCCAGTAGAGAGAAATCACCTTTTTTAAACCTCCGCAACCACCGCTGGATACTGCTGCGATCCACTGTGCCCTCCCCATAAACAGGGAGCAACTTCCTGTTAGTCGATGTGGCAAAGTTGTAAGGTGTCAGGCAAATCCAACACCTTCCATGAAAACCCCGACATGATAAGCAAATCCAGTAGTATGTCACATAGCTCCGAATAAATCGTGACATTAAATTAACCAAAGTAATACGAGTAACGAGTGAGCAAATGGAATACCACAGACTAACAAAAGAATACCTAAATGCATGTCATACCTTCCCACCGTGAGGCAGACGCAATTCCGAGGGTAGAAACGAGAACAGAAGCCGAGAGCAGAACCGTGTTAAGCTAGAAGGCTGTACGATAAGGGACGGACTGGACACTCACGTCGCCAGCCTACCGCTAAGACCACACCACCGCACGTTTTAGCGTGAGACTTTTTCGCGTCTCTGTTACGTTAAGGACTATCGCCCTCCCCCCCCCCCCCCCCCCCCAGCACATGTTAAAAGATAGAGCCCTCCAGAAAAATAGTATAGATCTTACGATAACAGAAAAAGGGCCACTACCACCCGCAAGTTTTAGCGTGAGACTTCTTCGCGTGTCTGTTACATTAGGACCACCCGCCAGCCCATGTTAAAAGATAGAGCCCTCCAAAAGAACAGTATAGATCTTACGATAACGCTAAAAGGACCACACCAGCTGCAGGTTTTAGCGTGAGACTTTCTCGCGTCTCCGTTACGTTGCAAACTTTAAAAACATTGCCCCTCCACGAAAAGTATAACATTTCTCATTGGATAGGCAGAATTTTTGTAGGCGGAGCTTAAGGTTAACATT
Organism: Schistocerca gregaria; assembly: GCF_023897955.1. Classification (NCBI taxonomy): domain Eukaryota; kingdom Metazoa; phylum Arthropoda; class Insecta; order Orthoptera; family Acrididae; genus Schistocerca; species Schistocerca gregaria. The sequence goes on along the minus strand of NC_064921.1, from coordinate 802,486,876 downwards.
GAGACCCTGAATGGTCAGATGAAAACACAGCCAGATAGTTTTTTTAAACCAACTTCGGTAAATTGTAGTAAGGAGAAGTTAGGAGAGAGTTGTTTCCGAGAGGGCGAGCTGGACGGAGCTGCGCCGGCCGCCGCCCCACTAACGAACACCGACAAGGTAATGAACGCACGCGATGCCGCATAACAGCGCATAAAGCTTCACTCGGAACTGCAGAAGTCTCATCTGTTACACCCCCTTTTTGCGTAATACTAGTGTCGATCGTAAATTAAAGCTCATGGTGTTCACATTTGCCACTTGAAGTAAAAATCTGAAACGCGATGATTTCTCTGTTATATAATTATTGAGAAGCCACATCAGCCACTGTAATTTACGACAAGTTAGATAAGTAATTAAAGATAATTGAGGGTCACTGTAGACCATTTTGATAGTTTTCTCTTCTGTGAAACTTAATTTAAACCTAGATTATAGATGTGATATGGCATAGGTCATCCTTCGATCCATTGTAGAACCTGGAAATCCATTCAGGGAATATACGTTCACATTTTTGTTGAACGCAGTTGGTTTTTACCATCCTGTATTAAAACACTTCCTTTTATCAATAGTGCAATTTACAAACAATGTTTTGTGAGTAGAATAAAATTTCCAATGGTAAACGTAACTGCTTTTTCGACGTTATTTTACCAGCTATCTAAAAATAGGAAAGCCTTGAACCCCTTCCACTAAATTTACTTAGTATTAAGATTCTTTTACAGGGAGTGCAGTGGAGCTGACGCTGAAATCATTAAGTATTTGGTTATATCATCGCTAGTCTCACTGAAGTCTTCTGAATTCTGCATGTCATGTGTGATCTGGCGTCTCCTTACCAGCAACAGGTTCCAGGTTCAAACTAGTCAATTCCCTAAAAAACACGCTCAGAGCGTCGTTGCGCGAAAGTGATAGGGAGACATGATATAGAACAAACAGACACCACCATGAATGTTTAGAAAGTCATCGCCGGTCTGGAAGAGGAACTCCATCACGACCGTCCATTATGGCTCAACTGTAAATAAAAGAAAATACTTTTATGCTCCAACTTATAGCTAAATGTTCCAAGTATGTTCACAAAAAATTTCCTTCTCCTCCTGCAAGAAATAAAAAAAATTAGAGACGACTGTGAAAAACGTTTTGAACGCCCTTTGTACAACTGGTGTTAACAAGCTGGGAAAAATTTTTGCAATTCCACTCGAAACTAGGGAAAGACACACTCAAACTCTACTCTACACCTACAAGCTGGCGGGGAAAAGGCTGGGGTGTAAGGTACTATCTTTATTCTTTTTGGTCGGAAATACGTTAATACGTTCAACTGCTGAGATGCTGCTGTTGGTCAGAGAGGAGTTTAAAAAATGTATTACCTGTAAGCATACAGTATCTATCGCTGTTTGACATGAGAGTTCGCTACAGATGCCTGCTCAAAAACCATCCTGCAGCCCAGGTAATCAAAGCCAGTACACGCTACCACAACTGATGGGGAAAAAATGCGTCACATCTCTAATTACACATCGAAACTGTAGTGAAATAACCGCCACTTATAATGGACGGGTCATAATGCTGCACAAGTAGTCGGGGGAAATCATGATCCTAAAATACTGCAGAGTGCAGAGGCAGTGGTAGTTGAACACGTGTTCTCCCCGACAGGCGTCCACAAACTGCCGAAAATCAAGGCCCCCTTCCTCTCTTCCTCCACCCCTCCCTCTCTCCATCCACCTATGGGGAAGAAGTGGAACATTTTAACAATAGCGTCATGGAGGAGATACGAAGAAAAATTAAAATCCACGAATGCTCTCGCCTAGAACAACTGCAGGAAGGAACAGAGCTAATAGTTAAAGCCATAAAACAAGTATTTCACAGGAAGAAAATTAAATATGTATTAGAATTCGAGAAAATGCGTTCTCTGTATGTGACAAATTACTGGTTGGAGAACGAAATAGATGATTCAGCTGTGGATTTAGGTTTTAAGTTAAAAATTAAATTGGACATTATTAAAGCTAGACCTATCAAAAATAAGGAAAGAGTTGTTTTCTGTGTGTAAATGTATATACAAAAGTTAATAAATTTTTGTAAGAGGATGTTTACCTGTCATATTCGCTAACCTACCAAAAATCCCAAGGCATTTTCTACATACATCAATCTATCTGCCTGTATTTCGGAACGGGAAGTGAGTGGTTGAATGACCTTGAAAAGTAGTTGAAACTAGGTAGTTGAAAGCGTAGCGAACCCCTTTTCTTACCCATGTGAAGGTCCTGTGGGAGTGGCTTTCTATTTCGCAAACAGCCGACTTTTAAAATAGCTATATGGAGCGTCCTACAAATGGACGGGGTTATGCTACTTAATTTCCCTTTTATGTTGTCTAGGACTGCCACCTGAAGGCATGGTGCATATCGCTAGTGCAGCGGAGGACCTGCAGCTGTACGAGGGTCGGCAGAAAAACAGTAAAGGGCGCTGGACACAACTGCTCTCTGTCTAGGAGGGGTGGTGCTTGGGGGCTCTGTCGCTATGTTTTGGACGAGCAAGTTGCTCTTGAGGTGGTCGTCCTTTTATCTCCTTTCGTTAAGCTGAATAAACACATTACTTGTGTAGGAGCGTCTCCTTAAGGTGGCGGGCAGATGGTGGAAGGCCGAGTTTTACTGGCCAACTGGACCGTTCCCCAGATGGTCAGGATTATGCTACTTAATTTCCCTTTTGTGTTGTCTAGGACCGCCTCCTTCAGGCGGTGGCCAGATGGTCGAAAGCCGAGTTTTACTGGCCAACTGGACCCTTCCCAGATGGTCAGGGTTATGCCACTTAATTTTCCTTTTGTGTTGTCTAGGACCGCCGCCTTAAGGTGGCCGCCAGATGGTGGAAAGCCATGTGGGGTGAGCGGCCGCAGAGGGTAGCAGCAAATTGCGGACAGCGGCACGCCTGCGCCGCAAGGCACTCGGTGGAGCATTTGCCCATTTGAAGGAGCATGTGCCCCTGTAGATGGTTGGAGGGAAGGAGGGAGGAAGGGGGCCTCGGTTATCAGCAGTTTGTGGATGGCTATCGAGGAGAACGCACATTCAACTACCACCTCCTTTGTAGTCTTTTAGGACGACGATTTTCCCCAGTACATGTGCTACATTATGACCAGTTTATTACGAGTGCTGGTTTTTTCATGACAATTCGGAATTAAAACTGTGATGCATTGTTTCCCATCAGTTGTGGTAGCATGTTTTTGGCTTCGATTACCAGTGCTGCTGGATGGTTTTTGAGCAGACATCTGTAGTGAACGCTGGCTTCAAACAACGATAGACACTGTATGCCTACAGGTAATACACTTTTTAAACTCCTGTCTGACCAACAGCAGCCTCTCGTCAGCTGAACGTATTTACCACCAAAAAGAATAAAGATAGTACCTTACATACCAGCCTTTTTCCTTCCGGCTTGTAGGTGTGGGGTAGAGTTTGAGTGTGTCTTCGCTAGTTTCGAGTGGTATTGAGAATTTTTTTCCCAGCCGGATAATACTAGTTGTATGGTATCTTCAGGTTTTGGTGTGTATTGCGCTTTTATGCCATCCTTTTATGCATGTAGTTGTGTAATTAGGACCGATATTTGTGATCAATTACGTAATTAGGATCGATCTTTGCGTCAGTTTCCTGGCCAAAATAAGTAAAGTGCACTAATTTAATCTTCCTCTCCCGCATTTGGACAGTTTCCATGTGCTAGGGGGTGCACTTGGGCTTTCCACCCAGGAGCACCAGGGCTCGAGTCCTGGAAAGGGCACAGTTATTTTTAATTTCCCGTCAGTTCCAAGTGCCTCTGGTGGTTTAATTGTGTTATGGGGGACACTTGAGCTTTCCACCCAGGTGAATCATGGTTTGAGTCCTGTAAAGGACACAGCCAATTTAAATTTACCGTCAATTACCGGGTGGGAGGGGTGTGTGTGTGAGTGGGATGTCAGCACAGTCCTGGGACAAAGAAATTAACGCCAAAATTCGAAATTGACGCCAAAATTCGAAATTCCCACCAAAATTCTCGATAGTAGGGTAGGTGGGGGTTGAGAAGGGAGGGGGGGGGGGGGCGGCGCTGGGGCACACGTGCAGCTGAGAAAACAAGTAACGTCATCCAGGGGTGGGGGTGATTAATTAATCAATTTAATTAATTTCCATTTCAATTTGATATGAAAAGTGTGCTGACTTCCCCACTACTCACGCATTTCTTGCCGACGCATCCCATCTTTCGTAATTATTACTATCCAAAATCAGATTATTCTTTTTGATACACCCTGTATATACTGCTGAACTTCGGACGCAAAAATGTGGGATTAACTGCAAGTTATAAACACGGGCTTAATGTCATAGTATGTTGTTTTCTAGCTTTTGTTAATAAACTGTCATTTCGAATTGTATAAAGTGAGGAATACTCAAATTCTCTGATAGTGGAGGCAAAAACCTCGAAACAAAAATTATCTACATAAAACAATTTTATTATTAAAAGATTACATTATTCTGAGTATTGAGTGCTTTCCTAATAAGTTCATTGATGAATTCATCAATTTCATCTTCATCCAGATATTTATCGACATCGTCATCGTTTGTAAATTCGATAACCGTAAAGAAAGAACAGTTATGAGACAATTCATTTTCCAGTCACAATCTTAGTAATATAAAGAAGTTGTGAACTTCTTTTTGTTTTCAGTCATCAGTCTTCTGATTGGTTTAGTGCGGCCCGCCAAGAATTCAACTCCTGTGTCAACTTCTTCATCTCCGAGTAGTACTCGCAACCTATGTCCTCCATTATTGCTGGGTGTATTCCAATCTCTGGCCTCCTCTGCAGTTTTTGCTCTCTACAACTCCCTCCAGTACCATGACATCCTGCCCTCTTCCTCTTGTCAGCGTTTTCCTCATATTGCTTTCTTCTCCGATTCTGCGGAAAACCTCCTCGTTCCTTACCTTGTCAGTCCAACTAATGTCAACATTCATCTGTAGGTTCACGTCTCAAATGCTTCGATTCTTTTCTGTTCCAATTTTCCCACAGTTCATGTTTTACTACCATACAATGCTGTGCTCTGAACGTTCATTCCTCAAACTAAGGCCTAAGTTTGTTACTAGTAGCTTCCCATGGCCAGGAATGCCTTTTGGCATTGATAGTCTGCTTTTTATATACTCCTTGCTCCGTCCCTCATAGGTTGTTTAGCTGCCTAGGTTGCGTAATTCCTTAACTTCATCTGCTTAGTGACCATCAATCCTGGTATTAAGCTTCTTGCAATTCTCGTTTTTGCTACTTCTCATTACTTCTGTCTTTCGTCGATTTATTCTCAGTACACAGTCTTTACTCATTCCATTCAGTAGATCACGTAATTCTTCACTTTGACTGAGGACAACAATAACTTTAGCGAATCATATCGTTTATATCGTTTCACCTTGAATCTTAATTCCACTTCTGTAGCTTTATTTTATCTTCATTACTTCTCTGGTGTACAGATTGAGCAGTCGGTGTTAAAGACTACATTCCTGTTGTACAGCCTTTTTAATCCGAGCGCATTATTCCTGAAGTTCTAGAAATTTCAGAAATTTCATAAAATGTCAGGAACTTTAACTAACCATTGTAACTTAAATGTTTGTGAGCTTTACAAGCCACAAATTTTAAAATACCTAGTATTTCAAAGCATACTACTTATATGAATATTGGCCCCAGTCTTGATGTAACTCCGTTTCTTGTTGGTATTCAACCAAACATCAAAGGGCGCTGTAGCCAGTGTCGATAAGGTGACCACACATTGTTTCCAACATAGATCTGGTTCTCGTTTCGAAATCCGAAGCTGGCTGTACGTCGCTTATACTTCCAGATAGGAATCTTCAAATCACCGTCTGAGGGATACAGGAGTTCTTGAGTTCATGGGACTTTACCAGCAAGAAATAAATTAATGGATGTATTTGTGTACGATTTATACTTTATTTAAAACTTGCTGATTTCAAAAAAAATGTGAAGTCTTACAGCCCACCAACTTCTGACCAATGCTGGCACCAATGTGCGGCCGAAGGGAACAGAGACTTGCGATGCAACATTGTTTGACGCGTGGCAAGTGTGTTGTTCAGTAATTGTTTTCATAGAGTTAATACGCTCCAGTGGTTAAATTTTATTGTCACACTTCAGTTATTACAAGAAAGGTGAGGTAAAAACATTGTTTTCATTATAACATTTGTTACATGTTCACATGATGTTTTCACAGCCAACTTTCGCAAATACGCGTTTACAACGTATGATCAGAAGTCAACATAAAATGCATTAAGCGCCTCATGTAAAATAAATTGATAAAGCATTCTACTCTGTACAAACACGAAGCTAGATAGATCCGCTTTCACATATCTCAAAGATCGTATTTAAATGTCATTCATGCTGATTTGAACTTATTTTAAATTTTTTCTTTTCTTTTTTTCAGTGTTTAGTTCATTATCCACTACTATGTCCTCTGCTTGTGGTAAAATATGTTTTTTGAAAAGTTAGCTTAAATTGTTGATGTTAAAAGATCGTTATTGTTCTGCGGTTAATGAAAGTAAAGTAGGCAGGGTTCAAGGTCATTACAAGTTCTGAAGCTGCGCGTACACTGAGCTTGATACATGTTTTCAAAATACATTTCCGGTTGCTGCTTGTGGAGATCGTTTCGAAACATCCGTAGCAATGTTGGTACGGATCGAATGAAACAATTTTTCAGGTGGCTAATATATGACAATGGCTCACCGCTGCACGGCACTAGCGCGTGTTTGTATGTCGCATTGTGATCTGGTGTACAGATTTGATCAGTGTTGTTTTTTCGCTTGTTCTAGTGAGTTTTTCAGAAAAATGGCGTGGTCAATGCAGAAGACTGTTGGTTGTTACATATCGCTCTACCAGGCTGAGGTCTGCTTACTGAACCTGTGAAGCAAACAGTAAAAGAACAGCACAAAAAAGACGCTCTGCAGAGAATTGCTGCTACGTACGGTACCCTGTCACATTCATGAGCAACCCGGAAAGTGACGATACTTTGAGGAAGTGATTTTTAATGATTTTTGTGGAATCATACCAACTGAATAAAAAATTAAGAATATCCGTGTTTAAAAAACGATGTTTTTGATTCAGTTACCGTTACACAAACCTTAATGTCTTCCACAAGTTCTCCCCTTAATTTCAGGTACTGACTAGAATTCAAAATCAGTGGATTACATGCAAGTGAAGTTACGAAAACCAAAGCCTTCCATATTCAGCTCCTGTAGCAAGTTATTTCTACCATTTTTTTCTAGTATGTTTTCGTCCGTCAAAAACGACGAGACCTCTTACTTTGTTGGTAAAAACTATCTTAGAGTATGAATAGTTCAGCATCACGTATCATTACAGGTTCCTCCTCAACAGACAATGCAGCAGACGATACGAAAAGCGTTATAGACGATGGGAATACTCTGCAAGAAATCATTGCTACCATTGTTGACAGAAACCAGAAACAAAGATGGAAACATGTCACGAAATTTCACAGAAAACATCTTTCGAGCACTAATATACACTCCTCGAAATGGAAAAAAGAACACATTGACACCGGTGTGTCAGACCCACCATACTTGCTCCGGACACTGCGAGCGGGCTGTACAAGCAATGATCACACGCACGGCACAGCGGACACACCAGGAACCGCGGTGTTGGCCGTCGAATGGCGCTAGTTGCGCAGCATTTGTGCACCGCCGCCGTCAGTGTCAGCCAGTTTGCCGTGGCATACGGAGCTCCATCGCAGTCTTTAACACTGGTAGCATGCTGCGACAGCGTGGACGTGAACCGTATGTGCAGTTGACGGACTTTGAGCGAGGGCGTATAGTGGGCATACTGGAGGCCGGGTGGACGTACCGCCTAATTGCTCAACACGTGGGGCGTGAGGTCTCCACAGTACATCGATGTTGTCGCCAGTGGTCGGCGGAAGGTGCACGTGCCCATCGACCTGGGACCGGACCGCAGCGACGCACGGATGCACGCCAAGACCGTAGGATCCTACGCAGTGCCGTAGGGGACCGCACCGCCACTTCCCAGCAAAATTAGGGACACTGTTGCTCCTGGGGTATCGGCGAGGACCATTCGCAACCGTCTCCATGAAGCTGGGCTACGGTCCCGCACACCGTTAGGCCGTCTTCCGCTCACGCCCCAACATTGTGCAGCCCACTCCAGTGGTGTCGCGACAGGCGTGAATGAAGGGACGAATGGAGACGTGTCGTCTTCAGCGATGAGAGTCGCTTCTGCCTTGGTGCCAATGATGGTCGTATGCGTGTTTGGCGCCGTGCAGGTGAGCGCCACAATCAGGACTGCATACGACCGAGGCACACAGGGCCAACACCCGGCATCATGGTGTGGGGAGCGATCTCCTACACTGGCCGTACACCTCTGGTGATCGTCGAGAGGACACTGAATAGTGCACGGTACATCCAAACCGTCATCGAACCCATCGTTCTACCATTCCTAGACCGGCAAGGGAACTTGCTGTTCCAACAGGACAATGCACGTCCGCATGTATCCCATGCCACCCAACGTGCTGTAGAAGGTGTAAGTCAACTACCCTGGCCAGCAAGATCTCCGGATCTGTCCCCCATTGAGCATGTTTGGGACTGGATGAAGCGTCGTCTCACGCGGTCTGCACGTCCAGCACGAACGCTGGTCCAACTGAGGCGCCAGGTGAAAATGGCATGGCAAGCCGTTCCACAGGACTACATCCAGCATCTCTACGATCGTCTCCATGGGAGAATAGCAGCCTGCATTGCTGCGAAAGGTGGATATACACTGTACTAGTGCCGACATTGTGCATGCTCTGTTACCTGTGTCTATGTGCCTGTGGTTCTGTCAGTGTGATCATGTGATGTATCTGACCCCAGGAATGTGGCAATAAAGTTTCCCCTTCCTGGGACAATGAATTCACGGTGTTCTTATTTCAATTTCCAGGAGTGTATTTCCTGTGGCAGTGTGTACGCAGTTTACGTACAGTAAAGTGGTGTGTGTGTGTGTGTGTGTGTGTATCTTAAAATTGTGTATTTTGTTCTTATTTTACAGATTATTAATGGTACAATGTGTAATTTGAAGACATTTTATGAAGAAATTTGTAAAAGTCATACAAATGTAAAGGACTGACTTGAACTTGTGCCTGGTCAACCTACTTTAGCTTATTGCAGTTCCTGCTGTAGCCAAGAATCTTTAAGTAAAAGTAATATGGGACGTTAGGTGCTTTTTAGCCCCAGAAAGTATAGAAAACATACACAACGTGCTGTAAGTAAGAGAACGCCATCTCACTTTGAAGTGTATTTTCAGCCAAAAAAGTCAATTTCTATTCTCTCATCCAGTACTTCTGAGCCACACACTCCAATACCATCGTCTTCAGAATCTAAACTATCTCTGTTACCTCCAACAGTAAATTGTCCGTGCATACTTGAGGAATTTGTAGTAAAAGAAGACGTAACGATGGCTGAAATTCTCTGATGTGTTTAAACAGTTATGACACACAATTCACTTCGGGAGGCTGAAAAGGATATTGCTGTAATCTTAAGAATGTGTAAAGATAGTACTGTAACTAACAAGATGTAACTTGAGCGCGATAAGATAGGATATGCTCTTATGTCCAGAATTACGCCTTATTTTAATCAACAGTTGCTTGAAACTTCCTGGCAGATTAAAATTGTGTGCCCGACCGAGACTCGAACTCGGGACCTTTGCCTTTCTCGGGCAAGTGCTCTACCAACTGAGCTACCGAAGCACGACTCACGACCGGTACTCACAGCTTTACTTCTGCCAGTATCCGTCTCCTACCTTCCAAACTTTACAGAAGCTCTTCTGCGAACCATGCAGAACTAGCACTTCTGAAAGCACTTCTCCGCAATATCCTTTCTTTCAGAGTCTCGGTCGGGCACACAGTTTTAATCTGCCAGGAAGTTTCATATCAGCGCACACTCCGCTGCAGAGTGAAAATCTCATTCTGGAAACAGTTGCTTGGGTTGCTGACGAAAGGCAGTTATACTGTACTTGGTTTTGATGAAGCACTAAATAAAACTGAGTGATGCACACAAATTGGTGTAAATACAAGATTTTCGATAAAGATGAAACAGAGATAACAACAATGTATGTCATTTTCTGTTTTCTTGGTCGTTCCAGAGCTAGTGACATTTTATCATCTTTCATATCAAAGGGAAAGATTCTCCAGATTTCAATGGAGGGGCCAAATGTCAATTGGCTGTTTCTGAAAAAATAAAAAGCACATTCAGTAGAGTTGAAGCTGCTAGATATTGCAAGCTGTGTGCTTCATTACATGCATAATGCCTTCAAAGATGCAATCAAGGCAGTTCATTGCGACATTACATTTTTTCTGAGAGCTTTGTCTAACTTGTTCAAGAGTGGCCCAGCAAGGAGAGCATTAAATGCTCATTATTCAAGCTCCACTGTTTTCCAAATAATTTTGTTGTATCGCATGGCTCGAGGTTTCTTCACTTGCTCAAAGAGCAATCGATATAAAACCAAGCATGAAGAAATTTCTCGAGGGTTTGAAGAGAGATAAGAATGAACCAAAGAGTTAAAGTTGGTGAGTAAATTTATTAATGATCCATTGCCATGTGCCAAGCTTGCTTTCTTCACGTCGTTAGCCTGCGATATCGAACTTTCCGAAGATAATTCCAGACAGATGCTCCGTTAACTCCATTTCTCAACCCAACTTTTGTATCTGCAGTGAAAACAGTATCAGGACATTTTATGAATCCAGAGATATTAGGAAAAAAAGCACATCACTCAAGTTAGCTGTTGCCAAAGAAGAAAGAAATCTGTTACCTGAAAAATATGATTCTAGGATTTGATACCCGTACAGAATTAAGGAACTGTCGATATTCTAAAGTTTCGACAAGAATGTAAGACAAGTCTTCAAGCGTATGTATTGAAACTTAATAACAGGTCACCATTAAGCTACTTGTTGACACTTACTTATGCGTGTCTTGACCCAGGTTTGATTGTGTCAAACATGAGTTAGGTAAAATCACATCTTGATAAGGTGCTTTGTATTATCACAGAATGTGATCACCTAAGTGGAACTCGGCAAATAATGTAATGCATGAATTCAAGGATCTGACTTCTCTACCATATGTCATCAGTTGTTTCATAGAATACAGCCATTCTGAAACCAGAGTTGATCATTTCGGATAGGATAACCTTAGTGATTAATACCAAAATTTGATGATTGTCGTGAAATAAGTTTTCAGTCTTTCCCACTAAAAGAGGCTTTATGATTGATGATGAATGCCTCTTTAAAAGCAAGAGGGAGAAATCAGGTATTATTCGTAGACAAATATATGATGCTATGTCCAATATAGGAGGCACTGACAACTTGGATATTACAAAATCCCTTATTCAGCACAAGGAATGCACACTCACGTTATGTAGAATATCGTAATCAAATCAAAGAACAACACCTTGGAGAAGAACAGAGCATTTTAGAAAAAAAGGGAGAAAGACTTGAAAGTGAAAGAGTTGGAAACAAAGCATTTGCAAATTTTAGTAAGTGCTACAAAAGAAGTGTTTGCACTTGAAGAACAAACAAAGGCTTTAAAAATTCGATGATTGTATTATGACAATATATTTGTTTCATAAATAGTGACAATATCTGAAAAATTCAAAAGTTTGCTCCTCTACCATTTTTCTAAATAGACATTTTATGTGTTTCGAGTTGGGACTTGAATGTTTCAATAAATCCTTGGGAGCAGTATAAATATAACTTTAAATTATAATTGCTGTGTAAGTAGACATTATTTGTTATTGAAAATAGTACAGGGTGTACATAAAGTCCGGGAACACTCTGAATTATTAAATAGAAAACCTGAAATTTTTTTTCATGTATACCACCACAGCGTAGTTTGGTAATTTGCCGATAGTCAGCGATAGTCGCAAACATGGCGAGTTCAGGTGCGGAGCGAGTTTTCTGTGTGTTTGGAGTTCGTCAAAAAAACCAGATCTCACTTCGTGTGACTTTTTTCTGTGGGTTCACATTAAAGATCTGGTGTATGTACCGCGTCTACCACGCGATGTAGCAGAGCTCCGGGAGACAATACGGGAAGCTACTGCTACAGTCGCAACAGGGACGGGTATGGCAAGAATTCGATTACGGTATTGACGTTTGCCGGGTCACTCACGGTTCGCATATCGAATGTTTGAAAAAAAGAAAAAAGAAAAAAAACACTAACAGAGATTCTCTTCAAAATGCAATATGTATGACATCTGTACAATGTTTAGTTCTTGTGCAATAAATAATTGAAAGTGTTCCCCGACTTTGTGTACACCCAGTATCTAAAGTGTTTGATTTTTTAGCAGAACATTGTATTATGCTATATAGGCATGTTTGATTTTAAACAGATTTCTATCAATTTAATATTTTTGTTTTTGTTGTGAGTGACCACTTATCAACGATTTTTGACCACTTAATTGTAAATCTTCTATAACAGCATTGTTTTCCCCTAAATTATAGATAGAATCAACACTTCAAACATTTTTATGCTCTAAAGTTCCGTTCCCTTGTAATAAATGGCCATTACTTATCAATTTCAGTAGTAATGATACATGAGAAATACTCAGGGATTTTTTTTTAAAAGTTCGAGTAGCCACCCTGAATCCTACTCCCGTTATGGCATTTTCTGCTGCTGTTGATATTTTTCAATTCTCATCTGGCCAGAAATCCTTGTCTTTTACCTTTTCACTTCACTGACCCCCTATGTGTAGAATGAGCCTTTACATTTACATTTTCAGATTTTTTAGCTTACCTATTACGTTCAAACTTCTGACATTCCACACTCCGGCTCGTAGAACGTTATGATTACTAATCAAAGACTGTACCCCTAGATCAGTATAAATTTCAATAAAAACCAAGTTACCTTCAACAACGAATATAACCCTCCTGTACCATCTTCTCCCCGTCCTCCTCCTCCTCGTCTTCCCCGTCGATAACCATGAAGAAACAAAAAGGAATATGAGCTAACGCGTTTTTCCACAGACAAGAGGAGAACAGTAGCTTTTGAAATGCATTAATTGCGTAATGTAACCAAATGAGGGGTTAGGTTGATAAAACACATCCTGTGACATAAAGGAATGGAAAATTTGGTAATGGAATGAAGGGTGGAGGCTAAAAAATCGTAGACGGAGGGCAAGGCCTGAAAACATAAGCAGTTGCAAATGGAGGAATTTCCGGTACAGAGAGGACATGACACGTACTGGATGGAGTAGTGTGGGAAGCTTTATCAAATCCATCGTTAGGACTGAAGACTGAAATGATGACAATACTAGTGTTTGCAAACAGTTGCAATACTTGAAAGAAGCTAGCACTATTGTTGTTAATAACGGAATCAAGGAATAAATCCTTAATGCAGTTATCTACATCACTGTAGAGGCTTACTTACTGTGATCATATAAATTTTCCTTCTGCTTGGACCATAATGAGAGAGTTAGTTCTTACCAAAGTTGTTGCATCTGTACAATCAAAATTCGTGATTATGGATGTCCACAAAAATTTTACTGAAAGGGACATGGCTTCTCAAATTGCCAGTTTTGACGTATGTGATTCGGTAAATATTCAAACATGACGTACCCCAAGGACTAAATTTGATAAGAAGCGCACAAAACTTACTGTGACTCAAATGATTGATAACCGGTTAGCATTTTTGATGTAAAGTACTTTGATGCATAAACCATAACTGAACTTCAACAGCATATACGAAGTACTTCTTTTTGTCTTATTAAAGTGAATATGGATGTCACTTTTCCGATTTAACAATCTGAATTAACATCCTCATGATTATACCAAATGTATCCAACCAGTTATGAAATAAAGCTAGTAAATAATTACAAAACTATTATTTATTTTCCTATAACGTAGGTTGCAACTGAACATTAAAAACATAAAATAGAAAAACTAGTTAGAACGAGTAATAAAATACTGTTAGATAATTTTTTAAAAAATTAAAAATAAATGACAAGGATGATTTTAAAAATAAGAAGGACCTTAAGACAATTGCTGCAGGTTGTTTGCTTACAGACCTTCACGCCGTACACGTCAGGGGCCATTTGTCCAATGGAACATGAAACGTGATTCATCGGAAAAGGCCACCTGTCGCCACTCACTGGACGTTCAGTTGCGCTACTGGCATGCAAGTTCCAGCCGTCGTTTAGTCTTCGAAGTGGAGTAGTAGCGAACAAACTCTTAAACAGCACAGCTTTAATGCCATCTGCAATACTTTCTTTGCTTACAGAACTTCACATGTGATCACGTTACTTGATTTATTACTTTTTTTCATGCCTTCTACTATTACCCGTAATGATATTGGGTATAGATGACTGGCAGGAATGGGGCTGACATATTTAAGTTATGCTGGGAATCCGCCCGTCATGGTGTTGGACTGCTGCCTCGTTGCAGCTCGATAAGGGCGTTATGAGGAAGTGGCAGAGAAAAGAAAAGATGAAGGACATAATTTCGGCAGTATTCTGTAGAGGTTCGCATCCACCTTAACTGCAGGACGGTGCCAAACAGCCACTGCACCAAGGGATTGGTGTTACTTCCCATGAAACTCATAACCAAAAAAATCCAAAATGAACTCGACAGTCTCTACTCGCTCCAGACAGAGTCTTGTAAACTTCGCCATTAGTGACACAGATATCGATCGGTAAATAGACGCAGCAATAGAGGTGACCAACTACACTACTGACCATTAAAATTGCTACACCAAGAATAAATGTAGATGATAAACGGGTATTCATTGGACATATTATTCTAGAACTGACATGTGATTACATTTTCACGCAATTTGGGTGCATAGATCCTGAGAAATCAGTATCCAGAACAACCACCTCTGGCCGTAATAACGGCCTTTATACGCCTGGGCACTGAGTCAAACAGAGCTTGGATGGCATGTACAGCTACAGCTGCACATGCAACTTCAACACGTTACTACAGCTCATCAAAAGTAGTGACTGGCGTATTGTGACGAGCCAGTTGCTCGGCCACCATTGACCAGACGTTTTCAATTGGTGAGAGATCTGGAGAATGTGCTGGCCAGGGCAGCAGTCGAACATTTTCTGTGTCCAGAAAGTCCCGTACAGGACCTGCAACATGTGGCCATGCATTATCCTGCTGAAACGTGGGGTTTTGCAGGGATCGAATGAAGGGTAGAGCCACGGGTCGTAACACATCTGAAATGTAAAGTCCACTGTTCAAAGTGCCGTCAATGCGAACAAGACCAAATGGCTCTGAGCACTATTAGACTCAACTGCTGTGGTCGTTAGTCCCCTAGAACTTAGAACTACTGAAACCTAACTAAGCTAATGACATCACACACATCCATGCCCGAGGCAGGATTAGAACCTGCGACCGTAGCATTCGCACGGTTCCTGACTGCGCGCCTAGAACCGCGGCGAACAAGAGGTGACCGAGACGTGTAACCAATGGCACCCCGTACCATCACGCCAGGTGATACGCCAGTATGGCGATGACGAATACACGCTTGCAATGTGCGTTCACCGCCAAATACGGATGTGACAATCATGATGCTGTTAACAGAACGTAGATTCATCCGAAAAAATGTGCGTTCACCGCCAAATACGGATGTGACAATCATGATGCTGTTAACAGAACGTAGATTCATCCGAAAAAATGACGTTTTGCCATTCTTGCACCCAGGTTCGTTGTTGAATACACCATCACAGGCGCTCCTGTCTGTGATGCAGCGTCAAGGGTAACAGGAAGCATGGTCTCCGAGCTGATAGTCCATGCTGCTGCATACGTCGTCGAACTGTTCGTGCAGATGGTTGTTGTCTTGCAAATGTCCCCATCTGTTGACTCAGGGCTCGAGACGTGGCTGCACGATCCGTTACAGCCATGAGGATTAGATACCTGTCATCTCGACTGTTAGTGATACGAGGCCGTTGGGATCCAGCACGGCGTTACGTATTACCCTCCTGAACCCACCTATTCCATATTCTGCTAACAGTCACTGGATCTCAACCAAAGCCAGCAGTAATGTCGCGATACGATAAACCGCAATCGCGATAGGCTACAATGCGACCTTTATCATAGCCGGAAACGTGATGGCACGCGTTTCTCCTCCTTACACGAGGCATCACAACGACGTTTCACCAGGCAACGCCGGTCAACTGCTGTTTGTGTATGAGAAATCAGTTGGAAACTTTCCTCATGTCAGCACGTTGTAGGTGTCGCCACCGGCGCCAACCTTGTGTGAATGCTCTGAGAAGCATCTTCTTCCTGTCGGTTAAATTTCTCGTCTGTAGCACATCATCATCGTGGTGTAGCAGTTTTAATGTCCAGTAGTGTGGCAAACCATACCGTGCACTGTGAGGTGACATTACAAAAGCGGAACGCTGCCAGACGTGCAGGAAGAGTATCACTGAGGTTCTGGAAGGTCCCGACAGAGATGTGGAGCCACGTCGACTGCAGCGCCCTGACCAGCCACGCCAGGTTTCATGGTCGAGGATCCATGGCGTGAACAGCCCGATCGAGGTGGTCTCGCCGATTCTCGACTGGTTTACATCTGAGGAGTCTGGTGTCCAGGGAACTACGGAAAATTCAATTTGGTGCTCTTCAAACCACGCATTGTCCTGCCGCCGGGTGCCATCATCCAAAGACAAGACAAGCTGCATGTAGGGGTGGACATGGTCCTCATGGATAGATGCATTTTTGTGTTGACCCACTGTGCCTTCTAGAACGACAAGATAATGCAAGAAATGCCACGAAAACATTCCTGAGACCATAACGGTCCCGCCTGCGGTGTTGGAACCTTCCGGCAATTCCTTTCAGATCTTTCACGTCGTACACGTCAGTAGCCATCTGCCCGATGAAGCATAAAACGTGATTCATCTGAAAAGACCATCTATTCTTTCAGTCTCGGTATTGGCGTGCAAATTCCATCCTTCGTCGTCGATGCGATGAATAGTAATCAGCATGGGTGCATGAACCAGGCGTCTGTTGAGGAGGCTCACACGCAGCGACAGTCGTCGAGGAGACACAGTTGGTAGGCCCTTGGCTCGTCTGGGCAGCCAGTTGTTCATCAGTTGCATGTCTATTCGCCCGTGCACATCTCTGCAGCCACCGTCCTCTCTTGACATCTCCGGTGCATAGTGTAAAACAGTTTTCTCGGCGTAGGATTTGTTTAGCGTTTTCTCGGCGCCGGGTTTGTTTAGCGCCATTTTGCCATACACAGTATATTTTAACCGCGAAGGCACACGAACAGTATACAAACTTAACCGTTCCGGAAATGCTTCCACGCTTGGGCTGAAAACTAATGATCATTTCCTTTTGGGTGTCAGATAAATCGCTAAGTTCCCGAATCACGACAATGACTGCACTGTTCACGCTTTATATACCCTCCACTGCTAGTGGCGCCACCTGCATTCTGTCAGTGGTTATTGGACGTTGAGGTTGAACTAGATGGTGGTCACATTAATGTGACTAGATAGTATATATAGTGATTACGTAGGCTTTCCCGGCGTAATAAGTCTTGAAAGTCTCTTCGGGTTTGCTGCCGGATCCTAAAATCAACTTGACTCGATATTTCGGCGATCCAACTGTTCGCCATCTTCAGGAAATGCTGCTTCTGCTGATGAGCCCCGCTGAGAATGACGCAAGATTGCAATTCGACTTCCTGTATAGGCCACCGTTCAGTACACGGCGCATGCGCCGCCCATCACGGTTTCAGCCTTCCGAAACAGGGAGGTGGCGCCGCCCTTAGTGAAACACTGCTGGCAGCGATATATCGCAATCAAGGCCGCACCGAAGAACGTTCAGTTTTGATGCGAGATAATACAGGATTCCACGTTTTGCTAAGAGGAAACCCATTGTCTCTGTTGATTAAATTATCAGCCAACCTAATTTCAATCGCCTCTTTATAGACACTATTCGAAAAACCGGAAATGTTGACAATGACAGTAGTTCCCTCAAATTTCATTTTGTGTCCCTCATTTAGGCAGCGTTCTGCCAAGAGCAAAGACGACTTTTGTCATCCACTGCTGCTCTCAATGTCTTTTCCCTGTCCCAGAGTTAAAGAATGCACTGGCCTTTCAGCATTCTACGACGACCCCCCATTTTTATTACAAATAAATGCCCACGATGTAAAAATAGGCTCATGAGAAAATTTTGTGATGATGAAACCAATAGTTCAGGAGCTGTTTAGAAGTGCGAAATATTTAAAAACAGAACTAAGATTAAATAGGAGAGAGTCCTGCTGTATCGGCCACTACCGAGATTCCCCTTTCCACCTCCAAGTGCCAGAAGTATTCAGTAAGCAGAAGCACGCTTGTGCACTGGAATCGGATATCTTCTTCCTTTCTACAGTGCTTTGTCCGCTCTGAGTGCTTGATGGTGTTGCTATAGCTCTTACACTCAAACCTCCAGATGCCAGACACTCAGATCTGTACCAAATGTTGTGAGTCGGAATAGAATCAGTCAAAACAGCGATTTAGTTCGTACTGTGTGCTGTCGTCCAGTAGAAGATGCGTAAACAGTAATTAAAGGTAACACCACAGCTACGGAGTGTAGGAAGACCGCAACTGTGAGCTCAGCGTGTTCGGTCAGATCGTTACCTGCCCTCTGTAATAAGAAAACTCAGTAAATGGATCAACGATGAACGTCAATGCGTGTCATGGGACATGCGCAAAGAACAATACCGAACAAAATAAGATTTAAAAAAAATAGTTGGTGGAGCGTCAGATCATTGAACTAAAGGTCACGACTTCAAAACCCACTGATGGATTTTTTTAAACAGTTTACATGTGAAATTGTTATACGGGAGAACATTTTTCGTTTCGGAGTTTGTAGCAATGTTCTCTTGGCACTCTGCTTTCGTCTCGTTAGTGAAAGTAGACAACATATACAGATAACACCACATCATCTGTACAACTGTACACTATAGGTTTGCAAACCTGTACATTTGTATAGATAACACCCAACCTATCTATAAAAATGTAAGCTATACGTTTGGTACTTTCAACTAACGAAGCGAAAGCAAAGTGCCAAAATAACATTGCTACAAACTCCGAAACGTTTGGCAGAAGAATATTCTCCCATATAACAATTTCAAGCGTAATCTGTTAAAAAGAACCACCATCAGTGGCTTTCGAATTTTTTTTGTAACGTAGTAAACATTTATTCGTATGTTCACAAATACATTGGTACAGATGAAAACACCTTTAAGTTTCATGGGAACAATTTCCATATTGTTATCGAAACTGTACTTTTTTTCTCTGTTGTTCGTTTTGTTGTAGACAAAAAGCGTTTTTTAATTATCTTCTTTGTTGCATTTTGTTGGCTTGTGAACTGAGTTATTATCGTATTTTGATTTTGTTTTAGTTCTAGTCCTTTACACCTTTCACACAACAATCTGACGTTCTATCAATTCACTACCAGAGATCTTCAGTCAACTACAAATATACGGTTTTCCTATACTTCTTAGTTCTGGTGTTACCTTTAATTACCGTTTACGCATCTTCTACTGGTCGACAGCACACACCAAAAACTAAATCGGTGTTTTGGTAGATACTCTATCGATACACAACATCTGGTACCGATCTGAATGTCTGGCGTCTGGATGTTTGGGTGTTAGCGCGCGGAAGATATTTTGTCGCCTGTGGTATCCGTTTTTAAGGTGAGCAATTAATTTCGTTTCTATATTTCGATATCTATATTATGTTAGAAATGCCATTTACCAAATGTTTCCTGCTAATGTCTATAAAAGAACGTACAATATGACCAGATCATACTGCGTGTTTGTTGTGCAGTGTCGGGCACCCGTATGTCTGTCAGTGCAGCAATGTCAGCTAGAAGTAATTTCAGTTTTTAAATGATAATTTCTTCTTCTTCTTGTCAGTTCTTTTCAGATTGAAATGGCGAGAAGAAGTAAGAGGAAAATGGAATGAAGAGTGGATGAAAATGGCTGTGAGCAAGGTTGCGCTGAACAAAACGACCGCGAGAGAGGCAGCTGAAGCGTTTTGAACGATTAAGTGAGAAAAATATCGCCACCGAAGAGAGGAGATTAAAAGCAGAAAAAATGTCTGAAAAGGAGATGAAGAGAGCTGAACTTTAGCCGGATGTTCCAAAATAAAATAAACACGCAATGGCTGGCCATGCAAAGCGAATTACAAAGCGACGAAGAAAATTGGAATTTACTGGAAATAATTGGTCAACAGAAGAGACTGAAAAGTGCGTACTGTGTCTGGAATTATTTGAAGAAAACTGTTGTGTACTAAGTGTAGAGGCTGGGCACAATTCTGGGCACATGTTGGTTGTGCGGATCACGAAAACATTTTGTATTTTATTTGCTATCTCTGTGAAACAGTGAGCGAACGGAGATTAAAGAGTAACAATATGTTCCCATAGTTACGTGTACTATTGTTATTCAATAAGTGTTAGTGCAGTGGTTCATTAACAAACAATATTATCACAGAAAAGACAATGGCCAGTACTACTTGAGGTAGGAGAGTAGTATATTAATATACCTATTAATCACTACAGTTACACAGTAAAATCAAAATTTTCACAACTCTCCCCTACACAGTTAAGCTATGAATACCAAATTTGTTGTACCGGTTTAATTACACGTTGTATGCATAGGTCCAAACGTTGTATGTCGATAGAGTATCAACCAAACCACCGGATTAGTTCGTGCTGTTTGCTATCGTCGATAAGAACATTCCTAAACTGTAATTAAAAATAAGACCAGAACAACGAAGTACAGAAAAGGCGTATCTGTATTTGTTTAAGACTTCGCGTGGGTGAGCTGGTAGAGCGTGAGGTCCGTATTCAAATCATACTGAGGACAACTTTTTTTTAACTATTTACTCGTATAACTGTAGCCTTTGTTCTTGAATGAATAAAACTGTCTCTCTCTCTCTCTGTGTGTGTGTGTGTGTGTGTGTGTGTGTGTGTGTGTGTGCGTGTGCGTCTGGTCGTTTGCATTTATTTTTGAAAAGTACTTATTATTTATCTTATTATTTTATTTATAATTACTAGTAGTAGTTTTATTATATGTATTATTATTATTTCCATTACTTCCGCACGAGTGATGCAGTTGTTTCATTGTTTTTATGTTCTGATTGTACATTCTGTGAAACTGCAAATGTACTCTATGGGCTTAATAATTTCAAAGAAACGAAGCGAAAGCAGACTGCCAAGAGCACACTGCTGTAAACTTCAAACAGCTCTTTTACATGTCACAAACATGTTGCCCCATATAATACTTTCATGCACTTTAAAAGAATTGTCATCGGTGGGGTTTGCACCCAGGACTATCTAACGCTCTACCAACTTTCTCACTTAAGCTGTGCTTAACAGCAGCTCACAGTTATGCTTTTCCTGTGCTGCGTAGTTTTGCTGTTACTTTTAATTAACGTTTAAGCCCTTTCTGCTGGAGGACAGCACTGAATACTAACTAAATCAGAGTTTGGTACCGATCTGAATATGTGACATCTGGAGGTTTCGGTGCTAGTTTTACAGTGTGTAGTTTTTGAGTGTTTGTGCTAATAAACTATCATTTTGAATTGCACCTATGGGTACTGTAAACGATTTTCGACACTGAGGTACGACTCGTAGTGCCTAGAGTGAAAGATGTAAAGCTCTCAATAACACAAACACGAAGCACTGATGACACTGGGAATACTAAAAAATCGACTATGCAATACACTGAATACGACATAAACTGCACACAGTTTCGACTACAAAGAAATTCAAGTAAGTACTTTCAGCTTGAGATGTTCATTGTTTCATACTGGGTGACGAAACGAGCACTGTTGCGGGTTGTCATTGTTGTATGCACAACGGTTGATTGCTGCTTCCTCCTAATTTGGCCTCAGGAGATTAAGTGGAAGGTCTGTTGAAGAGCTCTCTAACGCAAGAAATGTGATGAGGTGACGGGAATCGAAGCTAGGTTGTTCTGCAGCGAAGGCAGTATTACTAAGCATTCAGCTATGGAGGCGGCCGGTTTTATTGCGTATATTGCGAAAGCTACCAGCTGTCACCCACCTCCTGTTGCTGCTGAGCTGTCAGAGGAGGGATGGTGCTGTATGCAGTAAAGTGTATGTACAGAAAACTAATGCACAGGAAAACATAACATTCTGAGCCATCCGACTCGGTTTCATAATGCATACAATTTGCTAGTTATAAGCAAAGATGATGATTTACATAGAAGATGTTACCATATGAACAACAAGCTAGATGCAGAGTTGAAGCTGCATACTCCATTCAAAGATGGAGAACCTGGCAAGAAGGGGATAGAAATAGATTTTTATTTTTGCACAGATAATCAGACATTGGACGAACAATTCTAGAGATGCAGTATTACTCATGAGAGATCAAGGAGAGAGCATGAGCGATATGTTGCAACATCAAGACCTTGCAAAGAGTATCATGCAAAGAAATATCTACATAAATACATAAACAGTATTCTTTTCTGGGGCAATAGTGGTCATTGAGGCAACGAGTTATAATTCATGATGGTGAGTGCAGCCCAGCAGCAGTCTTCTAAATTTAAGAGGCATAGTTGACAGTTTTTTTGGGTACTGAGTGAGATGAAGTGCTGGTTCTAAGCAAAGCTATTGTACAGTTCACAATCTATTGTCTTGTTCACTGATACTGCTAACGTATTACTGATTACATCATGGCAGTAAGCCGTACTTCATATGGCATAATGCTTTTTAAGGATTTTAAGTATATAGAATAGAAGCAGTCAACCTGTAAACTGCCCGTCATTACCTCAGCCACGGCCGGCTGTATTAGAGGCCCGAGGACTGAAATGTAGCAACGTTACGTTAAGACCTACCGGATGGCTGTGGCTATAAGGTAGTGAACGGAAGCAGTTGTTTACGTACTTTCGCGGTGTCTGTTTTATCCGACATTACAGTGTAATTATTCTATACTGGACTCTGCAAAAATTACAGCAAGTAGTCGTGACTACAGTCGAAGAAATAACCCAATGTACGTATACAATTCCGTGAAGTTTTGCAGTGTTTTTAGATGTATATGTGAAGTGTGCTACGTGAACGACTATCATCTACACAATTGCAACAAAAGTTCTACTATATTGTAGATACAATTTAAAAATAAAGTTCTGAATTCATAAGTTTAGTGCCGGCCGGAGTGGCCGAGCGGTTCTAGGAGCTACAGTCCCAGGTTCGAATCCTGCCTCGGGCATGGATGTGTGTGATGGCCTTAGGTTAGTTATGTTTAAGTAGTTCTAAGTTCTAGGGGACTGATGACCTCAGAAGTTAAGTCCCATAGTGCTCAGAGCCATTTGAACCATTTTGAACCATAAGTTTAGTATCAGAATCTTCTCCTAAGTGATTTTGTGTTAATATTAGGAACATTTCTACACATTTGATTCTATTTGTAGACTTGTGTTTCGTGATGTCCAAGCAGTAGAAAAAAACCAGTCGACTCAAATTTTCATTTGCTATTTTTACATAATAGTATTTTGATTTAAGATGTTAGCAGTTAATGCATCATTCTATTTGCAGATGCAAGAAAAATGTTGTATTCCTGGTTGCAACAGCAACTAAAAATCCAGAAAGGAAGAGGGGTACATCTCAGTGTTCAGATTCCCTACTGAAGAGTAAAACAGAAAACGGTGGACAAGAAATATCCGCAGAGAGGACTAGACTCCATCAAATAGAAGTGTTGTTTGCATTAAACATTTTGAAGAATGTGATGTACCAAGAGTGGAGCTTTACAAGGACTCTGATCGAAACTGTCACGAGTTTCCTCGTCAAAGGCCATTGCTTTTACCAGAAGCCGTGCCAAAAATATTCCCTGGGTTACCATCGTATTTAAGTAAGGTGCAGCCTTCAAGAAGGGGTGACCCAGAAATAAGTAGGAAGCGTGCACGCCATGAAGAGAAGAATGAAGCCATGCTAAATGAGGACATTGTTGCAAATTTTCAGTGTTTATGTGCTGAGTACCAGGATAAATTAGATGAGAGAGAAAAAAATTTGTAATTCTGCAAGTGGATGAAATTTATGTTAAGCCATGTATTCAGTTTAAAGGGGGGAAACTCCATGGATATGCAGAAAATAATGCCCCATCTGAGGCAAGAACTGTGCTTGCCTTTCTTACATCATCTTTATATGGCAGTTTCAAAGAAGTTGTTCATTTGATTCCTGTCAAACAGTTGTCAGGCTCAGGTCTTCATAAATTAACACTTAATGTGAAACTTCCTGGCAGATTAAAACTGTGTGCCCGACCGAGACTCGAACTTGGGACCTTTGCCTTTCGCGGGCAAGTGCTCTACCAACTGCGCTACCGAAGCACGACTCAGGCCCGGTACTCACACCTTTACTTCTACCAGTATCCGTCTCCTACCTTCCAAACTTTACAGAAGCTCTTCTGCGAAACATGCAGAACTAGCACTCCTGAAAGAAAGGATACTGTGGAGACATGGCTTAGCCACAGCCTGGGGGATGTTTCCAGAATGAGATTTTCACTCTGCAGCGGAGTGTGCGCTGATATGAAACTTCCTGGCAGATTAAAACTGTGTGCCCGACCGAGACTCGAACTCGGGACCTTTGCCTTTCGCGGGCAAGTGCTCTACCAACTGAGCTACCGCAGCACGACTCACGCCCGGTACTCACACCTTTACTTCTGCCAGTATCCGTCTCCTACCTTCCAAACTTTACAGAAGCTCTTCTGCGAAACATGCAGAACTAGCACTCCTGAAAGAAAGGATACTGTGGATAGGATACTCCGCTGCAGAGTGAAAATCTCATTCTGGAAACATCCCCCAGGCTGTGGCTAAGCCATGTCTCCACAGTATCCTTTCTTTCAGGAGTGCTAGTTCTGCATGTTTCGCAGAAGAGCTTCTGTAAAGTTTGGAAGGTAGGAGACGGATACTGGCAGAAGTAAAGGTGTGAGTAGCGGGCGTGAGTCGTGCTTCGGTAGCTCAGTTGGTAGAGCACTTGCCCGCGAAAGGCAAAGGTCCCGAGTTCGAGTCTCGGTCGGGCACACAGTTTTAATCTGCCAGGAAGTTTCATATCAGCGCACACTCCGATGCAGAGTGACAATCTCATTCTGGGAACACTTAATGTGTTGCAGTTTCGTTCCTCGTGTGGTCTGACTGTTGTTGTTATTATATCTGACAACAACAGAATTAATAGGAATATGTTTTCACTATTGGTAAAAAAATTCCAGCAGTCCATATTCCTTTCTGTCATGTAGTTCCCCTGTATTTGTAATGTTTGACACTGTTCATTTGTTAAAAAGTATTAGGAACAACCGGTTGAACCAGAGGGACAGTGACAGAACATTTAAATTTCTCCATTTTGACTCAACATCCAATGATCTGCTAATGGCAAAATTTTCAGATATTGAGAACCTATACAAAAAAGGAACTCAACCAGCTTTTGAAATTAGCTCCTTGGTTGACTCACAGATCAGTGTGTCCCAGTAGCTCAGAAAGACAAAATGTCAATCTTGTGTGCAATATTTTTAGTGAGACAACACTTGCAGGCTTAAAAGCTGAATATGGTGAAAATTCAGGAACCGTTCACTTTGTTGAAATCATTCTACATTGGTGGAATATTATTAATGTAAAGAACTGTACAAAGGGAATTCACAAACAAAATCAATTGTGTTTGCCTTTCACTAGTGCTTCTGATGACAGGCTTGAATTTCTTGACAAATTTTTGGCTTGGTTAGAGAGATGGAGGGCTTTGGACACTACCAGTTGTCTGACCACAGACACACATCAGGCATTGTATCAGAGTACTTCTGTTATTTCAGAAGTTGTTCAATATTCTTTCAGTGCTGTAGGTGTGCAGTATCTCCTGACGGGCAAACTAGAAACTGATAATTTGGAATCACGGTTTAGTAGGTATCGTCAATTATCGGGTGGAAATTACAATGTTTCTGTAACCCAGGTATTTGAATCTGAAAAGAAGTTGCGTATAATGAGTGTTTCGTGAATAAAATGGCCCAGTAAGATTTTCTCCAGAAATAATGAATGACGTAAGCCTCTCAGATGTAATGACTACGGATGTTGACGTGAATCCGCTTGTAAATGTTTTAAACAACATGTTGTTGTGGTCTTCAGTCCTGAGACTGGTTTGATGCAGCTCTCCATGCTACTCTATCCTGTGCAAGCATCTTTATCTCCCAGTACCTACTGCAACCTACATCCTTCTGAATCTGCTTAGTGTATTCATCTCTCGGTCTCCCTCTACGATTTTTACCCTCCACGCTGCCCTCCAATGCTAAATTTGTGATCCCTTGATGCCTCAAAACATGTCCTAAAAAACCGATCCCTACTTTTAGTCAAGTTGTGCCACAAACTCCTCTTCTCCTCATTAGTTATGTGATCTACCCATATAATCTCCAGCATTTTTCTGTAGCATCACATTTCGAAAGCTTCTATTCTCTTCTTGTCCAAACTACACTCCTGGAAATGGAAAAAAGAACACATTGACACCGGTGTGTCAGACCCACCATACTTGCTCCGGACACTGCGAGAGGGCTGTACAAGCAATGATCACACGCACGGCACAGCGGACACACCAGGAACCGCGGTGTTGGCCGTCGAATGGCGCTAGCTGCGCAGCATTTCTGCACCGCCGCCGTCAGTGTCAGCCAGTTTGCCGTGGCATACGGAGCTCCATCGCAGTCTTTAACACTGGTAGCATGCCGCGACAGCGTGGACGTGAACCGTATGTGCAGTTGACGGACTTTGAGCGAGGGCGTATAGTGGGCATGCGGGAGGCCGGGTGGACGTACCGCCGAATTGCTCAACACGTGGGGCGTGAGGTCTCCACAGTACATCGATGTTGTCGCCAGTGGTCGGCGGAAGGTGCACGTGCCCGTCGACCTGGGACCGGACCGCAGCGACGCACGGATGCACGCCAAGGCCGTAGGCTCCTACGCAGTGCCGTAGGGGACCGCACCGCCACTTCCCAGCAAATTAGGGACACTGTTGCTCCTGGGGTATCGGCGAGGACCATTCGCAACCGTCTCCATGAAGCTGGGCTACGGTCCCGCACACCGTTAGGCCGTCTTCCGCTCACGCCCCAACATCGTGCAGCCCGCCTCCAGTGGTGTCGCGACAGGCGTGAATGGAGGGACGAATGGAGACGTGTCGTCTTCAGCGATGAGAATCGCTTCTGCCTTGGTGCCAATGATGGTCGTATGCGTGTTTGGCCCCCTGCAGGTGAGCGCCACAATCAGGACTGCATACGACCGAGGCACACAGGGCCAACACCCGGCATCATGGTGTGGGGAGCGATCTCCTACACTGGCCGTACCCCTCTGGTGATCGTCGAGGGGACACTGAATAGTGCACGGTACATCCAAACCGTCATCGAACCCATCGTTCTACCATTCCTAGACCGGCAAGGGAACTTGCTGTTCCAACAGGACAATGCACGTCCGCATGTATACCGTGCCACCCAACGTGCTCTAGAAGGTGTAAGTCAACTACCCTGGCCAACAAGATCTCCGGATCTGTCCCCCATTGAGCATGTTTGGGACTGGATGAAGCGTCGTCTCACGCGGTCTGCACGTCCTGCACGAACGCTGGTCCAACTGAGGCGCCAGGTGGAAATGGCATGGCAAGCCGTTCCACAGGACTACATCCAGCATCTCTACGATCGTCTCCATGGGAGAATAGCAGCCTGCATTGCTGCGAAAGGTGGATATACACTGTACTAGTGCCGACATTGTGCATGCTCTGTTGCCTTTGTCTATGTGCCTGTGGTTCTGTCAGTGTGATCATGTGATTTATCTGACCCCAGGAATGTGTCAATAAAGTTTCCCCTTCCTGGGACATATGAATTCACGGTGTTCTTATTTCAATTTCCAGGAGTGTATTTACCATCCATGTTTCACTTCCATACATGGCTGCAGTCCATACAAATACTTTCGGAAAAGACTTCCTGACACTTAAATCTATATTCGATGTTAACTGATTTCTTTTCTTAAGAAACGCTTTATTTGCCATTGCCTGTCTACATTTTATATCCTCTCTACTTCGACCATCATCATTTATTTTACTCCCCAAATAACAAAACTCCTTTACTACTTTAAGTGTCTCATTTCCAAATCTAATTCCCACAGCATCACCCGATTTAATGTGACTACATTCCATTATCCTCGTTTTGCTTTTGTTGATGTTCATCTTATATCCTCATTTCAAGACACTGTCCATTCCGTTCAACTGCTCTTCCAAGTCCTTTGCTGTCTCTGACAGAATTACAATGTCATCGGCCAACCTCAAAGTTTTATTTCTTCTCCATGAATTTTAAAACCTACTCTGAATTCTTCTTTTGTTTCCTTTACTGCTTGCTCAATATACAGATTGAATAACATCGGGGAGAGACTACAACCCTGTCTCACTCCCTTCTAAACCACTGCTTCCGTTTCATGACCCTCGACTCTTATAAGTGCCATCTAGTTTCTGTACAAATTGTAAATAGCCTTACGCTCCCTGTATTTTACCCCTGCCACCTTCAGAATTTGAAAGAGAATATTCAAGTTAACATTGTCAAAAGCTTTCTCTATGTCTACAAATGCTAGAAACGTAGGTTTGCCTTTTCTTAATCTTTCTTCTAAGATAAGTCGTAAGGTTAGTATTGCCTCACGTGTTCCAATATTTCTGCGGAATCCAAACTGATCTTCCTCGAGGTCGGCTTCTACCAGTTTTTCCATTCGTCTGTAAAGAATTCGCGTTAGTATTTTGCAGCTGTGACTTATTAAACTAATAGTTCGGTAATTTTCACATCTGTCAACACTTGCTTTCTTTGGGATTGGAATTATTATATTCTTCTGGAAGTCTGAGGGTATTTCGCCTTTCTCATACATCTTGCTCACCAGATGGTAGAGTTTTGTCATGACTGGCTCTCCCAAGGCCGTCAGTAGTTCTAATGGAAAGTTGTCTACTCCCGGGGCCTTGTTTCGACTCAGGTCTTTCAGTGCTCTGTCAAACTCTTCACGCAGTATCTTATCTCCCATTTTGTCTTCATCTACATTCTCTTCCATTTCCACAATACTAACCTCAAGTACATCGCCCTTGTATAAACCCTCTATATACTACTTCCATCTTTCCGCCTTCCCTTCTTTGCTTAGAACTGGGTTTCCATATGAGCTCCTGATATCCATACAAGTGGCTCTCTTTTCTCCAAAGGTCTCTTTGATATCTATCTTACCCCTAGTGAGATAAGCCTCTACATCCTCACATTCGTCCTTTAGCCACCCCTACTCAGCCATTTTGCACTTCCTGTCGATCTCATTTTTGAGACGTTTGTATTCCTTTTTGTCTGCTTCATTTACTGCATTTTTTTTATTTTCTCCTTTCATCAATTAAATTCAATATTTCTTCTGTTACCCAAGGATTTCTATTAGCCCTCGTCGTTTTACCGACTTGATCTTCTGCTGCCTTCATTACTTGATCCCTCAAAGCTACCCATTCTTCTTCTACTGTATTTCTTTCCCCCATTCCTGTCAATTGTTCCCTTATGCTCTCCCAGAAACTCTCTACAACCTCTGGTTCTTTCAGTTTATCCTGGTCCCATATCCTTAAATTAGCACCTTTTTGTAGTTTTTTCAGTTTTAATCTACAGTTCATAACCAATAGATTGTGGCCAGAGTCCACATCTGCCCCTGGAAATGTCTTACAATTTAAAACCTGGTTCCTAAATCTCTGTCTTACCATTATACTGTATAATCTATCTGATACCTTTTAGTATCTCCAGCATTCTTCCATGTATACAACCTTCTTTTATGATTCTTGAACCAAGTGTTACCTATGATTAAGTTGTGCTCTGTGCAAAATTCTACCAGACGGCTTCCTCTTTCATTTCTTACCCGCAATCCATATTCACCTACTATGTTTCCTTCTCTCCCTTTTCCTACTGATTCCAGTCACCCATGACTATTAAATTTTCTTCTCCCATTCACTACCTGAATAATTTCTTTTATCTCATCATAATTTCTTCATCATCTGCAGAGCTATTTGGCATATAAACTTGTACTACTGTAGTAGGCGTGGGCTTTGTGTCTATCTTGGCCACAATAATGCGTTCACTATGCTGTTTGTAGTAGCTTACCCGCACTCCTATTTTTTTATTCATTATTAAACCTACTCCTGCATTACCCCTATTTGCTTTTGTATTTATAACCCTGTATTCACCTGACCAAAAGTCTTGTTCCTCCTTCGACCGAACTTCACTAATTCCCACTTTATCTAACTTTAACCTATCCATTTCCCTTTTTAAATTTTCTAACCTACCGGCCCGATTAAGGGATCTGACATTCCACGCTCCGATCCGTAGAACGCCAGTTTCCTTTCTCCTGATAAAGACGTCCTCTTGAGTAGTCCCCGCCCGGAGATCCGAATGGGGGACTATTTTACCTCCGGAATATTTTACCCAAGAGGACGTCATCGTCATTTTACCATAGAGTAAAGCTGCATGCCCTGATTTTATTTTAGGCACACACACCACAGATAAATATTTTGATAACCTTCTCCGAAGTGGATTGACTCAACCATGAGATATTGTTGTGGAACTTGGCGCTTTTGTGTATACAGTTATGCAGCTTTTAATATCTGAAGTGTATGAAACAAAATTCCTCATTTAGCAAAATCAAAAGCAGTTACTACTCAATCTGGTTGGCCAAGGAGTAGAAGCACATGTTTCTCTGCAAATGTTTTGTAACAGATTCATATCTCTGTGGAAGGCCACTTACGGATATCTACAAAATCTGGTTTCCATTATGTGTAACATATTGTTAAATAATTGTACCAAACTCCAAAATGATCATTTAATATGTTCCAAGAAGGAGGGAGTTAATAGAAAATTAAAAACATTACATAACTTTTGACACAAAATTATGAAACTTCTTTCTTAGCCATAACCTCAGTCCTCAAATGCTCTGATTAGTACTGGCAAAGAGGAGGTGGCCACTATGAAGTAAACTGTAATGCACTGATAAATTTCAGTCATGCTTCTTATGCAAGCCCTACGGCAAGGTCCCCAGTTCATTCTGACTCAGAAATATGTGTGAAAGTATTTAAATAGATTGTGTATGACCTGTGATTTAAAGAAAATCTAACATACTAATGAACAATACACAAAAAAACGTTTGTTAAAAATTATTATTATTATGCCTCTCTCATATATAAAGGTGTGAAAGATATGTTGCAGCTGTCAGAAACTTTTACGTTAGTTTGTCATTAATATAGGATGAAACATGATAATACATTTCAAATAACAGACTGAAATAATTGCAAGTCTGCAAATAATGTTAGTAGGCACCTCACAAAATTGTTTGCTGAACTTATACCTCTCAATTTTGGATAAGAAACGTCATAATATACTGCTATGAAGCGCATGTGAGTTATTGAAAAGTTCATCGTTGCAAGGAAACGAGAATAAAATGCGTAATTCCGACATAGAGTCGGTGTAATACAGCGAGAAATTAGCTTTTCTAGGTTACTGTGTTATTTATAGGGATCGAATCGACAAAAAAAGAAAGTGATTGCGTATTTATATCTGACACGTCATCTGCATTCGACGAAATCTAAACTTCAGCCTCGGCCTAGCTGGTTACGCTAGCCGCCCCACTGAGCTCAGGCTGCGACGTTGTCAGCTTGACGACTCCGGCCTCTAATACAGGCGGCCGTGCCTCAGCCAGCAGTATGTGGGGCAGTAGCAGTCACCTAGTCAAGTGACCATCATTTCATCCCCCTGTAAACTGACCATAGCTACCCCATTCAATAGTATCGAGGGTAATAGTAGTCACCCTGTGAATTGACCTTCTTTGCTCTATCTAGCACGCTAATAAAGTTTCCTCAAAAGCTGACGTCATTGCCCTCAATTGCGCGGCCGCAAAATTCTTGAGGTGAACTGTGCCCCACACAGAGTTGAGCTGAGCAACACCAGCAGCATCTGAAGCGCCGGTTGAAGTTGTCACGCAGCCCCCAATTCCACGCCCACTACAGCTAGAAATTATAGCATCCTGGAAAGAAGCCACTGTGGCGTTTCTCTTGTTTGGGGCTGCAGGAATATATTGAACTGTTTCTTGTCTGTTCCCACACTCCCGATCTTGAGTGCACACAGTGGTCCACCTCCGACTCTTGAAACTCCACACAACAGCAGTCTAATATCCAAACCCCCGAGTAAGTGTAACATATATTTAATTGAAATTATCAATATTTTGGGTCTGGATCTGCTTCACACTGCATGCTTAGATAACGACTTCCCTGCTCGGTACCTAAAGTCAGAGTTCTCAGAGATTCTAGCGCTTTCAGAGAATAAGTACAACATTCAGTGTATACGTCATGGAGGTAAAAAAAGAAAGGACTTGCCATTACGCCACGAACTTGAAGCCGAAATCCGCCAACTTATTTAGCCCAAAACACTAGGTTCACCGCATTTATATCTCGATGGTTCACCGCAATGGTACTTCCCCTGACGTCACTCTGCCGGGCCCGTGCCCAGTTTCGGCCGTTGAGGATGCCTACCGACTTTCGTGGTTGTATCTCAAATAGCATATAGTGCTTTGATTATTTGGAGAGTTGTTGTTTCATCAAAAATGCCAGCTAGCGACGTTTACGTGTGTACTACTGGGTCCGATAGTAATCTAAAATTTCAGTGAATCACATATCATTCATAAGTGGAGCCGATAAAGCGATATGTCTTCTTTTGTTTACATAAATTATGGTTGCGATGTTTACTTTCATTGTAGTGGTTTCTTTTTTTTTTCTTTTTTCTTTTTTTTTTTCTCTCTCTGTAGGTTTCCCTTATTGGCCATATACCGAATGACGCATCATAGGTAAGATTTCAAAGTGAGAAGACGTGTAAACTACAGTGACATTAATGCACTGACAATCCAACAAAACAAGAACTCTATTCTGCATGGTGGTTTCATTGATATTTCAATAATCGTTCACTTAGTTGACATTCTCAAGGTCTTTCCTCATTGCACACCTAACAACGGAGATATTGGTAAGCTTTTTGCAAATATGAACCTTACAAATGTTGTGCATACGAGTTGAAAGCTGAACATGTAACGAACCAGAAGCGGTACGAGTAAGCTCACATAGCTTCATTTGTTATCGATACAAATGCAGTAAAAGTGGAATTAAATCGGTTACAAAAGCATCCTTTTCGCATCACATCCTTCTATTCTTGGTTATTCGAAATCTGTCAACACAAAACAAGTTACATAAACGAGGCGAAATGTGTCTTATTACTGGAGAAAATACAAATTCAAGAACAGAAAAATGTTCGAAATTACCTTCCTGACTCTATGTTATTCATGTAAGAGCTGTAATTTCTAATATTTAAAATAACTGTTTCATGCACACAACATAAATAATGAACAAGAGACAATCGTAAACAGTAGTCTGCTAATGTTTTGGTCTATTTAAAATGGCGGCATGGCACGCCCACTTTGGCTTCAAAACAACGTACAGTCTAACTCTAAGGTTCATTTTCCCTTCTTTTTTACCTCCATTATCTAAATACTGCATTTTTTAAATGAATTAAACGTTCCAATAAGTATTAATCATCAAACAAATTACTACAGTTTATGGTAACACTCATTTCAGAACACTTCCTGTAAACATAACATCTTGCTGACGTCACACGAATTGCCGACGACCGCAGGAACTTCTACGGACTTCCGTCAGCGTTCGATACGGGCCTTTCATAAGTCTTCATTCACGCGTCTCGGAGATTTATGAAAGCAGGTCATTCTTGGAATGATTTATTATAATACTTGTTATAATTACGATTTATCGACGGTTAATAACTTCACATAACAGTGCTCTCGCAGGAGGGAGTTGTTATCGTCAGTAATTTACAAATTAAGCATGAAATACGCTTGTATTATAATTTGCAGTATAACGTTTGAAGGTAACGGAGCACCGAAAAACTTATCACAAACGCGACACCATTATCATTAAATGTCAGCAGCAATGATATAACCATTCA
Source organism: Schistocerca gregaria (assembly GCF_023897955.1). Taxonomy (NCBI): domain Eukaryota; kingdom Metazoa; phylum Arthropoda; class Insecta; order Orthoptera; family Acrididae; genus Schistocerca; species Schistocerca gregaria. Next base: position 802,452,886 of record NC_064921.1, on the reverse strand, counting down.
AGAGATACTATGGAAGGGAAAACAGGAGACAGACAGCATATGAGGAAATACTAGTGTAATGGATAATGTCGTGAATTCTGGAGTCGAAAGACGTACATTCGCCACACGTAAATATATTTTTTTCGTATTAGCATTGTTAACACACACTGGGACTTTCTTAGCATTTGAATGTAAGTACTTTCTGCAATATTTGATGTTACTTACGTTTTCGTCTCATCAGAGACGGATTAAATAAATATTTAGCGATCTCCGAGTGTGTGGTAAGGCAGGAACCTTAGAGAACAGTTTAAATTTCTGCGACTGAAACGAGCGGCAATAAAATTCATATTCTCCCTTTTCACAAATATTTGGCTCTTTATTTCCGAATATGTGGCAATTTCCGATTGTGCGGCTATACTGAAGCCTAAGCGGACAGCTTAAACTGCTGCGAGTGAGGAGTAACAATATTCATATTCTTCCTCGTCACAAAGTTGATAGCACATTAAGCGGTGGTCGAAATTGCGTGTGACGCGAAAATGACGCCAAGTTTGCAGGAAGTGTTGTGCAATGAGTGTTACCCACACTGTTACTCTCACACAAATATCCTCAAACTACTAATGAGGGTGAAGAGATACTGGAATATAAATTCAAATCAATTCTGAAACTTTTCGCAATGCACATAACACGCTTCGTATTTCCCTGCCTATTCTTCTAAATGTGAAATCAGTTATACATTAACTTCAAATGATAACCTGGACTGGTGCAACATAAAGCGTTACGTGAATCAACAAGTTACAGAAGACAACGTCTGGCGGTTTGCATCTGGGTAACTCCACTTCCTGAGCAACGGCAATGGGGTCCCGACGCTCTTTGGCCTTCCGTACATTTGTCACTCCTGCTGCGTGGTGGCGTAAAGTACTTTCTAGAACATTTTTACAACACATTAATATATGTTTTATTCCTCACTTGTGACTTAACTTTGTAGCTCAGCAAGTTTTCTTTGCACATTCTCCTACTTTTGATATTCGCTAGAGGGTTAAACAAGCGTATGAATGGTCGACATGAGCGAACTGTTACAGTAGCTGACTGCATCAGCATCTTACCCTACGCAGTAGTTCTCAAACTTTTTTCCTCTGGGCCCCCCTTCACGAGGAAAAATACTATTAGCCCCCCGCCCCTACCACCAGCCTATTTTATTAACGGAAATAGTCAACTTTATATGTTATTTGCATCATTCTCTGTTTCACAAATTCAATTTCGAGGATCATAAACCAAAACGACATGAATTATTATAAAGAAAATACGGAACAAACTGTTTATCACATTTTCATTTATTCAAAAACTATGAAATGAACAATATTCAAAAATATAGCAAACAAGGATGCCAAGAGCATTAACAATTTAAATTATAAATTTCAAGGTGACGGATACGCTTGCTTTTGAGAAGAAAGTTTCTCAAGACGTAGCGTAATAGCGGAAACAGCCATTCAAATTTTTTTCCTTCATTTAACTATAAATGGTTGTTCGACTTCATAACTGCTAAAGCTGAAAACCCGGACTTGTATACAGTGTGCAAAAGCAATCAACATCTACCACGGCAGCATTGGGAATTCCTCGCTAATACAAATATGTATCCAAAACTCCAACAAAGACACTTCATTAAGTTTACTCTTCAGTAAGGTATCACAGGTGAAATAAATAAGTTGTTCTTGCTCTTTTATTTTTACGCGTTATGGTCCTGATGCATTTTGGATGGATCTGAAATACAATTCAATTTATGAGAATCGTCGCTTAAATAAAAATGATGAAGAAGGCAGGCTTTTATCTCCATTGGACATATCGCGCTATCCGCATCATTTAACAGTGACGCTAGTGTGTGGAACATATCCAGCATTCAACTTTCCGTTCGGTTTTGCCACAGTTCTTTCTTTATGCACGACATGACATTTTTATTTCAAAATAATACAGTTGCGTCATTCCCATGAACTGTTAAGAATATTTAGTTTCTGAAAAATGTCAGTGAGGTAAGCCATTATGAATAGAAAATGTGCGTTGCTGAAACAGTCTGCCAGAGAGTGACTTCTCTCCTTCAAGAAACAGAATACCTCATTTCTCAGTTCAAACATTCTTTTTAGTGCTTTACCCCTTGAAAGCCATCGAGAATTACAGGTACTAAAAAAGCGCAGTGTTCAGAATCCATCTTCTCACATAGCACTTAAAAAGCCTTGAATTTATAGATTTTGCGTAGCAATATTGACTTTTTCTATAACTGCAGTACTTCGTGAAGGGTGTGCTGAATTCTTTAGCGCTCAAAGCCTCCCGATGTATCATGCAGTGGGTGCATACTGCATAAGAGCCTAGAGCTTTAACTTTCACTTGCAATCCACCATGAATTCCAGACATTGAGCGGGCTTCATTTGTGCACACTCCAATGCACTGTTCCATGATATCCAGTTTTAATTAAAAATGTACTGCTCGCGTCAAAAAGCGTTTGAGCTGAAGCTGTTTCCATTATCGGCTCACAGAAAAGCAATTCCTCTCGAATGTTAAACTAGCCAACGAAACGAACATAAGGGATCAATTGAGGATATTTATATCAGTCGGTTCGTCCACTTGAAATACAAAACGGTTGTGGCCAAATTTATCAATTAAAGCTCGAATAAATCGTCAGAAGCGTCTAAAATTCTTCTACGCACTGAGTCATTAGACAGGAATATTCTTCAACTATTGAGCAAATAAGTCACCAAACATTGTTGTTGGTACATCAATCGCTGCTGGTAAAACCAGAGTTTCTGAAACCGTGTGTGGTTTCTTGCACTTAGCAATCCTATACGAAATGTGGTCAGAGGCTAGAAGGGTCTCAGCATTCACATTCTTCGTTTTAGCGAAGATCTTCTGGGTTTCATGACAAATTCTTTTGAACTTTCCGTTAATTCAGGCTCTTTGGTTTTACTTATTTGTTAGGCTTCATGCTACCAGCAGCTAAAATGGTTAAACAAACATTTACATTGTGGACGTTCTTCACTGTTGATTGTAGATTTCGTAAAATGGTTCAAACGGCTCTGAACACAATGCGACTTAACTTCTGAAGTCATCAGTCACCTAGAACGTAGAACTAATTAAACCCAACTAACCTACGAACATCACACACATCCATGCCCGAGGCAGGATTCGATCCTGCGACCGTAGCGGTCGCTCGGCTCCAGCCTGTAGCGCCTAGAACCACTCTGCCACCCCGGCCGGCTGATTTCGGGGAGCCTAGCAACAAATAGTTCTGATCATGCCTCCTAGTTTTCGCCTTTGGATATCTCGCTCCCCTCCTCCAGATAATGGAGCACTGGTGTCTTCTTGTGTGTCTCTCACCAGGAACCGCTTCACGCTGCAATGAGGTCTTCCTTGCGAAGTCTGGAAGACTAAAAGGAGGCGTCGAGAGCCAAAGCCTGCACAGCGCGCAGTGGTGGCGGACACAGTCCAGGCACGGTGCAGCTGACAACGACCGACTCCGCCGCCGGCCGGCGTCACTCAGCATGTTCCATTGTCTCAAACAATGCTAACAAAATGACCGTGTGTCTACACTCATGCTCATAAATTAAGGACAATTGCAGCATGTCGAGCCACACAACGTGGCACTACACAAAACTGGCGCTAATAGCACAGGCACATAGGGAACACCCACAACACAGATCTGTAAGTCCACGGTATTGGTGATAAGTTGAGAAAACCGTCCCGAAACACATCTGCTACAAAACGTCAATGTTTCCTGCGCATGCATCCCGACATCAGTATGGGATATGATCACTATGCACACGCACATAGGCCGCACAACGGGTTGGCATACTCTTGATCAGGTGGTCGAGCAGCTGCTGGGGTATAGCCTCTCAATCTTGCACCAGTGCCTGTCGGAGCTCCTGAAGTGTTTTAGGGGTTTGAAGACGTGCATCGATACGTCGACCGAGAGCATCCCAGACGTGCTTGATGGGGTTTAGGTCTGGAGAACTTCTACGCCACTCCATTCGCCTGATATTTTCTGTTTCAAAGTACTCCTCCACGATGGCAGCTCGGTGGGGCCGTGCGTTATCATCCATCAGGAGGAAGGTGGGACCTACTGCAGCCCTGAAAAGGTACTGGTACAAAGTGACGTCGCGATACACCTGACCTGTTACAGTTCCTCTGTCAAAGACATGCAGGATTGTACGTGCACCAATCATAATCACACCTCACACCATCAAACCACGACCTCCATACAGGTCCCTTTCAAGGACATTAAGGGGTTGGTATCTGGTTCCTGGTTGACGCCAGATGAAAACCTGGCGAGAATCACTGTTTAGACTATACCTGGACTCGTCCGTGAATATAACCTGGAACGCACCTTGCAGGTCTCCGGGCGAGTAAACGATGTCTGTTCAGTGGTCTGTAGATTGTGTGTCTGGAGACAACTGTTCCAGTGGCTGCGGTAAGGACCCGAGCAAGGCTACCTGCAGTACTCCGTTACCGTCTGCGCGCACTGATGGTGAGATACTGGTCTTCTTGTGGTGTTGTACACTGTGGACGTCCCGTACTGTAGCGCCTGGACACGTTTCCTACCTGCCGGAATCGTTACTATAATCCTGAGATCACACTTTGTGGCACACGGAGGACCCGTGGTACGACTTGCTGTGTTTGACCAGCCTCCAGTCGCCCTAGTACTCTACCCCTCATAACGTAATCAATATGTGTTCTTTGAGCCATTTTCAACACACAGTCACCATTAGCACGTGTGGAAACGCCTGCTCACTTACTCGCTGCACCGTACTCTGACATGCAGCAACACACCTCTGGCTGCCGGCCGCGGTGGTCTCGCGGTTCTAGGCGCGCAGTCCGGAACCGTGCGAGTGCTACGGTCGCAGGTTCGAATCCTGCCTCGGGCATGGATGTGTGTGATGTCCTTAGGTTTAAGTAGTTCTAAGTTCTAAGGGGCTGATGACCACAGCAATTGAGTCCCACAGTGCTCAGAGCCATTTGAACCATTTGAACCACCTCTGGCTATGCGGACTGCTGCCAGCGCCACCGTGCGACGACCGCTGGTCAAATGCACTGCGTGGTCATTCCCCGAGATGATTTAAACCCGCAAAGCGCCCACCATTGCGTTGTATCACCATGTATCAGCATTTTTCTTAATTTATGTGCATGAGTGTAGATCAACGAAGCAGAAGATAAAGGTAACTGTTTGTTACAAAGATTTTTTTTTAATATACGCACTCCCCTTCCACGCCATTCGCGTTAGTCTTCCCCCCCTCACCTTACCGTCCCCCCCCCCCCCCGCCTTCCCTCCCACCTGGGGTCACGCACTACAATTTGAGAAGCACAGGTACAAACTTACGTTTCGGTCGCTGTTGCTAGTTGCATTCATTACCGTTGTCATGCAAAACAATGTGAGCATCTCGTAACATATCCGGAAAATTGTTTCTTTATATCCAGGTCGCAGTGACCGAGCACTAAGCTATTAGAGGAGTACTAATGTAAATGCTAAAAGCACAGGGAGAACCAAAACTCCACAGACGAATTTTCAGATGTTGTCTAGTAATATCTTGTGAGTATTTTGGTTATGAGGGACCCAAGGTCTGCGGCGGCTCGTTACAGTCTTACTGCAATTCGTTTGGCTTCTTGAGCCAGTTAGCTTTGTACCTATATTGCGCTGAAAATATTGCACAACAGTGCACATATCGGCTGTATGCTGTGTGTGTTGTTTTCGTTCGCTCACAGCACCTCCTGTTGACAGAAGTAACACGCCCTTCGTACCTCATTTCCCTCAAATCTTCATTCAGTATTGGTCGATTCTGTGTAGGGCTTTATTTGTCCAGTAGTGTTGGCTGTACGTTAACAGTGATACACAGGGGTCCTTATGGAAAGGGTTTCTGTTGAAGACTTAGCCGACATGCCGCTCGTGTGTGGGTTCACTGAAAACAGTGGAAGAACGGCACAACGACGGAATAGTGAGATGTTCCCGCACTGACGGCAACCACGTGACAGCACAGTGATTCGTCTGAGCGTTGTTGCAGAACAAACCGAAAAAGTCATAGTCATATTATCACTCTGTAACATACTGTCGGATGCCGTGCGTTCCTTTATAGTAAAATACTCAGGATGTATCCATGAACAACCTCTGAAATGTTGTCAATGGAGATCTGGTTAACCCTGTATACAAATTTCAGCGTGACTCAATGTCCTTAAAAACCAAGATGAAAATCAAACACACACGTTTATTCACGTTTCTAACGCTTTCGATGAATCCACCAGGATACAGGCAGGTTTCATGTATCCATGTACTCTAGGAAATTCGTCAAGAAAACTAAATCCTTTAGAAGTTCGTCCCCAGTTGAATATACAATCTCGGCGTGTTTGGCACTTTGTCGCCCTAGTAGGTATTACAGAAAAAAATGGTTCAAATGGCTCTGAGCACTAGGGGACTCAACTGCTGTGGTCATTAGTCCCCTAGAACTTAGAACTACTTAAACCTAACTAACCTAAGGACATCACACACATCCATGCCCGAGGCAGGATTCGAACCTGCGACCATAGCAGTCGCACGGGTCCGGACTGCGCACCTAGAACCGCGAGACCACCGCGGCCGGCGGTATTACAGAGGTGGATCGCTTTAGATTGTTGCAGGTTTCTGTTACTTCAGGGAGTTGCCGCACACAAGTAGGAAGCTGAATTACCTGAAAAGATGAAACAGTAGAAGTTATCTGAAACTCGCCGCCTTCCTGGAAATAACGGGGCCCAAACTTTGTGGTCGAGTTACTTGCAGCGCAAAGTTTCTTCTTGAAGTGGGGCAGCGATACTCTCTGAAAGCCGAACTATCAGACAACATTGGCTGTAAATAGCGTTTCCTCTCTGTCTGGTGTCAATTTAATCTCAGAAGAATAAGAGTCTGTTCACTGGAAAGTACATTATGTTCAAAATCGTTCCGGAACTGCGCTGCTGCTACGGTCGCAGGTTCGAATCCTGCCTCGGGCATGGATGTGTGTGATGCCTTTAGGTTAGTTAGGTTTAAATAGTTCTAAGTCTAGGGGACTAATGACCTCAGATGTTAAGTCCCATAGTGCTCAGAGCCTTTCGATTTTTTTCAAAATCGAATTTTGTGTGAACGAGTGATACCAGGTCAAAGTGAAGTATAAAAGATGTGAAAAACAGTGTACGTAATTGCAATACGGAAAGGAATTTCACCAAAGATATAAGTAACTACAACAAGGCGGAAAATATTAAGCAGAGGACATACACCATTAATACAGTCAGAAACAGAATTTAAAAATTAATAACTGTTTAAACAACTACTTTGGAGATCACATACAGTCAAGCAAAAAAAGGCTTACAAACAAACCGACCTGTGCAAATCATCTTTCGCATTTAATGTAGTTTCAGCAATAAATTAAGGCGACCAAACAAAACAAAATATAAAAAATTCACATGTTGCAGTTTTGTGCCTAAAATAGAAAAAAACAACCATCAATTTTGCATAGTATATTTACAAAAATTGATCAAGGTCCCAGGGAAGAAGATACATAGGTGTTTCAACATGTTTGTATTGACAGAAAAATGAAATAAATTATAATTTGCAGAAGATAGAATTTAAAATCTCTAATTAAATACGCAAGGGCGGCAATAAAAGTCAACAGAAGTTTCTAACTCCAGCAATATGGTTAGTCCAACCTACATCTGCTTCAGCCTGCTCATTGTAAATAAACCTTCGTCTTCCTCCATGATTTTTGTGCTGCCCCAACCCCTCAACACATACTTACACATTGCGTTGCTACCAAATTGATAATTCTTTGATGTCTCAGTGAGCGACCCATCAAACCGATAACTCCTTTGGTATAGTAGTACGATAATTTTTTTGCTCCTCCATTAGTTACTGGATCTACCCATCAAACATTTTGTGTTCTGCTGTATCAACACATTTCAAAAGCTTCTATTCCCGTCTTGTCTTCAACTGCTTATCGTCCACGTTTTAGTTCCGTGAAAAGCTACACTTCAGGCAGATATCTTCAGAAAAGACTTCCTAACATTTAAATTTATCTTAGATGTTAACAAATTCCTTTTTTTCCGAAATTCGTTTTTTGCTATTGCACAGCTTGTATTTTATATCCTGAGTACTTCGGGCACCATCACTCGTTTTGCTGAGTGAGTAACGAAACCCATGCTTTACTTTTAGTGTCTCATTTGCTAAACTAATTCCATCAGCATCGCCTTATTTAGTTCCAATACATTTCATTACCGCTACATCCTTTTTTCAAGACATTATCCATTGCATTCAACTGCTCTTGGGAAATCTTTGCTCTCTGTGAGAGAACTACAGTGTCATCGTCAAATCTCAATTTTTTTTAACTTCTTTTCCCTGGATTCCATTTCCAAATTTCTTTTTGGTTTCTTTTAGTGCTTGCTAAGTTTACAGATTGAAAAACATCAGGAATAAGCTAAAATCGTTTCTCAATCTCTCCTCAACTAGTGTTCTCTCTTCATGTCTTCGCCCCCTATAACTGCTGCTATTAATTTGTTACGCCAAATGCCGCGGAAGATTCTGTTGGCGCCATTGTGCAGTATGTCTCTTCACTTGGCCCTAAAATCACTGGTGGAAAATGGAATCCGATAACATTTGCGATCGGTTAGAAAGGTCGCATGATGGCGCCTGTACTACTGTGAGTTTGTCCTATGCGGTTGATACCGTGGTAATAAGAGGCGTGTGAGTGCTCTTCTGGTTTCGCCTGCGTATAACAGTCGAGTCCTGTGGCGCGGCGCCTCGGATTGTGAAGCGTTAGCGCCCAGTCTGACAGAAGCGCAGAGCCAACTAACACACCGCCGGCTACTGCATACATCGGCTTCGGCGGTTGAGGAGGCGTGTGACGTCACAACTGCGGAGACAGCAGAAGCGTCAGCAACAACGGCGACTATCATCAAGCAAAGTGATTCCACAGCAGTGCCAGGTTTTCTCATCCAAGCAGAGTGAAACATGGACGATGCAAAAGGCGGCACAGTGTGTGCAGCAAAACACCAAGAAAAAAAAATCGAGAACTTATAAATCGGTAAAGCAGAATCAGGCGAGCTTCAGAACATATACACTGACGAAGAATTCCGCATAACTACAATACTGGAGTTAAAAAAACAGACTTAACCCGTTCAGTAATATCACGTTGAAAACTGACTCTGCGTATAGAAAAACTGACAAAGACGACATTACCCGGCTGTTTATTTTGTCGATTTTCTATTAGAAATGAAAACAAAAAATGAATTGTGTTCGTAGAATAATATCCCGGACAGCTTCTGTACGATTTGGCGCACCTGCTTCGCGTGGCTGCAACGCTATTTTACACTGAACCGCAAAAGAAACTGGTATAGGCATGCGTATTCAAATACAGAGATACGTAAACAGCCAGAATACGGCACTGCGGTCGGCAATGCCTATATGAGACAAGTCTCTGGCGCAGTTGTTGCACTGGTTACTGCTGACAATGGCAGGTTATCAAGATTTAACTGAGCTTGAACGTGATGTTATAGTCGGCACACGAGCGATGCGACACAGCATCTTCGAGATAGCGATGAAGTGGGGGTTTTCCCGTACGACCATTTCACGTGTGTACTGTGAATATCAGGAATCCGGTAAAACATGAAATCTCCGACATCGCTGCGGCCGGAAAAACATCCTCAAAGAAGGGGACCAACGACGACTGAAGAGAATCGTCCAACGTGGCAGAAGTGCAACACTTGCGCAAATTGCTGCAGATTTCAATGCAGGGCCATCAAGTGTCAGCGTGTGAACCATTCAGCGATGCCGGCCGCTGTGACCGAGTGGTTTTAGGTGCTTCAGTCCGGAACCGCGTTGCTGCTACGGTCGCAGGTTCGAATCCTGCCTCGAGCATGGATGTGTGCGATGTCCTTAGGTTTAAGTAGTTCTACGTCTATGGGACTGATGACCTCAGATGTTAAGTCCCATAGTGCTTCGAGCCATTTGAACCATTCAACGAAACTTCACCGATATGGGCTTTCGGAGCCGAAGGCCCACTTCTGTACCCTTGATGACCGCACTACACATAACATTACACCTCGCCTGGGCCCGTCAACACCGACATGGGACTGCTGATGACTGGGAACATGTTGCCTAGTCGGACGAGCCTCGTTTCAAATTGTATCAAACGGATGGACATGTACGGGTATGGAGGCATCTCAGCAGGGGACTGTTCAAGCTGGTGGAGGCTCTCTAATGGCGTTGGATGTGTGCAGTTGGAGTGATATGGGAGCCATGATACGTCTAGATACGACTCTGACAGGTGACAACGTACGTAAGCATCCTGTCTGACCATCTGCATCCATTTTCGTCTGTTGTGCATTCCGACGGACTTGGGCAATTCCAGCAGGACAATGCAACACACTACACGTCCAGAATTGCTACAGAGTGGCTCCAGGAACACTCTTCAGAGGTTAAACACTTCCGCTGGCTACCAAACTCCCCAGACACGGACATTACTGAGCATATCTGTGATGTCTTACAACGTGCTGTTCAGAAGACATCTCCACCCTCTCATAGTCTTACGGATTATGGACATCCTGCATGATTCATAATGTCAGTTCCCTCCAGCACTACTTCAGACATTAGTTGAGTCCATGCCACGTTGTGTTGAGGCACTTCTGCGTGCTCTCGAGGGCCCTAGAGGATATTAGATAGTTGTACCAGTTCCTTTGGCTCTTCAGTGTTTAAATGTTGTAACATAGTGAAAATGAAGATAAAATACCTTCTGCACCATCCAAAATTTTTCGCCGTTAGTATCTGCTTATAAATGGTAATATACTGCTAATTCTGAATCTGTAAAATTTACTGCAGACGCTATATTTAATACTTAATGGATGTAATAGTTTACTTATTTGTGAATTTATATAATTCGTACTAATTATAATGTAAATATTGTAAATTGCTGGGTAACAGCCAAGGGAACATTATTTAAATGTGTCGATAGCAACGACGAAATGGTATCAGCTAAGCTGGCGTTTGTCTTTGCCTACGGAGAGTCCGCTGCGCAACGAGCAAAGAGGAAGCAGAACAGCTTGTGTCATGAAAGAGTGCGGTGTGCAGCTATGATCGCGCCAATGTAGGCGCAGCTGCTTTATTAATGTGCGGGCATGGAGAGCATGGTTGGAGTGGACAGGCGGAGGAAGATGCAATTGAATTGCCTGTCTCATAATTATCCATGACTCAGAAAACGGTTCATGGTTCTCCAACAGCAGCAGCAGCAACAGCGGCAGTTCAGCACTGTCCTCGGTTGCACTCTTCGTCGTCCACATAGTTACGACATCGTTAGACTCTTACCTGACAAAGTGTAACTAATACTGTACAGGCAATACCCAATGGCCTTTCTTTCACAAGCTTTAATAACTAACTTAATTCAATAATAATCTACAATAGTTAAAACTTATAGGGCACCTCTGTTGTCATTGTCCTCAGAGATTATTACCAAGCTTTCCACGCAATCACCGAGTATCGCAAAAATATGAAAACTGATCAACTATTTATTGTCAGTTATGTTTGTTTGCTAATGACCAGTTTCAGTCTAAATTTTTGTGCCTCCGTAACTGCTCATTCTTGTCGTATAGAATAGAGGCTTAACTAATCCGCAATTTTGAACATTAACTTCACTTACTTAAACTAACGTAAAATTACGGTGGCTAAACTAATAACTAAACATACAGCACAAATTAAGAGTGCGCAATTTCATTTATTCTGTATTTAGCTAAGCGAGAGACTTCTACCGACTTGTTACGTATCTTGTTGTTCTTATGTTAAAAGTAGATCACTTTCTCATTTGCTTTAAGTAAATTCGATTCAATCTTTCAATAATTTAAGTAAATTGCTTGCCTTTTACCAAATTTTGCCTTACGTTGCGCTGACATTACTGGAAGTGACTTTTTTACGTAACAAAGTTTCAGTTACTGTCAGTCATCTATTTAACCCGAAACTCCATTAAACTTTACTTTCAAAATTTAGTATTTCAGAATAAGTAACCGCAAACTCAGTGCTCTCTCATTTATTTTCTCGTGAACTGTTATGTTGTAGAAAAGCGTGACAGCTTTCTGTCACCATGCCAGTGATTATTTGCTTACATCTACATCTACGTGATTACCAATCACAATAGAGTGCCTAACAGACGGTCCAATGAATCACCTTCAAGTTGTCTCTCTACCGTTCCACTCTCGAACGGCGCGCGGGAAATACGAGCACTTAAATTTTTTCTGTCCGAGCCCTGATTTCTCTTATTTTATCATGATGATCATTTCTCCTTATGTAGGTGGGTGCCAACAGAACGTTTTCGCAAGCGGAGGAGAAAACTGGTGACTGGGATTTCATGAGAAGATCCCGTCGCAACGAAAAACGCCTTTGTTTTAATGATTTCCACTCCACGTATCATGCCTGTGACACGATCTCCCCTGTTTCGCGGTAATACAAAACGAGCTGCCCTTCTTTGTACTTTTTCGATGTCATCCGTCAGTCCCACCTGATGCGAATCCCACACCGAACAGCAATACCCCAGAAGAGGGCAGACAAGAGTGGTGTTAGCAGTCTCTTTAGTAGATCTGTTGCACTTTCTATGAGTTCTGCCAATGAATCGCGGTCTTTCGTTTGCTCTTCCCGCAACATTATCTATGTGATCTTTCCAATTTAGGTTATTTGTAATTGTAATCCCTAAGTATTTAGCTGAATTTACGGCCTTCAGATTTGTGTGACTTACCACGTAATCGAAATTTAACGGATTTCTTTTAGCAGTCATGTGATTAATTTCACACTTTCCTTCATTCAGGGTCAATTGCCACTTTTCGCGCCATACAGATACCTTATCTGAATCATTTTGCAATTCGTTTTGGTCATCTGATGACTTGACAAGATGGTAAATGACAGCATCATCTGCAAACAATCTAAGACGGCTACACAGATTGTCTCCTATGTCGATAATATAGATCAGCAACAATAGAGGGCCTATAACACTTCCTTGGGGAATGCTGAATATTACTTCTGTTTTACTCGATGACTCTCTACCTATTACTGCGAACTGTGACCTTTCTGACAGGAAATCACGAATCCAGTCACACAACTGAGGCGATATTCCATAGGCACGCAGTTTGGTTAGAAGGCGCTTGTGAGGAACAGTGTGGAAATCTAAAAATATGGAATCAATTTGACATCCCTCGTCCATAGCACTCATTACTTCACGAATATAAAGAGCTAGATGTAATTCACAAGAACGATACCTTCTGAGTACGTGCTGACTAGGCGTCAATAAATCGTTTTCTTCGAGGTACTTCATAAAATTCGAGCACAGTATATGCTCCAAAACCTTATTGCAAATCGACGTTAATGATATGGGCCTGTAATTATGCGGATTACTCCTACTTCCCTTTTTGGGTTTTGATGTGACTTGGGCAATTTTCCAGTCGTTAGGTACGGATCTTTTTGTGAGCGAGCGGTTGCATATAATTGCTAAATAAGGAGCTATTATATCAGCATACTCTCAAAGGAAACTGACTGATATACAATCTGGACCGTAGGCCTTGCATTTATTAAGTGATTTACGCTGATTTGCTACACCTAGGATATCTACTTCTATGTTTCTCATCTTGGCACTTGTGCTTGATTGGAATTCAGGAATATTTACTTCGTCTTCTTTGGTGTAGGAATTTGGGAAAACCGTTTTTAATTACTCTGCTTCAATGGCACTGTCAATAGTGACTTCACCGTCGTTATCGCGCAGTGAAGGTATCGATTGCGTCTTACCAGTGGCGTGTTTTATGTATGACCAGAATCTCTGAGACAGAGTTACGTTGTGGAAATTTTGCGTTCTTTTAAATTTGGCATGCTTTGTTCGTTGCTTCTGCAGCAGCAATGTGACCCGTTTTGTGTACCATGGGGGATCAGTACCATCACTTATTAATTTATATGGCACATATGTCTCAATTGCCGTCGATACTATCTCTTTGAAATCATTCCACATTTTTTCTACTCTTGCATGATCAGATCGGAAGGAGTGAAGACTGTCTCTTAAAATGGCGTTAAGATCATTTTTATCAGATTTTTTACATAGATATGCTTTTCGTTTCTTTTTGTTGGTTGTGGGCGTCACGGTATTCAGCCTAGCAGCAACTGCCTTGTGGTCGCTAATCCCTGTATTCATCACGATACTCACTATTTATCCAGGGTTATTTGTTTCTAAGAGATCAAGTTTGCTTTCGCAACCATTTACGCTTCGAGTGGGCTCATGAACTAATAATTCAAAATAATTTTCTGAGAAAGCATTCAGTACAATCTCGGATGATGTTTTATGCCTGCCTCCCACTTTAAAATTTTTCCAGCATATCGAGAGTAGATTGAAGTCACTACCGGCTATAATTGTATGAGCTGGGTACCTATTTGAAATGAGACTCAAGTTTTCTTAGAACTGTTCAGAAACTTTATGTTCTTAGTCGGGGGGGGGGGGGGGGTAGGTAGAACGATCCAGTTAATAGTTTAGTCCGATTGTCAAGTACAACCTCTACCCATACTATTTCACAGGAAGTATCTACTTCAATTTCACTACAAGGTGAACTACCTCTGACAGCAATAAATAGTCCACCACCAACTGTATTTCCCCTATCATTTCTGAACATTGTTAGGTCGTGTGAAACAACTTCGTCTGAATTTATTTGTGCTTTAGCTACCTTTCCGTGCCTATAAATATTTGAACTTCAGTGCTTTAGATTAGGGCTTGGAGCTCTGGTTCTTTTCCAACACACCTACGACGATTTACTATAACGATCGTTTCTCCAACTACATTACTGTGTTTTACCTGCCCCCTTTTAGACAGACGCCCTTTCTGTTGTTTTCTGGGACCCTTTAACCTAAAAAACCGCCCAGTCCCACACAGTCCTCATTACCCATGTAGCAGCTTCCTGTATGTAGTTGACTATTGACCTATTAAGCGGAACCCGGAAACCCACCACCCGATGGCGCAAGTCGAGGAATCTGCAGCCTACACGGTCACAGAACCGCCTTAGCCTCTGATTCAGACCTCCTCTCGGCTCTACACCAAAGGACCACAGTCAGTTCTATCGACGATGCTGCAGATGATGAGTTCCGCCTTAATCTCCCAAGCAAGACTGGCAGACTTTACCATTTCCTAAGAAAGGTAATGGCAAAGAAAATTAAATATGGGTTAGACCGTTAGTGAGAGAGC
The DNA here is from genome assembly GCF_023897955.1 of Schistocerca gregaria. Lineage (NCBI taxonomy): Eukaryota > Metazoa > Arthropoda > Insecta > Orthoptera > Acrididae > Schistocerca > Schistocerca gregaria. Next base: position 802,437,680 of record NC_064921.1, on the reverse strand, counting down.
ACCTCGAGTTCCCGCTGCAAATAAGGCGAGTGCATAGTTCGTTTCTTACATATTTTTACGAGCTTCCAACAGGAGTGACTTATTTGCAGATAGCTGTGTAGTTACTAGTTTATTTTTGTAATTTCTTGCGTGTTCGTGTGCTTATTAAGTACAACTTTTTATTTTAAATAACTGTGTAGCGTACATTACCGACGTTGTTATCGACCCGCGTATCGTACAGGCTTTTGTTTGTTTTGGTTAGTATAACTCGGTGTCGGTTAGACAGTCAGTGAGAGAACACTTCGAATCCCTGCTGCTAATAAGCTGAGTACACCGTTCGCTTGTTACATATTTTTACGAGCTTCAAAGAGGAATGATTTCAGTAATGGATAGGGCCTGTAATTGCTGTGTACAGCTCCAGGATGTGTTGGCTCCAGTCATTTCTGCCGGAACAGGAAAGTTTCGTTACCCCAAGTTACCTTCTTGCAAGTGAATCACCTTGCTTTGTCTTCTTCTGTTGTCGGGCGTTCTAATTCTGTGTCTGACTCAGGTTTTTCAAATGTGAATTCGACTGTGGGAGACTCACATCTAAAAGATTTTTAAAATTAGCTGCGAGTGTACAATTCTCTTTATTATTTATTTTCAGTGTCCCATCTCATCGTCTAAAACAGAGATCGGGTGCTTGCGACATTTCTTCTCTAAACAGTCCATAGGGATTCTTTGTCTTATTTTTCTTGAATTCGTGTTCTATTTTTGCTATTGCTAGCCTGGTGTCATCATAACGATGACTTGCTGATAGAAAAACATTTGAAGTTTTTGGACTGCGGTGAAGCCGTGCCACTTTTCCGTAGTTTTATGAGAACTCCAGTCTTTCACGCTTTAATGTTTTGCTCTGTGGCCTAATCACAAATATTATTCTACAGCATATTTATACGTTTTCCTGGAGTGTAGCCAGTTTTGGGAAACCTGCAAAAGAGTTTCCTCAAGTCTCGCCAGCTGGGAAATGCTTGGCTAGGGATGCTTGCACAAAAGATATTCGGATTTTGATTGAGCAACTGTGGATCAGTTCTTGAGTTTCTACGTATTCTGTCTTCAGATCCATTTGGCTGGAACTTTAATTGACTACAGGTGGTGATCAGAATCTATGACTCCTTTTTTAACTTTTACAATCAAAGTTTCTTTCTGATTACTCTTTGAAATGGCTGTAAGATCTATTTCAAATTCTCCGAGGCGAGGATTTTGAGATCTCCAAGTTTTCTTCTCGATAGAACTAGCCGGAAAATGGCTACACAAAAGTTGATTATTCTCTCTATGTTTTTATTAGTCCTTTGGTGACGAATGCGAAACGTTACGTATATGTTATTTGAAATCTCCTGAGTGAGCGTGCCAAGTTTCCATCACTTCCGACAGATAGCGTAGCTGCAGCACAGTTTCAAAATGGCGTCTGTAGGTATGTGTCGTCATTGAATTTCTCAATGCAGAGAAAGAAGCAATGGGGAATATTCATAAGCTCTTGTCCAGAGTTTATGGAGCATCTGCCGTAAGCAGGAGTTAGTCGCTGGGCACGGAGGGTGAGGTCATCAGAAGGCGGTTCGGCGGAGCTCCACTATTTGCAGCGGTAGTGGAAACCATCCACGGCTGTCACACCTGACATGTTGCAGCGAGCTGGTGTTCTCATTCGAGAGGACAGGCGCATTACGACTCGGCAGTTGGCATTGCATCTGTCAATCATCAAAGGAAGTGTGGATGCAATTATCAGCAATCTTGGATATTCAAACGTGTGTGCTAGACAGGTCCCGTGGTGTCTTACGGTGGATCACAAATCGCACGGGAAAACCATGTGTCTTGATTTGTTGCAACGTTTTGAAGCTGAGGGGGAGGCCTCCTTGTACCGCCGGCCGCGGTGGCCGTGCGGTTCTGGCGCTGCAGTCCGGAACCGTGGGGCTGCTACGGTCGCACGTTCGAATCCTGCCTCGGGCATAGGTGTGTTTGATGTCCTTATGTTAGTTAGGTTTAAGTAGTTCTAAATTCTAGGGGACTTATCACCTACAATGTTGAGTCCCATAGGGCTCAGAGCCTTTCGAACCATTTGAACCTTCTTGTACCATATTGTGACAGGTGATGAACCTTGGGTTGAGTCCGAAACAAACAACAGTCGATGGAATGGCGCCTTTCGCAATCCGCACAGAAGAAAAAATTCAAAGCAACTGCTTCCGCTGGTGAGGTTATGATGACCGTGTTCTGGGACTGTGAAGGTGTGCTTCTCATTCATGTAATGCCGAGTGGTGGTACCATCAATTCAGAAGCACATGTCTGCAGATTAACAAAACTCAAGACGCACTTTCGGCGACTTTGTCACCACAACAACCCAGGAGATGTTTTGCTGCAGCACGATATTTCTCTGCTCCACACAAGTCTGAGGACTGCTGAACACACCGCGAAACAGGGTTGGACAAAGCTATCCCACCCACTCTACAGCCCTGACCTAGTTCCCTCAGACTTCCACTTCTTTGGGCCATTTAAGGATGACATTCGTGGAAGATATTTTGAGGACGATGGGGAGGTGATTGACACAGTGAAGCACAGGCTCTGCCACCAGGACAAGAATTGGTACCGAGAGGACATACACTCCCTTGTTTCGCGCTGGAGGAAAGCCATAAAACGGGATGGAGATTACGTGGAAAAATAGGTGTGCAGGAAGAACGCTATTCTTTTGTGTGTGTAATTCTCAATATGTTCAATAAAGAATTATTGTAGAAAAAAATGCGGTGCATTACTTTCTGGGCAACCCTCGAATAAGCTTTGTTCCCTGGTTTCACTGATAGTGACAACGTATTAAAGAAAATTACAGTGACTGGCTACGGAGTGTTTAGGGTACTTCAGACGGTTCAAATAGCTCTGAGAACTATGGGACTTAACATCTGAGGTCATCAGTCCCCTAGACTTAGAATTACTTAAACCTAACTAACCTAAATACATGACACACACATCCATGCCCGAGGCAGGATTCGAACCTGCGACCGTTGCAGCAGCTCGGTTCCAGACTGAAGCGCCTAGAACCGCTCGGCCACAGGGGCCAGCTTAAGGTACATTATTCAACTTACTGAGTTTGTTGGTTGTGTAATACCTGTTTTCACTGGAAAACGTTCTGAAAACTGTTTTTGTCACACGCGACAGTTCACATAATATGAAACTAACTCAGTTTCTGACAAATTTACAGCATGTAAGTGTTAAAGGTGCTGCAATGAAGTAAAGAGCTCAGACTGTAGATGTTAGCACGAGTTCTGCAATAACTTGCGTCTTGAATGGTCACTCTGGATTTGACGCCCGTGTTGCTACATCCCCGGCTGTCCGTTTAAATCAGCACACTTCATTCCTGTTATAATGATTATGCGTGCAGTGCTGCAGATTACGATAAAAAAATCGCGATACTGTCATTGCAAATATTAATATTTGGCAAAGATAGCTCTGACCAAAAAGCCAGAATGGGCAGGCGAGGCCCCGCGGTAAACGCAGAATCAGTGCGGCGGTAATTAAATTTTCGCTTTCCAGCGCAGTATTTAATTTGGGCTCAAAAACTCGTTATAATTAATTGACGCAATTATTTGCAAAATGTCGCAGTATTTGGTTAATCGCGCGGACGGCCACCAGATGGTGCTGATGCGACACGTCTTGCACAACCTAACGCAGAGTTACGTGTATGTTCTCCACTGTTCCTATGTTTCTCATGTTAGATGTTAGTTCTGCGTAATTAAACATTGTCTGTAACATAAGATCTTTTACTGTGTGCAGACTAGATCTTCTTGTATGTTTCCATGGCCACTGTCACAAGTAGAAGATAATGATATTTTGTCATTTACTTCTCTTGTTAACTTCACATTGTATCTGGCACAGAATATTGCACAATTCTTTCTGTATGTGGATATTTTCTGATCACACTGACTATTGTAAAAATGGCTCTGAGCACTATGGGACTTAACATCTGATGTCATCAGTCGCATAGAACTTAGAACTACTTAAACCTAACTAACCTAAGGACATCACATACATCCATGTCCGAGATAGAATTCGAACATGCGACCGTAGCAAGCGCGGTTCCGGACTGAAAAGCCTAGAACCGCTCGGCCACAACGTCCGGCTGACTATTGTAATCTACAAATATTAATTTTTTATTCATAAGCTTCATTTTCTATTTTCGTGAGATGCTCTTGTGCTATTTCACATATTTGTTAGGAATAATGTCATTTCTTAGAGTAACAATACTGTATGTGTAGTTCACATTTTGTTTTGTATTGTACAAAACCAGAAATTCAGTGAAATTGCCAGGGATTTAACTAAGTTTTCACACAATTAAAGCAAACAGTACTGCCGAAAGCAAAGTTATCTACTAGACTGCAACTACACGTATGAGCTGTCAGTGGAAACCTACATCCTGAATCTGCTCATATTTGATTCCACATTTACTGTAAATCTTCAGAAGGTAATCGGTGATGGACATTCAGTTGCTTCACTGGCAGCCCATAATCCTGAAACATTATTCATAATCATCTGCGTTACTCATCCATGTGTTCGATACTAAAGGGTCAGGGACCTCATCTGTTGCCGTACTTCAGTAGTGTGCTAGTTGCATCCTTTTTCTTAGCCACAGGATTAATGACAACACACATTAACAATATCTTCGTGGGAGCTAAGTGATGCAACGTTTTACCTTCAGTTGTCTTTACTCGGTAGCCGCAGGATTAATGATACGAGACATTAAAGCAAATCTTCGTTGATTTTGAGTGACCTAAAATCTAGGTAACTCGCCAAATAGTGTGTGTGTTTCCTCCCTGCGCAAAGACAACATTTATATGTAATGCATAGGTCAGAACATTGTTTTGTACATTTTGTAATCTAAATCCTAACACGTGTAATATTATTTATAATTATGTCTTACTATACTCACTTTTTTTATGATTTTTTGTAAAAATTTCACGGGAGGGGGGGGGGGGGGGGGGGAAGGGATAAAATTTTTTTCTGCCGTATTGGTACACTATATGAATAGCGAATAAGATCTTTGACTCTTTGTTAGTTTTCTCTGTGGCTGACTTGCTAGGGCACCGCTATGGCATTCTTATGAGGCATAGTAACCTGCAGTTGAATTTTCAAAGAATGATATGTCTTTTCTGTGAGTCTGTGAGAAGCTATCTGGAATACTTTATTATGGAGAGGAAAACTCATTTGCAATACTTCCTTGTTCTTTGTATTGACGGAGAAGATTTTGGATGAATTTTAAAAGTATGTTTGTTATTTTTGTAATGAGAGGATTTTGTAATTGTGAGAGTCTTCTTATGTTGTTCTGTCTTTTTATTAATAATGAAAATTTGATTTCTCAGGAACTATTTTCTTTAGAGTAAACTGACCTCCGTGATTCATAACAAAGTTGTGGAGATTTTTGTTGTGTATGAATTGCACTTTTCGTCACGCCCAAGTCGCATATCGTTTCTGACAAACAGAATTAGTGTAGGTTATTTATCTTTAGCTCCTGAATCTGCTGAATTGCACCTGCTTTCGAGAAAGAGAGCAAGCTTAGCAAGAGGTAAGTCTGTTTTATTTCAGAGCAGATCTCCACCTTGCGTTCTTGAGCAAACAGTGTGCGAACGAGATAGTCAGGTGTCGTTCTAGCAAGCTCATTGGTAGTCAGTTTACAGTTTTGGGAATTTCAAACAGTTATTTTCTTCCAAGTAGAGCAATAATTTATTTTTTGTGTTCATTCCACGTCAAACATTACAATTCATATCACGCAACGTTATAGTGTACACCGGTACTGAGTGAAACCTGGAAATCAAAGAAGGCAGGATTCAGTTACGATTGTGGACGGGGCCGTAATCAGTTACTGTTGGTTACATTATGCAAGTACCCACATTTATTTTAAAGCGGTAATTCCAGACTGAGCAACAGTTAAATATATCACACATTATTAATGAAGGAATAAACAACCGCGTAATTAATAGTGCTTTCAGTGCGTTACAATTTACTAAATGAGCATAAAATACAGACACGGCAAATAATGTTTTAAAAACAAGCCAATGTGATCCCAATTAGGATTTGAAGGCAAGTAACCACAGTCATGGCTGAAGGCCTTTAAAGCCAAGAACACCAATTATTAAAAAATTTAGAAACATACAATAAAACAGCAAATACAATAATAAAACACAAGGGGCAGTCACAGATGGTGCACCATGAATCGACGTCTGGGTGGGTCTGGCAAAAAAACACTTTCGCGAGCAATGAGATAGGCAGCCAAGAGTTGCATTCACTTCAAAGATGGTAACTCAGACTAGTGGCAGTCTAACGAATGACTAATGATAATCTTGCTGAGGTTACCTGACATCCAACAGACCAAATGAAAAGATGTAAAAATACACTAATGCCAGAACCGGCGGTCCGGACTCCGCCTGCAGAATACTATGCTTAGAGCGCCCGGAACGACAAAGGAATCACTACGATCAGAGTAGAAGAATCGCCAACCAACCTACAATCAAGAAAGCTGTCAAAACTACACACCTCACCGGACGGCAAGTCGAGGAAACGTACATTGCCGTTACATACACTAGTCCCAAGGGAAGGTAACTGGAGCGTTAGTGGCCACGAGGCAGGAAAAATACCGCTGGTTCAACTCAACAAATAGTGACTGACTGAACGCAATAAATAGTAATTAGGAGCCCAGGAAAGCTAATGAGACCTAGCTTTCCCAAGCACTCAGCTCACTGCTCTTCACCTCGTCAACACTATAAGCACCAACATGAACCCAAGTCACTGGAGAATCGCAAGATCTCACAATGGTGGAGGTTTCTCTACTTGAATCCAAATGCACTCAACTTAAAACTTGCAGGATCCGGTTAAAGACGAGGTCGTGCTCCTGATGACCACAGGCCTCTGATCCGGCAGACCTTGCGCGCCGCCAGCGGTCCCAGCGTGTTCTCGCACTGCACGGGCCTGGCTCCTCCGGAGTCCCCAAACGAACTGCTCACTGACACGACCCGGAAGAATCACCGTCGTCTCCCCAAAGATAGGGTCACAGTTACTACACATCGAAAACCGCCACTGCTGCCACTAGAGGACAGATAACACTTGCGAAACCAAGTAGCGTCAGTCAACACGAGAAGAAGACAAACAACTGCAACCATGTCAACTAAACCATACGGTTTGGCCTCCAACAGAGGACAGAAACCCAGAAACAGCACCAACGCGAGCCGCAGCAAGGCTCACTGAGTTTTAGTTATACACTACTGTTGGAAAACCTTTCGGGGTATAAAATCGTAGCCCACGAAACTCCTCGGTTCCCAACGTTTCGTCCAGAATTGCGCTGTATATCTTGCTAGTCCATTACAAGACTCAGCGCAGGAACAACGCCTCTGAAGACGTCCAGCGCAGTGCTGGTCGAAATGTTAGGAACAGAAGAATTTCTTGGTCTACTACCTTATACCCAGAAAGGTTTACAGCAGCAAAGTCATAGTTAGATAGTCTTCATTGAGCACTCAACTATTTTCCTTTGGCATTTAATTACATTCATTTCCTAAAGTTTTATTTCACGATACTGTTAACATGAAAAACATCTAACAGCCGGTTTTACTCAGCAACAGCTTATGATACCTAAATACACATTAGAAAGTTTTCGAAATCAGTGTGTTCAGTTTTCTCACATGTAGACTATTCCCTTTATAGAAAACTTACCGATGTCCTTCTGAGGTATGTGCCAAAATCTGGCCAATTTGAGCCTAACCTCTTCAAAATCCTGAGCTTATTTTTGGGCTATGTCCATAATGCTTCAAACGTTCTCAATTGGGGAGAGCTACGGTGACCTTGCTGGGCAAGGTAGGGTTTGGAAAGCACAAACACTGCCGTAGAAAGCACAAAGACTGCCCTAGAAATTGTCGCCTTGTACGGGCGTTCCTTATCTTGCTGAAACGTAAGCCTAGGCTGGCCTGCCATGAAGGGCAACAACACGGATGACAACCAGAGCGGTCCAGCTACGATAAGAGCTGGCATCCCAGACCATCACTCCTGGCTGTCGGGCCCTATGGGGGGCGACGGTCATGTTGGTATCCTACCGTTGTCGGGGGCGCTCCAGACACGTTTACGAACATCACTGATTGGAGTAGAATTGTCTTCAGTGGTGAGTTCCGCTTCGAACTGAGCTCTGGCGACCAGCGGTATCCTGCCGGCATTCTGTGCCCTTTTTTGTTGCTCTTCATGGTAAGCCATCTGGACTTACATTTCAGCAAGATAATTCCCACCCGCACACAGCGAGGTTTCTACTGCTCGTCTTAGTGCTTCGCAAATTCCACCTTGGCCAGCAACGTCACCGGATCTCTCCCCAATTGAGAAAGTTTAGATCATTATGTGCACAACCTTCCAATCAGCTCGGGATTTTAATGCTCTAACGCACCAGTTCGACAGAATTGACACGATATTCCTCAGGAGGACATCCAACAACTCTGTTCATCAATGCTAAGACAATGACTGCTTGCGTGAGGGCCATCGCTTTATTCAAAAATGGCTCTGAGCACTATGGGGCTTAACATCTGAGATCATCAGTACCCTAGAACTGAGAACTACTTAAACCTAACTAACCTAAGGACATCACACACATCCATGGCCGAGGCAGGATTTGAACCTGCGCCCGTAACGGTCTCGCGTTTCCAGACTGAAGCGCCTAGAACCGCTCGGTCACAGCGGCCGGCCCATCGCTTAATTGACTTGCTCGATTTGTGAAGCTTTTTCTCTTGAATAAATCATTCAATTATTGCGAAATTGTTATTATCTGTTTGTCTCTACGTAGACATGACATGTCGATTTCCGTTCTATGCGTATAGTTCCTTCGTGGCTCGTCGCTCTTTTTTTTGGCTTGGAGTGTAATTTTCATATTCGTTTACGTGTTGTTCACTAACACTTCATTAAGCTGGCTTTATATGATTAATTGATGCTTCTTTAACACAGTGATCACGAACCCCCGTTTAGCAAACGAGCTGTGAACAGATCTAAGGTTGTGTGCTCGTCTTCTGGTACTTCGGTAGCAGCAAACTGATTTCAGCTGACGATCGCTCTCACAATATATCTGCCGCCTTGAAAAGCCAGTTACGCTGCAGCATAAAACTTTTGTTCTTATATAGTTTACCATTGAGCCATTATGCTTAAGTTATGCTTGAGACTGTAAAAGTACTGGCGAAGAGGGGAGATTCTCTCAGTATATAATTTCAGGTGTAAGCTCCTTTCAATTTGAGTAGTTTGTATTGTAGTATGGTGGGCTCACAAGAGCATACGAGGCGGCTATCAGGTACGCTTAAGTTCATTCTGTTCTGGGACGTCGATACGGTAACTTGTACGTGTTGATTTGCGTTAGTTGGCCGATAGAAATTGGGAGGCAAGAAGCCTTTCGACACTTTAAGAGACTTCGTAAAAGTGGCTGTGGGTTTGAATTTGTAGTCTCTCACCCAGTTAGAGCTGGAACTTTTGCGAATGTCGTACTGTGAGAGGCATAGAACTTAGAAATATATTTACTGGATCTGACAACTGTTACTGACTAGCCTGAAAAACTTTATTAATTCTTAAGGAAATTTATAATTTGTTTAACCATCTACTGATTTTAACACGTGGTTTAATAGTTGCTCTGTGAATAGTTAATGTGCTATGGGACATTATTTTATTCGCATTTGCAATGAATACTTGATTCAGGGAATCTGCCTGCACTTTACTGCATATATTCTGTTGTAATCAGTTTATTTCACGCTATATCAACACACTTTTTGATGACCACGATTCTGTTTATCGTCTTTTCAATGAATGAATAAATAATCCATTAAAACTTATGCCATACGTACAGCCTACCATTATCGATCCTATGGGATTTGTCACAACTATTTATTATCAAAATCACCAACTTGACATTCTTAGAATTTCGACTCCAGTATCACTCATGTAACCTATTTAGTGTCAGCTAGAATAGCTACAAGGCATAAATATACAGTGAACGACGGATAACGAGGAAGCAGTAAAGAGGTTGGTACATCTGCCCAACCTCCGAAGGCAGCTCATCGATTCCTTTTGTCAGGTGATGTGTTCAGGTTTGTCAGAAGACGGCAGCTCACAAGTGGCTTCCGGAAGACCCGTTCGACAGATTCCTGTGAATTTCGTGTGAGTCTAGGAACTTACTAGGTGAGGTTAATAGATACGATCCAAAGAAGAACTGCGCGATTCGCTACAGGATCGTTTAGAAAGCGCGAGAGTGGTACCGAGGTGCTTATCCAACTCCAGTTGCAAATGGCAGAAGAGTGTTGTGCACCACGGAATGATGAGAGTGTACGTTCCAAGAAGAACTACCCAATTCGTTAAATCTCGCATAACGACGACGTCGAGAAAACCTGGGAAATTCAGGTTCAGATCTCCTTTCCGTCTGAACGGTTCTGTACTTCCACAGTGAACGTGTAGTCTCCTCCGTATCCGTCACTAATTACCTGTCAATTACGCGTCAATGTGTGTGTGTGTGTGTGTGTGTGTGTGTGTGTGTTTGTGTTAATGCGACGAACGTACTTAATAGCCTGTATGAACGAAATGTCCGTGCCTCGACTCCATCTGACAGCTTACCCCTGTCTCCTCGCAACCCGCAGTGCATACAGGTTGAGAGGGTCGCATAACGTCGATCTCGCAGGGATTGTCCATTACTGTGCTCTGATCTTGTGGCTTCTCTACAGGACAGCTGAACAATCCTTCAATATCTTCTCTTTGGTACATCGATTGCGGCAACAGTCAGCAGCAGCACCTATTGAGCTTGTATTGATGACGCTAATACAGAGCCGCAAACTTTCTACACTACCTAAACATGGCAACTGAATAATATTTCAGTCTGCTTTAGTACTTACTTAGAATTCTGATTTTCCGGTTAACTCTTTTTGTAATACAGCCGCTTAGAAATATAAAGACGAAACGAAAAAAAAGACAAAAAAGGGCTTACTGTTGAGAACTTTTTGACTCACTCTACTACTAGCGGCTATAGTGGTCGCAGGAAAACTTTATCGTAGTGTTGATACTTCGTTGCGACCCACATCTCAGATTTCAAAACAGGCATGTATGTCGGAGGCTATAAGTATAGCAACATCGATAATACAGGCTCATAAAACGAAATCATAACTTTTGACTTTCATCGAATATCTCAAAATAAAGCAGTCACTGGTAAGTCGAATATTATAAAAATATCATCATAAACGGAAACGGAATATTTGTGGAAATACTGGAATGGCGGAAAATTCATAATGAAGAACAACCATACACTAAAAAGTGGATGTAGTATCCATTCTTTGTGCTGCATGACTACAGCTTAAATAAAAGGTTTTAAATAATGTACAAAAAATTGGTTCAAATGGCTCTAAGCACTATGGCATTTAACATCTGAGGTCATCAGTCCCCTAGACTTAGAACTACTTAAACCTAACAAACCTAAGGATATTACACACATGCATGCCAGAGGCAGGATTCGAACCTGCGACCGCAGCAGCAGGTTCCGAACGGAAGCGCCTAGAACTGCTCGGTCACAGCGGCCTGCAATAAAGTACAGGAAGCAAACATGTGTATTATGAAGTGAATCTGTCGGTTTTTGTTCATCACATGTTAGCTTTTCATGCAGTTTACGTCACTTTATACCGATTGGGTAACAAAGTTTATTTCGTCTGGTAGTTCAAGTTATGCTAACACCACACCCAATAAAGAACAACCATAACATTAAAAAATACTACTTCTTGTTCCCGAACGGAATTTCAATAAATGTTATATGCATCTCCCTACCATATGCCTCTATTTTTTCTGTTTCCCTGATGTTCCATCCCTAAACCCCGTTTTGCTCTTCAGATTCTTTTATTTCTATTCTATTCTTTCTTTCATGATACATCAATACAGCCTATTAACGAGGACTTAACACTTACTCCCATATATTTTTGGAACCTCGTTCATTTCCTTTTTTACCTGCTAAGCTTGCAAAAGTCCCTGCATGTGTAAGTGAATTTAACTGAACTAGAATTAATCGCGATACAGACACGCCCTTGAGAGCCAATGCTGACATTAGGTAGTGCACGCGATGGAATGATTAACACGGTGGCCCAATCAATCAGTCTTATGGAGGGGAATTTGCATTTTATCACTGAAAATTATTAAATATGATGATAAACACAAGAATAAATGGACTCTGTAGTTTATTACAAAAAAGCTTTAGACTCGTGAAGCGTCCAAAACAATCGTGAAAATACTTAAGTTTCAATCACAGAATTAACCATGAAAATTGCAAAACTAGAACTATTGGTTGAGAAGGTTACTTGATGGCGTCAGATATGGGTAATAATCTCGCATCTGACTTTGTGAAATTTAACTCAACCTGACTACGTAGAGATTACAAACTGAAAAGGAAACCAAAGAAACTTTAAATTTGAGGATGCACTGCCAAACGTAGGGCAGTGAACCCTGTCGTGAATCTGAACTTCAAAACCTTGACTGTTCTAACTTGGCAGAGCTGGTAGCTATGCTCACCATAATCTTCAGTATAACACGAACAGAATGGTGACACAGTTTCTCACTTCCATGCAATTTGTCACTAGGATCGCTCAACTGAGGACTCAAGCATTCGACCCCATTCAGGTCTTCCAGTCGAGAATTCAGCCTGCGAAGTGTTCAGTGTAAAGCCCAGCGACTAATTATTTCTAAGCCAGTAAAAATCTGACTACTCCCTTCTTCCTGCCAAGAAAAACTGGCAGAAGAAAAGCTGTGAGTACCGGGCGTGAGTCGTGCTTCGGTAGCTCAGTTGGTAGAGCACTTGCCCGCGAAAGGCAAAGGTCCCGAGTTCGAGTCTCGGTCGGGCACACAGTTTTAATCTGCCAGGAAGTTTCATATCAGCACACACTCCGCTGCAGAGTGAAAATCTCATTCTGGAAACATCCCCCAGGCTGTGGCTAAGCCATGTCTCCGCAGTATCCTTTCTTTCAGGAGTGCTAGTTCTGCATGGTTCGCAGAAGAGCTTCTGTAAAGTTTGGAAGGTAGGAGACGGATACTGGCAGAAGTAAAGCTGTGAGTACCGGGCGTGAGTCGTGCTTCGGTAGCTCAGTTGGTAGAGCACTTGCCCGCGAAAGGCAAAGGTCCCGAGTTCGAGTCTCGGTCGGGCACACAGTTTTAATCTGCCAGGAAGTTTCAAGAAAAACTCGATCACCAATCCTCTCTAAAGCTATCTTGCTTCACCAATTGTGTAACCGTTTATTTAAAAAAATATCCCGCCTATACGACACGAAACAAAAAAGGACAGTTATCTAACTTTCCTCCTTTCTTTTCAAAAGAAAACTTCCTGCTATGTGTGACGCACTCCTGACATCACTTTTATTTCACCAGTTGCTGCCCTCTCAATCACCAGCTAGGCTTCGTTATAGATCTCGGGAAAAGCTAAAGAAACTGTGATTGAGGCTAACCGCCAATTCAACGACATCTCCTGGGTCTGTAGTATGTCAGAACTGTTGTGCCTTGTTGCTTTTTTTTTTTTTTAAATTGGGAGATGTTTACTTGCTGAAAGTATTTTTCTTAACGCCGTCTGAGCTCCTACCTCCTGCTAGCAGAGTTCCATCATCGAGACTGAATTCAAATGGGTATTATTGCAATAACCTGTACGATAGGCCAGCACTAGCATGACACTGGCCGAGGCGCCTTTCCCTAAAACGACACGAGAGCAGCTGTACCTGCCGGTCCCCAGCCCGTAGTTCTGCGAAGCGCCGCGTTCTTTCGGCTCACTGAGGGTCATTTCGACGAGCCTCTCTACACATCACCTCTCTCTTATTCACATGTAACGTAGCAAATTATTACGAGTTGTAATCTTACAGTGAAACCGTAGCTTGCCATGGAGCCGGCAGGTGAGCAGGTTTTGGTTCTCACTCTGGCACAGCTGACGCTGGCTACTGGGCCGAGCGAGCCGTGTACTTGCCTAAAGCTGCGTGCAGTACGTTACACCTTCTCTCTATGAATCTGAAGAAGTACCATTAAATATTAATCGATCTTTTTCATACTTAGTATACCAAATTTTAAGGATAACGCAACGATACTGTTAAAATTTCAAATCAATAACTGCAATATTTTCGGAGATATGAATTTTTTACCTATAACACGTAACAACTGTTCTGGCAGTGTGAAACCGAATTAGGAAATTCATCTGTATTATGAAATGAAACTACAACCAAGAGTGTAGGTTCATATAATCCAATTTTTCTGTTCTTCAGTTTCATTACCACAGATATCTGACATAATAAAACGTGCTTTGAAAAACTATTATTTCATTGTGCTTTGGTTGTGCAAGTGTTTTGGAGAGAGTGAGAGAGTGAATGTAGGACATACGTAAAGTGAAAACGTGGTATTTTATGAAAACAATGTAAATGTATGCGTGAGAAAATTGTTGTGTAATATTGGACTTTGTGATGTATGTCAGAGTGAGACTGATTTTGTAAAAGAGAGCCACAACGGGCGTTGAGTATTAAATTTATTAGTAATGTATTTTGTGAAAAGGAATCGTATTTTGTTTTCCTTACATTTTATCTAGTTTCAGAATTACATGACTTCAAGTCTTCATAAGTTGATTGGCTGACAGTAGAAATACCGCGAATGTAGAAGTACCCGAGATGATCTGATTGGCTGCTTAACATACTAGCCAATAGGAATTCAACAGTTCCCGCGCGTTTGAGTAGGGCTTCTTGCCTCGGATCTACGACTCGACAGAGTCGCTCGAGACCCGTGTTCTAGTAAAAACCGTGTTAAGCCGCGCTGATCAAATTTGTACGACAATGAATAAATTCGCACGTTTGATCGCTTCTCGTGTCGTTGACGAAAAGCGACTACAGTGTTGCGTATTTTGTGAAAGATTGAGCTTTGTGAGTGGTTTATGTTTGGAGATTTCGCTTGTGTGCATTTCAAATCGCACATAAACTCCACGTGGCGTGTCTCGTGCAGGTTACGAGACAGGATGGCGAGCACTTCTGTACAAGAAGTATACTGAACGACTGAGTGTGTCAACTCGCAAGCAATCGTGGGTCAGTGACTGTTTAGGACGTTTAAAATATCGGGTCGGACTAAATATCTTCTGGCTGCTTTTGGGAGAGAACTTGTTACGCAGGTCAGTAATGACGGGATATTAAATACGGATTTAATAGCCATTTTCCTTGTAAACCAGCTAAAAGGAAATTTTAGACATTTTTTCAAAATGAACAAAGATAGTTTAACTAACTTTCAGTTACTGCCCATGGACTGAAGTGATGTGGCCTTTGCGTGGTAGGTATCCAGTCAATCTTTTGTCAACTCTCCTTTTCACGGCTAAACCAGTATCTACCATCCATAGTGTAGGGGCAGACAACCTGAAGCCAATCCAGGTAGGTGGACAGATTGTTTTAAAGGATAGTGAGAGAACAACCCATGTCGCCGCATGCAGTGCTCCTCAGTTCTACATTTCACTCAAGAAAAGCAATTGGCACACCCAGCACCATTTTAGGCCCAAGAATGTTAAAAATAGGAAACGAAGCCAGTTCATATAATCACTGTAATCTCATTAATCCATATAAACTAACTCAACTCCTGTGCAGTCGCATTATTATTAATCACAAATAAATGAAGAGACGGACCGAATGACTTGCCACTTTTCAAACTTAGAAAGGCTAATTTCTTTTCACGGACATTTCGTTTATGTTCAACCAGCAGCTAAAGACAACCGCAAGCAATTCACTACAGAGAAACTGTTCAGCAGCTCTATGGATATTCCTCCAGAAGCAGACACTTTGTTACCCTTCATATTTTTAACTTCTCTGCCCCGCACTGGTAGTGTTAGATCATTAACTTGTTCGTCTGTTTTGTAACAGTCCATAATTTACTCACTTTTCTTATTTGATTCATATAACATTTTCTCCATTTTCTACACCATTTAAATCTACTGTTGACACTTTAATCCTATTTGATTTCAGCGTTCTTAACAATGTTCTTGCCGGCCACTGTGGAATGTTTTTGAAGGTTGACACTTTTCTACTTTATCTGTTCGAATTTTGCACGAATGTGGGTAAATGGATGAATTAAAAACGAACTTTTTTATCCAATAATCTTTATGCATTGTCGAGATACGATGGTTTACTTATGGGAGGTTTTTGAAGCGCACCGCCGGGCTCTGTGGGTGAGCGGTTCTAGGCGCTTCAGTCTGGAACCTCGCGACTGCTACAGTCGCAGGTTCGAATCCTGCCTCGGGCATGGATGTGTATGATGTCCTTAGGTTAGTTAGGTTTAAGTATTTCTAAGTTCTAGGGGACTGATGACCTCAGATGTTAAGTCCCATAGTGCTCAGAGCCATATGAACCAGCTTTCGATCTAGTGTGTTCTATAAAGCAATCAACTTCATCACACTTACTTTTCCAATAGATATATATTCTGATGATATTTTAATGATTAATGAAACCCACCTCATCTGTATTATACATATTTATTGTGGTACTACCGATTTAGTTCTTAGTACACCTTCAGGTTTGCCGAACTAAAGTTTTGGTGTGAATGGTCTGGTTGACGTATGTAACGTTAACGACCAAATCCAGAAACGGTGATCACAAACTGACTGATTGGCGGAAGTATGGCGAAGAGGCACGGCATGCTGGGTACAGTAAAGTTTAAAATGTTTCTGGCTGCACTGAGTCGACCATGGACGTTTTGGTGGTCCAGACGGTGTGGTTTGGAGAGGCATAATATTGCATGGACGTACTGACTTCCGAATCTGTCAGCATGGTACATACAACGATAAACTATACTGTGACACTGTACTGCTTTCCATTGCGTGTCTTTTTAGGGTGCGTTCGGCTCTGACTTCATTTTTATAGATGACAGACAAGGCTGCATTGCACATCGCAGGTGGAGGCGCTCTTGGAACGAGAGGATATTCAGCGAATGAACTGCTCTGCCCAATCCCCCGACTTAAACCCAGTCGAGCACGTGTGGGATGCATTGAGAGGCGTGATGGCCACGTTCACACCAGCCAAGCATCATCGAGCAGTTGACAACCGCTCTGGTGAAGGAGTAGAGCGACCTACCACGGGAACTCCTTACCAACCTTGTCGCACGATGGTACAGTCCAATGCACGCACTGTTGTCTGCAGTGATCACATACCCTGTTAAGAAACATGTCCCGCCTTTTGTAATGTCCAGAAGACCATCTTGAATATCAGCGAGTTCACTGTAATTATTGTCTTTGATAAAAAATGTCATTTTTGTTCGTGTCACGGGGTGTTCTTAAGTATACAAGAGTTACACAAGCAAGAAACGATAGGTTCTAGTCAGTCGTCTTTTATAACTACGACCACTAATTTTGAATCGCATTTCCCATAAGTAAAATAACCTAGTAACCTGAAACAGATTAATAGCTTGGCCAGACAGCTTAGGATGTCCAGTAGTGTCTGATATGTAGCATGCAGCGCCTCCTGCGTTCAATGTAGAGTACCCGCTCATCAGTTCGGTATGACTGGTTGTCTGTAAACACTGGCGCAGGCTTTCCCGCTGCGCGGTCTAATTGAAAATCACTAACTGGCTATTCTTCCTGAGTATTATCTTGCCGTCTTTGTAGAGAAACTTAAAAAGTGTAAACCAGATATCTGGGGAGTTCCGAAGACTAAAATCTTTCAGAGTATGAACATCTAAATGATTGCAAACAATATCTGACGTCAGTTGCGGTTTGACTTGGATATCGTTACTGAATATTAAGGGCTATAATTAGAAGAATAAACAAATGAAACTGGTAGACAGAGTGAAAAACGAATGGTTCCTGAGAGGAGTCCGAGAAGAAGGGCAATAACTGGATGTAATTGAAATTTGGAAAAAAAATTAAACTGGATGAAATTTTAAAAGACGATTAGAAAGTGCGAGGACGGGAGAGCAATCGCATCCTGCTTAACAAATGTAAATGCGAAAATTTGAAGAAGACGAGGACCAATTGCCAAAATTCCTTCCAAAACTGAAGATACATCAGCAGCTTGCTTAGCAAGAGTGATAGGCTGCAGTCTGTAGAGTATCTCAGTACTCAACATCAAATACTCAGTGCTGAGAACAAAGACGTGGAGCAGAAATGGAAAAAATTCAAAAGGATATTTCATACTTTGACAAGAATATTCCGAGTAAGGCCTTAATGGATGGGAAAGACCAACCGTAGTTTAACAGCCGTATTATAAAACTTCTACATAAACAAAGAGAGCTTTATACGGATTCAAGAGAAGTCAAAACCTACCAGGTGAACAAAAGTTAAACGAAACGAAAATGATAGTAAGGAGAGCAATGAGAGAGGCATTCAATGACTTTGAAAGTAATATTTTATCAGCCGATGTGGCTAACACCCTAAGACGTTTTGGTTTTATAGAAAATGAGTAAATGGTTCGAAATCATCTGTTCAGTCACTCAGTGACCATGCAGTCACTGAAACAGAAAATAAAACTGAAAAGGCCAAATTCCGAAATTGCTTTACCGCGGAAGATCGTAACAAAGTTCTGCCTTTCAGTCATTGTACGAATTTGAAATGGCAGATATTAAGATAACAGATTACGGAATAGAAAAACAACTATAATTGCTTAGTAGTGGAAAGGCAACAGGACCAGATGAGACACCGATAAGATTTTAAAAAGATTATGAGAAACAGCTTGCACCTTTGCTAGCAGCAGTTTATCGTAGATCTCTGGAACAAAAGTGCAGGTCATTCTCTTTTTCAAGAAGGGACGCAGGACCATGCACACAGTTATAGACCTATATCGTTGTCGTCATTCTGTTGTACAAATATGGAACTATTTTATGCTGAAGAATTTCAGAGAGGACGAGTTACTCTCTCACCTATTTTTCGCATACGAAAAATTATTAAAGACTTCATTACAACCTGACGCACCTTGAGTGAGACTCTAGAAAGTTAACAACCTGAGCAGACGTTGATGGAGCCTGGTTGGGAGCTAAAAGCATGAGTTATTTTAATGGTTCTTAGTTCGTAGAAATGGCATGCTGGGAGTTGAAAGCAACTGGTGGCGTGCCCATTCCTCAGTAAATCTTTCTGGACAGGTCGACAGCCATACAGGGCAGACAGGGCAGCCGCTCATCGAGATAGGTCTCGAGCAGCACAATGCCACGATACCACCCGCGGTGCCAGCTGAAGCCTGGGCTGGGAGCGAAGGTCTGAAGGAATGCATCTACACAGTGAAGTCATAAACCGAGCAGTGTGTTCAGAGCCACACGTAATAAAATTTAAACTGTTTTCATGTTTGCTGATAGTGCAATTAGGTCAGTGAACCACTTCCCCCTGCCGCCTCGGTTGTATAAGAAAAATACGGCATCTGAGAAAAGTTTGGAGATCTTTGTTACACCTCACAGCTAGAACTAATAAGCTCCAAGGCACAGACGATTTAGACAAAGATATTTGAGGTTGTATCTGTTCACCTTGTTGCTATGGGAAGACACACGACTTCAGAAAAAAAATCATCCCTTTCCCCTCCGCAAAAACATAAAAAAGCCAGTAATTGACGGTTTCTCTTTTTTACAGAGATGTACGTTTCTTAACTCTTGCCCTGGTTCGACATTAGTTTGTGCTGTCATGTGGGAGGGGAGATTTAGCCCTCTAGAGCTCTCTGATCGGCTCAAAACGATGTGAAGGCGGTGTCGTTCGTGCACTTTGCAGGAAAACGATTTTTTTTTCTAGAGAGGTGCGAAGCACTTGGGTGCAGGACTTTGGTCCGCTAAGCACTTCTGGTTGAAGCTCTGGCATGTGTGGTTGGTACTTGGGACCTGTCCTGAGACTGACATCACTTGTGAGTTGTTTGGACTGGGGAACCTGTGGTGAAGTTCTTACTGTACCGAAAGTGTGACTTCAAAGGTCTTGGACTACTCGTTTGCTGAGGGCACACTTTTTCGTTTTTGGTTTACCAGTCTTGACATTTGGTATCCTTGTGCGCTCTGTCGTATAAGTGAGCCAAATTGATCCTTGGTATGACCAGTGAACGGGTGTGTCACACACTGTAATCTACCGTGATTTCAGGACTCTGGTAGAGAGTTAATTACGATCCGGCTGCCTGATCGCTGAATCGTGAGATTTTTGCAATTCTTTCGTGGCCACGGTCGATTCACACGTGTCACCTCCACGTGTCGCCACAGCCACGCACTTCTCGCCAGCTGCAAGTCACGCGTCCCTACGAAGTAAACAGGGTAATATACTGCCACTCCTGCATTGTCAGGGTGTACAGATCTTAATCGTTACTTGCTCTCAGCTCACCTGTGTAGTGAAACTACAATAGATTTAATCAATAAAAGTTTGCTCAGCGTCACATCAATTCAGATTGCGTTATCCACATTTTTAGGGCCAGAGTAATTGGCTCGCTTCTGCCACCCACGATCCTTGTCCATTGTACTCTTACACCAACTGTTAGTTGTTTGCGGTAGTCAATCAGTAACTTGTTTAGCATAGCTTATGTTTGTTTTGGGAAAATAGTGTTTTAGTACACTAAATTTTGCCTATATTCTAAGTCAATTCAATAGTCCCACAAGGATTGCCTTTCAAATCACGACGTTTTGGAAAACGGAAATCTCCTTTAGAAAAATCAACATGGATTCCGTGGACAGAAGTCTTGCGAAACTCAGCTTTCTGTTCCTCCATAACGCTGTAGAAAAGGGCGCACTCCAGAATGAGATTTTCACTCTGCAGTGGAGTGTACGCTGATATGAACCTTCCTGGCAGATTAAAACTGTGTGCCAGACCGAGACTCGAACTCAGGCCTTTTGCCTTTCGCGGGCAAGTGCTCTACCATCAAAAGTCCAGAATTCGAGTATCGCTCTGGCACACAGTTTTAATCTGATAGGAAGTTTCATATCAGCGCACACTCGGCTGCAGAGTGAAAATCTCATTCTGGAAAGATTCCCCAGGCTCTGGCTAAGCCATGTCTCCGCAATATCCTTTCATCCAGGAGTGCTAGTTCTGCTGGGTTCGAAAGAGAGCTTCTGTGAAGTCTGGTAGTAGATACTGGCAGAAGTAAGGCTGTGAGGACGGGGCGTGAGTCGTGCTTGGGTAGCTCAGATGGTAGAGCACCTGTCCGTGAAAGGCAAAGGTCCCGAGTTCGAGTCTCGGTCTGGCACACAGTTTTAATCTGCCTGGAAGTTTCAACGACGCACTGGTTGATGCGGTCTTCCTACACTTGAGGAAAAAAAAGAGCTCATCGAGTATAGGACCAGATGTGTAACGCTTCAACGTTATTCTTAACAGGACAAAACTAATAGATGTAAGAAACTGAAACACCAACAGCCGTCCTTGCATGTCATATATTATATGGCTGCCAGTTTCGGTGCTTCAGTGCACCATCTTCAGGTCTCAGCAGATGTAATGGGGTTAACACGATCCATATAGACGATGCATCAGTGGACAACGTCTATAACTGGTTTCGCAGAACAGTTTAACCGCGAAGTTGTCTCTCCAACTGTCGACTATCAAGTTGATAGTTGATGGTTAGAGAGACAACACTGCGGTTACAGGTAGTCTGCGAAACCAGTTATAGATGCTGGCCACTGATGCATTATCTACATGGATGGGGTTAACCACCTCAGCATCAGCTAAGGCTTGACGATGGTGCACTGAAGCACCGAAACTGGTAGCCATACGGTAAATGACATCATAAGGACGACTGTAGATGTTTCATTTTCTTACATAAGTGAACGGCCGATGTCCCGCAGACCTCGTATCACAAGGATGTGCATACAGAAAGCGACACATGTCAAGATCATTTTGGGTGCGAGTCAAGAGAGTGTTATGGCGACGTTAATGTTTACAGTATGTAGAAATGATTTAGTAGATAACGTCGGTAGCACCGAGACGCTATTAGCAGAAGATGCTGCTGGAT
Source organism: Schistocerca gregaria (assembly GCF_023897955.1). Lineage (NCBI taxonomy): Eukaryota > Metazoa > Arthropoda > Insecta > Orthoptera > Acrididae > Schistocerca > Schistocerca gregaria. The sequence continues at coordinate 802,415,775 of NC_064921.1, read as the reverse complement.
TTAAGAAGGCTGCAAAGTTAGTGCTGAAACGCAGGAAGATCTGCGGAAGGTCAAGTATTGATGCGGGGACTTGAACTTGACCCCGAAAGTAACTGAATGTGACATATTGCGCATAGAAGATCAAGTATTGATGCGGGGACTTGAACTTGACCCCGTAAGTAACTGAATGTGACATATTGCGCATAAATACGGTCGGACAGTCCCAACACTGTTAGGTTACGGTTTTGGCGACAAATCGTTGTAAACAGATACCCCCCTCCCCCGACAGGTACCTAGAATGGGATAACCACAGTAGGAATAGTAGATGGCAGGCTGCGGTTCTTCGGTGGAATCTAGAGGAAACGTAATTCGTACACGAAGGAAGTGTCGTCCAAAGCACTTGTTCGACCCGTCCTTGAGTATTACTCATTATTAATCCTCACCACGTACGATTAATAGAAGAGATAGAGAACACCAACGAAGAGCAGCAATTTTCGTCGCGGGATCGTTTGGTGGGCGTGAGAGCGTTACAGAGGTGCTCACCAAACCCCAGTTGCAGACGTTACAAGAGATGCGTTGTTGAAAATACGGGACCATATGTACCAAAATTATTCGGACAACATAGTACTTTCTCCCAGACACATTTCGCGAAGTCACCACAACGGGGAAGTCTGAGAAATGGAACTTTTTCTTCGTCATGTATTGGAGAATCCGACACATATTAGTCCACAGCATGATCCAATTGGATCAAAAGTGTAACTCTGCATTCTCTGTGACTTTGATGGCACACTTACAACTATTTTACATTTTCCTTTCATAATCATAAATAACACGTGAAATTAACATAAAACTTATTTTCATGAAACAGAATTATTTTTCATACTTCTAATTTAATTCGAAATTATAATCACATTTGAAATTATTAATACCATTATATTATTTATTCTGAGTATTTGTAAACGAACTAATTGTGTATTAACGTCTTTTTGTGTAAAATCGATGTTGGAGAAAAAGTCGGTTGTGAGCAGTTGTTACGTGAAGTCGTATGTTGGCAATGGAGGAAATATTTTGCTAACAACGAAGAATCTAGAGAATAAATTCGTCGTGTTCCGCAGATTCCAAACAAGTGTTAATATTTTGGTACTACGAAGCTCTAACGTACTCGTCCGGTGTGGTATGACCTGCCCTTACCCACTTACCATGCACGGATAGCTCTGACAAGTTTGAAGTGCCTCAACCCAGGGCCTGCCAGGTAAGGAGTCCCAGGCACAGTGACGTTTAGACATCAGAATATTGGCTGTTACACGTGGCCTAAAATATGTCATTGAGAAAAAGGCAACCTGTAACAAACGAACTATTACCTGTAATAAATATTTTCATAGTAATAATCACCAAACACACTAGGTTCATGCTGCATATTTGGCGCTGAGTCCCGTAAAATAAACACAGGAAAATATTAACGAACCAAACTAAGAGCAAGAGATAAACACATGAAAATTTACTAAAACAATTCTTACACTCGCATAATCTCAAAAAGAAAAAGAAATACTAATGTAACTTCAAGCTCACTGGACACAAGAAAATTTACCCAAAAAATATTACACCGACAATGTTATAAAATCACACAATCGACTGTACACTGACTACTCTACTGTAGCAGGACAATATCGTCTATTTGCCGAATGGCTTTCTCGAATTTAGGTCCCAAGAACCCACACGCAAACGTGGCTGACATGGACACGAGGGAATGAGAAAAACTATGCAACTTAACACTACCCTAAAGCAGGTCTGAAGTGAACGCGCTCTAGTGACACCCACACTTAGCGCCTGAGCAACTCGGTATTTACCTTGTGCATTCTGCGGTGGTAAGGACAGCCGTGGTCGGCTGTGGTGTTAGTCAGTGGTGGATCCGTCGATGCCTTGTGAACCTGTTGACCCAACAATTCTACTCTGGCCTTGACTGGATACACAATCTGGATACACAGCTAAATCAACTGGCTGTGTCCACTCGCTAAGGCTGAGCGATGTCTACAGTGTTGTCCTCAAATGTTCCGCACAACTTAACTAGAACAGCTGGTAGCTCATAATCTCCAATCCAGAGAGATTATGAGATATCAGAGACCCGTGAACACGTACAGGTATTCACAAAAAAATGTCTCCTTTGGAGCCACGACAGAGTGGGATGCGACCCGTCCAGCATACGGCCTTCGAGGAAAATAGTGTTCCCTAATTACTCACTCATAACTGACTACATTGTTGCAGACTTCCCCCGTCGTAGCGTGGGTTCCCCTCCTGGCACAACTAGTGTCAGCCAATGAGTTCTTTTGCTACAAATTTCGTCGTTTCTCTGCCCAATGGGGTTTCACTAACGATCTGGGATGTATGCTAGTTTCACTCAGTCCAGTGAGCGTTCTTCCTTCTTTAGTAACAAGCTCCGCCCAAGCAGGAGCTGTTCACGCGAACATCATGCGTCGTCCTCGCCAGTATCACGTGACTTTCGAATGTTTACGAAACTACCAGTGTTTCACACTATTGTCATTTTTTCTGCATCTCAAAAATGGCCTCCCGCTGTATTCCTGAGTGTTTTCTTAAGTTAAGAGGATTCCGCAGAGCCAGTATGGGTCTCATGTCCTGTACATGTGAGTGTCACGTGAATTTTGTTTATGTCCAGCTGATGACGCACATTCTGCGTTATTACGTTTCCGAGTAAATGGAAGGGCTGTGTTCCCCTTTGAGACCAATCAAATGGATCCCCTGCTGCGTTAAAATGTTTACTTTAGCACAGGTGTGAGTCAGAAGACTCATCCAACAGTGACTCATTGTTGTGGGGTTGTCTCTGCCAAAAATACCAGGTGTGGTCCACGTGTCGCGCACCTTATTGATCTCATGTGGGGAGTGTTCATTGGCTTATGGCTTTTCTAAGTTGAGTTCCATGTTGCTGTGTCCAGGTCCGCTGGTAAACCTCGCTTGCACTTCAGGCCATTGCTACAGAAATGCTACTTGTCTGTCAACATGCAAATTAGATACAGTTTGTTGGTACCTAGTTCATGTGAGCCACGTATGAATTAATTACTCTCCATACCATGCAAATAACGCGACTCTAAGCAAAGTATGTCTTGTGGGGTATCAAATTCATCATTGCCTTGATGAGTACAATCGATTTATTGACAAAAAAATTATGTTAGGTGGTAAAATTGTCCTGCCACTTTTCAAAACAAACAAAGTTTTCGACTTTTTCGGAACCCAAGAGCAATTTGAATATGTTCCAAGGAATGGAATTATTATTCAGAAAAAAAACTGCAATGAAATATGTCATCTAAGTGAAGCAGAAGAGAAATTTTTCAAGTAACCATCCCGTTTGGTTAATTGAAAATTAAGATTTGTAAACACATGTAGTATGTTAGAATATAGATCATTCTGCCCAAGTGCCATTCATGAATGGAGCAGGGAAGGTGTGAGGGGGGAGGGGGAGATTAATCTCATGATACCAGAAGTACTCTCCACCGCACACTGTAGGATGGCTTACGAAGTTCAGGTGTAAATGTTGATGCAGATGAATAGCTTCCGCACACAACTGGTAAATCCGTGTTAATAAAGGTGTCCAGCTTCCCTTTATGTGTCAAAACAGGATCATAACCATTACAGCTCCTTCTAGTAACGCTATCTGCCCTGTAGTAATCTAAATTCCTACAAAAACATTGAGAAACTAGAGAAGTCGACTGCAAAAAGTACGTCATTAACAGCCACACTGGTTGCTTGCAATAATCTCCACAAAGACAAATCACAATAACAGATTACAGAGTCACAATAGCTCGAAAGTCACACCAAAATTAAAACACCTCAAATCTCCACAGAGAGGAATACAATATGTTTACAATAAATAAGCCTCGTGAATACCGTGTCTTAGTCAACTCCTTCTTCGGATAGCTAATGGCTCTACGATCTAATTCAAAGTCTTCACCAACTACATGCCCATCTACGGGAAAAATCGGAAATATGCTGGTCAAAACTTTACGCCCGCGGAGTGAAATACGCTTGCAAATTTTTCTAAGCTTGCCGGTTCTGACCTATTGCAAATACCATATGTATGCTGATGACCTTCAGTTGTATCTAAGTGCGAAACCAAGCAATCTCAAGAAAGCTATTGAAAATTTCAATACTGACCTCGATGAACTGTCAAAATGGGCACAGGACATAGGTCTAAAACTAAACCCATCTAAAACCCAAGCGTTACTTGTTGGTCACTCTAAGCTCATTAGCCCAAAACATCGGGAATCCGTACCACCTCTTATCCTAAATGGAACAAATATTAACTTCTCTCCCTCAGCAAAGAGTTTGGGAGTAATAATAGATGAAAATCTAAATTGGACAGAGTACGTAACTGCAATGTGCAAAAAAGCATCAGCATTCCTTCATGTCCTACAAAAATATAAAAAACTCTTCCCTTTCGATCTGAAAAAGAAATTAGTACAAACGCTTACACTCCCAATCATTGACTACAGCGACATTATCCTACAAGGACTCTCTCAGGAAAATTCTCGGCGTCTAGAACTGGTCATGAATGCCTGCGTCCGATATATTTGTGACGTTCGACTTTTTGATCACATTTCACCAGCATATGCAAAATTGTCCTGGCTGCGTGCAGAAAAACGCAGAGATTTCCATACACTCTGTCCCATCTACTGCCTTATAAATGTAAACTGTCCCTCATATCTCTCCTCGTCCCTAACGCTCATGTCGGAACAACATGACAGAAACAGACGTTCCCATTATAATAAAATCTTCACCGTTCCACTGCATCGCTCAGTCACCTTCTCCAAGTCCTTTACAGTAGCGGGAACCCGACTCTGTTAGAGAACTTAAAAGCATGTCCAGCTTCAAAAAACAGTTAATGACGTATCTACTTAAGCAACAGTAATGCCTTCTTCTGTACAAGTATGCACTTCACCTCATTACTTCACTCTTTCCCCCTCCTTAAATCTCCATTCCCCAAAACACGCTAAACTAGTAAACATCTACTTTACACACATCTGCACAAACCTTTATTACTATTGCCAATCCTTCTCATGTTTGTCATTATTATTTGATTTTTTTACTGTTATTATTATTGTTTATTATTGCTTTTATCATAATCTGTATGTATAGCACCTGCTGTAAAAATACTGCCAGCATTTAATTTATTACGTCTTAGTCATGTTTATCATTACATTTTTTTACTGTTATTATTATTGCTTTTATCATAATCTGTATGTATAGCACCTGTTGTAAAAATACCGCCGCATTTACTTTATTAGGTCTTAGTCACTACTCTTTATTCATATTGTCACTAGAGTAAGCTAATATTCTCATTTAAACTATGGTCATGATGTAACTCTGATGTGTGAAATGCTGCATGTGTGGAACACTGGTCCGATGTAAGAGAGGGCCTGATGGCCCTAATCTGATCAGGTTAAATAAATAAATAAAAATAAATAATAGCAGAATGACCCTGTCTATCAATAACTGGCAATGCCAGAAAACAGTAACACGAGCCAACAGAATGTGTGCTCCAGAGGGCTCGCCACCCCGCCCCCTATGTCCAAGGACCTGTCAACTTCCACATTTCAGGAGCTTTAGTCACTGTGAGTTACTGAACCTCTACATTCTGCCAGGACTGAAGTGTAGAAGGATAAGTTTTTAACGAAGTAAACACGTCTTTTTCATTGTCACCGATCAGCTCCTCCGGCTCCGTGCCCGTAATTGCGTTATTCGCGGGAGAAGCAACAGCAGAAGTGTTCGGAAATCACAGGGAAATACATCACTGACAGCGAAGATTTGAATGAGGCCTGAAGACTTGCTCAGATAAGAGTGTTCAGCTGTAACTATATATTCTTTTGAGCGCTACATAGAGTTATTTCAAATTGTCCGTCCATTTCCATATTGAATGTTTTGCTTGAACAGTACTTACCTTATCAGGTTTCTTCCTCTTGTTGATGTGGTCTTCAGTCCGAAGACTGGTTGGATACAGCTTTCCGAGCTGCTCTATCCTCTGCAAGCCTCTTCATCTCCGAATAAATAGAGCAACCTACGTCCTTCTGGATCTGCTTACTATATTCATCTCTTGGTCTCCCTCTTCGATTTTATTAATTATTAATTAGTGATACCTTGGTGCCTCAAAATGTGTCCTATGAACCGATCCCTTCTTTTAGTTAGGTTCTACCGCAAATTTCTCTTCTCCTCAATTCTATTCAGTACCTCCTCATGGGTTACGTGATCTACTTGTATAATCTTCGGCATTATTCTCTAGCACTACATTTCAAAAGCTTCCAATCTTTTCTTGCCTACACCGTTTATCTTCCATCTTTCACTTCCATACAAATGCTTTCAGAAAATACTTCCTAACATTAAAATCTATATTCGAAGTTAACAAATTTCTCTTCTTCAGAAACATTTTTCTTGCCATTGCCAGTCTACATCTTATATCCTCTCAACTTCATCTATCATCAGTTATTTTGCTGCCCCCCCCCCCCCTCCCCAAAAAAACTATCTACTGCTTTCGCCGTCTCGTTCCCAGATATGATTTAATTTGTCTACATTCCATTATCCTGGTTTTGCTTTTGTTTGTGTTCATCTTGTATCTTCAAGATACTGTCCATACCGTTCAACTGCTCTTACAACTCCTTTACTGCCTCTGACAGTCTCATTGGAAACGTCAAAGATTTTATTTCTCCTCCATGAATTTTCATTCCTACTTCAGATTTTTCTTTAGTTTCCCTTACTGCTTGCTCAACGTGCAGACTGAATAACATCTGAAATAGCCTACAATCCTGTTTCAGTACCTTGCCAAGCATCCCTTACCTTTAGCGCTCCTCGACTCTGCCATCTGATTTTTTTCGCTGCCTGTATTATGCCCCTGCTACCTTCTGAATTTTAGAGTATTCCAATCAACATTATCAAAAGCTTTCTCTAAGTCTACAAATGCTATAAAAATATGTTTGCCTTTCCTTAACCCATTTTCTAAGATAAGTCATTGGGTCGGTATAGCCTCTCGTGTTCCTACATTTCTCCAGAACCCAAACTGATATCTCCCAAGGTCGGTTTTTACCAGTTTTTCCATTTTTCTCTGAAGATTTCGGGTTAGCATTTTGCAACTGTGACTTATTAAACTTATAGTTCGGTAATATTCATATCTGTTAGAACCTGCTCTCTTTGGAATCTATCACAAAGCGAAAAAAGTGGTTCAACTAAAACATTCATATTTCTTTACGCACTACACGAATATGTAATAAAATGGGGGTTACTATTTAAAAAAAAAACGCAGTTGTTATCCGTTTGACCTATGGCAGCGCCATCTAGGGGGCCAACGGCGACTGGAGAACCTACGCAAGAAGATAGGTCAACAACTTTGCTCACTCACTTTTCTGCTACGCTGTCGTGATACCGGTATAGTTTACAAGTTTTTAATAGTGAGAAGAATGTTTCATTCGGCACAAGCTAACCGTTTTTATTCTCGTATGCAACTGGCATTACTACGTGAGCTGATACATCAGACACGACGAGTACTGGCGGTATGTGATGGTCAACTGCTAAATCTTCATTTACTTATTAGCAATACTATGCAGTTTTGTCACTGGAACAAAGTGGACAGTTTAACATTTAGAGCTATGGAGATTAGTGCAGAAGTGTCTTCCAATAGGCAGAAGGAGAAGTTTGATCGTCTACAAGAGGGTCGACAGGAAACACCGATTCCAAACAATTCCCAAACGATTATTAATTTATAGGAAAAAGAATTGTCTAAGGAAGAACTTTCTGTTCTGTTTAAAGGAGGTAATTTTGCAATCACTACATCCAAGGTTCCTATGGAGGACATTATTGCTAATATAGAGGCAGGAATTCGTCAGTTACCATCATATTCTGCTGATGAAATTAGGATGGAAACCTCCAGGATATTACGTAAAGCTAAGCCACCCAGCAGAAATCTGTCTCAAGGGGAAAGGAAGGCATTGCGGGAGATCAATGCAGACAAGAATGTTATTATAGTTGCCGCTGACAAGGGAAATGTTACTGTTTTAATGAATACTGAGGATTATCTCAAGATCAGTGATCTCCTGGAACCCAGCACAAACAAGAAGTTGGAAAAGGATCCCACAACGAATGTGCTGAATGCCACCAATCGTCTGATAAAACAGTCTTCCATTCCTACAGAAGTTAAAAAATATCTTTGTAAAACAGAGGCTTATACTCCGAGATTATATGGATTACCAAAGATACATAAGCCTGATTTTCCTTTGAGACCGATAGTCAGCGCAATTGGAGCTCCTAACCAAGAACTAGCCAGACACCTTGCCTCTTTGTTACAACCTTACATAGGCAAAACTGAGAGTCATATTAAAAACTTCATTGAGAAATTGAGGGAAATTACTGTCGGTCCTAATGACATCCTTGTCAGTTTTGATATAGTGTCTTTGTCCACTATGGTTCCAGTTGATGAAGCTCTCTCTCATATAGCCGATATATTCCCAACTGATATAGTGGCCTTGTTCCAACACTGTCTATCCTCGACCTATTTTCAGTACAATGGTGAATTTTATGAACAGATTGATGGGGTAGCCATGGGGAGCCCCCTAAGCCCCGCAACTGCGAATTTATTCATGGAATATTTTGAACATCAAGCACTGCAGTCGGCCGCAAACCCCCCCCCCCCCCCCCGATGTGGTATCGGTATGTGGATGATACCATTGTAATATGGAATCATGAGGAAGAGGACTTAAATGATTTCCTGGTGCACTTAAATAGCATCAACCCACAGATCGAATTTACCATGGAGAAAGAGAACAATGGACAACTTAACTTTTTGGATGTATCAGTTATCAAACGGGCGGATGGGACCTTAGGCCATAAGATCTACAGGAAAGGTACACATACTGATCGCTACCTCCATAAGAACTCAAACCACCACCCTAGGCAAAAGAGGGGGGGGGGTCATAAAAACACTAGTGGATAGGGCCAATAATATTTGTGAACCAGGCTGCTTACAAGAAGAACTAAATCGTTTACGAATGGCTTTTGCGAAAAACGGTTATACGAAAAACGAGATTAACCGAGCACTTCACCCAAGTAGAAGAGGGGCGTTTGAAAAGTCCGTGCAAAAATAAAAACTACACTCCTGGAAATTGAAATAAGAACACCGTGAATTCATTGTCCCAGGAAGGGGAAACTTTATTGACACATTCCTAGGGTCAGATACATCACATGATCACACTGACAGAACCACAGGCACATAGACACAGGCAACAGAGCATGCACAATGTCGGCACTAGTACAGTGTATATCCACCTTTCGCAGCAATGCAGGCTGCTATTCTCCCATAGAGACGATCGTAGAGATGCTGGATGTAGTCCTGTGGAACGGCTTGCCATGCCATTTCCAACTGGCGCCTCAGTTGGACCAGCGTTCGTGCTGGACGTGCAGACCGCGTGAGACGACGCTTCATCCAGTCCCAAACATGCTCAATGGGGGACAGATCCGGAGATCTTGCTGGCCAGGGTAGTTGACTTACACCTTCTAGAGCACGTTGGGTGGCAAGGGATACATGCGGACGTGCATTGTCCTGTCTAGGAATGGTAGAACGATGGGTTCGATGACGGTTTGGATGTACCGTGCACTATTCAGTGTCCCCTCAACGATCACCAGACGTGTACGGCCAGTGTAGGAGATCGCTCCCCACACCATGATGCCGGGTGTTGGCCCTGTGTGCCTCGGTCGTATGCAGTCCTGATTGTGGCGCTCACTTGCACGGCGCCAAACACGCATACGACCATCATTGGCACCAAGGCAGAAGCGACTGTCATCGCTGAAGACGACACGTCTCCATTCGTCCCTCCATTCACGCCTGTCGCGACACCACTGGAGGCGGGCTGCACGATGTTGGGGCGTGAGCGGAAGACGGCCTAACGGTGTGCGGGACCGTAGCCCAGCTTCATGGAGACGGTTGCGAATGGTCCTCGCCGATACCCCAGGAGCAACAGTGTCCCTAATTTGCTGGGAATTGGCGGTGCGGTCCCCTACGGCACTGCGTAGGATCCTACGGTCTTGGCGTGCATCCGTGCGTCGCTGCGGTCCGGTCCCAGGTCGACGGGCTCGTGCACCTTCCGCCGACCACTGGCGACAACATCGATGTACTGTGGAGACCTCACGCCCCACGTGTTGAGCAATTCGGCGGTACGTCCACCCGGCCTCCCGCATGCCCACTATACGCAATCGCTCAAAGTGCGTCAACTGCACATACGGTTCACGTCCACGCTGTCGCGGCATGCTACCAGTGTTAAAGACTGCGATGGAGCTCCGTATGCCACGGCAAACTGGCTGACACTGACGGTGGCGGTGCACAAATGCTGCGCAGCTAGCGCCATTCGACGGCCAACACCGCGGTTCCTGGTGTGTCCGCTGTGCCGTGCGTGTGATCATTGCTTGTACAGCCCTCTCGCAGTGTCCGGAGCAAGTATGGTGGGTCTGACACACCGGTGTCAATGTGTTCTTTTTTCCATTTCCAGGAGTGTACTTACGTGTTTTGGGGTAAACCTTTTTTTATTTTTCTACATAGTCTCCTTTTAGTCTTATACACTTCATCCAACGATGTTCTAATTTCTTGATCCCTTCCGAATAATAGGAATTGTCCAAGTCTGCAAAATAGCTATTAGTTGCTGCAATCACCTCCTCGTCTGAATAAAACCTTTGTCCCACCAGCCTTTTCTTCAAATTGGGGTACAAATAGTCCGAGGGAGCCAAGTCTGGAGAATAGGGGAGATGTGAAACGAGTTGGAATTCTGTTTCCATTAATTTTGCGACCTCAACTGCTGAGCTGTGTGATGGTCCATTGTCGTGATGGAAAAGTACTTCTTTGCAGTCCAATTGACGGCATTTTACTTGCAGCTCGGTTTTCAAACTGTCCAATAACGATGAATAATAGTTTTACCCTTTTCTATATAATTGATGAGGATTATCCCTTGCGAATTCCAAAAGAACTCGCCATAACCTTTCCGGCGGAAGGAATGGTCTTCGCCTTTTTTGGTGCAGATTCTTCCTTGGTAACCAATTGTTTAGATTGTTCATTGGTCTCAGGAGTATAGTAATGTATCCATGTTTCATCCACAGTGACGAAACGACCCTTAAAGTCCTGCGTATTCTTCCTGAACAGCTGCAAATCATGCTTGCAACACTTCACACGATTCCGTTTTTGGTCAAGCTTGAGCAATTGCAGAACCCATCTTGCGTATAGCTTTCTCATGTCCAAATGTTTATGCAAAATATTATGTACCCGTTCACTCGAGATGCCCACAGCACTAGCAATCTCACACACCTTAACTCTTCTGTCATCCATCACCATAATCATGGCTTTTATCAATGATTTCTGGAGTCGTAACCTCCACAGGGCGTCCAGAACGTTCAGCATCACTTGTGCCCGTATGACCACTCCGAAAATTTCGAAACCGCTTATAAACTGTTCTAATCGGAGGTGCAGAGTCACCGCAATGTTTATCACGCTTCTCTTTAGTCTCGTGAGGCGTTTTGCCTTTCGTAAAGTAATGTTTAATCACCACACGAAATTCTTTTTCGTCTATTTTTTTGACGATCTCTCGTCTTCCTTGATTCACACGAATTCCAGACACAAAGAAATAGACCAATATGACTGAAACTTGGTGTGCGTTCTTTCCAAAGATGCTACTAACTAAACACGACCTCGATACGCGCCGTTGATGCCATCTCTTAGACTTTGCACGGACTTTTCAAACGCCACTCGTATAACTAACTCTCAACAATTTGATGTAGCGAACTACTGCAAAAGTTCGCTTGCAGAATAGTTTAGGGCTAATAGCAGCAGTTCCACAACTTCGGGAAACCGTTAGCACAATTTATAGTACGCGGTCGAGTACATAAATTTGACCACCTGTCAAAAGCAAGGATAACCACCTTTTGTAGCGCCGACGTGCAGGAAGTGAGTGAATGATGTTCTAGAAGGTACCGACGGGGCTGCGGAACCATGCCGACCCCAATGCCGACTCCGCTAGTTTTCCCGGTTGTGGATCCACGGCGCGAAGCCTTTGTGCTCTTCGAACCACGGACGTACACTGCAAGCTGTTTGACACGTTTGACACTATGGATTATCCTGCTGGTAGATGCCACTGTTCCGAGGGAAAAACAAACAGAATGTAGAGGTGGAAATGGTCCCCAAGGATAGATGCATACTTGTATTGATGGACTGTGCGTTCCAGAAGGACTATGTCACCCAGGGAATGCCACGAAAACATTCCCCAGACCATAACACTCCCTGCTTTGGTCTGGACCATTCCGACGATTATTGAAAGGCCACACATGCCAACAGCCATCTGTCCGAGTGAGCATCTGGAAAGGCCACCTGTCACCACTCAGTGGAGGGCGGGCTGCGGTACTGGCGTGTAAATGCCAGCCTTTGTCTCCGATGAACAGCAGTCAGCATGGGTGCATCAACAAGGCGCCTGATGCAGAGACCCATATGCAAGAACGTTAACTGAACGGTTGGTGAGGAGACAATATTTGTAGCCCCTTGGTTTATGTGCGTGGTCAGTTACTCAACAACTGAACATCTTTTCACCTGCGACCGTCGTCCACCCCTGTCATTTTTGGCCCATGGTGCACCACAGTTGCCTCAGAACCTGTTCTGGATAGCATCGTTTCGTCATGAACGGTAACCTTAACCACGGTGGTACGTGAACAGTTTACTGATTTAGCGGTTTCAGATATGCTTTCACATTTTGTCGAAAGCCAATGATCACGCCCTTATGGACGTGAGATAAATCGCTCCATTTTCGCATTACGACAATGACTGCACTGTTTCCTCCCCGACGCGATTTATAAACATGTCCGAAAGAACAGATGAAATCGGTGACCATGCATCGCTCTAGAATGAAATGATACTTAAATCAAAATTTTATCTGTCGACAGGCGTTGATACACATCAACGGGGAGAGTTGAAAATGTGTGCCCCGACCGGGACTCGAACCCGAGATCTCCTACTTACATGGCAGACGATCTATCCATCTGAAACACCGAGGGCACGGAGGACAGTGTGACTGCAAGGATTTATCCCTTGCACGCTCCCCGTGAGACCCACATTCTCAACTTAATGTCCGCAAACTAAATTCGTAATGCCCCTGCCTGTTACACTCATTACTCGCAGCAGACAACCTAACCAATCCCGTAAGATTTCGGGCAACGCGTGTGCATCAAACACAGAAGAAGGTCAGTGGCCGGTTAACCTTAACTATATCAAGAAGGTATCTGTTCTTTCGGACATGATCTTACGGGAATCGGTAAGATTATCTGCCGCGAGTAATGAGTGTAACAGGCAGGGGCACTACGAATGTAGTGTGTGGACATTAAGTTGGGAATGTGGGTCTCACGGGAAGCGTGCAAGGGATAAATCCCTGCAGTCGCACTATCCTCTGTGTCCTCGGTGTTTCAGATGGATAGATCTTCTGCCATGTAAGTAGGAGATCTCGGGTTCGAGTCCCGGTCGGGGCACACATTTTCAACTGTCCCTGTTGATGTATATCAACCCCTGTCGACGGCGTAGGGTCTTCATTTAACTATCATTCGATTTATATACCCTCCACTGCTAACACTACCGATCGTCTGTATGCGATTGTTGCACGTTGACGTCGAATATAAGCGGGGGTCTCATTAATGTGACTGGACCGTGTGCTTCAAACGCGTACTTTGAAAAAACTTGCGATAGAATGTACGAAGTGCAATGCTTACTACGCAAATTGTGTCACTATCTGCATCAAAATAAAGGATTATGTCGTGCCTCGTAAATCTGAGTGCAGAAAACGAACTGAGGTTGTACAATCATCATTTGAGTTATTACATGGTGTAAGTAGAGGACAATTGCAGCTTATTACATGTGTAATTGATTTTAAGCAAGTATCCAACAACGCCACAACATTAATTCAGATTTCACTTTAGCAATCCATTACTATCGGATTAGGTCTGACGTTAATTTCAAAACACAAACTTTATAGGAAGTAATTTAACAAATTCTTCGAAATTAATAGACATAGTTGACGACGTTTTTGACAACTATGTAGAAACTTCATACCGTGAGTTTATGAATGAGACTCTTCAGCACATTTATATGTCCAAGACCCAAGTAGTGAATGTGTTCGTACGACGTTTATGCAGAAGCCATTCGTAACATCGTGTTACGGCCGGCTGACGCATATCTTTTCGCTCGCAGACGGAAATTGGATTAATTATTTTAATTACAGTAGTGTACACATTGACACTCCGAATTATCGCAAGCAAATATATCACTACACATTTCGTCAGCTCGGCATTCACCGCAGAAGCCCCTTAAATCCGGCGGGCACGATAGCTGAATAAGTCTAACAAGTCGCCCTCGTAATAGTTAGGTCGATGGACAGCTTCGAAGCGTTTATGTTTCGCAGGTTGGTATTCCGGTTGATTTGGATTTATCTATCGATTGCCACTTTCTATTTGTAGTTCACTATTGCTATTTGAGTTTAATATTGTCATTTTGTCATTTGGATACAGTGAGTGGTGTTGTGGACGCTACAAAATGGAGCCCCGACTGGAAAAATCGGGACATTTCCGACCCATTCTCCTTTTTCGGATCAATAGAGGAGCGACAGCAGCGGAGGCTCCCACAATATTTGCGCAGTGTATGGGGACAATGCCATTAGACAGAACACGGCAAGAAAATGTTTTTCTCGTTTTAAGGAGGATCGTTTGGACAATAGTGGCTCTCCACGTTCAGGAAGAACTTCGAGTTTTGACTAGGATCAAAAATGGTTCAAATGACTCTGAGCACTATGGGACTTAAAATCTATGATCATCAGTCCCCTAGAACGTAGAACTACTAAACCTAACTAACCTAATGGCATCACACACATTCATGCCCGAGGCAGGATTCAAACCAGCGGCCGTAGCGGTCGCTCGATTCCAGACTGTAGCGCCTAGAACCGCTCGGCCACCGCGGCCGGCTCTGCAGACGTCTCCAGTGTCTGAGGGACACAGGTATCCTTATAGTCCGAAGACTGACAGTGAAAGACCCCGCAGAGTCCGCACACCTGACATGGAGGAGCGTGTGCTACGTTCGGTGGAAGAAACAGTGGGTGACGATTAGTAGCAACAGAAGTCGTGTCTCACTCTTTTATCTGGGGGTTCTTCATGAAAAACTCATGTACCCATACCATCTACAGCGTGTTCAGACGAAAGGCCACAGGCTCATCACGGCAGACGGCGGCTCTGTCACTGGCTGTTGCAGAAGTGTGCCGCTGATCCACTGTTCATGTCCAAGATTTTATTTACCGGTGAGGCAGCGTCCACAAAGGTGGCGTTCTGAATTTCCATAACCAGCGTATATTGGCAGATGTAAATCCCCAAGCAATTCAGGAAAGGAGGCATCAACACCGATTCTCAATCAACTTAAGGGCAGGAGTACATGGCGATTAACAGAGAAATACGTGCTACCACAAAGGTTAACTGTGGCGAATTATGGACTCCTTCATTAATGTATTGCCTGCCTGTCTTTGGAGGCTGTGCCATTGCAGGAACGAATACAAATGTGGTTCACGCATGATGGCGCACGTGCACACTTTCGTCACAATGTGCACGAACTTCTGACGCAGACATTTCATGGACGCTGGATTGGTTGGAGGGGGGGGGGGGGAGGGGGTGGCTTAGCTTGGTCTGCTCATTCTGCAGACCTCCCCTAGACGTTTGGTTATGGGGATTAGTCTACTCCACGCCACTCAAAGATGTGCGGACGCTACAAGGTGTAAGCAGGAACAAGAACAGTTGGGTAAATGTCTAATAGTGCATCGTTCCTCACGCCGGAGGGCTGAGGGCGGGGGGCCGCATTGTCATGAATGGGCGCCACATTAAATACCTCCTGTAAACACATACTTATCGCAAAAATAGGCATTTCCGGACCAATGTTTATTGGACTCTGAAAGTATGCATTACCGGGACCATGATTGTTGGACCTACTTTTCTTGTTTCAATGAGTACTACCACCTCTCAAAGTTTTCGACACGTTTTTTTGAACACCCTGTATATTATAATTCGCCCTTGCCGCGGTGGAAACACCGGTTTCCGTCAGATCACCGAAGTTAAGCGCTGTCGGGCTGGGCTAGCACTTGGATGGGTGACCATCGGGTCTGCAGAGCGCTGTTGGCAAGCGGGGTCCACTCAGCCCTTATGATGCAAACTGAGGAGCTACTTGATTGAGAAGTAGCGGCTCCGGTCTCCGAAACTGACATACGGCAAGGAGAGCGGTGTGCTGACCTGACCACATGCCCCTCCATATACGCATCAAGTAACGCCTATGGGCTGAGGCTGACACGGCAGCCCGTCGGTACCGTTGGGCCTTCATGGTCTGTTTCTAGAGGAGTTCAGTTTCTGTCTGTTTATATTAATACGCTCGAGCGTGTTTTAATTCTCAAGCCCGACATGATGTTTGAGGAGGGCTGGCAGAATACTGTGCAGATACTTACTATGACAGACTGAAGGCAATGCCTGAAGAGGAAAAATCTGTTTCTGTTTGGTAGAATGAAAACGGGCGGTGGCACGTAGGGCCAGCTCTGATTTTTATTCTTTGTGATGAGTAAGCTTAGTTTTGGAAAGTGGGATAAACAGACGCTTATTGTGACTCAACACAATGCCGACGAGTGTACTGGTGAATAAAAACAGTGGTCCATAATCCCGTGTTCGGAAATTATCCTAGTAAAATTAATGAATATTACCACCAATGATCTTTTGATATCTCCATACTGGTTCTAATTTAAAAGATTCAAAAACAATAACAGGTGAGATGCGTATTTGTTTAAAAAGACCAAGTCAATGTTTTTGGGGAAAAAATAATGAAATTATTCCTTTCGTACAAGTCTACGCATCGGTGTCTCTGCTATCGGCAAATTTAAGAATTGAAAATGTCAAATTAACCACCTTCCAGCCGTCTACTTACACAGCTTGGAAATTAGACGGCTGGAAGATGGTTGATCTGACATTCTGTACTGAACAGTCGAGTCGCGCAACCATCTCTGAAAAGATGGACATATGGAGACTATTAAAGAATCGTTACGATTCGACGATACATAACGTTCTTCTGAAGTTAAAAAGTGTGATCTAGACAAGTAATGAAAATACTTTATAGATGGTAATCTGTTCGAAGGTGTATTGAATAATAAATAGAGGAACCTATTGCAGCAAGCGTATCTCTTAATAAAGATCATACTGGATTTCAAGTTTTAGCGAGAAGGCATTGCAATTAGCGTGTCTCGTAGCAAAACTATTGGGGTTGTGCGTAAGTTCGTAGCGCTTTTCCATACGTTTTTACAACAACGCTGGGGTGTCTTTTCGATTGCGCGACATTTTGGTGAGGCGAAGAACTCGTCGAGCCATGTTCGGAGCGCATTTTCATTCTGAATGGATGTTCCTTGAAGGCTGTTTGATAGACAGCGGAAAAGCTGAAATTCTGAGCGCAAGATCAGGTGAACAAGATGACTGCAGAATGACTTCCCAACCCAACTTCTGTATGGCAGTTTTTGTCAGTCTAGCAGTCTTCCTGATAGTTGTTCTTGGGCTGCATCGGCAAAACGTCTCAACTGTTGAGAATCAGTGTCAGCGGTGATGTTTACACCTCGGGGAAGAAACACCACTCCGTCGCTGTTCCACCAGATGCGTAACACTATCTTTTCTGAATGAGCGCAGGTCTTTCTACGAGGAATTGCTGCTGTGTTTGGGCTAAACCATTCCTTTCTTTTCTCTTTGCTTGCATAAGATACCATTTCTTTTCACCAGAACCGATACAGGATAGGAACGGTCTGTGTTGTTTACATCACACATGTCCACTCGCGTTTTGCAATTTTGGCTTAGAGCATTCGTACCCGTACACTAGATTTCTCAACCTTGTACACTGCATCCAAATGTCGCACAATGCAGAAACAGTCGCAGTTCATCACATTTGACAGTTCTCTAGTGCACTGACGTGGATCATTGTACATTAATGCGTTCCAATGGTGGCGTTATCCCCCCCCCCCCCTCCCGTACACGGGGCAAATGTCTCCGGCTGCCTCCGCTGCTGTCACCCCTCTAATAAACTCAAACAGAGGAATAAGTAGAAAATATCCCGATCTCTCCACTTGGCACTCCGTATTCTAGATTCCAAAGCTCCTCTCACTATCTCCAAAAGATAAAATGACAATACGTGAACTCAAATAGCAATGAACTACAAATAAAATATGACAATCGGAATACCAACATGCGAAACAAAAACGTTACGAACTTATGCAGTACCCTAACATTAACCGTCTCGTTGTCTTGACGTGGTACACAAACGCATTCCAGTTTTGTCTGTCCAGATATTTCTCTACCCTCACGAATCGGCTCCAGTCCACCCCCCTTCGTCCGTGAACCTGTTTCACTTTTGTGACACTCCATTTCATGGGCCGGCCTTTGCCTTTCTTGCCTTTATGCTCATTTTCTAGGCATTTTCTTGCTGTTTGATACGTGGTGTCTTGGAGTTGTTATAGGTTTCGTGCACGACTGACCATGTACTGCTTCAAAGCAAATAGTGCAGACTTATCCACACCATACAGCCATCCCTTTCTCTCTCTCTCTCCCTCACTAGCTTCAACAGCTGTCACGTGGGCAACGATGTTGATCCATAGGATCAGAAATTGTCTCAGAAATAAATTGAAAATAGATACAATCTAACGATTTCGGCCAAGGTTTTCGGGAGATATCTTTCGGTTGTAAGGCAAATGCTGGAAACGGATCCTTTCCTGAATTTTACTCAGTGTAAAACTCCGTTGCCATATTACCAACTCGCAGAGAGCTACTGAACAATACGACAGGAGGGGTTTGGAACATACGGCTGCACATATAGCGCCAGGGAAGGTTGGTTGGTTGGTTGGTTGTTTGGGGGAAGAGACCAGCGAGGTTATCGGTCTCATAGGATTAGGGAAGGATGGAGAAGGAAGACGGCCGTGCCCTTTCTAAGGAACCATCTCGGCATTTGTCTGGAGCGATTTAGGGAAATCACGGAAAACCTAAATCAGGATAGCCGGACGCGGGATTGAGCCGTCGTCCTTCCGAGTGTGGATCCAGTGTCAGGGAAGAAATACAAAAGAGTGAATAACGAAAAGACAGCTACTTTCTTTAACAAAATCGCCACCCTTGAAAATTATAGTTAATAAGAAAATTACTTAGCAGAAGGGGAATACATCACTTCTCACGTTAGCTTGTGCAGAAACTGTGACTCAGTTCACTCAGAACAAAATTTAAGTATATCTCCTCGCCTTAACAAAAGTTAAGATCGATCTAGGCTACAAGGTGTGTAGTCTGTGTTTATAGGGAACTGCCCACAACGCAACACATCCTGCACTTACGTCTAGATAAACATGTAGCCTTTCAAACGTTCGGGTATGGCATCGAATGATTTCGCAGGTCACCATGACAGGGCGCTGAAGCTTCTCTGCGTTAGGAATGTGCGTTGCATTAAATAATTTTATTGCATGGCCTTACAGATAATAATCCAAGGTAGCATCATCTGTGGCCGAAATTCGACCAGTTGGTTCGATATTATAAAAATATAACTTCGCGTGACATGGTGGACGACCATAAGTACAAAAAATGTCCTGCAATTTAAAGTGATACATTCCATGTAAAACTGTGTCTGAAACTTTAGCCTCATAACTGACTATAGCAAATGCTGCATTGAAGCTACGAATATTACTGAACTAATTCTTTGATTTCTTTTTAGCTGTTTGGTCATTTGAAGTGAGTCCATGATACAACGTTAACGGCGACAAATTAACTTTTCTCTCGTGACACAATGTGAATGGCATTGAATCGCTTGAAGTAACTTCAGACGTGAAATGCTTTACATTACAAAATGTGCACTGTAAATTGATCAAACCGCAGTTATAACTCTCAAAATCGTTTGGAATTACTTTCAGTGCACATTTAACTGTTTATTTCAAAACAACGATAATCATTATGGATGCCCACATTATTTATATTACTTTGTCTACGCGAGAGTTTTCTCTCTCTAGCTCTTTGTCGGTCAGTCCGTCCTGTTAGTGTTCTTCTTCGAGTCATAGCGTAAAAGAAATATCGGTTCCATATAATAAGGGATGTCGTAGCTATTTGAAACGACGAAATTGATAATTAGTAACTTCAAATAATATGGCAACGGCGGAAAATGAAGAAAGAACTACATCCCTTTACTCCTAGACAAAAGTAAGCGATAAAGCGACGCATTAAACAACGTGATGTACAGTCTGTGTTGCCTCCGAAAGCTTCGTTACTACGATGTTTTGTTTTCCACTACTGACAACGTCAACGACCTAACAGTTGTGGCATTATAGCTGTCAGGTAAATGTGTGTTACTGCAAATGAACATTATGCAACATTTCTAGAATGTGATTTCACGAAACGTTATTACTTTCGTGTGTCATTTCTGCCGTAGCTCCTCATCGATACTCATGATAGAAGTCGGTACCAGTGGGCGAGACAGAGGAAAACTTTTCTTATGTGTTTATGTCAGCTTACTTCTACCTCTCTTAACTGCTACTTACACACATACTTTTCTTTGTTTTTTTGTGCACAATTATGGATAACTATCCATAACGGCGGACAGAGCCATCACACCGACGTCATCTCAGACGCTGTCGCAATCTGTTCCACCGCGCTACCGTGGCGTGGGGCGCGGACGGCGGAGGGAGTGCGCCGCGGGCGGAGGGTATTTAAATCATCCGCCGCCGCGACCGAACCCAGTTCCCCCTGAGCAGCCATAGCGTACAGATCTCCGTGCCGGCACGTTCACAGGAGCTCAGTCCGTCAGTTTACCTGATGATGGCGACATGTTTGATCGCCGAAATATTGTGCCCGTTGGACACTATAGACCGGCAGTACACCCGTGGATATTTTGATTATCAAATACGCCGGGAGAAACTCAAGAATCACAACTATCTTTCAAATTATGTACGCTTCATTGATTTCCTTGCGTAATTAAGGTTAAAATCGGTACCTCAATTTTCGATGTTCACGTACTGATATTATGATGACGGATGTCGGGGGAACTTACGGGCCCCCTATCCACCTGCCAGTACAGATATCATCCAGGACTTCTCTAGCAGCGTGGCTGAAATGTGTCAGAGCCCCGTCACGCATAAACGGCTTGCTTCCATTTATTTGCAGAAGGAAGAATGTTCTGTCTAATGTTCTTTTACACAGAACCTGTAGCACTTGCTGGGAGAGTGTATCACACTGTCATCTAAAATTTTAGCCCATCAGCTCATACGGGCGTCTAGCCTGATTTATTGCATGAGTATCTCGAGCCGCTCATGAACGTTGGTTGAGAAAAGCGGCTACTCCATCTCTGCCACATGTTGCCTGGTATGTAAACAAGACTTAACGCCGGAGTCTCAGTCGTGCTTCGATGATCATTCGATAGAGTGCTCGACTGCGGAAGGTTCGAGGTTTTGATCGACACTCAGGTTTTACGTGCCAGGAAGTTTCGAGTCTCTCGATACAAACAACGGATTGGCTGTTTGCACAACAAACCACCGGCAAGAGGTTTCCCGAAGACGGTGATCGGTAGGCGAGACACCCTACATGCGTTGATAATAATACGGGTACGTGAAGGCATACCAGCGATTTTCGATCTAACTCGATTTACGTTTGTGGTGCTACCGATCCTGTATTAGCAAAAGCAAACAGCAAACAAGGTCACGTGGCTAGGCTGTCCTCTGTGTGTAAACGGCGTTTGAAACAACTGTGTACCCTCGTGTCCATTGCCTTCCGCATGCCCTACAGGAAAATTACACCTGTCTACTCAGTAAATGAATATCCTACCGAGGTTAAACAAAAAAAACTATTTGGCAACTAAATACTGCTACTTTAGACGTGAAACTATCAAGACAGATGAAACAACAAAGTTTACCATATCCATTCTCGACTCTGAAGTCTTCGAATGTAGTAAATGAGCTGACAATTTCGGTGAAAACTCCGACCAGTAAATAAATGATATTTAAAGTTGTACTTGCACCTTGACCAGTTTTAGAATCACAGGACACTCGTTGCCACATTATGTCTCCTGTCAAAACAAGATACACATACACTCAGAACATGAAACAGTTTAACACTTGAAACGTCCCCTTAGAAAAATTATACGTACCTGTGCTTAAACTGACACACAATATTTTTAGCGCAACGCAATCTGACTTTCAAAAATCCCTACAAAAGAATGGCCCTGACTAACATTAACCTATACGTTTCACAAATCACTTACCTCACAAAAATCTTGGTTACTCGAACTACTGCAATACAGCGAGCTTCACTACTGCCAGCTAAATAAAAAATTCAAACTACGGAAGGCACTAACTACTGATAGGGATAGTTAGCAAATGAAAGATTTTAATAGAGAACAAACAATGTATTTACCTTAATAGTGTTCAAAAGTTATAATATATGTAGCAGTTCATGACATCCAGTCTTACAAATTTCAAAACTCCGCCATCTCTCTCCCCACACCCACCACTGCTGGCGGCTCAACTCCAACTGCCCAACGCTACGCGCTGTTAACATCCAGCTGCCGCTGCCCAACACTACAATGGCAGACAACAATGCAAACTAGCCATAGACTGCGCACAGCACAGCCAGTGATTTTTCATACAGAGCGCTATGTGGCGTTACCAATAAGAAAACCTAAACAGCCTACTTAAACACTTACACTCGAACATAACACAATTGAGTGGTCACATCAAGTACAATATGATGACCGAGAGTAGTTTGTGTTCCTGCAAGTTCATCACATCATCCATTATAGTTCGATTAGCTTTGAAATTACCAATCATGAGCCGGCCCCTGTGGCCGAGCAGTTCTAGGCGCTTCAGTCCGGAACCGCGCTGTTGCTACGATCGCAGGTTCGAATCCTGCCTCGGGAATGGCTGTGTGTGTTGTCCTTAGGTTAGTTGGGTTTAAGCAGTTCTAAGTCTAGGGGACTGATGACCTCAGATGCTAATCCCATAGCGCTTAGAGCCATTTGAACCAAACATGTAATCGAAAGTAGTTCCAGAATGTTTAATTTGGACCTGAGAGCTACACTGAAATGTTTCTCTTACTGACGTTCAATACTATGAGCTTGTGGAACCATTTACGTAAACTAAACGGGCTCTTACCTTCACTTTGAGGAGCTCTGTAGCATGTACTATAGTCACAAAACGTGCAGTTCCGACTTAACCACACCGAACAATAAGTATTGTACCAATAAACATTAAGAATAACTTGACTGTTCTACGCTTTATTGGTGACTAATATACCGAATAATTCGCTGAGAAGTTAGTATAATCGATAGCATGTTCTAGCACAGTTTAATTAGGGAAGTAACTTTAATTAGGGACGTAACAGTTCTGAGGAGGGCCTTGTACTACGCTTACTCATTTATGTACATATATTTTTTTGTCACAACGATTTCAGTAGCAAACTGAGCCATAAAAAAATCGCACTCATTTCCATTTGCTGCTTTCGTAACATCGACTGTACGCTTCCTTCGCTCAAATTCCTTTAGAAAGATTATTCACAGTGATAACGTACTTATTGTTTACTTGGCCAGCACCAATGTAAGCACAGTAACTAATGTTAATGAAAGTCATTACACAGTACAACTCCATAACAGGTACTCTCCTCAACAATCTCAATCAATGTAGCAATTAACAAATGCTTCACAAAATTTTACGTATCTGTTGTTAAGAAACAAATCAGAAAATTATTCTGTCATAAGAGAGGTATAACTTTTTCAAATATATTTTTTGTTTTGTTTTGGGGTTACCAGTCTACTGACTGGTTTGATACGCCCGGAGACGGAGTAGTCTCCTGTGCCTACTTCTTAATCTCAGAGTAGCAATCATAATCACACCCTCACTTATTTGTTCTCTTATTTGTCTTCCCCAACAGTTTTTGCCCTCTGCAGCACCTTCTAGTACCATGGAAGTTATTTCCCGATCTTAACACAAGTTATATTATCCTGTCCCTTCTTCTGGTCAGTGTTCTCTAAACATTCCTCTGTTCATCAATTCTGCGCAGAACCTCCTGATTTGTTATCTTATCAGTCCACTTGATTTTCAACAACCCTTCTGTAATACCACGTCTCAAACGCTTCAATTTTCTTCTTCTTTCACAGCCTGTGATTCACTTCCTCGCAATTCTGTCCTCCATACTGTCTCAGAATTTTCTTGGTCAAACTAACTCCTTGGTCCGATATCAGTAAACTGTTCACAGCAAGAAAGGCCCTCATTGTTGGTGCTAGTCTCCTTTTTGTATCCTCCTCGCTTTGTCCGTCCTGCATGATTCTGAGTTCAAAGTAGTACAGTTTCTTCACTTCATCTACTTTGCGGTTCCTAATTTTGACGTCAACTTTACCTATAATCTCATTTCTGCTGTTCCTTATTATTTTCTTCTTACTTTGATTTTCTTTCAGTCCATAGAGTGTGCTCTTTAGACTGCTCATTCATTCAACAGGTCCTAAAATACTTCCTGTCACGGATGGTAACAATGTCATCAGTGTACAGTATCATTGATACACTTTCATCCTGAATTTTAATCCCACTTTCGAAATCCTTTATTCACGCTTTTTTCCGTTTAGCGATAAATGATGATAAAATGATAAAAATATATACTGAAATGGCAATTTATGATTTTGATTTTTGCACCGTTACTCTGTAAAGACACATATTCGATGTAGATTTAGTTCAGAGTCGTAGTTAAATACAATAATCGATGATATCAAATATTTTATTTGCAATTAATAGATTGAGTGAGCCAGTGGTGCAGTTGCTGTATAAGTATTAGGGTCAGTGAAAAGGATCTCGAGCAACATGTAATTTTCTTACTCAACAGTAAATAATTTGCATTCAACAAGCAGAGGAGAAGCCTTTCATCTATAAATAGTGCAGATTCAAAATACTGGTTCTTTGGTTAAGGGGCAAGCTGAAAGTAGATGAATAACAGCTTAAATTTATTGTTAATCAAACAGCCATTCTGTTCCTATGTGACTACTTTACAAAATAAATCTTAACTTAATAAATGAATGAATCTGTATACATCCTCACAAAGTTGAACGCTATGGGATGTATCTTATGGAACAAAGATTGTGGTGTGTGGGATAAATTACCAGCAGTAACAGTGAAATTCTATTCAACGTGGCTGAACATTTATTTTCTGCAAACAATTAGGAAAACACTAGACTTTTATATAAAAACATAATGGTTGCTGAGGTCTGCCTAAAATAATCACGGGAGTGCAACAAATAATCGGATACCTTGCCTGATGGGCTTTTAAATCATTAAGCTCTCATAAAATGCTAAATAGGAATAATTTGTTCGTAAAGAATCATACAAGCACCTCGCGTTCATACTAACACCAAGCGGGAGACAGAAAAGAAACTAAATAAACGAGAACGTGCACCACAAACACACATTGTCGGCCAAAGCTTGCTCCACCGGCCTGACGTATAACACGGAAACCCGAAGCCATCGAATTGCGCGAGAGTCACGATCCGAAATGCAAATCAGGTAGAGAATTCATGTAAGACACAACACACATGTGAAGGCAACGTAATTTATGCCCTACTGATACAAAACAAGAACTGAAAGCCAATGAGCTGAAGGCTCGCTCGTTTTTCAAACGTGTGTAACAAGCCACGCAAAGCCACACCAAGAAACAATATGAAAATTCCGAAAAGTCAGTTAATCAGGGGAAAGAATTAGTTATACAAGTAAATTATCGCGAAATAATTGCAAGATGAAACAGATTTCGGCAACTGGAAGCTCTCCAAACCAACGACGAACACATGGGGTTTTACAAAGATACACGTACTAACCCATAGAAATTACGGAATACAGATGAAACAGAAGATCAAAATAACATAAGAAACGCAGGCACATGCAGTCACATTGGGAAACTGGAATTATAACTGAAACTAATCACAGTTCGCACAACACGCTCGCACAATCCTAATATATAGTCTTCTTATGTATTCTTCTGTGTAATTTTTTTTCAGCAGTTTGGGTGCGTGACATGTTAAAACGTGACGGTGTGACTAGAAGTTATTTGCTCTTGTTATCTTCGTGGGTTCTTGGACGATACTTTTCCGAGAAGCCTGATGGTATGGCTCCAGTCTAATAGATTCTACACACCAGCTTGAACCTGCGACCGTAGCAGCAGCGTAGTTCCGAAACGATTTTGAACATAATGTACGGTAGCGGTCGCGCGGTTCCAGACTATAGCGCCTAGAACCGCTATGCCACCCCGGCCGGCCTATGTGAAGAGACGCAAGAGAGAATGAGAAATAAGCCACGACACTTTGATGCAGAATGTTATTGTTGTTGTGGTCTTCAGTCCTGAGACTGGTTTGATGCAACTCTCCATGCTACTCTATCCTGTGCAAGCTTCTTCATCTCCCAGTACCTACTGCAACCTACATCCTTCTGAATCTGCTTAGTGTATTCATCTCTTGGTCTCCTCTACGATTTTTACCCTCCACGCTGCCCTCCAATACTAAATTGGTGATCCCTTGATGCCTCAGAATAAGCCCCACCAACGGATCCCTTCTTCTAGTCAAGTTGTGCCACAAATTTCTCTTCTCTCCAATTCTATTCAATACCTCCTCATTAGTTATGTGATCTACCCATCTAATCTTCAGCATTCTTCTGTAGCAACACATTTCGAAAGCTTCTATTCTCTTCTTGTCTAAATTATTTATCGTCCATGTTTCACTTCCACACATGGCTACGCTCCATACAAATACTTTCAGAAACGATTTCCTGACACTTAAATCTATACTCGATGTTAACATATTTCTCTTCTTCAAAAAGCTTTCCTTACCGTTGTCAGTCTACATTTTATATCCCCTCTACTTCGACCATCATCAGTCATTTTGCTCCCCAAATAGCAAAACTCATTTACTACTTTAAGCCTTTCATTTCCTAATCTAATTCCCGCAGCATCACCCGACTTAATTCGACTACATTCCATTATCCTCGTTTTGCTTCTGTTGATGTTCATCTTATATCCTCCTTTCAAGAGACTGTCCATTCCGTTCAGCTGCTGTTCCAGGTCCTTTGCTGTCTCTGACAGAATTACAATGTCATCGGCGAACCTCAAAGATTTTGTTTCTTCTCCATGGATTTCAATTCCTACTCCGAATTTTTCTTTTGCTTACTTTACTGCATGCTCAATATACAGATTGAATAACATCGGGGATAGGCTACAGCCCTGTCTCACTTCCTTCCCAACCACTGCTTCCCTTTCATGTCCCTCGACTCTTATAACTGCCATCTTGTTTCTGTACAAATGTAAATAGCTTTTCGCTCCCTGTATTTTACCCCATCCACCTTCAGAAGTTGAAAGAGAGTATTCCACTCACCGTTGTCAAAAGCTTTCTCTAAGTCTACAAATTCTAGAAATGTAGGTTTGCCTTTCCTTAATCTATTTTCTAAGTTAAGTCGTAGGGTCAGTATTGCCTCACGTGTTCCAATATTTCTACGGAATCCAAACTGATCTTCCCTGAGGTCGGCTTCTACCAGTTTTTCCATTCGTCTGTGAAGAACTCGCGTTAGTATTTTGGATGCAGAAAATAAGAAACTTAGTAAAGCGATCTGACTCGTAAATTAAATAGAAAATAGTTACACAACACATACTTTCATAAATTCAGCGCAACGAAAAGAAACGGGGCGTGCATACGCAATATCCGTAAGCAGCAACATGTTGTTTTAAATATGTCTTAGCCTTTCGCTTAGCGTTCAGTTGTGCAGTGAGGCAACCTCCTTGTTTGTGAGCACATAAATTAATACTGCAGAAAATAATTAACTAGTAAAACAATTGTGAAAAGTCCTGAGGCGTTTCGAACATATCGTCCTTCTATATAAATGTCTCACGGGAGCAGTCAGCAATCCAGCACACGACGAACTACCGTTTGTCAGCACCTGTAACTTAATTTGCATGTAGAGAAATTCTGTTCATTACTAGTACCAGCGTAAAAATGCTCCTATCGGAGCACAAAAAAGACGAATATTCTCCTCTTTAATAAAAGACTCTTTCTGAAAAGTGGGCTATCAGCTACCACATTCTACCTTCCTTAGCACCTTTAAAAATTTTCGCAAAAATACTGGCATGTAAACATATTCACCCTGTTTGTAACATGTAGCTTACTTCTCTCTCCCACAGGCTGCCCTAGCTGTAGCTCGTTCACACCCACTACTCCACTGCTGTACGCCGCTCATACCTATCGACTTCCACCTAACGATTCTCATCCACTCATTCAACCCAGTTCACAGTCATTATCTCTCTCTGTGCCTCTCTAACACACCCACTACTCCACTGCTGTACGCCGCTCATACCTATCGACTTCCACCTAACGATTCTCATCCACTCATTCAACCCAGTTCACAGTCATTATCTCTCTCTGTGCCTCTCTAACACACCCACTACTCCACCGCTGTACGCCGCTCATACCTATCGACTTCCACCTAACGATTCTCATCCACTCATTCAACCCAGTTCACAGTCATTATCTCTCTCTGTGCCTCTCTAACACACCCACTACTCCACCGCTGTACGCCGCTCATACCTATCGACTTCCACCTAACGATTCTCATCCACTCATTCAACCCAGTTCACAGTCATTATCTCTCTCTGTGCCTCTCTAACACACCCACTACTCCACCGCTGTACGCCGCTCATACCTATCGACTTCCACCTAACGATTCTCATCCACTCATTCAACCCAGTTCACAGTCATTATCTCTCTCTGTGCCTCTCTAACACACCCACTACTCCACCGCTGTACGCCGCTCATACCTATCCACTTCCACCTAACCATTCTCATCCACTCTTTCAGCCCAGTTCACAGTCATTATCTCTCTCTGTGCCTCTCTGACCGTCATCGTTTCCCATCTCACAGGCACAGACCCCTTCCTTCTGTCCAACTACTACTGTCTCCTCTCACTATTAATGTCTCCCTTTTGTTCTCTCTTCATTCTTCTATGCCATTCACTCTTTCCCGCTTTTGCTTTCTGTTATCAATGTCACTTTCTCTCTTCCTTGTTGTCTTCGTCATATACTCTGTCTTTCATTATCACTGTCTCTCACCCTCTTCCCCTTTCTCCTTCTCTTTATTCATCTCCCACTGGCACTGTCTCCTTCTCCATTTTCCGGGCACTATTTTGTTACTGTTCAACTATGTTCCACTGTCACTTTGTACCTCTCTTTCTCTCACACTGCCATTGTTTCCTTGGTTCCTTCTACACCACAACCACTGTCTAGTAACTTCCAGTATTTATTACTTCTCCGTCTCTTTCTGGCTGCCACTGTCTCGTTGTCTCTCAGCATAAAAAAGCACGAATATGTGCGCATCCCAATATTTTTGCGAACATTTTTAAAGATGCTGAGGAAGGCAGAATGAGGCACCTGGTATCCCACTATTCAATCAGTCTCTTAATGTAGAGGAGCATATTGGCCTTTTGTCTGCTCCGGTACGACCATTCTTCCGCTGGTTTCCTTCTTTTCTTGCCACAGCGGGCATATCACTCATTTGAAAGAACTTGGGGATCAGCAACATTTTGTTAGTTTACGCATGCGAAATCTAAATAACGCAAAATTAGTTTTACACCTCAGACCGGATTTTACGCGCTCCAGAATTTTGCATGCGCTTCAGTAGAACGTGGAGCTACCGGGACCCTTCTAATTATAACGAAGGCATTTTACATCACATTTTTTCGTGCTACGTCACGTTATAAACTACATTTTTACCTCTTATAACATTATAAGCGCGTATTTCAAGTGCGCGAGTAGGGCAACTTCAAACCTGGAAACGGATAAAGAAATTAGAAAATTTTCAAGATGGTTCGAGACCGGAATCTTACGAAAATATCGTTAAAAGTACAGCCATTTGCTGTGCATGGCTGCTTTGGAATCCGCGACTGTGGTTTGGTCCGCTGCTGACGGCGAAAAATAGTGAAAAATGCTTTTTTGGGATTTCCTCGGGAACCGCCCATGAATTTACGCAAATGCATATTCATTTATTCATGGCTATACCCGCCAGTTTAATTAAATCGTCATCAATTAGTCTATCTAATCCAATCATCAATTTAATTTTATGTATATATTTTACCATTACGGATAGGGTAACTTTGAACCCCTGTAACTGGGAAAAGGATAAAGTTATCAAGAAAATTTTCAACGTTGTTTGAGACCGGGAACTTAGGAATATATTATGAAATTATTAGTCTTTTGCTGTGCATATCCGCCTTGGAAGCCTCCATTAGTCTTTTGCTGCGCATAGCCGCCTTGGAATCCTCGTATAGAGCTTAGTCCTCTGGCATAAATGCTTTTTGGGGGTTTTCCGAGGTACCGCCCAGGAACTAATGTTGCCTCCCATAACCCCCGTGACGTCCACCGTATATCACGTCAAATGGAAAATAGAACCAACCCATTTGCTCCATTTGCCTGAGCGGGAGGAAGTGTCTAATATTCACTCTTTGACCCTGTTCTGTGTGATAGTGATCCTTCTCTTGGTTATACGATTATCCCCTAATCAAAGGGCTATCCAAAACACTTGACCCTATCTTTTTATGAGTAATAAAACCCGAGGTATGAACACCGCAAAATTCTGTTTTTATGCGCAACAGTTTGGAACATATTGGTAAGCATCTTGTCGCATGCATACCGACTCCTCAGTTGTGGCTCAGTGCCCGATTATCTATTTCTCGTAATCACTTTGACTCATGTAGTTATTTTACGTAAGTCATTTAGATTAAATGCAAGAAGTTATGTGGTTCTTGGTAGCATGAAGTCGAGAGAAGTGAATGTAACAAGCAGTATTTTATCAACGAACACAAAAAGAAAATTTTACAGGGCTCTTTCAAACTTCGTCTTCCAAGATTTAAAATTACATACCAGGTCAATATCATCTGACGCACATTATTCCGATTTCTTCAAAAACTTATCTTTACACTTCAGGAAACGCTAAAAATCTTTGAATTTATGATAGCACGGAGTAAAATAGCAACAAGTGATGCAGAAACTAGTTTCCAAACAGTTCGTAGTAGCAACCCGTGGTCAATTATTATTTCACGGAAGCAGGTGGTCTGATATCTACCCATGGAGTAACGCAAAGAAACATTGTCAAACTAACCACGTCACGTAAAACTAGCCTTCATCGCAATAAATAAGTTGTGGAGGTCTCACTCGTTTCCTTATGCATTGTAATGCCTGCTCAAGCCACCAGAGAAAGGCAGTTTCCTTCTCAACATGAGAATATAGTTCAAATGGTTCAAATGGGTCTGAGCACTATGGGACTCAACTGCTGTGGTCCTCAGTCCGCTAGGACTTAGAACTACTTAAACCTAACTAACCTAAGGACATCACACACATCCATTCCCGAGGCAAGATTCGAACCTGCGACCGTAGCGGTCGCACGGTTCCGGACTGCCCGCCTAGAACCGCGAGACCACCGCGGCCGGCTCTATAAATTGACTTTACATCTGTCGATTTTGTTCCATTAAGAGCGATGTGTTGAGTTGTATATACAAGTAAGTCTTGAGCAGAGTTGCCAGTCTGGTCCGATAGCCCGCCTCGATAGCTGAGTGGTGCCGGCACGCTGGCTCAGTGTGTTCGGTCAGAGGACTTACTTCAACGGATGTCATCTGACGTCCGCTACTGCCAAATACAACGAACCATAAAGAAAACAAAAGTTGTCTGCGCGACAGAATACCATGCAGAGGGGACCTTGTTCGATTCCTGGCTGCATTGGAGATTTTCTCCGGTCACAACTGGGTGTTGTGTTGTCTTCATTGTCGTCATATCATCCCCATCGACACGGAAGTCGCCGAAGTGGCATCAACTCAAAAGACTTACACCAGGCAACAAGTCTATCTGACGGGAGGCCCTAGCCACACCACAATTCATTTGTCGGTAAGCTCGTATTTTCTTCCGTAAACGGCAGTGCGGAAAGTTGTCAAACTCTTCCCGAAGTCAAGGAACACGGCATGTACACACGAGCGCAGTTGTCTACAGCTCTGTGCACCTCACGGAGGAACAGAGGAAATGAGTGGCGCATGATGTGTAGTAATTTGATTTAATTATCAAGTGGTCTGGGGCTTAGCGACTGATTTAGTGTCGGTACAATTCGTGCCCGCTGCCGCGGTTATACGGGTGATACGAGTGAGTATTACTGGTTCAAAAAATTATTTATCTTACGAGGGTCACTCCAAAAGAAATGCACACTATTTTTGTAAAAATACAGTTTTCATTCTGCATGTGTGAAAGTTTTACAGTGTGTAGATACATCCTTCCCGCTTGTTTCCAAACTTATTTCAACCCGTTCCCGCGAGTGCCGCCGTCAAAGCATGTCTTCAAGATCGCTGCTACACTTGACGTTCGTCAGAAGCAACGTGCTGTCATAGAATTCCTGTGCTGTTAAAACCAGACAGTGGGAAACATCCACAAGCGGTTGAAAAAGGTGTATGGAGATGCTACTGTGGATCGCAGTAGAGTTAGTCGGTGGGCAAGCAGGTTACGTCATGAAAGCGGGCAAGGGAATATTGAGGATTGTCGTCGCAGCGGCAGGCCTCATACTGCACACCCTCCAGACAATGTGCAGAGAGTTAACGAATTGGTGACTGCTGACAGACGCATCACAGTGAACGAATTGTCACGTTGGAACAGGAGAAGCAAGTGTTGCAGAATACTGAAAGTGTTGGCGTTAAAAAAGGTTTGTGCCAGGTGGTTCCCAGGGTGTTGACAGTGGCTCACAAAGAAACAAGAAAAACGGTATGCAGCGAACTTTTGGAACAGTACGAGAATGGTGGAGAAGAATGTCTTGGAAGAATTGTGACACGTGATGAAACATGGCTCCAACATTTTTCACTAGAGACGGAGAGGCATTCAATGGAGTGGCATCATGCAAATTCACCCAAGAAAAAAAATTCAAAGCCACACTTTCGGCTGGAAAAGTTATGGCTATGGTGTTTTTCGATTCCGAAGGACTCTTGCTTGTGGACATCATGCCAAGTGGAACCACCATAAATTCTGTTGCATACGTGACGACACCGAAGATACTTCAAGCTCGACTGAGCCGTGTTCGGTCACATCGGCAAAAGCAGGATGTTTTGCTGTTTGACAACAATTGCCGCCCACATGTCAGCCAAAAAACCATGGAAGCGATCACGAAACTCGGATGGACAACACTGATACACCCGCCTTACAGTCCTGACCTGGCTCTCATCTCTTTGGGAAACTGAAAGACTCTCTTCGTGGAACAAGGTTTGAAGATGATGACTCCCTTGTGCACGCTGCCAAACAGTGGCTCCAACAGGTTGGTCCAGAATTTTACGGTGCGCGTATACAGGCGCTGGTTCCAAGAAGGCGTAAGACAGTTGAGAGGGATGGAAATTATGTAGAGAAATGAAAATACTGTTCCTAAAGGATGTATCTACACACTGTAAAACTTTCAAACATATAGAATAAAAGATAGATTTTATAAAAAAATAGTGTGAATTTCTTTTGGAGTGACCCTCGTGTTGGAGATAATTATGAATCTGTAAGGTGAAATGTTGAAATTTCTTTATGGATCTTTTTCCGAATCTGTGAAACTTAAATAATAACCAGGATTAGATACTCTGTTTTTAAATGTTGCCGGCCGCGGTGGTCTCACGGTTAAGGCGCTCAGTCCGGAACTGCGTGACTGCTACGGTCGCAGGTTCGAATCCTGCCTCGGGCATGGATGTGTGTGATGTCCTTAGGTTAGTTAGGTTTAAGTAGTTCTAAGTTCTAGGGGACTGATGACCACAGATGTTAAGTCCCATAGTGCTCAGAGCCATTTGAACCATTTTTTTTAAATGTTAAGTATACTGAAATTTTGATTTTACTGAATCCATGTTGGTGTTGTTATAGAGGGGATTTTCGTTCTCCAAAAACGTCATAGTAGCGCTCTGCCCGTTCGGGATTGCTCCGCGACGTGCCTTTTGCGCGCTACGACGTCTTAAGGCACGGTCCGTGTGACGGCAGCCTTAGACATCTTCAAACGCACGTCACACTATTCATCGGTACTGCAGTATCGCTCCTCTTTGAACACTGTGAGACGAGGGCGGCGTTTAAAAGTCTGCAGCGGACGCGGCGTGCGTTCCTTGACCCTCAGCACGGCACAGCTTCCTGTGGCTGTGAAGTCACAGGCGGAGAGTGGCCGCCGCGCGCCATACGGAATCAGCGCCGAGACCACTGCCTGCCGGTCAGCCCCGCTGCTGTATACTCTCTGCGGCTGACAGGTTGACGACGCGCCCCGGCGACTGTCAGCATGCGAGGCGCAGCGCGGGCGCCGCCTCATTGAGATGATTAGCGGCGGCGCGGGGGCGGAAGGCGGCCCGGAAGCGGGGGCGGGGCGCTCGGCCGCCGGCCTGCATCCATCATCAGTCAGTGGCACCGCCGCCTCCGACACCGCCGCCTCCTACACCGCGACCGCCACAGCGGCACGGCTAGAGCAGCGTGTTTACCCACGGTCGTACGTCCACATCTGCATCCAGATCAATACTCGTCAAGCTACCTAACGGTGGGTGACGGAGGGTTCTTCTGGTACCACTAACGGATTCCCCCTTCCATGTTCCACTCGGGAATGACGCATGGGAAGAAAGATTGTCAGCAAGCCTCCGTATTGGCTCTAATTTCTCGAATTTTCTCCTCATGATCATTACCCAAGACGTATTTGAGGGGGAAGCTATATGTCGTCCGAATCTTCCCCAGCAACTGTTCTTTCGATATTTCAACAGTAAACCTCCCCGAAATGCGCAGCATCTCTCTTGTAACGTCTGCCACTAGAATTTGTTGAGAATCTCCGTAACGCTGTATCGTGAACTAAACCATCCCGTGACGAAACGCGTCGCTCTTCGTTGGATCTTCTATATTCCTTCTATCAGTCAAATCTGGTAAGGATCCCAGATTCACGGACAAAACTCAAGATTCGGTCGAGCAAATGCCTTGTAAGCTACTTCTTTAGTGGGTGACTTACCTTTTCGAGTGTAATGAATTTTCTGGAGACTAGAAATCTACTCTGTAGGAATCAGCATTGGTTTCGAAAAAGACGATCGTGTGAAACCCAGCTCTTGCTATTCGTCCACGAGACTCAGAGGGCCATAGACAGACGTTCCCAGGTAGATGCTGTGTTTCTAGATAACAGAACGCAGCATGTCATTCTCAATGGAGAGAAGTCTTCCGAAGTAAGAGTGATTTCAGGTGTGCTGCAGGGGAGCGTCGTAGGACCGTTGCTATTCACCATTTATATAAATGATCTTGTAGATAACATTGGAAGTTCACTGAGGCTTTTTATGCATGATGCTGTAGTATATCGAGAGGTCGTAACAATGGAAGACTGAAATGCAGGACGATCTGCAACGAATTGACGCATGGTGCAGGGAATGGCAATTGAATCTCAATGTAGACAAGTGTAATGTGCTGCGAATACATAGAAAGAAAGATCCTTTACCATTTAGCTACAATATAGCGGGTCAGCAACTGGAAGCCCTTAATTCCATAAATTATCTGGGAGTAGGTATTAGGAGTGATTTAAAATGGAATGACCATATAAAATTAATCGTCGGTAAAGCAGATGCCAGAATGAGATTCATTGGAAGAATCCTAAGGAAATGCAGTCCGAAAAGAAAGGAAGTAGGTTACAGTACACTTGTTCGCCCACTGCTTGAATACTGCTCACCAGTGTGGGATTCGTACCAGATAGGGTTGATAGAAGAGGTAAGGAAGATCCAACGGAGAGCAGCGCGCTTCGTTACGGGATCATTTAGTAATCGCGGAAGCGTTACGGAGATGATAAATAAAGTCCAGTGGAAGACTCTACAGGAGAGACGCTCAGTAGCTCGGTACGGGCTTTTGTTGAAATTTCGAGAACATACTTTCACCGAGGAGTCAAGCAGCATATTGCTCCCTCCTACGTAAATCTCGTATACAAATATATTTTCTAAATCGTTTTGAAATTTGTTTAGATCTTCTGATGACTTTACTAGTCAGTAAACGACAGCGTCATCTGCAAACAACCTAAGACGCCTGCTCAGATTGTCTCCTAAATTGTTTATGTAGATAAGGAACAGGAGACGGCCTATAACACTATCTTGGGGAACGCCAGATATCACCTGTGGTTTACTCAATGACTTTGCGTTATTTAGCGCGAACTGTGACCTCTCTGACAGGAAATGACGAATCCAGTAACATAAACGAGACGATACTCCGTAAGCACGCAATTTCACTACAAGCCGCTTATGTAGTACAGTGTCAGAAGCCTTCTGGAAATTCAGAAATACGGAATCAATTTGAAATCCATTCTCAATAGCACTCAACACTTCGTGTGTGTAAAGAGCTAGTTGTGTTTGACAGGAACGATGTTTTCTAAACCCATGTTGACTTTGGGCCAATCGACGGTTCTCTTCGAGGTAACTCCTAATGTTCGAACACAATACTGCTGCATATCGACGTAAACGGTATGGGCCTGTAATTTAGTGTATTACAACTATTGCTCTTCTTGAATATTGGCGTTACCTGTTTATCTTTCCAGTCTTTGGATACGGGTCTTCCGTCGAGCGAGCGCTTATATGATTTTTAAGCATGGACTTATTGCAACAGGATACTCTGAAAGGAACCTAACTGGTATACAGTCTGGCCCGGAAGGCTGGCTTTTGTTAAGTGATCTAAGTTGCTTTATTACTTCGAGCATATCTACTGATTAATTACTCATGTTGGCATCCGTTCTTGATTCGAACATCACAGCGTACAGCATGATTCATGCTTCCACATCACTCGCTTCCAATCAGCCACCGTCCAGTTGCAGCGGGGCGGGGTCGGTCGTCTGCATTCTCTCTTTCACTTATCGAAAGTCCACCTACCTCGATATGCTTCTTTCCGACGTCCCTCACTCTGTGGTAGCAGATACGTGCTAGGCAGTGTAAAGCAGCGTTGATGAAATCACTACCTAATACCTACCACACAGACGCCGCGTGACTCGAGTTGAATGTCAGTTCCTGAAGGTCCATTTTTTTAAAAAAAATCGGGCGTTCTGAGGATGCAGTCTACTTGCAGAAAGCATTTAAAATTTGACTGAATCTGCTTTTTGTTCGTATGGAAACACATGAAATGGCTATTAATTACGTATTTAAAATGAAAATCCTCTATCATTCAAAGTTCACTGTCTGTACAACATAGTTTCACCGGAAAGAAGCCAGAATTTTTGCAAGTCCGACCCGACTAATTTTCACGTTCTGCCAGGTACCGACGCATAACTATTCGCGAGTTACACATTCGGTCGTTTCAGTAGTCTTCTTCGTAAGAAGTGCTCGACGAAGTATTCCGTACAGACGAAGTATTCCGTACAGAGAACAAAACATGCAACACGGAATTGTTACTACGACCAGAAAGTTCACAAGCTCATAACCCTCAAACTATTTAATTTAGAAACATCAAACTTTCATTGAAATGTTCGTAACTCCGGTGGCTTCACACACGAGGTATTCGAACCGCAATTAACCGACTATTTCTTCAATTTTTACGGAACTATCCAACATGGTGTCATCCGTAGGCCGGTTAGCAAGCGACTATCTCGAACTATTCTACTCACTGGCCGCTCCACTATATTCGCGCGGGAACAGCTTAATTCTGATTGGCTGTTGATCTAAACGATCAATCAAAATGTTCCTTCCAGATCATTCTCGTGGCAAAACTTGCCTTATCCAGTCAATAATGTGATAGTAATTAACGACATTAAAACTTCCATTTCTAGTATATTGTTTAATCAAAATAAGCGAAGTACGAATTATTCTTCAAATTAATAAATAAACTTAATCCGCCTCTAACTTTCATGCTGGCTGCTTTTATACAAAAGCAAGCTCACACCGACATACGTCATCTGAATCACGGTTGGTGGTGGTGGTTAGTGTTTAACGTCCCGTCGACAACGAGGTCATTAGAGACGGAGCGCAAGCTCGGGTTAGGGAAGGATTGGGAAGGAAATCGGCCGTGCCCTTTTAAAGGAGCCATCCTGGCATTTGCCTGAAACTATTTAGGGAAATCACGGAAAACCTAAATCAGGATGGCCGGAGACGGGATTGAACCGTCGTCCTCCCGAATGCGAGTCCAGTGTGCTAACCACTGCGAATCACGGTTGCATCGTAACTTTCCCACGGTGTATTTGTACAAGATTTTATGAAAAATGACATATTAAGTTTTAAACTATGTCCCACATACACTCTCTCAATCATTCTCACGCACTCACCCAACAAAATGTAATCAAATAATAATTTGATCGATTTTTGTATTGCGTAATGCACAGTGACTAAAGTGTTAAAAAAGAAAATCTAATTAATTGATTTTTATGCACTGGTAACTTTGTAATGGTTTCAAATGTTAGTGCAAGTCAACCTAACATGGTTTAAAAAAACAAGCATTGGTTTTAGGACTTGTAGGTAATTTTCTTTACCTCCGGCACTATAATGAACAAAAATCTGAAATTTTGACAGCGTCATTCCATTAATAACAAAAGGCTATGTACCAAATTTGAACAAAATCAGATAATGACTAATATGGCTTACTTAGATTCGTAGAGGGTATGAATCTTTCTATTGACTGACTGTTACGCTATGTAGTTCTCACGGCAGGCAGCGTCAGCTGCTCTGTGAGTAAGGAGACAGAAAAAAAAAAAAAAAAACCATAGCCATCCTACAGTCACCGTACCAAACGGCTGCGTGCCTTACTGCAAAGAATGTTATTTGGTAATAACCTGCTACGTTACACAGTGGCGTCGGTCGTTATACGACCTCCAGCGTCGCTCAGCACAAATACGGGCTTACCAGGAGCTGCTCGACCGTTGTACCAATTCTTTGTGACTCCCTACGAAAAGCTGGACTGCTGGTAACATTGATTTCGTGCGATTTTTTTACAACCACCCCCACAATGTTTAACGATCCCTGTCTATCTTTACGTGAGGTCTGACTGCTCCCGGTTTTAGTTGTGCTTCTTCCTTCGTGTTTCCGCTCCACAGTCAGATCAGCAACAATCGGCTTGGGAAGCTTTAGCTGGGTTGAAACGTCCCTGACGGGTTTCTTACCCACCTGACTTCCAAAGAATATAGTCCACGTTCGAAGTCACTGAGCTTTCCAGACGGACACAGTTTGCTGTTAGTGCTTCTCTACTGAGAACACAGCAATCCCCGGCTTGTTCACACTGTCGTATCACCTCTCGTGACATCCAGTGGATAATTCCGAATTACGTATGAGCGTCCGGATACTTTTGACCAAGTAGTGCATGTTATCATAATCATATTCGAGACGAGCCATCTGACGGTGACATATACGTATCCAAGTCTGGTATTTGAAAGTGTTGACGTCTATTAAAGAACGAAATCTTCATTATGTTCCACTCGAAAATGGCTAAGGTTGAAGTTGTAGAAGTAAATTTTGAAGATAGATAATTGTAAGAGTCAGTGGGGATCACGACGTCTTGTAAAAAGAGAACACTGTTGCACGGTCCTGTTAGATGTTACTCGGACCTTTGAGATGGTCTGACTCCACTTCTGCCAAATAACAACAGATATAAATCAGTTTAATGTCCTACACGTAAATAACCTAAGAGTTTCGATATCGTCTGACTATGCAATCAGTCACTAAGATCAGTCACCGGCTTCAAATATCTAAGAATTTGTCTGCGCAGTTATGGTTCAAATGGCTCTGAACACTATTGGACTTAACTTCTGAGGTCATCAGTCCCCTAGAACTTAGAACTACTTAAACCTAACTAACCTAAGGACATCACACACATCCATGCCCGAGGCAGGATTCGAACCTACGACCGTGGCCGTCGCGCGGTTCCCGACTGAGCGCCTAGAACCGCGATACCACCGCGGCCGGCTCTGCGCAGTTATAAAGTGGAACGAGCACATAAAGCTACTAGTGCGTTAGTAAGATGTCAGATTCATATTCATTGGGGGAATCCTAACGCAGTGACGTTCACATAGGAAAGAGATCGTCCACAAAACCCTTGTTCTACCACTTATTGAGTATTCGCCATCGATTTGTGACCCTTGTGAAGTTATATTGGCGGAAGAGGTAAAAAAGATTCAAGGAAGAGATGGTGATTCGTCTAGAGTGTCTATTCAACGTGAATGTGTCGCTGAAATGTTCAACGAACTGCAGTAAAAATGTTCCTTTGTGGTGGTGCAATTATACTGCAGGTGTTATTACGATAGTTGACACCTTACAGATTACGAGACAGAAAAGGCGACGAGACGGTTTCCTAAGATTTTACAGTACAAAGCGTATAAAATAGGGGAGGAAGATATGACACTGTGGAGAGCAGACTTCGGATATCGTTCAAACAGGGGAAAAAAGTGTGACTGTATATTGTTCTGATGAAATGTGACCTGAATGAGCTGTTACTTTGACGCTACAATCAGTAAGAGGGAATGCTAATAATGTGTAAACTTGGAAAATAGTTTGTATGTGGGATAGATGGCAAAATAGACGAGAAGCAAAGTGCGATAGGCAAAAGGTAGCTCCAAAATTGAATTATAAAGAAAAATTAATTTCCAAAATTCGATGCAGCGGTTTTTCTTACAAAAGATGTGGTGTCACACATTATGCGACAATTAACATTTACAAAACAAAAATTAGACACTTTTTGGTCAAATTACAGTACCAGTCAATGTTCAGTTTGTTTTTATATCTGTCGTATATTCGTCTATTTGGCAACAAAAGTATTTCATACTACATCGCCAAGACTGAAATTGCAAATAATGCAAACTGGTGCTTTCACTATAACCCACAGAAAAACAGACAACAGTGATGGAAAACACTAGAATTTCCGAGACGAATGTTTCGCTTCGTAACGAAGTTTCAAAGCATAAAATTGTGTGATGTCAATTCTGCGTTAGCGTATTACGAAAAATGTGCGGCATGGACACGAAGATAAAGACAACTAGGATTTTCTACAGTTTTAAACAATAGACAGACGTAAAGGAAAACAGAAGATGCAGAGTTTCAAACATTGTTTTCCTGGAACAGTGCTGTTGGGCAGGGTGCCTAAACTGTCATCCGAGCAAAGGACAAAGCCTCGGAAACACGTCGTTACTGTTGTTGTTCTTAACCTTCATCTTTCTGGACCTGCTTACTGTATTCATCTCTTGGTCTCCCTCTACTGTTTTAACCCCCCCAAACGTACCTCCAATTCTAAATTGCTGATCCCTTGATGTATCAGAATGTGTTCTACCTACCGGGCCCTTCTTTAAGTCAAGTTGTGCCCCAAATTTCTTTTCTCCCAAATTACATTCAGTACTTCCTCATTAGTTACGTGATCGACCCATCTAATCATCAGCATTCTTCTGAAGCACAACATTTCGAAAGCTTCTATTCTCTTATTGTCTAAACTGTTTATAGTCCATGTGTCGCTTCTATTCATGGCTACACTCCATACAAATACTTTCCAGAAAATACATTCTACCACTTAACTCTGTATTCGATGTTAACACATTTCTGTTCTTCAGAAATGCTTTTCTTGCCATTGCCAGTCTGCATTTTGTATCCTCTCTAGTTCGGCCATCATCAGTTACTTTTCTACCAAAATACCAAAACTCATTTACTACTTTAAGTATCTCGTTTCCTAGTCTGATGACTTGTTACGAAGTGTTTACTTATTTACAGTTCCCAGTTGTACCGTTATAGCGACTCGGTAGCCTTCATTTATTGCACTAACGTGCGTCGGCAAACCAGTAGTAACACTACCATAGCACTTCTCTCTTACTTATCCATTTCTCTCTTTTTTCTGTTTAAACATACAGATGTTCAACTCGTGATTCCCCGGTCCTCTATTATGCTGAAGACCACGGGCGGGCAACATTAGCTTTGGGATCTACAACCTTATGGAACTGGTCCCAAGAGAGCCGCATTTATAAGAGGGTAATAATTAACAATAGTGACAAACATGGAGCACAAAATTTTTAAGACAACCTACACAACATGAGTATACTGAAACTGTTCTGATACTTTAATATTAAATGATCTCTGTGAATACTGGAGTCGGCAGGTATGAATGCAGAAATACTTGCAATTTTTCCGACTTGCACTGAAATTTTCACTATAACAGCATCAAGAGCATCTTCAATGAGACAACTTCGAGTAGTATCATTGTAACCAGGTCTAACATCTCTCCCGCCACCTTCAAGTCATTTGTTACATACAGTATCTTACAAATATGCGCAGCTGGGGTTGATATTCGATGTCTGTACATTCGTCCAAAACAACACTTATTGCTGGACCCACACTAATCATGTTTTTTGCAAATTACTTAAAACATTGCCACTGTTGGCAGAAACTCGCCTCTCTACTGGGTATTTAGCTGCGGTCGCTTGGCCAATAATTTTTCGCGGTTTCTTGTGTATTCGGTGTCTAAAATAGAAACAATATTCCTCATTATGAACTCTGCGTAAGTTTTCTTTGCTTTTGCGGTATTAAAAACCAAACTTGCTTGCTTCCTTTGTAGTCACTGACATAGCCCTTTGGCCTTCAAGTTCTTCCTATAATTATGTCAACTTAGCTTTCCTTAACTGAGGACCAACAAGAACGTCTTTGTTAAAATCACTATAGTTATCGCCCTGATGGATTTTCAGATTATTAGCCTTGAACTGCCATTTGATGAAAGAGAAAGCATCGTTTCACGTGTCTGTCTACGAAAACGGATTCCTCTTCTCATTATTTATTAAGGGTCCATTCTTCACATTTACGCTTCTTAGGAATTGGTACCACAACAGTCCAGGGCCACAGCATAGACTGCAACCGGCACGCAACTCGCTATGAGACTAACTGACTGATAGGGGCCGTCCGCTGTGACCGAGCGGTTCTAGGCACTTCAATCCGGAACCGTACTGTTGCTACTGTCGCAGCTTCGAATCCTACCTCGGGCATGGATGTGTGTGATGTCCTTAGGTTAGTTAGGTTTAAGTAGTTCTAAGTCTAGGGGACTGATGACCTCAGATGCTAAGTCCCATAGTGTTAAGAGACATTTGAAACATTTTTTGACTGATAGAGCTGTCCACCATAACCAAATCGACAAGGGCCGCACAAAACTGAGACAACAGCCACACACGACTCGCGAACTGCAATGTGGTCACTCCTGGAATATATCGTGTGTCCCACAGAGCAATCAGTTTTCGAGTTGACGCTGTCTCCATTTACTCTCGCGTATCTGTGATGCAACAACATACGGCAGTGAGGTATTACGAACTACAGTTTTAGTCTAAGAATACAACTAGAACGCAAACGCTATTAGTTATACGGTAAATGTTTGCTCCGAAAGTGTGTGAGAACACTGCACTTAAACTTCACCGCCTTCTGTCACTGAACAAGAAAAAGCACACAGAACATATTTGAACAGGAGGATACGTAGCAAACTAGTGCCGTTAGTCTTCAGAGATATGAGAAATAGGCTCAGTGGGGCAATATTAAGAAAGTTAAACCATACTAATAAACATTACCATCAGGATAATTGACAAGCCTGATGAAAACAATTTATATAGAATGTGTTTTAGTAATGAAACTTGAAAATTTCGTACGTTCGCTACGACGTTGTTTTCGGCCTTCGAAGATAATAGCTTAACACAACTAAGTCTCTTCCTGTACATGTACTATTGTTCGAAACATTTGATATATAATGTTATTAGTAATTTTAGTCTTTTACACAAATGAACTATTTTTCTGACTGTATGAAAACTGGAGTTTGTACTGACTCTGAATAATAATGAATATTATAACATATGCTTTTAGACAGAGAGATAAACTGAATTACGTACTGTACTGAAACGTGATGCTGTTATGACTTTACTTTACATTTGAGTGTTAGAAAAGTACCTTTGCGTTGCTTTAACTGAAACACAGCAGTCTGAGCAACGAGCATTTGGTATAATGTCGTGCTCGTAATTTTTTTTCTAAGTGAGTAAATACTAGGATATGCTGACTTAAATTCAGAAAATTAAAAAAAATGTTAGTGATTAATTTTTTCTGATCTCCACCGAAGTTTATTTCACTTCAAATAGAAGCCACTATTAATGTTCCAACCCTCGTATATAATTGTGGTCTACTTACAACTAACCTCCCCATCGTTTTCCTATCAGATAAAAATGTGCTGGGCACTGACTGAAGCGCATGTTCCTCTCTATTATACACTCACAAAAGCAAAATACATCCCCTGCTCGTGACTCATCGGAAATCTACTGAACTGCAGAATAATTGAGGCTTTCAAACTGACTGTCTTTCAAAAGTTTGCAGAGTCTGCAACTAATGAAATAGGAAACAGTACGGTTCTCCTCTGGTCACAGTACGTGAACCCTCTATGAAGGCTTGAACTCCC
Source organism: Schistocerca gregaria (assembly GCF_023897955.1). NCBI lineage: Eukaryota > Metazoa > Arthropoda > Insecta > Orthoptera > Acrididae > Schistocerca > Schistocerca gregaria. Next base: position 802,371,309 of record NC_064921.1, on the reverse strand, counting down.
CACACTCTTAAAGTGCTGTTATAACGGAATGAGCTACCTTTATTCTCTTTAGAAACTGTTCCTTTAGAGTCAATAATGACGGTCCCGATGATTGTTTCAAAGAGAATATTGCCTCACGTATTCCTTCATTTCTCTGGACTCCAAACTGATCTTCCCCGAGGCTCTTCTTTATCATAAACACTTAACTCCCCTAATTAAATATTATAGTTGACAATGAAAAGTCTTGGGTAAGTCACAGAAGATCCTGACTGGATATAATGTGAGGGGGAAGAATGCACTCAGTGAACGCAGAACAGACATTCTGAAATCCTGTCATTAGTTTAGGCAAGTGCCCCTATTTCAGGGCGTTACTAAGTGACGCTAAGAAAAGACTAGTGTGTCGCTGGACAGTAGGGGGGCAATGGCCCGCCAGCGTAGCCGAGAGACGCGCAGTACACAGAAGTGGGGCGGGCGATATAATGGACCGGCAGATAATTAAATGACGCACCGGCCGCCGAAACTGCGGGGCCTCTTCAGGCCAGAGGATGAGCTATTTGCAGGCCAGACCTTAATGGGAGCCGCCCGAAAGTGCATTAGCGGCGTACCGGGCCGCAGTCGGACCCACCTGTGATCTGTAGACAATTACCCAACATTTCGCAAATTGGATTGCGCTATCCGCCGCGAACACACCGGGTACTTTAGAAATCACTCCTTTTTTATACTCCGAAGTAAATCGATCTCCGTGGAATAAACCAACAAATGCTTTTAAAAGAATTTAATGGAATAATTGAATTGAAGGTAAAACATATCGGATAAATAAATAATGAGGCAAAGATGAAAACTCAATAACTACGGCTGCGGTGGGTTCACGTGGCGCAGAACTGAGAGTGATTCCGGATAAAACTCGGACGTCCGCCGAGAAGGCGGTAGCTTTAAACAGCCGCTATCGTGCTGTACGTGAACAAGAAACCAAACTGCTGTTATAAAGGTCGAAGTAGGCGTCAGGGACTAAGGCACTGTTATAGACTATCCCCTAAGTTATTCAGTTCGTACAAAGAGCAAAAACTGAAGGAAACTAAGCAGGAATTTGGAAAGAACTAAAGTTCACAGGGAAGAAACAAATATTTTGAGATTTCCTAGTAAATATCAGTTCTGTCAGAGAGGGCATTTCGGCTTGAATGATCAGTTGAACAGAATGTATGATGTATTGAAAAGAAATTGTGACATGAAGTTCAACAAAAATAAATCAAGATCAATAGCGTATAGCCGAATTAAATCGGCGGATGCTGAAGGTATTCGACGGGGAAATGAGACAGTAAAGGTGCATTTTGCTACTAGGACAGCAAAACAACTGACGATCGCCGAAGTATAAATAACATAAAATGCAGTCTGGCGTCAGTAAGAAAAACGTTTCTGAAAAACAAGTTTGTTGTTGTTGTTTTTGCGGTCTTCAGTACTAAGACTGGTTTGATGCACCCCTCCATGGAGGTTTATGATGAGCAGACATCTTCATCTCTACATTCATTTCAACCTGCTTACTGTATTCAATCCTTTGTATCAGAAAATCCAGCGTAATGTCTTTCTCGTATTACACGTGAAACACATAACGAATAAATACTATATTAACTTATCTCTGTCGTATTATATATGAACTAGGGCTAGAATACCACCAACTTTCCTTGGTAACATTAATTTTTTGCTATGGTCCTTGATTTTTGAGTGTTTATGTCTTAATCAGTGAGATAATCAACATTAGCATATTTGATATTAGCTATATGAAACATAATGAGGATTAAAATTCTACTGAAAGTTATTATAGTGTATTATCAAATACTTCCGTTCCTTTACTGCTTTGTAATTTATTTTGCACCAAGACGTGCTTTTAACCCTGCGAAACAACATTCCGACCCTCTTAAACTGTACTGATATAACAGAAATTCTGAAACTGTTATCCGATAGCGCTATTCAAGCGCTGTCTGTTGACACTTTATTCGTTAAGATCACTTAAGGCATTAAGGCGTTTTTAGTTTTTAAAGGAAAGAGTTTTGTGTTTCGTCCTTAGTATCTAAATTACTATTCATTATATCTGCAGGGTTGATGTTCCTCGCCTCGCTTTGCTTTTTCATGTGCTCCCATTTCTTGTCTTGTATCTTCATTACTACGGATTTTACTTGATGGGTTACCCATAAAAAGTTCTTCTGTCGGGGTCAAATACTTAACTTGTGTTATCTGCTTCGAAGAGTTAATCTTACTGCTGTTGCAGTAGAAAAAATGAATTAACAGAAGTCCTGGTGCTATGAACACTAACCAACTGGGTAGTAATGACCGCATTAATTCTTGCCACACGTAGTTTTGAGTTTCTGTCTTGGTTATTTCAAGGTACAACTGTACAAAGTTGACACGGTGTGTGCCTTTTAGAGTGGATTACATGTTGACTGTACTGATCGACCGTGTCTACACTTAAAGCAAATCTGGACGTAAGCAGTGCTTCCACAAGGGCCTTATATGCATTTTACTACAATGACGTAATTAAAGAATTTCAATGAATTTTGACAGTACATTAAATAACACTGTATAAACTATAAAATAAAACGACATTACATAATAAATGAATGTAGTGGCAGTCTCATTCATCATGAAAATAATCGTAAAGGCAACTATAACAATACATATTACGTTTTAGTGGATTATTCGCAAAATATGGAATATAAATTCTTCGTAGCATGTTTCCAAGCTTTAATAAAAATTTACTTGATTTCAGTAAAACTGTCTTTTCAAAACTGAGTCCAGCAGACAGGACAATGCTTTGTAATTACATAGTTACACTCGTATTTTAATCAAAATCTGTTCTTTGTTTTTTGAATTATGTTAGTTTTAAACTATGTATCATAATTAATGATTATAACTGAATATTACTGATCTTAATTACTTTCAAAACACTTCTGTGTTTAAATGCGTTATCGACGATGATGATAGCAGAATTTTAGCAGTATTAACAGAATAGAATGGTTTTAAACATTCCTAACAATTACAGTGACTACTAGATATGGAATAGATACATTGTCGAGGTCTATTTCGCCTCCAGAATATAATATTACTGATATTGCCCATATTTGGTTATACTTGGGATTGTTGTTGGCATGCTATTACCTTTTCGTTAGTTAACGGGAGTGAGAAACTGCTGATACTAAATCTTTTTAAAAAGCTATAAGATCCTAGCTGTTACGTTTGATACTTAGGCGGCGACCGTGAAGTAACTCGGGGTTTTTTTGAGTTTGTGCCGCGGCAGCACCCTTACGGACGCCAGTCGTCTGGTCAGAAGCTCCCACAGTAAGCCTTCACCGTGGCTGGTGCCCTTACAACGGCCGCCTATCTCCTGGTCGTCGTACTCTGCCCGTAGCAGGGCTCGAGGCGCCGCCGCGTGTGTGTGTGTGTGTGTGTGTGTGTGTGTGTGTGTTCATGACATCCAGTGTTACAAATTTCCTTTTTTCTGACGGACACACGTCCAGATCGTCCGCTCTCAAAACTCCGCCATCTCTCTCCGCACATCCACCACTGCTGGCGCCTCACCTCCAACTGCCCAACGCTAGGCGCTGTTCACATCCAACTGCCCAACTCTACAATAGCGAATATTCCAACAATGAGTCCAACCAGCCACAGACTGCACACAGCACAGTCAATGATTTTCATACAGAGCGCTACGTGGCGTTACCAGCATTAAAACCTAAACAGCCTACATACACACTGAGTTCCTTTTGGCGAAAAAGGGCAGTGAACAAAAGCTCGGAGACTGGTCGGGTCAGGCGTTTGTTATCATCGCAAGAAGGTCGCGCTTCCCTGTCCGATCTCCTGCGTGCCGGCTGGCCGCACGGAGCTGTGACTCCTGTCGTGTTGGAGCGTGCGGACACTCTCATTCAAAGTGATCGACATATTATAATCTATCTGTTGACAGTGCCGACACACATGTCCACCTGTTGGGATACTCAAAGTTCTGTGTCCACTGGGTTCCATTCCGCCTAACAGAAGATGAGAAAGAGCAACGGACGACCACCTGTGAGGATTTGCTTGCCGAAAAACAATTTTCAAATGTGTGTGAAATCTTAGGGGACTTAACTGCTAAGGTCATCAGTCCCTAAGCTTACACACTACTTAACCTAAATTATCCTAAGGACAAACACACACACCCATGCCTGAGGGAGGACTCGAGCCTCCGCCGGGACCAGACGCACGGTCCATGACTGCAGTGCCTTAGAGCGCTCGGCTAATCCCGCGCGGCTACGATGCTGCTTGTGACAATTTTTTGTCGGGCATAATTTCAGGCTGCGAAACATGGATTCATCATTTCCAACTGGAAACATAATGACAATCCATGGAGTGGCGCCAACCATCTCTCCGCCGAAGAAAAAGTTCAAAACTGCACCTTCAGCGCCGGCCGTGGTGGCGGAGCGGTTCTAGGCGCTCCAGTCGGGAACCTCGCGACTGCTACGGTAGCAGGTTCGAATCTTGCCTCGGGCATGGATGTGTGTAATGTCCTTAGGTTAGTTAGGTTTAAGTAGTTCTAAGTTCTAGGGGACTGATGATCTGAGGTATTAAGTCCCATAGTGCTCAGAGCCATTTGAAACATTTTTTGCACCTTCAGCCGATAAATTATGGCGACGGTTTTCTGAGACGCCGAAGGGGTTATTCTATATGCTGTCCTCCTTCACGGTCCAACGATGGACTCTGAAGTGTATTGTGCTATCCTCAGTAAATTTAAGGAAACGATTTTATAGCGTATTCGTCGCCACAGAAATAGAAACGAACGTCTCCTTCACCATGACAATGCAAGATCTCACACAACTCTGCGCATCTGAGATGATGTCTCCGACTTCAATGGACTGTTCTTCCTCATCCACTCAACACGTCGGATCTCGCACCTTCCGACTTCAGTCTGTTTGACCCATGGTGGATGCACTCTACGGGAAGCGGTACGTGGATGATAGGGAGGTATTTGATATATCAAGATGTTGGATCCCACGTTGACCAGTAGAATGGTACCACGCCAGTAAGGCGGCGTAAGGGCGTCGCATTGAATGGAGATTGTGTTGAAAAATAGGGATACACGGCGAAAAGAGGAGGGAATAATATGGTGTATTGGAATCCTGAATACAACCAACCTGCTTTCACAAAGAAATTGTTGCGTTACTTATTCAACGCCCCTCGTATAATGAATATTAAAAGCAGAATTGCAATGACTAAACAAGCCATCAAAAATAAGAATAGTTTCCTAACAAGCAATCATCTTAATACAGGAACAAGAAAGACATTTATTTGAAGCATTTTAAGCTACAGTTGAGAAAAAAATTAGAAGCAATCGAGATGATGTGGAGAAGAGCCCCAAAAAAAGTCCTGATCTGAAAGAAAATCTAATGGACAAATATTAAAATAGACTAAAGAGAAAGATACTTACGTTAATATTATACACAGTGGAAAAACTAATTTAATTAGACACATAAGTCGATATAACTGCTTCATAAAAACATCTAAGTAGGGAAAGTCCTAGAGATAAAATATTAAGGGACAGGCTCAGAGCATCCATATTACAATGTGTTGTTATTCGAATGAACTGCAGCAACTGCAGCCAGATGGTGAAGATGGCAGGGAAAGAGAAGGACGGCTGCTTCAACATTTAGTTTGTGCTGATTATGATAATGATGATGATAACGAACATGATGATGAGGAGAAACCTATCTTCAGTCAAGACACAACTTCTGCATGCTGCTCCTTGCGCACATACAGCGTCCTGAGACATTAGCTTAGCTCATGCAGCATACAGGATTGGTTACGGATAACAAAGCACGACACACCTACCGCATCACGCCGCACTGCGGCATGCGGTATAGAAAAAGGATGTGCTGCAGGTAGGAAACATCGTCCATTCTATCTAGCTCCAGTTGCACGACCAGTGCCTCTCTTGTCATTGCCTGAACGCCGTCATATATTTGCCTCCGGCAACAATAGGACATGGCAGTAAAGGATTCCGTCAGCACTTCCAGAGAGTCGTCATTTCAGGAAAGGGAAAGAACAAAAGCACCCGCTCCTAATTTTACAAGCTCATCTGTGAAATAAAACCGAAAAGTGGGTAAATTATTGTATTTGAAGCTTCATTACAGCAGGACGATTCATTTGATGCTGGATGAAGTCCTCCTTGAGTCTCTTCCATGCATCACAGTCTCCTGTGACAGACATCCATGTTGCTAGCTCCTGTACGTTTCCTGATGTCACCTGGCAAACCTTCCATTGGGGCGCCTCGTCCTAGTTTTCCTATTTCTTAGAATTAAGCAAAGAACTCCCTCGCTCCGCCTACAAGCCTTTCGCCCGGCTACGTATACTTCTCACCTCCATTTAAATTTCAGTACTATGAAGATTACGTCTTCCATTCGTTTGTTCCTTGGTCCATATATTTATTTCCCTCTATCTCTTGAGTGTTTCAGGCAGCGGCCTTGCCGCAGTGGAAACGCCGGTTCCTGTTAGATCACCGAAGTTAAGCGCTGTCGGTCGTGGCCGGCACTTGGATGGGTGACCGTCAGGGCTGCCATGCGCTGTTGCCATTTTTAGGGCTGCACTCAGCCTCGTGATGCAAATTGAGAAGCTACTCGACCGAATAGTAGCGGTTCCGCTCAAAGAAATCATAATAACGGGAGAGCGGTGTGCTGACCACACGCCCCTCCTATCCGCATCCTTAGCTCAGGATGACACGGCTGCCGGATGGTCCCGATGGGACACTTGTCCCCTGAAGACGGAGTGAGTGCTTCTTCAGTGATTCCGAACAACCATCTCTTTGTTGTCCGCCGAGCTCCCATCAGCCATAACAGGTTATATACACCGACGGCAAACGTAGAGAAATGAGAGTCAGCCGGCGAGGAGGTGGCGTGTGGCGCTATCTGATCAGCAGGCGGCGCCTCGAGCCCTGCTACGGGCAGAGTACGACGACCAGGAGATAGGCGGCCGTTGTAAGGGCACCAGCCACGGTGAAGGCTTACTGTGGGAGCTTCTGACCAGACGACTGGCGTCCGTAAGGGTGCTGCCGCGGCACAAACTCAAAAAAACCCCGAGTTACTTCACGGTCGCCGCCTAAGTATCAAACGTAACAGCTAGGATCTTATAGCTTTTTAAAAAGATTTAGTATCAGCAGTTTCTCACTCCCGTTAACTAACGAAAAGGTAATAGCATGCCAACAACAATCCCAAGTATAACCAAATATGGGCAATATCAGTAATATTATATTCTGGAGGCGAAATAGACCTCGACAATGTATCTATTCCATATCTAGTAGTCACTGTAATTGTTAGGAATGTTTAAAACCATTCTATTCTGTTAATACTGCTAAAATTCTGCTATCATCATCGTCGATAACGCATTTAAACACAGAAGTGTTTTGAAAGTAATTAAGATCAGTAATATTCAGTTATAATCATTAATTATGATACATAGTTTAAAACTAACATAATTCAAAAAACAAAGAACAGATTTTGATTAAAATACGAGTGTAACTATGTAATTACAAAGCATTGTCCTGTCTGCTGGACTCAGTTTTGAAAAGACAGTTTTACTGAAATCAAGTAAATTTTTATTAAAGCTTGGAAACATGCTACGAAGAATTTATATTCCATATTTTGCGAATAATCCACTAAAACGTAATATGTATTGTTATAGTTGCCTTTACGATTATTTTCATGATGAATGAGACTGCCACTACATTCATTTATTATGTAATGTCGTTTTATTTTATAGTTTATACAGTGTTATTTAATGTACTGTCAAAATTCATTGAAATTCTTTAATTACGTCATTGTAGTAAAATGCATATAAGGCCCTTGTGGAAGCACTACTTACGTCCAGATTTGCTTTAAGTGTAGACACGGTCGATCAGTACAGTCAACATGTAATCCACTCTAAAAGGCACACACCGTGTCAACTTTGTACAGTTGTACCTTGAAATAACCAAGACAGAAACTCAAAACTACGTGTGGCAAGAATTAATGCGGTCATTACTACCCAGTTGGTTAGTGTTCATAGCACCAGGACTTCTGTTAATTCATTTTTTCTACTGCAACAGCAGTAAGATTAACTCTTCGAAGCAGATAACACAAGTTAAGTATTTGACCCCGACAGAAGAACTTTTTATGGGTAACCCATCAAGTAAAATCCGTAGTAATGAAGATACAAGACAAGAAATGGGAGCACATGAAAAAGCAAAGCGAGGCGAGGAACATCAACCCTGCAGATATAATGAATAGTAATTTAGATACTAAGGACGAAACACAAAACTCTTTCCTTTAAAAACTAAAAACGCCTTAACGCCTTAAGTGATCTTAACGAATAAAGTGTCAACAGACAGCGCTTGAATAGCGCTATCGGATAACAGTTTCAGAATTTCTGTTATATCAGTACAGTTTAAGAGGGTCGGAATGTTGTTTCGCAGGGTTAAAAGCACGTCTTGGTGCAAAATAAATTACAAAGCAGTAAAGGAACGGAAGTATTTGATAATACACTATAATAACTTTCAGTAGAATTTTAATCCTCATTATGTTTCATATAGCTAATATCAAATATGCTAATGTTGATTATCTCACTGATTAAGACATAAACACTCAAAAATCAAGGACCATAGCAAAAAATTAATGTTACCAAGGAAAGTTGGTGGTATTCTAGCCCTAGTTCATATATAATACGACAGAGATAAGTTAATATAGTATTTATTCGTTATGTGTTTCACGTGTAATACGAGAAAGACATTACGCTGGATTTTCTGATACAAAGGATTGAATACAGTAAGCAGGTTGAAATGAATGTAGAGATGAAGATGTCTGCTCATCATAAACCTCCATGGAGGGGTGCATCAAACCAGTCTTAGTACTGAAGACCGCAAAAACAACAACAACAAACTTGTTTTTCAGAAACGTTTTTCTTACTGACGCCAGACTGCATTTTATGTTATTTATACTTCGGCGATCGTCAGTTGTTTTGCTGTCCTAGTAGCAAAATGCACCTTTACTGTCTCATTTCCCCGTCGAATACCTTCAGCATCCGCCGATTTAATTCGGCTATACGCTATTGATCTTGATTTATTTTTGTTGAACTTCATGTCACAATTTCTTTTCAATACATCATACATTCTGTTCAACTGATCATTCAAGCCGAAATGCCCTCTCTGACAGAACTGATATTTACTAGGAAATCTCAAAATATTTGTTTCTTCCCTGTGAACTTTAGTTCTTTCCAAATTCCTGCTTAGTTTCCTTCAGTTTTTGCTCTTTGTACGAACTGAATAACTTAGGGGATAGTCTATAACAGTGCCTTAGTCCCTGACGCCTACTTCGACCTTTATAACAGCAGTTTGGTTTCTTGTTCACGTACAGCACGATAGCGGCTGTTTAAAGCTACCTCCTTCTCGGCGGACGTCCGAGTTTTATCCGGAATCACTCTCAGGTCTGCATCTCACTTAATAAATAAAAATTGTTGAAAAAGAGACATACAAAACTTGGGGTTTGAAGATTAATTACCAAAAAACAACAGAATATTTGACTAATGATTCAGATGAGCTGTACATTGAAGGAAAGAAAATCAAAAAGATAAAATACTTTCTGTTATTTGGGATCCATTTTAGAAATAGAGGGAAAATCAGACTCAGAAATCAATAAAAGAATTTGTAGCTGACGGAAGGTCATTGGGATGCTTAACGCAGTCTTACAGATGAGGAATGTAATGAGCAGAACTAAAAAAATTAATATACAAAACCATATTAGAGAGTGTGGTTCTGTATGGAATGGAGACCTGGACAATTAACCTGAAGAAAAAACCCTGTAAAAGATCAGCGTGTAGTCATATGATTTTTTTTTTCATTTATATTCTTGTACAAGTCCACATCCATAGCCGAGTGGTGAACGCGACGGATCCTCTTGCGGGGTTTCGAGTTCGATTGCCGGTAGAGCCAGGAATTATACCTTGGTATACATTGAGAAACTGTGGTTCCAAGTTCTAAGTGTAGACAAGGGCCGGGAGCGCAGCGAACTGACGTCACGCCTCTCCATACTGCATTCGATGAGGAATTACTCAGGATGAAACGGCGGTCGGTTGATTCCTCCATGGTATTCAGGGCCTGATCGCGGGGTGATGGGTAAGTTACGTACGCTTATTCACTGATTGAAACAAGAAGGCATTGTGCGAAATAAACGGATGTTGATAGGCGTGTTCCTACATCTGAAATATTACTTCTATTCAAATTTCACGCCAGTATGGGGATGCCAATCATGTTTGCTTTAAATTCACAGTGTAAATAAAGGTCGTGAGTATTTGTTTCATTTGAGATTGGACGTGGTGACTTGAGCTTAGTCATGAATTCATTTAAGGAGACGAAGACGCCATTATTAACACGCCACTGATTTTGAACGAGGTGGTATATTAGGGCTACGAGAAGATAGATGTCCCTTCTCCGATTTTGCCGAAAGTCTAAGCAGCACTGTAGTCACTGTACATGACTGCTGCCAGCGGTCTTCACGATAACATACAGTGGCAAGAAGACCGGTTTCTGGACGGCCACGTGACACTACTGACGGGGAGGAGCATCGTCTTCAGCGTGTGGCTCAGGCGCATAGTTCTGCATCTGACACAGCCATTTGAGTAATTTGTGCTGGGTTGACAAAACGAATTGATACAAATCGCTTACTTCAAGGACGCCCTGTAGAGTGCATTCCACTGACCCCAGACCAGCGCCATTAGCAATTTCAGTACTGACAAGCTAGAGCTCATTGGAGGGCAGCTTGGAGGTCTATTGTGCTTTCTGATGAAAGTGATGGCCGTGTGCTGGTTAGAAGTGGCCAGTTGAGGGCCTGCAACCAACCTGTCTGCATGCTAGTTACATTGGACCTACATGTGGAGTTATTGTCTTGGGTGCGGTCTCGTATGACAGCACGTTGTTATCCCTCGCAACCTGACAGCAAATTTGTACGACAATCTGATGATTCGATCTGTTGGGCTGCCCTTCACTAGTTCGATCACCAGTTCTGTCTTCAGGCAAGCATGCATGGGACGTCATCGGGTGAGAACTCTAGCCGATGAAGTGCAACAGGCATGGAACTCTATCCCACAAACTGACAAACGATAGCTTTACAACACAATGAACGTAGGTTTGCGTGTAGAGATGGGCAAAGTCGTTCATGCTTGGAAACTAGTTCACTGGTGATCGCTCTTTTTTTGGGAACCGTTCATTTTTACTCGTTCACAGTTCATTGTCTTCGGTACATGGTTCTTATGAAAAATTGGAAATTAGTGGCGTAGGTGGCTGAAGATGAAAGGCGCCAAGAGGGGGACTTGCCTCCCCCCTGGAGTACAGAGTTTTTATTCATAACAGAATTCTCACACACTTGCAATTTTCGTGATTCTGCAAAAGATCTCGCTTAGCCAACTGTAGCGTTATGTGGCTGATCGCAGTGAAATAATATAAGGAGACGCACGAAAAACCGGCCCCGAGTACAGACTGCTCGCCAATTACGCACGATTTGTTAACCGCTACGAGCAGAATACATAAACATGTAATAATTAGGCAGTGAAGAAATAACAAATGAGCTAATGCAAACAACTTCGAAACAATAGATGACGATTGGTAATGAGCAGTCTAGTACTCGGGGCCGATTTTTTGTGCGCCACCCTGTACCACTGAAATAATATTGCACGAGTTATCATATTCTCTTCACAAAATGTGACACCAGATACTCGATTACGAGGCGTGGGCTCCAATCGTTTGTAAGTCGGTCTGCCTTCCATAACAATGAACATGTTCTTTTCACCTTGGATCAAAAAAAGACGAAAAATGGCCACTCGTGTGTGCCGTGCCGACTTCCTTTGCATGTGTGGGAGCAAAAAGTCTTGCCTTTTTACAAGTATTTCTTCTGGTATTTACCGAGCGAGGTGGCGCAGTCGTTAGCACACTGGACTCGCATTCGGGAGGACGACGATTCAATCCCGTCTCCGACCATCCTGATTTAGGTTTTCCGTGATTTCCCTAAATCGCTTCAGGCAAATGCCGGGATGGTTCCTTTGGAAGGGCACGGCCGATTTCCTTCCCCGTCCTTCCCTCTCCCGAGCTTGCGCTCCGTCTCTAATGACCTCGTTGTCGACGGGACGTTAAACACTAATCTCCTCCTCTTCTTCTGCTGTTTATCAAAATAGTGAAGCAAGCTGATAAGCCGTTTTGTTAGCTGAAAATAAGTAGCTATTACATACCATGTAATTTTTATGTAGTTTACGTAATTATAAAATACATTTCAATTACCGGTCGTGGACGCTGAATAGAATATGAACAGAACCAGAAGTTCAGAGTTCAAAAAAGGTTTGAAACAGATCTAGAATGGGCGTGCAAAGCTACCGAAACGAACAACAACTCGGCACTGAACTAACTATGAGCAGTCGGCAGTGGAACTGCGACGGGTGGCCTCCGAAAGAAGGACGAGTCCGGCCTAGGGAGACCGAGGCCGAGACAGAAGGGAACGGGACCGAGGCTGGAACGAGGCCGGCCGACGTGTTGTTCGCGAACGAGACCGACCGTTTCCCGTTGCCGGCAAGTATAAGTAGAAAGCCGCGACCCAAGTGAACTATGAGAGACCTTTCCTTAGAATTCGTTCCTCGCTCGTTCCGTTCATCTTGGTGAACCGTTCCTTTGGACCCGCTATTTCGCAAACGACCCATCTCTATTTGCCTGCTTTCATTCGACATTCTGTCGGTTACATCGGTTATTAATGCACCAGCATTTCACGTTTGCCGGCCGGTGTGGTGGTGCGGTTCTAGGCGCTTCTGGAACCGCGTGACCGCTACGGTCGCAGGTTCGAATCCTGCTTCGGGCATGGATGTGTGTGATATCCTTAGGTTAGCTAGGTTTAAGCAGGTCTAAGTTCTAGGGGCTGATGACCACAGATGGTAAGCCCCATAGTGCTCAGAGCCATCTGAACCAATTTCAAGTTTGCAATGGCAAATATCGCGCTTACATTAACCTGTGATCTTGCAACGTTAATCACTGAAATATGTTACCTAGAGAAATGCATCCCCGAATTTCATTCCTCTACATTAACTGTTTTTTAGTGTTGTGATTGTTTTCCCGGCAGTATAAATTTTGTGTGCATTCTAAGTTTGTTCTCTTGGTACGTTAGCCGCCACAATATATATCGCGAATATGATCTGTGGAACAGATAACTAAGAAAACTAACCTTTTTTTTGTCATCAATCTACTGACTGGTTTGATGCGGCCCGCCACGAATTCCTTTCCTGTGCTGACCTCTTCATCTCAGAGTAGCACTTGCAACCTACGTCCTCAATTATTTGCTTGACGTATTCCAATCTCTGTCTTCCTCTACAGTTTTTGCCCTCTACAGCTCCCTCTAGTACCATGGAAGTCATTCCCTCATGTCTTAGTAGATGTCCTATCATCCTGTCCCTTCTCCTTAACAGTGTTTTCCACATATTCCTTTCCTCTCCGATTCTGCGTAGAACCTCCTCTTTCCTTACCCTATCAGTCCACCTAATTTTCAACATTCGTCTATAGCACCACATCTCAAATGCTTCGATTCTCTTCTGTTCCGGTTTTCCCACAGTCCATGTTTCACTACCATACAATGCTGTACTCCAGCCGTTCATCCTCAGAAATGTCTTCCTCAAATTAAGGCCGGTATTTGATATTAGTAGACTTCTCTTGGCCAGAAATGCGTTTTTTGCCATAGCGAGTCTGCTTTTGATGTCCTCCTTGTTCCGTCCGTCATTGGTTATTTTACTGCCTAGGTAGCAGAATTCCTTAACTTCAATGACTTCGAGACCATCAATCCTGATGTTAAGATTCTCGCTGTTCTCATTTCTACTACTTCTCATTACCTTCGTCTTTCTCCGATTTACTCTCAAACCATACTGTGTACTCATTAGACTGTTCATTCCGTTCAGCAGATCATTTAATTCTTCTTCACTTTCACTCAGGATAGCAATGTCATCAGCGAATCGTATCATTGATATCCTTTCGCCTTGTATTTTAATTCCACTCCTGAACCTTTCTTTTATTTCCATCATTGCTTCCTCGATGTACAGATTGAAGAGTAGGGGCGAAAGGCTACAGCCTTGTCTTACTCCCTTCATAATACGAGCACTTCGTTCTTAATCGTCCACTCTTATTATTCCCTCTTGGTTGTCGTACATATTGTATATGACCCGTCTCTCCCTATAGCTTACCCCTACTGTTTTCAGAATCTTGAACAGCTTGCACCATTTTATATTTTCGAACGCTTTTTCCACGTCGACAAATCCTATGAACGTGCCTTGATTTTTCTTTAGCCTTGCTTCCATTATTAGCCGTAACGTCAGAATTGCTCTCTCGTGTCTTTACTTTTCCTAAAGCCGAACTGATTGCCACCTAGCGCATTCTCAATTTTCTTTTCCATTCTTCTGTATATTATTCTTGTAAGCAGCTTCGATGCATGAGCTGTTAAGCTGATTGTGCGATAATTCTTGCACTTGTCAGCTCTTGCTGTCTTCGGAATTGTGTGGACGATGCTTTTCCGAAAGTCAGATGGTATGTCGCCAGACTCATATATTCTACACACCAATGTGAATAGTCGTTTTGTTGCCACTTCCCCTAATGATTTTAGAAATTCTGATGGAATGTTATCCATCCCTTCTGCCTTATTTGACCATAAGTCCTCCAAAGCTCTTTTAAATTCCGATTCTAATACTGGATCCCCTATCTCTTCTAAATCGACTCCTGTTTCTTCTTCTATCACATCAGACAAATTTTCACCCTCATAGAGGCTTTCAATGTATTCTTTTCTCCTATCTGCTCTCTCCTCTGCATTTAACAGTGGAATTCCCGTTGCACTCTTAATGTTACCACCGTTGCTTTTAATGTCACCAAAGGTTGTTTTGACTTTCCTGTATGCTGAGTCTGTCCTTCCGACAATCATATCTTTTTCGATGTCTTCACATTTTTCCTGCAGCCATTTCGTCTTAGGTTCCCTGCACTTCCTATTTTTTTCATTCCTCAGCGACTTGTATTTCTGTATTCCTGATTTTCCCGGAACATGTTTGTACTTCCTCCTTTCATCAATCAACTGAAGTATTTCTTCTGTTACCCATGGTTTCTTCGCAGATACCTTCTTTGTACCTATGTTTTCCTTCCCAACTTTTGTGATGGCCCTTTTTAGAGATGTCCATTCCTCTTCAACTGTGCTGCTTACTGCGATATTCCTTATTGCTGTATCTATAGCGTTAGAAAACTTCAAACGTATCTCGTCATTCCTTAGAACTTCCGTATCCCACTTCTTAGCGTATTGATTCTTGAACTTCAGCCTACTCTTCATCACTACTATATTGTGATCTGAGTCTATATCTGCTCCTGGGTACGCCTTACAATCCAGTATCTGATTTCGGAATCTCTGTCTGACCATGATGTAATATAACTGAAATCTTCCCGTATCTCCCGGCCTTTTCCAAGTATACCTCCTCCTCTTGTGATTCTTGAACAGGGTATTCGCTATTACTAGCTGAAACTTGTTACAGAACTCAATTAGTCTTTCTCCTCTTTCATTCCTTGTCCCAAGCCCATATTCTCCTGTAACCTTTTCTTCTACTCCTTCCCCTACAACTGCATTCCAGTCGCCCATGACTACTAGATTTTCGTCCCCCTTTACATACTTCATTACCCTTTCAATATCATCACACTTTCTCTATCTGTTCATCTTCAGCTTGCGACGTCGGCATGTATACCTGAACTATCGTTGTCGGTGTTGGTCTGCTGTAGATTCTGATTAGAACAACCCGGTCACTGAACTGTTCACAGTAACACACCCTCTGCCCTACCTTCCTATTCATAACGAATCCTACACCTGTTATACCATTTTCTGCTGCTGTTGATATTACCCGATACTCATCTGACCAGAAATCCTTGTCTTCCACACATGCTTGGAATGACATGGGGTTTCACTAGAATAAAAAAAAGACAAAAGTTCAAAAAATGTCCGACAGATGGCGCTTCATCTGATCAGAATAGCAATTATTAGCATAACAAAGTAAGACAAAGCAAAGATGATGTTCTTTACAGGAAATGCTCAATACGTCCGCCATCATTCCTCAACAATAGCTCTGGTTGAGGAATAATGTTGTGAACAGCACAGTAAAGTATGTCCGGAGTTATGGTGAGGCATTGGCGTCGGATGTTGTCTTTCAGCATCCCTAAAGATGTCGGTCGATCACGATACACTTGCGACTTCAGGTAACCCCAAAGCCAGTAATCGCACGGACTGAGGTCTGGGAACCTGGGAGGCCAAGCATGACGAAAGTGGCGGCTGAGCACACGATCATCACCAAACGACGCGCGCAAAAGATCTTTCACGCGTCTAGCAATATGTTTTTTTGTTCTTTTTTTTGTTCTAATAAAACCCCATGTCATTCCAAACATTCCAAATTTTTACCTGTCTATCTACATTATTCCGTGGTTTATTAAGGTTTCAAATTTATACTGACTTTTTGATCATCCGGTACATTCCACGGAGGGGTGGGTATGGTCCCAAACAACAAATACATACTTTTCTTGATCCATTGTACATTCCAGAATGAAGAGATTAGCCAGGGAATGCAGCGACAACATTCCCCAGACCATAGCGCTCCCTAATATGGCGTGGACTCTTCCGACGATTGTTGCAGGTTCTTTGCTTTCAGTCCGATAGAGTATAAAACGTGATTCGTATCAAAAGGGCACTTTTCGGCAGTCACTGGACATCCAGTTGTGGTACTGCTGTGGAAATTCCAACCTTCGTGGCCGATAAACAACTGACAGCATGGGTGCACGAATCAGACGCCTGCATAGCAACATACGCTGACCGGTCGTTGAGGAGACTCTGTTGGTAGCCCCTTGGTTCAGGTGGGCGGTCAGTTGCTCAACAGTTGCACGTCTGGTCGCCCGAACACATCTTCGGAGCCGTCGCTCACCTCGTTCCATGGCCATGGCTCACCACAGTTGCCTCGGCATCGATTTTGCATAGCGCCATTTTGCCATGCACGATATACATTAACCACGGCGGCTCGCCAACAGTTCACAAACTATGCTGTTTCGGAAGTGCTAAATTCACTAAACAACTCGCTACGATCACGTTTAATGCTCACATTAGCTACGATAATCACAGCAGAGCGCTCAAAACATATTCTGGGGTAACTCAACATTTAGACAAAAAGTATTCACCGCTCAAAAAAAAGTGGTTAGAAAATGTGTGGGGTTCATAGTCGCACATCTTGTAGACATCTTTTTAAAAGACTGGGAATTCCCACAACAGCCTCCTAGTACATTTACTCACTAATGAAATTTGTTCGCCGGTCGTTGTGGCCGAGCGGTTCTAGGCGCTTCAGTCCGGAACCGCGCTGCTACTACGTCGCAGGTTCGAATCCTGCCTCTGGCATGGATGTGTGTGATGTTCTTAGGTTAGTTAGGTTTAAGTAGTTCTAAGTATAGGGGACTGATGACCTCAGATGTTAAGTCCCATAGTGCTCAGAGCCATTTGATTTTTGAAATTTGTTCTCGACAACAGTCTAAAAACAACAGTGACATTCATGATTATAACACCAGAAAAAAGAAATACTTACACTATGCTTTACTGAGCCTATCTTTGGCACAGAAAGGGGTAAAATGTGCTGCTGCTTTAAAATTTTTCGACGAATTACTAGATGAAATAAAATGTCTGACAGACAGCAGTAATACCTTCAAAAATAAATTGAAATCATATCTCCTTGACAACTCCTTCTATACCATTGATGAATTCTTGAATAGGAAGTGAACGGGGTAAGTAATATAATAGAAATATTAATCTTTAACTCTGTATTGTAATATATTGTTTCATATGTGCGTTTCTTCAGCACTCGACACGTTCCACATCATAAATCGAATGATCATGCCCTTTTGAACGTCATGTGAATCGCCGCGTACCCGAAATACGACAACGTACGCGTAGCACCCGACACGTTTTATATACCCTCCTCTGCTGGTGCTGCCACCTGCCTGCTGTGAGTGCTGCTTGACGTGGAAGATGGGTGGTGGTCACATTACCGTGACCGGACAGTACATCTTTACATTTCCAGATTATGTTCCGTCAGAAATGTGTTCAGTTCCATTCGCAAAGATGACCTGGATCCGGTCAGAAATGTCGTCCGAAATACGATAAGCTCTTATCTTGTTCACTGTACGACAATGGTAGACGAAAATTGTTGCTTATTACACGTAAACTTGGGATGTGTATGAATTCCTAAGGGACGAAACTGCTGAGGTCATCGGTCCCTAGACTTACACACTGCTTAAATTAAGTTATGCTAAGAACGACACATACAACCATGCCCGAGGATGGACTCGAACCTCCTGCGGGAGGGGCCGTGCAATCATTGACATGGTTTCTGTAACCGCGCAAACACTCCGCGTGGAAACTTGAGACCATGCAGTTACATACACTCCTGGAAATTGAAATAAGAAAACCGTGAATTCGTTGTGCCAGGAAGTGGAAACTTTATGGATACATTCCTGGGGTCAGATACATCACATAATCACACTGACAGAACCACAGGCACATAGACACAGGCAACAGAGCATGCACAATGTCGGCACTAATACAGTGTATATCCACCTTTCGCAGCAATGCAGGCTGCTATTCTCCGCCGGCCGTTGTGGCCGTGCGGTTCTAGGCGCTTCAGTCTGGAACCGCAGGACCGCTACGGTCGCAGGTTCGAATCCTGCCTCGGACATGGATGTGTGTGATGTCCTTAGGTTAGTTAGGTTTACGTAGTTCTAAGTTCTAGGGGACTGATGACCACAGATGTTAAGTCCTATAGAGCTCAGAGCCATTTGAACCATTTGCTATTCTCCCATGGAGACGATCGTAGAGATGCTGGATGTAGTCCTGTGGAACGGCTTGCCATGCCATTTCCACCTGGCGCCTCAGTTAGACCAGCGTTCTTGCTGGACGTGCAGACCGCGTGAGACGACGCTTCATCCAGTCCCAAACATGCTCAATGGGGGACAGATCCGGAAATCTTGCTGGCCAGGGTAGTTGACTTACACCTTCTAGAGCACGTTGGGTGGCACGGGATACATGCGGCCGTGCATAGTCCTGTTGGAACAGCAAGTTCCCTTGCCCATATAGGAATGATAGAACGATGGGTTCGATGACGGTTTGGACGTACCGTGCACTATTCAGTGTCCCCTCGACGATCACAAGAGGTGTACGGCCAATGTAGGAGATCGCTCCCCACACCATGATGCCGGGTGTTCGCCCTGTGTGCCTCGGTCGTATGCAGTTCTGATTGTGGCGCTCACCTGCACGGCGCCAAACACGCATACGACCATCATTGGCACCAAGGCAGAAGTGACTCTCATCGCTGAAGACAACACGTCTCCATTCGTCCCTCCATTCACGCCTGTCGCGACACCACTGCAGGCGGGCTGCACGATGTTGGGGCGTGAGCGGAAGACGGCCTAACGGTGTGCGGGACCGTAGCCCAGCTTCATGGAGACGGTTGCGAATGGTCCTCGCCGATACCCCAGGAGCAACAGTGTCCCTAATTTGCTGGGAAGTGGCGGTGCGGTCCCCTACGGCACTGCGTAGGATCCTACTGTCTTGGCGTGCATCCGTGCGTCGCTGCGGTCCGGTCCCAGGTCGACGGGCACGTGCACCTTCCGCCGACCACTGGCGACAACATCGATGTACTGTGGAGACCTCACGCCCCACGTGTTGAGCAGTTCGGCAGTACGTCCACCCGGCCTCCCGCATGCCCACTATACGCCCTCGCTCAAAGTCCGTCAACTGCACATACGGTTCACGTCCACGCTGTCGCGGCATGCTACCAGTGTTAAAGACTGCGATGGAGCTCCGTATGCCACGGCAAACTGGCTGACACTGACGGCGGCGGTGGACAAATGCTGCGCAGCTAGCGCCATTCGACGGCCAACACCGCGGTTCCTGGTGTGTCCGCTGTGCCGTGCGTGTGATCATTGCTTGTACAGCCCTCTCGCAGTGTCCGGTGCAAGTATGGTGGGTCTGACACACCGGTGTCAATGTGTTCTTTTTTCCATTTCCAGGAGTGTATTTAATAACACCACAATCTTAGTACGTGTCAGGTTAGCAGTTAAAACTAATCAGAATAGATTTGACGTAATTTGAGAATACAGGCTCATTTCAGAACAATAATATAGGAAATAATCGATTTAATAATTTCTGTGGTATTAAGATACATGGTTGGCTCCGTTTCTGAAAACCCTATTCTAAATTCAGAACAAAGAGAGACTTCAGCAGCTTCAAAGGTTCAAGATACACGTAGCAACTCCAAAAAAAGGGGTATATATTTCCTCAAAGTTCGCCTCACAGAATAGATTCGTAAAAGTTATTATCTCCGACTGACATATGACTGCACTCGCAGACAAAAATCGGAATTATTCATTTAATAATAGTTGCGTACACAACGGTAAGTAGAAACATGAGTGGACAGTTACATCACTACGCATTTCATGAACGAAAGCCTTTCTTTGACGGTATGTGTTGCATGGGGGCTTAATTATTTTAAAATGCAAATAATTTTTGTAGCTGTCTGTCCGGTTACGAAGTCTCGTAACCGATTGGCCCTGAGTAGCATTAGTACGCAATCTGACTGCATAGAATAACAACAAAGAATGAAATGAAATTTCCGTTAACACAATTGATTAATTAAGTCCCCAGCAACTATAAGAGCTACGATACAACAAAGCACAAGAGTAACTATTCTGTGTGTGAAAGTTTGAGTCAACGTACATATCTGGCTCGGTTATTCCTCAGTGCGACAAGTTCTTATAAACACCATTTACAATGAAGTAATTAAAAAACCAGAAATACTGTAATTGCTTATAGAAACCAGAATTACAGTCTAATACATGAACACAAGCCAGATGCTTTGTTGAATGAACCTGTGACCAAGAGGCATTGTTATTTAGGAAATTTGAAATAAAAAAAAATATTTTGTGTTACCTTCATATATATTGGCGGAAAATACACTGTGATCATTGCAACATCCCCAATCAAACAGCACCTGCTGTCTCGTCCAACAGAACAGCTGCACACGACATCCCCTCAACTAGTACTGATATCGACAACCTCTCAACAAGCGCTGCCCACGGCAACCTCTTCACTACTACTGCCAGTGGAGGCGGCAGAATAAAACGCTCTGGCGCTGTGACTCAGTGTAGCCACCTTTCAGTGTGCGTAATGGCGAGCATGTCATGAATTCTCTACACGTAAAAAAATACTTGAACATGCCCTACACCTTCACATTTTTGTACTGGCATTTAATGTCTGCTTTAAGGCTGATTCGTAGTCACGTACAGGACATCTAGTGTTTCAGCTCCGAGAAAGATTCTGGGAAAGCTTGATAGCCCAGTGCACTGGTGCACTGTACAGAGCTGCATTCTGCATTGGGAAAGATTTCCGACAGTCCTCTATGTCGTTCAGGAAAAGAAAGACTGTACTACATCACTCCTCACACCAGCCTACTCACAAACTGTGACACAAATCGCTCAATATAAGATTTACTTGCAGATTTGCAGTGTTTATACGTTCTTCCCTCGGCGAAAGTAATTTCAATATTTGTTATTAACTGCATAGGTTGCCTCACACGATGTTAATGGAGACAGCCGGGCGCTGTGGTCGAGCGGTTCTAGGCTCTTCAGTCTGGAATCGTGAGACCGCTACGGTCGCAGGTTCGAATCCTGCCTCGGGCATGGATGTGTGATTTCCTTATGTTAGTTAAGTTTACGTAGTTCTAAGTTCTAGAGGACTGATGACCTCACATGTTAAGTCCCATAATGCTCAGAGCCATTTGAACCATTTGTTAATGCAGACAAGACCTGTACGGACTATTGAAAGGAAGAGTGTAGGGACCGATGCTATTGGTGTTGTACTAAACAGAAAGTATTAGTACTAACACTGCTTTTTTTGCAGGTAATGTGCGTATCTGTATTCAATTCGCCCTGACGGAATAGATTCACAAACATTCAAATTTGCAAGATTTCAAAGTGCTAACAAGACTGGCAACTGATTCTAAACCTTCAGAAACCTGAACTTGTACGCTTGACGACAAGCAGAAACATGGCATGATTACTGTACCAAAGAGCTACATTTCGAATCAGCCACCACATGCGAATATCTGGGTATACCAATTTGCGGAGATGTGAAATGGAATGAGCACACTGGCGCAGTCGTAGAGAAAGCAGGTAGGAGACTTCCGTTCATGGGAAAACGCTGTCTATAAAAGCAGATAACTTACAAGACATACATGTGACCTATCCTAGAATACGGTTCAAGTGTGTGAATCCAAATAGAACTAACAGGCGATATTAAACAAGTAAAAGTAAGAGCAGCTCGGAGGCGCACAGGTTTCCTAGTACCACCTGAGGGTAATGCAGGAAAACATTGACCGGCAGACGCTAACTATCCCATGAAAAGTCTAAACATTCCACACCCACAGTGGGTAAGGAATTTGGGAATATACCACTCACAGAGTCATTTAAGCAGTCATTCATTTCGCGCTCCATGTGCAAGTGGCAGGTGCTACCCAGTGAAATCTGGGCACAGAAAAAGTCGCGGACAGGTTCACTAAGCCCCTCACGCAAGCTTCACAAGAGCCCTACCGAGACAGACAAGCCGTGAGCTCTCGCTTATTGTTTTCCTTTATAGTATTTACTGAATAAGAGCGCTGAAGATGCTCGAACGAGAACTTTAATGCCAAAATTTTCAGAATGAGAAGTGATCGTAATTTATTTTATTTTCTGTCACACTATCACAAAATTTTTACTTATGACCGCATCTTCAGAAAGTGCAATGAAAACATAAAAACCAAATTAAAAACACGAAATTTAAAAGTCGTATTTGTTCTTCCGACAAAACTTACTTTGAAATACACTCCTGGAAATTGAAATAAGAACACCGTGAATTCATTGTCCCAGGAAGGGGAAACTTTATAGACACATTCCTGGGGTCAGATACATCACATGATCTCACTGACAGAACCACAGGCACATAGACACAGGCAACAGAGCATGCACAATGTCGGCACTAGTACAGTGTATATCCACCTTTCGCAGCAATGCAGGCTGCTATTCTCCCATGGAGACGATCGTAGAGATGCTGGATGTAGTCCTGTGGAACGGCTTGCCATGCCATTTCCACCTGGCGCCTCAGTTGGACCAGCGTTCGTGCTGGACGTGCAGACCGCGTGAGACGACGCTTCATCCAGTCCCAAACATGCTCAATGGGGGACAGATCCGGAGATCTTGCTGGCCAGGGTAGTTGACTTACACCTTCTAGAGCAAGTTGGGTGGCACGGGATACATGCGGCCGTGCATTGTCCTGTTTGAACGGCAAGTTCCCTTCACGGTCTAGGAATGATAGAACGATGGGTTCGATGACGGTTTGGATGTACCGTGCACTATTCAGTATCCCCTCGACGATCACCAGAGGTGTACGGCCAGTGTAGGAGATCGCTCCCCACACCATGATGCCAGGTGTTGGCCCTGTGTGCCTCGGTCGTATGCAGTCCTGATTGTGGCGCTCACCTGCACGGCGCCAAACACGCATACGACCATTATTGGCACCAAGGCAGAAGCGACTCTCATCGCTGAAGACGACACATCTCCATTCGTCCCTCCATTCACGCCTGTCGCGACACCACTGGAGGCGGGCTGCACGATGTTGGGGCGTGAGCGGAAGACGGCCTAACGGTGTGCGGGACCGTAGCCCAGCTTCATGGAGACGGTTGCGAATGGTCCTCGCCGATACCCCAGGAGCAACAGTGTCCCTAATTTGCTGGGAAGTGTCGGTGCGGTCCCCTACGGCACTGCGTAGGATCCTACGGTCTTGGCGTGCATCCGTGCGTCGCTGCGGTCCGGTCCCAGGTCGACGGGCACGTGCACCTTCCGCCGACCACTGGCGACAACATTGATGTACTGTGGAGACCTCACGCCCCACGTGTTGAGCAATTCGGCGGTACGTCCACCCGGCCTCCCGCATGCCCACTATACGCCCTCGCTCCAAGTCCGTCAACTGCACATACGGTGCACGTCCACGCTGTCGCGGCATTCTACCAGTGTTAAGGACTGCGATGGAGCTCCGTATGCCACTGCAAACTGGCTGACACTGACGGCGGCAGTGCACAAATGCTGCGCAGCTAGCGCCATTCGACGGCCAACAGCGCGGTTCCTGGTGTGTCCGCTGTGCCGTGCGTGTGATCATTGCTTGTACAGCCCTCTCGCAGTGTCCGGAGCAAGTATGGTGGGTCTAACATACCGGTGTCAATGTGTTCTTTTTCCATTTCCAGGAGTGTACATGTAAACTAGAATACGGTCCACACCCGTAAATTAGTGCATGGTATATGTAATGTGCGAGGTTACATCAAAAAGTAAGCTATGCAAGTCATATTACACAAAGACCACTGCGCAGCGGAAGTGGCGCATTGTCAGAAGGGACAAAGTCTGTTTCGATTTTTCTGCAGAAGCACTTCTGCTGCGGGACGGATAACAGTTGCAACACAGCGTCGAAGTGAAATATCTGGACAACTGGAGACCTACTCCGAAGGTGAAGTGCGCGAGACAGTACGATTCTTGTTGGCAAAACGACTAAACTGCATAAAAGTTAACCGTTAAATTCTGGCGGTGTATGGACCAAATGGAATGTAGTATCCGGCCATAGTGAAAAGGTGCCAACAATTTGACCAGGACCGTACAGACGTGGG
Source organism: Schistocerca gregaria (assembly GCF_023897955.1). Lineage (NCBI taxonomy): Eukaryota > Metazoa > Arthropoda > Insecta > Orthoptera > Acrididae > Schistocerca > Schistocerca gregaria. The sequence goes on along the minus strand of NC_064921.1, from coordinate 802,346,529 downwards.
CGATGCTGTTCGCGAAGAACGGCAGTCGGGATCGGGCACAGACAAATGTGCAGATAATCGAGGAACTGACTCACGGCAGTAACAGATTTTCCGACGATGAGGCCGTCCACACGGGGGTTCTGGAATGGCTCCGTGGAGCGAGGAGCGGATTTCCACTGTCAAAGAATTGAGTGATTGGCGCAGCGTTCCGACCGTGGTTTACAGTCTTGGTACACTTTCATTATCCGTGTCACTTAGAAGTGTAGTGCATCATCCAATAGTATTTACTTGGCCTGCCGTAAAAAATTATCTTACTTTTTTAAGTATTCTCGTACATAAGATGCCTTGTCATGTCAACTAAAGCGCCAGGAGTATGCATACATAAAGAGTGCATCACCCAAAACTTGCACCGCAAATACTGGGGAAATGGAAAGTGCTGTTGATGTGCGGTTTTCACAGAATCGATTGGTATCAGGGGCTCGTATTCTTAGCCCAATCAACAGACTGTAATAATACTTAGAAATTGTATTTTTTGTCCAAACGTAAACACCTTTTAAATGGAACAATGCCTTCTAACATTAACAAATTAAAAGTAGGGTATATTAAAATGCCGTTACTGTTTCCTGAAATTTAGTGCGAGTCTTTTATAAGATGTCAGATTTTGAAAAGTCTCCACTCCGACAGTTGTTTGTGCTATTCATCTTGCGCAGTTGCTACCTACGATGTTATGTCTGCTTACAGTGTGATCGTATGTTCTTTGAGTGCACTGCGACTTGCTAGTCAATTAGTATGCAACAGTCTAAGCAATAGATCGTGAGTGGGCGAAGGGATTTACCAATGCAGAAAAGCGGACTTGCTCATAGTGTATGGAGAGTGTAGTAAGAATGCGGTGTGTGCGGCAAGATATCCCAGTGGGTGTCAACCATCTCGACTAATACTTATCAACCTCTTCAACCAGATACAGTGGTAATATAACACCTACATAACGTAATAGAAGAAAACAAGTGACGATAGAAGAGGGCGAATTTAACGTTCTCGCCAATGTTGTAGTTGATCCGCACGTTAGCTCTCGCGCAATCACACGAGGAAGTGCCATGGATCGGGCGAGTGACACAAGGATTCTCCATCGACGTAAGTTCCATCCCTGTCACATCTCTCTCCACCAAGAGCTGCATGGAAACGAATATCAGAATCGTTTTAACTTCTGTACATGGGAATTAAGACAGCATACTCGAGATGTATCATGCAAGATGTTTGGTGATATCAGTCATGCATGACCAGGTAAACCACCGAAACAAACACTACTACTAGCTTTGCCAGGTGTAAAATCAACGTCTATGGAGTCTAACACGTGTGATGTGGGGTAGTCAGCCATCACCCGTTTTCATAGACGCAACACTGAAGGCGCACAAGTATCTCAGCCTCCGAACACACCGTCCTCCACCGATGCTAGACTGGGAGGAACTGTGGTACCAAAATGATGGCTGTCCAGTATATAGTGCACGAAGTTCTACAGCATGTCTTCACGAATTATTTCCACATCGTTGGACTGGTCGCAGTTTACCTTGACCGGCTAGTTCCCCGGATTTGACGTCTATAGGCTTTTTTCTGTGGGGAGAGATGAAAGACACTGTCTGCGTGGACATGCCGACCACACCCGATGGTATGCAACACGAATTACAGCATCCTGCTCAGACATCTCCGCTGAAATGCTAGCACGTGTGCAGTAATCATGCCATACCAGACTGGAAACGCCGCTGCCTTTGGTCATGTTGAACACAACCTGTGATGGTGAATTATCATAACTAGTGTATTGTGAGTAGGCTATTTAGGTTTTTATGTTGGTAACGCCACGGAGCGCTCTGTATGAAAATCGCTGACTGTGCTGTGTGCAGTCTGTGGCTGGTTGGACTCATTGTTGGAATATTCGCTTGTGTAGTGTTGGGCTGTTGGATGTGAACAGCCCGTAGCGTTGGGCAGTTTGAAGTGAGCCACCAGCCGTGGTGGATGTGGGTGAGAGATACCAGGGTTTTGAGATGTTAAAATGAGCGGAGATCTGGACGTGTGTCAGTCAGAAAAAGGAAATTTCTCAAACTAGATGTCGCTGACTTTTGAACACTGTTGTTGTTGTTGTGGTCTTCACTCCTGAGACTGGTTTGATGCAGCTCTCTACGCTACACTATTCTCTGCAAGCTTCTTCATATCCCAGTACCCACTGCAACCTACATCCTTCTGTATCTGCTTAGTGTAGTCATCTCTTGGCCTCCCTCTACGATTTTTACCCTCCACGCTGCCCTCCAATACTAAACTGGTGATACCTTGATGCCTCAGAACATGTCCTACCAACCGATCCCTTCTTCTAGTCAAGTTGTGCCACAAACTTCTCTTCTCCCCAATCCTATTCAATACTTCCTCGTTAGTTATGTGATCTACCCATCTAATCTTCAGCATTTTTCTGTATCACCACATTTCGAAAGCTTCTGGTCTCTTCTTGTGCAAACCATTTATCGTACATGTTTCACTTCCATACATGGCTACACTCCATACAAAAACTTTCAGAAACGACTTCCTCACACTTAAATCTATACACGATGTTAACAAATTTCTGTTTTTCAGAAATGCTTTCCTTGCCATTGCCAGTCTACATTTTATATCCTCTCCACTTCGACCATCATCAGTTATTTTGCTCTGCAAATAACAAAACTCCTTTACTACTTTAAGTGTCTCATTTCCTAATCTAATTCCCTCAGCATCACCCGACTTAATTCGACTACATTCCATTGTCCTTGTTTAGCTTTTGTTGATGTACATCTTATATCCAACTTTTAACACACTGTCCATTCCGTTCAACTGCTCTTCCAAGTCATTTGCTGTCTCTGACAGAATTACAATGTTATCAGCAAACATCATAGTTTTTATATCTGCTCCATGGATTTTAATACCTACTCCAAATTTTTTTTTTTTGTTTCCTTCACTGCTTGTTCAATATACAGATTGAACAACATCGGGGAGAGGCTACAACCCTGTCTCACTCCCTTCCCAACCACTGCTTCCCTTTCATGTCCCTCGACTCTTATAACTGCCATCTGGTTTCTGTACAAATTGTAAATAGCTTTTCGCTCCCTGTATTTTAACCCTGCCACCTTCAGAATTTGAAAGAGAGTATTCCAGTCAACATTGTCAAAAGCTTTCTCTAAGTCTACAAATGCTAGAAAATTAAGTTTGCCTTCCCTCAATCTAGCTTCTAAAATAAGTCGTAGGGTCAGTATTGCCTCACGTGTTCCGATATTTCTACGGAATCCAAACTGATCTTCCCTAAGGTCGGTTTCTACCAGTTTTTCCATTCGTCTGTAAAGAATTCGCGTTAGTATTTTGCAGCCGTGACTTATTAAACTGATAGTTTGGTAATTTTCACATCTGTCAACACCTGCTTTCTTTGGGATTGGGATTATTATATTCTTCTTGAAGTCTGAGGGAATTTCGCCTGTCTCATACATCGTGCTCGCCAGATGGTAGAGTTTTGTCAGGACTGGCTCTCCCAAGGCTGTCAGTAGTTCTAATGGAATGTTGTCTACTCCCGGAGCTTTGTTTGACTCAGGTCTTTCAGTGCTCTATCAAACTCTTCACGTAGTATCATATCTCCCATTTCATCTTCATCTACATCCTCCTCCCTTTCCATAATATTGTCCTCAAGTACATCGCCATTGTATAGACCTCTATATACTCCTTCAACCTTTCTGCTTTCCCTTCTTTGCTTTGAACTGGGTTTCCATCTGAGCTCTTGATATTCAGACAAGTGGTTCTCTTTTCTCCAAAGGTCTCTTAAACTTTCCTGTAGTCAGTATCTATCTTACCCCTAGAGAGATAAGCCCTTACATCCTTACATTTGTCCTCTAGCCATCATTGCTTAGCAATTTTGCACTTCCTGTCGATCTCATTTTTGAGACGTTTGTATTCATTTTTGGCTGCTTCATTTATTGCATTTTTATATTTTCTCCTTTCATCAATTAAATTCAATATTTCTTCTGTTACCCAAGGGTTTCTACTAGCCCTCGTCTTTTTACCTGCTTGATCCTCTGCTGCCTTCACCATTTCATCCCTCAAAGCTATCCATTCTTCTTCTACTGTATTTCTTTCCCCCATTCCTACCATTTGTTCCCTTACGCTCTCCCTGAAACCCTGTACAACCTCTGGTTTAGTCAGTTTATCCAGGTCCCATCTCCTTAAATTTCCACCTTTTTGCAGTTTCTTCCGTTTTAATCTACATGTCACAACCAATAGATTGTGGTCACAGTCCACATCTGCCCCTGGAAATGTCTTACAATTTAAAACCTGGTTCCTAAATCTCTGTCTTACCATTATATAATCTATCTGAAACCTGTCAGTATCTCTTCGATGTATACAATCTTCTTTTATGATTCTTGTACCAAGTGTTAGCTATGATAAAGTTGTGCTCTGTGCAAAATTCTACCAGGCAGCTTCCTCTTTAGTTTCTTACCCCGAATCCATATTCACCTACTACGTTTCCTTCTCTCCCTTTTCCTACTGACGAATTCCAGTCACCCATGACTATTAAATTTTCGTCTCCCTTCACTATCTGAATAATTTCTTTTATTTCATGATACATTTCTTCAATTTCTTCGTCATCTGCAGAGCTAGTAGGCATATACACTTGTACTACTGTGGTATGCGTGGGTTTCGTATCTATCTTGGCCACAATAATGCGTTCACTATGCTGTTTGTAGTAGCTTACCCGTATTCCTATTTTCCTATTCATTATTAAACCTACTCCTGCATTGCCCCTATTTGATTTTGTGTTTATAACCCTGTATTCACCTGACCAGAAGTCTTGTTCCTCCTGCCACCGACTTCACTAATTCCCACTATATCTAACTTTAACCTATCCATTTCCCTTTTTAAATTTTCTAACCTACCTGTCCGATTAAGAGATCTGACATTCCACGCTCCGATCCGTAGAACGCCAGTTTTCTTTCTCTTGATAACGACATCCTCTTGAGTAGTCCCCGCCCGGAGATCTGAATGGGGGACTATTTTACCTCCGGAATGTTTTACCCAAGAGGACGCCATCATCATTTAACCATACAGTAAAACTGCATGCCATCGGGAAAAATTACGGCCGTAGTTTCCCCTTGCTTTCAGCCGTTCGCAGTACCAGAACAGCAAGGCCGTTTTGGTTAGTGTTCCAAGGCCAGATCAGCCAATTATCCAGACTGTTGCCCCTGCAACTACTGAAAAGGCTGCTGCCCCTCATCAGGAACCACACGTTTGTCAGGCCTCTCAACAGATACCCCTCCGTTGTGGTTGCACCTACGGTACGGCTATCTGTATCGCTGAGGCACGCAAGCCTCCCCACCAACGGCAAGGTCCATGGTTCATGAACACTATTAAGATAAATACATTGTTTTTTCTCTATCAAAATCTTTGATTTGCTAACTATATGCCTACCAGCACTTAGTGCCTTCAGGAGCTAGAATCTTTCATTTAGCTGGCAGTATTGGCGCTCGCTGTATTCCAGCAGTTCGAGTAACGAAGATTTTGGTGAGGTAAGTGAGGCTATTGTTAGTCAGGGCTATTCTTTTGTAGGGATTATTAAAAGTCAGAATGCGTTGCGCTGAAATATTGTGTGTCAGTTTAGAAATGATCACAATAAGTAAAGAGAAAACTGTCTGAGTACGTTCAGTTTTACTCAACTGTTTCAGTATCAAAAAACGCAGAAGTTCACCAGCACAATTTTTCTTTACATTCAAAAGGGAAAATTTCAGTATCCACCTTTGGTGTTCGTTAGTGGGTGCTACCACAGGTATTGTACAAGTATCGGTGTGGGAACTTTTCAAAGTACAATACCTCCTAAACGACTCGTACTAGAATCCTGCAACAAACACCACTGCCTTTGTAATTTACCCTTTTTGTTAATGTCAACAGGCATGGCTCAATATAAAAAGTGTATGTTTGCACAAAAATACACTTTGTAGGTATTCTTACAATCTGTTGATTGGCTGACAAATCGAGCCCCTAACTACCGACACATTCTGTGAAAAACGCACATCAATAGCATTTTCCATTTCCGCAATACTTGCGGTGCAAGTTGTATTTGATTAACGTGACAATGCATAACTTGATTTCCCACATTAGGACAAAGTATGCATGAAAGAAACAAAAGCTTTAATTACACTTTACCGAGCTAGCTGGCCCGTTGGTTAGCACACTGGACTCGCATTCGGAAGTACGGTGGTTCAATCCCGCGCCCGGCCATCCTGATTTAAGTTTAAGGTGATTTCCCTAAGTCCCACCAGGCAAATGCCGGGATAGTTCCTTTGAAAGGGCACGGCCGACTCACATCCCCGTCCTTCCCTAATCCAAGAGACCGATGGCCTCGCTGTCTGGTCTCCTCCCCCAAAACAACCCAACCCAATTAAACTTTACATTACGTAGACCAGTGCAATACGTGTATGTGACAGGTCACGTGACTGTCCTATTGGAGATGCTATTCTTCCGATGTTGACGTTACTGGCCATCCCCACGGCAGCGTCGAGGCATCTCAGACAGGCTGGTTCGACACCTCAGTGCAGACATACGGAACGTTTCCGGTGGACGAGGACTCTCAGTATGTAGGCAGGTCCTGACATAGCGAACGGGTAGTTGGGCCAAAAGTCACAGATTTTGGAATGGGCAGAAATTTCCCTCTACTCAGTTTCCATATATCCCGAATAGAACGGGATGAAATTCAAATACACGGCACAGTAAGAAGCTCCCTGTGCCAGACAATCCACACCGGTCTGAAGAGCGTGGGTGCAGATGTAGCAGGCTACAAATTGTGCGTCTGGAGGTGCATTGCGACTAGCGAAGAAACGTACTTCCCACGTGGTCACCAACAGCCTGGCGTTTTTCGTAGAACTTGAGATTTGAAAGCAGCCACTGACTTCTCTAGTGACAAAGTTATGGACCAAAATCCGTCCCATGTTTCACAAGCGTTTGGAAATATAATACGAACTATCAAACTGATTCTTATCTGAAAAGGAAAGTAGTGTCAAACAGTACAAAGGTAGAGTACACTAACGTTTAGAAAAAAAAGTTCAGAAAAATAAAGAACTCCATGAGTGACTACAGATAGAACGTTCATATTCACAGGACATGTACGTTAGATGTTCTACAGAAATAATTAGCATTTCAACCATGTCGGCCCGCGGGTTCGAGGTCCAAATCGATGTCGCTTCGCAATATCACCTACCGGTAAAATGTGCCTGCGGCTGCCGTCGTTGCTATAAATCGCAGACAATGGATCAGTGTGGCTCGAGCAGACGTGCACGATGCCTCGCAGACGTATGCGGGAATCCCACCGTCTTATCAGACAGTTCGAAAGAGGGAGCATTATTGGCGTGAGAGAATGTGATGCACTCATCCGAGAAATTTCTGCTTGTGTGGGAAGAAGTGTTGCGGTCGTGCAACGCATGTGAGCATAATGGCTCACGGAAGACCGTAGAACACAACGAGGTGGGTCAGATCGCACCACCCAGACCACCCCCCGAGAACATCGGCTCCCCATCCGAATGGCACTGCAGGACAGATCTGCGTCTTCCTCCGCTCTGGCAAAACAGTGGAACACATCGTACACTACCAGGGTTGACAGTCCGTAGCCGTTTATTACGGCACGGGTTACGTTCGTGACATCCACTTCTCCGCCTACCTTTGACGAATGTGCAGAAACATGCTAGACGGCAATGGGGTGTGGAATGACGACACTGGGGACAGGAATGACATCGGATACTGTTTTCCGACTAATCAAGGTTCTGTTTCTTTGAAAATGATGGCACAATTTTGATTCACCCCAGACAGGGAGAATGGCATCACAGTGACTGCAGCGCCAGCTCAGGGCGTATGGTGTGGGCTGCTGTTGGGTACAGCCACAGACCACAGCTAGTGCGTGTCCAGGGCTCTGTGCCCAGTGTGACCTACGTGAATGACATCCTGCTATCCGTAGCACACTACCCCAGAGCCATTTTTCAGCAAGACCACATGTTGCTGCACGAGCACGTGCCTTCTTGGTGTCGGAGGATGTCAGTCTTTTGCCTGGCCCGTCAAATCACCAGACTTGTCACCATTCGAAAATGAGGGGACGTGGTGAAACGACGGCTGCAGCACTTTGACCGAAGCCCAACCACTACAGAGGACTTTTGGAATCATGTGAATGCAGCAATGATGACTACGCTACAGGACGCCATTCGCGCCTTATATGCGTCGATGCCATCACGCATGGAACGAGGTATAAGGGCCCATGGCGGACACATCCCGTACCGAGTTGACTGAAATGCTAATCATATCTGGAGGACACGCTAAGGTACATGTCCTGTCTCTAGTCGTTCAAGGTTTTCTGCTTTTTTTTAACATGAGTGGAAATGTATTTGAATAAATAAAGTTAAAAAATAAGATACGCGAAAGGCAATCGGGCAACAGACGAATACTCACTGGAGAGTTCCAATGTGTGTTTGCGCCAGCAAACACTCCAAACTTTGACTGTATTTTCAGAGTTTCGAGAGAGTGTGGACGTGCAGCTGAACGAGCTGTGTACGTCGGATACAGAATGGGAGTCAAAATGGTTCAAATGGCTCTGAGCACTATGGGACTCAACATCTTAGGTCATAAGTCCCCTAGAACTTAGAACTACTTAAACCTAACTAACCTAAGGACATCACACACACCCATGCCCGAGGCAGGATTCGAACCTGCGACCGTAGCAGCCCAGCGGTTCCGGACTGCAGCGCCAGAACCGCACGGCCACCGCGGCCGGCCAATGGGAGTCAGGATGAAGCTAGGCAGTCATTCTATATTCAGAGTTCAGAATTACATGTATTATACTACGTATCATTTCCTGTTTCCTCCCTGTCAATGGGCTGCTCATAGGTGTGTAACAATGAGAACAAGTTGCAGCATCGACATTTTTACAATGTTTGGCGAAACAGTTCTTGATGACAACGCGGAAGATCAATTTGGGTTTCGGAAAAATATGAGAACACACAAAGCAGTACTGACGTCATGCCTTAAGTTAAGAGATTTGATAGCTCTTGCTACATCCTGTCGCTTTCGAGCTTCTATGATGTCAACTGATTTCGTCCAAGCTTTCGACAGAACGCACCTCAAGTTTCTTACGTCAGTTCTGGCTCGCATGAGCTTCCGACCCGACTTCCTCAAACATGCAGTATCATCCCGTATGAAACTTCCTGGCAGATTAAAATTGTGTGCCGGCCCGAGACTCGAACTCGGGACCTTTGCCTTCAGCGGGAAAGTGCTCTACCAACTGAGCTACCCAACCACGATTCACGACTTGTCCTAATAGCCTAAATTCCGCCAGTGCCTTGTCTCCTACCCTCTAAACTTCACAGAAGCTACCCTGCATACCTTGCAGCGCTATCGCTCCTGGAAGAAAGACGAGGCACTCGTGGAATTAAGGCTGTGAGGACGGCTTGTGAGTCGTGCGTTGTTAGCTCAGATGGTAAGGCACTTGCCCGCGAAAATCAAAGATCCCGAGTTCGAGTCTGGATCCGGCACACAGTTTTAATCTGCCAGGAAGTTTCATATGAGCGTACATTCCGCTACAGAGTGAAAGCTTCATCCTGCAATCGTCCCGTATACGATAAACGAACATACAGCTGGTCCCTTGCTGATCTGGTGATCGGTTCGACAAGGATGCCTACTCTCCATGATTTTTATGCTGTCGCACTGGAACCAGTGATATGAGAATTGGAACGCCGACTCTCAGGGATTCCGCTGAGGTGCCACACTTACCACTGCAGAGATTATGCTGATTACCTTCTACTGCTGGCGCTATCAGGTGATGAATTGTACTCTGTGCTTGAATGGATCAGGCAGTTTGTACTGGCGGCGAGAAGCCACATGAACATAGCCAAGTCGGCGGCGATGTGTATCTGAAGGGGCGTTCAGGAGGCCTGCGTGGCTCCCCTCCCACAGATGGAGGCTATCAGATATTTGGACATCTCTTATAAATAAGAGATGTGCGTCGCACAGTTACCATAGACGTCTACTGCAGGCGATATGAAAGAGAACCTACTTAGCCTCATGGACCTTCTACAGCGTGTCCAGTATGTTAACCCTCATGTGGCGAGCTAGTTGTTAAACATGGAGCACATTCTCCCACTACCGACAGCCATGACACTCGGAGTACAGGTGACATTTGGATACTACCTAACTGCAGCATTCCTATTTAAAAGCGCCTTCTCTGTATAGGTTCGATAACCCCTCTTTTCGTAAGAGTCCCACAGAACAGAGCAATATTCTAGGGTGGACAGCACGTGTCTTTTGTACTCAATGTACTTATCAATATCGCACCAATCGCTCGAAGCGTGGCATCTACTTTTCGCAAGACTGAGTTTGTATGATCACACCGTTTTGTAGCCTCACAAACCGTTATACCCAGTTGTTTGTAAGATGTCTGATTCTAGATGTCCTGATGGGCTGGCTATCTCGATCAATAACTGTCAGAATGTCGTGTGAGAAAAGAGCCAGTGGGGTTTCGCATGCTCAACGTGTGCGTAATACATGCTGGCTGGCATGGTGGAGGACTGCTATAAAAGATCGAGACAAACAAAAGGCGTCACCTGACGCACTTTGTCGCGCACTACCTGTCAACCTAAAACACTGAGCTGTAGCTGTTTAGAAAATCTTCATCTGGCTTTTTTAGACCGGTATGCCACAGAAATACACTCCTGGAAATTGAAATAAGAACACCGTGAATTCATTGTCCCACGACGGGGAAACTTTATTGACACATTCCTGGGGTCAGATACATCACATGATCACACTGACAGAACCACAGGCACATAGACACAGGCAACAGAGCATGCACAATGTCGGCACTAGTACAGTGTATATCCACCTTTCGCAGCAATGCAGGCTGCTGTTTCCCATGGAGACGATTGTAGAGATGCTGGATGTAGTCCTGTGGAACGGCTTGCCATGCCATTTCCACCTGGCGCCTCAGTTGGACCAGTGTTCGTGCTGGACGTGCAGACCGCGTGAGACGACGCTTCATCCAGTCCCAAACATGCTCAATGGGGGACAGATCCGGAGATCTTGCTGGCCAGGGTAGTTGACTTACACCTTCTAGAGCAAGTTGGGTGGCACGGGATACATGCGGACGTGCATTGTCCTGTTGGAACAGCTAGTTCCCTTGCCGGTCTAGGAATGGTAGAACGATGGGTTCGATGACGGTTTGGATGTACCGTGCACTATTCAGTGTCCCCTCGACGATCACAAGAGGTGTACGGCCAGTGTAGGAGATCGCTCCCCACACCATGATGCCAGGTGTTGGCCCTGTGTGCCTCGGTCGTATGCAGTCCTGATTGTGGCGCTCACCTGCACGGCGCCAAACACGCATACGACCATTATTGGCACCAAGGCAGAAGCGACTCTCATCGCTGAAGACGACACGTCTCTATTCGTCCCTCCATTCACGCCTGTCGCGACACCACTGGAGGCGGGCTGCACGATGTTGGGGCGTGAGCGGAAGACGGCCTAACGGTGTGCGGGACCGTAGCCCAGCTTCATGGAGACGGTTGCGAATGGTCCTCGCCGATACCCCAGGAGCAACAGTGTCCCTAATTTGCTGGGAAGTGGCGGTGCGGTCCCCTACGGCACTGCGTAGGATCCTACGGTCTTGGCGTGCATCCGTGCGTCGCTGCGGTCCGGTCCCAGGTCGACGGGCACGTGCACCTTCCGCCGACCACTGGCGACAACATCGATGTACTGTCTAGACCTCACGCTCCACGTGTTGAGCAATTCGGAGGTACGTCCACCGGGCCTCCCGCATGCCCACTATACGCCCTCGCTCAAAGTCCGTCAACTGCACATACGGTTCACGTCCACGCTGTCGCGGCATGCTACCAGTGTTAAAGACTGCGATGGAGCTCCGTATGCCACGGCAAATTGGCTGACACTGACGGCGGCGGTGCACAAATGCTGCGCAGCTAGCGCCATTCGACGGCCAACACCGCGGTTCCTGGTGTGTCCGCTGTGCCGTGCGTGTGATCATTGCTTGTACAGCCCTCTCGCAGTGTCCGGAGCAAGTATGGTGGGTCTGACACACCGGTGTCAATGTGTTCTTTTTTCCATTTCCAGGAGTGTAGTTGCCAAATTAGTGAAGGAGAGTGAAGGCAGGTTGAACCTGTGCTCTAGGAGAGGGGAAAGGAAAAGGCAGAAGCCACGCCACAATGGCACTACGGATGATCGCAGAGGAACTGAGATGAACAGAAAAAAAAGCCGAATTCATTGAGGTAGAGAAGGCTTTTTATAGAGTGAACTGGAAGGCACTGTTTGGAAAACCGAATAAAACTATGCTAGACGAGATACAAGTTATATTTTCTGTCTGTAGAGGAACCAGCTTGCAGAAATCAATGACACCAAGAATAAGTAGACCACTCCGACAGGGCTGCCCGCTCTCTCCAGATTTACTTAATTTATTTATAGACAGTGCTATAAAAACAATGAAAACCGGCACAAAAGGTATCAGTCATAATTAATAGTGGAGAAATGACTATAATCTGATTTTCTGAAGACAAAATAAGATCATCAAATTCTGAAGAGGACAAGAATTAAGCGATAAAAATTCTGTCTGCTACTTTGGACAATCACAAATTGAAAATGACGCAAACGAGACTAAAACAATGAAGAGAAGTAAATCGAACAGACAAGTAAAGGCCAACATTTAGATAAGAAACAAAACACTAACGCAAGTAAACAAATTTTGCTACTAGGGATGCACAGTAACAAATGGCAAATGAGGTACGACGGGGGGTTCAATAAGTAATGCAACACATTTTTTTCTCGGCCAGTTTCGGTTGAAAAATTGCAGGATTTGTTGTGGAACAAAGTGAAATATTCCCGTCTCACCCTCTATAGTTTTAGTACATTCCGACATAAGGCGACGCTATGTGTAGCCTTCAAATTGGCGTCCGTAACGAAAGTGCCTTCCAAGCAGAGAGCTGTCACTTGAAACGTCCGCTTAGAAAATTATGAATTACTGTGCTGGTAAACTTCTAGGTTTTTTGATATAAAGACAGCTGAGTAAACTGAACGTACTCAGACAGTTCTCTCTTTACTTATTCTGATCATCACTAAACTGACACACAATAGTTTTTTAGCGCCACGCAGTCTGACTTTCAATAATCCCTACAAAAGAATGGCCCTGACTAATAATAACCTATACCTTTCATGAATCACTTACCTCACAGAAATCTTCGTTACTCGAACTGCTGCAATACAGCGAGAGCCAATACAGCCAGCTAAATGAAAGATTCTAACTACTGAAGGCACTAACTACTGATAGGCATAGTTAGCAAATGAAAGATTTTGACAGATAACAAACAATGTATGTACCTTAATAGTGTTCAAAAGTCATAATATACAGGGTGAGTCACGTAACGTTACCGCTGGATATATTTCCTAAACCACATCAAATACTGACGAATCGATTCCACAGACCGAGCGTGAGGAGAGGGGCTAGTGTAATTGTTTAATACAAACCATACAAAAATGCACGGAACTATGTTTTTAACACAAACCTACGTTTTTGAATGGATCTACGTTAGTTTTGTTAGCACATCTGAACATATAAACAAATACGTAATCAGTGCTGTTTGTTGCATTGTAAAATGTTAATTACATCCGGAGATATTGTAACCTAAAGTTGAAGCCTCTGACGTTCAGTTGCGTGTTGTAGCAAACACGGGCCACGGTCGGCGAGCAGCATCTGCAGGGACATGTTTACGATGACGCCCGTGTTTACGAGTGTGGCTGTAGTGCACTGTTGTGGTTTAGTCTAGCTGTCGCAGTGTCCGCATGTAGCGCTTGCTGCTATTGTTATTCTGCATTCGTCTCCGCACGCAGACCAACTGTAGTACATCGTGTTACCAGACGTCTGTGATGGTGTAGTGTTGTAGGAACTGTGACCATGGTGTATTCGAACTCTGAAAAGGCGGAGATGATAATCATCTATGGCGAGTGTCGACGAAATGCATCTGAAGCCTGCAGGGTGTATGCAGAATGGTACCCGGACAGAGAGCATCCAACGTGCCGCACATGGCAAAATATCTACCGCCAACTGTATGCAACAGGTATGGTCGTAGCACGCAAACGGGTCCGTAACAGGCCCGTCACAGGAGAAGCGGGTGCAGTTGGTGTGTTAGCTGCTGTTGCCATGAACCCACACATGAGTACACGGGACATTGCGAGAGACGGTGGACTGAGTCAAAGTAGTGTCATGCGCATACTGCATCGTCACCGCTTTCACCCGTTTCATGTGTTGCTATATCAGCAATTACATGGTGATGACGTTAATCATCGAGTGCAATTCTGTCAATCGGCATTAACAGAGAATGCGTTGAAGTTCTACCTGTTTACCGATGAAGTGGGTTTCACTAACCACGGGGCAGTGAATCTACGGAACATGCATTACTGGTCCGTGGACAATCCTCGCTGGCTCAGACAGGTAGAGCGACAGCGACCGTGGACTGTAAATGTATGGTGCGGAATCATTGGCGACCACCTCATTGGTTGTCACTTCATTGCAGGGGCCAAAACAGCTGCAACATACATCGCGTTTCTACAGAATGATCTGCCAACGTTGCTCGAAAATGTCCCACTGGAAACGCGTCGACGTATGTGGTGTCAGCATGATAGTGCACCTGCACATTCCGCAATTAACACTAGGCTGACCCTTGACAGGATGTTCGACGAGCGTTTCATAGGACGTGGAGGACGCATAAATTGGCCAGCCCGTTCTCCTGATCTTACACCTCTGGACTTCTTTCTGTGGGGTACGTTAAAGGAGAATGTGTACCGTGATGTGCCTACAACCCCAGAGGATATGAAACAACGTATTGTGGCAGCCTGCGGCGACATTACATCAGATGTACTGCAGCGTGTACGACATTCATTACGCCAGAGATTGCAATTGTGTGCAGCAAATGATTGCCACCACATTGAACATCCATTGGCCTGACATGTCGGGACACACTCTATTCCACTCCATAACTGAAAACGGAAACCACGTGTGTACGTGTATCTCACTCCTCATGGTAATGTAAATGTGCGTCAGTGAAAAAGACCAATAAAAAGGTGTTAGGTACAGAAGAGACTGGAACAGCACATTACGTCCACATGCTAAGGTCCATCACCGTTCCCTTTGGATCCCTAAGTAATTGGGTGCTCTCCGATACACACGATCCAACAGCGGAGGAGTGGCACACAAACGTACACTTTAGGTTACAATATCTCCGGATGTAATTAACATTTTACAATGCAACAAACGGCACTGATTACGTATTTGTTTATATGTTCAGATGTGCTAACAAAACTAACGGGGTTCCATTTAAAAAAAAACGTATGTTTGTGTTAAAAAACATACTTCCGTGCATTTTTTATGGTTTGTATTAACCAATTACACTAGCACCTCTCCTCACGTTCGGTCTGTGGAATCGATTCATCAGTATTCGATGTGGTTTACGAAATATATCCAGCTCTTTTCTCACATGACATTCTGACAGTTATTGATCGAGATAGCCAGCCCATCAGGACATCTAGAATCAGACATCTTACAAACAACTGGGTATAACGGTTTGTGAGGCTACAAAACGGTGTGATCATACAAACTCAGTCTTGCGAAAAGTAGATGCCACGCTTCGAGCGATTGGTGCGATATTGATAAGTACATTGAGTACAAAAGACACGTGCTGTCCACCCTAGAATATTGCTCTGTTCTGTGGGACTCTTACGAAAAGAGGGGTTATCGAACCTATACAGAGAAGGCGCTTTTAAATAGGAATGCTGCAGTTAGGTAGTATCCAAATGTCACCTGTACTCCGAGTGTCATGGCTGTCGGTAGTGGGAGAATGTGCTCCATGTTTAACAACTAGCTCGCCACATGAGGGTTAACATACTGGACACGCTGTAGAAGGTCCATGAGGCTAAGTAGGTTCTCTTTCATATCGCCTGCAGTAGACGTCTATGGTAACTGTGCGACGCACATCTCTTATTTATAAGAGATGTCCAAATATCTGATAGCCTCCATCTGTGGGAGGGGAGCCACGCAGGCCTCCTGAACGCCCCTTCAGATACACATCGCCGCCGACTTGGCTATGTTCATGTGGCTTCTCGCCGCCAGTACAAACTGCCTGATCCA
The DNA here is from genome assembly GCF_023897955.1 of Schistocerca gregaria. Classification (NCBI taxonomy): domain Eukaryota; kingdom Metazoa; phylum Arthropoda; class Insecta; order Orthoptera; family Acrididae; genus Schistocerca; species Schistocerca gregaria. The sequence goes on along the minus strand of NC_064921.1, from coordinate 802,330,340 downwards.
TTCAAGCACAGAGTACAATTCATCACCTGATAGCGCCAGCAGTAGAAGGTAATCAGCATAATCTCTGCAGTGGTAAGTGTGGCACCTCAGCGGAATCCCTGAGAGTCGGCGTTCCAATTCTCATATCACTGGTTCCAGTGCGACAGCATAAAAAATCATGGAGAGTAGGCATCCTTGTCGAACCGATCACCAGATCAGCAAGGGACCAGCTGTATGTTCGTTTATCGTATACGGGACGATTGCAGGATGAAGCTTTCACTCTGTAGCGGAATGTACGCTCATATGAAACTTCCTGGCAGATTAAAACTGTGTGCCGGATCCAGACTCGAACTCGGGATCTTTGATTTTCGCGGGCAAGTGCCTTACCATCTGAGCTAACAACGCACGACTCACAAGCCGTCCTCACAGCCTTAATTCCACGAGTGCCTCGTCTTTCTTCCAGGAGCGATAGCGCTGCAAGGTATGCAGGGTAGCTTCTGTGAAGTTTAGAGGGTAGGAGACAAGGCACTGGCGGAATTTAGGCTATTAGGACAAGTCGTGAATCGTGGTTGGGTAGCTCAGTTGGTAGAGCACTTTCCCGCTGAAGGCAAAGGTCCCGAGTTCGAGTCTCGGGCCGGCACACAATTTTAATCTGCCAGGAAGTTTCATACGGGATGATACTGCATGTTTGAGGAAGTCGGGTCGGAAGCTCATGCGAGCCAGAACTGACGTAAGAAACTTGAGGTGCGTTCTGTCGAAAGCTTGGACGAAATCAGTTGACATCATAGAAGCTCGAAAGCGACAGGATGTAGCAAGAGCTATCAAATCTCTTAACTTAAGGCATGACGTCAGTACTGCTTTGTGTGTTCTCATATTTTTCCGAAACCCAAATTGATCTTCCGCGTTGTCATCAAGAACTGTTTCGCCAAACATTGTAAAAATGTCGATGCTGCAACTTGTTCTCATTGTTACACACCTATGAGCAGCCCATTGACAGGGAGGAAACAGGAAATGATACGTAGTATAATACATGTAATTCTGAACTCTAGCTTCATTCTGACTCCCATTCTGTATCCGACGTACACAGCTCGTTCAGCTGCACGTCCACACTCTCTCGAAACTCTGAAAATACAGTCAGAGTTTGGAGTGTTTGCTGGCGCAAACACACATTGGAACTCTCCAGTGAGTATTCGTCTGTTGCCCGATTGCCTTTCGCGTATCTTATTTTTTAACTTTATTTATTCAAATACATTTCCACTCATGTTAAAAAAAAGCAGAAAACCTTGAACGACTAGAGACAGGACATGTACCTTAGCGTGTCCTCCAGATATGATTAGCATTTCAGTCAACTCGGTACGGGATGTGTCCGCCATGGGCCCTTATACCTCGTTCCATGCGTGATGGCATCGACGCATATAAGGCGCGAATGGCGTCCTGTAGCGTAGTCATCATTGCTGCATTCACATGATTCCAAAAGTCCTCTGTAGTGGTTGGGCTTCGGTCAAAGTGCTGCAGCCGTCGTTTCACCACGTCCCCTCATTTTCGAATGGTGACAAGTCTGGTGATTTGACGGGCCAGGCAAAAGACTGACATCCTCCGACACCAAGAAGGCACGTGCTCGTGCAGCAACATGTGGTCTTGCTGAAAAATGGCTCTGGGGTAGTGTGCTACGGATAGCAGGATGTCATTCACGTAGGTCACACTGGGCACAGAGCCCTGGACACGCACTAGCTGTGGTCTGTGGCTGTACCCAACAGCAGCCCACACCATACGCCCTGAGCTGGCGCTGCAGTCACTGTGATGCCATTCTCCCTGTCTGGGGTGAATCAAAATTGTGCCATCATTTTCAAAGAAACAGAACCTTGATTAGTCGGAAAACAGTATCCGATGTCATTCCTGTCCCCAGTGTCGTCATTCCACACCCCATTGCCGTCTAGCATGTTTCTGCACATTCGTCAAAGGTAGGCGGAGAAGTGGATGTCACGAACGTAACCCGTGCCGTAATAAACGGCTACGGACTGTCAACCCTGGTAGTGTACGATGTGTTCCACTGTTTTGCCAGAGCGGAGGAAGACGCAGATCTGTCCTGCAGTGCCATTCGGATGGGGAGCCGATGTTCTCGGGGGGTGGTCTGGGTGGTGCGATCTGACCCACCTCGTTGTGAGCCATTATGCTCACATGCGTTGCACGACCGCAACACTTCTTCCCACACAAGCAGAAATTTCTCGGATGAGTGCATCACATTCTCTCACGCCAATAATGCTCCCTCTTTCGAACTGTCTGATAAGACGGTGGGATTCCCGCATACGTCTGCGAGGCATCGTGCACGTCTGCTCGAGCCACACTGATCCATTGTCTGCGATTTATAGCAACGACGGCAGCCGCAGGCACATTTTACCGGTAGGTGATATTGCGAAGCGACATCGATTTGGACCTCGAACCCGCGGGCCGACATGGTTGAAATGCTAATTATTTCTGTAGAACATCTAACGTACATGTCCTGTGAATATGAACGTTCTATCTGTAGTCACTCATGGAGTTCTTTATTTTTCTGAACTTTTTTTTCTAAACGTTAGTGTACTCTACCTTTGTACTGTTTGACACTACTTTCCTTTTCAGATAAGAATCAGTTTGATAGTTCGTATTATATTTCCAAACGCTTGTGAAACATGGGACGGATTTTGGTCCATAACTTTGTCACTAGAGAAGTCAGTGGCTGCTTTCAAATCTCAAGTTCTACGAAAAACGCCAGGCTGTTGGTGACCACGTGGGAAGTACGTTTCTTCGCTAGTCGCAATGCACCTCCAGACGCACAATTTGTAGCCTGCTACATCTGCACCCACGCTCTTCAGACCGGTGTGGATTGTCTGGCACAGGGAGCTTCTTACTGTGCCGTGTATTTGAATTTCATCCCGTTCTATTCGGGATATATGGAAACTGAGTAGAGGGAAATTTCTGCCCATTCCAAAATCTGTGACTTTTGGCCCAACTACCCGTTCGCTATGTCAGGACCTGCCTACATACTGAGAGTCCTCGTCCACCGGAAACGTTCCGTATGTCTGCACTGAGGTGTCGAACCAGCCTGTCTGAGATGCCTCGACGCTGCCGTGGGGATGGCCAGTAACGTCAACATCGGAAGAATAGCATCTCCAATAGGACAGTCACGTGACCTGTCACATACACGTATTGCACTGGTCTACGTAATGTAAAGTTTAATTGGGTTGGGTTGTTTTGGGGGAGGAGACCAGACAGCGAGGCCATCGGTCTCTTGGATTAGGGAAGGACGGGGATGTGAGTCGGCCGTGCCCTTTCAAAGGAACTATCCCGGCATTTGCCTGGTGGGACTTAGGGAAATCACCTTAAACTTAAATCAGGATGGCCGGGCGCGGGATTGAACCACCGTACTTCCGAATGCGAGTCCAGTGTGCTAACCAACGGGCCAGCTAGCTCGGTAAAGTGTAATTAAAGCTTTTGTTTCTTTCATGCATACTTTGTCCTAATGTGGGAAATCAAGTTATGCATTGTCACGTTAATCAAATACAACTTGCACCGCAAGTATTGCGGAAATGGAAAATGCTATTGATGTGCGTTTTTCACAGAATGTGTCGGTAGTTAGGGGCTCGATTTGTCAGCCAATCAACAGATTGTAAGAATACCTACAAAGTGTATTTTTGTGCAAACATACACTTTTTATATTGGGCCATGCCTGTTGACATTAACAAAAAGGGTAAATTACAAAGGCAGTGGTGTTTGTTGCGGGATTCTAGTACGAGTCGTTTAGGAGGTATTGTACTTTGAAAAGTTCCCACACCGATACTTGTACAATACCTGTGGTAGCACCCACTAACGAACACCAAAGGTGGATACTGAAATTTTCCCTTTTGAATGTAAAGAAAAATTGTGCTGGTGAACTTCTGCGTTTTTTGATACTGAAACAGTTGAGTAAAACTGAACGTACTCAGACAGTTTTCTCTTTACTTATTGTGATCATTTCTAAACTGACACACAATATTTCAGCGCAACGCATTCTGACTTTTAATAATCCCTACAAAAGAATAGCCCTGACTAACAATAGCCTCACTTACCTCACCAAAATCTTCGTTACTCGAACTGCTGGAATACAGCGAGCGCCAATACTGCCAGCTAAATGAAAGATTCTAGCTCCTGAAGGCACTAAGTGCTGGTAGGCATATAGTTAGCAAATCAAAGATTTTGATAGAGAAAAAACAATGTATTTATCTTAATAGTGTTCATGAACCATGGACCTTGCCGTTGGTGGGGAGGCTTGCGTGCCTCTGCGATACAGATAACCGTACCGTAGGTGCAACCACAACGGAGGGGTATCTGTTGAGAGGCCTGACAAACGTGTGGTTCCTGATGAGGGGCAGCAGCCTTTTCAGTAGTTGCAGGGGCAACAGTCTGGATAATGGGCTGATCTGGCCTTGGAACACTAACCAAAACGGCCTTGCTGTTCTGGTACTGCGAACGGCTGAAAGCAAGGGGAAACTACGGCCGTAATTTTTCCCGATGGCATGCAGTTTTACTGTATGGTTAAATGATGATGGCGTCCTCTTGGGTAAAACATTCCGGAGGTAAAATAGTCCCCCATTCAGATCTCCGGGCGGGGACTACTCAAGAGGATGTCGTTATCAAGAGAAAGAAAACTGGCGTTCTACGGATCGGAGCGTGGAATGTCAGATCTCTTAATCGGACAGGTAGGTTAGAAAATTTAAAAAGGGAAATGGATAGGTTAAAGTTAGATATAGTGGGAATTAGTGAAGTCGGTGGCAGGAGGAACAAGACTTCTGGTCAGGTGAATACAGGGTTATAAACACAAAATCAAATAGGGGCAATGCAGGAGTAGGTTTAATAATGAATAGGAAAATAGGAATACGGGTAAGCTACTACAAACAGCATAGTGAACGCATTATTGTGGCCAAGATAGATACGAAACCCACGCATACCACAGTAGTACAAGTGTATATGCCTACTAGCTCTGCAGATGACGAAGAAATTGAAGAAATGTATCATGAAATAAAAGAAATTATTCAGATAGTGAAGGGAGACGAAAATTTAATAGTCATGGGTGACTGGAATTCGTCAGTAGGAAAAGGGAGAGAAGGAAACGTAGTAGGTGAATATGGATTCGGGGTAAGAAACTAAAGAGGAAGCTGCCTGGTAGAATTTTGCACAGAGCACAACTTTATCATAGCTAACACTTGGTACAAGAATCATAAAAGAAGATTGTATACATCGAAGAGATACTGACAGGTTTCAGATAGATTATATAATGGTAAGACAGAGATTTAGGAACCAGGTTTTAAATTGTAAGACATTTCCAGGGGCAGATGTGGACTGTGACCACAATCTATTGGTTGTGACATGTAGATTAAAACGGAAGAAACTGCAAAAAGGTGGAAATTTAAGGAGATGGGACCTGGATAAACTGACTAAACCAGAGGTTGTACAGGGTTTCAGGGAGAGCGTAAGGGAACAAATGGTAGGAATGGGGGAAAGAAATACAGTAGAAGAAGAATGGATAGCTTTGAGGGATGAAATGGTGAAGGCAGCAGAGGATCAAGCAGGTAAAAAGACGAGGGCTAGTAGAAACCCTTGGGTAACAGAAGAAATATTGAATTTAATTGATGAAAGGAGAAAATATAAAAATGCAATAAATGAAGCAGCCAAAAATGAATACAAACGTCTCAAAAATGAGATCGACAGGAAGTGCAAAATTGCTAAGCAATGATGGCTAGAGGACAAATGTAAGGATGTAAGGGCTTATCTCTCTAGGGGTAAGATAGATACTGACTACAGGAAAGTTTAAGAGACCTTTGGAGAAAAGAGAACCACTTGTCTGAATATCAAGAGCTCAGATGGAAACCCAGTTCAAAGCAAAGAAGGGAAAGCAGAAAGGTTGAAGGAGTATATAGAGGTCTATACAATGGCGATGTACTTGAGGACAATATTATGGAAAGGGAGGAGGATGTAGATGAAGATGAAATGGGAGATATGATACTACGTGAAGAGTTTGATAGAGCACTGAAAGACCTGAGTCAAACAAAGCTCCGGGAGTAGACAACATTCCATTAGAACTACTGACAGCCTTGGGAGAGCCAGTCCTGACAAAACTCTACCATCTGGCGAGCACGATGTATGAGACAGGCGAAATTCCCTCAGACTTCAAGAAGAATATAATAATCCCAATCCCAAAGAAAGCAGGTGTTGACAGATGTGAAAATTACCAAACTATCAGTTTAATAAGTCACGGCTGCAAAATACTAACGCGAATTCTTTACAGACGAATGGAAAAACTGGTAGAAACCGACCTTAGGGAAGATCAGTTTGGATTCCGTAGAAATATCGGAACACGTGAGGCAATACTGACCCTACGACTTATTTTAGAAGCTAGATTGAGGGAAGGCAAACTTAATTTTCTAGCATTTGTAGACTTAGAGAAAGCTTTTGACAATGTTGACTGGAATACTCTCTTTCAAATTCTGAAGGTGGCAGGGTTAAAATACAGGGAGCGAAAAGCTATTTACAATTTGTACAGAAACCAGATGGCAGTTATAAGAGTCGAGGGACATGAAAGGGAAGCAGTGGTTGGGAAGGGAGTGAGACAGGGTTGTAGCCTCTCCCCGATGTTGTTCAATCTGTATATTGAACAAGCAGTGAAGGAAACAAAAAAAAAAAATTTGGAGTAGGTATTAAAATCCATGGAGCAGATATAAAAACTATGATGTTTGCTGATAACATTGTAATTCTGTCAGAGACAGCAAATGACTTGGAAGAGCAGTTGAACGGAATGGACAGTGTGTTAAAAGTTGGATATAAGATGTACATCAACAAAAGCTAAACAAGGACAATGGAATGTAGTCGAATTAAGTCGGGTGATGCTGAGGGAATTAGATTAGGAAATGAGACACTTAAAGTGGTAAAGGAGTTTTGTTATTTGCAGAGCAAAATAACTGATGATGGTCGAAGTGGAGAGGATATAAAATGTAGACTGGCAATGGCAAGGAAAGCATTTCTGAAAAACAGAAATTTGTTAACATCGTGTATAGATTTAAGTGTGAGGAAGTCGTTTCTGAAAGTATTTGTATGGAGTGTAGCCATGTATGGAAGTGAAACATGTACGATAAATGGTTTGCACAAGAAGAGACCAGAAGCTTTCGAAATGTGGTGATACAGAAAAATGCTGAAGATTAGATGGGTAGATCACATAACTAACGAGGAAGTATTGAATAGGATTGGGGAGAAGAGAAGTTTGTGGCACAACTTGACTAGAAGAAGGGATCGGTTGGTAGGACATGTTCTGAGGCATCAAGGTATCACCAGTTTAGTATTGGAGGGCAGCGTGGAGGGTAAAAATCGTAGAGGGAGGCCAAGAGATGACTACACTAAGCAGATACAGAAGGATGTAGGTTGCAGTGGGTACTGGGATATGAAGAAGCTTGCAGAGAATAGTGTAGCGTAGAGAGCTGCATCAAACCAGTCTCAGGAGTGAAGACCACAACAACAACAACAGTGTTCAAAAGTCAGCGACATCTAGTTTGAGAAATTTCCTTTTTCTGACTGACACACGTCCAGATCTCCGCTCATTTTAACATCTCAAAACCCTGGTATCTCTCACCCACATCCACCACGGCTGGTGGCTCACTTCAAACTGCCCAACGCTACGGGCTGTTCACATCCAACAGCCCAACACTACACAAGCGAATATTCCAACAATGAGTCCAACCAGCCACAGTGTCTTTCATCTCTCCCCACAGAAAAAAGCCTATAGACGTCAAATCCGGGGAACTAGCCGGTCAAGGTAAACTGCGACCAGTCCAACGATGTGGAAATAATTCGTGAAGACATGCTGTAGAACTTCGTGCACTATATACTGGACAGCCATCATTTTGGTACCACAGTTCCTCCCAGTCTAGCATCGGTGGAGGACGGTGTGTTCGGAGGCTGAGATACTTGTGCGCCTTCAGTGTTGCGTCTATGAAAACGGGTGATGGCTGACTACCCCACATCACACGTGTTAGACTCCATAGACGTTGATTTTACACCTGGCAAAGCTAGTAGTAGTGTTTGTTTCGGTGGTTTACCTGGTCATGCATGACTGATATCACCAAACATCTTGCATGATACATCTCGAGTATGCTGTCTTAATTCCCATGTACAGAAGTTAAAACGATTCTGATATTCGTTTCCATGCAGCTCTTGGTGGAGAGAGATGTGGCAGGGATGGAACTTACGTCGATGGAGAATCCTTGTGTCACTCGCCCGATCCATGGCACTTCCTCGTGTGATTGCGCGAGAGCTAACGTGCGGATCAACTACAACATTGGCGAGAACGTTAAATTCGCCCTCTTCTATCGTCACTTGTTTTCTTCTATTACGTTATGTAGGTGTTATATTACCACTGTATCTGGTTGAAGAGGTTGATAAGTATTAGTCGAGATGGTTGACACCCACTGGGATATCTTGCCGCACACACCGCATTCTTACTACACTCTCCATACACTATGAGCAAGTCCGCTTTTCTGCATTGGTAAATCCCTTCGCCCACTCACGATCTATTGCTTAGACTGTTGCATACTAATTGACTAGCAAGTCGCAGTGCACTCAAAGAACATACGATCACACTGTAAGCAGACATAACATCGTAGGTAGCAACTGCGCAAGATGAATAGCACAAACAACTGTCGGAGTGGAGACTTTTCAAAATCTGACATCTTATAAAAGACTCGCACTAAATTTCAGGAAACAGTAACGGCATTTTAATATACCCTACTTATAATTTGTTAATGTTAGATGGCATTGTTCCATTTAAAAGGTGTTTACGTTTGGACAAAAAATACAGTTTCTAAGTATTATTACAGTTTGTTGATTGGGCTAAGAATACGAGCCCCTGATACCAATCGATTCTGTGAAAACCGCACATCAACAGCACTTTCCATTTCCCCAGTATTTGCGGTGCAAGTTTTGGGTGATGCACTCTTTATGTATGCATACTCCTGGCGCTTTAGTTGACATGACAAGGCATCTTATGTACGAGAATACTTAAAAAAGTAAGATAATTTTTTACGGCAGGCCAAGTAAATACTATTGGATGATGCACTACACTTCTAAGTGACACGGATAATGAAAGTGTACCAAGACTGTAAACCACGGTCGGAACGCTGCGCCAATCACTCAATTCTTTGACAGTGGAAATCCGCTCCTCGCTCCACGGAGCCATTCCAGAACCCCCGTGTGGACGGCCTCATCGTCGGAAAATCTGTTACTGCCGTGAGTCAGTTCCTCGATTATCTGCACATTTGTCTGTGCCCGATCCCGACTGCCGTTCTTCGCGAACAGCATCGCCCACGTCTGCACGGTCCTGGTCAAATTGTTGGCACCTTTTCACTATGGCTGGATACTACATTCCATTTAGTCCATACACCGCCAGAATTTCACGGTTAACTTTTATGCAGTTTAGTCGTTTTGCCCACAAGAATCGTACTGTCTCGCGCACTTCACCTTCGGAGTAGGTCTCCAGTTGTCCAGATATTTCACTTCGACGCTGTGTTGCAACTGTTATCCGTCCCGCAGCAGAAGTGCTTCTGCAGAAAAATCGAAACAGACTTTGTCCCTTCTGACAATGCGCCACTTCCGCTGCGCAGTGGTCTTTGTGTAATATGACTTGCATAGCTTACTTTTTGATGTAACCTCGCACATTACATATACCATGCACTAATTTACGGGTGTGGACCGTATTCTAGTTTACATGTACACTCCTGGAAATGGAAAAAGAACACATTGACACCGGTATGTTAGACCCACCATACTTGCTCCGGACACTGCGAGAGGGCTGTACAAGCAATGATCACACGCACGGCACAGCGGACACACCAGGAACCGCGGTGTTGGCCGTCGAATGGCGCTAGCTGCGCAGCATTTGTGCACTGCCGCCGTCAGTGTCAGCCAGTTTGCAGTGGCATACGGAGCTCCATCGCAGTCTTTAACACTGGTAGCATGCCGCGACAGCGTGGACGTGCACCGTATGTGCAGTTGACAGACTTGGAGCGAGGGCGTATAGTGGGCATGCGGGAGGCCCGGTGGACGTACCGCCGAATTGCTCAACACGTGGGGCGTGAGGTCTCCACAGTACATCGATGTTGTCGCCCGTGGTCGGCGGAAGGTGCACGTGCCCGTCGACCTGGGACCGGACCGCAGCGACGCACGGATGCACGCCAAGATCGTAGGATCCTACGCAGTGCCGTAGGGGACCGCACCGCCACTTCCCAGCAAATTAGGGACACTGTTGCTCCTGGGGTATCGGCGAGGACAATTCGCAACCGTCTCATGAAGCTGGGCTTCTGCCTTGGTGCCAATGATGGTCGTATGCGTGTTTGGCGCCGTGCAGGTGAGCGCCACAATCAGGACTGCATACGACCGAGGCACACAGGGCCAACACCTGGCATCATGGTGTGGGAAGCGATCTCCTACACTGGCCGTACACCTCTGGTGATCGTCGAGGGGATACTGAATAGTGCACGGTACATCCAAACCGTCATCGAACCCATCGTTCTATCATTCCTAGACCGTGAAGGGAACTTGCCGTTCCAACAGGACAATGCACGGCCGCTTGTATCCCGTGCCACCCAACTTGCTCTAGAAGGTGTAAGTCAACTACCCTGGCCAGCAAGATCTCCGGATCTGTCCCCCATTGAGCATGTTTGGGACTGGATGAAGCGTCGTCTCACGCGGTCTGCACGTCCAGCACGAACGCTGGTCCAACTGAGGCGCCAGGTGGAAATGGCATGGCAAGCCGTTCCACAGGACTACATCCAGCATCTCTACGATCGTCTCCATGGGAGAATAGCAGCCTGCATTGCTGCGAAAGGTGGATATACACTGTACTAGTGCCGACATTGTGCATGCTCTGTTGCCTGTGTCTATGTGCCTGTGGTTCTGTCAGTGAGATCATGTGATGTATCTGACCCCAGGAATGTGTCTATAAAGTTTCCCCTTCCTGGGACAATGAATTCACGGTGTTCTTATTTCAATTTCCTTTAGTGTATTTCAAAGTAAGTTTTGTCGGAAGAACAAATACGACTTTTAAATTTCGTGTTTTTAATTTGGTTTTTATGTTTTCATTGCACTTTCTGAAGATGCGGTCATAAGTAAAAATTTTGTGATAGTGTGACAGAAAATAAAATAAATTACGATCACTTCTCATTCTGAAAATTTTGGCATTAAAGTTCTCGTTCGAGCATCTTCAGCGCTCTTATTCAGTAAATACTATAAAGGAAAACAATAAGCGAGAGCTCACGGCTTGTCTGTCTCGGTAGGGCTCTTGTGAAGCTTGCGTGAGGGGCTTAGTGAACCTGTCCGCGACTTTTTCTGTGCCCAGATTTCACTGGGTAGCACCTGCCACTTGCACATGGAGCGCGAAATGAATGACTGCTTAAATGACTCTGTGAGTGGTATATTCCCAAATTCCTTACCCACTGTGGGTGTGGAATGTTTAGACTTTTCATGGGATAGTTAGCGTCTGCCGGTCAATGTTTTCCTGCATTACCCTCAGGTGGTACTAGGAAACCTGTGCGCCTCCGAGCTGCTCTTACTTTTACTTGTTTAATATCGCCTGTTAGTTCTATTTGGATTCACACACTTGAACCGTATTCTAGGATAGGTCACATGTATGTCTTGTAAGTTATCTGCTTTTATAGACAGCGTTTTCCCATGAACGGAAGTCTCCTACCTGCTTTCTCTACGACTGCGCCAGTGTGCTCATTCCATTTCACATCTCCGCAAATTGGTATACCCAGATATTCGCATGTGGTGGCTGATTCGAAATGTAGCTCTTTGGTACAGTAATCATGCCATGTTTCTGCTTGTCGTCAAGCGTACAAGTTCAGGTTTCTGAAGGTTTAGAATCAGTTGCCAGTCTTGTTAGCACTTTGAAATCTTGCAAATTTGAATGTTTGTGAATCTATTCCGTCAGGGCGAATTGAATACAGATACGCACATTACCTGCAAAAAAAGCAGTGTTAGTACTAATACTTTCTGTTTAGTACAACACCAATAGCATCGGTCCCTACACTCTTCCTTTCAATAGTCCGTACAGGTCTTGTCTGCATTAACAAATGGTTCAAATGGCTCTGAGCATTATGGGACTTAACATGTGAGGTCATCAGTCCTCTAGAACTTAGAACTACGTAAACTTAACTAACATAAGGAAATCACACATCCATGCCCGAGGCAGGATTCGAACCTGCGACCGTAGCGGTCTCACGATTCCAGACTGAAGAGCCTAGAACCGCTCGACCACAGCGCCCGGCTGTCTCCATTAACATCGTGTGAGGCAACCTATGCAGTTAATAACAAATATTGAAATTACTTTCGCCGAGGGAAGAACATATAAACACTGCAAATCTGCAAGTAAATCTTATATTGAGCGATTTGTGTCACAGTTTGTGAGTAGGCTGGTGTGAGGAGTGATGTAGTACAGTCTTTCTTTTCCTGAACGACATAGAGGACTGTCGGAAATCTTTCCCAATGCAGAATGCAGCTCTGTACAGTGCACCAGTGCACTGGGCTATCAAGCTTTCCCAGAATCTTTCTCGGAGCTGAAACACTAGGTGTCCTGTAAGTGACTACGAATCAGCCTTAAAGCAGACATTAAATGCCCAGTACAAAAATGTGAAGGTGTAGGGCATGTTCAAGTATTTTTTTACGTGTAGAGAATTCATGACATGCTCGCCATTACGCACACTGAAAGGCGGCTACACTGAGTCACAGCGCCAGAGCGTTTTATTCTGCCGCATCCACTGGCAGTAGTAGTGAAGAGGTTGCCGTGGGCAGCGCTTGTTGAGAGGTTGTCGATATCAGTACTAGTTGAGGGGATGTCGTGTGCAGCTGTTCTGTTGGACGAGACAGCAGGTGCTGTTTGATTGGGGATGTTGCAATGATCACAGTGTATTTTCCGCCAATATATATGAAGGTAACACAAAATATTTTTTTTTATTTCAAATTTCCTAAATAACAATGCCTCTTGGTCACAGGTTCATTCAACAAAGCATCTGGCTTGTGTTCATGTATTAGACTGTAATTCTGGTTTCTATAAGCAATTACAGTATTTCTGGTTTTTTAATTACTTCATTGTAAATGGTGTTTATAAGAACTTGTCGCACTGAGGAATAACCGAGCCAGATATGTACGTTGACTCAAACTTTCACACACAGAATAGTTACTCTTGTGCTTTGTTGTATCGTAGCTCTTATAGTTGCTGGGGACTTAATTAATCAATTGTGTTAACGGAAATTTCATTTCATTCTTTGTTGTTATTCTATGCAGTCAGATTGCGTACTAATGCTACTCAGGGCCAATCGGTTACGAGACTTCGTAACCGGACAGACAGCTACAAAAATTATTTGCATTTTAAAATAATTAAGCCCCCATGCAACACATACCGTCAAAGAAAGGCTTTCGTTCATGAAATGCGTAGTGATGTAACTGTCCACTCATGTTTCTACTTACCGTTGTGTACGCAACTATTATTAAATGAATAATTCCGATTTTTGTCTGCGAGTGGAGTCATATGTCAGTCGGAGATAATAACTTTTACGAATCTATTCTGTGAGGCGAACTTTGAGGAAATATATACCCCTTTTTTTGGAGTTCCTACGTGTATCTTGAACCTTTGAAGCTGCTGAAGTCTCTCTTTGTTCTGAATTTAGAATAGGGTTTTCAGAAACGGAGCGTGGACGTGAACCGTATGTGCAGTTGACGGACTTTGAGCGAGGGCGTATAGTGGGCATGCGGGAGGCCGGGTGGACGTATTGCCGAACTGCTCAACACGTGGGGCGTGAGGTCTCCACAGTACATCGATGTTGTCGCCAGTGGTCGGCGGAAGGTGCACGTGCCCGTCGACCTGGGACCGGACCGCAGCGACGCACGGATGCACGCCAAGACCGTAGGATCCTACGCAGTGCCGTAGGGGACCGCACCGCCACTTCCCAGCAAATTAGGGACACTGTTGCTCCTGGGGTATCGGCGAGGACCATTCGCAACCGTCTCCATGAAGCTGGGCTACGGTTCCGCACACCGTTAGGCCGTCTTCCGCTCACGCCCCAATATCGTGCAGCCCGCCTGCAGTGGTGTCGCGACAGGCGTGAGTGGAGGGACGAATGGAGACGTGTCGTCTTCAGCGATGAGAGTCACTTCTGCCTTGGTGCCAATGATGGTCGTATGCGTGTTTGGCGCCGTGCAGGTGAGCGCCACAATCAGAACTGCATACGACCGAGGCACACAGGGCCAACACCCGGCATCATGGTGTGGGGAGCGATCTCCTACACTGGCCGTACACCTCTGGTGATCGTCGAGGGGACACTGAATAGTGCACGGTACGTCCAAACCGTCATCGAACCCATCGTTCTATCATTCCTAGATGGGCAAGGGAACTTGCTGTTCCAACAGGACAATGCACGGCCGCATGTATCCCGTGCCACCCAACGTGCTCTAGAAGGTGTAAGTCAACTACCCTGGCCAGCAAGATCTCCGGATCTGTCCCCCATTGAGCATGTTTGGGACTGGATGAAGCGTCGTCTCACGCGGTCTGCACGTCCAGCACGAAGGCTGGTCTAACTGAGGCGCCAGGTGGAAATGGCATGGCAAGCCGTTCCACAGGACTACATCCAGCATCTCTACGATCGTCTCCATGGGAGAATAGCAGCCTGCATTGCTGCGAAAGGTGGATATACACTGTATTAGTGCCGACATTGTGCATGCTCTGTTGCCTGTGTCTATGTGCCTGTGGTTCTGTCAGTGTGATTATGTGATGTATCTGACCCCAGGAATGTATCAATAAAGTTTCCACTTCCTGGGACAATGAATTCAAGGTGTTCTTATTTCAATTTCCAGGAGTGTATGTAACAGCATGGTCTCAAGTTTCCACGCGGAGTGGTCGCGCGGTTACAGAAACCATGTCAATGATTGCACGGCCCCTCCCGCAGGAGGTTCGAGTCCATCCTCGGGCATGGTTGTATGTGTCGTTCTTAGCATAACTTAATTTAAGCAGTGTGTAATTCTAGGGAACGATGACCTCAGCAGTTTCGTCCCTTAGGAATTCATACACATCCCAAGTTTACGTGTAATAAGCAACAATTTTCGTCTACCATTGTCGTACAGTGAACAAGATAAGAGCTTATCGTATTTCGGACGACATTTCTGACCGGATCCAGGTCATCTTTGCGAATGGAACTGAACACATTTCTGACGGAACATAATCTGGAAATGTAAAGATGTACTGTCCGGTCAATGTTAATGTGACCACCACCCATCTTCCACGTCAAGCAGCATTCACAGCAGGCAGGTGGCAGCACCAGCAGAGGAGGGTATATAAAACGTGTCGGGTGCTACGCGTACGTTGTCGTATTTCGGGTACGCGGCGATTCACATGACGTTCAAAAGGGCATGATCATTCGATTTATGATGTGGAACGTGTCGAGTGCTGAAGAAACGCACATATGAAACAATATATTACAATACAGAGTTAAAGATTAATATTTCTATTATATTACTTACCCCGTTCACTTCCTATTCAAGAATTCATCAATGGTATAGAAGGAGTTGTCAAGGAGATATGATTTCAGTTTATTTTTGAAGGTATTACTGCTGTCTGTCAGACATTTTATTTCATCTAGTAATTCGTCGAAAAATTTTAAAGCAGCAGCACATTTTACCCCTTTCTGTGCCAAAGATAGGCTCAGTAAAGCATAGTGTAAGTATTTCTTTTTTCTGGTGTTATTATCATGAATGTCACTGTTGTTTTTAGACTGGTGCATGTTGTCGAGAACAAATTTCAAAAATCAAATGGCTCTGAGCACTATGGGACTTAACATCTGAGGTCATCAGTCCCCTAGACTTAGAACTACTTAAACCTAACTAACCTAAGAACATCACACACATCCATGCCAGAGGCAGGATTCGAACCTGCGACGTAGTAACAGCGCGGTTCCGGACTGAAGCGCCTAGAACCGCTCGGCCACAACGACCGGCGAACAAATTTCATTAGTGAGTAAATGTACTAGGAGGCTGTTGTGGGAATTCCCAGTCTTTTAGAAAGATGTCTACAAGATATGCGACTATGAACCCCACACATTTTCTAACCACTTTTTTTTGAGCGGTGAATACTTTTTGTCTAAATGTTGAGTTACCCCAGAATATGTTTTGAGCGCTCTGCTGTGATTGTCGTAGCTAATGTGAGCATTAAACGTGATCGTAGCGAGTTGTTTAGTGAATTCAGCATTTCCGAAACAGCATAGTTTGTGAACTGTTGGCGAGCCGCCGTGGTTAATGTATATCGTGCATGGCAAAATGGCGCTATGCAAAATCGATGCCGAGGCAACTGTGGTGAGCCATGGCCATGGAACGAGGTGAGCGACGGCTCCGAAGATGTGTTCGGGAGACCAGACGTGCAACTGTTGAGCAACTGACCGCCCACATGAACCAAGGGGCTAACAACAGTCTCCTGAACGACCTGTCAGCGTATGTTGCTATGCAGGCGTCTGATTCGTGCACCCATGCTGTCAGTTGTTTATCGGCCACGAAGGTTGGAATTTCCACAGCAGTACCACAACTGGATGTCCAGTGACTGCCGAAAAGTGCCCTTTTGAAACGAATCACGTTTTATACTCTATCGGACTGAAAGCAAAGAACCTGCAACAATCGTCGGAAGAGTCCACGCCATATTAGGGAGCGCTATGGTCTGCGGAATGTTGTCGCTGCATTCCCTGGCTAATCTCTTCATTCTGGAATGTACAATGGATCAAGAAAAGTATGTATTTGTCGTTTGGGACCATACCCACCCCTCCGTGGAATGTACCGGATGATCAAAAAGTCAGTATAAATTTGAAACCTTAATAAACCACGGAATAATGTAGATAGACAGGTAAAAATTGACACAGATGTTTGGAATGACATGGGGTTTTATTAGAACAAAAAAAAAAAAACATATTGCTAGAAGAGTGAAAGATCTCTTGCGCGCGTCGTTTGGTGATGATCGTGTGCTCAGCCGCCACTTTCGTCATGCTTGGCCTCCCAGGTTCCCAGACCTCAGTCCGTGCGATCACTGGCTTTTGGGTTACCTGAAGTCGCAAGTGTATCGTGATCGACCGACATCTTTAGGGATGCTGAAAGACAACATCCGACGCCAATGCCTCACCATAACTCCGGACATGCTTTACTGTGCTGTTCACAACATTATTCCTCAACTAGAGCTATTTTTGAGGAATGATGGCGGACATATTGAGCATTTCCTGTAAAGAACATCATCTTTGCTTGGTCTTACTTTGTTATGCTAATAATTGCTATTCTGATCAGATGAAGCGCCATCTGTCGGACATTTTTTGAACTTTTGTCTTTTTTTTATGCTAGTGAAACCCCATGTCATTCCAAGCATGTGTGTCAATTTGTACGTCTCTATCTACACTATTCTGTGATTTATTCAGTTTTCAAATTTATACTGACTTTTTGATCACCCTGTATTTTTCATCGGCCCGATGGCATCTACCGGCAGGACATTGCAACGTATCACACAACTCATAGTGTACGTGCGTGCACAGGAATGAGTTTATAGCACTCGTGCACCGGAATGAGTTTATAGCACTCGTACTTCCATGGCTACCAAACTCCCCGGATTTAAATCCAGTCGCGAATCGATGGGGCCCCCTTACCGGGCCGTTTGCTCTGTGGATCCTCAACCGAGAAACCTGATGCTGCTGGCCACGGCAGTTAAGTCAGCAAGTCGGCATAGCTCCACGTCCCTGTCGGTTCCTTCCACAATTCCACTCGCTATGTTGGTGCAAGTCTCGCAGCGGTTATTCTGGGTTTCAACAGATGGTCAGATTAGTGTGACTGGGCAGCGTACTTTCGGTAGCTCTGCAAGAGTATTATAGGGCCGTAGCTTTTTACCGTTCGTATCGATGATCCAGTGGCTAACGCTGCAACTCCGGGATGCTCTTCGTGGACGTTTCTGTTGTCCATCCGAAGACTGTTGCCAGAAGACTGTTGCGAAATTGAGGGACTCGTGCAGGGGACTGACAGTTAACCCGAATGCGAATGAAAGTAGCGTGCTGTCTATGAAAGGGTGAAAAGATCCACTACTGTTCCATTACACTATTGGCGACGATTCACTGGAAACAGTAACTGCCGTAAAATACCTAGCAGTAGCCACTGGAGCGATCTAATGTGGAATGATCACACAAAACAGCTGGGAGAATGAGATTATTGGGAAAGGTAATTCATACACGAAAGAAGTGTTCTTGAGCATTGTTCTGCAGTCTGAGATCCTTACGAAGTTGTGGTGAGCAGAAGCGATGTACAACATTCCCCGAAGAGCGGCGTGTTTCATCACGGAGATGTTTAGTCGGCACGACTTTAATTTTTTTTTTTTTTTAATACACAGTCACCCACCCACCCACCCAGCCACACACACACACACTGTTGGGAGACGCTACAAGAGAGGCGTTGTCCATCAGGAAGAGGGTTACTGTTGAAATTCGGAGAGTGTGCCTTCCATAAAGTCTGTGTCTTGTGAAATGACCCTCATGAGGAGATAGTGACAGTCGTGAATGAAACAGGGGACGGGGACAAATACAGTGGTACCGGAAGTAGCCTATGCCTCACTCTACAAGGTAGCTCACGGAGTACAGATGAAGGTGTAGATGAATGGCGGACGGGGTTTGGATCCCACTTGACTGCGAGTCGACGGACGGCCTCTGGACTACATGCGCGTCGTAATACCTGGACGCGTTTGCTCTTCTCATTGTCACGCGGCCCCTCAATACACAGAGGCGCGGTTGTACTGGTCACGCAGCGCCAGGAATACTACCGGGTCATTCTCCAGACTCTGCAGATCCAAACGCTGCAGTTCTTTCACGGCAGCCACACAGTGGAATCAGGCACAATGGCGTTCCAATACCCCATTCCATACGATGTTTAGTATCGGCACCAAGATATGATACTGTATGGACACCTAGAGAATTTTTATGTGTCTTTAAGAGTTAGGTAGTTAGTTTACTTAGTTATCTGTTCCACAGATCATATTCGCGATATATATTGTGGCGGCTAACGCACCAAGAGAACAAACTTAGAATGCCACCAAAATTCATACTGGCGGGAAAACAATCACAACACTAAAAAACAATTAATGTAGAGGAATGAAATTCGGGGATGCATTTCTCTAGGTAACATATTTCAGTGATTAACGTTGCAAGATCACAGGTTAATGTAAGCGCGATATTTGCCATTGCAAACTTGAAATTGGTTCAGATGGCTCTGAGCACTATGGGGCTTACCATCTGTGGTCATCAGCCCCTAGAACTTAGACCTGCTTAAACCTAGCTAACCTAAGGATATCACACACATCCATGCCCGAAGCAGAATTCGAACCTGCGACCGTAGCGGTCACGCGGTTCCAGAAGCGCCTAGAACCGCACCGCCACACCAGCCGGCAAACGTGAAATGCTGGTGCATTAATAACCGATGTAACCGACAGAATGTCGAATGAAAGCAGGCAAATAGAGATGGGTCGTTCGCCAAATAGCGGGTCCAAAGGAACGGTTCACCAAGATGAACGGAACGAGCGAGGAACGAATTCTAAGGAAATGTCTCTCATAGTTCACTTCGGTCGCGGCTTTCTACTTATACTTGCCGGGAACGGGAAACGGTCGGTCTCGTTCGCGAACAACACGTCGGCCGGCCTCGTTCCAGCCTCGGTCCCGTTCCCTTCTGTCTCGGCCTCGGTCTCCCTAGGCCGGACTCGTCCTTCTTTCCGAGGCCACCCGTCGCAGTTCCACTGCCGACTGCTCATAGTTAGTTCAGTGCCGAGTTGTTGTTCGTTTCGGTAGCTTTGCACGCCCATTCTAGATCTGTTTCAAACCTTTTTTGAACTCTGAACTTCTGGTTCTTTTCATATTCTATTCAGCGTCCACGACCGGTAATTGAAATGTACACTCCTGGAAATGGAAAAAAGAACACATTGACACCGGTGTGTCAGACCCACCATACTTGCTCCGGACACTGCGAGAGGGCTGTACAAGCAATGATCACACGCACGGCACAGCGGACACACCAGGAACCGCGGTGTTGGCCGTCGAATGGCGCTAGCTGCGCAGCATTTGTCCACCGCCGCCGTCAGTGTCAGCCAGTTTGCCGTGGCATACGGAGCTCCATCGCAGTCTTTAACACTGGTAGCATGCCGCGACAGCGTGGACGTGAACCGTATGTGCAGTTGACGGACTTTGAGCGAGGGCGTATAGTGGGCATGCGGGAGGCCGGGTGGACGTACCGCCGAATTGCTCAACACGTGGGGCGTGAGGTCTCCACAGTACATCGATGTTGTCGCCAGTGGTCGGCGGAAGGTGCACGTGCCCGTCGACCTGGGACCGGACCGCAGCGACGCACGGATGCACGCCAAGATCGTAGGATCCTACGCAGTGCCGTAGGGGACCGCACCGCCACTTCCCAGCAAATTAGGGACACTGTTGCTCCTGGGGTATCGGCGAGGACCATTCGCAACCGTCTCCATGAAGCTGGGCTACGGTCCAGCACACCGTTAGGCCGTCTTCCGCTACGCCCCAACATCGTGCAGCCCGCCTCCAGCGGTGTCGCGACAGGCGTGAATGGAGGGACGAATGGAGACGTGTCGTCTTCAGCGATGAGAGTCGCTTCTGCCTTGGTGCCAATGATGGTCGTATGCGTGTTTGGCGCCGTGCAGGTGAGCGCCACAATCAGGACTGCATACGACCGAGGCACACAGGGCCAACACCTGGCATCATGGTGTGGGGAGCGATCTCCTACACTGGCCGTACACTGGTGATCGTCGAGGGGACACTGAATAGTGCATGGTACATCCAAACCGTCATCGGACCCATCGTTCTACCATTCCTAGACCGGCAAGGGAACTTGCTGTTCCAACAGGACAATGCACGTCCGCATGTATTCCGTGCCACCCAACGTGCTCTAGAAGGTGTAAGTCAACTACCCTGGCCAGCAAGATCTCCGGATCTGTCCCCCATTGAGCATGTTTGGGACTGGATGAAGCGTCGTCTCACGCAGTCTGCACGTCCAGCACGAACGCTGATCCAACTGAGGCGCCAGGTGGAAATGGCATGACAAGCCATTCCACAGGACTACATCCAGCATCTCTACGATCGTCTCCATTGGAGAATAGCAGCCTGTATTGCTGCGAAAGGTGGATATACACTGTACTAGTGCCGACATTGTGCATGCTCTGTTGCCTGTGTCTATGTGCCTGTGGTTCTGTCAGTGTGATCATGTGATGTATCTGACCCCAGGAATGTGTCAATAAAGTTTCCCCTTCCTGGGACAATGAATTCACGGTGTTCTTATTTCAATTTCCAGGAGTGTATTTTATAATTACGTAAACTACATAAAAATTGCATGGTATGTAATAGCTACTTATTTTCAGCTAACAAAACGGCTTATCAGCTTGCTTCACTATTTTGATAAACAGCAGAAGAGGAGGAGGAGATTAGTGTTTAACGTCCCGTCGACAACGAGGTCATTAGAGACGGAGCGCAAGCTCGGGAGAGGGAAGGACGGGGAAGGAAATCGGCCGTGCCCTTCCAAAGGAACCATCCCGGCATTTGCCTGAAGCGATTTAGGGAAATCACGGAAAACCTAAATCAGGATGGTCGGAGACGGGATTGAATCGTCGTCCTCCCGAATGCGAGTCCAGTGTGCTAACGACTGCGCCACCTCGCTCGGTAAATACCAGAAGAAATACTTGTAAAAAGGCAAGACTTTTTGCTCCCACACATTCAAAGGAAGTCGGCACGGCACACACGGGTGGCCATTTTCCGTTTTTTTTTTGTTCCAAGGTCAACGAGCATGTTCATTGTTATGGAAGGCAGACCGACTTACAAACGATTGGAGCCCATGCCTCGTAATCGAGTATCTGGTGTCACATTTCGTAAAGAGAATATGATAACTCGTGCAATATTATTTCAGTGGTACAGGGTGGCGCACAAAAAATCGGCCCCGAGTACTAGACTGCTCATTACCAATCGTCATCTATTGTTTCGAAGTTGTTTGCATTAACTCATTTGTTATTTCTTCACTGCCTAATTATTACATGTTTATGTATTCTGCTCGTAGCGGATAACAAATCGTGCGTAATTGGCGAGCAGTCTTTAGTGGGGGCCGGTTTTTCGTGCGTCTCCTTATATTATTTCACTGCGATCAGCCACATAACGCTACAGTTGGCTAAGCGAGATCTTTTGCAGAATCACGAAAATTGCAAGTGTGTGAGAATTCTGTTATGAATAAAAACTCTGTACTCCAGGGGGGAGGCAAGTCCCCCTCTTGGCGCCTTTCATCTTCAGCCACCTACGCCACTAATTTCCAATTTTTCATAAGAACCATGTACCGAAGACAATGAACTGTGAACGAGTAAAAATGAACGGTTCCCAAAAAGAAGAGCGATCACCAGTGAACTAGTTTCCAAGGATGAACGACTTTGCCCATCTCTACACGCAAACCTACGTGCATTGTGTTGTAAAGCTATCGTTTGTCAGTTTGTGGGATAGAGTTCCATGCCTGTTGCACTTCATCGGCTAGAGTTCTCACCCGATGACGTCCCATGCATGCTTGCCTGAAGACAAAACTGGTGACCGAACTAGTGAAGGGCAGCACAACAGATCGAATCATCAGATTGTCGTACAAATTTGCTGTCAGGTTGCGAGGGATAACAACGTGTTGTCATGCGAGGCCGCACCCAAGACAATAACTCCACATGTAGGTGCAATGTAACTAGCATGCAGACAGGTTGGCGCTGGTCTGGGGTCAGTGGAATGCACGCTACAGCGCGTCCTTGAAGTAAGCGATTTGTATCAATTCGTTTTGTCAACCCAGCACAAATTACTCAAATGGCTGTGTCAGATGCAGAACTATGCGCCTGAGCCACACGCTGAAGACGATGCTCCTCCCCGTCAGTAGTGTCACGTGGCCGTCCAGAAACCGGCCTTTTTGCGACTGTATGTTATCGTGAAGACCGCTGGCAGCAGTCATGTACAGTGACTACATTGCTGCTTAGACTTTCGGCAAAATCGGAGAAGGAACATCCATCTTCTCGTACCATAACCTTAAAGCAGGTTGTGAAATAAAACAATATTATTAAAGCAATTATGGTATAACGCAACAGAGCAGTGTTCCCCTCTGGGAGGAATTTTGTTGTGTTGACTGTGTTGTACCTAACGGAGGTGGCTTATTGGAAATGAAAGTCAGAATTACGGAAATATTTGAACAGTAAGAAACAAAATTTTGCCTATCTGCACTGTTTAACAGGTAAAGAAAACGGTCGCCAGCCTAACTAGGCAAGAGAATGATTAACATTCTCGTTCAAGAAAATAGTTATTAGTAACTTGAATGGATAAACACAACCTATACTTTGTCACACGCGAGTGCAGTGAACTCTTGACACATACATATGTGTACGGTAAGATTGGAACTAACAGTTAAAGCAGCACAAACGTTTTGCAAAATTATGACAGATACTGAAACACACTATTACTTTCAGGGCTTACACAAACTGAATGGTCTTTATAACGTTATTACTATTAACTGCAGAATCATTAATTGTATATGGGTTAAGTCTCTCTCAGTTAAGTACGTTACTATTTAAAATGAAAGTTAATTTGAATCCACTATGATTTGACTAAAGAAATTAAGGTTTTCCTAATTAGTGGTCTTTCCGTTACTTGTTACCAAGCATTAACCCAATAGACAAACCGTGGATCCTGTTATATTATTAATAAGCACTTCTAATACACAGGAGAGACAAACGCTTAGCAAACTTGAGTATATAACGTTCCACACTGCAGTTTTCCACTTTTACTACATTGAGACACAAAATTAACATATATGTAAGATACTGACTCACCTTCTGTGATTTACAACAGGCAGTAATGAGATCATTTACGAAGCAAAACTTTATAAGCCTCAGTCTTACGAACTCTTAATTTGAAGTTGGCAACAATGCATTAATAAGCAGTTTTATTAGGAAAATAACTTTCATTAACTTTCTTTTTTATGTTCAAGAGGCATTAATTATCAAAAACACTGTTGCTGTTCTTTCAGTAGGGACACTCGGAAATCACTTTAGTTCAAACGGAGAGGAACCTGAGAGGTGTTATGATAAGGAGAAAAATCAAGGTAGGTACATAAATGCAGTTATAAATTACCTTATATTTGAGCACACTAACACATCCATTTAGCTGATCCTTCACTGTGCATTATTATAGTACTCCATTACAGTGATTGCGCAATGTGGTGGCGATTGCATGTTGGTAGGTGGAATTGCAGGTAGAATTGCTGGACTCTGTCATTTCTTGGTGGCGATGATAGATACAAATTCGAGAATAGTTCGAGCTATTTATCCATCCATCCGAGGCATTGGAAAAGAGCAGAAAATTCCTCTCTCGGGACCAGCACAATATGCAACATTTACATGGCAATGTACAGTTTGGTAGTTCGTCCCTGACTCGTAGCTCGTCCACGACTGACTCTTGTTCCACCTTTTCTACCTAGGCCAACCACAATTTACGCGCGCTACACAGTTCCGTTCCCGAGGGGAACCACAACAGCTTTTATGTACAAACTAACTAAGAACCCTAAGTGAGGATCAGCAGTTTACATAACAGCAACCAAATGCATTACATAAAACAGAACATTTGCACACACTGACATTTCTACCAAAAATTATTCACACAGAATTACAATTATATACAGTAAGTTTTGTTCCCTCCAAATGGGACAAAGAATTTAAATGACAGACACACTACATTGCTTAGAATCATATCATGACATCGAAGTTCTTACAAAGAAATGAGTATACAATTTTATGTTATCGATTCAAACAAACACATTTACAGACGCTTAACAATGTAATATTAAATGAAACAAAAGCAAAATAAATCCTTACAGCATAAGAGCTGTGGTGTTACAAATTCATGACTAACCTCAAGTAACAACGTCCAACCTCAAATGAAACAATTACTCACGACCTTTATTTACACTGTGTATTTAAAGCAAACATGATTGGCATCCCCCAGACATTTGAATAGACATAATTTTTCAGATGTAGGAACACGCCTATCAACATCCGTTTATTTCGCACAATGCCTTCTTGTTTCAATCAGTGAATAAGCGTACGTAACTTACCCATCACCCCGCGATCAGGCCCTGAATACCCTGGAGGAATCAACCGACCGCCGTTTCATCCTGAGTAATTCCTCATCGAATGCAGTATGGAGAGGCGTGACGTCAGTGCGCTGTGCTCCCGGCCCTTCTCGACGCTTAGAACTTGGAAACACAGTTTCTCAATGTATACCAAGGTATAATTCCTGGCTCTACCGGCAATCGAACTCGAAACCCCGCAAGAGGATCCGTCGCGTTCACCACTCGGCTATGGTTTTGGACTTGTACATGAATATAAATGAAAAAAAATAAATCATATGACTACACGCTGATCTTTTACAGGGTTTTTTCTTCAGGTTAATTGTCCAGGTCTCCATTTCATACAGAACCACACTCTCTAATATGGTTTTGTATATTTTTTTTTTAGTTCTGCTCATTACATTCCTCATCTGTAAGACTGCGTTAAGCATCCCAATGACCTTCCGTCAGCTACAAATTCTTTTATTGATTTCTGAGTCTGATCTTCCCCTATTTCTAAAATGGATCCCAAATAACAGAAAGTATTTTATCTTTTTGATTTTCTTTCCTTCAATGTACAGCTCATCTGAATCATTAGTCAAATATTCTGTTGTTTTTTGGTAATTAATCTTCAAACCCCAAGTTTTGTATGTCTCTTTTTCTACAATTTTTATTTATTAAGTGAGATGCCAGTTTTAGACGCGATGTGAAACTCCTGTAACTTTTTACAGCTTTTCTTAATATCTTACCTCACTGTTTACAATATGAAAGCGTTTGTGTATAGAAAAATATTCCGGTAGTGGAGCTAACCGAGAGACAGCACTGCCTCTTCAAATCCAACAATGAGTGCCATTGTTATTGAAATGCTCTAGAAGATTAACATCGGAGTGACATGGTGCACTATTGTGTAGAAACTACATTCTCTCGCAGTCTCCAATACTTGTTGCAGCACACCATTTACTGTGTACCACCGAAACTGAGTGGGTGCAAATAAGGCCTTACTGGCTTATAATTCACAGCTCCAACCAAAAGTTCAAAGGAAACCGTTGCTGGTAATCAGAGACGAGTGTAGCATGAACTTAGTCTACATCTACGTGATTACTCTGCTATTCACAATAAAGTGCCAGGCAGAGGGTTCAATGAACCACCTTCAAGCTGTCTCTCTATCGTTCCAATCTCAAACAGCGCGCTGGAAAAACGAGCACTAAATTTTTCTGTACGAGCCTTGATTTTTCTTTTTTTTTTTATCGTGATGATCATTTTTCCCTATGTAGGTGAGTGCCAACAGAATCTTTTCGCAATCGAAGGAGAAAACTGGTGATTGAAATTTCAGGAGAATATCCCGTCGCTTGTTTTAATGATTGACACTCTAATTCGCGTATCATCATAGCGGATGATGCTGTAGTATGCAGAGAAGTTGCAGCATTAGAAAACTGCAGCGAAATGCAGGAAGATCTGCAGCGGATAGGAACTTGGTGCAGGGAGTGGCAACTGACCCTTAACATAGACAAATGTAATGTATTGCGAATACATACGAGGTGCAGTCAAGTTCTAAGGCCTCCGATTTTTTTTTCTAATTAACTACTCACCAGAAATCGATGAAACTGGCATAACTTCTCGACGTAATCACCCCGCAGACGTACACATTTTTCACAACGCTGACGCCACGATTCCATGGCAGCGACGAAGGCTTCTTTAGGAGTCTGTTTTGACCACTGGAAAATCGCTGAGGCAATAGCAGCAAGGCTGGTGAATGTGCGGCCACGGAGAGTGTCTTTCATTGTTGGAAAAAGCCAAAAGTCACTAGGAGCCAGGTCAGGTGAGGAGGGAGCA
Organism: Schistocerca gregaria; assembly: GCF_023897955.1. Lineage (NCBI taxonomy): Eukaryota > Metazoa > Arthropoda > Insecta > Orthoptera > Acrididae > Schistocerca > Schistocerca gregaria. Next base: position 802,303,304 of record NC_064921.1, on the reverse strand, counting down.
CGAGGAATCACTTCAAAGCTGTTATCGCGAAGAAAATGTTGCGTAACGTAAGCTCGATGTGCGGGTGCTTTGTCTTGGTGAAACAGCACACGCGCAGCCCTTCCCGGACGTTTTTGTTGCAGTGCAGGAAGGAATTTGTTCTTCAAAACATGTTCGTAGGATGCACCTGTTACCGTAGTGCCCTTTGGATCGCAATGGGTAAGGATTACGCCCTCGCTGTCCCAGAACATGGACACCATCATTTTTTCAGCACTGGCGGTTACCTGAAATTTTATTGGTGGCGGTGAATCTGTGTGCTTCCATTGAGCTGACTGGCGCTTTGTTTCTGGATTGAAACATGGCATCCACGTCTCATTCATTCTCACAACCGACGAAATGAAAGTCCCATACATGCTGTCGTTGCGCGTCAACATTGCTTGGCAACATGCCACATGGGCAGCCATGTGGTCGTCCGTCAGCATTCGTGGCACCCACCTGGATGACACTTTTCGCATTTTCAGGTCGTCATGCAGGATTGTGTGCACAGAACCCACAGAAATGCCGACTGTGGAGGCGATCTGTTCAACAGTCATTCGGCGATCCCCCAAAACAATTCTCTCCACTTTCTCGATCATGTCGTCAGACCGGCTTGTGGAAGCCCGAGGTTGTTTCGGTTTGTTTTCACACGATGTTCTACCTTCATTAAACTGTCGCACCCACAAACGCACTTTCGACACATTCATAACTCCATCACTACATGTCTCCTTCAACTGTCGATGAATTTCAATTGGTTTCACACCACGAAAATTCAGAAAACGAATGATTGCACGCTGTTCAAGTAAGGAAAACGTCGCCATTTTAGGTATTTAAAAGAGTTCTCATTCTCGCTGCTGGCGGTAAAATTCCATCTGCCGTACGGTGCTGCCATCTCTGGGACGTATTGACAATGAACGCGGCCTCATTTTAAAACAAAGCACATGTTTCTACCTCCTTCCAGTCCGGAGAAAAAAAAATATCAGAGGCCTTTAGAACTTGAATGCACCTCGTAGAAAGAAGGATCCTTTTTGTATGACTATATCATAGCGGAACAAACACTGGTAGCAGTTACTTCTGTAAAATATCTGGGAGTATGCGTACGGAACGATTTAAAGTGGAATGCTCATATAAAATTAATTGTTCGTAAGGCGAGTGCCAGGTTGAGATTCATTTGGAGGGTCCTTAGAAAATGTAGTCCATCAGCAAAGGAGGTGGCGTACAAAACACTCGTTTGACATATAATTGAGTATTACTCATCAGTGTGGGATCTGTATCAGGTCGGGTTGACAGAGGAGATAGAGAAGATCCAAAGAAGAGCGGCGCTTTTCGTCACAGGGTTATTTGGTAAGCGTGATAGCGTTACGGAGATGTTTAGCAAACTCAAGTGGCAGACCCTGCAAGAGAGGCGCTCTGCATCGCGGTGTAGCTTGCTGTCCATGTTTCGAGAGGGTGCGTTTCTGGATAAGGTATCGAATATATTGCTTCCCCCTACTTATACCTCCCGAGGATATCACGAATGTAAAATTAGAGAGATTAGAGCGCGCACGGAGGCTTTCAGACAGTCGTTCTTCCCGCGAACCATACGAGACTGGAACAGGAAAGAGAGGTAATGACAGTGGCATGTAAAGTGCCCTCCGCCACACACCGTTGGGTGGCTTGCGGAGTATAAATGTAGATATAGATGTAGAAACTATCCCCCCTACTTCGCGATAATATAAAACGAGCCGTCACTCCAGACATGGCTATAGCGGCAGAGCAGACTCGAGGACATTCGTAGCAGGGCTCATGCTTGAACGACAATAACTGTTAGCCCTGCACGAGGTAATCTATTTCCAGAGCTACACTCTGTGTAAGTGATCATTTCGTCCCATTGTTTACACATGGTGCGTAACTGCTACCCCATTAGTACCCCCCCCCCCCCTCCCTATTCCGCATTCCTCAAAGCGTGCATTTCGTGGACAAGTTGGATAGTTTCTATTGGTGACGCTGCACCCGCACATGCCAGCACTAACCCCTCCAATCCAGCTGTTCACTATTATCGCTGAGGCAGCCATACACTACGACGAAAGTAATGTGTTACATTGCAAGTAACCAGATATAAGTTGACAACGATTTCGGGGGCCCTCTACAGGTACTGCGTCTGCCCTTATATGAGGAGCGATCACACAGTTTCAATTACAGCCTCTAAAAATAAAATTACGTAACACATTTTTTGCTTATTCGTAGGTACATGCTGCAGTGCTGGTACACACTGAAGTCTCCGCACCACAGGACAATAGCACACCTCCAGGAGAGCCAAAACAAAGTACAAGTGATAATTCGAAGATAGGCTGGGAATTTTGCCTAAGACAAACTCACTCACTGAAAATAAAGCACAGAGAATAATGTTGTCTTTACATAATCGAATATAAAATCAATACTCGATCCACTTTTGAAAGATAGCTGCTACATATTTAATGTAATGGCGTTGCTGAATTCTGATATACGAGGATAAAATCAACACTAGAACTATTTTTCGAAGGTAGCAGTGCCGGCCGGGGTGGCCGAGCGGTTCTAGGCACTTCAGTCTGGAACCGCGCGACAACTACGGTCGCAGGTTCCAATCCTGCCTCGGGCATGGATGTGTGTGATGTCCTTAGGTTAGTTAGGTTTAAGTAGATCGAAGTTCTAGGGGACTGATAACCTCAGAAGTTAAGTCCCATAGTGCTCAGAGCCATTTGAACCATTTGAAGGTAGCGGCTACATATTTAATGTCATAGAGTCGCTGAATTTTGATATACGATGGACAGAGAAAAAGTTTTAATTGTAACGTCGGAAAACTAAAGTTACGCAATTCATTTGCGTTTGTTTGTAGATGCATGTCTACAGTCCTGGTAAACATTCAAATCCACGCGTCGCAGTACGATAGCATGTTGCCAGAGGAGCCCACACATTTATAAAGAATTTGGCAGTACGAACGCAGCTACCGTATGAAGTTTCACCGTATCTGGCCTGGATGGAAACACTGACTGGGGTGGGGAGTGTGTCTTAAAACGATTGTACCATCATCTGTGGTAAGCTGGCGCACTAACTGTTCTAACTGGTCCTTTACATCCTGGTTACTATCACTAGGACGGTGACGTTGGAGACCCACACATTTTCTATCGGGGACAGGTATGGGAATGTTGATGGCCACGGGAGCACCTCAACATCACGCATGCAGTCCATAGAGACACGTGCCATGGGTGGACTGGCATTGCCATGTTGAAAAACGACACCATGATACTGTCGCATGAGGGGTCACACAGGTCCATGACACGTCTCACCATATTTGCTTGAATCACTACCAGCCGTGACTTGAGATCCCACCTGGTGGCTCTCCATACCGTGCCACCAGGAGTAAGACGGCCGTGCCTCTTTAAAACACTGGAATGATTGGACGTCTGCCCATGGTGACGTCACATTCGCCGACGGTGGTCATTTAGAGTGATGTAGAACTGCGATAGGTCGCTGGATACATTGCGATGCCGTTCATCAGCACTCCATGCTTTCCGGTTATGGAATCACTCCAGATGTAGCAGTTTGTGTTGTGATAATGGCAGCCTACTCCTGGGACCCATTCCCTTCCTTGGCTGCTCCTAATCTGTGCCCAATGGTGCAGATTAACTTAAAATGTCGCAGGGAGTTCTTTACTTGTTCTCGGGTGGGAGGTCCAGATGCGAGAGGGTTACGACGTGCTTAGTGCAGAGTACGACCATCCTGCCTTCTGGTGGTTAGACGTAGTTGACAGGATTTTTAACAATGAAATTCGCCAACAGCCGTGCAGTTGAGATGTTATTTTATATTATTTTTACTACCTGTTTCGGCATTCCATTATGCCGTCTTCAGGCCCCATATGGATCTGTCAAAAATGAAACAGTATTGGCGTACTGGGCCATATGTTCCTGGATGTTGTGAATTCTAAACTGTATCCCAAGTGCTTTCTTCAGTTGCAATCAAGTCTTTGACAAAAGCGCTTGGGATACAGTTTAGAATTCACAACATCCAGGAACATATGGCCCAGTATGCCAATACGGTTTATTTTCGAGAGATTCATATGGGGTCTGAAGGAGCGATAATGGAATACCGAAACTGGTAAATAAAATAACATGTCTACTGCACGGCTGTCGGACAGTTTCATTGTTAAATACTTGACCATCCCCTGTCCCATGTCCACAATGGATCAACAAACACTGGTTGACCAGGAGTTTGAGAAGGAGTATGCCTTCTCTTAGGTTCCTATGAAGTCCAACATTGGCTCATTGTCACATCCTAATGCCGCAGACATCTGGATGTTGAACGATTCGCCCACCTGGTGAAATGGAAATTCACAATGAGACGCCTTTAAGGCTCTGTTACCTGCTGATAACACTGTCTGAAACGAGTGTGTGACATCTGTGTGTGCTTCTCAGTGGGCATTCAACATATGACGCCGTTCATGCCCTTTAAATAACATACCAGGCCTGGTAACAACAGTAATTAAATCTAGTGGCTGCTCAACATGTCATACAGAATTGCAAGTCTAATCATTTACACACCCACCTATGGTGTGTACGTGTACAAAGTTAACTTGACATCCGACCCTGTCTGCTGTGTGCTTTTTTTTTGTTAGGCAGTTTCTTTCGTGTGGCATGTCTTAGCTGCTTCACTCTGTATGAGGGACACGCAGTGATCGCGACAGGCCATCAGCTCCTGAAAATGGAGAATGCGGACGTCTTCGAAAGCTTGAGACATTACATGGTTTGAACGTCGAGAAAATTGCGTGCAAAATTATGCATTTCGAAAGACAGCTTCCTTATCTCAAAGTACTCAGCTTAAGATCGTTTTTCATTTCTGTGATTAGAATATAGCAATTTGAGATACAATTTTTAACTATAAAAACGTTCTTCTCACATCAGTTAGAGTATGCATGTAGTAGCATATTTAACAGCTTGTACTCGATTGTCATTAACACAGACGACGAAACATGTGTGGTACACACACGGCTAACACTCCACAATAACCGCCACTGGTGTGGATTTCCCCGCTAATGTGGAGTGCTCGTCATTACTCGGCGTCATTATGTTTGTCACGCTGACGGCAGACGTTATGGGTTCCTTCTCTCTCGGCGGGAAAAAAAGAAAGAAAGGATCTGGCAACGATGCAGAAGCGCCACGTCCAAAGCCAGCCGGTACAGAGACACAACAGGCGCGTAACACCGCGCGCGCTCTCCGAACATATTCGAGTGGCTGGCTGTTTGTTGCAGACACGCGATGCGCGAGTGCGCATGCGCCAGCTTCGCCTCCCCACTCCTCCCCACTCCACTCGTCGCCCGGCCCAGCGCAGCGTGCAGGCGCTGCGCGCGGCAACATTGTAAGTTTATTCCATTCAGGCTAACATTTACACAGCCAATTAAAAAGTGAAGCGGGGCTTTGAATGTTGCCAAACACAACGCGCCCGCTTGTCTACGCCTGGTTTTATTACACCCGGAGTTAGTGAGCCGGATAAATTATTCCTCGTTAATTAGCAAAATCTTCTTTACGCCCGGCTCTGCCCCGTTCTCTATCTCTCTCTTCACAACCTCGTTCGCTCCTCCACTTTTAATACTTTTTTTTATGCGCGCGCAAAATAGACGGCGCTCCTCCTTTCTGATCCTTTAATTTTCTCCGCGATTAGATAGATTTGAACGCAGGCTAGTGCGAGGAAGGAAACAAACGGAAGAGTCTGCGCATGCGCCCGACGCCTGCCTCCTCGGGAAATTAGCCGCCCTCTGGATGGTTGCGTTCGGACCGTAGGAGAGGTGGTTGGACGGTAGAAGCGGGGGGTGGGGGGGGGGGAGGGGAGGAGAAGGCATAACGGATCCGTCGGCCCTTCCGGAAATAAAGTCGCGCAATAATGCGCTCGGCTGCCGCTTTTATGCGCGACGTGGAGCACGACACGATGCAACCTTTTGATTGGGATGGAGCGGCGGCGAGATTTATTGAAGTGTAAATGATTAGCAAAATTAATCGTTTAAGCACTGAAGAGACAACACTGTTGACAGGGCGCCGTAAATGAATACCTTTTTCACTGTTGGGGTGTTGTTGCTCTTAATTGTACGTTTGGTCTTCAGAACGAACACTGCTGATGATGCAGAGCTGTGCTGTCCCTTAGCGCAGTCTGATAAGCACACCCGCGTAGTCTTTCAATTACGTTCGAAAAACTACAGTGCTCTCATTTCAAAATAGCTAACGCTCACCTGCACCAACAGTATAAGACACCCAAGTGAATAGATATTTGAGTATCTTGAACAGATATAAGTAGAAACGCTAGATGACTTATTGGCAAGCGTAAGGTAGTATTTTTTTTTATCGCGACTTACAGCCACTATGTCCTCTACTGCAGATGAACCGAGACTGCGAACACGAACACGTCAATACGAAGAGTGCGTGACTTTAAAAACATGGAAAAAGTAGATTGTGAAAATTTTCCGAGCTCGCTCAGCAGGCTCAAATAAGGCAGATTTTCTAAACCTCCACTTCGATGCACGACAGCTTTTATGACTTTACTGGTAGAAACGACCAGATGCCTTAAAGGATTACATCGTTTGAAGCTAAGGGTTACTAGTTAGAAATTACGTGCACTGGAAGTACAGTATACAGCTTCAAGGCATTCGCACATTAAAATACAGTTTTTTATATGCTAATCGTTATAATACACGTGTTCCTAACAGATTCTTATGATATCATTACACCGTATCTTCTACTTGAGGTAGAACAAAGACAGAAACTTTGCGTTAATTTTAACTTACAAATCGAAATGGAAGTGCCAGTGGTGATCATGTGATCATCCAATATGTGTTGAGTAAACTTGGTGGTAACGCAGTAACAAAACACGTTTCGCGTGCTGAGTTTCAACACGTACAATTCCGTAATAGATGTAGTACCGTATTTCACGGACTAGAAGACACTATGTACTATAAGACGCATCTTCATTTTTAAGCATGTTCTTAAAATACATTTTTACTATTTTCGACATAAAAACCAGACTTAAAAAAACCTTTGTTTATAAAACCGAACTGACATTTAAAATCACTGAGAATCACCATCTTCCAGTTTTGGCCAATTTGCATTCAATCCTCTATTTGCACATTTTGTCTTCTTTATTTTTTTTTCATTTACTCTATACTAGCCCGCCAATTGTGAATGGTTTTTTTCTGTTGCTGGAGGGCCGAAATGCCGCTCAGCTTCTCTGTTTCCATGTTCTCTTGCATACGCTGTTACTTTCAATTTATAGTCCGTATCATAATAATACCTTTTATTTTTTCCTTTACGATAACAAGAAAGTGTAGGCCTTTATCTGTATGATATAAAAGTCACTATTATAAATATATGTTTATATGAAAATACAGCTTATTACTAATTGTGCAATTGCCTAATACTTAATCCAGTGGCTGCCATTATCGATTACAGCTTGGCACCTTTTTGGCATGCTTTTCACGAGATTTTCTGCATATTTCTCGGTAACGATCTCCATACAGTCCTGATTTCGTATGACAACTGCCTCAGAGTATATAATGGCTTCCCTTTAAGCATCATCTTAATATATGACCAAACATTGTTATCGGATTTGCATCCGGAGACATTGCCCGCCAATGCGTAGTTGACACCCCACCGTCTTGCACCCACTCTGTACAGAGACTGCTGCGATGTTTCAGGTCATTATCCTTTTGAAGCACATAGTTTGCCTCTTTGGGACCAAATAGCTTCTTAACGGACCTCAGAAAGCATTTTTGATAAATACATAAATATAAAAATGAGTAAGTGACGCTTCAGATATTTTGCACTCGTTTCAAACCTACAAAATAAAACTCAACTCTCTCACGGTTTACCTGCACAGTGTGCAAAAGCGCATTGATTACAGATTTAAAATTATGGCGTGCATTACCTTCTGGAATTGACTGTAATTCATATGTTCATTATCGTACATACGTTCAAGTCCGGTATGACAAGGAAGGGACAGGTACTTTGCCTTCGCATTAAAGTAGGAACTTACCCACCATTTGCCTGAAGTAATTTGGGGGAAACCACGGTAAACTTAATCAGGATGGGCGGGTGCAGATTGGAGCTTCCATCCTCCCGAATACTAGGGTAGTCTGTTTAAAACTGATCCGGTTTATCCCTGTTGTACAATACATTTTTTCAAGGAAGTTACTAATTTAAAAGGTTAGTGCTGTACTTTTCTTTCATTTCTAACTCAAAGTCACTGTAGACACTGTATAGATTATACGCATATTATTTCATAACATATGAGACCATAGCAACAATGCCTGTTACAACAGCCAGCTATTTCTCAGCCTGAAGAACTGACTCACAGTCCCTATATAACTCCGAACAGGCCATGAAGGCCCAACGGTACTGACCGACCGCCGTGTCTTCCTCAGCCCACAGGCGTCACTGGATGCGGATACGGAGGAGCACGTGGTCAGCACACCGTTCTCCCGGCCGTTGTCAGTTTCCGAGACCGGAGCCGCTACTTGTCAATCAAGCAGCTTTTCAGTTTGCCTCACAAGGGCTGAGTGCACCGCGCCTGCCAATAGCGCTCGGCAGACCCAGACGGTCACTCGACCTAGTTCTGGCAATACCGGCCAAGGCCTTCTTCTTCTGTGTGGACGCGCACGTATTGCCTGAACCCTTACCGGACTTGGTAATAATGTCTTCCACGAGTAATGCGTCTGTTGAGGTGTGACACTACGACTGCAGTGTGTCGACATACAAGGTGAGAATGTGCGTCTCGCGGAAGGCGTGCGCAAGATAATCCCTGCAGTCGCACTATTCCCTCGGTGGCTCAGACGGATAGAGCACCTGCCATGTATGCAGGAGATCCCGGGTTCGAGTAGTACGTTTTCACCTGTCCCCGTTGATGCATATCAACGCCCTTCGGCAGCTGAAGGCATTAATACGATTCTGATTTAACTGCTATCCAAGCCCGACAGCTTAACTTCGTAACCGATGTTACCACTGCGGCAAGGCCATTGGCCGCCGCTCTGTTACGAGTGAGATATTTAGCTCAGAAAGAGGAAATGGTATTGGTATAACATATTGTGTAGCTTTAGGTGAAAAGTTTTCCAGAAAACAAAAACCTTGTGTGACAGTATTACGTGAAATGACATATTTTATTGTCGTTATTACAATTTATTTCTGTTCACTTTTCACCAGTCTGTCAATGTGTTTTATATAAGTAATCTTTCACTGTTCAGGATGTATTGCTTAACAGATACTTTTTAACTGTTATTTTAAACAAGTTCGTTTCAGTAATCTCTTCGATCTACTCGGGCAATTTATAGTACAGTTTTATTTCTTGATAGAAACTGCTGTTTGAGTTTTAAAGGTAAATTCACGCTAGGTCTTGTTCCATTTTCATGGACAGAACTGTTGTGCAGTAATTATCAATGCTACTTTTTATGTACACAATTTATTGGAAAATGTACTCATAGGGTTACTACATATCCGCGTGTTTTGAAAAGATCTTTACATAGAGCTCGGCTACTAGTTTTGGTTATGATCCTTGCGGTCCTTTTCTACAAAAAAAAAAAAAAAAAATGGCTCTGAGCACTACTGCTGTGGTCATTAGTCCCCTAGAACTTAGAACTACTTAAACCTAACTAACCTAAGGACATCACACACATCCATGCCCGAGGCAGGATTCGAACCTGCAACCGTAGCGGTCTCGCGGTTCCAGACTGAAGCGCCTAGAACCGCTCGGCCACACCGGCCGGCCCTTTTCTACAGTTTGATAACTATGTTCATATCTTGTGTATTTGTTCCCCAGAAAAAAAGACCACTAGCTAAGAATTGAGAGAATGTGTGAACAATACATAACTGAAAGACGCTGCCTGTTACACACTGATGACAGGACTCAGGGGCATAAGGTGGTGATGATGACACTCTAATGTACCTTTGCGTGTTCGCACCACTTCAGCTGAGAATCTACATTCATTCCCAGAAAGTTTGTGTACGTTGCCACCTACACCTAATTTAACAGTGTTTTGCTCTCTTCAAACTGATATCTTGACATTTGTTTCCTTTATGTTCATTGTCACTCTCGTTGCATATTGACCAATCCTCGACATCCTTGAGGGTTTCATTTGCTTTGTCTGCAAGGAGTTCTCTTGTTTTCTCAGTGACTTTTACGTTGCTGTCATGAGCACAGAGTATTTTTCACCACGACCAACAACACTGGGAAGTTCATTGATGCGAGTGGGGTTGGTCCTATTATGCTCCGCTGAGGAACACTTATAAATGTACGTTTGGTTCTGATTAATGTTTCACTAATAGTTTAGTGTTATTTGAGGTATGTGTTATTTCTACTCTGTGCACCCTGTGTGCTAGGTGTGGTCGGAATCAGGTATTACAGATATTAGCTATGCTTTTTATTCCTTATGATTCTTGCTTATTTAGTACAGTCTTATGGTCATCAGTATCAAAAACTTTGATCCTAAAAATATGTCTGTCACACATTCGCCATTGTCAAGAGACTCAAGTACCACTTTTATGAATCCTACTATGGCTGCTTCTGTACTTCTTCCACTTCAGAAACCAAGTTCATTTAGAAGATTGTATATATTCAAGTAATTCATTAACTCTCTTTCGTAGCTATTAGTTTTCGAGACTAATGATAGCAGGGAAATGGAACGGTAGTGGTCTATTTCTTCCGCAATCCCTTTGTTTAACAGAAGCACAACTGTTTCCTATTTTAAATTCTCTGAGAATTTCCCTGCTCTGAATTACCGATTTATTATGGCTGCTAAGGGAACACACATTGATACTTCACCTAAGTATATTGATTTTTTTATATTTTAGTTTTTGTACAGTTCTACCGATTTCATGCTCTTTGCTTGGTAGTAACTTTATTGTGCGTAGTGCATAATTAATTACAGGTTCAAACTAATCTGCATTAGTAATAGTCTGAGCTCTGAATTAAGCAATGGTAACACCATCACAATAAAAACAATACCTTAATGTATTGCTGATTATATTTGTTAAGTAAGGGTCACTGAGTCATGGGAGAAATAGTAGGAAGCAGGGTTCATAAGACGACATCGCTACTACCAAACACATATTCTAATTCAAAACGAAGATGGAGTCTTACTGCAATCTTGAATAACAAAACACAGAAAATTAACAACAAATCTTGAAGTTAATTATGTGACACTTTGACATCGTAAGGAATAGTGAAAGAAGAACAGAGCCAAAGTTCCTCATCTCACAACTCGTATTTTCAAATAAAAGAGGGAAACAATGCTATGAACTTCACATCTAAGGGACACAAACAGATAAATGCGAGGTGCGGATTCTGAACTATGAAACTAAAGTGTGCGTTAATTACGACAGCGGCCGAGTTTAGGGTCGTACTGCGCATCTGACGTCACAAATGATAGTCAGCCAATGAACAGACAACGACGTTGCCAGAGCTCGACCGCAGTGGAGAGCACCGACGAGTGTCTTCAGTTTTAGAAACGTTCAGTCATAAATAAAGTAATTGAACAAAAGCAATGTCTTGACAGCAGACTTTCTTTTATAGAAAGTTTGGAAAAAGCATTCTTTATACCAATTGCTTCATATTCTATTAATTAATTAAACCAAACAAGCAATAAGCCTCCTAATTCAGGCGACAGCAAGGAAAGGTGTTTCTATCACTCTCACTAACCGCTTTTTCGCAATAAACAACAGCGGTAATTCCTATTGTACTTCGACGAAACGTGAGTAGTTCCTAGCATACCAACAGTGTTTGTCAGTATATTGTGCGCTATGTATAAGTCCTTCGGATGATTTGTTGAATGATGAGTTGCATTAGTGTAATGGTTACAGCATTTGGATGCTACCTAAAAGGTTTTGAGTTCGAATCTTGTTCAGTGCTTAATATTTTATTTATTTAAAAACAATATCGAAGCGTCTTACTTCATGAATTTAATTCGTTTGAATGTAATTTTTTGAAATTTCTAGTGGCAACTAAAATCGACCATACGGAACGTATACGCTATGGACTTTTACCTCTGCAAACTCTTCAAAATATCGTGCAATGGTTTACTACATCTAATGCTGCACAATAACTGCGTTGAACATCGAAACAAAATTAAGTCATTTATGGGGGAAAGGAATCAGTCAGGAAGGTGAGTAAAAATCAAAATACTGGGCCAAATAGTTTATTGTGAAATCCAATGATAAAGTGTGTGAAAGCAGTCGAAACACCATGTGTCTGCACAGGCGAGCAGTCCAGTGATGACAAAATCGCGCACAGCGCGGAATGCAGGGAGCACGTCTCTGTAGCAGCGAAAGGGTTAACGGGGCCGTGTTGGCTTTACTTCATAAACTGCGCGCTCCCCTCCCCCCCCCCCTCCCCGCCCCCTAAACGTAAGTTTCCGAACTATACTATGGCGCTGCTTCTCTTGGCGCGTACAACTGGCAACGCAGCAATCTCCCGCGTCTCGGCGGGCATGCGCGAACCGCCAAGAGAAAAGAATTAAACTATAATAGCTTGAGGCGCAGAGCCTTGTAGCCTGCCTGTGCGGGTCGGACGTTAACAAGCAGGAAGCTTCACACGTGCGTCGTGGTTCCAGCATGACAGATCTGCGCTCTGATCCTTCGACCATAAATATAATAGACTGGGCCTGACCTCATTCTCGTGGCTCCGGTATCTCTGGGCTGAAGTCACGTGAATGTTGGCAAAACATGGTTGTTTCGTGTTGCGCTTACGGCTGAACTCAGCGTTTTGTCGGGGGAAATGGCATTACATTTCACGTGTAAGTGTGTCTATGATAGTGCAGATGCGTTTATTGAAATCTGCTGAAGTGACATTTATATATTTTTTACACTTGAAATAGAGGATCACGTAAATTAAAGTGTTGCCTGTAAAGTCAGACTCATATTACATTTTGGAAAGTATCTGTGATAATTCGGTTACAGAAGCAAGTATAACTGTTCCTGGTTCCTACTCATAGGTTCCCTAAGGATGAAAACAGAAGGCAGCTTTGGATACAGGCCCTGAAACGGAAAAATTGAAGCCATCTGCACGTACGCGCCTTTGCTCCAAGCACTTCGAGGAGAAATGTTTTGATACGTTAGTTATTATTTACAATGTATATTTATAATTTATATTTACAATGTCTGCCATATTTAAAACTGATGTTTTTATAGGGCTAAGACTGGAGGGAAGTGGCTAAGTAGTGATGGTATCCCCACACTTTTTGATTTTCCGGAGCGTATGAAATCGAAGAGGCCTAAGCTCCGTAAATCACACACTAGAAGGCGTTCATTATATGATGCCTCGTCTTCTGAATTCTTTGCTTCCAATACCTGTAAGTCTGAATGTTGTCAGAATGTGTATGATAACTGCGAGTTAGTAAAATATTGTATTAGAATAGAAGTGTAGCACGTTACGTTAAGTGCCATTTCGGACATGCTTCACCCACCAATTATACCTCAAAACATGCATTTTTGTTTTGTTTGCAGTGACGTTATGCGATATGGAAACGAACACCCCGAAAAATAAAAGTTTCAGGTATATTGGGGACTTTTCGAATAGCGATTTATGTACTCCTGGCATAGCAGAAAAAGTGGTAGATGTGGCAAGACGGCAGATTAGCATCAAAGCCAGAAAGTTAAAGAACTTGCAGCGGTCATCTCGTGGGATGAAGAAGAAAGTCTTGTCTTTGAAATCTTTGAAAGATAATCTTGAAAATAATCGTGTTATAAATGAATCCCTGGCTAATTTACTAAAGGCAAGTATATTTACAATGCCTGTCATTTTTAAAATATATGACTGATTGCAGGTTGGAATGTTGACATTGTGCATGGCACTGGCAGTTTATGAACTCTGCAGAAAACAGACCTCACTTATCAGTGTAAGAACAATTTTTCCTATCTTTAAAAGTTACTCCTAAGGTAAGCCTAAAATTTCTGTTAAAAAAGTGACTTTTTAAGCTCTAGGTTGACTAATTATCTTCTGATGCATTTGTAGTAAGCTATTCAAATTGTTCACAAACTGCAATGATAAACATTAATATGTAATTAAAGGAGAGTATTATTTAATTTATGCTCACGTGATTATTATAAAGAAGCAAGGAAAAAGTTCCTCTTGATTCCACACAGTGTCAGAACAAAAGCAGATCACTGTACAGGAATTATTTTTCTAAAATAAGAGCCCCTATTCTTATTGTACTGAGAGACTGCCAAATGTAAGCAGACCGTTTTTGTTTCGACAGATGAGCTCTAACCTGTTTGTGCCCTGGAAAATAGCTCTTAATCTGGATGAGGGTAAGTACAGTTTTGCAATATTAGAAGTGGAAAGTGTCCCTTAGATAGTTTTCTAAAAAATTAAATACTGTCACAGTTCATTGTGGGAATTATTTTGCAGTTTTTTTCCCCCACAGAATCACTATCTTAAGACAGAAGTTGACAACAGTGTTTTAACCTTGAAAAGAGTTTTCCTTGAGATTGTTTTCATCAACTCCAAAGAAATACCTGTAAAAAATTAAAATCATTGCATACTCTTTAGGAACTTTGAATTTATGGCCTTCCCTGGTAAAATTGAGAGCTGTACCGACTGTTTCAGTTGAAATTTTATAGGTGTTTCTTGAGTCATAATTGACAGATTTTACTACAGTGTACAATATTCACTTTGGTATATACATTATTCATTTGAGGCACTTAATAACCCGCAGGTACCAAGGATTTGTATATACAAGTGAGATTATAGTAAGGTAAGAGCACCTATAGTCGACACATGAAGAGAATTTTTTTCTACCTTCTAATACTATTAAATAAATGTGGGCTCCAAAATTATTTTCTGAAACTTCAAAGTCTCACCTTTCATCTAAAATATCATTTTTTTAAAGTGATAGTTTAAACTTTTGTAAAAATAGTGGGAACTGAACCTTTGAAGTACACCTGAAATTGATACTCTAAAATGGACCTGCTCATAAAGTCGACAATTTTGGCACCCCATTTTCTTTTATATGTGACTGCAGCTCAAAACGTGGCGAATCCAATGTTTAAAGTTTTGACACGAGCCCACTCTTACTGTTTAAAAGAGTCTTAACGATAGTTTATAGTAATTTCGTCCCACTACCCACCAGAGTGGCATTCGTTGTATTTGTTAGGTTTTATAAATGGTACTGTGAACAAATCCAGGTCAAGTGTAGTTCTGGTATAATTATTCCCAAATAAAAAAGTAATTTTTGTTGGAAGCATTTGGCAGTCAATTGAGAAATTTGGGGAAAATACGATATAAACATAGGATGGCAGACCACTGATTTGAAATACCGCCACATTTTGCCAACAGTCACGTGGCTTATGTTGGAGTCACGCCACCTCTATAGCTTCTGCACAGCAAGGCCACTCTACTGGTATCTATGGTCGAAGCTCTGGTCCAGCAGCGGTTCTAAGTAGTTTCGGTTGACGCCGAAAGGTGGCAGCATCTTCAGGACGTAATTCATACGTTTTTAAACCAGCATATTTTGGAAACAAAACTGTATCGGCTGTATATTACGTCTGCTTTCAAGTATTGTTGATTTATTAAGTTTAATTATTACTTTGAATGATTGTGTGAACGTAAAGTAAGATAATAAATTAACATTGTTATGTCTGTTAACTGAGTACACGTTAGCGTGAGAACTTTTCCGTACACAAAGAGGGTCATACTCTCAGGGGAATTTTATAAAGTGGAGCTAACAAGTTTGTGGGGCTGGGGAAACAAACATTGCACAACATTTCTGTTTATTTAAAGAGGCAGTTGTTTTGATAATGGTGGATTTTCCAAATTTGTTCATTTAATAAATTCTTCTTAAATGCTGCTAAGTAGTCACATGTCAAGATCCAGGACTGAGCAATTTAATACTTGTATCGGGTTGGTTATGATGCTTCTCAGCCAACCAGAGGACAGCAGGTTGGCGCGTATTTTTCTATTCTGAAGTCTTAAGTTCAGTTCAGAGCTTAGCCATCCTCATGTTTGGATGCATATACTAGCAGCTGTGAGCACACGTAATAGTTTTGCGGAATAATGAGTAAAACTTGTCCGTGGAATGCCGCGGATGTGCACGGAAGACAAACGCGCGGAGTTACAGTTTTTATGTGTAAACTGTGACTTTTGAACTTACTGAAATGTGAGCGGCATATTGTGCAAGTCGGAACCGAGAACTGAACGCTCAAAGAAATCGATTTGGATAATGTTAGAGCGACCATTCTGTCATAGATAATACATTTCGTATTCCTTTTTGGTATTAGGTTTGGTTCGATGTAGTAAGCTGGCTATATCGAGTGACTGTTACTGCGTCGGCCGTTGTGGCCGAGCGGTTCTAGGCGTTTCAGTCTGGAACCACGCGATCGCTACGGTCGCAGATTCTAATCCTGCCTCGGGCATGGATGTGTGTAATGTCCTTAGGTTAGTTAGGTTTAAGTAGTTCTAAGTTCTAGGGGACTGATGACCTTAGATGTTAAGTCCTACAGAGCTCAGAGCCATTTGAACCATTTTTGACTGTGACTGCGTGTCAGTCAAAAAATTCTTACTTAAGATTATCACTGGCTTGGCAGTGTTTCTGTATCAATCAGGTGACAATGTACCGAAGTTTTTCGCTCACAAACTATCTTTCAATTAATCATTCAGTTAACCTGGCACTAACTAACAAAACATATGGTGCAACTTGTAGAGATGTGTGGTGTGGCTAATTTCCGCTACAGCTTTCTCCAGGCGACGAACGTTACTCATTTTCTGACAGGTCAAGAGTGTAGACTGGTCTGGAGAAGAAGAAAGTCACTACAAAATGATTGAACATTTTTGTGGGAGAAACAACATTGTAAACAGCACCGTTGCAGTCTAATGTTAGAGCAAAAAGTGACACATCTTCAAAATGAACAGGCAGCACGGAACGACAGCCAGGAAGCAAATGATAAAGTATTCAAAGTTCTCTGTCCTCAGCTCAAACTCTGTTGGAGGGGCGACTGCAGGATAGTAGCCAGTGCGACGAATGAGAAAGTGCCTCAGAGCATGACAATAGAGGAGAATGCTGTGGAAGTTTCCCTGAAGTGGTACAAATGCGCGTAAACATTTTGACATTTCGGTACAGAGACTAAACGGTCTTTTAGTGTTAGTTGATGCAGCATACACAGTGTCTAGTAGGGGTGGAGAAACAAAGGATTGTAGCAACAAAAATACTGTTGAGATAGTTCAAAATTACTCCCATTTCTTGGGATCAAAAAGGCGGGATTCCTGTCGACATCCATACTGCTACATCTTAAGTGCGAACTTGCGCGCCGAGGAAACGTTGCGGCTGTCCGTAAGCGACTGACTCACGGTAACCACAACTTCAGAATACGTGGAACAAGCCCTAGGAACTTCTCCGGACATGCCACCCAGCCTGAAGTAAGCTGTTTTCCTGCAATTTGTAAAGGGGAAATCCTCCTCTAGCATTCTTTTGCTATACAGTAGTTGTCAACACCAGTATTATTTTTCGAGTTCTGGACCTGTCAAGATTATCTCAGCTGAAAACTTTCATATAATTTTATACACAATGTGCTACAATACAAACTAAAATTTATGAAAAGGATTTACTTTATTTTCGATGTTACTATCTGAATATACAGTTAAATTTTTGTTTTTTACAAACATTTGAAATTACTAAGTATTTGGGTCACTTAAAAGTTCTGTTATTAATTACGCAATCTATTACTGTTTGCTATGTTTATTTCTGTATTCATTTATGAAATAATAATCGAAACTAATACAGATGCAATTGTCAAGAAAAGCTGTAAACCCTCTGGGATATTGTTATTTCCGGAGAGTGAAGTAGTAGTAAGCATGCCTCTGATACGATAGGACGTATTTTTGTATTTCGGGCGAACAATGAAATTTCGGCTTTGTTAATGTGAAAACTCAAAGAACTGTATGATATACTAAAATGTGACAAAATATATTAACGTAGCAACAAAATTTCTGCAACAGCAAACTTCAAATTTATTTAGATCAATTCAACCATGAGGACCTAAAATGTGAGAATTTCAGTTTCCAGAATCAGACCCCTAGACAAAAAGAACTGGAGCCAACTAAAGCTAAGTAAAGTGCGAAAAGCTAAGTCAAGTAGAAAGTTTATTGTAATCTTCGCCCCTCTCCAATTTTTCATAAAAGACTTTGCTTATTGTGGACAATAACTGGAATTAGGAAGGAGTGGGAGATTAGAAACTCCTCTGCTCCGAAATCAGCTTGCTTACGGGAGAATCTTCCAGAAATCACCCAACAGCTAGTACTGCCCGCTTCATATATGAAACTAACTACGCAGAATCGTGGAAAGATCTGTACTAGTCATGTTAAATTGTGCTATATTTGTTTTTGGAAATTTTTGTTCTCATTTCTCTGCAACGCTTAAATATTGCTCACGTATAGTTTGCTAGATGGTGCGGATCATTTGTTAGTGTATCCCTCTCCCTTATCTGTATGCTATTGTGCTTTTGTTTGTCTCAGACTGCTTTATTTTATTCTCTGCATTGTATATTATTTGTCGTTAAACGACTTTTTTGCAGCCGCCAGTACCTTCTTATAGCTTATTGTGCCTGTGACTGAAATTTAACGGCTCTGCACATTATGACTGGAACTGAGGTAGTTGTGGGTTTTGGGAGACTTCCTAATACCTGCTGTTATCCATTTCTGTTGTGAGACATTGCTGCTGACATGGGTACTTTTGGAAGTGCCGTTTCAAGGTTAAATCTAAATAATGTTGAGAATTTTACATTTACATCCGTTTCTTTATACAATTAATCCCAACTTTGGTTTCGTAGTTCTCTTGGAAATTATTTTATTTTGATTTGTGACCAATGTGTTTTGCAGGCCTGCAGTTTAAGGATTTTTTACATACCTCATTTAGTGTTATTATTTGGTAGAAATAGTCTGATAGTCAAAGATCTTTTACCCGCTAAATTACACCAATCCGTATTTATGGCAACGTACTCTATTACTGCTGCGGTCATTGTAGTAACCATCTTTGCACTACTGTCAAACAACAGCTTACTCAAACTCTAAAGGATATTTATGAGAACGATAATACGAATAGTTTCATTTGTGAAATTTCTGTTTATGTTCGTATCTCTGCACAAAATTATGTAGGCTTCCATATTTCAAGAAAGTGTCCACGCTACCAGTGGGTGATCAAGACGCACACAGAACGATGAATTTCTTATTGATGCCAAGCCTTGTTAATTGAGTAGCTGATATTTCAAAGTGTTTTTCTTCACTTACTGCACTAAGGACATGTCCTGATTTAAAATGTGTACATTTTCTGATATACATTCATGATCCTCCAACCTTCGAAGTAGTCCTACAGTAAGAGTCTGTCATTTGATACAACGATAATATTACTTGCCGGAGTTCTGTGACACTACACCAGTGTTTAGTGACATAATGTAATGGGCAGTTTAAAGACTGGAACTAAACTTCAGATTGCTGTGTTTTATTTTTATTGATTACATGTGTTGATGAAATATTTTTCAAGTAAAAAATGCCCTATGTTATTTTCTCCACTGACTCTTTTCCTTCATGTTGTGTAGTATGTGTGCCATTTGATGTGTTGTAATCGGTCTTGTGGGTACTTACTGCAGAATTTTCTGAATTGTTGGAGATACTCTTTAGGTAGGGGTACACGTTATCTGGATTTGTTCCTTGTAAAGATCTACTTCTAATACCGATGGCAATAGGTATTTGACCATGCATAGACCCAAGAGTCATATCCTATACTGTCATGAATCAACTGTACCACTCTTCCGTTCTCATTCCCATTTAAACTTCGGCCATGCTTAGTGATCCCCATCTACAGGTAGTCCCGACAGGTACCAGGGCTACAAGTGCAAAGTCGGCTGTCTCTAATGCCACATTAATCCGCCTCACAGCTCCACTGATGTGTGGTCAATCGTGACGCTGGAAAGCATACGTTAGTGTCGTGAGTCGGGGAAGCAATCTTGTCTAGGTCACGTCCTATGTCAACCCTATCCAAACCGTTTCCTGCTCTACCCAATATCACCATATGTTCCTCTTTCGAAAAACCCTCACATAAAGAACCTAGGTCCTCTCACTCGAATTAGCACTACTTACGTTTGGTTTGAAAACGCTGGTGGCCAGTAAGCTCCCCTGTCACTGAGGGTACACGTCGCCCATGGCTGCGACCTACCGTCCTTACTTTCTTCTTACTAACATTGTTCACGCTCCTATGCACTCTAGTCCGACATGAGATACTTTTCCACTTAACTCTGCCAGTGGTCGATACCTATTGTTAGTGTTAATAATAAAACTATCAGATAGGGTCCTCTTACACCCTGAGTTCCTACCAACAGCCACTTCTCAACCCCGCTCCTGCCTTCTGTTGCCCTTGATGCTAATCAGTTCCCTCCTACCTTCGTCCAAATGTTCCGGTAGGGCGCGGTTTTCTGGTTCCCATTCCTCAGTCAAAATATTCCTGCTGCATACTCTGCAGATCCAGGAGAGAGCCTCTTCTCCTCGCTATTCCCCCCTCCCCCCACCCCCCACCCCCACCCCGCGCCCAGCACCACCCCACCCTCCGAGTGAAAATCGCCTACAAGACTGGCTACAAACCCGATACTCACGAGTCCATAACAGCTCCTACGCCTCTCACTCATGGTTAATTTCGATAAAAAGAATTAAGTTTAACTTAAAGAATGTGTTCAGTTTATCAAGGATGCGAGTTGGGTTGTATGTGAGCAACAACGACACTAGCGTGTTTTGTGCTGTTGAGCTGTTTTTATACTAGTTTGGATATATAATGACAGTGAGTGAATTAGCGATTGATTTGTTTTGAGAGAATTCGCATTGTTAAGATTGTCTGCTTAGGTTTTTAAACTCTTACAATTCGGCAAATTTAGGCCTAAGTCGCGTCTGTCCAACTAGTAATTAACGCGAAATATGTTCATAAATAAGATTTAAAAATTTTTAATGGTACTTTTGTAGAGAGAGCAAACATTATTAAAACTAGCAGCTTCCTTGTTTTAAAGAACATTATACAATGAAGAAAATTTTCGTAGGCTGTTCCATATTCATAACACAAAAAATTTCGGGCAACTTTGCGGCTGTCAGGATGTCAAATAATATGAATTGTTTTTAAGAAAAAGCAGTAGAGGAACGCTAAATACCCACTTGTGTGACAAGAACAGACACTACGGCAAGTATGCAAAACAAAATTAAGTGAAACGCTATTTACTCTTAAACAATCACTTTTTCTGGATGAGATACACCTACGATCTCATTCCGCGGCCATCTTGGCAACGTTCAGTTACAGCTCTGCGACGTGATAGTTACCGACAGTCGTATGAACTGCGCCACTGGCGACAAAGATTATTTTGATGTGTGTCGTGTGTCCAGTGTGTAATGTCTCTTGCAGCGGTCTCTCTGCGATATTTTCAGAAATTTTTAATATATTTTATATTACTCAGTGCATATCTCGAAACATCTCTTCTTATCTTATCGAGTCCTAAAGTTTAATATACGATGATTATCAATGCAAAGTAGTTTCAAGACCTATTATTCCTTGGAGTGTCCATTTACTCCATGGAATAGCTTCTCTGCTATCTGTTTTCTCTTATGAAAAGAATGAAGGAGATCTTGCCTATTAGCCGTGAAAGAACGAAGATGTATATGTATGTATTGTTGAGCTAGTCGCCATCTTGATGAGATTCTGTATGAGAAGCAATTTAATACATGAACTAAACTCAAGTAAGTTTGTTCGCATATTATTTAACTGATTATTATTGACAGTGTCTGCTTGCTACGCTGTGTTGCACGGGATCAGTGGGGAACGTCTGATTTACACTGGACGAACCTGCCGTTTTGTACGCTCAAGATATCCAGCTTATTACTTTCAACAAATAGGCTAACACGGTCTTACCAGCAGATCTTCGGTCTTCCCTATGTGATCACCGAAAGTTAATAATTATTACAAATGTTTTGAGGAGATCGACTGACAATTTTAGTCGCACCGAGGCTTCGAAATTGCTTCACTGCCTTATGGAATTTAAGTTAAGCTCAATTTAATCAGGATAGAACAGTATTGAACTGTGTGAATGTGATAAGCCTGCTTTGTAAATGAAATTTCCCTTAATATACGCATGTTTTTTACTATCCTGATCAGTGAAGCTAAACAGGCCGGTGTGAGAGAGGTTTTTAAATTATAGATCTCACATAGATATTAAAAGTGGCGAACACAATGAACATTTCTGAAGATAAATGAAAAGTGGAATGATGAGAGTTTGTGCCAGTACTTCAATTAGTAAAGTGTTGAAACAAAACGTTCATTAGTCCTCTTCATTAGTAGACCAAGGTGAAGACAAAGTGTCTATATTTTGCCAAGTGTATGATTGAATTTTCTCATTTTGAAGGAAAACTGAAGTGCCATCTATCTTCATTGTTAAAAACCATTCAACAACCAAGATTGCATAAAATATTTCTTTATTTAAAACAACCGGTTTCAACAGACATCACTGTCATCTTCAGGCCTTAAAAATCTTTTTATAAAACTTGTTTATTTTACTCTGAACCTCATGCACAAGATGCCAAGTGGATGAAAATCAACACTTTATAAAAGATTTGCTATCGCTATAATATTTAAAAGTATAAAGATGCTTTATATTTTAAAACATTTTAGTGATAGCAAATCTATTATAAAGAGCTGAGTTTTATCTAAGTGACATCTTGTGCACGAGGCTCAGAGTGTATGGTGTCCGAAAATACTTCGACAGAAATAGCTGCTTATTTGTTCTCGCTCACCTCGTCATATAAAGCATCGATTTTGAAGATGATTTCATTTGTAGTCGGTGTTGTGTAGTTTGGATATTTTTGCAACATTAATAAGCCATTTTGTCCATCTCCTTAGCCTAGTAGTCAGCGTATCTGCCTGCCATGAAGAGGATCCTGGTTCAGTGCACGGTACTGCCGTGGATTTTTCCTTGGTAGGCGGACTGGCGGTGTGCAAGTCCCATCCTCCACCATACCGCATCCGAATGAAACCATTGGAAAAGGATGACACGGCGGCCGGTCGATGCTGAATACTTCGTCAGGGGCGAAGCTGGATGATGAACAAGCTAATTCATGGAGTACTGCTTTCGATCACAATACCCTTTCTTATGTCGACCTACGTAACATAGAAAGCTAAAAATGAATAGGGTGTTATACACATACGGTTATACAGTGAAACGCGAAAGAAACTTGTGTAGGCATGTGTATTCAAATACAGAGATATAAGAACAGGCAGAATACGGCGTTGCGGTCGACAATTCTCATGTATGACAACAAATGTCTGGCGCATTTGTTAGATCGGTTACTGCTGCTACAAGCGCAGGTTATCAAGATTTAAGAGAGTTTAAACGTGGTGTTATAGTCGGCGCACGAGCGATGGGACACAGCTTCTCCGAGGTAGCGATGAAGTAGGGATTTTCCAGTACGACCATTTCACAAGCATACCGTGAATATCAGAAATCCGGTAAAACATCAAATCTATGATATTGCTGCGGCTGGAAAAAGATCCTCCAAGAACAGGACCAACGACGACTGAAGAGAATCGTTCGACGTGACAGCTGTGCAACCCTTCCGCAAATTGCTGCATCATCAAGAATGTCAGCGTGCGAACCATTCAACGAAACATCATTAATGTGGGCCACTCGTGAAACCTCTATAACTGCACGACACGAAGCTTTACGCCTCGCCTGTGCCCGTCAACAACAACACTGCACTGTTGATGATTGGAAACAGGTTGCCTGGGCTGACGAGTCTCGTTTCAAACTGTATCGAGCAGATGGACGTGTACGGGTATGGAGACAACCTCATGAATCCATGGACCTTGCATGACAGCAGGGGACTGTTCAAGCTGGTGGATGCTCTATAATGGTGTGGGTCGTATGCAGCTGGAGTGATGTGGGATCCCTGATAAGTCTAGATACGAGTCTGACAGGTGATGCGTACGTAAGCATCCAGTCTGATCACCTGCATCCATTCAGTCCATTGTGAATTCCGACGGAGTCGGACAATTCCAGCAGGACAATGCGAAACCCCACACGTCCGTAATTGCTACAGAGTGGTTCTTGCAACGCTCTTCTGAGTTTAAACACTTCCGCTGGCCACCAAATTCCCCAGACATGAACATTATTGAACATATCTGGGATGCCTTGCAACGTGCTGTTCAGAAGAGAGAAGAGATCTCCACTCCATCGGCACTTCTGTGTTCTCGGATGGGGTGGGGGCTACATTGTATGACGCAGGTGTACCAGTTTCTTTGGATCTTCAGTGTACCTGTGGATAATGCTCCAGTATCATCACGCAGCGAGCACCCGTAAAAGCTTATAGTAACGACATACTCAAACAGGAGCCAGTCAGATAACAGGAGGTCCGAAATACACGTACTCTTTAGAATGAAATGTAACTCCACAGTGGTAACGTCCAACTTGTAGCCATTTGAGACATTCTGCTGGATTCAACACAGTGACCTGACCTTATTTGTCCGATTTTTTTCGTCATCCTGTGTAGTCAGTCCATTTCAGATTACAGATAGTCGCCTAGAAATAGGTGCAATAAATTGCCTAGCATTAGCAAATAATTTGTTTTTTTTTTTTTTTTTTTTTTTTTTTTTTTTTTTTTTTTTTTTTGTCTGAGAAATGTAGCAATACAGATCAGTCTCCTAGAAGGGGCACATAACACGACAGGAAAAAAAATCAATGCAGGCATGAAAAGTACTCTAAAAATTTTAAGAACAGTTGTTGTGGCCAGTAGGAAAGGTAAAGAGATGCAGAAATTTGAGGCGAACAACTTTTAAGAAAACTATATTATAAAAGAAATTATCCACAAGATATATAATTATGGCGTAACTCAGAATACTTACAAGTGCTACAAAAAATTCTTATCTAAAAATCTTAATGTGAAGTACTGAGCACAGTAGTGAAACCAGGGTACCTACAGTATTTGCCAACGTTTTGTATTGAAGGTGCCTCGCAGCCTTCATGTGACGGATAAACGACATTATTTGTATATATGTATATAGAGGCCTGCTTGGTCTTTTTATTTTATCTTTTTCTACGCGCCGGTATTGAGCTACACTCTTATCATCAGTGGTACTACAGAAGACACATAGTATCATAAAACGTAAAATATTATGGTACAACGTTTATGTTATGGGAGGTAAGATGTGTTTATATTTTAGCGTGTTTCGAGTTACAATTTTCTATAGCAACGCTGATGACGAGCGTGTAGCTCGATACCGGTTCGGAAAAACAAGAACAGAAAAAGCAAGCAGCCTTGTCCTTGTCTATACGTACAAATGTAGTCATTTATTAGCCGACATGCGAGGCAGTTATTAGTATTTAGTAAGCTTGAAAAATTAGGGTATTAGAAAGACAGATTATAACGAAATATTAAAGCCTCTAGAAACTTCAGAGTTTTTAAATTAACAAGGAATCAAATTACGCTGCCAAAAAAAATCGGAACACAAAAAAATTAATGTAGAGTATTAAAATCTCGGAAATACATTGTCTAGCTAACATATTTGGGTAATTAATATTGCAAGATCGCCGGTTAATGTAAGCGCGATATAAGCATTGCAAATGCGAAATGCTGGTACATTAATAACTGATGTAACTGCCAGAATCTTGAATGAAAATCTGCAAAACCGATGCATTGTGTTGGACAGGTGTTGGATGTCAGCTTGTGGGATGGAGTTCGCTGCCTGTTTCACTTCGTCGGTCAAGAAGGGGACGATTACTGCTGGTTGTGGATAACTCAGGAGTTGCCGTCCGATGATGTCCCAAATGTGTTTGACTGGAAACAGATCTGGTGACTGAGAAGGCCAAGGCAACAGGTCGACACTCTGTGGAGCATGGTGGGTTACAACAGCGGCGGGCGAGCGTTATCCTGTTGGAAAATTCCCTGAAATGCTTTCATCAATGGCAGCACAACAACTAGAATCAAGAGACTGACGTACAGATTTGCAGTTAGGGTGCGTGGGATAACCACGAGAGTGCTCTTGCTGCCATACGAAATTGAACCCTAGACCATACCTCCAGAAATAGGTCCAGTGTGTCTAGCACGCAGACAGATTGGTTGCAGGCCCTCGACTGGCCTCTTTGTACTAACAGACGGCAATCACTGGTGCCAATGGAGAGCCACCTTTCATCAAAGCCACATGCCCTACAATGAGCTCTTACCTGTCACCACAGAAGTCGCAAATGACGGCAGCATAGGGTCACTAGAATGCATGCTACAGGGCTTGAAGTAACCGATTTATAACAGTTTTTTGTGCCGATGTGGTGCCAACTGCGACTCACATTGCTGCTGCAGATGTAGTACGATGTGCCAGGGCCAAACGCCGAGCACGACGGTCTTCCCTCTCGGCAGTGCCATGTGGCCGTCCGGAGCTCGGTATTCTTGTGACGGTACATTCCCGCCATCACCGCTGCCAGCAGTCATGTACAGTAGCCACAATCCTTCCAAGTCTTTCTGTGGTATCCCAGAAGGAACATCCGGCTTCTCGAAGCCCTATTGCACGACCTCGTTCAAACTCAGTGAGGTGCTAATAATGGCTTCTTTGTGGCCTTAAAGGCATTCTTGACTAACATCAACTCACCACGTCCAATCTCAAGTGTAACCAACGCTCACGACTGTTACAGAGTGTATTTAAAGCAAACCTGATTTTCATTATTATAGGGGCGCTGCTAGCGCCACTCTTATGCCACTGGCGCGAAATTTTAATAGACATTATCTTTCAGATGTAGAAACATACCTACCAACTTTCGTTTATGTCGGACGACTCCTTCTTGCTGTTGCTTTTTTTGTCATCAGTTTATGATTAGAGACAATGAGTAAGAGGAGACTGCTGTTCTTTGAAGATATTTACAACATGGATGACAGCAGGCTCCCCAAAAACATAGTCAAACAGCTTGGTCAACAATAGTTATCTGCCCCCTGAATTCAATAAGTCACGAAATATTTGAAAAAAAAAACATTAGACAACAAGAAAGAGAAATGCTTAAGAGGAGACTTTAAAAAATAGTAGGGTTCCAAGGTTCATATGGTCCAAATGGCTCTGAGCACTATGGGACTTAACTGGCGTGGTCATCAGTCCCCTAGAACTTAGAACTACTTAAACCTAACTAACCTAAGGACATCACACACATCCATGCCCGAGGCAGGATTCGAACCTGCGACCGTATCAGTCGAGCGGTTCCAGACTGTAGCGCCTAGAACCGCTCGGCCAATCCGACCGTCTTAGGGTTCCAAGGAAGAAAGGTTAAGAAGACAGACACAAAGGAGTCTGAAGAAAGAGAAAAGGAATAGAGTGATACAGCGAAAGAATACTAGAAGGAAAGGAAGGAACAACTGAAAATAAAGATTTCTACCTGGATCGTAGTTCCTGGAAGACGCTATTGCAGAAAGAAGATAGAACAAATTAGTCAGTTACCTGAAGGAAACGAAAGCAGTCATTAACCTGCAGGTTGGTCTGAACATCACGTTGCTTTACTAGACACATTGTTATTCCGGAGGCAACCAATTCCGTTCCCTCTACCAACTTAGGAACTGTCTAGCAGAGCTATTAACAGGGAGCCTACAGTTTAACGTGGACTTCAAACCGTGCTGTAACTTTGCGTTACTGGACGTGAAAGAAGCGATAAACCTCTGAAACAATCTTAGGAGCGACTTAAGAATGAATCATGGATCTCTGGATTGCTAGTTTGCTCTTACCCAGCTTTTCTTTAAACTTTTATTTCCTTAAGGATTGTTAGATATACCTAAAACACCGTATCATTAATCCATTCTGCTTATAACTGTATTTACATTATTTGGATTATGTTTGGGGTCGCGAGAATATCACAGGTCTGAGATGGAAAAATTGTTTGACATTTTTATAGTGATCCTTATGCTATTTGTTGTGCTGAATACAAAAAAATAGTGAAAAAATTCCATCACCGTTTGTTTACCCACAAATCACATGTTTTTACTCTTAAGATGTTTTTAACGTAAGTACAAACTATAACTTTTCGATAAAATCTAAATAATAATTTTAAAATATAACATTTTTAGCCTAATAAGTTAACTCTTCCACGCTTCCTCCTTCCCCGTCCACGCACTGTTTGCTCTCCACTGCAATGTCAAGCTTCTGTCAACGTGGATGTAACCACTCTCCTGGGCATTCTTCCACTGCTTCTTTGTTAAAGTGAAATTTAGTTCTGTGTTTATAATGGCTTCTAGAGGTTGTGTGTCTGATGTGTTTGTGGCACTTATACTGTTAAAAAGCAACGGAGAAACATTTCTGATTTTGTATACTTTGCCTACTTTGGTACGAAACAGGGTGATCAAGACAAATCATGGGCTTCTCACAAAGAGTGTTGTGTGTTGTGTGTTGTGTGTGTGTGTGTGTGTGTGTGTGTGTGTGTGTGTGTGTGTGTGCAGAAGAACTGAGACAATGGGTTCAAGGTAAGAAGAAATCATTTCGTTTTGCACTACCTATGATTTGGAGAGAACCGAAAAATCACGTTGAAGGCTGTTATTGTGTGCAAGGTTTTAAATTGATAAATAAAAAGAATATTTTGTATCCAAACATTCGTTCAGCTATGCGTCCTGTTCCTCATGGGCTTCATTTACCTGTACCTAGCTACACCTGTAAACATTTTAGAAGACGTTGATCAGTTGTCTCAAGGCAGTGATTATGATTCTGATTATGATTATGATAGTTATGAGCCCCCCGGCAATGAGCCAAACTTTTCACACAATCGGAATTAAATGATTTGGTTAGAGACTTAGGCCTTCCAAAGGATTCAGCGGATTTTTCAGGGTCGAGGTTGAAAGAAAAAGGGTTCTTGGCTCCTGGAACATCCTTTTCTTGATACAGGTGTAGAGAAGAAGAGTTTGTGCCTCTATTTTTGTACTAATGTTCTATGGAGACATTCAATATCAAACACAATGGCAACCAATATGCATCTCTACCAGTAGGACATTCAGTTAATTTGAAAGAGAACCTTGAACTGGTCCTTAACAAGTTTAAGTACTCTGATCATAAGTGGACCGTTTGTGGGGATCTGAAAGCGATCTGTATGCTACTTGGCCAACATATTGGCTACACAAAGTTCCCTTGCTTCCTCTGTGAATATGACAGTCATGACTGTGAGCAACCTTAAGTTAAAACACAATGGCCAGTAAGAAAAATTTTGATTTCTGGGGTTAAGAGCTATTGGAAGGAGAGTTTAGTGGATCCTAAAAAGATTTTACTTCCACCACTTCGTATCAAATTTTGATGAAACAATTCGTCAAAGCATTGCCTAAATAAGGAGAGCGTTTTAGATATCTTTTTCAGAAATTCCCTGGATTCTCTGAAGCAAAACTTAAAGGAGGGGTATTGTTGGTCCTGATATAAGAAAACTAATGAAGGATTAAAATTTCAAGTTGAAAATGGAAAACCAGGAAAGGAATGGATATGCGTCTTTTAGAAGAGTGGTAACCGGCTTCCTAGGAAATAAGAAAGACCCAAACTACAAGAATATTGTTGCCGATCTGACTACAAACTGTTGGGCTGCAACGTAGATGTTCCTTCATTCTCATCTGGACTATTTTCTGGAAAATCTTGGAGCTGTCACCGGAGAACGATTGCGTCAAGACATAAAAGAAATGGACTGGAGACATGAAGGACGCTAGGACATGAACATGATGGCTGACTAATGTTGGATGTTAAAAAGAGAAAATCCTCAGCTCCATAGCAGGAAAAGTACAAAAATAAGTTTGGTAGCAAAGAGGAAACGTTACTATAAAGAAGTCATAATGCAGTAATAAAGCCTTATCATCTTTTCTTACTCTATGTTTAAGATTAACCTATGTTTAATGTTTTTTAATAACAGCGGGCATAAATAATACTGACATAAAAATGGCCTTTTTAGGGTTTTTCTAAAAGTTTTACCTGTTTTTGTAGACAAACCTTACATGAGAGCAAAAACCAATATCATTTCTGAAACTAGCGTCAAAAACTACATAAAAATTAGTTATCAAAACTAAAACAATTTTCAATTTTTTGTTGCAGACCTGTGTATTCGAAGTCTTTAAATTTATGAAGAAAAAACAATTCCACGTCGCCAACAGTCTACTCAGCTACCGATCTGTAAGAAAGCTTTTGTAAGATCCCAGCTGTTTCCTTTCTGTCCAACAGTGCAACCAGTACCTAGTCCTTATGTATTTCTCTTTTCTTTCAATTTCATTTCCTAATCTTATCCTATTACCTCTCCCTCTTTCTCTGACACATTATCTTCTTCTCCACATTTGATTCCTAATATACTGCTACCACATATATCAGTTAGATGTTATTACTCACATTCGGAAAGATAGGTGTGAGGAAATTATTTTACGCAATGTTAATAAGACTGACATTTCTTATATTCCATATATCTGTTTCTACATATGATGTTATTAGTTTTATTATTATTATTATTGTTAGGAATTTCAAACTCCATCTGTAAAAACACTGATCCAACATGCAGGGCTGTTTGATTGCGAAACATGGAGTATACAGAAAAAGGACTTTTCGTTTTCGTTTTCGAGCGGAAAGTTTTATGGAAGATCTTTGATCCAGTACATGGTGAAACCATGGTGGAATTCTATATCGTGTCTCCCTACCACTTTCGCGCAAAGACGCTCTGAGCGTGTTTTTTAGGGAATTGACTAGTTTGAACCTGGGACCTGTTGCTGGTAAGGAGACCCCAGACCACACATAACATGTAGAATTCACGAGAGTTCAGTGATACTAGCGATGATCCAACCAAATACTTAATGATTTCAGCGTCAGCTCCACTGCACTCCCTGTAAAAGAATCGTAAAACTAACTAAATTTAGTGGAAGGGGTTCAAGGCTTTCCTATTTTTAGTTAGCTGGTAAAATAACGCCGAAAAAGCAGTTAAGTTTACCACTGGAAATTTTATTCTACTCACAAAACATTGTTTATAAATTGCACTATTGATAAAAGGAAGTGTTTTAATACAGGATGGTAAAAACCAACTGCGTTCAACAAAAATGTGAACGAATATTCCCTAAATGGGTTTCCAAGTTCTACAACGGATCAAAGGATGACCTATGCCATATCACATCTATAATCTAGGTTTAAATTAAGTTTCACAAAAGAGAAAAACTGTCAAAATGGTCTGACCCTCAATTATCTTTAATAACTTATCTAACTTGTCGCAAATTACAGTGGCTGATGTGGCTTCTCAATAACTATATAACAGAAAAATCATCGCGTTCCAGATTTTTACTTCAAGTGGCAAATGTGAACACCGTGAGCTTTAATCGACGATCGACACTAGCATTACGCAAAAAGGAGGTGTAACAGATGAGACTTCTGCAGTTCTGAGTGAAGCTTTATGCGCTGTTATGCGGCAGCGCGTGCGTTCATTACCTTGTCGGTGTTTGTCAGGGGGGAGGCGGCTGGCGCAGAAGCCATCCAGCTTGCCGTCTCGGAACTAACTCTCTTCTCCTCACTTCTCCTTACTACAATTTACCGAAGTTGGTTTTAAAAAAACTATCTGGCTGTGTTTTCATCTGACCAATCAGGGTCTCAATGTTAACCTTAAGCTCCGCCTACAAAAATTCTGCCTATCCAATGAGAAACGTTATACTTTTCGTCGTGGGGCAATGTTTTTAAAGTTTGCAACGTAACAGAGACGCGAAAAAGTCTCACGCTAAAACCTGCAGCTGGTGTGGTCCTTTTAGCATTATCGTAAGATCTATACTGTTCTTCTGGAGGGCTCTATCTTTTAACATGGGTTGGAGGGTGGTCCTAATGTAACAGACACGCGAAAAAATCTCACGCTAAAATTTGCGGTTGGTCGTGGCCCTTTTTGTGTTATCGTAAGATCTATACTGTTTTTCTGGAGGGCTCTAGCTTTTTACATGGGCTGGGGGGTGGTCCTTGACGTAACAGAGACGCGAAACAGTCTCACGCTAAAACGTGCGGGTTGTGTGACCCTAGTGGTTAGCTGGCGACGTGGGTGTCCAGTCCGTCCCTTATCGTAGGACCTTCTAGCTTAACACGGTTCTGCTCTCAGCTTCTGTTCTCGTTTCTCCCCTCGGAACTGCGTCTGCCTCACGATGGGAAGGTATGACATGCATTTAGGAATTCTTGTGTTAGTCTGTGGTATTCCATTTGCTCACTCGTTACTCGTATTACTTTGGTTAATTTAATGTCACTATTTATTCGGAGGTATGTGACATACTACTGGATTTGCTTATCATGTCAGGGTTTTCATGGAAGGTGTTGGATTTGCCTGAAACCTTACAAACAGACTACATTTTGTAGGCCTGATGAGAACTAAAAGACTTGTATGAGCAGTTCAGATATACATGCCGCCGTCGCAAGATGAAGATGAAGAGAGAGAGAACGTATATGAGGATATTGAAAGGGTACTGCATTACGTAAATGGAGATGCAAATCTAATAGGCATGGAGGACTGGAATGCAGTTGTTTTACAGGAGAATATGGATCTGGGACAACCAATGAGAGAGGAGAAAGACTAATTGAGCTCTGTAATAAATTTCAGCTAGTAATAGCAAACACTCTGTTCAATTGTCCAATAATCACAAGAGTAGGAGGTATACTTGGAAAAGACTTGGTGATAGGGGAAGATTTCAGTCAGATTACATCATGGTCAGCCAGAAATTCCGAAATTAGATCATGGATTGTAAGGCGTACCGAGGAGCAGATCTAGACTTAGATCACAATTTAGTAGTGATCAAGAGTAGGCTGAAGTTCAAGAGACTGGTCAGGAAGAACCAATACGCAAGGAAGTGGGATACAGAAATACTAAGGGATGACGAGACACTCTTGAAGCTCTTTAAGGCTATAGATACAGCAATAATGAATAGCTCAGTAGGCAGTACAGTTGAGAGTGATGGACATCTCTAAAATGGACATTCACAGAAGTTGGAAAGAAAAAACATAGATACGAAGAAGGTAACGGTGAAGAAACCATGGGTAACAGAAGAAATGCTTCAGTTGATTGATGAAAGAAGGAAGTACAAAAATGTTTAGAGAAATTCGGGAATACAGAAATACGAGTCGGTGAGGAATGAAAAAAGTAGGAAGTGCAGGAAAGCTAAGACGAAATGGCTGCATGAAACATGTGAAGGAATTGAGAAAGAAATTATTGTCGGAAGACTGACTCAGCAAACAGGAAAGTAAAATAAAACCTTATGTGACATAAAAAGCAAGGGTAGTAACATTAAGAGTGAAACGGGAATTCCACTGTTAAATGAAAGGGAGAGAGCTGGAGGTGGAAAGAGGACACTGAAAACCTCTATGAGGGGAAAGATTTGTCTCGTTTGATAGAAGAAAAAACAGGTATCGATTTAGAAGAGATAGGGGATCCAGTATTAGAATGAGAATTTAAGAGTTTTGGAAAACAAATAAGGCAGAAGGGAACGATAACATCCTATTAGAATTGGGAAAAGTGGCAAAAGAACGACTATTCACGATTGTGTGTTGAATGTATAAGTCTGGGGAAATGCCATCTGATTTTCGGAAAAATATCATCCACACAATTCCGAAGACTGCAAGAGCTGACAAGTGCGAGAATTATCGCACAATCAGTTTAACAGCTCACGCATCCAAATTGCTGAGAAGAATAATATACACAAGAATGGAAAAGAAAATCGACGATGTTCTAGATGACGATCAGTTTGGCTTTAGAAGAGGTAAAGGAACCTGGGAGACAATTCTGAATGGAAGAAAGGCTAACGAAAAAGCAAGACACGTTCATAGGATTGTCGACCTGGGAAAAGCGTTCGACAATATAAAATGGTGGAAGACGCTCGAAATTCTGAGGAAAATGGGGGTAAGCTATAGAGAGAGACGGGTAATGTACAAAACGTACAAGAGCCAAGAGGGAATAATAAGTTTGGACGACGAGGAACGAAGCGCTCCGATTAAAAAGGGTTTAAGACAGGAATGTAGTCTTTCCTCCCTAGTGTTCGATCTGTGCATCGAATAAACAATGATGGAAATAAAAGAAAGGTTCAGGAGTAGAATTAAAATGAAAGGTGAAAGAATGTAAATGATACGATTCGCTGATGATATTGCTATCGTGAGTGAAACTGAATAAGAATTACATGGTATGCTGAACTGAATGAACAGTCCAATGAGTACAGAATATGAATTCCGAGTAAATGGAAGAAAGACGAAAGTAATGAGAAGTAGCAGAAATGAGAACAGCGAGAAACTTAACATCAGGATTGATGGTCACGAAGTAAATGAAGTTAAGGAATTCTGCTACCTAGGCAGCAAAGTAACTAATGAAGGACGGAGCAAGGAGGACATAAGAAGTAGACTAGACCTGGGAAAAAGGGCATTTCTGGCCAAGAGAATTCTACTAGTATCAAACATAGGCCTTAAATTGAAAGAAATTTCTGAGAATGTACGTCTGGAGAACTTTATTGTATGGTAGTGAAACATGGATAGTGAAACATGTACTGTGGGAAAACCGGAACAGAAGAGAATCGAAGCATTTGAGATGTGGTGCTGTAGGCGAATGTTGAAAATTTCGTAGACTGATAAGGTGTGGAATGAGGAGGTTCTGCGCAGAGTCGGAGAGGAAAGGAATGTGTGGAAAACACTGACAAGGAGAAGGTACGACATCTGTTAAGACATCAGGGAATGACTTCCATGGTATTACAGGGAGTTGTAGAGGGCAGAAACAGTAGAGGAAGACAGAGATTGGAATACATCCAGCAAATAACTGAGGACGTAGGTTGCAAATGCTACTCTTTGAAGTGGTTGGCACAGGAGAGGAATTCGTGACTGTTCGCATCCAACGAGTCAGAAGACTGATGAAAAAAAAAATGAAAAAAAAAAAACAGAGAGAGAGAGAGAGAGAGAGCGAGAGCAGTTCGCGTCACTCGGATAGACGCACATTGACGGTCTTTGAAATCCATGGATTTTATTCTGTGTGGGAGAAGACCGCTAAAACGACCATAGAAAAAGAGAAGACACAGAATCCGCTAGGGGTGATTGGCAGCGGAAAGCAGGAAAAAGAACCCACTGGAAGAGGAGTCTTCTAGCTGCGCACTGTCCTCTGAGCTCAACAGCCTAAAGTAAAGCTCAAAAGTATCCGGACAGCTGTCAGTGGACGGTATTACTGGGTGTGTCCACCCTTCGCCTTTATCAAGGCTTGAACTCTGCCAGGGACACTTTCAATGAGGTGACGAAGTGGTGGAATGGCAGCCCATTCTCCCTGAAGAACCGAGACCAAAGAAGACTTTTTGGCCCTGGGATCTGGTGCGCAATGGGATCTGGTGGGCAGTCTAGGTTCTAAGTCATCCCAAAGATGTTTTGTTGGCTTCAGGTCGGAACTTTGTCCAGTCCATTTCAGGAATATTGTCGTCCACAAACCGTTGCCTCACAGAGGCTGCTTTATGACAGGTTGCATGGTCATGCTGATATAATCAGCCACCGCTTCCGAACTCTTGCTCTACACAATGTTGTGAGATCTGTTCATATCCTTCCACATTCAGTGTTTTCTTGAGCGCCTATCCCAACCACGAAAAACAGCGCCATACCGTAACAGAACTTCATCCACACTTCACAGCTGGCTCTACTCACGATGATAGGTAACGTTTCTAGGCATTCGCCAAGCCCAAACACTTCCATATGATTGCCAGAGAGCATAGCGTGAAACATCAGTGGAAATCACCTGTTTCCAGCCACCCGCTGTCCAGCGGCGTCCCTCTTTCCACAGGCTCGCCTACGAGGAGCATCTTACAACTGTCCCTCATTCTTTTTAACTCCCTACGGCAATGAATCTGCTAGCTGAATTGCTGGCAGCAATTCGGAACTCAGTATGATTCTTTGTGCTCGATTTCATTCGTTTCCTTTCATACCGCAATGCTCGAAGGTTGCTGTCTGTCAGTACATGAGGAGTACCGAATAGCTGTGGTTGTTACTTTGCGTATCCACTCCATAATGACATTACCAACAGGCGATTTGGCGATTTGGGCAGCTTTAGAAGGATTGAAATGTCTCTAATACATCTGTTACTCAAATAGCATCCAATAACTAAAATGGTTCAAATGGCTCTGAGCACTGTGGGACTCAACTGCTGTGGTCATTAGTCCCCTAGAACTTAGAACTACTTAAACCTAACTAACCTAAGGACATCACACACATCCGTGCCCGAGGCAGGATTCGAACCTGCGACCGGACTGCGCGCCTAGAACCGCGAGACCACTGCGGCCGGCTTCAATAACTAGTCCGCATTCGAAGTGACTGAGCTCTCATGTTACTACACCTCTGCTCACAATACAATACTCTTTCGTTTAGTCCCGTCTTACACAGAGATATCTGGATACTTTTTGCGCCATACAATGAGTGTATTGTGATGCTGAGTTACTGAGCATGTCTGGTTATACAGGGAAAGTCTGCTGCTCCTATCGATGTCGTTTCATGTAACCTGCACTTCATCTGTAACAGCAACGACATCAACATAGGCGATAGCAACGTAATCGATACAACTTTCCTCTCAGAGCTTTGGGCGAGTGTCAGCAGACGGAATCATACTGCGAAAATACAAGTGACGATTGGCCATGAGTTATACAGCGTGTTTGGACCAAGATAATATACCTTACTTCTGCCATACTTACCATGTGTCTCCAAACTCTCTTTGTTTAATTAGCAGTGAAGTCATACAGGTTTTGTAAGTCACTGCAAGTTTATTCTGTTTACAGCGCTTAATATTTCATAACTGGTTCATCAGTTATATACGGGTAAGTTGTTACCTCCACGCATCCCATTTTTATATCTCCTGTTGATTTTGTTGTTTCCAGTGGCGAAATACAAATTTAAAAGGCAAGGTTTTTGAACCATTTACGAAATATTAAGCCCTATAAACGGAATAAACTGACAGCCACATCGTAAACCTGTATTAGTACACGCCAATTACACAAAGAACGATTGGAGACACTTGGATAAGTACGGAAGAAGTACGTTGTATCTTGGTCCAAAGATACCTTGTAACTCTTGACTAATCCTCATCTATATTTCTTATAGTAAGATTCCGTTTGCTAACCGTCGCCCAAAGCTCTGAGAAGGACATCGATTATCGATTACGTGTTGTCGCCTGTCTGGATACCATTTCTGATACAGCCATAATACAGGTTGCATAAAACTAATCGGTTGGGGCACCTCAATCAGCCTACACGTACTCTGGTCTCCAAAATTAAAGCAACAAACGCAAATTTTGGAAAGTTGCTTTTATTTTGCCATAAAATAGTATAAAAAGTTTATAGTAAAGTAGATTAAATTGGTTTGTTAGGGGAAAGAGACCAAACAGCGAGGTCATCGGTCCCATCGGATTAGGGAACAACGGGGAAGGAAGTCGGCCGTGCCGTTTCAAAGGAACCATCCCGGCATTTTTCTGGAGCGATTTAGGGAAATCACGCAAAACCTAAATCAGGACAGCCGGACGAGGGATTGAACCGGCCTCCTCCCGAATGCGAGTCCAGTGTAGTAAAGTAGAAACAATGTAAAGAATACATAACATAAATAACAGCTAAATGTATAACGGTAGAGAAAAATGTTCTTCGTTTTTTCCCACTTAACGAATTTGCACATACATTCCAACAAGTGCATAACGTCCCCACTATGTGGAGTGACCACCTCTGGCAGCAATACAGGCCTCACAACGACAGAGCATGCTGTGAATGTCATAAATCTCATGTTGACGCAGTAACGCCCATTCCTCCTGCATAGCTACTCGGAAGTCTTGGAGAGTGGTTGGGGGATGCTATCGTGATGCAACGTGCCTGTCTAGCGCATCCCAGGTATGCTCCATGGGATTCAAATCCTCAGAGTGAACAGGCGTCGCAACCACTCGTTCTTTTAATGAGGTCGAGCATTATCGTCCATCAATACGAAGTTTGGATCCATACCACCTCGCAACAACCACACATGAGGTCCCAAGATTTCGTCAGGATACCTGATACAGTTAAACCTTGCCTATTCACCCACACAGCTTCATGTAGAGGTGTTAGAGTGCTCCACATAATCCCTGCCGACACCTTTAGATATCCTCCTCCATATCGGTCTCTTTCTACAATGCTTGGGTGCCGAAATCGTGTTCCACATTGCTTGGTGAATCACTCTCCAAACCAAATGGGGATTCATCTGTGAAAAGAACATCGACGTCCAGGTGGTATGATGACGACTCCACTTATACGTCCCCTTCTGGGAAGAGGCATCAGAGGTCCACATACAGCAGGTCTCCGACAATAAAGAACGCTCTGCCGAAGGCTTCGGTCACCGTTTATCTCGATGCAGCATGTCCAGTGGATGCTGCGGGGTCAGATGGCAGTTGCCGTGCAGTGCTAAAGCGGTACCGTCGCGCCCTTACAGTTTATCCTTTTTGATATCAAGACATCATCGGCCCTGCTCAGGTCTTCGGGACATTGTCTCTATAAATTGTGGCAACATCCGAGAAACAACAGAACGATTCACGTTAAGCCATCGGACCACATCAGTTGGCGACTGTCCTGCTTCCATTATTCTTGGCCCTCCACTGGAGAGAGCCTGGTAGTAGTCTTGTTTGTGCCATACCGCCCCGTCTGTGACTGTATACCCAGCGATTGCGGATGTGGGACTACCTGGCAAATACTACTTCTTCTGTCAGCTACCGGTAGCTGAGTGGTCAGCGTGACAGAACTTCAATCCTATGGGCCCGCATTTGATTCCCGGCTGGTTCGGAGATTTTCTCCGCTCAGCGACTGGGTGTTGTGTTGTCCTGATCCTCATCATTTCAACCCCATCGACGCGCAAGTCGACGAAGTGGCCTCAACTGGAAAGACTTGCACCCGGCGAACGGTCTATCCGACTGGAGGCCCTAGTCGCACGACATTTTTACATTTACCACCTCTTCTGACAGGTGCTCTGACGTCATCGTTGGCGCGGTTGTCCGTTGACAAGAATACCACCTTCCGTGCAGAACACGACTGTACGGACATCTTTTGATAGTTTGTATGATTATATCGTGAATTAGACACAAGAGAGGAAAACAGCGGTTTGTTGCCTTAATGTTGAGCACCAGTGTTAAACAAGGGCCTAAACTTGAAATAATTGCATAAATAAATAGATAAGTTTAGAAATTCCATTGGGGAACCAGACCAGCGCATTCCCACTGTGCCGTCTCGCTTGACGGAGAAATAGTATAGCAGATACACGCGAGCGTACAGGTGGTCCTCCTTTTATGCCGCAACAGGGACGAGAGGACAGGTGAAGGTCGTACGAAGCATCCACAGTGGCTGTAGACGTGGATGTAGAGGAGGAGACACAGGCGGCGTGTAAGTGAGGACGGGCCTTATGTGCAGAGCGGGGCTAATTACGGCTGCCGACATCTTCCTTATTACGAGCGCCCGGTACGGCGCAGCCATGCAGAGCCGACAGACAGACAATACGTTCGCGTAGGAAGTTTCCTCCCCGATGAACCGCCATCCGCGTCTACACGCACGCGCCGTCCTCATTACGCACGACCGGCCGTGTCGCGAGCGCTGCGGACTTTTTTAATTATAAAGGTATTACTTCAAAAAATAACCGACGGGCCCTGGGCGACGGCCGGCACGCGGAATACAGATGCGCAAACGTGGCCGCGGGGATAGGTCTGCTGGGCGAGGTGTATCTCTGGGGGGCCAAGAGGTCGAGCTCCGGTCGCAAGGGGTCTGCCGCGGAATCCAGCGTCAAGAGCTGCAGCGACTGGGAGAGGCCGGCCGAAACGCGAAGCGCGAGGGGTTGGGGAATCGAGGAAACATGTGTCGCTGGCCACGGCACTCCTATAGAGGCCAGGGATGACGTACTGGGTTCGTAACCAGTGGACGTCCAGTCGCACAGGCACCTGATACACTGTGACACTTACTGAACTATACGAAATAAAATCGTCTTAACTTCTGGACAATTTCCGTTAGGATGTTCAAACTGCCCGGTTGCCAGCGGAGTATAATGGGAATTAGTATGCGCATTGTTATTTGGCCGAGGTCACTTTCATTTGGATGGGTTCGTCAATAAGCAAAATTGGCGCATTTCGGGGACTGACAATCCACATTTCGCGATCGAGAAGTCTCTTCACAATAGAAGGGTGACTGTGTGGTGTTAAATGTCCAGTCAGGGAATAATCGGTGGGATATTCCTTGATTATTATTATTTATTATTATCGTATGCATCAATTACAGTAATACTCATTTAGAAAAACATGTGAAATTATATACAGTACACAAATTTTAAAACAGTTCAAATGGCTCTGAGCACTATGGGACCTAACTTCTAAGGTCATCCGTCCCCTAGAACTTAGATCTACTTAAACCTAACTAACCTAAGGACATCACAAACATCCATTCCTGAGGCAGGATTCGAACCTGCGACCGTAGTGGTCGTGCGGTTCCAGACTGTAGCGCCTAGAACCGTTCGGCCACTTCGTTTTAAAACGGCTCACACTACACCCGGATGTTGATGGACTCGAACCAGCGGAGTGCCTCGTGGGATGCTTGATGGAGCTTCTCAATGCCACCAGGGAACCGTCTGTTTGGATATTCATTCACAATGTGGCTCATTGTTTGGGTATC
Source organism: Schistocerca gregaria (assembly GCF_023897955.1). Lineage (NCBI taxonomy): Eukaryota > Metazoa > Arthropoda > Insecta > Orthoptera > Acrididae > Schistocerca > Schistocerca gregaria. The sequence goes on along the minus strand of NC_064921.1, from coordinate 802,262,654 downwards.
ACCACAGTTACACAAGCTGTCACTCGAAAAGCCCCACTTGTGCATGTTGTATTTGCACCCACCCTCTTCAGTCCGGTATGTGTTTAACTGCATCCACACCTCCCTTGGTTGGTGGAAGCCTGGAATTGGAACTGTTGGATTGTCTACAAGTTCGTTGTTTCGGGTTCTTGTAGCTTGCCACTCACGTTTGCTCTCTGCGTCCTGGTCGAATCCTGTGGATAGCATTTGGAGTCCCATTTCAGATGCTGGTCTTCTAGATTTGAGGCGTTTACTCGTCAGTGATAACAAATCATCATGAAGAGAGATCGAGTAGTTTTCAGAAACTTGCTGACAGAGGTTGTAAAGAGCAGCCATCCAACAGAGGTCTGGTGGACAGATGTTTGAAAGCACTGGAGGCCAGCAAGTAGGTGTAGACCGGACTGTACCACTAATCACTCTCATAACTGAGTTCTGTTGGACGTCTTCTTTCACTACCTGGGCGCTTCGGAGCCAAACTGCGTGCCAGCTTTCTCACAAGGTTCACTCGTGTTTGTATTTTCTTGACCAAGTTGGAAAGATCTTTTTTGTATGTTAAAGTTCTCTCCAGAGTGACTCCCAAGTATTTTGAGCTTTCGTTGTATCTGACTGTGCCAAGAGGGCCGAACTGTCGACTGATCTTTGCTGATGAACGGCGATTAGAGAGGTGGAATAGGCTTACCTCGGTTTTGGATATTCCTTGATGGCGTGGTGGCTACCGAACGGTACGTGAAGGTTTTGGAAGTTGATTTCGACCCCTTTATCCAAAGTGGCCCTGATTCCGAAAAGATGTGGTTCATGCAGAATTGCGCTAGAGCCTATCGAAGCAGCAAAGTATCTGATATCCTGAAGGAGCACTTTGGGGACCGCATTTTGGCTCTGGGATACCCAGAGGCCAGCAGCTTGGGCCTCCATTGGCCACCATATTCTCCGGATCTGAACACATGCGACATCTTTTTGAGCGGCTATATTAAAGACAAGGTGTACAGATGTAACCCCAAAACCATCGCTGGGCTGGAAACAGCCTTCAGGAGGTCATCGACAGTATCGATGTTCTGGCACTTTAGCGGGTCATGCAGAATTTCGCTATTGATCTATGTCACATCATCGCCAATCGCATATCGAACATGTCATAATCAAAATCCGAATATACACTCCTGGAAATGGAAAAAAGAACACATTGACACCGGTGTGTCAGACTCACCATACTTGCTCCGGACACTGCGAGAGGGCTGTACAAGCAATGATCACACGCAGGGCACAGCGGACACATCAGGAACCGCGGTGTTGGCCGTCGAATGGCGCTAGCTGCGCAGCATTTGGGCACCGCCGCCGTCAGTGTCAGCCAGTTTGCCGTGGCATACGGAGCTCCATCGCAGTCTTTAACACTGGTAGCATGCCGCGACAGCGTGGACGTGAACCGTATGTGCAGTTGACGGACTTTGAGCGAGGGCGTATAGTGGACATGCGGGAGGCCGGGTGGACGTACCGCCGAATTGCTCAACACGTGGGGCGTGAGGTCTCCACAGTACATCGATGTTGTCGCCAGTGGTCGGCGGAAGGTGCACGTGCCCGTCGACCTGGGACCGGACCGCAGCGACGCACGGATGCACGCCAAGACCGTAGGATCCTACGCAGTGCCGTAGGGGACCGCATCGCCACTTCCCAGCAAATTAGGGACACTGTTGCTCCTGGGGTATCTGCGAGGACCATTCGCAACCGTCTCCATGAAGCTGGGCTACGGTACCGCACACCGTTAGGCCGTCTTCCGCTCACGCCCCAACATCGTGCAGCCCGCCTCCAGTGGTGGCATGTTTGGGACTGGATGAAGCGTCGTCTCACGCGGTCTGCACGTCCAGCACGAACGCTGGTCCAACTGAGACGCCAGGTGGAAATGGCATGGCAAGCCGTTCCACAGGACTACATCCAGCATCTCTACGATCGTCTCCATGGGAGAATAGCAGCCTGCATTGCTGCGAAAGGTGGATATACACTGTACTAGTGCCGACATTGTGCATGCTCTGTTGCCTGTGTCTATGTGCCTGTGGTTCTGTCAGTGTGATCATGTGATGTATCTGACCCCAGGAATGTGTCAATAATGTTTCCCCTTCCTGGGACAATGAATTCACGGTGGTCTTATTTCAATTTCCAGGAGTGTATGAAGTGACCTTTACTTGTTGCATAAAATGTTTGCACGCCGCAGTTCGTAACTAAGTTACGTTTTTTTTCATATAGTTCAGTAATTGTCATGCTGCACTAAATGTCATCCTGCGTGTAGCGTTTAATTAAGGAATAGGACAGTAATTGGTTGCTAGAAAACAAAAATAAACAAGAAACCTGAAAGCTAGAAAGAGAGGTAATACTGCTGCTGAAATCAAGGAAGAAATTAAAATGTAAAAATACAGGCATCCCAATGAATGCTAATAAGTTCAAATGGTTCAAATGGCGCTGAGCACTACGGGACTTAACATCTTAGGTCATCAGTCCCCTAGAACTTAGAACTACTGAAACCTAACTAACCTAAGGACAACACACACATCCATGCCCGAGGCAGGATTCGAACATGCGACCGTAGCGGCCGCGCGGTTCCAGACTGAAGAGCCTAGAGCCGCTTGGCCACATCGGCCGGCTGCTAATAAGTGATAGCATGACAACAAGTTCCACATGATCAACAGATTATAGCTGAAGGCTGCAGACTGTGTCGTTGGTATGGCCTTGAGTCCGAAGACTGGTTTAGTCTGCGCTAGCCTCTTCGTATCTGTACAACTTACTGCAAGCAAATCAGCTTAGTCCTCCTCTATAAATTTTAATGACCTCTCCACCACATGCTCCCCTCCACTACCAAACTGATGATTCTTTAATGCCTAAGGATCTGCCCTGTCCACTGATCCCTTTTTTAGTCAAGTTATTCCATAAGTTTCTTTTCTCCCCAGTTTTATTGAGTACCTCCTCATTAGTTACGTGATCTACCCAAGTAATCTCCTTGCATTGCTCTGTAGACCCACATTTTGCAAGCTTCTTTTTTCTCCTTGTGTGAACTGTTTATTGTCCGCTTTTCATTTCTGTGCAACGCTACACTTCAGAAAAGACTTCCTAACGCAATCACAGTATAAAAATATGATATCTCAATAAATGATAATATAGTGTTCTAATTACAATTTGCAGGTGACGAGCTAGTTTTGTCACAGTTGTATGAGGACATGTGGTCTATGAATGACCGTAGACCACAACCACCAGCCCTGTGGGAACGGGCCTGTAAAAATTATTGCTAGTTGAACAAAGGAAACAATTCGGCACCGCTGTAATCGCTTGCATAGAGAATACACACCGTCGTCGCCGCCACAGGAACAGGGGAGGGAGTGTACATTATGCACGGATGTGGCTGTTTGGCACCCTTTGCTGTGACGTATGTGCTGGTCTGAATTTGTCAAACTACGATGAATTAGCTGTAACCTGAACTGTCAAAAAAATTGTTGTTGTTATGCTTGGTGCTTACGGGTGCTCAACGGCTAGGCTATCAGCGCCCTGTAAATAACATAACGTTGTCCATGAGGGTGTTGAATTTTTTTTTACCGTCGATGTAGTCTGAATAAGTACCTCTGCAACCTCAAGTTATACAATTTGAACGTCTAGTTGTATCGAAACGACTGTTCCGTTTTTACTACTCTGGGCAATTTAATGTAGCTACTAGAGATTAATGTTTTCAGCTGGATTAGGTAATTCACTTACGAGCACATTTAATTGTAAATATCCATAAGTTTCAACTTTGTTTTGGCTGAATTGGATCTAAGCAGTACTCTGTCACGCAAACAATCGCTACTTACTTCACAGAGCAGTGATTAAAATACCAAATTACAAAGAAACAGCCGGCCGGTGTGGCCGTGCGGTTCTAGGCGCTTCAGTCTGGAACCGCGTGACCGCTACGGTCGCAGGTTCGAGTCCTGCCTCGAGCATGGATGTTCTTAGGTTAGTTAGGGTTAACTAGTTCTAAGTTCTAGGGGACTGATGACCACAGCTGTTAAGTCCAATAGTGCTCAGAGCAATTTGAACCATTTGAACAAAGAAACAAAAACTGGGGGTTCATTTTAGAAAGGCTGTAGAATGAGATCTCTTTTGTTTTCTCGGCTTCACTGATTAATAGTGTTATTCTGCCTGTTCAGTCGTCTTGTTTTTTCCACTCTACGCACGATATTTCGTCGACAGACTGACAGACCGTCAAATTGAGCGAGCATTGCAGCCGAAATCAAAAGTCTGAGAAAGAGGTTGAGACTGAGCCAGAGAAAGCGAAGCTATGAATCACTTATCTACCTGGTCCAGTATCCGAAAACATTTGTAGACGTCTACGGAAACATGACATCCAGCGCATTCGTCGCCGTCGCCAAAAATAAAAAGTCTTCACTGTAAAGCTAAAGACAATGCAGGTCTCTGAAAGATGAGTGTGCACCACATTCCATGCGAATGCGGCATGTCTTACGTGAGGTTGACTATCAGAACGGTCTAGGAGACATGCGCCGAACATGAGCTACGTTGAAACGTCCCCTTAGAAACATTATTGAATTACTGTGCAGCTGAGCAAAACTGAACGTACTCAGACGTTTCTCTCTTTACTTATTCTGAACATCACTAAACTGACACACAATATTTTTAGCGCAACGCAATCTGACTTTCAAAAATCCCTACAAAAGAATGGCCCAGACTAACAATAACGTATACCTTTCATGAATCACTTACCTCACAAAAATCTTCGTTACTCGAACTACTGTAATACAGCGAGCGCCACTACTGCCAGCTAAATAAAAGATTCAAACTACGGAAGTCACTAACTACTGATAGGCATAGTTAGCTAATGAAAGATTTTGATAGAGAACAAACAATGTATTTACCTTAATAGTGTTCAAAAGTCATTATATATATATATATATATATATATATATATATATATATATATATATATATCAGTTCATGACATCCAGTCTTACAAATTTACTGTCTCTGTCCAGATCATCCGCTCTCAAAACTCCGCCATCTCTCCCCCCGCATCCACCACTGCTGGCGGCTCACCTCCAACTTCGCAACGCTACGCGCTGTTAACAGCCAACTGCCCAACACTACAGTAGCAAATTCCAACAACGCCACCCAGCCACAGACTGCATACATCACAGCCGGTGATTTTCATAGAGAGCGCTACTTGGCGTTACCAATATAAGAACCTAAACAGCGTACTTACATAGAAAAACCTAAACAACCTACTTACAACGTACCTGAGCAAAATAACCAAACAAATTAGATCTCATCGAGCACTGCCTCGAATATAAAAATGAAAAGAAGTATGATACGACCAGTATTGTGCTGCAATCGTCAAGTTTTTTGAACAGTGTATCTAAGGAGTCTGAAAATAAAGATGCCAGGAACCTAATAAACCGGAACAGAGGTTTCACTTTAAACAAGACTGGGGTTACGGCTTCTGATTTACTAAAATCTAACCGGACATCACATCTAACAGGTCAGGAAAATGCTCAGAGAATGCGCGTTTCACGGTATTTCAACACTAGCTCTGAAAAACAAAAGAGCGCCAAAGGGCGTATTGGTCGATGTGGGAGGAGGAGGAGGTGTTTAACGTCCCGTCGACAACGAGGTCATTAGAGACGGAGCGCAAGCTCGGGGGAGGGAAGTATGGGGAAGGAAATCGGCCGTGCCCTTTCAAAGGAACCATCCCGGCATTTGCCTGAAGCGATGTAGGGAAATCACGGAAAACCTAAATCAGGATGGCCGGAGACGGGATTGAACCGTCGTCCTCCCGAATGCTTGGTCGATGTGAGTCTGCATCATGTATAAATAGCAGCGCGAGACCGACAGTAGTTCAGTTTTTTCTAGCTGTTTTGAATTCACAGTCTGGTTGGAATTTAGGCCGCGAGTAAACGTAACGGCAAAACTTGCAGCACCCGAAGAAGACGGATGGGTCGGTCGTCGAAGTATTGTGCGTAGAATGGGAATAAAAACTTGGTTGAGCATCCGGGATTATCGGTGAGCGGTGTGCGAGAAGCGGACTGTTGACGCAGGATAGGAAACGGCATTTTTAAAAACTTTATGCCTAAATATGAGATCTGACTGGTCTATTGTAGAACAAACTTCGTTTTTGTCTGCCATCTGGTGGATCATTAGTTTCTGTTGGGCGGGTTTTGATAGAAAATGCCAGCTTGCATTACTTACTGACGTACCAATCTTTCTAATTACTGTCGGAGCAATAAAGGAAAGACGTTTCCTGGTAAATTGATTCGTTAAAGTGATATTTTCTTTTATTTACATGAATTCTGGTTGCGCCGTTTACTTTTACTGTGCCGTTTTATCTGTCATTTGACTTTAGATTTCCTAACAGTCCAACTCGTAAAGCTCCCTGGGTGGACGTTGTGAGATGGAAAGGTTCGAAACCGACCAAACGCAGCAAAAGACGTTCTCAGCATTTTCGGAAACAGGACATAAACCAGTTTCGTCAGTCCGCTTTGACGAAAATCTCAGATTGTAAGAGCAGCTTTTTCAAATCACACAGTTCTCCTCTTGGTTCTTCGAAACGTATAACAAAGAGATGTTGCATTAAGAAGGCAAAATGCGTCGTATTACTGAATCAAGTATGCATTTAACACCTTCATAACCTCTGAATATGTCTCTCTAACGCTGTGATATTTACGAAAGCATTTTAACATTTTCTATTTGAAACAACTGTTGCAGGCACGTACGAGAAATTAAGAACAAAAAGCAATCGTAAACAGCAGTCTGCTGACGTTTCGCGGCATCTAATATGGTGGCTCTGGCTTCAAATCAAAGTACAGTGATAATCTCTGGCTCCATCTCCCCTTTTTATACCTCCATGGTGGTGCTACATCATTTACTTCTTTGTGATCCGTTACTTCTTTGACGGCCACTTGCTTTTCTGACGAAGACAGTGGCTATTGTCGTAAGCTCCAGTTTTCATGGAGTGTTAATGTGACAAGTGAATTGAGACCAGTTTATACCACAAACCGTCATCAAAGATTTCGTGCTTGTAGTAGAAATAAAAAAGAAACATAATGATATAGATAAAAAATGCATTACAACAAATGGCTCTGAACTAAACAATCGTACAGTCAGAAGGTTATCTACAAACTTAAGGAAAGGTGTAGACTTAATGAATAAAAGCGAGTGTATCTGTATTTCATCCAAAACGTTCACAGTGGGTTTTTCTTTAAGACGGATGTTAATTGTAGAGAGGTTGTTTTAGCTTCTGCTAGGTTGTATAACATTACCTTTTCCTTTTCTTAAAAATCAGAAAAAATGTATGTAGAACTCACCATGTACTACTCAGTCAGGCAAGAAATTGTAATACAGAGATTAGTTTGTGAACTATAAGATGCTGTTTGTATATCTTTACCATTTGTTTTTAAACGACGAAAAGCCACTGTTCTTCAACTGTCGCGACAAGATGTTGATTCTCTGTTTGCATCTTGGTTGGTAATATATTGTAAGTGTCGCTCATCTAATTGCATTTCTTGAATAATTATTTAATTAATTGTGTAAAGACGCTTTATTTAGCAGACACTTTTGAAGCACGCATTTTTATGCATCCTCAACTAATCAAAACTGTAAGCTGTTATTTGACATGTGACCGATTTCAACAGGATTGCAATCGCCATTGTTACTGTTGAAACGATTTGAGCATCGTGTTGGCTCTTTCACTGAACAAATTGTATAAAAGGAACACTTTCGCTGTGGGGAATTGTATCAAAATTTGACGGTCAAAAAGTCAATGAAAAATGGTTGATGCCTTTCGAATGAAAGCATTAGCCGTCTGTTATACCGTTAGCAGAGGACATCAGGAAGTGCTCTAAATCACATATATGCACACCTTACGGGGAGATTCCTTTCATGTCCCATAAAAATGTTTTGTTCGAGTCTATGTGACCAACAACAATGCAAACCAAAGGCTAGACATGTGGAAAAAGACAGCAGATAATGCTCCTTTAGGCTAGAAAAAACCTAAAGAAGAACTGCCTCCTGGTCAAAATGAGAATTGGTGTACCTGCAAGTTCCTCAACAGATTATGCACTGGTGTTGGGTGGTCTAAACTAAATCTTGAAAAGTGGGGATACGCTAGTGGACTCTCAATCTGTGAGTGTGGGGAGGAGCAGTCAATGCCTCACCAGCGCAACTGTCATTTCTGCCCGTAGTCATACACCGAAAAATATCTAATGCTGGCTAATTCTAACGTTTTCGACCTTGCTAAGTTTTGGGCGAAAACAATGTAATGTTTGTTAATTCGTCCGCCATTAAATGTATTTCTGACTCCTTACTCACGTACAAATACTCATATTTTCATGCTAACTCTAAAGCGTGAAAATGATTTAACTGGTGAAAGTGATTTAATTACGGTCATGTTTGTCTATTTCCATGTTTTAATGTGGTAACGTCTAAGGCACACGCACACATGATTATAATTGTTAAGCCTTTCGTTACCTTCCTTGCAATAGATGCCTCTGACACGAACGAAAAAAAAAAAAAAGGAATAGTGACGGAAGCCATCCACAATGCATTGGCCTAAACATACAGAGACAGGAGAAAAGTAATGAAATTTAAATTATTTAAAATCCTAATAACTAAGATTTTGATCAGCAGCTAAACAGATAAAGAGAATCAACCCATCGCTATTGGAACGTGCCTTCATGAAGTGCATACGCGAAACTTTTGAATTCCTAGCGGCTTTAAATGTCGCATAACCGGAGGATCTTCCCCTTGATGTAATTTACACTAACTTGAAGGCACATTTCAAGTGCTCCTTGTGCCGCATATCAAATGTCGTCCTCTTCGTGCAGTACATCTCATAGTTGCTAAATATAATTTTGCGGGCCGCTGTGGCCGAGCTATTCTAGGCGCTTCCGTCCAGAACCGCGCTGCTGCTACGGTCCCAGGTTCGAATCCTGCCTCGGGCAGGGGATGTCCTTAGGTTAGTTGTGTTTAAGTAGTTCTAAGTCTAGGTGACTGATGACCTCAGATGTTAAGTCCCATAGTGCTTAGAGCCATTTGAACCATTTGAAACATAATTTTATACTTGCCTAATTTGTCATATTTTTGTGTACCGCGTACATTTCTTAGGTATTTGCTGCGAGGAATCTTATCTTAAATACGTTTCATATATAGAGGTAATTTTTTTCTGTTATTTATCCACTGTTATTATTTTGAATTTTGTTTTCATACCGGCATTCCGTGTCGGTTTTATACCAAAAGTAGTTATTGGTGGCTACAGTTTTAGTTGCGCTTACTTCATTCTTTATTTTTTCTACACAGTAGGGAGTGTTGGACGTCTCTGCTACTGCGTAAAACTGTCCTCGTGTGCTAGTGGGAATTGTGGTGAGTTATGTGCACGCTGTTCATTGTGTTCGGTTTAAAATCTACGTAAACTTTTACACACGATTAAGATTCGTTTTTTATATCTTGGAAGTTTATTCTGCTCCCTTATTAGTTTTTGGTAGCGAATTAAAAATTTCTGGAAGATGCACAATGTATAGATACGCATTATAAATACCAAATAAAGTCGTACTTTTATCCTGTATTCATATATCTCACTCTTTCGGCTGAGGTTATTGCTTTCGACATAATGATGGATCTCAGATATTGCTTGTCATGTCACGACGGAAGTCTGCATCCTCCGCTGAGGATGACTCGACGGTCGGATGGCCCCGATGGGGGATGGGGTAGGCTGTATTACTGACAGGTGAACATTTATGACAGATGTAGTAACACCTCTTTGATTTCCGTTACATGTATAGTTAGAGTTGCGCTGTACCAAAACTTTGGTTCGGTAGTTTTAGAAAAGTACATGAATGAAGTAGTAAATGGTAGAACCACCAGTGGTATTGGTAGTATCGGTAGGGAAAGAAAAATAATTGAATTTTCGAGAGAGAAAGTGGGAGCCGACGACTTCTCTTTCTTTTTTGCTTGTTTGGTTGTTTTGCACATAAGAAGAACTGCACACCGTTCAGTGTTAGTCCACTGTGTATTTTATATCCTTACAAAATATAAATTGCAGTTTATAAGTAATACAAATTAGTTGAACGCGTAATTTCTGCACTTTTATGTAACCAGAGCAATTACTTTTGATTCAAGTAAGTTTACATACACTAACATAAATCTATGTAACTATTTTTTATTATTTTGTACTCAATAGAAGGTACTTCTTCACGATCAAAGGAAAGAGTTTCCTATTATAACTGATAAGTGCGAAAATTTCTTATGAATAACAGAAACATGTTTTGTATAAGCTCGACGAAGTTCCACCGAGATTTTATGGTCTTCCTAAAGCTCACAAGATGGGTAAGGATGAGAGTCTAGAGGAATTGTCTATGAGACCTATAACGAGCACTATTGATTCACCAACGTGTTTTTCTGTCAAATATTTAGCTTCGTTATTAAAACCATTGGTATGAAAATGTAGTCACAACATTCGTAATTCTATGGATTTTATTCAGAGACTTAGCAATGTCAGGCTAAATAGTACGGATTTGCTTGTTAGTTTTGACATGGTGTCATTATACACCAAGGTACCTTTAAAGGACTCTTTATCTCTTATCGGCCAACGTTTTGATAAGAACATTACGGCCTTATTTGAACATGTGCTTTTATCATCTTATTTTCAGTTTAATGGTGAGCAGATTGATGGCGTTGCTATGGGAAGCCCCCTCTCCCCCCTGGTATCTAATTTATTCATGGAAGACTTCGAGGACAAGGCACTGGACTCAGCAAGTTTTAAACCAACGGTCTTCTGGGGGTACGTGGACGACACATTTGTGGTATGGCCACACAGAATGGATGAATTACATCGATTTCTTTAGCATTTAAATTCCATCCATGCATCAAATTTACTATGGAAATAGAAAAAGACTGCTGCCTCCCCTTCTTGGATGTTGTCGTTGGCCGTAAAGTTGATGGCATATTAGGACACACCGTATATCGGAAACAGACACATACAAATCTATATCTTCATGCCAGTAGCTGCCATCACCCTTCAGAGACCACATATGTCCTTAAGACCTTAGTGCATAGGGCGCACTGTATATCCGATAAAGACAATTTGCAAGAAGAGCTCACATACCACAAGAGTATTTTTAAATCGAATGAATTTCCTCCGCAAGGAATTCGTAGAGCATTCTATGCAAAACCTAGAATGCAAGTATGTGGTGGCGAAGAACACAGTAATTCCTTCAGATCTAGTGCGTTTTTGCCCTATGTGGGTGCTCTTTCCTCGATTATTGGCTGTATTCTTGAGAAACACTGACACGAGGTGATCTTCCTGCCCCCACGAAGAATGCAGCTTTACTCGGCTCTGTAAAGGACAATTTACAGGTTCGTAATGTAGGCGTGTATCACATTCCTTGCGGAAATTATGAGAAGTCGTACATAGGTAAACAACACGCACCGTTCATGAGAGATGTGTGAGCACCGAAGATACATACGCTTATTACAGCCAGACAAGTCAGCTGAGGCCCAACATTGTATTGATACAGGGCATTCTATGAATTACAGTGATGTGAAGATTTTAACACCCGCCTCTTCCTTTTGGAAATCTGTCTTCAAGGAAGCTATAGAGATTATATCAGCTAATAATTTAATAAACAGAGATAATGATTTTAATTTGGGCAAAGTATGGAATCCGGCTCTTGGGGTAATTAAAATGCAGAGAAGTCGTCATGGTGTCACCGCCCCCAATCATACATAGATAAGCGAATTGAATGTCTGTACGCCTTCGCCACAGGCGGCGCATGTTTAAGCTTATTTCTTTGCCGCCGACCAGCATCTGTGACCCGCATGCACAGTACCGCCGCTGTGGAGCATATAAGGCTGCGCTTGGCATTTTGTCGTCAGTCTTGTGACTCACTCTGAGGATGGCCGGATGATACGCGGCCGAAATATCAGTGGAGGAAATTTTATTTGCACGGCTGCATGCCCGCCTGGAGTGATTCAGGTGGGGCATGTGCCCATAGAAGGTCAGTCGCCTTTCCTCATACGTGTGACAAAGTCTTCCTAATGTTCGTAGAGCTCGTTATTGTGCCTGCTTCTGTAGGTACCGCCTTCCTCTCTTATGGGTCCTAGTATTCTTCTAAGGATCTTCCTCTCTTTAAGTTCTAGTTTACTGAGCGGCCCTTTCTATTCATCAAGAGGCACTCGAGGCATGGGGTGCAGAGGGTTTTACTATTGAGTTGTAGTGCTACACCGTCATGTTCTTGGTTAGGTACTTGGAGGTATGCAGATTTATCATATAGCATTAGAAAAATCAATTTCCTCAAAAACAAGTAAAATTAAAGAAACCTAAAACAAAAATATATGAAACACCTGGAGATATAGATGTTCTTACAGGAAAGATAGGCCCTGTAAGAACATCTATACATCTAGCTTTTTGATATATTTTTGTTTTACGTTTTTTTGTATTTTAAATGTTTTTGAGGAATTCGAGTTTTCTAATCCTATATGAAAAATCTGCATTTCTTTTTTTACTACATTATCTCTCTATTTCGAGCCGTCAAACCAACAATTTTTGAATAAAACCTGAATCAACCACTGTCAATTTCAATTTTGCTATAAATACTGTTTGTTTTTAAATAACGCACAAGACAATAATTATATCGAACAAAAAACGTTCCAGTAGGTTACGGCGTCCTTTATATGTCCTCCCCACTTCTGGTTTCTAGGAAACCTAGTAAGACACTGATCGCGTAGGAAAAGGATCGAACTGTGGTATCCCTGATAGGTATGCAACAGTCCTGAAGTTCAGGTAAAACTGTTAGTCTCAACCGACCATAGCTACTTGGTCTATGTTTACTTATGATAGCCTACGTTAGCTTTAAAACTTTATGTAGAGTCCGTATTCCAACAACTCTCACAGTGGAAGCGTACACAAGAACACCAAAATTAGACTATAAGGCAGACACAGCTATAGAAATTCTCGATTATTAGAATTAGTCTGTTAGCACCAGCACCAGTACTTTCCTTGAAAATGGGCTAGGAGTCAATAGACTGCTTATTTTTATGGTGAATATGAAATGTCGTTAATGAATCTGTGTGGGCTAAGTGAGAATGTTTCTGATAATCCATGTAAAGGTTGCTCATGTGGATTTTAGGTAACCAACATTCAAGTGCCGAGACTCGTTTCAGACACGGCAGATATGCAACACGGCATCTGCTGGGTTATATTTCGAAGCGCGCTGGTGGCGCCTCCTTTAGGCTGTCACGCTGGCGAGCTGGAGCTGGAGAGACGGCATTTTCTTGCGTAGCGGCCTGTCCCTGACGCCCGATTTGTCGCCACCCCCGCCTCTCCAATTCGGCGCTCTGCGGGAGGCATTTCCATTATAAATTTGCTTTGCAGCGCGCGCTGGCGCCAGTCTCGTTCAGGGCGCCACCACCGCCTTCTTTACGTTCCGCTCCTAGTCCGGCGCGCTGCCGCAAGATGGCGCCAACACTGCGCCGCGGGGCTCCTAAGCAGGAGACGATGTCTAAATCACCTAAAATATCGGCGTTATATCTGTGTGGAAAGGTTAACCAGAAAAGAGAGTTGCATCCTGGTTTCGAAGTATTTTCGATTTAGTGGTGAAATCGACGAGTATTTGCTAAGGATAAAGGACGAAATACGCCTGTTTTGTATGCCACATGCAAAAGTGAAGCCAGTATTGTGGCATAGTCGCATGAGTGATAACCGAGAAAGGCAACTGGAAGTGAGTCTGCAGGTACTGAATAGACTTCGCAGTCCGCCAACGATGAAGTGGGGGTCAGAGAAACATCGAACACAGGCTTCACACTAGCAACTACGGCAGTGGCGCGTCGTGCGAAAGGCTGGAAGGCTAAAGGTGGAATGTCACCGAGTGATCACAACATCATGCCCTGTACCATCACTAGAAGGGGGATCCGCTTCTTCTTTCCATCTGTTGTGGTTTACATTAGCTTCCACTTTTTACTCGTCCATACTTTAATTCCTTGGGGTGGTGGTGCTACCAAAAATTCCGTGCCATTACCTTGCAATAATGACTTCAAATGTTCAGCAGTAGCGAAGATTATATGAAGCATTTTTTGATGTATATGTACATAAATAATGTAAAGTACCACTCACCCTTCAGAATTCGAACGTAATGGATTGAAATTTTCGACGGCACCAGAATCTCAAGGAATTTTCACCATGTGGTGGAGTAAAAAGTGAACTCTAACGTAAACAACGACAAAAATGTATCTTAACGTGAACAGGCCGTCTGATGATGAACCTGTCAGTATCTTTATTTTCTCCTTCGAAATGTCTTCGATGTCACTGGACATGTCACTAAATCGGCGGCTGTTTGTGTCAGCAGGAAGAGGAACTTTTGAAAATTCAGTAGCAGCTTCTGAGCCAAGGGCTACTTTTACCATTTCCTTACATGCAGGCATTAACAACGTTTCTGCTATTATGTGTGTTTTTTTGGCCTTTACGGTACGTTCAGCTACCTTATAGCTAGCGCTCCCTGTAATTTTTGGCAAACATGTACAAACGTAGTTATAAGCTTCACTTGATTTTCATTTTGTTCCAACAACCGACAGAAATAATTCACATCTTAACAGAGGTGAATGTTTCGTTGCCAAATGTTTCAACTTATTGGGAATCATAGTAGCACTACTCAGTTTTAGCCACACACAACATACTCCTCCGAGTGTTTTGGCACTGCATAAAAAAAGGGTCCAACGAGAGCTGTAATTATAGTATGGCAGCGAAACTTCATAGATATTCTAATGCGTTAATGCGGAACTGAATAACATTGGAAAAAACTAGTTCCAATTTTAGCCACCAGGTGCAAATTTGTCTCTGTGAATGTTTGTGGGTTAGGAACGGGAAGTGTGCGTGCAGCGGCGTGGTATATTCCCAGAATGAAATTTTTCACTCTGCAGCGGAGTGTGCGCTGATATGAAACAGCCTGGCAGATTAAAACTGTCTGCCGGACCGAGATTCGAACTCAGGACCTTTGCTTTTCGCAGGCAAGTGCTCTACCATCTGAGCTACTCAAGCACGACTCACGACCCGTCCTCACAGCTTTAATTCCGCCAGTTCCTCGTCCTGAGAAATGTCCACTCACCTTGTGATGGTATCTTCTTCTGCATCTCGAACATGCAACTGCCTGTTAAAGTTGAATGACGTTTCTCTACTGAAAGAGCTGCATTACACCAATACGATACGTTGATCACAAGTTTAATATCGATAACCGCACTTTTGTAGACCTCTCTGTAGCGAGAGAAAGGTGCGGTACAGCTCGCGCAGGATGCGCTGGCCGGTGCGCAGTGACCAGTTTTCGACGAAAGCGCTGGGCGAACTCATTCTTTTCTTTGGAAGGGGAGGCCGACAAACCCCTGCCACCATTCGGTCAGTCAGCGATGACAGAATAGAGGCGCGCACCCTGAAACTTGCTCACACGATTTCACAGAAACTATTCGGTAAAAAATCATTTTTTCTTTACCTACAGCTTTATTTGTCAGGTTCGTGATAAAGTGCCCATCATTTCGTTAATGGTCATAGTTATTGTGAAATTTATGTGAAAGTAAGACACTGCGCTAGATTCGGAAAAGTGTACAGTGAAAAATAGAGGTCGCTATGATTCTGTGATTGGTGCATACTACATAATATGCTGTTGCGTATGAAATTTAGACTTGGGTAGAGGTATCTATCTGTCACCAATCTCGATAAACTGATGTGTTGTGTGTAGTTCACTCATTTGCGATCGCGCTGCACCAGCGATAAAGCCAGAGTGAAGTATCCACAACATTCCTCATATTTCGTAAACTCTTTCAGATATCGAAATGATATTTTCGCAAATTATAGCACGGAGAGAGGACAGTATTTTACCATATAGCTATTATGTAAAACTTCATTATCTATCGTGTTATTACAATAACCACGCACTTTTTCGGTGAAAGAATGTATTTTTTAAGGGCCAACGATCGCTGGTGAAATGAGAAATGCTGTGGGTTTGGGAAAAACGTAATTGAAGACATTACACATTTATTTTACATGGAGGATGTTCTTTTTCATAAGCAACTTACCTTTCTTTTCCTCAGTTCATCTACGTCTACATCTACATTTATACTCCGCAAGCCACCCAACGGTGCGTGGCGGCGGGCACTTTACGTGCCACTGTCATTACCTCCCTTTTCTGTTCTAGTCGCGTATGGTTCGCGGGAAGAACGACTGTTTGAAAGCCTCTGTGCGCGCTCGAATCTCTCTAATTTTATATTCGTGATCTCCTCGGGAGGTATAAGTAGGGGGAAGCAATATATTCGATACCTCGTCCAGAAACGCACCCTCTCGAAACCTGGCGAGCAAGCTACACCGCGATACAGAACGCCTCTCTTGCAGAGTCTGCCACTTGAGTTTGCTAAACATCTCCGTAACGCTATCAAGGTTACCAAATAACCCTGTGACGAAACGCGCCGGTCTTCTTCGGATCTTCTCTATCTCCTCCGTCAACCCGATCTGGTTGGGATCCCACACTGATGAGCAATACTCAAATATAGGTCTAACGAGTGTTTTGTAAGCCACCTCCTTTGTTGACGGACTACATTTTCTAAGGACTCTCCCAATGAATCTCAACCTGGTACTCGCCTTACCAACGATTAATTTTATATTATCCTTCCACTTCAAATCGTTCAGCACGCATACTCCCAGATATTTTACAGAAGTAACTGCTACCATTGTTTGTTCTGCTATCATATAATCATACAATAAAGGATCCTTCTTTCTAGGTATTCGGAATACATTACATTTATCTATGTTAAGTGTCAGTTGCCACTCCCTGCACCAAGTGCCTATCCGCTGCAGATCTTCCTGCATTTCGCTACAATTTTCTAATGCTGCAACTTCTCTGTATACTACAGCATCATCCGCGAAAAGCCGCATGGAACTTCCGACACTATCTACTAGGTCATTTACATATATTGTGAAGAGCAATGGTCCCATAACACTCCCCTGTGGCACGCCAGTGGTTACTTTAACGTCTGTAGACGTCTCTCCATTGATAACAACATGCTGTGTTCTGTTTGCTAAAAACTCTTCAATCCAGCCACACAGCTGATGTTCCGTAGGCTCTTACTTTGTTTATCAGGCGACAGTGCGGAACTGTATCGAACGCCTTCCGGAAGTCAAGGAAAATAGCATCTACATGGGAGCCTGTACCTAATATTTTCTGAGTCTCATGAACAAATAAAGCGAGTTGGGTCTCACACAATCGTTGTTTCCGGAATCCATGTTGATTCCTACAGAGTAGATTCTGGGATTCCAAAAACGACATGACACGCGATCAGAAAACATGTTCTAAAATTCTACAACAGATCGACGTCAGAGATATAGGTCTATAGTTTTGCGCATCTGCTCGACGACCCTTCTTGAATACTGGGACTACCTGTGCTCTTTTCCAATCATTTGGAACCTTCCGTTCCTCTAGAGACTTGCGGTACACGGCTGTTAGAAGGGCTTTCAAAATTCTCTTGCAGCTGTGTCTGCACAACACATTAGGGGGGTGAGGCAGTGTAAACTCATCTGTGTTTTGGCAAAAGAAGTAAATTTTGACATGGCAACCAAAAAAATGTGTAGGTTTTGCACAACATTCGCCATTCATGACCCCCCACAACGCTCGGCATTTCCCCTACTGCGCTCTGAGTGACCCCCCCCCCCCCCCCCACTCTCCCCAAGCTCCACCATCCGACTGCGGATCTAGCCGCCATGGCAATTTGCTCGCGCTATATCCTTGCACGAGTAGTTTCAGAGTATTTTCAAACCTGCCAATCAGCAACGTGCGGCCGCTTACGCGTTGCAGTAGAGCACGCCGTGAGCCTGAAGCACTGTACTCTGCACCGTTTATGAGTCTGGTCTCAAAGTCTGATCGTTGTGCTTAGTCAGGTTGTTGACGGACATTATGTCCAGCCCCTTGAGATCAAATTACAGTAAAATGCAGACGTCTCGTAATTCTTCCATTATAAATGTCATAAATATTTTGCTAATGACAAACCTTTTACATCCGGGATTCCCAAAGTGGTTTCCTAACTGATTTTGGGGGTCGACGTGGTCTAAAAATCGACCCCTATTAAATTAACACAAGTTCTTATTTAAAACTTTCAAGACATGTAGGTACTGTATTGTTTATGTTGTGTTACGTGTACTAAGAATAATTAATATTTTTGTAGGAAATAACATTGTTGTAGTCATGTAAAGTCTCAAGTTCGTACAAGATGAAAAACTCGGCAAGTCTGTGTGGAAAAGTTTGTGCAAGGTAATTAGTTCGAGCGTACGTCTTTCAGGCGCGTTTTGACTTCATCTCTATTTGACGCTGTTTTAAGTTAGCGGACCATTATGAATAAGAGGGTTGATCTTAAAAGTAGGTAATTTGGCCATGGGGGTCTGAGGTAACAGTTTATTTTGGAAAAGGGGTCACTTGTCCAAAATAATTTAGGGATCCCTGTTTTACACTGTGCTGTCTTTTTTTTTTTCATCCACATGACAACGTGGCGTGAGGTACGATTTAAATTAACACGTTTCGCAACAAAAAGGTTTCTTAAGACCGGAAGATAGCAGTAAGGTTTGTTGAAACTGGTTGTTTTAAATAAATAAATATTTATGTGATCTTGACTTCAGAATAATGCGACAAAAGGCTTCTAATAACGCAAAAAATGTTAAACCGAGGAAATGCTGTTTAAAATTTTAGTTCAAATGTTTCGATATGTAAAAGGGTTATTTGTATTTTAAAATTTCCATACCGATATTCCTCGTCCTCTCTCTCTCTCTCTCTGTCTCTCTCTCTCTCCCTCTCTCTCTCCCACCCCCTTCTCCTTTCAGATAGCGCTGTCACTTTTTGATCCCGCACTGATTGATGGTCTAACAAGTTTTTCCAGTAAACACTCCTGTTTGTAGAGCCCTTCAGAATTTCTACGCTGCCACTATTTCCGGCGGTGAAATATGGAACAGCATCATAATGCATCGGTTCGTTGAATTCACGTAAGACACTTTTTGAGCATCTCATCCAAATTGGATTGCTTACGCTTTCATTTTCTTCCTGTATGTCCCCATGAAGACACTTCCTCAACGAATCAGGCTTTGCAAAATATCTGAATGTGGGCTTAATTGCATTCGTAACATGTGTAGATATGTTTCATTTCTTGTTGTATTTACCTCAATCGTGTCTCGGCCACAGATAATGTGTTGGTATTTGGCTGGTGGATACTTTGTAAAAATAAACTGCTAACTCATCACGTCATGTTGTCTCTAAATTGTTTGTATTAATCCTAATCACTATCCCACAATATAACTATTTTGTTTAAGAGTAAGCCTGCCTATTCCTCCCATTGGTTTTCCATCCTCCAGTACTTGGCCTTTCTCTTCCTTTAGGAAGCGATGAAGCCTGCCAGTCTTTTATGGATGTGACCAACACATTCTAATTTTTCTATTAGAGTGTTGTACGGTTTATTATTTTACAAATTTGAAAGATGAAAAGACTTCATCACCATTTTCCAAATGTCTGAAAGAGTGGGACTGGGTGTGAGTGCCGAATTAAACGTTTTTATGTTTTAAAGGCTTCTGTGATGCTGTTATCAAGATAAAATTTATACAAAAATGGATTAAACTCTGTAGACGAAGAAAACAAAATTTCTGAACAATCGATTTTTCGAAGCTAAATCCATGACATCCCACCTCAAAAAATTTTCGCGAGTTCTTTGTTTCGAATGTATCAGCTTGGCCCATTTTGCTTCAGTATACCTCATCTCTCAATTCTGTTCGTGCGGAAATTTCGTTGCCTTTTTTAAACTGCAGGGAATTAAGAAATGTCCAATACTGGTCGTCTAAAGTTAACTCTGGCGGGAACCTTTTCTTTATAGTAACCATCACCGAATTCGCTTAACATGCCTGATATGAGCAGAGACGGCATTAATTTTGTGCGAGTTTGAGGCGAGGCTCACCCTCGGTAGACTGAGCATTCTGTTGAAATCTGAACAACGGACCGTCCCGCATTCCAGTGATCTGTTAAGACAAAAGTATTTTGTCTTCAGGTGATTATTTCTGCGCTGGTAAGTTCCCGACACAGTCTGCAGTGGACGGTGGAGCACGAGTTTATCTCTGTTTATGTTTAAAGTCACACTCATGCACTTTTTTATTTATAAATTTGCACCATTTCGAGGCATCTTATAGAACTTTGTATTAGAACAGTTTTCAGGGGCTTTATCATACGTTCATTTACCTAGACAGTTACGTAGTCCATTTTGAAACTTCCTGGCAGATTAAAACTGTGTGCCCGACCGAGACTCGAACTCGGGACCTTTGCCTTTCGCGGGCAAGGGCTCCACCATATGAGCTACCGAAGCACGACTCACGCCCGGTCCTCACAGCTTCACTTCTGCCAGTATCTCGTCTCCTACCTTCCAAACTTTACAGAAGCTCTCCTGCGAACCTTGCAGAACTAGCACTCCTGAAAGAAAGGATATTGCTTAGGTGGTAGAGCACTTTCCCGCGAAAGGTAAAGGTCCCGAGTTCAAGTCTCGGTCGGGCACACAGTTTTAACGTGCTTCGGTAGCTCAGATGGTAGAGCACTTGCCCGCGAAAGGCAAAGGTCCCGAGTTCGAGTCTCGGTCGGGTACACAGTTTTAACGTGCTTCGGTAGCTCAGATGGTAGGACTTTGAGCTTTGAACGGTTATGAATCAAATGACAGAACTGTAATTCCAGTTAATACAATCAATTATATATATGTTTGCGTTTCGGTTCTATGTCTCTGACTGGACTAAAGAGGCTATTTTCAGTTTACTATAATGTTCTATTTTGTAAGCTTACAAATGGCACTATATTGAAATGTATTCTTCAGTCTATTGTAGGATACAATTCGTGTTGAATCAGTTCCAGCACTTCAATATTAGTTTTTGTGCTTATGTACATATATGGTTGTTTTAATAATGGAAAAAAGGTGGCTCAGATGGAAAAAAAGATGGTAGAGCACTTGCCCACGAAAGGCAAAGGTTCCGAGTTCGAGCCTCGTTCGGGCGCACAGTTTTAATCTGCCAGGAAGTTTCATATCAGCTCACACTCCGCTGCAGAGTGAAAATCTCATTCTGCATGAACCATTTTTTGTGTTATTCTATCCTGCAAAAGGTCTTTGGTCCACTTCTGGTGCACTGGTGCTGATTTGCGTTTAATTCTTGTTGTTGTTCTTCTTCTTTCAACAGGCTAAGCTTTGTATCTGCAGCCACAGCTTCCTCTCTTTAGCAGTCGTCTTCAGCTCCATGTATGAAGAGTATGCTTTTTAAATAGTTTGTTCAAATTCGTCGCCACGTTTCCTTTCCTACGATCTTGTCTTCGGAAATGTTTTGTTGAAGTATATCATGTCTAATTGTTCAACGATTTTTCCTTTGCTTTGACCTGTAGCTTTCAGTAGCTCTTTATTCTCTCCTGTTCCCCGTAGAACCATCTCATTCGTTTGCCTGTCAGAGCAACAACTGCTTGTAATTCTCGTCTACAAAAATATTTTCGCAGCTTCGAGGCAAGGCTTTCCCTGCTTTGCTAACCTCCACGTTTCACATCCATAAGTCGCTCCAAAGAAAGACCTTTTTGTGGTGTGGAAGCTGATGTGCTTGTTCAGCAGAAGGTTCTTATTTTGAAATGGCACTACTGGCTTGCGTTACTCTTTTCTTGAATTCTTAGAAACGTCTACTGCTTTGCTCCACAGTTCTACCGAGATCCAGAAATTCGGTTACTTTCGCGAACTGCTCACTGTCTGTTTTTTATATGAGACTTACCCGCACCTCCTTTCTTGTTTATAACTGTGGCTTTTGTCGTGTTGGCGGTCCCACGTGTTGCCAAGATGGTTTCGATGACCCTGCAGAAGGTTAGCTGGAAAGCCCTTCCACATCCACCGTACAGCCCCGACCTCTCGCTATGCGATTTCCATGTTTTTGGAGCTTTTTGCTTTGGATGAAGAGGTGTACGCCTGGGTACAATCCTGGTTCCATAGGCAACTGCAACCATTTTTCCATGAAGGTATTGGCCGTCTTGTCTCGCAGAAGAACAAATACTCGTATATTAACAGTTATGGCGATTACTTTTGAAATAATAAACATTTTATTTACTCTTTTTGCAGATGTTTCGTTTTTATTTGAATGCTCTTTATAGTTCTTTCTCTGAGTCTGCCACTATTGCATTGTCGTCGGCAAATCTGATGCAGTGAATACAAATACTATTAATTTTGATTCCAGTCTTCTTTTCATTCATTGTTGTCACTGACTCATCGATAAACATATTAAATAAATAAGGTGGTAGAGCGCCCCCGTCTTTTTTGCTACCCTTAACACTCAGTTCAGTACTCTGACTTTTAATGTTATTTTCTCCACGTTACATCTTGTGAACTCCGCGGACGTTAATGATGGTTATTGAATGACGCAACCACCCAAAAATACTTTTTTATTTTACTGCCGTAACCGGTTTCGGGCTACCATGCCCACCTTCATATGGCTGTCATGTTTTGTTATATAGATCTTTTGGTTAACAGCAAGTCGTTTGCTCTACCCTGTACAAGAATATTTGAGTATTTAGTGCCTTTTCATCAGCTGTTTCATTAACAAAGTATCCTAAAGCTCTTAACAGCTGTGTTCACTTACATGCATTCCAGTAGATCGTGGTTCCTTTTCTTGTTATATTTATATATGAACTACCATGCTAAATAAATGTGTAGCTCTCATCCCACCCTCCAACTTTTCAACTTTTTGTTTCCTGCAATTAACTATGAAATGTAGTGGCATAAAGTCATCTGCATACATAAATTAGTGTAAATATTTGTCTTCTTCATAATTTGCAGTCTGTTAGCTTTGAAGTATTTCGTCAATAGTTACCATTGACAGCACAAAAAAGTTCATAAAAAATTTATCCTACTATCTTTTAATAATAAGTTTACGCTTACGGTGCAAATATTCTTCTGTTTTTAACATGTTATATTTTGCACACCCAAAGTCATCTTTGCCCTGTTTACATCGTTGTTCAATATTTAATGAATGATATCCTTGTATCTTTCCTTAATAATAATATTTGCATTGTAAAGGAAAACATCAAGTCTGTAACACATGTGCGATGCTCAACATGCATTTTAATAGTATTATGAAGTGTGCCACAGTAACTTTTTTATAATATGTGTGTTGCAGTAGAACTAAAGAACGTAGGCCTACACATAAAGCTAGTAAACCGCATGGACCACAACAAAACGAACCACAATCTACAGGAATGCATGTAAGTGAACACAACTATTTTGCATTATATATACATATACTCAAATATATATATATATATATATATATATATATATATATATATATATATATATATATATATACTCAAATATTCTTGTACAGTGTGGAGCAAACATCATGCTGTTAATCAAAACATTTAAGCAACGAAAAATGTTACTCATTTGAAGATGCGCTTGGTAGGCTGAAACCGGTTATGCCAATAAAGTAAAACACTCCAAAAGTATATGTAGCTGGTTGCGTCATTCACCAACATTGACTTTTGTAGATACTCAATTAAATTAGCGTTATCCGATTAATCTTATTATTATTATTATTATTTTGTGGCTGAGTTTGTAAAGACATTGCTTTCCCCGAAAGTCGATAATATTTTTTTTCTTTTGTGCATTACGGTGTCATAGTACGTATGTATCATTTATTTCAACTATTCTTTACTTGTTAATTCATTTTGCTACTGTTTTATATTTTATATTGTACGAATATGAATGCTCTGGTTCTATATGCTTTGTAAATCTTTGGTTAGGCTAGGAGAAGTACTGTGTCAGAGAGAGAAAGAACGATCTATCGATAGAGTGTGTGTCAGTTGTGGTACGTTGCCGGTTCGCGGGTGGAAAAACGTGACAAAATTGGCCGTGAAAGACGGTGATACACGGAGGAACAATTAATTACAGTGCGTCCGCTGTGTTAATAGGAAATCGTGCATTATTAAGTGAACAGTAAAACCTAAAAAGTATATCGAGTGTTTGCGGTGACGACTTTACAAACTGTGTGAACTTGTGGACAATTAGCCATGAATCAGATACCATTGTCGTGTGGAGACACTAACTGTTAGAATTTGTGAAAGTGGAACAAACCAAAATGTTAAGTAAGAGAACAGTGCTGTGATTCGATCAAGAAACATTTATTATATCGTCCAAACTTCCTTAAAGACGACGACGTAAATTGAACTGATGTGTAACGGACTATTATAGTGATAAACACATGTGACTGTTTTCATGTGGCAACACGGTGAAAGAACTGTGCGAAGTATTGGCATTAAGCGAATGTATATCTTAAATGCTAAAGACATTGCATAATTCCGACCTACCGCATCGCATGATTAATAAACTTTTAATAATAAAACGTCGCGCGCACACTGGAACTATTATTATCGCGCCAGCTGATTCGACTACAACGGAGACGTAACTGGAATCATTATCTCCACGCCACGAACCAGGATCACTTCACACATCGTCCATGCGGACCATCGCTGACGTCATCGCACTGCCTGCAGCAACAGTTAAGACACTAAAAGAAAATTATTACGCTCTCACTCATTTCAAAATTAAAGACATTGCAGTTAAATTAACTATTTTAAAAATACTGTCACAATATCTCAGTTTTGTTTAGTCCCAATGAATATTCCTTCAATTATTTCGTCTTGTTAACAGTGTTGAAAACCCGCCAAATTAAAGTTCAGTTAATAATTTTCTTTCAAAATTCTTCTCAGACATTTTGCTGTTCACTATAATTTTATTTTCACGTTTGTTTGTAATTTCTTTTGGAGGGAGTACGTATTTTATTTTTTTCGTAGTAAAATTAGCTACTATAAAATTACGCATATGACCAGCTGATGCTGTCCGCCAGTACTGATTGAATAGTATTTTTGCACCTTTTTTCTCATTGGCTGTTAGCTTCAAAACAAAATTACGTATTTCGTGGGCATCTAGCACATGCGCAATTTCTACGTTGGCCCCTACAATAATTTGTTTTTACTTTTGCAGGTTTACTGGAATTATATTGACTTTGGTTGTTGATTGGCCCCGTTAAAGTGATTTATCGCATTTATAATAATTGTACTGAATTACCTAATTTTTTTAACGTAAAGATTGGCATACCATATTTAGATTAAAATTGACATCTTGTTGGTTTTACATCAGATTCTGCACGTTCTGACAAAGACTATGCCATTTTTTTGTCCATGACTAACAGGGGCAATCAGATTCCTTGTATAGGCCATGTTTTATTATTTAAATATTTTTTTAAAGTAGAGAACCAGTTTCTTTAGAAGTTTCATAGGAAAATCATTAGCTTTGGACTTGCACAGCAAGCACAAAAATGAGCTTTGTTTAAGATACGCGATCTGATTTCTCTCTCCTTCTGTCCACTGGCTAACATTCATCAGAGGATCTGAAATTACTGCCGAGCCTTTAAAAAAAGAAAAAAAGAAAGTGCTTTTCACAAGTACTCTGCTAGCCGAGTAGCTGCTCCGCTTCCTCTAAACGCCAGTCTGACACTGGCTTTCAGGTTGTTCTCCCCGCTGTTTTATACAATAGCCTGGTGAGTCCTGAACCACCTCGTCAGAAAATACGACACGCAAACAGTTAAAATACGATCACACACAGAACAAAGTTTACACGATTCAAAGACAGATGGTGAACACTACTCCACTCCTTCACGTTAAACGACGGCTGTGGCGACACGAAGGGTATCCAAACGTTAACTGAATGAATCAAATTGCGGAAAAGAGCGGACCCCGTGCAGTGATACGGAAGCTGTTGCCGCACTTGCTTGATGTAGCGGACACTGCCTGCCTACAAGTTTGACTGTGTTCTCGCACTGCGTTCTGTTTGCTGGGATATCTGGAATCAGGCAACAAAGCCGGTCGAGTGTACGAATTTTCTTTACTAGCCGACGGCGCTGAACTGCATCGAAGGATTTGTGGAAGACAAAACAACCTGGCGTCGGCTTGAGCTCGGCTGTTGTACTGCTTACTGGATGTCATGAAACAAACAGATCCAATTGACTTGCGCTCTGTTTGACATGAACGGCTTTTGCATACCGCTGCCACGATTTGTAATTTAGCACGAGAAGACAGACCAAAGTTAACACTTTGCCATCTGGCGACACCACAGTGGTGCCGTGCGCACAGTATCACGCAGTGGCCGGTCTCAGCGTTTTAGTATCTTTTTCATTCTGTTGGGATTTTGTTTAGGTAGCAATAAATTACACACGTTAACAAGTTTCTTGTTTCTTTAAGTACTTGTGCACTTTCATCGTGACAGACGAAAGAGACGATACGATTATTTACGATGAATGTGCGGACGTCTTGTCTGACGTTCCGAACGACTTGGCCGATTGGGAAGGAGACACTGGATATCAAAAAATGAAAGTGGAGCAGAATCGTCGGAAGACAGTGAAATACGTCCAAGAAGAATTCGGCGAACGCTACGGTTGCCAACTGATTAGGATGAATTAGGCGAAGAAGACAGACTGTGATTTTCTGAGGACCAACAATAAATTTGAAGGATCTCCGAGTCCACACATACACTCCTGGAAACTGAAATAAGAACACCGTGAATTCATTGTCCCAGGAAGGGGAAACTTTATTGACACATTGCTGGGGTCAGATACATCACATGATCACACTGACAGAACCACAGGCACATAGACACAGGCAACAGAGCATGCACAATGTCGGCACTAGTACAGTGTATATCCACCTTTCGCAGCAATGCAGGCTGCTATTCTCCCATGGAGACGATCGTAGAGATGCTGGATGTAGTCCTGTGGAACGGCATGCCATGCCATTTCCACCTGGCGCCTCAGTTGGACCAGCGTTCGTGCTGGACGTGCAGACCGCGTGAGACGACGCTTCATCCAGTCCCAAACATGTTCAATGGGGGACAGATCCGGAGATCTTGCTGGCCAGGGTAGTTGACTTACACCTTCTAGAGCACGTTGGGTGGCACGGGATACATGCGGACGTGCATTGTCCTGTTGGAACAGCAAGTTCCCTTGCCGGTCTAGGAATGGTAGAACGATGGGTTCGATGACGGTTTGGATGTACCGTGCACTATTCAGTGTCCCCTCGATGAGCACCAGAGGTGTATGGCCAGTGTAGGAGATCGCTCCCCACACCATGATGCCGGGTGTTGGCCCTGTGTGCCTCGGTCGTATGCAGTCCTAATTGTGGCGCTCACCTGCACGGCGCCAAACACGCATACGACCATCATTGGCACCAAGGCAGAAGCGACTCTCATCGCTGAAGACGACACGTCTCCATTCGTCCCTTCATTCACGCCTGTCGCGACACCACTGGAGGCGGGCTGCACGATGTTGGAGCGTGAGCGGAAGACGGCCTAACGGTGTGCGGGACAGTAGCCCAGCTTCATGGAGACGGTTGCGAATGGTCCTCGCTGATACCCCAGGAGCAACAGTGTCCCTAATTTGGTGGGAAGTGGCGGTGCGGTCCCCTACGGCACTGCGTAGGATCCTGGAAAAAAGAACACATTGACACAGGTGGGTCAGACCCACCATACTTGCTCCGGACACTGCGAGAGGGCTGTACAAGCAATGATCACACGCACGGCACAGCGGACACACCAGGAACCGCAGTGTTGGCCGTCGAATGGCGCTAGCTGCGCAGCATTTGTGCACCGCCGCCGTCAGTGTCAGCCAGTTATCCGTGGCATACGGAGCTCCATCGCAGTCTTTAACACTGGTAGGATGCCGCGACAGCGTGGACGTGAACCGTATGTGCAGTTGACGGACTTTGAGCGAGAGCGTATAGTGGGCATGTGGGAGGCCGGGTGGACGTACCGCCGAATTGCTCAACACGTGGGGCGTGAGGTCTCCACAGTACATCGATGTTGCCGCCAGTGGTCGGCGGAAGGTGCACGTGCCCGTCGACCTGGGACCGGACCGCAGCGACGCACGGATGCACGCCAAGACCGTAGGATCCTACGCAGTGCCGTAGGGGACCGCACCGCCACTTCCCAGCAAATTAGGGACACTGTTGCTCCTGGGGTATCGGCGAGGACCATTCGCAACCGTCTCCATGAAGCTGGGCTACGGTCCCTCCAGTGGTTTCGCGACAGGCGTGAATGGAGGGACGAATGGAGATGTGTCGTCTTCAGCGATGAGAGTCGCTTCTGCCTTGGTGCCAATGATGGTCGTATGCGTGTTTGGCGCCGTGCAGGTGAGCGCCACAATCAGGACTGCATACGACCGAGGCACACAGGGCCAACACCCGGCATCATGGTGTGGGGAGCGATCTCCTACACTGGCCGTACACCTCTGGTGATCGTCGAGGGGACACTGAATAGTGCACGGTACATCCAAACCGTCATCAAACCCATCGTTCTACCATTCCTAGACCGGCAAGGGAACTTGCTGTTCCAACAGAACAATGCACGTCCGCATGTATCCCGTGCCACCCATCGTGCTCTAGAAGGTGTAAGTCAACTACCCTGGCCAGCAAGATCTCCGGATCTGTCCCCCATTGAGCATGTTTGGGACTGGATGAAGCGTCGTCTCACGCGGTCTGCACGTCCAGCACGAACGCTGGTCCAACTGAGGCGCCAGGTGGAATTGGCATGGCATGCCGTTCCACAGGACTACATCCAGCATCTCTACGATCGTCTCCATGGGAGAATAGCAGCCTGCATTGCTGCGAAAGGTGGGATCATGTGATGTATCTGACCCCAGGAATGTGTCAATAAAGTTTCCCCTTCCTGGGACAATGAATTCCCGGTGTTCTTATTTAAATTTCCAGGAGTGTATTTAGACATAGCCTTTTTTCAGTATCCTTTTACAGCATCACATCTGAAACACTTCGATTCACACCTGTCCTGGTTTTCTCACAGTCCATGTTTCACTACCATACAATACTCTGCTCTAGACAAGCATTGTCAGAAATTTTTTCCTTAGATTGAGGGCGATGTTTGATACTAACAGGCTTCTCTCGGTCTGAAACGCTCTTTGCTTCTGCTAGTCTACTTTTTACTTGCTTCGTTCGTCACGTGTTATTCTTCTTAACCTGATCTACTTCTTTGTCTTCAGTTTTGATGTTGAGTTCATCGCTACTCATTTCTGCTACTCTTCATTACTTTTGTCTTTCTTTGCTTTACTCTCAATCCATATTCTGTACTCACTAGACTGTTCATTCCATTCATCACATCCTGTAATTCTTCTTCACTCAGGATAGCAATGTCATCAGCGAGTCTTACTACATATAATGTATCCACGAACCTACTATGCTGTCATAGTAGGAGGAGAGGTGATACTCCTACGTGGGGCGTCCCAGGTGACGGATAGGGAAGTCCTCACCGGTTTACCGGCGGACTTGAGTGAAATAAAATAGCTTTCGCGGACCAAACACACCCTCTGTGGTTAACAACCGTAGCTGTAAATCGAAGCTTGCTCTAACTAAGGTTCACAACCTTCGAAACTCAAAAATGGAAAGGTCTTCTAGGGAAAAAATTCCACCGTCCTGCTCAAAAAGGCAGGAAAAGGCTACATCGGATTCGGTGGGTAGTCAACGAGAAGACAGCAACGAATCGGAGTGTTTACAATCATCAAAATGCACACTAAAACACAAAAAGAAGATTAAACATGAGCAGATAAATTATATAGCAAAACACAAAATAAACTCACTACTTCAGACAGGAAAACTCAAGGAGCTCACAGATGAACTAAATAAAGAAAAAATTTTAATAACAGGGATCCAAGAAATGAGAAACACCACAGACGACCCATTCGAATGACAAGGATGCAGAATTTAGAATGGGAAACCAGGACCGAGGGCAATGAAACAACTTCCCCAGTTTGGAACAGGGTTTTTAGTAAAGATAAAAATAATAGATTTAGTAACGGATTTCCAAGCAGTATCACCAAGAACTGTGACTCTAAGCTTTAAAACAATGAATAGAACCTATAGAATAATAAATGCTCATGCCAAAACAAATGAAAAAATTGTCTAACAAAAACAAAGGAAGAGGTAGATAAATTTTGAGATCTTCTAGAACAAACAGTGAACAGAGTAAATAAAAAGAATGTAAAAATCTTATTTCAATGCTCAGTTGGGAAAAGAAAGAAAATATAGAGATATAATTGGTATATGGAGTCCACATAAATTTACGAACAAAAACGGTCAAGGACTTGTAGAACTCTGCAGAGAACACAACCTTATATCTAAATCAACGTACTTTAAGAGGAAGCCAAATAAACTTAAAACATGGAAACATCCAGACTGGAGGAAGGGGGAGTGGCAGCTAGACCATGTCTGTATGGACAGAAATTTTCATAAGGAGATCCACAATGTTAAAGTACAGAGAGGAGTAGACACAGGCTCAGACCATTATATAGTTAAAATTAAAATACAATTTACTCCGTTAAAGAAGGGGACCGGAAAAACTAATAAAATAAAATGGAGGTTTGACTCACATCAGCTAATTAAAAATAATAAATACCAACAAATAACACAAACCATCAAATTAACAGATGATCTAGAACAACTAGTGCTTAATCTTAAAATAGAAGCAGAGAATCTAGCTCCCTTGAACCCAAGAAGGAAACATGCATCGTGGACATCAAAATGTGAAAAATTCCATGAAGATAGACACCAATCATGGTTAAAGTCTCAAACACATAAAACTGAAGAAAATGCCATCAACCTAAAAAATGAAAGCAAAAATTCACACAAAATTTTAGAGGAATCAAGAGAGGAATCCATAAAGATATTATAAACTCTATAGAAGGTAATTATCATAAAACCAACTCCAGGAACTAGTATAGAATCTTTGGAAAACAACCACAACAATATGAGGCCCCTACAATAATACTGAAAGATGAACATGGAAGAATGACACACAGTAACAAGGAAAATGCAGAAATCATGGCAAAAGCATTTAACAAACTTCTGAATTGCGAGGAACCCAGAGAACCCTTATAAATCAACTTAAATACCCCAATAAAAACCAAACCTAACAAACTAGACCCTCCAACTTTCCAAGAAGTAGAAGAAATTCTTAAAGAACAAAAAAATTATAAGGCATGTGGAGAAGATCAGGTTTTTGTAGAAATGTGGAAAATGCAAGAGACACAGTCAAGACCTCCTTACACATGGCTCTAACAAAAGTTTGGGTAACAGAACAATTCCCCAAACGTTGGATCACAACTATCATCCACCCACTACACAAAAATGGAGATAAGAGCAACACAGACAACTACAGAGAAATCTCTCTCCTAGACTGCACATACAGAATTCTATCCAAGATCCTACAGGAAAGATCAAGGAGCAATTAGAACAGGAGTTAGGGGAATATCAGGGAGGTTTCAGACCATGGAGAGCAGATAATTAGTTTAAAACTGACGATGGCATACTACAAGAAACGGAACAAACTTCTGGCAATAACATTTGTAGATTTTAAAAAGGCATATGACTGTCTCCACAGACCTTCAGTATTAAAAATTTTAAGAAATCTAGGACTCCATCCAAAAGTAATTAAAATAATACAACTCACTCTAACCAGCACCAAATCAAAAGTGAAGTTTAGAGGAGAAATTTCGGAAACATTTCCTCGTAAAAACAGGATTAAGACAAGGTAACTGCCTGTCACCATTACTGTTCAACTATGCACTGGAATACATAATGAGAGAATGGTACAAGGACAATCCAAAGATGATAAGAATTGGAAGTGCAAAAGATGATATTAGCTTAAACTGCTTGGAATGCGCTGATGATCTTGCTCTCCTAGCCAACACCGTTCAAGAAGCCAGGCAACAAGTGAAATCACTACAAGAAATAGCAGAGAAAGTAGGCCTTAGAATATCATTTGAGAAAACGGATATTATGCTAACTGATCCACCACTTGCAAACAAAATTACAATAGGAGAACAGGAAATCAAAATTGTTGATAAATTTAAATATTTAGGCGAAATAATAACATACAAACTAAATGAGAAGCCATCATGGCAGAATAGGATAAAAAACTGAACTACGCAAATTACATTACCAAAACTACATACAACAAAAAAGCCTATCTATAGATACAAAATTAAAACATTGTAAAACAGTTACACAACCAGAAAAAATGTATGCAGCTGAAACTATCTTCAAAACAACTAATACAGCAGAAATTGACAGAATACTAAAAATAGAAAAAAGAATAATTAGGACATGTATAAATAAACAGTATAAAATAAATTGACATTGGAGTATAGCATCAAATGAAACAGTATATAAGAAAATAGAACCAGTCATGAGCACGATCAGGAAGAAACGCATCTCATTCGTTGGACATCTGATGAGAACTCCAGAAAACAGAATTAGTAAAAAAAATAATACAAAAATTGTGGAATAGCAAGAGCGACATTAAATGGATCACAGAAATTAAGGAAGATATAAAAGAACTCCAAATTACAGTAGATGATCTATAAAAACAAGACAGAGAAAACCAGAATACTGCAAGACCCGCAAACCAGACTACAAATGAAAATCAATAAAAGGAGTACGGGAAGAGTGGTCTCAGATGAAGAAATAATGAAAATATCTGAAAGAATGAATAAATATTGGGCAGCCAGAAGAGCAAAACACCTTACATATAAGAATAGACCTTAATAATTATATTACCTAAATATCATACTAAGTTATTGTTGAGCCAAATTGTATCCCTGTGAAACTACTTGTTTACAATCTTGTATTTTTGACTAGAGTGGTCAAATGAAGGCCATAAAAGAAATAATAATAATAAAATAATAACAAACATATAATTTAATATCGGTCTTGAATATTTCTTTTATTTTCGACGTATTGAAGCGCCTAGAACCGCTCGGCCACAGCGGGTAGTCCTCATCTCCTTCTTCATCTTCCTCACTCAGTGGTGCCCTCCTCTCCTTGGATCTGGCGTCTTTAGTCATTTTGTTTGCTGCAATTTCTGCCCTGATGGTTCACATTTGGTCCAAGTGGAGTTTTAACCTTCCAGGACGAATTCCGAGCTGTAAGGCAAGATATTCAGTGCCTTCATGGAAGCCGGCCGCGATGGCCGAGCGGTTCTAGGTACTTCAGTCGGGAACCGCGCTACTACTACGGTCGCAGGTTCGAATCCTGCCTCGGGCATGGATGTGTGTGATGTCCTTAGGTTAGTTAGGTTTAAGTAGTTCTAAGTTCTAGGGGACTGATGACCTCAGATGTTAAGGCCCATAGTGCTTAGAACCATTTGAACCATTTGATGAATTCCGAGGTGCTCCAAAACCTGTGGTCTCCCGAAATAGCCATCATTAAAAGTAAGAGCAACGTCAAAACACCAAGTTCGAAGACTGAGCTTCCAACAAAAACATTTTTTAGTATCCTTGACCACTAAACATTGTTAAAAAATTTGTTGACATATTGTGTTTCACATCTGACATTTCTTCCACAGCTATGAATTTACAAGATGCTGAATCACAGGTTTCATGGCAAGTACAACAGCATTTTGTCTTCTAGTATTTACACCACTCAATAGAACACAGGTTGTGGATTGGTTCAGTATGTGTAGACAGCTTGTAGAAATAGACTGCCCAAATAGCTCTCTTCGTATCATCTATATTATCCCTGTTACTTCCAATAGCCATAATATAATTTGGTGTAATCTGTTCAGTTTGTTTATCAGTCAGTCGACGCCTTATACTTAGGCCATCTGATGATTTAGTACTTCCCAATTGGTGTTTTAGTCCAATCAGTCTCGTGCCCATCTTCTGCACATCATTAACTGTAATTGACAAATCACCATGGGGTTTACTCTCCACAAATGAGGCAAAACAAAATTCTCAGAAACGTCAGTGCATCGTTATTTTCAAATTTTTATTTAAAATACCAAATATTCGGATATTTCAATAAAACATCTACATCTACATATAAATGATTACTCTGCTATTCACAATAAAGTGTCTGGCAGAGGATTCAATGGACCACCTTCAACCTGTCTCTCTACCGTTCCATTCGCGTACGGCCGCAGGAAAAACGATCATTTCAATTTTTCTGTCCGAGCCCTGATTTGTCTTATTTTATCGTGATGATCATTTCTCCCTATGTAGATGGGTGCCAACAGAATCTTTTCGCAATAGGAGGAGAAAACTAGTGATTGATTGAAATATCATGAGAAGATCCCGTCGTAACGAAAAATGCATTTGTTTTAATGATTGCCACACCAATTCACGTATCATGTCTGCGGCACTACTCCCCCTACTGCGCGATAATACAAAACGAGCTGCCGTTCTTTGTACTTTTTCGGTATCATCCGTCAGTCCCATCTGATGCGAATCCCACACCACACAGCAATACTCCGGAATAGGGCAGACAAGCGTGGTGTAATTAGTAGACCTGTTGCACCTTCTAAGTGTTCTGCCAATGAATCGCAGTCTTTCGTTGGCTCTACCCACAATATTATCTATGTGATCGTTCCAATTTAGATTATTTGTAATTGTAATCCCTAAGTATTTTAGTTGAATTTACAGCCTTCAGATTTGTGTGACTTATTGCATAATCGAAATTTAGCGGATTTCTTTTAGTTCTGATGAGAATAACTTCACAGTTTTCATTAGTCAAGGTCAATTGCCGTTTTTCGCACCATACAGATATCTTATCTAAATCATTTTGCAATTCGTTCCGGTCGTCTGATGACTTTACAAGACGGTAAATGACAGCATCATCTGCAAACAATCTAAGACAGCTACTCTCATTGGGTCCTATGTTGTTAAACTGATATTTTGTTTATACACTATAGGCACATGATAAGTGACTCTTGAAAAATTTAAATTTATAAGTTTTTCGGAGAGGTAGTAAACTGCCATGGAAAGCCCATGATCAGGATCTTGATCAAAGACTGAATGCTGCTATATTTACCATTAGCACAGTACTGGTGAAGGTCACACAACGACGTCACTGTTAGTGGACGGCGGGCCGAACTATTCTTTCCGTCACTCGCGTGAAAACTGCGGAAAGGTGCAAATGAAACGATCGGCGCACCGATCTCAGGGACGTGGAGCGATATACACGGTTTGAAATTAATCACTGAACACGAGAAGTGTTCGGCCATGTACGTCCACTAACAATAGATCGTCGGCTCATCTTTTCAAGCCGTGATCGTCTGAAAAACATAAATCATAGAATATTAATAACAAAGTGACATGGAGGGTTGAAATTTAAATATGAAAATCATAATAAAGATAAATTAGACATAAAAATGACATGCGAAATTAAACAGAGGTTGTATGTCAGCAGATACATCGATAAAAGCACAGATGAAACTATAAGACAGGATGTAATATGGAATCTCTGATTCCGTAGATGTCGGAAATAATTTAAAAGCGAAATAAATACTACCAATTAAAAAGTAAAACTACGTACCCTGTGGCAACGATGGAAGAGTTTGAGTTTGGCGATTGTCTGGAAACGTGCCGTCACTTGCAGTGCCAAAAGTGGTGTTACAGTATAAGGCTGTTTCTCGTGATTGGCGTGTGATCGCCTTATTGCGTTTACGTAAACGCTACATGTTGAAACACCCCCTTTTTGGTCCTTTTATTAGGTTTTATGTGATTACCGAAAACGCCAAACAGTTAATTATTATATGACCGTGTGCTTAATGGATGAAAGACTATCGGTTTTCTTTCTGCTGTGGTTTCGGGGGTATTTCAACCGAGTGCGGCTGTTCTGAGACGGAATAGTTAATGATTGAAAGTCTGTCTATTATTAAAGACCATTAAGGTTGCGATGTACAAACTGATATATATTTTCTACTAAGACACAGATTCTGAGGCAGTTGCTACCTTCGCCTTACACGTCTAATTACGTTTATATCTTTTAATGGTTGCTTATTTTAAGTACTTCGTCACACGCAATAACATTCACAACAATCCTCACTGCAATCCATCGTTGTTGCAGGCCGACGCTGTTGACGCGAAACACGTAATTCGGCGCTTGTCACTTTTGGTTTTATATTACTCGCGAATCGTTATCGATGAGGGTCAACCCCACGACTTTCAGGAGGACGCGCTAATTTGTCATACTCCGGTGAATTTGCCGTTTACTACTCACTCGACCACCATTCTTGCCCCTCTCTCCAGTACTACACTCACTCGACACTAGTCTCACAGCATCCTGCAGCGCTCGACAATCGACTCATGTCTGCTATCGACCTGGGTGTCGGATACTAGCATCTATGTTCGTGGGACCACGTATCCCTTACAATGTGGAAGGATTGGAACACATTTTACAACACTATGATCTGTTTACAGTACAGGAACAGTTCGAAGGCAGTGATTGTTTTTATCAAATTGCAACGCACTCTGTCATATAGCAGCATGTGTGAGGCAATGCTTTGTTAACAGTAACAGTCCTGAAATGGACTGGCCTGCCTACAGTCCCGACCTGAACCCAATGGAACACTTTCGGTATGAGTTAGAACGTCTACTTCGCTCCAGACCCTGTGCCCAAGACCACTACCTTCTCTTGCTTCGCCTCTTGAAGGGAGTAATGGGCTGTCATTCCTCTACAGACATTCAGCCACCTCGTTGAAAGTGTCCCCAGCAGAGATCATCATAAAAGCCAAGGTTGAACTCATCCCGTATTGATGTTCTCCAATAATTGTACGGTTTCTCATGACCAGGAAGTGTGTACTGTGGAATAAGAGAAGAGTTTTCGTTTGTTAATCTATTAGATTATTTATTTTGTTGCCAATCTCCTACTTTGCCTTATTTAATTTGTTATTTTATGATACTTCGGATGCTCAGCTCGACAATATAGGCAAAAAAGGTAGAACTTTCCCATTAATGTTAAAACGAATATACTGATACTTTCAGACTCAGCCACTCTGACAAAGACTTAATAGCTAAACATATACCCAGTAATAGACGCAGACTAAGTGGCAGGCACAAGAGCCTTACTGTACTCCACACATAAAATAACGGTAGAACACTCCAGTGCTAGAACAATTAGAAATAATGTTATACGAAGAAAAATTATCCGAAAACATGTTAAAGGAGCAAACAGAGTTTACCAGCCACAGTTTTTCAGCAATTTTAAAAGTGTTATTTATAAAGAAACAAATATTCAACAGCCCATATAAATAATAATTTAACATCTTTGTAACACAACAAAAATAACACCTGTGTTAATGGAGAAATGTAGCATTTTTGCGTTAGAATATTCTTTGACTTGTTTAAATTGCCCTTAGAAATGCGCTGTAGGACGAGAAGTTTGTATAACTGTATAAACGTGGATACTCATAGTGTTCATAAAAATCATGTAACTGCTATTGGAAACAGCAACTAATGCGTTGTAAAAATTGTAGTCTCGATGAGCCACTTTGTAATAGACAACCATGGTACTACTCAATTCTTTAGAAAATCACAATTACAATCGCAGCACAGTTATTTAAAGAAAATAGCAAGGCCAGAATCACTGGCGTTGGACAAGCTTGTGATTGTTTTACGATTTTAATTTGACTCAAACAGACTTTATTATAAACTTTAATTCGGACATTTGCCCTCTTACTGGTGCAATATACAAAATTTCACTGTAACTGAATTACATAAACACGAATAAGAATATTTTGCATCCGCAACCAAAAACATAGATAGTAGGCACAGTGAAAATCAATCATAAACAGTCGTTCTTGTTTAGCAATATCTCATAAGGCTAGTAACACTACACACTTCCAGCCCAAAATTACACAGCTACATAATACCACAACTTCATTAAAAAACTAAAATCTTAAAGCTTCATAACTGAACTGCCCACATAAGGTCCACAGTGAAACATTCTTATACTAGATATGCAAAGTGGGCCAACCAAGGTCGCAAAACAGGCACACAGGAAAAATAACAAGTTGCACATTCATTAAAAATACACAAATGATTAACATAATTGTTGAATAAGAATAGCTAGCAATAACCAGTGAAATAACTTCCAGAAACGCTAATATTAAGAAAGTGGCATGACTTAACTTCAGAGAACAGTGTTAAGGCCCACAGCAGTATTTGGAAGCAATAATGCTACGGCCGGCAGGCAATACGAGCGTTCACTCCCCACGGCTTGTGCCCAGGCTCGCAAGCAGGCGGTATATATTTGTATATAGTTCGACCGGCAGTCCTGACAAGACTCCATAACCGCGCCGACGCCAGGAACGAGCAGCCTTAACAAATGGCCTGCAACACAAATAGATTGCAATGAAAACAAGGTCAAATTACAGCCGCACTGGAATATATAATAAGCATGGCCCCAAATTCTTATGGAGCAATACTCTAACATTACCCGTCTCCCAATAAACTAGCAGGAAACTTAGATATCACTTGCAGTTGCTTAAGGCACTTTCAACATTAAACAAACAATCCAAATCCTGCTGTGACAAATGATTAAACCATTAACTCTACGGCTGCCGGGCGCGCACACAACGGCAACCAGTCCGCAAGCGGTCAATATGTCCTAAAACAAGTTAAAACTTGCGTGAAAACCACTTAAAACACACACTCCACAAATGATGAGAAACGAAATGAGGAACATCAGCCTCCTTAAAATAGCCACTGTGGAACCAAGTTCAGAACCATCTCCTGCAGTTACCCATGCCATAATAAGTTTCAACAATCTTCTTAGTTACAGACAGAATAACTTGGAGCTTGCAAATTAGGAGCTGGCAAGCTGTTCGGCGTGAGACAACGAACCCACCACAATTTTTCACGTCAAGGCGCCCAATGGTCGGCACCGTACACCCGGCACGACAAAAGATAAGGTCGGCGAGCACGGCGAGTCCACTGCACCGCAGTTAGGGACGCCACCTTGTTTTCAACCCAAGTTGTCTCGTTGAACGCCGACCGGAGACTCTCCGTCGCACTTTCACCCGGAAAACCCGCCGGGGGGAGCAGTCAAAGATAGCAAGACAGCCGAATATCGATATCAGCGATGCAAGTAGAAGACCCTAGCGCCAGCTGCCACGGCTCCAGAGCAATCTACACTTGACAGACCCAGTAATAAACTAAACTCGAAAAATGGTGTAGACTGGCATAGTACCTGAAAATGAGCCCCTAGGATTCGAAATACATCACGCATTGAAAGAAAAAAAAATCACGGTTTATAACTGAAGGTGGTTTGCTTTTTATTTTACGAATGAAATATAGTTACGAAAGGAAAATTGACAGCAACGGGTAAAATTAGATAGACTATATGTTTATAGAAAGAAGACGTAGTCGTTAGTTTCGTGAACTAAAGCGGCCAACGGGTGGTAATTGCACTCTTCTCGTTTTCGGTACTGTGGGAATCCCGTGGTGCCAGCGGGGAGACACTGGAGTACTGCGTGTTGCGTGCCGGAATAATGCAGGGGCAACACTCCGACCCGCGCCTCTTCCGCGGCGGCTGGCAGAAAGCTTCCGAAAGACCGCGGCGCTCGTCACAGAAGTCTTTTACTTAATTATTCAGGTCGTCAGTGGGAGACAGCGGTTGCAGGAGGCGTGGCCAGGGTCGATGGTAACCTGGCAACCGTATGAACTGCAATTGTAGTACGTCTTAAAATTCATTATTTACCAAATGACTGGAAGAGGACAATGTCCTGTCAAAGAAGAGCGAAGCCGAGATAATTTTAGTTTACAGTTATTATGTTCTTTAATATAATCTATCACACAGATGCATACTTTACAATGTGAAATAATGTACGAGTTACTGAGAACCGAGGCACAAATGCGTGTCCCGGATTTGAGCACTGTTGTTACAAGTATCGCCGCATTCTTCACAGACTTTCAGGTTTCTGTTGCAATGTTAAGTTCCTGGAGCCTTTTAGTCTTTGTATGAGGTGAATCTTGTTCTTGAAGTGAATACTACTATACCTGTGGGGAACGGTCGCAGCAAGACCCTATTCAAATGGAACCCTGCACTCAGGATATATTACGCTGAAGAACTGGACCGCAGTTTGTATAAACATCATTCACCATTTGTAAAACATTCATTATAAAAGATTATAAAGCGCAAACATCCAGTTTATCAATAGGCAAACTTTCTAAATGTACCCATCGGCTATTGCCTCTTAATAAACAAGAAATAAAGGTATTTACTTTAGTTACTTACTTACTGACTTACGTGTTCCATTGATCAGTTTCACGGTAACCGTTATGTTGTGGGACGTGTGAAGTGCGTAAGAAATGCACACATGATTTTTTAAAGCTTAAAACTTTTATGCCCCTCCCCATGCCCTTAAATGACAGAAAATACATATATTATAGATTTGTTTATTCCTATTCAAAAATTCATGTATGGATAGAAGGAGTTGTCAAGGAGATATGGTATCAATTTATTTTTAAAACTGTTACTGCTGCCTGTCAGACATTATATTTCATCCGGTAACTTATCGAAGAGTTATACACCAGCATATTTTACCCTTTTCTGTGCCAAAGATCATGAATGTCAATGTTGTTTTTAAACTGGTCCATGTTTAATTTTGAGTTAACACACTTAGGAAAAAAAGGAAAATACTATCAGTGCCAACATTCGGCATAATGATTCTGATAAAGAGGACCAGCTGACCTTCTAGAATCTTGTACCGCAATTCAAATCAACAAACAAAATCTCGGATACTGCGAAACTATGAACATGATGGGTAATAAGCAAAATTATGTATAAATTCCTCCTATTAACATATTGGCTCTACATCTATAAGCCCCTTTATTTAAGGAAACATGGCCAGTGCCAGATAATAAATCCTAAAAAAAATTAACAAATTAATAAACGACCAATCACGGCTCGTCAAAAATGTAAACCTGACCAGCGCAGGTAATAAAATTTAAGGAAATTTGAACATTTGGGCAAGTGCCGTTCACTGTCCTGCAAAACATTAACCCAGCTAAGATAAATTTTAAACTCAATTAATTAAAACACGACATAGGATAATCTCCCTTTAAGAAAAAGGAAACAAAACAAAAATGTTACAATAATTGTGCATAAGCCCGTAACAAGGTAACACAACTTAATTCTCTGCGGCGTCAGGTGAAGTGATGCAGGAGGTGGCAGACTCGGCCAAGACGGTGTCGACAACCGATGCACATGGTCGGCAGGTCCGCAAGAGAACTATGGGGCCTTACACTAATACACACTCAGAAATAAGATCGGAGAACCGCCGTATCCATACGCCCCGTACTAAACACTAACGGCCAACGTGACCAAACCCGTGCCCCACACAGTTCATCACTGCTCCTGGTTGAAAGAAGACTCGCTACGGGTCGCCTATACATCTAGAGAAATTGAAGTTCTTTCAGCATCACACTGTCCAGTCCGTGAAGACCTTGCAAATTCAGTTACTCAAATAACATTTAGCAATGGCCAACGCCCGATTCGTCATCGGAGTGGCAAGAAACCTTAATACGAGTGCTATTCGGAAAGCAAGGAACGATAGGTCGCGAAATGGAAACCACAGTGAAGATCAAAACTGTTTTATTTGCAACAGTTAGCTACAACTTCCAGCTACTTATCACCTTAGTCGCCGATCCGGCTTAGACGTTTGTCGTAGCGTCGTACCAAATGTCCAACTTTCCCATACCCTCGTTACAGAAGGTAGCCGCCAGTGCTTTCCGCCAGTTCTCTACCCTGGTCTACAGTTCGTTGCCTGTGCCAAAATGTCTTCATAGACAGCAGTTCATGTGAGCAGAGATGAGACTCAGAGGGAGACAATTACGGGCTGTATTGTGGATAATCAGACATTTCCAATTGAAAACGATGCAGGAGCATCTTCACTGCCCCTGCAGAATGCTGCTGAGAATTGTCTGGAAGAAGAACACGCATAACAGTTATGTAATATTGGCTGCATAGCTTCAGGCGAAATTTCTCACCAGGCTCTCGTACATGGCGGGAGACACTATTGTTCTAGGTATCGTTATGTGCTCCCTGTGTGCTCGGAACTAAAAAGAACGACGTA
Source organism: Schistocerca gregaria (assembly GCF_023897955.1). Taxonomy (NCBI): domain Eukaryota; kingdom Metazoa; phylum Arthropoda; class Insecta; order Orthoptera; family Acrididae; genus Schistocerca; species Schistocerca gregaria. The sequence continues at coordinate 802,220,648 of NC_064921.1, read as the reverse complement.
ACGCGATCGACGGGCATACTAGAGACACTGCCCAACACACCTGTGCAAAACGTCATCGGATTTTCACTGTGGTTTCCATTTCGCGGCCGATCGTTCCTTACTTTCCGAATAACTCTCGTATGATGGACGATCAGAAAGTTCCGGTTTAAGTGCGTTGCTGCAGAGTATATGCAACCCAGCACGACTCCGACGCATATAACCAGGGAGAATTTTTCCATCGTGTACAATCTCTAGGGATTGATCAACGAGAGGATAGGGTACAAAAAAGGTCTAATCAACTTAACGTCCGGAAATGCATGGTTTCCATGCTGGAGACTGTTTATTCAATCCTACATAGTTACAGAGACTGCGGTCGAATACGCGCTGTGCCATGCAGCCACAGTTATAGTACATGTTGAAAATGGTTTCCATGTGCCTCAACGCACGCGTGTATGAGTCGTAGCATGTTATGTCTCATAGGTTCACATCGGCCAGGCAGCATCCGAACAGTGCCAAAGGCAACATGAATATGCTGCTCCAGCTTCTCCACATCTGGACTGGGCTCTGCATACACGATACTTTTGAGATGGGCCCTCTTTAACCAGAAATCACAAAGATTTGAAATCCGGTGAATGAGCAGGCCATGCATGCAACCAGATCCCCCATTCCCATCGACCTGCGAAGACACGATTGGCATGCGTCTGGCGAAGTGGGCTGGAGCATTATCATGTAGGATCCACATAACCCTTTGAATCATCGATGGCACTTCTTCCAGCAGGAGAGGCAAACTCACCCGCAAGAAACGCCGATAGTTCCGGCCTGTTAGGCGACGTGGAAGGGAGACTGTTCCCAAAATACTGTCGCCAATTAGCCAGGCCCACAAATACCGGCTGCAACGAAGCAGATGATTCGCTGTCACCATACCATGGGGATCCTGCATACTACTTTGTGGATGACTGTTACGAAAGTTGAAGATACCGCTCTGCGAAAAGATGGCCTCAGCTGTGAATAGGATGGACGACACAAATATCGGAATCGTGGTTGCCGGGTAAACAAACCAGTGACAAAACTGCTTCCGATGGGGAAAGTCTGTCGCTAGTAAGGCCTGCACGCGCTGAAAGTGATAAAGGTAGTAACAATTGTCATGGGGAATGTTCCACACGGTCGTCTGGCTCATCCTGTAGTGGCTTGCCAACTGCCTGTTACTGACACGGCGGCCGCCCTCCGCAGTGTTCATCACATTTTCCTCAAAGTCTCGGGTACGTCGTTCATGATTTCCTGCTTCCTGAAACGACCCTTTCTCAGACAAACGGCGAAACGCTCTTGCAAACATTAACTGCTGTGGTTGGTATGTGCGGATTCAGGCCTCCTGATATAACTTTGTTGCCCAAAGCCCGTTGCTATTTGCCTTCCCTTAAGTAAAAACCATGTCGGCAAGCTCTCGATTCGAATACGGAACCATTGTTTACAACGCTGTATCACATCCACTACAAGGTGAGTTAGTAAGAAAAGTGAATCGGATGCAACCTTATCAGTTACTATGGCAGGAGAGGGCGCTAGGGCGTGAAGTATGAGGAACAGTATCACCCTCTTGCAGGAAACCACGGATACTGTAACCGTGGCTACATGGCACAACGCGTATTAGACCGCAGTCTCTGTAACAAAGTATGATTGAATAAATTGTCTTTAGCATGGAAACCATGCATTTCCGGACATACGTTCATTACCCCTTTTTTGTTTCGTAGCCTGTCATCGATCAATCCCTAGGTGGAGAAAGTCACCTGTATAAGCGGCGACATGTAGGCAAGGGGTTGTATGTAGCCTGTTTGCATGTTGGCAGCGCTATAGACTGTGTTAATATCGCTGACAGCGCTCTGCACCCTCGGCAAGAGATTCTATGGTTGGACGGACTAGCAGTCAGCGAGTGGATAGGGAAGTGTATTGTCACGATATTCTTAGTTGGTAGGATATGCATTGTAAAGTGAGATGCAATGGTGTGTCTATAAGAAAATACGCAAGGAGATGTATGAGGATAGATATATAGTTGATAATGTTTAGGTAGTATTTTCGAAATACACTCCTGGAAATGGAAAAAAGAACACATTGACACCGGTGTGTCAGACCCACCATACTTGCTCCGGACACTGCGAGAGGGCTGTACAAGCAATGATCACACGCACGGCACAGCGGACACACCAGGAACCGCGGTGTTGGCCGTCGAATGGCGCTAGCTGCGCAGCATTTGTGCACCGCCGCCGTCAGTGTCAGCCAGTTTGCCGTGGCATACGGAGCTCCATCGCAGTCTTTAACACTGGTAGCATGCCGCGACAGCGTGGACGTGAACCGTATGTGCAGTTGACGGACTTTGAGCGAGGGCGTATAGTGGGCATGCGGGAGGCCGGGTGGACGTACCGCCGAATTGCTCAACACGTGGGGCGTGAGGTCTCCACAGTACATCGATGTTGTCGCCAGTGGTCGGCGGAAGGTGCACGTGCCCGTCGACCTGGGACCGGACCGCAGCGACGCACGGATGCGCGCCAAAACCGTAGGATCCTACGCAGTGCCGTAGGGGACCGCACCGCCACTTCCCAGCAAATTAGGGACACTGTTGCTCCTGGGGTATCGGCGAGGACCATTCGCAACCGTCTCTATGAAGCTGGGCTACGGTCCCGCACACCGTTAGGCCGTCTTCCGCTCACGCCCCAACATCGTGCAGCCCGCCTCCAGTGGTGTCGCGACAGGCGTGAATGGAGGGACGAATGGAGACGTGTCGTCTTCAGCGATGAGAGTCGCTTCTGCCTTGGTGCCAACAATGGTCGTATGCGTGTTTGGCGCCGTACAGGTGAGCGCCACAATCAGGACTGCATACGACCGAGGCACACAGGGCCAACACCCGGCATCATGGTGTGGGGAGCGATCTCCTACACTGGCCGTACACCTATGGTGATCGTCGAGGGGACACTGAATAGTGCACGGTACATCCAAACCGTCATCGAACCCATCGTTCTACCATTCCTAGACCGGCAAGGGAACTTGTTGTTCCTACAGGACAATGCACGTCCGCATGTATCCCGTGCCACCCAACGTGCTTTAGAAGGTGTAAGTCAACTACCCTGGCCAGCAAGATCTCCGGATCTGTCCCCCATTGAGCATGTTTGGGACTGGATGAAGCGTCGTCTCACGCGGTCTGCACGTTAGGATTTCTCGCAACTCAGGGGCATTCTTTTGTGTTATTTATTGAAAGTCATGTTGTCAAGGTATAGCAGTCAGATTGCGTTGGGCTTGTATATTGTTGGTAATAAATGAATAGGTTAAGTCCGAGTTGTCTTTGCCAGGGAAAGTTCTGTAGGTCAGTGTTTAAAGGAAAAAACAAATTAAATAGTTAGTTTCAGGGTAGGTGTGGCCTTCGAGGGGAAACTTTTTGATAGTCCTTTATACATGACACAACGGAAAAATCAGAAAAAAACCTGTTACACACTTCGTTTAGTGTAGATTTAGGTATAGCGCAGCATTCCGTATTTTCTATATTATTTGCGACTGCGTCTGCAATTTCGACACATGACATTGCCAAGCATTGTGGGATATTGCGACCCACTCAACAGGATAAGGTTGAGACGTGCTCGAACACAGCTTCCAGCGGTGTAAAACCATTTAAATGTCGTGGTATACATCTACCCCCTGCCCCATATACCAAGTATCCATTCACCATGTCTGCTGCACCAGATTTTGACTTTAGTGTTTATGTTGTATGTTGTTTTTGCTATCACTTTAGCTGTGTGCCGTTATCATATCAGCGTTTTCGCTTTTGCCCAGTTGCTGTATGGAACATCTAGTAGTTCTATACCACGACATGTACTTCGTTTTGTTCCAGCTTGTCTCAACTGTATGTTGTTGTGGAGTTCCACAATACCCCTCATTACTTGACAATAGTTATGTGTTCAAATTTTAATCGCAATAAATATTTGTACAGTCTAATGGGGAATGAATTTATGCAAGAAACTTGAAACTTGCTGCGGCCGTGGACCTAGTCCTCATTGAAATACATATTTCTTTTCTGTGTTTACTATTAGTGTTAAGGTTGCTGTTTGTGCTTGCAATGTCGAGAAATCGTGCTCTGCATTCAGATTTATACGGAAACACTTGTCAGGAAGGCTCACTTATGCCGTACAGTCAGTTGGATTTGGCAGAGTATAATGCATTCGGTACTTCGAACTTCGTATTTGTAATTCGTTTGTGTATCACAAGAGACCAGGTGCAAAGTTTCTGCAGCAAGTTTGTCCCGCCTTATCTTGTATTCCGTTCCTACCACACATGTGGCGTGGCGTCTTGTGACAACATCAACAGTTTCTGTATTGAATGGAGGGACGTTCTAGGGCGTAGTTTAGGGAGTGTGTCGTCACAACTAGCATGAAATTCTGCCTCCGACAGCAACTACTGGAAGACCAACCTACAGCACTTTTTATTTATTTTTCAGAATGTATACTTGGTGAAGATCTTTCCATCCATTCCATAATTTCGTGATTACCAAAGTAAAGTCTACGTAATTCTTACTGACAGAAAGGCAGTGACGTTCAGCTGTATGCCAGACACACTGTATGGTGCAATGGCGACGACTTAGTTTCGAAAAGACGTAAGCTTCTCAGATGGATTACTTGCTTTTTATGTCTCCTTTTTCTTCTTCTTGAAGTGCCAAATCCTGCAAGAGATTTAATTTTTCAAACTTAATGTTTTGTTACCAATCCGCTACTTTGCATTATTAATTTTTTTTTACTGTTGTTTGTCCTTGGCTTCTGTGAACAGTGATTCTGTGATCAATAGAAACCACTAGCTTACTTTCCTTAGCCATGATAGTCTTCTATGTTTTGGACTACGTCTGTCATCGATCTTTCCTTGAAATATAAACTACAAGAAGTTGTATTTGTTGTTGAGCATTATATAGCGAAAGTATTAGAATTTTCGTCTCTTGGTGTCATTGAAAATTTCTACATATTTGTTCACAAACCGCAGCACTGCTATATCGGTGACGTTACTGTCCCAAGAAATCCCACGAGGCCTGCGCATATAATAATTACCTGGCTCCCTTCTCCACCAAGGGCACTCGTTAAAAGGAAACGTAATTGTACTTTTACTTACTCTCTTCGAGAGAAAGTAGCACTTAACTATAAAAGAGTATTTACTCATCTCTGGGAAGCTTTACTTGAACGGAAATAAGAAATTTCATGCTAGAAGTTAATAGCCTCCTCCAAATACTAATGTTAAAGTTGATGTTCGAATAAAAATGTTCGTCATCCTGATCGTTATTCATGACGGAGACATTACAAAATGTACTGTACACGACTGTGGCCTACCGCTGTCTATCCACAGATCCTGTTTGAAGATTTGCATAGGGAGGCTTTTACGAAATACAAAACCACGGAAGAATAAAATATTTGGTAATACCACAAAAGAAAGGAAAGATAAGCAATATCCATAACTTTGGGTAATTATGTTATTTTATTTAATTGTAAACTATATATTCTTAAAATGGCGTCAATATAACGTTATAAGGTCTGGAGACGATTTTTTAGACACACATTTCTCTAGCAAAGCTCGACAAGATTTTTCTAAAAACACAGATTTTTAACTGAGACACTTCACTAAAAAATGTGTTTTCTAGTAAATGTATACATCACAGATTTTTAACTGAGACACTTCACTAAAAAATGTGTTTTCTAGTAAATGTATACATTTCTTATACAAAAAACTAGGACTGAAGGTCACTGGTTTTTCGACATATTTGCGTTCTAAAATTTACATAATTAAACAACAACATTTATTGTAAAGTAATATTTCATGAATTACAAAGTTTAAAAAAAGAAAACGAGATAGTCTCTTCACAGAAAAGAATCACGGCTTTATAATCCTAAAACACATATTTATTACTGGGGTCGGGTTTTCAAGCGAACATGGTTTGTCTGAATCTTACACTTCGAATATTTCCTTCAATATAAGGTGTATAGATAAACTACTTGGTCAGGATTCAGATATATATCCTCAACAATAAAAATGAATAAACTGAAGCGTATGTCAGACTTCCTTAATATCACGTACACGATTCTACCTATGTTACACAAAAGATATTTGTTTTCGTCAGAACTAGAAGGAAATAATTGTATTCACCAAGCACGAATCATGTCGCAGGACTTATACAATATACGGCAAGCTCCTACCTTAGTGCGAAACCTAGGCTTCAAGGATAAGCGAAAAACACGAATAATGCAAAATGTACGTGTTTGTGCCAGAAACTTCCGTTTGCTGTAACTGTCAACTTAGTTACAAAATTACACTTCAAAAACGCGTTATTCTGCACGCGCGCGCTTGTGTGTAAATAAAGCATACACTACCCTCATAGGTAGTTACAAATAAGCACTGTTACTAGGAGATATGCAGAAGGTAAATTTCTAACACACACAAAAATAAACGTAGTAATGCGATCTGACTCGAACGTAAGTGATAATAGTTAAACAGCGCATACCTTTCATAGTTTCATCGCAACTAAAAGAAATGATGGACTGAATATTGTAACTGAACCCATAAAAAGAGGAGAGTTAAATTCGACGAAATTTGCTGATGCAGCATTCTTCCTAATTTTGATTATCTGTAAGTCGCAATGAGTCACACTGACCACAGGAGGAATCAACTATGTAAATCAATGTTAAGTCGAGTAATGCTGATACATTACACTTTCTACTGCGAATGGTCTTTTTTTTCGTTTAGCGTATGACCTGGTAATCAAGTGTCGTACCGTTGTTGGCGAGCAGACAAGTTTGGTGACTGCCAGCCGTGTTCATAATAAACGTGATGAAAGAAATAATTTTGTAGGACTTGAAACAACGTAGTTCTGGTTTCCTGAAGTAAATTTGCACTGCAACGCCAGACTTTCCTGAGGTGTACAAATCCACACGAAATGCCACTTGCTTGACGCACAAATCAACTCGTCAGCAAATTGATCTCGTTACACCTCCAGTTATACAGAAAGAGAGAAATCGTGTTATCATAATTGGCACGGGTTAGTACAGTCCCTTGAGAGTGAAACGTAGACAAAAGTAGAGAGCCTTCTTATTCTTCTTTTTCTTCTTAATCATCATCATCATATTATTATTATTATTCTTTCCTTTCTCAGACGTTATGTCTGGTTAAAAATGGAAAGTGAAGCGGACCTTGATCAAGCGTGACCTCCTTTTAACTGTATGGTATATGTTACACTGCATTTAGGAATTTTCGGGTAATTGAACATGTATCAATAATTACAGATTTCTGTAGTTGTATATATAAGTTTGGATGTAGCTGTATTGCGTTGATGTACTAGTGGATATTGTGTGGTATGACTCCTGTAGTTGATAGTATAATTGATATAATGTCAACATTATCCTGATGCCACATGTCCTTGACTTCCTCAGCCAGTTGGATGTATTTTTCAATTTTTTCTCCTGTTTTATTTTAAATATTTGTTGTATTGGGTATGGATATTTCGATTAGTTGTGTTAACTTCTTCTTTTTATTGGTGAGTATGATGTCAGGTTGGTTCTGTGGTGTTTTTTATCAGTTATAATGGTTCTGTTCCAGTATAATTTGTATTCATCATTCTCCAGTACATTTTGTGGTGCATACTTGTATGTGGGAACCTGTTGTTTTATTAGTTTATGTTGTATGGCAAGTTGTTGATGTGTAATTTTTGCTACATTGTCATGTCTTCTGGTGTATTCTGTATCTGCTAGTATTGTACGTCCGCTAGTTTCTGCTCGTTCTATAAAGAATTTTCTTAAATTGTCTACCTGTCCATGATGTAGGTTTTTTATGTCGATAAATCCCCTTCCGCCTTCCTTTCTGCTTAATGTGAATCTTTCTGTTGTTGAATGTATGTAATGTATTCTATACTTGTGGCATTGTGATAGTGTAAGTGTACTGAGTGCTTCTAGGTCTGGGTTACTCCATTTCACTACTCCTAATGAGTAGGTCAATATTGGTATAGCGTAAGTATTTTTAGATTTTGTTTTGTTTCTTGCTGTCAGTTCTGTTTTCAGTACTTTTGTTAGTCTTTGTCTATATTTTTCTTTTAGTTCTTCTTTAATATTTGTATTATCTATTCATATTTTTTGTCTGTATCCCAGATAGTTACAGGCATCTGTTTTTTCCATCGCTTCTATGCAGTCGCTGTGGTTATCCAATATGTAATCTTCTTGTTCAGTGTGTTTTCCCTTGACTATGCTATTTTTCTTACATTTTTCTGTTCCAAAAGCCATATTTATATCATTGCTGAATACTTCTGTTGGTTGAGTTGTTGATTTGTTGCTCCCAGTAGTTTTACATCATCCAAATATAGCAAATGTGTGATTTTGTGTTGGTATGTTCCAGTAATATTGCATCCATAATTTCTATTATTTAGCATGTTGTATAGTGGGTTCAGAGCAAGGCAGAACCAGAAAGGACTTAATGAGTCTCCTTGGTATAATCCACGCTTAATCTGTATTGGCTGTGATGTCATCTTATTTGAATTTGTTTGGATATTAAATGCGGTTTTCCAATTTATCATTACTATGTTTAGGAACTGTATCAGTTTAGCATCTACTTTATATATTTCCAATATTTTTAGTAAGCATGAGTGGGGTACACTATCAAAATCTTTTTGCTAATCAGTGTATTCGTAGTGTAGCGACCTTTGTTTAGTTTTAGCTTGATATGTCACCTCTGCACCTATTATCTGTTGCTCTTTACATCCTCATGCTCCTTTGCAACAGCCTTTTTGTTCTTCATTTATAATTTTGTTCTGTGTAGTATTTGTCATTAATTTCTGTGTAATGACTGAAGTTAATGTTTTGTATATTGTTGGTAGGAATTTTATGGGGTGATATTTAGCTGGGTTTGCTGTGTTTGCTTGAACTTTAGGTTTTCAGATAAGTTATTCTAAGTGTAAGTGTATCAGGGAATGTGTATGGGTCTGCAATGTAAGTGTTAAATAATTTAGTTAGATGTGAATGTGTTGAGGTGAACTTCGTTAGCCCGAAATTCGCTATTTCATCTTTTCCCAGGGCTTTCCCATTGTGAGTAGAATTAATTGCTTGGGTGTCTTCATGTTGCAAAATTATCACTTCAGTCATTTGTGGTATCATCTTGTATATGTCTGTCTCTGCTTGTATCCACCGTCCATTTCTGTTATGCTGTACCGGGTTTGATCATATGTTGCTCCATAAGTGTTCTGTGTCTGTTATGTTTGGTGGAATCTCTCTTTTAATGTGTGTGTTATCTATTGTCTGGTAAAATTTCTTTTGGTTTGCGTTGAATGTTTGTTTTTGTTTCCTTCTATTTTCACTTTCTTTGTATCTTCTAAGTCGTTTGGCCAATGCTTGTAATTTCTGCTTCTTTTCATCTAATTGCTCTATCGCTTCTTGTTGTGAGATTTTACCTAACCTTTTTCATTTCTTATAAATTGTGTTAGCTGTCCAATGTCTTTTCTCAGTTTTTCTATTATGATCTGTAGCCTGTGTCGCCATGCTGGTTTTCTGGGTTTCTTTTGTGTGTTGGTTGGTACTGAATTCTGCCTAGTGTGTATATTTAGTGTAGTGAGTGCTCCTATATAAACCAGTAGTTGTAACTCTTCCATAGTTGTATTTTCATTTATTTTGTTGTGTATGATTGTGTTGATAGTTGTTATTGTTGTTTCGACTTGTGGGTTATTTGGTGGTCCATGCAAGAATGGTCTAATGTCTGTGTTTGTGTCTTTGCATTCTATATACACTCCTGGAAATTGAAATAAGAACACCGTGAATTCATTGTCCCAGGAAGGGGAAACTTTATTGACACATTCCTGGGGTCAGATACATCACATGATCACACTGACAGAACCACAGGCACATAGACACAGGCAACAGAGCATGCACAATGTCGGCACTAGTACAGTGTATATCCACCTTTCGCAGCAATGCAGGCTGCTATTTTCCCATGGAGACGATCGTAGAGATGCTGGATGTAGTCCTGTGGAACGGCTTGCCATGCCATTTCCACCTGGCGCCTCAGTTGGACCAGTGTTCGTGCTGGACGCGCAGACCGCGTGAGACGACGCTTCATCCAGTCCCAAACATGCTCAATGGGGGACAGATCCGGAGATCTTGCTGGCCAGGGTAGTTGACTTACACCTTCTAAAGCACGTTGGGTGGCACGGGATACATGAGGACGTGCATTGTCCTGTAGGAACAACAAGTTCCCTTGCCGGTCTAGGAATGGTAGAACGATGGGTTCGATGACGGTTTGGATGTACCGTGCACTATTCAGTGTCCCCTCGACGATCACCAGAGGTGTACGGCCAGTGTAGGAGATCGCTCCCCACACCATGATGCCGGGTGTTGGCCCTGTGTGCCTCGGTCATATGCAGTCCTGATTGTGGCGCTCACCTGCACGGCGCCAAACACGCATACGACCATCATTGGCACCAAGGCAGAAGCGACTCTCATCGCTGAAGACGACACGTCTCCATTCGTCCCTCCATTCACGCCTGTCGCGACACCACTGGAGGCGGGCTGCACGATGTTGGGGCGTGAGCGGAAGACGGCCTAACGGTGTGCGGAACCGTAGCCCAGCTTCATGGAGACGGTTGCGAATGGTCCTCGCCGATACCCCAGGAGCAACAGTGTCCCTAATTTGCTGGGAAGTGGCGGTGCGGTCCCCTACGGCACTGCGTAGGATCCTACGGTTTTGGCGTGCATTCGTGCGTCGCTGCGGTCCGGTCCCAGGTCGACGGGCACGTGCACCTTCCGCCGACCACTGGCGACAACATCGATGTACTGTGGAGACCTCACGCCCCACGTGTTGAGCAATTCGGCGGTACGTCCACCCGGCCTCCCGCATACCCACTATACGCCCTCGCTCAAAGTCCGTCAACTGCACATACGGTTCACGTCCACGCTGTCGCGGCATGCTACCAGTGTTAAAGACTGCGATGGAGCTCCGTATGCCACGGCAAACTGGCTGACACTGACGGCGGCGGTGCACAAATGCTGCGCAGCTAGCGTAATTCGACGGCCAACACCGCGGTTCCTGGTGTGTCCGCTGTGCCGTGCGTGTGATCATTGCTTGTACAGCCCTCTCGCAGTGTCCGGAGCAAGTATGGTGGGTCTGACAAACCGGTGTCAATGTGTTCTTTTTTCCATTTCCAGGAGTGTATGTCAGCTGAAATTTTTCTTCTATATCTAACATGTGTGTCACTTCGTGTTCTATTTGTGCTTGTTCTGGTGGCTGTTTTAAGATTTCGCTTTCCTCTGATTGTTTAATTGATGCGTGTTGTTCTTTGTTTCTTTGCTCTGGGATGGTTGAGTCCATTGCTGTATTTTCTTCTTCTTCTTCTGATTGCACATTATTTTGTTCCAGTATTTTTTGTACTTGTTGTTTGATGTTTTCTAATTCTGACTGGGTATCCTGTTATTTTTTATTATTACACGGATCTGATCAGTTAGTCGTTGTTCTGTTAAAAATTTTAATTCTGGGTATCTGGTAATAAATTTTGTGTATGCTTGTGATCTCTATCCGGTTGTGTTGGTTCCTAAGTATGTTGCTTGGTTATAACAGAACATGAGGTGTCGGTTAACTTCATCTGACCATCTCATCCTCTGTCTTTGTTTTCCTTCTAGAGTGGTTGCAGGAAGCATATCCTGCAAGACACCTCTATTTGGATTTAAATCATTTTCCGTGTGGCTAGCAGTGTCGTTAGCATTGTGGACGGGCATAGGATTCAAGCGTCGTCCCCGACCATGACAGCGCTTGTCCGAGGCTTCATTAGTTCTGTCCTGAACCAACTAATGAGACTAAAAGGGGGGTTAGCCCTATCAGTGGTTTGTTCTTTTCGTCGCCTTTTACGACTGGCAGAACATACCGGAGGCCTATTCTTTTCCCGGACCTCCACGGGATATTGTTATTATTATTATTCAACTCCTTAAATGCTGATACAAAGGTGCTTACGTGCTAAGCTGCACTGAGCAAAAAGACCAACGAAGAAGAAGTGATGGCAAGAGATCGTAGGTGAAACGTCCTATCTTATTTACGGAAGAATGTCGTAGTTCACATCACCGATTGCTGTAGAAATATAATAGCAAAATTTCACATCGACATAGTTTCTTTCATTTTATAATATGTGTAAATACCACATAAACGAATATGTTCGAGAATGCCGTAGATTACATCAACACGCGGTATCTTTCCACTTAATACTGTCCAGCTTTGAAATCGGGCTGTCTCCTCATTTGTGCACACATAATTTCAGAATGCAGAAAAAAAGTTTCCTTATCGGGTGATTTCTTCACTCGGGGCTGCGTATTTGTGGTGTTCTCATAATTTATCTCATTTTCATCGTCGGGAAAGTCGCGAAAATGGAGTGGTCGAACAACAGCAGACAGTGTCTCCTGGCCGATAATGCCATGTGATCACTTCATTTCATTGTATGAGGGAGGCGATGTCTTACAGCAGTCCAACCTATGATGGCCTACCTTTTATCAGCAACTGAAACACAATTAGAATACGGGGACACTACTTATTATTATTATTTATAATTATAATGCCAAGTACACCTTAGTGGAGATTCGTCGGAGTGACCACTTTCGTAAGAAAACAAAATGGCAGCCCACTTGACTGGCACATTCAAATCGGTGAAGCACAAAGAATAATATGGTTCTCTCAAATGAATTCATAAGATGCTACTTTAACAAGAAACTCATCGACTTTCAAAACAAGATAAAAACTTTAGAGCCCGTTACGGGTATAACAACCCATATTGAACCTCACAAACCATTTTTTTTTAGTCATCAGTCTACTGACTGGTTTGATGCGGTCCGCCACGAATTCCTTTCCTGTGCTAACCTCTTCATCTCAGAGTAGCAGTTGCAACCTACGTCCTCAATTATTTGCTTGACGTATTCCAATCTCTGTCTTCCTCTACAGGTTTTGCCCTCTACAGCTCCCTCTAGTACCATGGAAGTCATTCCCTCATGTCTTAGCAGATGTCCTATCTTCCTGTCCCTTCTCCATATCAGTGTTTTCCACATATTCCTTTCCTCTCCGATTCTGCGTAGAACCTCCTCATTCCTTACCTTATCAGTCCACCTAATTTTCAACATTCGTCTATAGCACCACATCTCAAATGCTTCGATTCTCTTCTGTTCCGGTTTTCCCACAGTCCATATTTCACTACCATACAATGCTGTACTCCAGACGTACATACTCAGCAATTTCTCCCTCAAATTAAGGCCGGTATTTGATATTAGCAGACTTCTCTTGGCCAGAAATGCCTTTTTTGCCATAGCGTGTCTGCTTTTGATGTCCTCCTATCTCCGTCCGTCATTAATTATTTTACTGCCTAGATAGCAGAATTCCTTAACTTCATTGACTTCGTGACCATCAATCCTGATGTTAAGTTTCTCGCTGTTCTCATTTCTACTACTTCTCATTACCTTCGTCTTTCTCCGATTTACTCTCAAACCATACTGTGTACTCATTAGACTGTTCATTCCGTTCAGCAGATCATTTAATTCTTCTTCACTTTCACTCAGGATAGCAATGTCATCAGCGAATCGTATTATTGATATCCTTTCACCTTGTATTTTAATTCCACTCCTGAACCTTTCTTTTATTTCCATCATTGCTTCCTCGATGTACAGATTGAAGAGTAGGGGCGAAAGGCTACAGCCTTGTCTTACACCCTTCTTAATACGAGCACTTCGTTCTTGATTGTCCACTCTTATTATTCCCTCTTGGTTGTTGTACATGTTGTATATGACCCGTCTCTCCCTATAGCTTACCCCTACATTTTCAGAATCTCGAACACCTTGCACCATTTTATATTGTCGAACGCTTTTTCCAGGTCAACAAATCCTATGAACGTGTCTTGATTTTTCTTTAGCCTTGCTTCCATTATTAGCCGTAACGTCAGAATTGCCTCTCTCGTGCCTTTACTTTTCCTAAACCCAAACTGATCGTCACCTAGCGCATTCTCAATTTTCTTTTCCATCCTTCTGTTTATTATTCTTGTAAGCAGCTTCGATGCGTGAGCTGTTAAGCTGATTGTGCGATAATTCTCGCACTTGTCAGCTCTTGCCGTCTTCGGAATTGTGTGGATGATGCTTTTCTGAAAGTCAAATGGTATGTCGCCAGACTCATATATTCTACACACCAACGTGAATAGTCGTTTTGTTGCCACTTCCCCTAATGATTTTAGAAATTCTGATGGAATGTTATCTATCCTTTCTGCCTTATTTGACCGTAAGTCCTCCAAAGTTCTTTTAAATTCCGATTCTAATACTGGATGCCCTATCTCTTCTAAATCGACTCCTGCTGCTTCTTCTTCTATCACATCAGACAAATCTTCACCCTCATAGAGGCTTTCAATGTATTCTTTCCACCTATCTGCTCTCTCCTCTACATTTAACAGTGGAATTCCCGTTGCACTCTTAGTGTTAACACCGTTGCTTTTAATGTCACCAAAGGTTGTTTTGACTTTCCTGTATGCTGAGTCTGTCCTTCCGACAATCATACCTTTTTCGATGTCTTCACATTTGTCCTGCAGCCATTTCGTCTTAGCTTCTCTGCACTTCCTATTTATTTCATTCCTCAGCGACTTGTATTTCTGTATTCCTGATTTTCCCGGAACATGTTTGTACTTCCTCATTTCATTAATCAACTTAAATATTCCTTCTGTTACCCATGGTTTCTTCGCAGCTGCCTTCTTTGTACCTATGTTTTCCTTCCCAACTTCTGTGATGGCCCTTTTTAGAGACGTCCATTCCTCTTCAACTGTGCTACCTACTGCGATATTCCTTATTGCTGTATCTATAGCGTTAGAAAACTTCAAACGTATCTCGTCATTCCTTAGAACTTCTGTATCCCACTTATTTGCGTATTGATTCTTCCTGACTTATCTCTTGAGCTTCAGCCTACTCTTCATCACTACTATATTGTGATCTGAGTCTATATCTGCTCCTGGGTACACCTTACAATCCAGTATCTGATTTCGGAATCTCTGTCTGACCATGATGTAATCTAATTGAAATCTTCCCGTATCTCCCGGCCTTTTCCAAGTCTACCTCCTCCTCTTATGATTCTTCAACAGGGTATTCGCTATTACTAGCTGAAACTTGTGACAGAACTCAATCAGTCTTTCTCCTCTTTCATTCCTTGTCCCAAGCCCATATTCTCCTCTAACCTTTTCTTCTACTCCTTCCCCTACAACTGCATTCCAGTCGCCCATGACTATTAGATTTTCGTCCCCCTTTACATATTTCATTACTCTTTCAATATCCTCATACACTTTCTCTATCTGTTCATCTACAGCTTGCGACGTCGGCATGTATACCTGAACTATCGTTGTCGGTGTTGGTCTGCTGTCGATTCTGATTAGAAAAACCCGTCGGTGTTGGTCTGCTGTCGATTCTGATTAGAAAAACCCGGTCACTGAACTGTTCACAGTAACACACCCTCTGCCCTACCTTCCTATTCATAACGAATCCTACACCTGTTATACCATTTTCTGCTGCTGTTGATATAATCCGATACTCATTTGACCAGAAATCCTTGCCTTCCTTCCACTTCACTTCACTGACCCCTACTATATCTAGATTGAGCCTTTGCATTTCCCTTTTCAGATTTTCTAGTTTCCCTACCACGTTCAAGCTTCTGACATGCCACGCCCCGACTCGTAGAACATTATTCTTTCGTTGATTATTCAATCCTTTTCTGTGGATACACGTTACGTGTCTTTAATGCAGTGGTTTCCATTGCCTTCTGCATCCTCATGTCGTTGATCATTGCTGATTCTTCCGCCTTTAGGGGCAATTTCCCACCCCTAGGACAAGAGAGTGCCCTGAACCTCTATCCGCTCCTCCGCCCTCTTTGACAAGGCCGTTGGCAGAACGAGGCTGACTTCTTATGCCGGAAGTCTTCGGCCGCTAATGCTGATTATTTATCAAAATTTAGGCAGTGGCGGGGATAGAACCCGGGACCGAAGACGTTTTGATTATGAATCAAAGACGCTACGCCTAGACCACGGCTACGGTTCTTCACAAACCATAAGAACATTTTATTGGATATAGGTTCCGTTTTTAATGCAAAAAAACTGTTTTTTGTTATTACCCAAACATGTTTCGGCACTTCTGTGCCATCGTCAGTGGGGTTTGTTTATTGGAAAACTATAAAAGGTGAAAATATTTTAGGATGTAACAGGTCTAACAACCTAAAATATTTTCACTTTTTACACTCCTTCAATAAAAAAAAAAACTCACTGATAATGGCACAGAGGTGCTGATACATGTTTGGGGAACAAGAAAAGACGTGTTTTGCATAAATCGAATACGTTTAACTGGAAACATGGAAAAAATACAGCAGCTGCAAATTGAAAAGATGACCAAAGGAATATCGTCTGAGTTAAATGATTCTGAGTCCTTGAAAAGTAATATTACACTTCACGAAAAGTTAACATCCTTGAAATTACCGTAGCTCGGGGTTAAATAAACCAATCAGTGATGCAGTTTCCGGTTTTCCCATAGTCCATATCTGACTACCATACTATGATGTGCCCCAAACGTAGATTCACCGAAATGTCTTCCTCAAATTATGGCCTATGTTTGGTGCTAGTAGTCTTCCCTTGGCCAGGAATGCCCTTTTTGCCAGTTCTAGTCAGCTTTTGAAGTCCTCCTTGCTCCGTTGATCATGAGTAGCTTTGCTGCCTATTTAGCAGATTTCCTTAACTTCTTCTACTTCGAGATTACCAGCAGTGACGTTACGCTCTTCGCGGTTCTCGTTTCTACTGCTTCCCTTTACTTACGTCTTTCTTTGATTTACTTACAGTCCATATTCTGTGCCCATTAGGATATTCATTCCATTCAGCCGACACTACAGCCTTTACTTTCACTGTGGATAGCAATGTCATCAACGAATCTTATATTGATGTCGTTTCACCTTAAATTTTAATTCCACTCTTGAAATTTTATTTCCATCATAGCTTCTACAACATATAGACTGAACAATAGCACTACGTGCTTGGTTTCCACTCGTATTATTCTCTCTTGGCTCTTGTACATGTTGTATATTTCACGCCTCTCTCTATAACTTACCCTGTTTTCCTCAGAATTCCGAACGTCTTGCACAATTTGATACTGTCGATCGTTCTCTCCAGGCCGATAATCCTATAAACGTGTCTTGATTTTTCTTTAGTCTTGCTTCCATTATCAACCGTAATGTCAAAATTGCTTCTCTGCTGCCTTTACTTTTCCTAAAGCCAAGCTAATCGTCATCTAACACATTCTTCGTTTTCTTTTCCATTCTTCTGTATATTATTCTAGTCAGAAACTTGAATCCATGAGTCGTTAAGCTGATTGTGTGGTAATTCTCACCCTTGTCAGCTCTTGCTGTCTTCGGAATTGTGTGGATGATATTTTTCCGAATGGTATGTCGCCAAACTCATACATTAAATGTGAATAATTGTTTCGTTACCACTTCTCCCAGTGATTTTAGAAATTGTGATGGAATATTATTTATCCCTTCTGCCTTATTTGATCTTAAGTCTTCCAACCCTCTTTTAAATTCTTCTTCTAATACTGGATCCCTTATTTCTTCCCTATCGACTCTCGTTTCTTTTTCAATCACGTTAATGAAATCTTCCCCCTCATAGAGGCTTTCAATGTATTCTTTCCACCTACCCGCTCTCTCCTCTGCATTTAACAGTGGAATTCCCGTTGCATTCTAAATGTTGTCACTGTTGCTTTTAATGTCACCGAAGGTTGTTTTGACTTTCCTGTATGCTTCGACTTCTTCATATTTTTCATGCAGCCGTTTCCTGTTAGCTTCCCTGCAGTTCCTTTTTATTTCATTCCTCAGTGACTTTTTTTATTTCTGTATTCCTGAATTTTCCTGAACATTTCTGTGCTTACTTGTTTCATCGATCAACTGAAGTATTTCTGTTACTACCCATGGTTTCTCCGCGGTTACCTTCTTTGTACCTATGTTCCTCTTTCCAGCTCCTGTGATGGCTCTTTTTGTAGATGTCCATTCCTCTTCATCTCTACTGACTACTGAGCTACTCCTAATTGCTGTGTCTATAGCCTTGGAGAACTTCAAGCGTATCTCGTCATTTCTTAGTGCTTCCGTATCCCACTTCTTGGCGTATTGATTCTTCCTGACTACTGCCTTTTACTTCAAACGACTCTTCATCACTTCTATATTGTGATCTGAGTCTGTATCTAACCCTGGGTACGTCTTACAATTCAGTATCTGATTTCGAAATCTCTGTCTGGCCATGAGGTAAGCTAACTGAAATCTTCCCACATCACTCGATCTTCTCTTGTGATTATTGAACAGAGTATTCGCTATTATTAGCTGATATTTATTACAGAACTCAGTTAATCTTTCCCCTCTATGATTCCTTGTCCCAAGCTCATATTATCATGTAACGTTTTCTTCTACTCCTTCCCTTTCAACTGCAATCCAGCCCCCATAAATATTAGATTTTCATCTCACTTTACATATTGTGTTACCCTTTCAGTATTCTCACATACTTCTCTATCTCTTCATCTTCAGCTTGCGGCGTCGGCACGTATACCTGAGCTATCGTGTCGGTGTTGGTTTGCTGTCGATTCTGATGAGAACAACCCTATCACTGAACTGTTCACAGTAACACATTCTCTGCCCTACCCTCGTATTGATAACAAATCCTACTATCGTAATCCCATTTTCTGTTGCTGTTGATATCACCCTATAGTCATCTGACCAGAAATCCTTATCTTGTTTCCATTTCACTTCACTGACCCCTACTATATCTAGATTGAGCCTTTGCATTTCCCTTTTCAGATTTTCTAGTTCCTCTACCACGCTCAAGCTCCTGACATTCCACGTTGCGACTCGTAGAACGTTATCCTTTCGGTGATTACTCAGTCTTTTTCTGATGGTGACCTTCCCCATGGCTGTCCCATCCCGGAGATGGGAATAGGAGACTACTCCTGAATCTTTTGCCAACGGAGAGATCATCATGACACTTTTTCAACCACAGGCCGCGTGTCCTGTGGATACCCGTTACGTGTCTTTAATGCAATGGTTCCCATTGCCTTCTGCATCTTCATGCCGTTGATCAAGAAAAAAGGACCAGTAAAGGAAAAAAATCATAGGCCTGGAACATATACCAATCCAAGAGGTTTATACAACAGTTGCTACATTCTCACGAAAATAAGACGAAGCTGATAACGAATAATAGGAAGAAAAAAGACGAGACTAATTCTTCAGGGATTGTCGGCCAGGTGCTGCCATGTTGAACAAACGGATTTCTGCCGGTTATTCCCTTCTTTACTTTACGATGTTCCAAGCGCGTGACACCGTCTTCTTCAGGTGCACCTAAAGAAGACTGCGAGTTATACAGTTGAAATATCGTGCAAGAAAGACGTGAATAATCGGCAGGAAACCGATTGCTCAACATGAGAAGACGAGACTACTTTAATGCTCGTATCACATGGGAAGACTTGAGGCAAAGATATGACAGTAGGAGAAGCGAAAGACTTCTGCTACTTAAGAAGAAAGGCTACCATCATGACCAAAAGCAAGGAAGATACTCTACAGGATTGAAATATTCGTGTGGAAGCGGAGAAAAAGTTCTCGAGCAGGTGGCTGTGTGGAAGTGAAACAAACCGAAAATACAAAGAAGAAGAAGCTGGAAACATCTGAAATGTGGTGCTATTGAAGAATGTTGATAAATTAAGTGAAAAGTTGAAATATAAATGAAGTACTAAAGCCAAAAGCGGAGGAAAGAAGACTGTGGTAGGGACTTACCAGACGAGGGGGCAAGTTAGTGGAAATTTCTCTACGGCAGCCGGGGATAGTTGAGGTGGCGATAACACTGCAGTGGAAGAGGGGAAAAATATTAGGGTAAGATAAAGACTGGAATATGCAGAGCGGCTTATAGATGATGTTGAGTACAGTAGTTATGTAGAGAGGAAAGGAGAAGCGCAAAACCGGCTGGGTGAGGAGAGCATCAAACCAGGCAAACCACTGATGGGCTCAACAAAAACGTGAGTCTGAGGGCGGTATGTGGTCTCAGGAATGCACGTGTGTCCAGACGGAGCAGCATCTCGTGTGCTAGGCGAGTCCAGTAGCCGAGTGAATGACCGAGTGGGGGAGGGTCGGCGACGTGTAAACACAGCTCCATAACGAGCTGTTTACGCCCGTCGCGGCGGTTTGTTTACTCTAGGGGCCCCAGCTGGCGGCCGGACGGGCTTCCGATCGGAACTGCCGCTCCGGTAGCGCGGGACGGTCTCAAGGGGGGAACCTGCCAACCGCCGAGGCCTCTTTCTCCTTGGCCCTGACCACTGCTCGATGACGAATTAATCAAAGCATCTCCTCGATGTATTAGCTCAGTCAACGAAGACCAGAAAATAACAACTGGGGGAAAAATTCGTGCTGTTGCCAATTTTTGTACAGTGGTAGGAGCAAAGTGTCGTTAACAACATACTAAACATGCCAACCGGCGTGGAGAGGTTTAAAAGTAACTTTTCAGATTTTTATTTAATGTCTCGAAAACCGCAGTATGTAGCAACTAGACAAAATATTCCCCGCTACAAAATAAAGCTGCATTAAATTACTGCAAGAACGGTTCTGTTCATTTTCTTCTACGACTAACAATTTTCCTTTTGCTGGGGTCAAAATCGCACGTTATTAAAAAAAAACAAAAAATGTTCAAATGTGTGTGAATTCTTACGGCACTTAACTGCTGCCAGCCGCGGTGGTCGTACGGTTCTAGGCGCCTCAGTCCGGAACCGCGTGACTGCTACGGTCGCAAGTTCGAATCCTGCCTTGGGCATGGACGTGTGTGATGTTCTTAGGTTAGTTAGGTTTAAGTAGTTCTAAGTTCTAGGGCACTGATGACCTGAGATGTTAATTTCCATAGTGCTCAGAGCCATTTGAACCAGCCAACGTAACTGCTAGGGTCATCAGTCCCTAAGCGTACACACTACTTAACCTAAATTATCCTAAGGACAAACACACACACCTGTGCCCGAGGGAGGACTCGAACCTCCACCGGCATCAGCCGCACAGTCCATGACTGAGACCGCTCGGCTAATCCCGCGCGGATTAAAACTAAAAAATGGTTCAAATGGCTCTGAGCACTATGGGACTTAACTTCTGAGGTCATCAGTCCCCTAGAACTTAGAACTACTTAAAGCAAACTAGCCTAAGGACATCACACACATCCATGCCCGAGGCAGGATTCGAACCTACGACCGTAGCGGTCGCACGGTTCTAGAGTGTAGCGCCTAGAGCCGCTCGGCCATCCGGGCCGGCACAGGCTTAAAAATAACATAGCATTAATGTATATCGTTAAACTATGTGGATTAAGAGTAAATATTTAATGTTGGTACCACATCTAAGTGCAGCAGAAACGAGTTAAGGAAGAAACTGTTTTCTTGCGTGTAACAGGATGCAAACATTGGGGGGGGGGGGGGAGGGTTGAGGTTACAAGCGCGAGGGCAGATAGGTCGCTGGATTGTAGTGATGCACTTCGCTCCTCCACAGTTCGAAAATGAAGACCAAACAGCCAATGCCCCATTCTCTCTATCGCAATATGTCACAAAAAGCGATCCAGTATGAGGTTATGCCCGGGGATGGTTATTTTCCGCAAAATGCGTAACATTAATTGGAGTACAGATATGAATTACTTGTGACGCCAATGCAATAACGCAAACAGATAGGCAGCCCGTACATTGCAGCACACTGTTTAACAATGGTAGACGGAAATTGATTCTTAATCATTCTGTATGGCAGCTGTAGAATTACCCCACAAAGACTGCTGTTCGCTTTTGAGTTTACAGACAGACTATACCTTTCCAGCACATCCTGTCCAGTTCTCCCATGTGAATAGATAAGATAGTTTCACTGAACTCGTGTTTGTACAGTGGAGTTGTTCCCCTTTTATTAAACGAGTACTTATTTGCAGTGGTCGAGTGAGCTTTTATGTAAAATACGTTCCTGTGAACAATGGCTGAGAAGAGTGTATAATTTCTGAGTGCGATGTTGACAGTGAGCTTTGTAGTGCAGCTCGGAAAGAGACTGGATTCGTAAATGTGGCACCTTGCTGCCGCCTACCACTGGCAGCGTATTGCGAAGCCATGTAATTGTGTTCCGTCGCTTGGTGGTGAAACAGTGATTGCACAGAAAGATACTGCACTTTACTCATCATTCATCACGTTACCGCTAGACTGCATGAATCTCGCCCATTCGGGAATTTCTGACACTCGTAGAATGGGCTGCACTGATTGGAGCCACTTACCACACGTCCACCGGTGGGTCTCAATATGTCTGATGGAATAAGACAGATACAGTAGTCGTTATCTACTGTAATGCAGCCCTTCACTTACGTTGAGATATCTGAAGTTTCATAACAAATAGGTAACATAATTCTGTTACAGAGGGAACCCGTTTAAGTCTCTTAGCCCCTTCAGAAGTGGAGAGATGTGAGGCTGGGGTGACACATTTGACAACCTTCAGGCTATGAAAAGTATTCCAACCAGTGATAGAGGAGACAATGAAATCGACATTGTTGAATACGTAGTGACAGTATGTTACACCTGGGACAGGCTCTTCAGTGTGGTACACAAGAAACGGCTCCAGCTGTTAAGCTTCTTTGCGTGGCTCAGTTAAAAACTACAAATAAATAGTCCCTTAATAAACTGAAAATAACTCCACTATAGTATCACGAGCTCAGTGGAATTACTTTGTCTATCCAGGTAAGAGAACTGGACAGGAAATGCTGGAAAGGTATAGACCGTAAGCTGAAAAGCGAGCAGCACTCGTGGCGGGGAGAATTTGCGTTGACCAGAGGAATGTACAGCTACTAAATAGGATTGCTAACAACCGACTTCCCTGTTGCACGGTAGAACAGTGCGCAGAGCTTTACGTAGATATCGTTCAAATGCGTGTCTTGGGTTAGTATTATTAGTAATTCATATCTGCATTCCACATGACGTTAACGTACTTTGTGTAAAATAAGCAGCCCCTCGGGCCACCACACACTGCATCGCTAGTGATTCATAAGGCGAGCTGCGGAAGGGTCAGAATAACATTGTGAATGCCTTGAAGCTTCTTTTTGTGACGTAGTGCGGTAGAGAGAATGTGGAACTAGCTGCTTTGTTTTTATCTTAAAGCCTATGGAAGAGAAAAATGCATCGCCACAATCTGATGACCTACGTGCCCTCACGCTTCTAACGTTCAACACCACCTTTCCACCCTGTTACATCCACAGAACACAATTGATCCCTTAATTTGGCTGTACGGTGCATAGATGTCGTTCACAAGTTTAATATTTGCTCTTAAACCGCATTGTTTAACAAAACTGTTTTTAATAATCTCCGACTTTTCCTCCTCCTTCAACGAGAAAGCTATTACTCCTACAGACAAAATGAATAGGAGTTGTTGTAAGAAATTTAATGTAGTTGAATTTTATACTGGGAAATATTTCCTCTAGAAGCCGCGGTAGGTATCCGAGACAGTCGAGAAAAGCATACAAAACTTATCTTTAAACGCCCTCATACCCTCACTTTCAGAGCCCACCGGTCAACATTTTTAACATGTAGTTCATTACTTTC
This sequence comes from Schistocerca gregaria, assembly GCF_023897955.1. Lineage (NCBI taxonomy): Eukaryota > Metazoa > Arthropoda > Insecta > Orthoptera > Acrididae > Schistocerca > Schistocerca gregaria. Next base: position 802,197,033 of record NC_064921.1, on the reverse strand, counting down.
TTCCTTACAACTGTACAAAAATTTGTGACTACACGAATTTTTTCCTCTAGTTTTCCTCCGTTGAGTGGACGATGTCCGTCAGTTTCCGTGACTGCGCGCAGACGACACGCGTTGCGGGTTGCGTCTCTAACTCGCGCAGGCGCGCCCCGTGATATGACAACGTTTTATAAGCTAAATGGCATTTCTTGGAAAGCAGGTAGACTGCATTATAAGTGTCGAAAGACATGAAAGCGAAACGCAGTTGAGAATGCAGAGTGACACAGGGTTCTGCCCTCTACCTAGCATTATTCAATTTGTGAATTAATCAAGCAGTAATGGAAACGAAGGAAAAATTTGCGCTCAGTCCGGAACCGCACGACTGCTACCGTCGCAGGTTCGAATCCTGGCTCGGGCATGGATGTGTGTGATGTCCTTAGGTTAGTTATATTTAAGTAGTTCTAAGTTCTAGGGGACTGATGACCACAGAAGTTAAGTCCCATAGTCCTCAGAGCCATTTGAAGCATTTTTTTTAAGGAAAAATTTGGAAAGAAAAGTAAGATCAGGAAGAACAAAAAAAAACCTTTATAGTTTGCCAGTGACATTGTATTTCTGCCACAGATCACAGAAGACTTGTGGTTTCGGGTGGACGGAATGGGTACTGTTTGGAAAAAAGGGTATAAAACAAAGTTAATGTAATGTAGTCGAGTAAAATCAGAAGATGCCGAGGAAATCAGATTAATAAATGAGACACCCACGTAATAGATGAGTTTCACAAATTGTGCAACAGACTGATGACGGCCGAAGTGCAGAGGATGTAAAACGCAGGCTGACAATAGCAATAAAAGCATATCTGAAATAGGGAAATTTGTTACCATCGAAGTCTTTCCTAAAGGTAGTTGTCTGAAATGTGGCGTTTTACTGAAATGAAACCTTGACGATAGAAAATTCTCTCTTACAAAAAGGTGTTTTCCTCTCTTCTTTTATTTTATTACATTGTAACTCGTTTTCGCACAAAATGTATAGAATAATTTGTTGTTGCATTATCCTGCATATATTTCAATTTGCATAGTACTGGCTGTTGAGTTATGAGTTGAGTACTTGTATGCTATCAAAACTATTTTTGTAGAAGTTTTTGAAACGTAGGTCTACAGAAGAATATTGAAAATTAGATGATTGGATTGATTAGCAAATGAGAGGTAGTGAATCAAAGTCAGTAAAAAGGAAATTTTTCATCTCGACTAAAAGAAGGGGTGGTTTACACGACACATCTTTAGGCGTCAAAGAATCTTCATTTTAGTTATGGAGCGAAGTGTGAAAGCAACTAATTGCAGAGAGAGAGAGAGAGAGAGACAGAGAGAGAGAGAGAGAGAGGTCAATGCTTGAACATACTATGCAGGTGAAATGGGTGTACGTTATAATAGCTAAGCCGGGATACTTTTGCTTACGCCATTTACAGTGCTTGCTCCTACTGGTAATGTACGTTGCACTGATTTATTATAGAACCGTGGATCCTCGGAGTAAATAAATATAACATATTGCGCATAATAGGTGCATCGGCCCATTGCTTACCGATTACAGTGTTGACGGCAAGTGATTGGAAACGATAAGTATGGTACCGTAAGATACCTATGATTATCTTCCAAAGCGATCTCAGTGATATGTCGCTATAAAACTAGATGTAGAAAATCAGATGGCAGGCTGCTACTGACTCGGAGAATTATTATTGTTTTTATTGTTGTGGTCTTCAGTCCTGAGACTGGTTTGATGCAGCTCTCCATGCTACTCTATCCTGTGCAAGCTTCTTCATCTCCCAGTACCTTCTGCCACCTACATCCTTCTGAATCTGCTTAGTGTAGTCATCTCTTGGTCTTCCTCTACGATTTTTACCTTCCACGCTGCCCTCCAATATTAAATTGGTGATCCCTTGATGCCTCAGAACATGTCCTACCAACCGGTCCCTTCTTCTGGTCAAGTTATGCCACAAACTTCTCTTCTCCCCAATCCTATTCAATACTTCCTCATTACTTATGTGATCTACACATCTAATCTTCAGCATTCTTCAGTAGCACCACATTTCAAAAGCTTCTATTCTCTTCTTGTCTAAACTATTTACCGTCCATGTTTCACTTCCATACATGGCTACACTCCATACAAATACTTTCAGAAATTACTTCCTGACACTTAAATCTATACTCGATGTTAACAAATTTCTCTTCTTCAGAAACGCTTTCCTTGCCATTGCCAGTCTACATTTTATATCCTCTCTGCTTCCACCATCATCAGTTATTTTGCTCCCCAAATATATAAGGAAATGTTATTCACTAACGAAAGAGGTGCCTTTTCGTCCGAATTTTGGGCACTGATAGTCAGTCTGGGACTGTTATCGGGTTGGATTAGTAGAACAGATCGGGAAGGTTCAGTTAAGAGTGGTGCGTTTCGTCACTGGATCGTCTAATTGGCTGTTCCCTGCTCTGTGATACAATAGAAAGCACGAAACAGCGTCCACCTGTACTGGGATAGCAGGGTGTGATTGCGGCCTAGTTGTGTCTCGTCGGAACAGAATAAGAGACTAAACTACCAACAGTTACACCAGCCTGGTGTCTTCATACATCTACTTCTGCATGGATACTCTGTAAATCACTTTCAAGTGCCTGGCAGAGGGTTCATCGAGCCACATTCACAATTCTCTATTATTCCAATCTCGTATATTGCACGGAAAGAATGAACACCTATATCTTTCCGTACGAGCTCTGATTTCCCTTATTTTATCTTTCTGATCGTTCCTCCGTATGTAGGTCGGTGTCAACAAAATATTTTCGCATTCGGAGGAGGAAGTTGGTGATTGGAATTTCTTGAGAAGATTCCATCGGAACAAAAAACGCCTTTCTTTTAATGATTTCCGGCCCAAATCCTGTATCATTTCTGTGACACTCTCTCCCATATTTCACTATAATTCAAAACGTGTTGCCTTTCTTTGAACTTTTTCTATGTACTCCGTCAGTCCTATCTGGTAAGGATCCCACACCACCCAGCAGTACTCTGAAAGAGGACGGAAAAGCGTAGTGTAGGCAGTCTCCTTAGTAGGTCTGTCACATTTTCTTAGTGTCCTTCCAATAAAACGCAGTTTTTGGTTAGCCTTCCCCACAACATTTTCTATGTGTTCCTTCCAATTTAAGTTGTTCATAATTGTAATACCTAGGTATCTAGTTGAAGTCGTTCTTCCAGTACAGAAACAACACTTCGGCTTTGGGTCCATTAAATGATGAAGCTGGAACATAGTTCATAGGGCTGCTAGATATTTTATGATGGAAACATGTTCCCCCAGAAAAAGTACCCAACTAAGTTCTACAACGTTCTCAAGATAATTCGTTGATCATTCTCAGTAATCAAAATTCAGTACTTTATCACTTTCTAAAATGGGGTTACATATTACTAACATGCTTTGCTAGCAGATGAACGAGTTTATCTATGGACTTTCTAAGGCCGTTCAGTCACCCTTAGCATGGCAAGAACCTCTTCACTGGGCGTCGTTCGTTACGTAGACAATGACGCACGAAATGATTCGAGTAGCCTTAGTTTATCAATTGGTTATCTAAAATTAATTGTAGAACGATGTTCTAATTTCATCATAAGAGTGCAGTGTTGAGAAGGACTCCCACACTATTTTATACTACAGCTGAAGAGTAATTTAGTTAATATTAATGAAAGAAAATAAAAGATTTGGTGCGCAGACAAGAGGATAATACCCTCTAGCTTTCAGTACTGTAATCGATCGGAACCAAAGTAGTTTATGTTGGCACAGTTTCCCACGAACGCAGCATTATGGTAGCTGCACATGTCACGGTTTGTTTGTGGCTCCGTGTGACATAATACAATCGCCATTATTGCTTCGGTCACCTCAGGTGTAATTTGTAGGGAAGAAAATATTTGCATCAGGCCGAAAGGCTACAGAATTCAGCTCTGAGAAAATGTACACGTAGACGAAAGTTGTCACTGTGACATCTGGCAATAGACATTCCATCAGTTAAGATGGCAGGTGACAGTAACTGTAGAAGAAATCCAAGGCTTCTTTATTTGAATGTACCCATATGTAAGTGGCTCCGGGGGTTAAAACATAGGGGGTAATCGTTTCAACATTTTCCTAAACACAGGGATCGCCCACACACAGCTAATGATACAGGCTCGTGAATAGGACTATTTAATGTTCGTGTACTTAGACTACACATAGATGTTTCCCGTGAGCGCTTGTATCGTCACCGCTGCAACCACCAACTGTAATTTAATCCATTAATTACTGACTTAATTAGCTGCAGGTGGGATGGACCTGCACATTTTGAGGACCATAAATATGTGGTAAAAATCCAAGTATATTACACTAGGAAAACACATTAATGTGGACTGCACTGTTGATATACTGTTTTAATCACACAATCGTTGTAAGTTGTAATTAGCGGTTCAACCACAGCGGTCTGTTTGCGATGCATTAAAGCCTATTGTTGTATCGATCAGTCACATTTACTAACGCGTCGATTATTTCACTGTTCCGATATTTAGTCCTGCCATTGATAGCCGCTACAGTTTGTTGTAATTAACTTTAGTTCATCCTAACTTTTATGAGCGTACGTACAACTGTTTCGCGTCACGACTGGTTGTTGTCTCGCAGGACGATATACGAACGAAATTACCTCTACGTGTGAATTTTTAACTGCACACAGTTTATTGGTTTCTCTTCAATACATTGTTCTATGTATTATGAAAAACTTCAGTTTTTTTCTCCTTTTTTTGCTTCCGTAATCGCGGCGATGAGGCTGACGTTGGCGCAGCTTTGCAACACATGAACTCGGAAAGTACACTTCATAATAACATTTACAGATGAAGTCTAATATAAAACATACAACTTCTATGGTGAGGTTTTTAGCCGCTTTTGGCAACGCAACAGTTGGCCACGCCTACGTCAATACTCATGATGCTCACAACGAAACCACACGCACGATTTCTTAGCAATCACACTCCGCGCTCTCGAGATACGCAAGTGGAGATTTTGAGGCAGTCAGCGATGTTACAGTAGGCTCAAATTTAGTAGTCAGTAATCCGTAGTTTGGGGTTAAGTCTAGTGATCAGAGACTTTACGCCGCCACCTTTCCTTCCCTTGACGGTCAGGTAAAGGCGTTAAAATGACCTTTACAACCGAGATTCGAACCAGTTACCTCCGGGACGAGCGTCATCATACAAAAGTGCGTTAACGACCTCGGCTCCCGAGGCGTGTGCGCCAGCAGTAATGCTGCATCTGATTAATGTAGCTAATTTAGGTACCGAAAGAGGTGGTTACAACATAAATGATTAAGACTTAAAGCAAAATAATGTAACAGGAAGATGAAAAATTGTTTCTGAAAACTGAAACAGTGGTGTAATTATTGTTCTTGCAAGCAAGTAGCCAAACTAAACATAAAAAAGATTGCACAACTGACAGCCTCCTCTCTACAATGAAGAAGAAATTCACTATTATTATTACCAACCGCATGGGGAAAATAGAATTTCAGGGAGGCAGAAAGCAACCTTTAGAAGCGGATTCACAAAATGGACCATTTGGATTATAGGTCGCACCATCATACTACAAAGCATGACGTCACTCTACACACGCAGCAGATAAATACAGCTTCGCTCTTTTTTTTTTTTTTTTAAGCCTTTGCATTAGCTTCATCAAAATCTGTAGTGACCGTGCTTGAGAAACAAAGTATTTCTACAAAATTGTTTAGTATTCTGTGAATATATACGTTAATGCTGCTTCGTCGGGAAGTGAAAGATAATGAACTGCAAGAGCAATCAGGCAAGGAAATTCCGTATCACAAAAATAATTGTCAAGAGTCATACAGGAAGCTTGCAGTTCTTTAAATTATAAACGCTAATAGTTAAAACATGTTGATGGAACGTAATAATTGGACTGACTTCGTTGTGATACCGATATTGTAATGTTTGCTTCAAAAGTTGAAACATTTAAACAGAGAATAGAAAAAATTAATACAGAATGTTTCGAAAGTAGCCCTGAAAGTCAGTCATAATAGGACTTAAGTACAGTAATGTACAATGAACAGATCGAAAAGAAAATATTAAAAATTAATGAATTTATGTATGTAAGGCAGCTGTAGACTGGATGAAGAACAAAAGATATGAACAAATAACTAAGAATAATCTTGATCGAATTTGGTAATTTAAACGAAGTTTTCATCAACAAAGCTTTCGACACATTTCAAAATGATAGTTTGCATTCGAAGTAGATTACCAGTTCTGACATGTGCCGAAAACAATTTAGTGGGTAGTAAGGTAGAGCTCTGTGTACCTCTCTGTCCACCATATACAGGGTGTGAGGGTTATAAGTTGATGACTGAGAACAGTGTACTGAACAACATTGCATCAGTTCTTGCTTCGCCGGCTAGTGTGGCCACGCGGTTGTAGGCGCTTCAGTCTGGAACCGCGCGACCTCTACGGTCGCAGGTTCGAAGCCTGCCTCGGGCATGGATGTGTGTGATGTCCTTAGGTTAGTTAGGTTTAGGTAGTTCTAAGTTCTAGGGGACTGATGACCTCAGATATTTAAGTCCCATAGTGCTCAGAACCATTTGAACCATTTTTTTGAGTACTTGCTTCATTTGTAGGATAATAATTATAGTTATCACGAGTGGTATTCTTTTAGGTTGGTTAGTATCTCCAAGTACTTGTGGCACAAGTAGGCCATTCATGTTTATATTCCCTAGGTCAGCAGGTCAGATATTGAGATGTGGACGCATGGATGCAAAAGATAGCCTATTTTGACAGACGCAATCCGTTCGTGAGGCAGTTAACAACGTTCAGCAAACGACAGATAGTGAAATATGTAATGTGTTTGCGGGAAGACTGTTAGATGCAAGGAAAAAACAGTGAACACACAGCAGTGGGTACACCTTAAGGTACTAATAATCACAATATCTGTACCTATACCCCTAACACCTTGTATATATTGTACTAAATACTATATGCATTTCCAAGTATGCACATAAGTGATGAGGCTGCTCGCAAATGATGTGACTGTAGTTAGAAACTTGCTACGAAAGGCAGAGAGACTTTCAGACAATCAGAATCTCGACACAGATACGTGCAATCTAATGCGTGTCAATAAACGACTATATTTTATACTGTTTGACTAAATGAACGGCGATCAGCGACTATAATCAGTCACAACTTTGGAATCATTATGAGGTTCTGTTCAGAGCGATTTAAGGCGGAACCGACACAGAAAACAAGCCAGGAGGAAAAAGACGCCAGACATTTTGTAGGGATCCTCAGGAAGTGCCACTCACGATGAAGAGAGTTCGCCTACAAAATCCTCGTCCGATAAATGACTGAGTACTGTTCCTCAGTGTGGGTCCCTGCAAGTAATGACGGAAGTATATTTTGACTAAAGTTCAGTCTTGATCACACCATTTATGTTATTTATGTCATTGAGACATAAATGGTGTGATCAAGACTGAACTTTAGTCAAAATATAATAATCTATTGATCACTGTATTCCAAAAATGTTTATCAAAATTGTAATAACGGAAGTGGTGGAAGAGATACAAAGAAGAGCTACAAAAGACGTCACGGCTTTGCTCAGTCTCCGTGAGTGTGTAACACGGTTGCTAAACAAACCAAAAGCGTCCATTCGATAGTTTGTAGGTTGATGGCGGGGAGCCTAAAAAATGGTTCTAATGGCTCTGAGCACTATGGGACTCAACGTCTGAGGTCATCAGTCCCCTAGGAACTTAGAACTACTTAAACCTAACTAACCTAAGGACATCACACACATCCATGCCCGCATGCCCGAATGCCCGAGGCAGGATTCGAACCTGCGACCGTAGCGGTTCGTGGTTCAAGTCTGTAGCGTTGTAGCGCCTAGAACCGCACGGCCACTCCGGCCGGCGGGGGGCGGGGAGGGGGGGGGGTGCTAGATCGGGGTTCTGGAGAATTTTTAATATTTTGGAATACTAGTGGTGACTTATAAGCAGCCATAAAAGGTCACATTTCCGAACCTTAAATGATGTTCTTGAAAGACAAGCACCTTACTATACATTCCTTTTCCTTTCCGTAAGCGCTACGTGGGGGGCGGGGACGGGCACGCCCTCGGGTATGCATCTCGTGGAAATAAGGTGATGCTAAAATTGGAGAAAATCGGGCTCATATGGAAGACTACTGCGATCTTCGTGTTCGCGTAATATCCGGAAGCAGAATAGTAATGAATGAGGTGGAGGGGGGGGGGGGGATGACATTGGTATAATATGTACCCTACGTTACGCTCCGTTAAGTGTTGATTTGTTCTGTGGGGTTAGCAGAAAGAGACATTTCGCGAACCAGTTAGAGCCGATCTGAACCGCCGCCTCCGGATTTCCCAAGACGTCGTGGTACACTTGCGATGGCTCTATTTGTCAGGGAGCGCGCTGATCCCCGGCTGACGGTATTGGCTGGCGCTTTAGTGGGTATTAGAGGCTCTGCCGCCGCTATCAAGACAGCCGTCTCCGAGCTGTTTTGCAACCGCGTGACGCGGCGTTTCGGTAGTGTAGCGGCTATCAGCGTGATTACGGCAGTAATCTGCTCTTAATGCCTTCACCGCGAGCTGTTGCGTAATGTAGCTACAGCAGGCGCTGCAAGCCACTGCAGCGATGAGATTGTTGTTCTTGAGAGCGTTAATGTGAGGCTGCAGCAGCCTTGGTATGAGAAAGACTAGGGAACTAAACTCGACGCAGTCAGTAACAAGTCATGTTTGGGCTGTTGCAACAATTTTGTTAGTTTAGGGAGCGATGAAATTCTTCTCCTATGTACATTGTTGAGCTAAGGACTAATAAGATGGTAGTTGAGAAGCGAAAAATATCCTCATTTCTAGGACGTATAGTCACATGGGATGGCCGAAGAAAAAATAGATTGGCACTCGGGCACAAGCCTTTTCTGGTATCAAATTTTAAGTAATATATTTTATTAGATTTTAAGTGATAGAACCCATTATGTTGTCCTGGGCGACGAGTGTTAATCAGAGACAGGGGTATCGTCAGGAGTGCCTAAGGGAAGTGTGATAGCACTCCGTCTTCAGGTCACAAGTGGCCCACCGGGACCATCCGACCGCCGTATCATCCTCAGGTGAGGATGCGGATAGGAGGGACGTGTGGTCAGCACACCGCTCTCCCGGTCGTTATGATGGTTTTCTTTAACCGGAGCCGCTACTATTCGGTCGAGTAGCTCCTAAACTGGCATCACGAGGCTGAGTGCACCCAGAAAAATGGCAACAGCGCATGGTGGCTGGATGGTCACCCATCCAAGTGCCGACCACGCCCGACAGCGCTTAACTTATGTGATCTCACAGGAACCGGTGTATCCACTGCGGCACGGCCGTTGCCGAAGTGTGACAGGACAAATATTAATTTTTATATGCAATGAAGTACATAATTAAAGTTTCAGTTGCAAAACGCTGTACAAAGAGAGTCACTGCTCAGAATGACGTAAATTTTGTGCAGTATATTATTGACGAAGGGGGAACCATGATGGCACAAAAAAAAAGGTCAATAGATGGCGCTGAAAGCGTCTTAACATAAATGGGGTAAGCGTCATGAAAAAAAAAATCATAAGGTAAATGGGGTCGGCTACAAATAAATAACAGTTGAATCGCAATACGATGGCTGTGTTTTGAGTTGTACATTACACCACCTGTAATGTTCAATGTGCATGATTGCACAAGTTCGACAGGCAGTAGTTGTAGCACACATCGGATGCGAAAACTCGGTTTTTGATTGTCCTGAGGCCAAATACTGCCCAAAAAGCAAAATACTATCGGTCTTTAACCGTCCTGGGACCAAACGCCGCATAAAAAGCAAGATGGCATCAATTTCTAATTGTCGTGAGGCTGACGCAGAACATTTTAAATATGCTGCCCACCGTTTTACCGCGAGTTCCACAACAGGTAAGATTGTCTCGAGATCACGTTCAGAATGTATGGCGCAATGCGTGCTACAGTTCAGCTATGTTCGTGATTGAAGCACTGAGCACAACACCTTTTCGATAACCCCACAGCCGGAAGTCACATGGATTGAGATGAGGTGATCAGGTGATGGCCAAGCTGTGGGATATTTATTGCTGATAATTCCAGCACTTCCGAAATGCCTCTGCAGCATCTGCCCCATTGGCTGTGCAATGTGCGGAGGAGCGCCACCTTGCATAAAAACGATCCTACCCAAACATCCACGCTGGTGAATGGTTGGAATGACGTTAGTGAGCAAAAGGCTCTCATAGGGTTTACCAATGACGTTACAGGTAACAAGACCCACAGAACTCATCTCCTCGAGAATATACAGCCTTCCGGTGAACAATGTCGTCAGCCCACAAAACACAAGTCACGTTAGGACAATGAAGTGGTACCGGTGGATATGCGTACGGGTTTTCCGTTGCCCGTTATCTGCAATTCTGCGTGTTGATATATCCTTGGAAATGGGCTTCATATGTCTGCAGAATGTTCCATGGCAATTCATCGTCCATTACAATGCGAGCAAGACATTCGGAGCGAACGTCTGTATTACTGGTCGGTCAGCATGAAGCAACTCCTGAACGGGGGTGATTTTATATTAATAGCAATGTAGGACGTGCATGTGTAAGCGTGTTTCATTGCCGTCGATCAACATCTGTTACCCGCATGCGCAGTACCGCCGCGGTGGAGCATATAAGGCCGCGCTTGGCATCTTGTCGTCAGTCTTGTGACTCACTCTGAGGATGGCCGGACGATACGCGGCCGAAATATCAGTGAAGGAAATTTTATTTTCGCGGGTGCATGCCCGAAATTTAATGGACTAGCAATGTAGGATGTCCGGTAGAATTTTATAGACCATGGTCACAGGCATATCCAAAGTTACGGCAATACCCTGCACACTGCTTGTTTGCACACCACCGCCCATCCACTCTTGCAGTGATGTGGCCACCCGTTCGAACGACGTCGAATAAACTTCTTTCCTGCCTCTGCCACATTGCACTTCAAAAGAATCTATCTTTCAGAACTTCGTAATCATTTTCTCAAGACTCTTAGCAGATGTTGAATCGATGCCTTTTTCCCCCTTGAGTGTCCGGAACCTCTACAGGGCTGCTGGCACATAGTCACTTGCCTTGTAAAAAAGATTTATCAGCAGGATGAGATCCTTCATGGAGACAGACATGCTGGACATCTCGGAAGCTAATGAAGGAACAGACGTATACCACACGTCTGTTGGCATACACATTCCGAAGCTTACAGCCCCATCTATTAAATTTTCGCTATTTTTTTTATTTCATGACGTTTCCCCTTGCGCTGTTAAAAGTAGAAGTCATTCTGTGCACAGATGTTTGAAACTGGAACTTTAATTATGGATACGAACGATCTCTTGGGTGTCTGAGCTGAGGTATGCGACTGTTTAGTGGGGACGCTGTAGTGTACGGCAAAGTGTCGTTACTGAATGACTGTGGTGGGATGATTTGGAAGGGATTTCTGTTTGGTGTAATGAATGGCATTTAGCTCTGAACGTAGAAAAATGTGAGTAGGCAGTGAGTGAGCAGATGAATAGGAATAAATTCCGCAATGTTCGCATTAGTAGGCTGCTGTTTGACACAGCCATGTCGATTAGATATCTATGTGTAAAGCTGCTATTTGACATGAAAGAGAACGACCACGTAAGGACGGTAGTCGAGAAGGTGAATGGTCGGTTTTGGTTTATTGGGACAGTTGCACGAAAGAGCGCATTTACAGATAAAAAAGTTTTGCATAACCCATGTTCCCTGAACTCATAAATATAGACGTTGACTGTGGATACTGTGTCACAGACATAGTCCCTTTGACTGTTCAGAGATGTCACTAAAACCGCCCAAAGATGTAAACAACCATGCATGAGCAGCGCCTATTAGCCGAAGGGGTCCGACAGCCGATGAGTTAAAGTCATTCCATCAGGAAGGAAGTACACGGCTCGTGTTGTCTGTAACTCAACCCATGCCTTGACGGTCTATGCCGCAGTTCGATCGCGTCCGCATTGTTACTATGTGCCAGGAAGGGCTCTCAACAAGGGAAGTGTCCAGGCGTCTCGGAGAGAACCAAAGTGATGTTGTTCGAACATGGAGGAGATACAGATAGACAGGAACTGTCGACGACATGCCTTGCTCAGGCCGCCCAAGGGCTGCTTTTGCAGTGGATGACCGCTACCTCCGGATTACGGCGCAGAGGAACCATGACAGAAAAACCACCATGTAGAATAATGCTTTTCGTACACCCACAGTACGTCGTGTTATGACTCAAACTGTGCGCAATAGGCTGCATGATGCGCAACTTCACTCCCGACGTCCATGACGAGATCCATCTTCGCAACCACGACACCATGCAGCGCGGTACAGGTGGGCCTAACAACAAGCCGAATGGACTACTCAGGATTGGCAACACGTTCGCTTCACCGATGAGAGTCGCATATGCGTTGAACCAGACAATCGTCGGAGACTTGTTTGGAGGCAACCCGGTCAGGATGAACGCCTTAGACACACTGTCCAGCGAGTGCATCAAGGTGGTGGCTCCCTACTGTATTGGGGTGGCATTATGTGGGGCCGACGTGCGCCGCTGGTTGTCATGGAAGGCGCCGTAACGGCTGTACAACATGTGAATGTCATCCTCCCACCGATAGTGCAACCACATCGACAGAATATTGGTGAGGCATTCGTATTCATGGACGACAGTTCGGGCCGCTTCGTTCACATCTTGTGAATGACTTCCTTCGGGATAACGACATCGCTCGACTAGAGTGGCCACCATATTCTCCAGACATGAACCCTATCGAACACGCCCGGACGACGTGACCCACCAACTACTTTGAGGGATCTACGCCGAATCACCGTTGAGGAGTGGGACAATCTGGACCAACAGTGCACGGATGAACTTGTGGATAGTATGCCACGAAGAATACAGGTATGCATCAATGCGAGAGGACGTGCTACTGGGTATTAGAGGTACCGGTGTGTACATTAGTCTGGACAACCACCTCTGAAGGTCTCTCTGAGTGATAGTACAACATGCAATGTGTGGTTTTCATGAGCAGTAAAAAGGGCGGAAATGACTATGTTGATCTCTGTTCGTATTTCCTGCACAGGTTCCGGAACTCTCGGAGCAGAGGCGATGCAAAACGTTTTTGATGTACTTATAAGGCAGGTCGCATATAGAACGCAAGTGCGATCAATTATTGAGTACCACTCGAGTGTCTTGGAACCCTTCTACATCAGGTTGAAGGAAGACAATGAAACAGTTCAGAGACATGCCACTAGATTTGTACCCAGTAGGTTCGATCAACTCGATAATGTTACGGAAATGCTCCACGAAATCAAATGGCAATCCCTGGAATGAAGATGGCGTCCTGTAAGCGAAACATTATTAATGAAGTCTAGAGAACCGGCATTTGCGATTGACTGCAGAACGATTCTTCTGCTGCTAACGTACATCTCGCTTAAGGACAGGAGGAATTAGGGCTCTTATGGAAGCAAATAGACAGTAACTTTCCTCTCCCTCAATTTGCGAGTGGAACAGGAAAGTTAATCACAAGTGTGGTACAAGGTACCCTGTGCCATGAGTCATATGGTGGTTTCGGAGTATCTATGTATATTACACATGTATATCACAAATCTAGTAACTACAGGTCTAAATGCCTGACGCCAGTCTGTTGTAGAGTTTTGGAATATGTTTCATTACACTCCTTGAAATGGAAAAAAGAACACATTGACACCGGTGTGTCAGACCCACCAACTTGCTCCGGACACTGCGAGAGGGCTGTACAAGCAATGATCACACGCACCGCACAGCGGACACACCAGGAACCGCAGTGTTGGCCGTCGAATGGCGCTAGCTGCGCAGCATTTGTGCACCGCTGCCGTCAGTGTCAGCCAGTTTGCCGTGGCATACGGAGCTCCATCGCAGTCTTTAACACTGGTAGCATGCTGCGACAGCGTGGACGTAAACCGTATGCGCAGTTGACGGACTTTGAGCGAGGGCGTATAGTGGGCATGCGGGAGGCCGGGTGGACGTACCGCCGAATTGCTCAACACGTGGGGCGTGAGGTCTCCACAGTACATCGATGGCCGGCCGCGGTGGTCTCGCGGTTCTAGGCGCGTAGTCCGGAACTGTGTGACTGCTACGGTCGCAGGTTCGAATCCTGCCTCGGGCATGGATGTGTGTGATGTCCTTAGGTTAGTTAGGTTTAAGTAGTTCTAAGTTCTAGGGGACTGATGACCACAGCTGTTAAGTCCCATAGTGCTCAGAGCCATTTTGAGTACATCGATGTTGTCGCCAGTGGTCGGCGGAAGGTGCACGTGCCCGTCGACCTGGGACCGGACCGCAGCGACGCACGGATGCACGCCAAGACCGTAGGATCCTACGCAGTGCCGTAGGGGACCGCACCGCCACTTCCCAGCAAATTAGGGACACTGTTGCTCCTGGGGTATCGGCGAGGACCATTCGCAACCGTCTCCATGAAGCTGGTCTACGGTCCCGCACACCGTTAGGCCGTCTTCCGCTCACGCCCCAGCATCGTGCAGCCCGCCTCCAGTGGTGTCGCGACAGGCGTGAATGGAGGGACGAATGGAGACGTGTCGTCTTCAGCGATGAGAGTCGCTTCTGCCTTGGTGCCAATGATGGTCGTATGCGTGTTTGGCGCCGTGCAGGTGAGCGCCACAATCAGGACTGCATACGACCGAGGCACACAGGGCCAACACACGGCATCATGGTATGGGGAGCGATCTCCTACACTTGCCGTACACCTATGGTGATCGTCGAGGGGACACTGAATAGTGCACGGTACATCCAAACCGTCATCGAACCCATCGTTCTACCATTCCTAGACCGGCAAGGGAACTTGCTGTTCCAACAGGACAATGCACGTCCGCGTGTATCCCGTGCTACCCAACGTGCTCTAGAAGGTGTAAGTCAACTACCTTGGCCAGCAATATCTCCGGGATCTGTCCCCCATTGAGCATGTTTGGGACTGGATGAAGCATCGTCTCACGCGGTCTGTACGTCCAGCAACTGAGGCGCCAGGTGGAAATGGCATGGCAAGCATCTCTACGATCGTCTCCATGGGAGAATAGCAGCCTGCATTGCTGCGAAAGGTGGATATACACTGTACTAGTGCCGACATTGTGCATGCTCTGTTGCCTGTGTCTATGTGCCTGTGGTTCTGTCAGTGTGATCATATGATGTATCTGACCCCAGTGACGAGGGCGCTGGAAAGTTTGTAGAACGCCACGACAAGTGTCTAAGTCGGATCGACGACTATTTAGAGAGGCAGTTTGAAGGTGTTGCCTACTGTTGGGAATAAAAAAAATTGTTTTTCACTGTGGTTTTCATTTCGCGACTGATCGAATGTTACTTTCCAAACAGTCCTCTTAAAAATGTACATAGCTTCTCAACATTAAAAAAAAGTAAACTTATGGTTCAAAAAATGGCTCTAATCACTATGGGACTTAACATGTGAGGTCATCAGTCCCCTAGACTTAGAACTACTTAAACCTAATTAACCTAATGACGTCACACACATCCAAGTCCGAGGCAGGATTCGAATCTGCGACCATAGCAGCTGCGCGGTCCGGACTGAAGCGCCCAGAACCGCTCGGCCACAGCGGCTGGCAAACATATGGTTCATGCTAGATTAAAACTTTAATCTGGGTGATGGGTCATAAAATAACGATAAATTGTAATTTTTCTTTCGCAGTTGGATTGTCACGAAATCTACATTTGTTAACCTTAGTTTTAACCGAAAAGTCTACCATGCGCAACGTTGCTCTATCCATGTCTGTTTGTTGGTCCTTCTCTCTTCCGCCTCTAAACTCCCCTGTTTGTGTGGGTCTCGGTCTCGGTCCTGTACGTTTTACGATCTAAAGTGCTTGCGGATTTTTTTCTTTATTTTTTTTTAGGCCTGTTGAGACTAGCAATCTTATTTTTCAAGAATGTGTAAATCTAATTAGTTAGCCTGTTTGGACAAATACTGTCTCTACATTCTTTCTATATCTCTTAATTTTTCATACTTACTGTAACCGTGATTTCAGGGGCTTCCCTGTATATTTATGCATTCGATTCTGGGTCACATATTCCTTCTTTTACTCTACATTGTCTACATTTGTTGATAGTTTTTTGTTATTTTACTTCCAATTGGTCTTTTAATGTTTTGTGATGGAAAGTAAGTGCCCCTGATGCGTAGAGAGCTTTTGATCGCTATGGCCCAATGTTGAATTTTACAGTTACAGCAAAGGCAGTTCTTGCCTGTAAATTTTTTATGTTGACTGCTATGCAGTGTCTGTCTTCTCAAGTCTGGATTCTGTGGTATTATTTTCGTTAATATTGTAGAGATACAATCACCTGAGTAGTCTTTAACAGCAAATACTTCTGAGCAAGTATGGTACTGGCTCGATATAGAGTACGGTAGCTCGATTTGATTGTACGTGTACTTGCACTCGGGTAAACTTGGCAGCGGCCACTCTGCTGGTGGCAGCATAGGTTTTTCCGAGGCTTCTTCTAGCGGTGGGCTGAGATCCTCACGTCGAGTCGACCCGGGAAGCGAAAGAGTGAAGTGCTTCACCATGGCTGTGACTTCTTGTCTGCATCTATGGAGCTGTTCGCGGAGTCCGCCAGGAATGCAGGCGCAGCCGTGATAACGCCGTTGTCCGAGTCTGTCAGGCGCCAAGGGCAAACCTCATTCCCACTCATCTGTGGGCAGTCTCTGTATCCTCGTGTCCGGGATCGCCTCTGATTTCTGCGGCGCGATGGTGGCTTGGTACAGCTGAATCATTCGTTGCACATGGAACATACTTGGTTATTTTGTGGCGTGGTGTGGCCTGGTACACTTTGCAGTGTGGTGGCTTCAGATGAGGGGGTCGGTTGCGGAAACTGTTGACTCAAACCGCTGGACGCATCGTTTCCCAGGTTGCTGCTTGGAAAAAGTCGCATATGTTCGAGACATGCTTAGTTTTTTTAAGGTTCCTTGTTTTAAAGATTTTTTAATTATCTGGAGATGCACTTAAAGGTTTCATATTTTAAGGTCTTCTTGCTCAGTCGCTAGATTGTTTGGGACTGACTCTGGATGACCTTAGGATTTTATGTTTTGCATCTTTTACAACGTACCTTCTCTCTGTTTTAGTTGTGCCAGGCGCCAATTAAGGAATCCGTTGCCTGTCGGTTGAAACTGAATCGGTGTAAAGTTAAATTTGAAGTGTTTTCCAGTTATGAACTGTTAAATTTGGTAGTGAGACGTTGTACTGTTTGTTCATTCATTCGTTTGTGCTGGCTGTGTTAAATATTTTCAAGGATCAATTTATAGATTGTTTAGTTCTGTCAAATATTGAAGTGGAATACACACTTACCGCTCAACCTAAACCTTTGTTCCAACCAACTTCAATTAATTCAAAACGTTTGACGTAGCACAGCAAAACCCTCTCACGCCGCGCCTCGCTTGGAACACTTGAGCGGCGGCAGCGGAAGTTGAAAGGAAATCGGATCGTCGATGAGGCAATGGCGCGATTCTGGATTCGCATTTCGGAGGACAGCGGTTCAAATCCTCACTTTACCAAACAGACTGACGTTTACCGTGGTTTCCCTACATCGGCTGAGGCAAACACGCCATGGTGTCTTTGGTAATGACGCGGCCGATTTCGTTCCCGAACTGGAGGTTGAGCTCCGTCTCTAATGACCCCGCAGTCGACGTGACATTAATCCTAAACGTTTCTCCTTTCTTCCTTTGGATGTTCACTCTTCTGCCACGTGGACGAAATGAACGTCTCAGATTGAAATGTAATGTGGAAGTGTAGTAGGTTTAGCAAGTTAAAGTGGAGGCGTCACTTTACCAGAGGTGATTGCCTGGGCTGGAACGGCATGGGAGTGCGTGGAGCGCACGTGTTGACGTCGCCCGGCGGCCGCCTTTGCCGATGCGCTTCCCAGAACAAGTGGCGTGGCGTGGACGCCAGCTGGCGGTCCTGGGTTCCTGTGAACGCGGCAGCGCCCTCGCTAGCTGCTTCTCGCCGGCACGCTTTTTCTCCGCATTTCCACGGCCCACGCGAGTACAGACAGAAAGCAGCTGGCCGCAATGTCAGGGGGCCACTGTGCACAGCTCGGATGCGTGCCACGCCTAAAGCCGTCGGCACACGGACCGTGCATCCGAACGTTGAGCGTGCCGAGTTTCTGACGTCATAGCGCAGAATAGCACGTGGAATAGTCTTTCCAAACGTGCAGAGCAATATCTGGCATATGAGATATTCTGAGCGTGCGTCTGAGCGTTGACCAATGAGATGAAACAACGCCGTCTCCATTCAGTACAGAGTTGTGAGGCGTCATATTGCCATTCATTTCAAGCCTATATGTATATATGCCGTTTCTGAGCACCAGCAAATTGAGAATCACTGGAAAACCCGTTGTTATTTCTGTGATTCGATCCAATAAATTAATGAGAAACATCATATTCGAAGCCAAAGAATTATTGTAACTTGCGTATTATGAGAGGAGGCTATTTGAAGGCAGCGACACACTGAAGATCCACCCAAAACGCATTGTTCTTGGTAAAATTTGTTATAATTAAATTTCAATTAGTAACATAATTAGCTACGATTAACGTTTTTACCAATGACAAAGATAATATGACGGCGTGCGGTGGTACTGTTGGTGTAGCGTAGTGAGTAGCGTCTCTGTCCATGAATGAGTTTTTGATGGGGCGGCGGTTCACGTCGTAACACTTCCAAATTTGTTTCCTGACATTCGCGTTTTTATTATGTTCTGATACTTTATTATTAGTTAAATATAAGTATATACTATAATATTTGATCTTATGTAAATATAAGTTCACCTTTTTTGAGGGGTGATTTTTGTCCGATTGGCTTAATCTACAGGACAGCTTGCGCTACTTGTATAAAGATATTTTGCTTCTTTTACGCTTCGTAATTCACATGTTGCATAGATTCTGCTACTGGGTAGGAACAGTGATCGAGTAAGACTGACCTTGGGGTTTTACTAAAATGTGGGAATGACGAAATAATGTTTATCTTATGCGGATAAATATTTCAAATTTGTACCGCACTGTTTGTCATGCAACTTTTATAAGCCTGTGTCCTTATTAATTGGACATGGTACTTTCCTTTTCGTGGACGATGAAGGAAATGTGCGTTTTAATACAGCTAACGTGGGAATTTTACCCGCGCCCGTTGAGTAAACAGTGTGATTTACGAACTAGAAACATCGCTCAACTGCCGCTGGAGTGCGTTGCGATCGCCTACATACCGTATGCGCAAGTCGCATCGTTCCTGAGCGTTCAGCAGCACGTTGAACTCAGCACGCTCAACGTTAACGTTCGACAGCACGGTCCGTGTGCCGACGGCTTAACGGGCCCGTCCAACGCGTGAGGTGATGGTGGCGCTGGTGGGGCTTGTAATGCCTCCCATGCCCCTTTAGGATAAAAAAAATGCGCTTGGCTAATAACAACATTACTTAAAGGAATAAATTAATAACTGTTACCAAGAGGCCACCTAGCAAGGAAACCCTTGAGTGTGAGGTTGCAAAAGATCTACTACGCAAGTACAATGTTGGATGCTGATGGATACGAGGTGCAGGACTCGAGGTGTACAATGGTGAGCACGGCATCAGGCTACGGACTGTAGATGAAGTGCTTAGTCGACGAATAATTCACAACAGCGCTACAGCACTAGCCGTGTTGATACAAAGCAGAGCAGTGTCAACGATAAACAAAGCAACCTTTGCCTTATGTCTACAACAACAGTCGCCGTAGTTGACATTTCGTCAGAAAGGAATCTAAGGAACGTCACAGAGTGACAAAGAAAAGGAAGGTAAAATATTGGTGTTTCTGCAAGATGAGTCAGTGAAATGTGTGGTGTCGTATACGCTCGGCTGTGCGGACAATGTACATGAGGAGTACACTGATGACGATAGGTGCTCAACAAGTTAAAGTGGTACTGAACCATGTAGTTCATCATCCTTGTCCGACAGGAAGTCCCATATCTCGTCTCCAGTGAAACGTAGTAAAGAACAATCGTTACCCACTGCACAAAACCTAAGCAATACATTGCTTAGTTTAGTAGCCACGAGTATTTGTTTGTGAACGGGCGTTTGTTTTCTTTACTGAGGTTTTATAATGACGTAATACATTTTCTCATTTTCTGCGTAAAAAGAGCAAAATGAACATCCATGTTTATGCTGATACTTGTTATATTACTGCTTCCAATCCATGTATGTTACATTTGTATCCAAATTAATGGCGGTGTCTTTTGCTGTCTCTACACATGTTAACCTTGCTGCTCTCTGAAGCTGAATTAGTGAAATTATCGGTAATTTAACGGATGTCGTGCACGTGATGTATCTCGTGTGTATCGATTGTTTGACACTGTCACATATGGTTTACCAGCACATTGTTTGTAATTTAAATACTGTGAATGGGTATGGCGAATTACTTGTCCACGAATTTAGGTTGGGAAATTTTATGGTTTTCATTTAAAACTGTGATCGTGGTATGGTGAGTTACGCCGACTGCATTCCGTAGAATATCGAAATAGGGTTTACTTTACCTTTACATATTTCTCACTAGCAAATAGAGAATATTCATTAATTTCTAGTGAACACCCACTTGTACAGTTTTAGAGTGTAAGCATACATACGTTACTCAATGAAAATCTCTTCTTTTCCTTATAGGTAATAGAAAAGTTATTCTACAAGACGCATCGCTCGATTTCACTGGCAGTAGCACAACTGATTGGTTATTAGATATTGGGTTGTGTATGAGCTCTAATTATCAAGTCAGTGGCGACCTGCGTTTGTAGTTGTTAAAAGGTCCTTGCAGCCCTAGTAAAATGTACAGTTTTAAAAATGACGTAAGACTTGACTGTAAAAGAACCCTTCGACCTGAGTGGCTTACAGTCCACCCTTGATCGGCCTACTTGGCTGCAGCTAAAGGACGTCTGTGTTTTGTTTAGACCTTCAGTACAGCAGGACCTACAAAGACAGTTCACCATTTCTCCCTACCTTAAATTTATAAAGTTTCATGCAGCTACGCAGACTCATGCAAAAAGTAAATGGCATCGTGATGCGTGGCTTTTTCAAAAAACATTTGAACAGATCATGGACAAAACGGGACTGAGTGTTCATGAATGGTTAAACACAGTATACGACAAGGAAGTTTAAGATTTCCGTGTGAAACTTCGGCCAATTGTACCAACAACCTTATTTTGAGCACAGAATGATCTTCCGCTACGCGTACAGACGATGAATGTTCTGTTTGCACTCTTTAGAGCTGACTCTGAGGACGAGAGTTTGAAAAATCAGAGTCGAGGAATAAAACGTCTATGTAAATATCTCATCAAATTCAAAATGAACACATTAAAACTTATTACGTTACTGTAAAAACCAAAATAAATGAGGAGTTGCAGTAGGCTCCTGCTTTTTCGGTTTTGGCTCATGAGATAGCCGACGTTAGTGGTACACAATAATTAGCAATTAGAGTCCGCTATCTGAGTTATTTTGAAGGTAACAAAAAGCAAATAATTTGTGAAGAATTTCTGGGGCATGTACAACTCAAACAGCTGAGCGCGAAAGCCATTTGAGGGACTTGTATTAAGTTTCTAGAAGGTGGTAATCTGGATATAAACCAACTTGTTGCTCAAGAATACGATGGCTGCGTTGCAATGGCTGGTCATATAGGTGGTGCGCAAAACATTATTAAAAACAAGTATCTTACAACACTCTTCTTGCACTGTGTAAGCCATATATAAAATGTTGTCATCGACGATCTG
This sequence comes from Schistocerca gregaria, assembly GCF_023897955.1. Taxonomy (NCBI): domain Eukaryota; kingdom Metazoa; phylum Arthropoda; class Insecta; order Orthoptera; family Acrididae; genus Schistocerca; species Schistocerca gregaria. Next base: position 802,175,238 of record NC_064921.1, on the reverse strand, counting down.
AAGGATGTCAGAGAGGACTGTTTCTGGGACAACGAAGGACATCCATAAAATTCCAAATATCCCTCCCTCCTGTGAAACACGTTGGACAGCAAAATACAAGAGTATCAGAAAATTTTGTAAGAACCTTATTACTATTGCACGAGCTCTATAAGAGCTTTCACACAACGCATCAAAGTCTAGAACGAAATTCAAAACGTATCAGTTTTACACGACAACATAATATTGTGACATTCTTAGTGATTGCAGGCTACCCTGCCAGAGTCTAATGCACGTGCAATTAACAACATGTAAACGTACAGATAGTTCACGACCACATAAATAAATTAAAGGATGTGCTTCAATCATACCACAATAATACCTTGATAGAGTTAAGAGTCATCTTCGGGAAAGTTAAAAAATTTGCGAAGAACTCGATGCTGAATTTAAATGTCCTCGAGTAATGGCAAGGTAGATCTAGAGGTTCAGTCAAATAACTGAAAATGTGGAAGAGTTCTTCAGAATATGTTGTTAAGCCCGTACTTACACTGTACAGTTTACTGTCTGAGAGATCGATTTTCTTCTACACACAAGAAAGACTTTTCGCCTGTGCAGATCCACCCTGAAAACATATGAAAATTAGATAAATTTTCCGTTTGATCAAATGAAGTAGACACAGAAGATTTGTAGAGGTTTTTTATAGAATTTTATTCCAGAGGCTACCAAGTGGTACATGATTAAGGCAAGTAATGCTGGTGATATGACCTTAAATAAATCCATGGAATACGCAAATTTGATTGATCAAGCCATTCTGTTTTACCCAGCTGTCAAGATTGGTCTGATTACTCCAGCGACAACATGTAGTATTGAATATACATTTAGTACGCATGTCAAGACATGAAATAGGTCTGCGATGGGAGACATGAGTCTCATCGACCATTGCGTGCTCATTGTTCACAGGAAAAGTGTGAAGGAGGACATGGAAATCGATGAGAAGGTGTTAAACAGTTTTGGGCGTCTAGACGCCTCAGGTTTCTATTCGCAAGGTGATTCTCCCCAGAACTTTTACCGAAATAATTTTTTGTTTAAATAGTGTAATAATACAGTTTCCACTTCCTCATCTTCCTTTGCGTGTATTTTCTTCCAAGACAGGGAGTGCTAGTGCAGCCCCTTTCAGTCCAGCACCCACACTTCCAGTTATTTTTCATCAGATAATGTATCGTAATCTGATCCTTGAAATGGAATTGGAAATGAGCGTTTGGCGTCATTGGCCGAAACGCCCCTTGCGGGGCAGATCATGCCGCCTTGGTGCAGGTCTTATTACATTCGACGCCACATTGGGCGACCTGCGTACCGGATGGGGATGAAATGATGATGAAGACAACACAACACAACACTCAGTCCCTGAGCGGATACAATCCCTGACCCAGCCGGGAATCGAACCTGGGTCCGCAGGACGGCAATCCGTCACGCTGACCACTCATCATCTATCAGGGCGGACATCCTTCTATTGACAAGTATTTATTACTTCTGTCTTCGACTAACGCCAGACAGAAACTAGTCCCTCAAGCAACCCAGTCACTAGAAGAGATACTTCTTCGTACAGATTAATGTACCAAAAGTAGCGTTGTATGTTCCAAATTGCTAGCGACATTCAAGCGTTTATTGCGTCGAGTGCTCGGGATTAGCCGAGTGGTCTAGGCGCTGCAGTCATGGGCTGTGCGGTTGGTCCCGGTGGAGGTTCGAGTCCTCCCTCGTGCATGGGTGTGTGTTTGTTTGTCCTTAGGATAATGTAGGTTAAGTAGTGTGTAAGCTTAGGGACTGATGACCTTAGCAGTTAAGTCCCATAAAATTTCACACACATTTGAATATTTTTGCGTCAAGTGCAGTTGTATTGACGGGCCTGCTTCCCCCGATTCTTCTTGTATCAAACATTGTCCATCTGTTTTCTGCAAAGAGAACAACTTCAAATAACCATGTGGCCTTTTATTCATAACGTTTAAGTTCATTTAATAGGCATTTTTCTGTGTGTGTTTCGTCCCTTTTTAGAACGCTCACACGCCATGGAATCTCAATGTTCTTTCATAGATATTCATGTTACCAATATTCGCTCGTACAATCGTGCGCTGAAAGCTTTACGTATCCAGTTATGCAAACAAAAATTGCTTTAAACAACATTCTCTCTTTCAGTGCAAAAACAGTTTATAAAACTGAATTACAATGTTAACATTTGTACAATCAGATTTACGATTTACGAGTATTTTCACAAAACACAAAACAATTAGTTTTGCGTATAGTTATAAAAAAAATCATCTCTGGGAGCCGATAACTTAATATAATGAAAACATGACAGACGGAAAAAAGTTAACTGTTCACTATTTCATACGTAATCGCCGTAAGTCAATATCAGGGCGATCGAAAAGTTTCCGACAAGTCCTCACAGTCAAGAATGGGTATGCCAATCAGGCAAAATCAGCGTGAACGGTGAGGCAATCATCCCATCGACGCACCAGCTTGAAGATACACCTTTGGTAACACACCATGTCGTGTTCCATGAGGAATCTGCAAATGCCTGCCGCACACTCTCGTCTAACAGGAATCCTCGATCCTTCAAGGCCTTTTTAGAGAGACCGAAGACACGTTAACCGTATGGGTAGAGATCAGGACTATATCGTGGGTGCTCGAGTTGGCGCAACACCTGTGTCACAACATTTGAGATATGGGAATGTGCCACCAACATGGAACTTCACGCACCATTTCACAACGGTGTTTTTCGAAAAAAGATGCTGCCCCGTACACATTCTTCATTCTCCGATGGATGTCTTTAGGTGTTTGTCCTTCGGCAGCCGTGAAAAGAATACCAGCACAACATTTGGTAAAAAAAAGTCACCATAGTTAACGTTACCGAATTACCCCAAGTACGTCAGAGAGATAGGAATGCCCTTGCCTACATGTCGGTGCTTATACAGAGTGATTCACGAAGATATGCAAATATTTTAGTACGTTATCCTGCAAGTAAAACTAAAGAAAAAAGTTCGTATAAACATAGGTCCGCCAATGTTTAGTTACGGAGTTACGGCTAATAAACGATTTTGCCTGAAATTCAGCAACTTCGCTAATCTGAAGCCATCGCACAATTGTACGAGGTTAAAGTAAAGCACGATTTCGATTTATTTTTTGTTATTGATCTGATGAAACTAATAAAACATGTCTCAGACGTGCATCTGCTGTAGTTTTTCATAACATCCAGAGAAGCAAAGATTATTATACAAGTAAATTTGTTTACTTTCCATTAAGGACGTAGATACGTTTATGTCACTGTTGACCCCCCCCCCCCCCCCCTTAGTGAGCTGTCTCTGTCATTTCCTAACCTTGAAACGAGTTCGTTTTCTGTATTGCTCAGTCAAAGAACACAATAAAAAGATTGTTTCCGGTTTAACATGAATTTACATGTACTATGGTATTAATAAAAACAGATTATCTGACACATTCATACAGATTCAGTTGTTATTACCATCATTTTTCCAAAATTAAATTATCTACAATTTCTGTTGAAAACTTTGTGCAATTGTCTGGAATTAAAAAAAACCAAATTGGGCCAAATAGTTAATAAATTAAAAATTTTACGAAATTACGTCTTCGATTCATTGGAGGTCCTGGAAAACTACCGCAGATACACTTCTGGGACTTGTTTTATTAGATTCACCAAATTAATAAACAACAAAATAATGGAAATCGTGCTTTACTTTAACCTCATACAGTTTTGCGATGGCTTCATAATAGCGAAGTTGCTAAATTTCAGGCAAAATATTTTATTAGCCGTAACTCCGTAACTAAACATTGGCGGACCTATGTTTATACGAACTTTTTTCTTTAGTTTTACTTGTAGAATTACATATCAAAATCTTTGCATATCTTCTTGAATCACCCTTTATATACGCATCGCAGTCCCGCTACGTTGCATATACGTTGGAAGAACGCCCTCACCTTCTTGACTGACCCTTAACCCTTATACACTTCTGGGAACGGCCTTGCCGCAAGTGGCTACACCGGTTCCCGTGAGATCACCGAAGCTAAGCGCTCTCTGGCTTGGTCGGCACTTAGATGGGTGACCATCCGGGCCGACATGCGCTATTGCCATTTTTCGGGGTGCACTCAGCCTCGTGATGCCAATTGAGGAGCTACTCGACCGATTAGTAGCGGCTTCGGTCAGGAATACCATCATAACGACCGAGAGACCGGTGTGCGGATCCCGCGCCCCTCCTATACGCATCCTCACTGAGGATGACACGGCGGTCGGATAGTACCGGTAGGCCACTGATGGCCTGAAGATGGAGTGCTTATACGCTTCTCCCACTATGAGACAAGATGGTCAACGTCTTAATGGAAAAATGGCCGTATTCCAGGCGTGCACCTTTTCGTACGAAGCAAATCGAAGCCCAAAAATAGTTTTAGTCAGTACTCCTAAACATATCGAAATCGCATGGGAGGAGAACGGGACTGTATGGAGGATGTGGGGAACTCACACAGTGCCAACGCTTTTTCGACTGAGCTGCAGAAGTTTCTCTGGGAAGCTCCTACACATCCTCCATACAGTCACTCACTGAAATGAATTACCTCTTTTTATGACTCAGCTCTCGCCATTCACTTGCAAACATAAGTAAATGGAAGATACATTGTCTTTTTAATTCAGGTCACTAAACCTGTGTTTTTACCTGATTGTGTCTTATTTTGAATGAACATATAAAGAGGAGTAATAATTTTGTGTTGTGTCCCTGATAATTTTCACATACCAGAGTTTTAAATTTCGTCTAATGTAAAAGTTGTACATATTACAATGAAATTCTAAATATTTTTTATCAAGTAAAAAAAAATTTAAGAATGAAGAATGATTTTTGTTATATTTTGATAATTTTATTGAAAAAAGGCTACAAAAATTATAACAACTGTATCTCCAGTCATCAATTACAGTCAGTATTACCATATATGTTCCTGTAGAGGAAAAAATTAATCATTATTGTCATTTATAAACAAAATTTGACCGATTTTAGTCGATGCGAGTCTCTTTCTCTTCTTAGTACACATTTTGTCCTGATTTTGAAAATGTTCGTTTACAGGCCACTGATGTTGCCATGCTACACAATGCTTCAAGAACCAGGTGTTACAGCGCTGGCCAGAGCCATTTTCTTGTTTCCCATCAGTTGAAGGTATTGCTGTTTCTAGGAAAATATCTCACCAATAAATATTTCTCCAACTTGACAATTTCCGCACTTTCAGGCTCGTGAATTGCTTGAAGCTGACTAAAAGTTTAATTGAACTCCTCCCAGATGAAGTAGTCTCGTGTATCACAGGGGTAATTGGTTGAGAAATGAGCTCTGTTTTTTTTTTCTTGTTGAACAACCAACGCTTTCATTTCTGCAGTATCCTTCACGTGGCAGTTCTGAAATATTTTGTCGTCTGAAAACTCTTGCCTTTGAATCGGGAGTCCAGTAACGTTACGTGACTAATCAGTTCGTCGCTGGAGATAACTCCAAACTACTCTGAAAATCCTTTAAGTAAATCATTAACCAGTGACTCCTTTTTGGTAACATTCTTTATTTTTTTCTTCAGAAGATTTTTCCATTAATAGTGGCAAGATTTTCATTTTTAAAATTGAGATTGGTTCCTCTGAGGACACTTTGATTACCTCATCAAAAACTTCCAAAATTATTAAAGGCTGTTGCATTATCTCCCTGTCTGTACCTTATAAGTATCGATTTTCCACCTAAAGTATCGAGGTAATAAATTACGGGATCTTTATTTAAAGTAAATCTTTGCAACATTTCGTACGTAAGCTCCATATGGTTGGAGCGTATTGTTTCAGTTTCAGTCGGTCTTTTTTTTTAATTTTCTTGCATTTCAGCAACTTTGCTTAAAGCAAATGGTCTCTCCTTACGAAAGATAATAACTCATTTGACCTTGTCAACGGTTTTCTGTACGGACGCTTGAATTGCATGTTGCGCAGTAAGATTTAAAGAATGTGCAGAGCGTGGGATGTGTGGAAGTTTCAGAAGAGCGGCAGCTACTTTCATATTTGACGCATCTTCTGTTATTATGGAAGTGATTTTAAAACTGATATAGTTTTTGCGATAACAGACTTTACTCAGAATTTGATTTTCACTCTGCCGCGGAGTGTGCGCTGATATGAAACTTCCTGGCAGATTAAAACTGTGTGCCGGACCGAGACTCGAACTCAGGACCTGGTCCGAGTCTCGGTCCGGCACACAGTTTTAATCTGCCAAGAAGTTTCAGACTTCACTCAATTTGGGATTTTTTTCTGCAGTGTGTCTGTCTTCGAATTGTGAGCACTCTAAAAGGTATGCCTTTAGTTCGCTCTTCTCTTCAATGAAATGTGCAGTCAATGCATAGAGACTAACGTTATTTACACTCGTTCATGCATCAGACGGAAGGAAGACTCCCTTTGCAGTGGTCAAATCGTTTATATATTATTCTGTCTCTTCAACTATATAGAAAGGATGGTATTGTCTGCTAATCATTTTTAAAAGATATACATCTAATGCCATACTTTTATTTAATGTGAGCGACTTTACAATATTAAAAAAAACTTATTGATTGTTGTTCACCCGAGGTAGAAACAGACGCCAGTGAGGATGGTTCACGAGGAATGATTTCTCGAATATCCGCATCGATTGCTGGCGATCTTGATCGGCACCATGACCCATATCGTTCTAGAGCTACTGTAGGGTGCTTCGATTTTAGATGTCTCTTCAGGTTTTGTGATGAGGCACAAGCCATGGCAATTATCGGCTGACAATATCGACATTTTCTTTTTCTTCCATTTCGGTAAAACAGTACAGAACATTACTCGTAATTCTCCTAGGCGAGGGCAATGAGGATGTCAAATTGTTGTGCAGCATTGAAAAGCGCACTGGTAAAATAAAAATATTTACAGTTAACATAGCCATTTTACATTCTAAAATCGTAAAGCGAGAGCAAATGTACGTGCAGCAGATTCTGTAATCAGAAGTTATAGACGCCGGCCGAGGGGTTCTAGGCGCTTCAGTCTGGAACTGCACGACCGCTACGGTTTCAGGTTCGAATCCCGCCTCGGGCATGGATGTGTGTGATGTCCTTAGGATAGTTCGGTTTAAGTAGTTCTAAAAGTTCTAGGGGACTGATGACCTCAGACGTTAAGTCCCAGAGTGCTCAGAGCTATTTGAACCATTTGCGCCAAGAAGTTATTGAGTAGAAAGTAGAACGTTGTGATCTCTGAAACCTTGACACACAATCGTGAAGTCTGTATCATATACGGAAAGGTCTGAACCAGTTATAGTGATTAAGAAGCTGGTGAGGGAACCCAGACAATATGCGAGGATTTCACTGCTGAATGACAAAAACTTTGAATGATGTGATATCCGAATTGGGGCTACATTGCGTGTGAATAAGAGATCGCAGGATAATGGTGTGGATAAAGGCTGGATAAAAGCAGCTCAAACGAACTCTAAGGGCTGTGCTTTAGGAGCTACTAACTCGTCTATTCATGCAGCCACTAGTTCTACCATTGTGTCTGTATTGTTACTGTACAACGTAGTTGGTCATCACTTTCAACTCATTTCGACGAACTCTGCCATATATTTCAGAATATCGACATCCACGTCTTTCTTCGAACGAACGTGGACACCTGCCTCAAGCCAAGCATGCTCTCCAGTTCCAAAAAAATATAGACGCCACTGTTCCGCGGAAGAAAGTTTGGGTGAACGAAAAATGAAAATACTCTTAAAAACACGCGTTTTGAGGCATAATTTGTTTGTGTAGTGTGTCAGGAAAGGAGTACCATTCATATCGGTTGGTTACCACATGAAAATTAAAGCCATGGACAGTGAAGTTTTGTGGTTTTAACTTAATGCGGTAGGAGCGCTGCTGTCGCCTTGTGATTAGGCGGCCCGCGAGCTTAAGTTTGTGAATCAGTCACGCGGATAACCGAAGGTTTGTCCTACACAAACCACAGCTGACCACCTTTGATCCCACAAGGAACAACTGTAGATTAATTGAGGAATGATAGGAACACACCAATTAGTTGCAATACCAATGTTTTTTTATTATTCTTGCATATCCAGATTTCAGCTATAAACAACCATGCTCAGCGCATTTGAGTGAGCTGTAATCCAATACATTCGCAGGAGTACATGTCACCACATAACTATACAAATGGTGACCAGTACTCCTGCGAGATTATTGGATGGCGACACGCTCAAATGTATTGGAGATGGATATTTACAGCTGAAATTTGGATATGCAGAATACTAATAAGAAAAAGAGAACAATGGGATGCTGTGTTCCTATACTTTCATAACTAAATCACAGATTGCTTTGCTGAGCTGTTACTATTCAATTTAGGCATTAGCTTCCTGATACATTGCAAGGTACTTCTCCCCCCCCCCCCCCCCCCCCACACACACACGAAATGAAATATCGTGTGACGAGGGCCTCCCGTCGGGTAGACCATTCGCGGGGTGCAAGTCTTTCGATTTGACGCCACTTCGGCAACTTGCGCGTCGATGGGGATGAAATGATGATGATTAGGACAACACAAAACCCAGTCCCTGAGTGGAGAAAATCTCCGACCCAGCCGGGAATCGAACCCGGGCCCTTTAAACACACACACACACACACACACACACACACACACACAAATGTTTTACTAAAAGCGTTTACTTTTACATAAAGTGTGGGTAAAAAAGGACTTTACAACTTTGGAATGATATAGAAATTTATTCGGGTAATTTACAGAGTCGGTAGATGTGTTATTTGGTTGCAAATAGCCTCAAGTTTAATTCACTTTGTGCGTCAGTACCCTATTCCTCCACCAGGAGCGCCAATGTAGTATACAGTTAAAATGGATACTTTCACTGGAGCGGAGTGTGCTCGCTGTGTGTTTTGGTTTCATGAAACGAATCCTGCCACAACCGTTTGGCGTAAATTTTGCACCGAATACGCTAAAGAACCTCCAAGCAGGCCTACAATTTACTCTTTCGTGACACTCCCGAAATTATTATGTTTTGCGCCCTTAGCAAATTGGAAGTGAACGGTCCTTTCTTCTTCATGGAGCAAATTGTCTCTGGTATTATCTGGATATGCTTGAAAACTTTTTAATTCCACAGATCGATGAAGATGACCATGATGGCTTACTACCAGCAGCACGGAGCACCACCTGATTTCCTCACGGAACTTCAAAAGTTTTCTTGATGATAGCTTCCCGGGCTGGTGGATTGGCCGTGAAGGCCTAAACACATAGTCACCTTGCTTCCCAGACTTGACAACAATGGATTTCTTCCTCTGTGTTTGCATTAAAGACCGTGTGTATGTTCGCCTCTACCAAACAATTTAGCCGACCTGAAAAATCGAAACTCAGCTGCCGTTGCACAAGTTAAGCCCGATTTGCTGCAACGAGTGTGCGAAGATATTGATTACCGGTGGGATGATTGCTGCTTCACAAATGGTAGTAGTCACATCGAATCACAGTTACCCTTGCCACCTTTATATGAAACTTGAAGTTGTTTGCTACAAAATGACACCTCTAACGATTCTGTAAATTATCTCAATAAACTTCTGTCATTTCAAAGCTGTAAGGTCGTTTTTAACTCTCCCTGCATGTCAGTTACAAAAGTTTCAGCTAACTTTCAGAGAATAAAGTAGCACGAAAGCCAAGACTCTTGAAAATGGCGAGGAATTCTCTTAAAAAATAGAAGCAAGCTTCGTTTAACACAGGATATTTTTCAGATGCGTTCCTCAGGAGTAGTGCACATGCATTGGTTTATGGCCTGACTGAGTGTACAGAACATTTCAACCAGGAAACGGCGCCCATCCGCTGGCTGACCGTTATACGGTTCGTGAGTCCACAGGTCGGGAGAGCAAACCACAGGATGATTAGGGAAGCTGTCACACAAGGGGAATGATGATCGAGTAAAAAAAAAAAAGATAGTAGAAAGACTTACCTTCTCGTATGTAAGCGGAAAGTTACTTCGTTACTCTAATATACAACTTTACCCAAATTCATATGTCATAGTATATGTGTTCAGTGTTTGAGCTAAGCGAAGTACTGACAGCGGTGAGAGGTCAATTGGATTTTATGCCGTATAAATTATGAAGTAGTAAAAGTTGTGAAACTTTGTTATTATTATAGCTCCTAAAACAACTGTATGCCGCAGGTACGCAGATTTTTGGACGAGTGCACTGATGTAAACATTATGTTTTTAATACAGTGTTTTGTTGTGGTCTTCAGTCCGGAGACTGGTTCGATACAGCTCTGCACGTTAGTACCCCATGTGAACGCCTTTTCATCTAACTACTGCAACCTACTTCCTTTCGAACCTTCTCTCTGTATTCAAGCCTTTGCCCCCCTCTACAATTTCTTCCCCACACACGTCTTACCATTACCAAATGGAAACCTATCGCTTCTTTTAATCAGGTTGTGCTATAAATTTCTTTTTTCCCTCACTTGTTTTGGTAGCTCCTCATTTATCATTTGATCTGCTCATCTAATTTTGAGCAATCTTCTTTAGCACCACGTCTCGGAAACTTCTCTTCTTGTCTCAACTCCTCATCGTGCACGTTTCACTTCCATACAACGCTATAGTCCAAACAAATACCTTCAGATAATACTCCCTTGCACTAAATTCATGTTATATGTTAACAAACTACTCTTTTTGAGTATTTTTCTTCTTGCTTTTGCCAGACTGCATTTTATATCCTTTCTATTTCGACCATATCAGTTATTTTGCTGCTCAAATAGCTAAACTCATCTACTACTTTTAATGTCTCATTTCCTGCTCTAATTGTCTCAGCATCGTACGATTTAATTCGACTTCATTGTCCTCGTTTTCCTTTTGTTTTCTTTTATTTCATAATCTCTCTCTAATATATTAATAATACTTGGCATGGCTTTGAAGAATCATCCTGCTAGGGTCGGCAGTTCCTGTTGACGTTTCTTCCGTGTTTGCGAATTAAATTTGGATTTTTTAAAGTTCTCCTTATTCAAACACAATTTGTTTCTTTCTTGTTTACCCAGACATGTTGCGACACTATGGTTCAAATTTATTTCTGAAAATATCATACATCATTCGATATTCGTTTATCTATTTTAAACCTAAAAGCTGTAACATGTGCATGTTGTTTTGTTTGTTTCCATTACTCATCAGAAATTTACACTGAAATTTAAAATGGATTTTTACAGGACAACTATTTTGTGTCCTTTTTTTGTCGGTCTCGCAGTATATCATCTGCAAAGTAGTAGCAGTAGTAGTAGTAGTAGTAGTTGTTGTTCTTGTTGTTGTTGTTGTCTTCACTCCGGAGACAGGTTTCAAGCATCTCTCCAATCTGCCATACAGTGGAGCTTCATACCCTCAGGAAAATAACGGCTGTAGTTTCCCCTTGCTTCCAGCCGTTCGCATTACCAGCACAGTAAGGCTGTTTTGGTTGATGTTACAAGGCCAGTTCAATCATCCAGACTGTTGCCCCCGCAACTACTGAAAAGACTTGTGCCCTCTTCAGGAACCACACGTTTGTCGGGCCTCTCAACAGATAATCCTCAGTTGTGGTTGCACCTAAGGTATAGCATCCGCAAAATAGTCATGAAGAAATGTGTTTGTTTCTGAAATACTTTTTCGAGGGTAGTGGTTATGTACACTCCTGGAAATTGAAATAAGTACACCGTGAATTCATTGTCCCAGAAAGGGGAAACTTTATTGACACATTCCTGGGGTCAGATACATCACATGATCACACTGACAGAACCACAGGCACATAGACACAGGCAACAGAGCATGCACAATGTCGGCACTAGTACAGTGTATATCCACCTTTCGCAGCAATGCAGGCTGCTATTCTCCCATGGAGACGATCGTAGAGATGCTGGATGTAGTCCTGTGGAACGGCTTGCCATGCCATTTCCACCTGGCGCCTCAGTTGGACCAGCGTTCGTGCTGGACGTGCAGACCGCGTGAGACGACGCTTCATCCAGTCCCAAACATGCTCAATGGGGGACAGATCCGGAGATCTTGCTGGCCAGGATAGTTGACTTACACCTTCTAGAGCACGTTGGGTGGCACGGGATACATGCGGACGTGCATTGTCCTGTTGGAACAGCAAGTTCCTTTGCCGGTCTAGGAATGGTAGAACGATGGGTTCGATGACGGTTTGGATGTACCGTGCACTATTCAGTGTCCCCTCGACGATCACCAGAGGTGTACGGCCAGTGTAGGAGATCGCTCCCCACACCATGATGCCAGGTGTTGGCCCTGTGTGCCTCGGTCGTATGCAGTCCTGATTGTGGCGCTCACCTGCACGGCGCCAAACACGCATACGACCATCATTGGCACCAAGGCAGAAGCGACTCTCATCGCTGAAGACGACACGTCTCCATTCGTCCCTCCATTCACGCCTGTCGCGACACCACTGGAGGCGGGCTGCACGATGTTGGGGCGTGAGCGGAAGACGGCCTAACGGTGTGCGGGACCGTAGCCCAGCTTCATGGAGACGGTTGCGAATGGTCCTCGCCGATACCCCAGGAGCAACAGTGCCCCTAATTTGCTGGGAAGTGGCGGTGCGGTCCCCTACGGCACTGCGTAGGATCCTACGGTCTTGGCGTGCACCCGTGCGTCGCTGCGGTCCGGTCCCAGGTCGACGGACACGTGCACCTTCCGCCGACCACTGGCGACAACATCGATGTACTGTGGAGACCTCACGCCCCACGTGTTGAGCAATTCGGCGGTACATCCACCCGGCCTCCCGCATGCCCACTATACGCCCTCGCTCTAAGTCCGTCAACTGCACATACGGTTCACGTCCACGCTGTCGCGGCATGCTACCAGTGTTAAAGACTGCGATGGAGCTCCGTATGCCACGACAAACTGGCTGACACTGACGGCGGGGGTGCACAAATGCTGCGCAGCTAGCGCCATTCGACGGCCAACACTGCGGTTCCTGGTGTGTCCGCTGTGCCGTGCGTGTGATCATTGCTTGTTCAGCCCTCTCGCAGTGTCCGGAGCAAGTATGGTGGGTCTGACACACCGGTGTCAATGTGTTCTTTTTTCCATTTCCAGGAGTGTATATTATTGTACTTGTATTTCCCGTTCTGTTGTGTATCTCTAGTGGATATCCCTTCCAATAGCTATCGTGTACACTGTTTTCACACTTTTTATATATTTCACTCGCACCTTTTTGTTTCTTCGCATCCATTTTTCACAATACGAGATTTGTGTACCTAGTTACGTCTCCATACCCACAGAGAGACACTACGTTATTGTCGCTATTCAAATGTTAATGGTTTTGGTTAGGTTCTGTGTGTATCTAATTTTGAATATTTCGTGAGAAATACTGTGTTGTGTCTGGTGGGGGAAGGCTTTGTGTGTATGTGTTGTATGTGTGTGTGTGTGTGAGTGTGTATTTGTCTGCAAGTGTGGCTGGGCATTGGTGTGGGCGTGTGAGTGTCTGTGTAATTGAGAGAGAGAGAGAGAGAGAGAGAGAGAGAGAGAGAGAGAGAGAGAGAGAGAGAGTTGGAAAGAGCTGGGGGAGGGATTGGGAAACAGATGTTTTGGGAAGTTGGAGGGTATTTGGTTACCATGTTTTATGTGCAGAAGTGTCTTTGAGGCTACAAACAGTGTTTTGTTGCACACTGTTGTATTTTCAGTCAAGACTTTCTTTCATTGTGTCAGGTTCCCTCTATTATTCGTTTCTGATAAGATCTGTTGCTGCCCTGTGAGTGTCTTAAGATCAGTCTCAGTACCGCTAAGGTCGCAGTTTTCTTGTAAGAGATGATCTGCAAAGTGGAATGTGTACTGTCATTTTTTAAGGTGGTGGTTGTGGCGGTTAGTGTTTAACGTCCCGTCGACAACGAGGTCATTAGAGACGGAGCGCAAGCTCGGGTTAGGGAAGGATTGGGAAGGAAATCGGCCGTGCCCTTTCAAAGGAACCATCCCAGCATTTGCCTGAAACGATTTAGGGAAACCACGGAAAACCTAAATCAGGATGGCTGGAGACGGGATTGAACCGTCGTCCTCCCGAATGCGAGTCCAGTGTGCTAACCACTGCGCCACCTCGCTCGGTCATTTTTTAAGGCTCTGAGGTGTTCGAGATATCTATTTTTAAAACTTTTGCATGTCTTGTCTGACGAGCGTAGAGAGCGAGAGAATACTGAAAACAGCACGCGACGCACGTGTGCTGTAGCTTAGATAAAAAATGGTTCAAATGGCTCTGAGCACTATTGGACTTGACATCTGAGGTCATCAGACTTAGAACTAATTAAACCTAAGCACATCACACACATCCATGCCCGAGGCAGGATTCGAACCTGCGACCGTAGCAGCAGCTCGGTTCCGGACTGAAGCGCCTAGAACCGTTCGGTCACAACGGCCGGGATAACTTAGATAGTTTCTGCAGATCAACTTTAGCTACTTTCCCAACATGATTGATCATAAGTGTCCCATATCACATTGTTCGTCTCCACTTTCTTAAACTCCTATGGTACGTTGTAAACGATGACAATGGATTGAGTAACACAGTGAATAAATAATTATGTGCATTAAAATTGTTCTATCTCGGAAACCATTCGGGATACGTCGTAAGTCCGTTTGAAGTTTTTTGCTTCAAATTATCGTTCCTGTCATATCCCTGAATAATTTATCCTAGGACATTCTGTATGTAAATAAAAGGAATGAACACGGAACATTATATTAGTTGGTGCCGTCACGGGTGCAGATATATTAGGGTTTCTTATCCCTTACGGACAAAATATACAGCCACAAGCGGAAATGGCGTAACTCAAACGATTTAAGAAGGTTGTGGACCCATTCCTCAAGACGTTAATCACGGTGAGTTCCAGTAGGAATAACAGAAAGACAATTATTTATCGAGTTGGCTTATTCTTTGACAGCTATGATCTATCCTTTCTCCGAGTGTGATATAGCTCTCACTGGCTATCTTGTATAATCAGCACTTTATGAAAGTTGGATCTCTGCATAACACTTCTTGTCGCTGTCTGTCGACACAGATTACACGGCGTGCTTTCTGAAACCAGCAAACGATTTGAATGTAGTTTTCCGATGGATTCTTGATATAATACTTATTTAAAAAGTTATGCTTTTTTCAACAAAAATGTTTTAACACCTAGATTGCATTTACACAAAAACAATTAAAATAAGAAGCATATCTAGTTTCGGTTGTAATTAATATCCATCTTCACACCATGCATACATAAAATGTAGACCGAACACGAACTCTATATAGCAGCAGCAATCATCTTGCTTTCGTATTATAGTCTACCTATTTCGTATTCAACCTACATTTTATATATGCAAGATCGGAAGACGCTAGTTACTTACAACCGAAACTCGATAATCGTCTTATTTGATTTTTTTTAATCGTCTTGTTTGAATTGTTTTATGTAAAATTAGTCTAGGCATCAAAAAATTTTGTAAAGAAAGTTTAGATTTTAATAATTTACGTAATGACCTCTTTCTCCATTGCTGGCAATTTTAGGCATTACTTACTTCACTTTACCTTACGCAGTCACTACCATGTTCTGGACGAATTCCGATAACGATTAGGTAAGCGTCAGTCTGTGGTGAAGAGCGTAATTCATATTGCTGTAAACATTGTTGGGCTGTTTCTTGAATGTATATTGAGTAAACTAGTGTTCATAATTCACCACTGTGATTTATAGTTTTAACGTCATTTTGGGAGGGAGACATACGTTCCTTTCTAATAGAGAAGGAATAAATGGAAACATTTTGTGAGGGAAGGTAGTGGTATCTCTCATACAGAATCGTAAAGAGTAATATTGTGTCAAAGTTGATTCAAAAGGTAATATTTTTATTAAAATTTTTCAAAGCAAATTGGGGCCCATAATGGCACTTTCCAATGAGTACATGTGATGTTAGTTTTTGCTTTTTGCTTTCGTAAACTGCTTTGTCTGCACCATCGCCTTGTGTTCTTCTTTCTTACCGTTTGAACCCGCAATCGTCAGGAAGCCCGCTAACTGTTGGTTTGTTTTCGTGAGAAGAATTTTCCCTTCTCTTTCTTTTACCTTTCTTTTAGGTGAAAGCTGCAGTAGAATTTTCCATTCTCTTTCTTTTACCTTTCTTTTAGGTGAAAGCTGCAGTTTAAGAGCAAGGTCAGAAGACGCTAGGTCACACTGACCAAATGTATTTCTGTGTACACACTGGCTACGAGGCAAAGTCACCTGCAGACTTCAAGAGTAATTTGTTAATGAACATACTTGACAAAGGGTACATACATTAAGACTTAAGCAGAACAGAGACGATTTCGGAATCATTCTAGTAATGAAGTGGGCCGCCAGTGGGGAAAACCACTGACGTAACTGTCTCTGACAAAGGACGGGTAGTTACGGCCTGGCGCCTCGGTACGAGCATATTGGAAACTGTGAAGCTGGTCGCCTGTTCGCGCCCAACTGTCGTGGGTGTCCACAAGGAGTGGTTGAAGAACGGTGGAGCCACGAGTAGGCAACAAGGCTTTCGACTACACGCCTCATCAAAGAACGTGGAGATGAGAGAGCAGGATGGGGGGTGATCTATGGCAGTAATGACGAAAGACTGCAACAGTGCTGTGGGAACCAGTGTTTTGGAGCAAATCGTCCAGCGCACATTGTTGAAGATGGCGCACCAAGGCAGACGACCCATTCGTGTTGCCATGTTGAATCAATGATAACGTCGAAACTTCCTGGCAGATTAAAATCTGCCAGGAAGTTTCATATCAGCGCACACTCCGCTGCAGAGTGAAAATCTCATTCTGGAATGATAACGTCAGTTACGTTTGCAGTGGGGATGGTATCATCGAGACTGGGCCATTAACAAGTGGGAACTTGTGGTATGTTCGGATGCGTTACGTTTGTTGTTGGCACGAGGTCGATGGTCGTGTCTGGATACATCATCCAACACTGAACAAGTGCTAGAAACGCAAGCTGCTGAAGACAGTATTATATTATGAGGGGCTTTCACTTAGGCTTCTGTTGGACGTATAGAAATAGTAGAAGGCGCCATGACAGATGTGAAGTGCTTGAACATTATTGAGGAGAGTCTGCATCCGTTCATGCTTGATGTCTCCCACAACAATGATGGCATTTTCCAGCAAGATAGCAGTCTGTGACACAAGGCCAGAATCTTCCTACAATAGTTTGAGGATCATGGTTATGAACTCATGTTGATACCTTGGCCATTAAATTCGCCTGGTGGGACACGCCTGGGACATTATTGGGAGCCATGTCCGTAGTTTACGGGAACTGCGTGACCTGTGCGTAGGTGTCTTGTCCCACGTATCTCTGTAAACCTGACAAAGACTTGTCGGATCCATGCCACGAAGATTCGATGTTGCATTGTTTCCCACGGTGGACCAACGCGCTGTGAAGCAGATGCTCATAACATTTTGTGTGAGAAGTGTATGCGCACTTATAAACGTCTGGAAGCTTTCATTGCCGTCGTCACTGAAAGTACAATCCACTAAATGATTAGAACACGTCAGGTTTCTCATCAAAGAACTTCGTCAACTAAACTTCCTGGCAGATTAAAACGGTGTGCCTGACCGAGTCTCAAACCCGGGACCTACGTCTGTTGAGGGCAATGGTCTACTAACTGAGCTAACAAAGCGCGACTCACGCCCGTCCTCACAGCTTTACGTCAGACAATACTTCGTCTCCTACCTTCCAAACTTTACAGAAGCTCTTCTGCGAACCTTGCAGAACTAGCACTCCTGGAAGAAGGGATATTGCGGAGACATGGCTGAGCCTCAGCCTGGGGGATGTTTAATCTGTCAGGAAGCTTCATATCAGCGCACAAATCTCATTCTGGAAACATCCCCCAGGCTGTGGCTAAGCCATGTCTCCGCAGTATCCTTTCTTTCGTGAGTGCTAGTTCTGCAAGGTTCGCAGGAGAGCTTCTGTAAAGTTTGGAAGGTAGGGGGCGAGGTACTGGCAGAAGTAAAGCTGCGAGGACGGGGCGTGAGTCGTGCTTGGGTAGTTCTGTTGGTAGCTCACTAGCCCGTGAAAGGCAAAGGTCCCGAGTTTGAGTCTCGGTCCGGCAAACAGTTTTAATCTGCCAAGAAGCTTCATATCAGCATACACTCCGCTGGAGAGTGAAAACCTCATTCTGGAAACTTCTTCAACATTCGTTGTTTCACTTCACGTTAGAAGAAATTACGTTCATTGTGATCCATAACTTTTGTTTTATAAGCAACCCTTTAAAAACCATTCAGAAAACCTGGCAGCATACAATTTGACGGGCAGCTGTTTATGGCACTTCTTTCTTCGTAGTTATAACATTTTTAAAACCGTGTTCAACATCTAGATCTGTACTTCACAAGCCACCTCACCGTGTGTGTATGGGTGTTATGGTAAGCATTGTGAAAATCAGCAAAAATGGCAGGAACCGCGATATAGGACAGTGGGCAGCATTACCTGTGTCCAATCAGCTAATTAAATTAGCTGTTGCTGATGGTGCCTCATCTGCAAGAATGGAACGAAAGGAATTTTCAGTTTCGTAGTGGGGGGGAAGCGTGCGAGTAGGGGAGAGGGTGGAGGGGGAAAATCTTAGCGGGAGACCGTAACTTCGCTACAGTAATCAGGCTCGAAAGCATGTGGGTGACAGTAGTTATGTTGTAGGTGGAGAGGCGTGAAGACTGAAGGCTGCAACAGTAACAGAACTCTTTTACTAAAGCCGACCATATTCGTTCCGAGAGAATCAATAACCGTATCTTTATTTAAAACAATTCTCATTTACTCTTCAGTCGAAGATGCACTTTTTTAATTACATGAGACTTTTCGATGACTGTGGATCGTCTTCAGATCGAAGAAGTCACGTCAGTACTCTGATACGAGGTTTAGAACAGGCAAGAAGGTTGCTGGCACAACTACTTAGATCTGAAGACGATCCAGAGTGATCGAAACATGTCACGCAATTATAAATGTGCAACTGCGACTGAGGAATAAATGAGAATCGTTTGAAGTAACTCTTTTACGTTTTATCACGGTCTTTCTGCTACATTTTAACTTTTGGTGGCTCTTTTAAGGTTTAACGGCGTCAGGAATCAACCGCTATTGCAGCGCCCACTCTCGTAGAAAGTTCTGGTGGAGTTCAAACAGCAGGCAAGGAAACCTGTGCTCGACATCTGACAAAGAGATGTATGGAAGGTGTCGAAGTATCGTGTGAAGAGGAAAACATCCTGGCTGAAAACCAAAAAACGGGACAGCGCTTTTGCAACGGTCACAGGTTCGAATCCTGCCTCGGGCATGGATGTGTGTGCCGTCCTTACGTTAGTTAGGTTTAAGTAGTTCTAAGTCTAGGGCACTGATGACCTCAGATGTTAAGTCCCATAGTGTCTGAGCCATCTGAACTACCATCTGTAAATAAGTATGATGAGCTTTTGAGCATGTGATCACAGCGAGACGAGAACTATTTGATAAGCTGTCTTCCCTCTCGGAAAAAAAAATCAAATTTCTGGACGGTGCACGAGTTTGTTTAGTTTCCTCGATGAGTAACGGTCGCATGTCATTTGCTTTCAAATGTCGTCGCGGAAATCAGTGCGGTTGACAAAGCGTGGGCGTAGACAGCAGCTATCTGGCAGGGGATCTCGGCGCTGACAAGTGGGCTTATCGGCCGTCGTTTAAACACTCCACCGAGGAGAGGGCGGCCGTGATTGGAGGACCGCGTACTACGCTGCGGACCGCCGGCCGCCCATCTCATTGTGCTCCGCTCTGGCCTGCAGAGCAGAGCCACGCGAGCGATGACGTCACGGCGCGAGATTAGCCGGCCGCTATCTGTCGCGACAAGTACTGAGCGGGCCGAAGTGCTCTGTGGGAAGTCGGCAGGCAGGCGTCTGCCGACTCGTATCCCCCTCAAGCCTACTACCGCAGCGTACCATCCTCACTTACTCTGCAAACAGCGCTCTAAGCCCCACTTGACGCTCCGTCCAAACAGCCGAAAATCTTTGTCCCGCCCAAATATGAAGTAGGAGTCCACGTGTTAGACCGCAGGCATCCGTCATACGCGACATGAAAATCAGCCCGCTTCGTAAAATAGGACCACAGGTTTGTGGCTTGTCGCTTACTGGAAACACTACCGTGCATTCGAAGGAAAACCTATGCAGCACACTTGTACTGATGATAATGTTTGGTTTTTGTAGCGCTCAATGACGCGATTATCAGCGGCTGTACAAATTCCCAACCTGTTCACTGTCCAGTCTCGCCATTTTTCCGAATCATTATAAAATGATGACAACACAGACACCCAGTCCCCGGGCAGAGAAAATCCCCGACCCGGTCGGGAATCGAACCTGGGACACCGTGATCCAGAGGCAGCAGAATTAACCGCTAGCTGCGGACAAACGTGTACTGTCAATAGGGCGAAGCTCTTGGGCGAAATAAATGCAATCCTTCGTACATCCCCACACAAAATTGTCCAGTGGATTAAAGCATCAACAGAGGAAATATTCACTGAATTACAACGGTATACAAACGTAGGTTTATATTCGACAAACCACTATGCAATGCATGGCGGAAGGGCCATCCTACTTGCGTAATTACGGAAAGATGCCTCTGCACGCACCACAATCTCTCAAGACATGGTCTCATGACCTCTAGACTGTGGTGGACTGGAGCGTGAAACCTTGAGGTGCTAGCCACTCGTGCTGGCGAAACGTCAGAAAAGTCATGAGACGAACGTCGCTCGAATAACTCGAGACAGAAGCCAACAGGCTGTTTGTAAAAAGAGTGGCTACGGAAACCTTAACAATTTTGCTTCACCTGAAGCTCTGTCTAAACAACCGAAAATATCTGCCCTGCCCCATCATCAGATACACCATCTAATCAAAAATATCAGATACCGCTGTGTACTGCGCAATTGACCACTAGATGTCAGTAGAAGCAGACCCGTCAGTACAAAAGGGGGTTTCCAGTACTGTGTTGTCAGCAGAAATGCAGAATGGGTAGGTCGGCAGATCTCAGTGACTTCGAACGTGAGCTAGTGACTGGATGTCACCTGAGTAACAAATCCATCAGAGACTTTCGATCCCTTCTAATGCTGCCCAGTTCGACCACTGGTGGTGTGACTGTGATTTGGGAACATGAACGATCGATCACAGTTAAACAAAGACCAGGGGGATGTCATATACTGACGGACCGAGACAGTCGAACATTGCGAAGGTTGGTCGTAACGAATCACATGAAAGCAGAAGAATGACTCACTTATGAGTTCCGAAGTGCTACCAGCACTCTAGCCAGCACAATGGCCGTGCATGGGGTGTTGAACTGAATGGGGTACATGGTCCATCAGCCCCTCAAAAGCCACACATTCCCGCAGTCACTGCTAAGCAACCTCCCAGACAGCGGATGACTGCAAGCAACTAATTTGGAGTGAAAAATCACGCTATACCCTGTGGCAAAAACAGATACAAGGGTTTCGGTTTAGAGAATGCCTGGACAACGTTAGCTGCCATCAGCGCCAACAAAGAATTACGAGGACGTGGTGTTATGCAGTGAGTGTTTTTCGTGTTATGGTACGGTCCCCATATTGCGCTTCAGAAAACGCTAAATGCTGAAGGATAGGGACACATTTTACAGCATTGTGTACTGTGTACGGCAGTGAACAGTTCGGAGACGATGATTGTGCCAGCGTGACAAGCACCTCCTCATAAAGCACATCTGTGAGGCAATAGTTTGTGGACAATAACATTCCTGAAATGGACTGCCCTGCCTGGTGTCCCGATCTGAACCCAATGGAATATGTTTGGAATCAGTAAGAACGTGGACTTCGCTCCAGACCCCAGTGTCCAGCATCACTACCATGTCTGGCTTCGGTTACTGAGGCGGAATGGGCTGCCATTCTTCCAAAGACATTTAGACCCTTCATTGAAAGTGTCCCAAGCAGAGCTCACATCGTGAGAAAGGCCCCAGATTAATGTCCACTAGGAGGTGGAAAAACTGGAACAGAAGAGAATCGAAGCATTTGAGATGTGCTGCTAAGACGAATGTTGAAAATTAGGTGGACCGATAATGATGAAGATGATTATGTTTGGTTTGTGGGGCGCTCAACTGCGCGGACATCAGCGCCCGTACAAAATCCCAATTTTTTCATAGTCCAGTCAATGATGAGGATGATGATGAAATGATGATGACAACACAAACATCCACTCCCCGGGCAGAGAAAATCCCCAACCCGGCCGAGAATTGAACCCGGGACCCCGCGATCCAGAGGTAGCAATCCTAGCCACTAGACCACGAGCTGCGGACGTGGACTGATAAGGTAAGGAATGAGGAGCTTCGGCGCAGAATCAGAGAGGAAAGGAATATGTGGAAAGCACTGACAAGGAGAATGGACAGGATGATGGGCATGTGTTATGACATCAGGGAATAACCTCCATGGTACTAGACAGAGCTGTACAGGACTAAAACTGTACCGGCGCTTCAATCCGGAATAACGCTGCTGCTACGGTCGCAGGTTCGAATCCTGCCTCGGGCATGGATGTGTGTGATGTCCTTAGGTTAGTTAGGTTTAATTAGTTCTAAGTCTATGGGACTGATGACCTCAGACATTAAGTCCCATAGTGCTCAGAACCATTTGAACCATTTTTGGCAAAAACTGTAGAGGATGACAGAGATTGGAATACATCCAGCAAATAATTGAGGACGTAGGTTGCAGGTGCTACTCTGATATGAAGAGGTTGGCACAGCAGTGGAATTCGTGGCAGGCCGCATCAAACCTGGCAGAAGACTGAAGATTAGAAAAAAAAAAAGAAAACAAAAAAGTCTGGGTACTTTTGGTCAAGTAGTGTATACGATGGTGAAAGTAGAATTTTCTGCCTCTGATACCAATTCTGCAAATATACTAACAGGAGTTCCGAATAAAGAACAGAGTTTGACGATAACAACGTATCACTTACAGTACCTAAATTCGATATCTATTGCCATCCTAGGAGATGGGGATTGGAAACGCTGTAACAGTACTCTACAACTGACCATTTTGAATGCTATTTCCTTCACAGAACCACTGTACTTTCCGAGAACTGTGCCAACAATTGTAGGAGTTTGATTCTGATTACCCGCCGGTCGGGGTGGCCGAGCGGTTCTAGCCGCTACAGTCGCAGGTTCGAATCCTACCTTGGGCATGGAGGTGTGTGTGATGTCCGTAGGTTAGTTAGGCTTAAGTAGTTCTAAGTTCTGTGGGACTGATGACCTCAGAAGTTAAGTCCAACAGTGCTCAGAGCCATTTGAACCATTCTGATTACCCACTATATAAGTTACGTGATGTTTCTATTTCGTATTGCTCCACTGTTACCACTAAACATTTAATGAATATTTAAACTGTGCGAGATGCTACATATATGCACAAATAATCTTGTTACAGCATACTATCGGGTTGTTTGTCTCCGTTGTGAGAACTGTCTTGGCTTCACTGACATTAAAACAGCTGCCACTCATTACGGAAGAGGAAATTTTGGTCAAGTCCTCTTGCATTTCCTCGTGATCGTCGAACGACGATTCTTTCCTACGGACGGTAGTATTATCTACAAGCAGTCCGTAAGTATCGCTCATACTGACTGATCTGTTTGCGAGTGGTGAGAACACTTATATCCCTATTAGGCATGCATGTGACATACCTCACTTTACTTCCGTTTCTGTTAAATATTCGCCGGCTCGTATATTTTACTGCGCCCTATTAGCGAAAAATTCTTCGAACAGACACATATTTTTCAAAACACTCCATACCATCATTTCTTTCTTACAAATGAACAATGTAGTACACTATCAAACTTCTTTCGCCAACCTAGTGACACCGAACGTGGTTGTTCTACTGCGTCTCCCATTTTTAATATTTCATGTGTAAATCATGCTGTATTTTCCTCGAGTGGTTTTTCCTGCAAAGCATTCCAGAGATAACTAATTAGATCATGGAACTAAGTGACCGACCGTACTTCTGTTATTTAATTATAAGTAAGTTTTTTAACTTTATTTTTCAAAAGGTTTTCAACTATTCTTTTATCTTTGTAATTAGTTTACTGTCTTTATGTTGTTAATAATTTCTAATTAAACCTGGATCAACTCCGGGCATGAAGCGGAGCCACGCTTAGTTCTGCTGGCTGGCCTGCAGGGCATATTAAATCCGGAATGCCAGAACTGGCGATCGTGCGTCCCCATGGTAACCGCTGGCGTGCTGCTGACAAGATCATTCTTGTGTATACTGTTATTTATAGATGTGTGGCGATGACGATGCGACTGTGGCTCCAGGATATTAGAACACATTTTTGTAAAACAGATTGTAACTTCCCCTTCAGAAATTATGAATGACAGTGCTGGAAAACTTTTATGTTATTTGATTTTCAAACAGCTGAGCAAAACTGAATGTACTCAGATATTTCTCTCTTTACTTTTTCTGATCATCACTAAACTGACACACAATATTTTTAGCGCAACAAAATCTGACTTTCAATAATCCTTACAAAAGATGGCCCTGACTAACAATAACCTATACCTTTCATGAATCACTTACCTCACAAACATCTTAGTTACTCGAACTACTGCAATACAGCGAGCACCAACACTGCCATATATATATATATATATATATATATATATATATATATATATATATATATATATATATATATATATATATATATATGATTTTGTGACATTTTGTGACATCCAATTAAACAAATTTCATTTTTCTGATGGACATGTCCAGATCGTTCGCTCAAAACTCTGGCGTCTCTCTCCCCACATCCACCACCGCTGGCGGCTCACCTCCAACTGCCCAACGCTACGCGCTGTTCACATCCAACTGCCCAACACTACACAAACAAATATTCCAACAGTGAGTTCAACCAGCCACAGACTTCACACAGCGCAGTCAGCGATTTTCATACAGAGCACTGCGTGGCGTTACCAACATAAAAACCTAAACAGCCTACTTACAAGATCTGAGGATTCTCAATGATGACCGAAACCGGTAGTCTGAGGATATACCAGTTTGTGACCATAGATGTGTAATAAAAGAAATTTATTTGTGAACCTTATTGCTCAGTGGCTGCTCTAACAACCGCCTGTGGAACGGTGCGCAGCGCTTTCTCTTTGTAACACCTGGCATCTGCGTACTACGTTAGCATTTGTCGAGGGGTGCCTCACAGCACGTAGAGGAGCTCCGCGTGCTGGCTCCGTAGGCCGCCAGTGGGTATACACAGGGTGATTCGAAATTACTGTTACCGGCTTCTGGATGAGAGGGAATTTAGTAGATGATGTTCTCATAAGGAATCCGCGTCCGTAAAAGTACTGTTTGCATGTAAACTCAGTTTGATGATCGGGTCTCATTGAAATCTCCCGCTTCACGGTGCGCACAAGCGGAGACAATGAACTCTGACTTGTGTGCTGGAGGAGTCCATGGCGCGGACAATGTTTCGTGTTGCAGACGTCGGGTTCTCTTCTGCGTGATGAAGGACGTCCTCTCCAAAGACGAGACTTCGGCGCGTCGATGGAGCTCCACAGAGAACTCTCCACGTAGCGAACGTAGCAATCACTCGCACCCGTTGTTGTCGTCGGACGGGAGTGTTATGTGACGTCGTAGCTACGTCAGCGACCGATGACGGCGCCCTCTTCTCATTCTGCGTGCGTACTGCAAAGCGGAAGATATGAAACTGATTCGATCTTCAAACTTATTTTTCACCTATGCGGTACATTTCCGGACATGGTTTTTTTGTCAAAACCTGGTCTACTAACTCGCCTCTACAACACCTACACGGTTCTGGACGTAGGTTTCTTGTCAAAACTTCATCTACTAACTCCCATCTGCAATCTGTACAAACCTGTAATAGAAATTTTGAATCACCATGTACGTGTTTCATTTTCTAACTCTGCTGCTTACTTAATACGAGGCGAACGGATGTAGTATTCCTGGCCTACTTTGTTAGTTTCAGAGTTAGATACTGGTCTGAGGATGGTCTTCCTATGGCTGAAACCGGTTACTAGAAAGATAAACACGTTTGGGATCTACATCTATTTTGGTCTATTTTCCTCAGTAGACTTTCACCAATAAACATCAACATAATCGAATTGAAAATACGTTGAGGGATCCAGCTACCATAGACTACGTTAGCGACATTGGTCTACAATTTTGTACATTCCACTGTTTATCATTTTCTTCTAAACATGATTGACCTACAGTTTTTAACACGCATTGTTCTCCGCGGTACAGATTTTGAACAGATACGCGTGAGGAAAAAAGTCCGTTCTGCAATTATTCAGTGAAAAAGGTAACAAAAGTTCTGGCTTTTAGGACTGGGGATTCTTATATCAACATCTTTCATTTCAGTTCCTATGCGGCGTCAAATACTTGTATGATAATATCTATATGCGCACATATATTCTAAACGGTGAACTTATTATTTCAGCTCTTTATTTGACTTTGATCATAGACAGACTGAATGGAAAGTTCCTATCAGGTAATGGACTTTGCATCTGTCAAGAGGTTCCTCGTTTCTACATTGTTCAGTCACATTAATCTGACCACCTGTCAACAGCCTGAATAACCACCTTTTCCAGCGCTGCATGCGCAGGAGGAGAGTCGGTGAACTACCTCAACGTACCGCCAGGGCTGTGGAGCCATGCCGACTGCAGTGCCGTGTCCAGTAAATCCTGAACTATTATAGATGTGACCAATATTCAGGTTTTGTTGGGATCACCACGAAAATTTATGGACGATGGCAGATTAAAATTATTGTCGTTTCACTCCTTGCATTATTACAGAATTAAATAGTTGCCATAAATGTTTCCCTTTATGGCCGATCTTAGGTCTACCATATTTAACACTGCCGCGTCTCCCTGGCCACGAACGCCTTCTACTGTGTTTCTCTATGACGTAGGTTTTTGTCAGTCTCACTCGCACACTACAGCGCTTAGGCCTAGACAATAGACACCTGTGAGTTTCCCCATCTCGTGGTGAATCTGCACCCTTTGTTGCACACGGTCCTGGACGACAGGGTTCTTTTCACAGTTCCTGACGGCTGACCCTTTCGGCCATACACTTAAATGAGTGCGAAATGCTCGTTAACGCCAAAGGGGATATGGTCCCAAGGATGGATGCATACCAGAATGACAAAATCACTCAAGAAATAGCATTAATCTGACCATGAGGCTGACTCCTGGTTGGAGTATGTTCGCTTTCAGACGTTCCGCGCCTACATCTGTGCGATGGAGCGCGGAACGTGATTCTCATCTGTTGCCACTCAATTGAAGTCCAGTTGAGGAATATGTCTGCAAATGACAGCCTTCGTCGCTGATGAACAGCGGTAAGCATGGGTTCATGAAGCAGGCCCCTGCCGCGGAGGTCAATACGCAGCAACGTTTGTCGAGTGGTCATCAAGGAGACACTGTCGGTAGCCCCTAGGTTCCTCTGAGCAGTCAGTCGCTTTACTGTTGCTCGTCTGTTCGCCTATACGCATCTCCGCAGCCGTTGTCCACCCCTGTCGTTTATGGCCAATGGTGTATTACAGTTGTCTAGGCACAATTTTGCCATGCGCCGTATTCTTTGACCACGGTGGCATGCGAACAGTTCACGAACTGAGCTGTTTCGAAAATGCGTCCACCCTTGCCCTGAAAGCCAATTTTGGACGTTAGGTAAATCGCTCCGTTTCTGCATTACGACAACGACTGCACTGTTATCCGCATCTCCCCACCCCCCCCCCCCCCTTCCCAACACGCTTTATATGCCCTCCACTGCCAGTGCTACTATGACGTACGTGCCCGTCGACACAGTACATGGCTCGAAGTAGACATGAGGGAATTGAAAAATTTACAAAGAAGCAAAAACAGAAAAGAAGTCTTGGTCAAACGCTTTATGAAATGATTTGTCTAAAAGTATGCAATAAACTAAGTCAGAACAGCATTTGACACACCTCTGAATGATGCTCGAAATCACGAACAGCAAATGAGACTCACAATCTACACAATGGATCAGACAAATATCATCCAGTACTCTTTGAAATTGTGAGATTCTAAGCTAAAGATTGAACGTTAAATTCTCAATCGGCATCTCGTTTTCTGTCCATTATTTCGGCTATCATTCAGAGAAATGTAAAATGAAAACGTTTATCTAAACCATTTTATTTCTTACTGTGCCGTGCTCCTGCATTTCATTCCCACGCATTTGGAATCCCTCTGGCCGCAAGAGCGCATGGAGCGTTACTATCGCAGGTAGAGGGCAGGTTGGAGGAGAAGGTAGTTAAGGGCTGCGGCGACCTCGAGAAGTGGAGAGTGTGACTTGGACGGGTAGGAGCGCAAGTGAGGCGTCGTGTTGTGCCCAAGCGCCTGCCGTGGCCCGTTGGCAAGAGTGGTGCCTTTGCTCACTGCGGGTTTGGCGGGGCCGAGTGTTGGTCGCAGCCGTGAACGTTGCTCGTTAAAGGCTACTTCGGCAGGACGCGAAGTATTCGGCGTGTCCTCTGCTACTGAAGTTGCAAGCAGTTTGTGTCCATTGTGGTGCCGGGTTGGAGTCCGGTCTAGCCTTTGTAAGTACTGGACGCGGTGGTGTCTGCTGCATGATACCTGTGGGTTTCCGACTACAAGTAATCTCCGTTACATCATTCGCTCGGCGCTCTCTCAGCAAGCGTTTGTCAATGGGCGCTGGATTTTACGAGAAATCGCGGTGAGCCTCTGATTAGTGTTGTCGTCACTTGGTGTCGCGAGGTGGCTATTTTGACTCCGTATCCTGGTTGCCCGTTGTTATACATATAAATGTGCTATTTAAAAAGGTTTTGCCTGGTTCTACTTGAGTTCAATCCTGTCAACGTGTGTGGGCTTGTGGCTGTCACTGTTGCAAATTGATTTTAGAATCTAAGGGTATAGAATGCAGGTGTAATTCTTCTGATTTACGAATTGCACTTTATAGTCAGTGTAAATTGTTTAAGCTATCTACCTTATTTCTGAGGCATGCCTATAGTTACCCGTTGGCTGGTATCACGAACTCGAGCTGTTCACTAAATTGTTTGCATCTACTAAAGTAAAAATAAAGGACAATTTTAAGCCTCAGTAATCGAGTCAAAGTTTCCTGCATAACGTTCGTACTTTCCTGCATCTGTAGTATGTTTAATTTTTACAAAATAATTAACGACTTGCCTCTGTTAAACGATAGGTGACTGTACCTCTTGTTAACTGTGGTTTAGTTAAAGATGTTTGTGTACCGTGATTGAAATTTTTAATGGACGTTTCTAGTACTGTGGTAGTAGAGGAGGAGGAATTAATGCTACAGGCTTTGCCTCTGCCACCGCCTCTATCATCATAAATTTGAACTACATTTGTCAGACACTTTGCTACTTCAAAGGCAATAGCGTTTTGATAATTACTGGCAATACCCGATGGTTGATGTTTGTGACATATTCATTTGATCATACGTTTTGCTGTTCGTAATGTAAATGTATTTTTACTTCATTTAATATTCTTTACTAAAAGGAAGTGATTTTATACTGTGGCCTTTTTGATATGTTTACTATCAGTTGTGTTTTCGAAATTTAGTCTTTTTAATTCTGGAGGCAATTTGTTAATGTTATACTTGGATTCTCCCTTTTAAAAAAAATTAATTAGTGCTTTTAGAAACTTTAATAAATAATAAATTCATTATGGCCCACTATCTTTCCACTCAGCACCAGCTCCCTACCGCGTTTTTCTTACGTTTAGACAAATCACATCACAAAATACTGGATCGTTTGTTTTTCAAATTTTTTTATTTCATAATTACTTGTTGACAGTAATTACAGCAATGTAACTTTTAGGAGGAAAATAACTAAGCCTTGAAGAAATTAATTCATTTACATAACTAGCAGTAGCAGTTCGTGATATACACACATCAAAAATAGTTTTGCATCATCTCGGTTCCGGAACCTGTACAGAAAATTGGAATAGAGATCAACATAAACATCATTTCCGCCCTTTTTATTGCTCATGGAAACCACACATTGCATGTTGGACCACCATACAGCAAGACCTTCAGAGGCAGTGGTCCAGATTGCTGTACACACAGGTACCTCTAACACCCACTAGCACGTCCTCTCGCATTGATGCATGCCTGCATTTGTCGTAGCATACTATCCATAAGCCCATCAAGGCACTGTTGGTCCAGATTGTCCCACTCCTCAACGGCGATTCGGCATTGATCTCTCAGAGTGGTGGGTCACGTCGTCCATAAACAGTCCTTTTCAATCTATCCCAGAGATGTACGATAGGGTTCATGTCTGCGGAACATGCTGGCCACTCTAGTCGAGCGATGTCGTAAATTCTGAAGGAAGTCATTCATAAGATGTGCACGATGGGGGCTCGAATTATCGTCCATGAAGACGAATGCCTCGCCAACATGCTGCCGACATGGTTGCACTGTCGGTCGCCTTCCATGACCACCAGCGGCGTAGCTCGGCCCCACATAATGCCACACCAAAACAGCAGGGAACCTCCACCTTGCTGCACTCGCTGGACAGTGTGTCTAAGGCGTTCAGACTGACCGGGTTGCCTCCAAACAAGGCTCACTCATGGTTGTTTACATCTTTGGGCGAGTTTAGTGACATCTCTGAACAGTCAATGGGACTGTGTCTGTGATACAATACCCACAGTCAAGGTCTGTCTTCAGGAGTTCTGGGAACTGGGGTGATGCAAAACTTTTTTTGATAGTGTAGTTCAATTTTACGTGAAACCAATACATACCAATTCCTTAATTACCCCAGTTACTTTAAAACAATTGAACCTTTTTTTATTTATTTTGCAAAAGTAGCCTACGCGCTGGTAACTTTCTTGTCGCTTTTGTCTATCTTGCACTCTTCGTTTGCCAACGAAATTTCGGAGAAAAATTCATTGTGTAATTTCTGATTTCTGAGGACTTGCTTTCGCTCGACTCGAGCATTTGACCAAAAAGGATCTATCGCACCCATGACTACACCGCGAATGAAGCTGCCTGATTTGTTGATATGTCAGCGTACCTGCAGGGAGTTGTTTACTACTTGCAGTCATGTAACACGTCTCCTCGTTGCACAGCATGGCCATCACCTGCGACGACAGCTCTCTCGGATATTCGATGGAATATCTGTTGCATCTGTCACCGGTAAGACAAATGCAGATATAAATACGAGTACGCTGAATGAAAGTCTTGTAATATTACCTACTATATCTCAAAAGCAAGTTTCTATGACGCTCTATTGACGTAAGAAGCTATGAACCACGCAGCTCTTTGACAAAATGTGTCGTTCGTACTCTGGAACTGTTGACACAGAAACATACATGTCGTCGGTAATATCCTCCGATCACGCTGTTTGCGCGAAGCCTTATCTTGTAGCTGTGATTAATCGATGTTTACCGAGCGTTCGAGGAATCAATGTCTGACAAGAAGTTAAGCTGATGGCTTCTTAGCCGGCAGTGCCAAACCTCACGATTACCGGTAAAAAATAAAAAAAAATAAAAAATCGCCAATAAGAAACCTTGTGAAGCAACGACAGCTTTTGCAGCTGCATGCTGCGGCTTTCGATATTGACAGATCTGATCGCTCTTTACAACTCACAGATAGATAGCTCAGTTTGTACTGTGCAAAACATTTGGTATGTTTCCTCTTCTCGAAAGATGTCGAAGGTGGTCGTATTTCGACCCCTTGCTTTCGTAATACCCGTTGTACCTCGCTGGAAGTTGCCCCCCACTGGAGGTTTCTAGCGCTGCCCCTCATGCGTGTCCCTGATAATTTTGCCACAAACTCTTTATGAAAACGGCGCATCAATTTTTTACGGCGGCAAGGTCATCTTACTATCATGAACAAAATAAGAAAATTACGCCAGTGTTTGCGGTAGCGCAGTGAGTTGCAAAGACTGACTCAGCATGTGGTGAATCTCTGACACACACGCCTCCTTGAAGTTACTGAAATGTAGCACTCACCCGGAAAGAGCTATAGAAAAAACAGCTGTACATCTTGTAACCACAAATCGCACTAGAAGTTTTTTTGTCGGTGGAAGTATTTATGTGCCCGAAATTTCACTCTATTACAGTAAGCTTGCATACATCAGTCACTAGCAAGCCTTACTTTGAAGTGGTTAGACACTGGACTCGCAATCGGGAGGACGACGGTTCAATCCCGCGTCCGGCCATCCTGATTTAGGTTTTCCGTGATTTCCCTAAATCACTCCAGGCAAATGCCAGGATGGTTCCTTTGAAAGGACACGGCCCACTTCCTTCCCCTTCCTTGCCTAATCCAATGAGACCGATGACCTCGCTGTCTGGTCTCCTTCCCCAAACAACCCAACCCCCCGCCCCCCCCCCCCCCCCCCCCCTCCCCTTACTCTGAGCTCTACAAAGCCTGAAAAGTCCACACCCTCACGCATCATTCATAACCGCACACAGTTTTTGGTAATGATTAACTATCTTTCACCGAAAGTTTACAAACGGATTGTTTCTTTTAGAACAGCTTGGTCAAATATTGTTATAATCAGTCTCACATAACAAATTGTTCACGTTCGCGCGTAAGCAACAAGCCACGTGGAATTTAGTTATTTAAAGCGTCACAAAAGTTCTGAATTTCACACAGGGCCTTAAATCTGACTCTCTTCCACACTTGACGGCACTTCGCAAACATTTTAGTACCGAAATAACACAATATTAATCATTTTCATCGGAGCACCTATCAGTAGGTCTGATCACTATGAGATCCAAACCCCGACTCTACTCTCCTCTCTACACAAAAGAAGCTTCTGGTTCCTAAAATATGTGCCAACATGCTAATTCCTGATTGGCAGAAAAGCATCACAGCCAATCGCAAAGCAGCTTCAAAACCGCTCAGTCCGTCGCATGTATACGGAACCAATCAAGATTTGTCAGTGAATCAGAACAGTAAATTAGCATAAATAAATTTCGAAACCTCACAAATATAAAACAAACTTCCTCTTAACACAATTACTTTACCGAAATCATAATCTCATTTTACCAGTATCATAAACTGACGAAATACTTTATAACAAATTCCGCTCTACGAATGAGTAACACACACGTCGTTCTCGAACATTACTCACGTGACCAGTTACCTCAATGTATAGCATAAAAACTTTACAGAAAACATAATTGCACTGTCATAACTAAGTACAATAATAGTAGTAATTAATAAACAATTAGAAAATTAAAGAAACAGAAATGTAGAATGACAGTATTTTGACTGCAGTTCTGTGTCCGTCAGCTAGTGGCTACTGCCAGATCGCATAGAAACTACGTACTGTCGAGCATCTGATGCAAGCTGTCCTGTGCGTGACCAGTACTGCACCCCTGTTCACAGATCTCCCATCTCAAAAGGCACGACGTATGGCGCTACGCCTGATGTTATAATTCGTTTGATTAGAGACAACAACAAGAGAAATTGTTGACGTTTATTCTGAACGAATTTTAAGAACTTCTCTGCATATTAACTGTCCCTCTGTTTCGGAAAAAAATACATCAATTCTCTTCAATAAGTAGAATAACAGCAACAACTGATGCAGCATATGAACAGGAGTTAGTGACAGGGGACAATGCTCTTATATTTTGCAACACACAAAAGTTAGACAAAAATGCGGAAACACGGTGAGAAATGTATGCTTGAACATAAATGCAAAATGGTTCAAACGACTCTCAGTACTATGGGACTTAACATCTGTGGTCATCAGTCCCCTAGACTTAAACCTAACTAACCTAAGGACATCACACACATCCATGCCCGAGGCAGGATTCGAACCTGCGACCGTAGCAGCAGCGCGGTTCCCGACTGAAGCGCCTGGAACCGCTCGGCCACAGCGGCCGGCGAACGTAAATGCAGATTATAGGCAAGCCTGCAGGTGGTGGTGTCGTATTTGACCGCGAACAGCATCTGTGCAGTGTCCTCAATACGTTGTAAGCGTCAACAGTGATCACAACAGCCTTCTCTGTAGTCGTGAGTGTTTTTTTCGGACTTAGGTGAACTCTAACATGGACAAGTTCTTGATAGTCGTATGGTGGGTGATTCCGTAACAGACGTAGCCAAAGCGCTTAGTGTTGCAAGAGGCACCATACCGAAGATTTATGCCGCGTACAAGGTTAGCGAGAACACATCGTCCGGCCGGCCGCGGTGGTCTCGCGGTTCTAGGCGCTTCAGTCCGGAACCGCGCGACTGCTACGGTCGCACGTTCGAATCCTGCCTCGGGCATGGATGTGTGTGATGTCCTTAGGTTAGTTGGGTTTAAGTAGTTCTAAGTTCTAGGGGACTGATGACGAAAGATGTTAAGTCTCATAGTGCTCAGAGCCATTTGAACAATTTTTTGAACACATCGTCCGCTAAGTCACAACGCGGGCGAAAGTTTGTGTTGGGTTATCGTGACAGACGGTAAAAAGAGGACTGAGACGAAGAATAAGAGGGCGACAGCTGCACAAGTCACTGCAGAAATGAATATCGGGCTCACGTACACTGTCAGCATCAAAACAACGCCAAAGAAGCTAAGCCGGGAAGTACCGTGCGAGCTGGAATTTCACAGCGATGTACACGTCCAACACAACAAAACGTTTAGCCGGAACGTCGACTACGGAGCGACGGAAGTAAGTCGTTTGCTCGGATGAGTCCTGTTTGTCACTGTTTCCAGCTCCTGGCCGAGTTTACGTCCGAAGAGTGAAACATGGCGGGGTGATGATTTCGACAGCCATATCGTGGTATTCCATAAGACCCACGGTTATTCTGAAAGGTCACGTTACTGCCGAGAACTACGTCACCTTCTGGCTGATCATGTCCATCCCATAGTACAGAATTTGTTCCCCAGTGGTAATGCTGTGTTCTATGACAACTGGGCCCCTCATGACCCACAGCTAGCATCGCCCAGAACTGGTTTTGTGACATGGGCGGGATTCGGTGGTGATTTAGGCAGCCATATCTTGGTGTTCCATAGGATCCATGTTAAGTCTGCAGGATTATGTAACCATTTTAGCCGATCGTATTCATCCCATGGCTGGGCGCAAACCGGATTGTGCTACGTCACGCGCCACGCATCGCCAGCCGAACCTGAGGGAGCAGCACAACACGCCGACTACTGCGCTGCGCCAGCTGTCCAGCCGCGCCTCACAGCCGCGGGCCACTCAGCAAGCTCCGTTCACAGCGCGACGTCGAGGCGTAGCCTATGGAAAGCTGCGTGCAGGTATTCTCACACGGCGTCTAACTGTTTAAAGACAGTGTTTATGCACTACGTCAGCAAGTGTCATAACGTGGCTGTAGCTCAGCGATTTTCGTCTGGTGTGAGCTGTCTTTACGTCACACAGTTAGTTACTAGGGTCACAGACTGATACGTCTCCTGGCAAGACATTTTCAAAATCGTTATAATATATAAAAAAAATAAACATTTATCTGCATTGTTATTAAAAAAATGGTTCAAATGGCTCTGAGCACTATGGGACTTAACATCTGTGGTCATCAGTCCTCTAGAGCTTAGAACTACTTAAACCTAACTAACCTAAGGACATCACACACATCCATGTCCGAGGCAGGATTCGAACCTGCGACCGTAGCAGTCGCGCCGTTCCGGACTGAAGCGCCCAGAACAGCTCGGCCACAGTGGCCGGCGCAATATTTGTGTATCTATATTTTACAAATAACGTCTGTGGTCAGCGAATGTATATATCGAAGCAGATAATAAAAAATAATTACAAAGATGCTTATTAAATTGCCTATAAATAGTGGAGGTTAAAAAATTGCTCTTTCTGTCTTCTTGTGGCCGTTGAAGTTGTAAGAGCATGTGACGCTCGCTTGAATGCGTAAATAGCCTTCGTTTGTCCTTTGGTCGAGAAACACGCCATTGGAGGCTGGTATTTGTAAAAGGTGTGTTCGTTCAATTTATGTTGATTTTTTGAATACAGTATTGTTAAAATTATTACGTGTAATAATTTATTGCTAGCTTGCTCAAGATTGCATTCCACATTCTTAAAATTTTTTAGCATATTAGGAGTTTTTGGTGACGCAGAGCCGTGCAGCGTTCGCGGGAGCCGCTGCCGCGGCAAACTCGAAATAAACTGAATGATAGCAGTTTTCCCGCAATATAGCGGGCAGGTAACGGTACATTAAAATGATCTCTTTCAGCTTCCTGGAGACTTCAGAGGGAAATTGTGGATTTTATTATGTCATTTTCAGCTGAACATGGGCAGCTGCTATTACGTTATCAGTTACGTAAATAATTCATTAGTGATAAAATTTTACTTGTGTGCGATCAAAGACTGCTGTGCAAAACCTGTTCTGGCTAGTAACATAATAATAAAATTTCATTTTTATGTTTAGTTTCATGCTCTCATGTTAGTCGTGGCAGTTAATAGTGTTCATATATTTAAAAAACAATCCACTGCAGCTTTTATGTTTAATGAACATAACATACTGTAACTTCCGTACAGGTAATAAGACTAATTTTCTGTGCATTCAAGAGATGAAAGTAGCGAGGGTATTTTTTTTATTCCATAATTAGTTACAGGAATGATACCGTGTTCCATATCTAACAAGCCAGATCAGTGTTATATAAAAATAGTTTACAAATTAAATATCGTACGCCCACAGCAGAAAATCCTTCAGTGTTGTGCGTTTCCCCACATAATAGGTCAAACTGCATAAAGTTAAATATTTTCAATTGCAGAAACTAATAGTAAAAATCGTATTTTATCTGTCGTGTTCGCAACAATAAGCAATATAAAATTAATTAAAATATTATGCCATATAAACTGCATATAAAGTAAAAAGGGTGTGCGTTGGGGATTACGCGACAAGACATTAGACTCTCCACTAGGAATAGCTCCGCGTGCGCGCTAACGCCCACACACTGGAGCAAGTGACTTGGTATAAGCTCGCGGCAACGGCTGCAAATAGTGATGGCGCAATCCGATCCCTGGGTATGAACACAACACACACGTCAGCCGCCGGGAACAACACATAGACCGGGTCAACTAGCTCGATGGGGAAAGGGGGGGGGGGGGGGCGCTTGCCGCGATGACCAAGTTTGGAGACAGAACTGATAGAACCTTTTGATGATATTCTTGCAGACTTCCAAGCTGAATTAAAAAAAAGGTACCCTCAACAATCACAGCACCTGTTAGACAAAAAATTTGATCACTTGCTCTTGGTCAGGCCAAACTCGCAGGAGAATTGCCGAACTATAAGCTGAAATCAAGGCACAAAATCCGAACACACACACACATGCTAAACGTTCCAGTGTACGCTGCTGCAGTTTCTGCTCCTAGTGTCAGGAAACCCATAAACGAACCGGTTAGTGAAAATCGGAAAGAAAAGACAATCATAACAAAAGTTCTGTATATAAGCAACCAAATAATCAGGACACAAGGGCGGTATGAGATAAATTGACTAAAACGATTAATCCATGTCAGGATGAAATCAAATTAAAGGGGATCAGGTGAACAACAAACACAGTGATTATCGAAACCGAGACGAAGACGGATGCCATGAAAATGGTAGAGAAAACATGGCACCTAAAAGACATAAAATGCGAAGAGGCCCAAAAAAAATGGACCACTAATGTCAATATACAACATCCCCACGTCCATTTCGGACAAGGGTTTCATGGAGGAAGAAGTGAAGCTTAAGTTTAAAACAGGACCGAAATACAAGCGGACGGTGAACAACATTACTGAGGTTAGCCCGGGGCCGGCCGTAGTGGCCGAGCTGTTCTAGGCGCTACAGTCTGGAACCGCGCGACCGCTACGGTCGCAGGTTCGAATCCTGCCTCGGGATGTGTGTGATGTCTTTGGTTAGTTAGGTTTAAGTAGTTCTAAGTTCTAGGCGACTGATGACCTCAGGTGTTAAGTCCCATAGCGCTCAGAGCCATTTGAACCATAAATGAATAATGAAGGCAACTAATCCTACTAAATAATAAACGTTGTTCCTGCTTATAATTTATTGTAGATTGAAAAAAAAACTTTATATTACAAATTTTATGTTTCCTAAGTGAAATTACTAATCAATTGCCCAACTCTGCCCCTTATTTTGACTTCACAGCCTATTATCAATAATGTGAAGTGACTGACATTACTACGTACGAAACACTAGAAGACACTACTTTCAAAGATGACCTACGGTGGTGTGGATCCTTAGTGGAAATAAACTACCGTGATCACAGCTGTTTAGCTTCTATAGCTCTAATAAGCCGAAACAATTTGCGATATCACAGTATGTACTGCGTCCGGTGCGTCCAGGAGATGGTTCTCGTACTCGTCTGCGACGGTGGAAGAACTCCAGCCACAAATAAACTCCCAAAGTCTAGGATGTCAGAAGGGGGTCCTCTGACTAATATACTCTAATACTGTCTTCTCCTCTCTGTCTTCTACAGGCGAGAAACGCGTACTCCCAGCCACAAGGAAGGAGTTCAGATAACGTCTCAACGTATAGGTTTGCAGCAGTACAGTGCCTAAGTGTTCTAACTATAAACTCCCTTAAAAGCAAAGACAGCAAGTCCGTCCGTACCAACAAAGCTGATATCGAGCGACCGTCACACACGGGCGCTCACAATGGGAGACCTCGTTTCTTCAGCGCTGGCCTCCCAACAAGGCTCAGCTCCCTACCATCGTAATTCCGAAAAAGAATCATATTCCCGAAACCACGGAGTATTCTCCCTCTCTACAGATTCTTCCAAACGCCGACCAACCATATTTTAGTCTTTTTTCGTCCAGCGGGAATGTTTTGCGAGGGAAAACCTATACTCATACAATGGTACGCTACTGAGAAAAAATAGTTTGAAATAACCTAGCCCTCGTGGTTTCTGAGGGACGCTTCCTCGTTACTCTCAGCTGCATCCAAGATTGTCGTAGTTTCCGAACGTATGATCCTTCCCGCCCGGCTTCAACCGTCCGGTCGCGACTCTATTGTGCTCCAGAGCTCTGGTGTCTCAACGTCTGTCTTGCAACTTCCTGTGATTAAGCAGGACCAATACACGTGTGTGGGCCTTCCACCCAGGGCTTGAGTTCTGCCTGCCGTTTTATTTCCACTGGCATTCCAACCTCTACTAGTACAGGCAACCACTCCTTACGCCGTTTTTATAATAAAGACACTCTGTCACCTTTCATGCAATAAGCGTGAACAATTATTTACAAAGCTGTCGTGACAATGTCAGTCTGCTTTAAATTTTCATATATATGATGTACAACCTATCAAATGATATCTGACTGTGGTTGTAGTTCACGGCAAAGCATGTGGATGAGTGCTTGTAAGGTGCGAAATTATGGCCACCTTACAAGAGGATCTTCATTCCATAGAGTCGACAGCTCATACGAAGACATTCACCGCTGGAAAAAAATTCCAGGTAACAGGTCGAGGTCATGCCGCCGCGCAATTCCATGGCGGCAACAAAGATATTTCCTCCCAGAGACGTTCGATGATACAGAAATCCTCCCGTCATTGGTTGCCAGCGACGCGGTTCAGCGTCATACTCGCAGACAACGGAGCACATCGATCTACTATGCGTGTAAGGCGCCATAGACTATCAGGTAGCCAGGCACCTAAAACGCGAAATATACCAATGGGCTTCCATGCGGACATACTTATTGTTAATAATAGAACAATTAGAAATACAACTCGATAGGAATGATTGTGGAAAACGTAAACATCAAGAACAAGAACACAAAATTAATGATGAAATGTGCACCAACAACTACACAGCTCACCGAACTTGCACAGACACCCAAGGATACACCCAAAACACAGACATAGGCAAGAGCACCGTGACAGAACACAAACCTGACGCACTGGAACACAGTAGGGTATGCAACACCGAAAAGTGTAAAGCCACATCAAACCAGTGACGTTCATCTCAGGGGGGTTCAAAGGGTTCAAATGGCTCTACGCACTAGGGGACTTAACATCTGAGGTCAACAGTCACCTAGACGTAGAACTACTTAAACCTAACTCACCTAAGGTCATCACACACAGGATTCAAACCTGCGAGCGCGGCGCGGGATTAGCCGAGCGGTCCAAGGCGCTGAAGCTCAACATTTCCGTAACTGTTCAAAAAATGGTTCAAATGGCTCTGAGCACTATGGGACTTCACATCTGAGGTTATCAGTCCTCTAGAACTTAGAACTACTTAAACCTAACTAACCTAAGGACATCACACACATCCATGCCCGAGGCAGGATTCGAATCTGCGACCGTAGCAGCAGCACGGTTCCGGACTGAAGCGCCTAGAATCGCTGGGCCACAGCGGCCGGCCAGGGAGGTTCACAAAACACAAGTAACACAGCACACAATATCACAACGCATGATGATGAACTGCACGGAAGGAAAAAACAAGTGAAAATTCGAGGAATCGAAAAGAACACAAATAAACAGACAACCCAGTGCAGCTACAACCACCTAAGCTCGAACATAAACGAGAATACAACACAAAGCAGAAAATACAGACACCCACCACACACTCGCAGTCCGAGCAGACTGCGAGAGAATGATCAGACACAACCAAAGAACAAAGAACTTGAGGAACAAACGAAATTTTAAACCTGGAAGAAAATATACGCCTTTCGAGGCTAGAAAACAGACACACCTTCCAAACAGCACTGCGACTTGTGACTAGGATTAGCAACTCAAAAGGTGTCACAGTCTGCTATCCGACGACCGAACCGACAGACAGATTTCTGCTGAAATCAGCTAATATACCGACAGAGATTATAAAGTCCTGTCGGCACTACTACAAGAAGCCTGCACAAGAAGGGGCGAAAAGCTCATTCTAAAAAACCTATGCAAAGACCTTGAGAGGGTCCACGGACGAATATACTTCGATTTCAATTAAGAGGGATCTAAATGTTTTATATATATCCGACATCCATGGAACACTCACAACTGAGTGCAAACAGCCAGACACTAGTTAGCATGGAGCTACCTAAACCAGTGGATGAAGTGCACGCGGATGTGGTCTGCTTCAAGGAACCCTACACCAGGAACGACACACTAGTTGGTTTTGACCACAAGCAAATCATCGTAACTGGTGCATCCAATGTGAAGGCTACTATCGTCGTCACAGATTGAACCTTTACAGTTACAAAATAGCTCATCTACGTGCCGAGCACCTCACGTGAAAATAGTGCTCGAAGGCGACAAGTGGATTATTCTGTCCTTATACGCGCAGTACTCGCACGACATTGAACCGTATCTTAGTTACATCAAAGACGTTGTCGAATATACCAATAACAGAAGATTACTAATAGTTGCAGACTTAAATGCTACGTCGACTATACGGCGCTGACACAACGGACGACGGGGGACACTAAAAGTGTATGAAGTGCTAACTGAACACAACCTCTGCATCGTTAACAGTCCGTATCAGCCACCGACCTACATAGCGGCCTCGGCAGCCAGCAGCAGGATTGGCGTAACAATCGCAAATGCAAATGCATTCCCACTTGTAACAGGGTGAGAGGTCACGGATGGCGCTACTCACAGCGGCCGTAACGCTATCATCAAGAACACAGAAACACAGATATACGCACCTACTTATTTTATAAGACGGACTGGACAAAAATAAGGCAGATGATTGAGGCCTTCCCCCTACATGCAGTTGAGGGGTCAGTGGACTAAAATGCACATATTTTGACTGACTTACTACAAAAAGCACAAAGGGCTACAATTCCGACCGCTGACACAGGATGAAGGTTAAACATACCATGGACTAGAAAACTAACAAGGTTGCGCAAAGAAGCAAGAAACAAGCGGAAATGGTATCAAAAAGCGACAACGACAAGGGACAGAGACGTCATATAGTTCAGGAAACCAAAACAACGCCACATAGAAGAGTTACAAAAGCTCGAGAAGGACATTGGAACACATACCTGCAGAAACAGCTCCAAACCAATTTTTTTTTTTTGGGGGGGGGGGCGGTTCAAAATACAGCAATAGTCTT
Organism: Schistocerca gregaria; assembly: GCF_023897955.1. Classification (NCBI taxonomy): domain Eukaryota; kingdom Metazoa; phylum Arthropoda; class Insecta; order Orthoptera; family Acrididae; genus Schistocerca; species Schistocerca gregaria. The sequence continues at coordinate 802,133,334 of NC_064921.1, read as the reverse complement.
AGCAACGCTGAGACGAGATGACAGTACTGTAAGAGAGGGACGGAGAAGTTTTGCGGAATTCCTGCTAAACAATCTCATCCCAGTAGACGAGAAACAGTCGCATGAACAGATTTATACTCGACAACTAACCTTAAGAACTCTCGCTATGATAATGGTGCCGTCATTATTCCCTTTGCATGTGAGCAGGCCGCGCTTGCGATTGCCAAACTAAAGAACAAAACGCCCCTGGTCGAGATGGTATCCATACCGAGACAATGAAAATTGTCGTTTCACATATTGTTCCATACCTGACGGATCTACTCAACGAAGTGTTACGGCTGGGACGGGTACCTGCTGTCAGCAAATGCTGTCATAATTAAAAAATCCGGGGACAATGATCCTTCAGATCCAGAAACGTGCAGAACCATAAGTTTAATTAACACCTTGACCAAGGTCCAGAAACGACTTCCGTGGGAACGCTTACAAACACACAGGGAGCTCCTGGGCGTTAGTGCTCACCCGTTCGGTTTCAGGGCGGGAATACCTGTAAATGATGCACTAAATAAGGTACTAACCACTGTTCATAGCACTGAAAACAAATACGCAGTTGCTATTCTTATTTCGGGAGCCTTTGGTAGTCTCTGGTGGCCGCAATGTTTGCAAGACTCAGATGCAGGTACCTAAGGCCCTCTACGATAGCCTTCCTCTCGGACTACTGTAGAAATAGGGTGATTGAAAGGTGCACGCGAAATCAGAAATTAAAAAAAAAAAAAAAATCACCAAAGTTTGCCGCAAGGATCAATCTGTGGCCCCGTCTTTTGGCATGTCACCTCTGAACCCCTCGTACATCAACTGGATGTGGATAACCGTGCGAGCGAGGCAATAGCATATCCTGATGACCTTCTGATGGTGACCTCCGCGGATTCAAGAGCGCAGCTTGAACACCACTCAACATAGCTACTCACAAGCATCAGTCAGTGATGCAAATATAAGAAACTTCAGATGGCTCTACACAAAATAGTTTATATACTGATATACTGCTCAAAAGAACGCTACAAAGTAATCCAACCATAAAATTACATGACATTAGCATACACAGACAACAGAAAACACGACATCTTGGTATTCAACTCGACCAATAACTGTCCTTTGACGAACAACCACTGACGGGTCTGCCAAAATCATGCACAAGTTCCAGTCTCAACATAACACACTTCAGTGTACCATTACACACACTGAGAAATTATCATTGTGCGCTCTTTGAGTTTATAGTCTGTTCTGCAGCCAGTGCATGGGTCCACCGAGTACGTCTGGTGCCGAATCGGGACATCGTGCGGCGAGGGCAGAGAAATTCCCTGGTAAGGCTGTCAGGAACTTTCAACACCACGTCAATGGAATTACTCTGCGTGACGCTTGGAACCTTCCCTATCGACATAACCATTCGGTTTCGGGATGCGATGTACTTGGCTGAGGAGCGGGAGGCAGGAGAAGGTAATTTAAATTACCGGACAGGGTATTACCGAGAAGCGCCGACTCGTTAAACGGCGTGTCGATACCTGGCAAATGGAATGGGAGTTACGCGACAAGGGTCGTAGGGTATATAGTTGTTCCCGGACATCAGGGAACGTCTGAGACAACCATGTCAATCACAGCCAGAGTATGGCTCACTTCTTGACAGGTCACGGCCCTCACCCTGCGCTCTTACACCGCACAGGCCGCAGACAGAGTGCCACTTGTACACGTGGGGAACGTGGATCCCCAGAACACATATTTTTTCACTGTTACCGAAACAGAGCAGCACACCAGACACCAACACAGTTTGACAGTGACGTGATAAAGGCAATAAGAAACAAAGGCGAGTGGGATATAGTAAATAAAATCGCTGAGGATGTCTCAAGGTCATTACATGACGAATACAAGCAGACAGCGCCGTATAACAGAACACTGCAACACACACGAGGCACGCAAGACACCAATTCCAATTCGTGTACCAATACAAACAGCAGTACCGAAACATACACTCACTCAAACAGCAAACACTTTCACCAACACATACCACAGACAACCTTACACACCATCTAAAATAATTAAACTGTATCAGAATAAACAATGTAATGCAATCAACCCTGTAAACCTGAGCTAGCTTAAGTACAAACAGCAGGTACATCCATTCCGCGGTCATTATACCGCTGGTGAGATGTGACACTTGTAACCGAACACTTAGTATACAGGCAATACAATAGGTAAAATTCAATACACATAATTTAGAAACTGAAGGTTAGTTAATAACCGCACGAAATAACATACTTTAAACTCACACATCGCTGCGTTCTCCACAATGAACGTGATAGTTATAGTGTTTTTCTAAACAGTGTTTATAAATATTAACCTGTAAATTAAACTCTAGCGAACCGGAACTGCAAGGCTCGAAATAGTTCCGAGGCTCTCAGACCAGGCTGGCTCAGATAGAGTAATATTTCTCTCTCTCTCTCTCTCTCTCTCTCTTATTATTCAAGTTTCTCCTATCATCTGTCATCATATCTTCTCAAAATTTGAGTATTTTTTTGTGTTTTTTTCTTTCAGTTTCTAATGTGTTTTTAATTTATTATTACTTTAATTTTAATTGCTGAAAACAAAAATTGTTGATTATAATATGGAATATGTTTCATAATTTACATGAAAAGCTCTAAAATGAAATGTAAGGCAACCGGTCTCTAAATGAGCAATAAATGAAATCAAATCATCCCATGAAACAATATTTGTTCCCCTTTGGTGAAGTTGTGTTCCGAGGTGACACGACGCCTATTCCCAGAGGCCGTATCGTCCAGAACTGGACTGTGGAACACGAAGATAAACTGTCAGATCCCCCTGGCCGCCACGGTCACCTGATCTCAATGTAACTGTGCCTTTGTAATCCACTTTCGAGAGAAGGGCATTGGATCGCTATCAACCTCCTTCATTGTAATCTGAAATCGCCACTATTTTGTAGGACGAATGATATAAGATTCTCTTAAACACCACACAATACCCGTATTTATCCCTTCCGAGACGATTGGAAGCTGTTCTGAATGACAACGGCTTTACTGCGCCGTTTTAGGCGTGGCAGTGTGTTCTGTTTTTGATGTTTCCGCATTTTTGCCCAAACCCTGATGAATATTTGTACTGGATCCTACACGGTACTGTGCTTCTCAAGCACTTAGATTCAACAACTTCTGCTATTTAGATAACTGCTAGTTTCGGGAACAACTTTTCAACAACTAACATACACTACTGGTCATTGAAATTGCAACAACATGAATGCGGCATGGCCAAATTTGCGAGAAGTGTACTACATCTCTGGACAAGTAAACGCTTAGCAATTCAGTGAAACTACACAAGATAGGAAGGAGTGACGCCATCAACATGATCTGTTTCAGGAAGACCACGCAAAAGGCTTCCCACTGAGAAATCGTATTTGATTTTAAAAAAAATGATTCAAATGGTTCTGAGCACTATGGGATTTAACTTCTGAGGTCATCAGTCCCCTAGAACTTAGAACTACTTAAAGCTAACTAACCTAAGGACATCACACACATCTATGCCCGAGGCAGGATTCGAACCTGCGACCGTAGCGGTCGCGCGGTTCCATACTGTAGCGTCTAGAACCGCTCGACCACTCCAGCCGGCTGATTTTTAAAGTTAAATAATGAGTAAACTGTTTTTGTTCTACTGATTTTTCTTAATTTCTATCTATTTTTATGCTTTTTGAACCATCTTAAAGAAATAGCTGACTAGCGTCCGCAAGGGACACTAGTTTTTAGGTATTTGATTGCTGATTGATTGCAAGAAGACCGTGCTGTGCCTTGTGTAAGAGGGGGAAACACCTCCAGCACCTGTCGGAATATTGGAGCTCGATTGATCGGGATCCCACAACTGTCATGCGAATATGGGATCGATAGGTTGAGCTCGACCACACTGAAAGCCTTCCTGGAACTCAGAGGCCGCATATGAGTAGCGCTAGGTAGAACATACACATATTTCTCTCAGCCATGCAGTGGCGTCTTGCCATCTAGTCCCGGTTCTGTCTACAGCATCATAAGGCGCGTACTCCACATGTGGCGGTTACAAGGAGAACAGACATGTCAACATTGCATTCGTCGTCATCATACAGACCCAGAACCTCCCATAGTGGTAAGCTGTACCATCCGGTGCACAACACGATCACATCTCATTCGCATAACCATTAATCTGGACTGGAGACCTAACATATTTGAAGTGTGATGGCCAGTGGCGGAGTTCTACCTTTGCGGTCTATGTGACGTCATCTTTCAACAAGATAATGCAAGACGGCACACTGCCCGTGCTTTCCTGACCTACCTCGATACAGAAGATGTTTCACTTTTGTCCTGCCTAGCACATCCTGCAGACCAGTCGACCACTGACAACCTCTGGCCGTGGGGTGCTGAGAAACACCCCCGCCACTACTCGCCAGTTACTACGACCGAACCCTCACCTAAAGTTCAAGTAGCGTGGAATGACATATCTGTCTCTGTCATCCAAGCTCTGTTCGACTCTGTGTCCAACTGGGTTAGGGTCACTGTTGCTCCCAGAATTGGCACAGAAGCTCCACTAAATTTCGCGTCGTGTATAACATGAAATGACCTGCAAATTTAATCACAGTTTCTTCGTACTATACCGTAAATATACAGTGAAGAGAGAAAGAAACTGGCACCCCTGCCTAATATCGTGCAAGGCCCACGTGAGTATGGAAAAGTGCCGCAGCATGACGTGGCATGGACTCGACTAATATCTGAAGTAGGGCTGGAGAGCCACGAATCCTGGAGGACGGTCCATAAATCCGCAAGACAATGAGGGCGTTGGAGATCTCTCTTGAATAGCACGTTGCAAGACACCCAGATATGCTCAATAATATCCATGTCTCGGGAGTTTGGTGACCAGCGGAACTGTTTAAACTCAGAAGAGTGTACCTGGAGACACACTGTAGCAATTTTGGACGTGTGGGCTGTCGCATTGTCCTGCTGGAATTGCCCACGTGCGTCGGCATGCACAATGGACATGAATGGATGCAGGTGAAAAGACAGCACGCTTACGTGCGTGTCTCCTGTCAGAGTCGTATCTAGACGTATCACGAATCCCAAATCACTCCAACTGCACACGCCCCACACCATTACAGAGCCTCCACGACCTTGAACAATGCCCTAGTGAGATGCAGATCGCATGGGTTCATACCATTATCTCCATAACCGTACACTTGCATCCGCTCGGTACAGTTTGAAACGCGACTCGTCCGACCAGGCTACATGTTTCCAGTCATCAAGAGTCCATTATTGGTGATGACGGGCCCAGGCGAGGCGTAAAGCTTTGTGTCGTGCAATCATCAAGGGTAAACGAGTGCACCTTCGGCTCGATGTTGTTTTGTTGAATGGTTCTCAGGCTGACACTTGTTTATAGGCCAGCATTCATATCTGCAGCAATTTGCGGAAGGGCTGCACTTCTGTCACGCTGAACAGTGCTCTTCAGTCGTCGTTGGTCCTATTCTTGCAGGATCTTTTTCCGGATGCATCGATGTTGGAGATTTGATGTTTTACCGGTTTCCTGATATTCACTGTACACTCGTGAAATGGTCGAAAGGGAAAATCCCGACTTCATCGCTGCCCCGGAGATGCTGGGTCTTATCGCTCGTGCGTCGATTATAACACCTCTTTCAAACTCAGATCTTGATAACTTGTAGCAATAGTAACCGATCTAACAACTCCGCCAGACACACGTTGTCCTATATAGGCGTTGCCGACCACAGCACTGTATGCTGCCTGTTTACATACCTCTGTATTTGAATACGCATGCCTATACCAGTTTGGTTGGCGCTCCAGCGTATATGTATAAGTATATACGGCTTTTAAAGGTCAGTGGCGTGTCTCCGCCATACACCGTACGCTTTCTCACGCGGTACACACATCGATGTTGATGTAGCTGAATTGCGAGTAAACGGAGTGGGGCGTCGGTGGACTGCCTCCGTGGGCAGCAGAAATATTATGCCCCACCCACACCTGCACCGTGGAGGAGACACCGCCCTCTCTAGCAGCTGTCGGGCGCTGCCCGGCGCGGAGACGCGGCAAAATGTTTACGAGTCCTGGGAAGGGCGCCTTCCAGGGACCGCAATAACCCGGCGGCCGGCTCCCGGTGGCAGGCGCACTTTGATCTGTGCTGCGGCCACCGCCTGCGACGCAGGATCCAATTTGCGGGCAGAGCGGCGGCCGCTCTCATTACGTTAGCTCCGCCGAGGTGCCAACTGCCGGCCGGCATCGGGAAGAGTCGCGTCGCCGCCTTTGTCCACGGAGGGTACTTCCCGGTACGACCGGACACCGTGCAGCTGGGGCGTCGCGGGCGAGAAGCCGGCGTTCCGCCATACTTGACCACGTCCGTCCCGTTCAGACACCCTCTGCTTTCTTAGGTTCGGTTACAAAACCTGGGCACTGAAAATGGGAGAGTTTGTAAGAGCAGGCGTGGCTCCAAGGAAAGACGTGGGTGTGAACGAGAGACAGTCAAGAATTCGGCAAGCGGGCAGTGCTCTTTCTCACGTGCCACACACTTCCCCCACCTCTAAGCCAACTGGTTGTCAGAAAGGGCCGCATTGAAATGGCAGTGCAGTCGTACTACGGGCGACTTGGTTTCGTACTTCTTATTTCGCAAAACACAGATAACGTGCAAAACAAATTTTCAATATTAATTAAAGCAACAAACCGCTCTTTTCACGTCCAGTGTCTGATTCTCTATGTAATCAGACAAACTATCAGCAGCTGTCCACACGATCGTGTTCTGCACGGAGGATGGCATTCCGGTCAACGGACAACAACGCCAACGATGATGTCAGGGCACCAATCAAACAGGGTAGTATTTGCCAAGTAGCCAAATGGCTCTGAGCACTATGGGACTTGATATCTGAGGTCATCAGTCCCCTAGAACTTAGAATACTAAAATCTAACTAACCTAAGGACATCAGACACACCCATTCCCGAGGCAGGATTCGAACCTGCGACCGTAGCGGTCGCACGGTTCCAGACTGCAGCGCCTAGAACCGCTAGGTCACAGCGGCCGTCTCAGTCACAGATGGAGCAGTATGGCACAAAGAAGACGGCTACCAGACTCTCTCCGATGGAGGGCGGCAGGAAGAATCGAAGAAGGACAATCGCAAAATGATGTGGTCCGATGGCATAATGGGACTTGTTCTGTTGTTTTTCGGATGTGGCGACATTTTATGAAGACCGAAACTGTATCCCGGAGACCACGACAGGACCGATCACGTTTGACATCAGAAAGAGTGGCCCGTTATTCCGATACAAGGGCACAATGGTACTGCCTTAGTACTGCACGGAAACTGGCATCTGACCTCGCAGCATCCACTGGACGTGTTGTATAGAGGCAAGCGGCGTACAGAAGGCTTCGGAAGAGTGGCCATTGTTGTCAGAGACCGTTGTATTTGTCCCTACGACGAAGGGGCGCCTACAGTGGAGTCGTTAACATGCCGCCTGGATGGTCGAACAGTTGGCCAATGTTCTTTTCACAGATGAATCCCGATTTGGTCTGGAGAGTCATTCTCGACGGATTCGCATATGGAGGGAATGTGGAATACGATTTCGGGACCCAAACACTGTGGAAGGAGACCAATATCGAGGAGGATCCCTAATGGTGTGGACAGGGATTATGCCGAACACACGAACACCTCTTCATGAAATTGTACCGACGAATCGGTAAGGTTTAACTGCTGTCAGGTATCGAGACGAGATCTTGGGACCTCAAGTGGGATTGTTGCGAGATGCTACGAGTCCAGACTTCGTTCTCATGGACGATAATACCTGACCTCATAGGGCATGGGTGGTTGACATTTGCCTGGAAGTGGAAGATATTGCGCACATGGCGCGGTCTGCTTGTTCTCCCTATTTGAATCCCATAGAGCTGCCTGCGGCGCACTAGGGAGACGCGTTGCATCACATCAGCATCCACCAGCCAGTCTCCAACACTTGCGAGCAGTTCTGCAGGAGGAATGGACTTAATTGCGTCAAAATGGGATTGACAGAATGCCCCATCGTTGTCAGGCCCGTATTACTGCCACTAACAGTCACACCCGTTACTGAGCACATTAACCAGTTGTCGGAATGTGTGGGCAAATCCGTTAAGTAGGAGAAAACGAAGTATAGTTTTGTCTACCGCCATGTATGTTGCAGTTGTTTTTTCTGTATTCTTTACGTTGTTTCTAATTTACTATCACCTGTTCATTCTGTTTAGTGGCAAAATGAATGCAACCTTGCAATATATCCGACTGTAGCTTTAATTTTGAACGCCAGTTTACTTTTGGTATGTTAAAGACATATCGTAACATCATTCTTTAAAACTTGGATAGACAGCTTCTTAGGCCGTCCTCAGACAAACTATTAAGTTATCTAATGGCCTAAGAAGCTGCAAGCCGGTTCATAACGAACTAGTAAATAAGTACTACTGTGGAGCATTAATACTGTTTTCAAGTTTTTAATGTGTCTGTGTTCCTCCAAGAACCGCCGGAATATTCGACAAATATTAACATAATACAATGTTTATCTGGGCCAAACTATCGACATACGGACAGTTTCTCGCTGGTGTTACAAGAACTACAATAAACAACAAAGCTAAATCACGTATCGTATCTGGAAGAAATTACAGTGCGCAGCTGCTGTAACTGGAGATATTGGATCGTGTATAGATTAAGCAATTAGCATTGGACAGTAATAAATAGCCAAGAGAGTAAAGCTAGTCGATGGATTGATGATTTTAAAAAGAAAAAAAAGTGCACAAGAACTAAACGGCTACATAGTGAGACCGATTATCCATCAATGCGCTTTTTAATCTTGGCGTCATGTGCACAAATAAATGACGTCTAGTCTTCGACGAGGTAATCAAATCGCGATGCTCACGTCCACATATTGGGTGATCGCCTTCTCGAATGTGTGGCTGTTGCCAGCGCGCCGAGGCAGTCTGATTTACATAATGGTAGTTGCGGTAAAAGGCGCCTTGAAGAGATCAGATCTATCACTAACGCACTACACGCCTTTGGCGAATACCGGATTCGATCCGTCGTGGCGAGCGGCTGAATCTTTCCAGAGTTCTGTGAGGAGCGCAGACAGTAAACACTGCCATACTGGGGCCAATAAATGCAGTCCAATATCCAAACAATCATACCATCACCGATTTCTCGTCCGTCCGGAACACAAGCTGGTCGCCCATACTTCAAGCCTATGCTTCCTGGTAATGTCATTTTAGAGCAGACCTGATACTTTCATACAGCTCCACCATTCGTTTATTTACACTGTTATCCCCTTCGTAAACAGAAAAAATCATAATCAAATAAATAAGGAAAATAATAATTAATTTAAACCCCTCCATGAACCACGGAGCTTGTCATTGGTGGGTCGTTTGCCTGCCTCAGCGATACAGATAGCCGCACTGTAGGTTCAAACACAACGGAGGGGTAGCTATTGAGAGGTCAGACAACCGTGTGGTTCCTGAAGAGGGGCAACATCCTTTTCAGTTGTTGCAGGAGCAACAGTCTGGATAATTTACTGATCTGGCCTTGTAGCATTAACAAAAACGGCTTTGCTGTGCTGGTACTGCGACCGACTGAAAGCAGCGCTAGTTTTTCCCGAGGGCATGCAGCTTTACTGTATCGTTAAATGATAATGGCGTCCTCTTGGGTAAAATATTCCGGAGGTGAAATAGTCCCCCATTCGGATCTCCGGGCGGGGACTACTCAAGAGGACGTCGTTATCAGGAGAAAGAAAACTGGCGTTCTACGGATAGGAGCGTCGAATGTCAGATCCCTTAATCAGGCAAGTAGGTTAGAAAATTTAAAAAGGGAAATGGATAGGCTAAAGTTAGATATAGTGGGAGTTAGTGAAGTTCGGTAGCAGGAGGAACAACACTTCTTGTGAGGTGAATACAGGGTTATAAATACAAAATCAAATAGGGGAAATGCAGTACTAGGTTTAACAATGAATAAAAAAATAGGAGGGCGAGTAATCTATCACGAACAGCGTAGAGCGCACTATTGTAGCAAAGATAGACATGAATCCCAAGCCTACCACAATAGTATAAATTTATATGCCAACTAGCTCCGCAGATGACGAAGAGATTGGAGAAATTTATGATGAGATAATAGAAATTATTCAGATAATGAAGGGAGACGAAAATTTACTAGTCGTGGGGGACTGGAATTCGATAGCAGGAAAAGGAAGAGAAGGAAAAGCAGTAGTTGAATATGGAATGGGGGTGAGGAATGAAAGAGGAAGCCGCCAGGCAGAATTATGCACAGATCATAATTTAATCATAGCAAACACTTGGTTTAAGAATTATGAAATAAGGTTGTATAGGTGGAAGACGCTTGCAGATACTGGAAGGTTTCAGATACATTATATAATGGTAAGACAAAGATTTAGGAACCCGGTTTTAAATCGTAAGTCGTTTCCAGGGGCAGATGTGGACCCTTAACAAAATTATTAGTTATGATCTGCAGATTAGAAGTGAGAAAACTGCAAAAGAGTACGAATTTAAGGAGATGGGACCTGGATAAACTGAAAGAACCAGTGGTTGTAGAGAGTTCCAGAGAGAGCTTTAGAAAACGACTGACAAGAATAGGGGAAAGAAATACAGTACAAGAAGAATGGGTAGCTTTGAGAGATGAAATGGTGAAGCCAGCGGAGAATCAAGTAGGTAAAAAGACGAGGGCTAGTGGAAATCCTTAGTTAACACAAGAGATATTGAATGTAACTGATGAAAGGAGGAAATATAAAAATGCAGAAAGTGAAGGGGCAAAAAGAAGTACCAACAGCTCAAAAATGAGGGAGGACAAGAAGAGCAAAATGGTTAAGCAGGGATGGTTGGACGATATATGTAAGGATGTGATTGCATATATCAGTAGGGGTAAGATAGATACTGCCTACAGGAAAATTAAAGAGACCTTTGGAGAAAAGAGAACCACCTGTAAGAATATCAAGAGCTCAGATGGAAAACCAGTCCTAAGCAAAGAAGGGAAAGCAGAAAGGTATAAGGAGTATGTAGAGGGTCTATAGAAGGGCAATGTATTCGACGACAATATTATGGAAATGTAAAAGGTCGTAGATGAAGATGAAATGGGTGATATGATACTGCGTGATGAATCTGACAGAGCACTGAAACACATAAGTCGAAAGAAGGCCCCGGGAGTAGACAACATTTCATTAGAAGTACTTATAGGCTTGGGAGAGCGAGCCATGCAAAACTCTACCACCTGGTGAGAAAGATGTATGAGAAGGCCAAAATACCCTCAGACTTCAAGAAGGATAGAGTAATTCCAATTTCAAAGAAAGCAGGTGTGGCACGTGTGAAAATTACCGAACTGTCAGTTTAATAAGTCACAGCTGCAAAATACAAACACGAATTCCATACAGACGAATGGAAAAATTGGTAGAAGACGACCCCAGGATAAATCTGTTTCGATTCCGTAGAAATGTTGGAACACGCGAGGAAATACTGACCCTACGACTTATCTTAGAAGATAGGTTAAGGAAAGGCAAACCTACGTTTCTAGCATTTGCAGACTTGTAGAAAGCTTTTGACCATGTTGACTAGAATACTCTCTTTCTAATTCTGAAGGTGGCAGGGATCAAATAGAGGGAACGAAAGCCTATTTACTATTTGTACAGAAACCAGATGGCAGTTATAAGAGTCGAGGGGCATAAAAGGGAAGCAGTGGTTAAGAAGGGAGACAGGGGTATAGTTTTTGCCCGATGTTGTTCAGTCTGCATATTGAGCAAGCAGTAAAGGAAATAAAAGAAAAATTTGGAGTAGGAATTAAAATCCACGGAGAAGAAACAAAAACTTTGAGGTTTGCCGACGACACTGTAATTCTGTCAGACACAGAAAAGGACCTGGAAGAGCAGTTGAACGGAATGGATAGTGTCTTCAAAGGGGGATATGAGATGGAGGTCAACGAAAGAGAAACGAGAATGATGGAATGTAGTCGAATTAAATCAGACGATGCTGAGGGAATTAGATTAGGAAATGAGACACTTAAAGTAGTATATGTGTTGCTATTTGGGGAGAAGTAGAGATAATATAAAACGTGGACTGGCTATGGCATGAAAAGCGTTTCTGAAGAAGAGAAATTTGTTAACATCGAGTATAGACTTAAATGACAGGAAGTCTTTTCTGAAAGTATTTGTATAGAGTGCAGCCATGTACGGAAGTAAAACATGGACGATAAACAGTTTAGACAAGAAGAGAATACGCACTTTCGAAATGTGGTGCCACAGAAGAATGCTGAATATTAGATGGGTAGACCACATAACTAATGAGGAGGTACTGAATAGAATTGGGAGAAGAGGAATTTGTGACACAACTTGATTAGAAGAAGGGATCTGTTCGTAGCCCACATTCTGAGCCATCATGGAATCACCAATCTAATATTGGAGGGAAGCGTGGAGGATACAAATCGTACAGGGAGACCAAGAGATGAATGCAGTAAGTAGATTCAGAAGGATGTAGGTTGCAGTGTTCACTCGGAAATGAAGAAGCTTCCACAGGATAGAGTAGCATGGAGAGCTGTATCAAACCAGTCTCTGGACTGAAGATCACAAAAACAATAACAAATAAAGATAGAACGATATATTCTAATCTCTTGGATTCTAGATCTGGAAGACAAATTGGCCGCCTTTGCAAATGTTTCGTTTAAAACAGTGTCATTGTTACCGGAGACGATCCAGATGACGCCTTTGTTCGTTCTCGTCCCCTCTTCGTCGTATGCCACTCGGATGGAACGACGCATTCCTTAATTCGACAAAAGCCTTAGTTTCTTTTCTGTTTTTCATAAAAGATGTAATAGAACATTTCAAAAAGGTCTTACTCTTCATAAGTTTTATTTTTACTGCCGATAACAATGCCGTAAATTCAGTGTTTTATATTTCTAAACGTAGCTGAGGTTTTGTGTAAATTGACTTCTGAATATGCAAGATTAGATTATGAAGAATGCTCATGCTGTTTCATTAAAATTATATGTCTGAGAGTGAATACTATTGTTTGATGATGTATGAGCTTTTGCAGAGTCTTTTTACCAGAATACCAGACCGTAGTACTATAATATGACCTTCGTTTTCGCGTAGCCAGTATTTCCAATAGTGTTCCCACCTTCCTACTGAATTATTTGTCTTTTAAGTACAGTAAGGAAAAAAATGAAAAGAAATAAAAATTTAAAAGGGAGATGAGCCTGGTAGTTTTATCAAACTTCATCGAGTCAGTACTGATCACTGGGGTTGACAGTGATTTGATAGTTACCAAGTGATGTAAAGCAGTTTAGCTGCACAAGGGTTAATTCATTCATAAATATACAGGGTGGTCCATTAATAGTGACCGGGACAAATATCTCACGAAATAAGCGTCAAACGAAAAAACTACGAAGAACGAAACGTGTCTAGCTTGAAGGGGGAAACCAGAAGGCGCTATGGTTGGCCCGCTAGATGGCGCTGCCATAGGTCAAACGGATATCAACTGCCTTTTTAAAAGTAGGAACGCCCATTTTTTATTATATATTCGTGTAGTACGTAAAGAAATATAAACGTTTTAGTTGGACCACTTTTTTTGCTTTGTGATAGACTGCGCTGTAGTAGTCACAAACATATGGCTCACAATTTTAGACGAACAGTTGGTAACAGGTAGGTTTTTTAAATAAAAATACAGAACGTAGGTACGTTTGAACATTTTATTTCGGTTGTTCAAATGTGATACATTTACCTTTGTGAATTTATCATCATCATTCTGTCATGCTGTGAAACATCTTGTAGCAACATCGGTAGAACATTAGGAAATCAGCATACATTGCACCATTTAGATTGGCATCGATAAAATGGGGCCAATTATCCGTCCTCCCATAAAGCCGCACCATACATTAACCCGCCAAGGTTGCTGATGCTGCACTTGTCGCAGCCATCGTGGATTTTCCGTTGCCCAGTAGTGCATATTATGCCTGTTTTCATTACCGCTGTTTGTGAAAGACGCTTCGTCGCTAAATAGAACGCGTGGAAAAAATCTGTCATCCTCCCGTAATTTCTGTTGTACCCAGTGGCAGAAACGTACACGCCGTTCAAAGTCGTCGCCATGCAATTCCTGGGGCATAGAAATATGTATGGGTGCAATCTATATTGATGTAGCATTCTCAACACCGACCTTTTTGAGATTCCCGATTCTCGCGCAATTTGTCTGCTACTTATGTGCGAATTATCCGCGACAGCACATAACATACCTACTTGGGCATCATCATTTGTTGCAGGTCGTGGTTGATGTTTCACATGTGGCTGAACACTTCCTGTTTCCTTAAATAACGTAACTATCCGGCGAACGGTCCAGACACTTGGATGATGTCGTCCAGGATACCGAGCAGCATACATAGCATACGTCCGTTGAGCATTTTGATCACAATAGCAATACATCAACACCTTATAGACCTTTTCCGCAATTGGTAAACGGTCCATTTTAAGACGGGTAATGTATCACGAAGCCAATACCGTCCATACTGGAGGAATGTTCCGTGTTACCAGGTACTTATACGTTTGTGACTGTCACAGCGCCATCAATCACAAAGTGAAAAAAGTGGTCCAACTAAAACATTCATATTTCTTTACGTACTACACGAATATGTAATAAAAAATGGGGGTTTCCATTTTTTTTAAAACGCAGTTGATATCCGTTTGATCTATAGCAGCGCCATCTAGTGGGCCAATCATAGCGCCATCTGGTTTCCCCCTTCAAGCTAGACAAGCTTCGTTCTTTGTAGTTTTTTCGTTTGACGCTTATTTCGTGAGATATTTGGCCCGGTCACTATCAATGGACCACCCTGTATACACACACACACACACACACACACACACACACACACACACACACACAAACACACACACACACGTGAACAACTAAGACTTGTTTTTGTTCCGGATGCTTGACGAGCTCTCTGTGAGGCAGATAACTCTTGTTCTGAACGTTAAACTGTCATCTTCCCTTCTTCAGGTGGGAATGGTTCTTCTGTCGTGGGTGGATACTTCTACGGTACTTAGATCTATCTACGTTTGCTTTGTAGTATATAACCGAGTCCTCACAAATAAATAACTTAATGCTCAGTTATTGTGGATACACTTATCTTAGTTGGGGTCGCTTCGTCCAGAGTTTTGCATGATGTCTGAGATGATACTGAATGTTTGAATTACAAACAAAAACTTTACGTAATATTTTATTATTATTATTAGCTTCCAGGACAAATAAGAACACGTCTACTGCAACATAATCTAGTGGTCATCACTGCCGTCACCATACTTACTGAGAAACGACAATCAACTAAAGATCTGAAGATGTCAAAGCAAACCACGAACTGTCGCTTACGTCACTCAGGCAGTTTCTTTTATAATGATGGCGTCAGCGAACCCATACTGAAGTGTAGCAACAAAATTACTTTCATTTTGTTAATGATAAATTCCAAGCTAAAGTGAAGGGTATAACCATTATAATGCTTCCAGGCGAAAGGTAACAGTTACCTGAATCGTCTGATGTAACCATTCTATCTATAACGACAAAAGTAACCTGGTAATTAATTGAATGTAAATGTACTAGACGCCATAAAGGAAGGAGGCGCGGGAAGTCAATTTTGTATTCGTCGTACGCAGGGCGACAGGATGCAGAGTATGACGTACGACGTGGAAGACACACGCAGCCAGGGAATGACGGGAATGCAGCAATGTGAAGGGGCTACAAGAGCTCCGAGAATGTTGTAGAACATTCTGTATAGGTGGCCTTCTGCTCTATAGGAGTATAAAAGACACACTATTCAGTCAAGTAAAAAGAATATTGACTTGGGTGGACGTCGAAGGGAAATTACTGCAGTTGCCTGATAAACAAAGTAAGAGCCTACGGAGTATCTGACCAGCTGTGTGGCTGGATTGAAGAGTTTTTAGCAAACAGAACACAACATGTTGTTCTCAATGGAGAGACGTCTACAGACGTTAAAGTAACCTCTGGCGTGCCACAGGGGAGTGTTATGGGACCATTGCTTTTCACAATATATATAAATTACTTAGTAGATAGTGTCGGAAGGTCCATGCGGCTTTTCGTGGATGATGATGTAGTATTCAGAGAAGTTGCAGCATTAGAAAATTGAAGCGAAATGCAGGAAGATCTGCAGCGGATAGGCCCTTGGTGCAGAGAGTGGCAACTGACCCTTAACATATACAAATGTAATATATTGCGAATACATAGAAAGAAGGATCCTTTATTGTATGATTATATTATAGCGGAACAAACACTGGTAGCAGTTACTTCTGTAAAATATCTGGGAGTATGCGTACGGAACGATTTGAAGTGGAATGATCATATAAAATTAATTGTTGGTAAGGCGGGTACCAGGTTAAGAGTCATTGGGAGAATCCTTAGAAAATGTAGTCCATCAACAAAGGAGGTGGCTTACAAAACACTCGTTCGGCCTATACTTGAGTATTGCTCATCAGTGTGGGGTCCATACCAGATCGGGTTGACGGAGGAGATAGAGAAGATTCAAAGAAGAGCGGCGCGTTTCGTCAGAGGGTTATTTGGTAAGCGTGATAGCCTTACGGAGATGTTTAACAAACTCAAGTGGCCGACTCTGCAAGAGAGGCGCTCTGCATCGCGGTGTAGCTTGCTGTCCAGGTTTGGAGAGGGTGCGTTTCTGTATGAGGTATCGAATATATTGCTTCCCCCTACTTGTACCTCACGAGGAGATCACGAATGTAAAATTAGAGAGATTCGAGCGCGCAAGGAGGCTTTCCGGCAGTCGTTCTTCCCGCGAACCATACGCGACTGGAACAGGAAATGGAGGTAATGACAGTGGCACGTAAAGTGCCCTCCGCCACACACCGTTGGGTGGCTTGGAGTATAAATGCAGATGTAGATATAGATGTAGTATTTTTCCAATCTTAGTGATCATAATAAAAATTGTGATAATCTCTTATGGAAGGTTGACATCTGAGAAAGACGTCAGAGACATCTGAAGTGGTGCCAGACGCGACAACAAGGGAGAATGAAAGACGTAGCACGTGGACGTCCGTCGTGGAGGGGGTGTGGAGACACTTCATAGAGGAGGATGGGCGGAGGCTGGCGTCCGGAAGCGCAAATACGCGATAGCTGTTCAGCGTGTGCGCCCTGCAGATGCCTAAGTAAAAGACTGAATAGCTGTTAGCGTTTAGTAGGTATTTTTCTCTTCTGGTAGATGGGCATTCACTGTCTGCAAATTATTATTACTGCATACTGTGTTTTTCTGTCTGTAGGTTGGTGAATTCGTTATATGAAGTGGTTCACAAATGTTGTGTATGTGTTTCCATTTTTCAGTGCTGTAGATGTTCAAAGTACTTTATTGTAAACTTTATGCTTGAATCTTTCACATGTATGCTGAATGACAGTTACTGTTGCTTAATTCACTCATGGCTGCACAACTTCAAATAAATTCAAGAGCACAGAGTATATGGAATCTTGCGTTTGTTTGTCACCACGTATCATCTCGAATGTGTTCAAATGGTTCAAATGGCTCTGAGCATTATGGGACTCAACTGCTGTGGTCATCAGTCCCCTAGAACTTAGAACTACTCAAACCTAACTAACCTAAGGACATCACACACATCCATGCCCGAGGCAGGATTCGAACCTGCGGCCGTAGCAGTCGCACAGTTCCGGACTGCGCGCCTAGAACCGCGAAACCACCGCGGCCGGCTCGAATGTGTAAGAGAACGTTTCTCCCTTCATCTCATATATTTGTGAAACTTGTCTGGTTCTTCTGATAATTGGAGACAGAGCGTACAGTACTTGCCACGCTCCTTTCGAGCCAGATACGGCTCATTCACTTGTATTTGGCGTCTTTTTAAGAGCAAAAGCCGCAGTGCAGCACTCATCTCCAACCACAGAGGGGTCGTGCAATCCATCCCACCTTAGGAGACTAAAACCTGACCTACTTCATACTTAGAACAGATTCCTACCTAACCTAACCTTACCTCCCTGCCCCGTCAAAACCAGATGGACATCGGACGCACTATGACCAAGCTGTCGGCCGATGTTTTCGGGCGACCTCTGGCGACGACATCTGGCAACCGTTGTCGGTGCGACTGTGAACCCAGCCGTAGGTGTGGTGTTGCGATTATTGTATTTCAAGGCTCGCGTGGCAGAGAAATTAAGTTTGCGCAGTTGTACGAATACCAGTGAGACTGAGTTAGCGCTGTCTGTAAAGATCAAGTATCCACGGTTCCTTAACTTCATGCTGAATACGCTTCGAAGCCTACACTGAATTTATGCTTTTCTATGTGGGTCCTAAGGAAATGAGCGCACGGCATTGTGAGCCTCTGCGCTATGGTGACAGACACAGACTACGTCAATAATTTGATGTCGGACGTCAAGCAAGAAATTTAGAGGCCACCGCGTCTGCGAAATAAATTGACAACAACAACATTGGTTCTGTTCTTGCTTGTAAGCTTAACAATCGCTTTACTTCGTGCGCATTCATTTTAGCTTTCTGACGTAAGGCAACTGTGCCGAACTGAGAGACGGGTTGTTTGGGAGCGTTCTTGTAACAAGGTAGGCAGAAAAGCGGCCGTCAACAGTAAAGTTAAGGTGAGTCGCTGCACGAGTCCGTTAACATAACGTCAAGCACCAAAGGGACAAGTTGGCGAGCAAACAGGTAACAGTGCCTCTAATGTCACAGTGGAGCTTCCTGAAACGTTCAGGTATGTGTATTTGAGTTAAATTAGGTTTTATACACTTTATGGTACAATGAAGATCAATTTTAAGCAACATTCAGTGCATTAGAATAGAATTTGGGGACGCTCAGTGATTGTTGGTTTGTTTGGCATGCAAATAATATTTATAATATATTGATTGAAACGGGTGACAGAGGGATTAAAACGCTAAAAACATACAAAACATAAATTACCGTAACAATGTCCACCTAAAAACTGAACGGAATATCGCTGATGTCTATATTAATGACTGCATCTGGTTGGTAAAATAGAAATCTGGAATTGCATTTTGTCAAGGCGAAGTTTTCCAAACTTCAGGTAGAATAATTGAAAACAAAAGGCTTCATGATGACATGGTAATTCTACCAGGTATGGCAAAGGACTTGGAAAATCAAATAAACGTTATGGGTTGTGTTCTGAAAAAAGTTTGTAAGAAGAACAAAAAGAAAAAGAAAAGTGAAACAAGAGTAATAGAATGTAGTCAAATAAAATCATGTGCTGCTAAGTGAATTAGATTACGGAATCAGACACCAAGACTAGTAGATGAGTTTCGCTATTTTGGCAACAAAATAAGTGACGATGATAACAGTAGTGGAGATATAAACTGGTAATAGGACATAACATAGAAACAGAGTTAAACGTAAAAAATGATCAACACTGAATGTAAATGAGGTTGTTAGAAAGCCTCGTTTGAAAGATTTTATACAGAGTGCAGCCTGGCACGGAAGTGAAATCTCGACGATTAACAGTTCACACAAACGAGAAGAATAGAAGCTTCCGAAATTGTGTTGTTAGAGAAGAGCGCCGAGGATTACGTCAGTAGATTAAGTGTTGAAGAGATGCTGAATTGAACTGAAGAAAAAAAAGGATCTGAATTTCAAAATTTGGCAAAAGAAGAGATAGATTGATGCGGCACACTCTGAAACATCATCATCATCTCCTTCCAGGAATTAGGTGTTGTAATCACTTGTTCCGGTGTTCATCATCCATCCGCGCATCTCTTACGAGATCTACCTAGTTCGCTCCTTCCAATCGGCCGATAATTCGTTTTTTGGCAATATATTTTCTGTCATTCTATCAACATGATCATTCCCGTTCACTTTGTTCTCTTCTAGCTTCTCATTAACTGAAATGATTTTTGAATTTGGTCTTACTGTTTCATTTCTTATTTCACTGATTTTCTTGGAGCCTCTAGTATATCTTCAAGGTTAAGATCGTCACACGGCGCAACACCACCTACCGGTAAGATGTGCCTGCAGCTCTCGTTGTCGCTACAAATCGAAGATAATGTATCGGTGTGTCTTGAGCGCACGTGCAGGATGATGCATCATAGACGTATGCACGAAGCGTACCACCAAATCATAGAGTTTGAGAAAACGGTGCATTATTGGCATGAAAAAATGCCATCCGGGAAATTGCTGCTCGTGTAGTACGAAGTGTTTCGGCAGTGCAACTAGTGTGTGGAGAATTTTTCACAGAAGACCGTAGGACACGACGACATGGGTCAGGTCGCACCACCCAGAACACCATCCTAGAACATCGACACATCATCCGAATGGCATTGCAGGACAGACCTGCTTCCTCCGCAGCTCCGGCGCAACAGTGTAACACATCGTACACTATTAGGGGTGACAGTCCGTCGCCGTTTTTTGCGACGTGGATTATGTGTGCGTCGTCCACTTCTCCACCTACCTTTGACGAACGTGCAGGAACATGCTAGACGGAAATTGTGTATGTAGGGCAGAAATGGCATTAGACAGTGTTTTCGGGCTACGCAAACAATGTTTATTTGAAAATGACGCCGGATTTTGATTAGCCGCAGACAGGGGGAGTTGCATCACAGTGACCGTATTCGCACAAGACATACAGCGCCAACTCAATGCCTTGTGGTGCAGGGTGCTACTGGGTATAACCAAAAATCACAGTTGGTGTGTGTCCAGGGCACTGTAACCAGAGTGAACTACGTGAATGACATCCTGCGACCTGTAGCCATGTTCTTTCTGCACAACACACCGGAACCAGATTTTTCAGCAAGACAATGCACGACCATACGTTCCTGAACGAACACGTGCCTTCTTGGTGTCAAAGGCCGTCAGCCTTATGTCCTGGAACGCCAGATTACCTGACTCGTCGCCAATCGAAAATGTGTGGGATATGGTGAAAAGACTGGGGCAGCGCTGTGAGCCGATGCCAACCACCAAAGATGATCTCCGGCTCCAGGTGAATACGGCATGGATGGCTATATCACGGGACGAGATTCGCGCGTTATGCGCGTCAATGCAGTCACGCATGGAACTAGTTACTAGGGGCCATTGCTGACGCTGTGCCTACTAGGCAACAGGACACATTCTGAGCCGAGGTGACTGAAATGCTAATTATTTCTGCAGAACATACTAATGTACGTGTCCTGTGGATATTGACGTCCTGTCTCTAGTCATACAAGGTGATTCTTTCTTTTTTTGTGAACAAGAGTGTAATTATCAAGCTATCTGCGGAAAAATTGGAAGAAATTTGTGAACAAAAAGCAGGAAAAGAAACACAAACGCAATTCTATAAAAAATTTGGGAAGAAAAAGCAAGAAAAGAAACACAAATGCAATTCTATAAATAATGTTCGACTGCTGCCCTGGCCAGCACATTCTCCAGATCTCTGACCAACTGAAAACGTTTGGTCAATGGTGACCCAGCAGCTGCCTCGTCACAATACACCAGTCACTGCTGTTGATGAACTGTGGTATCGTGTTGAAGCTGCATGGGCAACTGTACCTGTACGCGCTATCCAAGCTCTGTTTGACTCAATGCCCAGGCGTATCAAGGCCGTTATTACGGCCAGAGGTGGTTGTTCTGGCTGTACTTTCTCTTGTATATGCTTCCGGATCATAGACAGTAAAAAACGTCCTGAGACATCTACTTCTACATCTACACTTATACTCTGCAAGCCACCCAACGGTGTGTGACGGAGGGCACTTAACGTGCCACTGTCATTACGTCCCTTTCCTGTTCCAGTCGCGTATGATTCGCGGTAAGAATGACTGCCGGAAAGCCTACGTGCGCGCTCGAATCTCTCTAATTTTACATTCGTGATCTCCTCGGGAGGTATGAGTAGGGGGAAGCAATATACTCGATACCTCATCCAGAAACGCACCCTCTCGAAACCTGGACAGCAAACTACACCGAGATGCAGAGCTCCTTTCTTGCAGAGTCGACCACTTGAGTTTGCTGAACATCTCCGTAACGCTATCACGATTACCAAATAACCCTGTGACGTAACGCGCCGTTCTTCTTTGGATCTTCTCTATCTCCTCTGTCAACCCGACCTGGTACAGATCCCGGATCCCGGACATTAGGGAACAATTACGTTCGTGATGTAATATAGCGTTTGTGTGTGGAAGTGGGGAAAGGGGGGTGGCGGGCGGGTGGAGGAGGGAAAGGGAGAGGTAATAACTGTAGACCAAGGATTGACTACCGTAAGCATTTACAAATATGTGGTTACAGTAGTTTTGAAGAGATGAAGAGCCTGAAGAAAACAACACGGAGGCTCAGATAGAAATGTCGTTTCCATGCACAGTTAGCGAACAGAGCAAGAGAGGCGAAGCGGTGGGGTCTCAAGGGAAATGGATTATTTGGAACAATGTGAACCCTCAGCCGCTTATCGAGAGGTGGCTTGCGAAATGTAGATGTACATGGTAAACAGGTGTGACCTGTCTGGTCCGGAATTCTCCCGGTGCCTGGGTAAAGTTTCGAAATCTCGACGAAAACTAACGAAGCGGGACACTGATAAGTAGCGTACCGTATGAGAGTTGAGTACGTCTGACAGTCAAATGTAAAAGCCGACTCGGCGGCGGTACGCGTGTCTCGGCCGCGCAGATAATTCAGCCAGAAGCAGCGAGCGGTCCGCCCCGCGCTGAGAAAGCGCCGTGATTATAGGGGGCGCGCGAGACGGAGCGCCGGCGGCCGCACCGTGGACGCGGGCGATTAGTCGCGGCCCAGACGGGCAGACTGGGGCAGCGCAGTGGTGGTGGTAGCAGCTGCGGCGGTCGCGCCGACAGCGCGGGACGCGGCGGCAATTAATCGCGGCTCATTAAGGAGGCAGGCCGCCTAATGGCGCAGTCTGCGACGCGACGCGCACAAACAGCCGGGCGGGCGCCGGGCACAAACACCTAGCCAGCGAGCTAGCCAGCAGTCGGGCGCCGGCGCCATTGTCTGTCGTAACATGGCGCTACTCGGCACACACGGTGGGCAGCCACCGACACTCAGCACTTGCACAGTACCACAGCTCTGAAGGGCGAGACTGAGCTAACAGCGAGCTAAAAACGGATACAGGGATTAGTGAACACAGGGTTGTCGTAGCGAGATTGAATATTGTAACCCGCAGATCCTCCGAAAACCGGTCGCAGGTTCGAATCCTGCCTCGGGCATGGATGTGTGTGATGTCCTTAGGTTAGTTAGGTTTAAGTAGTTCTAATTTCTAGGGGACTGATGACCACAGCTGTATAGTCCCATAGTGCTCAGAGCCATTTGAACCATTTTTTTTTCCGAAAATAAAGGAAAAATATACCTGTTCAGAAAAGCAGATAAAAATTCACTTGACGACTTCCTGAGAGACAATCTCCACTCCTTCCAAAGTAACTACGTAAGTGTAGACCAGATGTGGCTTGAATTCAAACAAATAGTATCGACAGCAATTGAGAGATTTATAGTAAACAAATTAACAAACGACGGAGCTTATCCTCCTTGGTACACAAAATGGATCAGAACACTGTTGGAGAAACAACGAAAAAAACAAGCCAAATTTAAACAGACGCAAAATCCACAAGATAGGCGATCTTTCACAGAAGCTCGAAATTTAGCGCGGACTTCAATGCGATTGCCCTGTTGCCGCTCGTCGGTTGACAGGCAGCGCTATGGTTGTCAGTTCACACACACACGCTTCCCTCGCCCCGTCACTGCCCCAAAGTGATAAGCACACGCGCCAATCGGAATGCATGGCGCCAACTTTCCGTAGTTTAAAATTTGTGCATTGTCGACCAATACAACATTATTAATTTGGGTTTCTACTGGCATCAGCTATCCAGAGTTAAAATTTCGTGACACAATTTTTCTCCACCCTGTATAAACGATTTAGGAGACAATCTGAGCAGCCGTCTTAGGTTGTTTGACGTTGAAGCTGTCGTTTGTCGTCTAGTAAAGACATCAGAAGTTCAAAAGAAATACCAAAAAGATTTACAATAGATATCTGTACGGGGCGAATATTGGCAATTGACCCTAAATAACGAAAAGTAATGAACCATGGACCTTGCCGTTGGTGGGGAGGCTTGCGTGCCTCAGCGATACAGATAACCCTACCGTAGGCGCAACCACAACGGAGGGGTATCTGTTGAGAGGCCAGACAAACGCGTGGTTCCTGAAGAGGGGCAGCAGCCATTTCAGGAGTTGCAAGGGCAACAGTCTGGATGATTGACTGATTTGGCCTTGTAACAATAACCAAAACAGCCTGGCTGTGCTGGTACTGCGAACGGCTGAAAGCAAGAGGAAACTACGGCCGTAATTTTTCCCGAGGACATGCCGCTTTACTGTATGATTAAATGATGATGGCGTCCTCTGGGTTAAATTTTCCGGAGGTAAAATAGTCCCCCATTCGGATCTCCGGGCGGGGACTACTCAAGAGGATGTCGTTATCAGGAGAAAGAAAGCTGGTGTTCTACGGATCGGAGCGTGGAATGTCAGATTTCTTAATCGGGCAGGCAGGTTAGAAAATTTAAAAAGGGAAATGGATAGGTTAAAGTCAGATATAGTGGGAATAAGTGAAGTTCGGTGGCAGGGGGAACAAGACTTCTAGTCAGGTGACTACAGGGTTATAAACACAAAATCAAATAAGGGTAATGCAAGAGTAGGTTTAATAATGAATAGGAAAATAGGAATGCGGGTATGCTACTACAAACAGCATAGTGAACGCATTATTGTGGCCAAGATAGATACGAAACCCACAACTACTACAGTAGTACAAGTTTATATGCCAACTAGCTCTGCAGATGACGAAGAAATTGAAGAAATGTATGATGAAATAAAAGAAATTATTCAGGTAGTGAAGGGTGACGAAAATGTAATACTCATGAATAGACTGGGATTCGGTAGTAGGAAAATGGAGAGAAGGAAACGTAGTAGGTGAATATGAATTGGGGCTAAGAAATGAAAGAGGAAGCCGCCTGGTAGAATTTTGCACAGAGCGCAACTTAATCATAGCTAACGCGCGGTTCAAGAATCGTAAATGAAGGCTGTATACATGGAAGAAGCCTGGAGATACTGACAGGTTTCAGACAGATTATATAATGGTAAGACAGAGATTTAGGAACCAGGTTTTAAATTGTAAAACATATCCAGGGGCAGATGTGGACTCTGACCACAATCTATTGGTTGTGACCTGTAGACTAAAACTGAAGAAACTGCAAAAAAGTGGGACTTTAAGGAGATGGGACCTGGATAAACTCAAAGAACCAGAAGTTGTACAGAGTTGCAGGGAGAGCATAAGGGGACAATTTATAGGAATGGGGGAAAGAAATACAGCAGAAGAAGAATGGGTAGTTCTGAGGGATGAAGTAGTGAAGGCAGCAGAGGATCAAGTAGGTAAAAAGACGAGGGCTAGTAGAAATCCTTGGGTAACAGAAGAAATATTGAATTTAATTGATGAAAGGAGAAAATATAAAAATGCAGTAAATGAAGCAAACAAAGAGGAATACAAACGTCTAAAAAATGAGATCGACGGGAAGTGCAAAATGGTTAAGCAGGGATGGCTAGAGGACAAATGTAAGGATGTAGAGGCTTACCTCACTAGGGGTAAGATACATACTGCCTACAGTAAAATTAAAGAGACCATTGGAGATAAGAGAACCACTTGTATGAACATCAAGAGCTCAGATGGAAACCCAGTTCTAAGCAAAGAAGGGAAAGCAAAAAGGTGGAAGGAGTATGTAGACGGTCTATACAAGGGCGATGTACTTGAGGACAATAATATGGAAATGGAAGAGGATGTAGTTGAAGATGAAATGGGAGATACGATACCGCGTGTAGAGTTTGACAGAACATTGAAAGACCTAAGTCGAAACAAGGTCCCTGGAGTAGACAACATTCCATTGGAACTACTGACGGCCTTGGGAGAGCCAGTCCTGACAAAACTCTACCATCTGGTGAGTAAGATGTATGAAACAGGCAAAATACCTTCAGACTTCAAGAAGAATATAATAATTCCAATCCCAAAGAAAGCAGGTGTTGACAATTACCGAACTATCAGTTTAATAAGTCACAGCTGCAAAATACTAACACGAATTCTTTACAGACGAATGGAAAAACTAGTAGAAGCCGACCTCGGGGAAGATCAGTTTGGATTCCGTAGAAATATTGGAACACATGAGACAATACTGACCCTACGACTTATCTTAGAAGCTAGAGTAAGGAAGGGCAAACCTACGTTTCTAGCATTTGTAGACTTTCAAATTCTGAAGGTGGCAGGCGTAAAATACTGGGAGCGAAAGGCTATGGACAATTTGTACAGAAACCAGATGGCAGTTATAAGAGTTGAGGGACATGAAAGGGAAGCAGTGGTTGGGAAGGGAGTGAGACAGGGTTGTAGTCTCTCCCCGATGTTATTCAATCTGTATATTGAGCAAGCAGTGAAGGAAACAAAAGAACAATACGGAGTAGGTATTAAAATCTATGGAGAAGAAATAAAAACTTTGAGGTTCGTCGATGACATTGTAATTCTGCCAGAGACAGCAAAGGACTTGGAAGAGCAGTTGAACGGAATGGATACGGTCTTGAAAGGAGGATGTAAGGTGAACACCAACAAAAGAAAAACGAGGATAATGGAATGTAGTCGAATTAAGTCGGGTGATGGTGAGGGAATTAGGTTAGGAAATGAGACACTTAAAGTAGCAAAGGAGTTTTGCTATTTGGGGAGCAAAATAACTGATGATGGTCGAAGTAGAGAGGATATAAAATGTAGACCGGCAATGGCAAGGAAAGCGTTTCTGAAGAAGAGAAATTTGTTAACATCGAGTATTGATTTAGGTGTTAGGAAGTCGTTTCTGAAAGTATTTGTATGGAGTGTAGCCATGTATGGAAGTGAAACATGGACGATAAATAGTTTGGACAAGACGAGAATAGAAGCTTTCGAAATGTGGTGCTAGAGAAGAATGCTGAAGATTAGATGGGTAGATCACATAACTAATGAGGAAGTGTTGAATAGGATTGGGGAGAAGAGAAGTTTGTGGCACAACTTGACCAGAAGAAGGGATCGGTTGGTAGGACATGTTCTGAGGCATCAAGGGATCACCAATTTAGTATTGGAGGGCAGTATGGAGGGTAAAAATCGTAGAGGGAGACCAAGAGATGAATACACTAAGCAGATTCAGAAGGATATAGGTTGCAGTAGGTACTGGGAGATGATGAAGCTTGCACAGGATAGAGTAGCATGGAGAGCTGCATCAAACCAGTCTCAGTACTGAAGACCACAACAACGAAAAGTGTGAGGTCATCCATATGAGTGCTAAAAGGAATCCGTTACACGATAAATCAATCAAATCTAAGGGGGGTAAATTCAGCTAAATATCTAGGAATTACAATTACGAACAATTTAAGCTGGAGAGAACACTTAGAAAATGTAACAGTTCTACTGAGAAGGTTGCCTACACTACGCTTGTCCGTCCTCTTTTAGAGTACTGCTGCCCGGTCTGGTATAACTACACGGGATTAACGGAGTACATCGACAAAGTTCAAAGAAGAGTAGAACGTTTTATATTATCGCGAAATAGGGGAGGCAGTGTCACAGACATGATACGGCATTTAGGGTGGACATCACTAAAACAACGGTGTTTTTCGTTGCGGCGGAATCTTCTAACGTGGTGTTCACTTTTCACCGCGCGCTATCCGAGGGTGGAATAATAGAGAATCACTATGAAGGTGATTCGATGAACCCACTGCCAGGCACTTACGTGTGATTTGCACAGTATCCACATAGATGCAGAAGTCTTACTTTTGCCGTCCGGTGTGGCCGAGCGGTTCTAGGAGCTTCAATCTGGAACCGCGCGACCGCTACCGTCGCAGGTTTGAATCCTGTCTCGGGCATGGATGTTTGTGATGTCCTTAATTTAGTTAGGTTTAAGTAGTTATAAGGGACTGATGACCTCAGATGTTAAGTCCCATGGTGCTCGGAGCCATTTGAACCATTTGTCTTACTTTATGAACGGTCTTTAGAAAGCGTGCGCGTTTGAGGCCAGATATCAATCACATCGCATCTCGCAGCATGGATTTCGTTCCACTGATGCTAGAGGACCACAGATGATGTTATGCACATACAACTGTAACGCAAACGCATTAGGTGAATTAATATTAATAAAATATTAATCATAATTGTAAAGTCTCCACAACTTCGGAAGTATTACTGGATCGCACGGTCTAAAGCCGGTATTGAAATCGGCACAAAACTTCCTTTGAGATGAAGCATTTAACACCCCATTTCAGTCTTTCTAAATTCTGGAAATGTGCCCTCACAAGACGTCACTCGGTCGCGGCAATTTCAGAAGCCGCGCTAGCAGATTTTATCTACTTCTACATCATACTCCGCAAGCCACGTAATGCTGTGTGCCGGAGGGTACTTTAGGTGCATTATCTGATCACTCCAACCCTGTTCCACTCGCGAATAATCCGTGGGAAGAATGATTTTCGGTAAGTCTCTGTATTGGCTCTAATTTTTCGAATTTTCTCCCCGTGGTTAATAAGCGAGATGTATGTGGGTGGAAATAATATATTGTCCGACTCCTCCTGAATAATGCTGTCCCGAAATTTCAATTGTAAATCTCTCCGTGATGCACAACGCCTCTCTTGTAACGTATGACAGTTGAGTTGGTTTAGCATCTCCGTAACGCTCTCTCGCCAGCTAAACGATCCCGCCGCTCTTCGTTGGATCTTCTCTATCAGTGCTACGTGATAGGGATCCCGATAGATGAATAATACTCAAGAATCGGGTGAACAAGCGCCTTATAAGCCATTTCTTTCGTGGATGAGTTACATTTCCTTAAGATTCTTCTGATAAATCTGAGCCTGGTATCTGCTTTTCCCACTATCTGTTTTATATGGTCATTCCACATAAGGTCGCTCTGGTAGTTACGCCTAGATATTTTACGGCGGGCGCTGTCTCCAACTGTTATTCATGTAGATGTACAGTATTGGATTTCTTTTTCTATGTATGCGCAATATGTTACATTTATTTATGTTCAGGGGCAACTGCCAGAGTCTGCACCACTCATCAGTTCTCTGCAGGTCGTTCTGCAAATTCTTACTATCTTCTGGCGTTGCTACACAACTACATCATCTGCGAATAGCCTTAAAGAGCATCCGACTCTTTCTACTAGATCACTTATATGTATTGTAAACAGCAACGGTCCTATCACACTTGCCTGTGGTACTCCGAATATTATCTTTACTTCTGTTAATTTAGTTCCGTTAAGAGCGACATGCTGAGTTCTATCTGCAAGAAAGTCTTGAATCCAATCGCAATACTCCGTAAGGCGTTGTGGATCTCACGGAGGAACAGAGCGAACTGAGTTTCGCAGGATCTCTGTTTGCGGGATCCATGTTGATTTTTATAGAGGTTCATTTTCCAGAAACGTTAATTGTTGAGCATAAAACATGTTCCATAATTCTACAACAATTGACGTCAACGATATGTGTCTATAATTGTCTGGGTCTGTCTTACGGCCTTTCTTAAAAACAGGAATGGTTCAATGGCTCTGAGCACTATGGGACTTAACATCTGAGGTCATCAGTCCCCTAGAACTTAGAACTACTTAAACCTAACTAACCTAAGGACATAACACACATCCATGCCCGAGGCAGGATTCCAACCTGCGACCGTAGCGGTCGCGCGGTTCCAGACTGAAGCGCCTAGAACCGCTTGGCCACCGCGGCCGGCAAAAACAGGAATGACCTGTGCTTTTTCCAGTCATAAGGTTCCTTTCGTTGCTGAAGCGATCTACCATAAATTACTGCTTGAAGGGCAACAAGTTCTTTCGCATAATCTTTATAGAATTTTATAAGTATCTGAGGTCCCGACGCCTTTTCACTACTAACAAGGGAACCTCCCCCCCCCCCCCCCCCCTCCACAAGATTTAGTTACAAGTTGGCACAGTGGATAGGCCTTGAAAAACTGAAGACAGATCAATCGAGAAAACAGGAAGAAGTTGTGTGGAACTATGAAAAAAATAAGCAAAATATACAGACTGAGTAGTCCATGTGAAAGATACGCCACGTCAAAGAGAATGTGAGCTCAGGAGTGCCATGGTCTCGTGGGTAGCATGAGCAGCTGCGAGACGAGAGGTCCTTGGTTCAAGTCTTCCCTCGAATGGAAAGTTTAATTTTTTTTTCAGACAATTATTATCTGTCCGTCCGTCCGTCCGATGCGAGGTAACAGCGCTATAGTATGGGGACGCTACGCCTAAACAAACATCGAAACACATGACGTCAGTCGACTACAGCATACGGAAGAGAGAGTATTCCTGCTAACGAGGTTCCCTGGCTGGCATTTGACTGTTCGCTAATTTGTACAAGAGTGCATTAAATACGTGAGATGTATTCCGTGGGCAATATGAATCCAGCAAATACAGCTCGCGACTTCAATAACAAGGTCAATGAATATTCTCCGAACTGTAAGGAATCGGAAAGTTCCTTAAGGGATCGAACGATTGTCGAACATTTGTATGATTATTTCCTACATTTGTTGATAAACAGTACGTATGGTGATGACGATACCTTGCTGATTGCTGCGGGGCTGTATGTACCACATGATGAGGTTGTTGACGGTGCGTACGAAGAACACGAAGAGGAAATACTGCGACTTCAATCTGATGGTATTTCTTTGGGTTACATGAAGGAAATGCTCCAATACTGGTTACTGTTCAAACCAATTAAAAGACGCAAATATAGATTATAGAGTGAAGTAACAAATAAATTTAAGAAATTTAAAAGGATGGATGAGAAAAGCACAATTAAATATTGCAAAGAAGTCGTGGAACGAGGTGGAACCTCAAGACAGAAGTTCAGTGAACTAGAAAACCATGTATACCGACAATTTATTAAAGCCAGAAATGAATTGAGTGAAGTACATGATACAGACCTATAGATTTGGGGATTGCATTACGCTAAACAAATCGGCTTTACTTCAAGGCTTTATCTCATTGGCTTGTCACGTTCAGAAGAAAATACAAAATTACGAGCAGGAAGATTACGAAATATGTAAGCAAGAGCTACGCGAATAAACTCGAAGAACTTTTAGTGTGTTCCAAGACGTTTGTTACAGAAACTAACGTCAGAATCCAACAGTATGAAGACGCATATATCATCAACACAGATCAGTCCGGTTTTAACTATGAAATGAAATCGACCCGCACGTTATCGTTACTTGGAGAAGGCGACACGGAATATACTGTAGACCAGCTGCATGCCACTTCACATAGTTATATTGAAACGTCCCCTTAGAAAAATTATACAAGACTGTGCTTAAACTGACACACAATATTTTTAGCGCAACGCAGTCTGACTTCCAAAAATCCCTACGACGAATGGCCCTGACTAACATTAACCTATACGTTTCACAAATCACTTACCTCACAAAAATCCTCGTTACTCAAGCTAGTGCAATACAGCGAGCGCCACTACTGCCAGCTAAATAAAAGATTCAAACTACTGATAGGCATAGTTAGCAAATGAAAGATTTTGATAGAGAACAAACAATGTATTTACCTTAATAGTCATAATATATATACCAGTTCATGACATCCAGTCTTACAAATTACAAAACTCCGCCATCACTCTCCCCGCGTCCACCACTGCTGGCGGCTCACCTCCAACTGCGCAACGCTACGCGCTGTTAGCATACAGCTGCCGCTGCCCAACACTACAATGGCAGACAACAATGCAAACCAGCCACAGACTGCACACGGCACAGCCAGTGGTTTTCATACAGAGCGCTACGTGGCGCTACCAATATAAAAACCTAAACAGCCTACTTACAATATCATACAATATGCTCTGAACAAGGCAGGATTTCTTTTATCTACATTTTATTTATGTTTGCAGGAAAAAAATGGTGTATTTGGACCGTAAGTCCAGCAACAAGTGAATAGGGTACTTGCGCAAACGCCGAATGTCATTGTGAATTGCAGTGCGTCAGTAAAAATGGAGAAAAGACTAGTGAAAGACGTTAATAAACGTGTGATTGCTCCTAACGCGGACAAAGATTTTGCCTTACTCCTTGACAGCTATACAGCACTGAAAGATCAGGCATTGTACAATTTTAGTGTGGGAGTAGACGTGTTTACCATTCCTCCAGGTTGTACACCTCTTGTACAACCGTTAGATATGTTTGGTTTTCGGCAAGTGAAATACTTTGTGAAAAGATTCTATGATTTTGCGAAGCTGCACAGGTACACAGTGCAGTATTGTTGACATAATCGTATGTCAATTATCAAAGTTCAGGCACTCACACATAATGAACTTCGCTCTCCAAAATTCCAGGACATGTTCAGATTTGCTTGGATATATGCAGGATTTGACGGCCTACACACGGGCAAAATTTGAAAACGTTAAAACAATTTTTTTAATTGAGCACAGGGAAAACTGTGCGACTGGGAAACTTTTGCATTCATTTGTTGCAGTTTATGTGACAAACTCTTATGTTTTCATCACTTTTTTGGGAGTGATTATCACATCCACAAGAAAACCTAAATCGGGCAAGGTAGAAGAATCTTTTTACCCATTCGCCAAGTGTACAAGTTTGGTGGGTCGACAACATATTCCTGTCATGTGACGCACATGCCGTCACCAGTGTCGTATAGAATATATCAGACGTGTTTTCCTGTGAAGGAATCGGTTGACCTATGATCTTGTTTTAGGTTCCCATTGGAGAGGCACGTCCTTTCGTCTACTAATCGCACGGTTTTACGGTGCGGTCGCAAAACACAGACACTAAACTTATTACAGTGAACAGAGACGTCAATGAACGAACGGACAGATCATAACTTTGCGAAAATAAAGAAAGTAAACTCTTCACTCGAGAGGAGACTTGAACCGAGGACCTCTCGTTTCGCAGCTGCTCACGCTAACCACAGGACCACGGCGCTCCTGAGGTCACACTCTCCTTGATGTTGCCTATCTTGCGCATGGACTACTCAGTTTGTATATTTAGCTTATTTTTTTCATAGTTCCACACAACTTCTTCCTGTTTTCTCGATTGATCTGTGTTCAGTTTTTCAAGGCCTATCCACTGTGCCAACTTATAACTAAATCCGAGGAGGGTGCGATGGGGAGGTTCCCTTGTAAGTGATTGTAGCTGCTTTCCATTTCCGCGATCGGTTATCTCAATATCTGCCATTTCGACGTTCCCACAACGATTGAAAGGAGGGACAATGCTACGATCTTCATCGGTGAAACAACTTCGGAAGACCGAATTCAGTATTTCGGCCTTTTCTCTGTTATCTTCCGTCTCCGTGCCGGTCTGGTCACTGAGAGAATGGATAGATGATTTTGACCCACTTACTGATTTTACATACAACCAAAATGTCTTAGGATTTTTACTCAGGTCGGTTGACAAGGTCTTAATTTCAAAATCATTGAAAGCTTCTCTCATTTCTCTCCTTAGGCTCATTTTCGCTCCGTTCAGCGTTTTTTGTCAGCTCGATTTTCACCTCTCTTGAACCTGCGATGTTTACGTAGCGCTTTTCTAACACCGCTATTAAACCATGGTAGATCTTTCCATCCCTTAAAACATTACTCAAAACACACTTGTCTAGGGCATATTGAGCGATGCCTTTGATTTTTTTCCATTTGTTCTCCGCATCTTCGTCCACATCACCTCATATTTTATGCTGATATGCTGAGATGTTTTGGAACTTGTATCCTGTCACCCTTGCTGAGCAAATATATCTTCCTATCTTTCTTAACATTCCTTGTAGAACCCGTCGTCATAGATGATGTCACAGCCTTATGATCACTGATACCTTCCTCAACGTTAACTGATTCGATAGGTTCAGGTTTGTTTGTTGCCAAGAGGACTAAGAAGTTATCCTCACGAGTTGGTTGTCTAACTGTCAGCTCAAGGTAATTTTCGGCAATGATCAAGAAAATTACTAATGACAGTCTGCAAGTTCTGTCTGAAGCGCTCTACAACTACAGATCCTGACCGAGGTGATCTATAAAAGTATCCGATCGCCGTTTTTGACCGTCCTTTGGTACTCAATTCCACCCAGGTTAATTCACATTCGGAATCCGTGATAACCTCGCTAGATTTTATCGATTTTTTTCTGCAATAAACACCCCGCCACTATTGGCGACTAACCTACCCTTACGATAAACATTGCAATCTGAACTTAAGATTTCGTTGTCATTGACATCTGGTTTCAACCAGCTTTTTGTTCCCAATACTATCTTTGCATTATAAACTTCAGTAAGCGATACTACTTCTGGGACCTTTCTTTGAATGCTCCTGCAGTTTACTAAAATCATATTAATCTTTTCTATGTCTGATCTGCGAGAAGCAAGATTCTGTGACGTCACAGCGGCTGATTTAACAGGCAAGTCGTCTTTGATCCCAAGGGAGGGGTTCTTGAAACTAAAAATGCCCCATGTGCACGCCACACGTGCTCCACTACCCTAGTAGCCGCTTCCTGCGTGTAGTGCACGCCTGACCTAGTAAGGGGAACCCCACAATTCTGCACTCGATAGCGGAGGTCAAGAAATTCGCATCCGATACCGGAGCAGAGTCGCCTGACATTTTGTAATTAAATGCTAATGTATTTGCATGAAGATGTAGAAGTTAAACGAATGTGTACCGTTCAGTAATAAGTGCGTGGAAAAGAAGATTATGCCAACGTGCTTGAAAATGACCAGTCGTTGAAATTAGGTACTCACACGATTTAAATAGAGGTGGTCTACATTACAGGCTATTAAGGACCCTGTTTTTTTATTTTATTTTATTTATTTCATATATAGATTATGACTCGTTGTAGTAAGATTGCATTTGATACTCGAGTCCACGAGCAGTCAATTCGATTTTGAATCTAGTACGTGTTTTTGAATTGTTCTCATTCCGTGGGCTGTTGTGTTACTTGTTTTTGACATTATCATTAGTATCTTTGGGGCCTGTTACATGGACTTTTATATTAATTAATTGTAATGGTTTCTGCATTTTGCCTTGATTGAGATGGCATTAGTCTATTACTGAATATTTATTGTTATTCAGCCACTAATATAAAACTTATGCCACGTTGTTAAGCAAAAGATTTAAAATTATCGCTCACCTATCATTCCAGCCCTTCCACTTCCTGTTACATCATAGCAAAAATTGCATTTACTGTATTTTGCGAAGATGGCAGGACGAATTGTAGGAGGAATATTTGATTCAAATTTTGTTGTTGCCACATTTGATACATGATGATTAACGTAATACACAAAGGACAGACGCCTTTATGTTAAATTAATTGGAAACTATAGTAATGCAAAATTCTCGCCATTAAGCAGCTTAATTCTACCATGAAGTACATATTTATATTCACTTTTCCGATCTCATCCTCACATCTTTTAAACTGTTACGGAGTATACAAGGTGTCCATTTTAACTGAAGACATTGAAATATCTCTAAAACTACACACCGGACCAAAATAAGTTATAATGGCAATTTGTTTGCCTCGGAGGAAGACATCCAGCGATACCTCACTTTACCCCCCTCCCTACCCCGTTCGTGGGTGGCGAGGGGAAAAAAAGGGGGGTGGGTCCCAAGTCCCATTGGTCCCATTGGATATTCAAGGGCCATTCAGTAGCATGTTGTAAATTACGATTGTGTATCCATTTCTATTCCTCTGATTACAGCGGCATCTGTGGCGAAACGAAGCAAATGCTTCGAACAAATGGTATGTAGATTTTGACTTAGAATCGTAATCAGCAATAAAAAAAAAGGGTGTTCCCACTAAAGATTTAAACGTCGCTGCCCGGCACCCACGCACGGGATTTTTTTTTTTTGGGCGGGGGGGGGGGGGGGGGGGAAACAAACTGGAATTATAACTTTTTTTATCCGATGTGTAGTTTTTGAGATATTTCAATATCTTCAGTTAAAATGAACGCTCTGCATGCGTTTAAAAGACTCCACAGGCACTTCGGACGAGTCGTTGTTGAGGTAAGTCGTCAAGGCTTCCAATACATTATTTTTATAAAGGTCTGCCAAAATTAATTTGTCATCAAAGCAAAAACATGGCCGATGTTTGTTACTGTGAAATCAAATGATCGTGAACTGTGTTTACGTAACAAATGTTACTACACGGAGACCTGTTTCGGTTCATTACTTGGTATATCAACAAAAGGACTTTTGCACTAGTGAACGCCGAAAACAATCTCCTGGGATGGACTGCAGCCAATTTAATTTATCTTTGTCACTAACGAAACATGTACGGTAGATTTCTGGTGTAATTTTTAGGTGCTCAGAAATTGTTTTTAGACATTAAGTTATAGGCAACGCTACACTGTCCACAGCTAGGGCAGGAATTATAATTCCATTAATTACAGGGACGTTTGCCAGTCCTCGCCACACAAGAGGTTGGTGTTGTGATCTTCACATCGAAACTGGTTTGACGCATCCCTCCACCCTAGTCAACCCTGTGCAAGGGTCTTCACGTGTGCATAACTACAGGAACCCACATACGGTTGTAGCTGTTTACTCTACTCAAGACTTCGCCACCTCACACTTGCCCAGTGTGCGATTTGCAGGGGGGGATGGGGAGACTTCCCCCCCTCTGTATCAGACCATCCCCTCCTCTGGTTTTTGTTTATGCATCCCAACCTGGGATGTTTATTTCCCATGCACCGGAGTAAAACTTTACACATAATTTAAATTTGTGGAGCCGAACACTGAAAGTTTTTAATACAGTCTTAGTATTAATATGTTTGCTTATTAATTTTGAAAAAGTGTTAAGCATTTCAAAACATTTAGAACTAAATCATCATTCTCATGTTGTCATTGCTGCTTTCGTCTAAGGAGCTGCATCCGTTTACTTGCGAGGAGAGTAGTGTGGCAGTCATACCGCAGCAGTCGTGCCGCAGAGTTGGGGGAGCCGGGGGCTGAAATTCCCACCCCGGGCCCTGACACAGGGTGGCGACCGGCCCGGTACCTGTGCGAACATTTACCGTTAGGCCACCTTTCGGCAACGGTATGGCGCGGACCAACGCGCCTGGGACGAAAGCACAAAGTAGTGCGAAGTGAGCAACGGTACCTGCCAGACGGGATCGGACAGTCTGACTTCGCTAGCAGCGAACCACGTGGGTGGAGCTTAACACAGGCGCCCCAGCATCGCGTACTCCAAATTAATTGGTGCCGTTGGTTCGTTGCCTCGCGTCCGCCAAACACTCGGCGATCTTCACACGTTCCCGCTTCAGTAACTTTGAGTTGAGTGCGTCCGGGCCTGTAAGAACTAAGGAATTTCACGATGTCATTCAAACAAAGCAAAATTTCTGATTTCCATTACCTGATGCGTGTACAAACTCTGACAGTCAGGATACTAATAGTGGTGCCAAAAGAATTAAAGTAGACAGTGAATGTAAAAAAGAAAACGGTAATGATGGTGCTAATACAGGAGAAGAGACTGAATCTCCGGTGACTGAAAACTGCGACACGTCTCACGGTAGGATTGGGAGTAACATTACTTTTGAGATTATACTGATAGTAGGAAATTGTGTTGCCTTATCACATTTTCAAAACTGGCAAAAGGCTAAGCCATGGCTGTCCGTAAATGACAAAAACTTAGTAATATGCACAGTGTGTTCACAACTTCGTGAACTTAAGGTGGAAAGCAGTGAACGTGTGCGTATCGATAACGCGTTTTTAGCTGGTGTTTCTGCTAATATGGCCAAAAAACTAAATGATAAAATCGGGGATCATGCAAAGTGCAAATCACACATGAAGTGCGTAGAAATCATGTGTATAAAAGAAAAGTTTAGAAAAATGCGTGATTGAAAGTGAAAAGTTGTGGGGAAAGCAGCATCAAGAAAAAGTAATCGCAACTGCTTCGTTGTTTAGATCTACATATGTAATAGCTAAACAGAAATTATCATTCAAATCGTATCCTGCAGTAATCGAACTACAAAAGCTTAATGGTTTATCAGTCGGTAATATGCTTCATTCTCACCATGCATGCCGGAATATCATTATGTTTGTAGGAGAATAAATGAAAAAGAATCTTGCTCACTTCCTTGTAGAATCGGGTACAAACTTTAGTATCATGATGGACGAAAATACAACGGTTTCCAATAAAACCTGTTCAATAATATATTTACGTTTGTCCTTTGAGGGAGTTGCTTGCAATTATTTCTTTGACATTGTTGAATTAAAAAGTGGGACAGGAAAATGCATTTTCAGCACACTGTTAGCTGCTCTCGAAAAGTATGGCATTACAAATGATGTACTAAAAAACCACCTTGTAGGTATCGCAACAGATGGCGCCTCAACAATGCTTGTACCTTACAAAGGCGTAGCCACTCTACTGCGTAGTCATTTACATAAGGATTTAACTGTCGTTCATTGTATGAACCACAAAATGGAATTAGCTGTCCACGATGTTATGAATGATGTAGCAGATGTATACCATATACAGGTTTTTTTTAGATTCATTATAGTCTGTGTTTTCTCGAAGTCCCAAAAATCAGAGACTACTGCAAAGTGTTTCACAAGAATTATCCTAGCAGCTATTAAAACTAGGCAGCATTTCTCGTGTACGTTGGGTTGCTTCCTCATTTAATGCTGTTCGAACTCTTCTTGAAAGTCAAAGTTCTCTTGTCCATCTTTTTGAAAAACTGAGACATGATGGTTCCTGATCAACTCAGGAGAGATCTAAATTTGAAGGATTACTAAAACAGCTAACAAAGTGGTTGCTTGCAATGGAATTAGTTATGCTTTATGAGGCCCTAGAAGTTCTGCAAGTACTGTCATGCTTTATGAAGAACAGAAATTCTTCAGTCTTTAAAGCAAAACAGGAAACTGACGTGGCTATAAGAGCTCTTGAAACACTGAAAACAAATGACTCGTCACGAATTAGGATGATAGTACAAGTGTTGGAGGAAAAGCGCACATTTCTTCCGAAATGTCTGAAATCTGTTATATTCATCACAAGATGGTTCTTTAATTAATACCCCATTAGTTAAAGAACCATCTTGTGATGAATATAACAGATTTCAGTCATTTCGGAAGAAATTTTTTTAGTATTTGGTAGACAATATAAAAAACTGCTGTGAGGACCTGGATTTCTTTTCGAGTGTAGCCATATTAAATTCAGATACAAGGCCTTCAGATGATGATGAACGTGTGTTTTATGGTGACATGTCAATTTCAAGCTTGTGTAATAATTACGTGAAAGCACGTGTGCGTCAGTAGTTAAAGATTTCCAAATCTATAAAGAAAATCCTCAACACATGCCCAATTCAGTGAAGTAACTTGTGAGAGCAGTCGAAGTTATACCTATATCTACGGCTGAATGTGAACGCAAATTTACTGCCATGAATTTAACACTGACTGATCAGAGAAATCACTTACAAATTCCGACACTTTCAAATCTACTTTTCATTTCCATAAATGGATCTCCACTGCATTGTTACGATGCAGAAAAATTTGCAGCATGGTGAATCAAGTCTCAGCACCATAGCGCCCTTGACAAACCAACAGGCAAACCCTCGAATCTTCAGGAGCAGTCTCATTCATCTCGTCTCTTCAACTAAACTCTGTAAGTTAAAATGACAATTATATACTGTAGTACTAGCAGAACCGGCCACACTTTGCTGTGGCTTTGTCATAATACGATGATTTAACAAATTAACATTCACTTATAATTTCAGAGTGTTAAAATTAAGCACAAAACAATAGTTTCAGTATCGTATATTACATGAATAATTTACAAAGTTGTTAATTAACAAAATATGTAGATTTATTAATAAATAATTATTTATTAATAATTAATAAATGAGGTAAATAAACTCGGCATTGCCTGGATGTCTCTACCTTCCTCTTATGTCCATCTCCTTCTTTTCCCACTTCCCATTTTCTCCTGCCCATCTCTCTGTCCATCTGCTTCTCACCTCTATCACACATGTTTGCCATATATGGCTCCAATGCAGTAAGGGTAATTCCACTTCACTTTGAAATTTCTTACTACCTTCTGCCATTCTTCAGTATCCTTTGAAATCTGAAAAGTAAAACATCCTCATTACTTTCCCTGTTTTTCAGACTGAAGGCACAGAGAAAACAGTATCAAAAGATGACAGCGATGTAGCTCTTGAAGAACATGTACCTCCCTCACATGCCAAGCACATATTTTCGGATGTTCTTTTTAAAGCGGCCTTGGGGGAGTATGAACAGCAAACTCCGAGCATCGAAACATTGGTTGCAAAACCTAGCTGTGAAATTGTAAATGTGGACAACAATAATTGTGACGAATTTGTTCAAACAGAAGCAGAAGAGTTCGAATTAATTCGATTTTAGAAATAAGTATTTTTAACAGTTCCTTAATATCCATTTTAATTTACTTAAAAATGCCAATAAAACATTACTTAAATGAAATCAGTATTGAATGTTGCTTGCTTACCTTGATGTAATTCTTCAACACCAATGAAATAGCTTCACATACTTCTGGCACTATGAGGGAAATAGCAGATTATGATATTTTAAATAAGTACATTAGTGACTTGTATGAATCGCCAGTGGCTAAAAATCGTAATGTGATGGCCCATCGAATTCTTGGTGAAATACTGTCTTGGCAGTTGTTATCTTTCTTTTCAATAAGAGGTGTTGTTAACTGCAGTAAGTAATTTAAGTCTTCAGTCGACATCCTCGTAAAATTACTTCTAGTTCCTAGGATACTATTTCGTGGACCTTCTTTAAACACTCTTCTCTTCCACCATCGTTATCTTTTCCTTTGGTTTTCATTTCCGTTGTTAGCTGCATGTGTAAGTACCAAGTAGGCCGCCTCTGCGATCACTTTATCATCCATTATACTGCAACATCGACACACGTGTGGCACAAATTCTGTTGGTTTGGTATAAATTAACCTGCCGCATGCAACATACGCCGCAAAATGTTGCCTGTTGTAGCATGCTGCAAGACGACGCACGCCACATTTTCATAGCATGCCACAATGTTGCAAGACGTCGCCCCAGCGTAAACGAGGCTTTAGAGTCAGGTCTCTATTGTGTGGTGGATGTGATGTGTTGTGTACTAAACTAAAACCTGCCATCAGACCCAAACGTCGTGGAAAACTGTGAAGGGGTGTCATCCTGCAGCAAGCTAACGCTCGCCCACATTCTGCCAAACGGACAGCCGACGCAGTAAAGGAGTTGAGATTGGAGGTGCTGGAACATCCACCATACAGTCCAGACCTGGCTCCAAGAGATTTTCACATGTTTGGACCCTTAACTGAAGCACTACAGGCAAGAAGATTTGAAAGTGATGAAGACGTAGTTGCTGCGGTGCAAAATTGGTTACAGATGCAACAGAAAAACGTATTTTCTGATGAAATAAAAAAACTCGTGAAACGTTGGGAAAACTGCATTGAAATCCAGGGAGATTACGTAGAAAAATAACGCATGTTTCAGGTTTCTATCATCATAATAAGTACAGCTTTTCACAAATGTGCCTTTACTTTTTGAATTCCCCTCGTATATCTGCATGTAGATGATTTTGTACATAAGCTTTACCTATAATGTACTTTTAAAGATATAACAAGGGATGGCTTTTCTGATAGTGCATACGCGTGAATAGTGAGTTTCGGCATTAACATCTATTTATAAATAACTGTTTAACCATGGGTAATGCCACGGTCCAAGCTAGTAACAAATATAATTATACTAACCCCCTAAGACATCCCCCCCCCCCCCCCCCACTGGTAAAACCACAAATAGCACACTGCACTTCCCACCATCACCAAACTGACAATTTATTGATGCCTCAGGAAGTGCCCTATCAACCTTTCTTTTAGTCAATCTGCTCCTTAAATTTCATTCAAAGACCTTTTACTAGGTGAGCACTCTCACGGAGTTATGACCGGTGGCAACACCTACTACGCCACCAACTGGTCCTTGGTACTTACGCCTAGAGTCCACATACAGCATAGCAGTAGTACTTTTCAAGGTCAATAGTTCAAAGGGCAAGCTAGAAAATCACACTCAAATTTCCATACACTTCAAAACAGCAACTATATCCTACATGCTCTACGACTTCACATCCGAATTCGACAAGGGCTGCCAGCCAATTTGATAAGCAAACTCCAAATCGTTCCACGAAATTATTTCGCATTTAGCCTCTTCAGCCAATTAGCGTCAGCAACCAAATGCGAGCATTTCAGTTCGCCGTTTCTTGCTAGCCCTGACATCACTTGTTGTAGGTTGCTTATTTTGACTGAGACGCGACCGATTGTCGGGAACGGCTCAAACGAAGGCCGATACGTCTGGGGCAACGGGTCTGTGGTTGTGAGCAGCGGAACGCTGCGCGTGGACGATCAAGCAATGCCAGCGGAATCAGGCTCTACAGAAGGTGTTGAACTGTGGCGCAATAAAGGGCAAGGGCTTTGGAGTGAAGATAAATAGAGGAAAGACGGAGGAAACGGACAACTGTAGACGGCGCTACAGA
Organism: Schistocerca gregaria; assembly: GCF_023897955.1. Lineage (NCBI taxonomy): Eukaryota > Metazoa > Arthropoda > Insecta > Orthoptera > Acrididae > Schistocerca > Schistocerca gregaria. The sequence continues at coordinate 802,090,855 of NC_064921.1, read as the reverse complement.
TATACAGAGTTTGAGTAATCTGCAGAAAAAAAACTGAGACGCGGCAAAAGCGGGGACCAAAATTCAACAGCGCGTTAAAACAACTAGTCAACAGCGAAGTGAAGACACTACTGTTTGCTTAATATGTGATCTATGTTATTATCTAATCAACTGGGATCAGTCTACATGATAGTTCCTTTACATTTCGCCGTGAGTTACTGTAAGATCAATTTGCTGTTATTTGAGGTTGATGGGGATGTACAACCATTGTAACGTTAAGGGATTTCGAAAAATCTAAGAGAAAGATAAATTGCTTTTCAAATATTTGCCTTTTCTTCTAGTGACTATGGTCTGAGTGACAGAAACCGGTAGAGAATAAAGGTTTATTTATACAGTTGATGACTAAAAACGCAGGTCCTTAAGTAATTCTTCATCTACATCTACTTGATTACTCTGCTATTCACAATAAAGTACCTGACATAGGGTTCAATGAACCACCTTCAAGCTGTCTCTCTACCGTTCCACGCTCGAACGGTGCCCAAGAAAAACGAGCATTTAAATTTTTCTGTGCGTGCCCTGATTTATCTTATTTTATCGTGACGGTCATTTCTTCCTATGTTGGTGGGTGCCAACCGAATGTTTTCGCAATCAGAGGTGAAAACTGGTGATTGAAATTTCATGAGAAGATCCCGTCCCGACGAAAACCGCCTTTGTTTTAATGATTGCCACTCTAGTTCACGTATCATGCCTGTAGCACTATGTCCCCTATTTTAGCGATAATACAGAATAAGCCACCCTTCTTCGAATTTTTTCGATGTCATCCGTCAGTCCCACCTGATACGGATCCCACACCGTACAGCAGTACTCCAGAATTTGGCTAACAAGCGTGGTGTAAGCCATCTCTTCTACATCTAAGTGATTACTCTGCCATTCGCAATAAAGTTCCTGAACATTTAAGTGTGGCTTTTGATATTCTGTTGATATAGCACTGCTCATTCTATGGATGTTCTTTGATCCCCTCTCAGTGAACCTTATGTTAAGAAATGTGTAATCTCAACTGGACGTAGAATGATTTTGTATATGGAGAACCCTTTTAATAGATTGATAAGAGGTTTTATGTTCTTCTTACGACACCGTAACCAGTTAATTGGGCCAATGTCAGATTCACCTGATAGTTCACTAGCGATCCACAGCGCGCATCCTGGATAGGTAACTGTTCACAGGAGCCACCGGTCCCATGCAGGTCCAGATGGCGCGTACACTTATCAAACTCATATTCACAGGTGGTTCAGCTAGCAATGTCATCGAATGAGACAAAAGTGATTTCTGCTCTACAACGTGCTCCCACCCGGCTAACGAGGTTCGTGAGGAGTTCTTGTGGTAGAGCGCTCAATTCCCCCACAAGCGCAGGTGGCGACTGCTGGATGGTTGTCGGTGCATGTGGATCTCCTACAGTACGCCTCCTCAGCGCATCCCACACGTGCTCGATGGGATTTAAGTTAGACGAAAGGGTAGCTTAATCCATTCGCCGAATGTCCTCCCGTTCTAAGATCACCTCCACCAACGCTGTTCGACGCGGTGGCGCATTGTCATCCTTAAAAATGAACTCAGGGCCGAATGCACCCCCGAAAAGACGCACGTGGGCAACGAGTACAGTGTCACAATAACGTTGGCCTATGAGTGTACCGTGTTCAAAGATCTGGAGACCGGTACAGCCATGCAACCTTATGCCACCTCATATCGTAGCACCTGGATGCCCAAAACGATCATGTCTGACTATGTTCCTGAGCGAATTACGTGTTTCCATCTTTCGCCAGACCTCTCGCCGTATGAGGGCATGTTCATAATCAGTACTTAGACTGAATCTCCTCTCATTCCGGAAAGTCACGGGACCCCGCTCCTTGTTGCTCCAATCCCGATGCTACTGGAAATATCGTAAACATTGCCGCGGATGTACGGCTGTCAGCCTTACAGTCATTTTATATGTGGCTGCAATTGCTGTCGCTGTTTGACGTGTGTCCCTTCTTGCTGGTGCACAGTGTAGTGGTCACGTGCTGCCGTAGCTGACCGCAGCTGAACGCCTTCTCTCCTTCGGAGAGCGCTGTCTGTGGTTCTGAACACTCTTCTATGCACCATGAAACAGTACTGTGACCTATACTAAATTCATGGACTACACTCGCCACTCCTCCTACTTCTTCCAGTTTCCTCACGATTCATCCTCATGTGAAGTCATCGCTAAGTTGTCTCCAGGCTTTGTTGCAACGAAGAACGTCACCAGAGTGCACTGTGACTACTTTCTTCAACTTCCTTATGTCGCTGATTCAGTTGCATTGGGCTCTATAGTCACGCTAACCTCACAGCATATGACGCCCAACCTTCAGTGCACGACTAGAAGACCTCTATCAACATGCTCCCGCACTTTCATTCATTTTCAGCGAGTTGTTGTTATGTTATGTTACTTTATCTATCCGTCCTTAAGTTTTGCAGGACAGTGTGTGTAAATGATTTTCACTGAAGAGCCAAATAAACTGGTACACCTGCCTAATATCGTGTAACGGCACCCGCGAGGGCACGGAAGTGCCGCAATGAGAAGTGGCATGGACTCGACTAATGTCTGAAGGAGTGCTGGAGGGAACTGACACCATAAATCTTGCAGGGCTGTCCATAAGAGTACGAGAGGGTGGAGATCTCTTCTGAACAGCACGTTGCAACGCATTCCACATATGTTCAATAACGTTCATGTATGGGTAGTTAGGTGGCCAGCAGAAGTGTTTAAATTCAGAAGAGTGTTCCTGGAGCCACTCTGTAGCAATTCTGGACGTGTGGGGTGTCGCATTGCCTTGCTGCAGTTGTCCAAGTCCGTCGGAATGCGCAATGGACTATCTCGAGCACGCCTTCCTCGAGACCCACATTCTCACTTTATATGTCCTCACACATGTCCGAAAGAACAGCCACCATTGATGACCTGCAGCCGTCTAGAACGAAATTAGAATTATATATTAATACCTTCAGCTGCTAACGGGCGTTGATATATATCAACGGGAACAGGTGAAAACGTGTGTCCCGACCGGGACTGGAACCCCACACTACATTCGTAGTGTCCCTACCCAACACATCATTACTTGTGGAAGACATTCTTACCAAGTCTTGTAAGAGTTCGGGTAATATGCGTGCATACACACAGAAGAAGGCCATAGGCAGTATTGCCAGAACTATATATTTATATGGAAATGGTGTCTGTTCGTTCGGACATGTGTGTGGACATATAAGGCGAGAATGTGGGTCTCGCGGGAGGCGTGCGCGAGATAGTCCCTGCAGTCGCACTATCCTCTGTGCCCTCGGTGGCTCAGATGGATAGAACGTCTGCCATGTAAGCAGGAGACCCAGAGTTTGAGTCCCGGTCGGGGCACACATTGTCACCTGTCCCCTTTGATATATATCAACGCCCATCAGCAGCTGAAGGTATTAATATATAACTCTAATTTAGTAAATGGGCTCAAGATATCAGACAGGATGGTTACGTACATGCCACCTGTCAGAATCATATCTAGGCGTATCAGGAGCCCCATATCACTCCAGCTGCACACGCCAGCAACGTTACAGAGCATCCACCACCTTGAATAGTCCCCTTATGATATGCAGGGTCAATGCATTCATGAGACTGTCTCCATACTCGTAAACGTCCATCCACTCGATACAATTTGAAACGAGACTCCTCCGACCAGGCAACATGTTTCCAGTCATCAACAGTCCAATGTCGGTGTTGATAGGCTCAGGCGAGGCGTGGAGCTTTATGTTGTGCAGTCACCCGGTGTACACGACTGGGCCTTCGGATCCGAAACCCGTTATCGATGATGTTTCGCAGAATGGTTCCCCCGTTGACACTTGTTGATGGCTCAGCATTGAAATCTGCAGCAATTTTGCGGAAGGGCTGCACCTGTCACGCTGAACCACTTCGGTCGTCATTTGTCCCGTTCTTGCAGGATGTTTTCCCGACGGCAGCGACGTCGGAGATTTGACGTTTTACAGGATTCCTGATATTCGCGGTACACAAGTGAAGCGGTCGTACTGGGAGATCCCCACTTCATCGCTACCTCGGAGATATTGTGTCCCATCGCTCGTGCGCCGACTGTAACACCACGATCCAACTCACTTAAATGTTGATAACCTGTCATTGTAGCAGCAGTAACCGATCTAACAACTGTGCCAGACACATGTTTTCTTATAGAGGCGTTGCCGACCTCAGCGCCGTATTCTGCCTGCATACATATCTCTGAATTTGATTACGCATGCGTATACGAGTTTCTTTGGCGCTTCAGTATAGCAGACAATATGAGCAGCCCTCTTAGGTTGTCTGCAGATCATGCTGCCACTTACAGTCTAGTAAAACCATCGTAAGATCAATACCAATTGAAAATGATGAAGATATCTGTATGATGCAAAAGTGACAATTGACTCTAAACAATAAAAAAGTGTGATATCCTCCACATGAGTAGTGGTAGGAATAGGTTAAATTTCAGTTACACGATGCATCACACGACTTTCAAGGTTATTGATTCACCTACACGCCTAGGGATTTCAATTGTGAAGAACTTGAATCGGAACTATCACAAAAAAAATGTTGCGGAGAGGGCGAACCAAGGACTGCGGTTTTTGGCAGAATACTTAGCAAGCGCAAAAAAGTGCAAAAGAGGCTGCCTACACTATGCTTGTCCGTCTTGTTCTTGAGTACTGCTGTGCAGTATGGGAGCTTTACCAAATAGGATTGACAGAGGACACTGGCAAAGTTCACATGAAAGTACCTCGTTTTGTATTATCGCGAAACAGGGAAGAGATGCTGACTGTCACTGAAGCTGTTCAAGACTTACGGAGAAAAATTGACAGGTAAGGCCCTAGAGGATGGATGACGAGAGAGGCATTATAATTCGAGGAGAAAGGCTCAAGTCTATAAAAACGTGGATGATCAAGCAGCGCTGGTGGAATCAGGATATACAGACTATGTTGAATGGTAGTGAAATAAGGGGCAAGGACTTTGGAGTGAAGATAAGTAGAAGAAAGACAAAAGTTATGAGATAAGCAAGAAGAACACTCCAACTAACACATTCCTAGGCGGATAAAAGACGGAAAAAGTAAAATCCTTTCCCTGACTGGGTAGTTTAATGAGGTGAAACGGAAGCTGTACATAAGCAAAAATAAGGATATTTATGGGGTGGGGAGCATCCCACAAGGAGTAGCAGTTACTAACATCCAATGGGCTTGAGTCAAAAGACTTCACAAATTTTATGTCTGTAGTGTAGTGTTAAGCAACAGTGAATTATGGATGGTTAAAAAGAAATAACGTTTTGAAAGATGGCTATGGAGAAGAAGGCTAAAGGTGAAAAGGACTGAGAGAATGAAGAAGTAATGAAGAAAATAGGGAAAGAAATAAGGTTATTGGAAGTGGCCAGAGAGAACAAAAAAAAAGATTGGGATATATTTCATAGGAATTGTAAGCAACAAAAAATTATGGAGGGAAAAGTGGAAGGAATGAGAGCAAGAGGTAGGAAGAGAACTGGAATGACGGATAACATTAGACGAAAACGAACGCACGAACAGATTAAGGAAGATGCTGAGAAGAAGACACGATGGTGAACCTCCAGTGGAGACCTGTCTTAAGAGAGATATAGTTAAGCAGTAGAAAGAAGAGAGATGTCATGCATATGATACGCGACTTGGGGGTGGCAAAAATTAAAACAAAGGCGTTTTTTGTTGCAGAGAGATCAGTTCGCGAAATTTCAATCGCCATCTTTCTCCTCCAAATGCGAAAATGTTTTGCTGGCTGTCACCTATACAGGTAGAATGAAAATAGTAACAAAATAAGAAAACTCAGAGCTCTTAGGGAAAGATTTAAGTGTCCGTTTTTCCCACGGGATGTTCGAGACTGGAACGGTAGAGAAGTGGTCTGAAAGTGCTTCGACGAACCGTCTGCCAGGCACCTGCGTACTGCGGTGAAGTCAAGTAGGTGCAGATGTAGAGATGGGAAGTGCTCAGTAGACAGTAATGGAGTGTGGAAACCAGCGCAATCTTGTTTCATTTGGGGGCGTTAAGCGTGGGGCGTGTTCCGGACGATTGGCGACACTCGCCCCAGCAGGTAGCTGCAGTAGGCACACAATGGACGCGGGCGGTAAATACTAAGTGGCCGGCCGGCGGGGCGGAACAATGCGCGGCCCTGTCCCTGTCCCTTTCCCTTTTCCTGGCCGGGGCCTGTACAGTGCTCGTAGTCGCCGCTGCGGTATTCGCGGAAGGGCCGACCGCCGGCCGCTTCCTCCCTTTGTGGCGGGGCGCTGCGCTGTCACCGCCAGAGTTATACACGACGCGACACCTGCCGGCGTGGGTGGCGGCGCGCGCATACCTCCGAGACCCGTGTCGTGCTGGTTCCCAGGCCAGGTTTATCGCTGCACCTGACGCTACTGCGTCAATCGATACTGGCTTCTTCTGTGTACTGAAGAGAGATCAAGAGGTGAGGAGAAGCAGGTTGGGGGAGGGACGGGGAGGGGAGGCAAAAGCGAGCGAAAGCACTGCAATAACAACTGGTGTAGAGCAATTACACTGAACGACAAAAAAAAGGGGCACCAACAAGGACTTACGCAAATTTTTCCCAAACTGATATTCATACTGGAATGCAGAGAGCGAGGTGCGCGCACTTGTTAGCAGACTGGATTCGAATTCGGAAGGACGACGGTTCAAACCCGCGTCCGGCCATCCTGATTTAGGTTTTCGTGATTTCCCTAAATCGCTTTAGGTAAATGCCAGAATGATTTCTTTCCAAAGACACAGCCGGCTTCCTTGGCCATCATCCCCTAATCCGATGGGACGGATGGCCTCACTGTTTGGTCCTCTCCCCAAATCAAACGAACCAACCAACATGTATCTACAGAAACTGCAAAATGCTAAACTTTGGCGACTGACGGATGATATGTGGCGCTGCAGCGCAGTTCCACCGCTCAGCTGGCAAGGATAGTACACAGGGCACATTTCGATACTACAGCGTAAAGGCTATTGCAAATTTCATTCAATGTACTCAGTTGCGTGTCTTCAGCAATTTTCCGGTCTTTAGGTGCTGATCTTGCTGCGAGTGAGCAGTTTTATATAATTGCTAAATATGAAGTTACTGTATCAGCATACTGTGAAAGCAACGTGACTGGTATACAATCTGGACCTGAGGCCGGATTTAAGCTGCTTTGCTAAACCGAGGATATCTACTTCTGTGTTTCTCATCTTCGCAGTTGTTCTTGCCGGCCGGTGTGGCCATACGGTTCTAGGCGCTTCAGTCTGGAACCTCGTGACCGCTACGGTCGCAGGTTCGAATCCTGCCTCGGGCATGGATTTGTGTGATGTCCTCAGGTTAGTTAGGTTTGAGTAGTTCTAAATTCTAGGGGACCGATAACCACAGATGTTACGTCTCATAGTGCTCAGAGCCATTTGAACCATTTTGAAGTTGTTCTTGATTGACATTCGGGAATGTTTACTTCGTCTTCTTTGGTGATGTAGTTTCGGAAAACCGTGTTTAATAACTCTGCTTTTGTGGCAGTGTCATCAGTGACTTCACCGTTGTTATCGCGCAGTGAAGGTACTGATTGCGTCTTACCACTAGTATGCTTTATGTATGACCAGAATCTCTTTGGATTTTCCGCCAGATTCCGAAAAAGAGTTGCGTTGTGGAAATTATTAAAGGTATCTCGCATTGAAGTACGGACTGTCTTTCGAACTTCTGCAATTCTATGCCAATCTTGGGGGTTTTGCGTTCTTTTAAATTTTGCGTTATTTTTTCGTTGCTTCCGAAACAGCGATCTGACCCGTTTTATCTACCATGGCGGTCACTACAATCACTTATTAATTTATGTGCTATATATCTCTCAAATGCCGTCGATACTATCTCTTTAAAATCAGTCCACATCTTTTCTACTCTTACATGATCAGAACGGAAGGAGTGGACACTGTCTCTTAACAAGGCGTTAAGAGCATTTTTATTGGCTTTTTTAAAATAGATATACTTTTCTTTTCTTTTTGATGACTGAGGGCGTGATGGTATTCAGCCTAGCAGCAACTGCCTTGCGGTCGCTAATCCCTGTATTCGTCCCGATACTCATTATTTGTCCAGGATTATTTGTTGCTTCCAGGTCATGTATGCTTTCGCAACTATTTACACTTCGAGTGGGCCCATGTACTAATTCTTCAAAATAATTTTCTGAGATTTCTGACATTTTATTTCTGCCGTCGGCAGAGCAGATCGAGGGTAGATCGAAATCACCACCGACTATAATATCCTGTAGGAGTGGGGTACCTATTTGAAATGAGACTCATGTTTTCTTCGAACTGTTCAGCAACTATATCTTCTGAGTCGGGGGTCGGTAAAACAATCCAATTTACAGTTTAGTCCGATTGTCAATTATAGCCTCTACTCATACTATTTCGCAGGAACTATCTACTTCAATCTCGCTGAAAGATAAAATACACTCCTGGAAATTGAAATAAGAACACCGTGAATTCATTGTCCCAGGAAGGGGAAACTTTATTGACACATTCCTGGGGTCAGATACATCACATGATCACACTGACAGAACCACAGGCACATAGACACAGGCAACAGAGCATGCACAATGTCGGCACTAGTACAGTGTATATCCACCTTTCGCAGCAATGCAGGCTGCTATTCTCCCATGGAGACGATCGTAGAGATGCTGGATGTAGTCCTGTGGAACGGCTTGCCATGCCATTTCCACCTGGCGCCTCAGCTGGACCAGCGTTCGTGCTGGACGTGCAGACCGCGTGAGACGACGCTTCATCCAGTCCCAAACATGGTCAATGGGGGACAGATCCGGAGATCTTGCTGGCCAGGGTAGTTGACTTACACCTTATACATGCGGACGTGCATTGTCCTGTTGGAACAGCAAGTTCCCTTGCCGGTCTAGGAATGGTAGAACGATGGGTTCGATGACGGTTTGGATGTACCGTGCACTATTCAGTGTCCCCTCGACGATCACCAGAGGTGTACGGCCAGTGTAGGAGATCGCTCCCCACACCATGATGCCGGGTGTTGGCCCTGTGTGCCTCGGTCGTATGCAGTCCTGATTGTGGCGCTCACCTGCACGGCGCCAAACACGCATACGACCATCATTGGCACCAAGGCAGAAGCGACTCTCATCGCTGAAGACGACACGTCTCCATTCGTCCCTCCATTCACGCCTGTCGCGACACCACTGGAGGCGGGCTGCACGATGTTGGGGCGTGAGCGGAAGACGGCCTAACGGTGTGCGGGACCGTAGCCCAGCTTCATGGAGACGGTTGCGAATGGTCCTCGCCGATACCCAGGAACAACAGTGTCCCTAATTTGCTGGGAAGTGGCGGTGCGGTCCCCTACGGTACTGCGTAGGATCCTACGGTCTTGGCGTGCATCCGTGCGTCGCTGCGGTCCGGTCCCAGGTCGACGGGCACGTGCACCTTCCGCCGACCACTGGCGACAACATCGATGTACTGTGGAGACCTCACGCCCCACGTGTTGAGCAATTCGGCGGTACGTCCACCCGGCCTCCCGCATGCCCACTATACGCCCTCGCTCAAAGTCCGTCAACTGCACATACGGTTCACGTCCACGCTGTCGCGGCATGCTACCAGTGTTAAAGACTGCGATGGAGCTCCGTATGCCACGACATATGGCTGACACTGACGGCGGCGGTGCACAAATGCTGCGCAGCTAGCGCCATTCGACGGCCAACACCGCGGTTCCTGGTGTGTCCGCTGTGCCGTGCGTGTGATCATTGCTTGTACAGCCCTCTCGCAGTGTCCGGAGCAAGTTGGTGGGTCTGACACACCGGTGTCAATGTGTTCTTTTTTCCATTTCCAGGAGTGTACTTCTGACAGCAATAAATACTCCTCCACCAACTGTATTTAATCTATCCATTCTGGACACCTTTAGATCATTTGAAAAAATTTCGGCTGAACTTATTTCCGGCTTTAGCCAGCTTTCCGTACCTATAACTATCTGAGCTTCAGTGCTTTCTATTAGGGCTTGGAGCTCTGGTTCTTTCCCAACACAGCTACGACAATTTACAACTACAATACCGATCGTTTCTACAACTACCTTAGTGTGTTTTACTTGCCCCCTTTTAGACGGACGCCCTTTCTGGGCTTTCCTGAGACCCTCTAACCTAAGAAACCGCCCAGTCCTTTCCACACAGTCCCCAGTCACCCGTGTAGCCGCTTCATGTGTGCAATGGACTCCTGACCTATTAAGAGGAATTCGGAAACGCACCATCCGATGGTGCAAGTCAAGGAATCTGCAGCCTACACGGTCAAAGAATCGCCTGAGCCTCTGATTGAGACCACGGGACCACAGTCGGTTCTATCGACGATGCTGCAGATGGTGAGCACCGCCTTAATATCGTAATCAAGACTGGCAGTCTTTACATTTCCGCTACCTGCCCGGAACCAGAGAGAATCTCCTCCGATCCAAAGCGACACACGTCATTAGTACCGACGTAAGTCACCACCTTCAGTTGGCTGCACCCTGGTCTCTTCATGGCATCAGAAGCACCCTTTCCACATCTGGAATGACTCCCGCCCGGTATGTACACAGAGTGCACACTGGCTTCCTTACCCTCCTTCGCAGCCATGTTCCTAAGGGGGCCCATTTGTTGTTTTTGAAGCTGGTAAACAGTGAAACAATAACAGTGACAGTGACAACTCACATGGTGTGGTTTTTCTGATGTATTGTGTTTATACAGTGAGTGTTTTATTGCACAGTTTGTCATCTACAACCACTTACACCTTGACAGCGATGAAGATGAGGGAAAAGAAACACACACACACACACACACACACACACACACACACACACACACACAAACACAGAATTCATTAATTTCAGGCATAGAAATAACAATTTTCAAATCGTAATTTTGGTTTAAACAATTTATTTACTTTAAGGTGAAAGTGGTTGCAGATGACAAACTGTGCAGTAAAACAGTCACTGTAGAAACACAATACATCAGAGAAACCACACCATGTGGTAAAAAGATATGAATTCATAATTTTATGTGTGTTTTCAAATATCTGCTATGACGATTTAAAAACTGTAAGATATTTTATTTAGTGTTCCATTAATTTTTTTGTATATATGTGCCATTTGAAGTTATTTGGAAGGCATAGGCCTAAAAAATTTGTTTCCGGAGAAGATGAAATTTTGTTGAAGTTTATTGTCAGACTGGTGCAGCATGCATCACATTTTAAACAGAAGTTTAGAAAGGTTGTTTTTTGTGTTTATCGTAAGTTTATTCCCCTCAAATCACCTATTTAGCTGTTCTGTAGTCTTATTAACACCTGTCTGAAGCTGACTTGGGGTATTTCCTGTAATTAGGATGCTTGTGACATCTGCAAAAAAAAAAAAAGTGTTTGTTTGTGACTCAAGGTTCAGGTTTAGATCATTTATATACAGGTGAAAGAGAATTGCCCCAAAAATAGATCCCTGAGGGACTCCTTTATTTAGAACTTCTGCCTCTGGGAAGCATGTCCTGGTGTTTTCCTTTAGTTCATATTTTATTTGTATTTTTGGTTCCTGTTCCTCCAGTTCAAAAATGGTTGAAATGGCTCTGAGCACTATGGGACTTAACATCTGAGGTCATCAGTCCCCTAGAACTTAGAACTACTTAAACCTAACTAACCTAAGGACATCACACACATCCATGCCCAAGGCAGGATTCAAACCTGCGACTGTAGTGGTCGTGCTGTTCCATACTGAAGCGACCGGCGTTCCTCAAGTACGAAGTGAACCATTTTAGTACAACGCCTCTGATGGCGTATAGTTGGAGCTTCTCCAACAGTATGTTGTGGTCCACTATGTCAAAGACTTTACTTAAGTCTAAAAAAATGTCAGTGGCTCTTTGCTTTTTGTGTATTGCTTGCAGGCCATTTAAAAATCATAGATAGCACTGGTTATTGATTTATTTTTCCTGAATCCATGCTGTGACTCTGTGAGAATTTTGTGTTCCTCTAAGAATTTCAGTAAACTATAATACATTACTTTTTCTATGATTTTACTAAAGCCTGATAATAATGAAACTGGTCTGTAGTTTTCTATATTTGTTTTGTCTCTTTCTTATGGACGGAGACCACTTTAGCAATTTTTAAACTGTCTGGCAATGTGCCTGTCAGAAACGACGAATTTACTATATCTATAAGATGAAGTGAAATGTTTTAATACATTTCTTTATGATGTAATCAGGAATACCATCAATTCCTGATGAAATTTTCCTATGAGCTCATGCAGCACTTATGATTTCATCTGGAGTTGTTCCATCAATGTAGATTGAAGAGTAACATGAGTGCACTTTGTTTTTCTGTTTCTTTCCTATATCTGTTTTGTCAATGACTATTAAATTATTTGTGATCTCTGCAAAGTAACATTTAAAAAGATTTGCGATGTGTTGAGGATCAGTTATACTCTTGTTCTCAAGGTTAAGAGTGATTTTTTTCCATTTTATGAGACAATTTATTTGCTTCCTTCTTTATGGCTTTCCATACTGCTTGGCTTTTATTTGCCGATTCTGTTATCAATTTATCATTGAAATTTTTTTTTGCCTGTCGTATCACTCTTCTGTAGATTTTTATCTATTCCTATATGTAAATGTTTAGAAGAGGTGGTATGTTATTGTTTTTCTTGTATTTGAGTAATTCTCTTTTCCTCACACTTTGATATTTTGATCCCTGTTGTTATCCATAGCGTTGCTTTTTTTTAGTTGTGCCTCTTATTTCTTGTGGTTTTAGAGGGAATGCAATTTCAAAGTTATCCATGAAGATGCTGAAGAATTTCTCAAACTTTTTGTTGGTGTCATCTATTTGCAAAACTTCTTCCATCTTTCTCCTGATAAAAGGGAGTTGAATGTTTCGATATTGTGTGTATTAAACTGTCTTGCTGTCTTTCTCGTTGGGCAGTAAGTGTATTTGGATGGTGACAGCTTGAACTTCGTGATCACTAAGGCTTATCCATTGTAGTTATACATTCTGCAGTGCAATTTATATTCACAATATCTGTTCCAAGTCAGTAGCAGTAGTTTTTGTGATTCTTGTTGGAATTGTTATTCGCAATCAGCCAAGAATACTTTTCGTACCAGGCTGTCTGAAAAGTGTGTTTTTGTTTGGCTTCACTTAAAACTACACTTCTAACATTCTATGTGGTTTCTGTTTGTTCTAAATCGTGTCTCCCTACCACTTTCGTACAACGGCGCTCTGAGCGTGTTTTTTAGGGAATTGACTAGTTTGAACCTGGGACCTGTTGCTGGTACAGAGACGCCAGACCACACGACATGTAGAATTCAGAAGAGTTCAGTGAGACTAGCGATGATATAACCAAATACTTAATGATTTCAGCGTCAGCTCCACTGCAGTCCCTGTAAAAGAATCTTAATACTAACTAAATTTAGTGGAAGGGGGTCAAGGCTTTCCTATTTTTAGTTAGCTGGTAAAATAACATCGAAAAAGCAGTTAAGTTTACCATTGGAAATTTTATTCTACTCACAAAACATTGTTTATAAATTGCACTATTGATAAAAGGAAATGTCTTAATACAGGATGATAAAAACCAACTGCGTACAACAAAAATGTGAACGAATATTCCCTGAATGGGTTTCCAGTTTCTACAATGGATCGAAGGATGACCTATGCCATATCACATCTTTAATCTAGGTTTAAATTAAGTTTCACAAAAGAGAAAACTATCAAAATGGTCTAAGTGACCTTCAATTATCTTTAATTACTTATCTAACCTGTCGTAAATTACAGTGGCTCATGTGGCTTCTCAATAATTATATAACAGAAAAATCATCGCGTTTCAGATTTTTACTTCAAGTGGCAAATGTGAACACCACGAGCTTTAATTGACGATCGACACTAGTATTACGCAAAAAGGGAGTGTAACAGATGAGACTTCTGCAATTCTGAGTGAAGCTTTTTGCGGTGTTATGCGACATCGCGTGCGTTCATTACCTTGTTGGTATTCGTCAGGGGGCGGCGGCCGACGCAGCAGCCATCCAGCTCGCCGTCTCGGAAGCAACTCTCTCCTAACTTCTCCTTACTATAATTTAAGGAATTTGGTTTAAAAACCTGTCTGGCTGTGTTTTCATCTGACCAATCAGGGTCTCAATGTTAACTTTAAGCTCCGCCTACAAAACTTCTGTCTCTCCAATGAGAAACGTTATACTTTTCGTGGTGGGGCAATGTTTTTAAAGTTTGCAAAGTAACAGAGACGCGAAAAAGTCTCACGCTAAAACTTGCAGCTGGTGTGGTCCTTTTAGCGTCATCGTAAGATCTATACTGTTCTTCACTCTTTTAACATGGGCTGGGAGGGGTGGTACTAACGTAACAAAGACGCGAAAAAGCCTCACGCTAAAACTTGCGTCTGGGGTGGTCCTAGCGGTTAGCTGGCGACGTGGGTGTCCGTCCCTTATCGTAGGGCCTTCTCGCTTAACACGGTTCTGCTCTCGGCTTCTGTTCTCGTTTCTCCCCTCGGAACTGCATCTGTCTCATGGTGGGAAGGTATGACATGCATTTGGGCACTCTTGTGTTAATCTGTGGTATTCCATTTGCTCACTCGTTACTCGTATTACTTTGGTTAATTTATTGTCAAGATTTATTCGGAGCTATGTAACATACTACTGGATTTGCTTATCATGTCAGGGTTTTCATGGAAGGTGTTGCGTTTGCCTGTCACCTTACACACTGAGTATAGGAATAGGTCAATTGTCGTACGTTAATATAGAAAAATGCGTTTTTAATAAAAATTCTGTAAGGTGTTCAGTTGTTGGTGACACAACGGAAACATGCTCTAAAATCACACAAAGAGTGAATATGAACTCAAGTCGCGCGACTGTTCACTTCCGCGTTAAAAGCGAGCATAGAAGCGGCAGAGACTAGTCTCGATACTCGATGCCAAATGTAACGCACCAGCCTTCGTAGACGAGGGGAAGAGGAGGGGAGCCAAGAATGCCACTAAAGCGTTGATGCACACAGCCATCTAAGGGAAGGGAGGCAAAGACTGAGAGCAGTCGAGTCTCAAGCAGGTAAATGCACCAATACTCAGGATGTAGCGCGGGCTACAAAACTAATGTCTTCGCACATTTCGAGCCATAAGGTTGTTTATATTTTTGTTATGAATTAATACTGCATTTTTTAAAGCACGAATACAGGGGACAGTGAGTCTCAAAATTCTCCCCTCACGCTACGCCACTGCCCGTGTCCTTCATGTAGACCAGGAACAGCAGAGAGCCTACAAGAAAATGGTTCAAATGGCTCTGAGCACTATGGGACTTAACATCGGAGGTCATCAGTTCCCTAGAACGTAGAACTACTTAAACTTAACAACCTTAAGGAGATCACATACAGCCATGCCCGAGGCAGGATTCGAACCTGCGACCGTAGCGGTCGCGCGGTTCAAGACTGAAGCGCCTAGAACCACTCGGCCACACCGGCCGGCGCCTACAACCCTTCCCTGGAGAACGCCAGATATTACTTCTGTTTTATTCGATGACTCTCCGGTAGTTAGTACGAACTGTAACCTCTCTTAGGAACTCACGAATCCAGTCGCAGAAATGAGGCGATACTCCGTAGGCACACAATTTGATTTGGGGAACGGTGTCGAAAGCCTTCTGTAATTCTAAAAATACGGAATATGTTTCCGAAATGTCACAAAAGTTACTTTGTTTTTCACGGAAGGCAATAGCTCCCCAATGTGAAATAACAGAGGTGACGTCAGAAACCTCGTAGAGGTCAACGTCAGCGTTACCTAACTTGTCCAGTGTGGGGACGGCTTCACGGCAGGAGGCTGACAGATCAGTTCTGCTTTCGAGTAAGACTTCCGTTACGCCGTATTTAACGGAAACTGTATTTCTAAGCTGTGTCTAACGCCAGCTGTTGTACTTTTTTTTATGTACAACGTGCTGTAGGCAGTGCGAGGTGGGAACAAGGCGGGAAGCGGGCAGAAGAAGGAAGGCGACGGACGCAGCTCGCTCGCGCCGTGGCCGACGCTAATTAATGAAGCGCCGTCTAATTTGTCCGGCTGCGCCACTGGCGCGCGACGGAGGGGGGGAGGGAGGGCGTTTCTTTTCTTTTGAGAGCCGTCCCGACTATTATCGGGGCGGACGCGCGTGGGGCGGCGCCTGCAGACGTCGACGGCGCCTGGCTAAGTACGCCTGGGACAGAGCCGACACACACGCACAAACACACACGCACACACGCACTGCTAGTCGCGGCTAGCGCGCTCGCGTTTTCGCCGCCGCCGCCGTCGTCCGCTTTGGCAGCAGCGCCGCTGGATGTAATTACTCGCAAGCTTAATTAAAAACAGGGCGGCCCTAGCTCGCTAGCTGGCTCCTCCTCCTCCTCCTCCTGCTCCTCCACCGCTGAAATTAACTAATCTCGTCGCGGCCGGCGAGGCTGCCGATACGGTCCGCGGGGACACTCGTAGTTCAGATAGTCAAGTCACGTACTGTACACACTGGGCGGGGCACGGCGCTGCCTGTAGTACCGGCCAACTGGTACACTGTGGTGCGGTTCTCAGGACAGCGCGGGTCGGTACTGCGTTCGTCTGAGCAGCAGCCATCGGTCCAGTTTGTTATCAGAACGGAAACGCTTGCACAAGGTCGGGTCCTCGCTAACTCATTCGAAGTTACGCGCCAATACCCTGTTTAGGCAGTACTGATTAGAGGCATGGCTCATTTCATGATTGGGCGTGGCACATATCCAGCGCAACTACAGCGCATCTCACGTTTTGCGGACTGCATCTGCGATTTCGTGCTTTACTGTGAACAGTACTGATAACAACGGCGAAACGTAACACCGATCACAACAGAAACGCCGGCCGGTGTGGCCGAGTGGTTCTAGGCGCTTCAGTCTGGAACCGCGCGACCGCTCCGTCGCAGGTTCGAAACCAGCCTCTGGCATGGACGTGTGTGATGTCAAATGGTTCAAATGGTTCTGAGCCCTATGGGACTTAACATCTATGGTCATCAGTCCCCTAGAACTCAGAACTACTTAAACCTAACTAACCTAAGGACATCGCACAACACCCAGTCATCACGAGGCAGAGAAAATCCCTGACCCCACCGGGAACCGAACCCGGTTGCCCGGGAGCGGGAAGCGAGGACGCTATGTGATGTCCTTAGGTTAGTTAGGTTTAAGTAGTTCTAAGTTCTAGGGGACTGCTGACCACAGAATTTAAGTCCCATAGTGCTCAGAGCTATTTTTGAACAACAGAAACACTGCAAAACATAGAGACTCACGCAAATGGGGACAGCTAAATGCACTAACAGACCACATCTCCAACACAGACACACCATCCATAACGTCTTCTCTCTTGAGATTTAGACAAACTGCAGCAAATTTTTCTTCTCATGTCTTACAGCAAAGTAATAATACACATGCGTTTTTTTATTTAAAAAAATAATAAATTTTGAAGTTTAGTAAGGCATAAATGGAGGTTCACATACACTGAATCGCCAAAGAAGCTGGTACAGGCACGTAAACAGGCACAGTACGGCTCTGCCATTGGCAACGCCTGTATAATACAAATGTCTGGCGTAGTTGTTAGATCGTTTACTGCTGCTACAATGGCAGGTTATCAAGATTTAAACAAGTATGAACGTGCTGTTATGGTCAGCGCACGAGCGACGCGACGCATCGCTTCATCTTCGAGACAGCAATGGAGTGGGTATTTTACAGTACGACCATACTACGAGTGTACCGTGAATATCAGTACAGTAAAACATCGAACCTCCGACATCACTGCGGCCGGAAAAACATCCTGCAAAAAAAGGACTATCGACGATTGAAAAGAATTATTCAACGTGACAGAAGTGCTACCCTTCCGCAAATTGCTGCAGATTTCAGTGCTGAGCCAACAACAAATGTCAGCGTACCAACCATTCAACGAAACATCATCGATATGGCTTTTCAGAGCTCAAGGCCCACTCGTGTACCCTTGATGACAGCGTGACTCTAATCTTTACGCCTCGTCTGGGCCCTTCAACACCGATATTCGACTGTTGATGACTGGTAACATGTTGCATGGTCGTACGAGTATCCTTTCAAATTGTATCGAGTACATGTACGGGAATGGAGAGAACCTCATGAATCCATGGACCTTACATGTCAGCAAGGGACTATTCAAGCTCGTGGAGGCTCTGTAACGATGTGTGCAGCTGGAGTGATGTGGGACCCCTGATACGTCTAGATACGACACTGACAGGTGACACGTACGTAAGCATCGCGTGTGACCGTCTGCATCCTTTCATGTCTATTGTGCATTCCGACGGCCTTGGGCAATACCACCAGGACAATGCGACACCTCACAAGTCCAGAATTGCTACAGAATAGCTCCAGAAACACTCTTCTGAGTTTAAATACTTCCGCTGGCCACCATACTCCCCAAACATGAACATTATTTAGCAAATGTGGAATGTCTTGCAACATGCTGTTCAGAAGAGACCTCCACCCCCAGCACTACTTCAGACTTTAGTCAAATCCATGCTACGTCGTGTCGCGGCACTTTTCCGTCTTTGCGGCGGACCAACACGATATTAGGCAGGTGTACCAGTTTCTTTGGCTCTTCAGCGTATAATGATCAGCTAGAACATTATGACCAACTACCTAATAACCGGCATGTCTACCTATGGCACGGATAACAGCGTCGACACGTCATGGCATGGTAGCAATGAGGCCTTGGTAGGTCGCTGGAGGGAGCTGGTACCGCATCACACACGAAAGTCACCTAATTCCAGTAAATTCTGGGGAAGGGGCGATGAGTTCTGACGCCACTTTCAAGCACATCTCGGATGTGTTCGATCGCGTTCAGATCTGCCGATTTCGGGGACCAGCACATCAACTGGAACTCGCGACTGTTTTCCTCGAACGACTCCATCACTCTCCTGGCATTGGGACATGGCGTGTTATGTTGTTGAAAAATGCCAGTACCGTCGGGAAACACAACCCCATGAAGGGGTGTACGTGGTCTGCAACCAGTGTACGATACTCTTTGGCCGTCTTGGTGCCTTGCACGAGCTCCACTGGAGATGTATATGCCCACGTGAATGTTCCCCAGAGCATTATGGAGCCGCCGCCAACTCGTCTCCGTCACGCAGTACAGGTGTCAAGGAGCTGTTCCCACGCAAGACGATGGATTCACGCCCTCCCACAGGCATGATGAAGGAGGCAGCGGTATTCATCATCATCGGACTAGCTTTGTCGATATGAGCTCTCAAAAACAATTACGCTGTTATCCCTAAGGTAACTTAATCTTATGATCATAAATTATGGATCAAAACAACAAACATAAATCAATGATATAATAATGAAGAGTTTATTTATTCTTCATGTCACCCCAACAAAACATCACCATTAAATACAGAAAGACAAACAAAAAACTATGCAAAAGTAAAATGTTAAGTTCTATAGGGTCTTCTCGTCCTAAAGAAGAATTTAAGCCTTTTTACTCAAAAGTTAAATTCAAAAATTTATTAAGAGACAGTTGATTTCTCGTCAAGCCATTCATTCCACACCACCCTGTCACTGCGCCAACGTACAGTGCCGAAAGTCTCGCGCCCATTTCTGTCGTCGTTGCGATGTCGTGGTGTTAACACTGGCACACGCATGGGTCGTCGACTGCGGAGGCCCATCGTTAGGAGTGTTCGGGCACTGCGTGTTCAGGCACCCTTGTACTCTGTCCGACACTAAAGTCTGATGTAAGTCCCTACACAGTTCGCCTTCTGTCCTGTTTTACCAGCCTGCCCAGCCTACGACGTCAGACATCTGTACTGAGAGGTACCCCATAACGCCTGGACGTGGCTTCACCTTGGTTTCACCACATGCAGAAGGCACTCACCACAGCACAGCACTCCTCAAACAACTGACAAGTCGCGCAGCTTCCGAAACGCTCGTGCTGAACCTCCGGGTACATTTCAGCGTTTCAGTGAAAAAAGAAAGGCTGTAAATTTTTTGATTAAACGAAGGACAGAGAAAACGCTTAAAGTTAAGCAGTGTGCAAAGCCAATTTCGTTTCGTAGAATGTGCACATGAATTGTACAAATGAAAAACACATTTACAAGAAAGATGAAATATGCAGCAAAATGAGATTCGCAAGTGTGAAAGAAAAGCTATTCGAAAGATTTAGAACGGCTCATAAGAATCAGTGCACCATTACCGAGTGACATCTGCGAGACTGGGCACTTCGAAGTGGAATTGAGATGATAGTTGGCCGGTCGGTGTGGCCCTGCGGTTCTAGGCGCTTCAGTCTGGAACCGCGCGACCGCTACGGTCACAGGTTCGAATCCTGCCTCGGGCATGGACGTGTGTGATGTCCTTAGATTAGTTATGTTTAACTATTTCAAAGCTCTAGGGGACTGATGAACTCAGATGTTAAGTCTCATAGTGCTCAGAGCCATTTGAACCATTTTGACATGAAAGTTAGTGATTTCTAGGCTTTTGCATCCTGGTGACACAGAGTTAGGAAATTATACAAACAAGAAAGTCGCAAAATAATGAAGTTTATCTCACGTAAACATGTAGAGGAGTTATCATTAATAGGTAACACTATAGGACAATTCGTAGCTGACATGAAGGAAAAGGGGTCTTTTTATCACCAAAAACCTGCGTATAAAGCCAGTCAGATTTCGTGCAAACTAACTTTATCTTTCGAGCGCAAAAAAGATAGAGTCGCTCGCGCATTCGGTGAATGTTAATACACAAGCGCATACAACAATACCAGTGGTAAGTCTCAGTGGATTCCTGTTTTGCCAACTTTTATCTCTATGTTCAGGACCATCAAGGCAAATTGAGACCAAAAATTAAAAAAGTATTGTTTACTTCCCAAAGTCTTGCAATCGACGTAGTATAATCTGGAAAGATGGAAGAGAATATTTTTCAGGGTTACATACGAAATGTCTTCTTACCATTTGTAGAAAATAGTTTATTGGACTCTAGGTCTGAACATAATGACACCTGTTCTTTTGGAAGGACGACAAAAAAACTGTTGATGTAATTCGGATTCCACCCGGAAGTAATAGCATGATTCAGTCTCTCGATAAAAAATTTTTCAACAGCGTGAAGCATATTTCGGATAATTACCTGACAGTATAATTTCCGATAGCTCTCTATCATTTCAGGTTTTATCAGCGGAACAGTATTGTTAAACTAGTCATTTCTGCACTGTCACCTTGCATCACCACATTTTACGAATTTGATGGAGTGTGCAAGGTACGCAGCACAATATGCAGAAAAAAGGCCACGACCGTTTCTTACTCCATTTCACTTCTGTCTGAATGAAGTTAGGAATTACTTTGAAGTTCATGAATGCTTTAATTTGTCATTTATCAGGTGTGCCTGGTATAGGGAAAGTGTTTGCTTCGTCATCAAATAGACCGCATTTCTGTGATGACTACAGAAAATAAAGAAGGAACAGGTTCATTGGTATCAAAATACAGATTAGTATCATAAGAACTGTGATGCAAGAATTGTTATAAAATATTTAATGTCAACAGATTAAAGTGCCGATACGCGGAGATCGTCTGTAATGTAACAGCATACACTGCCTTGATTTTCACTTGCGTAGAAATTACGTTAGCAACGGACTTGCTGTTGATATGTACTACAAAAAATTAATGAAGTGAGACACTTTTAGTATGATTTAAGTGCTCAAAATTCAAATGTGAGGACTTTGCACTTCGCGCTACGCTGTGCTACATCCTCTTGTCACGGTTACATCTGCTTATCCTCCGATTCGAGCGCTTAGGCGGGCAGGAACGGCTGTACAAACCGCAGTTATAAGCCGTTCTACGCGCGGCAAAAATGAGTAGCTTACACCAAAAAAAAAACTTGCAGTGCACGTAGCAGCTAAAATTTTGTCATGGGATTTATTTCGGTGCATGCTTCCTGTGCGAAAAATTTGGGGGTAGGTTTTGACACGTCGGATTGGACCGTTCCCTTGGTAGTTTAATTGTTTTATAAGCGTAAATACAATACACTAACTGTAAAGCAGCGGTTCCCAAAGTTTTGCATTTTAATTTAGTCCGGTTTATTTTGATTAATTTAACGAGTCACTACTTTTCCTACGTGTACTCACACTGCACAGGGTAATACGCCATGTGAACTGTCGCCGGAAGTTGTGGATTCCACAAAAATATCGCTGATTTTGCATTCGTTGCTCATTTTGCAACTGATTGGTGAACTTTAAATTCCTTTGACGTTGCTGTAAAAGGCTGAAAACAAACGCAGCTGTGCTTACAACTAGCGAAAGGCATTCTGAATAAAGCGAAACAGGAAAATGTATTCTTTTTAAAAGATTTGAATGGATCGAAATGTTCAACAATAATTTTTATCGGGACCGTGGCTGAAATATTGGCGGTGCATGGAAGTGGACTCCAACCGTTCAGAACTATGGACAAACTCACTAAGATATTTACGTTGCGAAGAGCGCTACGTAGCATAGCAACTGTCGACTCAGCATCTGTCATGCATGACGATAGTCAGTTGTTGCTGATGATGACAGTGGGGGTAGGAGTGGCCACCTCGAACATTTATCTTAATTTAACGCAGCAGGAACACCGGAAGTTTTTTATACAGGTTTATCTTCTCAGGGAACTTGGTTCTCAAGTGATATTGTCAGTGGGTAGCTTCCCCACCTTTGGACGACCGCTGGAAGCGGTATTTGATTTCTCGGTCGGTTACGTAAGCTGTCCCTACAACTCTCTTGTCCCGCAGAACTTCCGCTGTTCTGAAGGCGAAGTACAGGGTGGTTATACACTGAAGAGCTGAAGAAACTGGTACACCTGCCCAATATCGTGTATGGCCCCCGCGAACACGCAGAAGTGCAGCAATGCACTTGACTAGTGTGTGAAGTAGTGCTGGAAGGAACTGACACCACGAATTCTGCAGGACTATCTATAAATCCATAAAAGAACGACGGGGTTGCGATCTCTTCTAAACAGCACCTTGCAAGACATCCCCTATATGCTTCATAATGTTCATGTCAGGAGAGTTTGGTGCCCAGCGGAAGTGTTTAAACTCAGAAGATTGTTTCTGGAGCCACTCTGTAGCAATTCTAAACGTGTGGGGTGTCGCACTGGCCTGCTGTAATTGACCAAGTACGTCGGAATGCACAATGGGCATGAATGGATGCAGGTGATCAGACACGATGTTTACATATGTATTACCTCTCAGTGTCGTATCTAGACGTATCAGGGGTCCCATATCATTCCAGCCGCACACGCCCCACACCATTACAGAGCCTCCACCAGCTTGAACATTCCCCTGTTGACATGCAGGGTCCATGGATTCATGAGGTTATCTGTATACCCGTACACGTCAATTTTCTCGGTACAATTTGAAACGAGACTCCTCCGACCAGGCAACATGTTTCCAGTCATCAACAGTCCAATGTCGGTGCTGACGGGCGCAGGCGCGGCGTAAGGCTTTGAGCCGTGCAGTCACCAATGGTTCACGAGTGGACCTTTGGCCCCGAAACCCATATCGATGATATTCCGTTGAATGGTTCGCACTCTGACACTTGTTGATGGCCCAGCAGTGAAATCTGCAGCAATTTACGGCAGAGTTGCACTTCTGTCGCGTTGAAACCATTCTCTTCAGTCGTCGTTGGTCCCGTTCTTGTAGGATCTTTTTCTGGCTGCAGCGATGTCGGAATTTTGATGTTTTACGGGATTCCTGTCATCCACGGTACACTCGTGAAATGTTCGTACGGAAATATCGCCGCTTCATCGCTACCACGGAGATGCTGTGTCCCATCGCTCGTGCGCCGACTATAACACCACGTTCAAACTCACTTAAACCTTGATAACCTGCCGTTATAGCAGCCGTAACTGGTGCAACAACTGCACCAGACACTTGTCGTCTTATATAGATGTTACCGACCGCAGCTCCGTATTCTGCCTGTTTACGTGTCTCTGTATTTGGCTACGCATGGCTGTACCAGTTTCTTTGGCGCTTCAGTGTAATTAAACTTTCGATACTTGAGCCGGTGAAGACGGAAGACTAGTTGCCGTATGGGTACCCAACTTTACAAAAATAACGTTCAGACTGTACGCTGCAGAATTTGCGTTGGTAGTAACTTCACTGCCATGACTTGCCGTTAGGCGCCGGTAGTAGCACAGCGACGTAGGACTTAAACATATGGAGCAGCTGGTAGTTCTACACAGTCAATATGAACCTACACAAGGTGAACAGAGCTTTACTATTAAAACTGTTTCATCAAAATAACAGCGACAGTGCTGCTGTTCTTCGCGAGGATCTGTGATACCTACCACAAAATTAATTCTGAAGTAAAGATAGCGTATCAACTATTCCGAGACAATACACATCACAAATGATACGGTGGGAGTAAAAATGCTCACGTTTGATTTAAAATTAATGGTAGACTCAAACAAACCCTCCCACATAGCGGGAATATGTGTTCTCTTACCAGCGTTCGAAAAGTGCTGCGAACAACTGGAAATGATATCAGTACAGACTTCACACTGCCCACCATCTTTTGCACGTGACTCAGACATTCAGTAGACGTGGAAACTAAACGTCGTATGCAGTTAACAAATGTTACCCTCTGATATGGAAATTTTAATGTGTTTCTTTCAATGATTTATTCGTTATTTATCTTCTCTTGTAAACGTTTCCACAAAGTTTCATTGTCCTACGATCAGTCGTGTTTCGTGGTGGGCCTCTTAAGTTGCTAAAGTTTAATAATAACCAGCCTTGGTAAAAAAAAAAAAAAATGGAAACACCGCGAGAAATTCAAGGTTCAACAGGTCTAGCCAAGCCCTCAGGTCGCGCTATTATACACTGAAGCGCCAAAGAAACTGCTATAGGCATACCTGCGTATTCAAATGCAGAGATTGCAAGTAGGCTGTTTAGGTTTTTTTATTGGTAACGACGCCGCCACGTAGCGTTCTGTAGACTACAATATTGTCCACAAGACTCTTCGATGGTGATTGTGCACCTGCACAGTCGCAACACTTGGCTGCTAGCCATCTCTACAAGGACTGCAGTAGGTCTGTAACTCTGGTGGCCCACCAATACCATAATCTCTACTAGGACTACAGTGGGTCTACTCTGTGACGACCTACCTACCAATATTCTTCAAAACTTCGACTCACTCTGCTGTGGGTTTGCTCTGTCGTGGCCCATTACCTGTCAGCATGTCAAGAGTCAGCACTGTCTTTCCGTTGGAAGGACAACACTACTTCTTCAAGACTGCATGGAAATCCACTACTTCTGTGTGCATTTTCTTTTACTACTCAGACTTTGAGAAAAAAACTGCAATTTTACTGTGATGAACGATCAGGACTGCCTTTATGGACTGTGCAAAAATTTTAGCTTTTGACCAACATTGTATCGATAAGTGTGTGCATTTCATTTCTTTGTTATTGTAATTATGAAAAAAATTTTCAAATCTGTATTGGCCATTGCCCATAACAATTTGTAAAATTTTTTGTGGGGAGCATGGGGGCTATTTAAGTAGGCTGTTTACGTTTCTTTATTGGTAACGCCGCCGCCACGTAGCGCTCTGTATGAAAATCACTGGCTGTGCCGTGTGCAGTCTGTGGCTGGTTTGCATTGTTGTCTGCCATTGTAGTGTTGGACAGCGGCAGCTGGATGCTAATAGCGCGTAGCGTTGCGCAGTTGGAAATGAGCCGCCAGCAGTGGTGGTGGACGTGGGGAGAGAGATGGCGGAGTTTTGAAATTTGTAAGACTGGATGTCATGAACTGCTATATATATTATGACTATTAAGGTAAATACATTGTTTGTTCTCTATTAAAATCTTTCATTCGCTAACTATGCCTATCAGTAGTTAGTGCCTTCCGTAGTTTGAATCTTTTATTTAGCTAGCAGTAGTGGCGCTCGCTGTATTGCAGTAGCTTGAGTAACGAAGATTTTTGTGAGGTAAGTGATTTGTGAAACGTATAGGTTAAAGTTAGTCAGGGCCATACTCTTGTAGGGATTACTGAAAGTCAGATTGCGTTGCGCTAAAAAAAAAAAAATATTGTGTGTCAGTTTAAGCACAGTCTTGTGTAATTTTTCTACGGGGACGTTTCAAGATATGTAAACAGGGAGAATACGGCGCTGCGGTCGGCAACGCCTATTTAAGACAACCATTGTATGATGCAGTTGTTAGGTCTGTTACTGCTGCTAATATGGCAATTTATCACGATTTAAGTGAGTCTGAACGTGGTGTCATAGTCGGTGCACAGGTTATGGGACACCGTGTCTCCGAGGTAGCGATGAAGTAGCGATTTTACCGTACGACTATTTCACGAGTATACCGTGAATACCAGGAATCCGATAAAACATCAACTCTCCAACATGGCTACGGCTGGGAAAAGATGCTGCAAGAACGGGATCAACGACGACTGAAAGAGAATCGTTCAACGTGATGGAAATGCAACCCTTCCGCAAAATTACTGCAAATTTCAGTGCTGGGCCATAAAGAACTGTCAGTGTGCGAACCATTCAATGAAACGTCATCGATTCTCGTGTACCCTTGATGACTGCACGACACAAAGCTTTACGTCCGTTAATATTGATACTGGACTGTCGATGGCTAGAAACATGTTCCCTAGTCGGACGAGTCTCGTTTCAAATTGTATTGAGCGGATGGGTGTGTTTGGATATGGGGCTAACCTCATGAACCCATGAACCCTGCATGTCAGCAGAGGACTGTTCAAGCTGGTGGAGGCTCATCAACGGTGAGCGGCGTTTGCAGATAGATTGACAGGCACTCGATCCGTTTATATCTCTTTCCCACTGATATTACTTTCGTTTTGCAGATGCTAATCTTCATACCATAGTCCTTACATTTCTGATCTAGCTCTGAAATATTACTTTGCAAACTTTCAATCGAGTCTGCCATCACAACTAAGTCATCCGCGTATGCAAGACTGCTTATTTTGTGTTCACATATCTTGATCTCACCCAGCCAGTCTATTGTTTTCAACATATGATCCATAAATAATATGAACAACAGTGGAGACAGGTTGCAGCCTTGTCTTACCCCTGAAACTACTCTGAACCATGAACTCAATTTACCCTCAATTCTAACTGCAGCCTGACTATCCATGTAAAGACCTTCAATTGCTTGCAAAAGTTTGCCTCCTATTCCATAATCTCGTAGAACAGACAATAACTTCCTCCTAGGAACCCGGTCATATGCCTTTTCTAGATCTATAAAGCATAGATACAGTTCTCTGTTCCACTCATAACACTTCTCCATTATTTGTCGAAAGCTAAAGATCTGGTCCTGACAACCTCTAAGAGGCCTAAACCCACACTGATTTTCATCCAATTGGTCCTCAACTAATACTCGCACTTTCCTTTCAACAATACCTGAGAATATTTTACCCACAACGCTGATTAAAGAGATACCTCTGTAGTTGTTACAATCCTTTCTGTTTCCATGTTTAAAGATTGGTGTGATTACTGCTTTTGTCCAGACCTGAGAATATTTTACCCACAACGCTGATTAAATAGATACCTCTGTAGTTGTTACAATCCTTTCTGTTTCCATGTTTAAAGATTGGTGTAATTACTGCTTTTGTCCAGTCTGATGGAACCTGTCCCGACTCCCAGGCCATTTCAATTATCCTGTGTAGCCATTTAAGACCTGACATTCCACTGTATTTGATGAGTTCCGACTTAATTTCATCTACCACAGCTGCTTTATTGCACTGCAATCTATTGACCATTTTATTCACTTCCTGAAATGTGATCCTATTTCCATCACCATTCCTATCCCATTCTACCTCGAAATCTGAAACATAACTGATCGTACTTTCACCTACATTGAGCAACTCTTCAAAATATTCCCTCCATCTGCCTAAGGCATCCACAGAATTCACCAGCAGTTTTCCTGACCTGTGCAAAATACTTGTCATTTCCTTCTTACCTCCCTTTCGAAGACTGCTAATTACACTCCAGAATGGTTTTCCAGCAGCTTGACCCATAGTCTCCAACCTGTTTCCAAAGTCTTCCCAAGATTTCTTCTTGGATGCTGCACTTATCTGTTTGGCTTTGTTTCTTTCTTCAACATAACTCTCTGTCTACCTGAGTTCTAGTATGTAGCCATTTTTGATGCGCCTTCTTTTTCCTTTTACAGGCTGCCTTGACTGTGTCATTCCACCAAGTTGTTTGCTTCATCCTACCTTTACACACTACTGTTCCAAGACATTCTTTAGCCACTTCTAGTACTGTGTCCCTGTACCTTGTCCATTCCTTTCCCAATGACTGTAATTGACTACATTCAACTGACTGGTACCTTTCTGAGGTCGCTGTTATGTACTTGTGCCTGATTTCCTTATCCTGAAGTTTCTCCATATGGACATGACATATGGACATGACCTCCTGCACTTTTCGCCTCACAATGCCAATTGCACTGCAGATTAAATAATGATCAGTGTCATCAAAGAATGCCCTGAATACACGTGTGTCCCTCAGCCTTCCTGAATTCCTGAGCTGTTATTATACAGTCAATGACAGATCTGGTTCCCCTGCCTTCCCAAGTATACCGGTGAATGTTCTTATGTTTAAAAAAGGAGTTTGTGATTACTAAGCCCATACTGGCACAGAAATCCAAGAGTTGTTTCCCGTTCCTGTGGGCCTCCATATCCTCTCCAAATTTATCCCATAACCATTTGTCTTTGCCACAAAAATCTGCTGTCCATGCTAACTACATTCTTTACTGTTTGGTTAATTATAGGCCAATTTAATACGCTTTGCACATAATACAGAAATTGATCATTCGCCTTCTCTGAATATGATCTGTTTCACGATATTTGCTTTCAGTTAACGCTCCTCGGATGTTTATTAGCACGTCTCTCCAGTTTCTTTAGTATCATTCTCGGTTGCTGAGCAGTGAACATAAAGCTCTAACTGTTTGAGATTTAGTATTTTACTTTTGCCGGAGCTTATATCTACTCCGGAAGCTCAACATTTCCAGAACTAATTATAGCGTGTAGGCTTTCACGGCCGGCGTTTTCAGTAATTAAAACTTCCGGGCTAAGAGGCCGTCGTCCAATAGTAGAAATACTTCTCCCCGACGTTTCGTTGCCAGCTGCGGGCAACATCATCTAAGGTGAGTCTACGACTGGCTGCTAGGCCTTGGAGGTCCTGTTTATATAGAGCGCGTAGAGGGCGCCACCACTCGTCACGTGCTGTCAACAGTAAAACTATCTCTGGCTGGCGTCATTACTCTCGATCGAAGGTAATCGATTGTCACATCTATGGTACAAAGTCGATCGCCATATCTTATCTAACTTCAAGCCTTCTTCTTTCCTGTTAAAATTACTGTGGTGTTTAAAAATCTCTACAGCCTCTCTATACATACGTGCATAATAATGCGATGTCTTTGCTAGCACGCTCGTCTCACTATATTTTATTTCGTAGTCACCCGTTTCAAAAACATGTTCCGCTACAGCCGATTTGTCCGTGTGTCCCAGTCGACAGTTCCTTTTATGTTCATTTAGGCTAGTATTGATACTTCTTTTTGTGGATCCAATGTAAACCTTCCCACAACTACACGGAATCTTACACACGCCAGGAGTAGCTAAAGGGCGTCGTGCATCTTTCGCCGATCTTAAGCATTCACTAATCTTCTTGGTGGGTCTGAAGATTGTTTCAACTCTGAATTTGGCCAGCACTTTGCCGATACGGTCCGTAATATTGTGGATGAATGGGAGAAAAACTTTCCCCACCGATGGTTGTTGTTGTTGCACGTTTTTGGACATTTTTCTTCTGGGATGGAGTGTTCGATCTGTCTCATTTCCAGTGTACCCTTTTTCTGCGAAGCGGTTTCAAGTGATTTAGTTCCTCTTGCAAATAAGCTGGCTCACAAATTTTATTAGCCCTGTCCACCAATATCTTGATAATACCTCTCTTCTGCCTGGGATGATGGTTTGAATCCTTATGAAGATAACGATCGGTATGCGTCTCTTTTCTGTAGACTTTGTGACCCAGAGTCCCATCTGCTCGTTTAATTACTGAGACGTCCAAAAAATTAATTTGTCCATTACTTTCTGTCTCCATAGTGAATTGTATTTTTGAATTGATGCTATTCAAATACTTCAAAAAAACGGTTCAGTTCTTCTTCACCGTGATTCCATATGGCAAAAGTGTCGTGCAAATGCCGATACCACTTCAAGGGCCTTTTTCTGGCTGACTGCAGTGCTTGCTGTCGACTGGGACACACGGACAAATCGGCTGTAGCGGAACATGTTTTTGAAACGGGTGACTACGAAATAAAATATAGTGAGACGAGCGTGCCAGCTAAGACATCGCATTATTATGCACGTATGTATAGAGAGGCTGTAGAGATTTTTAAACACCACAGTAATTTTAACAGGAAAGAAGAAGGCTTGAAGTTAGATAAGATATGGCGATCGACTTTGTACCATAGATGTGACAATCGATTACCTTCGATCGAGAGTAATGACGCCAGCCAGAGATAGTTTTACTGTTGACAGCACGTGACGAGTGGTGGCGCCCTCTACACGCTCTATAGAAAACAGGACCTCCACGGCCTAGCAGCCAGTCGTAGACTCACCTCAGATGATGTTGCCCGCAGCTGGCAACGAAACGTCAGGGAGAAGTATTTCTACTATTGGACCACGGCCTCTTAGCCCGGAAGTTTTAATTACTGATTTCCAGACCTGTTCAAAAAATGGTTCAAATGGCTCTGAGTACTATGGGACTTAACATCTGAGGTCATCAGTCCCCTAGAACTTAGAACTACTTAAACCTAACTAACCTAAGGACATCTCACACATTCATGCCCGAGGCAGGATTCGAACCTTCGGCCGTAGCGGTCGCGCGGTTCCAGACTGAAGCGCCTAGAACCGGTCCCGGAACTGTTCCTCAAGAAGATCCACATCATCAGTATTTTTTTTTTCTAATGCACCGACTTTTTTGTATGCGTTTGCGGTTATTTCCTTTATTTTCTCTCCCAGTGCATGAAAATCAGCCTTCTTCCTTATAGTTAATTACAGGACCTTACTTTTTTTTATACTCGCTTTTCGATGCTTTTCCCCCTCAGAACTGTAAGCGACTGATCCTCCCCTGAAATACCTTCACTAGATACGAGAAACAGTCTCTGTCTCGTACTTCAATAACTATGGAAGAAACCTCTGGCTTTAATGATTAAGGTTCTGTACGTGGTTTTTTTTTTATTATTATTGTAAGCTTATGGGTGAAACAGCTATCGCCATTCTCTCTGTTAAAAGACGAGCGTTTCAAAGAGACACTCTTGCTAATTCTGTTTAAGACTGCCGGCCGCTGTGGCCGAGCGGTTCTAGGCGCTTCAGTCCGGAACCGCGCTGCTGCTACGGTCGCAGGCTCGAATCCTGCCTCGGGCATGGATGTGTGTGATGTCCTTAGGTTAGCTTAGTTTAAGTAGTTCTAAGTCTATGGGACCTCAGATGTTAAGTCTTATAGTGCTTAGAGCCATTCGAACGATTTTCTGTTCAAGACTGTATTTAGTACATTACATATTTACATTTGTCAGTTAAATCTAACAACACTTATCAAGTTTTTTTTACGTTATACTGATTTGTCGTCATGACATTGGCTGACGTAAACGTAAAATATGTCGTTGTTAAGTCGCTAAAGCATAAGCAACAACTGACCTATGGTATGTGGAGATACGTGGTGTGCAGCAGGGTCCTTATCACACACACACACACACACACACACACACACACACACACACACACACACACGAGACCGCGCGCGTGCACACACACACACACACACACACACGTTGACTCACTCGCTCACTCACTTTTTTAAACTTCTCCTGTGAAAATTCACATGAGCTTTAACTCGCTCAACTGACATGCTGTCGACAGCGGTTGCAATATCTTCACAAGACGTGGTCTCCACCACGACTCTCAGGTTGAAGGAAATCGCGAGGATATCCCGCGCCGCCTGTGGCCAAGGTTCCGGTTGAGGAAGTCGTCAAGGCCCAACCTGAGTACTTTTCCTTGACGATGGTCTGTGCGTGTGGAGGATGCTTAATGTCATTCAGATTTCACAAATAAGGAAGTGACCTATGCATATTCGTTTAACTTGTCTTGGTGGTTCGTAATAAGCACACATATCTTGACAGAGTAGCAGTTTCTCTAACAGCAATTGCTACGAATGTAATAGACAACTCCAGATGTGAAAGGTCATTACCACTATCAACTCTATTGGCACGTCAACATCTATACACAAACAAATCATGAAATTGTGATATCTTTTTTTCTGTCTTAGGCATGTTGCGCATTTTAAGAGAATGTTACACCAGATGAATTTTACTTTTGTTGACAAAGCATCATCAGTGGTGGATAGCGTTTATTACTCTTTTCTGCTTGTTTTTCCATTGTTCCTAGCAGAGATTGTAATCGAGAAAACTTAGATGCACTTTCACCCTCCACGATATTTCGGCTTTTAGGAACACCGCATTTTCTGTTGTCAGCAACTCTTCGACATCAAAATATATAAAAGTTAGTAATAAACACCAAGTACCAGTGATAATGTTTTGTAAAAAAAGAAAAGAAAACTTCTATAACGCTTTCTAAATTGTAGTACACTTACTACACAAGAACAAATTAATAAATTATATGTCGCTAACAGTAACCAAAAGAATAAATCGTAATACGTTTAGCGTAGAAAAAATGCTACCTTCTTATTAAGTCTCTGGTCAATTAGGAAACACTCACAGGTCGAAGCATGTATTTATTTAATGAACACGGGAAAATTAGTGTCATCAAGCCACCTCTTACACATAAACAAGGGCTCTACATATTCATTACAATAAAAGTAAGTTACATTTATTACACAACGTTATAAGAAATAATAATTGCTGTAGTGCAGAAATATAAGCACACTATAACTAGGGCAACAACAGGATAACAGAACAGATCTTAATTTCTGGGACAAAACATTAACAACTAGATGGTTCGTAGAAGCAGAGGCCCATCGAGGGGCTATTTTTCTGTAATTGCAGATGTGCATACGAACGACACATTCATGTGGGGAGGATTGACAGGCACAGTGAAAACGAATGTCCGGTGATATTTGATACAAAAACTACGTAGATTAAACTTTAGCACAGTAATTAAATATTTCGACACTTTAACATGAGTCGAAGTGTCATTCGCGATGGAATAACAAAAATATCTCATACATAGGTAAGGCCTACTTCTGCTGGTCTTCCGACATCAGATGCTGGAACAATGCAGCCGATGACCAGGACAGAACATATGTTTGTTTGCGCGAGGTATTTTAAGACGAACACTGTATACTTGTCTACAGGCACAACGACGAACAGTTGGGTTAATTTTACGACTCAGTCAACACTTAAGCCGTTTTTTTTTTCTTTCCTATTTTTTAAAATCAGTTTTGGCGCTCCCCCCCCCCCCCCCTCCCTTCTCCATACACGGGGCGACAGCGCTCTTGGCGGGGCGTGTAAATACTGCTACGCCCTCGGTACGGTCCCGCTCAATATACGAGGTGTGGAGGAAAACTAATGAACATTTCTATCTACCAAAGGTTTTATTTCGTTCGGACAACAGCATTCTCCGCTTCGAAATAGTTACCTCCGGCACCTATACACCGGCGGAGTCTTTGTTCTTAGTCTTGGAAGCAGCGCTGAAAGGCTTCAGCTGGTAGGGCCTTTAACATGTCTATCACTTTTGTATGAATGTTCTCCAGAGCCCCAAAATAACGTCCTTTTAAGACATTGTTCAATTTTGAGGAAAGGAAAAATCCACAAGGACTTGGATCAGATGAATATACAAGCTGTGGAATAAGATGTATGCCTTTTGATGTAAAAAATTCCGTGATGGAAGTGGCAGTGTGACATGGGGCTTGGTCATGATGCTGCATCCATTTGTCTGCATTGTCCAGTTCCTTTCGATGCACCATTTTCCTGAGCCTTTCAAATACATCTTTGTAAAACAGTTGAATGACAATTTGACCTGGAAGAACAAATTCTTTATGCATGATATCCCTAATGTCAAAAAAGCAATTCAGCATTCTGTTGATGTTTGATTTACTCACTCGAGCTTTCTTCGGCCGAGGAGATATCTCTGTATCGATTCCTCACTTTGCCGCTTTGTCTCAGGATCGTACTAAAAAATCCACGATACATCACCTGTGATCACACGACTAAACCATTCGTGGTCTTTGGCATCCCTGCCAATAAGATCAACGCATACGTTTCTCCGATTGTGCTTCTGATCGGTTGTAAGATTTTTCGGCGCCATTTTGACACAGACCATTCGCATCTGCAAAACTGCGGTCAGCATTTGATTTACAGTGAAAGTGTTTAACAGGTCACCCATCATCCTTATTGTTAAACGGCGATCTGATATCACAAGAGCACGCATACGTTTCACGTTTTCGTCAGTTTTTGAAGAACCGTCTGAGTGAGGTTATCTTCAACGTGTGCTAGGCCTTCCAAAAACAATTTGTGACAACGTGAAACTTACGATCTTGATAAGGATTGTTCCCCATAGGCCTGCTTCAACTTTTCAAAGATAACATTCGCGGGGTCCCCAGTTTTAACACAAAACTTGGTGACATAATGTTTCTCTAAATTCCGCTGTTCCATTTTCGGAACACACAACAAAGAAGTTCACTGATAGCGCTCTCAGAATACACGTGACGGCTGTTGTTGTTGTTGTCGTGTTCAGTCCTGAGACTGGTTTGATGCAGCTCTCCATGCTACTCTATCCTGTACAAGCTTCTTCATCTCCCAGTACTTACTTCAACCTACGTCCTTCCGAATCTGCTTAGTGTATTCATGTCTTGGTCGCCCTCTACGATTTTTACCCTCCACGCTGCCCTCCAATGCTAAATTTCTGATCCCTTCATGCCTCAAAACATGTCCTACCAACCGATGCCTTCTTTTTGTCAAGTTGTGCCACAAACTCCTCTTCTCCCCAATTCTATTCAACACCTCCTCATTAGTTATGTGATCTACCCATCTAATCTTCAGCATTCTTCTGTAGCTGTACGGACCTGAAAATAGGACTGAGCATCTGGAAGGGGTGAAATACTGATCTGCACAAGTAGAACAACGCGACGTTGCCAGATCGCTCGCAGTATTGGCAGTCTCATTACTTTTCCCACATACCTCGTAAAAGACCTACAAGCAATAGAAAGAAATATTGCCCGAAGGATCCCAGGATACAAGAGGTAAGGAAACAGGTCTGGAGCAGTAAGCGGAAATAAAAGAGAGACAAGGTGAGAAGATGAAGAAATATGGCCGGAAAAGAATAAGCAAATGAGAAGGAATTGGTTTTGGAGCGTGCTCCTTAGCTGTCCGTAATAACAGCGGGAAAAAATTTAGAATATCTTTTAGAAGATGCAGTTTCCCTAGAACAGTTCGATAAATATGTGACGTAGAGTAAATAACAGATACAAAGTAACGTCAAAAATATTCTCGTAGCAACACTATCCGCTAAAAATTACACATCCCTAAAGATATCACACTGATTTACTGCGGATGTTGCAACCATCGTAAGAAGTAAGAGGCGACTGGCTGCTGTTTCTAATTAACGATCTGAACAGCAGTTCTTCTGATGTCGTGCTCAACGACGAGGTAGAATTACTATGTTTTTTCACACCTTATCCGGTCAAACAAGAAAGAAATTTTGTAGTTTTCAGTAAATCTACGTTTAAAAAAACACATTTTTCGCATCTTTCTTTCTCGGCCGTTGTGTTTAATGCTACAGGATACTCCAGGATCACTTGTAAGGATATGTGGTAAAATTTGTGATTAGAAAGCCTGTCTAGAAAAACTGATACGAGTAAAAGAACTTGCAAGTTACAAATTACACAGGAAGGTGAAAAAGAGCATCATCTATTACTAATTCAATGGTTGCTATATATGCATGTAATACTACTGGTATGAACGCGCAAAGACTGAATATTTCCACGTTAAAGCCGCGAAAGCACGTTACGTTACCAAAGTTACTTGTACGTTTGAAGCATATATGCATGTAATACTAACGTTACGAACGTACAAAGACTCAGTATTACCACCTTAAACACCAAAACCACTTTACGTGACGACAGTTGCTTGTAGACTTGAAGCACGTAATTAGCTGATTCTGCCCATATTTTCATCTGTTTTGAAAGTACAACTTTCAATATGCTTTACAAACTACATAAAAATTTCGGCTAGGCATCAGAGGGTTTCGTCTAATTCAATGGTCGCTATGTACGCATGTAATACTACTAATACGAACGTACAAAGACACAGTATTTCACTTCACGTTAATGAAGTTGGTTCTACTTTTGAAGCATGTAGTTAGCAGATTCTGGTAATATTTCTATCTATTTAGAATGTACGAACTTCAATATGTTTTACAAACTACATAAAAATTTCGGTTAGGCACCGGAGGGATTCGAACCCTCGATCTCCTGTTTACTAGACAGGCGCTTTAACCAACTAAGCCACGGCGCCGCACGCCAACATGAGCCAACCAGCCCATAGTAGTAGTAGCGGACAATATTGTACTTGCTTTCAAACTGCAATGGTATTGCGTATACCACAAATTTTCTAAGTTTAATTTATATATAGACGGGTTCTTATTCATATTACGACGCACTGTTGCCCGTTGGATTTCTTTGCCTACACAGCACAGTGAAAATACAACGTACACGTTTCAGTTCTGCGCTGTACTGTTTTACATTGTGAAATAGTAGTCAAGCGAAACTTTCATTATTTGCTCCTATTTGATAAATCAAGTAAACAGAGATTCAACTCATTGTCTTTAACATAATACTAAAATTTCCTACGTCACAAGTAGGACTGACGATAAAATACGTGGCACTCGCTAGTAGCGTTCCACATTTATTTGATCCTGCTGTCCGATAGATACTATACCGTGATTTTCCTGCAACTGCTCGTCAAAATATGTTTATGATAAACTGCGATTGTTAAATACTAACTAGAACTAAATATTTGTTACCTTCGTCCTGCGTACGGGAAACGACAACCATCATGCTACGTATGGATATAGAAACACAAACGCCACAGGAACGTTAAAAATAAACAAAGCAAAACTGGAAACATGTGCTATCACTGTGAATCAAAGATAATCTAACACTATCTTATATCACAGTTTACAATCAGCTACGTGTCAGAACCGTATTTTTTTATTTATAGTTTGACAACGTAAGCATGTATATCAGGTATATTTCATCTGTTCTCTACTTTCTTCTTCTTTCGTTTATTTTCACCCCCCTTTAACCCGGAGAGTAGTCATTTTAGTTTTCTTTTCCTGGAAGCTCTTGAAATTTTGTACCAAATTTCTAGATGTTTTGTTTTGTGTCATGTCTTCTGCTATAGCCATCTGTGTTTTTATTCCACGTGATGTGATGTACTTTTTGCACCATATATTCATAGCGAGGAGGTCCTCACTGATGCAGAACATACCAGAAAGCAAGAAAACACGTAATTGATATTTTAAAATAGGAGGCCTTTAAATGTTCCTTCTACAAATCCCAAGTGAAATGGCCCTCATGGATGTGGAGTTAGCAAAAAAATTTTGACATACTTTTATGTAAGAGGCTATTGTAGATTTGTTACAAAAAACAAAAATATGCTATACACTGAGGTGCATGTGATAAATGGATGAGCTGTCACGCTTGTCTATTGTAAACATTATCGAGAATTCGTTTGCTGTGCCAGCCGTTGTCTGTCCAGCGCAGCCCTAGGACGAACACCTTCTCGCACCATTGTCTTACATTTTCGTTCGAAGGGGTCTTCGTTTCTTCTGTATCTGAACTCGAGTTTCTCTGTTATTACCCACATTGGGAAGGAGGCAGGTTCAATACCCGTTCTTTCATCCAGATTAAGGTTCTTAGTGCATTTCTTAAACCGACATCAGCAAAACGCCGGGACGGTTCTTTTGAAAAGATTTTCTTTCTCATCACTGCCTAACATATAATAAACTTGATTGCTGAATGATTCTTTCTTACATACCTTCAGCTACTGAAGACGCTCATGCACACTGAAACTGGTACGTAGTGCCATCGTCACTTAGACTGCTGCCCAAATAGCAAAAACCTCATTTGCTGCTTTTAGTGTCTCATTTTCTAATCTAAACATTAACAATGAATATTTCAGGTTTCACTTTGATATCTTTTTATTACACTCTTAGTTTATTTATTTTGTTATATATTTTCCGGGCTTCATTTGTTCGTGTTTGTGAAAAGGCTCTGTCAGCATTTTGTTTTTCTTTAATATTGTTAGCTATTTTTGTATTACATGTTTTCAAACCCTTTTTCCAGTTTGGTACTTTACTTTTTCCTTGGATCGTAAATGGTGAAAAACTTTGACTCAGGTATGCCTGCGAGAATTGGACGTTCCGTGCTACGGCGCATCTCTCTGGAATAATTAACCAAAGATGTATATTTGAAGACTCTGTGTGAAGCGATTACAGAGAATGGACGTGTTTTATGTTGGAGAGATTTTACTATTGTTATGCGAAGCTATTAAACTCCATTGGGAATGTTTTGTTAGCCGATGGTACAATAATCTAATTCAAGAAAATAATACGCATTCAAGGTGTGTATTTATCAATTTATAAAAGATTTGACAAACATTCTTCAGGTATCACGTGACGTAGATCGATCGGAGGTGCAGTGTGGAATGATACTGCGAGCCCGCATCTTTTCACGGTCAATATTCTTCGAGAGAATATCTCAGAAGCTATAAACGTTTCGCTGATAAAAAAGTTAGACACATCAATCCATACGCATCATACAACATAGCACCTAGTTGCGTCGAACGATTTTCATAGCGAAATAACCATTTTAGAGACTTCAGTTGGAGCAGTTCCGACGAGGGGTATCAGCGAGATCGACGCTGCGGGACATATATGAAGTTCTCCTGTGGTATTTAAAACAAAAGACTTTTATTATTTAGCGTTTAAAAGACTGAAGCTAAAACCTAAATAAAACCACTGGAAATCATAACTAAAAATACCAAAAAATAAATAAGAAGCAGAGAATTTTCTTAAACAAAATTTCTTATATAAATAAATAAATTAATTAAAATATAATAAACTAGTACCTCATAGCTATTTTCAACAGCGCTGTTTTTAATGTTACTGTTCTTCCTCATTATTGTCTTTAGTTTCAACTATTTGCAATTTCTGTGCGAGTCTTTGTTGATATGCGTTCCTTGTGCTTTCTTCTTGTGAAAGATAAACTTTATATTTCAAATCTTGGTTTTTGGTTTTCTTTACATTTGTTTGTTTCTTCTACCTTGCCCATATTTCAATCTTCGAAGTAACTAGGAAATGGTCGGAGCCTATACCAATACCTCAAAACTTATGAGTACCTCGAATTTGAGAGTTTATTATTTTTTTCATTAGCAACGATGTGCACGCCAGGTGTATCTATTTATGTCTTTCTTTCTGAAGAAGATATTTGTAATTTGTAGCTGATTTAATGTAGCAAAATTCTCAATAAGCCTGTCCGTTTTCATTTAAAATTATTTCACCAAATGAGCCTACTGTATCTACAATTGGTATATTTCCAGTTCTTGTATTTGAATCTCTTTATTACATTTGTTTAGTTGTTTTTGTAGCCCATCATAGTATGTTTCAGTCTTCGCGTTTTCCTTCTTTTGGTGCATATACTCCTTTAACACATAAATGACCTCTATCAACTCTGAATCTAGCAATTACTATCCTTTCATTTATATAGTCTACAAATCTATCTATCTTTTCCATTTTTCATCTGTAAGAATGTTTTCTCAGTTGAGCTACGGATTCGCGACATCCAGAACTCTCAACACAACTGGCACTGCTAAGACTAAGAGTAGCGTACGACTTCCACATCGCTGGCAACGGGTTACACACAATTCTGGTGACTACTTTGGAGGTCAGGAAAACTTTGAAACACGTATCTATTCTGTACCAGCTGTAAATAAATAGTTGCCACTATTACAGTTCGAACCCTCGTAGAAAACATCGTTCTTGTGAAACACAACTTGCTCTTTACTCACACGAAGTGTTGAGTGCTATTGGCGAGGGATTTCAAATGGATTCAGTGTTTCTGGATTTCCGAAAGGCTTTTGATACTGTAGTACACAAGAGGCTTGTAGTGAAAGGACAGCAGAAATCTCGTTCTCAACAAAGTAAAATCCTCTCTGTACCATCACAGAACACTGTCATGATCTCTAAATCATTTTCTGTATCATTAACATGAATTTGGAACAATCTTCCTCAAAATATAATTCCTACCTGACTTAAAGTGACAGTTAATGGCTCAGCTTCTACCACGGCAGCCATCACTCTCATGTACTAGTCTCCAGCTCACTCTTGTCAATCCCTCCTCCCACACATCATTTTCGGCCCCCCATACCCGCAGAGTTCTTTGTTTGAATGCCGTTCCTTCCTAATGACCACTGTCACTGTCATTTCAATCTTCTCCCCTTTCTTCATCCTTGCCCTAAACATGCCCTCCCGGTTGGCCGTGCGGTCTAACGCACTACTTTCCGGGAGGGAAGGAGCGCCTGGTCCCCGGCACGAATCCGCCCGGCGGATTTGTGTCGAGGTCCGGTGAGCCCGCCAGTCTGTGATGGTTTTTAGGCGGTTTTCCTTCTGCCTCGGCGAAAGCGGGCTCAGTTACACTATGTCTGCGATTGGTGCGCAAACAAGTTCTCCACGTACTCGTACACCACCATTACTCTACCACGCAAACATAGGGGTTACACTCGTCTGGTGTGAGACGTTCCCTGGGGGTCCACCGGGGGCTGAACCGCACAATAGCCCTGGGTTCGGTGTGGAACGGCGGAGGGGTGAAGTGGACTGCGGTACTCGTCGTGGGGTTGTGGACCATTGCGGCTGCGGCAGGAACGGAGCCTCTCCGTTGTTTCAAGGTCCCCGGTTAAAATACAATACTAAACATGGCTTCAGATATGCAAAACTAATGCGTATCAATCTTAATGCCCTTTACTACTAGTACAATTATTATTATTACTGTTAATAACTTTTGTTATCGTTATTATTGTCAGTGTTTGTGTAATATCTTTGGTATGCGTTGTTCCCGGTTAGATGTAGTTGAGGGCCTTAAGGCTATAACCTGGTCAGACTAAATAAACTTTTTTTTTTTGTAAAGTGGGGGATTACAAGTTTTGTGTAGTGTTGCGTGTGAAGGGGTGCTTAACCCTGGTCCCCCTATCTGACATTCCCGGGTGCTCTGTGCGAGCGGAGGAAATCGGTGAGAAACCCTAACCTACGCAGAATCAGTTCCACGTCTGTGGGACTTTCGCCTTTCCAGCAACGTTTGTTACACCACCTTCCAGTCGGCCGTCGGGTCCCTCCCGACCAGACTTTGAGAATTCGCGGCAACGCTGAAACACGCCACTCCGCCCGCGACGGCATCTGCAGCGCGCAGAATTTCGTAAGGCCCCCCGGGAGGGAGGGGTGAATTTTTTTCGGCCTGTTTACGAGGCGCATCTGCCGGTAACGCACTTATTACACAACAACGGGTGGCCGCCGACCGATGGAATTACGCGCGTGCCGATGACCCGTTAACGGGAGCCAGTGCCGCAATTCCAGTTAATCTCCCCGTAAACCGGAAACATCCGATTATTTCCATTCATAATATAATCCCGCGCTCTTTCGAACGCGTTGCAAATGTCCGGAAGCGAATGGGGGAAAAATGAAAATAAAAATGGAATAACGGTCGGTAATTGCGTCCGTTATTCTGTAGCGCTTTTTTTTTATGAAAGCTGTGACTTCAGTGCGGGCACAAAATAACAGCAGTGTTTACTGAATATCCATCGGCCGGCAGTGGAACGGCTGTTCTGTTTCCCTCAGTGGTAACGGGAGAATGCGGTCCATTTG
This sequence comes from Schistocerca gregaria, assembly GCF_023897955.1. Lineage (NCBI taxonomy): Eukaryota > Metazoa > Arthropoda > Insecta > Orthoptera > Acrididae > Schistocerca > Schistocerca gregaria. The sequence goes on along the minus strand of NC_064921.1, from coordinate 802,048,948 downwards.
CGGAATTTTCATGAACAATGAACAAATACGTTGATTCTGTAAATAAGGATCCAGCAGTTATTTCTGTCACAGTTGGTAACCACTTGTAATGCCACAGTAGTTAATTAGCTCTTCTGCTTGCTCATGTCTTTAATCTCTCTAGGAACATCCACTTTTCAACTAAACGTTCCTTCGGCATACTGGCAAGAGGAATCTCTAACATTCGTTGAAAACAATATACTCTCTTTGAGTTCTTCAGCAGAGCAATAAAGTTGTAGCTGACCCCCCCCCCCCCCCCTCCTCCCGCACACACACATACACAGTGAAAGGTCTCTGTTGGATTCCTTTCATGTTAATTTCTTAAATGCGTTGCCATTTACGGCATAAATTTCTTTTCTAAATTTACTGTGGTGTTTCTGACTATCTGGGAGGAGACTGAGCAGTGAAACGTGTTACTTTGACACATAAACAATAACGATCTGTCACACTACTACACTTTAAAACTCAGTTTATATGTAATTCATGTCACACAGTCTCATGCGGAACCTACATCCGCTTTCTTTTATATACTGTATATGATAAGATACTGTCATCCTCCTTCCCTTCTGTGTGAGAAGATGAATGAGCAAATGTATTTCTAGTTGCATGCTTGAGGGTAGCACCCAAGCCTGTCTGCTAGAGAACAGTAGGACCAACGTCGGAACAGGTACCTACGCTTTCTAGAAGCAGAGAGGTTTTCCATTCTTAGTATGTTCCTGTCCGTCCCTTGTCATTTTGGCATAGGGAGCTGCCTCTCTGGTCACTTCCGTTTGTAATTGGGAAGCACGCTCGCTAGGAGCGCAGGTCAGTCTGTCCGTGGTGAGCGTCTGAAGTGGTAAGATTTCCGGCTAAGCGCTTGTCTGCTAAGTCCGTAGTACAATGGATTTCTTAAGTTCAGCCTAACTGAAAATTTAATCGCCTTTATTTCAGGTTTGGGTAAAAATCGTAGAGGGAGACCGAGAGATGAGTACACTAAGCAGATTCAGAAGGATGTAGGTTGCAGTAGGTACTGGGAGATGACGAAGCTTGCACAGGATAGAGTAGCATGGAGAGCTGCATCAAACCAGTCTCAGGACTGAGGACAACAACAACAACAACAACATTTCAGGTTTAGCTCTAAAATATCTAATGTTATCTCAAATTGCAACGCAGTGTAATTCGAGTGTGAAGTTCAGAATATGTTCCGGTAGTTGCTTTGTCACTACTTTGTGAGTAAAGTGGAACCACGTGTTGATCAGTAACTCTAAGGTAATCAATCTTAAATGTGAATGTGCGTGAGATTATAACGTCTCGTCTTGACAATATTTATCAAAATATCAACTTTTCTTTATGTTCAACACACGTGGGGTGTACTTTGTGAGACCAGTGCCACGTGCTTATACAATTGTTTCACCCATCAGGTTAATAGTAAGACGATAGTAACCAGTTCAAGGTTTTTATTTTGTAAGTTGCTTTTTGATCTAGTTTATTTTAATTATCAGAATTATTGTGGAGTTACACTTTTTGTGTAAGTAAAGTTGACCACGTGAAGCATGTGGTGTAATCATCAAAGTAGCCCTCAGCTATTCTTTCACAGAGAGTCAGTATGAATTTAGTATACCAGTGAGTGGTAATTACATGACGGACAGGATTGCGCTACGAACGTAACTTCTTTGGGTGAAAATTGAATCGGTTGGTTGTGGTTAATTTCCTCTTGCATATGTTTCAACGTTCTTCGTGTGTTATTTTATGAATGCAGTGTTGTATGCAGTCTCCCAATCTTGGCTCCATATTTGATGTGTTCCGTAAGATTACAATCTCACATTTTCACAATCCTAAATAAGGCACCAGTTTAGTTATGAATCAAGTTTAATATGCTGAAATGATCAATGTTAAAATAAATTTCCAAATACAAACTGATTTATTTCTTATATATATATATATATATATATATATATATATATATATATACCGGATGTCGTATGACTATTAAAAGGTTATAATTAATGTTAGTCTGGTTGAGAATTTGGTAAGCTAGACTGGATACCTGGTGAAACAGTTGCGCAGTAATGCAAAGTTAGCTAACCCCAGACAGCCCACAGCTTTTAACCTGCTTTTATTGTCTATCAGCACCGCTTTCACATCAAATTAATGCAACAATGTTACAAAACACACACACACACACACACACACACACACATATATATATATATATATATATATATATATATATATATATATATATATATGCTCTGTAAGTTACGAAGTAAGAGGCGACGGAAATATTTAATGCGGTTGGTCACCATAAGAAACGTTAAACTGTCTATAGAGCTATGAACACAGTTTATTATGTTATTATCCAAAGAGTTACAGCATAAAGATACAATTTTTTAAATGGAACAATAGTTGTTTCTATCATACACTGGAATCAGTAACACCAGCTGTGTATACGTCAATTTAAATTACATTCCTATCACTTTTAGTTTGGGAGCTACAACCATTCAGAGTTTCAGGGGAAGGTACCACACGCTGTACATGAAACATGGCTGTGTGGTGTGTGGGTGTTCTGGCGGTGGGAAGTTGATTTAAATGAGATGTTCAAATGTGTGCCCATGTTCCTGAATGCACAATGAAATGCTCCTTCTAAAGGGTCTGCGGACGAGATGTAACATCGCCGGTGTCACTGAGCAACATGCGTCCTCGATGCGCCGTTTGTATCATCTGGGGATGTGGGCTTAGTGACATACACACAATCCTTTAGATATCCCCACAAAAAAATTTAATGGTGTTAAATCGGAAGACCTTGCGGGCCATGAATGAGGACCATGTCGCCCCAACCACCTTCCTGCAAAACTGTTGTTTAGTTTTTCCACAACAGCACGCGCAGAATGGGCTCGGTAACCATCGTGCTGCATCCACATATGAACTCTTGTGTAAAAACACACATGTTCAAGGAGACCACCCAAACAGTCGACTTTTAACCCGCGATATAACTCACCTGTCAGTGCACCTGGGACGTAGTGTGGACAGATGACTTCATCCCCAAGGATTCCACACGACACATTCATGGACCACTTACGTTGACGGTCGACACGTAGTACCCACCGAGGATTGTCTGCGGCCCGGCAGTTCACGTTATGGCGATTCACTGCACCATAGTTTGTGAACGTGGACTCATCAGAGAACATAACACCCTGTAAAGACTCCAGCGCGAAATTATGGCCCATTCACAGAATGTTACTCTCGCACGGAAATCGTTCCCATGCAGCTCCTCGGTTAGTGACAGGCGCAGGCGGTACGAGTGAAACCTGTGGCTGTGTACTACGCGCCACACAGATGTGGGACTGACACCAGCGACTGCAGCAACGGCTCGTAACCTGACATGAGGATCGTGGTGTTCTGCAGCTAAAACAAACACCTCCGTCTCCTCACTTCTTGCAGTTCTTCGTCTGTTACTGCAGCGCATTACCAAGCTGCCTGTTTCCCGATGTCGTTGTTCGGCACGTAAGATCGTAATGGCTGCCGGGGCTCTTCGCCTAGGATATCTCACGGCGTACGCCATGGCTGCTTCAGTGGTATTGTGTCGGCACTCGCCGAGCATCAGCAACATGTCAAAGTACTCGTTGTTCGTGTGTGCCATCTTCATCCGATGTCAGTATCTGTGGTATATTGAGCCCGGTTTCTTTGTGTGGCTCCAACTGTCGGGTATACGGTCATGTGCGGCGACAGTCGGCAGTCTAACAGCGCATCGAGGAAGCTTCTCGTGACACCGGCGACGTTACAACTCTGCCGCACCCGCATTTAGAAGGCGCATTGCGTTATGCCCAGCGTGTGTGGTATCTGCCCCCTGAAACTTTGAAGGGTTGTAGCTCCCAAACTAAAAGTGATAGGAATGCAATTTAAATTGATGTATACACAGCTGGTGTTACTGATTCCGGTGCATAACAGAAACAACTACTGTTCCATTTAAAAATTGTATCTTTATGCTTTAACACTTTGGATAAATAAACTATGTTCATAGCACCGCACACAGTGTAACGTTTAAAAAAAATGGTTCAAATGGCTCTGAGCGCTATGAATCTTAGGTCATCAGTCCCCTAGAACTTAGAACGTCCATGATGTGACGGAGCAGTTTATCTCGTGTTTTTGCCTTCACTTTGTGCACTTCGGATTTCATCCATAAACAGAAATCTAAAGGTCAGGTGATCTTGGTGCCCAGTTAATAGGACCGCTACGGCCAATCCAGCGATTAGTGTAGGTGCGATTGAGATGGTCCCTCACGCGTAAGGTAACGTGTGGAGGGGCACCGTCACGTTGAAAGTACATTCCACATCGCTTGGCTAAAGGAACGTCTTCCAATACTTCCACAAATGAATTTTCCAAAAAATGCAGGTACCTTTCTCCCGTCAATCGCTCATAATAAATGGATCTATCAAAAGCTTATCGATGATGCCGCACCAAACATTTAAGGCAAAACGAACTTGGTAATTGCTATCCACTGAAGCGTGTGTATTTTCCCGTGATCATCGATGATTATTGCGTGTGTTGTTTATTCAATGTCGTGAAAATTGGGCTTCGTCAGTGAATAGGATGTATGGAAGCAAATGACTATTCTCAATTACCCTTTGGCAGAATTAAAGTCCTTGGGCACTGTCGCCAACTTGGAGATTTTGGACACCCTGTATGTGAAATGGAGACAGGTTTTCCGCATGTAATGTTTCCCATAAACGTGTCCGTGGGAAATTCATACGCAGGGACATCCTTCGTAAGCTCGTGCTGGGACTTAGCTCAACACTTGTCATAATTTCTTCCTTCTAGCAAACTTTGTTAACGTGCACGCTCGGACGAAAAATGTCTGCTTGGAAGAGAGCCTGTTGCACGCAAAGTGATAAACACTTTGGTAAACACCCTGCGATCAGGTAATCGTCGAGTCGGAAAGCGCCGGTGGTATTCTTCTTTTCAGCACTAGCAGTACCGTCGCAGAAGCCATAAACATACATATTGCGTATTCCTCATTACTGTAAACGTGTGGCATTGTTAGCAGCGCTTGTACGAACACAGTTAACACCATACACCACACACACCGAGCGAGGTGGCGCAGTGGATAAAAACTGGACTCGCATTCGGGAGGACGACGGTTCAGTCCCACGTCCGTCCATCCTGATTTAGGTTTTCCGTGATTTCCCTAAACCGCTCCAGGCAAATGCAATCCGATGAGACCAATGACCTCGCTGTCTGGTCTCCTTCTCCAAAACAACCCAACCCATACACCACACAGCTAACTGATCCAAAAATGTTCAAATGTGTGTGAAATCTTTGGGACTTAACTGCTGAGGTGATCAGTCCCTAAGTTTACATACTACTTAACCTAAATTATCCTAAGGACAAACACACACACCCATGCCCGAGGGAGGACTCCAACCTCCACCGGGACCAGCTGCACAGTCCATGACTGCAGCGCCTTAGACCGCTCGGGCTAACTGATCCGTCACCGGTGCACTAAACAATGCGGCTTACACGGCACAACTGCGCAAGCACCGGGTGACTGTACTACGTACATCACATGACCATAATACATGATAGGTTGCATAGAATAAACATGGCATGTGATCGTGCATTGTATGCAAGATAATCACGTTACGGTCCAGTTGTATCGCGTATACGTTCACGTTGTGCACATCGATTTTGCAGAATTAAAGTTCCTTTCAATACCCACATCTCCGCAACGAAGCATTTTCGGACGTACTTTCATATAACAGTTTTTGTTCAGAATTAATTATACTATCACTGTTTAAAATATAGACCTTTCCTCCCCAAACACCCTTTATGTAAATGTGTTTGCCTCTGTAAGTTACGAAGTAATAGGCGTCGGAAATATTTATTGCGTTAGGTCACCATAAGGAACGTTACAGCCGGCCGCGGTGGCCGTGCGGTTCTAGGCGCTTTAGTCTGGAACCGCGGGACTGCTACAGTCGCAGGTTCGAATCCTGCGTCGGGCATGGATGTTCGTGATGTCTATAGGTTAGTTAGGTTTAAGTAGTTCTAAGTTCTAGGGGACTGATGACCTCAGAAGTTAAGTCGCATAGTGCTCAGAGCCATTTGAACCATTTTTGAACATCATGGACGCTACTGAATTGATTAGGAACCAACCACGGTCAATTGAACAAGCAACTCAACATGTTATCGCTAGAGCGCGAAAGTGCATTGACGTTCATGGTGGGATATTCGAACCTGTTCTGTGAAGTGTACAACATCTGTACGATAAGTGTTAAAGCCGTTTGTAAAACGTAACTGAATACATGTAACATGCATGTTGTAATGCATTATGTACTAAATGCAACGTAAATAAACATTGTGTACAAATGTGTAACATAACTGTACTTTTCTATAACATTGTTTTCAAGAAAATCATGTTACGGTCCAGTTGCATTGCGTACACTTTGACGTTGTGCACACAAAGTTTCTTTCAATACCCATATCTCCCTAACGGAGCATTTACGGAATTATGTTCGTATAACATTTTTTGTTCAGAATTACTTGTACTATCACTCCGTAAAATATTGACCTTTCCTCCCCGATCACCCTGTATCGAGTATGAATCATCTATACCAACCGAAACTGCGACCCCAGATGTGTCTCGAGGAAGCGTGGTAGGGTCTTTGCTGTCTACCAAATTGCATTCGGGTGGAAGCCCACTAGATGGATTTCAGGGTTGGTGGCTGGCCGTGGAAGTATCTGTTTACCAACAGCCAATCATGTCGGAAGGAACAGGCACTGCAGCGACTAGAGCTGTTATGAAATACATTAAATGCATTCGCAGTTGCGAATATGGACATCCTTCTGAAAATCTTTGTACGAAGCAGCACCTCATACAAGGTGCGTCTGAAAAGTTCGGTAGATGGTCTCATTGGATTGACAGAGATCGTAAACGGCAAACTGTGCGGCAATGGACGGTATACATGTGGAACTCTACCATCTGGTGAGCAAGATGTATGAGACAGGCGAAATACCCTCAGACTTCAAGAAGAATATAATAATTCCAATCCCAAAGAAAGCAGGTGTTGACAGATGTGAAAATTATCGAACTATCAGTTTAATACGCCACGGCTGCAAAATACTAACGCGAATTGTGTACAGACGAATGGAAAAACTGATAGAAGCCGACTTCGGGGAAGATCTGTTTGGATTCCGTAGGCATGTTGGAACACATGAGGCAATTCTGATCTTAAGACTTATCTTAGAAGAAAGGTTAAGGAAAGACAAACCTACGTTTCTAGCATTTGTAGACTTAGAGAAAGCTTTTGAGAATGTTGACTGGAATACCCTCTTTCAAATTCTGAAGGTGGCAGGGGTAAAATACAGGGAGCGAAAGGCTATTTACAATTTGTACAGATACCAGATGGCAGCTATAAGAGTCGAGGGCCATGAAAGGGAAGCAGTGGTTGGGAAGAGAGTGAGACAGGGTTGTAGCCTCTCCCCGATGGTATTCAATATGTATATTGAGCAAGCAGTAAAGGAAACAAAAGCAAAATTCGGAGTTGGAATTAAAGTCCATGGAGAAGAAATAAAAACTTTGAGGTTCGCCGATGACATTGTAATTCTGTCAGAGACAGCAAAGGATCTGGAAGAGCAGTTGAACGGAATGGACAGTGTCTTGAAAGGAAGATATAAGTTGCACATCAACAGAAGCAAAACGAGGATAATGGAATGTAGTCGAATTAAATCGGGTGATGCTGCGGGAATTAGATTAGGAAATGAGACACTTAAAGCAGTAAATGAGTTTTACTATTTGGGGAGCAAAATAACTGATGATGATCGAAGTAAAGAGGCTATAAAATGTAGACTGGCAATGACAAGGAAAGCCCTTCTGAAGAAGAGAAATTTGTTAACATCGAGTATAGATTTAAGTGTGAGGAAGTCGTTTCTGAAAACATATGTATGGAGTGTAGCCATGTATTGAAGTGAAACGTGGACGACAAATTGTTTAGGCAGGAAGAGAACAGAAGCTTTCGAAATGTGGTGCTACAGAAGAATGCTGAAGATTAGACGGGTAGATCACATAACTAATGAGGAAGTATTGAATAGGATTGGGGAGAAGAGGAGTTTGTGGCACAACTTGGCTAGAAGAAGGGATCGGTTGGTAGGGCATATTCGGAGGCATCAAGGGATTACCAATATAGTATTGGAGGGCAGCGTGGAGGGCAAAAATCGTAGAGGGAGATGAATACACTAAACAGATTCAGAAGGATGTAGGTTGCGGCAAGCAAGGAGGAGTAAGGAAGGTGCCTCCACGTGTGCATGTTACTTACATGCTACACAGAAGAAAGTAAAATGGCGGCGCTCCCCGGAATCGTTGCCCAATCGGACAACGGCCAAACCTTCCACCACCGGAAACCAATGCAATCAAAAGCCAAAAGCAAAAACAGGTCCTCTTCAAGGCCAACCCAGACGATCGTCAGCCTGAAGATCGAGGAAATCACCAAGAATATCGAGCGAGGTGGCGCACTGGTTAGACACTGGACTCGCATTCGGGAGGACGACGGTTCAATCCCGCGTCCGGCCATCCTGATTTAGGTTTTCCGTGATTTCCCTAAATCGCTCCAGACAAATGCCGGAATGGTTCCTTCCCCGTCCTTCCCTAATCCGATGAGACCGATGACCTCGCTGTCTGGTCTCCTTCCCCAAAACCAACCAACCAACCAAGAATAAAGAGGATGTAATATCGCAACTATGCCAATCAGAAAAGTGGGACGTTCTGTGCCTGCAGGAATCGCATATACATGAAACAGCAAACAGACCCAATATCAAAGGAATGCGCTTGGCAGTAGAAGCACCTCACAGAAGGTATGGGCCAGTGTATGGATACATTTTAAGAAAACAGCGGGAAGGACCGCGCATTGATACATTTTGTAATGGTAGCAGGGATTGTCTGCACCCAAAAGCATTGTTGGCAGGAGAGAGCGCACTTTAGCGTTCGTAGGAAGTCAGTAGTAAGCGAGATGTGAAGCGAGTCGGTAGCAGGTCTGAAGCGAGAGGTTGAGAGGAGCGGTGTGCCTGCCAACCACTAGCTATGATTTACAAGAGATTATAAACGGATGTACAGAGACATCAGCTGACTATTATCCTCAGAGGAACAAATATTATTGAATTAATTTTTTGAGAAACTCAAGGTATGTTTGCGCAATACTACTTGTAAGATTATTGTAAAAAGTAAGTCCCATTTGAACGTTTGTGAAATCATTTCATTCAGAATAAAATTAATTTTTGCCAGCAATATTGCATTACTGATTATAATCCATCTCAAAAACCATCAACGTAAAACTTCGCAAAATTTAATTGTTTCAAGAAAAAGTTTAACTATGAATTACGCAACTTCAGTCAAATTAATTAAAGAATAACGTCAGCTTTTCTATTAAAGAATAACGTCAGCTTTGGTAATAAATACAGCCACTTATTATGATACCCCACCAGCAGCTAATAGAGTATAGTAAAACATAGTAAGTATATTCAGGTCGCAGTTCCATGTAGCAGTCAAATGGCGATCCAGTTACAGTAAAGATGGTAAGGAACAGTTTTGGGCTATTGCAGGTAACGACTGAGGGCCACGACGACGATACAATGTTTCGTCGAAATAATCATAATATCACTTTTAATAAGCAGCATTTAAATTTGTATGCGAAGATTGAGAAAGGGAATTAATATCAAAGGGAAGATTTCATTTGTTATTATTAAGCAAGAGATAGAAATCCTAAGGGAAGGTTTCATAGGTTATTGTAGAAGGGAAGGTTGCATAACAAAAGAGATATAGAGGAGACGGGAAGATTTCACAGCCATCAACAGTCCAATGTCGGTGTTGACGGGCTCAGGCGAGTCGTAAAGCTTTGTCTCGTGAAGTCATCCAGGGTACAAGAGTGGGCCTTCAGCTCCGAAAGCCCATATCGATGATGTTTTGTTGAATGGTTCGCACGCTCGTACTTGTTGATGGATCGATGGCCCAGGATTGGAACCTGCAGCAATTTGCGGAAGGGTTCTACTTCCGTCACGTTGAACGATTCTCTTCAGTCGTCGTTGGTCCGTTCTTGCAGGGTCTTTTTCCGGCCGCAGCGATGTCGGAGATCTGGTGTTTTACAGGATTGCTGGTATTCACGGTACGCTCGTGAAATAGTTGTACAGGAAAATCCCCACTTCATCGCTACCTCGGAGATGCTGTGTCCCATCGCTCGTGCGCCGACTATAACACCATGTTCACTTAAATCTTGATAACCCGCCATTTTAGCAGGAGTAACCGATCTAACAGTTGCGCCAGATACTTGTCTCATATACTTGTTGTTTACATGTCTATGTATTTGAATACGCATGCCTATACCAGTTTCTTTGGCGCTTCAGTGTAGTTCACCGCATTTTTCTTATTGGATTCCGTTACCGGATTGAAGTTCCCTGTGTTCCACGAATTTTAACTTGACTCCCGAACTCTCAGATGGTTAAGAAATTTTGTTACAATTTCCACGCGCTGTCGTTTGAAGTAAGTTATGAAATACTTGGGAATACATAATGAGATTTTCACTCTGCAGCGGAGTGTGCGCTGATATGAAACTTCCTGGCAGATTATAACTGTGTGCCCGACCGAGACTCGAACTCGGGACCTTTGCCTTTCGTGGGCAAGTGCTCTCCCAACTGAGCTACCGAAGCACGACTCACGCCCCGTTTGTGAATACATGATTGTCATGTACACTTTCGTATTCAGTTCAACTACGTTTTAACAGTAGCAGGATCTTTGTAAATTTTGCTCTTGTTTACATACAGAAGTATAGCTGAAGATGTTGCTCTAAAGCCATGAAACTAGCTAGATAATAGGTAAATATTAGAATGCAGCTCAAGTGGTCTTTTTCTTCTTGATACAATTCTACAGCTGTGGATACTCTCAATAAAAGAAATTCTGTAAATTTTCGTTGACTGCTGATCTCGCTAGGTGAGTAATTCTAATGTCAAGTAGAGTATAAATACAGATGTTTGGCGAAGGACGGCAGCACCATCGAGTTGTATGTTTTGCGAAACGTCCTTCGATTCGCAACGCTGAGTACCGTGGGGTTCAAAATGGCGGCAACGCAGACCGGCAGCTGTTCCTCGATATAACGGCAATTGAGGACGTGCGGCACGCACAGTGCGTACAGCTGCGTGGCGGGCCGTTTAGTTCGGCGGCGCCTGTCGCGTGCTGTCGACACACTGCGGCGTGCGCGACGCGAATTTACGGCGCCTCGGAGAGAGCGCGGTGGGCGCGAGCCAGCCGAGCTGTCAGCGGCTGTGGTGTACGGCTGGAGGCAGCAACGCTGGCCACTGAAAAGAAACAGAACCTGCCGGCAGTTGTAACGAACCCGGGCAAAACACTGTACGACCACGTTTTCTGTCAAAGTAACAGAGCAATTTACATAAAAAAATAATTTGGACCTAACACACAAGCATCAGGATCTCTTTACGTCCTACAGAAACGCAATATCTCTTTCATCTGAAAAAAATAAAAATAAAACAAATAAAAACTTGTACAGAAGCTTCTACAGGGTCTTTATACAATGATGAGCCAAAGAAACTGGTACACCTACCAAATATCGTGTAGGACTCCCGCGAACACGCAGAAGTGTAGCGACACGACGTAGCATAGACTCGACTAATGTCTGAAGTAGTTCTGGACGGAACTGACACCATGAATCCTGCAAGGCTGTTCACAAATTTGCAAGAGTACGAGGGATGGAGATCTCGTCTGAACAGCACATTGCAAGGCATCCCAGATGTGCTCAATAATACTAATGTCTGGGGAGTTTGGTGGCCAATGGAAGTGTTTAAACTCGGAAGAGTGTTTCTGGAGCCACTCTGTAGCAATTCTGGAAGCGTGGGATGTCGCTTTGTTCTGCTGGAATGCACAATGGGCATGAATGGATGCAGGTGATCAGATCGTACGCTTACGTACGTGTCACAGTCGAATCTAGACGCATCAGGGATACCAAATCATTCCAACCGCACACACCCCACACCATTACAGAGCCTCCACCAGCTTGAACAGTCCCCTGCTGACTTGCAGAGTCCATGAATTCATGAGGTTTTCTCCATACTCGTACACGTCCATCCGATCGATACAATTAGAGACATGTCCGACCAGGCAACATGTTTCCAGTCATCAGCAGTCCAATATCGGTGTTGATGGGCCCAGGCGAGCGTTGTTGTCGTTGTGGTCTTCAGTCCTGAGACTGGTTTGATGCAGCTCTCCATGCTACTCTATCCTGAGCAAGCATCTTCGTCTCCCAGTACCTACTGCAACCTACATCTTTCTGAATCTGCTTAGTGTATTCATTCTTGGTCTCCCTCTACGAGTTTTACCCTCCACGCTGCCTTCCAACACTAAATTGGTGAACCCTTGATGCCTCAGAACATGTCCTACAAACGATCCCTTCTTCTTGTCAAGTTGTGCCACAAGCTTCTCTTCTCACCAATTCAATACCTCCTCATTAGTTATGTGATCTACCCATCTGATCTCCAGCATTCTTCTGTAGCACTACATTTAGAAAGCTTCTATTCTCTTCTTGTCTAAACTATTTATTGTCCACATCCACTTGGCGAGACGTAAAGCTTTGCACAGTGCAGTCATCAAGGGTACACGAGTGGACCTTCGACTCCGAAAGCCCATATTGATCATGTTTCGTTAAATGGTTTGCACGCTCACACTTATTGATGGCTCAGCATTGAAACCTGCAGCAGTTTGCAGAAAGGTTGCACTTCCGTCACGTTGAACGATTCTTTTCAGTCGTCGTTGGTCCCGATCTTGCAGGATCTTTTTCCGGCCGCAGCGATGTCGAAGATTTGATGTTTTTCCGTATTCCTGATATTCACAGTACATTCCTGAAATGGCCGGACGGTACAATCACCGCTACCTCGGAGATGCTGTGTCCCATCGCTCGTGCGCCGGCTATAACAGCTTAATCGTGATAACCTGCCATTGTAGCAGCAGTAACCGATCTAACAACTGCGTCAGACTCTTGTTGTGTTGTATAGGCGTTGCCGACCGTAGCGCCATATTGTGCCCGTTTACATATCTCGTATTTGAATACGCATACCTACACCAGTTCTTTGGCACTTCAGTGTAATTAACGTGCAGCTACTCGCGGTGATCCAGTATGGCCTGTCATTACCGTATGACAGCGAAACTTTGTAGATATGCTAAGGCACTAATGAGGAGTTGATTTACGCTGAAAAAAAATAGTTGCATCTTTGGTCGCTAGGTGAAAGCATGGCGGTGTGCAGCATCTCGTCGACGTCTCCAACGCCCATATTGAACAAACTGTGTAAATGACGTTGAATAACAAAATCAAAGTCACGCCTTTCTCACTTGTTTGATCATTTCTGCCTCGTCCCGTTCCTAATCCATTACATATAGTAACATTTCTATACATCTATCTAGCATTCATGGCATCAGATTTTAAACTAATATATTGGAACTAATCTTTTTCAGGCGTAAATCGGTTCCGCAGTAACACATTAGGTTGGTTGATTTGTGGCAGGGGACCAAATAGCAAGGTCATCGGTCCAGGCAATAGCGCAGTCGAGTATCTACAAAGTTTCGCGGCCATATGGTAGCTATAGCCCATATTAGTCCTCTGTGAGTAGCTGACGTTCTGTTATAACCATTTGGTACTTTTCAGTAGTCGATTTCAGGAACGCTAAGAGTCTAAGAAGGTGAGGAACGATAAAGTTCGACATATCTGTGATTTTTGCGTTTCGATCATATTTCACAGTATTATGCACAGCTATTCTGCCCAGGTGCGACTTTAACGCTGTTGTACCTTACTGCTGTTGTCTAACGAACGCTCGTTCCCATTAGAGAAAAACCCTTCCCCTATCACTGTGTCACATAGCCACCTTCTTTACGTATTTTTTAGTAGCACGAACCCTACTCTGATACGATCTCCCTTGTTATATTAGAGAGCACCTGAACAGAGAACTGCAGCTTCAAAAGACAGCTACTGAACCACTCCAGAAACAACAGTAATCTCAGCCGTTTGTTTTTATATACACCCCTTACCTCATTACAAGAAACTATCCTTGTTCCCCACTAGACGCTACATCGGACAGTTCAGATAAATGTCTCTTTCACAGCTCTCTACATCATATATAAATTGTACACCCTTTCTCTTCCCTACATTTACATTTTCTTCTATCACTGTTCCTATTATTATTATTATTATTATTATTATTATTATTATTATTAGTGCCAACATTGGTAGTAATATTGCTACTATTATTAGTTTCTAGGCACTAATGTTATTTCAAACTGTAGATACTTGTAGCTCATACTTCTATTACTGCCGTTGTTGAAACTATTTATTTTCATTATTTAACAAAGCCGTGATGGGAAAAGATTTGTATGTGTCAAACGCTGGTGGTCCAGTGTAATAGATATCCTAAATGGCGTAATCTTGAAAACTACGAATATTATTGCATCTTTTATCAACATTCCAAGAGCTTATTGTGGGCGGCGGCGCCGTTTTTTGCGAGAGACTCTTAAACTATTTCTGCGGCCAGCCAGAAAGCGATGGAGAACATACTGACCATAGTCCCCAGTCTACAAATCCACGTTCTTGTCCCACTGAAAGAAATATTTCCATTCTCTATTTAGTCAGCCGGTTCAGGAAGTGTGATTATAAATGAAGATTTTGAGTCGTAATTGATAGATACATTTGATCAACTTTCACACACATAACATAGTAATGTTCCTGACGATTATACTATTAATAAATGTCTCTGTTCTAAACAGCACTATGAGCAGTTCAGAGGCGACCCCTACGGTAAGTTCCTATTAAATGGTCTTTCGGCCTGACTTCTGATTATCAAAAGAACTGCTCGTCACAGAAGTGGTAAATAATTATCTCCACATGCCAAGCGGTTCAGTTAACATTGCGGGCGGCACACAAACAGTTACTTTAGCGAAATCTGAGCGATCCAGGACCGTGTACCGTCCTCGGGAGTTCACTTTTTGTTTGTACCGGAAACATGAGTTAAGTTGCAGTCTGGCTGTGACGTCACACAAGGCAGCGCTTAACCCGGCGTTTGACTGACGCGGACCGTATGAGTCGTCGTTGCAACAAACAAAAATTACAAGAGGTGAAGCCCCTCCACGCCCTCACCAGCATGATGGCCAACTCAAAAGGTCTGCTGCCATCTCTGCATAAGGGTTAGTTTCCACTAAAGTGAGATGTCGTAGGATGTGGGTACTGCGATGTTTGCTTACGTCTGGTTAAGATTAACCATTAATACGCGCTCATCTGGAGATGGATTGGGTCGAAAGTCGAACGAAGGGTAGCGATTTGAAGGGCAGAGGAAAAAAAGTGCCAAAGCGAGAACCATGGGAAAAAAACCTCTGCGATATTTAGGTTGGGTAGTAAGAGCAGTACCGGATGTCTTGCTGCCTGCGACTGGTCATGTAAGGGTAGGCTTTGTTAGTAGTGGGTATCATGCATATATATACCTTTGACGTTGTGAGGTGCTGTTACTCGGCGCCTACCGCTGGGTGCCGGTGTTGATCTCTCGGTCAGCGTCAGAATACCTGTAACAGTTAGGTTCATCATCGTTTTGTGTCGGATAGGTCGTATATCAGATGCACAGTGTAGGGTGATGTTGGCGGTTTGTTTGTGCGTCAGTGGCCGAGCTCGTCGGTTTCCCCGCTGTAGCCTGTTGGTCGGCTTTAATAGCAGCTGGTATATCCAGTCAACGTTGCTGATATGCAGGGGCTTGCCCACGTTTGTCGCTTGTTGGTGTTTGTTAGCTTCCCATAGGTGGCTATGCCTTAGCTAGTTGTGTCTTTGGCCGCTTGTGCTTCCACCTATGGCTGCTATCGCTGTCGCTAACATGACGTGCCATCCTCAGGCACGTGTGGGTGCAGTAATAGCATTTATGGTGCTTTGCCTGCTAGTCCTGACTGATATGAGAGTCGGGGAACCTTACGGATGGGAATGTCCTGATAAACGTAATTCTTCTAGGTCTTTTAAGATGGCGATTGGCAGAGGAATGCACACATACCCTCGCTGAGTAGGTCGGAACCAGGAGATTTGGGTGGGTCGGGCGGAGTTTCGCACCGACCCGAGAGGGACGCCCCCGCCGACCCGCCCCCAGCTGAGACCACAAAGATGTTGCCTCTCAGGCGGTATTTACATATCGGGGCAGCGGACGCCCAAGGGAATACCTGCTGTCATCTGCTCTATACCCCCGGTAGTAGCATCCAAATGGCCGATTTCTCGGACACATAATATTTAATAACGCTGTTGTGTATCAATTTAGAACTTTCGTAATTTTTATATGAATGTAATTAATTTGTTTAAAATCACAAAATAAGATTTAGCTCGACTGCATTTAAACTTTACCGTCTAGGAATTTTAGAAAGAAACCGACAATAGAACATGACTTCTGAACTACATCTTTAAGAGACCTTGTATTGATTGTTATTTACATCATAGTCTTGAAACTTGTTACGGCTTTATTATTTAATGGGTTTAATCACGTGTTGTAATCAGACCTTTCTATTCTTACTATAAATAATACTTAATATACTACAAATAAGGACGTTTTTGTTCCAAATTCAGTTTTCAGTAAATTACTAGAAAACTGTTAGAGGTAGGTAAATGTGGTCACGTATTTACTGTTTTTATGTTGAACTGAAGTTTCTTACAAATTTTTGGCGTTCTAGCTTTATTATTTAGCGCCACTTACTTTTCGTAAAAATGTGGATTCTGACTAAAATTTTGTTCCGATCAAGTTGAAACTTGCAACAGTTGATTTTGACATATTTTCGCGCATTCTGGCCACGTTTTGGCTTTCTAGCTTTATTATTTAGCGCCACTTACATTTTTTTTAAAACCATGTATTTGAGGAAAGATATTCATCCGATCACTCTGAGATTTGACAATTTAAACATTAATATACTGAAGTATATGTTGACAAAGATTGGAAAACCAATTTTAATTTCATTCTTAAAGTATGGTGCAACACTTGTGTGTTACGCACAGACGCGTTATGGTGACGTGGCGCTACTAGCAGTGAACTATGTAAGTCCCGGCACACTCGCTCGCCTCTGTATCTCTCAAATGAGAGATTCGGCACAGTATTCGCTACAGTATCGTCTCACAAAATTCTAAATAAAGTCTCAAATACCTTACAATGAGACTAAAAAAGGCACAAATTATTACAGTTTTATCATTATTACGTAGAAACAATTTGGAATTTATGCAGCCAAATCTTACTACGTTTTCGAAATGAAAACACATGCGTATTAAAATAAATGTCGTATTAGTGAAATGTTTTCATGTAAACTAAGGCGATTACAAGTTGCTCTGATGCTCAAACTGACGCTGTCAGACGAGTTCTGATGTTTATCACCGGCAGTTGAGGCCGTGCGGTTCTAGGCGCTTCAGTTCGGAACCACGCTGCTACTACGGTCGGAGGTTGGAATCCTGCCTCGGGCATCGATGTGTCTGATGTCCTTAGGTTAGTTGGGTTTAAGCATTTCTAATTCTAGGGGACTGATAGCCTCAGATGTTAATTCCCTTAGTGCTCAGAGCCATTTGAACCATTTTTCTGATGTTTGTCGTTGGACGTATGGACGCGTGTAACAAGTTTAGGTGCACTCACGTTGATTATCGGATATTTTTATCAACCATCTATTTAGTTTAAGAAAGATTCGAAACAAGTCTACCCTCAGTAGCGCGGAAACACCCAGAGCATGAATATCAGTTCGAGGCGATTTTAACCTACCGAGCATAGACTGGACGGTCTATGAATTCGGTACTGGTTGTACGGACAGGTAGTCTTGCGAAGTATAGCGTGTCCATAGTTAAAGACCTGATTTCAAAAGTTTTTGAAAGAGAACCATTGCTGAGGATGACGTCAAATTTGGACAGCATATTACTAGCACAGGGGGAAACTTCTTACGAAAAAAAGTGAAAATGTTGCGCATAGATGGAGCTGCAAGTATCTTAACGTAAACCGGGGTCGATGGGATCGGCTAAAAATGGCAGATGCATCACAGTACTACGGCCATGGCTTAAGCTGCACATGGCACCATGGCATCACTGCACATGTTCGGCAGTCAACATTCGTGGCACTGTTAGCTGGGTAAGCCCATTCACCACGGCAAGATCGTACCACATCAGACGGGAAAAATCTGTTTTTAATTGTTCTGAGGCCAAAACACTGCATAAAAAGCAAAATGACATTCTTTTTAACTGTACTGGGGACAAAAACCTAATAGTCCCCTATTTGGATCTCCGGGAGGGGACTGCAAAGGGGGAGGTGACAATGAGAAAAAGATTCAGTAACGAACGGAAGGGCAACCACGAGTCTGGGCGTGGAATGTCATTGAAGCTTGAACGCGGTAGGGAAGTTAGAAAATCTGAAACGGGAAATGCTAAGGCTCAACTAGATTTAGTACGGGTCAGTGAAGTCAAATGGGAAGAAGACAAGTATTTCTGGTCAGATTAGTACAGGGCAATATCAACAGCAGTAGAAAATGGTATAACGGGAGTAGAATTGTTATGAATAGGAACATAGGGCAGAAAGTGTGTTACTGTGAACAGTTCTTCTGGTACCTTTGCTGTTATCTTTTTCTATGGTTTTCTCCTCAGGCATCTATGATGTATAAATGCAGACTGAAGGGACTGAGCTCTGGTGCGGTATTGGTTAGCACATCTGCCTAGTGAGCGGGAGTCTCTGGTTCAAATACCAGTCTTGGTACAAATTTTCATTTGTCAGTTCAGTCTGCTTGTATATCATAGACGTCTGACACTTAAAAAGATCTCTAGACTCATATAGTTCCATTTCAATATATACAGCTCCTTTTTATGGCCTACACTGGAACACTTTAGTCAATATTATGAATTAGGTTGTTCTGTTATTTGTTGGCCCACCACTTTTCCATTCTTTCAGATCGTGCCCTTCTTTCCTCCCCAGGAATCACCCTTCACATTCTCTGCCAATTTTTAATGGTAGTGTGGTATGTTTTTCCTGAAATATCTTCAGAGCGTTTGTCTTGCTTTTTAAATCTCCCATCGTAATCTGTAACTTCACGATGTTCTCCTGCATCTCTGTGATCCAACTAATGCCGCTCCTACTATTCCATAACTTCTCAATTATTCTCCTACTACTTCTGTTTTCTGTTGTCCTCATCAAATGTTCTAGGAAAGAGATACGTTTCTCTTTTATTGTAGCTGTCAATGGTTCTGTCCCTTTATAAACTGTTTCATTTGAAGCTATTCTCCAAACTCCGTCATTTTGGTATTTTTTATTTATTCATGTTCTATCCTTCTTTCTATTTTGAGTAATCTGTCTATTGCTATAATGTTGGTTGTTTTAAATATAGTATCGCTAGCGTATGTTATTTTCGGTTGTGTGACTGTTTTGTAGTGAATCAGTTTTGTGTCTATGAGCGGCATTTTTCCCTATGTGTGTTCTTGGTAACATGTGTTTTAATCAATTTGTTTACTCTGATCTGCCATGATGGTTTCTCATTCAGGGTGTGTGTTATTATTTCTCGCAAATATTTAAACTTATCATCAATTTTCATGTAGTGTTCTCCACTTCTCATTTTGTTTGCCAGTGGCGGTTCCGTTAGCATTATTTCTGTTTCTTTAAAAGATATTTTCAGGCCAATACTGTGTGCTATTTCCTGTAATATTTGTTGTTTCGTTTCTTGAATGTTTCCTAAAACGTTGAATTTTATGTCATCTTTTTGTTTTCCAACATTAATGTTCTTCAGATTGTCCTTGTATCATTCTCTCACTATGTACTCAAGGGCGCAATTAAAAAGAAGTATTGACAGGCAGTCTCCCCGCCTTAAATCAGGTTTTACCCAGAACGATTCAGAAAATGCCCCTCTGAACTTAATTTTCGAATTTGCATTTGTTAAGGTTAGTAGAGGCTTATCTCACTAGAGGTAAGATAGATACTGCTTACAGGAAAATTAAAGAGACCTTTGGAGAAAAGAGAACCACTTGTTTGAATATCAAGAGCTCAGAGGGAAACCCAGTTCTAAGCAAAGAAGGGAAATCAGTAAAGGTGGAAGGAGTATGTAGAGGGTCTGTACAAGGGCGTTGTATTTGAGGGCAGTATTAAGGGAATGGAAGAGGATGTAGATGAAAGTGAATTGGGAGATATGATACTGCGTGAAGAATTTGACAGAGCACTGAAAGACCTAAGTGGAAACAAGGCCCCGGGAGTAAATAACATTCCATTAGAACTACTGACAGCCTTGGGAGAGCCAGTCCTGACAAAACTCTACCATCTGGTGAACAAAATGTATGAGACAGGCGAAATTCCCTCAGACTTCAAGAAGAATATAATAATTCTAAACCCAAAGAAAGCAGTTGTTGACAGATGTGAAAATTACCGAACTATCACTTTAATAAGTCACGGCTGCAAAATACTAACGCGAATTCTTTACAGACGAATGGAAAAACTAGTAGAAGCCGACCTCGGGGAAGATCAGTTTGGATTCCGTAGAAATGTTGGAACATGTGAGGCAATACTGAAGAAGAAAGATTTACCTCTATGTAGGATTCGAGGGTGCGATGCTACCCCGAGACCACAGAGACCGGCTGTCTGGAGTTTCCTCTATACCTCTCTGTTCAAGCAGAGCTACACAGAGGCTTCGATTGAATGACGTGATAGCACCTCGCCTCCAGATAAACCGCTCCTATTTGTGGTGCAGGGCATGGATGAGAGGGGGAGAGAGGAAAGACTTGCCTTTGGTCTGTCCATAAATGTGCGTGTTATATTTCTTAAATGATCCAAGATTTTCCGTTGCATTTCTATAAGACAACTTTGGTGGCGCATGTGATATCACGACATGGTTCATTGAGTGAGATAAACAGAATCTTCCTTCTCTTTTGGTGGGAGGACGGAAACGGGCGGCACTCCCTCTCTTGAGGCCAGCAGCCGGAGCTGAGAGCGGTCCCCTAACTCCGAATGTTGCCAAGGTGGGTGGACTGAGTGGCTCCGTTGATACAGATAGCGACGCCCACTTTCTTCTGCGGGCGGGGCTATTCAGGAGGATGTTGTGATCGGCAGAAACAAAACTACCGTTCTACACGTCGGAGGGTGTAATGACGGGTTCGTCATAGGCTGAAGTCAGATATAGTGGGAATTAGCGGACAGCAATGGCAAGAGGAGAGACCTTCTGATCAGGTAAGTACAAGGCCATAAATACAAAGTCAAATAATTGTGTAGCAGTTCAAATAATGAATGAGAAAATAGACCTGTGGTTACGCTACAAAGAACAGCATGATGAATGCGTTATGTACCCACCACTGACTTGATGCCAACAGCCACCACAGTAACACAAGTTAATAAACCTTACTTGCTCCGCTCATGATGAACAGCTTGAAAGAATCAGTTAAAAGGAATTTTCAGGAAGTTAAAGAAAGCGAAAACTTTATTGCGTAGTAATAGAGCACTGAAATTCGACAATAGGAAAAGGAAGAGAAGGAAACTTAATTGGAGAATATGGACTATGGGAGTGGAAATAAAGGGGAAACCACCTGCCAGAATTTTACAATTTTTAATTCGTCTTTAACACTTGGCTTAAGAATTATGTAGGGAGGATGTATACGTGGATGAGGCCTGTAGACACCGGAAGGTTTCAGTGTGATTCTATAGTGGCAAGACAGAGTGGTCGAGACCAGGTTTTGAACTGCAAGACTTTTCCTTGGGCAGATGTGGACCATCATCATAATTTATTCGTTGTAAGCCAAAGATTAAAACTGAAAAAATATCGCGAAGATAGAGTAAGTTGCAGAAAGTAAAAATTTTTGAGAACTTCAGACAGACTATTAGGCAAAGTTAGACTGAAACAGGTAAAGCTAAAACAGCGGAAGATGAACGGTTGGATTTCAGGTACGAAATAGTGAAGGTAAGACGATCAAATAGATGAAAAGACAAAGCCTAGTAGACATCCTTGAATTATACAGGAGATATTTACTTAAACTGAGAGAAGATGAAAATATAAAAACGCAGGAAATGAAGAAAATAAAATGGGAAACATATGTTTAAAAAAATGAGATTGACAGAGAGCGAAAAATGGCTAGGCAAGAATGACTACAGGACAGACACATGGCTGTAGAACTGGTCATGACGAGGGGAACGATAGACAGCACCTATAGGAAAGTTATAGAGGCTTTTGGAGAAATAAGACCTGTATGAATATCAAAAGCTCAGACAGCAGACCAGTACTAAACACGGAAAGGAAACGTGAAAGGTGGAAGAAATACATAGATGGGCCGCAAAAGGGAAATACACTTGAAGAGAGTATTTGAGAAAGGGAAGAGGAAATAAATGAAAATGAAATGGGAAATATAATGCTGCGAGAGGAATTCTACAGAACACTGGAAGATCACATTCAAAACAAGGTCACCAAAGCAGACGACATTCCGTCAGGATTATTGAGACCCTTGGGAGAGGAAGCCGTGACATAAACTGTTACACCTGCTGTGCAAGACATATGAGACAGGCGAAAGACTTTAAGAAGAATCTAATAATTCGTATTGTAAGGAAGGAGTGTGCCTAAAGACGTGAACATTACCGAACCATAACTTTAATAAGTCATGGTTGTAAAATACGAGTTAAACTAATTACCTGTAGAAGAATGACAAAACTTGTACAAAACGACCTCGGGAAAGATTGGTTAGGAGGCCGGAAAAGTGTGCGAACACGTGAGGTAGTGATGTCTGTGCGGCTTACCCTGAAAGAAAAACAAACTCACACTCTTTAGAAGGTTGATAGTCGCTGTGATATAAACCGGGAGGAAAGGTACAGAAACCAGACTCCAGGAAAAGGAGTCAGAGGACATGAAACGGAAGCAGTGGTTGAGAAGAGAGTGTGAGAGGGTTGTAATTATCCTCAGTCTTATTCAGTCTGTACATTGAGCAAGAAGTGAAGACCATCATGGAGAAATTTATAGGGGGAAATTAAACTGCGGGTGAAGAAATAAAAATTTTGACGTCTGCAGATGACACTGTTTCTGCCAGAGGCGCCATAGGTTCTGATAGTAACTGGACGAAAATGATAGTGTCTTGGAAAGAGATTATAAGATTAAACAAGGGTAACGAAATGTAGTCTAAGGAGTGTTCAAATGAAAAGGTACAATACGTTGTAACAACAAAACCTGTGGAAATTTGCATATACCGCTTAAGGTAAACTTAGTGAGGCATCCAGGGACGCGAATTTAGCGTCCGCCGTGGTCGTGCGCTTGTGTCACGTCAACATAGAAAATTCAAAGCTGTACCATCAGCGAGCAAAGTGATGTTCACCGTCTTTTTCGACGTCCGAGATACGATACGCATCGAATTCCTCGAGCATTCCAAAACCATTAACAGTGGCGTTGCTGGCAGACAGTAGCCTATGCAGGTCCATCGAGAGCAAACGGCCTAGACTGCTCTACGATAAAGGGCGTCCACACTTCTCCAAGGTACCACAAAGCGTAATGGTCATGTTCAATTAGGAGCAGTTTGAGCGGCCGCCATACAGCCTGGAAATGTGGGGCTGTGACTTCGATGTGTCCGGTCCGCTAACCAAACGCCTCGAAGGGAAGCGCTTCAACTCGGACGACGAACTGAAGGACACAGTCGAGGACTGGACTGCTTCCTGTCACAGCTACAGGAATTTTGGTAACAGGGAACCATTCGGCTCGTGAAACAGGGGGATAGTTGTGTTCAGGTCTCTGATGATTACTTTTGAATAAAGACTTCAATTCTATCCAGAGTGTTGTGGTACACATTTTCTTTTGAGTACTCCTCGTAAAACTAAATCAGGTCATACTGAAACAGATTAGGAAATGAAACACTAAATGTAGTAAATGAATTTTGATATTTGGATAGCGATGCAACTGATGATGGTCGAAGCAGAGAGGAAATAACTGATGACGGCTGAAGTAGAGAGGGTATAAAATGCACACCGGCAATGGCAAAAAAAGAATTTCTAAAATAGCTGAACTTGCTAACATCTAAGATAAATTTAAGTCTCAGGAAATCTTTGTGAAGGTATTTACCTGATAGTGAAACACTATCGATAAGCAGTTCAGAAAGAAGAGAGTAGAAGCTTTTAAATGTGGTGCTACAGAATAGCACCGAAGATGAAAGGAGTAAGTTGAACAACTATTGATGAGGTGCTGAATCAAACTGGGGAAAAGAAGAAATACATGGCACAATTTGCCTAAAAGGCGGGATCAGTTGAGATGACATATCCTGAGGCATCAAAATATTGTCAGTTTGTTAATGGAGGGAAATGCAGATGGTAAAAAGTGTGGAGGGAGACCTGCATACAGTGTGAGGGGGTTCAAATGGTTGTAGGATGTAGTGCTTCTTCAGAGAGCAAGAGGTTTTGCAGCTGACGGATTAGCGTGGTGTTCGGTACCTAAACTGTCTTCAAGACTGAAGACAAAACAACATCAGCAGCTCGAATGAGACACAGCAGCTATAAAGTCTGGGATATTGACAACGACCCCAGAGAGAGAGGTGTGTTGACTCGTACCACTCCATACCGAAGCCATTGGCAAAGATGACACGGCGGCCGGTCAGCACAGACGAGCTTCCTTCCTTTTTTGAAATATTGTGTTCATTGTACTGTACTTTACTTTGTTTGTGAAACAAAGGATTTTACCTAACCCAGGTCCTGCTTTGTATAATGTTATGTGATCAGCCGAAAGATTATGATCAATGCCCAAGAAACGTCACGCGGTGAGCATAGTAAACAAGCGGAAACGAGACGAATAGGGAATTGCTGCAGCGACGGTACGGGACGCGAAGGGGAGAAATAGACTGATGTAAGCGTCTTTGTCGAAGGGCACTTATTGCTGTGGACACATGATCATCGAGAACGGTGTATAGATCAAAGGAAACGAGTCGTCTGGTAGAATAAACCACATTTCGTTTTACACGACGTCGGTGGTCGTATCCAAATACGCGGTCATCCAAGCGAGCGCCTGCGCGAAACATACGAGGGTGAGTCAAATGAAAACCTTAAATATTTTTTCAATGTTATTTATTGTGCAGAAGTGGTACAAAGCTGTATCATTTTTCAACATAATGTCCCCCATGCTCAATGCAAGTCCTCCAGCGCTTACAAAGTGCATAAATTCATTTAGAAAAAAATTCATTTGGCAGTCCGTGCAAGCACTCATGCACCGCGTGGTGTACCCCTTCATCAGAACGGACTTCTTTCCTCCCATTGCGTTTTTGATTGGTCCAAGTATATGGAAATCACGTGGGGCAAGGTGTGGTGAGTATGGTGGATGAGGAAGACACTCAAAATGCAGGTCTGTGATTGTTGCATCTGTTGTACGGGCAGCGTGGGGCCAAACTACTTGATTCCCTTCAAATCTGATGTCTTCCATGACGGTTATGCCATCTACCTGCAGCATAACTGTTCGGATTCGTACTACAGTGATTCGAGCATCATGACAAGTGATCTGATGTGTCGACCACCAACGTCGCCTGATCTGCTCCCGGTGGAACACGTCTGAGATGCTATCGAGCACCAGCTCCGCGCCCGCAAATCATCGGCCTCCAGTTCACAGGAATTGCGTGACCTGTGTGTTGAGTCTTGCCCACTCTCACTGGATATAAATTTTTATTAGTATCAAACATTACAATAATAAAACATAATATCTCCTTGAACATTACATACATTACCCAAGGAACCACCACTCTTACACCATACATATACAGATTCTGAACTTTCAAGTTTACGACAAACACAACTTCTTAAAATGCTGTACAACAATTCAAGCAAATAAAGTTGGAATGTGGGTCTCACAGGAGGCGCGCAAGACATACGCGCCGCCACGGTAACTCAGCGTGTTCCCTCAGAGGGTTAGTTGCCCTTTGAAATAACTGAGCCCGCAGCTCGTGGTCGTGCGGTAGCGTTCTTGCTTCCCACGCCCGGGTTCCCGACTTCGATTCCCGGCGGGGTCAGGGATTTTCTCTGCCTCGTGATGACTGGGTGTTGTGTGATGTCCTTAGGTTAGTTAGGTTTAAGTAGTTCTAAGTTATAGGGGACTGATGACTATAGATGTTAAGTCCCATAGTGCTCAGAGCCATATGAACCATTTTTGTAATAAAAAAACTGAAATGATGAATCAACGATGAACTTGAACAAGTGTGATAGGACGTCCGCCCCGAACCAATACAATGATCATTTACGAAGAAAATGAGCTCAAAAAAAAAAAAAAAAAAAAAAGAGGTGGCTCAGATGGATAGAGTGTCTGCCATGTAAGCAGGAGATCCCGGGCTCGAGTCCAGGTCGGGGCACACATTTTCAATTGTCCCCGTTGACTTATATCAACGCCTGTATGCAGCTAGGGGTATTCATTTCATTGTAATTAATAGTTTTATTTCAATAAAGCAGATTTGACAATACATAACTTTGGATTTAGAGCAAGTGTCGCAAGCGATGGGTGACAGGCAATATCAATCAGAGTCTTGTGATACATGCAATGTCTGACACACATCACTAGCACTGCTCTGCGAATCCTGTTCACTAATGCCCGAATACTCAGCGCTAATGCTCGTATACGGAGCCAATATGAGCGGTTGAGACTGGCAGGAGCGGCGATTATATTCCCTCCTTGCCGGTGTCGCTCCTGTCGTGGTGCGGTCCTAATCATCGCACCATTGGCCGACGTCGTATCACCGCCTTCTGGTCTTGTGTTCTTCGTCTCCGTTCCGACGCTTGCGGTTACGCCAGAACACTGTACGTGGACATATGGTAGATTATACCTCCGGAACCCTACCAAGGACTCGCCGACTCCTTGCCACTCAGAATCTCTTCAGTACTTCGTTCCAAATATGGACCAGCACTCTATTAAACACGTGACCACAGAGTTTTGCGGAATCAGCCTCTAGGTTCTCTAGGGGGTTCAAGTTCTTTTTAAGACTCAGTTTCTTATAATTTATGGATAATATCTTCTCCTTTCTTTAGCACTCTTATAGACCTTGAGCCCCTTCACTTACTCTACTGGCCATTAAAATTGCTACACAAAGAAGAAATGCAGATGATAAACAGGTATCCTTTGGACAAATACATTATACTAGAACTGACATGTGATTACATTTTCACGCAATTTGGGTGCATAGGTCCTAAGAAATCAGTACCTAGAACAACCACCTCTGGCCGTAATAAGGGCCTTGATAGGCGTGGGCATTGAGTCAAACAGAGCTTGGATGGCGTGTACAGGCCTGTGCAGCTTCAACACGATACCACAGTTCATCAAGAGTAGTGACTGGCGTATTGTGACGAGCCAGTTGCTCGGCCACCATTGACCAGACGCTTTCAATTGGTGAGAGAGCTGGAGAACGTGCTGGCCAGGGCAGCAGTCGAACGATTTCTGTATCCAGAAAGGCCCGTACAGGACCTGCAACATGCAGTCGGGCATTATCCTGCTGAAATGTAGGGTTTCGCAGGGATCGAATGAAGGGTAGAGCCACGGGTCGTAACACATCTGAAATGTAAAGTCCACTGTTCAAAGTGCCGTCAGTGCGAAAAAGAGGTGACCGAGACGTGTAACCAATGGCACCCCATACCATCACGCCGGGTGATACGCCTGTATGGCGATGACGAATACACACTTCCAATGTGCGTTCACCGCGATGTCGCCAAACACGGATGCGACCATCATGATGCTGTAAACAGAGCCTGGAATCATCCGAAAAAATGACGTTTTGCCATTCGTGCACCCAGGTTCGTCGTTGAGTACACCACCGCAGGCGCTTTTCTGTCTGTGATTGAGCGTCAAGGGTAACCGCAGCCATGGTCTCCGAGCTGATAGTCCATACAGCTGCAAACGTTGTTGAACTGTTCGTGCAGATAGTTTTTGTGTTGCAAACGTCCCCATGTGTTGACTCTGGTATCGAGTCATCTCGACTGCTAGTGATACGAGGCCGTTGGGATGCAGCACTGCGTTCCGTATTACCCTCCTGAACCCACCGAATCCATATTCTGCTAACAGTCATTCGATCTCGACCAAAGCGAGCAGCAATGTCGCGATACGATAAACCGCAATCGCGATAGGCTACAATCCGATCTTTATCAAAGTCAGAAACGTGATGTACGCATTTCTCCTCCTTACACGAGGCATTACAACACCTTTTTTTCCAGGCAACGCCGGTCAACTGCTGTTTGTGTATGAGAAATTGGTTGGAAACTTTACTCATATCAGCACGTTGTAGGTGTCACCACCGGCGCCAACCTTGTGTGAATGCCCTAAAAATCTAACCATTTGCATATCACAGCGTCTGTAGCACGTCATCGTCGTGGTGCAGCAATTTTAATGGCCAGTAATGTATATACCCGAATTATCTGCAGTGTGTAATAAATATATATATATATGATGTGTTCAACAGGCGCATCGCTATCATCCCTGTGCAGTCTTCTATAGACGAGAATATCGTAAGTGTTTCATCGTCATCTTTTTCATGACGTTCCAGTAACAAGACAAGAACACATTTTAAAGAGAGCAAAGAGGTGGAGATGGGTAATTATTGTTTCATCCAGCGATTATGAATATGAGGTTAGATAGATCTTTAAGGAATAGGGATATGGCTATCACATTGTACCTTCTTTTCTTGAAAGTATTTTCGTTCTGTCGTTGCATCTACAGACATTTGACAAATACGGAAAACCTACAACAAGTGACACTATCTTAAATGCAACCTCTTACCACCCACAGAATCACAAACAGGCAGCAGTCAGATGCATGTTAAGCAGACTAAACAGGATCCTCCTAAACACTTCTGATTACCAGACAGAGCAAGCCATTATAAAACGAATAGTATTAAAAGAATGGACACAAAGAAACAATGGTACATAAGCTAAACAGAAAAATGAAGACACAAATAATGAAAAAAGCCATTATAAAACGAATAGTATTAAAAAATGGACACAAAGAAACAATGGTACATAAGCTAAACAGAAAAATTAAGACACAAATAATGAAAAAAAAACTAACCAAATCACACTAACACATACAAACTGCACTACTACAAAAAATGGCATACAATGACCTACCATAATAAATTCACACTTAAAATTGGTAACATATTAAAAAAACAAGGCATAAACAT
The DNA here is from genome assembly GCF_023897955.1 of Schistocerca gregaria. Classification (NCBI taxonomy): domain Eukaryota; kingdom Metazoa; phylum Arthropoda; class Insecta; order Orthoptera; family Acrididae; genus Schistocerca; species Schistocerca gregaria. Next base: position 802,019,807 of record NC_064921.1, on the reverse strand, counting down.
TGCTTACTAAACCAACACTTCAATACAAAAGCACATTTCAAAACTCAAATCAAAACCAAATAGATACCAACAATCTGGTATCTGTCAACTCAGTTGTAGAAATTGTGAATAGATATACATTCGAATAATTGGCAAGACATTCGACACAAGGCCATCAGAGCATTTAAATATGGCACAAACCATTCAACAATTGCAGATCTTCTAAAACAAGAACACCATAGACCAAGCAATATTGAAAAAGGCATGAACACCATAAGAATGAATAAAGACAGGCACCTCCTCTCTTTCCAAGAAAAATTCCACATACCTAAAGCTTTAATACAAAATAAACAGTTGCTAAATGATAAAATATTGTAAACCAGAATTGGTTTACAATTGAAATTGAAAACTGATGAAATTTCATGAAAAAGACATGAACAAGAAAAGAGCCTTTTCCATCCATCATCCTCTCTCACCTACATCCCCCTCACTTCTTGTTCCTCACCTTCTCCCCCAATTCACGCTCCAACACACTACAATGCAGTCATGTCAATTCATCATGGTTCTCTCTCATACACCAAAAAGGCCTCCATCACTTTTCCTTCGCTACTCTTGCATAGAATACAAATACACAACAACATAATTAAACATAATTACGCACATACAATAGATTAAAATAGCTTAAATACAAACAGTTGGCAATGTTGTGTTGGCAACACTACAAAACTCAAACCACATACACACTTCGAAATATAAAAACAAACAGAAAATAGTGGTGTGCAAAAAATTATGCTGTGTAAAACATAGAAAATGCATAGTTCTAAAACTTAGCTATCGGTGCTTAAAGAAGACAAATATCAACAATCTGCTAGCAGACGGCATTTCCCGACGTAGGCGAGAAATCAAACGAAGTCACCACAAGCGAAAACCAACATATTATTAACGAACTGTTTTTCGATCTTAAAGCAAATCAAAATATAAGTAACTTAATTACAGACCACTATTTATGCTTTACCTCACTGAAGCGTAACGCGTCTCGTGAAAAAAAACGCACCTTTTTTATAGTTGCAACGACAGAACGAAAATGCCATCAAGAATTGTAAAACAACTACGGACAATATGGCCACACAAATGAAGAATTTAATGTACCTCTTTTTATTTGTTGTTTTCCAGCATCGATTTCCTTGCTGATGCTAAGAAGAACTATCTCATTTCTCATCTCACCAATTTATTTTATTTTCAATGCCCATTTATAGCATCATATCTCAAACGCTTTCGTTCCTTCTTTACCGGTTTACCCACAGTCCACTACATACTACATACAATGCTGGGCCACAATTCTCAGTAATTCCTTTCTCAAATCAAGGACTATGATGCTAGCAAACTTATTTTAGTGAGAAATGTTTGCTCTATCTCCCGCAGTATGCTCCTGATGTAGTCCTTCCGACTACAAGCTTCACTCTCTCTGTAACGCTTGCAACGAGGCATAATTAGTCATGTGCTTCTATTATGTTGTCCCTACGCAAGGCGCTAAGTTTGTCACTAATTTCATTTCTGCTGTCCCTTTATACGTCTTCTTTTCACTTTAATCTTAATCCATACGCCTCACTCATTAGATTGTTCATTCCGTTCAACAGTTCCTTTAACTCTTCATCCCGTCAATGGGATGGCAATGTTGTGTGCGAATCTTGTTGACTTCTTCCACCTAGGACTTTAATATCACACTGAAGCCAATAACGTTACACGTATTTAGGCGAGCTGTTAAGTCGTCTAGGTTGCTGGTGAGGAGAGGATATTTTGTTTGCGTGGCCGGGTGTGTATTGGGCTGGGCGAGGAGGCATCTTACCCACTCCAGGCGAGCTCAGGTACAAAGACAGTTAGTGTGTGGCTGGATGTGGCAGAGGGACTTTGAACAGCAGTAGCACGCACAGCCAAAGTGCAGAATATGTACCACTAATGGTGGTGTCCAAAGCAGTCTGAAAAAGGGCTACTTACAACTCTTACAGACTCATTAATAAATCAAAGTTCTGTAATAAATCAAATCTGTATACACCTCCGAGCTCAGAAAATTGAGGTACATCCAATAAAACAATAATATTTCCAATATTTAAAAAACTACAGAAGTTAATAATATACCACTAGTTAGCACCACAGCTGTCATCACTGAAAGCTACACATCTGTACCTATTTTATTTACTGATTTATTCCGTTTTTATACCTATTTCATTATGCAACTCTCTGTCAAAACATTGTATCTTCCAAAGTAACGCAGCAATTGAACACAGTACAAATACATCACATCTTGTCATGCTTGTGTAGTTACTTAAAGAATAATTAACTGTTTTTGCCAGTAACTTTATTTAAATTCTTACAGTTGATATTAAAAACCATTGTAATTTAAAAGTAGTCCATCGCATGTATTAGCTGACACCACCACCGAAAAGATATTTTTGTTGTGCAGGCCTAAGTAGCTGTTTAAGCAATATTTAACAACATTTTACTGTCATTTAACATGAGTGCACATTCAAAAGAATGTTGACTTATTTGTGTGTCAACGAACTAATACTTCTTGCAAGTGATCGCAGTGTGACTGACTGTGTATAACAGTATTACTATTAAATATTTTAGTAATGGGTTAGTTTGGTGTGAAAAGTTGTCAAGTTGGGACAAATCATACCTGTAGAACACATGGAAGGCAGTTTTGGGGACAGTGCTCAAGAGAGCAAGTCACGACACCGTACATTGAGATCCGGAAGAAAGTGAACGTTCCTCAGGTGACGTGTGATATTCGGTAGTGTTGTGACAGATCCCGGGCAGTGAACAGCTGCTACATTACTTTAAGTTTCGAAGGGCTTTAAACTTGCACAAAGTCTGAATGTGCTCAAGTTCAGAGCTTTAAATTTTTCCGCTTGCGATATGGAATTAAAACTAGACGAGCATGAGTGTCTTCTCTTTGTAAGTCGCCGCTCTGAATTCTGAATTAATTATTTTGAGCTGGCGAATATTTCGTTTATTGTGATCACGAAATGGACTTAGTATTTAACGCATCTTGGATGACTATTTAGCTTGGGGGTTCTGCTGCAATTCTAGTAACACACTTTGTTGCATTTTAATAACGTTATTTTTCTGCTCTTTTAAAACAAAACAAAGCTTTTGCACATAAAAATAGAACGCAAGCAAACCACACATTCCACAAACGTCTGGTAAACCTTACTGACATACCACTAACCAACCAAGAAATAAGTTTTCTAGAAAAAGGCCCAAAATACAATGTCAACACACACATCACACACAAGACGGTGGAGAATCTTATCACAGAAAGTGAGTACATCATAAAACAACAAGAAAGAAACAATAATCAAAACTTCAATGCAGGTCTGACAAGAGAATTAATCACAGAAGAAATAAGATACATAATAAAATAAAACAAAAACAACATATTGACAGGAACAAAAACTGAGGAAGAAAAAACCTCTGGAAAAATAAAGGACAAACTTAAAAACAATGAGGCACTCATCACAAGATCAGACAAGGGCAACACCATGATAATAATTAAACAGGATGAATACAAGCAAAAAACCTTAAAATTCCTGGAAGACAACAACATAACAAAGCTAACCAGTGACCCAACACAAAGATACCAGAAAAACACAATAACAATCCTAAAAAATATATCACACATATTCACAAATCAGAAAGCAAAATGGTTGAAACAAAAGAACCCCCAAGCACCCACACTGAACAGCCTACTAAAGCTCCACAAGGATGGCATTCCTATACGCCCTGTAGTCAATTTCAGAAGTGCACCCACATACCACTTAGCCAGAGAAATTCACACATACATACAGAAACATTACATATACACAAATAACAGAAGCATACGCAACACCGAAGAGCTGGTACAGCAAATCAAAGACATCAACATACCCACAACAGCCACACTCACATCATTTGACATCACATCCATGTACACCAATATCCCCACCACTGAAACCATCAACATCATCAGACAACAATTAGAAGAACAAGCCAAAATTCCCGAACCCCACATAAAAGAAATAGCTAGCATCCTAAAACTTATCACACAACAAAACTACTTTTCCTTTGACAATCAGTTTTACTCACAAGAAGATGGGCTTCCAATGGGGTCACCAGTCAGTGGAGTCCTAGCCAACATCTTTCTCAATCACATTGAAAATAAAATATTCGAAACAATAGTTAGACCCAAACAATACCGGATAATATATTGGTACCGTTATGTAGATGACATCATATGCCTTATAGATGAAACACCAAGTCGCATCCAACAACTCCACAGTGATATAAACAAAGTACACCCAAAAATAAAATTCACCATAGAAACAGAAAATGACAAAAGGCTAAACTTCCTTGACCTCACAATATACAGACACAACAATCAACACCAATTCTCCATATTCAGGAAAGCGACCACCACTAGCACAACCATTCACAAAGACTCTAATCATCCGATTACACACAAACTAGCCAGCTTCCAATACATGCTACACAGACTAAACAAAACCCCACTCACTGATAACAACTACAAGAATGAATTGCAGACAATCAGACAAATAGCAGTGGAGAATGGATATGACACAAACACTATAGATAAACTAAACCACAAAATTAAAGCAAAACTAAAAAGGACACCCAACATACAAAGTCAAAAACAAAAGCCTCAACCTACAAACACACATGAACAGGAAACACCCACAATGACAAACAGATGGTTCACTCTCACCTATAACAACAAAACAGTACACAGAATAGGCAACATACTCAAAAAACAAGGGATAAAAATAGCCTACAGGACAGACAACTCAACACAGAAAAAACTAAGGACAACCAACACAAGCACAGACAAACACAACACATCTGGTATTTACCAATTAACATGCCAGGATTGCAAAGCAGTTTATATAGGACAGACAACCAGAAACTTTAATACCAGATATACAGAACACAAAAGAGCATTAAAAAGTAACAGCTGTCATTCCACATTTGCTGAACACCTCATGGACAAGAAACATAGCCCAACAAACATCAACACAGATTTGAAAATTCTCAAAATGCAGCAACAGCCCCTCACAGAAACTGATAATCGAAGAAAATTACCAGATACAAAAAGCCATAGTAGAAGGCAAACAAATAATAAATGAATACACAGCTCTCTGCAATGGCACTCTGTTCTCTGCCCTCAAAGAATTAACAGACAAAACCAACCTATAGAGATCTTAACCCCCCTCCCCCAACCACAAAAAAAAAAAAAGATCCTGAAACCTAAAATCTCTCTCTCCCTCCCTTTCTCTCTCCCTCTCTTTCTCTCTCTGTCTCCCCCTTTTACACACACACACACACACACACACACACACACACACACACACACACAAACACACACACTAAAAAAAAATAATAAAAAAGTAAAAATATCTCAGTCACCTCTGAAAGGTTCAAAACAGCCGCCAGGAACACCTTCAACTGTTCCACTGTCAGCCATCTTGTTTTTACACCTCCAGCTGTTCCACTGCCAGCCATGTTTTGTTTTTATAGCTGATAAACAGTGAAACAGTGAGTGACAGTGACAGTGGCAGTGGCAACTCAATATTCAGTGTTTGACAGAGATGAAGACGAAAAAAGAGTAAGTGAAACACCATGTAAATAGACACTCACACACACACACACACAAACACATAGAATTAAATAATTTCAGGCATAATAATAACATAGTTCTTCAAATCGTAATTTTGGCTTAAACAATTTATCTAACGTTCTTTATCTTTAACAGATGGAAAATAAAAGCCCACTGAGGATGCTGCAACTGCAGTGAAACATGTTTGGGTTAAAAAACAAAACTGTGTTTTGCTAAAGGCGGACCCTATCCAAAAACATATATATTGTTAAAGCAAACACGGAAAAAAGAGCTTCAATACCAAGATGATTATTTCGACGCCTTGCCAGGCATTTCCGAGCAAGCTCTACAACAAATTCCGGAACACCACAGCAAAGTTACATCAAACTATTTTAAATATAAAATTCAATAGACTTTGTCTTTCATATAATGTAATACCAAACTATATACATGTAAATGTAAACAGTATGTCACCTGCAGCTCGTCATGCCAAACATAAAGCTGAAATTGAGTGGCTGAAGCAAGAAATTAGAAACCTACATACAAAAAAGCAAGAACTCAATGTTGAACTATTCAAAATTCACCTGGAACTAGGAAACCACATTAAAGTCTCTGAAATATTCAACAATATCATGAATACAGTCAAACAAAACACAGAAACACAAATAAAATCAAAATGGAATAAACAACAACAAAAACTAAACACTCTTTTAAAACAAAACAAAGCTTTTGCACATAAAAATAGAACGCAAGCAAACCACACATTCCACAAACGTCTGGTAAACCTTACTGACATACCACTAACCAACCAAGAAATAAGTTTTCTAGAAAAAGGCCCAAAATACAATGTCAACACACACATCACACACAAGACGGTGGAGAATCTTATCACAGAAAGTGAGTACATCATAAAACAACAAGAAAGAAACAATAATCAAAACTTCAATGCAGGTCTGACAAGAGAATTAATCACAGAAGAAATAAGATACATAATAAAATAAAACAAAAACAACATATTGACAGGAACAAAAACTGAGGAAGAAAAAACCTCTGGAAAAATAAAGGACAAACTTAAAAACAATGAGGCACTCATCACAAGATCAGACAAGGGCAACACCATGATAATAATTAAACAGGATGAATACAAGCAAAAAACCTTAAAATTCCTGGAAGACAACAACATAACAAAGCTAACCAGTGACCCAACACAAAGATACCAGAAAAACACAATAACAATCCTAAAAAATATATCACACATATTCACAAATCAGAAAGCAAAATGGTTGAAACAAAAGAACCCCCAAGCACCCACACTGAACAGCCTACTAAAGCTCCACAAGGATGGCATTCCTATACGCCCTGTAGTCAATTTCAGAAGTGCACCCACATACCACTTAGCCAGAGAAATTCACACATACATACAGAAACATTACATATACACAAATAACAGAAGCATACGCAACACCGAAGAGCTGGTACAGCAAATCAAAGACATCAACATACCCACAACAGCCACACTCACATCATTTGACATCACATCCATGTACACCAATATCCCCACCACTGAAACCATCAACATCATCAGACAACAATTAGAAGAACAAGCCAAAATTCCCGAACCCCACATAAAAGAAATAGCTAGCATCCTAAAACTTATCACACAACAAAACTACTTTTCCTTTGACAATCAGTTTTACTCACAAGAAGATGGGCTTCCAATGGGGTCACCAGTCAGTGGAGTCCTAGCCAACATCTTTCTCAATCACATTGAAAATAAAATATTCGAAACAATAGTTAGACCCAAACAATACCGGATAATATATTGGTACCGTTATGTAGATGACATCATATGCCTTATAGATGAAACACCAAGTCGCATCCAACAACTCCACAGTGATATAAACAAAGTACACCCAAAAATAAAATTCACCATAGAAACAGAAAATGACAAAAGGCTAAACTTCCTTGACCTCACAGTATACAGACACAACAATCAACACCAATTCTCCATATTCAGGAAAGCGACCACCACTAGCACAACCATTCACAAAGACTCTAATCATCCGATTACACACAAACTAGCCAGCTTCCAATACATGCTACACAGACTAAACAAAACCCCACTCACTGATAACAACTACAAGAATGAATTGCAGACAATCAGACAAATAGCAGTGGAGAATGGATATGACACAAACACTATAGATAAACTAAACCACAAAATTAAAGCAAAACTAAAAAGGACACCCAACATACAAAGTCAAAAACAAAAGCCTCAACCTACAAACACACATGAACAGGAAACACCCACAATGACAAACAGATGGTTCACTCTCACCTATAACAACAAAACAGTACACAGAATAGGCAACATACTCAAAAAACAAGGGATAAAAATAGCCTACAGGACAGACAACTCAACACAGAAAAAACTAAGGACAACCAACACAAGCACAGACAAACACAACACATCTGGTATTTACCAATTAACATGCCAGGATTGCAAAGCAGTTTATATAGGACAGACAACCAGAAACTTTAATACCAGATATACAGAACACAAAAGAGCATTAAAAAGTAACAGCTGTCATTCCACATTTGCTGAACACCTCATGGACAAGAAACATAGCCCAACAAACATCAACACAGATTTGAAAATTCTCAAATGCAGCAACAGCCCCTCACAGAAACTGATAATCGAAGAAAATTACCAGATACAAAAAGCCATAGTAGAAGGCAAACAAATAATAAATGAATACACAGCTCTCTGCAATGGCACTCTGTTCTCTGCCCTCAAAGAATTAACAGACAAAACCAACCTATAGAGATCTTAACCCCCCTCCCCCAACCACAAAAAAAAAAAAGATCCTGAAACCTAAAATCTCTCTCTCCCTCCCTTTCTCTCTCCCTCTCTTTCTCTCTCTGTCTCCCCCTTTTACACACACACACACACACACACACACACACACACACACAAACACACACACTAAAAAAATAATAATAAAAAAGTAAAAATATCTCAGTCACCTCTGAAAGGTTCAAAACAGCCGCCAGGAACACCTTCAACTGTTCCACTGTCAGCCATCTTGTTTTTACACCTCCAGCTGTTCCACTGCCAGCCATGTTTTGTTTTTATAGCTGATAAACAGTGAAACAGTGAGTGACAGTGACAGTGGCAGTGGCAACTCAATATTCAGTGTTTGACAGAGATGAAGACGAAAAAAGAGTAAGTGAAACACCATGTAAATAGACACTCACACACACACACACAAACACATAGAATTAAATAATTTCAGGCATAATTATAACATAGTTCTTCAAATCGTAATTTTGGCTTAAACAATTTATCTACTTTAAGGTATAAGTGGTTGCAGATGACAAACTGTCGGTCATTGTAGAAACACAAGACGTCAGAAAAACCACACCATGTGGTAAAAAGGTATGGATTTTCATAATTTATGTGTTTTTTCAAATATCTATAATTACATTTTTTATAAAAAAAAACTAATAGCTACATGTGTACAAAACAACAAAGAACGTTCTTTATCTTTAACAGATGGAAAATAAAAGCCCACTGAGGATGCTGCAACTGCAGTGAAACATGTTTGGGTTAAAAAACAAAACTGTGTTTTGCTAAAGGCGGACCCTATCCAAAAACATATATATCTTACACCACCTTACATTGTCGAACATTTTTTTCTAGTTCGATCATTCATATGAATGTATTCTGGATCTTGTTACATCTTGCATTAGTTATCATCAGATCTGCTTTCTGACACTTTCGCCTTTCCCAAACCCAAAGTGGCCGCTCTCTAACAGATGCTCATTTCCCCCCATTTTTTTATACCAGAATTATTCTGGTCAGTAAATATCAATGTGTGAGCTGTGAAGTTGAATGTTCTATAATCTGGCATTAATCTGCCGTTATTGTCTTCGGCATCGTCTGAATGAGGTTCTTAAAGAACATAGTAGCAAAGAGAGTACATTTGTATCTGATAAGAAAATGTTAGTCGAGGGATCTTATGTGGTTCAATGAAATCTCTTTATGTCGCTCACCTACTGGACCACTGAGCAGTTCTAATGATCACGCGGAAGGCAGGAAAACTCCAGCACACACGACAGACGCACTGTCTCGTGGAAGGACGCTGTCAGCAGTGAGCTACCCTTGTGCCTGACAAGTTCTATTTGCGTTACCCGCGGCAGCGAATGTGTCAGCATCGCCGTAGTCCGGTATGTGAGCTCCGCTGGTCTACCAGGGAGTTACTACTCTCGCGTGTGAGCGTAGTTCAGAGTCGCAGTGCAGCACTCATGTTAATGACGTCCGAGTGGCGTGACGTGGCGAGCACAGTGCTTTGAGCTACCTGTCGTGGCAAGCGCGCGTCTTGGGCATTAGATAAACTGTCCAAACTGTCAGCGACATATCTGGCAATCGGCAAAACTCTGCGTAGAAAACCCAGTTACTTTCAGTCTGTCGATCGCTGTTTTATTCTCTTCTGATTAACAGTTTCAGCCATAGTCTTCAGTCTTCAGATTATATTCATTGTTAAAAAGTAACCTGTCTTACAGTAGTTCTACTGCCACATATATGGTAGACAAAGTGGTGGTGTATATTTGGGATTGTGGATCGGTCCCAACTGACAAGTATGTGCACCTTTGGTTCAAATGGTTCAAATGGCTCTGAGCACTATGGGACTCAACTGCAGTGGTCATTAGTCCCCTAGAACTTAGAACTACTTAAACCCAACTAACCTAAGGACATCACACGCATCCATGTCCGAGTCGGGATTCGAACCTGCGACCGTAGCAGTCGCACGGTTCCGGACTGCGCGTCTAGAACCGCGAGACCACCGCGGCCGGCTGCACGTTTGGAAAACTCTGCATCTTGCACCCACGGATACAGAGAGGAAATGTTATTACTTTGTTTCACGTATATGGTAAACAAATTTGCAGTGGCAGTAGATCAGTAAAATAATAAATGTCGTGTGACTAGGGCCTCCCGTCGGGTAGACCGTTCGCCGGGTGCAAGTCTTTCGATTTGACGCCACTTCGGCGACTTGCGCGTCGATGGGGATGAAGTGATGATGATTAGGACAACACAACACCCAGTCCCTGAGCGGAGAAAATCTCCGACCCAGCCGGGAATCGAACCCGGGCCCTTAGGATTGACATTCTATCGAGCTGACCACTCTTTTTTTCCCTTTTTTAAAATTTTGTTCGATATAGTTCGTTGCGTTTGGTCTGGGCGGACGTCAAAAGACATCCGTTCAAGATGATCGTTGATTCCTTTGCTCAGTTTTTTTATTACAGAGAGCAAGCAGCCCTCTGACCGAACACGCTGAGCTACTGACCACTCAGCTACTGGAGTCGTACAGTAACTCCGTGAACTTAAGCAAAACAGCGACCATTACAGGACCAGTTATGTCCCAAAGCGTCACGTGTGGCCGATTGTAGCGCCAAGCTGAGAAGGGCACCGTAGGCGGCCGAGTGCAGCGTTTCTGTACAGTAGTGTGTTCCGTAATAGCTAGTGGCGAAAACTCACGACGGTGTAAATATATCATAATAGAAGCAAAACAGTTACAGTAAACATGGGTCCGCAAATGATCTGTTTGCGGGGTAACTGAGCTGTGTCTGTGAATTCAGGTTGAAACAGAGGTAGAGAGGCATTTCGACCACCTTAGAGTTAAATCATGGACCTCACCCTATGATTAAAAAGAAAAGGTACTTGCTACATACCTCCCATAAAGTATAATTTCTATTTTGAAAGCCTTCAAGTGAATAATGAAGAAAGTGATGATTGTTGGACAGGGCGTTCGGAAATTCCCATTTCAAATCTCTAGTACTTGTAGAGGGGAGTGAGTACATAGTATTTTAAACAGGAACACATGTCTGGAAGTATACAGTTTCCGTTCTGTGACAGTTTCACTTCAGAGATGCAACGCGTCCACTTCTCCTGAGAGGAAGAGAAAAGTTTCAAAGCTGCACATTCTGTTATGCAGCAGAGCAGACAGGGTGACGTGTACTACGTCACACAGCCACCTGCATGGACTACTTTTTGTGGGGTCGTACGCACACTTTAATTTACGAGTCGTCTGTAGAGACAGAGGAAGATCCACTGGCACGTGTTCTGGGTACTGCACTGGAAACTGAAGAGACGCGAGGTGGGGTGGACAGTGTCTACCACAAGGTGCTTCGCAGGTACGGCGTATCTTACAACGTTGGCGGTCGCCACATGGAGCCGCTGCTGTGATGCATCAGAACAGTATGTATAGTATGCTGGGTTCTGATTTGTTTTCGAATGGGGTAAACACGTAATGTTTAAGTGTTAATAAAAACAAGTGTGCTTAAGTTGTAACCTCCCAACGAAATAAATTAATTATAACATTCACATTAAGTGTAACCTCCCAACAGTTTACTTTCCCTAACCTCGGAATAAAAATGGGCGACTAACCTCTCAATAAATTTGTGACTCATATATAGCCTGTCAATAATTAACTGAATGTGAACCTAAACTGGTAAATCTGGACGTCAGCAATGCTGCGTCATGGCCCTGAAAAGTCATTCTGAATAAACTGAAAATTCTTACCTCAATTATGTCGCCGGATAACTCGTATATGTCTCTGCTCCTATAAGAAATTTTTCTGGCACAGCCCAGTGCAATGCTGGCCGCTAGATTTGTCATGTATAAAAAGAAACAACTGATTTTTTTTTACGATAATCGGGATGAACAGGGTCAGGAGAAATTAGCAAAATCTTTAAATTCAGATGAATGACTGTCAAAAGTTATTTTATAAAATAGATTATCATCAAAAGATTTTTAAAAATATTTACATGGGACTTGATATAAGAATAGTACAAAATTAGTTGTATTGATTGGCGACTCCATGGAGTGGCCTGTGCACCACGACCAGATAATGGATATACTTGGAAGGAGAGAGAGCGTTGGTCGTATTTTGTTGTTTTATTAACCGCAAAATCGATTTTCGGTCACTTAGTGAGCATCCTCAGTGCCTACCAATGTAAATTGTATATTACAGCACTGAGGATGGTCACTAAGTGACCGAAAATCGATTTTGCGGTTAATAAAACAACAAAATACGACCAACGCTCTCTCTCCTTCTAAGTATACAAAATTAGTTGTTACAAATTACATATGAGCGCGCCTACCAGTAGTAATTCTAGGTTTTACCTTATACTACATCGTTTAGGCACCGCCATCGCTCTCCACGACCGGCCCAACGGCCCGACTGCGAGCTACTACTACTACTGCTGCTGACACTGCTCTCTGGTCTGCGATTCTATTGTAGCTTACATATCGCAGGCAGCGCTTGAGCCATCCATCGAAGTTACATCTGCTCGAGTGCGCTAGCAATAAATTCCTTAGTCATGGACCTCTTACAAAGTGATAAATGGATGTTTCATTCTGTTTCCTTTCGAATTGTTGCCTAATAATCGTACTGGATGACTCCTAATTCGGTTCCACAAGCAGAAGTGGATGAGTTAAGCATCTGAACTGAAAGCGCCGTAGAACCGAAACGGTACGTTTCCGGGCATCGATTCCTGCTAAAAGTATTATGTACTCTCTTCCTTCCAAAGCTCCTACAAGTTCGTAACGGGAATTTCCGAACACCCTGTATTAGTGTCATGACTGTCCATAACAAAAACTCACATGGTTACTCCCTGAGTGTTTCATACACATTGAATTGTAATTTATTTATGTGAGGAGTTTTGATTTTCGACTGTTCCGTTTTGTAATGCGAAGGATTGCGAACACGAAGTTCGGAAACAATTAATATATAAATTCAGTCACTACATAACAACTGATCATGTTACTTCGTGAATATTCTTGCAATAATTTTTTCATTTGTTTAGTGTATCTAGTATACTGCTCCTCGATGTCACTATTCCAGGTATTTTTTGATGAATATCGTGCTAACCCCTAATAGTATTAACAATTAAACACTTCTCTAAGACTTATCAACAATTTTCATCCGTATGTAAGATCACGTAGCTAAGCAAATAGTACACCAATTCGTAGAAAAAATTGCAAACAACTCCACTGAGATTTACCATTAAAAGATTCAGCGAAACATATAAGACGCAATAACTCAAAACTATGATCTCGTGGGTTAGCACTTTCTTCAGCCAGGCTCTTCAACTGTCCGTCAAATTCTGTAATAGAATTTTATAAGGGAAACTCAGAGGTCCATATTTCTTGCCAACTCATTTGAACCTAACTCATTTGAACCTAACTCATTTGAACCTACACGTCACCTAATGTACTGAGACTCACCGCCTCGATTGTAAGGGGCATTACTTTTTATAGTCGGCAAGAGATTGTAACTCTAACACGATGGTACACCATCCCATTTACAAATCGTCGGTGACTAGGTGAAAGATAGACACGCTCATTATTGGATAGGAGAGTGCTGTCTCATTACCAGCACTATCACCGTTTCTGACTCGTTTGGCCATCCTCCCACTGAGTTACTTAAAGTCAATAGCGTAAACTGAAGAGAAACTGACAGAGCGCGACAAAATTCTATGTTGTGATGCGTTGATTGATAATAGCGTTCACCTCTTGTTGGTTCAATGTGAAGCTCGTCGATCTGAATGAAAATATAATTGCTTTTCATTTCCGACAGTCAGTTCCTTACTTCAAAGTACATAGTTTACTATGTTCTGTCATCTGTATAGCTGTGACAAAGTTTAGGGACAACCTGTATTTATGAGGTGTCGGACCAACTGTCTTGCGTTTTGGTGCCACAAAAAATTTCTTCGTCATGTCAGCTCTTGGTTGGGATAGCTCCTTTATATAGGTCTCAGTTTTGTGGAAGATCTGCTTCCCTGACTGAAGAAATCCCCCAATTTTTTCCTAAAATTACTATGTCATCTGCATACGCAGTATGTTAAACATGTGACTTAGTTTTGCTCCAAGATGCAATAACCGTAGTTTCCTCAAAATGTAGTTTGCACTTAGACTAAAAATCGCAGGTTAACTCCAGAAGCAACAACGAACATTGTCGAGACATGGCTTTATATTTTATTTCTAAAATTTGAATACTGAGTGTACATGTTTACAAACTGTATTAACTTTTTGGGATGCATTTCTTTTGATTCACACATACTGTTTCTGTGGACCTTATCAAACGATTTTTTAACTTCTTGAAAATGCACGTGAATATACTGAGAATATTCTAATTTGTTTTCAAGCATGATCTATTTCTTTCACAACTAGCTCGTGTGTCGTCATGAATTTTTTCCAGATATGTATTTTCTGTAGATAAATTCATGTTTATAAGTATATAGTGTGCAGAACTGAGTAACTAAATTCTCAAATTGTTGTTACGGACAGATGGGAATCCTTTTTTTATTCATTTGATAAATTAGAACAGCTTTCTATTCTGAGAATTGCTGTTTTTTACGTATTTTGATAATTAGAATACGTAATAAATCAAGTTACGATAAATTCCTTATTTTGCAGCTATCAAGATCCACTAGAAATGGTTTGTGGAAGCCTGCGACTGTGAAAACAATGGTTTTATTCATAAATAATTTCTCTCCTAATGGCGCGTTTAGGGAAATGATTCCCGTATTGACGTGCATTTTTCTTTGTGTATTATGCCATTTTTTCATAATGTTTTTGATGTTTGAGGCTCTGGATTGTTCTGTTGTCTTTGCTGCAATATATAAAAAGGCGCAATTTTTAGTTGATTATCGGTCTCAATATACAGTTAGTGATGAAATTTGGAAGAACTTTTACTTATAGTTTTCTTATGGCCCATTAGTGCAAAATCTCACACAGGTTAAGAAACACATACAGTTTTCGGTGGCCAGCGTAATTGAAGAATACCTTACCTAAACAAAAATTTACGAACATGTTTTTTGGGTATAATAACAGAGATGATGCTATACGCTTCCAAAGAGTATGATGTACTTTTGTACAGAGGGTATTTATCTTAATAATCTGGCTCATAATATGCTTAAACTTATTCACAATAGTGCTTATTTCTAAGAGGTAATGTTTTCATTTAGAATACTGTCAAATCATCTGAAGCACTTTACTGATTCACTTTCAAGTTGTTCGTTTATTTTCTTTTTTTTCTTTGTGGTGTCGTCCAGTATTGTGTATGTGCATGGCTGTTGCTGATGTTGTCTATTGTGTGTGTAGGCTTCAATTTACTCTGTATTCCTGGTGTTCAGATCTCGGCCTGTTTGTCCTAGGAAGAACATGAAGGATTCCTGGCAAGTTGCATTGTATATTCCGGAGTCTGAGTATGGACCATGAATACACGTTATGTCATGTATTACTTTTTGTTGTAGTTTATTAGATGCAAAGAACCCAATTTTTACATTATGGTAAGAAATGAAAATGAACCCACTGACTGGTGAAATTTCATCAAGACGTGTATGGGTATTGAATTTATATTTACTCAAAGCAAAACTCTGTTTCCAAGTGGAGGTGACGCTGAGAAAAATATTGAATAACCAACGAAAGGTTCACATTCCATGAATCGGAGCGTGGAATGTCACAAGTTTGAACGTGATAGAGCAACTATAAAATTTTAAAAGCGGAACGCAAAGGCTCGATCTAGATATAGCAGTGCTAAGTGAAGTCAAATGGAAGGAAGATATGGACTTCTGGTCAGATAAATGTAAGGTAATATCAATAGCAGCGAGAATGATATAACGGGAACAGGATTCGTTACGAACGGGAATGTACAGCAGACAGTGAGATGCTGTGAGCAGTAAGTGAAAGCGTTGTTCTCATCAGAATCGACAGCTTACAAAAAACAATAACAGTAATTTGGGTACACTAGCGGACGTCATAAGCAGAAGATGAAGAACTGGATAAAGTATATGAGGATACTGAACAGGTAACTCAGTATGTAAAAGGAGATGACAGTTTAATAATCATGGAGATTGGAATGTACGTGATTTTTGGTTTGGTCGTGAAACGTGGTTTATGTAGAGTATCTGTGATGTCAGGTATGTTTTTAACCACGTGTTGTCCGTATCTCGCACGCATAGTCGCCAGTCTCGCCTGCGTTGGGATTATGTTTGTAGTTCTGCACAAGTCAGATGTGGTGGTTCGAGGAGGGAGTCTAAAAATGCTTCTGAGTAGTCTGCTTTCTGTAGCGAAGAGTCGTTCAATACGGGTTTTAGTCATGCAAGCAATAGCCGCAGCTCCTTATTCCATCACGGGTAGGTAAAGGCTCGTTTGTCGTTGGATGGTGTTTGCGGAGGGGGCGGAGCACCAGCAAGTGCTTTCTACTCGTTGGTTGTTGTGTTGCATCTTGGAAATGTCTGTCGCGTATAGGTTGTAGAGTAGAGGCGATAGTATGCCTCCTTGGGCAGCTCCGACTTTGGGAGCGAATACTGTTGAGGTGGTGTTGTTGACGTGAACTTCACATTTCCTGTCTCTTAGTAGCGCACTGCTTAGTCCAATGGTCTTCGTCGGGATGCTAATGTCTGTCAGTTTAAAGAGGAGACCTCCGTGCTGTATCTTGTCACAGGCTCTTTCAGTGTCAAGCAAAAAGGCCAGCGTGCTGTGTCCTACGTTTATGGTCTTTGTAACTCTGTGGTGAGTCGTAGTAAAGGGTCCAAGGTTGATCGGCTCCTTCTGAAGTGTGATTGACAGTCAGGAAGAAGGTTATTGAAGTCAGCGAATTTTGTTATTCAGTAAGTATTCGTTCAAATGTTTTTCGGATAACGTCTAAGAGGGAAATGGGTCTGTAGGATATGGGGTCGTATGGGGGTTTATCTTGTTGTGGTATCAGTATTTGGTTTTGTTTGCTTTCAGGCGGAGGGGATAGTATCTCTGATCAGGCAATAGTTGGATATGGCAGGAAGGATAGGTATGATGATATCTGGGGGATCAGCGTGGCTCTTTTATCTTTTCTTGCCACCCTCCGATCTGCTCGCCGTACGTAGCCAGTATCTCTTCCCCCCTCCCCATCCCCTCCTTGCGCCAACTCGTTGCACGGTCCTAGGTTTGCGCCCAGGTAGTCATACTGGCGGCGCCTCTGCAGTAACTCAGCGTGGCCGCGAAGTCAGTTCGATGAAGGAAAATAAGAGGAAGGAGATATTGTTTAGTAACCTATTACCATGTTCTGTGCAATGAATGAAAATCATTAGTTCTTGATACAAGTCCTTTTGGTGTTCCTTGTCCAGTGTATGTAATAATCATTTGTGATGTGCTGGCATGGGTGGTCAATGTCCTTAATGTGGGTAGCTACGGCTGGTTTTGGTCAATTATTTGTGTGTTGATTGTATCTTGTTTGAGAGTCTCGAATCAAGCGGTCAAGCCTTGGCAAAAAATGAATACCTTAGGAGGCGCAATAAGGTGTACTCAAACCTTCATTGGCAAATATGCATATCTTTTCGAATACCAGATGTCTCCAACAAATGGTACGACCACACACCAAAGCAGTCACGCCAGCTGGGCGTAGTAACACTATATCCTGCACGACCGAGAAATACATAATGGTAGCGGCTGAAAATGAGTCTGACTTCGTTACGTGTCAGTGAGAAAAAAATATGGTGCCTCTTAATCGATGTCTCAGACCCACACGATAGGAACATAAATGGTAAGGTGTCTCAATAGAAACTGAGCATAGAGGACAGGTCGAGGTTTCATCGGATGGCATCCCCGTCATCGTAGGTGCCCTGGGATCAATACCACATAACCTGTAGAACGCTCTGTCCAGAATCCCAGGATATAACAAACACACTAAAATTCAAGATAGAGTACTGTTTGGAAACGCTCGCATTTTACGTAAAGTATTATGAAATCATTTAAGTCATTAGGGCTACTCCGAAGGTAGCTGGAAATGACCTGAAGTGGACTTCCCTCGAGCCTGCAATGCCAAACACACACACACTCACAGGATCAAGCACTCGGACCAGATCTGATTCCAGTTTGTGTTCGAAGTTACTTTTGTCACCTGTTAAATTGCTTACATTACTGGGTAGGTGATCGTAGATTTCTGTGGCTGAGTACCTCGCTCTTTTCTGTGTCACACTATGATTGATTGTAACTGAAGGATAGTGTAAATCATTGTTCCTCCTAGTACTATATTTATGAATGCTATTGATGTTATTTCACTTGACAACAAATTTCATAATGCAGTAAACGCACTGCGAGGATGTGTTAGTATGCCCAGCTGTTTTAAGCTGTATGCGAGAGGTTCTAGAGTCGACGCGATACATTATTCTCATTACTCGCTTTTGTGAGACCAATATTTTCTCCCTCAGTAACGCACGCACCATACAGTGTCCGGGTAGAGCGAGTCTAAAAATACATTAGGACAACTCTCACCGCCGAAGGTTGTTGGTGCCCACCTAATAGGGAGAAATCATCATTGTAATAAAATCAGAGAAGTCAGAGCTCGCACGGAAAGATTTAAGTGCTCGTTTCTCCCATGCGCTGTTCGAGAATCGAACGGTAGAGATATAGCTTGAAAGTGGTTCGATGAACCCGCTGCCAGGCACTTCATTGCGAAGTGCGGAGTAATCATGTAGCTGTAGATGTAGAGTCTGAGCTAATTTAGAGAAATTTCGAGAAGACAACAAGAAGAAATTAAGGTAGGTAAATTATTTCATTTTACGTAGTGTTTTTTAATCATGTGCTATAATTTTCCCCATTTTTCTATTTCGTCATATTTCTACCCTCTGTTGAATTCTGCTCACCGTATCGTCCCCGTCACAACATCTTCATTTAGTTCCTCTTCTCTTCGCCAAAACATTGTCCTGAAGTTCGTTCCCTTCGTAAAGCGTTTCTATACATTCCTTCCTCCTCCTCTTCTTTTCGTTCCACTGGCTTGCCCCGCGAGCTCTTGATCGTGCTCCGAGGTGACAAGTCACGGAATAGCGGTATGCACATGTACAGGTGGCGGTGGTATCGCATACACAAGGTCTAAAAGGGCTGTGTATTGACTGAGCTGTCATTTGTAGTCACGTGATTCATATGAAAAGATTTCCGATGTGATTATGATCGCACGACGGGAATTAACGGACTATGAATGCGGAATGGTAAATGGAGATAGACGCAACGGACATTCCATTTCGGAAATCGTTAGGGAATTCCATATCCCTAGATCCACAGTGCCACGAGGGTGCCAGGAATAACAAATTTCAGGCACTACCTCCCACCACGGACAACGCAGTGGCCGACGGCCTTCACTTAACGACCGAAAGCAGCGGCTTTTGCGTAGAGTTGTCAGTGCTAACAGACATGGATGTGGAACGTACCCGTTAGGAAAGTGCGGCGAAATTTGGTGTGATTGGGGTATGGCAGCAGACGATCGACGTGAATTTCTTCGTTGTAGAAAGCATCACCTGCAGCGCCTCTGCTGACCGTAGACTGCTGAAGAACCGTGGCCTGGTCAAGTGAGTACCGATTTCAGCCGGTAAGAGCTGATGGTAGGGTTCAAGCGTGGCGCAGACCCCACGAAGCTATGAACCCACGTTATCAACAAGGGACTGGGTAAGCTGCTGCTGGGTCCGTAATGATGTGAGGTGTGTTTATATGTAATGAAATGGTCCTGTTGTCCAACTGAACCTATCCTTAACTGAAAATGGATATGTCCGGCCACTTGGAGAACATTTGTAGCCATTCAAGAAGTTCTATGTTCCCAAACAACGGTGGAGTTTTTGTGGATGAAAATGCGCCATGTCACCGTGCCACAATTGTTCGCTACTGAGTTTAGTAGTTTATTCCTCCTCAGCAACTGTAGTCGCCTACAACGAAATAATATGTAACCGGCTACATAAAAGAAATTTAATTCCTTCACAGGTTTTGGGCTGTTAGTGCCGTTCGTCAGAAGGTTATACCTCTCGAATTATTTGAGGGGCCGGCCAGAGTGGCCGAGCGGTTCTAGGCGCTACAGTATGGAACCGCGCGACCGCTACGGTCGCAGGTTCGAATCCTGCCTCGGGCATGGATGCGTGTGATGTCCTTAGGTTAGTTAGGTTTAAGTAGTTCTACGTTCTAGGGGACTGATGACCACAGATGTTAAGTCCCATAGTGCTCAGAGCCATTTGAACCATTATTTGCGGTCGTCAACAATAAGAGGCACACAGCCAAATGCCATGGTGGCAGATACTATGAACGAAATGATCCTGACATTTTTCTGTATGCCTCTTATTTGCTGAGGGTCGCAAACAATGCGATAGGTATAACCTTCTGAAGAAGGGCAGTAAGTGGCCAAAGCCGGTAAAGAAACAATTCCTTTTCTGGTAGTGGTTGTTTATTATTTCGTTATATTTCACGATTGGTTTGAAGAACAGTCTGGACAATTCGAAGGAGTAGTTTGGCCAGCCAGATCGCCCGACATAAATCCCATCAAGCATTTAGAGCACATAATGGAAAGGTCAGTTCGTGCAAAACATCCTATATCGGCAACACTTCCCCAGTTATGTAAGGCTAGAGAGGCAGCATGGCTCAGTAGTTCTGCCGCGCGGAATTAACCGAACGGTGCCTGCACGGTAGCTTAGCGTTTTCGGCCAGAGATCCGGTTGGCCTCTGTAATAAAAAACTGAGTGGAAGGATCAACCACCGAACTTGAACAGGATGTCTTGCGACGTCCGCAACGACCGAATACAACGATCAACAATGACAAAAAAAAGGCGGTCTAAGGCGCTGCAGTCATGGGCTGTGCAGCTGGTCCCGGCGGAGGTTCGAGCCCTCCCTCGGGCATGGGTGTGTGTGTTTGTCCTTAGGATAATTTAGGTTAAGTAGTGTGTAAGCTTAGGGACTGATGACCTTAGCAGTCCCATAAGATTTCACACACATTTGATTTTTTTTCAGTATTTCTGCAGGGGACTTGCAGCGATTTGTTGAGTCACCTCGAGGACGTGCACTACGCCAGACAAACGGACGTCCGACCCTATGTTAGGATGTAGCCCATGACTGTTGTCACCTCAGTATATAGCTGATTCTAATACGTTTCCTCCGAAGGTTTCCTTAATTTTCCTACGAGCGACAGCTATCTTCCGCACACTAATTCACTTTTCGCAGCTTTGCACAGCTACTCTAACTATTCCTGTCTTTCCTTATTGGGCATTCGGTCAATCTGATTATTTAGTTGTTTGTCTTCTCCTTTTCGGGTCATCTTTTGCTTT
This sequence comes from Schistocerca gregaria, assembly GCF_023897955.1. NCBI lineage: Eukaryota > Metazoa > Arthropoda > Insecta > Orthoptera > Acrididae > Schistocerca > Schistocerca gregaria. The sequence continues at coordinate 801,998,056 of NC_064921.1, read as the reverse complement.
ATTTTTGTATTTTCTCCTGTCATCAATTAAACAATCCCTGGTCCTTCCTTCTGTTATCGTTTAAATCCCAGTCACGGATGTTATCGCCGCCACAGGTACTGCGCCACGGTAATTCGCACCTGCGACCGCAGTAGCTGCGGAGGCGGCGCGATTCGCGATGTCGGGCGGGCGCCGTGGTGCCTGCTCGGTGGCCTAGAAGAAGGCCGCTGTCGGAGACAGGTGGGCGTGCCGTGTGTAAACACGGCGGCGGCCGCACGCCGCGCGCAGCACGCAGCACGCAGCCGGCGCACGCACGGGTCTGTCATTAAAGGCGCCGCCGTCGCGCCACGCGTAATGGCCCGCCGCACGCACGGCGCTGACTCGCGTGGCCGCGCTGTGCGCTGCACCCTCCACCCTCTACCCTGAGCTGCAGACCACAGGGGGCTGACTACCTGGTGGTGCGAATGAGAGGGCAGGAGGCTGCTCCCTACCTGCGCGCGCGTCGCCCGAGCCGCAGGCACACGGGGCGAGTTAGCCAACGCCGGCGTGCTCGTGGCACTTCCTGCTGTTTCTCGATGAGAACCCATTTCGTCACGTGAAACACGAAATTCGTTCTGTGATGTTTCGGCGATGTGCCACGTAAAGAAGAACCAATAGGAAGCAAGAACGCTCCTTACGTCATAAGCAGAAGGCAAAAAGCCATTCTGTATTTGTTGTGTTCCGCAGAAGCCCATATTCGATGGCTTTTATTTTATACGCTACACCCTATAAACGATATAGATTAGGAAATGAGACACTTAAAGTAGTAAATGAGTTTTGCTATTTGGGGAGCAAAATAACTGATGATGGTTGAAGTAGAGAGGATATAAAATGTAGACTGGCAATGGAAAGAAGAGAAATTTGTTAACATCGAATATAGATTTAAGTGTCAGGAAGTCGTTTCTGAAAGTATTTGTTTGGAGTGTAGCCATGTGTGGAAGTGAAACATGGACGATAACCAGTTTGGACAAGAAGAGAATAGAAGCTTTCGAAATGTGGTGCTACAGAAGAATGCTGAAGATTAGATAGGTAGATTAGAAGATCATATAACTAATGAGGAGGTATTGAATAGGATTGGGGAGAAGAGAAGTTTGTGGCAGAAATTGACTAGAAGAAGAGATCGGTTGGCAGAACATGTTCTGAGGCATCACGGGATCACCAATTTAGTACTGGAGGGCAGCTCGGAGGGTAGAAATCGTAGAGGGAGACCAAGAGATGAATACAGTAAGAAGATTCAGAAAGTTGTAGGTTGGAATAGTTACTGGGAGATGAAGAAGCTTGCACAGGATAGAGTGGCATGGAGAGCTGCATGAAACCAGTCTCAGGATTGAAGACCACAACAACAACACCCTATGAACATATGCTGCTTCTAAGCACAAGTACGGATGTCTCCAGAACGAATCATTACAGGAGGTTCCATCCAATTACTGCAACCAGTCACCTTTTGTTTCGTTCTTAAGCTTTTCATTATTCCATTATCGGTTTCGAACCGCCTAGCGGTTCATCATCAGATGATATTATTTGTCTGCAGCGGTGGAGGAGTCATGTAGCAGTGGCTAGACGTACACTACTGGCCATTAAAATTGCTACACAAAGAAGAAATGCAGATGACAAACGGGTATTCATTGGACAAATATATTATACTAGAACTGACATGTGATTACATTTTCACGCAATTTGGGTGCATAGATCCTGAGAAATCAGTACCCAGAACAACCACCTCTGGCCGTAATAACGGCCTTGATACGCCTGAGCATTGAGTCAAAGAGAGCTTGGATGGCGTGTACAGGTACAGCTGCCCATGCAGCTTCAACACGATACCACAGTTCATCAAGAGTAGTGACTGGCGTATTGTGACGAGCCAGTTGCTCGGCCACCATTGACCAGACGTTATCAATTGCTGAGAGATCTGGAGAATGTGCTGGCCAGGGCAGCAGTCGAACATATTCTGTATCCAGAAAGGCCCGTACAGGAGCTGCAACATGCGGTCGTGCATTATCCTGCTGAAATGTATGGTTTCGTATGGATCGAATGAAGGGTAGAGCCACGGGTCGTAATACATCTGAAATGTAACGTCCACTGTTCAAAATGCCGTCAGTGCGAACAAGAGGTGACCGAGACGTGTAACCAATGGCACTCAATACCATCACGCCGTGTCATACGCCAGTATGGCGATGACGAATACACGCTTCCAATGTGCGTTCACCGCGATGTCTCCAAACACGGATGCGACCATCATGATGCTGTAAACAGAACCTGGATTCATCTGAAAAAATGACGTTTTGCCATTCGTGCACCCAGGTTCGACGTTGAGTACACCATCACAGGCGCTTCTTCTGTGATGCAGCGTCAAGGGTAACCGCACCCATGGTCTCCAAGCTGATAGTCCATGCTGCTGCAAACGTCGTCGAACTGTTCGTGCAGATGGTTGTCTTGCAAACGTTCCCATCTGTTGAGTCAGGGATCGAGACGTGGCTGCACGATCCGTTACAGCCATGCGGATAAGATGCCTGTAACCTCGACTGCTGGTGATACATGGCCGTTGGGATCCAGCACAGCGTTCCGTATTACCCTCCTGAACCCACCGATTCCATATTCTGCCAACAGTCACTGGATCTCGACCAACGCGGGCAGCAATGTCGCGATACGATAAACTGCAGTCGCGATAGGCTGCAATCCGGAAACGTGATGGTACGCGTTTCTCCTCCTTACACGAGGCATTACAACAACGTTTCACCAGGCAACACCGGTGAACTGCTGTTTGTGTATGAGAAATCGGTTGGAAACTTTCCTCATGTCAGCACGTTGTAGGTGTCGCAACCGCCTCCAACCGTGTGTGAATGCTCTAAAAAGCTAATCATTTGCATATCACAGCATCTTCTTCCTGTCGGTTAAATTTCGCGTCTGTAGCACGTCATCTTCGTGGTTTAGCAATTTTAATGGTCAGTAGTGTATAAACGAAACTTGTAAGCACTAATTGTAACGAGAGTTACTCACATCATGAGATTGATTTTGTTGCTTTACTTACAATGATTAGTATCCGTTGGTTGGATGTTGCTGTACACGGTATTATGGAAAACATAATGAATATTTTCCAGTGATGTTAATTGTACTGCACTTTATACACTTAGCTACAGGTAACAAGTTGCACATTCTTTACAAAACGTAAATAAACCGAAGATTATCGCTAAAGTTCCGTCAAAGAGTTGGTGTTAGGACAGAGATTCCCTTTCTTATTCCCTTGTAATACCCACTGGCGTCAAAAGTATGTATCTAATTCTCTATTATAAAGTAACATAGAGTAATGTTGTAAAATTGACGTGGCTATTTATAAAATCTATTAATCGCAATTGGAAAGATTTTTTTTTAATAAAGTGACGGAAACGTCGTATTGGTGGTTAAAGAATTTTCGTATTTGTTGTTTTCGTGTTATAAGTGGCTCTAAGCACTATGGGACTTAATATCTGAGGTCATCAGACCCCTAGACTCACCACTACTTAAACCTAACGAACCTAAGGATGTCATACACGTCCATGCCCGAGGCAGGATTCGAACCTGCAACCGTAGCAGCAGCGCGGTTCCGGACTGAAGCGCCTAGAACCACTCAGCCACAGCGGCCGGCTTTCGTGTTATAACTCACGTGTTATCAGAGTAAGCCGTTTTAAGGCAACTACCCATTTAAGATTCTCGAAAACATGCTCTTTTTAGAATCTGTTATAGTTAAATGTGGATAACATTTAGGGGATTAAAGTACAGAAAACGGTGCTAATTTAAACGGAATACGGAAGAGAGCTCGGTTGCGGGTTCCCGTCCCACTATATCCACAATATTTTTCACCTTCGCGTTTTCTAATAGGTTCTAGGAGTTCCGTATGAAATTAGTAGAAATAATTTCTGTAATATTTGACGTTATGTAAATATAAGTGCTCTCCTGTCAGGAATGAGTTTGTTTGATCTGGTGAACTTTTATTAGCTGATGTCTTCCCTGAGTGGACATATCTTTCATTTTTGTCTTCTTAGACGTTCACGGATATTAAAGCTTTTAATTACGTATACGATAGACACAACAGCATGACTAGAGTGTGGCAAGGAAAGGAAATATTTGTTTTAATAGAACTAACGTAGGAATTCTACGCGCGTCCATTTTTGTGAACAAACTGCATGGTCTGTGAGCCAAACAAAGCCGCGAGCTGTATCCCGCCTGCGTGCACGTCAACGTTTGCTACCGCACCCCGTGTGCCGACGGCTTTAAGTCTGGTTTACACTGGAGCGAATGGACGCCAAGAGAAACGAACGCTGTTCATTTGCCCCTGTAATCATCGACAACCTAGTTATTACTCGTGAAAATGTAATAACACGACTTTAAGAACAACGTAAACATAGCCATCGTGGTTGACAGCTGTCGCATTCAATTTGCCGTTGCCGCGAAATTTACACCAATAGTGAACAAGCAGCTTTAATTCTATTGGTCGTTACCTAGAAAATAATGGCGGACGTCGCGCGACCGTATCAGACATTAAGGTATGCCATCTCACTTTGAACGTAACACAGCACACGCGTTTGTAACGAGAACCCTCAAAAGACATACTACACAGATACGATTGCAGCAGCACTAATGTAAAAGAAAGGCATAGTCTGAGTAAAAGAAAATTACTTATAAATAATGGTGGATCAACAACGTTACTCTGAAAGTTAATAGACTTCAAGCAATTTTATTTACGTAGCAAGAGTTAAGAAAAGAAAAAGAAATTTTTGCATGTGGACGTTTATTACTCGTTAAACACACCTAGTTCTCATTCCAGTACTTTATACACTCTTCGGTGTAATTTCCGACCGCGATATAACTGTGACGTTTGCATATGACTACAGCAATCGCTAATTCGCAGTCAGTATAACCGTTCTTGCACGTGATACACAACTGTAAATACATTCATCGCGACAGTTACGGTTTAAAACATTTGCCCGTTCATTAAGAAAACAAATACTTTCATGCAGCCATGTCTTTCGTGATGCGGTTAAATGTAACAACAGTTTAACTCACACGGAAACAATAACTGTAATGTCTAATCGCGGAAACATTGTCAGTAACGGTTTGAACACAGTCCATTTAGTAGTACTTACACCGTATGATCTTTCTGTTCATAATGGTCACTTCAGTTTTCATTACGCATTGCGACGGTAACTCGAATCGTCAGTCTTAAAGTTCCACGGTTCACTGTCTCGGCAAATTTTTGAACCTCAAATCAATATCGCGCGTCCCGCCATATTATCGCACGCACGCGCGCACACACACACACACACACACACACACACACACACACACACACACACTGACTACTACCCCACAACGTGTATCGCTGCTCCACAGTGCCCGCATCTCGTGGTCGTGCGGTAGCGTTCTCGCTTCTCACGCCCGGGTTCCGGGGTTCGATTCCCGGCGGCGTCAGGGATTTTCTCTGCCTCGTGATGGCTGGGTGTTGTGTGATCTCCTTAGATTAGTTAGGTTTAAGTAGTTCTACGGGACTGATGACCTAAGATGTTAAATCCCATAGTGCTCAGATCCATTTGAACCATTTTTTTTTTGCGCCACAGTTAGAGTCCGCAGCTCGTGATCTAGGGCTAGCGTTGGATCACGGGGTCCCGGATTCGTTTCCTGGCTGTGTTGGGGATTTACTCCATGCGGGTGCTGAGTCTTTGTGTTATCCTCATCGTTTTATCATCATCATTCGTGACAATGACTAGATTGGATTGTGAAAAAATTGGACTGCTTAAAAATTGAGACTTTGCACGAGTGCTGTTGACAGCACAGTTGAGCGCCCACAGACCAAGCACCCACTGTTACTGTCGCGCTCTGTGCTTCCATGTCTATGATTTGCATGGCAGTTCTTCACAGCACAATTAGTATTATAAACGCAGATACAATACACAAAAGAAATTACTTTCCACATTCAAGTAATAATAACAAAACATACTCATTTTAATCCATGGAAGAAAAAGAAATAAACTGCTGTTACCTTTTAACATTATTACCAAACAAAAGTGTGCTACACAATCAAACATATGAGTACTTAATCTAAGAAAGCGAAACGAATGATACAAAAAAAAGGAAAATGTTTACTTATTGATAATGACTATATCTTCACAAGGTGTTGCTTTATGTCAGGATACATTGTTAAGGTGATGGAATCATTGTAACCAAACTCTTCCTCTAAAGCGGGCAGTAAGCAATACTGTAACAAGTGTTCATATCCTTCCACGTTTAGCATTTTCTTAATTCCAGCAAGGGTACCACATCACCCATCCCCCATATTTTCACCGCAAGACCTCTACACTTCACGGTTAGCGTTACACATATTGGCAGGGAATGTTGTCGAGGCACTCGCGAAGCCCACACTCTTCCTTTTCACTCCCCACGCACAGTCGTTTTGCTAGCTGGACTGCCGGTGGCAGTTTGGAAATCGCGAGTGATTCCTTCCGCTGGTTTCATGCGACTTCTTGCTACGACCCGATGCAATGTGCGATGGGCCTAATCCGTCAGTTAACATAAACGTCTGAGTACTCTTGTTTGAACTGTGGTTTATCATTCGCGTTTCCACTTCACATTTACATCACCTAGAGTGGTTTTGGGCAGCTTAATGTCCTGATGGACTTATTACTTAGGTAACACCCAGTGACGTGTCCACGTTCGAAGTCATTGAGCTGTGCAGACCGATCCAGTCTGCTTCGCTGATGACTCCCGTTGTCCTTCATATGGGCGGGTCCACTTCTCGTGACACTGTGACGTTTAGTAGTTAGTTCCGAATTACTCATAGGTCGCGGGTCAGAAAATGTAGTTAGAGACACTATGCAAAACCAAGGCAGATACTAAGAGAGAATCGTCTCGCATAGCAAGCGCAATGTTTTTGACAAAGTAAGCATAACGTCGTAGGAAAAAAAGAATTCAGGTGTCCAAATTTGTACGTAAGCTTCTAATTCACGCAGGCAGTGCACTTAACATTCAAGCACAGCTCCAGAACAAGCAGTAAGCATGAAAAAATATCATTTAGACGTCTAAATTTGGTAAACTCCTGCCGACTGGTCCACTCAAGTCTCCACTAGATCAGGGGATTGAATACACTTCAGGTCTGGCTCCTTTTTTTCCGAGTCTTCAGTCTTCTGACTGGTTTAAAACAGCCCGCCACGAAATCCTCTCCTGTGCCACCCTCTTCACCTCAGAGTGCGACTTGCACCCTATGTCCCCTATTACTTGCTGGCTGTATTCCAATTTCTGTCTTCTTCTACATTTTTGCCCTCTATAGCTCCTTCTAGTACCATGGAAGTCATTCCCTGATGTCTTAACAGATCTCCTATCATCCTGTCCCTTCTCCTTGTCAGTATTTTCCACTTACTCCTTTCCTCTCCGATTCTGTGCAGAACCTCCTTACTCCTTGCCTTACCAGTCCATCTAATTTTCAACATTCCTCTGTAGCACTGAACCGTGATTTATATCCAAAGAATATTATTAAGAATTTATTTTATTTTCTAGCGTTTCATCAAGAACATTAACACATTTAATCACACTATGTAAGCAAGGAAGTAGTTGCCAGGGAGTAACTGATGAAATCCTTTTAACAAATGGGAATTTTATTCACTTTAATAGTGCCTAAAGGCATTTTTTAAAAGAAAGAGATTTAAAATTATAATCAGGAAGCACCCTCTAAATATCAAAGTTACAATTTATTCAAAGGGAGAAAGAAACAAGTTTTGACTGTATGAGCTTTCGGGCAGACAACCTTGCCGCTCCCTTTTGACGCGGCCGTAGTTAGGACCGCTCACAACAGCCTCTGAAAGACTGCACTGGTGCAAATCTGCAACACACCAGATAACGTTAAGAGTTTTAACAATTTATACAACCACACAAACGATGCATCCCCCGTAGGAGGGATGGAAATGGTACAAAACACTAACAATTAAAATATTAACCTTGCCACTCAAGGTGCAAGTTGCAAGGTGCAGGTGCCACTTCTAAGAAAAGTCTTACAGTGAAAGGGTGGCAACTTTATATACTAAAATGATCATTTAAATAAAAGCCCATGAAATGCAATCTTATATAAAATTCTACAAGGTTGGCCAAACAATAGTTAAGATGCTCTACAGTACACAGATGCCGCCTCTCAAGATCATAGGCAATAATATAAAAGTTTCCAAAGATCAAAACACATTTCAGGTATTAGGCCGTTACACTCCAAGCAATAAATTCGATAACACACTAAATCCGACAAACCTGACAGAGGCAGCTACTAACGTACAGTAGATTGATAGGGAGATTACCGAACAACCCGAACCGCAGGTTGCTCTAACTCGTCCCTACTCCCAAAGGGAAAAACAGACCACCCAATTTATAAACAACCTCCTTCCCGTGGGTGGGCAAAAAGAGAAGAATGGTGGGACGACACCAAAGCAAAACGGCTGGTGATCTCACCAAGAAAACAAGTAGAATTTTCAAGAGTAAATCAAACAACATATCACCAATCACTTAACTACTAATAAACTACGATTTCTCGAGAAGACCTGGCGCAGCACCCCCAAATCGCTCTCCGGAACCGTCCGCTGCCAGCCGCTTCAACGGACGCAGGAAGGCGCGCTGATCTCCCGTCTCAGGTCGCAGCTCGCACCGCCCAGACTGATGCCGTGGGTTGACTCCTGTTGCTCTCTTGTCGACCGCGAAGTCACTACCCCTCGCTATACGCCACGGCCCACTGGACTCACGTGGCGACCTCACATGCGCCGAAGCTCAAGACGGACAAGTCATCTTGTGTCTCAGTTGCCGACCGACAAACCGATCTATCCAACCGCCAGTGACCATTGCCTGAGCAAACTTGAGCAGACTATCGGCCTAACGCGCAGACTCAGGTGCAGGACTAAGCCCCGAACGGGCGACCACTCGCTGAGCTCTCTTGCCTGCTTTAAAGGTTGATCCGAACGACAGACATACTAGCACTCCGAACGACAGACAGACACTAATTGCCTAACAAATGTGGACGAGAGACAGACTAGCAAGCTGGCGACGAGAGACTGACCCAGGCTGACCCAATGGCGAGCTCAGAGCGCCCCTTAACTGCACGTGAACAGGAAACCTTTCCCCTTTCCCACCAGAGGGAGACACCAAAGCTGCGATCGCCAGAAACGGAGGGCAAATGCTTCACACTACGCGCTGCGGCGCGCTCTTTGAAACAGCACTTTGTACCACGGCTCAAGCACCATATCTCAAATGCTTCGATTCTCTTCTGTTTCTGTTTTCCCCAGTCGCCGGCCGCGGTGGTCTCACGGTTCTAGGCGCGCAGTCCGGAACTGTGCGACTGCTACGGTCGCAGGTTCGAATCCTGCCTCGGGCATGGATGTGTGTGATGTCCTTAGGTTAGTTAGGTTTAAGTAGTTCTAAGTTCTAGGGGACTAATGAACACAGCAGTTGAGTCCCATAGTGCTCAGAGCCATTTGAACCATTTTTTTTCCCCAGTCCATGTTTCACTACCATACAATGCTATGCTCCAAACGTTCATTCTAAGAAAATTCTTCCTCAAATTTCGGCGTAAGTTTAACACTAGTAGACTTGCCTTTCCCAGGATTGCCCTTTTTGCCATTGCTAGTCTGCTTTTCATGTCCTCCATGCTTCGTCAGTCATTGGTTGTTTTGCTGCCTATGTAGCATAATTCCTTAACTTCATCTACTTCGTTATCATCAATCCTGATGTTAAGTTTCTCGCTGTTCTCATTTCTGCTTCTTCTCATTACTTTGGTCTTTCTTCGACTTACTCCCAGTCCATATTTTATACTCATTAGACTGTTCATTCAATTGAGCAGATCATGTAAATCTTCTCCACTTTCACTGAGGTCAGAAATGTCATCAGCGAATTGTATCAATGATAATCTTTCATCTTGAATTTTAATTCCACTCCTGAGAATTTCTTTTATTTCCATCACGGCTGCTGACTACTCGGTTACAAGTAACTGGGAAAGTGAGAGTAAACTGCATATCACATACAGCTGTGTTTCAGTGTTACGATAAAGCTACATGCAGTTTTACATATTTCATAAAAGCAATGACCGCAATCTCATTTGGAAAACTCTTGAGTTCAGACCATGTGCTTCATTGGACTCAAATAAAATAGCCATGCAAAAAAAAAAAAAAAAAAAAAAAAAAAAAATCACGAAGTGTTTTCTAGAGATATCTGATGATACAACACAAAAGTTGTAAGATTGAAGAAAAATTTCAGCTCCGCCGTTATCGGTTCCCAGCCTGGGATCCCCGGGAAGAGGGAAGAGGAGGAGTAACAACCGACTACAAAAACCATGTATCACCTGGCCGGGGTGGCCGTACAGTATAAAGGTCAATAATCCGTGGGTGGTGGGGGTAAGGAGGGGGCTAGGGCGGCGACGGGGAGGGGTAGCAAGGTAGGGGTAGGGGTAGAGGACGGTGCAGTGCTGCCTTTCCAGTGTTACGTCCAAGTCCTCAACGGCAGCGAAGGCGGAAATAAGACCATCGGCGTGGTGGAACTGGCGGATGAGGCAGCCCTGCTCTTAGGGTTCAAAAACGGCTCTGAGCACTATGGCACTTAACACCTGAGGTCATCAGTCCCCTAGAACTTAGAACTACTTAAACCTAACTAACCTAAGGACACCACACACATCCATGCCCGAGGCAGGATTCGAAACTGCGACCGTAGCGGATTTCAAATGGATTCCGTATTTCTGGAAGACTTTTGATACTGTAGCAAAGCAAAGAGAGCTTCACTCCAAGTTTAAACGCAGCCAAAACCTCGGAGACAAACAGAAGCTAAACGATGTCAAAGTTAGCGTAAGAAGGGCTCTGTGTGAAGCGTTCAGTGAATTCGAAAGTAAAATTCTACGTACCGATTTGACAGAAAATCCTACGAAGTTCTGGTCTTACGTTAAATCAGTAAGTGGCTCGAAACAACATATCCAGACACTCCTGGATGATGATGGCGTTGAAACACAGGATGACACGCGTAAAGCTGAAGTACTAAACACCTTTTTCCAAATCTGTTTCACAGAGGAAGACCGCACTGCAGTTCCTTCTCTAAATCCTCGCACAAACGAAAAAATGCCTGACATCGAAATAAGTGTCCAAGGAATAGAAAAGCAACTGGAATCACTCAACAGAGGAAAGTCCACTGGACCTGACGGGATACCAATTCGATTCTACACAGAGTACGCGAAAGAACTTGCCCCCCTTCTAACAGCCATGTACCGCAAGTCTCTAGAGGAACGGAAGGTTCCAAATGACTGGAAAAGAGCACAGATAGTCGCAGTCTTCAAGAAGGTTCGTCGAGCAGATGCGCAAAACTATAGACCTTTATCTCTGACGTCGATCTGTTGTAGAATTTTAGAACATGTTTTTTGCTCGCGTATCATGTCGTTTTTGGAAACCCAGAATCTACTCTGTAGGAATCAACATGGATTCCGGAAACAACGATTGTGTGAGACCCAGCTCGCTTTATTTGTTCATGAGACCCAGAAAATATTAGATACAGGCTCCCAGGTAGATGCTATTTTTCTTGACTTCCGGAAGGCGTTCGATACAGTTCCGCACTGTCGCCTGATAAACAAAGTAAGAGTCTACGGAATATCAGACCAGCTGTGTGGCTGGATTGAAGAGTTTTTAGCAAACAGAACACAGCATGTTGTTATCAATGGAGAGACGTCTACAGACGTTAAAGTAACCTCTGGCATGCCACAGGGGAGTGTTATGGGACCATTGCTTTTCACAATATATATATAAATGACCTAGTAGATAGTGTCGGAATTTCCATGCGGCTTTTCGCGAATGATGCTGTACTATACAGAGAAGTTGCAGCATTAGAAAATTGCAGCGAAATTCAAGAAGATCTGCAGCGGATATGCACTTGGTGCAGGGAGTGGCAACTGACCCTTAACATAGACAAATGTAATGTATTGCGAATACATAGAAAGAAGGATCCTTTATTGTATGATTGTATGATAGCGGAACAACCACTGGTAGCAGTTACTTCTGTAAAATATCTGGCAGTATGCGTACGGAACGATTTGAAGTGGAATGATCATATAAAATCAATTGTTGCTAAGGCGGGTGCCATGTTGAGATACATTGGGAGAGTCCTTAGAAAATGCAGTCCATCAAGAAAGGACGTGGATTACAAAATGCTCGTTCTGCCTATCCTTCAGTATTGCTCATCAGTGTGGGATCCGTGCTAGGTCGGGTTGACAGAGGAGATAGAAAAGATCCAAATAAGAGCGGCGCGTTTCGTCACAGGGTTATTTGGTAAGCGTGATTGCGTTACGGAGATGTTAAGCAAACTCAAGTGGCAGACTCTTCAAGCGAGGCGCTCTGCATCGCGGTGTAGCTTGCTGTCCAGGTTTCGAGAGGGTGCGTTTCTGGATGAGATCTCGAATATATTGCATCCCCCTACTTATACCGCCCGAGGAGATTACGAATGTAAAATTAAAGAGATTCGAGCGCGCAAGGAGGCTTTCCGGCAGTCGTTCTTCCCGCGAACCATACGCGACTGGAACAGGAAAGGGAGGTAATGACAAAAAATGGTTCAAATGGCTCTGAGCACTATGGGACTCAACTGCTGTGGTTATCAGTCCCCTAGAACTTAGAACTACTTAAACCTAACTAACCTAAGGACATCACACACACCTATGCCGGAGGCAGGATTCGAACCTGCGACCGTAGCAGTCGCACGGTTCCGGACTGCGCGCCTAGAACCGCGAGACCACCGCGGCCGGCAGGTAATGACAGTGGCACGTAAAGTGCCCTCCGCCACACACCGTTGGGTGCCTTGCGGAGTATAAATGTAGATGTAGATGTACATCTGGCATTTCGTGGGAAGCCAATATTTTTCTTAATGTATGGCCAGCTTCGATCCTGACAACATGTTAAGTGTCCTGTCGTATATGATAAAGACATAATATCAAATGCTTGAAAATTCTCAAAAGGTCGAAACCCGGGTTGTACTTTTAAAACAGTCAAATGGCGATATGTATCTTCAAAAAATACTGTATGTATGTTACTAAGCAACATCAGAAACACAGTACAAAAGCTGAGCATAAAGTATAATGGGGAGCCTATTTTAAAAGTAAAATTGAACATTTGACAAATCCATTTAATGGTGTAGTACAAAATATATTAATGCTTGTTCGATAACATACCGTTTAAAATGTTGAAAAGCTGTTAATATGCATCGCAGGCATCATTAGCTGTAGTCATGCAATAACATGCATTCGTAAATACCAAGACAATAACAGTACATAATTAAAAAACATAATCGTGAGCAAGCCATGTTGTAGACCTGCTGAAAAATTTCTACATCCAAATCAATTATAAAATTTTAAAAAGAAACAATGTCATAAAATTAAAATTAAAATGCAGTGGACTGTATTACATCGTTAACTAGAACACTGCCGTTTGTAGGAGGCAAATCCTACGTAATTGGCATTAATTCGAGAATACAAGACCAGGAAGCATCCTTACGTAGCTAACTGGTAACGTGCTGTATGTTAAAGACAGTCAAATGATAAGTACATCAAAGTACAGCAATCTCGCAAGGTGACGGTAGTATAGCAGAACGTCCAGTTGCATGAGTGAAAGTTGCACCAAAAGCTCATTATTTGCAATAGTGTAGCAGGTATTATCATGAGAACAGTATGTGCAACGGTTCCAAAAATTCTCAGCTGTTCCATACCGGTAACCACACAAGCCAAAGAGTCCGTAGTTCTTTTGTAACAAAGCTATGTGATCAGTAGTCATAAAATGAGAGGGAAATGATATACCCTGGCTTACAATAGAATGATCCTGCATGCCGTATAAAGTAGTCACCTTTATAAAATGTGCAAAAACTTAAGAATAATAGAAAAATGCTGAAAACCCACCAGCCTGACAACACGTCTCAAAACTAACTGGAATATGCAAGAGTTCCTACGGGCGACAGCTGGCGCAAGGAAGCTTGCATTTACAAACATTGACACAACTGTGTCGTATGTGTACTGCAAAGGAAAAAAATAATTACGACTAAACATGAAGGTAATGATTAACTTACACCTAATGTAATAATATACAAGTGAATAATTATAAAAAACGACCAGAGTTCGAATCATCATCAATAAATTGAAAGTATCTGTATAAAATATAGCGAACCCAAATGGTCTTAAGATTACGAACATCAGGGACTGCAATGTTGTTCTTCATAGAATTTTACATTTCAGGGTGTGGTTCGATCTCACAATAATAGATGGAACCCAAAAGATCCGGAGGAAACAGCTCAAAAGGCAGGTGTACAAATATCCTTAAAAAGACAGATTACATGACCAATGTAAGTAACTCACCAAGAATTTTAAGAATCTGGCATAACGACATCAAGACAACAGACAACTTTAAATATCTTTGTGAAAATATATAAATAAAAAGCTAAAAAGTAGCAAGTGTAATCAGAACTACAAAATGAAACGAGCTTACAGAGGAGTGAGAAGTAAACGGTGGTTTACTAAAGACGTCACCTTAAGACACTGTAATACAGTTGTAAAACCAGAACTCTTCTGTTGGATGCAAACACTGCGAGTAGTTTTATTGGATGCAAACTGACATTAGAAAATTTGAAACAGGTAGAAAGGAAAGTCCTGCGAAAAATATTGCATCGAATTAAGAATAAAGATGCCAGCTGGGTTTTGGAACAAATTAAGGAAATATACTCATTCTGCCGTAACATAACAGACTAAATCACGAAGAGACGTATTATAGTCTATAAAAATTAGAGATCGCAAAGGGAGACAGATTAATAAACAAGATCCATATATTCTTCCAAAACAGAAAAGCACAAAGAAAATGGGTGGGGAGGTAAGATAAAAAAATGACTTGGAATGAGTGCAGATTGAACACGAGATCTTACTGAACATAGACAACTTCAGATTAAAAGCAAGAAAATCATACGTTTTGACGAAGATAATATGAAGAGGAAAACAACTGGTTTCAGATGGTCGAACGAGAGGACTAGAGCTCAGTCTGAGAAAATGGAAGAGTTTTGGAGGAGGAAATACGTGGTCCTTAATTAGACTGTAACGAAATAAAAAGAAGAACAAAATAAAATAAAAATGTTTGCGGTCGGAGACCGTCTGATACTTTAAACATTTGATCGCTGCGTCCTTCACCGTGATCTACATCTACATCTACATGACTACTTTGCAATTCACATTTAAGTGCTTGGCAGAGGGTTCATCGAACCACAATCATACTATCTCTCTACTATTCCACTCCCGAACAGCGAGCGGGAAAAACGAACACCTAAACCTTTCTGTTCGAGCTCTGATTTCTCTTATTTTATTTTGATGATCATTCCTACCTATGTAGGTTGGGCTCAACAAAATATTTTCGCATTCGAAAGAGAAAGTTGGTGACTGAAATTTCGTAAAAAGGTCTCGCCGTGACGAAAAACGTCTATGCTGTAATAACTTCCATCCCAACTCACGTATCATATCTGCCACACTCTCTCCCCTATAACGTGATAATACAAAACGAGCTGCCCTTTTTTGCACCCTTTCGATGTCCTCCGTCAATCCCACCTGGTAAGGATCCCACACCGCGCAGCAATATTCTAACAGAGGACGAACGAGTGTAGTGTAAGCTGTCTCTTTAGTGGACTTGTTGCATCTTCTAAGTGTCCTGCCAATGAAACGCAACCTTTGGCTCGCCTTCCCGACAATATTATCTATGTGGTCCTTCCAACTGAAGTTGTTCGTAATTTTAACACCCAGGTACTTAGTTGAATTGACAGCCTTGAGAATTGTACTCTTTATCGAGTAATCGAATTCCAACGGATTTCTTTTGGAACTCATGTGGATTATCTCACACTTTTCGTTATTTAGCGTCAACTGCCACCTGACACACCACACAGCAATCTTTTCTAAATCGCTTTGCAACTGATACTGGTCTTCGGATGACCTAACTAGACGGTAAATTACAGCATCATCTGCGAACAGTCTAAGAGAACTGCTCAGATTGTCACCCAGGTCATTTATATAGATCAGGAACAGTAGAGGTCCCAGGACGCTTCCCTGGGGGAACACCTGATATCACTTCAGTTTTACTCGATGATTTGCCGTCTATTACTACGAAC
Organism: Schistocerca gregaria; assembly: GCF_023897955.1. Lineage (NCBI taxonomy): Eukaryota > Metazoa > Arthropoda > Insecta > Orthoptera > Acrididae > Schistocerca > Schistocerca gregaria. The sequence goes on along the minus strand of NC_064921.1, from coordinate 801,981,892 downwards.
TGCGACCTTCCTGACAGGAAATCACGAATCCAGTCGCACAACTGAGACGATACCCCATAGCTCCGCAGCTTGATTAGAAGTCGCTTGTGAGGAACGGTGTCAAAAGCTTTCCGGAAATCTAGAAATACGGAATCAACTTGAGATCCCCTGTCGATAGCGGCCATTACTTCGTGCGAATAAAGAGCTAGCTGCGTTGCACAAGAGCGATGTTTTCTGAAGCCATGCTGATTACGTGTCAATAGATCGTTCCCTTCGAGGTGATTCATAATGTTTGAATGCAGTATATGCTCCAAAACCCTACTGCAAACCGACGTCAATGATATAGGTCTGTAGTTAAATGGATTACTCCTACTACCCTTCTTGAACACTGGTGCGACCTGCGCAATTTTCCAATCTGTAGGTACAGATCTATCGGTGAGCGAGCGGTTGTATATGAGTGCTAAGTAGGGAGCTATAGTATCAGCGTAATCTGAAAGGAACCAAATCGATATACAATCTGGACCTGAAGACTAGCCCGTATCAAGCGATTTGAGTTGCTTCGCAACCCCTAAGGTATCTACTTCTAAGAAACTCATGCTAGCAGATGTTCGTGTTTCAAATTCTGGAATATTCATTTCGTCTTCCCTGGTGAAGCAATTTCGGAAAACTGCGTTCAATAACTCCGCTTTAGCGGCACAGTCGTCGATAACAGTACCATCGGCACTGCGCAGCGAAGGTATTGACTGCGTCTTGCCGCTTGTGTACTTTACATACGACTAGAATTTCTTCGGATTTTCTACCAAATTTCGAGACAATGTTTCGTTGTGGAACCTATTAAAGGCATCTCGCATCGAAGTACGTGCCAAATTTCGCGCGTCTGTAAATTTTAGCCCATCTTCGGGATTTCGCATTCTTCTGAACTTCGCATGGATCACGTCACATTTCATCAGCGTCTCATTTATCTTCTCAACGGTGGTCACGCTCACTACAGAATCCATGCTCACTTCTTCGTCCCAACAGTATTCAAGAATCCATTCCTTTCAGAATTTACGACTAAGAGAAGTTTAGCTTTCAGCGTCTCGTTGAGGTCGAGATCATTAATGACAAGGTAAACTTGAGAGTTAACAGCCAAGCGGCAGGAAACCACTTGAAGAAACGATCTCAACATTCGTCTAAAGTGACATGAGGAATCCATAGGAAAACTTTAAGCACAAATACCCAGAGATTTTGACTGTGCTTCTCTCGTCCAATACTGCAGAGGGCTCGCTCGGTTTTTTACTGCATGTTTACATGTTGTTTTTTGTTATTCTATCTGCATTTGCCAATGTACTTGCTGTACACTGCGCCACATATTCGACAATGTTATGATTTAAATCAAGGCTGAATAGGAAGAGCTGTTTATTAATGTAGGGGGGGGGGGGGTTACACTGTGCCTCTCTCATTAACCAGGTGATTGAGGCAATTGTGATGGTGGTGCACTTTCTTATCTCGTTCCCAAAATAAAACTGTTAGTTAGCCACGTGAGGAAAGGAATAAAAGGTGGAAACTTAAAATACCAGAAATGAGTTTCCCCTCTGTAAGAAGCTTGATGTTTACATGAGGAAACAGACCCGAAACGAACGTTTCTACATTACGTAAATGTTAGTTGATATTTGCATTTGTTGGTATACAGGACTTACTGAAGTATGTGCATTAACACATATTCAGGTGACGTAAAGATGTTGCCATGGAACAAATAGTACCATCCGTGTTCTGAGGAGCGTTTTAGGCAGGTTTTCTCTCGTTAGTAGGTTAGTGCCAGAAGACATTTTCAATCGAAATCCGTATGCATCACTCCCATCTCACTGGAATTTGACTGAAAAAAAAAAAGAAACAGTTCTGTTAAAGACCGCCTAGCTCACAGGTAGCGACTGAAAGTTGAAAAATCAAATAAATCCAGGTACACTTTAAAAAGTGCCGTGCAATTCATCGACATTCGTCTCTTAAACTCACCATTAGGAACACATACACAATGAAGACGTTATTACTGCAGTAACAAAACCAAGGTAGCTGCGGTCTCACAGTTCGTACCGAGTTACTGGGGAAGATTCGTTTTCTCGTCAGGCACATGTCGGAAATGGTAACCTCCTCCGTATGTTTCCCCTTTGGAAGCGCCCTAGAACACTCCCAGTTCGTTGGGATTTATCTAAAAAGGGACGAGTGCTTCCCAAAAACCTCCTTTGCCCTCTTGGATTAGGACTGAACGCTTCAAGAATGCGTTCTTTAATAGTACCCCACAAACGTTAGGGGTGGCCCCAACAATAATTAAAAAAATCTTGTACAGAGCTTGCAACATTAGAACATTACAAACAGGTATGAGCGACATTTTTCACGGATTCAGTATTTAAATTTTTTTCACATCTATATTCCGATACAGCGTCAACACTGTAAATAAAAATTTAACATTAATAACGAAACATTACTCGAAGTTGTGACTAGTAGGTAAGAGGTTCGCGAAGAATGCCTGAAGATATGTAGACAGTAAAGTGATACGGCATTTACGGAGCCGCGCCATTAACATTTCGTGGAGAGCGCTACCGCTAGAGCGGCGAACACACGATCGGAGTGAACAATTCATGCTGGGGACGCGCCGGCTGCTAGCACCTGTCGCACAGTAGCTGGGGAGACGGAGCGACTGCAGACTAAGAGTAGCGCGGTCTGCGGTCCTCTCGTTTATATTTCATACGCCGCCGCGGCGTACTGCGTACGGCGCGCGTTGTTTTTATAGCGACATGCGTCCGTGCCTGGGGCGCTAGAACAGTCGCGCCGCGACTCCTGCCGTAGCCAGGACACCCCAGACTGAAGGTGCCACCGACGCAAAACTCGTCTGGGCTCGCGTCAAACGTACTGCTTGGGTTTCAAACAAAAATCATCAGCAATGGCAACCGAAGACTTCCTGTGTAACGAGTTATCCTTATTCTTCCAATGTACGAGGGGGAGTCAAATGAAAACCTCAACTACTTTTTAAATATTATTTATTGTGCAGAAGTGGTACAAAGCTGTATCACTTCTCAACATAAACTCCCCCACGCTCAATGCAAGTCCTCCAGAGCTTACAAAGTGCATAAATTCCTTTAGAGAAAAATTCTTTTGGTAGTCCGCTCAACCACTCATGCACCGCTTGGCGTACCTCTTCATCAGAACTGAACTTCTTTCCTCCCATTGCCTCTTTGAGTCGTCCAAAAATATGGAAACCACTTTGGGCAAAGTCTGCTGAGTATAATGGATGAGGAAGACACTCAAAATGCAGGTCTGTGATTGTTGCAACTGTTGTACGGGCAGGGTGGAGCCTTGCATGTCATGTTGCAAATGACACCTGCTGACAGCAATCCACGTCGCTTTGATTTGACTGCAGGCCACAGATGGTTTTTTGGATATCTGTGTATGATGCACTGGTTGACAGTGGTCCCTCTAGACATGTAATGCTCCAAAATGACGCCTTTTTCGTCCCTAAAGAGAGTCTGCATAACCTTCCCTGCTGATGATTCTGTTCGAAACTTGTTTGATTTTGGTGACGAGGAATGACGCCATTCCTTGCTAGCTGTCTTCGTTTCCCGTTGGTGGAAGTGAACCCAGGTTTCGTCCCCAATAACGATTCTTGCAAGGAGCCATCACCTTCTCGTTCAAAGCACAGAAGAAGTTCTTCACAAGCATCAACACGTCGTTCTCACATTTCAGGAGTCAGCTGCCGTGGCATCCATCTTGCAGACACTTTGTGAAACTGGAGCACATCATAGACACTGTGGTGTGCTGACCCATGACTAATCTGTAAACATTCTGCAATATCATTCAGTGTCACTCGGCGGTTTTCCTTCACTATGCTTTCAACTGCTGGAATATTCTGTGGAGTCACAACTCGTTGTGCCTGACCTGGACGAGGACCATCTTCCACTAAAGTCACACCATTTGCGAACTTCCTATTCCATTCGTAAACTTGCTGCTGTGACAAACATGCATCACCGTACTGAACCTTCATTCGTCGATGAATTTCAATAGGTTTCACACCTCCATTACGCAAAAACCGAATAACAGAACGCTGTTCTTCCCTGGTGCAAGTCGAAAGTGGAGCGGTCATCTTTATACTGATACTGTGGCGGTATGTGTGCATCTGCACTATGCTGCCACCTACAGGCCATTCTGCACGCTGTTTGTAGCACGCTTACCAACTTACTGGATAACAGTGCGAAATTTCGCTTTGTTACTACAAATTCAATGTTTTCATTTGACTCACCCTCGTACTTGTCAGAATGGAATTTGTGGCAGTTGCGCAGAGTTGGAGAGTGCTGACATTTCTGCAGACGCCATAACACTTCAGGCAGTTTTCTTGCTTTCACATGCCAATCTAACATAGACCTCGGGCTAAGCTACAGAGCAGTTTCTCATCACTACCAGGTTTTTTGCTTTAACATTCACTGGCTTCTGCGACTACAACCAAACTGTTACATTCCAACCTAACACACACCTCGTCAGAAAATGGGCAAATCATCCCGAAATTGATAAAAAAATAAAAAGTCGTAAAAAAAGTGAGCGGTCGCAATTTCTTCAACATGTCAACGTATATTAAAACTAATTCCTAGTAACATGTGTTATCGAAATTTGTACGGGGAGTTGCTGCTTTGTTTGAGCATTCCTTTCTTTTACTTGTGTCGGCATAAAGACACTATTTCTTGTCACCAGTAACGATACAAGAAATGAGCTGTCGGTGTTGTTCACGAGTCAATTGATGACGAGCAAACGGAGATGCACATACGACCACTCGCTGTTTTCTGTAATTTTGGCTTGGAGCACGGTGCACCCATACAGTCGATTTTTGAACCTTTCCCACTGCACGAAAATGTCGCACGATGACAATTCATCACATTTGCCAGTACTCGTGTGGATTAATGCGATTAAACGATCTTCATCAAACCCCGAAGGTCTTCCTGAACGTGGAGAATCAATAATGTCAAAACGGTTCCTCTTCAAACTGTCCACTGTCATTATCCCCATGCACGGCGCAAATGTTTCTGGCTACCTCCACTGCTGCCACCCCGCTACTGAACTCAAACGGAAGAATATCTCGGAAATGTAAGCATTTCTTCATTTGGTGTTTCATTTTATAGCGTGTCCAGCTCTACTAGCTATCTCCATATGACAAAATGACAATGTGTAAACTCAAACAGCAACAGTGAACTACAAATAAAAAATCACACTCGATAAATAGACCCATAGAAACTGGAATACCAAGATCCATAACAAAAGCGCTACGAACTTATGTACCAACCTAATACAGTGATGCATCATGCGCTGCGAGTAGCGACTTCTCACTGGTAGCAAACTGTTGTCCACTCAGCACCAAGCACTGCAGCAGTTCGGTTATCGCGTGAGCAGCCGGAAAATGATGTGACTGATGCCGTCCTTCGCGCTGCGATCACATACGCGCAAAACAATATGTAACAGCCGATATAATTGAGTTGGAATCGTCAATGGTTAAAGCGAAGGCGGAACATGGTATCCAGAAACTTTCTGTAGTACATAGCGAGGGAGTATCACGGTTGTGCAGGGATATGTGCAAGTCTGAATTTGGTGAGGAAGCATGCTGCATAAATCCTTTATGAGTAGTGGTGGTCACTTTTTGCACTATAATAAAATTTTAATCTCGACCATAATTCTTTACTAAGTTTTACTGATCCTTATGCTCTTTGGCGTTACACCATTTCAGAAGGATCTAGTAGTAGGTGATAGTAGTAGCAGTAGTTATATTCATTCGCAGATCATTTTTATATGGCTATTCGACATGTCTTAATATAACAATCTGAGAACAACAAAGTAATTAATTTTACCGAAATTTACATTCTTACAGGTCTAGTATGACATCGCTGGGACAGGTAGCGGAATGGCCAGATCAAAGGCTTCCACCCTCCCGAGCACAAGGCCACTCTGTTTAAAACGGTGCTACCTCATTGTCTACCTCTTGTGTACAATACAAAGAAGTTTTTTTTTAATGTAAAAGCTAATCCTGCAATGTTCACTGATTTCTCACTCCCACTCACAACACACACACACACACACACACACACACACACACACACACACACACACACACATGCTCATTGTCTCATAACACTACACACAGTACGTCAGGACCAATTTGTGCACCGTACTTCCCATTTCTTTGCCTGGAAACTTGAGTCAAAATCCTGCCATAACGAGTGGGATGTTAAACTCAGAAAGAGAATGAGTCAGTGTTAAACATTGCACAGTTCTGAGAAAAAGTTTTTCCAGAAAGGGAAGAAAAGAAGGTAGAAATATATTGTTAAACTTTTACATCGAATATTAGACGTCTTCCTACCGTCATAATTACCTTTTTGTGTTGCATTTTTTACCAGTCCCCCTTTTGTTTTAAATCAGCGGCCTTCCGACTGGTTTTATGTGGCCCACCACGAATTCCTGTCCTTTGTCATCCTTTTCATCTCCGTGTAGCAACTGCCGCCCACAATTATTTGCTAGATGTATTCCAACCTCTGTCTCTCCCTACAGTTTTTACCCTCTACAGCTCTCTCTAGTGTCGTGGGACTTATCCCCTAATGTCTTAACAGAAGCCCTATCATCTCTTCTTCTTGTCAGTGTTTTGTGTATGTTCCTTACTTCGCCGACTCTGAGGACGTCCTCATTTCTTACCTTAACACTCCTAATTTTCAACATTCTCCTATGGCAACACATCTCATATGTTACTATTCCGGTTTTTCCACACTCTACGTCTCACTACCATACAATGCTGTGCTGCAAACCTACGTTCTCATAAATTTCATCCTCAAATTAAGACCCGTGTTTTATACTAGCAGATTTCTTTTAGCCAGGATTGTCCTTTTTTCCAGTGCTAGTCTTTTTTTTATGCCCTCCTTGCTCCGTCCGTCATGGGTTATTCTGCTGCCTAAGTAGCAGAATATCATACCTTCGCCTACTTCGAGATACCCAAATCGGATGTTAAATTTCTTGCTGTTCTCATTTCTGCTACTTCTCATTACTTTAGTCATTCTTTGATGTAATATCAATCCATATTCCATACTTATAAGATTGTTCATTCCATTCAGCAGATCCTGTAATTCTTCACTGGGGATGGTAATGTCATCTGCGAATGTTATCATTGATATCCTTTCATCCTGAATTTTTATCCTACTCTGGAACCTTTCTTTCATTTCCCTCATTGCTTTTCGATGTGTAGATTGAAGAGTAGAGTCGAAAGACTGCATTCCTGTCTGGAACCATTTTCAATCCGAGCATTTCCTTCTTGGGCCTCCAGTCTTACTGTTCCCTCTTGTTTCTTGTAGATATTGTATTTTAGTCGCCTCTTCCTACAGTTTACCCTTTTTTTCTCAGAATTTCGTATATGTTGCTCAGATTAACATTCTCGAACTTTTTTTCCTTGTCTACAAATCTCATAAACATGCCTTGATTTCGCTTCACTCTTCTTTGAATTATCAGCCGCGACGTCAGAACTGCCTCTATGGTGCCTTAACGTTCCTAAAGCCGAAGCTGATAGTCATCTGACAAATCCTGAATTTTCTTTTCCATTCTTCTGTATATTATTCTTGTCAGCAACTTGGATTCGTGAGTTACTAAGCTGATTATGTGATAATTCTCACAGTTGTCGTTTCTTGCTGTCTTCAGAACTGTGTTAATGATGTTATTTCGAAAGTCTGGTGATATATCACCAGTCTCGTACATTGTACGCTCTAACGTGAATAGTCGTTTAATTGCCAATTCCAACAGTGATGGAATGTTATCTTTCCCTTCTTCCTTACTTGATCTTAATTCTTCCAAGCTCCTTTAAAATCTGAGCATAATTCTGGATCCCCTATATCTTACGTATCAACTACTGTTTCTTCTTCTATCACGTCATCAGCCTTCCCGCTCGTAGAGGCCTTCAGTATACTCTTTCCACCTATCCGCTCTCTCTTCTGCACTTAAAAGTGGATTTCCCATTGCACTTTTAACGTTACCGCCCGTCCTTATAACTTCACCGAAGGTTGTTTTATCCAGCGAGGTAATGCAGTGGTTAGCACACTCAACTGGCATTCGCAAGGACGACGGTTCAATCTCGCGTTGGGCCATCCTGATTTAGGATTTCCGTGATTTCCCTAAATCGCTCCAGGCAAATACCAGGATGGTTCCTTTGAAAGGGCACGGCCGACTTCCTTTCCCGCCCGTCCCTTATTCGATAAGACCGATGGCCTCGCTGTCTTGTCTCCTCCCCCAAAAACAACAACGACAACAAGGTTATTTTGACTTGTCTGTATGCTGAGACCGGCCTTTTCGACAATCAGTTCTTTTTCGATTTCTTCACATTTTTCATGCAGCAGTTTTTCCACACTTTCCCTTCACTTCCTATTTATTACTTGCCTAAGTGACTTGTATATCCATATTCCTGAATTTCCCTGTACATTTTTGTACTTTCTTCCTTCGTCAAATAGCTAAAGTATGTAACCTGTTATTCATGGTTTGTTGCCGTTGTCTTGCTTATACCTCCGGTTTCCTTTCCAACTTCTGTATTTGATATTTTTGGAAATGTCCATTTATCTTGAACTGAACTGATTTCTGAGCTGTTGATTACACTAGTCAACAGCCATTTTGCATCTGCGATGTGCTACATCAACTAGTAAGTATTTTGGTGTGTAGAATCCGAATATACCTTTCAAAATGTTCTAGCACGTAACATTTTTTACTTTTTAAAGGTTTTTTTATTTTTCGCATTCAGTATTTCGATTTTTTCTGTTCTTCTGTTTTGATGTTTAATTGTTTGTTTTTGATTTGCAGAGGAGAGATAGAAGATCTACAAATCGTTAGTAAACGGTTGGTGTGGTAATCCAGTGGTGTGAAAGAAATCCTCAGTGAGTGTTTCCTGTGAAAGATAGTTCAAATATTTTGTGTTTAAAATTTACACTAAGAAAAATGGCAACTAGTAAATCTCGTTGCTGTCTAAACCACCCTGATAACTTTTGTTATGTGTGTGGGAAATTCACTACAAAAGTCCAGAGAAAAACAATCACTGATTTGGTTAAGAAGGCATATAAATTGTATTTTGATTGTCCTACTGGTGGTCAAGATAAAAATCTTGCACCTCATATTGCCTGCGTTACCTGTACTACAACCTTAACCGAGTGGTTGGAAGGAAAACGCCGAGCCATGCCGTTCACTGTTCCGATGGTGTGGTGTGAGCCTAAAGACCATTATTCAGACAGTTACATCTGTCTTACAAATATTTTGGGACATTCAAGCAAAACTAGACATAATATAAAGTATCCAGTTGCATCTTCAGCGCATTTGCCTGCACCCCATAATGAGGGGTTGCCTGTTCCTGTCTGTAACTTGAAAGCCACGGAACCAGACACCATGTCAAGTGAATCAGAAAGTATTGAACATATAGAAGGTGTACTGCCCTCAGTATTATGACACTTCGCTTCAGCTCTTTAATCAAAAGGAACTGAACGATTTGGTTGGCGATCTACAACTTTCGAAAGAGCAAGCTGAACACTTGGGGTCGAGACTGCAACAGCGGAACCTTCTAGCTCCAGGGACAAAAATTTCCTGTTTCAGATCAACAGGTGCTTCCTTCGCTCAGTATTTCGATATGCAGTATTTTGTGTGCGTATGTAGGGATGTCTATCGTCTGATGATGCAGCTAGGTGTACAAAATAATCCACGTGAGTGGCGACTATTTATTGACTCCAGTAAAACCAGCTTGAAAGCGGTACTACAGCATAATGGCAATGCACTTCCGTCGGTACCTTTGGATTACGCAGTAGACATGAAAGAAACCATGGCTTTGCTGCTAGAGGAAATCAAATATAAGAATCATGAATGGCAGCTTTGCTGTGATTTAGAAGTTGTTGCACTCCTTACAGGTTTACAGGCTGGATTCACGAAATACTGCTACTTTTTGTGCCTTTGGAACAGCCATGACACCAAGAACCACTATATATTCAAGGAATGGCCTATAAGGAAGTCATATGTTTCTGGAAACGTAAATGTGAACAATACCCTATTGGTTGGACCCGATAAAATCATTTTGCCTCACCTTCATATCAAGCTGGGCCTTATCAAGAACTTTGTAAAAGCTCTGGATAAAGGAGAGGCCTTCAGTCATTTAAAAGATGAGTTTCCTAAATTAAGTGAGACAAAGCTGAAAGACGGTATATTTGTTGGACCACAAATAAGAAAATTGCTGAAAGATCCAACCTTCGACACCAAACTCACAGATATCCAATTAGCTGCTTGGTCTTCTTTTAAAGCAATTGTGAAGGATTTTTTGGGTAACAGAAAAGACAAAAACAATGTTACGATTGTGAATGATCTGGTGGACAACTATAGGAACATGGGGTGTGGAATGTCGCTTAAAATTCACGTTTTACATTCTCACCTTGATTTCTTCCCGGAAAATTTGGGAGCCGTAAGCGATGAGCATGGCGAACGCTTTCACCAAGACATTCTTACTATGGAACACCGTTACCAAGGCCATTGGAACCCTTCGATGATGGGTGACTATTGCTGAGATCTTGTTAGGGAGAGTGATGAAAGAGCAAACAAAAGAAGAGCTCCCTCGTCGCATTTTTCAAAAACCAAAACTCGATTAATGCTGAAAATATCTTCTGAACTAATTTGGACCTTTTATTGGTATCATGCCCATACATACATATAAAATAATATTGATTTCAAACGTTCTGAATGTGTATTTTTGTTTGACTCACTTGTGTCTATATTCGCTACTACCATTTTTTATTCTGCCGTGTATCTAAGAAATGTGAGGTCATAGAGAAAAACTGATTTTACCAGTGTATTCAGCACCCCAAAATGAGGTAAATCCACCCATTTACTAACCAGATGCAGAAAAAAGTTTAAATTTGTTAATTAGTGTTATCACAGTATCTGTAGCCTCAGACAACTTCAAGAGTGTCTCTTCATTCCTTAGTACTTGCGTATCCCACCTCTTTGCGTATTCATTCTTTCTTTCTTACGAGTCTCTTAAACTTGAGTCTACTCTTCATCACTACTGAATTGTGATCTGAATCTATACCTAGTCCTGGGTACACCTTACAATCCAGTATATGATTTCGGAATCTCTACCTGACTGTGATGTAATCGGAAATTCTGGTGGCACGTATCGATACCATCCCACGGATGTCTTTAGGTTGGTAACGGAACTGTAAGTTTCCGATGGACGCCGATAGAGGTCGCAATTGATCTGGCGGATCGCTGGGGCGACGCCCCTAACGGCTCTGCACCTCAAGCCCCCTTTGCCGTCGCGATATGGGATGGCCAGTGGCAACTGCTCAGCCCAGTTGCAGTTGGAGCCTAATCGCTACAGTACCACCTTTTGTGCTTAGTACAACGCTTGATCCTAGTAGACATTGTATGAACTGGTCACTGTTTCTCACTGCATTAGTTGTATGAGTATTCGTACGATTGGAAAAATACAAGTTAAGTAAAGCTTCTCTTTGTTGTGTTAACGTTTCCGCTAATCGCTACTGTCCAGCTTTCCTTCGGCAACAGTTTTCGCGCCACTCTGACGTTCACCTTTTATTACCATTGTGAACGAAGTCGTACACAACAAAAATCTTCGAGTATCTCCAGGCCGTTTCCAAGTATACCACTTCCTCTTGTGATTCTTGAACAGAGTATTCGCTGTAACTAACTGATATTCACTGCAGAACTGAGCTTTTCTCCTCTATCATTCCTACTACCAAACCCATATTCTCCCGTAACCCTTTCTTCTACTCCCTCCCCTTCAATCACATTGCAGTCCCCCATGACTATTATATTTTCACCTTCCTTTGAATACTGAGTTACTAATTCAATATCCTCAAATACTTTCTCAGTCTGTTCATCCTCTTCTTACGACGTCGTTGTCATTGGTGGTTTGCTGACCCGTGCTCTAGGAATAACGCCTTTTACTAGTAATCAAAACGTCCTCGGTCCCGTGTTCGAACCTCCCACTGCTTAAATTTTGAATAAAAATCATGAGCAATGGCGGCCGATGACTTCCAGCATAAGAAGTCACCCTCGTTCAGCCAACGGATGGAGGTTCAAGACACTCTTGTACTTGGGGTGGGAAACTGCCCATCCAAGGTGAAAGAACCAGCGATGATCAATTGCATGAGCGCTCAGAAGGCAATGGAAACCAGGACACGTGGACAGTAATTCAAAAAGTGTTAAGATGATCTCTCCATTGACAAAAGATTCCGGACTAGTCCCCCATTCGGATCTCCGGGAAGGGACTGCCAAGGGAAGGTGACCATGAGAAAACACTGAATAACCAGTTAAAGTGTAAAACTCAGTGAGTTTTAGGGATACTTTAAAATCTGAATAGGGAAATGCTAAGGATCGATCTAGATATAGTGGGTGTCAGTGAAGTGAAACAGAAAGAAGACAAGGATTTTAGGTCAAAGGACTATAGGGTAATATCAACAGCTGCAGATTCTCATCAGAATCGACAGGAAACCAACCAAACCCCTATTGTGTATTATTCAACTGATATTTCAATGTATTTATACAGGTACTTTTTAACTGTGTGTTATATAGTTTGTTTTAGCGAATTCTGTAATCTCATTTTACAGTTTATTGTAAGAATTTTATTCCTTGGTAGAAAATACTGTTTTGAGTTTCATTTTTAATTTTTCTTGGTAAATGTAAGTTCAGTCTAAACTTTGTTCTATGATCATGAACAGAGTTGTTTGGTCAGCAGTTATCAATATTATTTTTGATGTACACAGTTGGCTGCTAAATGTATTTACACACTGCCTTTAAAACGCCCAGTGTTTTGAAAAGATGCTTACAAGAGCTCTACCACTATTTTATGTCATTATTCTTATGGAATTTTTCTGACGTTTGGAAACTGTGTTCATATTTTCTGCATATGTTCACCATAAAATAATGCCATAGCAAGAAATTGAGTGTATATATGAATTATATTTAACTGAAAGACACTTGCTGTTACAGACTGATGATATAAATCTAGGGACATAACATTCTGGTGATATTCTAACACAACTTGAACTCAGAATCAATAATCATTTCTAGATATTTTGCATTTCTTACACAGGCTATAGATGTGCCATCTACATTTAATTTCAAACTGCAATTTTCCCCCATCTGAAAAGATGTAATATACATTAGAAACAAAGCAATGACATTTAATGAAATACGACAGACTTATATAGAGAAAAACCAAATAGAATACATTCTTTGTTTTAGATAACATTATTGGGAAAAAGTGATCTGTTGACGAAGTAGAATTAGTAAAAGAAAGGTTCATTTGTTAAAAATAACTGACTGTGTGATCGAGACTGATTTAAATAAAATACAATGTGAACATAGCAGAACTTACACCAACGCAAATACAAAGTATCTCATTCAAGTTGAAAGGGTACAGTACCGCCCGACATTGAAAGTAGGTACAACATTCTTCGTTATTCTTGTCAGAACTACATATTTTTTGTAATAATAACTCAATTTCACTTAATACACTGAAGCCGGATACAAGTGTAGGAAAGAATGACAATTTATTTAATTAATTGATCACATGTGCACTCCCACAAAATAAATTCCTGCATCCAATTTGGTGAGATCTGCGAAATGAATGAATGTATGGTCGTCTGCTAACTGCAGATAGTGAATGTGCAATATATGATCATCTTTGAGACAGTCCTTTGGTCACCTCTGCTGGAACCAAAGAGATGAAATTTACCTGAGCTTTGAGCGCCTGTAATGTGGCTGACCAATACGGTAACATGGTGCGCCCCCACCTCGACGGAAGTGTGAGCTGACCTGAAGAACGGCCATGTTTTCAGCACTCTGTCGCTGGATCTAGTTTGGTAAGATCTGTCTTAGGTGTGCTCCGTAAAGACGAAAGAGTGGAGAGAAAGGTATGCATGTGAAATGCTTAAGAGTAGTTTGGAATAATAATTTCTCTATTTCAGGAACTTTTGTGGGGAGAGTTAAATGTCAGGCAGGTAATATTAAGGGGACCGTAGTAATCTTCGGAAGTGACCAACGGTCACAATGAAACCACGTGTAGCAATAAGTTGAAATACTTCCGAGTGCTTAAGTTCAGCTGAATTTTTAGCGTGTGTACTATAAGTTGGAAATATTTAAGAAATGGCTTGTGCAGGACTTGAAATTAGAGACGAGTACTTCCACGTGGTGAGTACTGTGTGAGTCTCAATCTGTGTATGAGACAAAGGATAGAGAGAAGTACTCGTCCATGGTATCAGTTGAGGACTCGCGTGGGTGATGAATATGTTCTTAATATTACTTTGCATGTTATGTTTCCGTGTGAAGCTTGATTCAAACTATAATACTCTGAGAGAGAAGCAAGGTGAGTCAGCCGTCTATCCGGCAACGCCACTTGGCTTGCATATATCCTCCAGAGTTCATAGTAGGAAAGAAAGGTTACGAAGTGGGGCAGTGTCGTGTGAGACTGGGATAAATACTAATTGAAGTGGAAAAGCTGAAAGTAATGTGATTATAACGTTGTGACTATTCTTTGTATTGTATGTTGAGAGTGTGATGTATTTCATGAAATTTAAGTATGTGTGGTTGGCATGGGAGAGTAACAAGGTAGGTTCAGAGGCAGTGGGTCATGCACGTTTCTTTTTGTACCACTCGGTCTGGAGGAAATTTTCGTGATGATGGGTGTGAGAGTCGAAGTGTGAGATATAGTAAAAGATCCACCATTCTATCCAGAAAGTGCACTGTAGCGTTAAATAATTACGAGACCATAAGATAGAGAATCACCAATGTAAAGCCATGCCCACTGGGCGGAATTTCTCATGTGTTATTGTTGTAGGTTATAGAATTTGTGTCTTTAGGTTATAGAATTTATCGGAATAAAAAAGATAGTGAAAAGAAAAAGATTGGTGGCCTTTTCCTTCGAATAGTATGTCGTCATGATATCCAGAATTTATAGTGTGTGCGCCATTCACATTCAGTGAGCTGGCCATGTGTTGATCAAAGCCGTTAAATAAGAAAGACAATGTGGTATTGCCAGTGCGTAGTGAACAGTCAGAGTTGTGTAAATTACTAACAGTCAGATGTGCGTTTCCGTTGCGTAATATTCAAACAGGAGAATAACTTGTAACTTAATTGTGAGTACTAGAGTTCATGTTGCCCGATAAATAAGAATGAGCCCACTCGCATGGCAGACCACTCATCTTGCCGGCCTGACTGCTTGATGCCACAGTATGAACAAGGCATGTGGGTGCCTCTCAAAGTTGCTCCCACGCAGCAGTAGTGCGAAGTGGTTGGAGCGCACTCATGGCGGCATAAGAACGCCAGGTCGCCCAGGTGGCGCTACCGTAGATGGCTGTTCTACTGTAAGATGCAACGAATACATATTCCTGGACTAAAAAAAATAATTTAGCACCTACCCCGCGCGGCTGCATATTATTACTGCAGGCCAAGTAACATTGTTTAAATGCTGTGTCACAGAAACAAGATATTAATTTTCAAGTCAGCAAGTCTCTATAAACAATGGAACGTTGTACTAATCTTTAAATTCTTCGACGACGGAACTCCGATCTTTGGCCAGGGAGTTTTTCAAGAACCGTTGCGTCAACGTCCTCATCGTTGAAAAACCTTCCCCCTCCCCTTTGTTACCCTTCCTCCCCCCTGCCCCCCCCCCCCCCCCAGTGTTCTTTCACCTTGTCTTAAAGCTGCAAACCACATAGTGCGAGATCTGGACTTCCCAACCAGAATCACCCACGTTCGTATTGCCTTGCCTTGCAGAGAATCTGTCTGCAAGTTAGAGTCGTCCGCAAGAATCGTCGTCTCCAGCGTAGCAGAGCTTTGGAATATATTTCCAGCTGCCGCGCCATTTCGATCGAGTACTATGATGCACGTGTTACCTGTACCGTAGCACAACTGTCTCTGCAGGAAACCCGGAACATGTACTCTTTGTTGATAATCTGCAACTCTCCTTGCTAGTTGTCCTAGCGTGGGAGGACGTGTGTAAATTATTTTCTGAAGTTCATATGGACGAAAGGCGTTCAGTATGTAATGAAACATTTTTTTTATCAAAGCAGGTTGGTTTTATTCAAGATTACAATGCACCATACCATTCACCAGTCTTTTGGCTACAAACCAATATTTTTCAACATAATAATTCTAGACAAATAGAAGTATCATGAAGGATAGCGGGATTAGCGACCACAAGGCAGTTGCTGCTAGGCTGAATACTGAAGAAACGCAAAGGACGTCTATTTAAAAAGCTGGTAAAAATGCTCTTAACGCCTTTCTAAGAGACAGTCTCCATTCCTACCGATCTGATCATTTAAGCATCGAAAATATGTGGAAAGATTTCAAAGAGATAGTATCGAGGGCAATTGAGAGGTATATATCACATAAATTAATAAGTGATGGTACTGATACCCCACGGTACATAAAACGGATCAGATCGCTGTTGCAGAAGCAAAGAAACAAGCATGCCAAATTTTTAAAGAACGCAAAACCCCCAAGATTGGCATAGTTTTGCTGAAGTGCGAAATACAGTGCGTACTTCAACGCGAGATGCTTTTCATAATTTCCACAACGAAACTCTTTCTCGGAATCTGGCAGAAAACCCAAAGAGATTCTCGTCATACATAAAGCACACTAGTGGCAAGGCGCAATAAATACCTTCACTGCGCGATAACAACGGTGAAGTCACTGACGACAGTGCCACTAAAGCAAAGTTATGTTATTAAACACGGTTTTCCGAAACTCCTTCACCAAGGAAGACGAAGTAAATATTCCTGAATTCCAACCAAGAACAACTGCCAAGATGAGAAACATAAAAGTAGATATCTTCGGCGTAGCAAAGCAGCTTAAATCACTTAATAAAGGCATGGCCTCCGATCCACATTGTACGCCAGTCAGGTTCTTTTAAGAGTTCACTGATACAACCGCTCGCTCATAGAAAGATCCGTACCTAAAGACTGGAAAATTGCTCAAGTCACACCAATACCCAAAAAGGGAAGTAGGAATAATCGGCTGAATTACAGGCCCATATCACTAACGTCGATTTGCAGTAGCGTTTTGGAACGTATACTGTGTTCGAAGATCATGAATTACCTCGAAGGAAACGATTTATTGACACACAGTCAACATGGATTCAGAAAATATCATTCTTGCGAAACACAACTAGCTCTTAATACTCATGAAGTAATGAGTGCCATCGACAGGCGATGTCAAATTGATTCCATATTTTTGGATTTCCAGAAGGCTTTCGACACCGTTCCTCACAAGCTTCTTCTACCCAAACTACGTGCCTATGGAATATCGCCTCAGTTGTGCCACCGGATTCGTGATTTCCTGACAGAAAGCTCACAGTTCATAGTAACAGACGGAAAGTCATCGAGGAAAACAGAAGTAATATGCGGCGTTCCCCAAAGAAGTGTTATATGTCCTCTATTGTTCCTGACCTATATTATTGACATAGGAGACAAACAGAGTAGCCCTCTTAGATTGTTTGCAGATGATTGTGTCATATACCGTCATCAGATGACCAAAACCAATTGCAAAATGATTTAGATAAGGTATCTGTATGGTGCGAAAAGTGGCAGCTGACCCTTAATAAAGAAAAGTATGAAGTTATTCACATAAGTACTAAAAGAAATCCGCTAGTTTCGATTACGCGATAAGTCAAACAAATCTGAAGGCTGTATATTCAACTAAATACTTAGGGATTACAAGTAATAATAACCTAAACTGGAACGATCACATAGATAATGCTGTGGGCAGAGAAAACCAAAGAATGCCATTCACTGGCAGAACACTTAAAAGATGCAACAGGTCTACTAAAGTGACTGCTTACACCACACTTGTCCGCCCTATCGTGGAGTACTGCTGTGTGGCGTTGGATTCGTATCAGACGGACTGACGAATGACATCGAAAAAGTTCAGAGAAGGGCAGCTCGATTTGTATTATCGCGAAACAGGGGAGATAGTCCCACAGACAAGATACGTGACTTGGAGTGGCAATCATTAAAACGAAGGTGTTTTTCGATATGACGGGATCTTCTCATGAAATTTCAATCACCAGTTTTCTCGTCCGATTAAGAAAACATTCTGTTGGCACCCAACTACATCACGATAAAATAAAATTTAAGTCCTCGTTTCTCCCGCGTGCCGTTCGAGTATGGAACGGTGGAGAGCTTGAACGTGGTTCATTGAACCCTCTGCCAGAAACTTTATTGTGAGTAGCAGAATAATCACAAAGATGTAGATGTAGATGTTCAGGGTGATGGCCTTACGCCACCTTCCTGGAGCTCCTCTTGCGCACATGGTGCTTCTCTGATGGCCGATGTCGCAACTCCCCATCATCCACGTACCGCTTCCCTCGGAGTGTATCCTTCATTGGACGATACAGAATGAACTCTGAAGGTGCGAGTCTGGACTGTAGGGTGGATGGGGAAGAACAATTAAGTTTTAAGAGCTCTTCACGGTCTCACAGGTTTATGTAAGGCCTTGCGTTGTCATGGAGAAGGAGAAGTTCGTCTGCATTTTTGTAGCAATGAACTTGCTGAGGTTGTTACTTCAGTTTTCTGAAGGTAGCACCAAGAGCGAGAATATCTGAGTATCAGAGACTCAGAATATCGTCGCCATGACTTACCGACCGAGGGCGCGACTTGCAACTGTTTCTTCGGGGGTGAGGTGGTGTGGCGCCATTTTGTTTCCGGTTCGAAGTGATGAGCCCATATTTCATTGTCTGTGACGATGTTCGACAAAAAATTGTAACAACAAGTCTCGTAATATGCAAGAAATTCCCCTCACATGGTCCTTCAGTGCTGTTTTTGATCTCCTGTTAGACAGCGAGGAACCCAGTGGCTACACGTCTTTCAGTAACCCAACTGGTGGACAAGTGTGCCAGCACTACCAACAGATTGTTATCCGTCCATCATCTCGAATGAAAGTGTCCGCACGCTCCAAAACAGCAGGAGTGACAGCTGTTTGCTGCCGTCCAGCACGCTGGAGATAGGACAGATTTGCGCTACCTTGTTTAGATAATGACACCCGCCTCACCCAACGACTCACCGTGCTTTTGTTCGCTGCAAGGTCTCCGCGAACATTCCGCAAGCCCCTATGAATATCTTTAATGATCAGGTTTCCCGTCAAAAGAAACTCAGTAACGGCTCTCTGCTTGGAAAGCACCTCCGTTATAGACGCCATTTTGAAGGCTACGAAAGCGCCGCCAACGGTCGGAACTTAAAACTATAGGGGCTGAAACGAGAATATTCCACAACTTCTCACTACAAATTCCGCATTTTTTCGATCGAAACTGGCCGAGAAGGAAAAGTGTTGCATTACGTATTGGACGCCCCTCGTATTATGAATGCAATATGCAGGGAATGATGAATCTTCATACTGAAGTAAGAGTGGAATGCAACGTTAGCAAGTTTAGGAGCCTCGTAACGTAAAAGTGTCTTAACAGTAATTTAGTCCATTGTTTCTTTTCAGTTGGTCATGTATACCTTTATAGCTTGCAATCGATTTCAATGTATGGCCCTCAGTACCCTTTCTTAGTATTTGCTTCGCCTCCATTTCTTACTGCGATAAATTTTAAGACATTTAATACTATTAAGTACCTAGTTTTATAGAAACTCTTTGACCGCTTACGTTTTCCTTCTGATGGTGACACTGACTATGTTAATTGTCAATAATATGTTCATTCAACAAAGAAGTGCTCCACAGCTAATGTATACACGAAATTTTACACTCAGAATGTAGCGGGAACTATGATTGAAAGATGCTTATTAGGAATCGGCGTATTCTATCAGTTTAGAACAATAACCGACCAGCAGATAAAGCAGCTGACTGGAGAAGGCCGAGACATAAAAAAGAGCTGGTGAGATGAATTTCAAAGTAGCACCGTATTCAAGGAGTAGTGTTGCGGATATACACACAATGCGTAATTAATGGCTGTAATTACATGGCGAGGAAAGCTGTGAAGCGGAACTAAGGCGGGGTCGTTAACAACAGAACCGTGCGTGAGACAGCATTTCATTTGTGACGGCTAAAATCTGTCGGGATGGGATACCGCAACAAGAGAATGCCGGCTCTCATTGGAAAGTACGTTCGCTAATTTTCCGCCTAGTTGATCGCCGGCTGCACTCCGCTCGTTACTTGTTTTATTTCCGCTTTGTGCTTCATAAATAGAGGGCTGTCGCACGCACGAAATTTCATACTTATTGTTTCCGGCGGCCTTCCAGTTATTACGAAGCGCGAAATTGACAAAGAGTACGAGCTAATTGATACCAACGCACTAACACACACACACACACACACACTCACACACACACACACACACACACACACATACACACAAACGCTTACACACATACACTTTTAATATTATTTTCTTTAAAGTTGTGAAGTTCTCCAGCTTATTTACAACATTACTCAGCTAACATTTCAGTCACACTGCCTCTTCTGTTTCTGCTTTTTTTCTCTATACATGGTGTTTCCCCACTAATGAAACAAACTTTTAAGAATGACGATGTCTGATTTGAGATAGATAACCGTGGTTCAGAAATGACTGAGTCGAAACTTATATGCGAAAATAAGAAATTTTCAAACTCACCGTTTGTCTAATGATAACAGAGTTTCAAATAGACACTTGTTTGTAATAATTTTGTTTTCCCAGCACCTGTTCGGGAGTCGTGCTCCAGCTATTACTGAGGCATGACATGGCTGTACCAATTTATTTATTTATTTAGCGTATGGCTCATAACATCACAGTAAAAATTACAGAAGCAACACGATTTAAAAAAAAATCACATATGTATAAACAGAGCAATAAATAACAGTTTGTATGTAAGGGCACCGCCAATTGTAAATTTACACTCACAGAAGAGCAATCACAAGCAGACGTCCAGCTTAGATAATAAATAGTCGATTGCCTCTTGGGTCGCCATTAGGAAATCCTGTGGGTCACCCTCGTATGCCCTTAGTGGGCATTCCTGCACGATGTGTTTGACCGTCTGTCTCTCAGCGCCACAGTCGCAAGCGGCCGAAGGAAGTTTACCGCATCTGTGTAAGGAGTCGGCGCATCTTCCACAGTTGGTTCTGATGCGATTAAGAGTTGCCCAAACTTTGCGAGGGCAATCAAATCCTTTTGGTTTACTAAAGATGCATGGCATACTGTGGCAGTTTACTGCTGTTCTGCTCTCCCAGTCCTCTTTCCATCTGTCATTTATTTTAAAGTTGGTTTGGTGCAGAGCCTGTGCGGTCTTTAGTGGAGGATGCCTAGACCGTTAGTGGAGGATGCCTAGACCGGAGTCGGTTTCCTTGGATGTCGTGAGTATCTTCATGGATTTGTAATTGAGGGTTGGTCATGATTTTTTGAAATTCTCTAACCAGAGCGTGTTCACGGCGCAGGTTAGGAGGGGCTATGTTACTGGGAACGGGCAGCCACACTGTAGGAGTTGGCCTGATTGTGCCTGATATAATACTCATTGTTGCGTTAAGTTGGCTATCTACCATGTGTGTGTGTGTTTGCTGTTGAGCCACACTGGGGCACAGTATTCTGCCACTGGATACACCAAGCCAAGTGCGGATGTTCTTAAGGTAGATGCTGTGGAGCCCCAAGTGGTGCCACAGAGCTTCTGCAATATGTTGTTGCGTGTTTTAAGTTTCGCTGCAGTTGTCGTCAGGTGTTCTTTGAATATTAGTGTCCTATCTAGGATAAACCCAAGGTACTTTGGGTGTTTGTTGTGATTTAGTAATTTCCCGTCTAGATAGACTTGTAGTTCTCTGTTGGCCATTTTGTTGTTCAAATGGAAGACAGATACTTCCGTCTTTGTAGCACTAGGTTGTAGCCTCCATTTTCTAAAGTTCTCGCTGAGAATCCCTATGTCACTCGTAAGGATATCTTCGGCAGTTTTCATATTTCTGTGGGCTGTTGCTAGAGCCCAGTCGCCAGCATAACCAAATTTGCGCGATCTGGTTGCAGGCATGTCAGCGATGAAAGGCTGAAAAGGAGTGGCGCAAGGACAGAGCCTTGTGGGAGTCCATTATTGGGTTTCATCTGTTCACTTATTCTCATTCCCCATTATTACTTGGAAGGTTTTATTTGACAACATATCATTAATGAGGTTTGTTATCTTCTTGCAGGGGACGGCACAGATTAATTTGTACATGTGCCCCTGTTTTCAAACTGTGTCAAAGGCTGCTGTTAGATCTATGAATGCTGCAGCTACTTTATGTTTCTTCTGGAACCCCGCCTCTATACATGTTGTCAGTGATAGGACTTGATCTGTACAGCAGCGATGTGGACGGAATTCTGCATGTTCGATAGGGATTTTTTTGAGTATAGTCTGGCCTATTCTGTTGAGGAGCAGTCTTTCTAGTAATTTATAGACCATACTGAGGAGGGCAATGGGGCGGTAACTCTCTGGTCTATCGCCTGGTTTACCAGGTTTCAGGAGTGCGATGATCTTTGCTCATTTAAGTGAGGGAGGAATGTTACCCACTTGGAGAATGTCCGTAAAGAACTTAGCCAGCCATTGTTTTGTGTAGGCTCCGACATGTATGAGGAACTCAGGGTGGATACCATCGAAACCCGGAGCTTTGCCTGATTTAACCTTCTTCAGGGCATTGGTAACCTCCTCGATGCGAATATCTGATGAATATTCTGAGTCCATTGCCCGGGTCCTTTTTAATGTTTTTAAGTCTTTCTTCACTTTTGTTGTGTGCTTTCTATTTCGGGGGGTCTAGGCGCACAAACTATGCGGGATGCAACCTTGTTGGGAGATATTTCGTCCTTTCTATGTTCACGTGGGTTTTCGCCTCCAAGTTTACGCAGTAGGGACCAGGCTTGTCGGCTTGACTTTGAAAAGTCTAGATTTTCGACAGTATTCTCCCATTTTTGCCGTCTAATAAAGTCGATGTTATGTAATAGTTCATCCGCTATTTCTCCGTCCCCATTCTTGAGGAACTCCGCGTACATGTCATCTCATATCCCTGTCCAACCGGGAATGTACTTTTTGCGGTACCGTCTTGGGATCACTGTTTTCGCAGAGCTAATGACTGCTCCCACAAACCTCTCATAGCTCTTGCTGGTTGGAGGGGTCCAGCCTAAGGTATAATCAAGTTGTTCAGAGAATTTTGTCCAGTCAGCTTTTGTAAAATTCCACCTTGGTCGAGGGTAAGACCTTATTATCGGGATGGATATACCAATATTAATAAGCACAGGGCGGTGCTGGCTATGAGGGAAGTCCGTCAGGACCCTCCTAGAGGCTGTCAGTGGTTTATCGTTTGTATCCCTCGAAACAAAACACAGATCCGGGTTATAGTCGCAGTTCCGTGCGGCTGATCTGAATGTCCCTCGGTCCTTGGCATCAAAGACCAGATATGTATTTTGTTCCTCGGACCAATCGACCAGCATGTCTCCATTGCTATCATTCGTACTATATTTCCACATATACGCTTGGGTGTGGGTGGATTTTTATCACTTCAGCTGGCCATGTAGTAGCAGGAGGTTTATAGATGTTAGCTACTGTAACTTCTCCTATTTTGATGACAACTTCATGGATATCATTTGCAATGGAGGCTTCAACTAGAAAGGCGTCCTCTGTGTCCCCACGCACATATGTCGCAACGCCATAGTGTCTGTCATACGTGGCTCCAAGTAGATCATATCCCAGTATCCTTCCTCCAGCTTCAAGTTGGACTCTATTTTCAGCATGAGTTTCCTGTATGGCTACCAGGTCGATGTCGTTATCGTGTAAAATTCTCTGCAGTACTTGACATTTTGCTCTGCTTATGCCCTCAATGTTGAAATGGCAAATTCGGATGCGTGGTCCGAGATGCTTTGTCAGTTGGTTCCTAAAAGGACCGTTGTGTGTATCTTTCATAGCGCTTTGTCTGTCGTTCTGTTTCACTGTGATGTGGGGCAGGAATTCTTCGTTCGGTCTGCCGTACCAAATTCTGTCGTAACCGTTCGAACAGTCAATGTGATTCCAGAGTGAGTGTGTCTTTCACAGTGCAACAGACCGTATGGCATATTAAAACTGGTCCCGGAATAGACACATCCTCTAACAATCCCCTAGACTGTGACTAACAAGGGAACCAGCCCTACCCGTCAGCACCGATTTCGTCCAAGGTCATGGTATACGCAGGACTTGGCGAGTTAGACTACAGCCGGCCAAGCGTTTAGATTTATGAGGCGGGTCGGCATGAGCCATTTGTGTTAGTGTCTTCGAAGCAGCGGTTAGCGCGGCGCAAAGAGTAGAGAACGGTAATTCGAGTGTCGAGTCACTATTCGGAACCCTCATTCTTTCTTTTCAATTTTTACGCCACTTGCACTGAAAACAGACCGAAATAATACACAGTGTATTGCATTTATAAGTATTCACATAAAAGGCATAAAAAGAAAACGAAAATTTGGGACTGAAAATAAATTTCCGAGAAGGAACTTCCAGTAGGACTTCGGAAATACCTTTCCAAGAAGGGATTGCAATTAAACCGTCGGATCGGACAGGTAAATCGATAATTCTCATTTATCGGTGCTAATCGAAATACTCCTTTTAACATCACGTATAGCAAAGTATTTTCATTCGTTTGTCCTTTTGCCAGGTTGCCAGTACCAGTCGACTTATAACCGAACCCTAGACCATCGAAGGGATATGAACAAAGTAACTCCTACATGCCGCAATATGCTAAGACCCTTTCTGGAAAATTATTGCCAACAATATATGTATACAGCAAGATTGTGGCCCTTTTGGAGCAAGGATTAAAAAAATAACAATGGATGGATACGAGGAAAAATATAGGAACGTCATTACTTCATCAAAATCTGGAAAACTTACAACAGCCTTATACAAAAGAATGTTTACTGGTGTGATGACATCCTATGTATAGGAAAACAAATTCCTCCTGGAAACTGTTTCGTGAGGAGCACAATGCAAATAAAAAAATGGTTCAAACGGCTTTGAACACTATGAGACTTAACTTCTGAGGTCATCAGTCCCCTAGAACTTAGAACTACTTAAACCTAACTAACCTACGGACATCACAGACATCCATGCCCGAGGCAGGATTCGAACCTGCGACCGTAGCGGTCGCGTGGTTGCAGACTGTAGGGCCTAGAACCTCTCGGCTACCCCGGCCGGCAGCACAAATCAGTCCACAATGGAAGAGCTAGGTTTTTCAAGATGAAGAAGAAGAAATTCCATCGATCAGTTTTAAAGTGATTTTCCGCAAATGCACTCTGTTAGTGCAACTCTGCCACGTCTGTTTCATGCTGAGATAAAGAATTTAATCAAAAAGCTTCATAACTGTCGCTATCTCATCGAGACAGAAGAAGAAATATTCTAAGAAGACTGCATTAAAATATGTTCTGTTGCACATCATCAGCTATTAGCGTCCGCAGACGAAAATGTAAATGTACCGAATTGAAGAGGGCCGTACAATGGTTCGAAGCCATTCAGATTGTGATGAAACACGAGAGTTGAGATAATCACTTATTATTCATAGGTAACCAAACAAACAAAATATACATCTTTGCTGTACACACGGCGCGCGCGGCCACGAGCTAAGGACAGCCGGCTGAGCGACAGCCCATTCACCACTGCCAAATCCCTCCCTCGCCGAGGCGAATGTGCCGTTAGGTGCCCTTGGAAGGGCGGCCCACGGACCACTCACTGTCCCTCATGAACAAAGTACCTCCATAGAGGGCAGCACGGCCCAGAGACTCACAAGGGGAAGGCCTCAGACACGGCCAATCGATTCGGCTCAAATTTGTCAGGTCGCTTGTGTACAACCTAAAACGAAGACCTCTAAGATATTTTGGGTCAATCCCCTCGCAATTTTGAGAAAATCACCCCCAAAAGTTATGACGAGCAATTGACTCAAAATTGGCGAGATCGGTAGATAATTGTAAATAGCACATTTTTCATCATCGGGTATGGGGTCCGCATACGCAAACTTTTCCAGAAATCGAGGAAAGAAACTTTTACAACTGTCACTTATGTACCCATATGGTAAACGCTTTTCGCTGACAGCGCCGATAGTGCACCGGCTAAGGTAACTGGCTGGGAATCGGAGAACCGTAGCGGATGTTACTCATTTCGCTTGTGTTTTTCCATACCTCAATTGATAGGGATAGGAGGGTTACTAAAGTAAGTAAATCAAACGAGAATGTAACAACGAGAATACCGCAGGAGTGGGCTGCAGGTGCAGCTCTTCAGTATACGCCCAACAAGGATTTTACGTTTGCTGCATCATTAACTTGGGCAAAAAATTTCAACTCGGAGTATAAAATTCGTCAACGGCACGTCACTAAATACGTCTCTCATAAGGAGGTACAAAATATAGCAGATATACAGAAAGTGGCGGCTCTTTTCAGCACACAAACGGCGTCATTTATGACTGGTTTTAATCGTGATTACGTGATCAACGCCGATCAAACATGATGCGAGTATCGTGTGAACATTCGACGCTCGTTATCGCATAAGGGAGAAAAAAGAACCCTTGTCGCAGTTGGTGGTAAAAACATACTGACACATTCGTACACGGCGCAATCTGCCATTACAGCCTCTGGAAAAGTGTTGCGTAAGGTTTTCCTGTGTTTACAAGAAACGAATGTTACATTTGGTCCTCGGGTTATAGAAGAGGTCAATCGTTTAACCGACTCGTAGAAAAATGTTTACATTACCTGCTACGAGCTGACGAATGCGATTTACAGAACATTTCTTGAGAATGTTTTAAAAGCATACGTTTCTGATAATAAGTTCTATCTAGTATTGGGTTCCTAGAGTGGACAAAGTAATACTACAATATATGACATAATGTTTATAGATGGCGAGGGTCAGCCGACGTAATACCGCCAAACTGCACGCCTGTGTGATGTTTATTTCTATCTCCAGATTAAAAACTTTATTTCCAGGCTTCAGAATTGCAGTGTACTTCTGGAAACCCAGCGGGAATTGCACAACCGCATGGATGCAATAACTATTTACAGCATAATTCATAACCAACTTTCAGCACCGATTTTTCAGGCAATGATATCGTATGCGTGGTACGCATCAAAAATAATTCCCGAAGAAGACATGTTTTTAAATGTAAACCAAGTTTGTTTTCCGCCGACTCTTCGGAAGGAACAGTGTAGCTTTCGAAAGATTGCATTCATCAGATGTTTTTGGTGCCTTGAGTATATTTGTTTCAAATTTTTGTGTGACAAGTACCATCCATCTAGTTGTTCGACGAAAAGTGAGGACATGTAACACTGACTGGAAGAGCCATTGTAAAGTGACCTTGAGTAACATTTTAGTTGTTTACTACCTCAAGAGGTTTGACAAATTTATTTGCCTACCTTATTATTATCATTCCTTATTGATTTACTGACCTTAGTAACTCTCCTATACCTAACAATTGAGATATGGAAAAATACAAACGAAAAGTATAACATCCACGCAGTCTCTTCGAGATTCGAACCCTGGTTCTTCGATTCCGAGCCAGTTACCTAACCCGTTGCGCTATCGGCGATGTCGGCCAAAAGCGTTTACCCTGTGGGTACAGAAGCGACAGTTATAAAAGTTCATTTCCTCGATTTCTGGAATAATATGCGTTTTCGGATCCCATACCTGATGAAGAATGCTCTATTTACAATTATCTATCGATCTCGCCAATTTTGAGTCGATTGCTCTTCATAACTTTTAGGGGTGATTTTCTCAAAAACGCGGGGGTGTTGACCCAAAATATCTTAGATTCCTTCGTTTTAGGCTGTACACAAGCGACCTGCCAAATATGAGCCGAACCGGTTGGCCGTGTCTGAGGCCTTCCCCTTGGCAGTCAAATGTAACAACCGAACACCAGCTACCGTCGCCAATATCTGCCGACGAGATACGTTATGCGTGATTCGCTGCCCAACTACGCGATGACAGACACTCTTTAATGAATGTAAACTAAGTTTGTTTCCTATAGACACTTAAAAAAACAAACATACTGTTTTAAAAATATGGTGCTTATAACTTTTGCGAAATGCTAGGAAAACTACTGAGTCCCCAGATTTTACAATGAATATCACGCAGCACATATTAATCTTTAACAATAAAATAGTAAAAGTACTTAATTTTACATACGTAGTTATGGTGCACGTCTCACAATACCTCACCTGGAAAACGATTTGCAATACGAAATTTTTCTTTGCCATTCCTTTTCATGCCTTTTATGACAATATTAACAAACAAAATATATTGTGAATTTATTATTATATTATTTCTGTTTATTTACAGTGTACGTAGCGAAAAAAATGAACACTGAAGAAAGAAAAAAATAAAAGTTTCCACACAGAGACCCGACCTCACAAACACTCGTATTACCGATCCGTGCCGGCCGGGTGGCCGAGCAGTTCTAGGCGCTTCAGTCCGGAACCGCGCGGCCGCTACGCTCGCAGGTTCGAATCCTGCCTCGGGAATGGATGTGTGTGATGTCCTTAGTTTAGTTAGGTTTAAGTAGTTCTATGTTCTAGAGGACTGATGACCTCAGAAGTTAAGTCCCATAGTGCTAAGAGCCATTTGAACCATTTTTACAGATCCGTAGTCTTCCTCCATGGCCAACAGCTGCCTTGAAATTACGCTAACATACACCGATGAGCCAAAACATTGTGACCATCTGTTCAATACCACGTTGTTCCACTTTTCAGACGCAGTACAACAGATACTCTGCTCGCCGTGGATTCCACAAGTCCTTGACAGGATTCCGGAAGTATGTTGCACCAGAAGTCTACACACAGGCCAAACAATTCCCGCAAATTACTGGTGGTGGTTTACGAGCATGCAGCTGGCGCCCGATATAAGTTGCAATGGGTACAGAACAGGAGCAGTTTCTGGCCAAGACATTAGTGTGAGTTCACTATAATGCTCGTCAGACCACTGTAGCCCGATTCTGATCTTATGCTGCTTGAAGATGTCATCGCCGTAGGAGGAGACTTCAAGTTTGTAGCGTGACAGCTGGTCCGCAGTAGCGATCACCTAGTTCACCGATGTCATGACATCTCCTTGGATACTCTGCAAATCACATTTAAGTGTCTGGCAGAGGGTTCATTGAACCACTTTCACAATTCTCTATTATTCCAACCTCGTATAGCGGGCGGAAAGAACGAACACCTACATCTTTCCATACGAGCTATGATTTCCCTTATTTTATCGTGGTGATCGTTTCTCCCTATGTAGGTCGGTGTCAACAAAATGTTTTCGCATTCGGAGGAAAAAGTTGGTGATTGGAATTTCGTGTGAAGATTCCGTCGCAACTAAAACCGCCTTTCTTTTAATGATGTCCAGCCCAGATCCTGTATCATGCCTGTGACACTCTCTCCCATATTTCGCGATAATACAAAAAGTGCTGCCCTTCTTTGAACTTTTTCGATGTTCTCTCTTAGTCCTATCTGGTAAGGATCCCACACCGCGCAGCAGTATTCTAAAAGAGGACGGACAAGCGTAGTGTAGGCAGTCTCCATAGTACGTCTGTTACATTTTCTAAGTGTCCTGCCAATAAAACGCAGTCTTTCGTTAACCTTCCCCACAACATTTTCTTTGTGTTCTGTCCAGTTTAAGTTGTTCGTAATTGTAAAGCTTAGGTATTTAGTTGAATTTACGGCTTTTAGATTAGACTGAGTTATCGTGTAACCGAAGTTTAACGAATTCCTTTTAGCACTCATGTGGATGACCCCACACTTTTCGTTACTTAGGGTCAACCGCCAATTTTCGTACCATAGAGATATCTTGTCTAAATCGTTTTGCAATTTGTTTTCATCTTCTGATAACTTTATTAGTCGATAAACGACAGTATCATCTGTAAACAACCCAAGACAGCTGCTCAGATTGTCTCACAAATCGTTTGTATAGATAAGAAACAGCAAAGGGCCTATAACACTACCTTGGCGAACACCAGATATCACTTCTGTTTTACTCGATGACTTTCCGTCAATTACAACGAACTGTGACCTCTCCGATAGGAAATCACAATCCCAGTACATAACTGAGACGATATGCCATAAGCACGCAATTTCACTTCAAGCTGCTTGTGTGGTACAGTGTCAAAAGCCTTCAGGAAATCTAGAAATAAGGAATGGATCTGAAATCGCTTGTCGATAGCACTCAATACTTCATGTGAATAAAAAGCTATTTGTGTTTCACAGGAACGATGTTTTCTAAACCCATGTTGACTGTGTGTCAATACACAGTTTTCTTCGAGGTAGCCGGCCGTTGTGCCCGAGCGGTTCTAGGCGCTTCAGTCCGGAACCGCGCTGCTGCTACGGTCGCAGGTTCGAATCCTGCCCCGGGCATGGATGTCTGTGCTTTCTTTAGGTTAGTTCGGCTTAAGTAATGCTAAGTCTATGGGTCTGATGACCTCAGACGTTAAGTCCCATAGTGCTCAGAGCCATTTGAACCAATTTTTTCTTCGAGGTAATTCATAATGTTTAAACACAATATATGTTCCAAAACCCTGCTGCACGTCAACGTTAACAATATGCACCTGTAATTTAGATGATTACTCCTACTATCTTCTTGAATATTGATGTGACCTGTGCAACTTTCCGGTCTTTGGGTACGGATCTTTCGTCGAGCGAACGGTTGTATATGATTCTTAAGTATGGAGCTAATGCATCAGCATACTCTGAAAGGAACCTAACTGGCATACAGTCTGGACCAGAAGACTTGCTTTTAGTAAGTGATTTGAGTTGCTTCACTACCCCGAGGATATTTACTTCTACGTTGCTCATGTTGCAGCTGTTCTCGATTCGAATTCTGAAATATTTACTTCGTCTTCTTTTGTGAAGGCATTTCGGAAGGCTGACGCATTGGATTACCACCGGAGATCCCATGGATGCCCAGCTCAGTGTACTCATGCCATAATTCTGCCCTCACTGGATTGCACCTGTGACGCAGCCATTCGCCTGGATGATGACGTTAAAGACCAAACATCGACCTAGTGTAACAAGAAATGCGATTCATTCGATAGGCGTCTCGTTTCTATTGATCCACGGTGAAACCTCAGTAATGCTATGCCCATCGCAGTCATAACTGAAGATGTCGTTGCGTCAACAAAGGAACATGCAGGGGTCCTGTGACGTTGAGCTCCATGTTCAACAAAGACCTTTGAACGACGTTCTCTGGTCGTCAGATCGCTGGGTACCCTGGATTGCACAACAAGGGATCCTCCGACGTCTACGTTTTGTGATGAGACATAGTCGTGCAACACCATACGGCCTGCTCGCTTTTCACGTCTTTCAACCACTTTCCATAGTGATCATAAGAGTAGCATGCCAAGAGGCGTCCAGCGGTTCCGTTTCAGAGCTTCTCGTTTCCAGCAGCATCCCCGCAACAATTCTGCACTTTGTCAAAACCGCTTACATCAGTGGATTTCCGCATCCGCGGCCGGTATCTTAGCTATAATGACTGCCCGTTCGTCTCTGTTCCGCTGACATTGTTTCCTTACTGCGCCATGTGCTAGCAACACCGCCAGCAGTAACACGGGGTGGCCAGTGGTCATAATGTTGTGGCTCATCAGAGTTAAGTGGCTCATGCCTGGCTCTATCCGCCACAAAAAGCCTTGGCTGTCTGAAGCTCACTTTTATTTCTGGCCAAGTCCCGCATACTCGTGTACCAAAAATCTGAATGAGGCACGGCTTCTCTGTGATATGCTACGTTCCAGAAGTGCTAGTCCAGCAACTTTGAAAGCTAACAGTTGTCTTACAACTTTACTCAAATGCCCAAGAGCATATTTTGAAACAATTTTTGAACTGATACATGACCGAAAAATGGTTAAACTTCCTGAAGCGAACAGATTAATCAACACTAGCGCGGAATACTGCAACGGTAATGGATGCTTCGTGTAAAGTGTCCCATCTTACAGATGAGTACACATTCAATGCAAACGTCTTTGTCATTTGTACGATCTGACCCACGATTCGAAGAAAGTGAATTATAGTCGAAATTATATAGTCGAAATTATTTGAAGGATTGACCTGAAGTCGTTGCTGCTGGCGGAACTGCATTCGCCGACAAAATGCAACACCGACATACCGCGAAATAGAGAGTAATAAGTGAGAGGGGATAGCGTGCGCAGGGCCGTGAAGCTTGTGCATTTGTTGCCGCAGAAGAGCCGTTAAATGGGACAACTAGTCACGAGAATCCCAGCTTTTGTCATTAATAAGAAAGCCACGTGGTTTCACGCTCACACAAAGGGAAACAAATAACTTTTGTAAAGGCGATATAAGATACAAGTGCTTTGATTACAAGATACGCAGCCCTCTAAGGATGACTGCAAACCGTCTCAAATGTTACACAACAGCCATCAAATTCCTAATTTTACAACAAAAGCAAAAAATAACAAAACAAACGTAAACTGCTTACTAATAGTTGAAAGAGAGAGAGAGAAAGAAAGAGAGAGAGACAGACTGACAGACAGACAGAGACAGAGACAGATAAAGACAGGTAGAGACAGACAAAGGTAGAGAGCCGGCCAGGGTGGCCGAGCGGTTCTAGGTTGAAGTAGCTCTAAGTTTGAGAGGTGGCATGAGCCCCCTCTCATATTTCTATCTTACTCTGAGTAATTCGATTTTCCTCTCTAATTGCATGTGGTGCAAAGTTACTATTCCTTCACATGCAGATTTCCCACGCTGCGTCTCTCGCCACCCAGGAGGCTCCGGTGACAGGCGGGTTCTGCTGAACTTGAAAGGGCTAAGCCGACGAGTGTGAGGGAATCAGGTGGATGCCGACATTGTCATAAGAGCGGGAGCGACACGCCCACAGGGGCCCGCGTTTTCTGCAAAATCGTAACTGCGATTGGCCTGCTCAGTGCATAGCTCCGTGTCGTAGCAAAATCGGCGCAGAAATTGGTGCCAAGAATCTCCATTGGTGGAATGGTAGTGCTTCGGCAACAGAGTGAAATTTTCCGCCGGTTTTCGAGTTGCTGATTGGAACGTTTAACCACGGCCATTGTCGTGGGGGCGGGAGATGTTCTGTGTTCAGCTTATACGGGTGCTCTTGTGAGAGTCGGCTCCCGCCTTTTGGTGGAAGTACTTTACAAGACTGAGCTCTCGCTGCTCTGGACAGCCTACCCTCCGTTGGCTGTCTAATGTACTTTCATTTAACTGTAACTGTTTGACGAAGTTGCTGAAGTTTCGACTTCAACATAACTTTGCGAGTACAGTTGGCAATTGAGCGTTCTGCGTACAAGCGGCCTATGTTGTCTGTCTTGAGCAGTTTTGGCTAAAGTTGACTGTATCGGAGTTACTGTGTAACTTCGCTTGTTAAAATCAATCACTGTACCGTCAATGATGGTGTGGTGAGCCATCTTCGTCTCCCTCAGAGGCGCATTTGTATTGCTAGGAAGTCTTTAGTCTGGAACAACCAGACCAGGATAATTTGTTTCGGGCTATACTCGCGACATTTCCATCACCACGACGGGACGTCGAAGCAACCAGCTATCGCCTCCGGTACGCCAGATCGTGTCCGTGCAGTTACGAAGACAGCTTGGTAATGTATGTCCGAAGCACCGGTAGATTAGGGATTTTCCTAGGTGATAATCAGAGCTCAGCAGTGGGCGCTTGTTCGTCTTTTCTAACTTTGTTCTGTCTTGGGTATTCATTGTCTGAGTTCTCACTACTGTAGCAACAATTAATGTTGGGTTGGCTGGGTGTTTCTCTTAAGATTTGAGTTGCAAGGAATTGGCTCCACATACCACTTCGTCATAAATGTCACAATCTAGTTTAGGGACAACTTCACCTTCACAGTATTTATTTGAATATCCAATTTGATGTATTGTAAATGTTTCATGTGTTTTGTTTATTATTTTGAGTTTAGTCATAATAAATCATATTGTTATTTTGGACAGAACTTTCATTCTGTTAATCGGTAGAGCAACCCTTTCATTTCTCACTATGTTAATGAAATGTTCCTTTATTTAATTAATTTCTATCAAATTAAATTATTGCATATGTCAAACTCTTTTCTACTCCACTTGCAGGATCGATTACAGTCAGTTCGCATTTCTTCTTAATCCATGTGCAACAGCGAAAGTCGGAGTTAGAGCATTATTTACATATGAAGATTCTAGAAGAATTTAGTGTTAAATACACTGCTAGCCCCGGCACCTCGCAAGTTCTAGGGGACCGATGGCCACTGAAGTTAAGTCCGATAGTGCTCAGAGCCATTTGAACCATTTTTGAAAGGGAGAGAGAGAGAGAGAGAGAGAGAGAGAGAGAGGGAGGGAGGGGGGGGGGGGAGAGATTCTTTCCATTATTCATCTGGGCCATGTTTCCGAACCTATTCTGTGTTCCATTACAAATGCAAAAAACACGAGATATTGGAAATTACTGTACGTGACACATGACTCGAAAACTAGTACCTTCCCATGGTAATTTAATACTGCTTAATACTGGTGACACGTACACATGTATGTGAACAATCCTGGCAGGGTTTTGCCATTTCTAATATCAATTGGGAGGTCTGAACTATCTAAACAGGGTGAGATGCGTTGTTCAGTTTCTAGTGCTGGCACCGTTGAAGTCATCAGCAGGAAAGGTACTGTAGTATTGCTCAAGATGAACTGTTGGTTTATATGGGTGAATCACCTAAATTGCTGCGGAAATGGAAAGTGTTATTGATGTGTGGTTTTTACAGAACGGATTGGCAATCCAGTGCTAGTATTGTTAGCTAATCAACAGACAGTAATAACCCTTAGAAACTGTATATTTTGTGCAAGCATAGAGTTTTCTAAATGGAATAATGCTTATTGACATTAACAAACTGAAGGTAGAATGTCAGAGATGTTTGTAGCAAGATTCCAGTGCGAGTCGTTTACGAGACTTCGTATTATGAAAAGTTCCCACACGACACTTGTACAATATCCGTAGTAAAGAGCAACAAAAGTGCATATACTTGTTATGTGGATTCTGACTAGTAAGGAGACAACTGATCATCACAGGTTGTGTTCAGAATGACCTCCGGCAGCGGCCATATACGCTTCCAGTCTGGTAAGGAACGACTGCTGCACACGTGCTAACATTTATGCGGAGATGTCCGAGCAGACAGCAATAACACGTCATTGCATATAATCGGTTGTAGCTGGTATCTCCTAGTAGAAGCGTCTTTCAGAGTTTCCCACAGAAAAAAAAGTCTACAGGCGTCAAATTCGGGGAACGGGCCGGTCGAGGTAGATGTCCTGTGCGTGCAATCCATCGATGTGCAAACAAATCGTGAAGACCTGCTGTAGTACTTTGGGCACTACGGGCCGGACCGCCTTCATGTTGGTACCACAGGTTCCTCCTAGTATGCAGGGAAACGTCTTTTAGCATCCGTGGAAGATGGTCTGTTAGCAGGCTGCGATAGTTATACGCGTTCAGTGATCCGTGTATGAAAAACGGGCCTATTATCTGATGGTCCACTATCCCACACCGCACATTTACACTCTATGCACGCTGACGTTCCATGTCACGATGACAGCGGGGTCTGTCAACAGACCAGTAGTGCGTGTTTCTGCGGTTTGTCTGACCATGAGTGGTAAATGTGGCTTCGTCAAGATATTTGATACATCTGCAGAGTTAATACCCATTATAGAAGTTAACACAATTCTCATAATTGTTTCCACGTAGTTCTTGATGGAGCGAGATGTGATGGTGCTGGAAACTATGTCGACGGAGAATGCGTAGGCCACTTGCCTGACTGGCGCCACTTCCTCGTGTTATTGTGCGGATCAACTGCAACAGTAGCAAGAACATTAATTTCCACCCTCTTCTGTCGTCATTTTATAACACTACGGTCCGCTACTGCTATACCATAACCTCGAAGTTGGAGGCAGATCGTAAATGGAACTATCTCGTTAAAGCGATTATGGTATAAAGCACCAGAGCAGTGTTACCCGCTGAAAGGAATTTTGCTTTGTTGACCGCGATGTACCTAACGGAGGTGGCTTATCGGAAGTGAAAGTCAGAATTACGTAAATATTTAAACAGTAACAAACAATAATTTACCTATCCACAGCGTCCAAAAAAAAGTGTGAAAATGTGTGTGAAATCTTATGGTACTTAACTGCTGAGGTCATCAGTCCGTAAGCTTACACACTACTTAACCTAAATTATCCTAAGGACAACACACACACCCATGCCCGAGGGAGGACTCGAACCTCCGCCGGTACCAGCCGCACGGTCGCCAGCCTAATTAGGCATAAGAATGAGTAACATTCTTCTTCAAGAAAATGAAAATAAGTAACTTCAATGGGCAAACACAGCCTATACTTTGTCACACAAGAGTGCAATGAACTCTAGCACCTGCATACAGTATGTTCACGGTAAGGTTGGAGCTGACAGAGCAGAACAAAGTATTTGCATAAATATAACAGATAACGAAACACACTATTACCTTGAGGACTTAGTCAAAGTGAATGGTCTCAGTGACGTTACTATTAATATTCACTGTAGAGTCGTAAATTGGGCGTAGGTTTAATATTACTTTTCAAACGAATTACTATCTGACATGAAATATGGATATGGTTCACAGCAAAATTAGTAATTGTGCATAGATTAATTCTCTCACTACCAAACATCTTTCTACTTAGAATGAAAATTAAATGGAGTTCAATAACAAATTACTTCTCACTGCCTTTTGAATAAAGAAGTTACTGTTTTCATAGATAGTGGTCTTTCTATTAATCGTTATCTAGCATGAGCACAATAGACAAACTGTGGTTCCTGTTACACCATAATATGCACGTCCAATACACAAGAGAGACAAGCACTTAGCAAACATGAGTATATAACTTTCCACAAATGCAGTTCACGACTTTTACTGCAGTGAGACACAATATTGACAAATCTGTAAAAAAGCTGACTCACCTTTTAAAATTTACAACAGGCAGCACTGTGATCATTAACCAAGCAAAACTTCATAAGCCTCAGTTTTAAGAACTTTTAAATTTTAAAAGTAACACCAAATTGTCTTTATTACTACAGTCTTCTACTTTCAAGTCAATGATTAAATAAGTAACTTTGAAAGTCCACAAAACTTAAAATTGGACTGTTTCAATCGCTGGAAGGCTTTCACAAAGCTACATTTACTATCTCCCACAATTTTAACAAATCCACAGTAAATTTGAATACTCCCTTCTTACCAAAGATCAAACAACATCATCTAATTAACTGTTTGGCTTTGAGGCTTTTATTTTCTCCACAACAAGGACACTCGGTAATCATAGTTGAAACGGAGAGGAACCTGAGAAGTGTTGTGATAAGGAAAAAATTAAGGTGGGTACATAAATTCAGTTATAAATTACCTTATATTTGAGCACACTATAACATCTTATGAGCTGATCCTTCACTGTACATTACTATAGTTCTTTTGTTCCATTACAGTGATTGCGCAATGAGGCGGCGAGTGCATGTTGGTAGGTGGATTTGCGGGTAGAATTACTGGACTCTGTCATTTCTTGGTGGCGATGATAGATACCAATTCCAGAATAGTTCCAGCTCTTTATCTATCCATCCGAGGCATTAGAAAGCGTCAGGAAAAGCATCTCTCGGAACCAGCTCAATACACAACTATTACATGAGCATTTGATAGCTTGGTGGCTCGTCCCCGACTGACTCTTGGTTCCACCTTTCTATTCATGCCCACCACATTTTGCGCGCGCTACACATTTCCGTTCCCGAGGGGAACCACACCACCTTTTGCATACAAAATAACTAAGAACCCTAAGAGAAGGTCAGCAGTTTACATAACAGCAACCAAACATATTAAATAAAATGGTTCAAATGGCTCTGACCATTATGTGACTTAACGTCTGAGTTCATCAGTCCCCTAGAACTTAGAACTACTTAAACCTATCTAACCGAAGGACATCACACACATCCATGCCCGAGGCAGGATTCGGACCTGCGATCGCAGCGGTCGCGCGGTTCCAGACTGTAGCCCCTAGAACCGCTCGGCCACTTCGGCCGCAAATATTAAATAAAAAAGAACATTTGTATATATTGACATTCCTACAAAAAATTATTCACACAGAAATTACAATAATATACAGTAAGTTTTGTTCCCTCCAAATGAGACAAAGAATTTAAAAGACATATGCAATACATTGCATAGAATCAAACCATGACAACAAAGTTTTTACAAAGAAAGGAGTATACAATTTTGTGTTATCGATTCAATCAAACAACGTTTACAGAAGCTCAGCAATGGAATTTTGAACAAAACAGAAAGCAATATGAATCAATAAAAGGTATGTAGTGTCTAAGCTATGGTGTTACAACTTGCTTCTTTCTTGTTACGTTGTCTAGGTGTTACACTGCCGCTTTCAAGTAACTGGCTGAAGAGGTTGACAAATAATGGCCGAGATGGTTGACGTCTATTGAGATACCTTACTGCGTAAACCGTACAAGAACGAACTGCATTTTTCCTAAGCTCTCCGTAGACCATGAACATGTCAGATTTTCTGCGTTGATAAACCCCAACGTCCACTCACGCTACCAGTTTGGGCAATTCAGTATGCCATCTTCGGGCCCCATATGCACCTCTCAGAAATTATTGACTGCAGTCAAGTCTTCCAAGAAAGCACTTGAGAATTCACGACATCCAGAAAGAGATGGCCCCAGTATGCCAGTATAAATAACTTTTGAGAGGTGCATGTGGCGCCTGAAGATGGCATACTGAATTGCCCAAACTGGTAGCGAAAACAGAATATAATAACTTCTTATTCTGCATGGCTGTTAGGCGAAGTCCTTTGTTACATAATTGACCAGCCGCTGTCCCACGTCCACAATGGTTCAAGAGAGATTACACAATTCGTCTTGTTTTTCTCGCGACATCAAATTCCATTTCTTCACTGGCTCTTTACCAAACTGTCAACTTCCACCTGGCCCAGACGTCAAGCTTCGCTGCAGATCAGTATGTCAACACAACGTAAATTCCAAAAAGAAGTATAAGAACAAAATAAACATTGCCAGTGTCCTGCTCCTCTCTTTGTTCATTCACGTTTTACACCTGTAGCTAGATTACTCCTTCGCGAGTCGAAGACGATCGGTGTCTGTCTGTAACACAGTGACGGTAAAGAGACCAGAGGTGACTGTTTCGGCTGAGTGCGACCGCTTGTATGCGAGCCTCACTGACCCTTGGCAGGACGGTGAGAAGCCGTAGGGTGGCGCGAGATCGAAGCCGCTTAGCCAATCCCGCGACAGTCCAGATGTGACGTCACGTCCGTCACTGCAGCTCGCACAACTGACTGCTTAGCTTCGCACACGTCTGCGCACGTCTGGCATAAAGCATAAAACTTGTTGCAGAGGGGGATAGTGCAACTTTGGGAGCGATCGAGTCAAGTTAGCTGATATATATGCAAATGATGTAGGTTATTAGTTTTTGAGCCAAGAAAGTATCTACAACGACCTGCACATCCTCTTTAGTAAGATTAGTAATAATTTAACTACAAATTGAGATCGATCTACTACATAAAATCTCACTGTAGGATTGTCTCTGAGCACTATATGACTTAACTTCTGAGGTCATCAGTCCCCCGGAACTTAGAACTACTTAAACCTAATCAACCTAAGGACATCACACACATAGAGGCTCGAGGCAGGATTCGAACCTGCGACCGTAGCGGTCTTGCGGTTTCAGACTGCAGCGCCTAGAACCGCTCGGCCACTCCGGCCGGCTCTCACTGTAGGACGCATAGAGTGAACTACCTTTGCGTTCATTTCTATACTTAATAGCTGATAAGACGTGATAGAACCAGATTTTTAATTAAAGTCAGAATTACTATTGTGCACAGATAAGAGAGTATTAAGACGCCTTCTCTGGTAACACAAGAAAGGAATGGAGAACTGTTGAGCAAAGCCTAAGTCCACTGCTGAACTGTCAGGCGCCACTGCAGCAGAACGACGTCATAGGGAGACAGGTTCCATCACTTTGGTGACCATGCATCACTGAGCAAGAACGCCTGAGTCGAACACAAAAGTAACTGTTCAGTGCGCTGACGCAGTAGAAGCCAACCAAAGTGGTTGAATCATGAAAGTCCGGATATCAGGGGTCGTCCAGGAATGCTGACTACACGGGAAAAGCAGGCCGATTAACTACGTTGTTGCCTCACAGCAACATGAAGAATGAAGACCAGTCTGGCACAATTACTGCTTAATTCCAGCCGACCACACTACAGGAAGGACCTACGTTGTCCATCTAGCTGTGTACAAACTTCTGTGGAAGAGCAAGGACCACCTCGGGAAGATAGACACTACCAGCCACTGTGCCATCATCCATGATGAGACTGAGGAGAAGAGCTTTAGCGCCTTCGACCTCTCTGGAGTACCCTACTACAAATTCTGTTGCGTTCCACCCTATCTGGGAACATGTTGCTGCTCTTCTGTCATCAAAGGGATGCAAGTCTTGGCTTCTGACCACCTGTTCCTATGGGAAAACGCTGTTGCCTTTCATATGCCCAGTCTACAATGTGACCATGCAGGTCCTGATCACCCACTTCCAAATCTGCAAGCCGCCTAGGACAGTGCGGGCAACAACACGTGCTGGCTTTGTGAGACTGACAGCCTCATGATCTCTCTAGAACTAATGCTGTTGCTACAGCTAAGAGCCATGCCTTGGTCAGTAAACCAAGATGGCACAATCCGCCAGCGTACCCGCCAACACTAGCTGCCTGGGACATCAATACATCATCTGTTGAATTTTATGAATAATAAATATTCGGTGTCTTAACATTGCTTTACTAGCGCCCAATGTTGGGCATCCAGCAGGTATCAGTGCATACCACACCACTACAACCCACAACACTAGAGGTCACAAGTTCTCGTTCTACAATTAATTACCTGAGACAACAACACAAACTACGTGGTAGCATGTGGTGGATAGTCCAGAAACAATTAGTTCTTAATTTTCTGTATTTAGTTACAAATTTTAATAAATTATTTAGAATTTTCCACAGTTTCGCCAGTAATTTAAATTCCATTCTCGCTCTACAATTAATTACCTGAGACAACAACACAAACTACGTGGTAGCATGTGGTGGATAGTCCAGAAACACTTAGTTCTTAATTTTCTGTATTTAGTTACAAATTTTAATAAATGATTTAGAATTTTCCACAGTTTCGCCAGTAATTTAAATTCCATTAGAGACACATAAATTTAGACAGCAGAAATTCTAAGAGCAAACCATATTCTACAACATTCAAGTTCCATTCGTCTGATATTGTAAATGTTTGAGGCAGACTGCAAAAACTGAATAATGGTCTCATTATTTGAAATGTGAAATCATTTTAACGAAGACTTTGAGCGAAATACTTAGCCTATTTTTTTGTAATATATTATTTTCATCAGCATTTCAGAATACTCCTACTGACATCTCTAGCTTTAAGATAAAATTTTTTTTATCGAAAGTCATAATTCAGGCTGGTGAATTCTCTAATCCGCTGAATGGCCTACATTCGCAGAAATTCGGAGGTTAGGGGAACAGGTCATACAGAACTGACCGCCGTCTTCACGGCTGGGTCAGCCGTCCGGACGCAGTAGCAGTGCTACTCTGGGCGGTAATTCAGGAGCATTATTTTACGGACTCGGAAGTGTTTTGTGCGGTAGGTGTGAAAAAGTGGAGTAATTTTTGCGATGGTTCAGTGTGGATTGTGAATACAGTATTTCACAATAGCTCACACTTAAAATAATTTCATCGGTTGTTCGACTGAACTCGTTATTTTCACAAGTAAGGGTGGTACGGACTTCAAGTAATTTCCTAGCAAGTTGGACTCTTAACTGAGACTGTTCACAGCGGGCTCTATATATTTCACAGTTAGAATAGTTTCGTTGAGTTCTGACGGACTTGTCTTTATCACAATTAGTGCTAGTCAGTGATGGTGGTGGTGGTGGTTAGTGTTTAACGTCCCGTCGACAACGAGGTCATTAGAGACGGAGCGCAAGCTCGGGTTAGGGAAGGATTGGAAAGGAAATCGGCCGTGCCCTTTCAAAGGAACCTTCCCGGCATTTGCCTAAAACGATTTAGGGAAATCACGGAAAAACCTAAATCAGGATGGCCGGAGACGGGATTGAACCGTCGTTCTCCCGAATGTAGTCAGTGATAGAACATTTCATTTCAGGATCGTGAATGTATACACTTTAAATAATTTTTTCAGATTTACGTTAGCTATTTAAAATTTATTGCGAGTTTCTAACAACTATATGTAAAGTTCTATGTACTGACTTGGCAGCATATACTGATAAATGTTGGTCTTATGTCAAAGCGGTAGGTGGATCAAAAAAAAATGTCCAGACACTCTGTGACCAAAATAGTACTGAAACAGAGGATGACAGACTAAAGGCCGAAATACTAAATGTCTATTTCCAAAGCTGTTTCACAGAGGAAGACTGCACTATAGTTCCTTCTCTAGATTGTCGCACAGATGACAAAATGGTAGATATCGATATAGACGACAGAGGGATAGAAAAACAATTAAAATCGCTCAAAAGGGGAAAGGTCGCTGGACCTGATGGGACACCAGTTCGATTTTACACAGAGTTCGCGAAGGAACTTGCCCCCCTTCTTGCAGCGGTGTACCGTAGGTCTCTAGAAGAGCGTAGCGTTCCAAAGGATTGGAAAAGGGCACAGGTCATCCGAGTTTTCAAGAAGGGACGTTGAACTGATGTGCAGAACTAAAGACCTATATCTCTTACGTCGATCAGTTGTAGAAATTTGGAATACATTTAATGTTCGAGTATAATGACTTTACTGGAGACCAGAAATCTACTTTGTAGGAATCAGCATGAGTTTCGAAAAAGACGATCGTGTGAAACCCAGCTCGAGCTATTCGTCCACGAGACTCAGAGGGCCATAGAAACGGGTTCCCAGGTAGATGCGGTGTTTCTTGACTTCCGTAAGGCGTTCGATACAGCTCCCCACAGTCGTTTAATGAACAAAGTAAGAGCATATGGACTACCTGACCAATTCTGTGATTGGATTGAACAGTTCCTAGATAACAGAACGCAGCATGCCATTCTCAATGGAGGGAAGTCTCCCGAAGTCTCCCCAGGGGAGTGTCGTAGGACCGTTGCTATTCACAATATACATAAATGACCTTGAGGATAATATCGGAAGTTCACTGAGGCTTTTTGCGGGTGATGCTGTGGTATATCGAGAGGTTGTAACAATGGAAAATTGTACTGAATTGGAGGAGGATCTCCAACGAGTTGA
The DNA here is from genome assembly GCF_023897955.1 of Schistocerca gregaria. Taxonomy (NCBI): domain Eukaryota; kingdom Metazoa; phylum Arthropoda; class Insecta; order Orthoptera; family Acrididae; genus Schistocerca; species Schistocerca gregaria. The sequence continues at coordinate 801,938,683 of NC_064921.1, read as the reverse complement.
CGCATGGTGCAGGGAATGGCAATTGAATCTCAATGTAGACAAGTGTAATAGAGGGAGGAGGAGGAGATTAGTGTTTAACGTCCCGTCGACAACTAGGTCATTAGAGACGGAGCGCAAGCCCGGGTGAGGGAAGGATTGGGAAGGAAATCACCCGTGCCCTTTCAAAGGAACCATCCCGGCATTTGCCTGAAGCGATTTAGGGAAATCACGGAAAACCTAAATCAGGATTGAACCGCGACAAGTGTAATGTGCTGCGAATACATAGAAAGAAAGGTCCTTTATCCTTTAGCTACAATATAGCAGGTCAGCGACTGGAAGCAGTTAATTCCATAAATTATCTGGGAGTAGGCATTAGGAGTGATTTAAAATGGAGTGATCATATAAAGTTGATCGCCGGTAAAGCAGATGCCAGACTGAGATTCATTGGAAGAATTCTAAGGAAATGCAATCCGAAAACAATGGAAGGAGGTTACAGCATACTTGTTCTCCCTCTGCTTGAATACTGCTCAGCAGTGTGGGATCCGTACCAGATAGGGTTGATAGAAGAGATAGAGAAACTCCAACGGAGAGCAGCGCACTTCGTTACAGGATCATCTAGTAATCGCGAATGCGTTACAGAGAAGATAGATAAAATCCAGAGGAAGACTCTGCAGGAGAGACGCTCAGTAGCTCGGTACGGGCTTTTGTTGAAGTTTCGAGAACATACCTTCACCAAGGAGTCAAGCAGTATATTGCTTCCTCCTACGTATATCTCGCGAAGAGACCATGAGGATAAAATCAGAGAGATTAGAGCCCACACAGAGGCATACCGACAATCTTTGTTTCCACGAACAATAGGAGACTGGAATAAAGGGAGAACCCATAGAAGTACCCAAAGGACCCTCCGCCACACGCCATCGGGTGGCTTGCGGAGTATGGATGTAGATGTAGATGTATAGCTACAGCGAGTACATTTTTCACCATTCTGTCATTTATTATGTGTAATTAATGAATTAATAGCGAATGATATTGAACTCTAAACTCATTCTTGGGGAACATTTTCTGCATGCAGCACCTATGAACCTCTCTTAAAATATTATATTCCGATTTTGTGTATCAAGGATAGCTAATTTGATTTTTTTTATGTGCGACTGGTACGCACTCTTAAACCATGCGACAATGATACGATCCAGAAGACCATAACTCTTAGTTTATTACCGTACCGTCGCAGGGATATTCAATTTCAATCAACTCGAGATATTGTCTACTTGCCCTAGTAATTCTCAAACAGCCGCGAGGTCTGGGACGCCATGCCACGATTCCCGTGGCTCCTCCCGTCGGAGGTTCGAGTCCTCGCTCGGGCATGTGTGTGTGTGTGTGTGTGTGTGTGTGTGTGTGTGTGTGGTCTTTAGCTTAAGTTTAAGTTAGATTAAGTAGAGTGTCAGCCTGGGGGCCGATGACTTCAGCAGTTTGGTCCCACAGGACCTTCCCACAGATTTCCAAAATTCCAATTCTCCTACATGGCGTCGTTGTTGTTGTGTGGTTCAGTTTTACTGAAGCCTAAACGGAGATTTCATCCTCCACCTTTGGTGGCTAATTTGGATCTTTTTTCGGACCATTCCACACGCACTTCTTCTTCAGACTTTTTACTACGTCTACTATCTACATCTACATTTATACTCCGCAAGCCACCCAACGGTGTGTGGCGGAGGGCACTTTACGCAATCTGGGATAACAATCTCCACGTATATAGATAGTATTAGTATCGGACATAAACGTATAAAACGGCATTCATTACTGGTGGAGCTGTCATTTATACTCAGGTAATTCATGTGAAAAGTTTCCTGCGTGATTAAGGCTGCGCCGGCCGTATGGCCGAGCACTTCTAGGCCCTTCAGTCCGGAACCGTACGACGGCCACGGTCGCAGGCTCGAATCCCGCCTCGGTCATGGATGAGCGTGATGTCCCTAAGCTAGTTATGTCTAAGTAGTTCTAAGTTCCAGGAGACCGACGACCTCAGATGCCAAGTCCCACAGTGCTCAGAGCCATTTGAACCATTAAGGCTGCACAACCGAACTCGGAGTGATAATTGGAGTTAGACCTGTTGGAAATTTCATTTTGGAAACTGTTAGGGGGTTCAGTATTTCGAGATCTACACAGACTTTGCTGCTGTCGTTCATCAATCGAAAGCAATCAGCCACCGCGTTGTCCGTGGTGAGAGGCAATGCCTGAAATATGGTATTTCAGGCATTACCTCTCAGCACCGAGAACGCAGTGGCAAATGGCCCTCACTTCATGAAAAACAGCAGCAACGTTTGTGTAGACTTGTCACTGCTAACAGACAAGCTGCACTTCGTGAAATGACCATGTAAATCAATGTGGGACGTACGACGAACATATCCGTTAGAACTTCGCGGCGAAATATGGCGTTCATGGGCTATAGCAGCAGACGACAAAAGTGGGCGGCTTTGCTAACAGCACGACATTGCTCTTAGCGCATCTCCTGGGCCTGTGACCATATCTGTTTGGCGCTAGACTGCTGCAAAAACGTGGCTTGGTCAGATGAGTGCCGGTGTCAGTTGGTAAGAGCTGATGGTAGCGTTGGAGTATGGCGCAGATCCCACCATACTATGGACCCAAGCTATCAACAGGACACTATCCAAGCTGGTCGCGTCCACAGCTCGTCGTCTAATGGCTAGCATTGCTACCTCTGGATCAGGTGGTCCTGGGTTTCGTTCCCGGCCGAGTTGGTGATTCTCTCTGCCCAGGGACTGGGTGTTTGTGTTGTCCTCATCATTCCATCATCATTCGTGTAAGTAGCTAAACTGGACTGTGTACTAGAAAAATGAAATAAATAATATGTTCATATAGACCACACTTGCAGATTGACATGGAATAGAAAATCACAGCGCCGTGTGAGAAGAAACAAAAATATTTGTTCAGAATTACGAACGTATGCTTTAGATTCATTACCTACCCCTATTGTAACTGCATTTGCTATTTCGTACCTGATTCCTTACAGTATGTCACGAAACGAAAGTCAACAGCTTGCTCGTAAGAAAACAAAGAAAAGCCGATTAACATTTCCGACAGCACGGTCTACAGTCATTTGTCTAGTCGCTGTTTAATGGTGCTACTTGTAGAGCATTATAATGTGCTGCCACCTAACGCCAGAGTCTATAAACACCCAGTGGCTCGAATCTACCTGCCTGATTCTTCCATCCGTTTCTTGTCTGAGTAGTAGGGACACCAATTTGTACAAGGCAGGACGTGGTGTCGATACCGGTTGTACAAAATTAAGCTCTAGAGTACTTTTTCCTACGTGCAGTTCGTTTTGCTACTACTTGTTGTTCTTTTGTTGGTGAACGCTGAGGTGAGGGAGGAAGGAAGACCCATCGACAACGAGTTCGTAAGAGACGGAACACAAGCTGTGATGGGTGTCCGTCCGATCGTTAAGATAAAAAAGGTTATTGGGAACAATGAAACTTGTAGGAACAAGAACAGTACTTTAGTTGCTGCGTTTGATGTGTGAATATAGTACATTTGGAGCATTCTGTGACCACTGAGGGAGTGATTTATTGTTGTCGAAGTCTCTCCTAGACAACTTAGAGGTTTCTGGCACACGGCGCGCTGACCGAGGATGCTAGTTCTTTCTTTGAGAGCGATTATAGAAACAAGAGTCTGTGATGTGATCTCCCGAGAAATATGCAATCTCTCGAAAAATAATTCTTTGCAGACAAAACAGTAAAGAAAGGCACAGACTGAAAACTGTGGGTAATATTATCACTGTTCTGAGCTCTAATAAGTACTGTACGTAAGGTTGAAGAGATTGGCAACAGAACCGAATTAGGCTAATGAGGAGTCTGTTGGGGACAAAAAGCAGGGAAAGGGGCGTCTTGAGGACAGCCCGTCTCCTCTGTCTGGGGCCTGCGGCGGACAGCTGACCTCGAGATCACAGTAGCAGCTGTCTGCTCGGCTGAGGTCCGCCAAGTGTGCGGCAGGTGGCTCTGTGGCGTTCCAGTCCTGCCATTACGCTGATTATACTATTTAAATCTATCACTGCGCAGGAACTGGACAGGATTATTGACAGTCGGGCTGTTTGACGCAGACGATGAAAAGGTGCGAAATAATGACGACGCGAGCATGGACGTGTCATAAAAAAGGAACTCAGGACAGTCGCTGGGCACCGAAATTGGCTCTGACGCAATGTTGTGTACAAACTCACAGGCTACCGAGGTACCTTGAACGCTATCTTTGAACATCTCCACACACACACTAATCTCAAAACCTCGTCACTAATCAAGGCGTGCTGATAGCGCTTACGAACACATTCCATCGGCCCAGCAAATCTGGGACGTTATTCGTTTCGTCCACTTCTCTCTGATAAGCAATTTGTTACCTCCAGATAGTTTCTCTTGTCACCGTGATCGCTGCTGCGTCGGACTTCTGGTGTTTCTGCCGAAATGCTCCATGAATAAACTGGGTCTGCTTGGACGATTACAGACAAGAAACAGCAATATTTTAAGGTAATTTAGATATAGTCTTCTACAAAAATGAAGGTTTAGGTGGCCTTTGCATTATGAGAGTCAGTAAGCCTCAATGCCAGATTATTACGGAAAACGACCTGTTACTCATTGGAAAATATTCGAAATGGAAAACTATTAAAGAGAAGTTTGCTTATTCTAGCGAAACGGCGATGTGGCGGCAGACCAAGTAATTACCATGCTCGCGTAAGAGACAAAGAAAATGGTTCGGAGAGAGACTGCTTAGCTGTGAGCTATAGCCATGAAGGCTCTAGAAATTCGATGCAAGAAGCGGCGTACACAGTTGCGCTTACCAGCTTACCGAAGCACGCAGGTGGGCGGCGGTAGCCCACAGCGCCGACCCGAGGTGTGCTTGCGTCTACTCCAGCGCCTGTCAGCGCCATAGTGTCGCGACCTGACAGAATTAACAGCGAGCCTGTACTCTGCTAGTCTGACTCCAGGCTGGTGGAGGTCGGGGCGTGTACCAGATTGCTGCACCAGCGTTCACATTGGCAAAACGGTAAACAAATGAGAACCGAATCAAGCGAGTGAGACGAAACGAATAAGTGACGAACGAATGAACAAACCGAGACGGAGCGCGGTCTCTCCGGCCGTCTCATAGCATGGGCGGTGTGTCTTCACAGGCCTCGTTGCCAGCCTTGTAGTGTAGCTGTACCGACCTACCCCTGTTAACGCCTTTATCGCGGGATTGAGGACGTTCTTAGCTCTAGGTTCCCCTCTCTATCTGACGCCAATATGAAGACACGCATACTAACTTCTCTTTCAGCGACCACAAGGACCACGAAAAAAATTTGAACGGAAACGGCTGTTCCTAAAGCACTGCCAAGTTGGGATCTAATTAAAGAAATATATGATGCAAGGTAACGAGCCCGCGGAGTATACATGGAGCATACATAGCCACACAGCTATGGCACAAATCCAGCGGGAACAGTCTCCGCCACGACATTCCAGAAGTGTTTTACTCGACACAGCCATTGCTGGACGGGCAGGAAGTCTTCGCCACAAAGTACTACTCGAGAGGAGAGAGATTTTCGGATGGACAGTGCAAGCGTGGGAATGGACTGTAACGCAAAATCGCAAGCTCTAAGATTATTAGTAATTAGCACATCGAACTATTCGGTTCAATAAAAGCTAAAACGAAGACACATAAAGACTGTTAATGAAGAGAAACTTAGGTTTCCAATTATAAAGTGCAAAATACTATTGTTAACGCAACAAGGGGAAGAAGTCTGGCTTGTGGTGCGGGATTTGACTATCAACATTGGCTCAGTTCGAAATAGAGCAGCTGGTTGCAACACGGACGCCAACCGGCTACAAAGCGTGGCAGAGGACCTCATATGTCTGATCTCTTCCCTAATCTATCTTGAACCCTTATATTTCTTTTCCCTCTTCCTCCTGTTCCACCACATACTGTCCCTCTAAGCATTTCCTCCTCATACTCTGCCTCTCATTCATCTGCCTCCTCACTCCCTGTACCTCTTCCATTTGCCTGTAGTTTTCCTCTTCCTTCTCCTTCTACACTTGTACCTCTCCCACCTGCCTCACTTGCATCACTCTCGTCATATCTCCTCCTTCTTCCACCTCACGTTATTTCCCTCTTCCACCGTCTTCTCACACCCTCTTGCTTTTCCATCTGACCAGTAACTGTCTCAATCTTCCACCTCCGCTCCTACCTCTCTCTGTCCATCTCCTCCTTTCTGCTCTCTCTCTCTCTCCTTCTCCTCCTCCCCCTCTCTCTGCCTGTCTCCTCATCCCCCCTTCCCTCCCTGACCACCTCACACTCCCCAACCTGAATCCATCACTTCCTCATTCCTCTGCCCATCTCATCATCCCCCATTTCTCTCTCCATAACACACCTCCTTCTCTTTGTCCATCTCCTCCTCCTGTTTGTTGTAATCATCTTCTCTCTCTCTCTGTCCATCTCCTTCTCCTTCCTATTTGTCCATCTCCTCCTTCCCCTTCTCTCTCTGTTCACCTCCTCCCTTCTTCTCCCCCTCCTCCTCCTCTCTGTCCAACTCCTGTGTCAGTGGAAGCTAGGTGCGTCTTATAACGGCAGTTATGTGTACCAAGTTGGGTTGAAATCGATCCAGGGGTTTAGCAGAAGACCTGGAACACACACACACACAAACTTGTATATACTAGCTGTTACCCACAGCTGCGTTCGCATATCAATAGAATTAAATGTCTGTATAGCTTTATTCACTGGGAGACACGTTCATGATGCTCGGCGGTTTGGTGCAAGTATTTTTATTTGACACCACTTTGGCGAATTGCTCGTCGATGCTGGTGAAATGAAGATGAGACAACACACACACCAAGTCCTGAGAGGAGAAAATCCGACCCGACCAGGAATCGAGCCCGAATGACTGAGGTTTCTATGGGGACCCAACAACGATAAAACGCAGGAGATATGAGAGAGGCGAAATACCCTCAGATTTCATGCAGAATGTAATAAGTTCAATGCCAAAGAAGGCACGTGCTAACTGTTAGTTAAATAAGGCGTTGTTGTAAAATACAGACACGAATTATTTGGAAAAGAATGGGAAAACTGGTAGAAGCCGAATTCGGAAAAGAACAGTTTGAGTTCCGAAGAAACGCAGAAACAGGCAGAAAAACACAGATACAGGCTGTACTCACCATACGACTCGTCTCAGAAGAGAGGTTGAAGAAAGGCCAAACTACGTTCATAGCATTCATAGCTGCAGACAAAACGTTTGACAATATTCGTTGGAGTAAATAGTTTGAAATTTTAAAAGTAGCAGGGATATAACAGCAAGAGCGAAAGGATGTTTGCAAATTGCGCAGAAACAAGACGGTAGTTCTAAGACTCGAAGGACAAGAAAGGGAAGCAGTAGACGAGAAAGAAGTGAGGCAGGGGTGTGCCCTTCGCTGATATTATTCTATGTGTACATTAGGTGTGTCGTGAAGGAGAACAAGCAGAAATTTAGAAAAAGAAATAAAGTTTATGGAGGTAAAATTTAAATAGGAATATGACTGCTAAAGACGTTGTAATTATGTCTGTCCGCAGATTCGAATACACGTGTCATTCGGTGTAACTGATGCCATTCACATGGAAAAAGAGTAATGCAACACCTTTTTTCTGAAAGCAAGGTTGGTTTCACTCCAAAACACCACATTATGCCTCTGCTACAAAGCTCCATTTTCCAACATGCGTTCAGTGCGACGGCCTTTCGCTTCCTTACTTGGACGGCGTGGACGCCCGCATGGTGCCACTCTACTGGTCGACGTTGGGGCCAACGTCTTGATGCATCAGTAACCTCCCCACCATCCATCCTTCATTGGGCCAATCAGATGCAGGTCGGAAAGTACGAGATCAGGGCTGAAGTGTGGATGAGGACGAACAGTTCAACCGAGTTATCTCAGCTCATCTCGGATGCTCAGACTTGTTTGAGACCTAGCGTTGTTATAGAGAAGCTGAAGTTAGTTTGCAGGTTTGTGGGCATGAATACAGTGAAGTCGTTTCTACAGTTTCCTGATGGTAGCACAACACACTTCAAAGTTGATCGTTGAGCCACGAGGGAGGACATCAAACAGTATAACCCCTTCAGATTCGCGGAAGATCGCTGCCTTGACTTTACTGGTTGACGATGCGGCTATGAACTGGTTCTTCACAGGGGAAGTGGTTTGGCACCACTCCACAGATAACCATTTCGTTTCCGGTTCGACGTGATGGACGCATGTTTCATCACCTGTGTTCATGTTCGACAAAAATTTGTCACGATCAGCCTCATAATGCGCAATGAATTCCGCACAGAAGGTTTTTCGGTGCCCTCTATGACCTTTGTTACGCGTCGAGGAACTCAGCGGGCACATACCTTTGAGTACACCAGCTGGTGGACGAGTGAGGCATCATTACCAACAGAGAAGTCCGGTTGAGCATCGAGTTGTTTGTTTGTGATCCGTTCATCACCTCGAATGAGAGTTTCCGCACGTTCGAATGTTGCTGGAATCACAGCTGTGTGTGGTTGGCGGGTACGTGGGAGAGCGGACAGGTTTACGCGACGTGGTTGCGATGATGACAGACACCTCGTCCAAGGACTCGACGTGCTTTTGTTCATTGCCAGGTCTCTGTAGACATTCTCAAAGCGCCTATGAAATGTCTGCCATCCACTAGTTTTACACCAAAAGGAACCCAATAACAGCTCTCTCCTCCGAACGCACCTCCGTTACAGACGCCATTTTGAAGTCTGTCTGAAGTGCCGCCACCTATCGGAAGTTCATGAAACGGTAGGGGATGAAGCGAGAATATTCCACCATGTCCCACAACTAAATTCTGCATTTTATCCACCGAAACCGGCCGAGAAAAAATGTGTTGCATTACTTATTGGGCGCCCCTCGCATTCTCTGATTTTAATCCAGAGAAGGAATTAACTAACTTCAGAAGAGCATAGATTCTCTTCTTTCCCGGTTCACCCACAGCCCTTAGTCCACTTCCATACAATACTGTTCTCGAGACGTACAGTCGTGGACAAAACGAGCGAGACCCCTCGTCTTTTCATTATGCTGATCTGCACAGCTTCAAAGTCTGCTACACAGCATAACACGCAAGGCGACGAAGTGCTACCAACATACTGAGCACAGGCGTGAAATTGACAAAACTATCCGAATTTTGACAGACTCTTTCAATCACGTCTAAGACTATATTAACGCTGATTATTGTGTTAAGCACAACATGTAAATATAAGATACAAATAAAAGAAGAAAAACTACTTAGTATGAACTATACTAATAAAAATGAATTTCAGCTTACCGAGATAACATAACTGTTTTAGTAACACAAAGTACCCCAGATCGTTACGAATTAGCAAAATATTATGCGCATTCGGCTTTGAAACGGTCTGTGCCAACGTTCAGACCAGTCATACTGGATTACCTTTCCTGACCTACCGTGAAAGTGTGAAAATTTAGCAACGCGTGAAGATTCATGTCGTAATTCAGTTAAAAATCTTTCAGCGCCATACGTAAGTCAATTCAGTTATTGACAGAAGCGGAAAAAGTAGGCAGGAACAAGTATGAAATTCTACAAGATCTTCATATTTACATCCACAGGGCGCCGGTACAGAATAAAGGTAGCAATAAAACGAATTGGGGGCGCGAGATTTCTCAAAATTGCTTTGCTGATAGTCTGTCTGCCTCCATCGAGATTAGAACCGAAAACAAACCAGACCTCCCTTAGCAGTAGCAAACACCTCTCCCTACGCTAGCAGACAACCCAGTCAAACAGCCCTGTATTATTACCGCAGACATGAAATAGCCGGCAATTTTGCAATGAAAATGGCAAAATGATTCTGCACTTTCTGTTGCCCGCATAGAGCTTTCTGGACTCAAAAACAATAATTTTCTACCTTTATGTCACCGCTTATGTGACGATCATTCGGAATGTTTATCGGAATAACAAAATATTGTTGTTAGCGAGTAAATTTAGTAGGGTAATTCTGCACCACCCCAGGAAATAAACATAGCTGTCAAACGTATTCTACAATGTTTCAAATTCTCCATTAGACTCGCCACAGCCCGAAAACGTTCATTAGCCGAAGTGTTTCTTAAGCTAGCAATGGGAATGCTCGCACTTCTAAAACCCGTTGGCATTAATACTGGGATCTGAATTACCAGGTGTATAGGCCAATGGATTTTATTTGTATCCCTGTAAACGTGATTTGGATCGAAAGCGTAGCTACGAGTAATATGCTGATGTATCGACTACAACTAGAACATTTCCAATAAAGAGTATTATTTATGAGGCCCTCATCTTCAGTAACTGTCGTAGTTATTTTCGTTGTTAGGATTTCGTCACCTAAATCGGTAAAAATGGAACCCTACTGGTCTCACTTTCTTGACCGTCTATCTGTCTACCCAACCCTAAACTGAATTACGATATGAATCTTCACGCATTGCTAAATTTTCACACTTTCATGGTAGGTCAGGAAAGGTAATCCAGTATGACTGGTCTGAACGTTGGCACAGACCGTTTCCCAGCAGAATGCGCATAATATTTTGCTAATTCGTAACGATCTGGGGTACTTTGTCTTACTAAAACAGTTATGTTATCTCGGTAAGCTGAAATTCATTTTTATTAGTGTAGTTCATACTAAGTAGTTTTTCTTCTTTTATTTGTATCTTATATTTACATGTTGTGTTTAACACAATAATCAGCGTTAATATAGTCTTAGACGTGATTGAAAACAGTCTGTCAAAATTCGGATAGTTTTGTCAATTTCACGCTTGTGCTCAGTATGTTGGTAGCACTTCGTCGCCTTGCGTGTTATGCTGTGTAGCAGACTTTGAAGCTGTGCAGATCAGCATAAGGAAAAGACGAGGGGTCTCGCTCGTTTTGTCCACGACTGTACATTCTCAGAAATTTATTGAACTATACAAATACTTAAAGAAATATTTGATTGTCTGCAAAATTTCCTCTCTGTTTATAGTTCGTGTGGTATCATCTGTCACACGCAATCTGTGCAGAAGATTAGTTTCTGTATTGTCATGATACGTGACAAGAATTTCTGACTCCTATAACGGCCCTCTTTTCCTCCGATGATAGACAAGTGTGCGTCGAAAACATTGCCGGGACAGAATGAGAACGCAATCGCTAAATTGCGTTGTAATAAGCTGAAATCGGGTAAGGACTGATAGCTAGATAGATGGCGGCTTTGCACAAGACAGCCTACAGTCTAATCATTCGGTAAGACAAGAGCTGTGTGCTCAAGTGGCCGAGTAATCTGTCACCCGTAATGTGGCACGAGTCTGTCACGTGATACTGAATGAGCTGACCTTGAGTAGAATTGCTCCACTTTTAAATCCAACAGTAATACCGACGAGTCAAATCGGATCATGACAGATACACTGGGCAGATAGTACCGTGCTTTCCGTGGGCGCTGTTGCGTTTTCTTGTCTCATTTGTTTGTATTAAGGGCTGCCGTATTTTGGTACACTATTAAGTTGAGTTCTTCATCCGTATAATCTTTGTACTCATTTGTTTGTATTAGGGGCTGCCGTATTTCGGTACACTATTAAGTTGAGTTCTTCATCCGTATAATCTTTGTAGAGTACGTTGAGGAAGTCAGGTTTTTGGTTCCCATGGTCCACGTAAAGTACGTCAGCTGAATGTCATGGTAGTTCCATACAAAACGCTACGACAGCAACACTATACGAGAACTTTATAAAAGGAGGCAAATGGTATCCAAACGTCATTATTTTGTTCCGTTGTGAGGTCATTCAAAATTCAAGTTTTTGATCGTTATTGTTCTCAAGTTCAAAGCGCAATATCAAGTTCTAACATCAAATTAACTCTTTTTTCTTTCCTTGCTGCAATAGTCACTTCGTTCCATGCGTCCGCTATTATAAACTTCAAGTGAGATGCTGCAGTCTGCAGACTACGTACAAATTGTCTGCATCTGTCGCTACAGGCGGACAGTTTACAGATAGCTCAGCACTCATTTGAATAAAGTAAGACGAACTGGTCTTCGGCGGTAGTCACGTTGCTAGTGTAATATATTCGAAGTAAACCTCTTTGTATAGTATATGACAAACATTTAGTTACATTTTATGTACAGAACAACGTGTATTTTCTTCAACAGAGGATTGTAGTTTACTTTTAAAATGTACTTTCTCACAAGTCTCATTTTACGCTGTCGGGTAAACGGTAATAGATTGTTGTTTCATAAAAGAATACTTACATACTGATTGCCTACAGCGACCACACCAACAAATTTGCATCAACACTCTTTGTGGCTCCATATTGAATTCATTTCTTAGCCACTGACTGCTTCAGCTGTGAATAATACAGCCCAGTTTTTATCTTACTACTTACTTTTTCAAATTCTCATTGATTACGACGAATTCTTTTGGAAACTGTATATAGTGTAAAGCTGCGATTAGATTGCTACACTCCTAGAAGGAGCATCTAAAAGACTGTAGGTGACCATAACGTATTATTCTCGCTTCGCTATTTTGGACAATCATTACTTTCTTTACAGGTAATGGGTTAAAGAAGACATTTATTCTATAAGACATTAATGACTGAAAATATTTAAAATATATTTGCTACCGATACTATCAATTACACGATGAGTAAAACTTTCCTGAGACCACTGTTTAACACTTAGTTGAATACCATATTTCTCTTAACGTTGGAGAGCCTTCATCTCATGTTTGAAGACCAAGAGCATTAGTCTGCCTTCTGCCTAGTGGTTCGGTAGTCACTTATCATATCTGCCCGTGAGAAAAAAATTCTGTGACGTCGGTATTTGTTTTATGCAATAACAGAAAATTTAATCCGTGTTGTCAGAGAGATAAAAATAATTTACGGCACCCTGTATTTCGGCTACGTCGAGAGCGTGAAAGGGATTTAAAAGTATAGCTCAATATCTGTCAGTAGCGTGAGGTAATGAATCACGGTGTCGTGTTAAGGCGATTTCTATGTCTTTTGAAAGTAATCAGCGATCTTCAATATTATGTAAGAGCGGTTAGTGGCTTATCGTGAAGTGCCCGTATCCGAGATACGTTCTCAGTGGGTGATACCACACGACCACCTGCAAAGTAGTCAACGGAAACCGGGCAACCTCATACTAAATAGCTTTATCTAAACTTTTCTCATTGCTGTCAAGTCATTCCTTTTCTTTGTCCTAAAGATACTTTTTTCGTTACTGAGCTCAACTGTGATGTTAACACAGACCTTAGATTTTCACGAGGCTCCATTCTCTTCGACGGAAGACTAGGCAGCGAATATTACAGATGACTATTCAGCTTGTGAAGTTGCGTGGATGCACGGATACTGACGTTGCTACAGGAACAATAGAAATTTTACATGCCATTACTTTGCATAAAGACTAAATTGACATCCAGAACGTTACAGGAATATGTGGGGTACACGCAACACCATAAAAAACTTTCAGAGATGAGGGGACGGCAAATGCAACAATAATTTCGTAAGAATCTTCAGTATACCGGGTGTCCATCCAAATGCGTGGACGACACGTGGAACATGACAAGCAAGTACAGGTGAACTTTTAACATGCTGAGGCATATCGTATTTCTTGTTAAGATTGGCCTTTGTTGGAACTATAGACCAGTTAGATGAGGATTTAGTCGAAAATTTTAGTTTTTTGTCACATTTGCACTGACTAGTACAGTACTTATAACTGAAGATAGTGGTGTCTCACGACCAAAAATTCGTAATTAGTTCGTTTCCAAACTCATGTTTACCTCTTTTATCATTTATTTTTAGCCGCGCGGGATTAGTCGAGCGGTCTAGGGGGCTGCAGTCATGGACTGTGCGGCTGGTCCCGGCGGAGGTTCGAGTCCTCCCTGGGTATGAGTGTGTGTCCTTAGGATAATTTAGGTTAAGTAGTGTGTAAGTTTAGGGACTGATGACCTTAGCCGTTAAGTCCCATAAGATTTCACACACATTTGATAATTTTTGATCATTTACTTTCACTCTCGCCAGTTTTCGCTGTTGACTATGAGAAACCCTGCATACTTGAGCTAAGAGATACCATGGCATGCTCCGCGAGGTTCTTTATGGGCTACGCTGATGTCTGTACTATACGTAAGGCACTGACAACATTAGGTCAGATTCGTGCCAAGTAGGAGGTGGTTTGCACCAGCACCAGCCATAGACACGCACATGTGTTGTGCCTTATAAAACACACTGACGGGAAAAAATCGCCTCACCAAGGAGTTGAGCGACATAAACGACAACTCGTAGGCGTGTTTCTACATCTGAAACATTATGTCTATTCAGATTTCACATCAGCAGCATGAGAGTCGCGCTAGCAAGGCCACAGTGAGGATGTAAATCAGGTTTGCTTTAAATACAGGCTGTAACGGTCGTGAGCGTTAATTACCTTTGAGGTTGGAAATGGTGGGTTGACGTTAGTCAATAACGACTTGAAGATGACAAAGACGCCATTATCTGCACCCCACTGGGTTTGAACGAAGTCGTATAATAAGGTACAGGAAGCTGAGTGTTCCTTCTGCAATATTGCAGAAAAACTTAGCCACTGTACATAACTGCTGGCAGCGGTGGTCACGGGAATATATGGTCGCAGGATGCTCTGGCTCCGGACGACCACGCGGCACTTTTCTTTTTCTGAGTGGGTTGATGCGACCTTCCACGAATTCTTCTCCTGTGCCAACCTCTTCATCTCAGAGTAGCACTTGCAACATACCTCCTCAATTATTTACTGGACATATTCCAGTCCCTGTCTTCTTCTACGGTTTTTGCCCTCTACAGCTCCCGCTAGTCCCATGGAAGTTATTCCCTGACGTCTTAACAGATGTCCTATCATCCTGTCCCTTCTCCTTGTATTTCCCACATATTCCTATCCTGTGCGGTTCTGCGCAGAACCTGCTCCTTCCTTACCTTATCAGTCCACTTAACTCTCAACATTCGTCTGTAGTACCACATCCCTATTGCGTCGATTGCCTTCTGTTCCAGTTTTCCCACAGTCCGTGTTTCACTACCATACAATGATGTGCTCCAAACGTACGTTCTCAGAAATTTATTTCTCAAATTAAGACCTATGTTTGGTACTGCTAGACTTCTCTTGGCTAGGAATACATTTTTTGCCAGAACTAGTCTGCTTTTGATGTCCTTCTTGCTCCGTCCGTCCTTGCTACCTAGGTAGCAGAATTCCTTAACTTCACCTACTTCGTGACCATTAATCCTGATGTTGAGTTTCTCACTGTTATCATTTCTGCTTCTTCTCATTGCGTTCGTCCTTGTTCGATTTACTCTCAGTCCATATTCTGTACTCATTAGTCTGTCTCTTCTAAATCGCCTCCTGTTTCTTCTTCTATACATCAGACAAATCTTCCCCCTCATAGAGGGTTTCGAAGTACTCTTCCCACCTATCCGCTCTCTCCTCTACATTCAACAGTGGAATGACCGTTGCATTCTTAATGTTACCACCCCCGCTTTTGATTTCACCGAAGGTTATTTTAACTTCTTTACATGTTGAGTCACTCCTTCCGACAATAGTTTCTTTTTCGATTTCTTCACATTTTCATACAGCCATTTCGTCTTAGCTTACCTGCACTTCCTATTTATTTCATTCCTCAGTGACTCGTATTTCTGTATTCCTCGATTTTCCTGAAACATTTTGTATTTCCTTCTTTCATCAATCAACTGAAGTATTTCTTCCGTTACCCATGGTTTCTCCGCGTTTATATTCTTTTACCTATGTTTTTCTTTCCATCTTCTATGATTGCCCTCTTTAGAGATGTCCATTCCTCTTCAAGTGTAATGCCTTTTGGACAATTACTTACTGCTGTATATATGGCCTTAGAGAACGTCAAGCGTATCTCATCGTTTCGTAGTACTTCTGTACCCACTCCATTTGCGTATTGTTTTTCCTGACTAGTCTCCTAAGCTTCAGCCTACTCTTCATCACTACTGCATTGTGATCTGAGTCAATTTCTGCTCCTGGATGAGCCTTACAATCTAGTATCTCATTTCGGAGTCTCTGTCTGACCTTACAATCTAGTATCTCATTTCGGAGTCTCTGTCTGACCTTGATGTTATCTATCTGAAATCTTTCCATATCTACTGGACTTTCCTCTTGTGATAACTGAACAGAGTATTTGCTATTACTAGGTTTGTCCTCATTCCTTGTCCCAATCCCATATTCTCCTGTAATCTTTTTTTTTCTACTCCTTCCCCTACAATTGTATTCCAGTCATCTATGACTACCAGATTTTCATCTCACTTTGAGTGTTGTATTACCCTTTTAGTGTCTTCATATATTTTCCCTATCTCTTCATCAGCTTGCGACGTCGGCATGGGTACCTGAACTATCGATGTCGGTGTTGGTTTGCTGTCGATTATAATAAGAATAACCCTATCACTGAACAGTTCACACTAAGACTCTCTCTGCCCTACATTCCTGTTTATAACGAATCCTACTCTCGTTATACCATTTTCTGCTGCTGTTGATATCACCCTATGCTCATCTGACTAGAGATCCTTGTCTTCTTTCAATTTCGCTTCACTGACTCCTACTATATCTGGATTGAGCCTTTGCGTCTTCCTTGTCAGATTTTCTAGCTTCCCTACCACGTTCAAGCTTCTGACATCCTACGTCCCGACTCGTAGGACGCTATCCTTTCGTTGGTTATTCAATCTTTTTCTCAAGGTCACCTCCCCCTTAGCAGCCCTGCCCCCCCCCCCCCTTCCGGTGGCAGCCCTGCCCCCCCCCCCCCCCTCTACCGAGAGAGAAGACTATCGTTTTTGGTGTGTGGCTCTGGCTCATGATACCGCGTCTGCAGAATCAGTCTGAGCAGCAGGTCCACCACGGTGACAAATCGGTTACTTCAAGAACATCTCCAAACCAGAAACACTGTATTGTGCATGACACTGCCATGCACGATTTCAGCGGCGTCAAGCGACAGCTCATTGGAGGGCAGGGTGGAGGTCTGTTGTTTTCTGATGAAAGCTGGTTCTGCCTCGGTGCCAGTGACAGCCGTGTGTTGGTCAGGAGGAGGTCAGTTGAGGACCTGCAGCCAATCCGTCCGTTTGCTACAGACATTGGATCTACACCTTAAATTATGATCCAGGGAGTGATTTCGTATGATACCAGGAGCACTCTCGTTGTTATCCCACCCAACCTGACCGCAAACTTGTGCGCCAATCTGGTAATTCGACCTGTGGTGCTGCCATTCATGAATGACATTCCAGTAGGTGTCAACGTACCGATGTTGTAACCCAAAATGGTCTATGGAGTGTCGACATGTTGCCTTGGTCTGCTCGATCACCACATCTGTCTCCATTCGAGCACATGTGGGACATCAGCAGACTACAACTCCAGTGTCATCCACAAACAGCATTAACTATTTCTAGCACAACAGGTACAGAACCCCACTCCACAACCCGAATTTAGCGAGCTTGCGTTCAATATTTTGATGAGTACACCAGTTATTAATGTCCAGCATTTCATATGTGCAGTGGTTTATCTCGCGCTTACAACAAGCCTCTGACCTTTCAATGTTAAGTACTTACAGTTCTTACCTAAACAAACATATTCCAGGAATTGCATTATTTTACATCAGTTCTTTTTTGTGTTGCGATTTCTTTTTCGTCAGCTTAGAACACAGCAGTGGTAACGTTGCGAGGCGACCCGGCCTGGAGAGGTGTAGAAATGGTTGATACAGCAGTACCTAAGCGGAAGAGGGCCTAAGCCTTTCCACACTGGAGGTCGCTGGAATACTTAGCACACGTGCCGCAAGGCATAGCAAAGCCCAAGCCTCGGAAGGGTGTAAATACATGGCCATTCTACACTTTAGTTAGTATCGTAGCTCTGCTGCCATGGGGCTGTGACATTTCGGAGCCGTCTGAATTGCTGTTCGTGGACAACAGTGCGACTCTGCATGAGGGCAATCTGCCGTATAGCGATAGGACCTAGAGCTGTCAACACATCAGACCAGCATTGGCCGTGGGAAGCAGCTTGCTGTCCATCAACGAGGGGCAGTGGGCCACTGCCGTTACGTCATGTGCCTAAAGCCATAAACCGTACAAAAAGCAACAACGACATCGGTTTTTAATTGTCCTGAGTTTAAAAACCGCATAAAAGGCAATAATGAAATCGGATTGTAACTGTTGTGATAATTGCTGTGTGCCATGACTCTGGCAGTGTGTCGTCCACCGGTTTCTGACACTAGTTTATATCGACATGGAACATGTTATGCAACAGATAGGTGTGTCCCACGGGCCACGTTCAGGGTGTGTTGCACAATGCTTACCTTCAGTTCAGCTACGATCGTGATCGTGAGCACTGAACACGACATCCTGCACGTAACCTCACCGCCAGAAAGCGCATGGATGAAGATTAGATGACCCGGACGGACAGGTTGCAGAGAAATGACGGCCGATGACTCTTGCATTTACGAGATTCCTCTGCAGCAGCTACTTCACTGGCTGTGCGATGTTCAGAGGAGCACCATCTTCTATAAAAAAAAATGATCCTACTCACACATCCACGCTGATGAACGCTCGGCATGACGTTGGAGAACAAAACATTCTCGTGCCGTTTACCAGTGACAGTACAGGACCCCATCTCCTCGAAAAAATACGTCTGTACGATAAACGGCGTAGTCATTCCGCACCACACATTTACCTTTGCAGAATCAAGTGGTACTCGTTCATGAGGGTGCGAATTTTCCACTGCTCATATTCTGCAATTCTGTGAATTGATTTGCACTTGGGCATGAAAATGGGGTCCATCTTTCCACAGAATGTCCCACGGCCATTTATTGTCCACTTTCGTGAGAGCAAGTAATTCTGAAACAAACGTTTGTCTTACTGGCAGATCAGCATGAAACAAGTCCTGAACTTGAATAATTTTGTATGGATACCAATGCACGATATTTTATAGAATTTTATACGCCATGTTCACAGGCATATCCAAAGCTTGGCCAGTTCGCTGTGCACTGCATGCTTGCATACAACCACTCGACCGCTCCTGCAATGCTGTGGTCACATCATCTACTGATATCAGAGCAATTGTTTTGCTCCCTTTGCCACGACGTTCTTCAAAAGAACCTGTATTTACGAATGTCGTACTTATTGTCTCGAGAACCTATCCAGACACCGGACCTGAAAAGTCTCCAAAACTGAAAACAGGTAGCACTGTCACTTAACGCGTTTATTAACGTAAAATTTGGTAGGACTTGAGCGAAACTGATCTGACGCTTAACTCGGTCCCAAGAACAAAATTTGACACTTCCTAGCAGGAAACTCAAACAACACTTGGGAAAAAAGAACAAAAAACAGGTAAAATCACTATTCTGGCGCATAATATGTTCCGCCTTGTTGATGATCTTAAGTCCGTGTCCAGTACGGGATATGAAAATATGTGTAAGTTCAATAGTCACCACTGAAAACTTTTCCAAGTACGAAAGTGCTGTTCTGAGCAGGACCATCCCAAGAAAAGCGACGTCAAGGCAGAGGGGACGTCGGAGAGCGGCAGACACGATGGCAGTAGCGGCAGCGACGACTTGGGATGGTTGGATGAACTGCCAGTTGCAGCCAGAGCGCGTTCTTATATCCTGGCCGCGCTAATGACAACAACTGTGTTATTGGCTGGTTTCCTTGTTGATGGATGCGCAATGTAGTCCCATTGGTGCCGACCGATGGCTAATGTGCCCGTCGATTGATGGTTCTGTGTGGCCACTCTTATCGTCCTCTGGCCAATTTCTTGTTGCGGTCCGAATGTCGGCTGATGGTAGTACAGAGTCGCGGGAATTTTAAATTCTGCGGCCCCGCGAGCGGTCGGTTGTCGGGGTTTTACGGAAGGCGCACCACAGAATTCCGTCCCCCACACCCAGGATGGAAACGTCAAGGAAAAGGCAGGAGTCAGTCCTTGACTTTACATCTTCTGAGACCACGAGGGAAGAGCGTGGCTGTGGACTTATGGCTGGTAGGTACTCTGGGACCTTTTTGCGTGCCTCCTCCCAAGGAGGCTCTGGAACACATAATAGATCGTTACCTCCATGGCATGGCCCAGAAGGCGCTGAACTGTGGCTGGGATTCAGCATGGCCTACCCCTGTTGTACACGCTGGCCGAGACAGGAACGTGGGTAGTGTAATGGTGGCACCGAGGGTGTGAGCTGTAAGTTGTCAGAAGCGGGGGATGTATGAGGGCGACTGCAGAGGTGTTCCACAAGAGACAATCCCTGTTAGCGTTGACCCTGGTAGTAAGGTAAGAACAAGGCGTCCATAATGGAATAGCAATGACAGATTTTGACCATCTGGGTTTTAAAAATCAAAACGAAACGTTTGGCAAGGCCGTTAGACACCAGATGGCAAGGAGCCCTTTCTATAAAGGAAATTCCATTAACTAAGAAAAACTATTTGAATTCTACAGACGTAACCTGTCGGCTATTTTCGGTCACCATGGTTATAGGGAGTCCTTCAAATGAAAACATTCGCCCTTTGTTTGGATAGTGGAGATGGCAGTGGCAGATGAGATGTGGGAAAGAAAAGGAAAGCCAGAGCTGGCATCGCCACTATGACTCAGGAGGTCCCCTTGAAGGGCCCAGGAAAACCGAGGTGTATCCTTGGGGTGGAGGTCTTAGGCCAAGGAAAATATCTGCATGCCATGGTGGTCTGCTGTCTTTGGCAGGTCGTGCACGCTGAGACCATGGTAGAGATGGTCATATACATCCCTCTCCAGTAATGTGATGTCGGGCCAGCTGTTGTGAGAACGACCTCCCCCCCCCCCCCCCCCCCAAATTGCCATGGTCTAGGCGGTCAAGGCCCCTCTACTGGAGAGAGCTGAGCATGACCACCCACATGCAGCCTTAGTCACTTTGGAGAAGCAGAACCCCTTGGAGAGTGGAGAGTTTGTGGCATCTGTTCCACAGGCTTGGAAGTTGGGATCGCGCAGTTGTTTCTCATTCGCCGGCCACCAATAAAGACAAAACTTGAAGACTTTTCTGAAAACTGGATCCAAAGCCGTGTGCCACTTAAAGAGTTTGTAATTCAAGGGCAAGATTCTGACACCCTTTTGTGCCTGTGTCCAGGTGAAAACAGATGTCAGGGTCAGTGTCGAATGCAGAATCCGCACCCAAGGGCAGAGGGGGAAAAAATCCGCGTTCGCGTGTTGAGCTGATGGTCTGAATTATATGTCGTAGCAGGACAAGAAGAGGGCTCATCGCGGAGTTGCTAATGTAGGGACTGCTATAGTACCACAACCTGAAAAAGAGAGAGGATAGGTTTGTGATCAGTATGTAGAGCAAACTGGTGGCCATACATAATCAAGAAACCTCTTGATGCCAAAAAGTACCGCTAGGGCGTCTTTCTCAATTTGGTTATAGTTTTTCCGAGCATGGTTGAGCGTCTGGGTACAAATTCAGTAGGGCATTCTACGCCATTGGTGATATGAGACAGCTCTGTCCCCAACCTGTAATCGGATGCATCCACTTCAAAGACAAACAGATCATAGGCGACAAGACATGATGGCTTCAACAGAGCCTGCTTCAAGGTCCGGAAAACCCTTTTCCGTTGATTTGACCACTTCCATGGAACATTCTTCCGGAGAAGTCGGTACAAGGACTCTGCCACTGCCGTTGCAAGCGGTACAAAATGGCGACAGTGCCTGATCTGCCCCAAAAGTAACTTCAGTTCCGTGGCATCCCCAGCAATCGACAACTTCTGGTCCATTTCGATGAAGGTGGGCGTGGGTAGAGTGCCCCATGTGCTAAAGACATGGTCAAAATATTCACCTTGCTGGACAAAGAATTCACGTTTATCAAGGTCGCCGGTGCAAGTTTACCTTCTGGAACACCGAAAACAAGGCCTCTAAAGTGTCATCAGATCCGCAACAGTTTTCCTTGCGACCAAGATGTCGTCGAGATAATTAGCTTTGCTGGGTGACGGGCAAATCACTTGTTCCAGATATCGCTGAAAAATAGCCGGCGCAGTTGCAATGCGGAAAGGTAAGGAGTTGTAAGGAAAAAGGCGTCATGTAGAGGGAGTTGGAGGTGGCGTCATTACGGTCGACCTGAACAAACACCTTGTCCCCTGCGAGGCGTGCCATAACATCCTCCATGTTGGGCATGCATTATGAGTCCACAACCGCCTGGGAATTGTTGTTAGCCTTTAAATAGCCGCACCATTCGTTTTCTCCCCCAGGATAGTGGTGTTGCCCATTTAATGTTTCGAGCAGGTGAAATGACTCCGTCCTCTTGAAAGCGGCGCAGTTCCTTGCGGATCCTGTCTCAGAAGGCAAAAGGGACAGTTTGGCCTTTGCGGAACATAGGAATCGCATGAGGCAACAGCGTGATGTGGGCTTCAAGGTTGTTGACCCCCGTAACGGTGGCCGACAACGCAGTGGAATTTCTCGAGGAAACTACTGGCGTGGTCGGACGACTCATCGCCCGAACCACCGGTATAGCGTCACCAATTGAAAGTCCCAGAGGGTGAAAGGGGTGCAGCCCGAGTGGGTGACATGAGCCCTGAGTAGCGACCACAGGATACAAGCCGTGGTGGAGGTAGCCCCATATCGAACACGCCTGTGGAAGAGCCCAATGACGGAAATCGTATCATTGATAAAACTCGTAAGAGACGTGGAGAAATTTAAAATGCTGCGGCTAACGGACGGTCGGTTGTCGGCGCTTTAGGAAGGGCGCAACGCAGGAAAACAAGTGCCTTTTTAATACCCTTGCGTGTCCGGAACTTCTGCAGATCTGCTAGCGCACCGTCACCGTTCTTGTAAGAGAGCTGTACCAGGTGCGCGCGATGCTGAAGTGAGACATTCCCGCAGGATGTCTTAGACGCAAACTCAGGAAAAACCACGTAGTTCGTTTCTTTTATTTTGCATATTCTGCCGTTAACAGCGTTAGCTAGTGATAAGCAGATGTGCATTTTTGTGATGATGATCGTGGAGGTGAAGGTGAAGTTCATTAAGACCTTAAGAGGAGCCGGCCGGTCAGGCGTTGCGGTTCTAGGCGCTACAGTCTGGAACCGAGCAAGTTCGAATCCGGCCTCGGGTATGGATGTGTGTGATGTCCTTACGTTAGTTTGGTTTAATTAGTTCTAAGTTCTAGGCGACTGATGATCTCAGAAGTTAAGTCGCATAGTGCTCAGAGCCATTTGAACAAGCCTTAGGAGGATGGGGAAGACGAAGCTTAGTGACTCGTGAAGTTAATTTTATGCTTTCATCACTATTCTTCCGTAATGATGTAACTGTAATCCTGGAAACGTGCTAGGAACAGATATCATAAAAATAAACAAACACATACAGGTCCGAAAAATGTCAACAGCATAACTGTTGGAACATAATAGGAGTATTTTTAGCGAACGTGCATGTGCGTGTACCATCATACGTGTACCATCATTCATGAACTATTTCCTGTACAAATTCAATACTGGACAGAAAAGGAATCCAAGCCCAACGAAAGCGATTTCTGCTTACGCCTAGCAGGTAAAATGTGAACCATTATGAATTTTTTTTATAAAATGTTGTCAGTTTAGAGGTTTCCAGCAATTTCTTCTTATTTTGCTTATAAACAATGGCTTAGATTGCTGTTGCTAAGCGTAACAAAAGAGCGTTTATATAATCCTGCCAGAAGTCGTGTTCCCCACTATCTAAAAAGCGTAGAACTGTACCAGCAGGCAGATATGCAATCAGTTTTAAATAATGTAGGCAGTGAGATGTTCCGGGTGAACGGCAGACTACAAATGGTGCGGTTTTCACACATGGGGGAAGGCAGCAGTAGCAGCGTGTTTGCCACGTGGTGTAAACTCTGTCTGTCCACTCAAGAGCTTGCCCCGGCGAGCGAGCAAACGAACTTTGATGGCGCTGTTTCATATTTATATTCGCTATAAACCGCTAACGGCGCACGAGAATGTTCTACATACATTTGTTTTCATTTGTATTACTTCGAATTCTCTGCAGGAAGTTATACATTTCGTGAATAAAATAAACTGACAATTGTTTTATCTTTGCATGAGAGCAAGCAAGTACAACGCAGTTGAGATTTTTTGGAAAAAAGTTTGTTTCGTTATACAAGCACCAGTTCATTTTCATGGTACACGTATATAATTTTACAGCCATTTTCAAAATTTTTATGTCATTAACGTTGCCATTTTACTTGATTATACATGAAGCAAATACGTTCTCCAATTTAGATTAATACAGGCATGATCTGGAAGGATAAATAAAAATATTACCATGGGCCATAAAGCCAATTAAGGAAACGAGTTCCTATTCTACGAGGGTCAGTCAAAAAGTAATGCCTCCTTTTTTTTTCTACGTTTAATTGTCAGGAAATTTAAATGCAATTACATAGGTTGAAAACCACAACATTGAGGATCATTTTGTCATTTTTCAATGTAATCTCCACCCATCTCTACAGTTTTGGTCCATCTTTGAACAAGGGCATGTATCCCAGCACGCTAAAAATCACAGCTCTGCTTCCTAAGCCATTGACGCACGGATGTTTTGACGGCCTCCTCATCTTCAAAATGAATCCCACGATGAGCTTCTTTTAGTGGCCCGAACAGATGGAAGTCTGATGGTGCCAGGTCAGGGCTGTATGGGGGATGAGGCAAAACTTCCCATCCAATTTTGACAATCTCGTCAGAGGTGTGACGACTGGTGTGTGGTCTTGCATTGTCTTGAAAAAGAAGAACATCTGCCATTGATTTTGTTGGGCGAACTCGCTGAACACGTGCTTTAAGTTTTTGGAGGGTTGTGACGTATTGAACAGAATTTATTGTGCATCCCTGCTCCAAAAAATCAACCAGAATCACACCCTCTGTATTCCAGAAAACTGTTGCCATAAATTTCCCTGCCGATCGCACAGTTTTGAATTTTTTCTTCCTCGGCGAGCTTGTGTGACGCCACTCCATTGACTGCCTCTTTGATTCGGGTTCAAAAAAATGCACCCATGTTTCGTCCCCGGTCACAATTTTTTTCAGAAACTCATCTCCCTCCAAACGGAAGCGCTGCAAGTGTTGGGAGGCTATTGTTTTCCTTGCCTCTTTATTCTGATCGGTTAACATTCTTGGAACCCACCGTGCACAAACTTTTGAGTACCCCAATTGTTTAATAATCGTGATCACACTGCCTTTACTAAGAGAAATAATGCGACACACTTCATCTGCAGTCACCCGACGGTCACCACGAATGATGTCATCAACTTGCTGAATGTTGTGTGGAGTCACTGCACTCACCGGCCTGCCGCTCCGCTTTTCGTCAGTCAACGGTGTTTGCCCTTCAGCTGCCTTACAACGACGAACCCATCGTCTAACAGTGCTGACATCCACTGTCACAACACCATACACCTTCTTCAGTCTTTCATGAATGCGTATGGGCGTTTCACCTTCTGCATTCAAGAATTCAATCACACAACGCTGTCTCAAACGAACATCGATGTCGGCCATCTTACAAACTTCTGCTGTGCTGCCACCTGTTGACACAGAAAGTTACTACTGCAGTGGATTGCAGAAGAAGGTTTGAGGAATGGCGCCAAATTCAAATTTTTCACTTAACTTAATTTTTTTAAGTAGAAAAAAAAATGGGAGGCATTACTTTTTGACCGACCCTCGTAGTTATGAAAATCACACCATTTCATTGTAATAGTTAAGACGTAAGTGAATTATAGTTCGTGTACAATTATCAGTGGGTATTTTAGCCCAAAAACGAAATCACAGCATATTTTCAGAAAAAAATAAAGTGAAATAACATCTGAAGATATATATTACTACTGTATACATCTTAAACGTGAAGCTCTGTTAGGTATCAACTATCACCTATTAGTAAGACAAAACTTTTTGCCGGACTAAGACTCAGTCCCGGATTGTCCATCTGTGGCATGCAGCCGATTAACCAGTTTTGCTATTTTTTTTTCAAAATGAAAATTTATATCGATTTTCAGAAAATTGAGTTCAGTCTATACATTCACATTTTGTACAGGGAAATAGGGGAACACTTCAATGTTTATTTTGCACAATTGGTTCCTTGTGGTAAGAAACCAGCACGATGTACAATGATGAAAAATATGAAAAGATTGCCCTCCCAGCAGAACAGACAGAAAGGCCGCACACCCGCGGTTGTATGCGACTAGTCACAAGTTGACCCCCTTGTCCTGCAGGAGAGGTGTCGGGACACGCCGCCGAGAGGATAAATGTCGTATGTCCCTGTCACTGGCCCCTTGCTTGGAAGCAGATACTCACAATGATGTTACTTCCTCATGCCCAGCACACACTGACTGCCGCGAGCTTCCAAGAACACACTGCCGAAAAGATCACCAAAGTATTGTCGATAGCACGACCGGTGTTGAAGATGAGTAAAGCGTTCCTTTTTTCTGTGAGTCATCAGTATTCTCACTGGTTTGATGCGGCCCGCCACGAACTTCTCTCCTGTGCCAATCTCTTCATCTCAGAGTAGCACTTGCAACCTACGTCCTCAATTGTCTGCTGGATGTATTCCAATCTCTGTCTTCCTCTGCAGTTTTGCCTTCCACGGCTCCCTCTAGTAACGTTCCCTGATTTCTTAACAGATGTCCTGTCACCCTGTCCACTCTCCTTGGCAGTGTTTCCCACATATTCCTTTCCACTCCAATTCTGCGCAGGACCCCCTTATACCTTAGCTTAGCAGTCCACCTAATATTCTACATTCATCTGTAGCACCAAATCTCTAAATGCTTCGATTCTCTTCTGTTCCGGTTTTCCCACAGTCAGTGTTTCACTACCAAGCAATGCTGTGCTCAAAACGTACGTTCTCAAAAATTTCTTCTTCAAATTAAGGCCTATGTTTGATACTAGTAGACTTCTCTTGGCCAGGAATGCACGTTTTGCCAGACCTAGTCTGCTTTTGATGTCCTCCTTGCTCCGTCCGCCATGGATTGTTTTGCTGCCTAGGTAGTAGAATACCTTAACTTCACCTACTTCGTAATCATCAATCATGATGTTACGTTTCTCACTGTTCTCATTTTTGCTACTTCTCCTTACTTTCGTCTTTCTTCGATTTACTCTCAGTCCACATTCTGTACTCATTAGACTGTTTATTCGGCTCACCAGATCATGTAATTCTTCTCCACTTCCACTCATGGTAGCAATGTCATCCGCCAATCGTATGATTGATATTCTCTCACTGTGCATTTTAATTACACTCCTGAATCTTTCTTTTATTTCCATTATTACTTCTTCGATGTACAGACTGAACAGTAGGGGGGAAAGACTACATCCCTGTCTTACACCCCTTTTAATCCAAACACTTCGTTCTTGGTCGCCCACTTTTATTATCCTCTCTTGGTTCTTGTACATATTCTATTTTACCCGTCTCTCCCTATAGATTACCCATTTTTTCAGAATTTCGAACATCTTGTACCATTCTGCATTGTCGACCGCTTCTTCCAGTTCGACAAATCCTATGAACGTGTCTTGATTTTTCTTTAGTCTTTCTTCCATTATCAACCGCAACGTCAGAATAGCCTCTCTGGTGCCTTTACCTTTCCTAGAGCCAAACTGATCGTCATCCAACCTATCCTCTATTTTCTTTTCCATTCTTCTCTATATTATTCTTATCAGCAATTAAATGTATGAGCTGTTAAGCCCATGGTGCGATAATTGTCGTACTTGTCAGCTCTTGCAGTCTTCGGAATTGTGTGGATGATATTTTTCCGAAAGTCAGATGATATTTCGCCAGCCTTAAACATTCCACACATCATCGTGAACAGTCGTTTTGTTACCACTTTCCCCAATGACTTGAGAAATCCTGATGGAATGCTATCTATCCCTTCTGCCTTATTTCTTCTTAAGCCCTACAAAGCTTACTTTCTGATTCTAATTCTGGAGACCCTATCTCCCCTAAATCGACTCCTGTTTCTTCTTCTATCACATCAGACAAATCTTCCCCCTCACAGAGGCCTTCAGTGTATTCTTTCCATCTTTCCGCTCTCTTCTCTACATTCAACAGTGGAATTCCCGTTCCAGTCTTAATGTTACCAACCTTGCTTTTAATTTCACCGAAGATTCTTTTGACTTCCCTATATGCTGAGTAAGTCCTTCCGGCAGTCATTTCGTTTTAGATTTCGTCACATTTTTCTTGCAACCATTTCGTCTTAGCTTTCCTGCACTCCCTGTTTATTTCATTCCTCAGCGACGTATATTTCTATATTCCTGAATTTCCCTGAACGTTTTTGTACTTCGTTGTTTCTTCGATCAACTGAAGTATTTATTCTGTTACTCACGGTTTCTGGGCAGCTACCTTATTTGTATCTGTGTTTTTCTGTGGCTGCCCCTTTTGGGGATGTCCATTTCCCTTCAGCTGTACTGTTTACTGAGTTATTCGTTATTCCTGTGTCAATAGCCCTAGAAACCTTCAAGTATATTCGTCATTCCTTAGTACGTCTTTATTCCACTTCTTTGCATATTGATCTTCCTCACTAATCTCTTAAAATTCAGCCTACTCTTCATCACTACTACATTGTGACCTGAGTCTATATCTGCTCCTGGATACATCTTGCAATCCAGGATCTGACTTAGGAATCTCTGTCGTCTGCCTGACCGTGATGTAATCTAAGTGAAACCTTCCCTTATCAGCTAGCCGTTTCCAGGCATACCTCCTCCTATTGTGGTTCTTGAACAGAGTATTCTCTGTTACTAACTGAAATTTATTACAGAACTCAATTAGTCTTTCCCCTCTCTCATTCCTTGTCCCAAGCCTACATTCTCCTTTAACGTTTTCTTCTACTCCTTCCCTTACAGTACATACTGTATTATCAATAAAATTTTCCCGGGCTTCCAGCCGCGTTAGGTGGGATTTTAACTATCTGACGCGGCTGGAAGCCCGAGAAAATTTTGTTAATTCATATCGCCGCAAAACCATGCATTCATACGTACTGTATTAGCCTTCCGGTATCCTCATATATTTTCCCGATCTCTTTATCTTCAGCTTGCGACGTCGACATGCACACCTGAACTATAGTTATCGATGTTGATTTACCGTCGATTCGGATAAGAACAACCCTATCACTGAACTGTTCACAGTAACACACTCGCTGCCCTGCCTTCCCATTCATAACGAATCCTACAGCTGTTATACCGCTGTTGATATTACCTTACACTCATCTGACCAGATGTCCTTGTCTTCTTTCCATTTCACTTCACTGGCCTGTGCTATATCTAGATTGAGCCTTTGCATTTCCCTTTTCAGATCTTCTAGGTTCCCTATCACTCCCCGAGTCGTAGAACGTTATCCTTCCGTTGGTTATTCATGCTGTTTCTCATGGTCACCTCCCTCTTGGCAGTCCCTTCTCTGAGATCCGAATGAGAGATTATTCCGGAATCTTTTGTCTATGGACAGATGGTTTTAACACTTTTTTCAGTTACAGGCCTCATGTCCTGTGAATACGCATTACACGTCTGTAATTCAGTAGTTTCCATGGCCTGCTGCATCCTCACGCAGATGATCATCGCCGATTCATCCGCCTTTAGGGGCAGTTTCCCACCCCGAGGGCAAGAGAGTGCCCTGAACCTCTATCTGCTCGTCTGCCCTGTTGACGAGGCCGTTGGCAGAATGTTCCTGTAGAAAAGCCAAAAAAGCAAGAATGCTCGTGTCACTGCCGTGGAACAGATAAGACATAGCCATTCCGCCATTCCTTTGATTCATGTCACAATATTAGACCTAGCGCTAGGCAGAAAACATCTCATCTGGGAACAAAAGTGAATGTGGGACCATTGCTTTGGGGCCACGTGAAAAAGAAAAGTAAGCATTTTTCTTATTAAGTGCCACACCCCCACAGAAGATCGGCACTCCAGGTGATGTTCATCCGCATGAGGCAGATGGTACTGTCAGCAGAGCGGAGAGTCGGCCATATTAATGGCATGGAACCGTTGCCCCTTCATATGTATTTTGGTTGACCACCAGATACCGGGTCGTCGAGGCTTTTGAGGTCTAGGAAGGACTGGTGTGCTAAACTTGAGGCCACAGGCGTTCCATCACATTTCGGTCATGTCCTTAGACAGTAAACACCAGGCGCCATAGGGTCCTGGTGCACGGAGATCGCTGTGGATGTAACGGTAATCAACTAGAAAAGTCTTGACGTGGCGTAACGATGAGGAAATATGCGCCACTACAAAAAGCGGCAGTCGGGAAGGAAGGGGGAGGTGGGGACGTAGTAGGGTTGGGTGGTGGAAGGGGGGGGGGGGGAGGGGGACGGAGCAGGCTCTACGATCCGAGTGCCTGTTAAGCTGTCGCAACGTCGGGCCCACAATTTCACCATCGAGTTGACATAGAGGGCCGCTGCGCCGCTAAAATTGGATGTTGACGAGACCTGCGCCATCACTATATCTTCGGCTATTGTGCACGCTCCATGGACCTACTCAAAGGAATGCAGCTGATGTTGAGATCATTAGGTCATGAATTTGGTGAACTACCGTATCACGATGCAGACAGTGCGACATAATCAAATTTTGGTCGGTCTGGGGAGCGTGCACGGTTAGCCGAAGAGGTGAAGGCGAACGCTCGCAGTAATTCGGCCGATATCAAGGAATCCGCATTCGGCGAATTAAAGTATGTAAGATGTAACTTACGAGTAAGTACATATATAGAAGCTTAGTGCATGTAGACGAGGTAAAAAGGAGAATTTTTTATCTGATAAATTGTCACCGGTGCACTGTTTCCCCTGCTAGGATTCTATGAAGGTTTTGATGCTAGTGGTGTTGGGAGACGGTGTTGTGATTGGCACGTACTGAATTTTGTTTTAGGGATTTTCTTTGCTGTTGCTCACTTGAACCTGCACTAATTTTAAAGTTAGAATTGTACGGGTGGTCTGATTCTACGGATTTCATGGTTTGTCGGCACGTAAATGACAGAGTAGTCGCAAAAACAGGTTTCTTTGGTCAAAGAACAACTGTAGGTCTATACTTACCCGAGACGAAAAGACCATTGCTGCACAATATGTAGAATGTAGATACAGGTAATCAACTATTGGTACTTTGGTGAAAAGCCTGAGGAAAAAATAGGCAAAGAGACCTATTTTTCCTGCTACTTTGCAAATGACAAACTCTTAAACTATAAAACACGAAAAGGAGGTCAACCGATATAACCGAAATAGGACATAAATTTCAGATGACACGTCACATTCTACACGTTATAAATTTTAGGCCTGAAATAAAGAATGTACCAAGAGATTTCATGAAAATGGAAGAAGACCCATTGAAAATGACACGTGTTGAAACGACTTTGGCTAAAGGATTATGGAAAACCCTGTGTTTTGGAGAGCTGGTATTCAACGAAGGTTGTGGTGCAGTTCTGTTGCCTGCATCATCTGTGACATGTGATGATCATGAGAATAAGCGAGAGAGTTTAGTCTGCTTATTGAGGCGTGAAGAGTCTTTTGTTCTTCACTCAATATGAGATTGTAATCGGAAACAAAGCCGCAAATTTTGGCACGAAATGCTTCTCTATACGGACTGTGCGGACTGTATATGTTGACATAAATTGGGACGTCGGAAGTGGCTACCAAAAGCGTAAATCTTTGGCTTCAATAACCTTTTAAAATATGTGTAGTACAGCGACTTTTAGATTGACATATTAGACCAAGCCTTTTCTAATAAATGTCCTCAGCGCGAGAATAGTGTCAAAAGAAATGTGGTGTGGTGCAGTGCTATAGAGAGCGAGAGAGAGGGAGGGTGGGGGGGGGGGGGGGGGAGACTGGAACGTAACGCGTTTAAAAAGGATTGTGATAGGATAAAGTATTGGATACAGAGTGGTTCAAATAACGAAGAATATATGAACTTGTGCTCCGATAAGTGAGCATTTTACAGGGTTTAATTTGAAGGAAGCGGAGTATAGATAAGTGTTGCGTACTTTTTATGCTCTTACGTACTGCATGACTGCCGTACAAATTGAAAGCAGAATGAAAATTACGTGGTTTCTTTGATTGTAAAGCATCGACGAGGAACTGTAACTACACTGTGTGACGAAAGAAAAGGCAAGTACCCAGAGAGTGAAAAGGAAACGAAATTGAACTGCACAGACTGAGAGGGCATGTGATACTGCAGCGATTACAGGACTCAATCATATTCACAAACACTTGACGGTATAATCCCACTACTCAGTATGACAGTGCATCCTTTCTCGCCCAGATGCAAGCTTTGATTCGAATTTAGAGGCTGTCACAAAGCAGTTGTTTCGTCTCCTGAGGCGAGCTGCTCCACGCCTGGTGTACTGGGACAGAGATGACGTCTAGGCTGTTACCACACTTCGTGGACAGATCTGAGGATGTCGCTGGCCAGAGGAGTACCTTAACATGTCACGAGCCATGTGTGGACGAGCATTATCTTGTTGAAAAACGGCGCCTCATTACTTTCCCGTAAGAGTTAACACATGAGGACGCAGGATGTCCGTGACGTACTGATGTAGTGTCAGAGATCCCTCGATCAATACCAGCTGCGAGTTGAAACCATACTCGACGCCAGGAGTAACTCCGCTGTGCATCTGCAGCAGACTGGAAGAATGGAACCTCTCTGCAGCTTGGCACCACTCGTCACGACGCTCGTCTGGGGTACTGCAGAACCTTGATTCATTTCTAAACACAATGCGACACGATTCAGCAGCAGTACATGCTTCCGGGTCAGGGCACCACTCCAGACGCAGCCGTTTGAGGTGTAGTGTTAACTTAAGTCTACACGTGGGATAGCAGTTCCTCAGTCCGGTACATATTAATCTCAGACCAACGGTGCGATAATGACACAGAATGTTGCAGGAAACCCATTAATTGTTCTGAGCTGGCAGATGTGATGGAATTACAGTGTACTTGGTGCACAGTACGACGATCGTTGTTTGTGATCATCAGAGCTGGTCGACGGGAACCATGACGATGAGTATGCCTTCTGACCTCACGTTCCTATGCGGGCCAACATCGGTCCACTGTCATTCCGCATGCCCCACAGATCTGGATACTGGACGATTTGACCAACTGAGAAAACGTAGACCCAAAATGAGGTCCCTTTAAAAGTGCGTCGTGTGGTGATGACGCTGTCCCACATGAGTAAGCAGTATCTCCGTGTCCTTCACAACAGCCGCTCGACATCTGTCAGAGAGGGAGGCGACTCAGTGGCAGCACACTGGACTCGCTTCCAGGAGAAGACGATCCCCCCTTTCTTTTTTCCGGGACTTTCCTAAATTGCTCCAGGCAAATGAGGGGATGGTTCCTTTGAAAACGGCACAGCCGATTTACTTTCCCATCCTTTCGTAATCCGTCTCTAATTAACACGCTACCGACAGAACGTTAAACCGTGATCTTTCTTCGTCCATTTCATTTAGCATCTGAAGCTCTTCGCACCTTTATCCTCGCTACCAGTCTGGTAACAAAACTAAAGATCAATAGCACAAATTTACTCTGGTGATCAGAGAGATTTATGTAGTGTGTGGTACAAACCAAAATTTATGAAGGCCACCAGTGAAGGACATAAATTCATAAATGTGCAAAAAGAATACAAATACGAGGGTTGGAACTTTAGTAGTGGCAGTACACAGCTCGTACAAAATAGATACTTGTTTCAAAGTTTTACTAATCTTCAAAGTACTCACCAGCATTGTGTATAGCCCGTTGCCAGCGATGTCGAAGTCGTAGGGTACTCTTAGCAGTGCC
This sequence comes from Schistocerca gregaria, assembly GCF_023897955.1. Lineage (NCBI taxonomy): Eukaryota > Metazoa > Arthropoda > Insecta > Orthoptera > Acrididae > Schistocerca > Schistocerca gregaria. The sequence continues at coordinate 801,905,036 of NC_064921.1, read as the reverse complement.
AGTTGTCTTGACAGTTCGAGCGACGCGGTCTATTGCCCGATTAATTTGTAGCAGTTCTGAAGCGAATGCCGTGAAGTGTTTCTAAGCTAGTCGTAGGTTGTGTTCCAAAAATGAGCAGCATAGAGACAGAAGTGATGGCACCTTTTGCAGGCTTTAACCATCATTTTGCAGGACAATGCTCAAGCATGTACAGTGAAAGCTGTTACTGATTTGTTTGACTGATGGGCCTGCTAAGTCCTTTACCACCTATAGCTCTCTCCTGACTTTGGCCCTCGTGAGTTCAACTCGAACTCTAAACTGAAGGAAACACTTCACAGCATTCACTTCAGAACTGCTACAAATTCATCGGGCAATAGACCGCACCGCTCGAACAGTCAACACAACTGCCACTGCTAAGAGTATCCTACGACTTCCACATCGCTGGCAACGGGTTATATACAATGTAGGTGACTACGTTGAAGGTCAGTAAAACTTTGAAACACGTATCTATTTTGTAAAAGTTGTAAATAAATAGTTGCCACTATTAAAGTTCCAGCCCTCGTAAAAGTTTCAGACAGATCACAAATCTGCAAAAAAATACACATAATAAAAAACTAAACTAATGTAAACTCAGGTCGAACAGGCTTCGTAAGCCCCAAGGGTACCGACCGACCGCCGTGTCACCCTCAGACGACAGACGTAACTGGATGCGGATAAGGAGGGGCATCTAGTCAGCACACCGCTCTCCTGACAATATGTCAGTTCACGAGACAGGGGCCGTTGCTTCTCTATCAAGTAGCTCCTCAACCGGCCTCACAAGGCTGAGTGCACCCTGCTTGGCAACAGCACTTGGCAGACCCGGACGGTCATCCATCCCAGTGCTAGCCCGACACCCTTAACTTCAGTGATCTGACAGGAATCGGTGTTACCACAGCGGCAAGGCAGTTGGCTGCACATAAGAAATAAAGATATAAATATACGCATAATTACACAAAAGTCTTAGTCAATGTATAACAAAGTAAGATGTACAGCACAAACATACACTCCTGGAAATTGAAATAAGAACACCGTGAATTCATTGTCCCAGGAAGGGGAAACTTTATTGACACATTCCTGGGGTCAGATACATCACATGATCACACTGACAGAACCACAGGCACATAGACACAGGCAACAGAGCATGCACAATGTCGGCACTAGTACAGTGTATATCCACCTTTCGCAGCAATGCAGGCTGCTATTCTCCCATGGAGACGATCGTAGAGATGCTGGATGTAGTCCTGTGGAACGGCTTGCCATGCCATTTCCATCTGGCGCCTCAGTTGAAGCAGCGTTTATGCTGGACGTGCAGACCGCGTGAGACGACGCTTCATCCAGTCCCAAACATGCTCAATGGGGGACAGATCCGGAGTTCTTGCTGGCCAGGGTAGTTGACTTACACCTTCTAGAGCACGTTGGGTGGCACGGGATACATGCGGACGTGCATTGTCCTGTTGGAACAGCAAGTTCCCTTGCCGGTCTAGAAATGGTAGAACGATGGGTTCGATGACGGTTTGGATGTACCGTGCACTATTCAGTGTCCCCTCGACGATCACCAGTGTACGGCCAGTGTAGGAGATCGCTCCCCACACCATGATGGCGGGTGTTGGCCCTGTGTGCCTCGGTCGTATGCAGTCCTGATTGTGGCGCTCACCTGCACGGCGCCAAACACGCATACGACCATCATTGGCACCAAGGCAGAAGCGACTCTCATCGCTGAAGACGACACGTCTCCATTCGTCCCTCCATTCACGCCTCTCGCGACACCACTGGAGGCGGGCTCCACGATGTTGGGGCGTGAGCGGAAGACGGCCTAACGGCGTGCGGAACCGTAGCCCAGCTGCATGGAGACGGTTGCGAATGGTCCTCGCCGATACCCCAGGAGCAACAGTGTCCCTAATTTGCTGGGATGTGGCGGTGCGGTCCCCTACGGCACTGCGTAGGATCCTACGGTCTTGGCGTGCATCCGTGCGTCGCTGCGGTCCGGTCCCAGGTCGACGGGCACGTGCACCTTCCGCCGACCACTGGCGACAACATTGATGTACTGTGGAGACCTCACGCCCCACGTGTTGAGCAATTCGGCGGTACGTCCACCCGGCCTCCCGCATGCCCACTATACGCCCTCGCTCAAAGTCCGTCAACTGCACATACGGTTCACGTCCACGCTGTCGCGGCATGCTACCAGTGTTAAAGACTGCGATGGAGCTCCGTATGCCACGGCAAACTGGCTGACACTGACGGCGGCGGTGCACAAATGCTGCGCAGCTAGCGCCATTCGACGGCCAACACCGCGGTTCCTGGTGTGTCCGCTGTGCCGTGCGTGTGATCATTGCTTGTACAGCCCTCTCGCAGTGTCCGGAGCAAGTATGGTGGGTCTGACACACCGGTGTCAATGTGTTCTTTTTTCCATTTCCAGGAGTGTATGTCCAGACTACATTTTAGTCTCATTCAAGAACTCAACAGTCTGGCCGAGGTACTTTCTGATAGGACATTCCTCGACGATGTTTCGAATCGTGAGTCTTTCAGCACCGTAGTCACACTCAGGAGATGCGACCACGTGCTCTTTATGCATGGAGTCTGCAAAGAGTAGCAATAGGGTAACCTCAAGATTGTCAAAAGGATTACCAAAGGATCCCCATGAGGGCCTATCTCCGGACCCATCTTCTGCGATATCGCAATTGAATCCTTCTTGTATTTAATCGAGGGCGATGAACTTTCAAATGGGATCGTTGCATATGCTGACGACCTGTTAGTTCTGATATCAGTCAGCACAAGAGCAATGTTGGAAAAGAAGGCCAGTACAAGAATGGTGCAACCAAAACAAACTATCCGCAGCATCAGGAAGAACAGCATACATAATGCCTAAAAGGATCACTACAAAGATACTCGACGATTAAAGCGACCAACACAGACATAAAACACGAAGTTGTACCCAAAAACCTTGCGGTATAAATTGACAAACGACATAGCTTCAGCGAACACATACGACTAATCACAAAAAAAGCCAAAGTATACTTCACTAACTAGCAAAAGCCGGCCGTAGTGGCCGAGCGGTTCTAGGCGCTACAGTCTGGAAGCGCGTGACCGCTATGGTCGCAGGTTCGAATCCTGCCTCGGGCATCGATGTGTGTGATGTCCTTAGATTAGTTAGGTTTAAGTAGTTCTAAGTTCTAGGGGACTGATGAGCACAGATGTTAAGTCCCATAGAGCCATTTGAACCATTTTTTGAACTAGCAACATTAAATTCCACACGATACAGACTACCACTCGAAATACAAAAGAATGTACCATCGTGAACTTTTCGAGTCGGTGTTGTGCTTTGCAGCTAGTACATGGCCGCATAGACTCGCTCTCGTGACGGACAGGATCACTGTTAGGTGGGGCCAGAGGAGTGTGCTACTTATATTATCTGGGGCGTTCAGTATCACAGCAATCGATTCGCCGTATGTGGTGCTTCGAATGTACATGGCGACATAACCATCTGGTATGGGGCTGCAACATACTGGCTGCAGATAGGTTGAGCTGAGAGAGTGTTGCAGATCACTGGGTAGCACTTAGAAGATAGGCGCCAACTAAAACATTGGCTGGTGGACACTTGGCAAACAGAGTGGGAAGAGAGTGATAAGGGCCGTCGACTCCATTTACCTTTCCCCAATATCAGGGAGCTGTTACTGTTGCGCTGTGTCAGCCCCAGCCAAGGCATCGTTCATTTTGTGACTGGGCGCTGATGACCGCGCAGTTGTGCGCCCCCCAATAAACCAGACATCATCATCATCATCTTCATCATCAATGAAAGCCTTTAGATCCGCTTAGCGATTTTATGTAGGATCACCCGTAAGTGTTGTGTACTTTTATGAAGTTACGTTGACATTGGAGCGTAGCTTCCGGGTGATTTCGTTTTGTTTGGCTGGTAGTCTTTTATTCGAAGTGAACAATGGGACGAAGAGTGTCAAGATATTGCTGATAATTGAGGAAAACTTTTTTTCTTTGCCCTCTTTCTTTTCTTATGGTTCATTCACTCTCTACACATATCATTGATGTTTTTTTTGTTCTATAGTATGAAATGTAACTTTTTCATTTATTAATATTAGTACACGAATCACTTTTAACTGAGTTCGTGAAACTGACAAACTGGTCTGATCTTCTTTCTAATGCTTTTGTGAAATGTGCTATGTGGAACCAAATCACTGTCGTCGCATGCGACACATCTTCCGGAAGACGAAAATCGAATTTCGATAACCGATTTTCGCTGTCGTGTTCACATCTTAAGGTCTGAAGTGGACTTACTAGCCCAGTTAAATACGGGCCTGGAAAACAGCTGTTCAAGTTTCTGATTTAGTCAGCCGAATTTTTATATCTCTTCACTTAAAAATTACAGGTAGATAGCTTCATGCTCAGTCTAATATTTCTGATTTTCCTTCACCGTGCAATAATTCATTCCGTCCATATCAGTCGAATATTTTGAAAACAAGACGTCACCTGTCACCCCAAGAACGTTTCAAAAACTGTTATGCGTTTACACGGAAGCGAAAATCGATTGTGGATTTCCAGAATCGATTTTGGAGTGTTCACGTGATCAACCAGAATCGGAACTGGCAAATCGGTTTACGAAATCCGGTTTTGGGAGCGCGTGAAAACATGGTGCATATAATGTGCAGCACTGTTGTATGAAATGAGATGCGAGAGCGATATCGATAGTCGGCAGTTAAACAGTGACATTGAGTGGGTGTGCTGCGTCGTGGTGAGTGCGCGTCTGTTACGTAATCGTGTTAGACAGAACCACACGAAAATTTATGACCGCGTTCTAATTTTTTCAATCACGGGCTAAACTAAACTTCGTTATGGGAATTATGAAACAAAATGTTAGACTGTGAATGCTGTGAGATTCATTGAGTGCGGTAGACGGTAGTGGTAATGCGTATTCGAACGGACTGTAACTGTTGTTATAATCGAGGTGTTCTGCAGGTAACTGAGTTTCACGTTTTACGAACTAGTGTACTTTGAACTTATATTGTATGTAAAATAACGAGCTGTCGCTCGAGCTAAATCGTCATCTGCCGCCGTGCAGAGTTTTAAACTGATTGTTACGTGCGGTACCGTTTTTTATCAGAATTATGATTTGGCGATCGTGATTGCTAAAAAATCGGATGGATTGTAACTGAGGGTCGGCAAGTAAAAGTGCATTGTATACTATTTCGAAAGTGCAAACGGGACGACAGAAAAAGAAAAGTGTGTCTAAAGAACATTGTAATCGAACACATGTGAACGTGGATTTATAGCGACAACAACGTCTAACCGGCCTTTGACCAAAGGAATGATTCGGAGGATAATATTACCGTGTGGAGAATCATACGCCGAGGAAGAGGATGTGTCAACTGTAATTTTATGATTGATGGAGCTTCAATAATTACGCTGCCAGCACCACCGAGCCGCTGCTGATGTCACAACATATCGTCAACAAAAAGATAAGCTGCAGTGCCAAGCGCTCTTCCCCCCCCCCCCCCCTCCCCCACATCCAGTCCCAATGTGTGATAGGTTGAGTTTTAGGTAAACATTTTTACTCCCTTTCTATTGCTTCCTCCTTTAATACAGCTAGTATTATCTCCAAAAAATGCCACAATTTTCTTATTTAAATCATTGCACGATACTACCTCCTTCAAATAATCGACAACAGTATCCGATGTTTCACCAGGCTGCTCTCTTGCCTTTCACACCATCATGAGTTAAAAAAAATATCGAATCAAAAGAGAAGCTAATTTTACTGAGCCATCATTTGAATCACCCGTTAATAAAGAAATGCTTTTTCAATTGATCCATCACAATAGGTGCCAGCACATTTACAGCAATAGCCTTGGATTTTGTACGAGCACATCTTATTTTTTTCTCAAAACATGTTTGAATTAAATTAGAGGCACAGTCGTTTGAGTGAAAGCTGCGGTTTTCTTCAACCGTGTGATACGCTCATGCACCTCCCGCTGCACCTACATCTAAATCAGCATATCAGTTCTTTTGAAAAAAGCGAGCATTGACGAGCTGGAAGTAGTAGCTTGATCGGAACACCTGCGTTTTTTAGATTTTACGTGTTTCTCAACATCGCTGGCGCCACCGTGACCAACACTAAAATCAGTACAACACTTTTCAGGCGTAACATCTGATGCACCACTCCTTTGCAAAGAGCCTAAACTAGCGCTTAGGCATTTTTCTTTGTTGTGCACGTGCGCCCGAACGCGTTGGCAACAATTAAATTAAACTACGCAAGCTTTTAATCACACATCCATTGTTTACGTTTAGCTTTCTATTTAATTGTACACAGTTGAACGTGTTTACGACGTGCGGTATGTAACGTGTTGTGCCCCATGCCGCCCGAAAAAAGAAACGTCGTTTCGTGGATAGCTGACCATCCGGGAACATTTACATACGACGGAATTGTTTCATATTGTCGAGGGACTGGAAGAAGGCCCTGGTCATAGCAATCTATAAAAAGGGTAGAAAATCGGATGCACATAATTACCGGCCAATTTCACCGACATCGATTTGTAGTAGAATCATGGAACATATTTTGTGTTCTGAGAAGCTCATCTGCAGAAACGAGCTCGATTTTAGGAAACAGTGGTCGTGCGAGACACAGTTGACCCTCTTTGTGCATGATATACAACAGGCTCTAGATACCGACTCCCAGGTTGATGCCATATTTCTCGACTTTCGAAAGGCGTTCGACTCAGTTCCGCACTGTCGCTTGCTACAAAAAGTGCGCGCTTAAGGTCTGTCCGATTACATATGCGGTTGGATAGAAAGTTTTCTAACAGACAGAGAGCAGACTGTCGTCCTGAATGGGGTGACTTCAACAGAAACAAGCGTATCTTCAGGTGTGGTCCAGGGCAGCGTATTAGGTCCGCTGCTTTTTACGATTTACATAAACGATCTGGTTGATGGTACTGACAGCGGCATTACACTGTTTGTTTGTCGATGATGCTGTAGTCTACAGGAAAGTAGTATCGCACGAAAGTTGTGAACAAATCAATGAGGATTTGCAGAAAATAAATGCGTGATGTAATGACTGGCAGTTATCTCTCAATATTAGTAAGTGTAACCTATTGCGTATAACAAGGCGAAAATCCCCATTAATGTACAAGTAAATGCCCAGTATTAGGAAGCGGTAACATCCGTCAAGTATCTGGGTGTGACTATTCGAAATGATCTCAAATGGAATGATCAGCCGCGCAGGATTAGCCGAGCGGTCTCAGGCGCTGCAGTCATGGACTGTGCGGCTGGTCCCGGCGGAGGTTCGAGTTCTCTCTCGGGCATGGGTGTGTGTGTGTGTGTCTCCTTAGGATAATTTAGGTTAAGTAGTGTGTAAGCTTAAGGACTGATGACCTTAGCAGTTAAGTCGCATAAAATTTCACACACATTTGAACATTTTTGTGAATGATCAGATTACACAAGTAACGGGCAAGGCGAACTCTAGATTGCGGTTTATTGGTAGAATCCTGATGCGATGTACTCCTTCAACAAAGGAAATTGCGTACAATACGTTAGTTCGTCCAGTTTTGAGTACTGTTCGTCTGTATGGGACCCTTACCACTTGGGTCTGATTCAGGAGACAGAAGAAGAGCGCCAAGATTCGTGACTGGTACATTTAGCCATCGAGAGAGCGTTAAAAGTCTCATAGAAAGTTTGAAATGGAGTATACTTGCAGACAGACGACGCGCTAAACGGAAGGGGCTGCTCACTAAATTCCGAAATCCGATTTCGCCGAGGATGTAGAGCATATATTATTACCACCAACTTTCAAATAGCACAATGATCACCATTTGAAGATAAGGGAAATAAGAGCTCGTACTGAGGCATTCAGACAGTCGTTTTTCCCTCGTGCAATCCGCGAGTGGAACAGGGAGGGGGGGGGGGGGGGAATATGACCTTGACGCGAATTGTGCCCTCCGCCACACACCGCTTGGTGGCTAGCGGAGAATATATGTAGATGTAGATGTCTGCGAGAGAAACGTTTCGTGCAAAAAAAGTTTCAAATAGACCAGCGTGTCAAGACAAGTCTTCATATCGCAGATATGCAGAAGAAAGGACCACGACAACAACTTCTGGCAACAGCAAGTTGCAGTAGTAGGGATTTGTCCAAAGGTAACAAAGAAAATCGGTTTAACGTGGATCAATGTGAAGCATTCATTGCAAGCAATATCCCTCTTTGCAAACTTACAAACCCTATCCTCAAAGGCTTCCTTCCCAAATATTACATATGTCAAAATATGCCAGATGAATCAATATTGCGTAAGAATTACATACTGGCAATTTACGTAAAGTTCTGGAAGAAATAACCAATGATCTCAAGGACAGCATTATCTAGATTTCAGTTGACGAAACTACAGGCACTTGTGGCCGTTACGTAGCAAATTTAACTGTCGGTGCTTTACAAGAAGAGCCTTCATCTTTCTACTTAGCGGCCTGCAAAGAACTTGAAAAAGTAAATCATTCTTCGATTGCCAGATTTCTGAATGATGGCATTAGAAAAATATCTCTAGAATCTTCTGCAGGTGAAAGAGTGTTGGTGTTCATTTCAGATGCTGCTCCCTATTATCAAAGTAGGAGAAGCCCTCCGAGTATTTTATCCCAACCTCATTCATGTGACGTGTTTTTCTCATGGAGTCCATCGATTTGCTGAAGAAGTACATTCCACGTTTGTGAATGTAAATAAAATGTATGCACCTTTACCTCTCGAACCAGTGGCAACTCGTTGGGGTACGTGGGTCGAAGCTGTGTTGTTTTACAATGAACTTTTCGAGGCCGTTAGAAGAGTAGTAAACGACTTCGATAGTGAAGAGGCTTTGGCAGTTTGCCAGTACAAGGAAGCTTTTAGTGATTCCGGTATTTAAAAAAAACATTGCTGTGATTAGCTCTCATTTTTCCCACATACCTGCAACTATTAGAAAGCTCGAAACTCAAGGTTAGGCGTTGAATGAATCTACTCAGTTAATGAATAAAGTTATTGTAGTAAACTCCTCATGGCCGGAGGTATTCCCAAGAAAACTTAAAGAATGGTTGAAAACATTTTAAACAATAACCAAGTCTTTGAACTCTTGCACCAAATTGATAGTTTTAATAATGGGCGGGTAAACTTCTACCAGAAACAATAAGTGCCAACATGGCACCCAGATTCAAATACTGCCCAGTTACCTCAGTTAATGTAGAACGGTCCTTTTGTGCTTATAAAAATGTTTTGAGTAATCGAAGACACAATCTTACTACCAAACATTTGGAACAATACTTGGTCGTTTATGTTTACAATTGTAGATGAATGTAAAATAAATTATAAATGACGCTTTGCTCCAATAGTATTATTTAACAGATAACGCTGTTCAAAAAAATTCATGATTGTATGTAGATTTTTAAATAAAATGTTACGGAGTTTTTGAGCGTGCCCCTGTGCCTGCGATATATCTAGAAGCTGGTCTTGTACATATTGAATGTTTCGCTAGGTCTCACTCGCATCGCACCAGCTTGTTACCGACAACAATAGCAAAGAAAGAACAATTCTTGAAACACGGTAAGTGCCCCCATTTTGTAAATTTTTAGAAAATAATCCCAGAAAAGCCCCCTTTGTAACCTCCACTAGAAAGTATTCAGAAAATGATATCGGCATTCTAAATGTCCCGATTTTTCGTGTGGCTGGCTTTCTTCCTCGTAATTGACAGGCACAGCTTCGACTTTGAGATATAATTCACGCAGTAACTACCATGTTTTTCTTTTTATTATTTGATTTTGCATATTTAGACACTTTTAGAGCAATTTTGAGCATTTCTCATTCATTTTTTAAGATTTTTATGAAGCATATAAGCAGGTATCTAGTGATGAATATAGGCACGTAGGAGGTACGTGTAGGCAATTATCGTTTGCTCTAGAATGAAATTTTCACTCTACAGCGGAGTGTGCGCCGATGTGAAACTTCCTGGCAAATTAAAACTGTGTGCCGGACCTAGGCTCTAACTCGGGACCTTTCCCTTTCGCGGCAATCTCTCTACCAACTGAGCTACCCAGGTAGCTCAGCTGGTAGAGCACTTGCCCGCTAAAGGGAAAGGTCCCGAGTTCGAGTCTCGGTCTGGCACGCAGGTTTAATCTGCCAGGAAGTTTCACATCGTTTGCTCTGTTTGCAAACGCGGGACGTTTTTGCTATGGCTGGCGACAACGGGATACACAGGCTGAAAGCGGGACTATCCCGCCCAAGGCAGGACGTACCGCCACGTTAGGTATACCGCCTAAGTTGCGGCGTCCGTCATTAAATTCTAAGAGCCGACGAATCGAATGCCGGACATTTGCCACGCCGGACATTTGCCACACTTGCCCCTTTGCCAGGTAGCTTGAGTAGCGATCCCTCAGGTAGGGGACGCCCTTCCCCGTACTGCTTCTGACCGCTTTCAAACCGCCGTCTCCATATCTTACTCGATACAAGAAGTACGTAAGGGACCTTCTTCTTCGACATCTTGGCCAAATACAGAGCTTCTGTTCCGAAATCGAAATATTTATAACTTTTGGAAAACGAAAGCAATACCGACGATTATGTCAGTATGTAATTAGTTCTGCCAAGTATAAATACAGATTCCTCTGTCTGTACGGTAGCTTCCTTTCACGCTTACTGATTTGCGATAGAAACAGTCCATCGCCATGGGAGCAACAAGAAAGGAACGATGTAAAGAGAATGCGAATGTACGCTAAACATTTCCTTTTGACCACTGTATTTGTGCCTGCTTTAATTACTACAACTGCATACCCAAAAGACAATAGGGAAAGAATAAATGGGTATGTGAATGTTTGAAAAGAAGAACCGCATACTCCATATTAATTTGCTCTCTAAAAACATTAGTTAATAAAGTGTAGCGGGGCAATGTTCAAAATAGAACTGAAAACACGTTCACTAAATAGAGAGAAGAACATCTATGATTGACATGTCATCTAAAGTCGACTTACAATTTTAAAATGTTAGAAAAAAGGAAATGAAGTAATATAGAATGCTACGCTTGTAACGTACGTTGTTGTTCTACATTGTTTAGCCCTGGTATTTACAGGGTCACAGAGAAAGCATCTTAGGTTCTGGAGCGAAAAGCCGTAATTGTAATTATCTGCACTACAACAGAAAGAAGAAATACAACTTATGGAAAAATAATGTAAGCTCACAATCGACTTTGAAGCAGATAGTTCCTGTGACTTAGTATGGGCAGAGATTATATTCGACAACCGGTATAAATTAATAACTGGCTCCCTTAACCGACCCCCTGTCTCAGATGAAACAGTTGGTGAACAGTTCAAAGAAAACTTGAGTCTCATCACGAATAGGTGCCCAACTCATACAATCATAGTTGGCAGATACTTCAGTCTACCTTCCGCAAGTTGACAAAAATACATTTTCATATACCCTATTGCAAAAAGAAAACAACTTCCGTAACTGTACTAATGCTTTTTTTAAAATTATTTTTAACAATTAGTTGACGAGGCCATTCAATTTGTAAATGGTTACGAAAACACACTTGACCTCTTAGCCACAAATAATCCTGAGCATCACGACGGATACAGGGATTAGTGAACACGCAGTCGTAGCGAGGCTCACTTCCGTAACAAAGAAATTCACCATAACTAAACGCAAAATATATAGCTTTATAAAATCAGCTAAAAATTCGGGTGACGTTTTTCTAAGAGATAGGCTCCAATACTTCCAAACTACGTAAATGAAGACCATGTGTGGCTTACGTTCAAAGAAATAGTATCAACAGCACTTGAGGTATTCGATACACAAAACACGACAGAAAGCTGTTGCAGGAGCACCGCAAAAGGCGCGTATAATTTAGACGAACGCAAAATCCCCAAGATTAGTGAAGTCTTACTGAGGCTCTAAATTTGGTGCGTATTTCAATGCGAGATGCATTTAATAGTTCCCACAACCAAACTCGCTCTAGAAATGTGGCGGAAAATCCAAAGAGATACTGGTCCCATGTTAAGTAAACCAGCGGAGAGGCTCAGTAAGTACCTTTACAGCGCGACAGCTACGGTAATGTTACTGATGACAGTGCTACTAAAATGGGGTTAGTAAATGCATTTCCGAAATTCCGTCACCCAAGAAGACGAAGTAAATATTCCAGAATTCGAAATGAGAACAGGTGCAAACATAATTTAGAAGTAGATATCCCTGGCGTTGCAAAGGAACTGAAATTACACTGTTAGTGACAGAGGAAATGATTAAATATCTTTTCAAAAAGTCTATAATGTGTAAGAAAAGTCTCTAACGTATGAGAAAAGTAGGTCTAATACATCTGATTCTGATGTTCTTTAGTAACATGTAATTTTCAGTAGTAAGCTCCTTGCTTGTACTGACCTGTTTAAAGATAATCAACAATTTAGTAAGAAATTTTAATTTTTAAAGGACTATATCTAAATGTACTTAAGTAGCTTTACATCTACTATAAATGTTTGCAGCTAAACTTAAATAAAAAACATTTGAGGTGCCAAAATTGTCAACCTTAGGATCAGATCAGTTTTGGGAAGTCAATTTTAGGTGCAATTCAAAGGTTCAGTTCCCATTTTCTTTCACAAAAGCTATCAGTTTAACAAACCATGATATTTTAGGTGATAGTTGCAATTCTAAAGCTTCAGAAAATTATTATAGAACTCACAATTATTTAATAGTGTGGCCATAACATTGGAAGGTAGAAAAAAGTTATCTTAACGTGACAATAATAAGGATACTCTTATGAGGCTTCAAACAGTTTTTAATTTTTACATTAAGGGCTGATTCGCATCACACTTTGCAAAGGCTTTGGACCTACAACTTAATATTAGCTCCGATAATGCTGCTTCAGTGTTTTGATAATTTTATCTCAGTAATCTGCGAGGACTAAGTGGTCTTCATAATTTTTAATACACTATGTTTAAAGTATTTTATTCCAGTTTCTGAATATGAGCAATGGCTTTTAAGCAAGGCCTAATGTTGCCAGTCTCTTCATAATTCTTTACGGTTCTCTCTATCCTGTCGTCCAGCTTCAAGTACTTCTTCTTCCTCTTCTTACCTTCAAGATTCATTTCCAATTTCATGCGCATATAGTTTGTAACCCCCCCCCCCCCCCCCCCCCCCCCCCCGTGAACCATGGACCTTCGTTGGTGGGGAGGCTTGCGTGCCTCAGCGATACAGATAGCCGTACCGTAGGTGCAACCACAACGGAGGGGTATCTGTTGAGAGGCCAGACAAACATGTGGTTCCTGAAGAGGGGCAGCAGCCTTTTCAGTAGTTGCAGGGGCAACAGTCTGGATGATTGACTGATCTGGCCTTGCAACATTAACCAAAACGGCCTTGCTGTGCTGGTACTGCGAACGGCTGAAAGCAAGGGGAAACTACAGCCGTAATTTTTCCCGAGGACATGCAGCTTTACTGTATGATTAAATGATGATGGCATCCTCTTGGGTAAAATATTCCGGAGGTAAAATAGTCCCCCATTCGGATCACCGGGCGGGGACTACTCAGGAGGATGTCGTTATCAGGAGAAAGAAAACTGGCGTTCTACGGATCGGAGCTTGGAATGTCAGATCCCTTAATCGGGCAGGTAGGTTAGAAAATTTAAAAAGGGAAATGGATAGGTTAAAGTTAGATATAGTGGGAATTAGTGAAGTTCGGTGGCAGGAGGAACAAGACTTCTGGTCAGGTGACTACAGGGTTATAAACACAAAATCAAATAGGGGTAATGCAGGAGTAGGTTTAATAATGAATAGGAAAATAGGAATGCGGGTAAGCTACTACAAACAGCATAGTGAACGCATTATTGTGGCCAAGATAGATACGAAGCCCACACCTACTACAGTAGTACAAGTTTATATGCCAACTAGCTCTGCAGATGATGAAGAAATTGAAGAAATGTACGATGAAATAAAAGAAATTATTCAGATAGTGAAGGGAGACGAAAATTTAATAGTAATGGGTGACTGGAATTCGAGTGTAGGAAAAGGGAGAGAAGGAAACATAATAGGTGAATATGGATTGGGGCTAAGAAATGAAAGAGGAAGCCGCCTAGTAGAATTTTGCACAGAGCACAACTTAATCATAGCTAACACTTGGTTTAAGAATCATGAAAGAAGGTTGTATACGTGGAAGAACCCTGGAGATACTAAAAGGTATCAGATAGATTATGTAATGGTAAGACAGAGATTTAGGAACCAGGTTTTAAGTTGTAAGACATTTCCAGGGGCAGATGTGGACTCTGACCACAATCTATTGGTCATGACCTGTAGATTAAAACTGAAGAAACTGCAAAAATGTGGAAAATTAAGGAGATGGGACCTGGATAAACTGAAAGAACCAGAGGTGGTACAGAGTTTCAGGGAGAGCGTAAGGGAACAATTGACAGGAATAGGGGAAAGAAATACAGTAGAAGAAGAATGGGTAGCTCTGAGGGATGTAGTAGTGAAGGCAGCAGAGGATAAAGTAGGTAAAAAGACGAGGGCTGCTAGAAATCCTTGGGTAACAGAAGAAATATTGAATTTAATTGATGAAAGGAGAAAATATAAAAATGCAGTAAATGAAGCAGGCAAAAAGGAATACAAACGTCTCAAAAATGAGATCGAGAGGAAGTGCAAAATGGCTAAACAGGGATGGCTAGAGGACAAATGTAAGGATGTAGAAGCTTATCTCACTAGGCGTAAGATAGATACTGCCTACAAGAAAATTAAAGAGACCTTTGGAGAGAAGAGAACCACGTGTATGAATATCAAGAGCTCAGATGGCAGCCCAGTTCTAAGCAAAGAAGGGAAGGCAGAAAGGTGGAAGGAGTATATAGAAGGTTTATACAAGGGCGATGTACTTGAGGACAATATTATGGAAATGGAAGAGGATGTAGATGAAGATGAAATGGGAGATACGATACTGCGTGAGGAGTTTGACAGAGCACTGAAAGACCTGAGTCGAAACAAGGCCCCCGGAGTAGACAACATTCCATTAGAAATACTGACGGCCTTGGGACAACCAGTCCTGACAAAACTCTACCAGCTGGTGAGCAAGACGTATGAGACAGGCGAAATACCCTCAGACTTCAAGAAGAATATAATAATTCCAATCCCAAAGAAAGCAGGTGCTGACAGATGTGAAAATTACCGAACTATCAGTTTAATAAGTCACAGCTGCAAAATACTAACGCGAATTCTTTACAGACGAATGGAAAAACTGGTAGATGCAGACCTCGGGGAGGATCAGTTTGGATTCCGTCGAAATGTTGGAACACGTGAAGCAATACTGACCTTACGACTTATCTTAGAAGAAAGATTAAGAAAAGGCAAACCTACGTTTCTAGCATTTGTAGACTTAGAGAAAGCTTTTGACAATGTTGACTGGAATACTCTTTTTCAAATTCTAAAGGTGGCAGGGGTAAAGTACAGGGAGCGAAAGGCCATTTATAATTTGTACAGAAACCAGATGGCAGTAATAAGAGTCGAGGGGCATGAAACGGAAGCAGTGGTTGGGAAAGGAGTGATACAGGGTTGTAGCCTCTCCCCGATGTTATTCAATCTGTATATTGAGCAAGCAGTAAAGGAAACAAAAGAAAAATTTGGAGTAGGTATTAAAATTCATGGAGACGAAGTAAAAACTTCGAGGTTCGCCGATGACATTGTAATTCTGTCAGAGACGGCAAAGGACTTGGAAGAGCAGTTGAACGGAATGGACAGTGTCTTGAAAGGAGGATATAAGATGAACATTAACAAAAGCAAAACGAGGATAATGGAATGTAGTCAAATTAAATCGGGTGATGCTGAGGGAATTAGATTAGGAAATGAGACACTTAAAGTAGTAAAGGAGTTTTGCTATTTAGGAAGTAAAATAACTGATGATGGTCGAAGTAGAGAGGATATAAAATGTAGACTGGCAATGGCAAGGAAAGCGTTTCTCAAGAAAAGAAATTTGTTAACATCGAATACAGATTTATGTATCAGGAAGTCGTTTATGAAAGTATTTGTTTGGAGTGTAGCCATGTATGGAAGTGAAACATGGACGATAACTAGTTTGGACAAGAAGAGAATAGAAGCTTTCGAAATGTGGTGTTACAGAAGAATGTTGAAGATTAGGTGGGTAGATCACATAACTAATGAGGAGGTATTGAATAGGATTGGGGAGAAGAGAAGTTTGTGGCACAACATGACTAGAAGAAGGGATCGGTTGGTAGGACATGTTTTGAGGCATCAAGGGATCACAAATTTAGCATTGGAGGGCAGTGTGGAGGGTAAAAATCGTAGAGGGAGACCGAGAGATGAGTACACTAAGCAGATTCAGAAGGCTGTAGGTTGCAGTAGGTACTGGGAGATGAAGCAGCTTGCACAGGATAGAGTAGCATGGAGAGCTGCATCAAACCAGTCTCAGGACTGAAGACAACAACAACAACATAGTTTGTAAGCTCGGCTTCCTTTTTCAAGCACTCCACCAAACAGTTGATTCTAGGGTGAGGATTTACAGTACAATAATACTATTTATTTTGTTGTGCCACCCTTCAACAGCATTCGTTGTTCGGTGCCTTTTTCCGTAACAGCCCCGCATTTCTATTGCGATATTCTCATTCTCTAGCCAGTTATCCACAAAGTTGTCAAAAAATTGAGAGAACCTTCCGTTATCAGGAGCTTTTGCATGAATCTCAATCCATCCATTGCTTGCGTCCACCGGTTTTGTTTTACAACTGCCAGCGCTGCACACATGCTGACGTGAAGTCTTAAATCCTCGTTCTAGCGGTACTCCTCAGTTAGACTGAGAATTCGAATTCTTCTCCATAAACTCTACTTCATATGGAAATAGAATACATTTATTTCAGTTGTGGGAAAAACTTGACGAATGGCCGATATCGCAGCTGCCTCAAAGTCCACTTTTACTTGTTTAGGACACCACTCAGAGACTGCCTTTTTTATTAAACGAAACGGACGAACATATGTGTCTTTCATCTTATTAGGGAGCAGTGCAAATACAGTAGGAACAATGTTTGTTTCTTTAATCGGGCCTCCAAAGTCTACGTGTATGGTGTAGATCTGTGCAAACTGCTTGCTGCATCTCGTAAATGTTCCATCCTTTGCTTCCACTTAAAATCATTATTCTCACCTCTAATCCATCGTCTTCCAGAAGAAAACTACTGCCATCTCCCATTTTCAATAGATCTTCATGAAGATCAATTTCATAAGAGTTCTTAGGCTCTTGTTGGTTTCCCGCTCTAGACTCCGTCGACGACGCATGGTTCTCTTCATAGATTCTGAATTAGACATCACTGTAAGAAAGTCATAAACTTTGTTATGTAGATTTCCCATTTCATCCGCGTATATCTCCGATAACTGTGTAGTTTCTTCTCGGGACCTTCTGCTCGCCCTTTCCACTTGCTTTCTCACTTTCAGAGCGGCATCGTCAGTTGGTCCACAGAGATGTTCTAATACGTTCAACATTTCTCCATTCCTCGAAAGCAGCTTTCCCTTGCAACGATCGGCTTTTCGGTGTAAGCAGATCCATGTAACAACACCTTCTTTAGATTCCCTCTGTAAAATATACGCGTAAGCTTTGTAATGAGCAGGAGGCCTGTCCTTGCTCGTTGTAATAACTTCCATACTGATGGTCACGTTAGGAACTTCGAAAGCAAACTGGGCGGGCGGGTGATGATGATGATGATGAGGAGGAGGAGGAGGAGGAGGGGGGGGGGGGATTCAAGGGACCCGACCCTTCGGAGCAGGTAAACCGGGGCAAATGCCCGGCGTGGCAACTGTCCGGACGCCGACCAATCACAGTAAGGCGGCTCGGCGGCTATTGACGGTACGCTGTCGGTGGGAATTTTGAATCTGACAGCTGTCAGCTACGTAAACAGTGTTTATATTCCATAAGACGTCATATCACGACATACTCATGACCAAGTACGACTTTAGTTGGCTGTTACAGTTATATAGCGATTTCCTGAATTATTTACTAATTTATTTACGGGAGTTTTCGTGTTTAACGTTCGTTTGCTGTCTGTTGTCAGACTCTGACGTGGTTACTTTCATTAAGTTAGGGACTAAAACAGGCTGTTTTGAGTTTAAGTAATCGAAATTCTCCGTCAAAATCACATAAAGTGGATCTCTGATTATTGTTTTCTTCACGTATGCCTCAGTTCGTGACAGGACTAGGTAACACTGCATGTTATTGCTTATTTTCGTTTGCTAAATCATTTTATTCACAAGAGGCAGGTTAGCGTTCTGTTGTATAATAATAGTAACAGTCTAAAAGGGAACTTGAGTCGCTAGCTTACAAGACGTGTAACGGGAAACATCTGGCGAGCACTGGAAACGTCAATGTGCGGGTAACGAATGCGTGCCGGTGGCAGGGTCGAGTGAAGGCTTAGACAGGACCGCCCGGTTCCCGAGAAATATGGAGGCAGGCGTGGTTGGCCCCGCGAGTGATTCAATCAGCGCTGCTACTTGCTGACGGCACGATTTTCCGGCGGAGCTGAGAGTGGGCGGTGCCACCCCGCCGTCTCGGCTAAACGCTTTCGCTTCCAATACCGGGCACGCGACGCCGTGCCCTGCCGCGCGTTTCCAGAGCCAATTTACGACCTGCCCGGAGACACACAAAGACTCAGCGTGCTTAGCTTCAAGTAGGGAGGCACGGAGGGGGCCAGGGAACGGGCGAGTGGAGGGGGCAGCCACTACATACAAGATTCATTTACGTTCAAGTTTTTTGTCATTACCCAATTTCCGAGTAGCTCTAGAGTCTACATAGCGAACAGCGGAGGCCTATATATCGCCGGTTCTGGAGCTCGCCATCGCTTATACATTCCCGAGTGTGCTTGGCTTGTTTCCCATATAAGGTCGCACAAAGTGAGACGGCGGGACAAGATCAAAGGAAGCCGCCGCGGCCGGGCTATTTAAATTGCAGAACACCCCGGAGTTATAACATGACGGCGCGGCGCTGGAGTGGGGGCGTGGGTGGGGAGTCGATAGGAGAGGGGGGAGGGAAGGGGGGAGTTAGGGGGGCTTCCGCGTCCACCCCCCCCCCCCCTCCTCCTCCTCCTCCCGCGCCGGCTGCACGCCACGGAGGGGAGTTTTTCCTGTCCCTCATGTTAAAACATTGACCAGAATTAAATAGTTTGCCTTCGCCCCCGGCGCGGGGGCGTCGGAGGACGCGCGGATCAAGGAGGGGGCGGAAGGACCGCCGCCGGCCGGCGAGAGGCCCCGGCCACGTGCCGGCCGTGACGTCACGAGGACACCAGGACGCGCAGGAGGATAGGTCGCTAACGAGGAAGGGGCCCCTCTCGGCTCCTCGGCAACTGCCTCGTCTCGCCGGGTCGCGGGACGCTCGCTCGTCTGTGATTAAGTCTGTTGTCGAGGTGAGCTGCACGAATCTACCGTCTCATCTTGACCGGACTTAACCAACGCAGACGCTGTAAGATGTGTACATATATCACTTTATGAGGAAAACAAAACGGAGCCCTAGATGCAAACCACGTTTCATCATTGCAGATGGCACAGCAACTTCCAACACAGCAGACAATCCACATCTGCACTCCCCAAGCCACCTGTGTCCCGAAGTGTACCTCTGTTACAAAATTGGTAAGGCTTTCGTGGCCGCTTGTTGACAAACTGCCTGTTTCCCTCTGTCCTGAGTTCTTCGACCGACGTTCGCCTGGTGATTTTCCTGACGTTTCCAGCATGAGTGGCTGACGTTGTCAAAGTTTCGCTTCCATTGCTGGAGGTGGACAGGACCAGGCCACATCCACCAATGGAGGGTGAAACTTTGACAATACCAGACATTCTTGCTGACGAAACGTCAGGAACATCATCAGATGAACGTCGGTCGAAGAACTCGAGACAGAAGAAAACAGGCAGTTGTGTACCTCTGTTACAGGTTTGGTCACGTCTTGGTCATGTCGCGAAATGTGCTGATTGTATACCAGTCAGTTTCCTTTGAGAGTATGCTGATAGAGTAGCTCCATTCTTAGCAGTCATATACAACCGCTCCCTCGTAGAAACATTCGTATCCAAACACTGCAAAGTTGCACACGTTACACCAATACCCAAAAAAGGAAAAAGGATTAATCCGCTGAATTACTTACCCATATCACTAACGTCAACTTGCAGTAGGATTTGGGAAGGTGTACAGTATTCGAACATTATGAATTACCTCGAAGAAAACGATTTACTGCCGGCCGCGGTGGCCGAACGGTTCTAGGAGCTTCAGTCCGGAACCGCGCGACTGCTACGGTCGCAGGTTCGAATCCTGCCTGGGACATGGATGTGTGCGATGTCCTTAGGTTAGTTAGGTTGAAGTAGTTCTACGTTCTAGGGGACTGATGACCTCAGAAGTTAAGTGCCATAGTGCTCAGAGCCATTTGAACCATGTGCCAAAACGATTTATTGACAAACAACGAACACGAATATGTGAAACGCAACTAGCCCTTTATTCTCACGAAGTAATCAGTCCTATCGACAAGGGATGGCAAATTGATTCCACATTTTTAGATTCCCGGGAGGATATTGACACCATTCCTCAAATTGCTCGCCCATAGACCATCGTCTCAGTTGTGTGACTGCATTCGTGATTTCCTTTCAGAAAGGTTACAGTTCGTAACAATTGACGGGAAGTCTTCGAGTAAAACAGAAGTAATATATGCCGTTCCCCGAGGAACAGTCATAGGCCCCTCTGCTGTTCCTGGTCTGCATAAACGATTTGAGGGACAATCTCAGCAGCCTTCTTAGATTGTTTGCAGATGATGCTGTCATTTACCGTTTTATAAAGTTATCAGAGATCAAAAGCAATTCCAAAATGATTTAGACAAGGTACCTGTATGGTTCGAAAAGTGGCAATTGACTCTAAATAATGAAAAGTATGTAGTCATCCACAGGAGTACTAAAAGGAATCCGCTAAATTCGGTTACACGATAAATCGCACAAATATAAAGGCTATGAATTCAACTAAATACTTACGGATTACAGTTACGAATATTTTGGAACGATCACATTAGTAATGTTGTGGGAAAAGCAAACAAAAAAACTGCAATTCATTGGCTGAACACTTAGAAAATTCAACAGGTCTGCTAAACAGACTACCTACATCGCGTTTATGCGCTCTCTTCTGTAGTGGACATCGAAAATGCTCAAAGAAGGGCACTGTATTATCGTGAAGCAGGGAAGAGAGTGCCACGAGTTGGCGTGGCATCATTAAAACGCTGGCGTTTTCCGTCGCGGCGTGATCTTTTCATGAAATTTTGTTCGTGTCCACCTACATAGGGAGAAATAGTCATCATAATATAAGGGGCGACTGAAAAGTAATGCCTCCACCTTCGTAACTCTTCAACAGTTGGCAACATTGATATGCGGCTGGTACTGCCTTGCTTCGTAGCCTCTTCTCTACAGCCCCAGTTGGCGGAAAGCCTTAGCATTGAAAGGTTGTGTTGTTACAGTGTTAAGTATGTAACCCTGCGCAGACTGTCGATCAATGCGATTTAAGCAACGTTCAGTCATTGAATCCTTGCTAGCAGAAGGTGTCACTCCAAAAGAGATACATCAAAGAATGAAAGCAGTGTGTGGTGAATGCGTTGATGTGAGTACTATCGTCGTTGGGCGAGTAAGTTTAAAGATGTTGAGGCGAGAACATCTGACCTGCGTGGCAAACAAAGAGTTAGACTTCCTGTGGCAGCAACCAGCGACTTTCACAAGCAAATGTTGACAGACTGATTCAAGACGATCGTCGTATCACTCAGAGAGAAGCTGCAAGCACAGTCGGCATTTCACAAGAACGTGTCAGTTTGTTTTCCTGCAGCATGACAACGCCAAACCACACACTTCACATGCCACCACAACAGAACTTCAGAAACTGAATCTCACCACCGAACGGCATCCTCCAAACAGTCCACCTTTAACACTGTCTGACTTCCATCCGTTCCTGATAATGAAAGACGATCTGCGGGGACATCATTATGCTTCTGATGAAGACGTTGCGGGGTCTGATGACCATAGATGTCCAATAGTGCTCAGAGCCATTTTGAAGACGTTGCGAGATCTGTGAGACTGTGGTCGCGGAAACAGTGTGTCGACTTCTTCCGTGACGGCTTCAGAAAACTTGTTCATCATTGACAGAAATGTATCCAACTGGCTGGTGATATGTGGAAAAGTGAATATTGGTCATTAAAGATCACATTCTAAGGATTATTTCTGCGTTTGATTTGTTAAAATATTCACATCCAAACCCAATTAACGGAGGTGGAGGCATTACTTTCCATTCAACCCTCGTAAAATAAGATAAATCATAGGTCGCAAGGAAAGATTTGAGTGTTCGATATTCCCGCTCGCCGTTCGAGACGGTAGAGAAATATCTTGAAGATGGCTCGATGAACCCTTTGCCAGGCACTTTATTTTGAACTGCAGAGTTATTATGTGGATGTAGATGTGGAGATGTATGTGAGAGGAAGTAATATATTATATAAATGTTCGAAAGAACAGACACCACGCACTGGGTATAATGTGATTGACCTAGCTGGGCAATGGATCCACCTTCTTCAGTGCAGATGCACAAATACGTCCGACCTCCTGTAGGAATCTCAGAGAGCGAATATGGAGGAAATGGACAGCGGCTGCGAATAGATGACAGTCGGTGAGAGTGTGAATCGATCGTGATGCGTGCTGAGATATTCCGCGCAGTTGCGATAACGCTGTACATTGGCTGGCGCAGTGGCTACCCCACCTGCCTACTAAGAACGAGATCCCGGTTTCGAATCCTGGTCTGGTACACATTTTCACTCTTCTCCGTTGAGTCTGTGTAACATCCCGATGCAGCTGACAACGTTCGGTGATGCCTACCCTTTCATTTCTTCCCCTCTCCACCATTAATTTACATATAAGTAATATGTAACCCGATTATACTTGCAGCAAGCGCCGTCGGAATGTTAGCAGGAAACTTCTCCCTTGTGTACAACGCCTGTCGTGTAGCGCCTGGCATTTGAGTTTGTCGTTCTAGAGCTTACGAAAGAAACCTGTAACAGAATGCGCCGATCTCTTCTGTGTAATTTCTGCCTCTCTCTGTCTCTCTCTCTCTCTCTCTCCCTCTCTTCTATCGAACCTACCTGCTAAGTTATGATGAACAATTCTAAATAATCTCTCGCATTAGTCCCTTGCAAGTTGTTATCCTTTGCAAGTTGTTACTCTCGTGGATGAATAACTTCTCCCTGCGATTCCTCCAATGAATCTGTCTGAAACTGCTCTCTCCACAACAAGTTTTATGTCGTTTTGGACGCTTACTTCTTGGTATTCAACGTTTTTTGTGTTTCAATTGAATTGTCAACAGTAGTACAATCGAACAGCAATGAATCTTGTCGCTTATCTATGCGCCAAACGTTACATTTATTTACGTCCCAGCTCAAGCAAGAACACCTCGTCGATCTGCTGACCGGTCTTCCTGTATTTCGCTGCAGTCTACCGACGTTGCCACCTTTCTACAGACAACAGCGTCGTCCGTAAACAGCCTTATCCGCTGGGTCATTTATATACATATATCGCGAACAATGATATCACTAAACATTCCTTTCGGGCCCTCCCGAAGCTACTTTTACATCTGTCGGTTTCGTGTCTTTAACAACGACTTTTTAAGTTCTGCCTGCCACGAATTCCTAAATAGAATCACGAATCTGGTCGGATATTCCGTAAGCTCGTATTGTCTTTTCTAGATGACAAAGCGGAACGGTACCGACTATCTTCCGGAAGGGAAGAAACATGGTATCTGCGGCTACATGGATACTCCGCAAGCCACCGAATGATGCGTGGCGGATGGTACCCTGTACCTCTCTGTACTAGTTGCAAATACAGCGAGGGAAAAACCACTGTTGATGTGCCTCCGTAAGAGCATTAATTTCTCTTATCTTGTCTTGGTGGTCCTTACGCGAAATGTACGTTGGCTGCAGCAGAATCGTTCTGCAATCAGCTTCAGATGTCGGTTCCCTAAATTTTGTCAATGGTGTTTCACGAAAAAAACGTTGTCTTCCCTCCAGGGATTCTCACCTAAGTTCACAAAGTTTATCCGTAATACTCGCGCGTTGATCGAACCTAGCGATAACAAACTTAGCAGCACGCCTCTGAACTGTTTCGGCACCTTCCTTTAACCCTACATGCAGGATACCCCAAACACTCGCCGTGTTTCTCCCATTGTCTACCCACCACCTAAAACCAGCAAGTCACACGTCTCTCCACATTCTGGTAACTGGGAGAAACACGAGTGGAAATGCCAGAATTCGCACGCCGTGCTCTTCCATTCAGAAAATTTACGACAGTACAATATAAAATGGTTATATATCAAGATGCTACTCCAGGTGGGTGTAAAATGAATGTGCACAACGGAGAATGATAAACGCTAAAATGAAGATTTGGCCCTGTCTGACTACCCCCTGAAGCAGATCTTAGGATCTCTTAATTCTATAAATTCCAGTCTGAACATAAATGGATGATGAAGGCAACTAATACTACTAAATGATAAACGTTGTTAGTGCCTTATATACTTATTGTAGATTAGAAGAAACCTTTATATTACAAAGTTTACATTTCCTAAGTAAAATTACTAATCAATTGCCCAACTCTGCCCATTATTATGACTGCGCTGTCTAATATCAATAATGCGAAATGACTGACATCATCTACATTCCAAATACAGAAGACACTACTTTCAAAGATGACCTACGGTGGCGTGGAACCTCAGTGGAAATAAACTAACGTGATCACATGTTTTTCATTCCAGTCTTTGATCACAATATCAATTCTTTTGAGGATGACCGGTTTCAGTCCGTGATGACCATCCTCAGATCTTTTCTACACCACGGACTGAAACAGGTCATCGTCAAAAGAATTGATATTGTGATCAAAGACTGGAATAAAAAACATTTAACAGTATTGGATCACTGTTCGTATACGCGACTATGTCGCAGCTGGCGTAACGTGACCACAGCTATTTAGCTTTTATAGCCATAATAAGCCGAAGGAACTTGCGATATCACCGTGTGTACAGCGTCCAGTGTGTCGAAGTGATGGTCCTCGTACTCGTCTGCGGCGATGGAAGAACTCCAGCCACAAATAAACTCCCAAACACTAGGATGGCAGAAGGGGGTCCTCTGACTAATATACTCTAATACTGTCTTCTCCTCTCTGTCTTCTACAGACGAGAAACGCGAACTCCCAGCCACAAGGACGGAGTTCGAATAACGTCTCAACGTAAGTATAGGCGGAAGAAGTGCTCTCAATTACTGAACGCTGCGTACTCGGCGACGACTTACAACCCGGAGGTGAAGTCCAGAATCGTATAGGTTCGCAACAGTACAGTGCCTAACTGTTCTAACTATAAACTCTCCTGAGAGCAAAGACAGCAAGTCCGTCTGTACCAAAAAGGCTGATACCGAGTGACTGTCACACACGGGCGCTCACAACGGTAGGCCTCGTCTCTCCACCGCTGGCCTCCCAGCAAGGCTCGGCTCGCCACCCTCGTAATTCCGAAAACGAATCATATTCCCGAAACCACGGAATATTCTCCCGCTCTACAGCTTCTTCGTACGCCGACCAATCATATTTCACTCTTTTGTCACCCAGCGCGGAAAGTTTGCGAGGAAACAATGGTACGCTCCTGAGAAAAATCCTTGGAAATAACCCAGGCTGCGTGGTTTCCGAGGTGCTGCTTCTTCATTCCTCTCACCTGCGTCCAAGATTTTCAGCGTTAGGAAGTATTATTCGGTTATCCTTCCGGCCGCTACTACAATAACGGCCAGCCGTCACCCTATTGTGCTCCAGAGCTCAGGTGCCACGACGTCCGTCTGGCTACTTCGTGTTTAAGCAGGACCAACACCTGTGCGGGCCTTCCACCCAGAGCTTGAGTTCTGCCTGCCATTTCATCTCCACCGGCGTTCCAACCTCCACTACTACAGGCAATCATTCATTACGCTGTTTTTATAATAAAGACACTCCGTCACCATGCATGCAACAAGCGTTAACAATTATTTACAAGACGTACATGACAATGTCAGTCTCCTTTATAAATTCATACATACTGTGTACAAGCCATCACATGATACCTAATTGTGTTTGTAGATCATGGCAAAGTATGTGGATGAGTTCTTGCAAGGTGCGAAATTATAGCCACCTCACAACATAAGTATTGTCACTTAGCAACATGTAACAAACCAGTATCGTTCCACTTTCAAAAATGGTTGAAGAATGGATCCCACGACTGTTCCACATGCGGTGTCCTTTACAACTGAATCACGCTTTCTACAATTCTCCCAATAAACCGAAGTCGACCACTCGCCCTCGCTACTATCAACCTAGACGACACCGTCTGCAGCACTCATGGACGAATAGAAAGTAAAGTTTCTCAAAATCTCTCTGGTATATGTGTTCATTCCTATCGAGAAGATTTTCTTTTTCTAAAAAATTCATAATATGTGAACACAAAAAATACTGACGTTAGTGATATAGGCCTAGCCCTGCGTGGAGCTGTCCGACGACCTTCCCTGAAAATGAGTACGTTGTTTTCGAATCGCATGGTACCCTTGGTTACTCTAACTGGTAGAAGGACAGCAAATTCTTTCGCATAATCTTTGTAGAATTTCACAGGTATCTCATCCGATCCACATGCATTTCCAGTGCTGAGCGACTATATTTAGTTTCTTCTCCGCGATAACTTACAAAAGTAGCTATCATTTCGGAGTTTGCACGATGATTGAATGAAGGACCCATACTATGATTTGCTCTGTGAGACAATGCTGATAAAGAGAATTCGATATTTCTATCTGCTGTTAAGTGAGTACGGTCCCTGAGCAACTACAAACATCTCCAACAGAAAGAGCCCAGGGAATACCCACTAAATCCAGTAGATTTGTGTCCTCAAAAATCGCTCTGAGCAGTATGAGACTTAATATCTATGGTCATCAGTCTCCTAGAACTACTTAAACCTAACTAACCTAAAGACAGCACACAACACCCAGTCATCACGAGGCGAGAAAATCCCTCACCCCGCCTGGAATCGAACCCGGGAACCTATGAGTGGGAAGCGAGAATGCTACCGCACGACCACGAGCTGCGGTTGTGCCGTCATGTACGTCCAGTTTTACCTAATTTGACGCATATGCAGGGTTTAACCAGAGTATTTCATGACCTGATGCGCCCAGCCTGCAATGTATTTTCATTAAGAAGCAGCACGACTACAGTTTAGGGTTTTATATATATATATATATATATATATATATATATATATATATATATATATATATATATATATGTGTGTGTGTGTGTGTGTGTGTGTGTGTGTTACTCTAAAAATTATGCACATCCCGTTGCAGATTAAACAGATAATTTTTATAGGAAATTTGTGGTAAGATCCTGTGGGACCAAACCGCTGAGGTCATCGGTCCCTAATGATTTTTATACATTTCCTTACTTAACTCATAAGCAAAAAATATATATTAAGGCTTTTGATGACTTCGATCAGTAAAATTTTATTTTCATATTCATTGGGCTTCCATTCCCAAGTTCATTTCGGCTTTGCTCAGCTTTTGTCTACAAGGTTTTAACTCCGCCTAAATTGTACCTTAAAGCTTCCGTGTTTGTATGATTGAACAAATGAAGCTAAAACACAGATAGTTGGTAGTAAAAACTTTGATATTCCTGATGGAGTGCATTGATACAGGCAAGAAGCATCTTAGGAAGACACGAACCAACAAGTCCCACAGGAAGGTCTGGGGAAAACAACTGAACATCATTTGTTATCAAGCACTCTTTAAAAGAAATTGTTTTCCTCTACAGCAGCGAGGTACAACGCTCAACTTATAGCACACATTAATGATTAAACTTGAACTTTAAGCCTTAAGAAAAGGCGTCAAATTTGGGAAACCAGAAGGGAACAGTCCAGATATTCTTTAAAGTTTTAAAAAAAAAAAATACATTTCATCAAAAGTTTAAATGTTTATCACTTACATTGAAAGCCATGCCGAGGCACACCATAACCTGATAATTACACTAGAGTAATAGAGCGGCCCCACTCAGGTCAAGATTCAAACCCCCCGCAGACGGCATGACAGACTCCAGACGTGGACCACGGGCTCCAGCCCTCCACGACAACAACAAGCCAACGGAGGATAGGCAGTGCACTACAACACATTCAGTAAAGCTCTCTTAAGCAGTGAACAGCTTAAATAAAGCCAAAGATTTTGCCTCGGCTCTAAAAGAAATCCAGTAAACAATATTAATATAACGAGATTAAAACGCCACTGGATGTTAACGCGCATCGCGATTCACAGCTTTACTCGGCTCTGTGAAGGACGATTTACAGCTTCGTAAAGCGGGTGTGTATCAGATTCCTTACGGAAAATGTGAGCAGTCGTACGTAGGTCAAACAACAAGCACCGTTCATGAGAGATGTGTGGAGCAGCGCACACGCTTATTATAACCAGATAAGTCAGCTGTGGTTCAAAAATGGCTCTGAGCACTATGGGACTTAACATCTGAGTCATCAGTCCCCTAGAACTTAGAACTACTTAAACCTAACTAACCTAAGGACATCACACATATCCATGCACGAGGCAGGATTCGAACCTGCGACCGTAGCGGTCGGGTGGTTCCAGACTGTAGCGCCTAGAACCACTCGGCCACTGCGGCCGGCGTCAGCTGTGGCCGAACATTGTATTGATACAGGGCATTCCATTAATTACGACGTGAAGAATTTAACATCCACCTCTTCCCTTTTGGAAACTGTCTTCAAGGAAGCTATAGAGATTAGATAGCCAACAATTTAATAAATAGAGATAATAGTTTTAATTTGGACAAAGCATAGAATCCGACTCTTTGGATAATTAAACTGCAGAGAAGTCGTCATGGTGTCACCGCCGGCTGTCATACATCGATAAGCGAATCTAATGTCTGTACGCCTTAGCTACAGCCGGCGCTTGTGTAAGTATGTTTCTTTGCCGCCGACCAGCATCTGTGACACGCATGCACAGTACCGCCGCTGTGGAGCATATAAGACCGCGCCTGGCATCTTGTCGTCGGTCTTGTGACTCACTCTGAGGATGGCCGGACGATACGAGGCCGAAATATCAGTAAAGGAAATTTTATTTTCGCGGCTGCATGCCCGAAATGAAAGAGGAAGCCACCTGGTAGAATTTTGCACAGGGCATAACTTGTTCATAGCTAACACTTGGTTCAAGAATCATGAAAGAAGATTGTATACATGGAAGAAGCCTGGAGATACTAGAAGGTATCAGATAGATTATATAATGGTAAGACGGAGATTTAGGAACCAGGTTTTAAATTGTAAGACGTTTCCAGGGACAGATGTGGACTCTGACCACAATCTATTGGTTATGAACTGTAGATTAAAACTGAAGAAACTGCAAAAAGGTGGGAATTTAAGGAGATGGGACCTGGATAAACTGACAAAACCAGAGGTTGTACAGAGTTTTAGGGAGAGCATAAGGACAGTAGAAGAAGAATGGGTAGCTTTGAGGGATGAAGTAGTGAAGGCTGCAGAGGATCAAGTAGGTATAAAGACGAGGGCTAGAAGAAATTCTTGGGTGACAGTAGAAATATTGAATTTAATTGACGAAAGGAGAAAATATAAAAATGCAGTAAATGAAGCAGGCGAAAAGGAATACAAACGTCTCAAAAATGAGATCGACAGGAAGTGCAAAATGGCTAAGCAGGAATGGCTAGAGGACAAATATAAGGATGTAGAGGCTCATCTCACTAGGGGTAAGATAGATACTGCCTACAGGAAAATTAAAGAGACCTTTGGAGAAAAGAGAGCCACTTGTATGAATAACAAGAGATCAGATGGAAACCCAGTTCTGAGCAAAGAAGGGAAAGCAGAAAGGTGGAAGGAGAATATAGAGGGTCTATACAAGGGCGATGTACTTGAGGGCAATCTTATAGAAATGGAAGAGGATGTAGATGAAGATAAATGTGAGATATGATACTGCGTGAAGAGTTTGATAGAGCACTGAAAGACTTAAGTCGAAACAAGGCACCGGGAGTAGACAACCTCCCATTAGAAATAATGACAGCCTTGGGAGAGCCAGTCCTGATAAAACTCTACCATTTAGTGAGCAAGATGTATGAGACAGGCGAAATACTCTCAGACTTCAAGAAGGATATAATAATTCCAATCACAAATTAAGCAGGTGTTGGAAAGATGTGAAAATCACCGAACTATCAGTTTGATAAGTCACGGCTGCAAAATACTAACGCGAATTCTTTACAGACGAATGGAAAATCTGACAGAAGCCGACATCAGGGAAGAACAGTTTGGATTCCGTGGAAATATGGGAACACGTGAGGCAATACTGACCCTACGACTTATTTTAGAAGCTAGATTAAAAAAAGGCAAACCTACGTCTCTAGCATTTGTTGACAATGTTGACTGGAATATTCTCTTTCAAATTCTGAAGGTGGCAGGGGTAAAATACAGGGAGCGAAAGAATGTTTACAATTTGTACAGAAACCAGATGGCCGTTATAAGAGTCGAGGGGCATGAAAAGGAAGTAGTGGTTGGGAAGGGTTGTAG
This sequence comes from Schistocerca gregaria, assembly GCF_023897955.1. Lineage (NCBI taxonomy): Eukaryota > Metazoa > Arthropoda > Insecta > Orthoptera > Acrididae > Schistocerca > Schistocerca gregaria. The sequence continues at coordinate 801,874,462 of NC_064921.1, read as the reverse complement.
CCTATGCCCGATGGTATTCAATCTGTATATTGAGCAAGCAGTGAAGGAAACAAAAGAAACATTCGGAGTAGGTATTAAAATCCATGGAGAAGAAATAAAAACTTTGAGATTCGCCGATGACATCGTAGTTCTGTCAGAGACAGCAAAGGACTTGGAAGAGCAGTTGAACGGAATAGACAGTGTCTTGAAAGGAGGATACAAGATGAACATCAACAAAAACTAAACGAGGATAACGGAATGTAGTCGAATTAAGTCGGGTGATTCTGAGGGAATTAGATTAGGAAATGAGACACTTAAAGTAGTAAAGGAGTTTTCCTATTTGGGGAGCAAAATAACTGATGATGGTCGAAGTAGAAATGACATAAAATGTAGACTGGCAATGGCAAGGAAAGTATCTCTGAAGTAAAGAAATTTGTTAACATCGAGTATAGATTTAAATATCAGGAACTTGTTTCTGAAAGTATTTGTATGGAGTGTAGTTATGTATGGAAATGAAACATGAACGATAAATAGTTTGGATAAGAAGAGAATATAAGCTTTCGAAATGTGGTGCTACAGAAGAATGTTGAAGATTAGATGGGTAGATCGCATAACTTATGAGGAGGTACTGAATAGGACTGGGGAGAAGAGGAGTTTGTGGTAAAACTTGATTAGAAGAAGGGTTGGTAGGACATGTTCTGAGGCACCAAGGAATCACCAATTTAGTATTGGAGGGCAGCGTGGAGGGTAAAAATCGTAGAGGGAGACCAAGAGATGAATACACTAAACAGTGTCAGAAGGATGTAGGCCGCAATACGTACTGGGAGATGAAGAAGCTTGCACAGGATAGAGTAGCATGGAGAGCTGCATCAAACCAGTCTCAGGACTGAAGACCACAACAAGAACAACAGACTTTGAGGCGTTTGACTCAATGTGAACGAAGCCTTTAGTGATGACTCGTAAAAAACAAGGTGTTGATCGACTTATGAAAGCATACTGAAGAACATCACTTACATTAATTCTGAAGCTTGCAATAACGCTCATGAGGACAGTGCGAAATTCAGAACTAATACAGAAGTAAGCAGTCCTCAGTAAATCTAAAGGAAGTTTCTAGATCCTTAAACTGGTAAAATAAAGAAGCCATACTTGCTAATGGAAGCCATGTGCACCTTCTTCAGTTTGCTGGTGACGATTTGCTGTTTCACTCTTGCAGATAAACTTCAACAATGAAACGAAGAAGATGATAGGGCGAGTTGGAAGTGAGGTTTGTAAGTCAACCGCGGTAAGACTGAATAATTTATAAATAATGTATCTAAAAGAAAATACTAGAAATCAATACTGAAATCACAGCACTAGCTAATGATTAAATGCGAAAATTGTAGGTTAGGCTTTACCGTGACTGTTATTGACCTGCACTGTTTTTGCATTTGAATATAGTCTTGACAAACAAATGCCATACTAACAAATGTAAATCGACCTGATGATGGAGGTTTAAACCTTTGAAACGCGTTGTGGAGATAAACAAACAGTGACTGGTTACAATAAACTTGTTGTTTCATTTAACTAGCTAACGAGTTATTTGTTTCATTTATGAATAGCTAACGAGTTCCTTTTTCATTTATGAATAGAACTGTTTCGCTTCTTTGACTTTTTCTGCTTTACTTTCTTTAGAGCTGCCCATTTTTCACAATTACTATTTCCTTTCACGTCTCTTACTCTCTCTCTCTCTGTCTCTTTAATTTCTTTCAGTCTACATTAAAAATTCATTAAACTGTGAGAAATATATTTTTGAGGAACATATCCAGAATTCGCAGTCAGCAACACCCACAGTGGTAAGCAGTGCTCAGTAAACCTAGAGGATGCAATTTTGTCATATGATGACATGTTGGAGACCGTGGCTGTTGTCTGAAGACAAATGTTGATGGTGTATCAAAACATGTGGTGCGTGGTTGAAATGATCTCAGCGACAAATCTAAAGTGTACAGTGAGAACTATTTACGTGTGCAACAACGAGGATGCAGTGGGAATGCATTTACATCGGTTGGACGAACGTTGTAAAAACAAACACTCGAAACCGAAGTTCCACGACAATTAATCTATAAAAACACACCAAATGTCATAAAGAAAGCGTGTAAACCGTCTGATGATGAATCACAACGATTCGAAACCGGTAACTGTTTCCTTTGGATAAAGGAACTCAAAGTAAATTTGTGGCTGGTTGCTGTACTAAAACCATAAACCTAGAGGAAGTTTCTAGATCCTTAAACTGGTAAAATAAAGAAGCCATACTTGTTAATGGAAGCCATGTGCATCTTCTTCAGTTTGCTGGTGACGATTTGCTGTTTCACTCTTGAGCAGATAAACTTCAACAATGAAACGAAGAAGATGGTTAAACACGCAATCTCTTATTTCAGAAACAACAGCACTGATTCTAACAAACTGACCAAAAATATTCAAGAAGTGTGACAGGACGTTTGGCGAATTCAGAAAAGCCCTATAGAGCGAAAGTGTGCATTAACACACATACTCCTAAAGCAACGGGACGAATCTGATATAAATATCCTTACCTCCAGTCGGCTACAAAGTTCTCCTTAAATCTCTTTTGAGTTGGTAAGAAACCTACCAGGCTACTAATGGAAGAATATTAGACAGAATGTCGGAAAAGCACGCCGTGAGTTAAACTTCGTTATCAGTTATTATTTAGGCAGTAAACATGAAATTGAAAGCTTTCGACATACTAAACATTTAGTGCTAGAAAAGTTAAAACCGCGCCCTCCTCCCTGATAAACATGGGTACGCTGAGTTGACGTGGCTTGCCTCAACGACACAGATAACCATATTGTACTCGTACATGCAACCATAGCAGAGGAGAGAGGCCGGACAGGTTCTGGTTACTGACAAGGGACAGTAGCCTTTTCAGTACCTATGACTGGATGACTGACTGATCTGGCCTTATAACGTCAACCAAAACGGCCTTCCTGTGATCGTACTGTGAACAGCTGAAAGCAAGGGGGATCTTCATCCGTTACTTTTTTTAGCGGGGGCGCGAGGCTCTATTTTATGGCTTAATGATCGTGGCATCCTCCTGGCTAAAATATTTCGGATCTCGGACGAGGACAACCCAGTTGGGTGGGGTCACCAAGGAAACCAAATCTTATGTTCTGTGGCTCTGAGCCGTGAGTTGTTAGATCCCTTACTTGGGTAGGTAGGTCTGAGAATGTAAAAAGAGGAAGGGATAACCTGAAGTTAGATGTAGTAGGAATGAGTGAAGTGGATTAGCAGAGGGAACAGGACATCAGGTTAAGTCAATATAGTTTTATTAATACAAAATGAAACAGAGATAATGCAGCAGCAAATCTAACAATGAAAAATAAAATAGAAATCCAGGATATCTATTGTGAACACCATGTCTTGTCTATAACTTCATTATTGATTTATATTTAAGCAGTAAACATGAAATGGAAAAACTCCTGTATGCTAAACATTTAGTAGCAGAAAAATTGAAAGCCTGCCTCCCTCCTCCCACTGCTCTCCCCCCCCCCCCTTCCTCCCCCCTACTACACATACGAGGTGTGACAATAATGAGACAGATTTGCTTTGCAAGATGTGGCATCCCTGCAGGCATGCGTAGGCACAATATCTTTGACCTTCGTCTATATGCTGCTTCTAGTCCAAGCAAGCACATCAAGGCAACTGTTCAGTCATGAGTTGTGCAGTAATAAGTTAACACGTGTTTGTGTCCCTCGTAATGGAAATGGAACCGCATAATATTGCGCAATGGTATACCATTTCTTTTTACGTTAAATTGGGCGAAAACACGTCGACAACTTACGGTAAGCTTCAGAAGGCTTTTGGAGAGGAGGTTATGTCAAGAGCTCAAGTTTTTCTTTGGCATAAAATGTTTAGTGAAAGCAGAACGAATGTTGAAGATGAAGACCGCAGTGGAAGACCTTCAGCCTCGCAGACAGGTGTCAACTTGGCGAGGGAATTGTTCATAAAGAGTGAGTGCCTCCTGTACAAACAGTTAACCAATATTACAACAAATAAATTTCAGGAATACTTCGTAAAAGAGTTCTTCGTGTCTGTGCCAACATTGTTGATAATTGAATTCTGCATCACGATAATGCGCCATCCCATACTGCTCTGTCAGTAAAGCAATTTTTAACCTCAAAACAAATTTCAGTACTACCACCAGATATCACTCCATGCGACTTTTTTCTATTTCCAAGAGTCAAAACGGCGGTCAAGGGACACCATTCTCAAACAACACAAGATGTCCAAAAAGCTGTGACGAGGGTCTTGGAGGATATTACAGAAGATGAGTTCTAGAAATGTTACCATCAATGGCAGAAGTGCTGCAAAAAGTTGTGTGCAATTAGAAGGGAACCACTTTGAAGGAGACAACACTAAACTTGACTAAATTGGTAAGAAACATTTTTTCCACATCAGTCTCATTACTTTATCGTCGCACCTCGTAAATCATGGACTTTCCCGACTTGAGACATTACAGTAGCCAAGACAGACAAACAGACGAATGCTCAAGATGACGAAGAGATTTAAGTCATGTGTGATGAGATCAACGAGATTATTCACATCGTTTTAGGAGACGGCAATTTTTTGGAATTCTATAGTATGTAAAGGAGAAGAAATAGTAAGAGAACATGGACAGGGAGAAAGAAATGAAAGAGGAAACTACCTGGTAGGATTCAACATGGAGAACGGTGTAATTGTTAGTTAAACTTTGTTTAAGAATCATGAAAGAAGGTTGTGTGTGTAGGAGAGCTCTGGAGACACAGAAACGTTTCACACAGATTTTATAGTGATAAGGCATAGTAAAGGAAATCCAATAAAAATTTGAAGTGAGAATTATAGTTCATGGAGAAGAAATTAGAACTTTTGAGGTTAGCCGATGATACTGTAATTCTATCAGAGACAGCAAAGGACTTGGAAACGCAGTTGAACCGAATTGAGAATGTCTTGAAACAAGGATATCATATGAACATCAACAAAAGCATGACAAGGATAATGGAATGTAGTCGAATTAAATCAGATGATGCCTAGAGAATTACCATAGGAAACGAGACATTTATAGTATTAGGTGTGTTTTGCTATTTTGCCAGAAAAATAACTGATGATGGCCGAAGTAGAGAGGATATAAAATTAGATTGTCAATAACAGAAAAAGCATTTCAGAAGAAGAGAAATTAGTTAACAACGAATATAGACTTAAGTTTTAGGAATCTTTTCTGAAGGTGATTGTCTGGGGTGTAGCCATGTATGGGAGTAAAACATGGACGATAAACAGGTTAGACAGGAAGAGAGTAGAAGTTTTTGAAATGTTGTGCTACAGATGAATGCTGAAGATTAGGTAGATAGATCACGTAACTAATCAGGAGGTACTGAATCGAATTCGGGAGACAAGAAATTTGTGGCACAACTTTACTAAAAGAAGGGATAGGTTGATAGGACACTTCCTGAGACATCAAGGGATGACCAGTTTAGTACTGGAAGGAAGTGGGGGGGGGGAGTAAAATCGTGGACGGAGACCAAGACATTAATTCAGTAAGCAGATTCAGAAGGATGTTGGTTTCAGTAGTTATCCACAGACAAAGAGGCTTGGACGGGACAGAGTAGCATGGAGAGCTGAATCAGACCACCTTTCGGACTGAAGACCACAACAACAAAGACAGCAACAAGCCATAGACTTGAATAACAGATTTCAATGTGCAAGACGTAGACGTGGACTCGTTCTATAATTTACTGGTAATGAACTGCAAACTAAAGCTGAAGACATTGTAACAGAGCAGGAAATAGAGGAAGTGGAACATTTAGTAGTTAAAAAAATTCGTTGTTGAGAGTTTCAAAGACAGAATTAGGTAATAACTGACAGACAGGGGAAGAAATACAATGCAAAACGAATGAGTAAGTTTGAAAGATGAATTAGTGAAGACAGCAGAGGAACAACAAGGCAAAAATATGTGGCCCCATAAAAATACGGAGATAATAGAGGAGATACTGAATTTGACAGTTGAAAGCTGAAAATATAAAAATAAAGCTAACGATGGAGTCTAAAGGCAAATAAAGACATCAGGACAGTAGATTCACCATAAATAAAAAAGGCAAAACCGGAATTGCTAGAATAGCAATGCAAAGCCTTGAAACATGCAGTATTGCGGAAAAGACAGCGTTTAGGAAAATTAAAGAAATCTTTGGAGAAAAAAATGAACATCAAGAGCTCGGTTGGCAAGTCAGTACCAAGCAACGAGGGGAAAACTGAAAGGAGGAAGGACTATAAAAGGGCTATACAAAGGAAACGAACTGCCATGAAAATGGACGGTAAACTACGAGGGCTATTCCGGAACTAAGTTCCGATTGGTTGCGAAATGGAAACCACTGTGAAAATCCGATGAAGCTTTCCACAAATGTGACAGGTGACGGGTACACAAGCATCCTGTCTGATCACTTGCATCCATTCTGTCCATTATGCATTCTGACGGACTTGAGCAATTCCAGCAAGACAATGCGACATCCCACACGACCAGAATTGCTGCAGCGTGGCTCCAGGAACACTCTTCCGAGTTTAAACACTTCTGCTGGCCACACTCCCCAGACATGAACATTATTGGGCATTTATTGGATGCCTTGCCACGTGCTGTTCAGATGAGAGCTCCGCCCCGTCGTACTCTTACGGATTTATGGACATCCCTGCAGGATTCATGGTGTCAGTTCCCTCCAGCACTACTTCAGACGTTAGGCGAGTCCATGACACGTCGTATTGCGGCACTTCTGCGTGCTCGCGGGGCCCTACATGATTAGGCAGGTGTATCAGTTTCTTTGGCTCCTCAATATATATATATATATATATATATATATATATATATATATATATATATATATATATATATATATATATATATGTGTGTGTGTGTGTGTGTGTGTGTGTGTTTTTGTGTGTGTGTGGTAACTGACACCACATTATATAATTAAGGCAATGACGGCCAATGATCTCTTCAGTGCAGACCTACACCAAGCTCGAACTCATAGGAATGGGCGAGATGCTGCGGGAACAAGGACACCACATCAGTAGTGTGTGTTAATAAGTTGAGAATTTAGGTCTGAGGGGAGGCGTGTTAGTATAGTCCGTGCAGTTCGTGTGGCTTTGGTGGCCGCTGTGTCCGGAGGGCGTAGTGGTTAGTGCTTCTACCTAGTAAGCATGAGACCTGGCTTCGAACCCCAGTCCCACCAAATTTTCAACTTTTCCCGTTGATATGACTCAATGCCCACTGGCAGATAACGTCTTTAATTTCTGCGTGTCCTTTTTCTTGCTTTTACAACTGTCGTAATTCGATAGGCAAATGAATTTACCCGTGTACAGAGGATACGCGGTAGCGCTCATTTATGCTAACCAGAGCACTCAAATTTTCTATCTACTCGACCGTCAATGACGGCAAAGACGTGCAGTGTAGCGTTAAAAAGAATACTCGTAGTTCACAATTCATCTGTTATATTTCAACACTGCTGGTTACTCTAAAGTACGTGACAAGTAACGCTTTTTATTGTACCCGATACTGAGATCTGTTTTCCTTCCACTCACGGATGGAGCACGGGAGGAATGGCTGCTCGTACGCCATTGTGTAACTTTATCCACCCGTCGTCTATGGGCCAGGTACGTAGAGGGCTGCCCTGAGGATGGGTCTCAAACACTGCTACGCAGGCTCTGGCAAGATGTACGGCGTCTTTCTGCGGCTGTCAGTCAGTTAAGAGTTTTCAACGTTTCTGTTACTCTCTCTCCAGTCAAATAACTCTGTCCATGTCTCCTGTTAGCCCCAAATCATAGTATCCAACCGCTGAATCGTAGCCTGTCATCTGCTTTACCTACAACTGAGCCTATGTGGTCTCCCTAATTCATACCTCTACACGTTTTGTATTCGGCGCAGCTGTGACTCAACCCTGGAGTTAACTGACACCACGCTTTTAATTTCACGAAGTTCGCCTGTTGGCATTTTTCTACAACTTCAGAAGCGAGATGCCAGTATCTGCACAAGTCAAATTTTTTTAATAATACTGCATAATCCACCAAACATAATTCCCTCTCAGCTAACGACATCGTTCACGAAAGTCTGAGATTGCAACTTACGCTATGTGCTAAGTCGCCTCATTAGTTATCATTATAAAACGCATTTCCCAATGAGCGACATTCATTACAACACATGTTTATTTCGCCTTAAATAATACATTAGTGCTCCGTGGACAGCACTGAAACATCTTTAGCACTGAGCAATACCTTGTTATCTTAAGAGACCACTTATTCAGATCGGTAGGTTGCCTTGGGCAGTGGCGGCCATTACTCATTCCTTATCGGCTGGCACAGTAACCTAAAGCCGTCTTATCGATTGGCACATTGCGTCATGTATCATGGATTCCAGAGCTGCTGTCTTGTATCAGTACCAGGCATTATCTCCTGTCTACGAGTACAACATTGTAACCTGGCGTATGGCCGACCTACGAGCAATCAAGTGCACGATGATGTGTATCAGAGAGAGGTTCCAGTAAAGTCATCATCCATATCACTAAAATGATACCGATTATGTTCGAATACGACAACCGCTGCTGTGGAAATTACCTCGACATTTGCTGGCAGGTTAAAGGACTAAGATGTAATAGAAGATTAAACGTCCAGTCTATGACGAAACCCTTAGAGATGGAGTACAACCTCGGGTTGCAATAAGGCAGACATAATTTATTGGAAGTGCATACGTCTGGAGTCTGAACAGGGAACTGGAATGCTGTACATGGCTGTAAGCTTTCTTTCGGTCGAGGGAGAGGAATATAGGAGGTTAAAGACGTCGAGCTGACGGGATGGGAGATGTGTGAGGTGCAGGAACTGGTCATCAGAGGAGAAGATGGGATAGAAGCCACACTGATTGGTGGAAAGAGGTGGTTTTGGTTCAGATGTTTATGGACACGTTGGAAGAGAATGGATTCAGAGACCTTTCTGAACGCTAAGGTGAGGCAGATTGGGCAGTAGGAGGAGATATCAGTGGGGGGTTTGTGCGTATTGAGGAAAAGTAATATTTCGGAAATTTTCCGGAGCCAGTGGAAAGGGTACTGGTATGACGGGTTGCAAGGGTGACTATGTAGGAGAGTAGGCATTCTTTAAGGTGTCGATAAGTGAAACAATCATTTGTTTTATATCACCTGCTGCGATTGGATTGTTCAATTCTGTTTGTAGTATGTCGCCCATGCACTGGAAGCTGGGAGTCAGGGTGGGACAATCGTACTTTTTGCAATCGTGGATGACAGGGAAGAGGGACTAATCGAAGTGAGCGTCGCTGGGGATTCAGAAAATGTCAGGGAGGTTGTTGCAAAATGGTCAGGTCTGCTCTCGTTTTGAGATAGGAGATGGGTGTTGTGGAGGGGGGGGGGGGGGGGTTAGTGATGGATGAAATGGTTGACAGCAAGTTGGTGGAATGCTTTCCAGTACTTGTAAGAACTTATGGAGAATGCAACGTTGAGTCTGGTGCATATATGGCGCTGGTCGCAGCGTGTTTCAGCGTTGAGTAAATTTCTAATGTGTCTCTGTATTTGCTGGTGACTTGTGAGGGTATCTGGGTCACGAGTCCTTAGGATGGCTGAGAAGGAGCAGAGTTTGTAGGAGGAGAGTGGTTTGATTAGGATGTATGTCTTTGGTAGGGCTGTTGGTGGATGTAGTGTCCAACGAGATCTGCTGCAGGAAGGACGTGACATGGGGGATATGTCAGGTTGGTGGAAGGTGAGGGGGTGGCTTCCAGTCCGGGTACCTACGGATTCCTGGTAGACATTCCAGTTGGTACAGGACATATGGCCAACTTTTGGATAGATATTTGGAAGGAGTGCACTTGAATGAGGTGGGGTGCAGCAAATGGTGAGGATAGGTAGGTGGTCACTTCCAAATGGATCGAAGACTTCTGCAGTGAGGAGTCCAAGGAGGTTGGGAGATGCTAGGACGACATCTAAGGTGGTACTGATTTCAGGAATGGATGGACTATGAGATGGAGGCGATGTCACCTTGGAGGGAGTCTGTAATCTGTCGTTATCCCTGGAGGTCTGCAAGGATCTACTGGATGTTGAAGTCAGTGACAATACTATTAGTGGATAAGGTATGGTTGATTTGTATGAGGAAATCGTAGGGGAGAGGATGATTAAGTCTGACGCAGATAGCAGCACAGGTAACAGTCAGGGTTTTGAAGAAGGGGTAGGGGTAAGGCATTACTGAGTAGGAGTTGTGGCTGAAGAGGTATGTTTTTGTGGTGGCCAGTTGCAACTGCACCTCTGGCCAGTGGAAGTGGATTCTCTGTGTGATGGAGGATATAGGGAGAGGTTTAGATGGTGTGATAAAGGTAAAGGCACGTTTCATTAAGGATGGAGGATTGACATTGTGTTGAGACAGGGTAGGAAGGATATTGTGATATAGGATGCTGCATTGGTGTCACGCCATGATAAGAGGATGGAGAGTGGGTTGTGTGGTTGAGAGATTATCGAGGATGGAGAGGATGTTGAGATGAGTAAAGAGAAAGTGGACCTGGTTTTAGGAGCAAATGGGTTGTGTAGCTATGGAGCGGCTGGAGAGGGAAATTTGATGTAGGGTATAGTCAATGGAAGGGTGGATATTTTGGAAGATGATGATGAGGAATCTGATGACATCTTTGGCATTGGGGCCTGGTTGGAGTGAGTTATAGTGATACATAGGATAATCAATACGGCGGGAGGGGACTGTTAATTCTAGTTTGACAGGTTGGGGTTGAACATTGCACTTAGTGGGGTCGGCAGAGCATGCGTAATTGTAGGTTGCGGTGGCGATAATGACAACAGCGACGGCGTCGGCGACGAAGAGGAGGCGGGGAGGCCACTGTAGTGGCGGCGTCTGCGACGAAGGGAAGACGACTGAAGCGACTGTAGCAGCGGCAGCAGCGGTGACACACAGGGAGATGATGATGAACGCACATGCGCACACACAGAAGGAAGTCCCGATGAGACGAGCTAATAAAACAGGTACAAACGCAAAGCATAGAGGAATGGTCTCTAATACGCTATGCGATAAGTACAGCAGCAACAAGCGAATTAGTACTATTAGTAGACAGTATCCTAGCCAGATGGTGGTACATGCAGTGTACACCCAATCAAAGCATTATGTAAACGTTCCTTTGAATTATTATTATCCTAAGAATTATTATTGAAGCAATAGGAGGTTTAAACGAAACGTCAGTATGGCAACTCCTAGCATATTCATCAATCAGCTTGTCTTGTTCTGTGTAAGTACTCAAGCCAGTGTGAGACGTTTTGAACAGATACATTATGTATGTTCATGTCACTCTATTATAAATAAATTTTCCTGCCCTGTCCCCATATACCTTCCGACTGTATCATCACGCAGAAAGCAGTATAGTGTTAGCAAATTATATTGAGTGGTATAATCTTAAGAGATGATATGAAGTTTACAGTCGTCATCACTGGAATGCATTATCTCTGATAATATTTGTGAAAACATTTTCGCACCAGCGGCTGAATAAAATCAAGACGCCACGAAAGGTAATGCAAGAGCATCATGGAAGTAGGTCAGGCCAGGGTAGACCAGATGCTTGCATCAGGAGCAACCTGCCGATACATCAAGTATTGTCACCAGAGTGTCAGGCAGTTGTCAAGCATCTGGTTCACCAGAGGGCCAGATTTGTAATATCATCGATGCAGCAGAAAGGTAGAGCCAATGTGGCGTGAGTAACTTGATTATTTCACCTCTGAGACGTGGCCTCATTATGGCTTATCTGACTGGCAAAACAAGAACAGCCCAGTCTGAACCCAACAGCCCAGTCTGAACCCACCCAGCTCCTAGGAGTGACCCATGTCAGTTTACGAGTCTGAATGGACTAACTAGCCGCCACCCCTGGACTCTGCCACTGCTGCTAGACGAGGCCCTGCTGTTTGTGCTGAGTCTGATGCCGCTGAATCAGCACCCTCGAACCAGTGGGCCATTTCAGGCCTACTTCAGGCGCTGCCAGCCTCCTAACCTGGTCGTCTGCAGTTTGAGTCTGGGGCTGTGAAACCAATGAATCACTGTCGCCTGTGCAAGCAAACTCCTTATTGCAGGAGAATGAAGTCTTTCGCGAAGGCACTGGTAAGTGACACGTTCTTGGACTTCTTGCCACGTCAGTTCAGTGTAAAATATCGAGCTTTCGACGATCGTCTTCATCAGGAGCAACTGACTGTAATAACTGTTGCTATGGTGACATTATGTAGCCCATAGATGGCTTCTGACTGGTCGGTAACTACGTCAGGTTGTCGCAGATGGTGTCAACGTCTGCGCTGGTGGCGCCACCACTACTGTCGTAGAGTAAACATTGTGACAAATATCTCTGCTTCTTCTGTGCTTCGAGTACTCGTTTCCATAGACCGCTAAGATTATATCTGCTGACACTGTTGAAATTCTTCTTGCACATTCTTATTTCTACAGTCTCTTTGATTACAGAAACCCAGTGTGTAGAAGCCTGTGACAGAAGTTTTGTTTCGTCAAACACTATTCTGTGTTTGTTTGTGAGGCTGTGCTCAACGACTGCAGATTTCTCAAGTTATCGATTTTTAATATCCCACTGATGTTCTGCACAGATGTTGGGAACGATGCTTGTGGATTGCCTGATGTAATTGCTTGAGCACTCACAAGGGATGTTATAAATCCTAGGCATCGTGAGGCCGAGACTGTCCTTAACAGGGCTCAGCATCTCCTTTACTTTCTTACGAGTTCGGAAAATATTTCTAATACCTCGTCTTCCCAAGATTCTGCCTATTTTTGTCGATGTAGCGCTGCAGAAAGGAAGGAACCCAATCGATTGCTCAGCACGTGAATGTTGGATGTTTTCACGTTTCCTTTTCTTCGAGAACGCTGACTTCACTCGAACCATAGCCATTCCTTCAGTACAGCATCTGAGAATCAACTGCTCCAAGAAGCCAAAGAAACTGGTACATCTGCCTAATATCTTGTAGAGCCCCCACGAGCACACAGAACTCCCGCAACGCGACGTGGCATGGACTCAACTAATGTCTGAAGTCATGCTGGAGGGAACTGATACCATGAATCCTGCAGGGTTGTCTATAAGAGTACAAGGGTAGAGATCTCTTCTGAACAGCACGTTGCAAGGCATTCCAGATATGGTCAATAATATCGTGTCTGCAGAGTTTGGTGGCCAGCGGAAGTGTTTAAACTCGGAAGAGTGTTCCCGGAGCCAATCTGTTGGAATTCTGGACGTGTTGCGTGTCGCATTGTCCTGCTGGAATTGCACAAGTCCGTCGGAATGCACAATGGATATGAATGGATGCAGGTGATCAGACAGGTTCCTTACTTCCGTGTCACCTGTCTGAGTCGTATCGAGACATCAATAATTAGCACATCAGTATGGAGTATGGTGCAGACGGACCTTCGCTCATATTACTGTGAGAAGTACCTCCATCGGCGAAGAAAATTACGTCTTGAGTTCCTCATGAACTACAAAGTTGCAAGTTTGATATAAAGGAATCGAACACATATTAAATATTTAAAGGAACTGGCACTAAGAGTTGCCCACAGATACGGCCGATTAAAGTACTATAGCGAAAGATAATTTCCAAGGTCACTTGGAAGTGAAATATATCGAACGCGCAACTGTCACAGCTGCAGATAATAATATTGTTTACAACGTTGACAACTACAACGACAAAAGGGTTAATAATAAGAAATATTGTTCGCCGTCTTTTATGAGAGCCTGAAAACTGTTCCTGTGGTCAGCCAGAAAGCGATGGAGGACATACTGATCATAGTTTCCAGTCAGAAAGTCCACATTTCTTTTGTTCGCTGAAAGAAACGTTTCTACTCTCCATTTACTTAGCGGGACCAGGAACAGTAACTATAAATAAAAGTTCTGAATTCTAACAGATTCAATCACATTTAAGATAATTTCACACCCGCAACACAGTAATATTGCTGATAATAATAATAATAATGTCTCTATCATAGCCGGCCGCTGTGGCCGAGCGGTTCTAGGCGTTTCAGTCTGGAACTGCGGTGTTGCTACGGTCGCAGGTTCGAATCCTGCCTTGGGCATGGATGTGTGTGCTGTCCTTAGGTTAGTTAGGTTCAAGTAGTTCTAAGTCTAGGGGCCTGATGACCTCAGAAGATAAGTCGCATAATACTCAGAGCCATTTGAACCATTTTTTGAGACCGCTTTCTAGGACACATAATATTTTATAACAGTATTGTGTATTGATTTAGAATATTCGTAATTTTTTGCATGAATAGAGTTAAGTAGGTTTTAATTACAGAAAAAGTCTTAGCTCGCCTACACACAAACTTGGCCGTCTAAAATTCTTAGAACGGAACCAACAGACAAACATGTCCTCTGAATAACATCTTTAGGAGACATTGTGTTGTTTGGTATTTGTTAAAAGTCTTGAAACTTGTCATAGCACTATTATTTAATGGGTTTCATCGGGTGCCGTAATCAAAACTTTCTATCATTAATATAAATCATACTTAATCTACTACAAATAAGGACGGTTTTGTTCCAAATTTAGTTCTCAGTAAATTACTGGAAAACTATTATAAGTACCTCAAGGGGGTCACATATTTAAGGTTTTTATATCAAACTGACGCTTCATATGCGTTTTCATCTTTCTAAGTCTATTTAGCGCCTTCGATTTTTCATAAAATCTCCGATTTTGGTCAAAATATTGTTCTGATCAAGTTGAAATTTGTAAGAGTTGATTTTGCATACATTTGCACATTCTGACCAATTTTTGGCTTTCTTGCTTTATTATTTAGCGCCACTTGTTTAAATATGAATATACTGAAGCATATGTTGATAAAGTTTGGAAAAGCTTCTTTAATTTTTAATTTCATTCCCAAATTATGGCGCAATACTTGTATGCTACGCATAGGCCCATTATGATGACGTGGCGCTGGTAGCAGTGAACTGAGGTAAGTCCCGGCACAATCGCTCGCGCTTGTATCTTCGAATGATGCAGCACCTGTTTCGCCACAAACGCTATCGACTTTTTAAAGTGTTGGGAACAACAACGACAAAACAAGTATGTACCCCAGTGATGAGATTAAAGATATCGATTTTGCTCACAGCATTGGCAACAGAAACGATAAAACATGAATATCCTGCAACCACGAAAGTAAATGTAATCTAACTTACCTTATTCGCCAACGATAACTTTATCGAGGGCAGTTGTGCATGTCGTGTGAGCAGTAGGGAGCAGTCCTGTTTTGCCATAAGTGGGGTACACTCTCGCTGTATCTTAAAGAAAATTGCGAGATTCTCGCAAAGAACTTTTTCGTCACACAAGCCCAAGTTGTAGAAGTGCAGGTGTTGGAAAATGTGATGTTCCTCTCGGTCTCCTGGTCGGCCTTCTCTTTAAATAGAGGATTTAGAAGGTTTCTACAAGCGCTCGATATTCTGCGTGTGAACCAGTGGAGCTTCCGAAGGCATTAACTCCACTGAATGGTTTACAAATACGTGGTCAACTGCTTTCTTCAGACTACCGTATGACGTCTAACCGTTGGTAATTACTTTGGTTCCTGACAAAATTAGTGAGGCCCACTCAACTTCCTTTATGTCTCGAATACAGTTTAACTATGAAACACTTCCGAGACTCCCTTTCTGTACATCCGAACATCCATATCTCTTCAATTTCGTACTTCAAAGGTGGGGCTTTCCGTTATTTACAAGTTGTGAAGTGCGATTCAGCTACTTCCACAACCTTGTTTTCACCACTTACAGGACCACTCTCATTCGTCACAAACATATAACAGGTCTCACAACAGAACCAAAAGTAATCGAAATCTGTGTTAGTGGGTAACAAGCTGTTCCTGATGGACTACAGCTGAGAACCAGTACAAAGAAGTTAACTAAACAAGTCTATTGGTTTCCTGACAGCTCATTTCACTCTGTACAGGGTGACAGTCCAAGGGTACCATAACACTGGTGTCAGGTCATGGACGTCGCCTTCTTAGAGCAACGTCTGAAGCTGCACGCTACTGTATGATGAGTCCAAAACTTTTGACTGTATTTTGGTCTCGGAGGAAAGGTTTGATGGTCCTGGATTTGGTAAAATAGATTTTACTGCGGGTAGAGAACCAATGGATTTCATTAGTTTCAGAAGTAATGGAAGTCATTGGCTAGTGCCTGTTGGATATGCACTTGAGGGAAACTCAGCGCCAAGTCGGAATCACTTCCAGCAAAATATTATCCTTGTAATGGTTAGGGGCATATGGATAGGTAATGCCAGGAGTCGAGATAGCTCATGATTAGACATAAGAAATAAGTTAATGTCTTTTGTTTTGTTTTCGTGTGAGTGTTTGTTCTTAAAATCAGTGTTGTCGAGGACAAAGCTTCGACAGAACCAGAGATGCAAGATGTGTCACGGCCAGAGGCAGTGCGCGTACTGTTAGAAAAGGTAGCACAATTAACAGTGGATACTACATAACTGCACAGGTTGGTAGAATCACAATTGTCACATTGGGTTGTAGACATGTCGTTCGCAAGTTTAATTACTCCTTTTTCTGGTAAGGCAACTGAGGGTGTGCAGACCTTTGTGGGACACCTTGGAAATATGGATCAGATAGAACTTGGTCTGATAAGAAATTATTAAGCACTGCAAAACTAAGACTAGTAGAGGAAGCTAAAACTTATGTAGGGCATACAGAACCTCTTACGGGAGCCAAAACGTTCAAAGAATTTAAAGAAGGTTTAATTCAGAGATATATGAAACGAATTAGTATCACTATAGGGAAAAATCAGGAATAATAACTAAGAGAAATACAGAAACTGTGGAACAATTTGCTGATAGGACAAGGAAAATTAATGGATGTATCTATGAATTAGGACAGGATGTTACAGTCAATGAATTTATTTTGCAAGAAGCTGAGCAGAGGGAGCTATATGCTGTTTTAAGAGTTGCATGCAGAAAAGTCAAGATCTACATTTACATCTACATTTATACTCCGCAAGCCACCTAACGGTGTGTGGCGGAGGCCACTTTACGTGCCACTGTCATTACCTCCCTTTCCTGTTCCAGTCGCGTACGGTTCGCGGGAAGAACGATTGCTGGAAAGCCTCCGTGCGCGCTCGAATCTCTCTAATTTTACATTCGTGATCTCCTCGGGAGGTATAAGTAGGGGCAAGCAATATATTCGATACCTCATCCAGAAACGCACCCTCTCGAAACCTGGACAGCAAGCTAACCCGCGTTGCAGAGCGCCTCTGTTGCAGAGTTTGCCACTTGAGTTTGCTAAACATCTCCGTAACGCTATCACACTTACCAAATAACCCTATGACGATAGGCGCCGCTCTTCTTTGGATCTTCTCTATCTCCTCCGTCAACCCTATCTGGTACGGATCCCACACTGATGAGCAATACTCAAGTATAGGCCGAACGAGTGTTTTGTAAGCTACCTCCATTGTTGATGGGCTACATTTTCTAAGGACTCTGACAATGAATCTCAACCTGGTACCCGCCTTACCATCAACTAATTTTATATGATCATTCCACTTCAAATCGTTCCGCACGCATACTCCCAGATATTTTACAGGAGTAACTGCTACCAGTGTTTGTTCCGCTATCATATAATCATACAATAAAGGATCCTTTCTATGTATTCGCAATACATTACATTTGTCTATGTTAAGGGTCAGTTGCCTCTCCCTGCACCAAGTGCAATCCACTGCAGATCTTCCTGCATTTCGCTACAATTTTCTAATGCTGCAACTTCTCTGTATACTACAGCATCATCCACGAAAAGCCGCATGGACCTTCCGACACTATCTACTAGGTAATTTATATATATTGTGAAAAGCAATGGTCCTATTACACTCCCCTGTGGCATGCCAGAGATTACTTTAACGTCTGTAGAAGTCTCTCCATTGAGAACAACATGCTGTGTTATGTTTGCTAAAAACTCTTCAATACAGCCACACAGCTAGTCTGATATTCTGTAGGATCTTACTTTGTTTATCAAGCGACAGTGCGGAACTGTACCGAATGCCTTCCGGAAGTCAAGAAAAATGGTATCTACCTGCGAGCCTGTATCTAATATTTTCTGGATCTCATGAAGAAATAAAGCTAGTTATGTCTCACACGATGGCTGTTTCCGGAATCCACGTTGATTCCTACAGAGTAGATTCTGGGTTTTCAGAAATGACATGATACGTGAGCAAAAAACATGTTCTACAATTCTACAACAGATTGATGTCAGAGATAGAGGCCTATAGTTTTGCTCAGCTGCTCGACGACCCTTCTTGGAAACTGGAACTATCTGTTTTCTTCTCCAATCATTTGGAACCTTCCGTTCCTCTAGAGAGTTGCGGTACACGGCTGTTAGAAGGGGGGCAAGTTCTTTCGCGTACTCTGTGTAGAAGAGGATTGGTATCCCGTTAGGTCCAGTGGACTTTCCTCTGTTGAGTGATTTCAGTTGCTTTTCTATTCCTTGGACACTTATTTCGATGTCACCCATTTTTTCGTTCGTGCGACGATTTAGAGAACGAACTGCAGTGCGGTCTTCCTCTGTGAAACAGCTTTGGAAAAAGGTGTTTAGTATTTCAGCTTTACGCGTGTCATCCTCTGTTTCAATGCCATTATCATCCCAGAGTGTCTGGATATTCTGTTTCGATCCACTTCATCTACACATCTACATGACTACTCTGCAATTCACATTTAAGTGCTTGGCAGAGGGTTCATCGAACCACAATCATACTATCTCTCTACTATTCCACTCCCGAACAGCGAGGGGAAAAACGAACACCTAAACCTTTCTGTTCGAGCTCTGATTTCTCTTATTTTATTTTGATGATCATTCCTACCTATGTAGGTTGGGCTCAACAAAATATTTTCGCATTTGGAAGAGAAAGTTGGTGACTGAAATTTCGTAAAAAGGTCTCGCCGCGACGAAAAACGTCTATGCTGTAATGACTTCCATCCCAACTCGTGTATCATATCTGCCACACTCTCTCCCCTATAACGCGATAATACAAAACGAGCTGCCCTTTTTTGCACCCTTTCGATGTCCTCCGTCAATCCCACCTGGTAAGGATCCCACACCGCGCAGCAATATTCTAACAGAGGACGAACGAGTGTAGTGTAAGCTGTCTCTTTAGTGGACTTGTTGCATCTTCTAAGTGTCCTGCCAATGAAACGCAACCTTTGGCTCGCCTTCCCGACAATATTATCTATGTGGTCCTTCCAACTGAAGTTGTTCGTAATTTTAACACCCAGGTACTTAGTTGAATTGACAGCCTTGAGAATTGTACTATTTATCGAGTAATCGAATTCCAACGGATTTCTTTTGGAACTCATGTGGATCATCTCACACTTTTCGTTATTTAGCGTCAACTGCCACCTGACACACCATACAGCAATCTTTTCTAAATCGCTTTGCAGCTGATACTGGTCTTCGGATGACCTTACTAGACGGTAAATTACAGCATCATCTGCGAACAGTCTAAGAGAACTGCTCAGATTGTCACCCAGGTCATTTATATAGATCAGGAACAGTAGCGGTCCCAGGACGCTTCCCTGGGGAACACCTGATATCACTTCAGTTTTACTCGATGATTTGCCGTCTATTACTACGAACTGCGACCTTCCTGACAGGAAATCACGAATCCAGTCGCACAACTGAGACGATACCCCATATCTCCGCAGCTTGATTAGAAGTCGCTTGTGAGGAACCGTGTCAAAAGCTTTCCGGAAATCTAGAAATACGGAATCAACTTGAGATCCCCTGTAGATAGCGGCCATTACTTCGTGCGAATAAAGAGCTAGCTGCGTTGCACAAGAGCGATGTTTTACTGATGTAACGTAAAACCAGAACTTCCTAGGATTTTCTGTCAAGACGGTACATAGAAATTTACTTTCAAATTCTCTGAACGTTTCACGCATAGCCCTCCTTACGCTAACTTTGACATCGTTTAGCTTCTGTTTGCCTGAGAGGTTTTTGGATGCGTTGAAATTTGCAGTGAAGCTCTCTTTGCTTTCGCAGTAGTTTCCTAAGTTTGTTGTTGAACCACGGTGGGTTTTTCCCGTCCCTCACAGTTTTACTCGGCACGTACCTGTCTAAAACGTATTTTACGATTGCCTTGAACGTTTTACATAAATACTCAACATTGTCAGTGTCGGAACAGAAATGTCCGTTTTGATCTGTTCGGTAGTCTGAAATCTGCCTCCTATTACTCTTGCTAAACAGATAAACCTTCCTCCCTCTTTTTATATTCCTATTTACTTCCATATTCAGGGATGCTGCAACGGCCTTATGATCACTGATTCCCTGTTCTGCGCTTACGTAGTCGAAAAGTGCGGGTCTGTTTGTTATCAGTAGGTTCAAGATGTTATCTCCACGAGTGGGTTCTATGCTTAATTGCTCGAGGTAATTTTCGGATAGTGCACTCAGTATAATGTCACTCGATGCTCTGTCCCTACCACCCGCCCTAAACATCTGAGTGTCCAGGTCCATATCTGGTGTATGTGTATGGATAGGGGGTTGGAGGGACCTGCGCACAGCAGTGCGGTTACCTATAGAGTGTGAGGAGATGGTTTTGTCCACTGGAACGCAGGGACAGTGTCTGTAGCTAATATAAAATGTTTCACATAGGGATGAAGGGGGCATGTAAGGAGGCAGTGTCGCCAGTCTGAGGGTGATGTGAATAAAGTAAGAGCAAGCAACAGTTTTACAAGTACAGGACCAAGGAAGAATCTGGTGTGAAACGCTAATGTGAACTCCAGGTCCACCAGTGTCAATTCCCATAAGATTGGAATCGTTCGCAGTGGTGGATTGTGCAATAAGAGGAATACACACATCACAAAAAGTTATTGCATCACCTCGGTTCCGAGAGTTCCGGAACCTGAACAGAAAATTGGAGTAGAGATCAACATAAACATCATTTCCGCCCTTTTTATTGCTCATGAAAACCACACATTGCATGTTGTACCACCATACAGCGAGACCTTCAGAGGTGGTGGTCCAGATTGCTGTATACACCGGTACCTCTAATACCCAGTAGCACGTCCTCCTGCATTGATGCATGCCTGTACTCGTCGTGGTATACTATCCACAAGTTCATCAAGTCACTGTAGGTCCAGACTGTCCCACTCCTCAACGGCGATTCGGCTTAGATCCCTCAGATAGGTTGGTGGGTCACGTCGTCCATAAACAGCCCTTTTCAATCTATCCCAGTCATGTTTGATAGGGTCCATGTTTTGAGAATATCTGGCCACTCTAGTCGGGTGATGTCGTCATCCTGAAGGAAGTCATTGGCAAGATGTGCACGACGGGGACGCGAATTGTCGTCCATGAAGACGAATGCCTCGCCAGTATGCTGCCGATATGGTTGCGCTATCGGTCGGAGGATGGCATTCACGCATCGTACAGCCGTTACGGCGCCTTCTATGACCATCAGCGGCGTACGTCGACTCCACAAAATGCCACCCCAAAACATCAGGGAACGTCTACCTTGCTGAAATCGCTGGATAGTGTGTCTAAGACGTTCAGCCTGACCGGGTTGTCTCCAAATATGTCTCCGACGATTGTCTGGTTGAAGGCATATGCGACACTCGTGGGTGAAGCGAACGTAATGCCAATCTGCTAAGAAGAATCTCGCCATGGACGTTGGGAGTGAAGCTGCGCATCATGCAGCCTATTGTGCACGCTTTGAGTCGTAACACGATTTCCTTTGGCTGCACGAAAAGCATTATTCAGCATGGTGGCGTTTCTGTCAGGGTTCCTCCGAGCCATAATCCGTAGGTAGCGGTCATCCACTGCAGTAGTAGCCCTTGGGCGGCCTGAGCGTGGCACGTCATCGACAGTTCCTGTCTCTCCGCATCTCCTCCATGTCCGATCAACATCGCTTTGGTTCACTCCGAGACGCGTGGACACTTCCCTTGTTGAGAGCCCTTCCTGGCACAAAGTAACAATGCGGACGCTATCGAACTGCGGTATTGACCGTCTAGGCATGGTTGAACTACAGACAGCACGACTTGTGCACCTCCTTCCTGGTGAAATAACTGGAACTGATCGGCTGCCGGACCCCTTCCGTCTAATAGGCGCTGCTCACGTATGGTTATTTACATCTTTGGGCGAGTTTAGTAGCATCTCTGAGCAGTCAAAAGACCCTGTCTGTAATACTATATCCTCAATCGACGTCTATCTTCAGCAGTCCTGTGAACTGGGGTGATGCAAAAGTTTTTTTTTTATGTGTGTGGTAGAAAAATGGATTGCAGGATATTACGGGACACAGGAGCGCATATGTTGGCCAGCAATAGTTATCTGGTGAAACTTAAAGCAATGGGCCCACCATGGTACAGATTGTATGGAGTGGATGATAAAGATGTCACCCCAATAGGATCGGTGGACATTGACTTTTGTCTGGATACGGGTAAATTTGAACAATGTGTAGAGATTGTGCCACATATGAGTGAGAGCTATGATATGAGTCTAGGATTGGATTTCTTATATCAACTTTATGCATAATCGATCTTCGGCAACATAGGGCGGGACTTGACGGAAAAAAATTTCAGTTAGGTGAACCCAAAGTCAGTGAAGCGCTGTCGCGAGGGGTGTCTGTAGTGGAAGACGAGCCGATTAAACGGCGAACAACCACACTATGACTTGATTTGCAATATTGTGTAACTAAGGGTACTGGGAAGTCACTTTGGGTGAGTGCTGAGTCTAGCTTGCAAGTAGGAATTTTGGGCGTGGTGGGACTCTTAGAAGAGAATGAAGTATTACATTAGACGAGTTGCTCAGTTAAGAGGTACTGTATGACTACTAGAAATAAATGGTGAAAATAAGGTATCTATTTCTATAAACAATATTAGCACAGAGGACATAGGATTGACAAGGAGTTTTTAATCGCTAATATGGATATCTTGCCGGAAGAATAATGGAACACGACGGGTGTCAGCCATAGACAATCGCCAGACGCCAATGAAACTGCATGGGCAAGTGAAGCAACAGTGGGAGAAAATGAAGAATTGCTATTGGTACTCAAGGATTTGTTAAAAGGACCATTACCAGATACGCATATTTCAGAGCACTGAATACCAACGGGAAATGAATCACCAGTCTATTGCAAACCATACAGAATACTAGGTACTTGCAGTCAATTTTGGAGAAATTTATCGATCAACAGCTGAAAGATGGAATAACTGAAGAAAGTAATAGTGTATAGGGGGCAGTAATAGTCGTGGTGCCAAAATAATCAATGGATGGAACACGAAAATATAGGTTTTATTGTGATTACAAACACGTCAATGTGATAACCATAACGGTCACCTACCCTTTGCCAAACATCACAGAAACCTTGGATCATTTATGGAAATGCAAATATTTTTCAACAAAGGATTTGAAGAGGGTTAACACCAGACGAGGTTGCACCGCAGGATCGACACAGAACAACGTTTTCGGCATCCTGGAGATACCACCAACTCAGAAGAATTCCATTCGGATTAAAGAATGCACCCGCGACGATGCAGATTTGTTAGATGGAATACTCAGAGGTTTAAAATCACGGCAATGCTTAGAATATCTCGATGACATAATTGACTATGGGGGTGATATGGAACAGTATATGCAGCGATTAAGGGAAAGTATTCCTAAGGTTAAAAGCAGAGCAGTTAACATAGAGTATAGAAAAGTGTAATTCTGTGGCATAAGAGGTAGCATACCTTGATAATATCATAAGTAAAGATGAGATTAAAACAGACCCAAGATTAATTAAAGCAGTACGTGAGTCTCTGTACCACAATCTGTAAAGGAGCTGCAGTCGTTCTTAGGAGAGGCGAACTATTACCACCGGTTCGCAAAAGGACTTGCAGATGTCACCAGACTGGTGCCCCAATTGTTAAAAAAGGGTACTAAATTTGTGTGGTCAGAAGCGCGCCGGCGTGCTTTTGAGGAGCCAGACGAAGCTTTAACGTCGCTTCCGATACAGGTATTTTCGGATTTTAATAGAGAATTTGTTTTATCACGTATACATCAAATCATGCATTTGGCTACGTGTTAAGGATGAGTCCTCTCCACCCACAAGCCAATGGAAGAGTTGAAAGCGCGCTTAGGACTATCGGAGAGTTGCAAGAACACTACACTGACTCACATCACACAAACCTGGATGTGTAATGGGCGTCATGTACGTATACAACTCCAAAAAGTACACGAATGCACGATTATCGACTTATGAAGTAGTATACTGTCGTAAAATGCCGTCACCGTTCGACATACTGACAATGAAGTAAGGGAAGAAGGGAGGGGTTGTTAAAAAATTTGCCGGAGTGATTAGGGAATTTGGAATGGAGTACGGAGAGAAAATACACGAACACCAGAGAAACAGGGAGAAGCAGTGGGCTGTACAGCAAGAATGCCATAGTATGACGTTGGTCAGTGGGTGCTGCAACTTCGTATACACTGAAGGGTTAGACAAAGAAGTTTTTTGCAAAGTATCAGGGGCCTTAAAAAGTGGCAGAGACTAAGTCACCAGTAAATGTCAAGATTCAATTACCGAAGAGAACGACAATTGTGCATATAGAGCTGCTGAAACCTTTTCAAGGGAGTCCAGAGGTTATTTCAGTGATATCAGATGCGGACCAGAAAGGGAGAGTGAGGAGACAGGTATCGAAAGATAAACAGGAGGTCGTCAATAAACAGTAACGAGGAACGCATATGGATTAAGGCCTAGGAGGTAGTTATTTTTTTAAAGGCAGGTACAGATTTAGTGCAATTGGTGTAAACAGCTGCGGAGCAGCTATGACTTTAAGGAGGAGGAAATTAATAGCTATTCCTGCCCGTAGGTGAGATGCAGAGATGGCGAGATGATGCGGTTCATAGCGGACTACTGATCTTCCTCCAGGTAGAAGCGTTACAGAACCAGCACCTGGAAGGGGGAGTGCTGTTTGGCAAGCAGGAAGGTGTAGTGATCACCAGTCATCGCTGGGTGATACAGGTGATATTCAAAGCATGGGAGATGCGTAACGGGATGAGAAAACTGGAAGAATCATGAGACAAATTCCGTCAGGGAACGGAAAGGCACGGGATACTCAAAGGAAGCGCAGCGGTAGGTGAGGGAGTCCACGCGGCGAACGAGAAATTGAGGAGTGAGATGACGCAGGTACAGGGTGTTATTTCACATTTGCAAAGGAAGTGGGGTTGGATGAACACTGGAGTTCGGCTTATGAAAATAATATTTGGCACCGCTAATGAGGAACTCATTCGAAGGTGAAAGGCACCATAGAAGCACTGGGCAGAAGGGGAAAAAGCCTTCAGTGACTGACGCAGTACACAGATTGCAAGTTTAGAGAGGGACATATTGAATAGCACACAACGACTACAACAATTGATTGGTGAGGTAATGCGGTATGTCAGAGCTACGGAAGAGGCAGCTAATCAGAATATCAGGGAACTAAAAATCGAAGGGGAAGTCTTAGATAGGGAAGTAGCAATGACAAAATGGTTGAGTCCGTAGAAGACAGTGTTTGGGAAGCGCGAGGGACCAAGTGTTCAAATGTGTGTGAATTCCTAAGGGACCAAACTGCTTAGGTCATCGGTCCCTCGACTTACACACTACTTACGATAAGAACAATGCACACACCCATACCCGAGGGAGGACTCGAACCTCAGGCGGGAGGGGCCGCGCAGTCCGTGACATGACGCCTTAAACCGCGCGGTCACTTCGTGCGGCAACGCGAGGGAAAATAACAGAACTGAAGGAGGCTATACAGCAGGCTGTAAGAGGTCAGCTAAGGGTAACTTGTTGTCGCCTAGCAGCATTTAGAGGGTCTGAGAAAAGTACAGAAGGATCTACCGCTGAAGCTGGGGTTGGTTTTAGAACCCAATCACGAAAATTTACCTTTTTATTTCAAGGAAGCCACAGCATCGGTGAGAACTGATGGATCGAAAGTTTCCGTTACTATACCAGTAGCAGGGAAACAAGCACATTACACGTGCTACATAGTTCATGCATATTGTCAAGTGGGAGATACTGAAGAAATTTATAAGAGTAAAACGCATCGACTATCATTGATTACAAAAGATGAATGACGATGTATAGAAATGGAGGAAGCAAAGTCACAAAAATGATACAGAGGGGAAATCAGAGTCTGTCCAAACATTGGAATTGCTAATGCGACCAAAGGAGGTAAGAGAATGCAATAAAGAAGAGATCGAGCTGGAATTGTACTTCAGTAGGTTTAAGTGCATTGGTTGCACTCTACCTTAGACAAGATGGTAGTAGTAACTAATTGTTTCAAGCAGGGGAAGCTTATGTTGGCAAAGACGCTAGAATTGAACGGAAGAGGTTTGTTATGAATTGGAACAGTGTGCGAGAGAATGGATCTACATTCCATCTGTCCACCGCGATTTCAGATAACTCACCAGAATATTTTGCAGCCTCATTTGTATTGGCCAGAGGAGCCCATGGAAATACTACATGCCCCAGATCTAATCAGCTTAAATCAAACTCTAGAACGAGGATTAATACAGTCATTAAACACACTTCTGAACCAGAAGGAGGGACAAGTCTCCCTGGAAAACCTTATTGCACCATGTAAATTTATATCAGGAAAATAAGTACTGGAAAGAAACATAATTCACTATTGTTATACTAACCACGAAAGTGGCACTAATTCTGTTGACTGTAGTCCTTGTTTTGACATGTAGAAGACTAAGCATAAGACTGGGTATATTCCAACCCATCGTTCATATTTCAGTGTCTTGTATACCACGAGCATAAAAGCAGGAGAAGGAACATGAACCTACGAGGGAGTAGTATTAAGGATAATTGATTCATTTTAGCTTGTAATGTTGGAATAGAGAGTTGGAAGTTATTGTGGAAGAAGCCTAGTAATGAAATAAGTTCCATGGTGTCTGTGATAAGGAGCAGGGCAAGGGGTCCTGTAGAAATGTGTAAGATTAAGTGATAGGGTTAAGGAAACCAACAGAATAATTCTTAAGAGTCAAAACAGGGCTAGAAGTGCTGGCCGCGAGGAACTCTTGTGTAAAGGACAATGTAATTTGGTCGACCTGAGGGACCAAGTCTTGATAAAAAGGAGGGCAGCGTCGTCTATCGACCACATTTGATCAAAAAGTACGCCAGAGCAGAAGCGAGTTGCAACAGAGCCAGCTGCAGGCAGGCAAGAGTGTCGTGCATTGAAAAGCAAAACATGGCAAACAGGAGTTTTGAAGCAGAGCGAGCTGGGTGTAGAATAGCAGTAGCCTACACTGGCGGAAGGATGGAAGCCTTTCCTCACTTGCCACCATGGAAGTGTCTAGAGTATGTGCATTAAGCCCTAAATGAACATAGTCTGGAATATTAAGTACTCAGCCATTCTTGAACTAAAATATTCTCATCTCAGTATCACAGCCTGCATAATAAGCCTGTGACACCCCGACAGACATCCCGGAATGCAGTGCGCGGTCTGCTGTTCGACCACGGGACAGGGCAGCCTGCTCTGAGCGAGCTGCCGCCGGAGTAGACAGCTGCCCATTCGCTGGAGGTAGATCACGGCCGCGCTGTGGTATTGTGAGCTGCGCTGCCTTGTTGTCGTTACTTGAGTGGATTGCATATTTGTAGTAGTAATTGTAGAGCAGATATTCACTTTTCTGTCTTCGAAAATGGGCTTACATTACCAGCGCAATATCTGCAACTACACACGTCGCTTCCTACGGAAACATTGTCTATGGTATCAACGAAAAAAGGCTGGGAGCAACTCGTAGAGATATCAGGCTTCATTGATGAAGTGCTTGAAAAGGAAGCCATGGTTGAGAAGGGAGTGAGACAGAATTGTAGCACAACCTCCATGTCGTTCAATTTGTGCATTGAGCAAGCAATTAAGAAAACTGAAGGCTGGTTTGGGAAGGAATATATATTAAGAAATACGAACTTAAAGGTATGCAAATGACATTGTAAATCTGTCACTGACAGCACAGGACTTCGAAGATCAGTTGAAAGTAATGGTGAACGTTTCTAAAAGAGGCTGTAAGATGAACATAAATGAAACTAAAACCTGAGTGAAGGAGTGTAATCGAATTAAACGGGGAGATATTAGGATAGTTAAATGAGGAAATTAGTTGTTAAAATTAATTGTCGAATTTCGCTATTAGAGGAGCAAAATAACTGACAATGGCAGAAGTGTAGAGGGTAATAAATGTAGACTATTAACAGCAGGAAATGCTTTCCAGGAAAACAGAAATATGTTAACACAATATAAATTTTAGATGACAGTGGGAAAGGCTTTCCTCAAAACCAGAAATATGTTAACACAAATCAAATTTGAATTTTACGAAGTATTTTATAAAATTGTTTATTTGGGGTAAAGCCTTACAAATAAAAAGAAACAGTACTGACAAGAAGAAATAGATTTTGAAACGTGGTACTACAGAAGAGTGTTGAAGATTGGGTGGGTAGATCGCAGAACCAATGAAGAGATACTGAACTTAACTGGAGAGAAAAGAAATTTATGATAGAACATGACTAAGAGAACGGACAGGTATATAAGACACATCCTGTGAGGAAGGGGCGTGAGTCGTGCTTGGGTAACTCAGATGGTAGAGCACTTGCCAGCGAAAGGCAAAGGTCCCGAGTTCGAGTCTCGGTCCGGCACACAGTTTTAACCTGCCAAGTAGTTTCATATCAGCGCACACTCCACTGCAGAGTGAAAATCTCATTCTGGAAACGTCCTCCAGGCTGTGGCTAAGCCATGTCTCCGCAATATCCATTCTTTCAGGAGTGCTAGTTCTGCAAGGTTCGCAGGAGTGCTTCTGTAAAGTTTGGAAGGTAGCAGACGAGGTACTGGCAGAAGTGAAGCTGTGAGGAGGGGGCGTGAGTCGTGCTTGGGTATCTCAGATGATGCCGGCATGATAGCTCAGCGTGTTCTGCCAGAGAGCTGGTTGGCCTCTGTAATAAAAAAAACCTGAGAGAAACGATCGACAACGAACTTCAGTGGATGTCATGTGACGTACACAACGATCAAAAACGAACAAAATGCAAAAAAAAAAAAAAAATGGTAGAGCAATTGCCCGCGAAAAGCAGAGGTCCCGACTTCGAGTCTCGGTCCGGCACACAGTTTTAATCTGCCGGGAAGTTTCACATCCTGTAGAATTAAGGAATAGTTCATTTGGTAACAGCGGGAAAGGGGGGATGTTTGTGTAAGAATTGCGAAGGGAGACCATGGCTTAATACGGAAAGTAGGTTCAAATGGATGTACATCGTTCGTCCAAAAAGTTCCGAGATTGTTTTCATTCCGACTTACGAGACATCAAAGCATTAACTAGGGTGTGAACTAATAACTGTAAATAACATATGTGCATTCAACCAGTCAGTTGTGAGCAGGCAGAGGAAAGTAGCCGACGTGCGACCGTTTGGTGTCAATGGTATTGTCCCACAAATCAGAATGGAGCAACGTTTCTAAATCAAGTATTCAAGTCATCCTACAGAATCTTTCGAGAAAAGTGTGTGCAAAGTTTGTACCCGAACAAAAATAACGATATGTGCACACATTGACATCGGCCGCAAGTTGACGGAAATACAAAACGCTCACAGTTCTTTCCTGGAAAAAACCCTCACGGATGACAAGCAGACTGGTGATATCAATACGAACCTACCACAAAACAACAAAGTGAGGAATAGGCACCTGATATATTCATCAAGACAGTTCTGCGTTCGAATGTGACAAGCAAGTTGAACAGCAACCCAAAGAAGGACTATTCTGACAGTTTCACGTGTTTGTATGAACGTTCTGTATATTGTGCTCAAGTGGAGGGAAATTACGTTGGACATCCGGACCATTAAAACCATCATCTTAACAGTTTTCAGTTTTTCATTAATCCACTTGTAACACCGAAAATGCAGATAAAATACCTTCTGCAGCAGTTCTGAATCTGAAGGCTTTGTTACAGAAACTATATTCAGTGTGTAATGGATGTAATGGTGTATTTATTTCTGACTGTGTATAATATATTGTAATTGTAATGTTAATATTATAAATCGCTGGGTAATAGCCAAGGAAAACTTTAATGCATTGATAGCAACAACGAAATGGCAGTAGCCGTGCTATTGTTTGTCTTTGTGTATGGAGAGTCTCTGTCACGTTGCGATCAGAGTGGAAGCAGAGCAGCTCGAGTTATGGAAGAGTGCGCAAGTGTTTGTTGGGCGGTCTCGCAAACGTGGTGTGCAGCTTTGATCGTTCCAGTGTAGACACGCTTGATCCGTTAACCCTCGAGTACTGGTAGCACGGCAGGCGTGAACAGGTGAAGGAAGCTGCAGTTCTAACTATTGCCTGTCCTGTAATTATCCGTGGCTCTGGAGACGACTCGCGGTACTCAACCAGCAACAGCAGCAGCAGCAGCAGCAGCAGCAGCTCACCCATTGTCGCTGGCTACATTGCTCGGCGCCCGCGCAGTTACACCGTCTAAGACTGTTAAGTGACAAAATATAATTAACGTTATAGAGGCATTACCCAATGGCATTTCTTTCACAAAGTATGACTAACTTGAATAATAACCTGCAATAGCTAAAACTTGTAGGACACTTTTGTTGTCATTGTCCTCAGACACTATTACCAAGAAGAGTCCCTTTCCTTGCCATGCAATCACCGAGTGTCGTAAAGATATGAATAGTAACTATTTACTGCCAGTTTTGTTTGTTCGCTAATGACCAGTTTTAGTCTAAATTTTCCGCCTCTGTAACTGTTCATCCTTGTGTTGCGTAACAGAGGCTTAACTAATTTGCAGTTTTGAGTATTAACTTCCTTCACTTGAAGTAACGTAAAATTTCACTAAAAAACACTAATAACTAAAAATACAGCACAAACTAAGAGCGCACGATTTCACTTATTCTGTATTTAGCTTAGCGAGTGATTTCTGCTGGATTGGTATGTATTTTATTGTTGTTATACTAAAAACAAAGTCAGTTGGTCATTTGCTTAAAGTAAATTGAATTCAGTCTTTCAATAATCAAAAGCAAACTGGTTGTCTTTTTCTAAATTTTGCGTTACGTTTCACTGACACTACTGAAAGTCATTTTTTACGTAGTGGAGCCACATTTATTTAATCAGTGACTGCATTTGACTTTTCTTTCAAAGTTTAGTATTTCAGAATAAGTAACTGGAAACTCAATGCTTTCTGATCCATTTATTTTCTCGCGAACTTTTGTGTTGTGGAAAAGCGTGACAACCTTCAGTCTGAGGTGTCTTATCACGGTCCGAGCGGCTTCCCCGCCGGAGGTTCGAGTCTTTCCTCGGGCATGGGTGTGTGTATCGTCACTAGCGTAAGTTACTTTAAGTTAGATTACAATAGTGTCTAAGCTTAGGGACCAATGACCTCAGCAGCTTGTTCCTGTAAGACCTTACCACAATTAATACTTCTGCTACCGCGTCAGTGATTATTTGCTTAAATTTCTTTTCCGTTACCTTTCTTAAGATTCTGGAGATCCATTGCCCTAGTGAGCTGGTGTCCGTTTAATTACCCCCTTTTTAGCTAATTATTATTTTTTGTATTATTAGTATTTTTTCTATTAAGTATTACGTGGTATCCTTCTCCCCCCTCCTCTCCCCCTCCCACTCCTTGCGGTTCGTGAGCGATTGTATTCTATTACAACCGTTTCAAAATTATCATCAGTATTTAGATTATGTTTAGAGAGTTCCTTACTTCGGAAGAGTCTGTTGTACACTTTCCTCCTACTAACCGGTATTATTTTCCTTCAATAACTATGACCTAACGCACTGTAAAATTTCATTTGGCATACGAGGTCACGGTCATTTATATCGCAATGCAGTAGGCCGATTCGGAAGGGGGAGGTTACACCCTCTGGAAACTATGTGGGCTGATGGGGAAGGCTGCTGCAGTTACGCAGATATGGAGACGCCTGTACAGGATCGACTAGCGAGGAGCGATAAATCAGACCAGTCTTCCGAAGGAATACCGCATGGTTTCTAACTTGAACTGTGTCCTTACGCCGTGGCAGGTTTCATCAGTGGTTGTGGACAGGTAGGTTACTACAGACTTATTACAGTTCTCCGGAAATCAGTGTACGAAGTCGGACATAGAGGTAGTTGGACTGATACAATCCTCCCCAGTGCTAAAAAAAAAAATCTGCATGTCAGTTGCTGAGAGGCAGAGTCCAAGGACACATTTGTAACAAATTCTTCGTCTGTTGCCACAGACTGGATCGAGTATTGACTAAACGTTTCACACTGAAAAGACAAAGTTCATAGTTGAAAATCAGTAGAGTACTGATACCTCAGCATAAGTAGTTCCTCGGTAATGCGGGCAATCACGTTCGTTTTATATCGTAGTAATAGTACAGTGTTGAAAACATCGTTAGGTAATAGTAAAACTTCCTGGGAAGAGGCTATACCCCCAAATAAACACTTTTATAAAATACTTCGTAAAATTCAAATTTGATTTTCGTTAACATATTTCTGCTTTTGAGGAAAGCCTTTCCCACTGACAGCTAAAATTTAAATTGTGTCTACATATTTTTGTTTTTCTGGAAAGCATTTACTACTGCTAATAGTCTCCATTTATTATCCTCTATACTCCTGCAAAAACAGAACAACACTAAGAAACTGACTTTAATGTTCAATTCATTAAGTGTCCGACTTTTAATGAAAAGTTTCTGCTTAGTTCCTCGGCGGGCAACCAGGTTTTCTAGCACTTACTGTGTCTTTTTTCCTCTCAAAAATGCTTTTGTACGTAAATGTACGAAGCAGCAAATTTCTCACGCTAAATCGTAACTCTCCTTATGACTCCACGAGTTGGTTTACAGTTCGGGGAATAGAAGGGCGTGCAAAATCTAACAGGGAGGTGTCTGGTAAAACACACTGGCGTTCGGACGAGTGTGCTAGTTGCTGAACGCTTAGCCGCACTTTGGCTACAGGAAGTAACTCACGCTCCACCTCAAAGAGAACACCAGTACGCCTGTTCTGCTGCATTACGCGTCTAAAAATTAATGAGAGACTGAACGTGTATTCGGAACGGTTATACGCTGTAGCAGACGCTATGAACTACACGAGAATTTGCACTAACAGCTAATGAGGAAACTCTTCGAGGTTTGCATATTGGCCTCCAGTAGCGCTCAGCGGGAACCATGACCGGAATTTCCCCATTCGTTAAAAGTCTGCAAGGGCCGTATACCGCATGATCTGGAGCAGCGAGTTTTAAACTGGCGTCCGTGCGCTAGCCGCGGTAGTTTTGGTAGTATGTCAGTAGTTCACACACGTGTCGGTTCTTTTGCATAATAGTGTCTGCAGCTCATGAAGCTAATCGTACCATCGTACAGTCCAGTTGGCAATTATTAGAAATTTTAGGCCTCTTGAGGGGAGGATCAACGTTAAAATGTGTCTCAGCTTTGCCTTAATGTATTGGTTTTATCCATAGTTTGTCTCTGCGGTTCGCTACAGACCTATTTCAGTACTGTGTCACGTAATATTTTTGTAATTGTTTTTTTCTGTAACATGTATAGGTATGCAATAATTGGCAGGCAACTAAAAGTACTGCAAATTCAGCTTTTTTTCCTTAAGGAGCCGTTCAGACGCACTTTCCTTTCATGAACAATTTTATATTTCCCTTTTTCGTCCACCAACAGGAT
This sequence comes from Schistocerca gregaria, assembly GCF_023897955.1. Taxonomy (NCBI): domain Eukaryota; kingdom Metazoa; phylum Arthropoda; class Insecta; order Orthoptera; family Acrididae; genus Schistocerca; species Schistocerca gregaria. The sequence goes on along the minus strand of NC_064921.1, from coordinate 801,840,849 downwards.
TATTTCGCATGTTACCCATCGTTTCGTTTCCTCGTATTTACGTTACTTCTATTTATTTTTGTCCAACTTTTTGTTATTGCCCATTTAGAGCAAATGATTACATTTTTATAAATGTTAATTGCAAATTACACTATTACTTTAACTGTTCCTGACTCTGGAACACATTCCTAGAATCAAAAATTCTATTTGCAACTATGAATCGAAAAATAATTTTTGTGCATTGAGAAACAATAGTTTCAGTAGCATTATTAAATGCGAAATTTTTCCACAGTCTCTGAGCTGACAGTTTCCCCGAGCCACTTATTCAATAATACAAAGACTGAAAAAAAAGTGAGACTGCTTCTCGACGTTGAACTGTTCCCTCGTGCTAACGCACGTTACAACAAACCTTTCTGCTCAGAGGAGCTAACGGACGAGCAGTTTAATATAGAAGACTTCTTCTGCTGACATGAAGGGATCGAGACTGATGCTGTTGCTTTGTGTTCAATATGAGTTGTAACCAAAACTGTTGGATGCTCTGTCGGTTGTCTTCAAACATTAGGAAAAGTATTCTTGCACTCATAACGCCCGGCTTCATGCGAAGAAAAGTACCTTACGTTCTTCCCCATCTCCGTGAAATTTAGTAATTGTTAACTGAGAAGAGTTACCTGAAATCTGGGAACATCTAGATAGGTTTCCATGATCTAGTAACCAAAAAACGAACAGCGGGAACGCCTTGGGCTGCGGATCGGAGCCGCCAGCTGGGAAAGCCGTCGGCGGCGGAGCACGCACCACCGGGTAAACACAGGACGAGTCGCACGACAGACCAACGACAACTGACAACAAGCGACCACGACCAACTATGAGCGACACAACAAGGAAGAGATAAACAACGGAGGCTTGTGGAAACCCTCCCCGGTTCTATACAGCCCTCCAAATCCTCGAACGCCATGCGCTCCGCCTCGCCTTCCGCATCAGCCTTCCGTCCCCCACACGCATCCTCTACTACCTCATCCCCTTCCCCACCTTCTCCTCTTCCTCGAACACATCCGCACGCTGTATATTGTCCGCCGCCTTGATCCCCCTCTCCCCCTGGTTTCTCCAATCCTCTCCATCCCCAACCAGTTGCAGCGCCTTTACCTTTGTGTCCCACCCTCTCTCCATCTCCACACCCTCCATCTCCTTTCCCAACACAACTTCCACCGTCTACCCGTCCCGGATGATGAGCTACGCCCTGACATCTACCCTTTCTACCAACTCTAACCCCATCTTCCTGCCTCCTCCTCAGGGCTCCTTCTCTTCCCCCTCCTCCTGAGCGGCTTCCCCCTCCTACTCCCCCTCCATCTCTTGTGCCTCCTTTCAGTGTCTTTGCGATCCCTCCTGCCCTGTCTTCCCTCTTCCTCTCCCGCCCCACGTGTCTCCTGCTTCTTCGTGAACCCACTGATGCCCCTCCTCTCTTCATCCCGCCTCTTCCCCAGCTGCTCCCTCCTATATATAGTGTGGGGATGTGTTCAAGGAAACGGAGAAGGTGGGGGAAGGGGATGAAGTCGTAGAGGATGCATGTGGGGGACAGAAGGCGGATGTGGAAGGCGAGGCGGAGCGCATGGCGTTCGAGGATTTGGAGGGCTGTATAGAACCGGGGAGGGGCGGAAATCCAAGCGACGCTGTCATAACAGAGGATGGAGCGGATCAAGGATTTGTAGGTGTGAAGGATGGTGGAAGGATGCAGACCCCATGTCCGGCCGGACAGGAGTTTCAGGAGGTGGAGGCGGTTGTGAGCTTTGTTTTGGATGGTAAGGAGATGGGGAGCCGAGGTGACGTGGCGGTTGAGTGTGAGGCCAAAGTATTTTAGGGTAGGGTGAGGTGGATAGGACGGCCGTAAATGGTGAGGTAGAAATCATGGAGGCGGAAGGAGCGGGTGGTGCGGCCTATGATGATCGCCTGGGTCTTGGAGGGAACTAGACTAGGGCAGAGCGGGTCCCTATGTACGAAACCGGAGAGAGCGGCTACAGGCCGCTGTCTGCACGTGGCGTAGCGGTGGCGCCCTCGCTGAGTGACAGCCGCTGCGCGGAATAACCGCCGCGGAGGCGGAGCCCTCTATAGGCTGGGCTGACCACGTCCATTTGTTCTGGCGCGTGTTCGACTTCCGCGGCGGAAGGTACTAGACATAAGTGCCGAATATTCCGTTCGTCTCTCTCGTCTTAGGATCACAAAAAATCATTATGCTAATATGTAAACTCAGTACTTAATATAGCAGTTCAGTTTCATCAATAATATTTGAACTGTCGGGCTTAGTGGTCTAGTGGTACTACCTGGATTCATCTGAAAAAATGACGTTTTGGCATTCGAGCACCCAGGTTCGTCGTTGAGTACTCCATCACAGGTGCTCCTGTCTGTGATGCAGCGTCAAGGGTAACCGCACCCACGGTCTCCGAGCTGACAGTCCGTGCTGCTGCAAACGTCGTCGAACTGTTCGTGCTGATGGTTGTTGTCTTGCAAACGTCCCCATCTGTTGACTCGGGGATCGAGACGTAGCTGCACGATCCGTTACAGCCATGCGGATAAGATGCCTGTCCTCTCGACTGCTAGTGATACGAGGCCGTTGGGATCCAGCACGGCGTTCCGTATTACCCTCCTGAACGCCACCGATTCCATATTCTGCTAACAGTCATTAGATCTCGACCAAGGCGAGCAGCAATGTCGCGATACGATAAACCGCAATCGCGATAGGCTATAATCCGACCTTTATCAAAGTCGGAGACGTGATGGTACGCATTACCTCTCCTTACACGATGCATCACAACAACGTTTCACCAGGCAAAGCCGGTCAACTGCTGTTTGTGTATGAGAAATCGGTTGGAAACTTTCCTCATGTCAGCACGTTGCAGGTGTCGCCACCGGCGCCAACCTTGTGTGAATGCTCTAAAAAGGTAATTTGCATATCAAAGAATCTTCTTCCTGTCGGTTAAATTTCGCGTCTGTAGCACGTCAGCTTCGTGGTGTAGCAGTTTTAATGGGCAGTAGTGTAGATACTACGCAAGCCACCGCCCGGTGGCAGGGTACCCTGCACCACTGCTTGTCATTTCCTTTCCTGTTCCACTCGCAAATACAGCGAGGGAAAAACGTCTGTCTGTATGCCTCCGTATGAGTCCCAATTTTTCGTATCTTATCTTCGTGGTCCTTACTCGCAATGTATGTTGGCGGCAGTAGAATCGCTCGGCAGTCAGCTTCAGATGTCGGCTCTCCAAATTTTCTCAATAGTATTTCTCTAAAAGAACGCCGCCTTCCCTCCAGGGATACCCATTTGAGTTCCAGATGCATCTCCGTAACACCTACGTGTTGCTCGAACCCAACAGTAACAAATCTAGCAGCCCGCCTCTGAATTGCTTCGATATCTTCCTTCAATCCGACATGATACGGATCCCAAACACTTGAGTAGTACTCAAGACTAGGTCGGACCAGCGTCCTATATGCGGTCTACTTAACAGGTGAACCATTCTTTCCTAAAATTCTTCCAGTTAAACGAAGTCGACCACTCGCCTTCCCTACCACAGTTCTCACATCATTTTCAACGTTACGCCCAGATGTTTAAACGATAACTACGTCAAGCGGGCCGTTAGTAATACTGCATCCGAACATACAGGTTCGATCTTCCTACTCATCCGCATTAAGCTACATTTTTCCTCATTGAGGTCTAGCTGCCATTGGTCACGTAAGTTACTTAATGGCTACACAGGTTTTGACCACGTAGTGATTTTCATTAGTCCGATCACTGAGTCACATTTTACAGTCCTCTAGTAGCCACACACAGGGGTTTGTGCGATTCAAAATGGCCATCACTGTGCTTTAGTTGAAATTATATCCTCTTGAACCTGCGGGTGTGAGGTTTATTCGTTAATCCTTGTCACTGTTTTAAGATTTTATTATCTCTACGATAGAGTGTGTACTTTACATATTGCATCGAGTTGTCACGTAAATTTTTGCCTTCAGCAGAAATACCAGTCTTAGTGAGCCACTGTCACAATTAGTATATACTCGTATATTTATCAAAAATCCAATCAACAATACGCTTCCTTTACATCTTAGCACTAATTCCAAGGCCAGGTAGTAAGTCATCGGCTTCAGATGGAGGCAGAATTGGCAGTACATCACTTCACGACCGACGTGATTGCTACATGTCTTTCAATTTCGGATTTCTAAACAGAAAATGTTAGATTAACAGACTAAGTCAGTCATACTCACTTCACGTAACTTGCCCGAAAAGTAGGTTACTCACACGTTGCTGCAAACAGGCTATGACATTTTGACAAATTGCTACGATCATAGAATTCATTCAAAGGTTCATTAATGCCCACTATTATTTCGTTACACAAAGCAAGCTACACTTACTTTCAATATGTTTTATTTTCTTAAAAAAGTTGTAGTCAAATAGCTTTAGAAAATCATTTCGTGTGTCTCAACTGTATGTAGAAGAGGACATTTAGTCAGAGCATTTTTCAGGATACATATGACGGTCATTTCAGAAGCCCTGCGCACTGTGTATGTGCGACCGTTACGATGGCGTGATCAATTTGAAAGTGATGCCAGTTGTTGGTGACACTTTAGGTGTGACAATTGTATTTGTATTTGCTGGTTCACAGGGTGTTTCGTGACTAATTCACTTTTAAAATGGAAGCTGAAACCTAGCCAGGTCGGATTACACGTAGTGACCAGTGTTCCTACATCAAAATGTTATCCTTACGTGGAAAGAACCCAAAGCAAATTTACAACGTTTTGAGAGAAGTATGTGGGAATCGTATAGTCGATCGTAGCATAGTATCACGGTGGTCTGGTCATTTCCGTGAAAGTCGGGTAAGCACTGACGACAACCCGAGAAGTGGAAGGCCACCAACTGTAACACGGCATTAGTGTGTGTGATGTCCTTAGGTTAGTTAGGTTTAAGTAGTTCTAAGTTCTAGGGGACTTATGACCTAAGATGTTGAGTCCCATACTGCTCAGAGCCATTTGAACCATTTTTTTGAATCTGCCATCACAACTAAGTCATCCGCATATGCAAGACTGCTTATTTTGTGTTCACATATCTTAATCTCACCCAGCCAGTCTATTGTTTTCAACATATGATCCATAAATAATATGAACAACAGTGAAGACAGGTTGCAACCTTGTCTTACCCCTGAAACTACTCTGAACCATGAACTCAATTTACTGTCAACTCTACCTGCTGCCTGACTATCCATGTAAAGACCTTTAATTGCTTGCAAAAGTTTGTCTCCTATTCCATAATCTCGTAGAATAGACAATAACTTCCTCCTAGGAACCCGGTCATATGCCTTTTCTAGATCTATAAAGCATAGATACACTTCCCTGTTCCACGCATGACACTTCTCCATTATTTGCCGTAAGCTAAAGATCTGGTCCTGACAACCTCTAAGAGGCCTAAACCCACACTGATTTTGGTCCAATTGGTCCTCAACTAATACTCGCACTTTTCTTTCAACAATACCTGAGAAGATTTTACCCACAACGCTGATTAAAGAGATACCTCTGTAGTTGTTACAATCTTTCTTGTTTCCGTGTTTGAAGATTGGTGTGATTACTGCTTTTGTCCAGTCTGATGGAACCTGTCCCGACTCCCAGGCCATTTCAATTATCCTGTGTAGCCATTTAAGACCTGACATTCCACTGTATTTAATGAGTTCCGACTTAATTTCACCCACCCCAGCTGCTTTATGCACTGTAATCTATTGACCATTTTCTCCACTTCCTCAAATGTGATCCTATTTCCATCATCATTCCTATCCCATTCTACCTCGAAATCTGAAACATTACTGATCGTATTTTCACCTACATTGAGCAACTCTTCAAAATATTCCCTCCATCTGCCCAAGGCAAACCACAGGCTTCACCAACAGTTTTCCTTGTCTGTCCAAAATACTTGTCATTTCCTTCTTACCTCCCTTTCGAAGACTGCTAATTACACACCAGAATAGTTTTCCAGCAGCTTGACCTATAGTCTCCAACCTGTTTCCAAAGTCTTCTCAAGATTTCTTCTTGGATGCTGTAATTATCTGTTTGGCTTTGTTTCTTTCTTCAGCATAACTTTCTCTGTCTACCTGAGTTCTAGTATGTAGCCATTATTGATACGCCTTCTTTTTCCTTTTACAGGCTGCCTTGACTGTGTCATTCCACCAAGCTGTTTGCTTCATCCTACTTTTACACACTACTGTTCCAAGACATTCTTTAACCACTTCTAGTACTGTGTCCCTGTACCTTGTCCATTCCTTTTCCAATGACTGTAATTGACTACATTCAACTGACTGGTACCTTTCTGAGGTCACTGTTATGTACTTGTGCCTGATTTCCTTATCCTGAATTTTCTCCACTCTTATCCTCCTACATAAGGACCTGACCTCCTACACTTTCGGCCTCACAATCCCAATTTCACTGCAGATAAAATAATGATCTGTGTCATCAAAGAATCCCCTGAATACACGTGTGTCCCTTACAGCCTTCATGAATTCCTGATCTGTTATTATATAGTCATGTCAGATCTGGTTCCCCTGCCTTCCCAAGTATACCGGTGAATGTTCTTATGTTTAAAAAAGGAGTTTGTGATTACTAAGCCCATACTGGCACAGAAATCCAAGAGCTGTTTCCCGTTTCTGTTGGCCTCCATATCCTCTCCAAATTTACCCATAACCTTTTCATACGCTTCTGTTCGATTTCCAATCCTGGCATTAAAATCACCCATGAGCAGAACAATGTCCTTGTCCTTTACTCTAACAACTACATCTCTGAGTGCCTCATAAAAACTATCTATCTTATTTTGATCTGTCCCTTCACAATGCGAATATACTGACACAATCCTAATTTTCTTGCTAGACACTGTCAAATCTATCCACATCAGTCGTTCGTTTACAAACCTTATTGCAACTACGCTGGGTTCCATTTCTTTCCTGATGTAAAGCCCTACACCCTATTGTGCTATTCCTGCTTTGACTCCTGACAGGTAGACCTTGTATTCTCCCACTTCCTCTTCTTTCTCACCCCTTACACGAATGTCACTAAAAGCTAAAACGTCCAGCCCCATGTTACTTGCAGCCTCTGCCAGCTCTACCTTCTTCCCAGAGCCCCCCATTGATATTAATAGCTCCCCATCTCATTACCATTTGTTTGCCAAGTCGTAGGAGTCCCTGGTTTGTCAGTTAGAGGTGGGACTCCGTCACCTCCAAAGGTCCGAGGCATTTTGCTCTGTTTGTTGCCAGCATCATATCTAAAGTACCGGGGAAGCAGGTTGCTAGTCTTACTTGTCACGAGTCCCATTGGGTTTTACCCCTCACGGTTGAGGGACTAACCGGTGGATTTGGTAGTCTTTGCCGTCTGAGCACAAAGGTGACCACGACTCAGAATATGCCCGAGGTGCCCTGCCTTCTTCCAAAGTAACTGGTATCCCGACTGTCGGGACCACTTACTTGGCCACTCATACGTTGCCCGTGGTTCATGAACTAGGACATGACTACAGGAACCCACACCATGAACCACAAGAGGAACATAAACGTCAAAAAACAATGCTCACTTCAAAATGGTTCAAATGGCTCTGAGCACTATGGGATTTAACATCTGAGGTCATCAGTCCCCTAGAACTTAGAACTATTTAAACGTAACTAACCTAAGGACACCACACACATCCATGCCCGAGGCAGGATTCGAACCTGCGTCCATAGCCGTCGCGCGTTTCCAGACTGAAGCGCCTGGAACCGCTCAGCTGCTCACTACACAAAAGCTATCAAGCTACGAGGATTGCTCAGAAAGTAATGCAGCGCAATTATTTTTCTTCAACAATTCTTTATTGACCATAATGAGAACTGCACACACAAAAGAATGGTGTCTTATCTACACACCTTATTTTTCCACGTAATCTCCATCCTGTTCCAAGGCCTTTCTCCAGCGCGAAACAAGTGAGTGTATGCCCTTGTTGTTGTTGTGGTCTTCAGTCCTGAGGCTGGTTTGATGCAGCTCTCCATGCTACTCTATCCTGTGCAAGCTTCTTCATCTCCCAGTACCTACTGCAACCTACATCCTTCTGAATCTGCTTGGTGTATTCATCTCTTGGTCTCCCTCTACGATTTTTACCCTCCAATACTAAATTGGCGATCCCTTGATGCCTCAGAACATGTCCTACCAACGGATCCCTTCTTCTGGTCAAGTTGTGCCACAAACTTCTCTTCTCCCCAATCCTATTCAATACTTCCTCATTAGTTATGCGATCTACCCATCTAATATTCAGCATTCTTCTGTAGCACCACATGTCGAAAGCTTCTATTCTCTTCTTGTCCAAACTACTTATCGTCCACGTTTCACTTCCATACATGGCTACACTCCATACAAATACTTTCAGAGAAGACTTCCTGACACTTAAATCTATACTCGATGTTAACAAATTTCTCTTCTTCAGAAACGCTTTCCTTCCCATTGCCAGTCTACATTTTATATCCTCTCTGCTTGGACCATCATCAGTTATTTTGCTCGCCAAATAGCAAAACTCCTTTACTACGTTAAGTGTCTCATTTCCTAATCTAATTCCCTCAGCATCACCCGACTTAATTCGACTACATTCCATTATATTCGTTTTGCTTTTGTTGATGTTCATCTTATATACTCCTCTCAAGACACTGTCCATTCCGTTCAACTGCTCTTCCAAGTCCTTTGCTGTCTCTGACAGAATTACAATGTCATCGGCGAACCTCAAAGTTTTTATTTCGTCTCCATGAATTTTAATACCTACTCCGAATTTTTCTTTTGTTTCCTTTACTGCTTGCTCAATATACAGATTGAATAACATCGATGAGAGGCTACAACCCTGTCTCACTCCCTTCCTAACCACTGCTTCCCTTTCATGTCCCTCGACTCCCTATAACTGCCATCTGGTTTCTGTACAAATTGTAAATAGCCTTTCGCTCCCTGTATTTTACCCCTGACACCTTTAGAATTTGAAATAGAGTATTCCAATCAACATTTTCAAAAGCTTTCTCTAAGTCTACAAATGCTAAAAACGTAGGTTTACCTTTCCTTAAACTTTCTTCTAAGACAAGTCGTAAGGCCTCACGTGTTCCAGTATTTCTACGGAATCCAAACTGATCTTCCCCGAGGTCGGCTTCTACTAGTTTCTCCATTCGTCTGTAAAGAATTCGCGTTAGTATTTTACAGTTGAGATTTATTAAACTGATAGTTCGGTAATTTTCACCTCTGTCAACACCTGCTTTCTTTGGTATTGGACTTATTATATTCTTCTTGAAGTCTGAGGATATTTCACCTGTCTCATACATCTTGCTCACCAGGTGGTAGAGTTTTGTCAGGACTGGCTCTCCCAAGGCAGTCAGTAGATCCAACGGAATGTTGTCTACTCCGGGGGACTTAGTTCGACTCAGGTCTTCCAGTGCTCTGTGAAACTCTTCACGCAGTATTGTATCTCCCCTTTCATCTTCATCTACATCCTCTTCCATTTCCATAATATTGTCCTCAAGAACATCGCCCTTGTGTAGACCCTCTATATACTCCTTCCACCTTTCTGATTTCCCTTCTTTGCTTAGAACTGGGTTTCGATCTGAGCTCTTGATGTTCATACAAGTGGTTCTCTTATCTCCAAAGGTCTCTTTAATTTTCCTGTAGGCGGTATCTATCTTAACCCTAGTGAGATAATCCTCTACATCCTTGCATTTGTTCTCTAGCCATGCCTGCTTAGCCATTTTGCACTTCCTATCGATCTCATTTTTGAGACGTTTGTATTCCTTTTTGCCTGGTTCATTTTTTGCGTTTTTATATTTTCTCCTTTCATCAATTAAATTCAATATTTCTTCTGTTACCCAAGGATTTCTACTATCCCTCGTCTTTTTACCTACTTGATCCTCTGCTGCCTTCACTACTTCATCCCTCAAAGCTACCCATTCTTCTTCTACTGTATTTCTTTCCCCTATTCCTGTCAATTGTTCCCTTACGCTCTCCCTGAAACTCTGTACAACCTCTGGTTCTTTCAGTTTATCTAGGTCCCATCTCCTTAAATTCCCACCTTTTTGCAGTTTCTTCAGTTTTAATCTACAGTTCATAACTAATAGATAGTGGTCAGAGTCCACATCTGCCCCTGGAAATGTCTTACAATTTAAAACCTGTTTCCTAAATCTCAAGTGTTAGCTATGATTAAGTTGTGCTCTGTGCAAAATTCTACCAAGCGGCTTCCTCTTTCATTTCTTAGCCGCAGTCCATATCCACGTACTACATTTGCTTCTCTCCCTTTTCCTACAGTCGAATTCCAGTCACCCATGACTATTAAATTTTCATCTCCCTTCACTATCTGAATAATTTCTTTTATTCCATCATACATTTTTTCAATTTCTTCGCATCTGCAGAGCTAGTTGGCATATAAACTTGTACTACTGTAGTAGGTGTGGGCTTCGTATCTATCTTGGCCACAATAATGCGTTCACTGTGCTGTTTGTAGTAGCTTACCCGCATTATTAAACCTACTTCTGCATTACCCCTATTTGATTTTGTGTTTATAACCCTGTAGTCACCTGACCAAAAGTCTTGTTCCTCCTGCCACCGAACTTCACTAATTCCCACTATATCTAACTTTAACCTATTCATTTCCCTTTTTAAATTTTCTAACCCACCTGCCCGATTAAGGGATCTGACATTCCACGCTCCGATCCGTAGAACACCAGTTTTCTTTCTCCTGGTAACGACTTTCCCTTGAGTAGTCCCCGCCTGGAGATCCGAATGGGGGACTATTTTACCTCCGGAATATTTTACCCAAGAGGACGCCATCATCATTTAATCATACAGTAAAGCTGCATGCCCTCGGGAAAAATTACGGCCGTAGTTTCCCCTTGCTTTCAGCAGTTCGCAGTACCAGAACAGCAAGGCCAATTTGGTTAGTGTTATATGGTCAGATCAGTCAGTCATCCAGACTGTTGTCCCTGCAACTACTGAAGAGGTTGCTGCCCTTCTTCAAGAACCACACGTTTGTCTGGCCTCTCAACAGATACCCCTCCGTTGTGGTTGCACCTACGGTACTGCTATCTGTCTTGTTGAGGCACTCAACCCTCCCCACCAACGTCAAGGTCCATGGTTCATGGGGAGTGGAAATGGACCTAGTGTATAATAATTAATTGTGACTCCCTGCCCGCGCATTGAATGATGTGTTGATGGCTCTTCGCAACTCTAGCATGGGGATTCTGATCGGACTGAATGTGGCAATTGTGACTTCTCAGCATTCCGTCTCTGGTGAAACAGGTTTCATTCGGGAAAATTACATGAGCAGGAAAGTGAGGATCGACTCCAAGGCAGTGCAAGGACCACTGAAAACGACAGGAGGTCCGTAGTCAGCAGGAGTCAAAACATGCACCTCCTGCGGATTGTAGGGGTGAAGCTGCATTTCCCGTAACTCTCGCCACACAGTACTCTGCGAACCATTCATTTCATGTGCCACTGATCCAGCGCTGATTGCAGGAGCCCCACCCACTTGAGCAAGCACTGCCCCACGGTCGTTGTACTGTGGTACCGATTGCCCTGTTTCACTTAATCGTTGGAACGGCCTCGAAAACATGGTGCGCTCCGGATGTCCTGTAAGTGGATATATGGTCCTGTACAACCTTTCCTCTCCTCTGTTGCTTCCATTTACTTCCCAATAGACGAAAATAGATGTGCAAGTTCCGTCACAGGATACAACTCCATTTGTTTAGGCTGATCGACGTTTACTCATGCAGTAAAGCTGCTGTATGCCCTATCGGTAGCAATCCTTGTCCTCGTGGCGGAGCCAGGGCTTCACTGTGTGAATCATCTCCTCATCGTCCTCAAAATGTCTTCCAGGAAGGCATCCTATAATGGCCCAAACAAGTTGAAGTCCCATGGTCCACCCAACCGCTGCAAATCTTGGAGCTCCGCTGAATCGCCTTCTTATGACCTCTCCCTCCGTGTCCAGCGATTAACTGTACTTGTGTCCATAGCAGATGCTCCGTAGACTTTGCGCAAACGTCTGTGAATATTCCCCGCAGTCTCTTCTTCTGCAGTGAGGAATTCAAGCCGGCCGTTGTGGCTGAGCGGTTCTAGGCGCTCCAGTCCGGAACCGCGAGAACGTTACGATCGCAGGTTCGAATCCTACCTGGGGCATGAATGTGTGTGATCTTCAAATGGTTCAAATGGCTCTGAGCACTATGGGACTCAACTGCTGTGGTCATTAGTCCCCTAGAACTTAGAACTACTTAAACCTAACTAACCTAAGGACATCACACACATCCATGCCCGAGGCAGAATTCGAACCTGCGACCGTAGCAGTCGCACGGTTCCGGACTGCGCGCCTAGAACCGCGAGACCACCGCGGCCGGCTTGTGTGATGTCCTTAGGTCAGTTAGGTTTAAGTAAGTTATTGGTACTAGGGAACTGATGACCTCAGATGTTAGGTCCATAGTGCTCAGAGCCATTTGAACCATTTTGTGGAATCCAATAACGGCACGTTCCTTGTAACGTACATCACCTACAGACGCCATTTTGAAACTGTCCTGCAGCTACGCTATCTGTCGGATGTGACGGAAACTTGGCGTGCTCACTCAGGAGACTTCAAATAATACGTACGTAGCGTTATGCATTCGTAGCATTGTTTTCGTCTGAAGAAAAAAAAAGCGGTGCATTACTTTCTGGGCAACCATCGCACAAATGGGCATGATCGTGGATAACAAACATGAGAAACCAATGCTGCCAACTCTCATATGACAAAATGGAGCAAAAATAAAATTCGTCACTTATTTACCAGTATTTATACGCTACTGAAAATGGCGAAACAGTGAATCCGTGATAGCCCACTAAAGCGAATGAGTGAGCCTCACAAAAAAAATAAACTTTAACCTTGACGTGTAATGTTACAGCAACTGCGAAATTACTGCATTTTAACGAGACAAATTCCGCGGTGTCCAACGCTGCAGCTGGAGGCAAGAGTGCCATACTGTGACGTAACAAGACAGCGTGCGCTCTCACTCGCCAGTCTACGTGGTCTGGGCTCTCCTCCGCCCACTCGTCGCTCTAGTACGTAAAAGCCGGCTTCGCTCGGGACTGCTCGGTTCAACAGCGCGAGGCCGACGTGAGCCGGCTGGTACTGGAATCTCCAGCTGCTGGAAGGCAACGAGAAGCGGCAGCCTTAATTCTGGAGGAGCAGGCAGGCGGGGGAGAGGCGCCTCCACGAGGCTCGAGTCGCTTTTCCAGGAAATTTACGGGCCACGAGTCTCTTGTCGGCTCTCGTGAGAGGCGCGCTCTCGTGAGAGACAGCGCCCGCCCCCCGCGCTCCACTCTCCGCGCCTCCTCCGCGCAGCACCGTGTAGAGGGCCGGCCGCGGCGCTATGCGGCCGCCACGGGCTTCGGCCGACGTCGGTCGGTTACCCGCAGACGACGTACAGCTCGCCGGGCCGACGTTACGGAAGTGAGAGTGCGCGAAGAGCAGTTGGGGTGCCGTACGGCGGCTTCCGCGTTTCGCTGCGCGCCCACTCCATTACCCTCCGGGCCTATCCTGACTGTCTGCCAGCCAGCCGGCGTGTGTACACAGGCAGAACACCGCATTTCACAGAGCTAATTGACGACCTGGCCTACCTGACACAACGACCTTCGGGCCTTAAAGTGCTTCCGACATCAGAGGCGCCGTTGTAAACTCTGTTGCGTTTCTAAAGTTTATCTTTACCTCGGAATCGTATGGACAAAAAAGTGGCGCGGATGGTGGTGACATCTCGATTCGCGAGCCCGATTCCCAGAACTTTAGTGGCCATTCTAAAATTTTGTACGAGAGGTTTTCATGCAGGTATGGTCCGCCGAAGCAGCTAAATGAAAGGCAGTTCGTTTTTTATCATACGCGTTTCGCTTCTTTTATTTGTGAAGCATCTTCAGTGTCCTGAAACACATGTTTCTTTTTATACATATAATAAATGTATTATGTCTCAACATAGGATTAAACAGCCAACCGGTTCCAAATAAACGGTAGGTACTTGACCTAGGTTTGGACACCTGCTTCATCAGAACAAATGTTGCTAAGTCCTATAAAATAATACGTAGCAAATGAGGTATAACCAAAAACACATTAATTAACGTGACAATCTTGATGACGCACTAAGGTTACTTACGTAAAATTACATAGCTGCTCCACATTCTGACTATTGCTTCTTAGCAATCTACATAAAAGTAATATTCAGAATTTGGAGCATAGCTGGAGCTTAGCAATGTAATTTTACTTAAGTAACCTTTGTGCACCAAGAAAATTGTCATCTTGATTGACGGGTATTTGGTCATACCTCATTTCCTACGTATTATTGTACGGGATTGAGCAACATTTACTCTGGCGAAGATACATCTAGCAGGTGTCCAAACCTAGGCCAAGTACCTACCATTTATTTGCAACCGGTTAGCTGTTTAATCCTACGTTGAAAGCAGTATACGGTTCAAAATTGGAATGTATTATGTAAGGGTTACAGTATGTTACTATGTTACATTTTGTTATGTTCCAACTGGCCGATTTTCGGCGTTTTTTCACCCATATTTGTAAGTACTTCTAAGTGATGTGTTGTAATAAATTTGGGTGAAAAAACGCCGAAAATTGGCCAGCTGGAACAACACATCACCTACAAATACAACTTTGGGCGAAATAAAGCCTAAAATCCAGCAGCTGGAATATGGGCAATAATGAACACACTCCAGGACCACAGATATGGGCTAACAGCTCTGGAAATCGTGAGTAACACCGAACGATAGTTTCACCTCACCACATTTGTGTTACAAAAGTTGATTCTAACGTGAAAAACCCAACATAGTAACATATTGCAGCTACTACATAATACATTTATTGTATGTATAAAAAGAAACGTGTACTACAGGCCACTGAAGATGCTTCACGAGTATGACAAAAACAAACTGCCTTTCATTTAGTTGCACACACGGAACATACCTTGAAACCCTCCTACCTCTCCGGCTAATTAGGCTTTTCTAAATGACCGTGTACCTTAAGTCCCTAATCTGTGGGGAAAAGGCATCTGCTCCGAAGAATAATGCAAAACCGAGAGAAGTAGATAAAGCTATCACCTAATCACCACTGCTCAGTACTTTAGCAATGACGATTAGAAACAAAGTTCTGTTAGGTTATATATATTTTTATTACATAAACTAATTTTTAATTAACAGTAGTTAGTGGAAAATTTGGAAAACAGGTTTCCAAAGTATGTCATTATTGAAAATAACCAAAGGTCGCCAGTTCCTCACCGGAACAAGAATAATTAAATCGAAACTAAAGTTTATACTCGTAAGCAATCTTACGTAAGAATGGTTATTGGCGTCATGATGCAGGAACAGTTCGTAACACACACTTTCAAGTACTTCACACCACACATATCACATTGGTCAGATAATAATCAAATAGCAAACATATACAACATGTAACATTAATTTTCAAAGATCAATTAAAATAAGGTTGCTTACTGACTGTGGACAGAAAACTATTTGTTACGTTACTCACCGTAATATTGACTGTCGTAGTTGTAGCAAGCAGGAAGAGTGTTTGAATTGAGCAGTTACTTTGATATTTCTTTATAATAAAAGTTACAAATTATGCCGCGAACTATAAATTAGAACTGCGCTTTGACAATGAAAATCAGTGTCCAAATTCCATAAATTTTTTCTACCAATTTTTATTATGAAAGTTACTCTATTTTTAGCAAATGAATTAATACTGGGTTTTGCATCTTTCTATTTCTGACATTATTCGTACTACAACCAAAGATTTCATTATTACGTAATTGTCCAAAAGTTGGAAAAATTCTGTTCTGGTAATTTAATAAATTAATGTTCACTTCATTTTCAGTTCATTTTCTGATTATCTCGGTTGATACAAAGGGATAGGATGGATACTACTTCGATAATGACTTAGGGAAATTATTTACGTGACAATATGCACGAAAACAATGTTATTCAAGCAATAAGATTCCAACTATGCGGGTCAGTCTATTACACTTCTAGTTATACAACATCTAGATCTTACTTCACTTCATGATTCCGTTGGTTTGTCGACTGGCTTCATTTTGCGGTAAATAGGGCACAGGTTGATCTTTTTGCCACACCATAGCCAATAACAAGGGCCCACAGTACTCTTGACGTTTTGTGAACTACTCTTGCTGCATTTGTACTGTGCCCATTAAATGCCATAGCTTGCCCATATTAAACATCCACCCAAACAACCAGTTGAGTTATCACTGCTCCGCACTTCGGAAACAGACTTTTTGTCTCCGCACTTTTGCATAGCCACACCGGTGAATACACACCAACTGTCTCCTCGCGTCTCCCAACCGCTACAAGCCCAGCGATAATGTATTTACAGTTTATTACACTCTTTCACAACAGCTTTTCCCTGACTAGGCCAGCGTGTCTACTTACAAAATGTTAATATTCCATGCGTTCTCTCTTTCTTAAATAACAAATAACATTTGTACCTTGACAACATATTTACAAGACTAATATTCAGCACAACTAATAAAGCAAACTTCGCAAAACAAGTAGAAAATGTATGATCGTCCACAGAGTTGTGGTGTTATAACCTCCATGAATTTTGAAGCAACTGAGAAACGACGGAAAACAGAAAGAATGATGAGACGTTTTGCTTTAATCATGAGTTTTCTGACCGGTTTGATACGGCACACCACTTCACAGTAGCATTTGCACCCTTCTTACTCAACCGTTTACTGGATCTATTCCGATCTCTGTCTTCCTCAACAGTTTTTACCCTCTTCAATTACCTCTAGTACCATGGGGGCTATTCCCTAATGTCTTTAACACATGACATACCATCCTGTCCTCTCTTCTTGTTAGTATTTCCCGTAGATCCCTTTCTTCACCGATTCTGCGAAGAACCTCCTCATTCCTTGCCTTAAAAGTCCACCTACATTTCAAAATTCTTCTGCAACACCACATCTCAAATATTTCGATTCTCTTCTGCTCCGATTTTCTCACTGTCCGTATTTCGCCACCACACTATGCTGTACTCCAAACGCACATTCTCAGAAATCCTTTCTCTAATTGACGCCTATGTTTGATACTACCAGACTTCTCTTTGCCACGAATGCCCTGTTTGCTGTGTTGGTCTACTTTTTATGTCCTCTTTGTTTTGTCCGTCGTGTCTTATTTTGCTTCCAACGGGCCAGAATTTCATAAGTTCGTTTTCCTTATGGTCCCCAATTTTGATGTAACGTCTGTCGTTAATCTCATTTCTGCTACTGCTCATCACTTTCGTCTTTCTACATCTACGTCTATACTCCGCAAGCCACCTGACTGTGTGTGGCGGAAGGTACTTTGAGTACCTTTATCGGTTCTCCCTTCGTATTGTTCGTGGAAAGAAAGATTGTCGGTATGCCTCTGTGTGGGCTCTATTCACTCTGATTTTATCCTCATGATCTCTTCGCGAGATATACGTAGGGGGGCGGGGGCAATATACTGCTTGACTTCTCGGTGAAGATATGTTCTCGAAACTTCAACAAAAGCCCGTACCGAACTACTGAGCGTCTCTCTTGCAGAGTCTCCCACTGGAGTTTATCTACAATTTCCGTAACGCTTTCGCGATTCCTAAATGACCCTGTAACGAAGTGTGCTGCTCTCCGTTGGATCTTCTCTATCTCTTCTGTCAACGCTATTTGGTACGGATCCCACACCGGTGAGCAGTATTCAAGCAGTGGGCGAACAAGTGTACTGTAACCTACTTCCTTTGTTTTCGACTGCATTTCCTTAGGATTCTTCGAATGAATCTCTCACTCAGTCCATATTCTGCACTCATTATATTGTTCATTCCATTCAATACGTCCTGTAGTTCTTCACATCCACTGAGGATAGCAAGGTCATCAGCGAATCATTACCATTGGGCTTTTATCACTGATACTGAAGCGCTGAAAATTTTACTTTGTTAAAAGTGGTAACAGAATAAAAACAATCAACAGCGTCGGTCCAGTCTTGTAAGCACGCCGCACGATCTCTGTTAAATCTCGCTTAGTTGTTATACGGATGTCGCCCTTTCTTTACACACTGAGTGCTGGCTAACGTTCTTGGTACTTTTAAAGAGTTCAGAACACCCCTGGCGTTGTTAGCAGATTATGCGTTCATGCCCAACACGAATACTTTAATAATTGTATAATTTCATTCCATCTTTCATGAGGCCACAGAAACCTTAATTTATTAATTAATGTATATGTGGAATGTCAACATAAACTTTATTATTTTTGTAGATAATGTTTTCTCATTCAGATGTTATGGGGCCACTGGAGTCATAATTCGTTAATCTTCTGCAATAATATTATCTACTATTAACTGAAAAATATGGTCCTGGGAGGCCATGTTTAAGTAAAAGGTTCATGTCTGTGTAATAGTTGAGGCAACAGAAGCTTATGGGCTCTGTGGCAGAATTCTTTCTTTTCAGAGGATTTCTGTACAGTACTGAAGGACGTTCACAACCGTTTGTATAATCATTAAGGCCCCAGTGAGGACATATTTACACTGAAGCGCCAAAGAAACTGGTACAGGCATGCACATTCAAATACAGAAATATGTAAACAGGCAAAATACGACACTGCGGCTGGCACCGCTTATATAAGACAACAAGTGTCTGGCGCAGTTGTTATATCGGTTACTGCTGCTACGGTGGCAGGGTGTCGAGATTCAAGTGAGTTTGAACGTGGTGTTATAATAGGCGCACGAGCGATGGGACGCAGCATATCTGAGCCAGCGACGAAGTGTCGATTTTCCCGTACGACCATTTCACGAGTGTACCGTGAATATCAGGAATCGGGTAAAACTTGAAATCCTCCCCATCGCCGCGGCCGGAAAAAGATCCTGCAAGTACAGGGTCAACGACGACTGAAGAGAATGTTTCAACGTGACAGAAGTGTAACCCTTTCTCAGATTGCTGCAGATTTCAATGCCGGACAATTGACAAGTGTCAGCGTGCGGCCCATTCAACGAAACACCACCGATATGGGCTTTCGGAGCCGAAGGTCCACTCGAGTACCCTTGATGACTGCACGACACAAAGCTTGGGCCCGTCAACACCGACTTTGGACTGTTGATGACTGGAAACATGTTGCCTGGTCGGACGAGTCTCGTTTCAAATTGTATGGAGCGAATGGACGTGTACGGGTGAATCCATAAACCATGCATGTCAGCAGGGGACTGTTCAAGCTGCTGGAGGCTCTGTGTTGGCGTGTTGCATGTGCAATTAGAGTGATATGGGACCCCTGATACATCTCCATACCACTCTGACAAGGTGACATGTACGTAAGCATCCTGTCTGATCACTTGCATCCATTCACGTCCATTGTGCATTCCAACGGGTGTGAGCAAGTCCAGCAAGACAATACGACACCCCACACGCCCAGAATTGCTACAGAGGATTCCAGGAACACTCTTCTGAGTTTAAACACTTACGTTGGCCACCAAACTCCCCAGACATGAGCATATGTGGGATGCCTTGCAATGTGCTGTTCAGAAGAGATCTCTAACCCATCGTACTCTTACTGTTTGAATAGCCCTGCAGGATTCATGGAGTCAGTTCCCTTCAGCACTGCTTCAGACACTAGTCGAGTCCATGCCACGTCGTGTTGCGGCACTTCTGCGTGCTCTCGGGGGCCCTACACGATTTTAGGTACTTGTACCAGTTTCTTTGGCTCTTCAGTAAATATTGTTTGGATAATTTTCTCCGTTGGTTCCATTTACTCGAATACTCGTACGACGCAAAGGGAATCCTCACAGATGAGGAGCATTTGCTTTGATGAAGCCTCACTTGCTCCATTACCTCCCGGATCGCATGGAGTTCTGTGCTAAATACTGCGTACTCAGTGGGAAGGCGAATCTTGAAGGCATTGTCGATGGGAAAGAAATCTCCTTGCTTTGAACCGTTAGTTTATGCTACAGGGGATAGGTAAAGTAATGTGAGCAGTGGATAATGGGCTGGTTGTGTTTGACGGTCAACAATGCAGGTAAGGCACGTGTCGCGGTGGACTGTGCGTGTTCAGTACGGACTAGGCATCAGTGCAGGTTGTTTACGAGTAGTGCACACTTCATATTTGCATTCAGAGGTCGAGGTCGACGTGTAATGAAAGACCTAGCAGAGTTCCGAAGAGGGCATACTACACTCCTGGAAATGGAAAAAAGAACACATTGACACCGGTGTGTCAGACCCACCATACTTGCTCCGGACACTGTGAGAGGGCTGTACAAGCAATGATCACACGCACGGCACAGCGGACACACCAGGAACCGCGGTGTTGGCCGTCGAATGGCGCTAGCTGCGCAGAATTTGTGCACCGCCGCCGTCAGTGTCAGCCAGTTTGCCGTGGCATACGGAGCTCCATCGCAGTCTTTAACACTGGTAGCATGCCGCGACAGCGTGGACGTGAACCGTATGTGCAGTTGACGGACTTTGAGCGAGGGCGTATAGTGGGCATGCGGGAGGCCGGGTGGACGTACCGCCGAATTGCTCAACACGTGGGGCGTGAGGTCTCCACAGTACATCGATGTTGTCGCCAGTGGTCGGCGGAAGGTCCACTTGCCCGTCGACCTGGGACCGGACCGCAGCGATGCACGGATGCACGCCAAGACCGTAGGATCCTACGCAGTGCCGTAGGGGACCGCACCGCCACTTCCCAGCAAATTAGGGACACTGTTGCTCCTGGGGTATCGGCGAGGACCATTCGCAACCGTCTCCATGAAGCTGCGTTACGGTCCCACACACCGTTAGGCCGTCTTCCGCTCACGCCCCAACATCGTGCAGCCCGCCTCCAGTGGTGTCGCGACAGGCGTGAATGGAGGGACGAATGGAGACGTGTCGTCTTCAGTGATGAGAGTCGCTTCTGCCTTGGTGCCAATGATGGTCGTATGCGTGTTTGGCGCCGTGCAAGTGAGCGCCACAATCAGGACTGCATACGACCGAGGCACACAGGGCCAACACCCAGCATCATGGTGTGGGGAGCGATCTCCTACACTGGCCGTACACCTCTGGTGATCGTCGAGGGGACACTGAATAGTGCACGGTACATCCAAACCGTCATCGAACCCATCGTTCTACCATTCCTAGACCGGCAAGGGAACTTGCTGTTCCAACAGGACAATGCACGTCCGCATGTATCCCGTGCCACCCAACGTGCTCTAGAAGGTATAAGTGAACTACTCTGGCCAGCAAGATCTCCGGATCTGTCCCCCATTGAACATGTTTGGGACTGGATGAAGCGTCGTCTCACGCGGTCTGCACGTCGAGCACGAACGCTGGTCCAACTGAGGCACCAGGTGGAAATGGCATGGCAAGCCATTCCACAGGACTACATCCAGCATCTCTACGATCGTCTCCATGGGAGAATAGCAGCCTGCATTGCTGCGAAAGGTGGATATACACTGTACTAGTACCGACATTGTGCATGCTCTGTTGCCTGTGTCTATGTGCCTGTGGTTCTGTCAGTGTGATCATGTGATGTATCTGACCCCAGGAATGTGTCAATAAAGTTTCGCCTTCCTGGGACAATGAATTCACGGTGTTCTTATTTCAATTTCCAGGAGTGTATTAGGGTCCGATTAGCTAGACCGTCAGTAACCAAGACAGCGAAATTATTGAATGTTTCAGGAGTAACTGTTTCAACATTCATGACAGCCTACACAAAACATGGAAAGACACCATCGTGTAAACCAAATAGCAGGTGGAAGTCAAAATTAAATAACAGAGATTGTCGTACGATAACATGAATTGTGTCAAAACAAAATAAAACTAGGGCTGCTAAAGTGCCTGCAGAGCTCAATAGCCATCTTCAAGATACTGTATCTATCGACACTGTCCGCCGAGAACTCCATAAAGCGAATATCCCTGGAAGAGCTGCTATACCGAAACCATTAGTGACGACAACCAACGGAAAGAAGCGTAAAACATGGTGTCATGCGAAACCATTATTGACGACAACCAACGGAAAGAAGTATAAAACATGATGTCATGAGTATAAATCCTGGACAGATGATCAGTGGAAACACTTCATATGCTCCGACGAGCCAACGTTTTCGTTATTTCCGACATCGGGCCAGGTTTACGTCTGGAGAACGCCAAAAGAAGCTTACAATCCTGATAAGCATGGAGATGGAAGTGTGATGGTGTGGGCAGCCATATCATGGTGTTCTACTGGACTCATCATTATTCTCAAAGGCAGTGTTACATCCAACGATTATGTGAACATTTGAGGTGATCAGGTGCACCCCATGATTCAAGCGTTGTTCCCCAACAATTATGCCATATTTCAGGACGATTATGCTCCATTCACACAGCCAGGACAATACAGTTGTGGCCAGCACATTCCCCGGACTTAAGCATTATCAAACCCTTGTGAGCGTATTGGAGTGCAGACTCCAGAGCAGATTTCCGCCTCGCGTCACTACAGGAGTTGAAGAGGTTCTGATCGAAGAGTGCCGTAACATTCCACTGGCGGCTAAACAGTCATTATATGCCAGTATTCCAAGAAGAACCGCAGTTGTATTATGGGCAAATGGGGGTCCAACCCGTTGTTAATAAACCATCTCCAAGGAAGTACTGGTGTTCACATTATTCTACCTATCCCCTGAATATCAAAATCGTAGCGCCATTATAAAATTATATAAAGTAAACAGTTAAATGTTTAATGTGGAATGTGCTCCTCCTGAAAAATTGTGAAATTCAAAACAATTCCGTGCTTCTTAAGAGGTCAACAATGATACTGCTGTCATCTTTGTGTTAATTCTGAAAAAGGCCACGTTTCTCTTATAAAAACCGAGACCTTGTATGTATAAAAATCGTAGTGCACAAGCAAAACAGAAGACATCTAAGTACTACATTCGGCTAACTCTTGAGAGTTTAGGATTCCCAAAAAAGAACAAACTACCGGCGCAGCAAGAGATGCCACAGGAATCTGAGGCGTTTGGAAAGTAGCAGAGAACTTCTGACAGACTCCATCTGCAAATAGTAACATTCACTCTGCGCCATTCAAAACGTTTTGACACGTTCCTTCTCGTCGCCCTTGGAGCTTCTGTAGAGAATACGAGGGTTCATATCCGCATACGGCAAGCCAGATTTAGGTTTCCCGTTATTTCGCCACATCACTTCAGGTCAGTGCCGGGTTGGTTCCTCTGAAAGAGTACAGCCGCTTAGCTTCCTCATACTTGAAACAACTGGAGTGGAGCTTGTGCTCCGTCTCTAATGACCTCGCTGTCGATGAAACGTTAAACATAAATCTTCCTTTCTCCGTTCTTCGCAGCTTCCTTGGTTTCGCGAGAAGTGCCATTCACATATTCCACCGCTGTACTGGGAAACGTACACCGATAGCAGCCAAAAATCCTCCTGCAATTTTTTCAGAAGTCTCCCAAAGGGCAAAACACTGTAAAGATCCAAACCAGTGTAGGAAGACAGACACGCCATGGTGAAAACACTTCAAGTTTCCTAAGAAACAGACGGCCTTTATCAATTAAGGCTTTAACTGAATCGTACCAAGTGCCTCTTCCATCAGACACTTCTTCCGCACAGCTTAAGGCTCCACGTGAAGAATGAATGACTTTCAACTCCAGGCCAAGCAACCAGAGGGCGATTGACCCACTATATAAATGAGACAGATACCTAACATGCCGTATTTTGGAAACTATGTATCTTTTACGCGATTATACGAAACACGAAAAACATTGCTACCTTTCTCAGTTCTTTGTGTTCCGCTTCAAGATAACAACATTTGGACTAAATACATATTCTCAGGCATTCTGGCACGGAGCCATCTTAGTGGTGGTGGTGATTAGTGTTTAACGTCCCGTCGACAACGAGGTCATTAGAGACGGAGCGCAAGCTCGGGTTAGGGAAGGATTGGGAAGGAAATCGGCCGTGCCCTTTCAAAGGAACCATCCCGGCATTTGCCTGAAACGATTTAGGGAAATCACGGAAAACCTAAATCAGGATGGCCGGAGACGGGATTGAACTGTCGTCCTCCCAAATGCGAGTCCAGTGTGCTAACCACTGCGCCAACTCGCTCGGTAGCCATCTTAGTCAATCGGTCAGCCAGATATCAGCTTGCGATCAGAGGACATCACAAGACATTAGGAGCTTGTATCGTCTGACCAATCAAATTATGTTGCCTAGTATACTGGAATATACCGTAGCAGACTTCAAAGTTAAAGCCAGTAAAATGAGTCGATTTCCTTTTGCTCGTGACTTGTGAACTTACCATTTCTAGAAGTATACACTGAAGGAAAAAGTCGCAACATGCAGAAATAGTTAATGTAGAGTAATGAAAATTCGGGAATACATTTGTCTAGGTAACTTATTTAAGTGATTATCATTGCAAGTTCAGAGGTTAATGAAAGCGCGAGATAAATCTTTGCAAATGTGAAATGCTCTTATATTAATAACCGATGTAACGGACATAATGCAGAAAGCAAGTATGCAAACGTGCATGCGTTGTGGTATACAGGTGTCAAATGTCAATTTTTGGTATGGAGTTCCATGTTTATTGCAGTTGGCGGATCAATACAAGGACGGTTAATGCTATTGTGAATGACGTTCGAAATGTAGTCCAAAGACGTCCCATACGTGCTTGATTAGAGACAGATCTGCTGATCGAGCAGTCTAAGGCAACATGTCGACACACTGTAGATTATGTTGGGTTACAATACCGGTATGTGGGCGAGCGTTATCCTGTTGGAAAACACCCTCTAGGATACTGTTCATGAATGGCAGCGCAACAGGTCGAATCACCTAACAGCTGTCTGGCCCCGGTAGCTAAGTGGTCAGCGAGACAGGGCCCGGGTTCGATTCCCGGCTGGGTTGGAGATTTTCTCCGCTCAGGGACTGGGTGTTGTGTTGTCCTAATCATCATCATTTCATCCCCATCGACGCGCAAGTTGCTGAAGTAGCGTCAAATCGAAAGACTTGAATCCGGCGAACGGTCTACCCGACGGGAGGCCCTATTCACACGACATTTACATTTACCTGACAGCCGTACGATTTTGCAGTCGGGGTGCGTGGGATACCCACGAGAGTGCTCTTGATGTAACACGAAATCGCACCCCGACCATAACTGCGGCTATACGTGCGGTGTGCCCAGCACATAGATGGGTTGTTTGCAGTTCCTCAGCTGGCCTCCTTTTAATTAATACGTGGCCTTTACTGCCACCGAGGCAGAACCAACTGTCTTCAGAAAACACAACAGACCTCCACCCTGCCCTCCACTGAGCTCTCGCTTCACACCACTGAAGACGCAGTGGCGGTGATTTGGGGTCAGTGAAATGCACGCTACAGGGCGTCTGGCTCAGAGCTGTCCTTGAAGTAACGATTTGTAACATTTCGTTGTGTCACTGCGGTGCCAACTGCTGCTCAGATTGCTGTTGCAGATGCCGTACGATGCACCAGAGCGGTACATCGAACACGTTGGTCTTCCCTCTAGGTAGTGCACGTGGCTGTCCGGAATCACGTCTTCCTGCGACATCACATTCTCGCCACTTCGTCACTACCGCTGCCAGCAGTCACGTACAGTGGCTACATTCCTGGAACATCGCAGAAGGAACATCCAACTTCTCTTAGCCCTAGTACCTGACCTTGTTGAAACACGGGGAGGTGTTGATAATGGCATCTTCGTGATCTAAAAGTCATTAGTCACTAACATCAACTCACCACGTCGAATCTCAAAGGTAACTAACGCTCACGACCGTTACAGCGAGTATTTAAAGCAAACGTGATATGTAACGTCATAGTGACGCTGGTAGCGCCAGTATCATGCGAAATTTGATTAGACGTCATCTTTCAGATGTAGAAACACGCCTACCTACTTGCGTTTGTCACACAACTCCTTCTTGGCGTTGAGATTTTTTTCTGTCTGTTTATTAACATGCTACACTCCATGGACTAAATTCTGTCCAAACTTTTACTGGAGTTTGACACACTTCGGATGTATCCTATTTACAAAACTAACAAGGGAACAGGTGCACACATTTGCACACATATCTCGCTAGCGCTCTCCTGTTGCAGCGTCATACAGAATATTTTGAGCTCAAATATTACGACACTCAACGAGGAAAAGTAACTCCTCTCCAAGGAGCTGCATGGATCAGAAAAAAAGCACTCGCTTCAACGACAGCTTGCTTTATTCATATATAATATCTTACGAATGACAAGCGTATATGAATTGATAGAGCCTCATACTTCAGAAACGCTTTCTACTTTGTACCAGATTGTCAATTAACAAATAAGATACCATCCTACAGATAGCCACTAGTTCGTACTGGACGACGAGCGTTCAACAGAAACGAAACTAACACAGGGTGTATCCGAAGGAAGTGTAATAGGAGGTCTCTATACAAAAACGGGTTTTCAGCTGAGATAAGCAGCTCTGTCACATTGCTCACTGCCGATGTTCTTTATAAGAAAGTTGCATCACTGACTTGGACAAAAACTCCCCTCGGTGAAACGATGGCACTTCTCTTTAAATATCGATTCGATAAGATTAGGTTAGATACAGTTTTCGTTCCATAGACCCAAAAATAAGATGATTCTCGTGGGTGTGGAACATGTCAGAAAGTATAGCATAAAAAACACAAAACATTTGAATAAAATATTCACTACCCTGATCATTTGTCAGGAAACTGACGAAACAGCTGAATACATGACGGTAAACTGGAACTGCTAATATTTACAGAATTAATACACTGCCAGAATGAAACATAGTTATCGGAAAACAAGTTTTTAATGTTTGCTGGAAATTTATTGAAACTGTGTATTCCTGAATATTGGACCCCCTTATCAGACCCGTTCTAATATACCCGGTGTCGTCTGAACACAGGCAGCGAAAATTCTCGCCAGAGATCCTCTTCAGTCTCAACGGGTTTCTCAAGCACAAGAAGCTTTTACATGGTTCCAAAAGAAGAAACCAAGAGGGGCGAGGCCAGGTGAGCGTGCTGGCCACGAAAGAGGATCTCTTTGCCTGTCCACGTCTCAGGGAATATCTGATCCACATTTTCGGAAGTGAGGTGGGGTTCAATCATACTGAACTCACATCCGTTCAAGAATAACAAGTGGGATGTCTCTGATAAGCACTGGTGCATTTAAGCTCGGAGAAGGAAGAAATGGACCTGTTGTTGTTGTTGTGGTCTTCAGTCATGAGACTTGTTTGATGCAGCTCTCCATGCAAATCTATCCTGTGCAAGCTTCTTCATCTCCCAGTTCATACTGCAGCCTACATCCTTCTGAATCTGCTTAGTGTATTCATCTCTTGGTCTCCCTCTACGATTTTTACCCTCCACGCTGCCCTCCAATACCAAATTGGTGATCTCTCGATGTCTCAGAACATGTCCTACCAATCGATCCCTTCTTCTAGTCAAGATGTACCACAAGCTCCTCTTCTCCCCAATCCTATTCAATACTTCCTGATTAGTTATGTGATCTACCCATCTAATATTCAGCATTCTTCTGTAGCACCACATTTCGAAATCTTCTATTCTCTTCTTGTCGAAACTATTTATCGTCCATGTTTCACTTCCATACATGGCTATACTCCATACAAATACTTTCAGAAACAACTTCCTGACATTTAAATCTATATTGGATGTTAGCAATTTTTCTTCTTCAGAAAAGCTTTCCTTGCCATTGCCAGTCTACATTTTATATCCTTTCTACTTCGACCATCATCAGCTATTTTGCTCCCCAAATATACATGACGATAGTATCTGTTCCCGAAAGAACAGTTACCGTAGATCACCATGCAGCTTTGCTAGAAATGAAACGATAATTAAATGGACACCCTAGCTGCAAACAGGCGTTGATGTACATCATTACAAACGCACACACTATTCCCGAACTCGTACGGGACTTGGTAGATTAATCTGCCACGAGTAATGAGTATGAAGGGCAAACATCTCTTAGGCGCACTACGAATGTAGTGTTGTGGACATGTTGGGAATGTGGGTCTCACGGGGAGCGTTTAAGGGATAAGTCCCTGCAGTCACGCTATCCTCTGTGCCCTCGGTGGCTCAGATGGATGCCGGCACGGTAACTCAGCGTGTTCGGTCAGAAGGTTAGCAGGCCTCTGTAATAAAAAAAAACTGAGTTAATCAATCAACAACGAACTTAAACGGGTGTAGTACGACGTCCGCCCCAAGCACATATAACGAAAGAAAGCGAACAAAATGAGATGAAAAAAAAAAGGACAGAGCGTCTGCCATGTAAGCAGGAGATCCCGGGATCGATTCCAGGTTGGGGCACACATTTTCAACATGTCCTTAATGAAGTACATCAACGCCTGTTTGCAGCTAGGATGTCCATTTAATTATCGTTTCGCTCCCAAGTACCAGAACTCCTTTACTACTTTAAGTGTCTCATTTCCTAATCTAATTCCCTCAGCATCACCCGACTTAATTCGACTACATTCCATTATCCTCGTTTTGCTTTTGTTGATGTTCATCTTATACCCTCCTTTCAAGGCACTGTCCATTCCGTTCAACTGCTCTTCCAAGTCCTTTGCTGTCTCTGACAGAATTACAATGTCATCGGCTAACCTCAAAGTTTTTATTTCTTCTCCATGGATTTTAATACCTATTCCGAACTTTTCTTTTGTTTCCTTTATTGCTTGCTCAATATACAGATTGAATAACATCGGGGATAGGCTACATCCCCGTCTCACTCCCTTCCCAACCACTGCTTCCCTTTCATGTCCCTCGACTCCCTATAACTGCCATCTGGTTTCTGTACAAATTGTAAATAGCCTTTCGCTCCCTGTATTTTACCCCTGCCACCTTTAGAATTTGAAATAGAGTATTCCAATTAACATTTTCAAAAGCTTTCTCTAAGTCTACAAATGCCAGAAAAGTAGGTTTGCCTTTCCTTAATCTTTCCTCTAAGATAAGTCGCAGGGTCAGTATTGCCTCACGTCTTCCAACATTTCTATGGAATCCAAACAGATCTTCCCCGAGGTCCGCTTCTACCAATTTTTCCATTCGTCTGTAAAGAATTCGCGTTAGTATTTTGCAGCCGTGATTTATTAAACTGATAGTTCGGTAATTTTCACATCTGTCATCACCTGCTTTCTTTGGGATTGGAATTATTATATTTTTCTTGAAGTCTGAGGGTATTTAGCCTGTCTCATACATCTTGCTCACCAGATGGTAGAGTTTTGTCAGGACTGGCTCTCCCAAGGCTGTCAGTAGTTTTAATGGAATGTTGTCTACTCTTGGGGCCTTGTTTCGACTCAGGTCTTCCAGTGCATTGTCAAACTCTTCACGCAGTATCATATCTCCCATTTCATCTTCATCTACATCCTCTTCCATTTCCATAATATTGTCCTCAAGTACACCGCCCTTGTACAGACCTTCTATATACTCCTTCCACCACAGTGCTTTGCCTTCTTTGCTTAGAACTGGGTTTCCATCTCAGCTCTTGATATTCATACAAGTGGCTCTCCCACCTTTTTGCAGTTTCGTCAGTTTTAATCTACAGTTCATAAGCAATACCTTGTGGTCAGAGTCCACATCTGCCCCTGGAAATGTCTTACAATTTAAAACATGGTTCCTCAATCTCTGTCTTATCATTATATAATCTATCTGATACCTTTTAGTATCTCCAGGGTTCTCCCACGTATACAACCTTCTTTCATGATTCTTAAACCAAGTGTTAGCTATGATTAAGTTATGCTCTGTGCAAAATTCTACCAAGCGGCTTCCTCTTTCATTTCTTAGCCCCAATCCATATTCACCTACTATGTTTCCTTCTCTCCCTTTTCCTACTCTCAAATTCAAGTCACCCATGACTATTAAATTTTCGTCTCCCTTCACTTCCTGAATTATTTCTTTTATCTCATCATACATTTCATCAATTTCTTTGTCATCTGCAGAGTTAGTTGGCATATAAACTTGTACTACTGTAGTAGGCGTGGGCTTCGTATCTATCTTGGCCACAATAATGCGTTCACTATGCTGTTTGTAGTAGCTTACCCGTACTCCTATTTTTTTTATTCATTATTAAAGCTACTCCTGCATTATCCCTATTTGATTTTGTATTTATAACCTGTATTCACCTGCTCAAAAGTCTTGTTCCTCCTGCCACCGAACTTCACTAATTCCCACTACATCTAACTTTAACCTATCCATTTCCCTTTTGAAATTTTCTTTCTCCTGATAACGACGTCCTCTTGAGTAGTCCCCGCCTGAAGATCCGAATATTTTACCCAAGAGGACGCCATCATCATTTAATCATACAGTAAAGCTGCATGCCGTCGGGAAAAATTACGGCTATAGTTTCCTCTTGCTTTCAGCCGTTCGCAGTACCAGAACAGCAAGGCCATTTTGGTTAGTGTTATAAGGTCAGATCAGTCAATCATCCAGACTGTTGCCCCTGTAACTACTGAAAAGGCTGCTGCTCTTCTTCAGGTATCACACGTTTGTCTGGCCTCTCAACAGATACCCCTCCGTTGTGGTTGCACCTACGGTTGGTCTCGCGGTTCTAGGGTCGCAGTCCGGAACCGTGCGCCTGCTACGGTCGCAGGTTCGAATCCTGCCTCGGTCATGAATGTGTGTGATGTCCTTAGGTTAGTTAGGTTTAAGTAGTTCTCAGTTCTAGGGGACTGATGACCACAGCAGTTGAGTCCCATAGTCCTCAGAGCCATTTGAACCTTTTTTTTTTTTGCACCTACGGTACGGCTATCTGTCTCATTGAGGCACGCAAGCGTCCCCACCAACGTCAAGGCCCATGGTTCATGGGGTGGGGAAATGGACCTAGTGTATAATAATTAACTGTGACTCCCTGCCCGCGCATTGAATGATGTGTTGATGGCTCTTCGCAACTCTAGCATGGGGATTCTGATCGGACTGAATGTGGCAATTGCGACTTCTGAGCATTCCGTCTCTGGTGAAACAGGGTTCATTCGGGATAATTACATGAGCAGGAAAGTGAGGATCGACTTCAAGGCAGTGCAAGGACCACTGAAAACAACAGGAGGTCCGTAGTCAGCAGGAGTCAAAACATGCACCTCCTGCGGATTGAAGGGGTGAAGCTGCATTTCCCGTAACACTCGCCACACAGTACTCTGCGAACCATTCATTTCATGTGCAACTGATCCAGCGCTGATTGCAGGAGCCCCACCCACTTGAGCAAGCATTGCCCCACGGTCGTTGTACTGTGGTACCGATTGTCCTGTTTCACTTAATCGTTGGAACGGCCTCGAAAACATGGTGCGCTCCGGATGTCCTATAAGTGCATATATGGTCCTGTACAACCTTTCCTCTCCTCTGCTGCTTCCATTTACTTCCCAATAGACGAAAATAGATGTGCAAGTTCCGTCACAGGATACAACTCCATTTGTTTAGGCTGATCGACGTTTTTAGCAACACACACTGCCGTCGACTGCAGTACAGACATTCTGGACCAGAACTGTCATGTCAGTACATAGTAAGACATCTGTATTGGATTAGTTTCTTCGTTCCAAACTTTATAGCTAAGTGCTCGTTGGGTCTGCCTATCCTAGAATCTGCAGTACCGATACAGTTTCCCAAATCAGAGGCATCAGAAAGATTTTCCCTTATACCTTTCTATCCAGTGGGACCAGGGTCGTTTACCTCAAATTACTGCATTTACGCTTCACCATCATTCCTGAGAGTTTCTAACATAATCATGGAATTACCTCGTGTACGTATATGAAAACTGAGTGACATGTTGTGAAGCAGCACGGCGCAGATTTTGCTTACCGGACGACACCAGCTGGGAAGTTCTTTTCGCACAGCACAATGGTATTCTGTCGTAGGTCTGATCTCAGTCCCGCCGAGGTTCCGTGTCTCCTCGTGTATTGTCCCGCTGCACATTTATCAAAGCCAGACACTGTCGCTTTGCGTGGAATACAAATTCATCCCACTGCAAGGCGGCGAAGCGTGCTCTTGGCGTGCTCTCTCACATCACATCCTGTTCCGTCTGCATGCAGCTGTGTGTGACATCTGAACTATAGCGACTTTATAAACAGTACATCACTTGCAGAGGATTAATCGTCAACAGCAACTGCCACGTGCAGATGGAACCTAAATTTAGTATTGCAAAGATTTCTCTACGGCATTGGCCCCTTACTTACCTGTCATTTATCGCGAGTCTCTTGCTGAGCGTGAAGTCCCAAGCCACTGGAAAAAAAGAGTAATTGACTCCTATACATAAAAAGACTAAAAGAACGGGCCCACAAAATTACAAACTAATACCCTTAACCTCGGTTCCCTGCAGAATGGTTGCACATATTCACAGTTCGAATAAAATAAACTTCTTTTAGATGGAAAAGCTTCTGTGCCAAATCCACAGGGATTTAGAAAGCGTCGCTAGTGCGGAACTCACTTTCCTAGTTTTGAAATGGTTGGTAACTTGGATCTGGAAGTGGTAATGTGCTTGGTGAGCAAAACACGAACATTTTACATCGCAATTTTTTCATTTTCAGTTTTTTTTAGTTTTTAGCGTATCTAAATTCTTAAATCTCACATACATTTAAGACCTAGCCCCAGGGGCACTCAAAGACTATTAACAATTATTTGTAAAACAATGTAGAGTAACCACCATTTGACAATCATTTAAGTAAAATTTTGTAATTCAGAATACAAACCAGTCAAACAATCATAGCTTGCACAATCAGTAAGAAAATGAATGTTAGAAACGGTAGTTCTCCAGAGAGCTAAAAACAAACGCATGGGTTTAACAGTTTTGAAACAGAATTACAAACAAATGAAACTGGTTTAGCCGACATAAGATGACCGGCTTGAGCCCAGCCCATGCATCACACAGTCGCTTGATTCAGCTCAGGCTCTAAAACACACACAAAATTCAAATTAAAATCATGTAACAGAAATAATTACAAGTCGCGTAAGGGCTTTTGACCCTAGCGTAGTAACTAAGAGCGAGAAAAATTGTGCCCATTGAACTAACAGTTTATTCAAGTTAATACACAACTGGAAATACAAACATAACAGTTTTGACACTTACCCATAACAGTTTTAACACGTACGCTTGCAGAATAAACAAACACAGTGTTTGAAAGAACCAATATTTACGCTTGGTCAGGTAATAAGGAACTAGAAGCGAACAAAATCTGACTCCTTTTACAATTGTATTAAGAATAACTCTAGCGTTTCCGATTGCCATGAATGCTGACATACATTAAAGAACAGTTGTCACGAATTGCATCCAATACATACAACATGCAATACAAGATGCACACCATTTAGTTACACAGAAGCGCAAAAGAAACTGGTATAGGAATGCGTATTCAAATACAGATATATGTAAACAAGCAGAATATGACGCTGCGCTCGCAACACCCATATAAGGTAACAAGTGTCTGGCGCAGTTCTTTGATTGGTTACTGCTGCTACAATCGCAGATTATCGAGATTGAAGTTATTCTGAACGTTGTGTTGTAGTCTACGCACGAACGATGCGAGGTAGCGATGAAGTGGGGACTTTCCCGTACGACCATTTCACGAGTGTACCGTAAATATCAGGAATCCGGAAAAACATCAAATCTCCGACATCGCTGCGACCGGAAAAAGATCCTGCAGCAACTGAGGAGAATCTCTCAACGTGACAGAAGTGCAATCCTTTCGCAAATTGCTGCAGATTTCAATGGTGGGCATCAAGTCTTTCCATCGTGTGACAGCCTAGTCCGCTGTAACTAGCTCTGACGTCATAAATATTGCGCAATACTTTAAAATCAAGTAAATAACCTGAAACGTTTCTAGCATGTCAGGAGTAATACTAAATCAATATGTGTTGAATATCAGTTCAATAACTTTAACCATTTTCGAAATTTGGATGTTTTTCTGTAAAAATCATTGGCTCAACAGAAAAGAGCTAGAAACTTAAAAATTTATATTTAGATTCCTTTTGCATAATAATTTAGTAGAAACAGTATTCTGTATCCCACAAATTAAAATTTTAGTTGAAATTCATGATTTTCTGGTTTTTGTCTTAGAAATTAAGGAAGCAAGAGGGATGAAGTAAGATAATAAATAAAGCAAGGATGTTTATATTTAAGTAGAAGGGAGATCCGCTATAATCATAAAAATATGAGAAGTTTCAACAGAATAACTATAAAACTATAGCTATAGCGTATCTCCAAAGAGCAAGTTCAGAGCTCGTCTACTGCGTGTAGTGTAATTAAATTAATTCTCTCGCCCAAAATATTTGACTTAGCCACGTCAGACTTTTATTATGATTACTTACTTGTGTGCTGACTGCACAATTAAATTGAAAGCTTCATCGGCCATCAGCAAAGGAAGCAATGATTTATTTGATAACTTAAAGTGGTGCATTACTTGCCCAGCGGCTAGTCGGGAGAGCAAGTTTGATCAGGCGTACCCTTAGCTGTCCACACCGCGGCTTTATATGTAAGAAAGCTGCGTGAGAAGAAAGAAGGTCCCAGTTCTCTCCAGACGCTGATTAGCGCACCACCTGTGCCGGGAGTCGCGTCGCGTCGGTATCATTGAAATAAACAGCCTCGGATGCAGTAATAAGTTACTCGGGATACGTGTAACCATGAAATCGTTTTCGAGTGAAGTGTTAATTTTGGAATGACGTTAATGATCTATCTTTAGTTTGCATATGTCGTATTTTCACGTGCCGCCGCAGGACAGAAATTCTACCATTATTAGCATTGCGTTTGATGAACATTATCATCAAATTATGGCGAGCATTCACTTAAACATTTAATTTGAACAGTTATCGTTGCATCAGAAGATTAGACTCTGAACTGCTCTGGTAGTTGCATTGTGTGGATTCTTTTTGGTCTGTGACTTTCAGAATATAGTGAACATTTTAGAAAGAATGGTTTTTGATTATGAATCCCAGACGATCTCCTAATTCCTCAGAGCTATAAGCTGTAGCTATAAATGTATTTCTCAGATGAAGTGGGCACTAGGAATTCTAATTACAGGCTCCATGTTTTGCTAATCACTTTCTGGTTGCCAATATTGTAGTTAGAAAGCCAGTGTTGAGAACGGCAAACAGCATAAATACAAAACATTTATTCTATTATTCCACCCACCGCCCCACAAAGTGTCAATGTGAGAACCATTCAACGAAACATCATCGATATGTGCTTTCGGAGCCGAAGACCCACTCTTATACCCTTGATGACTGCACGACACAAAGCTTTACGCCTCGCCTGGGCCTGTCAACACCGACATTGGACTATTGATGACTGGAAACATGTTGCCTGGTCGGACGAGTTTCGTTTCAAATTGTATCGAGCAGGTGGACGTGTACAGGTATGGAGACAACCTCATGGAACCATGGATCCTGCATGTCAGCAGGGGAATATTCAAGCTGGTGGAGGCTCTGTAATGGTGTGGGGCGTGTGCAGTTGGAGAGATATGGGACCTGTTATATGTCTACATACGTCTCTGACAGGTGACACGTCCGTAAGCATCCTGTCTGATCACCTCCAATCATTCATGTCCATTGTGCGCTCTGACGGACTTTGGGAATTCCAGCAGGACAATGCGACACCTCACAAGTCCAGAATTGCTACAGAGTGGTTCCAGGAACACTATTCTGGGTTTAAACACTACCGCTGGCCACCAAATTCTCCAGACATGAACATTATTGAGCATATCTGGGATGCCTTGCAACATGCTTTTCAAAAGAGATCTCCACCCCCTCGTACTCTTACAGATTTATGGACAGCCCTGCAGGATTCATGGTGTCAATTCCCTCCAGCACTAATTCGGACATTAGTCGAGTCCATGCCATGTCGTGTTGCGGCACTTCTGCGTGCCCGAGGGGGCCCTACACGATATTATGCAGGTGTACCAGTTTCTTTATCTTTTCATTTTATATGCGGGACTTTGGTGAAGTAAAGAATGCCTGCAGGAACACGTCCACGAACCAGTATACTGAAATGGGAACTGTACCTGCTTAGAAGACACAAACCGCAACCGCTCTGGCAGACAGAAGCACTGCTCCTCCAAATGGCGTGTACACGCTCGTCACTCTAGACGATCGCCAACCAAGACCGGGTGGCTGGTCCTCTGTCCTCGGTGAGCGACCCCTCAAGACAAAGCAGGGAAGCCGTTGCTAAGCAACTGACAAGGTACCTCTTTGAGTGCGAGGTCTACCATGCAACCTCAGTATTGGCTGCTAATGTCAACAGGAGGCGGAACTGCAGCTATCCAACGGCGGTCGTAGTATGAGGTTACGGGGCGTAGTTCAACTGGTTAGTCAGCGAGTAACTCATAACAGTGCTAGTGGTAGGTAGGAGACGAGGTGCTGGCAGATGTAAAGCTGTGAGTACCGGGCGTGAGTCGTGCTTCGGTAGCTCAGATGGTAGAGCATTTGCCCGCGAAAGGCAAAGGTCCCGAGTTCGAGTCTCGGTCGGCCACACAGTTTTAATCTGCCAGGAAGTTTCATATCAGCGCACACTCCGCTGCAGAGTGAAAATCTCATTCTGACTGCTAGAGGTGTTGGTAAAAGCAGAGCAATGGCAACGATAACCCAACCAAATGTTGCATTACCTCTCCAACAGTTACCGAAGTTATTTCGTGAAAAGGAACCCAAGGAATTTCTCAGAGTGCGAAAGAAGTGGCAGATCAAATACTAGCGTTTCTGCAAGATGAGCCAGTGGAATGTGCGGTGTCGTACACGTTCGACGGTATGAACATTGTACATGAGGAGTACAATGATGATGATGCGTGCTTGACAAGTGAGAGTTATACTGACACTGGTGTCGAGCCATGTAGTTCATCATCCTTGTTGGACAGGGAGCCACAAATCCCGTCTCAACTGAAACGTGCTAAAGGACAGTCGCTATCCAAGGAGAGGGTACTAAACGGAATTACGTAGATAGAAGGTCATCCGCAGCAAATTAAAAAGAATGAACAGATTTCGAACAAGCCTGCAGCAATATGACGCGGTAATCGACAAGAAAAACTACGGATATTGGAGGGAGGACAAGGCGCACTCTTACAGTAATTGGTGTTAACGCTTTACAAGGATCCTCGATACAATTTGCAGGATGCGCGTGAGAGTGACCTGCATCATATTACGCGCGACATGGATGACATCGATTTCAAGGGACATCATGCATGGTTGCATCACTTCAAACAGTGCTACAGACTTGGAAGGCGTAAGATAACGAAATTTCAAACGAAGCGTCAACCTGAGGATGCTCAGCAAACTGCGCAATCGTCCCGAAAATTTGTAGATGAGATAAACAAATTTACCCTATAGTTCAGTGAGGAATTTGTTTTCATTTCCGACCAACCGGGATTTGAAGAGGAAATGCATATGAAAGGAACCTTGGGTGATAGAAATAGCAACTAACATCAGCGTCTTAACGACTTCGTATACAATTACGCTGATTGTTACTCTGGATGGTAAATTGGCTGGGAAGTTACTTATTGTCTTGCGAGAAGTTGGAGGTGCTCTGCCCGTTACGATTCTTTCTCGTGTGTATGGTCTTGTAAAGACAATAGGGAATATTCACCTCACAGCAAGCAAGTGTGGCAAAATGGACATAAGACAACTAGAAATGTGTTATGATCATTGCTTTTGGCCAATAGCTGATCAAAATAACTTTCTTTTCCTTTATTCCTAACACGCATATAAAAACGTTTGCATCCCGCCTGGAAGAAGGCGCGTGGGTCTGCTCCTGAAAGCTAACAAAGAGCCCGAATGAAAGGAAGCGAGTAGGAGCAGGTGAGGTAACGCTTTCGGTACTGCAAGCAAAGTAAAAGTGGTTTTACTATAGTATAAACATACGCAAACATATTACATAACTTTAGTTGATGAGCACTTAGGTGTGCAGCCAAGTCTAGATAAGAAAGTCTCAATAGCAAGTTATGGTTCTCGGCCACCTGCTCTTCATGAGATCTTCCGCTCTCGTAGTGCCAACCTACGCTATGGCATCGGAACTACCGATACCACAAAAACCATGCTCTTGAAAAGTGTGACACTGGAGTTCATATCACCTGCAACCATTGGACAACAATTCAGCAGCTACGTACTTGTTTTTTTCCGTGCCTATAAAACGTATTATAGCACCGTCCGCAGCTACGCCGTAAAGGATAGCCAGTTTCACGATAAGCTCCCGTTCAGTTGCATGCCATCACGTCGCTTCAGTTCTCATCACCTCGTTACACCATTTTGATTCTATATGCCTTCTTTAAGAGTTGATATCTAGCTGAGCCTCCTGCATGGTTTGTATCTCCCAAGAAGTTCTCCTTCGATCTTGACAGTACGAAACTTTGCAATCACTGTGGCGGACTCTTTTTCATTCTGTGTTCTTGGTGCAAGTTAATGGTTTCTTTTGAAAATTTCTTGAAATTCGGCGATGTCCATTTTGTGAAGTGTCATACATCCATCCCATACAAGTTGGAATTCTGCACCTCCCAGACGCTCATTTCCTGTCGCCCTCCTGATGCACATGGTGCGACATTAGCAGCTAATATTTTTCTTGTTATCATTGTTAACATAACATTTTGAAATGAGCCTTACTGAACATTGAAACTGCAACATTGTATCGTCAGACCAGAGAAGTACAATGAGTAGCCAGAGTCGAAATGAGCAAGCATGGTTCACGTTTCTCTTGTGATAACCTGCAAACCATAGCTGAAAGGCAAATTCCATATTCCTAGATTTACAGAAAGCATTTGAAATGGTCACACCTTGCAGACTGTTAACGAAGGTAGGAGCGGAAGGAATACGTTCCTAGATATGTTAGTGGCTCGAAGACTTGTTAAGCAATAGAAACCAAACTTTGTCGTTGACGACGAGTTTATCAGGGACGTGGATATCATCAGGAGTGCCCCAGGGAAGTGTGATTGAACCGCTGTAGTTTTCGATATGAACACATGACCTGACAGGGTAAGCAGCAATCTGTACTTGTTTGCTGATGATGGTTCAAATGGTTCAAATGGCTCTGAGCACTATGGGACTCAACTGCTGTGGTCATTAGTCCCCTAGAACTTAGAACTACTTACACCTAACTAACCTAAGGGCATCACACACATCCATGCCCGAGGCAGGATTCGAACCTGCGACCGTAGCAGTCGCACGGTTCCGGACTGAGCGCCTAGAACCACGAGACCACCGCAGCCGGCTTGCTGATGATGCTGTGGTTTATGGGAAGATGTCGTCGTTGAGTAACTGTAGGACAATACAATATGATTTAGAAAACATTCCTAGTGGTGTGAATGGCAGCTTGCTGCAGATGTAGAAAAATATCAATGCAGATGGGAAAACAACCTGTAAGGTTCGAATACAGCATGATTAGTGTGCTGCACGACACAGCCACGTCGATTAAATATCCAGGCGTAACGTTTGCAAATCGATATGAAATGGAATGACCACATAAGCCGGCCGAAGTGGCCGAGCGGTTCTAGGCGCTTCAGTCTGGAACGGCGCGACCGCTACGGTCGCAGGTTCAAACCCTGCCTCGGGCATGGATGTGTGTGATGTCCTTAGGTTGGTTAGGTTTAAGTATTTCTAAGTCTAGGGGACTGATGATCTCAGTCCCATTGTGCTCAGAGCCATTTGAGCCATTTGACCACATAAAGACGGTACTAAGGAATGTGGTTGGTCGACTTCAGTTTATTGGGGGACTTTGGGAAAATGTTGTTCATCTGTAAAGGAAACTATGTATAGAATACTAGCGTGACCCATCCTTGAGTACTATTGGCGTGTTTGGTATCCTCACCAGGTCGGATTAAAGGAAGGCACCGAATCATTTCATAGGCGTGCTGCTAGATTAGCTTATTATCGGGAGGTTCGACCAGCACGTGAGTATTTCAGACATCCTTTGTGAACACAAATGGGAATCCCGGCAGGGAAGACGATGATCTTTTGGCGAAACACTATTAAAAAAGTTTGGACACCCGCCCTTTAAGACTGGCCACAGAACGATTCTGCTGCTGCCAATGTATCCAAACATTAGCGTAAAGACCATGAAGACAAGTTAAGAAACATTAGGGCTCATAAGAAGGCTTATAGATAGTTGTCTTTCCGTCGTCTATTTGCGAATGGGATAGAACAGGAATTGACCAGTAGTGGTACAGGATGCTCTCCGCCATGCACCTTACGGTGGTCTGCGGAGCATTTATTTAAATGTTGATGCATATCCGCACTTGACTGTGCAAGTTCTTGCTCAACAGCACAAAGTAATTTTAAATGCCAAGATTTCAGGTTAGAAATACGAGGGCTATTAGAAAAGTAAGGTCCAATCAATGGCGAATTGGAAACCAGAGTAAAAATACGATGAAGGTTTGCTTGGATGTGTTGGACAGTGTGTTTAGTATGTCTGTCGATCGCGTCACGTCGCTCGTTTCAGTTGTAAGCGCACATTGAGCACGTAAAGATGCCTAGAAAATAGTGTCTTCCACGAAGTATGAATGCTTGAGAGAGATTTCGCCTGATTTCATGCAGCCCACTCACGCATTTATTTCTTCACGACTATTCTCGGCTGCACACAGCAAGGGCAACGAGGACGCTCCTACAGCGTTTTTGATGGGAAGTGTTTGATCATTCACCGTACAGCACAGAATCGCTCTGATTTTCATCTCTGTTCACATGAACCGCTGGCTATGAAGCCATTTTGCCACAGGATTGGATTTGGATTGTTTGGGGAAAGAGACCAAACAGCGAGGTCATCGGTCTCATCGGATTAGGGAAGGATGGGGA
This sequence comes from Schistocerca gregaria, assembly GCF_023897955.1. Lineage (NCBI taxonomy): Eukaryota > Metazoa > Arthropoda > Insecta > Orthoptera > Acrididae > Schistocerca > Schistocerca gregaria. The sequence continues at coordinate 801,800,148 of NC_064921.1, read as the reverse complement.
AGGGAGTCGGCCGTGCCCTTTCAAAGGAACCATCCCAGCATTTGCCTGGAGCGATTTAGGGAAACCACGGAAAACCTAAATCAGGATGGCCGGACGCGGGATTTTGGCACAGACAACAAGCTTTTGATCAGTGTTTAGATTTAGCAGAGAGCACAGGCGGATGCCTTCTATGGAAAGGGTATTCCAACGATAGCAGAATGCTACGATAAAAGTCTGGCGCCTTGAGTGCGAGGTCGCAAGTTCAGTCTACAGTAAGGCTCATTTGTAAGTGTTGTGAACTGGAGCGCCAGCTGTGTTAACAGCTACTAAAGGAAAAATATTAGCTGCTAACGAGTCACTACGTACATCAGGAGGGCAACGGAAAAGGAGCGTCCAAGGAGATGCAGAGATCAGCCTTCCAGTGGATGTATGTATTACACTTTACAAAATGGACATCCTCACTTCTCTCTCACTCTATGAAATTTCTTGGGTTCCTGTCTAATTAAATGTAAACTTCGGTAGCTGTTGTAGTCATAATGCAATGTTCGCTTGGCTTACCGTTGTCATTGCTCTGTTTTTATCAACACCACTAGCACTGTAGCAGTGTTATGAGCCACTCGTCGACTAAGTAGTTGAACTACGCTCCTTAACCTCATGCTACGCCCGCAATTGGATAGCTGCAGCTCCGCCCCTCTTACCATTAGTAGCCAATATTCTAGTTGGATGGTAGACAATGTGTGGGGCGTCGACTGCCGTAAATATCGTTGGACTTTTGCGACGTGGCACTCAAATGATTCCTTACCAGTCAGAGTGAGGACTACGAAGAGAAGGAGCTGGAAGGTGATTTTTTCGATTTCGCAACCAACAGGACCTTACTTTCCGAATAGCCCTCGTAGGTAGTGAGAATGGTCAACAACAGGAAGTAGTTTTCATAAGACAAGTAACAGATGTCTTTTATCTGCCAACTGCTGCCTGGATTCTCGGAGGTTAAGCAGCAACCTTTTGTGTGGCCACTCCTGCGAGAATATCTTAAAACGACAGTCAACTTTTGAGGTTATAAAGTTTCCATTATTTTGATTGTTGGAGGTTTCAGTAGACGCAACAACACTTTTCATCTGGCCCTCAACAGTTACAGACTAAGATCTGCAAGAAGGAGAAAGAGAGAGGGGTTGAGAGGGGGGAGGGAGAGGGAGAGAGCAAGAGGAGAAAAGCAAGCGAGAAAAAAAAATGTCGGGGCGAAGGAAGCCGGCGGGGGTGTATTGTGAAGACAGAAACAAAGAAGCGAGGCGCTGTGAAGTTGGAGGAGTTTGTGGGGCCAGCTTTAGCATTCTGCGGAAAACCCTGCGAGGGACCACCAGGGAGATCGCCTTTGACGGTCTCACTGCGGCGGCGCTGACCACGCCGCCAGCAAGACGTCACCCGGCAAACGCTGCGGGGGTGGTTCACGCGCTAATGTGTGTGCGCGCGTGGCGTGTGCGTGTGCGCGTGTGTGCGTCTGATGTGTGGGCGGCTCATTAGGCCCGGGGAAACATTAGCCGGCTGCCGGGTTTTAATATCTTAATTTGGCGCGAGAGGGAGGGGAGTCTGGGCAGAGCCCGCCGCCTCTGTAATTATCGCTAAAAGGTGAGACGGCGGCGGCGGCGGCGGCGGCGTGCACAGCTTGTAATTGGACGCGACGCGTCGGGGCCCAGCATAGGCGAGTGGCGGCGGCGGCGGCGGCGGCGGCGGCAGCGGGAACGACCCGGTCGCGAATGGAGCGCGACGTATTCTGACCGGCCGGATGCATTATTTATATTTGGCGCGGCAGCCGGAGTCCCTGAATACAATGGACCTATTGTGTTTTTAAAACGCCGAAACAACGATAATTATGTTAATAACGGGTAATAATAAAATCGGAGGACGGCGGGAGCTGCGCGACGCGCCACGCAGATCCGGCTGCGCAGTGCGTGTGTGTGTGTGTGTGTGTGTGTGTGTGTGTGTGTGTGAGTGAGTGTGCGTGTGTGTGCTCTGGGCGGCCCCACCTCCACACTCGACACCTGTCTTCGGGTCCCACCCGCTCCTGCTGACTGCGCCACATCCCTAACCTGTCCGCCGACACCTTTCGCCCCGACACTTATGTTGCTTCTGGCAGTCTGAGCTCTGCATCTACTTGCGTAAACCAAAAGTCACTCTAGAATGTGTGGGGTGTGGGTTTATCGTTCCAGTATTAACCACTTTAACTTCTCTCGTTTTACTTTCGTGATCATTACACTCGATATACAATGAGGAGGACACCTAATATCGTATCAGACCTCCTTTTCCTCGGCTTAGTGCTGCATCTCGACAAGTCGTTCGGAGTCCCCTTCAAAAATATTGAGCCATGCTAGCTCTGTAGCCGTCCGCAATGGCGAAAATGTTGCCTGGGCAGGATTCTGTGCACGAAATGACATCTCTATTATGGCCAACAAATGTTCGATGGGATTACAATGTTACTTATAATCCATCTTGATTGCAAAAATGTTTATTCGCCTGACCGTTTTAGCTTCCTCTAGAACCATCTGCAATTTCGGTTACAGCAGTTTTATGTGACTCAGCTTGTGAAGGTTGCTGTGTGTGGACCGGTTACTCCTGTAACCGAAATTGCAGATCTTAAGATGGTTCTAGAGGAACCGAAACCGGTCATGTGAATAAACATTTTTGCTATCAAGACGGACTATAAGTAAAACAGTATAACCAGTGATTGCGGTTATCCCATCAGACATTATGTCTGTTTCTGCAAAATTCGATGGGATTCGTGTTGGACGATCTGGGTCACCGCACCAGTCGCTCGAATTCTCCAAAATGTTATTCAAGTCAATCGTGAGCAATTGTGTCCTGGAGATATAGCGCATTGTTATCCATAAAGAAAATTCCATCGTTGATTGGGAAGATGGAAGTTCATTAATGGCTGCAAAAGGCCTCAAAGTGGCCGAAAATAAGTCTCCAGTCAATTATCGGTTCAGTTGGAGCAGAAAACCGAGTCCATTCCACATAAACACAGCCCCCACCATAATGGAGCCAATAGAGCCACCACTAGCTTTTACATTGCCTCGTTGCAACCTGGGTCCATGGCTTCACGGAGTTTGCACCACAAGCGAACCCTACCGTCAGCTCTTACCAACTGAAATCGCAACTCATCTGACCAGGCTACGGTTTTCCACTTGCCTAGGGTCAAACAGTGAAACGTCCCCTTAGAAAAATTACAAATTACTGGCATGGTAAAGTTCTTCGTTATTTGATACAGAGACAGCTGAGTAAAACTGAATGTACTCAGACATTTCTCCATTTACTTATTCTGATCAACACTAAACTGACACACAATATTTTTAGCGGAACGCAATCTGACTTTCAATAATCCCTACAAAAAATGGTCCTGACTAACAATAACCTATACCTTTCATGAATCACTCACCTCACAAAAATCTTTGATATTCAAACTACTGCAATACAGAGAACGCCAATACTGCCAGGTAAATAAAAGATTCTAACTACGGGCGCACTAACTACTGAGAGGCGTAGTTAGCAAATGAAAGATTTTTATAGAGAACAAACAATGTATTTACCTTAATAATGTCCAACAGTCTTAGAAATTTCCTTTTTGTGACGGACACACGTCCAGATCGTCTGCTCTCAAAACTCTGGCATCTCTCTCCCCACATGCACCACTGCTGGCGGCTCAGCTCCAACTGCACAACGCTACGCGCTGTTCACATCCAACTGCCCAACATTACAATAGCGAATATTCCAACAATGCCAACCAGCCACAGACTGCACACAGCACAGTCAGTGATTTTCATACAGACCGCTACTTGGTGTTACCAACATAAAAATATAAACAGCCTACTTACAACCGAAACGGTCATGAGCCCAGTAGCTGAGTTGGAAGTGATGTCGTGCTGTTGGCAAAGGCACACGTCGGTCGTCTGCTACCGTAGCTCATTAACGCCAGGTTTCGCCGCACTGTCCTAACGGATGTGTTCTGCTGTTATTTCACGTAGTGTTGCTTGTCTGTTAGTCCTGACAACTCTATGCAGACGCCGCTGCTTTCGGTCGTTAAGTGACGGCCGTCGGCAGCTGCACTGTCCGTGATCAGAGGTAATGCCTCAAATTTTGTGTTCTCAGCACACTCTTGACACTGCGAATTTCGAAATAACGAAGTTACTGACGTTCTCCGAAACCTTTCTGTGTTCAGATTCTGTTAATTCCCGTCGTGCGGCCATAATGATCTGGGTACAAATTACGGCCCCACTGAGTGTTCGAAGTCTGTTAATTACCATCGTGCTGCCACAATCACGTTGGAAACCTTTTCACATGAGTCACCTGAGTACAAATGACAACTCCGTCAATATAGTGCTCTTTTACACCTTGTGCACGCGATACCGCCGCCATTTGTATACGTGCATATCGGTATCCCATGACGTCTGTCACCTCAGTGTGTGATAGTGATAGTAGAACTGTCTGACAGACGAGGAAAATACCGACCGGTTAAATTTACCCAGCGAGACCTCATGTTCCGTCTTTCCACTCTCGCTGCTTGCGACCCTGTCCTGGTGAAGATTAACTTTATCCAAGCTAGAAACGATTTTTAGCACGAAGTTATCAGTGATCCTAGACAGTAGACTTATTTTCTGTTTGTCAGTGATTGTCTTTTATCTCCAGCTGGCGGTTTAGGACAGATGACAAGAAACAGCGATTGACAGACTATCAGTCTGCATTTTATATTCTCTTTTCTACTGCCATCACCAGTTATTTTGCTTACCTAAAAAAAGTAGTAACACATAGAAATAAAGACCATTGTAAAAATACACTGAAGACCAAAGAAACTGGTAGACCTGCCTAATATCGTGTAGGGCCTCCGCGAGCATGCAGAAGTACTGCTACACGACGTGGCATGGACTCGACTAACGTCTAAAGTATTGCTGGAGGGAAATGACACCTTGATTCCCGCAGGGCTGTCCATAAATACGTAAGACTACAAGGGGATTGGAGATCTCTTCTGAACAGCACGTTTGCAAGGCATCCCAGATATGCTCAGTTATGTTCACATCTGGGGAGTTTGGTGGCCAGCGAAATTGTTTAACCTTAGAAGTGTGTTCTTGAAGCTATTCTGCAGCAATTCTGGGCTTTTAGGGTGTTGCATTGTCCTGCTGGAACTGCCTGTCAGAATGTACAATGGATATGAATGGATCCAGGTGATCAGAATGGATGCTTACGTACGTCTCATCTGTCAGAGTCGTATCTAGATGCATCAGAGGTCCCATATCACTCCAGCTGCACACATCCCACAACGTTACAGAGCCTCCACCAGCTTGAATGGTCCGTTGCAAACATGTAGGGCCCATGGATTCATGAGGTTGTCTCCATACCGTACATTTCCATCCCCTCGATACATTTTGAAATGAGACTCGTCTGACCACTCTAGCAATTGTTTTGACCACCTGCCATCTTTTCTTCGACCGACATGTCCAGCGCACTGTCATTTCAAGGCAGGATATTCAGTCATTCCGTTATGTCACTGACCTTCGTTGTACCTGTGGAATTCATTGCTTTCTTTTCGTCTTTCTTTGTATAATCCATCTTTTTATTCCTCTTTGGGTTACCATCAATTTTCTAACAATGAACTCATTTAACGTCCATGTCACACAGACAGAAGTGATTACTGGCAGCATACATTTGGTCGAAACTGTTTTCTTCAGCTTAGGCAACATGTTAGAGTTAAAAACTGACAAGTATAATCTATGAGCTTCCCAGTGCCATTTAATATGTCGAAATATTTCTGGTGTAGGTATCCTTTCATATTGAAACGTCACCATAGAAAAATTATACAAGACTCTGCTTAAACGGAGACACAATATTTTTAGCGCAACGCAATCCGACCTCAAAAAAATCTTGGTTACTCGAACTACTGCAATACAATGAGTGCCACTACTGCCAGCTAAATAAAAGATTCAAACTACTGAAGGCACTAACTACTGACAGGCATAGTTAGCAAATGAAAGATTTTGATACAGAACAAACAATGTATTTATCTTAATAGTCATAATATATATAGCAGTTCATGACATCCAGTCTTACAAATTACAAAACACCACCATCTCTCTCCCCACATCGACCACGGCTGGCGGTTCACCTCCAACTGGGCAACGCTACGCGCTGTTAACATCCAGCTGCCCAACATTACAATGGCGAGTATTACAACAATGCCAACCAGCCATTGACTGCACACAGCACAGCCAGTGATTTTTCTACAGAGCGCTACATGGCGTTACCAATGAAAAAAACCTAAACAGCCTACTTACATAGCCCCCATGCTCCCCACAAAAAATTTTACAAATTGTTTTGGGCAGTGGCCAATACAGATTTGAAAAAAATTTTCATAACTACAATAACAAAGAAATGAAATGCACATACTTATCGATACAATGTTGGTCAAAAGCGAAAATTTTCTCACAGTCCATAAATACAGTCCTGATCGTTCATCACAGTAAAATAGCAGTGTTTTTTGCTCATTGTCCGAGCAGTAAAAGAAAATGCACACGGAAGTAGTGGATTCCCATGCAGTCTTGAAGAAGTAGTGTTGTCCTTCCAACAGGAAGACATGCTGACAGGTAATCGGCCACAACAGAGCAAACTCACAGCAGAGTCAGTCGAAGTTTTGAAGAATATTGGAAGGTTGGTCATCACAGAGCAGACCCACTGTAGTCCTGGTAGAGATTATGGTATTGGTGGGCCACCAGAGGTGCAGACCCACTGTAGTCCTCGTAGAGATGGCTAGCAGCCATCTGTTTGACTGTGCAGGTGCACAATCACAATTGAAGAGTCTTGCGGATAATATAGCAAGTCCATAACCACCACTTGTGCACTCACAAAAATTGTTTTTGAAATGTCCTTAGAACCAGCAATGCTGTTATCCAGTCCCTTGCTGACTTATTAACACACGTGCAAACACTATTAGTCCCTACTTCTCACATATTGTCCATATACTATGACCAACAGAAATGTGTGCAGTGAAATGTAATTTACAAGTTACTTAATTTGATGAACTGGTGTCAATTACAATTTTATAACATGAGAATACAATAACAAAGGTACAAAATACATCATTGAAGAACATAATAGTACAGATAACATTTGCAGTAATAAAGGCCTTACAAAAGAATCGAAATAACAAATACATCAGTGTTACAAAAATTATGACATAAGTACATACATAAAAAATCAGAATAACTTTTGAAACATCAACCTCACACATGAGCATTAGAACAAAATAGAATAAATAATGTGTAAACATCTTTACGAAGTTAATAACATGTTATTAACGCAAATTATATTTGAGGATAACAGTATTCCTCATCATAGTGAATGTAGCTTAGTATTAGAAGAGAAATTCTATGAAACAGTACACAGAGACAGGAAGAAAACAAATACACATGGGTACACAAACAGGTAGTGGGATAACACAAAAGAAAAGAACAGGGTTTGTTTTCAGGGTAACATTTGGTACTGCAGTCCAACCCAAAACTTCATTCCATAGATCGTGCCTCTTATTTCAACATTTGCTCCAGCCAAAAAAATCCTATCCAAGCATGCTTTCTGTATTCTGTTCACATCTTCTTTCAAAAATAGTTTTACTCCACTGTACACTACTTTTTTGGCCAAAACACTTCTTATAGCTTCTCAATGCTTTTCTTCCAATTAATCATAGTTAGTTTCTTATATAGTCTACCCCCTCTTAAGCTAACTTAAACCTACTGAGCTCAGATGCTAAACTAAGGGAAAACGCAATGCAGCAGCACAAAACAATTAACACAAACAGCAATGACAAAAAAATGCAAATTGGCAAAACAAGGCAGCAATATAGGACTTAGCAAAGCATATGCAACATTTCAACTAATATGAAGCAATGAACAGCAACAAGAAAAATAAATCGGTAGTAAAACTGGCTTAACAGAGTAATACAAAGTGAAATTCGGTAACACTATGCCTGGCAAACAGCAGCTGCAAATGCAATAACTTATATCTAAACATGACAAAGCTCAAGCAGAAAAAATATTACAGTAAAGACAACATTGCAGATAAGGGAAATGTATATTCACATCTTAATGTCTATGTCATTAAAGTGGTGCACCACAAAAGCTAAATCTACAAAAAATTACCAAGTAGTTGAAAAGAAAATTAAGTATGCAATGACTGTTATTAATCCCTTCTTATTGTTCTTTCCTTTCGATGTGCTCCTTTTTCGAAGAATGTGGATCATAAAATGATTATTTAATATATCTGTTGACAGAAAGTGTTCACATTAGCAAATGCATTTAATTTTATTTTATAAAACCAATGCTGCAACACAGCTGGAAACCAGATTTTAAATGAAATAAGCAACTATGAAAGGCAAAGAATAAAAATATCATTCAATAGTCATGTGACATTTCATTAGTCAGTACAAATTCTCTCAACTCTCGTAAAAAGACGCTTGTCATTATCAGGTGTGCAGATATAAATAAGTATCTTTTCCAAGTAATGAACGTGTCGTTTTTGCGATGCTTTCTACAAAGGAATGTCAATAGTGAGGATAATGGCCTCTTTTTTTCTTGTGCCTCTGAAAGGCACACGCTAATAGCTTTTTTCAAGGCGTCTGTCGCGCACCTGGGTGCCCACGACGCATTACGTGCAGGTGGTCACTTAACTGTCTTACCGAAATATTTACGACACCAGTTTCTGCTACCGTGGCAGTCTCATATAAAAAATTTCACAGATCAAGAATTTGCGTTATTCATCTGTAGAAACAAAATCCTATTGATATAACAGTGTCCAAAAAATTTTCGTCGGCATTGTAATACAATCACGCATTTACATACCTTTCATAGCTCTTAAAGTACGATTCTTGGTTTCCAACAACCTTTTCCACAAATCAGAGTCCCTAACCACTACTCATTATTCCTTACCTTATTATACATATACGTAATCGTATACACTTCTTCAATATTTCATCATAATAAATACATAGCATAATAAAATTCCTCACATAGCATCAGCCTATTTATCATAAACATACCGCAACAGCGTAATACACATCGTCATCATAACATCATAAAACCTCAGCCAAATCTCAAAAAGTTGTAGCTTTCTGCAATAATTTCAAAACCTAAAAAAATTCTCTGCTCATTTAAATAGTGTCATCTACCTCAAACGTACTTTAAAAATCATGATCCCACACCAAATACATCATTCAAAGCTCTCATAGTATCACAATGGTTCCGGAAAATATGAAGGGTTCACACAGTACAGACAAAATACAATTTCATAAGTGTGAAGTTATCCAGCTGTGTAATTGTGTAAACATCTGTCACTGACGTAGTAAAAAAAAATTTTGTCTCTCTCAGTTAAATGATCAGATAGCTGTGTAATTTATGTGTTAGAGAAATATGGTAACGATGTGTAAAGTTGTATAAGCAAATACCATATTAGCTAGAGCTCCTTGTGTTTGCCAGACACATGGTACACAAAGTAAGCGTGTACCCCCTGAGGATTAATGTAATTATACCCTCAGGTGTTACAGATTACAGCAATGGAATGAAATGTATCATGGAAAACCTTTGTACCATTGTAATTCAAAAATCTGTAAAACTAAATGTTTTAAGTACAAAATTAATCACTCAAATACGTGTACTGTAGCGCTAAACTGTGCGTCTTCTTGTAAGATAATCTCTGTGGAAGTATCGTAATTATCGTCCTCTGTAAGCAAAGTTCTGCTGAATTCAATGTACTTACCTCATCATAAACGAAAGTGAAATGCTTTGCGTATATATATCGTAATTATTATGTATACTTTACCGTGATCAAGAAAGTACCATAATATAATATATTGTTATGCTACGGAAAAGTCTGTCTCATTGTAGCTATACCACAAAAGTTACTACTAAAACATGTTTTCTTTTCCTGAAGAATTCAGAAAATATGTTCAGATATAAAACAGATATCGACTGGATAGTTAACTTCAAAACATTGTTGCATGTTAACAGTTTCTCAAAGTGACAAATTGTACTAGTAGCGTGAAGTGAAAAATTTTATGGTAAAGACTAAGTTAAACAGCAGATTATCTCTCAATAAACGGTTTTAGATGTGAAATATGGTGCAATCCTTTACTCTTCATAGTACTCAGAGTTTCAACTTGAACGCAATTATCATGCGGTAAACGTCGGTAAAGAATACTGGAGTTTTTCTCAAGGTTAGCGCCTATGTTATTTTTCTCTGAGCCAGCTGGCGCACGTTTCTGCCTGCGGTGCGAGTCATTGTCTGCTATCTCTTTGTTGGCGTGCGTCGTTATTGGGATTTGGAGACCTAACTTCTACAAATTCACCTTGACGAGAATGCCCTGCCCTGTTTGAAGCTCGCCAGTTCTGACGCAATTACGGTCTGTCGTTATGATTATATCATCTGTCGTCATGTCGGTAGTTCCTGTAGTTTCTTTCTTGTCGGTTAAGTGGTGGAGAATTTCTCCCTGAATTATCACTGCACGGAGGATCGTTGCGTCTGAAGTTAATCTGTCTCCAGTGATAATAATTGTTCTGGTTGCCGTATTGTCCGTTTCTATGATTGTCTCTGTTATATACATTACTACGGAAATGCGATCTTTCTCTGTAAATCTTATTACTGTGCCAACGGTTGTCATACTGGTGGTGTCTGTTTTGGTCACGATTTGTGTTGTGAGAATAGCCTTGTCGTGTCCAGTTATTGTTTCTTTCATCGCGGAATTGCGACGGATGTGACCTGTAATTGTTGTGTTCCTGTTTTAGCGTTCCGCGATTGTCATTGTCAATTTCCAATTCTTGTAACAGTCCCTTAAAAGCTTCAATGTCCTCTTTGCAACGTCCTGCCAAAATAATATGTCGTAAATGTTCAGGCAATTTGATTGAGCAAATGCGGATGAGTTCTGAGGGGCTGTATGGTTTTGAAAGATACTGATTCTTATGTAGTAACATGTCTTCAAAATATTTCACAAGACTGGAAAATTCAGATTGTTCGAAATGTTTCATCATAATGATGCTATGTTTTACTCGGTCTTGTGTAGCTTGAGACCAATATGCTGAGAGGAAGGCATGATAAAATTCTCCTTGACTGTGACAATCGTGAATGATCGATCGCATTCTTACAGCTGGTTCATTCGCTAAGTAGCCACACATAAATTCTAATCTGTGATTTAATGACCAGTAAGGAGGGAAACAATGAGAGAATTGATGGAGCCACGATTGTGGATGAATGTCGTTGCCAGAATTCTTAAATGTTTTGAATTTACGTGCAGTAATGAACAGATTATAGTCAAAATCATCGTGTCGGCGAGTAGCATATCGGTCATTGTTACATCGTTTCGGCGGTTCCATCTCAAAATTCGGTGCATCTTGCCAATTTCTTTCATGATTTCCGAAATGCCCTGTGTTATTATTTTGTGGCTTTTCCGTATTTCTAAGTTCCTCTTCCTGTGTTGGAGCGCGAGTGTCCTCTGAAATATGTAATTTTTGTATTACTTGCGTCAACTGATCTTGTACTTCCCGGATTTCGCTTTTGTACTGTGTATTGATTTGATTTTGATATTGTTTGAATTTCCTAATTTGTTCATACTCTTCTGTGTCAGTGATGGCTACGGTCTTGTGTCATTCAGATCATCATCTACCTTTGTAGGTAAGTTAGTGAACTGATCCGAAAGTTGGGCCACTTTCTCCGACAGTGAACACATTTCGTCAGTGTGTTTTTCTGAACCAAGTTTCAGAGTGTCCATTTGTGTTGAAACCGAATCTACTGGGTCCTTTAAGTTTTCCTGAGTTCTTGCAAGTTGCGTAACCGAATCGGTGGATGCAACTGAGTCCATTTTAGCTTGCAAGGTGTTGTGATTTTCACGAACAATAGTTTGCAGTTCTTTTATGGCTGCTTCATGATTCTGTAATGCATTTTCATGCCGCGATAAAATAGGTTGAAAATGCTCAGAAATTTGTGTTTTTGCGTCATTACAGACTTTTTGACATTTCGATTCGATTTTATGTAACTCAGTAGTTAAATCTTCACGTGTTTGTTCAAGCGTATGTTCCACTGAGTCTAACTTTTGAAGCTTTTGTTCCATTGTGCCTAACTGTTGCTGTGTTTGTCTCTGGTGTTGTTCCATTGTGTCTAACTTCTGAAGATTTTGTTCCATTGTGTCTAACTTTTGAAGCTTTTGTTGTGTTTGTCTCTGATTTTGTTCCATTGTGTCTAACTTTTGAAGCTTTTGCTGTGTTTGTCTCTGATTTTGTTCCATAGTGTCTAACTTTTGAAGATTTTGTTCCATTGTGTCTAACTGTTGCTGTGTTTATCTCTGATTTTGTTTCATTTGTTGCATTAATTGCTATAATAATGTATTAGTGTCTGGAATCTGTTCCTCTATGCTTTTCGGCAGTGCCTTTTCACCGCCGACATTCACATTTTGACAAGCAGAAAATGTGTCTTGACTTATTTGAGAAAACGGTGAGGACGCAAGACCTGAATGTACAGTATTTCCTAGATTGTGTCCTACCATTTCGGATTCCTGAAGCGAGCTGTTGCCGACCGATCGATCGATAATGCTTCCCTGTTCACTAATTGTTTCACTGGCTACACCATTATTTGCAGCCCGCTCCATTTCCCTGTGCACTATTACCAAATTACTACTTTGAACATTAGTTAATTCATTACATGGTGGCGCTAACAGATTGCTTTCGTCTTCACTGTCATGTCTCAGTTTACTTTGGAGCCTAGTATTACGTTTTTCACACGCCATTATTGTCACAATATTTCACACGACAACACAGAAAAACACAATTTGAAGAGCAGAAATAAGAGAACACATTAACATAGCACTGAAAATAATATCTAGTTAATTGCAAGCGCAGCAGCGAAATACTTGGTGCAAATCTACATGCATGCCACAATTGTTTTGCTGTGCAACAGTGAAAAACTACAACTACAAAGGAAATTCTCTCTACATTTACGCACTAGCAATAAAAAAAAGCTACACTAATTACACAAACTACAAGGAAAAAATCAGAAGATTCCAGTGAGGTACTCTCGGATAAGGGTCGACATATGTATTGTCCCCTTAGAAAAATTGTACAAGACTCTGCTTAAACGGAGACACAATATTGTTAGCGCAACGCAATCTGACTTTCAAAAATCCCTACAAAAAATGGTCCTGACTAACATTAACCTATACGTTTCACAAATCGCTTACCTCACAAAAATCTTGGTTACTCGAACTACTGCAATACAGCGAGCGCCACTACTGCCAGCTAAATAAAAGATTCAAACTACGGAAGGCACTAACTACTGATAGGCATAGTTAGCAAATGAAAGATCTTGATACAGAACAAACAATGTATTTACCTTAATAGTCATAATATATATACCAGTTCATGACATCCAGTCTTACAAATTTTTTTTAGAAATCATCCGCCATCTCTCTCCCCTCGTCCACCACTGCTGGCGGCTCACCTCCAACTGCGCAACGCTACGCGCTGTTAACATCTAGCTGCCCAACACTACAATGGCGAGTATTACAACAATGCCAACCAGCCATTGACTGCACACAGCACAGCCAGTGATTTTTCCACAGAGCGCTACGTGGCGTTACTAATAAAAAAACCTAAATAGCCTACTTAATATTTGCAAGCCGACCCAATAAAAGTAATATGTGACCCCATCTAGTAAGCGTACTTCCAACAGATTTATTTCTCCCCGGCGTCCAATCATTTATCATGATCTTGGTTTTACCACAGTTCATTTTTAGACCAGCTGCAGAGCACATTAACATAAGTTCGCTAACCAGTATTTGACGTTCTTCTATATTATTTGGAAACAGAGTAATACCATCATCAAACCTTATGTTATTTAATCTCTTTCCCACGACTTCGACTGCTTTCGTTTTTCAATTTAGATATTGCTTTTTGTAAGACCGCTGAAAACAGTTTTCTAGATGTAGGGTCACCTTGTTTTACACCCTTTTCAGTTTGTGAAATTCATTAGTTTTCTCAACAACACTCACAAACACTGTGGATGTTTTGTATACGTTATACTATAATTCTGCTAGAGCCTCAGATATATTGGATCAATAAATCGAGTCGAATGGCTTTTCAGATGGATAGTATTCATTTCCTCTACAAATTGTTTCGCATAGGATGAGGATATGATCAGTTTTATTAAACCCTGAGTGAAACCCCAGATTGCTCAGAGGGTTGAGCCAGGTCACATGTTGTGCTCACACTCATAGTAAATCGAGTAAAAACTTCATAAAGTATGGACAATAGGGTGATCGGATGACAGTTCCTTACATCTACTACCACCTTTCTTATGTATTAGGATTATTGAAATTTTAATTCCAGTCTCTTGGTAATGTTTCACTATGCAAATAATTTGACAATATTTTATAAATGCTTTATAAATTCCTCATCCATCAGCTTTAGAATATTGACTGAGGGGTCATCGGTACGTGGAACAGTTTCTTTTTTCATTTGTCTATAGTACGTCTGACTTCTGAGGGCAGTATTTTGGGATCTGGGAGAAAGAAACATACAATTCGTTTAGGATTAACGTAACACCATTGACTTCACTGTACAGGTTACTACAAAAATTTCCAATGTATTCGAATACTTCCTTCTTATCTGTAATTCTCTCCAATTAGAGGCTTCCGCTTGGCCTCCTGAACTAGATTTACCTGCAAAACTGGTTTTTTGCGTATCATGTTCTCACATCTTGATGTGTTCTCAGAGTCTTGCGCGGTTCTATATATTCTTTGCCTGTTCTGCTTTCATTTTTCTTCCACTGTCTATCAAGCTTGCTATTTTATTTGTCAGCTTCTTTGGATGGCTTTGAGATTTACACAACCCACCCACTTCTTCAGATGTTGTGATTAGTGCCTTCGTTACTTCTGTTACTTCACATTCTTTTAGTTTTCTCTTAATTCTTTCTATAAATTTCTCTTTCCATCTTCATCATTTTCTCTTAATTATTGCTTGAAATTCCTCCTCCTATTCTTCGAGATTCTTGAAATTAAATTTCTTTTTCGTTTAATTAGTTTTTATCGTCTGTATTTATTTCAAAGTTTGCTATTATTAATCGATGATCACTGTTGTAATGAACTTGATCAGCACAGAGACATCTTTATGTTTTGGGGCGTATTGGTAAGAATGAAGTCTATCTCATTTATCACTTCAAAGATAGGACCCCCTCCAAGAAGATTGGAGATAAGGATGCTTCTTGAAAAACGTATTCATAACAAGTGTTTTCACGCATTCTGAAAACTGAACCCATCTCTCACCTCTGCCATTTCTGTCAGCTATTCCATGTTCGGAAACAACTGACTCACCTTCCCTATACGTTCGAACTTTGGCATTAGAGTCACCAATTATCAATTTATCCAAACAATCTCTCGTTTTTCCAAGATATCCTACGGGCAGTCACAGAACTGTTTAGTCTCTTCATCTGAATGACTAGAACTAGGTCCATATGCTTGAACTCTTGATTTTATATCTTCACCAAATGTGTAATTTTGCTTGAATTTCTTGCTAATACTGCTGTCTTGCCTACTATGATTTTGTTTACTAAACATCCGACTCCATTTAGTTTTTCATTTGGTTCATCACAGTAATAGATTTCCTAAATTCAGTCAAAGGAAGTTATCAGCTTTACGACGTACTTCACTTGAGCCAACAATGCTTCATTTATTTTCTTTTAATCTTCTTTGTTTCATCCCTCACTAGCGAGCGACAACTGTAGGTAAAATCATTGCTTCTCTCGTTTTGTAGATTTAGGATTTTATGGCACTAAAGCAGCTCCCACCGAAGAACCAAAAGTGGGGCTAATTTAACTCCTTTTTACCTTACTGTAACACGCCATGAGTCAAAGGTTTGAAGCCTTATAGTGACACTTGCTTCAGAACGGATTGGCGATTTAATTTTTCAGGCCGCTCTTAGCCTGGAGTAAAGGCCCCTCTGGCTGGCCGCTCCATTGGAGTACAGACGCCGTCCATGTTGCTAGTTTAAGTCCACCCCAGATATTTCATTTCCGCGGTGCCACTCATAAGTGGGAGGCTTTGCCCGATCCGCCACCTGCGGAGGAATAGCAGTCTCGCACAGAAGGGTGTATACGTGGTGGCAACCTAAGAGTTAAATGATTTAATGTGCAAGTGATTTGATTCAAGTCAGTAGTGTGAGCACTGTGTTCATTTTATGGGAATTAACATCTGAGGTCTTCAGTCCCCTAGAACTAAGAACTACTTAAACCTAACTATACTGAGGACATCACACACATCCATGCCCGAGGCAGCATTCAAATCTGCGACCGTAGCAGTTGCGCGGTTCTGGACTGAAGCGCCTAGAACCGCTCAAACTTCATTTAGCTCTTGTTCGGCAGTCGGTTTGGCAGACGTGTCTAAGCTCTAAAGCCCTAGGCCATACATCTGGACACAGGAGATGCCCGTTTATGGAGAACGACAGTGACAGGGCGGAGTAACTTCACTAGAGACATGGCTAGAATGTAGCAAAAGGGGAATTTAGGTCTGGTCGTACGAAGTTTTCCGTGACCAGAAGAACATCTCAGCGAGACACGGGACTTCCGACTGCAAGGTGTTTCTTTGGGAATATGATGAATGAAAAAAACTGGTACCAAGGAGACTTAGTACACGTTATGACACTGTGACGCCACATTCCATTGTCTGGGGAAGGTATAACAGACGAAACAATGACAGTAATCTGTGAAAAAGAAGAATAAAGGCAACAGAACATTTTCAAAGATAATTCAGGTCTTCTGGAGACACGAAGTGTTCAATCGTAGTCTTGCAGGAGTCCAGATGCTTCATCACCCGCAGCCTGTAGAGAAATCTTTGCCTAAACCTCACCGCGTCGTGGAAAACAACGTCCAATCCCACATAACATGTGTCTCTACTCGTCCAAACAAAACGCCCTGAAAATCAGTTGTTTTTTGAGCAGCCGAAAAATATTTATTTTCTCATTTAGCTATTAAAATACAAAGATTTTTGTCATCTTGTTTATGTTTAGCTGCAGTGGATCAGTATATGTATTTACCAAGGTTAATTTTTCATTTCATGATATCCCACATCTGTATATCACATAATTTCTCTTTCGGTATTGTACGCTGATTGTGGAGCGTTTCAATTAACTTGCAGTAACCAGCCTCGTCCCCAGTCCAGTGAATTAATCCAACACCTTAAACTTAACGTATGTTGTTGTTGTGGTCTTCAGTCCTGAGACTGGTTTGATGCAGCTCTCCATGCTACTCTATCCTGTGCAAGCTTCTTCATCTCCCAGTACCTACTGCAACCTACATCCTTCTGAATCATCTCTTGGCCTCCCTCTACGATTTTTACCCTCCACGCTGCCCTCCAATGCTAAATTTGTGATCCCTTGATGCCTCACAACATGTCCTATCAACCGGTCCCTTCTTCTTGTCAAGTTGAACCACAAACTCCTCTTCTCCCCAATCCTATTCAATACCTCCTCATTAGTCATGTCACCTACCCAGCAAATCTTCAGCATTCTTCTGTAGCACCACATTTCGAAAGCTTCTATTCTCTTCTTGTCCAAACTGTTTATCGTCCATGTTTCACTACCAAATGTGGCTACACTCCATACAAATACTTTCAGAAACGACTTCCTGACACTGAAATCTATACTCGATGTCAATAAATTTCTCTTTTTCAGTAACGCTTTCCTTGCCATTGCCATTAAGGTAACCCAGCACAAATTAGCTACTCGAGATATTAGTCTCACTGTCCACTTCACTAAATGAGGATTGTGGAAATAAAAAAGCACGGGCCCAGCTGTTACATTTTCGCACCCAGTGTGAGTAACTAAGAAAGACTGAACAAAGGGGGAAAAAACACTCTATGAGTCCTTACTCCAACGCTAGTGACGATAGGTGAAGCTTATTTCTGTAGTATTTCTCGCTTCGCCTACACTCCGCGTGACATCAGGCTATCGAATCAAGCGATAAACAAGTGACGGAGCCTTAAAACCTTCATTATATGGCCTTTCACTGGAGCGCATTTGCAGAGGAATGTGTGATGCTTACATTTGAATTCAGGAACGCTGCTGACTCCAATTTAAGGTTATAAAGGATTCACTGTATACCTTTCCACGCTGGAGTACAAAGACGGGGCTGTTTGTTTGCTCCCCGTTCTCGTTCAACACCTCGCACTCGTCACGGCGTGCAAAACGAATTCCCCGCCTGTACGTGCCGGGCGATGTGAGACGAGCTATAAACATTTGGAAACGAGGCAATGTGTACAATTTTGAGAGAAACAGATCGTCCAGTTCCGTACCCTTTTAAAATTGGTAATGGTATTACGTTTATTTAAATGTATGCATGAAACAATTCCTTAAAATGAAAAAAGCAGATATAAGGCTGATCGATGCATTTATTCATTCCAAAACACCAATACTTATGAATAAGTTAGTTATCATCACATCAGTGCTTAGGTCATCCGGCTTTGCGACTCTTTATTTGACTTATCCTCTTTTCGAGAGGCGGCCCTGGCTTCATCGACGTGCTGGATTGCACTCGGAATCTGTTTTCGCTATCCACTTATTCCAGTAATTAGTCATTTGATCCTTTCAACTCCCAGACGATCCTTTCAACTCCCAGATCTTCTCGTGTATCTCCACTCCTTTTGTGGTGAGGTGGAGAATAACTCACTACGAATCGCAGGAACGTCGCTTCGATCGCCTTTATTTGTTACACATGAGCAGATGTTAAGAGTTGCAGTTTTGATGCCCACACAGAAATCTGTGTATATTGTGCTAAAAGCCGATGTCCGGCTAAGGACAGAAACTCTGATTTGGAGAGGGTGTTAATCTTACACTATAGGCGTTGTTTAAGAAGTGAATTTTCGAAAGGCGGCTCCTAAGAGGATGAGACAGAGGATGAAAGGCTTATTGAAAAGATGTCGATATTAAGGCAATTTTACAGCTGAAAGTACGAAAATTGGTATTTGACTTCTCAGTCAAAAATAACAAAATACGTGTTTAAACTTTTTTGGATATTCTACTATTAAGGGGATAAAATAGTGGATGAAAGCTTCTTTGAAAATAAATCCTTATTAAGGAGCTACTAAGGCATTTTTAAAGCTACATCTACAGGAATTGGTCCCTAACATCTCGGTTCGAAATTAAAAAATACATGTTTCAGTGTTTCTAGATATTCAGTCCCCTAAGGCAGTGAAATACGGGATGAAAGATTTTATGAAATTATTTCGTTATGAAAACTATACCTATGAAAATTGGATTTTGGCTTGTATGTTGGAAATGAAAAAGATTACTTGTTTCACTGTTTCTGGAAATCCAACACCTAAGAGGGTGAATTAGAGCATGAAAATATTTAAGAAAATTTTTCGTTGTAGTAAAAATTTTTAAAGCTAAATCTATGAAAATTGGCATTTCACATATCGGTTAGATATAAAGAAATATGTCAATATATCCATTGTGGTTATGCGACATTGATTTAAATTGGCGATTTATGTGATAATAAATATGCAACAAGTCGCTTTTTTTAGTTTTTTTTAATACTATTTATCAACCTTTAATGGTTGCATATTTATTAGCAGATAAATCGCAAAAGAAATATATGTTAGTGGATGAAAGTTTCTGTGAAAGTATCACCACAAGAACGCAAAAGGCATAATTAACAAAAGTCTTAGACTTCAGCTACCAGAATCGCTTTTTGGTTGCAACTATATTACGAAAAGATCATGCTTCTATGGCCTTAATTAGGGTGAAGAGTTTAGAAGGTGTTGCAATTTGTGAACAACATAGAAAATAAGATTAAATAAAAACATAAAAATCTGCGCAGATCGTACAGTTACGCGAGCGAAGCAGCGGGTACTAAACTATTACCTAATATTAACTTACGCACATCTCTTTCCCTTACCTTGTGGCCCAGAGTTAGTTGTGCTGTTTCCGGGAATCGTCTAAATCTACTGCGTTCTGTGTAGGTGTTCTGTATTCGTATTTTACATGTTATGTAATATCCCAAATACATAAACGCCGAGACTTCTTCAATCATTTTGGTGACAATAACTGTCCTTGCTCTACTTGGTTTCTCACCGTGGAATGCCATTGTCTTGGATTTCTCCGTAGATATCTTCCCGTTATATTCCTCAGAAACATAGTTCAGCTTATATCATGCCTCTCGTATTTCATCTTTTCTAATTTTCAGAACTTACATTATGGTTACGTATTGCGAAACCATAGTACAATTGTATCACAGTATCAATACGAAGATTATGACACACCTGTTGTCAAAATGAGCGTTTTTGAAATTAAATTCATCACACATTTGAACAAATAGTGTGTTACAGTCGCTGTAGTGGCACTTTATGGTATATATCAACCCTAAATGTTTATCTGAGTACATGTTGGTGTCTTATTTTGGCAGGTGCTATGTCGTTCAGTAGTCTCAGCTTTTCTTTCGCCATAACAGGCAAAAATCTATTCGCTTGGTCTGCAAGATATTGGTGGCTAGAGAAATGACTTAAGATTCAAACCCGCAGTCATACCCCTACTTGGGGCAAGGCACACGAACCGAGTGAAAGCATCCACCACAGCAGAAATATAGTTACTGCCACCCTTAGTGCGTGGAAGCGGCCCTAAGTAACCCATAAACAATTTCTCTATAGGCCACTCTTTCCGATTAGAATGCAACAAAACACAACGAGAATTTGGACCGGACTTGGCTGACTGACATTCCTTGACTAACTTTCTGGGAGTGTAAATGAGGGGACGAGGAAGTAAGGTGCTCTTTGATCTTCATTATGTTCTTAAAAGTACCCAAATGACCCTCATACAAGAAGTAATGGAATTATTCAAACACAGTCGGGATTAACTCTTCGGGGAGACATATCTTTAATTTCGTGGCGTAGTTGGTACAGTAACGTAGGAGATCGTTGTTAGGGTGACACCCAGCAACTTGCTTCCCACTGAGTTGAGTGCTTGATCCCGCTCCTACCGCTTCATCAGATTCCTGAAAAGTGATGGAATCTCGGTTAGCACAGCTGCAGTAAACTGAAGACTGTCATCTGTTTGCGTGGTCTCAGCAGACTCTTGAATCCCACTGATCACTGGACTCACTACATCAGTGAGCTGGTTGTAAGAACGATTTATGTGTCCTACAGTGAACCGGAAAGCTTGAATTCGAACTGTCCAGCGTGTTAAGGAGCCAGTCATACCGGTCCTATCCGGTACCCAGCTTAGCGCCTGATAGTTGTTGATAAGAAATCTCTAATCTCCAAAGGAAGCATATTTTTTCGAGGTTGGAAAGGTTCATCTAACAGTCCAATATACCATCTTCAACTAGCTATTAGCAGGTGCTATTAATAATTGTCATACTAACAAAACAGGCACTCAGTACAGAGACAACATGGGAAAGGTCACCGAAAAGCACCTCCCTCAAATTTACACGGAAATAAATAAAATTTATTTCTATTAAGTAACTGTAACGAAGTGTGTCACTCTTATTCAGTCACAATTTCATCTCTGCTCTGTTCCCTGCCCTTCCTTAACCGAACAAGTCCACACTCGTGAAAAAAAGTCCAAGGGAGTGATATATGGTGAACGCGGTGGCCAAGGAATTGGCCCATCCCTCCCAGTCCATCTACCTGGAAATGTTTCATTGAGGAACCGACGAATATGCAGTCTCCAATGTGGTGGTGCACCACCTTGCTGGAAAAAGGTAGATGGTTGTAAGTCAATCAGTTGTGGTGCTACATATTCGGTCAGAAGTTCGAGGTAAATGTCTGCAGTAATTGTTGACTCGTTGAAGAAAAATGGACCAATTATTCGGCTGCACATGATTCCACGCCAGACATTCACTTTCGGACTATCCCGGTGTAGCTCCCTAGTCACATGGGGGTGCTCAGATCCCCAGATTCTCACTGTGTGTCTGTTTAATGTCCCAGAAACATGAAAAGTTGCCTCGTCACTGAAACAAACTGGCTTGAGGAATGCTTCATCCTCCAAAAGGCGTTCCAGCATGTCCGTTTTGGCTTGTCATTTGGCTCAAATGCCTGTAACATTTGCACTTTGTAAGCATACAACCGTAAGTTCTTGTGGAGGGCCTTATACACAGTTGAACGTGGTAGTTGCAACTGTCTGGTAGCAGTGCGGATGGACTTCGTAGGTGAACGAGTGAAGACGTTTAAAACGCGATGATGTTTTCCTCGGATGTTCTTGGTCGCTCGCTCCTCCCTTTATCCAACACTGTCCTTGTCTCCATAAATGTTTTGTGGCATGGACGGATTGAAGGGCGCGATGGTGGATCTCTTCCATACTTCTTTCTGAAGTTTCGTTGAGTCCGAACATCCGATTTTGTCTCAATAAACCAGAACACACATTGTGCCTCCTCTTGAGAAATTGCCAGTTTATAGAGTTTATTTCCCTCCATCATCAGAGTATCTGAAACACAAAATTTTAGTATATACAAAAACATTAATAAACAGTGATTGCAATAAAAGAAATTTTGTTAATATATTTCAACAACTGCCTTTGTAATAAAATTTTGAAGTTGTAAAGGGACTTTATGGATATCCTGTATATTAGGGTACCCTTATGAAATAGAAATTGATCCATGTAATAGAAGAAGTTGTCGAGGAGAAATGATGGTTTAGGTTTAAGTTTACAATTTACATATCATGTAGTTCCCGACATTGTCTAACATACAGGCCTTTCAGCCAATGACAATCAGGGGCAGAATGCAGGCATTCTCACTGGTCATGCTGCCCCTCCTGCTTACAACGCTCTCGCAAGCTGCTGCCTACTGGAAGGATATTGAGAACCCTTTCTGCAACTGAAAGGTAGCTCCTGGTCCATCATGTCGGAGCTTCTGCAGCGTCTGTCGAAGTCCTGTCGCGCCCTCGAACTCTTAGCGCCGTGCGGTGCGCGAAACAAATAGTGCGACGCGCTGGTTCGTAGACTCTCTCCCAAATGTTCGTTGGCGGACATGGACAACTTTCACGCCCTGCTACGCCTTCACTATGAAGCCAAATAAAGGTCGCCAGCCCCGCTTAGATCCGCGAATCAGGGTTAGAACAGTCCCTTCCTCTACACCACTATTCAGTGCCCTGAAACCATCTAATTACCTGCAGAATTTCCCCAGTCTGGTCACTGGGCTGGACAACAAACACTGTAGTCAATTTCGACACCATTACCAGTTCATTTCTCCCGTCCCTCCTGTAAACAATACAGGAACACAGTCTAAAGTCAAAGAGGGTAAGGACATAGACCAGAATTTCATACATCAAATTTTTATTGGAGCAAAACTCAATTTATTCTTCATGTAATAACGAGACAGCTACTTCTGCAAGGTGATGTAGTATATAATGTGTACAAGAACCAAGACGGAACAATAGGAGTGGAAGATCAAGAAGCAAGTGCACAGATAAAGAAATGTGTAAGACAGGAATGCAGTCTTTCCGCCCTTCTGTTCAATCTATACATCGAGGGACCAATGATGGAAGTAAAAGAAAGATTGAAGAGTGGGGTTTAAATGTTAAGAGTCGCTGATGGTAAGAGTCGTTGATGATAAGAGAACTCTTTTCTCGCTTTAAGGAGGATCGTTTTGACATTAGTGATTCTCCAAGTTCAGGAACACCTTCCAGATTTGACGAAGATCATTTTAATGTATTGTAAGTAGGCTATTTAGGTTTTCTTATTGGTAACGCCACGTAACGCTCTGTATGAAAATCACTGGCTGTGCTGTGTGCAGTCTGTGGCTAGTTTGCGTTGTTGTCTGTCATTGTAGTGTTGGGCAGCTGGATGTTAACAGCGCGTAGCGTTGCGCAGTTGGAGGTTAGCCGCCAGCAGTGCTGGATGTGAGGAGAGAGATGGCGCATTTTTGACAGCTGACGATCTGGACGTGTGTCCATCAGAAAAAGTACATTTGTAAGAATGGATGCCATGAACTGCTGTATATATATTATAATTTTTGAACACTATTAAGGTAAATACATTGTTTGTTTTCTATCAAAATCTTTCATTTGCTAACTATGCCTATCAGTAGTTAGTGCCTTCAGTAGTTTGAATCTTTTATTTAGCTGGCAGTAGTGACGCTCGCTGTTTTGCAGTAGTTCCAGTAACGAAGATTTTTGTGAGGTAAGTGATTTGTGAAAGGTATAGGTTAATGTTAGTCAGTGCCTTTCTTTTGTAGGGATTATTGAAAGTCAGATTCCGTTGCGCTAAAAATATTGTGTGTCAGTTTAAGCACAGTCTTGTACAATTTTTCTAAGGGGACCATTTTGTATAAATCCATAACGATCTGTGTACTCGAGAACTGGCAAATATGATGACCTGATCACTCCGCCATTGTCCGACATTTGCATCCAATGGGAAAGGTTAAAAAAATCGGATGTATGGGCACAGCAAGCTCTAAATTAAAATCACGAAAAAAATGGATTCTCGTTACCAGTTGACTAGTGGACAACACCGACCATTCCTGTCCTCCATCGTTAGTGGTGACAATAAATGGTGCCTTTATGCTACATAAGGAAAAGAAAGGGGTGGTTGACTCCAAACAAAGCAGCAACTCCCCATACAAATACCTGAGCCCATCCATAAAAGATAATGTTATGCACCTGGTGGAGCTGCGACAATATGGTGTTCTACGAACTGCTTTCCCGAGATGTAACCGTCACTGCGGACATTTATTTGTCAACAACTGAGACGTCGTGCAGACGCAATCCGAGAACAATTTTCAGGAACACTGACTGAAGTGACGCTACTCCACGGTAACGCCGCCCTCATTCTACTAGGTGACAAATGACACTATACACGAGTTGGGTTCGGAAGTTGTTCCGCATCCACCTTGTTCACCTGATCTTGCGCTCTCAGATTTTCATGTTTTCTACTCTATATCGAACAGATTTGAAGAAACTTCCTTTCCGGGTGAAAAAGCGCTTCCAGCATTGCTCGCCGGATTTTTCGCCTCAAAACCACGCGATTTCTACAATCGTGGAATCGCAAAGTCGCTTCAGTGTCGGTAGACTCTTGTAAGTGTGAAGGAGAATATATTCTTGATGACTGTAGTCTCTGTTACCTGTATATGTTGGGTATATTAAACTTGTGGGAAAACACTACGAACTTGTGCACCAACACAATATACGTGGCCATAGATATTCGGCTGTCTAGCAATGTGTCCGAAACTTGTCGGTAGATTTTTTCCCCTTTTTGACGATTGCCTGGTGACTGTAACGACCGAAACAAGTGAGCAGTGTGTGGTATAGATCTGCCACTTCTGAATGGCCGACCTTCGCTATACTGAGAGGGCGAAACTTTGTTTGGAAATGTTCTGACTAGCATTTGTGTCCACCTGGCAATGTTATTATTGATGTTATATGACATCGAGTAAACCTGAAATCTGAATAGTGCATTCTTTAATAAATGAACGGTTTAATTCTTGCGAACTGTCACCTCTCATTATCTGAGAGGTTTCCCAGAATCACTGCCATTCGTCGAATACCCTTGTACTTACTCTCGCTTCGAAGTCTGAATAAGATAGAAGTGCGAGAAATGTAATCTTCCCGTGACACTAATCCTTCTTAACTGCCCCACTAATTCGTTGCCTGCGATTCCGAAATGCCCTTTGACGTACTGCTTTATGTTGTTAGTTACAGTGATAAATTTATAAAATATTCAAATTGTGCTCCACTGTGTCAATATGCTGTATGAAAGCCAGTCCTTATTTGCTGCCAAAAGCGGCTGCTAGATAAATCTTTGTCTTGCTCTAACTACCGTTGTTTCAAAAATGGTACAAATGGCTCTGAGCACTATGGGACTTAACATCTGAGGTCTTCAGTCCCCTAGAACTTAGAACTACTTTAACCTAACTAACCGAAGGACAGCACAGATATCCATGCCCGAGGCAGGATTTGAACCTGCGACCGTAGCGGTCGCGCGGTTCCAGACTGAAGCGCCTAGAACCGCTCGTCCACGACGGCCGGCCGTTGTTTCGACATTTTGTGGTGGTGGTTGTTAGTGTTTAAAGTTCCGTCGACAACGAGGTCATTAGAGACGGAGCGCAAGCTCGGGTTAGGGAAGGATTGGGAAGGAAATCGGCCTTTCAAAGGAACCATCCCGGCATTTGCCTGAAACGATTTAGGGAAATCACGGAAAACCTAAATGAGGATGGCTGGAGACGGGATTGAACCGTCGTCCTCCCGAATGCGAGTCCAGTGTGCTAACCACTGCGCCACCTCGCTCGGTCGACATTTTGTCTTCCATCTGGCGTGCCCGTACTTAATACTCTCCACAATTAATAACATATAATTTTTCTGAGAACAAATATGACCTGTGTAATTCAATATTAGTAATATGTAGTTAAGTACTTACTTTGCAGCTGAAAGTGGTATAAATCGCATGTGCATGATTACAACGTACGTGCGGCCTGGTGTAACCGTGCGGTTTGAGGCGACTAGTCACGGACTTCGTGGCCACGGGTTGACTTGATACGGCGGAAGGCGGCTGGAGTTAAACCAGGAAGTAGGAAGCTCTGTTACAGAAATGAAATGATCGTATGGTTTTTATTGGCGTATCAATTATGATGAAAATGATGATAAAGGACACACAACATCCAACCCTTTGTCGGAAATCGAACCGGGGGCCCTTTGCGAGGGAGGCGGTAAAGCTACCGCTGCGCTACGGCGGCGGCCTATGTTCCCAGTCGCTTTGGGGGCGGCACCCGGCGTGTTGTGTTGCCTGCGCGGAATACGCGCGGTTGTTGTTAGGCTGCTGCGCGACAGAGGCGCCGCAACAGCAGGAACAACAACGCCAGAGCCGCGGAAACCAGGACACTGTCTGGCGGCATACGAGCAGCCCACACAGCAAGGATAGCGCGACCTCGACCCCACAGTAACCTCTTCGATGTACGGGAGCTATACCTCAGCTATCTAAAAAAAGTAGCTAACGTATTGTGCTATTAATAATATCGGTTTCATTTGTTTGCACATTATAGTCTAAAGGTGTTAAACATTTAATATTACGCATGTACTGTAGTACCGACTGTGTCAAGATACTATGCTTACCAAGTACTGTACTTTAATCTCCACGATACAAAGTCTTAATGCCTGTTATATGACGTAATGGTGACCTACGAATAAGATTTTTATAAGAAAAAAGGCAGACAGCGGGTTCTGGAGTAAGGCATCTTACGTTCTACGATATACTCTATTCCTCAAATATGTTATTTACTTATTTTATTTAATAACATAAGTTGCATTAAGTGCTATAATACATCCTTGGCCAAAAAATTGAACATCCTAGAAATTTTGCCCGTGTGCCATAAGAGTAAATAAACGCTTTGGTGTAAAAATTAGTTTGTTGGCATCGAAAAAGGCCCAAAACAATGATACACCAGAAAGCCACCAGTAAAACACAGTCTACATCGGTATGGAGCCACCAGTAGCTTGCGCAGTGCCTTGTTGAAATGTGTGTGAATTGCTAAGGGACCAAACTGCTGAGATCATCGGTCCCTTGACTTACACATTACTTAAACTAACTTATGCTAAGAACAACAAACACAGCCGTGCTCAAGGGAGGACTCGAAGCTCCGGCGAGAGTGCCTTGTTGACAGATTGGGTCCAGGGCTTCGTTGTGTCTGAGCCACACTCGAACCCAACCACCAGCTCTTACCAACTGGTACTGTCACGATCCCAGGAGAGTCGCTGTAGGGGATGTCGTGCTGTTAGCAAACGCACTCGCGTCGGTCGTCTGCTGCCATAGCCCAGTAACGCCAGATTTCGCCGCACTGTCCCAACGGATAGTGTTGGTCGTACGTCACACATTGATTCCTACGGTTATTTCACGTAGCACTGTCACACCTCTAGGCATACGCCGCTGCTCTCGGTCGTTAAGTGCAGCCCGTCGGGCACTGCGTTGCCCGTGGTGAGAGGTAATACCTGAAATTTGGTGTTCTCGCCACACTCGTGACACTATGGTTCGCGGAATGTTGAATTCCCTAGCGATTTCCGAAATGGAATGTCTCATGCAACTAGCTCCAACTTCCATTCCGCGTTCTAAGTCTATTAATTAGCGTCGTGCGGCCGTAACTACGTCTGAAACCTTTTCACATGAATCACCTGAGTAGAAACGACAGCTTCGCCAACGCACTACCCTCTCATACCTTGTGTACGAGATACTACGGCCGTCTCATACGTTCATATCGCTATCCCATTACTTTCGTTGCCTCACTGCATACAACAGTTAGCAAACATTACAACATGCGTTTTACAGAGTATCATTCGGAAAATACGAATTTAAACGCTTTCAAAGCGCAATAATGCTCTAATACACGTTCAAAAGAGAAACTGGAACTTGGAAGAACAGCTGTTTCCTGAAGTGTGCTGAAAACTCTGGTAGACACTCTACTGTCAGGGCGGACGGTATTCTTCGTCAGCAGCAGGAGCTCTGCCATCGTAGAAGCCGTAAACATAGACCGCATCTGCATATTTTTCATTACAGCAGACTGTGTGAGATTTTAGGCAGCGGGTGTACAAGCACAGTTAACCGATGCCTCTCTCTTATACACTTTCAGTCCCTCGCAGTACTTCACTCACAACGCACCGTGGACGACTGCACGTTCAACTGGCTGCTTCAGCCGCAGAAGGACATCCCGAGCAAAGAGGTTGAAAACAAAGTAGGTTGGGCTAAAATAAAACATCAAAGAGGTTCGGTGGATAAGATACATAAGTGGCCTTTACTAACCCAAAAACAAAAGTAAATTAAAGATGTTTTAGCTCGGTAACCATTCGGAATAATGCATACGTCCATGTGGAGTTATTTGCTTCAAATGGGAGTTTCTATCGTATCCCTGAATACTGACGATTCCTGCTGGGACACCGTGTAGATACATGTTACGTAAACTGAATAATGTTGGTAAACAAAGCGTCAATAAAGATCATAAAAGAATCGTAATAACATGCATATTAAATGAAGTCGGTTACAGTGTAGCAAAACAACCTATGTCACATGAACTTACATGTCAGGCATCCTCAGAGAACACACAACGATTACATAGGTGTGCCAGGGGGTGGCACCTATACAGGAGAGATGTAATTTGTATGAGAAGGGGAGCACGGGCTGAGATAAAAATTGATAAAATGCTTTAATTCTAAAATAAAATATATAGGAAAACGGTGTTTAAAAGGTTAACATGGATGCATAGCCAAAAGGCATGTAAATATAATGTAAGTATAGTTACAGAAGACAAATGACAACAGACGAAACTCGGTGACCCTACTATGAACGAAAAGTCGACCTGATAAACCAACGACGGCAAACAAACGGCAAAGGGTATCTCTGCATACAAACACTAAGTTATGTCATACGACTATGAGGAACTCAGTGTGGTCCGTTGTTTACACTAAATGGGCTTATCATACTATGTAATGAAATGTTCAAATGGCGTTCAAATGGCTCTGAGCACTATGCGACTTAACTTCTGAGGTCATCAGTCGCCTAGAACTTAGAACTAATTAAACCTAACTAACCTAAGGACATCACACACATCTATTCACGAGGCAGGCTTCGAACCTGCGACCGGAGCAGTCCCTCGGTTCCAGACTGTAGCGCCTAGAACCGCTCGGCCACCCCAGGCGGCTAAAATGTAACAGCCCTGAAATTAAGTGCATTGTAGTATATCCAACACATTCAGAAACGCATCCAGAAAAGCAATATTTTTTAAGCTTTTTTGCTCTTAGGAATGTCGTTCTTATTATACAGCATATGGTTGTATATTACAGTTTCTTGAAGGATATCCCTATGTGTACCTTCCTCCGTTTTATGCAAAATTGCTACATTATTGGAAAATTAGGTGAGAAGCAACGGTGGGTGTGATTTTTGAAATAAAATGAAAAATGTAAATGGCGCAGACATTTCACTCAAAATCAACAACACACTTGCGGAACTTGCATCGAGATATCAAGATGCGCCATGTGCTGAACAAGAAATTAAAAAAGGAAGTGGTATGTTACACGGCTCCTGTTGGAATGTACTCTCTCGTAATTTCATGCCAAGTTCTCCGTGATTCACGCCGCCCCTTTTGAACTGCCAATGGAGCTCGCTGGGCCTATCCGTTACGCTCTCGCGCGAACTGATGATCCAAAGACTTAATGGTCCAAGACTCATATAGAGTAGGCCACCCAAGGCTCGGTCTTACAAGCGTACTGTGTGCCACTTATTTCCCCGATAAATTACATTTCCTTAAGATTCTCCCGATGAATCTCATCGTGGCATCTGGTTCTCCTACTATTATTTCTGTGTCGCCATGCAACCTTAGGTCCTTCAGAATGTTCTCAAATTTTGCTAACGTGAAACTTCATTGGTTAATTCTTCATTTTAAGTGATTCTGCTATTTGAACTTATGATATACACTGACAGGAAATAAATCACAACAAATGGTTCAAATGGCTCTGAGCACTATGGGACTTAACATCTGAGGTCATCAGTCCCCTACAACTTAGAACTACTTAAACGTAACTAAACTAAAGACATCACACACATCCATGCCCGAATCAGGATACAAACCTGCAACCATAGCGGTCGCACGGTTCCAGACTGTAGCGCCTAGAACCGCTCGGACACTCCGGCAGGCAAATCACAACACCAAACAATAATTAATACAGAGTAATTTCGCGAGTATATTTGTCTAGGTAACATATTGATACGATTAACATTGCAAGATCACAGGTTAATATCAGCACGAGATAAGCCATTGAAAATGTGAAAATATGTTATATTAATAACCTGAGCAACAGCCGGAACGTTAAATGCAAGCATGCAAACGCACGTGCATTGTCTTGTACAGGTACCGGATGTCACTTTGTGACGTGGACTTTCATGTCTGTTGCACTTGGTCCGTCAGTACAAGGATGGTTAAAGCCGACTGTGGATGAAAAAAACGGTCCAAATGGCTCTGAGCACTATGGGACTTAACTGCTGAGGTCATCAGTCACCTAGAACTTAGAACTACTGAAACCTAGCTAACCTAAGGACATCAGACACATCCATGCCCGGGGCAGCATTCGAACCTTCGACCGTAGCGGTAGCGCGGTTCCAGACTGTAGCGCCTAGAACCGCTCAGTCACTCGGGCCGGCGCTGTGGATGACGCAGATCTCGGGTAACAACAGCGTATGTGTACGAGCGTTATTCTGTTGGAAAACACTCCCTGAAATACTGTTCACGAATGACAGCACAACAGGTCGAATCACCAGACTAACGCACAAATTTGTAGCGAGGGTGTGTGGGGTAACCACGGGAGTGTTCCTGCTGTCATATGAAATCGCATCCCAGACCATATGTCCAGGTAAAGGTCGAACGTGTCTAGCACGCAGACATGTTGGTTCCAGGCCCTGAACTGACCTCCTCGTAACCAAGGCAAGGCCATCTCTGGCACCGAGGCAGAACCAGCTTTCATCAGGAAACACAACAGACCGCGATCCTGTCTTCCAATGAGCTCTCGCTTGACACCACTGAAGTCGCAAATGACGGTGATTTGCGGTCAGTGAAGTGAAAGCTGCAGGGCGTCTGGCTCGGAGCTGTCCTTGAAACCACCGATTTTTCTAACAGTCCATTGCGTCACTGTGGTTCTAGCTGCTGCTCAAATTGCTGCTCCAGATGCAGTGCAATGAGCCACAGCCATACGTCGAAACACGATGGTCTGCCCGCTAGGTAGTACCAAGTGGACCTTAGAAGCCTGATCCACTTGCGACCATACTTTGTCGTGACCACTATTGCCAGGATCATGTACAGTGGCTGCATTCCTGCCAAGTGTTTCTGCAGTATCGCAGAAGGAACATCCAGTTTCTCTTAGTCCTATTACAAGACCCAGTTCAAACTTAGTGAGGTGTTTATAATCGCGTCTTTGTCGCCTTCAAGGTATTCGTGACTAACATCAACTCACCATGTCCAATCTCAAAGGTAACAAACATTCACAACAGGTACAGCGTGTATTTCGAGCAAAACTGATTTGCATCCTGTGAGGTAACGGGCGAATTGTGTCGCCCTGAAAATATTCTAAGTTGGGAGCCGGCGTGGCCGCTCGGGCCGACCACGTGGTGGCAGACGCTGGCCGAAGCAAGAGGGGCCCAGGCCGATCGCGTGGCTGGGAATTCCATGTTGACACTCTGACGAGGACGGTGCTTTGTGTCGATGAAGGAGATGTCTGTGACAGGAGTGCCAAAGATGGCGGACTTAGTGAAACCATAATAGCAGACATTTCACAGTTTGTATAGAAATTAATAGTAGCCAGATGAATCATGACACACGTCAAAAAGAAACATGTACATTACCATTATTTTCACGACGATTCTGATGGTGTAATCAGATTTTCAATATCTTTATTAGTTTAAAGTTTAATATCTGAGGGTAAATTATACAAATAACACCCACAGACGGCGGAAAGATTTGGACAGTGCAGCAGTTTGCGTGTGGTCGTGGAGGATAGAAATATTTCGGAGTGCAGACCAGTGCTCTTGTGTGACTTCAGAGGCTTCTGCAGTGAAGACGTAGTATGCGTTCAGAAGTGAATACCTCGCGAGCTATGTCGTTGTTCATGACTAATTACTTGAAGTAGGAATCTATTGTTTCCCTGTTGTTTAACTTATATTTTATTTAATTGCTGGACCATCGGCACCAATAAGTCTTTTGCAGAAGTATGCCGAATTCTCAGAACTACTTCTACTATCGTACTCATCATTTAAAGTCGTTAAGATAGTACCTGCAGATTTTATTTAATTGCTATCTTTCATTTATAAACGACTAAGTTGCATTAAAAATTCGCAATTTCCGAGTGATAGGAATCTTCTGCCATTCGATTCATGTGTATATTCATATTGTATACTGTAGACTCAGCAGTATTTGGCTTGTAATGCGGCAACTACGTATCCCAGCCCCTAGACAACGAAACCAGCCAAAACTTTCAATACTTCAATTTTGAGTGAGAGGGCACGTAGTTGAGAGCCACCACACAATTTCATTGTCATGTTGGAAAGCCCGCAGACCTCACGTTGGCGCTGCTAGCGCCACTCTTGTGTGACTGGTTCGAAATTTGCTTACAGATATTTCAGATGCAAAAACATGCTTCGCGACTTTCTTTTATGTCACACAATTCCCTCTTGGTGATGTGATTTTTTGTTCCCTCTGTATATGCTCTGTCGGTGTAAAACACACAAAAAAACTTTTCATCATGGTCCTGAGACTGAAAGTGTTACCTGCGCAAAGGAAGTTCTCTGCTCTGCAACCATGCCTGAAATACAATCCTCTGTATCTGCAGCTGAAATATATCTCGTCTGCGTGCATTATGAGTGTGCCTATTTGTGCAAGGCGGTTTTCCGACAGTAAGCGGGAAGTGTGCGGGCGGAGGGTAAGACGAGTGAAAAATTTACTTCAGTGCAAGATTTACATTGAAACTAGAATCGAAAATTCATGATCCAAGGCCTCCATTTACATCTTAAATTTAAAGTGCATCCGTCCTAAGACAAACGTTTATCGTCACAACTATGTCGAGTCAAACATGGAACACAGCTCGCAGTTATTCGTCGAAAGACTTCAGTCTAAAATAGTATTAAATACTCAGAAGAAAGGAGATAAGACAACTACTTCCTGAATACATGTACAGCAATAAATCCTTGCCCGTCTGTTAACCGAGATTATGTTAAGCCCACAGCTCGTGCCCGCTATTTGAACACATCAAGTCGCATACTCGCAAGTTTGTACTCAGAACTGGTGACGTTTAATAATCACCGTGATGCTTTCTGGAGACAGATGCATCTAGACGCCCAGATTTACAACCCAGTGCTGAAGCTCACGTGCCTACCGTGAAGCGGCTATCAAGCCAATGATTTTCTAATTACAAATCTGATATCAAAAGAATACCCTGTCAGTTCAAAAAGTTTCGAGACTGGATTAATAAAAAACAAGTGGGCGTGGTGGTGTTAATTCTTGAAATGTTGTACATAGTCTCCCCACAAATGAGGGCAGCGCACAGGACCTTCAAACTGCCGTGTGAAAACTGTCACAAAGATTCTTCTCTGATACGTTCAAGTCGAGCGTCACATTCGCAGCCTCTACGGT
Organism: Schistocerca gregaria; assembly: GCF_023897955.1. Lineage (NCBI taxonomy): Eukaryota > Metazoa > Arthropoda > Insecta > Orthoptera > Acrididae > Schistocerca > Schistocerca gregaria. Next base: position 801,766,023 of record NC_064921.1, on the reverse strand, counting down.
CTTTGTCGTTTTGTGCTACCTTTGCACTATTAACACCAAGCCTCGTCGCGCGTGACGATTTTTTTTCCAGGGAAGACTTCTCCACGTTCTTCATTTCAACCAATTCGTGGCAGGCTTCTACGCCTCGTTGTTTATGTTCGGGAGTCAAAAGGTGCAAGACAAAACTTTTCTATTCTTTTAAAACATTTTGGAGAATGTGTTGATCACTTGAATTAGAGATGCTGCTCCACTGTGATTTGTGACGCAATGTTGTCACAGTAAAGCCGTCAGCACAATGACCGTGCATTCGAACGTTACGCATTCAGTGTGCCGAGTTTATGATATAGCAGCGCGGCGAAAAAATAAAATAAAAAATAAAAAACTGGGAAGTGTTTCGGAACAAAGAGAGCAATATACAGTATATCAGATACTCTGAATGTGCGTTTGAAAGTAGACCAGTGAGTGAGATGGAAGAACGCCGCCTACGTCAGTGACGACATCTCTCTTCCCTAGCGGGCCAAACAAATCTGTTGCTCCGAATTCCCTCAATCTACCTGGCACTATCGGAAAACGCGGTGCTTTGCAAGAGATAGTTAACGATTTTGCCTTCTGGTACAATTTGCAACTACCAAGCACGTTCTTGATCCTCCTCTCCATACTAATGAAATAAACTGATTCCCTTAACTTCTTACAGCATTTCCTTGCCCCGTAATGCCCATAACTTAGGTGCGTGTACCAGATCAGCTTGTTGACTATTTCATTTGGTATACACAACACCCAGTCCTGTGTGTTCGGATTTCTACGGTAGAAAAGGACCCCGTTCTGAATTGTATAATAGCGCGCTATATTGGCATCTAAGTTCGCTCTAACTCTGTCCTTCACCATTCTCCATGACGCGTCTTTATCCTTTCTTTCGCGATATTAGTGGGTACCGCCCCTATGTATTTCTCGAACGGCACGCCCTGCATATACAATATGGCATATCTGTTCTCGTTTACCTCCTCATCAAAGCATTGACCTTGACAACGCATCTACCACTATATTCTGTGGCCCAGGAATATACATGACCGTAAACCTGAAACTCTTGTAAATAGAGTGGCCACCTAGCGAGTCGTCTATGGTTAAGTTTGGCCGACATCAGAAACTGTAGTGACTTGTGGTCAGTATAGATTTTAGTATGCCTCCCATACAAATAGTATCTAAACTTACTAAAACCCCATACTATTGCCGAAGCTTCAAGCTCAGTTATCGTGTAATTTCTCTCAGCTTTGCTAAGCACTCCGCTCGCAAATGCAATAGGTTGTTGTATTACTTCTCCTCCTTGCTCTTGGAACAATGTTACCCCAAGTCCACTACGGGAACTGTCCGTAGCCATACAAAACTCTTTCCCTAGGTCTGGATGCCCGAGAAGAGGTGCCAGTTGTAGTGCTTTCTTTAACGCCTCATACTCTTCCTGCGCTACAGGGTCCCAATTCCATACCGTTTTCTTTCCAGTCAGCTGACATAGTCTGGGTGTCACTGCACCCTCAATCTTAATAAGCCTCCTGTAAAAATTGATTAATCCTAAGTAACCCCTTAGATGACGTTTTGTTCTTGGCACCGGAAAATCTCTGATTGCTTCGAGTTTGTCTGGATTTGGTCTTATTCCCTCTGGTGTCACAATGTGACCTAGAAACTCGATTCCTTTTCGTTCAAATTCTGACTTTCCCAAATTCACGGTGACACATGATACGATTACATTATTTATTTCTACGCTAATTGTTGGGTGGAGTTCACTCCTCACACCTCCTACCTGCTCTAACAGATTCTCCCTTAGTTTTCCGTAATCGATATACCTAATATTTACACCATTAATAGTCTTGGCTTGCACCCCTCTATCATGTAGTCACCTTCTTGCTCTTCCGCCATTGTGACAGTGCTCGTCCAGTCGGGAACCCAGTACTGCCTATCCTCCCTTCGTCAATCATTTTCATTTTCCCTTCTTCTTCCGTCTCTGTCCCATCTTCTATTTTGCCGGTTTGATGGTCGATATCCCCATGAATTCTGCCCCCTATTTCCTCGTCATCTTCCATTTCCGTCATTCCTCTGATTCCATGCTCTCCTGTCAGTCTGATAGTTTCTGCCGTTCCTATCCTCGACTCTTTCTGACCTATGAGTCGTATCTCCGTTCACGATGTTGCTTTCATTACACAGTTCCTGTAACAAGTGCTGAAGTGACGCGGAATCGTCTAAGCCTCTGCGCAATCTCACTGGCAACTTCTTTATACAGATCCTAATGAGCTCCCCAGTTTCGTATGGCACATCCAAATACCTATTTCGTCTCAGCATTTCCTGATAGCACGCCACTGGATCTCTTATACCACCTTCGTTACAATTTGGCATCATCAATATGCTTTACTTAACGTGGTCCTGCCTACTTTTCGACCAGAATTCATTTAAAAACTTGTCACAAAATATATTTTAGCTACCACAGTCTTTAATAACTTCCTGCATTTTCGCTCTAGCCTCGTCCCTCAAACGGTTACACGCAAACTTCATTTTGAAGAGCGGTCCCCACGATGAAGGTAATGAATCTTGAAATTGAGACAGCCACAGGCATGGATGTTGGTAGTTATCTGGATCCGGAAAACAAGTGTACGTTTGCACCGACACGAAGTGCCTCCTACATTCTTCTTCCGCATTTATGTTTTCCGACCTTGGACTATACCCAGTTGGGTTTGCCACCTGTTTTATCCGACACAACCTTTCTTCTAACTCGCTGAGTTCGTCTTCCTCTTTCTGCCTATTTTCGTTTTTTGAATTTATCTCACTCTCCCTCAGCGATCTACCTGGTGGTGTTTCACATTCGCTACTGCACGCTAATTGTAACTGTGCTAGTTCTTCCCTATGTTTCCTATTTACTTCTAATTGTGCCTCTTTAAACTGTAATGGTGTTTGTATCTCCTCCTAGTCGGCATAAACCTCTCGCTGCGTACTGTCTGAGCCTGTTTCGCCTCTTATACTGATCTTTTCTACATCTGCGCTAATCGTATTCATTCTGACCACTACCTCCGCAACTTCATCCCTGTGTTTATTTAGCGCCGCTTCCTGCCGGGTGACTTGAGCTTCCACGCTGTCTAATGCCCCTTGTTTATCTGCAAGTAAGTCCTCCACTATCTCTTTGATTCGCTCATCGGGCAACACGTCCCTACGTTCTGTAATATCATTCTCTATTGCTTTTTCTTTCACGGCAACACATACTTGCTTCAACGCATCCAGATTCTTCTCTCCCTCATCTAACCGATTATTAACTGCGGACAGACGCTCATCGATAACTGTGTGTAGCTTCCTCATTCCCTCTTTATTTCCCTTATCCATTGCCTCCCATATTTCCTTATTCGCTTCCAATCTTTCCTTAGTCTCCCTATCTCTCTCCTTATTATCTTTATCCATCGCTTCCAGTCTTTCCTTATTATCTCTATCCATTGCTTCCAATCTTTCCTTATTATCTCTATCCATCCTCTGTAAAAAATGCAGTAGCGCATTGTCATTTGCTACTTTCGATGCGCTCACCTCGCTCGCCTGAGAAACCGTAGCTTCTTCGCTAAGGGTAGCTACACTTTCACTGCATACCGGACCTAGTCCCAGCTCGCCCGCGTCGTCGGGAAAAGCCCCCGATTGTGGACAAAGCCCGCTGCCTAAAGGATCACATAGCCGCGGTCCGCTGACCAATTCAGCCCCTTCCGATTGTTTGCTGTTCTCGCTCATTAACCCAAGGTCGACACCTACTTCCTGTTCCACTGCTACGTTCACCCCAGAATCACTCTCCTCCATAGTGACTACACTTTTCGACTGCGACCTAGTTACTACGGACATTACGCAACAAAATTATACAACGATCTTCCAGCCATGGACGATATAGCAATTAATTACCTAAAAAAATAAAAGATCCTCACAAATCCAGAAAGAAATTGCAATCAAAAAATTTTACTTCTTAGCGCTATCGCAATATATCCCATCAAAAAAAATCTTAACAGCAAAATCCTGGCAGGGTCGAATTATAAGAGGCACCCACATGCCTTGCTCATACTGTGGCATCAAGCAGTCAGGCCTGCAAGATGAGTGGTCTGCCATGCGAGTGCACTCATTCTTATTTATCGAGTAACATGAACTCTAGTACACACAATTAAGTTACAAGTTATTCTCCTGTTTGAATATTACGCAAAGGAAACGCACAACTGACTATTAGTAATTTACAGAACTCTGACTGTTCACTACGCACTGGCAATACCACATTTTCTTTCTTATTTAACGGCTTTGATCAACACGTGGCCATCGCACTGAATTTGAATGGCGCACACATTATAAATTCTGGATATCATGACAACATACAATTCGAAGGAAAATGCCACCAATCTTTTTCTTTTCACTATCTTATTTATTCCGATAAATTCTATAACCTAAACACACAAATTCTATAACCTACAACAATAACACATGAGAAATTCCGCCCAGTTCAAAAATGGCTCTGAGCACTATGGGACTTAACATCTATGGTCATCAGTCCCCTAGAACTTAGAACTACTTAAATCTAACTAACCTAACAACAACACACAACACCCAGCCATCATGAGGCAGAGAAAATCCCTGACCCCGCCGGGAATCGAACCCGGGAACCCGGGCGCGGGAAGCGAGAACGCTACCACACGACCACGAGATGCGGGCTTCCGCCCAGTGGGCATGGCTTTACATTGGTGATTCTCTATCTTATGGTCTAGTAATTATTTAAAGCTACAGTGCACTTTTTGGATAGGATGGTGGATCTTTTTCTATATCTCACACTTCGACTCTCACACCCATCGTTACGAAAATTTCCTTCAGACCGAGCGGTACAAAAGGAACATGCATAACCCACTACCTCTGAAACTACCTTGCTACTCTCCCATGCAAACCACACATACTTAAATTACATGACATACACCACACTGCAACATAGAATACAACACAAGGAATAATCACAACATTATCACTTTCAGCTTTCCCACTACAATTAGTATTCATCCCAGTTTCAAACGACACTGCCTCACTTCGTAACTTTTCTTTCCTACTACGAACTCTGGAGGATATATGCACGTCTTCCTGTGCAATGCAAGCAGATGGCAGCGGTAACAGTCGAGGGATAACGAAAGGGAAGCAGTGATTGAGAAGGGAATGAGACAGGGTTGTAGCCTGTAGTAGAAATGAAAACTTTGAGGTTTGCCGACGGCATTGTAATTCCGTCACAAACAGCAAAGGACTTGGAAAAGCAGATAAATGGAATCGACAAGGTCTTGAAAGGATGATACAAGATGAACATCAACAGAAGCAAAGCGATGATAATGGAATGTAGTCAGGTGATGCTGAGGGAATTAGATTAGAAAATGAGGCACTTAAAGTAAGAGATGAATTTTGCTATTTGTGCATCAAAGTAACTGATGATGTCCGAAGTAGAGAGGAGATAAAATGTAGACTGGCTATGGCAAGGAAATTGTCTCTGAAGAAGAGAAATTTGTGAACATCGAGTATAGATTTAAGCGTCAGGAAGTCTTTTCTGAAAGTATTTGTATGGAGTGAAGCCATATGTAGAAGTGAAACATGGACGATAACTAGTTTAGACAAGAAGAGAATAGAAGCTTCCAAAATGTGGTGCTACAGAAGAATGCTGCAGATTAAATGGGTAGATGACGTAACTAATGAGGAGATAATGAATAGAAATGACGAGAAGAGGAATTTTTGGCACAAGTTGAGTAGAAGAAGGGATCGATTGGTAGGACAAGTTGTGAGGCATCAAGGGATCACCAATTTAGTATTGTAGGGTAGCGTGGAGGGTATAAATCATAGGGGGTACCAAGGGATGAAAACTCTAAGCAGTTTCAGAAGGATGTAGGTTTCAGTAATTACTCGTAGATGAAGAAGCTTGCACAGAATAGAGTAGCATGGAGAGCTGCATCGAACCAACCTGTGGAGTGAAGACAACAACAACAACACACTACAAACAGAATAACACGACTAGCATATGAACAAGAGAGGACATGTGCTTTTTGATAAAGCTAATGTAGGATTTTTGCGCTTGTCCATTTCGTAAGCAGTGTGATTTACGAGCCAGGTACTGTCGACAACTCCCCCTGGAGCACGCAGAGATCGTTTATACCACGCTGAGCCACACGTGCCGTATGCACAGGTCGCATCGTGTCTGAGCGTTTAGCAGCACTTTTAAACTCGGCACGCTCAACGTTGACTTTCAAAAGCACGGTACGTGTGCCGACGGCTTACGGTTTACCAATACCTGCTGATAACTTTGTTTACAATTGTTAGTTCTCGCCGCGGTGACGGCGGTTTTACGCGAGGAACAAAAGCAGTTTGGGAACTTTTTGAACGGACGGAGTGCTTCGCAACATCATTATCCTGCCCTAACTGTATAAGAAATACGAGAGATCGCGGAGTGTGCAAAAGCGTCCACACGCGTTACCACATTCAACATGCACACAGCCGCTGCAGTTACTTAGCCGCAAGCGGCGTCCTGCAAGCAACTGTATGTGCGCCGCTGCCCTGTTCTACCTGCCTGTTAACTTGGCCGGGAAACATATGACGTCAGCTACTGCATCACTCAGCCTCCCACATAGTGTACACCACACTTATGTTCAGGTCTCTTTAGCTGCGTCAGTAGACGACAACTAACGCTGTAGAGGCGAAGACGCAAGCATAACCAAACCTACAGGCACCTCTCAGTGTTTCAGGGCGATTGGTGTTTCCAGTGATTGCGAAAGGAGAGGTGTTTTCCGCAGTGCTGGTCGTGTTTACCTTCGCGGCAGACAGGAGGAGGCGGCGGTGTGAGTCACTGGCATGGCGCGCCCAGCCCAGCCCAGCCCGGCTCTGTTCAGACCTGCGCTGCTCGGCCTCTTTGTCCGGACTCGAGCCCCGGCGCCCGCCCTCCCCCCCCCCCCCCCCCCTCCTGGCTGCTAACTAGCCCCCTCCACTCCGAGTGTCGCGGCGAGTCGAGAGCCAGCAGACTCCACGCCGCCCCAGCCGCGGATCGACCCGCTCTGCGCTCTCGAGAGCTTCTGGTGGCGGCTGCTGGGCGCGCCCCCATATGCTCACAGCGTCGCCGGGGACCACACAATGGCACAGAGCGAGGGGTAGCCGAGCGGTCTGAAGCGCCTTGCCACGGTTCTCACGGCTCCCCCCGTCGGAAGTTCGTGACCTCCCTCGGGCATGGGTGTTTGTGTTCTCCTTAGCGTAAGTTAATTTAAGTTTAAGTTGTATGTAAGTCTAGGCACCGATGACCTCAGCAGTTTGGTCCCATAGGAACTTACCACAAATATCCGAAACGAAAAGTGGCCCAAAGCCGACGCTGCCACAAGTGAACGACCGCAGCGGCGCAGCTACCAACGTCCAGCTGATCGCACCCGCTGAAGTCTCCAGTTTACGAAAGCATTTACACTCTCCAATCACATTAATGTGACCGTCTGTCAAGAGCCTGAGTCGCCACCTTATGCAGCGTGGACCGCTACGAGACGTACAGGAACAGGGCCAGCGAGATTCTGGAAGGTACCGACAGAGATCTGGAGCCACGCCGACTCCAGTGCCGTGGCCAGCTGCGCTACGTTCCTCTACTGAGGATCCGTGGCGCCTACAGTCCGATCGAGTTATTCCCACAGGTTCTCCACTGGGTTTAAATCCGGATAGTCTGGTGGTCTGGGGAGTACGCTAAACTGATACTAGTGTTCTTCGAACTAACCTGTACACTGCGATCTATGTGACACTTTGCGCCATCGTGTCGAGGGAAAAAAAAGTGCGTGTAAGGGTTGACAAGGTAGCCAAAGACAGATCCATACTTCTTTTGATCCACTGAGCGTTCCAGAATGACGAGATCACCCAAGGGATGCCTCTAAAGCATTCCACACCCATCAATGCTCCTTCCTCCTGCCTGCACCCTTCCAACGACAGTAGCAGGATGTTTGCTTTTAGACGTTTCACGCCGTACATAGCAATGCCCATCTGTCTAATGAACTATAAATTGTGATTCATCTCAAAAGCAGAACGTGTCATCACTCAGTGGACGTCCAGTTGCAGTACTGGCGTGTGAATTCCAGCTTTTGTCGCCGATAAGATGCAGTAAGCAATTGTGCAAGAGCAAGGCGCGAGGTGCGGAGGCCCGTACGGAGCACGTTCTCTGGACGGCCATAGGGGAGACGCTGTTGGCAGCCTCTTAGTTCTTGTAGGCTGTTACCTGCTTAACAGATACACGTCTGTTTGCCTGTACACATCTCTGAAGTCGTCATTCAACCCTGTGACCTATGGTGCATGGTGTACCACAGTTGCCTCAGTGCCATTCACCATGTACTTTACCCCCGGCGGTATGCAATCGGTTCACAATCTTAGCCGTTTCAGGAATGTTTTCAGCCTTGGCCCGAAATCCAGTGACTGTGTCCCTTTGGACGTTCATTAAATCGCTTCGTTACTGCAATACGACAACGAATGCACTGTTTTCCACGTCCCCCCAACATGCTGTATACAGGGTGGTCCATTGATAGTGACTGGGCCAAATAACCCACGAAATAAGCATCAAACGAAAACACTTCAAAAAACGAAACTCGTCTAGTTTGAAGGGGGATACCAGATGGCGCTATCGTTGGCGCGCTAAATGGCGCTGCCATAGGTCACACGGATATCAACAGCTTTTTTTTTTTTTTAAATAGGAACCCCCATTTTTTATTACATATTCGTGTAGTACGTAACGAAATATGAATGTTTTAGTTGGACCACTTTTTTCGCTTTGTGATACATGACTCTGTAATAGTCACAAACGTATAAGTACGTGGTATCACGTAACACTCCGCCAGTGCGGACGGTATTTCCGTCGTGATGCATTACCCGTGTTAAAATGGACCTTTTACCAATTGTGCAAAAGGTCGATATCGTGTTGATGTATGGCTATTGTGATCAAAACGCCCAACGGGCGTTTGCTATGTATGCTGCTCGGTATCCTGGACGATATCATCCAAGTGTGCGGACAGATCGCCGAATAGTTACGTTATTTAAGGAAACAGGAAGTGTTCAGCCACATGTGAAACGTCAGCCATGACCTGCAACAAATGATAATGCCCAAGTAGGTGTTTTAGCTGCTGTCGCGGCTAATCCGCACATCAGTAGCAGACAAATTGCGCGAGAATTGGGAATATCAAAAACGTCGGTGTTGAGAATATTACATCAACATCGGTTGCACCCGTACCATATGTCTATGCACCAGGAATTGCATGGCGACGACTTTGAACGTCGTGTACAGTTCTGCCACTTGGCACGAGAGAAATTACTGGACGATGACAGATTTCTATTTAGGGACGAAGCGTTACCGCTGTTGGTGAACGACGCTTAGTCCCGGCATGATATCATAATATGCACTATTGGGCATCGGAAAATCCACGATGGCTGCGACAAGTGGAACATAAGCGACCTTGGCGGGTTAATGTACGGTGCGGTGTTATCGGAGGAAGGATAATTGGCCCCCACTTTATCGATGGCAATCTAAATGGTGCAATGTATGCTATTCCCGACATAATGTTCTACCATGTACTTCCAACATGATGGATGTCCCGCACATAGCTCGCGTGCGGTTGAAGCGGTATTGAATAGTATATTTCATGACAGGTGGATTGGTCGTCGAAGCACCACACCATGGCCCGCAAGTTCACCGGATCCGACGTCCCCGTATTTCTTTCTGTGGGGAAAGTTGAAGGATATTTGCTATCGTGATCCGCCAACAACGCCTGACAATATGCGTCAGAGGATTGTCAATGCATGTGCGAACATTACGGAAGGCGAACTACTCGCTGTTTAGAGGAATGTCGTCACACGTATTGCCAAATGCATTGAGGTTGACGGACATCATTTTGAGCATTTATTGCATTAATGTGGTATTTACAGGTAATCACACTGTAACAGCATGCGTTCTCAGAAATGATAAGTTCACAAAGGTACATGTATCACATTGGAACAACCGAAATGGAATTTTCAAACGTACCTACGTTCTGTATTTTAAAGTAAAAAACCTACCTGTTACCAACAGTTCGTCTAAAATTATGAGCCATATGTTTGTGACTATTACAGCGCCATCTATCACAAAACGAAAGAAGTGGTCCAACATTCATATTTCTTTACGTACTACACGAATAAGTAATAAAAATGTGGGGGTTCCTATTTAAAAAGAAAAAACGCAGTTGATATCCGTTTGACCTAAAGCAGCGCCATTTAGAGGCCAACCATAGCTCCATCCGGCTTCCCCTTTCAAGGTAGACAAGTTTCGTTCTTTGTAGTTTTTTTGTTTGGCGCTTATTTCGTGAGATATTTGGCCCGGTCACGATCAACGGACCACCCTGTATAAACCTTCCACTGCTAGTGGTGTCACCTGCCGTCTGTGAGTGGTTGCTCGTTGAAGTCTAACATACGCGAGGTTCTCATTAACATGACTGGATCCTGTACATCTCCTGGTTCTGTACTCCACCAGCAACGTACAGCGTGTGGCGGAGTGTACATAGCGTACCACTGTCACTCCTGCCCCCTTCCTATTCCATTCGTAGGTATTGTGTGCATAGAAAAGCCATCGGTACCCCATCTCTATGGGCAGAGATTTCTCCAGTTTAGGCGTCACGGTAGTTACGAGGGATGTGTTGTGGCCCTTAAGGCCCAGGTGTTCGGCAGGATTCTGGTTTCAGCTCGAAAGGGTCATTGTGCAGCCTTGAGATGATGAGTCCGTCGTTCCGTAATCCTCCTAAGTAGCTTGCGCTCAGGCCCTACCCTACTAACTTCAAAACTGGCAAGTTTGCCCCGATGACAGATGCTTTCCACCACCTGTCGGAAGCGATGCCTTCCGTAGGAGTTCTGTTGGTCGTATTAGAAACTGTCCAATGAAATGCCTGCGTTTCTGCCCCTGAAACTGATTGGCTAAAAGCGCTAAATGGTAAAACAATTACGAGGAGTAGCTCGAGGCTGGTGAAACCGAGGAGGCGGTCAGTAGCCCTCGTGGCTCTAGCAGGCAAGTGAAGCGTTTTCATGGGGCGGATGAGGTATTTTAAGGGTGTCGAGTATATCATGTCTCAGATAAGTGATCCTCAGTAAGTAACGGTACCACCGACGACCTTAAAACGGCAATCGATGCTAACGTTATAACTCTGCGAGAAATGTTAGAGGAACGTGACCATGAGATAACCTAATGGAAACAGAACAATCAAACTGGGATTCGTTTCCGATACACTCCAGCAGAGTATAACTAACGGGAAACAGGTGGGTCGGGAACATTTGTTCTCCCAGCACAAAAACAAGTTGTAACATTACATATTGAAACCGGTCGCCAGCATTCTTGTGTTAACCAAAATGATAAAGCAGAAGCAGTACTGAGTCTAACGTAACCTACCTTGACACACACACTAAACTCTTTCTTACATCTGTTCCTACTACAATATACTAACCTAAACTGGCAGATAAATGTGCTACTAACAAACAAATGGCCAAAGAGATGGTGAACAGTAACATGTGCCTCTCAACAACAATTACCTTAAATAAACTAGGTGTTACAGTTTATAACCAATTACCGACACACATGAAACTAGTAGCAACACTGAACATGGAATCATACTCTGTTACTTCATTGCTTAGTACAGGGTCTCTATGCCTGTGCATTAACCAACTTGCATTAGAATAGATAACACAGTAAATACTTCTTTCCTAAACTCGATTTGAAGCAACTGAACAGAATGAAAATCTAACTACACTGGCTCTGAAGGATCCTTTGCATTGCTTCATTAACTAACTAGCCTTGTACACGAGGACCCTTAGACCATGCTCATTAACAAAACTACACCATAATGTATGACGAAAGGTAAGTAATCTTATCATTAATTATTACTTAAATAAACCAAAACATTCTATAACTCTTTAAATAACAAATGTGCTTTCATAAACAGTCTTTTGACCTAATCAAAAATATAATTGACTGTGCAGCTGGCAACACAACATTAAGTTCAAGTTGAACCACTTTGTCATAATAAATTAGGACACTCGGAACTAAATTCACTAGGATAGGATTCCTGTCCAGGTTCGTGATTTGGAATAATCACGGGTGTAAGATAGAGTTTTTGGCAACACCACGATTATAATTAAAATCAACGAAATTTCACAAATACCTGGTCCAATTACAGAATGCCAAATACAAACAATTTAGTGGAAGGCTGGTAGCACTGGTGGCGCAATTTGCAGTGGCTGTTAAGCTGGCGACGATGCAGTCATAGCAATACTATTGTCCTCGCCCTGTTACATATCTTCTTGGCGTCGAAATTATATTTTTATAGGACCAAAAACCATGCCTTGGTAATTGTATCACCAAATGGAGCATCCGAGGCCCATAAATACTGCCCGTAAGCTCTTCTGGCCTCAAAACGCCAGGAATATCAGCCACAATTATCCGCTACTACTAACGAGATGTTAACCACAGCACTGCTCAGACCAGACTCCTTACCCGTCACAAAAGACGAGTTGCCATTGCACGCCATCCACACCTCATCCACTCTACCGGGCTACTTCCTTAACTGCGGGGCTTCCCGACATCTTTTACATTCAACCCCCTGTTCCCTAACTATGGACCAAGTCATTTAAAGTATATTACATAACAATCATTCATTTAGTTACTTAAATTCACAAGCATAATTTAAACAATATCGTTCAAAAGTTGACATAACTGAAGTATGTACACAAAGTCAAAGAATTTCCGTGACAGATGTACGTTGTACAGAAGCAATACTACAAATTGACGTAGAAATATCGATACAGAAACAAAAATAGGTCAAAAATAGGCGTTACAAGTTTGATATGTTGAAATACGTACTTCGCAAGTGTTTTCCAGTACGCCGATGTTGAATTCTGCCCAATTTTACGGTTTTCTCTACGGCGGTGGCGGGTTCAGTTAGGGAGCAGGTGCCCTCATAGGAGAGGGTGGAGTTAGCAGCTAACTGTTTGATAGGCCTGGTGAAATGAAGCCTATAAATTACTTTTTTTACTGTGATAAGTTAAACTGTTGTGTTTTTTGGGGAAAGAAGGCTTTTTCAGTAAATTCACTGGTGAAATCATCCCATGTCACCAACCAAGTTGTGGCGTTGGTTGTCGCAACGCTTCCACGAATTTCCTAGTCGTCAGCTTCAAGTGACGAGGACGAACCCATCGAAATTTTGCGACAACACAACGCCACGACTCGGTTGATAACACGAGATTTCATCGGTGTTATGGTTCTGCGTGCCTTGTTACCTATTACTAAGAACTGTTATCTAACCTTGTTTTTTGGAGATTATCGGTGCCTGCTAGTATAAATCAACTGGAGACAGTGTACTGACTGTCTGCGGTGTACGTTTTGCAGTCCAGTGGACGGAACTGAGAAATGTTCTGAACACAGTTGCCGGGCTTTATATATTGACTTTGGGATGGTGAGAAGTTTAATGCTCTCTCGCGACCCAAGGGTGTTTCGCGGCTCTTAGTATTCCGATTCGATTTAACAGTGAGTTGAATCATTGTAGATTTTTATTCGGGTCCGCCAGTAAAGATTTATGAGTAAATCAATGGCACAGTGCTCGTGTAATTAGTCTCCAACACCAGACGTGGCTAAGAGTGTATGGATGCTTACCGCGGCCGCAAATGTCTTTCTACAGCCTTATTCCACAGCAGTTTATTGATTATTTCGGCAGCTCTCTCACTTTCGCTAAAATCCATGAAAAATTGTAAGACCATCTTCCCTTATCTTCCGGTAAACCAACTGGGTACTGGACCCAGACCAACGAGCAATACTCAACAATTGGACAAAAGAGGTTTTTGTAAACGATCACTCTCGTGTGCGAGTTGTACACTATCTGTTCAAAAGCATTCGGACGCCTGTTAGTGGGACATTAAAATGGTTCGTCTCTACACTTCACCTTTACGACAGTTTGAACTCTGCTGAGGACGCATTCAACGAGGTCTCTGAATGTCTGTGGCGGAATTGTAGCTCATTTTTCGTCAAACGCCGAAACCAAAATTGGTAGTGATGTTGGACGCTGGACTGTAGGACGAAATCTATGTTCTAACTCATCCAAAAGGTGCTTCATTCTGTTCACTTCGGGACAACGGGCAAGCTAGACCATTTCCGGAATGTTATTGTCACAGGCCGTTGCCTCACAGAAACTGGTTTATGGCAACGTACATTGTCATGCCAACTCAATCTTCTGCAAACTATTTCTCCACTGTACGCAACACACAATGCTGTAAAATGGGCTCTTACTATTCCGCATTTTGCATTTTCTTAACTGCAGTGAAGGAGCCACACAGCACACAGTAAATGACCTCCATACCGTAACACCACCTCCTCTACACTTCACAGTTGGTTTTCCACATGCTAGCAGGTGACATCCTACAGGGATTCGTCAAATCCAGAACCTTAAATCGGATTGGCACAGGGTGTGGCCCGATTCATCACTGCAAATCATACGTTCACAATAATCCACTGTTAACGAAACTGATGTCTGGAGTAGTCTAGGCACTGAGATCAGTTACGAACACTTAACAACTGGCGCACTAATTGTCATCTTCATCACATATCTTACGGATCTCCGTGCCGACACGTTCACGGGAGCTCAGTCCGTCAGTTCACCTGATGATGGCGACATGTATGATCGCCGAAATATTGTGCCCGTTGGACATTGTAGACCGACAGTACACCCGTGGATATTTTGATTCTTTCTTCTTATTATTTTTCCATCTTTATTCTTTTCTCAGTTTCTTTCATTCGTCTCACTTTATTATCAGATTTTTATACTTCTTTAATACTGGGTAGTGGTTTATTTTAAGGGGTAAATTGGTAATACAAACTGCTTGTTGGCTTCTATCTAGGGTTCCTCGGCCGACGTTTGTTTGACGATTTTTCTGACGCTCCGCCGCGTGATTGGCTGAAATTGTCATAGCTTCACCCTCCATTGCTGGTGGTGGACTGGAGTCGAGCTGGCTGCCACAGGCTGTATGTTAGCGACGCGCCATCGACCAAGGGCTTTTCCGTGCTGATTTCTGGTGCGGTTCTCCTCTTGCTACCTGCAACGGTCTTTTGCTGCAGTACGGGAATCCAAAATCCCTTGACCTTGAGGCTTTCTAGTATCTTTTTGAAGCTGTTCTCGTGTTTGTGTATTTCTACTTCTTCTCTGAACATGCAGGTGTGATCACTCTTCTCTACAGCCAGAACTTCCGTGTCGACAATTTTACTACGTGGACAGCCTCACACAGCGCATTCTCTGCCACAGCCGATTCCTCCACCTGCCCCAACCTGCAATGCTGCATATGTTCTGTGGTCTTGGTGTTGACTGATCGTCCAGTCATACACCCGACTTTTCCACATGTGCGTGGTATGCCGTATATTCCGACATTGCTAGTGGGTCGCTTTTCTCCTTTGACGTTCTAAAACATTCTGTGATCTTCTTTGTCGGTTTATAAATATTTACGCAATATACTGCCAATTCTGTCCGTCACTGTTGGAATATATGGCAGAAAGTCCGTACTCGACATTTGTTTCCGCGATGTGTCACTTCGCCGAGTGTATGATTCTGTTAGACTTCGTATATACCTGGTGGAGTACCCATTGCTTCTCAGAACGCTTTCCCGGTGTTGCATCTCGGGTCTGATGTGCTGCGGCTCACATATTAGTCTCGCTCACGTTACGAGCGTATTAATCATGTCTCTGTTCTGGATTGGCACAGTTTAAGAAATTACGTAAAAACGGAGGAACCATATTGGTTACCTAAGTGATAGACTATTACTACACATGAATGGAAATGGAAATGAAGTCGCATGCTTCTTGACAGAGCGTAGGGGAACGACGCGGAGACCCTCACCGCCGTCCTAGGCAAGGTTGTTTGCCGTTGTCTTCCTCCGACGTAATGGGGATGAATGATGATGACGAAGACGACACAACAGCACCCAGTCATCTCGGGACAGTTGAAAATCCCTTACCCCGCAGGGAATCGAATCCGGGACCCCGTACTTGGGAAGCGAGAACCCAACGCGAGGACACGAGCGGCGGACAGCAGATGAATGAATAAATAAATACATAAATAAAAGCGAGATCCCGCTGCAAACAGTGGTCACATCTATATGCACCTTGCCAATCAGATACTGGACTCTGTAGACTGTAGCTAGCTGTTCAGGTGAAAATTTCATCAAACGCGTTTGTTGTGGTTCAGAGCTGCCAGCACTCTATACTTCATCTTCCCTGTTTGACAGCGACTCAGTACGACACCGATATTTATAAGGGAAGTATCATATTGTGGGTGTTTCAAACTAAATTGGTGATGGGGAGTCATCAACAGAACTAGAAGTATCTTCAGGAAGCCACAGGGAAGTGTGTTGGCACACTTGCTGTTCAAGTAGTGTTTTAACTACCGGGTTGACATCATTTATAGTAACCTGAGCTTTTTGCAGAATTGCACTTACCTATAACAGAACTCTGTCTGGAGAAGCAGCACAAATATTCAGTCAGATACTGATTTGATTTCAAAGTGATGTTAAAATTGTCAAGTTGAAGCAAATGTCCAAAAACGTACAATTTCGAACTTCTCAAAAGCCAAAATCATATATTCTGTGACTACAATATCAGTGAACCACAAATGTAATCAGTCACCCATTACAGATACCTGTGTTTATATATTGGTTGGTATGTGAAGTGATCGATGACATAGTATAAGTTGTATGCAAAGTATGAGGCAGACTTCGGTTCATTGGTAGGATATAGGTGAAATCAAACCAGTGTACAAAGGAGTTTGTTGCAAAATACTCTTACGACACTTCCTAGAATACTGCTCATTTTTGTGAGACCCGTACAAAATAAGCTGTCCAGCCTCATTAATGTGACCACCTGTCAGATGCCTGAACAGGCACCTTTTACAGCTGGAGCCGCTGTGAGTCGTGCAGGATGAGAGTAAATAAGGTTCTGAAACGTGCCGACAGGGATGCCGAGCCACGCCGACCGTGGACTGAGGCTCCGTGCCGCCTACACCCCAATCGAGGTGGTCCCACAGATGCTCGGTGCAATCGTGCCGAGGAAAAACGAACTGCTTGTAAGGATGGATATGGTCCCCAAGGATGCAGGGATACTGTGTTGATCATTTGGGCTTTCAGGATGAAGAGATCACCCATGAAATGCCATGAAAACATTCCCCGGCGAGGACCCTTTCGACTGTTATTGCAGGTAATTTGCTTTCAGGTGTTTCACGCCGATGGAGCCTAGAACGTGACAGATCAGAAAAGGTCAGATGTCGCCACTAAGTTGATGTCCAGCTGCGTTACTGAAGATTCAAGGCTTCGTCGCCGATGAAGAGCATTCGCATGAACTATTTCGTGAAGTTTCAAGGACCAGTATTACGTCAGGAACATAGGAATGTACGGCAGTCACATACGTATTGCTCCAGCAGGTACCACGAAGATAAGATTAGACTAAGTACAACGCACACGGAGGCGTATACTCAAATATTCTCTCCGCGCTCCATCCATAAATGGAACCAAAAGCCCTAATAACAGATACAATAGAGCTACCCTCTGTCATGCACATCAGAGTGGTTTCCAAAGTATGGATGTAGATATAGATAAGCGATGTGGTGCAGAGCTTGAGGCAGTCAGCTCGCATGTGGAACAAGAGTGATTATCCCGGTAAACCCACATTCGTATTTTCTGTACTTTCCTTCCGCAGGTAAGACGAACGCTGTGAGAGTTTCTTTGAGAAGGGAGTCAGCTGAGTTTCTTGCTCATTCTTCTCCAATTCGAGATTCGTGTGTAGTGATCTCGACGCTGGTGGGATGCTGAAGAAAATTTTGTATTGTTATCCTTCGTGTGGATATCACAAGGTCAGAAACTTCCTGTGCACTTCTAAGAACAAGAGATTTACCGTCGTAATTGTTATCCTTCTTGTGGATAGCACAAGGTCAGAAATCTCCTGTGCACTTCTAAAAACAAGAGATTTACCGTCGTAATGAAACAAGAATACGATACATCTTGATTTGCTATGGTCTGGTCGAGTGTTGCAAAAGTGGCACGACAATGGCAGTTGGCGGTCACTCTCGCCAGTGTTGTCACCCCAGGGTCTCACGCTCTCGGCGCCGGCAGGTGCTGCAGTCTGGCTCCAAGTGGAGTATGCTCCTTGCTCCAGGAAAATGCCAGGTCAAGTGTAAGTACCGAATTCACCCCAGCAAATCAATGGGCAGGTAGGCATTATCGTAACTAAGATCGTTGTTATTAATAATTATGAAAGGATAACATCTACTTAAGATCGGTGGAAGGCTGGCTGTCGTCCGAAAATGGGATAGTTATGAGAAAATCGATTTTGAACGAATACTGAAAGTAGGCAGTGTGGAGGTGTAGCCGCCCGTGATTGGTTCGTGCTTCTTGGCTGAGTGCAGTTCTAGAGGGACGCGTTTGCCGCCTAACAGCGCGTTACAAATTCATGCACTGGCTTCTCTCCTCTAGGCACAGTGAATCGGTACAAACGGGACGGGGGGCTTCTTGGTAACAGAGCAGCGAGGACATAACTAAGTTCTTTTTTTCGGCGTTAGGCGTAAGAAGTGTTAACGTTTGAGTCAGGTATATAGCTGGCTCCAGCAGTTACCATTAAAGCGACGAAGCTATAGTCAGTAAAATTGAAAAATGCTATAATATATATTCTGCACTGAAATAATGGCGGTGTGTTATTTTGAGGGTAGCTGAATTAATAAACCGTACTTTTAATGCATCTAGCGTTTTTATTTCAGTACCAGAACTCCTGACTACACTTCATTTCATTTGGTATGAGTAATGATCTATTGTCAGCTGACTACATGTAACAGTGCCAACAAATGCGAAACGGTCGTAATATTCCACGTAGACTATATGTAGCTTGCCTCTGCCGAGATTGCACGAAACCATCTCTTCCCTCTTTGTTTTCCCTATTTCTGCATAATTTATATGCTATTTGCACTATGAAATCCCGTAATGTTAGCGTACGTTCTAAATTACCGAACTGGTGCAGTTTATGCAGTTGGTCCGTGATTAAGTGCGTTGGGGCAGGCTACGAAACCAGAATGTCCAGGTGTAACGTCGCGAGTCAACATGCAATAGTATTTACTGCACTAATATGCAGTACGGCTCGTAGCTTTGGAGCCATTGGCGGTGATAGAAACAACCGCTTGTATCTTAGAGTGACTCATTCGCACCTGTCGCAAGCCTAGCTGTGGGAAGCGGTACCTGTGTCAGTTCGAGCGACAGAATGTTCAAGCCCCTAAGAATGTAAATAAACTATATTAAATATTATTCAATTTAGTTAAAAGTCAACATATTGACTTTTGTTATTAAAAAGAAGATTGTGTAAAAATCTCAGTTTTCTAGCTGGAATACTTTCAGAGTTAGAGAAAATGATCTAAAACACCCCAAACCGACACTTGTAAGATTAAAGTCAGTTAGCATTCATAACAGTTTGTCTTTTAGTATCATGTGAAGCCATTACTGAAGCTCACAGCACGTTAGGTCAATTTGTTTAGAGTTTCATAATTAAAACTTTAACTATTTGTTATGGCGTACAGATCACGGTGCACCACATTTTATTGGACTGCATTTTATTTGCTGACCAGCGGACTGCAGCGAATTTGCCGGCTGATCTACAGTCTATTTTATGCAATGCTCAAAGACATGTGGTTCACGTTTTAAAGTTCTTTGAATTGTCCCACGTTTTTAACAAGATTCTGGGGAGAAATTTTTAATGTGTCAACGAGGTGGCTGGCTCATCCAAATTTTTTCTTATGTGGTCAGCCAGTCACATTTCCCTGTGCTGTTCTTTTACCTCTTTTCTGTTTTGTTTTCCCTCAGTTTTAATTTCTTGATTGGCTATCTTGCCTCCTCATTGGTTTTCGTGCATGTGAGAGTGCCTGTGCGATAGTCATTGTGTGGTTGTTCCGTGTGCATGCGTCTACGACAGTTTTCGTTCTTATCCACATTCGTCTGTTTTAACAGATGTCACGGCGCTGATAACCTCGCCGTTGGGCACCCATAAGTTCCCAAACCACACACACACGAAACTATTTGGCATTTTTCGTAATATAAAATTCCGATAAGATCAGTATTTATTTAATGTGTTGTTGTGTGAGTAAATGGGAATGAGTGAGAGTGTGTATGTGGGACATACGAAAAAATTGCTATGACGTATGTCTAAGTGTACTTGCGTTGTAAGGAGGCAGCCAGAATAACCGTTTGCAGAGTAATAAGTTTCTAAATTTATTTCAACTTTAGATTTCCCTTCGTTTGGTTTTGTTAAACATTATATTAATATTTGCATACTGAAATGACGTAAACGCAACTGGGAACAGTGATTGGCGGAGGGCAGTTTTGGCGCCAGAATAATCCCGAAGGATAGTTCTGATTGGCTGGTCATTTTGATCAGCCTATCAGAGTTAAGCAGTTTCCGCGTACTGCTAAGTAGTTATACTGGGAGAGACGCAGACTGAACAGCAGTCGCTGGTTGACTATCGGACGTGCAAGTCATGTTGGACGTGTCCGTCTACATTATGAGTAAAACGAAGAAGTTACTGGTTTCTCGGGTCCGGATTGTACTGCCGTGAAAGCAGTTGCATTTACGGACAGATTGTGAAAATCTGAGCTTTATGAAGTGATCTGTTGGATAGATAAACGCGTGTGAACTTTTTTTTTCAAGTAGTAGTGGAGTTATTTAGAAGCAGTGTCTAGAGTCGCCTCTACGTTGTCACACTTGTGGAGTGTGTCGTCTGAGCAAATCACCAGTGTATACCTCCGACAGGACTGCGTCTAAAGCGCAGCGACATCATACTAATCTTTGTGTTTTGGATAGCCTTGTTTTTAACTGTGCAGTTTCCTTTCAGTATTGTTGTGTTTCGCTTCGACCACGCAGGCAGCAAGCACTAACTGTCTTAACACATTAGCGACAGCCGCCGGCGTGGCTGCCTACGAAATGCCGTCTCACGAGACGGTCTCTGCGATGAGCCGCCCCCGGCTCTTGAAGAAGGCGGGGGTGGAGCCGCCCCCGTAAACGCCGCCGCCGCCAGTGCAGGCGGGTAAGCGGGTTCCGCCCCTAATGACCAATTTGCCGGCGGGCGGGGGCGGAAGAGGGGGCAGAGAGGCTCTCTGGAGCCGCAGCCAGGGGCCTAGCCGTCCCCACCGCCACTATCGCTCTAGTACACGCCATGCTGTCGCTTCTTGCGCTTCAAACGTGCAATGTCAGCCTGACAGAGTTATCTGCAGCCAGTTACAAATTATTCTTTCGTACACACACGTACATACTGTACGTACTTGTATTACTTGTATAAGCTGTGTATCACAGTGAAATTGATGGAAGAGGTAACTCTTCATTGTACTATATATTAATGTTTCTCCACAATATGTTCAAGGAAGAGGGATGAAAGAATTACTTCTTGTACTCCTCTGCAAAGGCTGATATTTACCTGATTTTATCTGCACCACCTCTATGGCAAAAGTACGTTGAGAACTGCAGAATTTCAGTGTCTGTCCTGAATGACGCTCCCTGGAAATTCACGATATGCACAACGTCTTTCTTCCAGCGGCTGCCACTTAAGGGTTCGATTACATTCTCTCGAAAGACTTTGACCATTCCCACCTCGCCTCCACCTTCTTTTTTCTACACGGTCGATGTCACCGGTAGGAAGGAAGATTTTTGGTTCAACATCCTGTACACGATGAGGTCATTCGAGACACAACGCGAGCACGGGTAGTGGAAAAATGTGGGAGGAAATCGGCTTCGACTTTCTAAAGGTATCGATCTCAATATTTTCCTTAAGCTGTATAGTGAAAATTGAACGGAAAACCCGTCTCCGTGCTAGCTGTAATGTCTCACGTGGTGGGTGGAAGCGTGTGTGGGTGATTCAGCGGACAGGCGTATAGCCTCGGACCAACAAACGCTGACGTACATAAACCCGTCACAGCGTAGGAAATGCAGTTCATTTAAAAATCCCTCCGAGGCATAAAACGGTGGGAGCTGACACTTCATCTGTACAATTCTATAGCAGATGCTTATCATGATTAACAAGTTGCTGAGTGGCATCCCTTGCAGAACGCATTCACTGAAGGGATAACCGTATTGTTCCCATAAACGCAGCAACCACACTCCATTAAGGATTTCTATCATTTTTTGTTTTTATTTTTTACTCATCAGTCTTCTGACTGGTTTGATGCGGTCCGCCACGAATTCCTCTCCCGTGCCAACCTCTTCATCTCAGAGTAGCAATTACACCTACGTCCTCAATTATTTGCTGCATGCATTCCAAACTCTGTCTTCTACAGTTGTTGCTCTCTGGAGTTCCCTCTAGGACCATCGAAGTTATTCCCTGATGTCTTAGTAGATGTCCTATCATCCTGTTCCTTCTTGCCAGGGGGTTCCATGCACCCCTTCCCTTGCTCATTCTGCAGATAACCTCCTTATTCCTTACCTTACCAGTACAAGTAATTCTCACATTCTTCTGTAACACCACAACTCAAATGCTTCTGTTCTCTTCTTTCCAGTTTTTTTACAGTCCACGTCTCACTGCCTTGCAGTGCTGTGAGACAAACATACATTCTGAGAAATTTCTCCTGCAAATTGAGGCCTATTTTCGAAACTAGTAAACTTCTCCTGTCCAGGAGTGCCCTTTTTGCGAGTGCTAGTTCCTCTTTCCTCCGACCGCATTGGATTATTTTGCTGCCTAGGTAGTAAATCCAATCCCAAAGAAAGCAGGTACCGACAGGTGTGAAAATTGCCGAGCTATCAGTTTAATAAGTTATGGCTGCAAAATACTAACACGAATTCTTCACAGAAGAATGGAAAAACTGGTAGAAGTCGACCTCGGGGAAGATCAGTTTGGATACCATAGAAATTTTGGAACACACGAGGCAATACTGATCCTACGACTTATCTTAGAAGATTGAAGAAGATAGCATTTGTAGACTTGGAGAAAGCTTTCGACAGTGTTGACTGGCACGCTCTCTTTCAAATTCTGAAGGTGGCAGACGTAAAATACAGGGAGCGAAAGGCTATTTACAATTTGTACAGAAACCAAAAGCCAGTTATAAGAGTAGAGGGGCAGTGACTGAGAAGCGAGTGAGACAGGGTTGTAGACTGTCCTTGCTGTCAATCAATCTGTATATTGAGCAAGCAGTAAAGAAAACAAAAAAAAATGGAGTAGGAGTTAAAATGCATTGAGAAGAAATAAAAACTTTGAGGTTTGCCGATGACATTATAATTTTGCCAGAGACAGCAAAGGACCTGTAAGAGCAGTTGAACGGAATGGACAGAGTCTTGAAAGCCGGATATAAGATGAACATCAACAAAAGCAAAACGAGGATAATGAAACGTAGTCGAATTAAATCAGGTGATGCTGAGGGAATTAGATTAGGAAATAAGACATTTAAAGCAGTAGATGAGTTTCGCTACTTGGGGAGCAAAATAACTGAGGATGGTCGAAGTAGAGAGGATATCAAATGTAGACTGGTAATGGCAAGGAAAGGTTTCTAAAGAAGAGAAATTTGTTAACATCGAGTATAGATTTAAGTGTCCGGAAATCTTTTCTGAAAGTATTTGTATGAAGTGTAGCTATGTATGGAAATGAAACATGGACGATAAATTGTTTATAGAAGAATAGAATAGAAGCTTTCGAAATGTGGTGCTACAGAAGAATGCTGAAGATTAGATGGGTAGTTCACATAACTAATGAGGAGGTATTGAATAGGATTGGGGAGAAGAGAACTTTGTGGAGCAACTTGACTAGAAGAAGGGATCGGTTGGTATGACATGTTCTGAGACATCAAGGGATCACCAATTTAGTATTGGAGGGCAGCGTGGAGGGTAAAAATCGTAGAGGGAGACCAAGAGATGAATACACCAAGAAGATTCAAAAGGATGTAGGTTGCAGTAGGTACTGGGAGATGAAGAAGCTTGCACAGGATAGAGTAGCATGGAGAGCTGCATCAAACCAGTCTCTGGACTGTAGACCACAACAACAGGTAGCAGAATTCCTTAGCTTTATGATCCCCAATTCCGATGTCAAGTTTCTGGCTGTTCTCATCTCTGCTACTTCAGCACTCTCGCGTCCTCGAATAGATCTTGAGTTTTCTTTTTCATCTTTCTCTATGTTATACTTGTTAACAACTTGTGTGCATCACATAATAAGCTAATGGTGCGATAATGGTACACTTATCCGCTCTTTCAATCTTCCGTATTTTGTGGATGCCTATACATCAAGGTGAGCAGTGGTTTTGTTGCCACGTCCCCTACTGATTTTAAAATTCTTATGCAATGTTATCCATCACTTCGACCTTATTTGATCTTAGGTCATCTAAAACTGTTTTAAATTATAGTACTGATCCCCGTGTCTCCCATTCGGCTCCTGTTTCTTCTTCTACCACGTTATCAGACAAGTCCTCCCCCTCACAGAGACCTTAACTGTATTCTTTCCATTTATGCACTCTCACCTGTGGATTTAATCGTGGAATTCCCGTTGCACTCTTCATGTTACCGCCCTTGCTTATAATTTCACCAAAGGTTGTTTTGACTTTTCTATATGCTGAGTCAGCCTTTCCGACAATCATGCCGGCCGCGGTGGTCTCGCGGTTCTAGGCGCGCAGTCCGGAACCGTGCGACTGCTACGGTCGCAGGTTCGAATCCTGCCTCGGGCATGGATGTGTGTGATGTCCTTAGGTTAGTTAGGTTTAAGTAGTTCTAAGTTCTAGGGGACTGATGACCATAGCAGTTGAGTCCCATAGTGCTCAGAGCCATTTGAACCGACAATCATTTCTTTTTCGATTTCTTCCGTTGCGATTCGTTCACACAATCCCTTAGATTTATAGCCTAACACTTTACCTCGTTTTTATTACAACTTGCCACTCAAAAGAAAATCTGAGATAAAACTATATGGCATCGGCACTTACACGTTTCCACAAAAAATATATTCCTTTCCAGTCGTCAACAATTTTTTGTTCATTTTTCATTAATTAAAAAAACTAGACCAACAAGGCCACAAAAATGTCCCAGATCACGGATGCATGGATGTCTCAATTTTAAACGAGAGTTATGTAAGTTCCCAACTTAAAACGGTAGATTTCGTTAGGTTGGTCCGCATATTCTCGGCCTATATAAGCATATTGTAGCCACAGGTCAGTGTGTGATGGTTCAATCGGTCACCTGTGAGATATGGGAAAGGCAACAGCCGTGTTAGAAAGCTACTCCGAAATCAAAGAGCTTCACTTCAAATTTAAACGGAGCTTAAGTTTCAAAGGCGCACTGAAAATGAACCAAGTCAAAACTGGTGTGAGGAACCATGCGTGAAGAGTTAAAGATTTGTAAAGTAAAATTCTATCTACCGATACAAAAAATCCTGAACATTTTTGGTCTTGTGTAGGTAACGGATCGAAGCCATTGTCGAGACGCTCTGTAACCATAATGGCACCGAAACGCAGGATGAGAGAGAGAAGATCTAAATTTCACACTCTATTTTCCACCAAAGAAAATCGCAATGTTGTTCCTCCTTTCAATCGTCGCAGTGGCAGATGCTGGAATAAGTGTCCACGGCATATAAATACAACTGAGTCAGTCGCCACGGGACCTGAAGGATTACCTACTCGATTGTACATAGAATAACGAAAGAACTTGCTCCTCTGGCAGCAGAGTACGGTAACTCGCTGGAGCAACAATCTTTCTACCTTTTTTTTTCAGTCATCAGTCTGACTGGTTTTATGCGCTGTGCCACGAATTCTCGTCCTGTGCCAACCCCTTCTTGATCTCAGAGTAGCACTTGGAACCTATGTCCTCAAATTTTTGCCGCATATTCTTCAGTATATGTCTTACACTCAGATTTTACTCTCTACAGCTCCATCTAGGATTCTAGGTTATTCATTGGTATCTTAACATGCGTCCTATCATTCTGTCCCTTCTTCTTTTCAATGTTTTTCATATATTGATCTCCTCACTGAGGAAAAACCTTCTGATAACAGTTCACCTAAGTCTCAACAATCTTCAATAGCACCACATCCCAAACGCTTCAGTTATGGTCTTTGCCGGTTCTCTTACAGCCCACAATCCACGTCGCTACAAAGCTGTACTGCAAACGCAGGTTCTCAGAAACTTCTTCGTCAAATTAAGGCCGATGTGTGATACCAGTAGGCTCCTTTCGGCCAGGAACTCCCACTTTGTTAAAGCTAGTCTGCTTTGTTACGTCCTCCTTGCTTCGTCCACCATGTAATAATGTGCTTCCAAGGTAGCAAAACTTCTTCACTTCGTGTAGTTCGTGGGCTTCAATTTTGATGTTGAGTTTACCACTAAATTTTGCTAGTACTCATTACTTACGCCTTTCTGTGGTTTACTCCTAATCCATATTCTGTGCTCGGAGACTGTCATTTCCGTTCAGCGTGTCCTATTATTCTTTCTAGCTTTCTGTGAGGAGGGCAGTGTGGAAGCGAATGTTATCGTTGATGTTTTTTCACCGTGGATTTCAAAACTCCTTCTTCGATATAAGGTTTGAACACTTCTGGCGAATGACTGCATCCCTTTCTTATACTCTTTCTAATCCGAACACTTTGTTGTTGGCCAGCGACTCTTACTATTTCCTGTTGGTCCTTGTACGTGCTGAATATTAGCAATCTTTTGCTACTGCTTACAGCTACTTTTCTGAGAATGTCGAACGTCTTCCACCATTTTATTCTGTCAAATGCTTTTTCTAGGTCGAGAAGTTCTACGAATGTGTCTTGACTTTTCTTAACTCTTGCCCTCATTATCAGCTGCAACGCCGAAACTGGCTTTCTTTTATAGCGCCATACTGATTGCAATCTAACAGATCTTCAATTTTCTTTTTCATTCTTTTGCATATTACTCCCGTAAGTAACTTGTATGCGTCAGCTCTTAAATTTGCTGCGCGATAGTTCTCACATGTATCTGCCTTTGCTATCTTCCTGCTTGTGTGGATGACACTTTCGAAACTCATTTTCTTTACCGTCGAAAGTATGTATTCTATTCCGCTCTGTTGCCTGTCCATTTCTTTGTTTTCCAGTCTCTCCCCGTATGTCTCACCTTTGCTCCCTGAGGAGCCCTCAGTCTTCGCAGGATTTTCACATTGAAAGTCCATGTATTGTTAAAAGTCGGATGTACTAAGTCACAGTGGTCATAAATCTCTGTTTGGAGACACACTGAACAATCATCTTGAGGTTTGAAGCTCTTCTGTCCATGTTTGCTTACAAACAAATTTGTTTTTGGAGAGGGTCCGTCTTGAGCAAAACACAAATTTTAATTTTCTTCCTATTGCCTAGACATGTTTCGCTGGAGTTTCAGAAACATCACTAGTCTTTTTACTATTGTCTACAAAACAGGAAAAATGCTTGTTACTACTTGTACACATATAAATCTGAGTTTTTAAGGCAGTATTTACACATCTGAAAAACAGACAAAATTTTGTACATATACTTGATACAACATGCTGTGGATATCCTGGATTTTATGTTATTTAATGCACAGTGAAACAAAATAACTGTATTAAATAGCATAAAAACCAGAAATCCAGGAAATCCACAGAGTTTGGGTGACAAGGTATATATATCAAGTGAAACAACAAGTTTACTGTTACACTCAATGTTTATTTATCTCCACGAAGAATTCAAAAGCCTTGAACCTCTATCATCAGGTGGATTTACATGTCCTAGTATGACGTGTATGTGTGTATCTGCGTGTGTGTGTATGTGTGTCTGTGTGTGTGTGTGTGTGTGTGTGTGTGTGTGTGTGTGTGTGTGTGTGTGTGTGTCACATGTCATACTGACAAATGTAAATCCACGTGATGATGGAGTTTTAAACCTTTGAAACGCGTCATGGAGACAAATAAACAGTGACTGGCAACAGTAAACTTCTTGTTTCACTTAATGTCAATAGCACTCTCTGTAAAGCCTAACCTAAAATGTTTGCATCTAAAGGTACCTATACAAAATTCTGTCTGTTATTTTAATATGTAAATACTGTCTTAAAAACTCAGATTTCGCCGGCCGGGGTGGCCGAGCGGTTCTGGGCGCTTCAGTCTGGAACCGCGCGACCGCGACGGTCGCAGATTCGAATCCTAAGTTCTAGGGGACTGATGACCTCAGATGTTAAATCCCATAGTGCTCAGAGCCATTTGAACTCAGATTTATCTATGTACAAGTGGCAAAAAGCATTTTTCCTGTTTTATAGAAGATAATAAAAAGAAACTCTGGTGATGCTGAAACTTCTAGACATGGCCTACACCTCAACAGGAAAGGGAAGGGTAAACTGGCTGGACTGATAGCAGGAAATTTAAAGGGGGGAGGAACTACATCTCTTGGTGGAAACTCTTTTTTAGTGTAAGATCAGTGTCCAGTGGGAAACTCAGCCAGGCAAGTACTAAAGATGTTAAAAAAGTTCAAGATACTCACAAAAGTAAAGTGAAAAATAATGTTAGTATATTTCATCAAAATATTGGGGGATTGAAGAATAAAAGTACTAAAGATGTTAAAAAAGTTCAAGATACTCACAAAAGTAAAGTGAAAAATACTGTTAGCATATTTCATCAAAATATTGGGGGATTGAAGAATAAAATTGATGAGCTTCTGCTTTGTTTAGAAGATATAGAAACCAAGAATGTAATAGATATACTATGCCCGTCTGAGCATCACATTGTCACTGATATGCTAAAGGTTAGCATCAATGGGTACAAATTAGCTGCACATGTAAGTAGAGATAATATGATGAGAGGAGGAGTTGCCATATATGTCAAAAGCTTCCACAGTGCAAAAAATTTAGAAACTAAAAAATTTTGTGTAGAGCAACATATGGAAGCATGTGCCACTGAACTTAAACTAAATGATGGCACTTTCATAATTGTAACAGTGTATAGGTCCCCCTCAGGGAATTTCCAGCTATTTCTAGAAAACTTGGATGCTTTGTTGTGCTATCTGTCAGACAGGGGGAAGCAAATTATCATTTGTGGGGATTTCAATGTTGATTCCCAGAAAGAGTGTAATAGGAAGAATGACCTTTTAGTATTACTCAGTTCTTTCAATTTGAGCTCCGTCATTGATTTTCCTACTCGGATAACAAAGAACAGCAGTACATTGATAGATAACTTTTTTATAGACCAAGATAAGTTTAAGGACATAAATGCTTATCCTGTTGAGAATGGTCTTTCAGATCATAGTGCACAGCTTGTTACAGTACATGACATAGCTCCATGCAGTATAATAAATCAGACTTTCAAAGCAGTGCGTTCAATTAACAATATAAATATTGCAAACTTTAGGGAAAGCCTACAGCAGCTAGACTGGGATGAAGTGTATAAGAAACCCGATGCGAACTTGAAATATAACTTATTTCACAATACATTTTTAAGGGTATTTGAAAATTGTTTTCCCAAGAAAATAGTTAAACATAATTCCAAGAAAACATATAAAAAACCTTGGCTAACTAAAGGAATAAGAATATCTTGCAACCGTAAAAGAGAACTGTATCTAACAGCAAGATGGAGTAATGACCCCAAAATTGTTCAATATTATAAAAACTATTGTGCGGTACTAAGAAAAGTTATTAAAAAGTCCAGAAGCATGTGTATCATGTCTGAGATCAGTAACTCTGATAATAAAATTAAAGCAATTTGGAATATTATTGAAAGGGAAACAGGGCAACCAAGAGCACAGGAAGACTTTAGTGCAATAAAACTGAATGACAAGTGCACTAACAAACAATCAGAAATTGAAAATATTTTGAATAATCATTTTTTAAATGTTGTGGAGAAAATAGGATCTAGATATTCACTAGAAGAGACAAGGCTATTAATAGAAGAGGCCACACCTGCGCAGTTTGAAACAACTGTAATTCCACCAACCTCTCCCTCTGAAATCAGTAAAATAAGAAACTCACTGAAAAGTAAAAGCTCTTACGGAATTGATGGCATTTCCAGCAAAGTACTTAAAACTTGTTCCCCACAGATAAGTAGGATTCTCAGCCACATATGTAATACCTCTTTGGAGCAGGGTGTTTTCCCTGATAGACTGAAATATGCCATTGTAAAACCATTGCATAAAAAGGGGGATACGTCGGATGTCAACAACTACCGCCCAATCTCTCTTCTGACAGCTCTATCAAAAATTTTTGAGAAAGTAATGTATTCAAGAGTAGCCTCCCATATTTGTAAAAATAAAGTACTAACAAAATGTCAGTTTGGTTTTCAGAAAGGCTTTTCAACAGAAAATGCTATATATGCTTTCACTGATCAAATATTAAATGCTCTGAATAACCGGACATCACCCATCGGTATTTTTTGTGATCTCTCAAAGGCCTTTGATTGTGTAAATCATGGAATTCTTTTAGATAAGCTAAATCATTATGGTTTGAGTGGGGCAGTGCACAAATGGTTTAATTCATACTTAACTGGAAGAATGCAGAAAGTTGAAATAAGTGGTTCGTGTAATGTTAAAACAACAGCTGATTCCTGAAACTGGTGTGCTATCAAGCACGGGGTCCCACAGGGTTCGGTCTTAGGTCCTTTACTGTTCTTGATATACATTAATGACATACCATTCCACATTGATGAAGATGCAAAGTTAGTTCTTTTTGCTGATGATACAAGTATAGTAATAACATCCAAAAACCAAGAACTAAGTGATGTAATTGTAAATGATGTTTTTCACAAAATTATTAAGTGGTTCTCAGCAAACGGACTCTCTTTAAATTTTGATAAAACACAGTATATACAGTTCCGTACAGTAAATGGCACAACTCCAGTAATACATATAGAATTTGAACAGAAGTCTGTAGCTAAGGTAGAATTTTCAAAATTTTTAGGTGTGTCCATTGATGAGAGGTTACACTGGAAGCAACACATTGATGGTCTGCTGAAACGTCTGAGTTCAGCTACGTATGCTATTAGGGTTATTGCAAATTTTGGTGATAAGAATCTCAGTAAATTAGCTTACTATGCCTACTTTCATTCACTGCTTTCGTATGGCATCATATTCTGGGGTAATTCATCGTTGAGTAGAAAAGTATTCATTGCACAAAAACGTGTAATCAGAATAATTGCTGGAGCCCACCCACAGTCATCCTGCAGACATCTATTTAAGGATCTAGGGATCCTCACAGTAACCTCACAGTATATATATTCCCTTATGAAATTTGTTGATAATAATCCAACCCAATTCAAAAGTAATAGCAGTGTGCATACCTATAACACCAGGAGAAATGATGATCTTCACTATGCAGGGTTAAATCTGACTTTGGCACAGAAAGGGGTAAATTATGCTGCCACAAAAGTCTTTGGGCACCTACCAAACAGCATCAAAAGCCTGACAGATAGCCAACTAACATTTAAAAATAAATTAAAAGAATTTCTAGATGACAACTCCTTCTACTCATTGGCTGAATTTTTAGATATAAACTAAGTAAAAAAAAAAACTTAATCATTAGTGTCATGCAATATTTTGTGTAATGTAATTTCTTGTACAGACATCTTTTATTAACCTGACACGTTCCACATCATTACGAAGTGTCGTATTCATGATCTATGGAACAAGTATTAATCTAATCTAATCTTCAGTGAAACACCACTGGGGAGTAAAAAGAAAACCAAAAAACGTATTTTGTTCATCTACATCTACATGGATACTCTGCAAGTCACATTCAAGTGCCTGGCACTGACCCTCTTCAAAAACAAAACACCGTGAATTATTTTGAAATACCTGTTCAGTTTACCAAAAGCACTCCATGCCACTGTTACTCTCCTGTGTATTTAGGTTGGTGTCTAAAAAGACGTTGTCTGAAACTGATCTAAACACAAAATACTCGTCAGCTCTTTCTGTGACATCATTGTTAATTTATTCTATTTTTCTCACTTTTGTTATACATTACTTTGATCCTATTTTGAATGAGTTTAAGGCTCACTTCCAAAACTGGTCTGTTAAGCTCTTCCATTTGCTTCGTCCATTCCTTGCACATTCAAACAATATTCACTGACCAATCTTTCTTTCATACGAATACCGACTCCCTCTTTAAAAACCAACATACGAATTTCAGAAAGCGAACTTTGCTTCTGAATAATTTCCGCTAATAACTTGGGCAACACTCCTCTCGCAAGTCGATAAAAATAACTTGTAACATAAACGGTGGCGACAAATGCATTGTCACATCCTGTCCTTCCAGTATTCCACCTGGACCATTCTCCATTGACAACACTTATATTCACTTAAAATTTCCAATGAGGGTTTCGTTAATTTCGTAAATCATTGCCAGAATTTTCGGCCTGGTTATAACCCGACTGCACAGTAACCACCTGATCCCTCTGCAGAGTTTCCGCAGCACCATCGCCCTGCCAAATTAAAAGATTCACACGCTGTTGCAAGTCGCATAAATTTGTTTGGGTCTGCAGAATTTGAGAACGACTGGCGTAAATAGTGAGGACAGATCCGTTGTCCGGCCACACAAGTGCGGCCAGCGTGCCCGAACACGGCTCACTCGTGACCGTGGCGCCCCTACCTGCCTCGAGCGCCAGGCAGCAGTTTTAACACGGGAGGCACGAGCACTGCTCACCTGGGCCGACGGTTCCGCTGACAGCTGTAACGGTTGGTCTGACAGGCCGCTTAACCGCTGTGCGAGTTCCGCAACACTTCCGTGGATTTGTAACTCGTAGACCAGACAGGTCTTTTTTAAACAGACAATCCCCATGACAGGTCTGGGTGCAGTCGCCTTATCCGTAACAAGCTGTTTATGCAGTACCAAATCTTATAAATTTAAGTTTCTTATGGCTAACTTAGCGCTTAAACAAAGCAAATACCTTGACCCTGTAAGAATCTATTGTTGTTTTATCCAAGCACGGGAATACAGCTTAAAATTCCAGTCTGAAAACATTAAACAACATGTCGAGGATAATAGATAGAGCCTTATCGTCTTTTCCATTTTTACTTCCTACTTGTCATATAAAGTTAAAAAAATACATCAGTCTCCTGCTTCAGATCAGCTGACTTTTTCTCTGTCAAAGATGGGTTTTTAAGGAACATTAATTCATAAAATTCTACTCTTATTCCTGCACTTTGTTGATATTTTCTTTGTGTAGTCGTTTTTAAACCTAAATCACTTTTAACTTTCAGCTATTTGGCCACTTATGCACATCCACTAATACGCAAAATAACCAAGTGCTCAAGGAGCATACGAAATGTGTCATGAAAAAACAGCAAACAGCAGAATAGAGATGAAGACGACGCAGCACCAGAGAAACCTCCACTACAGCTCGATTGGGCGCTGTGAGAGGTGGTTAACTTGCGACTCGACCATCTCCCTAACCAACGCCAAGATGAAAGCTTTCTTTCCGAGTCCATTACGCTCCGTTAACAGCCTGTGTGAATGCAGTTCCTTGAAATGCACAGTGGAATGTGGATCCCGGTTTAGTTCCCCATTCGGAATTCCGAAACTCCGAGAGGGGATTGCCAAGGGGGAGGTGACCGTGAGAAAAAAATTGAATAATCAACGAGAGGGTAACGTGCAACGAGTC
Organism: Schistocerca gregaria; assembly: GCF_023897955.1. NCBI lineage: Eukaryota > Metazoa > Arthropoda > Insecta > Orthoptera > Acrididae > Schistocerca > Schistocerca gregaria. Next base: position 801,732,460 of record NC_064921.1, on the reverse strand, counting down.
GGAGCGTAAAATATCAGAAGTCTGAACGTGATAGAGGAACTAGAAAAAGTGAAAAAGGAAATACTAAGGCTCAGTCTAGATATAGTGGGGGTTATTGAAGTGATAAACAGAAAGAAGACAAGAACTTCTAAACAGATGAGCGAAGGGTAATACAACACAAGCATGAAATTGTAGGATCAAGAGGAAGGTATGGCACAGACTGAGTTATTGTCACCAGTTTAGTGAAAGGGTTGTTCTCATCAGAATCGACAAAACACGAACACTGGCAACAATAGCTCAAGTAAATATGCCGACGTCGCGAGCAGAAGATGGCGATAGGGAAAGCATATGAGAATACTGAACGGGTAATTCAGAACGTAAAGGGAGATGAAAAGCTAATAGCAATGGAGGATTGGGATGCTGATGTAGAGGAAGGAGTAAAACAAAAGTTTTCGGAGAACATGGGCTTAGTAGCAGGAATGACACTGAAGAAAGACTAATTTAATTCTGGAATAAATTTCAGCTAGTAATAGCGAAAACTCTGTTCAGGAATCGCAAGGGGAGGAGAGGTAACTGGAAAAGGCCGGGAGACACGGAAAGATTTCAGTCGTATTACATTAAGTACAGGCAGAGATTACAAAATAACATACTGAATTATAAGGCACAGTCAGGAGAATATACCGATTTAGATCACAGTTTAGAAATGATGAATGGTAGGCTGAAGTTTAAAAGACTACTCAGGAAGAATAAATGGAAGTGAGATACTTGAAACGTCCCCTTAGAAAAATTGTACACGACTGGTCTATGTGAAACGTCCTCTTTGAACAATTATACACGAATGTGCTTAAACTGACACACAATAGTTTTTAGCGCAACGCAATCTGACTTTCAAAAATCCCTACGAAAGAATGGCCCTGACTAACATTAACCTATATGTTTCACAAATCACTTACCTCACAAAAATCTTCGTTACTCGAACTACTGCAATACAGCGAGCGCCACTACTGCCAGCTAACTAAAAGATACAAACTACGGAAGTCACTAACTACTGATAGTCACAGTTAGCAAATGAAAGATTTTAATAGAGAACAAACAATGTATTTACCTTTATAGTCATAATATATATATCAGTTCATGACACCAATTCTTACAAATTTCAAAACTCCGCCATCTCTCTCCCCACATCCACCACTGCTGGCGGCTCACCTCCAACTGCACAACGCTACGCGCTGTTAGCATCCAGCTGCCGCTGCCCAACACTACAATGGCAGACAACAATGCAAACCAGCCACAGACTGCACACGGCACAGTCAGTGATTTTTATACAGAGCGCTACGTGGCGGCGGCGTTACCAATAAAAAAACCTAAACAGCCTACTTACATAGCCCCATGCTCACCACAAAAAATTTTACAAATTGTTTTGGGCAGTGGCCAATAATTATTTGATAAAATTTTTCATAATTAGTATAACAAAGATATCAAATGCACACACTTATTGATACAATGTTGGTCAGAAGCTAAAATTTTCTCACAGTCCATAAAGACAGTCCTGATCGTTCATCACAGTAAAATTGCAGTGTTTTTTTTTTTTCAAAGTCTGAGCAATAAAAGAAATTGCACTTGGAAATAGTGGATTTCTAAGCAGTCTTGAAGAAGTAGTGTTGTCCTTCCAACGAAAGACAGTGCTGACTCTTGACATGCAGACAGGTAATGGGTCACAACAGAGCAAACTCACAGCAGTCAGTCGAAGTTGAAGACTATTGGTAGGTAGATCATCACAGAGCAGACCCACTGTAGTCCTAGTAGAGATTATGGTATTGGTGGGCCACCAGAGGTGCAGACCCAGTGCAGTCCTTGTAGAAATAATGGTATTGGTGAGTCATCAAAGGTGTAGACCCACTTCAGTCCTTGTAGAGATTATGGTATTGGTGGGCCACCAGAGGTGCAGACCCACTGCAGTCCTTGTAGAGATGGCTAGCAGCCATCTGTTGCGACTGTGCAGTTGCACAGTCACCATCGAAGAGTCTTGCAGAGAATATAGCAAGTCCATAAACCACCACTTGTGCACTCACAAATTTTTTGAAATGTCCTTTCAACCAGCAATGCTGTAATCCAGTCCCTTACTGAATTATTAACACACGTGCAAACACTATCAGTCCCTACTTCTCACATATTGTCCATATACTATGACCAACAGAAACGTGTGCAGTGAAATGTAACTTACAAGTTACTTAATTTGATGAACTGGTGTCAATTACAATTTTATGACATAAGAATACAATAACAAAGGTACAAAATATATCATTAAAGAACATAACAGTACAGATAACTTTTGCTGTAATACAGGCTTTACAAAAGAATCGAAATAACAAATACATCAGTGTTACAAAAATTATGACATAAGTACATACATAAAAAATCAGAATAACTTTTGAAACATCAACCTCACACATGAGCATTAGAACAAAATAGAATAAATAATGTGTAAACATCTTTACGAAGTTAATAACATGTTATTAACGCAAATTATATTTGAGGATAACAGTATTCCTCATCATAGTGAATGTAGCTTAGTATTAGAAGAGAAAAAATTCTATGAAACAGCACACAGAGACAGAAAGAAAACAAATACACAAGGGTACACAAACACATAGTGGGATAACACAAAAGGAAAGGACAGGGTTTGTTTTGCTGCAGTACTTTGCAAACAAAACTTTGTTTACTTCTTGCAGATCTCCCTTTGTTTTTCATTACTGCCAAAAAGTCCTATCTATACCTGCTTTCTGTACTTTTCTCGTAGAACCTCTCAGTGCATTTCTTCAAATTCATCACAACTCATTCTCTTATATAGGCTACCCCCTCTTAAGCTAACTTAAATCTACTGAGCTCAGATGCTTAACTAAGGGACAAGGCAGCAGCAGCAGCAGCACAAAACAATTAATACAAACCGCAATGACAAAAAAATGCAAGTAAGCATAGCGAGCAGCAATAAATGTAATAATTTATATCTAAACATGACAAAGCTGAAGCAGAAAAAATATTACAGTAAAAATGTTTAATACCTATGTCACATCTTAACACTAGAGTGATGCATCACGAGAACATTCACTAGCAGATAAGTAACCAAATCGTAAAAAAATTATTTTTGCAATTCTCATGAAGGGACATGTCTATTTGTGCTCTCTTTTCCAAGAAAGTAAATCATAAAATGGTTATTTACTGGGTCTGTAGACAGAAAATAGTGATATTAGTACATCTATTAAATTTTATACTAACCAATGCTGCAGTGCAGCTAGAAACTAGGTATTCAACAAAACAGGCAAAGCAAGGCGTGAAACGTCATTCACTATCCATATGGCGTTTCATAATGCAGTAAACAATCTTTCAACTAGTAAGACAATAGACGTGAAATGTTTCTCGTCGTTTCATTAAGCATTTCAATAAATATCATCAATTACGAGCTCCACAGTATAATCATATGTTTTCAAGTTTGAGCGTGTCGTATTTGCGATGCTTTCTACAAAGGAATGAATGTCAATAGCGAGGATAATGGCCTCTTTTTTTTCACCTAATGGCTTTCTTTTGTCAGACGACTACTTCTCAGCTGGGCGCCCAAAAAGCATTAGTCAAGGTCACTTACCTTTCTTACTAAAATATTTACGACAGCAGTTTCCGCTAAAGTGACAGTCTCATATAAAAAATTTCACAAGTTGAGAATTTGCGTTACAAATGTGTAGAAACAAAATGCTTTAAATACAACAGTGTCCAAAAAATTTTCGCCAGCATAGTGATACATTCACGCATATACACACATTTCATAACTCTTAAAGTACGATTCTCGGTTTCCAACATCCTTTTTCACAAACCAGAGTCCCTAACCACTACTCTTTATTCCTTACCTTATTCGTCGACACTTCTTCAATATTTCATCATAACAGATATATAGCATAATCAAATAACTCATATAGCATCAGCTTATTGAGCATAAACATACCACAACAGCATAATACACATAGTCATCGTAATAATAACATCATAACACCTCAGTCAAATCTCAAAATCGTCGTAGCTTCCTCCAATAATTTCAAAACCTAAAAAAAATTCTCTGCTCATGTCAAAAGTGTCATCTGCCTCAAACGTACTTTAAAAATCGTGATCCCATACCAAATATGTCATTCAAAGCTCTCATAGTATCACAATGGTTCTGAATAAATATGAACAGTTCACAAAGTACAGACAAAATACAATTTCATTAGTTTGAAGTTATTCAGCTGTGTAATTACGTAAACATCTGTCACTGACATAAAAAAAGTTTGTCTCTCAGTTAAATGATCAGATAGCTGTGTAATTTATGTGTTAGAGAAATATGGTACCGATGTGTAAAGTTGTATAAGCAAATACCATATTAGGTAGGGCTCCTTGTGCTTGCCAAACACATGGTAGACAAAGTAAGCGTGTACCCCCCTGAGGATTAATGTAATTATATCCTCAGGTGTTACAGATTACAGCAATGGAATGAAATGTATCACGGAAAACTTTCTTTGTAATTCAAATATCTTTAAAAATAAATGTTTTAAGTACAAAATTAATCACTCAAATACGTGTACTGTAGCGATAAACTGTGCGTCTTGTTGTAAGATAATTATGTGGAAGTGTCTTAGTTATCGTCCTCTGTAAGCAAAGTTCTGCTGAAGTCAATGTACTTACGTCAGCATAAACGAAGGTGAAATGCTTTCCGTATAGATAACGTAGATATTACGTACCTTACCATGATCAAGAAAGTACTATAATGTAACGTATTGTTGTGCTACAATAAAGGCTGTCTCATTGTAGCTATACCACAAAAGTTACTACTAAAACATATTTCACTTTCCAGAATAATACAGAAAAACTGTGCAGATATAAAACAGATAAACTGCAAAAGCAACATTGTAAATTGTCACTCATTAGTAGCGTCGTGATAAAATCGTGTAGCTGTCACATAAACTAACCACTGTATCATCTGGTATCTCACAGAAAGTACTTTAAATCCAGACTGTATTTTCAAGTAAACCAAAATGTTGCATTAAAATCTCATTAGCAATACTGGTAAATGTTCTAAGTGTGTGAGCCTTATAGTCGTTACGTAATCGTGCAACTAACAAGCAAGAATGTACACACGAAATAACACAGTGATGTCTGTTCACTATAACAATGCACTCGTAAATACTGTCTAAATATGTTCCGTAGATTCTACTCTGGATAGTGAACTTCAAAACATTGTTGCATGTTAACAGTTTCTAAGTGTGACAAAGCATACTAGAAATGTGAAGTGAAATGTTTTATGGCAAAGACAAAGTTAAAAAGCAGATTATCTTTCAATAAACGGTTTTACATGTGAAATGTAGTGTAAACCTTTACTCTTCCTAGTACGCAGAGTTTACACTTCAACACAATTATCATGTGGTATATGGTACATCGGTAAAGAATACTCAATTTTTTTCTCAAGGTTAGCGTCTATGTTATTTTTCTCTGAGCCAGCCGGCGCACGTGGCTGCCTGAGGTGCGAGTCACTGTCTGTCTCTTTGTTGGCGTGCGTCGTTATTGGGATTAGGAGACCTAACTTCTACAAATTCACCTTGACGAGAAGGCCCTGCCCTGTTTGAAGCTCGCCAGTTCTGATGCAATTCAGGTCTGTCGTTACGATCATATCGTCTGTCGTGATGTTGGTAGATTCTATAGTTTCTTTCTTTTCGGTTACATAGTGGAGAATTTCTCTCTTAATCGTAACTGCGCGCTGGACCGTTGCGTCTAAAGTTATTCTGTCTCCCTTGATAGTAATTATTTTGGTTCCCATATTGTCAGTTTCTCTGATTGTCTCTGTGATAGTCATTACTACGGAAATGCGATCTTTCTCTGTAACCCTGCCAGTGGTTGTCATATGGATGGTGTCTGTTTTGGTCACGATTTGTATTGTGAGAATAGCCTTGTCGTGTCCAGTTATTATTTCTTTCATCGCGGAATTGCGACAGATGTGACCTGTAATTGTTGTGCTCCTGTTTTCGCGCTCCGCGATTGTCAGTGTCAATTTCCAGTTCTTGTAACAGTCCCTGAAAAGCTTCAGTGTCGTCTTTGCAACGTCCTACCAAAATAATGTGTCGTAAATGTTCCGGCAATTTCATTAAGCAAATGCGGATCAGTTCTGAAGGGCTGTATGGGTTTGAAAGATATTGATTCTTATGCAACATGTCTTCAAAAATATTTGACAAGACTGGAAAATTCAGATCGTTCAAAGTGTTTCATCATCATGATGCTATGTTTTACTCGGTCTTGTGTGGCTTGGGACCAATATGCTGAGAGGAAGGCATGGTAAAATTCTCCTTCACTGTGGCAATCGTGAATGACCGATCGCATTCTTACAGCTGGTTCATTCTCTAAGTAGCCACACATAAATTCTAATCTGTGCTCTAGTGACCAGTTGGGAGGAAAACAATGAGAGAATTGATGGAGCCACGCTTGTGGATGAATGTCGTTGCCAGAATTCTTAAATGTTTTGAGTTTACGTGTAGTAATGAACAGCTTATAGTCAAAATCATCGTCTCGGCGGGTAGCATATCGGTCATTGTTACGTAGTATGCAAACCAGCCACAGACTGCACACGGCACAGTCAGTGATTTTTATACAGAGCGCTACGTGGCGGCGGCGTTACCAATAAAAAAACCTAAACAGCCTACTTACATACTGAATTACTAAGGGATGAAGTGATATGCTTGAAGTTCTCTGAGGCTATAGATACTACGATAATGAACAGCGCAGTAGACACTTCAGTTGAAGAAGAATGGACGTCTATAAAACGGGCAATCACGGAAGTCGGAATGAGAAACAAATATAAGGAAGGTAACTGCGAAGAAATCAATGGCTACAGAAGAAACACTTCAGCTGATCGACGAAGAAGGAAGTACAAGAAATATTCAGAGAAATTCAGGAATACAGAAATTAATAGCAAGTGCAGGGAGAACTAAAGCGATAAGGGTATATGAAAAATGTGAAGGAATTGATAAGGAAATGATTACAGGAAGTACTGAAGTTGCACGGTGAAATCAAAAACAAAGGCCATAACGTAAAGGGTGCAATGGCAATTCCACCGTTAAATGCACAGCAGACCGGTGGAAAGAGTACACTGAGTACACTAAGCAGGAAAGCTTAGCTGATAAAGTGATACGAGAAGAACCAGGAGTCAATATAGAAGAGATAGGGGACCCAGTATTAGAAATATAATTTAAAAGAGCTTAAGAGCAAATAAGGCAGAAGGGAGTTGTAACATTCGATCGTTACTTCCTGAACCACTAGGAAAATGGCAACAAAACTACTATTTACGTTGTTATGTAGAATGTATGAGTGCACAACACAAAGTTGGCTGGTAATGATTAATGGTGAGAAGCAGAAGAATCAGTCCCTGACTGCCACTTTCAGAAAAAAAAACTCTGCAGACAAGTAGATGAAACTGGACTCATTTACTGTGAATGTTTCCCTACCCGTTGAACCAAGCGCATATCGCCTACTGAAGTACAGACAGCAGTTGTACCACACCAATGACGTGCTCCTTGTGGCGTTGTCCGCCGTGCATATGACGTATCTGGCGCACTTGCTGGTCTCCATTGAAACAGTGGACGCAGTACACCGCCCACAAACTCCTAGAGCTGAAATTACCTCACTACAAGACAGAACACGAGTCATGATTTCTGTTTGCTGACTAGCCAGAAATTCGGCTCAAATATTCTCCTGTAAAGAAGCACTTCATTGTGTGCCGGACTCTAAGAGAGCTAAAGACTCACCACTCGAGTATACAGAATAGTAACGCTGTTCACAGAGAAACAACTTCATATGCTCCTTGCGTCGCAGGCAACACCCCTCAAAACCCAAGCCTGATATTCTCCATGGTGACTCTCGCCAGCCAAGTCTCTAGGTCGATCCCCGGAGGGAAAGGTAATTGATTGATACCTACAAGTAAGTGCTTCTCCACGCTGTGTGTCGCTCCCTTCTGGGTACGTGGCATCTATGTTTGCACTCATTATAACATTAGCTCCTATCACCTGAAGCCCATACTCCTTTCACAACATTTTCTGGATGTTCTCATTTCCCCTCTTACGTCCTTACCATTCCACCAACCAAATACTCACGTCTGCTTTTCAATGGCAAGAGTGCCTCGGGGCTGAGAAGATTAGTCGGAGTTCAGCTCACGACTATCGTTTCTGACCCCATGCATTACTTCACGCTAAGAGGGTGCCTTTTCGGCTTGTTCCACCCCCGACACTCTCTCTCCAGGTACGCTATTCTGAAATTTTTTTCCGTTCCACCAGAGTGCGACCTCCGACTTGTGCTGTCTGCACTACAGGGGTTGTGCAGCCCCCAGCATTGTAAACTGCCGCCTCCTCCCTCTGCATTCTCACAGGAAATTTGTAAGGTGGTCATGCCACTTTGATTTTTGTTAAGTTGTCGATGTGGATGTCAGAGAGAGAGCTACTTATGTTACTGTTAAACAATCTTTGATTTTGTTAGGGCACAATCTTTGCCTCTGCGCAGCCTGACACGATCTGAGTTGAAGTGCGGTAGGTGATGGACGTATTCTGTAGTGCTGTGTTGATTTGTGATAGTATCTGTCAGATGAAGAAAGATTTATTGTAAAAGACAGCAAGGATGAATATGACATAGGTATCGCAAGGCGAAAATGATATAAATTTTGAATAACGTTATCATTTTTTTGAAGAGAAGAAGTTTGAGGTGAGACAGGAGCACTGCGCAGTTAGTCGGAATGATTGTCACCTACTTAACTTACTGAGAGCTGCGAGAGAGGGAGAGAGACAGAGAGAGAGAGAGAGAGAGACCACTCTACTTCCCTGAGTCAGGCATTAACGTATCAACTGATAAAGCTCTCTGATTTTTTATAGATATTTCCTGTTAATATTGCACTCTTTTCAAATCATTGTTCCATTTGTTAAGCAAAGTATTGTTCAGACCAATGTTATGTGTGAAAAAAAAAAGCACTCCGTCTTCAGGCCACAAGTGGCCCATCGGGACCATCTGACCGCCGTATCATCCTCGGGTGAGGATGTGGATAGGAGGGGCGTGTGGTCAGTACACCGCTCTCCCGGTCGTTATGATGGTTTTCTTTGACCGGAGCAGCTACTACTCGGTCGAGTAGTTCCTCAACTGGCGTCACGAGGCTGAGTGCACCACGAAAAATGGCAACAGAACACGGCGGCTGGATGGTCACCCATCCAACCGCCAGCCACGCCCGACAGTGCTTAACTTCGGTGATCCCACGGGAACCGGTGTATCCACTGCGGCAAGGCCGTTGCCAAAGTGATGTGTGAAGATCACGTGAAATTTTACTCTGTTCTTTTCAATACATACTTCATTCTAAAGTCGTTGTCTTGAATATCATTTCATAGGAAGTTACTCTCCCAATTCCACCGTTTAAAGAAATTTTTTTTTAAATTATGCATTAGCACACTGCATCATTTGGTATGCAACAGCTTGAGTATTTATTTAGAAATAGAAATTCATCTTAGTCTGCTGTTGCGCTTTCAAGAAATCTGCAACAATGTTGTCAAGACGCGAAGTAAGTGGAACTTTCGATTAGGGCCGGATAATTGTTTCACTTCAGTTGCGCATTTAAGATAAAGAGAAGCTGTGTTGAGACCAGTCACAGTTCGCACATAGTTTCGCTAATAACATTTTTTTTTGTAGCATCGGAGCTAAATTTGGCCTTAGTTTTATATAGAAACACATAATGGAGAGCTCAGTCAGTAAACGTCCGCCAGTGCAGAACTCGAGAACTCTCTCTCAGCCCCTCTTCAGCTTGTAACGGCTTCTGGGAAACGGGAGGCCCACGTTGCCTTTTCTGTCAGCACTCAACTCTAATTAAGTACCAGTCAGGCAGTATCACAGGACTTGTTAGTAAATGGCGCTACCCAATGAAATGATTAATAATCGACTTTGCACAGTAAACAATGGTCGCATGTAAACATACATCGAAAAGAATATACAAAGCGTTAAATGCGTGGCGGTAAACTCTTCCTGCTTTACACATGGAACGTGAATTGTAAGGTCTGACTTCAGCAGACGAAAACTGAAACCTACCGCAAAGCCGAACAGTTAAAAGCAGCTAGCATTATCATTAAAAGCCTTCTGGGTGTTCAGCTACAACATATCTCATAAAACTACAAACATTTCGGCCGCTAGAAAATAAGCTTAAGTAGAGCATGAAGCGTTTAAAAAATTCGAAAGTAAAATTATGTCTGCCGACTTGACAGAAAATCCTAAGAAGTTTTCTTCTTATATTAAATCAGTAAATAGCTCGAACTCATCTGTCCAGACACTTAGTGAAACGGTGGACTACACACGAAAGGCCGAAATACTGAACATCTTGTTACAAAAATCATTCGCACAACTATCTCTCCTTTAAATCGTCGGACAAACAATGAAATGGCTGATGTCGAAATAAGTGACGAAGGTATAATAAAGGAACTGCAATCGCTCAATGGAGGAAAGTCCACTGGACGTCACAGGATACCAATACGAGTTTACATGAACCATGGACTTTGCAGTTGGTGGGGAGGCTTGCGTGCCTCAGCGATATAGATAACCGTCCCGGAGGTGCAACGACAATGGAGGGGTGTGTGTTGAGAGACCAGACTACCGTGTGGTTGTGTGGTTCCTGAAGAGGGGCAGCAGCCTTTTCAGTAGTTGCAGGAGCAATAGTCAGGATGATTGACTGATCTGGCCTTGTAACATCAAACAAGTCAACCTTGCTGGTACTGCAAACGGCAGAAAGCAAGAGGAAATTACAGCCGTAATTTTTCCCGAGGGCATGCAGCTTTACTGTACGGTTAAATGATGATGGCGTCCTCTTGGGTAAAATATTCCGGAGGTAAAACAGTCCCCCTTTCGGATCTCCGGGCGGGAACTATTCTGGAGGACGTCCTTATCAGGAAAAACAAAACTGGCGTTCTACGGTCGGAGCGTGGAATGTCAGATCCCTTAATCGCGCAGGTAGGTTAGAAAATATAAAAAGGGAGTTGGACAGGTTAAAGTTAGATATAGTGGGAATTAATGAAGTTCGGTGGCGGGAGAAAAATACAAGAACAAATAGGGCTAATGCAGGAGTAGGTTTAATAATGAATAAAAGAGTAGGAACGCGGGTAAGCTGCTACGATCAGCATAGCGAACGCATTACTGTTGCAAAGATAGACACGAAGCACACGCATACCACAGTAGTACAAGTTTATATGTCAACTAGCTACGTAGATGATGAAGAGATTGAAGAAATCTATGGTGCGATAAAAGAAATTATTCAGATAGTTAAGGGAGACGAAAATTTAATAGTCATGGGGGACTGGAATTCGGTAATAGGAAAAGGAAGAGAAGGAAAAGTAGTAGGTGATTCTGGAACGGGGGTAAGGAATGAAAGAAGAAGCAGCCTGGTAGAATTTTGTACAGAGCATAGCTTAATCACAGCTAACATTTGGTTTAAAAATCATGAAAGAAGGCTGAATCCTTGGAAGAGGCCTGGAGGCGCTGGAGGATTTCAGATAGATTATGTAATGGTAAGACAGAGATTTAGGAACCAGTTGTTAAACTGTAAGATTTAGGAACTAGATGCTAATCTGTAAGACATTTCGAGGGGCAGAGGTGGACTCTGACCACAATTTATTGGTTATAAACCGTAGATTAAAACTGAAGAAAATGCAAAAAAAACGTGGGAAATGAAGAAGATGGGACATGGATAAACTGAAAAAACCCAGAGGCTTTAGACAGTTTCAGAGATAGCATTAGGGAACGATTGACATGAACAGGGGAAGGAAATACAATAGAAGAAGAATGGGTCGCTTTGAGAGATGAAATAGTAAAGGTCGAAGAGAATTAAGTAGATAAAAAGACAAAGGTTAGTAGAAATCGGTTAGTAGAAATCCTTGGGTAAAAGAAGATATACTGAATTTAGCTGATGAAAAGAGAAAATATAAAAGTGCAGTAAATGAAGCAGGCGAAAAGGAATACAAAGGTCTCAAAAATGAGATGGACAGGAAGTGCAAAATGGCTAAGCAGAGCTGGCTAGAGAACGAATGTAAGCATGTAAATGCATGTATCACCAGCGGTTAGATAGATACTGCCTACAGCAAAATTAAAGAGATCTTTGGGGAAAAGAGAACCACTTGTATGAATGTCAAGAGCCCAGATGGAAAACGAATACTAACCAAAAGGGAAAGCAGAAAGATGGAAGGAGTATATAGAGATCCTATACAAGGACGATGTACTTGAGGGCAAAATTATCGAAATGGAAGAGGACGTAGATGAAGATGAAATGAGAGATATGATACTCCGTGAAGAATTTAACAGAGCACTGAAAGACCTAAGTTGAAAGAAGGCGCCGGGGGAGGACAACATTCCATTGGACCTACTAATAGCCTTGGGTGAGCCAGCCATGAGAAAACTCTTCCATTTGATGAGCAACATACATGAGACAGGCGAAATACCCTCAGACTTCAAGAAGAATATAATAATTCCAATCCCAAAGAAAGCAGGTGTTGACAGATGTGAAAATTACCGAACTATCAGTTTAATAAGCCACAGCTGCAAAATACTAACGCGAATTCTTTACAGACGAATGGAAAAACTGGTAGATGCGGACCTCGGGGAGGATCAGTTTGGATTCCGTAGAAATGTTGGAACACGTGAGGCAATACTGACCCTACGACTCATCTTAGAAGGTAGATTAAGGAGAGGCAAACCTACGTTTCTAGCATTTGTAGACTTAGAGAAAGCTTTTGACAATGTTGACTGGAATACTCTCTTTCAAATTTTGAAGGTAGCAGGGGTAAAATACAGGGAGCGAAAGGCTATTTACAATTTGTACAGAAAGCAAATGGCAGTTATAAGAGTCGAGGGGTACGAAATGAAGCAGTGGTTGAAAAGGGAGTGAGACAGAGTTGTAGCCTATCCCTAATGTTATTCAGTCAGTATACTGAGCAAGCAGAAAAGGAAACATATGAAAAATTTGGAGTAGAAATTAAAATCCATGGAGAAGAAATAAAAACTTTGAGGTTTGCCGATGACATTGTAATTCTGCCAGAGACACCAACGGACCTGGAAGATCAGTTGAATGGAATGGACAGTGTCTTCAAACGAGGATATAATATGAACATCAACAAAAGCAAAACGTAGATAATGGAATGTAGTCAAATTAAATCAGGTGATGATGAGGGAATTTGACTAGAAAATGAGTCATTCAAGGTAGTAGATGAGTTTTGCTATCTGGGAAGCAAAATGTCTGATGATGATCGAAGTAGAGAGAATATGAAATGTAGACTGCCTATGGCAAGGAAAGCGTTTCTGAATAAGAGAAATTTGTTATCATCAAGTGTAGATTTAAGTGTATAGAGTGTATAGCTATGTATGGATGTGAAAAATGGACGATAAACAGTTTGGATAAGAAGCTTTCGAAATGTGGTGCTTCAGAAGAATGCTGAAGATTAGATGTGTAGATCACGTAACTAATGAGCAGGTATTAAATAGAATATAGAATACTAGGAGTTTGTGGCACAACTTGACTAGAAGAAGGGATCGGTTGGTAGGGCACGTTCTGAGGCATCAAGGGATCACCAATTTAGTACTGGAGCGAAGCGTGGAGAGTAAAAATCGTAGAGGGAGACCAAGAGATGAATGCACTAAGCAGACTCAGAAGGATGTAGGTTGCAGGAGGTACTGGGAGATGAAGAGGCTCGCACAGGATAAGAGTAGCAGGAGAGCTGCATCAAATCAGTCTTCGGATTGAAGACCATAGCAACAACATCATGTCTCTGACGTCGGTCATTTGTACAATTTTGGAGAATGTTCTAGGCTTGCGTATTATGATATTTCCTGAAACAAGAAGTTTTCCTAGTTAGGAATAAACAGGGGTTTATAAAATAATGTTCGTGTGAACCCATCGATACCCAGGTAGATGCTGTGTCCTTGACTTTCGTAAGGCATTTGATGTAGTTCGGCACTTCCGCCGCTTAAACGACGTATGAGCACATGATTCTGCTGTTGACAGTGAAGTCTCTACGTTAGACTACTGTAGCCAAGTGCGGGAAGATCTTGAGAGGATCGACCTTGGTGCAGGGAGTGGCAATTCACTCTCCACACAAACAAATGTAACGTATTGCGTATACACAGACAGAAAGATCCGTTTTTGTATGATTACACGAGTGCAGAACAGTCACAGGAAGCCCTCACATCCATGAACTATCTGGGAGTGTGCTGCGGAGCGATTTAAATGGAACGGTCACGTGAAACAGGGAAGATGGACGCCAGGCTGACATTCATTGGAAGAATCCTAAGGAAATATAGTCCATAAACAAACGAGGTTGTTACGAAGCACTCGTTCGGCTAGTACTTGAATATTTCACGCCAATATGGCATCCGCACCAGATAGAACTGATAGAGAAAATAGAGAAGATCCAAAGAAGAGCAGTGTGTTTCGTTACAGGTTCATTTAAGGACGAAAGCGTCTCACAGGTGATTAACCAATGCAGGGACGGTCGTTGCAAGAGAGGCATACTGCATCACAGTTTGGTGTACTATTAAAGTTCCGAGAGCGTGTGTTCCTGGAGGAGTCAAAAAAATTGTTCAAATGGCTCTGAGCACTATGCGACTTAACTTCTGATGTCATCAGTCGCCTAGAACTTAGAACTAATTAAACCTAACTAACCTAAGGACATTACACACATCCATGCCCGAGGCAGGATTCGAACCTGCGACCGTAGCGGTCGCTCGGTTCCAGACTGTAGCGCCTAGAACCGCACGGCCACTCCGGCAGGCCTTGGAGGAGTCAACCAATGTATTCCTCCCTCCTGCTTCTATCTCGCGAAAAGACCATCTAGCGAAAATCAGAGGAATTAGAACGCACACAGAGACTTACCGGCGGTTATTCACCCCGCGAACTATTCGCGACTGGAACAGGAATGGCGGAAAATGAAAGTGCTCGTCAGTGTAGCAGCTGAAGCCCGTGGAGCCACGACAACTTCTCCGTTTACCTCCACCGTCTTCCATCGTGGTATAAATGGTCTGAAAATGGTCATATTCTGACCGAAAAACTTATCATTGCAAATAAATATTTTATCGCGGTCGAGACTGCTTTTAATACTTTTTAATGTACCTACCGCAACACACCGCGAGGCAGCTTGCGGAATGCAGATGTATTGAAGGCATTCCTCATCAGGGTGGGGCATGCGACTGCGTCTTACTGAAACATTTCCTTGGCACGTCTTCGAGGCTTCTGTGGCGTCACAGGAAGTCGCACACTCGCGCCCGTGGCCAGAATCTGCGCGATGTGCGGTGAGCGTGACGTCAGGCGACGTTCTGCCACAGATGTAGTCCGGAAGTCCTATCGGCAGAACCATATTAATTCTCTGCTCTGCTACACGATCGAATGAGTCGAAATAACGACCTTCAGCCTCATTGTGGTCCGTGAAACAATGATAAACTTTTCACTGTGTAAAAATCAATAATTAGAAGCCATGTAGCAGTGCAAATTCTTTTAGAAAGATCCCTGTATCTGACCACTGGACTGAAATATCCTCACCGCTAGCACCTGATACACCGCCTCCAACTGGGTGCTAACAATTGCCGCCGGTAACATTCACAAGTACAAAGCAGGGCTACAGTTTCAAGTCAATGGGGATAAGACCACATAAGAAGACCACACTGGAATTTCGACGGAAACGAATATTTATTGGTTTAAATGAAAACATCGCAACTCAATGTCGTTCATTGACCACTACCGTCTGGCTATCCACCTGGCTCGAAAACGTAATTTAAGACCTCCGCCTATTGAGATCTGCACAATCGCCCTACGGCAGTACACACCTAGACAACGTAAAACGAGGTAACCCGAAATCCACGCCCGTCTATGGAGCGCGCTTTCGGTTTCTCATAAATTTCTGTTCAGCAAGAAATAACTCGGTTGAGTACAAGGCTCACCTTCTGAAAAACGCTATGAAGACGGCAGCTCCATCCCAGAGGGCAGCCCTTCATCCACATCTCAAGAGGGCTACCGCACAACTACTCGATTTCACCGCTCCTCAAAACTATTCTGCATTCAGGCCTCTAGGCCAATCGGACTCAGTAGCAGGATGCAGGCAATTTCATAGGCCATTCCCCGCTCGCGCTAACCACTCCACTGCAAAATACTGCCAGCCCATGGTTTTCAAGCGTTCGTTTCCCAGCAGATGTTTCGAAACACCTTCTGTCCTAGAAAAATCGTTCGTCCTTGAACCAACCATTTAGGTGTCTTCCACAATTCATTTAGGACGCCTCCCTCACGCAGCCACAAACCAGCTGGGGCGACTACAGTAGCCAACTGTAAGCGATACGTTAATACGATGTTTGATGAAACTTCGAACGTTTTGAATGCTATGGAGAGCATCTTTCATCAGATTGGATCACCCTGATGAAGGATGCTTGTGGTAGCCGCTGAAATGCCGTGACTGGCATGCTCTGCGGCCTCCGGTGTCTCAGTTTCACACAGATTTGTTTGCACATATATTTCATCGTATTTTTAGCGAAGCTCGCCCTTCACTTTCATCGCAATTCTGAGGAAACTCGTAAATCTGCCAGTAACTGGTTGTCGTTTCGAGAGAAAAGACTGTCTCTGCTAACTATCTTGTTCTCAGGTTTTTCACACCATGTGATTCTAGGAAGGACGTTAAATGTATCCACGGTATTGAGCCGTGTCACACGATCTTTCGCCCTGAAAAATGTTGGCAAAATTATTAGCTAATTGCAGTGCTCATTTTCACGGACGTAGATAATACAAATTAACGTAGATTAGAGAGAGAGCGCTTCATAGTTGTAAAGTATTCTGAGAGAACTAATTACAGGAAATAAATACCAACAGGTCGTTTTCGGACGTTTCTGCATATCATCCTTTCTCATTTCAACCCCCCCCCCCCCAACCTAGTGGTAGTAGGACTGTATTCCTTCTGCAGTATAAATAATTAAATAATGAGCCTTCTATACATACAAATTTGCTTGAAATTAGTCCAAGCGCTTTTGATTTATGCTCCCACGTCACCACCTTTGACATAAAAGTCATAGGAATGCTACGGGTCTCTTAGTTAGGAATACATTTTTACATATAACAAGTGATATGTATACCAATATTTCGTAGAAATCCCTTCAGGCCTTAGAGAGAGATACACTGGTATGGCACAGTCTTTGCAACCACTCCCCCTCTTGCCCTGCCCGCAACTCCAACTCTGGGAGTCAAACGTTATTGTGACTGTCAGCAAGAAGTCTAGTGACTCAGAAAGCTATGGATTTGGTACTAATATCTCTCGTTATCAAATATTTTCTCCTGTGTCGTCTTCCCACACCCACCTCCACCACTAGGGGTAGTTGGGGTGTAGTACCACGAACAGTTTTATCTAATAGTAATTTTACGAATAATGAATGATGAATATCCAGAATTTGACTGACATTTCTCAAGACTTTGCTGAGTTAAGATTCTGTGCCCACTCTTTTTCACCCCCAGCCCTGTGGGTGATAGTAGTTTTCGTCCGCACAGAAACCTTCGCAAGTTGCGCCCAAAAATTCACCAAATTTTCATATTAACCCGATCAATGGTACAGGCGCGCATGCAACAGGAACAAGAAATATTAATTTTTTATTGTTAGATTAGATGATGCAGTCCCAAACAAAAGAAATTTATTGAAATGCACTCCGGCGGCGAAATTCTACGCTCTTACCTCGTGTAGCATCTAAACATACGCATTTTTCTCTAGCCACAATTAATCCATTGTCCCAGTTACTATAGGATGTTGTGAAGTGACGAAACAGCGGGAATTTCCAGGCGGGGGTGGTGGTGTCGCTGCAGAGCAGGGCCAGAACAAACACGGAGGGCCACCCCCCGCGTGTGGGCGGATAGTGCACAGTGCGTGTCCCGCGCCGCCCCCGCCCCCGCCCCCCGCGACAATGCTTTCGCGCCGCCCCCTGCCGGCGGCGTCTCTGAGGCGGCCCCTGGGGGGCGCGGGTCACCGTTAGCTCTCCAGTCCTCCTGCTGTGGACGAGGCCGGACACACCTCCCACCCTCCAACGTGCGTGTTGGACTCACTGTTCCGTGACCTACACGTGTGCCACGGATGTAGCCTGGTGGCAAAGTCCGACCCGCAAACTGCCACGCTGCTTGATACTGTACAGTGTACAGCAACCCCTCCGTTCAGAACGTAATACCCACACGTTTGTCAATGGAAAAGCATATGTGTATAACGCAACAAACAGAAGAACACCACTACAACTCGAGTGCGCCGTATATCCAAAATCGTCCTTGTTCCCATTGCCAAAACAAAATTTTAACTGCCAATATCTACACCTACATCCATATTTTGCAAAGATTAGATGGGTAGGTCGTGTTACCAATGATTAGGTACTGAATAGAACTGAGGAGAAAAGAGATAAGTTGACTAAAAGAAGGGATCGCTTCATAGAACGCATTCTGAGACGTCAAGGGATCATCTTTTTAGTATTGGAGATTCCAGAGGACCCAGGAGATGGATAGGCCTACAGTACGCAGGTTCAAATGCTTGTAGGTTGCAGCAGTTATTCCGAGACGAACAGACTTGCACAGGATAGAGTAGGGTGGAGGGATACATCAAACCTGTTTTCGGACTGAAGAGCACAACTCTCTGCAACAACCCTGGAATGATTACTCAGGTACATCTGCGTCCTCACTCGGCAAGCCATTGTGCAGTGCATGGCAGAGGCTACTTCCCATTGTTCCAGACACTAGAGGTTCTACGCGTTGCATTCACTTATGGAATTCAGGAAGAACGATTGCCTAAATGCCTTCATGGACTGTCAAATTAGTAGAATCTCGTCTGGGATCGATACGTGAACTGTTGTATTTACCTGCACTGATCGCTAAAAATTAGTTCCTAAAACTTTGCAAGTAGACCTTTTCAGGACAGTTTGCGTCTGTCTTTAAGTGACTGCCTTCTCAATTCCTTCAGCATCTCCGTGACATTCTGTGATGGGTCAAAGCACTCGCGCCGTTCTTCTCTGTATACATTCAGCGACCCCTTTTTGTCCACTTTGGTACAAGAGCAATATTCTACGATGGGCCGCACGAGTGATTTTCAAGCAGTCTCCTTTGCAGAAGTGATTGCCTGTCCCTCGTAGCATACCAATGAGCAAAAGTCTGATAACTGCCTTACCTTCGATTGAGCCTTTGTGAGCGTTCCATTACGTATGATTACAAATAGTTACACCCAGTATTTGTACCGCTTGACCGATTCCAAATGTGACTCACTGATATTCAGGCCATAGGATACCACCTTTTTTTCGTTTTGTGAGGTTCATGATCTTACATTTCTGAACATATAAAGTATGTTGCCAATCCTTGTAGTACTTTGAAATAGTATCAAGATCCGACTGAACCTATCTGCAGCCCTTTCATTCTGCACCTCACTACACATAACCGTAACGACTACGAGAAGTCTCAGGGCGCGGTTAATACTGCTTGCAAGGTCATAAAAATATGACATGGACAGAAAAGGTCCCAATACGCTCCCCTGCGATAGATCTGAACTTACCTCTGAATCTGATGATGACTCTCCATCCAAGATGACGTGTTGCGTCCTCCTTACAAAACGTCCTTAGTCCAGTCATAAATTTCGCTGGATACCCCATTATCGTACTTTTCATAATAAGTGTACGTGTGGTACTGAGTCCGCTTTTCAGAAATCGATAAATACTCCATTTACCCGACTCCCTTGGTCCATGGCTTTCACTATCTCATATGAGAAAAGTGCAAGTTGGGCTTCAAATGGTCGATGTTTTCGGAATCCATGCTCTTTGACAAAAAGTTCATTCATTTCTCAATACATTTGAGGTCAGGCTACATCCTAAGACTCTACAATAAATGGATTTCAATGGCACTGAAGGGCAATGTTGTGGACCTCTTCTGCTGCCCTTCTTGTGGAGGGGTGTGACTTATTAGGACACATTATATAACATAATAAGTACTGCAGACGACCTACAAGATTTCTCTTACTGTTTAGTGTAACAGCGTTTCTATCTAGTTTCCAACAGAGAGGGCAGCACTAGAAATTGCAACCTATTGCAAGAATACCGCCCTGTTACTTTGTCCGACATACTGCGTCTGTAAGCACTCTGGCTACATTTTAACACAAGACTCCACACCTGCCACGAAATGGAACAATCTCAGTGTTCTCAGATGACATTCTAAAATTTAATCAAGCAACCACTCTTCCACTAAGCCTGCAGGGCTTAGGTCGGAATCTTTTGAAGGGGAGAGCCAATGAATGATACATTTGCGTTTTATGCATTGCTTAAATGTTTCTCATCAACGTAACATTAAAAACCAATTTTTGCTTTCGCCCTTCTTAGTGCACAGAGAGTTGTTGTACACTTCAAGAGCACTTTATTTTTTGAGGCTTACAGAATATGTTTATTATTATTAGGTGGTATTGGCCTTTCCACAATTTAAGTGGATACAGAGTCAGATTTGCAACATTGTTTCAGATAATTAATTTTTACATTATGTTTTTTCATTCACAAGAGGTCTTGAAAGACTGGTAAAGAAAGTTTTAATTTTCCTTCGTGATAACCAATAATCGGTTTTCCGAGCAATAGACACCGAATAAACCTGAATGTGAGGAGCTGATTTCTTCATTCCTTACAATTCACGTCCACAGAGACACTTATCTTCCAAAAGATATGTTTTAGTAATCGTTGATATCATTCTGCGAATAACGAGAGAAAATATCAACGCAAGTGAAAATAGCTTGAGCTGACGGAGGTGTAAAAAACATAACAGTCCGAACACTAGAAGAAACATTCTCTCCGCAACGTGGCCTCTTGTCATTCGAACTGCAACCCCTAATGACATGAAAGAGGAGAGGGAGGAATCCAAAGTTTAGTTGGCGTAAGAACGTCTACTCTAAATTACAGGTGCTAGAAACACGAAATTTGAAGTTTACCTTCGTTATATACTGTAGGTGCCCAGCGATTAGAGTTTCACTAAGTCAGACTCGAAATGAAATTCATTCACTACTCGTAGAGCTGTAGCAATGTACGGTGGAGTGTAAACTATAGCTGCTTAAAGGAAAATAATTTACATCGTAACGAACGTAAAAAAATGGGCAGCAATAGACTAAGAATAGGACCTACCCTTAAATGTTAATATCTTTGAAGTAGATGGTTGTAGCTCCATCGTAAGTGACGTTAAGAAGTATCTTTTTCATTTATCGATGGTGACTTGCTTCTAACACTTATTTCCATTTTCAATCAACCTGTATCATAATTGTGACAACACAGGCGAAAGCCAATGTGCAAAAATGACTCACTGCAGGGGCAGTTTTTGTACATACGTTTTCGCCTGTGTTGTCACAGTTGTGATGCGGATTGATTGAAGACGGACATAGGTGTTAGAAACTAGTCACCAGCAAGAAATAAAAAAGATACATCTCAATGCAACTTACGGCGGAGCTACAAATATTTATTTCAATTATAAAACAAGTTGTGGATCTATTTTTCAGCCACAGCATGCTACAAGTTCGTTAAATCATTGTTTCCAAAGAAGTATTGTAACAAGTCTTACCAAGTGATACTTACGTGTACTTATAAAGTACTAAAGTACACGATACTGTCTTTTTAACCATCAGTTACGCAGACAAATAGGTGGAGACCTGGAGCACAAACTATGATTGCCAAAAATCCTCTAATATAGAAATATACATTCGTTTTATGGCTGTGTGTTCAAGATGCACCAGGACCGGATGTCGTACCTATCAGCGCTATTTTTGCGCTTGCTGCACCTGAACGCAGAACTATCCATGTTGCTCAGGCAGATATTCCATCTCTGTCAGTTGGACGAATTTCGCCATGAATTCCAAGATGCAGACATCTATGTAACACTCCTGTTGGAGACGTAGCTCAGGCTAAGCGTTCCCTCCAGCTCCTTTGAACAAGGACGCTTCGTTCTTCCTGAGACACAACGACGGATACAACTGAGCAGGGATGTGAAGTACGGGCGCACGTACGTTGCAACTAATTACTTTCTGTGCTGCACACATCTAACAGTAACAGACGCAAACAAGTTCAATATATGTCCGTAGAAATTATTGGATCTCTTACCAAATAGTGCCTTGTTTGCGACCTCACAAAGCAGACGGGATGACCTTTTACGATATTCCTCCCTGGAGTCTCGATTCGACATATAATTATAGCACGGAACATATGGATGAATTATCCAGGTAACATCTTTAGCCATCTGGAGCGTCCTAACACAGCAACAGCATTTCCATGCTGTCGAAAAGATTCCCGCACGACACTCACTTTATCAGTGAACTGTTATCCACTGCCGGCCGCGGTGGTCTCGCGGTTCTAGGCGCGCAGTCGGGAACCGTGCCACTGCTACGGTCGCAGGTTCGAATCCTGCCTCGGGCATGATGTGTGTGATGTCCTTAGGTTAGTTAGGTTTAAGTAGTTCTAAGTTCTAGGGGACTAATGACCACAGCAGTTGAGTCCCATAGTGCTCAGAGCCATTTTTTTGTTATCCACTTCATGGAGTGTTGGTACAGCAACCACTACGCAGAATGTGCTGAAAACAAAGGTTTCGGTTCTAACAATAAAATCAATTGTGCAACCAAGGCTTATTTTCACCAGATTTATCAGTGTTTTGCTCCATTTTGTTTTGCGTTGAGCTACTGTACTGCGAAGCGAGGATTTCAGTGTCAACTAGGACTGCAGATTTGGTCTGGAAAGTACACAAAAAATTTGTAACTTTTTTGATTTGCTTTATGACTGTATAAAACCTTGTAAGAGGGAGCATGGAGGTCTTAACACGACCAGACAAAATAAATAAACAAAATAAATAAATATTCCTCCAGTTGCCAATTTACCACACAGAAACTCAAATCTCTCTAATTTTAGTTCTTGGTCTTTTTGTGAGATATACGAGGAAGGACCCAAAAGTAACCGGAATCGTAATGCTGCACATCGTGTACTTGTAGTAACAGGTTGCGCCGCCAGAGGGCTGTAGTAGGAGCTCTGCTGAGTCATTCTGCCACGCGCCGACACCCAACAGTGAGAAGTGTGGTTTCTTTGGCAGTTCTTTGAGTGTGCATACAGTGCAGACATGACACGAGGAAATGGCTAGTATACACGAACAACGTGCGGCAGTGATGTTTTGTTAAAAGGGAGAAATAGTGGTTGAAGATCAGCCCAGTTCTAGTCGACCTTCAACTGCTTGAAGCGAAGACAACATCGACAAAATTCTTGATCTCAATCTCATCAGTGAAGATCGACGCAGGACAATCGACCAACTCGAGAAGTTTTCTGGGTTGTCCTGGAGCTCAATTCAGTGCATCTTGACCATCGATTTGGGGATGCAAAGAGTGGCAGCAAAATTCGTGCCGAAGCTTCTTACCGGAGATCAAAGGGATTGTCGCGTTCAAGCGTGTCTCGAAATGAAGGACGCATTCAAAGATGATCCACATTTTTTAAACAATATCATTACAGGTGATGAGTCATGGTGCTATGGGTACGATCCAAAAAGTAAACAACAGTCATCACAATGGAAGTCACCTGGCTCACCTCGACCAAAAAAAGCTCGACAAGTGAAATCGAATGTGAAAACGGTGTTGATCTCTCTCTCTTTTTTTTTTTTTTTTTTTTTACATCAAAGGGAAAAGGGATCGTACACTCTGAATTTGTCCCTGAAAACCAGACAGTAAACCAACAATTATATTTGGAGGTTATGAAATGGCTTCGCAGAAGTTTGTCTCGAAAATGTCCGGCTTTGGGGGATTCTGGCGTGTGGTTCCTGCATCACGACAACGCTCCCGCGCACACAGCTCTCAGCGTACGCCAGTCTTTGGCCTCAACGAAGACAACTACCTTGACCCACGCGCCCTATTCGCCGGATTTAGCACCCTCAGACTTCTTCCTATTTCCGAGGATGAAAAGAGACTTGAGGGAAGCGTTTTGCGAATGTGGAAGACGTAAAACGCAATTTCATGAAAGTGCAAGCAGGTATCAAAGAGGACGAATTTTAAAAGGTGTTTCGAACACTGGAATGAACGTTTGGACAAGTGTATTAATGCTATTGGAGAGTACTTCGAAGGAGATTAAGGTTGTATTTGAGAACAATAAAGTATATGCTTTCTAGAAAGAAATTCCGGTTATTTTTGGGTCGCCCCTCATATGTCGATCCTATCTGGAACGGATTCCAAACTGCTGAGCAGATACTGGTCTAACGATGCTTTATTGGGTTATTTCCTTTGTGGGCGGAGGATTCTTCCATTGAATCTCAGTCTGGCATCCTTACCTGTGATTAGTTTTAGGTCGTCTATCCACATTAAATCGCTCTTTCCCCTCACTCTTAGATATTTTGTAGATGTGATCCCTTCCAGTAATCGTTCTGCAACACTGTAGCCACAAAATATATATTTTTTTAATTTTTGTGTCTATTTTCTAGCATTGCTAGTACCCTGTATACGACAGCATCACCTGCGAAAATTTCATTATTTATTTATCTATTTCACTAACCCACTTCCTTGAAATGTAAGTTGGGTCGGATGCTTCTAAATCTGAGAGCAAATACTTATTATTATTACAATCTTATTGGTATACAATTATTAATGTTTTTTAATAATATAAAGAACCTAAATTTCGTGGAACTTCTGACTTTACACTGTAATTCTTTTCCGTATAATGTGACCAGTAATGGTCCTAAAACACTCTCTTGGGGTACGCCAGTAGTTACTTCCACGTCTGAATATCTTCCTCTGTTGAGAATGTCGTGCTGTGTTCGGTTTACTAGAAAAACTTCATCCCACCCACACAGTTGGCCTCAAATTCCTTACGCCTGTATTTTTTTCACTACGCAGTTGTATGGAACTGAACAGAATGCCTTCCGGAAGTCAAGGAACACGGCATCCAGGTGGGCGCCTGTATCAACTGATTTCTGGGTATCGGGACGAACAGACCGAGCTGGATTTCACATGATTGTTATTTTCAGAACTCATGTAGATCCGTACAGAGAAGATTTTGGTCCCAAAAATGACAAAGCAAGTATAAAATACGTTTCAAAATTCTGCAACAGACCGACGTCACAGTTATAGGCGTATAGTCAATGCGCGTCTCTTCTACGACCTTTCTTGAAAACGGGAATGACTTGCTCTTTTCTCCAATCACTACGGTCCCTGCACTCCACAGATACCTACGGCGCACTTGCTGCTAGAAGAGCGGCAAGTTCTCCCCCACGCTCAGTACAGAATCGTATTGCTACCCCAACAGGTCCACTGGCCTGTCCTCTGTTGAGCAGTTTCTGCTACTTTTCTATGTCGTGGTTACTTATTTTAATATCTGTTATTCTGACGTCAGCGCGCAGTTTTAAATGAGGAACTACACTACTATCTTCATCGATGAAACAGTTTTTGAAGAAGACTACAAATATTTCGGCCTCTCTTTCGTCTTCCTCCATTTCGATGTCTTGATGGTCACAGAGAGTCTGCAGCGATGACTTCATTGTGTTTATTTATTTAACATAAGATCAAAGAAAGCAGGAGCTGACGGGTGTGAGAATTACCGAACTCTCAGTTTACTAAGTCACACGAATTCTATACAGACGAATGGAAAAGCAGGCAGAAGCTGTAAAGGTGGCAGGGGTAAATTATAGGGAGAGAAAGGCTATTTACAATTTGCACAGAAAACAGATGGAAGTTACAAGCGTCGAGGGACACGAAAGGGAAACAGCGGTTGAGAAG
Organism: Schistocerca gregaria; assembly: GCF_023897955.1. NCBI lineage: Eukaryota > Metazoa > Arthropoda > Insecta > Orthoptera > Acrididae > Schistocerca > Schistocerca gregaria. Next base: position 801,706,670 of record NC_064921.1, on the reverse strand, counting down.
GGAGTAAGACATGGCTGTAGTCTATTCCCGATGTTGTTCAATCTGTATGTTTAACAAGAAGAACAGGAAACAAAAGAAAAATTTGGAATAGGAATTAAAGTCGAGGGAGAAGAAATAAAAACATTGAGGTTTGCCAATGACATTGTAATTCTGTTAGAGACAGCAAAGGACCTGGAAGAGCAGTTGAACGAAATGGACAGTGTCTTGAAAGGAGGATATAAGATCAACATTAACGAAAGCAAAACGAGGATAATGGAATGCAGTCGAATGAAATCAGGTGATGCTGAGGGAATTAGAATAGGAAATGACACACTTAAAGTAGTAGATGAGTTTTGCTGTTTGGGAAGCAAAATAACTTATGATGGTCGAAGTAGAGAATATGTAAAATGTGGACTCCTAGTGGGAAGAAAAACGCTTCTGAAGAAGAGAAATTTGTTAACATTGAGTATAGATTTAAGCGTCAGTATGTCCTTTCTGAAAGTATTTGTGTGGAGTGTAGCCATGTATGGAAGTGAAACATGGACGATAAACAGTTTAGACAACAAGAAAATAGAAGCTTTTTAAATGTGGTGCTACAGAAGAGTGCTGAAGATTAGATGGATAGATCACATAACTAATGAGGAGGTATTGAATAGAATTTGGCTAGAAGGGAAGTTTGTGGCACAACCTAACTAGAAGAAGGAAATTTGGAACTTTGTGGTAAGTTCTTATGGGAGCAAACTGCTGAGGCCATCGGGGGTAAAAACCGTAGAGGGAGACCAAGAGATGAATGCAGTAAGCAGATTCAGAAGGATGTAGGCTACAATAATCTCGGAGATGAAGAGGATTGCACAGGACAGAATAGCATGAGAGCAGCGTCAAACCAATCTTTAGACCGAAGACAACAATAACAACAAAACCAAACTTCTCTTCTGTCAAGTCTGTCAGTAGACAGAACCTTATCTTAGAATTCGTTGAATGCTTCACATATGCCCCTCCTTAGCTAATCTTGGCTTGCTTCAGTTTTTGTTTGTGTATCATACGTCTAAATTACGTTTAAACTTGCAGTGGGTCTCTGTTTTCGAAGCAGCTTTGTAGTAAGGCTGTCGAAATATTGCGGTTCTACCGCGTCCCTCACTACTTTGGTCGACAGATGTTTAAGGCGTGTTGTACAAAACTTTTGAACTTCGTCCATTTATAACGTTTTCGCTCTTGGAGACGAACTGTTCATATCCACCCCTCTGGTAATCTCAAATTGGTTTTTAATATCTCTTGCTAAGGACAAATATCTTCCTACCTTTCTTTACTTTCTTATTTAGACCCGTAACGTCCTGGTGATCAGTAATTCACGATTTTGTTAAATAAGTCGAGAAGTTCGGGCTTATTGGTGACTAGGCGTTTTGTGATTAGCTAGTCAAGGTCAGTTTCGGATAACGCATTTAGAATATTTTCATATCATTACCCGCCGCAAAAACCTTTTCCCAGTCCATAGCTGTTAATTTGAAATCTCCGCTTCATACTATGCCCAGGACCACCGAATTTACCGTAAACCTTCTCCAAGTTCCATCTCAAACGTTCCAGCTCTACTGCCACTGAGGCAAGGGGTCTATAAAACTATCAAATGACCTTTGAACCATCTTTGGCACTTACCTTCACCCAAAGTATTGAGCATTCACTCTACATTACCGCATTATTTATGGCTGTAAACACGCCTTCACCACCGGCGTGATTATCATAACAGTCATTATATTGTAAATTCCTTATTTGTTCATTTGAAAATGACAGCACAGCCCCAAATTAATTGCGAGCAGTAGATGTGACCCACAAAACTACAGGTAAAATAGCAATTACGACCTTGGTAGAAAAACAAATTTATTTCGTTAAATGTGTGTATAGCTCAAGACCTATTCCATCAAGAAGTGATCATTAAGGTAAATAGTTAGACTAAGCCCTGATTTACTGATACTATGCCTTGTTATATCTATATTCACTGTCCAATAATCAATTTTGTAACACGATCTGATAGCAAACAAAAAAGAAAACCTTAGTAGATTACATTTACAACAAACCGCTCAACTGGAAATTGGCTGGCATGGTATGTTTAATGGAATACCAAACAGCTGAAAGTCACTAGTAAAATCTCAGCAAACCTACAGAGTACAAGTGTGTTAGGTTATAGCCAAACACATTGCAATGCGAAGGTTCCTCTGGCTTATAATCACAATACCTGAATCTGAGAAATGATCACTGTTAATAGATGACCAAGGCAACTGGATAACGACGTGGTTCGAAAGAAACTCTGCATGCATTAATAAAGACTGCTAATGGCATTAATACCATGTTTGGTAAGAGTTATTTCGTTTAGTCATGTGCACACATTGTAGAAAATCTGCAACAGCACAGCATTCTGGAATCAGTGACGAAACGTACGTTTCACCAACTGAAAAAGGCGCATTCAAAAGAAAGGGATATTTATCATTACTTATATGGGAAAGTTATACACTGAAGCGTTAATGAAACTGGTATAGGCACGTGTATTCAAACACGCATAAGACGGGGGACTGCGGTCGGCAACGCCTATATAAGGCTACAAGTGTCTGGCACAGTTGTTAGATCGGTTACTGCTGCTACAATGGCAGGTTACCAAGATTTAAGTGAGTATGAACTTTGAATGTGGTGTTACAGTCGGCGCACGAGCGATGGGAAACAGAATCCCAGAACTATCGATGAAGTGGGGATTTTCCCATACGACCATTTCACGAGTGTACGTTGAATATCAGGAACCCGGTAAAACATCAAATTTCCGATATCCGCTGGAAAAAGCTCTTGCAAGAACGGGACCAACGACGACTGAAAAGAATCCTTCTGCATATTGCTGCAGATTTCAATGCAGGCCAATCATCAAGTGTCAGCGTACGAACCATTCAACGAAACATCAGCGATAGGGGCTTTCGGAGCCGAAGGTGCCTTCGTGTACCCTTGATGTCTGCACGACACAAAGCGTTACGCCTCGCCTGGGCCCGTAAACACCGGCATTGGACTGTTGATAACTGGAAACATATTGACTGGTCGGACGAATCTCGTTTCAAATTGTATGGAGCGGATGGACGTGTCTCGGGTATATAGACAACCTCGTGAATCCAATTGACCCTGCATGTCAGCAGGGCATTTTTCAAACTGATGGAAGCTCTGTAATGGTGCGGGGCGTCTGCATTTGGAATGATATGGACCCCTGGTAAGTCTAGATACGACTCTGACAGGTAACATGTACGTAAGCACCATGTCTGATCAGCTGCATCCATTGAAGTTCATTGTGCATTTCGACTGACTTGGCCACTTCCATCAGGACAATGCGACACCCCACACGTCCAGAATGCTGCGGAGTGGCTCCAGGAACACTCTCTTGAGTTTAACTACATCCGGTGGCTACCAAACTCCCCAGACATGAACATTATTGAGCATATTTGGGATGCCTTGCAACGTGCTGTTCAGAAGAGATCTACACTCTCATCTACATCTACATCTACATGACTACTCTGCAATTCACATTTAAGTGCTTGGCAGAGGGTTCATCGAACCACAATCATACTATCTCTCTACTATTCCACTCCCGAACAGCGAGCGGGAAAAACGAACACCTAAACCTTTCTGTTCGAGCTCTGATTTCTCTTATTTTATTTTGATGATCATTCCTACCTATGTAGGTTGGGCTCAACAAAATATTTTCGCATTCGGAAGAGAAAGTTGGTGACTGAAATTTCGTAAAAAGCTCTCGCCGCGACGAAAAACGTCTATGCTGTAATGACTTCCATCCCAACTCGTGTATCATATCTGCCACACTCTCTCCCTTATAACGCGATAATACAAAACGAGCTGCCCTTCTTTGCACCCTTTCGATGTCCTCCGTCAATCCCACCTGGTAAGGATCCCACACCGCGCAGCAATATTCTAACAGAGGACGAACGAGTGTAGTGTAAGCTGTCTCTTTAGTGGACTTGTTGCATCTTCTAAGTGTCCTGCCAATGAAACGCAACCTTTGGTTCGCCTTCCCGACAATATTATCTATGTGGTCCTTCCAACTGAAGTTGTTTGTAATTTTAACACCCAGGTACTTAGTTGAATTGACAGCCTTGAGAATTGTACTATTTATCGAGTAATCGAATTCCAACGGATTTCTTTTGGAACTCATGTGGATCATCTCACACTTTTCGTTATTTAGCGACAACTGCCACCTGACACACCATACAGCAATCTTTTCTAAATCGCTTTGCAGCTGATACTGGTCTTCGGATGACCTTACTAGACGGTAAATTACAGCATCATCTGCGAACAACCTAAGAGAACTGCTCAGATTGTCACCCAGGTCATTTATATAGATCAGGAACAGTAGAGGTCCCAGGACGCTTCCCTGGGGAACACCTGATATCACTTCAGTTTTACTCGATGATTTGCCTTCTATTACTACGAACTGCGACCTTCCTGACAGGAAATCACGAATCCAGTCGCACAACTGAGACGATACCCCATAGCTCCGCAGCTTGATTAGAAGTCGCTTGTGAGGAACGGTGTCAAAAGCTTTCCGGAAATCTAGAAATACGGAATCAACTTGAGATCCCCTGTCGATAGCGGCCATTACTTCGTGCGAATAAAGAGCTAGCTGCGTTGCACAAGAGCGATGTTTTCTGAAGCCATGCTGATTACGTGTCAATAGATCGTTCCCTTCGAGGTGATTCATAATGTTTGAATACAGTATATGCTCCAAAACCCTACTGCAAACCGACGTCAATGATATAGGTCTGTAGTTAAATGGATTACTCCTACTACCCTTCTTGAACACTGGTGCGACCTGCGCAATTTTCCAATCTGTAGGTACAGATCTATCGGTGAGCGAGCGGTTGTATATGAGTGCTAAGTAGGGAGCTATAGTATCAGCGTAATCTGAAAGGAACCTAATCGGTATACAATCTGGACCTGAAGACTTGCCCGTATCAAACGATTTGAGTTGCTTCGCAACCCCTAAGGTACCTACTCCTAAGAAACTCATGCTAGCAGCTGTTCGTGTTTCAAATACTGGAATATTCCATTCGTCTTCCCTGGTGAAGGAATTTCGGAAAACTGCGTTCAATAACTCCGCTTTAGCGGCACAGTCGTCGATAACAGTACCATCGGTATTGCGTCTTGCCGCTTGTGTACTTTACATACGACCAGAATTTCTTCGGATTTTCTACCAAATTTCGAGACAATGATTCGTTGTGGAACCTATTAAAGGCATCTCGCATCGAAGTACGTGCCTAATTTCGCGCGTCTGTAAATTTTAGCCCATCTTCAGGATTTCGCGTTCTTCTGAACTTCGCATGCTTTTTCCGTTGCCTCTGCAACAGCGTTCGGACCTTTTTTGTGTACCACGGGGGATCCGTTCCATCTCTTACCAATTTATGAGGTATGAATATCTCAATTGCTGTTGCTACTATATCTTTGAATTTGAGCCACATCTCGTCTACATTCGCATAGTCAGTTCGGAAGGAATGGAAATTGTCTTTTAGGAAGGCTTCTAGTGGCACTTTATCCGCTTTTTTAAATAAAATTATTTTTCGTTTGTTTCTGATGGATTTGGAAGAAATGGTATTGAGCCTAGCTACAATGACCTTGTGATCACTAATCCCTGTATCAGTCATGATGCTCTCTATCAGCTCTGGATTGTTTGTGGCCAAGAGGTCAAGTGTGTTTTCGCAACCATTTACAATTCGCGTGGGTTCGTGGACTAACTGCTCTAAATAATTTTCGGAGAATGCATTTAGGACAATCTCGGAAGACGTTTTGTGCCTACCACCGGTTTTGAACAAGTATTTTTGCCAACATACCGAGGGTAGGTTGAAGTCCCCACCAACTATAACCGTATGAGTGGGGTATTTGTTTGTTACGAGACTCAAACTTTTTCTGAACTGTTCCGCAACTGTATCATCGGAGTCTGGGGGTCGGTAGAAGGAGCCAATTATCAACTTAATTCGGCTGTTAAGTATAACCTCCACCCACACCAATTCGCACAGAGTATCTACTTCGACTTCACTACAAGATAAACCACTACTGACAGACACCAACACTCCACCACCAATTCTGCCTAATCTATCTTTCCTGAACACCGTCTGAGACTTCGTAAAAATTTCTGCAGAACTTATTTCAGGCTTTAGCCAGCTTTCTGTACCTATAACGATATCAGCTTCTGTGCTTTCTATTAGCGCTTGAAGCTCAGGGACTTTTCCAGCGCAACTACAACAGTTTACAACTATAATTCCGACTGTTCCTTGATCCAAGCACGTCCTGTAATTGCCAAGCACCCTTTGACATTGCAGCCCATCCCGCACTTTCCTGAGGCCTTCTAACCTAAAAAACCGCCCAGTCCACGCCACACAGCCTCCGCTACCCGTGTAGCCGCCAGCTGAGTGTAGTGAACTCCTGACCTATTCAGCGGAACCCGAAACCCCACCACCCTATGGCGCAAGTCAAGGAATCTGCAGCCAATACGGTCGCAAAACCGTCTGAGCCTCTGATTCAGACCCTCCACCCGGCTCTGCACCAAAGGTCCGCAGTCGGTTCTGTCAACGATGCTGCAGATGGTGAGCTCTGCCTTCATCTCGTAAGCAAGACCGGCAGCCTTCACCAAATCAGATAGCCGCTGGAATCCAGAGAGAATTTCCTCAGATCCAAAGCGACACACGTCATTAGTGCCGACATGTGCCACCACCTGCAGCTGGCTGCACCCTGTGCTCTTCATGGCATCCGGAAGGACCCTTTCCACATCAGGAATGACTCCTCCCGGAATGCACACGGAGTGCACACTGGATTTCTTCCCCTCCTTAGCCGCCATATCCCTAAGGGGCCCCATTACGCGCCTAACATTGGAGCTCCCAACTACCAGTAAGCCCAACCTCTGCGATTGCCCGGACCTTGAAGGCTGAGAATGATCCTCTGAAACAGGGCAGGCAGCTGCATCTGGCTCAGCCAGAGACAGTGCCTGAAACCGGTTTGTCAGACGCACCGGGGAGGCTTTCTGATCAGCTTCCGGGGACGCCTTTCGCCGCCTGCCACGCCTTGGAACGACCTCCCAATCAACCACAGGCGAGGGCTCAGCCCCACTGCGGGCAGCAACCGGGGCAACCACAGCGGCAGACCGATCTGGGGACAGACGGGATGAGGTTGACATCCCCGTGATACCCGAGTCCGGCTCCCCACAGTGGTGCCCTTTGGCAACAGCCTCAAGCTGCGCGACCGAAGTCAGCGCCGATTGCAGCTGTGAGCGAAGGGATGCCAAGTCAGCCCTCATCCGAACACAGCAATCGCAGTCCCTGTCCATTCTAATCGATGTTTAACAACAGTTACTGAAACACGAGTCGGTGCCTAGATAACGCAAGCGGAACACGCAAAGAATGTATCAACTAACCTGTACAAATGCCTAACGACTGCGCTACAATCTGCTGAATTTACGATTACAGTAACTAAAACTCGAAATTGCACCTCCTATACGAAACTCACACGCAATTTAAATAAGAATCTACGAAGTAAACACTAAAGCGCGATGCTACAACTGTCAAATACTATAATACGCCCGAAATAAAATAAGTAAGCTAGGGTTATACGACTTGCTGCTGCAGCTGCTTATCCAACGGCGGCAGGGAGCACACTGACTGGCCAACCGACACTAGCCGTTCACAACAAAAACAGAAGACAGACGACTACGCAAATTTGCACTATTCAGGTACTAAGGCGCGATGCTACAACCCTCAAATACTATAATACGCCCGAAATATATGAATTAAACAATGCAAGTACCCAAAAACACGCAAAGAAATTAATTAAACTATGTAACAAATAAGTAAGCTAGGGTTATACGACTTGCTGCTGCAGCTGCTTATCCAACGGCGGCAGGGAGCACACTCCCGTACTGTTACGGATTTATGGACAGCCCTGCATGATTCATGGTGTCAGTTCCCTCCAGCACTACTTCAGACACTAGTCGAGTCCCTGCCTTGTTTGGCAGCACTTTTGCGTGCTCGCGGGGGTCCTACATGTTATTACGCAGGTGCACCAGCTTCTTTGGCTCAGTGTAGATATAAATGCAGTTTAGAAGTGAGAGGAGAGAGAGGGACGGTTAGGAGGGGACAGAGAGAAGGTTGGTTAACTATGAAGATCTATGTAACATGCACCAGTTGAACAGCACATGTTGGACGCTGGCTATCGTGACAATCGCTACGTATTTATATGCATAACGAAAAGTTTGTTATGTGTGGCCAGCTGTTCATTACAATGGAAGGTGCCGGGATGTGAACTAGTAAGCCGCCCATACTGTCGCAGTAAGTAACAGTACTCGTTTTCCGATCCTATAACTCATGGCTTTACAGCAAAGTCTTTTTATCTATATTCTTAATATAGAGCCAGTCCCAGCATCACGCTATGGTCATAAACAGCCTACAAAGCTTCTGAGGGTGTTGCTGGGTAGATTGTGCAGAGAAACAATTGTTAAACAAATAATTCATATGTTGCACCGTTTCCGAGATAATTAGCGGATAAGTTAGACAATCAGGACGTTTCGTGAGCAAATTCAAGTAGCCAGTTACACGGTGTCGCCAAACGTGTGCTTTCGTTTGGTTGCCTAAAATCGAACAAGACAGCAATGGAAGAAATTGGACTGGGACGGTAGTAAGGATCGAACCCGAGACAAAGGCTGACCAATCTCTTGTGATCTGCGCTATGAGAACAACCGATGTTCATTGTATCGGGCGGGCCGCTCGAATTCGCGCTCGCAACGGCCTGATTGGCTGACTTCGGTGCTAATGAACTCGGAAACGGCGATAAGTATCGAATTTTTTTCTTAACCATTATGTCAGCACAGCCTACCACGCAACATCTGAAAGTGAGCGACTGTTGCAGTTTTTGTGCTTATGTTTAGTAATCGGTGACGGGTTCTAGAACATCGTTAGAGGACGAGCTTAATCTGATATTCATCTTACTTGGAAAGCGTAGAAAGCATAGTGCAAAAAAGTAAGATCACCAGCAACTGACAAGCTCTTACCATTATTCCATGTATAATGCAGAGTGTTAAGGTGCAGGTGAACTTATGAATTCGTAAAAATGACATAGTCTTTAGCCTTGTACTGGGACAACGTTCATTAACGTAATGATCAGAGAAAGCGGTTGGTGGGGTATCGAACTGAAAAACCTCATCGAGTTCGTTACACATTTTGACAGTACGCATTGGAACATTTCCTCGTGACTGAGCCGGAACTCTATTTTTTTCTCCCTCCCTCCCGTCCCCCCTTCCTCACTCCTCTTTTTTTGTACAAATCGGAGCGACTGCGCGGACACCCCCTCCAAATTAATGGCTGTCCGACGCACGAGGACGCCGAATTATTTGCTTTTTAAAATATCCGCGCCCGTAATTATGGAACACTTTCCGCTCGGAGTGAGCCGGCACACGCGACCACAAACGCAGCCGACCGGCCGCCGCTGCTGCCGGCATTACGCAAACTTCCGGCCTCGCGTCGCGACACGGCGTTTAAATTTTAAGCCTCGGGACCCGCCGAGCACCCTCCATTAATGCTGCAACAGAAGAAACCGGCAGTCACCTGTCCGAACGGGTGCTCGCCACTTGGGATTTCGCTTCACCTGGGATTAATTCTCTTTCCGGCAATTGCTCCTGACAATCTGAAGCGAGCTTCCTCGCCAGAATTATTCCGTCAGATATACGATGCTCCAGAGTCCACGCTTTGTCGCGAGGCAGGTAAACAAAAGACGGACAACCCGACAGCTGTGAGAGGAGAGGAACTGAATAGATCAGTCCTTAAACATCTTTCAGAAACCTCAGGTCAAGTTCTGCTGTCAAGCGAGTGGATCGTTGCTATTAAAGGTGGACAAGTAGACAGCATTGTGCAGACGAGGTAATTATATTTCCGTAGTCACTGTCGTATTCCGACAACTGAGGAAATATTAGACATGAGGAGGAGAGCCGAAATATTCTGTCTACGGTGGCACATTCCAAATCTCACTACATTCCGTATAATCCCATTTTATGTTGGAAGAATACAGTGTATTCATTCGACACAGCAAAAAAAAGCATTATTCTAGAGAGTATTCACTCTAAAAAAATTCATAAAAGCTTTCAAAAGGATGTATCAAAAAATCATCTGATTTTAAAAAAATCATAACTATTATTATTATTTGAAACATGTGGGTGAACAACGTACTGTTGGAAAGAGCAAAATCTCGAGTTTTACATGGTTCGCGCTAGGTAGCAGCAGTGTGCGCCCACTTCAGTTCTAGTAAAAATGGTGTCGGGACAACAGCAAGCGTTTTGTGTTCTATGTTTTGTGCAGTGCGGATCAGTAATAACGGTTTACCGTGACTTTCTTGCTAGGTATGGTGTTGATCCTCCTACAGCACAGAGCATTAGACGATGACGTGAACAATTCAGAGAACCAGGTTGTTTGTGTTAAGGCAAATCGCCGGGCCGTCCCCGAGTGTCTGACGCAGACGTCGAACGCATCCGCCATCCGCCATCCGCAGAAAGTCGTTCGCCGTGCAGCTCCACAGCTCAGCATGCCCCCGATGTCCGTTTGGCGCGTGTTGTGTTGACATGTACACATGAAACCGTAAAAAACTCAGCTACTGCAAGCTGTTCGTGAAGCTGACAAACAACAATGTGTGGAGTTCTGTAATTTCCTTCTTGGCAAGATGGAGGATGACAGTTTTCTTCCATGCCTAGCGTTTAATGACATGGCAACATTTCGTTATGGACAGGTGAACCGTCATAATGTGAGAACATGGGGTACTGACCAACCACATGATTGTGCAACAAGAGAGGGATTCTCCAAAATTTAATGTGATTTGTGCAGTTTCACGGGAGAAGGTGTATGGCCCATTTCTCTTTGCCGAGAGCAGTCACAGGGATCATATATCTCGATATGCTTTAGAACCTCCTTTTTCTCACAGTTGGAGACTGATTCGAACGACTTCATTTACCAAAAGGATGGGCCACCACCACACTGGCATCTGGAAGTGGGGGAATTTTTAAATCAAAGGATTGCTGAACGATGGATCGGTCGCACTGGACCAAATAACTCAGCCTTACATTACTGGCCTCCAGGGTCACGGGATCTGACTGTATATAATTATTTCTCGTAGGCTCTTATAAAAGACTCTGTTTATGTGTCTACGTTACGAGCAACAATGAATGAACAGAGACATCACATGACAGCAACTGTAGAAGCTGTAACTGAAGACATGTTCGTTGCAGTGTGGAAACAATTTCAATACCGCATTGAAATATGCCGTGCATCGCCAGGGGGCTTATTGAACACCAATTAAAAGTCATGAAAAAATACTTTTTCACTTTCCCGTTCATCAGAAAATAAAATTCATTGTATATGATTATTAGTTTCAGAAATTAGACGTGCCAAATCGCGTGACTTTTTTGATACACCCTGTACATTAATTTTGTCACGAATTTGTAACAAAGCGACGTTAATTTAATGATCTGTAAATCATGCAGTTCAGTGCTGTGTTGATGTTCTGGTCATCAGTCCAAAGCCTGGTTTGATGCAGCTCTCCATGCTACTCTATCCCGTGCGAGCCTCTTCATCTCTGAGTAGCTGCTAGAACTTACATCCTTCTGAATCTGCTTATTATATTCATGTCTTGGTCTCCCTCTAAGATTTTTACTCCGCACACTTGCCTCTAGTACTAAATTCGTGATCCCTTGATGTCTCAGAATATGTCCTGTCAACCGATCCCTTCTTGTCGTCAGGTTGTGCCAGAATTTTCTTTTGTCATAGGTTCTATTCGGTACTTCCTCATTAGCTACGTGAGCTGCCCATTAAGTTTCAGCCTGTTTCTGCGGAACCACATTTCAAAAGCTTCCATTCTCTTCTTGTCTAAACTTTTTATCGATCATGTTTCAGTTCCATACATGAATACACTCTATACGAATACTTTGTGAAAATACTTCTGACACTTAAATCTATATTCGATGTTAACAAATTCGTCTTCTTCAGAAACGTTGTTCTTGACATTGCCATTCTACATCTTATATCGTTTCTACCTCGGATGGCATCAGTTACTTTGCTGCCCAAATAACAAAACTCATCTACTACTTTAAGTGTATCATTTCCTAATCTAATTTCCCTCAGCATCTCCTGATTTAATTCAACTTCGTTCCCTCATCCTTGCCTTGCTTTTGGTGTAGTTCATCTTATATCCCGCTTTCAAGACACTGTCCGTTCCGTTTTACTGCTTTTCCAAGTCCTTTGCTGTCTCTGACAGAATTACAATGTCATCGTTTTTATTTCTTCTCCTTGAACTATAATTCATATCCCAAATTTGTCTTCGGTTTCCTTTACTATTTTTCAACAACAATCGTTGCCCCCCCCCCCCCCCCTCATGCCCCTCTTATAATTTGCCGTCTGGTTTCTGTACAGCTTGGAAATAACCTTTCGCTCCCTGTATTTTACCGATGCTACCTCAGGAATTGCAAAGAGAGTATTCCTGTCAACATTGTCAAAAGCTTTCTCTAAGTCTACAAAGGGTATAAACGTAGGTTTTCCTTTCCTTAACCTATCCTCTAAAATAGCTCATAGGGTCATTAATGCTTCGCGTATTCCTATATTTCTGCGGAATCCAAACTGATCTCTCCCGAGGTCGAGGTCTACCAGTTTTTCCGTTCTTGTGTAAATAATTCGTGTTGGTATTTGCAGCCACAAGTGATAGTTCGATAATTTTCACATTATCATTACCTGCTTTCTTTGGAATTGCAATTATTACGTTCTTCTTTAAATCTGAGGGTATTTCGCCTGTCTCATATTTCTTGCACAGCAGATGGAAGAGTTTTGTCCCCAGGCTATCAGTAGTTGTGGCGGAATGTCGTACTGTTTCGGCTTAGATCTTTCAGAGCTTTGTCATATTCTTCTCGCAGTACCACATCTCTTGCGTTCCATACAGATGTTTCTCTTTTCTCCGAAGGCCTCTTTAACTTTCCTGTAGGCGATATCTATCTTTTCCCTAGTGTTACACGTTTCTAAATCCTTTCATTTTTCCTCTAGCCACTCCTGCTCAGCCATTTTGCACTTCCTGTAAATCACATGTTTCAGACTCTTGTCTTCCCTTCCGCGTGCATCATTTGCTGCATTTTTATATTATATCCTTTGATCAGTTAAATACAGTATCTCCTGTGGTTCAAAATGTTTCAAATGGCTCTGAGCACTGTGGGACTAAACATCTGAGGTCATCAGTCCCATAGACCTTAGAACTATTTAAACCTAACTAACCTAATGACATCACACATCCATGCCCCAGGCAGGATTCGAACCTGCGACCTTAGCAGTAGCGCGGCTCAGGACTGAAGCGCCTAGAACCGCTCGGCCACAAAGGCTGGCTATCTCCTGTGTTATCCAAGTATTTTTACTAAGCCTTGTCTCTTTACCTATCTGATCGTTTGGTAACGTCACTATTTCATCTCTCAAAACTACCCATTCGTCTTCGACTGTATTCCTTTGTCCTGTTCTAGTCAATTATTGCTTAATGTTCCCTCTGAAAACGTCAGAAACCTCTGGTTCTTTCAACCTATCTAGGTCGCATATCCTTAATTTCCTACATTTCTGCAATTTCTTTAATTTGAATCTAAAGCTCATAACCAACAAATTCTGATCACAATTCGCATCTGGCCCTGGAAATGTCTTATAGTTTAAAATCTGGTTCTGAAATCTTTGTCTTTGTAGTATATAATGAATCTGAAAACGTTTTGTATCTCTAGACCTCTTCCACGTGCATAACCATCTTTCATGATTCTTAACCCAAGTGTAACCTATGATTAAATTATGCTCTGTGCAAAATTCTACCAGGTGGCCTCCTCGTTCATTCCTTCCAGCCAGTCCATATACGCCAACAATTTATCCTTCTTTTCTTTTTCATACTGTCGAAATACAGTCATAAAAATGGCTCTGAGCACTATGGGACTTGACATCTATGGTCATCAGTCCCCTAGAACTTAGAACTACTTAAACCTAACTAACCTAAGGACATCACATAACACCCAGTCATCACGAGGCAGAGAATTTCCCTGACCCCTCCGGGAATCGAACCCGGGCGCTGGAAGAAATACAGCCCCCCCCCCTTCTTAAAATTAAATTTTCGTCTTCCTTAACTATCTGAATAATTTCTTGTACCTCATGATACATGCCTTCAATCTCTTCATTATCTACGGAGCTAGTTGGCATGCTTTTACTATTGTAGTGGTTGTTAGCTTTTTGACTATGTTGGCTAGAATAATGCTTTCACTATGCTGTTCATAGCATCTTAGCAGCATTCCTATTTTCTTATTCATTATTAAACCTAATCCTGCATTACTCCTTTCTGATTTTGTATTTATGACACTGTATTCAACTGGCCAGCTCCTGCCTCCTGCCACCAAACGTCAGTAATTCCCACTATATCTAACTTCACCCTATCCATTTCGCTTTTTAAATTTTCTAACCTATCTGCGCGATAGTATTCCACGCTTCGCTCCAAAGAACGCCAGTTTTGTTTCTCCTGATGACGACGTCCTTCTGAATAGTCCCCACCTGGATTCCGAATGGGGGATTATTTCATCTCCGGAATAATTTACCTAAGAGCATGCCACCATCATTTAACCGTGCAGAAATGCTGCATGACCTCGGGAAAAATTAGGACTGTAATTTCCCGTTGCTTTCAGTCGTTCGCTGCAGCAGCATAGCAAGACCGTTTTGGTTGATCGGTGGATCATCCAGACCGTTGGCCCGCAACTTTTGAAATGGCTGCAGCCCCTCTTCAGGAACCACACGTTTGTCTGGCCTTTCAAGAGACAGCCCCCCTTGTGGTTGCACCTGCAGTATGGCTGTCTGTATCGCTGACGAGGAAAACACAGCAAGTGCGACAACCACATTTCTCAGGAATTTCTCTTGGTGGAAAACGAGTCAAAAAAAGCGACCAAGTGTTTAGGTTTATCCGTAGATACTCGACCGTTTCTGAGAAATCTGCGGTCAGTATTTTCGACTTAAGTTACATGCGGGCGATAATGTCAGCAGAAATGCTCTTACTGTGGCTAGCGTTACAGCCTCTCACTTTTTGCGCCTCACGTTCTAAACCCGATTATTGTTTTTATTTACTCTCTTTTATTTTTTCATTTATCTACTCACTTCCAAGAAGGTTGGTACATGAATGTTTCACATAAGTTAAGGGATACAAGAGCGTTCATTAACTGCAAATTTCCAATTGGGTTTCAGAATAAGTATCATACATTTATTAAAAAATATGTGTATGTGCAAGCTATTATCAAGTATTACAATCTTTCTAAATTCTCATTTTCTTAAATTTCTTACGTATATCAGCTTTTGTAATAATTCTTATTTTATTCTTACATTTGTTCTTCAGAAATTTTGATGCATTGCCTTTTATTATATCGATCATAGAAACATTCGAAACCAATAAGATCCCATCCCACCAGCATGCCAAGAAGAGAGTTTTGCCACAGTGACATTTCTCTGTACGTATCTCACGCGGCAGGAATGTCACCGAACACAATTTCAAGTAATGTTCTCATTCATTTATTGTTTCTTATTTTAAATTCATACACCAAAATTAAAATTAGCACAGGAAAAAGGACATCGTTATTTCGAAATACATTGGGAAACATCCGTGTATTAATATTCTAAGAGCATCGGTAAATAAACGAGAAGTAAAATAAAAATAATAATCAGGTTTCGATCACGGGGCGCAACAAGTGTTGAGCCACGACGCTTGCCACTATGCCACCACTTTAATTAAGGTATTTATGTGCTAAAAGGCACATGAAGTACCTCGAAATCTTTGACCGTCGTTTTCTCAGAAGTACTCGATCTATGGATAAGCGGAGAAAGGCGTTCGCTTATTTTGACTCCTCTTCCAGTGAGCAAAGTTTCTGGAGAATCGCATTGTGGCACTTACCGTGTTCCTCCTCTTGAGGAACGCGAAATACCCCACTAACGGCGAGCTCCATGGATCATGGAGAGTGCTACAATCCAATATAGCATAAGAATCACGACATGGAGGCACCTACATTGAGGATGGTTACCGTGTGCGTAAATTGAATGCTATAGTAGAGCATATTGAAGTTTCTACAATATTTACTGCTCAGAATACCTTGTGGAGCCATCCTCCTATTTATTCATTCGTTTTCTATTGTATCAGGCCAGTGAGTAGGTTGACGGGAGTCATTTTCGGAGACAGAAACTGATCAGACTCGTGGAAATTTTGCTATACGGTATTTCGTACTGCACGAAACATCTCAGAGAGCTCTGGCCCTTAATAGAAAAGCATTTAACGAGGGAACACCAAAGGTGTCCGATCGTTCGGGTCTTAACAATCCACCGCCCACCTCGCTTGTTTTTTTTCTGAAACACAGATGGAATAAATGATTAAATGATTAGGAGACAACATCGTGATATGGATCAGTGATGCAGCCAGCACTATAAATACATTTAAATGGACTTTGTGGATCCCACAACAATTAGAAGAGGCAGTGATGATTCATGACCAATGAGAGGAAGAGAGCAGAAGATCAAACCAGGAGATGCAGTAACCGAGCGCAGGAACCGATTTAACATGTCCGGCCGCGGTTGCAGATACGGAAGAAGAGCGAGCAGTACTAACTGTTAAGAGTTAAAGAGAAATTATGAACTCGCAAATGGAGAAGAAAACCGAAGAGGGCTTCAAAAACCATTTGCGGCAGCCAAGAAACGACAGGACGACTGCCAGTGTGGATGATACAGCAGTGTGCAGAAACGAAACGTGTACGGGAGCAATTCAGATGAAAAGAGAGCATGTAGGAGCTTTTGTAGTGTGTTGCGACAGAGAAATGTTAAAGATTAGATGGGCAGATCGTGTAACTGATGGGGAGGTACTGGATCGAACCAACGTGTATACAAAAGAAACCTTAGCACATGCGCAAAATGTTATATTGGAGAAACTGGGCAGGCGTTCAGCGACAGGTTTAAAAACATATGAGACAGACAGAAAGCAGTACCTCTACCTTCAGTTAACATTTAAGTGAGACCTGTGACTAAAATTTCCTAGGTCAAGATCGTTAAAACTTCTTTATTTGATATCTAGTTTCAGCTCCTTGACGAGCCATCTTCAGATTTTAAAAAAAAATTTCGTTAGTTGATTCCGTTCATACCCGCCACCAGGCATTACACGTCGTCATAACACGTTCAGCTGAATCGCTCTTATCGTAATGTGCAAACTATAGTACGTCGTCGTGCTTACCAACATTCTATCACTAGCCATTGTTTCAGTTCATTGCTACTGGAAAAAGGAAGTAGCTGTTTGACGGCTTTCAGAGAACTCTGAGTTTAATTTTTCATTTGTTAGTGTCTTTAATTCTTTTTTATTAATTATTGGACACGATATCAATGTCTGAATGTACAATGTATTTCATTTACAACTGTAGGCCAAATTCCCGTATACGAACTATATTTCAGACGGGTGTATTTGTTTTCTCTTTGAGCACCATCCAACTAGCAATTCCTTCTTCATGTTAAGTAAATTTTTCTGCTTGAATACTTCATCATTATCCAATACATTTATCTGTCATCGTCCGCAGCTCGTGGTCGTGCGGTAACGTTCCCGCTTCCCACGCCCGGGTTCCCGGGTTCGATTCCCGGTGGGGTCAGGGATTTTCTCTGCCTCGTGATGACTAGGTGCTGTGTAATGTCCTTAGGTTAGTTAGGTTTAAGTAGTTCTAAGTTCTAGGGGACTGATGACCATAGATGTTAAGTCCCATAGTGCTCAGAGCCATTTGAACCATTTTTATCTGTCATCAAAAAATGTGTAGGTTTGCAACATACCATTTCATTGCCAGGCATGTCTGCTAACTTTTCGCTATTGTAGCCGCCTCTGCCAGTTTACAGTTGCAGAGGGAAGGCGATTTTGAAGTTGATGGTCCGATTTTTCCCTAATTATCCGATTTTAAGCGCGAGTAATTACCCATGACAGCCGGTGTTTTCCTTTACCCAGTACACAAAGGCTTGTAAAATTTCTGTCAGAGAGCAGCACTGTACAGAAATTCTGTTAGTGGGAGCAGGAAATGGGTAGGAAAATGCCTACATTGTGCTCCTGATTCGGATTCGTTAGAGAGCCTGACTGTTAAAGTAATGTCGTGCACAGGTTTAGATCACGCAGTATGGTTTAGTCGACCGGTGTGTGGTGTAGAAGCCGTGTGCCCTATGGGTCTGAGCTGATGGTTCTGTTGTGTATTTCTGAAGAAGGGAATAGAAGATCGAGTTTTTTAGTGCAGAGGGGAAGACTGAGATAATCCGAAGCGCATTCCCAGGTACAGGTGTTGAATTCTACTTAGGAATTTTCCTATTTTTCTTGGCGATGTACTGATTAACCATCGTGGGCTTGTTTGGTAAAGAGAAGGCAGAGTGTGCAGCCATTAGGTAGATAATGTGGCTCTGACTAAAAGAGGTGGACTCGGCGAGGGTTAACTCATGAAAATACACTGAGGTGACAAGTCATAGGATACCTTCTAATAACGTGTCGCACCTCCTTCTTGCAGGTGTTGTGCAACAAATCAACAAGGCATGGACTCAACAAGTCGTCGGAAGTCCCCTGCAGAAATATTGAGGCATGCTGCCTCTATAGCCGTCCATAACTGAGAAAGTGTTGTGGGTGCAGGATATTGTGCACGAAATGACTCTCGTTTTTGTCCCATGAATGTTCGATGGGTGACAAAATCATTCGCTCGAACTGTCCAGAATGTTCTATAAACCATCGCGAGCAGTTGTGGCCCGATGACATGGAGCATTGTCATCTACATAAATTCCATCGTCGTTTGAGAAGATGAAGTTCATGAATGGCTGCAGATGGTCTCCAATGAGTAGCCGAACATTATCTTTTCTAGTCAATTATCGATTCAGTTGGACCAGAGTACCCAGTACAGACCGTGTATGCACAGCGCCCACCATTATGGGGTCACTATCAGCTTGCACAGTGCCTTGTTGACAACTTGGGTCCATGGCTTCATGGAGTCTGAGCCACAATCGAACCCTACCACCAACTGAAATCAGGATTCACCTGACCAGGCCACCGTTTTCCAGCCGTCAAGGGTCCAGCCGATATCGTCACTAGCCCAGGAGAGAAGTTGCACGCGATGTTGTGCTGTTAGCAAAGGCACTCGCGTCAATCGTCCGCTGCCATAGCCCACTGACGCCAGATTTCGTCGCACTGTCCTATCGGATACGTTCGTCGCATCTCCCACATTCGTTTGTACGGCTAGTTCTCGCAAGCGCCGCTGCTCTCGGTCGTTAAGTGAACGCCTTTGGCAACTGCACCGTCCGTGATGAGTGGTAATGCTCGAAATTCGGTATTCTCGGCAACCTCTCGACACTGTGGATCTCAGAATATTGAATTCCCTAACGATTTCCGAAATGCAATGTCTCATGCGTCTAGCTGCAGCTACTACTCCGCGCTCAGAGTCTGTCAGTTGCCGTCATAATCACGTCGGACACCTTTCCACATGAATCATCTGCACTGCCCTTTTATACCTTGTGTACGCGATACTATCGCCATCTGCATATTTGCATATTGCTATCCCATGACTTGTCAGCTCAGTTAAATTACCTTTATTTCTGTGGAAATCTGAGACTTGGCTTTGAGTTGATTATCGACGAGAGTTGCCAGCGTTCAGTTAGAGGCGATGGATCTATTAGCTGCGTAGCTACTCTAGCGGTCGAATCTCGGAATCTTTTCTGAAAGTACTCAGACACCTACAGGGCTTTGATTGTTGACATTAGATTTGTGAGAAGTTTAATCCAGTGTCGTACGCCAATCCGAGGCCGGCGATACTTATTTATATATATTTGACAGTGTGGAAGTGCAGAAAACTAATCCGGGTTCACCAATAATCGTTTCGAATTGAACTCGGGGAGCAGTACGTCGTGTAGTTTGTCTCGCACTCGGATAAAGCGAAGCGTGTATGGATTCTTGCCGTGACGACAAGGAAGCACCGATACACAGACGAAAGGAACACTACAAGAGCATTAATATCTTCTTCACTGACACGGGGACAGTCTGGCCGACGAATGTGTGCCGCATTTTGGCGACCCCTGTTGAATGATCTTACCACTGTTCTGTAAGGCAATGCAGATTCCTCCAAGTGTCATGAAGAAGTTGATGAGAAGGTCGCGTTCTGGCGTGCTCTGGCGCTTTCAATTTTTATCCAAGTCTTCTGTTCTTGTTTCGAAAGCATCGTGACAGAAACACATTAGACAGCCTGCTAAAAAATTCGCTGTTCTTTCGTAACGGCGCATGCGTGTGGTGTGGGAATGGAGAATCCAATTGCTCTGACGTGAGACAGATGTGTTTTGACTAACGATGGATATAAGCGACAACATTTGATTTCGTTACGTCGCGTCTTGACCCAGTGTTGTCACAATTAAAATTCTAACTCTTGTAACGGTGGGACGAATAAGAAACTTGCCATTGGCAGATGATCAGGTAATTAGTTGTAGGAGGAGAACTCCGATCTTGAAACTTCCTGGGAGAACGAGCATGTGAGAACTGTGGCAGAGAAGGCGAATGGGCGAGTTCGGTCTATTGGGAGAATTTAAGGAAAGTTTGGTTCACCTGTACAGGAGACCGCATATAGGACCCTGGTGCTACATATTTCTGAGTAGTGCTCGAGTGTTTTGGATCCGTACCAAGTCGGATTAAACGCAGACATCGAAGCAATTCAGAGGCGAGCTGTTTGATTTGTTACCTGTAGGTTCGAACAACACGTATGTGTTACGGAGATGCTTCGAGAAATGAAATGGAAATCCCTGGAGGGAAAATGACGTTCCTTTCGAAAAACACTCTTGAGGAAATTTAGAGAAAGGGCATTTGAAGCTGACTGCCAAACAATACTACTGCCGCCAACATAAATTGCGCGTATGGACCACGACGACAAGATGCGAAAAGTTAGGGCTTATGCGGAGCCATATAAATAGTCATTTTTTCCTCACTTTATCTGTGAGTGGAACAGGAAGGGAAATTACTAGTAGTGTCATAGGGAACTCTCCACCACGCACCGTACAGAGGATTGCTGGGTATCTATGCAGATGTACGTCTACATCTACATGATTACTCTGCAATTCACATTTAAGTGCTTGGCAGAGGGTTCATCGAAGCACAATCATACTATCTCTCTACCATTCCACTCCCGAACAGCGCGTGGGAAAAACGAACCCCTAAACCTTTCTGTTCGTGCTCTGATTTCTCTTATTTTATTTTGATGTTCACTTCTACTTATGTAGGTTGGGCTCAACAAAATATTTTCGCATTCGGAAGAGAAAGTTGGTGACTGAAATTTCGTAAATAGATCTCGCCGCGACGAGAAACGTCTTTGCTTTAATGACTTCCATCCCAACTCGCGTATCATGTCTGCCACACTCTCTCCCCTATTACGTGATAATACAAAACGAGCTGCCCTTATTTGCACCCTTTCGATGTCCTCCGTCAATCCCACCTGGTAAGGATCCCACACCGCGCAGCAATATTCTAACAGAGGACGAACGAGTGTAGTGTAAGCTGTCTCTTTAGTGGACTTGTTGCATCTTCTAAGTGTCCTGCCAATGAAATGCAACCTTTGGCTCGCCTTCCCCACAATATTATCTATGTGGTCTTTCCAACTGAAGTTGTTCGTAATTTTAACACCCAGGTACTTAGTTGAATTGACAGCCTTGAGAATTGTACTATTTATCGAGTAATCGAATTCCAACGGATTTCTTTTGGAACTCATGTGGATCACCTCACACTTTTCGTTATTTAGCGTCAACTGCCACCTGCCACACTATACAGCATTATTTTCTAAATCGCTTTGCAACTGATACTGGTCTTCGGATGATCTTACTAGACGGTAAATTACAGCATCACCTGCGAACAACCCAAGAGAACTGCTCAGATTGTCACCCAGGTCATTTATATAGATCAGGAACAGCAGAGGTCCAAGGACGCTTCCCTGGGGAACACCTGATATCACTTCAATTTTACTCGATGATTTGCTGTCTATTACTACGAACTGCGACCTTCCTGACAAGAAATCACGAATCCAGTCGGACAACTGAGACGATACCCCATAGGCCCGCAGCTTGATTAGAAGTCGCTTATGAGGAACGGTGTCAAAAGGTTTCAGGAAATCTAGAAATACGGAATCAACTTGAGATCCCCTGTCGATAGTGGCCAATTACTTCGTGCGTTGCACAAGAACGATGTTTCCTGAAACGATGCTGATTACGCATCAATAGATGGTTCCCTTCGAGGTGATTCATAATGTTTGAATACAATAAATGCTCCAAAACCCTACTGCAAACCGACGTCAATGATATAGGTCTGTAGTTAAATGGATTACTCCTACTACCCTTCTTGAACACTGGTGCGACCTGCGCAATTTTCCAATCTGTAGGTACAGATCTATCGGTGAGCGAGCGGTTGTATATGAGTGCTAAGTAGGGAGCTATAGTATCAGCGTAATCTGAAAGGAACCTAATCGGTATACAATCTGGACCTGAAGACTTGCCCGTATCAAGCGATTTGAGTTGCTTCGCAACCCCTAAGGTATCTACTTCTAAGAAACTCATGCTAGCAGATGTTCGTGTTTCAAATTCTGGAATATTCCATTCGTCTTCCCTGGTGAAGGAATTTCGGAAAACTGCGTTCAATAACTCCGCTTTAGCGGCACAGTCGTCGATAACAGTACCATCGGCACTGCGCAGCGAAGGTATTGACTGCGTCTTGCCGCTTGTGTACTTTACATACGACCAGAATTTCTTCGGATTTTCTACCAAATTTCGAGACAATGTTTGGTTGTGGAAGCTATTAATGGAATCTCGCATTGAAGTCCGTGACAAATTTCGCACGTCTGTAAATTTTAATCAATCTTCGGGATTTTGCGTTCTTCTGAACTTTGCGTGCTTTTTTCGATGCCTCTGCAACAGCGTTCGGATTTGTTTTGTGTACCATGGGGGATCAGTTCCATCTCTTAGCAATTTATGATGTATGAATCTCTCAATTGCTGTTGTTACTATATCTTTGAATTTGAGCCACATCTCGTCTAAATTTACATAGTCAATTCGGAAGGAATGGAGGTTGTCTCTTAGGAAGGCTTCTAGTGGCACTTAATCCGCTTTTTTAAATAAAATTATTTTGCTTTTGTTTCTGGTGGATTTGAGCCTAGCTACAACGACCTTGTGATCACTAATCCCTGTATCAGTAATAGTGCTCTCTATTAGCTCTGGATAGTTTGTGGCTAAGAGGTCAAGTATGTTTTCGCAACCATTTACAATTCGCGTGGGTTCGTGGGCTAACTGCTCGAAACTAATTTCGGAGAAAGCATTTAGGAGAATGTAGTTGTAGAGATTAGCACTGTGTGCCAGACTGAGACTCGAACTCGGGACGTTTGCCTTTCGCGGGCAAGTGCTCTACCAACTGAGCTATCCAAGCACGAATCACGATCCCTCCTCAGAGCTTTACTTCTACTAGTACCTCGTTTGGTACTTTCCAAGCTTCACAGAAGTTCTCCTGCGTGACTTGCACGACTTGCACGCCCAGAAGTTTAGCAGGAAAGCTTGTGTGCAGTTTGGAAGGTAGAATACGAGGAACAGCAGGAATTAAAGTAGTGAGGAAGGGTCGTCAGTCGTCCTTGTGCAGCTTACTTCGTCGCCGGCACGGTAGCTCAACGTGTTCGGTCAGAGGGTTAGCTGCCCTCTGTAATGAAAAAATGATCTGGTACAAGCGTCGTGGGTCGTCCGCCCCGAACAAATAGAACGAACACTAATGAACAAAATGATATAAAAAAACTTGATAGAGCACATACCCCTGAAAGGTAGAGGTCGCGAGTTCGAGTCTCGGTCTAGCACAAAATTTTAGTATGCCAGGAAGTTCCATACGTGCGCACACTCCGCTGCAGAGTGAAAATTTCGTTCAGTTGTTTCCTTCCTTGCCACTTTACAGCCTCTTTTTTAGAGCGTTGTGTGTGAACTACCGGTGTGGACAGCGACAGCTACGGCCCGAGGCAGGTGTTCGGTTGCTCCCAGGAGTGAGAGGTACAGCTGGGCAGGAGGCGCAGCGAGCGGACGAACACAGAGTTGCACGGGCTTTCAGCGGCGGCGTCCATATTTCAGCCGGCGGCCCCGCCCCCGGCGAGCACGCGAGCCGCCCCCGTCATTAGGCGGCGGCTAATCTCCTAAACAGCCGCGGCGCGTGTAATTGCTGCCCCTGCCTTACGTGCTGCCGCCGGCGGCTGCGGCGGCGGCGGCGGCGCTCCTTTTGCCGCCTGGCCTGCTGCAGTCTCGTCTCGCGTGTCCGCACCTAGGTCGCCCCGCCGTGTCTGCTAACGACCCGACCGCAGCAGCCGTGCGCCGCCGGACGGCCGGAATCCAATTACCTCGTCTGCGCCGCCACCCAAAACGTCTTCCCGCTGCCGCCGGCTCACACGTCTGTCAGCCGCACTCACCTGCTGGGACCGCGGGGTCCTCTGTCGCCCTTGGCGTTGTACGAACGTTACCGCCCACCACATACACACACACACACACACACACTACCTGAGCAGAAGCATGCCAACACCTATTAGTAGACATAAATACGGGGTGTGTCCAGCCTTCGCCTGTATGGCATCTTGAACTCTGCTCAATGAGGTGCCTGACTGTCTGTGACGGAATGGCAGCCTATTCTTCCACGAGAGGGGAAACTGGAGGAGGCAGTGCTGGTGGACGCTGAGATCGAGCGAAGCCCAGTTCGTGGTCTAGTGGCTAGCGCTGCTGCCTCTGGATCTCGGGGTCCTGGATTCGATTGCTGGCTGAGTTGGGGACTTCATCTGCCTGGGAACTGGGTGTTTGTGTGGTCCTCATCATTTCATCATGATTCGTGAAAGTGGAGAAGATTGGGAATTTGTTCGGGTGCTGATAACCACGCAGTTGAGTGCCCCACGAACCATCAACATCATCTAGCGAAGCTGATGTTCTGATTCATCCCAGAAACATTCTGTTTGTTTCATGTCGAGACTTCCAGCAGACCATTCCATCCAAGGAACGTTGCTGCCCACAAATGATTGGTTCAAAGACGCTGCCTTGCGATAGGGTATACGGTCATGGTGATACAATCACCGTATCTGAAATATTCTTCTACTGTACGCAGTACAAAATGCTGAAAAATGAGATCATATTGTTCCACATTTAGGTTTCTCTTAAGTGCAATGAGGAGACAACACTATTTTTCTTTTTGACTCATCAGTCTTCACACTGGTTTGATGCGACCCTCTACGAATTCCTCTCCTGTGACAACCTTTTCATGTCACAGTAGCAGTTGCAACCTACATCCTCAATTATTTGCCAGATGTATTTGCGTCTCTGTCTTCCTCTACAGTTTACTCTCCACAGGTTCCTCTAGTACCATGAAAGTCATTCCGTGATGTCTTAGCAGGTGTCCTATCATCCTGTCCCATCTTCTTGTCAGTGTTTCCATACATTCCTTTCCTCGCCGATTCTGCGGAGAGCCTCCTTATCAATCTACCCAATTTTCAAAATTCTACTGTAGCACCAAACGTCACTCGTTCTCTGCTATTCCGGTTTTCCAACTGTGCATTTCTCAGTGCCACAGAACGCTGTACTCCAAATGCATAGCCGGTCGCTAGTGGCCGAGCGGTTCCAGGTGCTTCAGTCTGGAACCGCGCGACCGCTATGGTCGCAGGTTCGAATCCTGCCTCGAGCATGGACGTGTGTGATGTCCTTAGGTTAGTTAGGTTTAAGTAGTTCTATGTTCTAGGAGACTGATGACCTTAGCTGTTAAGTCCCATAGTGCTCAGAGCCATTTTCCAGACGCACATTCTCATAAATTTCTTCCTCAAGTTAGGCCCTATGTTTGATACCAGAGCCTAATCCCGAAAAACACCCACGTACCGTAACGACACTTCCTCCATACTTCAGCATTATGCATAACATTAGGCAAAGTTCTGCAGGCACTCGCCAAACACGAACCGAGCCTTCGGATTGCCACTGAGCATTGTGTGTTTCGCCACTCCAAACCACTAGTTGCCAGTGGCGTCGCACTCTGCACCAAATTCAACTGTCGCTTAGCACTGACTAAGCAAATGTGTGACTCAAGAGGAGGTGCTCGACCTTCGTAGCCCACCGTTTATTAACTCCCTACGCACAATCATTGTGGTAGCTGGACTCCTGGTAGCCCTTCGGAACTCGCGACGGATTCCTCCCGCTGATTTCGTGCGACTTTCTACAACCACCCGTGAGCTCGGGCAGCCTTAGAAGATTTGAAATGTGCCTGTTGGATCTGTTAGTCAGGTGACATCCAGTGACCTGTCCACGTTCCAAGTTACTGACCGACTCGTTCTGCTGTGACTCCTTCTCCCTTTGTACTGGTGGTCCCACCTCTAGTGACCTCTAGTGGTCGCCGTTACAAAGGGGTGTTGGTTCGGTGATTTGGGGGAGGGGGATCAAACAGGTAGGTCACCGGTCCCATTGGGTTAGGGAAGGATGGGGAAGGAATCCGGCGTCTTATTACGACGGAAACATCCCGGAATTTGTCTGAAGCGATTTAGGGAAATCACGGGATGCCTAAACCAGGATGGCCGGCACAGTGGTGCGCCGATTTTTTTCATCGGATGGCGTATACAGGAGAATTCCGGCTGAAACGACATAGCATTTTGTTTTCATATCATTACTGCTTCACAAACTATGATGAAAAGAAAATTTTGTATCATGACCGTGACCCTTGCACTTGTAGGTTTCGCTTAGTTGCTACAACGTTTTTAAAGTAGTATAAACCATACGTTTTTGACATTCTTGTAAAAAGTGCATAACATGCCATTTGAGATGGAGGTCAGAGTAATATGACATAGAAGTAAGAAAACATAAGAAATTCAGATAATCATTAAGTATTTGATAGATTTGTACTACACAACTAATAAATGACTATTCCTGAAGCAATTAATATTTCTTAATTCAGTCGCACAAAACGTGAAGACTGAAAGTAGAGTTACGAATGTTAATTCATGAAACAACAAAATCAGTTCTGGTTTTGAGAAATAATTCTCATCATCCCAGTCTATTTGGAGACATAACAAATATCGGTTTTTTGTTTTGTGGCTTACTCCAGCACGCCCAGTGAGTGCCCGCAAATGACACCGCTGACACCTAAACAATGAATGCTGTTACATTTCCTAGCAGTACAAACAGTGACAATCTTCGGAAGCATCACTGTCGTCGCTAAAAAGGCCGCTTTCGTGCAATATTTCTTTCCCAAAATTGAGTTCCAGCTTTGCTTTTCTCGGCTATTTAGAATACAGTTTGTCTCACCTCCTTCATAGTCATGCCAAACATAAGCGAATCCAACAGTTCCCAGTGTTGTACCAGTTCACGTTCCAAAGCAGTGTTGAAAGTTGGCTAGAATCTACCCAGTCCTTTCTGAACACTACTGAAGACTTTGCTCTTATTCCTAGTTGGTGTTCCAAACGTAGCCTGGGGAGCTCCGAATGCCTTCAACGTCCGCAGCCATCCCATCTCGCCTCTGGTAACAGCATCTACAACCTGCTGCATCTGCACCGCATCCCAACACTTTCTTCACAATTTTCTTACTTCACTGCCTGCCATCTGAAAGGGAAAAATACACATACTTGTATATGGACTATGTAAATTAATTACATTTGTGTATCATTGCACATTTATCAATTCATATTTAATGTTTCGATTAATTTATTTTATTATAGAGTGACCTATTTCTATTGTTGTTAAATTTAAACAGATACGTAAAATAGTTAGATTAATATAATATCGAAGATCACACAGCATAAAACTAGAGTTCACATCAGTGTAAGTGACATAGCGTGACATTTTACCCTGAAATTGCAGTCTGAAACGCCGTCTTTGATTCATTCGAGAAATGTTCAACTACTCTGTCCTCTAGCACAATCATCTACCTCTAAAACATAGATAAAATTATGCTTGACAAGATAATTTATGCTTTTCTCAAACAAGCAATTACCTACAACACTAATGAATCGCCGGCTGTGGTGGCCGAGTGGTTCTAGGCGCTACAGTCTGGAACCGCGCGACCGCTACGGTCGCAGGTTGGAATACTGCCTCGGGCATGGATGTGTGTGATGTCCTTAGGTTAGTTAGGTTTAAGTAGTTCTAAGTTCTAGGGGACTGATTACCTCAGAAGTTAAGTCCCATAGTGCTCAGAGGCATTTGAACCATTTTGTTTGCTTCCTGGTGTTCAGCAGTGTTGCTCTTCCCATTTCAAGCACAAAGGGTAACTGAATGCGTGTTCAGCGATCCGTCACGTGGGCGACCGAGTGCTTCTTAGATCGTGCATCATTTTGCAATACATATGCTGAATTCAAGAACGCATTTAGTGCGGAGTATTGGTATGTTGTTATACAAGACTGAATCCGTAATCAGATTTACAAATCAGAACCATACAATTCACAGTTAGATACACTACGCATATACTTTGAGGCGTACTATAACAAGACGAGATATCTATCGGAACCAGTATCTGCCAAAGACTGCCAAAGATATTACTAGAATATTAAAAACGAAGCTACCATTTGACATTCAAAATAAACTATTGCATGTCATTGATATCCATTTTGAAGAATTTTTGTCTGAACTGGTTGCAGTAGACATTTAAAAGGAAGTCGTAAAAGCCAGGGACGACAATGACAGTGGCCAAAATGATTCTATTAGAAGGATTTAGTCAAATAGGGATATAAATAACTCTGAGCACCAATCGAATGTTGATGAGAATCAACAAGGAGGTTCTCACAATACTATGTACAATAATGTGAGTAGCTCAAAAAATGTAAACGAGAATAATCGTGCAATAAATACAGGAACAAGATATATGATAGGCGCTACCATTCTGGCTATCAACAAAATCCAGCAATGGCACACTGGTATGAGAATTCTAACAATCAACCGAATCCTATTGAGGCAAATAATGATTGGAGATTCGTCTGTTATTACTGACGTTACTGATGAAGAACCTATACCTACCAATCAGGGGCAGGAAATCTAAATGCGACCATCTTTAGTCCCGAAAGGCTGGTCGGAATAAGTGAATCGGGTTGTGACAGTAATATTAGGACGGTATGGTATATCCATTTAACTGACGTTAGGGACGAACTATTGCCTGGCGAGCAACCCTGTAATTTTAAACTGAAAAACATGTCCCATGTGGCTATCAGTGGTAGTATTGTGGGATTCAATGTTTTGACAATATCAGATACTGGCACAAGTGTGAATGTTGTCTCCATGGCTCTTATGAAACTAATTTGCCGACCTTACCTGTGGCGAACTGCAAGATAATTAGTGCTGCAAGAGGACGCTCTCATTCAATTGAACTAAAAACAAGAATTAAAATGGACCTCTGTAATGGAGTTAATGACTGCACATGCCAAGTGGTAACTAATTTTGTTGTGAACATGATTTTGGGGCATGACCTACTGAGAGGGACGAATGCAAAAATAGACTTCGTCTGCAGTAACTAATAATGAATTTCATCTAACAGTCAGATTGGAGTAGAAAAAAGAATTACATGGACGGTATGGTCAAGGAATTGCAATAAAAATAATTATTAGTGATACTGGCAGGAGGACCAGTAACGCATTGATCGAGTCTTCTAGTTTAAGAATAGCAGAACAACTTTACCAAAACATAACTCAAACTAATGCCCTAATATCACAGCAAAAGATAGAATCAAGACAATTACTACAAAAATATGCTATGGTATTTGAAAAGAAGCTACACGTAATAAAAGGATGTCTATGTCATCGAAATGTGAAAGCACATAAAATGTACTGTCACAGGTATTACTCCATCACTCCATGGACGCTGTTGTTGTTGTGATCTTCAGTCCTGAGACTGGTTTGATGCAGCTCTCCATGCTACTCTATCTTGTGCAAGCTTCTTCATCTCCCAGTACCTACTGCAACCTACATCCTTCTGAATCTGCTTAGTGTAGTGTGGACGCTAAGGTCAGCGAGTAACAGAGAAATAAAGCGAATGCTTAGCTGGAGCATTATAGAACCATGCAAAAATCTGTATAGCAGTCCATTACTCATGGTACCCAAATAAGAGGAGAGCTTTCGTTTAGTTCTGGACGCCAGAAACATAAATAAAATAATTCTTCCAGTGAGGACACAACCTCTAATTATGGGAGTGTCAAGATTCCCACCACAACAGATTTGAGACCTTTGTTTTGGCAGGTAGCGCTAGACATATAACTACGAAAGTATACTGCATTCTTTACTTGTGATGCAGTTACCAATTTCCAGTACTGCCATGCGGTCACAACGATAGCTCACGTGTATTCATTTCAGCACGAGACACTGCGTTGGGACCTGAGTTATGTGGTTTGGTTACACCGTTAGTTGATATGTTAATTGCAACACCAATATGGGAGCAGCACATTGAGATTCTAAGACACGTCCTGAAAAATTTTCGACGATCAGGGATCACTGCCAACCTCAAGAAGTCAAGATTTGCGCTGAGAGATATCAACTTCCTTGGATGGTTCATTTCTTCGTGTGGGATTTTACCTATAAGCAAAAAGGCTAGTCCAATAGAGACTGCACCTCCACTAGGCAATAACACGCAATTGAAAGCGTTTTTAGGATTAGCCTCCTTGATTGTACTAAATCAAGTCCTAAATTTGGGGGACTTCTTAAATTTATTGAAGAAGAATGTGTCAATGCAATGGACTCATGAGTGCCAGATAGCATTTGACAATATAAAAACTACTCTTGTCAATGCACCAATATTCCATCATTCAGACATGGCAATAGATTCTGGATTGATGGCAGATGCATCGGCCTGTGGGTTAGGAGCCTACCTATTTCAGGTTCAGTTAGTCGAATGATTAGCTACTTTTTGCGCCATAGCTTTTGCAAGTCAAACACTTACAAACTGCGAACGAGCATACACGATTACAGGTTTGGAAGCACTGGTAGTGATTTGGGCGTTTCGCAAATTTCATTATTATCTGGCTGGAGCAGATAAAAAAGGTATATTGCGATCTTGAAGCACTGAGCGTTTTGAATAACTGTAAGCGTTTACATCCAAGACTAGCCCGATGGACGCTCTTTCTACAGGAATATCGTTTTGAGATTATTTATGTACACAGCAAAGAAAATATTATTGCAGATGCGTTGTCAAGACTCCCAGAAGGGTTAACAGACGCTACTGAATTAGAAGAACAAACAACAGAGTTTAAAGTTTTGCTTGTGAAGAATGTAGGAAATCGCGGAGCCTATCTTAGAATGAGTAGAGACATGGGATATCAGCAGCTGATCCTCGTTGGAATGACGTTATCCATCAGGTTCAAGCAGGAAGTTCACGAAAGGTAAGAGAGCTTTATCAGTTACATAACAATGTCTTATTTTACAGGAGACTCCTCAGTCAAACAACTGGTGTGTTTGCATTCCACAAGACTGTGTAGAAAAATTAATCTGCCATACGGACGTAGTCACTCTGGAATTTACAGTCGGTCACGAAAGCTTGGAAAATACTGTCATGTTCATATTCTACGAAGGAGTGTCCTGCAAATAATAAGCAAATGTCAAAAGGCCAAACATTCAGCGGTCTAGGGATTTTGCATCAGATCGCCATAAAAGAACCACCAAGGTTTGTGAGTGTTGATCTAATGGAACCCCTACCTTGCTCAAGTGGAAATGTTAAATAAATTGTAGGATTTTACGACGTGTTTACCAGATATGTAAAACTGTATCCTATAAAGACGTGTACCACGCAGTCCGTCAAACACGGACTCGCAAATGATTACATTCCACGTGTTGGCCAGTCGCACGTAGTATTGTCAGACAATGCTGCCAACTTTTTGAGATACAGGTTGAGAAGATATTTACGAAACAACGGGATTAGGCAAATTTTGATCTCTAGGTTCCATCCAGAAGCTAACCCAATAACGAGGTTGTTTCATGAATTAGACAGATTTATCTCCACATATTGCCACCATAAAAGAACACTGTGGATGGACTATTTACAGCCATTTGAAGAAGTATACAATAATCTGACTCATTTTACAACTGAGGCTACGCCAGCTGAACTGCTGTTAAATAAAAAGGAATAAAATGAGTGGATTAATTCTTTACCGAAGATGACCGCTACAGAAGAATGTAGAGAGACCAGGATTAGTCAGAATTAGATAGGATGAAGGCAAATGCACAACAAAAGAAGAAGTACTAACACCAGCAGTTGAAGAGGAAGTAGCTGTACACACTGGGGAGAAAGATGTCACTAAAGACTCACCCAGAGCCGTCATTACTTAAGACGGAAAACAAAAAGTGGTCTCTTCCGCACTCAGCATCATATCGGATTATATAAATACCGAATTCTGGTGCATGTGTATTATGCTACCCCACTAGTAACAAGGTGAAGGGGATGTACCTCATCATGATCTAAAACTGTACTATTTTAAAGACTAGTATTCAGTGAGGGAAATATTGTCGTATAATGTTTAGTGATAAGTTTTGGGTTAGTGTTTGTCTTTAACGGCATTCATATGTCACTGACAAACAAAACTGGAATATATCATTAGTGAAGATACAATTTTACTGTTACGTAGATTATGTTGTTTGCGTTCCATGCATACAAATATTAACTGTGTGTGACATTGTTGCAGCAGTTTTATTATGCAATTTTGTTACTTTTTTCGTAGTTATTAGCGATAGGTTTTAACTTTCACTCAAGAGAACGCAATTGATCTGTTCCTGCATAAAACACACACACACACACACACACACAAAAACACACTCAACTACGTCTCCATAGACCTTAATCGTAGTGTATCTATCTATTACAATACAGAGAACCGAGTGATGTCAACTCGACTCCTTTGGGCAATTTTTTGGCTTTTCTTAATTTTCTTCATAGTTAGGATGGCCATACCCGTGAGATGAGTCAGTAGACATGGATATGAAAATGCACATACCAAGGTACAACCTTAGTCCACGCAAGTATCCTTTACAATTTTGCGTACTGTAGCTCACTTGTAATAAACAGTGTAAGGACAGGCGTTTACAGAAATGTCAGTGGCATTATCTGTGTGCTAAAGACATTAGAACACAATGGTTTTGTAGAAGAATTTAGTGATGTGATCTTCTGTGCAATCACTTTCAAAGGTACAAGATATGAATTATCTTGGTGCAGTGATTAACATAAACTTTGTATTCAAACTGGTGTTTCAACAAGACAGTTCAGTTTGTAATTTTTTGCTACCACGTTATGTCATCTGATCCGTCATGGACGCTAAATCAGTGTCACGGATTGCGATAAAGTTTATTTGCATGATTTGCAACGAACTGTCGTGTCGTAATAGATCATTACATATCCACAAGAGGTGTACTACATTGTTAAATGAAGCGGTCGCTAACACCATTTTGTGGTTCTCATGTTAGTCGAAAGAACATTGTGATCTGAAGTTTTCGCTATTTATGCGGACCGGAGGTTACATAATGGTTGTGTTAACAGTTTCTAAGGTTCTCGGAGACAACCTGAATAAGAATCTCTGAGGATCACAGATTCGTCGTGTGAGAATAGATTATATATAAGGTCTGAAACATTTCTTATAGGCGCAGCTTACAGAAATTCCCTGTCCAAATTATACTATCGTGTTATGATGATTGTTTCACGCCTCATTATCGAACTGCGCCAACCCGAAGGAAGTTTACAGCCCATGTCCAACGCCCATCCTTGAACACGTCTTCGTCCGATCCAGATTTTGACCAACTGTCCTGTCAATTTCATCACCATATGTGACCAACACGGCACAAAGATAGAAGACAACAATTGTACATTCAGAAGAGTATAAAGTTCAATGTTTGTGATATCAAACATGTACTGAGTAACTTGAATAAGACTAGGACACTGAAAAGTTTATCGAACGTTATTCAGCAAACATAATTATATCAGTCAATATGTATTGACATAAACGTTGCAATTCTCAGTGCTCGATGCAGTTTTTCCTGGTTTTCCCATTCATCCGCGCTCGAATGAAGAGGCAAGATATAATTAAGGACAGTTTTTTCCAGTGTTGATAACTGTAATCAAACATAGTGAACATCACCCGACACTTAAACCTATACCACTAGAAGCAAATACAGATGTAGATTAATACATAATTATTGTCATGACATACATGAACAACGTTTAATTCGACATTGTAATGTAAACTCACTAACATATTACCAGTGATGTGGTGTGAAAACATATAACGAATATTACATTCTGAAATTTAAATGTGAACTTTAAACTATTAGATGCTGCAGTTCAGCTTCGATTGTAGCTCACTCTGCTGTATTCCTGGAGAGGGCATTTTAGTACCACATTTTCTACGGAAATAACTGTGCCAGATATTATGCTGTGTGTAGGAACTAGAGACATTACTCCTTGCATAAGAAAAGCGAACATCATCATTGCATTATCCCTGATTTTTGTTATGTCTGTTGTTGAATGTAATGTTAATGACTCCGATTTTATTCTTTCTCTGATAAAGACGAAGGGAACTTATAACTGTGAGTATTACATATTACAACTCGATAGTAAAAGATGTACTCAAGGAAGAAATAAACGAGTATTCATCTCTGATAAATGGTTAGGCTAGACTCGTACGTAAGTATTATTCTTTCTAGTCATTCTAATTACTACAGGATGTTTCAGCTACACTACGGCGACCTGGAGTTGGAGAGACGCTGGGGAGATAGGCGAACGAACCTGCTAATAAACACGGCGACTTTCAACGGACTCAAGGGCACACAAAAAGAAATCTACCACAGCTCTTTACCAACATATTACCACAACGAAACGGATATAAGATGAGTTTAATATCAATAGACATTTCAATACACCATCTGAAAACCAAGAATACATGCTAATCTTGTCTATGAAACCATAAAATTCAATAAAAATAAAAATATAGCTGGTCCTTGATATCCTGGGTTTTGCCACTGGGATGGAACCGATGTCCCAGACGGTCTCTCACATCTTCTCTCAGGGACAGATCTGAGGATGTTGTCAGTCATGGGAGTACCTCAATATCACACAGACAGTTCATGGAGGCACGTACCACGTATGACGCCTGCAGTAACATCGATGTATCTCTCTAAAATGTTGGAAGTATGGAGCTTGTAATATTTCTGGCTTAGCAGCCATCATATTCGGCTACAAGCAGCTCTTCTCAGAGCAGTTATGAAGGCAGCAGTGGAAAGATGACGTAATGCGTTGTGAGGTACCGATCACAAATGGTTTGTTCGGTACGGGCATCGTGAGAAATACCGCCGAAGTTGTGGTCCTTCTCCGTGGTTGGCTGCTGCGCTCGAAAGTTGGGCACTAAAATGATAATCTTCTGTTATTAATATTATAAAAACTTAACAGTGTATTTTTTGCATTGTATGTAAAAGCTTCTCTCAGTAGCAGCCTATTATTCCATTATTTCAAACGTGCTCATTAAGAGCAGAACAGCAAACAGCTGCTAAACGAAGCACTTGGGAGATTTTTGGATCGCACCTAATTTGGATGACGGGCGAAGTGGTTCGACTGTAAGAGCACAGCTGTTACGCCAGTCTCGGAGGAAATACATGTTGTCTGCCTTAATTGGTCTCGGTTCAGGGGTTAATTAGAAATTTCTGCTAGTTTGGATGTGTGACTGTGAACAATTTGATGATAACTACGCAAATACGCGGTTCATTGTTTTGTTTATTGCTTATTATCGTCTGAACAAATGGTTCAAATGGCTCTGAGCACTATGGGACTTAACAGCTGTGGTCATCAGTCCACTAGAACTTAAAACTACTTAAACCTAACTAACCTAAGGACATCACACACATCCATGCCCGAGGCAGGATTCGAACCTGCGACCGTAGCAGTCGCGCGGTTCCGGACTGCGCGCCTAGAAGCGCGAGACTACCGCGGCCGGCTATCGTCTGAAGAATGGAAATTATTTGTGATTCATAAAGTGGAATATCATTATGCGGTTTCTCGCATTCTGCTAATAAAAAGCGAATGGCATCCCATATAAAAAATGCAATTGAAAAATTTACCACCCACACAGTATCAGTTCTTAGCTAAGAGTTTATTACAGCCTCAAGATAACAGATTCACGACCTAAGTGCTGTTTTCTGCGCAGGGGACAACCACTATAGAAGACTGCAAATTGGTGAACATGAAGTAGAACTTAAGCATTCCACTCAGGGCTGTAGAAGCAAACAGGCGCATCGCGTTAATGCACTCTTAGCACAAGTTAGATCACCGACACGTCATCTGTGATTACACAGAGGAGAGAAATTTCCGAGGGAAGCTGTTTATCTCATGCACGTATATGTATCTCCCTGTCTTTCTTCAACTTGCCGCAAACGTCCCTCCAGGGTCGTCCGGGGGTAATTCAGAGCCTTGATTTATCGCTTTACACAATCCATCATTCACCAGAACTCCATATTTAACAGTCACAGATCCACCCCAAATGCAGTTGTGACGTGGTATTAACGGCAGTGTACACAGACACTGAATGTTGCGGGGAATCCATTACTCGTTTACGATGTGCTTGGTTGCAGAGTACAGACATCTTCCCTTCTACTGGTCTGAAGTGTTTGACCGAAACGTTGACGACGAGTATGCGTGACCTCCTCACATTCCCATGCAGTCCAACATCAGGTCGCTGTCACATCCTAACGCCGCAGAAATCTGGATATTACACGATTCGAACAGCCAGCCAAACGGAGACCCCCCATGAGGTCCCTTCCAAACTCTATCTGCTGATAACTCTGACTCAAACAAGCATGCAGCATATCGGTGTCCTTCACAGTGATCGCTCATCATCTGGCGCTATTCACGCCCTTATATACCCTCCCAGGCCTGGTAAGAACATTAAAGAAGGACAATGATAACGTACTCCGGTAGCCGTACTACCTGTCATAGATGATTACAACGCTAACTATCCACATACTCATCGACTGCGTGTACGTGTACGGAATCACATTGTATCCGACCACGTTTTCTAGGTGCCTCTCTTCTTTTGTTAGGCAGTCTATTCCAGTGATGTTTCTCCAATCGTATAATCGAACTGTAACTGTTCTTCCTACCTATTACGTCATCTATTATATTACCTATACCTTATAAGGCGCTTGTTCGCCCGATTCTTGAGTATTGTTCATCTATTTGGGATCCCTATCATGTAGGACTGATAGAGGAGACAGAGAAGATCCAAATAAGAGCGATGCGTTTCGTCACGGGATCATTTAGCTGGCGAGAGAGCGTTACGGAGATGCTAAACAAACTCCACTGGCAGACGTTGCAAGAGAGGCGTTGTGCATCACGGAGAGAGTTGCTATTGAAATTTCGGGACGGCACTTTTCAGGAGGAATCTGACAACATATTACTTTCCCCCACACACGTCTCGCGTATTGACCACGAGGAAAAAATCCGTGAAATTAAAGCCAATGCAGAGGTTTACCGACAATCATTCTTCCCACTCACTATTCGCGAGTGTAACCGGGTTGCAGGGGTCAGATAGTGGCTCCGAAAGTACCCTCCACCGCATACCATTAGATGGCTTGCGGAGTATGATGTAGATGTAAATATGGTACATTTGTTCATGTTTTGGGTAAACTACTAATCAAGCTTCTTTCACGGGTGTTCAAGAGCGTCATCCTCGAACATTCTCATAGAGCTTCCGACGTTATCCACTACGTCGTTTATATGATTATATATCACGTATTTAGATTATATACTGTTACATCCCATATAGGATGAAAATGAAACTTTTATCATGTGGGATCATTGATCCAGGTTGTGAATTTTACATCACTTGAAGAAAATCCGCCCATCGTACACAGACTCATGGTTCGCATTTGTGAGTGCAAAATACTATGCGTGAATAGACGAAAAGTTTAGTAAAATTATTTGTGAACACCGTCAGAGATGCAGCGGCGAATTACTGCTGTGAGTATTGTCATTAAATAACTTCCAAGATGCTACAATGTGCTCAACGAAAAATAATAAACGCAAAATGGAGATTTGGCCCTGTCTGACTACCACCTGAAGCAGATCTGAGGGTCTCTTAATTCTATAAATTACAATCTAAACATAAATGAATGACGAATGCAACTAATCCTACTAAATGATAAACGTTGTTCCTACTTGTATATTTATTGTAGATTATAAAAGCCTATATATTACGAAGTTTACATTTCTTAAGTAAAATTAACAATCAATTGCCCAACTCTGCCCATTATTATGACTGTGCGATCTTTTATTTTTTTTATTTTTTATTTACACTTCAAGTTCCGTAGGACCAAATTGGGGAGCAAACCTCCAAGGTCATGGAACGTGTCAGTACATGAACTTACAACACAAAAAATGACAGATAAAAATAAATGTTCATGAACCTGAAAAAGTCAATCCATAAGTTTATGTAAACGCTATCAGCAATACAATAAGAATCAGCTTAATTTTTCCAGGAACTCCTCGATAGAATAGAAGGAGTGACCCATGAGGAAACTCTTCAGTTTCGATTTGAAAGCGCGTGGATTACTGCTAAGATTTTTGAATTCTAGTGGCAGCTTACTGAAAATGGATGTAGCAGTATGCTGCACGCCTTTTTGCACAAGAATTAAGGAAGTCCGATCCAAATGGAGGTTTGATTTCTGCCGTGTATTAACCGAGTGAAAGCTGCTTATTCTTGGAAATAAACTAATATTGGTAACAAGAAACGACAATAAGGAATATACATATTGAGAAGCCAATGTCAAAATACCCAGACTCGTGAACAGAGGTCGACAAGAGGTTCGTGAACTCACACCACTTATTGCCCGAACCGCCCATCTGAGCCCAAGATATCCTTCTAGAATGGGAAGAGTTACCCCAAAACATAATACCATAAGATATAAGTGAATGAAAATAAGCAAAGTAGACTAATTTATGTGTCAAAGTAACACTCACTTTCGATACCGTTCGAATAGTGAAAATGGCAGTATTAAGTCTTTGAACAAGATCCTGAACATGGGCTTTCCACCATAGCTTACTATCTATCTGAACACCTAGAAATTTGAACTTTTCAGTTTCACTAATCTTCTGTGAGACTAAAACGTCACGTTTTGTTGAATTGTGTGTTAGAAACTGTAAAAACTGAATCTTACTGAGGTCATGTACTGCACTACTTGAAACCGAGTCACTGTTGCACACAACATCCTTTAGTACCAAGCTAGTGTCATCAGCAAACAGAAATATTTTAGAGTTACCCGTAATACTAGAGGGCATATCATTTATATAAATAATAAATAGGAGCGGCCCCAACACTAATTCCTGGGGCACCCCCACTTGACAGTACCCCACTCAGATCCCACATCACAGCCGTTATCAACATTGTGAATAATGATCTTTTGCTGCCTGTTGCTAAGGTAAGGTGAATCAATTGTGAGCCACTCCCCCTCTGTAATGGTCCAAATTCTGGAGCAATATTGTGAGATCAACACAGTCAAATGCATTTGTTAAATCAAAAAATACGTCAAGCGTTCGAAACTTTTTGTTCAGCCCATCCAGTACCTCAGAGAGAAAAGAGAATATAGCATTTTCAGTTGTCAAACGATTTCTAAAGCCGAACTGTACATTTGATAGCAAATCGTGTGATATAAAATGATCAATTAACCTTACATACACAGCCTTTTCGATAACTTTTGCAAACACTGATGGCATAGAAATAGGTCTAAAATTATCTACATTATCCCTTTCTCCCTTTTTATAAAGCGGCTTTACTACTGGGTACTTTAATAGCTCAGGAAACTGACCATTCCTAAAGGAAAAATTACAAATATGGCTAAATACAGGGCTAACATGTGCAGCACAGTACTTTAATATTCTGCTAGACACTCCATCATAACCATGAGAGTCCTTAGTCTTCAGTGATTTAATTATTGACTCAATCTCCCTCTTGTCTGTATCACAGAGGAATATTTCAGACGTCAATCTCGGAAAGGCATTTCCTGTAGAAACTAAATTTTTATTTAATTCACCAGCAATGCTCAGAAAATGATTGTTAAATACTGTACATATATATGATTTATCAGTAACAGAAATATTAGTACTGCGAACTGACTTTATATCATCGACCTTGTGCTGCTGACCAGACACTTCCTTTACAACTGACCACATGGCTTTAATTTTATCCTGTGAATTAGCTATTCTATTTGCATACCACATACTTTTTGCCTTGATAATAACATTTTAAGC
Organism: Schistocerca gregaria; assembly: GCF_023897955.1. Classification (NCBI taxonomy): domain Eukaryota; kingdom Metazoa; phylum Arthropoda; class Insecta; order Orthoptera; family Acrididae; genus Schistocerca; species Schistocerca gregaria. The sequence goes on along the minus strand of NC_064921.1, from coordinate 801,666,360 downwards.
ACCTTACAATACTGTTCGTAATGGGTTACTGTAGCTTGATTGTGACTACTTCTTACATTTTGATATAATTCCCGCTTTCTACCCTTATCCCACTAGTCAGCCAACTGGGCTGTCCATTACTGCTAGTACCCCGTTTAGAATGTTCTAATGGAAAGCAACTCTCAAAGAGCATGAGAAATGTGTTATGGAAAGCACTGTATTTATCATCTATGTTATCGGCACTATAAAGATCTTGCCACTCTTGTTCTTTGACAAGTTTTAAAAAACTCTCTATTGCTGTTGGATTAACTTTCCTACGTAGTTTGTAATTAAATATGACATTGGTTTGAGTACAAAAACCTTTTAGTGTTAAAATTTGTGCATCATGGTCTGAAAGGCCATTCACACTTTTACTAACAGTATGCCCATCTAGTAATGAAGAATGAATCAAAATGTTGTCTGTTACTGTGCTACTGTTCCCCTGCACCCTAGTTGGAAAAAACACAGTTTGCATCAGATCATATGAACGTAGGAGATCTACCAACATCCTTTTTCTTGCACAATCATATACAAAATTAATACTGAAGTCACCACATAGAACTATTTTCTGGTACTTCCTACAAAGTGAATCAAGAACCCTCTCTAGCTTAAGCAAAAATGCTCTGAAGTCAGAGTTAGGGGACCTATAAACAACAGCAATTAGAAGTTTAGTTTCACTAAGTTCAACTAATGCTGCACAACTTTCAAATATCTGTTCAGTGCAGTGTCGTGATACGTTTATGGACTCAAATGAAATACTGTTTTTTACGTACAGAGCCACTCCCTCACCCAGCAAGGAACTCCTTGAGAAACACCCAGCTAATCTGTAGCCTGGTAAAGGAAGCCTCTGAATTATCAAATTATTTAAGTGGTGCTCTGATATACCAATAATTTCAGAGTTAACATCTATTAGCGGTTCACTAACTTTGTCTCTAATACCTCTTATATTTTGATGAAATATGCCAATTCCGCCTGCGACGTTGGAAGAACTCCAGCCACAAATAAACTCTTTCAAACACTAGGATGGCAGAAGGCGGTCCTCTGACTCGGACTCTAATATTTTCTCCTCTCTGTGTTCTACAGACGAGAAACGCGAATTCCCGGCCACAGGGAAGGAGTTTAGATAACGTCTCAATGTAAGTATAGGCAGAGGAAGTGCTCTGAATTGCTGAACGCTGCGTACTCAGCGACGACTTCCAACCCGGAGGTGATGATGATAATGGTGATAAAGTCCCATACTCCTTGACGATGCGGGAGACCCGCACCGCTGTACTAGGCAAGGTGCTACCGGAGGTGGTTGGCCATTGCCTTCCCCCGGAGGTGAAGTCCAAAATTGTATAGGTTCGCAACAGTACAGTGCCTAACTATTCCATCAACTCTCCTGAGAGCCAAGACAGCAAGTCTGTCCATACCAGCAAAGCTGATATCGAGCGACCGTCACAGACGGGCACACACAACGAAGACCCCGTTTCTCCAGCGCTGGCTTCCCAGCAAGGCTTGGCTCCCAACCATAGTAATTCCGAAAACGAATCATATTCCCGAAATCATGGAATATTCTCCCTCTCCACAGATTCTTCCGAACGCCGACCAACCATATTTCAGTCTTTTGTCGTCCAGCACGGAAAGTTTGAGAGGAAAAACCTGTACTCGTACAATGGTACGCTTCTGAGTAAAAATCCTTAGAAATAACCCCGCCTGCGTGGTTTCTGAGGTGCCGCTTCTTCAGTCCTCTCACCTACTTCCAAGATTTTCAGCGTTTACGAAGTATAATCCTTCCGGTTCGGCTACAAAACCAGACGGTCGCGACTCTATTGTGCTCCAGCGATTAGGTGCTATAATGTCCGTCTTGCTTTTTCCTGTGTTTAAGCAGGACCAACGCACCTGTGTGGCCAGCCGGGGTGGCCGAGCGGTTCTAGACGCTGGAACCGCGAGACCATTACGGTCGCAGGTTCGAATCCTGCCTCGGCCATGGGTGTGTGTGATGTCCTTAGGTTAGTTAGGTTTAAGTAGTTCTAAGTTCTAGGGGACTGACGAACTGCCTATTGGCTTCTGTCTCGGGTTCTTCGGCCGACGTTCATCTAATGATTTTTCTGACGTTTCGCCAGTACGAGTGGCTGGCATTGTCAAAGCTTCACCCTCCATTGCCGAAGAACCCTAGACAGAAGCCAATAGGCAGTTTGTCAACAAGTGGCCACGAAAGCCTTAACAATTTTGTTCTAGGGGACTGATGACCTGAGAAGTTAATTCCCATAGTGTTCAGAGCCATTTGAACCGTTTTTAACACCTGTGTGGGCCTTCCACCCACGGCTTCAGTTCTGTCTGCCGTTTCATTTCCACTGTCGTTCCAACCTCCACTAGTATGATAATAAAGACACTCCGTCACCTTTCATGCAATAAGCGTTAACAATTGTTTACAAGACGTGCGTGACGATGGCAGTCCCCTTTAAATATTCATATTTAAGATGTACTACTATCAAATAATACCTAATGTGGTTGTAGATCATGGCAAAGTATGTGGATGACTTCTTGTAACGTGCGAAAATAACCACCTTACAAACTTAGCAGAAAGATGACTAGGGTTAGATTTTGGCGTCCTGTCGATGTCGGTATCATCAGAGAAGATAGGACAGACTGATAGAAGAGGGGTCACGAAACCAGTCTTGCTTACAGAAGAAAACTCGTCACCTGTCGCAAGCAGCTTACCTAAACCGCAGAACAGCTGGTCGCGGGTTGCTGCTGCAGAATTGGACTGCAGTGCGTGAACCACTGAGCAGCGTCAGTGGAGAGCGTCTTGCAGCGAGCGCAGCAGAATCGTTACGTGAATCTCATGGCGCGGAACACCAACACATCGTCAGAATACTGAAGAAGTTGCGGCTTATCGAGGAGGGAAGCCGCTTAGCAAACAGTCAAAACAAACGTGACGGTCATCGTTGAATATTGCGTGCCTGTCTCCCCTCTTTACTGATTCAGATGAAGCAAGGAGATTGGGAAGGTTCAAAAACGAAACGCTGTGAATATGTCCTGTCACAATGAGAATCATAAGTTGAAAGGTTACGGTTTTATGGTTACTGAATTGCTAGTTGGAATATCCTAGGAGTATTGAAGATTATTGACCTCTGAGTGTACAACTGGCGTCGGAATTTTCCATTACAGACTTCTAGGACTTGTAGAGGGGAGTGAGTACATAAAATATTGAATAAGACGCCATGTCCGGAAACGTACCGTTTCATTCCAGTCATGCTTGAGGAACTGAATTAGGCGTCACGAAGCAGTGTTATTAGGTAACACTTTGAAAGGAAATATAATGAAATATCCATTTATCAGAGTTTATCCGAATTTTAACTTACGAGACTCCTGTAGAGACAGGGGAAGATCTGCTGACACGAGTTGTGGCCGCTGCACTGGAAACTGAAGGGACACCAGGTGGGTTGGACTGTGTGTACCAGAACATGCTTCGTAGGCACAGTGTCTGTAAAAATGTTTGTTGTCTCCACTTACAGTATGCTGGGTTCTTTCTTGTTTTTGAATAATGTAAACACAAAAAGTTTAAGTGTTAATACAAAAAATGTGCTACAGTGATAAGTGGATGTTTAGTTACCTCTCCTATCGAATTGTTACCTAATAATTGTACTGCGTCACGCCAAATTCAGTTCCTCAAGCAGATATAGATGAGTTAAGCATCTGAACTGAAACAGCCGTAGAACGGAAACAGTACCTTTTCGGACATGGGTTCCTATTCAAAATATTACGTAGTCACTCCCTTTTCAAGTACTAGAAGTTTGTAAAGGGAATTTCCGAATACCATCTGTAAATGTGTGAATACAATGTGCATAGTTTGCAAACCCACAGGAATATATACTGTATACATAATGAGAAAGGATACGCAACAGACTGCAAATTATAAGCACATTAATTCAGCATTCGAAGAGAGGCGATTTGATCCTGCCTCGGGGAAATGTACCGTATGTGGTTCCTGGATCAGCTGCTCATCGACTCTCCTTGTGGGGCTGGAAACTATCGGTGATCAAAATACTGGACTAAGCAACTAGCAATGCTAGCCATGGAACTTCCTGGCAGATTAAAATTGTGTGCCGGACCGTGTCTAGAGCTTGGGACTTCTGGCTTTCGTGTGTAAGTACTCTATCGACTATTTTTGGGTTTTGTTTTTCATACCATGTAACAACGATTGCGGAGAAGCCCCATGAATAGGACTACCGCATCCGGCACTCCCTTTAATTACATTATTGTGTTTAGTCCGCCTTCCAAAAGTTAGTCAAGTAAGAAAACCAGATAGCGGTCCTGACTGGCCTATCCAAACACGGCTGAAGAAAAATTCTCCAAGCTTAAAGCTAAAAGAAGTTCATTGCGTTTTCCTGATGACAGCTTTCTCATGCAAAATTCCTTAAAACCATACGTAGTATTCACCAGGTTTCCTGTGTTCTCAGATTCTTTTTCACGGCCAGAGTAGATGATAAATTGTAACCTGCTATCTCCAACCATCTTGATTAGATTATATTAGATGTGCTTTTCTTTCCAGTGGACCCATAGGAGATACTCCAGTATGTAGAAGATACTACAAAAACAAGAATAAACAAAAAGTTTTTACAAAGAAAAGCGAATATGCTAATATACTCTCCACACAGTCCAAGTGAAATGATAGTCATGGATGTGGAATAAGTAAAAAAAATCTTAAATATATTTTCATTTAAAGGGTAGTAAATAACTTCACAAAACAAGTAAATGCTCAATACACTCTGATGCATATGATGATTCTTAGGCTATTGTAGCCTTGTATTATCAGATACAAAGGTCATCATACGGCACTTATTTACAATGATCACATCACTGCACTGAATTTGTACGGAAGTCAGATTGTACTAAAACTCTCATTATTTGATGTTATAACTAACATATTCCCATCGTTTGGTTCCACTTAGAAATTAATCAACACAGTAGAAGGAGATGACCGCCAATAAATCCTTGACGTTCCTCTTAACCTGAACTTTATCAATAGTTCAACTTTTTATGGCTGCTGGCAAGTTGTTAAATACCTGTGTTCCTGAATAAGGAAGACAGTTTTTCGACCAAAGCAAGTGACTTTAAACCTACGTGAGGATTATTGTTATTGCTATTAATGATTTCGTGGACTGAGGTTTTGATTTAAAAAGGATATATATTTTTAATGACAAATTGCTTCTGCAAGTTGTTCTTGAGGCCACACCACAAATAATTCTAATTTTCGACCCAGAAAACGTAAGCAACTTTATTCTTTCTTGACTTTACCAACGGCCACAATATTGATGATGGACGCTGCAGATAGGATCGAACAGATGCGCTTGATCCAAGGACTGTCTGCAAATAATAAACTAATGTTAGGTGGAAACCGACAAAAGGGTGCTACAACAACTGGAAATAAAAAACTGACTTGTCATCACGTCGTTTGTAATCTCAGCAAAGGAAAAGTCGCTGGAAGATAACACTGGACGCCAGGTTCTGAACAAAATGTTAGGTACGTGTATTGCGAAACAAGAAATTTAATTATTTGCCCTAGTCCATAAAGTAAGAGTGGGAAAAGCAACGTACACTCGGTTATACCTGTATAACAGCCTGAGTTTTGTTATTAATTTAATTTGTCAACAGTAATGAATTTTTTCATCAAATGCCACTAATGACTAACAGGTATGATCACACACATTTCGGTCTTACTTTAGTCAACTCACACATAGAAATGCCAATTATTTGTTGCTAGTGGTAAGATATTTATTACCAGTGGCCTAGGCGTAGCATGTTTGATTCATAATCAAAACGTCTTCTGCCCTGGTTTCGAATCCAGCCGCTGCTTAAATTTTGATAAATAATCAGCACTGCCGGCCACAGACTTTCGGCATAAGAAGTTACCTTCATTCTGCCAACGGCCTTGTCAAAGAGGGTGAAGGACCGGACAGAGGTTCGGAGCACTCTCTTGTCCTAGGGGTGGGAAACTGCCCCTAAATGTGGAGGAATCAGCAATGATCAACGGCATGAGGATGTAGGAGGCAATGGAAACCACTGCATTAAAGTCACGTAACGTGTATCTACAGGACATGTGGCCCATACTTGAGGAAGTGTCATGATGGTCTTTCCATTCGCAAAAGATTCCATAATAGTTCCCCATTCGGGTCTTCGGGAGGGGACTGCCAATGGGGAGGTTACCATGAGAAAAAGATTCAATAGTCAAAGGAAGGATAACGTTCTACGAGTCGGGGCGTGGAATGTCAGAAGTTTGAACGTAGTAAGGAAACTAGAAATTCTGAAAAGGAAAATGCAAATGTTCAATCTAGATACAGTAGTTAGGACAGTGTAGTGAAATTGAAAGAAGACAGGGCTTTCTGGTCAGATGAGTATAGCAGAAAATGGTATAACTGGAGTAGGATTCGTTACGAATAGGAAGGTCAGACAGAGAGTGTGTTTCTGTGAACAGATCAGTGACAGGGTCATTCTTGTCAGAATCGACAGCAAACCAACACCGACAACGATAGTTCAGATATACACTCCTGGAAATGGAAAAAAGAACACATTGACACCGGTGTGTCAGACCCACCATACTTGCTCCGGACACTGCGAGAGGGCTGTACAAGCAATGATCACACGCACGGCACAGCGGACACACCAGGAACCGCGGTGTTGGCCGTCGAATGGCGCTAGCTGCGCAGCATTTGTGCACCGCCGCCGTCAGTGTCAGCCAGTTTGCCGTGGCATACGGAGCTCCATCGCAGTCTTTAACACTGATGCTAAATGTAAATAAGTAATGTACTGTCTTACCTATACAGTACTAAAAAAAGGGATCAACTTTGTAATTAATGCAACAGTATTCGCTCTAAAGCTCACAAAACCAGTGTCTCTCTATAATAGTGTAAAAGGCGTTTCAGTTGCATAAGTGAATTTATGATAGTTTTCCAAACATGGGACATCTTCATGATGTTACGATACATCATAGCATCTTTGTCACTCACATATTTGTAAGCACTTTGTATTGTGTCAAAACATGTGGTGTGCGCTAGAAATCTTTTGTGCGACAAATCTTAAGCGTTCAGGGAGGAAAATTTACGTGTGCAACGATAAGAATGCAGTGGGAATGTACTCACATTGGTGGACGAATGTACTGAAAACAATCAGTCCACACCGACATTGCACGTAAGTCACATCTAATGAAAATCTGTAACGTAACCATCTATGTGGCGTGCTTATAATTGTGTATTATTTATATTTTAGGACAATTAATCTGTAGTAAAACGTTGTAATGAAAGCATGAAAACCGTATCAAGATGAATCATAACGATTCGAAACCGGTAACGATACCCTTTGAATAAAGGAACTGGGAAAAAATCTGTGGCTGGTTGCTGTCTCAACACCATCAGCATTTCCCTTCAAATAACAGCCAAGGTCTCCAACCATGTCATCATATGACAAAATTGCGTTTTGTTAACTATTTTGGGAAATGAATCTTCCTTGATTGCTTTCAGTATTACTACCCATGCTACTCGATCGGACAGGCAATTAGTAATTTTTTATATTATGGTATTGTCTACTATTGTGCTACTGTTTCACTGAAATCTGGTCGGAAAGGCACATTGTCTGTACAAGATTGTAAGATTGAAGTAAATACCTAAAGATTCTTTTCGCTGGAGAATCAGTCAGGATTAAAAGCACCTTACTCGAGCAGGGATATCTTCCACTTGAATTCATCCTGGAAAAGACGTAGTCCTTTTACATGCTAAGACAGGAATTTGGTCTTTAGGGAGCTCAGATCCATCCAGTGTACTGTCGCTTACAAGCTTAAGTAAAAATCTCTTATCGATCGTGTAAATGGCGTAGGCCGTGTGTAGTGTGACCCGACCAATGGATCCTCTCCATTGGCACCACTGAGATGAGCAGTCATCAGTGCCGTCTCGAGTCCCGTATTAGCTCTCGTTACATCGTGTGAAGACGTCGTTGGACCTAAGCCGGAAGAGCTATGCAAAGTGAATATTGGTGGCCCTTGTTTGAGTGGCAATCCTTTCCACGTCTTCCCCTACATAATGAGCCCAGAGAGAACCAATACTATTCCTACCACCTCCCATTTCACTAACTGAACCTCTTTAGCGAAAATCTTACACAAACCATTTATTTTGCTGTCTTTTGTCATTTTAGTGAACCATTGCACTTGATTTAAAGATCCTGGCGACATTATACTCCCAACTTGGTGTCTCCCGCCTGCACCCGTGACTGCTACCTGGAAGCGGCGACAATTTTTATGGAGACGTGTATTTTGTTTCTCTATTCATTGAGTTACGTACGGATATACACTCCTGGAAATGGAAAAAAGAACACATTGACACCGGTGTGCCAGACCCACCATACTTGCTCCGGACACTGCGAGAAGGCTGTACAAGCAATGATCACACGCACGGCACAGCGGACGCACCAGGAACCGCGGTGTTGGCCGTCGAATGGCGCTAGCTGCGCAGCATTTGTGCACCGCCGCCGTCAGCGTCAGCCAATTTGCCGTGGCATACGGAGTTCCATCGCACTCTTTAACACTGGTAGCATGCCGCGACAGTGTGGACGTGAACCGTATGTGCAGTTGACGGACTTTGAGCGAGGGCGTATAGTGGGCATGCGGGAGGTCGGGTGGACGTACCGCCGAATTGCTCAACACGTGGGGCGTGAGGTCTCCACAGTACATCGATGTTGTCGCCAGCGGAAGGTGCACGTGCCCGTCGACCTGGGACCGGACCGCAGCGACGCACGGATGCACGCCAAGACCGTAGGATCCCACGCAGTGCCGTAGGGGACTGCACCGCCACTTCCCAGCAAATTAGGGACACTGTTGCTCCTGGGGTATCGGCGAGGACCATTCGCAACCGTCTCCATGAAGCTGGGCTACGGTCCCGCACACCGTTAGGCCGTCTTCCGCTCACACCCCAACATCTTGCAGCCCGCCTCCAGTGGTGTCGCGACAGGCGTGAATGGAGGGACGAATGGAGACGTGTCGTCTTCAGCGACGAGAGTCGCTTCTGCCTTGGTGCCAATGATGGTCGTATGCGTGTTTGGCGCCGTGCAGGTGAGCGCCACAATCAGGACTGCATACGATCGAGGCACACAGGGCCAACACCCGGCATCATGGTGTGGGGAGCGATCTCCTACACTGGCCGTACACCTCTGGTGATCGTCGAGGGGACACTGAATAGTGCACGGTACATCCAAACCGTCATCGAACCCATCGTTCTACCATTCCTAGACCGGCAAGGGAACTTGCTGTTCCAACAGGACAATGCACGTCCGCATGTATCCCGTGCCACCCAACGTGCTCTAGAAGGTGTAAGTCAACTACCCTGGCCAGCAAGATCTCCGGATCTGTCCCCCATTGAGCATGTTTGGGACTGGATGAAGCGTCGTCTCACGCGCTCTGCACGTCCAGCACGAACGCTGGTCCAACTGAGGCGCCAGGTGGAAATGGCATGGCAAGCCGTTCCACAGGACTACATCCAGCACATGGGCACAAAGACGGTATTTGCGAAGAAACCATGGGTAACAAAAGAAATACTTCAGTTGATCGATGAAAGAAGTAAGTACAAAATTGTTCGCGGAAACTCAGAAATACATAAATACAAATCGTTGAGGAATGAAATAAATAGGAAGTGCAGGGGACATAAGACGAAATGGCTGCAGGAAAAATGTGAAGACATAAAAAAGAAATGATTGTCGGAAGGACAGACTCAGCATACAGGAAAGTCAAAACAACCTTCGGTGACATTAAAAGTAAGGCTGATAACATTAAGAGTATAAAGGGAATTCCACTGTTACATGCAGAGGAGAGTGATAATAGGTGGAGCGAATACATTGAAAGCCTCTATGCGGGGGAAGATTTGACTGATGTGATAGAAGAAGAAACAGGGGTGGATTTACATCTACATCTACATGACTACTCTGCAATTCACATTTAAGTGCTTGGCAGAGGGTTCATCGAACCACAATCATACTATCTCTCTACTATTCCACTCCCGAACAGCGAGCGGGAAAAACGAACACCTAAACCTTTCTGTTCGAGCTCTGATTTCTCTTATTTTATTTTGATGATCATTCCTACCTATGTAGGTTGGGCTCAACAAAATATTTTCGCATTCTGAAGAGAAAGTTGGTGACTGAAATTTCGTAAAAAGCTCTCGCCGCGACGAAAAACGTCTATGCTGTAATGACTTCCATCCCAACTCGCTTACCATATCTGCCACACTCTCTCCCCTATAACGCGATAATACAAAACGAGCTGCCCTTTTTTGCACCCTTTCGAAGTCCTCCGTCAATCCCACCTGGTAAGGATCCCACACCGCGCAGCAATATTCTAACAGAGGACGAACGAGTGTAGTGTAAGCTGTCTCTTTAGTGGACTTGTTGCATCTTCTAAGTGTCCTGCCAATGAAACGCAACCTTTGGCTCGCCTTCCCGACAATATTATCTATGTGGTCCTTCCAACTGAAGTTGTTCGTAATTTTAACACCCAGGTACTTAGTTGAATTGACAGCCTTGAGAATTGTACTATTTATCGAGTAATCGAATTCCAACGGATTTCTTTTGGAACTCATGTGGATCATCTCACACTTTTCGTTATTTAGCGTCAACTGCCACCTGACACACCATACAGCAATCTTTTCTAAATCGCTTTGCAGCTGATACTGGTCTTCGGATGACCTTACTAGACGGTAAATTACAGCATCATCTGCGAACAGTCTAAGAGAACTGCTCAGATTGTCACCCAGGTCATTTATATAGATCAGGAACAGTAGAGGTCCCAGGACGCTTCCCTGGGGAACACCTGATATCACTTCAGTTTTACTCGATGATTTGCCGTCTATTACTACGAACTGCGACCTTCCTGACAGGAAATCACGAATCCAGTCGCACAACTGAGACGATACCCCATAGCTCCGCAGCTTGATTAGAAGTCGCTTGTGAGGAACGGTGTCAAAAGCTTTCCGGAAATCTAGAAATACGGAATCAACTTGAGATCCCCTGTCGATAGCGGCCATTACTTCGTGCGAATAAAGAGCTAGCTGCGTTGCACAAGAGCGATGTTTGCTGAAGCCATGCTGATTACGTGTCAATAGATCGTTCCCTTCGAGGTGATTCATAATGTTTGAATACAGTATATGCTCCAAAACCCTACTGCAAACCGACGTCAATGATATAGGTCTGTAGTTAAATGGATTACTCCTACTACCCTTCTTGAACACTGGTGCGACCTGCACAATTTTCCAATCTGTAGGTACAGATCTATCGGTGAGCGAGCGGTTGTATATGAGTGCTAAGTAGGGAGCTATAGTATCAGCGTAATCTGAAAGGAACCTAATCGGTATACAATCTGGACCTGAAGACTTGCCCGTATCAAGCGATTTGAGGGTATCTACTTCTAAGAGACTCATGCTAGCAGATGTTCGTGTTTCAAATTCTGGAATATTCCATTCGTCTTCCCTGGTGAAGGAATTTCGGAAACTGCGTTCAATAACTCCGCTTTAGCGGCACAGTCGTCGATAACAGTACTATCGGCACTGCGCAGCGAAGGTATTGACTGCGTCTTGCCGCTTGTGTACTTTACATACGACCAGAATTTCTTCGGATTTTCTACCAAATTTCGAGACAATGTTTCGTTGTGGAACCTATTAAAGGCATCTCGCATCGAAGTACGTGCCAAATTTCGCGCGTCTGTAAATTTTAGCCCATCTTCAGGATTTCGCGTTCTTCTGAACTTCGCATGCTTTTTCCGTTGCCTCTGCAACAGCGTTCGAACCTTTTTTGTGTACCACGGGGGATCCGTTCCATCTCTTACCAATTTATGAGGTATGAATATCTCAATTGCTGTTGCTACTATATCTTTGAATTTGAGCCACATCTCGTCTACATTCGCATAGTCAGTTCGGAAGGAAAGGAAATTGTCTTTTAGGAAGGCTTCTAGTGGCACTTTATCCGCTTTTTTAAATAAAATTATTTTGCGTTTGTTTCTGATGGATTTGGAAGAAATGGTATTGAGCCTAGCTACAATGACCTTGTGATCACTAATCCGTGTATCAGTCATGATGCTCTCTATCAGCTCTGGATTGTTTGTGGCCAAGAGGTCAAGTGTGTTTTCGCAACCATTTACAATTCGCGTGGGTTCGTGGACTAACTGCTCTAAATAATTTTCGGAGAATGCATTTAGGACAATCTCGGAAGACGTTTTCTGCCTACCACCGGTTTTGAACAAGTATTTTTGCCAAAATACCGAGGGTAGGTTGAAGTCCCCACCAACTATAACCGTATGAGTGGGGTATTTATTTGTTACGAGACTCAAGCTTTCTCTGAACTGTTCCGCAACTGTATCATCGGAGTCTGGGGGTCGGTAGAAGGAGCCAATTATTAACTTAATTCGGCTGTTAAGTATAACCTCCACCCACACCAATTCGCACGGAGTATCTACTTCGACTTCACTACAAGATAAACCACTACTGACAGACACCAACACTCCACCACCAATTCTGCCTAATCTATCTTTCCTGAACACCGTCTGAGACTTCGTAAAAATTTCTGCAGAACTTATTTCAGGCTTTAGCCAGCTTTCTGTACCTATAACGATATCAGCTTCTGTGCTTTCTATTAGCGCTTGAAGCTCAGGGACTTTTCCAGCGCAACTACAACAGTTTACAAGTATAATTCCGACTGTTCCTTGATCCAAGCACGTCCTGTAATTGCCAAGCAAGAGATAGGGGATCCAGTATCAGAATCAGAATTTGAAAGAGCTTTGGAGGACGTGAGATCAAATAAGGCAGAAGGAATAGATAACATTCCATCAGAATTTCTAAAATCGTTGGGGGAAATGGTGAGAAAACGACTATTCACGTCGATGTGTAGAATGTATAAGTCTGGCGACATACCATCTGACTATCGAAAGAAGCATCATCCACACAATTCCGAAGACGGCAAGGGCCGAAAGGTGCGAGAATTATCGCACACTCAGCTTAACAGCTCATGCATCCAAATTGCTTACAAGAATAATATACAGAAAAATGGAAAAGAAAATTGAGGATGCGCTAGATGAAGATCAGTTTGTCTTTAGGAGAAGTAAAGGCACGATAGAGGGAATTCTGACGTTGCGGTTAATAATGGAAGCAAGGCTAAAGAAAAACCAAGACACGTTCATAGAATTTGTCGACCTGGGAAAAGTGTTCTACAACGTAAAATGGTGCAAGATGTTCGAAATTCTGAAAAAAAGTGGGGTAAGCTATAGGGAGAGGCGGGTCATATACAATAGGTAGAACAGCCAAGACAGAATAAGAAGAGTGGACAACCAAGAGCGAAGTGCTCGTATTAAAAAGGGTGTAAGACAAGGATGTAGCCTTTTTCCCGTACTATTCAATCTGTACACCGAGGAAGCAATGATGGAAATAAAAGAAAAGTTCGGGAGTGGAATTTAAATTCAAGGTGAAAGGATATCAATGATTCTATTCGCTGATAACATTACTATTCTGAGTAAAAGTGAAGAACAATTACATGATCTGCTGAACGGAATGAACAGTCTAATGAGTACACAGTATGGATCGAGAGCAAATCGAAGAAAGACGAAGGTAATGAGAAATATTTGAAATGAGAACAGCGATAAACTTAACATCAGGTTTGATGGTCACGAAGTAGATGTAGTTAAGGTATTCTGCTACTTAGGCAGTAAAATAACCAAAGACGGACGGAGCAAGGAGAACATCAAAAGCAGACTAGCTATGGCAGGAACGAGATTCCTGCCCAAGAGAAGTCTTCTAACATCAAATATCGGCCTTAATTTGAGGAAGAAATTTCTGAGAATATACATCTGGAGTACAGAAATGCGTGTTAGTGAAACATGCACTATGGGAAAACCGGAATATCGAGAATCGAAGCATTTGAGATGTGGTGCTACAGACGAGTGTTGAATGTTAAGTCGACTGATAAGGTAAGGACTGAGGAAGTTATACGCAGAATCGGACAGGAAAGGAATATGTGGAAAACACTGGTAAGGAGAAGAGACAGGATGATAGGACGTCTGTTAAAACACGAGGGAATGACTTCCATGGTACGAGAGGGAGCTATAAAGGGCAAAAACTGTAGGGGAAGACAGATATTGGAACACATCCAGCAAATAAGTGAGGACGTAGGTCGCAAGTGCTACTCTGAGATGAAGAGGTTAGCACAGGACAGTTATTCAAGGCGAACCGCAGCAAAAAGGAGGAAAAAATATTGATGTAGCTAATCTCTTTTTTATATATTGTAGCATCTGAAGGTGGAAAATATAGGCCAAACCAGTTATGATTTTGCTGTAGTGATTTTATCTGAAATAAAAGGAATTTCATTAACTGGGTCTTTGTTGAAAAAAAATGATTCAAATGGCTCTGAGCACTATGGGACTTAACTGCTGTGGTCATCAGTCCCCTAGAACTTAGAACTACTTAAACCTAACTAACCTAAGGACATCACACACATACATACCAAAAACATGATTCGAACCTGCGACCGTAGCGGTCGCGCGGTTCCAGACTGTAACGCCTACAACCGCACGGCCACTACAGCCGGCTGTTCGTTGAAATTTTTGAAAGAACCATTTTGGGGAGATAGGTTGCCACGATTTTGCGGCTTTTTACTGCTACATCACCTAGCAGGTGTGTTCTCGCATATGAAGGCAGGCATTTCTGTCATAAAGACTTGGTTCTAAACGCAAAAACCATCTTGGCGACAATTTGTAATTTATTACTGCTGTTATGTATCAACTCGCAAAAACCAGGAAAATATTCTCTCCTATATCTGTGGAGCATCATTTTATTTTTGTTATTTCTCCGTCATCCTCACAGCACATATTAAATTAATAATCGAATTTTCGCCCTCATTAATCAATTTTTAGCGTAAGTAATTGTGGCATATAACATTGATATCACCAGTCCTTGAGAGCGTGGCATCATAACCCTTTGCAACTTTGAAGCCTTTGGGCCCAGAACACACGTCACGCAAGTGGTTGTGTTATTCTCATCCTCATTCTTCAATCTGACGTTTGACGCAAGCCTCTTTATGCGAGCGTAAGTACTGTGATTTACATCCATTTGAACGTGCTTCCTATAATGACTGGTAAACTCTATTGCCCCACTATAATTTCTACCACTCTACACTTTCCTCCATTACGATACTGACTACTCCTTGATGCCTCAAGACGAGTCTTCATTTGGTCGATTTGTGACACAAATTTCAAAAACAAATGCGTGTGAAATCTTATGGGACTTAATTGCTAAGGTCATCAGTCCCTAAGCTTACACACTACTTAACCTAAATTATCCTAAGGACAAACACACACAACCATGCCCGAGGGAGTACTCGAATCTCCGCCGGGATCAGCCGCTCAGTCCATGACTGCAGCCTCTTAGGATATAAATTTCTTTGCTCCTCTATTCGATTCACTATATTCTTATACACTGGTAAGGAGAAGAGACAGGATGATAGGACGTATGTTAAAACACGAGGGAATGACTTCCATGGTACGAGAGGGAGTCACAGCTGCAAAATACTAACGCGAATTCTTTACAGACGAATGGAAAAACTAGTAGAAGCCGACCTCGGGGAAGATCAGTTTGGATTCCGTAGAAATGTTGGAACACGTGAGACAATACTGTCCCTACGACTTATCTTAGAAGCTGTATTAAGGAAGGGCAAACCTACGTTTCTAGCGTTTGTAGACTTAGAGAAAGCTTTTGACAATGTTGATTGGAATACTCTCTTTCAAATTCTGAAGGTAGCAGGGGTAAAATACAGGGAGCGAAAGGCTATTTACAATTTGTGCAGAAACCAGATGGCAGTTATAAGAGTCGAGGGGCATGAAAGTGAAGCAGTGGTTGGGAAGGGAGTAAGACAGGGTTGTAGCCTCTCCCCGATGTTATTCAATCTGTATATTGAGCAAGCAGTGAAGGAAACAAATGACAAATTCGGAGTAGGTATTAAAATCCATGGAGAAGAAATAAAAATGTTGAGGTTCGCCGATGACATTGTAATTCTGTCAGAGACAGCAAAGGACTTAGAAGAGCAGTTGAATGGAATGGATAGTGTCTTGAAAGGAGGATATAAGATGAACACCAACAAAAGGAAAACGAGGATAATGGAATGTAGTTGAATTAAGTCGGGTGATGCTGAGGGAATTAGATTAGGAAATGAGACAATTAAAGTAGTAAAAGAGTTTTGCTATTTGGGGAGCAAAATAACTGATGATGGTCGAAGTAGAGAGGATATAAAATGTAGACTGGGAATGGCAAGGAAAGCGTTTCTCAAGAAGAGAAATTTGTTAACATCTAGTATAGATTTAAGTGTCAGGAAGTCATTTCTGAAAGTATTTGTATGGAGTGTAGCCATGTATGGAAGTGAAACATGGACGATAACTAGTTTGGACAAGAAGAGAATAGAAGCTTTCGAAATGTGGTGCTACAGAAAAATGCTGGAGATTAGATGGGTAGATCACATAACTAACGAGGAAGTATTGAATAGGATTGGAGAGAAGAGAAGTTTGTGGCACAACTTGACCAGAAGAAGGGATCCGTTGGTAGGACATGTTCTGAGGCATCAAGGGATCACCAATTTATTATTGAAGGGCAGCGTGGAGGGTAAAAATCGTAGAGGGAGACCAACAGATGACTACACTAAGCAGATTCCGAAGGATGTAGGTTGCAGTAGGTACTGGGGGATGAAGTAGCTTGCACAAGGTAGAGTAGCATGGAGAGCTGCATCAAACCAGTCTCAGGACTGAAGACCACAACAACAACAATATTCTTATTAGTTACCCAATTAGCCGTATAATCTTCAACATTCTCTTGTAGTGTCTTATTGGGAAAGCTTCTTTTCTCTTCATTTCTTAACCGTTTTCGTGCACGTTTCGCTTCCGCAAGGGCTTTGATCCGGATAAATACCTTCAGAAAAGACTGTAATATTTGAAGTTCGATATTAACAAGTTTCCTCTTTTTTCAGAAATGCTTTTCTCACTGTTGCTAGTGTGCTCTGTATTTACGTCATTTGTTTGTTTACTTACTGCTTATTTAGCCTGACCAGATTAAGGCTTTAAGTCCCTCTGTTAAATCTGACCAGGAACAACACATACCAAAGTACAAACGAACTTTACAGGAATAACAATAATGGACACAAATTATGATAATAGTAATTGACAATAATAACAATAACGTAAATAATAGTTCACACTAATAATAATCATCATCATAGTAATAGTAAATAGCATTATGAACGATACATATTACTTTAGCACATTTGAATAAATGTATAGTATTATAGAAGCGGAAGGGATAAACAAAGACGAGAAGTTGAAACGACCAAGGGGGGTGGGAAAGGTTCTGGGGGAGGGCGGATTGACGAGAGTGTATGGGAGAAATGGCTACTGTGGTAGAAGGTGGATCATTAACTGTCTTTTGAAGTTAGGAAGGGATTTCATTTCTCTGATTTTTTGCGGAAGATTGTTCCTAACTCGGGTTCCTGATACGCAAGATGATTTAGAGATTATGGTAATGTGTTTATGATGGTACAGAGAATATTTTACTTTATTGGGAACGAATATTTCTGTTGTGTTATTTAGACAGTAGTGTAAGAGTTGAAGATAAATAAGAGGGAGTGCAGTGATCGAGAAGACGATAGAGCAAACATAGAGCTTGATAATCTACGCTTATCGGCACGCAGCCATGGTTTTTGTTCGTAGGCAGGAGTGATGTAATACGTCGCAAATGTATCGCACACAAGTACTCATTGCTGTTATTAGTATTAGTATTAGTGGCTGTACGAGCTTCTCCTTAAAAACGAAATGAACGTACATGTCTAGTGAATCAAGTAACGCTGAAACTTTACACACGGCAATTGTGTGTTCAGTCCAGTGTAAGTGAGGGTCCAGAATTCCACTAAGTTCTTTGCTGAAGAGAAACAGGTGATTTCTGTGCCATTTACGATTAAGGGCGGAAAGTAATCTGTTAGCTGCGTGGTAATAAGGCTGTTCTGAGCGAGTAAGACTTTTTGCGTTTTATAGGCGTTCAGTTTCAAACCAATCTTCTGCTCCAAATCAGATAAGGTAAGTAAATCAGCAATTACATATGGATGGCTGTGCCTAAGTTTGTTGGACGTAGATATAAATGAAGCCCCTCAGCGTACAGGGGTGTCTGCAGTGGGAGAGAATAGCTGACATATTAACAGAAAATGAGAAAAGTATAAAGGGCCCAGTACTGACCCTCGTGGGATCCCTGATACTACATCACTTTATTGAGAGGTTTTAGACACTTTGGGCAGGATGTAAGGTATGAGTGGAACCATTGTACGGCACTTGAAGAAACATTTTGATTTACAAGTTTAGCAAGTAGAATATTAACAGTGTCGAAGGCTTTGCTGAAATACAAAAAGCACGTAATAGTCGCGTGTTGTTTATCCACGCCTTGTTTCATTTCGTCGGCCACTTTTATAAGAACAGTCGTCGTGGCGGGATTTTCCCGGAAATCCGACATGTATTCAGCCAAAAGGTTATCGATGTTAAAGAATAGGTAAGTTCTTCGTTTACTATGTATTCTAAAGCCTTGGATAATGCTGGTAGAATTCATTTAGACCTGCAGTCGGGAGGTTCTATGGCAGGTTCCTTCTTGGATAATGATTTTACGAGTACCTGCTAGCAGAATGAGTCGCTGGTTTCACGATATACCGTCTGTTCGGCCATCCCCACTTATTTTGTTGTCCAAATAATGAAACTTCTCTACTGCTTTTAGGTTCCCAATTCCCAACCTGGTTTCCTCAGCACCGCATAATTGAATTCGACAATAGTGCAGTTTCCTTATTTGACTTTTGTTGACGTTATTGGTAAGTGTTAAAGACAGGTAGAAACATATCACAGGGGCTGCACCAGGTACATCGTATCCTGTTGACCGCCTAACGAGATACATATGTCCTCGCGACACGCACAAAAATTGTCCCCTTAGCAAGTGGGTTTTGCTGAGCCGCTCCGTTTGTTTTAACAGGGCCCGGGCGCTCTGGCGTGACGCGTAGTGCGTGGTGCGTGGTGCGTGCCCGGGCTGTTATTAGCGTGCGGTGTCCCCTGCAGGCTGTCCTCAGGTCATTCAACATTAAAGCCCGCCAGGGGACGCGGCGAAGGACGTGTGTCGGGCGGAGCGGTACTCAGCGCGCCGAGCAGAGGCCGGCCCGCAGTAATAGCCGAGACGTAATGTACGCCGGCTCGCCGTCGCGTTACCGCCGCTTGCAGTCATTAAGCCGGGCCCGAGGCCGTCCGCCGGATGATTTGGAGGTCACAGGCCAGGGGACTCGGTCGCGAGATTGCTTTCCGCTTCTAATAGCACTGTTTAGAGGGGGCGTGGTCCCCGGCCAAGTCGCGGCAATTAACATTCGGTCTCATCAATAAACCACCTTGACACTCACCTGTAGCAGTTTCGAGAAACTCAAAATAGCCGTAATTCAAGACGTTCGTAAGTGGGAGTTGTTCTAACGCAATTACTTGTGGGGGCGGCACTAAAGTTCCGTGCTGACCTCTGTATCATTTGGGATATCTAATGGATGTCTCATTACAGTAACACGGTGGGGGAACGAATCGAACGTATCACTGGGCCATTTACTCAAACCGGCGGCTTCTAAGTTGCGTGACAGATAGGGAGGTGAATACGTTTAAGAAATCGGTATGACGACCCTCGCGTTAAACGCAGGTTGCGGGATAATTTCTGCCGATCTAAATTCGCTTCATCGGACTTGTATTCTGTTAGACAAGAGCTGAGAGTGGATGGTCTATATTTCATTCCAACGCCATACTAGAATCTCTCCGTCAGGCTGGAATAAACGTGGTTCGTTGTAGCGATGTAGCTGTTAGCAAAGGAGTAAATAAGCAATCATTCCTGTGTGATTTCCCTGCATCGTGCTCTACGGTAGCAGTAAAGTAAGCCTTTTGACGCACAGGTGGGTTTGTTTCCCTTGTAATCAGTTTTAATATAGCGTTTTATTGGTATCTGAAACGAACAAAGCGATCGGCGATATTCCGTCAGTCAACATGGAAATACAGGTAAATGAGACTTTGGGAGAGCATCCTGGTACTGCTTTATAAATCAGCTTAATATCTCTCCAAATTGCGATTACAAATATATTAAATACGACTTTTGTTACCAACTCAGTCTTTATCTACGGACAAAAATTCCTGGCGAATTTAGAAAGAGAGAAAAAAGAATAGGAGAATGTATTTGCAATGCGACAATCAACAATTACGTAATATACGCAGTTTTAGCAGAGATTAAATAGCATGACTGCCATAATAACAGAACATCGAATTGGCCAAATGCTAACTGCATCCGTTCATGGAGCAAAAGTACACTGACGAAAGAAAATCGCAACACCAAGGTCGAGTTATGAAATTTCGGGAAGACATTTATTTGTCTAAGTAACATATTTAACTGGTTAACATTGCAAGAGCACAGGTTGTCATAAGCGAAAGATAAGCCATTGCAAATGTGAAATTCTGGTGCACGCATTGAGTTGGGTAGGTACTGGATGTTAGTTTGTGGGAGAGAGTTCTTTGTCAGTTGCACTTGGTCGGTAAATACATGGATGCGTAATGTTGGTTGTGGACGATGCTGCAGCTGTCGTCCGACGATGTCTCATATGTGCTCGAATTGGAGACAGACATGGTGATCGAGCACGTCAACGCAACATGTCGGCTCTGTAGAGCATTTTGAGTTACAACAGCGGTATGTGGGCGACCATTATCCTGTTCAAAAACACCCCCCAGATTGCTGTTCTTGAATGGCAGCACAGTAGGTCAACTCACCAGACTGACATAGAATTTGGCAGTCAGGGTGTTTGGCATAACGAAGAGAGAGCTCATGTGAAATTGCACCCCAGACCATAACTACAAATGTAGGTCCAGTGTGTCTTGCATGCAAACAGGTTGCTTACAGGCCCTCTTAACCAAGGCAAGGCCATCACTGTCACCGAGGCAGAATCAGCTTCCATCAGAAAACACAAAAGATCTCCGTCCTGCCCTCCAATGAGCTGTTGCTTGATACCACTGAAGTCGGCGGTGGTTTGGTGTCAGTAGAATGCACTCTGTGTGGCGTCGGGCTCGGAGCTACCCTTGAAGTAACCGCTTTGTGCCACTGTGATGCCAACTGCTGCTCAGATTGCTGCTGCAGATGCAGCACTATGCGTCAGAGGGATACGCTGCAGACGACGGTCTTCCCTCTCTGTGGTGCTACGTAACCGTCAGGGGCACGGTCTACTTGCGACCGTACATTTCCGTGGCCACAGCTGCCAGCAATCATGTAGAGTGGCTACATTCGTGCCAAGTATTTCTGAAATATCACAGAAGGAACATTCAGCTTCTCGTAGCCCTATTACACGAGCTCGTTCAAAGTCGCTGAGCCGTTGACGGTGGCGTTTTTGTCGCCTTAAAGGCATTCCTGACTAATATCAACTCACCACATCCAATCTCAAAGGTAAGTAACGCTAACGACCGTTACAGCGTGTATTTAGATCAAACTTGATTTGCATCCTCACAGTGGCGCAACTAGCGTCACACCTATGCGACTGCCGCGAAATCTGAATAGACATCATCTTTCAGATGTAGAAACACCCTTACCAACTTCCGTTTATATCGCACAACTTCTTTTTGGTGTAGCGATTTTTTTCCCACCAGTGTATTTTGTTGACTCCAACCTACATATGGAGAAATGCCCATAGTGATAAAACAGAAATCAATGCTCGCACAGAGATATTTAAGAGCTCGTTTTTCCCTGGCATCTTTCGAGAGTGGAGCGGCAGAGAAATAGCTTGAAGAAGGTTCGATGAACCCTCTGCCAGGCACTTAATTCTAAATTACAGAGTATATGTAGATGAAGTGGCACTGCCTCCTTGCTTGTTTCGCCAGTCCATTCATAGAGTAGCCTTCGAGACTTGATTGCCGCCACTGGTGATGATTTATTGACTACTTATATTTTTATGCTTAAATGTTGTTGCAGGTCCTGCACTGTATAAGATACGTATGCTAACTAAACATAATGATGCACAGGTAAAAAATAAATAGTACCTTATTTTAGTTACTAACGTAGTACTAACCTCTTTCCATGTTGCATATTGTATACGATTGTTGAATGTTGTCTCATTACTGCTGTTTGTTGAGATCATAAAACTGCAACCAATATTTTAAAATATAAAAACTGCTAAACAGTAATAATATATGAAATACGGAACTTCTTAAAAAGTTTATTACTTAACTAAAGCAATGGAGGTCATTATATTCAGAACATTTCCTATTTGTCAGTCTCGAACAATTCAGTCCTCTCCACCTTGATCTGATTTTTCTTCTTTTCAGTAATATTTTGCATGTCTAAAGCATATTTGGGCAGTGGTTTCAGTTCTTGAATTGATTTTTGCTTCTTTTTTAAATTCCTCTTCTCTTTCATCACTTTCCTGCTGCTCCTTTTATTGATTTCCTGTGACGGTGTTCTCCTTCAGTGTTATTACATGTGGAATTTTGGACAATAATATCATTTTACATATTTCCTGTGCTTTTTCCCAGAACACACTAAACTTACGAAAACCTAGAAACGATAGGCTTATTTAAGTAGGTAAATCCATACTAACGAAAACACTACATTTTTGGAACGACAAATAAGAGAGTAAAATTATATCGATGGCAGTTGTTCATACGTTTATGAAATGTAAACGAATGACTCAACGTATCAAGTATGAAGCATCGAAGAAAACATGATTCTGAGACGCTAAACTCAACTGTCTCTTAGGTTTCTTTGTTAAAAATGGAATCACGGAACTGTTAACAACTTTTTGGCACTGTTCTGGGAAAAAATGAAGCTAAATCCAAAATTATTAACATTTCTTCCGCAAACTCATGATCGACTATTCGGAAAGCACTAGTTACTGGTCGCTCCCGACCCCTAGCGGTTATCCAGAGAAGGACAAATAGCTGACGTGTTCGTTCTACAGAGTGTATCAACAAGATATCGACTCCGTTCATTCGAAATACAGCGCATTTCGCAAACAGACATACTTTCGACGGATGAATCATACACGATACCAGTGATCGCTGGAGATACCGCGTTCAGACTGCCTCAGCCTTTGGTCCACCACTACCCTGTGCTTACTTTTCGTAAGAGCTTGCTCTAACGTCTCCATTACGTGCTGCAGTGCAACAAAGTATACGAGCACGATCATATCTAAAACAGCATGGTTTTGCAATTGTAGAACAATCGAAAGAATATGAGAGGATATTTTACATCATTGAAGGGTCAGTAGTATTCGTCAGGGTAATTTGAGTACTTCCGCTCCGTCCCCTAGTAACTAAAACAGGCGGATACGGAGTATCTGAATAGACATGCGATCGGACTGAGGTCTTCCTAATGAACTGGCCTCAAAAGGGAAAGTCGCGTATGTTGTTGCGCAAATTATATCCGTACATAACTCAATGAATAGAGAAACAAAATACACGTCTCCATAAAAATTGTCGCCGCTTCCAGGTAGCACTCACGGGTGCAGGCGGGAGACACCAAGTTGGGAGTATAATGTCGCCAGGATCTTTAAATCAAGTGCAATGGTTCACTAAAATGACAAAAGACAGCAAAATAAATGGTTTGTGTAAGATTTTCGCTAAAGAGGTTCAGTTAGTGAAGTGGGAGGTGGTAGGAATAGTATTGGTTCTACCTGGGCTCATCATGTAGGGGAAGACGTGGACAGGATTGCCACTCAAACAAGGGCTACCAATATTCACTTTGCATAGCTCTTCCGGCTTAGGTCCAACGACGTCTTCACACGATGTAACGAGAGCTAATACGGGACTCGAGACGGCACTGATGACTGCTCATCTCAGTGGTGCCAATGGAGAGGATCCATTGGTCGGGTCACACTACACACGACCTACGCCATTTACACGATCGATAAGAGATTTTTACTTAAGCTTGTAAGCGACAGTAAACTGGATGGATCTGAGCTCCCTCAAGACCAAATTCCTGTCTTAGCATGTAAAAGGACTACGTCTTTTTCAGGATGAATTCAAGTGGAAGATATCCCTGCTCGAGTAAGGTGCTTTTAATCCTGACTGATTCTCCAGCGAAAAGAATCTTTAGGTATTTACTTCAACCTTACAAACTTGTACAGGCAATGTGCCTTTCCGACCAGATTTCAGTGAAACAGTAGCACAATAGTAGACAATACCATAATATAAAAAACTACTAATGGCCTGTCCGATCGAGTAGCATGGGTAGTAATACTGAAAGCAATCAAGGAAGATTCATTTCCCAAAATAGTTAACAAAACGCAATTTTGTCATATGATGACATGGTTGGAGACCGTGGCTGTTATTTGAAGGGAAATGCTGATGGTGTTGAGACAGCAACCAGCCACAGATTTTTTCCCAGTTCCTTTATTCAAAGGGTACCGTTACCGGTTTCGAGTCGTTATGATTCATCTTGATACGGTTTTCATGCTTTCATTACAACGTTTTACTACAGATTAATTGTCCTAAAATATAAATAATACACAATTGTAAGCACGCCACATAGATGGTTAGATTTTCATTGGATGCGACTTACGTGCCATCTCGGTGTGGACTGATTGTTTTCAGTACATTCGTCCACCAGATGTGAGTACATTCCCCTTGCATTCTTATCGTTGCACACGTAAATTTTCCTCACTGAACGCTTAAGATTTGTCGCACAAAAGATTTCTAGCGCACAACACATGTTTTGATACAATACAAAGTGCTTACAAACATGTGAGTGACAAAGATGCTATGATATATCGTAACATCATGAAGATGTCCCATGTTTGGAAAACTATCATAAATTAACTTATGCAACTGAAACGCCTTTTACACTATTATAGAGAGACACTGGTTTTGTGAGCTTTAGAGCGAATGCTGTTGCATTAATTACAAAGTTGATCCCTTTTTTTAGTACTGTATAGGTAAGACAGTACATTACTTATTTACATTTAGCATAATGAGAATTGTAGTAACATATAAATTTGCTACTTGATCTGCAGATAGGGTAGGAATATTATTTGCTTTGGAGGGTGGAAAATAATTTTTGGAAAATTTTCAGGAAAGGGGCGTTA
The DNA here is from genome assembly GCF_023897955.1 of Schistocerca gregaria. Taxonomy (NCBI): domain Eukaryota; kingdom Metazoa; phylum Arthropoda; class Insecta; order Orthoptera; family Acrididae; genus Schistocerca; species Schistocerca gregaria. The sequence continues at coordinate 801,641,196 of NC_064921.1, read as the reverse complement.
GCTAACTCGGTTTGTTCATTAAGGATATAGTCTGGGGTGCTTTTTTTGTGTGTGTATTTCAATTTCTTCTAATATATTCATAGTGGGTCCTTTTTCTGCTAGATTTAAAATTTTTAAGTTGTTCTCAATGTTTTTCGCTGAATGGTTTTCTTCAGCAATATGAGCTGCAAATGCAAATTTTTTTCAATTTGCCAAGCCTTCAAACATCAGTGTGTTCTTTGTATCTAACTTCAAAACTTCTACCTGTCTCTCCAATGTAGAATTTTGGGCATGTTTCGCATTTGAGTTTGTATATTTCTGATTTACTGTAGGGACTCTTGGAGGTATTTACATCATGGATTACTTTTCGCTGGTATTTATTATTTGTGGAAAAGCTGATTGTGATATTTTTTTAAAATAAGTTTGCTATTTGGTATGATAGTGGGAGAGTAGTACATTTAGGTTTGGCTTCTGTGGCACCTGATTTGGCTTGGAGTGCATGTTGTGTGGATTGCTGTGAAGTGGATCTATGGTTTTTGTCTGAATTTTGTTGTGGAGTTTTTCTATTATTATGCGTTTATATCCATTATTATGAGCAACTGTGTTAATTATACTGATTTCATTTTGTTGGTCTGTGTCACTCATTGGTACTTTTTTAATTCGGTGTACCATCGCTCTGAAGTATGCCATTTTTTGTTGGTGGGGGTTGCAAGATGAGATCTGTGGTGGTAGGTTTTCGGTAAATACGAAATTAATGTTTATTGTTACTATTGCAAATCTTCAGGTCAAGAAAGTTAATGCTTTTATTAGTTTCATGTTCAACTGTGAATTTAATATTTTTGTGCATTTTGCATAGATTTGATGCTAATGTAGCAATTTCATTGTTTGTACCATCAAAAAGCAAGGTTGTATCAACAACATATCTTTTGTAGTAGATTATTTTGTTTGAGATGTGCTGGTTGGTTGAGAAGAAGTTTTGTTCTTTATGGTTGATATGAATATCAGCCAATATTCCAGCTAAGCTACTTCCCATTGCCAAACCATCATGTTGTTGGTACAGTTTGTTGTTGAAGCTAAAGTAATTATGCTCTAGAATAAGTGAAAGTATTTCTATGAGTTCACAGATCTCTGCAATACTAATTTGATTATATTTAAGCAGCTTGTTTCTTACAATGTTAATAGTCTCTTTGACAGAGAGGTTTTTGTATAGGTAGACTATGTCTAGTGATGCTAATTTAGCTGTTGGTGGGATGTGGATCTCTTTAATTAAGCTTATGAGATCATGTGTGTTAAGCATGGGGTAGTTATTTTCATATGTGTAGTATTTGATAATGAGGTCTTTTAGTTTACGGCTTTTGAAGTTAAGCTGGGTTGTTTCTTGAGTTAACAATCGGTGGACAATTTTCTTTATGAATCTTTCGCTGTGCATGCAGTTTTGGTGCTGACGGATTCATTGCTATGCAGTTACGTATTTCATATTTGTTCAGTAAAAAATTACATTTTTGTAGTAGCTTACGAAGTATAGTTTGGAATTTTACTGTAGGATCTGACTTTATTTCATCAATATTGTTGCTATGGAAAAATTGGAAGGTTTTCTCTACACATTCTCTTTCATGCATTTATGATTAAAGAATTTCCTTTGTCAGCTTTTACTATGAGTGCTTTACTTTCAGATAGTTGGCTGTTAATGTTTTTCAAATCTTTAAGTTCAGTGTTTTTGCGGGTAGTATTTGTTTCATTATCAGTTTATTTGTGTTGTATGCAAGTGCATTTGTCTCACATGTGTCTAGTTTTGCCGTGTCACATGCACGTTTAGTTCTGGCTGTGAGATTTTTAATACTGTGTTTATTGAGATTTGCTCGGCGATACCGTTTTCGATGGTGCCGAGAGTGTAGGGACTGGACCAGCGTGCAGTGAGCTCTTAACCGATGAGCAGGTTCAGTACGATTAGTGATCCTGGGCGTATCTTCATACGGTGAGAGGAGAGGACACGTAATGGTCCCAGGAGCATGTCGAACATGATGGTTTTGGCGGCCCAGACGTTATGGTGTGGGGAGGCATAATGTTGTATAGACCTACTGACCTACAAATCTTTGAACACGATGCACTCAACGTACACCGTTACTGTGACGTAGTAGTCCTTGCCCAAGTGCGCCTTTTCAGAGTTGCGTTCTTTCCTAACTTCATTTTTATGGGTATCAATAAGCGTCCTCATCGAGTAGGTCTTGGAACGAGATACCTCGGATAACGGACTGGCCTGCCCGTTACCCCGACTTGAATCCCACCGAGCACGTGTCGGATGCGTTGGGAAGACGTTCTGCAGAGAGTCCAGATGCACCAACGACCATCCGGCAATTGCCAACCGCTCTGGCTGAGCAATGGAACGCCCTATCATAACAACTGTAAGTAGGCTGTTTAGGTTTTTTTATTGGTAACGCCGCCGAAGCCTGTATGAAAATCGCTGGCTGTGCTGTGTGCAGTCTGTGGCTGGTTTGCCATTGTAGTGTTGGGCAGCGGCAGCTGTATGCTAACAGCGCGTAGCGTTGCGCAATTGGAGGTGAGCCGCCAGCAGTGGTGGATGTGGGGAGAGAGATGGCGCAGTTCTGAAATTTGTAAGACTGGATGTCATGAACTGATATATATATATAATGACTATTGAGGTAAATACATTGTTTGTTCTCTATTAAAATCTTTCATTTGCTAACTATCCCTATCAGTAGTTAATGACTTCCGTAGTTTGAATCTTTTATTTAGCTGGCAGTAGTGGCGTTCGCTGTATTGCAGTAGTTCGAGTAACGAAGATTTTTGGTGAGGTAAGTGATTTGTGAATGGTATAGGTTAATGTTAGTCAGGGCCATTCTTTTGTAGGGATTTTTGAAAGTCAGATTGCGTTGCGCTAAAAATAATATGTGTCAGTTTAAGTACAATCTTGTATAATTTTTCTAAGAGGACGTTTCATATGTCGACACTTAGCCGAGTGTACCTCACTGGAATCTTCTGATTTTTTCTTGTAGTTTGACTAATTAGTGTAGCAATTGTTTATTGCTAGCGTGTAATTGTAGAGAGAATCTTAGTTGTAGTTTTTCATTGTTGTACAGTAAAACAGTTGTGGCACGCATGTAGATTTGCACCAAGTATTTTGCACCAGCGCTTGCAATTAACTAAATATTATTTTCAGTGCTATGTTAATGTGTTTTCTTATTTTACTCATCCAATTGTGCTTTTCTGTGTTATCGTGTGAAACATTGTGACAATTATGGCGTGTGAAAAACGTAATACTAGGCTCCAAAGTAAACTGAGAAATGACAGTGAAGACGATAGCAGTGTATCACCACCACCATGTAATGAATTAACTAATGTTCAAGATAGTAATTTAGTAATTGTGCATAGGGAAATGGAGCGGGCTGCAAATAATGGTGTAGGCTGTGAAACAATTAGTGAACAGGGAAGCATTATCGATCGATCGGTCGGCAACAGCTTGCCTCAGGATTCCGAAATGACAGAACACAATCTTGCAAATACTGTAGATTTAGGTTTTGCGTCCTCACCGCTTTCTCAAATACGTCAAGACACATTTTCTGTTTTTCAAACTGCGAATATTGCCGGTTCAAATGCATTGCCGAATATCAGTGAGGAACATGTTTCAGACACCAGTGCATTGTTATTACAATTAATGCAACAAATGGGACAAAAGCTTCAAAATTTAGACACAATGGAACAAAATCTTCAAACGTTAGACACAACGCTTGAACAAAATCAGAAACAAATGGGACAAAATCTTCAAAAGTTAGACACAATGGAACAAAATCAGAAACAAACACAGCAAAAGCTTCAAAAGTTAGACACCACACATGAACAAACACGTGAAGATTTACCTAATGAGTTACATAACATTGAATCGAAATGTCAAAAAGTCTGTAATGACGTAAAAACACAAATTTGTGAGCATTTTCAACGTATTTTTTCGCTGCATGAAAATGCATTACAGAATCACGAAGCAGCCATAAAAGAACTGCAAACTATTGTTCATGAAAATCAAGAGACCTTGCAAGCTAAAATTGACTCAGTTGCATCTACCGATTCGGTTACGCACCTTGCAAAAACTTAGGAAAACTTAAAGGACACAGTAGATACGATTTCAATACAAATGGACACTCTGAAACTTGGTTTAGAAAAACACACAGAGGAAATAATTTCACTATCAGATAAAGTAGCCGAACTTTCAGATCAGTTCACGAACTTATCTACAAAGGTAGATGATGATCTGAATGACACAAAACCTGTAGCTTTCACTGACACTGAAGAGTATGAGCAAATTAGAAAATTCAAACAGAATCAAAATCAAATCAACACACAGTACAAAAGAGAAATGCGGGAAGTACAAGATCAGTTGGCTCAAGTAATACAAGAATTACATATTTCAGAGGACACTCGCGCTCCAGTACGTGAAGAGGACATAAAAATATGGAAAAGCCACAAAATAATAACACAGGACACTTCGGAAATTATGAAAGAAATTGGCAAGGTGCATTGAATTTTGAGATGAAACCGCCGAAACGATGTAACAATGACCGAGATGCGACTCGCCGACATGATGATTTTCACTATAAGCTGTTCGTTACTACACGTAAATTCAAAACATTTAAGAATTCTGGCAACGACATTCATCCACAAGGGTGGCTCCATCAGTTCTCTCATTGTTTTCCTCCTAACTGGTCATTAGAGCACAGATTAGTATTTATGTGTGGCTACTTAGAGAATGAACCAGCTGTAAGAATGCGATCGGTCATTCACAATTGTCACAGTGAAGGAGAATTTTATCATGCCTTCCTCTCAGCATATTGGTCTCAAGCTACACAAGACCGAGTAAAACATGGCATCATAATGATGAAACACTTCGAACAATCTGAATTTTCCAGTCTTCTGAAATATTTTGAAGACATGTTGCACATAAATCAGTACCTGTCAGACCCATACAGCCCCTCAGAACTCATCCGCATTTGCTTAATCAAATTGCCTGAACATTTACGACATATTTTAGCAGGACGTTGCAAAGATGACATTGAAGCTTTTCAGGGACTCTTACAAGAATTAGAAATTGACACTGACAATCGTGGAACGCGAAAAGAGGAACACAACAGTTACAGGTCACATCCGTCACATTTCCGCGATGAGAGAAATAATAAGTGGACACGACAGGGCTTTTCTTACAATGCAAATTGTGACCAAAATAGACACCACCCGTATGACAACCACTGGCATAGTAATAGTTACAGAGGAAGAGCGCATTTCCGTAGTAATGAACATGACAGAGATAACAATAGAAACAGACAATATGGGAACCAAAACAATTATTATCACGGGAGACAGAATAATTTCAGACGCAAGGGTCCACCGCGCAGTGATAATTCAGGGAGAAATTCTCCACTACTTAACCGACAAGAAAGAAACTACAGGAACTACCGACATGACGACAGATGATATAATCATAACGACAGACCGGAATTTCATCAGAACTGGCGGGATTCAAACAGAGCTGGGCCCTCTCGACAAGGTGAATTTGTAGAAGTTAGGCCTCCTAATCTCAATAACGACGCACGCCAACAAAGAGATCGCAGACAATGACTCGCACCACAGGCAGTCGCGGGCCCCGGCTGGCTCAGAGAACAATAACATAGACGCTAACCTTGAGAAAAACTTCAGCATTCTTTACCGACGTGTACTGGATGATAATTGCGTTCAAGTTGAAACTCTGAGTACTATGAAGATTAAAGGTTTACACCACATTTCACATGTAAAACCGTTTATTGAAAGATAATCTGCTTTTTAACTTTGTCTTTGCCATAAAACATTTCACTTCACATTTCTAGTATGCTTTGTCACACTGAGAAACTGTTAACATGCAACAATGTTTTGAAGTGAACCATCCAGTCGAGAACCTGTGGATCATTTTTAAACAGAAATTACGAATGCATTGTTATAGTGAACAGACAACACAGTGTTAATGTGTGTGTGTGTACATTCTTGCTTGTTAGTGGCACGATTACGTAACGAGTATAAGGCTTACATACTTAGAACATATACTGTTAATGAGATTTTAATGCAACATTTTGGTTTAGTTGAAAAGACATTCTTTATTTGAAGTACTTTATGTGAGATTAAAGATGACTTAGCATTTGGTTTCTTTGATAGCTACACGATTATATCATGACGCTACTAATGTGTGACACAATTTACATTGTGCTTTTGCGGTGTATCTGTTTTATATCTGCACAGTTTTTCTGAATTCTTCTGGAAAGTAAAACATGTTTTAGTAGTAACTTTGTAGTATAGCTACAATGAGACAGCCTTTTCTGTAGCACAACAATACGTTACAGTACAGTACTTACTTCATCACGGCAATAAGCGTAGTAACTACAATATCTATACGCAAAGCATTTCACTTTTGTTTATCATCAGGTAAGTACATTGACTTCTGCAGAACTTAGCTTTCGGAGGACGATAATTACGACACTTCCACAGAGATTATCTTACAACAAGACGCACATTTAGTGCTACAGTACACGTATTTGAGTGATTTATTTTGTACTAAAAACAGTTATTTTTAAAGATATTTGAAGTACAATGATACAAAGGTTTTCCGTGATACATTTCATTCCATTGCTGTAATCTGTAACACCTAAGGATATAATTACATTAATCCTCAGGGGGGTACACGCTTACTTTGTGTACCATGCGTGTGGCCTGCACAAGGAGCCCTAGCTAATATGGTATTTGCTTATACAACTTTACACATCGGTATCATATTTCTCCAACACAGAATTACACAGCTATTTGATTATTTTAACAGAGAAGCAAACATATTTTTACTACGTCAGTAACATATGTTTACATAATTACACCGTTGGATAACGTCACACTTATGGAATTGTATTTTGTCTGTTCAAATTGTTCAAATGGCTCTGAGCACTATGGGACTCAAGTGCTGTGGTCATTAGTCCCCTAGAACTTAGAACTACTTAAACCTAACTAACCTAAGGACATCACACACATCCATGCCCGAGGCAGGATTCGAACCTGCGACCGTAGCAGTCGCACGGTTCCGGACTGCGCGGCTAGAACCGCGAGACCACCAGGTCTGTACTTTGTGAATTGTTCATAATTTTCGTAACCATTGTGACACTATGAGAGCTTTGAATGATGTATTTGGTATGGGATCATGATTTTTAAAGTACGTTTGAGGTAGCTGACACTTTTGACATGAGCAGAGAATTTTTTGTAGGTTCTGAAATTATTGCTGAAAGCTATGACGTTTTTGAGATTTGACTGAGGCGTTATGATGTTATTATTACGACGACGATGTGAATTATGCTGCTGAGGTATGTTTAAGCTGATGCTACATGAGTTATTTGGGTATGCTACATATCAGTTATGATGAAATATTGAAGAAGTGTCGACGAATATGCATATGTGTAATAAGGTAAGGAATAATGAGTAGTGGTTAGGGACTCTGGTTTGTGAAAATGGATGTTGGAAACTGAGAATCGTACTTTAAGAGTTATGAAATGTGTGTATATGTGTGAATGTATCACTATGCTGGCGAAAATTTTATGGACACTATTATATCAATATGATTTCGTTTCTACAGATTTGTAACGCAAATTCTTGACCTGTGAAATTGTTTATATGAGACTGCCACTGTAGCGGAAACTGCTGTCGTAAATATTTCAGTAAGGAAGGTAAGTGACCTTCACGTAATGCGTTTTGGGCGCCCAGCTGAGAGATAGTCGTCTGACAAAAAAAGCCATTAGGTAGAAAAAAAAGGGAGGCCATAATCCTCGCTATTGACATTTCTTTGTTGAAGGCATCGCAAATACGACACGCTCAAACTTGAAAACATATGATTACACTGTGGAGCTCTTAATTTATGATATTTACTAAAATGCCTAATGAAACGATGAGAAACATTTCACGGCTATTGTCTTGCTAGTTGAAAGATTGTTTACTGCACTATGAAACGCCATATGGCTAGTGAATGACGTTTCACGCCTTGCTTTGTCTATTTGTTTAGTATCTAGTTTCTAGCTGCACTGGTTAAAATAAAATTTTATAGCTGTACTAATATAAATATTTTATGCCTACAGATCCAGTACGTAATAACTTTATAATCTACTTAAAAAAAAAAAAAACAAGGGAGCACAAAAAGTCATTTCCCTTCACTAGAATTGCATACAGATTTTTCTTTTCAAGTACTTGGTAATTTCTTTTGTAGCATAAGGTGTGGTGCACCACTTTAATGACATGGATATTAATATGTGTGTATACATTTCCCTTTTCTGCGTTGTTGTCTTTACTGTAATATTTTTTCTGCTTGAGCTTTGTCATGTTTCGATTTAAATTATTGCATTTGCTGCTGCTGTTTGCCAGGCATAGTGCTACTAAATTTCACTTTGTATTACTCTGTTAAGCTAGTTTTACTACTTATTTATTTTTCTTGTTTCTGCACATTGGTTCATATCAGTTGTAATGTTGCATTGCTTGGTAATTTAGATTTACTGTAGCTTGATTTGCCAATTGCCATTTTTTTGTCATTGCTGTTTGTATTAATTGTTTTGTGCTGATGCATTGCGTTGTCCCTTAGTTTAGCATCTGAGCTCATTAGATTTAAGTTAGCTTAAGAGGGGGTAGCCTATATAAAACAATGAGTTGCGATGAACTGGAAGAAATGCACTGAGAGGTTATACAAAAAATGTACAGAAAGCAGGTATAGGTAGGATTTTCTTGGAAATAAATGATGAGGTACGATACTGGAAAATAAATAATGAGGTAAGAAATATGTGAACATATAAATACAAAAAGCATGCTTTGGTAGGATTTTTTTGGTGGAAACAAATGTTGAAATAAGATGAAAGATCTATGGAATGAAGTTTTGAGTTGGACTACAGTAGCCAATGTTACACTGAAAACAAACCCTGTCCTTTTGTGTTATCCCACTATGTGTTTGTGTACCCTTGTGTATTTATTTTCTTCCTCTCTCTGTGTACTGTTTCATCGAATTTTTTCTCTTCTAATACTAAGCTAGATTCACTATGATGAGGAATAATGTTATCCTTAAATATAATTTGCATTAATAACATGTTATTTACTTTGTAAAGATGTTTACACATTATTTATTCCGTTTTGTTCTAATGTTCATGTGTGAAATTGATGTTTCAAAAGTTATTCTGATCTTTTATGTATTTACTTATGTCATAATTCCTGTAACACTGATTTATTTGTTCAAAAAATGGTTCAAATGGCTCTGAGCACTATGGGACTCAACTGCTGGGGTCATTAGTCCCCTAGAACTTAGAACTACTTAAACCTAACTAACCTAAGGACATCACACACATCCATGCCCGAGGCAGGATTCGAATCTGCTTCCGTGTATTTGTTATTTCGATTCTTTTGTAAAGCCTGTATTACTGCAAATATTATCTGTACTATTATGTTCTTTAATGATATATTTTGTACCTTTGTTATTGTATTCTTATGTTATAAAATTGTAATTGACACCAGTTGATCAAATTAAGTAATTTGTAAGTTACATTTCACTGCAAACGTTTCTGTTGGTCATAGTATATGGTCAATATGTGAGAAGTAGGGACTGATAGTGTTTGCACGTGTGTTAATAAATCAGCAAGGGACTGGATAACAGCATTGCTGGTTCTAAGGACATTTCAAACGAATTCTTTGTGAGTGGAAAAGTGGTGGTTTATGGACTTGCTATATTGTCCACAAGACTCTTCGAAGGTGATTGTGCAACTGCACAGTCGCAACAGTTGGCTGTTAGCCATCTCTACAAGGACCACAAAGGGTCTACACATTTGATGACTCACCAATTTAACAACGAACTGCACAGTACTTTTGCAAATGTTGGAACATTTAGGGATTAGAGAAAAAGCTTACCAATATCTGGAAAGTAGGAAGCCGAAGGGTCGCTTCCAGCGTGAAGAAACGGATAAAAGGTCTGGATCATACTGGGGTCTTACAAAGCCGGGAGCACCACGAGGTTCTGTTATTACTCCTTTGTTCTCCTTGACATACGGCAATGATCTGCCACTAAACATGACAGATGAACCAAAAAATTTGCTGTCTGACACAAGAATATTGTAAGCCAGGAAAAACGGCGGTCAGGCAGATCTGTGGCGTCAATTCATGCACTTCGTGTACGCCGCTGTTCAGGTATCTCCTAAATCTAACTCCGCCGTCGCCGAACATAAGCTCCATCATCGGATTTGGTTTAAACAGTATTGACTTTCAGGAGAAACTGCCACATTCATACAGTTAACACAATATGGAAAAAATACATGAATGTGGATACCGCTTCCTTCAGCACTGCAGAGAATGGTGTGCACTTTGCAGCAGGATTCATTTTCAGTAGCTTCCGATCAGAACTGAAAATACTGAGTGATAAACCGCAAGCATGTAATCTAACTTTCAGTATTTCCTTGTGGACATTCCTCGTCTTCTGACAGAAGTTCCTCGCAGTAGCCGAGAATTTTTCTCTGTAGGATGTTATTTATTAGAACACTCTCTCACAAATTTTGTCCTGTTTCATTTAGTCCTTAAATTCCTTTGTTTATAAATTTTCTAATCAGTATCTGTAAATTATGAACTCGTCTGACTTAATATCGCCTGAATTTTTTGTGAGGAGTGAACTGAAAGCCTAATTTTGGGAATGAAAGTAAAGGGTAAGAGACAGACTGGTTGCTTGCATTACGAAATTGCTTACCTGCAAGTGCGGCTACGAAGAAGGCTAAGAACGACACTGAAGTCGACATGAGAACATTAAAGACACACTGAAATTTCGTCTTCGAATCCTCTTGCGACTTTATCGATGGAAGACAAGCCCTGACAGGGGAGGTATGTGGGAGGAAACTGGACATGTCCTCTTCAAAATAACCGTCCTAGTATTTATCTTAACTGACTTAGAAAAAATACGGAAAACATTAATCTGATTGGCCGGAAGGGGATATGAAGCACCGTCCTAGATTTGAGTCCACTCCTTACCGTCTCGCCATCTAAAAGCATAACGGAAACAGATTACAATGCCGGGGTTTGCAGAAGCCATCGGATGTGTGGGAGACTAAGACAAGCTGGAGGGCTTGGGTAACATACTCAGCACGGAATATGGCCAAAGGATAAAGAAAGATGAGAAGAAGGTGATGAACAGCAGTAGAAAAGAGAACAAAGTCTTGCTTCACGTTCAAGCTGGGACTGAGACATTAGTGGAAAAAGTGAACGAACTGTCCTACTTAGTAAGCAAGCATATGCTGTAAAACAGAAGCAAGGATACTAACAGGAATAGACAGGAACTGGCGAAGAAAGTGTTCTTCAAGTAAACAGCTCTGCTGGTATCAGATGTTTGTATGGAAATGAGGAAGAAATACCTCAGAGTGTGAGTTAGGAGCACAGCTTTGCGTGGGTGGGTAACGGGAATTATCGGAAATCTGGAGAGGTAGAAACTGAAAGCATTTGAAGCGCGGTGGTACAGGAGAATGTTACTGATGATGTAGACGGATTAGGTAGGAAACAGAGAGGTACTAACTAATATCAGTGAGAATTTAACAGGAAAATGAATAGGTCTACTGTGTCATCTACGATGGAGCAGGGGTAGAGGGGGAAAATAGCAGGAGCTGCTAATAACAAGATTATGAGAAACACCGTGTCGAGTGTATCAGGTAGCATGAGATGAAAAGATTAGCACTAGACAGTAAAGTCAAGATAATGATGACTTAGAAAATGTAGATATCTTCAGTGAGAAGCAAAGAATCGCCGATCCAACAGGCACAAGGAGATCTGGAAGAAATGGGAATGTAGAGAAGAGATTTCAATAGCGAAGAGATTTCAAATTAAAAAATGCAAGTTGTCGTAGGTTTCCAGGGCAGAATTAGACCCACTACAAAAGCATCATGGAGAGAAGAGCAAAGAAGAGTGCAAGGTATGAGAATGAAAAAATATTGGTCACGGATAAAGGCCAGAAGAAAGGAAACTGATCTGAAGAGAGGTAGTCCTCAAGTGCCCAAAACTTAAAGAAGAAGAAGTGATATGGCTACTAAATAAAGCAATCAGACATTTTTGTTAGCTTTATGTATACTATGACGCGTTTCGGGCTTTTACCCATCTGCAACTTCCTTAATATATTTAGATCTTCACCAGTATAAGATTTTAAATCCACTGTATTTGGATTTCTGCAGGTGTTTTAAAATTTGTGTCACTGAAGCTAGAATTATTTGTGTCATACATGTAAAGGCGGAAAATGAGCCACTAATTAATTCATATTTCTTCAAGTTATTTACTCCACAACCACGGAGCTCACCAGCATTAACACGTATAAATTAATGTGCAAAACAGTTTATTGCTTTCCTCTACACACTGAAGCACATTAGCTTCTTATATCAGCCGTTGCGCCTGAGATAAGAAGCACCAGCTACGTTGCTTACGGATAGCATTACGTGGCAGTTACGTCTAATGTTACACACGGTCCGTGTCTAAATAAGCAGCGAGGGATCAAAGCGGAGTGACATTATTTCTGGCTCAGTTTGACTGATGCAGGTTTTGGTATAAACCGTTGCATAACGGTTTGCGCAATCGTTTATCTGCACTCTTGGCCACCGTAATCCCCGCCCGCGTGGCGGCGGCAGTGTTACGTCAGCTCCGTCTGGTCGCCGCAGTTACGGGGAGGAGGGAGGTCGCACGCCGCTGTGACGCTGGGCCTTACGCTGTCAGACGTCCGGGGGTGGTCCCGGCTCTCCTGTGGCAGACTAAATCCACGACCGGCAAAGCAGTCGGAGTATTGTGCGTCACGTACAGTTCCGCTCGCCACACTTCTTACATATCGCGAGCCTGTGCCTTGCGTCACTGCGATGTTTTGGTTCTATATTTGTTGTCTGCCATCTGCGGCCTCGGCGATCAAACTTCGTGTTCCACAATCAGTATCAATGTTTCGTTACAGTCTGCACTCTACACAAACTATACACATAATAAAAAGTTTTGCATCACATCGGTTCCGAGAGTTTCTGCATTGATGCATGGCTATATTCATCGTGACATATTATCCACAAGTTCATCAAAGCACTGGTGGTCCAGATGGTTCCACTTCTCAACAGCAGGGAACCACGTTGCCGCACTCGCTGGACAGTGTGTCCAAGGCGTTCAGCCTGACCGGGTTGCCTCCCTACATGTCTCCAACGATTGTCTGGTTGAAGGCATATGCGAAACTCATCGGTGAAGAGAAGGTGACGCCAATGCTATGAACGATCCATTCGGCTTGTTGTTGGGCCGAGCTGTACCACGCTGCATGGTGTCGTGGTTACAAAGATGGACCTCGCCATGGACGTCGGGAGTGAAGTGGCGCATTATGCAGTCTATTGTGCACAGTAACACGACACCCTGTGGCTGCACGAAAAGCATTATTCAACATGGTGGCGTTGCAGTCACGGTTTCGTCGAGCCATAATCCGTAGGTAGTGGTCATCCACTGCAGTAGTAGCCCTTGGAAGGCCAGAGCGAGGCATAACATCGACAGTTCCTGTCTCTCTGTATCTCCTCCATGTCCAAACAGCATCGCTTTGTTTCTCTCCGAGACGCCTGGACACTTCCCTTGTTGAGAGCCCTTACTGGCACAAAGAAACATTGCGGACCGTCTAGGCATGGTTGGACTACAGACAACACGAGACGTGTACACCCTTCCTGGTGGAATGACTGTAACTGATTGGCTGTCGGACCCCCTCCGTCTAATAGGCGCTGCTCATGCATGGTTCTTTACATCTTTTGGCGGGTTTAGTGACATCTCTGAACACTCAAAGGGACTGTGTCTGTGATACAATATTCACAGTCAACGTCCATCTTCAGGAGTTCTGGGAACTAGTGTGATGCAAAACTTTTTTTATGTGTGTATATCATTAGGGTGGCACTCCACAGAAAGTGGCCACTTCATATAATTGTCAACATTTTTCACACGTGCGTCGACGGTTAAAGCCATTAGTTTACTGGTGAACAAGTGGCAACCACTAGTTGGCACATGTTTCATTGTCGATGTGCGAATTTAGCACATTGTCGACTGTAGCGTACGTTGGTTAGGTGTAGAAGGAGCCGTTGCAAGACCCATGCAACCGTTCTGTGTAGCGCCCTCGTGTTTTCGTTTGCAACAATGTCAGTGTCACCAGAGTTGAGCTCGATAGCCCAAGCTGACATGAACCAGAATCCTGCCATGCAGGACACAGTCACAGCTGAGAACGTAACATGCCTATACTTCATACTCAGGGAGGACTGTTTGAAGACCCTATGCAAATATCATCAAGATACCTTTTTGCCAGTTTTTGTGCTTTAGTGCATGTGCAATTGCAATTATTTTAGGAATTTCACGTGGTTCTAGCAAGGATCTTTATGTGTTACAGAACTATGTACTTTTATGTGCTGCCGGCCGCGGTGGTCTCGCGGTTCTAGGCGCGCAGTCCGGAACCGTGGGACTGCTACGGTCGCAGGTTCGAATCCTGCCTCGGGCATGGATGTGTGTGATGTCCTTAGGTTAGTTAGGTTTAAGTAGTTCTAAGTTCTAGGGGACTGATGACCACAGCAGTTGAGTCCCATAGTGCTCAGAGCCATTTGAACCATTTTTTTTTATGTGCTCTGCTGGGCGCAACTCAATTGGACAAAGAATAAGATAATTCTTAAAGTGGACACGTGGAAGACACATAAGGATATTACATGGCAGAAAAAACGGAATGGTTAGTACTCAAAATATGAATTTTTTAGCATCATACCCATGCGACCAGACCAAAAGTCACAAAAATTCAATAAAGAGTTACATGTTAGGAAGATACATCTCAAGCACTTGCCGCACAAGCACAAATTATTAATGTTACAAAAGTGGACACTGACGAAGACTTACTCCAAGAAAACGGGAGTCTTATCGGTGTGGAGAAGTAAGTATGAACAAGCAAAAATATAACAGTTACAAAAGCAGTGTCAAGCACACACACATGTTCAAAACAAAAACTCTCAGTTGGGTCGTCTCGAATCCCAGACCTTCGTCTTTCACGCACAAGTGTTCCACCAAATGAACTACCAGAGCACGACTTACGACACGTCCTCACAACTATACTTCCGCCGGTACCCGAAAAGCAAAGTTCTCGGGTTTGAGTCCCGATCAGTCATACAGTCCGTCAGGTAATTTCATAGCAGCGCACACTCCGTAATAGGACGAAAATTCCTCGCGGCATGTTCAAAATAAACCATGGCACTTGACTATAAAAGACCTTAAGCCAAGAATGCGCCGAAGCATGTGGAGTAAATATGACTAACCAAAGACACGAGACGTACTCGAGGAACGGCAACAAGAAAACAAGAACGATTAGAGGTCTGTTTGATTCAAGGGGGAGCGTCACGGAAATACTGAAAAACCGGAGGTACCGGATAACCGGAACTGACCTCAAAGAGAGCTCAAGCAGTCATTGTCCCCGCCCTCCATAAGCCAGTGCAGTGGGAAGATACTCTAATAACATATCGCTCTAATAGTCTTTGCCACGCACTTCACAGTGGTTTACAGAGTATAGATGTAGATGTGTAAGGCCCTGATCTTTCCAAAGTTAACATATACGTAGAAAATCCCATGGAATAAAAATTATGTTGCAATATGACAGACTGAAAACTAAACAAGAGTACAAAGTGAGCTAGGATTCTGCGCGATCGTTGCCAGTCTACAGCATTTCTCAGCCCTACAAGCTGTCTGGTGCGGACCAAAAGGAGCTCCGGAAAAACAATGGTTGTACGGAACGCCACCCTAAACACTTGCGGCTGGCTGTAAGCAACCGCAGAACATCACTTCTGACAATCACTTTGACAAAGAAATATGACCACATATTCAACATATTTTCTTCGAAAAACATATTTGACCTGGCGCAAATGGGGGTATTACTCGGTCATCAAAATTTCTTTGGCAAACATCTTTGACGTCATCGTTCCTTCAGAATGGCCGACGCACATTGATTACTACGCTTTGCAGCTGCGTGTACCACAGCTGCATTGTATTTACATTTGCAAGACTAGCAGAAGTACAGAAAAAGGATACGTCGGTTTCACGGCGAGATGTTAAAAGCATCCAGCAAGATCTGTTGAGGGAGCTGCAAATCGAGGACGTAAAGTCGTACGAAAATTACTTGCAAATGGACGAGAGTATATTTCAATATGTGCTCAAGACAGTTGCTCTTGCTATGATTAAGCAGAACGCTCACCTCAGAAACGCTATATTCGCAAAAGACAGAGCTGCTATAACACTATGTTTTCTTGCAACAGAAGAAAATCACTCCAGTTTACAGTATAGCACTCGAATACCGCTGTGTACATTGATGAACATAGTGTCAGAAACGCGAGAAGCTATTTATAAAGAACTGACAGAAAGACTGATTACTATTTACTACACGCTATAAACATTAAGACATATTTTGATTTGTACAAAAGTTGCAGAGTTCCTTGTTTATGTCCTCAGTGATATAACATGCCCGTACGTCAGAGCTAATGGCCTTGCAATTTTTTTACACCTCTCGCTTCTTCTTATTCTGTTTTTGTATTAGGAATACCGCAAGTTACACAATGCTCCATCTGCCTCGTATACACTCCTGGAAATGGAAAATAGAACACATTGACACCGGTGTGTCAGACCCACCATACTTGCTCCGGACACTGCGAGAGGGCTGTACAAGCAATGATCACAGGCACGGCACAGCGGACACACCAGGAACCGCGGTGTTGGCCGTCGAATGGCGCTAGCTGCGCAGCATTTGTGCACCGCCGCCGTCAGTGTCAGCCAGTTTGCCGTGGCATACGGAGCTCCATCGCAGTCTTTAACACTGGTAGCATGCCGCGACAGCGTGGACGTGAACCGTACGTGCAGTTAACGGACTTTGAGCGAGGGCGTATAGTGGGCATGCGGGAGGCCGGGTGGACGTACCGCTGAATTGCTCAACACGTGGGGCGTGAGGTCTCCACAGTACATCGATGTTGTCGCCAGTGGTCGGCGGAAGGTGCTCGTGCCCGTCGACCTGGGACCGGACCGCAGCGACGCACGGATGCACGCCAAGACCGTAGGATCCTACGAAGTGCCGTAGGGGACCGCACCGCCACTTCCCAGCAAATTAGGGACACTGTTGCTCCTGGGGTATCGGAGAGGACCATTCGCAACCGTCTCCATGAAGCTGGGCTACGGTCCCGCACACCGTTAGGCCGTCTTCCGCTCACGCCCCAACATCGTGCAGCCCGCCTCCAGTGGTGTCGCGACAGGCGTGAATGGAGGGACGAATGGAGACGTGTCGTCTTCAGCAATGAGAGTCGCTTCTGCCTTGTTGCCAATGATGGTCGTATGCGTGTTTGGCGCCGTGCAGGTGAGCGCCACAATCAGGACTGCATACGACCGAGGCACACAGGGCCAACACCCGGCATCATGGTGTGGGGAGCGATCTCCTACACTGGCCGTACACCTCTGGTGATCGTCGAGGGGACCTTGAATAGTGTACGGTACATCCAAACCGTCATCGAACCCATCGTTCTACCATTCCTAGACCGGCAAGGGAACTTGCTGTTCCAACAGGACAATGCACGTCCGCATGTATCCCGTGCCACCCAACGTGCTCTAGAAGGTGTAAGTCAACTACCCTGGCCAGCAAGATCTCCGGATCTGTCCCCCATTGAGCATGTTTGGGACTGGATGAAGCGTCGTCTCACGCGGTCTACACGTCCAGCACGAACGCTGGTCCAACTGAGGCGCCAGGTGGAAATGGCATGGAGAGCCGTTCCACAGGACTACATCCAGCATCTCTACGATCGTCTCCATGGGGGAATAGCAGCCTGCATTGCTGCGAAAGGTGGATATACACTGTACCATTGCCGACATTGTGCATGCTCTGTTGCCTGTGTCTATGTGCCTGTGGTTCTGTCAGTGTGATCATGTGATGTATCTGACTCCAGGAATGTGTCAATAAAGTTTCCCCTTCCTGGGACAATGAATTCACGGTGTTCTTATTTCAATTTCCAGGAGTGTATATTAGATACATAAATATAATCAATATGCAAAGACTAACTGTTGTTAGACAAATTCACGAATAGTTGCTAACCGATTCGCTTAAGATTTTTGCAAGAGACTCTAACAGACATTCAGATTTATATAGTCTAGATATTCTCATATAATGTGGTCTTCAGTCCTGAGACTGAGACTGGTTTGATGCAGCTCTCCATTCTACTCTATCCTGTGCAAGGTTCTTCATCTCCCAGTACCTACTGCAACCTACATCCTTCTGAATCTGCTTAGTGCATTCATCTCTTGGTCTCCATCTACGATTTTTACCCTCTACCCTTCCATCCAATACTAAATTGGTGATTCCTTAATGCCTCAGAACATGTCCTACCAACCCATCCCTTCTCATAGTCAAGTTGTGCCACAAACTTCTTTTCTCCCTAATCCTATTCAATACCTCCTCATTAGTTATATGATCAACCCATCTAATCTTCAGCATTCTTCTGTAGTACCACATTTCGAAAGCTTCTATTCTCTTTTTGTCCAAACTAGTTATCGCCCATGTTTCACTTGCATACATGGCTACGCTCCATACAAATACTATCAGAAACGACTTCCTGACACTTACGTCTATACTCGATGTTAACAAATTTCTCTTCTTCAGAAACGCTTTAATTGCAATTGGCAGTGTACATTTTATATCCTCTCTACTTCGACCATCATTAATTATTTTGCTCCCCAAATAGCAAAACTGTAATTCCCTCAGCATCACCCGACTTAATTCGACTACATTCCATTATCCTCGTTTTGATGTTCATCTTATATCCTCCTTTCAAGACACTATCCATTCCGTTCAACTGCTCTTCCAAGTCCTTTGCTGTCTCTGACAGAATTACAATGTTATCGGCGAACCTCAAAGTTTTTATTTCTTCTACATACATTTCCCTTTTTAAATTTTCTAACCTACCTGCTCGATTAAGGGATCTGACATTCCACGCTCCGATCCGTAGAACGCCAGTTTTCTTTCTCCTGATAACGACGTCCTCCTGAGTAGTCCCAGCCCGGAGGTCCGAATGGGGGACTATTTTACCTCCGGAATATTTTACCCAAGAGGACGCCATCACCATTTACCCATACAGTAAAGCTGCATGCCCTCGGGAAAAAATACTGCTGTAGTATCCCCTCGCTTTCAGCCGGTCGCAGTAGAAGCAGAGCAAGGCCGTTTTGGTTAGTGTTACAAGGCCAGATCAGTCAATCATCCATATTGTTGCCCCTGCAACTACTGAAAAGGATGCTGCCCCTCTTCAGGAACCACACGTTTGTCTGGCCTCTCAACAGATACCCCTCCGTTGTGGTTGCACCTATGGTACGGCTATCTGTATCGCTGAGGCACGCAAGCCTCCCCACCAACGGCAAGGTCCATTGTCTTGGGGGTGGGAGGATATGAAAACATTGTTAACAAAAATCTTTAATAGTTCTTGGGCAGTTTACTTCATATTTTTACACAATACCCTAATAAATAAGGCAACGGCCTTTCCGCAGTGGACACACCGGTTCCCGTGAGATCACCGAAGTTAAGCGCTTTTGCGCGTGGCCGGCACTTGGATGGGTGATCATCCAGCCGCCATGCGCTGTTGCCATTTTTCGGGGTGCACTCAGCCTCGTGACGCCAATTGAGGAGCTACTCGACCGAGTAGTAGCGGCTCCGGTCAAAGAAAACCATCATAGTGACCGGGAGAGCGGTGTGCTGACCACACGCCCCTCCTAACCGCATCCCCCTCTGAGAATGACACGGCGGTCGGATGGTCGCGGTAGGCCACTAAGGGCCTGAAGACGGAGTGCTAATAAATAAAGTTTACTACGGAAATCGGGTACAAATAATTTTAATATATAGGGTATGTAAATATGTATGTAATATGTAAACGGCAAATGTTGATAGCAAAAATCTTGAAAAAATACTGACCAATCTGTTTCAAATTTTTACGTGATACTGTAATAAACATTAAGACAAACATGGGCCACATATTTTTGCAATAGTTGTTAGCAAAAGTCTCCTATAGTCCTTGAACGATTTGCTTCAGATGTTTACATGATACCATAATAAACTTTCAGAGACACGTAGTCTACTCATTTTTAATGTATATACAGAGTGATTCTAATTAAAGTTAAACTTTCAAAACGCTGTAGAACTAACACCACTGGTCAGAATGACGTCAAATTGCAACGGAATATTATCGGAGAAGGGGGAAAACGTATGGCAGAATAAAAATAAATAATTACAAAATGTAGCAACTGATGACTCTGTTAGCATCATAGTTTAACAGTGGTCGACTACAAATGACAAATAAATCATACAACAATGCCTAAGGTGTACTGCTCAGTGTGCATGGGTGTTCAGGTATGATACGTTTAGTTACGTAAGGCCATCCACCGCGGTAAGGTCGTATCACATCGGTTTTTAATTGTCCTGAGGCCAAAAACCGCAAAAAAGTATCAATCAAAATGGGATTGCTGGCTTTACCCCTGCTGAGAGACGACTTATTTTGGCTACTCACAGTTTTTCTCTGGCTTCCTTGAACGACATATTTACTGCAGTTGTTTACCTCAAAAAGGTCTTCCCAGACTTCACCGTAGGTGTTGATGGAGTATGTTCATGCAGTGGATGTGAATCATTTTCGTCGATTTTCTTCCTTGCGACATTGGGCCTACTACCCAGCGTACGTCATAAGAAGGAACGCCTGTCCCACAATATAGTTTGTCAACAGGAGTTGGTCTCAGACACGCAGTAATTAGCCTCGCATTTTCAATAAGGGGTACGTCTATTTCTTGTGTGTGAAGAGATATATACATTGGGCAGGCGTATTCACCAGCTGAGAAACAGTATTATAGCAGAAGTTCACACCATCTGGGTTGGACACCCCAATTACTACATGAAGTTTCCGGATATATTGTTTCAGGGTGACACCTTACGTTTGATACTCAGTGAATGATCTGTCTAAGGTAACTAAGGTAAATCCAAGGTATCTGAATGTAACACAATGCTCAAGTTTGATGCCTTCCCAAATCACTTTCAGTTTTCTTCCTGCCTGTCTCTTCCGTAGGTGGAAAGCAGTGACTTGAGTTTTGTGTGGGTTTCGTTCAAATGGTTCAAATGGCTCGGAGCACAATGGGACTTACATCTGACGTCATCAGTCCAGTCTCTCAGAACTTAGAACCACTTAAACCTAACTAACCTAAGGACAGCACACACATCCATGCCCGAGGCAGGATTCGAACCTGCGACCGTAGCAGTCGCGCGGTTCGGGACTGAAAAGCCTAGTACCGATAGGCCACCGCTTCCGGCTGTGGGCTACGGGTCGAGCTTTTGGTCTCATAGAGCCAGAGAGGGAAGGACAGCACGTGCTCTTCAACGAGCACAAAGGAGTGTACTCCTGCACCTGACAGGCGCGTATAGAACAACGACGACTGAAGCGCTGCGGGTGGTACTAGGACTGTTACCTCTGCACCTAGCCGCGACAAAGAGAGGTGCACAATACTGACTAAAAAAGCGCGAACGTGATAATTCAAAGGGCATATGTGCACAGAAGGAAATAAAGGTATGAATTGACAGAGCTTGGCGAGAAATCTGGGACATGGCAGAAACCTGGAGGAAAACCTACCAGTTCCTTCCTAACATTAAGGAAAGATCAAGAATGTCACACTTCCTTCCAACTAAGGCTGCTATGCACTCCCCGGCAGGAAATGGTCCATATTCCAGTTACTGAAAATACAAGATACGCACCAGAGCCATTTGTGAATGTGGAGGAACTGGCACCCCAGACCACATCGTTTGGGAATGGTTATGACATTTTCGATACGCCTGCCATCATTGGCGATGATGTGGTGTAGACGAACAGCGAAATTCTGCATGCCCCGCTGAACTCTCAGGTACATCGATGCTGTAGATGACCTCCTGAATGGCTGTTTCCAGCTCAGCATTGGTTTTGTGGTTATTGGTGTACGGCTTGTGTTTAACGTGGCCCCACAAAAAGGAGTCTCATGCGTTCAGATCCGGAGAATGTGGCGGCAAATGGAGGCCCATGCCAGTGGCCTCTGGGTACCCCACAGCCAGAATGCGCTCCCCGAAGTGCTCCTCCATGACACCAATCTCTCTCCTGCTTCAATGGGGTCGAGTTCCCTCTTACATGAACCACGTCTTGTCGAAGCCAGTGTTACTTTTTGGAAAAAGGGGATGAAATCATCTTCCAAAACCTTCACTTACCGTTCGGTAGTCACCGTGCTATCACGGAATATCGCACCGATTATTTCATGAGTGGACATTGCACACCATACAGTCACCCATTGAGGGTGAAGAGATTTCTCGATCGCGAAATGCCGATTCTCAGTCCCCCAAACGCTCCAATTTTGCTTATTGACGAACCTATCCAAATGAAAGTGGTCTTCGTCGCTAAACCACACTATACAGCGGCATACTACTTCCCAACAGGCCCCGGGGGCAACCGTGCACTTTGAAGGTCCTAACAATGACTGTTCAGAAGTTATGACGATTTTATTTCATATAGTTCAATAACTGTCACCCTCTAACCGTCTATAACAAATAAGGAATGAGGAACTGTGGCACAAGATGAAATCGCTGATGGCGGAAATATCAGTTTATGAACAGCAAGCCTGCATGGCTTAGGGACAACCAGCAAGAGGCCTTACATCACGATAACGAGACTCGCCACGGCAGAACATCCATCTACAACAGCCTCAGACGAGCTCCGCGGAGGACCGGGAAAGACTTCCTGAGACCCTGACAGCCATCTCCCAATCTCTACACCTTGGGTGTCACAGCAGCACAGCCCCTGTGAATCCTGAGTTGCACCTCAGCACGCTGAGGCCTAACCATCCAGCACTGAGGGCTAACGTGCGAGTCCAGCTCGGTTGTAATACCAAGTACCATAGCGTAATGTAGTGTAGATCAGAATTAATAAATTACAAAATTTCTGCTCTATAATTGCAGCATAATGTGGCAGAGCAGTAGCATGTGCCTTCGGGATTCCAAATGAACATACATCTGTGCGCCAGATGACCAAATGGAGTATATAGGATTTTTTTAAAGTTTTTTATGTAGATGTTCTACATAGATTCCCGCAGTCCCTTGAACACCATAAGCTTAGTTATACTACCACGTCTGAAACTATGTGAAAATATTATGTCCTATTTCATGCCAACTAATGTACAACATCTGCTCTGTTCTTGTTATCTAGATAAAAAAGTAAAGTAAATAGCAAATAAATAAATAATATCAGTGAAGCTATCATTCTCATTGAACAAGAAGCCAGAGAGATCTCTCTCAATCCCCCTATACCAAAGATTGAAACCGATTCACTCATCCATCTCAAGTGACTTGATTTCTCAATAAAGGTTCTGTTTGCAATAACAATAAACAAGCCTTGAGGTGAGAGAGAAGGAAGAATGTGGGTGGGTGGGAGGGGGGCGGGGTTGAAATGGACATAGAAAGAGGAGACTGAGAGAGAGGGGAATGAAATGATGGACTGAGAGAGGTGGGAGAACGCGATTAGAATGTTTAAAAAATTCACAAATATATTTAGGACCTACAAAGCATCGTCGAGTTCCCTAGTTAGTAGTGAAAGAAATGCTACTGAAAATTAGACGCATGTGATATCAACTATTTCATTACCATCTCAGTTATTTACTGCTCGTATTGGAACGCCCTATGAATTCAGTCTAGGAATTGTGAAAACACTTGCTGTCTAACAATTACTTATTTTGAACTGAAAAGGAATTGCATGCCGCCAAAATAGTGATCATGTTCTTCTGTGCGTCAAGAAAGACAATGAAATAAACCAGAGGGGAAATTGTTTTGAGTGGGTCACAATCAAAGGGGTATAAATACACTTCCGATAGCTAGGAAAAATAGTGAAGTTAAAGTTTAAAAGGTTTCATAATTGTCTTGAGATTCCAAAATGGAGCTTGACATCTTGTGTATATTACACATAAAAATATATCGCAGAGTTTTCCGTTTACATGTTGGAATAACAGTTAATATAAATCATCAGTTTTACATCACAATTCGTAACACTCAGTATGCTCTTGAATCCCTTCGCTTCCAGAAAACCGTAAATTAAGAAGAATGTGATTCACATTTTCTCTATAATGTTTTATTATTGGCTGTTATCAATTCATTTATCATAATATTGCTGTTTAGAGCTATAACAAAACATTTATGTAATGCTACATGGACTTCATGCATTTTGTGGCTTACAATAGTGGAACAAAGTAAGAAAGAATATTGTTTAACGTATAATTCCATTACTGAAAACATTTTGGACCACCTCGGTCACTTACCTCTTCTCATGTATCATAAGCAGGTTATGTAGGTAACATACAACATAAAAAATCAGAATAAACCTACTAAATCATGGCATCTTGTAACTAGCTTTCCTATAGTTCGCAAGGTAGCAGCATAGAGTGGGATTTCACTTGTATCTCTTTGCCACGAAAATTTTACGTGCTTTGCTATGCTCTAAATTCACTTATCTCATTTCTCTGGGAAATGTCACTTGTACCACTTTGCTTCTGACTCCCCTCATTTATGAACGAAGATTTGTACCGAGTGCATGGGACCTTTCAAATCCTTTCTCTCTATAAATAATTGTATGAGGTGGATAAATTTGCGGAATAAATGTAATGTTCCCCGCGTGCCTTGCACAGACGAATAACGCCAGAAAAGGAAAACGAATACTCGACCGGCAAAAGAGATGCGACTGGTGGCAGTGCAGATGAAAGGCACCAGTGCTCTGGCGCCATGCTGAAACGCAACAGAAAGGGGGGCCTCCAGACGAATCAAGAGCTGACGCCCCCAATCACGTGGAGGGTCTCAGAAGAAACAGTAATTGTAAGAGTGCAGGAAAAAAGAAACAAAAGGGAACGTGCATAAGTGGAGGAACTCAACAAATTAGTGAATTAAATAAGACATCGACATTTGCAGTGTCGTGTGCTTCAACATTATTCTTGATTATGTGGTTTTGTATCATGTCATCAACATTTCAGACTAAAGGTTTTGGTCGGCCGGTGTGGCCGAGCGGTTCTAGGCGCTTCAATCTGGAACCATGCGACCTCTACGGTCGCAGGTTCGAATCCTGTCTCGGGCATGGATGTGTGTGATGTCCTTAGATTAGTTAGGTTTAAATAGTTCTAAGTTCTAGGGGACTGATGACCTCAGCAGTCCCTTAGAGCTCAGAGCCATTTGAACCATCTGAACTAAAGGTTTGGGTGAAAAGACACATGAGAGCTTTTTAATACAGACTCTGTGGACCGATTCAAAATACTCTCCTGTGTTTGTGACTATTTTTCACAAGAAAACCCTTGAGTGTGAGGTCGAAAAAAGGCCAATGATGTTTACGGCATTAGATGCCCCAAATATTGCCTGCCACGTATCTAGAATATTGGCTGCTACTGACAACAGGGGGCGGGACTGAAGGATCCAATCGTGAGAACAGCATGAGGCTACGGAGCTTATTTGAACTGCTTAGTTGACGAGTAAATCAAGACAGTGCTACAGTGCTAGTGGTGCTGGTACAAAGCAAAGCAATGGCAACGATATCTGCAACAATAGTCGCCGAAGTTGACATTTCGTCAGAAACGAAACCAAGCAATTTGGAGTGAGAAAGAAATGTCAGATCAAATATTAGGGTTTCTACAAGATGAGTCAGTGGAATGCGTGCTGTTGTACCTCTCGAATGTGCGGACAGTATACGTGACGAGTACAATGATGACGATACGTTCTTAGCAAGTGTAAGTGATACTGAAACAGTTGGCGAGCCGTGTAGTTCATAATCCTTGACGGGCAGGGAGTCACAAATCCCGTCTCCAGTAAAAAGTAGTAGAGGACATTCGTTGTGCAAGGAGGGGGTGCTAAACATAATTACGTACGTGGAAGCTCATGCGCAGCATATTAAAAAAAATGTACAGATTTCTAATACGTCTGCAGCAATATGGCCGTGTAACCGATAAGAAAAACTACTGATATACAAGGGAGAACAAGTCGCACATGTTACAAAACCTGGTGGTTGCGCGTTTCAAGAATGCTCGATACTGTTTACAGGATGTGTATGTTAGTGACCTAGTACGTTATGTTTGTAGCTGGCTGTGCCAAGCAACATCATATACTTAAGAGGTTTTGTGGTGCTTGCTGAAACTGGCGTTATCTAACGGCTACCCACAGCCAGTCCGTCGCTAGACTGTGTTAACAGCAGGTGATGTGAGGTGGCTGCCCACACTACGTTATGTTTGCTGCATAGGATACCGACTGTACGCACATAAAGGTTTTGCGTCACCCCAGTTCCCAGAACTCATGAAGATAGACGTTGACTGTGGGTACTGTATCACAGACACAGTCTCTTTGACTGTTCAGAGATGTCACTAAACCCGCACAAACATGTAAACATGTAAATAGGCTGTTTAGGTTTTTTTTATTGGTAACGCCACGTAGCGCTCTGTGTGAAGATGACTGGCTGTGCTGTGTGCCGTCTGTGGCTGGTTGGCATTGTTGTAATACTCGCCATTGTAGCGTTGGGCAGATGGATGTGAACAGCGCGTAGCGTTGCGCAGTTGGAGGTGAGCCGCCAGCAGTGGTCGATGTGGGGAGAGAGATGGCGGAGTTTTGAAATTTGTAAGAATGGATGTCATGAACTGATATATATATTATGACTATTAAGGTAAATACATTGTTTGTTCTGTATTAAAATCTTTCATTCGCTAACTATGCCTATCAGTAGTTAGTGCCTTCCGTAGTTTGAATCTTTTATTTAGCTGGCAGTAGTGGCGCTCGTTGTATTGCAGTAGTTCGAGTAACTAGGATTTTTGGTGAAGTTCAAAAAATGGTTCAAATGCCACTGAGCACTATGGGACTTAACATCTATGGTCATCAGTCCCCTAGAACTTAGAACTACTTAAACCTAACTAACCTAAGGACATCACACAACACCCAGCCATTTGGTGAAGTAAGTGATTTGTGAAAGGTATAGGTTAATGTTAGTCAGGGCCATTCTTTTGTAGGGTTTTTTTGAAAGTCAGATTGCGTTGCGCTAAAAAATATTGTGTGTCAGTTTAAGCACAGTTATGTATAATTGTTCAAAGAGGACGGTTCACACAATCATGTATGAGCAGCTCCTATTAGACGGAGGGGGTCCGACAGTCGATCAGTTCCAGTCACTCCACCAGGATGGAGGTACACGGCTCATGTTGTCTGCAGTTCAACCATGCCTAGACGGTCAATAGCGCGGTTCGATCGCGTCCGCATTGTTACTTCGTGCCAGGAAGGGCTCTCAAAAGGGAAGTGTCCAGGCGTCTCGGAGTGAACCAAAGCGATGTTGTTTAGACATGGAGAAGACAGAGAGAGACAGGAACTGTCGATAAGATGCCTCGCACAGGCCGCCCAAAGGCCACTACAACGCCACCATTTTGAATAGTGCTTTTCGTGCAGCCACAGGACGTCGTGTTACGAATCAAACTGTGCGCAATAGGCTGCATCATACGCAACTTCACTCCTGACATCCGCGGCGAGGTCCATCTTTGCAACCACGATACCACGCAGCGCGGTAAAGATGGGCCCAACAACATGCCGAAATGGACCATTCACAGGATTGGCATCACGTACTCTTCACCGACGAGTGCCGCAGATGCCTTCAACTAGACAGTCGTCGGAGACCCGTTTGGAGCAACCCAGTCACGCTGAACGCCTTAGACTCACTGTCCAGCGAGTGCAGCAAGGTGAAGGTTCCCTGCTGTTTTGGGGTAGCATTATCTGGGGCCGACGAACGCTGATGGTGGTCATTAAAGGCGCCGTAACGGCTGTACTATACATTAATGCCATCCTCCGACCGATAGTGCAACCATATTGGCAGCATACAGGCGAGGCATTTGTCTTCATGAGTGACAATTCACGGCCCCATCGTTCACATCTTATCAATGACCTCCTTCAGAATAACGACATCGCTCGACTTGAGTGGCCAGCACGTTTGGTTGTTTTCTGGTAATACTGATCTGTTTTAGGTTAGTTTCTGTGGTATTTTCTTTTGCCTCGTATGTGGACTGAGATACATATACCAAGGTGCAACTTCATGGCAGTTTTCGAGCGGCAAACACCCAAGCTAATGTTCTTTATTGTTATAGTATCTATGGAAAACTGTTGATCCGTTAGACTCAATATATTTTTGACGTTTCTCTGCACCATCTCATTTTCTTACGCTCTTGTTGTTTTAATTATGATGAAAATTCATTTAAACTTGATTTAATCTGAGTCTTGCTGTTCTTAATTTTTTATTTCGTTGGCATTCCGTTTATGAATATGTTGGTTGTAGGCGATGGTTCTGATTCGGTCTTAATTGTGATGATAAACTCATTTGACTTTTATTGAATCTTAGTGGTTATAAGTAATCTATTGCTGTATTAATGTTGGTCTTGTCGACATTCCGTTTGTGAATGCAGTGATTGTAGCCGGTTGGTTTGAGGCCATTTACTCGTGTTATCAATAAATGTATCAGTACTGTTCTGATGACGTAAACTAAGTCAATCGATTCCACCCTTTAGTCCTAAGAGCCCAACTAGAGGTATCAAAATAAGATTCATTAAGATCGTTTCTGTTTCGCGATTAGTTCACCAGCTCAGTGATACGTTCGAGATAACAAAGACAACAGTGAAGCCACTATGGTGCGACGCATAGACCATTCCGAGTATTAGCGAATGCGCAGACTTCTCTGGAAGTATGTTTGCTTCCAGAAGACATGTTCCCTTCCTTCGGCAAGGATGGGAAGTAAGACAAGGAGTGTGAAGGAGCCGTGTTAGCCGGATGAGGAATTGCTTCCCCGCCTGGGGACCGACGCCCAGGATTGCGCGACGCGCCGTGTTGTGTGTGTACCGGGACCAGCGCGGGAGGCATCGACATCCGCAGAGGACGACGCAATGGTCGACTCGGCATACACGCCCGCCGTGACAGGCATCCTGAATCAACTGCTTTATAGGGAAATACACTGACTACTCATACTTTAACGTACGATGCTCAAGACGTGTGGGAAACGCCGAAACCGATCAGTCGCATCGCATGCTTTCATCACACACATAAACTGAATTTCTATGGTTTCCCTCTCTCAGAGAGTGAGCACTTGGAAAACTGGCGTACTACATTCTTGGATGCGACGAATTGGCTTCTAAGGTTACGTTACACTCTACAAAATTACCTTTTCGGTCGCCTCTGGCTTATGCCCTAGTGGGACGTGCGTCCAGTAGGACGATCTGTTCTTCTCTTTGGTGCTGGTAACGTCGCCTGGGTTGCAGAGCTGTAGCGTCCATTGCGTTGGCAAGAATCAAACCAAAAATTTATGTAGCGTGTTTGGTCAGTTGTTTTCAGTAGGTTATCATTTTCTACAATTCAGTCACTTGACCCTTCTTAAACTGTGTGAGAGCGGTACTTACAATCCTAAATCTGTGCAACCATAGCATCGAACTGCCTTTGAAGTTGTCTTCATAGCGGACATCTGCCACATCTGTCAACTGAGACCATCGGACATATGAAATATGTTACTGTGACGGTTGTTATATAGTTTTATGATTATTGACGTACCTTATCACTGGGGACCGTTCGTACTCGTTTGATTTTTGGACATGCAGCTGTATTTATGACTGTGTCGATATGTGTATTTGAAATCCCAAGCCCAAGCCTCCCTTTGCCAATAGCGGCTCATTTACAATGACTTTGTAACTCCTGACTACAAAGGCCCACCCACAAGCCGTACTGCACTGTAGTAAGCATGTCCTAATCTCCAGTCCCCGCTTGTCTGCAATACCTCCAACCAAGTCCATCGTATGATAAAGATCATGAACTCACCGTCCCAATCCGCCCTACCGACGCACCAAACAGCCCTCTACGTCCGCTCTCACAGTGACCACAGCATCCACTTGATCGCCACTGTCCTTCAAAATATCGCCACCTGCTACATGTAGTCACCCCAGCTGCCCGTTCACCGTTCTTATTTTTCTAATAAGACTCCATCGTCTAACACTTCCCACTCAACCTCAGCCTAGTGCAGTGCATCCCTACCCCCCGTCCCTACCAGCATGCAATATCGCGTGGTGTGTGACTGTGAAACCTGTCGGAGTAATGGACCTACACAGACTCAGTCACACTCCCCTCAACACTGCATGTTAACTATAAACTGTGCAACGGAACCCCTTTCTTGAAATGCACTGACATAGAATCATAAGGTTGGAAATTGCAATAATCCTATATAACTATCCGTTTATCCAACAGAATAAATCAGTAAACTGAAGGGAACTACGTGCTACTTCAAATAAAATTGCAAATGACATTTAAAACGATTAGTTATTACATTAAACGATCGCAAAGAATTACCATCAACATTCTACGAAAAACAAAGTTAATTGCTGATGACAAGTAACAAGATAGACTACGGAAGCCAAAGGTACCGTATCCTAACTGCATATTAAATCATTGCTCTAATACAACCCAAAGATTAATTTAGAAACTGCATTGGTCGACTGAATATTACATTAAACGATACTAAGGCATGAATCGGGTTTAGCGGAGCTGTGCCAGCGGTACAGTTCGTATCTAAACATTAACCCCCATCTAGTGAGCCTTGCTGCTGTATACTCTCATCAATCTACTGTGGAGATAAGACGGAGGACAGTGGTCGTAGTGGAGAGTCAGAATCTTGCTCTTCGGACACCTCCAAGCGCCACAACATCTCGAACCAGCGACCTGTCTCCACCCACAGTCAGCTTCCACCAGCTGCTGACTCGGCAGTTTTCACCAGTCTGGCCTCAGACGCCAATCAGGAAAAATGTTACCTGTTAAGCCAACAGCATGTCAAAGTCACGTTCTACAAATTCCCACCCCGGAATGTGATCAATGATGGGCCAATCAGAGCATATCTTCCTCGGTAGTTTGTCCTAGAAATTCCCGTCTGACGTCATCTGGCGATAGGCGATTCAGAGCGTTGTTTAACACTTGCGAATTTCCCGAGGCCAAACCTGCGTGACGTTTCCTCTGCAAGGTCCCCATTCTCACCGCTATTTGCTCAAATGGCTCTGAGGACTATGGGACTTAACATCTGAGATCTCAGTCCTCTAAAACTTGGAACTACTTAAATCTAACTAACATAAGGATATCGTCCACAAAGCCGGCCCTGCGATTTGCCGGAACATTACAAGCCTGTAAGTTTCCGCCATAAACTATGGTGCCCCGGCAAGCATTTGAAACTGTTGGCCGTGGCCATCTCAAGAGGCGAGTAATGTCACAGGCCGCAAACCCAGCCTTAGTGGAAAGAACCTGTAGGTTCCATGAGCTTCCGCCAGTTGCCACTTGACACGCGGAAGCCACCACAAAGCTCTGAGTCCTCACTACACACCTGCAGCATTCAGAGCGATGTGCGAGCTGTGCATTTCTGACATATTCTAGACTGGAACTATTAGCTTCTTTACTGACGACCACAAAAATTTTATGAAATACATTTCCCCATAATAAATCAACGTAATGAGACTTTAAGCAGATGCTACTAAAGTTTCTCGCCTGTTGCCAGTCGTGACAAGGGGCGGGTGAATTTAGTATAAATGGAAGAAAGCAAGTCAGGCCAGAGTACTGCACTTCTCTGTAAGGTAACACCAACTGCTACACCCACATCAGCGCTCCGTTAGCCACTTTAAGGTGTGGCGAAGGGTATATTTTGTACCACTGTTTCTCTCCCCTTTCTTGTTCAGGTCATATATGTTACGAAGGAAGAACAATTGGCTGTAAGCTTCTGTGTGGTCTCCAATCTCTCTAATTTTATCTTCTTATCCTTCTCGTTAGATGACATAGAAGGAAGCAATACAATGGAAGACTCTCCTGGGGGATGCAGAACTCCTCTCTTGCAGTGCCTGCCATTGAAGTTGACACCATCTGCGTGACGTTTCCGCGCTTACTAAATGAAAGAAAAGTGCTGCTCACCTTTCGATTTCTTCTAGTTCCTCCATCAATCCTGTCTAGTATGGATCCCAGACTGATGAGCGACGTTCTAGTACTGGTCGAACGCGTTTTCTGTAAGCTACTTCCTTTGTTAATGGACCACGTTCCCTGGGAATTCTTCCAATGAATTTCAGTCTCTCATTTGCCTTATCATTATCAACTCTATGTGGTAGTTCAACATAAAATCGCAGCGTACGCATACTGCTACATATTTTATGGATGTAACTGCTTCCAGTGCCTGTTCTGCAATGGTTTAACCATACAGTAAAGTGTCTTTCTACTCTGAAGCGCCAAAGAAACTGGTATAGGCATGCTTATTCAAATATAGAGATATGTAAACAGGCACAATACTGTGATGCGGTCGGAAATGCCTATGTAAGAAAAAAAAAAAGTGTGTCAAATCTTATGAGACTAACTGGTAAGGTCATCAGTCCCTAAGCTTACACACTACTTAATCTACATTATCCTAAGGACAAACACACACACCCATGCCCGAGGGAGGACTAGAACCTCCGCCGGGACCAGCCTCACAGTCCATGACTGCAGCGCCTCATACCGCTCGGCTAATCCCGCGAGGCCCTATGTAAGACAACAGATGTCTGTTGCAGTTGTTAGATCGGTTATTGCTGCTACAATGCCAGGTTATCGAGATTTAAGTTAGTTTGAACGTGGTGTTATAGTCGGCGCACGAGCGATGGGGCACAGCATCTCCAGGTTAGCGATGAAGTGGGGATTTTCCCATATGATCATTTCACGCGGGTAGCGTGAATCTCGTAAAACATCGAATTTCCGACATCGCTGCGCCGGAAAAACATGCTGCAAAAATGAGACGAACGATGACTGAAGAGAATCGTTCAACGTGACAGAAATGCAACCCTTCCGGGAACTGCTGCAGATTTCAATGCTGGGCCATCAAGAAGTGTCAGCGTGCGAATCATTCAACGAAACATCATCGATATGGCCTTTCGGAGTCGAAGGCCCACTCTTGTACCTTTGACGACTGCTCGACACAAAGCTTTACCCCTCGCCTGGGCCCGTCAACACCGACATTGGACTGTTGATGACTGGAAACATGTTGCCTGGTAAGATAAGTCTCGTTTCAAATTGTATCGAGCGGATGGACGTGTACGGGTATGGAGGCAACCTCATGAATTCACGGACCCTGCATGTCAGCAGGGGCTGTTCAAGGTGGTGGAGGCTCTGTAATGGTGTAGGGCGTGTGCAGTTGGACTGATAAGGGACCCCTGATACGTCTGACAGGTGACACGAACGTAAGCATCCTGTCTGATCACCTGTATCCGTTCATCTGCATTGTGCATTCCGACGAACTTGGACAATTGCAGCACGACAAGGCGACTCTCCATACGTACAGAGTGGCTCAAGGAACACTGTTCTGAGTTTAAACCAACCTCCCCAGACGTGAACATTATTGATCACATCTGGGATGCCGTGGAACGTTCAGAAGAGATCTCCGCCGCTGCGTCCTCTTACGGATTTATGGACAGCCCTGCATCATTCATGGTTTCAATTTCCTCCAGCACTACTTCAGACATTAGTCGAGTCCATTAGACATATGTACCAGTTTCTTTGGCTCTTCAGTGTATGTATTCGCAATTAATTACACTTGTGTACATTGAGGCAGAACTAAGCGCCGATCAGCTGTAGGTCTTTCTGCATTTCGCTTCAATTTTGTAGAGTCGTGGCTTCTCTTTGCAAAACAGCCTCACGGGACTTTCGACGCTACCCACTTCGCCTTTGTACACGGTGGCACAGTTAAAAGCAGCCCCTCCACTTTGAATGCGAAAGCAGTATTTCGACTTCTGAAACAAAGTAAACAGCTACAACAATGAACCGTTTTATGCAATAATCGAATGTTAGCATTCTTCTCTCAGTTTTCAGTTTATTTCGTCAGTGAAGTTAGACGTTTCTCTTTGCGATCTGCAAGAATTGAAATAGTGGAAGCAAATATGAAAACAGATTCCATGGAGGAAACCTGCTAAATTTTACGGGTCAAGTATCCGGGCAGAGGAACAATACAGAGGCTGTATAAAAACTGACGCACACACCGGTCTGTGCAAAACGCAAAACGACCAAGAATTCCTTCCGTTCATACACCAGAAGTTAGTACAGACATTCGCTTCAGCGCCTAAAGAAGTCTACATGTAAACTGGCCAAACAGGCGTACGTAAGTAGGAGGAGTTTCCAGCTGATACTGAAAAGTATTAATCTAAAGCCATATCGTGTGACGGTTGTGCAGCAGTTATGGGAGGATGACAGACAGAAACGTGTAGATTACTGCACGTGGCTTATATAATTTGACAGATACAGTGAAGGTATGTTCTCGAATTCCAAACCTTCTCTCATTTTTTTCCTGTAAACTATGTATTTTATAATTCAGTTCTTCTTGACGAGAACATTCGGTGATTTTTACCTTGCCTCTTATTTCTTTCCTAATACTTTTGGTATAATACACATCTTCCTGGGGTGTACCCTTCCAGCTCATCTGCCACAATTTTTGGTGGAATTTCCTTATAGAACTTTACAACTTTTGCTAGTGGTCATTAAATGTCGCTATGCCGTCGGTTTTAAGCTCTGCAAACGGTTGTTCTGCTCCTAAATGCTCAACATCGAGTCCAGCACACTTAGATACAAAATAACCATCCTTTTAAGCATATTCCGGTGGGAATAGAGCTTTATAAACAGGTTTTTTGTGTGTCCTTTAATGCACTAAACGTGCTCCAATCCATCCTTTTCGGCCAGGACTCCAACATAAGGCCACTTATCACTGCTATTAACAGTAAAAGCAAATATTTTATGATTTCCAGTGGTGGCCAGGTTTCACCACACACTGTGTTTAAAGCAAGATGTAAGCCTTGCCTGTACATTTGCAACAGCTTCTTCCTTTTCCAATCGCAGCTTATCTTCATTCTTTATGGCAATTGTACTCGCCATTTACTCCAGCTTTTGTTTTTTGGCTTCTGTTTCTTCTATTTCAAGTTTTATTTTTGTACACACACCACATTCATTGCTCTTAAAGGAGTAATTTCTTTAATGGTAACTGCTTAAGTCTGTACGACACATTGGCTCTTTTCCTTAAGACGTGTGGAATAACATTGTTTGTGGGTTCCTGTCCTAATTCGGCGATATCTCTATCTGACGTTATTGTGGAGAACAGAGTCCTGGGTTGGGAGAAACATGTTTTTCCTTCTTTAATATAGCACTTTTGTGTGATACTCATATTATCTTTCTTGGAGTCAGTGTAAAGAATCACCACTTAGGTTACAGGTCGATAATTAAAACACTATGCATGCAGCGCTTTCTGCAGTTGTATATTGTAGCCTCCACTCTGGTAATACCCTATTGTTTAGCCAAGAAAAGTTTCTCGCAGTCGTATGTCTAGACACTTTATAAAATCTGTAAGGTGGTTACCAATAATTTTGTTCTCACCTGGGCGTGTGATTCACTGAAAAGCCAAAGAAACTGATTCAGCTACCTCATATCGTGTAGTGCCCCCGCGAGCACGTAGAAGTGCCGCAGCATGACGTGGCATGCACTCGACTAATGTCTGAAGTAGTGCTGGAGAGAACTGACCCCATGAATCCTGCAGGTCTGTCCATAAATCCATAAGATTACCATTCGGGAGGACGACTGTTCAATCCCGTCTCCAGCCATCCTGATTTAGGTTTTCTGTGATTTCCCTAAATCGTTTCAGGCAAATGCCGGGATGGTTTCTTGAAAGGGCACGGCCGATTTCCTTACCAATCCTTCCCTAACCCGAGCTTGCGCTCCGTCTCTAATGACCTCGTTGTTGACGGGACGTTAAACACTAACCACCACCACCACCACCACCATAAGATTACCAGACTGAACTGCACGTTGCAAGGCATACCATACATGCTCAATAATGTTTATGTCTGAAGAGTTTGATGGCCAGCGGAAGTGTTTAAACTAGAAGAGTGTTCCTGGAGCCACTCTGTAGCAATGCTGGACCTGTGGAGTGTCGCACTGTCCTGACGGAATTGCCCAAGTCCGTCGGAGTCCACGAGTCCGCTGCTGACATGCAGGGCCCATAGGTTGATGAGGTTGTTTCCAAACCCGTACAAGTGAAACGAGTCTCGTCCAATCAGGTAACATGTTTCCAGTCAGCAACAGTCGATTGTCGCTGTTGATGGGCCCAGGCGAGACGTAAAGCCAAGGGTACACAAATGGGCCTTTGGCTCCGAAAGCCTATATCGATGATGTATCGTTAATGGTTCGCACGCTGACGCTTGTTGATGGCCAAGTATCGAAATCTGCAGCAATCAGAGGAAGGGTCGCACTTCTGCCACGTTGAACGATTCTCTTCAGTCGTCGTTGGTCCCCTTCTTTGAGGATCTTTTTCCGGCCGCAGCGATGTCGGAGATCTCATGTTTTACCGGATTCCTGATATTCACGGTACACTCGTGAAATGGTCATACGGGAAAATCCCCACTTCATCACTACCTCGGAGATGCTGTGTCCCATCGCTCGTGCGCCGACTATAACACCACGTTCAAACTCACTTAAACCTTGATAACCTGCGATTGTAGCAGCAGTAACCAGTCTAACAACTGCGCCTGACACTTGTTGTCTTACATAGTCGTTTCCGACAGCAGCATCGTATTCTGCCTGTTTACATATCTCTGTATTTGAATAAGCATGCCTATACCAGTTTTTTTGGCGCATCGGTGTATAAATTCGTTATATATCTTTATTGTTCAGTTGGAGGTCATCCACGTTAAACAGTCTACTCCAGCTGTCTTATATTTGTCCACAATCACGTCGCTGCTTCCCTGGCGATCTCCTTCCATGCAGAAGTCGTGTTTTAATATTAGGTATTCGCACATCTCGGTTGTATTAACTGTCACGGCAAATTCTTGCGTTATGTCTAAATCCGAAAGGTAGTTAGTAGTCGTCACACTTAAGTGTTGCAATATTCCAGGCAGCTCCTCCATTATAACATCCAATTTAACGTCAGCTAATTCCATGTTATATGTTATAGTCACTAGATTTTTATAGATCTTCGAAATGATTTGCAGTGCTCTCTTTCCGATTTTTTCCAATATTCCTCTTGCTGTCACACTGTCGCTTCCATGTAGGAGAAATGATAGCTTTGCCTGGACAGTATGTCTTGCAGTGACGAACTTGGAGAATTTACTATGTAGATAATAGTTAAATGAGCCCACGTCTTGTTCTTTAACATTAGAGATGGTCCCTTCCGGAACTGCTCCTGACAGTCTACTTGATCACAGACTTGAACTACCATAATGTTATCGTAGAACTGTTTTGTAATGGGAGTTGGTACATTTAAATTCCTCTTGCTAAGGAGCGTACCATTTTCAATGTAATTTATGTTGGAAATGTCAGAAACAAGTTTGTCCAGGTCCTCCTGCAGTAACCATAAACCAAAGCCGTCTTCGATTGGTCTCGTCCTCCTCCCTAATAGCTGAGGCATATTAAGCACTTTGGAGGAAACCACGTTGATTCTTTCAACCACCACAGAAGACTGATCGGTTGCGGCCGTCAAGCCTTCTTTTATACTCTTAAGATCCAAGATGGCGGCACTTAGGGTCACGTGATCTTCCAGTCGTACCTTCTAAATTTGGTTTTACGTACAATGCAATTGTAAACTCCTAGCCCAATTGCGCTATAATGTGTGCAAGGTGTCCTTGGGTGGGAGGTAGACTTGATCTTGATACAATTCTCTTAGTACCACTAATTACCAGCGTTCCTTTCATATGCAATTCTCTTCAAATCCCTTACGTTTTCCAATTGGGTAGCACTGTTTGAAGTTACGTAACCAGCCACTGCTTCTCTTTAAATCACCGTAATCTATGTCGGGTGCAATTTGATGTGCATAACGTAGTAGGTCACTAGCATACACATCCTGTAAGTTGTGTCGCTCATCCTTGAAACGCGTAAACATCAGTTTTTGTCCTCCCTTGAACATCCGTAGTTTTTCTTATGCCCTATATGGTCATATTTCTGCGGAGTTATTCGAAATCTGTTCACTTTTTTTTCTGTCTTGTTCACTGGAGACGGGATTTGCGGCTCCTTGTCCGTCGTAGATGATGAACTACATGGCTCGACATCTGTTTAAATACGACTTTCACTTGTTCAGCACGTATCATCATCATTGTACCCCTCATGTACATTGCACGCACAATCCAGCGTATACAACACCACACATTCCACTGACTCATATCGCAAAAAGTTAACGTTGCATCTGCCAATTCCTTGACACTCTGCGAGATTCCTTGTGTTCCTTCTGACGAAATATCAGTTTCGGCAACTGTTGTCGTAGATACAATGCAATATTTGCTTTGTTCATCGTTGTCACTGCTCTGCTTTGTATCAACATCGCTAGCTCTGTAGCTCTGTTGAGAGATGCTCGTTCAACGTCGGCCCGCGGCCTCATGCCGCGCTCATCGGTGGATACGCCCAGTGCCGCTCCCTGTTGCTGGCGGCGGCCAGTACTGTGATTGCATGGCAGGCAATACATGGGGCGTCGACTGCCATCAACATCACTGGCCTCACACTGGAGGGGTTGCTTGTCGGCCCCTTACACCACACAGGTACCTTGTCTAAATCATTTTCCAGTTGGTTTTCATTTTCTGACGACTTCACTAGACGGTAAATGAGAGCATCATATTCAGACAGTCTAAGAGGTCTGCTCAGATTGTCTCCTCAATCGTTTATAAGGATGAGGAACAACAGAGGGCCTATACCCCTTCCTTGGGTAACCCCAGATATTACTCCTCTTTTGCTCGATGACTTTTCATCAGTTACTAGGAAGCGTAAATTTTCTGACAGGAAATTACGAACCCAGTCACACAACTGAGATGATACCCCATAGACACGCAATTTGATTAGATACTACTTGTGACCAACGGTATCAAAAGCCGTTTAGAAATCTAGAAATAAGGAATCAATTTGAATTATCCGACGACAGCACTCATTCTTCATGGGAATAAAGACGTAGTTGTGGTCACAAGAACGAGATTTTCTGAATCCGTGTTGGCTGTTTGTCAATAAATCGTTTTTTTTTCCATATCAGATAACAGGCACGGTTCTCCAGTAATGTTACGATTTTTTTGACAAAACAGCAGGTAATGCACATGGTTGCCAGTATCTGCATACGGAAAAGGGCGCTTTCTTTTAAGAACTGAGAAAAATTTACCGCTTTCTGAAGAACTTTGGACCGTCTTAGACAGATAGGCACATAACGGTTACGTCAACAGCGTTATCTAATTATCGGCTGTGTGTCCAGGAAGAGCGGAACCACGCTTGCACTTTGAACCATCAGGGCGCAGCGGGTGGCGGGGTTCGGGACGTGACGGCTGCTGGCTCGCGTACCGTCAGGGTGAGGTCAGAGTCCATCGCAGCAACGGCGACAACTGAAGTAAGACTCTTTCAGTCGCACGGACTCTAATAAAGATTTTGTACAGCAACATTTTTTTTTCAAATTCCTACACCCTGCCAGAAAATACAAAGAAAAAGAACTCTATTTAGGATGACCTGCTTGTAAGGTATGTGGGTAGCTGGCTGACCTTGAAAAGTAGTTGAAACTAGGTAGCTGAAGAAAAGGCAACCCTCTTTTTTTACTTATATGAGACACCATATTCATGTAAAATAATTGGCATTATGTTTGTAAACAATATCGTGTGACGTACTTTCCATGTTTCTGTTGGCTAGGATGCGACTTGAGACTTTTAAACAGGTATGAGTGTGTTTCATTCTCAGATGATGTTGCTACAGGAGACCTGTATACCGGGCAGGTCTTCCTCGAGTGCCATTTTAAATGTATGTGGCTTTTATGTAGACGTGCCTCGTCCAACTACCCCCTTTTTTGTATATTTTTACTCCAATTGTTCCCCCTCTCATATATACATTTCATCTTTTATCCCCATATTTATGTATGTAATGCTCCCCTGTGGTATTCTGTGTAATCTCTTGGCTGAAAAGCGGCGAATTGTGCCACTGCCACTCCACTCGTGCCCCCCATGGGTCAGGGGAATGAAATGACAATAGAGGGGATAAAAGGCGCAGTGGGACAGTGGGTCGCTGTTCTAACGTTATTATTACCCATCCTTATGTTCCTCCCAGCAGCACCTATTCACTCGTAACTCGGCAGCAGGCTACTTCCCTGTACTTCAGTGATACCTTGATTTTTCCCATATAGGCCTATAGCCTAGCCTGGCTGGAGCAACACTCCAGTGCTAGACTAATAGTGAAAATATACACTCAACCTACATCCAGCAGCTACTGACAAAACTCGATGGAGTTACTGTCTAGTGCTCGATCATTTGCCACTCAAATTGCTTAAATAAACAATATAATGCACTGCTTACAACACAATAAAGACTTACATCCATCTTACCCACCAGCCCAGCAAGGACTGAGTCCTTCCCCGCCAGTTTCCTGATGAGGGATGCGTGGGGAGGGGAGGGGAGGGGGGAGAGAGGGAAGTGGAAAGTGGGTTAGAGGCAACAGCGCCCTCTTGTACTGGTGTTGCGGACTAGGTCAGTTGGTCTCTAAACATCAAGGTGAACACAAACTAAATTTTATATTCCCGCCAATAAATTTGAATTTCTCGCCATTTTTCCAGGCCGCCGTCTTGGATTACGTCATGGTAGTGAGGGGGGACGTGGGGGGGGGGCGGGGGGGAGAGTGCTGGGAGTTCCCTGATGGGGAATCACTTCCCAGCTGGGTAAAACCCATGACATCATTGGGGTGGGTGTAATTAATTTGCACAATTAATTCGTTATCAAAAGTGGGGCCAGAGCCCCAGTGCCACACTACTATTGGTTAGCAGCACTGACTAGTAACTCGTGAGACCAGGTTTGATTCCTGCCAGTACTAATATTTTTTCTTGTTTTTATTTTATTCCTCACGATGGTAACCTTTCAGTCTTCTGACTGGTTTGATGCGTCCTGCCACGAATCCCTCTCACGTGCCAGCCTCTTCATCTCAGATTAGCACTTGAAGTATACATACTCATTTGCTGAATGTATTCCAATCTCTGTCTTCCTCTACAGTTTTTGCCCTCTTCATCTCTCTCTAGTACAATGGAAGTCATTCCCCGACTTCTTAACAGATGTCCTATCATCCTGTCCCATATCCTTGTCAGTGTTTTCCACATATTCCTTTCCTCTCCGAATCTGCACAGAACCCCCTCATTTCTTACTTTATCAGTCCATATAATTTTCAACCTTGTCTGTAGCACGAGATCTCAAATGAATTGTAAAATTAAAAAAAATATATTTATAAAATTTAAATACATTTAAACTGTTCACTATGTATATGTAACATTAATATATTTAGTTTAGTTACTATAACTACCCTTGTAAGTCAAAAGGCTATATATAGTTGTAAAAAAAGTGTGGAAATGGGCAAATTTTGTGTAACAGTTTGTTTTCATAGCAAGTACCACAGCAAAGAATTTATTAAAACAAGGTTACATCTTTCGTGTTTGCTGTATTAATTTTATTTTTTCACCGCTAATTTCAGTCATCTAGGCAGTTCTCAAATGATTTTGTGGTTCTGCAAGAGAAAATCATGCCTTAGATTTTGAAATGTTTGCGTCTTTAAATTTGCATTTTCTGTTCGTTTTGGTTTACAAATGCTCTCTCATTAGTTTGACAGCTTGACGTTACAGTTGTAACTACCTTCTGAGGCTGTCATCACCGTCCCCTGCCCCTACGGCACGGTTCTCGACCACATAGCCGATAAATGGACACGGTTCAAGATATGTTCTGTCTTGATTGCCATCTAACAAGTTGAAAGGTGACTGTCCTCTCAGGCAACCTCCATTTCACTTATCAGGCTTTATTTGCCCCATATTTTTCTAGGCTGTTATTAATCTATCAATATGTCCTCGCTGAAGGATAATAAGAATGTACTTTAATAAGAGACTGTGGTTAGAGTACATTAAGCAACATACCTGTGTGACTTAATATTCTGTGTGCTCTGAGTTGAGGCTGGGTATAAGTTCGATCACACACGGCGGCCTGCCACAAAAGCAGAGGGGACAGGCGGCTGTTCAGAGAGCTGGCCATATGCCGGGGGTGAGGCAGCACAGTAGTCCGACCGCACGCCTGTCGCTGGCGCCGTACACCTCAGGGGCTGCGAACCTCTGAAACTACCCGCTGGTCACGCCGGCGGTGGCGGAGCTTATTTCCTGCGGACCACTGCGGGGCGTTGACCGGCGACACAGTGGTGTGGGTGACGCCGCCGGATGTCACGATGACATGCGCAGAACACTGACTCCCACTCTGACTGGCTGTACGGTTGATGATGTCAGAAGCAATAATAGATAGCGGTTTCTTTCAAAACTCGGTAAATGCAACAAATACAGTTATACATAAAATGAGTTTTTCTGTTTTCACCTACATAAGTATCTTTGAGCATTTGTATTTTTATATGACTGCTAGATCTCACTGACATTAATAAAGCACTGTAATCGAAATATATTAAAATTAAATCTTTATAACAGTATTTTAAGGTGTGATTCTTCCAGGTTTTTTTTTTTTCAAAAATCGATAAATGCTCATAGTTATTGCTGATATTAGTTATGCTACCTTCCTTAATTTCGTGTATTTTTTCCATAACTAACATTTTATGTGCTTTACTGTTTATTATATGCCTGCATTGTTGTGAAAAAAAGTATTTTTGCATATATTATTACTAAAGACCAGATTATATGCATCATAAAAACCTTAAAATATGCATACAAATATGTTTGAAAATGCTTAAAAATGCATGAAAACTGTCAAAATATGCACGATCAAATACAAAAATAATGTTCGTTACTGCGTGCATTCCATCTCAAAGTCGAACCTGTGCAAATCAGTTACGAGAAAGAGAGTCAGCCACGCGAAAAATTGGTACGTTTAGAACGTTGACAACATTATCTGAATACTTTCTGGTAGAGATGAGGAAGGCGCCTCCCTGGGATTATTTTCTAAAATATTGTAAATTGGGGACGCATACCGTGTTTCAAAAATTATTCCTTCTTTGCTATTGTTGTCGGTGACAAGCGGATGCGATACGATGAGAAGTTCACTAGAATAATTTTATTCATTAACTGAATAGATTCGTTCAACGCTATACCTAGAGGTACAAGCTTTTTAACGCTGGCAGGTACATGAGAAATGAGTGCCAGTCACAGCAATGTCTTTTTTAATATCGTAATCATTAAAAGCTTCCTTGTACTGGCACACTGCCAAAGCCTCTGCATTATCGAAGTCGTTTACTATCACTCTAATGGCCTCGAAATGTTCATTGTAAAACAAAACTACTTCGACCCACGTACCCCAACGAGTTACCACTGGTTCGGGAGGTAAAGGCACATTTGGTAGTTTGTCTTTGTAGTTCTTGATGCGAGCAGGAGCCTTTAGAAACGCTTTCTTTGTGGATGAAATCAGTTTATTTACATACACAAACGTGGAACGTACTTCTTCAACAAGGCGATGTACTCCATGAGCAAAGCACGTCACATGAATTAAAATGGGATAAAATACTCGGAGAGCTTTTCTTGCTTTGATCATATAGGGAGCAGCATCTGAAATAAACACAAACACCCTTTCATCTGCAGAAGATTCTGGAAATATTTTTCTAATACCCTCATCCACAAATCTGGCAATTGTAGAATGATCTACTTTTTCAAGTTCTTTGCAGGCCGCTAAATAGGAAGAAGAGGGCTCTTCTTTTAAAGCACCAGCAATTAAATTTGCAATGTGTTGGCTACAAGTGTCTGTAGTTTCGTCAACTGAAATCCAGATAATGCAGTCCTTGAGTTGATTGCGTATTTCTCCAGAACATTTACGTAAATTGTCGGTATATTTTCTTTACGCAGTGTTGATTCATCTGGTATATATTGATTTAAGCAGTATTTGCACGGGAAGCCTTTGAGGGAAAAAAAAATCGTTCAAATGGCTCTGAGCACTATCCGACTTAACTTCTGAGGTCATCAGTCGGCTAGAACTTAGAACTAATTAAACCTAACTAACCTAAGGACATCACACACATCCATGCCCGAGGCAGGATTCGAACCTGCGACCGTAGCGGTTACGCGGTTCCAGACTGAAGCGCCTAGAACCGCACGGCCACACCGGCCGGCTTTGAGGAAAGGGTTTGTATGTTTGTGAAGAGGAATCTTGCTCTCTTCACATAGATCCATGTTAAATCGACTTTTTTGGTTACCATTGGACAAATCCGTGCTACTGCAACTTGCTGTTGTCAGATGGCGTTGTCGTGGTCATTTCTTCTGCATTCCTGCCGTATGAAGACTTGTCTTGATATGCTGGTCTATTTGAAACACTTTTTTTTTTTTGCACGAAACGTTTTTCTCGCAAACTCGACAATATAAAACAATTATATCATATGTAAATGTTTCAGGATGGTCAGCGATCGATGAAAGAACGTTTCTTTTTTCGGGCGGCATGGCGCACACCGCGTTACACACTACACGTCGTAAACACGTTCAGCTGTGTATAAGTAGACAGAAAGCTAAACTGAAACAA
Source organism: Schistocerca gregaria (assembly GCF_023897955.1). Classification (NCBI taxonomy): domain Eukaryota; kingdom Metazoa; phylum Arthropoda; class Insecta; order Orthoptera; family Acrididae; genus Schistocerca; species Schistocerca gregaria. The sequence continues at coordinate 801,596,592 of NC_064921.1, read as the reverse complement.
TGGACGTGCGACTAGAAGCTTACGTAGTTTAATCGTTGCCGACGCGTACGGTATGACAGCGGAGGGGATTAACCTGGGGCGCGGGCACAGGAGCATTGACTCCGTCTGCCTGTTCCTGTTCCTCTTCTGTAATGATTTCGTTAGGCAGTGGTCTCTCGGTTAACAATTGAACGCAGGTCTAGATCGCGGTCAATATGTGAAACATCAAAACTAGATCTAGCTAGAGATGGCCCGTCTAAATTTTTAAAAATATTATAAATAGAGAGCGAAAATATGCATCGTTACAAGTTTTAAATTAAAATATGCAATAACCGGTGAAAAGAAGCCAAAAATGGAAATGCATATACAACATCAAATGCAAATAATCAGGTCTCTAATTATTACATACACCATTTTTTTAAAACGTTTTTGACTTTATTGAGAATACAAACAACAATAATAGAAGTACAGTGCCATAATACAATAATAGCAATGATAACTATTTTAATATAATTGTTTAGGTTATATCGTTATTATCAGCACCACATGAAGTACAAAATGAATAACACAAATGTTACAATCACATTGTTATTGTCAAGTTTTCCCCTCTTGCTTCTATACATTATTCGCTTAGGACACCAGTGTAAATCTCCTTTGCATCATCTGAGATTTCAAAACACTTTAACAAGGTAGACACGTCTTGCTTCTTTTCTTTGCTTACCATATTTTGTTTTGGTAAAAGGGTGGGTGCTAGTAATGTTGGATGGCACGGTTTCTTTCGCCAAAGAATGTCAACTTGTACTGGATCTCCAGAGTTTGTATCACTGGAAATTTGTCGCATGGCCTTATGGCACCAAACTGCTGAGGTCATCGGTCCCTAAGCTTACGCACTACTTGAAATGTTCATTGTAAAACAACACAGCTTCGACCCACGTACCCCACCGAGTTACCACTGGTTTGGGAGGTAACGACACATTTGGTAGTTTTTCTTGTTGCGAGCAGGAGTCTTTAGAAACCCTTTCTTTGTGGACTCACAAACATGGAACGTACTTCTTCAGCAAGGCGATGTACTCCGTGAGCAAAGCACATCACATGAACCAAACTTGGATAAAGTACTTGCAGGTCTTTCCCTACTTTGATCATATATGGTGTAGCATCTGAGAGAAACACAAACATCTTCCATCGGCCGAAGATTCTGGAAATATTTTTCTGATACCGTCATTCACAAACTTGGCAATCGATGAATGAGTTGTCTTTTGAACTTCTTTACAGGCCACTAAATAGGAAGAAGAAGGCTCTTGTTTTAACGCACCAGCAATTAAATTTACAATATAACGGCCACAGTGTCGGAAGTTCCATCAACTGATGAAATCCCAAATAACGTTATATTGCGTATTTCTTCCGAAGCATTGTCGGTATTTAATTTTTATGCAATGTTGGTTGAGCTGGTATATTTGCGCAGCAAACCTTTGAGAATAGGGTTTGTACGTTTGTGAAGAGGGATATTACTTCCAGTGAATGCTTCACATACATCCATGTTACAGCTATTTTTTTTTGTTACCTTTGAAGGTTAAATCCCTGCTACTGCTACTTGCCGCTGTTAAAACTTGTTGTCGTGGACCTTTCTTTTGCATGTCTGCATCATGAAGACTTGTCTTGACATGCTGGTCTATTTGGAACTAAGTCTTTTGGAACGAAGTATTTTTCTTGAAAGCTCGACAACATAAAACATTTGTGTCATATGTAAATGTTTCAAGGTCATTAGCTGTCCACGAAAATATAACTCGGTTTCTAATGAACAACGTTTGGGTGGACACAGTTGTCTCTCCATCGGCAGCATACAACCACATCATCCCAAAGGAAGACCGTCCGGACACGAAACACTCCCCCACCACAACAGTATGCGAAAATGATGAAGAAGACGCATCGGCAATTCCACCTGGGCGACGCAGCCAGTTAGTCCAACCCGCCGCTGCCTTACGACTGCGCACCATGCGGTCGGGTGGGACGGATGACTGACGTAGACCACACCCACTTCTTCTCTCAGCGACGATGGATCAACTCTCATCGACTCTGCGACAAGTGTACAGAGCAGCCACCGCCAAGACCAATGTGATTCGCACGCAGTACGGCAAAGGTACAATTACTCTTAAAAATGATTCATGTAATGGACCATCACGTTGCTCTATTAGAACAGGTGCAAATTGCGATGAGTCTGGTTATTTACGGAAACGACTTCTACCACTCCACTGGAGATCAGGATGGGTGTGGGTTGGCGACCTACTTCCGAGGAGGGCTACCGGTCACAAATATGACCAAGGCCAGGCTCCTTTTGTTGACATGTGATAAGCTACTACGTATGGTGGCCAGATCCCACAAACAGGATATCGCGACCAAGGAACCACCATCTATGATCCATACTGCTTCGGATCACTGTAGTTTTCGACGTCGTCACCACCTTGTCTATATCCTCCTGGAGCAAAGTCATAGTTGCATTGCTATACTGGCGGCTATTGTCTCCACCTTTGCCGACCACTACTGACAATTTTACAATCTACATCTACATCTACATCTACATCCGTACTCCGCAAGCCACCTGACGGTGTGTGGCGGAGGGTACCCTGAGTACCTCTATCGGTTCTCCCTTCTATTCCAGTCTCGTATTGTACGTGGAAAGAAGGACTGTCGGTATGCTTCTGTGTGGGCTCTAATCTCTCTGATTTTATCCTCATGGTCTCTTCGCGAGATATACGTAGGAGGGAGCAATATACTGCTCGTCTCCTCGGTGAAGGCATGTTCTCGAAACTTCAACAAAAGCCCGTACCGAGCTACTGAGCGTCTCTCCTGCAGAGTCTTCCACTGGAGTTTATCTATCATCTCCGTAACGCTTTCGCAATCACCAAACGATCCCGTAACGAAGCGCGCTGCTCTCCGTTGGATCTTCTCTATCTCCTCTATCAACCCCACCTGGTGCGGATCCCACACTGCTGAGCAGTATTCAAGCATTGGGCGAACAAGCGTACTGTAACCTACTTCCTTTGTTGTCGGATTGCATTTCCTTAGGATTCTTCCAATGAATCTCAGTCTGGCATCTGCTTTACCGACGATCAACTTTATATGATCATTCCATTTTAAATCACTCCTAATGCGTACTCCCAGATAATTTATGGAATTAACTGCTTCCAGTTGCTGACCTGCTATTTTGTAGCTAAATGATAAGGGACCTATCTTTCTATGTATTCGCATCACATTACACTTCGCTACATTGAGATTCAATTGCCATTCCGTGCACCATGCGTCAATTCGCTGCAGATCCTCCTGCATTTCAGTACAATTTTCCATTGTTGCAACCTCTCGATACACCACAGCATCATCTGCAAAAAGCCTCAGTGAACTTCCGATGTCATCCACCAGGTCATTTATGTATATTGTGAATAGCAACGGTCCTATGACACTCCCCTGCGGCACACCTGAAATCACTCTTACTTCGGAAGACTTCTCTCCATTGAGAATGACGTGCTGCGTTCTGTTATCTAGGAACTCCTCAGTCCAATCACACAATTGATCTGATAGTCCGTATGCTCTTACTTTGTTCATTAAACGACTGTGGGGAACTGTGTCAAACGCCTTGCGGAAGTCAAGAAACACGGCATCTACCTGTGAACCCGTGTCTAAGGCCCTCTGAGTCTCGTGGACGAATAGCGCGAGCTGGGTTTCACACGATCGTCTTTTTCGAAACCCATGCTGATTCCTACAGAGTAGATTTCTAGTCTCCAGAAAAGACATTATACTCGAACATAATACGTGTTCCAAAATTCTACAACTGATCGACGTTAGAGATATAGGTCTATAGTTCTGCACATCTGTTCGACGTCCCTTCTTGAGAACGGGGATGACCTGTGCCCTTTTCCAATCCTTTGGAACGCTTCGCTCTTCTAGAGACCTACGGTACACCGCTGCAAGAAGGGGGGCAAGTTCCTTCGCGTACTCTGTGTAAAATCGAACTGGTATCCCATCAGGACCAGCGGCCTTTCCTCTTTTGAGCGATTTTAATTGTTTCTCTATCCCTCTGTCGTCTACTTCGATATCTACCATTTTGTCAACTGTGCGACAATCTAGAGAAGGAAGCACAGTGCAGTCTTCCTCTGTGAAACAGCTTTGGAAGAAGACATTTAGTAATTCGGCCTTTAGTCTGTCATCCTCTGTTTCAGTACCATTTTGGTCACAGAGTGTCTGGACATTTTGTTTTGATCCACCTACCGCTTTGACATAGGACCAAAATTTCTTAGGATTTTCTGCCAAGTCAGTACATAGAACGTTACTTTCGAATTCATTGAAAGCCTCTCACATAGCCCTCCTCACACTACATTTCGCTTCGCGTAATTTTTGTTTGTCTGCAGGGCTTTGGCTATGTTTATGTTTGCTGTGAAGTTCCCTTTGCTTCCGCAGCAGTTTTCTAACTCGGTTGTTGTACCACGGTGGCTCTTTTCCATCTCTTACGATCTTGCTTGGCACATACTCATCTAACGCATATTGTACCATGGTTTTGAACTTTGTCCACTGATCCTCAACACTATCTGCACTTGAGACAAAACTTTTGTGTTGAGCCGTCAGGTACTCTGTAATCTGCCTTTTGTCACTTTTGCTAAACAGAAAAATCTTCCTACCTTTTTTAATATTTCTATTTACGGCTGAAATCATCGACGCAGTAACCGCTTTATGATCGCTGATTCCCTGTTCTGCATTAACTGATTCAAATAGTTCGGGTCTGTTTGTCACCAGAAGGTCTAATATATTATCGCCACGAGTCGGTTTTCTGTTTAACTGCTCAAGGTAGTTTTCAGATAAAGCACTTAAAAATATTTCACTGGATTCTTTGTCCCTGCCACCCGTTATGAACGTTTGAGTCTCCCAGTCTATATCCGGCAAATTAAAATCTCCACCCAGAACTATAACATGGTGGGGAAATCTACTCGAAATATTTTCCAAATTATTCTTCAGGTGCTGAGCCACAACAGCTGCTGAGCCCGGGGGCCTATAGAGACATCCAATTACCATGTCTGAGCCTGCTTTAACCGTGACCTTCACCCAAATCATTTCACAATTCGAATCTCCGTCAATTTCCTTCGATACTATTGCACTTCTTATCGCTATAAACACGCCTCCCCCTTCACTGTCCAGCCTATCTCTGCGGTATACATTCCAATCAGAGTTTAGGATTTCATTACTGTTTACGTCTGGTTTCAGCCAACTTTCTGTTCCTAGTACTATATGGGCGTTGTGACCGTTTATTAATGAGAGCAGTTCTGGGACCTTTCTATAGACGCTTCTGCAGTTTACTATTAGCACATTAATATTGTTATTCCTTGTTGCATTTTGCCTACTCCTGCCTTGCCGCGTCTCAGGAGGCGTCTTGTCGGGCCTAGGGAGGGAATTCTCTAACCTAAAAAAACCCCATGTGCACTCCACACGTACTCCGCTACCCTCGTAGCCGCTTCCGGCGTGTAGTGCACGCCTGACCTATTCAGGGGGACCCTACATTTCTCCACCCGATAGCGGAGGTCGAGAAATTTGCACCCCAGCTCTCCGCAGAATCGTCTGAGCCTCTGGTTTAAGCCTTCCACTCGGCTCCAAACCAGAGGACCGCGATCGGTTCTCGGAACGATACTACAAATAGTTAGCTCTGATTCCACCCCGCGAGCGAGGCTTTCCACCTTCACCAACTCCGCCAACCGCCTGTACGAACTGAGGATGACCTCTGAACCCAGACGGCAAGAGTCATTGGTGCCGACATGAGCAACAATTTGCAGTCGGGTGCACCCAGTGACAGGATCGCGGACGCTGCGACATCTGAGGATGTTCTCCATCTCGTCACATGAACTATCGACACTGTAGAAACAACTTCCTTGGTGTGGCAATCATTATAGATGCAATGAACTAGTAGCCGTGCCCAGACGGCCTTCCAGTTGAATTCTACCAGGCTTTCCATGCTCTGATGGTCCAGCAGTGGATCTAAATGTGCCAGTTCCTGCTTACACCCAATTTCCACGTATCAATGGCCTTTGTGGCAGGCATTTTATTTCCAGTACATAAACTGTCCCAAGGTCTGGAGATCACCAACTTTCGCCCACTTACTCTCCTCAATGCAGACTATCTACATGCACCTGTTGGTGGCACACACAGACATAGCATTACCCTCAGTTCTCTCACCTGAGTAGAAGTTGTACAGCCAAGATGTCTTGGGCGAATGTCGGGATTTTGTCGCGTTCCTCACATCCTGCCACCTCTGCAGGTACTGGTATCAATTGATTGCGCTAGTGCCTTTGATAAGGTCCTACATGAGTTCCTTCTATGGCTGGTGATATATATGGGTGTCCCTCTGTCATTCATCGACACCCTTCGACGAGTACCACATCAAGTATTCAAGTCAACAGATGCCTGGCGGGACTGTTCCAATACGACGTTCTGTCAGACAGGGCTGTCCCCTGCCCACTGTGCTGTTCACGATCGACCTCGAACTAGTTGGAGATCTCCAATCTCACCTTATAGGACTCGCCCTATGCAGCCACATTTTCCATTGCTGAGCATATGCAGATGACCTCCTTCTTCACATATACCTACAGATGATGATGTTTGATTTCGTTGGGTGCTCAACCGTACGGTCATCAGCACCCATACAAAGTCCCAATTTTTAACACAGTCCAATTTCTTTACTCAGTCCAATTTAGCCACTGTCATGAATGATGATGATGAGGATGATGATGATGATGATGATGATGATGCTGATGAAATGAGGACAACACAAATACCCTGTCCATGGGCAGAGAAAATCCCCAACCCAGTCCAGAATCGAACCCGGGACCCTGTGATCCAGAGGGAGCAACGCTAGCCACTAGACCACGAGCTGTGCACACATACACCTACAGAAATCATAACGTTATCGCATTGAAACAGTACAGAAGAACCTCAGTAATATCCTCATTGTGATCAAATCAGAAACTGCGAACATCGGTTGTGGCCTCCAAGACAAAAGGAAATTGTTGTGGACATATACCATTTCCTGGGTATCACATGCCCACCGTATGCCTGCAGCCACTTGCTTAAGATCATATGAGCCCACATCCAACACAACCTTGAGTGCATTCTGCAGCCGCTCCAGGAAGTGGCCTCTGTCAACACCAAAGTCCCAACCATGCTGATACACATTGCCCAAATTTTCCTTTTGCCAATGGTACTAGGACGACAATTCCAAGCAGTCTTTGGGTACCTTGTATCTGTGGGAGCCATCATTAAGATCCGTTACGACACCCTCACCCTCCTCACTTCAGGAGGGGGATTTGCTCTCGTCCATGTTGGGACTACGGCATCTGCTTTATACTTAACTATTATGACAAGGTCCTTCCATATTTCTTCGGCACAGATCGTGGAGATTCTTGTGACTGGGTCCCGCTGGTTAATGTGGCCTACATTTGCCCAACACTTTTTTACAGATAGACCCATGTTGTCGAACTCAGCACTGTAGATGGAGGTCTTCTGGCTTGGTGTGGAAAAAGATTCATGCACCTTTCCTTATAACTGACACACAAGCCGAGTGGTGTAAAAAACAAAACAAAACAAAAACTATATACTTTGCTGTATTAACTGGTTCATTACGAGTACGTACTTGCTGTCACAGCGTGGATAATGAAGAGCATCATCTCACACGTCCATCGATGTGTGAAGTCTGGCAGTCTGGCAGCTCATGCAACAGATACTGGCATGTTACGTCCGCACCCCACCTGCAACTGTCAGCCCACAGTTCCTCTCCTTCTAGAGGACAGGCATTTTCCACGCACCAAGCACCACGCTGCCACTCGTTTCAGGGCCCTGACAACTGGCTATCACTTCAGCGATGGGGTGCACTCCAAGCACGACTTTTGCTACTATGTTCTGGGTGCTCACACTGCACTTGAACAGACGCCACTCTACTGCCGTCAATTCAGCAATTACTTATACAGTGGAATTAACGACCTCCCCACCATCCCTGTCCTTACTTGCGGCGTACCTGACATTTGACATGCCTGATACCTCACAACACCATTTTGGAATGGTACAGCTCACCAGCCTTGTCCTGGCCAGCCAGTGGGAGGCGTGCTTCGAGAACTGCACGCTGTGCCTCCCACCTTATCTTTCTTTGTTTTCTCCTTTACTCCGCCCTTTTTGTTTCTGTTTTTTTTTGTCATGCCTCCTGTGATTGCGGGCCTTGAGTTGTTAGGAAAGTCTGCCCGTATTGAGCACAACTAGGAAAAAAATGGAAGAAATTTGACAGTTCCCATTGAAACGTCCCCTTAGAAAAATTGTACAAGACTGTGCTTAAACTGACACGCAATATTTTTGGCGCAACGCAATCTGACTTGCAAAAATCCCTACAAAACAATGGCTCTGACTATCATTAACCTATACGTTTCACAAATCACTTACCTCACACAAAAATCTTCGTTACTCGAACTACTGCAATACAGCGAGCGCCAGTACTGCCAGTTAAATAAAAGATTCAAACTACTGAAGGCACTAACTACTGATAGGCATAGTTAGCAAATGAAAGATTTTGATAGAGAACAAACATTGTATTTACCTTAATAATGTTCAACGTCATAATATATTTAGCAGTTCATGACATCCATTCTTACAAATGTACTGTGTCTGATGGACACATGTCAAGTTCATCCGCTCTCAAAAAATCCGACATCTCACTTCCCCACATCCACCACTGCTGGCGGCTCACCTCCAACTGCGCAACTCTACGCGCTGTTAACAGCCATCTGTCCAACACTACAATAGCCAACAACAATGCAAACCAGCCACAGACTACACACAGCACAGCCAGTGATTTTCATACAGAGCACTACGTGGCGTTACCAATATAAAAACCTAAACAGCCTACTTACATAGCCCCCATGCTCCCCACAAAAAATTGTACAAATTGTTTTGGGCAGTGGCCAATAATGATTTGATAAAATTTTTCATAATTACAATAACAAAGATATCAAATGCACACACTTATCGATACAATGTTGGTCAAAGGATAAAATTTTCTTGCAGTCCATCAAGACAGTCCTGATCATTCGTCACAGTAAAATTGCAGTGGTTTTTTTTTTTTTTTTTTTTTTTTTTTTTTGCTCAAAGTCTGAGCAATAATAGAGAATGCACACGGAAGTAGTGGATTTCCATGCAGTCTTGAAGAAGTAGTGTTGTCTTTCCAACAGAAAAATAATGCTGACTCTTGACATGCAGACAGGTAATGGTCTGCAACAGAGCAAACCCACAGGAGAGTCAGTCGAAGTTTTGAAGAATATTGATAGGTGGGTCATCACAGAGCAGACCCACTGTACTCCTGGTAGAGATTATGGTACTGGTGAGCCACCAGAGGTGCAGACCCACTGCAGTCCTTGTAGAGATGGATAGCAGCCATCCGTTGCGACTGTGCAGGTGCACAATCACCATCGAAGAGTCTTGTGGACAATATAGCAAGTCCATGAACCACCACTTGTGCACTCACAAAATTTTTTTTTGAAATGTCCTTAGAACCAGAAATGCTGTTATCCAACGCCTTGCTACATTATTAACACACGTGCAAACACTAACACCAACTTCTCACACATTGTGCATTACTGTGACCAACAGAAACTTGTGCAGTGAAATGTAACTTAAATTGAAGAACTAGTGTCTATACAATTATAAATTTACAAGATAAGAGTACAATTACAAATGTACAAAATACATCATTAAAGAACATAATAGTACAGATAACATTTGTAGTAATACAGGCTTTACAAAAGAATAGAAATGTACATATACATCAGTGTTACAGGAATTATGACATAAGTACGTACATAAAAGATCGGAATAACTTTTGAAACGTCAACTTCACACATGAGCATTAAAACAAAACAGAATAAATAATGTCTAAACATTTTTACAAAGTAAATATCATATTATTAATGCAAATTATATTTGAAGATAACAGTATTCCTTGTCATAGTGAATGTAGCTTAGTATTAGAACAGAAAAAAATTCTATGAAACAGTACACAGAGACAGGAAGAAAACAAATACACAAGGGTACACAAACACATAGCGGGATAACACAAAAGGAAAGGACAGGGTTTGTTTTCAGTGTAACCTTTGGTACTGCAGTCCAACCCAAAATTTCATTCCATAGATCGTCCCTCTTATTGCAACATTTACTCCAGAAAAAAAATCCTATTCAAGCATGCTTTCTGTGTTCTGTTCACATCCTCTTTCAAAAATAGTTTTTCTCCACTGTACTCTACTTTTTTGGCCAAACCGTTTTCTTATAGCTTCTCAATCCATTTCTTCCAATTCATCATAGTTAGTTTCTTATATAGTCTACCCCCTCTTAAGCTAACTTAAATCTACTGAGCTCAGATGCTAAACTAAGGGATGAGGCAATGCAGCAGCACAAAACAATTAATACAAACAGCAATAAAAAATGCAAATTGGCAAATCTATCAGCAGTAAATCTAAATTAGCAAAGCAAATGCTATACTACAACTAATATAAGGCAATGTGCAGCAAATAAGAAAAATAAATCAGTAGTAAAACTGGCTTATCAGACTAATACAAAGAGAATTTCAGTAGCACTATGCCTGGCAAACAGCAGCAGCAAATACAATAACTTATACCTAAACATGACAAAGCTCGAGCAGAAAAAATAGTACACTAAAGACAACAATGCAGATAAGGGAAATGTATATTCACATCTAAATGTCTATGTAGCTAAAGTGGTGCACCACAACTTATTCTACGAAAAATATTACCAAGTAGTTGAAAAGAAAATTATGTATGCAATTCCTATGAAGGGAAATGTTTCTTTGTGCGCCTTTGTTCTTTTTAAAGTAGATCATAAAGTTATTATTTACTGGATCTGTAGGCATAAACTACCTATATTAGTACATCTATAAAATTTTAATTTAACCAATGTAGCAGTGCAGCTAGAAATTAGATATTAAACAAAATGCGCAAACTCTCAACTAGAAAGACAATAGATGTAAAAATTTTCTTATCATTTCATTAGGCATTTTAGTACATATCATAAATTAAGAGCTCCACAGTATAATCATATGTTTTCAAGTTTGAACGTGTCGTATTTGTGATGCTTTCTACAAAGAAATGTCAATATCGAGGATAATGGCCTCCTTTTTTCTCCACCTGTGCCTCTGAAAGGCACACACTAATATGATACCGATGTGTAAAGTTGTATAAGCAAATACCATATTAGCTAGGGCTCCTTGTGCTTGCCAAACACATGGTACACAAAGTAAGCGTGTACCTCCCTGAGGATTAATGTAATTATACCCTCAGGTGTTACAGATTACAGCAATGGAATGAAATGTATCACGGAAAACCTTTGTAATTCAAAAATCTTGAAAAATAAATGGTTCAAGTACAAAATTAATCACTCAAATGCGTGTCCTGTAGCGCTAAATGTGCGTCTTGCTGTAAGATAATTCTGTGGAAGTGTCGTAGTTATCGTCCTCTCTAAGCAAAGTTCTGCTGAAGTCAATGTACTTACCTCATCATAAACGAAAGTGAAATGCTTTGCGTATAGATATGGTAGTTATTACGTACCTTACCGTGATCAAGAAAGTACTATAATGTAACGTATTGTTGTGCTATGATAAAGGGTGTCTCATTGTAGCTATACCACAAAAGTTACTACTAAAACATGTTTTACTTTCCAGAATAATACACAAAAACTGTCCATATATAAAACAGATACAGCGCAAAATCAATAATATAAATTGTGTCACTCATTAGTAGCGCGTTATATAATCGTGTAGCTGTCAAATAAACTAACCACTGTGTCATCTGATATCTCTCAGAAAGTACTTTAAATCCAGAAAATATTTTCAAGTAAACCAAAATGTTGCATTAAAATCTCATTAGCAGTACCGGTACATGTTCTAAGTATGTGAGCCTTATGGTCGTTACATAATCGTGCCACTAACAAGCAAGAATGTACACACACAATAACACTGTGTCGTCTGTTCACTATAACAATGCATTCATAATTTCTGTTTAAATAAGTTCTCTTGATTCTTGACTGGATGTTTGACTTCAAACATTGTTGCATGTTAACAGTTTCTAAGTCTGACAAAGCATACTAGTAACGTGAAGTGATAAGTTGTATGGCAAAGACAAAGTTAAAAAGCAGATTATCTCTCAATAAATGGTTTTACATGTGAAATGTGGTGCAATCCTTTACTCTTCCTAGTACGCAGAGTTTTAACTTCAAAGCAATTATCATGTGGTATACGTCGTATTCTGTAAGGTCCATTGTAAATCAGAAGAATTTGTGACTCAAGTGTTTCTTCTTATGTGACAATGAATGAGCTTTAATGAGAACTTTCTGACTAATATATAATTTCTTTGCATTTGCTTTACTGTGTAGTTTTCTACTTTTGTCTCCTGCAGATTTCATATTTTTAATAGCCAAATCAATTATGTCCTTGTGTCGAAGTTAACGTGTATTCAGGAAAGGTACAAGCTCTCTGATTCTGTTCGGTGGTTCTTCATTCTCCAGTACCAGAGTAGGTGGTAAAGCAGTGGAGTCATGAGGCATTTCATTCAGCACATTTTGAAATAAGTGTAAATATCTATCCCAATGCTGATGCTTTCTGTGACAATAAAGTCTGCAAAGCTTAGTGATTTCTTTCATAATCCGTTCAGACGGGTTACAATGTGGTGAGTACAATGAAATAAAAACAGGTTTGATTTTATGGTTCCGAAGCGTGCGTGACCAAACAACAGATCTGAATTGCGGTCCGTTATCTGAAATGACTTTACTAACGTGTCCAAATTCACGTAAGAAATTTTTAACAAAGGAGGTGGATACAGACCGTCCAGTGGCTTTACATAACGGAGTGAAAGAAACAAATTTTGAAGTAAGTTCAACAGCGACTAGAACGTACGAAAATCCATTAGATGTCCTGACAAGGGGTCCCAAGAGATCAACAGCAGCAAATTCTTTTAATTTAGAAGGAATCATAGGAAACAACTGAGCACGATGTGAGATAGTAAATGGTTTCGCCTTTTGACAAAGTTTACAAATAGACAAGACTCTTCGAATTCTCTTTTCCATATTGTTAGAATATGATAACATTTTCGTGGACCAAAATGTGCGTAGCTGAAATGGATGTACCAAATGAGCTTATTAACAAAATCGTCTGGAATTCAAAGTACCCATAGCTTGTCATCAACAGTTCAGCGTTTGAAGAGTATGTTGTTTCTAAGCAGATAATAATGCCGAATCTGAGTGTGCGTCTTTTCATGCGATTTACTTTTGACGTATTTCTAAATCGGATCTTTATTATGTTCATGAGCAATGTCCTTCAAAGATGTAGTGATTAAGTTTTCAAAGGTGACTTTCTGAATATAAAGAATACTGTAATTTTTCTCGAGGTTGCCTTCTGTGTTACTTTTCTCAAGCCCAGCCGGTGCGCCTGACAGTGCGTCTGCAACAATGTTCTCCTTGCCGGGAATGTAGACTATTGTGAAGTGGAATTCTTGCAGAAACAATGCCCAACGTTTTAACCTATCATGATTTAATTTTGAAGACATAAGAAATTGTAATGCACGATGATCACTGTATACTTTTACGTGCTTACGAGAAAGAAAGAAACGGAATTTGTTAAATGCCTAAACGATAGCTAAAGCTTCTAATTCAGTAACGGAATAATTTTTTTCAGATTTTGTTAGCACTCAGCTAGCAAAAGCAATGGTTTTCTGAACAGTAGTGTCATTTTCTATGGCTTCTTGAAATAAATGGGCACCAAGACCGACTTTGGAAGAATCTGTGCTAAGGCAGAAATCTTGTGACAGATATGGATGAGCTAATATTGGCGCGTTAAGTAGCGATTCCTTCGAAGAATTGAATTCCGACTGTGCTTGCTCGTCCCAGTTCCAAATAGTATTTTTTCCAGTGAGAGAACAAAGTTTTGGTGTAACTAGAATTTGCATATTCAGAAAACGACGGTAAAAATTTACGAGACCTAGAAAACTGCGGACTTGTTTTTTTGTGGATGGAACTGGAATGGCTTTGATTGCTTCTAACTTTTCAGGATCCGGCTGAATGCCTTCAGAAGAAATAATATGTCCCAAAAACCTCACCTTTAACCTACCGAATTCAGACTTTTCCAAATTAACTGTAATTCCAGATTCTGCAAAAGTACGTAACAAACTGTTGAGGATGCGATTATGTTGTTCCCATGAGGCTTCTGCTATTAGAATATCATCCACATATAAGGTGATGTGACGTTTTAAGAACTCAGGTAATATGGAATTTAGCCCGCGAATGAACACTGCCGAAGAAATGTTCAAACCAAAAGGAAGTGTCCGAATTGATAACAAACGCCGAAACAAAGAAAAGCTGTGTATTTTCTACATTCTGGATGAAGTTCGATCTGATAAAAGCTGGATCTGAGATCAATAGAAGACAACACTTTTACACCATTAAAATTTTGAAGAAGTACTATCAACGTTTGCGGCCAGGCTGTTTCAGGAATAATGATAGTATTGATTTGTCTCGAATCTAAGACAAGTCTGATCGATCCATTTTTCTTCTCAACAACATGTAATGGATTGTTGTATGAGTTTACTGTAGGCTCAATAATGCCCTCGTCAAGCATAGATTGTATTTCTGTTCTAACACGGTCCCTATAATGTGCTGGAATTACGTATGGTCTAACACAAAATTTAGTATGCTCACGAACACGAAATTGGTATTGAAATCCCTTGATTGTTCCTGTTTTGTGAGTGAAAACTGTGGAATGTGCTTGAAAAATCTCAAAAAGGTCCTGCCTATCAGTGTCATTACAATTCTCAATTGTTTGGATTTTATTCTGAATTATCACATTAGTTTCAAATATGTCGTCGATATCATCCCTTTCAGTACTTTGTGAGTGATTGTTAGTGTCTAGTTCCGTAGAAAATTCTGAACTGTTGTCTAACAGAAGGTAAAGCCGATTAATTTCCTCGTCATGGTTTGAGAGCCAATCTTCAAATTTCAAAGCTGTTGACTTACCTTCTTTCTCTAACCTTATTTCAGCATCGTGAAAGTTTAAGATTGATTGCTTTGTATTCATTCAGAAAGTCTACTCCCAATATAATTTCCGTCGACAATAATGGAACAATAAGAAAGTTCATAGAGAAGCTGTGGCTTTCACAAAAGAATTCTAAGTTGGTTCGTTGGCGTACATGTACACTTTTTCCAACGATCGCACCTTGTAATTTAATCTTACGTAACGGAAGTGTGGGGCAATCGTTCGATTTGTTGCATTTGCTAATTGCTGTTTCACTAATTACTGAAATGGGACTGCCAGAGTCAAGTACTGCCGTAAAGTTTACGTCATTTATTGTAATGTGAATCACAGGATATGCAATGTTGTTATGCTTTACGTCGTGTTCCTGGAGTAAGATGTCCCTAATGTCTTCCATTTTTATTTAATTACTAGCTACGGCAGCTGCGTCGTCAGTTTCATAAATACGTTTTGTGCCTGCCAGCGTTATGAGTCATTGCCTATTGTCTCTTTGTTGGGGCGCGTCGTTATTGAGATTTGGAGACCTAACTTCTACAAATTCACCTTGTCGAGAGGGCCCTGCTCTGTTTAAATCCTGCCAGTTCTGCTGCAATTCAGGTCTGTCGTTACGATCATATCGCCTGTCGTCATGTCGGTAGATGCCATAGTTTCTTTCTTGTCGGTCACGTGGTGGAGAATTTCTCTCTGAATCGTAACTGCGCGCTAGACCTTTGCGTCTTAAGTTATTCTGTCTCCCTTGATAATAATTATTTTGGTTCCCATATTGTCTGTTTCCCTGATTGTCTCTGTGATAGTCACTACCGCGGAGAGGTGATCTTTCCCTGTAATTATTACTACTCTGCCAGCGGTTGTCATACGGGTGGTGTCCGTTTTAGTCACGATTTGTCCTGTGAGAATAGCCTTGTCGTGTCCACTTATTACTTCTTTCATCGCGGAATTGCGACAGATGTGACCTGTAATTGTTGTGTTCCTGTTTTCGTGTACCGCGATTGTCAGTGTCAATTTCTAATTCTTGTAGGAGTCCCTGAAAAGCTTCAGTGTCGTCTTTGCAGCGTCCTGCCAAAATAATATGTCGTAAATGTTCAGGCAATTTGATTAAGCAAATGCGGATGAGTTCTGAGGGGCTGTATAGGTTTGACAGG
The DNA here is from genome assembly GCF_023897955.1 of Schistocerca gregaria. Lineage (NCBI taxonomy): Eukaryota > Metazoa > Arthropoda > Insecta > Orthoptera > Acrididae > Schistocerca > Schistocerca gregaria. The sequence goes on along the minus strand of NC_064921.1, from coordinate 801,580,371 downwards.
TACTGATTCTTGTGCAACATGTCTTCAAAATATTTCACAAGACTGGAAAATTCAGATTGTTCGAAATGTTTCATCATTATGATGCTATGTTTTACTTGGTCTTGTGTAGCTTGAGACCAAATTGCTGAGAGGAAGGCATGATAAAATTCTCCTTCACTGTGGCAATCGTGAATGACCGATCGCATTCTTACAGCTGGTTTATTCTCTAAATAGCCACACATAAATTCTAATCTGTGCTCTAATGACCAGTTGGGAGGGAAACAATGAGAGAATTGATGAAGCCACGCTTGTGGATGAATGTCTTTGCCAGAATTCTTAAATGTTTTGAATTTACGTGTAGTAATGAACAGCTTATAGTCAAAATCATCGTGTCGGCGAGTCGCATGTCGGTCATTGTTACGTCGTTTCGGCGATTCCATTTCAAAATTCAGTGCACCTTCCCAATTTCTTTTATAATTTCCGAAATGCCCTGCGTTATTATTTAGTGGCTGTTCTGTATTTCTATCTCCCTCTTTCCGTATTGGAGCGCGAGTGTCCTCTAAAATATGTAACTCTTGTATTACCTGTATCAACTGATCTTGTACTTCCCGAATTTCTCTTTGGTGTTGCGTATTAATTTGATTCTGATTTTGTTTGAATTTCCTAATTTTTTCGCAGTTATCTGTGTCATTAAACACTACCGGTTTTGTGTCATTCAGATTATCATCTACCTTCGTAGATAAATTATTTAGCTGATCCCAAAGTTCAACTACTTTCTCTGATAATGAACTAATTTCCTCAGTGTGTCTTTCTGAACCAATTTTCAGAGTATCTACTGTGTCCTTTAAGTTTTCTTGAATTTTTGCAAGTTGCGTAACCGAATCGGTAGATGCAACTGAGTCAATTTTAGCTTGCAAGGTGTCTTGATTTTCATGAACAATAGTTTGCAGTTCCTTTATGGCTGCTTCGTGATTCTGTAATGCATTTTCATGACGCAAAAAAATAGGTTTGAAATGCTCACAAATTTGTGTTTTTACATCATTACAGACTTTTTGACATTTCGTTCGATTTTATGTAACTCAGTAGTCAAATCTTCACGTGTTTGTTCAATTGTGGTGTCTAACTTCCGAAGATCTTGTTCCATTGTGTCTAACTTTTGAAGCTTTTGCTGTGTTTGTCTCTGATTTTGTTCTATTGTGTCTAACTTTAGAAGATTTTGTTCCATTGTGTCTAACTGTTGCTGTGTTTGTCTCTGATTTTGTTTCATTTGTTGCATTAATTGCAGTAATAATGTATTAGTGTCTGTTCCTCTATGCTTTTCGGCAGTGCATTTGCACCGGCAACATTCACATTTTGACGAGCAGAAAATGCGTCTTGACTTATTTGAGAAAACGGTGAGGACCCAAAACCTAAGTCTACAGTATTTGCAATATTGTGTTCTGTCATTTCGGATTCCTGAGGCGAGCTGTTGCCTATCGATCGATCTATAATGCTTCCCTGTTCACTACTTGTTTCACTGTCTACACCATTATTCGCCGCCCGCTCCATTTCCCTATGCACAATTACCAAATTACTAGTTTCAACATTAGTTTATTCATTACACAGTGGCGCTAACACACTGCTTTCATCTTCACTGTCATTTCTGAGTTTATTTTGGAGCTTAGTATTAGGTTTTTCACACGCCATTATTGTCACAATATTTAACACGACAATACAGATAAGCACAATTTGAAGAGCAAAATAAGAAAACACCTTAACATAGCACTGAAAATAATATCTAGTTAATTGCAAGCGCAGCTGCGAAATATTTGGTGCAAATCTACATTTATGCCACAAGTGTTTTACTGTACAACAATGAAAAACTACAACTACAAAGGAAATTCTCTCTATAATTACGCGCTAGCAATAAACAATAGCTACACTAATTACACAAACTACAAGAAAAAATCAGAAGATTCCAGTGGGGTATCCTCGGCTAAGGGTCGACATATGAAACGTCCCCTTAGACAAATTGTACAAGACTGTGCTTAAACTGACACACAATATTTTTGGCGCAACGCAGTCTGACTTTCAAAAATCCCTGCTAAATAAAAGATAAATAAAAGATTCAAACTACTGAAGGCACTAACTACTGATAGGCATAGTTAGCAAATGAAAGATTTTTATAGAGAACAAACATTGTATTTACCTTAGTAGTGTTCAAATGTCATAATATATATAGCAGTTCATGACATCCATTCTCACAAATGTACTGTTTCTGATGGACATACGTCCAGATCATCCGCTCTCAAAAAATCCGCCATCTCACTTCCCCACATCCACCACTGCTGGCGGCTCACCTCCAACTGCGCAACGCTACGCGCTGTTAACAGCCAACCGCCCAACACTACAATAGCCAACAACAATGCAAACCAGCCACAGACTGCACACAGCACAGCCAGTGATTTTCATATAGAGCGCTACGTGGCGTTACCAATATAAAAAGCTAAACAGCCTACTTACACCATTATAGACCGCTTCTATACATTTGCTAACCTGTCACAGCAGTCACCACGGGTGATGGGTACATCGTGGCCAGGCCTCGGGTTGCAACCCCTACCCACTTCGCCTCACCACCCCGTAACAATCGTTGTGCCATTTCCATGTTCAAAAAAATTAAATATACTTAAGCAGTTCAGTGTGCACATGTAAAATTAATATATTCATTATAGTGAAAAGGCTGTAGACCACCATGCTGTAGAACACTGGTGAAACTTTGCACGAGTTGCCACTGATTAGTAGGAGCTCTTGACCATGGGCAACCACTGCAAGGCGAGGTAGCTCTTCAGTGTTTTGTACTTTACAAAACCAGTTGAATGTTCGAACCACATAGCTCCGGTGTACGCCAGCACGAAGGGCAACATCCCGTGCCGAGAAGCCTTCTTATCATACAGAGAGAATGCTCACAAAGCCTAGCCCTGCAGTGGCGCTTCAACGCTCATTGCCAGACAGAACAGTCAGCGTACACAGGCCGCACTGTCCCGTTCCTGACTGCTCTGCACGCTGGGAATGCAGCTTCACTTTTGTCTCAGTTGGCCAGGTAGTTGTACATAGCTGCTTCACATGATCAAAAGAAAGACATTCCTGGTGAAGAGGTTCCTGCGAAAAATAAATTCTAACATACACAAAACGTACAAAACAGCGCAAAGTTTTTTGAGAAGCTTATATACATTCCTTGTCAAAGGAAGTGCAGAAACGGAAGAAAAAATGAAATCAAACTTCACGAGTTGAGAGGGTGTGTGGTGTTATTTCAGTGGTTACAAAACGAATTTGCAAATAACTTGTCAGTATGATCCCACTCATCACTATGACGTTGTATCCCATGTGGCCTGGATGGAAAGGGTGTCATAAAACCATGGTATCCTCTGTTGAGACAAGCTGGCCCACAGCTGTTGTAACTGGTGCTTGATATCCTGGATACTGGTGCTGGAACAATGTTTACATCTGAGCTGGTCCCCCACATTTTCTATCCTACACAGATTTGGGGATCCTGCTGGCCATCCTCAATATCACATAAACATTCATAACCATGTGTGGATGAGCGTTCCTGTTACAAAATGACCCAACACTACTGCTGCATGAGAGGTAACAAATGAGGATGAAGGATGTTTGGGGTTTACCACTGTGCTGTCACAGTTCCTTCAATCACTGCCAAACAAGAAACCCTTACCCAATGGTCCCCCCTTTAACTCCAGCAGTAGCACCACTGTCCCTCTCCTAAACACTGGAAGAATGGGACCTCTCCCCAGGTCGCCTTCATACTAACGATGGTCTTCCATGCACAGCTACGATTAATCACTAAGCACAGTCTCATATGGGACTACTCCAAACACTCCTGTTTGCATTGTGATATTGACAGCAGCCTACATATGGGGCGGTAGTCCCCTACTCTGGCTGGTGTTAGTCTCTGATCGCCAATACGGCGACCCTCTCTTGCTGCAGTCTGCCTAGTCCAACTGGAACCTTGACGACGATTACGCTTGCCCTCATATTCCCATACAGTCCAACATCGGGCAAGTGTCACATCAGAACGCTCCATAAATGTAGATACTGCGCGATTTCACAAGCTAGCTATGGCGACCCACAAATGGTTGAAATGGCTCTGAGCACTATGGGACTTAACATCTATGGTCATCAGTCCCCTAGAACCTAGAACTACTTAAACCTAACTAACCTAAGGACAGCACACAACACCCAGTCATCACGAGGCAGAGAAAGGAGACACACAATGAGGGCCTTTGAAATTTTGTCAGGTGATGACAACGCTACCTCACATTAGTACCGCTGCACCGTTGTGGCCTTCACAGTCATCGCTTAACACCTCACTCCATACCCTACCAGGCCTGGTAACAACTCCAAATACGAACACCACCATTCGACCTTGTTGCCGTTATATCTGTCACAGAAAACTGCATCTCTTGCCATATACATACCTACCAACGGTGTACGTTTAAGATGTTACATTGACATCTGAACATGTTTTCTATGTCCTTCACTTTTTTTTGTCTATAGGAAGTACACTTATCAAAAAGGCTGCTATATTATAGTGTAGCTTTCATTTTCGTTATGGGCTATCTTGAATATTAGACAGTGACACTTCCACATCCTGGCTATCCTTCAGTGCAAGTAAGAAAAGATTATAGTAAGTCTTGTTAATGAGAAGCAACACGTGTGAAGTGGGAAAGTTGAGATCAGTTCATTACAGTTTGGTGCACACATCGAGACTGGGAAGCCCTGCACTGAACAGGATCGAGAAGTACTGAAAAATGTTGGACTAATCAGTACCCCAGAGATCCTAGAGGAAGTTGCAGCGATTTTTAAAAGCCTTTGAAAATTACTGCTTACATGATGTGTGGGCGGAAGTACGCATTTTGCAGACCAATACCTCATCGACTATTTGGATACTACTTTGAAATCATGCCATGAGTAAAAGGTAACTGTTTTAGTGAGTTCACCATGTAATCAATAGGTCGAGCTGCATACTTATAAAGGAATCGCGCTGATGTATCTTAAAATCTGCATGAGAAGACCTTCGTACCAGAATGAATTTCAGTCTAGAGCCGAGAGTGCACCGATCTGAAACCACCAGAAAAATTAAAAGATTGTGTCCCATCAGGATCGAACCCGAAACCTTGCCTTCATGGGCAATGCTCTTGCCGAACTTTATTTGCGAAAGTGATGTCATAAATTATAATTATTACATCCCAATAAAAGAAAACAAAGCAATTGATAAATTACTGTATATGTTGTGATACAAGTTAGTTAGTTAGTTAGTTACATACATGTTCCATACAGCATTTGACAACTGTTTTATCGAAATGATATGGAACGAGTCAGTTTATTGAATATATATATATATATATATATATATATATATATATATATATATATATATATATATAATCAATGTTAACATTGTTGAAAAATTATTATTTTATTCCTATTCTTGCAACTACACTTAAAAACAGGTTTTTTTTCTAACAGTTTTTAAACAGAAATTCGTCAGCGGAGTAAAAGGAGTTCCCCATGAGAAATTGCTTTAAATTGGAGTTAAAACTTAATTCACTAACTGTCAGACATTTTAAATTTTTGGGCAAATGACCAAAAATTCTTAGAGCTCCATACTGAACTCCTCTCTGAGCCACTGACAGCTTTAACAATGGATATTAAAGGACATTTTTCCTTCTGGTCTCGTAATTATGTATGTCACTGTTCTTCTCAAATTGTGATGGGTCATTTATGATGAATTTCACTAGCGTATTGTCTACTGCAATGGCATAGTTAAAGTGCCTAGGTCGTTGAAGAGGTGCCTGCATGACAACTGTGGCTAAACAGCACAGATTATTATTACTGATTGCTTTTGCGCTATCAATGCTTTCTTTCTAAGTAATGAGTTACCCTAGAAAATTGTTCCATACGACATTATTGAGTGTACATACGCCAGATATGTCAGGGGGCTGATACGTCTGTTTGCAACATTATCAGTTATATGTAGAGCAAAAGGATCTGAACTTAAATGTCTGAGAAGCTCAGTAATATGCTTCTCTCATTTCAAGTTTTCATTGGTACGTCCATCCAAATATTTGGAGCATTCTACCATACTTACTGACTCCTGCTCATGCTACATCAATTACAGACGTGACTCTTTTTGTTACAAGGAACTGATTGAAGTGTGATTTTACAAAAGTTATAGAGAATCCATTTTCAGAGAACCACTTAATAATCCTTTGGAAAATATCATTTAGTAACTCTTGCTTCCTCTCTAATGGCATTTATTACAACACTATTACTGTCTGCAAAGTACCGATTGTGCTTGTTAAATGTTAATTGGAAGGTCATTCACACACACATATATATATATATATATATATATATATATATATATATATATATATATATATATATATAAGGAATAAGAGTGGTCCCAGGATAAAACCTTGTGGATCCCCTTTGTGATTTTTACCCCAGTCACTAAAATTTTCTACCTTTTCGACATTGTCTGAATTATTCGCCACATCCTTTTGCATTCTGTTTGTCTATTATGGTTCAAAGCAGCTGTGTGTAAAGCCATCACTTCCATAAAACCTGAGTTTCTCTAAGAGAGAATTATTATCTACATAATCGAAGGACTTAGAGACATCACAAAAATACCAGCAGGTGATATATTATTATTTAAGGCTTGTACTGTTTGATGAGCGAGTGTATAAATAGCATTCATAGTCGAGCAACCCTTCTGGAATCCAAAGTGTTATGTGCTAAGTGAGTTGTTTCCACTTAAGTGTGTGGCTACTCTTCAGCACACAACTTTTTCGAATTTTTGTAAAGATGTCTGTAAGAAAACTTGGCGATAATCTTTAAAGTCTGAATTGGCACCATTCTTATTAAGCGGTTCAATAATCGCATATTTTAACTGATCTGGAAAAATTCTCTGTGCCAGTGATGGTTCAAAAATGGTTCAAATGGCTCTGAGCACTATGGGACTCAACTGCTGTGGTCATCAGTCCCCTAGAACTTAGAACTACCTAAACCTAACTAACCTAAGGACATCACACACATCCATGCCCGAGGCAGGATTCGAACCTGCGACCGTAGCAGTCGCACGGTTCCGGACTGCGCGCCTAGAACCGCAAGACCACCGCGGCCGTGTGCCAGTGATGCTTTGTATATATCACTAAGGACATTCCTTATTAAGTTGCAAAAACTTTTCAGAATTCTGTTTCAAATGTTATCAACGCCACAAGAGCTTTTGTTTTGTACAATTTTTATAACTTCATTAATTTCTGTGAATGCTGTTGGTGATACTTCTGGTTTCTTATAGTACTGTAAAATGACATTTTAATATATTCTCCTGTTTCTTCAACTGAACAATTTGATCCTATACTTGCTGTTATGTTTAGAAACTGATTGTTGAAAGTATTTACAGCTTGTGCATTACCACTCATTAGTTCAGTTGTTACAGAATCTTGTTCTCTGATTGGCTGTCCTGTCTCCTGTTTGGTAATGGGCCATGTGATTTTAATCTTATTTTCTCCATTATTTTTTTCTGTCAGGACATGTGTACTTCAGGACATTTTAATTACTTTCTTTAAAATAATACAGTATTTTTTGTAGTATACAAGTAATGTCAGGTATTGACTTAATCTGGACTTTACATAAATTCCCCTCTTCCTCCTATATGGGATTTTGATTCCCACAGCTTACACGTTTTTTTTAATGGATCTTTTGCATAATTATTTTACGAAAGTAGTTTTAAAATATTAACACAGATTTAGTATGGGATAAACTGACTTTGACATCAGCATAAACCTCATTTCATACGACCTCTTTTAGTTTACTCTGTATCCTGTTCTCTTTAATAAGCCTCACTGCCTTGTATGAACCTGCCTCCAGGTTGCAAGGTACCATATTGTTTATTTCCATTAATTGTGCATCATGATCAGATAGTTCATTATCAATTTCATACACATTAAGTGTTTCAACCTGAGCGCTGTCAATAAAATATTTTATCAGTTAGTGTCCTACTATTATGCTCCACACAAATTGAAAAACTGACTAAAGAAATTAGATCTAAACACCCAAATAATAAATATTATTCTTTTTTTCTGTCCGTATCCTTGAAGAAATCTGTGTTGAAGTCTCCACAAACCACTAACTGTTTCTCCTTGTCTGTCAGGTTGTTCGATAATGCGTCTACATTTCTCTTCCTAGAGGGGCTTTGTAGGCTGTTACAATTATCAGAAAAGTATTCTGCAGTAACAACTGACAAGCACTTGCTTCTAAATTGAGATCAACACACAAACTATTTGTTTCAATATTTTTGACTTTGTGTCCACCTTTTGCGTATATTGTAACTTCTTTTACCATGTTAACTCTGAGCGAAAAAGATGTAAATCTATAAATCCTGATATTCAGCTTCTCGATCCCTGGAGTTACATGGTGTTCAAAGAGGCACAGAACGCCTATCCCTTCAGCTCATGTATCTTTTTTTTTCACCCATCCAATGTTCTGATGAGACAAATTAATTTTACTTCTCTGGAAGCTGTTACAAATATTATGGTCTTGTATTTCTTCCAATCTATCTGTAACCCGACTCTAACCTAAAAAATGTGATCCTTTGATTCCAGTAATCATATGGATTTTCTCTTTCTTGTGGTCCCTCTTACACTTTCTGCAAGGTGCTGAGCTAATCTTTTCTTCTTCTTCCTATTTAGATACAGACCATGATAAGCGCATCTCCATTTCCCAGACGCAGCAAGAGGCACAGCACAGATATGAAAGTTTATTTCAGTCAAAATCAAATCGCTCAGCTCTTTGTTCACACGCTAACAGCTCTGTTAATCCACGGTTGATCATGTCGCTGCAAAACTTCCACAAAACCCACACGAGTGAGTGCTGCTGCATTTCCTAGTTTCTTCAGGTTACCTTTAATGCTATATTCAAAGTTGTTGTGGCATATACTTGTAATGCAACCTGTTTGTCATCTTCAGGATCGGTTGCTACAAATGTGCTTCCTTTGTAGCATCTGTGTCGTTTCTTTATTCGTTTTGGCTGTGCTTTTCCATCTGTGCTGCATCCGTTTTAAAATTTAGAACTTTGGTACAGCATAATAATTACCAAGTGTCGCGTGAAACTTTCCTTGTTCTTGTGATTTTTCTTTGTTTTGGAGCACTCTGTAGTAATGTAGTACAGGTAACAATCATCCAGGCCTGTCTAGTTTCTCCTCGTTCTTTCCCATTTTCAGGTACAATGTATGATTCAGAAGCAACGTATCTGATGTGGTTGTTGAGTGAGGCGATATCCACATTATAACAGGAAATTATCCTTTCGTCCACATCCTTAATGTCGGTATTTCGCAGCTTATCTATTCGTACTCATTTCTATGTGTAAGTTGTATTACGAACACCTGTGTGTGTTTGCTACTTATTGTGATCTTTCTACACACTGCACTGTAGTAGCACATAGAGCCCCCATTAAAACTCATTGTTTGGTTCCAGAAAGAATTTTCAATCTGCAGCGGAGTGTGCGCTGATTTGAAGCTGCCTGTCATATTAAACCGTGCCTCGGGACTCGAACCTGGTACCCTACCACTGCTGGGCAAGTGCTCAGTCGACTGTCTGACCATGCACGACTCACTACCCTTCCTCTCAGCTTTACTTCCACCAGTACCTCATCGTCTTCCTACCAAATTTCACTGAAGTTCCCCTGAGTACTTTTCTGGACTAACACTCCTAGCAGAAACGATTTTGTGGAGATATTGCTTACCCACAATCTGACAGGAAGTCTCAAAACGGAGTGAAAGATTCTTTCTGGAATCAATTCCTATAAGAGACTCCACGGTACGCAGCAGATGAGGACTGTTACTGTGACCAATAACACACATCAATAAAATTGAAAGAACAATACTTTTTGCTTCTCAGCAACATGAATTCTGTCTTAGTCGAATTGGTTCTAAGCCAAGCAACGTTAAGAAAGCGCTATTACCATTTCTAACGTTTCTGACAGTTTTCTGCTCCTTGAACTCAGACGTGTTTTGTATATCCACGTGTGTTAATATCTCGAACGGACTGAGGTTCCGCATGCGAAAAGCAATAATCAACACAACGCAGGCATATAGCCTAATTTTCGCTTGAGACTTAGCCAATTGCCTACCAGGACCCTCAACATACGATAAACCCATTCTTTCTCAGACTTGATATTTATGATCACAATCCACGTCGAAGCAAAACCATCCAGAAACGTCGCTAATGAGCTGGTATGCAGCTGCTTCGTATAAATCATTCCAAGCGTCTCCGTGGAATCACTAAGCGCCCGTGTTTCTGCTAATGTTCTCGCAACATCAAGAGACTGAAAGTTTAAGGTGGACGACGCCGCGCTGAACTGAAATAGAATTCAATAATAAACAAGGGCGGTAAGAACTGGGGGATGCTTGTCTCTCTGGTGATTAGCCGGAATGATTCAAGTTTGTAACTTAGTGCTATCGATGTAATGAGAGAGAACAAACGACAGGATTAACTTACTGACTTCAAACCCCGTTCCAGCTGTGTCGAGGTCTGTGCTTGTGGTTGCAGGTAAGCAAGTTAAAGTTTAAACGGGATTTAAACGGAGGAAATAGCTCCGAAACATTATCTTTCACTTTCATCGACAGGCTGTAAATAGTGAAGGTAACTAGGACAGTATGAAGTACTTGGAGTTTGTTTGTAATTTCCTATTAATGTTCTTGGAAACAATATTTAAATGATATTTGTCTCTGTTATTCACAGGCGTCGCTTCAGTTGATGTTGTTAAAGGTGCACAGTATTTCAACGAGATAACTGCTCGTCTTCTTCAGGTGGACAGGAAAATTCTTAAAAAAACTGCTTTGATACAGCAAATTTCAGTCCAGTTCCGTCTACATAGATTGCTCCTAATCCATAATGACATTTTTCTGATAATGCAGGCATTGTCTGCCAGTGAATTATCATGTACATTAACGAAGACACGTACACATCTCAGTACAAGAAGGTGACTAAAGTCAACATTCACAACCTCGGATTACCCAAGCAATATTGACACCTACTGATATCCAACGTCTGAAACCTACGAAGAAAAAAATACCACCTTATTAAGTTTCACTGCGAATGTTTTCCCAGAATACTGAATACTACCCGTTGATTCCTATGTCTGTTGTATTTCCCTCGTCTCGTATTTCTTCTGTCCTCAGATAGAATATTGCACACACTTTCATCATTATGACTATCACAACAGTTCTTACAAGAAGAGGATGAGTATACCCTCTAATAAGGAATAGCGAAAAGGATTTACAGCGCAACAGTGTTCTATGGGGAACGTGCGGTTCCCCGTCTTTGCTCATTTTGTTGGATATTACTCCTCCCCTTATCCATGATGGATTGCTTCATCATTAGCATGGTTCGATAATTGGTTGGGTTGAGTTCACTAAGCATAATGGACTGAGATGTCACTATTATCTAGTTTATTATGCTCATTCTCGAACGCTGTTGTTAGCTTACAGAAACAAGGTCGTGCCAGTACTAAATTGGTGATCCTTTCATGCTACAGAACATGTCCTACCAACTGATCCCTTCTTCTAGTCAAGTTGTACCACAAACCCCTCTTCTCGTCAGTTCTATTCAATACCTCCTCATTAGTTACGTGACCTACCCATCTAACCTTCAGCATTCTTCTATAGCACCACATTTCGAAAGCTTCTATTCTCTTCTTGCCAAATTTTTAACCTCCATGTTTCACTTCCATACATAGCTACACTCCATAAAAATACTGTCAGAAAAAGCACTTAAATCTATACTCGATGTTAACAAAATTCTCTCCTTCAGAAACGCCTTCCTTGCCATTGCGTCTACGTTTTATATCCTCTCTACTTCGAACCTCATCAGTTATTTTGCTGCCCAAATAGCAAACTTCATCTACTACTTTAAGTGTCTCATTTCCTAATCTAATTCCCTCAGCATCACCTGATTTAAATCGAGTACATTCCATTATCGTCGTTTTACTTTTGTCGATGTTCATCTTATATCCTCCTTTCAAGTCACAGTCATTTCCGTTCAATTGCACTTCCATATACTTTGCTGTATCCGCTCAGAATTACAATGTACTCGGCGAACCTCGAAGTTTTTATTTCTTCTCCATTGATTTTTAATTCCTACTCCAATTCTTTCTTTTGTTTCCTTTACTGCTTGCTCAAAACACAGATTGAATAACATCGGGGATAGGCTACAACCCTGTCTTACTCCGTTCCCAGCCACTGCTTCCCTTCCACGCCCCTCGACTTTTATAACTGCGATTTGGTTTCTGTGCAAACTGTAAATAGCCTTTCGCCCCCTCTATTTGACCCCTGCCATCTTCAAAATTTGACAGAGAATAGTCCAGGCAAAATTGGCAAACGCTGACTCTAAGTCTACAAATGCTAGAAATGTAGGTTTGTCTTTTCTTAATCCATCTTCTAAGATAAGCCGCAGGGTCAGTACTACCTCACGTTTTCCAACATTCCTACGGAATCCAAACTGGTCTTTCCTGAGGTGTGCTTCTACTAGTTTTTCCATTCGTCTGTAAAGACTTTGTATTAGTATTTTGCAGCCTTGACTTATTAAACTGATAGTTCGGTAATTTTCACACCTGTCAACATCTGTTGCCTTCTGGAGTTAAATTAACATTAGCATTTGTGGCATGCCTATAAGTAACATATTGTTTGCCTAACCTACGTCTAGCCAGTTATAACACTATTGCGGATTAATAATTACCAAAAATGGTTTAAACCTGCACAGTTTAGAGTTATCCTCTGGGAGGATTTTTGAATTTGACCTGTGTTACCTAACAGAAACAGGGTACTGAACATGAAATTCGTAAGGGTGGCATGTGGAAGACAACGGAAAGACTATAATTTGGTAATAAATTACAGTAACAGATTTAACATAAATGAAATAATAAAACGGTCGCCAGCCTAATTAGGCATAATAATGTGAAAACATTATTTTCAGTGGATTTGCATATACTCTAGCAAAAGTGACTTTCATAGATTCTTTCTTATAAAAGTGCAATGAACACCTACAATAACCAGACGAAACTACATAGTGGGTAGCAGCAGCACTCAACTGGAAAGAATAGCATTCACAGAAACAAAATAGAAACTTTATCTCTGCTGACTAAAATCTCTACTTCAGTCTTTAAATAAATCAGCACAAAAATTTTCTCAAAGACCAAAACGAGACTACCTATCATGTGAACAAAGTTCAATTTAGGTTAACACACTTATACGTATCCCAAATGCAATAAAATTCACAATACTCAGATTTCAGATGCATTTCACTTTGTCAGTGTTTCAGGTTCATTCACAGAAACCTACTCTCAGTTTGACTTATTCTGTTATTAAATATTATAGTGGAATCTTACAAACCAACCACTCCTTTATCCACAAATAAGCACACTTCACAGAAAATCCTCGCAATATAATAAAAGCTGAACTAGAAACCCACTTAAGATCATTTAGTCCTCAAAGTTTGAAAACAATATACATTAGCAATCTGGATTGTTAAATAAGTTCAAATTAAAACAAATACACTCCTGGAAATGGAAAAAAGAACACATTGACACCGGTGTGTCAGACCCACCATACTTGCTCCGGACACTGCGAGAGGGCTGTACAAGCAATGATCACACGCACGGCACAGCGGACACACCAGGAACCGCGGTGTTGGCCGTCGAATGGCGCTAGCTGCGCAGCATTTGTGCACCGCCGCCGTCAGTGTCAGCCAGTTTGCCGTGGCATACGGAGCTCCATCGCAGTCTTTAACACTGGTAGCATGCCGCGACAGCGTGAACGTGAACCGTATGTGCAGTTGACGGACTTTGAGCGAGGGCGTGTAGTGGGCATGCGGGAGGCCGGGTGGACGTACCGCCGAATTGCTCAACACGTGGGGCGTGAGGTCTCCACAGTACATCGATGTTGTCGCCAGTGGTCGGCGAAAGGTGCACGTGCCCGTCGACCTGGGACCGGACCGCAGCGACGCACGGATGCACGCCAAGACCGTAGGATCCTACGCAGTGCCGTAGGGGACCGCACCGCCACTTCCCAGCAAATTAGGGACACTGTTGCTCCTGGGGTATCGGCGAGGACCATTCGCAACCGTCTCCATGAAGCTGGGCTACGGTCCCGCACACCGTTAGGCTGTCTTCCGCTCACGCCCCAACATCGTGCAGCCCGCCTCCAGTGGTGTCGCGACAGGCGTGAATGGAGGGACGAATGGAGACGTGTCGTCTTCAGCGATGAGAGTCGCTTCTGCCTTGGTGCCAATGATGGTCGTATGCGTGTTTGGCGCCGTGCAGGTGAGCACCCAATCAGGACTGCATACGACCGAGGCACACAGGGCCATCACCCGGCATCATGGTGTTGGGAGCGATCTCCTACACTGGCCGTACACCTCTGGTGATCGTCGAGGGGACACTGAATAGTGCACGGTACATCCAAACCGTCATCGAACCCATCCTTCTACCATTCCTAGACCGGCAAGGGAACTTGCTGTTCCAACAGGACAATGCACGTCCGCATGTATCCCGTGCCACCCAACGTGCTCTAGAAGGTGTAAGTCAACTACCCTGGCCAGCAAGATCTCCGGATCTGGCCCCCTTGAGCATGTTTGGGACTGGATGAAGCGTCGTCTCACGCGGTCTGCACGTCCAGCACGAACGCTGGTCCAACTGAGGTGCCAGGTGGAAATGGCATGGCAAGCCGTTCCACAGGACTACATCCAGCATCTCTACGATCGTCTCCATGGGAGAATAACAGCCTGCATTGCTGCGAAAGGTGGATATACACTGTACTAGTGCCGACATTATGCATGCTCTGTTGCCTGTGTCTATGTGCCTGTGGTTCTGTCAGTGTGATCATGTGATGCATCTGACCCCAGGAATGTGTCAATAAAGTTTCCCCTTCCTGGGACAATGAATTCACGGTGTACTTATTTCAATTTCCAGGAGTGTATTTAAAAGGTTAAAAATTTTTCTGTCTCTTTCATCACTTGTGAAGCAAGTGATTTGAACCAACCACATTTTGATTCATTAGACCATATGGCACTTTCCTATTGAAATATTTCATTTCATAGTAAATTAAAAACTTTTCATCTGATAAATATTATGTGCCCCTTATATTACTCGTGAAGCGAGTAGTTTTCGCTGACAGTCTTAACGTTCCTACACATTGAACAATAACACTTTTAAATTAGAAGCTATTCAAAGAAAATTAGAGTTTTTCATAAATTCATCATAAAATAAAATAGATTAATATCAGTCTTTCACAAACAGGATACTCAGACTTAAAGACTTTGAGGAAAGGACCCTGCTTGGTTGATTGAAGGGGAAATTTTTATGGCTCAAATACCAGTTTTTGCAGCACTTGGCTTATTATTGCAAAATTAAACATACACAAACATACTGATTCATACTGATATGCAGTTATAACTTCTTGAAGTTTTGGAGCTGTGGCACAATAGCAGTGGCGAGCAAGTGGCGGCTACCTGGTCTCTCATCTGGCGGATTATTGCTCTATTTCATTTCCTGTTGGCGATGTAAATATTAATTTTAGAGCCATTTCCAATGCGAAAGAACCCTTTTACAACAGTAACCACATCCGAAGCCATTCCACCATAGATTGGAATGCCGAACGCCTCACTCGGCACCTGCAGTGTTGACTCCACAACTGCTAGCTACTGACTGCCTATTGTGCTATCTCGCTTCCAGCTCTGCCCGACCGCCACTTCCACCTTTCCTTTGCGCGCCAAACCACTTCCATAGCAGAGAGGAATCACCATGTCTTTTACATTATACAATACAGAATCCCTAAGTGTGAACCAGTTTTTACATTAGAGTTTCTCATACATAAACAAACATATTTAATAAAATTCTATTATTTAAGCACACTGTTAGTTAAACAATTTATACATCATAAAGTACCACCTCCCTCCAATGATCCAAAGAACTAGTAACGAGTAAACGCTTCTTAAATAAAGTTGCACTGTACCGATTGCTCACAATCGATTGTGGTGTTACACAGTGTAAGGATCCAGAGGACAGCATGCAGTGTGACACTTGCTAATTGTAAGTATTCCTTTTGTGGCAGATTGTGGATAAATCCTCCTCATCTGCTTCAAATCTTTTCATCAGCGTCAGTCTGTTCTGGTGCATGTGTGAATGTGTCTTAGTATTAGCAGTAAGCGCAACAAAATGTTTATAATTCCCGTAAACATAACCAAACACTGTGTATGAGTGAATCTATCCAGTATCTGCAGTGATCTCTCTAGTGCTCAAACTAGCATCTAATCCCTACTCGCCATCAAATCTTCTGTAGCAACTTAGAATGAAATATTAACAATAACATCAGTTATAAGGCTAATTGAATAGTAAATTTATGAAACTATGTACAGTGAAATGTTAATAAAACACTGCCAAAATTTGGCACAACATTTTTCAGTTGTATGTAGAACAAGGTTAGCTTAAACTACGAAATATTAGTTGCTTGAAGTTGTACAAAATAGATAATCGAACACACACGAAAGACTTTAAAGTTCCCTACCAGACTATCACAAAACTTAAATCATAGTTGTAAACGTAAATAATTGTGATAAAATGAAAAGACACAAGCTTGCTGAACCAGATTTAATGTGTGAAAACTAAAAAATAATCATGAAGGACTTGCAAATGTTTCTAAAAATATTAAAATAATGCATCATTTGAACAATATTAACATATACATGCTAAGATTATAATATATTTGAAGAACATGTCAGTATAAAAAATGTAAAAAAAACACATAAAAGTAATAAAACCATACATAATATTTCTCAGATTATGTCCTTACCTCTTTTAAGTGACTGCTTATTTTCGGGTTTAGAGAAGCTATATACACGTTACTTCATTACTATTATTATTATTGTTAAGACATGTAGTTATGTGCGACCTGGAGCGAGAAGAAAATTATAGAACCAATATCTTAGCAAATAGTTAAGGTAGTATGTAGTTAAGTTTATTAGTAATTAGTGTTATAGTAATTATGAAATTGGTTTTGAAATATTATTTCTCTAAATACCTTACTAAATGAAATTACATACTTATTTATTCACTCGAGTTGGGCGAACACATACAGGATTCTATAAATTTACAATTTCAGGTAAGGAAATTGGAGGAATTTATACTTATAAATATATAAAAAATTGAAATCAATCTGTCTTTGTCCGGAAACAAGCAACCTCTGCAGAATTTCTTTTACCTTGAGCAACTCTTTATTGCAAGACTCAGTGCAGTATAAATGGTGAATCACCTAAAACTTGTACAGCAAGTATTGCGGAAATGGTTTGTGGTGTTGATTTGCGGTTTTCACAGAATGTATTGGTAGCCATCGGGTTCCATTATTAGTCAAACAACAGATTGTAATAACCCTTAAAGTGTTTTTGTGCAAACATACTGGGTTTTAAATGGAACCATGCTTACTTACATTAACAAACGAAAAGTAGGGTACATTAGAATGTCAGTGATGTTTGTTGCGGGATTCTAGTGCGGATCGTTTACGAGATATAGTAATTTGAAAAGTTTCCGCACTGATACTGGTTTATGCCATTCAAACTGCGCTGAAATGCTAGCACGTGCGCAGCAGTCGTTCCATACCAGGTTGCAGGCGTGTACTGCCGCTACCGACAGTTATTTTGAACACAGCCTATGATGACCAGCTGTCTAGTAACTGATCAGAACCCACGTAACTAGAGCATCCACTTCTGTTGTTCTTTAGTGTGTGCTATCACGTGTATTGTATACAAGTGTCAATGTGGGATCTTTTCAAACAATTCGAACTAGAATCCTGCAACAAACACCATTGACATTCTACTGTGCCCTAATTTTAGTTTGTTAATGTCAATAGCTATTGTTCCATTTAAAAAGTAAATGTTTGCACAATAATACACTTGTTACTATCTGTTTATTCGCTTAACAATAAGAGTCGCTGACTACCAGTCCAGTCTGTGAAAATCGCACATCAACAGCTCTTCCCATTTCAGCAATATTTGCGGTGGAAGTTATATGCGATTCACCCTGTATACACTGAAACAGACGTGTTGTTGACTGCATTTCTCCGCATTCACACAGTGTTGGTGGCTTTAAGTATCCCCATTTCATTGGGCTCTCCTTGGATTTGCCAATGCCCGTTCGTAACATGCCCAGTGAACTCTGTGCGATCCAGTCCAAGTTGTGTAAAGCTGGTAAGCGTTGTGCTGGCTTTACCCCTGCTGAAAGTTTACTTATTTTGGCTACTCACAGTTTTTCTCTGCCTTCCTTGGACGACGTATTTACTGCAGTTGTTTACCACAAAAAGCTCTTCCCAGACTTCACCGTAGGTGTTGATGGAGTGTGTTCATGCAGTGGGTGTGAATCATTTTCGTCGATTTTCTTCCTTTCGACATTGGGTCTACTACCCAGCGTATGTCATAACAAGGAACGCCTGCTCAACAATACAGTTTATCAACAGGAGTTGGTCCCTAAGAGAAGGGAGATTGCTAATATTTTTATTTTTTTCATTGGACGGAGCTCGGTAAGACGACAGCGATTGGCAAACGAGAATCCAGTGCTGGCAGAATCAGCAAATTTTGTGGAGCCAAACATGTACTGGACTTCGTCTTGGAGCTTCAGAGAGGGAACACTTTGCTTTCGTCTGTTCTTTCAGCGGACAGCGATTAGTTGATGGTCGTTCTGAGATCCTATTTCGCAGCCATTCAAAGATTCTACCACTGCAGCCATCCTCTGCATTTCAGTTTTAGAACAACGGTAGGCATGTTCAACATTTGCACCCGATGTGATGAGGTGGATGCGAAGTCATTTCTTTCGAGTTAGAGTTTTGCTTTTTTGAATTTATTCACACTCAGCTAATTGAGTTTAACATGCGCCTAGGCTAGGAAACAGGCGCTCATACACTGAAGCGCCAAAGAAGCTGGTACATGCATGCGTATTCAAACACAGAGATATGTAAACAGATAAAATAGGGTTCTGAGGTCGGCAACGACTCTATAAGACAGACGTCTCGCACAGGAGCTAGATCGGTTACTGCTGCTACAAAGGCAGGTCATCAAGATATAAGTGAGTTTGAATGTGGCGTTATAGTCGGCGCACGAGCGATGGGACACAACATCTCCGACTTAGCTATGAAGCGGGGATGTTCCCATACGACCATTTCACGAGCGTACCGTGAATATCAGGAATTCGGTAAAACATCAGATCTTCGACATCGTTGCGGTAGGAAAAAGATCCTGCAAGAACGAGGCCAACGACAACTGAAGAGAATCGTTCAACGTCACAGAGGTGCAACCCCTCCGGTAATTGCTGCAGATTTCAATCATCAACAAGTGTCAGCGTGCGAACCATTCAACGAAACACCATCTATATGCCGATGACTGCACGACACAAAGCTTTACGCCTCACCTCCGCCCGTCGACACCGACATTGGTCTGTTGACGACTGGAAACATGTTGTCTGGTCGGACGAGTCTCGTTTCAAGTTGTATCGAGCGGATGGACGTGTACTGGTATGCAGGCAACCCCATGAATCCATGGACCCTGCCTGTCATCAAGGGGCCGTCCAAGCTGGTGGAGGCTCTGTAATGGTGTGGGGCGTGTGCAGTTGGAGTGATATGGCAGCCCTGATACGTCTGCATACGACTCTGGCATGTGACACGTACGTAAGCATCCTGCCTGATCCCCTGCCTCCATTCATGTCCATCGTGGATTCCAACGTATGTGAGAAATTCCACAGGACAATGCGACAACCCACTCGTCCATAATTGCTACAGAGTGACTCTTCTGAGCTCAAATACTTTCGCTGACCACCAGACTCCCCAGACATGAATATAACTGAGCATATGCGAAATACCTTGGAACATGCTGTTCAGAAGAGATCTCCGCCCCCTCGTACTCTTATGGATTCATGGACAGCCCTGCAGCATTCATGGTGTCAGTTCCCTCCAGCACTACTTCAGATATACGTCGAGTCCATGCTACGTCTCACTGCAGGACTTCTGCGTGCTCGGAGGTCCCTACACGATATTAGGCAGGTGTACCAGTTTCTGTGGCTCTTCAGTGTATGTCCTATGGGTCCTTTCTTTAATCCGTCAGTTAATTCAGCAACTACTGGCAGTTTATGTGGACATAGTTAACTGTAGATTATTGCCATCATTTCCTTTCCAGTTCTACAGAACTGTTCCAAGGTATTATCATGCTTATTTAATAATCCATTTGAACCACTGCGACTTAATAAGTAGATGTATTAGCTTTGCAGTGGAGTCAAGTCTATGCGTTTTAGCAATAAACAGGATTTAATAGTGACCTTGGGTTTCATTCAATAGTTAGAAGAAATACTTTCTCATTTTACTTGGTGTAACTCATAGAAGAGCAGACATTTATATATGTGTTTTCTTAATATGTACGCACATCAGTGTTGTTGTTTTTTCTCTGAATGAAGCAGGCAAAAAGGAATACAAACGTCTCAAAAATGAGATCGACAGGAAGTGCAAAATGGCTAAGCAGGGATGGCTAGAGGACAAATGTAAGGTGGTAGAGGCTTATCTCACTAGGGGTAAGATAGATACTGCCTACAGGAAAATTAAAGAGACCTTTGGAGAAAAGGGAACCACTTGTATGAATATCAAGAGCTCAGACGGAAACCCAGTTCTAAGCAAAGAAGGGAAAACAGAAAGGTGGAAGGAGTATATAGAGGGTCTATATAAGGGCGATGTACTTGAGGACAATATTATGGAAATGGAAGAGGATGTAGCGGAAGATGAAATGCGAGATACGATACTGCGTGAAGAGTTTGACAGAGCACTGAAAGACCTGAATCGAAACAAGGCCCCGAGAGTAGACAACATTCCATTAGAACTACTGACGGCCTTCGGAGAGCCAGTCCTGACAAAACTCTACCATCTGGTGAGCAAGATGTATGAAACAAGCGAAATACCCTCAGACTTCAAGAAGAATATTATAATCGCAATCCCAAAGATAGCAGGTGTTGACAGATGTGAAAATTACCGAACTATCACTTAAATAAGTCACGGCTGCAAAATACTAACGCGAATTCTTTACAATCGAATGGAAAAACTAGTAGAAGCCGACCTCGGGGGAGATCAGTTTGGACTCCGTAGAAATACTGGATAATATGAGGCAATACTGAACCTACGGCTTATCTTAGATTAAGGAAAGACAAACCTACGTTTCTAGCATTTCTAGACTTAGAGAAAGCTTTTGACAATGTTGACTGGAACACGCTCTTTCAAATTCTGAAGGTGGCAGGGGTAAAATATAGGGAGCCTAAGCTATTTACAATTTGTATAGAAATCAAATCGTAGTTGAGGGGCATGAAAGGGAAGCAGTGGTTGGGAAGGGAGTGAGACAGGGTTGTAGCCTCTCCCCGATGTTATTCAATCTGTATATTGAGCAAGCAGTGAAGGAAACTAAAGAAAAATTCGGAGTAGGTATTAAAATCCATGGAGAAGAAATAAAAACTTTGAGGTTCGCCGATTACATTGTAATTCTGTCAGAGACAGTAAAGCAATTGGAAGAGCAGCTGAATGGAATTGATGGTGCCTTGAAGGGAGGATATAAGATGAACATCAACAAAAGCAAAACGAGGATAATGGAAAGTAGTTGAATTAAGTTGGGTGATGCCGAGTGAATTAGATTAGGAAATGAGACACTTAAAGTAGTAAAGGAGTTTTTCTATTTGGGGAGCAAAATAAATGATGATTGTCGAAGTAGAGAGGATATAAAATGTAGACTGGCAATGGCAAGGAAAGCGTTTCTGAAGAAGAGAAATTTGTTAACATCGAGTATTGATTTAAGTGTTAGGAAGTCGTTTCTGAAAGTATTTGTTTGGAGTGTAGCCATGTATGGAAGTGAAACGTGGACGATAAATAGTTTAGACAAGAAGAGAATAGAAGCTTTCGAAATGTGGTGCTACAGAAGAATGCTGAAGATTAGACGGGTAGATCACATAACTAAAGAGGGGTACTGAATAGGATTGGGGAGAAGAGGAGTTTGTGGCACAACTTGACCAGAAGAAGGGATCGGTTGGTAGGACATGTTCTGAGGCATCAAGGGATCACCAATTTAATATTGCAGGGCAGCGTGGAGGGTAAAAATCGTAGAGGGAGACCAAGAGATGAATACACCAAGCAGATTCAGAAGGATGTAAGTTGCAGTAGGTACTGGGAGATGAAGAAGCTTGCACAAAATAGAGTATCATGGAGAGCTGCATCAAACCAGTCTCAGATTGAAGACCACAACAATAAGTACAACAAAGACTCTTTCCACTAACACGTCACAAACTTTATTACCTGATATTTTCTGAATGCTTTTTATTGCATCTCTAATTGGACTACACCTGTCTTTATAGAACATCAGTTTTGCATTTATGTGTCCATATTTCAACACCTGACTTGCTGCCCAGGAGAAAGTAAGCATTAATGGCTTGCTCTTGCCGCATGTACTTCTAGGTACTTATCAGTCTAAAGAGGTATAAGCGTAATAGCTATAGTCAATTCGCAAATGAAGTTAATACTGACGTAATGTTGTTCAGTATACCATGCACAGTCACTAACAAAAATGTATGCACTTATACGCGTTTATACCCTGTACTTACGAGGTACAGTACCCATATTTCATGTTCAATTGGACCATTCCTGTTCCTAATATTGAATAGTATCTGTTGTTCGATTTGTCCTAAGACTCCACATGATCATACCTAGAGTGGCCTCTTCGCGGTATACGGCACTGGGTTCAGATCTAGATAGCATCAGAGGACTACGCTTAAAGGTCAGCCGTAGTCTCACAGTAGAATGTAGTCCAAGCCAACTGCCTTGTTATTTTTACACCGCTGTGCTGCTTTTTACAGCTTTTTTTCGAAAAGTGGAGTTTATAAATCATTCATTTACATGTGTTCTTGCCTCTGAATCTTAGGCCGGTTGCCCCAGCAGCCTACTTTCCCGTTTAATTATACACAAATAGTTGTAATTAATAATGAAAAGTTAGGATCCGATGCTTGGGACACGTCACGTTCGGGACGCCAGGTTCGCCAGTACTGCCCCCTGCCCCCTCCCTTCCCACACAGTGCCGAAACAAACGGCAGCAGCCGCGCTCGTCGCCCGGCTGCTCTCTCGCCGCCGCCGCCGCCGCCCCCGACGCCGCCTCCACACGACGCCCAGCGTCGGCGTCCGGCGTCCGGCAGCCGCCGTCTTGCTCGCGGCCACTAATATTTCAGCAGCGCGGCGGGCGGGCGCCGGGGGCCTAAAGAGAATAGGTAATTGTCGCCCGGTGTTTAGGGCCGGCGGACCCGCATCAAACATTCAGAGCACACACTGGCCGCACAAAGTGCCGGCCTCATCCATTATTCGGCCGTAGAAATCCGCCGCCCACCTGCCCGTCACTCCTATTAAATTTCCTTAAAGTGAATTTTATCACCGTTATATATCTTACAGTAGAGCACGGAGTTGCAATTATTGCGTCGTTTCGGGGGGAGCCCTGCCGAATATTACCGCCTCCCGTGCTGTTCCTGGTCCCGATCCTTACCGCTGCGAGGCCATTTCCTTCAGCATCGGGCTCGCTTCCAGCTGGGCTTTGTACTCCTGTGCTGTAAATAAATGTTAACCTCGCACGGCAGTCTTGTTTGAGAGGGCCCCAGGGATTCAGACGCCTAAGGCAGCTCCCCGGTTTGTCAGGATGCTTGTATGGTGATGTAACGTAGGATAGCGGTATGCCCATATAAGGATGCCTGCAGTATCGCGTAGACAAGATATGGAGTGGCAGTGCATTGACGAATCTGTCATTTGTACTCAGGTGGTTTGTGTGAAAAGTTTTCCGACAGGACTATCGCCACACGATGAAAGTTAACAGACTCTGAACGCGGAATGAAAGCTGGAGCTAGACGCATGGGACATTGCATTTCGGAAATAGTTAAAGAATTCGCTACCCCAAGATCATAGCGCCAAGAGTGTGCTGAGAATACCACACTTAGGGCATCACCTCTCACCATGGACAACGCAGTGGTCGACGGTCTTCACTTAACGACCGAGAGCAGCGGCGTTTCCGTAGTTGTCAGTGCTAACAGACAAGCAACATTGCGTGAAGTAACCGTGGAAATAAATTTGGGACGTATTAATTAGGACAGTGCGGCGAAATTTGGCGTTAATGTGCTACGGCAGCAGACGACCGAAGCGAGTGCCTTTGCTAACAGCACTATATCGCCTGCAGCACCTCTCCTGGGATCGTGAGTATATCGGTTGGACACCAGACGACTGGAAAACTGTAGTCTGGTGAGATGAGTCCCGATTTCAGTTGGTAAGGGCTGACGGTAGGTTTCGAGTGTGGCGCAGCCCCCACGAAGCCATCGACCCTATTTGTCAACAAGGCACTGTGCAAGCTGGTGTGGCTCCATTATGGTTAGGCTTTGTTTACGTGGAATGCGTAGGGTTCTCTGGTCCAACTGAACCGATCATTGACTGCAAATGGTTATCATGGATACTTGGAGACCATTTGCAACCGTTCATGAACTTCATGTTCCCAAACAGCGACGCCTCATGTCGCCATGACGCAATTGTTAGTGCTTGGCTTGAACAAAATTTTTAACAATTCGAGAGAATGATTTGGCCACATAGGTCGTCCAACACGAATCCTATCGAACATTGACGAGAAATAATCGAGAGGTCAGTTCGTGCACAAAATTCTGCATTGGCAACAGTTCCGCAATTATGAACGGCTATAGAGGCATCTGGGCTGAACTTTTCTGCATGAAACTATCAACGACTTGATGAATCTATGCCACGTCGAGTTGCTGCACTACGCCGGGCAAAAGGAGGTCCGACACGATACTGGGAGACATCCCATGACATTTGCCACCTAAGTGTACAAATCGAGATCTTGAACATGTCACACTCGGTACACTGTAAATTTCATAGCCTTCCTCACAGTTTCATTCATTTGAACTAACAACCGGTTTCGTATTTATATCCATTACCAGCACCTCATGCAGCTCCGCTTCCTTTAAGACCTGATGGTGACTGCAAAGCCCAAACCGCTTATCTTTTCAAATAAAGTGACTTATACTCGTCTTTCAGCTACACGTCCCATTAGATGGTCAGCGTATAAGCGAGCCTGTTGCCTCGTTTGTACAAAGTAAGTCTGAATCAGATAATTTTATGAACTGAGGAATAATAACATCAATTGTGCCAGTACTGACTCACTGGGATGTTATCTTCTTGACTAGCATTACAATAGATTCAAAACAAATCTTCGTATTAAGAGCAAATAAAACACTTAAAAATTATAAAATTAGAGGCCTCTGAGCCAGACTAACAAGTAACGCTAAAAACTCAATTTAAAAACCATTTAATACATATTCAAAAATAAAATCACAAGTAACTTGAGAAATAAGAACAATGACGGTTAAAGGAACGTTCATTATCGTTTGTATAAAACGATAAACATTTCTTAACACGTTCCAAACCCGTCGGTTTTGCATGAGGAAGGATTCATCTCACCTATATGCACATGCACATTCATCTGACGACACACGCACACGAAGAAGTGAACAGAAGGATAAATGTATACACCAAATCAAAACACGATGGGCCAGAGAAACGTTAGCTTTACTGATCAACCACTTGTCGGTTGCTCTTGTAGAAATCCTACACCTCGCAGGTACGAAAAGATACGGTAAGATATAAGATGAAGACAATTCCTAATACATTTACGTTGTACCACAGGCTTGAATGATAACTACATTGAGATGAAGATTCCTCACCTGGTGGAAAGGTACGTAGGCACGTGCTCTGGCTTACCCAACCAAGACAAAGAAACACTGAATACAAGAAAGAAATTCAAAATTTTTCGTTTTTAAAATTGCGTCTTAATCACACCACGTATGTTAGAAGAACATAGGTGACCGGTTTCGGTCATATCACATGGCCGTCATCAGACCTGTTATTTAATTTAGAAAGTAATAGAAACCTTACTATATTTACAATAAAATGAGACAAAATGGTTATAAGGATAAAATACAATAAGACGTGTTTCTGATGAAGACTACCGACGTAAATTCGGTTCACCATTACGGACATACATGTCCCGAGCTAGAAGTGAATCTCTCGCTAATGTCTAAACGATACCATCGCATACCGGTTATACAGACGCCTGTACCATTTGCCCCACGTCGCTCACAAACTGACAATCACTTCTATGTATCAGTTTCCGTCTCCATTGTTCTTCATAACATGTACACCATATCCAGTGGCGCATCTAGTGCATGCTAACAAAACAACATCGACTATATCGGAGGATGGATAATTTCATTGTCCATTAAGTGACCTGTCTGCACTGTTCATGGATATTTAAAAAATGGAACTTGACACACATTCCTTCACTGGTTAGACAACAACTCTCCCTTTCCCCTCTTACTCCTAATGCTGACTGTCCACTGATCACCCTATTGCTCAACAATGACACCCCCAAACATGTCCCACTTGGGAGCTCTCGACTGGCTGGCAGTGGAATGTATCATCAGTAAATTCTTACATACGAGTAACTATTACATATACCATGTATTATACACACAACAATAAAACTATAGGTATCATGCCAGGATGAATGGTCCGACCATCTGACAACCACAATAATCCTCAGTATAAGGAAAGGAGAACAATGCCTCGCCAGGTGATTGCAAAAGCAACGATTGTACAGTGAGGTACGTAATTAGAACAACAATAAGATTAAAAACATTATGTAAAGAATCAGCACTAATCATAACAACTGTATGAGAACAAGACTTTTTTATTTGTTTCACCATAAATTATATACGTACTTCTGGTTTTAGGTACAAGATACTTTTTGTAACTGTAAGAATAAACTGTACACGACGAAACAATAAGAGAATAAAATAAAATAGATAAAAAGCCTAAAAACTAAATGCTACGAAGGGAAATACCGTAGTTATAGTTTATATGGTCATTCAACAAATTGTAATTAAGACTGGAACATTGATCATAAGGAAGTACAAAGCATTAAGTATCAAGTAAAAAACACTCATCAAATCTATACCGCTGTACACTGAGGTGAAAAATTCATGGGCTGGCGATATGCAAATATACACACGTCGGCAGTATCGTGCACACAAGGTATAAAGTGGCAGTGCATTGGCGGAGCTGTCGTTAGTACTCCGACGCGATTGCGGCCGAACGACTCTGGACGTGGAATGGCAGTTGGAGGTAGACTC
Source organism: Schistocerca gregaria (assembly GCF_023897955.1). Taxonomy (NCBI): domain Eukaryota; kingdom Metazoa; phylum Arthropoda; class Insecta; order Orthoptera; family Acrididae; genus Schistocerca; species Schistocerca gregaria. The sequence continues at coordinate 801,553,053 of NC_064921.1, read as the reverse complement.
ATGGGACGTCCCACTTCGGAAATCGTTAGGGAATTCAATATTTCGGGATCCATATTGACAAGACTGTGCCAAGAATACTACATTTCTGACGTTATTTCTCAGCATGGACAACCAAGTGGCGACGGCGTTCACTTAACGACCGAGAGCAGCGGCGTTTGCACAGAGTTGCCAGTGCTAACAGACAACAAACACTGCGTGAAATAAGCGCAAAAATCAATGTGGGAATTACGACGAACATATCCTTTACGACAGTGCGACCAAATTTGGCGTTAACGAGCCATGGCACCTGCAGCGCCTCTCCTGGACTCGTGACCATATCGGTTGGACCATACACTTCTGAAAACCGAGGCCTGGTCAGAAGAGTCCAGATTTCAGTTGGGTGGTGTATTTAATCTGGTGTTCTCATGGCTGTTTTTTTTATTGATGGTCATGTTAAAAGTTCGATGTGCTTACGTGGCTTTTTTCTTGCTAAATTCTAGGAGCAGATTTTATTATGAAGCATGCATCGATGTGGAGGAAAATAAAACTTCCATGATCCGGATTAAATACATTTATTTTGGTCGTGAACAAAAAGTTGTTGATTTACTTCTGTGAGAGAAATTGATCACAGATAAAAAAATGTCTTTCATTATCCGGTTTCATAGTCTTGGGCATAACAAACTGAAATGTACTTTGGTTATATTTTAAAGTTATTTTTTTCTCAGCAGAAATGACTTCAGTGCTCGCTTTCTACAGCGACCAGTGATATTAGGCTGACAGTTAATATTGGCACATTATTCAACAGTAGACCATTGCTTAGCGTAATGTCCGCTACATTAAAATGTCAGAAAACGATTATCGAGTACTATCACTTCAATGCTGTTCACTGGCCGTATTCTTTATCTGTTAATCATTTCAGTCTCTTTAAATGTCTCCGAAAATAAATCATTCTACTTCTGTAATTGATTTATCAGACTTGGGGAAAATCTCGTGATCTTTGGAACCAACGCCGACCATGCGGCAAATTCACTTTTTCGGATAAATCGGGTAAAACAAAGTTTTAATAACACTGACATATTGTTTCAATTCCAATTCAGAATTACGCGTCACAACGAAGCGTTAATGCTAACTGACGAGATTGTTACATAACATAGCGAGAACGAGACACTATTTTCCCTATTACTTATAGGTTAATACAAACAAACAAATTCTGATCTAGAGTATTCTTACTCTTTTACTCTCTTAGAATAATACTGTGTTCCTTCTTTATGGCTAATAGTTAAATATTTCAATCAAACTAATTAAACATTATTTTTATCAAAATTACGGCTTAAGGCCGTCAAGGCGTGGCTACAATGGGAGTTCAGTGGGGTTCGTGTTTGACGGAGACCTCACGAAGTCATGGACCAGCTTGTCAACAAGGCACTAAGCAAGCTGGTGGTGGTGGTTACATAATGATGTGGGCTGTGTTTACTTGGAATAGGCTGGACCCTTTGGTTCAGCTGAACCGATATTATCTGTAAATGGTTATGTTCGGCTACTTGGAGACCATATGCAGCCATTCACTGGCATCATGTTCCAAAACAACGACGGAATTTTTTTGGACGACAATGCGCCCTGTCACTGGGCTACAGTCGCTTCCGACTGGTTGGGAGAAAATTGTGAACAATTCAAGTGAAGGATCTGGCCACCCATATCGCCCCACGTGAATCCCATCGAACATTTGCGGGACTTAATCGAGAGGTGAGTTCGTGCACAAAATCTGGCGCCGGCTGCACCTTAGCAGTTATGGATGGCGGTAGAGACAACACGGCTCAGTACTTCTGCAGGGGACTTCCAGCGACCTGTTGTGTCCACAGCACGTCGAGCTGCTGAACTGCGAAGGGCAGAAGAATGTCCGACACCATGTTATGAGATATCCCTTGACTTTTGTCATCGAAGTGTATAAGGAGACAAGGTTGTTTAATGTTGTTTCTGAAAATCCCGAAAAGTTCTAGACCGATTTACTTCAAACTTTTACAGTACTCTAATAAACATTTGCACTGCTGTATGGCTTATCAGCTTATAATTAGAACGCTTCTATGGAATATGAATAGTCCAAAAGATTGTGATCCTAACCGTTCGCAGACACAGCACATAGCAGACTATAATTACATGTGTAGGTTACAGAATTTAAAAAGGGGTGTTATCATTCCATAAGTCCTTGAAGTTTCTGGCGTGAACACAGTGAGTTTTCCGTTTGTTTTGTCTCCCGTAGAAATCGCAATACCACTCACGCGATAAGAATATGTAATGGTCGAACGGAAAATTTCCCACTTCATCGCCACCTCAGAGATGCTGTGTCCCATCACTCATGCGCCGACTATAACACCACTTTCAGGCTAACTTAAATCTTGTAAACCGCCATTGTGGCAACACTAACCGATCTAACAACTACGTTAGGCGCTTTTTGTCTTACATAGATGTTGTCGACCTGTTTATATATCTCTGTGTTTGAATACGCATGCCTATATCAGTTTCTTTGGGGCTGTAGTGTAAATTACCTTCTCATACAGAGCCACCGAGTGATTTGCGAAATGTATAATGCCTGTCCTGTAGATGTTGGAACGTGCAGCAGTTGGTCTCGTTCCATTGGTTATCGTAAGTTGTTATCGTCATCAGCTCAAAAAATGCGTGCATATGTGGATCGACAGCAAAGCTTGCGCCACTATCTTTTGGTTACACGCAGCAGGACGACAGTAACGTCTCGTGGAGTCCAGCAGAACGGCAGCCAATGATGTCTTGACGAGCAGAGGCCTGACAGGGCAGGTTTTCTCTTTAGCTCTAGTTGTGTACCTTATATGCTGGGGGCGGACAAATTTAGATGGAGTGGGGTGCTGCTTAAATTGGTGACTCACACGATACTCTTGTACGCAGCGAATGCATCACTATCCTAATTTCCTGCATCAGTTTCACTCTGATTCCAATGTTTCATTCATGCCTGGTAAATTCATTCATTTTACTGGCGGCCTGCGACAACCAGAACTCGGTGTTTTATGAATGAGTCTGAGCTTTGCACCCACGTGGACAAGGATATCCTCGCGATCTTTTATCGTCCGTTCTTGTATACTGCTTACCTGGCCTCTCGCAGCTAAAAGCAAACCAATTACTTCTTTTAGTAACTTTCTGTAGAGTATTAAATCCACCTAAAAATAAACATGTATTAGATACCCTAACTGCCCTTTTTTCTTTCTGCGTGGAACTGTAGCTCTTATGTATGAATAATGGGTCCAATTTGAAACTTCCTGGCAGGAAAAAACTGTGTGTCCGACCGGGACTCGAGCTTGGGACCTCTGCCCCCTGTGGGCACGTGTTCTAACGTCTCCGCTATCCAAGCACCACTAACGATCGTGTTCACAGCTTTACTTGCCCCAATACCTGATCTCCTACCTTCCAAACTTCACAGAAGTTCTCCAGCATGCCTTGTGGGACAAGCATTCCCGGAGGATAGGGTAGTGTGGAGAAACGGCAAGGTTACTAGATGCGGGTGTCCAGGAAGTTTAAGACCAGAGTGGACTACGCGGCAGGGTGGGAATTCATCCTGGAATGGACCCAGTTTCTGCCTTGACTCTTACACAGTTTCATGAGCAACGTACTTTGTATGACGGCTAATTTAGTGAGAGTCTGGGGATGTAGCTCTATAATAGCTTGCCGGACGACGGCTTCCGGCGATGGAGAGGGTGACTGGACGCTCGCTTGGGGACGCGGCTCTGGGAACGCTGGACACAGAGAATTCGATCCGTTCTCAGAAATGGGTATCGAGACGCCTTGCGACTCCTGGAATCGCCGTGGTACTGTAGCGGCTGTGAGAACTGCGAGGCTGTTTTGTAAACATAGAACGGAGGTCTCGCGCGAGGTACCAAACGCGAGACACAGCCAAGTTAAACCGTTCTCGGAAGTCACTGTCACGACGCCTTGCAACCCTTGGAGTTATTATGCAACCACAGCGGTTCTGGAAATTCCGAGGGTGTTTTGTAGATCCAGAATGGAGGTGTGTCGGCAGCTGCCAAGTGTTGCTTTCTCGTGGATAGTGATAGCTGTGATTCCAAGGCCGTAGTTATACTGGGAAATTCATCTGGGAGCAGCAAGAGAGGCAGAGGGGATAGGGCAGCAGGGAACTCAATGACCAATGACGGCTTGTCGCTGTGGCTGTTGATGAGACAGGCAATGATAAGAGGGCAGAGGCCTAAATTGTGTGTCGGGGTACAGGAATTAAAAGTGTTGGGAAGGTAGTGGACGTTGATCCGGAGTCGGGGTCGACAGAAGAGTTGTGAAGCGATGGCAGCAGGAGCGCGAGGACATGGAAACGGGAGGAGAGTAGCAGTGTGGCCAGGACCGGTGGAAAACGAAGAGACGCAGCGCTCAGCATCGAAGGTAAATCGCCGCACTAACTTTCTGTAGTCTCAATGGTGGAGCGAGTAATTCTGAGAAGCCGAAGACTGGAGGACGGATAGTTCGTGGGTTTTATAGGTTGTCAGAAAGGACTGGAAGTGTCTGAGAGTGTAACAGAGTCTAAGTAAAACTTTTTTTGTTGTAGTTGTTACACAATGTAAATACAGAAAGTATATGAAACCTTACTTGTCGAAGTGTTGATGGATGGAAAAATTAATTAAAGGATGTGAATAATACCCTTAAGACGTTCAGTTTATATTGCCAAGTCACTTTAACAGTTAGTCTCTCCATCTGTAAGTATTCTATGTCCTATGTGTCGTCATGTTGTATGACGATATATGAAACCTTACTTGAAAGTGTTAATGGATGGAAAAGATAATTAAAGGATGTGACTAATACCCTTATGACGTTCAATGTATATTGCCAAGTCCCTTTAACAGTTAGTATTTCCACCTGTAAGTGTTCTGTGTCCTACGTGTCGTCATTTCTTTTTCAATGTCCGTCGCAATCTTTGTATGACGATAGGCTAGGTTTATATGTAGTGTCTGTGTTGCTGAATAATTTCCCTACAGTTCGACAATGCTCATGAACAGACGCTGGGTCTTCGTGACTGTCAGATAGGCCAATGATTTCCGTTTAGAATAATTCCCCTTGTCTCACGGGGTGAGTCTTTTACAGTGAGGCTGGCGACCCAAAGTAATTAGAATTATCAGGTTTGGGAGAGTGGGTGTTAAAGGCAGCCAGTAGCAGTTGACCTCATTTAGGTAGTACATTTAAGGGAGGGAGCATTGCAGCTGTTACCTCTTAATGTCTCCGTTGCTAGCGAACTTTGGCATTCTCCTCACGTATAAAGTTCGCTTGCGAGTCCATTTGTATGTCATACTTTTGCTGCTGACTAAATACAATGAAACTAAAACAGATCTCGACCAGATGTGAATAATTTTCTGCAGATTTATTTCTGTACTCTTAGCTTACTGTGCGATACATGTTTTCACAAGTCTACAAAAGCAATGCTACGCATTTGATACTAATTGTAACTGAAATTTCCTACCGCAGATGTCTCGCGCTACGAGCTGCACAGCTAAGTATTTTGAGCACTTCTAATTTTCAGCCTCATGAGGTAAGTCGACGATCAGCGGATGTTGCGCATTCCCTTGGTCTAGACTCAAGTAGTTTCCCTTCACAAACTGAACAACATCATCATTATTTGCACTCAGTTACATATCTTGATTTTTGTTTGCTTTACAGAACACACTGACAGGGCTGTGCAGCCATGCTGACTCCTGTGTGGTGGCCAGCGGCGCTACGTTTCTCTCTTGATGATCAGTGGCACGAGCAGCCCGACTGAGGTGGCGCCACAGCTTCCCGGTTGGGTTCAAATCCCGCGAGTTTGGTGGGCAGGGGAGTGCGGTGAACACATTCTGGCGCACCCACGTACACTGCGAGATGTGTGAGACGCTGCATTGTCCTGCTGGTAGATGTCATTGTGTCGAGGAAAAACAAACTGCGCGTTGAGATGGGCATGATCTCCGAGGACAGTAGCGTATTTGTGTCGATGTGCCTTCCAGATTGACGTGATCACTCAGGGAACATGGAAACATTCGCCAGATCGTAACGCTCTGTTCTGCTGCCTGGACTCTTCCGACGACTGTTGCAATGTGGTTGATTTCAGACGTTCCACGCCGTAAGACGTCAACGGCCACCTATTATATGAATTGCACGAATGACTCCTATAAGGAACGATCCTTTTATACTTACGTTCCCAGGTGCAAGGTATACACTTTCAAGGATGTAATTTTCATTCGGCTTATCCTGCCGAATATTTCAGCTAGTAAATCAACAAGATTAAGGCTTTCAAGATGACTTTAGAACTTTCTGAGATGGGGTAATATTCCTATGATGGATACTGGATGTCGTGCTCTGCATTTCCAATCCGTAAATAAAGATCTTCCAATGGAACGCACTGCACCTTGTGGTACTGGAGAATTCTCCTCCGCCGCGCTTCTTCCCGTTATTTCCTTGCATTATATGCCCTCGCTTTAAACTTATCGGTGTTGTCGGGTACACTGAAATCAGGAACAGGGAAATGCCCTTTTTGCGTTGGACGTTCTACACGGGGTTCCAAGTGCTCGTTTTGTAGCGCGGCCATGATGCCATGGAATCCTGATGGAATTTCACCCGATTTCGATATCGCTGCAGCTCAACCATGTTCAGTAGCATGTTGACAAGATGGACGTTGTTGCCTCTCTGCAGTTCTGTGGTGTAGACAGCGCTGGTACACATAACGAGTGTTCGCTTTGAACTTTTCGTGCGAGACGTTCCACTGGCTCTATTGAGCTCCCTTCAACCTTTCTATAGTTATTTGTACCCCTAATTGTGGTAACATTTGTGCTTTCGATTCAAGGGAGAAGGAGTATTTTCCTTAGATAGCCATAGTGGCAAATACTGTCATTTCTGAATTTATGCTTTATGTTTCATTCATTTGTAGATATACTAAAGTAAACTAAACTCCGTCCGAACAGGTCTCGGAAGACTCTAACGGTACCGACCGGTCGCCGTGGCATCCTCAGACATTAGGCGTCACCGGATGCAGATACGGAAGGGCATGTGTTCAGCACACCGCTCTGCCGGCCGCTGTCAGTTTTTGTGAACAGTGCCGCTAATCCTCAGTCAAGTAGCTCCTCAATCGGCCTCACAAGGCTGACTGCACGCCGCTTGCGCAGCACGCGGCAGCCCCGGACGGTGACCCATCCAAGTGCTAGCCAAGCCCGACACCGCTTAACTTCGGTGTTCTGACGGGAACCGGTGCTACCACTGCGGCAAGGCTGTTGGCTCTAGAGGTACACTGCCTCTACATAGTCCTCTACTACACATCTTATATACAGTCTTCTATTTATTATTGCGTTTCCATGTCATATTTCTGTGTTTGTCCTTTCTCACTCCACGTCGCGTCTGCTAGAGAGAGTGTGTGTGCGAATGTCTATGTGTACTTTTGTTCTTTGGTAGGGACCTTTGAGTGGTCGTTGCAGTTTAAGCGACTTTTGTGCAGAGACGACGTACCTCATGCTGGGCCAAACAGACATCAGGGGGGACTGGTCGACAGCTGTTCTACTCATAAATATTGGTACAAGTAGCTGGACCGTATTTTCTCTGCTCATTTTTGCTACTTCTTGATGACCTTTGTCGGCATTGTGTTCCCTGGCTCATCGGTAGGTAAGACACCATAAAACACAGCTCAAAAATTTCACGAATGATTTGGACAGACAAAACATCAAAATAGCAGGACTCAAAAAAATGAAAAATACAACTGAAAACATATTTGAATCTCAAGGTTGCAGAATTTACAATGGAAAACCAGGACAAACAGTTATGAAAAAGTGCCCACAATTCGGAGCAGGATTTATAGTAAATTTTAAAGTGATAGATTCAGTAACTGATTTTAAACCTATTTCTACACGAATCGCAGCTTTAACTCTGGAAACCACAAACAAGATCTACACTATCATAAACGCCTATGCACCGCCCAATGAGAAAAATTTTCTAACATGAATGTGGTAGAAGTACAAATTTATGGTATCTTTTGAATCAAACAATAACTCAAGTCAGTAAAAACAACATAAAGATCTTAATAGTAGATTTTAATGCAGGCGCCACATAAATAAAGTAACAGAAATGGACAAAGACACGTTGAAATTTGCAGAACACGTGGGGCTCTAAATCTACGCGTTTTAAAAGAAAACCAAGCAAACTTTTGACATGGAAACATCCTGATTGGACAAGAGGAGAGTGGCAGCTGGACCATGGACAAATTCTTTCATAAAGGAATTATAAATGTTAAAGTGCTGAGAGGAACAAACACAGGTTATGATCATTATTTGGTCAAAATCCAATTCACCCCATTAAGGAAAAAAAGAGAGAGAACAATTGGAGATAAAAAAACGAATGACCCACATAAATTAATCAAAAGAGACAAAACTTAAAAAAACACACAAAATACAATAGTAACCGATAATCTTGAGGAACTAATACCAATTTTAAAACAGCGTGCTGAAGAATCGTCCCCAGCAAATCTACGTAAAAAAAAAACATGCTTGGTGAACTACACTATGTGACGAAATACATAATGAAAGGCATCAGGCTTGGACAAAATTTCAAACTCACAAAACAGAAGAAAATGCAGCTAATCGGAAAATATCTGTAAAAATTGTCTCAAATTATCAGAAAAAAGCGGTAACACCAAAAGGATCTTCTGAGCTCCACTGAAGAAAACTTCTACTAAACCAATTCCAGAGAAAATTTCACAGCTTTTAGATGGAAGAACAGACAATAACAACAAGGAAAACACGGAAATCATGGCAGAAGCATTAAATAGGCTCCTGAACTGTGATGAACCTGAAAAGCGTCAAAAATACAGAGAAGCACCCCTGTAAAAACCAAACCATAAAATATAAACCCACCTACAGTACAAGAAATAGAAATTGCACTTAAAGATATGAGAAACTGGCGAAAATACAAGTGTCTGCCGAAATGTGGAAGTATGCTGGTAAAACAACTGATACATCTTCACATATCATTTTACAAAAAAATTGGGCAACAGAAAAAAATGACAGAATAATGGACCTTAGGTATAATTAACCCACTTTATAAGAAAGAAGACACAAGTGATTCAGACTACTATAAAGGAATCTCGCTCTTGGGCTGTACCTACAAGATTTTTTCCAAGATTTTATACAATGCGATCAAAGAACCACTGAATAAGGAACTGGGGAATACTAAGGAGGCTTCAGACCTTGGAGAAGCTGTGCCAAACAAGTAATTACTCTGTAAGTAATCATGGTGTATTACAGCAAATGAACAAGCCTCTGTCATTTGCATTTATAGCTTGTAAGAAAGCATATGATTCTGTCCACAGACCCTCACTGTCAAAAATTTTGAAACATTTCGGACTCCACCCAAAATTAATTCAAATGATACAGCGTAGCTTAACAAAAACAAATACGAAAATTAAGTTCAGAGAGAAACTTACAGAATCGTTCAGAGTAAAACCTGGTTTAAGGCAGGGAGATGGCCTGTCACCACTTATTTTTAATTGCGCCCTTGAATACATAATGAGGGAATGGTACAAGTACAATACTAAGAACATTAAGATTGGAACACAAAAAGACGACATAAAGTTGAACTGTTTAGGATTTGCTGATGACCTCTCTCTTCTTGCCAACAACATTCATGAAACCACACAACAAATACAATCATTACAGGAAGCAGTCCACAGTATTGGCCGTAAAACATCTTCTGGAAAAAACATAAATAATGCTAACGAAACCGCCACTTGCAAACAAAATTAGAAATGGAGAACACGACATAAAGATTGTTAAAATTTTGGATCTTGGCAGAAATAATAACACGAATAAACAAATTCATCAAAACACATCATGTTATCAAGAACACATATAACAAAAAATGCCTCTCAACAGCCATAAAACAGAAACACTACAAAATATTCACACAGCCGCAGATAACATATTCTAGCGAAACTATATATAAAACAACCAACACTGTAGCAATAAACAGGTTACTCAGAATAGAAAGAAGGATAGTCAGAACATGTATAAATAAAAAATACTAAAACGACGGAATTTGGAGAGTAGCTTCAAATGAAACAGTTTATAAAGAAATAGAACCAGTGACAAGTACAATGAAAAAGAAACGGATCTCTTTCCTAGGACATTGGATGAAGACAACAGAAAGTAAAATAAACAGGAGAATAATTGAGAAGTTATGGAATAGTAAGAGTGGCATTAAATGGATAGCAGAGATCAAGGAGGACATGATAAAATTACAGATTACGTTGGAGGACTTGAAAGACAAGACACATCCTTTCAAGTTCCTTCAGGACAAACATATCACACTGCCAATAAAAATTAACAAACAGAGAATGGGAACAGAATGAGATTTTCACTCTGCAGCGGAGTGTGCGCTGATATGAAACTTCCTGGCAGATTAGAACTGTGTGCCCGACCGAGACTCGAACTCGGGACCTTTGCCTTTTGCGGGCAAGTGCTCTACCAACTGAGCTACCGAAGCACGACTCAGTGCCGGTACTCACAGCTTTACTTCTGCCAGTATCCGTCTCCTACCTTCTGCCAGGAAGTTTCATATCAGCGCACACTCCGCTGCAGAGTGAAAAGCTCATTCTGGAAACATCCCCCAGGCTGTGGCTAAGCCATGTCTCCACAGTATCCTTTCTTTCAGGAGTGCTAGTTCTGCATGTTTCGCAGAAGAGCTTCTGTAAAGTTTGGAAGGTAGGAGACGGATACTGGCAGAAGTAAAGCTGTGAGTAGCGGCCGTGAGTCGTGCTTCGGTAGCTCAGTTGGTAGAGCACTTGCCCGCGAAAGGCAAAGGTCCCAAGTTCGAGTCTCGGTTGGGCACACAGTTTTAATCTGCCAGGAAGTTTCAGAGAATGGGAAGGCTGACTTTGGATGAGGAGAGAAGGGCACGATCTGAAAGAATGAAAAATTATTGGGTCAACAAAAAAAAGAATAACCTAGTTCATAATATTGGCTAAAGTGGTCCATTGTAGGTCATAAAATAAATAAATAAAACAGACAACTGCTATTAAGACTTGACACTGAATACTAGAGCGCTCATGATGGTTGTTCTTCATAAGGAATTTAGCCGAAGGCCGAACTTTGTACGCTTGATGATTGCACGCCTCGCCATCAACACCGACTTGGACTCTTGATGACTGGAAACATGTTGCCTGGTCGGACGAGTCTCGTTTCAAATTGTATCAAGCAGATGGTTATGTAAGGGTATGGAGACAACATCATGAATCCTTGGATCCTGCGTGTCAGCAGGGGACTGTTCAAGCTGGGGGAGGTTCTGTAATGATGTGAGGCCTGTGCAGTTGGAGTGATATGGGACCCATGTACTTCCAGAAGTACAGGGAGGAAGGTTTATTTGTTTAGCAAGAGTAATAGAAGGTAGATTTCAGACTACCTAACAGATCAAAACGAAAATTTCTGTTCCGACATTGACAATGTTGAGTGTTGATGGAAAAAGTATAAGGCAACTGTAAAATGCGTTTTAGACAGATACGTGCCAATTAAAAACTGTGAGGGACGGGAAAAACCCACCGTGGTTCAACAACAAAGTTAGGAAATTACTGCGAAAGCAAAGAAAGCTTCACTCCAAGTTTAAACGCAGCCAAAACCTCTCAGGCAAACAGAAGCTAAACGATGTCAAAGTTAGCGTAAGGAGGGCTATGCGTGAAGCGATCAGTAAATTCGAAAGTAAAATTCTATGTACCGACTTGACAGAAAATCCTAGGAAGTTCTGGTCTTACGTTAAATCAGTAAGTGGCTTGAAACAGCATATCCAGACACTCCGGGATGATGATGGCATTGAAACAGAGGATGACATGCGTAAAGCTGAAATACTAAACACCTTTTTCCAAAGCTGTTTCACAGAGGAAGACCGCACTGCAGTTCCTTCTCTAAATCCTCGCACAAACGAAAAAATGGCTGACACCGAAATAAGTGTCCAAGGAATAGAAAAGCAACTGAAATCACTCAACAGAGGGAAGTCCACTGCACCTGACGGGATACCAATTCGATTCTACACAGACTACGCGAAAGAACTTGCCCCCCTTCTAACAGGCGTGTACCTCAAGTCTCTAGAGGAACTTAAGGTTCCAAATGATTGGAAAAGAGCACAGGAGTCCCACTATTCAAGAAGGGTCGTCGAGAAGATGCGAAAAACTATAGACCTATATCTCTAACGTCGATCTGTTGTAGAATATTAGAACATGTTTTTTTTGCTCGCGTATCATGTCGTTTTTGGAAACCCAGAATCTACTCTGTAGGAATCAACATGGATTCCGGAAACAGCGATCGTGTTAGACCCAACAGTTCCGCACTGTCGCCTGATAAACAAAGTAACAGCCTACGGAATATCAGACCAGCTGTGTGGCTGGATTGAAGAGTTTTTAGCAAACAGAACATAGCATGTTGTTATCAATGGAGAGACGTCTACAGACGTTAAGGTAACCTCTGGCGTGCCAGAGGGGAGTGTTATGGGACCACTGCTTTTCACAATATATATAAATAACCTAGTAGATAGTGTCGGAAGTTCCATGCATACTCCATCTGGGAGTATGCGTGCGGAACGATTTGAAGTGGAATGATCATATAAAATTAATCGTTGGTAAGGCGGGTACCAGGTTGAGAATCATTGGGAAAGTCCTTAGAAAATGTAGTCCATCAACAAAGGAGGTGGCTTGCAAAACACTCGTTCCATCTATACTTGAGTATTGCTCATCAGTGTGGGATCCGTACCAGATCTGGTTGACGGAGAAGATCCAAAGAAGAGCGGCGCGTTTCGTCACAGGGTTATTTGGTAACCGTGATAGCGTTACGGAGATGTTTAGCAAACTCAAATGGCAGACTCTGCAAGAGAGGCGCTCTGCATCGCGGTGTAGCTTGCCCGCCAGGTTTCGAGAGGGTGCGTTTCTGGATGAGGTACGGAATATATTGCTTCCCCCAACTTATACCTCCCGAGGAGATCACGAATGTAAAATTAGAGAGACTCGAGAGCGCACGGAGGCTTTCAGACAGTCGTTCTTCCCGCGAACCATACGCGACTGGAACAGAAAAGGGAGGTAACGACAGTGGCACGTAAAGTGCCCTCCACCACACACCGTTGGGTGGCTTGCGGAGTATAAATGTAGATGTAGATGTAGATGTAGACTCAGACATGTGACACGTACTTTAAGCATCCCCTCTGATCACCTGCACACATTCATTTCCATTGTGCATTTTCCAGCAGGAAAATGCGACGTCGCACACGTCCAGAGTTGCTACAGAGTGGCTCCAGGAACACTCTTCTGAGGTTAAACACTTCCCACTTCCATTGTCCACCAAACTCCCCAGACATGAACATTATTGAGCATATCAGGGATGTCATGCATCCATGCAACGTGCTGTTCAGAAGAGATCTCCACCTCCTCGCACTCTTAGTATTTATGGACAACCCTGCAGGATTCATGAATTCAATTCCCTCCAGTATTACTTGAGACTTTAACCAATTCCATACCATGTCGTGCTGCGGCACTTCTGCGTGTTCGCGTGGACCCTACACGATGTTAGGCAAGTGTACCTGTTTCTTTGGCTCTTCAGGATATTTCTCCTTCTCCAACATCACTAAAAGTCCTTACCATTGTCAGGCAAACACCTTATAGAATCATTAGGCATCTACAACCACGTGCAGTATAAAATATACTCGAAAAAAAAAACATTAAGAGTAATCGATAGGTAACTCATTCGATAATGACGCAGCTTTGAGTCCTCATGATATCATCATTCGACAATCCCACCAGCACAAAATGTTGTCCCCGGGCATTCTCCTGAATCGTATGCTCACATCTTGTAACAAGACCATAACGAAGTATGAATGCACTTGTCAGCTGCAGTGTACACAGTATTAAGAGTGTTTGCGGTCGTGTCAGACCAGAGTACAGTACCAGAACAAGGAGTCTTCCTTTGCGGTGGGCTGGCGGCCAGGAGCGGGAGAGTTACGGCCGACTTGTCCACCCAGTGGGCCATCGCGTCGTGTTAGCACCTGCAGCCGCCAGCCTGCGCCCGAAGAGCAGCAAATAAAGGCGGCGCCACAGTAGAGTGGGGGCCCCCGCCCGTCCCCGGCTAGGCTGCGACTTGCCGGCTGTGGGGTGCCACTGAGCGTCCAGGGCAATGGCGCTCAGGATCAGCGACATGAGAACGTCGCCCTAAGAAACCTTCCAGCAACTGATTGAACCTATGCTTACGAGAGTGGAATCTGTCATCAAGGCTAAGGGTGGGCCAACACCCATACTGAATTCCAGCATTACCGAGGGAGGGCGCCACGAACTTTTAGGTCATTTCCAATCAGGTGTCCGGATACTTTTGATCACACAGTTTACTTCTTTGGACACAGTGTTTAGTCTAATCTCTTTCTCTATGGATAAGTATATAGCGTTATACGCATTTCTCTGTTACCACTCCATCTTCAGGCCACAAGTGGCCCATCGGGACCGTACGACCGCCGTGTTATCCTCAGCAGAGGATGCTGATAGAGGGGCGTGTGGTGAGCACACCGCTCTGGCGATCGTTATAATGGTTTTCTGTGACCTGAGGCACCACTATCGGGTCGATAGCCCCTCAATTGGCATCACGAGGCTGAGTGCACAACGAAAAATGGTAACAGCGCATGGCACCCTGATGGTCACCCATCCAAGTGCCGGCCACGCCCAACAGCACTTAAATTCGGTGGTCTGGTAGGAAACGGTGTATCCACTGCGGTACGGCCTTACCCATTTATCCGTTGAGCAACGTTTAAAAACTTTTCCGAAACTATTGCAATATTTCCACCATCAGTGTGATGTGAACTGACTATGTAGTGCAGTGATAGCCAGAAAAAAGCGCAGCAGAAGTTCTTACATTGACTTTATCGACTGCTTGGCTTAGTGCCATATTCCTTGCTGTACAGAGGAAACGTCGTCAGGGGTTGTATTTCCTTTTAAATGAACATGAAGAGTCACAATCGCAAAAACATCTTTTCATAAAAGTCCGGTTTCGGTTTGTTTTAGACCATCTTCAGACCTGCCACGCTGATGGCAGACGATGGTGATGAACGGAGCAGGCGCTATGACACCACAAACGCAGTTAGGAAGTTCTGAAAATGATCTAAAACGGACCGAAACTGGCAACCGTGTAAAAAAAGAAGTTTATTGCGATTCTGACTGTTCATGTTCATTTATAAGTAAAAATAAACCGTTGTTCTTCAAGAGAAATGTTCTCAAAAATTACGCATTTCCTTTTCGTTGTTCAGTAGGAGGCAATAGTGCTTTGAAACACGTACGGATTTGTTACGCTAGTTCCCCCTGTAAACTCGTGTTCAAGGCGTGTCCTTCAATCTTGCAGGGACCTGAAACGCAAACTGATCTTCCAAACACGCAATTAAGGCGATGCATTGAATATAGCCACGACGTTGCGATGCTTATTTCACGCCGCTCGCGTTTCGTCCGTCGCTCTCGTTTGATTTCACTGCGCAGCGTTTGAGTTTACGTTTCTAGCGTATGCTTAGGTCTATATGGAACATTCCAAGGACGTACTCGGTGGTATTGTGAACAATTTTGACATAGTAAAATATGATAGACACAAGGATATAGAATTCGATGTCCTCTATCTTGTGAAAGTGACTGCAACGCGGAGTGTGGTTATTTCATTGAAAAATTTGATTACGATGAGACGTTATTCGCAGCTGGTACGATATGAGTTTAGAAAAGTATATATACACGTCATCTTTCGAGGACAAAAAGAGAGACTCGACTAGAAACTTTAATTGTAAAGCAGCTATAGGGATCAAGTTTCTGAAAGTAACTAAGAGGGCCTTAAAAAATTCACCATTAATGACATGGGGATTGAATGTCCTAATAGAGATTAGCTCCAGTTCTTCCCACCGGATCACGCTTATTTAGTTGACCTTGTGTGATAATAAGGAAAAACGCACGTGTCTGTCGCCGTCGTCCTCGTGTCTGTGGTGGTCCTTACGTTTCTTTTGTGAAGTTCTACGCCAAGTATGATACTCATTTGGTGGTGCTTGAGTAGCCTAAGGTGCACTTCACTGTTACAGTGCTTTTAAATTACGGGTAGTGCCTGCTTAGTATTAAAGCTGTGAAGCCTCCAACTTGAACTGAGGCTTAGCTTAGGGTACGGTAAGTGCCTGTGTGGGCAGACCGTTTGTTTCAAGCGCCTATTGACGTAGTAAGTGGCGCCAGGCTAATTGAGGTACAAATTGTGACTTCTCTAGTTTGAGTAAGTTTGTGCGTGGCTTTGAGCTGCCGCTGTTTGCTCGTTATGTGCACTACTTTGAATTACTAATTGAGCACCTACAGGAACGTTAGCTGCGTTACTAGTTGATGGCGAATGCCCGTTTGTGTCCATTCTGTGTGTGTGTGTGTGTGTGTGTGTGTTTATTTTTTTTTAACTTTCGATATTCACGTCACCTGATTTTCAGTAACGCATTTCCCGTTTACTTCAATGGCAATTTGTAAAGCGATCAATATGAAGTCAGAACTTTCCAGGTTTTCCTATTAAATTCGCTTAAGTAATGTTTCTCTCTTCAACTTTTTTGCTAATGTCATCGAACAGTGGTGTTGTGCCTTGCCGCGCGGAGTAGCCGCGGGGTTTGAGGCGCCATGCCACGGACTGCGCGGCCCTCCGCCAGAGGTTCGAGTCCTCCCTCGCGCATGGGTGTGTCTGTTGTTCTTAGCATAAGTTAGTTTAAGTTACATTAAGTAGTGTGTAAGTCTAGGGACCGATGACCTCAGCAGTTTGGTCCCTTACGAATTCACACACATTTGAACATTTGAACACTTGTTGTGCCTTGCAGTGTGACACTTATTCAGTTCCATTACAGAGCGTGATAGTTCCACTTTCTCTGCACCTTGCTCCTTCTACATCTACATCTACATATATACTCCGCTAGCCACCAAACGGTGTGGGGCGGAGGGCACAATTCGCGCCAAAGTCATATTCCCCCCCCCCCCCCCCCCCCCCTGTTCCACTCGCGGATCGCGCGAGGGAAAAACGACTGTCTGAACGCCTCAGTACGAGCTCTTATTTCCCTTATCTTTGAATGATGATCATTATGGCATTTGAAAGTTGGTGGTAATAATATATGCTCTACATCCTCGACAAAGATTGGATTTCGGAATTTATTGAGCAGCCCCTTCTGTTTAGCGCGTGGTCTATCTGCAGTTGTGTCCCACTTCAAACTTTCTATGAGATTTGTAACGCTCTTGCGATGGCTAAATGTACCAGTCACGAATCTTACCGCTCTTCTTTGGACCTTTTCAATCTCTTGAATCAGACACAACTGGTAAGGGTCCCATACAGACGAACAATACCCTAAGACTGGACGAACTATCGTATTGTAAGCTATTTCCTTTAATGAAAGGATCCTACCAATAAACCGCAATCTAGAGTTCGCATTACCCGTTACTTGTGTAATCTGATCATTCCAGTTGAGATCATTTCGAATAGTCACACCCAGATACTTGACTAATGTTACCGCTTCCAAAGACTGATAATTTATTTTGTACTCGTACATTAATGGGGATTTTCGCCTTGTTATACGCAGTAGGTTACACTTACTAATATTGAGAGATAACTGCCAGTCATTACACCACGCATTTATTTTCTGCAAATCCTCATAGAGTTGTTCAAAACTTTCGTGTGATACTACTTTCCTGTAGACTACAGCATCAAGTCAAACAGTCCGAGGCCGCTGTCAATATCATCAACCAGATCGTTTATATAAATCGTAAAAAGCAGAGTACCTATTACGCTGCCCTGGGGCACACCTGAAGTTACTCTTGTTTCTGTTGAAGTTACCCCGTTCAAGACGACATAAACCTCCCTGTCTGTTAGAAAACTTTCTATCCAACCGCATATGTGATTGGATAGACCTTAACTGAGCACTTTTTTTAGCAAGCGACAGTGTGGAACTGATTCGAACGCCTTTCGAAAGTCGAGAAGTATGGTATCAACATGGGAGGCGGTATCTAGAGCCTGTTGTACATCATGCACAAAGAGGGCAAGCTGTGTCTCGCATGACCGCTGTTTCCTGAAACCGTGCTGGTTTCTGCACATGAGCTTCTCAGAGCTCCTTCCGCAGTTGATGAGGTGCGTGCCATCGTTGCCATCCTTGCCGTATTAGCTCTGGTGGTACGGGTCCTCGCTTCCAGTACTTGGATCAACGAAGCGACATTGGGCATCTCAATGGCTTTGCTGTTGATGCGGTTTAGAGAAAAAGGAAAGAAACAAAAATAAGGAAAAAGAAATTTTACAATCAAAGTTTGTCAGCCCAGCTCTTCCACTCTCCATTTTCCACGCTCTCTGCATATATCTGTGGGTTCACAAAATTAAGAAGATATCCTTAGATGTTACCAGTATGTACTGTTTATCAATATGTGGGGTGAATATCCACTATAAAATGCAACCAAATTAAACAGAGATTAGTTTTTATGGGGCAAATTATTAAATTCGTATGTCTTCTAGAGCTCACTATAAAATGTATCTATTTCTCTTTCAACAACAAAATATACAATGTCAGTGGATTAGCGATAAGTGCCAGCATATCTAGAGCAATATCCAAAATATTTCTTAAGGACATTGAGTAACAAAAGCTATTCAGCAGAAACCTCTCATAAGCACAAAAGATTCAGTTTTACGAAAGTTATGATCATACATTCATCATTAGTGATGACAATAAAGATGATTTCTATCCTGTCTCTTCGTTTCCAACAATGTGAATACAAACTTGTAATTCCACATGAGTATGATAAGAACAAGACAACAGTTTTCTTGATTTAGCAAGAATCCATTGAGTGATGGAAACCACCACACAGAAATGGAAACCATCAAGCAAAAGACTATAGCTAACAGATACCAGCCTTAATTTATAGGCAATCTATCTACAGATAATCTGTGTACCAGTAAGAAACAAATTAGAAAAAATAATGATAAGCAACATGTATACCAATAACATGTGTCTTGAATTTCTCAAAAGAAGTCAAATAGCTTTAAGATCTGCTGTACCAGAGCAGCTTCCTCCATAGGCTACCCACAACAATGAAAACCATCTCAATATTTATACAAATTCTGAAATTTATGAAATTGTTTGATTTGGATGTCCTATTACACATTAGAAGAAACTAGATGTAACTACAATATACAGTTTAAAGAATACATCAAAGCCTTATGCTACAATGCTATTCATTCATCAGTAAGATGAAACATAAATTTGAAAATATAAACAATAACTTGAATATAATTCAAGAAAGATATAATATTGCCATAATGAACAGCTTCAGATTTTCACACACAACAAGTAGATTGAACAAAAACTATTAGAGAAATTCATCCAATGCAGACAATTTTTTAAAAGTTTTCTAAAATAAATTAATGTTGTATAAGTAAATTGTTGCCAAATTCTAAGTGTTATTTTAATAGAAATAAATTCTTTAGTTGATTATGGTGTGTGATGCTTTAACATAAATCTAAAAATCCATATTAATTATGAAGACCAAAGATCCATTCTGCTTTAAAATTAAAATCTTCAATTTTGTCCTGCTACATATCATGTAAAATGAAGACTTCCACAACAGTAATATGTAGCAAGAATGTTGTAATGTTTGTGTGGCTAATATCATTCCACTGCAAGACTTGCAAAATACTGTATGTAACTAACACATATAGTCCTCTATGACATTCACCTAGTTATGCAGTAATGTATAAATGTGTATAGCACTTTCCATGGTATAAATTATGCTAATGTTTCTTCACCAGTGCTGGTCAACATATAATCTTCCTTCCCACATCGCTGTCTGGCAACCAAACAACATGTGCATGTAACAAACAAATGTCATGTTGTAGAAACATCCCACCTCATGACAATAGCATAACCATTGAATGTTTAGTAGAGTTTAAAATAAAAGTGTCTAAAGTTGTAAACTGATGATGTTTTGTGTAGCCCCTGAAAAACAGCCAGTTATAGATGAAGTACTCTTCCAGTCAATCTGGTAGTGGGCTGAATCGTGTCTGTTTTGTTTGCTTTGAGTAAGTCGGTTGCTAGTTTTGAGTGGACAATATTTTAGTTCTGCATTAAAAATAAACATTTCTGCTTCAGTGAAAATGATGTTATTAACATTGATTACCGCTAGGTCATAAGTAAATTTTGGGGGGGGGGGGGGGACATGAATAAATATCTTTGATTTTTCAATGACCACCCCCACCCTCATGTCAAGTTGAGCTGGATAGTGATAATTCATGAGAATGAAGACATAAGAAATGATTTCTTCCCAGAATAAGAACATAATTTGGATTATGATACCATAAGCTTAGTGTCAACATGAGGAAAGCTACTGAAGAAACCACAATATGGTGGATTTCGAATACCCCAGAATATTTCGAGTGAAAGGGTTATCTCAGCTGGAATTATGATATTATGTTACAGATTTGCTAGCTGTATGCAGAAAGTTGTTTGTTGTGGTTCATTTTACTATAAAAACGTGTAACAGGCACTTGTTAGCGTAATATGGCATTAAGATTATAAATTTTAAACGATGATAGAGTTACTTATAATCTATTCCAGTGCATAGGAACATTTGGTTCTTAATAAATATATATTTTAAACTTAGATTGTCGCACAGAACATGAACCAATAATGTAAACAAACTAACGATTATAACGTTGTTAAGATGTAGTGCCTTACCTCAGAGATCAATCATTACTTACTTAAATTGTTGACAATAGATACATATGACAATTACAACATTTTTCATTCTTTATAACAACTTGTTAAAAGTGTTACTATTGCATATACACGAGAATAAAGATGTAAATAAAAATAATATAAAAGAACTAAGAATACAAAATGTGAACACTTAGTATCAACATTATCTAATTCTTATTGTTTCTGTACAATGCTTTGGGAATTACACTTTATTAAGATCACTCAGGAACCAGAAAATGGAAGGAATTACAATGTATCATCTGGTATGTCCATGAAGCTCTCAAAGAAGCTCATTGCCATTGTATCAGCATTCTCATTTACTTTGTTCTGTCAGTACTTTCCACTGTGAATGAAAATTTACCATTGTTCATAGAGATTGAGTTTGTGGCCTTTGTTTATTTTGTGAAGTATTATTATATTATCTGTGTCATCAAAGGAGGGTTTTGTGTCCTGAATGTAGCTATGGCAGATCTACGGGGTCTGTTGGCACTAAGTGCATTAATGTGTTCTTTGAATCTAGTTTGGAAGCTTCGTCCAGTTAGACTGACTCATTCGGAGGGGCACTAACTGCGTTTTATCTTTACTGGTTTTTGTATAGAGTGACACTCTGTTACCAAATCTATTGTTGTTGGAGAAAGCAAGTCTTACATTGTATGGTCTCAACACACTAGCAGTTTTTGTGACATGGTACCAAAGTAGGGGGGGGGGGGGGGGGGCATGCTGTCCTGATGTCTATCTGCTTCTTGTTGTTATTTATGGTTCTATCTGTTCCTTTCCTCACTTCCTTATGTATTTTTCTATGAGTGCAGATTGAAAACCATATGCAGCTGCTGTCTATTTGATGACCTTAATTTCGTTTTGGAGCAATTAATTGCTTGATGGCATTTTGTGTGCTCTGTGCAACGTCAATCTGTAAGCTCTTGCGTGCATGCAGGTGGCATGAAGAAGCATGGATATTGTCATATGTAGTTGTGAGTTTTCTGTAAATGCTAAGTATGTGTTCACTGGTTTTTTCTGGTGATAGTGAAATCCAAAAAGTTTATTGAGTTCTGACTTTCAAATTTTCAAGTGTACTGAATGTTCTTGTACATGATGTTTAATGCTTGAATTAATGTCTCAACGAGTGGTTAGTTTTCCGTCTCTGTTGTTAGTAATTTGTCATCCACGTACCTTTTGTAAAACTTAATATGTTGTGTACAGGGGCGGTTGCTATTGAACAATTTTTGCTCAAGGTGGTTAATGAATATGTTAGCTGTGGCCCTATGCTGGAGCCTACTGCTAGACCATTTGGTTGTCTGCATCATATATTAGTGATAGATAAACCAGAAACAAGACCTATATTAATATGCATAATTGAGTCAACGTTTTTACAAGCAGTATATTTTAATCAACACAAAACTACTTATTAGGGTACACGAAAAATTCCGAAATGTATCACAACTATTACCATTATGTTTAGTACAATTTGTAAGACCATAGGTTTTCAATTTTCTTACGAATACAACGATAAAAATTACAGTATAAACTCGGGGAGTTTTCGCGATACTGCGTTAATTGTTACTTCGTATTTCGGAAAGGTTTTGGAGTGGGCTTTATATTTGCATACTTTTGTTAACGGGTTCTCACGGTACGGTGGAGTTGGTTGGTGAGTGGATTTCCAAATGTAAAGCAGTAAGTTATAACTTGTTATTACGTTTTATTGTGCCAGTTGTTGTATGTGACGTGATGTTTTTCGTCTCGTTCAGTCTGCGATCTCTTTCTTCATATTGGATACAACTTAAGTAATGACAGGTCGTAGGCCAGCACGGCGAGCTAGTTATTACCGGGGCAGAGTTGGTGTCGTCAATGAATGATTGCGCCAGAGCCGCTTCTTTCGCAGCAGAAGCAGACGGACGGCTGGTGTGGTCCCGTGTACGAGCAATAACAGGCCCCGCTCGCCGTGATTCACATAATCATTAGTATCGCCGGTGGTCAATTACTGGCAACGAAAGAAATGTGGAAGCTTTAAATTAGAGTGCGGCGCTTCTTGCTCGGCACATAATTAGCTGGCGACTTCTGCCGATATTGTCCCGGAGCGCATGCGCAGAGCGGGGGCAAAAATGCCGGCGTGGTAGGCGGTAGGCGGTGCCTTTTAGGGAAGACGCGCCTACTGCGCATGGGAAGCCGACAGCACAGCCACACAAAGGCTACCTTTTTCCCTCTGTGATCTACCGACCCGTCGCTGCACCTGAATAAGCGACAACAACGAACTGCAGGCCACACGTCCTACCAGCATATAGTCTATTGCGGGCCTTGCATCAGTTGCGCTTTCTTTGTTAGTCGCGTACAAACGTACTGCACCAAAGTGTCTCCACGATTGATTCGCACAACAGTCCAGCGCTGTATAGCCTCAACAAATGCAGTGTGCACATGACAGCAGTGAACACAGAAATGGACAGTGCGCTAAATTTACTTAATCGTATAAATGCTATTTATCCTTCGTGACAGTGGCGTACCACCACTTTTTACTAATTGAGCTGTAAGATTCTCACATGTTTCCTATTACTGTAAATAATTCATCTTCACTGTACTAGGACAAAGATGAATGAGCGCACTCCACGACTAGCAAACCAGATCCTTGACTGTGAGTTTATTTTTATCTATTGTTGGCACTCTCGTCAGTCACTTGTGCAGCGCCGGGTTTTTCTTATTTGAGGCATTGTAGTGAGCACTTGAGTTGGCAGAGAATGAGTCTGTTTTTTGTGAATCTGGGACAAGCTACCTGGGATACTTTGAAAACTCATTGATAATACTTTGTCGTTCTTTGTGTTAACGGAGAAGATTTTGAAGGAATTTTAAAGATAACGAAGGCATACGCAACAATGAAATGTTTCTTTGTCAGAACTGTTAATCGAAAGAAATCTTTGCCCCTCAGATTACTAATATCCTTCAAGTTTAGTGATAATTACATCTCTTTGTTTCCATTATGTCACAAATAACGCAGGTAGTTGAAGTGCGTGTAATTTTTTTTTTAATGAAAGAATTTTGTAACTGTAAGTATTCTTGTGTTGTGCAGCTTTTTTGCCAATAATCAGGGTTTGATTTCTCAAGAATTATTTTCTTTAGAGCACAACATCCTCCATAACCGAGTGAGGTAGCGCAGTGGATAGCACAGTGCAACCTCATTCAGAAGGACGACGGTTCAAACCTGCGTTCGGACAGCCTAACTTACGTTTTCCATGATTTCCCTAAAATCGCTTAAGACAAATGCCGGAATGGTTCCTTCGAAAGGGGATGGCCGCTTTCCTTCTCCATCTTCCCCTAATCTGAGCTTGTGCTCCGTCGCTAATGATCTCGTTGTCGACAGGACGTTAAATACTAGTGTTCTCCTCCTCCTCCATAGTAAAGTTTCGAGTACTATACTGTCGGGTGTGCATTGCACCTTACACCACACGAAGTCACCGATCGTTTCTGAAAAGCAAAAAAGAATGAATGTAGTAGTCAGTAGTTTATTTTCCATCAGCTCCTGCGTTTGCTGATTTGTTATTGCTTTCGACAGCGTTGGTACTCCAGAGGCAAAAACAGCAAGCTGAGCAAGAAGTAAGCCACTTTTACTTCAGGCTAGATCTCGCCTTGCATTCTTGAGCAAACAGTCCGTAGTCAGGATAGTCAGGTGCATTTCTAGCAAGGAGATTAATTTTCAGTGAACAACGTTGGTAATTTCAAACATATTCTTCCTACTAGAGCAGTAATTTTATTTTGTGAACATTCCAAGTCAAACATTGCACTTCATATCAGCAACGATCATAATGTACTTCGGTATTGAGTTTTAGTTATATAGTTTTCTTTGAGCACACAATTACTTTCTTTTGACATTAATTAGACTCAGTTTCTTTATTGCACATTTTGCATTTCTTGAAGTATAAACTTCACATGCGCAACACAGGGCCTACCTATATCCAGTTTTGCTCAGCAATTGAATACGGTATCTAAAGTACACGTTACACACGGTGAAAGTTTTAGAAATCGCTACATCCAGTTTTCTCAATTACAATTTTTTATAGAAAGCTCACAAAGTATTTTTCTGTATCTTGTGTCTAATTGTCGAAAAGGGAAAGTCTGTCTGTTTGTTCGTCAGAAGCGGTTTGCTTCTTTTCATTTTCGAAGCATCATCAGTGGCTTACAGCATATATTGTGATTCAGATTTGTGATGAAGTAGGATTTCAATTTATATCTACATTCAAGTTTTTTTTGCGTATTTTTAGACTGAAAATTACTTATTGAAACAGTAGTTACTCTGGTTAGTTGACGCTTTTTTTTCATTCCCCGTACGATTTCCCGTCATCATTTAACATATGTCCGGTAATAATTGCTTTAATTATTCTATATAATTCAACATGTGCTTTTCTTCTTATTTTGGTGTATATTTCATAGTCATACTTCGCGATTTTCAAGAGTGTCCCTTTACAAAAGTGTGTTTATTCTGGATATTTATTCTCTGTAGTGTTGCCAACGTCTGCAGTTCACTTTGTTGTATCTTGTTATTGTTGTTATTGTTGTTGGTGCTGGTGTGTGTGTGTGTGTGTGTGTGTGTTTCGTGCTTTCTATTTTAATTTATATTATTATCGCTATATTAGAACTAATGTCATGTTGTTGTTGTGGTCCTCAGTTCGAAAACTGGGCTGATAACTCTCTTAAGGCAAATACATTCAGAAAATACTTGGTGGTGTTCGAATTTATTTCATTTCTTTTTCATTAATATTTTCCTTGCTACAGTCAGTCTGTATTTTACATCCTCTCTACTTTGACCATTACTAATTATTTTGCTGCACAGGTAGCAAAACTCAGCTTCCACTTTCTGTATCTTATTTCTAAATCTTATTGCCTCAGAATTGGCTGACTTCATTCGACTACATTCAGTTCTATTGTTTTCCTTTTGTTGAAGTTCGTTTGACAGTCTCTTTTCAAGACACTGTTAATTCGGTTCCACTTCTGTTCCAAGTCCTTTGGCGCCTCTGCGCAGCCTGCCGGGGTGGCCGAGCGGTTCTAGGCGCTACAGTCTGGAACAGCGCGACTGCCACGGTTGCAGGTACGAATCCTGCCTCGGACATGGACGTTTGTGATGTCCTTAGGTTAGTTAGTTTTAAGTAGTTATAATTTCTAGAGGACCGATGACCTCAGAAGTTAAGTCCCATAGTTCTCAGAGCCATTTTGCACCTCTACGCAATTACAGTGTCGTCGTCGAACCTGATCCTTCAACTTTTCGTTGCCTTACTTCACTGCATACTCAATCTACAAATCAGATAACATCACAGATCGGCTACAACTCTGTCCGACATCTGTTTCAACTACTGTTCACCTTTCATACCCATCATCTCATAAATGCGGTCACTTTCCTACACAAGCTGGTGATAGTCTGATATCATCTATGTTGCACTATGGTTATAAAACAAGAATACTACAATTAAAGAGAAATAACAATAATTATCTGTGTCTGTCCTTTTTTATTTTCACCCACGATGCGTTTCAAGCGCCCACACCCGCATCTTCAGGTGCACTGGTGGTTTGCATTACATTTTAGTTTGCTGGATGTAGTCAGTTATCTGTTTTGACTTTCATTTCCCTACAAATAAGGTATAATCAGCACTTGTGAACGTAATATGACACTAGACATAGAAATTTTAAACAATAATAAAGCTTCCTACAATATGTTCAGCTGGAAGGACCATGAGGTTCACCATAAAAATGCATTGTCATCTTTATATGTCTTACATATACAAACCAACAGTATAAACAGTCCATCAATTGTACAGGTGTAGCATAAAGTGCCTTGTAAGTCAAGGAGTATTCATTACTAGCTTACAGTGCGAATCAAAGACATAGATATCAAATATATAAGTGCTTAACTCTTCACATTCTTTTCATTTAAGAGAACAATTATTGCAAAACACAAAAGCATGAAAAATAAAAACCATTTTTTTATGTCTCGGTTTGGTGATTTGGGAGTTGTTTTACAATTTTGGTCACTCAAACACAGATAGCAGCAGAAGTCACTTCGCACCATCAGCTTTGCTTGAGAAGCTTCTAAAAACTTCAATTGCCACTTTCTCAGCTATGCGTGTGTTTTCTGTTGTCTATAAAAATTTCAAGTTCTTCATAGATCTTCACCATGTGGCATTTGTTTAGTTTGTGAAGTATTGTCAGATTATTGTCCATGTATTCCAAAACATGTCCTGTGTCGTTAGTGTGAGTAGTTATCGCAGATTTATTGAGTATATTGTAACTAAAACCATTTATATGTTCTTTAGACGCAGTTCAGAATTTTTGTCCAGTCTGACCCTATATACTGTACTGAGGACTTACAGTGCTGTATCTTGTAAGTAACTGAGTAAGAAAATTTGTCTTTGTTGGATTTTATCTCATTTCGTGATCTATTACTACCGTTCATTGTTGGTGGAAAAAGCTATTGTAACATTACATGGTTCCAGTACATTAGCAGTTAGCTGATAACAGCACCAAAGTAATTAATGCATGCTGCCCTGGTGCCTGTCTGATTGTTGTTCTTATTTTTGTTTCTAGTTATTCCTTTTCTATCTTCCTTGGACATTACGTCCACGAGAGCAGGTTGAAAACAGTAGCAGCTGCTATTTGTTTAATTACTTCAATACCATGTCAAAACATTTCATTGTTTAATGGTATTTTATGTGCTCTTTGAGGTCAAGGAAGTTTATTGAATTCTGGCATTTTTCACTGTGGTTATAATTCAACTTTCGCTGCATGAGAGGGCCCCATGAAAGATGAGGGAACGTAGGAAAATGAAACTTAGTGGAAACGTTTGTAAGGGCATGCCTGGAAGAGAAATAATGAATAAACCATAAAGAATCATATTTCAGTTTCCGCATGAGAGGGTAACATTTCTTAACTGCACACCGTATTTACGTTCCAGGTCACAATCGTTGCTCTACGTGACAACCATCTGCATCAATGACAGCCTGGAACTGCACTAGGGACTGCTCTACTGCTGCCCAGACCATCTCCAGTGGGATGTTGGCTACCTCCCTCACTCTGCTCATCATCAACCTCTGAGGTATGTTAGTGTCCCATATGAAAACCATGTTCTTCAGGTAACCCCACAGCTGGAAAACACAAGATTTCATATCTGGTGATCTTGGTGACCACGTAGTTTGGAGAGATCAGCCAACGATTTGGTTTTCTCCAAATGTGTTACAAAGTAAATGACTGACCGCATGATCAATGTGAAATGGAAACAGGTGATCCAGAGCACCTCTGCCTATAAAGCAGAGTTCACATGTTGGTGCGGCAGGTCACAGTGACATGTGCTGTTCATGGTGCATGTTCTTGGTTCTTGGGTCATTTGTGGTACCTGATGGCAAGTCATGACACTAATACTACTTTTTTCCCCCTTCACTATTAATAAAGTGTTATCCACATAGCTTTTGTAAAGCTTAATGTCTTGTAAATGTGGTATGCTAATGTTAGATAATTGACATCTGTTTTAGTAACTGACTTAGAGCTGTTTCTAAAATGTGTGAGTGCTAGTAATTCACCGTCTGGGTTAACACACTTGAATATGATGTCCCATTCCATTCATTAACTGGCCACTGCACACAATGGAACCATCATCACAAAGAGCAACATGAACTCTTAGTGCAATATTATTCTTAAAACAAAGGCACAGAAAACTAATGTGAAAAACAGGAGCTTTATATTTCAGGCTTTGTTTCCAATCAAGACTGAAACAAGAAATGATAAATGTTCCTCATCTTACCAGCTCGCATTTTTAACCCTGCTAATACCGTGGGGTCTATAATGACCCCAGGCCGTAATTTTCTGTAAAATGTACCTTATTTCCTATTCCTGAATATGATGAAAAATTCGGACTTTTCCTGAATTAAGTAATGGGTTCATAATATATTAATATAACTTTTTGAAAATATTAAGTTTTGCAGGAAATCAAGACAGAACCACTGAATACCACTGGGGTTAAATGCTACCCCATTTTCTCTCTTGCGGTATTATTACTCAATAATGCTGCACTGAATCCGTAACTGTTGCTGTATTTCCTTTGTTTTATTCTTGTAAATATTGTTGTAACATGTGATTCTTGCAAATACTTTATAAACCGACAGTTCCATACTAGTTCTATACAAGTGAAGACTACTATTGTGTGTGTTGCATTTAGTGAAAAATCTCTCGTCACCTTTCTGAAGATGAAGTGCTTGAAATATTACTGCAGGATAATCCTCTATCTGGGGAATCAAATAGTGATATCAGCGATATAGTTTCTGATGTCTCATGCAGCGATGGAGAAATGGACGTCTTAGAAGAGAGTATTCCTCAATCAGACGAAGTTCAGAAGAAGATCTGGACAGCGCAGATGTCCAGCCTGAACAAGAAGTAACACATATTTCTGACTGTTATATGTAAGTACACATTGTATTTTTGTAAATGTGCGGAAGAGTCTAGCCTCAAGATATACCCTTTGTTTTTTTTATTTTGTGTAGGTCTAAAAACAAAGAAGAATTGTGGCACAAACACGAGTTGAGAAGAGCTTGTGGAAGAGAAGAGAGACAGAACATAATGCGAGCAAAGCCAAGTCCAACAAAATTCGCAGCTTTTAAGTTGTTTCTTAGGAGAAACATTGCTAATGTAAGTGGACTAACAAAGAGGGTACTGAACTGAAGTGCTTTATCCGTTTATTGATCTTAGCAGGTGCTTACAAGGCCCATAATAAAGCATTTACACATCTGTGGAACAAAGGGGATGGTAGACCCATTTTTAGTGAAGCAATGGCTAGAAATCGTTTTACGCAAATTTCAAGGTGTAATCCGATTTGATGACGCAGATGTGAAGCGTCACAACTGTGCTCCTGACAAGCTGACTCCCATTAGAGAAATATTTGAAATGTGGGTACACACATTTCAAGAAGCATATGTTCAAACAGCAATGTAACAATTGATGAATAACTTGTTGCATTTCGTGGTAGATGTCCATTTCGGCAATATATTCCTTCAAAACCAGGAAAATATGTGTAAAAAATTATGAACCTCGTGAAGTTGGTCAAGGCAGGAGAGTTGCTTTAGATATGGTGAAAGACTTAGAAAACAGTGGTAGAAATGTAACAACTGACATTTTTTCTCTAGCCATAATTTGGCGAGAGAACTTCTGAAAATCAAGCTCACACTCTGAGGAACAATTAGAAAAAATAAAGGAAAACTATCACAAGCTTTCACTCAGACCAAAGGTCAAGTCAAACATTCATCTAATTTTGGATTCCAAAAGCATGCTTCAATTTTTTTCATATTGTCCAAAAAAGGGAAAAGTTGTAACTTTGCTCAGTACAATGCAATCAATGAAGTAATATCGTTAAGAATGCAAGCCAGTAATGATTCTGGATTATAATAAAACAAAATCAGGATTAGATACCATGGACAAGCTGGTTAGAACATACTCTACAAAGAGCATGAGCAGAAGGTGACCCATGGTATTATTTTACAACATGATTGATATCAGTGCAGTGAATGCATTTATCATATGGCTACATCTTACACCAGACTGGGCAGAAAGGACCAACTACAAGAGACGGGCATTTCTCATAGAATTAGGAAAGCAGCTCATTGGAAGAAAGCCAGACAAAATTATTTCCCCGGTACTTCCATGAACAGTACAGACAAAAAAAGAGGAATGTGACCGTTTTGTAAAAGGTCCGAGGATAGAAAATTCACCGATTAATGTTCAAAATGTGGATGTTCTGTGTGTAAAAAACACTCTGCAATTTATTGCTGTAAGTGTAATGCGTAATAAATGTCAATTCGGAATTTAAAAATGTTTGTAGTTTCATGAGAATCGTTTGTAAATTTCATGGAAATAAATAATTTAAAAAATTATCCATTTTAATTTAATCTAATGTCACTGACATCATGTTTTAGGTTGTGGAAAAAATAAGGAATGTGATTTTATTCTACCAATATTAAAACTAACCTTGATAAAAAAATAAATTCTGTTGGGGTCACTAAAGTCCCCAATTGTGCTCAGTGTAACAAAAAATACTCCTTATTATAAGGGTTAAAGTAACAAGAGAATTAACACCATGAACTCTACATACTTTGGGGGCTTGCCTCTAGCAATAAGGTAACACGATATTGAAAACGTCTCTATGGCAACGCCTCAGTATTGTCGCACCTCTATAGATGGCTACTGCTTTTGCCTACAGCTGTTAGCACTTCGCAATTGATAGCTTGCAACAGCACTGCCACTGCGACCTGTAAGGGATCTTCTAAGACCATCTCGACTACAGCACCACAAGAGATACTTCAGCCAGCAGCATGGGATGAAAAGAAGGAAGTGAATGATAACAATTCTAAGTTGTCAGCTGAAACTATTCTTGGAGGGGCAACTCTATGCTTATTGCCACTGTGATGGAACAGGTATGTGTCCTGAAGCTTAAAACTTGGTGGAACATTGCAAGAAATTACCTAAGATGGTATATAAAAAAGTAAATAACAATTGGTTAGGCTGGTGCCATATCTGAACGTTCTTGTCTTATTGGTTGTTATTACATACATAGTGTCATATAACAAGGGGGAATACACTGTACTGGACGGACAGAAATTCTTTTGAGATGTACAATAAAGATGGGGTAGCAGTTGACATCCATATTGAACAGGTACTTTTCTCATCTCAACGGGGCACTTGTAGGCTTAGGCCCTCCTGAAGCCCCTTGCATAGCGACTTGGACCACGAAACTGCTACACCAGAATACTGAAAGCAAGCCACCATGGTTTCTTCCATGTAACCTCCCAAGTCTCGAAGAAAGCTGTTGTTCAGTTAGCTTCCTTATGTAAGAACCTTCAGCCTTCTCATAGCGTTTTGTACTTGTTGCTTTTATTCATAAAATAAATGTAACTGAACTGACACAGAATCATGAAGTGATATGTATCAACGATGTTTCAAAGTTTTGCTCAGGCTGGATTAGATTGGATTAGATTTACTTTCATTCCAATTGATCCACTGTGAAGAGGTTTTCCAGGATGTAAAACATGTCAGAAAAACAATAATACATGACAAATATTTACAACATAGGTCCCAAGTGTAATGATCGTCATTTTTTTAATGAACACTATATGAAAGATCTTATAATTAAATGTGTCCTTTGAGACTCCCGTCTCGTTATTATGAAAGGATAATTTTACAACACTCATTTATTAAGATCGCAGTAATACACTGAATCTATAATTTTAAGACAATGTTTTTTTATTTATAAGGTAATAAACATATAATAGAACTACTAAATACTTATTCACAATGAACACATTACTGCACTGAAATGATGCAGAAGTTAGATTGTAATTTATATACAGGGTGAGTCACTAACTATTGCCACCTATAATAACTCCGAAAGTATGATAGGAGTTGAACAGTTTGTGGGACAAAAGATGGATGGGATAATGAGGGCCATAATATGATATTGGTTTTTTGTTGCTAGGTGGGATCGCTTCACAGATATGAAGGTCAACTTTGTTATTTTTGAATGGGATGCTATAGTTTGGTATTTATTTTCTGATAGTCGCTATCGAGACAAAACATGTGCAGGCACCCATCATGTTGATTCCACATGCTGTTCCTTGACCCTAAAGGTAATTATTCCAATAACAGACCTAATGTTTCTTACAGGAATGGTGTGTATTTCTACCATTAAGATTTCCTTCGATGAAACAGGGGCCTATAATTCTGTTCTCAAAAATCCCACACAATACATTCATCGACCACAGTTTTTGGTGTGTAACTTACCGCAGCCGATATGGATTTTCAGTTGCCCAATAATGCATGTTATGCAAATTTCTATGGTTCGTGAATATAACCTCATCAGTAAGTAAAATCAAATTAATAAATGTGTCATCCCTCTGAATCAGTAGTTGAGCCCATCGGCATAATTCAATGCAATGTATACAATCCATTCCAGTTAATTCTAGGTGGACACTGATATGGTATGGATGATATTTATGGCACTGCAGAACACAAACAGCACTACTCTGGCTCATGCCAGATTCCCTTGCAATCTGATGGGAACTAACACAAGGATCTGGAACAACAGTGGCAAGAGTACCAACTTCCGTTTCCTTGTTGGAACTTTCCTTTGCTGGATATGTTTCCAATGCATTAAAGTTCCACTTGTCCTCAATTTATTATATACATATTTAAATATACGACGTGTAGGGTGAGTGCATTGATGATATCGTTCAGCGTATAAGTCTCTAGCTTTCACTGAATTTTGTTGGCCTTATTTGGCGAATATTTACTATTTGCACAATATATGAGAGAGAATTTCAGGGCATGTCCTTCAATAAGTGCCCAAATGATAAGGAATACTACTCAGTCCATAATAAAAAGATTGCAGCACTGCACTGATACCAGTGGTCATCACTTCGAGCACCTTCTGTAAATGGACGCTCATGACACCTCTTTGACCTTCGTTGACCTTCAAATACCTTACTGGATTCGTCTCAACAGACACTATCAGAAAAAAGTACCAAACTATAGCATCCCATTTTAAAAAAACAAAGTTGACCTTAATATCTCTGAAACGACCCCACCTAAAAACAAAAAGCCAACGTCATATTATGGACGCCATTGTTCCACAAACTTTTCAGCTACTATCATAATAATTTCAGACTTATTCTAGGTCTAGGTGGCAATAGTGATGCATATATATATATATATATATATATATATATATATATATATATATATATATATATAT
Organism: Schistocerca gregaria; assembly: GCF_023897955.1. NCBI lineage: Eukaryota > Metazoa > Arthropoda > Insecta > Orthoptera > Acrididae > Schistocerca > Schistocerca gregaria. The sequence continues at coordinate 801,519,551 of NC_064921.1, read as the reverse complement.
ATATATATATATATAGGGTGAGTCACTAACTATTGCCACCTAGACCTAGAATAACTCTCTCATATATCGTGCAAATAGTAAATATTCGCCGAATAAGGCCAAGATTTTATGATGGACATTACTTCTGCCAGGGTAGTGAGGGTCAAATTCATATAATGGAAGTTACTTGAAATTCAGTGAGAGCTGATATATATATATATATATATATATATATATATATATATATATATATATATAATCTACTGAGAATTTCATCAATCGAGTAGGAGTTGGCCACCACTAAATCCTTTAGGATTCTCTTAAACTGAATTTCATTTGTTGTTAAGCTTTTTATGACTGCTGGCAAGTTATTGATAATGTTTGTTCCTGAATAATGCACACCTCTTTGTGCAACAGTAAGTAATATTAAATTCTTGTGCAGATTATTCTTATTTCTAGTACTGATTCCATGAACTGAGCTGTTGGTATGAAAATGTGATATATTTTTAATGACAAATTTTATTAATTAAATGGCATGGCAAGCCGTTCCACAGGACTACATCCAGCATCTCTACGATCGTCTCCATGGGAGAATAGCAGCCTGCATTGCTGCGAAAGGTGGATATACACTGTACTAGTGCCGACATTGTGCATGCTCTGTTGCCTGTGTCTATGTGCCTGTGGATCTGTCAGTGTGATCATGTGATGTATCTGACCCCAGGAATGTGTCAATAAAGTTTCCCCTTCCTGGGACAATGAATTCACGGTGTTCTTATTTCAATTTGCAGGAGTGTAGATTAGCCCATTTCCATTTAAAACGGGACTATTTTAATTAAAGGCTTCTGCACATCTCATCCCCTCTCTTCACTTGCATCAACTGTTAAATATATTGCCACTTTTAATTAAAAGACTCTCAAGAGATCTGCAAACATCTTTAGCACTGAGAGGATATACTTAAATGTTGATTGATGATTTAACTTTTATTAATATCTCATCATTACGTTTTGATATATGCCCATCACCAGGCATTCGGTATAAATAGACGATGTAAGCCAGGAAATGAAATTTAAAAGCACACGTTTCAATAACGCAGTGTAGTTGACAAACGCAACTATCAGAAATCACATGCATTCCTATGTCGCCTTTTGTTACATTTCCGCAGATTATTAGTACCACAGTGACGCAAGCAGCACAACACAACAGAAGTAAACATATTTGCCAGTAGGTGTCGTTTGTGACAGTACACTTATGAGGACATGATAAATCGATATATGACCTGGTAACTTGAAACTGGAGTTGTATAACTGATTAATAAAAGAATATAAATTTTTTTTATTAAAGGGGCAGCTATTACATTTCAAGCTGCAAGATTTTAAACAAAGTTAAAAGCAATGCTTCACTGTACAACACAATCACAAATAGATCTGTATATGAAAAATTGTAAAGAGAATAGTATGTAACAGACGAAAACAGATCAGAAATATGGTTTTTTAAGTAAGTGGAAAGAAGTCATGCCAGCTCATTTTCTTATGATAAAAGGAACCATAAAAATTTATATCTAATTGCACGTTATCACAGAAGCATGGTCATAAGCCATTCCACGAAAGACAGTCATATTTCCAGTCATTGTTATTTGAATACGAAGTTCTCGTTCCTACATTTAAAAAGTACACTGGCGTGCAAAAATAAAGGACGAAAGTAACTTTCTCATGACGTGTCTATGCCAAGTAACATAGCTCAATGAAACTTGGACCATATAAAGAAAGAAGTGCTACATTACAGTACAGTACAGTAGAGTACAGAAGGTAACAGAAAGAAATACGCAATGATACGAACAGAAATAACACTTTTATTCAAATACAAAAATTACAGTGAAGTCGCAACGATTCATGATGATCCCTTTGACGTAACAAAAGGCCTGACATGATCAACACAATGACAATGCACGCTCTGCAACGACGTGCTCCCGTGGTTGCTAAAAGATGGTAAGAGTTTTGTATGGTAGTGCGTTCCGTCCCTCCCTCCACCATTGTGTTTGACAACTGCTAGTTTGCCGGCGGTGCAAGTGGAGTGGACATGTTGCAGTGTGTCTCTACAACACACTCCACATGCGCTCGATAGGCCTTAAGTCGAGGTAACGGCAGGTCAGTATTTTTGACGAATATCATTTCGTCCCAAGAGCTCCTCCAGCTGCGCTGGTCGTTGCGGTCGCGCTTCGTCACCGACAAAAATGAAGTCAGGGCCGAAAGTACTCCTGAAAAGACGCTCGTGGGGAAAGAGTAGAGTTTTACAATAATGTTGACTGCTGAGTGTAGCGTGTTCAAAGATTTGAAGACCACTATGCCTACGCAACATCATATAGATAGCCGCAGCCACGGCCTCTGCAGTTAGCGAGGATAGCGAGGTGCGAAGTGTGAGGAGGAAGGTCCGTCAAGTGCCCAAAAGTGGTAGTACGGCATTGTTAATAAAATACACATTTCTTGTTGATGGATAGACAACTGTCTTATTTAAGACGACCAGTAGACAGGCGAGCACGTGAAGCTAAGACAAGGCCAGTATGCTCCTTCATGTTTTCGCAGCTTAAAAACTGTTACATAAAATTTCGGGCGTGCAGCCGCATAAATTCAGTTTCTTCTTCAAATATTTCGGCTGAATACCGCCCAGCCATCTTCAGGGTGAGCCGAGGTGGCTAACGCTCCAGCATTTGCTCCGTCCTTTTGAAACCAAGGACCGAACCACTGTGTATACGGCCAAAGACACACAAGGCGCCAGAGACGTTGACAGGCGGCAAAGAGGTGTAACATATGCATGGAAATTAAATATATGGCTGCGTAGTCTATCCACACCGTGACATCGATGTGTCACGGAGAGCTGTACCGTCGCGACGTCTTTGTGATCTAATTATAGAAATTGCCGGATTTCATAATTTGTCCAAGCTAAAGCCGCTATCTCTATTAAATAAATTCGTCGACAACCGAATTTCAATTGCTTCTTTCACTACTGAGTCCTAGAAGGATGAAGTCGACGACACAATTTCGGCATTATCGTACACCATAAGGTGCCCAGTGTCAATACAGTGCTCTGCCACCGCAGATCTATTAGGTTGTGAGAGACGGGTGTGCCTGCGCTGCTCTGTGCATCTATCCTGGACTGTACGTGTCGTCTGTCCGATGTATGATCTGCCGCACTTACAGGATATCATATAAACCCCAGGATTCCGAAGCACCTAATCATCTGTAATTAAACCACAAAGACATCGCGACGGTACAGCTCTCCGTGACACATCGATATCACCGTGTGAATCGACTGCGCCGCCATAGATTTAATTTCCATGCAAATGTCACACTTCTTTGCCGGCTATCAACGTCTCTGGCGCCTTGTGTGTCTTTGGCCGCATACGCAGTGGTTCGGTCCTCCAGTTCAAAAGGACGGAGCTAGTGCTAGAGCGTTAGACATCTCGGATCACCCTGAAGATGGCTGGACGGTATTCAGCCGAAATATTTGAAGAAATTTTATGGAAAAGGCCAGTATGCATTTACTCCTCCAGGCTTTGCAGTCTCGGCCACTGGGGCAACGGGTCTGAACACCGAGTGGGCAGCTACGTCACAGGAGGTTGCTGACTAGACGCACTGCGTTTGTTATTTGCGTGGTCCCGGTGGCCAGAAGCAAGGTTATCAGGTTTCCAGCAGTTGACATCGTAGACAGCGCTCGGGAAAGGCAACCAACAGCTCTGTTCGATGTGTCCGTAGCCATCAAGAGTTATGTCCGGCCTTCGAGTGAGAGAACGGCCAGCGACGATGGTGTCTGCTCGCGGATACAGGTCGCGGGTGGCAGCTACGGCACTCGCCTGGGATGATGGTAGTTTGGCAGGTCACTAGGTACCATCAGCGAAGCCTGCTGGCTACTAGAAGACGAGGCCGCAGCAGCCCATGGCAGTCATAACTTTCCGGATGGGCTGGCTTTTGCATTGTAGATCGACGTCATCTAGGTGGACCACAGCTGCAGCGTCACAGATTCCACCTCAGGACTGATTAGCTATAAACTGAGAATTAAGTTTTGGAAGTCAGAGTGTTTTTACCAGTCGGTATGTGCCAATGACTTTATCAAGGGGCAATAATGACAGAATGGTCCTGGTTTTCTGAATCTCTGCGCCACGCTGTGTCACAACTATTCCGTTCAGGCTTTCAGTTCGGTTATTTCTGCAGCGTCTGTGTGCTGTGAAGCCACTCTCGCGTTCGGCTTACGCATTGTTACTTTACTGTGCGTTGTCGGGAGCGCAGCCTTATGGTACCTTCTCTGTGAGGTAAATACTGCATCGGGACATTGGTTATCTATCTTGGGTGGTGAGTAGCAGTTAACTCGGTGGTGTACTACGTGCAATACCGGCTGTTCTTCTTTGTTGGCCTCCCAATCTAGATAATGGTACTAAACTGACTTGGGTACACCTATGGCGCTGGCACCAGCCAGGAAAACTGTAAAAAATGTTCACATCCGTAATCTGTTTATTATTTCAAACGCCGTATTTGTTAATAGTTAATCCCACAGTGACACAAGATGGCCACTGCCTTCACGGGAAAATTTTTGCTGTTATTTACGGAGCCATGATTGTACTCCGCGGAGCATCTTTTCGTCCGAAGTAAATTGACGGCCACGAATGTCTTTCTTCACTACTCCACAAACACACAAATCGTGTGGGAGATACCGCGTCTATCCAGGATGCGAAAGGGCGTCCCAGCCAAATGTCTGCAGTCTAATTGAAACAACCTTGGCAACGTATTCCTAACACATCCGCCGTACAATTCAGATCTCTCCCCATGCGGTTCCGTATTTTTGGAGGCCTTATGAAAGAAATTCTTGGCTGTCGATTTATTTCGGACGAAAAGATACGCCCCTGGGTACAATCGTGGCTCCATATGCAACCACAATGAAGACACTGACCATCTTGTCTCACAGTGGGGTAAACGTATAAACAATTAAGGCGATTGAAATAATAAACAGGTTATTTACTTGATTTTCAGCTGTATAGTTTTCATCTGACAGCGCCTTATAAGAACTCTACAGTCAGACACTATACGAACTGAAAACTACTGATGAACAGTGTTGGTGCTGGTCGAAGAGGAAGCTCCGTAATGTCAATTTTTTTATTACAAGAAATGATCGTATCATGTATATGCGCGTGGAAAATCACAATAATGGTCTATCTTTGCTACATGAGATACGCAGGAAATCGGTGAAAAATTCAATAAAAAATCGAGTATAATAAAAAGAAGTGGTTCAATTGTTGCTTCTGTCTAGCTTACTTGAAACCTGGAGAAGCAGGAGACGTATTTTGTAATCTAATGAGCAACATGCCAGGAGGTCCGTTACCCACGTAGTCCGCTGCCTGTGTCATAAAAGATGGTATTTATGAGGAAAATGTATCTTTGTCTCCTTGTGTTTGGGCAGGCGAGCCCCCTGCGCTTTTGGCAACGACAGACGAGTGCGTCTGTTCTCATTCTAGTTAGCTCTTTGTTCGAATTTGTTCACCATGAACAGCTTGAAAAGAATACTGACAGACTTTTATAGTCCTCTAAATAACGTCAGCTCTGTTTGAGCCTACGCATGTGTAATTCAGGAGTATAGTGGATGGTTATACGGCTTTAACTAATGTACCACGCGATACAAATTCTATTCTTATCATATTCCATAACATTTTCGAAACGTATTTTTCTCTGCGTAAGACGATGAGCCTGTTTCTGTGTTTTGGGACATTTATTTAACTTGTCATGATACTTTTTATTCCTGTATTCTGAAAACACATTATAATTTATTGTTTCTAAAACTAACTGATTATTCAAACTCAACAAACTGCAATTACCATTGAATGTAAACTATTCTATAAAAATGTCATCTGTGTATAGACAGCGATATGAGTTATACCCTACGATTGATCGCTGTTAAGCTTTTGTATATTTGGTTTGTGTTACTCTTTTCTGCGAATAGTAGTTGGCAGTGAGCTCTGGATGAGAGAATGTGGGGGCAGTGGGTAAAAGTTAATCATTGTTTGTTCGCCATTTTTCTCACACGAGCCAGGTAACTAATTTTGTGGTCAGCCAGAAAGCGAAGGGAAACATACTGACCTTAGTTTCCAGCCTGCACGGCTACATTCTGGTCCAGTTCATTGAAAGAGAAGTTTCTATTCTCCTATTTCTTTGCGGGATCAGGACTATAATCTTGAATAAAATATAAAGTTCCAGTCAAAATTCATATTACGTAGAGTTTCTCGCACACAACACTTAGAAATTCACTATTGTCAACTGAAAGCAAGTCTTTCTATTCTAACAGCACATTTAGCAGTTCAGAGGCGACCTCTACGGTACGTTCCTACCAGATTGTCTTTCGCCCTGACTAACATTACTCAATGAAAGTTTGCAATAAATGTTCCAAATTAATGCTCCCCATAAAAGTGGAAATAAGGTCATCACTTTCCATGCGGAACTGTAATTCTCACTGACTGCACATTAACAGTTACTTTGGCGAATTCTAAGCGATCCAGGACGGGGCACAGTCCTCGTGAGTTCATTATCCGTTTTTACCGCAAAATAAGCGCTTTGACATATTTCGGCTCTGACGTCATCCGAGGCAGAGCGCGATCCGACGTTTAACAGACGTAGGTCTTACAGTAGCTGAATGCGAAGTGAATCTTAACTCTGGGGTTGCGTTTATATAGGTGCCGGATCGGGCGGCCGAGGGAACACCTGATTTCTACAGCTATCTGCATACTGCAGCAGCCTCCGAATAACCGCTTTCTCGGGCACATAAACTTTAAAAACATAGTTACAAATTACTTCAGAAACCTCTTAATTTTTATTTGTATTTAGTTAAGTTGTTTGAAATCACCGACAGAGTTTCAGCTCACTAGAATGAATACTTTGCTTTCTAAAATTTTTATAGTTGAACTAACAATAGATCGTTACCTCTGAACCATATCTGTAATAGAACTTCTGTCAGCAGTTATTAATACTACAGCTCTGAAATTTGCTATTGCTCTATCACTTGATGTGTTTTATCATCCACTTTAACCAAAATTCTCTATCACTAAAATCACAGGTACTTAATCTACAACAATTGGGTACATTTTAGTTACAAAATTTGTTTTTACTTCATTAGTCAAAAACTATAAGACGAAGCTTAACATGGTCTTTCATCATAAAACAAATTTTCATGTTCCTAAAAATGGTTCAAATGGCTCTAAGCACTGTGTGACTAATCGTCTGAGGTCATCAGCCCCCAGACTTAGAACCACTTAAGCCTAACTAACCTAAGGACATCACACACATTCACGCCCGAGGCAGAGTTCGAAACTGCGAGCGTAGCAGCAGCGCGGTTCCGGACTGAAGCGCCTAGAGCCCTTCGGCCACAGCAGCCGCCTCACGCTTCTAACTCCCTTATTTAGCACCTCTGATTTTTCCTAAAAACGTGGATTCCGGTGTTAATTTTTATTATATGGTTTTGGAAACCTGCACCACTTGTTTATGAGCTCTAGGTGCACCTTCTGACCAAATTCTGGCTTTCTAGCTTCATTATTTGGCGCCACTTATTTTTCTCTTCAACCGGCATTTTTACGTGATCTGTTAAGTCTAGAACATAAAGACTTGGCATTTGGAACATTATAACACTAAACTATATTTTAACAAAGTTTTAAACATAAATTTTGATTTTTGATTTCATACGTAATTGTGGTGCAACGCTTGCGCGCTACGTGCAGACGCGTTTAGGTGACGTCTCGCTACTAGCAATGAACTGGTGTAAGTCCCGGCACACTCGCTCACATCTGTATCTCACACACGGTACAGCGCTTGGCTTGCTTCAAGAAGCAGTTGGTTGGGAGATGTATTGATGGTCGAACTTGGGAGGGCGAGATCGTAACTTGTCTCCATTGCACCCACCCAAAATATATTGTCAACAAATGAACAAATTTGAAAAATTGTTCTGTGCTTATTCGGGAGTGAGGGACTGTAGGCTATGGTGATTTCAGATGATGTTTCATTTCAAAGGCGTTTCATTTACACCTGATTACACCTTTCTGAGAACACGATAGAATAGCATTATTGACGATTATTTTGGATGAAAGAACTACGACCGTATATTGAGACCGAGAATGAGATTAATGTATTGTTCTTTAACACTTTCAGGATCCAGGCACTCTCTCGGCGAAATCGAATCCCGTTTTATTTCAGGACAACGAGCAACAGCAACAGCAACGAGCAGAAAGATGAGTATTAATTTCAACCATTAACATTTCACAACGAGCAGTGTTAACGAAGTAGTTCTAGCACTTGAGTCCTGCAACTCTTCTTAATCAATTGTACGTATTGTGTGCACAGATAAAATTGTGATTGGTCTCCTATTACGACAGTTGTTCAACAATATTTTAATTATACGGGAGAACAGGGTGGCTTTAGAGTACCAAAAACTGACAAGGAAGGCAAAGAAAGACAAGCACTCATCCAGTGTAAAACTGTCCAATGGCAGAATGTTGAAATGGATACAGTGCACTATTTGAAGTCTGTTTCGCACAAAGCTTAGATGCTATCATTAGCTTAGAAATATCTTCTGAAAAACTTACTTTAGACTGACGCTCACAGTTATTAATTTCTTTCCTTTAAACTCTTGCAATGTTTTCATCTCTATGTATGCAGTCCATCAAGTTTCCTTAGAGCCGCATGGGGTTTGGCAGTAGTGAATGCAAGCTAGCTGCCACACTCGTGGACACAAAACACAATTAATTCTAGCATCTGTTCGACACTTGTAGTTTTACAGCGTCACAGTACGACACTGTTAATGAGAACCACTAAAACGTTCAGTGCAGATAAAGTTTGATTACCAATAAATAAACCCCCAAAAATTATGAAAGACATATCTTTCCTCGTTAATAAAAAAATGTTCCACATAAGGGCACGTGTTTTCCACCGGAACGCCAACAGAGTGAGTACACAATTCAGGTATATAGAGTCGTCTGATGATGTTTATTTACAGAAAAGTGTTGCCACATCAGATGGTTGTAGAACAAAAATACGATTAAAGTTAATCCTTAATTTATTGCAATGCAAATAGAGACAGCCAGTGCAGCAACTAAAATGGATGTTTATGTAGACGGTGACCTGTTTCGGGCTACGGCCATTCTCAAACCAACCAATCTTTGCCAGTTGAAATGTCCGTCCAAAACGGCAATAAATGAAGTGGATGCATATACGAATATTAGTTGGGATCACACACATATGAAACCATTTTCTTTACTGTTATTTTGGACGAACATTTTACTTGGCAAACATTGGTTGGTTTCAGAATGCGCATGACCCGAAACCGAACACCGACTAAATAAACATCCATTTTAGTTGCAACTATGGCTTTCCGTTTTCGCATCACAAGCTAAAATGAGTTGCTGTCCCAATATACTCAGCAAGGTGGAGTCAGGCCTTAACTTATTGATTAAAGAATAATATGATTCGCAGGTCAAAGGAACCTATAGTGACAATTTACCACGACATGAATAATGAACTTACTGCACATGGAATTATAAACAGAAATAAATTACCTAGTCATGAGATAAAATTCCTGTCTCTACTGATTGCATTGAATAAATACTGAAGGCCTCTGTGGAAGACTACTACTCAGGAAGCCAATGATCTTTCGATGTCTGAGCAGCTCGCAAATTCAATTATACTGGAGAAGATCGACCGATGATACCAATACAAGAAATCCAATATCAAAAGAAAGCTCATAAATTAAGCATGCTAATTGTGAGTTGCTCAGAGGAACCGCGACACTTACTCAAACAGAAGAGAGAAAGAAGCGCCAGGCAGGGTCGGACACCACGCGATATGTCCTCCGGGACAAGACCGTGAGCTCCACTTCCTCCAACCCGACTCTGTCTGACTGTCCTCTCCTATATTCCCCACTGCTCCCCTACTCTACCACTGGAGGGGAGGAACTGGAGGGGAGGAATATCGTTTTCTGTCATCGTGACAACTGAGAACTTCTCCTCACATTCAAAACTGCAGGTGTAGCCTGCAGAATTTTCTCAAAAAGCGCTTGTAGCATTTCTGTAAACTGACTAGGAGCTGGTACTGGGCGGGCTTTCGCCACGATAGGCTGAGAATTCGTCTGAGCACAAAGTGTACTTCGTTGCCACGCTGCGTACGGAAATATGGTGCTTATGCTTCTAGGAGAGACTCAGGGTGTTTCTGGCGTCCCCTCCCCCCCCAACCTCCTCCCCCAGGGACCACTTGTATTACGCACAGCTATGAGAAGGCCGGCCTGGGAGCACCGTTACGTCCCGCACCTCTCTCACGCGGCTCTAATGCCCTTCGGGGAATTCATGGAAATATCCAAAAATTCCAGTCCCCGGCTACCCACCGTCATTAGTCTGATGTTGGCCTTTCACCAATTTCCAGCAATGGGGAGTTTAACGAGCTCAGTACTCCCGACTTCACAAGCTGTGTTCCTCCATCCAGAAAATTTAGTATAATACAACAGCAATAGCTATCTTTATGCTTGCTTAGCGACGTGTGACTAACAAGTTACATCACACATTTGTTCGGCACGCTTCTTTCAGTTGTAATTTTAAAGATAATACTACGGCTATTCGGAAAGTAAGCCCCGCTGGCGTGAGAAATGGAAACCACAGTGAAAATCCTACGACGCTTTGCACAGATGCGTTGGGCAGTGTCTCTAGCGTGCATGTTGATAGCGACAAGTCATTCTTTTCCATTCCGAGCCCACAATGAGCACGTAAAGATGCCTAGAAAAATAGTGTCTCCTGCGAAGTATGAGGGGCTGGTGTGAGATTTCGCCTGATGTCATGCAGCCCACATAACGTAACTGTCATGCGCTTCCTTCTGACAAGGGAACCTCCCCATCGCACCCCCCTCAGATTTAGTTATAATTTGGCACAGTGGATAGGCCTTGAAAAACTGAACACAGATCAATCGAGAAAACAGGAAGAAGTTGTGTGCAACTATGAAAAAAGTAAGCAAAATATGCAAACTGAGTAGTCCACGTGCCAGATAAGCAACATCAAGGATGGTGTAAACTCAGGAGCGCCATGGTCCCGTGGTTAGCGTGAGCAGCTGCTGAACGAGAGGTTCTTGGTTCAAGTGGGCCCTTGAGTGGAAAGTTTACTTTCTTTATTTTCGCACAGTTATGATCTGTCCGTTCGTTCACTGACGTCTCTGTTCACAGTAGTAAATTTAGTGTCTGTGTTTTGCGACCGCACCGCGAAACCGTGCGATTAGTAGACGAAAGGACGTGCCTCTCCAATGGGAATCGCAAACATTTGATCGCAAGGTCATAGGTCAACCGATTCCTCCACAGGAAAACACGTCTGATATATTCTATACGACACTGGTGACGGCAAGTGCGTCACATGACAGGAATATGTTGTCGACCCACCTAACTTGTACACTTGGCGAATGCGTAAAAAGATTCTTGTACCTTGTCCGATTTAGGTTTTCTTGCCGATGTGATAATCACTCCCAAAACAGTGGTGAAAACATAAGAGTTTGTCACATAAACTGCAATAAATGAATGCAACAGTTTCACAGTCGCACAGTTTTCCCTGTGCTCTGTCAAAACATATGTTAAGTTTCGATGTTTGTTTAGGTGTAGCGTCCCCATACTACGGAGCAGTTACCTCGCATCGGATGGACGGAGAGATAATAATTGTCTGAAAATAAAAAATTGAACTTCTCAGTGGAGGGAAGACTTGTACCAAGGACCTCTCGGTCCTCAGCTGCTCACGCTAACCACGAGACCACGGCGCTCCTGAGCTCAGGCTATCCTTGATGTTGCGTATCTTGTGCGTGGACTACTCAGTTTGTATATTTTGCTTATTTTTTTCATAGTTCGACACAACTTCTTCCCGTTTTCTCGATTGATCTGTGTTCAGTTTTTCAAGGCCTATCCACTGTGCCAACTTGTAACTAAATCTGAGGGGGGTGCGATAGGGAGGTTCCCTTGTGAGTGACAATTCTCGGCAGCACTCTGAAGTGGCAATGAAGATGCTCCTGCAGAGTTTTAAATGCGAAATGTTTGATCACCCACAATAGAGCCCGTAATTGATTCTCCCTGAGTTTTATCTCTGTTCACATGAACCGCTAGCTATGAAGACGACGTTCTGGCACAGACAACGAACTGTAGACCAGCGTAGAGAATTGGCAGGAAGCACAGGCGGCTCCTTTTATGACGAGGGTATTGAAAAGTTGGTGCAAAGCTAAGGCAATTGCTTTATCGGAGCGGCAACTATGTAGAGAAGTAAGTCGAAGGTGTAGCTAACTGTTGCAATAGAAGAATTAATCGTTCTCTGTAGCTTGACATTGCAATATGCGTGTTGCTCGAAGTGACCGAGGGAAAGTGAGACGTGCGCTGCCAGTTGCTGGCAGTACGAGCAGTTTAGGGCAAGTTGCGGCGCCGGCTGTCCCCGTGCCCCGCCGCTCTGACGCCTGTGTACAGCGTGCCGGCACCTGCGGCGGGTGTTGCTCGCGCCTCGCACCACGAAAGCCGCCCGCCGGGCCCCGCAACAGCAGCGGCAGAAGGCCGAGGCTGCGGGCGCGCCCATTATTACCGAAATTAATTTCAATCGGCCGCTGTGGGTGAGTCGGCAGTCGGCGAACAAAGCGCTGCCTGTCCCGCTCCCTGTCCCGGCAGCCCGTCCTAATTATACTCGCGCCGCTGCCAGCGCAGACCAGCCGCCGCCCGCCCTAACGAGCGCCACAAAACTTGGCCGCCCGCTGCCTAGCCGCTAATCCAGCGTCAGAGAAGAGTTAACGTGGTTGGCGTCGCCTACGTTTACATCTACATCTACACTCTGCAACTCACTTTATATTTTTTCATAGGTCAAAAATGGATTCTCCTGTCACACAGAGACAATAAATTTGAGTATATTACGGATAAAACTTCGTTGACTGTCTGGATTTCTGTTTTTCGTATTGTTATTTTCCGACAGATCTTTCGTAAAGCACCATCGAAGTTGACTATAAGTTTTTCATAATCACCTGCATCTGCTTTGCCAGATTGTGATGAAAATTTCGAATGAATCTCGAAGTTTCGACTCCGTAATGTGTTGTTGTTATGGTCTTCAGTCCAGAGACTGTTTTGATGCAGCTCTCCATGCTACTCTATACCGTAATATGTTGTTGATGTTGTGGTCCTCAGTCCCGAGACCGGCCTGGTGCAGCTCTCCATGCTACTCTGTCCTGTGCAAGCTTCTTCATCTCCCAGTACCTACTGCAACCTATACATCCTTCTCAATCTGCTTAGTGTATTCATCTCTTGGTCTCCCTCTACGATTTTTACCCTCCACGCTGCCCTCCAATGCTAAATTTGTGATCCCTTGATGCCTCAAAACATTTCCTACCAACCGATCTCTTCTTCTAGTCAAGTTGTGCCACAAATTTCTCTTCTCCCCAATCCTATTCAACACCTCCTCATTACTTACGTGATCTATCCACTTATCTTCAGCATTCTTCTGTAGCACCACATTTCAAAAGCTTCTATTCTCTTCTTGTCCAAACTAGTTATCGTCCATGTTTCACTTCCATACATGGCTACACTCCATACAAATACTTTCAGAAACGACTTTCTGATACATAAATCTATACTCGATGTTAATAAATTTCTCTTCTTCAGAAACGCTTTCCTTGCCATTGCCAGTCTACATTTTATATCCTCTCTACTTCGACCATCATCTGTTATTTTACTTCCTAAATAGCAAAACTCCTTTACTACTTTAAGTGCCTCATTTCCTAGTCTAATTCCCTCAGCATCACCCGATTTAATTTGACTACATTCCATTATCCTCGTTTTGCTTTTGTTGATGTTCATCTTATATCCTCCTTTCAAGACACTGTCCATTCCGTTCAACTGCTCTTCCAGGTCCTTTGCTGTCTCTGACAGAATTACAATGTCATCGGCGAACCTCAAAGTTTTTACTTCTTCTCCATGAATTTTAATACCTACTCCGAATTTTTCTTTTGTTTCCTTTACTGCTTGTTCAATATACAGATTAAATAACATCGGGGATAGATTACAACCCTGTCTCACTCCTTTCCCAACCACTGCTTCCCTTTCATGCCCCTCGACTCTTATAATTGCCATCTGGTTTCTGTACAAATTGTAAATAGCCTCTCGCTCCCTGTATTTTACCCCTGCCACCTTCATCATTTGAAAGAGAGTATTCCAGTCAACATTGTCAAAAGCTTTCTCCAAATCTACAAATGCTAGAATCGTAGGTTTGCCTTTTCTTAATCTTTCTTCCAAGATAAGTCGTAAGGTCAGTATTGCCTCACGTGTTCCAACATTTCTACGGAATCCAAACTGATCCTCCCCGAGGTCCGCATCTACCAGTTTTTCCATTCGTCTGTAAAGAATTCGCGTTAGTATTTTGCAGCTGTGACTTATTAAACTGATAGTTCGGTAATTTTCACATCTATCAGCACCTGCTTTCTTTGGGATTGGAATTATTATATTCTTCTTGAAGTCTGAGGGTATTTCGCCTGTCTCATACATGTTGCTCACCAGCTGGTAGAGTTTTGTCATAACTGGCTCTCCCAAGGCTGTCAGTAGTTCTAAAGGAATGTTGGCTACTCCGGGGGCCTTGTTTCGACTCAGGTCTTTCAGTGCTCTGTCAAACTCTTCACGCAGTATCATATCTCCCATTTCATCTTCATCTACATCCTCTTCCATTTCCATAATATTGTCCTCAAGTAATATGTATTGAAAACAAAAATGGTTCAAATGGTTCTGAGCACTATGGGACGTATCATCTGAGGTCATCAGTCCCCTAGAACTTATAACTACTTAAACCTAACTAATCTAAAGACATCACACACATCCATGCCCGAGGCAGGATTCAAACCTGCGACCGTAGCGGTCGCGCGGTTCTAGACCGAAGCGCCTCGAACCGTTCGGTCACAACGGCCGGCGAAAGTAAAATCTTCAGAAATTGAAATAATGATAGTCGACAGACATGTATTAATAAAACATATAAGCCACTTGCGTCTGCAAGGTGGCACGGTGGCACGGTGCATTCCTGTTTCATTTGCGAACGTTGCATGGCAACAACGGATATCAGTAAAGCCTGGAACATGCTCTAAAGTCTCTCACTTTCCTGTCGTTGTCATTTCGTGGATGTACCCCGTGAGTCCAGAAAGTTTCGAGAGTGCTTCGTTAGTTACATGTCACATAGATCACGTGAACGATTTTTTTGCCGTAGTGGTGTGGAATAATCAGTTTACAGGTATACATGGCATGTGGCAAGTACTAACATAGTTCTGAAGTCCTAATCGTGTCACTACATTTAAAAGCTATATTTTTATATTTATTTTTAGAGCCTACAACTTTTCTTTCTAGTACAAATTCCTCTGTGGATACAAGGAGTCGTCCAGGAAAAATGATTTTACACATAGGTTAGATTTTAAATTTCCGTTGCTACCTGTATTTTGGGTACGGTAAATTTATCAAAAGTTTTTCTCGCTGAAAATTTAACTCCTTTCTGTGACGCATACAGCTCTAATAACAGTCAATAAAGAATGAGATTTTCACTCTGCAGCGGAGTGTGCGCTGATATGAAACTTCCTGGCAGATTAAAACTGTGTGCCCGACAGAGACTCGAACTCGGAACCTTAGCCTTTCGCGGGAAAGTGCTCTACCATCTTTTTTTTAAATCTCATTTTGTTCGCTTTTGTTCGTTTCGTCTGCTCTGGGCGGACGTCGTAAGCCATCCTTTTAAGTTCGTTGATGATCAGGCCCGGTACTCACAGCTTTACTTCTGCCAGTACCTCGTCTCCTACCTTCCAAACTTTACAGAAGCTCTCCTGCGAACCTTGCAGAACTAGCACTCCTGAAAGCACTCCGCTGCAGAGTGAAAATCTCATTCTGGAAACATCCCCCAGGCTGTGGCTAAGCCATCTCTCCGCAATATCCTTTCTTTCAGGAGTGCTAGTTCTACAAGGTTCGCAGGAGACCTTCTGTAAAGTTTGGAAGGTAGGAGACGGGGTACTGCCTGAAGTAAAGCTGTGAGTACCGGGCGTGCGTCGTGCTTCGGTAGCTCAGATGGTAGAGCACTTGCCCGCGAAAGGCAAAGGTCCCGAGTTCGAGTCTCGGTCGGGCACACAGTTTTAATCTGCCAGGAAGTTTAATAGGTAATAAAGGTTACTTTTCCTCTATTGTTGTAATTCTGAATGTCAATATTCCTATCAAATTGTGACGGATTATTTATGACGAATTTTATTAGCGAATATATGTATTGTGATGCGCAGTTAAAAGATCTAGCTCCTGGAAGAGCTACCCACATGACGTCCTTGAATGAACACCACCTGTTACTCTTACTGCTCTCTTTGGTGCAATCAGTAATTTCTTTATAATTGTCTCATAAGACATTACTAAGTGGTAATAAGCAACACATGCCGGCTAGTGTGGCCGAGAGGTTCTAGGCGCTTCATTCTGGTCGCAGGTTCGAATCCTGCCTCGGGCATGGATGTGTGTGATGTCCTTAGATTAGTTAAGTTTAAGTAGCTCTAAGTTCTAGGGGACTGATGACCTCAGATGTTACGTCCCATAGTGCTCAGAGCCATTTGAACCATTTGCAAAACATCTCAGTAGATAGCTGATTCGTTTGTTTGCAAGACAGGCAACTGTATGAAGAGCAGCAGTAGCTGGACGTAATTGTGTGAGAAGCTCAGTAATGTACTTCTTCCAGTACAAGTTTTCACACAAAAATGTTGAGCATTCTACCCTATTTACTCACTCCTGCTCACGTGCTACACAGTTGTTGGTTAGAATTTTTATAGCTCCATTAATTTCAGTGTAGGATTAATAAAAAGTAGTGAAGAGTTAACATTGTAGGTTTAAGGCTTCAGACGTCCTACACAAACTCCTCCCAGTTAAGGACGCAAAGAACGGTGATACAACCATCTGATACTGTCACAAATTTCCTTCCTTGGAATGTTGTTGCTCAACTCGCACGCCACTTTGGCTTGAATGTCGGTTATGTCGTCAAAGCGTTGATCCTACACGTAAATTTCTGCACTTTGACGTTTTGTCTTAAACTCCTCTTAACAACATCAGATCTAATCACCATTGACGATTTGCTGCAGGAATGAATAGCCCACGTGTTTCATTTCGCTCTAGTCCCAACAGGCGTCCGCGATCGTTGATTTTGTTCGAGAGTCAAGGTCTGGGAGACAAACTTTCCACACACTTTTCTCGTCTTCAAAGCATTCTGAGTAATGTCTGGAACACATGATTTAAAGATGTTGCTGTATTGTGATTTGTGACGCAAAAAAGTTAACACACTGGGGTCGCACGTCCGCTTCGTAACACTGTCTGCTCACAACTCACCGGTCGAATTCACATCTGTTGTTTGGCTGCTGGTTCGAACTGCCACCACAGTTACTATGCTGATGTCGTTTATAAGCCAGGAACAAAATCAGTCTCGGAACTTTCTGTAGGGGCGGGTGGCGGCAGTGACTGGGACTGTACACTCTCGGAATTTAACATCAAACTGTGATGCGCAACGCATCTCTTGTGACATCTGCTATTCAGTTTGCTGAACATCTCCGCAATGTCGTTGCGTTTGATGAACGAGAATGAGACCTAAACGCAGCTCTTGTTTGAATCTTCTCTGTTTCCTCCATCAGTCCTACCTGGTAAAGAGCCCAGACTGACGGCCAATACTCAAGAATTCTTCAACAAGTGTTTTGAAGGCCATCCCCTTCCTTAACGTTCTTCAGATGAATCTCAGCCTGTCATCTGCTTTTACTGCCACTAGGTTTTATGAGCCGCTGGGGGTAGCCGCACGGTCTAGGGCGCCTTGTCACGGTCCTTGCGGCCCCCTCCGTCGGAGGTTCCAGTCCATAGCGTAAGTTGGTTTAAGTTAGATTATGTAGTGTGTAGGCTTAGGGACCGATGACTTCAGCAGTTGGGTCCCATAAGACCTAACCACAAATTTCCAAAAAAACTAGTTTTATGTGATAATTGCACTTTATCCACTTCCGAATGGTTCCTCCTAGGTATTTTATGGCTGTTCAAGATTAACAGTGTTTTGTTGTTAGTAATGGAACGGAACATTAGCCCATCTCTAATCGTGCAACATTATGCCTTCCCACACGATAACATCTGGACTATCTAAACGATCATGTAGGACAGTGCTTCGTGTATCCTCATGTAGTGAGAGGTGAGAACACGTAACGCACACAAGAACACTGTCGAAGACGATCGTTTTGGTAATCCATTTGTTATGATATGCGGAGGGGTAATCATGTACTGACGTATTGACTTCTAAATCCTTGAACTCGCTATTATCACCGATCAACGTTAGTGTCACACTGTACTGCTACCCCACGCGCGTTTTTTCAGGACTGCTTTCAAGCTTGACTTCATTTTTATGGATGACAATGCGCGACCGCAACGAGCAGCGCACGTGAAGGGGCTCTTGCAGCCAGAGGATATTCGGCGAGCGGACTGGGCTTGTGACGGTACAAAACGCCGCTATTATATGAACATTTCTAGTGTGCAAGGATTGCTTTGTGGAGAGCGAGCACGCTACATGGTGCCCGATCCAAGGAAGCGTGTGAAGCGCCCGCGCGAGATTTGTAAGGCTAGGCGCAAATTGGGACGCGTATAGCGCGTGTGGCGCGACGCAGCGCAGCGCGCGATTTTGTAACATCACAGGTTCAAATGGGACCGCGCAAATTGCGACGCGACGCGACTGGGACGCGACACGCGTCTGCGCCAGGTCGCGCCGCGTTGTGGTTGAGGCACAGTTTCTCGCGCCGCGCGTCGCGCTTGCCTCGCTAGCATCGTGGGAAATTTGAGGCGGGGAGCGGAAAAGTAGCCCGGCCATATGCTCACATCGGAACGGCGCATATCATCAGGGGTAGTATAGCCAACACGAAAAATTTTGCCTTACTGTGTACTGAATTTTATTGCCTTTGAGTAGTGTTTCGTTTTTCGCCATTTAAACGCTCCAGTTTTCTTCGTTATCACGTTATGCTTTTCTGTTATTTATATCTGCACAGTTTTATTTTGTTTTTCTTCTGTCGAGAAAAATGTGTACTTCAGTAACTCATGAGCCATTGGCCGTTGGAATTGCACCATATGCCTCCGTGATGTTTTCAGATCGCAAGAAGGGACAGAGGGTAGTGAATAAGGAAGCAAGGAATATTATAAAAGCCGGCCGGTGTGGCCGTGCGGTTCTAGGCGCTTCAGTCTGGAATCCCGTGACCGCTACGGCCGCAGGTTCGAATCCTGCGTCGGGCACAGATGTGTGTGATGTCCTTAGGTTAGTTAGGTTTAATTAGTTCTAAGTTCTAGGCGACTGATGACCTCAGATGTTAAGTCGCATAGTGCTCAGAGCCATTTGAACCGTTTTGAACCAATATTATAAAATCATGTGATTAAGAATCAAGGCAGGAAAGCAAGGTTGTATTCTCGCTGCCTAGTAAGCTAGCCTATCTGTACGCTCTGTTACAAAACTTTAGAAAGGGACAATCTCTACAGGTGTGATCCCTTTGTTCTTGTGGTAAAAAGCGTCAAAGATCTGAAGTATTCACTGTGATTACTCTGATATGTACGTAATAATGTAATACGACACACTGTACTACATGCATGTGAACAACATATTTCCACTGCAAGCTAGGAACAGTTGAAAAGCAGTCACAAATAACAATGTTTTAATTCGTTCGCCGTGATGAGAAAAAGCATTTCAACTGTTGCATGGACATTATCAGCATTAATAAACTAATTATACAAAACAGGCTACACAAATGAAGAAAATGGTCGGTATTATTACGAAAGTAGGAATATCCTCAAAGAGTGTTATGATTAGATATATTTAATTTGTTGAAATGTGCTGCTGACATAGGCAGATCTACTTTAATGACAATGTTTTTCGAACTCCATCTCACAAGGCACACATGGCTAACTTGTGCATTCCTGTCGACCGCATTATCATTAGATCAACTGTTTATTTTTCTCAATAACAACTATTTTATTCGCGATCACGCATTGTCAGTTTGGCAAGCCCTAGCTAAGTAAACAGTATCTGGCATGTGCCTATCATTCCGCCTGAAGGAACGCTCGTCATTATTTTAATACTGCTTAGGGAATAAAATCCTTTGGTAAGTTTCCATTCCCGTCGCTCAGTGTTAAAAATACGATAGGTTTCGGGGATTCCACCAAAATTCCAACAGAATTGCCAATCTGTTTTTGTGTGAGTTTTTAAACTTTTCTCATTCGAAGAAGCAGCACCATTTATGAGTGAAGGCCATATTTCTCTTGGTGACTGGTTTAATTGCACTTCCTTTGTCATAATGTAATTTGCCAAACGCATCTCACAGCAGCTATTGACACAGAATTCCGAAATGTAGGGCCTCATTAAACAAGTAATTGGAAATTTCAGAGCTCAATAGCTTACGAGAAACCTCATAGTATCGGTTTGCAGTAACATAAAATAAGAAATTTCATGTTTATTTTCATACTAGGAAGCTCTAGTTTCGCTAGCTGTCGATAACTCTTAAAAAATTACAGTCACTGGAGTGAAATAAATAAAAAAATAAGTATAAGTAGTGATATATCGCCATAGATAAGAAAGTTCCGTATGCTTAATAATTGGCAAAACACTCTCCTCCTTGTGTGCTATCATTCCCCAAACTTTCGTTTTGATGTCTCGAGCGGTTTAGGAGATACGAGAGATGTTGCGAGTATTTCATTCTCGCGGGCGTGAGATCGGAAGTGAGCGCGCTACATGGGATCCATTTTCTCGAGATCGGAGGCAGATAGAGATTTCCTCCCAAGTCTAAATTAAAATTAAGCATGTTAGCTAAATTTCATACGCAGCAACATGTGGTGTAATACGCACCAAACGCAAAATCATAGCGACCTCTAATTTTCGTTGCAAACTTTTGGAGTTTTGCGTAGTGTCTTACTAAAATGTGTACATCACAATAAGAATGGTCACTGGCGAGGTGATGGGCACGAAGCTGACATAAAACGCTACAAGTAAGGCAAAAATCATATATTTTCAGAGAATAGTTTCTGTAAAATCGTTTGAGAAAGGTAAGAGGTTGCGCGCGCTTCGGTTCAATCAGCGCAGAGCGTCGCGAGTCGGCGCGTGCGAAGTGTGGTGCACCCGTCGCAATATGCGCTGGACCCGCGTGAGCCGTGCGGCACGTGCGTGTTGCGCTGCTGTGTCGTGTCACGTCACACGTGCTATACGCGTCTCAATTTGCGCCTAGCCTAACGGACGGTGGGATGGTCTCTGACGCCGCGCGGCCACGTGGTCCGCAGCTCGGGGCGTTGTTTGGTTTTTCGCGCATTACGCGAAAACTATGTGACTTACGGTGAAGAGCGATGCGGCAGTGGATTGTGGTCAGCAGAATGCACCTTCTGAAAGATCGATCTTTATCTCTAGTCACGAGACGTAAATGTTATAGTAACCTCAAAATCGGTTAATATCACGAATACTGAAAGATTAATAAAAATAGTAAATGTCAACTTACAGGGATGAGCCAACACTCATTAAAAACTTTTCGTCATAGCGGATAGAGTGCTGCAGTCATGTGTTAAGATTCATAAATAATTAGGCCCGTAAAGAGCAATAAACAAAGTTTAAGGGAAAATTCTTCATAAAATTCAATAGAAAATTCGTGACGTAAAGAACGGCACTATATAATATTTTGGGTGGCATGACATGTATTTTAAACTAGTTAAGTTATACTATACACTTAACCTGCAATAGTTTTCATTGTTTGCAAATTATTATTAACATTTATCGCCCATAATTAATTAATTATTGTAGATAAGAAGATTTTGAGCAGCGCAATGTGTAGATCGCTATAAATTACGTCTAAAAACGGTGCTATATGCAGTTCTGTGTTAAAACTTTGCAGCAGAGATGTCAACAAACGAATTTGCGCTAAGTGGCGAAATTTTGCAAAAACTAAAACTTGATTTACAGGCGATAGAATAATCCTCGAAATTAATGTAATATAGTAAAGAAGATGTACTTTTTAGCGCGGTTCCGATGGTGTACTTATTTATGTCGAGCGACGTATGTATCAAAATTTGTAACATTAACTGGTGAGATTGGCACTTAAATAACCAGGGGGGTTGACGTCCGAGCCTACATAAGAGAGTCGTTGGTCAGTCGTTTTGGAGGGTGGGTGGAGAGCAAGCCACTTGAGGGTGGCCCATGCGGTCGTTTGAAAATTGAGCTGCTCGGGGGAACACAATGGTAAGCGCCATCGCCGTGTATTTTGCGGTAGATGGCTAATGACACCACCTGTGGGATGCACAATGCAGTAAACTTACTAGCAGTTCCAAATTCATTCAACAGATGTCAGGGAGGAGCTTAATGGTAAGCTCCACTGTCCGTCTGTTGCGGAAACATAATGGTAAGTGACAGAGAGAATGGCGGCAAGTAAAAACATCTCTGAGATTAAGGCAACAGTGAACATGGCCGAAGACGAGGTATATACTTCCAATGATACTAATATCTACGAGAGGGGTCCAGAATACATTCCTCACGATTCAGAGGACTCAGAGGTATGTTATTTTGTAAATATACTGTCTTTAGGACGTTTCACGAACATAATGGGAAGTGCATGTACATACCATTATGTTCCTGAAGTACAATTGAAAATTACACTCGCCGACAAGTACAAGATGTGTACAGTCCAGATCGGTGGTGCGAGATCATCAAGAAGTCGGCTTGTATGCAATATGAAAAGAGAGGATTTGTCTTCAGAAAGAAGACAGTTGATGATCAAGATGTCAACCTAAGGAAAATATGTAGGTGGAAGGTGACCTCCGAATATCCATCATCTTTATTCATCAGCGAGGCATTTTGTCATGACATCTGGCATGAAATAAACTTCAGGAAACGTGGAAGGCAAGGACCAGTTCCTACGCTTCGACTTAAATACAATGGGCCAAGGCTTATTGAAAAAAAGGAAGTTGCTGACGTCCTATTGCTCCTAAATTTCATATCACCTGTCCACAATGGATTTTTCCTGTCACTAAAGCCAACAGTTTTAGATGAAAAAGACACTAGTGATGAGAGTGATGAATGATTTTGCAGTTTCAGTGAAGTGTTGAAGACTTACTGTAAAATTTAATATGTATTGTTCTATCACTATGTGTTGTTAATGGGGTACGGTAATGTAATAATTTTTGTATATTTCATTTGTTTTAGTCAGTTCTGAGTTTAATTTATGTCTGTATAGTGGAAGATAGATGTTAGAATCACTACAGAATAAAAGGACTGTTCAAAAAAAAATTATTCAGATTTGCAGATCAATTGAAACTTTAGAAGCGCTGTATCTTGAAACTGTGATTTTGGCGCTTACTATTTTGTTCCCCCCGATCAGCGCAATTCTTTATGGCGCCGGTTTATTTCGACAAAGAGTATTGTTTAATAGTGAAAGTGTGCAATCATATGTTTGGTGAATTGGAAGTGCTACGATTATTTGTGTGAGTACGATTTACGAGGTATACATCGTCGTAAGTGAACATGTGGCGAACTGTGATTTCGCGCCAAAACTGTTAGAACAAAGAGGACAGTGAGACCTGTGGTTCTGTTCGAATTAATTGAGTAATTTTCGTATATAGCAGCCTACATTTCTGCTATTGGGAGCTCGGAGTCAAATTATTATTAAAGTAAAACTGTAAACCGTCTCACCAGTGCTAATTTCACTGTGTGAAAGAAAAGGACAACGCCAATAAATAGTGATTGAACTGTGTCGTGAAAAACTGATTTTGGCATAATAATAGCCTAATTCTTTTTCCCTAGCATAAACTGTACTTATGTCCGAGTGAATAATTAATTCAACTGTGCGGGTGTGGAAGTGTACTAATGCACCAAGTGTGGAAGTCATCCGCTGAGACTTACGTGAGAGCCAAAATTTGCAATAACATTTTTTAAAAAAACTAGCATTTGCATATGCACATTCGTGTGAACATTCGCAACCGCACTTTCTTTATTTACCGCCCAGTCACGGGGTGGCTATTACCGCCGGCTTAAATCCTACAGAGCACGTGTGGGGTGAGTTGGGGATACGTCCTGAGACACGTCCACATGCACCGGAGACCGTGTTGCAGTTGTCAACCGCACTGCTGGAGGAATGAAGAGAACTGCTCAACAATACTGAGGCCCGCGTGGGAGCCTGTTGCAGAGCATGACTGGCATACATTGAACAAAAGTGTAATATCTGTTCATCTCATTGCGTATTTCTCGCAGTTAGCTTCTGTACCACAGTGTAGCAGTTCTTCCTAAGTTTTGTCCAAGCCCTTTGACCGAGCTATGTTACTTGGCAGCGACACATAATGCGAAAGTCACTTTCGTCTTAAGTTTTGCATACTAGCGTACTTTTCTTGTTGCTGGAGTCTTCGTAAAACCAGTAATTGGGACATAGATTTTGGGAAATTCTCATGATGTACAGTAACATTTCTTGATCTCCGACAAGGTACGAATGTGCATAACATACATATGGAGGTGCTATATTCGTAATATGTTTCGGACGTATGGCCTACATAAAATACGATTATCTAATTTTAACGTGCACGCGAAGGCCTGTGTTTGAATTTTGTGTGTGTGTGTGTGTGTGTGTGTGTGTGTGTGTGTGTGTTTGTGTGTGGCCATTAGAGGACGTGTGTCTCGATTTGATCGTGTATCAGCATCGTCTCTAGAGACGATTTCCTATTCCACATACCCACATTTTACTCTTTTAGTGATGCTGCTGTATGTAACACAATGTCAAATATATCTTTGCTACTGATACGCGTATATCACTTTGACATTTCAATGTGCATTGCGCCCTACACTATGAGATGCTGTAACCATTCATATCGTACCTACTGCGATAATGTAGATTATTGTTATCAGCCGTCGGCGCTGACATTGGCGTGCGAGTATATTCATGTTAATTCAGTCTTGCGATAGGAAATCAGTGTACTGATAATGCACACGTTTGAGCAGTTGTTAAATTCTACCTCTTTCTTTTTTTCGGATATATCATATAAATTATCCACCTGTTTTTTTCTATGCAATTTTCTGGAATTTTTTTAACTCATATTTTTGACGGGCAGTGTCCGTCATCTGGTTTATATAGGAAGTCTCGTATCTTTTTCAGATGCAATTCCCGAGAATCAGTATTTTTGCGAAAAGGAGAGTTCAGAAGTTGATAGTAAAATGGCGATCCAGTGACAAAGTCTCTTGTTGTAAGCCGAACCGTAAGCCTTCATTTCGAACTCGGAAGTGGAAGCAAATATTTTACAGAAGCTTTCCGCAAGCCCGAAAGCAGTTCTTCGGACGGCATTTAAAAGTACGTCCTATGCTTTTATTCAACAGTCCTCACACTTGAAACTTTACCACGTTTCGAGTGATCAGGCATTTCTTCATACTGATCCCTGAGAGACGGACAATTATTGCGAGTGGTTGTTTGAAAAGACTGCGGATGGCGAACAAGACCCGACACTGTCTTTTATGAGTGATAAAGGTTTATTTCCACTTTCTGGGCACGCGAACAGCCCAACTTTCCCCTACTGGTCTGCCGAAAACCGCCACATTGCGAGTCAGATTGAAGTTTTCTTCGTAGTTTGTGGCAGTTGAACCATCGGTCCGATGTGCTTTGAAACCATTGTCTGTACAGAATTTTATATTTAAATTTTGGAGAAGTTATGCTCTCAATTAAAGGACCTTTGAACTGGAGTGCTCGGCTTTCTGGCTGCGTGCCACATGTCTCGTCAACGCTACCTTGCATTCGTGAGGCCTCCGACATGTGATTTCTGTGCATGGGGACATTCAAAAGGAAACATAAAAGGAAAAAAAAACATAAAACGGTAACCAACCAAAGGAAAACTTAAGCACATGCGTTGAAAGAAAGTTTTACTGTTAGGGATAAAGTGAGTTTCAATGTGCTATTACGAGCGCAAAAATGCATGTAGATTCAGGGCGACCAATTTCAACGTATGTTGTAATTTTCAAATGGCTCTAACATTTAAAATACACTATCTGACATAAAAGGAAAACCCTCAGAAGGGGAGGATGAAACGAAATGAAGCTTCACGGGTAGAGAGGGTATGTGAAATTCCAGCGATCACAATAGCGAGTCAGATTTACAAAGAAGTTGGCGACATCAGCCTATTTATCAGTATGACGCTGCAGCTACTATGGCAGGATAACTAAACTAAACTCCTCCCGAACAGGCCATGAAGGCCCAACGGCCCTGACCCGCCGCCGTGTCATCCTCAGCCCATAGGCGTCACTGAATGCGGGTACGGAGGGGCACGTGGTCAGCACACCGCACTCCCAGCCGTATGCCAGTTTTCGAGACCGGAGCCGCTACTTCTCAATCAAGTAGCTCCTCAGTTTGCCTCACAATGGCTGAGTACACCCCGCTTGCCAACAGCGCCCTGCAGACCGGATGATCACCCATCCAAGTGCTAGCCCAGCCCGACAGCGCTTAACTTCGGTGATGGCAGGATCCAAGCACTGATGCCTTTGGGAAGCCGTTATATCTTTCCTGAGATAAGCTGGCCAACAACTGTTGTAACTGGATACTGCACTCGGGTAGTGCTCACATCCGAGATAGCGTCACACATGTTCTACAAGAGACACATATGGGGATCTTGCTGTCCACGGGAGTACATCAGCGTCACATGTTCATACAAACACGCGCCACATGTGGACGAGCATTGTCATGTTGAAAAATGTCATCACGTTGCTCTCATATGATAGGTGACACATGAAGATCCAGGGCGTGCGGTTCTGTCGCCAAAGTCTCCTCAATCGCCGTCAGCCGTGACTAAGGTCATAACCGATACGTCCCCAAACCAAGGCAGAATGGAGACGCTGGGTATTGGAACTTGTGATACGACACAATGGCTCCCATCAGGCCTCGACAAAGCTTCCGTTTACGTGGGGAGAAACCCGAGTTCGAGCCATATTCAACAGATCGCAATCTACCATAGACAAAAGAAGAAGAGGACGTTACGATGAAAGCAA
The DNA here is from genome assembly GCF_023897955.1 of Schistocerca gregaria. Lineage (NCBI taxonomy): Eukaryota > Metazoa > Arthropoda > Insecta > Orthoptera > Acrididae > Schistocerca > Schistocerca gregaria. The sequence continues at coordinate 801,492,529 of NC_064921.1, read as the reverse complement.
CGGTGTGCCACCACATTAGATATCCTTGCGGGTTATCCAGTGACGATGGACAAGATCCAAACAAGTGGCTGAAGGTATATGAGCGTATGGCCAAATTTAACAAATGGGATGACACTGTGTATGGCTAACGTATTTTTCTACTTGGAAGGCACTGTCTAGCAATGGTATGAGAACAACGAGAAGTTCACAACCTGGGAAGTATTCCAGACGGAGCTGCTCAATTATTTCGGCGACACACAACGGCAGAAGTGCAAGGCTGAAGAGAAATGAAAGTGCATGGCACAGCGTCCATGAGAAACGACAGCATCCTACATTCAAGACGTCTTGGAGCTGTGCAATATAGTGGATCCTCGAATGAAGGAGGAAGATAAGGTTGCACATCTCATGAATGGTGTTGATGAGGACAGTATCAAGCCCTACCACTGAAGGAGGTTTCGACAGCAGACGACTTCATAAAATGGTGCCCGTATATCGAGACAAATTATCAAAAAAAGAATTACACGCAAGAAGCTTGAACGGCTTCCAAACGTCGTATCGATGTCTGATTTCACAAGTGTTCTTCGGCAGATAGTGAGAGAGGAAGTTCAGAAGGCACTTCGACTGCACTTTGAAGAAAAAACCGAGACGCTTCAAGAGGTCATAAGGGAGTAAGTGGAACAAACACTGAACCCAATCTCTCGCTCTTCATTTCCCTTTAAAACGGTAAAAAGTCGAGGCCCAGGCGTAGTTATGTTCCTACAATGCCGCATAAGGAATATGTTTGGGCACCAAGGAAGACTGATGTCTGGAGGACCCAGGATAACCAACCAGTATGTTTCCCCTGCGGACGATCGGGACATGTGGTGCACTATTGTCGAGAAAGGCGGCGGATATTTGATGACGCCCGCGCCGGAAGACAGCAGACCGATCTTAGCCGGTGCCAACTCCGGGACGACGAAGATGAAGATGTGGGTGCAGGACGACGTAGGTCACTATCGCAGCAAGCTAGCCGCTGGAGGGGACACCGATCAAGGTCTCCATCGCCGTTTAGAAGCTCCAGCCGATCACCTAGCCGCCGCAACCTGGAAGACTAAAGGGTGCGACCTTCCTTGGAGGTGAGTCCGCCGAAGAGAAAAATCCTCCGCCATCAATCACTACAAAAATGATAGGAAACTACTTCGATATCCTCATGGATGGCCGACCAGCCCAAGCTCTTGTGGATTCTGGAGCATCATATTCAGTCATTTCGGAGAAGTACCGTCGCCAGCTGCAGGAAGCCGTATTCGTCAACAACAAAACATCTCTGCTGAAGGTGGCTAATGGGAAATATGTAAAACCTGTAGGAAGATGTACCATTCATGTGGGTATAAGTGGCCATACACAGCCCTTAGAATTCATCGTCTTACAAGAGTGTAGCCATGACTTCCTCGATGGGATTTTTTGGAAGCTTCTCAGGCAACTATAGAATGTGGTCGCTCGAAGATTATGCTGGACGAGATGAGATACTGTGGACAGGAAGATGTGCATCCGAGTGTGTGGAGACTATGTGTGCTGGATGAAGTGATCATTCCTGCAGTCACCGCTAGAAAGGTAACTGTCATATGTCATGCCATGCATCAACCAGTGGATCTTGTAGTGGAATGTAAGAGAAGCATACCACTGGATTATAACTTGGTCATCCCAGCCTCTGTCGTCTCGTTTAAGAACGGATTCGAAGAATTGTGTATAGTTAACTGTCGCCGAGAACGGCAGATCCTTCAAGACTCATGAGCATGGCAAACGCTGAGCCGTTAATTGCAGAAGAGCTATGCGTCGTAGAAACCTCCCATACCGAGTCAGTGGGTGAAACTAGGGCTATCACTACGAGACAAAAGATCTTCTAGCTCTACTATCACCAGATCTCACTGAGGAACAACAGAAGAAGCTACTTTCCATTCTTCAAGAGTTCTTTGAATGCTTCAATCCAAAGTGAAGAGTATATTAGACAAATCGACGGTGAAGCACCGGATTAGCACTGGAGACCATCAACGAATAAGCCAGAGAGCATACCGTGTGTTCTAGGGGGACTAATGACCACAGCAGTTGAGTCCCATAGTGCTCAGAGCCATACCGTGTGTCAGCAACGGAACGTCGAATAATTCGCGACGAGGTAGAGAAAATGATGAAGAATGACATCATTGAGCCTTCGCAGAGCCCATGGTCGTCACCAGCGGTTCTCGTCAGGAAGGAGGATGGCAGTTGGCGCTTTTGTGTTGATTACATGAAGCTTAATAAGATAACTAAAAAGGACGTTTACCCTCTTCCACGAATTGACGATACACTAGATTGTCTGAAGGGGGCTAAGTTTCTCTTAACCATTTGGTTAGTGTAATGCACCAGCAACTTTTGCACTAGTGATGGATAATCTTCTAAGGCACCTAAAGTGGACGATGTGTATTTGTTATTTAGATGACATCATAGTGTTCTCAAAGACATTTGATGAACACATAAAAAGACTCAGGGCCGTTTTTAAGTGTCTCCAACAAGCGGGACTGAAACTTAATCCAAGGAAGTGTCTCTTTGGATCAAAAGAAATCAAAATACTTGGGCACCTTGTGTCAAACGAAGCTGTGCGGCCAGACTCAGAAAAGGCGAGAGCTGTAACGGAATTTCCTATTCCTAAAAGTATTAGAGATGTGAGAAGCTTCCTCGGGTTGTGTTCTTATTACTGTCGTTTTATCAAGGACTTTTGTATGAAAGCCAGGCCACTCCAAGAGTTGTTAAAAACCGATGCTAAATTTATCTGGAGTGGTGCTCAGCAAGATTCTTTCGGTGTGCTGCAAAAAGCTCTGACGACTGACTACATAGTGATAATCACTGTGTTGATGACACCAAACGACTGATCGCATAGTAACTACATATAGTACAACATAACCCCTAATTGTTATCGTACAAAGTGATCATGACTGCAGAATAAAAGTCGTTACCACAAATAACATCTTGTCATTGAACATATAAAAGAGTTCAGATTAGTCGAGCAGGTAAATAATTACAGCTGACTTAAAACAGCTCCCTTGTAGTTTTATTAAAAGCATGTGATAACCATTAGTTCCATTGTCTTAGCTCTTTTACATTTTTAAAAGACATCGCATATCTTGTAACAATGTTACTAATAACTTATGATCGTACTGTCAGATCAAAATCATCGTTCCAGATACGTTTTACCTAATTATTCTGTAACTGTATATTTGTTGACTTACTGTCAAAGCTGTCAGATAACGATGTAACATGGTGTAAGTACTGTCACCTGTTTGCATGTTATGTAAGTCTGGAAGAACAGGCACCACGCATTCGTACAATGTTCCCTTATTACTGTACATGATTTTATTCTTAATATTTCTTCGGTTCTACTTTTCAGCTGTTTGCATTAATTGTGCACTCTTTAATATTAGTTCTGTACTTAAGGTTTCCCCGTTGCTTGTAACGCTTAAGATTGCACAGTCAACTGTCGCACTCGACAGAGACCAGATACCGTGTTTACAAGTTTACTTCTGTGGAGAGGCGGCTCTGTCTAGGTAGTTTATTGTACGCAGCTTGCCGTATCAGCTCGCGTTAATTCCGCCAAGCGGTCGGCAAAACGTTTACGACCTGTGTTCTTGGATGTTGCCTTTAACATTACATACCGCAAGCAGTCCATTCTACACCCTAACTTCAGTTGGGGTTTAGCATGAGGTTATTATCAGGGCGAGTCGCCTGTTTTATTCGTTAAAATGATGTAGCCGTTGCCTAGCTTCCTGTTTTGTTTAACTACAGGCAAACTAAAGCTATCCGACCCGTGTTCCAGCGCGATTTTGATTCAGACGCCCGTCATGGATACTTGATACAGTTGCTGCACGTTTGTTTCCGCAGTTGCCGTGTGGACACCGGGGGTGTGGTCGTTTGTGTACTTATCGTCGGCCGCTTGCCATACAGGACAGCGGGGCGGCAATTGGTGGATGGAAAACACGGCGGGACAGCAACGAGCAGGAGGAACAAGCTATTGCTTGGAGATTAAATGGGAGTTCTCGACCCAAGTCGCTCCTGAGTGCGCTGTACGTTGCTTTACTGCTCATCCGTGGTCGCTGCCAATCGGGTGCTTTCGACTATTACATGTTGAAATCTTGTGACTGTCTCTTCAGACCCGCGTGCTCTTGTTTGCACTGACATTTATTTCCTCCGCACTAGTCTGTTTCCCGAATGAAACAACGGACACATTTGAAGATAGGCAAGTAATTAGTTGTTGCCTTCATTTGACTGTTTTATAGCAGTACTTCCAGCAGTCAGCTTCTGAATTCGTGTTCTGCTTCAGCTACCTTTTTATGTCAGTTGTACAGAACATTGGAAAAATTGTGTTGCTTGTTTTGTTTCTTCAGTTTCACAGTGTGTGCCTTGAGCTGTGATTGCCGCTCTGATAACTTGCTTTTTTTCCTACGTTGCAGTAAGGCTAGTGTTGGGTGATTCCTTATCCGTATTAAGCTGGCTCCTATTTGCAGTTGAACGAGCATATGAGGTGCAAGCAGCGCGGCGCCATTTCGCTTCGTCGCACGGAGACCAGTTTATTCACCAATTTGGTTAATGTGTTTCTTATTAAATTTTCTCACTGCGTGACATATATATATGTGTGCCCTGTTCAGTACATCGAAGGCTTGTGTAATTTTTTAAAGCAATTGGAAATAATACTTTCTGAGTCTTAAACTTTATCTGGTTAGTTATGTAAATTCATACTGAATATTAAAAGACTCACAAAAGTCCATCTTCGTTAAAACGCACTACATTTTCTTAATTCTGTATTCTCCTTTAGCTGAAATTTTTTATTTCAAATTATGATAAAGGCAGTAACAACGCAGCTCAACACACTGGTCTGGTGATTTAATTATCGTTAATTAAGAGTTTATTTGATATAATGGTTACTTTTGTATCAAATTTTCTTTAGAAAAGGGGGAGAAGAAACCAAAAGAATCTAAGAAATAAGAGTGTTGCAGTTTAACCAAAATATTTCTTTTCTGACTAACCAACACTTGCCAATCTCCTGCCCATGCCTTTTGTAGCCAATTCCGTTTAAATGTTCAGAGAAATTAAGCCGTTCGTAACACAATAAATGTGTAAAAATGCAGCTGATGCAGTTTTCACTAATAATTAACATTAATGTCAACTGTGGGCTCAAGATGATAAAGATTATTTCTCCACGCGTCAGGGGGTGCCACATTCCTTGACAGGGTTACTGGCACGGACTCGCTTCTGTCTCAGACACAGTGCAGCGTTCGGAAGGGCGCGTTTTAGTCAGGTCTGGACGCATCCTCGGATGGCTGGAAGTCGCCCCCGTATTGCAGGACGTACGAAGTATGCGGGTGGCCCGTAAACACGATCAATCTGAATTCACGTTGGCGGTGTAATACAGATTTTAAATTGTCAGTAGATGTTCTCTGCTTACGCTGCTTCTTCTACACTGCTAGGAATTTGAGAGAATAATTTAAAAACACGCGTAGCGCAAGCGTAGAGGACAGGCTGCTCACCTCACACGTTTCGTGGCACCCTGTGACAGTAGGGGTTTACAAGTCACAATCAACTCAGAAGGTCTTCTATATTTCACGCCATCTACGTGCTTCCTTCGTGTGCGTCAGTTCCTACCAAGGCAGTAGCAGTACATTATTTGCTCAAGTGTAATTACTACACAGGAATGCTGTAAAACCTGTCTTACATGTCTACAAGGCGCATATTATGCAAAGTGTATCTCTGGTCGAAACTACTGAAGCTCGTTGGTGAAAAAACCTTGGGAAAATGTGGCCCTTCAAGTAAACGGGAAGATGGGGTGAGCGAGAAGAGAAAATCCCTGTAGGCCGACTGAGCTGTACCTGACTGCCGGCCGGAGTGACCGAGCGGTTCTAGGCGCTACAGTCTGGAACCGCGCGACCGCAACGGTCGTGTTCGAATCCTACCTCGGGCATGGATGTGTGTGATGTCCTTAGCTTAGTTAGGTTTAAGTAGTTCTAAGTTCTAGGGGACTGATTGTTGTGTTGGCAGAAGAGTGGAGGCCGAAATGCACACGTTTTAGCTCACGCAGGCTGGCGTGAGGAGGGAAGAACTATACTGACGTGAGGTCTGGAACCTGACAAGGAATGAGAATTCAGAACGCGGACGAAGTTAGTTTGATATTTGATATTTAACTTTAATCCATTAATGATGAACGTCGCTCTTGACGGTACACGATTCACAATATTATCTGTTCCGAAGATATTCTTGAAGATATGACGTATAGTAACTGAATATGGCGCATTTCTAGGTCGTAGCAAATGACGTAGCTGAAGGCTATGCTAAACTGTCGTCTCTGCAAATGAGAGCGCATGTAGACAGTGAACCATCGCTAGCAAAGTGGGCTGTACAAATGGGGGCGAGTGCTAGGGAGTCTCTCTAGACTAGACCTGCCGTGTGGCGGCGCTCGGTCTGCAATCACTGATGTGGCGAGACGCGGGTCCGACGTATACTAACGGACCGCGGCCGATGTAAAGGGTACCACCTAGCAAGTGTGGTGTCTGGCGGTGACACCACACTGATGACCTCAGAAGTTAAGTCCCATAGTGCTCAGAGCCATTTTTTTGCACCTGACTCTGGGGCAAGGAGGGCCGCAGTGTACGGTGCACGTGGAAAACGGCGGCTGCGGGGTGAGAGCCGCGGGATTTCCTGCGACACGATAACACTTTGCGGAGAGATTAACTGCCGCCGATTACCTGCGTCTCGCCTCCGTTACGCAACGGTGAGGAGCTGCGCGGCGCTGTCTGGCAGGTGAGCCGCCCGGGTGTCGCGGTGACAGCGTGCAAAGTCCCGCAGAAACGTCGCCATCCACACAGACTCCAGGAGGAGGATCTCCGAAATTTGGTGGAAGAATGTAGAAACCATCAGCTGCCGGACACCCTGTCTCCTGGGTCGTTTGCACACTCACTAAGGAACGAATCAATTTTTCATTCAGCCATACGAATAGTCGAAAGTCGTGTGTCTACGGCTATGCAGAAACGCACTCATTATGGAAACTCACTGAATAAATCGCGACAGTGATGATGATGACGACTGTGGTGGCAAATGTTGACGATGATGACATCATGATCATGGTCACGATAAGGAAGTTGATAGGCCAGGAAATGTTTAAGCGATCGCTCTGGGGATGAGTCTGTGATAGAAGTGGCTACAAACAAGCCGCTCTTAAAACCAACGGGGATTTCCAAACCATCGATCAAGCAAAACTCATCTCAAGCGAATAACGTCTGACACCAGCAGTGCCCTCGCCAGAAGGAACCCAGTTGATTCTTTTTCTGAACTTTCTGAGAGCTTTTGATTCAGTTCCACACAGCCCCATTCGAAAGACAATTCGTTCCTTCGGGATATGCAACCAGGTTTGCGACTAGATGGAAAGTGTCCCGACAGCCAGATAGCAGCCGTTATCCTGGATTACGAGCCATCCACATCAACTGACATAATTTATGAGCTGCTGCAAGAGAGTGTGATAGGACTGTTGTTGTTTATATTACGTGTCGGTAACTTGGCGGGAAGTGTTAATTGCAATCTCATACTTTCCGCAGGTGATACAATTTCTGTGAGAAAGTAAAGTGTACACTCTGTAACACATTTCAAGTGCTTTGCAGAGTTCACATGTAAATGCAGACGTTCACTGTCATGTCCACTCTGCTGCATCTTTCTTCCTGTAGATCTGGAAAGAGCAGTTGTTGAGCCCACTGTATGAACAATGAACAGCTTCCATTAGTCTGCACCTATCTAACGAACAAATACGCTGCGTATTAACAGGCGCGGCGCCAGTGTTCTGCTGGTAGTTGTGTTTCCTTTCCTCTCCTTAAACAATTGTTTGTAACAAAATCCTGTTGTACGAAGCACCCAAAAACCACCAACTGCATTCCAATGTTACACGGCCGAATGAGTCTATCGCAGCTTTTTTTCGACGTTTAACGCCATTGGGACCAATAGCTAGAGATGTACACTAATATTGCACGAAATCTTCCAGTCATCATTGAAAAAAATAACAAAGGTTTAGTTGTTACTGGTACATCTGTATTAAGAAATACTCAATGAGAGAGACGTTCAAACCTGCTTGGAGAACGCGGATTCGGTTTTTCAACACAAGGCAGCAGCGATAGGAGAAAATACTTGAAAGGTATGAGATAAAAGTACCACTGTCTGATGTGTATGACTTCGTGACAAGGGTGTTTCAAGAAAGATGGCTCCGATTTCACAGCACTTTATCTTGTACACTGCCAACGACCTTGCCGCAGTGGTAACACCTGCTCCCGTCGGATCACCACTGTTAAGCACTGTTGGGCTTGGCTAGCATTTGGACGGGTGACCATCTGGGTCCACAGAGCGCTTTTGGCAAGCGGGCTGCACTCAGCCCATGTGAAGCCAACTGAGGAGCTGCTTGATAGAGAAGTAGGGACTCCGCTTGCGAAAGTTGACAACGGCCGGAACAGCGGTGTGCTGACCACATACCCCTCCATACGCGCATCCAGTGACGCCTATGTGGCCGTGGATGACACGGTAGTCGGTTGGCACCGTTTGGTGTCCGTGCTTGTTTCAACGGAGCAATCACTTCTGCATGAATGAAGATAGAAACTTAGGTTATACTTTTTCAAAAAAGTCATCCCATTTCGCAGGATTATATCTTTTAATATCCGCATATGCAAGCTTCGAGTACTTTTTACAACTATGTTTAGAGAAGAAGTTCTTATTTACCTTCCACAAATGTTCAGTATGCTCCCTAGCGGACGCACGATAAGCATCCAGACGGTAGCCAAACCCGGCCCATAGTTTTGCGAACATGTCTCGCGTTACTGCCTTCCCCACTAAAGTTGCACGGCGCCGCACTTCACCCAGAGACGATGAAAGAGGAGGCACATAAACGCAGACTTTCACAGAAACCCACAAAAAATTAGAAATAAGTCACACACCACGAGAGCAGGCGGCCGTCTAGGCCAGCGGCGGGTGATGTGCGAGCACCGATGCATCGCTGAACCCCTACTCACGACGAAAATCTAACTGAACTGCTCTTCTTGAAATGGAAAAGGCAAGACGCCTTCTGTTCAGTTGACAACTCGAAGCCGACTCTCCGCGCAGGAAGTCAAACCCAATTAACAACAAAATAAGACATGTTGAATATTGTCTACTGCAGTTAGTAATTAATGTCTACAAAAGAACAAAAAAACTATAAATATGCATCTGAATTCCAACAATATTTAGTGCAATTAAAATGATTGAGTTACTAGGTACTAGCTGCTAATACTATGTACAGAAAGCTCGTTAAAACCCCCATATTGTCGGGAAAACATTTAAGGGTATACTGAAAGGATACGCTAACGAGAAATGGTCTCGTGTATATGTCGCAGTAGACAATAAACTTAAATTCTAAGAGGTAGAAACTGAAGCTGCCTGTGAGATTGGTTGGCTCAGTATCAGGGGTGAGCGTAAGTTATAACTGCATCCCCTAACTGCATCCTTCTATCGACCACCAGACTCACCCCCTTCCCATACGTAAACGAAAACCTCTCTGGAGGAAATCTCAGTTCACCAGTACGTAAGGTCCCCAACAGTACTGTAATCATCGCTGTAGATTTTAATCATCTAACAATCAAATGGGACAGTTACAGATTTGTTACTAGCGGACGTGACAAGAGATCCTGCGAAACATAACTAAATACTTTCTCTGAAGACTATCTAAAACAGATAGTTCGGAACTCCAGTCATGTTACAGAATATTAGATTTAATGGAAACAGACAGACCTGTCCTCTCTAAGAACGCCCGCTTCGAAGCTGGAAACGTGAACGTGAGTCTGTTGTACCAACAAAGAGTATCACAGCACAAAAACAAATACAAAGATTTATATTTTCAGAAAATTAGATAGTGAGACATTAGTGTCACATCTCAATGACGAACTTGAAACATTTAGAAGAATTACGGGCAATTTAAAAGAATATATATATATATATATATATATATATATATATATATATATATATATATATATATATATATATATATGCGAGGGGCAATATACGGTATACAGCTACTGAAATGGAACTTCTAAAAAAAGAGACAACTGTATAATAGGTGTAAAACAAAGTGTGGAAGGATGCTTAATTAAACGCTTTTGGCTGTCTAGAAGGCAATGCAATTCGTTAAGCTTTCAATGACTAACGTAACGGATTATTGTCCAATGATCTCTCACAAAACGCGAGACATCTTGGTCTTACGTGAAGGTTGCTAGTGGCACCGAATTTAGTGTCCAGTCCCTAGCGACTAAGACAGGAACTCAAATTGAGAGTAGCAAAGGAAAAACAGAAATGCCAAACCCTGTTTTCAAATATTCCTTTACACAAGAGAAATCAGGAGTGTTGCACCATTTTAAGTCTCGCACCTCTGAAATAGAGATTAGTGCCAGCAGTACAGAGAAACAGCTGAAATCGTTGAAAATGAACAAACCTCCACGACCCGATGTAATTTCTGTCCTTCGAACAACATGCCGTTCTCAGTAGTTGAACGAAAGCACAAGTCACATCTGTCTGCAACGTAGGTAGCAGAAGCGATCCAGAAAACTAAGGTCCATTATTACTGACATTCATTTGTTGTTGAATCTTAGAACATATTCTGGGCTAAAACATAATGAGGCACCTCGAATAGAACTACCTGCTCCATACCAATCAGTATCGATACCGAAAACATTGATCATGTGAAACCCAACTTCCAGTTTTCTCACTGAAAGCCATGGCTAAAGGCAGTCAGATATATGCAGTATTTGACATTTGACTCAGCATTACATACGCTTATTATCAATTATGGGGTATTCAAACACCATTTGTGACTGGATTGAGAATTTATTGACCGGTAGCAATCATGATTTTATCTTGGATGGAGAGTCAGTGTCGGATGTACAAGTAATTTGGGGTGTGCCCCAGGGAAGTGTGCTACGGTCCTTGCTGTTCATGTTGTATGTTAATGACTTCGCGAACATTATTAATAGTAATCTCAAGCTTTTCGCAGACGATGCTCTTAACTATAAGGAAGTACTGTCTGAGCAAAACGTGCATAGATGTTCAGTCAGATCTTGATCAGATATTAGAGTGGTGTAAGGACTGGCAACTTGCTTTAAATGATCAGAAACACACATTTTTCCACATCACGAAATGAAAATATCAGTGAATTGGAATCAATTAAATATCTGGGTGTAAAACTCAAGAAGATTCGAAACAGAATGATCACATAGTCTCAGTCGGAGGTAAAGCTGCTGGCGAACTTTGGATCACTGGTAGAATACCGGGGAAGAGCAATTAGTCTACAAAGGAGACTGCATACAAAATACTCGTGTGTCCCATCCTCGAACGTTGGGGTCCGTGTCAAATGAGATTAAAGGGCTGTGTACGTATAGGGAAAAGGTAGTACAAGTGGTCAGAAGTTTGACTGACCTGTGGGAGAGTGTCACGGAACTGCTGAAAGAATTGAAACGGCAGACTCTTGAAGATGGACAGGAAGTATCCTTGAAAGTGTTCTTGGAAAATCTCTACAACTTGCTTTAAACTATTACTCTAGGGATATACCACAACCCCCTAAGTACCGCTCTCGCTCACATAGGAATCGTGAGGATAAGATTAGACTAATTACTGCACGCACAGAGACTCGAACAATCACTCTTCCCACGCTCCATACGTGAGTGGAGGAGAAAACGTGAGAATGCCATAATAAGTGGTACAAAGGTAAGTAACCTCTGGTTTGCTGAGTATAGATGTAGGTGTAGAATTAATTAATATTGCTGTATACTTTATTTAATGCAAGTAATGTCAGATTTTAAGAATAGTCATTAAAACATCCATAAATGCGCACATTTTCATAGAAATTAATAATGCAGATAAGAGATTAAAGCCGTATAGGATATTTTGAAACTGTCAGAATTAAACTGAATGGCAATCTTGTTACCGAAAATTCACGAGTTGTGAGTGTTTTTAACATCGCTTTTTAAATGTAGCAACAAAAATAGTATTAAACAGTTCAGTTGAAGAAAGGAGATAGCACATTAAAAAATGATTTCACAAAACTTTAAGCAACTAGAAGTAACTTCAGTATCCTTTACTGAAGTTAGTCGAATTGTAAAAGTTCTAAAAATGGCTCTAAGCACTAAGGGACTTAACATCTGAGGTCATCAGTCCCCTAGACTTAGAACTACTTAAACCTAACAAACCTAAGGACAGTGTTGTGTGATGTCCTTAGGTCAGTTAGGTTTAAGTAGTTCTAAGTTCTAGGGGATTGATGACAGTAGATGTTAAGTCCCATAGTGCTCAGAGCCATTTGAACCATTTTTTAACCTAAGGACATCAAATGGCTCTGAGCACTATGGTACTTAACTTCTGACGTCATCAGTCCCCTAGACTTAGAACTATTTAAACCTAGCTAACCTAAGGACATCACACACATCAATGCCCGAGGCAGGATTCAAACCTGCGACCGTAGCAGCAGAGCGGTTCCGGACTGAAGCGCCTAGAACCGTTCGGTCACATCGGCCGGCATAAAAGTTCTGACGGAATTTAAGACAGAATTTTGAACAGTTGTTCTAACATAATAAGTAGCATTGTTAACGACAAACTTTAACACCACTGGCACAGAGAATCTTTCCAGACAGTTCAAAATACGCCATTGTTAAACCTCTTCATAAAAAAAGGTGGCAAGAAAGAGTTAAATAGTTTCCGTCCAATTTCCTTACCGATGTCTGTTTCCACTTAACATCCGTTGAGCAGAATTGGTGCTTTGTGCAGACGGTACTAGTGTTGTGATAAATTCCAGGAGAGGAAAGGAACATAACTATTTTGATTCTCTGAAAGTGGACTCTCCCCTAATTTTGAGAAACATATAGGACCTGATTTGTAAAAAAAAAGGTTACGGTACTGTGACCCTCTGAACAGGTGTTTTCGAAATTTAGACTTATTAAAACCTTATTTGTGACTTTTCTGTGCGTTTTAGAAGTGCGAATACAACATTTGTTCTCTTAAAGAATGATGTTCCATCGTACCAACACGTTTAAAATCTGCGGTTCTGATTTTTGTTTTTCGTCAGTTGTACATGTACGGCGTACCGGAGCGTACCGTTACAACTCAGTGAAAACTTCAGCTGGAAGAAACGTATTACTGTTCTGCTCAGTCAGTCAGGTTCAACTGCTATTGCTCCTCGTATTATTGCTTGTCATAGAAACAATGGAATCAACAAACATACTTTGCATATTTACCAGTCAGAAACGTCTTACGATGAGCACCCGTGGTCTGTCCCCCTCTAGTTGGGGAGAGCCAGGCTGACGTTCCGTGCAGCATCACATCCAAGACAGAGTGACCTGAATTCTAAGCAGTGTGGAAGGAAAGAGACTGCCTGGAAAGCTGCACTCATTGAGGTATTAGCAAAGCAGCATGAGTCTGTTGTAGATATTTTTGGCGACGCTATTGGAGATTGGAGGTAGAAAACGCCAATGGCAGTGCACAAGATAACTCCAGTTGCATCATTTCTTGAAGAATGATTCTTTTAGCTGATGTAGCTCAAGTAATATGGGAAGTTATTTCAGTTTATTCTTTGAATATCATTTTGTAACATTTTCATTTGTACACATATACTAATTATAATCATGTAATAAAAGATTCTCTCTGCCTCAGTAGCTGAGTGGTCAGCGCGACAGAACGTCAGTCCTAAGGGCCCGGGTTCGATTCCGGCTGGGTCGGAGATTTTCTCCGCTCAGGGACTGGGTGTTGTGTTGTCCTAATCACCATCATTTCATCCCCATCGACGCGCAAGTTGCCGAAGTGGCGTCAAATCGAAAGACTTGCACCCAGCGAACGGTCTACCCTACGGGAGGCCCTAGTCACACGACACTTACATTTATTTTATAAAAAATAATTAAACAAATTAAATTTTAAAAATAATAAAAGGAAAATTATGGAACCATACATCTCTTTGCTTTGGGGCAATTTTTGGGAATAATTTCAGGAAACTCCAGAAGAGCGACAGTTCTTTTTTATGGTAGCGTAAAAGTGGCAGCGCCAGTTAGGGGGTAAATTTGATTGTCATTTTTTTCTTTAGAGGAAACAGGTTCAGGATACTCTCTTCCTCTTGGGATGGGAAACTGTCCCTAAAAGGCGAATAAACCAGCAACTATCAACGTCATGAGAATGCAAAAGGTAATGGAAACCAGCGCCTTACAGACACATAATGTCTATCCACAGGACATGTGGCCTGTAATTGAAAAAGTGTCATAATGGTCTCTCCGATGCCGAAAGATTCTGGAATAGTCCCCCATTCGGATCTCCGTGAGGGGACTGCCAAGGAGGAGATGATCATGAGAAAAAGACTGAATAACCTACGAAAGCGTAATGTTCTTCGAGTCGGGGCGTGGAATGTCAGAAGCTTGAACATCTGAAAAGGGAAATCCTAAGGCTCAATCTAGATGTAGCAAGGGTTAGTGAAGTGAAATGGAAAGAAAAAAGGTTTTCCGGTTCGACGAATATAGGGTAATATCAACAGCAGCAGAAAATCGTATAAAGGGGTAGGATTCATTATGAATAAGTAGGTAGGGCAAGCAGTGAGCAACTGTAAACAGTTCACTGATAGGGTTGTTTTCATCAGAATCGACAGCAAAACAATACCGACAACAACAGTTCAGGTATAAATGCAAGTAGCAGAAGAAGAGAGAGAGAAAGTATATGACAATAGTGAACGGGCAGTTTAGTATGTAAAGGGAGATGCGAATCTAATAGTCATGGGGGATTGGAATGCGGTTTGCAGGGGAAGGAATCGAAGAAAGAGTTGTGAGGAAATATGTGCTTAGTAGTAGGAATGAGAGAGGAGAAAGACTAAATGAGTTCTGCAATAAATTTCTGCTAGTAATAACGAATATTCTGTTCAAGGAGAAGGTGAAATTGGAAAAGGCACGGGAATATTTCATTTAGGTTACATAATGATCAGGCAGATATTCCGAAATCAGAATCTGGATAAGGCGTACCCAGAAGCAGATTTAGACTCAAATCATAATTTAGTAATGATGAGAGTAGTCTGAAATTTAAGAGATTAGTCAGACAGAATCAATGCGCAATGAACTGGGTTGCTAATGTACTAAGGAATGAACAGATACGCTTGAAATACTTTGAAGCAAGGGCAGTCATAGCAATTGGAAAGAAAAGCATAGATACAAGGAAGGTATCTGCTCAGGATCCAGGGGTAATAGAAGAAATACTTCAGTTGATCGATGAAAGAAGGAAGTGCTTAAATTTTCAAGGAAATTCAGGAATACAGAAATACAAGTCACTTAACGACGAAATAATTAGGATGTGCAGGAATTTCAATGTGAAACGGCTGCATGAAAAATGTGAAGAAATAGATAAAGAAATGGCTGTCGGAAGGACTGGCTCAGTATACAGAAAACTCAAAACAACCTCTGGAAACGCACTGTTAAATGCAGAAGAGAGAGCGGATGAGTGAAAACAATACAGTGTAGATCTCTATGAGGGAGAGAACTTGTCTGACGACGTGATGGAAGAAGAAACAGGAGTCGACAGGGAAACGATAGGAGAGCTTTCAACGACTGAAGATCAAATAAGGCGGAAGGGATAGATAACATTCCATGGAAGTTTCTATAATTGTAGAAATTATAATCACTGGGGGAAGTGGCAACAGACCGGCTATTCACGTTGGTGCGTAGGATGTGTGAGACTGGTTATATGCCATCAGACTTTCGGACCTCAAAATTTCGAAGACAGCAACAACCGACAAGTGTGAGAATTATCGCACAAGTAGCTTAATAGCTCATGCACCCAAATAGCTGACAAGAATAACACACGGAAGAATGGAAAAGAAAACTGAGGATTTGCTAGATTACGATCGGTTTGGCTTCAGGAAAGGTAAATGCACCAGAGAGGCAGTCCGGCGCTGCGGTTGATAATGGAAGCGAGACTAAAGAAAAATCAAGACACGTTCACAGAATTTGTCGACCTGGGAACAGCGTTCGACAATGTCAAATGGTGCAAGGTGTTCTAAATTCTGGGAAAAATAAGGGTAAGCTGTAGGGAAAGGCGAGTAATATACAATATGTTTAAGAAACAAGATGGAACAATTCAAGTAAGACTGGAAGGCCAAGAACGAAGAGCTAGGAAATGGGTGTAAGACAGCGATGTAGTCTTTCGCCCCTAGTGTTCAATTTATACGTCAAAGAAGTTGTGGAGATAAAAGACAAGCTCATGAGCGGCAATAAGATTGAAGGTGAAAGGTTATGAATAATAAGATTCGCTGATGAGATTACTATCCTTAGTGGAGATGAAGAAGAATTACAGGATCTGTTGGATGGAATGAATTGTTTAATAAGTACAGAATATGGGTTGAGAGCAAAACGGAAAAAAAGGCGAAAGTAATGAGAAGTATGAGGAAAGAGAACAGCGAGAAATTTAACACCTGATCTGGAGGTCACAAAGTAGATGAAGTTTAGGAATTCTAATATCTAGACAGAAAATAACCAGAGATGGACGAATTAGGGAGGACATCAAAAGCAGACTAGCACTGGTGAAAAGGGCATTCCTGGCCAAGAGAAGTCTACTGGTGTCAAACATAGACCTTAATTTTAGGAATAAATTTCTGAGAATATTTGGTAGTGAAACATGGACTGTGGCAAAACTGGAATGGAAGAGAATCGAAGCATTTGAGATATAGTGCTGCAGAACAATGTTAAAAAGTAGGTTAATCAGGTAAGGATTGAGTAGATTCTCCCCAGAATCGGCGAGGAAAGGGATATGTGGAAAGCACTGGCAAGGAGAAGGGACAGGATGACAGGATTTATGTTAAGACGTCACTGAATAACTTGCTACGCTGAGATGAAGAGGTCGACGCAGGAGAGGAATTCGTGGCGGGCCGCATCAAACCAGTTAGAAGACTGATGACTAAAAAGAATCTTGTTTGCAGAAAAGAGAGCAATAAGAATAATATGTGGTGTTCACCTGCAGTCATCTTATAGGTATCTCATCAAGAAGTCAGGTATTTTAACTGCACCATCACAATATATACGTTCGCTAATGAAATTCGCCATAAGTAAGCGTTCACAAGTTGAAAAAAATTGTGATCTCCGTAACCACAGACCTAGAGGTTCAGTTTGCACCAGGAAATAATTTTAATCATGTCCCAAATAACAAAATATTTGACACAAAGCAAAGCAAGATTTTTATCTAACCTTAAATCATTTATTCTGGGCTACTGTTTTAAATGTAGCTGGATGAGTAGAGCTGAAAAATAGGATGTTAATTTAATGTTAAAACTGGTAATGTACACATATCCTGTAACCCGGATTCATTCCAAAAATTGTGCAGATGACCCATGGAAAATGTAACTAACTAACTGTTGGTTCTTCACCTTCTTATGCATGGTTCAGATTCTTACAGAGCTGAATAGGTAGTCACGTTGTCCTA
Source organism: Schistocerca gregaria (assembly GCF_023897955.1). Taxonomy (NCBI): domain Eukaryota; kingdom Metazoa; phylum Arthropoda; class Insecta; order Orthoptera; family Acrididae; genus Schistocerca; species Schistocerca gregaria. Next base: position 801,475,063 of record NC_064921.1, on the reverse strand, counting down.
AAAAATTACAGTGTTATTAGTTCCCATCATAAATAGTATACATGTTTAAAATAATGTAAAAATATCTCCTAGTTTGAATCTGCCTCAGAGAGTTTCCACCAAAGGGAGACTTTTTGTTGGATGTGTGTAAGGCTAGTCTCACAATTTCTTTGAGTCCTGCTTAAGAGAAAGTGAAAGTGGACATGTTTACACCCTTGAAAATTAACGTGTATTTTTATTAATGAAAATATTTGAAAAAATTAACTGTAGAGCTAACTCGATACATGAAAATGTGGTCTACATACAGGAGTAAGGCTCAATCCACGACAGTGTCAGCCGCAGCTGCGAGACACAACAAAAGTTAGAACAGGAGCCGACCACCTGCTGCTCTCAGGGCGCTCTGCAGGCAGAAATGAGGATAGGAGGCAGTACATACAACCCAAGAAACTTCAACTGAAAAGTTCGTGGTAAGGACAGTTTCACTGATCAACGGAATGTGAGCTGCTTTTAAACCTCGCGGCAGATTGAAACAAATAGCCCATTTTACGATTTACTATGCAACGTATTCACAGCATCAGAAGGTGAAGCTGTTATTGACACTATATGATCCAGTCACCTAAATATGAGCACCGCCCATGATCGACATCAACGTTCAATAACCATTCACAGACGGCAGATGGCAGCACTGCCAGTGGAGGGTAAATACGGTGCGTCGGTGGGACGCGGAAAACAGTGCAGTCATTGTCGTATTGGGGAAACGGAGCGTTTTATGTAACGATCAAAAGGGCATGATCATTGGTTTTCGTGCCAAGGGTGGAATAATTTCCCGAACGTCTAAGTCTGTAAACTGTTCGCGTGCCGCCGTGGTTAAAGTATACTGTGCATGGCAAAATGGTGCAATCCAAAATCGGCGCGCAAACGACTATAGTACAGCACGGTCGACAGAGGTCAGGGGTGATCGACAGTTGCGGAGATGTGTGCGAGAGAGTAGACGTGCAACTGTTGAGCAACTGACCGCCCAGAACACGGGCCTACCAGCTGTGTCTCCTCAACGACCGTTCAGGGAACGTTGCTGCTGATGGGCGTCCGCAGCAGATGCCTGGTTCATGCACCCATGCCGACTGCTGTTCACCGGCAACGAAGGCTGGAATGTGCACTACAGTACTGCAGCTGGACATCCAATGAGTGGTGGCAGGTGGCCTTTTCAGATGAATCACGTTTCATTGCAGTTGGCGTGTGCGGCGTGAAACGTGTGAAAGCAAACACTCTGCAACAGCAGTGGGAAAGGTCGAGCGTTGTGGTCTGGGGAATGTTTCCGTGGCGTTCCCTGGATGATATCGTCATGCTGGAAGGCACAAAGGCGACCATGTCTACCCTTGATTGCAGTTTGTTTTCCCACAGCAAGGTGGCGTCTACCAGGAAGACAATGCAATGTGTCACACAGCTTGCGCTGTACGTGTGTGGTTCTAAGAGCACCAGGATGAGTTTGGCGTACTTCCCTGGCCACCAAATTCCCCGGATTAAAAAGCAATCGAGAATACGTGTCACGACCTCGATCGAGCTGTTCACGCCATGGATCGTCAACCTAGAAACCTGGCGCATCTGGCAACAGCACTGGAGTCCGTGTGGCTCCACATTCCTGTTGGTACCTTCCAGAACCTCAATGACTTTTGTCTTACACGTTTCACAGCGGCCGTTCTTACAAATGGTCGTTATTGAGGCTTTCAACAGGTGATCTCATTAATGCCACTGTACAGTGTATTTCTGTGAGACGAGTCCGAGAAACACAATTTAAAAAACCCGTTAAATTTACTAGCTTTCAAAATATGTTCCGGAGTATATGAATCCGGGACTGGGCGACACGTGACGTGTTTCCCAGGGTCTGGAGACCTGAGGATTCGCCTGGCGTGCGCGCTGCTCCTGAGGAACGGCGGCCTCCGTGCCAAGGCAACAGGTGCCCCGCACGGCACGATGCGTTGACCGGCCACGGCCGCGGCGCTGGCAGTGTGCATATGGACACGTGTGCCGACCGGGCAGGCCGCGGCGGAGTGCGTGCCGCATGGAAACTCGGCCATTATGCTAACGGCTGTTTGTGTTCCGAGATTTCCAGGCCACGGCAGTCTGCTGCCGTCCACAGTCGCGCAATCACCGCTGTCGTGACGGGAACGGGTCAGTGAGTTCTGCGAAGTGCCAGGTAACACATTTCGCTTACTTCGACTTTGGACGGAGAAAACACGCAATAGCTCTCTGAGCAGGTGGCTGTCAAGAGATCCAAAAACTATCACAATACACAACTTTTGACTTTACGTTAATATACGAGGGGCGTTCAACTAGTATTGCAACACTTTGTAATCTCCCAACAGAAAAAATATGCATAACATTCACATTCAGCGTAACCTCCACACAGATAAATCTCGTAACCTACCAATAATAAAATGTGTCTAATCTCTCAATAAAATTGTGGCTCCTTACCTTTCAGTAATTAACTGACTGTGAATCTAAACTGGTAAATTCGGACGTCAATAGTGCTGCGTCATGGCCCTGAAAGATCATTCTGAATAAATTGAAAATTCTTACCTCCATGAAGTCGCCAGATAACGCGTATATATCTCCAACTATAAGAAATTTTTCTGGCACAGCCCAGTGCAACCCCAACCGCCAGATTTGTCATGTATAGAAAGAAACAACTGATTTTTCTTTACGATAATCGGGATGACAATGGATTGCAGAAATTAGTAAATTCTTTAAATTCAGATGAATGGTTGTCAAAAAGTTAATTTCATAAAAAAAGATTATTATTAAAAGATTTGTTTGAAAAATTTACTTGCGACTTGGTATAACAATACTACAAATTTAGTTGTAACAAACCACATATGCGCGCGGCTACATTTACCTTACACTACATCGCTCAGGCACCGCCACCGCTTCCCACGTCCGGTCCCGCCAACTCCACACACCAGACTGCTGGCTACTAGTTACTCCTACTGACACTGCTCTCTGGTCTGCGATTCTCTTATAGTTTACATATCGCAGGCAGCGCGTGAGCAGTCCATCTAAATTACATCTGCTAGAGTGCGCTAGCAATAAATTCCTTAGTCATGGACCTCTTCCAACTTTTTTTATGAAACCAGGTTCGTTTATTCAGGGTGCCAATACACCATATTACCCCCCACTCTTTTGGTTACAATTCACTATTTTTCAACCTCACCTACGTTCATTGTGACGGCCTTACGCCACCTTATTGGGAGGACTTGTATGTCCACGTGGTACCACTCTAGTGGACCCCGTCGGAGTAAACAATCTGCTGCACCAATAACCTCTTCATCATATACGTACTCCTTCCCGCAGAGTGCATCCTTCGTTGGACGAAACAGGTGGAAGTGGTAAGGTGCGAGATCCGGGCTGTAGGGTGGATGAGAAACAACAGCCCAATGAACTTTTGTGAGCTCCTCTCGGGTACGCAGAATTGTGTGAGGCCTAGAGTTTCCAAGGAGAAGGAGAAGTTCGTTTACATTTTTGTGCCAACGTACAGGCTGAAGCCCTTTCTTCCGTTTCCCGAGAGTAGCACAAAACAGTCAGAGTTGATGGTTGCACCATGAGGGAGGACACCAGACAGACCTAACCCTTCAGAGTCCTAGAAGAAAGTCACCATGACTTTACTGGCTGAGGATGCAGCTTTGAACATTTTCTTCAGAGGAGAGGTGGTGTGGCGCCACGGCATGGGTTGCCATTTTGTTCCTGGTTCAAAGCGATTCTTCGCCTGTGACGATGTTTGACAAAAAAATCACGACCAGCCTCGTAACTCGCAAGCAATTTCGCACGGATGGTCCTTCATTGCTCTTTACGATCTTCTGTACGACGGTTTGGAACCCAGTGAGAACACATCTTTGAGTGCCGCAACTGGTGGACGAGCGTGTCAGCACTGATACGTCCAGTTGAGCAGCGAGGTGTCTGATTGGGATCCGTCGATCACCGCAGAAGGGAGTGTCCGAACATTCCGATACTGCAGGAGTCGCAGCTGTGTGTGGCCGGCAGGCACGTGGGAGATAGATGGGTTTGCACGACCTGGTTACGGTGATGACCGACACCTTGCCCAACTCGCCCAACGACCCGTCGTTCTTTTGTTGACTCTGTAGATATTCTACAAGTGCCTATGAACACCTGCGATGCTCTGGTTTGCTGGCAAAAGAAACTCAGTGATAGCTCTCTGCATCGAACCTACCTTCATTACAGACAACATTCCGAAAGCTATGTATAGTGCATCCGCCTATCGGAACTTCGCGATACTGTAGGGGCTGAAGCAGGAATATTCCACGATGAACTTCAACAAATTCCACATCTTTTGAATTGTAAGTGGCCGGGGAAAAAAGAGTGTTGCATTACTTATTGAACGCCCCTCGTATTTGAACACATCGCTGGAAAACTATATAGTGTTACTAGAGCACCCCAACCAACACACACGGTATCTGTCTAAAATAAAGTTCACGAAATATTTTGAGTGGCAGCCAACAGCACCTTCAGTCAATTAATGGTGTGCACCCAAGAGATCTACCGAGTCATCCTTACCAGTTTCTGCACAAGTTTTCGACGGAAGACCTAGCCGTCTTCTTCAGGTGGTGCGAGTTGTGGCTACCGCTGCCTGATCTCCAGCCAGACTGTGAAATATGGTCGGTCTCGCGCCGATGTTTATAACCGACTTAGATTTTCCGACGCCCACTGCACCGTTTTATGCGGTTTTCTTCTTCAGAGCTCGCACTAGTATTCCGTGAAACGAACATTCTCTCACCATTTCCCAGTTCTGGTGGAAATGATGGCCGGCGAGATCTCAATAAATTGAGTGTCGGGCCCAAAGCCTTGTTTAAACTAAACCTTCCGTCCTTGTTTCTGGCATCTTTATTTTCATAGACTCCTTAATTTTGTTGTCACAGTAACTTGGCGCCTGCACCACGATACTGATCTCACCACATTATATTCGACGTAGCGCTGGGCGACAGCTGTGTTTTAGTCGGATGTGTCGCTTATGTTCGTTCCTTGCAACTGTCCTCGACTGTTCTGATGTCCGAATGCAATGCACATCCAGCTTTCTGAGACCCAGATCCTCTTGAAGCATTAAAGAGAAGATGTTTTATCTCTCTTGGCGGTAGAGAAACCCACTGGATACCGCATTTCTATAGGAGTCCACTGATCTTCCTCGAAACTGAGCAAGAGGTCGATAAGCGATTGTTGGCTTCTCTTTCTGTTTCTCGATCCCGACCTCTTACGCAGGTGTTCTTGACTGGGGACGCATCACATGCTCAGCTTGACGATTTGAGTACCCACTCCTTCTCAACACTATTCATAGGTCCTGTAATTCTTCGCGAGCCCCTTCTTGTCTGAAAGTTGCGTCCGACCTCTGCGAACCAGAGTCTTCAGCATCACATTTCTTTGTCACGATGGTAATGACTCGAGGCGCGGTGACAGAGATCAATGTGCGGTGTTCTTCTATATGCAATTTGATCCAGGGAGGTCGCCTGATCTTCCGTGAACTAACACGTCGAGAAAATGTATTTGGCCCTCTTTTACGAGTTCCGTAGTGCCGCATCCGTCGCTTGGAGTCGCCAAAAATGCAATCCCTGTCCGTGCCTCGACATGCGCCAACCGCCATGGTTCGTGGATCGGACCACACCACACCTGGAAGGTATGGCGGACGCGTGGCTTAGCCACAGACTGTGGGATGTCCCAGGATGAAATTTTCACTCTGCAGCAGTGTGTGCGCTGATATGAAACTTCCTGGGTGGGTCGTGACTCGTGCCTGGATATCTCAGATAGCAGAGCACTCGTCCGCTAAAGACATAGGTCCCGAGTTGGAGTCTCGGTCCAGCACACTGTTTTTAATCAACCTGGAAGTTTCATATCAGCGCACACTCCGCTGCAGAGTGAAAATTTCATTCTAGGAGGAACAGACTGATTTTCCAGGAACACTTCAACCTTTTCGTTCCACGTGGGCTCATCACAAACGTGTCGTCTACTTATTGTCAGAAAAACAATGGTCTGCACTTGGTGGATCCTAGCTACTTCGCTTCAATGTTTGCGCGTGAAGGTTCGCCACGACAGGCGATAACGGAGTCCCCGTCGCCACGTTGTTGGTTTGTTCACAGTATTTGCCGTCCAGCAGAAAAATACCGTCAGAACGTGCCTAAAATGCTCAGCGAAAGAACCGTCACACCTTTCCGTGCTTTGTTATAAGGACTCAGGAACTGAGAGTCTCGTAAAGAGGGACACTACATCGAAACTGATCACAGTTTTCGTATCCTGGTTGTGTCTTCACGTAGCACTTTATATAAATGACGAAGACCCATGTCTCGTTATACGTATGGAATATTTAAACACGCATGACACGGGGGCAGTGCCCTGTTGAAAATGGCCGACGCACTGACACACTACATAGTGAGCTGTCACTTGAAAATAGCGTGACAGACAGCAGTTGCGATCGTGGTAAATGGGTACGTATGGTAACAGTCCAGATGGATGTCCAGATGGCTGTCTACGTGGTAACAGTCCAAACGTTGTACCGGTACTTTCTAAAATGTTGCACGGTTGTGGATGCAGGTACGCGGATAATAACCACGTATAATACTGTTCACACAATCGTTTTCGTTGATGTAAGCAACTGAATACTTCTTTTCAGTTACTCGGTATGTTTAATTTAGAGTTAGATTATATTTTACATTGACACCCTTTAAATTTTCGCGGACAGAGCAACCCTCCAAACGCGAGTGACTTGAACTAGCATCTTCCAGGAAAATGAACCTCTGGCACCTGAATGTCGAAGTGATAGGATAGAAGAGAGAGAAATCTGCTGCTACTTCATAGTTAACAGTGCATTTTGTTCCGCTCGTCAGTAAAAGCTAACGCGTCTGTTCACACGCAGTAGAGTCATTTGTACGCGATATCGTCTGCGGACAGTTCCGCCAAGGGTGATCCGGCAACGACACAGACGATAAGGTACTTGCGCCGATATTAAATTCATTTCACGACTTTCTGTCCGAGCGCGGTAAACAACATATGGCCGTCGGAACAATTGTATTGCGCAGAGAGACAAAATTCATTGTTCAGGAGACGAAATCTCGTACGTTTTGTGCTCGGCCTTGCGAAAGGCGGAACGCTCTCTCGACATTACAACGCATTGTTCGCAGTTAGGGGAGCTTTCCGCCTTTATTAATATTTCGCTCATTCATCTCCTAAATATTGCTCCCAATTTTATCTTATCGCCGTAGTTTAACGTTGCCATTGTCAGAAGGGCCAAGGCATTATTACTCGGAGGCTAATGGGCGACCCCGCCATTGTGCAGGGTGGCGCTGACTGGCGGCGCGGGCGTAAATTAGAAAACAAAAGACGGCGCGCTCGCTCGCCGAGGGGCAGTCAGTCGGTGCTGGTCTGGCGGAGCGCTGCCCTGCTTCGTCTCGTCGCGTGATCAAAAGGCGCAAATCCGCCGACGGTGCTGGACACAATTAGTGACGTGGCGTGGTGTTTAGGAGCCGTTAGCCGCGGAGATACACATCGCCCCGCCCCCTGCTACTTGCTGCACGTCTCGGCCACGCCCCACCATTCTCTCTATCTCTCGCCTCTACTCTCTCTGTGGCTCCATGCTCAATGAGCGACCTGCCTCAATGAATTTTTCCGAGTCGGATTGAATGTTTCGTCGCAGGTCTAGTGTTCCACGACGCACGCAGTCATAAATAAAGTTTTTCGTACTGTGTGCTGTGAAACGATTGATATTATCGTTATAGTTTGTTGTGTAGTCCAGCCGTAGCGTAAATCCGGCAGTGTGTAGTAAAGTCTTCAGTAGATGTCTCACAAAGTATAGAACCTCATGAACTCCTGTAAGCTGCATTCCTTCAACGAAGAATACCTGTCACAGTTCGACATATGACTTCACAGTTTTTCCCTGCTTGTTACCGATGTTGTGGTTGATTACCACAATAATTTGCGACTCTTCCCCCTGCATCGGAATTTAATAATAATGCTCCAGAATGAATTTTCTCTCTGCAGTGCAATGTGCGCTGATATGAGACTTTCTCGCAGATTAAAATTGTGTGCCGCACTTCTGCCCGAACCCGAGATCTCTGCTTTTCGTGGGCAAGTGTTCCTCCAACTGAGCTACCCAAGCACGATTCACTACTCGTCCACACACTTTTACTTCCGCTAGTATCAGGAGTGCTAGTCCCGCAATTTTCACAGGAGAACTTCTTTGAAGTGTGGAAGTTATGAGACGAGGTACTGGCGGAAGTAAAGCTTTGAAGATAAGTCGTGAATCGTTTTTGGGTAGCTTAGTTGGTAGAACTGCCGCCTCTGCAGGCCATTGATCCCACTCCGATGGTATCGACACTGCCAACCATTGACGCACCCTTCAGCGCCAAGATGGGGATCGACTCGCTCATCAGCCTTCTTGCGGGAGCAACGCTACTCCCTGCTATCGTCGGACATGGAAGGTCACTTGGGGAAACAACATTCTTCGAAACAAAACGTGTTTGGATATGTTGGTTCACACACATACAGGAAGTAGCCACTTGAGAAAGAGCAGAGGCGGCTTCCCAAGCATCAAATACCGAAGGACGCCGACTTCTGCTCTGCAGTCACTAGACTGTCCAAGTGGCAAGGCTCGAAGTATCGTCTGGGTCAACGAATAGCGAACTGCTACTCAGTATGCATTTCGTTCCTTCATGATCACGTGGGTTACGGGCAAGCTGTGGAGGAGGGTGCTTATGTTCTCAAATGGGTCTGCACACAAGACCCTCGATATATGGCGAGTGTTTTTGAAATTTAATTACTTGATTTGCTTTCGTCTGTCTACAGATGTGTGGACTGATCAAATCACTCTTTGCGATGTGGTCACCATTCAGTAGTGTCCACCGATGTTGCTTGTGTTGCTGGGATCGTTCGCTACTTGTCCGCAAGCCTGTGCCAGCGAAGCGCAGTAAGGAATTGTTTTTCTGGCACTGTGCATCCACTAGGGGCTGTTAGGAGGTACGTGTTCTAGAATCTGTTAATGGTGTGCGTGTTAGATGGTGTTTTTTGGAAATCTTTGACGAATTTTTAGGTCTTTATTAACGATGTTTTTTTGTGATACGTTTTTCCCACCGCCAGATGTAGCTCTGTAAACAGAGCAGGACATCACGTCTGATGTTAGTGCCAGCGAAACACTACTGCTTCCTACCTCCTCTTATCTTTCAGCACAGCTGCGCAAAGGCTTGCTATGACCTGATGCTTTGTTTGAGGAATAGCGCAACTTCCGGTTTGCGCATCGTGAACTAGCTCTGTGTGCGAGCTTCTCTCCCGATCTGCGTGAGTGGGGATACGCGTGGCAGCTGGCATGTCTGCCATGCGGTTACTGTGAAGACGTGATCGGTACGTTGTTTTTGCCGGGTATGGGTTGCGGTGTTGGAGGAAGGTGCTTGGTACGTTGGTGCGTGCAAGACGTTGGATACATGGCGAGTCTTTTTCCCGCAGATTGCAATATTCCACACACACTCGCTCAAACTGATGAGATATTTCCCAGAAACCAATGGATTGTGGGACTGATGCAGTAAGTATTTTCACCTAACTGTACCAGTATCAAGCAAAAGGATTTGAGGTGGTATCGTAAGTGTGGAGGTACTGCAGCTCAGTTATTTCCTACCAAAGAGTAGCCTTGTCTCCCGCAAACTGATTAAATAAAGAATATGCGGTAACGTATTACTGACACACATTTGGATTTCGTGTCATGAGATCCTTCCTCTCCATCATAGACTGAGTCTTTTCCGCCAATTTATAGGTGAAAGAGGGGAGGGGGAAATGTGGAAGGGCAGGGCTTGGGGATACTCTAGGAGGAGACACGTGACTTAGAACTGATCAAATGCCCCTTTCCCAGAGAAGTGAGGCAAGGAGGGGAGGGGGGGGGGGTGAGGCTTGAGGGTTTCTCAGAAGAACAGATTATCCCAGCGGAGATGTAATCAACCCTCAGGGTGTACTAAACCACTTAGTAAAACTATAGGTTAAGGGAAGAGAGTGGGGTTGGTTTAATTGATCGATTTAGTCAATTGATCTGTTTAGTTAACTAGCATATCAATTTGATATCAAAAGTGCGCTAGAATGAACGTTACTCTATAAGAACATTGCGCTATTACTCAGAACAACCTCACTAGTTTGGGCACAACATGCCGTTTTCATTGTATGTTTTGGGTTATTCCCGGCAGTTGCAGCTCCATGTGTCACATATCAAATTGCTCGTCTCAGCATCTTCTATATCGATTAGAGTGTTTTTAAGCGTTAATAAGAGTCACCTTATCTATTTAAACGAGAGTTGCAGTAATAGGTCCACTAAACACAAGACTTCAAAGTTTAATTTTAACATATTTCAAGAAATGTTGATTAATTAAGTCTGAAAGTATTTTCAACTCATATGTTACAGATGTACAAGATGGTACACGATAGTGTGTTTTCAAGCACTCACGCCATGGACTGGCAGTTGCCTAGTTGTTGCATTAACAACTAGTGCCGTAACACTGCTGTACTGTTCTGCGACTTGGGATGGGTACTGCTTACAAAAATTGGTGGGTATCCTCTGCAGTCGAAATATGCAGCTACATGTGGTGCCAAGTTAGCGCCAATTTCGTGTTTCTTAAGTCACATGGCTGTTAGTCACGTAACCACCACAACATTAGAAATACTTGGCTTCTAGGTGGACATAATTTGTTGTAGAACCATTGACTGTGTATATTTTCCAAAAAAGTGAAATTAATGTTGCAACTATAGCTAAATTATATAGAGTGGCAAGTTTCTGAGGGCGGCAAAATCTTGAATTTTAATATCGTTTCAAAAGGATGAATTAAACAAGAAAACGAAACTTTTTATGTAAATAAAGGAGCGTGGGACTAAATTGATGAAACAAATCATCCATAAAATCTTGCGTCTTACCTCAAATTATCTACGGAATTGTGAAACAGAAGACAAAGGAAGCACTAGAGTTAGTCTCTTTGTGTTTGTTTTTCAAAATAACAAAATTTGCTAGTGGCAGTGTTACCAAATCAGTTTATACCAAGCGCCTACACAACACTTGAAATGTACCTACGTAAGCTTGAAAGTCCCAATACAAGAGAAAAACTTTGCAATAAATAAATAAAGAAAAATGTCGGTCTATGATGGCCTATCAGTTCCTATATAGCTGCCGTAAACAGATATTGCGGCATCCAATAAAAAATGAAGTATAAGTAACATATACACTATAAATGTTTCACTTCCGTTTCACTGACTGGCGCACCATATCTGACTCCGGTATTGAAGATGTATTAATGTCAGAAACATGTGTGAGTAAGCATGATATGTGAAAATAAGACATCACATATGAAGAAGTTTGTGAAAAGGGTAGACTATATCTGTAAACGCTAGGAAAAAGGGGGTGGGGGGTGGTAACCTGAAATTTTCTCTTGTTGTGGCAAAATCTCTGGAGCCAGCCCTGACTACGAAGTTTGTTGTCTTGTATACTATTTGCTGCACCAAGAAGAAATGCAGATGATAAACGGGTATTCATTGGACAAATATTTTATACTAGAAGTGACATGTGATTACATTTTCACGCAATTTGGATGCATAGATCCTGAGAAATCAGTACCCAGAACAACCAACTCTGACCGTAATAACGGCCTTGATATACCTGGGCATTTAGTCAAACAGAGCTTGGATGGCGTGTACAGGTACAGCCACCCATGCAGCTTCAACACGATGCCACTGTTCATCAAGAGTAGTGACTGGCGTATTGTGACGAGCCAGTTGCTCGGCCACCACTGACCAGACGTTTTCAGTTGGTGAGAGATCTGGAGAATGTGCTGGCCAGGGCCGCAGCCTAACATTTTCTGTATCCAGAAAGGCCCGTACAGGACCTGCAACATGCGGTCTTACATTATCCAACTGAAATGTAGGGCTTCGCAGGGATCGAATGAAGGGTAGAGCCACAGGTCGTAACACATGTGAAATGTAACGTCCACTGTTCAAAGTGCCGTCAGTGCGAAGAAGAGGTGACCGACGTTTTGCCATTCGTGCCCCCAGGTTCGTCGTTGAGTACACTATCCTGACTGTGATGCAGCGTCAATGGTCATGGTCTCCGAGCTGACAGTCCATACTGCTGCAAACGTCGTCGAACTGTTCGTGCAGATGGTTGTAGTCTTGGAAACGTCCCCACCTGTTGACTCAGGGATCGAGACGTGGCTGTACGATCCGTTACAGCCATGCAGATAAGATGCCTGTCATCTCGACTGCTAGTGATACGAGGCCGTTGGGATCCAGCACGGCGTTCCGTATTACCCTCCTGAAGCCGCCGATTCCATATTCTGCTAACAGTCATTGGATCTCGACGAAAGCGAGCAGCAATGTCGCGATACGATAAACCGCAGTCGCGATAGGCTACAATCCGACCTTTATCATAGTCGGAAACTTGATGATACGCATTCCTCCTCCTTACACGAGGCATCACAACAACGTTTCACCAGGCAACGCCGGTCAACTGATGTTTGTGTATGAGAAATCAGCTGGAAACTTTCCTCATGTCAGCACGTTGTAGGTGTCGCCACCGGCGCCAACCTTGTGTGAATGCTCTGAAAAGCTAATCATTTGCATATCACAGCATCTTCTTCCTGTCGGTTAAATTTCGTGTCTGTAGCACGTCATCTTCGTGGTGTAGCAATTTTAAAGGCCAGTAGTGAAGATTGAAGACAGCGTTCCGACAGAAACTTCCTGGCAGATTAAAAGTGTGTGCCCGACTGCGGCTTGAAGCTGAAAACTTTGCTTTTCACAAGCAAGTGCTCTATGACGTTCTTCCTTTTAAATCGAACAAGAACTGAACACGGGCCAGCAGTTTGGTAGTTTATTGCCTTCTCTTATATTTTTAAAAGATTATTCATTTCTGATATGGAACTGACGAGCAGGGGCTCAGGGAACAGAGCGTGCTGTGCAGGGGAGGAATCCCGAGGCTGGCCCCCTCACCGCCACAAAGCCCGTATGGTATAGGGAAGAGGGCTACATGGGAATCAACTGAAGTGTCGAGACGGGATTTTGCTCCCTCATGCAGGGGCATATTTGGCTGTGGGAAAATACTTATCCTCCAGGTATACTAGCGTTCATGGTTTGATTGCATCCTGCAGCACCTGGATGTAGCAGGCAGTCATTTGCTGGACTAATCACCAGGTGTTGTGTGAAGAGGTGCAGATCAGACAGTGGTCGTCAGTATGAGTTGTTGGCAATGGAGACAATGAGGGAGGAATCCAACAAAGTGATGGTGTGCAGTTGCTGTTGTGTAGCAAATTTCCTGTTGATAATGTTGTACCACGTGGCCTGGACGCTGGTAGAGAGGAAGGGCTGGTGGATAGTATGCCACACAGCAGGCCACTGGGTGGAGGGATATTTGGTCTCCAGTACGTTACAAGGAACATGGTGCTAGAGTAGAGTGTAAAAATTCTTTATCTGGCTGGGCACGTGTATGGGAGACTGGAATGTGCATAACTGTGGTCGATGAAGAAAGCCAAAATGTGAGACAGGCATTGCATGATTGGCTGACAGACATCAATGGTGAGGTAGATGCAGGTAGGAGGATCTCAAGCAAACTGTGTGTTTGGGATGTGCGCTGTCCAGATCATTGTTGTCTGCTAGTATTCATAGGCTTGGATGCAGCTCATATCCAGATGTTGACGAGTGCAAGGTCACCATCCGATGGAGGGGAGGACAGGTAAGAGTCTCATTATAGTTTTTAAACATAGAACCAACCGCGTGATAATACCCAAATGACACCTAAAAAGGTTGCACTCATCGCCAGTGGCAGAGGGAACACTTGTACGGTGTGTACAAATTTGTATGCCACATAGCGATTAAGGAACTCAATGCATTGGAGGGGGTCCTGGCGGCGCAAACATCGTTTGAATGATGTGTAACTGCGATGGAAATTCGTTGTGCCTGTGCATGTGACGGTGGACATAAAAGTAACGCCCACATACCAGAAAGTCTGCACCTGCTACAGGGGCACACCTCACTTTCCTGGAAGCCTCATCTGATAGACACTGTAGAAGGTTTGGCCATGTTCAAGACATTGCCTGTGGCAGCCCCATAACAAATAATCAATCTGAAGACTACTCAGATCTCTGAGTCAGAGTGGACGTGGAGTAAGAGATAGGCAGCGTATGCCCGGCAATGAAAGCTGTGGTGGTGAAGGGTGAGTCCAGACATCTCAAGTGACAGCCTCTCGGTGAAAGGCTCAAGTGCAACATCATATAGGAGGGTAGAGTGAGCAGTGGATGGATACCAGCCACGCCAAACATTAGTTGACTTGGACTTGGGAACAGGCACTGCCGTAAAGGCACCAGAGGATATCAATGCAGGGAGGTAGTATGCCTATGTGGTCCGCCACCAAATACAGGAAACAATGGCACACTTCATCGAAGATACTATTGAAATCTTTAGTGATATCTTCAGCATGGAGTCCGCAAGTCGCCACCATTACATTTAAATTGCAGCACTCGCCTGTGGCAGTTTATATGTTAAAATTTCCCCCAGGTGTCGTTAGCTCCACCAGAAGGACATGAGGGAGCATTTATCACAGATACATTGCCAGTAAAGGTGCGAAGATCTTGTAATCTGTATTGAGTACAGTGAGCGGCTGACAGCGTGTGACCGTCAAACTGTGGAATGGTGATGTTCTTAAGAATAATGTGGGCAGCATTACTTGATCAGATGTCATCAGTTCCTGAATTGTAATCATCCAATGTGGCTCCATGAGCCCTTGGAAGGCGCAGTAAAACTCGTTCTGTAAACTGTGGATGCTGGGCGATTTGTTGACTGCACCTTTCTCAATGCATTATCGGCCTTATCCCATGTGACTACCACCGTGTCACCGTTATACAGGGTTATTCCAAATGATGGACCCATTCTCAAAACTTCTTATTTATTCAAGTACAAATCCAAAATAAACAGGTTTTATACCAATGGAAAGAGGAGGTTTCAAAGTTTTTTCCATAATGTTTGATATCAATTTAATATTTTTTTATAATTTGTAATTAATTAGGTTTCAATAATTATTTAATAATTAAAATGTTATAAATGTTCAATGTTGGCTGCATGGTAAACTTTGACGCGGCAGCCATACTCATCCCATTCACTCGAAAGCGTATCTGCTGTTACTGAGTGCACGGCACCAGTGATCTGGTTCTGTAGATGATTGAGAGTGGTTGATAGAGGCGGGACGTAAACAGCTTCCCTCACTTAACCCCATAAGAAATAGTCGCAAGGTATGAGATCAGGAGATCTCGGTGGCCAGAAGTGCAGAACCAGGTCCTCAAGTCCCCTGCGACCGATCCAGCACTGAGGAAGGGAGTCATTCAAAAAGCCTCATACATCACGCTGCCATCCTGTTGGAAAATGAAGTACTGGGAATCTTCCATAACTTTATGGAACAGCCATTGTTTCAACATGTCCAGGTACGTGATTCCCATTACAGTTCTTTCCACAACAGAAAATGGTCCTTGTACCTTTGTAGAGGATACGGCACAGAACACATTGATCTTCAGTGAATCTCGTTCATGTTTCAATGGTAAATGTGGATTTTCCAAACACCATATGCGAACATTGTGTCTACTGACTTTTCAACAAAGGTCGATCGTTGCTTCATCGCTAAAAATACAAGCTGTAGAAATGCGTCATCCTCCATCTTTGCTAGCACATTCTAACATTCTGCGTGGTGTCTTTCTATATCGTGTCTCCATACCACTTTCGCGCAACGACGCTCTGAGCGTGTTTTTTAGGGAATTGACTAGTTTGAACCTGGAACCTGTTGCTGGTAAGAACACGCCAGACCACACATGACATGTAGAATTCAGAAGAGTTCAGTGAGACTAGCGATGATATAACCAAATACTTAATGATTTCAGCGTCAGCTCCACTGTACTCCCTGTAAAAGAATCTTAATACTAACTAAATTTAGTGGGCCGGCCGCGGTGGTCTAGCGGTTCTAGGCGCTCAGTCCGGAACCGCGTGACTGCTACGGTCGCAGGTTCGAATCCTGCCTCGGGCATGGTTGTGCGTGATGTCACAAAAGAGAAAACTATCAAAATGGTCTACAGTGACCCTCAATTATCTTTAATTACTTATCTAACTTGTTGTAAATTACAGTGGCTGATGTGGCTTCTCAATAAGTATATAACAGAAAAATCATCGTGTTTCAGATTTTTGCTTCAAGTGGCAAATGTGAACACCATGAGCTTTAATTGACGATCGACACTAGTATTACGCAAAAAGGGGGTGTAACAGATGAGACTTTTGCAGTTCTGAGTGAAGCTTTATGCGCTGTTATGCGGCATCGCGTGCTTTCATTACCTTGTCGGTGTTCGTCAGTGGGCGGCGGGCACCACAGCTCCGCTCACCTCGCTGTCTCGGAAGCAACTCCTGTCCTAACTTTTCCTTACTACAATTTACCGAAGTTGGTTTAAAAAAAACTATCTGGCTGTGTTTTCATCTGACCAATCAGGGTCTCAATGTTAACCTTAAGCTCCGCCTACAAAAATTCTGTCTATCCAATGAGAAACGTTATACTTTTCGTGGTGGGGCAATGTTTTTAAAGTTTGCAACGTAACAGAGACGTGAAAAAGTCTCAAGCTAAAACTTGCAGCTGGTGTGGTCCTTTTAGCGTTATCGTAAGATCTATACTGTTCTTCTATCTTTTAACATGGGCTAGGGGATGGTCCTAACGTAACAGAGACGCGAAAAAGTCTCATGCTAAAACTTGCGGATGGTGTCCCCCTTTTTGTGTTATCGTAAGGTCTATACTGTTCTTCTGGAGGGCTCTAGCTTTTAACATGGGCTGGGGGTGGTCCTAACATAACAGAGACGCGAAAAAGTTTCACCCTAAAATTTGCAGCTGGGGTGGTCCTAGTGGTTAGCTGGCGACGTGGGTGTCCAGTCCGTCCCTTATCGTACGGCCTTCTAGCTTAACACGGTTCTGCTCTCGGCTTCTGTTCTCGTTTCTCCCCTCGGAACTGCGTCTGTCTTACAGTGGGAAGGTATGACATGCATGTAGACATTCTTGTGTTAGTCTGTGGTATTGTATTTGCTCACTCGTTACTCGTATTACCTTGGTTAATTTAATGTCACGATTTATTCGGAGCTATGTGACATACTACTGGATTTGCTTATCATGTCAGGGTTTTCATGGAAGGTGTTGGATTTGTCTGACACCTTACAACATAACACAAAATGCGAGATGCTTCTCTTCGTCATTGGGGTTGAGCGCCTGCACAAGTTCCAATCGGCAGTGTTTGTACAGCAAAAGCCATCTCAGAACTCTCCATACAGTTACAAGTTCTCGAGTGGCTCCATTGGTAGACTTACCGGGACTGGGCACAAAACTTTCTCTAATCCGTCCCACATCATCCTCTGACACACGCTGTCGGCCTGTGCTTTTCCCTTGGCAGACACTCCCAGTCTGGTTGAATTGCTTAAACCAAGGGCTAATATTTGGTTGAATACTGAATTTGGCACGAAATAGCCACGGCCCTGCAGTTTGCGACTCACTTTTCGCGAAATCAAGAAAGCAGAAAACCTTGTGCTCCACAGTCGCCATCTCACTCACAAGTGGAAGTGAAGCGGATGACAGCCCTATTACTGCGCGAACTCTACCAGCTGCTTCTGAAGCCATCACCGCCCACCCGTTGGCGCCCGCCAAAACCTTTGAAACTTCCTCTGTTCATTGGTATAAAGTTTGTTCATTTTGGGTTTGTAATTGAATGCATACGAATTTTTGAAAATGGATCCATTATTTAGAATAACCCTTCAGTGTCTGTCTCTATACCGCTAACTCGGAGATGCTGTGTCCGACTGCTCGTGCTCTCACTATAACACTATGTCGAAACTCACTTAAATCTTGATAACAGGCCACGGTAGCAGCAGTAACCGATCTATCCACACACTCGTTGTCTTATATAGGCGTTGCTGACCGCAGCGCTGTATTCTGGCTGTTTACGTATCTCTGTATTTGAATACGGATAGGTATACCAGTTTCTTTGGCGCTTCAGTATATGATTCATTGTTGGATACTGACGACATAGCGCTTTTCTTCTGCCATCTACTGCCAGGTACTCCATATCAGCGACGTCAGTAGTGATTAGACATCGTGAGAGAGCAGAATGGGGCACTCCGCAGAACTCACGACCTTCGAACGTGGTCAGGTGCTTGGGTGTCATTTGTGTCGTAAGTCTATACGCGAGATTTCCACGATTCTAAACATCCCTATGTCCACTGTTTCCAATGTGATAGTGAAGTGGAAACGTGAAAGAATATGTACAGCACAAAAGCGTACAGGCCAACCTCGTCAGTTGACTGACAGAGGCCGCCGACAGTTGAAGAAGGTCATAATATTGTAGGCTCCCCAGTGGTCCCGGTCGCCTAAGGTGGACTGGAAGCTGAACGGTGACCTCTCCAGTTGTCAGGATGCTAGGAAATGACTGTGTACGCGTCAGAAACGCCAGCGAAACATTATTAATTCATGATACCTTTATTCTTTCCGAGTACAATGTGGCCCGCATAACACAGGCTGGCTGAGCTTCGTGATATCAACGACCTTCCCCGAGTCCTCGCTGACTCGGAGCGATGACACCAGCTCCAGGCCGCATCAGTCTTGCTAGCGCAGCGCTGCGTGCTGTGATGCAGCGGTGGAATGCCCTTTCTTCGGCCGTGCGTGTCTGGCCAGCCGGCTCGGCGGCGGACAGCAGGCCGCTGCGCGTAGGAGGCTCCGGGTTGGAGTCCTGGCGCTGTCGGCAGGAGAGGCGTTCTCGTAGTGCGGAGTGTACTCTATCCCACTCCATCTTCTTCCCTGCTCCTCCTGATGCCTCGTCCGTGGTGGACGGGCGGAACGGGCTGCAGTCCCCCAGCATCGTTGGGCCACCTGGTTGTGACGGCGGATGCACAGGGCCTAGGCCCCGCACGTTCTCGACGACGGTTCACTGATGTGGCCAGCATTGGCGGCAAGCGAGTCTGCCGCGATGTCTGCTAATCCTGGGTTGATGATTGACAGCGGGCAGCAGAGAGGACCAGAGCTGGTACTGTCCCCTCACGTCTGCTGCTGGATGGGACGATCTTACTGCAGCATCTCCTTAATAAAGATTAACATGTCGATCACTGAGGTGAGCGCTACGGAGCGACCCAGTACACATCTAACTGCAAGCCTAACTGCGAGTGCCTTGCTGCTATCAAAGCTGGCGTATTTAAAGGAAGCATGAGTGATGTCCTGACGTCATGCTCGTTTGTAATGAACGCATTCGTTCCACTTATACTGCTGATTCATCTGTCGTACTCGCCCCTTAGGTGTTCTTGCGACAGAGTTACTTGTTGTTGCGGCAGACTTACGCGAAGTTATGAAATGCAGTACAGCTGACACTATACCTCTGTCTTACATTCTACGAAAGTCTCTGTCTAACACAAACCCGCGTGCTAAGCAATTCTCTCTCGCCTGTTGTGTGTAACCAGGCCACTGCCCTTGCGTGACGACACATTCCGATACATGTGCAATCCTCTTATGTCTTGGCTAACCTACTGCCTCTGGCTGTCGGCTTAGGCAATGAAACTTTGACAATATTCCACGTTTCCAACTCTTTACCATTCTGTGACACTAAAATATGTAGGTGGCAGACATCTATCCAGACTATCACACAGGAGTTCCAAACTGCATCAGGATCCACTGTAAGTACTATGATAGTGAGGTGGGAGGTGAGAAAACTTGGATTTCATGGCTGTGCGGCTGCTCATAAACCACACATCACGCCGGTAAATGCCGTACGACGCCTCGCTTGGTGTAAGGAGTGTAAACATTGGACGACTGAACAGTGGAAAAACGTTTTGTGTAGTGACGAATCACGGTACACAATGTGACGATCCGATGGCAGTTTGTGGGTGTGGCGAATGGCCGGTGAACGTCATCTGGCAGTGTGTGTAGTGCCAACAGTAAAATTCGGAGGCGGTGGTGTTATGTTGTGGTCGTGTTTTTCATGTAGGGGGCTTGCACCCCTTGTTGTTTTGCATTGCACTGTCACAGTACAGGCGTACACTGATGCTTTAATCACCTTCTTGATTCCTACTGTTGAAGAGCAATTCGGGGATGGCGATTGCGTCTTTCAACACGATCGAGCACCTGATCATAATGCACGGCCTGTGGCGAGGTGGTTACACGACAGTAACAGCCCTGTAATGGACTGGCCTGCACAGAGTCACGACCTGAACGCTACAGAACACCTTTGGGATGTTTTCGAACAACAGGCCTCACTTACCGACGTCGATACCTTTCCTCAGTGCAGCACTCCGTGAAGAATGGGCAGCCATTCCCCGAGAAACCTTCCAGCACCTGATTGAACGTATGCCTGAGAGAGTGGAAGCTGTCATCAAGGTTAAGGGTGGGCCCACAACACATTGAATTCCAGCATTACCGATGGAGTGCGCCACGAACTCGTAAGTCATTTCAGCCAGGTGTCGGGATAATTTTTATCACATTGTGTATATGGCTATAATGGTCGCCATGTAGGACTTCCCAGATATCATGTAGCAGGAGGTCCCACATGACTAAACGTAGTTTGGTCACATGGTACAGTGGGGAGCATAATCTTTTTGGTGCAAGATGCAGTTAAGATCACCTCCTAGCAGGCAGTGTTCATATCGACCTAAAAACAAGGAGGTGATGTGTTTGGAATAAAACCAGACCGTTCCATATTGTTGTACATTGTCACAAGGAGTGTAAAATATTAATGAATTTCGCCTTCATGACAGTAAACGTCTTGCTCCCAGATGGTGATGGAAGAAGAATCGGTGACAGGAATCCCGTTGCAGACACATATGGCCCATGGAGTCACCTAACATACACTCACCCTGCAAACTTTCTATCCCACTCGCTGTGTTAAAAAACCTTTAAGATGATAAAACTACTACCTTCTACACCAAAGGAATAAACCATAGATTCTTTGTGATGCACGTATTATATAGCTTTCTGGAGGTGTATGACAGCAACTGTTGATATCTGATTACGGTTCGGAAATTATGTTATGCTTGCAGCAGTCCTATAGAATTGATCGTTAACAGTGGAAAATGCATGAATCAACGACGCCTTATGAAGAAATGGTAAGAAGTTTGCTGTTAACGATTGAAGTCAGTTATCGCTCTAAACCACACACAGAATACTCAGTTGTATACAAGTCAAACACAGGTTATAACACAGAGCTGATACAGCCCGAGAGAATAATGTGATAAATGACCTACAGCAACGTCTCCCTCTCTCTAGAATGCATTATCAGTCTATCATTAAATCATACATCGTTACGCTCCCCTCTCAACCGATCACTCCATCTACTATCATCCTTTAACGCAGATCATTAACCATTCAGAGACAGATAGCTCTTTTATCTAGGAAAACATCCAAGACAAACATCAACTCTCATGTACTCCTATTACTTCAGTAGACTGATAGCAGTTAAAAACCATGCAGCAATTGTTCTCTAACGTATCTGTTAGATGACACCGTATGTTTGTGATTAATAGAGAATACAGAGACGCACATTGTAAAGGCAGTTTGTTAGACTTTAAGACATGTAAACAGTCATGCACAGGGTCAAACACATGATCCATTCTGTGGTTGTACACTGCAGCTCCCAAGCTGGTAATACATTGCTCTTTAACTAAGGACACTTTATAAATATCTATAAGGTGGATGCCGATAACTTTTGAGGCCACACTTGGGCTTGTGATCTGACATGTATAAATTTATTACTCTACATTTGGTTGTCATCCACGTTAACCAATCAGTTCCAGCAGTCTTATCGATGTCCGCGAAAAGTTGCAGTTTCCCTGGTTCCATCTCAACTTTTTCTCATATTCCTCATCCTGTCACACACTCGTTCCCATGTACAAGATTTTTCTTGGACCAAACAGACAAATTCTCCTCATTTTCCCTCAGTTTCTTCACATTTTGGTGCATTTTCCATCAATTTATACGTATTCTCCGACAATTTTGTAATTTTACCGATTTTATCTCACTTCTGCTCATATGATCATGACTTCTTAAAACTGCTTGTAAATTTAATACAAAGTGCAAAACCTAGCACTATGTGTGTATGTGTGTGTGTGTGTGTGTGTGTGTGTGTGTGTGTGTGTGTGTGTGTGTGTATGTTTCGGCTGTGGAATGTAGTTTTGCATCTCCCCTCTGCTGATCGCTACTTCCTACACTAAGACACAGTATTTGTGATGTAGGCGGTGTAACAGGGTTCGCGATATGTCCGCATGTATATGGGCCTCACAAAGCAATGGAGGGTGGTTTATCAATGTTACAAAAACTGAGAACCGACAAGTCGTTGAGAGTGGGGATTTGGACCTCATGTAATTGAATAAAATGCGTTGAAATTACAGAACACATGGTAAAATTACAGAAATTGATGGAAAATACTTTAAACTGGTGAAAATACGACAGAAATGTGGAGGAATGTGGGTACTTACACACTCGCCCGTATGTATGAAAATCATTCCATTCAACCACAAGTGGGACTGACAAATGATGGTGCATATTATCCATACTCTAAGGGCTTAAGTCCTGAAGAGTACCCCTAGTTCCACTTGCATTTATGCAGCGTAAGTCATAAAAGTGAAAGACACAGTGTCCAAAGATTTGGAGATAAGGACGAATACCACCTATGAGACGGAAACAGCCATCATATACCTGGGTGCAGCTTGCACCACCAATATGAGGAATCAGTTCTCTTGGTCTCTTCGAAAATAGAACACCATGACATCTGCTACTCCATCACTGTAGAAGATCAGATTCGGACAGCTGCTGGAAAACGGGTTTCATAAGTTGTACCGTCTGTATTATTTTTGTCAATAAGAACCACCGCTTCTGTCTTTTATTTCAACCATCCTATGTGCTGTGGGAGCAGCTTAGTTTACACCACGCGATTTCCTGCTTTCTCTGAGAGCCAATGGATCAAAATGTATTAATGTTGGTTTAGCACCTGACATACAACTCAAAGTCACAATAGAAAAACAAAATCTGTCACTGTGTACAGAGCTGTAGTACTGCACTGCATCGATATGTTATACCAAAAGAAGCAATGTATCAAATTGCTTATGAAAAAACAACACAAGAATCTTCTCTTGTGATTGGTAGTGTCTGAGATATGATCTTACTCCAGTACAGGGACTTCAATCACTGGTCACCTGCTCATACACCTATATTTAATGGAATCACCATATATGATAGATAAATCAAATGTATTCATAATCACGAATAATGAAAACCATCAGCTGCAGACTGAAACGACAACAATGAAAATTTGTGCTGGGCTAGGACTCTAACCCAGATTTCCCACTTATCACAAGTGCTCACCTTACAGTTTGGCTATCCGTGCATGACTTACGGCCAGACCCACACTTCCATATGTAATCAACCACGGACTCGTACATCCGTTATGTATATTCCCAAGAACAGGACCAACGACGACTGAAAGGAATCCTTCAGTGTGACAGAAGTGCACCCCTTCCACAAATTGCTGCAGATTTCAATGCAGGGCCATCAACTAGTGTCAACGTGTGAACCATTCAACAAAACATCATCGATATGGGCTTTTGGAGCCGAAAGCCCATTCGTGTACCCTTGATGACTGCACGACACAAAGGTCTACACGTCGCCTGGATCCGGCAACACCGACACTGAACAGTTGATGATTGGAAACATGTTGCCTGGTCGGTCGAGTCTCATTTCAAATTGTTTCGATCAGATGGACATGTATGAGTATGGAGACAACCTCATGAATCTATGGACGCTGCATGTCAGCAGGGGATTGTCCAAGCTGGGCTCTGTAATGGTGTGGGGTGTGTGCAGCTGGAGTGATATGGGACCCCTGATACATCTACATACGACTCTGAGAGGTGACACGTGCGTAAACATCCTGTCTGATCACCTGCATCCAATCATGTCCATTGTGCATTGCGATGGATTTAGGCAATTCGAGGAGGACAATTCAATACCCGATACGTCCAGAATTGCTACAGAGTGTTTCCAGGAACACTCTTCTGAGTCTAAACACTTCTGCTGGCGACCAAACTCCCAAGACAGGAACATTACTGAGCATATTTGGATTCTTGCAATGTGCTGCTCAGAAGAGGTCTCCACCTCCTCGTACAGTTACGGATTTATGGACAGCCCTCCAGGATTAATGGTGTCAATTCCCTCCAGCACTACTTCAGACATCAGTCAAGCCCATGCCACGTCGTGTTGCGGCACTGCTGCGTGCTTGTGGGGGCCTTATACAATATTAGGCAGATGTATCAGTTTCTTTGGCTCTTCAGTGTATATTCCCATACAGGTCAGACGTTGTGCCTGAAAGTAACTTGCCCAGTATTGGCAGAGAAGTGCGGTATTTCAGTGCCTTTGTTATTCTGATTACGATGCAAAGTTCCTTCGGACATGCATGCACTTATTATTGTGATTACGATGCAAAATTCCTGTGGATATTCATGCGTGTCCAAACGAACTTTGCATTGTAATCAGAATAAAAGACACTGCACTGTCGTAAATATGGCAGATGTCACCATTCCGACGGTATTTGTTTTTGATGAATCGGAAGGGAGAGATGCGGTAAAATCTTATTGAGTCTCTATCATTAGCGAAGTTCGTATGGTTCGTAGTTTACACCACTGGATGTTACAAAAGTAACGAGGAGGGAAAGAGAGAGAGAGAGAGAGAGAGAGAGAGAGAGAGAGAGAGAGAGAATGTGCTGTCAACTAAGATTCTGACATCGTTTACACTGTCGAATTTCTAGTGTAGTAACCATAGGAATACGATAAAGGAGATTGGGACATGATATTTATAGACAGGCATTTGATATCAATGAACTGTATGTGTTATGCTTCTGAATTTCTTCGTGCAGTTCACGTATACTTTGCTTAGTTGTGAATTTTCATCTGTACGTCACTGTGCTATTTTTCTCGCTGGGTTAGCCGCGCGGTCTAGGGCACCTTGCCACGGTCCGCGTGGCTCCTCCCGTTGTAGGTTCGAGTCCTCCCTCTGGAATGAGTGTGTGTGCTGTTCTTAAAGTAAGTTAGTTTAAGTTAGATTAAGTAGTCAGCAAGTCTAGGGATCGGTGACCTCAGCAATTTGATCCCATAGAAGCTTACCACAAATTTCCAAATTTTTTCTTGTTGTGACAGTTCTCTACCTTGTTAATGACACGTGGAGGAGAACTACACAGTCTTCTAAGTAATGGAACAACGCTGACGTAACGTGATGTGCTTCCGAGAGAATTAGCACAGGTCTGTGACTTGGCGGGGGACATGTCTTACTTGTCGTAATCGGGTGGTTTCAAATGCTATATGTCGAAGACCTGAGGATTCGTGAGAATACGGCAGGTAAGCTATACTCTGACCAAGGGGAGTTAAGAGGTGAGGTTCAGAGGAGAGCTGTATACCGTTTCTTCTAAATATTGTGGACAAACATATTAGAACCTCTCATGTAAGTCACGCAAAGTGACTGCAGTGAGAAAATTAGGAGCTAATACGCAGGTTTTTAACGAGAGACAATCAGCATCCTTCTGCGAGTTCTGCGTGTATGTAAATGGATGCGCTGACATCTTAATAGGTAGAGTAAATTTACATCTACATCTATACGCATGCTTCGCAAGCCATTGTAAGGTGCATGGGGAGGACACCCTGCACCATTGCTAGTCATTTCCTTTCTGTTGCTCTGCCAAATACAGCGAGGGAAAGAAAGACTGTCTGTACACCTATGTATGAGCATTAATTCCTCTTCAGTGTATATTGACAATGGTTTGAATGTAATCTCATGAGATTCTTTCCAGCACAGACTGAGTTTTTTTCCTAATACTTTTTTCTGACCTGGATGCGGAAGAAGGGGCTGAGGATGGGCGGTTGCAGTATGTCCTCTGGGGGTGACATTGTGCACTTTCTTAGTCAACCCCAGCAGATCAGTGTGAGCACAGACATGAAGATTTTCCAACGGGACAACATCTCCAATTGTCAGCACTGTAGTTACGTAATTAGGTTAGGTTAGGTTAGGTTAGTGGTGTTTAACGTCCCGTCGACAACGAGGTCATTAGAGACGGAGCACAAGCTCGGGTTAGGGAAGGATGGGGAAGGAAATCGTCCGTGCCCTTTCAAAGGAACCATCCCGGCATTTGCCTGAAACGATTTAGGGAAATCACGAGAAAACCTAAATCAGGATGGCCGGAGACGGGATTGAACTGTCGTCCTCCCGAATGCGAGTCCAGTGTGCTAACCACTGCGCCACCTCGCTCGGTACGTAATTAGGACATGTACTTGCTGGACAGGGTAATATTTACACCTAACACACCAACAGCTCTGCACAGACTGCGCAATTTTCCCGCCAGTTTTTTTCTTGGGGGGAGGAGGAAGAAGAAGGCTGGAGTATTTCCCAGGAGGAGGACGACAGGCTCAGAACTGAACAACTATCCTTTTTGCCAGAGGGTTGGGGGAGGTGGAGGGAGAGGGGGTGGGTGGAGGTTTTCTCAGAAGAACTAATTATCCACAATGAGTTATAAATCAGCCCTCAGAGGGTCATAAACCACTTAACAGGACGATCTAATTAATTAATTGATCTAATTAATTAATTAATTTTATTAAACGTAAGCAGGAATGAACATTACCCTATTACGTATGTTTCTTGGTATGGAGTACTATTGATAAAAAGAATCCTGATATTAAAGAGACTATTATTTATCTTAAGTGGTGTGGACCTTGGCGAGGTGTGGTGCCTTAGATGACTCCCCAATACAGACAGGCATTCTGCAGGTGCAACCAAAATGGAGGGTTTCTGTGGAGAGGCCAGACTAACCTGTTGATACTGAGAGGAGCAACAGACTTTTTAGTAGTTGGCAGGCAACGCTCTGGATGATTGAGTGATCTGGCCTTGTCACATTAACCAACTTGGGATCCTACGTCTACATGACTGCTCTGCAAATCACACTTTGCTTCTTAGTAGATGATTCATAGAACCACTTGCAGACCAGCTCGAACAGCATGTTGGGAAAATAAACATCTAATTCTTTCAGTGCAAGTTCTGATTTATCTTATTTTATCAGTCAAGTCATTTTTCTCTGTGTAGTTGGTTCTCAACAAAGTATTTTCGCCTTCAGAAGAGAAAGCTAGTGAATGAAACTTTGTGAAAAGATCTCACTGTGTGCGTTAAGGAGTATTGCGCTCTCATTTAAATATATGGTCGAAAGAGTCAGCCTACAGGAATTGTGAAACGAACCCCGTCGTCCAGGACCGCATGCTACAAAGGACGCAGATTCACCACGAGATAGGGAAACTCGCAGGCGTCTATTGTCTATTGAGGCCTAAGCGCTGTAGGGTGCGAGTGAGACAGACGAGAACCTACATAATAGGGAAACCCAGTAGAAGCCATTTGTGGCCAAGGAGACGTAGCAGTGTTAAATATGGAGGACCTAAGATCGGTCATAAAGAGAAACATTTATGGAAACTATTTAATTCTGTAGTAATGTACGGAATCAAGCCACAGTAATTTTAATCTGCCATCCTCCATAAATTTTCATGTTGATCCCAACAAAACTTGAACATTGATCATATCTATAATAGTTTAGGATTTACTGTTAAAGTGAAATTAACAAGTTTTAAAGCAAAGACCTGAATCCTAAAATGTGAACGCTTTGGTCGATCTTAACGATCGACATTTCATATAGAGGCGCATCATTAAATGACAAACGTTGTAAAAATCAACTCTGTAACTTTATTTGTTTAAAAGATATAGTAAATTTAAATTATTAGTATTTTCAGTTAAGCATTAGATCATCATTTCCTCTACACGAATCACATCGAACAGTGACAGCATGATATGAATCATTAGGTTATAAAATATTGTGAATTTTAGTGCATAATAGTTACTTTTATTCTTTATTTGTAGGAAAGAACATTGTTGCAAGGCTGCTGGCAATGGCATTAAAAGCTATGAAGGAAACTGTATTGGTTTTGTGTAAAAGAATTTAACGTCTATTATGTAACGGATATTATTGTTACTTTATTTACAACGTGAAAGTGGCCAAGCTTTGATTATTTGAAGATGTTAAAATGTAGAATAATGTAGAATAAGCTGAAGCCGATCGGATGGACGGTTTCAGGAAAGGGAACTGCGTTAGTCAGTTGAGCGAGGATATTCGGAGCGCGGAAAACGCTGCCGGGGACGGGCAGAGGGCAATGCTATTGCAGACGCGAAAGTGGACAGTTCGTCTGGAGACACCAGAGGGTGCAGTTCGGATGCAGACGCGAAAGCGGACAGTCGGTCTTTAGGCAGCTAGGAAGTGAAACGACTTAGAAAATTTCGCGTTGTGTGGCATCGCGAGACTTAGTCTCTGAACGGTGAGCAGCCGCGCGCCTGGTGTGAACTCTTAACTTTTCGCGTAAATAACTTGTATTTCGCAATGAGATTGTTAATGTTCGAAATGTGTCAAACAGATATGCGCTCGAGTGTAACAGCAACTCGAAATACGACCACTTTCGCTATTAGTTTGCTTTCTGAATAAACGTTATTCTAACCAAATCGCAACTGTGTGGTCTACATCATTTATGGGTCGTTAATTTAGTTCCCGATATTATTATTACCACTATTATATGTTATTAACTTTGTTTTTTTTTGCAAATTTGCTATCAGCCAGACAGTTTAACCAAAGGATCACAAGTGTCTAATTTAGTCAACCCCTAGACGAGTTTCGGCCAAGACATTTCGATGAAGAGGAAGCACATGTGAACCCGAACATCTTCGGGATGTTAGCTCGCAACCGCAACCAAAAAACATCTTTGTTTTGAAGATTGTCATCCTAAATCATTCATAATATCCGTGGCACTCCCTCTCCTACTTCATGATAATTCGAAACGCACTGCCCTTCTACGAACTTTTCCAGTGTCCCTGGCAATCCTATCTAGTAAGGATCCCAACCTGCACAATAAAACTCTAGAAAAGGGCGAACAAGTATGGTGTATTCAGTTCCTCTTTGATTCGCCTTCCCCACAAAGTTTTCCACGTGATAGATTGACTTAAGTTGTTTGTATCTATAATTTTTAAGTATTTAGTAGACTGACCAACCCTTAAATAAACATGAGTTACTGTGTAACTGAAAATTAAAGGAATAGTTTTAGTACTCATGTTGCAGATCTCACACTTTTTATTGTTCATACCCAATTGCCCCTTCCATACCATGCACATATCGTAAGTAAATTATGCTCTAATTCGTATAAACCTTATGTCGAGTTTGGTAAATGACACCATCATCCACAAACAATCCAAGAGAACTGTTCAAATTGTCTCCCAAAGCTTTGTAGATTAATAACAGCAGAGGGCCTATGATATTCCATTGGAAAATCCCAGATATGACTTCTGTTTCTCTCAATGACCTCTCGTTAATTACTGCATACACTGGCCTTTCTGACAGGAAATCACAAATCCAGTCTCACAGCTGAGATGATAGTCCATAGGCAAGCAACTTGATTACTAGATGCTTCTGAAGAACGGTGTCAAAAGCTTCAGAAAACCTAAAAAAGTGTGGAATCAACTTGAGATCCCTGTCAATAGCAATAATTAATTCGTCAGAATAAAACAGCAGTTGTTTTTTTTTTTTTTTTTACAAGGACTACATTTTATGGAACCATGTTGGCAATGTGCTGAATGGGTTATTTTCTTTGACATATTTCATGATGTTCGAACAAAGTATATGTTCAAAAACCCTGCTGCAAATCGATGTCAGCGATGTGTCTCTATAATTCAGGGGATTACTTGAGTAGTGGTGTTTTACCATGCTGACAATTGGGCCCTCACTTCAAGATGTAGCACAACTGAAGCATCTGAGGATATCTTAACGAAAGACCTGAAGATAATGGGTGAATATTTCCGTAAGTGGACACTTCAGCCAAATGCTTCCAAAACAGAGGTTAGTTGCTTCCATCTCAACAACAAACTCGCTGGAAAGGAACTCAACATTCTATTTGAAAACACCATTCTCAGGCATAATAAAACTCTGAAATACTTGGGCATGACGCTGGACAGAACACTATCTCTCAAAGAGCACCTAACAAAGACAGCCGAAAAATTAAAGACAAGAAACAAAATTATTCAAAAGCTCTGTGGTACTACCTGGGGAGCAACGGCCTCCACTCTCCGCACTTCTGCTTCAGCAATTGTATTCTCGGCTGCCGAATACTGTGCTCCTCTTTAGCTAAACAGCCCACATGTAAACAAGGTGGATGTCCAGTTGCATAACACTCTAAGGGTGATTTCTGGAGTAATTAAACCCACTCCAACGCAGCGGCTCCCAATATTAAGTCACATCCCGCCGCCACACCTGCGATGTACTGACGCCCTTGTACGTGATAACAAAAATATCATGGAAAATCGAAGCCTACCAGCCCATCAAGACATTCAGGCTGCAAACACTGATAGGCTTCGATCTAGGAAACCGCCAACAACAACAGCAAGGAACTGCGTACAAGAAGGTTTCAGTATCACAAACGCATGGTCTGAAAAATGGAACGCATGGCAAAATCATAACATGCCTGGCATCACACAAAAGCCACTTCGTTTTGACCTACAACGCAAAACATGGTCCACTCTAAATAGGATTAGAACTCGGCATGGCAGATGTGCTTACTCCCTGTATTAATGGGGTAAAGTACTATCCCCTCATTGTGACCGTGGAGAAAGTCAGACCATCAGCCGCATTGTTGAAGACTGTTCCAGAAGAGCCTATAATGGGAGACCCGACGACTTCCTGCTCGCAACTCCAGACTCGATGGATTGTATTAATAGTCTTGATGCTTGTTCGTAATCCGTAAACTTTGTTATATTAGTAATGCTCGTTTGCAATTATTAACGTTTGTTGTATTAGTGATTCGTCTGTTTCTTTCTTATGTGTCTGTATTGCCATACGATAAATACAATGAACCATCTCTAGGACAGCCTGCCTTGTTGCCAAATTTCCAGAAACCTACTTTCTCCTATGACTCTATGCAATGTTACAAGACCTCACCCCCACTCTTCCCCCTATCATGTCACAATCCAAGATGGCAATGCTATCCCACCTGTCCTAAGTATAAAATGGAGGGAAATTCGAAATACCCAACATGATAGAACTAGCACAGCAAGAAATTCAAAATATCCAAGATGAGCACTTGTACTTAGCCTGAAATGGTAGTAAATTTCAGAAAATCCCAGACAGTGTACTTATCCGAAGTTTAAAACGGTGCCACGTCATTTTTATTTAAACATTTATCGTGTTATAGTATAAAAGCACAGCAAAATTTACTTAATTCAACATATGCTGTTCACAGTGGGAATAGCTTCAGCAGTCCTGTAGTAACAGCCGTCCTTGCTTCCTCCTGGTCTGGGCACAGAGCTCACAAAGCCTCTGGGTGCCTCACCATGCCACGAGTCCTGCTGACCAGGAAGCCTAAGTATGTCCACTGCACCTGGCCTCGCAGCCAGCTGTGTGCATCCACTGTGCTGGTAGAAGCACACGTGACACAGATCTGCAGTGTACAATGCCACAGACTACCCACTACAGCACCTGGTCGTGTGACAGCACCAGTGCCATGCAGCGAGCCACAGTTGTGTGATGTCACTGATGATAGGTGACACAGGCACCCTAGGGCGTCATTTCCGATATGTTTGTAAGTCCTTAACCATGCTCCAATTAAAAACTGGATAGCAGTCCAATGTGCTGGAGGAATCTAATGTAACGGTTGTGGGAGCACTTACTGGCAACACTTATTAATATTCTAACACAAAAATGCATTCTATTTCCTACTTACCCTATTGTATTTCTAGTGACATTATTAACATTCCAGTAGAATAAAGTATTTAGATTATGCTATTTCTAGCCCACAAACCTAAATGTTTCATCTATTCTGTTTCGAGTCACGCTGTTAATATTCCAACATAGGAAAGCAATTACCAGGGCACAAATGTATGTTTCTGACCTAATGTCATGCGCTATTTTTGTCACAAACCATAAACAGAAACTTATGGTACAGGTAAAAGATGCTCAAAGTAGTTCATAAAGATGTGTGTGGGGGAAGAGGGTTGCATGTGCGCGCGCGCGCGTGTGTGTGTGTGTGTGTGTGTGTGTGTGTGTGTGTGTGTGTGTGTGTGTGTGTTTTCATTGTGGGACCATCACTGAAGTGGTGGTATAGTAGGAGTAGCATAGTATTAGTAGTACCAGTATATTTCAACCATAGATTTAAAAGAGGTGCCCAGCCTGCTGTACTGGAATCACCATACACTTTTTCTGTGATGTTCTCCCCACTGCAAAGTGAAACTAATGTAAGTAGCAGCAAAACAGCATGGTTTCAGTTAGAAACCGGTTATCAAACAGTTAACACCACCTTGATTTAGTGGTTCAAATGGCTCTGAGCACTATGGGACTTAACATCGATAGTCATCAGCCCCCTAGAACTTAGAACTATTTAAACCTAACTAACCTAAGGACATGACACAACACCCAGCCATCAGGAGACAGAGAAAATACCTTAGCTCGCCGGGAATCGAACCCGGGAACCCGGGCGTGGGAAGCGAGAACGCTACAGCACAACCACGAGATGCGGGCTTGATTTAGTGTTCTGCATCAAAACAGTCGGCATTATATACGTATTGTCAGGAGGTGTGCGTGTATATATATATATATATATATATATATATATATATATATATATATGTGTGTGTGTGTGTGTGTGTGTGTGTGTGTGTGTGTGTGTGTGTGTGGCTGTTTCAAATAATTTCCCAAGTGATGATGTTGTGTATCCATTGACAAAGTCACTGAAACAAAAGAACATATCAATTTTCAAATTATTAATCAGTTTAAACTCTAGTGAGAGTAAACATGTCTGTATAGGAATGATGTTAGATCATAAATCAAACCAGGTGCTATTTTTGGAAGGCCGATATTGTGACAGTAAAATGATATCATCCCCAACAGAGTGGTGTCAATTATGTGATAACTCAATGGCTATTGTGAGCATGTCTGTTTAAAATACTAGCACAGGATTACTAAGTGTTCTCAACATCAGTGCAGGCGACTTTCCATGAACAACAACTTTTTAATGAAACGAGGACCATTCATATACAAGGGCAGATGTTTAAGAATTTAATGCCAGGAGTAGGACACAGGCGGCATGAGCGCAGTTCGTTAGTGCAAGTTGCCTACATCAGGGTGAGTACACATTCAGGAGAAAACCTATTGTTCTCTTTTGATTGATGGGTCCTTAACCAATTATTCTGCTATATAGACTATGACCCCCTGGGGATAATCCATCATTCCAAGAAACTCCCGCCCCTCCCCCTCCTCCTCCACCACCTCTCCGGGAACTCCCCTCACTGATACAAGCACACTTTTGATATCAGTTTGATTGACTAACTAATTAAACCGTTCAATTAATTGACCCTTTCCCCTCTGGGAAAGGCCACGGCTCTCCCCTCCTGTCCCCAACTGAAATAACAGTATGACATGGGATAAATCTTAGCCACTGTATAACACAGAATGACTAGATATTTTGCAATAAATCTGAAAGAAGTAGAGAAATAAAGATTTGTTTTCTGTCAGCACAGAAATAAGAAAATTTAAAAAAAAATGCTTAGGCATTCAACCTACAGGTCTAATATAATATTCAGATTCATGACAACCAAACAGAAAATCATTTTCTCTTCCTCCCCCCCCCCCCTCCCTCACTTACACACAATTCTGTAACATGGGGAACTTCATTTTTTACTTCAGGAGAGAGTAGCAACGTTGACATGAAGAGTAAAGATAATTTAGTGTGCCATAACCAGCTTTTATTCAAGCCTATGAGCGGCCTTTTTACTGTACGTAAGTACATAGCCCCATATCTATATGCAGAGTGATCGTAAGTATTCAATGTCAATGTGAACTCCTCTCACAATACGTTTCACCATGGTAAATAAATTTAAATCATCTCACCCAAATCTTTGTTCATTGCAGTATATGCACAAAAGCCTGGGAAACTGAATGGTAGTCTCAACATCAGAAGAGACCAGAATTGACTTCATAATACAGCATCGACTATAGTCATAACACAATCGTAATAGTCATGAATTTCCTTCAAAGTGAGCAGAACCACATGGTGAGACACCTGCCAACGAATCCTTTTTTTTTTTCAGAAAACAAATTGAGTACCCAAAAAAGTTGAATTGGTACACTAACTATGCAAAGACATTGCTGCAGTGGAATCGTAGTGTCGAAACTGATTATAGCAGGCACTCATAATATAAAGTAATTGCTGTGACATGTTAAGAACAAAATGTAATGGGAAGAAATAGCTAAACAGAACATCGTACATTTGTCTCTCAAAATTCTTTAGCAATCAGAACATCATTTTACATTTCATGAGATGGCAGCAACATTGAGCTGTGGCTATTTGAAGTCTGTATTTAAATTTGCACCACAAGAGCAAAAAAAGCTACTTCCCAGTAGACTATTTACAAATGTCGATTTGCCTAAATTGTCAGAAAGAGTTAAATTCCAGAGTTTGTGCAGTTTTTGTGCAAAGTTCGTCACCTAAGGGTATGTGGGAATCTAATAAATGCAAATTGTAAATTTAGACGTTGTTGGGAGGACCTGGAATTCACTGGTGGCACATGTTAATAGAAACCAAAATATCATCTACAACTATTATTCATTAGGAGACATACAACCACTTGAAGAATTATACCGTTACTTTACCTACAAAAAGCATGTATGTTACAATTTTCATTGCTATCAAAACTTCAGAATATACCTATGCACAGATTTATACCTGGTGTTACCCCCGATGGCTACAAAAATAGAAACAATCATTACAATGTCAGTTCATCAGTTGAGCTTCAAGAGGGATGTCATACACTCTGGTTTAAAAACAGTGATATCGATACTACTCATGAATTGTTTTCCATTAACTGCATTAAGCAAAGGAATTGTCACATTGAACATATAGGACTAAAAATGTTCAACAGTATTCCCAATATCACAATGTCAAACTGCAAAATACATCCTCGATGTGGTGAAGTTCTGTAAGTGCCACGCGGGACGTATATCATCGAAGATTTAAACATATATTAAAAACAGTTTGTACCAGGTTTCAGGTTTTGCTCTTATGACAAGGCGCCTAAAACTGTTATAAGAACGACCAACGAGGTAATAGATTTTATGTACGAAAGTTCGATAGGATCGCTACCAGCTTTCTCAAAAGAGCAAGCTTTGCGACTGGATCAAGCTAAATTTTACGAATCAGGCCATTAGCAGACATTCTACCACTTGGAACAATTGATATCGAGTGCAATATTGTGACGGTTTCGTATCTCAACCAAAAATTGAGGCACAGTATCTACAGTTTATTCCCTACAAGTGGCTCAACATATAAAATCGTAGAGACATCAGCCAACATCATTTACCTGCTAGTGAATGTTCAAAAAAATTTCAGGCTAGCAGCCGGTCGTCGTAAAATGTTCAGACATCAGACATCAGACCATCTTAAATTTTTTACTATATATTCTACCATTTGGAACAATTGATATCGAGTGCAATATTGTGACGGTTTCGTATCTCAACCACAAACTGAGGCACAGTATCTACAGATTATTCCCTACAATTGGCTCAACATACAAAATCGTAGAGACATCAGCCAACATCATTTACCTGCCAGTGAATGTTCAAAAAAATTTCAGGCTAGCAGCCGGTCGACGTAAAATATTCAGACATCAGACCATCTTAAATTTTTTACTGTGTACCAAGACGAGCGTCTTGTCGGCTTTAATGGTGAATAAATCATAATACGATAAGGCATACTGTGTAAAACAACCACTCACAACCAGCAGTGTCCCCCAGTACACAACAGAAACACATCACGTTAGCATCAAAAAACCATCAATTCCATAAATCACTGTTCTTCAAACTGCATAGGAAAACTGATGTCGTTCACTATAACTGCTTCATTCGAATATGATGAATGAATCATACGTCAGAGATGCTTCTCACGTAACCATTTGGCTTTATTGAAAACTTGGTTTCAGATTAAGCATAGTTTAAACAGAGTTTGAAAGACTTTTTGATGGGCAACTCCTTCCACTGCATAGATGAATATCTTAACAGGGGCTGTTAGACTATCTTAAGTAAAAATATATGTTAGATTTCAGTTTTGACAGCACTTCGTCACAACAGTCAAGATTAGGTATTTCGTGCATGACAAACTAAAAGCGTATAATCCGACAGCGTATTAATACTATAAATATCAGCAGTTCCAGTTTACGGTAACGTATTCATGTATTTAGACAATATCCTGACAAATGATCGGGGTAATGAGAATTACACTCCTGGAAATTGAAATAAGAACACCGTGAATTCATTGTCCCAGGAAGGGGAAACTTTATTGACACATTCCTGGGGTCAGGTACATCACATGATCACACTGACAGAACCGCAGGCACATAGACACAGGCAACAGAGCATGCACAATGTCGGCACTAGTACAGTGTATATCCATCTTTCGCAGCAATGCAGGCTGCTATTCTCCCATGGAGACGATCACAGAGATGCTAGATGTAGTCCTGTGGAACGGCTTGCCATGCCATTTCCACCTGGCGCCTCAGTTGGACCAGCGTTCGAGCTGGACGTGCAGACCGCGTGAGACGACGCTTCATCCAGTCCCAAACATGCTCAATGGGGGACAGATCCGGAGATCTTGCTGGCCAGGTTAGTTGACTTACACCTTCTAGAGCACGTTGGGTGGCACGGGATACATGCGGACGTGCATTGTCCTGTTGGAACAGCCAGCAAGTTCCCTTGCCGGCCTAGGAATGGTAGAACGATGGGTTCGATGACGGTTTGGATGTACCGTGCACTATTCAGTGCCCCTCGACGACCACCAGATGTGTACGGCCAGTGTAGGAGATCGCTCCCCACACCATGATGCCGGGTGTTGGCCCTGTGTGCCTCGGTCGTATGCAGTCCTGATTGTGGCACTCACCTGCACGGCGCCAAACACGCATACGACCATCATTGGCACCAAGGCAGAAGCGACTCTCATCGCTGAAGACGACACGTCTCCATTCGTCCCTCCATTCATGCCTGTCGCGACACCACTGGAGGCGGGCTGCACGATGTTGGGGCGTGAGCGGAAGACGGCCTAACGGTGTGCGGGACCGTAGCCCAGCTTCATGGAGACGGTTGCGAATTGTCCTCGCCGATGCCCCAGGAGCAACAGTGTCCCTAATTTGCTGGAAAGTGGCGGTGCGGTCCCCTACGGCACTGCGTAGGATCCTACGGTCTTGGCGTGCATCCGTGCGTCGCTGCGGTCCGGTCCCAAGTCGACGGGCACGTGCACCTTCCGCCGACCACTGGCGACAACATCGATGTACTGTGGAGACCTCACGCCCCACGTGTTGAGCAATTCGGCGGGACGTCCACCCGGCCTCCCGCATGCCCACTATACGCCCTCGCTCAAAGTTCGTCAACTGCACATACGGTTCACGTCCACGCTGTCGCGGCATGCTACCAGTGTTAAAGACTGCGATGGAGCTCCGTATGCCATGGCAAACTGGCTGACACTGACGGCGGCAGTGCACAAATGCAGCGCAGCTAGCGCCATTCGACGGCCAACACCGCGGTTCCTGGTGTGTCCGCTGTGCCGTGCGTGTGATCATTGCTTGTACAGCCCTCTCGCAGTGTCCGGAGCAAGTATGGTGGGTCTGACACACCGGTGTCAATGTGTTCTTTTTTCCATTTCCAGGAGTGTATATTCAGATTTTTATGTTATACTTTCTGATTGTTCTGCACCCACGAGAATCACCTCATTATAGGGTCTATGGAACGAAAACTGAATATAATGTAATCTAATCAAAACGGTGAGTTTGGGGCTATGCACCAGAATGCTTTAACCGTTCCAAGCAATGGTTCATTTCTCTACACTTCGAGAAAAATTTTGTGAAAAAAAGTGGATGTAAATGATAGAGCAGTATCTCTTCTTACAGGTAAGGCAGTCGCATTCCTATTTAGGGAAGTAAGATCCGAGCTGAAGGGGCTTGAAATTGATGGCATACAGAATATAGGTGTCACATCCACCTTAAATACATATGTTTCCACATCAAAATCGGATTTGACCCTCTATACAATGCCGGATGTTTTCTGAAGAAGCCAACATCAACAGATGAATTCAAACGATTCATTACTCACAAATCTCTCAAGATGCTGATGGGATATTTCGAGGAGATGAATATGTTCTAGTTAACGTATTGTAAGAACTCATTTTTGTTCAAAGTGGAACAAACAGTAATGGATATCTCCAGGTATACGAATCCATACTTTCACTGTGATGTATACTAATAAATCCATGTGTGGATTTTAAATCACTGGATGTGAATGCTTAAACGTTTAAAAACACTACCTGTCACTACTCAACTGGCCCTAAATTTCTGGTCATTCTTATCTCTAGTCAGCAAAGAAATAACTGGACCACTATTCTCGACTCTAGGCACCCAATCCAAGGGTCTAGGCACCCAACCCTCCTTCCAGTTACCTTGGCCCACCACTGGCGTGATAGTTTCCATTACATTCCATCCCTTAACAAAATGTCTCACATTCGGCGAGACATTAATAACAAATAATCGTAATTTCCTCCCCCACTTTTCAGAGAAAACTTAACGCTACGTGTTGCATCCACCTGATGCCACATCAGCTTCACCAGTTGGTGCCTTCTAAAGCCCCACATCATTAACCCTGGCAAAAGTGAGAACTGTTCTCGAGGCCCAGCCGCCCTATTTGTGGCTCCTTCTGAGCCTGTAACATGTCAGAAGTGTTTTACCATGTTTTTTGTTTTTTTCTTAACGTGGTCCAAAGACCTACCTCCAGCCAGCAGAGTTCTGCCATCCAGAACGAATGGTTTCAGATCAGCTGTCCAAACTGTACACATGCAATAAACTGCACAACAGGCCCAATGCTAGCTGGTGGGAGCTGAAGCGATTTTCGCAGGACACCATCAGGGCTGCTATACCTGACACTCTCTACTTAAAGTTGTGCAAAACCCGTGACATCTCTCCCCACAGGGAGCCGCTTTCACTGTGCCACCTGCAACTCCTGTCCAGCATCCGCAGCACTCCTCAGTTGTGAAGCTTACCCAGAAACCAATGAATATTGGAGGAAATTAAGCCGGTGAATACAATCTCATTAACCCATACAAACTTTATATTGCCAAAGCCTGTCTAATTGAACTGCCAACCAGTCGAATTATTTAACATAAATGCGAGGGTTGTCCGTAAAATAAAGTTTCATAACGAAAAACATGTTTATTGGCGTTGAATAATACAAGTGTGGAAAGCTTAGACTTTTACCTATTTTTCGACATAGTCGCCATTGATATCAATGCATTTTTGCATGCACTGTGCCATCTTCCTTATGCCTGCATCGTAGAATTCTCCTGCCGCACACGAAGGCAGCTTAAAGCCTCCTCTTTCAGCTCCTCTCCAGTTGAGAAATATGTCCCACCCACCTTTTCCTTCAATTCAGGGAAGAGATGGAAGTCACTTAGGGCTATGTCTGGACTCCAAGGTGTGTGTCTGACAGTATCATATCCAAATTGGTTGATGAGACTGGTTGTGGCACTAGCGATGTGTTTACGAGCTATGTCCTGATGCAAACGCAGTCCTTTCATGAGCGTGTCCCTCTTCTTGTTTTGGATCGCGCGGCGAAGGTTCTTCAAAGTTTCACAGTAGCGGTCCGCACTGATTGTTGTACGGGCAGGCAGGAATTCACGCAACAATAACCCCTTCCTGTCCCAAAACCTGCTCGCCATCACTTTGCCAGCAGACAGCGTTCATTTAAACTTGCGCGGCTTCGGTGACGCTGGATGTTTCCACTGAGGGGATTATTGTTTCGTTTCTGGTGTTGTATAGTGGACACAGGTCATGTCTCCAGTGACAATGGAGTCCAAGAAATCCTCACCATCAGTCGTGTAGGCCGCTTCCAAACGTTTTCGTTTGTGATCGTCTATAAGCATTGTTGGGACCCACTTTGAACAACCTGTGGCCTACCGTTAATGGTCTCTCAAAATTTTGTCAATATTGGTCTTGCTGAGATCAGGGATCATCTCTCAGAGCTCCTGAACCGTCACCCTTCGATCTTTCAGTATTGCTTCTTTCACTTTCGTACTCGTTTCGTCTAAAACCATTGGCCGTCCAGAACGCTGTTCGTCATGGACGTCTGTAAGTCCGTCTTTGAATTCTCTGCACCAGTTGCGCACATTTTGTAATTGTGAATGAATGCCTTCTGGCGCAGTCATTTTTTCATACAAAAAACGAATCACAGAGCGTAATTTGCACTTGGCATGAGATACGAGTGGGAGGTCCATCTCTGGCAGCTGCTAAGCTAACACTGAATACCGCAGACAGCTCACCGACAAGAATGGGAGAGGCAGAACCAAGCTAGACGGCAGTGTTGCCAGATCCCGCGTAACAACGTTCCTCGCGAGTGCAGGTCCTTGGGGACCCATGTAAATGAAAAGAGATGGAGTCGAACGTCTAGCCACTTTTCATCACATCCTGCTTGCACAAAAATTTTGTGCAGCAGATGTCCCTCTAAAAAATTATAGTGGGACCAACAAGCAAAATTTTAAAATGCGCTGTACCCAGTGAGGCCGTCAAGTTTAACTAGATGACTCCCAATGTCATCAGCTGAAAGGAAACAAAAAGATATCTTTGCTAACCAGAACATGAAAATAAAGCTCACAAAAGCAACACTCATTGATTGACATGGAAATCACCTGACGCATTCATCCTTAAAACTGAACAAGATGTTGCAGGCAATTACTTGAAGCTGCTATTGCCGACTGAGCCTCAACAACAGCTTACAAACTGAATATCTAATGTCCAGCCAATTAAACTATTCACTCCTTTACCAAGGCTAAACTTGACATTATGTTATAATTTTATTTTGTTACTCTGCCCTTCCTCAAAGTGTGGTTCCCAGATTAATCTCTAAACGACAGGACAAAAGTTAGTTAACTTAAGGTTCACTCATACCACTCTTACTATATATGACATTGATCGTTATTGCTATATAGAGCTTTTTAAAGGAAATACGTGGTTAAGCTGTCACGAAAATCGAAATTTTATGTTATGAATACTATTTTAAGAATAATTAAGCAATTATATTACACTAATTAAATATTGAGGTATTCGTATACAGCATGATATTCAACAATGTTACACACTAATACTGTCTTTTATCAGTTAATTGGACACATAAAATAAACACTTTAACTAATATTATACAAATAATAAATTCTATACCTAAACCTACCCAAGTTCAACAAATGTGTGTTGTGTATTTTTTCAGCCCTTAGATATTACAGACTACAACACAGGAAAATTAATGTAGCATCGAAATCTAACAAGATGGTATTTGAAAACACGGTAAATGCAGTTACTTTGCCGTGACAATTACAACACAAAATAAAAATGGGCACTAAACACATCGTATTATTTTTATGGTTCAAATGGCTCTGAGCACTATGGGACTCAACTGCTGTGGTCATTAGTCCCCTAGAACTTAGAACTACTTAAACCTAACTAACCTAAGGACATCACACACATCCATGCCCGAGGCAGGATTCGAACCTGCGACCGTAGTATTATTTTTACATATATTGTGTGATAGACCTAGGATATGCTGATAGCCACAAGTGTGATAATAAGTGTAAGCAGGAAAGAAAATAGAGATATAGTGCCCTCATTTTTTCTGATCCATAATCCTTATTCTAATATACAGGGTGAGTCACCTAACATTACCGCTGGATATACCTCGTAAACGACATCAAATACTGACGAATCGATTCCACAGACCGAACGTGAGGAGAGGGGCTAGTGTAATTGGTTAATACAAACCATAAAAAAATGCACGGAAGTATGTTTTTTAAC
This sequence comes from Schistocerca gregaria, assembly GCF_023897955.1. Classification (NCBI taxonomy): domain Eukaryota; kingdom Metazoa; phylum Arthropoda; class Insecta; order Orthoptera; family Acrididae; genus Schistocerca; species Schistocerca gregaria. The sequence continues at coordinate 801,433,068 of NC_064921.1, read as the reverse complement.
ACAAACCTACGTCTTTTTAAATGGAACCCCTTTAGTTTTGTTAGCTCATCTGAACATATAAACAAATACGTAATCAGTGCCGTTTGTTGCATTGTAAAATGTTAATTACATCCGGAGATATTGTAACCTAAAGTTGACGCTTGAGTACCACTCCTCCGCTGTTCGATCGTGTGTATCGGAGAGCACCGAATTACGTAGGGATCCAAAGGGAACGGTGATTGACCTTAGGTACGTAAGAGACTGGAACAGCACATTACGTCCACATGCTAACACCTTTTAATTGGTCTTTTTCACTGACGCACATGTACATTACTATGAGGGGTGAGGTACACGTACACACGTGGTTTCCGTTTTCAATTACGTGGTGGAATAGAGTGTGTCCCGACATGTAAGGCCAATAGATGTTCAATATGGTGGCCATCATTTGCTGCACGCAATTGCAATCTCTGGCGTAATGAATGTCGTACACGCCGCAGTAAATCGGGTGTAATGTCGCCACAGGCTGCCACAATACGTTGTTTCATATCCTCTGGGGTTGTAGGCACATCACAGTACACATTCTCCTTTAACGTACCCCACAGAAAGAAGTCCAGAGGTGTAAGATCAGTAGAACGGGCTGGCCAATTTATGCGTCCTCCACGTCCTATGAAACGCCCGTCGAACATCCTGTCAAGGGTCAGCCTAGTGTTAATTGCGGAATGTGCAGATGAACCATCATGCTGATACCACATAGGTCGACGCGTTTCCAGTGGGACATTTTCGAGCAACGTTGGCAGATCATTCTGTAGAAACGCGATGTATGTTGCAGTGCTCTCCGATACACACGATCGAACAGCGGAGGAGCGGTACTCAAAGGTCAACTTTAGGTTACAATACCTCCGGATGTAATTAACATTTTACAATGCAACAAACGGCACTGATTACGTATTTGTTTATATGTTCAGATGTGCTAACAAAACTAACGTGGTTCGATTTAAAAAACGTAGGTTTCTGTTAAAAAAACATACTTCCGTGCATTTTTGTATGGTTTGTATTAAACAATTACACTACCCGCTCTCCTCATGTTCGGTCTGTGGAATCGGTTCGTCAGTATTTGATGTGGTTTACGAAATATATTCAGCGGTAACGTTAGGTGACTCAACCGTGTATATACTCTCTTATGAAATTTGTTATTAACAAAGAAAACCCAATTGAAAAGTAATAGCAGTGTGCATAACTACAATACTAGGAGAAAGGATGATCTTCATTATTCAAGATTAAATCTAACTTTAGCACAGAAAGAGGTGAATTATACTGCCACTAAAGTCTTTGGTCATTTACCAAGTAGTATCAAAAGTCTGACAGATAACCAACAAGTATTTAAGAAGAAATTAAAAGAATTTCTGAATGACAACTCCTTCTACTCCATAGAGGAATTTTTAGATATAAATTAAGAAAAAAAGAAAAAAATTATACATAAAAAAGTTGTTATATTAACTTAATTATATTGTTAAATTATCTTAATTATGTCATGTATAGGAAAATTTGACTCGTTCCACATCATTACGAAGTATCGTATTCATGATCCATGGAACTAGTATTAATCTAATCTATCTCTTGGTGGTAATATATTCTTACCACACGATTCACATTATGTAACCAATGTATAATACAGCAACTGCCAAGACCGGACAGAAATTTTATAATTTTGTGAAAAAAAGGAAAAACTGGCACGAAGAGGGATGTAAACACGGATCAACCCCCTTTGCAGTCCAACACCGTGACCACACAACCACGACGCCCGCCGCGGTTCTCGCAGTTCGCTCGATGTTACACATCTTGAGCTTCGACCGTTCACTTCTTCTATTTCGCTTCTTTTTTCATCGTTCGATACACCTGTCTTCCTGCTTGATTTGTGTTCAGTTTTTGACGGGCTATCGACTGGGCCATCTAACCACTAAATCTGAGGGGGTGCGACGGGGAGTTTCCCTTTTAAGGGCCTGAATACGTCGATATTCGGATTCAACTTGTACTCCTTCCGTTCGTTAAGCAGTAACGCTGTTTTCCGTCTTTATTGACGTAAATCTCCATTTCCGCCAGTATGTTCAGTCACTGGCTGTTCGGTGCCCTATGCAAATTATGCTGCATATCTCCTGACACAAGTTTTTCCTTATCCAAATGTGTACCGAATGCGCTCTTACTTTGGCTACACGTGCGTTCTTTGAAGAGAGTCTTAAAATTCCTCCCTGCCAACTTTACGATGTAACCTAGTACTGGTTGTACTTCAACTTTATTTTTTCTGAAAGCTTCCGCAATTATATGGGGAAGTCCACCATTGTATGGTATAGCACCAAACCTCTTACTGCTTGAACTTCTCTTCTTCTTGTCATGTATTTTTGACCTTAGCTTGTTATCACAGTCCTTTTGTTTAGCAGTTTTAACATCCTATAAATCATAGCTGTGAAATACGTCCAGTTATGCTTTTTATTGTTAGACAAACATTTAGCGGTATGTAATAATTTTAATGGATACCTGTTTATATTCTATCTTAAACTACTGAATTTATGTAGCTGATCACTTACGTATCTCAGCAGTAGTGCCCTCTAATGACTAGAGTTATGTTTGTAATAGCGGACTCGTTTACGGACTTCATGTCTCCAGTTGAGTAAACAGTGTGTTCGTAGCGAATCAGACAAGAAATCAGGCAGTGGAGGCCGCAATTTAATCCGCCGCAACCATGTAAGGAGGCGGTACACCACAAGAAGACTTCCAGTGTTAACACACGCCATGTTCCTCAGTTCATACCGTGAAAACGCCACCACGTAAGAATAGTTATGTCCTTCAGGTGTATGTGTTTGAATTATCACAATTGCGCGGTTATGAGGTCAAGAGTAAATTACATTACATCAGTAAATTTCTCTGCAAGAGACCGACAAACATTCGAGAAACCGCCAATATGCCTACAGAGTGTAGCAGCAAGCACTTTAGACCGGCGTTATATGACGAGGCTACAGGAAGCATCTATGATACCACAGTCAATGGTAAGCACGTAAAAGTCGCCAAAACTAGAAAATCGCGTACAGCTTAAAAGGGCAAGAAATTTTGTAACATATCCAGCGGATTGGTGAAATCTGGCATCCGGGCCCACTGCGAGAGTCAGGAAAAAAACAGACATTATCCCATGGACAACCCAAAATACAAATGAAATCTTTGTCACACCCTAGCATTTTCCCCCTTCTGAACTACCAAAATACTTGGTGGTGCATGCTTTGATTAGGGTACCGTCAACTTGCTCTTTTTTTTAGTAATCCATCTCACTGTTTAATTTCTTAGTGTGCTTGTTACAGTAGTTCCTCATCCTATAAGTTTATGTCGTCCATTTGAAGAAATCCTGATCCAACCTCATACATCATGTCACCTCGTAACGTTATCCCTGGATATTTAGTCTATATTATTGTCTCCAGCAACCTACTACCAATGATATACTAAAATTCTACTAGGCTCTCCGTTCTCATTACGCACATTACGTTGATATCTATTTTTATGGTAATGTCTTATTCATTAAACTATGCTAATTATTGTGACAGTCTTCCTGAACGTCTATGCAATATTCAACAGTAATACTCCTCTGTATCAAACTGTATCGTGAAAGCACAGCCCAAGTGTGCTATTCACACTCGTTTACCTAAACTTCCTCCGTTGTGTTACAAGAACTACGCATATCCCAGCAGATCTGAGGTATCCAAGCACGACTCACGACCCGTCCTCAAAGCTTTACTTCTGCCATTACCTCGTCTCCTACCTCCCACACTTCACAGAAGTTCTCCTGCGAAACCTGCGAGACTAGCACTCCAGGAAGACTGCGGAGACATGGCTTAGCCACAGCTTGGGGGATGTTCTCAGAATGAAATTTTCACTCTGCAGCGGAGTGTGTGCTATATGAAACTTCCTGGCAGATTAAAAGCGTGTGCCGGACCAAGATTCGAATTCAGGGGCCATTGCCTTTCGTGGTTCCGAGTTCGAGTCTTGGTCCGGCACTCAGTTTCAATCTGCCAGGAAGTTTCAAGATGTAAGCTATTGTAACTTCTAGTTATATAAAAAACGAGGTTGTTTTGAAAATCAGCGTTATGCAAACACAATTAGTTTATTTTTATATTTACCCGGACATGTTTCGACATCAGTGTGACATATCTGTGTGGGTCATATTTTTATTTCTGTAAAGTACAGTATCACATTTATAATAATTTAACTGCTGTAAGCTTAAGAATTACATATGTGCAATTTTCTTTCTTTTGTTTTGACACTCACCTCAAAATTACATCGCTAACTGAACTCTATTATTATACAATGGTTTTAATGCTCGTTTTCGTCGTTTTTTTGACAGTATGTCATCTTCAAACTAGCCATGAAGAATATTATTGCGTATTTGTGAAGAGCTGATTCGAGTGTAGAAGTTGTGTACGTTTCTGTACTTACATTTATCGTCCTGTTTCGTGTCACTGATTGGTGTCTTAATCGACTGCTATTTAGTGCATTGTTTTCACTCAGTTTTTCACAAATTTCCGCTCACTAATTCACTTCACATGCAGTTTCACAAAATGTGTCGAAAAGTGATCTGTGTTCTGCGAATATTCTTCAAAACGTGAACACAAAGAAAAAATTCAGTTCACAACAACATGACAATAGATTCCATGTAAAAATTGTGGACCCTTGGAAGGTGAAAAGCGAGAATCCGATGGGTAAAGATTAAAAAAGGAAAAAAAGCTTTTAAGTGATACGACTGAAGAAAGTATTGGCAGCAGAGAAATGATCATCTAATAATTTTCCCAACGTTCTACTGTGAAAATACATTTTTGTTTTCAGGAGGAACACTCAACGAATGACTCTGTAGTTAGATCAAGTTATCACACTGCTTTTCAGCTGCAAAGGGTTGCTAAGTTTCGCTGATTTTTCGGCTACAGCTAGGACTTACACACGTACGGTATGACGTTTGCGTGATTAGTTTCATAGTAAAATTTGTCTCGTAACTTCTGTTTCCTCAGTGTACATTTTTGGAGTTACCAGTATGTCGATTTAGAGACTTACATCTAGATGCTGCTTTTTTACACAACGAAGAGAAAGAAATGCATCTACAGAAGCTCACAGGCAGACTTCAGTTTAAGGGCTTGTCTTCGAATTAGCATTATTCGAAAAGACGTACCAGACATTGATACTTTAGTGAAAAACAAAACAAGTTATTCTCGTTGACATTCTGTGTTTTTATTTTTAACGCTTAGATATAATGGTAAGGAATATATATTTGTCAATTTAAATTTCATCCTGAAACGGCACATCGTAATTCTGCAACATTTGCAAGAGATACTGTGTTTCTTATTTAGCTGCCCTCCGTTCCTTGCGTCATCATTCATTGTCAGTTGTCATTAATAAATTTGCCAGAGAACACGTTGATGAGCCGCTCTGAAGCGATGCACGGTTGCTGACTGCGATGGTGTGAGCGCGGGCTACGTAGCACGAGCAGCTGTGCTGAACTGCTGGACCCCCGATACATGACTTTCTTTCACTCTTAAAGGGTCATTTTCCATACTCGCATGAGTTATTAGAAATAGGTTGCTATAATGGAGGGCTCCTTATGAACTTTCGTGGAATAAATTGAAATTTTGATTTATGAAATATCCTGTCGCAACACACTAGTGGATTGTACGATACGGATATTCACATAATGTATGATGCAAGTGCTACACTAAACACTTTTTTACGTGACTGACAGAGTTTCTGGGATACTTTCCTTACATTGCTCTTGATACACTTCCGACTGGTCGTTTACTTTCTTTTCAAGTGTATCAGTGAAGTCAAGCCAATGTAAATATTTTTACAGACATCCATCGATATCGGCGGTTGCCCGGCAATCAGGACTCGAGATAAGTTATTCCAAGAACTATTTTTACAATCAGGTAGCATTCCTGCTCACGGAAAGAACAGGCCACTTCCGATGTAATTTTGCGCAGCAAGTGAATATAGTTCCACTTCAGTTGTGACGGTCGCATGTGCAGTTTCAACGTGTAAATACTAACTGCTGTTTTATATCAGGACTGTTCGTATAGGTGTTCACACAACACCTTGTACAGCGGATTAGTGCAGTATTTCATCCCCACCATTTATGATGTGAGTCTGCACTACAATGTCAGCAACCACGTACATAATATATTAGTTTGAACTGATTTAATGAACGAAATGAATTGAATCTATAGAGATACAGTGAAATGAAACGCTGTCAGTACAAGCCTGTCACACTTGATGAACTTGCAGGGCAGCTAAGCAGCGGTGATGGAAAATTTATGCCAAAACCGTGTCTGAAGACTGGTACACCCTAAGTCTCGACTCAGACTCTCACTGTCAACCGACGCTTCCGTCTATGATTTACCAACACTGACTGCTGCCATAGTTTCTGTAACAGGATATGTCTCGGTCTGGTTATCTTCCTATAGCTGTGAATGGCCGGAGCTTTAATCTGATCTTGAAAGACTTGTTTTCCCTGTTGCTAATCACGTTAAACTGAATTTCCTGTCCGATGTAAAGTTCTATTGCCATATGCAATAGCTACAACAGACGACCTTCCAGCCATCAATGGTCATCTTCTGATCGTCGAATATCAGGTAGCACGATATGACGTCTTGCATATGGCGGCTTGAACACTGCTGGGGACACTTTCAGTCAGATGTCTGAATGTACGTGGAGGAATGACAGTCTAATCTTCCTCGAGAGCCGAAAACAAATAAACTAGCGACGCTGGACGCTCGGATCTGGTGCGAAGTTGAAGTTGTAACTCATCCCAAAGGTGTTCCACCTGGTTCAGGTCGGATCTCCAGGCAGGCCAGTCTCCTTGAGGAACTTCATTATCCACAGTCCACTGCCTCACAGTTGCTGCTATACGGCATGGTGCACTGTCGTGCTGACACAAAAACCAACCACCTCCCAACTGTTCCTCTACTGTACGCAGAACACAGTGGGCATTTATCTTTTTCTTAAGCATAGTAAAGAGACCACATCCAAACGACAAAAAAATTTCCACACTATAACACCAGCTCGTTCCTACTTTACTGTTGGCACTACACGAGAAAGACAATCACCAAATCCAAACCCTTCCTAGGATTGCTACAGGGTACACCGCGATTCATCACCCCAAATCATTCGTTTCCTGTCACCCGCTGTCAACTGACGTTGCTGCTCGCACCTCCTCGAGTCTCGCTTAGCACTGACTAGAGGAACGTGTGGCTTACGGGAATCAGCTACACCGTTGCACTCCATTATTTTTTGAAACCCTACGCACAGTCATCGTGCTAGTTGATTTGCTGGTAGAACGTAGGAACTCTAATGATTTCAAACGATTTTTTACAACCACCTTCCGCAAATATCGATTACTTCTGTCCATCAGTTTAGCTGTGGTTGTTCCTTCGCGTTTACACTTCACATTCACATCACCAACAGTCGAATTGGGCACCTTTAGTTGGGCTGAAATGTCCCTGACGGATCTGTTGTTGAGATGACATCCAATGAGTAGCCCACGTTTGACGTCACTGAGCTCACCGACGACCCATTCTGCTGTTACTGCTTCCCCGCTGACAATACAATAATGCCCGCATTCTGTTTACACTGTAGGGTCAGAATCTCGAGCACGCTGTCCACTGCAGTGAACCCTCCTTATTGGTGCTGCGCCCTGCATCCATTTGCAACCTCAGGACTGGCCGAAAACGTCAAACAAGCGACATTAACGGCTCTCGAAAGCTGTGGACACCTGTACCACTGTGTTAATACACTTTACATTTCCTACCGTCTCTTCTAATTATATTTGTTATTATTAGTAGCACTGCTATCCTTATTGGTTTCTAGTCACTACTGTCAATCCAAATGCTCTCAGTCGTATGCAGATCGGTTTCAAAACATGATCTCACTTGTATTACCGCCTTTGTCGTTATCATTACGTACAATACTTTAACTACTACCATTATTTAACTAAACTGTGATGCAGAACGTTTCGTACATGTAAAATGCTGGTTCGTGAAAGACAGGCTCTGTTATCCCTAAACCCAACACATTAAATAATAAGTAAATTTGTCTGCTGTAACTTTCTTCGTTCAATACGTAGGGTAGGTGAGGGTAAATCTCTGAAAATGTCATATTACCGTCTTGCACTGCTGTAAAAACACTTTATTTATACAACCACTTTGAGTCGTCTGACCATCTCAGGTTCATAAAAGTATTCACATCATCATGCTAGGCGAAACAGACGCTGAAACCATAAGTAATGCACTTTTATCATATTGCAATATGAATTACGTCGCCAAATATATGAGCGATGGGGCCCCACCACCTGAGTATACACCGAAGAGGCAAAGAAACTGGTACACCTGCCTAATATCCTGTAGGGCCGCCGCAAGCACGCAAAACAGCCGCAACACGGCATGGCTTGGACTCGACTAATGTCTAAAGTAACGCTGAGCGGAACTGACACCATTAATCCTGGTGGGCTGCCCATAAATCCGTAGGAGCACGACGGGGTGGAGGTCACTTCTGAACAGCACCTTGCAATACATCCCAGGCATGTTCAATAATATTCATGTTTGCCGAGATCGGTTGTCAGCGGAAGTGTTTAAACTCAGAAGAGTGTTCCTGGAGCCACTCTGTGGCAATTATGGACGTGTGGGGTGTCGCATTGTCCTGATGGAATTGCCCAAGTCCGTTGGAATGCACGAGGGACATGAATGGATTCAGGTGATCAGACACGATGCTTACATACGTGTCATCTGTCAGAGTCGTATCTAGACGTAACATGGGCCCCGTATCACTCCAATAGCACACGCCCCTCACCATTACAGAGCCTCCACCGGCTTGAACATCCCCTGCTGACATGCAGGGTCCATGGGTTCATGACGTTGTATCCATCCGCTCGCTACAATTTGAAACGAAACTCATCTGGGCAGACAACATGTTTCCAGTCATAAACAGTCCAATGTCGCGGTATTCATGGGCCCAGGCGAGGCGTGTAGCTTTGTGTCGTGCTGTCATCAAGGGTACACGAGTGGGCCTTCGGCTTCGAAAGCCGATATCGATGATGTTTCGTTGAATGGTTCGCACGCTCACACTTGTTGGTGGCCCAGCACTGAAATCTGCAGCAATTTGCGGAAGGGTCGCACTTGTGTCACGTTGAACGATTCTCTTCAGTCGTCGTTTGTCCCCTTCTTGCAGGATCTTTTTCTGCTGCAGAGAGCTGATGTTTTAGCGGATTCCTGATATTCACGGTACACTCGCGAAATGGTCGTACGGGAAAAATCCTCATTTCATAGCTACCTCGGATATGCTGGGTCCCATCGGTCCTGCGCCGACTGTAACACCACATTGAAACTGACTTAAATCTTGATAACTAGCCATTGTAGCAGCAGTAACCGATCTAACAACTGCGCCAGACACTTGTCTTATCAAGACGTTACCGTCCTCAGTGCCGTTTCCTGTCTGTTTACATGTCTCCGTATTTGAATATGCACGCCTATACCAGTTTTTTTTTTTTTTTTGGCGCTTCAGTGTATATTTGTAAACCTATTTGGCGCACAGGGTTGAGTAGCGATAGATTGACTGAAGGCAGTCGACGCCAGTGAAACGCAACCGGCGAGCCCGCCAGCACGGCCCTGGACGGCAGTGGACGGGCGTGTTCCCAGGCGGGCGTCGCGGGCGGCCGTGCGTGCCCGCTGTCGGCGGCGTGTGGTCCCCCCAGAGCTGGTGTACCCTCTGCTCTGCTCTGGCCTGCCCTGCGCCGTGTCCGCAGCGACCGTGAAATGAGTGGCGCGGCCATTGTGCGCGCGCCCAGGGCAAACACGCCGGCCCACACAATGGCGGTGGCGTGCGACCGTCTTCCACGGGGCGCGTTATTGAAGCGACACACCGCCCTCGCCCACTCCCTGCCTGCCCGGATCATTGTGTGCCGTGCCCGCCTATCGGCAGTTTGCCCACTGACTTATCGCTACGCTGTCGTCCGCCGCTTTTCCACGTTGTCGCAGCTCTCCGGCCTCTCTACATGGACCACGGCACGGCGTGCGCGCCCCCCTCTTGCTGCAGTTATTATCTGCCCTCCACTCGACGACGAAATCTCGCGGTGGCGGAGTCTCCGCCACCGGTCCCTTCGACCCGAGCGACTCTCTCGTCTTAATCGACTCGACCCAATTACCCGTCTAGTGTCCACGGCGAATAGCTTCCCACAGCGAATGTTCGTTTTCGTTTACTCGTCGGCGCCAAAATGGCGACTGTAGGTTAGGAGGGACTCTTGTTCTTACAAAAAATCGGTATATACTAAAACCATTAAGAAGTTCAGTACAGTACCATTAAGAAGTAGAGTTTATCAACGGCCGAAAAAAGCTCATCTAGACATAGGTCATCCAGTGATTCCTCCACGGCTCTGAGAACTGAAGGAATAGGAGAAGAGTCCTCCAAACATTGCAAAGCGTCAGCTTCCATTGGCTGCATTTTATCCACTTACTAGCTGGCAAACATGATGTGGCCCAGGTATCCATTTCGCCAGTTATCTGTTAGAAACTAAAACGCAAAAGTTGAACAGTGTTTGTAGAGTAATATAGAAAAGAATTTCATTTCCATCCATTCGTGAAACACCTTTGAATTTATGAAACAGTCGTGCAAAGAAATACACATAATGTACAAATTTATAAGTACAGTATCCAAATTATGAAACATAGTTTGCAAAATAAAAATTACCTGAATGTTTATTTCTGTACTTTGGACGCAGCTGCTTCGCGTGTTTACAACGCTGTTTTGTAAGCTCCGTTTCATAGCTCTGTAGACGGGTGTGGACTTCGCCTACAGCCATTGCGCTTCCCAGTTAATAGCTGTCAAAAGCCCAGCCAGGTGTCAAAGATTTCCTTAGGTTGACTCAGCTGAGGAGTGTCTCAGTAGTAACGAATAAAGGTTTTAGAACTTCGTGCTTGACGAGGCAGTTTTTTACGCATCTCAGTGATTATGACGTCATGTCCCTAGAACAAAGTGTCGTACAATGACGTATTTGTGTAGGTACATTCAGCGACATAAGTGGATACCATCTGCGAAATGTGTGGCGAACAGTGTTAGTAGCAAAGAAGTAATAAATTTAAACGTTACGCACAAAGCAGCAGTTTTTCACCCATCCGATTGTTTATGACCTCATATCTCCTGAACTATGTTTGTTACCACGATATAACTTTGTTGGTACATTTAGCGGCGTATATGGATACTATCAGCGAAATTTATTTCGAATAAGTTACTAGCACAGAAGTAATAAATTTAAACGCCATGCACGCTAAGGCAGTTTTTCATCCATCTCATTCTTTATGATGTCATATCTCCTGAACTATGATACATAGGAGGATCTTACCCTCACAGCGGTTGTTGCCTGACAGTAAGGGTAAGTGTACTAAGTTTAGTTGAAAATAGTCCAGCGGTTTAGGAAGAGATGTGGAACACAGAGACTTACATATACAAAAATACAAATTTCCTTTTTTATAATATTTATGGATGTAACATGATCAGATTAGAACATCAGGCCCTTTCCTATATCGGCCGAGGTAACACCCACGAAAGTTGGAGGAAATGAAATGAAACTTCAGGGTTGAGAGGGTATGTGATGTTACCTCAGTGATTAAAATATCGAGTGAAATTTGCGTACCTGTCAACATGAACCCACTTGCTAGTATGACTTTGAAGCACCTCTGGCCGGAATGCATGCACTGATTCGGATTTGGAAGGTGCTATAAAGCCGGACGTATCCTCTCCTCAGGCAAGCTCGCCCACAGCAGTTGTAACTGGTCCTTGATACCCTGGATGCTCGCATTGGGACAGAGTTAATAGCCAAGCTGATCCCAGACTTGTTCTGTTGGGCACAGATCTGGGTACCTTGCTAGCCACAGGAGTACATCAGCATCAAGCAGGCAGTTGACAGAAACACGCCCCACGTGTGTACGAGCATTGTCGTGTTGAAAACTGACACCAGACGTTCTCACACGAGAGGCAACATATCAGAACACAGGATGTACGCGACAAAGCGTTGCGCCGTCAGAGTTCCCTCAACCTCTGTTAGCCGTGACCCGAAGTTATGTAAACAAGAAGTCATGAAAAAAACAATAAAATGAACATTAAGAGGACACCAAACAACAACATCGACTACTGTAAAAGAAGCCAGCGCGAAAGGAAATGGTTGCAACAGCGGACATTAGCAGATGATTCACGACTGCTACGGTCGCAGGTTCCAATCCTGCCTCGGGCATGGATGTGTGTGATGTCCTTAGGTTGGTTAGGTTTAAGTAGTTCTAAGTTCTAGGGGACTGATGACCATAGATGTTAAGTCCCATAGTGCTCAGAGGCATTTGAACCATTTTTTTAGCAGATGATTCCACGGACAGAATTTCTGCGCATGCGCGATCTTCAGCATACTTCCTGTTTCAGAACTCTATACTCAGCACAGTTAGCCGATCACTGACGACACTGGCCAAAGCGTAACGTTTTTGATGATTGATTTTTCACGCTGGCATGTGACGTGTACCCACCGGAAGCTGTCGATTCTGACTAGGAAGTCGCTTGTGAAGGCCAGGTTTCAGTTTCCGCTATTTGTTGCTCATCGAGGCACAATCAACATTCGTCGCAGCCTGCATCTGTACAGCAAACGACAGAGGAATGCATCACATTAGTCGGCAATGCTGTTGTTGTTGTTGTTGTTGTTGTGGTCTTCAGTCCTTAGACTGGTTTGATGCAGCTCTCCGTGCTAATCTATCCTGTGCAAGCTCCTTCATCTCCCAGTCCCTACTGCAACCTACATCCTTTTGAATCTTCTTACTGTATTCATCTCTTGGTCTCCCTCTACGATTTTTACCCTCCACGCTGCCCTCCAATACTAAATTTGTGATCCCTTGATGCCTCATGACATGTCCTACCAATCGATCCCTTCTTGTAGTCGTGCCACAAACTTCTCTTCTCCCCAATCCTATTCAGTACCTCCTCATTAGTTATGTGATCTACCCACCTAATCGGCAATGCTACATGTCGTAAACACATACACTAAACAATCTTGGTTTAAAGAATATATGAAAGTGAAGATGTGAAATTGATGTAGAAAAAAAAGGGCACATACATGTTCATAACAGGTAACACTGGATTTTAAAGACATAAAATAAGTACCATACAAAACTGTAAGTTGCACCAAATCTTGGGTGCCGAAAAGTGTCTTTAATCTAACAATAGGAAACACGGTATCAAGTAATATATATTTATATACATATAAATAAAAGTAATTATGTATGTTTTGTTTACATAGGGTTTTAACAAAAGTTCGTATTACAGGCCACTTAAGATGCTTAAAAAACAAAAGTAGTGGAACACATCTGGCAATGAAACAGCATTTTATTTATGTGTAGAGACGAATCTTATATGTTAAGAAGACAGAAATAATAAAATCAGTAAATGAGGAAAGACAGAAAATACACATATCAAAAAATGTTTTGCATCATCTCGGTTCCGACATTTCCGGAACCTCTAGAGAAAATTGGAATAGAGATCAACAAAAACATCATTTGCGCCCTTTTTACTGCTCATGAAAACCACATATTGCACGTTGTAGCACCATACATCGAGACCTTTGAAACTAACCTCTTTCTACGGGCTATTACGTTAAGATTAGGGCCGCTACCAACTCTAACCAGACAACTAATCAAAGGTTTAGCCGAGTCGGAAAATGAATTAATTTGATCACAGACCAAAAACTCATGAAAATGCATACGTCGTAATTTCGCTCATAGTGGATGCGATGTAATTAATAGTATTGCCCGTGTACTGTTTCCGAGAATCAAACATTTAAAATAAAATAGAAAATGCATGAACACTGTGCATAAGATCAGCTCCCAGTAACACACCTGAAAATAAGACTTAATCTAAAGCATTTGTTTTAAAATAAAAGGAGAAACTAATCACTGGACCTGTGCGTAAGAAAACGCGTTGGATGTGCTAACGGAAAAGCTACGAGGTGAGTGGCTTAGATGCAAAAACGTAACCTCGGAGTACAAGAGAACATTGTGGAAAAAATCATTTACTTCTAAGACATGGATGTGAGGCATGTACACAATTCCTGATAACTTTAATTCCTAAAATAGTAAAGAAAAGCATCGATACGTTCACCGTTATAATCTACACCTAAAATTATTGGTGTAAATCATTCATACAACTGCTGTTGCCTGATAACTGATTGCAATATATCGTGAAACGGTACACGTTTCGCAGTATACCCGCGTGCCCACGTGGTTTGTGGAGACGCAATTTCTAGATATTGCGGCCAAATTGCTACAATATCACATCACGCAGTCATGAGCAGTTAACGTTCTTTAAAACAAACATGAGATCGGACAGTTAGTGATGGCGGTAGCCCAACAAACTATAATGTACAATCACGTGGTTGGCACCCCACGGACGAAAGATACACAAAGCAAGGAAAATTTACGAGAAAGCAAAGCTATTAACATTAAAAAAAATAAAAGCTTATACAGTCACAGCTGAAGGCAAACAGACATTCATACAGAAGCGAGTGCCCACTTCTTATCGACACCTTTGTGTGGCGCTCTTCCGGAAGATCCAAGTCTGCTGTAGAAATTTACCAAAGAAAAATCTGCCGAAATTTTGCATTCCTTGCTGCGACAAGGCAAGCAATCTTTCAGAGTTGAAAAGTGAGACCAAAAGCTAACAGCTCTCCCCTCGCCAAGTAACAACGCACCACGCGGTCAGTCTAACTCACCCTTCTTCGACTGGAGTACAGCTGTGACGCTTCCCGTATCGGCGGCAGACTGCCTCCCTTTTTCATCTGCAGCCTCTTCCACCCTCCGCGTGGCCTGGAAAACCCGAAGATGCCATTTCCACCACCAACCTAACGCAGGTGGATTTCTCACAAGTAGCGCAAACCTCTTTGGCTACTAGACCACTGCGAGAGTTGGCTATTCTGTACAACTGCTGCTGAATCTGTATGACTATCGCAGACTTTCTGCAGCAGTCTACGCCACCCTCTAGCAACGTGACACACAACCACATTCATTCAATCACACCACTATGAGAGTTATGAGAAAAGATAAACAAGTAAAAGAAAGAGAAATGCTAGTGAAAATGGGCTACCGGACCAATGAAAGGTGGCTACAAGACCCTTTCAACCTTCAAAGGTTGTGGTCCAGATTGCTGTACACACCGGTACCTATGATACCCAGTAGTAAGTCCTCTTGCATTGATGCAGGTCTGTATTCCTCGTGGCATACTATCCACAAGTTCGTCAAGGCACTGTTGGTCCAAATTGTCCCATTCCTCAACGGAGATTCAGCTCAGATCCCTCAGAGTGGTTGGTGGGTCACGTCTTCCATAAATAGCCCCTTTCAATCTGTTCCAGGCATATTCGATAGGGTTCAAGTCTGGAGAACAGGCTGGCCATTCTAGTCGAGCGATGTCGTTATCCTGAAGGAAGTCATTCACAAGATGTGCACGATGGGGGCGCCAACTCTCGTCCGTGAAGACGAATTCCTTGCCACATGATGCCAGTATGGTTGCACTATCGCTCATAGGTTGGAATTCACTATCGGTCAGAGGATGGCATTCACGTATCGTACAGCCGTTACCGCGGCGTACATCGGCCCCACATAAAGCCACCCCAAAATAGCAGGGAACCTCCACCTTGCTGCACTCGCTGGACAGTGTGTCTAAGGCGTTCAGCCTGATCTGAGCGGTCCATTCGGCATGTTGTTGGGCCCATCTGTACCGCGCTGCATGGTGTCGTGGTTGCAAAGATGGACCTCGCCATGGACGCCGGGAGTGAAGTTGCGCATCATGCAGCCTATTGCACACAGTTTGAGTCGTAATAAGACATTCTGAGACTGCACGAAAAGCATTATTCAACACGGTGAGGTGCTGTCAGGGTTCCTCCGAGCCATAATCCGTAGATAGCGGTCGTCCACTGCAAAGGCAGCCTTTGGGCGGCCTGAGCGAGGCATGTCATCGGCAGTTCCTGTCTCTCTGTATCTCCTCCATGTCCTACCAACATCGCTATGATTCGCTCCGAGACGCCTGGACACTTCCCTTGTTGGGAGCCTTTGCTGACACAAAGTAACAATGTGGACGCGATAGAAACGCGGTATTGACCGTCTAGGCATGGTTGAAGTATAGACAAGATGAGCCGTGTACCTCCTTCCTGGTGGAATGACTGGAAATGATTGGATGTCCGACCCTCTCCGTCTAATAGGCGCTGCTCATGCATGGTTGTTTACGTGTTTGGGCGGGTTTAGTGACATCTCTGAACAGTCAAAGGGACTGTGTCTGTGATAAAATATCCACAGTCAACGTCTGTCTTCAGGAGTTCTTGGACCAGGATGATACAACCTTTTTTTGCTGTACGGATATTCTAATGGGTTGCTTTGCACTTGAATCATTATCTGCAATTATTTGTTACTAAGTAAGTAAGACCATTACTGCACAATGAGAAGGCTTAAGACAGTGATATAAGGCTTGGATGTGGAACACTTGCAAAACTGGACGCCCCTTCCACCTACCTAATATACACTGAAACGCCAAAGAAACTGGTATAGGCAAGCATATTCTAATACAGATATATGTAAACGGGCAGATGTATTTTCACAGTGAAAATGTTGGGAAAATTATTAGACGTTTATTTCTCTGCTCACATATAATGGATACTTTCTTCAGTCGTATCGCTTAAAAGTGTTTTTTTATCTTTTTTAATTTTTGCCTATCGGGCTCTCATTGTTCACCTTCCAAGTGCCATAATTTTATATGGATTCTATTGTAATGTTGTTGTGAACCGAATTTTTTCTTTATCTTCAAGTTTTGAAGAATATTCGCAAAACACTAACCATATCAAGACACCATCGTGTACAATAAACATGTAGACTAGGCATCCTGCACTGATACGTAGATGTTGATGTGTCTGACCATTCCGAAGTTCCTAACCCGACTATCATGCTACCTTTCATCCCTTTAAAAGTAACTACTATCCATTTGAAGGGGAGACTCCAACCAAAAATTTCAATTTTTTTAATAATATTTCGCTCCTAGATCCAAAAACGATTTGCCTATACTCGATTTACAAGTAAGTCTAAGAAATGTCTGAAATACAGACTACTTAAGAGGCTTTGGCACGCCGAAAGATGCCAAAGATACTTTTCTTTATTTCTATCACTATTAAACAGAACCGTCTTCACACCTAACTTGGCATACAAACTCAGACAAGGAAAAACAAATTGCAAGATTTCCACGAAAACTGAAGCGAAACAATTGGTAGTCATTCATTAACGAACTGCTTTGTCTGCTGACGGTGTAAATATATATTTAGGGAATACACTGAAGTCCGGTTCAGTACAATCAACAAGCTCTAAGGAAACAGGCATTGGCTTATAAGCAGATGTTCCTACCACTGCACCTCCTCCAGAAGACAGTCAGTTCATTTTAGTCAGAAACTCAAGCAAAAGGCTTCCCTCAAATTGGAATTACAAAAAGAAGCTTCATATAAGCAGGAGATGAAAACGTTATGGTGAGTTTTAATGAGTATGTATCTTGTAGTAACATTCTTTATGTTAAAATGTTAAAATTCATTTTAACATCTAAGCTCAGTGCCAACTTTTTTATCATTAGTATTAACCAATCGGTAACAGGTAGTCTTGATGTTGAGGTGTGTCGCCTTATACCGCTCCTGTCTAGAGCTTGTGTATCGGGAGAAATGGCGCGTGACTTAGCCGCGCGGTCAATGACCCCTTACCACGGTTCGCAGGGCTCCCCCCGTCGGAGGTTCGAGTACTCCCTTGGGCATGGGTTTGTGTGTCACCTTAGCGTAAGTTAGATTAAGTAGTGTGTAAGCTTATGGACCGATGACCTCAGCAGTTTGGTCCCAGAGGAACTTAATACAAATTTCCAAAAAAATTTCGGGGGAATGATTCATGCGTGCACAGTGACAGAAGGTATGAAGCGGGTTCAGTCAAGTACGTAGCTCTAGTTTTCATCTGCTAGAGGCCAGTAGTCACAGAGACATCCAAGAAACAAGTCAAGAGAATGTTTTTGGGAAGTGTTCTGTTTATTCCAGAATGAGATTTTCACTCTGCAGCGGAGTGTGAGCTGATATGAAACTTCCTGGCAGATTAAAACTGTATGCCCGACCGAGACTCGAACTCGGGACCTTTGCTTTTCGCGGGCAAGTGCGCTACCATCTGAGCTACCGAAGCACGACTCACGGTAGCGCAGATGGTAGAGCACTTGCCCGCAAAAATCAAAGGTCCCGAGTTCGAGTCTCGGTCGGGCACACAGTTTTAATCTGCCAGGAAGTTTCGTTCTGTTTATTTCTTGAAGGCGCTTTTTGTTTACTTATGTTTGTACAGTTTGTATATGCTTTTACTAGCGTGAATGATGCGTGAATTTGGTGTAAAGTAAATATGTAGAACATTGCTCCACTGATGAACGTTGTACGACGTGGAATTTTGTATCATTAATATTGTAAGTAAGTTTATGGTAAAAGGAAAGCTAATTCGATTGAAAATGAAAGTAGTTAATTACGCAAAGTATATACAAAATATCAGGAAATATCGGGAACAAGAACAGTTCGAAAGTGTGTTATTTGACGATTGGTTAGTGATGAAAAGCGTCGACTGACATGCGAGAATAATGTTTTTCTATTGGTCTTAAAGAAAACTGACCAATCAGATCGGAATATTCTTAGCGGGTCTTTTCTCTTGGAGATATAGAATTCTTACAGCAGTCAGGAGTGGTAGGAGCCCAGTCTTTCAATGGTACGGTCGTGTGTAGTATGAGCTCCGAAGGAAGTTATAATTTGCCGGTTTTAGTTGTGATACATGTTTCAAAAGTGTTTTAAAGTGAAGGAATATTTATTAGGGTGTGTTTTTTAGAAAGTACGAATTTAATTTTGTGTATGAGCAAAGGCAATAATTCTGCGTGGCATATTGAGCAGATCGGTAACTAAAAACTCGAGTGCATTAGACACCGATAAATTTAATAGTACAGCGAGCTTTTTCATTTAAGAACAGTCCGTGCTTAGTAGCTGTTCAGATTTCAGGAAAAGACGTTGCCATAAACTTGCTAACGTGAATGAAAGGGTTTGTACATGACTGGGTTAATATAAGCACGGGCTTTGCAGGGAACGTGTACAATTCGAGGTTCAGAAAATACTGAAGTTATGCCAATATTTCCACCTTTCATTCAAAATTAAGACTTTTCCCGATTCTTGGAATAGCTACTTTGTATGCAGCCTGGTGTGAGTTGCAGTACGATAGGTTTCTGGTCGGCATTCCTACCGGCGATCTGCTGCAACAAGTTCACATTTAGGTGCTGGTAATGGACGAAAGGAAACCGAGCCGCTGCAATGTGTTTGCATACTTCTATGAATTAATATTATCGAAACTGTAATTTGTTTATTTTATCATCACATTTATGTACCGATAATTAAAGAAAATTTAAGCCTGAAGGTTGAAACAAAACTGAAAACAAATTATTAATATTTCTCATGAAATGAATGCACAGAACGACTGAACTACAGGTATGCGTTGGGACAGTATCTGCAAAATCTGGCATGTAAAAATTGTGATGTGAGGGCTAAAATAATATTAAAAATTTCAAATCCCTAAAATAATGAAGTTGTGGACTTCAATACTTGGTACTGTTACATTTTTACATAATATACGTGATTTTAAAGTTTGGTTGTAGAAGAAAAGTTAACTCTTTGGGTGGACTCTCCCCTTAAGCACCATATGTACTGTATGTTTGTATTTAACGCTACGCCGAACCTAATTGTGGCCATCTCTCTGAAGGCAACACATAGTTTGCAGTTTTGCGTAACGACATTTTAATCGTCCCATTTTACTGCGAAAGCTCACTAACAGGTGGTGAGGGAGCGTGAGTGCTCTTGTTCGCCTAGCCGCATCCTTAACACGCCTACTATAGTCATCGACATGTATTGCTATAAATTAGTTTTGACATGTATTGAAAGGTTACAAAACTGCGAACAGTCACTCCCACCAGTTTGGAATCTTTTAAAGCCTCTGCAACCGTTTCGTCAGCGTTCATCACTGGCTTCTTTCTTCTTTTTGCATCAAAATTTAAAATTAGTCGATCAAACTGGTGGCCTTGGTACTCCGCTTCTTCTCGACGATTTTTCACTGATGGTGTACTTATTCTTCGGTTCCGTCCTTCTGAGACGTTATTAATGCGATGGCGGCTTCGCCTGCAATTCCACATCTCTCTTAGCGTATGTTCGTTATCGAACCAACTGGTCCACAAAATAAGTCATAAAAGCTTTCGGTTTTCCGACGTGCTCTCCTGAATACACAGCCACCCAGCATCCAACACTCCCGGGGAAAGATACGATAGAGTAGAACACATTCTTATGTGACAGCGCAAATCCTCGTCTTCCTGATGGGCTGGAACGAGGCAGCAACAGTGAACTTGTTTCCAAAAAAGTCGATTAAAATGATACTTTCAGTCGGTAACTCTGTTCCAGGAAGCAAACTGTTACCTACATGTACAATGATAATTCCGAAGTCCGTCATCAGAGATACGGGGTTCCAGCCAGGCACGTTAGTTTTAATAGGTTTAAAAGACGTTCATATATTTCTCGCTTTTTATTTGGCAGCAAATAAAACGTTCTATCCACAAAGAATGATTCGCAGTTTGATAAACACACTTTTCCCATTTCGTTGGCAAACATCAGTATTTGGTCGTTCTATCCCCTGTTATCGTCTACGAGTGAAAAATTGATACCATCATTCATCGGTGAATTATTTTCTTGGGAGGGTATTCCTCCAGAATCGGTGGGATCTTTGTAGTTTTGCCTAATGCGATGTAACGCTTGTTCCGCATTTCTGTGTTATGGTAGCAATGTTACTAAGCCGTTGCTTCGATTGAAGAGCGGCCCTACTTTTTCAACGTAAACTGATGAAATTGTAGTTTCTGTTTCTTTTACCCGCTTCTTTGTGCTGTAAAAATGTTTTCGCACTTCATCTGCTGCTTCACGTGGAATACAAACATGGCTACTTCCCCCTAAAACCGTGTTAATTTTTGACGACAGTCTTCCTTAGCATTTATTCTTTTTAGAGTCTACACAAATCAGTAAGTCACTGACGCCCATTGTAAATCTAAAGACTTCCCTTTGGTGATCTCAGTGAACTTCATTATCTAAGCACTAAAACACGGGATCCTCCTTTCCAGTCAGAGTTCAATGCAGTTCTTAAGTCTGAGAGTAAGCCACGCACACTTCGAAACTGTGCAGGGAACTCTGTGCAGGAAACGGGCTTTGTCCTTCCCCAGAGTCCGTCGTAGGTAGCGGCGGACGGACCAGTATATCCTACTCCTGGAATACCCTGTCCACTATTATAGTGTCCCGGACTCCGTGCAAATGTCAACGCATTGCCTCAAAAACTCATGTATGTGTTGTTGAGAACTCTTAGCAGTTGTGAAAAACGCAGATTTGTGGTCAACTTATGGCGAACACAGACAGTGGGTATTTAAAACTAGATTACTAAACCCTTGTAAAATTTATCACTGCAACTGGTAACAATCTGCTGTTCTCCGAAATCTGGTATTGTCAGTATACCTCCTTTGAATAAAATATGAAGTAGTAAACTTCATAATGGTCTAGTAACAACGTAACGCTTTCTCCCCCATTAGCGTTGTGGGGTTAACATGCCAATACATACTGCCTCCCTGCTTAAGTACACAAGAGTACATTGCAGAGACACTCGCTACGTTATTGGATGATACCCAATTTTGAATTCTGCGCATCTATAAGATTGAAGTATCATAGATCGTACATCTCATTCGGAAACACCTGTTTCAGACGTCCGCCAAGTGAGTGGTGAGAGGTCGTGGCTGGGATCTAACTCGTTCACCGACCTGGTCGCATTTGGTTTTTTCCCATGCGGGGCACCCGTCGAGACGGGACAGGATTTTCTGGCAAGTCCCGCTGATGCGACAACACCAGGCTTACTCCAACGGGCACAACAGAATTTTGTGGGAGGATGTTTACGTGCACAATAGCTGCTGGACGTCACTTTGAGCAACTGCTATGAAAGTAGCACTTCGTGCAAGATGTGCGTGTAGGTACAGTAATTACTAAAATGCGGGTCCTTGGACTTTCATAGTGGTCAGCAGACCAACGGCCAACTTGAAATTTTCACATTCTCACTTCCAGCTTTCGACGTGGTCGTTTCCCGGCTTGAAATTTTCACATTCTCGCTTCCAGCTTTCCAGACTTGTGCTCTCTCTCTCTCACTGATACATTTGTCCTTCTCGATCATTGCTGAACGTTAGTATAATAATCCAGGAAACGACATGGAAACGCAGATATGGCGCGCGATTATATTACACTCTAAGACGGAAAGAAATATTTGACACACCTCGAGGGGGTAGTACGAATAAGACAGAAAAGGGTCGATGTGATGTACATGTGCAGACAAATAATTGATTACAGTTTTATAAAAATTGGATGATTTATTCAAGAGAAAGAGCTTCAGAAAAGGAGGAAGTCAACAATGCGTTGGTGCACTCTGGCCCTTATGGAAGCAGTTATTCAGCTTGGCACTGACTGATAGAGTTGTTGGATGACCTCATAAGGGATATCGTGCCTAATTCTGTCCTACTGATACGTTAGATCCTCAAAATCCCTAGCTGACTGGAGGGCCTTGTCCATAATTTTCCTGTTTTGAATTGGTGAGAGACCAGGCGACCTTATTGTCGAAGGTAGGGGTTGCTGAGCTCGGAGGCAACTGCTGTTTGTCGTGTTTCTTTTATCTTTTTGTCTTGTCTTAGAGTTTACGAGCCTATAAAGCTACACAATTTATAATTTTAGCAGATAACAGCAAATAGACTTTTGATTTCCCATGGGTTCCCCAGCCTCGTAACACTGAATGCCTTTAGCCGATATCACTGTCACTAGAGACTTTTCGGCAGTGCTTTGTCCCTCCTCTTTTTTTACGGTCATGTTTACGTTAGACTTGTGCACTACACTTCTTTATACTATCCAAATAACTGACCGGGGCATCTTGTAAGCGACAGTATCATCCGAACAACCTCAGAGTGCTGTTGTTAAAGCAAGCAGCAGCCGCTGTGCAGACATCGGATAAGGACCGCCATTGTTACCTCCGATTGTGAAGATGATGCTAGCTCTATAATTACGTCCCGCGGTCGCTCACTAGCGTCTTAAGAAGCCGCGTTCACCTTTGCGGGAGAAAGTTGGTTGTTTGCCCAGCGATACGCCAGGCGATTTCCTTTAGAGAAACCTTGACAAATCCCAGCAGGAACGCTTAGACGTTAATGGCTTCTTTGCCGGCCGCCGACTGCATACTAATTTCCGGCAGACGCAGCTGCTACTGTTCGGCCTGGTTCCCCGGTGCACGGCGCTTAGCTTGCATCCCCCCTCCAGGGGGAGAAAACTATTTTACGCTGATAAGCGAATGTGCATGCTCAGCTGAGTGCGCGACGTGAGCTAAACGGCTGTGGCGCCTCCTAGACTCTCTGGGGTCTAGGCTAGGAGAGCGCGCTATTACGGCGGCCGGCAGGCAGACGGGCGCCTGCGGCTGCGCGCGCGGAATACGCGGCGGCCGCGGGGCGCCCCCTGGCCTCCGCCGGCCCCCTCGCTGGCTGCCTACCTGGCTGGCTGGCTGGCGTTTCGCCCCGCCGCCTCACGCCGCGCCGCGCCGCATCCCAAACAGCCGCGTCCTGCGCCGCTGGACGCGATCGCCTCGGACTTTTCAATTACTGTTAATGACGCATTGTGCCCGTCCTCCTCATGCAAAACGCGTACAGCACATTTTGGCACGAGCGTGTTCCAGCCTGTTTCTCAAATAACGGATAGCTCTTTCGTTCCTCTCATCTAAACTTCCCGTTATACAGACATATAAGTAACGAGCTGTAATGCAATTCAAATTACGCACATGCCTCTATAGTCATATTTCCTCATCATTTTACAAGATACCTTGTTGCCCTGCATTATTTTCGACTCAGACTGTACCACATACGCAAACGTAGCCACGAAAGTTTAATATTTTTCGAATATTTATGTGGCAACATGAAGAGCAGCTAAACACTCAGCTTGAATAACATATTATCCATCTTATCAAAATCTCATTCCGTATAGAATGATAAGGCTGATAATGGGACGTAACTGTCACATTCTATCATTTTATTGTGAGACGCTGTACTATATATACCGAAGAACCAAAGAAACTGGAACACCTTCCTAACATCGTGTAGGGCCCCCTCGAGCACGCAGAAGTGCAGCAACACGACGTGGCATGGACACAACTATTGCCTAAATTAGTGCTGGAGACAACTGACACCATCAATCCTCCTGGGCTGGCCATAAATCCGTTGGAGTACTAGAGGGTGGAGGGCTCTTCTGAAGAGCACGTTGCAAGGCATCTAAGATATGCTCAATATTGCTCATGTCTGGGGAGACGGCGGAAGTGTTTAAACTCAGAAGAGTTTTCCTGGAGCCACTCTGTAGCAATTCTGGACATGTGGAGTGTCGCATTGTCCTGTTGGAACTGCCCAAGTTAGGTGGAATCCACAATGGACATGAATGGATGCAGGTGATCAGACAGGACGCTTACGTACGATACACCTGCCTGAGTAGTGTCTAGACGTATCAGGGGTACCATATCACTCCAGCTGCACATGGCACACACTATTACACAGCCTCCACCAGCTTGAAAGTGCCTTACTGACATGCAGGGTCCATGGGTTCTTGAGGTTGTCTCCATATCGGTACACGTTCATCCGCTCGAACAATTTGAAAAGAGACTCGTCCGACCAGGCAACATATTCCCAGCCATCAACAGTCCAATGTTAATGTTGACAGGCCCAGGCGAGGCGCAAACCTTTCTCTCGTGCAATCATCAAGGGTACAAAGTTCAGAAAGCCCATTTCGATAATGTTTCCTACAATGCTTCGCACGCTGACACTTGTTGGTGGCCCAACACTAAAATCTGCAGCAATCTGAGGAAGGGTTGCACTTCTGTCAAGTTAAACGATTCTGTTCAGTCGTTATTGGTCCGTTCATGAAGTATCTTTTTCCAGGCGCCGCGATATCGGAGATTTGATGCTTTACATGTTTCCTGATATTCACGGTACACTCGTGAAATGCTCGTACGGGAAAATTCTCAGTTTATCGCTACCTCGGAGATACTGTGTCCCGTATCTCGTTCAGACACACTTAAATCATGTTAACCTGCCATTGTATAAGCAGTTGGTCCCGGCGGAGGTTCGAGTCCTCCCTCGGGCTTGGGTGTGTGTTTGTCCTTAGGAAAATTTAGGTTAAGTAGTGTGTAAGCTTAGGGACTGATGACCTTAGCAGTTAAGTCCCATAAGATTTCACACACATTTGAACATTTGTAGCAGCTGTAACCGATATAACAATTACACCAGACACCGAGCGGTTCTAGGCACTTCAGTCCGGAACCATGTGACTGCTACGGTCGCAGGTTCGAATCCTGCCT
This sequence comes from Schistocerca gregaria, assembly GCF_023897955.1. Taxonomy (NCBI): domain Eukaryota; kingdom Metazoa; phylum Arthropoda; class Insecta; order Orthoptera; family Acrididae; genus Schistocerca; species Schistocerca gregaria. Next base: position 801,407,530 of record NC_064921.1, on the reverse strand, counting down.
CGAACATGGATGTGTGTGATGTCCTTAGATTAGTTACGTTTAAGTTGTTCTAAGTTCTAGGGGACTGATGACCTCAGATGTTAAGTCCCATAGTGTTGAGAGCCATTTGAACCATTTTACGCGAGACAGGTATTGTCTTATATAGGCGTTACAGACCACAGCGCCATATTCTGCCTGTTTACATATCTCTGTATTTGATTCAGCATATCTATACCAATTTCTTTGGCGCTTCAGTGTATATTGTCAGGTGAGAGGAAGGGGCGTCCAGTTTTGCAAGTGTTCCACATCCAAGCCTCATATCACTGTCTCAAGTCTTTTTGTTGTGCAGTAATCTTCTCACTTAATTATTAACAAATAATTAAACATAATGATTCAAGTGCAAAGCAATCAATTACTATATATATATATATATATATATATATATATATATATATATATATATATATATATATAATGGTGTTCAAAAAGGTACGGCCAAACTTTCAGGAAACATTCCTCACATACAAAGAAAGAAAATATGTTATGTGGACATGTGTCCGGAAACGCTTACTTTCCATGATAGAGCCCATTTTATTACTTCTCTTCAAATCTCATTAATCATGGAATGGAAACACACAGCAACAGAACGTAACAGCGTGACTTCAAACACTTTGTTACAGGATATGTTCAAAATGTCCTCCGTTAGCGAGGATACATGCATCCACCCTCCGTCGCATGGAATCCCTGATAAGCTGATGCAGCCCTGAAGAATGGCGTATTGTATCACAGCCGTCCACAATACGAGCACGAAGAGTCTCTACATTTGGTACCGGGGTTGCATAGACAAGAGCTTTCAAATGTCCCCATAAATGAAAGTCAAGAGGGTTGAGGCCAGGAGAGCGTGGAGGCCATGGAATTGGTCCGCCTCTTACCAATCCATCGGTCATCGAATCTCTTGTTGAGAAGCGTACGAACACTTGACTGAAATGTGCAGGAGCCCCATCGTGCATGAGCCACATGTTGTGTCGTACTTGTGAAGGAACATGTTCTAGCAGCACAGGTAGAGTATCCCGTATGAAATCATGGCGGTGAATCGAGGAAGTAGAGTACATACTGACGAAACTAAAATGAGTTCTAACATGGAAATTAAGCGTTTCCGGACACATGTCCACATAACATCTTTTCTTTATTTGTGTGTGAGGAATGTTTCCTGAAAGTTTGGCTGTACCACATGATTTTCTTCCATTCCTCCATTGTACAGGTTTTACGGCTTAGAAATGTGTGTGAATTTCTAAGCGACCAAACTGCTGAGGTCATCGGCCCCTAGTCTTACACACTACTTAAACTGACTTATGCTATGAACAACACACGCACCCATGCCAGAGGGAGGACTCGAACCTCCGACTGGAAGGGCCGCGCAGTCCGTGGCATGGCGCCTCAAATCACGCGGCTTACAACTTCGGTAATACAGATTTCTATTAGGGGCATTTGTATCACTGATGAGTGGCTTTTGGAATTACAGCTCGCCCTGTAGTTCTCAGTTTATGGAGATCCATTCTTGTAGTTTTGGTGCTCACGTGGTTTGCACGTGCGATGTTCCGTTCTACAGTGACCTTTGCAGCAGTCGACCTCTTACTTTTCGTCACGATCCTCTTCAATGTGCGTCCGTAGCGATAACTCAATATACACTTTCGTCCTTGTCTTGACTTAGCAGATGATGTTTCTCCACTTTCCCTCTATGCCGTATAAATCGTCCATACGGTGTATTTTCAAACGCCAAACACATCGGCTGTCTTGGTTGTGGAAGCACCTACGATAAGAGCACCAACAATTTTTCACGTTATAATTCACCCAGCTCCGACGAGATGCGCTCACAACTGCACAGAACACTGTTCTAACCATAACTGACGCTTGCAACGTATTGATGGTCGAGTACAACAGCGCAACCTGCAGGCTTGGCTGTCATCTGTATTTACTAGGTGCGACAATAATGTAATGAGACTGATTTTCTTTGAAAGATGTGGCAATCCTACAGGCTTGCGTAGGCACAATATCTTTGACCTTGGTCTATAAGCTGCTTCTAGTCCAAGCGGCACATTGATGCAATTGCTTAGTCACGAATTGTACTGTAATAAGTTAACACGTGTTTGTGTCTATCGTCACGGAAATGGAACCGCATAATATTGCGCAACAGTATGCCACTTCTTTTTGCGTTAAATCGGGTGAAAACGCGACGACAACTTCCGGTGAGCTTCAGAAGGGTTTTAGAGAGAAGGTTGTGTCAAGAGCTCAAGTTTTTCGTTCGCATAAAATGTTTAGTGAAGGCAGAACGAATGTTGAAGATGAAGACCGCAGTGGACGACCATCAACCTCACGGACGGATGTCAAGTTGGCCAGGGTGCGTGAACTCGTACGATGTGATCGAAGATTATCCATGAAAATGATTGCAGAAGAACTGAATATCAATCCAGAAACGGTTCGTCTAATAATAACTGAAGATCTTGATATGAGAAAGATTTGTGCAAAAATGGTCCCCAAAAATGTCCGACCACAACAGCGAGAAACACGGAAACACGTGGCAGCCGATCTGTTAGAGCAAACGGAAATCAATTCAGAATTGTTGAGCTGTGTTATCACTGGTGATGAAAGTTCTTTTTTTCAGTACGATCCAGAGACAAAACGCCAAAGTTCGAATTGGTGCTCAAAGAGATCTCTCAGACCAAAAAGAGATCGCATGTCTAAGTCAGAAGTGAAATGCATGCTTGTGTGCTTCTTTGATTCCAAGGGAATTGTTCATAAAGAGTGGGTGTTTCCTGGACATACAGTTAACCAATATTACTACAAAGAAATTTTAGAAAGACTTCGTAAAAGAGTTCTTCGTGTCCGTACCAACATTGCTGATAACTGGATTCTGCATCACGTTGATGCTCCATCCCCTACTGCTCTGTCATACAGCAGTTTTAACCTCAAAACAAATTTCAATACTACCACAGCCACCTTATTCACTAGATATCACTCCATGCGACTTTTTTCTATCTCCAAGAATGAAAACGGTGGTCAAGGGACACCATTTTCAAACAACACAAGATGTCCAAAAAGCTGTGACGAGGGTCTTGGAGGATATTACAGAAGATGAGTTCCAGAAATGTTACCATCTATGGCAGAAACGCTGATTGAAGGAAACTAATTTGGAGGAGACAACACTAAACTTGACTAAAACGGCAAGCAACATATTTTTAACATCAGTCTCATAACTTATAGAAGCAATTTCGTATATTCAGACACGCATTTCTCGCTGTGATTCGATATTTTTCCAACCCTGCAACTATCACAAGCCAGTATAAAATGGAAGTCACGAAGGAGTAACACTCGTTTAGAAAACAGTGGTCTAGCTAGTCCGGGTGGTGTCGTCTAGAAAGGGCACTGTTGACACAGTTTACGATGAAGACTGCAGTGGTCTGTGAGGTGAATGAGTGCAAGCGAGCAACAGATGGATCACAAGGAGGAGCTGGCAGCCTCTGTCTCGGTATTGGTACACAGGAGAGCTTCTTACCGGAGGAAGTCAGCAGTCCATCCAGCAGTCACAGGTGGCGGATCCGAGAAGTCGAGTACGCAGCTGTGGTGCAACCTGCAGGCGAGGTCAGCATGACTATGATGGCTGCAGTAGCGTGATATCGAAGGCAAAGGGAAACCACTACAATCGATTTTCCTAGTACATGTAACTCTCTGCTAAAATGTCAACGTGACTTCCTCCTGAGTAAAATATTCCGGAAGCAAAACAATCTCGCTACGGCGACTATCGGTCAAAAAGGAATGCTGTTTAGTCTTGGCACATTAAATGTTGGGACGTTAAGGCAGTGGGAAAACTAGGAAATCTGAAGGTAGAAATTCAAAAGATGCAGATGCGTATTTTAAGGGTCAGTGAGGTTCCATGGCAAGGAAAGTGAGATTTTTGAAGTAGGGATCAGAGGAATACTCACACTGCGTCATGTAATGGTAAAGCAGAAGTGGGAAACACAATGACCAGGAAAATATCTGTGGAGTGGATAGTTACGAGGTGTGGCTTTTCGGTAACGAGACTAATGCTGTAAAACATTGATGACAGATGATTGCAGACACATGGCTGCGGAAGTCGGAGGAACAGAGCCATTCAAGGTTACAAAACAACAATGCCCTTCTTACTTTCTTTATTTACCTCAACATAATAGCATAACACCACAGCACACAAGTATCACCATAGCTATCTAAGACTACAGCAACCTGTTCTTAGCCGGTTAACTTTATCTCAATAAAATTGTAAGGTGGTTATAATTTCGCACCTTACAAGCACTCATCTACATACTTTTCCGTGATTTACAACCAGAATTAGATATCATTTGTTAGGTTGTACATCGTATGTATGAATATTTAAAGAAGACTTACATTGTCACGTACACCTTCTATATATTTTTATATCAAGAAACTGAGTCAATAATTAACACAATGCGGAAAAGGACGGTTGTTTTTTATGCCACATTTTCATACTACCAGAAACCAGGCTACTGAAACAACTGTTCACCCATTTTTCGAAAAGTAAGACCAAGAATAACTGGTTCAAAAAAGTTCAAGAAGATTTAGATGAGTTAGGCTTCACAATGCAACAAATTGAAGGCAGAGAAGAGAAGGAGATCCTGAAACACAGTGACACGAGATTTAAACTGAAGACATTTACACGCAAAAAAATACACCATAACTGATGAAGAAAGGGCAGCCACGTCGGAAAGAATGAAGAACTTTTGGGAGCAAAAGAGGAAAGCCAAATCTACAACTAGGATTAAGACTTATATGTATATGAGTTGAGTAAAGTGCTCCAATGTGGGAGTAAAATATGTCAATAAATAAAGAAATGGATATAAACATAGTACTTCAGCAGGTCGATCACTTTGTTTCCAAGGCAAGCAAAAGCAGCTGAACTTAATTATTCATGCACCTTAGTAATATGCTTCTTCAAGAACAAATTTTTGTCAATATGTACTCCCAAAACTCTGGAGCAGGATAGAAATCCTGCCGCGCGGAGTGGACGCGCGGTTTGAGGCGCCATGCCACGGATCGCTCGACTTCTCCCGCCGGAGGTTCGAGTCCTCCCTTGGGCATGGGTGTGTGTTTTGTTCTTAGCATAAGTTAATTAATGTAGATTGTAAGTCTAGGGACCGATGACCTCAGCAGTTTAGTACCTTAGGAATTCACACACGCTTGAACATTTGAACACTCTATTCTGTTTACTGGTTCCTGTTCATGTGCTACATCAGTTGTTGATAGGATTCTGTTTGTTGTACAGGACTAAACGTAATGTGCTTTCTTCAAATTTTATGATGAGTCCATTTTATACAGCACCACTTAACATTTGTTGTCACGGAAGTAGAGATGGAAGATATCAGGTGTTCAAAGACGATATCATCCTTACGTTATTTTGGTAAAACAAAGATTGGGGAACGAAGTTAAGGATTACAATAGCAATCTGGGTGCTGATATTAATAATGACCGTAACTTAAGACTAACGAAATGAAAGTTGAACTTCAAGAAATTAAAGAGAAAGCACGTGTAACGTGTAATCTACAACTAGGATTAAGACTTAAATGTATATGGGTTGAGTAAAGTGCTCCAATGTGGGAGTAAAATATGTAAATAAATAAAGAAATGGATATATACATAGTACTTCAGCATTCTAGGCAAGTTGAAGTACGAAAATATGAAGATATAGCCTTAAACACATGTAGTAAAAGCAACAAGAAACGTCCTGGATTAAAAAGAGAGAAAAAGAGATAGCCAGTGAAACAAATGAATGCGAGAGTTCACGAGTGAATGACGTAAATGGGAAAATGTTAAAAGTGGGCAGCAACGCTATAGGTCGCTAAGTTATAAAACTATTCGTAAACGGAGAGAAGTGAAAGGTGGATGGATGGAAGAAAGAACTCATGAAACAGATACAAAGTTGAAACCATAGGACGAAGACCTGCTCTTTAATTTCGACTTTCTGTCAGCGATGAGAATAAGGATTGAATGTAAAGAAATGTTTCAAGCGAAGTACGCTGTTAGGAAATTCCTGACGACCGGCAATATTCGTAGTCTGTACAAGTAATGGAGGGCTGTAGGAGCCGTTCAGGACGTGTAGACGAATAAGCGACATAGCTGAGGACCCCTGAAACTAGACACAGAATTCGCATGACCAGTACGACAAGTCCCCGTAAATTTAAGGATCAAGAAAAATCAGTTCATTATTGTTACTGGCTGTTATCAAGAACTGCTAGCGGTTACTTGGATCCCGCGCTGTGCTTCGTCATATGAGGTTTGATTTGATTTGTCAGGTTAAGTAAACTCACAGAATTTCAGATACTAACAATCCACATATTCTGCATGAAGGACTTCTCCACCCAGAGAAAACAGAGTTTGTGTGTGTTGTATGGCATGCGCATTATTGGCCCCATATTTTTCGATTATATCTTAAACACTGTGACATATCTAGATATCTTTTACTCTTTCAATGCAAAATTAATAGATGCACAGAATCTGCATGCAGTATTGCAGCAGGGTGGAGCAATTGCTCATACACCGAACCAATGTATGGCTCACATCACCACCGTGTTCCCTGAAGACAGACTTGTCAGTAGAGGCCTCTGGCCCCTAAGGTCCCCAGAATTAGTAATTTTAATTTATGAGGCGACCCTAGACAAGAAGAACTGGAGCCATCTCAACATGACAAGCTAAGTAAACTTGGAAGTTTATTGTAATCCTCGCTCCTCTCAAATCTTTATAAAAGACTTTGCTTATTAACTACTTGGACTGGGCATTGTTTGATGTGGACAGTAGATGGAAGAAGGAAAGGGAGGGAGGGAGGTTACAAGCCCACACTGCAGTTCGCACCACAGACGTGTAGAGGAATGTGCGGGTCGTTGAATGGCCTGCTCATTCTCATGATTTGCTATCCACAGTGCAAGTCTGCGACGCTGTCGGGAGGGGTACACTTTCATACCAGCCAGCAGTTTTCGCCAAACTGCACAGCTTGTGTTTCACACAAAGCAACAAATTGCTCAAAACAGCAATCATAGGTTGCTGATACCGTGCCGGGACGACTACAAAAGTGCACTTGTGTCCGTTGGGTTCACATCTCATACTCATGTCGATGATGGACATCACTTCCGAAGAGAATCAAAGTTTGATAATTTTGACCCGTTATGTAGTGGACTGGTGCTTCACGGTTCTTCGTGTTCGGCCAGGCGCGTCTCAGAAGAACTTTTAAGAGCTGGACATACCAGAGCGTCCTGGCCTGCAACGTGAGGTGATCGGCGGCGAGCAGCCGCTGGCAGCGCGGCGCAGCGCGACAGCCGGCCAGCCAGCAGACGCCGGCGGCCGCTGAGCGCCAGCGCCGACACCGGCCGTTTGAAGTGGACTGCATTATTCAGGCCCGCGGCCTTTCCCTTCTTCTACGCGAAGGGCGACGAGCTCCCTCAAAGATTTCACCACGGAGTAATTGCAGAGCTCCGTTCGTTCCCGGGAAGCGACGCTGCTATTTCAGAGCGCGGCACCGCCCCCTCCCACGCAAAGACTGCCCTCCGATTTTCCTGCGCCGTTCTTTGTGGACATTGCCGGTAATTTATGTTGCCGCTCGTGACAAGAACTCTGTCGGTCGGCGTGAAAAAGTGTTAGAATTGCTTCACAGGCCGCTTTGAAGCCTGTACGGCAGGGGAGTAGTGAGTGTCACTCTGTGGGTTACTATGTTACTGTCGCCTGGGACGTGTGAGGTGTTTCGTCCGCATTCTATTAAAATAGCTCAGTCCAGTCCGCCTAACTGCAGTGCGGGGTGTCGCGGCGTCGGGAGCTTCAGTCAGAGCGTCCCTAACGTACCGCAAGTGTTACAAACTATATGCAAAACTGCAACCACCATACACTCCAAAAACCCACTGTAGCCAGCTAGACATTGACAGTGGCCACTAACAGACGTAAAGTCATGACGGAGTGGACCTATCAATTGTGTTCGTCGTGCTTGGAAGAGCAATGAATGCACAAGAGGAACGGACAGCAATGTTAAGAGAGTAGAATCGTGTGCTGGAGCGTGCCACCAACCCTGAATCTCCCCTTTCGCGGGCAGTGAGGGAGGACGTCCACTAGAGACTGGATGGCAAGAGCACTGCAGGCGGGAGTTTCGGATTCGAGTGCCAGTCCGACACACAGTTCTAGTCCACCAGGAAGCTGCGGAGTAGGATACAAGTCCTTATGGCCAGACATTAGGGATCTGTGCCACATGTGTTGAAAGGAATGGAGACAATGTATAGGATACAGTCTAAGATAAACAATGCAAAGGTTGAAGGTGATGTGTACTGTGTAAGGTAGCGTGGTCTCCTGACCTTCATTTCTTACATATTCCGTACTAACAATCGTACTCTGCACATCAAGACGCTTCATTCGAAGCCAAACTTCATAAGGTGGGAGCAATTTTGTATGAATTCATGTAAGTGATATGCAAATCTAATAAATAAATCGCAAGTGCGCACCGAGGTTGAAAAAAGTAGAGGCTGGCGTACACAACATGACGGCCACAGGAATTTTCGTTCTCAAGAGGAAACCAGCCCGCTGGGAAGACCGTCCCTCCAGAGGGCTGGGTCAACAACATACCTACTACGGCCGAAGCGACAGCCCAGAGCGAAGACAGCTTTTGCCAGAGCAAAGGGATAACGACCCCCGTGTTCGACTTAAAAGCAAATTCCGCTACATTGTGTGGGAGCGCCCAGAAGACGCATTTTTTCGCGGACCAATTGCGTAATTACGTAGTTCTCACAGGAAGACAGTATGCGCCTAAAGGAGATGCTACAGATTTCCGCATTTGCTGACATAAACGAAACGTCATTCTCCCGTTTAAAAGATTGGAGGAATATTTCTGATGCAAAGACTTTGAGGAGAGAGTGAAGGCAGCGATGTTATGTCCTAGCAACTTTTCCAGAAAAAGGGGCCGTTCCGTTGTCGCTCTTGCAGCGGGAACACGTAACGAGAGTGAGTGCGCTCGTATACGTAGGCAAAGAGTGAAGAACAATGTCTCTCCTCAATACTTCACTGGGAGAGCACCTCTGTCGACAACCAGTTGGAGTGACACTCTACCTTGAGTCACTCGTGAATTAACGTCGGTCACTAAGTAGGCTGTCACACTAATTGTGCGGTGTGAATATGCACAGAGTACTAGTAAAACGCCTGCGAGCGAGTATTGAGTGGCATCGCGGTGGACTGGTTATCTGACCGGTGTACCATGCCAATAGTTAGACTAGGGGCGGATAGGAGTCCTTGACTTCATCAAGACGTAGAGAGAGTTTGATTGGCGTAGGTCAATCCAGATAGAAAGAGATAGTTGTGTTATTTGTCAGCAGCGAGCGACGCAGGCAGCAGTTGTCGCAGCTCACGGTATTCTACATCTACATCTACATCTACATGACTACTCTGCAATTCACATTTAAGTGCTTGGCAGAGGGTTCATCGAACCACAATCATACTATCTCTCTACTATTCCACTCCCGAACAGCGCGCGGGAAAAACGAACACCTAAACCTTTCTGTTCGAGCTCTGATTTCTCTTATTTTATTTTGATGATCATTCCTACCTATGTAGGTTGGGCTCAACAAAATATTTTCGCATTCGGAGGAGAAAGTTGCTGACTGAAATTTCGTAAAAAGGTCTCGCCGCGACGAAAAACGTCTTTGCTGTAATGACTTCCATCCCAGCTCGTGTATCATATCTGCCACACTCTCTCCCCTATTACGTGATAATACAAAACGAGCTGCCCTTTTTTGCACCCTTTCGACGTCCTCCGTCAATCCCACCTGGTAAGGATCCCACACCGCGCAGCAATATTCTAACAGAGGACGAACGAGTGTAGTGTAAGCTGTCTCTTTAGTGGATTTGTCGCATCTTCTAAGTGGCCTGCCAATGAAACGCAACCTTGGACTCGCCTTCCCCACAATATTATCTATGTGGTCCTTCCAACTGAAGTTGTTCGTAATTTTAACACCCAGGTACTTAGTTGAATTGACAGCCTTGAGAATTGTACTATTTATCGAGTAATCGAATTCCAACGGATTTCTTTTGGAACTCATGTGGATCATCTCACACTTTTCGTTATTTAGCGTCAACTGCCACCTGACACACCATACAGAAATCTTTTCTAAATCGCTTTGCAACTGATTCTGGTCTTCGGATGACTTTACTAGACGGTAAATTACAGCATCATCTGCGAACAATCTAAGAGAACTGCTCAGATTGTCACCCAGGTCATTTATATAGATCAGGAACTGCAGAGGTCCCAGGACGCTTCCCTGGGGAACACCTGATATCACTTCAGTTTTACTCGATGATTTGCCGTCTATTACTACGAACTGCGATCTTCCTGACAGGAAATCACGAATCCAGTCGCACAACTGAGACGATACCCCATAGGTCCGCAGCTTGATTAGAAGTCGCTTGTGGGGAACGGTGTCAAAAGCTTTCCGGAAATCTAGAAATACGGAATCAACTTGAGATCCCCTGTCGATAGCGGCCATTACTTCGTGCGAATAAAGAGCTAGCTGCGTTGCACAAGAGCGATGTTTTCTGAAGGCATGCTGATTACGTGTCAATAGATCGTTCCCTTCGAGGTGATTCATAATGTTTGAATACAGTATATGCTCCAAAACCCTACTGCAAACTGACGTCAATGATATAGGTCTGTAGTTAAATGGATTACTCCTACTACCCTTCTTAAACACTGGTGCGACCTGCGCAATTTTCCAATCTGTAGGTACAGATCTATCGGTGAGCGAGCGGTTGTATATGAGTGCTAAGTAGGGAGCTATAGTATCAGCGTAATCTGAAAGGAACCTAATCGGTATACAATCTGGACCTGAAGACTTGCCCGTATCAAGCGATTTGGGTTGCTTCGCAACCCCTAAGGTATCTACTTCTAAGAAACTCATGCTAGCAGATGTTCGTGTTTCAAATTCTGGAATATTCCATTCGTCTTCTCTGGTGAAGGAATTTCGGAAAACTGCGTTCAATAACTCCGTTTTAGCGGCACAGTCGTCGGTAACAGTACCATCGGCACTGCGCATTGAAGGTATTGTGCGCTACAGCGTATGCGAGCCCCATCTGTCCTCCCTAACAGTACACTCCACTACATTTCTCACGCAACAGCCTTGGCCGTGCCTAGAAAAGTTACTCAAGTTGTGTAGGCGCGACTCTCTGCCATTCTGCAGAGTAAACAACATTCTTAAAGAAAAGGGAGAAAAGAACCTTTCCGTACTTTGTAAAATAATAGCATTCCTATCCATAAGACGCAATCTACTGTTCCGAAAAGAACCCGGAAATTTATTATTATTTTATAAGAAAAAGTTTCACTTGATTTCTCAGAATTTTTTGTAATAAATAATATTTTTCTTTCGTTTAATGTTTTTCTTACACTAACTAGAAATGCTCTCGTACTCAAGTATCTCACTAGTTACGCAAGAATATATAGAATATTGTTGTGTCTTTTCCTTACAGCGGACGACTACAGAAGATATTTGTTGCTGTCTGACTTCTGTAGTAATGTGGGGTGGAAACTGTTTCTTGCAGGAGCCAAAGGGTACTTGTTGGATCAGTCCATTGCGCAACTTGACAGAATAAAACCCACACACTCACAACTGAAAAGGAGAATAACGGCTTTGCTAACACCAGAACTGAGAACGATTGAGTACTAGAACATGTTAAAGGATTCTCGTATCTAGGAATCAAGGCTACGCAACAGCGTCGAAGAAAGACGGGTATCACAAGCGTACTGGAGCACCAGAAGGAAGCTTTCTCCAGTGAAAGAGCTCTGTTGTTACAGGTAAGTGATGCTGTCCAGCGACGCTACTAACGAAATGGTCATTTGATACAAGAAATGGAGGCATGCGAAAAAGAATAGCTGAGAGAAGAAGTTTGTGTAGACGCCTCACTACGTCAGTGTGGCAAGTGCTGTGACGTCTAGGCACAGTCAGTTTGGCGATGGAAGGGACAGAAAAAAATAATAATACGAAAACTGATGGTGTACAACACTGGCACAGGTAGTTGTCACATTGAGATGAAAAGATTAGCAAAAAACAGGAAACGATGGAAGACAGCACCAAACCGGTCGAAGGACCGAGGACTTGAAAAAATTTCAGGAAAGAGAACGTCGGTCTGCCGTGTAGAGAAAATGACGCTGACTTAGTGAGATTCACAATGTGGCGTTACCAGAGGAAGGAACCGGTCCACCCTCTGACGCCATGCAGATATTGGCACTCTCTCGACCAAAGCATCACGAGCGATGAGACCATCTACAACAAACTAGTAGAGGCAACCAAACTGCGGCACAAATGTGTCTGTAACAAAATTTCCACCCCTGCATATTTTGGGCAGAAAAATTGACATCAAACGTAGGCAGTTTGCCAATAGTGTAATCATATGTGGGAGAAGCATCTTCATGCTATACTCTTCAGCTGTGTGGCCCCTTTAGTACAGTGGGGTTAGAGTACTCGTGTTCGAGAGCTCGATGGCGGGTCTAGAGGTAATTTTTTTTTTAATTTCCTAATGTTAGACTGCGTGACACGGGATCTGGCTTCTTAATCGTTGTACAGCAATTGCACCACGCCTTATACAAAATACGCACAGTTATTTAATGCCAACACAGAACTTAAAGTACATTCGCTGCTATCGTTCGAATTTTAAAGACATATGATGGAGCTGCGTTCACATGTAATGATCTCTTGGGTTTCAACTTGTTGCCTGAATGCTTGACTGAGCGAAGGTATCCTGCACTTTATAAAAGACGTCCGGACACTCGTTATTTAGTTATCTGTGCTCTTGATTACTTTTCGTATTTAATTATTATTCTCCCGGACACTTTCCCGATATATCTTGGACCTTTGAAGAGCAGCATGATTCTTGGAAACTAATGGCAATGGCATGCTAGTGCTTCAGTTACATTGTGTACTATATGATGTGAAGTCCCGCTGAAATTTATATCATGGCTCTTTAATCAGATGCTCAGTGGAATTAATGCAGAGACTTTGCACAACGATAGAGACAGGATATATCGTTATATATTTTCCACACATGTCCTAAGCGGCGCACTTTTTCCATTAGCGATTTCACAGGGAAAATAGGGATACGTCGTAGCTATGAGTGTCACTAAGAGCAGAAGTGGCTCATATTCCATTAAATGAACATTTCTTACCAAAAAAACCCTTTACTATCAAAGCAAACATCGTGCCTCAAAAAAGGAAAAAAAATATATGGTTGTGTAAGAGGAAGGGGGATTACTACTAGCAATGTAGCTTTAATGTGAGCACATGAACTTTGTGGAAAGAGATAACAAGTGCGGATGTATAAGGAACTCCAACATGCGCTCATATCAAGATACATTACGATCACAGGGGCGAGTTCCATGGGACAAGAAGACGATCTGCTACATTTCGCAAAACTCAATAATTTTAATAAATGCCAATTTATCGAGGCACTCCTAGCGACACAGATATTCGTTCTGCTCGGGAGATCGAGCGTGATGCAAATATGTGAGTCTAGCTTTGGTAGACAATAAATTCCCAGCCAAGTCAAAAAATGCAGTAAAAACGATAGTCCAATACCCTTAAATCTGAACATACATTCCCTGTTGGTTTGGTCCTACTCATTGAGTTAAGAATCCTACGTTTAACCATCCTTCTAGTGCCAATTCCATACTCAAGTTCACATGGTGCTCGGTAGCCCACAGAAATACAAGTTTAACCTGAGTAGTCACACATGAACCTGAATCACAATTGGAATAATTAAAGTACAGGTAATTCACTGAAGGCGATCAATAAATCGAAAGCCTCGAGAATTTCGCACAACGATAAGTCGATACAAAGACCGCATCATGGTCCACGAAAACAAGGAAATTTTACCCAATATTCACACCACACAACACAAGTGGGCGTCAGTGAATTAACAAAATCGAATGCAAGCTCTAAATTTAACTGTGGACGTACTGAGGAGATATCTTCAGCGTTAGACATACGACAAAGTGCTAACACCAAAGTCCCAGTTATACTGAGAAACTTTCAGAATAACAATTCGATCTTTCGGTCTTTTTATTATTAATTGGTGTAACTAAACTGAGCAACTAATTCAAGTAACTGATTCCGAGCATCTATACCTGCATCTGCATAGTTACTCCACCAGCAACCGTTCGATGCGTGGCGAAGGATACCCTGTACCATCACTTGTTGTTTCCTTTCCTGTTCCACTCGCAAATAGAGCGAGGGAAAAACGTCTATCTGTATGCCTCCGTATGAGTCCCAATTTTTCGTATCTTATCTTCGTGGTCCTTACGCGCAGTATATGTTGCCGGCAGTAGACTCGTGTAGCAGTCAGCTTTAATTGCCGGTTCTCTAAATTTTCTCAATAGTATCTCTCGGAAAGAATGTCGCCTTCCCTTTTGAGTTCTCGAAGCATCTCCGTAAAACTTACGTGTTGTTTGAACCCATGGTAACAAATGCCTCTCTATCGCGTCGATGTTTTCCTACATCCTGAAACTTACGATATAGCGTGCACCGAACAACACAAATGCTCACGGCGGTCGACTCGGGCAGAGGGTCTAGAAAACTTTTTAACCGCGCCGGTCGTTGGCCGTCGGGCCCTGCCTTTTTTCTACCAAATGGAGGAGTGTTCGGACAGTCCGGAAATTCTAAAAGAGCCGGTGGATGCTTGGGTACTCCGATTTTTATTAATACATATGCACACTTAATTACTCACACATCCGCACGGTACAGAGCTTATTCATGACGCGGATTAAAGAAAGAAAAGAGGTTAGGATGTGAGGCACAAATAAAAGAAATCAGTCCCTACAAAGTCTTTCTCCATGCACAGGATAGAAGTATGATATAGGACAGAAGAAAACTAAGTTGCTAGTCTGATTGCAAAGCAAACAAAGTATAATAAATGACATTTACATGAAACAGGCTTCTTTCAACTAGTCATAGACATTCTGGTTAAAGCAGTAGATGATCTTCCAATTCATGCTCGGCAGAGGTTGTGGTTCGGAAGATACGTGTGATGGTATTCAAACAGAGCCCGTACCAGGGAACGGATCGGTCGTGAAGGGTCTTTTCTACGGCTACCACATTTGCCTGACCTGAATCTCCTGGATTTCTTCCTGTGCGGACACATGAAGAAGCACGTTTATTGTACTCCACGGATGAATGTAGAGAAAGTGACAGCGTGCTTCCATGTTGCTCTTGTAACTGGCGATGCAACTGTGCTCCAAAGCTCAGGGAAGCGTGATCCACTTGTCACTAAATGCTTGGAAAAGCAGAGAGGTCGCATTGAGCAACTGCTCTGAAGACTTTGTATGTTGTGTGAAAGACATACTGTTACTGATAATAATTTAAAATTTTACAACTCGCAGCTGTTACTAAATGTAGTGTGCTTAACAACTGATGATTGATAAAACATGTAGTTATCACAGCTAACTTATTCTTAACTGATTGTTATTCTTCATGAACATTAACGACAAACAGCGGTATGATAAAGATTTGGACGCACCACCAGAAATGAATGCATGCTTGAATACAAATTCAGACGCTAGCTAAGGCTGCACGAGGCGCTGTTATATTTTTGAGCTCTAACGGTACCTGTGGAATGCTCTCAGTACGAAGTATCAATCGTGTTCGGAATAGTGTCCCGTGTAGTTCTGAGTGCATTATGTCGGAGCTAAGTGAACTCGGAAGTGGGTAAACTGCTGGTGCTCTATGGTGGTGTTTCCGTTGCCAACAGAGCCGGAGTGTTTTGTGTTTCAAGAGGCATCTTATCGCAGATTTATACAGCATACAGACAAAGCTGAAAAATATCAAAAGCTAAGTCAAAAAGAGGACGAAAGTGTGTGTTGAATGATGGTGGCAAACTGTCATTCAAGATCACTGTGACGAAAAATAAAAGAATGTCAGCTCGAAAACTAACTGCAGAACTGAATGTCGCACTGGCGAGCCCTGTTAACAACAAAACAACACGAAGGCAGCTCCACTGGCAGGGAATCTCAGGGCAAATTGGAAATCCAGATTCACACATCACTGATTAAAATTCCCATAATAGGAAATTTGTTGCCAAAGCCGTCAAACCTGGACTGTGGGGCATAGGAAAAAATTTGTCTGGTCAGATTGGTCTTGTTTCATACTGAAACTTCCTATGTGCCGGACCGAGACTCGGGACCTTTGTCTTTCGTGGGCAAGTGCTCTACCACTGAGCTACGCGCGAACGACTCACGCGCCGTCCTCACATCTACAGTTCTGACAACACCTCGTCTCCTACCTTCCAAACTTTACAGAAGCTCTCCTCAGAACCTTGCAGAACTAGCACTCCTGAAAGAAAGGATATTGCGGAGACATGGCTCAGCCACAGCATGGTGGATGCTTCCAAAATGAGATTTTTGCTCTGCAGCGGAGTGACAGATTAAAACTGTGGGACCCTTTTTTCCACCCTTGGACAGGAAATGGAAACTACAAATAAATCTACTTGCCACCGCCACTTGCGTCCTAAAAAAAAGAAAATGCATCTCTTTAGGCGTTGGCGTCTATCTACGCCTATCCGAAAATAACTAACCTATTACTACGAGGGTGTAGGAAAAAAAGAAAGTAAGGGGGAAGGAAATATAGAGTAGCGATGAAAATGGAAGTCGTTGTGTAGGGGCTTTTTCGTTTATTTTTTGTGTTTTACTTTTTGTATGTATATTTTTATTTTCTTCTATTTTATCTTATTTTATTTTTGGGTAAATTATTCTATGCACCAAAATTCCATGAGTCACTAGCCCCTTCCGATTGGTGGAACATCAAAACGTGTCATCTTTAAATTTTAATGAAGATACCGTTTGTAGTGCGTTCAAAACATCATGTCGGCAAAATAAGCAACATCTCATGGTTTGAACGTTCCAGCTGGAAGGAATGTCATGAAAGGCGCTACCTCCTCAATTGGGATCGGGGGATGTGAGACGTCAGCGTACAGCCAGCTGAAATGAGTAGAAAGTGTGACAAATGGCGCACTGCGTAGTGTATCGTCGTCCTTCCGCATCGGTGAGGTCGTTGATGAGAGCTCGACGACGACGTCGGCGTTCTGTGAGGAGGTGGTACATCGATGGCGTTTCGTGAGGCATATGGTCATGGGTGCAGGACCTAACAAGGGTCCCTTCCAAGTATCGTCGCATGAGTGAAGTGATATGCGCTTTAGCACGATGCACTGTCGTCTGATGGTCATCAAAGTGCATTCACGTAGCACCACATAATAAAAGTCCATGGGGCTCGCTTGTAAAGCTTTGAAGTCTTTGCCATGTCCCATCATAGCCTGCGTAGAGCTGGTTTCACGCAGGATAACCACCAGGATAAGGTGGATGTGTATGCTGGGCGACGTTGACGACAGAGGGCCCACGCATTCTCAATGATCTGTCTGCGATCAACGACAGTTGACAGGAAACGTTTAATTTCCACAGCTCGCGACTGTGTCACACCTGTTGGTGGCGAGGACGACATCGCAGATGTAGGTTTCATGGTCAGAGAAACGCAGAGGCAAGGGGGTCAGGCACATCCAAGGAGCACTGCCTGACGGGAGAGCCATCTAAATGTGAACCATCGTCGATACCGTCAGCCTAGGAGACTGGAACAGGTGGCAAGCGACTATCGCACACATCGAGGGCGAGGTGTGGTGAAGCTGTTGTAGCGAGATCCAGGGAATCTCCCTCCATGAGATCTGTGGTTGTCAGGTGGGATCACTCCTCAGATGAGACATCAGAAGCGGCCAGTCCTGTCGTCAGGGTGCTCGAAGCTGAGATCACTGTCCTGCATCCAATCCTCTGCCTGTGATGCCACTGTGTCGTCAGATGGCGTTTGACTTTCCTTCTTCTGTTTTTGGGGCGACAACTGCTCTCAGAGTTGCTGTTCTGCGTCAAAATGTGCACGTTCAGTGTGACGGATCGTGACCATCTGAAGAAAAGCAGAGGTAGGCATCGCACTCGCATCGATATCCATCGCATTGGGCGGGTTGGCCACCGACCTCTGGAGAGTTGGTGCTCTTGTAACCATTGTAATAGATGGTGCCGGTGAGGCTGAGACCGCGCCATAGTAGTAGTGGGGCAACAGGGGCATCACCACACTTTGTTAGTGCAGATTGCCTACATTCAGGGGCAGGTATGCACTCAGGGGCAAACCTGTTGTTCTCCTTTGACTGACAGGACATTAACCTATTGTTCTGCTAAAAGGATCCTTCCTTTTGATTGACAGGTACTTAACCTATTTTTCTCCCCCCCCCTTCTTCCCCCTCCCCCCCCCCCCACTCAGGAAACTACAAACCCACCGTCTCCCACTCACTGCTACAGGCACAGTTTCAGATTTGAATTACTGGAATAGCCCCCTCCCACTCTCATCAATTTGGTTGACTACTTAATTTAATTGATCAATTAATTATCCCCTCCCCCTCTGGCAAACCCCCCTCCTGCAAACTGGTGGGAAAAAGGCTCAGTTGATCGGTCATTTGCAGGGAATTCGATTGCAGTCTGTGGAATATTGTTTATACAATTTAGACAATGTATGGAAAATTGTTTAATTATTTATGACAGTGTATGGAATATAGTTTGTTTATATGTTAAAGAATTTGTCAGGAAATCGATTTCAGTGTATGGAATATTGTTTAAGGATACAGGGTACTTATAAACGGTGGGAAAATCGAAATTTTTAATGACTTTTTTAAATTCTATAGTCTTCCCTGATTACATTTATACATATATTATAGGGTTTCAAATGAAAAATGACATATATATATATATATATATATATATATATATATCAAATTTTAAAGTTACTGTCATGTATGCCATCATGCCTCATTATTTGTGCTACTGAAAGCAGTATTATTTCGAAAAGAACTGTGAACGTTCTGTATGATACATTGTATACATTGGTAACAGTGCAGGTTTCTAGTGTCTGTAAATGATTATTTTTGCTAATATTTACTTTTGTTTCGCTAAAGCAGTTTGTTCAAGTGCTACTGAATATTTGTTGCCCAAGTGTGACATATATTTGTGGAAGTACACATCCTTCATCGTGCAATAAATACGAACTATGCCACGTATCAAGAAATTCAATAAAAGGCAATTCTGTGGTAACCAGTTCGCAAACAAAGCAAGCCACACTGTTGAAAGTAACTTACACTACTGGCCATTAACACTGCTACACCACGAAGATAATGTACTACAGACGCGAAATTTAACCGACAGGAAGAAGATGCTGTGAAATGCTAATGATAAGCTTTTCAAGGCATTCACACAAGGCTGGCGCCAGTGGCGACACATACAACATGCTGACATTAGGAAAGTTTCCAACCGATTTCTCATACACAAACAACAGTTGACCGCTGTTGCCTGGTGAAACGTTCTTGTGATGCCTCGTGTAAGGAAGAGAAATGCGTACCACAACGTTTCATACTTTGATAAGGGTCAGATTGTAGCCTGTCGCGATTGCGGTTTATCGTATCGCGACATTGCTGCTCGCGTTGGTCGAGATCCAATGACTGTTAGCAGAATATGGAATCAGTGGGTTCAGGAGGGTAATACGGAACGCCGTGCTGGATCCCAACGGCCTCGTATCACTAGCAGTCGAGATGACAGGCATCTTATCTGCATGGCTGTAACGGATCGTGCAGCCACGTCTCGATCCCTGAGTCAACAGATGGGACGTTTGCAAGACAACAACCATCTGCATGAACAGTTCGACGGCGTTTGCAGGAGCATGGACTATCAGCTTGGAGACCATGGCTGCGGTTACCCTTGACGCTGCATCGTTAACAGGCGATGGTGTACTCAACGACGAATCTGGGTGCAAGAGTGGCAAAACGTCATTTTTTTCGGATGAATCCAGGTTCTGTTTACAGCATCATGATGATCGCATCTGTGTTTGGCGACATCGCAGTGCACGCACATAGGAAGCATGTATTCGTGATCGCCATACTGGCGTATCACCCGGCGTGATGGTGTGGGGTGCCATTGGTTACACGTCTCGGTCACCTCTTGTTCGCATTGACGGCACATTGAACAGTGGACGTTACATTTCAGGTGTGTTACGACCCGTAGCTCTACCCTTCATTCGATCCCTGCGAAACCCTATGTTTCAGCAGGATAATGCACGACCGCAAGTTGCAGGTCCTGTACGGGCCTTTCTGCATTCAGAAAATGTTCGACTGCTGCCCTGGCCAGCACATTCTCCAGATCTCTCACCAACTGAAAACGTCTGGTCAATGGTGGCCGAGCAACTGGCTCGTTAAAATACGCCAGTCACTACTCTTGATGAACTGTGGTATCGTGTTGAAGCTGCATGGGCAGCTGTACCTGTACACGCCATCCAAGCTCTGTTTGACTCAAAGGCCATGCATACCAAGGCTGTTATTACGACCAGAGGTTGTTGTTCTGGGTACTGATTTCTCAGGATCTATGCACCAACATTGCGTGAAAATGTAGTCACATGTCACTTGTAGTATAATATATTTGTCCAATGAATACCCGTTTATCATATGAATTTCTTTTTGTTGTAGCAATTTTAATGGCCAGTAGTGTATTAGTATGTGTTTCTGTTCTGACATATGCAAAGGAAATGAGTATGTCTAGTCGTAAGGAAGATATGGATTTGACATGGAATACTGTGATGGCAAAAGGGAGAGTATGTCAAGTCATAAGAATAGTCCAGGTATTTCTATTTCCAGGGCCACAGCCGTCAGCAGGGTGTATTTCTGATACTCTGCTCATTATCGAATGTCGTCCAATTGAGACTGCGATCGTAATAGTTAATTGTAAGTATAACGATCAAATAACACAGGAGCCGTCCGAATGGATAGGCCTTTTGGGGTGCAGTAATGTAGCAGACTTAACCGTGTCGTCCTGTAGACGGCCGAATAGCGAACTAATACTTAGTATGTGTTGGACAGCTTTCGTGATCTGTGAAAATTTGAGAAGATTCAGTATAGACTTGTGTTTGCGCTGGAACATTATTCCCTCCCATGTAAATTGTCCGGTTGACTGCTTCTGCACATTTCGCTCCTTTATTTAGTTGAGAGAACATTGTGGTGTCTGCATCTAGCAGGTGAAAGACGGATGGAAGACACGTTTGCCGGTTCTCTAGAAATGAGAAAGACCGTAGTTGACTTTGTAAATTATAGAGCTGATTTGAAATCTGTCATATCACAGACATCGGTATTCGCGAGTGGAAGTATCTATTTCCCCTATTTTCTTCGAGGTTTCAAGTAAAGGTCTTTGCAGACGAGATCAGTTTCTTGTTACTCAGTGCTTTATAGCGCTCTCTACCTCGCAAAAGTTTCTAGTTTCTAGGGATATAATTTCCGGTTTATATCTTCGGAATTATACTGCACAAGCAATACTGCTGTGCAAGCGGTTTTGCTGTGTGCTTGATATCGAAAAGTATCGCGAAAATGGTATTATATTCTGGCAAACCATGTGAAATTACGTGTGTTCTTATAATCCCAGAGTCTGGACATGGGTATAGAAAGCAAGCAAGCAAGGAGGTCGGGGCCAGAAACAGCAATGCCTTTGTGCCGAGGAGAAGTGAGCCGGACTTGGTACAACAGTTCGGAGACTGACTTCGGTCTGCTGAGGGCACTCTGGTCAACTGTCGGGAGTGGATGACTTGTGACCGTCGGCTGCGGTGAATGACCATCCGACCTTGCAGGAAATATCTAGTGCTGTGAGGAGTAAATGCGGTGCATTTGCTTATACTGTCTGTCTTTGCAGTGTATGTACGAGTCTTGGCAGTTAGTAGCTATATACATGATGCAAGATGGGCCATTTTGTATGGACGAATTGTATGTTAACTACATCGATATGGTATGTGGAGATCGGTTTCCATCCTCAGTGGCAGAGCAGTGTAATTGAGCAAGAGTCTTTCCATATTTGACGATCTGTAGGTCACCTTTGCAGGGTTTAACAGTGAAATACAGCAATCTGTACAAAATAGTTGTGCCACTGAAAGTCTTGTCTGCAGAAAGATAAAGGCGGACAGTGCTTCGACACTGGCAGCATCAGTAATTTGACAGGTAAATTCAGTAAGAGCCAATCAGAATGCCCCATTCTTTCATAAGAGATCCTTCGTGCTGGGACGTATGAGCCTCTACGGACTGGTTCTAACAAGATGTGAGCAAGGTATGGCAGGATGTTGTCCCTCATCCACCGTTGTGGCATTGGAACAACTCCAGCAGCTGTAGAACGCAGAAAATTCCAGCCACTTTTCTCTTCTGCAGGTAAGTGCTTCGAATTCTGTTTGCGTACTTGTTCTGATTTTTCCCATCTGTGCTTAGACAGTGCTCTGTTTACAAACAACAAGAATTATTTAATGATTAATGCTGTTCTCGCAAGTGTGCACAGACATGATGAAGGGTTTTAGCGGTGAGAACGTTCACCGTTTCTGAGATGTATGTTGAAAGCAGGACCTCACGATTTCCAGGAAGGGTAGCACGGGATGCGTCGTTAGGATCATCAGGAAGAATGCATTCGGTGTCATTCTGGACTATTTTCGTAAACAGGTCCTGTTACGGCAAGAGTTTGCAATGCAGACAGGCTGAGACATAACGAAATCTACAACAACAACAAAGCGGCCATTAACTATTTCTGCGACATTTTACGATTTCCGCGAGGTATACTTGGCTCTTATTTACATAGTCATGTGACATCAGTATAACACTGACTGCCTTTTAGCTGCACTTGTGAGGGTGAGCTGATATGCAAACATCTCACTGAAGGTGATCCGCTACGCAAAAATATCGCTGGATTGCAGGAACAAAGACTATGCGTCATCATGCCAGCAACGATGCCTAGGTAGACATGTGTTTCGCCAGGTATTTCTCAGGTGTCAGGTATGAAAGGGACGCCACCGCCTCATGCTAGTGCCACCTGGACAGTGACATGCGCGTGGTTCAGCATCTGAGGACCACGCCGTCGCTCTGTGGGGCCCCCGGTGCAAGCCGACTCCTGGGAGCGTGTAGGGTGGCGTCCGTGTGGCCCAGTGGGCAGGGGTCGGCGGCCGGTGCGACCTTCGCTATCCAAAGGATGTTAACTGTGTAATTACGTGTGAAAGGTGTTTCGTGACAGTACTCCTTGTGCAATCGGCATAAAAAGAGGACGATCGATTTAATTACTTCTTACAACACCTGCATCTTTCCAAGCAGTAGAGACTGATTAGCAAGAGAAATCCAAGCCCCGCAAACTGAATTATTTATAACTAAACAACATACCCTCGAATTTCCAGCCCGCATCTCGTGGTCGCGCGGTAGCGTTGTCGCTTCCCACGCCCGGGTTCCCGGGTTCGATTATTCCCGGCGGGGTCAAGGATTTTCTCTACCTCGTGATGGCTGGGTGTTGTGTGATGTCCTTAGGTTAGTTAGGTTTAAGTAGTTCTAAGTTCTAGGGGACTGATGACCATAGATGTTAAGTCCCATAGTGCTCAGAGCCACAGTTTTTTTCCACAGTTTCGAATTTCCCTTCGTGAGATTCTTCCTCTCCACCATAGAGCTGTCAGTTTGTCAGTAGAAGAGGGAGTGGGAGAGAGGAGGGGGTGAGGTGGACAGGGATAGGGTGGCAGAGGGTGGTGATCGATTTCCTGAAAAATTCTTTAAGTAAATAAATAAACTATATTACATACACTGCCTTGAAGGCCCTAAATTATTGTCTAAATTGCTTAACCAACATTCCATATAACACAATCGAATTCCTTCCAAATGACCGATCAACTGAGTCTTTTTCCTGCCAATTTGCGGGACTGGGTCGGTTTGCTAGAGGGGGAGGGGATAATTAGTTGATCGATTTAATTAAGTAGTCAATAAAATTGATAAGAGTGAGAGGGGGCTGTTCCAATAACTCAAACCTGAAAGTGTGCCTGTAACAGTGAGGTGGAGAGGGTGGGTCTATAGTTTCCTGGGTGGGGAAGGTGGGAGGTGGGTGGGGAACAATAGGTTAAGTACCTGTCAATAAAAAGGAAGGTTCCTTTTAGCAGAACAGTAGGTTAATGACCTGTGAATCAAAGGAAAACAATAGGTTAAGAACCTGTCAATCGAAGTAGATAAGTAGGTTTGCCCCTGAGTGCATACCTGCCCCTGATGTATGCAACCGCACTAAGAAAATGTGCTGATGCCCTGTTACCCCACTACTCATCATTTCCAGTGGGGAGTGCCGGGGAGAGCACCGGCGCATCTCGAAGTGACGAATCGGAGTTGCGCATGGCTGTGGCATAGCTGTTTGGTAAGGAAGTGACCGTCGCTTTGGGAGCTCAGAGCAAACGTCGACTGTGACAGTCTGACCGAACACGGCCCTCTTGTCCACAACCGGCACACGTCCGTGGCTGGCCATCATACATTATGATGGCTTGCACGCCACCTACCAGCAGATGCTGTACGATGATATATGTTTGGAGAGTTCGATCTTCATTTGGTGGACATTATGCAACACATGATATGTCGTGATGTCTCCCATTTTTCCGTGATGTAGCCCACAACATTGCCATAGGCTCGGAAACCTTCGACGGTGTGCCAGACCACTGCCTTTCGTGAACAAGTGGTCTACCACTGATCAACCGCCGGCCGCGGTGGTCTAGTGGTTCTAGGCGCGCAGTCCGGAACCGCGCGACTGCTTCGGTCGCAGGTTCGAATCCTGCCTCGGGCATGGATGTGTGTGATGTCCTTAGGTTAGTTAGGTTTAAGTAGTTCTAAGTTCTAGGGGACTGATGACCACAGTAGTTAAGTCCCAAAGTGCTCAGAGCCATTTGAACCATTTTTTGAACTGATCAACCCTAGGAAGACTCACAACCCAGCCTCAGTAGTAGAGCACTTGCCCACGATAGGCAAAGGTCCCGAGTTCGAGTATCGGCCCGGCACACAGTTTTAATCCGCCAGGAAGTTTCGTATCAGTGCACACTCCGCTGCAGAGTTAAAATTTCATTCTTGTTTCAAATTGTTTCCAACTTCTGGCTAAGTTTACGCCCCAAGAGTGAAATATGGAGGGGATTACAGGATGATAGTGCGCAGCCATATCGTAGTATTCCATGGACCCCGTGGCACGCAGCAAGGTGGCGTTACTGCCAATGACTCTGTGATCGTTTTGGCTGATCAGGCCCATCACATTGTACAATGCTTGTTCCCCAGCAATGGTGCTGTGTCCCCAGACGATATGGCCCCTGTTGACACAACTCTCATCGTCCAGGACTGGTTTTTTGAGCACGAAGATGAATTGTCGCATCTCCGCTGGCCACCACAGTCAGCAGATT
Source organism: Schistocerca gregaria (assembly GCF_023897955.1). Lineage (NCBI taxonomy): Eukaryota > Metazoa > Arthropoda > Insecta > Orthoptera > Acrididae > Schistocerca > Schistocerca gregaria. The sequence goes on along the minus strand of NC_064921.1, from coordinate 801,382,226 downwards.
GCAATATTATTTGAGCCTTCGTGGTCTACTTCGGAAAGAGGGCAGCGTGATCAATATCAGAGCCATTTTTACCAGAGGGTGCAATGTGTGAGTGGCACCCCGGCGCAGGTACCTAGGGGGCGCAAGCCGGGTGAACGGAATAACTTGACTGCCGTTACGGAGAGGGGTCTCGCGCTACAGGAAATGCTAACGTGATAAACACTTGGTGCTGCCAACACAAACGGCAACGATTGGATTAACCACAAAACGTCTAGCCCTCTGTCTTTGGAAACAACCGAAAAAACAAGTAGTTCTCCTTGCCGGTCACAGAGACAATCATTGAGTGTGAAATGTACCGACTGTACCTTTGATGCAAAAGTTAAAAAGGACTTTTCGCCGTCACTCCATAATGTAGATTTCTGTAGTTGACTGTCATTCGGCCACGAATGGTAGATTACATCTGTAATTTTTGCGCTTCTACTGTGCGACAGATGTCCCATGTTAACAATATGGTTCAAATGCCTCTGAGCACTATGGGACTTAACTTCTGAGGTCATCAGTCCCCTAGAACTTGTGACTACTTAAACCTAACTAACCTAAGGACATCACACACATCCATGCCCGAGGCAGGACTCGAACCTGCGACCGCAGCGATCACGCGGTTCCAGACTGTAGCGCCTAGAACCGCTCGGCCACCCCGGCCGGCCCCATGCAACAACCATGCAATTTAAGACGATACTTTACACCGCAAAAACACCAGAAACTAAACCAAAAAATGACAACAACACTACCCTGTTTGCGCCTCAGTATACGGTAGAGCAGTGTGCTCCTGTGGTGTCAGGCGCTGATCGACAAACAGTTTTGCGATCTGTGTGTGTCAATCTGAGCTCTTCTGGGAGACAACAAATCCAATTTGTACAGTCAGAGACAGCGTGCAGCTATATTGTACATCAAAAACAAAACAAACACCATCTCAACAGGTCTTGAAGGCCCAATGGTGCCGACTGGTCGCCGCGTCGTCTTCAGACCTCAGGCATCAACGGATGCGGATACAGAAGGGCATGTGGTGATTCCTGTGTCGTCTCGTTGTCACTGTAAGCTTGTACCATGGGAAGCAAGGAGAGGGTGTTGTTTGATGGCTGCTATTGTCTTTCTATAACGTAGCTGTATGCGAATATTGACGCAGGTCTTTATTAACTTAAACAGAGAGGTACTTAACGTAAGATAGTTCAGGTGTTGTAGTACAAGCACTTCCGTAATAGTCCACGTTAGCCTCACTGCTGGTGAAGTGTAAGTCCTGCTATGTACACTACTCTGGTCGCTAGGTACTGCCTGAGACCGTGATTCTGTCTGCAACTGCAAGTGACTGGACTGCTACTGAAAACTCAACTCACTGGATAACTGTCTGAGCCCTCCGCTCCGTGGTGGCGATCTAAATACTGGCGGCCGAGAGGGGGCTGGCGGCGCGTTTCTTCGAGTTTGTCTTTGGTCTCTCTGCTGACAGGTTCGCTTGCTCCAGCCCCTTTTCCGATCGGAGTCTTAAGCCAACACATTCCTCCCCCCGAAATGCCGCACCGTTGTCATGTAGGGAGGATGCGAACGACAACGGAGGGAGGCAGGACGCTGGATGTAGGGATGAGCCGGGAGCCGTGATTGTGGAGGACGGCGTACTCCCGACCATACCCTGCCATCTGGCTTGCGAGACAACAGGAACATCCTCCGAAAACCTGCTGCCAGGGCACATGGCCAGGCCTGAGGGCTTGTCGTAGGGCAGCGACGGCGGGTCCAGGTCCATTGGGTCGGCAAACGGCGACGGCAGGGGCGGGGGCGGGGCCGACGGCGCGTCGTCCATCCGCTCCTCCTGGGGTGTACTGGGGGCACCAGCAGGCGGCCGTGAAGGCCGCGCTGTCCCCTGAGGCCGTCAATCTGGGAGAAGAAAGGCAGCACAATCACAGGGCAAGGGACCAGCACGAATTTGGTTCTGGTGGCGGCGCCGCGAACTGTCGGAACCTGCAGTCAAACACATGTAAGAACCAATGCGCTCCTGGATCACGCCTCTTTCCCAGCGCGCAAGGTTGCCATAAACCTTGAAAAGAACAAGGTCTTTTGAGGTGGGTGTAGCAAGTGGAGCAGCGTCCGATGGTGGCGGCCATGCAGAAGTTCCGCCGGTGATTTTCCGTCTAGTGGGTGCGAGCGATAGGAAAAGGGTTCAAATGGTTCTGAGCACTATGGGACTTGGCTTCTCAGGTGATCAGTCCTCTAGAACTTATAACTACTTAAACCTAACTAACCTAAGGACATCACACACATCCATGCCCGAGGCAGGATTAGAACCTGCGACCGTAGCGGTCACGTGGTTTCAGACTGTAGCGCCTAGAACCGCTCGGCCACAGCGGCCGTGGGAGCGATAGGAGGCGAGAAAGATTTCCAGCGCCTGTTCCCTTGTGTGGGTGGTGGGAAGCTTGGCCATCTGTTGTTTGAAAGTGCGTCCGAAGCGTTCTGCTTCTCCGCTGGACTGTGCGTGAAATGGAGCACTTGTTAGATGACGAATGCCATTGCGTTCACAAAACTGTTCAAAGGCACGTGAAGTGAACTGTGGTCCGTTGTCCGACACAAGTACTTCTGGCAAACTTTCTACGCAAAATATGGAGAACAGTGTTTCAATGGTACTACGTGATGTGGTGGAATTCATAGGCACCGAAAATGGGAACTTTCTAAAAGAGTCTTCCACTATGAGCCAACGAGTGTTCCAAAATGGCCCTGCAAAGCCAATGTGCACTCGATACCATGGCGATTGAGTTTTAGGCCAAGCTGAGAATGTCTGCGGCGGAGCGGACTGGTTCTCCGCGCATGCGCGACACTGTGGCGTCATCTCTACAGTGTGAGCGTCCATGCCCTGCCAAGTACAGCCAGAGGACGCTAACTGTTTAGTGCGAACAATACCGCAATGTCCTTGATGGAGCAATAGCAACACATCCTTTTGCAACACTTTGGGAATAAGCACAAGTGATTGTCCTCTGTCATTCTGGACTCACCCAGTTGCTGGCCTGTGTGGCCGAAGGGTTCTAGGCGCTTCAGTCTGGAACCGCGAGACCGCAACGGTCGCAGTTTCGAATCTTGCCTCGGGCATGGATGTGTGTGATGTCCTTAGGTTAGTTAGGTTCAAGTAGTTCTAAGTTCTAGGGGACTGATGACCTCAGATGTTGAGTCCCATAGTGCTCAGAGCCATTTTTTTCACACCCAATTGTAGCGAAAGGTTATGCCGACGAGCAAAGTATCGGCGCACAACTGAGTTCTGGATACTGTTCAATGAGCGAGGCCAAGACGTGTGAACGTAATGCAACGAAATCATGAGATCTGGGTCTGCTTCCGTGGCCTGTGCTATTTTTCTGTAGTGCAAGGGAAAAGATTCCAGAAATTCAGAATCCTGAGCATCGAATTGGCAACAAGATGCAGCAGATGCATCAAAATCAGAGTCTGAGCCAATCGGTAGGCGAGAGAGAAGGAATTGCATTTCCATGCTTTGACGTAGATTTGTACACAATTTCATACTGATACTGCGAAAGCAACAAAGATCGGCATTGCAATTTTTGAGCATTGCGTGTAGAGACAGGCTTTGACGGACGGAACAAGGACTTCAAAGGCTTGTGATGTGTCACTAAACAGAACTTGCGACCATACAAATATTGATGGAATTTGGTCACAGCATATACAATAGCGAGATCCTCTTTTGCAGTTTGAGAGTAATAGCACAAAGTTTGAGTTAACAACTTTGAGGGAAAAGCATAAGGTCTGTCTTGTGCACCAATTCTGTGCGAAAGCACAGCGCCGATTCCGCAGGAAGAAGCGTCGACTTGCAAAATTAATGCCTTGGTAGTGTCAGAATGCACTAAGTATCTGTCACTGAGCAAAGCATTTTTGAGTTTCTGAAATTCGTCTTGACAGTCATTAGTCCACATAAAAGGTATATTTTTGCGAAGGAAGCGATGCAATGGAGCCGCGATCTGAGCGGCATTCGGTATGAACCAAATGTAGTGTCATCTTGCTTAGTGCAGTTCAGACACATTGCGAGGAACAGACAGGTCACGGATTGCAAGCAAATGAGACTGGAGGGGGTGCACACCTTGACTGTTCATCACATGACTTACGTACTGTAGTTCAGATTGAAAAAAGCCACACGTTTCGAGACGACACTTTAGTCCTGCTACTGACAACACTCGAAAAAGAGTACGCAAATTGGCAATGGTACTTCTGCAGTCAGTTGTCCCAAGTAACATTGAAAAATGGCGGGTGCGGAGGCACTGCCTAAGATCAAATGCAAATACTTAACAGTCCTAGGTGTGTATTTACAACAAACACTTTCTGTGATTCTTCATCTAATGGAAATTGCAAGTCTATCTCAGAAAAGCACGTTATGCGCCAAGCCTGTCCATGAGTTGCTCAGGGCGAAGTAACGAATAAGTGTTAACTGCTGTCTGTAGGTTGAGTGTAGACTTGAAGTCAACGTAAAATTCGAATGCGGCTAGAAGGCTTAGGCAACAAAACGAGAGGACTGGCCCATTGACTAGCTGGAATGGCAGCAATTACACCATTATGTTGCAATTCTTTCAATTCGCTGGCTACTATGTCTCGTAAAGCTCAGAAAAACTTAGGCTGTGCATTGTTTGTCAGTGTAACATGCGCTACGACGTTATTAGCTTTTCACATTCTTTCTGAAAATAGTCCATGAAATTCTTTAAACAAGCTAGCGACACTGCCTTTTGATAATGTGGAGACTGACAGCACATTGTCGTGGATTCTAAGGCCAAACAAATCAAAGGCATCTAAACCGTATATGTTCTCACTGTCTCCTGATTTCAAAACAGTAAAATTCGCTGTCCTGGTGTGAGGTTTGTAAGTGGCAGGCAAACTGCACTGTCCAAGCACTAGAATTTCCTGACCATTGCAAGCAGTGAGGAGCTTTCTAGATTTAGAAAGGCGTGGCGAGCTTAACTGTTCGTACGTGGCACGATTAAGCAAAGTTACTGAGGCACCTGTGTCTAACTGAAAGTTCACACGACGACCAGCAATTCGTAATGAGACAAACGTCTTTGAAGAACACTAAGGAGAGAAGGAGGCACAACCTTAATGCAACTTTTGTCAGAACTTGTTGGAGGTTTAGAAAACACAACGTTCACTGCATGTGCACGAGACTTTATTTTCTGGAAGCGGGAAAAATGGGAGATATTTGTGCCGTTGCAAACAAGCTGCTTGGACATGGCCTTTTTTCCGCAAGTATAACACGTTGCGTTATGTGATGGGCAGTCCTGTCGTTTATGGCGAGCAAAACATCTAGGACAAGACTTCACTAAGTTCACAGTTCTGTTTACGTGTCTACGTCGCTGTCCGCTCGGCTGTGTACACGCTCGTTTTTGTGGTTGCTTGGGGCGGTCGCGAGCAAGGGGCGATTCGATCAGACAAATCGGGGTCTGGTCAAACTTATCGGCTGCCGTGGCACCCGAATCATACTGCTCTGAGATTCGCAACACTTGAGGAAGTGATGGATCAGAGTACTTTAAGATCTGTTTCCTTATTCTACAATGTGGGACATTCAAAGTTATTGCATCCCTAATCATTAAATCGCAATAAAAGTTGCCACACTGGACTTAAATTTACACTTCCTAATCATGCCCATTCATTCTGTGTACCACTGACGGTATGTCTATTCGGGCTTTTTCTGCAAGCGAAAGAACTGACATGTGGCTGCCGCTACTTGGAGTTGCTGGTCATGGTACTGAGTTAATGCAGCGATTACTTCGTCGTAACTGAGTTCGTCGGGAGACGTGGTAGCGAATAATTTTTGTATTAACCTGAACACTGGGGACCTCACAATCGAAAGAAAGTATTGTAGCTTTACAGTAACTTCAAGTCGATGAACTTCACAATGTGCTTGGAACTGTGTCAGGTATTCGAGCAATTCCTCTTCGGTGTCGTTAAACTGCCGGAACATTGATATGGTCAGCGGCACTTGTTGGGCGGGTCGGTTTGTCTGTTGGGCGGCAGACGCAGCTTGTGCAGCCAGCAGTTGCTGTACCGTCGTTTGCAGGGCAACAATTTGTTGGTTCTGAAATTGAAAAACTTGTGTTAGATCCATCACACTGGCTGTCTGTGGCTGAGGCGCGGAGGCAACGGGTGGAGGGGGCGGGGTAGCCATGGTTTACGCAAATGCTTTATAGCAGAACAGCAAGCGAAGCCCTTGAGAAGATAAATTTGATTACTTCTGCGGCTCCCGTCCTGGAATATATGGAAAAGCACAACAAAAATTAGCAATGAGAAATGAGCACGCCTGCAAGCTAAAACACTAGAAGAGCAAGTAGAATTACACTCGTCGCCAGTTTTTGTGTCGTCTCGTTGTGACTGCAGGCCTGTACCATGGGAAGCAAGGAGAGAATGTTGTTTGGTGGCTGGTATCCTCTTTTTGTAACATAACTGCACGCATATATTAACAGAGAGCTACTTAACTTGTACCATTGTGGTACAAGTTCTTCTGTAATGGTCGACGTTAGCCTCACAGCTGGTGAAGTACAAGTCCCGCTACGTGCACTACTCTGGTCGCTATGTGCTGCCTGGGACTGCGACTCTGAGACTGCAAGTGACTGGGCTGCGACTGAAGTCTTGACTTGGTGACTCACTGGATCACTGACTGGGCCCTCCTGTCCGCGGCGGCGATCTAAATACTGGTGGTCGAGAGGGCGTTGGCGGCGCGTTTCTTGCGAGTTTGTCTTTGACCTCTCTCCTGATAGACTCGCTTGCTGCAGTGGCTCTCCTCGCAGCCCCTTTGCCGATCGGAGTGCTGGCGACAGCTTGCGCTGGTCGTTGCCAGTGTTCGTGACGGGTGCTGCTGTTTCTTAATCATGTAGCTCCTCAGATTGCCTCACAAAGGCTGAGAGCACCCCGCTTGCTAGCAGCGCTTGGAAGACATTTGGATGTTCTGTCATCCAAGTGTTAGCCAAGCCCGACAGCTCGTAACTTCAGTGATCTGAAAGGAACCGGTGTTACCACTGTGGCAAGACTGTTGACACATTGTTCATCACTTATTGAAATTTGCTTTCTGTATAGCTTGATTGTATCTACTTAGTTTATATTCAAAGAAAGTTATTGAACGTGCGTAGTGAAATTCTTGTTTCGTGCAAGGAGTTTGTGTAAAATTGCTTTTTCGTGGATATTAACTGTGCATTGTCAAGGTAAGTCAGTCATAATTTTAAAGATTAAGTGTTACTGTATCAGTTAGGTGTAGAAATGAGACATAGTTTATTCTATTATATTGCACAGTCAGTGGCACTGTGCAGTATTACAACTCGTGATAATAACTGTGCGTTTTATTTATTGTTTGTATGAGGTACTTTATTGTGCTTTGTGTGCTTGTCGCTGGTAGATGTCCAAGTTAGCTGATGGTATAAAGAAACTATCAGATGCTTAAAATAAAAAAAAAGAAAGCTGGAGGAAGAAGAAATAATTAAAAGCTGACTTCTCCGATTGACAATTTTTTCGACCCAGTAAGATGATTTTACTTAAGTGTAAAACAACCTGTGTGTTATGTGCGTTGTATTTGGCCGGCCGGTGTGGCCGTGCGGTTCTAGGCGCTTCAGTCTGGAACCGCGTGACCGCTATGGTCGCAGGTTCGAATCCTGCCTCGGGCATGGATGTGTGTGATGTCCTTAGGTTACCTAGGTTTAAGTAGTTATAAGTTCTAGGGGACTGATGACCACAGATGTTAAGTCCCATAGTGCTCAGAGCCATTTTTTGTTGTATTTGGGTACGTCTGTTTCTGATAGGCTATCTACGATGGTTGGCTAGGCAGAAAGAAATTTTAGGTTATTTTCCAGTTGGAGGAAATATGCTCCTGTTTGATATTAATAAGTGTAATTGCTATATATGTTTAACCACAGTAAAACAATAACACTTTTTGGTGTAAAACAGGCGCAGACGAGGGCGCTAATAGCAGTGTGAAAAAGATGCATATTCGCAGGCGTCTTGTTTACTTCCCCCAAATAGAAAATTACCAAATAAGTTTAATAACCAGTTAATTATGTAATATAATATGATGTGTTGGTAATTTGGTAGAGCTCGTGGCAAACTGCCGTTTCGATCGAGCGACTATCGTTATGCGAGGTATCCACTGCTTCGCAGCGCGCGCACAGTTATCTATTCTCCCGGGTGACGTTATACTGTTTCACATTTTAAAAAAATCTTATTACAATCAAACATATGTGGTAATAACACTTTCTGAAGTGCGAGGCGTTTATTCTGACATACAAACAGACGCTTAAGAGCAAGTATGATATTTTTGGTTTTTTTTTATTTTCAATAACGTTTAACTACGGGGCTCAGGGAACACATTTAAAATCAGAAACAGCTTTAGTGACGCGGTGATATGCACGTTGTAGTTGTTGTAGCCTTCAGTCCTGAGACTGGTTTGATGCAGCTCTCCATGCTACTCTATCCTGTGCAAGCTCCTTCATCTTCCAGTACCTACTGCAACCTACATCCTTCTGAATCTGCTTAGTGTATTCATCTCTTGGTCCCCCTCTACGATTTTTACCCTCCGCGCTGCCCTCCAATGCAAGCACCATTAAAACGTTATTTAAAGCAACTGCTGCGTCTAAACAACAGGAAGTAAGAAGAAGAAGCTACCGTGAAGAGTAGCGTGCTAATGTTGTGGAGTATCTAATACCGCCACACCGCATTTAAGACGAAGCACATCGAAGGTCCGTAGCGCCGTCTCCCCTTATTACACCCACTTGGACTTTTATATTCATTAAGTGCAGTCGAAAAAGACATTTCTCACACAAAAATCGTTGAAGCTGCACGTCGAATAGTGCTACTTCCCAAATGTAAACACAAGCACTCAGTTCCGTGCGTGATAACAGATTACTCCTTTGCAGTAACACAGCTTAGTACTTAACTGAGAATTAAATAGATTTACAAGTTTAACAGAAGTGTTTACTTACACATCGAAATCATCCTCACAGACAAAAACGTTTGAAACGTCGGCTACATCGTTTGGATCTCTTCGAACGAGTTGCAAGCATCTTTTACTTATATTCCCTTTCTTTGCAATTTTAAGAAGAAATTTCCGAAATTTTTATAGATGGTAAGTGTGGTAACATAGACCGTTTGTAACTCAATGTTTACAGCGTAAATTCCAGAACAAGTTACTACTGTGTACCGGCTTCGAGTCTAGTACAGATAGAGCCAAATAAAAAATTACGTCACAGGCATCACGTGACTCGAGGGAAGTTTAGTTGCAGGCTTTCAAATTATTTTAATTTCATTTTCGATTTTTATTGTTAATACGTACAATTAGCAGGGAAAGGCGTTATTGTGGGCATAAATCACGTAATTAACCGTTTAAGATAATTTCTACGAAATAGTCAAATACGAAATACCTCATCACATTTCCGTATTTTGTCGGTTTTTAACATTGGTGGCCGTTTCACACAGTACCTTTGGCTAGCTGCCCAAATTGTTGACTAATGAATGGTATTTTGCTTTTCAGGGACATCTGCGACAACGTCAGGTAGACAATCAGAAGCGATACTTTCTTCAGAAGAGGCACCTTCTTCAGAAGAGACACTTACTTCAAGAGAATGGATTCATATTTCAAAAGATACTCACCTCCTCAAGATGAATCAACTGCGACCTCTGAATTTCGATTGGGTGCACGATTTTATGAAAATACCGCAAACGATCCTGCTCTCTGGCCTCACATAATACCCGATAAAATAAATTATTTTTAACAGAAAACTGACACACCGTTGGGTGGCTTGCGGAGTATGAATGTAGATGTAGATATTGATGGGGATTATCTATTTAATGAATCAGAACTGCTTCCTTTTTTTTAAAAAGAAAAACACAACTCCACTCCATGTGTTAAATTATATTCATTCCAACAAATTAATGTCTGTGTTTCCAAATCTTTCAACATCTTAACACTTCCTGTAATAGTGGCAGGAGGCGAAAGGTCATTTTCAGGATTAAAAATAATAAAAAACTATTTATCATCAACCATGCCCCAAGATAGACTGACAAATTTGGCCATATAAATATCGAATCTAATTCAATGTTCAACTCTCAAATGGCGATGTGTTACTGCGCTGGGAACTACCCAACAACTTTCAGGAATCTACATTCAGAAACTTGACGTCTGATAACCCATCCATTCAGCGTACTGTTGACGAGTGTATTGGCTGGCACTCTATCTGCATGGATTTTACGGAAATGACTGGCATGCCCTTACAAAGCTTACTCATCAGAACACTTCTGAAAAAGTCTTTGTTACGATTTCTGATGCGTGTTGTCTTCGATATCCATGTTGTCTTCAGTATCCAGTAAGTATGAAAAATTAACATCACAACCTGACACTGATCCACAGTTATGTGCAAGTTTGTACTTATTTATGTATCCTGAAAAAAAGTGAAGATCTATCTCTCAGAACTGTGTTTCAGTTCCCCCAAAATCTCATATATGTTGAATGAAATATGCATGATTGGCAAAGTACAGATGGCAACTGGAATGGTTTACATGTTTAGTAAACTACATAAAGAGGCAGTCAAGACGTCTCTCAAAGAACCAGTGGAGACATTTACCTATGGGCAGGAGAATGTATAAGAACTGTAGCTCAAGTTTAAATGAATAGTTGCCCATCTACAGGATACATACCAGGGGCGTTCAATAAGTAATACAACATAGTTTTGCGGCCAGTTTCGGTTGAAAAAAAGATGGAATTTGTCGTCGGACACCTTGGAATATTTCCGCTTCAGCCCCTATAGTTTCATGAAGTCCAATAGGTGGCACGCTTCACATAACGTTCAAAATGGCTTCTGTAACGGAGGTGCTTTCCAAGGAGAGTGCTGTCACTGAGTTTCTTTTGGCTAAAAACGATATTATCACAGATATTCGGAGTGTCTACCGATTCCTGGTAGTAATCAAAAGCACAGTGAGTCGTTGGGCTAGGAGTCTGTCATCATCACAACAAGGTCGGGAAAACCTGTCTGATCAGCTGTGACTCCTGCAGTGGTGCATCTTGCGGACACTCTCATTCGAGGCGATCGACGGATCACAATCAAACAGCTCGCTGCCCAACTGGACGTCTCTATTGGCTGTGCTGACACACTCGTCCATCCGTTGGGCTACTCAAAGCTTTGTGCACGCTGGGTTCCTTACCTCTTAACAGAAGATCAAAATGAGCACCGAAAGGCCATCTCTGCGAAATTGCTTGCGCGTTTCGATGCTGACAGTGAGAATTTTTTGTCGACCTTCGTCACAGGCGATGAAACATGGACTCATCACTTCGAACCGGGAACAAAACGGCCATCCATGGAGTGGTGTCACACCACCTCTCCTTCGAAGAAAAAGTTCAAACTCACACCTTCAACCGGTGAAATCATGGCGATGGGCTTCTGAGAGTCTGCAGGGGTTATTCTGCTTGATGCGCTCGCTCATGGTGCAACGATCAACTCTGAATCGTATTGTGCTACCCTGAGAAAACTGAAGAAAAAGCTTCAGCGTGCTCGTAGCCACTGTTGTGGGAAGTGTTAAGAAGTTGAAACATTTGGAAACACAGACATTAATTTGTTGGAATGAATATAATTTAACACATGGAGTGGAGTTGTGTTTTTCTTTACAAAAATGGCAGTAAGCAATACGAGGCCTCACACAAGTCTGTGCACCTCAGAGGAGCTCACGAAACGTCATTGGCCTGTTCTTCCCCATCCACTGTACAGTCCAGAAATCTGTTTCTATTTCCATCCAATGAAGAATCCACTCTGCAGGAAGCATTATGTGGATGATGAGGAGGTTACTGACGCAGCAACACGTTGGCTCCGACGTCGACCAGTAGAGTGGTACACTAAGGTGGCGGAGACTGTGTCGAAAAATAGGGTTTTGCAGCCAAAAGAATAGGGGAAAATATGGAGTAATGGAATCCTGAATAAAACCAACCTGCTTTCAGAAAAAAGAGGTGTGGTAACTATTGAACGCCCCTTGTACATATCTTGAGACAACGGCCTTGCCGCACTGGATACACCGGTTCCCGTCAGATCACTGAAGTTAATCGCTATCGGGCGTGGCCGGCACTTGGATGGGTGACCATCATCCAGCCGCCATGCGCTGTTGCCATTTTTCGGGGTGCACTCAGCCTCGTGATGCCAATTGAGGAGCTACTCGACCGAATAGTAGCATCTCCGGTCCAAGAGAACCATCATAACGACCGGAAAGCGGTGTGCTGACCACACGCCCCTCCTGTCCGCATCGTCACGGCGGTCGGATGTTCCCGATGGGTCACTTGTAACCTGAAGATGGAGTGCTTTTGTACATATCTTGTAGAACAGTTCTTGAAGTGAGGGGCGTTGACTTTACAGTCGAGTTATTGCTAAGTCCCAGAGAGCACGTTTGTACGTGAAATGAAACTAAAAATTTCAGGTGTTGCTGTCTCAGGGAGTAAGGGAGAGAGTTAACTATTGTAACAAAGTACTCTATTTTACAGCAAAAATTGTAACAAAATATTCCATGTCACAGTCAAATTGTGACTAAATGCTGCACATTACAGGAAAAATTGTAACAAGATACTTCTGAATACAGATAAATTTTATATTACGTATATTTTTATTTATATGTATTTATGTCTGTATATTTATATTATGTATATTTTATATTATGTAGAAAACTTTCACAACTGACTACCTCAGACATCGACTGCATAACAGGTGTGAAACCCAGAGCGAGGCTTTACAGTCTAAGTTGTTACTGTAGTGATGAAACTTTGCACATTTTACACGAGTTCAAACTCAGCTGTTCAAGTGATTCAATATCAGAGAGAGCGAGACACTTACTGTTCGTGCATTTTGCAGCTGCTGTTAGACTTAGCTATTCATTATTATGAGAGACAAATTGTGTGTTGAATGTGACTGGTCAAAAATTCAAGTACGAACAGTTGCACTATACAAGATATATGCACATAATTCTGCACCAGCGTTAGCAGTGATGCTAATGTATTGTACATCTGTTGGCCATTTATGTAAACTTTTAAATTATGTATATTTAAGTTTTTGTAAGCTGTGATATTCTAATTTTGTTTAACGGTTATACACGTGGAATCATTTGTCGCAGAAATATAATAACTCAATGAAAGCGTTTTTTACAGATGGAAATGAAGTCCCACGCTTCTTGACAGAGCGTAGGGAAACGATGCGGGAGACCCGCACCGCCGTACCAGGCAAGGTCCTAATGGGGGTAGGTTGGCCGTTGCCTTCCTCCGGTCGTAATGGGGATGAATGATGATGATGAAGACGACACAACAAACCCTGTCATCTAGGGGCAGGTGAAAATCCCTGACCCTGCCGGGAATCGAATCCGGGACGCTGAGCTCGGGAAGCGAGAACGCTACCGCGAGACCACGAACGGAGGACCGTTTATTGATAGTCTTTGTAAATAATAAATATCTGGACTAGTGGTCAATAGGATATTGCAGGACTCTGGAATAACTGTTTGCTACCTAATGGACACGCAGCAGTAGAAATGTGATTAGGAAGAATGTGAGCGGACACATGTCAGATATTAAACATCTGTAAATGGGCAATATCAAGAGGATTATATGTGTGGAGAAAATCCCCATAGCATTACTGGAGGAATGCATTACGAACAAGTAAGTGTGAAATTTCTTGCTGATGAAGCTGAAGGTGCTAGCAACAGCCTTCTAAGTGTCAACTGCTTCAGTAATGTGCTGAACAACTGCTGTACCTCAATTTGACACTATTCACTTTTGTAGACCGACCACTCAGTAATTTCATACCGAATATAAATCAGAAAATAGTTCATCCGATGAACTTTGGCCATATTTCTATCCGTGTGAAATATTTTATCCCATTCTAAAATCTGTTCGTTTGTCCTGAATTACCGTTATAATCATAAGCCATTATTGTTTCGGTACTTAACCAGCTGAAAAAATAGTTACAGTCCATGGTCAGAATTAATGGCTCAAAATTATGTAAAAAGTTCTGTTGCATTGCATCTGTCACCTTCTACAGTGAAATTACGATACAATTTTTGACACTTGATTGTACTTAAGGTAACTGGCATAGTTTTAATTATTTATTATCAGCGTTACATTTCGCATGGTGTGTTATTACAACACCTTATGGGTAAATGAGCGTTGTGTATCAATGTTGCGAAGACTTGTGCTAAGTGCTTTACAATTTTTTTGTATTCTGCTTATGAAATAATGGTTTGATTGCGCCCAATAATCAGCTTTTGAGAGAGCAATAGAGTGCAATATGTGTCGCTGAACTGCAATGGTTTTAATTTTGGAAACACAAGTAGTGGCAATAGCTTCCGAAATTTAATTTTGAAATCGGTTAGCTTTATTTTCAGTGGCGAATCGTTGTTATGTTAACTGTATGTTGATTAATATAGTGCTGTATATGTTGTTCAAAAGCTGCTCTGCTACAAGTTCACACGACACAGTATAGGAGAACATTTTGATTTTACAGTTTTATTGTGCCGAACTGGCAAATCCTAGAAGAGATGCTGCCATCATCGCTCCCCCCCACCCTCCCCCATGCACGGCTGGGGCTATTAGGAGCATGTGATACGCAACATTAGGAATAGGGGTAGGTGAAATCAAGAACACTGTTTTGAAAATTTCTACTTTCAGTTTTTGGAAACTTGGCTGAATTAACACATTGTATCATGAGTGTCAGGTAGCACTATGGAATGTTTCATTTTGTGCCACTATTTCGAGCTTACTGTACTGAGTGTACTGGATATGTGTTCTGGTAGGGAAAGTTGTGCTTTTTCTTGTTAGAAGGGTGCACGCCCAGCGTGGTCTAAGTTTCCGGTCTGTCGGTAGGAGGCGACCAGTGAGTCTCGTTAGGAGGGCGACCATCCCAGAGCAGCTGGGCAGTTTCCGCGGAAATTGGGCTGCAGCCTACAGTGTGCTTTTCTTGGCAAAGACAGCAGCTGCCGTCACTCAGGGAGGAGAACCCTGTGCCACTGCTGCCATCCCCACAGAATAACTGAGCGCGGCACTTTTGCCTTTTCTGTACTTACATCAAAGGACGGGCTACGGTGGCACCTCTGCACCAGTACCAATCTCGTGTTCGTTAATGTGCACTTTGCAGGCCAAAAGTGGAACGTTTCTACCGCATTTCCTCAGTTTTTGTTTTTCGCAAAATAAGCGATATTCTCATTCGCTACATGGGCGAGAAAACTGAGCCGTCCTCTCCGCGGATAGTTCTTTTCAAAGTGAGCAGTTGAGGGTCTTGATCTAAGATTCTGGGGGATTCACTCTCGGTCGCCGTCTGCTGCAGATCGGGGCACGCTGACTGATTTTTGGGGAAATGTAAGTACTGCAACTGTCGTAGTGGGATCCATATCCTGAGCAGCTCGCTACTCGCTTACACTGCCACGCAACTTCCGTTGCTTGGTTGGTTGTTAACTTGTCGGCCCCTTTTGCCTCATTAACCTCTAATTTGCCAACTGCCCAGATGAGGTATATTATTAAGCTTCCTCCGTACACTCTTCCATATTATTGACTAGGAAGAGTGGTTTCGATTTTCTTTAGGTTCATAACCTAGCTTTGTGGTTTCTCGTGATGCTACGGCTAACAAATTCTAAGAATGACCAGGATACCTCACAGTAGTCCGAATTCTCAATTTTTTTATATCTATGGTACGTGAAGTACAGGATTCAAGTATTAATCCGCAAAGCTTTTCGGTGCAACTCTCAAAATTTCTGGAGAAAGTCCACTTTGAAATTTTTCGAACGTCTTCAGTTCAGTAACTCAAGGCAGTTTTTTGTCAACCGGCCCCGCGGCTCTTTGGTAGGAAGCTCGCCTGCACATGGGTGGATGTAAGTTCGATTTCCAGCCCACCCAAATTTTTAAGAATAGTGCACATTCTACTAGCGTATCCGTGAAGCGTAAAACACGTGAAGATGAAAAAATAATAAGTGCTCTTTTATGTAAACAATCTTAGTTAAGAATTTGTATTTTGTATAAGTTATATAATTAACAATACGAAAATGCAGATTATTCTTATAAAAAAGCAAATATGTATTAACCAGTAGATACTTGATTAATTTTCTATTTGATTGACGTAGGTTTTAGATGTGTGCCAACGGCCTTGCCGCAGTGGTAACAACGGCTCCAGTCAGATCACCGAAGTTACGTGACGTCGGGCTTGCCTGTCACTTGGATGGGTGACCATACGGTCTGTCCAGTGCTGTTAGCAAGCGGGGTGCAACCAGCCCTTGTGAGGCCAACTGAGGAGCTACTTGACTGAGAAGTAGCGGCTCCGGTTGAAATCTTCCCGTCTCCTCTATATCTCTTTTGTCATTGATAACGTTCCCTTTTACAATAAACTATGAAACCGTTCCTTAGGATTTCTATATCTTGCTTAATAATAACAAATGAAATCTTCCCTCTGAAATTTATTCTCTTTCTCTATCTTCGCATACAAATTTAACTGCTGCTTATTAAAAGTGATTTTCTGATTATTTCGACGCAACATACAATGTGTCGTCGTCGTGGCCCTCAGTCGTTATCTGCAATAACCCCAAACTGTTCCTTGCCTTTTTTTACTGTTACGGGATCGCCATCTGACTGCTACATCGAACTGCGACATGAATATACTTACTGTTTTACCATACTGTATTAGGTGCTCGTGAGCTGTCATAATAAGTGGCTGTATTTATTACCAAAGCGGACGTTATTCTTTAATAGTTAAGTAATTCATAGTTAAACTTTTTCTTGACAACAATAAAATTTTGCGAAGTTTTACGTCGATGGTTTTTGGGATGGATTATAATTAGAAATGCAATATTGTTGGCAAAAGTTAATTATATTCTGAATGAAATGACTTTACAAACGCTCAAATGGGACTTACTTTTTACAATAATCTTACAACTAGCAATGCGCAAACATACCTTCAGCAGTCTTGAGTTTCTCAAAAAATTAATTCAATAATATTAGTTCCACTTACTACAATACACTCCTGGAAATTGAAATAAGAACACCGTGAATTCATTGTCCCAGGAAGGGGAAACTTTATTGACACATTCCTGGGGTCAGATACATCACATGATCACACTGACAGAACCACAGGCACATAGACACAGGCAACAGAGTATGCACAATGTCGGCACTAGTACAGTGTATATCCACCTTTCGCAGCAATGCAGGCTGCTATTCTCCCATGGAGACGATCGTAGAGATGCTGGATGTAGTCCTGTGGAACGGCTTGCCATGCCATTTCCACCTGGCGCCTCAGTTGAACCAGCGTTCGTGCTGGACGTGCAGACCGCGTGAGACGACGCTTCATCCAGTCCCAAACATGCTCAATGGGGGACAGATCCGGAGATCTTGCTGGCCAGGGTAGTTGACTTACACCTTCTAGAGTACGTTGGTGGCACGGGGTACATGCGGACGTGCATTGTCCTGTTGGAACAACAAGTTCCCTTGCCGGTCTAGGAATGGTAGAACGATGGGTTCGATGACGGTTTGGTTGTACCGTGCACTATTCAGTGTCTCCTCGACGATCACCAGAGGTGTACGGCCAGTGTAGGAGATCGCTCCCCACACCATGATGCCGGGTGTTGGCCCTGTGTGCCTCGGTCGTATGCAGTCCTGATTGTGGCGCTCACCTGCACGGCGCCAAACACGCATACGACCATCATTGGCACCAAGGCAGAACCGACTCTCATCGCTGAAGACGACACGTCTCCATGCGTCCCTCCATTCACGCCTGTCGCGATACCACTGGAGGCGGGCTGCACGATGTTGCGGTGTGAGCGGAAGAGGGCCTAACGGTGTGCGGGACCGTAGCCCAGCTTCATGGAGATGGTTGCGAATGGTCCTCGCCGATACCCCAGGAGCAACAGTGTCCCTAATTTGCTGGGAAGTGGCGGTGCGGTCCCCTACGGCACTGCGTAGGATCCTACGGTCTTGGCGTGCATCCGTGCGTCGCTGCGGTCCGGTCCCAGGTCGACGGGCACGTGCACCTTCCGCCGACCACTGGCGACAACATCGATGTACTGTGGAGACCTCACGCCCCACGTGTTGAGCAATTCGGCGGTACGTCTACCCGGCCTCCCGCATGCCCACTATACGCCCTCGCTCAAAGTCCGTCAACTGCACATACGGTTCACGTCCACGCTGTCGCGGCATGCTACCAGTGTTAAAGACTGCGATGGAGCTCCGTATGCCACGGCAAACTGGCTGACACTGACGGCGGCGGTGCACAAATGCTGCGCAGCTAGCGCCATTCGACGGCCAACACCGCGGTTCCTGGTGTGTCCGCTGTGCCGTGAGTGTGATCATTGCTTGTACAGCCCTCTCGCAGTGTCCGGAGCAAGTATGGTGGGTCTGACACACCGGTGTCAATGTGTTCTTTTTTCCACTTCCAGGAGTGTAGTTAGCTGATGTCTCTGTACATCCGTTTATAATCTCTTGTAAATCATAGCTAGTGGCTGGCAGGCACACCGCTCCTCTCATCCTCTCACTTCAGATCTGCTACCGACTCGCTTCACTTCTCGCTTACTACTGACTTCCTACGAACGCCAAAGTGCGGTCTCTCCCGCCAACAAGCTTTCTGGTGCAGACAATCCCTGCTGCCATTACAAAATGTATCAGTGCGCGGTCTTTCCCGCTCTTTTCTTAAAATGTATCCATACGCGGTCTCTCTTATCAACAATATCTTGGTGCAGACATTCCCTGCTACCACAATTATTTCCAACATGACAAATATTAATTATTTCTACTTAATCCTATTAATGAAATATAAACATCTTTCATAAATTGTGATTTGATAATAGACAATAGAAATATACACGTCTTACACGGTCACGAAAACTGACAACGGCTTGGATAGCGGTGTGCTGACCACATGCCTCTCCGTATCCGCATCCGTTGAGACCTAAGGACTGAGGATGACAAGGCGGCCGGTCGGTATCGTCGGGCAATCAGGGCCTGTTCGGGCGGGGTAGGTATTAGATCCAACCGGAAAACACGACAAAAATATTGATCGAAACAATACTCGAACAATGATTTTCAATCTTGAGCGCTTCAAACTTTTTTTTTCATTTTCATCTTTACCTTTTTACGCTTTATAAAAATGAATTACCTTTTTACGCTTCACAAAAATGCTCTTAGAACATGCATCATTGTTAAAATGTTTGAATAAGTTGAGAAGCAAACACGAGCCGCCCACGGCGCAGGCGAGCATTCTTGCCAAAGCGCCACATAGTCTGTGATCAAAAATTACCCGTCAGCTGCTAAATTAGCGACACTCGCAAAATTTCAAAATGACCTATCTCGCCAATTTTTGTGACTTGCACTTAACTTCTTCGGGGATGATTGATACTTGAATTCTGTACTTCAAGTAGTATAAATATATTTTAAAGAACACAAAAATCCGGATCCCAATCGGTCTCCTTGTGAGATCATAATTTTTAGCTTTAGCGAATAAAGGTCTGTCCACTATCTCCATTCCGGTTTTTCAGATTTTTGTTTCCGTCAGGTACCACATGCTTACGATTAAAATACAGCTGCTTACAGATATCCAGTGTGGGCTGTAATTATCGTATGGCAGCGCAACTTGGTAGGTATGCCAATGTTTTAATACAGAATCGATTTGCACTGGAAAATAGTTAGTTGTTTTGTGGTGCAGGAACTGACCAATGGAAATGCCTGCAGTCAGTATCTGTGGCTGACAGGGCGATAGTCTGAAATTTTAAATCAGTTTCCTTGGAGACTGCAAGATAATGGAATGGGTGGGCATCCCTTGGTGTTTCAGCCATGACGCGGGTCCTGCGCAGTGGAGGTGACGTTTCATGAGCGTTGTACAAATCAGTTAACGTCCAGCTAAACCTTGGTGAGTCACAAAAGAAATTTTTCAGCAGGAAAAGCCTCAACTAATTCATAGGTCTGTTCCTGTTTTGGGGCCGTAAAATACCGGTTAGTTATTTACGAGTTTATATCAATCTATTGTGACTTAGTACGTAACATGTGGTGTTGTTGAAGAAAGGACTGGGTTTCGTAGCAAACATAGAAGCGTTTAGGTGGTGGGTAATGACGGATACATATTTAGCGAGTTCTGTATGAAGCCAATAAATTACTTTTGCTTTCGTGGAAACATAAGGTGAGATGTTTATGTCTTACGTGACACAGTGACGTGGAACTGGTTATTGCTTTGTCTTTGTGGAGGTTACTGACGGAACTTGCAAGGCAGCAGTTGGAGCTGGGGTCCGGACAGTAGTTAAATCTCTGAATATTTCTGAACGCGGTAAGATAACTACAGGACATTCATCACTGGCTTGGGATCAGTGACGAGTTTTAGCCAGTCTTGAGTGTCCAAGCGAGGCTGCCGATCTTCACTTAGACTGGTTTCAATACAGTCGGAGTGTGGAGAATGAATCTGGATCCGCCAGTAAAATGCTAGTGAGAAATGAATCGACACTGTAGCACTAGCTTTCTATGTTCTCAGATAAATTGTCTGCAAAATAGTATTGTATATTAGAGGTAAACTGAATGACGGTGCACTGTTTTAAAAAGACAGGACTCGTTTTCGAAAGAATGAGGACTGCTACCTCTACCCAGTCATCTAGATTTATGTGTTCCCTACTTTATTTCTTCTAAAAGCCAGCATAGTCGCCACTGGAAGATCACGGCCCAACCTTGTCGAACTAGATCTGTAAGTATGTACAGCTCTGCATACAACAATAATCTATTTATACGTTTGTTCCTAAATTGTTGCACACGATGTGTTGTGTATCATTGCACAGATGACCCACGGATGAACAAAATTACTACTGCCTCTACTAGTACTGCTACTTCTTTGTAACGTACACATGTTGTGCTGTGGAGCGATCTATATGGATGGCAATGAAGAACACACTTCGTAGTTTTATTGTTGGAACAATAAAAGTGTCTACACTGCGCTCACGGCGTGCGAAGTATGTTCATCGTTTCACATTACTACTTCTACAACTAGAATCGTCCCCTTCTTTATCGTGACATGCGCCTACTGTGATTTGGGAAACCACTGAAAAGCCGAAATAAGATTAACAGAACGGAAAACCAGTCCAAGTTGCAAATATTTTCTTTTTTATCCGATGACTAGTTTCGGGCTGAGATGCAGTTTGAAATCAACATAACAAAGTCGAAAATGGAATTTCCGGAGATGTCAACAAAATGTGTACTGTACATTCACAGTGCATACAGATAATACCTCTGGAAATGTCATTTCGACTTCGTTATGTTGATTTGAAAATGGGTGTCGGCCCGAAACTAGACATCGAATGAAAAATAAAATATTTAGAGCCTGGACCGGTTTATCGTTCTGTTGATTAACAGAAGTTGCTGACTCAAGTAACTGCAGCAAGCTGAAAATTCCAAAATAAGATTGCCGGATGGAGCTTTCACCTCCGTTCTTCTGAAAGAAAGAGGTAAGGAAGAGGTAATCGCTAGTCAGCATACATTAAGAGATTAATCTTTCGGTACACATTTGCCGTATGTGAAATTTTTATTTACTTATCCTAAGTCATATGTCTTGCAGGTAGTTCGACACCTTTCTCCGTTTTCCCTCTTCTCTCGTGCTGTTTTTCATCTCTACGTTGTATTACACCCGACAATCTGGCTTGCATTTTCTATGTCTCGTCTGCTCGAACTACTTTTGGATACCGTATCAGATGCCTCACTAAATTCTCCCTTGTTCTGTCTTCCATGGACTTATCTCCTCATCTGTTTATTTTAGTTCTGCGTATCGAAACTGTCGAACCAATTTTCTTCAACGACACCACATGTTACATACTTCCAGCTTCTTCAGCTTCCTCCTCTCCGAATTTCCTATGGTCATCGTTTCAGACACACACTTTCAGAAACTTTTCATTCCTATGTTAATAACTGAAATCAGCAGAGCCCTTTCACTGAAGGATACTCTCTTCACCCACTCTAATCTAATTCTGATACATTCTTTTCTTCGCCTATCCCGTACCATCTCGCTTTCAAAATAGTTCTTTCACTTATTCCCGTATCATATCGCTCACAGCATTGATTTTTTACCAAACCGTTACTCTCGTTTCTGCCATTCTTTTCACTTTCATCTTAGTTTTGTTTGCCTTATAGCCACATTCTGTGTTAAGTATTTTATCCATTCTATGCTACAGGTATTTTATGTCTAAATCTAAACGAAATACTCACTTTGAAATGACATATTGCAGCATGTTGCTAACGGGAAAATTATTTCCAGAATGAGTTTTACAAAATGCGCTTGTCAGGCAGCTCTCTGGAGTGATTTCGCAGCGGACCGAGGCGAGAGAACAGCCGGTGTATCCTTGTGCACCGCTCCGGCGCCCTTCCAGCAGAAGTTCATTAAGAGCCGCTAACGAATTTGGTGTCCAGGCAGGGCGCCGCGACCACCGCTGCCGTCTGGCCGACCGTAAACGGTTTCTTTTGTACGACGTCTCCTTTGAACGCCGCCGCGATAAAACGAAAGCGCATGCGGATAAGCAAAGGCCGCCTGCTGACTATCGGTGAATATTAATCTTCCATTCACTGTGACAGTGAGCAGACAAGGTTTTGCACTTGGTTGCAGTTACTATTGCGCAAGACCCCATCTTGCATGGGAGTCTCAGCTACTTCCTCTCGGTTTCTGTACGAATGGTTGCTACCTCTCAGTAGGTCTCAAACAGGTTGTTAGTCGATGGCGCATATCTTACATACAAGTGCATCCGACTAAGTAGATGTGCGTGGAGCAGAGGGACAACTGGGTAAGGTGAAACAAGAAGGTTCCACAATAAAATGAGGCCCGCATCACAAACGTGCATTCAACGCTGCTCTCTCCTTAGTGTTGCCGCACCGAGGTGTGCAAGATAACTGAATTCCAATTCTCATTCTAACTGTATATTGATGTGCCACAACCGGTTCATAAACGGAAATTGCTCTTTTTCCATACAGTCAACATCATCGTCATCGTCATCATCACTTTCTGTGCCCATTGGCAGATCCCTAACACAAATGCTGTCTGCACCTGAAGCTGTTCCAGGCCAACTACTTTTAATAGCTCCCCTTCCTATTTTCTTGTGTCCCTCTCCTGTAACTTCGATAGCTCTTTATTCGCACGAAGTGTTGAGTGCCATTGATAAGGTATTTGAAATTGATTCCGTATTTATGAGTCTCCAGAAGGCTTTTGACACTGTACCACACAAGCGGCTCTTAGTGAAATCGCTTGCATATGCAATATCGTCTCTGTTACGTAACTGGATTCGTAATTTCCTGTCAGAGAGGTTACAATTCACATTAACTGAAGTTATCGAGTAAAACAGAAATTACTTCTGGCGTTCCCCTAAGTAGTATTACAGGCCCTTTGCTGTCCCTTATCTATATAAACGATTTGGGAGACAATCTGAGCAGCCGTCTTTAAGTTGTTCGCAGATGACGCTGTCGTTTATCGACAAGTAAAGTCATCAGGAGATCCAAAAAAATTGCAAAACGATGTGGAAAAGATATCTGAATGGTGCGAAAATCGGCAATGGACCCTAAATAACAAAAAGTGTGAGGTCATCCACATGGGTACTAAAAGGATACCGTTGAACTTCGGTTACACGATAAATCAGTCAAATCTCAAGGCCGTAAATTCAACTAAATAACTAGTAATTGCAATTACGAACTATTTCAGTTGGAAAGAACACATAGAAAATGTTGTAGGGAAGGCTAACCAAAGACTGCGTTTTTTTGACAGGTCACTTAGAAAATGTAACAGACCTACTAAGGAGACTGCCTACGCTACGCTTGCCCGTCCTCTTTGGGACTACTGTTGCGTCGTGTGGGATCCTTACTAGATAGGATTGACAGAATACATCGATAAAGTTCAAAGAAGGGCAGCACATTATGTATTATTGCGAAATAGGGGAGAGAGAGTCACTGAAATGATACAGGGTTTGGGATGGACATCATTAAAACGAGAGCGTTTTTCATCGCGGCGGCATCTTCTCACGAAATTTCAGTCACCAACTGTCTCCTCCGAATGCGACGAAATAACACCGACATACTTGGGGAGAAACGATCAAACAATATAAAATAAGGGAAATCAGAGCTCGCACGGAAAGATATCGATGTTCGTTTTTTCTGCGCGCTGTACGAGACTGGAATAATAGAGAATTGTCAAAGTGGTTCGACGAACCCTTTGGCAGGCACCTAAATGTGATTTGCAGAGTATCCATGTAGATGTAGATGTAGTTGCTGGTAGAATTCCTTTTCTTTATAGTATATTCCCCATGCCCTTTGCTTTCCTTTTTTCAAACACTGGTATGAGAATTCTTTGTTCCTTTACCCTTTCCATTCCTTCACTGCTCTTCAGTTTATCAATTCATTTTATTTTCTCAGTCCTCTCCAAACCCACATCTCGAATGCTTCAATTTTGCCGCTTTCTCGCTTTTTAACAGGCTGCGTTCACAGCCGTACAAAAAAGAAGCATTTAACCAAAGTTTTTTCTAACTTCAACCCAAATTTTGCTGTATAAAAAGAGTTGCTATTTCTGGAATGTCCACTACAATTCTTGATCTTCTTTCATCTTCAGTCACCCAGTTATCATTTAGCATATTCCCCAGATCTGCAGTGCGCAACCTATTGAATATGACCTTGTGTTGTTTTTACTTTCATATCTTCTTAGCCACGTACTCAATTACGTTAGCTTCCTTTGAGTTGATTTTCGCTCCGTACACCTTCTGCAAGTTAGGATACTGTCCTCTGCGGTACAGAATAGTGTTCTCATGTTGCTGCCTGTATTAACAAAGTATATATTATACTAATCGTATGACAGTTACACATCACTTAAGAAATACAAATAAAATATGTACACAATTTACAAATTTAGACACACATAATTTTTATAATATATCACATCTGCTGTAGCGTCTAAGAAGTGAGAGGCTTTTCCAGGATACGAATTTTGAGAGCACTCTTCACTAATATGAGTGACAGGTTGTCTTGGGAAGCCACAGGTGCATTCGGCAGTGGTAGTCTTTCACCATCTGTGTAGAGCGCCACCGTATCTCCCATGGTTGGTCCGGATCCAGTTGAGTGTGCTCCATGTCCCCTGGGGAAGATCGAGTTCACATGGTTACTAACAAAGTGAAACCATAGTTTCAGCATTCCTCCCGAATGTGTTTTGTAATTCGTAGTCAGCAAGCATATTAAGACGAGTCCTCCATTTAAACATAACAACTAGTTAAATGTCCATTCAATAGATAGATTTTAAGTGGGTGGATGTGACGTCACGCAGTGTGTCTGGTGGAAGGCACCGACGGACCAAGTTACTTGGCGAGCATGAAGGCAATATGTTGGTATAGAGTGCTAACCAATGTGTTCAAACAAATGTGATCAGTAAGAGTGCAACTTTATTTCACCCGTCACGACGTTATTCACGTAGCTCGGACATGTTTATCAATTACGAGTAGTAAAACTGCGGTAGAACATCACACACAATATCAATTCTCAAGCTTAGTCTAGTTTTTATATTTTTATCTGAGATGCCCATACAGAAAAGTGGACATAAATAAAAAGTTTTCACGTGTTCTATTCTACTGTCGATCCGGGGATACCGTTGAGGTGCGCCTCCTCTGTGCATAACGTATTCAAAGGAACAGCACGGTGCAGTATGAGGATGGCGTTGTTTTACTTCTGCAGTTAATTTAATGGGACGTATTTAATTTACGACTCTTTGTCAATAATACATTGACCGTTCTTCCTGTTTATTATGTCTAGCACCAGGACAAGGTAGTCATGAAAGTCAACAATGACACGTGGATGTTACGTCATTTCTGATACACTCCTACGCGACAGTACATATGAAAATCGAGTTTCGAAAAATCAAATTCAATCGCTCTTATTAAAATATTTCCGATTTTCTGCTGTTGCTTCCACCACCATGCATGACTTACTGTAAATGCACCGCTACGTGAGCAGTTACAAACCAACATGCACTGGCTTCCCAGTTCATAACTAGCTGGCCCTCGCGAGTTACTAGACAGGAACATATCATAGCTAGGGCTGACGTGTGAGCACGGCACTGACACCACTACCACCCAGTAAGCGGCACGCGAACACTGCTTACTGACAAAATGTGCTTTTCATTACGACTTCAAAAATCTTGTAGCCGTGCTTCTCCTTTCAGCTGGTAACTGCCACACCCTTTATGCATGTGGGGAGTGATATGTTGGGGGAAACATTCCAGCTGCGCAAGTAAATTAGTGGAGATGGTAATCAGTTCCTTCGAGGCACCTTCTGTCATCACATCTGCTGCCTCGCCGTAACTGTCGCCATCCAGACTGGAAATGAACTGCCATTTAAATTCCTCGATAAGGTTCCGTGAGATAAAGGGCTCAGAAATTGCTTCAGGGTTCAGAAATTGCTTCAGCTGCACCTGATAGCTCCCGAGACATGCATATTAAGTCCTCCCCTCCCGCACCAATTCCAACACCGTGTCACCCTTTTCGGTTTTTGATTAAAGGGTTACCACCCTAATTTGTACCGCACAACAGGAAGCAGTTGCGGGTCCATCTCAAACAGGAGGGCGGAAATAGACAGGGAAGGGACTACAGGAGTAATGCCCACCTATGCGTTCTAATGACGGCTTTACATACTGCGGCGGGTGGAAGACTTTTTATAAATTGTTTAACTAAAATGAGGTCAGTGACAATATCCAGCTATGCACATTACTTCTGTTTTATGCAACGATGACAGAAATAGAGAAATCAAGGAATTACAGCACAGGAGATAGAAACGAAAAGAATGCAGCATTCTGACGTGTGAAGATACTACTACAATACGCCATAAATATTCTCTCTTCTTTTTCTTTGTCTCCGTCTTGTTTACATTCACTTTCAAACTGGAGTGAGTTACAGTACACAGGTGGATTCCTATTAGTCGTTTTCTCTTTTGCTCTTGTTGTTCTTCTTGTTGTGTCTTTATTCCGGAGACGGTTCGATCCAACTCTCCACGCTACTCTATCCTGTGCAAGGCTCTTAATCTCCGTATAAATATTTCAACCTACATCCCTTTGAACGTACTTACTGTATTCATCCCTAAAGCTCCCTCTAGAAATTCTACCCTCATGCTTCCCCCAATACTAACTTGTACCCCCATGCTTCCCCCAATACTAACTTGGTGATTCCTTGTTGTCTCAGAATATATCCTATCAATCGAGCCCTTCTTTCACTCAGGTTGTGCCACAAATTTCTTTCTCACCAATACTATTCAGTACCTCCTCACTGGTTACAAGATCTGCCCATCTAATCTTCAGCATTCTTCTGTAGCACCATATTTCAAAAGCTTCTATTCTCTTCTTACCTTAGCTGTTTATTGTCCATTTTTTACTTCCATACATAGCCACATTCCACGCAAATACCTTCAGAAAAAACTTCCTAACCTAAAATCTATATTCACTGTTAACAAATTTCTCTTCTTCAGAAACGGTTTTCTTGCCATTGCCGCTCTACTTTTTACATCCTCTTTACTTTGGTCTTCATCAGCTATGGAAGAACCCTGGAGATACTAAAAGGTATCAGATAGATTATATAATGGTAAGACAGAGATTTAGGAACCAGGTTTTAAATTGTAAGACATTTCCAGGGGCAGATGTGGACTCTGGCCACAATCTATTGGTTATGACCTGTACATTAAAACTGAAGAAACTGCAAAAAGGTGGGAATTTAAGGAGATGGGACCTTGATAAACTAAAAGAACCAGAGGTTGTACAGAGTTTCAGGGAGAGCATAAGGGTACATTTGACGGGAATGGGGGAACGAAATACAGTAGAAGAAGAATGGGTAGCTTTGAGGGATAAAGTAGTGAAGGCAGCAGAGGATCAAGTAGGTAAAAAGACGAGGGCTGCTAGAAATCCTTGGGTAACAGAAGAAACATTGAATTTGATTGCTGAAAGGAGAAAATATAAGAATGCAGTAAATGAAGCAGGCAAAAAGGAATACAGACGTCTCAAAAATGAGATCGACAGGAAGTGCAAAATGGCTAAGCAGGGATGGCTAAAGGACAAATGTAAGGATGTAGAGGCTTATCTCACTAGGGGTAAGATAGATACTGCCTACAGGAAAATTAAAGAGACCTTTGGAGATAAGAGAACCACTTGTATGAACATCAAGAGCTCAGATGGAAACCCAGTTCTAAGCAAAGAAGGGAAAGCAGAAAGGTGGAAAGAGTATATAGAGGCTCTATACAAGGGCGATGTACTTGAGGAGAATATTATGGAAATGGAAGAGGATGTAGATGAGGGGTTGACAACATTCCATTGGAACTGCTGACGGCCTTGGGAGAGCCAGTCCTGACAAAACTCTACCATCTGGTGAGCAAGATGTATGAAACAGGCGAAATACCCTCAGACTTCAAGACGAATGTAATAATTCCAATCCCAAAGAAAGCAGATGTTGACAGATATGACAATTACGGAAAAATCAGTTTAATAAGCCACAGCTGCAAAATACTAATACGAATTCTTTACAGACGAATGGAAAAACTAGTAGAAGCCGACCTCAGGGAAGATTAGTTTGGATTCCGTACAAATACTGGAACACGTGAGACAATACTGACCTTACGACTTATCTTAGAAGAAAGATTAAGGATAGGCAAACCTACGTTTATAGCATTTGTAGACTTAGAGAAAGCTTTTGACAATGTTGACTGGAATACTCTCTTTCAAATTCTGAAGATGGCAGGAGTAAAATACAGGGAGCGAAAGGCTATTTACAATTTGTACAGAAACCAGATGGAAGTTATAAGAGTCGAGGGATATGAAAGGGAAGCAGTGGTTGGGAAGGGAGTAAGACAGGGTTGTAGCCTCACCCCGATGTTATTCAATCTGTATATTGAGCAAGCAGTAAAGGAAACAAACGAAAAATTCGGAGTAGGTATTAAAATCCATGGAGAAGAAATAAAAACTTTGGGGTTCGCCGATGACATTGTAATTCTGTCAGAGACAGCAAAGGACTTGGAAGAGCAGTTGAACGGAATGGACAGTGTCTTGAAAGGAGGATATAAGACGAACATCAACAAAAGCAAAACGAGGATAATGGAATGTAGTCGAATTAAGTCGGGTGATGCTGAGGGAAATAGATTAGGAAACGAGACACTTAAAGTAGTAAAGGAGTTTTGCTATATGGGGAGCAAAATAACTGATGATGGTCGAAATAGAGAGTATATAAAATGTAGACTGGCAATGGCAAGGAAAGCGTTTCTGAAGAAGAGAAATTTGTTGACATCGTGTATAGATTGAAGTGTGAGGAAGTCATTTCTGAAAGTATTTGTATGGAGTGTAGCCATGTATGGAAGTGAAACATGGACGATAAATAGTTTGGACAAGAAGAGAATAGAAGCTTTCGAAATGTGGTGCTACAGAAGAATGCTGAAGATTATATGGGTAGATCACATAACTAATGAGGAAGTATTAAATAGGATTGGGGAGAAGAGAAGTTTGTGGCACAACTTGACCAGAAGAAAGGATCGGTTGGTAGGACATGCTCTGAGGCATCAAGGGACCACCAATTTAGTATTGGAGGGTAGCGTGGAGGGCAAAAATCATAGAGGGAGACCAAGAGATGAATACACTAAGCAGATTCAGAAGTATGTAGGTTGCACTAGGTACTGCGAGATGAAGAAGCTTGCGCAGGATAGAGTAGCGTGGAGAGTTGCATCAAACCAGTCTCAGGACTGAAGACCACAACAACAAACAACAACAGCTATTTTACCGCCCAAACAGCAAAAATCATCTACTTTAGTGTCTCGTTTCCTAATCTAGTTCACTGAGCCTCGCGTTATTTAATTACATTCCATTATCCTCGTTTTGCATTTGTTGATGTTCGTCTAATATGCCCCTTCCAAGAAACTGTCCATTCTGTTCAACTGCTCTTCCAGGTGCTTTGCTGCCTCTCACAGAATTACAATGTCATCGGCAAGTTTTTTTCTCCCTGAACTTTAATTCATTCTTCAGATTTTTCTTTGGATTCCCTTACTGTTTGTTCATTGTACAGATTGATTAACATCGGGGTTAGGCTACAACTGTGTCTCACTCCCTTCTCAACCACTGCTTCCCTTTCATGCCCCTCGGCTCCTGTAATTGCCGTCTGTCTTCTGTACAAGTTGTAAATAGCCTTTCGCTCCCTGTATTTTACGTCCACTACCTTCAGAATTTCAAATAGAATATTCCAGTCAACACAGTCAAAAGCTTTCTCCAACTCCGCAAATACTATAATCGTACGTCTCCCTTCCTTGACACATGCTCTAAGAGAAGTCGTAGAGTCAGTGCTGCCTCACGTGTTCCTACATTTCTCCGGAGTCCAAACTGAGCTTCCCCGAGGTAGGCATCCATCAGTTTTTCCATTCTCTGTAAGTAATTCGTGTCAGTATTTGGCAACGAAGGCTTATTATACTGAGAGTTCGATAATATTAAAACGTGTCAGCACCTTCTTTCTTAGGAAATGGAATTATTACAATCTTTTTGAATTCTGAGGGTATTTTCCCTTGTCTAATAAACCTTGCGTACCAGGTGGAATAGTTTTGGTTATGGCTGGCTCTCCCAAGAGTATAAGCAGTTCTCAGGGTACTTGTCTCGATTTAGATCTTTCATTACTCTGTCAAATTCTTCAAGCAGTATCCTATCTCATCTTTATCTACAGGGTAGGACAAATAAAAGCCCTGACGAGCGGCTATGACTGGACGTGAATTTACGCATATAACCACAACCCGCGCCTCGCACACTATGTGTACGCTCGCCATGTGATCCACACCGGTTCAGAGTGTAGTGCCGGCTGTCAGTGTGAGTGGAGCAGTGGAAGGGGGACGATGGTACTCACAGTGTTCGTTATGGAAACTTACGTGACAACAAAATCGTGGAAACGTTGTTCTTAGTTGTTTGCTGAGAAGTGCCATGCAACGCTTAGTCCGAAAATGGCGTCAGACATGAACTGTTTGGAACTAGTCCAGAAACAACCCGAAATGTTGCTGCAGTTCACCAGCTATGCACCTGCACATGCAACGCTACCGAGTGTGTTGTCCATGCATTAAAACCAGCAGATGCTTCTCAGCACCTCCAGTTTTGTGAGCGGCTGCACTGAGATAACAATGAATGACTTGGACGTGGATCTGTTCTTTATGTCTGACGAAGCCTGATTTCAACTGAGTGGTTATGTCAACTCACAGAATAACAGGTTTTGGGAAGGGGAGAATCCACATAACTTCAACGAAACACCATTGCATGATCAGGAGATTAGCGTTTGTGTGCAGTGTCTGCACGCAGCATTATGGGTCTCACCTTCTTTCATTGGACGCTGACTTCGGCGCGTTACATTGGCAACATTTTGAAACCATCTGTGGCAGCATTAACGGAGGAGGAATAGACGTACAGTGAAACAATGTGATCAAAAGTATCCGGACACCCTCAAAGACTTACATTTTTAATTTGAGGTGCATTGTGCTGCGACCTACTGCCAGGTACTCCATATCAGCAGCCTCAATAGTCATTAGACATCGTGATGGAGCATAATGGGGCGGTCCACGGAACTCACGGACTTCGAACGTGGTCAGGTGATCGGGTATCACTTGAGTTATACGTCTGTACGAGAGATTTCCGCACTCCTAAACATTCCTAGGTCCACTGTTTCCGAAGTGAGAGTGAAGTGGAAACGTGCAGGGACATGTACAGTACAAAAGCGTACAGGCAGGCCTCGACTGTTGACTAACAGAGAAAAATTGGAAATTTGTGGCAAGGTCTTATCGGACTAAACTACTGAGATCATCCGTCCCTAAGCCTACATACTACTTAATCTAACTTAAACTAACTTACGCTATGGATAACACACACACCCATGTCCGAGGTAGGACTCGAACCTCCGACGGGGGGAACCGCACGGACCGTGACAAGGCGCCTCAGACTATGCGGCTACACCACGCGGCGACTAACAGAGACCACCGACAGGTGAAGAGGGTCGTAATGTGTAATAGGCAGACATCTATCCAGACACACACGAATTCCAAACTGCATCAGGATCCACTGCAAATACTATGGCAGTTATGTGGGAGGTGAGAAAACTTGGATTTCATGGTCGAGGGGCTGCTCATAAGCCACACATCAAGGCGGTAAATGTCAAATGACGCCTCGCTTGGCGCAAGGAGAGTAAACGTTGGACGATTGCACAGTGGGAAACGTTGTGTGGAGTGACGAATCACGGTACACAATGTGGCAATCCGACAGCGGAGTGTATCTACGGCGAATGTCCGGTGAACGTCATCTGCCAGCATGTGTAGTGGCAAAAGTAAAATTC
Source organism: Schistocerca gregaria (assembly GCF_023897955.1). Lineage (NCBI taxonomy): Eukaryota > Metazoa > Arthropoda > Insecta > Orthoptera > Acrididae > Schistocerca > Schistocerca gregaria. The sequence continues at coordinate 801,349,886 of NC_064921.1, read as the reverse complement.
GAAGGGGGTGGTGTTACGGTGTGGTCGTGTTTTTCATGTGGGTGGCTTGCTACCCTTGTTGTTTTGCGTGGCACTGTCACAGCAGAGGCCTAAACTGATGTTTTAAGCACCTTCTTGCTTTGCAGTGTTGTAAAGCAGTTCGGGAATGGCGATTGTATCTTTCAACACGATCGTGCAGCTTTTCATAATGCACGGCCTGTGTTGGAGTGGTTACACGACAATAACGTTCCTGTAATGGACTGGACTGCACAGTGTCCTGACTGAATACTATAGAACACCTTTGGAATGTTTTCGAACGCCGTCGTCGTCTCACCGACCGACATCGATACCTCTCATCAATGCAGCATTCCTTGAAGAATGGGCTGCCATTCCCTAAGAAACCTTCCAGTACCTGAATGAACATGTACCTGCGAGAGTGGAAGCTGTAATCACGGCTAAGGGTGGGCCAACACCATACTGAATTCCAGCATTACCGATGGAGGGCGCCACGAACTTGTAAGTCATTTTCAGCCAGGTGTCCGGATACTTTTGATCATACAGTGTACTTCCAACAGGACGTAGCAACTGCCCATACAGCTGGCCGAATTTTGGAGCACACTTACAAACCGTCACTCCTGACAAAGTTGTTAGCAGAGGTCAGTCTGGTCGCCGCCTTACCTAGCCACCCAGGTCACAGTGCGGTTATTTTGTGTGGGGAGCCCTCGGATCTAGATGTATCGTAGCAATCCTCATAGTCATCAAGAACTGCAGCAAAACATTTCCGACGAGACTGCAGCAATTTCAGCAGTCCAACTTAGATCGGCCTTGGGCAGCTTGCTGACCAGGGCGCATATGAGCCAAGAGATGAATGGTGGTCACTTCCAACATTTGCTATAATCAAGTTAGCACTGAATTTCCTTTCCTTTGTTGTATTTCTTTGTACCCTGAAACTCTGTTCTCTGGGCCACTTTTATTTTCCCCACTCTGGACGTCCTGCTCCCTTTCTATAACATTACCTTCAGATACATTTCTCTTGTATAGGCCTCTCATATACTCCTTTCAACTTTCAGCTTTCCGTTCTTTTCTTGGTCCTCGTTCTCTAAATTTAATTTTTCAGTAGGCGGTATCTGTCTTCCCCCAATTGATACAGGCTTCTATACCCATACATTTGTCCTCTATCGATTCTTGCGTATCCATTTTGCACTTACGTCACTCTCGTTTTCTATACGTTTGTATTCCCTTTCGCCTGCTTTATTTACTGGATTTTTATATTTTCTCCTTTCATCAATTAAATTCAATACCTCTTGTGATATCCAAGGTTTTCTACTAGACTTAGTCTTTTTACCTATTTGGTCCGGCGCTGTTTTCATTGTTTCATATCTCAAAGCTAGCCATTAGTTTTTTTATTGTTTTCCTTTCCCCTGTTTCAGTTAACCGTTGCTAATACTCCCCTTGAAATTTTAAAAAACCTCTGGCACTTCTAACTGATCTAGGTCTCATCTCCTTAACCTCGTATCTTTTTCCAGCTTCTTCTGTTATAATCTGTAATTCATAACCAACAAATTGTGGTCAGATACTACACTGAAGAGCCAAATAAACTGGTACAGGTGCCTGTGTCGTATAGGGCCCTCGTGGGCACGCAGAATTGCCGCAACAGGCGTTGCATAGAATCGACTAACGTCTGAAGCACTGCTGGAGAGAACTGACACCATTAATCCTGCAGGGCTGTCCATAAATCCGTAAGAGTACGAGGGGGTGAAGATATCTTCTGAACAGCACGTTGCAAGGTATCCCAGATATGCTCCATAATGTCCATGTCTGGGGAGTGTGGTGGCCAGCGGAGTGTTTAAACTTAGAAGAGTGTTCCTGCAGCCACTCTGTAGCAATCTGAACGAGTTGGGTGTTGCATTGTCCTGATGAAATTTCCCAGTGCACAGTGGACATGAATGGATGCATGTAATGAGACAGGATGCTTACATACGTGTCACCTGTCAGAGTCGTAACTAAACGTATCAGGGGTCTCATATCACTCCAACTACACACGACCCACACCATTAGAGAGCTTGCACCAGTTTGAACAGTCCCTTGCTGGCATGAAAGGTCCATAGATTCATGAGGTAGTCTCCATACCAGAACACGTACATCCACTCGATATAACATGAAACGAGACTCTTCCGACCACGCAACATGTTTCCAGTCATCAACAGTCCAATGTCCGTGTTGACGCGCCCAGGCAAGGCGTAAGGCTTTGTGTCGTGCTATCATCAAGGGTACACGACTGGGCGTTCGACTCCGAAAGCCCATATTGATGATGTGTCGTTGAATGGTTCGCAAGCTGACACTTGTTGACGGCCCAGCACTGAATTCTCCGGCAATCTGAGGAAGAGTTGCACTTCTGTCACCTTGAACAATTCTCTTCAATCGTCGTTGGTACTGTTCTTGTAGGATCTATTTCAGGTCGCAGTGATTTAGGAGATTTGATATTTTACCGGATTCCTGTTATTCATGGTACCCTCGTGAAATGATCGTGCGGGAAAACCGCCACTTCATCGCGACGTCAGAGATGCTGTGTCGCCGGCCGGGATGGTCGAGCGGTTCTAGGCGCTACAGTCTGGAACCGCAAGACCGCTACTGACGCAGGTTCGAATCCAGCCTCGGGCATGGATGTGTGTGATGTCCTTAGGTTAGTTAGGTTTAAGTAGTTCTAAGTTCTAGGGGAGTGATGACCTCAGAAGTTAAGTCCCATAGTGCTCACAGCCATTTGAACCATTTTTTTGATGCTGTGTCTCATCGCTCGTGCACCGACTATAACAGCACGTTCAGACTCACTTACTTTTTGATAACCTGCCATTGTAGCAGCAGTAACCGATCTAACTGCGCCAGACACTTGTTATCCTTTACAAGTGTTGCCAACAGCAGCGGCGTTTTCTGCTGATTTATGTATTTCTGTATTCGAATGAGAATGCTTAATACTAGTTTCTTTGGCCCTTCAGTGTACATGAGCCCCTAGAAATCTCTTATAGTTTAAAATCTGGTTCCGAACTCTCTCTCTCTTAACATTATACAGGGTGGTCCATTGATAGCTACCGGGCCAAATATCTCACGAAATAAGCATCAAACGAAAAAACTACAAAGAACGAAACTCGTCTAGCTTGAAGGGGGAAACAATATGGCGCTATGGTTGGCCCGCTAGATGGCGCTGCCATAGGTCAAACGGACATCAACTGCGTTTTTTAAAATAGAAACTGTAATCTTTTATTATATATTCGTTTAGTATGTAAAGAAATATGAATGTTTTAGTTGAACCACTTTTTTCGCTTTGTGATAGATGGCGCTGCAATAGTCACAAACGTATAAGTGTGTGGTATCACGTAACATTCCGCCAATTCGGACGATATTTGCTTCGTGATACATTACCCGTGTTAAAATGGGCCGTTTACCAATTGATGAAAAGGTCGATATAGTGTTGATGTATGGCTATTGTGATCAAAATGCACAACAGGTGTGTGCTATGTATGCTGCTCGGTATCATCCAAGTGTGCGGACCGTTCGCCGGATAGTTAAGTTATTTATGGAAAGGAAGTGTTCAGCCACATGTGAAAAGTCAACCACGACCTGCAACAAATGATGATGCCCAAGTAGGTGTTTTAGCTGCTGTCAAGGCTAATCCGCACATCAGTAGCAGACAAACTGCGCGAGAATTGGGAATCTCAAAAACGTCGGTCTATGCACCAGGAATTGCATGGCGACGACTTTGAACTTCGTGTACAGTTCTGCCACTGGCCACAACAGAAACTGATGTTTCACTGCATGACAGAATGGTGATGTACTTCCAACATGATGGATGTACGGCACATAGCTCGCGTGCGGTTGAAGCGGTATTGAATAGCATATATCACGACAGGTGGATTGGTCGTCGAAGCACCATACTATGGCCCGAACGTTCACCGGAACTGTCCCCGGGTTTCTTCCTGTGGGGAAAGTTGAAGGTTATTTTCTATCGTGATCCACCGACAAAGCCTGACAACATGCTTCAGCGTATTGTCAATGCACATTACGGAAGGCGAACTACTCGCTGTTGAGAGGAATGTCGTTACACGTATTGCCAAATGCATTGCGGTTGACCGACCTCATTTTGAGCATTTATTACATTAATGTGGTATTTACAGGTAATCACGCTGTAACAGCATGCGTTCTCAGAAATGATAAGTTCACAAAAGTACATGTATCACGCTGCAACAACTGAAAATAAATGTTCAAACGTACCTACGTTCTGTATTTTAATTTAAAAAACCTACCTGTTAGCAAATGTTCGTCTAAAATTGTGAGCCATATGTTAGTGACTATTACAGCGCCACCTATCACAAAGCGAAAAATGAGGTCCAACCTAAAGCATTCATATTTGTTTACGTACTACATGAATATCGAATAAAAATGGGGGTTCCTATTTTTAAAAAATATGCAATTGATATCCGTTTGACGTATGGCAGCGCCATCTAGCGGGCCAACCATAGCGCCATATTGTTTCCCCCTTCCAGCTAGACGAGTTTCGTTCTTTGTAGTTTTTTCGTTTGACGCTTATTTCGTGAGATATTTGGCCCGGTCAAGATCAATGGACCACCCTGTATAATCAATCTGAAACCATGCGGTGTGTTCAGGTCTCTTCCATGCATACAACCTCCATTCATGATTTTAAACCAAGTGTTGGCTACGATTAAATTATACTCTGAGCGAAATTCTACCAGGCAGCTTCCTCTTTCTTTCCTTTCTCCAACTTCATACTCGCCTATATTTTTCCTTCCCTTTCTTTTCCTACTATCGAATTCCAGTCCCCCATCACGATTAAACTGTCTTTTCCCTTAATTCTCTGAGTAATTTATTTTATCTCATCAAACATTATTTCAGTCTCTTCATCATCTGCGCAGCTACTGTGGTGGTTGTTGGCTTCTTTTCTATCTCGGCTATGATAAGTAGATCATTATCCTTTTCATAGTAGCTTACCCACATTCCTATTTTCTTATTCATTATTGGATATACTCCTGCATCACCCCTTCTGCATTTTGTATTCATAGTCCTGCATTCACATGAGCAGAAGTCATGTTCCTCCTGCCACCAAACTTCACTAATTCCCACAGTGTCTCACTTCAACTTATCCATTTACTTTTTTAATTTTTCAAGCCTACCTGGTGGAATAAGGGATTTAGCATTCCACGCTCTGACCCGAAGAGTGCCTTTTCTATTTTTTCTGATGACGACATGATAATGTGTAGTTCTCGCCTGGAGATCCGAATGGAAGACTATTTTACCTTCATTGTTTTTTACCCAAGATATGAAACGTCCCCTTAGAAAAATTTATGAATTACTGTGTTGATAAACTCTTACGCTATTTGATTTTCAAACAGCTGAGCAAAACTGAACGTACTCAGACATTTCGCTCTTTACCTATTCTGATCAACACTAAACTGGCACACAATATTTTTAACGCAACGCAATCTGACTTTCAACAATCCCTACAAAAGAATGGCCATGACTAACATTAACCTATACCTTTCACAAATCACTTACTTCACAAAAATCTTCGTTACTCGAACTACTGCAATACATCGAGCGCCACTAATGGCAGCTAAATAAAAGATTCAAACTACTGAAGGCACTAACTACTGATAGGCATAGTTAGCAAATGAAAGTTTTTGATAGAGAACAAACAATGTATTTACCATAATAGGTATATATATATATATATATATATATATATATATATATATATATATATATATATATACATATATATATATATCAGTTCATGACATCCAGTATTACAAATTTACTCTTTCTGGCGTATAAATTCACTCTTTCTGGTGGACACACGTCCAGATCGTCCGCTCTCAAAATTGTGCCATCTCTCTCCCCACATACACCACTGCTGGCTGCTCACCTCAAACTGCCCAACACTACAGTAGCAAATTCCAACAATGCAAACCAGCCACAGACTGCACACAGCACAGTCAGTGATTTTCATATAGAGCGCTACGTGGCGTTACCAACATAAAAGCCTAAACAGCCTACTTACAACTTCAATCTATCCATTTACTTTTTTTTAAATTTTCCAGCCTACCTGGTCGAATAAGGGATTTATCATTCCATGCTCCGACCCGTAGAGTGCCTGTTCTATTTTTTCTAATGACGACATGATACTGTGTAGTTCTCCCCCGGAGATCCGAATGGAGGACTATTTTACGTCCATAGTTTTTTACCCAAGATGATTTCGACATCATTGAAGCGTACGGTACAGTTGTGTGCATCTATTTCAGTCGTTCGAGGTACCAGCACAGCATCGCCATGTTAAATCCATTCAAAACGAAATCCTTAACAGATATTGGGGATCGATTATTCATGCGAAAACAAAAAAAGCGTATATGAATAAGTCCTGAAATCTTTGAGTTATTAATGAAACATTGTAAAAATTACCTGCCTCATGTTAAGAAGACACATTTCGGCATGTAATTAGCTGATTGTAAAATGTAAACATTCACGGCCTGAAATAACACGGTTAATAAAATGTTCCGGGCTATTATGCCGTGGTGTATTTGACATTTAAAACGAACGTGTCGTCCCCATCTGCGAAGCACATTTTCAAGAGGGATTGCATCTTTTTTGAGTATTCGATTCACGCCTTGGCTCGCTACTGACTGCAGCAAAGTTCCTTTTACGCGTGCTTTCGCGCAGTGGCGTGACGTCACTTGCTTTGAATACCCCAGCGCGCAAGTGACCGTTGTCGATTGCCGCCTCCGTTTTTGCTCTCACCCCATGGTGGGGGACTGATACACTTCTTATTCAGCGACTGGATCCAAATGCCATTCAATTCCACGCCCTCCTCCTTCCTGCTGAAATTCCTGGGATGTTTATCAATCTCTATGGCCTCTGCGCATAGAGTCTCATGTATCCGCTTGTGGCTGCCATTACTTGAGTCCCATCAGAATGGATGTGGTGGTCTCCTGGCTGCAAAGCGTATTCCGCACAGCTGATCTGTCAATCTCCCCTCTTCTGCAATTTCCCTTGTGCTCTTCTAGTCGTTTTTCGACCGTTCATTTTGGAGAACCGACGCACACCCCCACACAACTACGCGGAATCCTTAAAATTCCTTCTTTTTTCGGAGGTTTGCGAGTATTCTTGGCAAATTTTAGGTGATCGTATATCTTCCGGGTGCGCTGTAGATTACCGCGATGTTCCGATTTAGTACCTGCGGAAATAAAATGTCAAATCTGCAGAATGTTACTACATGGCACATATGAAACAATTAATATGAATAGAGACACAACTGACAGACCTGTAATGGGTGGAAATAATTCTCAGTAGCTAACTAATCCAGCCGCAGAAAAAGTCAGCGTTTGACAGTCGTTACCACCTCTGCATCTCTTATATCTATATAATTGTCCTTGGCCGTTCCACGCAACGGAACTCGTCAGTATAAAGCAGACATCCTAGAAATGCAGCTGGTTCTATTTATAATTTAAGGGTCACCTGACTGTAGGAAAGTTATAGGATATTAAGGATCTCAAAATGAAAGTCAGATCAAGAATATAAAACTTTTAATTAATTTGATCAGGTGAACAACTGACAATGAATGATACAGAGCAAACTAAAACAAAATGACTGTAAACTCCATGGTATTCAGGTTCAATTGGAAGACAGCAGGAAATAAGAAAGAAAAAGACTTCCACATGTTGGCAGTTCGCAAAAGCAAGACAAATGTGACAAATACTTAATACAGACATCCGAGCATTCGAGATTCTTAACCAAGTGAGTTAAATGTGAGCTGCACAGATGACGGATTTGCTACTGCCTGAGAGAAACTGACATTCTTGAAGAACAGCGACAGGGCGCCAGTCAGCACCAGATGAGCTGGGAAGCGGATCCTCTCCAATCCAAGTTCTCTCCTGAATTAATGCAATTCGTAATCTCCATTTGGGGGCGATACTGAATGCTGCTGACAATCTGAAGAAATAAAATTTTTTCTTTTCTAGGTAAAAATAGGGGAGACCAGCAGAATCTTCTCACTCAGACATTGCAAAAAGATTTTATGATTTGTGAGGTTGGTACTGGTTTCAAACAGTCCGTCACCAGCGGTCAGTACCGACTGCAACGTCTCTGTTGGCTAGGGTGTTACTTTGGATAGAACAGTCCATAATTCTGCAGAGAAGCAACGCCAAGGAAGCGGCAGGGGGCGGCTCCTCTTCGATGTGCGGGGCAGAACGGCAAATTTCACCCTCAAACATCGTCAAGGAAAAGCTATCTATGGTGACCAGTGCGACGATGGCTGCAGCAAACGGATTGGCACCAGGAACTGTCCTCAGTAAGCTGCCGACCCTACGGGACTGGGGAGCCCTCCACAACCACTCCCTCCTGCCGAGGAATTGAATACTTTCTACTCCCAGTAAACTGTACCGAACTCACACACTTAATCGTCACGTAATTGTAAGAGAGATGAGACAAAATCGCAAAGCGATAAGTGACAGTCACGTTACAGTCATTCCAGAAAGTTCTCGTTTCAGAAACTCATGCGAAATGTTCATTACCACACCAGTCCATCTTTCGGCTAAAGGTACAGCAACCTCTTGAGATTTTCAAGACAGAATAGGCAGTCTCGGCTGCAAAACGGTTTTTTGTGCGTTTTATTTGTGATGCGTTTCACTCTCAAAGGACCGTCGTCTGACATCTGCGGGAAAAATAAGTTTCGTCAGTACAAATTTATGAGACAGGAATCAACTACAAAACTACATTGTCAGTTAAATAAAGCATCTGGGAAATCATGACCCGAATTGTGAAAAGAGTGTAATCAAAGACAAACTCACTAGATAAAAACACTCGAAGACCACTGCGGCCCGCCGTCACCAAAAATGGCACGTCATCCAATAAAATGTACAGGACGCAGCCGCTTACGGAAATAAATAAGAATATGATTCCAGGCGAAGAAAGCTAAGAAGCCACATAAACAAGGACGGAGATAGAGGAACAAATATAGAGCACTAAGAGACCTCGGCCCACAGAATAATAAAAGAGTCACACGTTACCTGTGGATACGTGTAATCGCTCGTAACACAACGCAGTCCTATGTTTACAACATAGGCCAGGTGTATAAAACGTCTATATGGTACACGTTTACGGCTCCTAATACAGAGCTATGAATCAAAGTGACAGACTCGTACTAGGGCGCGCCGCCAGACGGGAAAACAGAGAATTATTTCCAGAGAAATGATAAACGTAGATCCAGTATATAAGATCAAAACAAGGACGCACAAGTAATAAATATCAGTGTATAAAACAAGGTCATGTGCGCATAGACATTTATTTAAAAAGTAACACCATAGCCTCGAAGTAGACCTGGTTATGAAAGATCAGTTGTTCGTTGAGCAGGCATTGGCACTTAAAACAAACCCTTTTCGAAATTTTAAATTCTTCAACGATGTTCATCTTCTCGTCTTTTTTGTACAAAACACAGAATATCGAGATCAGGTATGGATAGTGGGAGACTACGAGAAGTTTTCAAATGTTGCACGAAGGGAGAATATTTTTTAAGTTGCCCTTTTTTCTTAAAAGGTGTTCATTGAAACGGGGTATGAAGAATCTCCCCGTTTGACCGACATGGTGTGTGTCACAACCAAGGCAGTTAATTCTATATACTCCCGATTTCGAAAAGGGAAAAGAATTAGGTTTCTCATTGTGAGGAAGCAGGAACTGCGTTCCCACATTTCTAGAGAACACAATTTGTACCTAAACAGTTTGGCCAACTAATATTGTTGTTTTCCTTTGTTACTATTTACTTATACTTTTTATTGTGGATGATCAAGTGATACAGAATGTATTACAGAATAACAAAATTTATTTCGAATATTTTGCAATATTTATTCAGAATGTTATCTTAATATTTACGTAGCTTTCCATGTAAGAACGTTGCATATCCTGTAAAAGTACTTTGTGGAACAGAGTTGTATGTGAAAAATAAATATTTTCTATTACAGTAGCAAAAATAATGGAAATTTTTAACAGAACATACTGTCTGACATACTGAAATAATACTATGTATTTATATAATTAACCTCGAAACTAAAAAGAAAACTGGCTCTCTGCTGGACAAGGGACAATAACAAAGGAAAAGTTAAACACATGAAAAATAAAAAACTGTTCAGTCAGAAGGTAAGTTCACACAAAGTTTCCTGAATTGCACATCGAGATTACACATACCCAACAAGGCCCTCATTTTCTCTGCCATTAGGGGAAGAAGCTCTTTATACAACAAAGGAATTTAGGAATGACGGAGGACATCAAAAAAGTTTGAAGTGCAGCTGGTTTTGCATTGTCGCGAAATGGGAGAGAGAGTGTCACGGGGGTGATACCAGAGTTGGGTGACAATCATTAAAATAAGACGCCGTTCATTGCCGTGAGATTTTTTTACGAAGTTTCAATGGTCAACGATCTACTTCGAATGCGAACGTATTTTCTTGGCACCCACCTACACAGGGAGAAATGTTCGTTGTACTGAACTACGAAAAAAAATGAGCTCACAGAGAAAGAGTTAAGTGTCTAAGTCCCAATTGATTACTGCGGTCATTTGACTCAGTGTTGCTTGTCTGTTAGCATTGACAACTCGACGCAAACGCTGTTGGTCTCGATCGCGAAGTGAAGACCGTCGGCCACTGCGTTGTTCGTGGTTAGAGCAACGTCTGAATTTCGGTATTCTCAACATACTCCTGACATTGTGGAGCTCGGAATATTGAATTCCCTAACGACTTGCGAAATGGAATGCGGCTAGTTTCAACTACCATTCCGCATTCTTAGTCTGGTATTTTCCATCGTGGGGCCTTAATCACGTCGGAATCCTTTTGACGTGCATCACCTGAGTACAAGTGACAGCTTCGTCAACGCACTGCCCTTTTGTATTTTGTGTACGCGATACTCCCGCTATCTGTATACGTGCTATCTGTATACGTGTCACCTCAGTGTAAGACAGTTAACTTTTTAACTATAAATATACTCTGAAGATGGGTGACAGTGCCTGAAACCGGTAATCGGGAAGAGTAAAACAGCGCTCGACAGAATGAAAGTCATTGAGCTTTCTACGCAGAGTTTTGCCAGGAGCCAGAACTGTCAGTTTTGACAGTCTACCTAATGCTCAAGACGCGCGCCTGCCACGAAAGGTAGCTAGCTCAAAGCAGTGTGCTGGCCACGTCACGCCACTGGGACGTCATTAACATGAGTGCTGCACTGCGAATCTGAACTACGCTCACACGCGAGAGGAGTGGTAACTCCCTGGTAGACCATCGGACCTTGCATACCGTACCACGGCGGCGCTGACACATTCGTTGTCACGGGTAACGCAAATAGAACTTGTCAGGCACAAGGGCAGCGTACGACTGACAGCGTCCTTCCACGAGACAACGCGTCTGTCGTGTGTGTTGGAATTTTCCTGCATTCCGCGTGATCATTAGAACTGCTCAGTGGTCCAGTCGGTGTGTGACATAAGAGATTTCACTGATCCACATAAGGTGCCTCTACTAACATAAAACCATTTTATTACCAGACACAAACTTACTTTCTTTACTGCTATGTTCCTTAACATTAATGCCACACAATATCCAGATGGTCATTGGCGATTACAATGCAAAAGTTGGCACCAAGAAACAAGGCGACACAGTGGTGGGCATCTATGGGATTGACGACCGAAACGATAGACGTGAGAGATTAGTCCAGTTCGCTGAGTACACCAGTATGTCTATCATGAATACGTTCTTTAAGAAGCACCCTGACCGAAAATGGACTTGGAGGAGCCCAAATTTCAGTGTCAAAACTGAGATAGACTTTATTCTGTCAAACATTCCGCCGATTGTAAAAGTCGTATCAGTGCTAAATCAGTTCAACAAGGGCAGTGATCACCATTTTGTGAGAGCAAGGGTCGAACTAAATGTAAGAAATGAAAGGAGCAAACTTATGAAAGGGAAGAGAAGGGTAATCAACCTCAAAAACCTGGAAGAACATTCCTCGGAATTCCAAGAAGTCCTCCAAAGCAAGTTCCATGTAACTAAAGATGGTGATTTGGCGGAAATGATTGTTTCAAGTGCACAAGAAGTTGGTGGCCTATGCCAAAAAAATAAACAACCAAAGAAATTCAGTGCCAAAACTGAAACCCCACTCATACGGTTATAGTTGGTGGGGACTTCAACCTACCCTCGGTATGTTGGCAAAAATACTTGTTCAAAACCGGTGGTAGGCACAAAACGTCTTCCGAGATTGTCCTAAATGCATTCTCCGAAAATTATTTAGAGCAGTTAGTCCACGAACCCACGCGAATTGTAAATGGTTGCGAAAACACACTTGACCTCTTGGCCACAAACAATCCAGAGCTGATAGAGAGCATCATGACTGATACAGGGATTAGTGATCACAAGGTCATTGTAGCTAGGCTCAATACCATTTCTTCCAAATCCATCAGCAACAAACGCAAAATAATTTTATTTAAAAAAGCGGATAAAGTGCCACTAGAAGCCTTCCTAAAAGACAATTTCCATTCCTTCCGAACTGACTATGCGAATGTAGACGAGATGTGGCTCAAATTCAAAGATATAGTAGCAACAGCAATTGAGATATTCATACCTCATAAATTGGTAAGAGATGGAACGGATCCCCCGTGGTACACAAAAAAGGTCCGAACGCTGTTGCAGAGGCAACGGAAAAAGCATGCGAAGTTCAGAAGAACGCGAAATCCTGAAGATGGGCTAAAATTTACAGACGCGCGAAATTTGGCACGTACTTCGATGCGAGATGCCTTTAATAGGTTCCACAACGAAACATTGTCTCGAAATTTGGTAGAAAATCCGAAGAAATTCTGGTCGTATGTAAAGTACACAAGCGGCAAGACGCAGTCAATACCTTCGCTGCGCAGTGCCGATGGTACTGTTATCGACGACTGCGCCGCTAAAGCGGAGTTATTGAACGCAGTTTTCCGAAATTCCTTCACCAGGGAAGACGAATGGAATATTCCAGAATTTGAAACACGAACATCTGCTAGCATGAGTTTCTTAGAAGTAGATACCTTAGGGGTTGCGAAGCAACTCAAATCGCTTGATACGGGCAAGTCTTCAGGTCCAGATTGTATACCGATTAGGTTCCTTTCAGATTACACTGATACTATAGCTCCCTACTTAGCACTCATATACAACCGCTCGCTCACCGATAGATCTGTACCTACAGATTGGAAAATTGCGCAGGTCGCACCAGTGTTCAAGAAGGGTAGTAGGAGTAATCCATTTAACTACAGACCTATATCATTGACGTCGGTTTGCAGTAGGGTTTTGGAGCATATACTGTATTCAAACATTATGAATCACCTCGAAGGGAACGATCTATTGACACGTAATCAGCATGGCTTCAGAAAACATCGCTCTTGTGCAACGCAGCTAGCTCTTTATTCGCACGAAGTAATGGCCGCTATCGACAGGGGATCTCAAGTTGATTCCGTATTTCTAGATTTCCGGAAAGCTTTTGACACCGTTCCTCACAGGCGACTTCTAATCAAGCTGAGGAGCTATGGGGTATCGTCTCAGTTGTGCGACTGGATTCGTGATTTCCTGTCAGGAAGGTCGCAGTTCGTAGTAATAGACGGCAAATCATCGAGTAAAACTGAAGTGATATCAGGTGTTCCCCAGGGAAGCGTCCTGAGACCTCTACTGTTCCTGATCTATATAAATGACCTGGGTGACAATCTGAGCAGTTCTCTTAGGTTGTTCGCAGATGATGCTGTAATTTACCGTCTAGTAAGGTCATCCGAAGACCAGTATCAGCTGCAAAGCGATTTAGAAAAGATTGCTGTATGGTGTGTCAGGTGGCAGTTGACGCTAAATAACGAAAAGTGTGAGATGATCCACATGAGTTCCAAAAGAAATCCGTTGGAATTCGATTACTCGATAAATAGTACAATTCTCAAGGCTGTCAATTCAACTAAGTGCCTGGGTGTTAAAATTACAAACAACTTCAGTTGGAAGGACCACATAGATAATATTGTCGGGAAGGCGAGCCAAAGGTTGCGTTTCATTGGCAGGACACTTAGAAGATGCAACAAGTCCACTAAAGAGACAGCTTACACTACACTCGTTCGTCCTCTGTTAGAATATTGCTGCGCGGTGTGGGATCCTTACCAGGTGGGATTGACGGAGGACATCGAGAGGGTGCAAAGAAGGGCAGCTCGTTTTGTATTATCGCGTTATAGGGGAGAGAGTGTGGCAGATATGATACACGAGTTGGGATGGAAGTCATTACAGCATAGACGTTTTTCGTCGCGGCGAGACCTTTTTACGAAATTTCAGTCACCAACTTTCTCTTCCGAATGCGAAAATATTTTGTTGAGCCCAACCTACATAGGTAGGAATGATCATCAAAATAAAATAAGAGAAATCAGAGCTCGAACAGAAAGGTTTAGGTGTTCGTTTTTCCCGCTCGCTGTTCGGGAGTGGAATAGTAGATAGATAGTATGATTGTGGTTCGATGAACCCTCTGCCAAGCACTTAAATGTGAATTGCAGAGTAGTCATGTAGATGTAGATGTAGATGTAGATGTACAACAGAGGAGAGAAATGAAAATCCAAACCGATCGTGACATGGTAGCGTATTCCGAACTATGTAAGGCAGTGTGAAGAGAAATGAAAACTGACGTACAGAAATTCACTGAAGACACCTTACGAGCAAGCTTGGAGAACAAGACAAGTTTGAAGTCAGCCAAACGCAAACTCACAATCGGTAAAAAGCAGATTATCGCACTCGATGGAAATGACAGTCGAATCACTGAAAAGGAGGAGGTTTTGAAGTTCATCAGAGACTTTTATAGCAATTTGTATAGCAATCCAAGGGAAAATTTGAGTGTATCTAAATTAAATGATGTACCTAGTGTTCCAGATATACTCCCATCAGAAGTCAAGTGTGCTCTAGGTAGTATGAAGAAGGGAACAGTGCGGGTGATGATGAGCTCAGTGTTGACATCCTCAAACTGGCTGGAGAGGTAACAATAAATCACTTGGCAAAAGTATTTACTTCCTACCTGCAACATGCTTCAATCCCATTATCGTGGAACAAGGCTAAGATTATATTGATACACAAGAAAGGAAGTATTCACAATATTAAAAACTACCGTCCTATCAGCTTGCTCTCAATTTTGTTCAAAATTTTCACAAAAATCTTGTTTAACTGAATTAGTTCCACCCTAGACTCAGCCCAATCTATAGAACAAGCAGGATCTCGAAGCAATTTCAGAACTATTGACCACATTGTGACCGCTAGTGAAGTGATAAGCAGAGCGAATGAATACCAACTGCCTCTCTGCATTTCCCTTTTTTGACTTTGAAAAGGCATTTGACTCCCTTAGCCACGTAGCTGTCCTCCAAGCTTTGAGTGAGCAAGGAGTGGGAGCAGCATACATTGAAGTGCTCAGGAAAATCTACGAGAATTCTTCAGCTTATGTTAACATCGGCGAATCAACTCAAGAATTCCGCATGATGAGGGGTGTCAAGCAAGGCGATCCCATCTCCCCAAAACTGTTCTCTGCAGTATTGGAAATGACTATGTCAAAGTTGAGGTGGGAAGGTAAGGGAATTAGAGTTAATGGAAGAAGGCTTACCAACTTGAGATTTGCTGATGATATTGCCTTACTGGCCAAAGACTTCGCAGAGCTCCAAAACTTAGTTACAGATCTTGCATCGCAATGTCAGCTGGTTGGCTTGAACATGAACCTTTCAAAAAAAAATAAAAAGTAATGTCCAACAAATGGGTCCCAGCTGGAGATGTGAAGGTCAAGGACAGTCTACTGGAAGAGGTCAGTGAATATGTCTACCTTGGCCATATTATAAATATGAAGGGAGACATAAAGCCAGAAATCTATCGACGCATCAAGCTTGGCTGGCAAGCATTTGGGAATAATTCAAAAGTATTCAGATCAAAAATGCCAGTAAATTTGAAGAAAGCAATATTTGATCATTGCGATCTTCCTGTGATGACGTATGGCTGCGAGACATGGACACTGAACTCATTTATTAAAGGGAAACTTAGGACAGCACAGAGAGCCATGGAGAGATCAATGTTGGGCTATACAAGAAACGACAGGAAAAGGGCAGATGACATCCGGTCTGTGACGAAGGTTAATGACATCTTAGAGACAGTAGGTTCCTTGAAATGGCAGTGGGTTGGCCACGTCGCAAGAAGAAACAACAAAAGATGCACGAAGCTAGTGCTGGAGTGGAGTCCGAGAGAGCACCTGAGGCCTAGAGGAAGACCACCAGACAGATGGGACAAAGACATCAAGAAGATCGCTGGTAACACCTGGCAGAGAACTGCCCAAGACCGTCCCACTTGGAGAAGACTGCTGAAAGCCTACCTGAATCCACGACTCGAAGAGGCCACATCATTTAATGATTGAATTGGCTGCTGATGATGATGATGTTTCTTAAGAACTTCATTCACAAAATTCCGAAGACAGTAACAGCAGGTTAATGCGAGATTATCGAACAATCGGCTTCGAAAATTACTGGCCAGAATAATACTAGTATACAAAAGAGGAGGAAAATGAACTTCTGTTACACAGTGGTCGCTTTGGCTTTGGGAAAGGTAAATGTGTCAGAGAGGCAGCTCTGATGATAATTAATGCTAGAGATAACAAGATCCAGAAAACATTCATATGAATGATCTAACTAGAAAAAATGTTCGCCAGAGTAAAGTTGCGCAAGATGTTTGAAACCCTCAGATAAATAGGTAGACACTACTGAAGAAGACGACTAGTATACCGTATATACAATCACCAGGAGGGAACAATGAGAAAGGAAGAGCAACAGATGAGTGCTCCGAAAGAGTGACCTGTATTTTGAAGAAGTAATTAAGAAAATAAGGGAAAGCGTTACGACTTAACCACCGTATGGATATACCTAGGTAACTGGGCTATGCACGGCTCTGTTTCAAAGGAATGTGTAGCCATTTTGACTATCTTTCGACCGTGATTGTTTCAAGAAATATATAAACGTTTTTAACTCCCACTATCAGTCACAAAATTTATTAACTAACGTATTATTTATTTATTGTGCAACATGTTTCGAGGGAATACTTCAACATCGGGCTATATGGCATTACAAAAACAATTTCACAATAAGATCATACAGATAATAACAGTCTTTTCTTAAAAACTGTGGTTATCCAGTGGAAGAAGAGAAAACCTAGTGAGACACGATGTCACTTTGTAAACTGGACTGATGTTTGCATCAAAATGTTTTGTAACAGTCAATCACTTTGCTCTTATGGTGTGGCAGTCTCGTTGTGATGAGCTGCGGCTCTATGTTCACTGTTGACAAATTTTCAGAAACGTACCAGTAACTTGGAAACAAGATCAGCTTTGAAATACTTGCGATCGAAAAAGGCAGAAGGGACGGTTAGCATTCGATCAGAATTTCTAAAAGTGCCAACAAAACGACCATTCATGTTGGTATTGTGAGTTAACGAGCATTTCGCTCTCATTTGAATATATGGTCGAAAGAATCAGCCTTTCAGGAACTGTGAAACGATCCCTGTCGTCCAGGACCGTGTGCCACAAAGAGCGCAGATTCACCACGAGATGGGGAAATCCACAGGCATCTGTTGTCTATTGAGGCCTAAGCGCTGTAATATGAGACAGACGAGAATCTACGTCATAGTGAAGCCCCCTAGAAGAAGTTTGTGGCCAGGGAGACCTAGCAGTGTTAAATATGGTGGACCTAAGATTGGCCATAAAGGGAAACATTTATGAAAACTATTTAATTATGTAGTAATGCAGGGAACGAAGCCATGATAATTTTAATCTATCAACATTCACAAATTTTCATGGGTATCCCAATAAAACTTTAACATTGATCATATTTACAATAGTTTAGGATTTACTTTTAAAGTGAAATTAACAAGTTTTGTAACAAAACCTGAATGCAAAAACCTGAACACTTTAGTCGATCTTAATGATCGACATTTCATATAGAAGTGCATCATAAAATGACAAGTGTTGTAAATGTCAACTGTGTAACTTCGTTTGTTTAAAAGATATGGTGAATTTAAATGCTCAGTATTTTCAGTTAAGCATCAGATCACTACTTCCTCCACACAAAACACATTGAACGATGACAGAATGGCTGGCCGCTGTGGCCGAGCGGTTCTAGGCGCTTCAGTCCGGAACCGCGCTGCTGCTTCAGGCGCAAGTTCCAATCCTCCCTCGGGCATGGATGTGTGTGATGTCCTTAGGTTAGTTACGTTTAAGTAGTTCTAAGTCTATGGGACTGATGACCTCAGATGTTAAGGCCCATAGGACTTAGAACCATATCAACCTAAAACCGCCCCTTAGAAAAATTTATGAATTGCTGTGCTGGTAAACCTCTTACGTTATTTGATTTTCAAACAGCTGAGCAGAACTGAACGTACTCAGACGTTTCTCTCTTTACTTATTCTGATCAACACTAAACTGGCACACAATATTTTTAACGCAACGCAATCTGACTTTCAATAATCCCTACAAAAGAATGGCCCTGACTAACATTAACCTATACCTTTCACAAATCACTTACCGCACAAAACTCTTCGTTACTTGAACTACTGCAATACAGCGAGCGCCACTACTGCCAGCTAAATAAAAGATTCTAACTACTGAAGGCACTAACCACTGATAGGCATAGTTAGCAAATGAAAGTTTTTGATAGAGAACAAAGAATGTAAATTTACTCTTTCTGGCGTATAAATTTACTCTTTCTGGCGGACACACGTCCAGATAGTCCGCTCTCAAAATTCTGCCATCTCTCTCCCCACATCCACCACTGCTGGCGGCTCACCTCCAACTGTGCAACGCTACGCGCTGTTAACAGCCAACTGCCCAACACTACAATAGCAAATATTCCAACAATGCAAACCAGCCACAAACTTCACACAGCACAGTCAGTGATTTTCATATAGAGCGCTACGTGGCGTTACCAACATAAAAACCTAAACAGTCTACTTATAAACCATTTGACGACAGCATGACACTGTATTGAATCATTAGGTAACAGAATATTTGTTGTAGAGTTTAGTGCATAATAGTTACTTTTGTTCTTTATTTATTTATCAGAAAGCACATTGGTACAAGGCTACTGGCTGTGACATTCAAAAGTTAAGAAGGAAATTGTATTGGTTTTATGTAAAAAAAAATTAACGTTTATTTTGTAATGGATATTATTGTTACTTTACTTAAAACGTGAAAGTGGTCAAGCTTTGATAATTTAAATATGTTAAAATTTAAAATAATGTAGAATAAGCTGTAGCCAATCAGATGGACGACTTCAGGAAAGGGAACTGCCCTAGTCAGTTGAGCGAGGATGTTCGGCTCTCAGGAAACGCGGCTGGGGACGGGCAGAGAAGTGTTGGTGAAGAAGCGAAAGCGGATGGTCGGTCTTTAGGTAGCTAGGAAGTGAAGCGACGTAGAAGATTTCGCGTTATGTGGTATCGCACGACTTAGTCTATGAGCGGTGAGCAGCCGCGTGCGTGGTGTGAACAATTAACTTTTCGTGTTAGTTAATGAGGTGGAGTATTGGACTTGTAATTAGCGATGAGGTTGTGAGTGATCGAACTGTGGCAAATGGATATGCGCTCGAGTGTAATACTAATTATAAATACAACTTTCGCTATTAGTTTGATTTCTGAATAAACATTATTCTAACCAAATCGCAAATAGCCTACTTCATTTATGGGTCGTTAATATAGCTCCCGATATTATTATTACTGGTGTTATATGTTATATTAACGTTGTATGTTTATACAATTTCGCAAACTTGCCATCAGCCAGAGAATTTAACCAAAAGGTCACAAGTGTCTAATTTAGGGAGTGTAATGCGCCAAGTACGGTCCAACCCCTAGGCGAGTTTGAGTCAAGACATTTCAACGAAGAGGAAACGCACATGTGAGCCCGGACATCTTTGGGATGTTTTTTCGCAGTATGTAGTATATATGAGTCTGGCGATACCATCTGACTTTCGGTAAAACATCATCCACACAATTCTGAAGATTTCAAGAGCTGGAAAGTGAGAAAATTGTCGCACAATCAGCTTAACAGCTCATGCATCCAAGTTTCTGACAAGAATAATATACAGAAGAATGGAAAAGAAAATTGGGGATGTGTTAGATGACGATCAGTTTGACTTTAGGAAAGGTAAAGGCACCAGAAAGGCAGTTCTGACGTTGCGATTGATAATGGAAGCAAGACTAAAGAAAAATATCGACACATTCGTAGATTTTGTCAACTTGGAAAAAGCGTTCGATAATGTCAAATGGCACAAAATATTCGAAATTCTCAGAAAAATAGGGGTAAGCTATTGGGATAGGCAGGTAAAATATAATATGCACAAGAGCCAAGAGGGAATAATGAGAGTGGATGACCAAGAACGAAGTGCTCGGATTAAAAACGGGGTAAGACAGGGATGTAGTCTTTCCTCCCTATTGCTCAATATATACATCGAAGAAGCAATTACGGAAATATAAGAAAGGTCCAAGAGCGGAATTAAAATTCAAGATGAGAGGACATTAACGTCAGGATATTGCTATCCTCAGTGAAGAGTCTAATGAGAATAGAATACCGACTGAGAATATATCGAAGAAAGACGAAAGTAATGAGAAGAAATGAAAACAGCGAGAACTTAATATCAGGATTCGTGATCGCAGAGTAGATGAAGTTAAGGAATTCTGCTACCTAGGGGGCAAAATAACCATGAAAGACTGAACAAGAAGGATATCAAAAGCAAACATCTTGTTTTTTGAGTCATCAGTCTTCTGACTAGTTCAGTGTGACCCACCACCAGTTCCTCTCCTGTGTCAACCTTTTCATCTCAGAGTAGCAGTTGCAGTCCATATCCCCAATTATTTCCTGTACATATTCCATTCTCTGCTTCTCTCCAGAGATTTTAACTTCTACAGCTTCCTCCAGTACCATGAAGTTACTCCCCGATGTCTTAACTTACGTTCTACCATCCTATCCCTCCTTCTTGTCAGTGTTTTTCATATATTCCTTTCCTCACTAATTTTCCAGAGAACCTCCTCATTCCTTGCCTTATCAGTGCTTCTACTTTTCAACATTTGACCGTCGCACCACACGCCAAATGCTGCGATTGTCATCAGCTCCAGTTTCCCCACATAATATATTTCACTACTATACAATACGGTGCTCCAGATGTACATTCTCAAAATTTTCTTACTCAAATTAAGTACTATGTTTGACAGCAACAGACCTCTGGTCGAGGAATGTCATTTTTGCCAGTGCTTGTCTGCTTTTGATGTCCTCCTTGCTCCAACCATCATGGATTATTTTGCCACTTCTTTTGCTAATTCTTTAAGTTCATCTACTCCGTGATCACCAATCCTGATATTGAGTTTCTCTCTGTTCTCGTTTCTGTTACTTCTCATTCTTTTTGTCTTTCTTCAATGTACTCTCAATCCATATTCTGTACTCACGAGACTGTTCATTCCATTCAGCAAATCCTGTCATTCTTCCTCTCTTCCACTGAGGAGAGCAATGTCATCAGCAAATCTTATCATAGGTTTCCTTTCACCTTGCATTTTAATTCGACTCTTGAACATTTCTTTTATTTTCGTAATTGATTCTTTTATGTATAAATTGAACTGTAGTGACAAAAGACTACATCCCTGTCTTACACCTTTTTAATCTGAGTACTTCATTCATGGGCTCCCACTCTTATTATTACTGCTTGGTTCTTTTACATACTGAATATTACCCGTCATTGCCTATAGCTTACCCCCATTTTTCTGAGAATGTGGAACACTTTACATTGTCGAACGTTTTTCCAAGTCGACAAATCTCATGAATGTGTCTTGATTTTTCTTCACTGTTCCATCCATTATCAACTACAAAGTCAAAATTGCCTCTCTAGTGCCTCTGCCTTTCCTCTCTGTTCATAACCAACATCTCTTCAATTGCACACATTGCTCACCGATGGGTGCTTGCGCCAGAGTGGGTGAATGTCTTTCCTCTTGCATGTCAGATGAATGTCTGGGCTTTTCTCAAATGATCTACAGGTCCAGCACAGACATTTATCCCTATGGGTTGTGAAATGTAACTTAACCCAATCCTGCTGTATCTTCGTTATTTACAACTAAGTGATTACAGTTAATATAACTATTAACTTCCTTATTGAACGATATAGAAATCTTGTCCATTGAACACATACTACAGACTTACTTCAGTTCTGTCTGACCTGCTCAGCACGGTCTGAGTTCTTTTCCTGCCAATTTCCAGATGGAGGAGCAGTGGGGAGTGCAGAGGGGACTGGGGGCCAAATGTGCCCTCTGGTGGTGGTGTTGTGAACAGTCAGTTGGTCTCTGGACCTCAAGATGAACAAACAAAACTTGATATTCCCACCAATAAATCTGAATTTCCCGCCATTTTTACTTTCCCGCCAAAATTTCAATTTTGCGCCTTTTCGATAGGAGGGGAGGGATGGATGTGGATAGGAGGGGAGGGAGGGGTGGTGGGGGAAGGGGCCCACATGCGGACTGGGGAAAACCGATGACATCATCAGTGAGGTGGAGGAGTGCCCCAGAATGTATGCAAACCACACTAACAAAATGTGCTCGTAGCCCCCTTGCCCCACTGCTAATGTGGGCTGGTCAGAAAACGGATTACGCTATGCAGAGTGAAACTAACATTCTTCAAGAACAGTGTGAAAGGGCGCCAGTCAGTTTGGGAAACAACCGCGAAAACTTATTGCCACCCAAGGGGCGCTCGCTTCCTGCTTTTGACACTCTGTGAAAAGCCCCCTGCTGACCCTACGGGTCTGGCGAGAAACTTGTATACTTTTTACTCTCAGTAAAATGTGCCAAGCTCATACAATTAATTAATTATCACGTAACTTTAAGAGAAATGAGAAAAAATCACAAAACGATAAGTGACAGTCATGTTACAACTGCTCCACAAAGTTCTCGATTCAGAAAATCGCACGAAATGGTCAGGACGTCTTCGACTTCATTATACAGACGCACTCACTCACATATCTGTGAATGGATTAAAATCCTCATGGCACAGTTCAGGCTAGGCACTGTCATCAGCTTCAGATCAATGTGTGATGTGTGCGCAGGTATTGTCTACAAGTATTTTATTGCGACTGCTCTACTTGACAGTAGACAGTTTACATTATTGCAGATATGAGGGAGCATGTGGCAAAGCATAATACATATTTGACATCCTGTGTGTACAATATGTGTAAATGAAAACATGAAACATTCAGTAATATCAAATAGTAGGGCAACGCTGATAAGACGCCACTTTTGATATCAAACTGACACCAGATTAATTGACTAGTAATTAAACTGATCAATTACTTACCCCTCTGGGAAATCACCATCCATTGGACGGTCCCTTCCCACGCCCTAATTGGCCGGTAATGCAAAAATCAGTGGGAAATCAAATTTTCGTGGTAAATTAGATTTTCGGCGGTAAATTCAAAAGCTAATCACATTTAATTCCAGAGGACATAATACTAACAATAAATATAATAATATATTCTTTATTTATATATATTGGTGTGTATACTTATAAAAATTCAATTTGCATATGCTGGTGTGGAAGTATGTAGGTTACTCTCTTTACTTCATCATCTTTGGAATACAGGCACTGTCTAACTACGACGTCACAATGCAAGATGGGCGACCAAGAGTACTGCCACATACTACTCCCCTCCTCCTGTTGGCGTGAAGTTCAAAAATTGACGGGACACTAAAAGATCAGCGGAAAACTTCAAATTTTCTCCTGTGTTATAAAGAATAGCAGCTGCAGAAGGATAACTGTCGTTGATCGAGCGCTACAGTGTAACTCTACCGTCTTGTCAGTATTTTCTCTATTAGCGTAGCACTAGAGAGTTCCTGCAAAAGTCTAGACAATAGCTCTATACTGGAAGGATGGTTACAATGACAAACATTAAACTATCACCGAAATGCACAGGAGTACCCTCCTACTACACTACAGGTGAATAGCTCCTGGGAGGAACACAAGGATGGGAAATAATACTGCAACCTACTGTCCCAGTGTGGCTTTAAATCCCTGCCCGTTTATACATAATTTCTGTAGCAACAGCATTGAAGCATGAACCTCACTTGCACCTATTTACAAGTGGCAAGCCGCATCCTAGCCAGCAGAAACATGGGAAATACACTACGTGATCAACAGTATCCGGACACTCCCAGAAACATACGTTTTGCATGTTAGGTGCATTGTGCTTCCACCTACTGCCAGATACTCCACATCAGTGTCCTCAGCAGTCATTAGAAATCGTACGAAAGCAGAATGGGGCGCTCCGCGGGACTCACGGACTTCGAATTTGGTCAGGTGATTAGGTGTCACTTATGTCATACGCCTGTACGCGAGATTTCCACATCCTAAACATCCCTAGGTCCACTGTATCCGATGTGATAGTAAAGTGGAAACGTGAAGGGACGCGTACAGTACAAAAGCGTACAGGCCGATTTCGTCTGTTGACTGACAGAGACCACCGTCAGTTGAAGAGGGGAATAGACAGACATCTATCCAGACCATCACACACGAATTCCAAACTGCATTAGGATACAATACAAGTAATATGAAAGTTATGCGGGAGGTGAGAAAACGTGGATTTCATGGTCGAGCGGCTGCTCATAAGCCACACATCACGCCGGCAAGTGCCAAACGACGCCTCGCTTGGTCTAAGGAGCGTAAACATTGGACGATTGAGCAGTAGAAAAACATTGTATGGAGTGACGAGTCACGGTACACAATGTGGCAATCCGATGGCAGATTGTGGGTATGGCGAATACCCGTGAACGTCTTCTGCCAGTGTGTGTAGTGTCAAAAGTAAAATTCGCAGGCGGTGGTGTTACGTTGCGGCCGTGTTTCTCTTGGAGGGGGCTTGCACCCCGTGTTGTTTTGCGTGGCACTATCACAGCACAGGCCTACTCTGATGTTTTAAGCACCTTCTTGCTTCCCACTGTGAAAGAACAATTCGGGGATGGCGATTGCATCTTTCAACACGATCGAGCACCTGCACATAATGCACGGCCTGCGGCGGAGTGCTTACACGACAATAACATCCCTGTAATGGACTGACCTGAATCCTATAGAACACCTTTGGGATGCTTTGGAAAGGCGACTTTGTGCCAGGTCTCGCCGACCGACATCGATACCTCACTTCAGTGCAGCACTCCGTGAAGAGTGGGCTCCCATTTCCCAAGAAACCTTCCAGCACCTGATTGAACTTATACCTGCAAGAGTCGAAGCTGTCATCAAAGCTAAGGGTGGGCCAACATCATATTGAATCCCAGCATTACCGATGGAGGGCGCCACGAACTTGAATGTTATTTTAGCCAGGTGTCTGGATACTTTTGATCACATAGTGTACATTGTACGATATTTTTACGAGTGTAGTGTTCATTATATTACTCGAACACGGCATCGCATGACGAAAGCTGACCAGTCATCTCCAGTCTGCTACAGCACCGTCAGCTGAGTGTATTGTGAACCTGAAGATCCACTCATCATGAACTTTTCCTTGCAAGTGCCACTCGCGACTGGCTTAACCTGTGGCTTCCGGTCACCGACTCCTTGTGACCACTCCCGCCGCTGGCCATGGCAAATTGCGAAACAAGCAGATGCCATGTGGACTAACTGCAGTTCCACCTCTGAGATAGACTACTCAGTTTAAAAAACTCACTGCACCAAATCCGAAATGGAGATGTTGTTTTGTCCATACACCTCAAATTTCTAATGTAAAATGCAGAGTCGTCCTTTTTATACGAGTTGTTTTCGAAGACAGAAGAAATCTGACCATACACGCTTTTCACATCGCTAAAGCGTCGTTACTTGTTGTAGGACAGGCTGTATTTCCACTTATTCTCTCATTAGGTAGAAAAATCCGTTTTGTCAGTTCATGTCTGCCATGTCCTGCATCACAGGACTAGAATATTAAATTCATTTTTGGCTCATTATGGAGTACTAGGAGCAAGATCAGTCTACAGCGTGCCTCCTCACTTTCGATCTCTGAAGCTGATCAGACGCTCCCTCACCTATGAAGCCAAACAGCAGCACTGAGACGTATGTAAATATCAGGTTAACATTACGTATCATTTTATAAATTCGGTAATAGAGCTGATTTTATTACGATGGCCATCTCTCCCTGTCTATATGGGAGATTGATATTCCCTTAAAAGATCAAGCTGCAACGAAAAAACGCTTGATTGGCACTGCAACTCGTGAATCATATACGTGGTAGTCTCGCCATCGCTTCCACCCGCCTGCTGGTATGTCATTGATATCAAATTGATTGACTAATTAATTAAATTGATCATGAGAGTCCCTTTCCATGATGAGTAATTTTTTCTTGCAGTCAAATTACGTTCGTCAGGTAACAGTGACAGTCTGTGAGGGCTCCCCACAGGCTATGTAGTCACTTCCTCGGATACCACAAAGGGTGACAACCGTTGTCAAATAGCCGAAGACATCCAACGCAAATTACGTTCTGTTCTCAATTGCCTTGTCATGCTGGTGGAAGTAGATCACTTAGAATTTGGATATACTGCTACCACCCTAATCCTGCTGAGACCCGTCGGACTATGGGGGCAGTCTCCAATCTCCACCCCTGTGACGCCTCCGCGCCCATCACCGCCTCCACGAGCAGGTCGCATGTGTACAGCTGCTACCGCCACCACAGACTCTCTAACCTCCCCCCGAACGTCAAGGCTACACTGCTGCCGACCGACAACGCTCCGCTCGCCATGCCGGACAGCTGTTAATGATTCCAGACTCGCAAAAGTTGTCCTATCCTTGTCAGAAACACTGGGCGCTGAAATGTCGCTGAGGTAAATACCAGGATGTTGCTTCCTCTCATCCTTTCTACAAAACGAAACATTCTGAGACGTCTTTTCGAAATATCCAGGATAGGCTGACCCAGTGAGCAATAGCAAAATACCTGTCTGCTGACCACCTCGCCCCAAAACGTGTAGGAGCCAGAAGATCTGGGTTTCCCTCAGGATACAGCCCTGTAGAGTCGTGCCTATTGGCCTCCACCTAATCAGTGGGAGGATGCTTCGAAACTCAAATGGGAATCCCTGGAGGGAAGGCGATATTCTTTAAGAGGAACACTATTGAGAACCAACATTTGAAGCTGACTGTACAACTATTCTACTGCCGCTAACAACCATTTTGCCTAAGGCCCACGAAGATATGTTAAGAGAAATTAGAGCTCATATGGCTGCATATAGACTGTCTTTTTCTCCCTAAGTCTATTTGCGAGAAGAACAGAAAAGGAAATGACTCGTAGTGGTACATGCTACCCTCCACACCATATGATGGCTTGCAGGGTATGCAATTAGATGTAAACTGCGTCTACCTATTAAGACCTCTGTCCATCCATTTGTAGGTCCACACAACTCATGGAAGAATGTTCCCTCTTACTTATCGAAATGTTCAAATGTGTGTGAAGTCTTATGGGACTTAACTGCTAAGGTCATCAGTCCCTAAGCTTACACACTACTAAACCTAAATTATCCTAAGGACAAACACACACACCCATGCCCGAGGGAGGATTCGAACCTCCGCCGGGATCAGTCGCACAGTCCAAGACTTCAGCACCTGAGACCGCTCGGCTAATCCCGCGCGGCTCTTACTTATCGAGAAAACAAAAGATGGAACTTCTATTGTTGATTATCTTTCGGCGGAAACCTTCGTCTTAGGCCTTAATTTTCTGAATGCAATCACTTCGTAAGACGTATGTCAGAAGTTGTAATATGTTTGCTCACAATAATTAGAAGAAATGGTACAAAGCTCACTCCTCAACTCGTCCTTGATCAGAGTATCGCTTACGTGCCGCATTCAGACGAATTTCAGGTCTTCGATGCACAGCACTTAAATTCATCTTACTTAGACGAGTAAGAGATGTCTCCTGCAAAGTCACAGATCTCTGCTAATTGTCTCGAAATCCCAAGACATTCCGACAGCACTGTTTCATCGGTTAGAAGGTTGTCTAGTCCTCCACCCGTCACTAACTAGGTAGAGAGCTATCGCAATGCGAAAAATAGCACACTAACATACAGGAGGGAATTCACAACCATGCAGAGTATATGTGGAATGCACAACGAAATTCAGAAGCATAATGCCTACAATTCATCGATGTCGAACGACTATGTATAAACATCTCTCTATCTATCTATCTATCTATCTATCTATCTCTTCTCGTTCTTTTTATAACATCCAACGGAGTAAAACTGCGAACTATAAAAATTCCGTCTGTGCGTTGAAATCGAGCACATATAGTGACCACCATTACATACACATGCATTGGTCCAATGGATAAGATGGACAGTGATGGAAGTCGCTTTCACAGACATATATAAAATTTTGCCGCCTGTACTGGAGGAATTCCATGTCCTACAAACAATCACAAGGCAGGGTTCTTGTGTTGTTGTTTCGTAAGCAGTATGATACATTGGTTTTTTGCTGTAACACATCTGGGTAGTGTATGGCTACACACTTGGTCATCGCCAGACATTTTGTTTTCCTACCAGGACTCCGAGGTCTGCGTCAGGCGCTAAACTGACAGTAACACGTTTCTATCCATCGACTCTCGCGGAGAGCTGTACATCACATGGTGTAAGGTAAGCTGCTACCGTAACAAACAGGGTGGTTGAAATACAAGAGAGACGTGGCGTCTCTTATTAACAAAAATATGGAATACATCACAACATATAGAATCTGGAAGAGTTTGCAGCGTTGTGGAGCTTGATGACCTCAACTTTTAACCTCAACTTCCACAACGCGAGGTAGCAGATGTCTCGGTGTTCCATTTTAAAAGAGACCAAGAGCATTGATTCCTCATATCGGTAGTGTATATTACAACCAGGTATGTTGTCACAGTTTCAGTGTAATACCTAGTGTTCATCCTGATCTCCAAATCTTTGACCACTGGGCCATTCATTTTCGTGGCTTACAATGCATAACCACATGTGGAACAAGGGAGTATTCTGAAGGGCTTAAACCAGAACAGCACAGATAGTATGCACCATCAGTTGTCAATCCCACTGATGGAGGAATGGAACGATTTTCATACATCCAAATGAGCATGTAAGCACCATTATTCCTCCACATTTTTGTCGTATTTTCCTCAGTTTTACGTATTTTTCATGACGTTTGTAATTTTACCAGTTTTCTGTAATTTCAAAGCATTTTACCCATTGACTCGGATTCCAAACCACCACTCTTGACAACTTGTAACATCAACAAAACGTTCCATCGCATCAATCTCGTGCTGTTATCAGTCAGTGACGTTGTAACATGTTCATATCATGAACGCTGTTAAATTGTCTACATCACATGACGCAAATACTGTTTCTTAGAGTAGAAAATAGCCATCATAAGAGAGGATGTGCAAAAGTACCTCCTTTATCTGAAACACTTCATAAATTCGGTAAGATTTCATTACAAGTGGCCATCTCTCCCTATGTGGGTGCGAGTCACAAAGCAGTCTCACATTTATAGGATAACATCGGAGATTGAAAACTCTCACCAACAGCTTTGATGACTACCACCCCAACAATAGAATCATAATCCATAGCAGCACTGTGCCCTTTATTTCGAAACGAGTTACCCTTCATTGAATCTATCGGCTAAGGATCCTGTGCAAATCTCTAGTTTGTCTCTTTACGCATCTGTAACTGTTCCTCTGTCTTTAACCAACCGCTGCTCCCAACAAAACTATCTCCGATTTAATTTTGGACGGATGAGAACTAGGAGGGCATTATACCCACTATATTCGGAGTCTCGTGAAGGAACAGAACAAGCTGAGTTCCATTTACTCAATATACTACGATATTTAGCTTTTGCAAAGAGTATAACAGATGTTCCAGACTTGCACAGCTGACCGATGCTGCTGATGTAGACCAGTATTCTCGCTTTAATACCGTAACGACCGTTTCGCAAAGACTATTCTGTTCCAATCTTACTCATGTCACCCATCCAATTACACACATTCATGCTGAGGAGGTTAGCATTTTTCATTGCTTTATAACAGATAAGAGGCTGATACCTTTGGGGGTACTGTGGTGATATAACAGACGGTTAAGAAGAAGAAGAAGAAGAAAAATATGTTTTATGCATGACGGAGCTCCAGACGGAAGGAGTTTGAAACATTTTACGTAAATCACTTGTGCTATCAATTCTGTGGCATTGTTGTAGTGTTTGGATTCCATACCAAAAAGGTATTTGACAGAAATGATCATAGAACACAAACACACACTCCTAAGGATACACATTTCTGCACTTACACGTGCTATAACGTTAAAGCAGTGTGGTTTCCGACATATTATTCACGTGGAATGCAACGCTATTTATACTCCAACACAGGAAATATATTTCGAACATCTAACATACATTCACCTCACGAGTTTCCTATCCCACTCAACATGGTGAGAAATTTTTTAAGATGATAAAACTACTACTTTCTACACCAAAGGAAAGAAAACACAGATTATACGTGATACATGCACTACATAGTTTTCCAGGGGTGTATAGCGTCCATTGTTCACGTCTGATTACGGTCAGAAAATTCTGCATGCTTTCATCAGTCCTAAAATGATCGTGAAGAACGGAAAATCCAAGGACACCTTGCCCTGACAAAAATACATAAACAGTCTCAATTTACGGTATACTGATAATTTTTACTTATGGACCGTCTGACAGCAACGAAATAAAACACAATTTTAGAACTCACAAGCTGAAAACTTACAAACACACTCAACAAACACACACAATCACAACACCACACAGAAAACAACCAGATATACACCATGACCTACACACATAAACTAACACACAGAGTTGCAAACATCCTAAAGAGACAGGGCTTCAAAATAGCATATAAGCCTGGGCAAACCCTTCAATCACACCTAAGCCAGCCAGCTACCAAGAGGGACAAATTCCAACAGTCAGGAATATATAAACTTGAATGTCAAAGTTGTGATGCAATATACATAGGCATGACATGCAGGAATTTTGAAACAAGATACAAAGAACATATCAGATGTTGGAAGTATGAAACAAACCATTCCACATTTGCAGAGCATTTAAAACACTACAACCACCATCCTACAAACATGGAACAAGAAATGAAAAAATGAGAATAAGCAACCATGACAAACATTTTATACAAACACAAGAAAACTTCCACATCCAGAAAGCAATAGCAGAAAACAAACATGTGATAAATGAACAAACACACATCAGCATAGGCTCCCTACTACACTTAATAAAGGAAATGATAACATAAATCAAAAAAACTCTTCCCCACGCCACCTGGACACACACATACAAGGGGAAAAAAATTATACCACACCAAAATACAGACACACACACACACACACACACACACACACACACACAGCATTAAAATATATATATCACACCAAAACACATACACACACACACACACACACACAGCAAAATAATAATAATAATAATAATAATAATATCACACCAAAACACACACACACAAACACATGCACAAACGCACACACAAATGCATACACGAATAGACCACGGATACTTCAATAATTACACTCATAAGTTTCGATCTTTGGCAAAAACATTTGACAGTCGGCAACAGAAACCAAAACATTGCATTAAAACAAGCGTTCAGTGCATAATTCTGTGGAATGTGGAAAAAACCGCAAATTGGCGTTCATAAGAAGACGAACAACACCAAAAATGCAATAGGAGCATTATATGTAAGAAATTGTCCACGCAACCTGTAAGTACAGTTCAAAACATTACTACTTAATAGGAATAACAACCACCAGAACTGTTTATAACCTGTAGGCACAGTGACAAAATCTAAATAAAATAGCCAACTTATGTACATATTCCAGGCCACTGATGATGCCTTGCAGAAAATAAAGGCGAAACGCGTATGGCACTAAAATTGTGTTTTATTCAGTTGCTGTCAGACGGTCCATAAGTAAAAATTATCAGTATACCGTAATATTACACGCAACTGAGGAAGACAGGACTACAAAAGTTGAAGTCTCAATTTAAAATGGTTCAGATGGCTCTAAGCACTATGGGACTTAACATCTGAGGTCATCAGTCCCCTAGAACTTAGAACTACTTAAACCTAACTAACCTAAGGGCAGCACACACATCCATTCCCGAGGCAGGATTCGAACCTGCGACCGTAGCAACAGTGCGGATCCGGACTGAAGCGTCTAGAACTGCTCGGCCACAGCGGCCGGCGTCTCATATTCATCATAATTCATGTGCGTCTTTTGCATAGTTACAGTGCAAAGTAGGCGAAAGTGGGTAGTTGGGTCACCTGGAAAAGTAGGTAGCCATCCGTATATTAACCCTAGTTTCTTACCTATTTGACCGAACAAGTGCTTAAAGTTTAGGTACTTTTGCCATAAAGAAGCAATATTCTGTAGAAAATTTCAAAATTTCAGCGTTTGTCGATCATATAGGTAAGAAAAGGTTGGCGCTTTAGATTCTGATACCTAGTTTTGGCTGCTTTTCCAGGTCATCGAACTACCCACTTTTTGCTCCTCCGCACTATAGCAATGCAAAAGGCACGTATAAATTATCGTAAATAGGAGACTTATGTTTAGCTTTTTGGCAAGGGAAAGGTATCCTGGCGAAGCAATGGGTAGTTAGCTGACCTGGAAAAGTAGTGGAAACCATATAGCGGATTTTTCCTGGTAAATTCCAATTTTCATGGCAAATTTAAATGCTAATTACATCGAGTTGCAGAATAACAATAATAATAATTATTAATAATAAATAACAATAATACATCCTATATTTATAGAAATTTCTCTTTGCATACTGCAGGTGTGGAAGTATGTAGGGTTCTCTCTTGATTTCATCATCTTTGGAATACTGATTCAGTTTATGAAGTCATAAACAATCCATGATGGCTGACTCAGAATACTGGTACAGTCCGTCCAATTTCCCTCCTCCTATTGGTGGGAAATTCAAAAACTGGCTGGACACTGAAAAAGCAGTGCGAAAATTCAAACTTTCTCCAGCCAGCCTAGCCGATAGCCCTATGTGGGAACGATGGGTAATAATAGGTCAGCAAACTGTCACTGTAGCTGTGCCCGTAGCTAGTTTTATTTCGATGGCCACCTCTCCCTGTGTAAGTGGGTGATTGATATTCCATTAAAAGATCAAGCCACAACGAAAACACGCTTGGTTACCACTCTAACTGAAGAATCATATCCGTGGTAAAATTTTGTATTTGTGGAGATCCACAGCCTACAGATGCTTAATAAACATAAACATGGTCCACAGCAGGGTATAATGCGCTGTTTGTTTAATCGTTCGATTAGCTAATTTCGGCTAAGCGTCATTGCCAAGTACATTTTTATCATCTGTATTTCATGTCATTTTCAAATCATTTTGAAACTTCAAAAAAGAGTAGTCATTTACCGTGATTTTGAAAGGATCCACACTACAGTAACACCTTTTAAGATCCTATTTTGAACTTTGCTCTATGTACAACAACATGGTAAGTAGTGTGCATCTTTTCGTAAAATGACAGAATATGTCTACTTTTTACTTGTACTTAAGAATGATTTGAAAATTACATGAAATACAGTAGTTGTAAATGTCCTTAAGAAGGACACTTACTGGAAATTAGCTAATCAAATGATTGAAATAGCCGGCCGCGGTAACCGAGCGGTTCTAGTCGCTTCGGTCCGGAACCGCGCGACTGCTACGGTCGCAGGTTCGAATCCTGCCTCGGGCATGGATGTGTGTGATGTCCGTAGGTTAGTTAGGTTTAAGTAGTTCTAAGTTCTAGGGGACTGATGACCACAGATGTTAAGTCCCATAGTGCTCAGAGCCATTTGAGCCATTTGAACTACTAAAATCCCTTTGCGTGGTGAGCAATTTTTTTCCTGTAGTCGGATCATGTTCTCCAGGTAACCATTACAGACGCTTCCGTGACGTATCTAGATGCCTCCCACAGGCTAGGTATTCATTTCCTTAGATACCAAAATGAATGGTAACCGTCGTGAAATAGTTAAAGATATCCATCGTTAATTACGCTCTGTTCTCGGTTGCCTTGTCCTGCTGGTGGAACTAAGTCACTTAGAATTCAAGTACATTATCCCAGAATAAAACTGCTGAGACCTGTCGGTCTAAGGGTGGAGTAGGATGATTCACACTCTTCTCCACACCCGCAACACATCCACCCCCATCCCCGCCTCCGTCGCCGGGTCGCATGTGACCAGCTGCCACCGAGTCGCGGATTCCGACACGCATCAGGACTCGACCGCTACCGACCGCCAACCCACCACTCGCCATGCCAGGAAGCTGTTAATGATTCCAGACTCGCAAAAATTCTCTCACACTCTTAAGAAGAACTGGGCGCTAATTTGTGGCTGGGGTAAATATCAAGATATTGAACAATATGTTTCCCCTCATCGCATATGCAAACAGAAACGGCTTGAGATGAGTTTTCGAAATATGCCGCAAAAGTTGACGCAGTGAACACTAGCAAAATACCTTGCAGCGGAAACCCCATCCGAAACTTTTATGAGCTTGCCGATCTGGGTTTCCCTCAGAATACAATTCTGTAGAAGCGTTCCTGTTGGCTCCCTCCAAATTAGTGGGTGGATGTTTCGAGAACTGAAATCGGAATCCCTGGAGGGAAGGCGATGTTCTTTTCGAGAAACACTACTGAGAATCGACATTTGAAGCTGACTGTAGAAGGATTCTACCACCGCCAAAATAAATTTCGCATAAGGACCACTAGGATACACCAAATTAGTGCTCATACAGAGCTGTATATACAGTCTTCTTTTCCTCTCGCTCTGCTTACGAGTGGAATACGAAAGGAGATCTCTAGTAGTGGTACAGGGTACAGTCCGCCACGCACCGTACGATGGCTTGCAAAGTATCCATATAGATGTAGATACAAATTTAATCTATCTATTAAGATGGCAGTCCATCCATTTATAGTCACACAAAACTCACGGCAGAGTGGTGTCTCTTATTTATCTAGAAAATGAAAGATGGAACTCTGCTGCTGATTGTGTCTCGGTAAAAATCGTCGTATCAGCTCCGAATTTCCTCATTGCAATGACTTTGCGAGACGTATGTGAGAGGATGTAATACGTTTGCCCACAATACTTACAAGAGGCGGTATAGAGCTCACCTCTCCACTCCCCTTTCGTCAGAATATAGCTTACCTGCCATATTCTCACGAATCTTCCACTCTTCGATGTACAGCATTTGAATGCACCTGATTTCGACGAATAACAGATGCCGCTGGCAAGTCACAGACCTCTTCTACTTCTCTCGAAATCCCATGACCTTCTGCCACCCCTCACTGACTTGGTAGAGAGCTATCACGGCGAGAAAACGGGACGCGAACACACAAGAGAAAAATCGCAACCTTGCAGAGTATACGTGGACTACACAAAGAAACTCACAACCCTAACACGTACAGTTCATCGATAGCAAATAATTGTCTGTAAGTATCCGCCTGTAGGGGGAGATTCGGGGCATAATCGCGGCATTCCTCATTTATTTCCCCCACGTGCTGTTTGATAGTGGACCGACCATGATATTGTACATGATCAAGAGCAGTGTATACCCACATGAGTAGTATACATATGACAGTGCCTGTTATTTATTTTCCAAGATACTACTCCAGGCGGGTGTAAAATGAATGTGCGCAACGGAGAATAATACATGCTAAAATGAAGATTGGCCTTGTCTGACTACCCCCTGAGTGGGATCTTAGGATCTCTTAATTCTATAAATTACAATATAAACATAAATGAATGACGAAGGAAACTAATCCTCCTAAATGATAAACGTTGTTACTGCTTATATATTTATTGTAGATTAAAAAAAAAACATATTACAAAACTTACATTTCCTAAGTAAAATTACTAATCAATTGCCCAACTTTGCCCCTTATTATGACTGCGCGGTCTAATATCAATAACGCGAAATGACTGACATCATATACGTGCCAAACACTACAAGACACTACTTTCAAAGATGATCTATGGTGGTGTGCAACCTCAGTGGAAATAAACTAACGTGATCACAGCTCATCAGCTTTTATAGTCCTGATAAGGCGAGGCAATTTGCGATATCACCTGTGTACTGTGTCCGGTGCGTCGAAGTGATGGTTCTCGTACTCGTCTGCGACGAAGGAACAACTCCAGCCACAAATAACTCTTTCAAACACAGCCACAAGGACGGAGTTCTCTCAACTGCTGAACGCTGTGTACTCAACGACGACTTCCAAACCGGAGGTGAAGTCCAGAACTGTATAGGTCCGCAGCAGTACAGTGCCTAACTGTTCTATCAACTCTCCTGAAAGCAAATACAGCAAATCGGGCCGGACCAACAAAGCTGATATCGAGCGACTGTCACACACGGGCGCTCACAACGAAGACCTCGTTTCTCCAGCCTGGCTTCCCAGCAAGGCTTGGCTCCCCACCATCGTAATTCCGAAAACGAATCAGATTCCTGCAACCATGGAATATTCTCCCTCTCTACAGTTTCTTCCGAACAACGACTAACCATATTTTAGTCTTTTGTCGTACAGCGCGGAATGTTCGCGAGGAAAAACCTATACTCGTACAATGGTACGCTTCTGAGTAAAAATCCTTGGAAATAACCCAGCCTGCGTTGTTTCCGAGGTGCCGCTTCTTCGTTCCTCTCACCTGCGTCCAAGATTTTCAGCGGTTGGACGTATTATCCAGTTATCCTTCCAGCCCCTACTACAATAGCGGCCTACCGTCACTCTATTGTGCTCCAGAGCTCAGGTGCCACGACGTCCGTCTAGCTACTTCCTGTGTTTAAGAAGGCCAACACCTGTGTGGGCCTTCCAGCCAGAGCTTGCGTTCTGTCAGCCATTTCATTTCCACTGGCATTCCAACCTCTACTAGTATAGGCAATCTTTCATTACGCTGTTTTTATGATAAAGCCACTCCGTCACCTTTCATGCAATAAGCGTTAACAATTATTTACAAGAAGTATGTGACAATGTAAGTCTCCTTTATATATGCATATATACGATGTACAACCTGTCACATGATACCTAATTGTGTTTGTATATCACAGCAAAGTATGTGGATGAGTTCTTGTACGGCGCGAAATTATAGCCACCTTACAATACCCCCACCTAACGAACTATTTTGTACTAGGATGTGGTAATTCTTTTATTGTTATCTCATTCAGTACAAAATCATATACCCATCAATTGTCTGTAGAAGCGAACTAGTAAGAAAACGAGGCAGAGGAACTGAATCATGATATGTTCTTCTACAGTCATTCTGCATTCATTCATGGGTTTACTGTCATAAATTTACTTATTACATGTTTATTACAATATGTCTACCGTTTATGTTTGGAACATTTTTCCGAGATGTGACAATTGGAATATACCATATCTAAAGAAATTTAACTAACATTACAAAACTTTTGTATGTTCTTTCAAAAATGGCAGTTCCCATCTTTCTTTAGACTTAAGGCCCACGCTCTCTGTCATTCATCCATACCTAAGACATAGGTCGAGGCAAGAAATATTAAAGTATCCTAATTTTTGCAAAGTGGTCGTCCAATAAACTGCATGTGCTTCATTTAGCCATTGGTATGCAAAAACAAGCAGTTACATCAATTATTCAAGAGGTTATCTATTGGTCATTATACAATTATATAATATTCTGTGAAACATCCTTCCTTAATTTCACTTGGTCGTATTTCTGCTCTTGGCTTAAATTACAAAGGAAAATATTATTTCACAAACTGATTGACCAAGACTAGTTTTTCCTCAACGTGTATACCCTTTAAACATTTCCAAAATGTTATGTTCTAAAGCATTCTTTGACAAACTGCATTTATGTTTACTGTGACAATTAATATTTGTAATAAGAGTTTGGATCGACCACCAATTTTAACTAATGT
Organism: Schistocerca gregaria; assembly: GCF_023897955.1. Lineage (NCBI taxonomy): Eukaryota > Metazoa > Arthropoda > Insecta > Orthoptera > Acrididae > Schistocerca > Schistocerca gregaria. The sequence goes on along the minus strand of NC_064921.1, from coordinate 801,311,885 downwards.
GTTTGTTCACAGTATGTAAAATGTAATTCATAAAAACATTAACAACTCATAGCATCATTAACAAATAAATCACAAACAATAATTTTACATAAATTCATACACAAATAAAATTCTGGAAATATGCAAATATATAAAAACAGCGAAGGACATTACGTCATTATCAAAGAAAAAGTCAAACAATATTTTACATGAATACATACACAAATATTTTCTTAAGACTACCCTGAAAAATAAGTACAAAATGTTTACACAAATGGTAGATGTTGGAAACCGTTAGTTTGTGGGTATAACTGTTCAGTGTTCACTACATTATGCACCTTTTTTTTGTCCAGTGTCACACACTGATTCGGATTTCACAACACACTTTCGTCTTCATTTGTGTACGGGGATGGAAGCTACAGTTTTTTGTGATGTTAAGGACACGAAGATTGTTCGAGATTAGACATGTTGCCTTTGTAAGTCAGTCCTTGAACCCTCAGCCCATTGTTGGTTCCGTCAGGTTACCAGCCTCTCGATGATGTGGAAGGGTCCTCGGATTATACAGCCAGGTAAGTGCGTGTATATTTTGAAACAGCCAAGATTTTTGACGATTTTGAACACAGTATGGGGAAGGTTCATTCAGGTAGGATCTTTACGTCACCCAGAATACTTCTGCGTCAGCTAAGAGAAGTGTAATTGTATCAAGTCTTCACTTCTTCGTGTTTCTTCTTTTACTATGTTTGTGTTCCTACTCTTCTGTTCTCCATGTCGCTTCTTTCTCTTAATATAACCATTGTACTTTGGATAAGGATATCGATAATTGTGGACAGGTAGGTTATCTGTTTGGTGGCACTATACGTGGAACTTGAGTCGTCGTGTATGACTCAGATTCCTCAGAAGTTGACTGACCACTACTGATTACGATATTATCAGCCTTTGTCTGGCGGACGATTGCAGAAGAAAAGCAAATATAGTTCACAGTTCCGTACAGCTATTAGCAGTTCCACTGTAGGCTTAACTGACTGTATTATGTGTGCAAATGGTTTCTCTCGTCTTCATCGTGCAGTACACCAGTGGAGACAAGTCATTAGTGGCCATTTAAATACCACCTCTGCTGCACTGGCCATGTTACCTGTTGCCGTTGGCTGCTACCCGGGCAAGGTCTTCAGGCAGCCGATGAATAGCCCCCATCCTCATATCCGCCGCGACATGACTGACAGCGCCCCTTGCTTCTGGACCCTTCTGTCTGCTCAGCATGTTATTGCTTCCAGTGTTTCTCGCAAAGTTTTTTGCGCATCCTGTGCTCACTAATGCCCAGAACTAGTTTCCAATTTACAACAAACACTATACAATACATAACACAATTTAATGACATTATGAAATATAAAATTTTCAAATGCACTCACTAGTGAGGTCATTTACCTTTACAGTTATTATTGTTTTATTTGTATTATTAGCCAAGACACTAACATATTTACTATTATTATTCTTATATTTTTTCTACATCTACATCTGCATTTATACTCCGCAAGCCACCCAACGGTGTGTGGCGGAGGGCACTTTACGTACAAAGTACGTGTACAAAGTTAAGTATGTACAAAGTTAATGTTTCTCATAAAGGAATCGCCTCTACCTACGTCAATGAATTATTAAATATCTGCCGGCACCTGTATTCCTATAAAAGTATATGTTCATTAGTTGTTCATACAATAATAGAATTAATCCTCACCAAATCCCAATGGTAATAGTCGCAAACACTACTTGTTAAACTATTTGTTAAACTACTGGCCCATAGGATGTTTATATAAGTCTAAGTACTACACTGTCGGGGGTATCGCAACATTGCCTGATCTCATAGCTCTTGGTTTATATTTTGGATGTCATCGTGAATATCTGTGAACAATATAGTGCACGTCTGCACACACAAAAATACACAAATGAATGATTCGTCGGGCCTCTTCTTCATTTCATGCTTCTAGCGAGCTTCCTGTGGACAATCATACTACTTAGCAAGTTTAGCGCAATTACTGATATCTTTTATTTCAATCACACTTTCACGTACCTTTTCTCATGGTTTTACTCAGTAATACCTTCTCTTCTCTGTCCCCCTTTTTCAGATCTGCTGTTGTCACCTTTCTCAGGTGGTCTCCTCCTTTCATCTTAATAAAGTTACATTTTATTTTATTAGCGGTACCTGGAAATACAAAGATTTTAGTACATTATATAAAATCACTGCTTATCAACACGACTGTCATGTCCTTATGTATTACCCTCTGTGTCCTGTGCTTTGAACGTACAGATTTGTACTTTTCCTTTATTACATTTTACGTGTCTATACCCCCTTATTACACTTCCATTTTATGTCCTTCTAACACTCAAATAATATTTCGGTGCGACAATACGGAGTTCCACAAAACTGGCCACCATGAACCCAATTATTCCGTCTCTTTGGACAGCATGAATACAACTTTCCCATACAAATAACAGTGCGCTCTCACGTAGACACGTGGAGCTGGTCACCTATTGAACTCCCGTTTCTCTGAATGGAGACAAATCATACTTGGACGACACACCTGCGTGTCACTGCAAACCCTATTAACAAGTCACTCATTTATGATCCTATTGCTAAACATGTAAAATAGACACTCATTTCTATTTTTTTACTGACGTTCTCTCTTAATATGTTCCACATCAATTGGTTAACAAATTTTATCTATTCACAAATTTTTACAACATTTTTGCAGTACTACATGTTTCTCAATATCACTTTATTCCTTCGTGGACAGATAGCACATCTTAAGTTCTAAACACCTTCTAAAATTGTACACTCTGCTTGCTACATCAAGAAAAATACTCTAATTTCCTTACTCACGGCATCCTGCCCTTTTATGTACTGTCGTACCTCTTTTAACTTGATAATATTATAGAAAGTTTGATAAATCTACAGATCCCTTCAGTGTAATACTTAAATAAATTGATAACTATATACAACACTATACTGTCACCATACGAACTCACTTTGATTCTTCCTCCTCATTCTACGCTATTTTGCCATGCTCTTCCAGGTCTGTGTGGTCTAATTTCAACTCATTGTTACCGATTCCCATTCCTATTCGCTCCACCTCTTGCTTGGTCCGACCGCTGACGAGTTTCTCTATTGTCGCCCCATGATGCGCCATTATTTTGTGGCTCCCATCTCCGGTCATTTTGTTGCTTGTATTCTCTGCCATAGTTCCTCCACTGTCCATTATTCCCACTACATCTCTCTGGTCCATGTTTTGGTGAGGCGGCCGATTTACATTGTTTTGCCAATCACGGCCTCTATCATTCCCTCCGTTGTTCCCCCTTCTTTCATCTTGCACGTCTCTCTGCCTACGTTTTTCTCGCGCCTGCTGCCCGTTGAAAGCGAACTCCAATTCTCTTAGGATACCTTTGAACCCTTCTACATCACTTCCGCATCGGCTGACGAGGGTTTTCTGGTAGGAAATTGGTGACTTCATATAACATAATCTTATGATCTCAACAGGTGTGCATGGATCGTCCAAATACTGATATTTCTTGGATAAGTTATCGAAAAATTTCACTGGACTATGGAACCCTGAGCTCTCCAAGTCTCTGCTCATCATTATTTCCTGCTTGATCCTACCCTGTGTCTCCTTGGACCAGTATTTGTTTAAAAATGCGTCACGAAACTCTTCGTATGACGTGCACGTTTTTGCAATGTTCCACATGCATTCGGCCGTTGTTCCATCGACATATGAACATACGAAGTCCAGTTTGTACATCAGAGGCCATTGGGGAGGTAACGATAACTCAAACTGACCAATAAAAATTTTAGGTGTAAAACATTACTCTCGTCTTCGTAATGCTGAAATTTTCGTACAGATATAAAATGCTTAAAATAGAAAATTTCATTAGAGTTTCTTCCCGCCCAGCCTATCACATTCTCGCTTGGTGCTAACGTTCTCTGTCTACCATTACCTTGGGCATCTCCTCTTCTATTCCCTGTCACGTTTTCCTCACTGGAAAAATGTTCCGTGGTGCTGATTATCGGATAACAATTATGAATATGAAATATTTCATTGCTGTTCTCCTTATTCGCAATTTACGATCCAGCCGTGCCATGTGTACACGTGGGGGCCATATCTCTAGCGATATTTCGTTGCTCTGCAGATATACTTTCAGTGTGTACATCGTACATTCGAGCACATTCTAATATCGTCTGGGCTTGAACATGATCGTGAGGAGTTTGAACTGGCTCTATCGGTTTCTGTTGTTGCCAAATCGCCTACTACTTCTTTGCTGAGAGGTGATTTTTGCCTTGGTTGCTACCTGACTTCCTGAGATAATTGCTTAATTTCGCTCTCTATGTTCTCTTTAAATTGGGAGAGCTCCTCGGTCAATGCCTTATTTGGTGCAAATTCCGTCTTTTGCAGGTGCGTCATTCTACTTGTTTCACGCGCCCCTGCAACTTCGTTAATGCACATCTAGCTATCTTTGTCGTATTTTTTGTCTGCTCTAATGTTTCAAGAGCAATCGGCTTTGCGCCCCTCGCTAGTAATCGTGCCTCGTTCGCTGTTCTTCTAACCTCCGCAGTCTCTCGTTATAGTTTAGTTCGGAGCGTCACTACCTCATTTATCACTTGCCTCGTTTCATGTTTTATTGACTGAATTTCGACACTAACGTTCTGAATTTTACTTCCCACTCGAGCAGTAACGTTCTGAATTTTACTTCCCACTCGAGCAGTAACGTTTTGAATTTTGCTTCCCATTTCTGAGCTGACCTGCATTACAGCACTAACGTTTTGGATTTTACTTCCCATTTCTGAGTGTATTTCATGATTCCCTCTCGTTATTTGACTGCCAATTCAGCGCGTACTTAATCATTCCCCCTTTTTATTTGCTCTCTCAATACAGTGCTGACATTTTGAATTTTATTTCCCATTTCTTTTAGGTATTCAAGTATGTCCAACACACCTGTGTTATCTAAATCTTCTCTCCTATTGTGGCTTTCGCTTTGTCTACTCCTAGGTGATCTTCTGCACTCTTCCCTTTCGATTTCTTGGTATTCAAAAAATTCATCACCGCGTGCCCTTGATGTGCTGCCTTGTGACGATGCCACTGACGGCGATCTACCACGATTCTTAATAGTTTTGCGTTCCATTGGACTCCTTACATTATATTCCAGTATCTTTACGATTGCCTCAGTGAGTAGCTGTTCCTCATCTTCACTATCAGGTTGCCACCACTGGCTTGACTGCGTCTATCATCCTCAAAATTTCCTTTGGCTCGTCATTCTTCTCACCTGTGCCCTGTGCTGCAAACATAGCTAACTCTTTCTCATCCCATAGGACCTCTTCACTACCCCGTGCATCCGCCATTTATATACTGTTACAACTAGTGATCTGTTGTGCGATTAAGGGCGTTTTCACCCTAGTTATCATGGACTGATCCCTGCTAACAGCTCCCTCTTAAAGGTACACAATCTACACTATCCACATTTATTACGTAACGGGCATGTAAAATAAAATATCTACACGAAAGCAGCTAAACTAATGGCAACGTCGTGAACGAGCAGTGTCGTTACAATGCATCAAAATATACTGACATATAACATAAATCAATAAACTGCAGTCAGTGGGCTGAAGCGTAACGCCTCTTTACGACTGTTATCAGAGGAGTCTACGTAGGATCCTGCCAGGGTAAGCCATATCCATGATACTACTCCAGGCTGATGTAAAATAAATGTGCGCAACGGAGAGTAATACACGATAAAATGAAGATTTGGCCTTGTCTGACTACCCCCTGAAGCAGAACTTAGGATCTCTTAATTCTATAAATTACAATCTAAACATAAATGGATGATGAAGAAAACTAATCCTCCTAAATGATAAGCGTTGTTACTGCTTATACATTTATTGTAGATTAAAAAAAACATTTATATTACAAAACTTACATTTCCTAAGTAAAATTACTAATCAATTGCCCAACTTTCCCCCTTATTATGACTGCGCGGTCTAATATCAATAACGCGAAATGACTGACATCATATACGTGCCAAACACTACACTACTTTCAAAGATGATCTATGGTGGTGTGCAACCTCAGTGGAAATAAACTAACGAGATCACAACTGATCAGCTTTTATAGCCCTAATAAGGCGAAGCAATTTGCGATATCACCTGTGTACTGTGTCCGGTGCGTCGAAGTGATGGTTCTCGTACTCGTCTGCGACGAAGGAACAACTCCAGCCACAAATAAACTCTTTCAAACACTAGGACGGCAGAAGGCGGTCGCCTAACTAATATACTCTAATACTGTCTTCTCCTCTCTGTGTTCTACAGACCAGAAGCGCGAATTGCCAGTCACAAGGACGTCTCAACGTAAGTATAGTCAAAGGAAGTGCTCTCAATTGCTGAACGCTGCGTACTCAACGACGACTTCCAACCCGGAGGTGAAGTCCAGAACTGTAACAGTACAGTGCCTAACTGTTCACAACTCACAACCAAGACCTCGTTTCTCCAGCGCTGGCTTCCCAGCAAGGCTTGGCTCCCCACCATCGTAATTCCGAAAACGAATCAGATTCCCGAAACCACGGAATATTCTCCCTCTCAACAGATTCTTCCGAACGCCGACCAACCATATTTTAGTCTTTTATCGTCCAGCGCGGACAGTTTGCGAGGAAAAACCTATACTCGTACAATGGTACGCTTCTGAGTAAAAACCCTTGGAAATAACCCAGCCTGCGTTGTTTCCGAGGTGCCGCTTCTTCGTTCCTCTCACCTGCGTCCAAGATTTTCAGCGGTCGGACGTATTATACAGTTATCCTTCCGGCCCCTACTACAATAGCGGCCTACGGTCACTCTATTGTGCTCCAGAGCTCAGGTGCCACGACGTCCGTCTAGCTACTTCCTGTTTTTGAGCAGGACCACCACCTGTATGGGCCTTCCACCCACAGCTTGAGCTCTTCCTGCCTTTTCATCTCCACTGGCGTTCCGACCTCTACTAGTATAGGCAATCATTCACTAAGCCGTTTTTATAATAAAGCCACTCCGTCACCTTCCATGCAATAAGCGTTAACAATTATTTACAAGAAATATGTGACAATGTCAGTCTCCTTTATATATTCATACATACAATGTACAACCTGTCACATGATACCTAATAGTGTTTGTAGGTCACGGCAAAGTGTCTGGATGAGTTCTTGTAAGGTGTGAAATTATAGCCACCTTACAATTTAGAAGCAAACCCAGTACTTATGCGTTTATCCAGCTATCTCACATCGAGAGCCAATTAACCAACAAGTAAAAGCCAGACCATATCAGTGTCAATGTTTCCTCCAGCACAAGCACTCATCTTAGTATCTCTTACTCCTCGATCTGAACTCTAGAGCAACTGTCTCTCGGTGAACACCGATGGAATTTACCGTAACTCGTCTCCTACACAATCACATTTTAGTGGGCGGGTCAACCTGACATATTCTTCTGCTTAAGCCCACCGACGTGTGAGTTCTTAGTATTTGGATTGCCTCCGTTAAGATTCCTGCAAGTGAATCCGAATCTGACGTATTCATTCTATTTCAGCCCACTCCAGATGCTTTCTGCAAGGTATTTTACGGAAGTTAACTTTTCCGATGACAATATACTGGATTACTAGTCCCATTAATGTGCAAGAGGTTTAGTTACTTTGAGGTCCACTACCAACTCCACCACAAGCCTTCCCACTTGTGTTAACAAATATATTGCAAGCAGCTGTACAGTGCATAGTGGAGGATACATTACACCAGTGTTATTGACTACCCATCCATCCCAGTCTCACATTCTGATCGAGTAAAATACTACGTATATACTTTCATACATACCCTAATCTACGCTACGTTTCTGCGGGAAATACGTCATCTTTCTTAGAGGTTTTTTTTCCGTCACACATTCGACTCGAGTATACCAACCTACGAGGTGCATTCAAGTTCTAAGGCCTCCGATTTTTTTTTTATTAACTACTCACCCGAAATCGATGAAACTGGCGTTACTTCTCGACGTAATCGCCCTGCAGACGTACACAATTTTCACAACGCTGACGCCATGATTCCATTGCAGCGGCGAAGGCTTCTTTAGGAGTCTGTTTTGACCACTGGAAAATCGCTGAGGCAATAGCAGCACGGCTGGTGAATGTGCGGCCACGGAGAGTGTCTTTCATTATTGGAAAAAGCCAAAAGTCACTTAGAGCCAGGTCATGTGAGTAGGGAGCATGAGGAATCACTTCAAAGTTGTTATCACGAAGAAACTGTTGCGTAACGTTAGCTCGATGTGCGGGTGCGATGTCTTGGTGAAACAGCACACGCGCAGCCCTTCCCGGACGTTTTTGTTGCAGTGCAGGAAGGAATTTGTTCTTCAAAACTTTTTCGTAGGATGCACCTGTTACCGTAGTGCCCTTTGGAACGCAATGGGTAAGGATTACGCCCTCGCTGTCCCAGAACATGGACACCATCATTTTTTCAGCACTGCCGGTTACCCGAAATTTTATTGGTGGCGGTGAATCTGTGTGCTTCCATTGAGCTGACTGGCGCTTTGTTTCTGGAATTAAAAGTGGCATCCACGTCTCATCCATTGTCACAACCGACGAAAAGAAAGTCCCATTCATGCTGTCGTTGCGCGTCAACATTGCTTGACAACATGGGCAGCCATGTGGTCGTCCGTCAGCAGTCGTGGCACCCACCTGGATGACACTTTTCGCATTTTCAGGTTGTCATGCAGGATTGTGTGCACAGACCCCACAGAAATGCCAACTCTGGAGGCGATCTGTTCAACAGTCATCCCCCAAAACAATTCTCTCCACTTTCTCGATCATGTCGCCAGACCGGCTTGTGTGAGCCCGAGGTTGTTTCGGTTTGTTGTCACACGATGTTCTGCCTTCATTAAACTGTCGCACCCACGAACGCACTTTCGACACATCCGTAACTCCATCACCACATGTCTCCTTCAACTGTCGATGAATTTCAATTGGTTTCACACCACATGATGCTTTTGCTTCGCGTATCAGTCACATAACACGAACAGACGTGAGCTCACAGGATTGGTAAACAGCGGCTACAAAGTGTCGAGCTGTAGAATCGATGTTACTGTTCACCAATACATGTCATGTAACTACAAACAGGTCTATGTGTGTTAATCTTGGGATAGCAAGTACAATGACCTCAAAGTGATTTTGGAAACTGAGAATGTATAGTAAGGTATGGAGGTGGGGCTCGTTCGAGTAGAGGAGGAGGAGGAGCTGTGCAGCAAACAGACACATACAGTCCTGGAAATTGAAATAAGAACACCGTGAATTCATTGTCCCAGGAAGGGGAAACTTTATTGACACATTCCTGGGGTCAGATACATCACATGATTACACTGACAGAACCACAGGCACATAGACACAGGCAACAGAGCATGCACAATGTCGGCACTAGTACAGTGTATATCCACCTTTCGCAGCAATGCAGGCTGCTATTCTCCCATGGAGACGATCGTAGAGATGCTGGACGTAGTCCTGTGGAACGGCTTGCCATGCCATTTCCACCTGGAGCCTCAGTAGGACCAGAGTTCGTCCTGGACGTGCAGACCGCGTGAGACGACGCTTCATCCAGTCCCAAACATGCTCAATGGGGGACAGATCCGGAGATCTTGCTGGCCAGGGTAGTTGACTTACACCTTCTAGAGCACGTTGGGTGGCACGGGATACGTGCGGACGTGCATTGTCCTGTTGGAACAGCAAGTTCCCTTGCCGGTCTAGGAATGGTAGAACGATGGGTTCGATGACGGTTTGGATGTACCGTGCACTATTCAGTGTCCCCTCGACGATCACCAGAGATGTATGGCCAGTGTAGGAGATCGCTCCCCGCACCATGACGCCGGGTGTTGGCCCTGTGTGCCTCGGTCGTATGCAGTCCTGATTGTGGCGCTCACCTGCACGGCGCCAAACACGCATACGACCATCATTGGCACCAAGGCAGAAGCGACTCTCATCGCTGAAGACGACACGTCTCCATTTGTCCCTTCATTCACGCCTGTCGCGACACCACTGGAGGCGGGCTCCACGATGTTGGGGCGTGAGCGGAAGACGGCCTAACGGTGTGCGGGACCGTAGCCCAGCTTCATGGAGACGGTTGCGAATGGTCCTCGCCGATATCCCAGGAGCAACAGTGTCCCTAATTTGCTGGGAAGTGGCGGTGCGGTCCCCTACGGCACTGCGTAGGATCCTACGGTCTTGGCGTGCATCCATGCGTCGCTGCAGTCCGGTCCCAGGTCGACGGGCACGTGCACCTTCCGCCGACCACTGGCGACAACATCGATGTACTGTGGAGACCTCACGCCCCACGTGTTGAGCAATTCGGCGGTACGTCCACCCGGCCTCCCGCATGCCCACTATACGCCCTCGCTCAAAGTCCGTCAACTGCACATACGCTTCACGTCCACGCTGTCGCGGCATGCTACCAGTGTTAAAGACTGCGATGGAGCTCCGTATGCCACGGCAAACTGGCTGACACTGACGGCGGCGGTGCACAAATGCTGCGCAGCTAGCGCCATTCGACGGCCAACACCGCGGTTCCTGGTGTGTCCGCTGTGCCGTGCGTGTGATCATTGCTTGTACAGCCCTCTCGCAGTGTCCGGAGCAAGTATGGTGGGTCTGACACACCGGTGTCAATGTGTTCTTTTTTCCATTTCCAGGAGTGTATATCGAGGGACAGCTGACGGCAAAGTACGACATACTTTGTCCCGTCATTCCCGTCTCTGACAACAGCAGTGTTAGTGTATCAATACTGACTGCGTTTAGTGTTGCTGTGTTAAAAGTAACCTTTTGAGAGTCATTACAGAACCCATTTCTAAAGCCACAAAGTGCTGTGAACACACATGGTCTGCAGGAAGTGGTATGTGCTGCAGTGGAGTGAGAGTAGATCTGTGGTATTGTTTTGTTTAACATCGTGGTACCATTGAGATGGAGATGTGCTATTCGTTATTTCGTCGCTCAGTCATTCTAAGATCAACTAAAATTCATTGCAAGATGGTGTACCTATTCTATGAGATTTTTCAAGCAATAAATGTGGAATTCTAAGCATACAGAAAACAATTATTTGCGAAATAATAGTGTGCGAGGTACTTCCGCCCACCATTAACAAATGTTCCATTAAAACTATAGTCTTCCATGTCATATACATGCATACAGACTTTACTCTGGTTTCAAAAAGTAATTTGTCTACTTTATTCTTCACAATGTATATTAACAAGGTATAAAAAGTACACCTTTGCAGTCATCAAAAGTGCTTTTACTGTAGCTAAAACAGGTTCTGACACACAGCACAGGAGGAAAGAATAGTTCCACATTTAATGAAAGCACCAATACGTATGCAGGGAAAGAGTAGTAGTCCTACTTCTTCCTGGAAGCAGATTTTACACAGGTGAGCACTGTCAAAAGCTCTCGCACTGACATGGTATTCTGTTGCTGCTTTTAGAACATATATATATATATATATATATATATATATATATATATATATATATGTGTGTGTGTGTGTGTGTGTGTGTGTGTGTGTGTGTGTGTGTGTGTGTGTGTGTGTATTATTAGCTGTGACATCTGCAGTAGTTTTTGCATCTCTCTTCTAACAGACATTATCCGCAAACTCACTATTGCTCGCAAGAAACAGAACAAGCGCTTGGAAAACCAAAATGCATGTTCAACCAATGATTTACTCGTTTCCTACCAGTATTTCAACCCTACATCACAATGGAAACACACGGTTTCACCTCCGTCACCGGCATAAAAGAATCCAGCTTCAGTTAGTTTGTCAGGACGTTGCTCGGTAGCTAAAGATTAACTTTTGAAAGATGTACATTCTATGTTTATGGTGAGCTAACCTAACATCCCACATACTACACATTGAACTGCATAACGATACTGATATAGGAGATGAATGTGGGAGTATCCATATTCTGCACAGGTCACGGATATTGTACAAAATTATCAATTCGACCAACCGATATACCTCCCAAAAACCCTGAGACATCCACTATGTTACAGAGCGACATGCTTCCAAAGCTACCTTTATATGTAGCCTACTCTACAGATACAGGAAACGGCCTTGCCGCAGTGGATACACCGGTTCCCGTGAGATGACCAAAGTTAAGCGCTGTCGGGCGTGGCCAGCACTTTGATGGGTGACCATCCAGCCTCCATGCGCTGTTGCCAGTTTTCGGGGTGCACTCAGCCTCGTGATGCCAATTGAGGAGCTACTCGACCGAATAATAGCGGCTCCGGTCAACGAAAACCATCATAACGACCGGGAGAGCGGTGTGCCGACCACACGCCCCTCCTATCCGCATCCTCAACTGAGGATGATACGGCGGTCGGATGGTCCCGATGGGCCACTTGTGGCCTGAAGACGGAGTGCTACAGATACAACATGTTGACACTTTTGCTCATGTGATAATAACATGACTTCCAGCGATGTATTCCACAATTTTATGTATTTTGTCCAATAGAGTAAGACTGTTCCCTACGTCGCGTCAACATCATGGCGCAATTACAATGGGGAATTAGAAGCCACTGATACTGAGAACACTGCCCCCTCCATTTTCATCTTTTGGAACTAGAACACTCTGGAGCTGGGAGGCGTACTGATAGGCCGACTATATTTGTTAATAACAAATTACATCATTGAGATCTATTTGATTAATATTTCGATGCATCAGCAGAAGCCACACAGACTCAGATAACATGTAGTAGTCTCAATTTTACGCATTTTCCACGATTTTCCGAGTAGTACCCAATTACGTAAGTTACCCATCAACATCACGTCTCATCGTCTCACGACGTCACATCACAGTCGCGACCCATCGCGTCATCTCGCGTTTCGTCGCAACGACATCATAATGCTCCCAGCTTTGGTTCCGATTTCTGCATCACCGCTAGGCCATCACTCCATTACTAGTGTGAGATATCATAGTGTTAGGAATGAACCCAGTGGTAGAAATAATAACGTCACGGAGAATCCTACAAGCCAAAGATATTGTGTAAAAAATACCCTAATACTTTACTATGTTATGTGACATTATAGGAAAATTCTGATGCCTGCAATCAAAGATACTGTGTTTTTAGCACACCTCTAAAGAAAGGCGTCCAGTGTGTAACCAACTCCAGCGGGGATCATGTCGCCTGCTGGAGGGTGGGTCACCCCTCAGACTCCGATATGTGGGGTTTTGCCTTGAATGCCGATGATTGCAGACATAGTGCCCGGCAGTCGCCAAGACAGTTAGGGTTGGTACCAGACAGTGCTGGTTAAGAGATCTATAGCTTCTGGAGAACTGTTAGGCAGATATTTGTAGCACTCCCGTTTGCGACCTGATGGGCACAACCATGCGAGGATTTCCGAACCATACCGGCAGTATCCAGAGAACACAGTGATGAAAGCAATGTATATTTGCATCCGCCTTTGATATTCCCCCTACGTCTTGGTATCTGTTTGCAGTTATTGAAAGCTGTAGATCTTTTAACTAGCGATGCTTGGTACCAACTGCAACTTTCTCCGCGATTGCTGGCCACTGTGTCCGCGATCATCGGCGTTCGAGGCAACACCCAACACATCCGAGTCCGAGGGTAATATACCGTCTAGCAAAATGGTTCAAATGGCTCTGAGCACTATGGGACTTAACTTCTAAGGTCATCAATCCCCTAGAACTTAGAACTACTTAAACCTAACTAACCTAAGGACATCACACACATCCATGCCTGAGGCAGGATTCGAACCTGCCACCCCAGCTGGCATACCCTCTAGCAGGCGGCATGATTTCCGATGAAGGTGGTGTACATATTGGACCTCTCTCTCTAGAGATGTGCTACAAATACAGTTTCTTTAGTTGGAGCCATCAGAATTTTCATATGATGTCACATAACCTAGTAAGGTAGTGTGGTATTTTTTATGCAATATGTATGGCTTATATACAGTGACGTCAGTATATCTGTCAGAGAGTGCATTTATAACACTGGAACGTGTAAAAAGCAGAGTGCCTGTCTCGGCTGCTAGCCGCTTTGGGTTTGGGGTGCTGGGGCGCTGCAGTGCGCAAACGCGGATCTATGGCAGACTGCTTTTGATTGGTTGGCGCGAGGAGAACTGACAACAGCCTTTCGGTTCGCTAGGACTATTCGGCATTGCTTCCAAAATGCTCTCCCTCGAAAATAAGACCTTTGGGTGCGCTAGAGTACCGAACCGATCGACAAAACGGCGGAAAGACACAGAAGAGGGCCCCATGCCATAGGAGGGAGCATCATCGTCAGACCGGAGGAGAGAGCTTTGTGGTGTGGAGAATGTTTTCATGGCATTCCCTGGATGATATCGTCATGCTGGAAGGCACAATGGATGAACACAAAAATGCATCTATCCTTGTGCACATTTGCACCCCTAGATACAGTTTGTTTTTCCTCGGCACCATGGCATCTACCAGCAAGACAATGCAAAGTGTCACACAGCTCGTAGTGCATACGCGTGCTTTGAGGAGCTCCGGCGTGAGTTTACGGTACTCTCCTCGCCACCGGACTCACTGGATGTATACCCAGCCAAGAATCTATGGGGACTACTCGATCGGGATGCTCGCGCCATGGACACTAGGTTTCTGAAGATCGTCATAAAGGGTGACCTTTCAGTTGCATTCCCTATTTCAGAGATGAATCGGATTATTGCTAGGAAGTATACACAAATGAAAGAACAGCTCTACCGTTACTCTAATGATGCATTGTGCAAGATATATAGCGTACAAAAGCTATTTTTATTAAACTCTTAAATGCACGTCTTAAATTCTAGACGTCGCAAAACTAAGAAGACTGCCATAAAAAGTTCATACAAGCTTAATTTAATAACTGTAAGAATGTGTTAAGACTTTTGGAAGTTTGTTTTCAATGATTGTGGCAACAAAAGTATTTCTCCTAGCATTTTAGAGATGCAACTCGATGAGCGATTGCAGCTCTGAGTGTTCATATCATGTATGTTTGTAATTCTTGCTTGTCAATAAGGAAAATAAGGAATACTCGAAACTGCAACAAGTAAAAATTTTAGTTAGACATAAGCGGATACTTATCATGTTTAAGTCTAAACATTCATGGTGGTGTCTGATTGTACTATATCGTGTCTCCCTACCACTTTCGCGCAACGACGCTCTGAGCGTGTTTTTTAGGGAATTAACTAGTTTGAACCTGGGACCTGCTGCTGGTAAGGAGACGCCAGACCACACATGACATGTAGAATTCAGAAGAGTTCAGTGAGACTAGCGATGATATAACCAAATACTTAATGATCTCAGCGTCAGCTCCACTGCACTCCCTGTAAAAGAATCTTAATTCTAACTAAATATAGTGGAAAGGGTTCAAGGCTTTCCTATTTTTAGTTAGCTGGTAAAATAACGTCGAAAAAGCAGTTAAGTTTACCATTGGAAATTTATTCTAATCACAAAACATCGTTTATAAATTGCACTATTGATAAAAGGAAATGTTTTAATACAGGATGGTAAAAACCAACAGCGTTCAACAAAAATGTGAACGAATATTCCCTAAATGGGTTTCCAAGTTCTACAATCGATCGTAGGATGACCTATGCCATATCACATCTATAATCTAGGTTTAAATTAAGTTTCACAAAAGATAAAACTATCAAAATGGTCTACAGTGACCCTCAATTATCTTTAATTACTTATTTAACTTGTCGTAAATTACAGTGGCTGATGTGGCTTCTCAATAACTATAGAAAAGAAAAATCATCGCGTATCAGATCTGTTCTTCAAGTGGCAAATGTGAACACAATAAGTTTTAATTAACGATCACCATTAGTATTACGCAAAAAAGGGGTGTAACAGATGAGACTTCTGCAGTTCTGAGTGAAGCTTTATGCGCTCAAATATGCGACATCGCGTGCGTTCATTACCTTGTCGGTGTTTAGGCAGCGTCAGGGCGGCAGCGGCCGGCGCAGCAGCCATCCAGCTCGCCGTCTCGGAACCCACTCTCCTCTAACTTCTCCTTACTACAATTTACCGAAGTTAGTTTAAAAAAACTATCTGGCTATGTTTTCATCTGACCAATCAGGGTCTCAATGTTAACCTTAAGCTCCGCCTACAAAAATTCTGTCTATCCAATGAGAAACGTTATACTTTTCGTGGTGGGGCAATGTTTTTAAAGTTTGCAACGTAACAGAGACGCTAAAAAGTCTCACGCTAAATCCTGCAGCTGGTGTGGTCCTTTTAGCGTTATCGTGAGATCTATACTGTTCTTCTGGAGGGCTCTATCTTTTAACATGGGCTGGAGGATTGTTCTAATGTAACAGACACGCGAAAAAGTCTCACGCTAAAACTTGCGGGTGGTAGTGGCCCTTTTTGTGTTATCGTAAGATCTATACTGCTTTTCTGGAGGGCTCTAGCTTTTAACATGGGCTGGGGGTTGTCCTTGACATACCTGAGACGCGAAAAAGCCTCACGCTAAAACGTGCGGGTTGTATAGTTGTACAGGTAGGCTCGCGGCGTGGGTGCCCAGCCCCTCCCTTTTCTAGCTTAACACGGTTCTGCTCTCGGCTTCTGTCCTCGTTTCTCCCCTCGCAACTGCGTCTGCCTCACGGTGGGAAGGTACGACATGCATTTAGGCATTCTTGTGATAGTCTGTGGTATTCCATTTGCTCACCCGTTACTCGTATTACTTTGGTTAATTTAATGTCACGATTTATTCGGAGCTATGTGACATACTACTGGATTTGCTTATCATGTCAGGGTTTTCATGTAAGGTGTTGGATTTGCCTGACACCTTACATATCACCACCCTTCGAACTTAATTTTTGCACTGAATTTAGGCAATGATTGAATCGTTGTCTAAGTCAGTCAAAAATTTTCTAATTTATCTAAATTTTGTTGCACACTGTTCAGCCACATTATTTTGTTCTATGCTAGTTTGTATTACTAATTTATATTTTTATATTCTTCCACATTATAATTAAAAATGACATCAGAAGAATATTTTTTGTCTATTATTAATTTTTAATTATTTTCTTTCTTTATTTAAGTGTGTAGTTTGTTTTTTAAGAAGTTTGTTATCGAAAGTGAGGAGTCTTTCACATCGATTTTCTTATAAATATTGTTTTTATAAATGTAGTAATTAAGTAAAATCTATTCCTATCACCTTTTCTAAATATCATGTGCAAGAAAAATGTTTTTGTTCCTAGACACTCATTTCAACATTGTTACACTAACAAGTAAGAATTATTTCCAAGAATTGCTTTGACAAAGAAATATACATACACAAGTATTGAGATATTATCCTAACAAATTTTACAAATGACCTTTTTTTTTATTGTGTCGAACTGCTTTAGGAATCGGCGTCTTTCGCAGATGGGAATGAAAACGCTCGACACCGGTACTGGTTAGTCAAATAAATTTGCAAATCTAAATGGTGACTGGCTACTACAAAACCCTGACCAGTTCTCAGTATTTCACCGTATTCAACGAGGCCTCCCAATTGTTACGTCACCAGACGTCACATTTAATATCTGATAAAAAGTCTTTCCTCAACTATTCCCACAGAATACCATCGTAGATAGGCTGCACCTGCATCTGCTTCCGACTTTTTTATGTCTTTGACGCTGGCTATTCACAAGACACAGTAGCACATCCACAAAGTAGGGTAGACTTCATTGCTCTATCTACGCGGACATCACTAGAGCTGTAGAATTAGGCAAGGAACAGACTATACTAAATGAAGAACTTATCGAGTAATAAGAAGCACAAAGTTTATGCAAAGTTTTTAAAATCTTGCGAAGGTGAATTGAATATTGACAACAGGAAATTAATTCTCCTTTGAAAAACTATTTTAGTCGTCTCTAAACCGCAGGATAGCTGGACGTCAAAGTGAACGTTGTGGAGGATTGTGAACCTTCGCCGTTATTAGCTGCCCTGTGCTGTGTTGAAAGTTATTCCGTCTTTCCGTTGAAAGTAGCTGCGTTAAGATGGGGCCGTCACGGGTTCATTGCATAATTTAATGAGAATTCCGCCAGATCCCGGAGTCTTGTTCTGTTTCATTGATTTTATATGCCTTTCAACATCAATGGCGCGGATATTTATATCACTGATCTCTAATTAGTGCGACGGCTAGCGGCGGAAGGTTGTTTTAGGTTCCCCTTATTTGTAAAGGGCTACAGAGTTCAATATTTCGAGTTTTATTTCACTACTGTCCGTTTCGCTAACGACTCTTTGATGAGGAAGTGAAGAGGCGTATTCGTATTTATGCCGCAGCAGGAACCGCTTCTTTTTTGAAATTCAGTTGTTTTTCAACTGGTTTTCAGAGACTTTAAAGTCTAACTAGACTTGGTAACATTTGTTTTACGTTCTTGGGAGCTTCTACACACTTGCGGAAATCTTTTCCGTTCTTAGCTATTTTCACTATCAATAGCTTCTGAAATTCTAATGATTGACATATGAACCGTTCTTTCAAGATTTGATATGATGTCATTGTACTGAAATCATGGACGGAAATGAATTCATGTTCGTAGGAACAGCGTCAGTGTTCGTAAATCCATTCTAGAAGATTTCATTGTAATAGACGAATTCCACTTTAAACTAGTGTGATAATAATTTGTCCCCATTCCATAGTTATCGACAAGAAAAAATCAGTTCATGACCGAGTTTGGTGCAACTTTTCCTGGAGTTCGGAGTTATTTTCTGCCAGCTTTGCCTTTTTGCACGATATTTTTGTTTTAGGGAGATAAGAGGGAGTAATTAAAAACGAAATAAAAGAATCTAGCAACAAAGGGAATATCGGCGAGGTTGATTGCGCACCAAGTTGTGCAGATCAGTGGAGTAACCAAAAGAAGAGCGCGGTAACTTTACGCTATTTAGCCACAGAAGACTCTTTTAAAAGTCTAGAATATTTATTTCGTGTTCCAAAGAACACAATTAGGAAATTTATACCTGAAACCTGCGAAGCGGTCCACAAGGCACTTATGGAATACATACAGGTAATTACAATAACATATAGTATACAAGTTTTTCGTTTATTGTTTTATTTTAATTTTTAACATAGTAATGTACGAGTATTCTAGGTCTAAGTATTTAAAGAATAGTAAGAAACAATGATACGAAAATGGTTGATCAGCATAATAATATTGATCATTAAAAATGTTACCAGCCTAGAAAGAAAGTATTCGTTTGAGTAATAAAATAAGATCGACCTACAAATTTGTAAATAAATAGTCATCTGAGAAATCAGCACTCATATTTGATTCTCTCTCACTTGGTAGTGTTGATTGGTTGTACGGAGTTGGCGGCGGGCACATCGCATTTCTTATTTGTGACGTAATTGACTCCTGAAGCCTCATGGCAATTGGAGGCCCAATACTGCGTCGCATTGACGCAACACACTTCCGGAAATAGTCGTAGGAGTCCTCATGGATCATTACTGCAGCATGATTTGAAATAGCTTGCAATTCGTCAATCGCACATGAAAAAAAAGAAAAAAACACGATTTGGGAGTCGTGCAGAACATTTTCGCCGATTTTTGGTGATGAAGGCTGCGATGGAGTTGAAGGCACTTTTCGTTTTAGTACTGCCCTGTGTGTCTCAGTTTCTGCTGGAATCTGTGATGTGCTTGGCGTGGTCTCGTTGAGATCGTCAACAGCAGTTAAATCTACAGAGAGGGATTGTGGCTTCTCCAATTACGATTGTTCATTTGTGTTTATTGGTGACACCTGCAATCAAAACATTAATTTTGTTTCAGGCGCCGGCAACTTTAGATGAATGGAAAAATATAGAGTATGGGTTTATAGAACGATGGAACTTTCCAGGCTGTGCAGGAGCTCTGGACGAAAAACACACTGTCATTCGTGCCCCTCTCGCTAATGGATCTGATTATTACAATTACAAAAGTAGTTTCAGTATTGTATTGCTAGCTTTAGCTGATTCCGATTATTGCTTCCTGTATGTTGATGTAGGAGCTAAAGGAAGTAATTCTGATGGTGGTATATTTCAAAACAGCTCATTGTACAACGCTTTGGAAACAAATTCCCTTGCAATGCCAAGGGATTTTGTTGTTGTAGGGGATGATGGGTTTCCGCTAAAGACATATCTGATGAAACCTTACAGTAGGCATACCATGTCTCGACAGGCAGGAATCTACAACTATCGAGTTTCAAGGGCTCGAAGGCTCGAAGTGTTGTAGAAAATACTTTCGGCATATTTGTGAGTAAATTTAGAGTATTTGAAAAACCAATACCTTTAAAAATACAGTCGTTGGACAAAGTAGTACTAGCCTGCTTCTCGTTGCACAACTGGCTGCGGAAAACGAATGCCGCCTACATCCAACGAGGTTTCATTGACTTCGAGGATGAAAACCATCGTATTTTCCCTGGATCGTGGCGTCAAGAGGAAATTAATGGCCTACAGAACCTTCCGCAAACTGCTAACAGACATCCACATCGACAGACACAACAAATTCGGGATAAGTATCGTGATTACTTTAATAATGAAGGTGCTGTGCCCTGGCAAAATGTACTACTCGGAGGCGTTCCAAATACAGAACCGTATAGTACGTCAGTGTCAATATTGTGCTCAGTTATTTTGTACATGGTTGTCTTCAACTAGCATGTGTCACAAAGTAAATGCATTGCTAGATATATTTTATCATAAGAATGTATTGTTACAGTGCTAGATATTGTTGTATTAAAAGAAGCTGGTACAGTTCCTATGATATACCTACTATACTGTATAATCATTGTAAAAACTGTTGTAATAATGTAAATGTAAGGAACAATTTTGAAAATGTATAAAATTTCAAATATGGAAACAAACTTTTATTTCACTTACCAGATTTGATAGTGTGGGTCGTTGCTGAAAGAATGGGCGAATGAAAGAATTCATCTTGTCAAACCGAAGATTTTTAGTTTATAAACCTCGCCAGTGCCAGCTCCACACGGTTCGCTTTCGATTATTTTCTTCGGTTCATGACAATACGAACTCCTCGAGTTTTTAAATTTCGCAATTACTTCTTTCGGTCCGAATCCTGGAATTTGGAGCGCATCACCAATCCTTTTAGCAGCAGCCATACTTGCATCTCGGTCTCTGTATTCTTCTCTGCTTATATCATACAAGACCTGCTCAGTAGCGTAAAGTTCCAGAAATTTTAAAGTTTCACTGTCTTACAACTTGATCACACGACCTTTAATGACACTAGTTGCCATCGTGTTGTTCGTAGCACTAGATGTTGTAATCTGACACAGCCACAGACGAGGCAAACTCACGACTGAAAATCAAACACGTTTGATATGAAGCGTGAGCCCTCACGCCTGCCCGTGACGTCACAGTCAAACTTACGTCTCTTCGTTCACACGGGTAGTGTTCCACGACAGCATGTCTCACGCTAGCGTGTCACGCCCCGTGGGAACCCGGCTTTACAGATACGATGTGCTATAAGCGTGAGGGAAAGTCCCTCTATGCTACTACAAATCGCTGCAGGGTTAGCAGTGTGGCACACAGCTGCCCGTGAGTGCCGTCATGAACCGCTTCTTGCAGCGTTTCAGTTTCGATCCTCGCATGCCCCAAACTGTCTGCTAATGTTCGCAATAACTTCACTATTAACATTCGTTCATCAGGTGCACTTATTTGACTTTGGGCCTCCTTTAAATCACTATTCAGGGTATCCATTGTGCTCCACGCGTACTGCTGTTGTTCTGTCATTAACTTTCGCACTATTTTGCCAATATTTAATATCCCTTGTCCCATGCTTGCTAGTTGTGAAGTGTGCCAACCCACCATTGCTTTTTTATCTTCTACCATATCTTATACGGTTGTTATCAAGTCGTTCAAACTCACTTTATACTCGTTGCCTGCTGTTCCAAACGCTGCTTTTAACGGCGTCCCACATTCGTCTAACGTCCTCTTCTCTTCCGTACTAATGATTGTGGAACAACTTCCGCCAATTGCTGCAATTCAGCCCTCAGCTTTCCATAGGAAAGCTCTAAGTCTCGATGCTCGCTTTGCACTTCTACCAATAGTCCTCCTTGTGCAACTCTGTGAACACGTACTGTAGTCTTAGGACTTCGTTCCTCACCTCCCAGTAGTTGAATATCATCCTAATTATCCACTAGTGATTCGTGAGTGGCACATATGGTTGTCTCAAGAACAAAGTCCCAGTATTCAAGGGTGGTTCCGGATAGTACCTCCTGTGCAAACGTGTTGTAGTATTACGCCAATGATAATACTTTTGGATATCATCATTGGTATACCAACTAAGAGAAAACACCCCTTCCTCTTGGGGTTCAGTGTATACCTACAGAACCAAAGACAAGCAAATGTAGTCTTCTGACTGATTTGATGCGGCCCGCCACGAATTCCTTTCTTGTGCTAACCTCTTCATCTCAGAGTAGCACTTGCAACCTACGTCCTCAATTATTTTCTGGATGTTTCCAATCTCTGTCTTCCTTTACAGTTTTGCCCTCTATAACTCCCTTTAGTACCATGAAAGTCATTCCCTCATGTCTTAAGAGATGTACAATCATCCTGCCCTTCTCCTTATCAGTGTTTTCCACACATTCCTTTCCTCTCCGATTCTGCACAGAACCTCCTCATTCCTTACCTTATCAGTCCACCTAATTTTCAACATTCGTCTGTAGCACCACATCTCAAATGGTTCGACTCTCTTCTGTTCCGGTTTTCCCACAGTCCAAGTTTCACTATCATACAATGCTGTACTCCAGACGTATATTCTCAGAAATTTCTTCCTCAAATCAAGGCTGATATATCGTATAAGTAGACTTCTCTTGGCCAGGAATGCCCTTTTTGCCATTGCTAGTCTGCTTTTGATGTCCTCCTTGCTCCGTCCGTCATTGGTTATTTTACCGCCTAGTTAGCAGAATTCCTTCATCTACTTCTTGACCATCAATCCCGATGTTTAGTTTCTGCTGTTCTCATTTCTATTACTTCTCTTTACCTCCGTCTTTCTTTGATTTACTCTCAATCGACACTCTGTACTCATTGGACTGTTCATTCCGTTCAGCAGATCATGTACTTCTTCTTCACTTTCACTCAGGATGGCAATGTCATCAGCGAATAGTATGTTTGATATATTTTCACGTAATTACCCTAACATATATCCCAACATAACCCATATACATCTGAAGTATAAAACGTGTAGTTCTTCCTAATTTCCCTTAGATCTAACTTCATATGGTACATTATACACTCCTGGAAATTGAAATAAGAACACCGTGAATTCATTGTCCCAGGAAGGGGAAACTTTATTGACACATTCCTGGGGTCAGATACACCACATGATCACACTGACAGAACCACAGGCACATAGACACAGGCAACAGAGCATGCACAATGTCGGCACTAGTACAGTGTATATCCACCTTTCGCAGCAATGCAGGCTGCTATTCTCCCATGGAGACGATCGTAGAGATGCTCGATTTAGTCCTGTGGAACGGCTTGCTATGCCGTTTCCACCTGGCGCCTCAGTTGGTCCAGCGTACGTGCTGGACGTGCAGACCGCGTGAGACGACGCTTCATCCAGTCCCAAACATGCTCAATGGGGGACAGATCCGGAGATCTTGCTGGCCAGGGTAGTTGACTTACACCTTCTAGAGCACGTTGGGTGGCACGGGATACATGCGGACGTGCATTGTCCTGTTGGAACAGCAAGTTCCCTTGCCGGTCTAGGAATGGTAGAACGATGGGTTCGACGACGGTTTGGATGTACCGTGCACTATTCAGTGTCCCCTCGACGATCACCAGAGGTGTACGGCCAGTGTAGGAGATCGCTCCCCACACCATGATGCCGGGTGTTGGCCCTGTGTGCCTCGGTCGTATGCAGTCCTGATTGTGGCGCTCACCTGCACGGCGCCAAACACGCATACGACCATCATTGGCACCAAGGCAGAAGTGACTCTCATCGCTGAAGACGACACGTCTCCATTCGTCCCTCCATTCACGCCTGTCGCGACACCACTGGAGGCGGGCTGCACGATGTTGGGGCGTGAGCGGAAGACGGCCTAGCGGTGTGCGGGACCGTAGCCCAGCTTCATGGAAACGGTTGCGAATGGTCCTCGCCGATACCCCAGGAGCAACAGTGTCCCTAATTTGCTGGGAAGTGGCGGTGCGGTCCCCTACGGCACTGCGTAGGATCCTACGGTCTTGGCGTGCATCCGTGCGTCGCTGCGGTCCGGTCCCAGGTCGACGGGTACGTGCACCTTCCGCCGACCACTGGCGACAACATCGATGTACTGTGGAGACCTCACGCCCCACGTGTTGAGCAATTCGGCGGTACGTCCACCCGGCCTCCCGCATGCCCACTATACGCCCTCGCTCAAAGTCCGTCAACTGCACATACGGTTCACGTCCACGCTGTCGTGGCATGCTACCAGTGTGCTGCGATGGGGCTCCGTATGCCACGGCAAACTGGCTGACACTGACGGCGGCGGTGCACAAATGCTGCGCAGCTAGCGCCATTCGACGGCCAACACCGCGGTTCCTGGTGTGTCCGCTGTGCCGTGCGTGTGATCATTGCTTGTACAGCCCTCTCGCAGTGTCCGGAGCAAGTATGGTGGGTCTGACACACCGGTGTCAATGTGTTCTTTTTTCCATTTCCAGGAGTGTATGTACCTTTTCCTTTGTTAGGCATCTTCTTCCTTTCTAGTAATAACGAAGGAATCTGAAGTAATACATCAATCGCGCATTTAAACGGCTTCTTTCTACTGATACAGGCTGCAGATGTTTTAGTCGATAGAGGTAGTTCTACATTTACCGGCGAAGTCATTTCGATGACCGGTTATTGTCTTTGATCCTCTTGTAAGAACGTTTTTGTTTACCACATTGGGATAGAAGGGTTTGCTAGCAGTACCCACTGCGGTTGCCCAACTCGTTCCTGATTTTCCAAAACTTTAGTGCTGGGACGTTTTATCCTCCGCAAAACTTATCTTACTCTATTAGTAGATTGTTTCACTGGTTCACCTTGTGCCTTTAATTTTGGTTTAATCGCGACAAAAGGTGACACCACACCCACCCATACACTACTTCTCGTCATGAAAGACCTGCCCCTGTCTGAATTTTCGATTTATATGTGCTCACTAAAAAATTTAAATAAATATCACGCTGCATGTGCTGGTTTTCACGTAATGACAGCATTGCAGATATTATGCAGTGAAATCTCTCCGTTCATTAACTTCCAGATAGCCGGGCTGGTACTCAACTTCTTGACTCGCAGTAAATGACATAACTGTTTCATCAGATTAGACACAAACTTGGCCTGTGATTATGCTGTCCGGTACATCAGATTTTAGTAACCAGTTGTTTACCATTATCTGTGCAAATAATATCACAGGAGGTGATATCTTTATTTCCTCCAATTTCTGAAATGCTTCCTCACATTTTGCTGTCCATCAACATTTACCTCCTTTCTTAAGTAACTAACTTAATGGCTGTGCAAAATCAGCTAATACCTTTATAAATTTACTGTAATAATTACACAAACCAGAAATGATTGCAGCTGTTTTACTGTCTGCGGTGTCGCAAAATCACACACGGGTGACGTGAGACGAGGATTCGCCTCACCATATCCCGACTGACGACATGTCTCAGGTAATTAATTTGTGTTTGAGCGGATTGACATTTCTCCACACTAAATATGAGAGGAGCTGTTCTCAGTCTGCTGAGCACTTCGTCCAAGAGTTTAACATGCTCTTCCCCGTTTCTTGAAAAAATAATTATATCGTCTAGAAACGCCATACACATCCTCAATATCGACCCAAGAAGTACTATCTCTAACAACCATTGGAATGTAACATAAGCATTTTTAATCCAAATGACACCCTGCAGTATTGATAATGACCTGAGGGTGCTGTGAATGCTGTTTTAGGCCTGTCTTCTGGGAATACCTCAAGATGCTGATACCCACTTGTAGGTTTCATTGTCAAAAAATATTTGCCTCATTCCAAGTTATTCAATGTTTCTGTGATGTTCTGGATTGCATATGTATCTGTTATAGTGGATGAATTCAGTAATGGTAGTGGCAACAGAATCTATGCTTCCTGGTACACTCAAATGACTTTTTGGCACAATGACAGCATTGGCTGACCAGGGACCATCACTATATTCGATAATACTTCCAGTTATCTGTTGATCTATAAATTGATCTACCAGAGGTTGTAGGTGCTTGCTGTTCTATATGGTCCCTTGTAGATTCGTGTGTTATTGCCTTTTGGAATGCAATTTTGTGTTAACAATTTTGATAGTAATGGACTATCTGAGTTGAACAACACTGAGTACTCTAATAACAGCATTCAATGGCTTGCCATTCTCTGTCTATCAGGTGACAAAACTTGGTAAACCGTGCAGATCCACTGACGGTTTGATTAAGGTTGTGATCATCTGGTCACTTATCGACATCGTCCTGATGGAGTATCTCTAACGTTACTAGTATTAATCCCTTTGGGAGACTCACGTCATCGATACCAAAATTATCCATCCTTACCAGAACCTTAAATTCACCATTTATATTGCTAATGCACACTACGGTTCTGCGTATAAAACAGTGCCTTTTATCTAACGCTTCATTGTTCGGTAATACACTGAAGGGCCAAAGAAACTGGTATAGGCATGCATATTCAAATACAGAGATATGTAAAAAGGCAGAATACGGCACTGCGGTCGGCAACGCCTGTATACGACCATAATTGTCTGCTACAATGGCAGGTTGTCAAGATATAAGTGAGTTTGAACGTGGTGTTATAGTTGGCGCATGAGTGAGGGGACACAGCATCTCCAAGGGAGCGACGAACTGGGGATACTCCCGTACGATCATTTCACGCGTCTATCGTGAATATCAGGAATCAGGTAAAATATCAAATATCCGACATCGCTGCGGCCGGAATAAAATTCTTCAAGAACGGGACCAACAACGACTGAAGAAAATCGTTCAGCGTGACAGAAGTGCAACCCTTCAGCAAATTGATTCAGATTTCAATGCTGGGTCATCAACAAGTGTCAGCGTGCGAACCATTCAACGAAATATCATCGATACAGGCTTTCAGAGCAGAAGGTCCACTCGTGTACCCTCGATGACTGCAAGACACAGAGTCTTTCGCCTCGCTTGGACCCGTCAACATCGATATTGGACTGCTGATGACTGGAAACATGTTGCGTGGTCGGAGGAGTGTCGTTTCATATCGTATCGAGCGGATGGACGTGTTCGGGTATGGAGACAGCCTCATGAATCTATGGACCCTGCATGCCAGCAGGGGACTGTTCAAGCTGGTGGATGTTCTGTAATGGGGTGGGGCGTGTCCAGTTGGAGTGATATGGGACCTCTGATACTTCTAGATACGACTGTGACAGGTGACAAGTACGTAAGCATCCATTAACGTCCATTGTACATTCCGACGGACTTGGGCAATTCTAGCAGGACAATGCGATACCCCACACGTCCAGAATTGCTACAGAGTGGCTCCAGGAACACTCTTCTGAGTTTAAACACTTCCGCTGGCCACTAAACTCGCCAGACATGATCATTATTGACCATGTCTGGCAATGTGCTGTTCACCTCCTCGTAATCTTACGCATTTATCGACAGCGCTGCAGGATTCCTGGTGTCAGCTGGCCGTAGTGGCAGAGCGGTTCTAGGCGCTATAGACTCTCCCATTGTGCAGTATACAGCAAAAATATAGCGCATCTTACTGGAAAGTCGCGTGTGCAAGATCCTCGGTGGTTAATACGTTAACCTCCTCCCTGTTCCTGGGCTCTACATCTCGTTGCCAGGCGGAGGAGAGATGACTGCTGTGTGAGAGAGATGGAAAAACACAAAGGACATTGCAGAGGTGCGGAAGTCGTAACGGCAACCGCGAGTGTGTGTATAACGTGTGCAGCGCGTAAGAGTGTGTGTTTCGGAAGGGTTGGTAAGCAGTATTAAATGAAGCAGTATGTTGTGTAAATTATATAACTAAGTAATTAATTTTTGTACTAGCGAAATACAAAACGATACCGTATTTAGTAAAACAAAATTAATTTTCAACTAGTTGACACAGTTTACCATAGAAGAACGCTGCGTTCTCTCTTGTTTATCTGAGCTGTGAACTTTGTAAGCAGTCATTTGTATCAAGACGTTTGTCAGGAACACAGATACATGCAGCGTTAACGCGACATGTTAATTACACATTCATGAACGATATCTCGGTGCAACCATCGATATAAACGAGCAGGAAACTGCTAGGCACGTATTTACGAACGACTACACTTTGAAAAGAGAATTCACGGCACTGCGTCGCGTGCGCCGTGGCGTGCCGTGTAACTCGTCGTATCTCACTTGCATCGCTAGCGACGATTGCCGGTTAACAGAGTGGACACCAGTTACTGTGGAGCTCGACATTCATCGAATTAAGTAATCATTTGCTCGACACGGCCTCAGAATAGGTGACGTGATGTACAATTCGCGTGATTAGTATACTACTCTCGGTCACGATTATAA
Organism: Schistocerca gregaria; assembly: GCF_023897955.1. NCBI lineage: Eukaryota > Metazoa > Arthropoda > Insecta > Orthoptera > Acrididae > Schistocerca > Schistocerca gregaria. Next base: position 801,283,398 of record NC_064921.1, on the reverse strand, counting down.
TGCTACAGAGTAGGTAGGCATGGATGTTATATTGATCTTCGAGTTAAGTGAGCGTAGTATACCAACTGAAAATAATCTATGTTTCCAAAGAGAGTCCCATTTGTAGATCTGTCCCGCCTAACGCCCGGATCGTGCTGCTACATGCGGCGTTTTGCGTGAGTGTAGACACTATACCTGAGCAGTGTACTAAAGGCAGGCGACGAGCGGACACGCGCCACATCGCGAGTTGACCGACTTTGCAACTTAAGAAGGTCAAGAGGTCGATACGCACCGGATAATAGGCAAGAATCCGAGTTCCGTTGGTCAACGGAGCCTATAAAGGATCTTAAGTATCGCTGAGACAATATTTGAACGCACGTCTAACCAGCCGCGATCTTTTACAGAAGCTCGAAATTTAGCACGGACTTCAGTGCGAGATGCCTATAACAGTTTCCACAACGAAACTTTGTTTCGAAAAAATGGCAGAAAATCCAAAGATATTCTGGTCGTATGTGAAGTATGTTAGCGTCAAGAAACTTTTCAGTGCCTTCTCTGCGCGGTAGCAATGCAGATACTATCGAAGACAGTGCTGCCAAATCAGAGTTACTAAACAGAGTCTTATGAAATTCCTTCACAAAAGAAGACGAAGTAAACATTCCAGAACTCGAATCGAGAATAGCTGCCAAGATGAGTAACGTAGAAGTAAATATCCTCAGACTAGTGAAGCAACTTAAACCACTTAATAAAAGAAAGTCTTCTGGTCCAGACTGTATACCAATTAGGTTCCTTTCGGAGTATGCTGATGCAGTAGCCCCATACTTAACAATCATATACAACCGTTCGCTCGCCGAAAGATTCGCACCCAAAGACTGGAAAGTTGCACAGGTCACACCAATATTCAAGAAAGGTATATTACAGCCCCATATCATTAACGTCGATCTGTAGCAGGATTCTAGAGCATATATTGTGTTCGAAAATTATGATTACCTCAAAGAAAACGGTCTATTGACACACAGTCAACATCGGTTTAGAAAGCATCGTTACTGTGAAACACAACTAGCTATTGACAAGGGATTTCAGATCGATTCCGTATTTCCGAATTTCCGGAAGGCTTTTGACACTGTACCACACAAGCGGCCCGTAGTGAAATTGCGTGTTTATGGAATATCATCTCAGTTATGTGACTTCCTGTCAGAGGGGTCACTGTTCGTAGTAATTGACGCAAAGTCATCGAGTAAAACAGAAGTGATTTCTGGCGTTCCCCAAGGTAGTGTTATAGGCCCTTTGCTGTTCATTACCTATATAAACGATTTTGGAGACAATCTGAGCAGCCGTGTTCGGTTGTTTGCAGATGACGCTGTCGTTTATCGACTAATAAAATCATCAGAAGATAAAAAAAGCAAAGCGATTTAGAAAATGCGAAAAGTAGCAATTGACCCTAAATAATGAAAAGTGTGAGGTAATCTACATGAGTGGTACAAGGAATTCGTTAAACACATAGAAAATGTTGTGGGGAAGGCTAACCAAAGACTGCGTTTTATTGGCAGGACACTTAGAAAATGTAACAGACCTACTAAGGAGACTGCCTACATTACGCTTGTCCGTCCTCTTTCAGAATACTGCTGCGCAGTGTGTTATCCTTACCAGGTAGGAGTGACGGAGTACATCGGAAAAGTTCAACGAAAGGCACACGTTTTGTATTATTGCGAAATATAGGAAAGAGTATCACAGAAATGATACTGGATTTGGGCTGGAAATCATTAAAAGAAAGACGTTTTTCGTTGCGATGGAATCTTCTCACGAAATTCCTATCATCAACCTTCTCCTCCGAATGCGAAAATATTTTGTTGACATCGACCTATATAGGGAGGAACGATCACCACGATAACATAAGGGAAATCAGAGCTCGCACAGAAAGATATAGGAGTTCATTCTTTCCACACGCTATACGAGATTGGAATAATAGAGAATTGTGAAAGTGGTTCGATGAACCTTCTGCTAGGCACTTGAATGTGATTTGCAGAGTATCGATGTAGATGTAGGTGTAGATGCCGCAAAGGAAGCGAAGTCGACGAAGTGCGTTCCCTACCACAGTTCTCACATGCTGGTTCCATTTCATATCGCTTTGCATCGTTAAAGCCAGATATTTAAATGATTTGACTGCGTCATGCAGGAAACTAATAATACTGTATCCGGACGTTACAGGTTTGATCTTCCTACTCATCCTCATTAACTTAATTTTTCCACATTTAGGGCTAGGTCTCATTCGTCTCACCAACTGGAAATTTTGTCTAGTCGTTCATTAAGCTGGGAAAATAGGACTATAATGCTTTAGACGTTTCCCCCATTGAGTATGATGTCTTTTACTGGTTCAGCAAACGACGATTCGATGCTCTGACATGACAGAATTTCCAAGAGAAGGTGGCTTGTGATATGCCTGGCAGGCGGTTCCATCTACTGCTGGACGACAATGGTACAGCCGACGTTCGGAATCAGACAGAACGCTGTGACAGGACACTGCATCGACACCGGTCGTTCTGAGCCGGCCGGAGTGGCCGTGCGGTTCTAGGCGCTGCAGTCTGGAGCCGAGCGAACGCTACGGTCGCAGGTTCGCATCCTGCCTTGGGCACGGATGTGTGTGATGTCCTTAGGTTAGTTAGGTTTAATTAGTTCTAAGTTCTGGGCGACTGATGACCTCAGAAGTTAAGTCGCATGGTGCCCAGTGCCATTTTGGTCGTAAAGTGGCCTATGAGAGCCTCAAAGAGAGACGGAAATTTGCTAAAAGATGGTTTCATACCGTCGGTGTTGTAGTTTCAGATAAATTTTGGAATCGGGCCTTCCTTCGACCAACTCTCAACGACATGGCTGTCGTGCCACTTCCGCTGGCCATGCTCTAATGCATGTTTCGAGCTTTTGATGACGCGGTCGGTACCCCGGCCACTCTGTGTATCTTAGCTGTCTGCAGGCTTCATGGATCACGCGTCGCTCCGCCATGAAGTGGAACGGCTCAGTTTTACTGTGGGAGTACGGTTTATCACCGAAAAACACTGCAATTTCTCTCTCTCTCTCTCTCTCTCTCTCTCTCTCATACACACAGAACGCTCACACACACGCGCGCACTCGCACGCACGCACACTCCATATATTATTACACATTCCGAAATGCCTCTGTACAGCAGCAACAGTTGTGAAGCATCAAACTCCAGTTGCAGACGCTACAGGAAGAACATTGTTCAAAGTTAAACTTGAGAGAATATGCGTACGAAGATGAATTAGGTAACATTTTGCCATGTGGTTCAAAATATTCATTCCATTGCACAAGATAATATGTGCTATATGAATGAGGTTAGAAACTTGGAGCATTTTTAGTTTATATGGTGTATGGTTATAAGGCGATAACCCAATATTGAGAAAAAATTAATCGTAGATTTACAAAGTTACATTTTCAAAATCCGATTTTACAAGGACGTATATCTTACATGCGTACACGCACAACCTTTGGGGTACATACCACAGTTACGTTTATGATGAAAGCCTTCGTTTACATTTCACAAATGTCCAATGTGACCGCCACCATACTGTTGTCAAAGATCCAGGCTTCTGTGTCGTCTCGTTGCCACTGTCGAGTCTTGCACCATGGGAAACAAGGAGAGGATGTTGTTTGGTGGCGAGCATCCTCTTTCTGCAACACAGCCGCACACTTTTATTAACAGGGTTCTTTATGCATAAGAACAAGAAGCTACTTATCTTTAAGTAAGTTGTTGTGGTACAAGCTCTTTCGTAATAGTCCACGTTAGCCTCACTGCTGGTGAAGTACAAGTCCCGCTATAGACACTACACTCTCGTAGCAAGTAATGTAAACTGAGAACGCCAACTAGAATGGTGAGTGACTCTGTACAACTGCGACGGTGACTCCGTGACAGTTAATCTAGCTTTAAACGCTTCTCTGCAAGTACGTGAATACCTCGAACGCCCGATTTTTTAATCATGAACTTTCAGAAACTGACTTTCAACTAGAGTTAAGCGGCCTCTGTGTGGTAGGTATTAGGCGGTGGTTTCATCAACGCTGCTTTACACTGCCTAGCACGTATCTGCTACCACAGAGTGAAGGGACATCGGCAAGACTCCTGTCGAGGTAGGTGGACTGAACAATAGCGATAACAGCAACGCTGATGGCCGACTCCGTCCCGCCTCACTGGGCTTACATGTCAGCAAAATAATACCCGATCATACACGCCGAGAGCTTCTGTTATTTGTCTTCGTGCTTGCCAAACACTACCTCAGCCAGCAAGGTCACCGGATCTCTCCCCAGTTGAGAAAGTTTGGAGTATTATGGGCAGGGCTCTCCAACCATGTCAGGATTTTGATGATCTAGTGCGCCAGTTGGACGTAGTTTGGCGCGATATTCCTCAGGAGGACATCAAATAGTTCTATCAACCCGTATCAGACTGAATAACTGCTTGCATCAGGGCCAGAGGTAAAACAACGCGTTATTGACTAGCTCAAGCGCCGGCCGCGGTGGTCTCGCGGTTCTAGGCGCGCAGTCCGGAACCGTGCGACTGCTACGGTCGCAGGTTCGAATCCTGCCTCGGGCATGGATGTGTGTGATGTCCTTAGGTTAGTTAGGTTTAAGTAGTTCTAAGTTCTAGGGGACTGATGACCACAGCAGTTGAGTCCCATAGTGCTCAGAGCCATTTGAACCATTTGAACTAGCTCAAGCCGGCCGCGGTGGCCGTGAGGTTCTGGCGCTGCAGTCTGGAACCGAGGGGCTGCTACGGTCGCAGGTTCGAATCCTGCCTCGGGCATGGGTGTGTGTGATGTCCTTAGGTTAGTTATGTTTAAGTAGTTCTAGGGGACTTACGACCTAAGATGTTGAGTCCCATAGTGCTCAGAGCCATTTGACTAGCTCAATTTGAGAAGCACTTAATCTCGAATAAATCACCTAAATTTCCTGAAAATCGGAAAGGACAGAAGGTGAAACAATGAATCAGTTTGCCGCCTTTTACACAGTGGCTCTCGCAGCCCTAGTCAGCAGACCACCAGGCCCGTGCTTCAGTTTTTCGGTCTCCTCTGTCAAACGGTGACAGCAGCCAGCGAGCTCACACTTCGTTTTATGTCGTGTAAATCACGATGCTGTTCAAGTTGCGAGAATTTTCTGAAAGTGTAGTCATTTGTTTGTCTGCCCATGTACATCACATTTACGGATTTCCGTCCAACTTTCTTTTTTTTTTTTTTTGAGTGTATAACTTTCTGTAATCCTAACTTTTAATATTCCACAGATGCCTATGATTTCAATAAAAATTACAACATTAACAACAATAACAATAACAATAATTTGTTTAGATTACTGCTTAGCACAACGATTTAACATAATGTCCAATAAACTGTAATTCAGAGAAGTACGTAATTAGAAAAGTACTCGAGCAAGAAATTGAAATTTGCATAGATTTTCGTACAATAAGACAGGCACCAGACGAAATCTGGCGGTTCAACAGGCCAGTGAAAACAGCAGAATTTAATCGAGAGATCCAGTTAGCATTTGTTTAATTTGAACAAGTCTTTGCTAAAGTTAACAAAGAAGAACTGTGGAGCATTTTAACAGAAGAGGGTAGTCACTTCATTTAATAAACATCTAAACAAGCCTATAGGAAAACTCGAGTCGAGTTAGATATAAACGGAGAAGTGGAAACAGGTTCTTCACTAACATGGGCACCGAACAAGGGTGCAGCATTTCGACCCCTCTTTTTCGGTACGATGTGCCAGAGAATACAGATTAAGAGAACGCGACATCAGAAAGGAATTGAACAAATGTACCGTAAGAAAAAAACTGAGGGCAACAGTAAAAATGAAGTGAACATCACGACAGAACGAACTGCGGCATTCTACTTTACTAAGTCAGAAATTATAACACCGTACCGCGAAGAAACCTGTGTCAAGTGCCCTTTCAGGCAGTCTTTCTGCCCTCGTTCGGAAAATTAAGCCTCTCTATTTCTTTTCTTAGTTCACTAATTCATTCATTCCTTGGGTTGTCTCCCTTGCGGCAGGTTTTGACTGCATAGCCCTATATGCTTCTCTGTCTTCTGCGTACCTCTTTATTCTTTGGTACCCTCCTTGTGGCCTGCTGACATCACCCAGCATCTGGAACCTTCTTCTGCCCTTCCCTCTCTTTCCCGGAACGAAACCTTCAATTGTCTCTATTAGAAGGCAATCTCTTCTTAGACTGTGGGCTATCCAGTTTAGTTTCCTGTTCAACGTCAGCAGCATCCTCCGTTCTTCTCCACAGTACTTTCATTCCTGACTTTATCAGTCCAGCTGATCTTCTCCATTCTACACCATATCCACATTTCACAAGCTTCAATTCTCTTCTCATCCTGCTTTCCAAAAGGCCACGTTTCTGCTGCGTACAATGTCACGCTCCATATTAAGCACTTAACCAGTCGCCGGCCGGAGTGGCCGAGCGGTTCTGGGCGCTACAGATTGGAACCGCGCGACCGCTACGGTCGCAGGTTCGAATCCTGCCTGGGGCATGGATGTGTGTGATGTCCTTATGATAGTTAAGTTTAAGTAGTTCTAAGTTCTGGGGGACTGATTGTAAGTAGGCTGTTTAGGTTTTCTTATTGGTAACGCCACGTAGCGCTCCGTATGAAAATCACTGGCTGTGCTGTGTGCAGTCAGTGGCTGGTTGGCATTGTTGTAATACTCGCCATTGTAGTGTTGGGCAGTTGGCTGTTAGCGGCGCGTAGCGTTGCGCAGTTGGAGGTGAGCCTCCAGCAGTGGTGGATGTGGGGAGAGAGATGGCGGAGTTTTGAAATTTGTAAGAATGGATGTCATGAACTGATATATATATATATATTACGACTATTAAGGTAAATACATTGTTTGTTCTCTATTAAAATCTTTCATTTGCTAACTATACCTATCAGTAGTGAGTGCCTTCCGTAGTTTGAATCTTTTATTTAGCTGGCAGTAGTGGTGCTCGCTGTATTGCAGTAGTTCGAGTAACCAAGATTTTTGTGAGGTAAGTGATATGTGAAACGTATAGGTTAATGTTAGTCAGGGCCATTCTTTTGTAGGGATTATTGAAATTCAGATTGCGTTGCGCTAAAAAATATTGTGTGTCAGTTTAAGCACAGTTATGTATAATTTTTCTAAGGGGACGTTTCATATGTCGACCCTTAGCCGAGGACACCTCACTGGAATCTTCTGATTTTTTCTTGTAGTTTGTGTAGTTAGTGTAGCCTTTGCTTATTGCTAGCGCGTAATTGTAGAGAGAATTTCCTCTGTAGTTGTAGTTTTTCATTGTTGTATAGTAAAACAGTTGTGGCATGCATGTAGGTTTGCACCAAGCATTTCGCAGCTCCGCTTGCAATTAACGAGATATTATTTTCGGTGCCACGTTAATGTGTTCTCTTATTTTTGCTCTTCAAATTGTGCTTTTCTGTGTTATCGTGTGAAATGTTGTGACAATAATGGCGTGTGAAAAACGTAATACTAGGCTCCAAAGTAAACTGAGAAATGACAGTGAAGACGAAAGCAGTGTGTTAGCGCCACCATGTAATGAATTAACTAATGTTCAAAGTAGTAATTTGGTAATTGTGCATAGGGAAATGGAGCGGGCTGCAAATAATGGTGTAGGCAGTGAAACAATTAGTGAACAGGGAAGCATTATCGATCGATCGGTGGGCAACAGCTCGCCTCAGGATTCCGAAATGACAGGACACAAACTTGCAAATACTGTAGATTCAGATTTTGCGTCCTCACAGTTTTCTCAAATAAATCAAGACACATTTTCTGCTTTTCAAAATGCGAATATTGCCGGTTCAAATGCACTGCCGAATAGCACTGAGGAACATGTTTCAGACACCAGTGCACTGTTATTACAGTTAATGCAACAAATGGGACAAAAGCTACAAAAGTTAGACACAACGCTTGAACAAAATCAGAAACAAATGGGACAAAATCTTCAAAAGTTAGACACAATGGAACAAAATCTTCAAAAGTTAGACACAATGGAACAAAATGTCAAAAAATCTGTAATGACGTAAAAACACAAATTTATGAGCATCTTCAACCTATTTTTTCGCGGCATGAAAATGCATTACAGAATCACGAAGCAGCCATAAAAGAACTGCAAACTATTGTTCATGAAAACCACGACACCTTACAAGTTAAAATGGACTCAGTTGCATCCACCGATTCGGCTACGCAACTTGCAAGAACTCAGAAAAACTTATAGGACACAGTAGATTCGATTTCAACCCAAATGGACACTCTGAAACTTTGTTCAGAAAAACACACTGAGGAAATGTGCTCACTATCGGAGAAAGTAGCCGAACTTTCGGATCAATTCATTAATTTATGTGCAAAGGTAGATGATGATCTGAATGACACAAGACCTGTAGCCATCACTGACACTGAAGAGTATGAACAAATTAGGAAATTCAAACAAAATCAGAATCAAATTAATAGGCAACACTAAAGAGAAATCCGGGAAGTTCAAGGTCAGCTGACACAGGTAATACAAGATTTACGTATTTCAGAGGACACTCGCGCTCCAACAAGGGAAGAGGGACTTAGAAATACGGAAAAGCCACAAATAATAACACAGGGCATTTCGGAAATTATGAAAGAAATTGGCAAGGTGCACCGAATTTTGAGATGGAACCGCCGACACGTCGTAACAATGACCAATATGCTACCCGCGGACACGATGATTTTGACTATAAGCTGTTCAAGCGTAGCTCCATCAATTCTCTCATTGTTTTCCTCCCAACTGGTCATTAGAGCACAGATTAGAATTTATGTGTGGCTACTTGGAGAATGAACCAGCTGTAAGAATGCGGTCGGTCATTCACATTGTCACAGGGAAGGAGAATTTTATCATGCCTTCCTCTCAGCGTATTGGGCTCAAGCTACACAAGACCGAGTAAAACATAGCATCATAATGATGAAACATTTCGAACAATCTGAATTTTCCAGTCTTGTCAAATATTTCGAAGACATGTTACATAAGAATAAGTATCTTTCAAACCTATACAGCCCCTCAGAACTCATCCGCAAATGCGTAATCAAATTACCTGAACATTTACGACAGATTATTTTAGCAGGACGATGCAAAGACGATATTGAAGCTTTTCAGGGACTGTTACAAGAACTGGAAATTGACACTGACAATCGTGGAACGCGAAAACAGGAGCACAACAATTACAGGTCACACTTGTCACAATTCCGCGATGACACAAATAATACACGACACGGCTATTCGTACAACGTAAATCGTGAGAGTAGTAATAATTACAGGGAAAGATCATCTCTCCGCGGTAATGACTATCACAGAGACAATCAGAGAAACAGACAATATGGAAACCAAAATAATTATTATCAAGGGAGACAGAATAACTTCAGACGCAACGGTTCAGCGCGCAGTTACGATTCAGGGAGAAATTCTCCACCAGATGACCGACAAACAACAAACTATGTAAACTACCGACAAAACGACAGACCTGAATTCCATCAGAACTGGCGGGATTCAAACAGGGCAAGGCCTTCTCGTCAAGGTGAATTTGTAGAAGTTAGGTCTCCTAATCCCAATAACAGCGCGCGCCAACAAAGAGACAGGCAATGACTCGCACCGCAGGCAGCCACGTGCGCCGGCTGGCTCAGAGAAAAATAACATAAGCTAACCTTGAGCAAAATTCCAATGTTCCTTACCGAAGTAACCACATGATAATTGCGTTGAAACTGAAACCCTGCGTACTAGGAAGAGTAAAAGATTGCACCACATTTCACATGTAAATCCTTCTATTGAAAGATAATCTGCTTTTTAACTTTGTCTTTGCCATATAACTTTTCACTTATGCTTTGTCAGACTTAAGAAATTGTTAACATGCAACAATGTTTGAAGTTAAATATCCAGTCAAGAACCAAGAGAACTTTAAACATAAATTACGAACGCATTGTTAAAGTGAACAGACGACACAGTGTCATTATGTGTGTGTACATTCTTGCTTGTTAGTGGCACGATTACGTAACGACCATAAGGCTCACATGCTTAGAACATTTACCAATACTGTTAATGAGGTTTTAATGCAACATTTTGGTTTAGTTGAAAAGACATTCTTTATTTGAAGTACTTTCTGTGAGATTAAAGATGACTTAGCATTTGGTTTCTTTGATAGCTACACGATTATATCACGACGCTACTAATGTGTGACACAATTTGCATTGTGCTTTTGCGATGTATCTGTTTTATATCTGCACAGTTTTTCTGAATTCTTCTGGAAAGGAAAATATGTTTCAGTAGTAACTTTGTGGTATAGCTACAATGAGACAGACTTTTCTGTAGCACAACAATACGTTACAGTACAGTACTTACTACATAACAGCAATAAGTGTAGTAACTACGATATCTATACGCAAAACATTTCACTTTTGTTTATCATGAGGTAAGTACATTGACTTCTGCAGAACTTAGCTTTCGGAGGACGATAACTACGACACTTCCACAGAAATTATATCACAACACGACGCACAGTTTAGCGCTACAGTACACGTATTTGAGTGACTAATTTTGTACTTATAACATTTATTTTGAAAGATATTTGAAGTACAATGATACAAAGGTTTTCCGTGATACATTTCATTCCATTGCTGTAATCTGCAACACCTGAGGATATAATTACTTTAATACTCAGGGGGTACACTCTTGGTTTGTGTACCATGTGTATGGCAAGCACAAGGAGCCCTAGCTAATATGGTATTTGCTTATACAACTTTACACATCGGTACCATATTTCTCTAACACAGAATTACACAGCTATCTGATCATTTAACTGAGAGAGACAAATATTTATTTTACTACATCAGTGACAGATGTTTACAAAATTACACAGCTGGATAACTTCACACTTACGAAATTGTATTCTGTCTATACTTGTGAACTGTTCATATTTTTTTGGAACCATTGCGATGATATGAGAGCTTTGAATGTCGTATTTGGTATGGGATCATGATTTTTAAAGTACGTTTGAGGCAGATGACACTTTTGACATGAGCAGAGAAGTTTTTTTAGGTTTTGAAATTATTGGAGGAAGCTACGACGATTTTGAGAGTTGACTGAGGTGTTATGATGTTATTATTAGGATGACTATGTGTATTATGCTGTTGTGGTATGTTTATGATCAATAACCTGATGCTACATGAGTTATTTGATTATGCTATGTATCTGTTATGATGAAATATTGAAGAAGTGTCGACGAATAAGGTAAGGAGTAAAGAGTAGTGGTTAGGGATTCTGGTTTGTGAAAAAGGTTGTTGGAAACCAAGAATCGTACTTTAAGAGCTATGAAGTGTATGTAAATGCGTGAATGTATTACAATGCCGACGAAAATTTTTTGGACACTGTTATATGAATAGGATTTTGTTTCTACAGATGTGTAACGCAAATTCTTGACCTGTGAATTTTTTTATATGAGACTGCCACTGTAGCGAAAACTGGTGTCGTAAATATTTTGGTAAGACAGTTAAGTGACCACCTGCACGTAATGCGTCGTGGGCACCCAGCTGCGCGACAGCCACCTGACAAAAGAAAGCCATTAGGTGAAAAAAAAGGAGAGGCCATTATCCTCGCTATTGACATTCCTTTGTAGAAAGCATCGCAAAAACGACACGCTCATTACTTGGAAAGATACTTTCTTACATCTGCACACCTGATAATGACAAGAGTCTTTCTACGAGAGTTGGGAGAATTTGTACTAACTTACGAAATGTCACATGACTATTGAATGATATCTTTATGCTTTGCCTTTCATAGTTGCTTATTTCATTTGATCTGGTTTCCAGCTGTGTTGCAGCATTGGTTTAATAAATTAAAATTAAATGGATTTGCTAATGTGAACACTTTCTGTCAACAGATCTATTAAATAATCATTCTATCATCCTCGTTCTTCGAAAAAGGATCACCTGGAAAGGAAAGAAGAATAAGAAGGGATTAATAACAGTTACTGCATACTTAATTTTCTTTTCAACTACTTGGTAATATCTTTTGTAGAATTAGTTTTGTGGTGCACCACTTTAAAGACATAGATATTAATATGTGAATAGACATTTCCCTTTTATGCATTGTTGTCTTTACTGTAATATTTTTTCTGCTAGAGCTTTGTCATGTTTAGGTAAAAGTTATTGCATTTGCTACTGCTGTTTGCCAGGCATAATGTTACTGAATTTGACTTTGTAGTACTCTGTTATGCCAGTTTTACTACGGATTTATTTTTCTTGTTTGCTGCGCATTGCCTTATATTAGTTGTAATATTGCTGCTTGCTTTGACAACTTCCATTTTTTTATTGCTTTATATTAGTTTCAATATTGCTGCTTGCTTTGACAACTTCCATTTTTTTCATTGCTGTTTGTATTAATTGTTTTGTGCTGCTGCATTGCCTCATCCCTTAGTTTAACATCTGAGCTCAGTAGATTTAAGTTAACTTAAGATGGGGTAGGCTATAAAAGAGAACGAGTTGTGATGAATTGGAAGAAATGCATTGAGAAGCTATAAGAAAATGATTTGGCCAAAAAAGTAGTGTACAGTGGAGAAAAACTATTTTTGAAAGAGGATGTGAACAAAATACAGAAAGAATGCTTGGATAGGATATTTTTGGTGGAAACAAATGTTGAGATAAGACGAAAGATCTACAGAATGAAGTTTTGGGTTGGACTGCAGTACCAAATGTCACACTGAAAACAAACCCTGTCCTGTATTTTGTGTTATTACGCTATGTGAATCTGTGTTAGTCCTGTCTTTATGTGTTTAGGTAATAAGATTTCTGTTCTAGAATTTTTCTGATAATATGTTATTTTCTTTGTAAAGATGTTTAGACATTATTTATTCTGTTCTGTTTTAATGCTCATGTGTGAAGTTGATGTTTCAATAATTATTCTGATCTTTTATGTATTTACTTATGTCATAATTCCTGTAACACTGATGTATATGTTTATTTCTATTCTTTTGTAAAGCCCATTTTACTACAAATGTTATTTGTATTGTTATGTTCTTTAATGATGTATTTTGTGCCTTTGTAATTGTATATTTATGTTGTAAATTTATAATTGTATAGGCACCAGTTCTTCAAATTAAGTATCATTTCACTGCACACGTTTCTGTTGGTCATAGTATATGGACAATATGTGAGAAGTAGGGACTGACAGTGTTTGCACGTGTGTTAATAATTCAGCAAGGGACTGGTTAACAGCATTGCTGGTTCTAAGGACAATTCCAAAAATTTTGTGCTTGCACAAGTGGTGGTTGATGGACTTGCTATATTCGCCGCAAGACTCTTCGATGGTGATTGTGCACCTGCACAGTCGCAACAGATGGCTGCTGGCCATCTCTACAAGGACTGAAGTGGGTCAGCACCTTTGATGGCCCACCAATACCATTACTTCTACAAGGACTGCAGTGGGTCTGCACCTCTGGTGGCCCACCAATAACATAATCTCTACCAGGACTACAGTGGGTCTGCTCTGTGATGACCTACCTACCAATATTCTTCAACTTCGACTGACTCTGCTGTGGGTTTGCTCTTTTGTGGCCCATTACCTGTCAGCATATCAAGCGTCAGCACTGTCTTTCCGTTGGAAGGACAACACTACTTCTTCAAGACTGCATGGAAATCCACTACTTCCATGTGCATTTTCTTTTACTGCTCAGACATTGAGCAAAAACACTGTTATTTTACTGTGATGAACGATCAGGACTGTCTTTATGGACTGTGAGAAAATTTTAGCTTTTGACCAACATTGTATCAATAAGTGTGTGCATTTCATATCTTCGTAATTGTAATTATGAAAAATTTTTCAAATCTGTATTGGCCACTGCCCAAAACAATTTGTAAATTTTGGGGGGGGGGCTATGTAAGTAGGCTGTTTAGGTTTTCTTATTGGTAACGCCACGTAGTGCTCCGTATGAAAATCACTGGCTGTGCTGTGTGCAGTCAGTGGCTGGTTGGCATTGTTGTAATACTCGCCATTGTAGCGTTGGGCAGTTGGCTGTTAGCGGCGCGTAGCGTTGCGCAGTTGGAGGTGAGCCGCCAGCAGTGGTGGATGTGGGGAGAGAGATGGCGGAGTTTTGAAATTTGTAAGAATGGATGTCATGAACTGATATATATATATATTATGACTATTAAGGTAAATACATTGATTGTTCTGTATTAAAATCTTTCATTGCTAACTATACCTATCAGTAGTTAGTGCCTTCCGTAGTTTGAATCTTTTATTTAGCTGGCAGTAGTGGTGCTTGCTGTATTGCAGTAACCAAGATTTTTGTGAGGTAAGTGATATGTGAAACGTATAGGTTAATGTTAGTCAGGGCCATTCTTTTGTAGGGATTATTGAAAGTCAGATTGCGTTGCGCTAAAAAATATTGTGTGTCAGTTTAAGCACAGTTATGTATGATTTTTCTAAGGGGACGTTTCATGATGACCTCAGAAATTAAGTCCCATAGTGCTCAGAGCCATTTTGAACTTAACCAGACGCTTCCTTAACTCCTTGTTTAAACAACTATTTATGAGTCTTCTCTGCTTTTGGAATGCCTCTTTCGCCAGAGCCATTCTCACTTTGATATCTTGTTCTTAATCCATATCTTCTTTAATCCAACTTCCAAAATTTTTCGTTGTGGGGAGTCTTTATCTTTTTACCTCTCCTTCACTTTATGTGGTTTGCCAGTTCTGTTTGTGGGTACACAAACCGAAACGGATTTGTGATTGGCAGCCTTTCAGCGTGTGCAGGCGTTTGTTCTGATGTGTGCACTGGGGCTGGTGATTGTCACTTTCGACAGCTGCTTGAGCTTAAATTTTTGCTTTAAGATATAAGCTGCACGTGTAAATAAACTTAATACTAGTTTGCGACCTATAGTTCCTTGTCGCTGAGTACTAAGTTTACGATCCCTGAAAGCGTGCATAAATCCTAACCCTGAACTTTCAGGTTTATCCTGTAACACTTTTTTTTAATTACAACTCAGTTCCTAAATTTGGTAGTAGGAATAATAACAAGTTGTACAAACACCTTCAATCTAATTAGGTTTCCCTTATTCAGAAACACACATCGTTAATAAATTGCCAGCAGCCACAAAATATTTAGTTACCAATGGCTTAAATTTTAAGAGGATCCTAAAGAGTTCAGTGGTGGTCAAACTTTTCTACTCCATTGATGAATTTCTTTAATAGCAATATAACACTACGTGAATGCTACACAATATCTAACGTTTCAACATCTTCATCGTGGTAATGCAGTCTCTGTAAGCACTGAATACTCTTTGTTTCCCATGCTTGGTTACATAAACATAAGAAAGTACATAGACATTTACTTTGATACGTTTTGTACACGACACTTAGTTCAAAACGTTTGACTTGATGACCATTTCACCTAGGATACGTAGAAGGAAGATTCGTGTATCAGATGTTTCGTAATGCTATTATTTGTGACATGCTCACCCACCTAACTGAATCCAATTTAATCTAGGCTCTAGATGCATACTTTTGACGAAGAATGAGAAGTTAGCGTATGGGTGATTCTTTCCAGGCAGAATAATCATTAGAGCAATTAGATTGCGTGTGGTCGTGAGCCTGTAGTAGGGAACCAATATATCCAGGACAAAGAGTGTGACATTCAGGCAGAATTTCCTCTCATGGAGACGTTGAACCTGCACAGTTCGCAGGAACTCGCCTGTTGCTCCGGTTAGCAGCAAAACTGTCAGTACGAGAGTTCAAAGTGCCACATTTGAGACCATGGCTCGATGTGTGAGGCATGGTGACAGCTATCAGCGAATGACGTTTAATATCTACTGAGCGATGGGGTCAGTGTC
The DNA here is from genome assembly GCF_023897955.1 of Schistocerca gregaria. Classification (NCBI taxonomy): domain Eukaryota; kingdom Metazoa; phylum Arthropoda; class Insecta; order Orthoptera; family Acrididae; genus Schistocerca; species Schistocerca gregaria. Next base: position 801,267,566 of record NC_064921.1, on the reverse strand, counting down.
CTACCTCCAGCACGGTATATACATGGAGTTTATTTTAACTGAAGACATTAAAATATCTCTAAAACTACACATCGGATAAAAAGAAGTTATAATTCCAATTTGTTTGGCTCGAAGAGGGACATCCAACGATACCACAGTCGACCCGCAACCCCACCCCGGTTTTTGTTGTAGATTACGATTCTACTGTAAAATCTGTATTCACTTTGTCTGAAGCGTTTTCTTCGTTTCGCTACAGATCGCGCTGTAATCGGAGGAATAGAAATGGGTGCACAATCGTAATTTACGACATGCTACTCAATGGCCCTTGAATATCCAGTGCTAAGTGGGATCCCATTTCCATGCTGCTAGGGTAGGACAGGCCAGTATTTCATAACTTCTAATTGGAAACCCCATTCGCAGTGTCGGATTCCTCCGACATACAGAACAGGGAACTACTCTATGCGCCACCGTGGCCGTGGCTCGAGGCGAACGCTACTCTACGTTTCCAATCAGACAAAGAGTTCAAACGTAGCAGCGCCAACTTCAGTGCACCTAGTGATACGTTTTTCAAATGTCCGTACACAGAAGTATGTCTGCGGGAATGTCAGCACAGGCGTTTCTGATGCGGTCGACCACGTCTTCACAGCCTGTTGACACTTGCTGGTGAACCTTATCTTTTTAATATTTCCACAGAAAGAAATACGGCGACGTCAAATCCGGCAAGCTAGTGGGCTAATTAACAGGGCTGCCTCTGCCGATCCACCGACCGGTGTAAACGGGGTCTAATACCTTCCGTGCTTCGATTGCCTAATGCGGTGGACAACTAAATACGTTGTCGAACGCCCAGGGTAACAGCTGCTGCAGTATCGGCAGTTCCTGTTCCAAAAACTTTCGATATTGGCGTCCTTTGAACGTGCCGTCGATAAAATACGGACCAATAAGTTCGTTTGCCAGGATGCCATACCACATGTTAAGCGGCCAAGGACGTCCGAAATTTCGTCTCCGTCTGAGGAAGATATTTTCAAGGGCGATCGTGACTTTGTTAAACGTCCGATGTAGCGAGCCACGGTGTGAATTGGACGTTCAACATAGGTACGATCCCCCTTGAAAATGTCCTCCACAAATTGTGTCGTAACGTCGGATTTTGTAGTGAAATCCCTTAGACCACGGCATAATAGCCCAGAATATTTTATTAATTCTGAAAGTGGGGATCGTCTGCATTTGTTGGCCTGCCCATTCACAAAACACTTCCAGGTTATGGAAATCGGCACCATGAAGTTCTTGATGCAGTGACTCGTGGTATGAATGAGACTTATGACGATGCAGTATTGTGACAATACTACCTACGAACATACCGGAATCGCAGTGTAATTGCCGAGCGCTTATCCGCAGGTTGTGGTGCACTGCCGCTAGTACAGTTATTTCATTAGTTTCTCCTCTAATATGTTTTCTTCGTTTCGTTTTGCCGGTCTGTACGCTGCAATCAGACACTGAGGCGTTCATAACCTTGTAAGAGAAGTAACGAGCGCGAGCTTCATATGTAAAACGCTTGACAAGGCAACAGTAGCCTCAACGTTTCTCCTACGTTCTCCGTCAACCAGGATCATTCCAGTTTTTTTCTTCTGTCATTGCAACATTCATCGTCCACTTGCACATCAGTTCTTTAAATGATACGTAGGTGCGCAGGAATTAAACACTGCGCAATTATTGTAATGTTTATAGCCACTATTTGTTCTATGTCCGCACGTCAATCCTGCCTCGGGCATGGATGTGAGTGATCATGACTTGGTTCCAGCAAGTACATTTTGCATTACGATTTCTTCTTAGGCTTGGGATTATTTATTTTTCTACGTGATTATTTTTCCACTTGTAATGTATAGATTTGCACCTGAAGATCCAGTTGTAAGTAGTGTGAAACCAGTAGTGCCTAAGAATAAAACGAATTTACAGCTGAAATAGTTTTATTTCTCAACATTATGATAAGGGGAATCCCGTTTGCTCTTCCTGTAATTAAAGAAGGCGATAGCGATAACACCATTAATTATGAGCAGAAATTAACTCTTGAAGGCGTTCATTCACGTAGTTCTAAAAAGGCTGTCAGGAAAGTAAAATGTTATAAGAGAAAGAATAATAGACAAGTACGGCCATTGTTAAGAAAGTAATCACCTGCTTTGGAGTCTTTTACTGGCACGTGCTTAGTTTTAATCTATAACCAGAAATAATGGAGTCCTTTTGGATAAAAATTTAAGATGACGTCAGTATGAACGATCAGTATGAACGATCTGTTCAGCAGAAGCGAGTGCTCAGAATATTTATTAAACACTTATAATAAAAATCCTTTTTACCAGCATTGTGTTTTGCACAGTCATAAGACGATAAAACTAATTTTCTTGCAGGTTCTGCTTCCTTGTCTAGCGTTCAGAGTGGAGTTATGTACTATGTTGCAAAAATATTTTAAAGCTTTTTTCCAGCATAAAGCATGAAACTCAGGATTGTAAGGATTCAACAGAAGATTTGAAACGTACCTCGGTAGTCACTCTTTCTACAAATTGTCTGATAATAATTTAGGTATAACGATTAAACAGATCCATTAGCTGCACGACAAATAGCAGCTTCCCACTACGTGGCAGGCAGCAGTGTATTGTAAACAGGCCTTAGCTCTTATATAAATGCGGGTAGCTATTTTGTTCTGTACTCAAGGGAGTGTTAAGCTCCCAGCAGGAGAACAACAGCTGCTAGGAAGCGGCTGCTTGTTCCACAGTAGTGCCTTTCCTTCTCACATGTAACGGATGTAGGCCAAACAATTTCATCAGTACACGGACAGTTTATTGCTAGTACAGCTTACAGATTAATTTTCTAAGAGTTACTTTCTTTTGTTAACTTATTCCTTGATTCGTTCCACATTTTTGCAGAGTCGCCTACTCGGTGGGTTTCATAGAAGACGATGAAAGAATGAATGAGTGAATGAAGAAGATTACGTTCATGGTTTACATGTCTTGCTGTGTTGGTTTCCAATGGCCGCTAAACTTTGTACTGGCGGCTTATATATATAAGCCAATTGTGCTAGAATCCACGAATCTAAGAAAGTACTCAGGTGAGTCACTGGAACGGAAGAAAACTCCAGGAAGAAGTTTGCACTCGCTGTGAATGAGACAGTGAATTGTGGTACGCCGTGGAAAAAGTGCAACGAAACAGCGTTGAATGTAAACTATGAAAATGCAGGGTATAACAAAAAGATGTTTATAATTTCAGAAAAAAGGTACACTCAATCTGTCACGAGGAATGCTTCACACATTTTACGTATAAGAAGAAAATGCACTGTATCGACATGCGTCTGGAAACATTTTGCCTCCACGTTCGAATTCGCTTTCTACAGTTCCCCACAGTACGTCAATCACGGGAAACACGCAGGAACAGAACGTATCAGCTTATCGTGTGTTACTGTTCCTAACCTGTAACTTTCAAAAAGTCCTCTTGGTTATGTCTCTCGAAGTTGCTGTTCTTAATGTGCTATCTCACCGAAGGCTGACATGCTACTCATCCCACTGCCTTATTTGCACGGAGTGTACACTGTTTAAGTGATAATTACGCAGTTGACGATTGTGTAAATGGTTGCTTATCTTCATCACATACTTGATTTCTGGGGCTGTGCAGTGGAAGTGTACGTTAATGCGGGGTTGGCAAACGACAGTGTGAAATACGAGTTGGCAAACGCTTAACGTTTGTATCGGGAAAGGTTTTCAGAACGAAGGCAACTCATAGTCGTATTACAAGGGGATCTCGTCTACTGTTATCACTGAAATTTGAGCAAATTTACGGTACATGCAGGACTTGGCCTGAAATGAAGGTGGCAGAAGTGAGAACTTCAGGTGGCCAAGCATTTAGGGGAAAAAAACAGCTGTTTTGTCGTGGGTCGGGCGAGGCATGAGCCATTTATGTTGCGACAGTTTCCATGTATCGGAAAGACTAAATGAGGGACTCTTTTACTATCAATTTTTACGTTACGTCTATTGCATATAAACCGAAATAATACTGAATGTAGTGCACAGGGTGTTCTACTCAAACATCCCTGATTTCAATAACCCAGGAGAGAAAAACCACAGTAGATACGACAATGAAAAATGCACCACATTGTAGAGCATCTCAAAGAATTTATATCCCGCGTCAGAAGTGGCAAGTATCGTCGCCAGAGTGCAGCATGGTGGTATGAAGTGAAAACGGCGGCTCCACAGCAGCGCACACAAGCAGTAGTGTGGTTTGCAGAAACAAAATCGCCGACTACTGTGCAAACAAATTATCGTCGTGTGTATTACTGTGATCCACCTGATGTGAAAACAATTAAGGAATGGTATAGGAAGTTTCTGGCAACGGGAAGCGCTCTGAAACATGCTGGCAGTGCACGTTATGGAGTTTCAGAAGATGCAGTGGAAAGCACCAGACAAACGTTTCTCAGAAGCTCAGGTCAGTCAATTCGTCAAGCATCTAGGCAACTTGATGTACCTCGATCAACATTGCATCGTGCTGTTCACCAGCGTCTTCGTATGTGTGCTTACAAAGTGCAAATTCTGCAACATCTGGCGCCGACCGACAAACCATGATGACAACAATTTGCTGCAGATATTCTGCAACGTATTGATATGGATGCCAGATTCCTGGAAGATGTTTATTCTCAAATGAAGCAACGATTCATCTATCAGAAAGGGTTAATAGGCATAATGTTCGGATTTGGGGTTCACAAAATCTCCGCGTTGTCATTGAATATGTTTGTGATAGTTCTAAGGTAAACGTCTGGTGTGGGCTAATGCACGACAGGATTGTTGGACCATTCTTTCATGTGGAACAAACAGTGAATGGGTCAGTGTATCTGGACATGTTGCAGCAGTTTGTGTACCCTCAGATACAAAACTTGCAACCCAACATCATTTTTCAACAAGTTGGAGTTGCGTCGCATTGGTCAATGGCTGTTCGCAAGTTCCTGGATAGGAAATTTCTCAATCGTTGGCTCGGACGCGGAGGACCCATTGCCTGGCCACTACGTGCATCCGACATCACGCCGCTTGATTTCTTCACGTGGGGATTCGTGAAGGACAGCATGTATGCGACCAAAGTGGACTATATTCCTACGTTGCGACATCGTATCACTAATGCGATTGCAACAATAACAGAGGAAATGTTACAAAGAATTTGGCAAGAAATTGAATATAGACTCGATATTCTTCGTGCTACAAATGGTTCACATGTAGAGGTGTATTGATGATAAATATATAAATGCTTTGAGGTGCTCCACAATGTGGTGCCTTTTTCATTGGCATATCTACTGTGGTTTTTCTTTCTGGGTCTTTGAAATCAGGGAGGTTTGAGTGGGGCACCCTGTATTTATTAATATTTTCATAAAAGGCATGAAAAGGAGGAGGTGAAGGAAAATTTTGGATTGCAAACAAATTTCCAGAAAGGGATTGTAAGACATACACTAGAACTTCATACATAAAATTTGATGCGTCGATTGATTTACGGTTGGTGACATACAAGTGCTGATGTGGTATTCGTTGTGAAAACAGGAGGAGCACTAATTTTCTGGGCGTCTTACACCCATTAAAAAGCCACATTTTTAAAATTACATAGTGACTTTAAAATTAGTATAGAAAAACAAACTTGGCTGGATTCATAAAAGGTCCTCTCTCATCGCACAGTGTACAAGCAAACCACGTATAATGCACCTTTTCACCAAATATGGGCAATGGGACGAATTTCGATGTAGTCTTCTCGGAACCTGATTTCTTTTTCTCTCTTGATCAGATGAGGGTAGCTTCGAAACTTTTTGATCAAATTCTTTACCTGACAATAAAAACAGAAATCGCAAGTGATTTCGTAGACTTTCCCGGCGTAATAACTGCTGATATTCTTCACGGGTTTGCAGCCGGATCATTTCGTCCTCCAGACACAATATTTCGGCGGACCAGCTGGCCGCCATCCTCAGGTGAGTTAATGCTGGTGCACTGCCTCGCCGGAACTGAGTTCCAGCCACAACGACGGAAACCTTTATACACCACGAACCGTTCACCGCGCGTGCGCGAGAAGATAGCGCCTCCTGGTGGTAAGAAGACACGCAGCGCGCCGGTGGAGAAAGACGGCGGAAAACGATAAATCGCATCAGGAAGGATCCAAAGATCGAAAAGAAGAACGTTTTTGTTTAATGTCCGACAACATCGGATTCCATATTTTGCTTAGAGGAAAACCTCTATCCCTGTTAATAATATTGCTTGCTAATCTGATTTCAATAGATTCTTTAAGAATACATTCCCAATAGCGAGAAGCAGGAGAGATCAATTGTGTCCTGTCGTACATCATTCTGTGTCCCTGTGTCTGGAGGACGAAATGATCCGGCTGCAAACCCGTGAAGAATATCAGCAGTTATTACGCCGGGAAAGTCTACGAAATCACATCCAAAACCTCTACGGGGAGGAGATGGTGAGTCTTGTTAGAAAGTTGGATAATTTTCGCAAGAAGAAAGGGAAGTTACTGAGTGCACTTGTGTTTTTATTGAGATGTCGGGACGAGGGTATTATCCCTAAATTCGCCAGAATTAATCATTATATTGACACAAAAGCGGCCAACAAAATCAAGAAGCGGGCCAGTCGTGCATTGGTACGGGAACGTATTCGCTTTACGCGTCGACGATTGGATTTTATATCCAAAGATTTATTTTATTTGCATCTGGAAATATCTTCGAGACTGTCTGCCACATCGTGGGAATGGGTGGATAGCGCTTCATGGGCTTTTTCGGACTCGGTGCAGAAAATTGCTGCTGGTAAACAGTCATCTAAGTTCCAACGTCTCTCTGTTTCTCCTATTATGTCTGGTGACGACACCCGTCAACGGGTGGTTATTAATCTTACGACTCAGGAATTTGATGATGCTACATTATCTGTTTTGAAAAAAGGGTTAAATTTCGCACCTACTCCCAAGAGGACTCCTATTACGGATTTTATTTGTGCTGTAGAACAAGCTGTGGCCCGCCTTCCTGAGGACAGGGCAGAAGAGATCAGGCAGGAGGTTGCCTATAAACTTCGTCGAACTCCACCTCCAAGGAATAATATTCCATCTTGTGAAAGGGCTGCTATTCGGTCTCTGAGAGAAAATCGGGATCTAATCATTCTTCCGGCTGATAAAGGCAATGCCACGGTTATTCTCGCACGTGAGGATTATGTTGCCAAAATGGATCTTTTGCTACAGGAATCGGCCTATCGGAAAATCAAAAATGATCCCACGGATTGTATAAAACGAAAGACTCTCTCACTTTTAAAGAAGAGCTCTTTACCTAGTGATGTCATCAAGAAACTTCATCCTGGTGCGGCGGTTCCTCCGAGATTGTATGGTTTACCCAAAATACATAAGAGTGGTATTCCTCTGCGTCCCATTGTCAGCAACTTGGGCGCCCCTACCTATAATTTGGCCAAATATTTAGCTTCGGTCCTCAGGCCATATGTGGGAAAATGTGAACATCACATATCTAATTCGTCTGACTTCATTCGACGATTAAAATCATTATACTCTGGTCCTTCTGACTTGCTTGTCAGCTTTGATGTTATTTCTCTTTTTACTCGGGTTCCTCTTGAAGAGTCCCTGTCACTAATCAGTGAGAAATTAGATGAAGAAACCACCAAGTTATGTCGTCATGTGTTGACTTCGACGTATTTCCTTTTTAATGATGTATATTTTGAGCAAACTGACGGAGTGGCTATGGGGAGTCCCCTCTCCCCCATAGTCGCTAACCTTTTTATGGAAGACTTTGAGGACATGGCACTCAAAACTTCGTTTCTTAAACCTAAGTGTTTTTTCAGATATGTTGATGACATTTTTATGGTTTGGCCGCATGGAATTGATGCCTTGAATCGTTTTTTGGATCACTTTAATTGTCTACATCCGAGCATTCAGTTTACCATGGAAATTGAAAGTGATGGCAAACTTCCATTTCTTGATGTTTTGGTTGAAAGAAAGGACGATGGGACTTTCGGACACAGTGTGTATCGGAAGCCTACTCATACTGACCGTTATCTTCATGCGACCAGCTGTCATCCACCACACCAACGTAGTGGAGTTTTGCGGACTTTGGTAAAAAGAGCTTATGCCATTTCTGACGAGGAACATTTGAAAGAAGACCTTGACCATTTGAAAACTGTTTTCAAACAGAATGGATATACGGAACAACAAATATGCCGTGCTCTTCAGTTTGGTCCGTTACGCGAGCCTATAGAGGATACTTTTGTAGCTGTTGCTTATTTACCCTTTGCGGGAAGTATATCATCTAAAATTTCAAGAATTCTAAGGAGATATGATATTAAAAGTGTTTTTACGCCGGTGGCCAAGACTAGAGCCCTTCTCGGCTCAGTTAAGGATAATTTGGGTTTGAGGAAACCCGGTGTATATGAAATCCCGTGTCACTGTGGAAAGAAGTACATTGGTCAGACTATTCGAACGATTAAGGACCGGTGTGTGGAACATCATCGGCACACTCGGTTGCTCCAGCCCGAGAAATCTGCAGTGGCGGAACATTGCCTTAACGAGGGACACAGAATGATGTACGACAGGACACAATTGATCTCTCCTGCTTCTCGCTATTGGGAATGTATTCTTAAAGAATCTATTGAAATCAGATTAGCAAGCAATATTATTAACAGGGATAGAGGTTTTCCTCTAAGCAAAATATGGAATCCGATGTTGTCGGACATTAAACAAAAACGTTCTTCTTTTCGATCTTTGGATCCTTCCTGATGCGATTTATCGTTTTCCGCCGTCTTTCTCCACCGGCGCGCTGCGTGTCTTCTTACCACCAGGAGGCGCTATCTTCTCGCGCACGCGCGGTGAACGGTTCGTGGTGTATAAAGGTTTCCGTCGTTGTGGCTGGAACTCAGTTCCGGCGAGGCAGTGCACCAGCATTAACTCACCTGAGGATGGCGGCCAGCTGGTCCGCCGAAATATTGTGTCTGGAGGACGAAATGATCCGGCTGCAAACCCGTGAAGAATATCAGCAGAAATCGCAAGGTTGCACTAGCGAGTTCATATGGGGTGGGGATGCGAGACGAGAGAGGGGGTGTCACTTTAATGCTGTATTGTGTCAATCCACACGTATCTTGAAAAATCTCGTCGTATAGTTCTGGATTTATTTGTCGTCCCCACGAATCAGTTAACAGAAGACATTTGTTCTCGTAAACGTAAGGCTTCATCACATCAGCCAAAAAATAATTGTGTATGGTCGTTGTAAGTTCCCCAGATTTTGATAAAGTACTAACGATATCCGTATATTTGGCGACATATTCAACTGCCAAATTTTCCGTTGCCTTTCCTTTTCATAACTTTTATTAAAATACTAATAAATACAATCTATTGAGCATGATTTCGGTTTATTTGCAGGGTAAGTAACGTAAAAATTGACTGTAAAAAGTTGCTGCGCTGAGACTTGACCCCACGACCCTTGGATTATCATTCTGCACACTTCCCACTGCACCAACTGCTGCCTGGAAAAGAAGGCTATCGTAAATGCCTCAACCCTCGACCGACACCTGTCAAAAATGTTACTTTTCTCTAAACGCCCGGCCATCTGGAGCTCCCGCTTTCATTTGTAGCCAAGCCCCGTGTATACCATAACTCTGGACGCAATCGGTGATGAGCAGGCGCGGTCACCTAGTTAGGGAGAGCCAGTAAACCCCCACCACAGGTTCTTTAATGACTGCAGCATCGGTGTATAAAACGTCACATTTCCCCAACTAAGTGCCATACAAAAATACAAGAAGTAAAATCAGTGGTATTATTAACCAAGGTCATTCCACGTTTAGCTATCGGAGCGCGTGCTGGTGGATAGAGGAATAGGCCGTATTATTGCATTACACCTTTTTTTTTTATTTTGTGATATCAAACACAGTACCCTCTCCTGATTTCTTTTTTAACCAGTTATAATTATGTATTGCGAATTAAATCTTGGAATTGTAGGATGAGATAACCTTACGGGTATCTAAAATTTTCTTATTGTGTTTACTGACGATATACTGCTTGTCAATTCATGTATCTCGGTTTCATTTTGCCACGAACCTTATTTTCTGCATTCAGTCACGTTGTTCGGGCTCCATCTTGTCAATCACAGAAGGCGAGTGCACGACTCGCATGCACTCTGATGGATGAGCACTCGACCACTGGGCTGCTACTGGGGAACACTGTAACAAGCATTGTTACTCTGCATGCTTTAACTTCCACGTGCTGCTAAAGGCAGGTCTACGCGTGGCGCACTGCCGACTGCTGTTAATGACACACTGTGCCGCACAATCACACTGCGGGAAGGCGAGGGGGGCTTAAAGTGCTCACACTATGCGTTAACTGTCTTTTTGTGTGAACCAATTCTATGTTCAGAAAACTGAGGAGACAGCCTCAAAGCACAACCGGACGCTTTAAGCAGGAAGTTAACACATGCTCTGTGAAATCCATTGCCTTTACGAACTAATAAACTCACTGTGCACAGTACGCAAGTACTATGGTACGCAGTAATCCCCCCTCGTTCCCTCCCATATCTTTTCGTTGCGCTGAATTTATGACAGTGCATGTGTGGTGTGACTATTTTCTATTGAACTTACGAATCAGATCATGCTACCAAGTTGTTCTCTGGGACATTAGAAGTACACATTCTTCGAATCTTGAAATTATCAAGGCTTGAATATTACTACTTATGGGAGTAGTCTACGCTTTTAAAGATTCACACAAATATACGCATCCTTGACGTTTTTATTTATAATAGAAAAGCTAGGAAAATTAGTGCATAGGGAATTACAACGAGCTAAGAGTAATTTGGTTTAACTATGGATTGAATAACTGGAGAACTGACAAAGTCATGTGGCTTACATTGTGAATACTATGTACACTCACGCAAGGATTCATAATTCCTGCAAAATGTGGCTAAAATAGTTCTAGGCGCTACAGTCTGGAGCCGCGGGACCGCTACCGTCGCAGGTTCGAATCCTACCTCGGGCTTGCATGTATAGTGTTGTCCTTAGGTTAGTTAGGTTTAAGTAGTTCTACGATCTAGGGAACTGATGACCTCAGAAGTTGAGTCCCATAGTGCTCAGAGCCATTTGAACCATATGGCTAAAATATGCAATTTTGTGACTTGAATAATTAGCAGACTAACATATTTCCCTAGTATAAATGCCGGTCGGAGTGGCCGAGCGGTTCTAGGCGCTACAGTCTGGAACCGCGCAACAGCTACGGTAGCAGGTTCGAATCCTGTCTCGGGCATGGATGTGTGTGATGTCCTTAGGTTAGTTTAGGTTTAAGTAGTTCTAAGTTCTAGGGGACTCATAACCTCAGAAGTTAAATCCTATAGTGCTCAGAGGCATTTGAACCTAGTACAAATGACCGTTTTGAATCCAGAAAAATGGGGGCTACAGGACTATGGCACTGAATATTGGAAATAAGTAATAGTTAAAAATTGAACATTCTGGAAAAAGTGAATTTTTATTAGAATACAAGTTTTGATAAATAAAAATGTAAATGGCTTGTGACTAGGGCCTCCCGTCCGGTAGACCGTTCGCCGGGTGCAAGTCTTTCAATTTGACGTCACTTCGGCGACTTGCGCGTCGATGGGGATGAAATGGTGATGATTAGCACAACACAACACCCAGTCCCTGAGCGGAGAAAAACTCCGACCCACCCGCGAATCGCACCCGGACCCTTACGATTGACATTCTGTCGCGCTGACCACTCAGCTACCGAGGGCAGACACAAGTTTTGATAAACGAAGTTTTTGAAAAAGCAAGGTGTTTAGAAAAAAGCAGGATAAGATACACTGCTTGACTCAGAACTATTTATTAGCTCACTCTGCAAATGCTATCTCTGAGACTTAAGTAATGAATATTTACCTGTGAATGTTGCTTCTAGGCATACGATTTAGGTTACAAGTATTAACCTAGGAATCTCGTTGTCAGTAATAAGACTTAACCCTTTCCACTCTGGCCCGCACAATCGTGCGGGTTCGATTATCAATTTTTCGTGTTTCAGCTACATCGCGTTTCTGCGTCACTCCAGACTGCAGCGATGGTGCGAGCTCCCAGCTTCCATTTGGCAGCTGTTTTATTTCATGCTGTGACCACCAGATGGCAACGGATCATTTAAAACTTCAACGACAAGACAAAGCCATGCGCTACCCAGACACATGCATTCTGTTTTCGTGCATTTTATTAGTTTAAGGAAATTCCTGCATCACTTTAGACTGAGAATCTTTCACTTAAGGTGTGTAAGGTGACTAGACACTTTCATAAGATGCTACTTGCGTTTTATACATGTTTGAATTTTGAGTAGCACGATAATGCTGGTGACTTCTTGAATAAACTATCACTATGCGAATTTTTTCAGTATTTTTGCTTGATTCTACACGTAATGATGTATGGTAATTGGTACATATCAGACAACGTTTTAAGAAATTTTCTGTCAGGGTTTAAAGGGTTAGAGATTCTCTGCTTGAATAATAAAATAGCTAATGTGAAGAATAGTCGTACATGTGTCATTCATAAAACGGGATCAGATAAAGAAAAACCACAGTAATTACTAATTAGTGCCAGGAAAAGTATAAGAACAAGTGGACTGTCACAACTGGAAATGTTACAACTCGTTTGCAGTTAGAACCAAATAAACCGTATTGCATGCAGAGTCCTCCAGGTCGCAGTACACTTCCTACTCGACGTACCCAGACCGGCTGGCTGCGACGCAGACGCCGCGGTTGTGTGGACCACGCCGGGCCGGCGAGGCGGCGCCGCCCACCAGAGCGGGAACCGAGTCCGATGTGATCACCAGACAACGGCGTGGTCCGTTCTAAAACCGGGGGGCGTCACGAACAAGGCGAGATTCCTTCCGCGGCGCCGCTGTGTAAATAAGAGAAAGTAAACATTTATAGCTGTCTGCACCCTCGTCGCTCCAGTCCAAACACACAGCGTAATTGGAGCAACGCGTAAACAAACAGCCAGGTTTGGAGGAACAAGCACAGAACTACAATTTGTTAGTTTTAATAACCATGCATTAGTATTCCTAACATTGGAGGACACCACAGTACAGATCCACTGATTTCACATCTACTATCGTGTTAGAGCAGAGTGCAGATTTTCATTTCTTGTTCTGTTTTTCACGTATTGATTCAGTGTCAAGTGACATCAATAATCTGCTCCCACGAGACTACATTTTGCGATTGAAATGATATCACACCCTGTTTTGATCGATAAGAAAGGGCGCCCACGATTTTCGGCCTGCCACAGACGAACTTTCGCCACAAAAGCCGAATCCCACCCAAGAAACCAACATAAAACGACGAGTTGTGCCTCGAGTCATGTTTTAATGCTGAATGGAAGGTACGATTACCAGGCCGACCCAAGACTGCACATTTAGCTTTGGTTTCACTTAAAATAATTGTCTCCCAAATAAATAACAGCCTACAAGAAAAAAGCAAGTAAATGATTTACCAAACATCTGCCGATGTACCCTTCCCCCTTCTGTTACACTCAGGCATGACATCCGTTTCTCTCTCTCTCTCTCTCTCTCTCTGTCACACACACACACACACACACACACACACACACACACACACACACACATACACGCACAAACACAGACACACACACACACTTTGTGTGTGTGTGCGTGTGTGTGTCACAGAGAGAGAGAGAGGGAGAGTGTGTGTGTGTGTGTGTGTGTGTGTGTGTGTGAGAGAGAGAGAGAGAGAGAGAGAGAGAGAGAGAGAGAGAGAGAGAGAGAGAGAGAGACTCACAGTATATTAACCCTAATCTGTGGTGAAGCATATGGAGAGCTGTTCTAGCTCCCCCTATAACGTGACAGTCAGCCGCGGGCGTAGACAAACGAGAACTTAAGTCGCCCAGGGATGGCATACAGGAAATCCGCGAAACATTCGCGTCTTCCTCAATAACAGTCTTATAAAGAATACGTCTCATTTTAAATAGATACAAATACTCTTTTAAATAGATAAAAATACCTCAGTCCTCTATGTTTCAGCTTCAGTTGCCGCTGAACGTAACATAAATGCTTCTGACATTCTTTGTGAAAGGATTCATTCTTTGTAAAAGGACTCCTGTGAAGACTGATTCGAAACAAGGATGCGATTTGCTTTCGCATTCCCCTGTTTCACTTGAATTCCAAATACCATAAGTATATTCCAGTGACTATAAAAACAAAGTTTTGAAAATGTGTGTTTTGTGACAAAACAAAAGTTAATTACAGCTATGAGAAGTTACGTAAAGCCCTCAGTTGCTAACCCATATGGTAATTTATGAATATTGATGTCTCAGAAAACAAATCAGAAATGCAATCTGACCACAGAAGTTTTACGAAACACTCATAGACCACACATACTTAATTTGGGAGCAACGGAAATGTATTTTGTATAACTAGACATTTAACTTCAAACGGTAGGTAATCCTTCATCAAGAAACTGTCCAAAAATAGCACAGTGTGAATGATAGTGTGAATGCTTTAAGCTTGTACCCTAAAGCCGTGCAATGAGGAATTTCTCTCCCGACTGTAATAACTGAATTTGTATTTTTAAAAATACTTTTTCAAACATCTCATTATATCACGTACATCAGCTGTAGTTTAAGGACAAAATCTCCATATAGTATTGCCAAATAGAAAGCCCCTCGCTACCATGTGTTCCGCAGAACATCTCACAGATAAATGAGAGCACTGTGTATTGTTTTCGGGAAACACCAGTCTTCTGTAACAGCAACAGACAACATACCTTTCACCACCTGTACCCTTAATCCATACAGACAACAAATGTTTATCCCTAATGATTGGCGGTGGCAGTATATGGCTAATTCAGTTAACTGTTTACGTCCCACCTGAGCAGAGATGTGTCGAAGCCTTCACCAGCAGGGGTGCACGAGATGACGACACGACACTGCAGCATTTGGCAATCTTCCATAAGATAATAAGTGAACTGGCTTGGACTGAACGAAATAATTCGGAGAAAAACATATATAGTTTTAAAAACAGCTCAGACATTCACAAAGTCCACGTGGTTTCCCAACAGAGTAAATACAAGCAACTTACTCGAACAAAGTAATGAAATTCCATATTCTCAGTACACGACTTCTAGTGATATATTTACAATACACTGAAAGTAAAATGTATTAGTAACTGTTTAGGCTCCAAAATAAAACACTGCGAGTGATACCCACTCGTACCGCAATTTATAGCTTTGCATGTTGTGCAACATTCTATTAATGATTTGTTATCTGCGCGGAACGGTAACACCATACATCGAAACACATTAGTGGATACCTGATTCTATTTATTATATTGTTGTTGTTGTGGTCTTCAGTCCTGAGACTGGTTTGATGCAGCTCTCCATGCTACTCTATCCTGTGCAAGCTTCTTCATCTCCCAGTACCTACTTCAACCTACATCCTTCTGAATCTGCTTAGTGTATTCATCTCTTGGTCTCCCTCTACGATTTTTACCCTCCACGCTGCCCTCCAATACTAAATTGGTCCTCCCTTGATGCCTCAGAACATGTCCTACCAACCGATCCCTTCTTCTGGTCAAGTTGTGCCACAAACTTCTCTTCTCCCCAATCCTATTCAATACTTCCTCATTAGTTATGTGATCTACCCATCTAATCTTCAGCATTCTTCTGTAGCACCACATTTCGAAAGCTTCTATTCTCTTCTTGTCCAAACTATTTATCGTCCATGTTTCACTTCCATACATGGCTACACTCCATACAAATACTTTCAGGAATGACATCATTTTAGTATTTCCAGGGTTCTTCCATGTATACAACCTTCTTTCATGATTCTTAAACCAAGTGTTAGCTATGATTAAGTTGTGCTCTGTGCAAAATTCTACCAGGTGGCTTCCTCTTTCATTTCTTAGCCCCAATCCATATTCACCTATTTCGTTTCCTTCTCTCCCTATTCCTACACTCGTATTCCAGTCACCCATGACTATTAAATTTTCGCCTCCCTTCACTATCTGAATAATTTCTTTTATTTCATCATAAATTTCTTCAACTTCTTCGTCGTCTGCGGAGCTAGTTGGCAAATAAACTTGTACTACTGTAGTAGGTGTGGGCTTCGTCGTATCTATCTTGGCCACAATAATACGTTCACTAGCCGGCCGCGGTGATCTAGTGGTTCTAGGCGCTCAGTCCGGAACCGCGCGACTGCTACGGTCGCAGGTTCGAATCCTGCCTCGGGCATGAATGTGTGTGATGTCCTTAGGTTAGTTAGGTTTAAGTAGTTCTAAGTTCTAGGGGACTGATGACCACCGATGTTAAGTCCCATAGTGCTCAGAGCCATTTGAACCATTTTTTTGCGTTCACTATGCTGTTTGTAGTAGCTTACCCGCATTCCTATTTTCCTATTCATTATTAAACCTACTCCTGCATTACCCCTATTTGATTTTGTGTTTATAACCCTGTAGTCACCTGACGAGAAGTCTTGTTCCTCCTGCCACCGAACTTCACTAATTCCCACTATATCTAACTTTAACCTATCCATTTCCCTTTTTAAATTTTCTAACCTACTTGCCCGATTAAGGGCTCTGAGGACTGTTTTCGTGGCATTCCCTGGGTGATCTCATCATTCAGGAAGGCACAATGGATCAAAACAATTATGCACCTATCCTTGGAGACCATATGTACCCCTAGATGCAGTTTGTTTTCCCACAGCACGATCAGGGCAATGTAATGTGCCACACGGCACTCAGTGTGGCCCCAAGACCACCAGGGTAAGTTTGTCGTACTCTCCTGGCTACCACACTCATCGGATTTAAATCCAATCGAGAACCTGCGGGAAAGTCTCCACGTCCCTGTGGGCAGCTTCCAGAAACTCATTCACTCTTTCTGCAAATCTCTCAGAATATCTCCAGGCCGATTAAACTGACCACCTGTCAAAAACCTGAATAAATACCAGCACAGACCACTGCGATATTTGCAGAAAGAGAGTGAATGAATTTCTGGAAGCTGCCGACAGGGACGTGGAACCATGCCAGCTGTCGAGCGTGTCCCGCAGATTCAGTGTATGAAAGTGATGATAGAAGAGTACAAAACTCACCTAGGAATTGAGAAAAAATAGTATGTATTTTTATCAGTAGACACTTCTTACAAGACATTCACTGGAAGTTTTATCATTTACACTACCAGAAGTTTGTGATACTACAGTACATGCAAATGATACATTTATTTATTTCTAAATTATTTAAATTAATTTTGACCATGCCAAGTTGTTTTAACGTTTTGTAGATACGTTATTCTTTAATAATAACGCAAAATACTTATTTTAATGGGAATAGTTTGCTATGGGTACTGAATGGGAAAAAACTGTTTTATCACGCAGGCTAAACTACGTATGCTCACTAAACTATATACATGAGAATATAAAAGCAATTTATTTTCTCAGACGTACTATTTGATACTGAAGGAGTACACAGTAGTACGTGAAAACCTCTGGATCGTCGTTGCTGGTGTGCAGGGCTGAATGACCATGCCGCTGGTCTCTGGACAGTTCTTGACTTGCCCCAGTCGTTGTGAATTGGTTGAAGCAACTGGCTGGAGCCAGAACCTCATTCTCCCCTTTTTGTAGCGTTCATACAGCTAGGACCTCATTCTGGCCAGTCTAATGCTCCCAGGACTGGTTTGGAATGAGGGCATTCTGTTGATTGACGAGGTTATGCTCTGTATAGGGCGCAGCAGCCAGCAGCTGACCAATTAACCCACGCCTTGTGCAGTTATGTGTCAGCCACAGCCATCCCACCTGTCGCACGGAGAGGTTCAGGAAAGTTTACAAATAAAACTAGTTTGTCGGCTTCGTATAGAACATCTGAACAGACGTATGTACTCTTATTTTAGATACAGGTAGTTATTAGGTCTCAGTCTCGCTCAAACGCGATAAGTACCTTAACTGTATAACTGTGAAGCGCAATGTTTTTGTACATAATATTTACTAACGATGTAATTACGTAACATCATCTAACAGACCTGATATTAGGAGTAACATAAGAATAAACAATAATCATGATAGGTTGGCACAGCTATACTACATCACAGAGAAACAATTAATGATTTAAATTAACAAACATAGCCACTTAAATCCTACAACAAATACCAAACGCCAGTACTGCCAAACATCTACTACCTTCTACTCTAACTCGCTGGGTGCGCCGTTACAAATCGCCTAAAGTGGATCCAGGGCTGCACTAGCTATTCTTCTATCCACTACACGTAACTTATGACAGCTGGCACGTTTCGTCACTGTATACTGCTTTACGGAAATGTTCTACAAACTCCATCGGCAGACGTTACAAGAGAGGCGTAGTGCATTACGGAGAGATTTACTACTGAAATTTCGAGACAGCACTCTCCGAAAACATTCGGACAACATATAACTTCCCCCTATATACGTCTCGCGTAATTACCATGTGGAGAAAATTCGAGAAATTAGAGCCAAAACAGAGGCTTCCCGAGAATCATTCTTCGCACGCGCTATACGGGACTGGAACCGGGTTGGAGGGCTCAGTTCGTGGTACCATTAGATGGCTTGCGTAGTATGATGTAAATGTAGATGTAGACGTAGGTGAATCGCGGATGGGAGGCGAGGCATTCTGGTCAGAGGTCGTTCGCCGCCGCCTGCACTTTTTGGCGACCGCTGCTTGCGCACCTGACCTTCATTATCGAAAGACGGGTGGGATTCCCGACGTTCCGGCACAAAAGCCGTCGTAGCAACGATGAGTGTTAGAAGTTCCATGGAAGCGTCCGGCACAGCGTCGTCACGAGCCGATGTGGTAGGCGTCTCAGCCGGCGACAGTTCAGTGATGCGCCGTTGCAAGCATTCCGTATGGAGGTGATCCTCCTTGCTACATGCTGAGAAAGTCTTGTGCTGCCCGTCGTATAGTCGCATAACGACCGCGCGACACCTACTGTTGTTTAATATCACGGCTTGTGACAAAGCAGATCAATCGTGATCTGACGCACCCCATTTAAAACGGAGTACCAAGTGAGCTGCATTCAGCCTTCTACAGTGTGACCGTGAACCACACCGTAGGACCGGAAGGCAGCAATGACTTCTTCTGCGGGAAGCCCGAATGGCTCAAACACGACTATGGTACGCACGCCGGAGTCCGCTTGCGCCACCATGCCCTAGCAGCGTGATAAAACCGCAAGCCATGTTCAGCAGATTTTGAGGCCCTGTCACACTGCCCGGCTTCTAATACCACACATAGGCTCTTGCTTTAACCATCGCGCATACGGACAGAGAGTTTATCGCATCTGCGGGGCCTACCTCTGCACGCCTCTCCGCCGACCCACATTCCCATGCAGCACCACCTATCCGCAGTCCTCGTCCACGTCACTATTGGGGCAAGGAGTTTCCCACGCCATTCCGCCAATTCCTCCTACGAACTGGCGCCAAGTTTCAATTTTGTTGGGAACATAGGTCACTTGTGGTTTCGTTGCTGGCGGAAAAGACAGGACACTTGTACTAACCTCAGTCGACTCCTCCACCTAAGGACTCGTTGTAGAAAGCCACTTTTCTTTATCATTTAACCAATATCAAGCAGGTGTGTTCGCCACTGGGTCTGGACTCCAACTGGCTCAGTTCAGATCGCCTCCAGCAGAGGGCATTCTCAGGTCGTCAGGTGATGACGCAAGTACCGTTATCCAAGATGGCGCCACCCAGTGTGTCCACCAAGAGGTCCAGAGCCCAACTGCCTTAAATCATATCGTCGCCACCAGACGGCACTACCGTGACGTTGGGTCATGACACGAGTACCGTTATTCAAGATGGCTGCATACGTTTTCTTCACCATGTGCTCTAGGTCACACAACCATTGCATGGTCCCACTGTGTAACCCCAGATCGTCTGTTCTACCTCTCTCGCATTGGCAGCCTGCGAGCGCGAGACCGCTGACGTCACAACCT
This sequence comes from Schistocerca gregaria, assembly GCF_023897955.1. Lineage (NCBI taxonomy): Eukaryota > Metazoa > Arthropoda > Insecta > Orthoptera > Acrididae > Schistocerca > Schistocerca gregaria. Next base: position 801,247,624 of record NC_064921.1, on the reverse strand, counting down.
CCAGCCTTCACGTTCATATCCGCGCCACAGACAGTCTTCTGCAAATACCCTAACGAATGTAATTGAACACTTGTGACACCCACATCGCGCATCTAACATATCAATTACCTAAGTACATACTTCCAATTCAATTTTAATTATATTCCATAAATGAATGTACTATTTCTATATTCAATTATCAAATGATAATATTCACATTTTCCCAATAGGAAAGCAATGCTCATTCATTCGTCATGTAGTACCCCCTCCCCCACCCCTAGAATGCTTCACTTCTATCGGCTACTGTATTAGTGGTGATCTGTAAGGGAAAAATGGTGCGAAAATTACTGAGGTTGCACTGGGCTGCTGGGGAGAGTAAGTAATCAGTGCACTCTATTTATTCTTGAACATTTTATTTATCACACTCATACAAAAGACATCCTTTGCGCCATCTCACTCAGTCCACAGACCTGTGAACTACTTCTAAATAACGCGCTCCAGACACTCAAACAACTCCTAATTTTCCCAAATAATTTCATTACACACTTGCAGACTCCTAATTAATTCAGCACAGGGATGTGTAGACACACTCAGTACTCATAAACTGTCAAAATAACGCATAGCACAGCCTACAGGCCCGCTCCCAAAATAACGCAATCAATGCACGCAAGCACCCTCCGCCAACTCCTGTCCAGGAGAGCAAACAGACAGCCCCAACGAAGGGGCGTGGCCGTCAGCTGTCAAACCATGCAAAGGGCCCCACTCGGGTCCCGCAAGCATGAGGCAGCCACATCCCTTCTCCTACTTGACACAAGAGAAATCCCTGTTTCGCGACTGCCCAGGGACACTGTCACAGTCATGAGCTGCGCACGATTGCAGGTGAAAGTTGCCTGCCCATATTTTCGTGTATTCACTAATGCTTATACTGACGTCACTGAATTAAAAGATGCGATCACATGAGACACCTCCGAGCAGCAGATGTCTTTACCGCCGATGACAGAATAGCACAGGGCGCATTGATCCTAGCACAACATGAGACACCCGTTTAAACATATTAACCTACCCTGTGTGGCTCTCGCCTCGCCTCGAAACGACGTCTGCACGGCGACTCGCCATCTAAAACGTTCTCAATGTTATTCTTATGCCACAAGGCTTTGCAAAAAAAAAAAAAAAACACCTTGTAGATCTCTCTGGAATTGTATAGTGTCCCAGAAATAGTTAACGCTTTACATGTCTCAGTCTCAGCTTGTATGCACGGAGATTCTTACCCTAACATATCATACAAACTACCATACATATCGTCAAATACGGAAAGACTCTTACTATAGGACACACAGTCATCCCCTATTGTCAGGTCCGTAACATAAGCCATAATAATTCTAGAACGCAATATATACACATCATAAGCCACATTAACTTTACAAGACAATATATATACATTTTACACCAAGTGTGCAATTATCTTTTATACCTGTGCAGCACCCGAAAAAATTATACTCTGCCTACACTCACACAGGCTACATGTCACGATGCTCCCCAGTTCTAGGGCAGCACCGTCAGCCTTTTCTTTCATTCTACAGACGTGACATTCAGCGCCATACAAAATCATTCATATTACATGAGAGCACCCTCAGCGGACCGAAGTCGATGTCTGAACTCTTCTGCAAATTCGAGATCGGTTCCCCTCGGCACAAACACGTTACTGTTTCTGCTCCGATCCTGTTCGCTTTTCTACAGACGTCTCCGGACTCTAGGATTACATCAATACACTTATTTTCGCATTGTTCACCATAATATTATACCAGTTTCACCGCATGTCTCCATATCAAGCACTAGAGGGCCCCTGCCGATCGCTAGCTAACATAATTCCCAAGATATAGATTGTAAATTATTTATCTACAAAGCCCAAATTTTAGCCATGTGCAGCGTGCTGTAAACCGCTGAGTAACTAGAAACAAATAGATCAAACTCATATTTCCACTCTCGAACACTGAAGTCGGTCATCTAAGATATTCCAAATCATCCCTATAATTTACAAGACAACTAAGGTCTTTCCCACGTCTAGATTTCTTTATACAGACATGACATTCAGCGCCCCACAAAATCATCCATTTTACATCAGAGCACCCTCAGTGGACTGAAGTCGATGTCAGAACTCTTCTTCATTTTGGAGATCGTTTCCCCTCGGCACAAACACGTTACTGTTTCTGCTCCTTGCTTGCTCGCTTTTCTACGCACATCTCCAGACTCCGGGATTACAAGAACACACATAATTTCCGCATAATATTATACCATTTTCGCCATAGTTCTCGATATCATGCACTAGGCGACATCCTACCGTATACTAGCGCAACATAATTCCCAATATATAGACTCGAAATTATTTCTCTACAAACTCCAAACTTTAGCGAGGTGCAGCGTGTTGTAAGCCACTGAGTAAATAGAAACAAATAGAGGAAACTGTCATTTCCACTCTCCAATACCGATGTCGGTGATGTAAAAGGTCCCAAATCAGCCCCATAATTTACAAGCCAACTAAGGTCTTTCCCATGTCTAGAGAACAGGCAAACGTGTCTTCCACACACCACAATCGATCTTCCCTCAACTAAATAAATGCGCGAAATGTGCAGAAGCAGTGAACCGAACAATTTACTTTGTCGGAATAACCTTCGCCGCAAAAGCACCATCTTTTCAAATTTCCACTTGATCACGAAAGCCGCCCAACACATACTAAGTATTAGTTCACTATTCGGTCGTCTAGAGGACTGCAAAGTTAACTCACATACATTCCTACACTCCAGCAGGGATGTGGATTCGGACGGGTGCTGCTGTTAACGGGAAACGTGAATCATTATCACCACAGGCCATGCATACATGTTACGATCGCGGTCTGAATTGGACGGCATCAGACAATGAGTGAATTATCTGAAATACACCCTGCTGACGACAGTGGCTCTGGAAATGGAAATATCTGTACCTTCCTTACGACTGGACATACTCTTCCCTTTGCTATCACAGTACTCCAAGTCAAATCCACACCCTCCTTAAGACTGCACATAGTCATTTCCTTCCCACAAACACATAATTTATAAAAGCTAATGCTCAAATGCGAACATATGACGCATCCCTAACTACTACGTTTAATACTCCGTCAGTAACTGATTTCCTACGATACGAAGTAATACTGAACGAAAATCAACTATTGGTGTGCATGTCTATTAGGTTTTTCTTGCGAGTCCTACCACTGTGTCTTAGAAAGAGCGACATAATCCGCTAGATGGTAAAGAAAAAATCGATCGCATAAACTACTGCATGTTACTGTCACAAGCAGTCTTGGTATTACAGGTGCACACAAGTATCCATGTTAAAAGCTGTACCCGCTTTACAAATCGAGGTACGATACGACCGTCACGGTGATCGTACGAACGTGTATTATCCGTTCACGATGCAACCTCGTAATAAAATCACTGAACTTTGAAAGTGGTTCGGCTAAGGAACATGATGTGTAAGCGGTATTTGCGACTCCCTCACACCGTCCCATCTAGATAATTCTATAGTATTTGTAGCGCATTCTCTCTCTAAACCAAACCAGAGCTTCGGGGATATATCGACTGATTGAGAACGATCACAAACAGTAGTAGTAGATAATGTGCCGACTGAGGTCGTAAGAAGAAAAATGTACACTAGCTTCTCACGTCTCTAGCGTAACTCTACCCACTATAAATGATGTCAATAATTTCGAATGAAGTCTCTCAATTCAAGCATATACCTGCATTTGATCACACACACAAGTGAATCATATTTCTCACACTCCCATATGTAGAAATGAGTCACCTTTCTCGAACCTAGCTGCTACAGTAAAATTCCAACCTGGTTTTAGCCAGCCCCTACGCATCTTGCACATGATCTCATTTCTACAGCTTCGTGCGTGTGATCGTTCCATTTTAAGTCGGAACTGAGCAGAAGTCGGAGAAAACCATACCCACCACCTTCTGCAACCCGTGTAGAAACAGAACGACCTGAGTTAGTGCCACAGGACCGTGTTTTGTGCATTCGACTTAAATGTGCGCAATGTGCTACATCCCCAAACTACATACAAGTATTATAGATCAGCATCCATTCAGATCAATCAGCCCAACATGCTATCATCCTTATTCTCTACCCTCCTAAACAGAGAAAAATTACGTATAGAACTTCCACTAACTTCATCCTATATATAAACCACCTAGGCACCGATGTTGACGCAATTACGCAAAGCGGCGGTGGCGCTCCAGCGTGGAGAAAGAGATTTCGCAATGCTCCCCAGAATACCGCAGTGTGCAGCCATCCACGCATTCCTAACCGTTTACCAAGTCCATCACTTCAAACTGCTACTACTTACTGCCGCCTATTAAATATACCGGCACCGCAGACGCAACATTAAAGTTTGATCACCTACATTCTTGGCGAATGATCGTATGAGACGCTCCTTCTGGACCTGTTTATTTGTTTCAGACACTTTTCTAACACGCCTTTGTACAATGTCAAACATTTCCTTTTCTCTACCACGACTTCGAGACCTGGGCCAGATTCTAAACTGACAAGAAGTTCGGATCGACGGCCTCTCGCAGGAAACTAGACCGTGCACGGTGTAAATCATATTCTTACGGTGGATAGCATAACACTGGATGGTTTTAAATAAAAGACAGTTACAACATAAGCAAACTGTAACAGTTTTATGGCGTGGAATAGGTCACCAAACTACAGCCCGAAGTTGATTCACGAGCTATACATTTAGACTCGTCTCTCACACTGACGGAATAGCTGAAGACTCTGCGTTCCCTTTCGACTGATTCCTCATATTGCACTCATGTACGCAATCACTGTTTCGCTGCTAGCAACCCCCAAGAAGTTGCTGCTCATCCAACGAAACTTGTTCCCCAACTCAAACGAGCGATATCAGTTAATCATTATGTGGTAACCAGTGATCGGATGGAATGGAAAAGACACCATCGATGTACTCTAATAACAAACATCATATTTCATAGCGCGACTAATTTTACAATTACTTCAACATCGGCCAATCATGTTGTAGAAAGTTTCCGCAATTTCAATATCAAAGCTAAACCAGCCCCTCTCCGCTTTGCGAGTATCATTGCGAACATGCATAGATGACTGTGCAGTACGTCCATTCAGTGTTAATTATCGAACACATATATCATAAAAGTATACCAGACAGTGCTCAACGAATTTCTATCACCTCGAGCATAGTGTTTAATTTACGATATGTCTCTCTGTGTATGGGAGTCACAGAGTATTCTCGATGTCTTACGATAAAATTAGAAAGTGAAAGATCCTCCTCACACTGTCATTGACCAACCACCCGTGCAGCACCGTCAGCGAATTAATCTGCAACCAACCAGAAGAAAACTGCTACATGCCACGTCTAGTGAATGAATTGGGCTTTCTGAGTCCTAACCTATCCCAGTTCACGAAATTTCTCCTGATGAGACCATGTCGATGAGCTTAGCACTCCTTATCGGATTTCAAATTCCCGTTATGTAATAGCAGTCAGTTAAGAATAACAATAAAGGAATTATTTTTATAGGCGATGGAGCTCCAGACGGATGGAGGTCGACGCATTTTTACCTAAATCAATCAAGTTATCAACTCTAAAGTACTGCTCTAGAGTCTAGGATCGGTGCGTGGACCCGAGGGGGCCAGTGCATGGTTTGACAGCTGACGGCCACGCCCCTTCGTTGGGGCTGTCTGTGTGCTCTACTGGACAGGGTTTGGCGGAGGGTGCTTGCCTGCATTGATTGTATTATTTTGGGAGCGGGCCTGTAGGCTGTGCTATGCATTATTTTGACAGTTTATGAGTACTGAGTGTGTCTACACATCCCTGTGCTGAATTAATAAGGAGTCTGCAAGAGTGTAATGAAATTATTTGGGAAAATTAGGAGTTGTTTGAGTGTCTGGAGCGAGTTATTTAGAAGCAGTTTACAGGTCTGTGGACTGTGTGAGATGGCCCAAAGGATGTCTTTAGTATGAGTGTGATAAATAAAATGTTCAAAAATAAATAGAGTGCACTGCTTCCTACTTCACCCCAGCAGCCCAGTGCAACCTCAGTAATTTTCGCACCATTTCCCCCCTAGAGATCACCATTTGCGGTTGTATGACGTAGAATCACGTGACTAATGCAGTAGCCAATAGGAGTGCAGCATTCTAGGGGCGGAGGGAGGGAGGGTGCGACATGACGATGAATGAGCAATGCGCTCCTATTGGGAAAATGTGAAAATTCTCATTTGATAATTGAATATAGAAATATTACATTCATTTATGGAATATATAGTTAAAATTGAATTGGAAGTAAGTACTTAGGTAATTGATATGTTAGATGCGCGATGTGGGTGTCAGATGTGTTCAGCTACATTCGTTACGGTATTTGCAGAAGACTGCCTGTGGCGCGGATATGAACGTGAAGGCTGGAGGTTGTGACGTCAGTGGTCTCGCGCTAGCAGGCTGCAGATGCGAGAGAGGTAGAACAGACGATCTGGGGTTACACAGTGGGACCATGCAGTGGTTGTGTGTCCTAGAGCACATGGTGAAGAAAATGTATGCAGCCATCTTCAATAACGGTACTCCTGTCATGACCCAACATCACGTTAGTGCCGTCTGGTGGCGACGATATGAACTAAGCCAGTTTGGCTCTGGACCCCTTAGTGGACACACTGGGTGGCGCCATCTTGGATAACGTTACTTGCGTCATCACCAGACGACCTGAGAGTGCCCTCTGCTGGAGGCGATCTGAACTAAGCCAGTTGGAGTCCAGATCCAGTGGCGAACACACCTGCTTGATATTGGTTAAATGATAAAGAAAAGTGGTTTTCTACAACGAGTCCTTAGGTGGAGGAGTCGACTGAGGTTAGTACAAGTGTCCTGTCTTTCCCGCCAGCAACGAAACCGCAAGTGACCTATGTTCCCAACAAAATTGAAACTTGGCGCCAGTTCGTAGGAGGAATTGGCGGAATGGCATCTACACTATTTTCAGAAGAGGTAGTAAGATCTAAAACATTAGGAAATGAGAGGGGTGTGGTGCATTATCCTCCTAGAATTTGAACTTCGCCCAATTTTTCTGGGGGAGGGGGTTAGGTTTGTGGAGGTGGCTCATTTCCCCTTCTTCCCACCAAAATTCAAACTTCCCGCCAAAATCTGCCAACTTGATTGACGTCATCGCCACCATATTGGATGACGTCATCGCCGCTATCTTGGATAATGGTACTTTGGCGTCGGAACGCCCTTGCCCCAATACTCACATCCTCCACGCTCGCTACTTTTTAGATTGTCACAAGAGGTCGAACGTAACTGCGCATCCGCACTAAAAGTGGTGGATTCATTGCCCACCGAGGCGAATGAGTTACGTGAATGCGTGGTGTCTCTTCTTTCGCACATGTCTGAAAGAACAGTCACCAAGCATTCATGAAATCTAGTTAGTGCACCTGGACATACTAATACCTGTGACTAAATTACCTCGCAAATGCGTAAACAGTGCTGACAATTTTTGCTACTTTTGCTGGTAAGCTACATTGAAATCGCAAAGGAGGCCAATAACGCTGTATATGAGGAAAGCATACCAACTGCTTCAGCAGCCCGTAGTGCAGTCGTAGCGTTTTTGATTACTACCCAAAACGTCCTTGGCCACGGGTTCGAACGCCGCCACCGCTTACATTTTGAATAAAAATAATCAGCAATTCGGCTGAAGACTTCCGGCATAAGACGTCACCTTCATTCTGTCAGCGGCCTTGTCAAAGAGGGCGCAGGAGCAGGCAGCTGTTCCGGGTACTCACTTGCCCTTGGAGTGGGAAACTACCCCTGAATGACCTCGGCAATAATCAACGGCATGAGGATGCAGACGGCAATGGCAACCATTGCGTTAAAGACACATCATACGTATCCGTGTCATGATGACCTCTCCAACAGCAAACGACAACGGAATAGTGCCCATTCGGATCTCCGCGAGGGGGCTGCCATAGGGGAGGTAACAACGAGAAAAAGATTGAATAACCGACGAAAGGGTATTGTTCTACGAGTCGGGGATTGGAATTCCAGAAGCTTGAACGTGGTAGGAAAGCTACAAAATCTGAAAAGGCAAATGCAAAGGCCCAATCAAGGTACAGTGGGAGTCAGTCAAGTGAAATGGAAAGAAAACAAGGATTTCTCGTCAGATGAGTATAGGGTAATATCTACAGCAGCAGAGAATGGTATAAAGGTAGTAGGATTCGTTATGAATAGGAAGGTATGGCACAGCGTGTTTTACTGCGAACAGTTAAGCGATATTGTTCTCATATTAGAATCGACAGCAAACCAACACCGACAACAACAGGTCAGGTATACATGCCGAAATTTCAAGCTGGAAATGACGAGATAGAGAAAGTATAGGAGGCTATTGAACGGATAATTCTATATGTAAAGGAAGATGAAAATCTAATAGTCAGGGGGGAGTCGAATGCGGTTGTAGGGGAAGGAGCGGAATAAAGGGTTACCGGACATATGGTGTTAGGAATGGGAGACAATAAAGTCTAATTGCGTTCGGCGTAAATAACAGCTAGTAATAGCCAATACTCTATTCGAGAATCATAAGAGGAGACCAGGCGATAAGGGAAGATCTGAGTTAGATTATATTATGGTCACGCAGAGACTATGAAATCAGACAGTGGATTGTAAGGCGTACCCAGAAGTAGATATAGACTCACAATTTAGTAGTGACGAAGAGTAAGCTGAAGTTTAAGAGACTAGTCAGGAAGAATACATACGCTAATAAGTGAGATAAGGAAATACTATCGAATCAAGAGATATGCTTGAAGATCTCTAAGGCTATAGATACTACGATAGAAAACAACCTAGTAGACATTTCAGTTACAGAGGAATAGCCATCTCTGAAAAGGGCAAACACAGAAGTTGGAAAGAAAAACGCAGGTACGAAGAAGGTAATTGTGAGGAAAACATGGGTAACAGAAGAAATCTTTCAGTTGGTCGATCAAAGAAAGAAGTACAAAAAGTTCAGGGAAATTCAGGAACACAGAAATACAAGTCGTTTAGGAATAAAACAAATAGGAAGTGCAGGGAAACTAAGGCTAAATGCTGCATGAAAAATATGAAAAAATCGAAAAAGAAATTATTCTCGGAAGGACTGACTCAGCGTATAGAAAAGTCAAAACAACGTTCGGAGACACTGAAAGCAAGGGTGGTAACATTAAAAGTGCAATGAAATTCCACAGCTGAATGCAGAGGACAGAGCGGCTATGTTGAAAGAGTACATTGAAGGCCTCTATGAGTGGCAGACTTGTCTGGTGTGGTTGCAAAAGAAACAAGAGTCTATAGGGAAGAGATAGGGGATCAAGTATTAGATTCATAATTTTAAAGAGCATTAGATGACTTAATATCAAATAAGGCAGAAGGGATAGGTAACATTCCATTAAAAATCACCATTTAAAATCACTTCAGTGGCAACAAAACGACTATGATGTATGAGTTTGGCGATATCATCCATATAATCCATAGAGTTCCGACGGCTGGAAGACCTGACTAGTGCGACAATTGTCGCACAGTTCGCGTAACAGCTCATCATCCAAGCTGCTGACAAGAATAATATACAGAAGATCAGGAAAAAAATTTAGGATCTGTCAGATGGCAATCAATTTGGCTTTAGGAAAGGTAAAGGCACCAGAGAGGCAGTCCTGACATTACACTTGATATTGTAAGCAAGACTAAAGAAAAATCAAGACACGCTCATAGGATTTGTCGGTCTGGGAAAAGCGTTCGACAGTGTCAAATGGCGCAAAATGTTCGAAATTCTGAGGTAAGCTAAAGGGTGAAAGAGGGTAGTATACAACATAAACAAGAGACAAGAGGGAATAATAAGAGTGGAAGATCAAGAACGAAGTGCTCGCATTAAAAAGAGTAGGATTTGATCTATACATAGAAGTAGCAATTATGGAAATAAAAGAATGGTTCAAGAGTGAAATTAAAATTGAAGGTGATATGATATCCGAGATTAGATTCGCTAATGACATTACTATCCTGCGTGAAAGTGAAGAAGAATTATATGACCTGCTAAATCGAATGAACAGTCTAATGAGGACAGAAAATGGATTGAGAGTAAATCGAAGAAAGATGAAAGTACTGAGAAGAAGGTAACGAGTCCAGCGAGATGCTTAACATTTGCGATGATGGTCACGAAGTAGATGAAGTTAAGGAATTCTACCAAGGCAGTAAAATAACCCATGATGGACGGAGCAAGGAGAACATCAAAAGCAGACAGCACTGGTAAAAAGAGCATTCCTAACCAAGGGAAGTCAAATAGTATCAACCAAAGGCCTTAATTTGAGGCAAAAATTTCTGAGCATGTATGTTTGCAGCACAGCATTGTATGGTAGTGAAACGTGGACTGTACGAAAAGCGGAACAGAAGAAAATGGAAGCATTTGAGATTTGATGCCACAGACGAATGTTGAAAATTAGGTGGACTGATAAGGTAATCAATTGAGGAAGTTCTTAGTAGAATCGGGGAGAAAAGCAAGATATGGAAAAAATGACAAAAAGAAGGGAGAGGATGAGAAGACATCTGTAAGGAACATATCCAGCAAATAATAATTGAGGACATAGGCTGCGTGTGCTACTCTGAAATATATATGTTAGTACAGAAAGGACTTCGTGGCGGGCACTGTCTTGCCAGTCAGAAGACTGATGATTCAAGATTTTTTTTAAAAAAAAAACTGTACTTTGAATGTGGCTTTGGCTGTATCACTCACATATTTAACTTGTGTGAGACTCTGCGCAAATGGACCAAAAGAAAAGGTGTAAGTGCAAATTCTTCCAAATTTCACCACTAACTACATATAAAAATCAATAACAAACTAACAATTGCGCTTTTTTATGCACTCCTGGAAATTGAAATAAGAACACCGTGAATTCATTGTCCCAGGAAGGGGAAACTTTATTGACACATTCCTGGGGTCAGATACATCACATGATCACACTGACAGAACCACAGGCACATAGACACAGGCAACAGAGCACGCACAATGTCGGCACTAGTACAGTGTATATCCACCTTTCGCAGCAATGCAGGCTGCTATTCTCCCATGGAGACGATCGTAGAGATGCTGGATGTAGTCCTGTGGAACGGCTTGCCATGCCATTTCCACTTTGCGCCTCAGTTGGACCAGCGTTCGTGCTGGACGTGCAGACCGCGTGAGACGACGCTTCATCCAGTCCCAAACATGCTCAATGGGGGACAGATCCGGAGATCTTGCTGGCCAGGGTAGTTGACTTACACCTTCTAGAGCACGTTGGGTGGCACGGGATACATGCGGACGTGCATTGTCCTGTTGGAACAGCAAGTTCCCTTGCCAGTCTAGGAATGCTAGAACGATGGGTTCGATGACGGTTTGGATGTACCGTGCACTATTCAGTGTCCCCTCGACGATCACCAGAGGTGTACGGCCAGCGTGGGCGATCGCTCCCCACACCATGATGCTGGGTGTTGGCCCTGTGTGCCTCGGTCGTATGCAGTCCTGATTGTGGCGCTCACCTGCACGGCGCCAAACACGCATACGACCATCATTGGCACCAAGGCAGAAGCGACTCTCATCGCTAAAGACGACACGTCTCCATTCGTCCCTCCATTCACGCCTGTCGCGACACCACTGGAGGCGGGCTGCACGATGTTGGGGCGTGAGCGGAAGACGGCCTAACGGTGTGCGGGACCGTAGCCCAGCTTCATGGAGACGGTTGCGAATGGTCCTCGCCGATACCCCAGGAGCAACAGTGTCCCTAATTTGCTGGGAAGTGGCGGTGCGGTCCCCTACGGCACTGCGTAGGATCCTACGGTCTTGGCGTGCATCCGTGCGTCGCTGCGGTCCGGTCCCAGGTCGACGGGCACGTGCACCTTCCGCCGACCACTGGCGACAACATCGATGTACTGTGGAGACCTCACGCCCCACGTGTTGAGCAATTCGGCGGTACGTCCACCCGGCCTCCCGCATGCCCACTATACGCCCTCGCTCAAAGTCCGTCAACTGCACATACGGTTCACGTCCACGATGTCGCGGCATGCTACCAGTGTTAAAGACTGCGATGGAGCTCCGTATGCCACGGCAAACTGGCTGACACTGACGGCGGCGGTGCACAAATGCTGCGCAGCTAGCGCCATTCGACGGCCAACACCGCGGTTCCTGGCGTGTCCGCTGTGCCGTGCGTGTGATCATTGCTTGTACAGCCCTCTCGCAGTGTCCGGAGCAAGTATGGTGGGTCTGACACACCGGTGTCAATGTGTTCTTTTTTCTATTTCCAGGAATGTGTATTACAGTAAAATCAGCAAAATAAATCAGAGCCTCACCCGTCGAAGACATTACATAAAAATAGGATAGTACAAAGAGAAACACACTTTAAAATGTAAACATTTCCAGAAACGGGTCGTGTAAAATTTGAATAAAAGAAAATCATGATCAGTAGCAGGAAACGTACTTATAAACAAACCCAATTTTTTCACAGTCGTAGGCTTCCACTAAAACAGATCATAGTCACTGATAAAACATCAGATCGCTTATAAGAGAAAGCAAATGAAACCCTCAAGGAATGTTTACAATCGTAAAAAATCGTAATAAATTAATGTTAAACTTTAAGCGTAGATGATACATCTGTAGATTGTGAAGCAGACACAACGTGTTTAGGGCTGAACACTGTCGGCTGATATGGTGTGAACATATAAAGATACTGACAAAAAGAATGTCATCAGTATACTATGCTCTGAAGCTGTTAGCACTAGTTTGTAACAGCCAATGTCGTGTGGTGACTTACTATGCTCACATTCTTAGCGATGGGAATTTTTTCTGATGATCGAAACAAGGAAACAATTTTTAAACTGCATGAAAAGACCATAAGAATAATGACTGGAGGTAGCAGTCAGGCTCATTGTAAAGAGCTATGTAAAAAATCAGGTATCTTTACTCCACCAAGTGAGTTCATATACCAATCTGTGAAGCGTTTCAGAGAAGCATTATTAGTAGAGCACTAGTGGTTCTATTCATAAACATGGAACAAGAGATGGTTTTGAAGTTACGTTTACCCAGGAAAAACAAACAAATAATTCAAAACAGCAGTTATATCGGTAGAAAGAAGTGTTTGTTTAAAAAGGCAGCTAAAGCGTTCTTTACAAGTAATGCATATCGCACAGTTAAGACTACTTAGAGAACTCGGATCAGTGGATAGTAATGAAAGGGGATACTATAGCACTTATGTCACATTTCAGAAGATGTTTATTGTTTACTGCTTATACAAGGATCATGTGTCAGCATGTGTAAAGCATGACAGTAATGTCGGCTGGCTTAGTTTTTCAGGTGGACAGTTGAGACTGGAGTCCGGAACTGAGGTAATGGGCACAGCGGTATCTTCTCAGTCCAGGAGTCATCGGTGGCGCTGATGACCTCGATGTTGAGCGCCCATAAGCCCCAACACACCGAGTCATCGGTGGGTGTCATAGTTCGAGCGGCAGTGAAGAATGTGTGACCGGCAACAGTCCAGGAGTCATCAATGGATCTCCTCAGTGTTTGCCAGTGAAGCAGGAAACTATGTTTTATTTAGAAAGTTAACTGTAACAGTTTGTGTGTAAATGAAGGAATATTATGTACAAGAAAGAAATACCGAATGAGGCAATGCAGCTGTTAGGACGCTGACCTCATTTTCGAGGGGATGGAGCTCCACTGTCCGGCCATCCTGATTTTGGTTTTCCGAGGTTTTCCTGGATCGCTAAGCAAAACCTAGGCAACTGTCTAACACCTGTCCTATCTCCCTAGGCTGTCAGTCATATCCTCGTAAAGCATATTACGTATGCTGTGTGCTTTATTTTGGGCTGTTGATTGGCACTGTATGACCTTGACAAATCCCTATCATTGTGAGATGATCCTTGGTTGAATAAATATAAATAAAATAAATAAAGAAAAAAGTGCAAATGAACAGACGTCTTTCAAATTGCAAATATGTTGCTGCTCTTCCTAATTTTGATGAGTATTTTGAATAACGTATATGTTTTAGCTATGGTTAAGCTCCAGCTACCATCATACTCATATGTCAAGTTTTTATTGGCGGTTTGAAAATACAATTTGATTAAATGTAAACATCTGTTTCAGAAGAGTTGGTAGGACGGATATGTGCTAACAGCCGAATATCCTTAGTGGTCGTTTGTGTCCACTGGAGTAACAATGAACGTTCTTCCACATTCTGGCAGTCCTGTCTGTTGTGACGCTTTTGGAATAACCCTCGTACATCAAAAAAACTAATGTCTGTCGGGTAGAGTTATTCCGATAACCATATATCAATAATTGGTGTTCCAGCAATTTACAGAGCCAACGCAGTCAGCTATGTGGTGCAAATACTTACAATGTTTAAATGTACAACAGATGTTAACATGTCGCTCTTTTTAAAAAAAACTTTTCTAGCTGTTACCTGTCTGCATATTGTATCGTCACCAATTCTGCCATCTTAAATTATTTTGCTGTTCAAATAGCAGAATTAATCTACTACTTTAGGTATTTTACTTCCTAATCTGATTCCTTCAGCATCACCTGATTTACCTCAACTACACCTACAACTACCCCTTTTTTGTTGATGTCATGTAACATCCTCTTTTCAAGACACCATCTATATGACCTGCAAAGTTCTTTGCCCTGACAGAACTAAAATGTCACATGAGCGCCTTACAGCTTTTATTTCTTATCTCTGAACTTTAATTACTTTCCTGAATTTCTCTTTAGTTTCCTTTACTGCTTACTCTGTGTGGTGACTGAATAATATGTGTTATACGGTACAAGTATTCCTCATTTCCTCTCTATTACTGACTCCCTTCAGTTTCGTTCGAGTCTTGTAAGTAGTGTCTACAGTCTGGTTTATGTACGAATTGTAATTAACCTTTCGCTTCCTCTACTTCATGTTTAACTAGGGAAACCGACAACGCTTGTGACTAATGAACCCGAGAATGCTTCGCAGTTGCTAAATATGTATGGGAACTGAACATTCGTGCTGATTTGGGGTATCCCTGGGAAATGTGTTTGGGCGCTAATTTCGGCTTTTAGATACGATTTCGCCCAATTTGAACGTTTGGAATTTGAAATTATAATAAATAATAATCTGAATGAAATAGATGTTTGTTTTCGTTTTTTTGTTTTTATTGTTTCGTTGTACACAAAACTTCAGAAAAAACAACATTTTTTTTAAATTTTGAATACTGCGTCTTGTTTATAGTTGCTGCAAACGATACCTGATTAGGAAATAAAGTCGCTTAAAATGAATTTGTAAATCGCTTGGAGTCATTAGTATACGGAATAAGTGAGCGTCCTCGATAGCTGCTCATCCTGTGAGGATAGTTGCTTCCATGGCATTATTTCTCATGGTTTTAATTTCCAAACGGGTACCATTACGAAATTTCGGTTATTGAGACTGCGCAATGGTACCATAGGCATGCCGCCTTTAAGCGTCAAACTATGTGGTGGGAAGCCAGGTGTATTCTGTGAATTTAGAAATTTTTGTGGATACTGAACTGCATCTTCAGTGGTGACAATATCTATTCATTGGTATTCCGTATGTTCTCCTATTACTTTTTCCGAAATAATATTGTTTATTACAGATGCAGAACTTTTTTGCGGTGTAATGATCGCTCTTTCACAAGACCAATAGCATGGATTCTGTGAAAGATCATCGATGCTACGATAAATTTCAGAAATTAGAGAATCAGTGTAATGTTTCCTAGTTTTTCATCGACAGACATATAGCCATGATCTGAAGTACTGTTCCAGTGACACGGGAACATTCCTAATTGCCAATAAATGATCTTGATGTAACTTAGCTGGTGTGTAGAGGGGGCAAAATAGAGCAATACTTTTTTTTGCCCACTTTTACTTTTACGGTGTAAAACACACTCCGAAAGGTAATCTGACATTTTAGGTTTAGAAGGTACATCTTCGACACTATGATACATAAAAAATTTGTAACTAATACAGAATTAATGTTCTTGAAAACTGTATACTCAACTTTCGTAATGATTTAAAATTTTCAAAATGCCCCATCACTGTTAATTAATTTTGGAAAATGAAAACCTTGGTTACAACATAAATTAAAGAAGCTTTCAAGCAATATACATCACGGTGTAATAAAGTTGGTTTCTGAAAGACAATTTTTGGAAAATAATCTGTACAAAATGTGCTGTCGGCGTACTCTCTATATACCCGATTAAAACATCTAAACTTCCATTACTATTCTAATTATTTACTTTACTTGTATTTGTTTTAAATTATTATTTCAAGCTTTACGTTCATTTTTTTTAGTTTACCGTTTCACATAAGTGTGTTTTGTTAACTGAAAATAAATATTTTTTTATTATCATAGAAAATAATTACAGTGAAGATGATCTGCAAAGAAATGCTTAAAAGATAACCATTTTTTATTCTGTGAACATGAAATTAACAAACTTTCTTCACTTAATACACGCGACGGAGAACACATTATGAAACAAAATTCAGCAGGATTACAAAAGTGACGCTAGTGAACCTCTAAATATCATGATTCGTATCAGACATATTTCTGTAAATTAGTAAGTCTTAGAGAAGAGATTTGATTGTGTAGTAATGACTGCAGCTTGATTATATTGTTTCTCAAGTGGAGACTGACATCATAAACATTCAACAGAACTAGATCTGAAAGTCTTCTCACAAAGTTCTTCCAACATCGGAAGTTGTGTAAGTCTCACGACCGTCCTTTAGAAAATTAAGTCAGCTTCCCTCCAAAATGAACGATATGTCCATCACTGGAAGGTGAAAGGAGATTACGTCTATAAATCACACCGCAGCTATATATATATATATATATATATATATATATATATATATATATATATATATAGATCTGAAAGTCTTCTCACAAAGTTCTTCCAACATCGGAAGTTGTGTAAGTCTCACGACCGTCCTTTAGAAAATTAAGTCAGCTTCCCTCCAAAATGAACGATATGTCCATCACTGGAAGGTGAAAGGAGATTACGTCTATAAATCACACCGCAGCTATATATATATATATATATATATATATATATATATATATATACGAAGTATGGTGCTTCCACACCTATTGGTAACAGGAATCTTACCTGCAAAACTGTGCAGTTTTGTGTAATATTTGTGATCAGTGCTTACAAGGTGACAACATATACAGAAGGGAGCTTTTCTGATTACTTACCTGACGTAAATAACTGTAGTTTAGTGATCTTGGAGAGATGACATATCACTGTGACCGGAAAAATATTGCTTTCCGGTGATCTCCTTTCAGAATTAAAATAATCAACCGAAATTAGCTATTTTGCCATCATTAGAGGCTCTAGACTCTGCCTCTGCAAAACACAGTTTATCTTTTTTTTTCTCTTTACCCAAACATGTTCGACATCTATGCTTCATTTTCCGTGGGCCTTTGTTTATGTAAAATATTATACAAATTCCAAGATTTTTTTATTTTAGATCTAAAAACTATAACATGGGCATTTTCTTGTTTTGATTGTTTACCTGCAGCTACATTAATTGTGAATCTGGATTTGTACAGATTTGCTTGCGTTTGTGACTTTTTGCAGTTTGACATCTGCAACGAAGACGGAACAGCTATAGTTTTTGACAGTTATTACAATTTAAAAAAAATTCTGAGACTAGTAGACTGGTTATGTTCTGTGCTTACGTTTCACATTGTATTGCATATTTCCAAACGCTGAGAAAACCATGTCAACACTAGCTTCTAATCACAGCAGTATGTCCTTTCAACGCGTAATATTTATATGTGGCGAACTTGTTCCTCAGTAAAGGTATCTGGAAGTGTGTCACAACTATCTAGTTACTTAAGAAAAAACACATTTTTTTTCCAGCGGACGTGAAAGTGGATAAAATAAGTAACGTTTAATGTAAATATGATGAGAAAAACGGAGGTGACAGTGAACGCACCCTGAGAGTTGTTACACATTAACCATCGACAAGCACTGTAGTTTAAATGAATGCGTATTGTTCACTGGAGTGATAGCGTTCCGAGCTCCGCTGTATTTCGCAGAATGGCGCCGATAATGAACGCGCTGTCAGAGACAACAATGGGTCTTTTAAAACTGGACCTTCAACGCTATCTTTCGCCGAATTGCTTCACTAAACAGAGGGACCATTACTGATAAGAAGAGTATTGCTTAATGGTGACACAAAAAGCCACCCAGAAATGCTTTTAGTGCGCACACGGCGATTTAATGCCCTCTCTAGGAGGAGACAAGCAGGGGTTGGACGGACGGTTGACAGATCGTCCTCTGAGCACCTGCGACACAAATTCGTTTCGGGGCCCTGAACAGATTAGTTCCAGGCACCTCAGCTCACAGAGAAACAGCCGTCAGAGTTGTCTGTAGGACATTTCGACGAGATCCTGTACATGTTGCTGGCCACTGCATACGGAGGTGTGACACATCACGTGACGTCATTCAAGATATGACTACATGCACAGGAGGACAACTACATCTACAGTTCCATCTATAGCCATGCTCTGCAACCCACTGAGAAGTGCATAGCAGAGGATACTGCTAAATTTACAGTCTTCACATAGTTAAATATGTACTTCCTTCCCTGTCTTTCAGACAGTTTCAGGATGATGGTGATTTTGTAAGACAAATGCCTGAGATTCATACATTTATTCACAGGCAACGTTATATCTCGTAATACGACGCAGTAGCGATACGAAACATTTATCCTTCTTGTACAGTGCCTAGAGGATGAAAGATGGCTATTTCATCTCCATCACACAAGAAACGGAACCATCAGCAGCGATGGAAGAGCTCTACGTTTGCATCATTCCCGAGGAAGATAATCACGGTTGAACATCATCTTCCGCTAAACTAAACAACGGCAGAAATCAGTCGATGATGTATTATTACAGTTGTTTTCTTATTTACGTTTCTCGCATTTTAACTTCTAAGGCTCGATAAAATACAACAATATTACTGCTAAGTGTGTTGTACAGTGTTCTTCAGTTACTGTGTATTTACATTTAAAATTAAAACTAAGGATATCTAAAGAGGAAGAGTAAATACAATACTGGCCATTAACATTGCTGCACCAAGAAGGAATGCAGATGATAAACGGGTATTCATTGGACAAATATATTATTCTAGAGCTGACATGTGATTACAATTTCACGCATTTTGGGTGCATAGATCCTGAGAAATCAGTACCCAAAACAACCACCTCTGGCCGTAATAACGGCCTTGATACGCGTGGGCATTGAGTCAAACAGACCTTGGATGGCGCGTACAGGTACAGCTGCCCATGCAGCTTCAACACGACACCACAGGTCATCAAGAGTAGTGACTGGCGTATTGTGACGAGCCAGTTGCTTGGCCACCATTGACCAGACGTTTTCAATTGGTGAGAGATCTGGAGAATGTGCTGGTCAGGGTAGCAGTGGAACATTTTCTGTATCCAGAAAGGCCCGTACAGGACCTGCAACATGCAACCGTGCATCAACCTGCTGAAATGTAGGATTTCGCAGGGAGCTAATGAAGTGTAGAGCCACGGGTCGTAACACATCTGAAATGCAACGTCCACTGTTCAAAGTGCCGTCAGTGAGAATAAGAGGTGACCAAGACGTGTAACCAATGGCACCCCATACCATCACGCCAGGTGATACGCCAGTATGGCGATGACGAATACACGCTTCGAATGTGCGTTCACCGCGATGTCGCGAAACACGGATACGACCATCATGATGCTGTAAACAGAACCTGGATTCATCCGAAAAAATGACGTTTTGCCATTCGTGCACTCAGGTTCGTCGATGAGTACACCATCGCAGGCGCTCCTGTCTGTGATGCAGCGTCAAGGGTAACCGCAGACTTGGTTTCTGAGCTGATAGTCCATGCTGCTACAAATATCATCGAACTGTTCGTACAGATGGTTGTTGGCTTGCAAACGTTCCCATCCGTTGACTCAGGGATCGAGACGTGGCTGCACGATCCGTTACAGCCATGTTGATAAGACGCCTGTCATCTCGACTGCTAGTGATACAAGGCCATTGGGATCCAGCAGGCGTTCCGTATTACACTCCTGAATCCACCGATTCCATATTCGGCTAACAGTCATTGGCTCTCAACCAACACGAGCAGCAAAGTCGCTATACGATAAACCGCATTCGCGATAGGCTACAATCCGACCTTTATCAAAGTCGGAAGTGTGATGGTACACATTTCTCCTCCTTACACGAGGCATCACAACAACGTTTCACCAGGCAATGCCGGTCAACTGCTGTTTGTGTATGATAAATCGGTTGGAAAATTTCCTCGTGTCAGCACGTTGTAGGTGTCGCCACCGGCGCCGCCCTTGTGTGAATTCTCTAAAAAGCTAATCATTTGCATATCACAGCATCTTCTTCCTGTCGGTTAAATTTCGCGTCTGTACCACGTCACCTTCGTGGTGTAGCAATTTTAATGGCCAGTAGCGTAAATAATGAACGCAAGTAATATCACGTGCAGCAACAACATCTTAAGAATGGGGAAAGTTTTTTTTTTTTACTTTCTTACGGCTTTTCAGAACGCTGAAATAGGTAAATGGTTTCCACTGTTTTGTATAAAAATTAGACTCTTTACATCGTTTTGCTAAGAATATGAAAAATATTGTTTTGTGAAGTAAGATTTGCGCGGCAGTCGGAATTAGCGAGTATACGATCAATCTGAGGGGAGTTCGTGAGTCGACGATAATTCCGGTCCTCCCCCCTATCAGGGCAGAACAATGGCTCAAAAACCTGCTACGAAGAGTCATAAATTGTTGACATTCTAACGGATATCGATTACGATTTATCTTGCGGGAAGGTATTGCTGCCTGCGTCTTTCACATCGTCTTCGTCAGTGATCAGCTCCTCGCATGGGAGTGAAATAATGTTGTACAACCACAGAGTCCGTCAATAAAATAGTCACCTCGGGGTCATCCTACCATCCTATTCATTGCCAGTTAGTAATAATTTCAGGATTTAGTAAAAATTCGGAAAATATATTAAACATCCGTATTACATTAGACATTTCTACTTTTACACTAGAATATGAGGGAGTACTTCTAAAAAGAAAATTCTTACCAGTTGCTACGAAAAAAATAAACTCTATTGTTACAATAAATTTGGAAGAAAAATAATTTTTTACTTCAAACAATGAAACAACAGAACTACTGATATATTTGGAATGAATAAAATATATGTACTCTCTGGAAGTTTATATAAGCATGTGATACATATTTGATAGTAAAAACACGAAAGAACTACGAGATACAAAAATAAAATACCATAAGAGGTGTGAAACTGTTCCGCCTGTGTAACGAAAAAGTCGTCGCTGATTAACATGCGTTCTGTTGGACCTTGTAGAAACTTCCAGCGAGAAAGTTCTTAAGAGAACTGTGAAATTAATTTTGATAGAATCGGAGACGTAATTGCTGTATCGTGTCACGTATGAACGCATTTTATCTGCACGAGACTCCGTGCGTATCTGTACGCCTTCGCGATGACTTCAGTTCTGGCGGTACTCTTTAATACGACGGAGAGTATTCCCTAGCACACGAAAATTTATTTGCAACTCTTAATGACCCTTCGTCACTGCACTCATCACCCACGTCGCCGATCTACGCTACACAACGGTAACATTAGTGTTTCGGGCCACTAATTCCGTTGAGGTCGAGCGAAATATGCTTGTGTGTATGGTTTGATGAAACACAAGTTTTATCGAAGTATACAGAGTGTCTCACAAAGAATCATCCCATTAAAAAAAAAAAAACTAGTATGTTATTTGAGATGTGCGTGAACAAAGCAAACAATAGAATTTTTCATGGTTCCCGGTAGGTAGCAGCAGTGTGCGCCCACTTTCAGTTCTAGTAAAAATGGTGTTGGCAAAACAGAAAGCGTTTCGTGGTCTACGTTTTGCGCAGTGCGGGTCAGTGATAACTGTTCGGCGTGACTTTCATACTAGGTATAGTGTGGACCCTCTTACAGCACAGAGCATTTGACGGTGGTATGAACAATTCCGAGAAATAGGTTGTTTGCGTAAAGTCAAGCTGTCCGCAGAAATCCGTTCGCTGTGCAGTTCCACAACTCAACATGCCCCAGTGTCCGTCTGGCATGTATTGCGGCGACGTTTACACATGAAATCACACAAAATTCTGTTACTGCAAGAGCCGGCCAGAGTGGCCGAGTGGTTCTAGGCTCTACAGTCCTGAACCGCGCCACCGCTACGGTCGCAGGTTCGAATCCTGCCTCGGGCATGGATGTGTGCGATGTCCTTAGGTTAGTTAGGTTTAAGTAGTTCTAGGGGACTGGTGACCTCAGAAGTTAAGTCCCATAGTGCTCAGAGCCATTTGAACCATTTGTTACTGCAAGCTGTTCCTGAAGTTGACTAACAACAATGTGCGGAGTTCTGTAATTTCGTACTTGGCAAGATAGAGGATGACAGTTTTCTTCGACCGTCATAATGTGAGAATATGGGGTACGGAACAACCACATAAAGTCGTACAACATCAGCGCGCCTCTCCAAAATTTAATGTGTTTCTATTTTTCAGTTTCACGGGAAAAGGTGTACGAACCATTTATCTTTGCCGAGAACACTGTTACAGGAAGCACATATCTATACGTGCTTGGGAACTTCCTTTTCCCACAGTTGGGGACTGATTCGAACGGCTTCATTTACCAACAGGATGCCGTCTGGAAGTGCGGAAATTTTTAATCAAAGGATTACTGAACGAAGGATCGGTTGCACAGGACCAAATGATTCAGCCTTACATTACTGCCTTCATTGTCACCGGTCCTGACTGTGAGTGATTATTTCTAGCGAGAGTTATCAAAATACTGTTTATGTGCCTCCGTTACCAACAGCAATCAATGAACTAAGACATCTTTCAACAGCAGCTGTGGAAACTGCAACTCAAGATGTGCTCCCTGCAGTGTGGGAATAACTGCCGTGCGTCTGAAGGGGACCATATTGAACACCTTTGAAAAGGTGTGAAAAAAACTTTTTTAGTTTTCCGTTCATCAAGAAACGAAGTTCAGTGTATGTGTCTATTAGTTTCAGAAACACAGAGGAGCCAAATCGGATGATTCTTTTTGATACAACCTGTACTACAAGACTGTTGTCTTCAGCGAGCAATAAGTTTGTTGTACACAAAAATTCGTTCTTCTTGCTGCAATGTCTCTGCATTCCAATAAAAATTTTAGTACGTCCTCACACTTTCTGTCTCAAAAACCAAATGAGCGGAGACGGCAAATAACGGAGGTCTTTGAGCCAGAATAATTAATTTTTTCGCCGAGATCACCCTGTATTTTATAGCCGCTCATCTCTCGTATCTAAGAACTTTTTGTCAGAATAGTTTTCATTTACATCCCTATCTAGGTGACATCTAGAAATTCTGCCGACGTGACTGCACTGTTAATATGAAATGTAGACGATACCAAAATACCACAAGGTTTTCGTATGTTGTCCCTGGTTTCTGGTTTCTTCACTGTTAGGGAAATGAGTAAAAAACTTCAGTACAGTCAATTCGACAATTTTAGATTGTTTTCGAATGTCTTTTCGCCCTTTGCGCACATCGGCTAGATTAACACTACACGTAAGCCCCTGCTGCTGCATTTCGCACACTATCAAACACAAGCGAACGCAACGTTACACGGAAGACTGAAACACATGTGAAAATACGAAAGCGGTCAGCATTCATCTGGCGCTGAACTGCTGCAGCTGTTAATAGTGTGGCTACAAAGCAACGAGCCGGCCAAATCACAGCACTTAGTAGACTGCAGGCAATAGGTGTGACATTGAGACGTCTAATTTCGCGGCAGCCTCTCTAGTGTAAACACATTGTCAAATCTGCGAAGAAACTGGTGCTTAAAAGACAACTACCTTTTGTTACCAATTATCCATCGCTTTATTTCATCTTCATTAGTTTATTGACTTATATTCACCGACAGAGGTACCCTCAAGGTTCAACAACTCGTGTGTGAGCAAATGCCTAACTTTAAATGTGTGGTTCGTTTATTCTATTGTATTACATGTTGATGCGACATCACCAGAGTCAGTCCTGTCACATACAGGCCGCGTTCTCTACGTATCTACTCTACAAGACACTGCGAAGTGTTGGAAGAGGGTACTTCGTATCAATGCAATGCACTGAGGGATCTCAACTCAGAGATCACGGAACCCAACAATATGTTGTCTTTTAACACCTATTTTTGACCTATTTTGTATCTCTATCGATATTTCTATGTCAACTGTAGTATTCCTTATATATAATGTATATGTCATGAAAATTCTTTGACTATGTATACATGTTTCAGTTATGTGAATTTTTGAGCGATGTTGTTTGAGTTGTGCTTGTGAATTTAAATAACTACTGAAATGATTCTTACGCAATGTACAATAAATGACTTGGTCCATAATTGGGGAATGTAGGGTTAAATGTAAAACATGTGGGGAAGCCCCGCAGCTACGAAGTAGGCTGGCCGAGTGGATGCGCTAGTGTGACGGGTAAGGGGTCGGGGCTCAGCAGTGCTGTGGCTAACACCTCACTGTCAGCGAGTTTTGAGGCCAGAATAGCTTAAGGGCAGTATCTATGGGCCTCGGATGTTGAATATGGTGATACCATTATCATGGCATCGGTTTCGGCCCTATAAAAATATTATTTCGACGCCAAGAAGATCAGTAATAGGGCGAGGCCAACAGTACTGCCCTGACTGCATCGCCGCCAGGTTAACAGCCACTGCAAATTGTGCCACCAGTACCACCAGCCTTCCACTAAATTGTTTTGTATTTCGCACTCTGTAAATGGACCAGGTATTTGTGAAATTTGCTTAATTTCGATAATAACCGTGGTGTTACTACAAACTCTATCTTACATGCGTGATTATCCCAATTTACAAACTGAATTTAATTCCGAGTGTCCTAATTTATTATGAGTAAGTGGCTCAACTTCAGTTTAACGCTGTGTCGTCATTTGCACAGCCAATTATAATTTTGAGTAGGTCAAAAGACAGCTTATGAAAGCACATTTGTTATTTAAAGAGTTATAGTTAATTGTGTTTTACTTAACTAATAATTAATGATAAGAATACTTACCTTTTTTCATACACACTGGTGTAAGTTTGTTAATGAGCATGGTTCTTCAAACTATGAAAGTTTAAGGGTCGTCGTGCCCTAGGCTAGTTAGTTAATAAAGCAATGCAACGGCTCCTTCAGAGCCAGTGTAGTTAGCTTTGCATTCTGTTTAGTTGCTTCAAACCGAGTTTAAGAAAGAACTGTTTACTGTGTTATCTATTCTAATGAAAGCTGATTAATACACAGGCATAGAGACCCTATATTAGGCAAATGAAGTTATAGATTATGGTCATTAGTAGACCCGCTCATTTAAATTCAACCGGCCGCGGTGGTCTCGCGGTTCTAGGCGCGCAGTCCGGAACCGTACGACTGCTACGGTCGCAGGTTCGAATCCTGCCTCGGGCATGGATGTGTGTGATGTCCTTAGGTTAGTTAGGTTTAAGTAGTTCTAAGTTCTAGGGGACTAATGACCACAGCAGTTGAGTCCCATAGTGCTCAGAGCCATTTGAACCATTTAAATTCAGAACCATGTCAAGCTTTTCCCTCTTCAGTATAGCCAATAGTTGCATGTGTGTCGATATTTGGTTTTATAAACTGTTGCACCTAGTTCATTTAAGGTACGTTTTGTTGAGAGGTATACGTTTCTGTTTACTATCTCATTGGCCATTTGCTTATCTGACTTACTAGTTTCCAGCACATTTATCTGCAAGGTTAGGTTATTGTGCTGTAGTGTGAACAGATATAAGGAAAGAGTTTAGTGTGTGTGCCAAGGAAGGTTAGGTTAGCCTTAGCACTGCCTTTATCGTTTGGCTTGATACAAGAATGCCTAAATTAGGCTGGCGCCCTGTTTTAATATGTAATGTTACAACTTGCTTTAGTGCTGCGAGAAGGTCTGTTGCTGACCCATCGTTTACTATTGTTTAATGCTCTGCTGGAGTATTTCGGATAACGAATCCCAGCTTGATTGCTCTAATTCCATTAGGTTATCTCACGATCATAACTACTTAAAAATTCCTCGCAGAGGTATAACGGTAGCATCGATTGCTGTTTAAGGGGGTAGCTGGTAGCGTTACAGGCTGATATAATGACTATCACGATCATACGTACCATTATTCAGTTCTGCAAACGACATCTGTCTGAAACGTAAGAAAATTTCCCTGTCGTAGGATGAAGTTAATGCGGGAAAATAATGTTAACTGTTGCATTTCTTAGACCTTGCAAGCGATTCATTGTCGTCTCACTGAGATCGGGTAGAAAGACGCGCGCCACCGGCACAGCACCCGATCTCATCGAGATGACATGTTAATTGTTGTCTTTTATTTTCAGTAAACCCTTAAACGTACTTTGAAAAGGCACCAACGAATACCGTGCCACAAATTTTCCAGCTGGCGAACAAATATATGGAAATACCAAAAACCGAACTCATTACCGTCCGCCTGGTTAGCTGAGTGGTAACGTGTTTGGCTGTATTGCAGTGGGTCCGGGTTCGATTCCCGGCCGGCTTGCAGATTTTATCCGCCCGTGAACTGAGTGTTGTGTTGCCCTCATCATCCTTTATCATCGTCACAGACACGCAAGTCGCCCAATGTGGCGTCACCTGAAATAAGACTTGCAACTCAGCAGCTAAATTTCCCCGGATGGACCCTCCCGACCAACAATGGTTCAAATGGCTCTGAGCACTATGCGACTTAACATCTGTGGTCATCAGTCGCCTAGAACTTAGAACTAATTAAACCTAACCAACCTAAGGACATCACACACATCCACTCCCGAGGCAGGATTCGAACCTGCGACCGTAGCAGTCGCGCGGTTCTGGACTGAGCGCCTAGAACCGCGAGACCACCGCGGCCGGCGGCACCAACAATGCCACACGATCATTTCATTTTATTTCACAACACCTTACCATGCCAAATACCGTGTAGGAAACCCATTGGCATTCAAAACACCGTCCAGTCGTCTCGGACTGGATGAAAATAGGTCCTGTATTGGTTTCAAGGGAGTCTTACACCATTCTTCGTGCCAGATAGTGGGAATGTCAGGTAAAGACGATGGACGTGGATAACGATCAAGGACCCTTCTAACCAAAGTAGACCAGAAAGTCTGAGTAATATTGAGATCTGGTGACGGTGATGGCCAGGGGAGATGTGACATTCCTCCTGGCACTCACAAAACCAGTCCTGGGCGGTGCGAGCTGCGGGACGAGGGGCCCTGTCGCCTTACAACACATCATCATCACTGGGGAACGAACACTGTACCACGGTATGGCCGTCATCAGTCAAAATGGTCACAGAATCGCTGGCAGTAATGCGCCCTTGGACAATAACCGTGGGGCCCGTGAAGTACTACGATCTGTCTGCCCAAATCGTCACCGAGTCCCCGCCATGTTTCACTCTTGGGACGTAAACTCGGCCAGAAGTTGGAAACAGTGTGAAACAGGACTCATCCGACGAAATGATTTTCTTCTATTGATTTTTGGCCTCGGCACCACGTTGTCATCTTTCGGACACTTGCAACATCGATCAGTGGTTTCCAAAGAAGAGCGGCGCGTTTCGTCACAGGGTTATTTGGTAAGCGTGATAGCGTTACGGAGATGTTTAGCAAACTCAAGTGGCAGACTCTGCAAGAGAGGCGCTCTGCATCGCGGTGTAGCTTGCCGTCCAGGTTTCGAGAGGGTGCGTTTCTGGATGAGGTATCGAATATATTGCTTCCCTCTACTTATACGTCCCGAGGAGATCACGAATGTAAAATTAGAGAGATTCGAGCGCGCACGGAGGCTTTCAGACAGTCGTTTTTCCCGCGAACCATACGCGACTGGAACAGAAAAGGGAGTTGATGACAGTGGCACGTAAAGTGCCCTCCGCCACACACCGTTGGGTGGCTTGCGGAGTATAAATGTAGATGTACACACTCAGTCAAATACGCCAGTACAGCCTGCAGAATTGGGCAGCTGCTGCATTTATATTTAAGCATGCGTTTCTCGCGGTGTTTCCATATTTTTGTCCAACCGCTGTAGTCCAGCTGTGGTTCCTCGTGGGCTCTCCCAGCACGAGTGCAACTTTCACGAATTCTGCAGAATGAGCGCAGACAGTTTCAACTTTTTCGAGCAAATAGTATCAGCTTCTGTGACAAGCCAGGGACAAATTTGTGACTTGCTTCTTCTACTGCTGAGCAGCTACTCATTACAGTAAGATAAGTTCGAGCAAGTATTTGAGAGACGTTCAAAACATCACAAAAATAGTTTATTTTTAGTAGGACAAACTACTCAGGTGTAGAAGTGTTATTTTTACATCACAAAAAATAGTTTATTTTTAGTAGGACAAACTAATCAAGTGTAGAAGTGTTATTTTTTTAAACGCGTCAGTCTTCTGACTGGTATTATGCGTCCCGCCACGAATTCCTCACCTGTGCCATCTTCTTCATCTCAGGGTAGCACTTGCAATCTACCTCCTCAATTATTTGCTGAATGTATTCCAATTAATTTATAATGAAACTTTACTGTACTGTAAAATATGGAGTCCAGCGATGACTGCTAGACGCAAAATTATGAATCTACAGGAACCTCCAGTTATTTGTAAAGTAGATTTCGTTTCAAATCTGTCGTAACCATTGCTTCATTTCTGAACGTTCCTAGCACCTCAATTATTATTGGCTTTTCCCTCTTAAGCCTACTACAATTAAAGACGAAAAAACGAAGCTATAAGTTTGTAAAATGCCACCCTCAAATGAGTGAGAGCAGGGAAGCATTTTAATTACCACTGAAGCTGAGCGAGAGTCAAACATTCAGTGGTAATAATGAATTCTCAATCATACCATCGGAGCAACTTAATAGTTTTGGCTTCCACCATTCACAAGTACGAAGAAAATTTCAATCACAGTTAATGAAAATTCATATAATAACTTAGCTGCTCCATGTGATGAGATACTCAACTTTGATATCCTCAGGGGTTGTTGCTTCAGATAGTCCCGGCGTTCAGCTATGCTCATGCACTAATTTTTAAATAAAATACAGAGTAAAGAGTATTTTGGTTTGCTCGCAAATAGAGCTATCATTTTAAATAATCATAGCGAATAACCATCGTTGCTTTTTAGAAATAGGGTAGAAGTAAATTTTTAAGAATATGTGGTGCAACGTGGCTGCACAGTTCATATCTCTCCAGAGAATGTTGACCTGAGGGAGGAATTTCACATAGGGCTGGAAAGGTAGTTCGATTTCATTTGGATGACTTTCCAGTTTGTGATTTATTGGCGTAAATTACTTTTATGATCACACAATCTGGTAATTTTTTATTGACAAACCAAGATGTTTGCGGACTCATCGCACGCGTCTAATGATGACACTGTTTTCGTGACTATAACAAGGCGTGGTATTAACATGAAGATCCATTTTGCAGGTGATATAATACTGTGTAATGTATTGAAAATATTATATAAAGATGAGTATCTCGAAAGACCCTTTCATTGCGTCACATATAATGATGCATATAATACCATCCCAGTTATTGGTCTGTGTGCACAACTTCGAGTACATTCAAGGGCCATTCCCCTTAGCGTACGTAACTGTTCAACTGCGTTAGCGTTAGCGGAACATGCCCATGCAAACAAACATAACAAACATATTCCTACTACTAGTTTGTTTATGTTCGTTGTAAGACACCATACATCTTCTTCGTTTCGTTTATACCATATTTCACGAACTGTTACCTAGTATCTTTAAAAACTTTGTTCATTTTACATTTTTATATAATAATGACATAAATTGTTCTTCATTACAGACATGTATTTTCAGCAAAGGCTTTTATATAAATTAAAATTCAGGATATTATAAAATGTAAATTACTGAAATTAGTCGGAGGGTGTTTCTGTGAAAGTTATCCTGACGCCATCACTAGCGGCCAATTCCGCACTGTGGCCGCAGCAGAACTTACTTGCACGTGCACTCTGTGTACTTCTTAGGGCACTCAACCACTGTTCCGTAACAGTGGTACTTCAGAACGTCTAGAATTTATCGTCGTTCTCACAATATATCACAGGGGAGTCTACTTCAACATTGGTAACTGATCATTCTTATATAGCAATTGTATTTCTTCGTGCATTTATATGGCCGTGTTTTTTGTATCATTTGATTTCTATCTTTTTATTTAAAAAATCTCATGGTTATACTGAAACCCACTATGATTTCAGTAGCAAAAGAACCACATTTACTATACTATCCTCAATCACATTTTTTGGGGAAAATGTTATTAAATGAATCCATTAATTATGTAAAAGTGTCAATTCAAGAATTGTTCACTAATGGCCAAAGAGTTTCTTTTTGCGTTTCCGATGTGTAGCAGATGCAGTGATAGCTCTTGGTGGTAGTGTAGATCACGATAACATTCCGATACGGGCTTTTATAAAATAAGACAGCTTAGTTTCACCTCAACGCCGTGGCGCCTGTCAGCTGTAACTGGAGCAATGTACCACTGCACACACCGCAATCAGCCCATTCCGTAGTTTCCCAAATCATTGAACGCTAACATTGGAACAGTTCACCTGAAAAGAACATGTGCGAAGGACATTAAACCTTTTATCTTCTTTCATGAGCCAAGTCCTCACATGGCCCAAGGAATAAAACTCCGTCGCAGTCGTATTTTCATGGACACACCATCGTGACCATCTATCACTGATCAAAATTGTACGAAACAGTTACTATAAACAGGAACCACAATTACCACCACTGGTTTTTGTTGTGGTCTTCATTCCTGAGACTGGTTTGATGCAGCTCTCCATGCTACTCTATCCTGTGCAAGCTTCTTCATCTCCCAGTACCTACTGCAACCTACATCCTTCTGAATCTGCTTAGTGTATTCATCTCTTGGTCTCCCTCTACAATTTTTACCCTCCACGCTGCCCTCCAATACTAAATTGGTGATCCCTTGATGCCTCAGAACATGTCCTACCAACCGATCCCTCCTCCTGGTCAAGTTGTGCCACAAACTTCTCTTCTCCCCAATTCTATTCAATACTTTCTCATTAGTTATGTGATCTACCCATCTAATCTTCAGCATTCTTCTGTAGCACCACATTTCGAAAGCTTCTAATCTCTTCTTGTCCAAACTATTTATCGTCCATGTTTCACTTCCACACATGGCTACACTCCATACAAATACTTTCAGAAATGACTTACTGACACTTAAATCTATACTCGATGTTAACAAATTTCTCTTCTTCAGAAACGCTTTCCTTGCCATTGCCAGTCTACATTTTATATCCTCTCTACTTCGACCATCATCAGTTATTTTGCTCCCCAAATACCAAAACTCCTTTACTGCTTTAAGTGTCTCGTTTCCTAATCTAGTTCCCTCAGCATCACCCGACTTAATCCGACTACATTCCATTATCCTCGTTTTGTTTTTGTTGATGTTCGTCTTATATCCTCCTTTCAAGACACTGTCCATTCCGTTCAACTGCTCTTCCAAGTCCTTTGCTGTCTCTGACAGAATTACAATGTCATCGGCGAACCCCAAAGTTTTTATTTCTTCTCCATGGATTTTAATACCTACTCCGAATTTTTCTTTTGTTTCCTTTACTGCTTGCTCAATATACAGATTGTAAAACATCGGAGAGAGGCTAAAACCCTGTCTCACTCCCTTCGCAACCACTGCTTCCCTTTCATGTCCCTCGACTCTTATAATTGCCATCTGGTTTCTGTACAAACCGTAAATAGCCTTTCGCTCCCTGTATTTTACCCCTGCCAGCTTTAGAATTTGAAAGAGAGTATCCCAGTCGACATTGTCGAAAACTTTCTCTAAGTCTACAAATGCTATAAACGTAGGTTTGCCATTCCTTATTCTTTCTTCTAAGATAAGTCGTAAGGTCTGTATCGCCTCACGCGTTCCAATGTTTCTACGGAATCCAAACTGATCTTCCCCGAGGTCGGCTTCTACTACACTCCTGGAAATTGAAATAAGAACACCGAGAATTCATTGACCCAGGAAGGGGAAACTTTATTGACACATTCCTGGGGTCAGATACATCACATGATCACACTGACAGAACCACAGGCACATAGACACAGGCAACAGAGCATGCACAATGTCGGCACTAGTACAGTGTATATCCACCTTTCGCAACAATGCAGGCTGCTATTCTCCCATGGAGACGATCGTAGAGATGCTGGATGTAGTCCTGTGGAACGGCTTGCCATGCCATTTCCACCTGGCGCCTCAGTTGGACCAGCGTTCGTGCTGGACGTGCAGACCGCGTGAGACGACGCTTCATCCAGTCCCAAACATGCTCAATGGGGGACAGATCCGGAGATCTTGCTGGCCAGGGTAGTTGACGTACACCTTCTAGAGCACGTTGGGTGGCACGGGATACATGCGGATGTGCATTGTCCTGTTGGAACAGCAAGTTCCCTTGCCGGTCTAGGAATGGTAGAACGATGGGTTCGATGACGGTTCGGATGTACCGTGCACTATTCAGTGTCCCCTCGACGATCACCAGAGGTGTACGGTCAGTGTAGGAGATCGCTCCCCACACCATGATGCCGGGTATTGGCCCTGTGTGCCTCGGTCGTATGCAGTCCTGATTGTGGCGCTCACCTGCACGGCGCCAAACACGCATACGACCATCATTGGCACCAAGGCAGAAGCGACTCTCATCGCTGAAGACGACACGTCTCCATTCGTCCCTCCATTCACGCCTGTTGCGACACCACTGGAGGCGGGCTGCACGATGTTGGGGCGTGAGTGGAAGACGGCCTAACGGTGGGCGGGACCGTAGCCCAGCTTCATGGAGACGGTTGCGAATGGTCCTCGCCGATACCCCAGGAGCAACAGTGTCCCTAATTTGCTGGGAAATGGCGGTGCGGTCCCCTACGGCACTGCTTAGGATCCTACGGTCTTGGCGTGCATCCGTGCGTTGCTGCGGTCCGGTCCCAGGTCGACGGGCACGTGCACCTTCCGCCGACCACTGGCGACAACATCGATGTACTGTGGAGACCTCACGCCCCACGTGTTGAGCAATTCGGCGGTACGTCCACCCGGCCTCCCGCATGCCCACTATACGCCCTCGCTCAAAGTCCGTCAACTGCACATACGGTTCACGTCCACACTGTCGCGGCATGCTACGAGTGTTAAAGACTGCGATGGAGCTCCGTATGCCACGGCAAACTGGCTGACACTGACGGCAGCGATGCACAAATGCTGCGCAGCTAGCGCCATTCGACGGCTAACACCGCGGTTCCTGGTGTGTCCGCTGTGCCGTGCGTGTGATCATTGCTTGTACAGCCCTCTCGCAGTGTCCGGAGCAAGTATGATGGGTCTGACACACCGGTGTCAATGTGTTCTTTTTTCCATTTCCAGGAGTGTATTTTTTGTAGAAATATTTGAAATTACGAATTAGTTGGCACAAAATTTCTATTATTAACTACGCAATTTAGTACTGTTAATTATGTTTATTTCTGGATTCATTTATGAAATAATGACAGGAAGTGCAAAATGGCTAAACAGGGATGGCTAGAGGACAAATGTAAGGATGTAGAAGCTTATCTCACTAGGGGTAAGATAGATACTGCCTACAGGAAAATTAAAGAGACCTTTGGAGAGAAGAGAACCACGTGTATGAATATCAAGAGCTCAGATGGCAGCCCAGTTCTAAGCAAAGAAGGGAAGGCAGAAAGGTGGAAGGAGTATATAGAAGGTTTATACAAGGGCGATGTACTTGAGGACAATATTATGGGAATAGAAGAGGATGTAGATGAAGACGAAATGGGAGATACGATACTGCGTGAAGAGTTTGACAGAGCACTGAAAGACCTGAGTCGAAACAAGGCCCCCGGAGTAGACAACATTCCATTAGAACTACTGACGGCCTTGGGAGAGCCAGTCATGACAAAACTCTACCAGCTGGTGAGCAAGATGTATGAGACAGGCCAAATACCCTCAGACTTCAAGAAGAATATAATAATTCCAATCCCAAAGAAAGCAGATGCTGACAGATGTGAAAATTACCGAACTATCAGTTTAATAAGCCACGGCTGCAAAATACTAACGCGAATTCTTTACAGACGAATGGAAAAACTGGTAGATGCAGACCTCGGGGAGGATCAGTTTGGATTCCGTCGAAATGTTGGAACACGTGAGGCAATACTGACCTTACGACTTATCTTAGAAGAAAGATTAAGAAAAGGCAAACCTACGTTTCTAGCATTTGTAGACTTAGAGAAAGCTTTTGACAATGTTGACTGGAATACTCTTTTTCAAATTCTAAAGGTGGCAGGGGTAAAATACAGGGAGCGAAAGGCTATTTATAATTTGTACAGAAACCAGATGGCAGTAATAAGAGTCGAGGGGCATGAAAGGGAAGCAGTGGTTGGGAAAGGAGTGAGACAGGGTTGTAGCCTCTCCCCGATGTTATTCAATCTGTATATTGAGCAAGCAGTAAAGGAAACAAAAGAAAAATTTGGAGTAGGTATTAAAATTCATGGAGACGAAGTAAAAACTTTGAGGTTCGCCGATGACATTGTAATTCTGTCAGAGACGGCAAAGGACTTGGAAGAGCAGTTGAACGGAATGGACAGTGTCTTGAAAGGAAGATATAAGATGAACATTAACAAAAGCAAAACGAGGATAATGGAATGTAGTCAAATTAAATCGGGTGATGCTGAGGGAATTAGATTAGGAAATGAGACACTTCAAGTAGTAAAGGAGTTTTGCTATTTAGGAAGTAAAATAACTGATGATGGTCGAAGTAGAGAGGATATAAAATGTAGACTGGCAATGGCAAGGAAATCGTTTCTGAAGAAGAGAAATTTGTTAACATCGAATATAGATTTATGTATCAGGAAGTCGTTTCTGAAAGTATTTGTTTGGAGTGTAGCCATGTATGGAAGTGAAACATGGACGATAAATAGTTTGGACAAGAAGAGAATAGAAGCTTTCGAAATGTGGTGCTACAGAAGAATACTGAAGATAAGGTGGATAGATCACGTAACTAATGAGGAGGTATTGAATAGGATTGGGGAGAAGAGAAGTTTGTGACACAACTTGACTAGAAGAAGGGATCGGTTGGTAGGACATGTTTTGAGGCATCAAGGGATCACAAATTTAGCATTGGAGGGCAGCGTGGAGGGTAAAAATCGTAGAGGGAGACCGAGAGATGAGTACACTAAGCAGATTCAGAAGGATGTAGGTTGCAGTAGGTACTGGGAGATGAAGCAGCTTGCACAGGATAGAGTAGCATGGAGAGCTGCATCAAACCAGTCTCAGGACTGAAGACAACAACAACAACAATCGAAATTAGTAGAAATTCATTTGTCAAGAAAATCTGTAAACCTTTTGAAATACGGTTATTACCGCAAAGTAGTAGTAAGGACGCCTCTGATGTGATCGGACGCATTTCTGTATTTTGGGCGGACTATGTAATTTCGGCTTTATTAATATGAAAATTCAAAAGACTATATGATATATTAAAATGTGAAAAATATATTAACATAACAAAAAAATTCTGCAACAACAATCTTCAAATTGTATTTGTTTAGATCAATTGAACTATGAGGACCTAAAATGCGAGAATTTCAGCTTCGAGAATCTGACCCCTAGACAAGAGAATCTAGAACTAATTAAACTAGAAAGTTTATTGTAATCTCGAATTTTTCGTAAAAGACTTTGCTTATTGTGCACAATAACTGTAACTAGGAAGGTGGAGGGAGATTACAAGATGCACATAACAAGCTTGCGGATATGGATAAAGAGAAACGGATAGTGGTTCAAATGGCTCTGAGCACGATGGGACTTAACATCTGTGGTCATCAGTCCCCTAGAACTTAGAACTACTTAAACCTAACTAACCTAAGGACATCACACAACACGCAGCCATCACGAGGCAGAGAAAATACCTGACCCCGCCCGGAATCGAACCCGGGAAGAAACGGATAGTTTCTTACCGGCGCTGACCTCCACTAATTAATTGATTTTTCAGACGCTTAACGACACTGTAAAGATTTTATCACAAGAGAAGTTGAGATATTCACAAGAGAAGTTGAGATACGTTTACGTAGTTTTAGTAGGAGGCAGAGACTTTTAGCTGCTCTGCATCGCCGCAGGGAGCAGAGAGCTGTTGTGGCTCTCTCCAAGCAGTACTTGGCGCGACGGCGTCGTAACTTCGTGCCTCAAACATCAGATGCCAAATAATTTGTCACACTACAGTCAGCTTGGAGGTAATAGCTGCTACTTGCCGATCCAGCACTCCTTATTTACTTGACAGGGAAAAATTAATCCTTAATTGATGTCAGGGTGACAGGTGACAGAGGGCCACGGACCTCGCCGCAAGACCACTATACATCGAGGCGAGAAAAAGTGCGTCGCTTTCATGATGGTAGATGGGTAGAAGTCGCTAATAATTATGGTTATGAGTCCGCCAGAATCTGTAGTAGTCGAATTGGGCTCGAAGTGTAAGTGCCCAATAGCAACATTAAGGAATGTGGAACTATGAAGCCAGATTTTACTGAACACAGACATTTGTGCTAACTGGGTCGAGAGTAGTACCGGTCGGGATGTGAATTGCTGGCAGCTGGCGCTTGAAGATGTGACAGTATTAAAATTGTCTACAAGTGTGGCATTCACATTCCTGGCGAAATGCATAGGTAAGAAACGATTAAATATTTAGGAGGACTCCTCTGAACCGGCTGTACGCGCTATTGACGTTACAACACGTTATTGCTGGCAGTTGATAGAACACCTACATACGACGTGTGATCAAAAAGCAACGGGGAATTTTTTAATTTCGCGGACTTTATACATCAGATTTTCAATTTTTTATCTTGCTGGTACACATGTCCCTAATGTATGTTTGTATTTTCAGCTGCTTACAATGTTTAGTTTATTGTTGACATCGAAAAGGTTGTTCGTGTTTTCGAGTGGTAGGAGACTTTTTACTTTCGAAAAAGATGGATCGATGAATTAGCATTAAATTATAATCGGAAACTAAAATAAAAGCAGCACCACATACGAAATGTTGACCGCTGCTTTTGGCGAATTTATTGTGAGTAAGACAACAGTTTGCGAGTGGTATAAACATTTCAAAGAGTGTTAAGAAGACACTGAAGACGACGACCGCCCTGGACGCACAAGTATATCAATTACTAGTGACAATCTGGAACAAGTAAAGAAAGTGGTTCTGTAAAATCAAAATTAATGTTACGGGCGTGAAATGTGTAGCAGCATAATTTGTTCCGCAATTGTTGAATTTCGACAGCAAACGACGTCGCGTAGATACTCCTCACGAATTGTTGAATGGAGTCGACAATGAGCCAGAACTTGTGCAGAAGGTTAGGACAGGTGAGGAGATACGGGACTACGGGTGGCGGGATCTGGCGTCGGAACCGAGGCCCAGCCGTCCCAATGAAATCTGCCTGAAGAGCCAGGACAGAAACAAATTCGACAAGTTCGTCCACACGTGATGGTTTTTCTCAGTGTTTTCTTCTATTGCAATGGGATAGCGTATCATTAGTTCCTGTCTTATCGTCGTAAGGTCAATAGGGAATACTACCTGGAAGATACGTGTCGTTTGCGTGAAGCGACCTGAAGAAACAGAGCAGAACTGCGACAAAACCCCTCATGAGAATACCATTACGATAATGCTCCTGCTCACACCTAACAATAGTTCGTGATTTTTTGGCAAAAAAACCGTTATATTGTCTCAGTCGCCGTACTGGCCGGGCCTGGTCCCCTGCCACTTCTTTTTATTCCCAAGCTGAGAGAACCGTGGAAGGACGTCGTTTTGCCATCATTGATGCGATAAAAACAGGATCACTGAAGGAAAGCCATAATGAAAAGTGATTTCCAGAAATTCTTCCAAGATTGGAAAATGCGCTGGCCCAAGTATATTACGTATGTGGGGGATTGCTTTAAAGGGGACAGAGTAGATGCTGTTGAATAAGATAAGATTCTTTAAGAAAGACGAAAATTCCCGTTACTTTTTGATCACACCTGGTATATCAGCAGCGGTAGCAGGAGTTATTGCAATGTTTCGATTTTAACTGTGATGCAGAGTCGCAAATTTGTGCGCAGGGGTCAAGTTGCATACGTAAAATCACAGGCGTTACAGAACAAAACGGTCTGTTTACAAGTCTTCCTAATAAGATCTTGGAATGTCAAGTACACCGGAGCGCCACTGTATCTTTTCGTTTTAAGTATAAAAAAAGGGAATGGCACCTGAGTCCCCTTACTCACAATTTCGAGGATATCAATAATAAAAGGACAAGTTAACG
Source organism: Schistocerca gregaria (assembly GCF_023897955.1). NCBI lineage: Eukaryota > Metazoa > Arthropoda > Insecta > Orthoptera > Acrididae > Schistocerca > Schistocerca gregaria. The sequence goes on along the minus strand of NC_064921.1, from coordinate 801,209,247 downwards.
CGCAGCAAGTTTGCATCAACTCTGTCCGATATGCGTGGTGTATAATTAATGACTTCTGTCGCAGCTATGATCCGTGCAACTAACTTTTCCTCCGAGTGGACTGGGATCTCCTAAACAAGACTCTTTGTGTGTCCTCACAAGACAAAAATCCAAAGGGTTAAACCTGTGGATCTTGATAGCCAAGAATGTGGTCCACCTCGACCGATCTACCTGTTCCCGTAGACTAAGTTCAGAGGGTTTTGGACACGAACTACAAAATGTACTGGCCCGCCATGATGCTGGAAACTCAACTCGTGCCGAATGTCCAGTAGCGCATCTTCCAAAATCTTGTTGCAGAAATATCAAGTATGTGGTAACAAGAAAGATGTACGGCCCAATCACACGACCATCGCATATACCTGCCCCGACACTGATGCCGAAGAGGTACTGAAATCTTACTGTACACGTGGCTTTGGGGTTTTCTTGCGCCCAAATGTGGCTATTTCGAGCGTTCACAACACCTTCCCTGTCCAAATGCGATTCGTCAGTGAACAAAATGCACCTTGGAAACAGAGGAAAATCCACAAAACGGCGTAAAAACCGAGTACAAAACTGACAGTAGGCAAAAATCCTCCGGCAGCGTACCGTGCACCTTCTGACTGTGAAACGGCTGGAGTTTCCGTTCATGCAGAACACGCCAAACGATGAGACAAGTGAGAGTCACGTGCAATGGCTCGAGTGCTCGTCGATGAGTTCTCTTCAGCTTGATGAAGCACATCCAGTACGTCAGTGGGCCGCCTTCTTCGAGCACCACAGTTTGCTCTGTCGCTTGTGAATTTACGTTTCCTGCAGCCATTGCTCTACTCTGGCATACATGGGGTAAGACGGAGTCACACCATTTGGAAAGTACTAGTGGCACAGACGATGAGCTCCTCTTCCATTACGGCAAGATTCGCCGTAAATTAACAAGATATCAGTGACACTACGGAGTAGGTCTCAAGCATCCTGTTACTGCAGTTCTCTTCACGGTAATGTCAACTGACGCATCACCAGGAAGCATCAAAACGAGGCATATGGAAACAAAGGACATCACGTGACATCACATCCCTGTACCTTTCATGAATGTGGGTAGCCTATCATAACAGGCGTACTGCGTAAGAAACATCCAGCGTGCGACTGAGCAGCTCTTGTTTTCCTTGTAACATGGAAACGATCCGTTTCCGGACATGGGTTCCTTTGTAACACTTCATTTTCTAAGGCCCCTCTACAGCTTCTAGGGGTGTGTAACATTAATTGTGAAACACCCTGTATAAGGCGCGATCAAAAAGGTTTCCGTCTGGGAGCGTTACTGCATGCAGAGTACACGCAGTCCAGCGCGGATCGGATGCATGTAGACAAGCGGTTAGTACGGCAGGTAGGCAAGCGGTTAGTACGGCACTCGAAAGCAGGCGTTTTGATCGCCCCTTATATAAAACGGCCATTCTTACCAGTTGATGTGCGTTTATTTGAAAATCGTTGTTTCACTCGTCATTCCTAATTAGTCTTCTTCACAGTCGCCTGGCAGCTTTCCTCCTCCTGTTTACTGACAATACATCCAAAAAGACAGACAGAGGAAGGGGAAGCATGCGCTAAAAAGCACTTCCGGCAAAGCTAGCCTTAGAAGCCATGTTTTACAAGTATTATAGTCAGATTTATCTTTCTCTCGTGCTTTTATGTAGGTTTCGAATTTTAGCTGCTCGTAGACTATGTTTTCTGAGGTATAGGATAGGTGGATAGGTGAATGTAGTTACTGATACGAAAACGGGTATTGACTGATGTATCACATCACTGTTCGTTAATATATTGTGCGGATTCGTTACCGATTTAGTTCATTTCGTGACTTGGAAGCTAAATATAGACTTAACGCTTATAAGCAACCATAAAGATCTTCAGTTTTGTGAGCAGTGCAACCAGACAAGAAAAGTACGTGAACTCACATTTCTCTCAATGCTCCAGTCTTGTGGTGCAAAGTGGTGCAGTGCTCCTCAGTTACATAAAGGTTACATATTTTTTGACCTATTTAAACTCTACAACAAAAAGGGACATTTTCCAGGCAAAACGAAGAGCGTATACGTCCATTTGACAGTCATGAACCAACCCTAGGAATAGGTAACTGCGAACTCGACAAACTTTCTCTCGGCCGCGACAGTCTGTAGATGTCAGAAGTGTGTCGTATATTTTCCATGCAAATGCAAAAATAATAAAATAATTGTTATCAGTACATGCCAGCAAGATATTGTCTTGGAAATCTCACATTCTTCCTGTAGTAGCAACCGTTGCTAAACCGCTGCTAGGCGAGAAATACTAACGTTATTTTCGAATGCTTCCTGTAATCCGCGTCTGCCTTATCGAAAGCAGACAACTGGTTCATGGACAGCAAAATTCTCAAGATATAACTTCCCGACGCATGAATGAGAAATAAAATGTTTATTATCGTAGTAGTTTCCACGAGCGTAATACCTCGCAGGCAAGGTCGTCCTTTGGCGACGTGACGCGCAGCGTAGAGAAGGAATGAAAAGTGTATCTCTGACAGGGCGAGTACAGCATCCAAGATCTGTAGTTAGATACAGAGTCAAGAATGGAAGGTTCTATGCTACTAAGCAAACGTCACTTACAGTGTCATAGCTCTCGCCAAGAAATTATTCTTCGACTCGTAGGGATCTTTTCTAATTCGGTGACAGGCAGAGATAGAGAGTGAAACAAGCCTTTTCGTCGATTTGTTAGAATTGACGATATATTCCGATGCTCTAAAATCGTTAAGCTCAGTGCAGGTTATAATGACGTGTGGTGCTTCAGCACATATTTTAGACTAATACGCTAATTTCATCGTGTCTCCAGTGATTAAAAAAACCCTCAATTACAACCAGCTAAAAACGAAACTGCCACAATTGCCGAGCATAGCATTACTGGTCAAACTTTACTTCCTGCGATACACCAGAAAGACCCGGACTTGACTGTATTCTGAAAAATTCTACATATCTGCAGACTGGTAGAGTGATAGCTTCACAATTGTGTACACATAAGTGTGTCGTGTGGTTACTGCTTACTATCTCAAAATGTACAGAACAAAAAAATAATTTCTTCTGTGTGGTAATACAAGCAACTAATCTCCTTTTGTAGACAGTTTGCCTTGAGCCATAGTTAAACTTAAACTACAAGTACTAATTCGAGAGAATTGCGAAAATTTATATTGTTGAAAGTAGTGTGCGATGGACCGTGTCGCCTCTAGCACACGTGCTCCAGGTTTACGTAACAGTCGGTTCTCTCAACAATACCAGGCGAACACTGTTGCTTTTGGTTTCACGTTCAGGTTGCGAAAGTAAAAGTTACCTGACTCTCCATGTGTTGCGCTTGTCAGAGGAGATGTACAATGTAGTAGCTACACTCGTATTATTTCCATCGACAAGCACTGCCGTAGGAATGTCATCTGCGACGTGCCCGAAGTCCACGGACGCATACATTCTGATGAGGAAGGCTGGGGGGTGGCGGGTAGGAGACGAGCGTGTGCAGCGCTGCTGGCCAGACGCGGTAGCATGACGAACTCGCAGCAGCCACCTCTCGCTCGGCGACGCTCGGACGGATTCGGCTGCCTTCGGGTCGGCTGCCATTACCGCGGCCAAGGCGGTCCGCACACAGCGAGCGCGGGAGGGGGGGAAGCCCTTACTGCCGTCAACATCAAAGCGGCGCGCTGATTGGTCGGCCGCGGAGCCTCGTTCTGACGGCGGCGGCGCAGGCTGCAAAGCGGACGCGGCGCCAAAGAGAGTCTCAGTCAGTCAAGTACTCAGTGGGGATGGCTGCTCGCGCTTCGGCGGCAGGCAGAGCTGTGGCAGCTGGTCGCCTGGCCGAGTGATTCGGAACTCCTTTCTTTCTCTTCCCCCCTACTGCGTGCAGCGCCCGGGGGTAGGGGAAGAAGATCGGTGTCTTTTACCAAAAGTGTGTTTTGAAGATGCCGCATGTGAGTAGTGGGGGCGGCGGCGATGACCTGGGCAGCACGGACGAAGTAAAAGTATTCAAAGATGAGGGAGAAGACGAGAAGAGGTCGTCCGAGAATTTGACGGAAGAGAAAAGTAGCTTGATAGACCTTACAGAATCTGAGGTACGTAGCACCAGCGGAGGTCGTCTCGTGCATCAGAGTCGATGTCTTTTTGTAGAATGTGATGGTAGCTGATCCATTTGTCACGCCGTGCTTAGTGTTGTGATCTGTGCTGGAACGTCGCTGGAAACAGTGCATTGTTGCAGTTTGCGTGTGTAGGCTGTTCACCGACATGTGCTTCTGCGAAGTGACAGGACAGCGCACGTGTTCATTGCCTGTGATTTAGTGCGTGTGAATACACACGAAAATGCCTGCAGTTCGTGTGACGTGCGGTGCCGACGGAAGAGTGAACGGCAAAAATAGCTAGTTTACCTGTTTGATTGTCCCGTTCCCATTTCTTTTTCCCCCTGCGCTAAGTAGTATTGCCTTAGAAAACAAAAATCCGACCAAGAGCAGTGTGAGATCCTCATTTTTCTTTCCAGGAAAAGAGCGGCTCCTTACCCGGGCAGAGCTATTCTTCAAGCAAGAATGCGACGCGATCGGACCACAGCCCCGTCTTCGGTAAGTCTTGTTGAGTGTTTATTTGGCTGCAGCAGCGCGTGTGCCGTAGCGTGTCGTGCTAGAAGTGTGGTGTGCACGCCGGTGTGGTGTTTATGCGTGCACGCGCGTGACCGCGGCCGGGGGAGGGGGCGGGGGCGGCGCTGAAGGTCGCCGGCGGAGGCTGACAAAGCCAGCCAGCTAGCGAGGCGGTGAAAGCGCGGCGTGGCCAGCGGGAGCGGGCGCGCTGTTGCCCGTCCAGCCGCGGGCTCGGCCCGGCCCGGCCCGGCCTGGCCTGGACGCCTACTTGGCCGATAACTTTACGAGGCGCCCCGCATGTAATAACTACCGCACTTATAACGCGCCCGCCCCCCTTCTCTCCAGCCGCCCGTGGGCCATGCTTCCTTTCCCCTCCCTGCCCCTACGTGCAGGCCGTAGTGGCTCCACCTAGCCGTTCACTTCTGTAGCGAAGAGACTTACAGTACGCTTGTATCAGCTTCTCGGTCGTCAAGGCGATGATTTGTAGTGCTTTAATTGTGCAGCTTGCGGTCTGACCGTGAATGTAACTTCTAGGTTAGGTATACCAAGTAATATTAATAGTATTACGCGTCCAGTCACAAATTTTTTATTTTCTAATTAGTGTTCAACGCGTTTGGAGTTACAACGCCGTTTTCAGTGACTGCGAAAACACAGTGGGCATTACATCTGCTTTAGTTGTACGGTTGAAAATGCTTATCACACTCAGTAAATGCCCTTAAGACACCAATTGAAGTGACACACAATGATTTGACTACCTGATGTGAAAACAATTTTACTCAGGATACGTCTCGTGTGTAATTCGACCGACAATATTGTCTTTTCCATGTTTGTTTATGCTGATTGTTACGTATTACTCCCAGTTTTGCGGATATCTTCGTAGACACGCCGTTGTAACACGTCTTCATTTCGAACATTGTAAGTTAGTTTCATTTTAAATCGTGAATTACTCTTACAAAACTTTTAATTAAGCTACAGTTTGATTATAAGGTCAGTTTTGTTGCGTCGGGCTCAATTTACTGCTGTTTCTCATATCTTCTCACATTGTAAACAAACACAAACGTTTCTTAATTTCATCAGTAATAAATGATGCTTTTGGATAGCCTGCAATTATCAAGTAATCTAAATTCCCTCGACATATGAAATCGGAATAAATCATCGAGGCGAGTTGTGCTGCACTTGAAAACACTTAATATATGCGTTCAGTAACTTTATTATCTAATCACTACATACTTTTCTTCCACTGACACAGGTAAACATACATAGCTAACGGTATATTACGGGAATAATCATGACCATTCTTACTAACAGTTCTTCAGTAACCTATTTCGAATGGCTCAGACGAACTTTTATCTCCATTGCCACGGAAATTACAGTCTTCCTACTGCAGTCCGACAGTACTCCATCATTTATTTCGGAAATGCTGGAAAAATGAATTATGCTGTGGCGTAGACTTTTACATATTGCTTCCACTTGGTGTGTTACTTTTTGTAAACTTAATGCCACAGGGCGTATAATTTGCTTAAAATGTAATTGGAAAAATTAAACGTTAGTGTGTAACCCTTTCTAAAAACAAGTGCTTCTTGTAAAAACAATACTCACTGATCAGACATGCATAAGACGATTTTTCCATCTCCCGCTGTCGGCTTTTGTGGTCAGTTCCGTTCTGTGACTATAATTTACAAGCGAAGTCGTGTCGATGGTACAGATTTACACCTCGCAGATATCTTTTCTATGGCTATATTAGTTTGTTTTTATTCACGATTACGATTTTGTGTTGTGCAAATAACGCCTAAGACTATGGCAAGTAAATTCTGAAGAACGTTCCATTAATAACAACAGTGGGATTAGTGTCGTCACTTACCATTGTTGCAGTGCCAGGTGCGACCCACAGATTATGACAGTTCAGTGTACACTTGAAACCTGTATAGCTTTCATTTAACCTAACCCCTAACAGATATTTTTCTGAGCGTAACAGTCAGATTATTAACATTTCTGCAAGGCTTAAATAACACTGACAGTTATTAGAACTTTCATGAAGCTAGGGCTACATTGTTTACTTTTCTACACAAGCACATCATTACAGGTTTTGTAAAAAATTAAAAACATCGTTCGTATTCTCTTTCACGGTGTAACACAATCTTAAGGCAGTCAATTAAATATCTGTAAGGTTGGCGTCACTACAATATTATTCTTAGCAAAGTATGAAGGCTTGATCGCTTTTTTTTTTATATCTCCAATCTGTAGTCAAAAAATTAACCCGAAAATCATATACAGCAGTTCATTATTTTCACCAATAAAGATATGAATGAAGGGACCGAGTCTGAGCTGTTCTTCAGTGTAAGAACTTGCTGGCGGCCATCAGCGTACACCATTCTGGAATTTTTAACGTTGTTGTTTGGAAGACTACCGAGGCGAAACGTACTACTGAATTTCACTAGTTACACAAAGGCGTTACCTCAAAATCTTTATTGCTGATATTATTCACGCCCTGTTTGTATTTGTTTAAGCAACATTTGAATGTGTTCCAATTGCCCATATAAATACCATTTGGAACAAAGAAATCAGGCGTTAGTAGTTTATTTATTTATTTATTTTTCACGGTCATAACACCCGGAGTTAAAGGTTATTTATTACATGATGCGTTGCCTCACACGTTGTTAGGTACAGAGAACGTCACATTCTTTATTTATTCGTCACGGCGAACTAGACGTGGAAGCTAGAGCTACGAAGTTGTAATAGTATGGAGGAGTGCCTGTGTTTCCGGAAGGGTGGTAACCTTAAATAAAAAAAACAAGCGTGTAAAATTATGATCTGTACCAGAAGTCGCCTATTGTGTAGCCGCGCTGCGTGGGGAGCGCTGGGGATGCGACAGGTATATTTATCGCCGCTGGGTGGTTACCGTCACGTGTCATAAATAATGAATGAGCGTCGTAAAGCTTAGCGTAAATCGGGTTCGCTTTATGATCGGTCAGTCGCAGGAATTACTCCCATAAGAGGACGGGCCTCTTTTTAGTATGTATACCTTTTTCCTTCACATAAGCTTCCACTGTCAACAGTTTACCTTTCCACGCTTTCTATTTTTAAATAGATGTGACAAAATTTGAGAAACGTTGAAAGTGCATCGATCATGTTAAATAACTCGTCAGATTGCATATCATTGCGAAACATTCGATAAGCAGCACTATAGTTTTTTTATTTGCCTGCGGTTTGTCCCAAATATTAAATAAATGCCACGACGGACTCAAAATTATTGTGTGCAGGAAGCACTAGTGCGATGTACTGCATTCTTAACTGTTAAAAGCGGATTTGCTCAGACTTGTTTATTCGGATTGTTTCATTAACCATGCTGTGCTAGTTAGTGTACAGCTCGTCAAGAGCGTGCATCATAGTAATTGTAATGATCGCTGAATATTTGTTACGTAAAAAAAGAGATGCGTGGAGTTGTTTACATTGCATCATGGCTTGAAGAGCTCACGTGTCAGAAATATCAGCCATGCTACAAACGCAAACTATTTACGGTTGTTATTTTCTCTGACCATCTTCAAATGTAACGGTCGACTTATATACTCACAACGTTCACTTATGTAAAATAGTATGTCGTAAAGAATGAGTGCATGTAATTTTGCTTTCTATTATTTGCGCTGTTTTAACAGCGTTGAAAGAAAACAGGCTTCTATAGTAAATATTTTGATTATGAGCAGTACTGATTTTATGCCGACGACACGTTCGTTTTCTTTGGATTAATGCCGTTCTCGTTTTCCATCTTTCCTGGACACGAAGTCGCCATTAAATGGTAACTGTAAACACTCGCCAAGATGCTACATTTTCGGGAATATAAGAAAGATATTATACGATTTGAAAGGTAAGTTGAAATGATCAGATATCAATAGAATTTGGAACTTTATTATTTTTACACGTTGCAAGATAGTAAACAACCCCACACATGCAATACTGGATTTGTAAAGATGGCTGTAATAGCTTACGTTTGCTTTTTTATGTTATTCGAAATACTACTAAGAAATGTGTCGTTTTAAATTATATCGTATATCTGGCAGTAGTTAACTTTAGGTATCAAACTCTCCCAGTCTTGTTCTAATGGATCAGTGCGTTGGAAATTAAATATCAGCGAATCGCTTAGAACCTGTGTAATTATTTTAAATTCTTCGGAATGAAAGACCAACCACAAACTGGATTTGTTTCCAAATAAATAATGTACAGGCGCGTTAGTTCGTAGGGCGCAGACCTAATAGTTTTTGCGTGGGAACACAATATTTAGAAGACCATTCGTATTTAGAAACACACGAAGAATTAATAATTCTTTAAAATATAGCTGAGCTTTGGCGATGCAGTGAAATTAGCTCGTTGAAACTGCTTCCCATTTTATGTTCAGATAAAATTTTCGTTTCACTAATAATATTTCTAGCAACTGTGGTGCCTACTTTTTGTCATTAGTGTAATGTATAGCAGTGAAAGTTTCTCACTTGGAAGCACTAGTGCGATGTACTGCATTCTTAACTGTTAAAAGCGGATTTGCTCAGACTTGTTTTTGCAGATTGTTTCATTAATCATGCTGTGCTAGTTAGTGTACAGCTCTGTACAATTTGCTTACACTTTCAGATCATTTAAAAATGTTTAACATTTACCAACAACAACAACAACAACAACAACATTAAAGCATTTGTTTTTCCGTGCAACTTTTTTGTGTGTACGGCTTACAGAACGCCTGCTGTTTTGTGATTACGTCGTCATATCTTTAGATATCAATCATTTACGGCTATCGTGGATGCAAACGCGATCACACTGATTCTTTCTTGTCACCAGTTACAGAGTTTGCAGTCGAATTACTGTTGTCGATTTAGAAACGTTAGGAAAATTATCGAAACGTAAAGGAAAACTTAAAACATTAATTTTACTGCAAACTCAGAGATGTGAGGTATCCAATTCGCTGAGAAAGTAAACTCTGCATTTTCAGTTTGTTTCATTTTGCCGATAATGGATTCCATGTTGTTTACCAGCATAGAATTGAGATGTGGCACTTCAGACATTTGCAGTTCACTGCCAGTAAACGTTTTTAGACAATTTTACAGAGACATTTTACTGTTTCAAAGGCAATTTCGTGTCAGAATGGAGAACGACAGGGCACTTGTGCTAGAAAGTATGTGGATTGCAGCTTTGAAGATGTTATGTTATCGAAAACGATTAAAGATTTGTATGTCTTGTACGGTAAAAAAATTCATGTGTCGTTTCTGGATTAATCTCAGAGTACAAAGAAATTTATCGTGTTTGAAGTTGATGGTGCGTTAGAGAGAAATTTTAGCCGTGGGCCGTAGATAATTGCAGCATTCCAGATACTGGTTGAAACGTTGGCATCCGTTTAGGCGGCGTCTTGACCAGTAATATCAAGCTTCATGTTTGCATATGTCAGACAACTTTAGTGCACCACGCAAGAAAACTGGAAATCCATTTTTGTTCGCCACTTCTTTCCTAAATACATTGCTCAGACTTGATGAGCGAGCATTAAGTGATCACGTTTTATAAAAGGCCGAGGAGGACACAATGACTGTGGTAGCGAAATTCGACTGCAGTATCCCACTGTGAGCGAGAAACGTGTAATTTATTTGTGGAATAGCGTGCCACAAGTATTTAAGAGGCAATATACTGACATGTGTGAAGTTCTAAATTTACGTTAGTTCGCGACATTTGTTTATAAATTGTTATTGAAATGTGAAATTTGCATTGGTAGATCTCTATTTGGAGGTGCACTATTATGCATTTTATTGTAATATATGCGTTCAGGGTGGACTGCTGGGCAACCAGTATCTGTTAGTTTTTCTTGGTAGCCACCATTATTCCAGATTGCTCCTCTTTTGTTTACGACGCAAATAACTTCGTGCAGAGTGTGTGTGTGTGTGTGTGTGTGTGTGTGTGTGTGTGTGTGTGGCAATGTTCCAAGGATTTACAAACGCATGATTGTATACCAACATCTCGCCGAAAACGACTTTGTCCGCAGCTCTTAGGATTAACATATACTAACGTGCGTACTGGATTCTAGTATAATTAAATATCTATTGAAGAGTGTGAAAACACCGGTGTATTTCCCTTTCAAAGTATCAACGTAATGGTATGTCTTCAAGGACAGTAGTATGCAATAAAACAGAAACAAACTGGAAAATGACTAGCGATTATAGAGAATGTGTAAAATAACTGTTATGTTCAACTCAGTAATTTCAGTGACCCACAATGACGACGTATAGCGGGGGAAGAGCCCTTCCACGTAACTTGTTTGAGAATATAACATACAGTTGGTACAGTGCTCCTTTTGTTAGACCGTGCTTTTATCACTAACTTTTTCGGAAAGTAAATCGTTGATTTTCTATTGCTCTGATAAGAGAGAAAGTGAGTGAATAAATATTTGTTCAGATACTTATATCATGCTATAGAAAACAGTAAAGCATTACAAGGGAAAAATTGCTATGGGAAATATTAGAGACTAGGTTCTTCAGTAGATTTTGCGTGGTTCGGTATTCAGCGCAGAATAGCTGCAAATTAATACGTCCACGCAGATCCAGCAAAGCGTTAATCGTCTCTGTTGACATTTCTGTTGTTAAATGAAAGATAAAGTAGTGCTTTGAAAAACTGCAAAGTATTTGAAAAAAATTAAGACTGTAGTCGAAGGTGGCTAAATTTTTCGTGACAATGTTAAACCAGTGTGGTGGCATTTATTTGTGAAAACTTTGTTGTTAACTATTGTTTACATTTTCACAACTTAGTTATTTTCCCAAGCCGTAATGGCCAGATGATTGCTACCAGAGATTTTGCAAATTGTGTTATTTCTGCATGGCGTCAGTTTCACGCGTGTTAATATAATGAAGCTTAGCTTCAATACTTCTGAACACCGTAAATCATATTGTAGCGTGTATAACACACACTAATATATGCATCAGCCGAGATCCTTGAGAGGAAATAAAAGGTAGACGGACCAGATACGAACGTTTAGCGGCGAAGTTGCGTTGGGTAAAGAAAATGAATAAAAATGGTGCAAATACAATAATTTTTTTATTTCAGGATGCAATTGAATGTATAAAGAGCTTAGGTATTTTCTCCTTCATGTGGGACATTTTAGAATAGATGAAAAGGAGAAACTTGGTGGAGATCATAGCCTTAAAAAATAACCAAGCGTTTTCTTTGATGTTGGTCACTCAAGAGCTAAATCATGTCCGCCACGCAACGTTACTTCTATCTCGAAATTAGAAGATAGATAAAGTTTAATGCTGTACAAGTCAAAAACTTCCCCGAAGCTGATAATTGAGATGCGGCGTATGTTAATAGCAGGACATGCTATTGTTGTGGAAAACCTCGGGTAACTTCGTTAAATAATTTCTGTGGGACAAGTAGTCTCGGTGAGGGACGGTTGTGGCGAAAATGGTATTTTAATGACGCACATAAAAAACTTCCATTTGCATATTCATATTTTTGATGGAACCTTTTCGCCGCTTCCATTGGGGTTTTAACATAATATTGCAACGTTAAGTGGGTCCGTATCATTGTTGGGCTCCCTCCTTCCATTTTCCATCACAAACAAAGCTCTTTGCACGTATAAATTTACGTACCCTTCTGTGGGTCTGTTTTGTAAAATAATTATTCACAGTTTATTTACATAGATGTATTTTTAGTTTAGGTGGTATTACTTTTTCGAAATGCAACTTCCTGTCTTATGATTATTTAGTTGAGATGGTCTCTCGTTTAGTGGTGGTGGTAGTGGTTAGTGTTTAACGTCCCGTCGACAACGAGGTCATTAGAGACGGAGCGCAAGCTCTGGTTAGGGAAGGATTGGGAAGGAAATCGGCCGTGCCCTTTCAAGGGAACCATCCCGGCATTTGCCTGAAACGATTTAGGGAAATCACGGAAAACCTAAATGAGGATGCTAGGAGACGGGATTGAACCGTCGTCCTCCCGAATGCGAGTCTAGTGTGCAATCACTGCGCCAACTCGCTCGGTCTCTCGTTTAGTGTTAAAGGAGATATGTAACACTAAAATGAAATGATAATATCTTCACATTTATAGGCTATGACATTCATCATTGTTAGGAATTCTGATGTAGCTTTGAGATCAACAGACAGTAGTCAACTTTATAAATGCGCCATCTGTTCACAAAAAAAAAAAAAAAAACGGTACTCGTCGTTTTGTAAATCGTACGATGAGTACTCGCAATAATGCTACTGGATTACTGGAGATTTAAACTGGCTTTAACTTTGCCTTGCGTCCCCATCCGACTGGGAAAGAACATCGATCAATAATTACATGAGCAATTTTTAAATCTTTTGTGTATTACTAGATTCATGTTTAGTTGATTGTACCGTATGTTTGTGAAATTATTGTGTACGTTTCTAAAATTATGATTACGTGCCCTTTTTATAACTACATAGGCCTACTGCTGTTTACCAAGTTGCTCTGCCCTGTGTCGTGTTATATTTCTCTTTGAGCTACGTTATTCTGCTCCTTGATGAGAGGTCATGAGTAACTTGTTCGAACTAAAGCACCATCAGTGTTGTCTGTATTTCATCTACCTGTAGCTACACTTTGTTAAATAGATTCTAGTTAGTGCATTCTCGCATTTTTGCCTTCAGTCGAGACAATTCAGATTTTATTACGATTGCGTCCGTTTCTCCTGTATCCTTAGTGATGATCTTGTCTTCTACATAGGATAGTTAATTCTATCGCCCTACTTTTTCTCCCCTTATGTGTGAAATAAATGTTCGAAAGTCATTAGAACTACTAGCTTTAACAGTTTATTTTCTGAGAGCAAACTGCAGTAATTAAAAATTTTTCATCCTCTAGTTCCCCGTAAAAATAAAATAATAATAAAAAAAACACTACATTCCAGGGAATGTTGACGCTCTTTCTATTGCCTCATTTTCCTGAAGAACAAAATGGTTTTCGGTGTCAAACTTTCAAGCATTGTCATCCTAATTTCCACATATATTACAGCTTGCAGTTTAATCGAATTAAAAACAGAGCGCCATAGTACGGCTGTTGCAGACTTTATCAACTGTGCCCAGTTGTATAGATTGAGAGAGAGAACAAATCTTGGCAGGAATCTGAAGTCACAGTTTGTCTAGAATATTATTATTTTACAACTACTGAATCAGTCTCGTTGGTGGTTCCCTTACATAAGCTATGGTGTGCCTTCAACATAATATAAAGTACTGAAGCAATGCTCATTCATTGGTATTTTCAAAGGCTTTTTCTGTGCATATTGATGATAGAAAGCTCTGACTTCAGTAAAGCTGTAACCCTTCCGCTATTTTTACTTAACCCTTGTTCATAGTGTAATGTAGTCCGACATTGCTTGAAATATATTAACAGTGATGTATCTATGTTGTTATGAAATAATACAGTGCATGGAAAATGGTTCACGTTAAGCGTCGTTCTGGTTTCATAAATTAAAAACTAGGAACGCGGATCTCAAAGAACCGTGCCGAATTTATGTCAGCGAAATCCACCCTCTGCCCGCCGTGTTCGTGCCCAACTCCAAAATCCCGTATAACTTATGCCCCCATGTGGCTCGTTTTGAAGCACCATGATACCTAAGAATACTATAGAAAGCGCCTTGTAGGTTAACGCATGCAATTATAGGTACATGAGTGGCAATGAATCATGACAGTAGATGTGAGACTGTTTTGAATCAGATCTCTCTGCAAAACTTTCCTCTGCAAATCCCTTCACATCCGCATAACTAGCCCTCCTAATGCTATATCAGCTTGCTTTAAGCCTTCATCTCGCGCTACAAATTTTTATCTGCCAGATTTTCTTCCATTACTACGTTAAGTATTCCTTGCTGCCTCATGATGTGGCCAAACAACCCACTTATTCTTTCCACTGAATTATGTCATAGAGATCTTGCAGTTCAATTTTATTAGTTGCTAGACCTACCCATCTGACCTTAAGCAATTTTCTGTAAAAGTAAGTTCAAAAGCTTCTGTTTCTTACTTGTCTGCACTGTTCATTACCCACTTTTCACGTCCGTTAACAAAACCATTTTTCGCACAAGCATTTTTTGCTGTTGCCAAAGTATATTTTATATCTTATGTACTTGTGCCCTCCTCAGTTATTTACTTTCCGAAATAACAAAACTTGTATTCTACTTACGTGTCTCATTCCACGATTTAATTCGAGTGCAGTCATTATTCTTGTTCTTCTTTGAAATCGTTTCAAAACATTGTCCATCCAATTCAACAAAATTTCATAGTCCTATGTCATCAGTAAACCTCAAAGTTTTTAAACAGGCGAGGCACACTCTGCTTCAAGAAATCACAGTGACCGTCTTGTAAAATTTTGTTGCCGTGTATTTCATCCACAATGCTAAACAACTGTATGTAACTTGAGACTGAAATCTATAATTTAAAAGAATCTTAAAGTTTTTATTTCCTCACAGTGAATTTTAATTCCTTTTCCAAATTTCTCCTTGATTTCCTGTACTGCTTGCAAATATAAATTAATACAGAGCTTCATTTATCCGTCACATAATTATATGTAGCTCAGTTTCAGTGACAGGTGTCTATATCTTTCTTTTAGTTATTACTGACTGATTGCAATAGTTGGATTCATCATGCCACCCGCCATTCCCATTGCCCTTATTTTGTGAGTCCCCGCCATCTACAGAAAGTGATCAAACGCACACGTTATATTTCGGCATCAATAAAAATGTTGTTAGAAGCTTTGAAATGTGCCATACGATGAATTTTGGGCTCTCCACTTTTTATTAGGCGAACCGATTAAATGTCTAGAAATATCTATTGAACACTTGTATGTCGAATATATCTACACAGTGATCATATTAGTACTTTACATGCTAACAACTATGTGGTAATTGCTTTTAACTAATGTGTATTCATATCGCAATGCATGAAGATGGAGTTACGTGGCTTTGAAATCGATATGTTTACTAGAAAACAATAAATGCAAGTGAATCGGTGAAGCAAAGAGTTGAAATGAAGGGAGTAAAAAGTACGTATATTTTAGTCCGTGTAGATACTAGCTGTTACGGAGAGCTGTAGGTCTCGAGAGTATTGCCGTGGAAGACAGGGACGGCTGCGCGGTGCGTGCCGACGTTTTACAGTGGCGATAACTCGCACGAGCGGACTGCGGCCGCGCGCTGTTGTGACAGGACAGAGATGCGATTGTTTTGCTGCGGCCTGCCTGCCAGCAGACGCTCGCCCGCTGTCCGCTGGGGCCATCATCCCGCCTCCGTTTCGAAATCAGTGGGTCGCGAGCTGCGCTTTCAGAAGCGCTACTAATGTAATAGGCCTAAGCTTTTATTCTAGATCTACAGTCAGTTTGTTTTCTGTATGTTGGTGTTTGCTGAGAGAGAAGCGGTGGGGGGGGGGGGGGGGGAGGCATGAGTGGGGCGGTTGTGGAATCCATGTACCAGCCCGAGCGCTCTAGCTAATAAGATTGCAGACTAAATCGTATTTGTCGTTTATTGTAGGCAACCTTGCAGTTCCCGTACTTTCTTCTGCATGCTCTTTAATTTTACTGTTCATTAGCGCTGTACCACGGATCGTATTTTGTGGCGTCAGTGTTGGTTCTACTCATGTTCGTTGTAGCCGTAGTTGTGCGCTGTAGAGATGGGGCAAACTCGTTTATCCTTAGGAACTAGTTCACTGGTGATCGCTCTTTTTTGGGAACCGTTCATTTTTACTCGTTCACCGTTCACCTGTGCTTGGTATATGGTTCTTATGAAAAACAAAATTAGTAGCATAGGTGACTGAAGGTGCAAAGCGCCAAGAGGGGGCACTTGCCTCCCCCCTGGAGTACAGAGTTTTTATTCATAACAGAATTCTCACACATGTAATTTTCGTGATTCTGTAAAACTTCTCGTGTAGCCAACTCTAGTGTCATGTAGCTGATCGCAGTGAAATACTATAAGGTGGCGCATGAAAAACCGGCCCCGAGTACAGACAGCTCGCCAGTTACGCACGATTTTTTGAGTGCTACCAGCAGAATAGATAAAATGTAATAATTAGGCAGTGAAGAAATAACAAATAAGCTAATGCAAACAACTCCGAAACAATAGATGACGATTGGTGCGCGACAATGAGCAGTCTAGTTGTCGGAGCCGATTTTTTGTGCGCCACCCTGTGCCACTGAAATAATATTGTAGAAGTTATCGCATCCTCTTTACAAAATGTGACACCAGACACTCGATTATGGAGCGCGGGCTTCATACGATTGTAAGGCTGCCTTCCATAACAGTGAACATGCTCTTTTTACCTTGGATCATAAAAAGACGGAAAATGGCCACTTGTGTGTGCCGTGCCGACTTCCTTTGCATGTGTAATAACAAAACAAATCTTGCCTTGTTACAAGTATTTCTTCTGCAGTTTATCGAAATAGTGAAGTAAGCTGAATATGCCTTTTTGTTACCTGAGAAGGTACATGAATTACATACCACGTAATTTGCGTAATTATAAAATACATTTTAATTAACGGTCATGGACGCTGAATAGAATACGAAAAGAACCAGAAGTTCAGAGTTCAAAAAAGGTTTGAAACAGATGTAGAATGGGCGTGCGCAACTATGAGCAGTCGGCAGTGGAACTGCGACGAGTGGCCACGCGAAGGTGGACGAGTCCGACCGAGCGAGGCCGAGACAGAAGGGAACGGGACAGAGTCTGGAACGAGACTGGGCGACGTGTCTTTGCAGGAACGAGACCGACCGTTTCCCGATACCGGGAAGTATATGTAGAACGCCCGACCGAAGTAACTATGAAAGACCGTTCCTTAGAATTCTTTCCTCGGTCGTTCCGTTCATTTTGATGAAACGTTCCTTTGCCCGCATCTCGTGGTCGTGCGGTAGCGTTCTCTCTTCCCTTGCCCGGGCCCGGGTTCGATTCCCGGCGGGGTCAGCGATTTTCTCTGCCTCGTGATGGCTGGGTGTTGTGTGATGTCCTTAGGTTAGTTAGGTTTAAGTAGTTCTAAGTTCTAGGGTACTGATGACCACAGATGTTAAAATATGTTAATAATCAGTCTAGTGCGGCGTGTTCCCTGAACAGCAGTGGTGATTAAGGTACAAATAATCTTGGTTCCAGGGGAGGAGTAAAGAATCTTGGTCCCAGGGGAGGAGTAAAGGAAGATGTGCCTCTCTCTATATGGTCTATAGTAAAATTGCCATCATTTGTGCAAGAGAAGTGACGGTAGATTAGATGCAAGTTTAGAGTTGAGGATTGCATGTACAGTAACACAAGTCTTTTACTGGGTTACAACGCGTATCCAAGCATGTGGCTTTAGATTTTAAATTACCTATTTGATAGCTGATGAACTGGGAATATTTGACATCGAACATAAGTTTTATCACTAGTAAGCATAATAACAGCACATAATATTTCATGATTAGATATTACAAATTTACATCTTACTCACTGTGCTATCTAGTACACACCGTTACTATTCGGTTTTACGTATGCGTGAATGAGGCGAATTTGTGTTTTAGGTGACTGATACCACAGTAGGCGGATATTATTGTGTTGCTGTATGTTGCATGGTAATGTACACCAAGTGACAATTCGATTGACGGAATAGTTTTTGTTTTGAAAATAGTTGTGCCATGTTTGTTTCATTCAGGTGGGTAAAATAGGCTACCGTGCTGCTACAAAATTCGTTACTTCAAACAGTTTACCGACAAAAGAAGTACCCACCAAGATGCTGAAAACAAAAGAGAAGTTTACTTAATCAACTTTAATATTTAAGGAGTAGCGGTTGAATCCAACAAATAAAATATCTATAATGCTCAATAAGGAACTGAACACTGAAGGCTAAATATGTCTGTAATTATTGACGCCATTGGTATACATGAAATCTGGAGTAAAGTACATTTTACGCTTAGCATTAACTCAGAATCTTGAAAAAGCAGCGACATTTTCATGCATTGTCTGTAGTTTTCGAAAGACTTTAACAGAGAGCATTTTTTTTCTATGCAAGAGACTTGGGGCCAACCTCATTACAGAAAGGAAGCAGAAATAAAAGCAGCAAGTGGACGTGGGTGACCCTGCACCTAGCCAGTGTTTTATGGGATGCTAAAGGATTTTTCGTATGTTTTACTCTTTGCAAGGTACTGGTAGGAAAGTGGTGCATGCGCTCCGAACTGCATTATGCGTGACAAATTAAAGACAGGTGTGACGGAAGATACATTTCTCAACTTCATTTATCAGCCGCTGTCATGGCTCATCCACTACTGATGGAAGAATTATACGTAGAGGGGTGTTAAACTGCATCAACTAGACCAGTTGAACAGGAAGAAAGGATAAAAGGAATCAGAGAAAAAGAATTAGATTCCAAATGAACCCAAAAATCCTCCTCCACGTTCAAATTTCCCTTGTCCACACGCATGCTTTAGCAACGGTACCCCTTATGGATTTGAAGTACGATTTATCGTAACAAGCACAAGTATTGAATGCAATCTGTACCCATATACCAAGAAATGTGCTGTAATAGACTTACATGGGAGTTGTGTAAACTGCATTGCTGAGATGGAATGTATGTTGGGCCAAACGAATTAACTTTATCTTGGGATCTTTCCTTTGTCTGTCGAATAATCCAACGAACTTACATTGTTTTGTTGCTGTGGTTTCAAGTTAATGGGACGTTCATTAGTAGTTGGAGTTTGATGGAAAATGACATTAACAAAGGTGATTCAACAATCAAAACAAAGTAAAATACATTCTCATTCTAGTTTCGTCACCGATGTTAATGGAGAATTAAATGAATGGCGAGTGCAGCAATGGGAAGCCTTTCAATAATGGAGCAGGGATGTCCTTCAAGGAAGAGAGCGCCCCAGTGTTAGCTGTGGTTCGTCTCATGCTTAACAATGCTTGTTTCGTAAAGTGTGCCTTTTCAATCGAAGACAAGCTTTGTTTATACGTATATATTTAATGTCCAAACATTACATGTCATACACTAGTGTACCAAACTTAAGAATGAAAGTAAATTTCACATGATTTGTCTCTGTTGAATAACATAACTCGACGAAACTTCGGACAGTACATAGAACGAATTGCTGCAGTATATTGCGAAAGATAATAGAAACATACAATGATACGAACATAAATTACCCTTATAAACCAAGACAGTAATTACACTGAAGTCACCGCAATTTATGATGGTTTTTCGGACACTAGAAAAGGTGGGACGCGATGTTTAGTTGGGTAGATGATCACCACGGACTGCAATGCATGCTTGGCAACGTGCTTTCCCATGGTGGCAAGAAGATTGGGAAACAGTTCTTGTTGCAGGGCCTTTCACTCCTTCACCACCGTGGTTGACAACTGTTGGATGGTGGACGCGCTGCAACACGTCTTCCCAACGCATCCCACATGTGCCCAATGCGACTTAAGTCGGGGGGGGGGGGGGGGGGGAGAGCAGGCTAATCCATTCGCCGACTGTCCTCTCGTTCCAAGATGTCCTCGTGCGCTATTCGATGGCGTCTCGCATTATCGTCCATAAAAATCAGGCCCGAATGCGCTCCTCAAAAGACACACATGGGGATGAACACAGTGTCACAGTAACAGTGACGGGTGAGCGTAACACGTGGCCACTATAGTGATCATGTTAGACAATGTTCCTGGCTGCGTGACGCATACCCACCCTTCGCCACACGAGGGTACGCCGAGAATCACTGCTCATATTGTATGTCTCTCATCTAACAAGAGCATGCGACCCAATTCCTCGTTGGTCCAGTCTCTCTTCTCTAGGCACCATCGCAAGAGTTGCCGCCGATGTGTGGGTGTCAAGGAAACACAATGTCATGGTCGTCGGGCAAAGAGACAACCTCCATGAAATCGCCGTGCCCCACTGTGAAGAGTGAGATTGCGTGCCTTGCAGTCCTGTTAAATGTGGTTGCAATTGCACTCGCTGTTTAACGTGGGCCCCTTCTTGTCTGTAGCACTATGTAGCGGTGATCTGGTGCTGTAGTAGACCGTGGTCCACTACCTCTCCTTCGGACAGCAGTACCTTTGGTTCGGAAAGCTCGCTATGAATGTGAATCAATACTGTAAGCAATATCAAACTCCGGAGCTACACTTGTCACACTTCGCCCTTCTTCCAGATTCCCGATGATTTTCCCTGTGTGAAATCATCCATATGTTTTCCCCGAACCATGTTGTAATGAAAAACCACAGTGTACTATAACTGCCCGCTGGTCGACCTAGGCCGGCCGGTGTGGCCGTGCGGTTCTAAGCGCTTCAGTTTGGAACCACGTGACCGCTATGGTCACAGGTTCGAATCCTACCTCGGGCATGGATGTGTGTGATGTCCTTAGGTTAGTTAGGTTTAAGTAGTTCTAAGTTCTAGGGGACTGATGACCTCAGTAGTTAAGTCCCATAGTGCTCAGAGCCATTTGAACCTACCTTCGTGACATAGCGCCGTGGCCTGTCTTTCTCGTAGGCCTCGCCTCACGCAGTATGACGTCCAGCTTACTGTACACGACTGGGAGACCTCAGGCAAAGTTCTCCCGTACTTTCATTCATTTCCACAAATACTTAACACGTTATCGTACGTCATCGGTCTTGTCTTTAAATTTTGCAGATCATTGCACGTAATATTAACATGACTCGGATTAAACAAAAGAAATGGCTCTGAGCACTATGGGACTTAACATCTGAGGTCATCAGTCCCCGAGAACTTAGAACTACTTAAACCTAACTAACTTAAGGACATCACACACATCCATGCCCGAGGCAGGATTCGAACCTGCGACCGTAGCAGCAGCGCGGTTCCGGACTGAAGCGCCTAGAGCCGCTCGACCACCGCGGCCGGCCTCGGATTAAACACCGGCAACAGTGTGAGATTGATGTTAGGTGATTCACAGTTCTCTTAGAGTACTGAATATGTTACATTACAACATATTAAAAGTCATATTTTTAAATAAGAAAGTCTTAATTGTTGGCTGTGACAACGGTGTGGCACATTCACACATCGGTTTCCGTGTTTTTTCTACATCGCTTAATATAGATATGGGAATCCTTCATTTGAATTGGTCAGTGCTAATTTTCTTCTCCATTCTTGCGAACATGTGTTCTGAATGTACACAACGATGTGTCATACTGCAATTTTCTCCAGTCTTTCGGAAGTAAATATTACTTCACACATCCAGGTACCATGGTTTGCTGCGTTTCCGTAAATCTATTGTGGCGATAAAATCACGCGTCTCATCTTATCATTTTTTACAAGCATGAGTTACTCGTAAAAAAGGATTAATATTTGTGATGAGCAGCTCTTAAAGTCAGTGGAGTAGCTCCTTGCGGAAACGTAGATGTTGTTATGGAGGAGTCAGTTACGAAATAAATGCCGTATTTCTACGTAACACTAGGCTTGTATAGAGTCGTACACCCAAGTCCAAAAATGGTTGTTCCTACCTAATCGATCCGATTTGTAGTTCACCCTTTTTCCCTGCTGCAGTAGAATACAGAGAAGTCTACTGATTGTGTACTAGTCACAGTTGCACTCAAGCTATCGCGAATTACCAAGCAAGCACCAACAAAAGAGTGGCTGTCGTGCATTTTGACGGAGCTAAATTACTGAGTGCTCATCATTTGCCCGCTGTAACGGATATGAAATCATTCTGCAATATCGTCCTCATCAAAGCTCATTACACGCTGTTCAGTAAACTCAAAGATACTCAGCCGTTACGAAAAATAAAATTGTGTTTGATGTTCGAAACACAGTGTTTTATTGCTGTGTTCAAGGGCTTCCGGCAATATGTTTCCAACAACTTTAGTAAACCTTGTTATTAGTTGTCAGGCCCTACCATATATTTCATTGGCACAACGTAGAATTTGTTTTTGAAGACAGATGCACGTGTCATTACTCTGATGAAAAAAAGTACCTAAATATCATCTTATTCTTCCTTTGACTGAGCCCTCTTGGAGTGTTATATTGCTCGCTATCCCAAATTGACGTTCTGATATTTGTCACTTATTATTATTCATGTTATTAGAATTGATGACACAAATATGTTACAAGTATTAGAAATTTTGTGCCTTGGTCGAAACAGTTGTCTGCGTTCCGTAAGTCATTACTTTCCGTTAACCCACAACTTCGGGACTAGATTGATATGATTTTGAATACTCGTATTAGATGATTAAATGAGCACGATGTGTAGAGCGTCGATTCTGAAAATCATCACTATTTTTTGGATCCAATGTCCGGGTATCAACAATAGTTGGAGTACGAAATATGCAAATTGCAAATTACTTTCGAAGAAACTCAACTGTAATTCGCGTAACTTCAAACTGTAATGACTTCCTAAATTAAATCTGCACATGTGCTCGCAGTAGGAACCATAAATATTTTGAGATTAAAGTTCTGATAAACATTTGTCCAATTTTCTGTAATTGTGGAGTCAGAACTGCTGTGGATACGTACCTTTGCGAAAAATGTTAGTGGGCATTAAGTCCCCTCACCCTCGAGAAACATGTTGTGCATTGAATTGTTTTTATTTAATATTCATTATGTTGGAGCTACACACATTATAAGCAACAAAAGAATTTGGAGCAGATTCTATGTGACTTTTTCGCGGTATAGCATGAGTAATGCGTTGGAACGCTAGCCTCAAGTCATTAGTCGCTGCATACCGATCGACAAGACTTGTTGTCAGGCCGGGGCTCTGATGTGGCCAAGCAAGTGGAATGTAGGTGATCCACGGCCAGTCCAACGTTCCGGGAAAACCTCATTCAGATATTCCCGCACTGAAATAGCAAAATGGGGACGCGCACCATGTTGCTGAAACCAGTGGTCCAGCCTGATGGCATGGCCTTCTAGCAGGGGTATGAGCCACGTCCCTAACATCTGAAATATTGGTATCGGTTGACGGTACCGTAAACAAGAAATGAACTGTGGATGTCTGTCATCCAAGCCATAACGTACAGAAGGTTATTCTCTACCTCCTCTTAAAAATGCGGCCTCGCCTGTGACCAAAGACGATATTTCGTGATCGGGAACTCCGGTAAATGGCACAGTCGTTGCTAAAGATAACTTGACCGCACCCCCGAATTGTATCGCAGACCTGCTGGAGTACGTCACATGAATCCTTCGTTCGTCTTAAATCATGTCCGACGATTCCTGAGAGGACATTGGTCGATATGCAAGTAATTTTAATTCGTCTTCCATAGGCTTATGCATAGTTGACCAGGGGCACACATCGTCCCACAGGGTTTTTCCGTGTCTGCTTCGTTGGTGAATTTTCCACAGATCCTGCGACGCCCTGCGTTGTACCCCTATTGTTGATGGCCAACCAGTTCTCGGTTTATCCTTTACATTACCGGCAGTAAAGAGTTCTTGTTCCTTCTGGAGAAGTGTACACTTTGGCGGTGACTCATGTCCAAAACGCAACTGGAATTTCGTAAGCATTTGTTCCAACAGTGGTTCAGTGTTTGACGTTTCATGGGCTTAGGTGCCTTCAATTTGCGCAACTAGTATCCGCCATTGTTCACGTAACTGCGATAGACAACCGTGTGTCGTCAACAAATGGCAAGTTTACTGTGTCCTATATATGTATAACTCGACGAAACTTCGGACAGTACATAGAACGAATTGCTGCAGTATATTGCGAAAGATAATAGAAACATACAATGATACGAACATAAATTACCCTTATAAACCAAGACAGTAATTACACTGAAGTCACCGCAATTTATGATGGTTCTTTGGGGGGGGGGGGGGGGGGGGTTGTGCCCACTCTGTAGGACAGATGATTTCAATGTCGAGAATGCATTATAGTTTTTGTCGGCTTCAATTTGGTGATGCAACTATTTGCAGCGTCGATTGCAAGTTGACGATATATTAAATTACTACCAATCGCGGATGAAACCATCCCTGTTAATAGCGCTACTACTCCAGTTTGTTGCGGTGTCAGACATAAATCCCGATTGCTC
This sequence comes from Schistocerca gregaria, assembly GCF_023897955.1. Classification (NCBI taxonomy): domain Eukaryota; kingdom Metazoa; phylum Arthropoda; class Insecta; order Orthoptera; family Acrididae; genus Schistocerca; species Schistocerca gregaria. Next base: position 801,184,692 of record NC_064921.1, on the reverse strand, counting down.
TCTTATGTGTATATAACACTTCTTTTCCCTGAGCGTATCGCTTTGCGCGGTCCAACGAAATAGGCCTCTTGTAGTAGCTATCTAACGCAAACCGGCAATTCATTTCTATCCATTGTTAATGGAAAAGTTTCTTTTGTTCCATGATTGTCTGTAACTGTGAGGTAACTGCGTAAACTAGCAATGAATGTGGACATAGCTAAAATTTTATATATGCGGGATGACAATCATTGCCTTGCAACGATACTTTCGTATTGTGATGGAACGGGAAAAAAGGGTGTAAAGACTGAAAGACGAACTGCTCAGTTAAATAGAAAGTATCCACTACTGTGAATAGCTGATTTGAGAGTTAACGGGCCGCATTTGTATTGATTTATACTATGGTAGTAAGTTATTTTTATTCTCATTATTATGGACGTGTCTGTGTGGCGCTTACCGGCGGAAACGAGCGTGCTGATGCAGCGATTTAGGCTGTACTCTGTTTAGGGAGGACGACGGTTCAGATCTCCGTGCTGCCATGCAGCTTTGCATGTTCAGTCGTTTCCCTAAATCACACACAGCAAGTACCGCTATGCTTCGTCGTCCTTTCCTAACCCGAGCTGGTAGTCCATCGCTAATGACCAAGACGCCGACGGGGCGTCAAAACTCTGTCTTTCTTCGTTCACCGGCGAAGGAAGCACATCAGCGGTACAGAAAGCCAACAAGTGGTCACCTTGTGACTGTTCAGAACATCGAGTTCAAGGGCATGAAAATGCTTAGCCTAAGTCCGTCATATTATTTAATGGTGTCAGACTACCTCTTTTATGTGTTTTCTGTGTGGTATAAAATATTGTTCCGATGCTTGAGAAGTTTTGTCAGATTCCGAGTAACAGAATTCTGCAGCTACCCACGCAACAGGACCCAGAACTGTGTTTTGTTTCGCAAACGCACTTATCTTCCGTTGGTTTGGGATGGCTTCCTCTTTATAGAAGCTAGCATCAACATTCGATGTATTACCCTGTTCCCAATTACTGTGCTGTTCATCTGCGTTCAGGAATCTCCCGTGTACAAGATATGGTTGATGGAATCCTCTTGCAACGTAAATCTGAGGTTCCTTAATAGCATCCAAGAGCATGAAACCCTGAAATTAGCCTCGCAAGCTGTTAACAAACTGTAACTGTCTGTTCACAATTGAATTAATCGTACTAAAATAAATTCTTTGCATAATCGCAATGACTATTATTTTTCTTGCGATGCAATAATAATATTTGGGCGTGGTGTGAGGTTGCTGGAAGTGTCTTTTTCTTTTGGTTAATTTCAATTGCTAGCTGCTCATCTTTTGTTCGCCCGTTTTACAGTCGCTTGAAATAAATGAGACGGTAAACATTAGTCGTTATAAATTTAGGTTCTGCATAACAATAATGTTCCGAAATTTTTGCTGCAGCGGTAGCAGACTTTGAGTGATGTTGCAGTGTCTTTCCGAACACTTCAAAATAAGACGTACTTCATTTTGTATGTTGCAATAATTCGTTTTAGTCTGTAGACACATTTTCGAAACCGTCGGTGAGCTTTCAGAGAACACTTTTAAGATTTTTCTGAATGGCAGTTGTGGGGGATAAATATCCAGCCTCACAGCAATTATAACAATGAACTTAACCGATCTGTTATGATTAACGTAGCTTGTGACTCGCTACTTTTATTAGTAGTAGATTCAGTGCACAAGTATCAAGTACTTGTTTCCAGGTGCATTTTGTATGTACCAGGTAATATAGCAGTTAGTTTCTTCAGTGATGTTGGGTGACGACGCCGCACTGTGGTTACCAGTTCCAAATACCCTAAAACCCAATGTTAAAGGCAGGTGATCGCATTGTGAGGCCTTGATGTTCATCTACAGTTTTGTCAAACCAGGTCCGAATAATACTTGCTACATAGTTTGGAGCATTGTCATCTTGTAAGGAGGCTTCCTTCTTACTGAGCGTCTCCTGTGCCATGGTCTGCAGATGTCTGTGTTGTCCGTAGAACGTTTGGCCGTAATTAGTCATTGAGAAATAATAATAGTACTTGCGAAATCTCATGAACTTAACTCCTGACATTCTCACAGAGCTACCTAAGTGCTTTTAACGATGGACAGTAAGCAATAGGACGAACGATTTTTTTTTTATGCCGCCTGCTATTTATAAATTCTATCTGCTGTTGGAAAAAGTGTGAGGGATAGATATTTGGACGATGCTAGGTCTACTCTTCTCACTGGTCGCTTTAGCTCGAAACTAATTACTTCGTATCTACACGTACGTTTTGGTATTCATACCGTGTGAAGATGCCGAATTAAGTTCTGACGCTACTGCTGCCTTATTAGCTATATACTATTTAGGAACGAGCACTTTATAAATAGGCTTTCGTCCAGTATTGCATTACGTTCAGAATGTACTTCCACGACTTGTTTATGCTGTCTAACTGGACACTTTTCTGTGCGTCTGATACAGTGACCGAGTGTCTTGACTGTTATAGTAAACGACAGTGACACTACACGTGTGGGCATCGTTACCATTTCGAAAAGTTTGCTTGGGAATGTAAGAGGTCACACTGTATTAAGATCTGAAATTTCGATACATTATACACTAAAAAATGTCATAACTGTAATGCTGTCCACGCACTATTTTCGACTATGACGATAGAACATTTAATTAGTGAAACATTTTTTCCTTTATGACAGTGGTTCCCAACCTTTCTGAGGCTATTACCCCTGAAAGAGACTTAAACATTAGACGGTAATAATAGTTACTAACGACAGGCCGTTCGCTGAAACACTACCAGTTCTGTTGTATGAAAATTTGTTTATAATGAGCTGCCAGTGCGAGGTCCAAGGTCAAATTTCACTACATGAAAATATTCCTTCATCCACTGAAACTGGCCATCGAACGTGGGCCAATTTTCTAAATCTGAAAAAAATAGTGACTCTTAGAATTTAATGTTGATTGGAATTGATTACTACCACTGGATGGACAGCATAAGCAATAAATAGAAGAGGAAAACTGACATTGAGTACTTACCAATATAAGATGGATGAATTTTGAAAATGAGGCTTTTTCTGTGTATGTAACTGACATTAACAAACAGTTCGTATTAACAGTTGTGCCTCATGACAGGAAGACATGATCTTTTCGCACGATTATGAAATAATGGTTCAAATGGCTCTGACACTATGGGACTTAACTTCTAAGGTCATCAGTCCCCTAGAACTTAGAACTACTTAAACCTAACAAACCTAAGTACATCACATACACCCATGCTGGAGGCGGGATTCAAACCTGCGACCGTAGCGGTCGCGCGGTTCCAGACTGTAGCGCCTAGAACCGCTCGGCCACGGTGTGGGCTGAACAGCTGGGTAGCGGATGATCAAAGAAAGTTCTCTCTGAATTTTAAGAAATAAGAAAAGACTCAGGAGAAAAACTTAAGGGAAGGAACAACGTAGATTTCTGTGGCTGGAGATGCTAACGCATGGAAATACCTAGAGTGGGAGCTATTATTAAATGGCTGATGATAATCATGATAATGTGTTATGTAGCAGAGTATAACGAAATTTTTATGATAGAGATTATTTTTAACAAGTGAATTTAGAGTGGTCACGGAATGTTCACCAGACCCTTTTTGTTTTTATGCCTCAGCAATTTCTAATTCAGTCCTCAGGGGGTAATTACCCGCAGGTTGGGAACCACTGCACTATGACGCTGGGAAATCAAATATATAGTTGGTGTGGCGTGTTTCGTTTAATGGCCTTCAGATCTCTGATTTGTAAGTATGCCTAGGAAGACATACGGCACCATTATCGCAATCTAATAGCTTCGCTAGTCATGTAAGTAAGCCAAGCAGTAACTAGGCTCTGCAGTCCATAGTCATTTGCGGAAGCCAAGCGGTAACAAGGCTCCACAGTTGGGATTGCTGCGCAACCGTCAGGCCCCGTGGGGTTTCCTCACGGTACGACTAGGCGAACACGTCCGTTACTTTGTAATATAGGCAAACAGTTTTCTGAAAGGAGGACAGATAGATGGCGATTGTACTCAAAATGTACTGTGCAGGTGAGCAGCAGCTTAACGCCAAGTCAGAACGAATAATCTGTCCAAGGCTACGCATATTCACATATTGGAATCCGGTCAGCTGGTGTGGCGCCATAGGGGAAGAGGCGCCGAGCTGTTGGCGCTTTCGCCTACAAGAGTTCACTGTTGTGGTTCGCGCGCCCACCACCCAGATATATGACGGCTGTTAGCAGCGCCCGCCTAAAAAGTTGCCTCCATCTTGTAGTGCTGTCGCCAGCTTTTATTTTTGCGCGCCGCCGGGACTGGTAGCAAGTTTCCAAATGAGCTGCTGGCTCGCCGCTCGCCACATATTGTCATTAGGCCCTCAAATTTGTATGATTTACTGTCGGCAGGGCTGTGTTTAGCGCACGGATGTCATCTGCAGTCACAGCTCCCCTCGTTGCCGGCGGAGTTGAACCCGGAGCTGCGGTCGGCCGTTTGACTTACGCGGAATGAAGATGCTTTTTGTAGGCACCATCCTTCTCTCCACCGTTCCCACTCGCCTTCGACATCTGGCCTTTGCCGGTTTCTTCACCCTTCGAGCAGGCTTGTTTCCTGGCTCCCTGAACAATATACCAGCCTCTTTGACCACTCCGAGAGGTGTTGCAGTCGACCGGTTGTACACATCTATCACAACGGTCGATTTTATTTACTTTTTTTTTCTTTTGAAGGAGTGTGAACGCATTTGTAAAACCAAAATTGTCGCTAAGGGCAAAGGAAAAAAGTCGATGCGAAAGTCAGTAAAACCAGGGCAGCGACCATAAGATCCGCTAATACAACAAACAGTTTGTCTCTTATCTTAACCGTTGGAGTTTGGATCCGGAAATGGGCGATATAGACCGTGCTAACGGACAGTCGTTTGGGAGTACAACGCACTGTAGCCGGTTTCGATAGTCTTCGTCAGGAATTACCGAACGAGGTGGTTAAGACACTGGTCCTAGTTTAGGAGGACAAATATTCAGATCCCCGTCGGCCACCCACTATAGGTGTTCGGTAGTTTCTGGAAACTTTTAAGGCAAATGCCAGCCAGAACGGTTACCTCAACATCGTCCGTGTAAGATGCACGTTTATCTTAGGTTTTACAAGGATCATTTTCACTGTTGACTTAGCCACATGACTATGCCTTAGCATTTTAAGCTGATCGGCTGTATGATTCCAATTGTATCCATAACCTTACAGTTGCTGACTCCCGCGCCGGCCGGTGTGGCCGGGCGGTTCTAGGCGCGAAAGTTAAGATCCGCGCGACCGCTACGGTCGCAGGTTCGAATCCTGCCTCGGGCGCGGATGTGTGTGATGTCCTTAGGTTAGTTAGGTTTAAGTAGTTTTAAGTTCTAGCGGACTGATGTCCTCAGAAATTTAAGTCCCATAGTGCTCAGAGCCATTTGAACCTTTCTTTTTTTGCTTTTTACTCCCGCCACGTTCAAGGTTTCGGTTCGTTTAGTTTATAAGTAGTCTTCCACTTTGTTGTTAAGACGACTAACTATTACGATGTGGTACAACTGTGTCCGGGGTTTTTTCAGCACTAAATCCGTTGTTTTATCGCCCTGTCGAAACAGATGTTCAACAAGACAAATTCGTTCCTCGCTTGAAAGTACCATAATTTGAAAACAGATCGAAAATGTAAACACTACACATCGAATCAAGTAGCTTTCATCAACTGAACCGTATCTACGGAAAACGGTTCTGCCAACTTGTTTCGAACTTGCAACGTAATCTGCAACGATACTTCCGAGACCAGTGCACAGCGACGTTCCTAAAGCACTGTATTATATGAAATAAAACATTGCCACAGCGCAAGAGTGCAGATAGGAATACGACAGCCTTTTTCTACTTTACACAGATACACGCGCCCAAATCTCTCTTATCTTACTGCTCCTACACCGTATACAATTTAGTAGTAGCAGAGTTACGGAGTCTTCCTCCAATGCTGGTTCATTGCATTTATCCCAAATTTTTTCGCGAGGACAATTTCGCTTTTGTGGCAAAAATTCTCATTTAATTTTCCGGGACATCTTTTAGAGTTCCGTTGGCCTATACCGAAGTGATCCTAACGTCGCATCTCTGAATACTTTAGATTGCTGCTGTCACGCCTATTTGATAATAACCCCCTCTTGAATTGGTCGCACTAGCATCTTGTGTGGAGTTTTCACTTTGCAGGCACACCGGGAAAGCCAGAAACTTAATGTATGTGTTCGCTCCATTTCATTTTGGTTATTAGTGTAATTGCCGCCAAACATTTAGACGATGTGAAGTGCTCCAGATGTTCTCCTTTAATCTTGTAATCTACTGTTACAGTTTTCTTTCACTCTTTGTGAGCTGTGCCAAGCATTTTTCCACACTTCACTTAAAAGGTTTTCCCGTTCATTACACCAAATAGGAAATTTTATCCATGTCTTTCTGCATTTCTGTAAGGTTGTCCAGCGATGATATTTAGCTGTAGAGAACAGCATCGTTACCGAAGAGAATGTCAATGCTGCCGACTCTTACTATAGACTGACGAAAGTACTGCGTTTGCTTGCCCTGGCCCGGACAAATCATCGGCTCGACCTAATAGTCACAAACCAATGTAGATGTGAACGAACTGACGTAGTCGGAACTCTCTAATCAACCCAAAGGTCGTTTCGTTACAGCTCTCTACTCTCGGGAGATATCATCTTTACTTCAGCGTACGTGTTGCGTCCCACAGCATCGACAATTTGCCGTGTGTACTGAGTATTGAGACCTGCCCATGCTATTATTTCCCTCCAACGCCAGCCTTTGAGCTGTTGTTTTAAACGACTCGTGTTTCGTCGTTTCATGACATCCTCCATCAGACATTTTGCTCTTTGTCTCGTTGCGAAACGACATAATTCATTACAGTCACGTGTCCGCAGTCGTGTAGTCGGTGTCCGGACGCGTGGCACGCAGAGCAGCCGGCCGCGCTTGTGCAGCCCTGGCGGCGCGGCGCGGCGGCAGACACGTACGGCGCGGCAGTGTCCCAGATAGCCGGCAGTCCTGCCCAGCCTCCTGAGTCCCTGCTGCCGAATTCCGCCTGCACCATATCTTCATTTTCTCTTTTGCAGTCCCGCTGAGCGCTCGTGACCATTCGTCTAGCTCAGGAATTTACGTGCTAAAGGGCTCTCCATGCCTGCCCGTGTCCTGCGCGAGGATTCCTGTGACTGAATTCTGGGGAAACATTGTACCCATCGGGACATCACGTAGACGAAGACGAGATCGGGCGCACACAGAAATCGCCAACGCGGAAGGGGTACAAGATATGCGTAAAATGTGGACTAACCGATACCAGGAATGATACGCCTAATAAGTCGTACAACATTTCTAAGAACCTATATTCACAACGACTTTTACCGGTATTATTCAAGACTCATACCCGTCGTTTCCGTAGAAATCGTGAGGGTGAAATGAGCCTCCGAGGAGGGATGTTAGCAGTCGTTGCGTCCCTGCCGAAACATGAATGGAATGCAGATGGAACTTCCGTACGCAGTACACTAAGAAGTATCCCTGCCGCACTCTTCCCCTAGTGTCTGTCTAAAGAGGAAACAGGATACACATTACCCGACCGTGCACCACACGAACAGCAGATAACCAATTGAGCAGTGACTACCTTGACTTTGTCTCAAATTCAAGCGCTCTATGTGGCTGTTACTTGGGAGTGTTACGTGTCATACATTACGATTATCATAAAAGCTTTGTTAGCGAAGTGCGCCGAGATTCGATTTTTGATATTGAATATTAAACGACAGTGGACTACGATAGCAGACTATTTTTGTACTGGGCAGGAGAGCTACAGAACGTGAACAGTGATTTTACTATCTGTGGTGCCGGCCGCGGTGGTCTCGCGGTTCTAGGCGCGCAGTCCGGAGCCGTGCGACTGCTACGGTCGCAGGTTCGAATCCTGCCTCGGGCATGGATGTGTGTGATGTCCTTAGGTTAGTTAGGTTTAATTAGTTCTAAGTTCTAGGGGACTAATGACCACAGCAGTTGAGTCCCATAGTGCTCAGAGCCATTTCAACCATTTGAACTACCTGTGGTGCAAATTTTAATTACAACTCGTTGAAAATTCGTGTAGTGGGTTGGTCACTTAACATATCGAATGTATGTGGGAACTCTGATTTGAATAGGCAGTGGGTATGGCATTAAAACCGAATGATGTGTTGAAAATGACTACTTCTTTCGTAGCCAGTTAGGCCGAGTGAAGTGACGCAGTGGTTAGCACACTGGACTCGCATTCGGGAGGATGACGGTTCAAACCCGCGCCCTGCCATTCTGATTGGGTTTTGCATGATTTCCCTAAATCGCTTCAGATAAATGCTGCGATGGTTTCTTCGAAAGGCGTGGCCGATTTCCTTCCACATTCCTCCCTAATCCAATGGGACCGATGAACTCGTTGTTTGGTCCCCTTTCCCCTAAATCAACCAACGAGCAGCCAGTAAACTGCACTGTCACGAGCGAAGGTGATTAAGTTGCTAACGTTATAAAATCGATACGTTAATAACATCGTTTTTTTTCTGAAAGGTAACGAAAACAGCTGAAAATGTCAACATGAGCCTGATTATCAGGGGACATGTAACAATGAAAGTATGTTTTAGAACGCATTGTGTGGAGTATCGTCCCTGCTGATTGATTCGCATATGAGCCGGTCGCAGTAAGAAGTTTGGTTTGTAGCAACTGTTAATTTTTTCTGGTTACAGCTCGTCTTTCTAGATTACAACTGACGAGTTTTTAAGAGCGGCTATAGTTCGTGTAAAAATGTATCCGCTAATTACTATCCGGGAGATAAAACGTGGTTAAATATTTGCTGTAATAGAGAGCCATACGCGCCTGAGAGGTTTTAAATCAAGCGATAATAAGAAACAGATGTGTGTGGGAGCAGTTAATATTCATCTCGTCAATTATGACGAGATCGCAGTCGAGAGACGTTTTGTATTTGGAGGGACGCGCGATAATGACGCGAGCGGAGTCAGCAGTAAGTGGCCACCGCAGTGCGCTCGCACTATTACCCCAAATTACAGGCCGGGATTAATTTGCTGTAAGCGTAATTTGGAGGAGCGCCGCGTCCAGCGGATGGGCGCTAAGCAGGCGCGACGAATCTGCTGCCTGCCTGGCCGCCCGCCTGCCTGTCCGGTCGGCGGCGCTTTCCAAGTAGGGCGCGCCGCGCGCCGTATTTAGCGGTGCAGGAAGCTCGCGACTGGCTGGGGTCTTGCACCCGGCGCCCACAGCGCCGCGCGGGCTGGGGCCGCTTCCCGACCAAAGCACAGTGCGAGTCGACTCTGTCTTGTCAAAAATGGTTCAAATGGCTCTGAGAACTATGGGACTTTACATCTGTGGTCATCAGTCCCCTAGAACTTACAACTAATTAAACCTAGCTAACCTAAGGATAGCACACACACCCCTGCCCGAGGCAGGATTCGAATCTGCGACCGTAGCCGTCGCGCGGTTCCAAACTGAAGTGCCTAGAACCGCTCGGCCACCACGGCCGGCCCAAATCTTGTCCACCGCCGTTTTAAAGACATGTGCGTTTCACAATATGATATTTCTCTGTATGCTTCCAGGTGTTGTGGCGAGTTGTTGTTTCCATGTCACGCACTTCAAATGGAAAAGACTACGCGGTAGAACACCCGGATAAACGGTATTAACCCATTAATCTATTAATCAGCCTTTCTGCAAGCACGGAGATATGAGCTACTTTTCTTTTCTCCAGTTTGCAACGATATGTAGTCAAGAGATCATATCCAGAGAATAAGCGGCGAGCTCGGTTGCTGATCTACATCTACATCTACATCCATACTCCGCAAGCCACCTGACGGTGTGTGGCGGAGGGTACCCTGAGTACCTCTATCGGTTCTCCCTTCTATTCCAGTCTCGTATTGTACGTGGAAAGAAGGATTGTCGGTATGCTTCTGTGTGGGCTCTAATCTCTCTGATTTTATCCTCATGGTCTCTTCGCGAGATATACGTAGGAGGGAGCAATATACTGCTTGACTCATCGGTGAAGGTATGTTCTCGAAACTTTAACAAAAGCCCGTACCGAGCTACTGAGCGTCTCTCCTGCAGAGTCTTCCACTGGAGTTGATCTATCATCTCCGTAACGCTTTCGCAATTACTAAATGATCCTGTAACGAAGCGCGCTGCTCTCCGTTGGATCTTCTCTATCTCTTCTATCAACCCTACCTGGTGCGGATCCCACACTGCTGAGCAGTATTCAAGCATTGGGCGAACAAGCGTACTGTAACCTACTTCCTTTGTTGTCGGATTGCATTTCCTTAAGATTCTTCCAATGAATCTCAGTCTGGCATCTGCTTTACCGACGATCAACTTTATATGATCATTCCATTTTAAATCACTCCTAAGGAGTACTCCCAGATAATTTATGGAATTAACTACTTCCAGTTGCTGACCTGCTATTTTGTAGCTAAATGATAAGGGACCTATCTTTTTATGTATTCGCATTCGCATTCGATTACACTATCGACAGAGGGGCCTGTATTGGACTGGCCTCTTGAAATTAGACGTAGGAAAACCCGTCGGTGGATCGTGATTCATTGCAAGACTCACATCGAAATTCAATTCTTTACTGATTATTGAGTATTGCTCGTGAGTAAGGAGCCGCTACGATTTGGGATTAATGTCTTCAAGTATACTCCTCAAGCCATTGAACAGTGCATGACGGAGTGTAAGAGAGAGAGAGAGAGAGAGAGAGAGAGAGAGAGAGAGAGGATCTAATGAAGAGCTGCGCGTGTCGCCACGGGATCGTTTGGCAAGCGTGAGGGCGTTACCAACATGTTCATCATACTCCAGCGTCAGGCTTATGCTCCGGAAAGAGTCCGGAAAACATACTACGTCCCTCCCACACAACGCCCACGAAGTCACCACGACTAGAAAATCAAGGCAAGTGGAGCTCAAACCGGGATTTATCTCCAGTCGCTCTTCCTACCCACCATCCGCGCGTGGAACAGGAAAAACGAATAGAAAGGGAGGGGATGATAGCAGTACCACAGGAACCGTCCGTCACACGCCGTAAGTTAGCTTGATCAGAAAGCAGATGTAGATGTGGACCAATGGTTCCCGATCTTTTCTGAATACAACTATTCCCCCACCCCTATCCATCTAATGTTATCACTTTAGCTATTGGCTAAACTTTAAAATTAAAAAGACATTTAGTTTTTGTACGGTTTTATTAAAAAATGAACTAACGAGTCGGTGACACAATTGGATCGGCTTATTTCTAGGAACCTGTATTTACAGAATAATGAAGCAGTGCATCGCGAGTGGTGCCTGCAACTCTTTCTCAGAAAAGAAGCCTAACTATCCGTACGCTTGGAATACTCCGCACCACTTCTCTCCCTAACGACACTTGCTGCTCTCAACCAGTTTCCGGCCCTCTTCTTTTCTTCCGTTTCTTTCTGTCCGGTGTTCGTCTGTACTCTTCTTGTCTCTAGCGTTCGCTGCCACATTGGTGTTCTTTCAGTGACTGTGGGGAGGTGGGGGAGGAGGGGCGTCTCCTCCCCCCTTGGGGTTTTACCTGCTCCGTAAATTTTCGTCTCGCCTGTTTTTGGAATGGGGGACTGATGACCTTAGCTGTTTAGTCCCCCTTAAACATCCCAACAACCACCATCTCAAACCCTAGACCCCATTTCAATTCAACCAACTTAGAGTGTTTGCTCTATACTTACCATTTCTGAATCACTTGTTTGATGGATTCTTTTTTTTCTGACATAGCACAAATCGCAATACTTGGGGCTGCCAGTGATTTGTGTCGGACTACGGGCAGTAATAACTGTAATAATACTGTATAGGCCCTACAGCAGTCTAGTAGCACTATATAGTTGCTGTGCTGTAATTTACTTCGTTTATGGTTGCGAAGTGAATAATGAAGCAATTTCTGGTCTGCTGCGGGAACCACCAACAGTTAGAAGAAGGTATTTTCGTAAGGTATTTAATCACATGTTGTTATTTTCTCCATTTTACTGTCATAGCAGCATGTTTCAAAGCATGTTTGCAGTGGATGGACTGTGTGAGGTCTGTACACTCGTTTCATAAGCTTAATCACCAGATTGTCACGCGTAAGCGCTACTACTAGAAAAAGTTTAATTATTTTTAACTTGTGTAATCAATTTAGCGATGATAGTAAGAATAGTAATAATAATAATAATTATGATCTTTTTAAAATTATTTGGTTTCGTGACCAAAACACAACTGAACCCTTTCTTCTCATCCCTCAGAAAATTGCGTTTTACCCCTTAGGGGATAGTTACCCTGAGGTTGCGAACCACTGCTCTAAGCGAATCACAGTTATGTTTTCAGCTAATCGAACAGCGTTCACCTTTCCACCTGGCACATTCGCACACAGAATCCACATTTTGGATTGCCCCATGCACCCAGGTTGAAATAATCGTCTCCATGCTTCGTTAACCGTGACGTAACTCATTAAATATTCAAATTTCCCTCGAACATGGCTAAATGATGATTCCTCCAAAACGATTGTACCGCCTTTAGTCTGGCGTGATCTGTTGTAGCACACGCAGTTTCTACATGATTTATTCTCAAACTGTCGATCAGCGTGTGATGGAGAGTAGATGTCACTCCTCCACCTCCCCTCTTATTCTTTCACTCGCAGAGAGAAAAGCTTTCAAAACACGTCCCTATAAATCAAGTTTTGTAATTTTATGGCTCTTGTCATTACGAGAAAACCTATTAATATCTTTCTTCGCTCTGCTCGGGAAGTCCGCTCTCGAAATTATTAAAATAATGGTTTTCGAGATGAATTATTGTTCTCTTAGCGCATCTCAACGGAGTTGGGTGAGGATACGTATAAGGTCCTCGCGTCAACAGAACAGAACCTCGGCGAATCGTGCAGCTTTTTTTTTAATCGACGTCTCGCTACCGTTAATCTAATGTAACAAGACTCCCAGTGCTTGCTTAAAATCGCCTCATACCTAATTATCCGTGCTGAATGTTGTAGATCCGTTCATTAGTTCACACTCATTATTCGTTATCTCGCAGATCTTACTTCGATGGCCTTTCAGGATTATATTTTGGCGACCATCTGTTTAGCTCTGACATCCTGGCAATTTCGGATGTGTAACGTCACTTCTCTTCTTACGACCAAAAGGAAATCCCGTGGAACAATCATATCAATCGAAAAGGGAGAGTCTCCGTAATAATGAATTAGCCACATATTTCGTATCGATGCCTTCGGTGGTTATTCAACATTGGTAATCCACTTTCCTCTATATCACAGCAGAAACATGCACTTTCCACCATCCGTCTCTGTCAGAAAAGTTTTACTCAACTGAATAACCAATTTTGTGTGAACACATACAAGAAAGAAGATAAGAAGTCTGAAATGATATTAAATGTAGGTGCAGTTAGATTGCGATTCCGTTTAAAATTCCCTGTCTTATGAAACGCGCGTCGTATGTGTCAGGGTTACCCACACACTATAGTAGTGTATGGGTACTCTTCCGTCAGTGCCCTTACTTCTGTACCAATGTATTCTAGCACATTGTATGCTAGCGGTAAGACACAATCAGTGTCTGCTCCGTGTGATAACAATGAAGATACGATCGACGACAGTGATGCTAAAGCTGAGTTAATAAACACAGCCTTCTGAAATTCCTTCACCAAAGAAAACGAGTAAATATTCCAGAATTGGAATCAAGAGTAGCTGCAGACACGAGTAACTTAGAAGCATGTGTCATCTAAGTGGTGAAGTTCCTTAAATCACGTAGTGAAAGGAAGTCTTGCGGCCAGGATTCCATACCTGTTAGGTCCCTTTCAGAGTATGCTGATGCTATAGCTCTATACTTAAGTCATATACTCGCTCGCTCGACGAAAGATCTGTACCCAAAGACTGAAAAGTTGCACAGGTCACACCAGTATTCGAGGAAGGCAATAGATAATTGAATTATAGATTCATATCATTAATATCGATTGCATCAGGATCTTGCAACATATATTATGTTCGAATGTTATGAATTACGTCGAAGAGAACGGTTTATTGACGCGTAATCAACACGGATTTAGAAAACATCGTTCTCATGAAACACAGCTAGCTCTTTACTCAAACGAAGTGTCGAGGGCTATCGACAAGGGGTTTCAAATTGATCTCGTATTTGTAGATTTCCAGAAGGCTTTTGACATCGTACCTCAAAAGCGGCTTTTAATGAAATTGGGTGCTTGTGAAATATCGTCTCAGTTATGCGACTGCACTCGTGATTTCCTACCAGAGAGGTCACAATTCGTAGTAACTGATCAACAGAGTACATCGAGAAAGTTCAAAGAAAGGCAACAGTTTTGTATTTTAGAGAAATAGGGGAGAGAGCGACAAGGACATGAGAAATGATTTTGGGTAAAAATCATGAAAACAAAGACGTTTTCGTTGCAGCGGGATCGTCTCACGAAATTTCAGCCATCAACGTTCTCCTCCGAATGCGAAAATATTGTTGGCGCCTACGTATATAGGTATAAACGATCATCATAATAAAAGAAGGGAAATCAGATCTCGTAATGAAAGACATAGTTCTTTCTTTCCGCGCGGTATTCGGAAGTGGAATAACATAGAATTAGTGTGAAGGTGTTTCGATGAACCCTCTGCCAGGCACTTAAGTGTGACTCGCAGAGTAGCCTTGTAGATATATATATTATCTCTCAGGATATTAACGTAAGGTATTGCGCTTCTTTTACTAGATATTTGTGGAGCGTTTTTTTAAAACTCACAATAAAACTAGGTCTTGGTGGATGCAGTAGACGTCTGATTTGTCATGGATTGACTGTCGGAGAGTCTTAATGAACTCATGGGCGGGTGACGCCAATTTCACCGCCTACCGGCATATTTGTGGTTTTCAATTTCGTGATAGCAATACTAAAGGTTAATGGTGAGGAAGGTTGCAGTTCTGTGACTCAGATGTAATGAGGATAAAATGAAGCGAGCCTTAATAATGCTATCTAGACGTATTTAAACTTTCCGTCGCTGGTGGAACCGCAGGAACGCGGTTGTACGAAAACTTGAAAGAACATATTTATTCTCGGCCAAAATGGCTATATTTGTGAACCGTGACTGTGTGGGATAATTATTTATTTCTAATTTCTGTTACCAGTCACATTTTTATTTTATGTATACTCTAACATAATACAACGCGTTTAGTACATGTTCTGTTCGTCTTCAGGCGTTTATGGATTCACACATACATACAGATAAATGTTACTTAAACAGCCTTAAACTAGATTAATCTGTAACTCTTTGTCCATTATTTGTTACTGTAGCGGCTGGTGTGGCATTTGGAGGGGAGGAGGGGGGCAGTAGATGGCTAGAAATTGAAATCAGTGGTGTCTTCTGCTGGTTTTCTTCCTTGTGGTTGACGATGAATGATACTACAGCCTGTATAGGATGCAGATAGATTTGCATCAGATATGGGTTACGAAAATAGTGTGAAAGGCTTTTATATGACAGTTGATCACTAAGGATTTCATCATCTTGCTGCTGCACTTGCATCACTGGTGTACTGGCGGAGCTGGTAATAAACATTACACTATTGCACATAGTATTTTAGATTCCTAGCCATCCACTGCCCCCCCCCCCCCCCAAATGCAGTAACAAGCAATGGACAAAGAGCTCTACACTCATGCTCATAAATTAAGGATAATGCTGATACATGGTGAAACAACGCTCCAGTGGGCGGTTTGCGGGTTTAAATCACCTCGGGGTATGACCATGCGGCGCATTTGACCTGCGGCCGTCACAAGGTAGCGCTGGCAGGAATCCACATACGCAGAGGTTTGTTGGTGCATGTCAGAGTACGGTGCAGCGAGTAAGTCTGCAGACGTTTACCGACGTGCTAAGGGTGACTGTGTCTTGAAAATGCCTCAAAGAACACACTGAGGCCGTTGTGAGGGGTGGAATACTAGGGCGACTGGAGGCTTGTCAACACAGCAGATGGTAGCACGGGCCCTCCGTGTGCCACAAAGTGTGACCCCAAGATTATGGCAACGATGAAAGCAGACAGAAAACGTGTCCAGGGGCTACAGTACGGGACGTACACAGTGTAAAACACCACAAGAAGACCGATATCTCGCCGTAATGCCCGCACACGGCCACGGAGTATTGCAAGTAGTCTTTCTCGGGATCTTACAGCAGCCACTGGAACAGTTGTCTCCAGACACAGTCTATAAACGACTGAACAGACATGGTTTATTCGCCCGGGGACTTGCAAGGTCCATTCCACTGATCCCTGGTCACAGGAGAGCCCGTAAAGCCTGGTGTCAAGAACACAGTACATGGTCATTGGAACAGTGGTCCCAGGTTCTGTTCACGGACGAGTCCATACATAGTCTGAATAGTGATCCTCGCCGGGTTTTCATCTGGCGTGAACCAGGATCCAGATACCAACCCCTTAATGTCGTTTAAAGGGAACTGTATGGAGGTCGTGGTTTGATGGTATGGGGTGGGATTATGATTGGTGCACGCACACCCCTGCATGTCTTCGGCAGAGGAACTGTAACAGTTCAGGTGTATCGGGACGTCATTAAGGGGTGCAGTGGGTCTCACCTTCCTCCTGATGGATGATAACGCACGGCCCTAGCGAGCTGCCATCGTGGAGGAGTACCGTGAAACAGGAGATATCAGGCGAATGGAGTGGCATAACTGTTCTCCAGACCTAAACTCCGTCCAGCACGTCTGGGATGCTCTCGGTCGACATATCGCTGCACGCCTTCAAACCCCTACGACACTTCAGGAGCTCCCGACAGGCACTGGTGCAAAAATGGGAGGCTCTACCCCAGCAGCTGCTCCACCACCTGGTCCAGAGTATGCCAACCCGTTGTGCAGCATGTGTATGTGTGCAGCATGGTGATCATATCCCATATTGATGTCGGGGTACATGCACAGGAAACAATGGCGTTTTGCAGCACATGTGTTTCGGGACGATTTTCTCAACTTATCACCAATACTGTGGACTCACAGAGCTGTGTCGTGTGTGTTCTCTATGTGCTTATAGTATTAGTGCCAGTTTTGCATAGTGCCACGTTGTGTGGCACCACTTCCTGCAATTATCCTTAATTTATGAGCATGAGTGTAGATTATTCTAGTTTTAACACTGTTTATTTTTAAGTAACATTTCTCTGTATGTATGTATAAACGTCTGAAGATGAACAGAACACATTCGAAACATGTTGTATTATGTTAGATTAAACATAAAATGAAAAAGTGATTGGTAGCAGAAATTAGAAATAAATAAAGAACATATTTGCCTTAGACTGCCGTCAAATGCGTTTCTATCTTTTATTGTAACGGCCTTGAATTCGATTATGTTGAAAAGAAAAAGAAATGAAGATAATTTAATTGTAGTCTGAGGTAAATTCATTTTTAGAGCCTGCCTATCTAGACGTATTCCATCGAAACTAGCTAATGTATTACCCTCCGTTTGCCGGTGTGTACCGGTGCATCGAATTAACAATAGTGGCTTTATTCCGTACGGTAGGAAACCTAGTGTGAAGGACGGACGACAGCTGTGAATGCAGCACAAAGCGGTAATGATAGTTATTCCAGCAACTTTAATATTATTAAATAGTATCAGCAAATGGAAGAATTTAATGCTTCCACGCGCAAGACATTGTCCCCGATAAGTACACTGTACTTTGTGTGACAACAGCCATTCTGTTCAATGGAGTCTTTGTTTTATCTAGACGCTGGCTCCATAGCTTACACGTAGAGGTAATTGATGTCGCTATTCTTTATTAGCTCCGTAAAAAGCAGATTGTAAGTCAGGTGTGCACTCTGTCCTTGAAGTTTTAAAATTAACAACGTCACTAACGGAGAAACTTTGATACGTTACTGTGAACAGTTTAGCATTCTGATTTTCCACCACCCTTTGCTTGTTTCGTCACCTTAGATATACGGTTATGCCAAGGAATGCAGGGACTAATTTGGAGAAGAGCCAGAATATTTCTACCTGACCATGAAAAGGCATTTAAACTCATTAAGTGTATCAATGTATATATACTGTTAGATGGGGCCCATCGGCTCATGAATGTGAAGCAGGCTGTGGTCTTGGTTCCCGTTTCTACAAGATGCACGAGTTAGACAGATCCAACTCAGCACTGCGTACTGCTTCGTTTGTTCTCATTTTCTAGTTTAATTTCTGCCTAGTTTTTCTGTTTAAACTTTATTTCTGCGAGAAACAGAAAAAACATTTAAACATGGCAGTAACCTGGAATCTATGTTCGGATTTTACGAATCGCCATTACGACTCCATGAAGTGGTAAACCCTTCGATCTCCCCTATCCAATCATCTGCTGCACGTTATTTCTTTGGCTTCTCGCTTTTGTAAAACTTCAGAAAGCAACCGACAAAGTTTAATTTTCATCAGATGGAATCTGAAAATAGTAACAACCCGGAAAATGGAAAATAAAGAAGCTATTTACGAAGTAACCCTTATCGTTCACTTGCTGCTGTTCACGTGATTTCGCCGCTGGGAGCGAAGATTTGGTGGCTTGTTGCACAGCTGGAGGAGAAGGAGACGTGAATGCTACTGTTTTACTGGGCGGTTTTTTAACTGCACTGATGAATCTGAGCAGCATTCCATCTCGTGAGACAGAATCCGGTTATGTACATGTGAGTATTTCAGATTCTTAGCACTGCTTGTTCCATACGCAGCTATCCAGATATGGAACTGGCAAAGTTGTTGCAAGATGGGTAAGGCGCTGCTGACCCCGTGAACGTAGTAGTACTTAGTAATTTGTCAATGACCGTGTACTAAAGGAAGTGGCTTTAAGCAATTCTGATGCAGCAGTCTAATGTCCTGCGACAGAAAAAAGAGACAAAGCGTGCAGCGCCATGATCCATCCTGTCAAGTTTGATTTTATACGGTCATCAGAAACAAAGGCTAAACTTATTTTTAAATAACAAGGGAACATCGAGTGGGAAGGAAGGTCAATAAATGCACTTCTCATATTCCACCAGGACTGTTATTAAATTCCTTGATGTGCAATAGCGATTTTTGTTATTGTCATTTTTCAAGTAATAGCTGACTGAAATGCGTCAATACAAAACACGTGAAGAGGGCGTCGTCCTCGTGCCAAACGTGTTTACATATTTGACGTTATATGCATTACAAAACAGGATTTCTTGTCGTCTATAGAAAAGGATGTAGCGTATCTCATAGCACTTGTTCATATATTACTTATTATCGATTTAATGTTAACATTTCACTATCATTTATCACTGTGCGTGGACGTTTACAGCTAGCGTACGCCTTGTTTATTCGTGGTTGATAATGAAATATGTAAATATGGTTGGAAACGAAGACGACTTCATCTTAACAGTAGCTAATATGCGCTTACTGATTTCATAGTGAGACTGACCCGAAACCTAATGTGAGCGGTACTGCTTAGGATCCCTTCGTTTAGACACGTGTCTCGTCCTGTGCTCCGATGGCCTGGAGTAGACAGACACTTGCCGCTGATTTCCAGTTAGCCCGTTGAGTACGTCTTCGTCATTATAGATTCGCGGGTATTCTTTGCATATCGTGTGCCGTAGAATGCATTCAGATCCTTCCACGCCCAAGTACCGCAGCCGCATCGAGTCACTGGCCAGAGCGGCTGGCGCGAGTGACACGGTTCCCACAGAGGCGCGAGCGCTTTGTGCTAACCGCGTGGCGAGGAGCGGCGGAGCCGGTGGCCGCGCCG
Organism: Schistocerca gregaria; assembly: GCF_023897955.1. Lineage (NCBI taxonomy): Eukaryota > Metazoa > Arthropoda > Insecta > Orthoptera > Acrididae > Schistocerca > Schistocerca gregaria. The sequence goes on along the minus strand of NC_064921.1, from coordinate 801,164,959 downwards.
CCGCCGCCGTCGCTGGCTGTAGGTCGTGCGGCAGGCGGCCCAAGGCCACGCGCTCGCCGCCGGAGGCTGGCCCCAGACGCGCCGCGCCGCTGCTAACGAGCCAGCCACCGGCCGCAGCCCCAGCCGAGCTGCCATCGCTCCGGAAATCGCAGCCCGGCACGGCGCGCCGGTTGCAGTGCGGGGTGCCACGTGGCTGGGAAGTTTGACTTTACTGGAAATCGCAGGGACTTCTGCGAAACTCTGTTCGTCGCCGGAAAGAAATATTCTGAGTCATTTTGTTACAATTCACGCTGTATGCTTCGGAAGCCATCAGTCGTCGACTCGCGTAACAAAAGGTGAAGAATAGCATTGAATTTTTCCGGTGTTTGTTACTCGATAGCAGTTACCTCTGTCGCGCCCCCCGATCTCGAGAATCTTCGTTATTGCCCGTAGATCCTGGGGCTCCAGATCCGTTTTCCGTTGCGTAATTGTGAAGTGAACGCGTGCCGTAGACTTTGTTAAGCAGCTGTGAATTATTCGATAGCACAAGGGCCAAGAGGTGTTTTTTAACTCAAGACGTATAAGTAGGGGCCCATATTTGAACACCTGCATTCTGCATATCATCCTTCAATATTAATGTTTCGATTCTTTCAGTGGAAGGGCAGTACTTCCTCGCTGTATTTTCGCGGTAAGTTCCGATGGGATGAAACTGCTCAGGTCATCGGCCCCTAGGCTTACGCGCTACTTAATCTAACTTAAACTAAGTACAAAACACACACACACACACACACACACACACACACACACACACACACACACACACACACACACACTGTGGCGATACCTGTAAGACACCGCTAGCCCACGCCTCTCGCGGTGTGCGTTTAACCCCATTTAAATGACGCGCCAAGCGCGCGCCCAGCGGCTGTACGATTAATTAAATAATCGGCGTGCTAATCACAGTTGAAATCTCTGGTCCAGAGGGACGTGAAGAGGCTGTGGTCCAGAGAGAGAGTAGAGTCAGTCGAGTCTTGTTCAATCTTAAGAGTCAGTCGAGCTAGAAAGTGTCTTGTGAAACGATCATTCTGTGGATAATATTAGTGTGATGATTTCTTTTATATGTGTTGTGTTGTCTTCTTCGATGAGTAAAAAAAAATATAGGTAAAATAAATTTTTGTGATGTCCATCAATAAGTTCATTCCAGTAAAAATAGAACCACTTCCCTTCACCTTTATTCACCCTTTTTTTCTTTCTTTCCTTTCAACAAAAACAAAAAAATACCACCCCCTTTTTTTTTTTAATACCGGACATCACAACACACACACACACACACACACACACACACACACACACACACACACACACACACACACACACATGCGCGAGGGAGAACTTGAACCTCCGACGGGGCAGCCGCGCAAACCGTAGCAAGGCGTCTGAGACCGCGGGCTACTCGCTGTATAATGTTTCAAGTAAACAACAGCCATAGTGTAAAGTCCGGTTTGAAACACTATACGTCATTATTGTCAAAGTATATTCATATTACATTCTATTGAAAATGTATCGAAGTATGTTCCTGTGACGATTTCTCAAAGCTTGGGCGTCTCGCACGTTGGTGACGGATGAGAGCGACGAAGAAATCTGCAGAGGCGCAAAGGTCCTATAATTGACAGAACCGTTTATAGCACTGTAAATCCTAGCCGAACCTGGAATAATCACTAAGAAGTGGCGAGGCAGCACAATACATTTCCTGCGACTTAGGAAACAGGTGATGTAAAGCATGCGCTCACATACAACAAAAACTGATTCAGCGAAATTTGTAATTTCAGCATGAAAATTTCAAAATGAAACAAAATCACAATGCACCTATTTGTTCATTCTTCCTCATATTGCTTTCCTTTGTATTCCTACCCACCGCCCCCTTCTTATCCCTTTTTTTTCCTTTGGTTATTTCTTTTCCTCTTTAGGTTATCTCCTTTAAAAAAAAAAAAAAAAAAAATAAAAAAAAAAAAGGCTCTGAGCACTATGGGACTTAACATCTGAGGCTCCTGTGCTGTTGGCAATTTATTATCACGTCTATGTTTTTTCCCCTAAGCTACAATTGTGGTGGCTTGTTTGATACGTTAAATAATGCGGGTGTTACATTCCGTATAAGATTCCTACGTTCCATGTTCACTGATATGTCTGAAAGCGTGGCGAAGAAATGTCTGCTTTGTTAGATATACAAGGTATTTGTGCAAAAGGTCAGATCTTCTGGTGTTTACTAGTAGTTTTTTTTATTAAAAGAAAACGACAGTACTCAGTAAATATCTGTATGGAACAAGACAATGGTAAATAAACTGTCCTGAAATTTACCGTTTCGTACCTATAATAGTAATTAGGAAACTAATAAATAAAGAAATGTGCTGACATTTTTTAGTTGTTAACGATTTTTATGGCACTAGATACACTCCCCTTTGTAAAACCTGGTGTTACGAATCAATGTAAACGTTAGTATTCGTACTCATATTCTGAAGTGTCACTTGCTGGCCGCTTGGGGCTCCTCTTTTGTTAAGAAGAGACAGAGTGTCGCAACTGTTGTGTTAGACTGTGCCTGTACGTTGTGGCGAATGGGATCGATATTCTTAAGAGTTTGTCCGATAATGGTGTACACTAACAACCGGCCTTGAGCTATAATTATAATAGTTCTGCACTGTCAAAATATTTTTGTAGTCTTGTCTTCGCGGAATCCTAGACACCGTTTTTTGGGTCGAAATCAATTGCATCTGAAAATACCCCCTCAATGACTGAAAATGGATTGGAACTCAAGCATTCATTAATCGATTTTCTTAATCAGGGAAATTAAGTGGAGGTAGATGTGAAAATACATGCTCCACATAGAAAGCAAATTCTTTCCGGGAATCCAAGATGCAAGCGAAAACCGAGACGACCGCATAACAGGATGCTGTGTAAATAGCATTGAAAAACACGCAGAATCGGTACGTACGTGTAAAGTTGAAGACCGTAATGATTGGAAAAGTATATCGCGTGTAGCGAGCAGTGGATGTCAGATAAGTGCGATCTACGTCTACATGGATACTCTGCAAATCACATTTAAGTGTCTGACAGAGGATTCATCGAACCACCTTCACAATTCTTTATTATTCCAATCTCGTATAGCGCGCGGAAAGAATGAACACCTATATCTTTCCGTACGAGCTCTGATTTCCCTTATTTTATCTTTGTGATCGTTCCTCCCTATGTAAGTCGGTGTCAACAAAATATTTTCGCATTCGGAGGAGAAAGTTGGTGATTGGAATTTCGTGAGGAGATTCTGTCGCAACGAAAAACGCCTTTCTTTTAATGATGTCCATCCGAAATCCTGTATCATTTCTGTGACACTATGTCCCATATTTCGCGATAATACAAAACCTGCTGCCTTTCTTTGAACTTTTTCGATGTACTCAGTCAGTCAGTCCTATCTGGTAAGGATGCCACACCGCGCAACAGTATTCTAAAAGTGGACGGACAAGCGTAGTGTAGGCAGTCTCCTTAGTAGATCTGTTACATTTTGTAAGTGTCCTGCCAATAAAAGCAGTCTTTGGTTAGCCTTCCCCACAACATTTTCTATGTGTTCGTTCCAGTTTGATAACGGAGAGGAGGAGGAGATTAGTGTTTAACGTCCCGTCGACAACGAGGTCATTAGAGACGGAGCGCAAGGGAAGGATGGGGAAGGAAATCGGCCGTGCCCTTTCAAAGGAACCATCCCGGGGTTTGTCTGTAGCGATTTAGGGAAATCACGGAAAACCTAAATCAGGATGGCCGGAGACGGGATTGAACCGTCGTCCTCCCGAATGCGAGTCCAGTGTGCTACCCACTGCGCCACCTCGCTCGGTTTGATAGCGGAGAGTATGTTATAAAAATAGATTGATTCCTAGTGACAGCTTTTTTGTTCTAAATGCTAATTTGACTCCCTAAGGGGTAATTTCCCCGAAGTTGAAAGTGACGTCGCACCGAGGTGAAGCCATTACAGAACAGCGCGATCTTTTCAGGACGCCTCTCCGGAATGAGAGTGAGTAAACAGAAGAGCTTCGTCGACGAACGCACCAGCCGCGGCGGCAGCGTGTCGCAAGGGCGGCCTCCGGCGCATCGACGACAATGGCGCAGATGCCACCACGCGGGCCGTGCCCGCGCCGCGTACATACTAATGGCGGCGCTGCGCTGGGAAAACGTGCAGTGCGCCGCGCCACGCCACGCGCTGCTCCGCCTTTTAGGGACGGCTCGAGGCTGCGAGTGCGCCCCGTCATATTAACAACCAGCGAGGTGTCGCGGCGTCGCCCACGACTCCGCTCATCGTGTTTTTTTGAAATTGCTCGAAGCGAATGCCCGGTTAACCACTGCCTTTATCGGATCCGATCTTGTTACGCCTCAAATGAACCTACACATACTGTAGAACTTCAGTTAGAAAAATTTTTTTACTTAAGATAAGGTCGTCTTACTCTTCGTTATACTCTCTATCGACCTGTAACAATCTTAGTAGCGAAGTTGGATTCTTTGTGTGTCTGCGATCCTCATCTACGTGATAAGGACATCGAAAGCTAGAGTAATACTCTATAATTCTCACTCTAGAGCCTTTTATGAGGTTATCTGCGTCTACATCTGCGTAGCTACTCTGCAAATCAGATTTTAGTGCGTGGCAGAGGGTCCGTCCCACCACATTCACAAAAATTCTCTGTTGTTGTGCTCTCGAACGTCGCGCGGAAAAAAAAGACTAGCACCTGTATCTTTCCGTGCGTGTTCTGATTTCTGTTATTTTATTTTGATAATCGTTTCTACCTATGTAGATCGTCATCAAAAAAATATTTTCGCACTCAGAGTAGAAAGTTGGTGATTGAATTTTCATGACAAGATTCCGCGCCGGTCGCGGTGGTCTCGCGGTTCTAGGCGCTCAGTCCGGAACCGCGCGACTGCTACGGTCGCAGGTTCGAATCTTGCCTCGGACATGGATGTGTATGATGTCCTTAGCTTAGTTAGGTTTAATTAGTTCTAAGTTCTAGGCGACTGACGACCACAGATGTTAAGTCGCACAGTGCTCAGAGCCATTTGAACCATTTTGAACAAGATTCCGCTAGTAGCCGGGGTAGCCGAGCGGTTCTAGGTACTACAGTCTGGAACCGCCGACCGCTACGGTCGTAGGTTCGAATCCTGCCTCGGGCATGGATGTATGTGATGTCCTTAGGTTAGGTAGGTTTAAGTATTTCTAGGGGACTGATGGTCTTAGAAGGTAAGTCGGATAGTGATCAGAGCCATTTTGACAAACGGCAGCGTCATCTGAAACCTGAGACGGCTGCTTAGATTCTCTCCTAAATCGTTTATATAGATAAGGAAAGGCAAAGGTCCTATAACATTACCTTGGGCAACACCAGAAATCACTTCTCTTTTACTCAATGACTTTCCGTCAGTTATTACGAACTGTGACCTCCCTGATAGGAAATCACGAATCCAGTTTTACAACAGATAATATTTCATAAGCCCGCAATTCGATTACAAGCCAGTAGTGTATTGTATTAAACCGGGGACCTAGAAAGGTGGTGGTGGTGGTGGTTAGTGTTTAACGTCCCGTCGACAACGAGGTCATTAGAGACGGAGCGCAAGCTCGGGTGAGGGAAGGATTGTGAAGGAAATCGGCCGTGCCCTTTCAATGGAACCATCCCGGCATTTGCCTGAAACGATTTAGGGAAATCACGGAAAACCTACATCAGAATGGCTGGAGACGGGATTGAACCGTCGTCCTCCCGAATGCGAGTCCAGTGTGCTAACCACGGCGCCACCTCGCTCGGTACCTAGAAAGGACTTAGGGGCTGCGTCCTGCCGTAGCCCTCAGTGGTTCACAGCAGTCCACCCCCCCCCCCCTCCCCCCTCCGTAACGTCTCATACCAGACGAGTGTAATCCCAAATGTTTTAGTGGCAGAATAATTATAGTGTACACGCACGTGAAAGCGGTGTTTGCGCAGCAGTCGCCGACACAGTGTAAGACGGAATAAGGGGAACCAGCCCCCATTCGCCGAGGTAGATGGAAAACCGCCTTAAAAGCCATCCACAGGCTGGCCGCTCACCGGACCTCGACACTAATCCGCCGGGCGGACTCGTGCCGGGGATACAGCCCTCACTACGCTCTGGACCTTTGTGGATCACGTGGCGGGCGTACACGTGGTGTGCACATCACGTGAAATCGTATTCACTCGGCCGGGCTATTTTTATTTGCTCATTGTGTACCTTCTTAGCATCTTCAAAAATTTTTCCAAAAAAATTTGCCCTGCGAACAATATTCGCTCTTTTTTTTTTACTCTTTGAGAGTAGGAGACAGTGGGAGTGGAAAAGAAACGAAAAAATAATAAATACCGGAAGATAAAAGAAATTGGTTGTGGTATACAAAGAGCGAAGGAGAAACAATGGCAGCGTGAGGGAACGAAAGTAACACAGTGACTGTGAAACATAGTAGACAGTGACGAAACAATGCTAGGAAAAGACTGAAGAAGACACTGGCAGTAGGAGAGGAATGAAGAGGAGAAAGTGGAAGTGGGTGGCAACCAGTGATAATGAGACAGAGTTTATGGCAATGACAACGAGGAAGAGAGAGATAGTGAATTGAGAAGAAACAGCAGCTGAATGGGAGTGCCTGATTGTTAGTTCAGTAACGTTTCATTTAACATAAAAGCAGCTGTGGCTGCATAAATGGTCAGTTGTGGACTCATGTTTCTGTGACCTGATTCAAAGCTGTGTATACTACAGTGTTGTTGTGGTATGTAATCCGAGGGATGGTTTGACACAGCTCTCCGTGCTGTTTCCTAGGGAAGACACTTCACCTCCGAATAATTACTGCAATCCATATCCAAATGGAGCTGCAGACTGTATCATATTTTCGTCTCCCTCTAGAATTTTTACGGCCCCACACTTGCGTCTGTTAACAAGCCGACGCTTCCTTCAAGCCTCCGCATGTGTTCTATGTTATCTTTAGTCATGTTGTGGCATAAATTTCTTTTTCTGCCAATTCGATTGAGTACCTCGAATTTTCCAATTTATTGGCTTTCTAGCTATGCGTATTCGGCCATCTCATTAGTGGAATGTCAGTGATGACAATACGAACGTAAGGAGAACACAACACCCAGTCCCCCGAGCGGAGAAGATCTACCAGCCGGGAATCGAACCCGGGCCCCATTCTTTAGCAATCCGGCCTGCTGACCGCGCAGCTATCGAGGCGGACGTTTAGTACCTGTTCATTAATTACGCAGTCTACTTATTTAATCCTTATCATTCCTCTGTAACTTCACGTTTCACACGTTCTATTCTGTTGTCTAAACTGCTTATCAACCACATTCTACACACCAGACAAATACCTGCAGGAAGGTCTTCCTGACGCTTAAATTTGTATTAAATGTTAACAAATTCCTCTTTTTCAAAAATATTTTTCGTGCTATACCCGGTGTGCATTTTATATCCTCTCTACTTTCGCTATTATTAGTTACTTGTTGCCCAGTAACAAACCTCATTTCTTCATGCAATTTCTCCAACACTACCTGATTTAATTTTGTACATTCAGTTGTCTTGTTTTTCTTTTGTTTATATGTTCATCTTATAGACTCTTTTCTAGACGCTGCAATATGCAGACGTTTATACCGTCCTTAAAGCTGCCCTCTGTAGACTCGAGATTTATCAGGCAGCTGACACTGCACAGCGTTCACGAAACCTTTTTTTACCGTTACCTCTGTGTGTGTGTGTGTGTGTGTGTGTGTGTGTGTGTGTGTGTGCGCGCACTGGCATTTCCAGCTCCTCCGTAGGATACGCAGCATTTTCATGAGAAGCCCAGAAAGTTCATCGATGAATGTTAATCTCACGCTAATACCTGCCTAATCAGTGAAACTCTCCTCGGAAATATAACGTAACAGTTTAACGTGTTATGGATGCCTGGTTCACTGTTGAAGGACTGAGATGTGACCGTATCTAAGGAAGTGCTCCGGCATTCACGTGCAATGAATACGGAAAACTAGGAGAGCAGAAACCCCTCCGGAAAGAGAATCCAGTACATCGTACATGCGCAAACGAGGCAGCACATTCGGCCTGTGAGGAGACACTTGAGAAGGGTCCACGTGGTTGCAGCCGTAAGGAGTCACCCCTTGGAAAATCCCGGAAATTATGCCCGTGGCGGGCGTGGCGCTCGTGTTTGCGCGCGCCCAATATTTGCGGCGGTGCAGTGGTCTGGTCTTCTAATACCTGGCGCGCCGGCCGACACGCCTCGGCAAACCTCGCGCCGGCTCGGCTCGTGTTACCCGCCTCCTTACCGGCCACCGTGTCTGCCGCAGCACACGGTTAATATTTAGACTGCTTGTGCATTCAGCAGTCGCTACAGGAAAGCAGTGCGCGCCTTTTCACTCACCTTTTCCCTGCTCTTTCGCTGCCTCTTAGTACTTGTCACCGCCTATCTTCATGCTGTAGCGGAAAGGAGCAAAGAAAACTTTGAACTTGGTGGTGTTACGCCATTGTTATACGAATGTCGTACTGAAAGCCATCAGCAATCGTGATCACAGGTTATACCTGCAAAATGAGCGACATCAATGTTTCGTCCGTAAATTCAAAGTCAAAAAGGAAAATCTGTTGTTGAAATTTATCTTAGACTTGAGCGTACAAATGGAATGTGTACTTCGTCGTCAACAGTGGTAGGAGAAGGGTAGAACAGTTCAAAGATAGGGACACAGGGAGCCAAGATAAACCTCGTTGTGATGGCTCTCAAACTCCCACCACAGTATACAGCGAGAAAATAGATGTCCATTCCAGCAAGGAAGACGAACGGGTCGCTGTGAATGCAATTGCAACAAAACTTAGAATAGGACAGCACAGGATGAGATATGATTCAAATGTTGGGCTATGGAATGGGTTGTTCCCATTGGTTCGCACGTTTATTAATCGAAGACTAGAAAATTCAGGGAAGAACCTATACCAAAGACCACCTTAAGAGAGATCATTATGGAGGAAATGAAAGCTAGTTCAATCATTATGAATCTGAAATAAAACTGTAGAGCATGGAATGGGACGATTTGGATTCGGCACCACGAAAGACAGCAAAGACTGGTCAGTCTTCTAGGGTGGAGAGAATAGCAATCTGGTTGATTTTCTTGAAACTTGCATAGAACCGCAAGTGCTGTCCGCTGCTTAGAAACACTTTAGATTGAGTAGTTGTTCCTGCACGCACTCACGCTGCTACGTAAAGTAGCAAGGGAGGTCTTCAACGTCCCCCCTACAGTAGACTTGACATCCACCAAGTACTGTATTTTCATTTTGATAATAGAACAGCGGGGAGACTTCAGAGGCCGTGCGGGATTAGCCGAGCGGCCTCAGGCGCTGCAGTCATGGACTGTGTGGCTGGTCTCGGCGGAGGTTCGAGTCCTCCCTCGTGCATGTGTGTGTGTTTGTTTGTCCTTAGGATAATGTAGGTTACGTAGTGTGTAAGTTTAGGGACTGATGACCTTAGCAGTTAAATCCCATAAGATTTCACACGAATTTGAACATTTTTGAGACTTCAGAGGTCATCCAGTAAGCGGCAGCCGGAGCGGACATCCGCAGCTACGAAGTTTTCGTAAATACAGATTAACTGGAAAAATGAATGCGCATTATTGCAGCGATTATTGAAAAGTGGGAGGAAATGTGTAGATTAGGATAATGCTTATATTTTGTCTAGTATAATTGATATTCTTAACAGGTTGCTCTTGACTTTCAGTTCAACCCTCCTAATGGGCGAGAAAATGAGAATTTTCGCCTTAACGATTGTACGTTCGCAAGTCAACAACCTAGCACAGTCGTAGAGTATAGTGATAAATCAGAATCAGGAAATGTTGATTATAGTTACCTTTGGGTATGCACAAGTAGGTGGCACAAATTCTCTGTAAGTGTCACCTAAATTTATGGAGCTTATCAGGCTTCTCCAAGGAAAAAAGAACTGCACCGTCTAAGTGATTGCTTCTCAGTGACACTACGATGCTCTTATACGGTATCACTAGTGAACTGTTAGTCGTAAGAACACACGGGCTACAGTGTTGACAAGATGGTGGCTATTTGACTTTGAGCCACTCGGTGTGAGGACCAGCAGTACAGTAGGTGTCGTGGCGCGGACTTAGCCGCCCGGCGCGGCGCCCATCCTTGGGAAGAGCGTGACGTCATGGCGCTTGGCAGGCGGCCGCGCTGCCCGCATCTGCCTCTGCCGGCGCTCCAGTAGCCGAGGCCGCGCTGGCTCGTGCGAGCTAGCGAGCGCGCTCTTCCACTCGTCACGACAAAAAAGTCTTTGTTTGTGTGCGCTGTAATAATTACGCCCTTCTAGTATTTAGTGCGTTTGTTTTACGTAGCGAGATTTGGCCTCCAGGCCCACTCATCCTAACAGGCTGCCTTTTAGGAATTCCCTTAAAAAAAAAATGCGCAATGCGTAGAACCATTTTTTCAGGTAATATTAAAGGTATAAATGGTCTCACTTCTGTTAGCATTGTTATCAGAATATTTTTCATCCGTACAATTCCAAAAGTGGAGTAAATTGGCCTGGAAAAGAAAGAAAAGAATATGCAAAAATTAACATAATCGATACATAAAGAAATGACAATGGAGCAGGCAGAGAATGAAAGAAAGAAGATATGGAAAAGTAAAGCTGTCAGCTGTGAGGTTGGATTGAACAGAGCAATGCTTTACTTCGCATGGACCTATTGTATGTGGGCCTTTTCCGACATTTCAACAGGTTTACCCAGCTAGTTACAAAGGGACCTACTGTCTAATGTTTACTTATGTCCTCGGCTTAATTTGCCGTTTTTCATAGTAACAAACCTGTAGGCTTGCTGTCTGAAACCGCTTACGAGATGGAATAAGGAAAATCATGGGAGATGCTTACATGTTAACTGATATTTCAATTTGCTGTTGAACAAGAAGGAGGGGGCAGGAGCATACCAAGAGTGAAGGTGTGTGAATGACAGCCACGGTAGTTTCAGTGCCTCCAGAATGCCGCGTGGTTTCGGGATGAAGATACACGAGGAGAGATAGTGAGCAGTCCACGTGGTTTGAGTGGCCATTTCTATGGCCAGCGTCTCCGCGGTTGTTGTACGAGTATTAAAAGTATTTCAAATCCGTCTCTGCATCATTAAAAACGTGTGTTTATTTTACCATAGTCATTTAAAACATCGTCAGTTTCCCAGAATGGAACATATTTGCAGTTTTGCTTTGTTTATAGATCCCAAAATATTATTGTTTAGTTAAATATATGTGTTTAGGTGCCTTTTATTTATAAGGATATCAATGAATTAGGGCCAGAGTCATTGATTATTGATGAATTTTGCGTTATATTTTGAACTGTCTATTTTCCTGTGCAGAACTTTTGTATCTTTGCTGCTGGTAAATACAACTCTACAAATTCAGCATGTAAATTACTACTTCCTATGAGCTTGAGTTTCTGAAATGCAAAAAATAAGAACTGATTTATTTGTCGAGATGAGGAAGTTCGTTGATATAGAATAAAATATATTTGAGAATTCCAGTGAAAAGTTTCCATATCGAACTAATACCAAACACACACTGAAGTCCACAGCTCCAACAAAAAGATTAATAATAGGTATTAAAGTGACAAAATTTGCTTTGCCGTGCAATGTAGAACCAAGGAAACGATATTAGTATAAATCGCAATATCTATCTAATTCGTAGATGTACGGTCAGAGTTTGCATCGAAAATTAAAAAAGAGCTGGTGTCTCATAAGATTACACGAAGAGTCGACACCTTTGCAGACATAAAGCAGTTCAATTCTTCCGGATGCGTGTATTTTACGAGCCTGTTAAAGAAATTCTGTTAGACCTTAACAAGGGCGATGGCTTCATGTTTTAATGTCAGGTTGCGTGGGTTATGGTAGTGCCTGCGTTTCGTTCAGTAATGGCAGTAGTAAAATCTGTGATGCTCCTATCTGGCCTACGTCGGTAATTCCTGTTCTCTGAACAGGATTCGTTAAAATACCCAGGCGCTCTTTCAGTTTAGTTAACGAGTGAGTCAAGTATTACGAAGCATTTAGTACTCAACTTTGAAATCGTCTATGTTCCTGTTGTTTATGACCTCATCATAGTCATCGTCGTACGCTTTTACCTGAGGTCAGAAACAACGCACAAGTAATCTTCATCTTCGTTTGTCATGAGTCATCCTCGTCTAGTGTTTGTGGAACGTTTCCTTTCGTCCTTTTTCCGTCTGAGCAGGCAGATGCAAGTGTTAAAAACACTCACTCTTGAAGGACTACAATCCTTAATCGTCACTTTGGGTTCAGTAGACATCTGGTGGAAGTTGACACATCATTCTAGTGGCATGACCGCAGCTACGAAATATATATATATATAATATGGTTTTGCATGGGAATACTGACCGGCAAATTACCTGTCTTCACCGCGCCTAAAACGCTGAAAAGTATACCTACGTATTTGAAGTTGTATTCACGTGACGTTTTGTCAGATTATTCTGTCCCGTATCCCTTCGTTACTGTCTCACTGTCTATTCGTCATTTCTCTAATATTCTTCAACACTAGCTACTTATTTCAGTATTTTCTCTTCCCCAATCATTTTCGTAAGTGAGCACTTAACATCTTCGCGTATGTTTCGCCTTTAACGCTTACGGTGAATTCTAGGCATTCTTTCTAAAGATTGTGTATTAAGATTTTTCAGTGTCCCGTTGCGTTTCTAATGCCTTCATCCTTATTTAGGGGCGGGAATAAAAATTTAATGGTATTTTTAGTGTCAGTTAAATTTCTTTCTAGTCGAAACGCCGCGCATTTGCCGTCGAAATATTTGATATTCGACGTTGTTGCTCTAGTTTGAACATACGGTATGCTGGTAGCAAAATGTGCGAAGAGCTGCAGATCTTAGTACTTATGCTGAAGAACAATTCCCGCTTATGCTTTGGATGTGAGAAACAGGACAAAATGGCGGTTTCTCCTTTCGATTTATGCGATAATATATTGAACCTGGTTACATTATAAGTAAGTTGATTCATTAATAATACCCCTACAAATAATAGGCAACGGAATGGTTGATATCGAATGATTAATTAGCTTTGATAATTACCCAGAGGCTTTTTGTTAAGCTATGTAGGCGTGATCTTCCGTACACGTGAAGACTCTCATATACCTCTTTCTACCAAATGTCCTACAGTCAATCTAACGCTGTGTCTGGTACGACAGTTAATGTAATCAAAGTAATACATTAGCGTTTTAGGCGTTTCCGTATAGCAAAGTAAACACAAGGAAGATTCATTGGAAAGGACACAAATAATTGATTTATTTTTGCGTCAAAACTTGTGGGGACATTTGCTATGCTTAGACTGCGTGCACCTGAACACTTGAGGAAATTACATTTGTCTTTTCCAGTTCGCTCAACGAGGTGGAGCACTGGTTAGCACGCTGGAGTGACATTCCGAAGGGTGGCGGTCAGATCAGCTTCCAATCATCTAGATTTAGGATTTAAGAAATTTCCCTAAATAGTTACACACAAATGCCCGGATGGTTCCTTTGAAAAGGCACAGCGTATTTCGTCCCCCATCCTTGAAACGATCCGAGCATGTGCTCCGTCGCTAATGACCTCGATGTGGACGGGACGTTAAACCCTGATTTTTCTTTCTTTCGGTTCACTCACGTAGTTCAATGCAAATCTTTTTGAATGAAAAAGTTTCAAAGAAAGAGATGTCAATAAAACGTCGGACATGATAGACATAAACTGACTGAGACAGCGGCCATTGTACATAATCGTTTCATTACATTTACTGAAAGTGCCAACGTTGTCAGTCTGTGAATCACCCGTTCTATATGTTTATATGTCGATTCCGCGTCAGATGATAATGTGACGATTGTCTTTTTTTCCTCTCTTTGATACAACATCGTTACATGATTATTTTTTTGCAGTGTAGGAAATATTAAGGACACGAAGGAGACACGTCGTGTTGTTTTTAGCTGAGCCTATATAAGGCTCACGTCGGCTTAGTGTTATCCGCAACTGCAGTAAAACACGTCACAGTGAGGCTCGTCATACAAGGGGAACAAGCTTTTATAGCTCATTAGTGGATTAACGGTGACTAACAGCGAGCGATGTTTACTAAACATTCCCAGGCGACTCTTATTATTATTATTATTATTATTATTATTATTATTATTATTATTATTTGTTGTTTGTAGCTTTAAAAAACCATCCAACGCGGAGAGAAGGCCTAGAGAGGTGGATTTCCTAGACCTGTTTCTAGATGCATGGACCCCGTTCAGGCGTTAAGAGATTGTTAACTGACATTCCCAGCAAAGCTAAATGAAAGGCTGCTGAGTAAGTACGAAGACCATGCTTAAGACGTCGTAGGCACATGGAGATCTGAAAACGGAAAAAATGCTGTTGTATCTGTGATACTGTGTCTCACGGTATAGATTTTTATTCTGGCACATATTTGTCAACCAGCAGATCTATGGTTCAGTTAATAAGAGTGTATCCGCTTAATACAGACACTCCAACAAGCGTCCTGGCGCACTGGAACGGGATTCGAATACCCTTCCCATCATTTTTGAGTTCGCTACAGTTGCACTACATAAGCCGCGCGGAGTGACCGCGCGGTTGGAAGCGCTATGTCACGGATTGCGCGGGCCCTTCCGCCGTAGGTTCGAGTTCTCCCTCGGGCATGTGTGTGTGTGTGTGTGTGTGTGTGTGTGTGTGTGTGTGTGTGTGTGTTGTTCTTAGCATAAGTTAGTTTAAGTAGTGTCTAGGGACCGATGACTTCAGCAGTTTGATCCTTTAGGAATTCACACACATTTGAACATTTGCACTACATTAATGCCGTAATGATCTTTTTTAACAACTCCATCAATCTGGTCCAGTTGCCCAAGTGATTAAATGACCTCAATGTAAACGGATTATTAATCTCGAGCTTCTTTTTATTTTCCTTCGTACTTTGTTCTAGAAATGTTAACCCGATGCTGATTTTTTTTCTCCTCTGAGTCGTGTCGCATACATATAGTACATGTCACTGACTGGAAGACGAAGAGCGAAGCGTGCTCTGTGAGAATGGAGTTTACGTAATCGCTTAGTTATACCAAGTGGTTGGTTGCGTATTTTAATCGTACCAGCTATAGTCATGTATTTCTGTATCCGTTTACTGATGAATTAAGATGTCGTTGGGGTACAGTTCGCTCCTCCCAAGAGACGAGAATGCGCACAGCTTCCTACATTCTTGTGGGGAGCCACGCCCGTTTTGAGCGCTCAGGAACACAGGTAAATCAGCTGTGTCGGCGCTTTGATGTCGCCGGCGGCGGACGGGCAATAGACTGCCGGTTATCAGCGGGGTCGCCGCTATCTTATCTGCAGCCGCGGCCGCAGCCTTCCAGCCAGCCTGGCGTGGCGGGGCCTGGGTGCGCAGCGCGCCTCCGCCGCCACTGGGGGTCCTCTCTCCGGCAATAACGTTTAACCGTTCTTCTGTTTGCTGCTTTCCGTAGTGACAAGTGCCCGTTTAGGCGTGTTGCAGCGATATATAGGATTGCTATGACGTGCCCTAGGGACAGAAACTACGATTATTCTTCCTGCTCGTAGGTATAATGCTTGTTTCAAAATGAGTATACGACTTTTGACGTTTTGTAGCATTTATTACGTTCAGTTTACAATTATAAATGTCACCGGTTTTGCTGCAGTGGTAAACCAGTTCCCGTCAGGTCACCGAACGCTGACGGGCTTTGCTAGCACTTGGATGGGTCACCGTCCGCGTCTGCCGAGCGCTAATGGCAAGCGGGGTGCACTCAGCCTTTGTGATGCCAATTGAGGAGCTACTTGATAGAGAAGTTCAAAAATGGTTCTGAGGACTATGGGACTTAACTTCTGAGGTCATCAGTCCCCTGGAGCTCAGAACTACTTAAACCTAACTAACCTAAGGACATCACACACATACATTCCCGAGGCATGATTCGAACCTGCGACCGTAGCGGTCGCGTGGTTCTAGACTGTATGCGCCTACAACCGCTCGACCACTTCGGCCGGCCGATAGAGAAGTAGTGACACCTGTCACGAAAAGTGACAACGACCTGGAGGTGTCCGCAGCAGGTGACGCCAAAGGGCCGAGGATGACACGGCGGCCCGTCGGTATTGTTGGGCCTTCAAGGCCTCGTCGGACGGTGTTGTTGTTACAGTTAGAAATTATACATCAAAACAAAGAGCAACTAAGTTTTTCTTTCAACAGTGCTGCTTCTAAAGTCGGGTAGCTCACTGGTGGCGGAGGCACTTGCATTTGACCCTTTCTGAACCCTCAGAGGTAAAATTGCATGGCGTCAGGTCGTGTGAACGTGGAGGTCATGCCAAAGCATACGCGTATTGAGTTATGCCAGTGAAGCGGCGCACCGTCTTGCTGCCAAATAACGTTCTGTGCTTCAGCTTCTTGCAATTGAGGAAAGACCAATAGTTCAAACGCATCGAGATAAGCAACACCGGTTTCAGCTGCCTCGCCAGAAAAAGGAAGCCAAAAAGACATTCAGTTTAGGGGAGTCTCGCTACAACTGTACGCTCTCGCGAGGATTTGCTGATCCCCAGATGTGCTTTTATGTGTGTTCACATTTACACTTACACTAAATTTAGATTCATGACTAAAGACGACCCGATGCAGAAAATCTTCATCGTCATGCAGCAACATTTGGTTTATAAAGTTGACACGGAAGCTGTAGACTCTAGGTTTTAGAACTAGTAACAACTGCAGATGATAAAGACGTAGTTTTCCGTAAAAGTCTGCACACAGACGTCACTGGAATTACTAATGCCGAACTAATTTCTTGGGGCTACGATTGATAGACTCTCACTCGCCCAACACGTTCATCAGTCACACTTTGCACACAGGTATATGGACAAATCTGTTTGGAGTTGCTCCTTCATTTGATGTATTTTTATAATTGTAAATTGAAAGTAAAGAGGCTACAAAGCCTTGAAATCTGTATCGCACAATTAATTAAATATTATGCAAATAACAGCTCACAGAGACGCTTAGAAGCAGCCGTTCTACACGCGCCTCTTCTCTGAATGGAGCGGGAAGGAACATTCTGCAATGTACTTCATAGCATCTTGCACAGTATAGATGCATATGCACATCGGTTAAAAGGAAGTTGGTAACGTCAGCTGCATTAATTCTTAAAGGACTAACAAGGATGCTGTGTATTCCTATTTCCTGTAAGGCTTGACCTATGTTTTAAGCTTGTCTGCCGTATCGAGTCACGTTACTATATTCCCCGTATGTGTGGCATTTTCAGCAGGATGACCCTTTACGTACATGGCGGCTGTGCTCAAGCGTAGGAGGTATATAACGGCACAGGTAAGGTGTTTGCAAGAATTTGTTGGCGTTAATAAAATAAACGATTTATCAGAGTTGGAGAATTGGCTGACCATCTGATTACGTGCCAACGTGTGCGCTAGCTATAGCGGAACAGCTAGCAAATTCATAAATCTGACGACAGACAACTTCACTAAACCGTTTAGCAAGCCCTGCTTGTTATAGAACTCGGAAGTGCCACTTTTTTACGACAGTGTAACGACGGAAAGTATGTGACTTCGGTTGGCAGCATAGAAAGTAGACTGCTGCTGACTGGCGACTGGTAGCGCTGTCACATGGAATACGTACCTGCTTCATAGAACGAATGGAAGTGAGCGTTCCCAGGGCGAAATGTCGGAGATAAACCATTCCTGCAAAAACTCAAGATAGCAGGAGCACATTTATACGAGGGATGTTCGGCCAGTTTCGGTTGAAAAAAATGTGGAATTTGTTTGCGAAATTGTGGAATATTTCCGCTTCACCCCTTATAGTTTTATGAAGTTCCGATAGGTCGCGGCGCCATACGTTACTATCCAGATGGCGCCTGTAACAAAGTGTGTTCCAAGCAGAGAGCTGTCATTTAGTTTCCTTCGTCGGAAAAGCAGAGCATAGCAGACAATCAGAATGTCCTCGCCGCATAACAGACGATCATAAAGTTCAACGAAGGGTTATCTGTGCAGAATTCTTCGCGCGTTATGAGGCTGATCTTGACAAGTTTTGTCGAACATTGTCACATGCGATGAAACATGAACTTATCCCTTCGAAACGGAAACGAAAAGGCCATCAGTGGGGTTGTGCGACACATCGACGAAAAAATTCACAGCCATGGCAACGGTCTGTGAGACTCTGAAGGGATTATTCTGTTTGATGCCGCCCCTCATGGTGCAGCGATCAACACTGAGGTGTATTGTGCAGCCCTCAGGAAATAGAAGAAACGCCTTCTGCGTGTACGTCGCCACGTCTCCTAATTACAACGCAAGGCCTCACACATATCTGCGCACCCGAGAGGAGCTCACAAAATTCATTGGCCTGTTCTTCCTTATCCACCCTACAGCCCGGATCTCGCATCTACCGACGTCAATATCTGTGGCCTAATGAAGGATGAAAGATGCATACCGCTGGAAGCAGTACGTGGATGACGGGGAGGTTATTGATGAAGCAAGACACTGGCACCGACGTCGACCAGTAAAAACCTCCTAGTAAGGCCGCCAAAGGCCGTCGCATTGAACGGAGATGCTGTTGAAACATAAGGTTATGGAGCCAAAGGAGTGGGGAATGATATGGCGTATTAGAATCCTGAATAAAACCAACCTGCTTTCAGAAAAAAAAAAAATCGTGTTGAATTACATATTGAACGCCACTTGTACTTAGGGAAATGTTTTCATGACATTTTCTAGAACCATTAAACCTTATTGGAAGCCCTCTTGGCGAATTCGTTCTCAGAAAGTTTCACCGTAGTTCCGGAGACAGAGATATTTCAGCAAGCGCACTTTATATCCCATAGTTCATCGTATGAATTCACCGCGATGTGCCTTTCAGCACAGGGTGGCCGTTTCCATCTCTTGTAGGCATTCTCCAAATGGTGGCTACTCTACATACTAACGACCGGTTATGGTCATTCCTTACTTGTGTCAGTAGCGCACATTGACACACTAATGACTGAAATGGAAATAACATCTTATAAAGCCCTACGCGGGAATTAGGTGAAATACAATGTATCAGTCAATGATCCACATTAGAATTTAAAAAATGAATAAATGTCTAAATGTCAGCTGAAAGAATAATAGACGCACTTATACAGCTCCAAAGCGGAAGATATTTTCTATACAATGACGTAAGTATTCATGATATTATGTAAATGGAGATACATAAAAACATTCCATTTTTGTCACCATGTGAATCAAATAGAGATAACATTTAATGTTTCACTTCCAAGTTTTCATTTCACTACTAGATTCTGTATTATCAGGTATTTGTAAATTCGAACTGGAAAGAATGTAGTCAATATTATTAGATGATATATTGATTGTGTTGTTGCGCAGATACCTCGCCGTAGTATTGTGTGGAAGTTGAGTCTTGAATTTCACGTCATAATTCGTAGTTTAAATTTGATTTGCGTACAACTGAGCAGACAAGCGGCAATGAATTTAGTGATCTTCGAGGAAATTTTACTTGTACGCCGTCTGGGAGATACCGTCTTGAGTTAAGCCAATCCGCGTTCAGATGAGGTGCAAGCGGCTGATGTGATGTGTACATTTGCAAGTCGCTCGTTTTGACGACGAACATCACTGCTCTCCGTTAGAACCCTCAACACAGTAGGAAAAGCAACGATATTTCTATTAAAATATTTCGTACCTTCTCATCTGTTAGTTTTGCTGTCGCTATAAAATTTTATTATTCTCTGGTATTTGTTGCGCATTAACTGATATTTCACGCGTGCAGAACTAGTAACTTAACCTCTGAATTTCATTAATACAACAGTTAATATTAAAATTCATTAAAAATGAAAGTCATTAGAGTGCTGTTTGTGAGCTAGGTATGTTTCGTTTACATTATGTTTGTTCCCTGAGCCCGAATAAATGCAAATTAATCGTAGAAAAATCAGGTTCGAAAAATAGCTGTTGCAAACGATTAGCAGTTGCCAATGTCCATTCTTCTACGAATACATAGGCGCTGTTGAAACGTGTCGTCTCGTGCTCTCAGTTCTAGGAAAAGATAATGGCTATAAAATCAATCTACTAAGGAGACTGTCTACACTACGCTTGTCCGTCCTCTTTTAGAATACTGCTGCGTGGTGTGGGATCCTTACCAAATAGGACTGAGTACATCGAGAAAGTTCAAGGAAGGGCAGCACGTTTTGTATTATCGCGAAATATGGGAGAGAGTGTCACAGGCATGATACAGGGCTGGACATCATTAAAACAAAGGCGTTTTTCTTCGCGACGCAATCTTCTCACGAAAAACCAATCATCAACTTCCTGCTTCGAATGCGAAAATATTTTGATGATACCGACCTACATAGGGAGGAACGATCACCACGATAAAATAAGGGAAAACAGAGCTCGTACGGAAAAAATATAGGTGTTCGTTCTTTCCGCGGGCGCTATACGAGATTGGAATAATAGAGAATTGTGAAGGTGGTTCGATGACCCCTCTGCCAGGCACTTAAATGTGACTTGCAGAGTATCCATGTAGATGTAGATTGAAGAGTTCAGCGGGTTTCGTCAAACATACTTTTATGAATCAAACGACGTTGGCTGATGTGCGGACCTCTGCGTGGGAATGAGATATTCAGTAGCTAATGCCCGCTGGAACTGCACGTTTATGTTCAGTTTCGATTACTACGAATATTTCCATTCTAGATTCATTGAGATAGCATAAGATCAGTGGTTCACATCTGTCTGTTGTTGTAAATATCGTTCACTTCAGTAATGTTTTACGCTGCGGTGGCAAAGTCTTGGGATACTCCTAACATCGCGTAGGACCTCCTTTTGCCCGTCGTAGTGCTGTAACATGAAGTGAAGTGGAATAAACTCAACAAGTCGGTCGAAGTCACCTTCTGAAATATTGAGCCATGCTGTTTTTATAGCCGTCCGTAAGAGCGAAAGTGTTGTCGGTGTAGGGTTCCGTGCATGAACTGACTTCTCGATCTGTCCCATAAATGTTCAATAGGATTCTTGTCGGACAAACTGAGTGACTACATCATTCGCTCTTAATGCCCAAAATATTCTTCAACCCATCGCCAACAACTGTGCCCGGTGACATGGCGCATTGCCATCCACAAAATTGGGAACGTGAAGTCCATGAATGTCTACATATGGTCTCAAAATGGCCAAAGATAACAATTTCCGGTCAATGACCGAGTCCAGTGTATGTAGACACAGCCACCAGCAGCTTGCAGGTTGCCTTCTTAACAGCTTGGATCAGTGGCTTCGTGAGGTGTGCGCCACACTCGAACCCCATTAGCTCTTACCACCTGAAGTCGGACTCATCTGACCAGCCCACGGGTTTTCAGTCGTCTAGGGTCTAGCTGATATGGTAACGAGCCCGGGAAAGGCGCTGCAGGCAGTGTCATGCTGTTAGCAAAGACATTCGCTTGGTCGTCTGCTGCCGTAGTCCAAATTTCGCCCCACTGCCATAACGAACGCTCTGGTGTACGTCCCATATTGATTGTGTGGGTGTTTCACGCAATATTGCTTGTCTGTTAGCACTGGAATCTCTACCCAAACGCCGTTGCTGTCGATCTGTAAGTGAAGGCTGTCGGTTACTACATTATACGTGGTGAGATTTAACGCCAGAAATTTGGTATTTTCGGTACACTCTTCACGCTGTGGTTCTCAGAATATTGAATTTCATAACGCTTTCCGCAATGTAATGTCACTTCCGTGTAGCTCCAACTACCATTACGCGTTCAGTCAGCATTAACGTGATTATGGCGGCACGACGCGATAATCACTTCGGGAATTTTTGCACATGAATCACCTGAATACAAATGAGAGCTCCGCCAGTGCACTGCCAAATGGTTCTGAGCACTATGGGACTTAACATCTGAGGTCATCAGTCCCTCAGAACTTAGAACTACTTAAACCTAACTAACCTAAGGACATCACACGCATCCATGCCCGAGGCAGGATTCGAACCTGCGACCGTAGCGGTCGCGCGGTTCCAGGCTGTAGCGCCTAGAACCGCTCGGCCATCCCGGTCGACCCACCACAAACCTCTCCTTGTGTAGGTGTACATATAAAAGCTTCTTGAAGAGAAACCGAATCGACGTGAAAATGTGATATGCACTTTGAGAAAACAGTTTACGTCCACGTCAGACTATTTCTATAGCTTTCACTTTGCTTTGACGGGCAGCGGTACAGTCATATGGAACTAAGTGCTATACAACAATGCTATACAAGAGTGACAAAAGCGGTCCCCATTCCATCAAATTAATAAACCTTGTCAGCACTAGTTTCATATGAGAACATTAAAAAAAAATTATGTAGTATGAAGAACAGTCTTCAAGACACACACTTGCAGAAACATCGGCATTCTGTATCCAGATGATCATTAAGAGATCACTACAACCTTGGCTTGACAACAAGAACATGAAGGAGCTGCCGTGAAACCACGCAACACCAGTATTGGGAGCTCGTAAATAGCCTGTATATGGCACAGGCGTAGCATGTGCTTGCTCCTTCTAACTTCCCACAGTCCTCTCCCCTTTTTTGGTCGCCCACGATGGATGATGTGATGTGACACGCGGTCGTAGAACAGCGACTGGAACCTGGAGCGTAATGCGAATCCCTTGCTCAGCTTGTCGCGTTATCAGTGTTTGTCCTTCTGCTCGCACGCGTTTAGTTATTTGCCTCAGTACTCTCATTTATATATTTGCTCAGCGCAGAGTACGCCACATCTCGTTCGTTTACTTTCTGCTCTGTAGATAGAACAACATTGCAAATAGAGCCAATGGCGTTAAAAGTATTCGTACTATAGCGATAGTCAGCTGAGCACTATGAGTAATGCGTCTCAGATTCGCAATAGCGGAGGTAGTCTAGAAAATTGAACAATTCGATTCTAATTACTATACTGCGTCTTCTCTATCTAAATACCTCGTGTTATACATGTTCTGCTTGCGTCACTCCGTTTTGGTGGTCTTAATGTCAGTCGGATAGTTCAACACTAAATTTTATTATTATCCACGGTTGTAAAATAGTTACTGTGCTAGGTACATAAACTGTTACAGAGGACACGTCTTCGTATTTCTAACCAGTGAGAACTAGCTTATGGAGGAGCTTACGTTCTAACATGGAATTTTGCTTCGAATGATAAATCTTTGGGGTATCGTTCTTAACTATCAGCCAACTAAATTATCATAGCTTCTTATACGTTTGAAAAAAGGCTATCCTTAACTGTCGCAAGGAATGGAGCGACATACAGGAATTCCAAGAAATACAAAATCTGGCGTAATAAGAGTACAGATGGGACAAATTGAACGGAAAGAGAAGCTTTTGTAATCGTGTGTAAATAGTTTTCGTAATAACGATTTTGAGTACTACATTTCGTTGTAGATGTCTTACAGGTGCATGTGATATTGGATGAGAACATCAGTGTGAATAACATAATACTTTGACTGAAAAGCATGTACTTATCTGGTAAAGTAACAAATTTCTACGTATGGAAGAATTTGTTGTCCGCTGAATGTGTGCCTGCCGTGCAGAAACAAACATTAGCATCTCTTCGGAATACCGTGGACGCCGTAGCGTAATTGAGAGAAACCATTTTATCGTAGTGTAGAGCATTTGAATCGGCAGAAGTGGCAGATCCATTCCGGTTTTTGCTGATACGCTCATTCCATTAAGCCAGCAACTGACGGTAAATCGCTGGAAACGTAGCCCGAGAGGAATTCCGACACACAGCGCAGCAGAGGATTAGCGTCCACGAGATAAGCTATTCTCGTGAGTCTTCTGGCAGATGCTCAGGTTTATCGCTAAAAGTGCTGTAAAGAAACCTGGGACATTATCTGTTTCTGTCTACAACTCACTTGCCGGAACTTAATGATGAATCACGATTGCAAGCTTCCCTCGGTTGAACCATAAAAAAACTCATTAATTTTGTCGATTACATACTATTTTTTTGCTCATAGTAATCTCGCTCTGTTCGTTGAAGAGGTAAGGTGACTGAGCCGCAGTCTGTGACAGAATGCTCGTAGCTTTGAGTCATTTGGACGCAATGTGAACTAAATATTGTATGAAAATTGCAATAGTAGGTCATAATGAGAGATAGGAGACAAGTTGTAAATATTCCCATAGTTAAGTGAACAAATAATGTACTTTTTTAACACCATATGGTGTCAGAATCCGTCCACCACTTTCGCGCAAGATGCTAACAAGGAAGCCATTGAGTGAGAGATTCAAAAGGCAAATGATGTTCATGGCCTTCGACGACCCACCTACAATGCAATCAAAATAATGGCCGCTAGTGGCAACAGGGGGTGGAACTGGAGGTGTCAAATGGTGAGCATATCGTGAGGCTACGGAGCGTAGTTCTACTGCTTAGTCGCCGAGTAACTCACAACCGTGCTAGTGATGCTGATACAAAGCAGAGAAATGCCAACGATAAACAAAGCAAACATTGCGTTATATCTACAACAACGGTTTCCTAATTTGACAATTTCGTCAGGTAGGAGCCCAAAGAACTTCGCAGAGTGAGAAAGAAGTGGCAGATGAAATATTAGCGTTTCTGCAAGATGTCAGTGACTTACAGTGTACGCTGGACTGTGCGGACAATGTACATGAGGAGTGCAGTGTTGATGATAACCGTGCTTAACAAGTGAAAGTGGCATTGAAACAGGTGTCGAGCCCTATATTTCATCATCATTGACGAACAAGGAGCCGCATATCCCGTCTCCAGTGAAAGGTACTAAAGGACAGTCGCTGTCCAAGGAACGGGTACTAAACATAATTAACGTACATGGAAGATCATTCGTAGCATTGTAAAAAACAGTTATAAACAGATCTCAAATAACTCAATACCATGTAGCGCATAGGAAAAACTACGGATTTTGAAGGGAGGACAAATTGCACGTGACAAAAACTGGTGTTTGCGCGTTTCTAGGACGTTATGCACATGAAATTGAGCGCGGCATCGATTACAGTGATTTCAAAGGAAGCAGTGGATGGTTGCATAACTTCAAACAGTCCACAGTATTGGAAGACGTAAGATAACGAAATTTCAAACAGAGCGTCAACTTGATGATGCATATTGAACTACGGAATCGGTCCGAAAATTTGTAGACGAGATAAACAAATCTAACCTATCGTTCAGCAAGGAATTTGTTTTCAGCTCCTACGAATCGGGATTTGAAGATGAAATGCATCTGAAATGAACCCTGGGAATTAGAGTTACCAAGAGAGTTGTGAGAGTTGTATCAAGATCAACTAACATGAATGCCTAAACGCATTCGTATGCAATTATGCCGACTGTTAATCTGGAAAGTGAATTGGCCGGAACGTTATTTACTGTGCTGCGAGCAGTTGGAGGTGCTCTGCCCCTTACGTTTCTTTCTCGTGTGCCTGAGCGTGCAAGGGCAGTAGAGAATATTTACGTCACAGCAAGCAAGGGTGGGAAAATGGGCGAAAGAAAACTGAAACTATGATGTGATCACTGCTTTTAACCAAGCGGTCTCGCGGTTCCAGACTGTAGCGCCTAGAACCACACAGCCACCTCGGCCGGCAATCAGTTTACAGCGTTTCTGTCATTAACGTAGCTCTGTATGAGCTGTATTTAATTATTTTGCCTGCGTCGTTATGCCTGACATTGTAAATACTCAGCGCTTTATATGCACTTGAAATAAAATTCACAATGCCCTTCAAGTATGTGCTGATTAGTATTTGGCCTCATCCGATTGGCGTATTTGTAAAAGAGACGTCCGCTGGAAGGAAAAGCAGCAATCTCTCAAAATTAGGAACATGTTTGGTACCAGGTCACCAGATGTGTTAGCATTACCCGCGAAGAATTGCACGCCCGCAAGCTTGATCTTATCTCCGACCTCTCGGATACGCAAGCATTATTCCCCCACTTAACCAGCACGAAGCCGCCGATGCCAGCGACGACTCTCGATAGCGATGATCAGCCTCAATAAATACGTGCTGCCTTATCAAATTCTGATATGTCTCGTTGACTAGTAGCTGCCACAAGGACTGCCTCGTCCGGACCTGGATGTAAAGAGATTCGTCATGCAATTTTGCTCTCTAATGGATTGTAATGCATAAACTGGCCCCGACCCTTATTAAACGTCATAAAACAGTGTCACATTTTTGAGTAAAAAGAAAGGGAAAAATAGAAAGGAACATCCGCAGTGTAAAGTAAGGGTGTTATAAAGTTAAATTGCTTGCTTAGCAATTACAGAGGGTGGTGTTCCTTCCTTTTTTTTACGATTTCTTTGGGTGCGTAACCGCGCGCGAGCTGGCGCGCATTCGCTTGCACGCCCGCTGTTCACTCATAAAAAAGTCTTTCATGATAAAACGACAGACGGCGGACGCCGGCGCGGGCGCAGGGCCTGAGGTGCTCTTGCATAATAATTAGTGCGCTGCAGAAGGTCGCGTCCGGCCGCTCCGCTCACTAATTAACGTTCTCGCTCATGAAACATTCGTCGCGGCGCTGGGTGCTGGCGGTGTCTTCTTTTGTAGCGTCCGTGACGGCTGCCGCCGGCGACGCGTGTTCCACGTGTGTTCAGCTCCCCGAAAACGCATCGGCTGTTAAACCCTCTTCTCCCGTTTGTGTACAACACTGGACCTGAACTACTCGCCACTCAACCGCAGCGTTAACGTAAAAAGAGGAGAGGCTGCGTGGGTGAATCATGTGGGAGCATACTCGAGGCATGGAAGAGAGACAGTGCCGGAGGGGTTCGCGATCATTTGAGTCTGTTGTATCATGTGAAGTTCCGTCCAGGCATTGTGCAGTGCTCAGAAATGGCATATAGTACCCTAATTATGCATTGAGCTAATAAAATAATATTTTGCTGGTAGGTGCGTGCCATGCAGACGCAAAGACCTGCTAGTGGACGCAGAAACTTGCTAGTGGTCGCAAAGTACCTTTTGGCGAAGATGAGGTTCGTCGATACTATACCAGCATACATCCTGTCTTCCGTCCGGTATAGACCGTATCAGGTTCTTCTAAGTTTCTCAGTGAAGAATTTTGCGATGCGCTACCACTAACAACACACCCCTCATGAAGGAAACACGATCAGACTTGTTCTCTCGTTCCGTTCTTGGATGTAACACATGAAGATAGTGCAACAATCCTCCAGAGTCACTTCGTAATGTTTTTAATTATACGTAGAAAATTTACGCCACCTGCAGGATTCGAACTGGCTACCTCCGAGTCTTACACACTCACGCCGCACACCTTGCCGTTTCCCAACCAACCGTGCCATACGACTTCCCTTTTCATCCTCATGCAAGACTAAGTTATTAGCGAACACGGCCATGGAGCTGCATAGTGACTTGTGATGTACCCCGTCCAAAGTTCTACAAACATGTAAATTAATAAGTTTTCAGGGATGAAGCTAGACCATCATTTGTTGCTGATTGTATGGCGTCCAGTTAACTTGCAAGGCGAGCTTTAGTCTGACGGGTGGGTGCGAATCGCTGCTTTTTTATTACGGAAAATGCGATAGCTTGTTAGTTGCATGTTCCATAGATCTTGTCAACTACTTTTATATCGAAATCCTGTGGAACGAGTCAATTTACAGGTTATCTCTACACAATAGTTTCAGAATCAGTGAACACATTTTTTTTCAGTCCTCAAGCAATTGCACTTAAAAACTGGGATTTTTATTTTACAGTCTATTTTTAATAAAAATTGGCCGCATCTGAACAGGGACCTTTTTTTTTTCGGCCCGTGTGAGAAATTCGTGAGAGAGAGAAAGAGGGAGAGTTAGCACACGTTGAGTATTACGCTGAGGTCAAAAATCATGGGGTAGTGATATGCACTTAACACATACGGCGATATTATCGCTTACACAAGATATAAAAGGACAGTGCGTTCTCGCGGCTGTCATTTGTACTCAGACGATTCATGTGAAAAGTGTCCGACCTGATTATGGACGCACAACGGGACTTAAGACTTCAACGCGGAATGGTATTTGGAGCTAGCCGCAAGTGACATTCCGTTTTGGAAATCTTACGGAAATTCAACATTCCGAGACAGTATCAAGAGTGTGCCGAGAATGGCACATTTCAGGCACGGATAAACAGTGACCGACAACGGTTTTCAGTTAACGCCCGAGAGCAGCGGCGTTTGCGTAGTGTTGTCGGTGCTAACAAACAAGCAACAGTGCGTGAAATAATCGCAGAAATTAATGTGAAGCGTAAGACGAACTCTATCCGTTAGGTCAGTGCGGCGAAATTTGGCGTTAATGGGCTATGGCTGCAGATGACCGAAGCGAGTGCCTTGGTTAACAGCACTACATCGCCTCTCCCGGGCTCGCGGCCGTATCAGATTTCGATTGGAAACAGTTGATGGTAGGGTTCGTGTGTAGCGCAGACCCTGTTAGCAACGCACTGTGCAAGCTGATGGTGACTCTATAATGGAATGGACTGGGTTCTCTGGTCTGCTCGGCTTCTTGAAGACCGTCTGAAGCCATTCATGGACTTTATGTTCCCAAACAACATAGAATTTTTATGAACGACAAAGCACCATGTCACCGGGCCACAGTTGTTCTCGATTGGTTTGAAGAACATTGTGGACATACCGATCGAATGTTATGGCCACCCAGATCGTGCGACATGAAAAATCCTGTCGTACATTTGTGGAGCATACTCGAGAAGTCAGCTGGTGCACAAAATCCTGCACCGGCAACATTTTTGCAGTTATGGACGGCTACAGAGGCAGCATGGCTCAACAACTTGATGAATCCATGTCACGGCGAATGCTGCACTCCGCCGGGCAAAAGGAGGTCCGACACGATATCCGGAGGTATTCCATGACTTACAGCACCTCGTTATATTGCCAATATGTAGACACAAAGACGGTTTGAGGGCGAGTATTATCCTATTGCCAATACTACGAGTGTTGGAACTTAATTAGTGGCAACTATTTATTCACAACCGATACAAAAGAGTTACATGTTTGCACCTGTTACTGTCCTTCAAAGTAGTCACCAGCGTTACGAGCTATGTGGAAGGCGTAGTATACCGTTAGCAGAGCCTCTTCTGTTGATGGTGCGAATGGAGCGGTCTACTGGCTGTCGAATCGCTGGAACAGTTTTGAAGCGAATGCCACGAAGTGGTTCCTTCATCTACGGAAAATAAGTCACAGGGACTTAAGTCCGGGGAGTATGATGGATGGTACAGTACTTCCCAGTCCCATCGACCGAACAGAGCAGCCACAGCTTGCGCAATATGCGCCCGCGAATTGTCGTGCAACATTCGACTTTCGCGGCGACCCATAATGACGCCATTCGTTGGATTGGCATTTCAGTTTTGGCTCGTACTATATGATATCTCATCGAGTGCTATGTTACGCCGTAAGAAAGCCTCTCCTCCTCGCTCATAGCGCCCCAAGTGCGTCTGAGCAGCGTCGTAACGCATCCATTTCTGCAGTTCCGTCAAGTCATGCGGAACCCATCGTGATACAATTTTTCGCATGCCCAGGCGTTCCTTCCGGATGCGAAGCACAGTCGTGTGCGCTAATCCGGTTTCGTGTCCGAGCTCATGAATCGTATGGCGTTGATCACTGCCCACGAACGCGCCAACAGCATGCATTTTTTCTTCAGAGACGCTAGGACGACCTGCCCGATGCATGACTGTCACAGTTTGCCTACCTTCGTTGAAGGTTTTTACCCAACGTGCCACTGTTCTGTACAGCTGTGCAGATTCCCCTCGCGCCTCTTGAAGACCGTCATGACACTGTCGTGCTGCACGACCTCTGGCACATTCAATCTTGATCCAACTCCGTTGTTCCTGTTTCGAAAACATAGTGACACCCTTACGTTAGACTGCTCGCTCACAAGTCACTGTGTTTCCCTCGATTGTGCGCAAGCCGGTGACGTGGGACGGGCGAGTCCATTCCCTCGGAGGTAAGGTAGATATGTCAGCTACGTGTGCTGTTAGCGACAGTAGTAGATTCCATTGCATATTGTCTCCACAGCTGTGTTGCCAGTATTTAAGTTCCAACCTACGTAGAAATGCTCTATTGACGAACAGTATAGGTGCCGTGGAAAATATTCCCAGTACTTCCAGTCCGTATTGAGCGTGTGAGGGTGAGCATTAATTGTTTGTCAATTTTCCATTCTGCAGTATGCATTTTTCTGGTTTGGCTTCCGTACAGTAAAGCTGCTGTATGCTAAGTTCAAGCGATTTAGATTCATAAACATTTAAACCCAACAACAAATGAATGACAGCTTAATTTATTAAGTGCTACAGGAGCAACCCATGCATATGCGATCAATTAACCAAAGTGTTTTTAGGTAAATATTTAAAACCTGCTTTCTAATTGTGTTTGTGGTTATTAACACACCTAATTTCAAGCACTTGAATGACATGCCTTTGACGAAAAAATCGCGAAGTTACTCCTAATTGCCTGTCGATTGGGGTTGCCTATCTCACTGCCATACTTTGTTTTCTTTTTTTTTCTCGTATTAACATTAGTAAATAATTCTTGCCCATTGTTGCCGTATTAGAATATTGAAGCCGTTAAACTGAAGTAACTTATAATGAACTAGCTGCAACTAGTTGAGTTTATAGGTGTTTATTTTTCTATGATGACATTTCAGGACACCCGGCAGCCCATAGTCCGATTTCACGTTGTTTCTTTACTTAAGGCATTGCAGAATGTTGCAGCAGTAATTTTCATGTGAGGTATTTTTATAAACCTCGCAAGTAAAGAAACAATGTGACAAGTATGTGTAAACACCTGAAGATGAAGGTGAAGTGAACATAAAATGAACGTTCTTCCAAAAAACGAGTGTTTTGTGGCACGATTTTTTGGCGTGGCATCTCGGGAAAGGAGTGACATACTCCACAAACATTGCCACGGACGCTACCGGTTTTACTTACGGTCTAGGAGCGCTGCTGTCGCGTCACGTGACGAAGCGGCCTGCGAGCTGAAGTACGTTTGTGGATCAGGCCCACGGTTCACCAAATCTTGCCCATTCTTGGTTCAAATAATGAGTAATACAGGTAATTCTTCTTCTAATGTGTAGGTATGTATGTCACTATTCGTCTAAAATTTTGGTGGGTAGTTTACGGTGCATTTCATTAGCGATCAGTGATGTGCAATTAAAATGCCTAACTCCTTGAATTACTCGTACCTACAAAATGAGCCGGCTACGGTGGCCGAGCGGTTCTAGGCGCTTCAGTCCGGAACAGCGTTGCTGCTACGGTCGCAGTTTCGAATCCTGCCTCGGGCATGGATGTGTGTGATGTCCTT
Source organism: Schistocerca gregaria (assembly GCF_023897955.1). Classification (NCBI taxonomy): domain Eukaryota; kingdom Metazoa; phylum Arthropoda; class Insecta; order Orthoptera; family Acrididae; genus Schistocerca; species Schistocerca gregaria. Next base: position 801,133,712 of record NC_064921.1, on the reverse strand, counting down.
ATGTTAGTTAGGTTTAAGTAGTTCTAAGTCTAGGGGACTGATGACCTCAGATGTTAACTTCTACAGTGCTTAGAGCCATTTGAATCATTTTTTCTACAAAATGATCGCGGGTAAACATCACGTATTCTTACTGCTATCTTTTGTGCAACTAGTATTTTGTTTTTAAGTTATGAATTACGCCTGGAAATTATCCCATAAGACGTTACTGAGTGGGAAAATATTAGTTGAGCCACCTGTTTTCAAGACTAGCAATAATAAAAAGAGCAAAAGCAGCGGAACTTAATTGTTTTAAGAGCTGAGTAATATCAACATGTTTAGAGCATTCTGCTCTATATTTGTTGCCATTCCTATGATACATCAATTATCGGTATATTGGTACAGAACTGAATGTAACGTGGTTCAAATGGCTCTGAGCACTATGGAACTCAACTGTTGTGGTCATTAGTCCCCTAGAAATTAGAACTACTTAAACCTAACTAACCTAAGGACATCACACACATCCATGCCCGAGTCAGGATTCGAACCTGCGACCGTAGCAGTCGTGCGGTTCCGGACTGAGCGCCTTAACCGCTAGACCACCGCGGCCGGCGAATGTAACGTGTTTTCTTCTATCATTTCCCACTAGCCACTCCCCAATCAATCTGTTTGCTCAGGAAATGTTGAAACTGCATTCTAGAAAACCAGTCGAATACTCGAGCTATTAAATTATCCATCAAATCGAACTAAACCTGTAGTTACGACACTTAACTCATGTTCGGGTGGAGTGGGGCTCGAATCGTAAAATTAACATAATAATTTTGTCAATAACTTACGAGTACTTTGCTGTCTACGGATAAATTCATTAGAATCTCAGTAGTTAAAAGCAAACGATATTCCCACATTCATTCCTCACGGAAAACGTATTCAAGTAATTAGTCTGTGTCATGCTGTACTACGTATTTACCTGTTAGGTCTCGAGAAGTAATTAGCAAGTACTTCATGAACCATTGATAAACAGCTGCAGCACGGCTTTTAAAAGATGCGGCTACTTACAAAGACGCCGAGTGAGTGATTTACGCTGTTCTTTATGGTCGCTTGTTTGACGTTTCGCCGCGTCCCTTGCCCCACGGACAGCACAATGCGCAGTAAACAGGCGCCACCCACGCCGACGACGCGAGGCCTAGACGCGTCTTGGGCGCAGCCGCGCAGCTTCCGGAAACTACTAGTTGCAGTTGTTTCCGCCACGACTGTACTAACTTCGTGCTTGCTTACTAATGGAACCTGGCGTACAGTGCATCTGTGGTGCTTCTGCTGGCGCATTCTTTATATAGCTGATTTAACTGATTCTTGGGAAGGATTTCCCAGGTTCACCTCTGACAGAGAGAGAGAGAGAGACCGCGGAAAATATTGTTTCTTGAAGTCAGCTTTACTTCATTATTCGAAGAACACTGTGCGTGTGAAGGCAATCCACGCGAGGACGAGAGGAATAGTATAGCGTACATCATCACACAGAGATGGGTTTCCTTTCGTGGTATCCACCGGTATCATCACGTTGGCAATAATAACGTTAAACAAGAAGTGACATAATAGCGTAAGAAATTGGTAATAGTATGTAACAGTAGAGCATTCGTAAATGCCATGGTGTAGTTAAAATTCGTTCAAGACTACACAGAACTCAGAATTCACCTGATGAAAATTACGAAATTAATGCTGGAGCTCGTAAATAAAACTTCTGCTTGCTGTGGAATTGTGGCCCTATGTCTGCTCTCATATGCAGCAGTCAGGCGGCTATTTACCTTTCAGTTGAAAATTTACCACCGGAGGCTACCAACACCTGGAATATTAATGATGTGAACGTCAGTGTCTCAAGTTGTTGGTACCTATGAGAGCTTTTTATATAAAATTCGAATTTCTTTCCGTATAGCTGACGCCGTTTGTGTCACTCTTCTTGTGTTCCCTCCGGGTATAGTTGTACAAAGAGTGTGAGCAGCATCGTTAAAGAGGCGACTGACACAAACGAGGCTGCTTTGTTGCAAATCGTCGCCGAAGAAAGGATTTGCAAGGATCTGTATCGATAGTTTACTTCTTTCTGGGTTACAAAGTAACAGTGACACAATTTAGTGTGTTGTGTACCAAGAAATGCTGTAAAGTTTGGACTGTAGCACGACGACATCGAATGAAATAATAGTTCTTGCACATACCTACAGATTCATTGTATCTACATATGTACTCTACAAGCCACCCTATAATAGGGATGGGGAAAATCAAAACCGTTAGTTATGAACAACCGGTATTTTTTGATCTCAGTTAGAACTGTTGCTTTTGTTTTTGTATTTTTAATGGAGTTCAAAACCAAAATATCAGTAAGCCATAACACAGAGCTAATTTTTTGTTTTGTTTTTGTTTTTAAATAAGCCTTTTCTAAAGAACGAGCAATTTTTGTTCTCAAAGTTGACATTGCTTTAAAATATTTTATCGTTATAGATAATTGAAAAAGCGATTAGGGTTTTATTTTAACAACAATGCCGACAGAACGAGCAAACAGAACAGTTGGCACAAGAATTGGTACAGTATGTTGTTGCTGTGGTCTTCAGCCCGGAGTCCGTTATGACGCAGCTCTCCATGCTACTCTATACTGTTCAAGCCTCTTCATCTCCGAACGACTACTGCAACTTCATCCTTCTGAATCTGCTTACCGTATTCATCTCTTGCTCTCTCCCTCTACTGTTTGTACCCCACTTCCCTCCAATACTATGATGTCTCTGAATATGCTCTGTCAACATATCTATTCTTCTAGTCAGGTTGTGTCACAAATCTCTTTCCTCCCTAGTACTATTCAGTATCTCCTCATTAGTTACATGATCTATCCGTCGAATCTTCGATATTCTTGTGTAGCACTGTATTCTAAAAGCTTCTTTACTCTCCTTGTCTTAACTTTGTAGCGTCCATGTTTCATTTCCATATATGGCTACGCTTCCATACAAATACTTTCAGAAAAGATTTCCTAGTACATTTATTTTGCTGCCCAAATAACCATACAGTGGAGCTGATGCTCTCGGGAAAAATTACGGCTGTAGTTTTCCGTTGCTTTCAGCCGTTCGCAGTTCCAGCACGGCAAGGCTGTTACGGTTGACGTTATAAGGCCAGATCATTCAATCATCGCCGGCCATGGTAGCCGAGCGGTTCTAGGCACTTCAGTCCGGAATCGCGCGACTGCTACGGTCGCAGTTTCGAATCCTGCTTCGGGCATGGATGTGTGTGATGGCCTTAGGTTAGTTAGGTTTAAGTAGTTCTAAGGGACTGATGACCTCAGATGTTAAGAGCCATAGTGCTCAGAGCCATTTTGAACCATTTTGAACATTCAATCATCCAGGCTGTTGCCCTGCAACTACTGAAAAGGCTGCTGCCCGCCCGTCTTCAGGAACCACAAGTTTGTGTGGCCTCGGACAGTACTGCTGGGACAGTAATGTGCCTGTCACAGTGTAACGTGGACTATTAGATGGTACACGTGTACATGCAATGTGCAAAGTTTGCCCCATTTGGCCTATGTGGTATTTTCTCATTGTTGTTGTCGAACATCAGTTGTACTACAGAATGTCACCATTCCGAGTCGAAGTATTTTACGAAGTGTAGTATCAGTGGAGTACAATGTCCCATTTGCTTTTTTTAAAAAAAAAAAAAAATTAAGAACGGGAGGAAACACAACAAACTTGCCGCATAGCATAAGGAGAAAACTTAACATTTCGTCCATAGTGTACAACAAAAAGAGAAAGCAGGTGACCTCTTGCCTGTGTCTACACAGCATGCCTTTATCTGCTTTTAGCCCTTGTAAACCGACAAATTAACATGAAAAATAGAGTTCTTCAATTACAGTAATTACCCTTTGACTGTTCTTAATGTCCAAATAGTGGTATGATGCCCGATTAAAAGATGATTTTTGTTAAGAGTTTCACTAAATTAAATCACAAGAAAAATACTTGTTTTTTGTAGCAGTCAGCCACTTAACACTTCTCAAGAGAAGCAGCGAATAATAGACGATTCCGCGTATCTTGAAACTGAGGAAGTAAACATTTTCCAGTCTTTCTACGATTTATACGTGTATTATAGGAAACAATAGAAATAAAAAAACGGTTATTTCAGAAATTGTTATTTTTAGCGTTTTAACAATCTGGTTAAAGTGGCCTTGGGAAAAAAAACAGTATAACCGAAAACCAGTTCTTACTGCTTTACTGTCATCCCTACCGTACGGTGTCGGCGAAAAGCATGTGCTCTCAGTGTCATTTTCTCACACTCTGTTCCATTTGCAAATGGTTCGCAAGTAGAATTGTCGAAAGCTTCCCGTATTTGTTTGATTTTACCGTTGTGGTCATTATGCAAGGTCCGTGTTGGAAGAAGTAATATGTCTCTTAACAAATCGGCTGAGGTAGTCCGTCACGGTTCCTTCGTTGTTATTACTTTAGAAAACATAGTTGGTGGGGTAAAGAATGAGTATGAGACACATGTACTATTCTCTAGTAAATTCCAATTATTCTGCATCCAAATCCACTCCATACGATATGTCGGTTTAGGAAAAAGCATTTCCTTCTGTAGAGGAGAATGATTTTCACAATTTTGCTAATTTATCGCTGTAGTATGCTCTTCAGGCGACTCGCCGTAACCGTCAATCGTAGTCGCAAAATAAAGAAAAACATTGCTAGTTCGGATTATATTGAACCATGGAAAAGACTGACTAATATGCATTTTGCGGATCCACTGAGTGTTTGCCCTTCATCTGATCCATTTGATTAGTTTGTGAGATCGCACACTATTCAGCCCACACCCACAGACGCGATGAGCAGCGAGCAGTCGGATGCCACTCGTACAGGCCGTAGGCGCTGTCGGGTACCGGTGTCAGCGAGGAATGCCGGTAAGTCATATGGAGCGTGGAATGGAATGAGGAAAGCGATCGGCGGCGCCAGGTTGCGAAACGGAGATAGTGGCCGGTGACGACGTGCTGAGGATGCTTAACGGTGCTGCCAGATACGGCCGCCCGGCCGCTCCAAAGGTTGGAGTTGTGCGCGCGCCAGCCCTGGCGCTTCCACGGTTCCTTAGCCGCTTTCCTCACATCCGTTAACGTGGCGTTCGAGACCTAATCCTATTTTTTGTCAGATGGATCCGATACGATATTTGTCATCTTTTCGTTCAAGAAGAGTTAAATCGAGTTACACGAAGACATCGTTATTTTTGAAGCTCGTCCACAAGCAAAGTGAAAAGAGGAAGGTAAACAAGTCCGAGCGGACACTACCGAAGAAGTCAGAGCTCAGGAGGAAATGATTCTTCATTTTCGCGAATCTAGGAAGTGAGTATTTGAGAAAAAGAAACGTGTAGGTATAGTTTTTAAAACCGAGTCAGATAAGAAATGTGGTCCAGCATTTGTGAGCCGTCTGGGTGGTCTACCTGTTTTTTCACCTCTGGTTTTGATGTTCAGCAGCTTCCGTATGAATTTGAAGACTTGAATGAGAATTATGAAATTTCCGTTTTCAACAGACAATCTTTCCTCATCCCCATTTCCCCTCTTCCCCTCTGTCCCTCTCTCCGCGCCTAGTCTCATCACCTGGTTTTGCATCGTCCAAAACCATATCTCATTGTCCTGTCCAACTTGACCGACATATCATGCCAATGTTGCGAATGAAACGTAAGTTCGTCTAAAATAAGACTTACGGAGGCTTGGTGCATATGAGCAGAAGAGTTTAGACATGCACGGAAAACGTATAGTTACACGAGAGTTCTCTTTGCAAGATTAAGACCTTGGTGTACAATTAAAAAGAAAATAACGATATTCTGGAAAGGCTTTTCTCTAATTCGGCTGTCGTACAAACTTTTCGTATCTCAAGTTAAACAAAAGAAAATGTTCTGATTACTGTCGTAATTTTGGACACAAATAAATGAGGCTTTACAGTCTTCATTCACAGTGATTTAGTATCTGATGGTAGCTGTCCCGGGAACGAACCAGAGCTTCAAGAAAGCACAGAAGCTGAAACCGTTAAAGGTGCCGAAAATTGACTAAAGCCGAAGATAAGTTCGGCCAAAGTTCTCACAAAGGACCTAACGATGCTTGGGAAAGATAGATTAAATACAGTTGGTGGCGGCATGTTTGTTGTAAGACGCCTTGAGTTAAAGTGAATAGAGGCTACATACTTGACCCGTGGAATAAATTAATAATTGGTTTGCTTTAGGGCCCCAACCACCACCCCACCCACCTCCCTACTCAGATGATCCAGTTGCTGAACAGCTCAAAGAAAACTTGAATATCGTCTTAAAAAGGTACCTCACCCCTACAATTATAGTAGGTGGTGACTTCGGTCTACTGTCAATGCGTTGACAAAAATACGTCTTCAAAACAGATGGTAGGTGTAAAATATCCCGTCAGAAATTGTAGTAAGTAGTTTTGTGTTATCGCGAAATAGGAGAATGTGTGTCACGGATATGATAAGCTAATTGGGATGGCAGTCATTAAAACAAAAGTGCTTTTCGTTGCGACGAGATCTTTTGACGGAATTTAGGTAATCAACGTTCTCATATGAATGTGAAAATATTTTATTGTCGCCAACGTACATAATGAGAAATAATAGTCGTAAGAGAAGAAAAGAAATCATGGCTCGTAAAGAAAAATTTAAGTATTCATTTCTCCCACGCTCTATTAGAGACGGAACCGGTAGAGAAATAGTCTGAAGTTGGTTCGAAGAACCCTCTGCCAGGCACGTGAATGTGAATTGCATAGTCATCATTTCGATGTAAATGATAACAAAATGCTCTAAACATGGCCTGTAAAAAAGATGTGCTTATCATTTCCTTGTAAGACAGTGGTAATGTTCTTCGTACTGTACTATTAGTTTGTGGTACCGTAAATTTTCGAATTATCTTGTTCATAAAAGTTACGGTGACCTCAACCTGCAGGTTGGGATGACACCACAGTTATTTACTAGGCATGGTCCGTTTGGAGGTTGAATGTTCTTAACTTTAACTAGAGCTCTGGCTTGAATTATTCATCTAATTACAAATGCCTATTTATCGTGGATTCCGAACCATGGTGCAACTTGGCATTTTGCTTGTTAACAAATCATTGTTAGAGACGAAAGAAGCATTAGGTTTCAGAGTAGTACTGGAAAAAGTGTAAAGTAGTTTGATGAGATTAAGTCGCCGTTTGCAATTTATAGACACCTACCGCTGAGAATCTAGATGCCACAGTGTTGGTGGCAGTCCACGTTTTATCGACGGCGCGAGGAACCGGTGATCGCCAAAGGAGTGTGCCCGTGAATGTGAATTTTATCCGCCTCCTCCCTCGCGCCTCGATGCTCTCTGATTCCTGCGCCGTGTATACCGCAACAGCTCTGCGGCGCTCGTCAAGCCGGATTACAATTTGTTCGCCAACAGATTTTTTTCGCCGTGACAGCGTGGAGGAATTAATTTTGGTTAAAACTTTTGCAGGGAGAGAGGCAATTGGTAAGTCTTCACGTGGCTCATAATTACTCGACCAACTCGTGAAGCAGACTTTTTTTTCCCCTTTCTTCTTCCCCCTTGCACCCCCAGTTCCTCACTCTTCTGCAGACTAAACCTTTTTTTCCGTCTCTTTTCTGCTCGCCATTGCAGTTTCTGATATCCGTGGAAGTCGGGCTGTTTTATTGCAGTTCGGGGTTCATTTAAACTTTTAGGTCCTGGCCGAATGCGGCGGCTTTTAACGAGATCTGTGGGAAGCGCTCGCGGCGTATTATCGGGTCGCGCTGCCACGTGGCGTGTCGTTAGCGCCGGTCTCGGCACAACTTGGCGCTCCCAATCGTCGGGATCTGAGCGCGAGGCGGGCGCGCGGGCGGAACGGCCGTGTCTCGTTCTGCGGCTCTGCGGGGACGCGAGAGGCGTCAGCGCGGTCTGCGGCAGCCGCCCGGGCACGTTGCCATCTGCGTCATGCTAAGGCACTAATTCCCGTGCTTTTAAAAGTGAGCAGACTTATGCTATATTCATGTATCATTGGAATCTGGGGCTGCAGTGTTAGCGCCTGTACCTACTTTCACACAACCAAGCCTACTCCTTTTAGCGAATCGTGTTAGCTGCAGTCTCAGGCCTTCCGCAGATGATAACAGCTATCTATGAGCAATTATAGTAGTGGTATTGAGCTAGATCTCGACGACTAGATCTTAATAGAAAGAAATGCGATGTTGTGTAACTCACGAAACGTAAAAACGTGGAATTCTTCCACTACCTGATTAATGGTTCAAATGGCTCTGAGCACTATGGGACTTAACAGCTGTGGTCATCAGTCCCCTAGAACTTAGAACTACTTAAACCTAACTAACCTAAGGACATCACACACATCCATGCCCGAGGCAGGATTGGAACCTGCGAGCGTAGCTGTCGCGCGGTTCCGGACGGTGCGCCTAGAACCGCCAGACCACCGCGGCCGGCCCTGATTAATGGGTCACCAATACAGTCGTGTCATACAAATATTTGGGAGCAACTGTGTTGTAGAGGGATGAAGAAGGGCCGTTAAGGTTGAATTGTTGGTAAGCAGATAGACTGCGACTCATTGTGTAGGAAACTGTAACTTGCGTACAAAAGATATGTACGAAACACGTGGACAACCCCCGAGTGTATGAGACCCATATCAGTCGGACTAAAAGGAAAAAACTAGCTTGTACAAAGAAGGACGATGAGAATGAGAACGGTCGTAGGTTTGCATGCCTGGCGAGAGTGTATAAAAAAAGGTATACTTAAGTAACTGTAGCGACACAGCTGTAGAACAAACTGCTGAAACTTGACGATCCGTCATTCAAGGAAGAAATCTGGGATATTCTTGAGATTCATACATGTCTATCCAGTAGGGATCGTACAGATGTAGGTACACAAATACACCATGTGATCAAAAGTATCCGGACACCTGGCTGAAAAAGACTTAAAAGTTCGTGGCGCCCCCAATCGGTAATGCCGGAATTCAAGATTGTGTTGGCCTTGTTGACAGTTTTCACTCTCGCAGACATACATTCAGTCAGGTGCCGGGAGCTTTCTTGGGGAATGGCAGCCCATTCTTCACGGAGTACTGCACTGAGGAAATGTATCGATGTCGGTCGGTGAGGCCTGGCACGAAGTCGGCATTCCAAAACATCCCAAAGGTGTTCTGTAGGATTCAGGTCAGGACTCTCTGCAGGCAGTCCATTACAGGGATGTCGTTGTCGTGCAACCACTCCGCCACAGACCGTGCATTATGAACAGGCGCTCCATAGTGTTGAAAGACGCAGTCGCCATCCCCAAATTTCAGTAGTGGGAAACAAGAAGGTGCTTAAAACACCAACGTAGACCTGTTCAGTGATAGTGCCAAGCAAAACAGCAAGGGGTGCAAACCTCCTCCATGAAAAACACGACCACACCATAACACCACGGCCTCCGAATTTTGCTGTTGGCACTACACACGCTGTCAGATGACGTTCACTGGGTATTCGCCATACCCACACCTTGCCATCGGATCGCTACATCGTGTACCGCGATTCGTCACTCCATACAACGTTTTTCCACTATCCAATCGTCCAATGTTTACGCTCCTTACGTCAAGCGAGGCGTCGTTTGCCATTTACCGGCGTGATGTGTGGCTTATGAGCAAACGCTCGACCATGAAATCCAAGTTTTCTCATCTCCTGCCTAACTGTCATAGTACTTGCAGTGGATCCTGATGCAGATTGGAATTCCTGTGAGATGGTCTGGATAGATGTCTGTTTATTACATGTTAACGATCTTCTTCAACTGTCTGCGGTCTCTGCGAGTCAACAGCCGACGTCGGCCTGTACGCTTTTGTGCTGTACGTGTCCCTTCACGTTTCCATTTCACTATCAAATCGGAAACAGTGGACCTATAGATGTATAGGAGTGTGGAAATCGCGTGTACAGACGTATGACACAAGTGACACTCAATCACGTGACCACGTTCGAAGTTCGTGAGAACCGCGGGGCATCCCATTCTGCTCTCTCACGATGTATAATGACTACTGAGGTCGCTGATACGGAATAGCTAGCTGCACAATGCACCTAATGTGAAAAACGTATGTCTTTGGAGGTGTCCGGATACTTTTGATCACATAGTGTAATAGCTCGAACAGAGACGAACAAGTAGTCATTCTTCCCGTCCGAAAATAGAACAGAAAGAAATTAATATACTCCATATGGTTTATCATCTGCCGCACGCTTTAGTGATCCTAATAGATTTAGATTTCGTAGCCGCCATATGGCATGTTGCGGGAAAGACAGTACCATTTTCTCCTTGGCAGTCTTAGACCAGTACACTGTTTCCTGTATGACTGGGCTTCACTCATTTAACCATCTTTACATGAGACAGAGCTGAGGGCAACGGCACATGAACTCCTCTTTTGAGAAGAAGTTGACGACGATTTTCAACGACTTTTATCGTCGGCTGTTCATCTATGGTTCTTAACAGAATTCATGTTAAAAAAATGGTAATAACATTTACACATTACCAAGGGTATCGAAATTGACAATTCTCTAACTGCGATATGCAGTCATATGTTTGGTGTTGTTGAAGTGAAGTTTCCTCTTCCATTCAGCGTTTCTTTTTATTCTCTCGCTAAGACGTTTTTACAAAAGTTTGTGTCACAGGATGGAAGGTTGATAATCACACGTTTAATCACGACTGGGAAATAGCGATAACATGCGTCGAAATCGTCAACAAGCTTATGTTCAGTGAGATAAAAAATCGCTTAGTGGAAAGCCCGGCACAGATTTATTTTTCATTCTCACTGGCTGCACGGCCTGCGCCAGATATTTATACCTGTCAAATTTATAGGAATAATATATATAAACACAGATTTGGAATGTATGTTTGTATTTGGAATTAAGATACTTAGCAATTTTAATCTTAAATGAAGAGCATCGTGTGTTAACTATTTTGCGATTAGTTCGATGGCATTTTGTTTAAATTAAGTAGAGTAACTTTACTGTGAAAAAGCAAAAGATGCTAACATAAATTGCATGTGTATGACCTGTAATATTTCCTCGCTTTGTGTAACTGGTGGTATGTTTTCACTTTTCCAACAGAGCTGAAATCATCAACTCCTCTAGAAACACGAAAACATAGCGTCAGTAACATCGGTATATTTTTTTCGCTTGCGGCCCTCTGTAAATTAACGTAAGAAAAGACTAATAACATTTGTACTCTTGGCGCCTCAATAATCTGTGTTGTATTGAGGGAATGTATCTGAACAATACCTAGAATATTTGTCGGCTGAGAGAATTCGGCTAAAGCGTGGCATTCTGTTTGCAGCCCTGTGTTGTGTACTTGGATTTAGACTGACGCTGTTTGTTGGGTGTTTCAGGGAAGGTGGAGCCGACGCCTCACACGTCGTCCTTCAACATGGGCTACCTCGTCTCTCCGTACCCGTACCCCAACGGAACGGCTGGGCCCATCCCTGTCTCTATGGTGAGTACCCCTAAGTCCGTACCGAGTCGAAATGTGGACTTCGCTGTGAAGCGCTCGTGCCCTCGTTAAATACACGTGACCGCGCACTAAGCCCAAGCTGGTCATGCTAGTTTCGTGTGAACATTTGCCGGCATATGGTTCAAATTTTATAGCACATTCCTGGAAATGGAAGTATCACATGGATTATATTTGGTTGCAAACACTCTCAAGGCTAAGAAATTATTCAGTTACGTTAAAGGAAGACGTGCCGATGAACGAAAATGGAGGTGGTCGATGGAAGAAAGTACTAAGTGAGGATTAATTAGTGTTTTCAACTCCGCCACATGCTGGTAAAGTGGTCTATTTGTACCGCTAGAAATAACTGTTTACTATATAAATTGTTTCTCTTATTTATGGCTTTGTCTCTTAAAAGTTCACCGAAATATAACACGCAATAACTAAGACTAGCATTCTCATGGGTTAGCACTTTCTTCCGCAGAGCCCTATTACGAATTTCTTTGGTACGTACAACTATCTACGGTCCATTCTAATTCTCAGCCACGTTGGTACCTCATATAAGCTCAGTCATGTTGGTACCTGTTACAAGATATTCCACTTTACAGAAGGGCTATTTTTGAATGGCTGTTCAACATTTTCCGCAATTCATTCTTTGTACAGTGTCGTTTTAATCTACGAATGCTGATGGTAGGTTAATTCCTAGAGAGGATAATTTTGGTGACAAAATTTTAGTGTCCTCGCCAAAACTTAAAAGTTTTCATTTGTCCCCCGTGAGTGGGGAATAACCTGCTACCATACCTTACTCCGTTCTCAAATGCTGCATGCCTTTCATATACTTTGACTTTCAGAGGTGCAGTCAGGTTTATATACAAGTTACACATAGCCTACCATCCTCAGAATTTGACAGAATATATTCCAGTTTCACATTCTCAAAAGCTTCCGTAAAAAATTGCAATTGCCGTAAATGTAGGTTTGCCTGTCTTCAACCCGTCTTTTAAAGGTCGCGTGGTCTGTAATACCTGTTTTTCCCTAAACCCAAGTCGATCTCCCGCTAGGTCAGCTCCTGACAGTTTCTCCACCCTCCTATAGATAGCTTTTGTAAGTATTTTACAATTTTGTCTTACTGAACTGCTTGTACAGTAGTAAAATTTCCAACAGCTGCCCGTGTCTGTATCTAATAAAGAGTAATTATTTGCTAGTAATTATTTTAATATTTCCAGAACGGTATTAGGGCTTAATATTGCGCGTTGATTAGCAGGAGTTTCTCGTTCCAAATGTGTTGTGCGTACCCAGCTGTTGATGGAGCTGGATTCAGATTGCCAGCAAGGCACGTCAGTCGCCGTACTTGAGCCTAACTTTGGAGGCAGGATGTCGCAAGCGGACCAATGCACCAGAGAGAAGCAGTCCTAAACGTAGCTAGTCCCGAAATAGAGAAAAAGCGCCCTCTGCATTGCTTTACCATTTAGGTGATTACGCTGCGCCGCGCAGTGCCCGTAATCTGCATTAGGGGTGCGGAGTGGCGTCGGCTGGCCGACTTTGTACGTCTGGCGCACGTGCCCCATACGAGTACAGTCGCGCGTTTTAGTTCCCCGTATCCGTAATTAACGCCGCTGCATAACGCATTAAAATTACGCAGACGCTCCTTTACGTCTGCGCGTGCGAAACATCCGCTCGCTCGCAGCTCTAAATGTGGTCTCGCCAGAGACAAAAAGGGAGACGGAAAAAAGGAAGTAGCTGCTCCAAAATGAAAATGTGACACTGGAAATGCAGTGACATCGGTCACCTAGTACAGCAGTTAGCGTTAATTAAAGTTACCGCGGCGTAGAAGGTCGCTGTAAATCCTGTTGTATTAACCATTAGTAAATTGGCTTGGCATAGACAGAGCAGCAAAGCTGAGAGCGAGAGAGTCGCGCTAACGAGGCATTAGCACCTGCAGCGAGCCGGCCCGCCAACAACCCGCCGCGTGCACTTTTCCCTCGGCCGGTCGCTTCTGCTCCGACCGCTCGCTGCCGCCCGACTACCGAACGTCAAACTGGACAACACATCGCACTTCGTCTTCCGATACGCGCTCGTGTCAGTACCCCGTTCCGTAGGCAGCAACCTTCCTGTCCCGATCGGAGTGAAGCTTCATTCCCATAGTTTTTTCCCTATTCTGTTCAGCAGCTCTTCAGTAGTTACTCCATCTACCTATCTGACCATCAGCATTCTTCTGTAGCACCGCATTTGAAAAGCTTCTATTCTCTCCTTGTCTAAGCTACTAACCGCCAATGTTTCCCTGTCGTACAAGCCTAAACTCGAAACAAGTACGTTCAGAAATAACTTCTAACAGAAGTCGGCCGAAGAAAGGCCTAGCCCACAAGAGCGTATTTTGGGTTACTGCATGTTATATATTGCGTTAAATTCCCAAGACATGAGAGTAAGTACATTAAGTCAAATACAGGATATCCCAAGAGGATGATCAATAATCAGGGACGTGACAGAAATGTTCATTTGAAGCATAAAAAGTCTACTGAACATTGGCTCTAAATTTCATACCTTAAGAGCTATAAGTACTTGTTCATCTTCGCTACCATGAAACACATCTGTTACATTTTAGAGCCCATGTTTACTACACTTTTCCGTTTCGAAGGGTGATTGCTATCATATACCTGAATAATTACCAATCCTCCTCGGACACGTTGTTTAGTACAAAGCAGTTCCTAGCGTATATGGAGTACTACTTGCTACCAGCATGTAGTGAACAAGACAGCGTGATCAGATTAATCCTTCCTAAATTGAGGGTTATCATTTCCTTCCGCCAACCGCTTCAATTTATATTCGATGTTAATGTATGTCTCTTTTTTTCAGAAAGCCGCTATTCCCAATCTGCATTTCATATATCTACTTAATTGAGTGCACCACAGCCAAAAATTTGTTAAATGAATATGGTATTTTTCCACTTAGGCTGTTTTTAAACTTTTTCCTTCTTTTCACAACTAGTTTCGACTTGTCACAAAATGTTAGTACTTGCCAGTGTTTCACGTACGGTACTTTCCGTTGATTTACCTTCAGCCATTGAGTTCCCATTTCGTAGTGGGAACGTAGAGTGCCTTTTCAATATAGTTAAACACTGAGTAGTGGTTCAAAAAGCTGAAACTAATTGTGAAAAGAAGAAAAAGTTTAAATAAACAACCGTCCAAGTGGAAGAATGCCGCTTGGTTTGAATGGTTTTCATACCGTCTTTACGCCCTCCCACGTGTCATTTTGCTGCCCGGATTGCAACACTCGTCCACTACTTTTATGTCTCCTACTTCTCTCGGCAGCACCTGATTTGATTCGAGTGCACACACTTGCGCCTTTTTGCCTGCTTCATGTTCATCTTATAACCCTTAAGAACAGTATCCATTCACTTCATGCGATTGTCCAAATCCTTTGCCACTCTAGAATAACAGTGTACTCGGCAAACCATAATGTTTCTTATTTCATCTCTCGGAACCGTATTTTTTTTTTCTCTTTTAATTTTTCTTCACTTTACTTACCACTTACATAAACACACAGGAGTGCATATGCCATACAGTAGAATAACATCCAGAGCCGGTCCCTCCTCAACTATTCTCACGCTTTCATGTCCTATAACTAATACAAGTATAAATAACACAGTGCAAGGTTCACTAGTACGCTGTAATCTAGTGTGGCGTTTACCAAATTAGCTTCTGTGAAATCTTAAACTTTTACAAGGAAGCAAAGCAGGGCGCGAGGAGAAGGGAGTGGTGGTTTAAATTTTGGTCGCCCACTTACTACACTCTACGATTGCCGGCCGCGGTGGTCTAGCGGTTCTAGGCGCTCAGTCCGGAACCGCGCGACTGCTGCGGTCGCAGGTTCGAATCCTGCCTCGCGCATGGATGTGTGTGATGTCCTTAGGTTAGTTAGGTTTAAGTAGTTCTAAGTTCTAGGGGACTGATGACCACAGCAGTTAAGCCCCATAGTGCTCAGAGCCATTTGAACCACTCTACGATCAGGAGGTACGAATGTTTTAGTAATCATTTTTTCGTCTCCTTAAACCATACACACCTAGTTCTTCGCAGCGTTAAGTCTTGACGATTGTTACCCGCTGATAGCTACACTGTGTTACTTAGTCTTATGGTTTACACGTCAGCAATTACTAGGAATTCGGTGACTTTTCCATTTTCCAGTTTTCTACTTTTCTTAACAATTGGTGTTTAACACTCGTGTATTTTTATAGAGTGCCTGCTGTTCAGCACCTTTAGGCTTTTCCACGCCCTTTTTTCCGTGACGTTTATTCGAACCCTGAGTAATGTTTAATCAATCTGCACACCATCACTCTTTTTGGAATTTGTAGTATAAGAGCAATATAGTTACAGCAGTACCAGATTCTATACAGGGTGATTCAGTGATATGTAACATATGACGGAAGAGGGTAAATGTATCAGTAAGGGACCTTGGTCTGGAACTGACCGAGTAGAAAGTTCTAAGCGAAAATCGTTCTGATGCGTCTGACACTGGAATACATGTAACAGTACTGTTGGCACCTCTCCATTTCGAGAATAAAGTGGTTGCTTCGCTCCGACGTCTTTCCAAATCCTGACAAGTACACCGTATTGAAAATTCAGTGCCCAGAGTGACATATACGATGACGGAGACAGCATCAAACACAGTACGTCAAGCAACGAAGTGTCAGAAATGCTTCTTACGTGAGTACGAAGTATCCAGGAAGTCATTGGGTGTGATAAGAGATTAAAACAGCGTTAAATGTGTTTTCGATCAGTCTTACAATAAATGCCCCAAATGAGGACCGTTAACTTGAGAGCAGGGCCGGTTTCGACGTAGCTGGACGTCCCGTGTTCGATGGAAAGTGTGTGACGTGTTCTGTACGTGTATCACCGCTGCAAGAATTCTTGCAAGTAATTCCTCCAAAGGCCTTCACATGAGCTCTCGTGTAGCCCTACAGAAAGGAGTCTAGTGTGGTGACGTCTAGGGATCTTCAAAGCCAAACTACAGGTTTGCCAGAGCTCCTCTCCTCAAGGACTTTGGTGGGTGCTCTTACAAGAATAGAGTGTACATGGCCACCTAAGTCGAGGAGGCGGCAACATGAAGTGCTCAAGTAGTACGGTTGTCGCCTACGATACTGTCCTACATGTAAGCTGAAAATTGTCCTTTATGACTTCACCTAACTGTGGTGTGTGATTTGTCATGCGACCTTAAGTGCGGATAATAATATTTGTACCGGGTGATCAAGAAGTCAGTATAAATTTGAAAACTGAGTAAATCACGGAATAATGTAGATAGAGAGGTACAAATTGACACACAAGCTTGGAATGACATGCGATTTTATTAGAACCAAAAAAATACGAAAGTTCAAAAAATGTCCGACATCTCATCAGAATCGCAATAATTAGCATAACAAAGTAAGACAAAGCAAATATGATGTTCTTTACAGGAAATGCTCAATATGTCCACCATAATTCGTAAAGCATGTCCGGAGTTATGGTGAGGCATTGGCGTCAGATGTTGTCTTTCAGCATCCCTAGAGATGTCGGTCGATCACGATACACTTGCGACTTCAGGTAACCCCAAAGCCAATAATCGCACGGACTGAGGTCTGGGGACCTGGGAGGCCGAGCATGACAAAGTGGCGGCTGAGCACACCATCATCACCAAACGACGCGCACAAGACATCTTTCACGCGTCTAGCTATACTTTGCTTTTTTTTTTCTCCTAATAAAACCCCATGTCATTCCAAGCATGTGTGTCAATTTTCACGTCTCTATCTACGTTATTCCGTGGTTTATTAAGTTTTCAAATTTATACTGACTTTTTGATCACCCGGTACAAGCCTTCCTCACTAAAGTTAACTTCCTCCGTCAACAAAACATTTTCAGTGAACTGAAGGTCTTCGTTAACCTGTTACAGAAACCAACGTACTAAATCAAGCCGAAGGGGATAACGATCCTGGTCCCACGGCCTGTAGTGCGGCAGTAAGGATGAAGCAATAGCTCATACAGCACATTCCGCACCAGACTGTGGTGTACACCGAGCTCAGCGGGAATTGCTTGCTCGATGTGCATTTCCGACAACCGACTGCAAACGAAATATATTTCTTTGCTTCCCTCATCTTATCTGCCAACCTGAGCGCAGAATTTTTTTTCACCCTGTATAGTGTATTCAGCTACCTGAGAGCCCCCCCTCCCCGAGGACGATCCAGTACCACGTCGACGGCGGCGAGCAGTGCACCTTCGTTAGGCGTTGCGCGTTGCGCACCCTCGGCGCAGATGGCGGGGGGTGTAGTGTCCGCGCGTGTGTGGCTGCGGCGCGGCGAGGCGCCTGGCACGGCGCGACGGCGGGGGCCGCGGATTTATGTGTCGCACTGCAGCGCCACCCGCTAATTAGCTTTTACGACGGCTCCGCCCCGAGTCGGAAATCCACTCCCAAGGTCGCCAAGTAGCTGCCGCCCTAGCACTGCTTCACTGATGGAATTGGGTTCGCCGTGTCGTTCTGCACTCCCACTATCGTTTGGGGTGTTCCAGTGCGTCATAATATTCTGATACACACACACAAGCACACATAGACATCTCTAACCGCCTACCACCCAAAAGAGCTTTCGTACGTATGTCATCTTCTTCAGGAAGAGCACTGTAATTTAAACCGTGATTGACCCGCGATTGGTCGACCTACGTCATCGTGGTTAGGGTGTGAAACAGTTGCTGTAACCAGGACAGCATCCGTAATCTTAGTAGTGCGTCGAAAAGCTCTGACCGCTGAAAGGCTTCAGAGAAATTCGCCGAGTTGCTCCAACCGACGCCCATAGGATGTTGGACGTCGACACGAGTTTTGGCTGCATGTGTTTCAGAAGCCTTGGTGACCAATCATGGGCTGATAACATGGCCATCACAGCAGCAATTACGATAGCCAGTTGTTCGCGACGAAGACGATGGAGGTTGTCGTTGAAAACTCCAGAAATCTACTCTATTTCGACGATCCGAGAAAATCAAAAACATTTTACGAGTACACATATTAAAATGTCTATTGTTGAGCACTACTACAATTATTATTACTGGAAAATCATAGTTTAGTCTCTTAGTTGGTTCCGGACGGCAGGATTTCGAATTAGACGCCATGTGACAGTGTGCAGATTTATGGGCGGTAGTCCGTTTTAGACAATTTCAGGGACTTGCGCACCAAGACGTTCGTGGCAAATCCTAGCGGCTACCGCTTCTGAGTGCCGAATAGCGTGTGCTGATGAGGTATTTTGGGTGTCAACAATAAATAGGTCGGCAAATATATTTATATTAATTTTTCAGTAATCTGTCGCAACTGCTAGTATTGGTAATTACAGTGTCGGCGAGAAGTTATATGCTGCGGCAGATAAGATGTTAGCTAATAAATAACTCTTACACCCTCACAAGCCAAATAATGGGATAAGGGACAGGTCACACTTACCTATAACGGCTTATGTACATCTGAAGACAGTAACTATGATTCAACGTTTTCAGATGTAATTACCGGTACCTCTTTATCTAGAGAGATAGCATAATAATTTCCTCTGGGTGCAAGTGACAATGTGTCCTTAACGTACCCTAGTAATCCTGCGGAGGACTGGGGACCTAGAGTTTGACGTGAAATCCGAACCATGTGTTGTTCCTAGCTAATTTTAATGTCATTGTTAGGCTCCGCTGAAGACAGACTGAAACATTCCGTGGTCCGGCCGGAATTTGATGTCGCGATCTTCCGGTTTTCAGGCATGCGCTTTACCACACCACCAGGCCTGGCATCTAGGGAGATACGAATTACTGAAGCGCAGCATGGTAACGCACCGTCGCTCGGTCAGGTGAGTCTTCTTTCCTTATTAGGAGGCTGGGCAACCGATCCCGTTCATTGCGCAATTAGTAACAGCGGTGAAAGTAGGCTCTTAGGGAATGTTTATCGCGCTGACACAGTGCACTTCTTCAGGCAGAGTTTAAGGGAACAGTCGCTAGCGTTGAGGTAGTATCTACTACTACTGCATCAGTAGTCGTCGACGCTGCAGTCTCATGAGCTCTTTCATGCGCTATTTTTATTCGTGAAGACATATTTCTCACCCTGACTTCATGTGGTTCGTGATGTCCACCCGCGTCAGAGGTCTGTATAGTATATTAAAACTGCGGTGCGGGTCTAGGTCGCTGGTTGAGTCCCGACGGTTAAAGTAAGTTTCTTCACCAGGACAGTGTACATATTAGGATTACTAGGTTGAATATGCCATTGTTATTAATTAAATCCCGCACCCCCCCCCCCCTCCCCATACCCGCAACTGGCAATGGAGTGTTGGCGCGTGGTAGTAATCGGTTGGGAATTCTGTATTCGACCCCTCCTTCCTAGTTTTCTCGAGGTGTAACCTATGTACCGGTACAGCGTTTCACTCTTCCGTCACCACCACCACACGCGTTAAACACCACACAGATAGTTATGTTTACTATGCGGGATGATTAATGTAATACCCTTGACACAAAGTCGTATCTGTGTGCACCACACGAGTGATATACATCCTTACACATCGTTGTGGTTTTAGGCAATCTCGTATGTTCGGTGAATTTTGACGTTGTCAAACAGCAGCACACGAACTGTTTGAAATGTCCTCTTTTATTAAGAAATGCCTTGATTACATTTTGTAAATATATTACTGTATATACCTACAAAATGCGATTAAGACATTTGTGAACAAAAGAGTGGGTCTCATGTGGTCTGTCAAGCTAATACTTACCTGTTTATCAGTTTTCTGCGTATAGTCAGTGTTCCCGGTCTTCTTGACGCGTCTAAATGGAGAATGAAGTAGTGCTTCGGAGGATTTCTTCCAACTTCTTCGTTAGGAGCAATTTGTAACATATCATTTCCTGCTCACCCATGTGTGTTACACGTTTTTCACTTTGTAGCCGCCTCGGTCAGTTTCCTTTCTCAGTTCGAAGGGGTTTCTTGTTCAGCTAAATATGATGGGCCGGATGTACCAAACGCAGCAAATGGTGGCGACTGGAGCCTACATGGCGGGCTTGGCGAGAAATTTCTCCATGACGGAGTTGGAGAAAGACTTGTTAGTGTCCCCACAGGGGGCAGCATCTGACAAAAACGTTGTTAGCAATAGGAGGAGAATGGCCAATGACACCGCCTACTTTTTCTTCTGTTTTAATGATTGGCTGAAAGGACTATATTTTAAATAATTTCGTGAAGCAGTGGTGAGTTCACGAAAGCGCGCAGTCAGCCGGCGGTCCTCGTGTGTTGGAGGAGTCTTCTGCCATCTGGGGCAGAGGGGTATTTTCGGACCATATTCTGGAAGTCTGGGTTTCGTGATCCATCGGTTTTAACGAAGGCCTGAAAGCCACACGCAAGACAGAGTGCATCCGTAATGCGTTCTTGCGCGCTAGCAGCGATTTCTGCTTAGGTATTTGCCGTTGCGCTTCGTGGGTAGTGGTGAGTAATTAGTGTGAAATTGCGCGGTAAAGTAAGGGCTCTCTGAAAACGGAGATTCTAGTTAGCTGGAAGTGGTAGTTAGATAAACAGTGACGGACTTGGCTTTGGTTATTCGGCACTAACAACCTTCATTTCTATAAGTGGAAATCTGAGAGTAATGTTTTTTGAGTGCTCTTTTCTCTGTTGATATAGAACTGTGTTCCCGTTTGGTTGTCTAGTATTTGTGAACGGCAATTATTAATAGCCAGTTGAAAGTAATTAACGGAAATGTTGCTAGTGAACCTTCCGATCCAGTGCTCGGATCCTGGAGCACATGGAAGCAGATATAAATAGGAATTTTGAAGTATTTACCTTGATGTGTGAGAATTTGACCCAGCCTCGCGGGTCAAAGGGAGGCTGGCGATTCTGATTTAATGTGATTGGATGGTGTACCATAGTAGACCGTTAATAGGGATCCACCAAAAATGTTGCCGATTAGAACTGCGGAGCAGTTCGTCGCGACACTGCTCTGGCACACTTCATGGTGCCAAGAATACGTGGAATCTGGTCGCTGCAGCGAGTGGGCACCACGGATGCTCTGAGGTCGGACGAAAGGAGTTTTCCATATTTTGTAACCAGTTTTTGACCTTGTTACTGGTCGCCCCACGTCACATTGACTCCGTAATATTAGAGATATCGTCGTTGTCGGTAATGGAAGGATGCTAGTGGCGCTACTGTTGCTTCTGAGACATAGACAATTCTGCTATTTTTGTTTATAGTCTCCCAATTGTTTACGTTCCGACAGGAGCAGCGGCTCGGTAGAGTCCCTCCATGACATACATCGAAACTGTGACAGCATAACGTCACGATGTCGTAAGACGACCAATCACTGGCAATTTATTTCTTGTAAAAGTTTCCGCAGCAGCAGTCGTGACACTGAGTTGTTTTCGACAAAAATGATGCAGGCAACCCTCGAAAGCTTAAGATTTTACTCTATTTTCTTGCGGCATGAAGATCGGGAACATTTGGAAAAGCATGTAGTTGCGTAAAACTTGTTTCCTAGTTAAAACATGAAACACACAGGCGAGACTTCACGAGAAATGTTGGTGAATTAATAGTGAACCGCTCCCGCGAGTGGTTAGAGGTAATCAGCGCATGGAATATCGAAAAGTATATTCTGCCAGTGCTGTACATGCACTATGGTTCACAGCGATTTTATCATTGATACCTTAGCGTAGTTACTAGAAGGTCTCAGTTCATACGTCGCTACTCTTAACGTGCTCAGTATGCAGAGTAGCACTTACTAAAAATGCCTGAAAGACGATTCTGGGCTGTAGCAGTCAGAGCTGTGTGTTGTCGGTTGTGTATGGTAGACCTACTTAGTGCTTGTTCGTATGGGGTGCGACGTGCAGGCGAACTGCAAAATTAAGGAGTCACGATCGACGGCACGCACGTCTTTACGAAGCGGTACATTTAGCACCGTCAGCTACAGAAGTGACCGGGAGGCGTGTGGCGAAGCGTCATATTCCAGAGAGTACAAATTGTAAATTTTTGGCATATTTCACTTTCGAATATAAATTAATATCGGCGATATTTGCGTACGCTTTCATAAATCGTCGGTTATGCGTTTAATTGTTTTTGCGTGCATTACTTTCACATAATGTCGGGTAAAATTGTGTAAGGCTGTCTTCCTACGATGTGGGGGTTTAAGATAAGAGAACAGCCAGCCTGGAATTTTTTTATTAGCTGTACCACGGCTTAAAATATGCGTATGTAGTCTGTGGTGTAAAAAGTATTTGAATGGTAGAATATCGACGACAACTGTATGCAGAAAATGCGCATTAATGTCCAATTCCGGGATGGGTGAGCTGATAAGCCAGATGGAGTGCTACATTAGCGGGCCAGAAGCTAGTGTTAACTGAATTTCGCTCTCAGGTACTCACGCTAAAAGGGTCGCTGGACCATTGTTGAACACAAGAGCACCTTTTTCCCTTTTTTTTGTGCGCGTTATTTGATTTGATGGTCGCTAACAGCACTGCAGCGGAATTAAAACGAGTGGGAAATCCGTAATATGACCCGTTACATACTTGATGAATAAATTTAAAATGCTGTCCAGGAGCAAACCGTTTATGCCGTGTAACAGATTGGAAAATAAAGCGGAAGCCGAGGAATGATTTGGAGTAATAACACATTACTAGAATACGAGCGCTCCGGCGCTGCGGCAAGGGGGAGGGGTGCGAATGAAAGGGGTTTTATGTATGCAACGAATTTACATTTGCGCTCTGCTCATTAATTCCGCTTTTCCAATGCCGATTCTGCGGCTCGTTCGTCGGCTCCATTGTCTGGCTGTTGTGGTGGCGTGTTACGGGATGTGGCGCTGTCGTCTTCCTCCCGCTGGCTGGCGCCTTTGCTCGATCGCTTAAGGCGGAGATATTTTCTTTTCAGATTACTGCTGTATCATGGCACGGATGTGCATAGTTCCCATATTTGTCACGGAATGTTCAGTGTGTTCCTGAACTCTGTTAGACTGCTGCGTTCACTCCGCTTCGGTGACCGCATTCTCTAATCCTCCGTGATGCAACCGGCTTTCGAGCACAAAGTACCAAGTTCGAGCTCGGTGTGATGGAAAATATTTTCACAACAAGAATTTATTCGCCAAGGACGGAGAATATAGACTGTTACCGATCAGTATGTTGAGCGTCATTTAAATCCCAAAATTCTCCGTGCTATTTTGTTCAGTGATGAGATCCATGACTCTTTCGATACTTACAGTGATACCTGTGGGAGTTAAGTTACGACGAAATATTTTTATAGTACTTCACTCCTCTGATTGTTTCGTGTTGCACGGTTCACTTTTCACTAAAACTATTTCAACAACGGTCTGCGAAATAATCCTGGAAGGTTGCCCAAGGTTATAAGAGGTAAAGCGATTCGTGGTTGGCCGAGCATCCACAATTATTTCTTCTATTATTTCAGCATATGAAAAAGTACGCACTTTTCTCAGTCGGCAACGGAAACGGTACAAAATAGGCATTGTGCATCGCAGAGAGAACAATGTTGACAGACTATATTAAGAGAGCCCCCCCGTTCCAACATACACTGAAACGCCAAAGAAACTGGTATAGGCATGCATATTCAAATACAGAGATAAGTAAACATGCAGAATACGGCGCTGCGGTCGACAATGACTGTATAAGACAACAAGTGTCTGGCGCAGTTGTTAGATCGGTTACTCTTGCTACAATGGCAAGTTATCAATATTTAAGTGACTTTGAACTTGGTGTTATAGTCGGTGTACGAGCGATGGGACACAGCATCTCCGAGGTAGCGAAGAAGTGGGGATTTTCCGTTACGACCATTTCACGAGTGTGCAGTGAACATCAGGAATCCGGTAAAACATCAAATCTCCGACATCTCTGCGGCCGGAAAAAGATCCTGCAGAAACGGGACCACCGAAGACTGAAAAGAATCGTTCAACGTGACAGAAATGGAAACCTCCCGCAAATTGCTGCAGTTTTCAATGCTGGGTCATCTACAAGTGTCAGCGTGCGAACCATTCAACAAAACATAATCTATTTGGGCTTTCGGAGGCGAAGGCCCACTTCTGTACCCTTGATGACTGCACGGCACAAAGCTTTACGCCTTGGCTGGGTCCGTCAATAATGACATTGGACTATTGATGACTGGAAACGTGTTGCCTGGCCGTCGAGTATCGTTTCAAATTGTATCGAGTGGATGGACATGTATGGAGACAACCTCACGAATCCACGGACCCTGCATGACAGCAGGGGACTGTTCAAGCCGGTGGAGGCTCTGTAATGGTATGGGTCGTATGCAGTTGGAGTGATTTGGGACCCTTGATACGTCTAGATACAACTCTGGCAGGTGACACATACGTAAGCACCCTGTCTCATTATTTGCATCCATTCATGTCCCTTGTGGATTCCGAAGGACTTGGGCGATTCCAGCAAGACAATGCGACACCTCACACGTCCAGAGCTGCTACAGAGAGGTTCCAGGAACACTCTTCTGAGTTTAAATGCTTGTGATGGCCACCAAACTCCACAGAGATGAGCATCATTGAGCGTACATAGGATGCCTTACAATGTGCTATTCAGAAAAGATCTCCACCATCTCATAAACTTATGGATTATAGACAGCCCTACAGGATTCATGGTGTCCGTTCCCTCCAGCACTACTTCAGATATTGGTCGACTCCACGCCACTTCGTGTTGCGGCACTTAAGCGTGCCCGCGGGGCCCGTACACGATAATAGGCAGATGTACCAGTTTTTTTGGTTCTTCAGCGTACATCTCGCCTGGTAAGCGTTACACTGAAGTTAGAAAAATCCATGTTTATCCTGATAGATGTAGACGGTCTTTCTTCCAGCGTACAATCCGGAAGTTGCACAGAAAAGCCCGCAAGTGGCACAGGAGATAGTGTTTCATACAGTATGCAAGTAGCCTCCTCCACACGCGGTGACTTTGAGTACAGATGTGTGAATTATGAGGAGATACTGATATATTTGTGTTAGCAGTAGGCCTTATGACGATACAAACAGTAGTCGATGGTATTTCTCAGAATGCGGTTTAGAGAGTAGTGAAGGGGAAGAAGAACCAGTGGCTTGAAGCGGCGGGCGTGCGTTGGCTCTGCGTAGCGTCCGGAATCCGGCCGCGCAGCGTCTTCGCGGGAAGCCGGCGGCAGACCTGACCGCCCACGCCTTTGTTCTGGGCCGGGCAGGTAACCGCCGGCGCGCCGCGGCCGCTCCGCACAAGAGCGCTTCCCAGTGTTCCCGCCGCTGTCGTGTCCTGTCGTCTCTCCCTGCTCTCGTGGAACTGTCGCGATGCGAAAATGAAAAGTTGAAGCCGTAGCTAGCAAAAGCCATTAAAACTCGATAAACTACTACCAGATATCCTCCGGTGCTGAGCATGTATTTCATAAACCAACGACATCTTTTGTCTCGAAGAAAAGCAGAGATGATCACGATTATGATGAGACTGGATTATTGAGCGTATTGCATAAAGTGCGGATCACAGTCTGGAAGATAGTGGTTGTCAGTGTGCCACTCATTTTTACACTCGGTAAAAGGCGTAGAGCGTAAACATTTTGAACCGGAAGGCTAGTAGTTTATTAGGATTGGCCCTGTTGCAGGTGGTATGCCATTGTGTTACTCGTACTTGTTAATCGTCCTGCGTAGACAATTGTAAAAGAACGTCCAGTATACCACTGATTCCAGAAATGACGTCAATGGAACCGTGTCTGCGTGGTTTCGAAAGGAATTGATTTACGTTAGGGGGGAGGAGTATGTTGCACTTTGCACACGCTTCTTACGATGTATCCTAGAATTCTGGTTTGAACACATGTTTTCGCTATAGTTCTTTGAAATGAGTCTGAAACATTTTGTTCCCAGGTCGCTGCTTCAGCGGGTGAGTTTCAGCCACCAGGTTCAGTCGTCGATCGTGTTCATTTGCTTGCAGCTCATCTGGCCTAGTCCTATTCGTTATTGTAGCCGTCTGGGCCAGTATCCGGCCACAGGGCGGGTTATGTCTGGGCCAGTATCCGGCCACAGGGCGGGTTATTCTTCAATCCGGAACTGAGGGGCCAGTGTTTCCTTAATGCTCCTGTTGCCAGAGCCGTCAGTGTTTCTGACATCCTTTGTAGAAAAAGTCCTTAAAGTTCTGCTAGAGGGCAGCACCTTACAGAACCCCTGAAAGCAGAAGCGGGAATGGCAAATCAGAGTGCCTACTTTTTGCTCCAGTGTGTCTGTGGCAGAATGACATATATTTCACATAACCCCGTGGAATGGCCACCAGCTCTCGAAATTGAGAAGTGTGTGTGTGTGTGTGTGTGTGTGTGTGTGTGTGTGTGTGTGTGTGTGTGTGTGTGTGTGTGTGTTTAAGGTTTGTGTGTCTGTGAATTCCTAAGGGACCAAACTGCTTGGTCATCAGTCCTCAGACTTACACACTACTTAAAGTAACTTATGCTAAGAACAACATACACTCCCAAGCCCGAGGGAGGACTCGAACCTCCGGGGGGAGGGACCGCGCAGTCCGTGACATGGAGCCTCAAACCGCGTGGTCACTCCGCGCGGCAAAATTGAGAAGTTCGCCGGCAGCCCTTGTGGGGTATTTAAGTGGTGTGCTCTCTGGGGAGGAGCTGGTGTGGCTATTATGTGTATCACAAGTAGGCGATCTATTTTGATCAATCTTGTTACTGAGGGCAGTGCCAAGACTGGGAATTAGAAGTGTGTTTTCGGGCGCGGACGTGCTATTCTGCTCAGGCACTTTCCTATTTTTCCCTGACAGTGTTGCGGATTAGTAAGTATGGACTTCTTCGGCGAAAGCAGACACCTCAGAGAAGAGCATCGAGCCTTTAGTTAGGTGAGGATGGATAAAAGTGAGAGGCTTGGCTAGGGTTAGTGCACGCCATTAAATTTTGTTTCCGTACATATGTGAGAATGATTTCCTTGTGCGGCTCTTTCCCTATTGACTTTGACTGTATTTATATTGGCTCTATTTAGTTCTATCTCGCAGATTAAAGCAAAGCTTGCGGCCTTTATTTAAA
The DNA here is from genome assembly GCF_023897955.1 of Schistocerca gregaria. Lineage (NCBI taxonomy): Eukaryota > Metazoa > Arthropoda > Insecta > Orthoptera > Acrididae > Schistocerca > Schistocerca gregaria. Next base: position 801,106,304 of record NC_064921.1, on the reverse strand, counting down.
CTGTTTTGTTGGTTTGGCGGTGAAATTGGATAGTGTATCAGTGAATAGAATAATCAGGTTTCGCCCATAAACATTTCCCATTAATCTAATGAGCAGGTCTCGCGCGCTGGCCGTTCCCAAGAGTACCTGATTTCTGGCCGCGGCTGAGATTTCGTGCGACGTTGTAGGAGCACCGGGGCACCGACGGAAGGAATGTTCCACTAACTTTTTTTCCTGTAATTGTGTCGCGTATTTCACCTTTCGTAATGATTTTTATACAAGAAAATTCAAAGTTACCCCATCGCTCGAAGTCCACATTTTTAACTGTTTGTCTTGCAGTGATCAGCTGTGCAAGTGAGTCCAAAGGACCGAGGCTTCAGTTGCGTGTTACTTTGCCTCGTGTTAACGTTGTGTGCCATAGTCTGACTTTTACATTTTTCAGAATCGCACTTTTAGTTAGGAGCTGACGTCTATTGCAAACGGCTCGCTTCCACTCTGCAACTCGTTGTGAAACGGGTGAGTCCGTCATCATTTGACCTTTTTCGGATTCTGAATGAGTTTACCACGGCAGGATATTTTCCACTAGTGCCCAGTCACATTAGTTCAGCTCTGATAAAAATGTTCTTGTGCTGTAGAATTCGTGTACCAATAGTAAGTTAACCTGAATACTGCGGAGGAAACGAAATTGTTCCTTCGGCCATGCAGTACTGTTATGGTTTTTTTTTTAATTTCTCCCACAAAGTTTATAATTTTGATAACGATTGTCTCGTAGGTTTGACTGACCATTTAGTGTCGGGGCAGCGTCTAAATAGCTGCACACTATGCCCTAGAGTTTCACAGGAAATTTGTTGAGATATACGGCTGAAGTGTGGACTGCCCCTATATACTAGACGTAATTCATGCTCGAGCTTTCCAGGCTCACGTTTCCGGCCGTTGTCACTCTTGCCAGCGAGAGGACGGAACTCTGGAATCCGCAGCTCTGGCTGGGTCCACGCGGTTGCACTCCTGTGGGAACCCCTCCACGCGACAGAGACCCGCGCTCGGGCCTGCGTTCATTATCCCGCGGGACAAAGCCGGTGGAGGAAGTGCCGGCTTTATTTCACGTGCGCGGTTCTAATTTCCTTGGCCCGGCCTGTCACGGCGCGAGGACGCACAGCTAATTGTGCGACACGCAGAAAGCCATTAAAATGTGCTCCCCGTCTTTTCATGCGCAGCGCGGACCAAGGCCGTTTCTTTCTTCTCTGCTATCGGTGGGGCTGCGCGGAACCCCTGAGATTCGAGAAGAAATGAACCTATCTATATGTGATTTCGTATTGCCCTACAATTTGGTGCATATCTATTTTTTATATGGCTTTCTCCGTCCCTGTCCATTCAAGGGAACTGGAATTTCGTCCAGAGCGTGTTCATGAAACTGTCAGTTCATGTAACTACCATCGATATGAACGTTTCGGACATAAGTAATATACTTCTATAGCGTACACTGTTTTATTACGGACAAGCATAACTATAATAAAATTACAGCCCCCTTAGACGAAAAGGTTGGGTTAAAGCACAGTGCTGTACTATAGGCTAGTTCTACTAGATATGGTATGCCCCTTCCGTCCTCCGACCATGTGAGAACCGTCTTTCGTAGCCTAAATACCTGTAATTCATAGTGGAGTCCGGACAGTGGTGCAAGTTGATTTTTCGTATTGCATTATCACATGTGAACGCCACGTCGACTGTACCTCTTTCAGTGAATATTTTACATTTTTACTACACGAACACTTGTGATATGTTCGGTTTGCAACGAGCACTATTATTAGCAAAATTGTTTTTCTACGTCAATCGAGTTAAATCTTTGTCGTTCATTTAAATCATTGTAATCCGAATCGCGAGAATAAATTCAAAGCTTTAGGAATTCCTTATCTTCCAGTATTCGAACATCTGCTTGCAGAAGCATTCACTACTCTCAGAACTTTGCACGGCTGTAGTTTTCGACCATATTCCACCATTACAGCTTGATAATCGTCTATTTCGGTATTAAACCAATACATCTATATATCAATAAATAGCTTTTCTGGGAAATCTGGACTCCATCAGTCCGGAGGCATTGAAGTATTCCCAAATATACTTTGTAATGTTATCCTATAGTTTTTCATTAGTTGTCTCTTATCACGAGGAGTCCAGCAAAGAAATATCGCAGTTGGTCTTTTGTCAGTTCATTGGACTACAAGCTCTCCCTTTCCATTTCGATATAATAAATATCACATCCTTAACTGTAGTTACATCTTTCTCATTTATTCGTCTTCCCCTTTCCATTGCTTGTCTAAAAAACGTTTTTTGATTATTTGTATGGCGAAGACTGATGGTTTTCTGCTCTGCACAAACACTCGTTGTGCGTTTTTACGGTCTTACTTTCAGAAATGACGTCCCATGTGGCTTCAGTACAAGCCAAATTCATCGTCGTTGTATGTAATCTTGAGTTGTAAACCTCGCATACGTATTATGAAGACATCTAGTGTGAAATGGAAGTAGTTAAGGATATATTCGGTACAGTCTGTGGTCTATAACTGAGGTAGCGGGTATGTGAAGACAATTAATCCTGTGGAGTGAAATCTGGCACATGATTGTCTTATTATCTTAGGTACAGTGTGTGTGACAAGTCCGAATCCCGCGTGACATTCCACCTGCGGGAGCAGAAATAAAACGAGACCAAAGTTTATGGCTCTGTCGACGATGTTGTCGTTAGGGACGGAATGCTAGCTCGGGACAAAATTCGGCTGTGGAAAGAAATCAGGCTTGTACCTTCCGTAGGAGCCATCCTGACAACGGCAATAATGCACCGGTGATAGCAACGGAAAACAAGCGCCACCATGCCCGGTCTCTTGAGAGCGCGGTATCCATGCTCCTGAGTGTTAACGTTCAGCGAAAACAGTTGCGTATATACGCACCACAATAATATTGCCATGAAAACGCTGAGTAAACTTGTCATTTACTTTCACTGGCGTAGAACATCTGATTGTGATGGCCACAAGATAGGTGACCCTTTTCCATGCTACGAAAGTATCTACTTTAGAACTGAGCGGATACTCATCAACAGGAATTTATTGAGGAATAACTTCACTTGCATTCCTGTTGTAAGACATATTGATATCTGTATTGCGATTTGAAGTAGTGTACAAATACATTGAAAGTCATCAGTCCCGTATAGAAGACACGTACTACAGGTTAAAAAGAGTTGCTTCTCTCTTCTTTTCTTCCTTTTTTACGCGAGAATGGTTCTGAGATTTTCAGTAGGTAAATGCGAAATTGATAATTTATCCGTATTTCGAAAGTCATTGTCCAACACAGATACCGAGTCATCTGTATTGTCTGTTCATTCCGACGACTACCTAACAGAGATGCACATTCCCCGAGTGGGTAAGAAATGGGAAGACATCGCCCTCCATGACTTCGACTCTGTTAATAAAACCCGAAAGAACCTGAAAGGTTCAGTGTCCAAGAACCGATGCAAGTTCTTCATTGTAAGTTAGCTATGAGTGCGAATTACATACATGAAGTATATCAACTTAACGCGTTACTTGGATTTATGATCTGTCTTTCGTGGAATTCACAGACGAGCATCGAAGATCTTGACACTAGGTGCAGTAAGTGCTACAGTATGCTCTAAATTGCCTTGTACTGCACGGACAGTTTCTAGAAGACATGTCGCTTGCTAACCTAGAATGCAGATGGTCCGGGATGCAGTAAAAGGTAAGGCAAAAGATATGGATCACTGTGTTTTATCAGCTGCCCTGTAAACCTTTAATCGTGATTACTGTAAGCATTGCCGTAGACTCCTGTTTAGCTCTTCGATGGCAGTATTAGCAAATCTGAGACAGGGAACGGAACAAATGTACGTTGAGTAGTACAGACTGCAGTAGAGTATGCCTCGGTTATGGAGCTGTGCTTAGTGGTTCTATTTCTTACAACATTATTTGTTAAAGACAGAGCACTGCAATGGGAGTGGTGGTGCCATTTCGGTCTGTGGAGATACTAGCGGCGTGCTAAAGTGTTTGTAAATAATGAAATTCAGTGCCTATGCCAGCGTTCGTTGTCACATCCTATTATATGGACCACTTACGGGAGTTCATGATGAACGCGAATAATAGATGATTTTGGTGAGATATAGCATATTTACCAGCAGTCATTAGGAAATCTTTGAATCGGGTGACTCACTTTCACGTAGAAACCAGAAGGAGGCTCTGAGCACTATAGGACTTAACATCTGTAGTCATCAGTCCCCTAGAACTTAGAACTACTTAAACCTAACTAACCTAAGGACGTCACACACATCCATGCCCGAGGCAGGATTCGAACCTGCGACCGTAGCGGTCACGTGGTTCCAGACTGAAGCGCTTAGAACCGCTAGACCACCGCGGCCGGCAATCGTAGAGTGCATCTGTAGTAAGTGGGCGGCCAAAATTTAAACCACCAAGAAGTGATTGCGTTTTCGTTTCTCCTTTTGATGCTCATTTTCGTCTGACGCTGAATTCGCAAACTTTAACTTACAAAATATGCTTTGTTATTTTGTTTCCTACACAAGGTGTATTGGGGCTATATTTGCCACCGTGACGTGAGGTAGGAGAGCGGTGGAGCTCGTCAGTGGTGAGATGTGCCAAGGCTCCGGATGTTTTGTTTCCTAATCAGTAGACCTTTCTGACTCCTAATACGATCTCACACTAGCACAGGCGTTCGTTTTCCAGAGAGTCGGGTACTGTTGTTCTGGCCGGAGAACGAGTGATCGACAGCAGTTGGGTAAAGTTTTATGGTCGTACGAGGCCGCAACAGCCGCTCCATAAGACTCTACCAGTTTATGGAAGGTCATTGTGTGGCCACGCCTCGTAGGCCGTCCTTTTTTTGTCCCATTTCTCTGGATCCCCGGCAGGCAGGGGCAGCAGCAGCTCCTTTTCTCGTGACGTGTCACTCGCTCGCAGGCGGGGGCTGCGCCGTGGTATTCGGGTTTGTTGTCCTTCACGGCCATTCTTCCGCCCCGTTCCTCCCCCACTTCCAGCTCATTTATTCCGAACCCCCTGTGGCCGCGGCCGGCGGGGGAGGAGCCCCGTTCTGCCGGTGAACAAACACTCGCCCGAGCTGGACGGGGAGAATGCCGCGTGGTCAATAAGACAGGTAGGTAGGTAGGCGAGGCGAGGCGAGGCGAGGAGCGGCGCGCCGCGCTGGCGGCCGGGCTCAGCGCGCTGGGTTTTTGGTAAAGCGGCGCGCGGCGTTGCCAGCCAGGCAGCCTCTGGTCGCCAGCACGGGTCCCGGCCGCTCTGGGCTGGGCTGGGTTGCCGTGCGTGCCGTCCCAGGCCCGGCCCGGCCCGTCCCGTGAACGGACGCAGCCTGCCTGCCCGCCCGATTCAGTTTTTTCTGGGCGCAGCGCCGCTAACAGGTGCGTGCGCGGCCGCCCTCGTGACGTGACGTGCTGCTCTCGTTTGGCGCCCGAGGGACACGCAGCCCCGGCCCCGGTATATCAGGTGCCGAGCGCCTCGTTCACCTCCCACCCGGACATTCCGGCGTCCGAAGGACGCAGCAGCAGGCACGCGCAGGTGGCGGCGCTTCACACGCCCTGCTGCACTCCAACGGCGTCACTCGTCTTCGTTACGGTGCAGCGAATGTTCAGCTATTTCATGCAGCTCTAGTGAACATCACTGCTTTACGCATGCCGCAAAGGATGCGAGGCAACTCGCAAGAAATTCATTACACCACCTGACAGTAAATTGCTCTGTCACGTAAGCATCTACTCATATTAGACATAACATTAATTTCCCAACGGTTCAAGGTACCGAAACAAAAATTTTGGCGAAGTATATACGAAAAGTTACGCAGCCAATTTTGTCTTTTAATTAATGTTATTGACTCTTCTATCAACTGAGATACTACTAGAACGAGTACGGTTTTCATAACTGGAGTACTATACTGTTTTAACACCATTCGACGGCTTTTGAAAGTAGAGTACGGTGATTTCATTTCGCAAAAATATCAAATAAATGCGCTAATGTTGATATGCGTTCAGTTGTTGCGCGTTGTAAGGCTATCACCAAGGCTCTAACACGAGGATGCATCGCTACATGCATCGTACTGTAAAGTTGAGGACGTACATGCATTCGGGATACTTTTCCTAGTCATCTTCTCATACGCTAAATGAATAGCGTATAGTTCAATTTATATGAAATCCAGCATGTTCAGAATTTCTGTCGTATGAAGTTGAGCCTAGTACCCTCGTACTGTCTTCTTGTTGCATATACGACAGAGAGACAAGTGTTCGTCACACTAGAAAAGTATTTGCACACTCCAAACGCGGCTTTTGTCTTTTTGTGAGATAGGAATGTCCACAGAATACGTATCACGAATACGTAAATGAAAAGGCAGTTACTGTTCATTGAGAATGTTAAGCTTAACTTCCTAACTCATGCCCATGATAACCTGAATGCGTGGGCTCAGGTCATCGTAGGAACACCACTTCTAAAATATCATCTGGCCTGAGTTAAACCCTCTACACACCATGATTAAGACTGGACTGGGCTGTCGGTGCTGTCGACACCTTGCTTCATTTGGAAATGGATAAACGGTTCCACTTGGCCACTGTCCAATCCCTGTGCTATCTGACCGATTAATGAGATGCACTGACTTTTTGCGATGTATCTACTCCTAAATAATGTTCCTTGTATGCAGTTGGCTTCGCGTCGGTCACTGGAAAACTGGTGGAAATGGACTTGTATTTCTGTCAGATTTGAAATCTGGTGATCATGGACTCTGCGTGCGTGCCATTCGTTTCGGATCTTTCAAGGATCACTGATATTACCTACAGCGCTCCGTAGCGACTTGTATATTCTTTTAAGGGTGTGACTAACATTTTGCCCAGCGAGCTTGTCACTCTACTCGTGTCTTCAACAACTCTCGATGGCGTTAAAAATTTACAGTTCCATTAAAAAGCAGAAAGCTGAACTTGCCGTAATATCTCGTTATTCCCCCCCCCCCCCCCCCCCCCCAAACACACACACACACACACACACACACACTTTTCGCCTGTGGATGACAGTCTTTCGAATTGGCGTAAAAGTAGGTAGGCACTCCATCTGTTCACCGTCAGTTTGATTTCACAAGTTGTTCTTTTCTAACAATCATATTCGTGAAAACTCCTGTGTTAGCTAGGTGGCTGATGCCTCAGGCGCATTTATTGTAGGACTGAGTTTCGTAGCCTGCCTCTTTAAGAACACCACGTGGCCCAGTGTTTACGATGTGCCAACTTGGCGCGCCCTGGCCACGGTCTGTAAGTCTACTTTTCAACGGCAACCAGCTCGGTGTCTCGAGCGCCGGAGCTCCCATATAAATTCCTCGCGCCGGTAGCGGAGGCGCGAGAACGCGGCCGGCAAATTACGGGCTGGCACGGCGGCCGCCAGCGATGCGCCGAGCCGCGCCGCGCGGCGCCTTCCTTTTTTTAGCTGCGCCAGCGCTCGCTCGCAGTTTAATCGCGAAGTAAGACGGCGCGCCAGTGGCCGGCGACTCGTTTTTTGCCGCGACGCTCGTTATCACGATCAGCTGCTTGTTTGAGTTAGGCGCTCGGCCGCTCGTTTGCCGGGAATGTGGGTCCGCCGTCAGCTCGCCCACACTCTCCCAGCCGCGGGCAAATCGCCCACGTCGCCACCAGTCTAGTCGCCGCGGTCTTTTCTGTGCCGTTTACACGCTTGCCGCGTTCCAGCTCGATGAGCCCGTTGCCGATTCATTTCGCGACATCGTATTTCGGACACGGCTCGAAATTAGGCAGTCGCGTTTCGACTCGTGGCAACCCTTAGGTTGGATACACACTTTCGGAATGTTGAAGTTGCATAGCGTCAACTGCGCAGTAAATGGACGTGCCGCTAATGCGCACAGGGTAAATGTATCAGTTCACACGGGGCGGAACGCCTGAGTCTGCGGAATTTCGTCGCTCGCCAGCCACATCGCCTACAGCGAGACGGAAATCTTGCGGCGGCGGTCGCGAGAATCGAGTCGGTGGTACGTACTGGCGGAGCGGCAGGCGTGCTGAAGGGGCCAACCGACGGCAGTCAGTGGCCAGCTGACAGCAGGCAGCGTTGCTTTCCCCGGACTGTCTCCACAGGTGTCCACAGCGTGGTCTCTAGATACTGACAAAATTTACACAGAAGCTTCAATAACGGAGGCGGAGAAGAAGTCTTGCATATGGATCATAAAGACCGATGAATACAAAAATAGAACCAAGAAAAGGATAATAATTACATGGGACTTCCGTGAAATTTGTTATCATTGTTTCTGTATTTCGTAGAGCATTCGAGTAGAGAGAGATATAACATCTGATCGTATTTATTTTCACATCTTCATTATTATAACAACACTCTGGGTTACAGCATCAGTCAAAATTATGACAGAATAAGCGATTTAATTTTTCGAAATATATCAGGCGTTTTCATTTAGAGTTTCGTCAACAGCAATAAATTTGAGATGCTCCTAGATTTTTCATGTTGTTGTTATGTTTAGCAAAAAGAGTAATTCAATTGCAGTTATGAAATGATCCAAGAGCGAGTCTTTTTTTTATAAAAAAAAGTGAAACAGAAGACAAGACAGATGAAATATTTGCTGAAATGACGTAATTTCTGGAGCTTTCCAGATATCGCTGATCGATAGTTGGATACAGGGAAACGCGTGTAATATACACATTGTTGCGATATAGATACATATGTAATGTGTTAACTGTTTACAATAAAACATTAGCAACTAATGCGATGAATGATCAACAGGAATATCAAATATTTGTGGCAGCAAAAAGTATAATTTCTTAAAAGTTGTAGCAAGGGAAACTGTTCCCGCTCTCCGTTCGTGAGAATCGCCAATAACGGTATCAGTTCATTGTTTTACATGAATTAAGCAACGTGATCGCCTTGTGACATACGCCGTTTTTTTCAACAATGTGGCGAAGGAACATTTGACGTACCTTCGAGGTTGTGCAAATGTGGTTGGAAATGCCTTTCTCGTGCGACTACATTTTACGTCCATGTGGTCGTAATGTATGTTCTGAGAGCCCAAACGCTTCGTCGCCAACAAACACATACGCCCTAACTACTTCACTGCCATTTGGTAAGCCAGAAGGCTCAGGTATATACAATGTATTTCGGTTCAGGGGTTTCCGCAGCTTTCATTTTTTAAATGTGCTCTCTGAATCTCTTCCAAACGAGCCGGTCCATCCAAAAGTAATGGGTAATCTTAGTTGGCCACTGCTAGAACAACAACGGGTTAGAAGTAAACAGTGACCCACTCATCTATGGCTTCACCTAACAAATGTGTTTCCCATCCATTGCCCCTATTATACAGTTCGGAAAATTCACACGGGTTTGGAATCCGTTTGCCGTATTCTGTACTCGTGTATCGGCTGACGCAGACATTTGCCACGCAGCCTGTCGCACATCGCGCAGCACTCTGTTCCCACTGTGTCACTGGCTGTTGGCTTGTCAGTTCTGTATGTATCGTGCAGATCAGTTACGTCAAAAACACTAGGCAAATACCTAAGAAATATTTAAAAGGTTTTATATTTTATGTTGAATTTCCGTTTCGTTCTTTTTTTCTCTTGTAGGCTAGAAAGGTCAACAAAAGTGGCGTAACGTTAGGAACTGTTAGCGGAAATGTACAAACATAGAAAAAAAAAATACCTTGCTGTGAAGCAGTAAAAAGATTGAAATACGTGTATCTACTGGCCAACCGGGGTTCTTGGTGCCTGTTCTAGAAGCAACAGATTCAGTTTCAGGTCTACATGAAGACTGAAGACAACATCGGCAATCGGGTAAAATCAGATGACGGCTTAATACCTGATCAGACTTCAGTAGGCTCATCAAGTCCATAACAGAAAATAAATCAGGAGTGAGAAAACTGGCCTGAAGCTAAGAGGCGGAAATTTCTGGATAGTGTAGGCCACCAATTCCTTCTCCGTTCCCATAGACGAAATTAAATCGTTTTTCAATTCCTCGTTGCACACTTTGCGTGACTGGAATTCCCGTGACTGGAATTCCGTATTGAGATTTTACTCCCACTAAAGTGCATCCGAAACGCAAAATCGCAATCATTTCATGGTTATGCAACTTGTCAGCCACCCAAAAGTCATAGGATATCTCCTAATGTATCGAACCTCCTTTTGCCCAGCGTAGTGCAGCAACTCAACGTGGCATGACTCAGCAAATCTTTGAAAGTTCCCTGCAGAAATACTGAGCCATGCTGCCTCTAAACCCGTCCATAATTGCGAAAGTGTCGGTGCATTGTTTCGTGCACGGACTGACGACTCGCTTATGTCCCATTATGTTCGATGGGATTCATGTCGGGCAACCTGGGTGGCCGATGACATGGCTTGTTGTCATGGGAAAATGGGGTTCATGTCTGGTGGCAGATGGTCGTACGTCACCATTTCTAGTCAGTGATCGGTTCAATTGAACCAGGGGACGCAGTCCATGCAGTAAGCCCAGGACATTTTCAAACGTTACGTAGCCAGAAAATGTTTACTGTCAGGCTGCAACTGCTCATTTGCGGCAGATGCAATCTCAACAGTGTCGGCTGGAAGAAACTGTGACGTTCGTTGAACTATCGCTTTTGGATCCAAAAGACTGTTCATTATGATTCTGAGCTAACTTTATCTTCAGAAATAAGAAGTAAAAAAAAAAAGCCAATATCGTTACCTTTTTGTGTGTACGTTCTTTTAAGTTACATCCAACTTACCTGTTAAACTCACTAAAGAAAAGAAAATTCAGCTTGTTATTTTATTGTCTTTAGCACCATATTATCACCATATTTTTTAAAAAGAGTTATGAAAATAGCAATAGACATTGAAGGTAGACCTAGTCTCATGTCCATGCCTCTGGAATGCATTTCTAAACGTGTGGTGTAATTCACCAAAGCTCGAGAAAGACATTCCGAATCAGCTGAAAGATTTCGATTCATCCTCTCGTAGCTTGTTAAACAACGAAAATAAATGTAAGAAGTTCCAACGAAGAGCGGTGCGTTTCGCCGCGGGATCGTTTAGTCGGCGCGAGAGCGTTACCGAGATGCTCAGCAAACTCTAGTAGCAGACATTACGAGAGAGGCGTTGTGCATCATGAAGTAGTTTACTATTGAAATTTCGAGAGAATTCTCTCCGGGAATTGTGGGACAACATACTTCTTCCTCAAACATAGATACACTTCATGAGCAAGACGAAAAACTTCGAGAAACTAGAACCTTTATACCGACGATCATTCGCCAGTGGAACAGGGAAAGGGGGGGGGGGGGGGGGAATCCGTTAGTGGTACCAGAAGTGCCCTCCCTCCGCCACACACTATTCGATGGCTTGCTGAGTGTCATGCGGACAAATTTAAAACGCTCCTTGTAGTAACCGACTACGCCGACTAGCAGCTGGAAAAAAAAGAAGAGAAGGAAACAAATGCGGTCTACTTTCGTGGCCGTCTCGCGGCTGTGAAGAGAAGCATATGCATTCTAAGAATATTTCTTGCCGTACTAGAGGGAATAGTGTTTTGTTTTCATTCGTGTACTGAATTTCTATTGTCATGTAGTTGCAAAGTAAATTGTTATCAGGTAGGCCTTATATTTTTTAAAACTTTGTGTACAAGAACAGCTACTGAATTTCTCGAGAAGACAAGGGAAAAAAGACACAATAATAGCTAATTCTGCTCCTGACACTGCGAATATTTGTCTCTAGTTGTAAAAAGAAACAAACTCTTTAATGCAACGTCAGCTTTCAGTATGACATATGAGGCGTGTTTGCACACAGCGAATGGCCAGAACATGGAGTGTGGATCGTCGTAGTCAGTTGCAGCCGACCGCCAGTTTATATCACTTACGTACTTGGATCTGGAGACAAACATGTCTCTCCTTCTAGTGTTGAAAACTGATACGTTTTGCTACCCACGTTTCTTACACGGCAATGTAAGACCTAAAATGCACCAATCGTAAATTGGGGAGCGACTATAGTTTTAACTGAAACTTTTCGATATATGTGCGATGTTTTACTTGCGTTACAAATATCATAATACGAGGAACAACGAAGAGGGAGCAGTGCAAGGTGTAAGACTGTAAGGTGCGAAACAATAAATCTCTTCAATCGAATAGTTTTCCTCAACATCGAATGAGAAATGTTACACAGCTCGGAACACATGCGAATCCCAGAACAGTGGTTTTACGCGAGAAATAAGTGTTAAGTAGGAAATTACATCAACTGATGTACCTTTTTAGAAGCACAGTAGACGATTCGATATTTGGCCATCCGCATATCGTACCGCAGCTATCCCCATGACTACACGATTCTGCGTCTAGCCACAGTACGTGCCGGCCGCGGTGGTCTCGCGGTTCTAGGCGCGCACTCCGGAACCGTGCGACTGCTACAGTCGCAGGTCCGAATCCTGCCTCGGGCATGAATGTGTGTGATGTCCTTAGGTTAGTTAGGTTTAAGTAGCTGTAAGTTCTAGGGGACTAATGACCACAGCAGTTGAGTCCCATAATGCTCAGAGCCATTTGAACCTCAGTACGTCTTCCTTTGCTCGAGTGGCCCGAACTTAGTCTCGCGGCTGCGGTTCCTCAGCAGCGTCTGCGACTTGCAGCGATCTCGGAGAGCTGCAACAGCTTACAGTACAGTACAGTGCTGTTACTGACGTGTCCAATTTCTATTTCCACCATGCTGTAGTGAGATATGGCTTCTTGTTCCAGCTTCCAAAACAATTTCGATATGTTAACCACATTTCGTGTATAGTAATGTAACAGCTAAAACGAACCGAACATCAGGTAGCCAGAGACCACTTTTACATTGCAAACCCTTCAAATGTTAGCTGGTCATAATAACCATGAGCAATATCGAAAAAATACGGTATTTCACCCAGCTGTAACGTGACATTATAAGATTAGGAAAAAAAACAGCCATAGGTGTTAATTAGTTCAAAATCGAATGAGAAGTATTATACAGTGAAGAAACCGCAAAAGTCTGGAAGAAGTGTTTTACAATTTTTTTTACAGCAAAGGGCGAACCTCTACTGAGAAACTATTTGCGTGAGTTGATATAGCTTTGCTTCATTTACGTACAGTTTTTCTTACAGCTAGAAAATGAACTACTCATTTTCGTCTCCTACTGTTTTCAGCCGAAGGCGAGAGCCAATTTTGCGAAGTGCTCGTCTTCCGTGGACGCCAATCACACAGCGGTGATCACAGCTGCTACCGTGTCGTAGAAACTTCACTTTCACCTTAACTGCATCTGCCAGGACGGCGTATTTACTACTTACAAATGTCCGCAGGGACTACTTGCTGGAACGTAATAGACTGGTCAGCCGGCATGAGAGTGATGGTGGGTAAGAGGGTCTACATCTCAGCTACATTTACACAACGCAGGCCGCTGTACAGTGAATAGCTGAAGGTACTTGCTACCAAAGTTAGCGATACCGGCACTCTAGTATATTCCATTTGAGAACTGATCGAGCGGAAACTGCCTCTGTATGTGCGCAAATCCTTGCTCTCGCGGCCATCCCTATAATTTATTTCATATGTTCGTTCTATTTTTGTTTTTGTTTCCCATCGTTCACGAACTGTATGCAGGATACGAACAAAAATACAGAAACACCAAAAACACTGAACCTTACCATACCTAATACAGTGTAGGGAACCCGTTGGCATTCAAAACAGCTTCCAGTCACTTGGGAATGGATAAGTATTGGTCCTGTATGGTTGTTAAGGGAATCACACTTCCAGTTAAATAACCGCAAGTTCAGGTCAAAATGATGGAGGTGGATAGCGATTGTGCACCGCCAGGGGAGATGCGACAATTCATTCTCGTGCTGAGAAAAACAGCCCTGGATGATGCGAGTTGTGCGAACAGGGCCCATGTCCCCTTGCAACGCAGCATCGCCATTGGGGAACAAACCTTGTGCCATGAGATGGACTTGATTACCCAAATAACCATATAAATTTGGTGGTAATGCGACCTTGCAGCGTAACCGTGGGGCCCATGGAACACCACAATATGGCTGCCAAAATCATCACAAAACCTCCACCAGGGCTCAGTCTTGGGATGTGAAGTCGGCCAGATGTAGGAAACTATGTGAAACAAGACTCAACCGACCAAATGACTTTCTTCCAATGGTCCACAGGCCAGGTTTTATGGCTTCGGCATCATGTTTTCCTGTTACCGGGCATTTGCGTCATTGATTTGCAGTTTTGGAATTCCAGCTCGCACTGCAATTCCCGGCGGATGTAGCTACCTTCTTGTTGTAGTTGTGCTGATAGTGTTCGCGAGTGCGACATTCAGTTGTGGAGTGACTTCTGCAGCTGTCGTCCTGTTGTTTCTCGTCAGAATCCTCTCCATTGCTCGTCCCTCACGGATAAGTTTTCCGCTTTCCATGTATGCAGTATAAACATTCGGTGTGGTGCCTCCTGAAACACGAAACGCTTCGTCTCCCATGATTACGGAAGCACCCATCATAGGTACACCAAAACTTGCCCACGTTCGAACTCAGATAGCTCACAACTGACTGATACTATTGAGGTCATTGCGCAGGAGCCGTCCGTACTCAAATACAACAACTCAAGATGCAAGCGTGGCTAGTATCTGCATTTATGTTCACCCAAGCATATCTCGCGCTTTAAATTGAAAACATTAGTGATCCTATTACTCTTCCCTGGGCAGTGCCGATGTTACTAACGACGTGAGTTGTGTGTTACCGTATCCATGCAGTGTGTGCTGAGCTGATGGGCTGAGCTGGAGCCTACGAAGCTATTAATGCAATGCGGTTGACATTTACAAGTCCTATTGCTGGCGGAAAGGTACGTTTTACATCATTTGACAAAAACGCGTCCTCGTAGATATTTTATGAACTGCAACAGGTTGTTTTTGTGTCAGATGGTATCCATAATACTGAGTAGTTTAGATGAACTGGTGCAACACGGGGCACCTGTTAGGTCACGGCAGCTGATGCTGTGGGCATGTTAACCTATGGTGGTTAATTCAGTTCCACCTGGTGAAACATTTGCGAGTCGCTTAGGTACTTAAAACGTCAAAGATGTATCGCCCCAGATTTTAGGCTTTGAGTTTATGACTTAGGGTTCTCATTCGAACGCGTTAGCTACTTTTGACCTACGATATAATGCTGGTAATTATTATATTGATTGTAGCATCGCAGTTATCTTACATTATTTGCTGATTAATGGTTATTTACTGTTGTCATGGAGTAACTTTTGTACTTCTCTCTGATTAAGAGAGGCTGCGATTCATACGTCAAGATGATATTTGCTCCCGAGATGTCTATAATTCCCGTGACATTTTTGCATGCGTTTGATCTGTACGATTTTATCTTTTCAACTTCATCATAATTGATATAAAACGAGGAAGTCAGTTAGGTACCTTAAATACACACATTCTGATGCAATCTTGGATTCTTCGCGAGTCGCAGTTAATATATTTATTTTGCTCCAGAAACAAGTGACCAGGAAGAAAGATTAGTAAAAGTAGATCCTCAGTAGCTAGATTGTCCGAGAGTCCCGGAGATGGCACGAAGACAGTTGCTTACGAGCGACTGCGCGTTCGAAGATCGAACGCAGTCACGAGGAGAAAGTTGCTCCTAGATGTTTCCCAAGGAGCTCGCATCCACTTCGCTGCACGTCTCATACTCGTCTAACCTGATCGGGAATCAGAAAGAAGAGATGAGGAACTTTGTTGTGCCTTTCGGGCCAATTGAACAGCAAATCAAGCGAATTTCTTTGGCTCAAAGTAACTCGTGTCGTGCGCAGAAAAGTTGGGTGCACGATAAGTTTTGTTGAAACGCGCGACTTTGGGCCGAATCGAGGACTGATTCCTGCATCGACCTGGACTTCGGTGTTTGTACTCTACCTCGTCCACACGCGGCGCCGTATCTGAGCTGTACAAACCAGCCGGCGCTAATGTGATTGCCGTGCCGCAGCGGCTGCGGCCACTGTGTGCATCACAAGCCGTGACTCACGCCGGCTCCGCCGTCTTCACTTCTTGCCGCTGTGCGCGCGCTGCTCTCATTCAAAATGAGCCAGGTCAGTCTTGAAGGTGTGCGCACACACGCGCGCGCTCGCACGCACGCACACACACACACACACACACACACACACACACACTCACACACTCTATGGATCCTCGTCAAAGACGGAAAATGCTAAAGCATGAGATTGTAACGGTCTTACCGGTGAGGCGTACGCTTTATGACATGATGGTTATTACGCTTACTGTTGGCTGGTTAGAACTAATTGTTCGGCTTATCCAGGCTCGCAGAACGGAAGGTGCAGTCCGCACTGAGACGAAACGACACTTTGCAACAAAGGTCGCACGACGCGACGCTTATCGTTTCGGCGCTCCTGTTTTCACTGGAATGATGAGATGTCCGCCGCGACTCGTCATATGACAGACAAGGAGACAACACGAATCACTTTTGAGTTTCAGGTGCAATCCTGAGCTCTTCTAAAGAGGCCGTTATTGTGGTTCATCATTTTTTAAAGTTCAAGAAACTGAAAAAGGAAAACAAGTGCTGGGTGTGCGTGCACAATGCTATAAATATCAGATATTCACTGGGTGGACAAAAATATGGAAACGATAAGATACAACACATTGCCGTACCTAATTCGGTGTAGGAGACACGTTGGCATTCTGAATACCTCTAAAAAAAGACGTCTCGGAGTGTATAAATACACGTCCTGTATGATTTCCACAGGAATCTTGTACCTTATGCAAATCTAAGTAATGGTGATGGAGTTGAATAGTGATCACGCACCTTTCTCCCCAAAGTATACCACAGAGGCTCAGTAATTTTCAGATGGTGACTATACTGACTAGGGGAGATGCGACAACTCATTCTTGTGCTCTTCGACGATGCGAGCTGTGTGGACAGGGGTCATGTTGTGGAACACAGTATAACCGTTGTATGACATGGCCCAATTCATTACCGAAGCCCGCCGTGTTTCATTCCTGGGACGTAAATTCGGTGGAAGCTTGAAAAAGTGTCCAACAAGACTCAAACGACCAAATAACATTCTTCTACTGCTCCACAGACCAGATTGTGTTGCTTCGGCGCCAAGTTTTCCTGTTAAGTACATTTGCACCACTGAAGTGTGGCTTTGGAATTCCGGCCCGATCTGCAATAATTCCGTGCTTTTGAAACTCCCTTCGTGTTGTTTTGGTGTTGAGAGTGTTCGCGGGCGCGACATTCAGTTCTCTCATGATTTTTTGTAGCCGTTGTCTTGTGATTATTCGTCACCATTCTCTGCAATGGCCGTCCGTCACAGTCACTCAGCACACATTTTAGTCGGCATTTTGATTTACCGGATGACGTTTTTTCGCTTAGCCAATGTGCGACATAAATCTTCGATAAGGTACTTCGTGAAACAAAACGCCCCGTCTCCCTTGGTTACGGAAGCACCCACCATACTGACACCAGCAGTTTGCTCACGTTCAGTTTCACGTAGCTCCCACATACAGCATTGACAGCTTCACAGTATACAGTTATGACCATCACTAGTATTTGAAACGTATTAAGAACATTGCGCCGGTTCCGTTCGCTGTCAAATACAACAAAACTACCTACATGCTTGGCTAGCATCTCCATTTTATGTTCAAGCATGCGTTTTTCGCTGTGTTTCCATATTTTAGACCAACTCCTGTAGTTCAGGGCAACGGCCTTGCCGCAGTGGATACACCGGTTCCCGTCAAATCACCAAAGTTAAGCGCTGTCGGGCGTGGCCGGCACTTGGATGGGTGACCATCCGGTTCGCCACGCGCTGTTGCAATTTTTTCGGGGTTCACTCTGCCTTGTGATGGGCAATTGAGGAGCTACTCGACCGAATAGCAACGGCTCCTGTCAAACAAAACCACCATAACGACCGGGAGAGAGTTGGGCTGACCACACTCCCCTACTATTCACATTCTCATTGAGGATGACACGGCGGTCGGATGGTCCCGATGAGTCACTTGTGGACTGAAGACGGAGTGCTTTGGCTGTAGTTAGGCTATGGTTTCTTGTGAGCTATTCCAAAGCGAATGCAAGCTGCACGAGTTCTACAGAATGAGTGCAGATAGTTTCAACTTTTTGGAAAAAATGGTATCAGGTGCCCTAACAAAGCAAGGCACAAATTTTCAAGTTGCTACATCTACCCCTGAGACGCTATTCATTACAATAAGTTTATTTTAAGTAAGACATCCTAGTACGGCATTTCATTCAGTGTGGTAATACATAAATAATGGTTACAAATTGATGTGCGGTAGCGTTCTCGCTTCCCGGGTTCGATTCCCGGCGTGGTCAGGGATTTTCTCTGCCTCGTGATGGCTGGGTGTTGTGTGTTGTCCTTAGGTTAGTTAGGTTTAAGTAGTTCTAAGTTCTAGGGGACTGAATGACCATACATGTTAAGTCCCATAGTGCTCAGAGCCATTTGAACCATTTTTGAACAAATTGATGAATCTGGAATAGTATTTCTACAATTCATCGAATGCAAGCTTTCATGGCCGATTTGTGTCAATGCTGATATTAGTTTTACGGGCATTAGGCCTTGGTCCAAAGCATAATTATCTGCCCAATATTTCGTCTTCCAGTGCTGTAAACATCGTTAGAGGCTTTTGAGCAGTTACCAGAGTCGAATAGGCTTAACAGGCCATACTGTTGATATGTATCCCACGTGACGGTCGTCGGACTGCTGCCTCAAATCGCAGAGTTTCGCTGACGTATTTTGTGGAGTTTGTAGTGGGGAAGAGAGAGCTCTATTTGTTTAGTGTGTAGCAACTAGTGTAATGTCATTCGTTCTCCTTTTCAGTTTGAGTTATTTTTGTGCTTTTGAATTTCTATGGCATCTCTCTACATCCTAGCGTAATAATGATTAGAGCTTGCTAAAACAGAAGTGTTAGAGAACGAATATATTTCCCTGGTCTCCGTGCATGGATTACTACTGCTAGTTTATTCGTCTTGCCCAGGCGACAATCCTCTTCTGCTCCTTAAGGCTGGTGTTAATAATCTTTTTGTATTTCCTATGTAGGCCTACACTTGAGCGCAGATGCAAGGGAGCCTATAATTATACTGTAGTTACAGCAAGCGACAGGCGTAGGTCTTTTTCAGTGTTCAAATTCTTGCGCACCTTACTTGCTGGTTTAAACGCTATCAGTGTCTTCTATCACAAAGTTTCCTGAAATGTCATAGTATAGACTGAGAAAGAATCCAGTCAGCATCGTTAGCTGATGAGTCCCGGCGTCTTTTATTTTCAGTAAGTTGTTTCCTTTCCAGTTACTGCTTGTATCGGCAGCATACGCGGCAGTGTGTCCGCGTCTGGCGCCTAGCTGCCAGCCTCGTCACAGAAAACCTCAAATATACCTCACGTATTTTCTCGAGAATGAAAAGAGGCGAGGCTCTTCTTCTACCGCCGTTAAGAACAATTTCAATACCTTAGCAACATTTCGAGTGCAGCAACATTCCCGTCATAAAATGCACCAAGGAAGAAGACTGCATGGCGGGCGGATAACGCACGCGAATCCAGGAACATTGGTTTTTAATTTTCTGCATGAAAAATAAAAGTTTTGCTGAGAAAATAATTAAAGAGCTTTTCTTCATCTACGTCGAACAGTTTTTTAATCGTACGATACGAGTTGCATGGAGCAAGCAGAACTCCATATTGAGCCGGGCGATACGATAGAGATACGTACCGGCGTTGTATCGCTGTCGTCCCAGTGTCAACCAGTTAAGTCGTTTCCACAGCTGTGTGGTACGTTCGCCGCCTGGTTGCCAATTCAGCTGTAAGAGGTAATTTAGAAGCCGCGCCACCTTCTGCGTTACTTACCATCCGAACAATTGCTTTGGAAGATGCTAATTATGGTACAGTTTCCGAGGCATGAGAAGCTTTGCTCTTTCTAAGTTTATCGAAGGAGCCTGGAATGCTAATTGTATATGTTTTGCATGTATATACCGATACCTTCTCGTGACTGCTCAATTAGGCATGACCGAGGAAGACGTCACAGTGGGAAGGCGCTGGATTCGTATGCAGGGGGATGGCCGTTCAGATCGCCGTCCGGCCATCCAGATCAAGGCGAATGTCGGGACGGTTGCTTCGAAAGGGCACCGAAGATTTGCTTCTCCATCATTCTCTAGCCCGGCTTAGTTTATAACGACGTTGGAGGTGACCAGTCTTTCCTCCTTCATCTGGAAAGCATGTGGTTACAAACTAATCTCAGTTCGTTCATTGGGATAAACTGAGCCTCCGGTTAGCTCCCAAACTGCGCCGAAGAAGCGATTATATTTTCAAAAAAAAAAAAAAAAAATGTTCAAATGTGTGTGAAATCTTATGGAACTTAACTGCTAAGGTCATCAGTCCCTAAGCTTACACACTACTTAACCTAAATTATCCTAAGAACAAACACACACACACACACCCATGCCCGAGGGAGGACTCGAACCTCCGCCGGGACCAGCCGCACAGGCCATGACTGATTATATTTTCAGAGTTTAAATTCAGCTACAACTAAATTGCTGAAGTTCAGAGTGCCTTTGAGGTTTACCGTGCTCTCCGAAGTAGAGAAACAAACCGTGGATAGTCTCGTCGTAGTATTACCAGATTCCTCTTCAAATATGGGTCGGAGAAATAAGATCAAGTGTTCACGGTTATTCGGCATGACACTTGCAACAATTTGTGGCGCGGATCATTGTGCAAATGTGGCAGTGCACCGTTAATAATATCCTTGTCGTCAATGAGATGTTGACCTTAGAGAACATTCCACTGCTTTTCATGACTGTAACTGTCGTTTGGTTCTGAACCTCGCACAGTTGCTCTGTTAAAAGCGTAGAGTTTAGAATGCATCATAGTACGGATGTGAAACAATTTGGATAAGAAGGCAATGGAGGCCTTTGAAATGTGATGCGATAGTACATAGCTGACTATTATGTGGGTATATATCGCATAACTTAACGACGAGGTTCTGAATGGAACTGAGATACTGAATAGATTGGCGAAAAAAAAAAAAAAAAAAAAAAAAAAAATACGGCACAATTTGATACGATACAGAGACACAAGGAACAGTTTACTTGGCGCGGAAGGAAGTTTACGTGAGGAGGTAGGGAGGGAGAGTGGGTAGGAATAGTAGACGGAGACACCAAGGATCGAATACAACAGGCGCGTTCAGTAGGCTGCAATAGTGAAAGCGGAGATGGAGAGAATTGCATAGGATGGACTAACGTGGAGAGCTGTATCAGACCAGTCCTCGGTCTGAAGACCACAATAACAACAGCAGCAGACTTCATTATTTCATATTTATTAGGAAGCACCCATTGATTTTCTGATGGGTTGCCCATAAAGAATTTCTTTGTGACTCTTAGTGAAGGTAAAGTGCGCACATACGCTGTTACAACATGGTGACGTAAGAAAGATAAAGGGACTGAGCGCTCTAATGGAAAGCTGTATCAGCGAGGAAGAGTTTTAATATAGCGCGTAGCCGGCGTAATTAATCCCAAGCAGATAAAGCCCTTATCATCCCTGTTGCGTCTGAGATTTATTGGCTCACTCGTTGTATGACTGCAGATGGTGTCTATTCGAAGTCTGTCCGCTTCTCATCTTCCGTCAGATTTAATTTTGGAAGGAAAATCATGAATAGCAGCATACTAAATACGCAGTCACACGGGGATTATTAGCTTAAAAGTGTGACGGCGATGATGTTGATAAGCATAACCCATCACGGTTGGACCATTTTATTGTCTTCGACAGCTCACATTAGAAGAGCCAGAAAAACAAGGGAAAAATGGAATCTTTTGTTTAAGCTATAGTTGGCTTGAATGTTGATTGTAATATAACAGTAGTGTCTGAGCTAATAAATGCAGGCAGTTTTGGAACTGACATCTATATGCTCTTAATAGCGTTTCAAATGGGACAGAATAACTTTCATATTCTTTTGTGTAGATCTTGTTGTTTTTTTCGTTTGATCAGCCGAATGACGGCACGAACATGAAAACTGATTGGAAATGTGAAATTCATGATTCAAATGTTATCGTATTTTGATGCGATGTGGAATGTACAGGGTCAAGGAATTTTCTGACTCGTCCGAGCAGCTTTCATGGAAGAAAAGCGCTTCTCTCTGTCTGCCTGTCTGTCTGTCTGTGTGTGTGTGTGTGTGTGTGTGTGTGTGTGTGTGTGTGTGCAGGTAGGTAGGTAGGTAGGTAGGTGGAGTCCATATTTATGCCGGCGGCAGTGTTATGTTACGCACATGGTAACTCCGCTGCTTGTCCTGATTAATGGGGATTTCAGAAGCCCCTAAACAAGGGTGAAGGTTAACCTACCTGTACACGGAAAGTTGACTGAACTCCAGAAATTACGTGGTAGCGTCTCGTTTTTATTTTTTATGCACTGGTCTTCGAAGATACGTAGCTAGCGTGATGGGCGGGTTACAAGAAGCGCGCCTCCTGGCATGCATATTAGCGGGCAAATGTGGCGCCAAGGCCTTTATTAAAGGTGGAGATGTTTGAGTATGATACACCATTTCCGAAACCTAAAACACAGTCTACGTTTAAATGTTGACAGGTGAACTGCGCAGCGGTTATAAATGGTGCGGAAGTCTCGGGCCATAATCACACGGGGAGTCTAATGAGATTAAATTAACGATTATTTCGGTACATAAGGTAGTACAGGTACTCCATTATTCGGTAACGTGCTAGTACGTTGAGTGTTGATACATATTTTCGTCCACAAGAGAACCAATGTAGTGGTCGATGTGTTACTTTATGACTCGAAACTGACAACGGCTGAGTCTTTACTGCACTGTTCTCGTAGGAATCATTTCTTGAAGTATAGAAGCAGAAGAAAGTGATCATGAGGTATCATAAGTTACCAATACATGAAGATTCTGCAAATTTTGAATGATTGTATTACAGCTATAATTGCAGTTTCTTGCTAGTTTATGACAGTCCGTCTATTAATAAATTAGCTTTACAACGTATGAGCCATGTCTTTCTCAGACGAAAGCCGCCCCCCACCCCCCTCCATCCCCACCCCTGCCCAAAAAAATCGTATGTTCAATTGGGAGTTCATCTACAAAGGCCAGTTACTATCTATGTCTGCAGGTTCGTAAAACATAAAAAATTGCTGACGCTGATGTCCGCGCTATTCAGCACCCAACTATTTTGGATATCAAATGTTGAAGAGGAAGAGTAACTATAATGTTAATCAGAACATAGTGGAACTGTTGTTATATATGCTCGCGTAAGGGCGGCGAATCGTAACCCTGCCCGGTCCTCCAGATTTAGACAAGCACGAGAGTTCGTGCTCTGTCTGTAATGACCTCGTCGTTGACGGAAGTTTTCAACCCAGGCAGTTTGACCTACCTTCCTTCTCTCTTTTAGTTGGTTAAAACTTAAAATGCCTCAGATCCTTCAAAGTAACCAGCCTTACGGAGAAGTGGAATTTATAAGTTTTGCGGCTCACATATCAGCGTAACATTTCAGTGATGCTAACGTAAGAATAATAGCTCGCTGTTGTCAGAGTTTTCATAGAAGACATAGGTTTTCATGCTGAGTGTATAGAATGGCATCTAATTAGCCGGTGAGAAAGCCTGACATAACAACTTTACGGCAGGTTGACACTGGCGCGGTGCAACCATCGTGCATACGGTCAGTGCCACTACATAAATAATACTCTTTTGTAGGCACACAGAAAAGTATTCAATTTGCATTTTTGGTAAACCTGGAGACGCATCCCGTAAACGTAATGAAATGAAAGCATATGGAGGCCAACCTTTCTTTTAATCAAAAGATTTCGCCATTACTTTTCTCCATTTCATTGTTTGGCTTACAGACACACTTCCAAAGTGATGGCGCTTGCAGTGTTTACTCTACTACGTATACTCTTTCCTTTGGGAATATTCAGCTCACGTCGGTCTTTCGTCGAAATTGCTATTACTAGTGCCGTACTAGAAAGATGCACTTCGAGTGTATTACGGCTTCTATTGCATTATTGGCCCTAAAAACGTAATAAGAGTGATGGTTAACATTTCGTGTATGACGATGACATTAGAGGAGGATGCACGAGCTCGCACTGGGAGACGATGTCGCAGGAAATAGATGGTATCGTTTTAAAAGGAACCGTGCCAACATTGCCCTTAAGCGACTTACGGCAAATCAAATCTGGATTACTGGTCAGTGAGTTAAACCGCCACCGTCTTAAATGTGAGTTCCGTGTTTTACCACCGCACCACATCGCTCGGTGGAAAATTGTGTTGTAGGAATTCGGGAAGATCCTTTTTTCGCAAAGATACTATTACGAATTCACCTTAAAATATTTGCGTGAGGCCTTAATCTAGACCTAGATCTGTACATCAGAAATTACTTTGTCACTGTGTCGTAGCTCATTGACAATGGTTTTTCAAGAGGTCTCAGTTCTATTTCAATTTGCTTTTACCTTCTTATACACCTTGAATAACTACGCTCTAAACCCAATAAAACAAGATAATCGGTCTTCTGAAGTAGCATTGTCTAAGTAAACGTTTGTAGTGGTCTACAGCCTGTTAGAGAGTTCTCGTTAATTTTTTAGCAGCCGGTTGATTCAAAAGTGAGAGTGCGTTTGTGTTGCAGATACGCGGAAAATGTAAGGTTAGCGCGTCACAGGTGGACTGTGCCGGACCAAGACGGTGTCAGTTGGCGCCTCCATGCTGGTTTTGTTTACACTTTGACCTTTGGCCGCCGCGTTTGGAGAAAACGTGTGCGACCTACGGCAGCAAGGGCACGGGATGCCGCTACCTGTCTCACTCTCGTCAGTGTGACAAGTGCCGCAATTTTGCGGCTCCTCTGCTGACTCTCACGACAGAGCCTGAAAGCCATGCAAAATTATCTTCTCGCTCATGGTCAGAGAAAACAGGGCATGTACATTAGTATGTTTTGCTGATTAGCATTTGAACCATGTCGGCTCACGGTTTCAAGGTCAACATCGATATCGTGGCGCAAAACCACCTACAGATAAAATGTGCCTGCCGGTCTCGTTGTCGCTACAAAGTGAAGGCAATGGATCAGTGTTACTAGAGCAGACGGACAGGATGCTTCGCAGACGTATGCGCGAATCGTACCTTCAAATCAGTGTGTTTGAAAGGGGGCACATAATTGGATGAGAGAATATGATGCATCCATCCGGGAGGAAGTCTTTTGGCAGCGCAACGGCTGTGTTCAGATTGGTTCACGGAAGGCCGTAGAACACGACGAGATGGATGCAGCCCAAGCCAGCCCCCGAGAAGATCGACACCCCATCCGAATGGCATTGCAGGACAGATCTGCGTCCTCCTTGGCTCTGGCGCAACAGTGGAACAGTGTAACACATTCTGCACTGTAAGGGGTAGCAGTCGGTCGCCGTATACTACGACATGGGTTACGTGCGCATCGCCCAGTTCCCCGCCAACCTTTGACGAATGTGCGGAAACATGCTAGACGGCAATAGTGTATGGGACGACGTCACTGCGGACAGAAGTGGCGTCAGATAGTATTTTAGGATGAATCCAGGTCTGAGGCGTCATGTTACAGATTGTGCGGCCCCTCCCGCCGGAGGTTCGAGTCGTCCTTCGGGCTTGGGTGTGTGTGTGTTGATCTCAGCGTAAGCTAGTTTAAGCAGTGTGTAAGTCTAGGGACCGATGACCTCAGCATTTCGGTCCCTTCGGAATTCATACATACTTGTTTTTTTATCTTTACACTTCCTTTGCAGGACGTCCATATTCTAGTTGTC
Organism: Schistocerca gregaria; assembly: GCF_023897955.1. Taxonomy (NCBI): domain Eukaryota; kingdom Metazoa; phylum Arthropoda; class Insecta; order Orthoptera; family Acrididae; genus Schistocerca; species Schistocerca gregaria. The sequence continues at coordinate 801,080,594 of NC_064921.1, read as the reverse complement.
GTGTAATACCTGCTCATTGTCGTCCATGTAAGCCGCATTCTTAGTCAAATACCTACATAAACATATTGACGAAGTAGTTAGATGAAGCGATCTTGTTAAATGAGGGGATTGCGTAAACGTCACTGCGCTTACAAATAGTCAAGGTGTTGAGTTGTAAATTGTAGAGTAAGCAGTAGATCAAGATGTAGATATAAATAATGAATACTTTCAAGCAAAGGTGTCAAGTTAATGGGAAGGTCGGTAGAGAGTGTAAATCGATTTTGTACGTATTTTGCAACGTGGTCGTATCGAGTTGATTTGCGAAATAATGTATTATGAGCGTCGTGGTGGTTGTTGCTGCTGCAGCTGCTGCTATAGCGAAGACAGAGGGTGGTGGGGCTGGCACAGGGAGGGAGATGTGGTGAGTGGGAAATGATGGGCGAGTGGCGCAGTGTGGAGAGATGAACGCGCGGCTCATTGCTGACAGGCTAGTCGTGCGCCCCGCCGGCCGCCGCTTCCTGGAAGCTTGAGCCAGCGCAGCAGCGGCTATCAGCGCGCAGGTCAGCGGCGGTGTGGGCGGGGCCGCACGTGGACGTCGCAGGAAGTGCTGGCGGCGCCTCGCGACTCCCACCGGAAACGTACCCTCTCCCCTCCTGTATTCTACGTCCAGACAATCGGCCTTATTTCTCTCTGGCCGTGTTCAGCAGCCACAATCGGTTCGTCCAACATACCGCGACGCCAAATACTGATATCAAACTTTCCAGAAAGAATTTAAGTGGTGAACTCAAGACAACGATCTGCATACTTTCGACAGAATATAGGATACGCATGGTATAATAGTGCTCAAGTTAATTTATTCTGATTCCTTTCCTGTCGCTACCAAACCAGTTAGCGACGTTGTAGGCGCATTGAACTCTTACCCGGGAAAGGCTGCGTCCACGTCCCTGTCCGTGCTCCCTGCTTACAGATTTCTGTAGTTTCGTAGGGAATGTGAGCATCGCTTCTTCAGCATTTGAGATCCTATCTCGGCTGGGGTAGCTATCCTACTGCTCACGAGTTTTGGCGCTGAAATTTAAATACGCAAAAAGTGTGTATCGTAGTAGTGTGATAAAACAAAACAAGCTGGTAGCACTTTCAGGAGGAGTGAGACAACAAATTACTCCCCCCCCCCCCCCCATACATCTCGCGTATTGACCACGAGGAGAAAATTCGATAGATTATAGCCAATACAGAGGTCTACCGACAATCGTTTTTCCCGCGCACTATTCGAGAGTGGAACAGGGTTGGAGGGATCAGATAGTGATGCCGAAAGTACCCTCCGCCACACACCATTAGGTGGCTTGCGGAGTGTGATGTAGATGTAGTACTCTTCACATTTGTTTCACCTATTGCATGTACGTACATAACTGCGTCTAACGCTCGCGACCGGTCTTACCCGTAAAAAAAAAAAAAAAAAAAAAAAAAGAAAGGAAAAAAAACAAAAACTTAGCAGTCCAATATTTTGTGTGTATGTTTCGGCCAGCTATGAACAACGCTAATTTTTCTCTCAAACTTTAAGACTAGAAAACTATTTTTTTTTTATTTTTTCCGTTATCTAGCCTTCTTTCTTCGGTCATATTACTCGACTATTTTTATTAGGTTTTGGCTATAAACTCCAATCCATCATAAACTGCGTAGCCACGTTTCATGACGTCAGATTGTGAGATGCCCATTTCCTGTATGTCTTTTTTCACTTCCTGGAATCGAGAAAGCATTCTTTCTTTCCTTCCTTCCTCGGATGATTCGAGGGCCAGTCTCCTGATACAAAACAGTTTCTTGATCTTTCCTATCAACTGATACCTTCTTTTTAGTCAAGTTGTGCTGTAAATTTCTTTCTTCCCTATTTTTATTCAGTGCCTCCTCATTAGTTATTCGGTCTACCCATCTGTCTAATCTTCAGCATTGTTCTGTAGCACACATTTCAAAAGCTTCTATTTTCTTCTTGTTTGAACTGTTCGCTGTTCACGTTTCACTTCAATACATCGCTAACTTTCAGAAAATACTTCTTAACACTGAATTTATATTCTATATTAACAAATACTTCTTTTTTAGAAGTGCTGTCCTTGTTATTCCAGTCTGCATTCTGTAGCCTCTCTACTACGGCTTCGTCATTTATTGTGCTGCCCAACAAGCAAAACGCTTCTAATACTTTCAGTGTCTCATTTCCTAATATAAGTCACACAATAAAGGCAGTTCTCCACGTCCAGATTGTATACCAGTTAGGTTCGTTTCTGAATATGCTGTTTAGTTTTGTATTTAACATTCGTATACAACTGTTCGCTCGACGGCAGTTCCGTATGTAAGCACTGGAAAACTGCACAGCCTCACAATTCACAGAGAGGAAATCGAAGTAATCTGCTGAATTGTAGACCCATATCACTGACCTCAATTTACAGTAGGATTTTTTGAACGTATACTGTGTTCGAATATTATCAGTTATCTCTACTGACACATAGTCAGCACAGCACAGTTTCAGAAAATAGCGTTCTTATGAAACTCAACTGGGTTTTTATTCACATGAGCGAATGAGTACTGTCGACAGGGGATCTCAGATTGATTTTATATTTTTAAAGTTCCGGAATTCTTTTTGACATCATTCCACATAAACAGCTTCTAAACAAATTGCCTGACTACTGAGAATCGCCAAGTTTTGCGATTGGGTTTGTGATTCCCGTCACGAAGGTCACAGTAGTAACTGACGGGAACTCGTCGAATAAAACAGAAATGATACCTGGTGATCCCCAAGGAAGTATTAGAGGCCCTCTTTTGTTCCTAATCTGCTTGAACGATATGGGACACAATCAGAGCAGCCCTCTTAGATTGTATGCATATGATGTTATAGTTTACCGTCCAGTATAGTCATCAGAAGATCAAAACCAGTTGCAAACTGATTTAGACGAAATATCTGTATGGTGCGAAAAGTGGCAGTTGACTTTAAACCGTAAAACTACGAGGTCATCTACATGACTAAAAGTAAGAGATAAAATGTTCCGCAATCCTACTGTCCTCATGTCAGTGGTATGGATCTGTAATGCAGCAGATTACTTCTGTCTCCTTTCTTCTGTATTGGAGTGACATGTGCAGCTTTCCTGTCCTTACTTACGTAAACAGCTAGGGATTACACTTACGAACAACTTAGATAGGGCTCACATAGAAAATATTGTGGGTCGGGCGAAGCAAAGACTGCATTTACTGGTAGAACACAGAAGATACAGCATCCACTAGACGGCCTACACTACGTCTATTCGTCCTCTAGAATTAACGGAGGACATCGAAAAAATCCAAAGAAGGGCAGCCCGTTTTGAGTTATCGCGAAATAGGAGAGAGAGTATCACGCGTATAATTAGCGAGTTGGGTTGGCAATCATTAAAACAAAGGTGTTTTTCGTTGCTGCGAGATCTTTTCGTGAAATTTCAATCACCAGCTTTCTCCACCGAAAGCGAAAATATTTTGTTGACGCCCACCTAAATAGGGAGAAATGATCATCGTAATATAATAAGAGAAGCCAGACCCCGTAAATAACGATTTAAGTGTTCGTTTTTAGTTGGGTGGTTGATTCGAGGAATGGGATCAAACTGCAGTGACGTCATCAGTCACACAGAGTTGGGGAACGAAAGCGGCCGAACCTTTTCTGAGGGACCATCCCGGCATTTGCCTGAAGCGATTTAGGGAACTCACGGAAAACCTAAATCAGGATGGCCCGATGCAAGATTGAACCGTCGTCCTCCGAATGCCACTCCAGTGTACTAACCACTGCGACACCTCGCTCGGTAAGTTCATTTTTCCATGCGCCGTTAGAGAGGTAGAGAGGGTAACAGTAGAGAAATAGTCTGAAGGTGGTTCGAAGAACCATACGCCAAACACTTACATGAAAATTCCATACTAGTCATGTAGAAGTAGAGTTCCACTTTTAATTCGACTACATTCCGTCACTTTCACTCATCGTACAGCCTCTTTTCAAGACACGATCTATTCCTTTCTGCTGTCATTGGGAAATCTCAGAAGTTTTTCATTTAGTCTTTGTGAACTTTAATTCTTTCCAAATTTTTCTTTGGTTTCCTGTACCGTTGCTGAATGTACAGATCGAATTTTATCGGGGATAGGCAACATCCCTGTCTCGGTTCCTTCTTAACCATCCCTTCGACTCATAACTTGTTTTTTGTTCAAGCTCCCTTTGTTTGTTGACTGCTTCCTTTAGAATATCGAACAATGTATTCTAGTCAGCGTTATCTAAAGCTTTTTCTCTTAAGTCCACAAATACAATTAAGATAGTTTTGCCTTTCTTTAATATGTGTTCAAGGGTAAGTCGTAGGGATCAGTATTGCCTCGCATGTTCCTAAATTTCTCCGATATCCAAAGTGATCTCTCTCCAGGTTGGCGTCTACCAGGTTTTTCATTCTTCTGTAGATAATTCATAAGAGTGTTTTGGAACCATGGTTTATTAAAATGGCAGTTCGCTAATGGGCCCATCTGTCAGCACTTGCTTTCTTTGGAATTATTATATACTGATTGAGTCTGTGGGTATTCCTCCCGTCTCGTACTACTTGCACAACAGATGTAGCAGTTTTTTCATTTGTTCGTGTTGCATAACGCGACTAGCGCAAGCTTTTGAGACAAGTAGGTGAGAGACACATCTAGTTATTATACACTCCGCAACTCACAGTGCAGTGCATCTGCCATGTAATCTATGTGCAGAATCAATAGCGAATTGTTTGAGCAGCGGTCCTCAAGGGTGTTTCTTTGTAGGCTAGTATTGGACTGCTTCTTAGTAAACCGCTCTTAACTGTTGTAAGAAACAATGTTTACATGTTTCGCAGTGTTCTTGACATTCACCCTTAAATTGAAAGCATATTATGACATTAGAAAGGTCAGAGCTACAAGTAACACAGATTCATCAAGTGCGGACACTGCAAGGTGACACAGACGTGACGCAACGCAGCAAACGTGGGAAAATTTGAGAAGCCTTAACTTTCTTAACAATAATAATCAGCTCTGTCTTTGGGTTCTTAGTTACACCATGTGAACATCGAGCTTCGTTCATAGATCCCCCCTTTATGCACTCGTGTTACTCATGTCATACTGTGTGAGAATTTAGCATGTTATTCGGTTAGGTTTCTGTTTGACCTGTGATTTTGCTACATGTACTTAACAACTGGCATTATGGTTTCACTCATGAGTGAACCGGTATTTTTTTTTGTCGCTGATCGATAAGTATATGTAGGCCGCGAAACGATTTGTTTGGCGTCCCCGGATGTGTATGTCTGCGAGGTCGTCTACTTCTCAGCGCCTGGTGTTGTGGTGAGGACGACATGCAACAGACATTACCGCCATCTCGGGGCAGGCGCTGCGGAAGATTCCACGTTTCACAGAGCAATATGTCTGGTTCTTCTTCTTTTTTTACATAAATGGATTTCTCTTGGTTTTTACACCGAGCCCACGGTGAACAAACATTCATCTTCGCGTGGTTCTAGAGAAACTTTTCGCTTCACCACACGGAAAAACAGTGAGAAACAGCCCATGTAATAGAGAAATTACTACCTTAAATCAATTTCATGACTTTTATATGAGTTTTACATCAATGGAATGCGAAGTTCCAAAGGAAATGGTTCCTGGTTTTAAATTTGAAAATCGGCCTCTCCAAGATTTTATCCCCACGTTCCACCAGCTTTTGGTTGTTTGTGATTTCCTGAATTCGATTAACCCGAATGCTGCGATAATTTTTATCCGAAAAGTCAACACCGATGTCCTTCACTAACCTTACACAGTCCAGACGTTAGAAACCGTCTTCTGGAACTTACTTACACAGTGAGCCAAACTCAAGTGATTGTTCTTTTAAGATTTTTCCTTTGAACAGACAGGGAAAAAACACTTGCGTTCATGTTTTATATTGGCTGCGTACACAATTAATCATATTAATTTTTTCCCTTCGTTCCGAAGTTTTTGTTCTATATTGTTGAAGGTGTGATTCGGATAAGGAAACTAAATGATAAGCTGTTTCAGTTGTGCCATACGCGTTTCTTTTTATTTGTGAATCATGTTTAGTGGCCTGTAACATACACACCAGAATTTGGCCGAATATAGACAACTTAGAACTTAAGACGAAGGTACACTCTTTTTCTTTTTATCGCCCCAGAACTTCTTCATGCATTGTCTGATGGCGTGCCTCTTTTCATTTGCCGTCACCCTCCTACGTTGTGAATTCTGTTGATGGACAGAAAATTTTGGTGTGCTGAACAATAGCCTGAAACTTTCCGTGTTCTGTATGGTTCATTCTGTTACGTTAAGGTTTCTCAAAACCGTTCTTGTCTATTCCAACCATCTCGTAGTGTTTTTTTCCAATTTGGAAGCGAAATAAAAATTTTCTTCATTAGCCAATTGTCATTCATTTAGCAAATATGACCGTAAAACTTTAATCTCCTCTTTCTTGTTGCATCTGTGATTGTTTTTTTGTTTTTGTACAAGTCTTCAATTCTCCTCTTCACCAGTCTTAGAAGCGTTTCTATAATTATCTCTTCATCCGCTTTGTCCTTAGAAATTACTGCCATATAGTCAGTAAACCAGAGACATTTACCTCAAATCTTCCTCTTCCTCGCCCTAGATGGATACCTTCTGTGTTTTACTCTTGTAATTCTTTATTCCATTCTCTCATGGCCTTATGTGAGACCAGATTGAAGGAAATCGGGGAGAGCCCATCTCCGTGCCGAACACCTGTATTAATTCTGAAGGGTTCAAAAACTTTTTAGGAATTTAACTTTTTAATTTGTGTCTGAGTGCCTAATCGACTAAATGTCTGGTGGTTTTGTCAAGTACCTGCTTCTTCCTGTGTTAGAATGCTGTATGTCTGTCTACAGAATCTTATGCATTTCAAAATGAAACCAGTGGTTGATCTTGAGAATAGTTTTTAAGTTAAAAATTTGCTCTGGGCACGATTAGTGTTTTCTGAACGCTGTTTGGTACTCGCCAATTGTGTGTTCTGCTTGATCTTCTATCTTATTAAGTAGAGGTTTGGATATAATTTTGTAGGTGACTGGAAGCAGAGTTATGCTTCGGTAATGCTTGGTATCTGTCCTGTCACCCTTGTTGTCTAGCAGATGGTTTATGGCTTGTTTCCAGTCGTCCAGTATTCTTCATTTCTCCCAGCAATCCTTACTAACCTCATACATGGTTTCAGTTGCCCGCTTCTCTGTCAGTTTCCACATCTCAGCTAATATCCCGTCTTCACCTGGCACTTTTTTGTTTTTCTGCTGCCAATGTATACTTCAGTTTGATGCAGTGATGGTGTTTCTGAAGGTGGGTTTTCCATTTGAGGTGAAGTATTTTGCTAGTAACTCATTGTTGTCTTTGTCATTGGTAATCAGTTTGCCTGTTGAATATTAAAAGTGTAGGCACATCTTCTAGTAACGCCGTATTTCCTCTTGGAAAACTTTGTCGAAGTTCCTAGTGTTGTTCTGTCTGAAACTTGTGTTAACTTCCTCTAATCGTTTTTGTCACATTTCTGCTTCCCTGTTCGAATAAATTTTGATGTTTGTATTCTGATCTAAGTGAATGTGTTCCAGTCTCTTTTCTTTTCGCAGGAATTCCATTTTTTCCAAGCAGTTAGTCTATGCTCTTTTGCATCGTCACATATCTTATTCCACCACCTGCTTCCTCCTTCTTCGTGGTTCTTCTAGTTCTTTTAGCGTTTCTGTCATTACCGCTCTGATTCCATCCCAATTTTCCATCTTCTTTGCGCGAAGCTTTTTAACGAACTCGTTCGTAGGATCTGACAGACATTCTGTGTCACTTCCTTGGACTTAATTTTGTGTTTTATGCCGGCCGCGGTGGTCTAGCGGTTCTAGGCGCGCAGTCCGGAACCGCGCGACTGCTACGGTCGCAGGTTCGAATCCTGCCTTGGGCATGGATGTGTGTGATGTCCTTAGGTTAGTTAGGTTTAAGTAGTTGTAAGTTCTAGGGGACTGATGACTACAGATGTTAAGTCCCATAGTGCTCAGAGCTGTTTGAACCATTTATTGGGTTTTTATGTTTATAGTGATTGAGTTATATAATAATTACAGATTTGTTACTACATTGCAGTTTTTCTAATTGTCTTGTTGTTAGGTGGGAAACAACTTTTTGTAGCATACGGTTTGTGGGGTAAAATTGCTGTCTGCAACTTTATTGATGTATATTTGCCTTCTTGTAGTTTTGCTTAGATGATCTGCGTAGCAGGGATGTCCAATTTTCAACGTTTTACGAACACTTTTCCACTGAACAACTCATCCACTGTTCACTGAGTTAGGTTTCGTGTGCTTACTGTTTCGTGTGTTGCCAACGGTCGCTATGTGCTCTTCGTTTGCATTTTGTTTGCGACGTGGTGTCTGTATGTAGGTTAAGATTCTCTTATTTGTTGCGCGCACGGGTGTCTGTTTGTTATTGTTTTAGTGGCTAGCATGATAAGTGAGTTGATTTAATCGTTTAGCACTTCTTTTCATTGCAAGGGCTCTTTATATGAGAATTTTTTTCTGTGGTATTACGAGTTTCTGCTGTGGTCGTTCACCGTGTTTTATGTTACGTGATTCATATCCATGCTTTATAGGTGTTTATCACAGATAGAATGGCTATTTTTATATATCCAGCGTATTACGTGTTTTTGTATACAATTTTGAAACATGTCTTTTCAAAAATTTCATCATTTCATTCAGTCAAATACAGCTCTCTCACATTTGGACAGATCGCCTTATATTGTTGTGATAAAGTCCTTGGAATTATTAGATTTGATTCTGTGGGTAAAAGAACATGGACGTAGAAGTTTTTATTGATGAAACGGTACAGCAAACTCTAAGAAATACTGAAGGAAGAAGAGTAGAAAGCAAGAAGAGCAGCATAACGCGCTTAGATCCGTCTCCAGGGATAATACGTTCCACACTTGACACAATCACCTACACGTACACATAGCCGATGCGAACATGATGATGATTTGAACATTTAACGTTTGCGGTTTTTTTCCCTATTTATGAGAGCCTCCTCCTCCATTCCCTGTTGTTCTTTTCTTTCAGAGTGCTGCTACGGTAATATATATTCTTTCGAAAATAACGCCCCTACTTTCCTGGAAGAAGTGAAAAGTGACGTTTGTCTACTTTTGGGAATGTATACTTTGAATGCGTGCCCTTGTACGAAAGTTTCAAGAGGTCCTTCGCATGACTTTATTACTTATTATTTACGTTTGTATTTATAGCCTCTTTCAGAACGGAAGTTCCTCGTTACTCCGCGCTCTTCTGGGAAGGTTGTCTTGACTTTACTACACCATCATCGCTTTTTCGTAGTTACCGACGGGGCAGCTTAGTCAGTGATTTTCTTTCCAGACAAACAAGCGCCAGAATAAAGTGTCGGACTGTTCCCTCCATTTTCCATGGACGGACCAGCAAAAAACTTTCTGCTGCGCTCGTTCATTGTCCGTCAATTCGAAGTGGTTCATTACATTTTTATCGCCCGAGAATGAGGTCCTGCGGGCGACGGCGTGGTAACGAGGCGGCTTGATGACCAGAGTAATACTCGACGCCAGTGCATTGGTCCGCCTCCCGTAATAGCGGCGCACAAAAAGTAACCTTGCATTGTTCTGGCAGGCGCTCGGCCCGCCACCCCGTCGCGGTCTTGTTTTCGGCTGCCTAGTGCACGCACGCTGCTTTCCGCGGCAAAGCGTGTGATAATCCGCGCCCTGTATCGTCGAGGTCCACACTCTCCAGAGAAATCGTGGGATTAAGCGCTGAATGGATGTACACGACGCCACACAGATCATTTTTTTTATTCCTTTCGATCTGTGTTTGATGTAAACAGCGTGGTCAAAAGTCACGGAAAGGCTCAGGATGTTTTCGAATATTGCGGCTAGTGGCGCGAGTGTAAACACGACATTCGAGCAGTGTTTCCTCCGCCATACACGACGGGTGACAGAGGGTCAACTGCGAGTCAGATCGCCACCGATTCGAATGTTACCAGGTCAGTACAGAGAGCTGCAGCAGCCGACAACTTGATCGTGTCGCACTGCCTTCCCAACCGTTTAGGCCACTCAGTATACGCAAGATGTGTAATAGTTACATAATTGCAACACCTTAAACATAGTTAAATTTCTGGTTGGTGCGATGAATAGCAGCTGTCTCTGAATGTAAGTTAGTGCGGACGAGTAGGAAAAACAAACACGTAACGTTTCGGATGCAGCATTGGTAGCGTCGTGCTTGACACAGTTACGGCATATGGAATGGAACGAACATTCGAGGATTGTGGTAGGCAAGGCGATTGGTCGATTTGGTTTATTGAGAGAATTTTGGGAAAGTGTGGTTCATGTGTAAAGGACGTCGAATATAGGAATCTGGTGCGACCTGTTCTTAAGTACTGCTCGAGTGTTCGGGATCCGCACCAGGTCGAATTAAAGGAAGACATCGAAACAATTTAGAGGTGGGTCGCTCGAGTTTTTACCGGCAGGTTCGAACAACACGCAAGTAGTACGGAGATGTGTCGGGAACTCAAATGGAAATCTCTGGAGGAAAGACGCATTTTTCGAGGTTCACTATTTAGAAAGTCAAGAGAGCCGGCATTTGAAGCTGACTGCGTAACTATTCTGTTGCAGTCAACCACAAAGCTACGAAAAAATTAGCGTTCGTACGGAGGCATTCAGACAGTCGTTTCTCCCTCGCTCTATTTGCGAGTGGAACGGGAAATGAAATGACTACTACAGGGCACCCTCCGCCACGCACCGTACAGTGGTTTGCCGACATACAGTGATGAGTCAGTCCGGCAGTGCACATGGAGTGAAGGATACCGGTATGATGGCTCACAGTCTCTCATCTTTGTGTTTATGGAGTAGAAAAGGACTTGATAACAAGGGCAAAGGAGAGCAAGGGACGTCGAATCGAGCAAAATTCGCCTTGTAACCGTGGGTGGGAATGTATCATAAAATGAGCGACAAATACTTCAAAGTGTGTGCATTTTTTCCCTAACTTGCCACAGTTGATGTCTGTTAGCCTGAAGTGCCGCAGTTGCTGTCTAAATAGCTCAAGATATTCGTTTCAGATTAACAGTTGCAATTGAGCATTGTTGTAATCCACCGTTGGTTCCATTAGACGCACGTACCCTGTGTTTATTCTGTGGAGTTGGATTCTTAAAAACAACAATGCTAGAATGTCTGTAATGCAGTAATTTTTTTAAATAGCTGCACTACAGAACCAGCACTGCAGTATAGTATCTGAAATGTGGTTCTTAGGGTACATTGTTTATAATAGAGATATGTAAAGGCCCGGTGCCTTAATTTTTGTTAATTTACAGAGAACGTGAATGCAGTCAAACAATGAGATTAGTAACTGTGAGCTAGGAAACTGGCGAAAAAGAAGGTTGTTGTGTAAGACTTCGTACACAACGGTCAGGAGATATGGGCTACAGAGTGGCGAGGCAATTGTTGTCGTAGCAAAACTGGACAGAAGCAGAAATGATTAGTGAACAAGTTAACACAGTAAACGGAAGATTCACTTCACTTGTATTTCACCAAGTGTACAAAGACTCATTACAAATAATGCAGCAAGAAATAAAGTCCAGATGATCCAGTAGCAACAAAGATGAGATTCTCAGTGCTAAAGAACGAACGATGGTATTGTAGTGATGATGAGTCTCCGAGTGCAAGTGACACGAGCGGCTGCTGCCAGTCATCATATCGAGGCGGCAGAGGGCGCTCACAGTACGGAGCCACAGGAGACGTGGCTCAGCGGGCGTGCACCAATTGGGTCCGCCAGATCCCGTACGACTGCTGTCGGCGTTTGGCGGAAACTTACAATTCTGTTGCCAACTTTAAGACCCCGGTAGGTGGTATCGGTACCTGATAACACAAAAACTGAGTTAGCTTTTAAAAGGACCTTCTTATCCAAATTACAATGTTTGTCGTAAATGCTCGAAATATTTGCCTCCAAAATTGGCGCTTTCGGAGAAATGTTTGGTTCGCCTTCTTGAAAATTTCTAATGACTCTAGTGGATTTCAAAAGTTTAGCGAGCGGTCCTTTACGGATTTCCGTGACTGCACCCTCTAGGAACAACGCGGCATCGATTGACCACTGAATTGAACTGGAAATATGTGACAGATGAAGATGATTGCTAGAGTGTGTCGTTATTGAATAGAAGAGCTAAGTAGACGAGCAAGCTAAGCCAACAGAAATGTAAACAGTGAATAGACAGGTGGAGAGAATGTGGTAGTGTGACGGGCAGGCGCAGCTGGACAGGACGGTTAGGCTGGAGATAAACGGGGCCCCGCGGCGGAGAGGAGACAGGTTCAAGGCGAGCGGCCTGGCGCATGCATCACGGCGCGTATTACGGCGAGGCGCGCCCTAACAAGACGTGTTAATGAAGCGGCTGGCCGCTACTGCCCGCCCCGCCCCTCCCCGCCCCGCCTCACCACTTCTTGCCGCATTCCGCACAGCGCGAACGCTATCGCCTCTTATACTGTCGCAGTGCGTGTTCTCGCGCTTATTCCCGGCCGGCAGGAACGCGCGGTCTTCATGCTGGGCAGACGCCTCTCTCCTGCTGTGACGTCACTCCACTGCCTCTGTTTCTGACCGCCCGAACTGTATTTTCCCCCCAAATTTTTAGCTGTTATTACGTTTATAGTTTGTTCTTATAGTGGTTGTTGTTTCTTTTTCCAAACCGAAGACTGCTTTGATTCAGCACTGCATGCTACGCTATCCGGTGACAGCCTAATCATCTCGTAATAACTACTGCAGCCTACATTCTTCAGAATCTGCTTACTCTTTTCATCTCGTGGTCTCCCTCTACAATTTTTACCTCCCACATATCCCTCCAGTACTCAGTTGGCGATCCCTTAATGTCCCATTTCTTTCACTCAAGTTGTGCAGAGATTTCTTTTCTGTCCAGTGTTATTCAGTACCTCCTCATCAGTTACGTAATCTACCCACCTAATCTTAGACAGTCTTTTGTAGCACCACATTTCGAAACCTTCTATTGTTTCTGTCTAAACTGCTTAGGCCGGCCCTTGTGGCCGTGCGGTTCTAGGCGATTCAGTCTGGAACCGTGTGACCGCTACGGTCGCAGGTCCGAATCCTGCCTCGTGATGTCCTTTGGTTAGTTAGGTTTAAGTAGTTCCAAGTCCTAGGGGACTGCTGACCTCAGAAGTTAAGTCCCATAGTGCTCAGAGCCATTTGAACCACTACACAGCACACACTCACCGCACTCCTCAGCACTTGGCGGACAGGTGGAATCTTACCTCAGTTTTGAGTCAACTCCACCCCCCCCCCCCCCCCCTACACACACACACACACACACACACACACACATATATATATATATATATACTTCCTCCTAATTGTCCCTCCATCCTACAAAATCTGGCACAAATTTCTGTGTAAAACTTTATGGATTATGATAACTGCAATACCATATCATTCTAGTACGTTTGCTGTTTTGTGAACAATGGCTGGTGTTTTCATCTTTCCTCCTCATCCAGACGTTTGTTTTAGTTTTGTTTTCCCTGAAATAGGGAAGGAAGTAGACGAAGATTAAATAAACATAATATTCAAAGGAAATCTCCTGCGTACCAAAATGTTTGGCATACTAATTTAACGATTACAGCAAGTATTGCATGTTTGTTGAATGGAAGTCGCTACAAGATAATTTAGACAATGATGCTGCGAATAGGAATGAAAATTGTTCCATATTTTACAACCTTCTGCAGTTATTGTGTTTCTTAACAGCGTACAACCCTTAACGCATTACGTTACTGGAAGTTTCGCAATATCTGCTCTACACAGCGAAACAAAACGAGTAAGCAACACAAAATTAAAGTATCTTCCTTTTCTTATTTTTGATGGAGCAGACAGCTTGCCACTTGTAGTAAACGCTGTTGTGATGTAGAGTAACGAACTGCAATAGAAAGGGTCTTGGGTTTGAAACTACTGGAGATATAATAAGTCATTAATGTGACAAAAATTGATTGATTGTTCTTTTTTACCGTAATTTTAAGAATTTTTCCTTTCTTCACCCGATCTAGTTACGCAATTTTATTTAATTTATTGATGCAAACTCTTGAGTAACGAAGTATGTTTAAGAAATCAATCCCTATACAATCTTTTACTGCTCTGCAATTTCACATTGTGCTGTTGACGACATCGGATAAAGCGGAGAGGATGCAAATTATTTGTTTACGGGACTGTAGGGACGAAAGTAAGCGTAAGCTGCACACAGTTTGTCGTTTCATTCTTTATTGACAAACTTCTTGAGCACGAGCGAAGAGCAGTAACTGAAGTTGTGTTCATCACTGTGTTTTGCTCTCTGACCGGTGCGTTAATCGATATTGCCTTTTGCCCTTGGCACACAACAACATACACATTCGCCTTGTTTAGAAAAAAAAAAAATTAAGGACGAAAGTAACTTTCGGGTGATGTCACTTCCAAGTAACATAACTCGATGAAACTTGTACCATAGCTACAGTGTAGTACAGAAAGTTATAGAAAGAAATATTCAACAGAAATTACACTTACTCAGAGACAGTACTCACACTGAAGTCGACGCGATCCATGATGGTAACCTCGGTATTACAAAAAGCGGCACATAGTTCTTAATAGCGGACAGCACTGCATGCTCTACAAAGTGCTCCCATGCTGGCCACAAAGTTGATAAGGAGTCGTGGTACGACGTCCGTTCATCCACCAGCGTGGTTGAGAGCTGCTGGATGGTCGTTGGTGCATGTCATCGATGTACTGCAAAACATCTCTTCAAAGCATCCCACAAGTGCACGGTGGGATTTCTGTTGCAAGAATGGACAAGCCAGTCAATTTGCTGCATAAACTCTCGTTCCATTGCTCCTCCAGCTGTGCGGCTCGATACGGTTGCGCATTGTCAGCCACGAAAATAAAGTCAGGCCCGAAAGCACCCCTGAAAAGATGCACGTAGGGAAGGATTACAGTCTCACATTAATATTAACCGGTGAGTTTACCGTGGTGAAGGATTTGGAGGCTATTATGCGCATGCAATAGTGTGCCTCCCCACATCATGACACCTGAATCACCAAAGCGATCATATTCGACAATACTGAACGTACCGTCATATGGCAAAAGATGGGAACACGTAACCCACCCAGGAACATTGTCTAACATGATTGTATTTGTGGAGCAGGTGTTAAGGTGTGTGGAGGCATAACGTTAAAGGAGATACTGATCTCCAAGTCCTTGAAAACTGCACTCCTTCCCCAGGTGCGTCTTTTCAGAGGTGCTTTCGACCAAGACTTCATTGTAATGGATGACGATGTCCGACCGCAGCTAGCACAGATGGAGCAGTCATTGCAACGAAAATATATTATGCTGATGACCTGGCCAGCCCGTTCCCGTGACTTAAATCTCATTTAGTACTTGTGGGATACGTTGGGGAGACGTACTCCAGCACGTTCACGTGGCGCCAAACAACAGCTGTGTATCGGTCTTGTGGTGAGCATGGCAGCACATTGTAGAGTATGCTGCCGGTGATGATCACACACCCTGTTAAGGACCAGGTCCCGCCCTTTGTAATGTCCAGGGGACCACCATGAACCGCGTTGGCTTCACTCTAATTATTGTCTTTGAATGAAAGTCCCAGTTCTGTTCGTCTCGTTGCGTATATCTTTCAGTTATCTTCTTTACAGTACTGTAGCAGTTCTTTCTACATATGTTCAAAGTTTAGTCGAGCTATGTTACTTGACGGTTCAAACAGCAGTGTAGTTGCAAGGAGTATGCGGCACTTGTGCTTGACTCTGCAGGTATCGGGAAACGTAATGTCTGGTGAAAACTTGTCAAAGGTACCAGCAGATATATTTTAGAGGCATGAACCACTTTTGCGAATTGATTATTTGGTATAATGTCAAATAATTCGTTTCTTGATTCTGCAACCAGTAACAGACTAAAAATCTTTATGAACGAAACGAAACTCTATGCAGTGACATTGATGTTGTCTTCAAATAATTACTTCGGTGTAATTTTCAGCTGTTTGCTACTTAGTACAAGCGTGTTTAGGCATTTCATCCTGCGGTAAAGGAGATGGCGTAGTGTTTAAGACACGGGACACATATTTTAAAGGAACAAGGTCAAGATCGCCGTCCGGCCATCCACGTCTGTGTTTCTCGTGGTTTCGAAAACGGCGTCAGTCGAACACCGCGCGACCCTCGCAGTAAGGAGACAGACCGTGTCCTCCTTCCGAATGTTTCAGTTTTTAAAGTCTCAGAACCCTAAGACTTTGGGCTTATCTTTGTGATTGTTGTCCCGTAATGAGATCGATGTGGACGGGACGTTAGGCCGAGAGTTCCCCAGGGAAGGCTGTGGCGGAGGCTGCTGCCGGCTGCTCGGTAGTGCACGGCCCGAGTGCCTGGCGCTGGCGCTGGCGTGTCCGGTTTACCTTGAGGCCGGGACGCGGCCCCAGACGGCGACAGCGCCAGCCGCGCGGCCTGTCGCAAATATTGACTCTGCCCCCGTACTACCCGGGCCCGCCGGGCGCAGGTGTGAAGATTAAAGACGGCTCTTTGTTCCGTTGCTACCGTTGCGTCTGTTTGCGGCCCGCTGTGTGACTTTCCTCCAGATTCGACCTGACCGCCCGCCGCCTCTCCGTTTGCCCCCGCGACGCGCCGGTTGTTCCGCTAACCGTTTGCTGTGGCCGAGCTGAAATCACGTTGCCATTGTCCCCCGCCAAAATACACGGGCCGGTATTTGTTGCCCTTGTGCAGAGACTTTGCAGGAACACTTGAAATAGCTGTTTGTGCTGGACGGTCTTTGAGCACAGCCCATAGCTGAAATTGAGCTCTTCCTCTTTGTAGAAGCACTCTTACTTCGCCTGCGCTTACGGTCTTCTTGACAGTAGTTTCAGAGTGACCAAATCTGTACTCTGCGAATCACTGTGAAATGCGTAGTACAATAGCGGATATGTTTCACTGTACCAAATACAGGATGATTCACGTAAGACATAACACCCCTTTTATTTCGTTATCGGTAACACGTAGAAACGAGGTTTTTGGCGAATGTTAGAGCGTCGAGGGCACTTGTTGTCTTGTTTGGTGAATATTTTTAGCGCTGGTATTACCGTAGATAATGAAGCAACTAGTTTTTTTATTTTAATGGAAAAGTGTACTTTTTGTAACTACATTCGATAATATTCGCATTGAAACCTGTCGCAAAAAGAGTCGATAAATGTCGTGGAATGTGAAAACACGGTGGCCGGGAACGGCATTTGCGGAGCAACTACCATACTGGGTACTTGTACACCGTAAGATAGGCCTGCGCTGCGAGAACAAAGCTTTATTTCTCCTTGAACCAACTTACGACTTGATGTAGGTTCACCTACGAATATAGTAGCCGGCAGCTGTGGACGAGCGGTTCTAGGCGCTTCAGTCCGAAATCACACTGCTGCAACGGTCGCAGGTTCGAATCCTGCCTCGGGCATGGATATGTGTGATGATGATCTTAGGTTAGTTAGGTTTAAGGAGTTCTACGTTTAGGGGACTAATGACCTCAGATGTTAAGTCCCATAGTGCGTAGAGCCATTTGAACCATTGAATATAGTATACGCAAGTGCAACATAGGCTGGAATCGAGCGTATTACACGGGGCTTAGGAAAACTATTTCAGTATTGTGCATCTTCCCAGATTTACGTGAGCTGAAACAGAGAACTCAACTGTTTATTCTGAAAAAATTAAGAGCTCTTATACGTTGCAAAAATCAACTGCTGTATTAATTACACGTGGGTGTGTGCTTCTCAGAGTTAAAATACATGCTGTCTGACAAGTCTCCGCCTATATTGCTCTAAATTATATCATGTGGGATACATTCGTTAATCTAAACATTTTATTAAAAATACTTCAATGGCCATCTGTACACCACAAAGTAAATATTTTTCTTAACGTAACGTCGTTTCATGTTGAACGTAAGCGCGTAATAAGTGTTACCAGTTATGTGCAATACATGCAGTCGACTTATTTGACATTGAAATGCAGTTTCGTACACATGTAAATGAAATAAAAAATTTACTAACAATGATGGTAACCACCCAAATCACATAAGTTTTGTCTTACAAAGAAATAAGCATGCGTTCAAACTGTCGACCATGGACTGAATGGTACATTTGCAATCGCCATTCGAAAGAACGATGAATAGATGTAATTACAGTGAATGATATGTTATAGCAAGCTCTAGCGATTAGACGAGACATATCGTTTGGCAGCGGCCGGCAGCGTCTTAATAATTCGTGCAATTGCTTGGTGGGTTGGGCATTGGCTATCCGGATAGATAATCCTATATCGCTCTACTGTTTTTACGGAATTTCTTTTACATTCACCATATAAAAGTGGTATATCCAACTTCTCCTCATGGGTGTATATGCACGCAACGAATGTTGAAGCAGAAATGAGCAGCCTACAGTGCAGACAGGTAAACAGGCAAATTTGTTGACATTCTGACAGAGCGTAGCACGAGAGCACTGCTTAGTGGTGCTTGCGCCGCTAATTCTGATTCCAGCCACTATGATCTTATTCTCGAAATTTTTTATGACAAGTTTCAGCGTCAACGATAACAGAACCTATATCACTGTAACTGTCTTCTCAAAAACCTTCGAATGCAGTTATTAAAAGTATACGGTACCATTTAAAAGAGCGTACATACTCCAGTATCTCCGTTGATACCAGAGCTAAAAACACTACTCAGTCAAGAATAATAAATTCCCCTCGTTGCTTTAACATTTGCCAAAAAACCGCGTTTCGATGTGCGTAGCCACGAAATAAAAGGGGTCTTACGTGACTCATCGTGTGTATTTTTCATTGTACCATATACTAAGGTCTCTTTCTACTCCATCCATCCACTCATAGAAGCCGACAGAAAGACGGCTTGCGTGCATCTGTGCGATCTTCTATTTGTTTGATTTTATCTGCACGATCTCTACGGGATAATGCGTAGGAGAATGTATTCGAAGTTTGCCCTGAACGGCTGTTCTTGGAGTTTATTGACCAAGTTCTCTTTTGTAGACAAAATTTAAAATATCGTACGAATGAATCTTAGGCTGCCACAACTGGCCTCTCTTGTCATTCAGCTTCACGTCCCTACATCTTTTTACTCAAAATATTTGTACGACATGGCTAACTCTATTCGTGTATCGTTAATCATGCTGTCGAAGGGTACCACTCTTGAAAGCAGTTAGGCAGCGAAAATACGTGGAAACCAAAACAGGCACTGACGGCAAATTTCTTTTATTCAGTTCAGTAATCTTTGATCGAAACAATCATCATGAGATCGATCTGTCTCCTGAAACTTATTAAAAGAAGCAAATAAAATGGATAGCCATGGTTGGCATGGTCACATAATACACACTTCAAAAAAAATTTTGTTTCACCCCGGCTCCCAGAACTCCTGAAGATGGATGTTGACTGTGGATATTGCATCACAGTCACAGTCCCTTTGACTGTTGAGAGATAAAACCGTCCAAAGATATAAACAACCATGCATGGGCAGCGCCTGTTAGGCCGAGTGGTCCGAAAGCCGACCAGTTCCAGTCATTCCACCACGAAGGAGGCACACGGCTCTTGTTGTCTGTAGTTCAACCATGCCTGGGCGGTGAATACCGCGGTTAGATCGCGTCCGCATTGTTACTTTGTGCCAGGAAGGGCTCTCAGCAAGAGAAGTGTCCAGGCGTCTGGGAGTGAACCAAATAGAAGCTGTTCGGACGTGGAGAAGATACAGAGAGACAGGAACTGTCGATGACATATCTCGCTCAGGCCGCCCAAGGGCTACTACTGCAGTGGATGACCGTCAGCTACGGATTATAGCTTGGAGGCAACCCGACAGCAACGCCATCCATGTTGAATAACGCTCTTCGTGCAGCCAAAGAATGTCGTGTTGCTACTCAAACTGCGCGCAATAGGCTGCATGATGTACAACTTCACTCCCGACGTCCATGGCGAGGTCCATCTTTGCAACCACGACACCATGCAGCGCGGTACAGATGGGCCCAGCAACATGCCGAATGGCATCACGTTCTCTTAGTCTGATGAGTGTCGCATATGCCTTCAACCAGACAATCGTCGGAGACGTGTTTGGAGGCAAGCCGGTCAGGCTGAACGCTTTAGACACACTTTTCAGCGAGTGCAGCAGTGTGGAGATTCCCCGATGTTTTGGGATGGCATTATGTAGGGCCGACGTACGCCGCTGGTGGTCATGGAAGGCGTCGTAACGGCTGTACGATACGTGAATGCCATACTCCGACCGATTATGCAACCGTACCGGCAGCATATTGGCGAGGTATTCGTCTTCATGGACGACAATGCGCGCCCCCATCGTGTACATCTGGTGAATGACTTCCTTCAGGATAACGCTGTATGGTGGTACAACATGCAATGTGTGATTTTCATGAGCAATAAAAATGGCGGTAATAATGTTTATGTTGTTGTGTATTCCAATTTTCTGTACAGGTTCCAGAACTCTCGGCACCAAGAGTGATGCAGATCTTTTTTTGATGTATCTATAAAAACATGATAAAGCTGTGATGATAAACACCTGGGGGTCTGTGCTGTAGGGCAATCGTTTGGTCGCGCAGTGTGAGGCGCATGTCACGGACTGCGCTGCCCCTCCCGCTAGAGGTTCGAGTACTCCCTCGGGCATGGGTGTGTGTGTTGCCCTTAGCATAAGTTGGGTTAAGTAGAGTGTAAGTCTAGGGACCGATAACTGCAGCAGTTTGGTCCCTTAGGAATTCATATACATTTGAACAATTTTGAGCAATCGTTTGCACCCTACGCTTCCAGCTGCAGAGCTGCAGTACAAACAGGTGAGGGGGTTTGGCCGCTAGGTGTCGCTGGCTTTAAGTACGGTGTCGTTCACTATACGCTCGTTCCGTAATTGAGTATTTCTCGTTAATGGGTCAGTGGAAGAGAGATTTTAGAAAGGATTCTACAGTGCAGGTGGTCCTTAGCGTGGGAAACAAAGTTGCAAAAACGCGGAACCTCCAGTACATGACGCTACTTTAAATTCAGAGGAGGTACGTTCAGTCGGAATCATGAAACGGAATTTTAGAAATATATGGACCAACTGCGGCAACGTGCAACCGTAGTTCCTCTGCTGAGTGGTGTAGGAAATCGGAGGAGTGGGATATTATTCTGGTACCTAATGTACTTTCCGCGAAAGATACAATGTAGTGCAGAATACAGCTGTAGATGTACGATATAGATAACCAAGACCTGATAATGAAAGCTCTGTGTGGTGTGCGTGCTTTAACATATTTTCGAGTCTTGGAGGTTTCATCCAAATCTGCCGCATTCTTCATTTCAAAAATCAAATGTTCATATGTGTGTGAAATCTTATGGGACTTAACTGCTATGGTCATCAGTCCCTGAGCTTACACAATACTTAACCTAAATTTCCTAAGGACAAACACACACGTCCATGCCCGAGGGAGGACTCGAACCTCCGTCAGGACCAGCTGCACAGTCTATGACTGCAGCGCGTTAGACTGCTCGGCTAATCCCGCGCGGCGTATTCTTCATTTCTCGCCGTGTCTATATATTTAGTCTTCAGAGTCCAATAAAATGACCATTTAGTACATGATTCTTCTGGTATAATCACGGTTTAGAAACGATGTCAGTTTTTTTTTTTTTTTTTTTTTTTTTTTTTTAATCGCGTCATGACGTTGACGAAGTAGTATAATTTCCAGTTTTTGCACACTTTCATCAAGACCTTGCGTAGACGAAATATTTCTGACTTACTATTGAATGCTGCAATCACAGGTTAACATTTCCACAAATGTTCATCACCTTGTTGACTGTTCCTCTTGGACCGACGATTACACGTTTTCCTGTGGTAGCCGGTCTGGTGTTTATTTCCCCACGACTGTCATATCAGTTGGGTTACTTTGTAAACTTAAATTCTCTCAAAGCAGGTATTAAACAACACTAAAGGTAAGTGGTTTGAAAGCAATAACATCATTTGAGGATGAGTACGCTATTTACACGCCCGGCGGTAGCTGTGTAAACGCTTCTGCAAAATGGAAGAGGAGCGTTGGCTTGTTTCTCAGGTTACGATGCGACAATGTGCCGGAAGCGAAGGCAGTAAAACGAGACCGGGACTTGTAAACAGCTTGTACATACATAGGTCGTGGTTTGGAATAGCCAGTGTTAAACATACAGTAAATAAAAGCTCCCGCTTGCGTTCGCGCATCGAGTATAGTGAACAATTGTTTTTGCTCTGCGTGAGTTCCTGCAGTGAATACTCGTTGCCGTCTGCAGCACATTATTTGTCTTGGTCGTATAGACTTTTATTTTCTGTCGTATTGAATCGATGCTACACACGGGCTTGATAGGTGAGTCTTAATTTTAATAGATTTTAACCGGTTACTAGCATTTACTCACATTTCAACGGTATCATATCGTACCTTCTACTGAGTTAAGTGACCTACTTTTTTCTGATGGCTGATGCAAGAATTAAGTGACCACAGTACGAGAAAGTCTCTGTAAGGTACTTTTTTTTGACAAGCTTATTGACTAAGCGAACAACGGAGATAAAAATAATACATTTATTTTTAGACGTGTCTGGCTATAAAAAAAAAGGTTGTCATTTAGAATAGGTGACATAACATATTTAAAGTTTCAGGACACCACTTCTTAACGTCTTTGCTGCATGCGACTAGTAGTGTTACTCATTTCTTATGCCTAGACACTGTGTCACAGGCCTGGCGGTTGCTATGTTAATTTTGATGTGACAGAATGGTCCAGACAAAGGTTGTTTGATTACAAAAGCCGTAGCTAATTGTTCAGCTGAAAGACTCTTGGGTGATATGCATTATGTGATCAGAAGTATCCGGACGCTTATTACTGGGCATCAACACGAGAGGGGTCCAATCTTCGCTTTCATGATGGCTTGGACTCCGCTGGAGAAAAATTTCCTTAGACGTGTCTAAATCCGCCCGGAACATACAATCTCACTAGTGGACCACATCACGCCGACACACGTTAATAACTAACCCTGCACACGGTTGGCATACGAAACACACAAAATTCCCTAATCACCAAGCACATTTCATTGGAGCAACAGTCGCCATGAGGCCAAAACATATTTCTGAATACGTGATGCACAACTGACTTCGAGAACACAAGCCACACACTAAACTCGCTGCAGGTACCAGCATGCCGGTACGTACAACAGCAAAGAGCTTACTACTGGTACTAAATATATCTCTCTATCCGATACTCAGTCAGTAAGCTAGTTACTAAACAAGCGATCGAATAACTGAGAAAAATCTTCAAATACTTCCGTTGCGTCGAAGAATATTGGAAAGAATGCATCTGTACTCGACTGACAGAACCTGTCGCAACGGACATGTCCGAAGGAACAGACACTGCGTATATATAGGGTGAATCATCTATAACTCGAACCGCAAACATTACGGAAATGGAAAGTGCTATTGCTGTGCGGCTTTCACAGCACAGATCGATATTCAGGGGCTCGTATCGCTAGCCAGTAAGCAGAATCTAATTATATTTAGAAAGCGTATTTTTTGTGCAGACATACATTTTTTTAACTGGAACAATGCCTATTGACACCAACGAATTAAAAGTAGGGTAAATTGGAATGACAGTGTTGTTTGTTGCAGGATTATAGTTAGAGCTGTTTACGAAAGTCTAGTTTCTGTTCAAGTAGTTAATAGCCTTTCGCTCCTTGTATTTTCCCTTGCTCCTTTCTGAATTTCAAAGAGAGTTTGCCAATCAACATCGTCTAAAGCTTTCTCTAAGTCTACAAATGTTACAGACCGAGTGAGATGGCGCAGGGGTTAGCACACTACACTCGCATTCGGGATGACGACGGTTCAAAGCCGCGTCCGGCCATCCTGATTTAGATTTTCCCTGATCTCCCTTAACCCGTTCAGGAAAATGTCGGCAGACATCCCTCCTTCCGTAATCCGATGGGACAGAAGGGGCGATGACATGATGAGCCTGTCCTGGCCGACACGGTGTGTTCGCTATATACAGCAGATATTCGGACATTAATTTCACTTCCTAACCCTGCTTGCAGAGGCAAAAATCGCATTAAACCTCAGTATTCCTATATCCTCGCCCTCATAGTGAGGTCAGATGCTCACACGACTCTCTGACGTCACGTCGAGCACGTCTAACAGAGAAATGGCACATCGGTGAACGTTTGCGCTGTTCCTTTCTGATTCCCATACCTACCTGCGATACGAACTTCCACATCATGCTCGTTACATAGTTTCATGTGACTGCCCCTTAAAGGACACTTATCGTATTTTATGAACTTCCCAGGGGCTGTTCTGCATACGTAGGTGGCCTAAAAATATCGGGATAAAGGACACACAGAGAATGGCAGCCACAGCCCTCTTGTTCCCGGGATGACTTTTCCCACTATATAAACCGTATGTGGAATGCGACTTGCGTTGAACGTTTGATAACGGCATTGCCCCCGAAATATAAGGCCCCGATTGAACACTTATCCTACACTTTTGTTCGTGAAATAACCATGGAAAAAACGGCATCAGTAAATGAATAGCGTACTGTACAGTAATACTGTAGAACGATAGCAAACTAGCGCTTTTCATTTAGTATAGTGTTCTACCAAGAACCGACGTAAGATTCAGTTAACAGGATAAAAGTACGTTGAGCTGTTCTTCGTTCAGGAAGCCTCAGTAGAGTATAGAACTGATTGCATTAATTGTGGAAACAAGTAGTATGACAGCGCTTTGTGGGTGCGTATTTGAAAGACTTCGTAGGCGCTGCAGATACCCACGCCACTTGCCGCCCGCCCCCTTTTCTTCTTTTTCTTCAAGATCTGTTTCTTCATAGCGTAGTTCTGATCTGGGGGTTGTGGCCTGGGAAGGTGCAGTGCGCAGCGCACGGGAACGCAGCTGTACTCTTCCGTCGACCACGTACTGGTTACTGGAAGTACACCTCCCGCCTGAACAGCGTCTGCTGGCGGCGGTTGTGCTGGGATACGGCGCGCGAAGGCTCAGCGCCGCGACGCGAGGCGACGCCGCGTCGTCTTTGGCGGGCGGTGTGCCGCCACCGCCGTATATTTGTAATTAGCGCAGTTGTAAATGAAACCGAGGAGGAGCCGGAGCGCGCTGTGGGGGAGTAATTAGCACGCGCGGCAATTACTGCCGCCATTAGCATTGCCGATAGCGAACGTCCCGGTGCTGCGCCGCGGCAGTCGGGCGAGACTTCCGCTTCTGTGTCGCGTCGCACGGTCTCCTTCGTACTGCAGCAGGAATAATTTCAGAAATACGCGCTGTCTACTTAGATTAAAATAGCTTTGTGACAAACGTTTGAGCAGGTCGATTGGTAGGGGTGCACGTGCTCGCTGTGTTGGCTGTTTCGTTGGCGCACCGTGCGTGCAGCGCCTTGTCGATCGTGGCTGTCTGCCCGCAGGCAACACAACTATCTTTCAGCCACAAAGTTATTTAATCGGAGTATAGCTAGAGTGCGTCGAACTGTTGAGGCAGATCGACGGATACTATATGTCCAGCGGTGAATCTTCACGCGTGTCTCAGAACATTCATTACTAGTTTTTAAAAGTACAGTAAAATGATTACCCGTTCATGTTTTTGTCCGGGACCGCGCGACAGCCTCTGGTTGCGCGCCGGCCACAAGGCGACGGTGTCAAGCGCCAACCGCCAACCCTTCCCTGCCCTTTTTACTTCTTCTTCTTGGGCGAAGCCTTCGCCTTAGACGGCGTCGCCGTCGCCTTCTTCGGGCGCGGCGCCTTCGGCTTCTTCGTCGGAACCTTGGCGGCCTTCTTCACCTTGGTTCCGACGAATATTTTGTATTATAACTTATTCTACGGCGTGTATCGCCGACACAGTGTCAGATTCAATTTATACGTTAATCCTCTACAAAATGAAACGAATGTCAGTATAGTAACCATGGCTAACAGTCGTTATTAGGGTATTTAGGACGATCCGAGTGACATCGTAGGATCCTCACGTTGGATGGTCTGGTCCTCTGAAATCAGATTACATCTCTGTTTACGAACAGAGACCGTAGTTTGTAAGAGCCGTTTAACGCTTTGTAAAATCAAACGAACTCTCTCCACAGACAAAGGATGCCAGTTCCGCGTGCTTAATTGTATTCACAACTTCCGAGTCTTGTGAAGTGTAAGTATTCATTAATCAGTGGACTCACTAGTGCAGCTGTCGTTGGCTCTCCGCTCAGTTTCGTGGTATGACTGTGATAGATATTGTAAGACCTTTCTTCGTCTTGCTTTCGATTTGTCTTACTTACCTACCACTTTAGAGAGGCGGCTAAGATAATTTGCTGTTGCCGTACTACGTGTTGAATATTGCTTGAACTTAGTGTACGGGGCGAATAGCATTTTACAAATAATATATACGAATAAATTTTTATATGGATTTTGGCAGTTTTAGTGGTAGCCGGTGGCCGAATGTCCTTTCTGACGCCTCCACTCCCACGGAGACGGATTTTGTTGCGTATTCATCTGGAGTAAAGCACACGATTACGTGCGAGAACGTTTTCTGAATGTCTGCGTAGCATGCATCTGAGGAGCCGAGACTGGGGTAGCAGCCCAGTATTTACCTGTCGGGGTGTGGGAAACAGTCTGAAAATCACATCCGTACTGGCGGGCTCACCAGCCCTCGTCGTTATTCCACGAGGCGAATTCAGTTTGAGGCAGGCCCCCCTCTCCGTCTCTCCAGATTCATTTCGTAGCGACCAAGTTTCGAACATTTCAGAACAACGCCGTTTCATGGAATATATTTGCTACGATCTGAAAATCCTCCCAAGTGTATCAAATAATATCAATAATAGCGGTGCATGTAAAGTGGCGAATAGTCAGTGATGAAGTTATTACGTAATTCTGGCGAAGCCTGTGCTCTCACCGGACGTGCCTCCCACGTTTCTCGGAAATGTGGTACGATCTACGGCCTGACAGTTCCCCTACAGTCGATGGCACACAGTCGGCGGCCTGCCATCACAGGAAGTGAGGCCGCGGCCCTGACCCGCGCTTTACACCGTCAGGCCAGGCTGCCCCACGCCATTCCTTCTTTTCTCGGAATGAGGATCCGTATTAGGTCGGCGGCCGATAGCGTGTGCTGCCTGACGCACAAGAGATTCGTGGCGAGGTGTTGACGTACAGTTTATGCGGGACACGTAAGACTGATGTGAAGCAGAAGTTCAGGCCAGAAGGCACTCCCAAGACCCTCATAGGGTGTACCATGCCGCGTTTTATTCTGTCCCACCCTAATAGCCGGTTTTCGTGCATTTCGAAACGGAATACGGTTCGTTGCTGATTATGGGTGCTGTAAATAGTTAAATTCCCATAATCAGACATATTTAAGATATGACAGCGACATACGTATCTGTTGCTGTTATTGTCATAACAACAAAGTACGAAAGAAATCCCATATTTGCATCTGGCAATACTATATTGCGTCCTCCGCCATATACTGAATAGATTAGTCTGTTGTTGTTGTGGTCTTCAGTCCTGAGACTGGTTTGATGCAGCTCTCCATGCTACTCTATCCTGTGCAAGCTTCTTCATCTCCCAGTACCTACTGCAACCTACATCCTTCTGAATCTGCTTAGTGTACTCATCTCTCGGTCTCCCTCTACGATTTTTACCCTCCACACTGCCCTCCAATGCTAAATTTGTGATCCCTTGATGCCTCAAAACATGTCCTACCAACCGATCCCTTCTTCTAGTCAAGTTGTGCCACAAACTTCTCTTCTCCCCAATCCTATTCAATACCTCCTCATTAGTTACGTGATCTATCCACCTTATCTTCAGTATTCTTCTGTAGCACCACATTTCGAAAGCTTATATTCTCTTCTTGTCCAAACTAGTTATCGTCCATGTTTCACTTCCATACATGGCTACACTCCAAACAAATATTTTCAGAAATGACTTCCTGACACTTAAATCTCTATTCGATGTTAACAAATTTCTCTTCTTCAGAAACGCTTTCCTTGCCATTGCCAGTCTACATTTTATATCCTCTCTACTTCGACCATCATCAGTTATTTCGCTCCCCAAATAGCAAAACTCCTTTACTAATTTAAGTGTCTCATTTCCTAATCTAATTCCCTCAGCATCACCCGATTTAATTGGACTACATTCCATTATCCTCGTTTTGCTTTTGTTGATGTTCATCTTATGTCCTCCTTTCAAGACACTGTCCATTCCGTTCAACTGCTCTTCCAAGTCCTTTGCCGTCTCTGACAGAATTACAATGTCATCGGCGAACCTCAAAGTTTTTACTTCGTCTCCATGAATTTTAATACCTACTCCAAATTTTTCTTTTGTTTCCTTTACTGCTTGCTCAATATACAGATTGAATAACATCGGGGAGAGGCTACAACCCTGTCTCACTCCTTTCCCAACCACTGCTTCCCTTTCATGCCCCTCGACTCTTATGACTGCCATCTGGTTTCTGTACAAATTGTAAATAGCCTTTCGCTCCCTGTATTTTACCCCTGCCACCTTTAGAATTTGAAAAAGAGTATTCCAGTCAACATTGTCAAAAGCTTTCTCTAAGTCTACAAATGCTAGAAACGTAGGTTTGCCTTTTCTTAATCTTTCTTCTAAGATAAGTCGTAAGGTCAGTATTGCCTCACGTGTTCCAACATTTCGACGGAATCCAAACTGATCCTCCCCGAGGTCCGCATCTACCAGTTTTTCCATTCGTCTGTAAAGAATTCGCGTTAGTATTTTGCAGCTGTGACTTATTAAACTGATAGTTCGGTAATTTTCACATCTGTCAGCACCTGCTTTCTTTGGGATTGGAATTATTATATTCTTCTTGAAGTCTGAGGGTATTTGGCCTGTCTCATACATCTTGCTCACCAGCTGGTAGAGTTTTGTCATGACTGGCTCTCCCAAGGCCGTCAGTAGTTGTAATGGAATGAGATTAGTCTATGCTCAAGAAAAAGTGTTTCATACGCGATGGGAATAGAAGTGACAGTTCCTTTTTTTTTTTGCGGAAAGTATCATGCCACTGTCGAACACCTTTTCTCAAAAACCGTACTAATTTTAATTTATGCAAATTCTCTAACTAAATATCATCAGTTGTGAGGTATTTAGAACACACGTTACAGCCCAACATGACCTTTCACTGATAAATACAAGGTAGAGGAAACACTAGGAAGAAAACAAATAATTTTTAATATGACAACCAACTACTGATCCTACAGTTTTTTTTTTTTTTTTCCTAGAGAAAGAGTCGTGTCATGTCTAAGATGTATGAGGATATAGTGTGCCGACAAGCTATTTTGTTTAGTGATTTATATTTAAATTTCTGTGTGGTCATTTTTAGTGTGTTATCCACCGCAGTGGAAATATGGACTTCCCTAAAATCATATGTGCTAATTAGTGGTGGCAAGTCGTCGTAGTTCCACTTCGTCGCGCGTATGTGTGTGTGTGTGTGTGTGTGTGTGTGTGTGTCAGCAGCAGTAATAAAAGACGGATTATGTTATAGAGCATGGGTAACTGTCAGCATCAGTAACATTAGAAGAAGTATTATATTCTAGACCATGGGTAACGATCAGTTGGATCTTATATTTTAGAGCTTGGCTAACGAACAGTTGTATCAGTTGCTCTTGTCACATAAGTAAGCTATCAATCACGCGAAAGAGTTATGTGGCACTTAGGCACTTCTGCTGAGCCTTTATCTCAATAGCAGCACTCAATGCAGCAGCAACACAACAGCACTGCCACAGATAGGCAGTCGTATCTCAGTTATCTTGTAACGTCTCTTTTTCTCTTATAGCCATCACTCAGTGTTGAAATCCAAGTGAAGATGTTGGACAGTTACGCTTTCAGAAATGAAAGTGTCCACTGAATAGCTTCTAATACCTACAGAACTACCTGTAATGCCGTTGCATAGCCAAAGTATTTTCAGGTACATGGGCTGACGGAAGGTTTGTAATATTCCATCACTCTATTAGGTCCATCGTTTCATGTTTCGATGATCTACTCCTGCTTGGAATTCTCTCTTCAAATACAGTCAACATCCGTGACAAAAAAGTGTTCCTAACCTTGTCTCGAAAACATAAGCCGTTCTGAAATACCTCGAGTTCGCTGTTATATCATAACATATAGTCATCGGTTTGTCTCTATTTTTAGAATTGTAACACAGAATTGTAACAACAGAATCCTCGTTGTAAATTTTTTTATAAAGAACCCACTTGTCTGTTGTTTGTTAATACTTTCTTACTGCCATGTGTTCAGTTACCTTGGTATAAGTGACTTCAGTTAACGTGGTTAGCGATTCATACGCAAAATTTATTTGATGGGAGTTGGTAACTGAGTCAGTTTGATTGCTGTAGCGATGGTACTTCTATTGTTCTTAGCTCTTGCGTACGTGCATTGTTCGTCGATGGGTGTCGAGTTTACACTGGCGAGAGACAAATACGGCTTTCAAGACTTACCCGTGCTGATATCATTTCCACGAAAGCCTTTCCTTACCTAGTTGCCACCCCTTCAGCTGCTCTGTTCACCGTTGGCTGAGTTTACGTTTTCAGATCTTTGCTTCTCTCACAGTAATTGCTCATTGTTGCTCTTTGCGTTGCCAAAATTAAATAGCTCTGCAAGACCAAGCACAGTTTTTACCAGCGTAGAACATTTTGTCCTATGAAATTGTGGTTACAATCTATTTCACATCTCTTTTGCTCCGTTTTAAT
Source organism: Schistocerca gregaria (assembly GCF_023897955.1). Taxonomy (NCBI): domain Eukaryota; kingdom Metazoa; phylum Arthropoda; class Insecta; order Orthoptera; family Acrididae; genus Schistocerca; species Schistocerca gregaria. The sequence continues at coordinate 801,049,915 of NC_064921.1, read as the reverse complement.
TTTTTTTTTTTTTTTTTTTTTTTTTTTTTTTTTTTTTTTTTTTTTTTTTTTTTTTGGCGCAATGTTTAAGGCTTATTTCATGTTTTTCAGTTTGCTTACTCCCCACGCCATGGAGCTTACGTACAGAGCTCCAGAGAAGTTTTCAGGAACGTCTGCCGCATTATCGTAGTTTGTTACTGTGACATTTGTTTTGATAAAGCAATATTTCCTTTACGGCCTCGAATCTTCGGATTTATTTTGTAATTTTGCTTTCTGGTTGTAAGAATGCCATTATTTTGACTTTTTTGTGGTTGTTTTTATTATGTGAAGTCCCATGTGTATAGATGTAGGTGACTTCAGTTCGCCTAACGACGGTGACGGGTGGTTTTGAGTTGGAGTCTGTTTATGATGTTTTCTGAGGCTGCTGCACGGAGCATAATTTATAATGCGAATGCACAAAGCGTTACGATAAGCAGCCGGGCCGCCTGTCTATTGTGAGCGGCTCGTTTGTCCGTGGAGACGCACTGGTTCTGCTGCTGGTTGTGGTGCGGTGCCATTACCTTGCGAACACAATGCTTGCACGCCGCTGCGGATAGCTGCGCGCTTCACCATTCTGTGGATACGTAAAGGTGCCTTGCTTCTGTGACGTGTTTTCCTTTTCAGTTGCTTCCTCTTGTGATCATGATGTAGCGTGTTGCCCACTTCTGACTTGACTGCGAGAGCTGTTTATCCGAGAACATCGACGAACGGAGAAAACGAAATGTGACACGTGTATCTTCTTTCCTCTTTCCCACAATGTCCGACGCAACGCAACGTTCCGAAGGTCTTTTGGTGCACGTGTAATAGTTAACTGTCATCGCTGGTGACGATTTCACGTTTGTAGTTTGTAAAGTATTGTTTGTCTTCACTTTTTGAATGAAATTTGCATACATAATGGTCGGTGTCTCGAGGGAGCCTTCGAGCATACTTTCTGAAGTAACCGTAGGCTCTATCCTCACAAAAATAGTATTATGTCGGGCACGTATTAGTGATTTTTTTCTGTGCTTTAGTTCAATGTATACCCTGCTAGGGTCGTCTAGATGAGACAGAAGTTTAGTAAAAAATAGTTGCGAAATGGAGGCAGTTAGTGATTGCTAACATTTTATACGTTCGTATCATTGAATTATATGTGCGTGTCATTGAATCCTTTGGTCGATATCATGGAAAGCATCTACTTTACAAATCACGAAGTTTACAGTTCTGAAAATTAAAATGTACTCATGGAGACAATTCTTTGTAATGCATTAATTGTTCTGCCGGCGCTAATTTGAATACATAATGGCATGAAGTAGCTTAAAAAAGTACAAGATATTTGAAGAAGAAGCCCAGGCGTCCTTTAGGATAAAGTTGTTTAACTATGCTACTGGAAATTTGCGAACGAACTGCAGTGCGATGGTATTTAACTGAGTGATAATTTTGTTTACAGAAAATGCCAGTCATTCGCCTCCACTGTGTAATACCCATTTCCTAGTAATCAAAGGACAACGGCAAATTCTTATTGCTTTTCTTATGTTTTCTGGGGTGATATTATATTTATGCCAGTATTTTATAAACGCTGCCTTGCTAAAATCAGTGCCGAAATCAGACAAAGCGGTATCCATTGCAAATAATAGCTCAGAACGGTACTTACTGCAGCACTAGATAAAGCAGCGAAGTATCTCCTCTCGTATGTAGGGTTGGTGAGGAGCAGTGGAGAGAGTGGTGATGCGTTAAACACGACATCATCTGCTGTATCCGCAAACAGAACTTCAAAGTTTAATCTTTTTATCAGTCCTTTGTAAGAGTTGCAGAAGATACGCGCACGTGCCTTTTCTTCCCTGTCGCGTGTGTGTTGCAATTTCAGTGAGATACCCGTGTGAGAAAGAGGTTCGTCTGCGAGAATATGCGTCGTACGGCCGGCGAGCGGGCTCTCGCCAGTCGGGGCAGGCAGGCTGGCGCGTGGTTTGATTAATTAGCGGCTGGCAGACACGCGATGCCGCGCAAACAGTGGCCGGCCGCGGCTTCCGGCCTCTGCGCGCCGCGCCGCGCCGCGCCGCACCCCGCGCGCGCTACCCTCGGCAAATACAGGCAGTGGGCGCGAGGCGCGCGCTTCCGGCCGCGCCCAGCCTTCCTTCCGTCCTGCCTGCTTGCCGGCTGCCGCCGGGGCAGAAAATCCGTCCCCAGAAGAAAACCGCCCGTGCACTTTTCACACTACCTCGCCATCGTTGGCGTTAACCGATATAATGAAACATCGGACAACCGAAATCTAGGTGGCCGGACAGGATTTTCCCGTTGTGAACCGAATCTCTTGGCTCTCCACCATCTTGTTCACTTGCATTCGGGAGGAAGAGCGTTCGAACCCCTGTCCAGTCGTTCCGATTTAGGTTTGAGTCGTTTCTTGGCCCGTCTTCCCCACAACATTTTCTGTGCGTTTTTTCCAATTTAAGTTATTCGTAATTGTAATTCCTAGGTATTTAGTTGCAATTTATGGCCTTCAGAGTCCATTGATTTGTAGTGTAACCAAAGTTCCGTGGATTCGTTTTAGCAATCATGTCGATGACCTCACGCTTTTAATTATTTAAGGTCAGTTATACTTTTTGCACCATTCAGTTACCTTTTCTAAATTGTTTTGCAATTTGTTTTGATCTTCTGATGACTTTACAAGACGTCAATGACAGCATTATCTATAAAGAACCGAAGACGGCTGCTCAGATTCTCTCTTAAATAGTTTATATAGATACGGAAAAATAGAGGCCCTGTGACACTACCGTCGGGAACGCCAGAAATCACTTATGTTTTACTCGGAACAGTTTCGTCAGTTACTACGAACTGTGACCTCTCTAACAGGAAATCACGAATCCAGTCGTGTAACTGAGACGATATTCCCAGCACGCAGTTTTATTACAAGACACTTGTGAGGTACAGTGTCAAAAGCCCTCTGAAAATCTATAAATATTGAATCAATTTTAAATCCCTTGTCGATAGCACTCAATACGTCGTGTGTCTTGTGTTGCACAAGAAAGATGTTTTCTAAGTGTCTGTTGACGGTGTGTCAATAGACCATTCTCTTCGAAGGAACCTAATTAGTATACAGTATGGACCGGAAAACTTGGCTTTAATAAGTGTTTTTTTAATCAAAACTGAAATAAATGATCGATAATTATCAGTGGGCGCCACTGAAACAAAGATGTTGCACTTCACGTAGAAGATTGTGTAGCAACGTCTGGAACTTGATGAGGATCTGAGTGACGATTTCACACTTGCTAAACGAGCCCACGGTGAATCGCACCGCTCTTCTTTGGATCTTCACTGACTCCTCTATTAGTCATCCCTGACTAGAAAACCCCAAGAATCACTCGATAAAATGTTTTGTAAACCACTTCTTTCGGTGCTGAATTACATTTTCTTAGGATTCTTCCAATTAATCTCAGCCCGGCATCTGCTCTCCCAGCAAAGAGTTTTACGAGAATAACTCATCTCAGGTAGCTCCAGACAGATAATCCTAGATATTTGCTGTATCCACTAATTTATCGCCAATCATCTAATCGGACAGTAACGGCTCTTTCCTCCTACTTACACGAGGGTTGGAACTTTAATAGTGACAACTATTTATTTACAACTCATACAAAATAGATACGTGTTTGAAAGTTTTACTGATCTTCACAGTACTCACCAGCATTTTGTATAACCCGTTGCCAGCCATGTGGGAGTCGTAGGATACTCTTAGCAGTGCCAGTTGTGTTGGCAGTTCGAGCGGCGCAGTCTATTGGCCGACAAATTTGTAGCAGTTCTGAAGCGAATGCCGTGAAGTGTTTCCTTCAGTTTAGAAATTGAACTTACGAGGGTTTAAGTCAGGGGAGTATAGTAGGTAGTGTAGCACGTAGCAGCTCCATCACTCAAACAAATCAGTAACAGCTAGCACTGTATGCGCTTGAACATTGTCCTGCAAAAGGAAGGTCAGGTCCTGCAGAAAGTGTCATCACTTCCGTCTCGAAGTTGGTCGTAGGTTGTGTTCCAAAAATGAGCAGCATAGAGACAGAAGTGATGACACTTTCTGCAGAACCTGACCATAATTTTGCAGGACAATGCTCAAACACGTACAGTCCAAGCTGTTACTGATTTGTTTGAGTGATGGGACTACTAAATGCTATACCACTTACTGTACTCCCCTGACTTAAGCCCCCGTCAGTTCAAGTCCATTTCTAAACTGAAGGAAGCATTCGCTTCAGAACTGCTACAAATTCGTAGGGCAATAGACCGCGCCGCTCGAACTGTCAACACAACTGGCACTGCTAAGAGTATCCTAAGACTTCCACATGGCTGGCAACAGGTTATAGAAAATGCCGGTGACCACTTTGAAGGTCAGCAAAACTTTGAACCACGTATCTATTTTGTATGAGCTGTAAATAAATAGTTGCCACTGTTAAATTTCCAACCCTCATACGTGTTGAAGTTCAACATCGAAATTTCGCTATTCGATCGCTGCACAGTGTGAACCGCGGTTTCTTACAGTAAGACACACAATATGAGAACAAGTTTAGCGACAGACGCCTGTAAAGTTTTTGAACGGTGTTGGCATCGCTCGTGATCAGCAGCGGGTAGCTAATGGAGCGCCTGTTGACATTCAGACAGGGCAAACAAACATCGCGGTGGTTGGTGGGGTCTGCTGCCGCCGCCCGGGCTGGTCCACCCAGCGCTCCAGGGTTGTCTTCTCCCCTCCACTCTTCATCTTCTTGCTGCCTGCGATGTCCCGGTTGTTTGTTGGGCAGGTCAAACAGCGCTACTAATCGAAATAGGTACCGGGTGCATAGCGGAGCCATTCATACTGTAATATAATGAGAACATTTGAAAGATTGTACCCATTGGAGCAGTTCGGACTGTAATCTAATGAGTTGTTGTTGTAGTTGTTGTTGTTGTTGTTGTGGTGGTGGTGGTGGTGGTGGTCTTCAATCCAGAGACTGGTTTGATGCAGCTCTCCATGCTACTCTGTCCTGTGCAAGGTTCTTCATCTCCCAGTACCTACTGCAACCTACATCCTTCTGAATATGTTTAGTGTATTGGCTAAATGGTTCAAATGGCTCTGAGCACTATGGGACTTAACATCTATGGTCATCAGTCCCCTAGAACTTAGAATTACTTAAACCTAACTAACCTAAGGACATCACACAACACCCAGTCATCACGAGGCAGAGAAAATACCTGTCCCCGCCTGGAATCGATCCCGGGAACCCGGAGTTTAGTGTATTCATCTCTTGGTCTCCCTCTACTATTTTTACACTCCATGCAGCCCTCCAATACTAAATTGGTGATCCCTTGATGCCTCAACAACTGAAAATTTAAACGCGAAGAAATAACCTTTTTCTGTCCACGTTCTTCTCTTCCACTAGGAAGGAATACAAAAGAAAAAGAAGAACCACCTCTCAGACCATACCGCACTTTAACCACCTCCAAAATGCAACGATATTATCCATTCGGATTATTGATATTTGTGGAGTTCGACATCCGATCAGTTCATTAGGTTTTTATTCCGTTAAACTCTACGAGTAACTTTAACAATAAAAATGTGTCTCTGTGGCACACAGAGATGGTAGCTGATAATTAGACGGATCTTGACGTCCTAAAGGAATTACAGAGACCCTTAAAGTAATTACAAAGATCCTACGAAAGACGTATGCTATGAATAGACTTATAATACCTACGCTCTTTTCTTACTGACCGTGCTGCAACACGACTGTCGTGTTTATGATGACCATTGTGTTCTTGCTTTGATTGGAGTCGAATGCATGGATTTCGTGTTCGAAGCTCGACTGCTAAGTTATTAATTGTTGTTACATGTCATGTCACGCATGTTGGACAGCGGGTTGAAAACTGCGATTATTTCTGACATAAAAAATAAATTGAAACAGTTCTCTGCATCAGTTCATATTTATTCAAATTGGCTGACGCACGTAATTATTTTAATTTATGTTATGTGTGCATGTAATATGGAATTAGGGTAAAGCACAATATATGAAACAAAATAAATAAGAAAAACTATTACTCAGAGGAAAAAAGTGAGATATTTTGAAACTCACGCACAAAAATTGTGAGTTCTGATATGCTTTAGTTTCTAAAAGTAAGATTTTGACGCCAAAAGAACACAGCTAGTTTACGTGGTCGGCTTGTGAGTTCAAATTCAGGATGGAGCAGACGTTGTATTTGAATAATGCTGCTTATTTGTAATAAACTCTCAATAAAGAAGTTGACTACAACCTGACGAAATTAGTATTATGCGAGAAGCTTATGCAAACATAAAATGTCTGTGCCATTTGCCGTAATACTTCATAAATAATTAAAGCTTTCCCATAATTTCGAAAGATGTCTACAAAATAAGGATAGCCTTGTCTGTTATCAGTACTGTATCAAAAACATATAGAGATATAAGATTTGCTGTTTTTCTGTCTTTTGGCTAGTTAGCTTCTTAGAATCCTAAGGTGTGCACATTTTACTACAGCAGAACGTTAATGGTAAGTAGTAGGCAACTAACAATCAGTAAAAACACACCATTTAAACTAAGTAATTACTTTTGTTCGATGTACGGTCGCCATCGAACTCTCTGTTAATTTTATCTTTGTGTCGGGACGTCGTGTACACCAACCAAGTTTCTCTGTTTAAGATCCAGTCATATGCACAGACTGGTTATCTAGTGGAAACAGATTAAGTAGATGCATTCTCAACAGTTTTAATACATTTAGTGTAGCCAAGAACAAGGCAGTGAGTCTTTTGAGCACGCGTATGAAACGAATGCTTGTTGCCCCATCTAGTTGTGTGAGATATTCATGTTGCCGTTTCGGTGGCTAAGAATTGAGGCACTGGCGACGTGGCCTCTGACCGTTCCGTAATCTGGGGCCTTGCCACAGGGGGCAGCCACTTTATCAGCGGAGCCGCAATGCCAGCCTAGCTCAGTCCCCGCTCTGAGTCAAGGTGGGGCACGCTCTTGTCTGCTGTACAGCTGCTGTCACAGTGCCGTTTGTGTTGTCAAGTCAGTAGTGTATTCTTTTTTCCGTACTTGACGTAGGTGTTCACTGCGGCGCACTTCGGTCGAATACCGCAACAGACAGCTGTGTGCGTAGAGATGCATTTAGGAAGAAAATTAAGATAGCAATGGAACAATTAGACATTGGACGTGGGAGGCAGTGTTGGAACATCACATTACTGTCCTGGTCAAAGACTTACATTAAATATATCGTGTTTCCGAGTTAACTTTGTAGCTGTAATAATTGCTAGAGGAGCTCTGTGTTTGTCATTTGATGATTACTGAAAACAAAAGGTAGGTAGATAGGTAGAGAGAGCTATCGTGTGTGCACAGAAGCAGCGCCAATGGCGTAGGCAAAGCTAATTCCCTCACGAGAAAGACATATCTTGAGAAGTATCAGGAGCCCGCTTTCTGTGAGGAACGATTGAAAGATTTCACATTTACCTTATGTCTTCAACGTCTGATCTTTCTAACTGCATATGGTTTTTGAAATTTTCTTATACGACCAGGATTTAAGAGGCTACCCGCTCTTCGAAACACGACCTAATTAGTGAGCGGTGTTACTCGCGGCTGCGGTTGCGGCCCCCGAGAAGCCGGTATGAAGTCGAAGTGGTGAGTCCAAGTACTCGCAATGACGGCTTGTGGCAAGACAAAAAACGGAACTACTTGGAAGTGAGGAGGAGCGGCGTTTTTGGGGCCTGCTCGTGTAGCGTGAACTTCCGAACAAATGGCCGGTGGAGGTGCGACGTTTGATGTCTGTATCACGGAACTGCGGCTGGACGTGGACAAAGATGCGGGGTGGCGCGTCAGGCTCGATTTAGCGGCAGGATTGGAGTTAGCGCGCGACGGCCCGCGGCCGCGGCGACAAAGCCGCGTTCGGCTCGGCTGCGCGCGCCTCCTGCGCGGTCACCGCCTCCGCCTCTGGCTCGTCCTTCGGTCGCCGCTTCCCATTTGTCAGCGCGGCCGCCGAACGGGAACGTGCGCTCGTTCTGCTTACGCCCCACAGGCGCGCCCGAGCTATTTAAATTTGCGTTTCGCCTAGTCGGCCGCGGCATGCTTCGTGCATCGTCCCACGAAATTCTTGGCTGTACCGTTCCATTCTAGTTTGCGTCTGAGACAGTTTTTGTTGGTTCAGTACTGCCTTCTTGTTGCATTTGACACAACCTTGGTATTCACTTCTCTGGCCAGAGATATCCTTATATGACAAATACGAGATCGGATTGTTGCCGTTGTGGTCTTCAGGCCGGAGATCAAAAGTCCGATCCACGAACGATGGCGGTTCGCACGGGCGGGAATGGCGTTGTTGACAGTTCCAAGCGACTTGCTGCGGTACTCGCATTCTCTTTCTTTCCGCTCGAAGGAAAGGTATATGCTACTAATTATGTCTGTCGCTCGCTTCTGCAGAATTTATCGCTTACCACCACCATCAGCGATGACAACTCGCAACAAATGAAAAAGAAATTCACCAAACAACTCGCTGCGATGACGTTTAATGCTCTCATTAACCACGACATTCAGAACAGACGCTCAGAACACTACTGAACGCTCATTGGCTGCCGGAGTATCCGTGACGTCGGTGCGCAGAACAAGCCTAAACTCGTCCGCCATCATTTGTGACTCCAACTATAGTTTCGTGCAGCTCTCTGTGCCAGTCTGTCCTGCTGTCCTGTGTGAACCTACTATAACTTACACCCCCCCCCCCCCCCCTAGCCAAGGATGTTAAGTTCTGCCCCCCTCCTCCCCCCCCCCCCTTCACACACACACACACACACACACACACAACTTCACTCCATTACGAAATTATTTATTTCTGTATGTTTCATGATACGCCCTATAAAGCTGTCATATAAGGTTGTATTCTAGGCAGATAGCTTACTTTTAGAAAGTGTTTCCTGATGTATTTATTATTATTATCCACGCATTGGCCCAATAGGACCACGCGAAGTACAATCCGCCTATGTAGCTCTTGATTGTTGGTCTTCTTTTGTGTCCAAATTTGTTTCATCCTTTCAGAATGAAGTCTCTTACTTTCATCAGAGCACGGTGTTCCAGTCTAATTTCCCTCTGACCAACTTTCCAAGCAAATATTTTTTGTCTGAATGTTTTTCTATCTGTATCGTCTGCCTGAGTTATACTGGCCAATTTAAGATCCTTCTTAATGGCAGCGATCCATTTAATTGGCTCAGTTTTGGCCTTGCTTCTGTTTTCGTAGACTCCTACTATTTGTTTTGTCAACCTAGTGGGTGTCATTCTTTTAATGTGCCCATAAAATTTAAGTCCTCGTTTTCTCATGTCACCATATATGTATGTGTATTCTTTTATTTCCTTATTACTTTTCTGCCTGTTTGATGTGATTAAGTTTTTCCCTTTTCAGGAATACTTTTTCGCACTATTGCCAATTTAGACACAATTAATACTGATTTTACTTCCGCTGTCGTCAGTTACTTTGCTTCCCAGATAGTAAAACTTATTTACTACTTTCAGCGTCCCATTTTGTAGTCTTAATCGCCTAATTTAAATCGAGTAGTGTGAATTACCCTTGTTTTACTCCCGTTTATGTTCATCATCAAGACACTGTCCATTCTGTTCGACTGATCTTCCAAATCCTTTGTCGTCTCTGACACCAAACGTACAGATTCTATAAATCTGTGTGTCTCTTTCTTCATACTGTGTTCAAAGGTAAGTCGTAGTGTCACTAGTGTCTCTACGGTCGCAGGTTCGAATCCTGACTTGGACATGGATGTGTGTGATGTCCTTAGGTTAGTTAGGTTTAAGTAGTTCTAAGTCCTAGGGGACTGATGACCTCAGATGTTAAGTCACATAGTGCTCAGAGCCATTCACTAGTGTCTCACGTGGTCCTGCATTTCTGAGTAACCCACGTTGACGCCCCTGTAGGTCGATTTGTACCAAATATCGTACTACAGAAATACTATGCAGAAAAAAATTAATAATGTTCTGGTTACATTGCTACCTCTAGTGCCTTGCACAATAACAGAATACTTTTAACCTATAGCTCTTAAAACGCACTACGTTTTCTTTAAGCGCAAGATTGAAATTCCTTGATTTTGTTGTTCCTTTTTTCTTGCACCTGTTCTGTCGGAAACCCATTCCGCACAGGAACAAGTTCTCCAGTTACTTGCTGCAAACGACAATCAAATACTTTTAGGAGAGCCGGTTGCTTATAGTAATCTTAATGGACCAGAATCCTCTGTGGCAGCAAAAAGCTGGAAAACGGCTGCTGCAGAAATCCAGAACGGGGTCAGGAAGGTGGAGGCGGAGGTGACAGGGGAGGTATTCCTGGAGCTTAGCGCAGGTAGCGGCGAGACCTATCTGCGAGCTACCTCCAGGATGTCCGCACATTCCGGCCGGGTTTTAGCCTGGCTCAGATAACGCGGGAAACAGAACCGCTGTCACGGCCTTGTGGCCTATCGGCTCGGCTGGATCCTGGCGCCACCTGCCAGACGACGCTCAGCCACCGCTTCCATCCAACAACTCTCGTGCTTCCTGCAGCTGTAAAGAACGGCTGACTGCTGTAAATAATTAGTGGTCCACATCCGTAATCTTGCCTCGTTAACTTCTTTCCTGTAGGTTCATTCCGAATTGTAATCAACTGGGAGACATGATGAAAAATATACTGAATGCTTAGAGTGAAGATAAAGATATTACTCGTTTCCATTGTCCGCTAAGAAATACGCTCCTTAATTGAACTTAGTTTATTGTCCATCAAATTGTTGCCCACGTTACAGGTAGTCGATGGAACAGTTATCGTAAATAGGATCGGGAAGTTCGTACGCCGGCCAGGGTGGCCGAGCGGTTCTAGGCGCTACAGTCCGGAACCGCGCGACCGCTACGGTCGCAGGTTTGAATCCTGCCTCGGGCATGGATGTGTGTGATGTCCTTCGGATAGTCAGGTTTAAGTAGTTCTCAGTTTTAGGGGACTGATGACCTCAGCAGTTAAATCCCATAGTGCTCAGAGCCATTTGAACCATTTTGAAGTTCGTGCTGATTTTCGGAGAGTATCAGACGAGAGGGATACGTGGTATTGATAACGCAATAACAGTTCCCATATCCAGTAGTTAATTCACTACATTATTCTTCGACTGATAAACGCACGTCAACCACTTGTGACCACTATCGATACCGTTATACGGTACAAAGCCCCAAGCTCGGTCGTAGATCGAGTTTTCTGTTGCTAACTAAAAAGTTACCTTATGAATTTCTGTACATTGACATCCAATGATTCAAGACAAACTCTTTTAAACTTTTAATTGCCAAGGTACATAATCTGCGTTACGAATTTTATCGTAATGATAGCAGCGTTCCATGGTGCACCGAAAAGTGAAATATAAATACATTTTATACAATGCATTGTTTTGCCGTGTGTAATCTTCCTAGATATAAGTGTAAGCAAGCAGTATTCCGTCGAACATCATGAGACAACAAACATGATCAACAGACGCTTTATATCGAACGTCTAAATCACCAACGCCGCAATGAAGCATTCACAATAAAAAACTGGGGTCTCAGTTGTTGTAGGTTACCCTTTTTCCTTCTGGAACTATGAACAATATGATGTTATATAGTGACAAGTACAATGAACTGTTAAAATCGTCACTGGGAAAGCGAGCGACGTATTCATAGGTATAGTTCTTGGCGGATGTGGATAAATGGTAATCAGATAAAGCGCTAACACGTGATGCATGCCTCAACACTGTCGGCGTGTTTGGGATCCTAGAAAGCCGGAGTGGTGTAAGGGGTCATAAGTTCCAAATGCATTTTTCTAATCACAATAAAGTCTACTCGAGGGGACATTAAACTATTAACCTCTCTTCTTCAATGGTCAGAATTGCAATTGGGCAACTGGCTGTATCCGGGTTCCTAATTACATGAAATTTGGGCCACAGGACATTTTTCTGACGAGAGGCTAGATTGTGTATATGATGACAATTAATGACCACATTGATACTTACAGTAATTTTATTCGCGTTATACTTTCAGCTATGAAATCGAGGTAATAAGTATTATGATACGTGAAAATACAGAAAAATAACGTACATTGCCTCATATAGTTTTTGAAACTAACACTTCATCCACCGCTTTTGAAAATTTTAAATTTGATATCAAGTGAATTTCATTTCTCGTGGCTGCTTTCAGATCTTCTAAGTTTTGCGAGTTACTGACGCAGGAATTAGACTTACCCATAAAAATCTGGAGCACTTAAATCTGATTAACTGCATAGCTACTCAGTTTCACTAAACTCGAAATCACTTGATTTTTTGTTCCCATACTTGGTTGGTTTTTTGAATCGTCCTGCTGAAAGAACGTATCCGCAAAATTGGGGCTCCGACACATTTACTCAAGAATAAAAAATTCTCTAAGCATTTATATGTAATGATTAAAGGAACACTATTTTCGTTAAAAAATATGGACCTAGTAGGCATGATCACCATACAGTAACTTTTGCACTACGTAAAGTGTGCTCATGAATCTCACATGGATTTTCTCTGGTCCATAGTATCACATTCTGTTTATTCAGATAACCAGGTAAGCGGAAGTTTGCTTCATCAGTCATTATGAGGGAAGTTTATAATGACTGATAAGCTAAGTTAAATCAAATTATAGTATTACGTAGTGCCAGCATGTTTGAACGTGTGGGATACCTGAAGTTTATAAGAAAACAGATTCGGAACTTTTCTGAGGATGTTGGGCATTGTTTCTGCATTGGCACCAAACAGATTGATTTGGGGTGTTTGTGATTCCAGCTCTCACCGTTTAAGCGGTTTCTTCAATGCATACAGATCTCTATGTCTACCCTACATTTTGGGTCAGTTGCACTGTCATTAGTTCAATTGGATTAAACACAGCGGAGAATCGACGTTCTAAAAAGTCGGCAAACGTAGCGCGAAACCTTCTTTGAGCAGAGATATCAGAGTTATTGCTAGCAAATTAAAAGTCCGCTATTGATGCTTGCTGTTGTGTACTCCACCATTGCCTGTTACATGATTAAATTTCGCAAATGATGATCTTTATCTTCACCCGAAAAAAAATATTAGCTCCTCAAAACATTCAGTGTAAATGCTGTCATTAATTAATAATCACCCTGTACAACTCTGTAACATATTTGGCACATAATGAAACGGGTGGGAATGTGTGCCGGGTCATTTTGGCCAAACTTTGTAGTTTTCCTATAACATGTATTTTCAGGACAGAACAGGAAAAGGAATAAATAACATTATTATAGGTAATTTCGAGGTTCATAAATGTACGTTGCACTCAGCATGCGATAGATCATCGAGAAGCACTGAGAATATAATTTGAAAGGCACACTGCATTTATGTATTACATAAGAGCGTTCGTTAGAGTAAGAAGAATAAAGCACTGGGACCTACTTTCTTACTATTGCAGAAATCATAAAAAAGGGGTACAAATGCACTGCTACTGAAATAGACGAAACAGTGACGTTTTTAATAACCCCGTAGTAATAAACGCAGGGGTTACACAAAGCTGCAGCCTGATAGCAATATTACCTTACATATTGTCTCGAGCATGGAAATGAGAGTACCTGATTCAGTTAAGCCAACAAAGGACAGATGAACAAGAATGACCAAGAACAAGATACATCGACGGGATAATCTTGAGTCGATCAAAAATCAGTATATATCATATGACATTAGAACAGTCACACACTTCAGGTGCCCTGTGTGTAATGTTACGTACAAGTGCAGGGTGTCCCACATGAAACCGGTACGCCTCATGTGCGGTTAATCAGCTGTAGTCGAACTGTTTGTGAAGTAACATTGAGGCCCACAGCCACTACTTCCAACATCTGTTGTAAACCAGTAACTACATGCTTCTTTACTATTACGTATTCGCTTTTAATTAGTTAATTGTTACTTGGATCTTGGATCTTGGACGGGAGGCGTACCACGTATAATTTAAAGTTGAAGATGAGGTTAGGCGTTTTGCTGAAATGTGTAGTGTAATACATAGCAGGCTGGGAAAGCACTGGAGGAAAGAAACAGTTTTAAATTTTTGTAAAACCTTGTCTGTCCTAGTTGTCTTGTAAAGGAGCGAGACATTGGTAATGAAACGCAGAGATATCTCCCAGATCGAAGCAGCGAGAATGAGATTCTACGTGCAGTTATGAGTGCTCCAAATGAGATAATATAAGAAACGAAGATGTCCAAAAAGAACGGGACTTTTATTCTGTGTGTGAAATAAATAAATATTGTTGTTAAAGTAACCATGGACCAAACTTGCACTAGAATTAATTTTACATTATACCACTTGGGAAAGACGCAGTGTGGAACGTCCCAGAAAACAGGCGGACTGTTACTTCGGAGTAGGCCAGATGGCCTGGCCGGTGAAGATTATGATGATGATTTCCAAGCTCTAAACTGAACAGTAGCATGGAGCGTTCGGATAGATATTTCATATTGCACATCAGGTCGCACTTAAGATGAACATTTTTATTTTGAAATAATAGAAGCTTAAAAAAAGGAGGAGGCGGAGGAAGGTTTATTCGTGGCAAATGTCAAGCAAAGAATGGCAAGCTGCCCCAGGTAATTACTGAAGCCATCGAAAGGGAACTGTCTCGCTCGGTTCGAAACGCGTCGATGGCCCCCTCCCCCGATGCTAGCAAGCAGTTGACGAGACGCTAAATGCCGAATGCAGCCATCAGACGCCTTAAATGAAGCTGAGCTACCGTTTTATGTACGTTAATAATTGTGATGGCCGGCGTCACCCGCAGCGGGGCCGAGTGAAATAACTCGGTGCAAAGTGGCGGGTGCGCTGCCCGCGGGCCCCGATTACAGCGGCGCGCCGCCGTCACGACGCTGCCCGCCGCCGCCGCCCGATGGTATCGCCGCGGCAATTAGCGGCTGGCCTGCCTGCCCGCTGGAGATTGGTTTGTTACTCGCTTCAAGGCCACGCAACGCCAGTCTTGGTCGCGCACGCGCTCTCCCATCTAATATCGGCTGCGCAGCCGTTAACTAGGATGCCACTCTCTGCGAATTTCAGCCCTTCTTTCTCCTCCCCCTCGCCTCAGTTATAATGGAGAAAAGGCGAGGACCTTTCTCTGCTGCCTAGAGGATGGGCGAAACCTTAGTGGAGACGGTTTGCCATTGCTATCACGGGAGTAAACCGTGACCTTGCTGAGGAAACTATCACGAGCAGTCTGCCTCAACCATTAAGCCATAGGAACAAGCCTCCTCGCCAGGCTTAATCTTCTAAATCTGTTCCCCTCTTGCTCTTATTCACACATACACTGTGGGAGAACCTCTGGTTGTAGTGTTGACCTGGAGCGTCAATGGTTAAGGCACGCAATAAACAGTAGACCGATGTTCGAGTTCCGGTCTGGCAGAGATAAAAAATTAGTCGGTACATACCTAAAAAATTAGAATGGTGTGACGAGGATTCGTGGCTCTTCGTTTTCGCTTTATTAGTTCGATATAGCGGTCCCTATTCCACATCAGGTATCATAAGAAGCAATGAAACTTGCACTCGAAGCAACCCATAAAGCACTTGAACTCTGGTATTGCTAATAACAACCCAATCCCTTCCACCCTGTGTTTTCCTCTGGCAGATAATCTGGTAAAAGAAGCAGGACGATAGCGTCGGAGATCCTTACAGAGTAAGTGTGTTCAAATTACGGACAAACTCCCTATTTCTTCCGGGGTTTCTTGGCAGAAAAACTTCATAATTACAAATGTATCTGTTCCTAATTTGAATGCGATACGTAAAATATACTGGCACAGACATTGAACCATTGTTAACCTGGAAAAGAACGCTACAAGTGGGTCGTAAACGAAAGCTGGACTGCTAATAGGGAGACAGAGAAACGGAGTTGATGAGAGAAACGGCCGATAGCAACCCGGATTTATACAGCGTGTCTCAGAAGGAATGGTCACTGTGCAGGGATATGACACCAACGATCATTTGAAGCATAAAACTTGATAAGGAAATAGTTTCGTAGGTACAGCACATTTAACGTAAATTCTTATTTTCTGTAGTTTTCAGTACATTGTCATGGGAAATAGTAAAAAATACAACATGTGTTTTACAAAGTATCATTTGAAAAATACGTATTTTTAGTACATTCACCTCTAAGCATTACCGTATACGTAAAATTACAGCTGTTGTACAGTTCACAATAATCGTCCGAATATCCCACCGTCAACTCCAATAGATTTGTGCGCTCTTGGGAGAACGTGTAATGTTGCATGTCCGAGTGCTTCTGCAAGTTCCGTAACGGGGGCAGCGTCATACATGATGCGACCAAGCAGTTCATCTCGCGTATTCACCTTTCGTTAGTACGTCTCAGTCTCCATAATACAGCAAAAACAAAAATCTGATGAAGTAAGGTCTGGCGATCTTGGTGACGACTTCATTCTACTGCTACGACCAAGGCAGCAGTTAGGGTAAGTGCGGTTGAGATGTTCCCTCACACGTCTGTTAAAATCTGGAGATGCGCCATCCCACTGTTAAGTCATCACAGTCCGCGTGGCCAAAGGAATACCCTCAAGGTGTTCAACAAACGAATTTTACAAGCATGCAAGTAATTCTATACCGTTACTAGCTCTTCTAAAGGGAGTAGACCATCAACATGTTTCCGATCGTGCCGCACCAAACATAGATCGAAAAATCATTTTGGAAATTGGTTTCCACTGCAGCGTGTGGATTTTCCTGCGACGGATGATTATTTCGTGTATTGTTGATTCCATTCCGTGTAAACGTGGCTTATTAGTGAATAGTATTAATGGAAGCAAATGACGACTCTCATTTAACCAGTAATAAAAATTCAGGTCTTTCTGCGTTTTCGACAGTGTGAATTGCGGACACGCTGTATGTGAAACGGGTGCAAGTTTTTTTTTTTTCCGTGTAGCGTTCGCCATGCACGTGTTTATGTAACATTGATATGTACAGCAAGTCGCCTTTTACTTGTAGTACATCGACGGTGCACCACTTGGATGATATGTTACTGTTCCTTTACAGTTTAAGCTACACATTCAGAAGAAAAATGGGAACATGAAAGAATACCTGTTTCACGTAGCGTGCAGAAAACTATGGTAAACACTGTACGATCGAGGATTCACTGTGTCGGAAAGCACTGATTATATTCTTCGACAGTAACTGGAGCAGTACCGACGCAGAAGCCATAAACATACACCATATCAACATATTGTTCACTGGTGTAGCTATATGGTATTGTAGCCAGCGCGTGTACGAAGGTAGTTAGCCGAAGCTTCTCTCTAATACACTCTCAATCCTCCGCACAACCCCACGCAGGGAACACATCCCTAGCAAAGAGGCTGAAAGCAACTTTGGTAGGTTGGCCTAAAATAAAACGTCAAATAGGTTGGATTGGTAAGAAACATGTGCCCGCTACTAACCCAACAATAGACGCCATTTAATGTTTACTGCTCCAAAAAACCATTCGGAGGAAGAGGAGGAGATTAGTTTTTAATGTCCCATCGACAGCGAGGTCATTGGAGGTGGAACACAAGATTAGGTTAGAGAAGGATGAGGAAGAAAATCGGCCGTGCCCTTTCACAGGAACCATCACAGCATTCGCAAGACATTGGCCCGTGATATGCTGATCCAGAGACTTCACTGTGCAAACCCGTGTCATTTTCAACTGAGGTTCTAGAAGTAGAAACTTGTTACATCGCCATGGTCCCAAGTGGCCACAGATGCAATTTTCAAAGATAATTTAAGGAACAGCGTACGTCGAATTGTATGCATTCTTTTACTCAAGATCACGAACTCTCTGTCTCCGAATGTCATTAATTTCTTCAATGGTACTTTTTCAGTTTATCATGTACCCTTGTATCAGAAGTACCACACATTTACAAGCGAATAAAATAAAGCCGCTGTGCCTTCTGATTTATCCGAGCGCGACTGCATGCTCAGGTACTGAAATGAAATTACGCATGATGAAACTTGTGACCAAATCGAAACGATTTTACGTTAATTCACTTTGACTTTGACGTGGCGACAAATTGCGTGCACTTGCATCAGATGTTTATCAGTTATTACAAGACGCTTTCGGACTAGTTGGCCCTATTATTTGTTTGTTGCATGTGTTAATAACCTCTAAATGTGACGAGTGCCGTCAAAAAATTTAACACTGAACCACGAAAGCTAATGTTCGGCGTCTTCGTCCATTGCACACGAAATCGGACGTTTCACCTGTGCGTGAGGCGTGTGGCGCGCGACCTTGTCTGTCAAACAGATCTTCGCAACAGCCTACATCAAACACAAAAGTTTTACTCTGTCACTCTATGAACTATTTGTAATGTTATTATTGGGCAAAAAACGACATTATTATAGCTGTTTTTATAATTTGAACGCTTTGTGCTCTAACTGCAATGTTGTTAGACGAAACAGGCGATAGACTAATGATTACAAAGCTGCTGGTAGGGACTCCATCGTATACTTCACCCACTATTACAATAGCACTGCCATTAAACTTAACACTACCCACCTTCGGTATCGTTTTGAAACTGTGATTACATCCGCCAGTCCAACAGCCTCTCTTTGCGGGTACAGGAAGACGGATGTTTGTGAGTCAGTTTGCTAAGCCCTGTGAAATAAATATTATGACTCGATTCTTACGGTCGCCAAACTCTGAAGGAGCTAATTTAATCCTTATTAATTCTAAACTTTACTGTGAAGTAATGAAGTAATGATCAATTGTGTTACTCCGATTTATACTTCAAAAGCAAGACAGAAACAGGCGACGCTCTGGCAACTTTTATGGAATTAATTATTATTGAACATTATTGATTGGACTGTGGACTTTCACGTACCAAATTTGTGTCAGCAAGTGGAAAAACAAAAGCATCCAATGCATAGAACTTGATTTTTTAAAGCAGTTTAAATGAGCCGAATAATGAACATCATATTTTGAAATACTAAATATTTGGAAAAAGCGAATACGATTCTAAAGATCGTAATCTTAAGACATGTAGTTATGACAAACGATTAAGGATAAAACAGTGATGAAATGTTCAGTTACAGTCAAGTTAAGAATGAATTATAATATATGGATTCATACTTCCACTATCGTGATTGCTGCTACTTACACTTAGATCTCTACTAAATAAATTGTGAGTCTTGCATTGACGTGGTTGCGTCGCCGAAAGTATGATGGACGATGATGCCACACAGCTTCTTCATATCTATGATAAGTCATTAAAAGGCCGAACATAACACTTACCAGAAACATCGTTCCAGTGGCAGCCGTGTGTCGCTAAACTTCACAGTATAATAATGCCGAAAATTCTTGCATCCGTGATTTGAAAGTTTTGGAGACAACTTAATAGCATACAAGTAATAGCCACACCATTTTGATAATATTACGACGCACTTTGTACCACAATAACAATTTTATATCAATGGCCATCGACGAAGTGCCCACACACATCAAAGCCTTACTACGGAGCTCGCCAAGATAATCGTCCAATCCAACTGCATGATTTTCGAGGCAGTATTTTTACTTTTAATTAAGCCATCAATTAAGACAGTGGAGTAGTGCTATCATTTACAATTACAGAAATAATTATTACACTTTTTTATCTTTTTTAAGTAATGATCTTATGAAAGTAATACATTTTATAAGTTACACTATATCATTTCGAGAGTAATCAGTCGACAGTTGCATTGGAAACAATTTTCAAAAATTTATTGTTTATTATGTTTGGCATAGGCTTTCCATTATAAACTTTAGCTAACTAAAAGTAAAAATCTTTTCCGAGCTCTTCACTTTAAAGTTGACAGATGATTGTGACCTCAGACAGAACTAATGAGTTATTTGGAAAACAGTTGCTTATATATAGATTTTTTTGAGCAAGTCCCACAATTTATTGAAGTAAACCTACGTACTGTGTCGTCTTCCAAAATTTCCGAATTCACTACAGGAGACTGTGGAGTTCAGTGGAATGCAGTCTCGCTGGAAACTGACAACTCGAGTTGTTCAAGAATGATTGAGTGATATATGTCTGTTCTACATACGGAAAGTGAGTTATGAGCGTGCAAACTACGGCATTGACTTGCACCATGAAATTAAATAGGTGTGGTCGTAAACAATATGAACCCGTCTCCAAAATCAGAGTTCAGCACCATCTCGCTCGAGAACTGGATGCAACTACAGACTGAAAAGAGGTTAAATTGTCTGTTAATCCATGATCAAGCGCCGGGAAAGCAGAGTGGTACGGCACGGTGGCCACGCCTAGGTGACGGGTGGACATGTTTATGCTTTGTGCCGCGGTTCCAATTTCACTGGCAGCATTCCAGCGGCAGCGCTCTCAGCGACACCTGTTGATTCCGCGGCCATTGTTGCGCCACGTATTAACTCCTGGACACGTGCACAGTTCCCTGCACCTCTGGACAATCCCCTTCCAGACCACTGTCCTGAAATACAGTTCGAAGGGACAGATAGGGTGTTCCTGTATTTTCCGTAGTTGCAGTCACGTATGTCATTATCATTATGATCTGGTGCCAGAGAACTTGTAAACTAACTTGAGACTGATTTTCAGTCTTTAGCGAACTGCCATATACATTTTTGTTACGCCCGAAGCCAGCACGAAAACAG
Source organism: Schistocerca gregaria (assembly GCF_023897955.1). Lineage (NCBI taxonomy): Eukaryota > Metazoa > Arthropoda > Insecta > Orthoptera > Acrididae > Schistocerca > Schistocerca gregaria. The sequence goes on along the minus strand of NC_064921.1, from coordinate 801,029,309 downwards.
CGTGGTAGCACCGATACAATAACAAAGTAAATAATCTCTTCTTCTCATTTTGTAGCTGGCTGTGTATTCGACGGCATACTTAATGCTGCCCTCAGATCATGGCATCTTGATGCGGCATTTGACTAGATGTAGCCTGATAAATGTACAGATAACCATAAAGGCAGGGGACAATGCCAGTGTAGACAACGAAATGGAGGCATACATGGACCTGGTTACAAATTACATTGCCCTGTGCGTCAGATAATATTTCGTATTTGGATTTAGTTTTGTTACGATTTTTCATCTTGCTTTTAACAATTATTGTCACATTTCTTGTAATCTTGAAAGCTTATCTTCAGTCCGTGACCGATAAGCTATTAAATTTTGGCTGCTGCACCGTATGAACACGAACCTCGAGATGCAACATGTCAAATTGAATTTATGGTTTAAGAGTGGTAACTGCTTAAGAATTCGAATATTTATATTTCGCAATTGTTATTAAGTTATGACGATATCTGAGATTAACGCTGTGGTGCAAATAGACAGATCGTATGAAAGTGTGGTGGAAAGGAAAAAGCTGTGAATATGAAATCGATGTGTTGAAACCAACGATTTGTTTATCATTTCTGCATAGCTTATTAAGAACTCTTTTTGCCGTGTACACGCTTCGTTTTGTGCTGTCCTCCCAAGCATTAGCCTCAGAGGCCTTCTGTATTTCAGCTTTATGAGCTAATGTTTTACTACTACATCTACCTGAGTATTCCCCTAATGGTTTCTTAATTTTTTTTGATAGAGAGAGATTGCCAGATATGTGACGGTGAATAATGAAATCTGTTATGATGATGTATTTTCGTCGCCACGGCTACCGCACTGCAAACAAACAACACTAATTGTCAGAAGATAGAGTGAAATTAATTTGGAGTACGAAACTGAATATTCTTAACTCGAGTCCTTGCGTGCGACCTGTTTCTTCATCCTCTCAGCTTCTTGTCGCCGTTATTGCATCTCTGTTATCGCTCTTCCATATTTCTTAATTTCGTTTCATTTAAATTTTATGTTGTTTTGTAACGATTTGAATCGCAGTCATGCGAGCGCATTTTCTAAACTGCTGTTAAAAGTTTGCCTTCGTTTTGGCTGTGAAGATTTTTATTTTGCTGATAACTTAATAAGGACTTGCGGTAATAACATCTCTTCAAAGCGACGATAATCAGTCTCACTGAACGTATTACAACAAGAACCACTTTGTTTGTGATAGGCGTGTGACTGCCGCTCCAATAGCACTTTTCACACTGCATTCTTCGAAATATGGATTCCATGAGCAAGTTTAGAGGTGCCTCGTAATAATCGTAAGTTTCTGTCCAAGGGGATAAATTTCTTTCTGTTAGGATGACACATATTCCTAAACTTCACCATCTACTGTACATCCGTACGGATTTTGGAGCACTTTATCATACCTCTTCAGACATTCAGTGCATTACGAATAACGCTCCATCTCCGAAAACCACCCATGTACTGTAAACAGTGGTAAACTGCATTGTGGACATATGACGAGGGTAAGTAAATTATTATCCGCAAAGTAGTTTTAAAAATTTTACTGTAATCAAATAGGAAACTTAGAAGAACATCATTTTTCGATATAGTCTCCTTGCGTTTCAACGCACTTGGTCCATCGTTGAACAAGCTTCCTGATGCTCTCATAAAAGAAGGTTCTCGGTTGAGCTGCGAGTCAGGAATGCACCGCTTCTTTCATAGCTTCGTCCGAGGCAAAGCGACGGCCCCTTAATATTTGAGTGGACCAAACATGTGATAGTCAGAAGAGGCAAGATAGGGACTATATGGAGGCTGATCCAGTACTTCAAATGTGAGTTTCTGGAGCGTTTCAGCTGTGTGGGCAGCAGTTTGCGGACGGGCATTGTCGTGCAACAACACACATTTTGACAGCAATCCTCGGCGTTTGCTTCGAACTGCAGTCTTTAAGCTGGCAGTAAGCATCTCACTGTAGCGTACAGTGTTTATTGCTGTGCCCTTTACCCCATAATGTTCCGGTACTGGACCCTGCCGTTTACTCTCCGGCTCGTAATGATGGATCCATGTTTCGTCACCAGTAATGACCCTGTCTAAGAAGTTGCCCCCTTCGTAACCCTAGCGATCAAAATGTTTTTGCGTGTTTGTTTATGCAACTGTGTCAGTTGTTTTGGGACCCCTCTTGCACAAACTTTATGAAATCCAAGTCTGTTGTGGATGATGTCGTAGGCATAATGTGCCACATCGTCAGTAGTTAATCATCTGTCCAAGAGAATCGTTTCACGTGAACGCTCAATGGTTTTTTCATTTGTGGCGGTAAACGGTCATCCGGCTCCTTTATCGTGCGTAACACTTGTTCGACCATTTCGGAATTTCTCAATCCATTCGTAGAGACTACGTTGTGGCAAAACACTGTTCCCGTACTGTACTACCGAAAGTCTTCGATTAATTTCGGCACCTGATACGCCTTCCACCACAAAAAACGGATCACTGAACGCTGCTCTTCTTTGGTGAAAATAGACAGCGAGCAGCCATGATTAACGGCACCGATAACGAAACTAACTTAGCAGTTTGAAAATTGTGAAGATGTAACAACAAATAAACAAAGCATGCGTCATCAATGTCAAACGACAGTACTACGAAAATAAACAAAAATATAACTAAATTGCGGATAATAATTGAGTTACCCTTGTACAAACAACTGTGTATTGTTTTCAAAGGCAGCTCCATCAGTGTCAGTGCGGCGGTCAACTGTTTATTAAACATAGGCACGTTATCAGATGCATTGCGTATTCAATATTTCGTCATGTCTGAAGTATTCATTTCAGACCATTTGTTCTTTTTCTCAAATTGCTCAGTTTAGGGCGCTGTGCTATCTATATAGCTCAGGCGGCCAAAGGTTTGTGACTTCTCATATAAAAAGGGCGTCCCAAAATAATATATACACTCTTTGAAACGGAATCTCTCTTAAATTAAAGCAGCTAGAAATAATTTTTTGTCGGTAATAATTCAGAAGTTGGTGTACTGGCAGACGCCGAACCGAACTGACACACCAGCAGCGGCAGCAGAGCAGCAGTTGTCTAATATACAGCAGTTTAGTTTAGTTCCCGTGTTTTCTTTTGCAAAGAAGTGAGCTATACCTCTGTATTTTATTGTGCAGACTAGCGGTTAGCAAATTACAGAAAGTTTTTGTTTTTGCTTAAATCTCGGTGCATATCCTTCAGTAAGGCGGCTACCTAGCGTAATTTTCCCGCCGTCAGACCGCAGCATCACGCCAAAAAGTCTCGTGCTGGTACACAGCATATAGTTCCGATCAGTGCATTCTAGTTTGCATACTTATCTCGTGCAGTAGCTTTCGGGTAAGCAGAGTTTCTAGTAACAGGTAACTGTAGATGCATCCGCATCAGCAGAGAATTTTATTTCTGTTTAAGAGCTTGTCGTCTCAGGGCGTAGTGAGAAATCTGCAGAGCACTTTTTTAGTGTTTCTTTATTCTGCTCATTATATTTTGCGTACATTCCAAACTCAGTAGCGCCATTTGAGATCTTATATCTATTTCTACACACTACGATATGGCTAGAAACTGCGTTTGTTGTGAGCGCACACCAGGAGAATAGGCTGCTGTCGTAAACAACTGGAATCAGCGTTGGCTACCGTCGACATGCTTCTGGCTAATGCCTGAAGTTGCTGCTCTGGTGACGAGACCTGCGACTCCTTTGTTGCCGTTGGAATCCCCTGGTAACACGGGTGTCTCTGGATATTCTGATACGCAACATCTGACGGGTCCGTCCTTACTCGTGAGTGGGTGGCAGCAGACAGTGATGGGTTCACGTGTCACTGAGCGGAAGGCGAAAGAGAGAGCATGTCGCACACGGCTGGCTCCCTACGCCTTAGCAACAGGTAAGAGGCGCTACCCAGTGTTGATGATGATTCTGAGCCATCACGGGATGCCTCTCCTGTTGGGCCAGCGCCCGATTCTCCTGCCCAGTCTGGACAGGGGAAGCTCCAATGTTATGTTGGAGTGATGAAGCCCCTAAGTGATACGGGGTGGCCGAGCTGTTCTAAGCGCTACAGTCTGGAACCGCGCGACCGCTACGGTCACAGGTTCGAATCCTGTCTCGGGCATGGATGTGTGTGATGTCCTTAGGTTAGTTAGGTTTAAGTAGTTCTAAGTTCTAGGGGACTGATGATCTCAGATGTCAAGTCCCATAGTGCTCAGAGCCATTTGAACTTTTTTTTTTTTTTTTAGATGACAGTAGTATCGTAATGAAGCCACGCATACATACAGTAAGAGTAGAAATGGCGTATAATCTTAAAAGTATTATTGATTAGTTTTCTGCGAGTAGTCTCGTGTCAGTTCCAGAAAGGCACAAAATATTCAGTTCTGCACATTTAGAAGTACTAGATACATCATGAGTGTAACACATGCTAAGGAAATAATAACTAGGGTGGAAACGTCAAAACTTTTGAAATAATAACTAGGGTGGAAATGTCAAAACAGTTAGGTGTCCATATCGATGTAAATTTAAACTGGAAAAAACACGTTTTGGAACTCCTAAAACAAATCGGTTCGGTCACATTTTTCACTTCGAATCGTAGCAGATCTTGGGGAGAGACAGATAAGTTACTTGACAAATTCTGCTTATTTTGATTCAGTAACGTCGTATGGACTAAATGTACTGCGGTCGCTCAACTTTAAGAAAGGAACTACTGTAATAAGAATACGTATTGCTCACCCACGATCTCTTGTTGGCCTGTTTACTCCTTCGCAGTATATTTATAACCTCGTGAAATTTGTTTTGACTAATCCTCTGCTGTTCAAAAGGGACAGTTACGTACGTAATTACAATATCAGAAGAAAGAAATGACATTCATCACTCTACGTTAAGGTTATCCGTAGCACAAAAAGGGGTGCACAATGCACCGACCAAAAATTGTAATTACCTACCTAATGATATGAAATGTCTGACAGATAACAAAGCTAAATTTGAAAACAAAGTGAAAACATTTCTCGTTGATAACTCCTATAGACTTCTATAGTAGGGGTACCATCAAGAAGAAAGTTTTCGCCGCGAAAAGAAAAACACTGAATGATCCAAGAGAGCAAATTGAGAAAGCCTGCTATGCTATTTCATTAGAAACAATATAGCTGGTACGTTGTTTTCAAGTCGGGGACGGTTGTGGATTGCGGCGGAAGGAGGTCATTTTGAACGTACAACACGTTAAGATACATCTTAATGTAAATGTCACTAAAAAAACTAAATAGTTCTGTATTCTTTAATTAAAGATATGCGGTTTTGATAGGGCGTGTACACTTATTTTAGAACACTCTAGCTGTTTGCAGTGCACGCGTAATACGTTCTCGCATCTATTTCGGACTAAGCATTCGGTTGTGGCTTGTTAATTTCACGCTGTAGCAGACTTGTCGTGAATTTAAATTTTTATAAAATGAGATGCTGCTAATTCTACCGAATTTGGGTTTCCCATACGAAACACACGAGTTCGATAAGATAACCGGAATATCTCGCGTTAGTACAGTGGTAATCATCCCGAAGGATTATTTTGACACAGTCGTGCTCTGCTGATCCTGGTCGTCTGCGATATGACATATGGTCGTCTTCTCGCGACTCCAGAGGTCCAGCCAGACGAGGGCACACAGTCGCCGTAACTTCATAAATATATAGTTAGAGTGTAAGAATACAACGTACACTGTTCTTTTAGTTGGTAAATTTTCGCGGAGAAAAGCTTTGCAGTGTTTCCGCTTGATAACGATGACAATACTATGAGTTCCTGTTCGTTGTTTTTGCAGTCGTTTCGTGGAAGGGGAGAAGGGGGGGGGGGGGGCGCTGTGCGAACATCCAGTCAAGCAGCGTTGTTCGCAGTAATTCGGAAATTGCCTGTTTACTGTGTGGCGAGAGACGAATTAACATTTGGTCGCACTGTGTGTCAGGTCGTTTTTGCGATCATTTTGATGGAAATATCTGTTTGAGTTCACACTGATTAATACGTGGCGGTGAAAAGCGTTGATGACATCAAAGACAGAGGAGCGATGCCAATATGTGGCTGGCGAAAACAGACGAGCGGCGTTCACACATACTGTCTCTTTGAATACACAGGCAGCGTTGATATTATAGTTTTTTCTTCGGTTGCCGATATTTTACCTGTGTTCCGTATCCTTCTGTCTGTCGAACTGATTTTGTCATAACAGCACCGATCTGCCAGACGGGGCCACCGTTGTAGTCACCCGATACTCCTGCCAGTAGCCGAATCAGCGATACAGCCTGCAGTCCCGCTGCCTCTTGCGCTTACCTGTGGCTTTGCTTAATGAGCACCCTTTATGTCACCCTTGCGAGAACTCTTTAACGAGTTTACTCACGACTGTTGCAGTCGTTAGATGCCCGTTTAGTGTCGCAACGCCTCAATAATTATAGTTTTTTGCTAAATTACTCAGAACTGAACGTTTTTAAAAATAAATTCGTTTGCTGTGTTTTGATCTTATCCGCTTGTTATCTGTGCATATTATTCCATAATGGCACGGAAATGGAAGACTACTATCGCGAAATGAGCCTGGTCCGCCTCCCTCGTCCCCCCCCCCCCCCTTCTCTCTCTCTCTCTCTCTCTCTCTCTCTCTTTCTTCTTTCTTTCTTTCTACAGACTGCAGTCTGCTGAACAAAGTATTATAGGAGAATTGTTATGGAATCGAAGCATATTTTCTGGTTGCGAGAACCACCTTGTTACCCAGTTCAATAAGATACATTTACTTCAAAAATATAAGGAGGTTGTCTTGTGAGTTACAACAATACTAAACGTAAAGTTATCGATAACAATAGCCACATCGTATTGCGTGGTTAGTGTGTAACATAATAAAGCTCTGATATGGAACGAATTCATGAAGCGACCTAAGTTGAACATTTGTTTTATTATTTGTTTTATTGTTTGTCTTAGTTGCGTTCACATTTGAGTTAGTGTTTACTAATTTCGAGTGTTTTTACTCGTTCGTTTTCAGAACATTACCAGAGTCGTTATCATGTCTTTACTAATATAGTATAATATCGACACATTTTGAGTTGTGCCACTGCACTGCAACATTTGGATTTATACCGTGAAAACGACTCTGATAATGGTCGGAAAATAACTGGTATGTTCGAAACTGGTCACCTTTAACATAAATGTGAACGCGACTAAGGCACCAAATTAAATAAATAGTGAAACTGTATAAATGAATAAAGTTGTTGGTTATTTTGCCAATGCAGTGACAGAGTTCCATAAATAAATTGAAATTATGTGTTTCTCGGGATTGTCTCCTCGGGGTATTCGGAGTAAATACTCTTGAAATAGACTCGAAGTCTACCGTCGTTGTGGTGAATTCGCTCAAGTTCCACAAGCGAGCTAACCTGCTTTGGGCTTCGCGTTGCTTATTTTTTTCAATTTTTCAAGCGGCTGTCGGAAACAGAAAATCGGTAAGGGTGGATGGATCCGCGCGTGCAGCCGCCAGAACCCTGAAGCTGGTGGCGGTGGTGCTCGACGCTACAAACGCTCCGATTAGCCGCGGAGTCGCTCGCCGGCTCGCGCTGTTTCGTACAGACCCACGTACGCCCGCCGGCGTGCTCCTCTCTCCCCCCTTTCGTCTTTCTGCCTCCTGCTTGTCTCACCCCTATCCTCTACTCATCCTCCGTTGCCGAGGAGGACAGCAGCAGCCGCCGCGGGCTTCGACGACGTCGACGGGGCCCCGCAGCACTTTGCAGAAAACTATACGAAAGCACTCGGAAAAGAATGGACTTTGTGGCAGGCGGGCAGGCCGTGAGGGGTTAGGCAGGGGGGGGGGGGGGAGAGGGGAGCTGAGGCGGGCAGTGTTTTAGGGGAGCGTGTAATTGCAGCGAGCAAATGTGTGACGTCGCCTCGCCGTCTTCTTCGCGAACAATGGCGGAGAGGTTTGTGGCTGGCGACTCGTCCCCAACCCCCGGGCTGGCCGCGACTTTTAAAGTAATGACGCCGCCGCCGGCCGCCACCGCTGCGCACGATTAAACCGCCTCCAATTGAAAGGGAAACTGACGATAGTGGATTCCATTTTTGTAATTTTCTTTCCCGCGTTTTCATTTGTTGCTGTCACGGACGCTGAAACAACAAATATTTTTTTGTCCTGCTTATTTCGTGGTATTTTTTTTCTCTCTTCCCCTCACATCGTCTGCATCAGTACCGAACACAAAGAATTCACACACAGAGTCAACACCTTAGAGGCACGTCAACGCTACGGCGAATACAGTCCACATTGTTAAAGAGATAACGTGATGCGCTCTTCTCTTTATTAAAGTCACTTCTTTGCCGAGAAGCCGACGAGATTAAACGAGAGGTAAAAATACAGGATTAGCGTTAATTGCCACCTTAATTACTTTATTGCTAATTCTAAAGATTAAAGCTACGCCGTGTCGCCGCAGCAGGCGAGGCGCAGTCGGAATTCGGAAGTGGTGCCGCCGTTTAAACGAGAGGAAAAGTTGTTCGGCCGCCCGCCGTCTCGTACAATGGCGCTCGCGGCGGAAAAAAATTGCGACTAATTATTTAAAAATTTGTGCTACATTAACAACTAGAATCTGAAATCGTGTTTCGAACCCGACCGGAAGTGGCACACGTTGGAAATGTGACAGGACGCATGCTTTTAGAAACGTGTTTGCCTTATTTATGAAGGCACGGAGAGAAATCTTTAATTTTCAAAACGGCTGCGAGGTGAATTATTTATAAACAGCGATTAACGGTCCATTTTAGTGGCGCTAATGAAAGTTTAACCGTAGCGCTGCGGCTGTCGGGCCCTCGCGCGGGTCTGATGCACCGCAAATTGCATTACGCTCTGCATTTAGGCATTATATTGAGATTTAGCGGGCAATCAGCGGAAATTGGAGAGTCACGAGCAAAGTATTTCATATTAAAACTGTTAGCATACTGATTGATACTTGGTATTTTGAGGATCACACGTAATCGGCCCTCCCATAAACTAACACCCTCAAACAGTAGGGGAAAATGTACCCTGCTCCCGACTAAAAACTAACGGCGGGCACAGCCTGAACTATTTTCAGGCGTGGTTCTCAAGTTGTTCCAAAAGCGTGTAGAGAGCTTTTCCTGTGCGTTATTTCCTCCTAGCAAAAAACAGTTTTTTTTTCTCGTACAAACCGTGAATACAGTACAGTGCAAGACTACTACAAAGATAAACATTACTACACAAAGTAGTGAAATACATGTGTACACATGTATTAAATAACCTGCAACAGCGTATTAATTGTATCCTCGGTAATGCAAAGGAGTTAAACACTGAATCGAAGACCTTCTGTTCACAGATCGTTCCACTCCATTGAAAAGCGTGTTCACAATAAGTCTTAATATTGCTGTGTTATTTTGGTATAATATTATAATTAATATGTACACTGTATAACTACAGTGTTTCATAAAGCTGTGTCGTTTCATTCTATTGGAAAATAAAATCTACTGTAGACTTCTTTCCTCGTCCCAGAGCCTTTCTCCGCAGGACACGTGGAATATAATTCACATTATCTAATGTAAATTAATGTCTATGAAAAACTTAGATAACTGTATGCGACTATCAAAATTCTGTTCTATTCTTTACGTGTATCATTCACAGTCGACAAAAGCTGGCCATTTAGAGACTTTGACGACAAGAAGTGCAGCGATTGTTTTACCAATGATTAAATCGTCAGTTTTATTTCCCAGTGGTTCATGTCACTAATAAAATTAAGGGTACAGAGTCAGTTGTCTGTTATTTGTGTCATATGTGCATCTGCGTTAACATTTTTTACTTTTGTGCTCTCTAGTTTTTCCCCGTTATGGAGATGTAACGCTCTACTTTAGTTAATTACACTGGAGAACTAACGGATGTGAGGTTTTTACATTGTTTATGATTTCCACTCTAGAATGTTCTTCAGTTCGGCGTGCGCACAATAGTTACATGAATTTACTTCTCGGACAAGCAGTACAACATTGTAACAGCTATCCAAACACTAACTCAGAAACATTGTCTAAAATTTGCTGAGGCAAACATAGTAAAAAAAGCACCTATCACTACTTTCTGTAAGACTGATACACTAAATAAAGGGCGGAAACAGGCAATACAGAAAGAGAGTTAACCACATGAGCTGAAGGCCTTTAAATTAACATCGGGGGTGGTTAATAACTGGTTCTCTGTCTGTTTTATTTTTTTATTGTTCTATAACTGGTATTTGCCGACCATTGTTACTTGACTAGTGTATGTTTTTGTCTCATTATAAGCGAAACAATTAAAAAGTGGAAGTTCCCGTAGCAGTCAAGAGGAAATACGATCTAAATAAAAGTACCATCTGTAAGGCGCCAGCCGGCCACTGTGGGCGAGCGGTTCTAGGCGCTTCAGTCCGGAAACGCGCTGCTGCTACGGTCGCAGGTTCGAATCCTGCCTCTGGCATGGACGTGTGTGCTATCCTTAGGTTAGGTTGATTTAAGTAGTTCTAAGTCTAGGGGACTGATGACCTCAGATGTTAAGTCCCATAGTGCGTTGAGTCATTTGAAGCGTTTTTGTAAGGCGCCACATATTATCTGAGATTTATTTTCTTTGCTGTTGTACTCAGGACCTGTGATCACTTTTTGCGTAGGCCTAGTTCTTCATCACAATGACACTTCGACTGTGACGAGTGGAATAACACATCGTGTAGGAAAAAAAGTCGATAATTCAACTGTACTGTTGCTCTAGACTGGTTGAAACACGGAACTGCGATGGTTGTCGATCTCCAAGTAGTGAGCTTGACTCCAGGTTGTGAAAGACATTTTCTGTACCAGTTTATGGCCCGCATGGGAAAAAGAGTTCCTTATCACCATTCCGTGCTCTGTTGCCCTGGGAATCTCACCGTTAAGCTCCGCTGCTTCCCGGGCACTATTCGTTTCATGTACAAGAGTGGTGTACAGGTTGTACGCGCCCCCGGGTAACGCTCGACGACAAGGCATCTGTCGTAAAAGAATGGTATCGATGTGCGGAAAATCTCGTTTTCGCGAGTACGCAGTAACTTGATGAAACTTGGTGCCAAGTGTGGACGCGAACTTGAATCTCCGGCTTTCCGCCAATTGTCGGTTTAACACCTGGAATTACTCAAACTCTTTGATTGTACCCTCTAGCACAACCATTACCACATGTGGAAACATTTGTTTCGATGAAAACCTGGGTTAGTCCTGGATATGTGCTCAGATGCCCTATTGCTTCGGGCGCAGCTTACGAGAAATAGGAAATCCTGGATCGAGTCCCAGGATGGTTCAGATCTTCTGTGGCCACAACATACCCGTTATATTGTGGATTCAACATCTCTCGCGTGTTTTTCTGGTATCGTTTCTAACATAAGTTTTTGGATAAGGCCAGATCGAAAGGTTTGCACGAGAGTTATATTTGTATTGCTTTCGTTTCATGTCATCTGATCTTCGTTGATCACACACCTCATTGAATTTCACCCACCTCACTGAATCTCCGAGCCGTACGAATGTACCTTATATTCCAGTTTAAGATTTAAGGGAATTTCGGGATTGTCAGTGGCAGTCACCAATATCCAAACACATGTTAATAAATCGTCTGGTGACGTTATAAAAGGCAACATAACGCGTGGGTGTGAAGAGGGCTGCGTAATTCACTTTTGTAAACATTAAAGGGAGTGAACCGTCATCGCGCAGTCTTTTCTTTGCAGCATGCTGTGAAATTTCAGCTTGGCTGGTGATACGTGACCATTGATCGCCCATCGTGGCCCTCTCTCTCACGGATTTTCGGACCACTGTAAGAGAGACCTGGGCTGCCGTCGCCCGCGGCGCAGCTGAAGGCGGCATCTTCCGCATGTCGCGGCAATATCGGCTGCGCCGTCCTCGCCTCGCCGAACTGTGTTCACGGGCCTCCCCAGGCCTCGGGCCATGAATAATGCACCGAGTCAACACGCGCCCGTTTCCTCCCCATGTGACGTGTAGCACCGCTCGCAGAATGAAGGTCGTCCTATCCCTTGCTCCCTGTGACAGCTCTCCCTGGCACGGCTCCCAGTGGAATCGTGTAACAGACAGGCTCGATCTTCCTAAACACCGTTTAATTTTTTCGACACATCCTTCAAGTTTAACTGGCCACTCAGTTTACCCTCTCTCTCCCCCCCCCCCCTCCCCCCGACCCCACCCCAAATGCACTGACAAATAATGTGTATCTAAGCGGTATTCGATTCAGATAGGATTCTTGTCGTACTTAACATTTTTCTTCACGCCCGCTGCCGTTTAGTTTATCAACAGTGTTAATGGTTATACTTTAGCCGGGATGTCGAGTAATAACATGCAGTTGGTTCTGACGCTTACAGATTACAACGAAGGAAGGAAAGAATATTAGAGTTTAACGTCCTGTCGACAACGAGATCGTTGGAGCCAGAGCACAAGCTCTGCTTAGGAAAGGATGTGACGGGTGTTGGTGGTGGGGGGGGCTAAATCGGCCGTGCCGTTCCAAAGGTGCCATTCTGACATTTTCCTTCAACGGTTTAGGGAAATCACGGAAATTCTGAATCTCTATGGTCGAACGGGGATTAGAACCGCTATCATCCTGAATGCGAATCCATTGTCTTAACCACTCCACTGCCAGCCTCGATTAAATATTACAGTCGTCTACGTACGAAGTTACGCCTTCAAGCGGTCGTTGGATGCATTGCTCCCTAATTAGCGGAACAGCCGTGCGTCATCCGGTGAAAAGAAACTTAGAGTATTCACGCTTCATGTATGTTAGATTAGTAGATACGATAAGAACCTGTTTTGCCTTTTGATTATACCAAATACTTCAGAAAGAACAAGTAAAAAATTGAGCAGTGATTTTTTTTTGCATACCTAACCAACACGTGTTACGTTGTAAACAGGAACGTAAATGGGTAAAATGACTGAGGGTGAAGTAAATTTTAGGAAAAGACGACATTGTGTCATAGAGACAGTGATTCATTTTTTTAATTTTGAATTAAATGTTTTCTTTGACACAATCACAGAAAATGTTCTGTATATTTCCTGGGTATTCACACCAAGGGCAATCATCAGAATGATTGAAACCATTATCATATGGTCACCAAGTAATGTTTTGTCACAGTACGTGACCATCTGACGCTGCTTTCAGTCTTTCTGATGTTGGACATCCTCGTGCTTACAAAACCAGTCTTGGACAATGCAAGCTATGTAAACAGTAGCCATGTCGTCTTGGAGCTCTGCGTCACAGGTGTAGAACAAACATTGTACCACGGAATGGACCTGATCACCCAAAATGGTCACAGAATCGTTGGTAGTGATGCGACCTCGCAGAGTACCTGGAGTCCATGGACTACTACGATGTAGGTGCCTAAATATCACCGAAGCCCCGCCGTATTTCACTCTTGTGACTTGAACTTGGCAGAAGCTGGAAAAAGTATGCAAAAATACTCATCCGACCAAATGACTTCCCTCCATTGCTCCATAGTCCAGGTTTTATGGCTTCGGCACCACGTTGTCCTGTCTATATAGGCATTTGCATCACTGACGAGATTCTTTGGAATTCCAGCGCGCCCTGCAATTCCCTGCTTACGGAGCTCCCTTCATGTTGATTTGCTGCTGACAGTGTTCGCTATTGCGGCATTCAGTTCTCCAGTGACGTTTGCAGGTGTCGTCCACTAATTTTTCGTCACAGTCCTCTTAAGTGACCTTCCGTCGCCGACCGGTGTGGCCGAGAGGTTCTAGGCGCTTCAGTCTGGAACCGCGCGACCGCTACGGTATCTCCTTTGGGGTAACACCTTCTGCTGTCAAGAATTCAATGACTGCACGTTTCTTAAATCACATTGTCCGACCGTCTGCGCAGGGTTCCATACTTTACACTGTGACAACACAACCGTTCCATGCCAACTGGAGCTGTAGAGAAGAGGCTACGGAACAAGCCAGTATCTGCCGCATACCAATGCTACCAGCTGTTGAAGAGTTACGAAGGTGGAGGCATTACTTCTGAGTCAATCATCGTATTTTGTATATAACAACAAAATGAAAACAAATGCACTTACCTGCACAAGTTTCACCACATAATGGTAGAAAAATAATCTAACAGCTAAATCGCAACCGACAATCACTGCAGAGTATCCGAGCTCGGACTGAGGCAAACCCAACCCGAACTGTAAATAAAACGTGCTGTAGAGAAGACGGTCGGAACACGCTAGGCGTAGTGTCGGCCAGCTATCGTTCCCCAAGCTACCACGCCTCGCGGGCCGAAGCACCGAACATGCTGCTCTAGGGGCCATCATTCAGCATTTGTCTTGTGTACACGAGCATGCAGAACAGGATAAAATATATAACTGGAATACTCTGAGTTGATGGTGTTGGGACAGCAACCAGCCACAAATTTACTTTCAGTTCCTTCATTCAAAGGGTACCGCTACCGGTTTCGAATCGTTATGATTCATCTTCAGACGATTTCCATGCTTTCCGTACAACATGTGGTGCTTTTTTTAAAAAATTTTTCAGATTGTCCTAAAATATAAATGATACGCAGCACGCCACACAGATGGTTGCATTAGAGATTTTAATTGGACGTGACTTACGTGAAATGTCTGTTTGGAGTGTTTGTTTTCATTACATTCGTCCTACAGATGTGAATAAATTCCCACTGCATTCTTATCGTTGCACACGTAAATTTTTCCCACTGAACACTTTAGATTTGTCACAGAAAAGATTTCCACCACGCTGTCCCAACACCATCAACATTTGTCTTCAAATATCAGCCACGTTCTCCAACCATATCATCATATGACAAAATTGCAATACTCTTAAGTGTTTTCTTCTCACGACTTAAAACATACGATTTCCTTCATTATCCACATGTAGGACTGTATTTTTTTTTGTGCACGTGGTGGTGGGAGGGGAGAGGTGGACGAAGTTCCTCGGAAAGTAAAAGCACGGTATCTGATATCGGAGACTACGTTTGACCGCTGCGAAACAGAACGTAATCTGCGCAGGCAGTTCTGAAAGATAGAGAGAAGGCCATTGTTGCGTCGTCAGATGAAGCCGTGAGGCGCGGTGCGTCGACGTGGAGTGCGCTCTGTGTGGACAGGCGAGTATTCTCGGGCCGGCAGCTTTGTGCGCCGGCGCATCCCGCGGGCTTTATTTCTTACGTTAATGACTCCATATATCTGCGGCCGTGTCACTCGGCGCGTTGCGCCAGCGCGGTGGCCGGCCGCCGGCCCTTTGTAGAGCGCGTCGCCCTGCGCGAGTCGCGCGGCGTCGCCGGCTCTTGCTCGCTTGCATCAGTGGCCGTCTCCTCTGAGGCCTCGTTTGTGCGCGCAAAGCGCCGCTGTCAACACGGCTTCTCTGACGCGGCCGCGTGCAAGACTAACGCGCTCGTTTCACGTCAACGTTTTTGCAAGAGTTGAATGAATTCAGCTTATGTCAGTGCGTAGAGACGCTCTTCATCTAAATTCAGTAGAAGGGTAAGAAGAAAAGACCATTTCTGTCGATTTCACTGCGTGTACACCATGAAACACCATTTTAAACGGTGGTTGATTTGCTGATACTGACCAGCCGTTGGTCCATTATCAAACAGAGCTTTGCAAAAAATACACAGCGTCCTGTGCAGAGTCCATTTGATAATAGTTTGAAGATTCGTGACTAATAATCGAAGGTACAATCACGATACAAATTATGAAACACAGTATATAAAATTACAGCGAACAGCTGTAGCTGTAGCAGCAGTACAGAGCAAAAATTTAGAACTGACCCTTACAGTAAGTTGATGGAGTGGGTGGTCCATTCAAAGGACGGTCAGTCGCTTCAGTAGCGTCTTCCTAGAACGCTGCATACGGATATTTTTCACATTTAAGCTGTGTCATAGTGGAACCTACTTAGTCACAGTTCGTATATCTGATAATGAGTTAACAGCCGGAACACATAAAATAATATTGCATATTCAACCAGCTGTAGCGCAGTGTTTTTTTCCCCCACCTCGTTCTTCACCCCGAAAACTTGTTTGATTCACCTTTCCACGCTAGTATAAGTCACACCATCTCTCTGGAACAATGTTGATTTTCAGAAAATGTTATTGGCTGATACCCACACTCAACAAAATTAATTCAAGTAAGAATTACATCTAAACTCTGTAGGGAAGGTCAATATTCGTGCACATTTTCGAATAATGTTTACCGAAACATTGAAGCGCATCCATTGTGATTTGCTAAATGGCGATAAACTGCGGGAAATGATCCGTGATAATGAGCATAAAAGATCGTATGGACATTTGATAAGAGATGCCTTTCGATGAAAGTACGCCAACTGGAAGGTGGAGATAAAAGTTCTTTGACAGGATAGATTTCAGTATTTGAAAGTGGACATATTGCGTCTGCAGTAGTGCTTTATTTGTACAGTGGTAGCGAACCATCAGCATCGGTTCAGCCCCATTGTGGTGGGCGGGGGTTCTTGGCGACTACTTCATGGGACCAGTCATCCTCGAACAACGCTTCAAGGGCGATGCATATTTCCACTTCTTGCAGGTGACTTTGCCTCCGCTGCGGAAGACGTTTCTTTGGTGGCAGGATGGGTAATGTGGCTACTGCATGATGATGCTCCGTATGACTTACATAATTCCGTGCGGAGGTGCCTCGATGCTTATCGGACTATACGGAGGCTGGACCAGTATGATAGTTCGTTGCCACCTTACCGCAAAACGCTAGTACAGACAGAACGTTTCAACACGCCAAAGGTGTTTTCAAGTGGGCTTTTACTAACTGAAACCTACACTGTCAAAGATCTTATGTTTGCACCTTCAAGTTGGTGTACCTCCCTTTGAATGCATTTCCAGCCAAATGTCCGTATGACCTTTTTTCCCTTGCCCTCTGAGGGATCGTTACCTGCGGTTTTTCCCAATTTAGCAAAATCTTCAGGAATATAAATTAGATATTAATTTACAGATATATTCGGATACCATTTTGGACTGACACCCTTAACGTCACATTCACTTAGCGTCTCAAAAACTCTCACCAGAAGCGCCATTTGATGCTATGCAATGTCCGCTTTACTGTTGACCTTAGAATTTCTCTCGTGGAACTGACAAGCCCCAAAAAGATTAAAGAGTGTTTTATAACAAACTGTTCTCTTAAGTTCATAATTTTGCTAAAGTTTTTGGGCCATAGATACGAGAGGATTTGTTGAGTTAAATAGCAGATTAAGAGACTAATTTGTTGGTCCTTTGTTTAGTACAGCTAGAGCAGTATGAAGATGAGTAAAGAATCCATAGCACCAAACCTTACTGCTTGAATATATGTGAATAAGTATAGGACATAACACCAGGAAACTGCTCACACTTACTGACGAAGGAATAATACAGCGATCGGTATTGTCTCACACGTTTACAGGATAACGTAGTTTTGTTGTGTAGCTCCGCTTGACAATATCTGGAACATACTTATTTTTTTTTTTTTTTCGTACGTTCTGCTAATAACATATGTATGGTCATACGTAGACGACACTTGAATATGAGCTCAGTATTTTACATGCTGTGTTCGTGAGATGGAGAGGGGACACAGAGAAGGATCTGCCTAACCACATGTAGAAAGCCTCTTAAAAACCAGGCCCGGACTCGCTGTCGTATCAGACGAACGGCAGTCGAATCCAGCTTCCTGTCCGGCGTGTCCGGGGAGAGACGCCGCCCTGACGGATGGCGCGTGTGGGAGCAGCCGCCCATAACTCTGGGCGACCCGCGCTTACCCTGGCGGCCCGCATTACGGCTAAAAACCTCGTGAATCAAAGCCATTTAAATATTTATGAGCGGACTATTGTGGCGGTGGCGGAGGCGCCCACGTGCAGCGGCGGCAGCAGCAGCCAGCGCCGCGCGACTGCCGGCCACGGTCGCCACGCGAGAAAGCAGGCCCAGCAGCGTGGCCTGATGACAGCTTTTCACGTCCCGAACATCAACACAGGAGTTCATCCAGGCTCTACGATTCATCTGAGCCCGCCGCCTCCAACAGGTGAAACATTGGCGACGCACGGCCTTCAGGTGACATCACTGAACTACTTCGATGTGTCAACTTTGCGGATAGCGTATCGAGCAGATAATCTCTCTGAAATCCATACTCCAATTTGTATTCCTCCTGCCCACCGGCAGTTTGAAAAAACTGGAAAAGTGAATCCTTTCAACATTGTAATAACGCTGGATACATTTAATATCTACTTTGATACTTCCGCCTTTATAACTCAGTATAGCAGTCAGCAATGTAAAAGCTGATGTATGCAGTCGATCTTGTATTGTATCTCTCAGCATGAGGCATTTTTTTCTTCTTCGAAAACCGAGTACGATGACAACCGGACAACAAATCAGAAGATGGAAAAATAACGAAAATATACATTTCTTTTTCCTGATGTGAGGTCTCGACGTGTTCTCGATGGGAAAAAGGTATTAGTGCACTCTCTCTAATCTTCAGGTTTTCTACACGCATCGACCTGATTCTTTGCGTCACCTGTCGTTGACACCAGTGGTACTACTTCCGTAAAGCTTTAATTCACCCGAAAGACTCATACTTCCAGCGCATGGGGCATTTCTGAGAGGGCTGCGTGTGCACACATGTGTTATTTACCTCGGAACATGGTAAAGTGCGTCTGTGATAAGCCACTTTACTATGACAACGCATGGTCTTCTTTGTTGTTTATTTTTCATTTATTCGAGAATTATATCCTAGTTAATATCACAAGATACAGATATGAACATGACTGCAACCGATAGCTGAAACAGTCCATAGTGTGATCCTAGCTTTCTACTGATGCCGCTTAGCAAAACATAGTAAAACAATTCCGATAATTGTCATACTTTGCTATATCCGATGTGTTCGGTTTCAGCGTTAATCTAGAAATTCTACATCTGCGATGGTACTATGGATCGTCATGACTAAATTTAAAAACTTTGGCACTTATTTTATAGACTGCTACGGACGCAGGTTCGAATGCTACCTCGGGCATGGATGTGTGTGATGTCCTTAGGTTAGGTAGGTTTAAGTACTTCTAAGTTCTAGAGGACTGATGACCTAAGATGTTAAGTCCCATAGTGCTCAGAGCCATTTGAACTTAATTTATACCGATGAATCACACCCAGAAGAAGACTTTTATTCCTTATTTTCTAATTAATTTACATTCTAATTTCTAAAGAAATAAATTACAGATACAAAATTTCGGATGTCACAAAACACCACCAATAGAAATTCGTCCGGTTGCTTCGTGTTGGATACTAAGTTTAAGGAGGCATTTCTCTACAGGGTAAAAATTTATGGTAATACTCGCTTCAGGCACCATAAACGCAGCTTATGTGATTGGGTGAAGGAACGGTCTTCAGTACTGAATGCGAAATGGTGCGTAGCAGCTTACAGCGTGATCTTGCTGGAATCTCATTACTAGGTATCCATCAGACTTAACGTGCTACAGTTGTTCCGTAGTCTTGTACGTTGCACCGAGCGACACTCGGCAACAAGCACAGCCACATACGCGGAACGGCGTTATTTTATTTGGGACGGACGACCGGCGAGCGCCGGAGCCGCAGTATTTAAATCAGCGGCAGTGCTTGCGCGTAATTAATTGCGGCCATTTGTTAGCTGCGGCTGATGGCTGCGCGCGCCCCGTGATCACTCATTAGCGCCCAGCGCTGCCTGCTGGCCGTTCCAAGGATGGCAGTCACGGGAACTCCGTTCTTTTTCCGACAACGGCAGCATTTAGGACGACCTGGCCTGTACTGCATGCAGCATTACTTCTAATGCCCAAAACTATACATACATCACGAATAGTTGCAGACACGTTACGTCAACTGATCATTCTCTTATTTGTAACATCGATTACTAAAAGATGGGAAGCAAGGTTATCATCTTCGGCACGGAGAGTGAAACTGAGAATTGATAAAACAGAAAGAGCAGGCTCCAAAATTTCATTTCTGGTTATGTAGTAGACTGGTCACTCATATAAGCTGATGATAGCTGAAGTTGAAGCTGCATGTGCTGTCCTCGGCGAACCATTTACGAGCGACCGGATGCCGTTATCATCCTCCATTCGGATGCATTATGGGGGAGGCGGAGGGGGGGGGGGGGGCTTATGGGCTCAAGCAGACCACTCTCCCACCCGTTGTCAGTTTCCCAGACTTGGAGCCGCTACTTCTCACTCAAGTTCCCCAAATGGAGTCTCGAGGATGGGTCCAAGTCTTTCCAGTCCTCGCACCAATGATTCTCCTCACAGCAGGCAGACAAAATAACAGCATAGCTATAGAGATGGACACGTTACTACAGAGTGGTTAATTAGAACTCGAATTTATATCGCGGGGTACAAATCGAACATGCTTAACAAAACGCTCGTTCAGTCTTTCACTCATTTCGAGACGGCAGGGTTATTAGAATAATGGATTCCAGCAGTGCCTGGAATCTTTTTAAAGTGGTTGCAAAACTGTGACCAAAGCTAAGGTAAACGCTATAAATGTCTATGACAACAGCTTTTGTTAGGACTATCCTGCCGATGTGTAACGGCTCGTTGTAAGAACCTCAACGTTTTGTAAACATAAGGACAGAAACTCCACAATTCATTTTTATTCCTGAAATTGTACCATCTTTCTCAATTAACATTCAAAACCACTTCTGAAACGGACTTCAGTCTTATATTTTTAGCCGTTACTAAATTCATTCAACTGAGAGATTTAGTTGTAATGTTAACGTAAATTCGGTAATTGTTAATTATGGTTATTTTTACTCGATGAGCCCACTGCGTATCACACAGCAGGACTACCTTCTGCAGGTAAAGCTTTAATTCGTTTCCCAATATCGAGAGATGTTGAGGTTTATCTGTTATGACATCTGTAATCACAGTTAGCTGATATTACGTTCTGTAATGTGTTTTATATTCAGTTGCACCGAGAAGTTATTCGGAACATGCTTTGATATTTTATGATTACTTTTGACTCCGTGTACGATCTGTTAAACTTCTTAACCAAATAATATACTGCTCAGTGGAACCCTATACTTATTTTAATCGGTGTTTGAAAGTTGCAGGTCAGATAAGGAAAACACAAAAATTCTAACTGCGATTAGCGGACAGGTGGTATGCACGAATTTGCTGCCCGCGGGTTTAGGATATGATGCGCCGTCAGAACTGATCACCTGGCCACACTAACAACTACCAAATCCACCTGCAGACCTTGAAAGACGGGGCAAATGAATGGTCATCTCTGTAGCTAGGAGGTTTTGTGCAGTTAGACCAGTTCGTCGTATGTTTGAAATACCACAGAAGTCGAATACTTGTACTCGCACCCTACTTTCGTAAATTATATCAAATCCCAGAATACTACTTAGGTCTGGAAGCGATAGCACATTTACTAACATCTTAGTCAAACCCAAAACTGTAAACTGCATTTTTTTTACCCAAAAAATTAAGAAGTGGCAGTAGTGATGAGTAAACAGTGCTTGCACTATCTAAGGAATCGACTGAATCATAAGAAGAGCTTCAACAAGGAGAAAGAAGCTGCATAGGAAGATGAAACAGACCGCCTGTTTGATACCTGAGGACGACGGCAGAGGGTGTGTGCAGAGATATATGTACACGATTTTCAGCAACACGTGGAAGATAATTCGGATTAGGTCTTTTGTTTGATGATCATCTGCGATACAGCAAACATAGATACTCTAAACCGTAGACGTGGGTTCCATAAGAACTTAGCCATTAATCACATTTTCACTTCTACACTAAAGCGTCAGAATCTGTTGTTCGATTTCTTCTCACCATTAAACAACTGATGCGTTTTAGCCTGTAGTGGCAATTTCTTATTATGCCTACTGGCTACCGCGGTTTCGGTATAGCGTACCATCCCCAGGCCATCTAATGGTCAAAAAATCCCAATTCATACACAAACAAAATATTTTCTTTCTACGATACCAGATGTGTCGTATAGAACGCAACTTGAAAATGCATAGGTTACCCCTGGCACAAGTCGGCATGCTCGCTTCCCAAATAGGCGGGGCAAGTACTAAAAATAAAGGTAAGCCCACATTAACACAGATCAGAACTGCGACCATCGGTGGTAAGAGTACCGCCTATGTACAGAGTTTCACTTCGACTTCTTAAAGTCGCGGCGTAGAAGATACCTAAAAATAAAAATATATAAAATTAAAAATGATGAAAATATATAATAAAATAGCCCTCACATTGTTAAATACGTGTATATTTTACACTGTGAATTTTTTTGAAGAAGTAGAACTGAAACTCGGTGCATGAGGGGCAATCTTATCTACTTAAAGCTCAGCTTTATTTTTAGTTCTTGACACACATACGTGCGGATCGAGCGTGACGTTGCATGCTAGGGCTAGGGTGCTATCTAATGCATTTTAAAATTGCTTTCAATACCGTATGTTTGCCGTCATAGCGTTATCGTCTGCAAGTGATCCAAAAGGCAGCGGAGATCAGAAATGAAGCGCAGGTATCGTGCCTGGACGTGGGTGGTGGAGGTGGTGGTGACTGGTAAAACTTCCCTGAATACAATAATGCTTAATTCATGTTAGACACAGAGACGAAATCGCAGCTGGAGCGAAGATGGTGGCTGCCAGGGAGGCAGCACGTGCTAGTAGTGATGTCCGCTGGCGTCGGCGGGGTTCGTACACGTAGCCCACGACGGAGGGAGGAAGTCACCCAGCAGGTGACCCATTGGTGCGAAAACACCAGTTGTCTGCATAGTTACTACAGATCAGGCGGACGCATTATTTTAGGAGTAGGCGTTCGCATCTGACAGTAAAGCAACAGACAACATTTCTATTACTACCAAGGATTTCGCAGGCGTCCAAGTCATTTTGCATGGTCCATCGGTGTTCAGTCGGCCGACTGCAGCGATCGGAGTCAAAGTTCGTGGAAGATGGCTGGCGGCTTCATGTGGCACTGCAGTAGACTTAATGGCTGGCGTGAAATGTGGCGTTCTCCATCCCGTACACATCTGGATACTGCCCTATACAAAGAGGTTTGGCGAGCACCTGAGAACACGTCAAAGAGAGGGTTTGATTCGAGTAGTATTTATGTGAGTCAGGCCAACCAGGGTTTTCCACGTGGCATCACTTTAGCCCGTAAATCGTAATAAGTTTGAGTGATCGGCCGTAAGTGTCACGCAATAGTGACCTCATTCAGGTCCTCCCTCGGACATGGGTGTGTGTGTTTGTCCTTAGGATAATTTAGGTGAAGTAGTGTGTACGCTTAGGGGCTGATGACCTTAGCAGTAAAGTCCCATAAGATTTCACACACATTTCAACATTTTTGTGACTTCATTCGGCCAGGTTTTCTCGCCCGGTCAGTTTTTCTAGCCGCTGCTGTAGGATATCCCACGTTGGCGTTCAGTGACTGGTTGACCTATTTCGTAGCATCAGCTGACTGAATGAGTGCTCTTGTGATCTGAGTATGTTTCATTACTGCACAGTGTCTGGTCATCAGGTTGACGGCACATTTCCTCCCCCCCCCCCCCCCCCCATGACGACGTAATGCTGCATCGACGCTAGACAGACTAGGTCGTGAAGCAACAGGAGAGAAAAGATATTGTGTAAATGTCTCTAAGTTATTTTAGGATCCTTTGGTCATACAATGGCCTGACGGTGATACGGTGTGCCAAAACTGGTAGGCAGTAGGAAAAATAAAAATAGCGACTATAAACCACAACACATATGTTTTCTGATTGTCTATTTTTTCTGATTTTCAGTACGTCGAGAATATGTTTCTTACCACTGTTGTTTTTAAATTATTGATGTCGTAGTAACACGAACGTCAGTAAGAAATTTAGGAGAAACGTTCGTATCAGTATATAATAATGTATAATTAGTTCGATGGGGTAAGCTGTATAAGACTTTTGAACATTGAGTTTCTTTTATCATGCATCATATGTAATCATCTCAGTTTCACATATAGAACTGGCGTTGGGTGTAGGTGCCACAGAAGATAGCATTGAAAGTTCAGCTTTTAAGATTCCAATTGTTAGGGAAAAAGAAAGAAGCAGTAGAAAAAACAAAGAAAAGAAGAAATGCTCGCACTGTCCGATGGTTCAAATGGCTCTGAGCACTAAGGGACTCAACATCTATGGTCATCAGTCCCCTAGAACTTAGAACTACGTAAACCTAACTAACCTAAAGACAGCACACAACACCCAGCCATCACGAGGCAGAGAAAATCCCTGACCCCGCCGGGAATCGAACCCGGGAACCCGGGCGTGGGAAACGAGAACGCTACCGCACGACCACGAGATGCGGGCGCACTGTCCGAATTTAGGAGTTGGGAGGTTATTTCTTTTACGGTCTATAATAAAACGTTCTTCCTGCAGTGCTCCATTTAACATTTTTTCACGCTCGTCATTGCTTTATATTGTTTGGTAACTTGCTGAATAGAAATGGGTATTTTGCGAGGTTTAGAATCTTTCAGAGACTGCTATTAGTTGCTCAAAAATTTCTAAATGTGTCCTCAAAGAATAGTCGTAGGTCGTAGCCTGATTCTCCCAGCGATTAGCAGAAGAATTTTCAGATTGTTTGGCGGAAAAAGGGAGACATACTTTCCATAGAAAAAACAAGCCCTGTGATAAGTGATGAAAGTGAACATGCTGGCGTAGGATATATATATATATATATATATATATATATATATAATGTGTGTGTGTGTGTGTGTGTGTGTGTGTGTGTGCTTCACTGTACATAGAGATGTATAGGCCTCGGATTAAAGCAGTTTTTCCACGCCCCTCATGTCTCTTGTGCTGGTTAACAAGAAATCTATATTCCAATGCTGCTTGAGGTCAACGCCACCGTCGCACCGAGGTCCTAATACCGGCAAGGATCGTCTGGAAGGATTGGTACTGGCGATTACGGATTTGCGCGGAAGTAGCCGCCACTTGCGTCCGGCAGACGGAGCAGAGCTGAGCGCTGCTCACATACCTGCGAGGCGAGGGGCTGCGTATCGACCGGAGGGTGGCGCGCGGTGCGTGCAGTGCGTGGCGCGGCGCGGTGCGTCGCGTGCGGCCAGATTGCGCGGCGCGTCGCGCCGGCCGGCGACCCCCGCAGTCATTACCCCGGCCAGCAACAGCTGCGCTGGGCCGCTGCTGCTGCGCGATTACACGATCACGTCTATTAATTACCTACGAGTGTGCGTAGGGAACGATTCAAAGTTGAACGGTCACGCCAGTCATACACTCTCAGTGCTTAGGAAGTGCAGTCCAACGCCTTCCCCGAAGGAGGTAGCGTACAAAACCCTCGTTCCGCTAGTACTGAAATATTGCACGGTTAGTCTGGGATCTGTAACTAACCCTTTAGGTTAGCCGAGAGCTCTAATGCGCTGCTTCCTGGTCTCGGGTAGGCGCGCCGGCCACGGATCGAATCCGCTCGGCGGATCAACGACAAGGGCCGGTGTGCAGATGAGCCTGGATGTGGTTTTTAGGCGCTTTTCCACATCCCACTAGGTAAA
Source organism: Schistocerca gregaria (assembly GCF_023897955.1). Lineage (NCBI taxonomy): Eukaryota > Metazoa > Arthropoda > Insecta > Orthoptera > Acrididae > Schistocerca > Schistocerca gregaria. The sequence continues at coordinate 801,003,853 of NC_064921.1, read as the reverse complement.
TACCGGGCTGGTCCCCACGTTCCGCCTCAGTTACACGACTCGCAGGCATTTGAAACACGTTCGCACTATTTCATGATTTGCACTAAATGCAGACAACTGGGGTACACTGATTCTGTCTCGGGGGGTACAGGGTGGCGGTAGGAAGGGCATCATGCCACCTCTTCAAATTACCCATGCCAAATCCGATTGTAGCCACTCCGACTACTCGTAGCCGATAATCGCATCTTCGTCGCCTTAAAGGCATTCTTCACGAACATCAACTTACCAGGCGGAATCTCAAAGGTAACTAACGCTCACGACCGTTACAGGCAAGCCTGAAATGCATCATCAGAGTGGCACCACCAGCACCACACTTACGCAATTGAAACTCACCTGCCAACTTTCATTTATGTTGCACAGCTCCTTCTTTGTGTTGCAATTTTTTGCCCGTCAGTGTATATCTCACGAAAAGACTGTGAAGTTGGAGATTCGACGCTTCCCGCGAACCATTCGTCTGACTGGGACAAGAGAGGAGGGAGTGACAGTAGTTCACAAAATACCCTCCACCGCACACCACAAGGTGGCTTGTGGAGTGTCGATGTAGATTAGAAGAGTCCACTGAGACCGAACTTCTCTGTCGTCTATAGTTGTATTATTAGCATTCATCACCTGTACTAGCCGGGCTATTTTCAACATAAAAGTAAGATCAGCCTGCTTAAAGTTGATAACTGCAGATCCGAGACCACATGTTTGAGACACCCTACAGTTACTCAAGATGAAGACATGGTGACTTAATTCCTTTACATTCCCTAAATCGTTACATCTAAATGAATTCAAGAAACGCCAGGTGATTTCTTAATCATCGTTGATCAGCTAAATCTCATGGAACTGCAGTAGCATTTTAGAGAGAGAAAGAGAGAGGGAGGGTCGAAAATTCGGACTGTAGTATGGAAATGAGGGATCTGGATACAAATTGACCTCTGAACTTTGGCTTACCTACGGGCAGAGGCAATGACTCTTGACGTTAACTTAATGACGTAATGATGATACGCCCCTCCACCTCCCTCACCCCTCTACTCCCCCTATCTTGAACCAAGCAGACTCCAAGATGGCTGAACTAACTCAGTTGTGCTTTATACCCCAATTAATCCCCCCCCCCCCATTTTTCATTTTATTTATATAAACGGATATTAAATATTTGTTAAGACAACAGTCCGGTAACAGTAGCATATGTGGCATGATTGCCCACTTGCGTGGTTTTGTGTAACATAGCCCCATTTCTGTTCTAGTTACGGCATACGGTACTTGCTACGAATATTGCAGAAATAGAGGAAATATGTTTCTTCAATGTTGGTAATATGTATGGGTACTGTTACTCGGTTGCAGTTGTTTTCGAATAAACATCCTTAGTTTCTAGCGACAGAACTATTTCAGTTGCAAATAATAAGTAGTATCAAAACTCAGTTACTTCAGACGAGTGACAGTTCGTGTTAACCATATAATTAGCAACATTTTCGTCACTGATTCAATTTGAATTGTACTGAGAGTAAAGGAAGCTGAAATGGACTAGTGGTTTACTTGCAACTAGTTCAGATGTTAGTCAAACCACCAGCACGGCAAGCTGTAATTGAGTTTTTTGCTGCTGGCACTGGACCTGTCTAGGCTTTCTAAGCTCATGGGAAAACCCAGCCACAAAAGCTAAGCCGGCTGTCAGCTGTCGGAGAGGGTGCGGACGATGGAAATCTGCTCTTACCTGAGTTTTCCACCTGACACGGGACGCAGGTAAATGCCGTGATCCTGTGTCCGACAGCAGGCTGTGTGAGCTCCCTCGCGTCCTTTGCAACCATTAAACGCTAGGAATTACGTGCTGTTTTAAAGCTTTTACTACTGCCGAAAACGCCGGAGGAAGCTTGTAGCGTAACAACCTGTACTTCGCCCAAAATGGAAATCAAAAGACGTGCGCCAAAGAGTGTGATAATTAGCACTGTAAAGCAAGCGCGTAACTTATTTCTGAACTCGCTCAGTTATGTGGGAATATTTACGTAGAAAGCAAGCAATAAAACCTATGACTTCCTCATTACGCGTGTTTGCAGAACGGGAAACTACATTCAACAAAGCTCGACAACGCCCCTCTGGACCTTTCCAGCGTTATGCTGTGGTATTTGAATGCGGATGATTCAAATTTCAGAGTAGCAAATTGAAAATAATATGACCTTACTCACATAGGAATAGCTGTGTGGTTTCTTGGTAATTTGGTGTATCCATAAATAATTGTTATTCTGTTGCACCGTCTAACTTTGTTCTTAATTTCATCATTCCACATATGTACACTTAATATCCCGCTGGGATTCTGTTGCTACGTTCAGTGAGCTAAAATTTGCATTATTTTATTAACGGCATCTTTTCGCAGTAACGGCATCTTTTCGCAGTGCGTATTGCTGTCCCTTTTTGGAAATGAACAAAATTTTTTATGTTTTCATGCTACCTTGCGTGTGAATGTTTCTAGAAACAGCGCCCAAACATTCAGCGCTGAGTCTTAAAAGACAGAATCGTGTATGAATAAGCGGTTGCGAAACGCTTTTCAGCAGAATAGCTAAACATCAGTTGGGACAGTGTCTTTAAAAATAACATATTATTTTTGTTTTTGCATCAGCTCTAAACCTATTGCACCTGCAAGCCGTCATATCCCATCTCTCGGAGTGATAATGATACTTATTCCCGAGCTTTTCAAAATGCATGTACTTCGGGAAGATGTGAGTTTCATTTGCTGGACGCGTACTGCTTTAGTTCAGTTCATAGCTTTAATTGTTCGACTACATAATTTATCCTGATAATGTAACACAGTGATGATAATATGGAACTGTACACTCAGTTATGCTCGATATTACTGTATTAGACTGTATTTTACATTTTATGACTTTTTGCTGGGTTTAAGATTATTGCACACATTGGTATTCCCAATGCACAGGAATAATGATTCTACATGTGCACAACAGAACGGATGAATGTTCTATTTAGATTGAATGATACGGACATGTATGGTGGCGGGAATATCAACAACGACATTAAATGTAGCTTCGTACATTTTCGTGTGCAGCTGAATTATCGGCCTTTAATCTCATTTCATTTGTATTATCAAGAATGAGTGCACGAAACAATAAGAAGTATTCCGTGTGAATATCTCGTTGGCGGAGATGTGAACTGCCATATGAATGATAATACAGATATTTCTGCTGCTATAATGCGTATATCGCGTGCCTCAGGATAGGTCCCAAAATACCGAATGGGCCTCTAGTGATTACGGTGGACGTCTCGCTGCTCGTGTTGCGGACATACTTTCGGGCGGTCACGACAGAGTTAGGGACCCTTGACGTCTTTGTGTAGGTCTAGCGTAAAAGCGGCCTCGCGGGGTACCTATTCTGGTATTCTCCCGGAATGTCCCGCTGCCGTTTCGGCATTGCTGTCGCGCCTATCTATACAGAAGCCTGGAGTCGGTGCACATCTGTGCACCCTAAAGGCGACGTCGTATAATATTGAGTATAAATGCAGACATCGCCAACAGAACCGCAGCCAGCGCCGCCGCAGCCTTAAATTCTCAATTCTAAATTTGCTTCTGGCTACTTAACTCGTTGGAAATTACAGGAAAAGCAGTAGGCGTTAGTCTGATCTGCGCAGAATTATTGGTGGATATGTCATCCACGTATCGTCATTCATCTAATCTGTATGCTATCATAAAATAATGTTACCACAGAGTCAGTAGTCGTAGCACTGTTTAAATGTATTTAATAGTTCAACATTGCGAGAACTAAAATAAAATGAAAAAAGTTGGCGTCTGCAGAAATCGAATCCAGGTCCGCGATTTAGCGATCTGCGATTTTTTTCCTTTCTATGATAATTAACTATACATTAGACAGGCTATAAATACGGAGGCTAAAATCAAATGTAAATAATCTAGTCACTGATATGTTGTACCATAAGATTAAAAGAAAAAGAAAAGAAACTGAAGAGTCCATCGAGCAAAAGCAAAACATTTTCGGCGACTATAGTACAATGAAAAGATCCCCAGCACAAAGTTGGTGCGTGGACGACCACGTCTTCTCGGCCAACATATTCGTAGTTCCGTGTTTCATGTGAGGATCTGTATACTGCCCGTTACGCCCCAAGTGTGATGGAGACCCAGGAAAACACTATCCAAATAATTGGCAGAAAGATGAAGGTGTCGTGAAAGTTTCGCCAAAGAGTCATGTCGTTCCTGTAAGAATGCCCAATAGTCAAGCACATCCTTTCTAAAATCTTGGAAAAAATAGTAAACTTATTACTTCGATTCTCGCCAGTGCGTGGGCTTTCATAGATGACAAATAGGTGTCTTCCGGGCAGAGTAACATTCGAGGCTCTATCGCTTGTGACGCAGCTAGAAGATAAAACGCGAGGGTCCTCCGTACCAGCATCCACACTTCTGCTCAGGGTCCACATACTAAGCCATGTTCGTCCGTATGGATCACGCGACACTGCGTGCAGCGTGGGGAGTCACCCATATCGATATTATGCTGTCGAATCCGTGTCTTGTGTTTCTCATTAACGACAAGGTACCAGAAGAAGCGCACCGCCGTACCCAGATAACCTCGGTGGATGTCCCGCCACACCACGGATCATAGAGTCGTGAGACGGAACTCACAGTCACATTCCGGGTATGGTTCCTCGTCACTAGATGATATATACGTTCCCCGCCGTTGGTTCTCTGGTACTGCGGAAGTCAGCGTAGTTCAAGGAAGGAGGTCTTGACATGTGAGAGACATGCGCGACGTCTTCTACGGCAATTGGCGGAAGGCGGGACACAGGCCTCAGTGCTTCAATCAGAAGACCAGTGGCATTATTGCAGCGATAAGTCTACAGCTTAACCGTTGTGCTGACATACAGTGCTGCTACCCTCGCACGAATGTTGACAAGCCCCAACCCACCGTCGCGTTTTAGGAGGGTGTGAGCGTCTTACCGTGCCTTGATTGTACGTCCAGCGCCGACGAAATAACCGAATGCAGCCGGTGATTATTGTGCTATCACGGCCGTCGTCGGGATAATATGGACCAGGTGCGGTATTCTGGATGCCATGTGGGTGTCGACAAAGGCGACTCGTTGGACTTAGTGCGTCCTGACGCCCGTTCGGACCACCTGTAGAAGGCTTCTATAATTACTTGTCGCCGAGCTGTGGACGTCGCGAGTAAAGAGAATGCCCACGCATTTGAGCATGTCTATCGATTGCTGGGGCCTTACACTGCCTTGCTAGAGACCTCTCATTGCCCCCAGACGTATCTGTGTTCATCCATCTATCCGCCGTCGCATCCTGTCGCGCAGTCCATTCCAGTGCTGACTTTACCTGATAGCGCTATCGGACCAGAAACACCCGATCATCCGCAATGAAACGTGTTCCCCTGCAGTGTTATCCCTGATAGACAACGTTTCGATCCGTATATAAATGGTTCAAGAGCAGCTGCGCATAAGATCATTGAGAGCGGCATCCCTGACAGACCGATCGCGAAATTGACAGTGAGCCTGCCTCACGTCCATCACCCAGCACTTTGAATAATGCACCACGGAGAAGTCGCAGTATGACACTGAAAAAGTGTGTGTGTGTGTGGGGGGGGGGGGGGGGGGGGGGTAGGTATACTATGCGGGCCATCACAGCTGCAAGGAAGTCAAGGCGCACCCCGTCAAAATCTTGATTGAAGTCCACGTTGATCAGGGCACCTCGAAGGCAACAAGCTGTTGCGAAGGCTTTTCGATCCCGACAGTCATAAAGCGCCGTCTGCATTTTTCTTCTGTAGAAATGTCTTGGGGCAGGAAGCTTATAAGGATACAGGGTACTTTTCCGGCTCAAAGCATGTAAAAATCAACACCTATTTCTTTTAAGCGCTGTTTAAAATGTGTATGTTTCATAGATTTTTTGTTAATATGAGTAATCAAGCAGACTTTCTAAACAAATTAGAAAATTTTGAATATTTTTGAACATGCTTAGCATTACAAAGAAATGGATGCACTTTTTTTTTCCAAAATGCTTCCTCAAATTGAGGTACCATTTAATCCAGTGTTATACATTTGAAGGAGACCAGTTTTACAGATATGTATGACATGATGGTTGTGGTACTAGACCTATTTAATTCCACCTGTTATATATATTACAAGGATGAAAAATATAATATCCTACACTTTAATTTTTATATTTTTTTCTATGAAAATGTTATTTTTCTATAATTTAGTTGATTCTGCTACATAAGTATGGACTATTATAAGTTACAGAAAAAAATTAGAGCAGTGCTTTATAAACTTCGGGAAATATTTGTACCTGAATTCTGAAAAATACAACTTGCGGGAAATTGCGAATGAAGAGATAAGTCCAATTAAACTGTGCCTCAGAACATTCCTGAAACATAGTCTTCATCCTGCAGCATTTCTTCATGTTCGATCTTCCTCGTGGCATTCCTTTTAGCACTTCTTGCTTCTTTGGTAATTTGAAGAGCGAATCTTTCAGCTTCATGCACCCGTTGTCTGACATAGGCAAGCAACTGATCCTCCATATTAGACACACATTTTATGCCTACATTTTTCAGGACTTCCTATCATTCCATCATTGAAACATATCACTGCCTCGAGTACACCAACTTTTAATGTATTTAGTCCTACAGAAACATTCTTGAGTAATCTTTCTGATATGCAATGGTTGAAAGTTGCATTTCTATTCTGAGTGCCCCCATGAAGATATTTACTAAGCAAAATAGGGTCACTCAGCTCTCTAATAATTGGTTTCATGTCATTCATAACAGGCTCAGGAAGAGAATGCTTATGATGACCACTTTCTTTTGCTTTTTGGTAACCACACCAAGAATCTGTTCTTTCAGGGCAAAGTCCTTGAACAGGGTAGTCATCTGTGGACAACTTATGAAAGTAGTTGGCCCATACAGCTTTTCTCATTGCTGTAACGTCATTCAGAGGTGCAGTTCGTCTAATGTCCAGTCCATAGTACCTCTGAAGAAGGTCTATCTCAGTTTCTGTCAATCTGTCTCGGCCAGACAGAGATTTTCCATCAGATAACAACTTTCCTTTCATTCCTCTTCGTAACTTCCTTAATCTAGCACCCATCCTCTTTTGCACATGTCCACAACACTCCAGTTTTGTTACCAAGGTATCACCATAATCATTGAACTCATTAATTGTATTGAAAGCTTTACAGTCCCCATCGCCTAGGTACTTTGTATAGTCAACGTTATAAACTGGCACCGACCTCTGAAATATTTTTAGTTCTCCATCACGCTCCATACCTCCACTGTAGCCATCATAATTCTTAGAACACTGATGTTCAATATGTCCTTCAGTGTTACCATGGCAGGTGTGGTAGTACTTAGATAAGCACTCAACATCAACAACTTTTCCGTTCTCCAGAGAACTTCTCTGGAGAAGCACTTACAACACCATTCAAGGAACGTTGTCCTCGACTTTGCATGTCCCAACAAGTGCAACAGCAATGTCCCTGGTTCCACCAATATTTACAGTTTCTTCTACTGCAAGTAAATACTAGGAAAAATAATCATTCACAGACACTAGAAACCTGCACTATTACCAACATATAGAATGTATCATACATATAATTGCTGGAAACAGAAATAAAGGAGGCGTGGCGGCACACATGACCGTAACTTTAAAATTTGTTATATGTAGGTCATTTTTCATTTGCAACCCTATAATGTATATATCAATGTGATAACGAAAGGCTGTAGTATAAGTACCCTATGTTAGCTCCGCGCATGGGCGTTCGTTCTGTAGAAAGTACTGGGGGCAAGACGCTTGTACGCGCGTTACCAAGAGCCTTGTGGAGATCTTCAAGTCTGCGTTGAGAAAGGTCAGCGGTAGTCCCCTTGTTGGCTTGGGGATAATCAGGCCTTCAACAAAGTATGGAGGTGTCATCGGTTCCTGGTACATCTACATCTCTCTGAGAATTTTCAAATCTTGAAAGACCCGGTAGAACTCCAAGGAAATGCCGTTGGAACCAGGGGAAGTGGTGCTTGCACTTACTGCTATGGCTTCCTCGAGGTCTGTGCGGTTAATTGGCATCATACGAGATTCTGCTGCCTGGCCATCAAGAGTACCCGATATCGACAGTGACACTAAAGCAGAAGCAGCACCATGATATTGCTCCTAATGTATACCCGTCGGTAGGTCAACAAATGTATTCACAATTTCCTCCAGTGCAGTCAAACGGCAACCATCTGACATTGGAAAACGTTGATCGTAGTTCGCCTTATGCCGTTCCTGATGAGTGCGGGTCATGGGCGGAGGTTCGCCGCCAACTCGATCTTGACACCGTACTCGTACCACGACACCTTGAAGACGACAACGCGTAATTGAGATTATATTTGCCATGATGCGACGAATCTCCACCTGTCGGTCTGGGGACGTTAAGCTTGCCATGAGTTCTCGGAGAACCTTAATATTCCGTTACGATACCATATTGCATCGTCGCGCGACATAGTGCCGTTTTGGCGTATTCGAGCCACCATTGCAACATGGACGGATATATCAGCAGTCGATCTTAGCAGGCGGTCCGTGTGTCTGCTACGAGTCGACGACATTCTGGCTCCTGAGGGTGCGCTACATTCATTTGCCAGCACCCACGACTCCTCTGTACTTTCTGACGCTGGAAGAAGGCAGAGCAGATGTATGCGTTATGATTGCAAAAGGCTAACGGTCGTTTTCCTACGTCCATCGTCGCTCCCGCTATATCAGGAGAAACATAAATGCGATCTAGGAGACTCATGGAGTGATTTCTGACACATTTGTATCCTGGGCGGTGGCCATGCAGGCTTTCACAAGTGTCTAGAAGACGCAGTTCTTGCAGCAATAGACGCATTTAAGTAAATATGGAGTAAATGGGATATTGAACTTACGGATGCAGCTGTCATATCGTCCCAGGAAGAGAGGCATGGCCTCCTCCGAATAGAAATGCGACAGGTTGCGTATCTTGTCCGTGCCAGACGGGGCATAGATGTTCACAATCGTGTACGTTGTGTAGTTACCGCTAACCCACAAATACGTCACCTCGTCAACCTTTATACCAACTCGCTCCAATATGGCCGTACCGCTACCGGCATCAGAAGCAGGAGTAGCGTACGAAACATAACCGCAGAAGTCTGTGAAGGTTTCCAGTCGGACGATTTTCATGAGTGCAATGTCCACATCTGCCACTCATAGCACATCACGCAACAATTGAAACATCACTTTCGAACAGATGGCGTCAGGATTGATGGAACCGATGCAATAGGCCGGCTGCAGGTTTTCAGGCGCAGGGACACTAATTGCATCAGATGGGTTATACATCTTTTGTCAGTGTCCATGCGCGAGACTTCCTCCTCTTGACCAGAAATATATTAATCGTGGGCTACCGAGACCTATGACGCTGTCACGAATTCAGTCACAAGATCGTCATCATCATCATTATCTGCCCTTAGAGACGGGTCTGGAAGAAGAATCATTTGCCTGCGACTGTGTCGCGCGGTCATCAGATGGTGTTCTCTGTCTCCTGTTTCGCTTCTTCGGCGATCGTTGTTTACGTGAGTGGGGCTTACGTGTCGGAAGATGACAAAGAGTCCCGACGGTCACGTACGACAGCTGACGTGGTCACTGCAATGGCGTCAACATTTATGCCTCCATGGGCGGTTTCGCCAACCGTCGATATATCTTTCGGGGGAGGAGCGGGGTCTGTAATGGGCGTGGAGGTCACTTCCATCCTCTGTAGTGCCTCAGTCATTTGCGAAGTGCTGCTATGGCCCGTCAGAGTCGGTAATGTGTCGACGTCGTTCTTGAGCACTGGCAATAACGTCTCAGGTGGCAGTTGTGCTATACTCCTCTGCAAACATTCGGACCGGGCGTGGCTTTCTTTATCGCATCCTGAACGCGTCTTCGGCTGTCCGTCGTAATTGATGGCGGTTCTGAATCATATAAATCGGATGGGACATTGAGACGTGTTTATTTAAAGTAATGCGGCCCTCGCTCAGGTACACAGTTTTAATCTGCCAGGAAGTTTCATATCAGCGCACACTCCGCTGCAGAGTGAAAATCTCATTCTGGAAACATCCCAAGGCTGTGGCTAAGCCATGTCTCCGCAATATCCTTTTTTCCTGACGTGCTAGTTCTGCAAGGTTCGCAGAAGAGCTTCTGTGAAGTTTGGAAGGTAGGAGACGAGGTACTGGCAGAATTGAAGCTGTGAGGACGGGGTGTGAGTCGTGAGTCGTGCTTGGGTAGCTCAGTGGTAAAGCACTTGCCCGCGAAAGGCAAAGGTCCCGAGTTCGAGTCTCGGTCCGGCACACAGTTTTAATCAGCCAGGAAGTTTAAAAAATACTGACATTTAAATTCATTAATATCTGGCAGGCGAATGACTTCAGATTAAATATTTGTTCAGAACATGATCTGCCCTACCTGAAACCAGCTTGATCGTCACCTAAATTACCCTCCAGCGTCATTTCTACTCTATTTAGTATAATCTTGGAAAGTATGTTATATGCAACTGTTTGCAAAGCAATTCCTCTGTTGTTGTTAACATCTTGTTCACGCCCATCTTCCACCCTACTGGGAGTTTTTCTAATTTCCAAGTTTTCTCAAAGCTTAATTTAAAAAATTTTTGGATTTCTGGTAGAGACCATTCGAAAAGTTCTTCTGGAATATTTCCTTCTCAACTAGCTTTAAAGGTTTTTAGTAACTTCAGTTTCTGTTATTATTGGGAATAGATCTTATTCTAGATTTTCTTGAGTGTTTGAACATTCGAGCTTTAGGATTGGTTCTTGACAATTAGGAAGCTGATCAGAATATTTTGCAAGTATTTTGAAATTTTCGGTATTCGGTGAACCTCGTGCCACGCTCCTTTGTTAGATTTACATTTGGAGGACATCTACTTAACTCTTCAAATCTGACTTCCTCCTCTAAAAGTCTACTGGAAAAGGGCCTCTTTAGCAGATCATCTACACAAAGTACTTACATACTAAATTTGTTCGTATGCTCGCTTGTTCTACCAACATGTACCGTATAGCCTTCTGACTTACAAGGGTAGTAATCTTAACTAAATCGAATATATTAATTTTACGTATATAAACTGAGTTGTTATTTTTAAATTTTATAACTGATAGTTTAACAAAAAAAGGTAGTTCAAATGGCTCTGAGCACTATGTGACTTAACATCTGAGGTCATCAGTCCCCTAGAGCTTAGAACTACTTAAACCTAACTAACCTAAGGAGATCACACACTTCCATGCACAAGGCAGGTTTCGAACCTACGACCGTAGCGGTCAAGCGGTTCCAGACTGAAGCGTACAGAACCGCTCGGCCACTCCGGCCGGCGGTGCATTATCGTCCTGAAATATGGCATCATTGTTCGGGAACAACATTTGAAGCATGGGGTGCACCTGATCACCTAAAAGTTCACATAATCGTTGGCTGTAACACGGCCTTTGATAGCAATGACGGAACCAGCAGGATACCATGATATGACTGCCCACACCATCACACTTCTACCTCCATGCTTAATCGTTGGAATCAAGTAATCAGGATCGTCAGCTTCTTTTGGCGTACTCCAGACGTAAACCCGCCCCGATATTGAAAATAACGAAAACGTTGACTTGTCAGGCGTCCAGGAGGAGGAGATTAGTGTTTAACGTCCCGTCGACAACGAGGTCATTAGAGACGGAGCGCAAGCTCGGGTGAGGAAAGGATAGGGAAGGAAATCGGCCGTGCCCTGTCAAAGGAACCATCCCAGCATTTGCCTGAAGCGATTTAGGGAAATCACGGAAAACCTAAATCAGGATGGCCGGAGACAGGATTGAACCGTCGTCCTCCCGAATGCGAGTCCAGTGTGGTAACCACTGCGCCACCTCGCTCAGTTCAGCCGTCCAGGATTTATGCTCTTGACACCATGTTTTACGCATCTTTGCGTTGGTTGTCGACACTAATGGTTTCGGTATAGCAGCTTGCCCATGAATATTTGCTTTATGGAGTTCTCGGCGGACAGTGTCGATAGATACGGGTCTCGAAGATGGCTATTCAGCTTTGCAGTCACTTTAGCCGCCGTAATTTTGTGTTGTTTTGGCACAATTCGTGTTAGCTTACGACGTTCTCTGTCATTTAGATGTGATTGCGCCCACTGTTAAGTTTACACGATCATGTGTTTCCATGTTTTGTGTAGGCTGTCATGACTGTTGAAACTATTGGTCTGTCATGGTTACTAATTCTGCAGCTAATCGGCTGCCCCCACTGCCCTCTTTGGAACTCCGTTAGGTCCTTCTTTGCGCGTCGACCTCGGCCTCTGAACGCAAATACGAAGTGTGCACTACTCGTAAGCAATCTGCACTGATGCCTAGTCCGTACACAAGATGCACAGCATTATTTTGCCTATCCCCAGGACGTCACAACACGTGACACTACAGGTCTGACGCCGTCTCTGGCGGGGAACGAGTAGCTATTTCAGACGAGTTTAATGCTCTTGATTGTGTGTTTAAATGCTTGCAAGTTCTCTACAGCGCACGACGAAATTTAGTCCTGTACTGAGTACCTTTTCAATTACATGCTGATTTACCGTAGGCCCTGCACGGAGCCGAGCATTCGCGAAGTGTGACGGACAAGCCGACTAGTGTGACGTCGCAAGTTCGCTGCAGGGTCCGTATACCTCGTTGGTCCCGTGCCAGAAAGATTGCCATCGCAACAGAGCACGCACAATAGAAAACAGTCAGCTGCGTCGCTTCCTTAGTTGATCGGAGGGCAGCTGACCATCATTTCAGCACTCGTCACTGGTTTGTAGTTATCGCAGAAAGAGCGCTACAAAACACGTTTTCGTCCGTTTTTATTTGAATACTTGCACGCGTTCGACGAGAGATGACGTAATTTTAGTACGATTTCCTGTTCGCATTCGAAGCGCAATGACATAATTTTAGTACAATATTTACAGCGTGCTGTAGCATATTAGCACATGATAACCGGCTGCCACTGTCCCCACGTCAACACCCCCCCCCCCCCCCATAAATTATCGTATGGGTGCTCTTGTTTTGAATCGATAACCTTCTACGTTCCCCGCCCTACCTCACCTCTAAATAACAACGATTACACTAAGTCACCTAAAGTTTCTGTTTAATCTCTTAGTCGAAAGCTGATTGAATCCTACCTAAATGTTAATGTTCCTTTTAAACTCACTTTTCCCTTTCAGTTTAGGCTGTCCATGTACAGAACTTTACTAAAGCCGTCTGTATTACTCTTTCTGTGAGTGAAGCTTTCACAGTGCAGGCAAACAGCTCAGAATACCTGTCGGACATTGAAATTATACACAGTATACATGATTGTATGCAGGCTCGATACGCCTCGCGATGCTGCCTTTGGCCACTATTTAAAATCTGTTCGGTCTAGATTGGAAATAGATATGGCTCTGCCTTCATCCCTAAAGTAACTTCCTTATGTTGGCCACATTTCTTAAGCAGCCTAGCTTACGAGACGTAAATTAGCCTGCGACTATATTTTCCAGTGCAAACACGGCGAATGCGTTAGTTAAATTCCAAACGTCATATAAATGTGACATTTATGAAAAGATCGCCAATCCATTATTATGTAGCGATGTGAGACTGTAAAATGTGAATTTATCCCTATTTTTAACAGATGGCGATCAAAATCACACGAGGAATAGCTATGTTCTGTGTGTGAGCGCCGTGGGCACACATACCGTGCAGCGACGTAGTGAAAAACGCATCCGCAGCTGTCGGGCAGCAGCGCGACAAGGAACGCTACACCGACGCGAAAGCGCTGCGGACAGCGGCCTCGGTGTCCTATTGGGACGCCAGGTGAGACGAGGTCGAGGTACGATTTTAAACGCTGCGGCGGTCGCGATGCGTCGTTTTTTGCGCCACTGTGGGGTCACGTGCCGAGTTTCAAACTTACAGTTATTCTTTCTCATGTTTGTAAGTATCTTGCTACAAAGGACAGCTACATTCTGTATTTTTCTTAGCGTATTTCGAATTCTATAGGCGACTATTATAGAAGCGCCTATTGCTTATTGTAGTCTTCAACCCAATAACTGGTTTTATGCAGCTCTCCATGCTAGTATATCCTGTGCAAATGGCCTCATATCTAAATAACTGCTGCGCACAACATGTGCTGAACCAGCTTATTGTATTCCAACTTTGGTCTCTCTCATATTTTTATTCTCCTCGTGTGAGCCTATCCCTTCTTTTAGTCGAGTTCTGCAAAGCTATATTCTCTCTGTTGTGATGTAGTAACGGTTCGTTATTTGTCCGATTTTCCAATATGATTTTCAGCATTCTCTTGTAGGACGGACCACGTTCCAGTTTCTTCTCTTCTTATCTGGACCGTTCATTGTCCACATATCACTACAACATGGTGTATCATCTAGTACAGGACTGGATACCGCGGTTTTTGTGGAAGGAGAGTGTAAACACTGTATAAATCCAAAGGCGATCTTTGCTTATCTGTGGAGCGTATGCACCTTCCCGAAAAAGGCTCTAGCAACACGACGACGCTCACGCTCATACATTCCAGACAAATACCTTCAGAAAATGTCTCGTAACCCATGATAAGGAATTTCTCTTTTTCGTGAATCTCTTTTATTGCTATCTCAGTGTACATTTTGTATCCTCCTTAGTTTTGCCTTCATCAGTTACTTTGCTGCCCATACAGGAAAATTCATCTACAACTTCTACTGTTTGAGTTACTGATCAAATTCTCTAAGCATCGACTAATTTAATTCGACTGCACTCCGTTACGGTCATTTTACAGTTGTTAGTGTTTATCATTTAGCATTTTTTTCAGGACGCTACTCGTTTTGTTGAGCTGGTCTTACGAGTCCTATGCGTTCTTTGACAGAATTAGAATGTCATGGGCGAAGCTCATTTTGTATATCTCCTCCTTGAACTTTAGTTCCCTTTCGCTCTCAGTATTTTACGATTTCAGAATTTGAGAGAATAAAATTTCAGTCTAACATCGTGAAATTCTTGTTCTCAAAATGCAAGTGCTTTCTATTTCGGTTTTAGTTCTTAGTGGTATGTAATGCGGTGAATTTTAATGCTAGCTGCAGAAAGGGCCTGAGCGGAAGGCGACAGTTGGTGTGCTCCGTGCATTATTTGCGTTGCCGGCGGCGGGCAGTAGCGCCTTGGCTCCGCCCCCGGTGACTGACAGTGACTGAGTGAGTGAGCCGGCTGGCTGGCGTATCGACCGGCGGGCGCGGTGCCATGCATTACTAACGCCGCGCGGCGCAGCGCTGCGAACCTCTGCCTCTGCCCCTGCCTCTCTCACTGGCCGACCTGGTGGTGCTCTGCTGCTACTGTACAGCCGATACCTCGCCTTCCGGCTGTCCAGATGGATAATAAATTGACCTGGCACCGGCTTGTGCGTAGGTCAACCAAAAAGCTAGATTTGCCTGCTTTGCAATTACGAACCTGTTTCGCTGTACTGACCTACAGACGGAATTGCTCGCACCGGTAGCATACTACCATTCAGTTATGTCCTATGGTATATAGTCTTCTGAGATGTTATAGCTGAAGTGAAAAATGTACGAGGGGCATTCCATATTGAATTACACCTTCCTTTTTCCCGTGGTGCGCCATTCGACTCATCATTAAAAGTAGTAGTACTGAAGTCTAGCCGCAGGTGACAGAACAGTCACTAGAAGCGTAAACCGTGGGTTACTGCAGAATGTGGGTGTAAACACTGCGGATATTCACAGGCGATTGTTCGCTGTCTGGTGAGAGTGTACATCGTCCCGGAGAGCGCTTTTGCAACACGACTACGCTCACACCCAGGCGAGTGACCCCTCGTGATTATCACGTATTCGAGGCTACGAAGAAACCTCTGTCCGACATCGTGTCGCAGGCATCCAAGAACCGCGAGCGGTTGGCCTAAGTGGGTGCAACAGACTCCAGAAATGTGTTTCGAGGAAGGTTTGCAGAAGTTAAAGCGGCCAGGTGAGGGGAATACTGTGGGTGTGACACTGACTGGAACCCTACTTCAGTGATAGCATCCGTGGCTTTGCGTCTGGTATGGGGACTAGAGTAGTTGTGTTGCACGAGCACCTTCCGTGGCGGTGCACACACTCCATGTACTGCCAACAGTCGCTGTGAATTTCTCGTGTGTTCACTCCCTGCTTTCACAGGAGCCACGTCGTCCAGCGCCGTCCTTGATGGTCTACGCAGTTGTGGTCGTGTGCCACCTACGGTTAGACAGAAATACCACATTCTTGCAACTGTAATGACGAGTCAAATGGCGCGCTGTGAACGGTGGGAAAAAATAAAGCGCAAATCAATATTGAACGACGCTTGTATTCATTCTACAGAAACATTGAGTCAGAATAGTGTGTAATGTTGACGATCGCGCATCAAGCAGAAGCTCGTTCAGGGGCCTAAGGATTCTAGCACTTACATGCCAATACATGTATACTCTAGTGCTATTTAATAACAAGAGTGAATTTACGTTGAGCTCAGCGATTCGAAACCGTAGTACTAGCGAAGTAGAAATATTTCCACATGGACTATGCATCTAAATCCGCAAGCCACCTGACTGTGCGTAGGTCCTTAGGCTACCGAATGAAGTTTTATGTTACGGTACAGAAGTTACAGTAGGTTCACAGTGAACGTCAGGCAGTAAACTGAACATCCCCAAATTTTTGAAAACGAAGGAAATAGCACGTGGTGGAAGATTTGCATTTTTTGTTTTGCTTTATATTGTCTGCATCTAACATCTATTTTATCAACAAAAAAAGGTTCAAATGGCTCTAAGGGCATCACACACATCCATGCCCGAGGCGGCCGGCGTGGCCGTGCGGTTCTGGGCGCTACAGTCTGGAACCGAGCGATGGATGGTTCAAATGGCTCTGAGCACTATGCGACTTAACGTTTTCGGTCATCAATCGCCTAGAACCTAGAACTAATTAAACCTAACTAACCTAAGGACATCACACACATCCATGCCCGAGGCAGGATTCGAACCTGAGACCGTAGCGGTTTCGCGGTTCCAGACCGAAGCGCCTAGAACCGCCTTGCCACACCGGCCGACGCTATTTTATCGTCTAGCTGGTATTTTTTCAGGAGCTTTCGTCGAACTTAATTCGCTTTAGGCAACATTCCACCTTTGAATTTCCCGCGATCACAGCACCGCACCGTCTCCTAGTATTATGTTTTGTGACCCTAGATATTGTCGAAAATTTCTACGGTGCGTACTTTTATGTAATGCTAGGATTTCGTTTCGTGTACTAAATGACAGAAAAGAAAATTTGGAGGGCATGTTTCATCGCTAACATGAGACAGGAGGATGGATGTGTTTCACGTAGCATAGGAAATTCAAAGACTCATTACCACTTTAAGACGAGAGAACCCTTGAAACATGTTCGATTTCAGACAATGTTGCTTACCAACTTACAAAAATCGCGACTTTGCAATTCTTAAAATGAGATTCTACCATAAATTGCCGTAAGATACATGGAATAAGTCTGAACGGGATGCAAGACCAGTAGGTTTTAGCGACACAGCAGGGAGGATGTCCACACTACTCGCAGGAAAGTGCTGTAGTAGTTTTTTAACATCCATCGTCACCCGCTGTTGAATCAGATTAGTTAGTTTGTGTTTGAAGAAGCAAATTAACTAGTTTGCTCAAAAGACAGAGCACTTTCACTGACAAGCTGCTAGTTACTACTTTAAATCAGTAAATGAGCATAAAATGTGCTCGAGTCATCAGCAGTGTAGGAACTGCAGGCTTACAAAGATTTTTGGAAAAATTTCGAAACAGGTGAACGTGATTTCGACGCACAACCACCGAAATGCGTCTTGGGGTTATCTATGTTCGCAGGCACGAGATTGAGGCAGTACTGATACTTTTTCAGGTAATCTATACACATGTGCCTGGCTAATCTTTGATTACATTTTTAAGTCATATAAAACTAACCTACCTTCATGAGGTGAATTCTGAGCTATTCATTTGCTTTCCCTTTGTACCACTACCTTTAAACTGATACAGCGATCGTCCAGAAATCATAGATACGGAGCAAGCGAAGCATCTGTTGGTGAGGGTGTCATCTCTGTTCCTTGTACTTAGGACAAAACAAACATAGCTATCAGGCCAAATAATTATGTAGTCTTTAACAAGATGTATTATACTTTTCTTCTACGAAGAAGCGCAATGAATAAAGACGGTCCGAACATACTGTAACTTACGAGTAATCGTTGTAGAATGCATGAATGTTCCTGCACGCACGTATTTCGCTTGTTCGACTGTAATTAGAACTGGTGTTCTTTATGTGACATTAAATACGTTTATTACAGATGTCCGCATGCAACGTTTAATTAGCTGCATGAGATGAAGATCTGTTAACAAATGCTGTCACGTCGTAATGTGCATCAGATGTTTATTATGTCAAATTCACCAAGACCACTATAAAAAGACGTTAAAGAAGTGCTATAATCTAATTTTGCGTTTGTACTCAATATGGCATGTTGCTTCTTCTCAAACGGTATGTTTATTAGGAAATGTTCTAGTATAGGGCGTGGAGGCAGAAATTATTGCACGAGAATTAAGAACCAGTTAAACAAGACCTGTTAGCTACAGCAATCTTCTGGCGAATTGTAATTAAAACAGAGACTGTTTATGCTCTGCCTCGGTCCAAAGAACATCTCGGAATAACTTGTGAAGTCATTTACTCTAGCGGAATTACCGGTCTGTCTGGAGTATACTGGATGTAGATCCAGTGTTCAATCTTGAAACTAATTTTATATTTCTCTGCGGAGGAAGCGGAATTGAGAACTTCTTGGGACTGCTGTATTTTATACTTTTACTCTATTTTGTTTACGTTTCTATGGAAAAGTTTGAGTTGCCGCAGTGTTAGGCGGTCATTGTTGCGGGCAGCCTTTTGAATTTCGCGGTTCAAATGTGGCAACAGCGCTGCAAGCTGTCACGAATCTTCTCTCGCCGTGTAACTATACGCTAACATTGCTGTTGGAAAGGGAAGTTTATTGTCCGCTGAAAGCTCTGAAGATTTACAATCCGGCAGAGCAGCCCCAAGCAGAGTTTGGCTGCTACGCTGCTGTCGTCGCCTTAGGTGATGCTTGCGTCGAGTGGAGGTGATGTCGCCGAATCTGTGGTCCGAAACTGCGGTTAGCGCCCGTGTCACCCCAGCGCTAACTGGCGGTGCACACACGTTTTCGGCGTTTACTGCGAGCGACCGCGGACGCAGTCGCCGATGGCCCGCCGCAGTCAAGTGAGTGGTCACGGTGCCCGCACCGCAGCGCGTCCTAATTCCTGATCCGTCAAATTACTCGCCGCCCCGCGCCGGAAGTCCTGCGCAGCCGCCTGTTACCGCCTGTGCTTGCTCGAGCCCATTGCTCGTGAAGGCTGCAGCAGGCTCGTCTGATGCGCGCGCTGCACTGGTCACGCCAGGGATGACTGACCTACTGGCTGGCGGCAGCAGCGCCAACTCGAGGCCACTCGTCCAGCTGTCCTCCCTGCTGGAGAGCTACTCGTCTGTAACCGAAGGCGTCCGCGCTATTTGAACGAGGCGCTGCTGTTACTACAGGCGCGGGACCAGTTCACGTTAGGTAGTTCAAATGCCTCTGCGCACTATGGGACTTAACATCTGAGGTCATCAGTCCCCTAGAACTTATAACTACTTAAACCTAACTAACCTAAGGACGTCACACACATCCATGCCCGGGGCAGGATTCGAACCTACGACCGTAGTGGTCACGCGGTTCCAGACTAAAGCGCCTAGAACCGCTCGGTCACACTGACCGTCCGTTAGGTAGTAGCAGTCATTCTCCTGTCCATGAACAAAAATCTCGCTATAGGCCGTCTCAAATGTTCACGCATAGCCTTGCCGTGCACTATCCAAGAATGCAGTTACAAATCCAATAAGAAGAACATATCTTTTGCTGACGTAATTAGGTTTCGACATTACATGATGTTTAAATACCTTGCATAATAATTAAATACTTAATGTGTTATGTATTTTCTCGTTTGCTGTTTCACATGGGGCACACACAGAGAGAGAGAGAGAGAGAGAGAGAGAGAGAGAGAGAGAGAGAGAGAGGTGAGATGAGATGAATGACCCCTGTATCTTCACAGACCTGCACGCTGAAGATGGTTTGTTGTAAAGTCGTCCAATCCACGGATAACTGCAAACACTATATCGGAATAAATACGATGTAGACATTTACATTTGTGCAAATAAAAACGCCAGTGGCAGAAAACTTGCTCGATGAAATAAAGGTGTAATAAAATGCATTAGCTTAGTGATCTTACCTCACAAATACGTGCGTGTAACGGATTCTGCTGTGGCGTCTCGTACCTGTAATGTACCACTTACGTGAGTGTCAGTTGTTGAATGGCAGACGGCGGTTCCAAAGGTCCGGGTTTCGACCCAAGGTCAGTCGTAAGAATTTTGTCCGTCATTTATCAATTTTCGTCTCTGATACTGATTGATATTGTGAAAAATGGAGAGCTGCGACGTTATTCCTTACAACAGGCTGGGAAAGTCTTTTCAGAGTTCGGAGTACGACGAGGGCATAGTGCCTCCGGTATGACCGTGTCCAGTAAAGCACCCCACTACTCAACCAACCGTTTTTAGTTTTATCAGTACCGGTGTTCGTTTTGTTATCTTTTATGGCGTAAAAACAACTAAGGTAATTCACGTCCATGTCAGAACCGTAGAACACTAGGACGAAAAAGGAGTTAAAAGCGACTTCATGTAAATATCTTTGTCGTGCTTATTCTGATACCGTGTTCTCAGGAATTGGCCACCTGTTGAAACTTTCGTTTAAACGCACACTATTGGGTGCAAAGCATTAGTCCTACAAAGAGAGGCGGATGGTTGGTGCTGTTCCGTACACTGTTTATGATGTCTGATATTATTGTGTGCATTATTTCGTATGACCACAATGAATACATTGTGCCCCCTGACCTAAATACAACGAAATTTTGAACTTTGTGTTACTGAAAACCTAATTTTCTGTTTCATTCGTTTCAGGTGAGTACCACTTGCAGAAGCAACACGATTGACGAGAATCAGTCTTGGCTGCTAGTACATCGTAAGTACTAAAGGTGTTTATTTATGTGCCATATTTCCGAAACAAATGGATGTATATGTATCACATAGTTTAACCTTACTAGTACAAATGCATTTTCCATTACAAGCAATACCAGAGGGGGAGGGGTATTTTATGCCCCCTAAAATTAAAAAAAAACAAATTCATTAATTAGTGTAAAATTATGTTATTATACTTTTTAACTAGATAGTGATGTGTAACTAGTGTCTAGAACCTGAAAATACATTTGGCAGATTCTTTGCAATATTAACGCACTTCCAGTAACATGTACTACCTGCTTTATGAACACCACAAAAAATTTAAAAGCTGCAAATTTCGTGAATTGTTCTTGACTTTTTCTCTGAGCACACCTTTTAAAGAGATACGGATGTGTAAACTTGCTCTTGGAAATATTGAAAAAAACATTCATTGATCAAGGTGACATCTACAGAGATTTAAATTTTTGAGTTAAGTTTAACTGAAAAGTTTAATACATGTATGGATTACGATGGAAGAATTTATTAAAAACAATAATTTTCTTTCCAATTTATAAAATACAAAGTAACAAACTAAATAGCAATATTTACAAAAGGTGAACATAAGGTAACCCCCGCCCCCTCATTAGTATTGCGAGGTTTAAGGAACTGCTGAAAAGGCATGTTTGCTGTAAAAACTGTACCACGCGATTTGTTCGCAGAATAGTGGAGCATCTTTGCTGGTAGAGGGGTACCTCGACTTCACTTCGAAACTGTAATGTAAAAATTTCGTGTTACTGGGTAAAATTTACAAGTTCCTCAACGCATATTTTACTCTAGCGGCAAGATTCGAACCATAGTAGAATTTTACATTAAATGAATGTGAGTGGAAGTCAAGTTCTTAATATGTAACATTATACTCATTACGTTTCAACAATCAATGCATGCAATCCAGTAGCGATTTCGTTGAACCGAAAACTTTTAGATGGAAATGTCGCTGCTACAGGGGAAATCTGGAAACAGCTCGCTGCTGATTCTCGCATTTGCCTTTCGTTGTGCGTAGGAAGGGACGTTTTACCGACGAGAATTTTTCGAGAAGATTGGCCAAAGTTGACTGAACATGTGCGCGATCGCCGTAAACTTTGGAAACTTCTTTTGTGTTTGATTTGGAGGTTCAATGGAGCTTTCTGTTCAAAGAAAGTCAACCGGTTAGTTCTTTGGTGCGCATTGTTTTCAACCGCCACTGGGTGAATGGCGCGGTGCCTGGAGGGTAAACGGCGAATGTCACGGTCGCTTTGTGGCGGCAGCGAAAGAAACGGGTGTCGGTGTGGTAGCGGGCGCGGGTCAGTGACCCGTGCCGAGATGGAGCTGTCGAGTCGCTGTGCGGCGTTTTGCCCGCCGGTCCGGTGAAGCACGAGCGAGCGCGCTGGATTCCGTCACACGGCCTCCGCTCCGTGTCACGGACACGTGCCATGTCGAGGCAAGAAGCCCGGACACGCCGTACCGAGGCCAATTCCATTAAGGCTGCAGTGGAGAAAAAGTGTGCCGCCCCGGGCGACTCTTTTCGTCAGGTTGATGGGGCCGCAGTCGTTGCGGTCACTGCCACTGATCGTATTGCCGCTTAAGAGCTCACGCAGTGGCCTGCCTGCCGTCTGGTCAGTTCGTCAGTCAGCTAGGCTAGGCGCGATTATTAGCCAGCGTTCAGCTCTCCTGAACGGCGAATTATTTCCCTAGTTACGCCTCAGATAAACAATGACGCTCAATTCAGATTGGAAAATACCCAAAATATTTCTGATATGACTGATCGCAGAGACGTGGACAGCTGAAGACAGCCGGCCGCGGTGGCCGAGCGGTTCTAGGCGCTTCAGTCAGGAACCGCACGACTGCTACGGTCACAGGTTTGAATCCTGCCTCGAGCATGGATGTGTCTGATGTCCTTAGGTTAGTTAGGTTTAAGTATTTCTAAGTTTTAGGGGACTTACGACGCCAGATGTTAAGTCCCATAGTGCTGAGAGCCATTTTTGAACTGAAGACATGTGCTGGAAAAACGAACTAACCCTCAAACGCTCGACATTGGTCTCACCCCTAAATATCACAGTTTCCATACCCAGGAACAGATGGCAATACTTATCTCTTAAGTCCACGTTTCAGCGCCAGAACCCTGCCGCTGTGGTTTGAGGAGCATTATAGTGAATTCACGTTGATGCCTCTCTCATCAAATTCGCTTGACGTAAATGCTTTGGGAACCCACCTATGTCGCTATTGGGCGCCATCACCGCGTACGCAAATCAGCGGTCCGTTATTTATGCGAATTACATGACCTGTTCCTAGACATCTAGTGCCACATACCTCCACAAACCTTCCAACAAACTGTCGGGTCCCTGATACACAGAATCAGTTCAAATGGTTCAAATGGCTCTGAGCACTATGCGACTTAACTTCTGAGGTCATCAGTCGCCTAAAACTTAAAACTAATCAAACCTAACTAACCTAAGGACATCACACACATCCATGCCCGAGGCAGGATTCGAACCTGTGACCGTAGCGGTCGCTCGGCTCCAGGCGCCTAGAAGTGCACGGCCACTCCGGTCGGCACACAGAATCTGTGATGTATTTCGTTCCAAAGACGGACAAACAAGGTATTAGGCAGGTGGTCATAATGTTTTAGCTCAAGAGTGTATCAGATAACATGAATGATGGAAGCCTCGTAGCATGAGAACTTTTTCGCGGGTTCATGAGTCAGTCATGAGGACAGTCACAGAGGAAACGTGGAATTGGACAGTAACAGAGCATATTGTTAAATTATTTTCCGCCAGATCGATCAGTTGGTGATGCAGCTTCTTTGAACAGCGAATTCTTCCATATCTGCCGATCTTGAGCTCCCCATTGTCATTCAATACAGCTATCTGTCTTGAGTTTCTGGGTACCGGCGGAGGTTCGAGTTCTCCCTCGGGCGTGGGTGTGTGTGTTTGTCCTTAGAATAATTTAGGTTAAGTAGTGTGTAAGCTCAGGGGCTGATGACCTCAGCAGTTGAGTCCCATAAGATTTCACACACATTTGAGTTTCTGTCCGTTCATCATTCACTTGTTCTTTTTTGGTATATTAGGCTCCAATCTAGTACTTGTTTGGTCCACCTGCCATCTTTTCTTCGACCAACATGACCATCCCACTGACGTTTCATGATATTCGCTCTTTGCTTTACATTGGAGATCTTTGTTGTACTCTCGATATCATCTGTATTCTTTCCATGTTTCTTTTTATAGATCAACAATGATCTTTCCATTTCTCTTTGGGTTACTGTCAGTTTTTAAGAATGAACACAATTAATGTCCCATGTTTCACAGCCACTGGTAGTATACATTGGTCAAAAACTGTTTCATTCAGCTCACCCGACATCTTAGTCTTCAAAACTGAAGAGTATGCAGGGTTTTACTAATACCTATTATCGCATAATGGAAGGTATTACCCCGACACGAAACAAATGAGGCTGTGTGTATTACTAAGGTGCTATTTTTCGCGGCATATTAGCACGCGATAGTTAGCGGCCGTTTATATTTACGCCGCGACAGATTTTATATAAGTGAAACGATTCAGTGGCATTCGACGAACATTTCACCACAGAGCTGTTCTTCCTCTCAACCGGACCGTTAGCAAAAAAAGCGGAGTTCGTGCACAGCCTCACCATAAATGACAACGCAGAAATGTTTTGAGAGGTGGAAGGAACGAATGCAGAAGGCGTCTGCGGCCTGTAAGTCTCGCACTTTGAAAATGATCATCAATCACTAAATGAATATTTTTGTTAAGTACACTGAGTAGCGCCGTCCATCTCGTTTCGTTTCACGACATCGTACGCAATTACCGACGCAGGGGGAAAATCCTGACTCCGAATAAGTTGAAAGCCATAAAAAATAGTTCAAATGCCTCTAAGAACTATGGGACTTAACATCAAAGGTCATCAGTATCCTACACTTAGAACTACTTAAACCTAACTAACCTAAGGATATCACACACATCCCATGTCCAAGGCAGGATTCGAACCTCCGACCGTAGCAGCAGCGCGGTTCCGGACTGAAGCGCCTAGAAGTGCTCGGTCACAACGGCCGGCTGAAAGTTATCACAGTGTAAATATGTAGCTCAAAGTCTAAAACATCGTGCACTAACACGCTTTAGCACGTGAGCAGTGTGATCTATTTTACAGCGGCAAACAAATGTAGCTTCGGGGTTGCTCACCGGCTCGTAAAAGTAAATAAACCTCCTTCATATTGTTTATTGTCTTACACAGTCTTTGGGAAATGTCGGGAACAGTCGTTTTGCAGTAAGACTGAGCTGTGGCATGGTGACCATGAAGAGCGCGGCGCGGTGATTTACGTGGGGAAGTGCCAGCCAGCCAGCCAAGGAGACCAGCGGTGGCCACGAGGCGGCGCGGCGCTGCTGTTATTACAAACACTATTTACGAGCCGGCCGATTCCGGGAAGAGATTGCAGCGTGCCCTGAAACAGGGCGGGCGCGCTTTTTGTTCCTCTAACGCCGCAACGTGCACCCGCGGACGGGGCGGGATGGACGTGCGAAACAGCCGGAACGTGGGGCATCACTTGTTTGCGCTGTGAAAAATAATCTAACTTCACCTCCTCCATACTTTATTTTATCGCTAATAATGGTAATGCACTGACTTTCCCCAAGAAATTTTTTTTTATGACTTGACATTTTTCTGTCTAAAAATTAGCATTCACCGCGTGAAGAAATTTGTTCGTGTTAACTAGACGATTACAGTAAATACAAAGTCAAAAACAGCAGTCTACGTCGTGATATTATGTTCCAGATACTAGATCCACCGTTGTTAACCCATTAGTGACGTATTAGTGTGACGGAAGTGAATGAAAGTATGGTTCTACATTAACGCGCTATATGAATGGCTTTGCTATCCGCCAAGTGGGAATACTCTCTCTCTCTCTCTCTCTCTCTCTCTCTCTCTCTCTCTCTCATGTCTGTCTGTCTATGTGTGTGTGTGTGTGTGTGTGTGTGTGTGTGTGTGTGTGTGTGTGTGTTTGTGTGTGTCGAATTTGTCGTCTGTGATTACCCTGTAAGTGATACTTTCAGTGTCTACGCACCGTATAACTTCGTTTTCCCCTTTTTTCAACTATTAAAATCGCCGAGAAAATGCGTAACTTGTGCGTGTAGCTGAGCAGAGTTCGCTCTGCGTCAACAACGCCGCTCACGTGGTGGCTGGAGTTGGTACACACTAACTCGCTAAGCACCCCCTCTCCCTTTGATCTACACCGCCAGCTATTGGCTCCTTCTGAGGACACCGGCTGTAATTATCAGTGCGTACATCACAGCCACAAATAGATTATTAGAACTGACGCTGCCTCACATTCCGAATTACGCTTCTGACGCAGTTTTTACGCAGTGAGGTGTTAGTCTAGTCGTCGACTTGAGCAACGTATGTCACTGCTTTAGAGCAGCTGTGAGAAGTCGTGTCAGTGCGTGCGTGGTTTTACCCTCTTTCTACTGGTCTCGGTGATAGGCCGTCCATGATTTAATTACTCGTATATTTGATTCGCTTGCAGAATGTTGCAAACTGCAGGACTAGCACGTAGTTACGCATAGTATTAGCACGACTACAGAAAACCAGTTATCCGATCTACGTACATACTCTGGCAGCCTCCATACTGTGCGTGGCGGTACTTTGTGCTACTCCTAGTCATTTCTTATCTGCCTCGTGATGGCTGGGTGTTGTGTGATGTCCTTAGGTTAGTTAGGTTTAAGTAGTTCTAAGTTCTACGGGACTGTTAAGTCCCATAGTGCTCAGAGCCTTTTTCTTCTACTCACAAGGTTCCGGCGATGGCGCAGTCGTAGGAGTTACGACTGTGAGCAGTATCACATCATTCGCCGAACTTTCTGGACAGACAGCGGCTGTACGCTTCGTCCGTCGATCTTTCTATAGGCACACCGGGCCCCCTCTATTCATCTCGTGCCTGTTGAATAATGTGATATATCAGTATAATGTAATAGGTCAAGTACCTTTCAAATATCACCAAACTGCTGCATCCTGTGGCTGTAACTTAAATGAAGGAGAGGTCACCGCATTGTGACTAAAGTACTGTTTTTGGGAGACTAACTGTGAACATTTTAAATTTGTGAATTGGCGAATGGGCAAGGTGTGTTTTTCCTCCAAGGAATATAACACTTTTTGAAGGATATCATCTTTACGCCAGTGACTGTTACTAGCGTAGAGATGATTGTCCTTCAAAAAGTTTTGTACGACTGTGAATCCCAGCTACAACAAGGATGTAACACTAGTTGCGATCCTATGAGTTAGTGTCGTACGGAGTGGCGCAAACATTCGAATGATGACATCCTCTTAGCCAACAGAAAGGTGGTGTAGCAAATTTATCTATTTGCATCTTGGAGATGATATTGTATTTCAGACAAGTTGCTGACAACACACAAGGTGAGTAGGAGAAGAGAATTGCTGTCTGTGAAATATGAAGGCGAAGGCAGATTAGCGTTTTTCGAGCTTTTACGGGGAAAATCAAACATTTGGTCTTGTCAAAAACCCTTGGTAACTTAGGATGGCTCATTGCACCGCCCAAAGAGGTGTGGCTTGGACAGGGTACAAACGGAAGCTTGTTCTTTCCTATAACGATTTTAGAAGTGATTTACAGCTCCGACAAACGTAACGTTTACATCTAATTTAGAGACAGCGCAGAACGCGTGCAACATTCCAGTATCTTAATGATAGTACAGTGTAAGCATCAAACACCATCTGCGGACGTACAGATCCCCACGCAATAGGCCAAAGGTTTTTTGGTGGCATGGAAATTTGAAGATGATATTATTTTCCCTTTCATTCTGCTAATTCTACTGCTATTTGCGTTTATTTCCTTTCTGGGGAAGACAGTAGTCATCCTCGAAGAGCTTATTTGTGAAAAACGTCCCATAAGGTGAAGTCATTACAGTAATGCTGTGGCCCCATGCTCCTTAGGTCGTGAATCGTGTTTCAGATATGTGAGATTCTTTTGGAAGTCGTAATGCAGTTGCACCAAATTGCACGGTAGTTCTAGTGAAGGAGATGACGGTATTTAAGAGTGACCAAGTAAGCAGAAAAACTAATTAATGATTGCAAGCTACTGTGTTGGCAGTTAGAATAACAACATACAACCATAGTACAGCTCAAATGTCTGAGCTGTTACACATCTACAGAAACTATTGTCGAATGCGTGTGTGTCATACAGGTCAGATTTAAAATGTTCTTAAGTCCACTATATTTAATTAAATCTTAAATTATATTCCCTTGTAGGTGATTTCAAAATTAATGAAATCCATTATGGTTTCATAATGTGGGATATCTCGCCGGATTCCCTAATTGTTTAACAAGTTTACTATACGAAAGCTACGTTGTTACGCACCAGCATTGCCTGTCAATAATTTGTACAGCTGGGTGTATTCTCGTCACATAATTCCCTGTGGATTTACGGCGTTGTGATGTAAATTATGGCTGCCGATGTTTCTCTCTGACGCTTGAGTTCGGTTTTTCGTTTTTCTCACTTCGAATACGAAATTAGATCGTCTCTTACGGCTCCATGCGTGTGTGCTCTCGGAAGATGAGGCGGCGTTAATTGCCGTGCCTGGGGGAACAGGTAATAGGTTTCGGAAACTTCGTATGCAGTGTGCGGCCTTTCAAGTGAGCTGATTCCGCACCTATCAGAAATACGACGTGCCCTAATAGCTGTCAAGAATTAAAGAAACATGGTCGTTAATTGTCTCCCTTCTTTCGTTCCTAGCGGCCGGTTTACACGTCGGTCCGTTTTTTTTTTTTTTCCAAAACTGCTTCTGCATAATATATTTTTACGGTTCACATGAATGTTTAATAGGGCGGCACTATATTTGTGAAAGGCGATAATGAAATAGCGTTTGTAACACCCATTACCTCTGTATCCATCTCTCATTAGGTGTGTGTGTGTGTGTGTGTGTGTGTGTGTGGTGTGTGTGTGTGTGTGTGTGTGTGTGTGTGTGTGTGTCGAGACTGATGGTAAATATTCCGTTTCAGAAACATTGGAAAATTAGTCCTAAAAAATCTATTTGTTTATGAAAAGCACTCCAGAGTGCCTTTGGTCAGGTGGTTCGGAATAATGCGCGAGCAGTCCACAGCTATCGTGGTGTCTTCGATTTCTACCACAGGTCCCATGGAAACCCAGGCGAATGTCTCCCGCAGAATAATAATGCGCCCCTCCCCCCCTCAGTCTGTTTCCGTGGCGTTGTGCTTGTTTTCCAGCAGCCGATCAGCTGAATGACGGCGTGCGCGGCTACCTGGTGTAACAAGAAATGTGATTTATCCGGCCAGGCGAAACGTTCCTTTGATCAACAGAGACCGCCTGTCGTGCATTGCAGAGACGGCAAGCTTCCGACCGTCGCGTTCTATGATGGATCGTGGGAATCCAATATCTATTCATGTACTCGTAGTTTCATCCCAATTCAACTGCTTTCCATAGCTGCTGAAGATCAGCTTCACCCTTTCTCCATGCTCTTTCCCAGGCATTCGGCCGTAACAGCCTGTCGTTTGCCAAGTACACTTACATCTATGGACTTCCCCATTTGGAGTCCGTATTGTCACTAAAATGATACTCAGTTCATCTCTGATCTGCTTACATATTTTGCAGTACTGTCCTTACGTCATGTGCCTGCAACGGTACCAGGCGGCTTTCAATCTCACGGTGGACGGCGACCATAATGTTTCCATTCATCAGTGTAAATCATTGTGGCTAATTGCTGATGTCAGTTTGTTTATCGTACACTTAGTTTTCAAAACCCATGTTATTGTTAACAAAGGTTGCACATTGGACGAAACTAATTGTTACAGTGTCACATTTTATTCATCTCGGACTGAAAACTTAACACTCACGTGGACATGCTGCAGAAACACTTCTCGGCAAATGGATAATCCGAAACGAGCTGTTTGCTTAAATGTTATAATAATCTGCAAAATTACCGGCCATAGCCTCACATTAAAAAAAAAAGAAATTAGCAGATCTTCCTCAGTCCTCCAGACGGTACTGTTGCTATGTCAACCATTGCTTACAGAGTTGTGTGTCGGGGACTAAGATTGCAGCGTTACGGCGGTGTGCTGCTGCTGCGGTGCCTGCGGCGGCGCCGCAGAGCGCGTTGAGGTGC
Source organism: Schistocerca gregaria (assembly GCF_023897955.1). NCBI lineage: Eukaryota > Metazoa > Arthropoda > Insecta > Orthoptera > Acrididae > Schistocerca > Schistocerca gregaria. Next base: position 800,973,633 of record NC_064921.1, on the reverse strand, counting down.
GCCACGGTGACTGCTTGCCCAGCCATCCGGCCTGTGCACATCTCCGGCACATCCCAGCCTACACGCCCCGGTAACCGCTCTCGCGTTACTCGTTCCCGCCGTTTATACGCTTCTTATGAGACCACTTTTGCTGCTGATGAGGCCATTGATCAGCGTCCCCGCTTTAGCGCTGCTCGTTTTTCCTGGCGCGCTGCGTCTCACGGTATGCTACCACCAGAAAGTGCCGATTTTACGGCTGCCGTTGTCTTGCAGTCGTGGGTGCCTTTGTGTGCCGTGGAAAATAAAAGCGGCTCGAAGGTCCAACTCCACGTACTGGCTTTACCGTAGGTCGTGAATAACAGAGCTTTATGCTCTCCGAGGGGCTACCTATACAGCCCGCTTTCGCGATCTCACGATGAGTTGGTACCAAAAACAGTCACGTCTGGCGTATTCTTTGTAGCGCCGCGTAGTTAAAAACATCGGTGTTAGAGGTTTCACGTAGCACCACAAGCAGGTTATCATACACAATCTGAAAGCTGAACTTAATATCGTCTAGACCCCAAACGTTTATTTGCGTGCCTCGGTGAGGCAAAAATTATGAATTTTTTGAAAATGTGTTGTTTATCCAAAATTACTGATCGACATTAGCAGGGTGTGTCTTGTATTGTACAAGAATCTTTCCATTTACCAGGAACACGAAAATCGGTTAGGGTCATACGTAGATTATGTAATGAATTTATTTATCGTAGTCCACTTTCTTGGTTACAACAATGGATCATTACGTATAGAATTAAGTGAGAGAGTATTTTCACGATAATCTACTTATTTTCTTATCCTCACTTTTGTTTTTCCTTTTTTTGTTTTGATCATGAATGTAATGTATGCTTCAGAAAGTCCCACAAGTTCCTTTGCATCTTATTTTTTGTGCGTGTCATATGAAGTAAGAGAAGGATGGAACTTAAGATTACATCGGCATCGCGTTTATGAGAGACGAAGGATTATCTCGGTTTGGATAAAAATTAAGAAAATAATTGGGCGTGCTTTGCTTAATAAACCCCTGTGGAGATTTGGGATAACAACGGGAAATTTAAATCTAAAGATGATCAGGCGGTGCTTTAACCTCTCTCTTACATCACTGTTTTTGTGAGTCTGGTACCTCCATTATCAGAATGGTCTCTTCTAGTTCATGGCTGTAATTTGTTTTAAGCGATATCATAGGGCGGAGAATTCGGCATCACTGTTATTGTCAAAGCTGAACTGCGCATGTACCATCAGTGGCGTTTGATATTCCACATATCTAGATAGTCACGACAGACAGACAGAAGTAATTCAGAGATTATTTCAACATATTGATACAGTCCACTGAGACACAACGGTTAATTAATAGAAGGTATCAGAAGACTTCACCTAACAGCGATCAGAAATGCTTCTTCAGGGTCATGTGGCAGCAGAATCCACTCTGAGATCTCGTGTAAGATTTTTCAGATAAGGATACAGCATCTAAATAGATGCTATGAGTTATCTTTTCGCCCACAGTTTGACATTTTAATTGGAATTGGTGCGCGATTACACAGCACGGCTGCTGAACTACACGACTCCAGGTTTGAAAGTTGAACTTCGGAGCCTTATGTCAGGAGAAAGTTGGTGGCTTCCGTTCAAGACTAATTTGTGGGGACAAAATCGGAAATCTGAAACAGGAGAAGATTGGAACATGACCACCCACTGGAAAGGACAAAGCATAGCCTTGGTACTCCTGCGCATACCTCGAGGGAACATCTCACCAAATCCCAAAAAAGTAACAATTGGTATGCGGTAATAATGTGACTGGATCCTTTCCTAAGTGACTCTGATCATAGAATACTCGCACAATAGCTCCAATCGTCCTGGCTTTTCATCCGAATAATCTTTTTACGTCATTAAGAGAAGAACATAAAGATACCTTCTGTTATAATGCATATTTCATTTGCAGATATTCTGTGACCTGGAGTTTGGTAAATGTCTATTGAATACTGTGCAATAAAATTAATTGGCAAGCTGTAGACTGTCGAGTGCCACACATTTAAATTCTCCCAGTAGGTGGCAGATACCTAATGTTGTGTACGCCGCACCGTTTGAGGCGCCATGTCACCTCCTGCCGGAGGTTCGAGTCCTCCCTCGGGCATGGGTGTGTGTGTGTGTGTGTGTTGTTGTTAGCACAAGTTACTTTAAGTTAGTTTAAGTAGTGTGTACGTCTAGGGACCGATGATCTCAGCAGTTTGATCCCATAGTAATTCACACACATTTTAACATTTTGTTGTGTATTGAAGGGGATAAACAAGAGAATGTGCTGGTATCTATTTGGCATGCGTTGCCTCGGAACAGAAACAAAAAAAAAAAAAGTATCACGGAATCGTAATTACATGAAATGTGCATTCTGCTATGTATAAATAGACTTTTAATTAGCGTGAAACCAGTTTCGGGGCCGAAGACGACAACTACGTCGACATCATGGTCCATCATCTTGTGATCTATTGTAAACGTAAATTAAAAATTAAAAAAAAAGACACAGGAAACGTCTAAAAAGTAAAAAAAAAAAATATATGTTGCCCCTTTACAAGCTTCGTCTCGCCGGGGGACTGCTAAGTAATTAATAAAAAAAGTAGTTAATACCGGCTATCCTTTTTAGAACAGCATACTTCATTGTTGGGTATAAGCCTCTTCTGTTTAGCATCAAGTCTTCCAGGCCTGCGCACTCCACATCCACACCTCAAATCAGCTAGTGAACTTATCTTTACTTATTATATAAAATACGAAAACAAATTCGTCTCTAATTAGCGTAACATCGTTAAAGAATAAAATTACGTATTTATTTTATTTCATATTTTTACATAATTACATAGGAACTTAGTTTCATACAGTAACCTGTCTTACGAGGCCTATGCCCTGCGCTTCATTAAAACGCGAATCGCGCGGGGCGTGACCCAAGTGCGGCGACTCGAAGGGGTAGGCGACTCTGACGGCCGTGTCTGTATGCGAATTTTTCGGAGTAAATTAAGACTTAGACTCATCAATTTGACGTTTTTGTGTTGGCATTTACCTCCGTTGCCTAGGTAGCTCAGTTGTGTTTAAATTTCATTCTCTACCATTTTTAGATGTATTGTGTTTTTATTTTAATTATTTAGCGGTCCCCTGACGCGACGATGCTTGGATCAAAATATTACTACTTATATTAAATTTAAAGTGGCAATAAGTATTATTTTTTGACTTTTTACTGATTTTTAGTGTCTTTTCTAATTTAAGTTTTGTTTAATGCTTTACGATCGTCACCCACACAAGTACTTCCCGGGACAAAACAAGAAATTGCGACACAAGGTCTTTTTCATGTATGCGATTTATATGTTTTTTTCTTCTTCATAGATACATTCGTTGAACATGTTTTAGTATATATATATAGCTAATTTAGGTAACATAAGCAATGAGCTGTGGTGAAGATCCTAAATCACGTCGGAACAAAGTATGCTGCCTCTTTGCTCTCTTGCAATACGCTGCCTAAATTATTTGGACAAAACCGTTTGATTTAGAGGTGAATTCTAGACCTCAAAAAGAACTCTAAGAAATGTTGCGAGAGCATATGTTTATCTTCTACAGTTGAGCTACAGTCATCCTTTTCTGCTTTGTAGGTGCTACAACGAGCGATTTCTAAAACCAAAACTTATCATTGTTGGTCATCCGTAAAAGATATGCATATATTCTCTCGGATTTTTAAATGTTTTTGACCCCTACAATCTGGCATTACTAAAGTTGATGTAGCTCTTACGTGTTACGAAGTGTATACCAAGAGAGAGTCCTGGCGAAAACATTTATACTTAATTTAGCTGATGAAAGTTAAACGACAGAACAGACTTTCATGGAACTTTCATGGAACCAGCCTTCAAATAAATAAACTAAAAAAGAATTATTAAAATCGCACCTGTCGTTTGCGAGGTACCGTACCACGGACTGATACACAGATGCGCACATGAAACTTAACAACACCCCTCGTTTTGGTCGGGGTTGAAAACACAAAATTTGGAGGTTGTGGTTGTAATGTACTTACTCTAATAGTTACCAAAATTACTAAGTGTTTAAAGAAACGAACGAAAACGCCGAAGCTATCAGATAGCTACAATGAAGATTGAAGAAAACGTACCGTAGTGCGTTAAAATCAGGGAGTTAAGAGCATAATAGTCAGCCGCTCTTGTCGCCATTTATGTTAATGTCCCGAAAATGCTTGCGGTCTTCTTATACTCCGGCAGCGTCCTCACTGTAAGTTTAACAGCAGCACCAGAACTATTATTAGTAAGTATGAAACGTTGTTTTTGTAGGTGGGAGTGGTAGTCTTCAATCCGAAGACTGGTGTTCCGCAGCTCTCCACAGTAGTCGTCCATCTTCAACTTTGCGTAACTAGTACAGTCGGTGTATTTCACCGTAAATGGCGAGACAGTCTTTGTACAGCTATGAACTCTTGTTAATGCGCGGACTATCTGTTTAGTATTAAGTTACATGACGGTGTGGTAGGAAGCCCATAGCTGGTTCTTAACAAATTATTCAATATTATACGAATGTTTGATGTCTGTTCTTTCGGACATGTCCGAAAGAACAGGCAACACACATTCATATAATTTGATAGGCCTAGCTGGGCAATGAATGTGCCTTTTTCAGTGCAGGTGCACAAACACGTCCGACCTCCTGTGGGAATCTCGGAAGACCGAATATGGAGGAAATGGACAGGGGTGGCCGTCGGTAGGAGTTTGGATGGGCCGTGAGGTGTGCCGACATAATCCGTGCAGTTGTGATAGGACTGTGTGTCCCTGATGGCGCAGTGGTTACCGAACTCGCCTAGTAAGCATGAGATCCTGGGTCCGAATCCCAGTCCGGTACACATTTTCACTCGGCGCCGCCGATTCCTCGTAATGTCGTAATGCAGCTGACAGCAATGACCCCTCACCTCTCCTTTCCTCCCATCTCCGCCTTGAGTTAATCAGTATTATTTTGAACATTCAATACTGTGTATCCAAATTTTCAATAAGCCTTTGTTTCTCCAAATACCGGCGGAATATTCCATAACTGCCAGCTACATTAGAGACTACTCGGGCCTGTTAACACGAGTTGTCGCGCCGTTGTCTGGAGCTGTTCCTGCGGTGGCCGCCATCTGTCAGCGGCGCCTCTGCCCATTGTGGCGCACCTGCTGCTAGCCTGCTGCCAGCCTGCTGCCCGGGTTCGCTAATAACAGCCAGCCCCGCCCAGCGCGCCGATCACACGGCTTTGTTACGGCGCTGCCACCGGAAGCGGCACCTAACGAACCACATTCCAGCGGGCTGCTCGCCCCGCGGCCTGGCCGCGTTAACATTCCCCAGAAATTGGGCGTTCGCCGCCGCTAACATTTCCTCGTCTTGTTGAACTGAACTCATTTACATGTAAGGGGCGCTGCGTTAACTGGCACCCGCCGCGTCCTGTAACTGGGTTTAACCCGTAACCTTGGACTCCGGGGTATACTCTACCCCAGTCTCGCAAAGATGCTGCAGCAACTGCTTTATCCGTCATCCAACACTGCAGCGCATCTCACCACCTTTCTATCAGTTGGTCGTTAACTGTTGTGACTGACAGTTGTACTCATAGAGGTAAGTAACGACAAATAGTACTACTTGATTATGGGTTGGAGCAGACTATTTCGCACATCATAGGTCGGGTTCCTACTTTCGATTTTTTTAATTATTATTTTTTTTTAAAATAAGAGAGTGTGACATTCTGGTCGATGTAGATGGATGAGCCAAAGTTTGTTGGTGATTGAGTATGGGACGCTATAGATGCACAAGAAAGTCAGTTTAGCGACAGTGACAACAATTTAGATCTAGATTTGGTATGTGATTTTGATAGTGACACAAAAATTAAAGGTGGTGATAGTGAAGGTCAGATGAGGGGACGTCAAAAAATGCGTTTTTCTCTGAATGTAGAGCACTATGCACCAGTAGAAAATGATGAAAATGCTCTTAATTACTGTAAAAAAAATAAAAAGGCGTAAGTGGTGAAGAAGGGATCGAGAACAAACGTCCGAAGAAGAGAGACAATATCGTTACGCTTTTTTCAAGGATAGTTGGTGCAGGGAAAAGACTTATGAAAATATTGCAGAGAAATATGCTTCTGAAGTAATTTTCACAAATTAAATACTGACAGAGGTAGAGGTGCATACTAAAAGTACGTTGTAACAAGTGAGAGACACACTAAAGCAGCTAAATCAAGCCAAATATCAATAACTGAATCGGAGGCAACTTGCACAATCAGCCTGTCAGAATGCATAGTGGTCACATGTTCATTGTGACAGTCATTTGCGAACATTTTAGAAAGCTTTTTTTTTTTTTGCATTTTGATGTTTGTTATTTAGATAAGGCACTGTCGATGTACGTGGCGTCTGTAAGCCAGGGTTAAAAATGAATCAACAGCTTCGAAACCAGTAGCCATACGTATGTATTGCAACTTTGACAGTGCATAACAAATGCTTAATGAAAAATTAAAAAGTTGCTGCTTCTGTGGCGACAAAATGTTTAAACTGAAAAACATTCTTAGTGTTGTTTTGGTTGAAGATTATTCTTTTCCATCCTGTTTTGCGGTTCTTCAAGATAAACTGTTTGGAGATCTTGTCCAAGTAGCAATATCCTTTCAGTACAGCGTATATTCGCCCGCAAGCAGTTGTAATCTTAGTGTTCAGTTTTGTCATAATTTGTTTTTAAAGTCATTAAATTGTCAAGTACTGTATACACATTACTAAAAGGAGCTGGTTTATGGTTGAGTAGCAAATGCCCCACATCCCAGTATATGTGACAAAATGTAAGAGACAGTGAAATGAAAAAGATGCACATGGGAAAAAAGTAAGTCAAAATGAATGTGGCAACATGTGGGCCTTCAGCAGTTACACTTGGGAGCCGTTTACACATCCTCCGTACAGCTCCGCTCTCCCCATGGGATTTTCATATTTTGGGAGCCTTGAAGAAAAACATTCTTGGCCGTCGATTTGCTTCGGACGAAGAGGTGCACGCTTGAGTACTATCATGGTTCAATGGGCAACTACAAACGTTTTTCCACGAGGTCATTAAACGTCCTGCCCACTGTGGGATAAAGGTATTGACATTTAAGACGATTACTTTTGAAATAATAAACAGTTTACTTACTGTTTTTTCATCTGTCTCGTGTTTATGAGTGCCCATTGTATATTCCAGGTTAAAGATTAACCATAGTACGTGCAGTCTTTATGCTTCGGTGCATTGCTTTTATCGGGTGTCGCACACGATTATATATTAGAACAAAGTAGTAATTTAATAGGATCTAGGAGAGCGTGTTGAAAAGCAGGTCTCCGAATTTTTTATCTGAAAACTCGTAAATCTGTTTAAGTAAAACAAACGTTATTAACATTCCACATCATTATTCTTCATGTACACATGTTTGCAACCGTCTGCCGCTGGAGGGCTCCGAATTGTAACGTGTAACTTGGCAGTGTGGAACGTAACAATGTCGGTGCTTGAGTAGCAGCGCGCTGTAATCGAGTTTCGATTTCGAAGAGTTGGCCCACGCTTGTTTCACCTTCTCCTTCATCCCGACAGTGACAGACCATACAGGAGCACTGCGGAAATGTAAGAACCCAACGGCACATGTTCAGTTATCGACTATCTGCTATACAGTGCCAACTTGGCCCCATGCGATGTTGCTCAATTTCCAAAACTTAAAGAACACTATGAAGAACTTCACTATGATAGCAGTGAATGGTCCAAGCAGAAGTGAGGTTGTGGGCTCGTCAACAAAGTCCAACAGTGTAAAGGGACGGTAAGACTGATCTCCCGTGGGGAGAAATGTGTTTGTCGCCATGATGAATGTGTTTAGAAATAAATATGAAAAATAAAGAAGTAGAACGTTAATAGCGTTTCTTTTATGCAAAAAAAGGTTTAAGAGTTTTCACATAAATGCGGAGGCATTTCTTTTCAGCACCCCCTCATAATGTTCCCCGATACGCAACAGGCTATAGATATCTTTGTGTATGAGACTTAACTGACTAGATGTGCGAAAGGATCTAAAGAACTGATAGCACGGAATAAAGTAAACAAATGAAACGCTCAAATACGAGGTTACTGGAAGGCCGGTGCTTGTTGGTGCGTGACATTATCACACGAGAAAATACAAGTGATTGGCAGTAATCGAGTGTTAAATATTTCGATGCTCGAACACGTCTCCCGAAAACTCCGCTTTGTTGTCCTTTATCGAAACTATTGCGTATTTTTTTGAAACCATTGTGCCTTCTTTCGTCTTTAATCGTTGTTCGTAATTTTCCGTACCTGATACAGCATTCGGAAGTTCCTAATTTAGACGGCCTTCTTTATTGGCAATACGAAGGATTATTTGCAGTTTTATGATCTACACGTATTTCATATTAAGGTGTAGATGAGTTGTATACAGAAACTGTTGCGTGCTGTTATAAGCGGTCGCCCATTTGCCGCTAGAAATGATTTTGGTGGCGCATAACGTTTCGGGTGTCGTTGACAGTGGGTGGACACTCGTGAGGCGGTGCGCCTCGCTGTCTCCTCACGACGGAATTACCGGCAGCCGTAGGTAGACTGTGGGCGGCTGTTAGGAAGGCAACGAGCTGTGAGCCAGGGCCCAGGCCGAGGTTGCGTGCGGGCAGACGAGCTGTTGATTGTCTCACATGTGGCCGCAGCCGGCTGGCCGGCCGCGGCGGCGGCGGCGGCGGCGGAGAGCGCGCTCGGGCTCAGCCTGCCTCGTTAGGGCTGACCAACGCCGCACCTCTGCGCGCCACACCAGCCACCGGCCACCGGCGGCGCTGACTCACCGCCACGCCGGCCAGCCGCTCACCTGGCGGGCGGTCCGTGGCGTCCCTCGCCCGGCTGTGTCACTCTTTCTCACACGGGCGGCCCTCAGCTGTGGTGCACAGCCGACAAGTGCTACCCGGCTCGAGCTTGCTATCTTCGGGAATTTGCTCCGGTCACACGCTGCGACCAAACATTCCACACCGCATCCCCATAACTGGCGTTCTCACAGATCGTCAACAGGAGGGAAAGATTCACGGTTGCGACACAGTGCGAAGTATGAGTAAGAGCTTGATATTTTTCTTGCGAGTGTTCTACAGCCACTCAGCAAACAATTTTGAACTGCATGGCAGAAGGTATTTCTCGTTCTGTCACTTGTCAGTTCAGATTCTTCGGCATCGCCGTGGCTCTCTTCTGTGAGTGAAACAAACCAGCGACCATTCGTCCTGACCCGTTAGCCGCAGTTGGTACGAGTCCCACTAGCTTAATAAATATTTCAGATTATGTTGCACGAATGTGATGTATGTAATTTAGTTTGCAGACACTATAGTTTCCCAGCGTCCTACCGGGGAGCTCAAGCCTACCACGTGTGTTTCCGACGACTGAGCCTATGTGTTCATTCCATTTCATATTCTCCCAGTTCGTTGCACCGGTACAATAGCGTTCGTCCATTTTTTAAAAAAATTTAGTTAATTTAATCTCTTTTTGGGTAATTCATTTATTGAGAAACACTCTGAGATTTCTTTAAACGAGTCTATTTTCTTTCCCCGGATTAGGATCAACTAGGTATCGTAATGAATCTTGATATTACGTATTGTTAATATTGCCAGTGCTCATGAGTAAACACAGTAAATTGTGCGAAGACTACATTTGGAACATAAATATTTCGTTACGGAAACCGGTGTAATCCTCTTCCATGACATGTAAGGCCTACGTACCTCTGAAAATAGAAGAAAACAAATAGGAACCTGATGATTTGTCGAAAAACTTTTTGAAAAGGGAAGTAGCGTTACAGCATGAAAAAATCTATTTGCACATTTGAAGGGATCATCCTTAATTCATCTTAAACTATGTGTAAAAGATAGGTTGGAAAATCATTGTCTGTAGGTGTAACGTGTATGAGCGGTGTCTTTATCCAATTGATTGCGAGTTTACCTCCTCGACTTCGTTTACGAAAGGCATGTTGAGGTCTTAAAAATGGTTCAAATGGCTCTGAGCACTATGCGACTTAACTACTGAGGTCATCAGTCGCCTAGAACTTCGAACTAATTAAACCTAACTAACCTAAGGACATCACACACATCCATGCCCGAGGCAGGATTCGAACCTGCGACCGTAGCAATCGCACGGTTCCGGACTGCGCGCCTACAACCGCGAGACCACCGCGGCCGGCGTTGAGGTCTTAAATGTATATTGTTAATCATACATTGTTTTGTTACATCCTCCGCTATTATGTATAGCTTAACCACTAGTTTGTGTAGACTACAGGAAACTTCCAGAACTGTACGAGAGAATTCCAAGTACATATTCTGTGCCATAGTTTCCGTATCTATAGTAGTCGAGGTGCATGTTTTTAATTTTTGCTATGTTGAGAGGAAAAAGTAGGAATGGTTTTGTTTCACCGCCCTCGTCGTCGACTAGGTGAAAAAACCCGAATCCCAGTGAAGAATAAGTGTCAAATCTAAATCTGTCTTCAGACCATGAAAGGTAGCAGCTACTAACTGTTGTCAGGAGGCTCGGATACTCTGTGTGTGTTCCAAGGCGCTCTTGATATGAATCCATGTGGGGACCGAAATGTTCGATTGTAGCGGGTGCGGATATTTCCGTCTCTGCTTAGTATTAATCTGGATTTTGGGTTTCACTTCCTTATTGATTGCTCTGCCTGTTGCGCATCTTCATTTACGGTCAGCAGCTAAAACCACAACGCAATTTTGTCTGTTCACTTCTTCTTCTTCTTAGTAGAACGGTACGTAAATCCCTTGTATTGCTTCAGTCTTTCCTGACTAGCAAATCTAAGTGCAAAGTAATACAGGTTTTGAATCAAGCCTAATGTGAAGAAGATAACTGTGGTAATCCCCACAACAATGTGCTTTAAACGAAAGGCAGTGAAAAGTATTTGAAATCTAACTTACTGAAAGAATAACACACAGTTGACAACAAACAAAGGAGAAAATAAATAGGTATCTTCAGTATTACGTTTGCATATAATAGAAAGCAGCTATCTTACACTTATGGACGATTGGTAATTAATTCATGTTTATTAATTACACAGCAACTGTATTTAGTTAGTCAAAGGCCACCCTATTTCTTTAATTTATCATGTTTGAGGAATTGGTGTTTTTAATTCACTTTTAGGTATTGTTTTTCTCTATCGTATACACCCACTAACGGGAATGAATAAACAAAAGGGACTCTCTGATGTACCATAACTCTAGTGAGTTATCGAGCCATTTCAGTTACCAGAACTGCATCTCACCGTGCTCTTGCAATATCAGTGCAATATGCATCCCTCTTTACCTCCAAACCAAGCTGCTTAAGTAGAGACAAATAGCTAACACGTTGAGCTCATAGGATGCGATGTATAAAGTTTCACGCCGTATCCCGAGACCCATATTTTCAAGCTGTAAAGCAGAGCTTAGTAGAAAGTTCACACAGTTACTTGGGGTGACCAGTCGTAGAAGACCCAAGGCATTGCGAAACCTCTCAGCGTTGTAAGTGACACTCTACGGTGTAACTGCACTTGGTGGCTCACGTGAGTTGTCAGTAGACCCAACTTTCTCCTAGTTCCCGTACAGTGACGTCACAGCGCATAACTGTCCGCCGGCCTAGCCAAGGCACCGGCGATCCAGTGCAGTCACCTTTTCGTCCACTAGTTTCCAGTGCGTTACAGCAACGAATGAAGGATCTGTAACTTGTTTGTTGTTCGAAAATGAAGATATGTTTTGTTATGTTGGCGGATGTCAGTGTCCATTTGACTTATACTTTGATACTAACCGAGATAACGGATTTCTGTCGTGGAGGAACTTAACCATTGGTAGAACTGTCCGACCTTTCGTTTAGAAGTTTTTCATAAAGATTCTTTAAATTAGAACAAGATTGGACAGTTGCAGAAATAAAACGAGTTTTACTGTCACTTCGTTTCACTGTTAAGTAGTAACAAATTACGTGAAAATACACTAGACCGACTCTTTAGATTGATACAGCATAAAAATGAAACCGTATTTTGATGCTTTGGAAATGACAGTGCGATGACAGAAGCTAAGAGGATATAAAATGTAGACGAGCCATGGCGAAAAAAGATTTTATGTATAACAAAAATTTGTTAGCATCTAATATAGATAAATTAATTAATTATCATCATTTGCGAATAAGCCCATTAGGACTTCGCAAAGTACTGTGTGGCGCAGTTAAAATTAGCCCGCCTTCCCTTTGAACGCGGATTCAACATTTCGACTTCTGAAATAGAGTAAACAGCTACAACAGTGGAAAGTTGTATGCAGTGATACATTGTCAGCGTTCTTATCTCAGCATTTTGGCTTATTTCATCATTAAAGTCAGACTTTCCTCTCTGAGGTGTGCAATATGACTTTCTCAATAGAAGAAAGAATTGAAATTGTGGAAGCATATGTGAGTTAACAGACTACATTAAGGAAACTCGCGAAATTTTGGGAGTCAAGTAGCCGGACGGAGGAACAATACAGTGTCTGTATAAAAATTGACGCACCTACAGATCTATGCAAAATGTAAAACGACAAGAATTCCTTCAGTTCGCACACCAGAAGTCTATACGTAAACTGGCCCAAAACACCTATGTAAATAGGAGGAGCCGCCGGCGGATATTGAAAAGTTTGAATCTGAAGCTATATCGTTTGACGGTTGTGCAGCAGTTGTGGGAGAGTGACAGTCAGAAACGTGTAGATTATATTGCACGTGGCTTTTGAATAACGTCAACGATAGTTTGTTAGAACCTTTCCATTACATAATGAGTGATGAAACACGCTTTCATCTCTCCGGTCTAGTGAATTCACAGAACACGAGCTACTGGTCTACGGAGAACCCTAAGATTGTGTGTCAGCAACCACAGCATGATGAAAAAGTGGGCATTTGGTGCGATGTAACAAGAACGCGCACCATTGGACGATATTTTTTGACACTAAACTCAACGCGGTTGCATATATGAAAATTTTGTGCTAATCTCACTCAATATGAAAGAAAATATTGCTTCTTCGAGCAAGATGCGCAACATGATGTCTTCACTCAGGAACGAACTGCCAGCAAACATCTATGGCCACCACGTTCGCCAGATAGAACAACATGTAATTTTTTTTCCAGTGGGGGTACTTGAAGAGCAAGATCTATGAAACAATACAGGAACTGAAATACATCAGCAGTGAAGTTGCCACCATCGATATCCGAACCTTACCCCGGGTATATCTGAATATGGTAAGACTTGCACAGCTGTGTGTTGATGTTGCCACTTTCAACATCTTCTATAAATGTATTTTTCATTGTAAATAAATGGTAAGTCCAGTTCATCTCTTGCTGTAATTTCACTGTATTTTCTTTATACTTACATAGTGCTTAGAGGTGGGCGTCTGTTTTCCTTTGTGCCGTTATTTCTTTTATTCTCTTCCATTGGGCTTGCTTTGTGTCTGTGTTGTCCTAGTCTCCGTCTTCGGTTTTTCCAACTTCCCAGTTTGGAATTTTTTTGCCTGTAGATCTCGTGGTCTTGAACCTCTTCAGGACAAATTCATGCCAATTTCAGATCAGTTTTGATCTCGCCAACTCATTTCATCGTGTCCGTTTTGGCTTTGCCTCTGTTAAAAAAAGAAAATACTTTCTTTTGCAAGTCTATCCGTGTTAATTCTTTTGATGTATCCATGGACTCTTAACCTGCGTTTTGTAATGTCACTATGAATGCTTGTGTATCGTATGATTTCTTGATAGCTTCTGAATCGGAGTTGTTCATCTACAAGTTTTGGGCCCAGAAATCCTATTATGATTTTGCGTTTCTTTTTCTCATTGTTTCCAATGTCTGTTTTCTGCTTCAAAATTAATGTGTTTTGATCCATAAAATCATCCTGGTTTACTTACTATTTTGTAAAGTGTTAGTTTTATGTGCTTGGAGGTACATTTCATGTTTACATATTTCGGGTAAGTCGGTATGTAGTTTCCATAGTTTCACATTCTGATTCTCTGAATGCTTCACCAATCTATTTAAAGTTGTGGAACTCGTTTAATTTTGCCATGTTTCGTCTCCATGATTATGGTGCTTGTATTTTACCGGACACGTACTCTCTCTTTTCAAAAGATATCTTGAGATTTGATTTGTCTGCAGTTTCTTTCAAGAGTTCAATCTGATTTTGGCTGATGAAACGTTGCGGGTTAATACCGCTAAATAGTGTGTAAATGCTAGACAATCTATAAGTAATTTGGCCATACCTGAAGTGACTGGTTGGTCGATTTTGAGGACTAACCTGTTTGCGCCATTTCTGTACTACTTCCTCAAGGAAACAATTGAGAAGATATAGGGAAAGCCCATCTCGTTGTAGTACTCCATTTCCGATTTCAGGCGGATCTGTGACTTCCACCATAAATTTATCCTTGGACTTTCCATCTGCCAGTGTCTGTTTTATGATTGCAAGTGTTATCAGATCTAGACTTTCTTCTTTTAATATTCGGAAAAGTGGTCAACTCAGTAATAAGCTTTTTTGAAATAAGATGTCTAAATTCTCTCATGTCTTAGGATTCCGTTGGAACTACTTACAGCCTTGGGAGAGCCAACCATGACAAAACTATTCCATACATATGAGATAGTCGAAGTAGCGAAATACCCTCAGAGCAAAATCCTAACATGAATTCTTTACGGAAGAATTGAAAAACTGGTAGAAGTCAGCCTCGGGGAAGATCAGTTTGGATTCCGAAGAAATGTAGGAAGACAAGGCGAGTTCTCCTAGATGATAGTTTATGAAAAGGCGAACTTAACACTTATGAGCCAAAGCATTATGACCACCTGCTTAATAGCTTGTGTGCCCATCTTTGGAACGAAATACATAATTGATTCTGTGTATCAGGGATCCGACACTTTGTTGGTAGGTATGTGGCATTAAATGTCTACGCACAGGTAATGTAATTCGCGTAAATTAGGGGTCGCTGATTTGCGTGCGCGGTGATGGCGGCCGATAGCAACCCATATGGGTTCCATGGGATTTACATCAGGCGAATTTGGTCCCCGGGACATCAACATGATTTCGCTATAATGCACCCGAAACCACGTAGCACGTTTCTGGCTCCGAGACAAGGACAATTCTACTGCTGGAACATGACGTCGCCGTCAGGGGAGACATTGAGCATGAAGGGATGCAGGTGGTTCGCAGTTGCTAGCGTGTCTTCGATTACTACCACAGGTCACATGCGAGCTCAGGAGAATGTCTCCCATAGCATAATACTAATCCCACCGGTCCGTGTCCTTGGCGCGCTGCACATTTCGAGCCGCCGTTCAGCTCGATGACGGTGTTTGTGGAGACGACCACCGATGTAGTGTAGCAAAAATCTGATTTACCCGAAGAGCCGACACGTTTCCATTAATCGATGATCGAATCCCGATGGTCCCGTGCCCACTGCAATCCTAAGTGATTGGGTCAGCAAGTGATGAAGTAATGGTGGTTTGCTGCTGAGCTCCATGTTCAACAACGTACGATGAACGGTATGCTGCGCAACAACTGTGCATGCACTACCATTGCTCTCTTTCGGCGGAGATACCACAGATCATCATCTATCCTACTTTATAGAGCAGACAGTCCTCAGACCCCACATTCTGTGAAGTGTCGTGGACGTCTAACTATATAGCGCCTAGTGGTAGTTTCACTGATCTACCTCTTTCCGCAGATGCTCACAACAGTAGCACGTGAACACTCGACCAGCTTCGCCGTTCTCGAAATACTCGTTCACAGGCTTTGCGTAGGAATAATCTGTCCATTGTCAAAGTCCCTTTTGTCAATGGATTTCCCCATTTGTGGCCCTTATTTTCGTTAGGTTGATCCCCCGCCCATGTCTGCTCCGCTCACATACTTTTGCTACCACGTCACGTGTCCGCAACGCCACCAGGTGGGCAGTGGTTATAGTGTTGGCTTATCAGTCTACCTTTATAGCATTTTTAGACTCTGAAATTTGTTTATAGTGTTGACTGGAATACTCTGTTTGATATTCTGAAGGTTGCAGAATAAAATACAAGGAGCGAAAGGTTATTTACAACTTGTACAGATAGCAGACGGCAGTCTCAGAGTTGAGGAGCATGAAAGGGAAGCAGTGGTTGAGAAGGAAGGGATTCAAGGTTGCAGCGTATCCCCAATCTTATTAAGTCTACACAATGAGCAAGCAGTCAACGAAACCAAAGAAAAATTCGGAGGACTTAAAGTTCTGGGAGAAGAAATAAAAACTTAGTTTTGCCGATGACATTGTAATTCTGTCACACAACAAAGGACTACAAAGAGCAGTTGAACGGAATGGACAGCTTCTTGAAAGGAGGATAAAAAATGAATGTAAATAAAAGCAAAACAGGGATGACTGAATGCAAAAAATTTGCAAATTTTTGGTAAGGTTATAGGGGACCAAACTACTGAGGTCATCGGCCCCTAGACTTACACACTAACTAAACTAACTAAAACTAACGACCACACACACACACACACACACACACACACACACACACACACACACACACACACACACACACACACACACATGCCCGAGGGAGGACTCGAACCCCCGACGGGGGAAGCCGCGCGAACACGGAATGTAATACAAACAACTTTCTCATGAGTGCAACCAGAGCTCAGAGACATTATGATTAACAGTAAAAACACTCGCTAACCGTTCAGATTACTAAATAGTCATGAATGATGAGGTGTTTCCAAAAGCCGCATAGCTGTATTAAGGTGCCTCATTCGCAGCTATCGGTTACATTTGAGTATAGAGGTATCTTTAGGTGTATTTGTGACGTTTTTTAAATGGTAGATAATGGAATCATAATGTTGACATTCAACAAGAAACAATGACGAGTACTCGCAATGGTTATATTTCCGTAATGTAAGTAGACAGTTACGGAGTCCCAGCATTCGCGAAGTTATCCATGTTGAATGTCAAACCACAATGGTGGATTCTGATAACAAAATTGAGTACACCCAAAAGATAGCTGTAAAGTATATAAAGCATGACTGGTAAATGAGCGAGGCCTAGAAAAAAGCGGGGAAAAGCTAATAATAAAATGCAACATCAATGTGAACGGCGATACAGCGCCTAAAACCAACAAAATTACCCCAAAAATATTGGTAGAGTACGTAACCAAAACGACGAGAGGAATAAATCTGAAAAATAGCTTACTGAATAACACCACGTATGATATGTTAGGAAATCCGGTAGACAGCAACTGTATAAAATCAATGAAGTAAAACTTAAAAATCGCGTGTAATGTTCGCAGTTTCATCATATTGATTACCGGCCAATGTGGTGTAAAGCAGCCTGTGGAAGGCGGGAGGCCACGTTTACTTTGTAAGAGGCAACCAAACACACGAGCAGCTGCAGAGGGGAAATCATAAGTAACAAAACCAACAGATGGCCCTTGACCCGTATTACGTAACTTTAAAAATCCGCAGTTATTGTAGAAAACAAAAGGAAATGTTTTGGAAAAAATACGTACCATGAAAGCGAGTCCCAGGTTCAACTTTAATAATCAGATTGAGACACTACAGTATCCCATCCAAACTTAATTATTTGAATTGTCGCCAGTATTTGGATGATTTTCACTGTTATTTAGTAACTGCATAACACTCAAATACTACTCCTTTGGTAATTTTATGATATTGAGGTACTGATGAAAAGCAGATTACTTTTTTTTTTCACCTACAATACTTCCTGGATCAAAGCAGTCTTTGGACTGAAGACCACAACAACATTTTCTGAGGTTAGTTTTGAAGTTCATCTAGAAATTTTTAACGGTGTTTCTTTCGATTTCAACTAGTTGATCCTTTTCGTGTTTGCTTTTGGTCTTTCTGATTAATTTTACTGTCTCTTTCCTCTCTGTCAAGAATATTTTTCAGTTGTCTTCTATCACATTTCAATGTTAGTGAGTCTTTTCTGTCGGTATTTGTTTTGACTGTAGTGCGACCGTGCGGATTTAATGGGAATGGGCATTTAGTGTGGATGAGGAAATAAAATACAACCTCTCTCATTAACTCACATTACACAGCACAAACATTTTAGTGGGCCCCATAACTGTGGTTGGACGAAGTTTGTCTACGTTTCGTCACAATGTACCTGACGTTCCACGATATTTATTACAAAAAAGCAGGCAAGATTTACAATGCCAAAATCACGTAGGCACCCACGTATTTTTTAAAGTTTCACAAATTTGAGTTTATTTCCAATAAGAACATAGAATAATCGAATGTCGCAGTTCACAATAAATTAATTTCAGAACCTGACCGAGATTCTTAAGATACTAGAGGCGGTTGAATAAGCCACGATTAACTGCATGAGTTGGCTGTAGAAAACCGCTGAACTGACACGCTATCTCAAACGATGAATTCCACATGGCGTGGCTGCACTGAAACCTTCTAGGTGCGGCTTGTAACTCATGCATTCCGAAAAAATAACAATTCCATTACAAGGCGAAAAATTTCGGTGTCCGAAACTAGGAATTCCGAACAATTCACACACGACAAATAGTGGCTATTTCACCGCTCGCCAGATAAAACTTTATCGAAACAGTCTGACACAGCCTGACCGCCTCCAACGACGCCATAACAACGTCTGCCCTGCAAAATGCCGTTATTCACCCAGGAAGCCTCGGTCAAGCACCACTGAAATCAGTTAAGTTATTGAACATGAAAATTGTTGAAGTTCTGTGTCTTAACCTTTTATACATATGCGATACATTAAATCAAACGGAAATCTACGCTGTCGTCAGTTTTCTTGTATCTGCCACAGTTTATTTGTAAACCATTATTTTCATGGCTTTTCTCCATTTTCGGATTTCTAAGTGTAAATATTAACAAACCATTTAGATTATACATTAAATAATGCCCTATATATCCTAAGTTCACAGTACTGCCGCTACTTCTAACGTTTCTCTAGTTATTTAGCAAGAAAAGCTGCTTTTAATTGCGCGTAATCTACTTTCGGCCTTTTATTTAAATATGTGAACAACTTCAGTAAATGTACTACCACAGTCCGATGTAGTTCAAGGAGATGTATCCGTAGACACCTCGCTTGTTGCAGTCGCATAATGCTTTGCCTAGATATTCACTTTTACAGTTCAGGTATTATATATAACATTTATCTTACAGTAAGTGATAAACTAATGTGGATATCGAAGAGGTGACTTCACACTCGTAATCGTCCATCCTTTCCGCTTCAATTGAGCCCACTGGCTCTTCAGTGACACACAAGGTAAAATATTTCTTAATTTTGGGGTGAGCTTTAACTTTGGACTGGCCGCGAAAAGCGGCCATGAGAAACGAGCAGCCGTTGTGCTGCCCAACGGAAGGGTTTTCCCAGTGATGTCATTGGAAGTTCTGTGAGAACCCTGTCTGTGTGGAGTAGTATGAAACTGGCCGTCCACGTGCTCCTGTCAAGCTGATTTCGGCTGTAAACGCGAATATCACCTCGTCTTAGCCGTTGCCTGCGCGTCCGCGGTTTCGGGTTTGTGACCGAATAAAGTATCTAAGTCGCTGTCGTGTTACAATAGTATTGTACGGAACTAACATGTGGACGATAAGCAGTTCAGAAGAGAGCATAGAAGCTTTAAGAATGTGGCACTACAAAAGAATGCTGAAGATGAAGTGGGTGGATCGAATAACTTACATGGAGACACAGAATCGAATTGAGGACAATAGAAATTTGTAACACAACCTCACTAACAGAGGGAGGGCGACTCGGGGAATCAGAGTGGATTCAGGCTTGGTTGGCTTGTCGTACTGTGCCTACAGGGTTTTACCCTGTAACAGTAGTAAAAGGCACTGACCAGCGAATACCCAGAAAAAAAGGTTGCCAAGTTTTACCCGAAATTTACATAGTAGCTTAATGAACGCTTGAACTTCTGGAAAAATAGCACATCGACAGCACGCGCTATTTGTGATTTGCTGGTCTTGGTTTAATCCCACCTGCCGCCAGTTTGTGACTTCGGTAGTAATTAGAAGAATTCTTAAATAAAATCAGTAATAGAAACTACCATAAACGATATTATTAATGATTTTATTTTATATGTGAAGCAACTGTGTGAGACCTAATCAAACGAGTTAAAATTAATATTACGTTTTAAAATAGTTATGTAATATTAAATCCATTTTTAGGGGAGAGGTAAATGTTAATAAAGTGCCATTTTTAAACCTGCTATTATATGCGGACGGCTGTAAGTTTTTCTTTACAACCTTTTTTGAACACGTTTATTCGGTGGCTCCGCATCTCGTGGTCGTGCGGTAGCGTTCCCTCTTCCCGTGCCCGGGTTCGATTCCCGGCGGGGTCAGGGATTTTCTCTGCCTCGTGATGACTGGGTGTTGTGTGATGTCCTTAGGTTAGTTAGGTTTAAGTAGTTCTAAGTTCTAGGGGACTGGTGACCATAGATGTTAAGTCCCATAGTGCTGAGAGCCATATGAACTATTTTTACTATCCAAAGTATTTGCTTGTTTCCAAGAAGCAACTGTTAAATTTGGCCCTCGAGTTCAGCGAACGATAGGCGCGTATATTTTCAAAAGTACACAAATGTTGTAAAAAGGTTGTGAAAATGTGGAAAATGAAAAGGATTGTACGTCGACCTCCTTTCACAGTTGTTTGATGCCTTATGCGGGGAAAGTATGTTGGGTATTGACTCTTGAAGTGGCCTTGATTATATGATGAGGTCTTTCCAGACGTGGAGACGTCACCAACTGGCACGATTATAGTGATTCCCATCGTAGTGTACTCCTCTTATTCGGCATTGTGACTTCTACTTGTATCGGCGAGTAAAAAAAATCTCATAAAGTTTATACAAAATTGTACTTATTCCACTGAAGGTGACAGAAAAATAAATTATCGTGAAGACTGTATAAAAACACAGTCTATCATCAGCTGTCGTTGCCAGTTTTTAATGAAATGATCCGGTATGGTGCCAAACTTTCTGATGAAACAGGAATTTAATGAATGTCAGTTAAGTGTGTATTTTGCCCGCCCGGCTATCCGTTAGGTCTAACGCACTGCTTCCCGAGCGATAAGGTATGCCGGTCCCCCCGCGCGAATCCGCCCGGCGGATGTGTCGAGGTCCGATGTGCCGGCCAGCCTATGGGTGGTTTTTAAGGCGGTTACCCATCTGCTTCGGCGAATGGGGGCTGGTTCCCTTTATTCCGCCTCAGTCAGCGATTGCTGCGCGAACACTGTCTCCACGTACGAGTACACCATAATCACTCTACGACGCAAACATTGGGGTTACACTCGTCTGGAATGAGACGTTCGTGGGGGGTCCACTGGGGACCGAACCGCACAGTAACCCTGGGTTCGGTGTGGGTCGGCGGTGGGGTGAGTGGGCTGCTGTAGCTTGTTGTGGGGCAGTGCACCACAGCGCTACGGCGGGGACGAAGCTTCTCCGCCGGTTTTAGGTCCCAGTTCAATACGTACTACATACATAAAGTGTGTTATCCACTGACCTGTTACAAAAACGTTGTTCATGTAAAATTTTGTATTTTATGAACTGTGCCAGATGATGGGATAGTTTTTGTTTACATTCAAGTTTTTGTCTGCAAAAAAATGTAAAACATACGTAATGTAAAGAAGATATTTTTATTCTACTACATGATTGTTATAATCGCAAAAGTTTTATTTAGCTGTTTTAAAATACAACATTAACACAGGCACAAAAAGTTGCATGATACATAAAATAAAATCATTATTGATTTCATTTACGGTAGTTTGGTTATTCATTTTATTTAAAAATTCCTCTTCGAGTCATTACTACAGAAAAAATTGACGGAAGCTGGTATAGAACCTGGTTCAGTAAACCTGAAATCAAGCGTGCTGCTATTGAGCTATTTTTACACAAATTCAGACGTTAATTAGACTTCTATGTAAAGTGCGAGGGAAACGTGGAAGTCTTGTTTTGTGGGAATTGGCTGGCCAGTGCGTTTCACTACTGCTAACAGTTTAACACCCTTTCGGTAAGCTGCAAGCCAACCAAGCTCATTGCAATATGAATTTCCCAATTCATGCCCTCCCCTTGTAAGACCAGCGTTCGTTTAGTAGGGCACATTCTTATTCGAGATATCATAAATATAGTATTTGCTGGAAAATGTGGAGGGTCACAATTTGTAGGAGACCAAGATATAAATACAGTAAGCAAGTTCAGATGGACGCAGGTTGCAGTCATTCAGAGAACAAGGTAGACCAGCGTAGAGAGCAGTGTTTGCCGACGAAGGGACCTGACATAGACAAGCGCCGTGGCGTGTTTGAATTTGCTGTTTTAGGTAGTCGCAGGAGAATTTGAAAGAGTGGAAGATAAAGCAGAAGTGTGACGGGGGAGTCGTGTGGGGGCGGGCCTGGGCGCTGGGCATTCCAGCTGGTGGAAGCGTGCCCGGAGCGACAGTGTCGCCTCCCGCCTAGTTAGCGGCAGATCGCGTGCGGCCAAACAGCCCGGGGCCGCGGCACGCTCCGCGCAGGCGCAGGTGCTGCGTCACGAGGGCAGCGGCCGCCAGCCTAGCCCAAGACGTCCTCGCAGTTATCTCGCCGGTGCCGGCTGTCGTGAAAATTCGTACCACTGAACTCCTTGCTTGCCTAGCCACTCTTGAGGCAGATTCGGTCGAAGTCAGATTCAGTATACGGCTCTTTCGTACTACAGTGCCCTGAATATTATAAATCTACCGATTTTCGACTTACGTTTATTTCTGCTGATAAAATATCTAGTTTAAATTACATTTGTTGGGTAGATATTCCTTCCGAACGCCAATTCACAGCATTTTTATATACATCACATGGTCTTATGTCTGTACGATACTCTTCATAATGGTGAATGAGACTTTGCGGACCAAATCAGTTAACACTACTTCCTTTAGTGTTTTTGACAATATATACACTTAAAAAAGAATGCTTTTAAAGAAATGGAAAATATTTCTAAATAAATATTTTGCTTATACTTTTATTGACTCCTCCAGCATGTAAAGATTTAAGGTAATTTTTGGTTAAACTCTTGAGGTTTATGACTCGGCAGTAACTTTACCTCCAATGTTTGCTTCTTCCTAACTGCTAACATGTTGAAAATAATAATTGTCTTTTTTCAGACAGTTATGACTTAAAATAATTGACCAGTGTCATGTGACAGTTCATTGGAGACATTCTAGATTCAAGCCACAGTGTTAAATATCAATTAAGCTTTCTTCCCACCTGAAATTGTTAACATACATTTTGTTCGTATGTCTATAGGTCTGGTAATGTACTATGTGTTAACAGCACCTCATATTTCGGAATATGTATGCGGTACTGTTGATTTTTTGAATCAAATACATTTTCGATATCGCTTTTCCTGTACAGATATCTTTGATGAAGCACCATCAATGACATCGTGCGTCTTCCCGTTATATATTTCAAACAAAATGTAAGTTCCAACTCCTGTTACCTACTGCGAACTTTGCTCTGTACCATTTTCGTTCTCTGTGGCGCACGCGCTTCACCTTTTCATTTACATTTCGAGGCACTGAAAAATCAGTTTTGCGATAAACAGAAACATTCAGATCCATTTGTTTTCCACTAGCGATCAGTTTTCCCAGGGACAGCTTTATTGTTGGCAGCCGACCTTGGCGCTCATTGTGATTCCCGATATCAGCTTCCTACCTGCGGCGTAACCAGAGACTGTTGCCGTAAACATAACAGGGTTTATAGCCGTTTGTTTTGAACGTCGCACGTCCATTCACACACAGTGCGGTCGCTGCTATCCGGTAATTGCCGCGATGAGCCGCCTGCAGCGCCCTCGGGCCCGATTTGAATCGCCTGCTGCACTTTTCCGCTAACGATGACTGGCTGCGGCCAACGAGATTTATACCGCTCCAAATTAATTTACACAACCTGTTTCTCTTCACCCGCTCCCACCTAGGCCGGCGCTCGCCTCGCCCGCTCTTCACTCCTCTCCTTGTTTTGGGCGCCTTTCTCGTTAGAAAAAACGAAAGCTGCCCGCCCGCCCGCCTGCCCGCCTTGTTTATTATTTCCGCCTGCTACGCTTCTCGTTTTCGGCGTCTCTCTCGCTCCCGTTGCGTCCCGCGTAGCTCTTTCTCGCTCTCCTCCTCGTCCCGCTGTTTTCTCGGCCCATTCTGAGGGGCCTTTCGCCTTTTTAGGGTGGGGGAGGAGGTGGTCGGACACGCGGGCAGGGGGCAGGGGCGGCGTTGCCAAGCGTCGAGGAATGCTGCGCCCGCAGAGACCAGGGGCGGCCAAACCCGGCGTGGCGTGGCGTGGCGGGGCTCACGCCGCGGCCTCGCGGCCCTTCGCGTAAGCCGCTATTAGTTCCAGCGTGCGCCGACGTCCATTCGTCGCCGTATTAATTCATCCACTTGACTAATTGGGCGTCTGCCGGAGGAATTTGCTCCGCGTCCAGAGGCCAGCGCGTTGTGTACGCCTTCACACAATAACTGCGGACACGTGCGGAGATCCCGCCTATTGTATGTAACGTTACAGTTTCGATTAGGATTCCTTTCCACCTACACGGGTCCATTTCTCAATGCTACTCTAAATATTAGACGTGGATAACGTTGAGGAAATTCTTTCTTTTATTTTTCTCTTAAATCGTGTATCCAACTACTTTCAACCGGCCGTCTTGGCCGTGCGGTTCTAGGCGCTTCAGTCAGGATCCGCGTGACCGCTACGGTCGCAGGTTCGAATCCTGCCTCGGGCGTGGATGTGTGTGATGTCCTTAGGTTAGTTAGGTTTAAGTAGTTCTAAGTTCTAGCGGACTGATGACCACAGATGTCAAGTCCCATAATGCTCAGAGCCATTTGAACCATTTTTGAACTACTTTCGCCACGTATTGTAAACAATGAAGCAGAGTTGTTTTGCAAGGATGGCAGAAGAATACGGCTGCAGATAGTGAAAAAACCATTCCTGCAATCTGTGCGGATCGATACATTATTTGGAGTGCAATCTTAGGCCCACAGAAGGAGGACTCCATGTACAGAATTAAAAGTGTTAGGTAAAAGTGTCCTATCATATTACTGTCCGCAGCTCGTGGTCTCGCGGTAGCGTTCTCGCTTCCCGAGCACGGGTTCCCGGGTTCGATTCCCGGCGGGGTCAGGGATTTTTCACCTGCCTCGTGATGACTGGGTGTTTGTGTCGTCTTCATCATCATCATCAATCATCCCCATTACGGTCGGAGGAAGGCAATGGCAAACCACCTCCACTAGGACCTTGCCTAGTATGGCGGCGCGGGTCTCCCGCGTCGCTCCCCTACGCTCGGTAAACGGAGTATGGGAATCATCATCATCATCATCATCATATTACTGATCAGGGTTAATCTGTATAACGATTTTACTTGCGCGCGTAAAAGCGAATATAAATCGGTAGAATTTCTCATTTCAGAATAGAAACTGCGATAGTTTCTCGTTTAATGATGTGATACATAACGTCACTGTTCAAGAAGACAGTAAGGCTGCTCAAGAACCTTTTGATGGTGGAAATTAAAAAGCTAAAAGTTCGACTAGTAATCGTAACTTAACACAAGGCACTTATTTGCTAGGTCAGTAATATAATCGTCTCAAACCTATACAGAAAAATGTTATAAATAATATTGAATCGCATTTATCCTGCGATATAATTGTGTTGTAGTTTTTTCGTCTGTGAATCAAGGAAATGTTGCAAACATAATTTGATGATGCATCGTAATTACGTGAATTATATGTCCCAAATTAGGTAACGAACGGCATTTCTCACACTGTTGCCTCTAGGCAAATATGCATCTCCAGTTTGCCAGCGGAGAAAGAAAGTTTAGCTTGTTTGGTTTCGTGTTTATTCATTGGCGTCCTGCTTCGTTCGATCTCTCAATTGCTGTCGGTCGGCAAATCTGTAATGTGCTGTTCTCCCAGTCGCGCCGCGACTAGCTTGTTGCAATTGCAGCACGACGTATGTACGCGCTTTCTGTTTTTGA
This sequence comes from Schistocerca gregaria, assembly GCF_023897955.1. Classification (NCBI taxonomy): domain Eukaryota; kingdom Metazoa; phylum Arthropoda; class Insecta; order Orthoptera; family Acrididae; genus Schistocerca; species Schistocerca gregaria. Next base: position 800,947,680 of record NC_064921.1, on the reverse strand, counting down.
AGTTTGGAGTAGGAAGGGACCTCTTGTTTTTGTGCGAGGCTGTAAGTGTCGCCACCGCCTCTCCGCAAAGGCCCCGCTTTTCGTAGCGAGGTGCGGTAGTTGTCTTTTCGCGTGTTTACAGCGCGTTTAGATCCGCCGATAGGACGTGGCACGCCGAGATGACCGGCCGCTGCCGCCGTCCCCAGCCCCGAGAAAAATGCTGTTCTCGCCGCCGGCCGGCGCCGCCAGCGCAGGCATAAATCCCGCCCCGCGCTTCTGCTATCGCGATTGGACGCCGGAAACACTCACCTTCAGGGGGAAGCAAAACTGAATCATTGTAGAGCGTGCTAGTCTGTCCCCAGTGTGTTGCAAAATTGACCTTATTTACCTAACTATTTTTTTTTTTTTTTAAGCGTGGAGCAGGTTGCACGCGAGTTTCAAGGCGAATATGTTTGAAGGTCATACCATTTTTATTTTAGTTACCGACATCGAACTGCCTGTCGGATAGAATGAATGGCGGAAGGACTAACGTTACACCTAATCAAAAATGAACTTCCTCCAAAATGAGGAAATAAGAAACATAAGCGTATGGCATTGTTGGCCAGGTGATAGCGAGCGGTTGTGCAGCTGTTCAATCGGAAGAGGTCTTGTTCCTCCGCACACTGCTAGAGTTTTCTCGTAAATGCGTACGTTGAGTGTAGATGGCTGTAATGCGTATGTGCATAATGTGTTGTATTTCCTACAGTAGTTGGCGAACGCAAAACGGTGTTTCTGTTTTTAAGTTACATACGCTGTCATCTGCCCGCAATTTCTTGCCCGCTCTCGTTGTACCGATGAGAGGAAAAGTTTGATGCTCATTTTAAATAATATCTCACAGCGAATACAAAATTACGAACGATTCATAACATACGGAGATTTTGGGCTTTCGGTCTCTGCGTAAGCAAATGGAACCAGCCAGTACTTGTTGAAGTTTTCCGGGCGACTTGAATATTCCATCATTTTCCGGGAGTGCACCCCAGATATTATGAACTTTTTTACCGATATTTTGGCTGACAAACTTTCAGCTGTTTTCAAGGTGAGTCACATGCAACATTTTAAAAATACCTTACAATCTGGACCAAACAACCCTTGCGTCAAAGATAATGCTGTTCATAATAAGAGCGACAGTCGTAGTTAAAAGTTGACGCCTCAAAGAGAAAAACAAAGCAAGCGCAGAGTCAGCGAATCCAAAGTGCTTACGAAGTATATGGTTGATTATTGTGGATGACATGAGTTGGAATGCCATGCACTGAAGACCGAACACAATATTTCGTTTGAGAGAGCAGACGTGAAAAGAGGGGTTTCCGTGATTTGTCGTTTGAATTTGATTCCACCTGGAATCGAGCCCAGGCCCCAACTGCCCGGCGTTCCAACATATGCCGCCCATAATAATAACCAAATACTCGTAACCACTTGTAGATTCATTGACCCTGCACATGCTTTTTTTTTTTTTTTCCTTAGATGCGTGAAGTTTTATCTACGACTCGCACCCTTGTTTACGAACAGTATTATCTTTGGCGCAAGCACGTTTACTTCAGTCTAAAGTGCTTTAAAAATCTTGCAAGCGACTCAACCTGAGAATGGCTGAAAGTTTGTCGGCCGAAATATCGGTGCAAGGGAGCACTGCCCAAAAGTGATGGAATAAATGGATCCGTTGTCGGACGCTAACAGATTACTGAAATGTCTTCAGAAGTAAATGGATCATTTGTCGGACGCTAACAGATTACTGAAATGTCTTCATTAGTTGCAGCAAACTGACAGTTTCCCTTTTTTTCCGCATGTGCTGTTTACCCCGGGTTCGATTCCCGGCGGGGCCAGGGATTTTCTCTGCCTCGTGATAACTGGGTGTTGTGTGATGTCCTTAGGTTAGTTAGGTTTAACTAGTTCTAAGATCTAGGGGACTGATGACCATAGATGTTAAGTCCCATAGTGCTCAGAGCCATTTCTGCCATTTTGCTGTTTACCTATGTTCGTTAGCAAGTTTCTGCTCCAGATCCCATTTCGTTCACAGAAAGCACCTTGTTTCCCAACTTAACGTTGCGTTAAATTTGATTTGCCTAATTGTTAGAGTAACGACAGATGATATCGCCAATTGTTATGTGCTGCGTTTGCGTGTAGAATTATGTAAAATATTTCCAAGAATTGCGATTTCATACCCAGGAAACAAGTGCACTGAACACATGTAAGTTAATCGAGTGCTTTTGCCCCTTCTTTGATGATAATCGTGTTGTTTCTCATCTCTTACGTTTACATCTTGGAGAGCTTTGCTAGCTCTAAAAAATCAACAACATTCCAACTTTTACAGTGACTTTTACACATCTCTTTCTTTCACCATACATGATCTGGTTTTTGCGTCGCTCTCCATCTCTCTCACTTTTTCTACTTTATAGACATGACTACTCAGCAATTAAAACATAACTGCCTGGCAAAGGGTCCATCGAACCACATTCACACTATTTTTCCGTTATCTTTCCATTCTCGGGACAGCGTCCGAGAAAAATGAACACTTATGTGTTTCAGTGCGAGCTCCATTTTCTCTTATTTTATTACGAAGCCCATTTCTCCCTATGTAGGTGGGCATCGACAAAATACTTTCACATTCGGTGGAGATAGTCTTATTTTTTATCTGTTTTTAGTCAGTGTACCCAGTTTCCTTCACATTTATATGTGTGTGTGCTGCACAATTTTCTCTACTTTATTGGTGCATACAGTGGTTCAACAACAGCTCTTGTGTGTCTTGTAGGACATACAACTAATCTGTCCCATGTTTTTGATAGGATTTTCCTTCCTTCCTCATTAGGTTTGCCACTATTTTCATCGGATATCTAGATACTTTATATGTCCGCCCAATTCTTAACGTATTTTTTGGAACTGTAAATCCAGTGCTAAATTATTTCTACTTCTGTGGAACTCTCACGGCCCACACTTCATTTCCATTCAATCATGCGCTCCAGACGCCAGTTTCTCAGTTGAGTGACAATGTTCGGGACTAAGAAAAAAATATTCAGTTGAGATCTACAGCCTGGTCACACGTTGGCCGCAGTGTCTGTGCCGTGTTCTAGGCACTAAAAGTCTTTCACATCTTCGATCTTCTCAGTTGGTCGTTATTGGTCTCGTTGTTACAGTATAGGCCTTTCTGTGACCAACTTACGGGCTAAGTAGACTTCGTAATCGTTCATTGTTGACTTTTTGGCCTTTAGTGGTAGTTTGTCATTCTGTGGCAAGAAATAACCCAGAACGTCTTTCCCTCTCTGTGGCAGCCCTTAGCGGGAGTTGTCGAGAATGGAGGAGAGACTCATTGGATGGGAGGACCTGCATAGCACATGGTTTTTGTTTAGAATGTTCACAGTATCTTCGATCTAGTGATAAGTAGTCTATGGAGATGATGATACAAGGGGAAGAAATACGAATTTTTTGGAACTTTTTGGGTGATTCATCTCAGGGAAATTGCTATCGTCAACATAGTTCTTAAACTGACATCAGGAGGCGAACATATCTGATGACTGTGATGTATTAACGTTTTGACTGCTATACACGTAATAATAGAGAATGACACTGACTATTAAATAATGGTTACCGTAAGATCCCATACCGACCATGTTTTTCATTACGAGGATTGCGATCAGCTTCTATTTTTTGATATGCTGTACACAAATGCCGAGCTGCCGAATGTTTTTCAAGATCATCTTGTAGTAAGTAGCTAAAAACCTATTTCCGCTGTTTTGTCGGTAAAAGTTTGAGAAGACGTATGTGCCGTAGAAAACTCAAGTGAATCCGGTGATGGATGTGCAATAGCTGTTTTCTGGCCAGTTTCCAAGATTTCTAATGGCAGTGCCCTCGGAGACAAGCGCGAAGTTCCAGTCTTGGGAACAGGGGGCTTTGGCGGGCAGCGGCTAGCGTCTCTCATCGTAGACGCCGCTGCGGAAGAACGATGTTAGAGGGAATGTGTAAACAGTTTTTGCTGTAGCAGTCCTGTTGTTCGTCCCTTAATGGAACAGACGTGTTGCGCGATCTCCGCAGATATTGTGGGCTTGTTCCGCTGGTATACTGCCAGCGACATCACCACAGATGGAGAGAACGCGCGAAAATTCCCCGCTGGTGCCCTTCTCATCATGCGCAGACGCCTTTCACGTTGGGAGTTGTTTTGATGTCTAATTTAAATTATTATATACGACCCCGCGACTGCCTGATGAATGTTTCACTTAGCATGACTCATTGTTTTCGTACGGTTGGCCCTCTCATTGGAACAAGGTGAAAATAGAACAAAGCGATTAAATTGAATCCTTGGTTGTGATTTTGCTAACTGTGATTTATACATCCCTCTCAACTACTTCGTAATGCCGTAAGTAAAGTTTCAAATTAGTCGCTATTGACGTCTATGTCGATGGAGCATTGAAACCTAATCGTCTTTGCTGTTTAAGGACTTAATTCAGGTAAGGTGATTTACAACAGCCCAAAATTCGTGCGATATTACTAGTGCAAATCATCTCAACACTCGATCGATAAACGCACAAAAGGACTTGTTTAATCTGTGTGACTCAGCCGTTTGACATCCTGCTGGATTAAGGCTTCCTTTCTCTTGGAATTTGACAGAGAACTTCCTCCGTTCATGAGCCATGGATAACTGACTGCACTTACCACCCACCTTCATTCTTCTGCGAAGTCATTATTGTAAACTTTCAATTTCAGATACAATATCAAAACCACCCAGTCCATTTTACTCTTCTGTTTATGTATTTTCCTGCCCATTTAATCGTCTCCTACCAGCCTAAATGCAGTAACTCGTTAACTGCTTACATGGTTCCACTGTTAATTTATGCTATTTTGTTTTCGGTCAGTTCATTGTACACTATTGTTGTAACTGACTTTCAGTAACGTAAGGGACCTCAAATTCTGTCTTTGAGGCTGATAACTGTCTCTGTAAACATTTATGTGATCTGCATCGGTGGGGTATCATCGTACAAATAAAAATATGTAAAGGCTGTTACTTACTGTAGGTGTTCAGAGATGAAAATAATAATTAACGGAAGAGAGAAAGGGGTGGAGAGCGGTATCAGTCAGTCATTGTGGGCTGATGGAATAATCAGAAATATTCTGTACTGTCTGAGCAAATACATGAACAAAGTAACAACACTACTCGCTTTAACGAACGAATCAGTCGTCCCTGTAATTTTAACACGCGTGTTGTCTCTGTACAGATTTGCAAATCTTGCTAACTCTCTTCATTATCTAAATTTGCTCCACACCCAGAGCACATGATGGCCTACCGCTACTCTAAACGATATTAGTCCGCTAGTGAGTGCTTTTAGAGAGATCAACACTGCAGGAAGTGGAGCCCTTAAGCCTAATAGCCCTGTCTGCATTGTCGGAGCCGGCCGCGGTGGTCTCGCGGTTCTAGGCGCGCAGTCCGGTATCGTGCGACTGCTGCGGTCGCAGGTTCGAATCCTGCCTCGGCCATGGATGTGTGTGATGTCCTTAGGTTAGGTTAGGTTTAAGTAGTTCTAAGTTCTAGGGGACTGTTGACCACAGCAGTTGAGTCCCATAGTGCTCAGAGCCATTTGAACCATTTTTTGCATTGTCGGAGTGCAGTAACTTCAGTCTGTGTAAAGAAACGTACAAAGGAATAGCGACTGTGCACAACACAGTGTGTCGGTGGAGATACACTATTTGACAGTATGTGAAGCTAGCAACGAGTACCGTAGCAGAATCTTATCGAAAGAGCTATCTCAAAACTCCAGCAAAATTTGGTTGTATGTTGAGGCTGCCAGTGGTACCAATGCACAGACACTCTTGAATGATACAGGATCCAAGTTGAGGGTAGCGAAGCAAAAGCAGAAATGCTAAACCCCGTTTTCAAATGTTCGTTTCCAAAGGAAAATAAAGGAATACAACTCCCGCTTAATTCTCACGCGTCTGCAAACATGGTTGATACGATATTAGTAGCCTTGAGAAACTGCCGAAATCGTTAAAATTTTATTTAAATCCAGCGCTCAGTTGAGTCCCTATCTCGATTTGAAACGGTCACGTCTCTTGTCCTACTTGTAATATGTTACCGTCGACCGGACTCGTTCGCGAAAGCTTCCCGCCACAATCGCGAACCCCACACACAAATGGCCATATAGGGGATTCTCTGATCAGGTAGAATCCAACAAAATCTTGCCGATGTTAAATTGATAATTGTTCACGCTGCTAAGTGCTAATGCAGCCGGAGTTTCATTATCCACAAAATAAAATTTAATTCAACTCATATAATCACGAAGAACATAGCTGACTTCCCGGATTAAAAGAAAGGAATATGTTTCTCGTAATGGCACCTGTATTACATAGGAAACAGTCACAGTGAGACTGCAATTCAGTGAGCCAGCATCCTGTGGCGACTTCTAGTTTTAATTGAAAGCGTCTCCTCACCGGAGTGTTGTCAGAGTAAATGATGGTGTCGGAAAAAATTATCTTAAAAATACTTATTTATTTGCTCTCAATCAATATTGTTCAACTTCAAGTTGGAGTGATTTAAGCTACTTTCATCAAAAAATGTAAGTAGCAATATGCATGCATTGTTCAGAGATTTTTTTAATCACCACCGTGATAATATCCAGATTTACAAACACTTTGTTTGGGCAGAAGGCATCAGCATGTTCCCTGGAAGACTGCAAATTGAGATGCAAATCACTTACGAAAGTCTGTGCATCTCACAACGCGCACAAGTACTAGATAGCATCGACTTTTGATCCCATTATGATAGATAACTAACGATAAAGAGCAACCACATATTCCGAAACAGACTCGCAAATTCTTAGCTGTGCAGCGCAACTTCAACGCAAACGCTAAACGTGACACTTACTCCAAAACAGTTAAAGGAGCGCCAAGTTGAAGCAGCGACTTTTCCAACGACGAGATACGAACCACCGCCGTGTGCTCGCCCTAAAATCGACTGCTGACTGCCTACTCTCACATTCTTGTTAAAATTACCGTAGAAGGGGAGAAAATAGTACGATTTGCAAGAGTGACAACTGAAAATCTCCCTCTGTCTTCCTTCATGAAGGGAAAGCTTGCAGAATTTTCACCTTGAGCACTTTCGCTGTATGTGCTGTCAGTAAACTAAAAGTTGACAGTGCACTGGCCATCGGCTTATGGCTGGCGGGACCACGTCTGGGCGTGCGAGTGCAGCTCGCTTCCCACGCTGTTCCTGTGCTTCCGTTTGTAGGACAACCTGTGCGCTTCTGATGAATTCTCTCTTGAGCTCATATTGCTCGTACTTGCAAAGTCACCCGTATGTAGGCACGTTAATGGGCCGCCGTGTATTGCTGCGAGGTAAGATGAAATTGTTGCACGGCTCGACGCTAACTAGCTCAGGGTGCGACGCAGCAGGTCCAGGTACAAAGGCGAGCAGAGTCTCCGGAAATGGGTAAATCCCAAAGCTGGGAATTTGGACGGCTTTCCTCGCATGGTGTTTGTCCAAGGGTGCACAAAAAATGGCAAGCTGAAAGATGGCTTCTTACAGCTCTTTGAAAATCTAAAATAGTTTTCAGTCAAGAATTAAAGCAAATACATTTGCAATCTCAGAATAATAAGATACATACAATAAAACAATAATACAGCCAATGTCTTAAAAATTACAGAAATTCATATTTCACAATGACTTGACATTTTCACCATGAACCTCCGAATTAACAACTTTTAAACGCGTCACGCGGTTTCAGCAAACGATATCTCGGATGATTGCATTGCATGATAGCTATCATCCCAGAAAATCGCTCATCTGTATCTGTTTTATTTATTGACTTATGACGTCTTTTATATCCTTTTCTTACGCAAATGTTTGTCAGAACACAATATTCTCCACAATTACACAGCATATGAATGCAGTACGAATGGCTCATATGTCGACATACTGTGTAGCTATTAAATAAAAACTTCACTGCTTTGCCAGTTGTAAGTACTATTAAAAACTGTGCTAATTTAGCACTGGTCAATCACATGTGTTAGCGGACACCACAGATGAAAAGATTGATTCTGGACAGTGAATGGCCACTAACATACTTTAACTTCTGAAGGGTCTTTGTATTTCGAAAGGTCCGAATGCGCTTCAGAGTAAGACTCAACTTTTTATGATTGTGCTACGGAACTTAGGATAGACAGTCATCTCGCTTGGATTAATTTGTAAATCGTCATGTTGAATTCTGAAGTGCTTTGAGCTGATATTAGTTTTCTTATGTCTTTGTTGACTGTTTAGTTTAGTCTATTGGTGCCATTCTCATAACACTCTCAACGTAACTTTATTGCATTTGATAAGGGCCTGTATTTTAACTGAATATCTTAGGACCACTGCCCGTTTATCTGAGATGTAATTCTTGAAGAAACATGACTGAACATATTTTGCAGTCGTCTACATCAGTTGCTGAGGTTAGAATACAACCCTTGTTATTAAATTATTCATGTAAATTTTATTTAAATTTCACGCTGCTTCAGGTTATTATTTGCAGCGAATTAGCTGCGGGGCATGAAAGCAGACTAGAGCGGTTCGACCCAGTGGCTATATCCAGCTATTCTTGTTTGAGTCGTTCATAGCCCAAGTACCTAAAGTACGAGTAACCACAGGTAAAGACGCACCTGGCTTACTTGTGTTGGATGCTTTTCGGATGAACAACTACACAAGCGGTAACCGTTAGGCACCGTCGCGTATTGCTTTGAAAGGCGCTTTTGAAGTACTTTGACATAAGAGATACCCAAATCTGTTTACTCGCGCGAAAGCTGCCCATGGGAGTTCAGTGGTGGGGAACCTCCCAGATTTCCACCATTGACTACTCACCACGTAAAACTTGAAGCTGCCACATCTCGCCACATTCCAACAACTGGGAGAAACAAGAGGTAAAATGGCAGAATTCAGAGACCATGCTCTTCCAGTCAGAAAGTTTGTGAGATTACAACAGAATGGTTCTATGTATTGTTACTTAGCGTCATGTTACAATCCAGTATTGTCGCGGATTATATGCACAATTTGTAGCTGAGTTAGCTTCTCTCTTAACCATGTTATAAAACACATCTCTCTACAAGAAGGGCAACGTAAATGTTTCGCAAAACTACGATTCAGTATTATCAATCTGATCTTATACATAATAGGATATCCCTAACCAAATGGATTCCGTAAACGTCGGACATGCGAAACCCTAGGCGATTTTCTCAGTAACATCGTAAGTGTCTTGGATCAAGGGAATCCGAAATATACAATATTTAATTTTCGGAAAGCATTTGATAAGTACCATACCAGCTTTCACGATGGAATGGCGATGATATGGGATATCAAGCGATATTTGTGACTACGTTGAGTATTTTTTGCAATGATAGTCGTCGGCATATCTAGAAGGAACTTCGTTCATGTCGTAGAGCAGTGTGTTGGGACTCTCGTTCTTCATATTGTATATTAATGCCCTGGTAGAGAACATTAACACCAATCTCACTTAGTTTTTTCGCAAAAGATACATGAATGTGTAATGAAGTACTGCCGGGAAAAAAAAGATCCATTTTTCAGTCAGAACTTGATTTAAATGTCAGAACTATGAAATTACACACTTCTCAAAACGCAAAAACGTAGTGGTCAGTGATTGAAATAGTCAGAAGTGCAGTACGTGGGTATAACTAACAATTTGTCGGCAGGTGAAATGGAGTAATAAGGTAATCTCAGTCGACGGTAAAGCAGGCGACGACTTGGGTTCATTGGTAGGATACTGGGAAAATCCAGAAGAGTGCAAAGGAGATCGCTTACAAAACTCTCGTGCAACCAAACCTAGAATATTGCTCAATAGAGTGAGGTCCACACTAAATAGGACTAACAGAGCAGATTGAAGGTATACAAATAAACATAGCACAAATGGTTACATTTGTGATTGACTCATGGGAGGGCGTGAAGAAAATATTAAAAAAAAAAACATACACGGAAAAGCCAAAGAATCTGCTACACCTGTCTCATATCGTGTAGGGCCCCCGCTAGCACGCAAAAGTGCCGAAACACAACGTGGCACAAGACTCGCCTAATGTCTGAAGTACTGCTGGAGGGAACTGACTCCTGCTGGGCTGTCCATAAATCCGTATGAGTACGAGGAGGTGGAGAACTCTTCTAAACAGCACTTTGCAAGACATCCCAGCTACGCTCAATAATGTTCATGTCTGGGGAGTTTGGCGGCCAGTGGAGTTTCTGGAGCCACTCTGTAGCAAGTCTGGACGTGTGGGTTGTCGCATTGTCCTGCTGGAATTGCCCCAGTCCGTCGGAATGCACATGAATGGATGCAGGTGATCAGACAAGATGCTTACGTAAGTGTCACCAGTCAAGAGTCGTATACAGACGTATTAGGGGTCCCATATCACTCCAACACTCCAACTATACGCCCCACACGATTATAGAGCCTCCACCAGCTTGGACAGCCTCCTGCTGACATGCAGGGTCCATGGATTCATGTGCTTGTCTCCATACCCATACTCGTCCATCCGCTCGATACAATTTGAAACGACACTCGTCCGACCAGGCAACATGTTTCTAGTCATCAGCAGTCCATTGTCGGTGTTGACGGACTCAGGCGAGGCGTAAAGCTTTGTGTCGTGCAGTCGTTAGGGGTACACGAGCGGGCATTCGGCTCTGAAAGCCCATATCGATGATGTTTCGTTGAATGGTTCGCACGCTGACATCTGTTGATGGCCCAGCACTAAAATCTGCAGCATTTTGCGGAAGGGTTGCACTTCTGTCACGTTGAACGGTTTTCTTCATTCGTCGTTGGTCCCGCTCTTGCAGGGTTTTCTTCCCGCCGCAGCGATGTCGGAGATTTGATGTTTTACAGGATTACTGATATTCACGGAACATTCGTGAAATGGTCTTACGGGGAACTCCCCACTTCATCGCTGACTGTAACACCACAATCTTCCTTGATGCAGTCAAGAGGTGTAGATGGAAAATCTCATTGTAAATGCAGAGCCAAGAAAATTGGTTGATTCTGTAGAGATTGGAGCTTATTTATGTTTGCTTTCGCTGCCTTCCCCCAAACGACGGCAGCGTATTCGATGAAAGGGCAGAGTAACGTCTTTGTACAACGTGACACCGAGACGTGGAAGAAAATGAGGAAGTCGGATTCAGCAAGCTGTACAACTTGCGTAAACGATTTCAGTTTTTGAACTTTACGTCCTGGATGTGTGGGCGCCAGTTCGCAGTAGCGCGTCCAGGCGGCGAGGCTGCCACTGACGACGGCGGGCGGCAGGTCTGCTGGGATGATGCGACGAGTGACCATCAGGAACTGTGTCTTCGCGCCTTTGACAGCGTACTCGGCGGAGGACGGCGGCATTCTTCCTCCTGGTGCACAATGCTGTATCATCAGTGTAGAGAGTTAGCTGGACGCCATTGATCTTTGGCATGTCTGCCATATTAAGCGTGTACAGGACCGGTTCTAAAATCGAGTGCTGTGAGTACGCCTGTTCGGATGTGACGTGTTGTAGATAGTCCAGACTCATATCCCTCAGGTGAAGGTCCTGCCGTGGACGTAGGAGCGTATGAGGTGAATGATGGACGCTGGCACTCCGTACTCGAGTATCTTGAACAGGAGGATTGGAACAGTCATACTGACGGGGGACTTCCTTGATGAAGTCAAGAGCTGTAGATGGAAAATCTTATTGTAAATGCAGAGCCAAGGGGAGAGGTTGATTTTGCAGAGATTGGAGCTTCTTTAGGTTTGCTTTCGCTGCCTTCCCCCAAACGCCGCAGCGTATTCGATGAAAGGGCAGGAGAGGTCACTCAATCTGTCAAATGCTCGCTAAACATCAAGGAACACGCAGTACGATACGAGTATCGTAGGTGTGCAGTATTACGACCGAGAGTCATATTTTATAGTTTTCGGTACAGTGCCATAAGGGACAGATTGGTCAGTTACAGTACAGTGGCAAGCAACTGTGGACTTTTGCCCACCCAGGGCTAGTATAGAGTAGACCGAGCGAAACATGAACACGAGTGTCAGAAAAAAAGAAGCGAACGGTCGGATTCCTGCTTTTTGCTCGTGAAAAAAAAAGCCATTTCATTAATATTTTTTATGTGAATCGCTGTTGTTGTTGTTGTCTTCAGTCCTGGGACTGGTTTGATGCAGCTCTCCATGCTACTCTATCCTGTGCAAGCTTCTTCATCTCCCAGTACCTACTGCAACCTACATCCTTCTGAATCTGCTTAGTGTACTCATCTCTCGGTCTCCCTCTACGATTTTTACCCTCCACGCTGCCCTCCAATGCTAAATTTGTGATTCCTTGATGCCTCAAAACATGTCCTACCAACCGATCCCTTCTTCTAGTCAAGTTGTGCCACAAACTTCTCTTCTCCCTAATCCTATTCAATACCTCCTCATTAGTTACGTGATCTATCCACCTTATCTTCAGTATTCTTCTGTAGCACCACATTTCGAAAGCTTCTATTCTCTTCTTGTCCAAACTAGTTATCGTCCATGTTTCACTTCCATACATGGCTACACTCCAAACAAATACTTTCAGAAACGACTTCCTGATACACAAATCTATATTCGATGTTAACAAATTTCTCTTCTTCAGAAACGCTTTCCTTGCCATTGCCAATCTACATTTTATATCCTCTCTACTTCGACCATCATCAGTTATTTTACTTCCTAAATAGCAAAACTCCTTTACTACTTTAAGTGTCTCATTTCCTAATCTAATTCCCTCAGCATCACCCGATTTAATTTGACTACATTCCATTATCCTCGTTTTGCTTTTGTTGATGTTCATCTTATATCCTCCTTTCAAGACACTGTCCATTCCGTTCAACTGCTCTTCCAAGTCCTTTGCCGTCTCTGACAGAATTACAATGTCATCGGCGAACCTCAAAGTTTTTACTTCGTCTCCATGAATTTTAATACCTACTCCAAATTTTTCTTTTGTTTCCTTTACTGCTTGCTCAATATACAGATTGAATAACATCGGGGAGAGGCTACAACCCTGTCTCACTCCTTTCCCAACCACTGCTTCTCTTTCATGCCCCTCGACTCTTATTACTGCCATCTGGTTTCTGTACAAATTATAAATAGCCTTTCGCTCCCTGTATTTTACCCCTGCCACCTTTAGAATTTGAAAAAGAGTATTCCAGTCAACATTGTCAAAAGCTTTCTGTAAGTCTACAAATGCTAGAAACGTAGGTTTGCCTTTTCTTAATCTTTCTTCTAAGATAAGTCGTAAGGTCAGTATTGCCTCACGTGTTCCAACATTTCTACGGAATCCAAACTGATCCTCCCCGAGGTCCGCATCTACCAGTTTTTCCATTCGTCTGTAAAGAATTCGCGTTAGTATTTTGCAGCCGTGGCTTATTAAACTGATAGTTCGGTAATTTTCACATCTGTCAGCACCTGCTTTCTTTGGGATTGGAATTATTATATTCTTCTTGAAGTCTGAGGGTATTTCGCCTGTCTCATACATCTTGCTCACCAGCTGGTAGAGTTTTGTCATGACTGGCTCTCCCAAGGCCGTCAGTAGTTCTAATGGAATGTTGTCTACTCCGGGGGCCTTGTTTCGACTCAGGTCTTTCAGTGCTCTGTCAAACTCTTCACGCAGTATCGTATCTCCCATTTCGTCTTCATCTACATCCTCTTCTATTTCCATAATATTGTCCTCAAGTACATCGCCCTTGTATAAACCTTCTATATACTCCTTCCACCTTTCTGCCTTCCCTTCTTTGCTTAGAACTGGGCTGCCATCTGAGCTCTTGATATTCATACACGTGGTTCTCTTCTCTCCAAAGGTCTCTTTAATTTTCCTGTAGGCAGTATCTATCTTACCCCTAGTGAGATAAGCTTCTACATCCTTACATTTGTCCTCTAGCCATCCCTGTTTAGCCATTTTGCACTTCCTGTCGATCTTATTTTTGAGACGTTTGTATTCCTTTTTGCCTGCTTCATTTACTGCATTTTTATATTTTCTCCTTTCATCAATTAAATTCAATATTTCTTCTGTTACCCAAGGATTTCTAGCAGCCCTCGTCTTTGTACCTACTTTATCCTCTGCTGCCTTCACTACTACATCCCTCAGAGCTACCCATTCTTTTTCTACTGTATTTCTTTCCCCTACTCCTGTCAATTGTTCCCTTATGCTCTCTCTGAAACTCTGTACAACCTCTGGTTCTTTCAGTTTATCCAGGTCCCATCTCCTTAATTTCCCACATTTTTGCAGTTTCTTCAGTTTTAATCTACAGGTCATAACCAATAGATTGTGGTCAGAGTCCACATCTGCCCCTGGAAATGTCTTACAACTTAAAACCTGGTTCCTAAATCTCTGTCTTACCATTATATAATCTATCTGATACCTTTTAGTATCTCCAGGGTTCTTCCAAGTATACAACCTTCTTTCATGATTCTTAAACCAAGTGTTAGCTATGATTAAGTTGTGCTCTGTGCAAAATTCTACTAGGCGGCTTCCTCTTTCATTTCTTAGCCCCAATCCATATTCACCTACTATGTTTCCTTCTCTCCCTTTTCCTACACTGGAATTCCAGTCACCCATTACTATTAAATTTTCGTCTCCCTTCACTATCTGAATAATTTCTTTTATTTCATCGTACATTTCTTCAATTTCTTCATCATCTGCAGAGCTAGTTGGCATATAAACTTGTACTACTGTAGTAGGTGTGGGCTTCGTATCTATCTTGGCCACAATAATGCGTTCACTATGCTGTTTGTAGTAGCTTACCCGCATTCCTATTTTCCTATTCATTATTAAACCTACTCCTGCATTACCCCTATTTGATTTTGTGTTTATAACCCTGCAGTCACTTGACCAGAAGTCTTGTTCCTCCTGCCACCGAACTTCACTAATTCCCACTATATCTAACTTTAACCTATCCATTTCCCTTTTTAAATTTTCTAACCTACCTGCCCGATTAAGGGATCTGACATTCCACGCTCCGATCCGTAGAACGCCAGTTTTCTTTCTCCTGATAACGACATCCTCCTGAGTAGTCCCCGCCCGGAGATCCGAATGGGGGACTATTTTACCTCCGGAATATTTTACCCAAGAGGATGCCATCATCATTTAATCATACAGTAAAGCTGCATGTCCTCGGGAAAAATTACGGCTGTAGTTTCCCCTTGCTTTCAGCCGTTCGCAGTACCAGCACAGCAAGGCCGTTTTGGTTAATGTTGCAAGGCCAGATCAGTCAATCATCCAGACTGTTGCCCTTGCAACTACTGAAAAGGCTGCTGCCCCTCTTCAGGAACCACACGTTTGTCTGGCCTCTCAACAGATACCCCTCCGTTGTGGTTGCACCTAGGGTACGGCCATCTGTATCGCTGAGGCACGCAAGCCTCCCCACCAGTCATTTGAGGAGACACTTGGGGAAAACTGTTAGGATAGTCAGAAACAAGGAGGAAGTTTCCAATTAGTGGCGGATCTCACGATGATAAGTCCAGACGCCGATGCCCATGTGCGGGCGACCTCCGTCCGGTAGTATTTACTTGGGGCTCGCAGCTTCCGGCCCCGACTACACGGGTCGGTGGCCAATAACTATGCAAATCAGCAGCGGCGGTCGCGTGATGGATGGCATTCCGCGTGCGCGGGCGCCCATCTGGCGTATCACGGGAGCGGGACGGGGCCCAGCGCCGGCCGCCGGGCTCCCACAGGCGCAAGACAAAGGCCCGGCCCGGCCCAGGCCAGCGCCGCGAGATTAATTGAGGATCCACTCGATAAACCTGTTCGATGTTCTCCGATTAGACCGTGTCCGGCTGGCCTCTCCCTTCCCTTCGTCTCCCCACCTCTCCGCCCGCGCGCCTCCCCCCTCCCCCCAGCCTCGTCACTGTGCCCCCACCATAGCTCCCGCGCCTCTTGTGCTTCCACGGCTCTCCGTTCAGTTTTACATTGCCCTCTTTCTCACTGTCTCATTTGGCCTTAATCTCGAGATGCTGGGTCACAGTGCACGGAGAGGAAGCGCTGCTCCTTACTTACGCTTTTTTTTTTCCTCGTTGTCTTTTTAAACTATTATTACTCCCAGAACCTGGTGCTTAGTAGCGCTTCCCGCGTGGACACAACTCTCTTAATTGCCTTACTGTTTACGGCAAGGGGTTAAAAATGTAGTTGTCGCGTTTTTGTTGTGCACCTTATGGAGGATACTTAAACTTTTGTTATCTCTAATTTCAGTCTAGTCTAATGTTATCCAAATAATTTTGATTTACTTGGTATACTGTTGTCTTAGTATAGCTTGTCATTAGCACTTTCGAAATGTACACAGACTGTTTTCATTTTCTGTTCCTTTCGTCCTTTCAGTTTCGCCTCAACTCTCTCGTCTTAACATTACCATGCCATCTTAGCATTAGGTCCTTTTCGATTAGATATTCGGCCATGTTTTAGCTGCTCGTATATTATTGTTGTTATCATAAAAATTAAGAGAAAATGACGTTACGATTTTGTCTATGCTCTGTTTCTTTTCCGTTGTGCTTTACCAGTGTTGCAAAAATTTTAATTCTTAGTACACAATTTGATTAATAATTTTATAGAAATGCTTTTCGTTTCATTTGTGAAATTAAGAAACATGTCTCATTTAACGTTACTTATTAATTTTCCCTTTTGTGTACTTGGGAATCTATTCCTGTCTGTCGCTGAAAGCAAAGCAGAGCTCAAGTTGAAACATTACATGCAGCTGTCCCCTGTATCAATCTCGGAAGGTTTTTGCTCTTAGGCATTGTTGTAAAAGTCAGGAGCTTCCAATAGAGAAAGAATGGGGCTGTAAAGTGTAGACAGAAAGGACAATTGGAAAGTAATGTTTTTTAAAGTTGCTGTGTAACTTGTATTCTGATAAGTTATTCTTATTTATTAAGCAAAGTCTTAAGTGGCGTCTAATGCTCACTGGAACATGCAGTTTTTCCTGACATATTAAAACATACAGTTGTTAAACATCTTCATAAGAAACATGGCAGGAGATACTTCAATAATTATTGTCCAACTTCCTTACTTACATCTTTTTTTCCAAAAAAATGTACACTGAATAATAATAATAATAATTATTATTATTATTATTATTACCGGATTAATCGATACAAAGATGAATTAATATCACCATCTTGTTGTATTCCTGTTATCCTCCGCCAAGTCTCTTTATCCAGTGCATCTTCCTTGTCGATGTTGCGATGTTCCATTACTCTTTATGTGGTCTGTCCAAGAACGTCGTGGTCTTCCGCGCTTACGTCTGCCGGGGGATTTCCATTCATAAACCTTCTTTGGCCACCAATGATGTGGCATTCTCATCATATGCCCGTACCATTTTAATGATTTTCTTTTAATTAGATAGAATCACTGTATCATTTGCCTTCATTCTAGTGCTTACTTAATAATAATAATAATAATAATAATAATAATAATAATAACAGCAATATTTAGTAATAATGAACCACTAGACAGAAGAAAGGGTTAATACCTACTTTTAAATGTGCGTATCAGTTTTTTTTCTTTCTGGAAGTGGCCGATCTCTGGTCGCACTTAATGATGATCCAACCTTTTACTACGCTGTACAGAGTACGAGTGCCGAGCCAACTTATGACTTGCCAGCGCAGGCGCTGACGATGGGTGGAGGAGGATAGGCAACTGCAGCACTATGGAAATCGGAACAACTGTATTATGCTTGATGTTTCTCGGAAGTCGCTAAAGGGTCTCATTATGCAACCCAGGATGAATATGTTCTGGGTGGTTTGTGCCATATTTTAAACAAAAGCAAGTTTTTCACGCATCTCAACGTTTTTAGAGATCTTAACTCGTAATAAAGTAGTAATAAATTAAAACATCATACCTGATGCCGAAAACAGCGAAAATTTAGTAAACGATAAAGCTTTTCCCTTTCATAATTTTGTGGGGTGTGTCTGCAAGAAAAAGATTCGTATAGGTTTGAAATTATGTGTAAAGTTTATTGACAATCGCTAAGTGCTCTCATTATCAAGTAGTGGATGAATCAAGTTTGGGTATTTACGCTGCTGCAAGACAGGCACAGTTGCTGGCTGTAATACTTGTCTTATTGCGTTAATCTGTTACGATGAAACTATAGCTATGAAAGAGTACATTATGACGACATTTTGAATTTTTAAATTTGTTAGTAATTATCTGCATTATTGAAAATCAAATTTTTGTTACACCTGGAGGACGTTACACGGCACGCTGCAACTGGCACTGGGTTCCGGGTTCCAGGATGGGTAAGTCAGTTGGTCCTCAGGAATGGGGCAGGGGGTGGCTGCTCACAAATTGGCTTGTTATATACCGTATCGAGCAACACTTTGCTCCCGTATTAATGGCTGTTAATTTTCGTGCTGCAGTTTGGTGTTAAGTACCTTAGAGGGCTTGTGCACAGATGAAATGTCAGCTCATTAATGAAAACTTGATATTTTTCTGATCCACGAAAGTGTTTGACAAACAACAGTCAAACAAAAGTTACGTTACGTACTGGAATTTTCAACGCCTTCATTGTTGGCTGGGAAGCTGTTTTTCAGTCTGATTGCTGAAAGATTTCTACAGCTGTTGCCTCCTTCCGCGTCCAGAACATCCTTGATGACAGTGATTGAAGATAACTGCCGAAAAAGACGATATGTGACGATACAAAAGAAATCCATAGAATGGAAGCATAAGTGCTTATCTGACTCTTTTGTAATAAACTGTTTTTCAGAATGTCACCATTCCCAGACTGTTACTAGCAAACATGACGAATTCGAATAACATTCGCTATTCATCAACTCCTTTCATGGTAACAGTATGTTTATTTAAAACTTTCATCGCATTCTATAACACAACATTGTGCTCGATTGTCTCGTCACGACCTGGATAATCATACATGGGAAATCTCTGGTTTGAGCTGATTCAATTCCATCGTTGCATTGCCGGCGCGTGTTACTGCATTCTCTGATCGCAGTGGCTACTCTTATAATGAAAGAAATTACTGTTACTGGCCCTTAAAACTCATTTTAAATACGCCAAATCAGTTGTCGCTAAATGCTCTCTGAAGAATGACGGATCGATCTGTTTAGAATTTATCGGACGCGCTTACTTGCGTTACCATGTCCCGGCAAGCGTCGCTGAACGATGTCTTACAGCAAAAACCTTCAGTAATTAGCGGTTAAATAAATAGCTCTCGTCTGTAGTTATTAATCGGGTTCTCTTTCTCAGATGATTTGATCATTCTTTGCCATTGAGCCTCAATGTTCCTCATTATCAGTAACGACTTGGTCCAACTGTAAAATATACAAAGCAATTTGTACTAATCAGTAGTGCTTTTGGCATCCAGTTTCGTTGCTGCTCTGCAGCCATTCAAGCACATCATGTAACTTCAGTTACGTGTTGCTTTCCCACATTTAGTTTGTACGTCGTAATCTAGGACGGTATCTTAGAAACTACTTACAGTTCTACGCTAATGGGTGTTCTTGCAGCTCGTCGTTCTTTCCTGGAGCGATTGTAGCTTGCAGTTCTATTTTATTTATTCTGTTCTCGAGCTGAAGCAACTCTACGTATGACTCCTTTGCGAAGCTATTTTTCGGGGAGTATGTGAACGATTTTGAAAGGACTAGATATTGCGTATTGTAAAAGCGGAAAAAAATGTTTTATCAATCTGAGGCTGTAGGGAAGTAATATATTGCTGTCCCAAAGAAGAAGGCATGTTGCGGAAATACTAAATTGGCACTGGACATCCGAACACGAGGGACTGAATATGAAACATGAACACAACACCCGAGAAACAGTGAAAACATGTGCGACTCAACTATTGTTAGACCGAGCTAAGTGGTGCAGCAGCTAAACTCCTAATTTAAACCCACCAAGAGAGCATTTCAAAATCACATTTAACCGTCTGGATGTGTTTCTGTATTTTTCCTGGTCACGTTAGTCAAGTAATTCGATGGCCGATCTCTTCTGCAGATACTATCCAGTGATTGCGGAAGTTACTTTCTTAGCAGACGGGAGCTCCGTATCTTGGTGGACCTTACGTTTGACGGATAACGCACTCGAGCGCTGTGCGTATCACATGTGGGGGGAAGCGTAAGCCGCGGCTAAGCGCAGGCGCCTCTCAGCCTTCCAAGGCAGCCTGGCTGGGGAGGGTCCTGCGTCGCATTAGCCAGCCTGCGGGTGTGAGCGCCCGCGCGCCGTGCTAACGCCGCAGTGAGGAAGGCCACCACAGCCATCGTCAACACGAGTCGTTCAGCCGGTTGGCGGCCGTGCAGGCGTAGATACAAGCAGCGGTTTGCAGGCAAACGCATCTGAACAGGGTCTCTTTGAAATGAATTTATGGGTTCGGTGTATCGCGAGGTACTAATTGAAATAAAATAAATAGCACATAGCCGGTCTAGGTAAGCATGAGGTTTTGAGTTCAAGGCGAAAAAGGAACACACGCCGGCCGTTGAACGATGAACCCTGCGTAGGTTCTGACCTTATGAAGGGTGAGAGAAACTAAGTACCTTCCGAGGTATCTGCATAGAACGGGGGACATGTCCTAAGGTGGACAGATTAATAAGGAGACTCCGCAGAGGGAGACCAGCAAGTAAAAATTTGTTCAACGGAATACTGCAGTGTAGTTGTAAGTGGACTCAACCGCAGTCTTAAGTTAACTATTCAAGGTTGAAAAATGAAGAACAGAAGAAGTTAAGTAACGTGAAACCTGACCAATAACTGATGCTTGTTGTGGCGTTCTTTCAGTGGTACGTCTGCACTTGGCAATAGAGTTTCAGTGTAATTTTTCACTCGTACACGAATGCCCTCGACGTTACGGTGGAATTTAACTTAGAAACTAGACTGGCTACTGTTTAAATAATTGCTATCCCGCGACGTGCCGTATTCTTTAAAGAGGCCGATGACACGATTACGTTATCCTCAATTCAGAAATTTCGTTAGCAAATGTAATGTGAGCGAATTTTCGTGCATAGTACTGCCTTTGAATCCTGAACGACGTAAGGATGTATACATTTCTTCATGTTGTACCTCAGAACGAACGGCTGCCTGTTAGGAAGACTATATACTGTAATTCCTGCCCCCCCCCCCCCCCCTCCACCCTTGAACCAAGACCTTGCCGTTGGCGGGGAGGCTTGCATGCCTCCGAGATACAGATAGCCGTACCGTACGTACAACCACAGAGGGGTATCTGTTGATCTGTTGAGAGGCCAGAAAAAACGTGTGGTTCCTAAAGAGGGGCAGAAGCCTTTTCAGTAGTTGCAGGGGTAACAGTCTGAATGATTGGCTGATCTGTCCTTACAACATTAACCAAAACGGGCTTGCTGTGCTTGGTACTGCGAACGGCTGAAAGCAAGGAGAAACTACAGCCGTAAATTTTCGCGACGGCATGCAGCTTTAGTGTATGGTTAAATGATGATGGCGACCTCTTGGGTAAAATATTCCGGAGGTAAAGTAGTCTCCCATTCGGACCTCCGGGCGGGGATTACTCAGGAGGAAGATGGTTCAAATGGCTCTGAGCACTATGGGACTCAACTTCTGTGGTCATCAGTCCCCTAGAACTTAGAACTACTTAAACCTAACTAACCTAAGGACATCACACACATCCATGCCCGAGGCAGGATTCGAACCTGCGACCGTAGCAGTCGCACGGTTCCGGACTGCGCGCCTAGAACCGCGAGATCAGGAGGAAGACTTCTAGTCAGGTGAATACAGGATTATAAATACAAAATCAAATAAGGGTAATGCTGGTTTAGGTTTAATAATGAATAAAAAATAGAAACGCGGGTAAGCTGCTACGAACGGCATAGTGAACGCATTATTGTAGCCAAAATAGACACGAAGCCCACACCTACCACAGTAGTACAAGTTTATACGCCAACTAGCTACGCAGATAAAGAGATTGGTGTGGTAAAAGAAATTATTCAGATACTTGAGGGAGACGAAAATTTAATAGTCATGCGAGACTGGAATTCGGTAGTAGGAAAAGGAAGAGAAGGAAAAGTAGTCGTGAATATGACTGGGAGTAAGGAATGAAAGAGGAAGCCGCCTGGCAGAATTTTGCACAGAAAAAAATGAGATCGACAGGAAGTGCAAAATGGCCAAGTAAGGATGGCTAGAGGACAAATGTAAGGATGAAGAGGCATATACCACTAGGGTTAAGATAGATATGGACTACAGGAAAATTAAAGAGACGTTTGGAGAAAAGAGAATCACCTGTATGGATGTTAAGAGCTCAGATGAAAAATCAGTCCTAAGCAAAGAAGGAAAAGCAGAAAGGTGGAAGAAGTATATAGAGGGTCTATACAAGAGCGACGTACTTGATGGCAATATTATTTAAATGGAAGAGGACGTAGATGAAGAAGAAATGGGAGATACGATACTGCGTGAAGAATTTGAGCACTGAAAGACCTACGCCGGAAAAAGGCCCCGGGAGTAGGCAACATTCCATTAGAACCACTGACAGCCGTGGGAGATCCAGACATGACGAAACTCTACCATCTACTGAGCAAGATGTATGAGACAGGCGAAATACCCTCAGACTTCAGGAAGAATAAAATAACTCCAAAGAAAGTAGTGTCGAAAGGTGTGAAAATTACCGAACTATCAGTTTAATAAGTGACGGTTGCTAAACACTAAGACGAATTCCTTACAGACGAATGGAAAAACTGGTAGGAGCCGACTTAGGGAAGATCATTTTGGATTCCGTAGAAATGTTGGAACACGCTAGGCAATACTGACCCAACAACTTACCTTGGAATATAGATGAAGGAAAAGCAAATCTACGTTTCTAGCATTTGTAGACTTAGAGAAAGCTTTTGACAATGTTGATTGGAATACTCTCTTTCAAATTCTGAAGGTGGCAGGGGTAAAATACAGGGAGCGAAAGGCTATTTACAATTTGTACAGAAACCAGATGGCAGTTATAAGAGTCGAGGGGTATGAAAGGAAGGAAGTGAGACAGGGTTGTAGACTATCCCCGATAATATTCAATCTGTATATTGAGCAAGCAGTAAAGGAAACAAAAGAAAAATTCTGAGTAGGAATTAAAATCCATGGAGAAGAAATAAAAGCTTTGAGGTTTGCCGATGACATTGTAGTTCTGTAAGAGACAGCAAAGGACCTGGAAGAGCAGCTGAACAGAATGGACAGTGTCTTGAAAGGAGGAGATAAAATGAACATGAACAAAAGCAAAATGGGGATAATGGAATGTTGTCGAATTAAATCAGGTGATGCTAAGGGAATTAGATTAAGAAATGAGAGCCATGAAGTAGTAGATGAGTTTTACCATTTGGCAAGCAAAATGACTGATGACGGTCGAAGCAGAGAGGATACAAAATGTAGACAGGCTATGACATGGAAATCGTTTCTGAAGAAGAGAAATTTGTTAACATCAAGGATAGATTTAAATGTCAGGAAGTCTTTTCTGAAAGTATTTGTATGGAGTGTAGCTATGTATGGAAGTGAAACATGGACGATAAATAGTTTGGACAAGAAGAGAATAGAAGCTTTCGAAATGTGGTGCTACAGAAGAATGCTGAAGATCAGATGGGTAGATCACACAAATAAGAGAAGGTGCTGAATAGAACTGGGGAGAAGAGGAATTTGAGGGACCACTTAACTAGAAGTAATGATCGGTTGGTACGACACGTTCTGAGCCATCAAGGGATCACCAATTTAGTATTGGAGGGCAGCGTGGAGGGTAAAAATCTTAGAGCGACACCAAGAGATGAATATTCAGAAGGATGTAGGTTGCAGTAATCACCCGGAGATAAAGCAGCTTGCTCAGGATTGAGTAGCATTGAGAGCTGCATCAAACTAGTCTCTGGACTGAAGACGACAACAACAACAACTTGCTGTAATTGTAATTACGACTATCTTCTGGTAATTTCTGTATTTGTTTATTACGAAAACTGGAAATAAATTTTTTGTCGATGGAGTGTTTATTTGACAAACTACTACCCATTCTTACCTTAAGCTTCAAAGAATATTTCTTATTATTAAAAAACATGATGCAAGCGTCGATAATACTGTCAGTATATGAACAGATTGGACTTATACAAAAATGACTAGTTGAAAAATATTAGAAGTCTTGTTAACAGAAGAATAGGGAATCGATGAAAACGACAAACAATTTGACGAACGTTTTGTGAAACAAACTTCATTTCAAGTTGGCGCTATTGCATCGTGAAACAAAATCTCTAGCTGATATTATAACGACAAAAATAAAGGATATTCTTTGACTGTTATCTTATGTCGTTCAAATGCAAATACTACGTGGTTACTAAATTTAAAATATTCCCGAAAAGAACTTGCCTGGAAAGTGCGATATTACTGATATACGAATACACGATTGCACTTTTAAACTGAATATTGTTACTTTGTTCGTGGTGCTCCAGTTCACGTTCGTATAAATTGCGGCGTGTCACATCAAAATCACATACTTTCGGAGTACAATATTTCTTTGCCCCTACTTCGATTCTAGGCAGTAGGTTGATGTATTACCACACTAGTGACCATATGATCTTCGTAATAAGCCTTCACCTATCAGCAGTGTCCTTTCCGTCTTGATTATTGTCGTAATCTTACTGTAAACTGGTATCATTGTACGACTGTATACGGCATAATTTTGTATTGAGTATTGCTTCTAGTTATGTGCCGATTGGAACATGTGCTAAACGAAACGATTAACTATCTTTTCATGTTGTTGTTTCAGTGTATGAACTATGGAATTTACTGTAGCGTCCTTTCTCATCTTGAAAGTTTTGTCGGTCTCGAACACAAGAAGCTTAAACCGTTGAGAATGCCTTTGACATCGTATGTGTTCTTTTCGTACTGGAGCCTTGCGGTGGCGAGTAATGGAACACATGTATTAAACTACAAGCTTGCTATTTTGTGCGATATAAACACTGAGAAGGGCATGATGATGAGCGTTAGGTTTCGGACGTAATTGTAGAGTATGTGCTGCGTGAAGGGCGTCGTTGATTTGTTGTGCGAGTAGTTCCTATTACATAGACAGCAACTGTTGAAGGAGGGGTGACGATTAGTTGAAGAGTTCTTTTAGTTATGATTTGCAGAAGGAACACGAGAAAAGTGAGAGCGGGAGGTTTGCGTGTGAAGTGGTATCCAGTCGTTGATGTTGTCTGTTATGTACTCCTATAATGTCCCAATGAGCAGCTTGAATAAGGAAATTATTGTAAGTAGTTAAACACTGTCAGTTTCACTAGGCGTGGTAATTTATTTACACGCAGGTAAATCAACACTGCACGCAAGCTTACACTTATTCAAATTTATCTAGCTAACACAGATCGCTTATGTTATTAAAGTCTTCGAATTTGGTGAAAACTTAATGCATGTAGTATAATGGAAAATCAAAATCTAGTTGTTTGACTTCGACGAACCGGATGTTGAACGAAGTGAAAATTAATCTACATCAGCAGCGCCATGTGACTTGCCTGGTGTCGTTCTGCGTCGGTTATTTCCGGGATCTAGGCTTCACACAGGCTTTGTGTACTTAAATCAGTGAGATAATCTCGGCCAGTTTCAACACCTTCAAGTTAAACACACGTTAGGTCGTGGAGAATACAGAGGAAGCGAGAACCGAAATACTAGTTATGAGTCCTGCTCTGGTGTTGCGGCCGCAAATGGAGAGCGTACGGTGCGTCCTGGATTCACTGTAGATTGTGGTGGCTCGTCGCAGCCTAACTAGACGAAACCATCTCCGAACGTGTCGCGTTATTCACCGTCTCGAATTTATCGGGTTTACGCCAGCCTGGGATTGCTGTGGCATCGGCGGCCAGTGATAAACTGTCGGCGCAATTGTTGCTGCGGAACATTTTTATTTGTCGCCGGTAATTGATTACACGGGCCGCGGGGAAGCCCGCCCCGCGCGAGTGTTAATTTGCGTTGCGTGTGCGCCGCGCCGCGCTCACTGCAGCCGATACTGCTGCGCTCGCGGTCTTGCCCGCCAGCTAATGAACAGCCGGCTGGGCTGGGCGAGCTCTTTCCTATACATTTTCGTTCGGCGGTCTGCTCGCGAAATAATTGCTGCCGCCGTTGGAGTGTAGTCCAATTAGGTGTTCATTTAAGTCAACCTGCCCTATAGGGCTACTACGCTAGACTGTGAGGCGTCCAGTGATATACCAGTCCCGCACAGTGGCGTGCGGAATAACACACGGATGTAAAAACACTTGAGGGCACACAGTATAATAAGTGTATTAGGTACGTACATGTGACATCGAAAATGTCTGGGGTAACGTACGTTGCTTTTGAGGTAACAAGACACAGCGACTTTATCTTATTTCTTGCGCACATGAACTGGCTCCTCGCAGTTTTGTTTAGTAACAAATTTCGCATAGCATAATGTCTTTGTGCTGTCTGCCATGCGGTTGACGAAGATCACACGCTGTTCTTTCCTTGTAGTCTGTGCACAATGCACGGAAAAGAAATTTTGTTTATTGTGGGTGATTATGCTAGGGCACGAACGCATGCATTGTCCTAGTATTACAACTTTAATGGATGACATTGTTAAGTTAATTAGTATTGTCCGTAGTTGTATTCAGTTTCCTTCCGCTGTCTTTAGGCTTCGCATTCTTTAGTTTTAGTTCAGCTGTTGACAGTTTCACGTCATACAAGAAGTAACATAAACCTGAAAGACGTCGTCTTATTTAGTTTTGATAGAAGAACATGGGGTGAGTTATTTGCTGAAGAGAAGTGAAGCTACGTTTTCGTTTGAACAGGACAGGTCCGCCGCAGGACCTGTGTGAAATCTTATAACTAGTGTGCAATATACACTGAACGGGATCACGTCTGTACTGTGTGCAGTAAATGTTTCGTGCTTGTGCTCAGCTTGGCAACCGAAACAACGGATCTCCTATGCTGGATCCCCTTGTACGCTAAAGCCCCTAATGTGCTTACCGAAGTGAGTTAGAATACGCCACATGGGGCAAGCGAGATGAAATGTATGTACCGTATGACGTCAGCAGTCTGTCACACTTTTCATACTACTACTACTACTACTACTGCTGCTGCCTGTCCGTTCATATCGAGCACCTGTATATGACGAAGTTAAAAAGACATAGTTTACATAGGTAAGAACCTTGTGTAATCAGATCGTTAGCAGCGTAAAAATTAAAGCTGCAGAAGTAAAAAAAAATACAGTTTTTAAAATTATATAAATAATCGCCTCGCTTTCCGTTCGGTGAGTTCATCCTTCATCCATATGTACTGACACACTGATGATGTTTGAAGTTCATGTAGTGAGAGTCCCATTTTTATCTCTGCATCGGTGTCATTTTGATGTAGCCATCATTATTTAGATAGATAATCCTTTATAATATGCCTTTCACTGCTGATATTGGAGACAGCTGAAAATGAACGCAAAGTCTGAAATGAAATGAAGTAAAAAATAAGTAAGTTGCGGTGCAGGAAGGGTATTCTTTTAATGTTTGATCGCTGCGAGGCACGGAACATAACAGACGATATGGATGGTTTTGCGACTAGCCGCTAGCGGTTGCATCGTTAAGCGCACTGATCGGAGTTGCATTACGGTTTGTGGCCGTGGGAGGCGTGAAGGCCATCATGGAAGTCTGGTGTGGCAGGCGCAATGTGTGGCGACAGAGGTCTACAGCGATCCGCCGTTTTGCGGTCAAACAAGCTAACGCAGAACGAGACGACTTGCTCTTAAAATCCTAGTTGGAACACAGTCTGCTAGAAAACTCTCCTTTGGATGTTACTGCCGCTTTATTATCACAAGAATATAATTAATTCTTGATTTCGAGGGTTCTGGCTAATACAATCAATTCTCTGTTTGCACTTGCCGCAGGCCGATTGTTGCCCGTGCATCTCCGGTCACTAGTTAGGTGACAACCTTATAAATTAAAAAATCAGTGTTTGCAAGTGAATAATTTTGGTTGTTTCCAATCGTGCGTTGTAAGTTAAGTGTATGGTGTCTGTGAAATTCCTCTAACAGTAGGCATGGGCTCAACTAGTGCAAGAATGCTCTAAATTGTCGAACTCTAAGACCAAGTTGCATTGCAAGGATTTCGGATTTGTTTTTTGTGGCTTATTTTCATCTTTGCTTTTTGGCGAAATTGGGAGAGTGACGTAATGACCCTGGGCAGTCCCGAATCCGACAGCCGGCAGGTTGCTGCTCACGCACGCCTCGACTGCTGGTAACCGGAGCGCTCTGGGTCGTCGTCGCGACACACAGGGGAAGACCGAAAAGCAGTGCTGCTAATGTCAAGACCTGTGCATTCTACGTAACGCATATGTCGCATCACGCCCAGGTCATCCGAGTGTTGACGGGAGACGAAAGCTCACCTTTATTCAAAGGGCGTTCAAAAAGTTTTGCACAGTCTCATGAAACCTCATTACTGAAGAGTGGAAACAGTGTTTTGACGGCGTCATTACCCAGGATGAAACATGGTTATTTTTGTCCGAACCTGAGAGCAAAACCCAATCCATGGAGTGGCGTCATCCAGGTTCCCCTCGGAAGAAGAAACGCCGGCCGCGGTGGTCTAGCGGTTCTAGGCGCTCAGTCCGGAACCGCGCGACTGCTACGGTCGCAGTTTAGAATACTGCCTGGGGCATGGATGTGTGTAATGTCCTTAGGTTAGTTAGGTTTATGTAGTTCTAAGTTCTAGGGGACTGATGATGGTTCAAATGGCTCTGAGCACTATGGGACTCAACTGCTGTGGTCATCAGTCCCCTAGAACTTAGAACTACTTAAACCTAACTAACCTAAGGAAATCACACACATCCATACCCGAGGCAGGATTCGAACCTGCGACCGTAGCAGTCGCACGGTTCCGGACTGCGCGCCTAGAACCGCGAGACCACCGCGGCCGGCGGGACTGATGACCACAGATGTTAAGTCCCATAGTGCTCAGAGCCATTTGAACAATTTTTTTGAAGAAGAAACCAAGACTTTCACGAACAGCACCCCGAAAGATGATGGCCTCCTCCTTCTGGGATCAGTGTGGTGTCATTTTCATTGACTTTTTGGAACCTGGTTACTGTTTGTAATTGGATAAGCTGCGACGTGCCATCAAGACCCACAGACCACAGACTCAGGGTCAGCTTATCGGACTACACAATGACAATGCCAAACCTCATACAGCCCTTTTGACGCAGGAGAAAATCAGGAAAATTGGTTGGAAAATTATTCCGAATCCTCCCTACAGTCCGGACGTGGCTCCGTCTGATTTTTACTTCTTTGGTCATCTGAAGGCCCACCTGCGTGGTAAAACATTTCATAGGAAGTCCTTATTTCTTGTCTCAAGCGATGGTGTAAAAGTCAATCCCCAGAATTTTACCAAAGTGCATTTACATCATGGAAAGAACGGCGGACCAGATGCGTCACAGCTGGTGGAGGCTACATTGAGTAGATTCAATATATAGCTAAATGTTCCACGTAAGTCCACAAAAAATTTCGTTCTCTTCCTGTAACAAATAAAAAACTTTTTGAACGCTCTTTTTATAATTTATAGCTCTATCTGAACAGATGAACTTGAAAATGTCTGTGTATGTTAACGAAAGAAGTCAGTGCCGAACAGTAATAGGAAGCAGAACTGAAAACTTACTAGGGGACCTTAGATGGAAGGCAATTCAATGACATGTACAACTCTACTTATCTGTGGGTAACACTAGTTTGGTAAACATTGCTGAAATTGAACCTGCACTGCTTAAGCGTCACATATGGTGAATGAACTATCAGCCTTGTTGGAAACAGGAAATACTCGAGATTACGGCCCGACGGGACATATCCATGCTTACTCCTGACAGAAGGTCGATGCTGTTGCGAGGGCACGTTAATTTTAAGACTCACTTTTTTTCCATATGACTGCTTTCAGATTTGTGACTATCATTAAGTATCATCCTTTGTAGTAGTAATACGGTGACGGATCAGTTTGTGGTGACCACAGGTCTGATGCTTGTACATACCGAAAACGTTGTTCATTCTTTTCCCTTGCCTGATGTCCTGTACACTTAAAATTTTTATTTAATAAGTAATATTTTTATAGTCATAACGAAGTTAGACAACTACACCAAACAGAGCAAAAGTGCCGCATGTTCTTTGCGCAGAATTCGTTCGGAAAATACGAGAAAAAAGTCTAAGTAAAGGAAGGCAAAATTATTAGCTTAAGCAAATTCGTATTCCTGTGGAAACGGTTGCCAGGCACCAGTAAAATCGATTGGTATTTTGATGTTTCTCGTAGCGTAGCTTGGAGCAGGTTAACAGGCTGGGGCGTGTAATTGCTGGCTGACCACGGGCGTGGTAAGGCGCATTCACGCAAGCAAACACCTGGGCGACTCATTACGCAGGTGAGCTGCTAGGGACGGAGGAACCACCCTCTGCCTGGATACCACCCACCTCCCTGCGAACGTAGCGGAGTTCTGGCTCACGTTCAAAAGCTATGGCCAATATCTTCGCTGTTCTGTTTCAATCCTCACATATTTTTAATGCGTAGTGTAAGCAGTCTCTTTAGCAGATCTGTTGCATCTTCTAAGTGTCCTGGTAATAAAACGCTATCGTTGGTTTGCCATCCCCACAACATTATCTGTGTGATAGTTCCAACTAAAAATGTTCGTAATTGCTAGGTATTTACTTGAATTGTAACAGTCTTTAAATTTGTGTGATTTATCGTCTACCCGAAGTTTAACGTGTGTCTTTTCGTACTCATTTGGATGACCTCACACTCTTTGTTGTTCAGATACAGTTGCCACATTTCAGACCATAGAGATCAAAATCATTTTGAAATTAGTTTTGATCATCTGATGACCTCACTAAATGACAGCCTCATGTGAAAACAAGAGGAGTTCACAGATTGCCTCCTGAATATTTATTGTAGGTTAGGAGCAGCAGAGGGATTACAACACTTTCGTGGGGAACGCCGGATATCACTTCCGTTTTACTGGATGATTTTTCCCAAGATTGCTACGTGATGTTGTTCTGTAATTCAGCGTATTACTCCAGTTTCCTTTCTTACGTATTGGTGTGACCTGTGATGAGAAATCTCGAACCCACTCACAATGCCATAGACAGTTTGATTAGACGTCTCGTGAGGAACAGTATCAAAAGCTTTCTGGAAACCTAAAAATAAGGAATCAGTTTGAGATCCTCTGTCAATAGTATTCATTACTTCGTGCGAATGAATAGCTAGTTGTGTTTCACAAGAATGATATTTTATGAATTAGTGCTGACTGTGAACAGACCGTTACCTTGGAGGTAATTCATAGTGTCGAACGCAGTATATGTTTCAAAATAGTACATGAGACTGACGTCAGTGATGTGGTTCTGTAATTCAGCGGATTACTCCAATTTCCTTTCTTTCATACTGGTGTGACCTGTGCAACTTTTCAGTCTTTTGGTAAGTACGAGACGATTCCATCAGTATACAATGAAAAGAATCTAAACGGTATGCTATGGACTGCAAAACTTGTCATCATTAGGTTCTTTAAGCTGCTTCGCTACACCAAGGGTGTCTACTTCTAAACTACTGCTGGCAGTTGTTGTGGATTCGAATTCTGGAATATTTATTTCGTCTTCTCTAGGGAAGGCCTTTCGGTATAACTCCGCTTTAGTTGCGCTACATTGATAATATTACCATCGGTATAGCGCTGTGAACGTATTGATTATGTGTTGCTTCTGGTCTGCTTTGCATACGACCAGAATCTCTTTGCATTTTCTGTCATTTCGAGACAGTTTCGTTGTAGACGCTATTAAAAACATTTCGCATTGAAGTCCACGTAATGTTTCGAGCTTCACTAAAACATCACCAACTTGGAGATGTTACATTTTTTTAAAAAAGTTTCGTATTCTTTTTTCGTTGCTTCTGCAACAGTTTTCTGACCTGACGTATGTTCCCTGTGGGATCATTACAGTGTTTTATTAATTTATTCAGTATGACTCAATTGTCTCAGATACTGTTTCTCTGAATTCAAGCCACATCTAGTCTACGATCCCACAGTCAGCTGGAAAGAAGAGGAGACTGTCTCTTAGGAAGGCGTCAAGCGATTTTTTTTCTGCTTTCTTAAGTAGTTATATTTTGCAGTTTTAAACGTGGCTCTCACTCAGCCAACCGGTTGCAAATAATTTTTAATACATTGACTTAGGTTTCGACACCTCGAGGGATGTCTTCATCAGAATGAATTTTTAACAACCGCAAAGTTACATTGCGAGCAGGCAACAGTTAAAAATTATGAGGAGACATGCTGAAGTCAAAAATTACAAATGTTCCAGCGTTTGGTACTTATACCTTGTAATGAACAACATGTAATACGATTCCTGACGATGTTTTATACCTACGACCGGTTTTGAACATGTACTTTGTTAACATACTGAGGGTAGATTGAATGTCACCGCCAATGAAATTGAATGAATGTGGTAACTCAAAAATGCCTCTGAGCACTATGGGACCTCACATCTGAGAGTCATCAGGCCCCTAGAACTTCAGAAGTAGTTAAACCTAACTAACCCAAGGACATAACACACATCCATGCCCGAAGCAGGATTCGAACCTGCGACCGTAGCAGTCGCGCGGTTCCGCACTGAAGCACCTAGAACCGCTCGGCCACAGCTCCCGGCCGCGAGGTAACTATTTCTGATGATGCTCAAGTTTTCTTTGGACTGTTCAGCATCTGAATCATGTGAAGGGAACTAACTATTAGTTTATTCTGATTGTGCGTAACCTCTGTCCATAATCACAGGAACTCTCTGCTCCGATTTCGCTACTTCTAACTGTAACAAACACGCCGCTAGCATCTGTATTTAATCTATCCTTTACCGTTAGGTCGTTTATGAAATTTCATAAATCTCCGGCTTTAGCCAGTTTTCGGAACCTCTAACGATTTGAGCTTCGGTGCTTTCTATTGGCGTTCGGAGCTGTGGTTCTTTTCCAGCACAGCAAAGACAGTTTACAACTACAATACTGATTGTTACTATGTCTACCATCTTCTTGTGTTTGTCCTGCTCTCTTTGAAACTGAAGCCTTTTCTACCCCACCAACCTATGGCGCAGGGTGAGAAATCTGCAATTTACACGGATTGCAGAACCGGATGAATGCCTGATTCAGATCCCCTATTCTGCTTTGTGCCAGAGGTCCTCCTCAGTCGGTCCTGTCGACGGTGCTACAGGTAGTGAGTTCTGCATTTATCTCGAAGGCAAGAGCGGCCGTCTTATCACTTCAGCCAGCCTCCAGTAAGAAGAGCGAACTTCTTGTGATACAAAGCGACACACATCGTTAGTACCGACGTGTGCCATCATATGCAGTGTACTGCACCCGGTGTTCGTCACGGCAACTAAAGCACTCGTTTACATACGTCGTTTATTATTATTATTATTATTATTATTATTATATCCTTGGAGAACTCGTCTGTAAAGCAACGTCCATGTGTTTTGATAAAAGCATGTAACCCTCTGAAGATGCATGTGTCAGCTCGAAACTGTTAACGCTGTAATAAAGTAAACCAAATTACGGACGGTTGCTGTTGTGTACCATCAACTTTCTGTTTTTTACTTTTATTTTTTATTATCGTCGTTTATTTACTGATCTACGGAATCTACACTCCTGGAAATGGAAAAAAGAACACATTGACACCGGTGTGTCAGACCCACCAAACTTGCTCCGGACACTGCGAGAGGGCTGTACACGCAATGATCACACGCACGGCACAGCGGACACACCAGGAACCGCGCTGTTGGCCGTCGAATGGCGCTAGCTGCGCAGCATTTGTGCACCGCCGCCGTCAGTGTCAGCCAGTTTGCCGTGGCATACGGAGCTCCATCGCAGTCCTTAACACTGGTAGCATGCCGCGACAGCGTGGACGTGAACCGTATGTGCAGTTGACAGACTTTGAGCGAAGGCGTATAGTGGGCATGCGGGAGGCCGGGTGGACGTACCGCCGAATTGCTCAACACGTGGGGAGTGAGATCTCCACAGTACATCGATGTTGTCGCCAGTGGTCGGCGGAAGGTGCACGTGCCCGTCGACCTGGGACCGGAACGCAGCGACGCACGGATGCACGCCAAGACCGTAGGATCCTACGCAGTGCCGTAGGGGACCGCACCGCCACTTCCCAGCAAATTAGGGCCACTGTTGCTCCTGGGGTATCGGCGAGGACCATTCGCAACCGTCTCCATGAAGCTGGGCTACGGTCCCGCACACCGTTAGGCCGTCTTCCGCTCACGCCCCAACATCGTGCAGCCCGCCTCCAGTGGTGTCGCGACAGGCGTGAATGGAGGGACGAATGGAGACGTGTCGTCTTCAGCGATGAGAGTCGCTTCTACCTTGGTGCCAATGATGGTCGTATGCGTGTTTGGCGCCGTGCAGGTGAGCGCCACAATCAGGACTGCATACGACCGAGGCACACAGGGCCAACACCCGGCATCATGGTGTGGGGAGCGATCTCCTACACTGGCCATACACCTCTGGTGATCGTCGAGGGGACACTGAATAGTGCACGGTACATCCAAACCGTCATCGAACCCATCGTTCTACCATTCCTAGACCGGCAAGGGAACTTGCTGTTCCAACAGGACAATGCACGTCCTCATGTATCCCGTGCCACCCAACGTGCTCTAGAAGGTGTAAGTCAACTACCCTGGCCAGCAACATCTCCGGATCTGTCCCCCATTGAGCATGATTGGGACTGGATGAAGCGTCGTCTCACGCGGTCTGCACGTCCAGCACGAACGCTGGTCCAACTGAGGCGCCAGGTGGAAATGGCATGGCAAGCCGTTCCACAGGACTACGTCCAGCATCTCTACGATCGTCTCCATGGGAGAATAGCAGCCTGCATTGCTGCGAAAGGTGGATACACACTGTACTAGTGCCGACATTGTGCATGCTCTGTTGCCTGTGTCTATGTGCCTGTGGTTCTGTCAGTGTGATCATGTGATGTATCTGACCCCAGGAATGTGTCAATAAAGTTTCCCCTTCCTGGGACAATGAATTCACGGTGTTCTTATTTCAATTTCCAGGAGTGTATATGTAGAGTTTAGTAGCTCATGTGGTTAAATCTTACGGTGGAAATCGAAGGGCTATATTTTCTATCCCTCGTATAACAGTTTTATACATCAGTGTATTTTTATCTTAACGCCATGATGTTGACTGCTTGTGCTGACATTCAGTTCAGTTCAGTGCATGACTTGTGTTCCATGTGCCCATGTAACGACGCCAGGTGCAGCAGTTGTATGTTCATTGTACACATGTCAGTATGTACACCTCGAGTAGGGTCCTGGACTAGTTGCTCAAAATATAGAACTTAACGCTAAAATTAAAACAAATGTTATAGCTTTTGTATATTGATGTTAATACCGACAACGAGTAAATATGAAATAAAGCTCGTCGATTCAGCTAAATGCCTAGGGATTAAACTGGAATCATACAAAGAAAATTTTATTAGGAAGGTTAACCCAAGACTGCGTTTTATTGGCAGAACGGATCTAATAAAGAGGCTGCCTGAATTAGGCTTGTGAGTAGTCTTGTGCAGTCCTACTGCGGAGTATAGGATCCTTGCCAGATAGTATTGACGAGGAACATAAAAAAAATGCTCAAATGTGTGTGAAATCTTAGGGGACTTAACTGCTAAGGTCATCAGTCCCTAAGCTTACACACTACTTAACCTAAATTATCGTAAGGACACACACACACACACACACACACACACACACACACACACACACGCACACGCACACGCACACACACACACACACGCCCGAGGGAGGACTCGAACCTCCGCCGGGACCAGCCGCACAGTCCATGACTGCAGCGCCCGAGACCATTCGGCCAATCCCGCGCGGCCGAATAACCTCGAAAAAGTTCTAAGGTCAGCACGTTTTGTACTATCGCGAAATAGCGGAGAGAATGAGAGTGTGTCATGGATAACATACGCGAGCTAGGGTGACAACCATTAAAACAGATTGGCGGGGACGTGAGCGTTTCACGAACTTTCAATCACCCACTTTCTCCTCAAGTATTTTGTTGACTCCCACCGACTTAGGTAGAAATAACCATGGTAATTAAATAC
This sequence comes from Schistocerca gregaria, assembly GCF_023897955.1. Classification (NCBI taxonomy): domain Eukaryota; kingdom Metazoa; phylum Arthropoda; class Insecta; order Orthoptera; family Acrididae; genus Schistocerca; species Schistocerca gregaria. Next base: position 800,911,701 of record NC_064921.1, on the reverse strand, counting down.
AAAAAATGAGAGATTTCACGGAAAGATTTACAATTTCGTTCCTTCCCCGAGCTATTCGAGTTCGAAGACATCGTTTAGAAGTGTTGAGATGGATTCAGGCACGTAACTGTGAACTGCAGAGGACCCAATTTAGAAGTTAAAATGAATTGTTTTGTTGCTGTCACACGCAAACACAGTAATCACATTAAAATAAAGAGATTTTTAAATGGGATAGAAAATTATTATTATTTACCTAGGTTACTCATTTCTAGGGTCCCAGTTGTTCTGTAAGTTTCGATGCGGGACGTCTGGTCACCCTGATGTAGGCGTGTCATAAAATGAAGATGAAACGTAAAACTAAATTAGCACCAGCATAGACTTTCCTTAACCCTAAATGGACAAAGACCAGGCAGACCTAATGTACTGACGGACGGGGATAATCGAACATTGTGGAGGGTGACTGGGGAAAAGTCATGAGACCTGCAGAAGGAATCACTCGTGAGTTCAAATGTACTACCAGCAGTTCAAAATATCTCGAAAATTTTAACAATCACTGCAAAGATAAAGGAACTTCTACATCTACATTTATACTCCGCAAGCCACCCAACGGTGTGTGGCGGAGGGCACTTTACGTGCCACTGTCATTACCTCTCTTTCCTGTTCCAGTCTCGTATGGTTCGCGGGAAGAACGACTGTCTGAAAGCCTCCGTGCGCACTCGAATCTCTCTAATTTTACATTCGTGATCTCCTCGAGAGGTATAAGTAGGGGGAAGCAATATATTCGATACCTCATCCAGAAACGCACCCTCTCGAAACCTGGACAGCAAGCTACACCGCAATGCAGAGCGCCTCTCTTGCAGAGTTTGCCGCTTTGAGTTTGTTAAACATCTCCGTAACGCTATCACGGTTACCAAATAACCCTGTGACGAAACGCGCCGCTCTTCTTTGGATCTTCTCTATCTCCTCTGTCAACCCGATTTGGTACGGATCCCACACTGATTGGCAATACTCAAGTACAGGTCGAACGAGTGCTTCGTAAGCCACCTCCTTTGTTGATGGACTACATTTTCTAAGGACTCTCCCAATTAATCTCAACCTGTTACCCGCCTTACCAACAATTAATTTTATATGATCATTCCACTTCAAATCGTTCCGCACGCATACTCCCAGATATTTTACAGAAGTAACTGCTAGCAGTGTTTGTTCCGCTATCATATAATCATACAACAAAGGATCCTTCTTTCTATGTATTCGCAATACATTACATTTGTCTATGTTAAGGGTCAGTTGCCACTCCCTGCACCAAGTGCCTATCCCCTGCAGATCTTCCTGCATTTCGCTACAATTTTCTAATGCTGCAACTTCTCTGTATAGTACAGCATCATTCGCGAAAAGCCGCATGGAAATTCCGACACTATCTACTAGGTCATTTATATATATATTGTGAAAAGCAATGGTCCCATAACACTCCCCTGTGGCATGCCAGAGGTTACTTTAACGTCTGTAGACGTCTCTCCATTGATAACAACATGCTGTGTTCTGTTTGCTAAAAACTCTTCAATCCAGCCACACAGCTGGTCTGATATTCCGTAGACTCTTACTTTGTTTATCAGGCGACAGTGCGGAACTGTATTGAACGCCTTCCGGAAGTCAAGAAAAATAGCATCTACCTGGGAGCCTGTATCTAATATTTTCTGGGTCTCATGAACAAATAAAGCGAGTTGGGTCTCACACGATCGCTGTTTCCGGAATCCATGTTGATTCCTACAGAGTAGATTCTGGGTTTCCAAAAACGTCATGATATTCGATCAGAAAACATGTTCTAAAATTCTACAACAGATCGACGTCAGAGATATAGTTCTATAGTTTTGCGCATCTGCTCGACGACCCTTCCTGAAGACTGGGACTACCTGTGCTCTTTTCGTTCCTCTAGAGACTTGCGGTACACGGCTGTTAGAGAGGGGGCAAGTTCTTTCGCGTACTCTGTGTAGGATCGAATTGGTATCCCGTCAGGTCCAGTGGACCTTCCTCTGTTGAGTGATTCCAGTTGCTTTATGCATCAGCAGCATGGAGACAGAAGTTTAATACCTATCTACGCTTGTAATTAACGCTAATGCGAATTACCCACCTCATCAAAGTCCCACACATCCAAAACCGTCCAATCTAGTTTGAAATTGAGACAAGTATCCCTCTTGGATCTGCCTTTCGACAGCCTAGATGGAATTAAAAAAAAAAGGCAAAATGGAATATGCTTGCAAAAAATCTGGAGTAATATCTTGGTTGGATTCCTCCAAAAGCAAATAACTATGAGAAGCTTGTTGGAACTATTATAAAGTGCAGCAAACAAGGCAATCCCGAATGGCTACCGCAGATAATGTTACTCCAGGTTGGAAGTGAACTAGCGAGAAATACTGTGGTGAATTTCTAATAAGTGGTGACCCAGAAACAGCGGATAATCTTCTTCGGAAGCTCGATACAGCCAGACGTGCTGTAGCCTGATTAATATTACTTGATAGCTGACACATTACGTTTACAGCTGGTTTGCATGTGATGAGCTTCGCACAACATTGCATAAAGCAGAGTTTTTGAAGGCTGTAGTTCATCGTTACGACTGAGTGATCACGGTCAAAAATATAACAACTTGATTCAGTATTGTACTATAGCGCAGTGGTTAGCGAGGAAGGTCGTAGGTTCGAATATCGTGAAATGTCGATTTTTTTAAAGTTTCTAAATCCAGTCTAAAGAGTGTAATTACGATTTTTATTCAGTTACTTTGTTTAAATGTAGAAATTTTTCATTGCTTTGTCATTTTCATCATCATATAAATTTTCTTATTTGCTCTTTTTTTCTATCTATCATTCTTTTTTTGTCTGAAATGTGCCTGTGTCGCGTATAATCATCAACCAAGTGCCAACGAGGATTGCTCATCGCTTCGTAGCGCGGCAACCTGTGTAACCATTGAGGGGGTGGTGTCAAGTAACCAATGAAAGCGATGAATTACAGTTTGCTTCTAGCGCTGAAACTGAACTTGTTCTGTCTTGAGTTTGCTCGTTGAAGTTAGCTTTCATAGCCGTGAACAAAGCGACCGTGATTTTAGTTCTGCTGCAGATTGCTCTCGGATACAGGGCACACCACGAGGTTGCTGTTAGCTTAGAACATGAGTTTAAATTCAGGGCTGCGAACCGCGTCTTTTGCCACTTGGTAACTTAAAATCAGCTATCGACAGGGCATCTCACATGCCCCACACATTCGCGGCGCTCACATACTACACAGTTCCATGCTACACATTAACAGCATTTCTGAAGTTGCGTACCATGTTTGTGTGTTACCTATAACAGAACGGTAGCCGGCGGCTTGTGTTGCAACACTGTAGCGGCAAGTGACAGACATCAACTATCAAGTAATTGTAAATGGACTAGACACTTTTGGATGATTCAGGTTTCAAAAATCAAGTGGAGAAGCATGGCCATTACTAAGGAAGCTGAGTGGAAACAAAAGTAAGAGATGGCATTCTTATTTAAGCCAAGGGGATTGCGTCACCTTTATTGTCTACATCCAGAACACCAAGGGATAAAACTCGTGTAAGATCCATCAGACGCGACCTTATATTGCTCAAAATAACACTAATGAACAATCTGAGCTCTCAATAACTTTCTCTTTATGTGAAATTTCTGCTGCTCTTGAAACTCTAAAATACGGAAAGTGAGAGAATCGATACCGAATTTTTCTGCTTACCCTAACTATGCAAAAAGATGGATGGGGGATTTCCTGCGCGAAATATATCCCATTTGACTACTGAGCACTATTTATAAGTTCGATAAAGTAACTCTGTAGAAATAATTCTGTACAGATGGATTTGCCCAGTGATGTTTCGGAGCCTTCCTGTTGAGAAAGCTGGATTCCGATAATGACGGAGCTGCGCTGATCAAGTCTTACCATTTACTGAAGCAAGTCACCACATGAAGCAGCTTTCGTTTATCTACGTCCAGCATATGTTACGGTTTATAGCAATGCGTTGCTTTGTAAATTATTACAGCTTATTCCATGCAGGTGCACATAAAATGTAATCGATAACATATATGCCGGAAGAACATTTACTGTTATTACAAGAGGAAGCATTAGCTGTCTAAAAGTGTCGTATAATGACTTGCCTCAGGGAACCGTCCTCGCTACCCTATTGTCTAACATCTTAAGCACAACTTGCGTAAATGGCGGTCACAACATAACCCAATTAAAAGAGAAGTTTCGTGTCTTCATGTGACCAGTATATTGGCACACACAGCCTTTGGCGTCTATTTTGAGGGAGACAGACAGCATAATTACATGCATCCAAAATACCTTGGGATCGTATTAGGTAGAGCGCTATTTTTTCAGGAGCACTTCACGCGAACATCTACTAACCTCAAAAGTAGAAATAAGTTTTCCTAAGCTCTGTGGTACTAGTTGGGGATAATCAGCAGGCACTCCTAGAGTGTCGCACTGGAATTGGTATGCTCAGCAGCAGAGTAATGTGCGGCTGTCTAGCTTAATAGTCGATATGTGAAAAAGATAGCTGTACAACTTAATGAGTCCTTGCGTATTGTTAATGGAGCTGTACTTATCTTGAGTCACATTCCGTCTTCTGATACGAGACCAAATAATGCGCTTCTACGTGAGTACCAGAATGCTGTTAATTTCTCCGACTTTCCAGCATCGAATGCTGGAGCGAAAAACATTAAGATCAAGACACCCCACTCTTATCCTTACTTACTGATAATAATTCAGTGTTATCCATGAATGGAAACGCTGTTGGCAAGAAAACTGTCCTGCACATTGCCTGAAATTGCCCCACGTCCAGGAGAAGCTCCGTGGATTTGACCAGCGGTGGGTAATTTGGACTACTCCGCATCGCACCCAAATGGGCCACGGAAGATGTACAAACACACTCCACAACTGAGGCAAATCTTCATCACCATCTTGTGACGGTTGTTCTACGTGACAGGCAGTTAGTCGCTCATGTTGTATCAATATGTCCCACGCATGTGACTACAAGGGTCCTTCCGAAGATATCCTGACGGCCAGGCGAGCGGTATGATGATCGACATAAAAGACCGTGATACTTGCCGATAGCCATAGTGCTATGTATTACTAGCGGGCTGTGTTGATACGTAGTAGTTTAGTAATTTAATATATAGCTATTACTGTGATTCAAAAACTCCTAATGTATAGAACTATACGATAAATAAATAAATAACTAAATAAATGTGCTTACGTAGGTGAAAAGAAAGGGGTACAATGGTTGAGCAGCTCGTTATGAGCTACATATTTCTGTACTCAGTGTTAAACGACGCATTAAGCCTTGTAAAGACCGACGCCACTAGACGGTGGATGACTTGAAAGGAGTGATTTAGATTTGACTCACCCTATACTCTGTGACAGATTCATTGAAGGGTTTGAGTTTGGCAAATGCATGGGGAAGTTGCCTGTGATCACTTGCAGCGTCAACAGTGAACTACGGCGAAAGTGATGTTACACTGTGCAGGTGTTTTCGTGGTTAGGATGTGGTCCTCTTACTGCTCTTAAGAAGACGCTAAATGCGGAGGGATATGAACACATTTTACAGCACAGTGCACTCCGTACAGTAGAGGGAGAGTTCGGAGACGATGATTGTATCAGCATAAGAATGCACCCTGTTATAAAGCAGTATCTGGACGACAGCGTTCCTTAAGTGGACCAGGCCGCCTAGTGTCTCGGCTTGAACCTCAGTTATGTCGTAAACTTTGCTCTAGGGCCCAACGTCCAAAATCACTGCCTTCTCTGCTTTCAGCTGTAGAACAAAATGTACTGTCATTCCTCCACAGACTTTCAGACACCTCGCCGAAAGAGTAGCAGAGTTCAAGCAGTAATGAAGGTGAAAGGTAGACACACCTCTTATATAGGTGTCCGGATACTTTTGACCAGATAGTCTGAGTCTTAGCCCCTTGGCTGGTGACACTGTGGTCACCCCGTATAAGAGGGATCAAAGAGGAGCGAACATTTAAATTGTTGACTCTCTCGCTTTGGGAAACATTCAGAGCATGAAGTGCGGCTATGACGTTCGAATATAGAGTTAATTGCTGTGGAAGAGAAGCTTTTGATACTGTTTAGCAACACCAGCTGCAATTCATTGTAAGGAAGCAATGGATCCCACTGTACGAATTATTTTAATTTTGCTTATCGAGTTATTTCTTTTATATAGAAATAGAATTTTTTCTTTGGTTTTATTGTGCAAGGAGAGCTACTATAAATATCTTCTCACTAAATAGGTACGTCTACAGGGATTCCCAAAGCAAACTAATACTCTTTGGACGCCCTTAAAAAAAACGAAATTTCCAAAAATAAATAGTACGGCGTGCCTTAGTTGTAGCGGGGAATGAACGCAGGAAGATGAGATTGTCCACGTTGGCGAGTTGTAAGGTCGCTGGCGTACTGTGCCCTGGCGGGATGCGATATCTGCTTCCGCCCCGCGCCTATCACTGGCCGGACGACCGCAACGTACGCCCGTCCGCAGATGCCTCCGCTGCGGTTCGCTTTTGGCTCTAGTGACTTCATCATCTGCTGGCGACTGTCTACATACACCATCCGTTTACACTGATTTTGAGAAACAACAAATAATCCCAATCTGGAGTGAGGGGAAACTTAACACAAGACAAGCGGAAGAGCAAAGCAGTACGGCTGTATCGGATCGTTTAGCGAGGTACTTCGCAGCTTCGTCTGAGGCGAGGGTATTCGTTTTTGACTCTTTAAAACTTAAAGTGAAAACCGCACTCGAGGCAGAGGAACACACGTTTGGTTGTGCAGTTTGTGCCTGCTTTGCTGTTCTCTAAAATTACGTTACGCAAGCCCTAACGAGGAGAGATGAGGTTAATTGGGCGGGGGACCGTTGTGACATGACAAAACGCAGCACGGCTCGCCTTCGGCGGCTTCGTCTGTACTCGTCTGTCTTTTAAACACAGGTCTCTCCCTCGGCCAACGATTACGCTAACCACAGTCGCGACAGTTATCATGTGGCAGATATAACGGTGCTAGTGCTCCGAGCGGCAAGAAAGCCAAACGTAGGATTATTTGTTTTCAATTGGTTTTCTATATAATTGACGAAATAATTATTATATTTTTGCGTTCCAAGCATTCTTAAATGATCAGAAGACACGAATGATTGTGAAATAAATGCAATAACAGTCGAATCACACTGATGTAGTAGCATAAACTACAACCTATTCATGGAGAAGTACTTTCGAATATGCGTCTAACTGCAGGTTTCCCCACTCTGAAAACAAGATAATATTAACAATAATATTATAAGATAATATTAACAATATTAACATATATTTCATGTATTTCTTTTTTTGTCCGCCCTTAATACTATAGGCACTTTCCCTGACACATAACTTTGTATGGATATAATCATTCGTACATTATGACACTACATTCGATTAACTAAAACACTAATGTTTTTGTAAATGTAATTACTTTTGCTTCAAAAGCGAATGTGCTGGAAGATTATTTCCGTTCGCGGCACAGATAGAGCATTAATTGTGAAATTGGCTTCCTCTTTGTTGAGAAAGAGTTCTGTAGCTGTCAAAGCTTTATTATCACGTCTGTGTGGTTTCCCCTTCGTATTTGGTACGTTAAATAATGTAGGTATTGCATTCCATACAAGTTTCCCACCTTTCACATTCGCTGATTTGACTGGACCTGTAGCGAAGAAAACTGTGTTGTCGAGCCATATGCGATATCTTTCTGCAGTAGATAAGGTCTTCTGCTGTTTACTAGCCATTTTTTGTTCTTGAAAGAAAACTGTAGTCTATATCTGTAGGTTACAATAAATTTCAAACAAACTGCCCTGTTATGAACCGTTTCGTATCTCTCCGGGTCGTAGAAAACTAAAGAAAGACAAATGTAGTGTAATGTGTTTTTATTGCCGATTTTTCAGGGCACTATTATAAAAACTATTCGAACTCATCGGATATGGTGCTCAGAAATGCAGTTTCCGCAGTGTATAACAAAAATGAGCAGAAGTATCGTGACGCTACCTCACCACAAGCAGTCTTTCTGCTGGCAGTGCTTCTGTGGTTCGTAGTATATACTGAAAACTTCATGTCGCTCTGTCCGATTTTGCTTGAGGTCGCCCTAATTTCTCGACCTTGCTTTGTATCTTTATTCTGATCTATAGTAGAGCATAGTGTGAACATGACATATAAAATCAGCTTACGCGAGGTACCTGATAAAATGTTACTGTGGGCGAGAAACCGCGAAGAAAACGATTATTATGAAGGCCTTTCTATAAATGTAATACAATAATTTTACAGCTTTTAATGTATATACTAAAACGTCCTTTTGGTTGCTTCTAATTTGAGGTTTCGTCTGCAGGTGTAGGAAGTTATGAATAAATTCGGCTGGTGACAGAGTAGTTTGCGCAAGACACTCATCGCAAACAGCTCTTGGTTGAGGAAAACGGAAACCTTGATGAACATACATAAACGTTTGTGGGCAGTGTAAGGCAATTATGCAGGTGGTAAGAATACTGTTAAGCCACTGCTTACGACAAGGTGAATCGCGCGGATGCCATATTCTCTACGGTTGTCTTACAGATATCTGTGGGCAATGGTAGTGCGTGTGTAGTGATTCAGACGCTTCGATATTCAAAGGTGTGCTCATGACAGGACTCACGAATTCTCATAACACAGTACGAGATTCAAAGAAAACATCTGAACTGCTGGGGGAATTTGATGCCTTTTTGTGTCACGAATCGTTAAAGTCGACGAAACCTGGGTGCATCATTTTGCGCTGGAAACAAAAAGTGGACAGTGGACAATTAGTTCTGATACCTAGGGAGACCACATGCAAATATTATACTTAACCTCAAAATTTGCAGAAGTGTACGTATACGTAATAAAAGCTGTAGCACTTTGTACCTTCCATTCAATTACGATAGATATTTAGGATGTAACAGCAAGATTTTGTTCACTGGAATTAAAAGTGAAAGAGTTCTTACAAAACTTTCGTGTTCGTTTCGATGTCCGCCTCAATTTTAGACTCATATTGAACATATAGTATCGCATATCTGGCAGTGAAATTTACTTATTGGTTAGCAGCGTGTTAATTTAACATTCTGGGGGCAATGCTTGACAATAATTTCAGCGATTGGACATAACTATTTACGTCTATAAATGTTACAACGCAATGATATCTCAAAATTATTTTTTATGCGAGCACTTTCCGTTACTTAATTAAGGATAGACGTTTTAGTAGAGTAGCTGTAGACAAGTTTGCGAGAGGCTTGACTAGAAGCACATTAAAGCCTTTGCTGGAGTGTTTATAATATCGCGGCGCGAGGGTGGATAAGAAATACAGACATGCAGCGGTAAGAAGGTGACACTGGGACGTACAACAGATACTGTGAGGGACCGCCACAACTGAAGGCGATTTGAGATTAAAGGGCGGTGCAGTGTGTAGCTCCGGAAAAGAAAGAGAGAATTCTAAAGGAACGCTAAAAGAGTGCAAACTTAAAGAGTACAAGCTGAATGATTAGGATTCCTCCAATTTGTCTGCTGTTCGTAGATGTGGCACGAGCGACGTCGTCGTGTGCATGGGGCTGATGAATGTTTGTTGCGGTGAGGGGAGGGGGGCGTTGTCGTGTTTGGAATAGGAAACACGTGGTGCGATTGTCGGGAATCGAACCACAAGAACAAGGTAGCGCTGTCAGGACGGTATTATTCGGTGGAGGTGGCGCTGGAGGGCGTCGCGGTTCAATTAAGGGGAGTGACACGCCTGGAGGCAGCCGTGACCCGCGCATGCATATTGAAGAGGCCGCGCGCTGCGCTGCGCTGCGCTCCGCTTCCTCTGTTGACCGCGCCCTGCTTGCCTAGCGGTCGACATCTATCGGCTCATTACTGTTTGACGCCGGCCATCTCGGCTTGTCACCGATGACGACAGCGGAAAGCAAACGTCGCTCCCCGTCATCGACCAGAGCCCCATCCTGCCGCACTTTCCGTTAGTGTTTCCAGTCATTTTCCGTAAAATTCCACTCCTCGCTGGTATTCAAGCATTTTATCGTGTATCACGACAGTTAAGCTGCCAAGAAGAGAATAGTTAGATGTCTTACTAAACAGTTATTCCGCCGGGAATGACCCCGATGTGAGGATTCATTACGTACGACCAAGCGTAAGGAATCATGGTAAGCAGAGCTGAGGTTTGAACGCCGCAATGACTGGACGTGGTCCTATTGGACATGAGTTGCTTTAGGGTGTTAAATTGACTCTGGCAACCAGTTATACGGGATCTCCACTTTAACGCGGTCCGATTCACGACAAAGTCTTTGCCAGAGGCGGGTCACTACGAAACTGTTAGATTCACTCTTTCTTTTTCTTCCAGCCTCGGGTCATACAGATTGTATCAACACTGGTTTCAATTTTTTAGTTCATCATCAGGTGTTAAATAATTGTGCAACCTCTTGGCCTGTTCGGTTCACATACAAAACATCTGATGCTGACGTACAAAGAAGCCGAAAAAACGAGACTGAAGGGGAAAAAAAAAATCTTAGCATGTCGGTGGCAGTATTCCCCAAGAAAGTCTACGAAACTACTAAAGTTTCTCGATATGTTTTTCAGTTTTTTTATCAACTCAGAAAACAACTTTTCCTTCAATGTGTTAGTAACTTTAAGGTTACACGGATTTGTGTTGCTTCATCCCCAGCTCATAATTCACGCATTACGAAGACGTAGAGCTTTGACTAAACGTAAGAAACGTACCTCTTTATATTAGGAAGACTCTAAGTCAGCACCACACTGTCACATACAGACTTTCGGTATTGGTTATATCGGTGATGTAGCACCGAGAAGTACACGGGGACAAAAGTAGCGAACGCAGTCCTGACTCTGTCACCGAAACGGCGCGAAGTAGCCCGTAGAAAAACCACAACAAATTTTGGCCGAAGAGGGGCAACAAAAGAAAAGATATCAGCTGTTCCTCGAGCGCCTCACGTCTATTAGCCAAGTGCCGGGACGACAGCGAGAGCCGCTGCGTGGCAGTGTGGGAGAGCGGGGCGAGATAAGCTGGCCGCCGTGGCACGCCGCCAGTCGGCTGTGTATATCGGGACTTCCGGCCGGCGCCCGCCGCGCCGCGACCCTATCCCGACAGGAATAGAGCGCGGCCCGGCGCGGCACGCTGCTCCCCTCGCTCCAGGCAGCCGCCATTGTGCACTGCGCTGACCTACATCCCTACCTGTGTCCACGACGCGACAAAGCGCACCCTCCTACTTTTCCCACGAGCTCGCATTTGATCATTTCGATCGCAGGAAGCGCCTAACAACGGCCACGCGACCTCTAGCGGAAGCCTCGTGCTCCTTTGGCAGGGGCGCTTTCTTGTGCCTGCGAGGCGGACATTTGTGTTAGACAGTTTCGTATCGTTAAGACATTTTTCGCGCCTGCAGAAGCACGTGACGTTGCCATGCTACGACTTATTTCGGAAATGTCAAGACCAAGTTCTTGATGTAGAGAAGTTAATATCTGTACTCTTTAAGAAGCGTAAAAGTGTGCTTTCATTTGGGTAGAGGATTAATGAATCACTACTAGAATCTGTTACGTCATATAAAATTTTGAGAGAAACATTGTGTAGCTATATAAAGTGAACGAACAGGTAGGCTTGACTTTAGCGTAAAGGAATGGAGGGTTAAGGATTCGTTGGTTGTAAACTTGGAAATTACAGTTTGTCTACAACAGAGATCGCATAGGAAATAACGTACAGCTCATACTGGAATACAACTCAAGTGTATGGGACCCATATGAGATCGGACTGAAGCATTGAACTTGCACTAGGAATGGCGATGCGGAAGGACACTGTCTTCTTTCACTGGCGAGAGAATGTAACAGAAATGTTGATAAGCCCTAAACGACAAATACTCCAAGGAAGACGCTGCACGTATCTCGAGAACTTCTTTAAAAGCTTTAAAGCCCATCTTTCGCAGCAGAAACTACGAATATTAGGAACTTGTTACGTATCTAGCCCGTAGAGATGTACAGACACAATTAGACCAATAACGGTTCGTGCAGTCGCCTGTAATCATTCTTTGTTCTCCCGCTGCCGTTGTGACTGGAACACGAAAAAACCATTATATAGGGTACTATAAAAGTTCCCTGTGCCACACACTTCACTGTGATCGCGGAGTACAGACGCAAATGTTGATATCTTGGGCCTGGGAGGTTAATACATTTGCAAACAGCAACCAATCTGACTATAGCCGAGACGGTCTTTAGTCGATGACACGAATTCTTGAGCGTGTCACATATGCCCATTTAACAACTGTATACAGTATCTCTTACTTGTATCTGAGATTAACAGTTCGTGGAACTATGAACGGAACTGTAATAAGAGAATCTCGAGTGATATAAACTGTAGACATTTCTTTGTTTGTAGGATATTCGCAGTTTAAGTTTTTGTACGAAAGAAATTGGTCGCTAATCATTTGTATACTGAGTACTAAATTGTACGGAATGTCTATCAGGTTGAAGTAACATAGGAATTTCTAGTATATGCAAAGGAGGACAGCGTGAATTGTCACAGGCTTGCAAAGAAAGACAGCGTGAAATGTCTCAGGCTTCTTTGCCCCATAAGAAGATGTGTATCGGAAATGCTGAAATATGTCAACTGGCAGACACACGAAAAAATACATCTGCATCTCGCGTGACAAATTATATATTACGTTGGTCTGGAGCAGCACTGCAAGGCTTTCCTTCGGCCAAGTAGCGGCACTTACAGCGTTCAGTTCAAGTGACGGAACTGGGAGAGCAGGAGACGCCCTTATCGTGACGGCGGTACACACTTAGAGCGTAACAATGAAGACAGTTACAGTGAGACGTTTACGTTACGTGCAACAATCAAACGATACTTTTCAGTGAACATTCCCTTTAGCATAATTCAACCAGAGAACTAACAAACAGCTGACGCGCGTGGGTGCACTAACAAATTTTAATTCGGAGTGAGATCCTAAAGATAACATATGTTGTTCATCTGGGCTGTAATGTTCGCTTGTCTGCTACAGCTCCCCTTTAAAATGTTAGAGGCACTTACTAGCCCTTTGGGCGTGTGTCGGAGATAAACAGTGTACAAAAACTGCAGCACTTACTGTCTGTATAATATAAGCTCCGAAGATAACTTGCGGAGGACAGTTTCGCATGTTGTTGGGGTTATCTCACTCGGCTCTTTATTACTGCATATTATCGAGGTACTGCAGCCCATGTTGCGAGTAACAAGGCTATGGCAGAATGTGCTATAAAAATTTGTTAGTAACAGACGCCGTTCCTTTTCTGCCATTATTTACACAGTTATGGGCGACTTTGTTTGTTTTCACTTAGTAAAGTAGGAGACATTGTCCACTGTCGATAAAATGTAACTAATTACATGAGTTTTAATGCCATTTATGTGTTATGGTTTGCACTGAACGTAAGACATTGCACGTAATTATGCTCTCGTACCGAAATCAGCTGACAGAGCATATGTGAATGATGGAACAAAGAAAAATTCGTTGAAAAAACTTGAACTGTCGAAGATGGCAATACGGTTTAATAATAAAAATAATCATCAGTGTCAAACGCGAATGCAACAGAGTACTGCTTGCTTCCTCCAGTGATATATTAGATGAGGAGCGTAATAGTAGAGTCAGCCTTACTACTTCACCTGAAATACTGGGATTTTGGTTCCCACACGAAGTCAGAGACAGCGCCTGTACGGAGACACGCCGGGAAAGGTCAGTTGTGTGAGTTCACGTCCTGTTTTGATTTTACGTATCTTTATACATGTCGCTCTCAGGGTGATGCTCTAATCTAAGTTATTTCCCCGACCCCTGTATTGTCATACATTGAGTTTGCTGATGAAACTACTACAAAAACACTTTCGCTTGTAATAATGATACACGTATGTTGCAGCGTGAAACTTACGCCAAGTTCTCTATTTTATTTCATTTTTGGGATATTTGTCCTTTACTGATTCTGTTTCCAATTATATTACCAGCCGTATGGCCGAGCGGTTCTAGGCGCTACAGTCTGGAACCGCGCGACCGCTACGATCGCAGGTTGGAATCCTGCCTCGGGCATGGGTGTATGTGATGTCCTTAGGTTAGTTAGGTTTAAGTAGTTCTAAGTTCTAGGGGACAGATAACCTCAGCAGTTAAGTCTCATAGTGCTCAGAGCAATTTGAACCAATTATATTTTATACTAAAACTGTTCATGCAAATATATACTGATTTCTATATATCTCCTCGTATTCTACATCTACATCCATACTCCGCAAGCCACCTGACGGTGTGTGGCGGAGGGTACCCTGAGTACCTCTATCGGTTCTCCCTTCTATTCCAGTCTCGTATTGTACGTGGAAAGAAGGATTGTCGGTATGCTTCTGTGTGGGCTCTAATCTCTCTGATTTTATCCTCATGGTCTCTTCGCGAGATATACGTTGGAGGGATCAATATACTGCTTGACTCTTCGGTGAAGGTATGTTCTCGAAACTTCAACAAAAGCCCGTACCGAGCTGCTGAGCGTCTCTCCTGCAGAGTCTTCCACTGGAGTTTATCTATCATCTCCGTAACGCTTTCGCAATTACTAAATGATCCTGTAACGAAGCGCGCTGCTCTCCGTTGGATCTTCTCTATCTCTTCTATCAACCCTACCTGGTGCGGATCCCACACTGCTGAGCAGTATTCAAGCATTGGGCGAACAAGCGTACTGTAACCTACTTCCTTTGTTGTCGGATTGCATTTCCTTAGGATTCTTCCAATGAATCTCAGTCTGGCATCTGCTTTACCGACGATCAACTTTATATGATCATTCCAGAGTAAAGCCTTCCGTATTAAAGAAAAACTTGACGATAAATGAAAAAGCAGTACTGTCCGTTAAATTTTACCCATTCTATGGCTATCGTATATCGTATCGAATCTGGTATTTAACATCCCTAGCCATACCACTTATAAGTGCTGTATGTGGTAATTACATCGTCGTCTCTTCCCTATAACTCATTCCCGTAGGCTTCTTCGTTTAGTCATTCTGTCAAATACATCTTATTTACGTTAGTTTCATGTTCAGTGAATGTCTATTTTTATTCTGCAATATAAAGTTTAAATTGTATCAAGTTAACTGCTTTTCCTCTTTTCACGTATCATTCTAAAACAGTGATGTGTCATTTTATACACATGGGCGCCAGTTCAATGCAAGTTCTGCACCGTTTATGACATACGTCACTCGCGGAAGGTCAGTGATATCTCGCCTGCTGCTGCAACTACTTCATGCCATTTGTCCTCGAAAGTTTGTTGAGAAATCGGTGTTTTTCCTTTTGTTTCAGGTGAGTACGCGCAGCCGGGGTGGCGCCGGCGACGCCGACGCCGTGCGACGCTGGGACTGCGTGAGTGTCGGCAGCGCCCATTAACATACTGGCGACGGTGACTGCGCACCACTCCTCGGCCCCTCCCCCTGCTGTCTTATTTCGGCCGATTTATCCCGACCGTTTCGCGCCAATGGCCGCCTAACTTATCTCGGGCGCGGATGTGCCTGCCCATCTTATAATTAAGTTTGCTGTAAATTCAGGCGTAAATTGGCCCGCGTCCGCGTTTCTTTTCCTTTTACGGCTACCCACTGTTCATGTATTAGCGGGGAGATAAACGCTGTGGTGGCATTAAGGACTCGGCATTTGCATTAATCCGTCGTCTGGCTTAAATCAACTGTTGTTTCTGCCAGACTGTAAATACGAGCTACGTTCGGAGGGAAATCACAAACACGGGAGATAATGCGACGGGTGGTCTTCGCGTAGCTTCTTAATGTGGGCGGCCAAGTTTTGTAGCGTATAAAAGCGATTTATGTTCGGGACTATTCCGGCTAGAGAGAGTCTCAGCGTTCGTTGATCTTGGAGCGTAGGAAAGGGAAACGAACACAGCGAGCTTTCTTCGATCTATCTGTGGAGAGAGAATGATGTTCCTAAGTTGTCACTGTAAAGCGTTTTCAATATAAAATGCTACAGTGAAACGGCGTAATTTATATTAAATTGCTTTTGTTGCCCGACAACTATAGCGGCTATCTGCTGAGAATATTTAGACGTGATCTTTCTTGCATTCTACTTGTTCTCTTAAACGCCACGTAGAATTACTTCACCTTCCAAAATCGTGTACAATCAATGCACCTTCGATACAATTACGCTAGGAACCCAGTTAACGCAACTTAATCCCTTTTCGTACATGCTGAAGGAACTGAAGTACCTGGAGAGAACATCATTGACTTGCACACGTCGTTTATTTCTAATAAAATTGGTAATTGCTTTAGTCACCTTATTCATTTCACTCACAAACTCTGTGCCGTGTTGACTATACAACCTGCACAGCTCTTACGTTAGACATTTCAGTTTTGATAGGGCTTGAAGCTTCCTGGCAGATTAAAACTGTGTGCCGGACCGAAATCCGAACTCGGGACCTTTGCATTTCGGGGACAAGTGCTCTACCATCTGAGCTATCCAAGCACGACTCACGCGCCGTCGACAGCTTTACTTCCGCCAGTACCTCGTCTCCTACCTTCCCGACTTCACAGTACACATACCAACCAAATATTGCTTACACTCATTATTCAAATATACCATTTAGTACTACCGATCAAATGTTACTTACACACATCAGTCATAAAAGTGACACATTTCGCGAGGAGTAGGTAGGCACTTGTTTCTAACTGGTGACCTTCCGATGTTCACATATCACTAAAGAGTGTGAACAGCCTTTGTACGTACATTATTGTAGCGCCTTTTCCCCCTAAATTAGTTCTCCGTTACTACTTGCAAGTGGAGGAACATGTACATGTGACATAGATTCCAGTTGAAGATCCCATTCTTTCTATTTTCCATTTATTAGAGACCCACTGACTCTCTCGTAACACTAGTTGCTGCAAAATTTTCTATAAACGGTTATATGAGAATGAAGTAACAGCCACTTATGGTCAGGACTACAAATGCCAGGAAGATTCGCTTTTTATCCTTTTTTCAGTATCTTCCACTGGAATATGGGACACGTATTTCATATTTATTTTTTTGCTGTTGTAACTTCTGGAGGATACAGTTCTACGTTAAGCTAGCTCCTTTTTACTTTTGTTTATTCTGAGGGGCAGAGGTTTGTGAAGTGTCTACCAAAATGTGTCTTGTTTTATCGGTCTCTTTTAGATTAAGCAATAGAAGCGGCCTGACTTACGGTTCTTCACAATAACACAGTGTGTACCTTTTCCTTATTAGTGTGTCAGCTTGGATGAGGGACGCTAGAACACTAATTGTTTGGTGTATACGTATATTAAAACTGTCGTTTTGAGCTTGGGCATTGATCCTACTAGCATATAAAATTGTTAAAGAAATAACTTGAAGTATAATGACACGGTACCTAATTCTTTACTCAGATGTTTGACGCATACTTACGGAAAGTAGTCTGTAACATCCAATATGAGCCTCTGTTTTGTAGAAGTATTGGGATAATCTGTAGTCGCAGATGTTACTTTTGAGTAAAAGCAGAAGTGTATAGTGTAGGTTGGTTATTGTTTGTTTATTGATTTGTTCTGCTAAGATTAAAGCTGTACCCCTCAATGCGCGACGAGATCACTGATAACTGAAAGGGAAAAGGAGAGTCTCTCCGTGCCAGTTGCTCAGGGTAATGTCTTTTGTCTTTACTCACTTTTCTGTAATACGTACAAATGGGCCATCCTACCTTCCCTTACGAGTCGGTTACACTCTCACTGAAAGAAAATAAAAAATTTTATTTGCAGAACTTCGGAAATAATTATTTGTAGACGGTTGAACGGGAATCCAAACCACGTGCCTCCAGTATGTGAGCCTCAATACCTACACCACGCTTCTGTGCACTGAATACTTGTAGCACCGCCTGTGGTGTTGTATTGGGTGAGATGAAAAAGTTGTGGGGGGAGAGGGGATGCCAGGGCTCTGCTCGTGAGATAGCCGTGGCGGCCGCCGGAAGCCGCGTGTTGATAGCGCTGTGACTGACACCTCCCTCCTGCCGTTTGTCTACTTTCCTGGCATTGTTTTGAGTGGACTCGGCAGCTGCACGGAGTAACGAAAACGGCGGATGCAAATATGCCATCAACTGGAGTAAACGGAACGCAACAACGGTAACAAACCCCCGTCAGTCACAATGATAGCCCAAAGTGATACCAACGCTTGTTGTTTGGCGTTGCTTCAACGCCGCGGACACTGCACAATACTCGCAAGTATCACGACAGCATCTGGCTCCATCGCTTTTGTGAGACTCGCAACCACCGGCAGTTCTTCTCCACTCCATTTTTCTACATTGACAGCAGTATTTTTAAATATGGTTATCAGAAATTAAATTGCAATGGTCTTTCTAAACGCTGTACACCATTCGTAACGGTGGCCGTATGAGAAAATACACGGGTACATATAACCTAATGCAACGTTTACTGTTTGACAGACAATTGAATCAAATTTAGCACATTTAGTTATTATATTATTGGCTATAATGTTGATTTTTTTTTTTTTTTTTTTTTTTTTTTTGTCAAATGGTATGAGTAGGACGTTGCTGGAGGCTTTTAGAACACTTACTATCACACGAGGAACATTTTCCTTAAAGGTTACTTCTCACTTTTAAAATGTGGTATATTATTCTGCGTAATTAAGTAAAACAAGTTGGTGTACTACTTTTGTAATATGAGTCTAAGAAACCGTTTTTTTTTTTAATTTATGTATATCAAGCATAGCAGATTTTGTTTCACAAAGATTTTACTAAATTTGACGGTAATGCACTTGGAAAAATTTTGATTCACAGGAAATTTTACGTCATTTCTAATACGAATTACACTCTTGAAATTTGAAAACAGTATTTCTGACATGCCGCACACCTATCTGGTAGACAAAATTTCAACGTTTTAGTCCAATTTTACATGTATCCCCTCAAATGAATTCTTGCCTGACCTTGGAGTGGATTTGATACACAACTATATAAACCATGTGTAGGAGACCTTTATTTTGTTGCGGCAAAATATTACTACGCAGGCAATTTTTTCGTCGCATATGTAAGAAGCTACGACAATGTGACCGCTTTAGGTGAAGTGGTTGTGATTAACGACTTCAAAATGGTTGAGCTCTGACCTTCTTGAACGACTCTCCTAAAAGTCACGTGTGTAACCTATCGCGACATACATTGGATTTTGATCCTGGGCGCTGTTGAACACGAATGTGCTGTGTCATTAGCACATTATCACTATTTGGTCGTCCACACTCAACGCAACACTTTAAATTCTCAGTTTCTTAGAAAAACGTCATGTTTACACCCATTTGCTAACTTCATTAGTAGAGTACATGCTGGCAGGCAGACAGGGTGGATCATATAAAACTTGAGCCGCAAATATTGCGGAAATGGAAAGTGCTAGTGTTGTTAGTTAATAAACAGAATGTAGTAATACTTAGAAAGTGTATTCTTCTGCAGACATACACTTTTTAAACGCAGCAATGCCTGTTGACATGAACAATCTAAAAGTAGGTTAAATTAGATATCTGGTGTTTGTTGCAGGATTCTAGTGCGAGTCGTAGTTTGAAAAGTTCTCACACCGACACTTGCACAGTACCTGTGAGTGACGAGACAACTGCCCATCTCAGATTGTGTTCTAACCGACCACCGACAGCGGTAATACACGCTCCCAGTCTGGTATGGAACGACTGCTGCACACGTGCTAGCATTTCAGCAGAGATTGCCGATCAAAGTGCAGTAATACGTCGTCGCATATTATCGGATGTAGTTGACATGAACTTGTAAACAATGTCTTTCACCTTTCCCCACAGAAAAAAGCCTACAGGCTTTAAATACGGGGAACGGGCCGCCGAAGTTACAGACCCTCTGCTTCCAATCCAACGATTGGGAAACAGTTCGTGAAGACATGCTGTAGTTCTTCATCCACTATGGGCTAGACAGCTATCAGGTTGGTACCATAGGTTCCTCCTAGTCTGCAGAGGAATGTCTTCTAGCATCCGTGGAAGTTGGTCAGTTAGAAGGCTGCGATACTCGTGCGCGTTCAGTATTCCGTCTGTGAAAAACGGGCTTATGGGTTCATGGTTCACCATCACACGCCACACTTTTTCACTCCATGGACGCTGACGTTCCACATAATGAAGCCAACAAGGATTGTCGACAGACCAATGGCACACATTTCGGCGATGTACCTGGTCATGATTGGTAAATGTGGCGTCATCACAACAAGATACGTGATACATCTGGAGTATCCCGTCTTAATACCTATGTACAAAAGTACGTTCAGGGAGAATGGGTAGGACAGCTGCCTGACTCATGCTGCCACACCGTCTTGCCATTGGGCGGTAGCTAACGTGGGGGTCAACTGCAACAGCAGCGAGAACATGAATTTCCCGGACTTCTGTTGTCACTTGTTTCCTTTTGTTACGTTGTCTAAGTGTTACAGTACCACTTTCATGTCACTGGTTGAAGAGGTTGATAAATAATGGCCTAGATGTTCCATCATCTTTCGGGCTTGCACTCGGGACAGCGCTGGCCATTATTTATCAACCTCTTCAACCACTTACATGAAAGTGGTACTGTAACACCGGGAAAACTTCAAGAATCACAATGGCCTAGATGGTTGACGTCTATTCATATACCTTAGCGCATACACCGTACAAGAACGAACTGCATTCTTCCTACACTCTCCGTACACTACGAGCATGTCTGTTTTTTTCTGCGTTGATAAATTCCACCGTCCCCTCACGACCTACAGCTTGTACTGTCACACACTAAATGACTAGCAAGTCGCGGCGCACTTAAGGAACACACGAGCACACCGTAAGCAAACATAACTTCATCGTATCTAGCAGCTGCTCAGCTTGAATGACACAAACAACTATCAGTGTTAAAACTTTTCAAAATACGATATCTCGTAAACGACTCGCACTAGAATCCTGCAACAAACACCAGTGACATTCTAATTCTCCCTACTTTTAGTTCTTTAATGTCAATAGACATTGTTCCATTTAAGAAATGTGTACGTCTGCACAAAAAATACGTTTTCTAAGTATTATTACAATCTGCGTATTGGCTTACAATACGAGCCCCTGCTATCAATCCATTCTGTGAAAACTGTAAATCAGTAGCACTTTCCATTTCCACAGTATTTGCGGTGCAAGTTTTAGGCAATTCACCCTGGTTATACCTCCAATGCCCTTATTTCTTGTGAAAATACAGATAATTCTGTCAGTTTCTCGGCTATGAGTATGACAAGAACATTATGAAAATGAAATAGATTAAACGATCAGCACTCCCTTTCTGGATAGCACAGGGAAACTTCTGATTGCACCGTACCAGCTCAAGTTATTACATTATAGCAGGATCTCTGTAGCACAGCATGTACAATCAGTCAAGGTAAAAAGATAGTTCCCAAGTGCCCTAGTTTTTCAGAAGTGTAATGTCCTGCTAATCTTCGGCGTATTCCGTG
Organism: Schistocerca gregaria; assembly: GCF_023897955.1. Taxonomy (NCBI): domain Eukaryota; kingdom Metazoa; phylum Arthropoda; class Insecta; order Orthoptera; family Acrididae; genus Schistocerca; species Schistocerca gregaria. The sequence continues at coordinate 800,890,228 of NC_064921.1, read as the reverse complement.
AAAAACATAGTAATTCCGTAAGTTCTTAGAATCCCTTAGTTGAATATAAATGGTCGTTCAGTAGAGAAGGCGCACCTGATTTATATTTCGGACGTACCACGTTCTTCGCTATCCACTTCACACCTTGAATAATGCATTGCAATGTTGCATTGGTCGGCACGGTTGAATATTTGCTTTAATTGTTGGATAATTACTCGGGTTGCTCGGGAACCTGTCACGTTTTGATACCTGTTAACTGATGTTTGATTTAGTACTTGGTTGCGGTGGCTGCATCCGGATGTTACAAATAACGTAACACTAATTGTAAGTCAGTTTTTTGCTTATCTGAGTGCCGTCAAGAAAACTACAAATGTCGCTCTTGCTCTTTGTATGTGAAACATGTTTGTCCTGGTCTATTTCTTCTCCGTGTGCAGAAATGTGTGTGGTAAGTGCATAACTTTCAGTAACTTGTGTTAGAGAACCAACTGTACATCTTTTTATTTACTTGTTTTTACTCCGTTTCTCTTTCCGAAAAGCCGGTCATAATTTGTCAGTCATTAGTGACAATAGTAGTAGCAATTTTTGCAGCGTTCGTCACTTGACCGACGTTCGTCTTACGGCAGTGTTTCGTGAAATAATCAGTCATTTTATGGTTAATGTAATCTTCGTAAGGAACTGTTGGTGAAACCCATAGGGCTCCAGTTGTCTAAATCAAGAAGGCTGTTATTATTCGCACCCCTTGAGCACATTTGCGAAACGAATCGAACCTTATGTATGACTGATGATAGTGAATTAACTGCCAGTAAAAATCTTGATAGGAGTTGGAATTGCTAGTACTTACAGGCTTGGCTAACAGTTGTTTTACGTCATTCCTTGTAACACGGGACGCGATGGAAGTCTGGTACTCTGAAGGTCACCGAATCACATCGTCGGCCTCTGCTGTGATGTGGCAGCGCCCACAATGCATGTAATACCTTGCCTTGGGGGTCGGGACGTCTGATATTAAATGCCCTCCCGCGATTGATAGGCGCAGCGGCTGACAAGACCACCCACTACCTCGTCATTATCCCTTAGGGTGCCAGTTGTGAGTGTGAGAGAAGCTGTCTGTCACGGCATTATTGCTGTCAATTTGTATTTGTCCATCATTTTCGCTAGGGCTGTACGCATGACAAGGAGTGCAGTAAGTTAACAAAGAGACCTAGACATGCGGCCGCCGACCCAATAGCGGTGGTTTCTGTAAATTGTGTGTCGCTTTTCGTCATATAGTTGATTCGCAAATAGTAAAAGCCAGCACTGAAACGGCACTTTTCCGTTGGTGGTATTAATTTGAGGCTACTGATTTCAATTTTATCATCGCAGCGTATGTCTAAGTTTCGTACTTAATAAATAGTCACACCGTGTACTTAAAATATTTCTTCGTGTGTTTTTGTCAAGAATGTGCGTGCTTGTAATCCAAGAATGCTCATCACATCAGTTTGGGTCCCGCAACCATTAATCAGAGTTGGTTCTCGTGAGTTTCTGAACGGCGCCGTAGCGTAACGGTTAAGTCGTTTGGGGGTATCTTGAAATTTGTGGGGTCTGGTGCAGTTAATTTTTTACTTCTTTATCGAAATGATTCTGATCATTATTTTTATTCGGTTAATTGGTTGAAAATATTTTTTCGTTTCTAACCCTGTGCCTCATCATTTTAACTATCATATTAATTTTCAAAATGAAAAAGAATAAACAGGGGAAATAATTAGATCAAATAAAGAGGGTATTAAGGTGATTAAAAAAGCGCAGCAATAAATTAGAACTGAAAACAATTATATTTAAACAATTAATTGGATAAGAAGAATCGTCAGTATAATTTATATAGTTATGTAAAGAAATTTAGGTAGCACCCACCAGTACTTGAAGTCGAAACCTTCAGCACATCAGCCTAATCACTAAAATTCTATGTTACATCACCGTTCTCAAAATTCATAATACTGATTTTAAGGCTCAGGAATCTAGTGGATCGCAATAAATTCTGAAATTCTTTTTGTCGTTTGCTCGCAAACGAACCAACCCCTGCTGACCTTTCGATATATTTTAAAAATATCGAATTCATGTCATGTCATTGTTCACAAACCGGAAAGAAAGAAAAGCCTTTTCAAGTGTTTCTTCTTTATCCGGCGGGATACTGCCGGTATACATCAGAGCATGTAGTAAACGGTTGTGAAAACGCACTTCGCCTCTTAGCAACAAGCAATCATGAGCTACAGACGAGCATCAAAGTGGATATAGGGATTAATGAACATCGAGTTGTCGTAGCGAGATTGAATATTGTAATCCCCAAATCATCCAAAATTAAACGAAAAGCATACCTATTAAAAAAAACTGACAGTGTAAGTGTAGACCAGATGCAATTGAGAGATTTATACCAAATAAATTAACAAACGACAGAGCCGATACTCCTTGGTACACAAAACGGGTCAGATCACTGTTGCAGAAACAACGAATAAAAATAAGTTAAAATGCAAAATCTACAAGATTGGATATCCTTTACGGATAAAGCATGCCAAATTTAAAGGAATGCAAAATCTACAAGGTTGGATATCCTTTACAGAAGCTCGAAATTCAGCGCGGACTTGAATGCGAGACGCTTATAATAGTTTCCACAACGAAACTTCGTCTCGGAACCTGCCAGAAAACGCAGAGAGATTCAGGTCGTATGTAAACTATGCAGTCGATGCTTTCTCCGCGCGATAGCCCTGGAAATACTATCGACGTCAGTGCTGCGAAAGCAGAATTACTAGACACAACCTTTCGAAATTCATTGACCAATAAAGAAGTAGTAAATATTCCATAATTCGAATCAAGAAAATCTGCCAACATAACTTAGGACTAGATATCCTCGGATAGTAAAGCAACTTAATAAAAACATGTCTTCCAGTCCAGACATGCCTTCCGGTCCAGTCTTCCTTTCAGAGTACGAAATAGCTACATACTTAGCAATCATATACAACCGCTCGCTCGACTAAAGATCCGTACCCGAAGACTGGAAAGTTGCACAGGTCACGATAATTAATAGGAATCATCCATTACACTACAGGTCCATATAATTAATTACGATATGCAGCAGGATTTTGGAACATATATTGTGTTTGAACATTATGAATTACCTCGAAGAGAACGGTTTATTGACACACAGTCAACATGGATTTAGAAAACATCGTTCTTTTGAAACAAAATTAGTTCTTTACACGCACGAGGTGTTGTGTGCTGTTGACAAGGGATTTCAAATTGATCTCGTTTTCCAAAAGGACCACACAAGCGACTTAAAGTGAAGTTGCGTGCTTATGGAATATCGCCACAGTTATGTTACTGGATTCGTGATTTCCTGTCAGAGGGGTCACAGTTGGTGGTAATTGACGGAAGGTCATCGAGTTAAAGAGAAATGATTTCTGGCGTTCTCCAAGGTGGTGTTATAGGCCCTCTACTGTTCCTTATGGAGACAATCTGAGCAGCCGTCTTAGGTTATTTGTAGATGATGTTATCGTTTTTCGTCAAGTAAACTCACCAGAAGATCAAAACAAATTGCTAAACTATGTAGAAAAGATATCCGAATGGTGCGAAAATTGGCAATTGACCCTAAATAATAAAAAGTGTGAGGTCGTCCATGTGAGTGCTAAAAGAAATCTGTTGAACTTCGGTTACACGATAAACCAGTCCAATCCAAAGGCCGTAAGTTCAACTAAATACCTAGGAATTACAGTTACGGGCAATTTAAATTATAAAGAACACATAGAAAATATTGTGGGGGAGGCATCTACATCCACATGGATTCTCTGCAAATCACATTTAAGTGCCTGGCAGAGGGTTCATCGAACCACCTTCACAATTCTCTATTATTCCAGTTTCGTATAGCGCGCGGAAAGAAAGAACACTTATATCTTTCCGTGCGAGCCCTGATTTCCCTTATTTTATCGTGGAGATCGTTTCTCCCCATGTTGGTCTGTGTCAACAAAATATTTTCTCATTCGAAGGAAGAAGTTTGTGATTGGAATTTCGTGAGAAGATTCCGTCGCCACGAAAAACGCCTTTCTTTTAATGACGTCCAGTTCAAATCTTGTTTCATTTCTGTGACACTCTGTCCCATATTTCGCGATAATACAAAACCTGCTGTCCTTCTCTGAACTTTTTCGATTTACTCCGTCAGTTATATCTGCTAAGGATCCCACACCATGAAGCTGTATTCTAAAAAAGGACGGACAAGCGTAGTATAGGCAGTCTCCTTAGTAGATCTGTTACATTTTCCAAGTGTCCTGCCAATGAAACGCAGTCTTTGGTTAGCCTTCCCCACAGCATTTTCTGTGTGTTCCTTCCAATTTAAGTTGTTCGTAATTGTAATACCTAGGTATTTAATAGAATTTACGTGTTTTAGATTAGACTGATTTATCGTGTTACCGAAGTTTAAGGAATTCCTTTTAGCACTCATGTGGATGACCTCACACTTTTCGTTGTTTAGGGTCAACTGCCATTTTCGTACCATTCAGATATCTTTTCTAAACCGTTTTTCAATATGTTTTGATCTTCTGATGACTTTATTAGTCGATAAACGGCAGCATCATCTGCAAACAACCTACGTCGGCTGCTCAGATTGTCTCCCTAATCGTTTGTATAGATAAGGAACAGCAAGGGGCCTATAAAACTACCTTGGGGAACGCCAGAAATCACATCTGTTTTACTCGATGACTTTCCGTTAGTTACTACGAACTGTAACCTCTCTGACAGGAAATCACAAATCCAGTCACATAATCGAGACGATACTCCATAAGCACGCAATTTCACTATAAGCCGCTTGTGTGGTACAGTATCAAAAGCCTTCCGGAAATTCAGAAACACGGAATCGATCTGAAATCCCTTGTCAATAGCACTCTACACTTGATGCGAATAAAGAGCTAGTTGTGTTTCACAAGAACGATTGTTTCTAAACCCATGTTGACTGTGTGTCAATAGACAGTTTTCTTCGAGGTAATTCATAATGTTTGAACACAATATATGTTCAAAATTCCTGCGCCATATCGATGTTAACGATGTACACCTGTTATTTAGTGGATTACTGCTACTACCTTTCTTGAGTATTGTGCAACTTTCCAGTCTTTGGGTATGGATCTTTCGTCAAGCGAACGGTTGTATATGATTTTTAAGTATGGAGGTAATGCATCTGAATACTCCGAAAGAAATCTAGTTGGTATACAGTCTGGACCAGAAGACTTGCTTTTATTAAGTGATTTAAGTTACTTCACAACTTCGAGAATATTTACTTCTGCGTTACTCGTGTTGGCAGCTGTTCTCGATTCGAATTCTGGAATATTTAAAATGGCTCTGAGCACTATGGGACTCAACTGCCGTGGTCATTAGTCCCCTAGAACTTAGAACTATTTAAACCTAACTAACCTAAGGACATCACACACATCCATGCCCGAAGCAGGATTCGAACCTGCGACCGTAGCAGTCGCACGGTTCCGGACTGCGCGCCTAGAACCGCGAGACCACCGCGGCCGGCTGGAATATTTATTTTGTCTTCTTTTGTGAAGGCATTTCGGAAGGTTGTGTTTAGTAACTTTGCTTTGGCAGCACTGTCTTCGATAGTATATCAATTGCTATCGCGTAGAGAAGGCATTGATTGTTTCTTGCCGCTAACATACTTCACATACGACCAGAATTCCTTTGGATTTTCTGCCAGGTTTAGTGAAAGATTGTCCATCTTGGTGATTTTGCGTCTGTTTAAATTAGGCATGTTTGTTTCGTTGTTTCTGCAACAGTGTTCTAACCTGTTTTGTGTACCAAGGAGGATCAGCTCCGTCGTTTGTTAATTTATGTGGTATAAGTCTCTCAATTGCTGCCGATACTATTTCTTTGAATTCAAACCACATCTGGCAAACACTTGTATTATTAATTAGGAATGAGTGTATATTGGCTCTCAGGAAGGCGTCATGTGAATTTTTATCTGCTTTTTTTGAGTAGGTATATTTTTCGCTTATTTTTGGAGGATTTGTGAGTCTCGTTATGACAACCGTGTGTTCACTAATCCCTGTATCGGTGTTGATGCTCGTTATTAACTCAGTATTATCTGTTGCTAAGAGGTCAAGTGTGGTTTCACAACCGTTTACTATTCGCGTGGGCTCATGAACTAACTGCTCGAAATAATGTTCAGAGAATGCGTACAGCACAATTTCGGATGAAACCAAAGGCTACCTTTCTTTGGCAGAACACTTAGAAAATGTAAGAGATCAACTAAAGAGATTGCCTACACTACGCTTGTCCGTCCGTATTTGGAGTACTGCGTGTGGTTCTTACCAAATAGGATTAACGGAGTATATCGAGAAAGTTCACAGAAGAAGAGCACGTTGTGTATTATCGTGAAATAGGGGAGAGAGTGTCATTGAAATGATACAGGATTTGGGGTGGACATTATTAAAAGAAAGGCGTTTTCCGTTGCGACGGAATCTTCTTAAGAAAGTTCAATGACCAACTTTCTCCTCCGAATGCGAAAATATTTTGTTGACGCCGATCTATGTAGGGAGAAACGATCGTCACAATAAAATACGGAAAATTAGAGCTCGCACGGAAAGATATAGGTGTTCGTTTTTTCCGCGCGCTGTTAAAGAGTGTACAGTAGTAAAAAATCATTGTGGAGATGTCAGTTACTTAAGTGTGATTTGCATTTACATATGGATGTAGATATAATTATAGCGCATCTGCTAAGAGAATTTCATTGGTTTCCTGTTACGTCACAAATGACTCAAATTTAGTGTTTGTCTGGTCAACTAAATATCTAGGGATTACAGTAGGAGTAACTTCAATTGAAACAATCATCAAAATAATTGATTGACCATTTAGAAGAGGGAACAAATCCAGTGTAGTATCTGTTTGCACTACTCTTGCCCGTCGTTTTGCAATATTACTGCACAGTGACGGATCCTAATAGAGCAGTCTCACAGAAGACGTTCAGCAAGTTGAAAGAAATGCGACTCGTTTTGTAAAATGATGTTTCACGCATTAACTTTTGAAATTATGGTTACAGGCGAATGTCGTTAGAAAGAAATGATGCAGAGTGATTATAGACTTGCCCATATCAGTAGAGAGATGCTGGACACTTGTCGGTGGACATTCTTCGCCTTCACTGCCTGTTATTGTTTCCCTCCTCAGCGTGTTACACATCAGCACCTAATGTACCAGGCACCTGGTCACGAACCGGCGACCCCTGCTGTCGGAGGCGAACGCTAACGAGTAAGCGGCCACTGCCCCGCTCCCCTCCTGCTCCACGCATGCTCACTGAGGGTCCCAGCTATTACCTCGCCAGCAATCACCGTCATTATAAAACTACAAACAGAACAAAAACACTCGCCAACCTTGGGCCGCATTATATTACCTTCAAAACGGGGAGACAACTTTGTAATTCCCTATTAACGAGCCAATTTTCCAGTAGGCCCTCCGCGGCAACCGCCCCCACCCTCGCCCCGGCGCGCGTTTTCTACCTGCCCGTCATGTGCTCAATCACATAAGTGTCCATTCACATATTCATAAAGCCCATCGCTCGCCTGGCGCACCTGTTTGGAGCACGGCGAGGCGACGGCGCAGACGCGGGGCGGGGCCAGACAACTTTATGGCGGCCGCCCCATAATTTAGTGGCTAGTTAATTATCACACCGGCACCCCTCCTGACACCAGGGGGTGCCTAGCCCTGCCACCGCTGCCCTTTCCGGTTATAACATCAGGGAAACAAACGTGTGCACGGAGCAGACCACCTTGGGTACAACTTCGAAACGTCATTTTGTTAATTAAAGCAACCGTTAAAATAATTTTGGAATGCTACGGAGGTTCTTGCCATTTTCGTAGGAGTCTTTCTCTTTCATCGTTCTTGCTTCTTTTCACATGGTAGCAAAAAATTGTGGTATAGACGTAGCCTTCCTATTCATAGAATGTGCTAATGCTTACTGTGATGTAGTATCAGTCATTGTGCGTTAAATAACACATAAACATTATGTGTGATGAAAAATATTAATTCGAATAGCGAATAGGTCATAATGTTTCATTGAAACAGCACTCCACGAACAGTTCTTCAACAGCAAACACCTTATACGGATATCTGCAGCTGTTGATGTTTTATTCTAGCAATGATGTTAATATTGGGATAATTTACACACTCAGAAGATATTACTGAGGTCAGTGTTTCGTGGTACTCACCAGCTGTGGGGCCAAGGACCTCATGTGTTGGTTTGCGGCTGTATGTATTCACGTTACTGGTGTCGTTACTCATCCTGAACGAATCTGTTACCGTGAACATTTGTGTTATTCAGACTGACCCTGAGGTTCGATGGGTAAGTGACATGCTACAAATCCAGTCCTTCGGACTTCAAGTCTCAGCCGTCCTTTTTTTTCCTGTTCGAGTCTCAGCCGTCTTTTTTTTCTGTCACTTATCTCTTCTTTCATCTCTGCCAATGAGTTTTATACGTGTGCAATGCAATGCTTCATTGTAGTTCAGAGATCATATTAAACAGTAAGTCACGATATAATTGTTTGGGTAATTCAGTTCAAAGGTCGCCATTCCTATCCTAGGTGTGTACGTGCTGTGACAGAAATTGCCTAATTTTTCTTAATGTCGTTAAAAGTCAGTGTTGGTTTGAGAATGGGACAAATGCTTTTTCATTGCCTGATGGCCATTGGCATTTGCGGAAGGAGGTGCTTGGAACGAGCAACGGACCTGTCGTACGCGTAAACCAGGGCGGGAATTGCGCTGCCTATGTCCTGGCTGTGCTGCTTTCCAGCGCAGAGTGCAAGTGGCGAAATTCAATCAAATTACTGGCCAACGGCTGGTCACCGAGGTAACAATGTTCCGTGGCTCTTACATTAGCTCCGCGCCGCACACAAAGGGACTACTCAGTGGCTATTTCGTTGTCGCTATCTCCTTCGTTTACAAGTGTGCGTCGGACGATGTCAGTGCCGGAGGTCCAGTATACGACCCTATAAAAGCAGCATCCCTTCGCATTCACATATAAACTAGCATACATTGTCTTACGGCCCAATCATCAAGGGCTGACATAAACCTCTGAATGACCATTTAGCAAACTTACGAGGTTCATAAGGTCGGGTGTCATACTAGTAGAACCGTTGTCAGACAGAGAAAAGTATTCCAGTTGTCGTTGCTTGCCGTTTTTTAAGGCCGCGGAAAATTGATCGACATGATTGATTCACTTAGATGATCGAAACAAATTTAGTGTCGAAGAAGGTTTCCGCCCGATATTTACATTTCTTTTGTTTATGGAGTGCATTCTCATTAATGGGATGGCATCTGTAGCTTGTAGCGCTGACGTTGTGTGAAAACACTAGACAGAGCACATCTATTAAGTCCACTGTGTACGAATAAAGAGCCTACGTTCTGTGACGCTGCACTTCCGTTGCGCATCAAAAAATTCAGTTCTCAGTCGGCGATCTCCGTTGCGAAAAGCTACGGCCGAACGTAGACAAGGATCCTTTCAGAGTCGTTGGTGGATTACCTTTTTTATTGATATGTATTCGCGACAGCGCAATTCACCTGGCTAAACTTCTAAAGCCAACGCAAATAAGAATGTTTTAAAATGACTCGATCGTAGCAGTTACATGCCAGAAGGATTACGTGCTTTCAGAAAACATTCTCAGAGCACTGATTTTTTGAACCTCCTGTAAAAGCAATTTCAGTTGCTTGTTGATGTTTGAATCGTTAGACCGTTGCCAGCAATGACGCCTTACATAGCAGACAGATGCCAAATTACCCAAATAAAACAATGCAATTAAAACTTCGTGTTTCTTAAGTGAATTTACTCTTCTTACCTCAGCCTGTATATTTCTTTATACTATGACGTTAACAACGCCACATCTGAAGATATAACCCGATGTATTAAAATGAATATACACTAACGGGGAAAAAATGCGAACCGTCAAAGGCGTCATTTGATTGACAAGTGAGGTGACAGGCAGTTCATCATTGGACAAATTTATGTTAATAAATACAAATCAAATTAAGCACCCGACACAGTAAAGAAAGCTGAAACAGTCGTTTCAGTACACAGTGTACCTCCCTCTGGTAGCTATCTACAGGTTTATTCTCGCATGCAAACGATCATAAAAGTGGCGAATAGCGTCCTGCGATAGTGTGTTCCAAGCATATTGCGCCTTTTGTTGCGATTCGCCAATAGTTCTTGTAGGCGTTTGAGACCCAGTAAGTTCCCTTTTCATCACGTGCCATACGTGTTAAATTGCGAGAGATCCAGTAATCTAAAGGACCAGGAAAGATGTTATACACTACGAAGAGCACGTTGCGCCCCAGCAGCCGCACTGTCCCGCAGGGAAAGGACATCGCCTTCCTGTCAAAGAAATGACTGTTACCGAATATATGGAATAGGTTCCCCGGTATGTGAGTGGCTCGAAGACTTTTTAAGTAACGGAATCCAATAAGTTGTCCTCGGCGCGAGTATTCATCAGATACAAGGGTTTCGTCAGGAGTGCCCAAAGAAGTGTGACAGGTCCGCTGTTATTTACTACATACGTAAAGGATCTGGCCGGCAGGTTGAGTTATTTGCTGCTGATTCTGTGGCGTACGGAAAGGAGACGAAGTTGAGCGATTGAAGGAGTATACAAGATGACTTATAAATTTGTGGTAAGATCTTAAGGGACCAAACTGCTTAGGTCATCGGTCCCTAAGCACACACACACTACTTGGTCTAAGTTAAACTGACTTACGCTATGGACAACACACACACACACACACACACACACACACACACACACACACACACACACACACACACACACGGCGGCCGATGTTTGTGACAGACAACCTTTACAGGGCTTGTAGCCGGTGGATGGTCTGGCCTACCACGTGACCTGGCGATTAAATACGTCTATCAATTAATTCCATGGATTTCTGCTTAACTTTGGCTTTCATCTGTATTTATTTTCAATTCTTTTGCTGTGTGTCTGTATTTATAACACGTCATCGGCCGTTTCATTATCATCATTTTCATAATTGTTATGAAGACAATTAGTTAAGATATTGCGTCATAGGACGCCAACAGTTGCCGATGTCTAGACTACATTAAGATATAATTTTCCTTATATCCACTAAAGAGAAAAGTAATTAGGTTACTACATGATCACTGTATCTCTTCAAAGAAACACTTGAGCGGGGAAATAAAGCGAGTATGAACTGGGCAGATGTATTTTAGTTCCTTTTTTTTTCGTACACCGCAGACCAGCTAAAGATGAATGGAAGAGGGTACCGTATGTACCACTATCATAGTTTTACACCCAACCGCGTTTTCTGCATCCGAATTGTACGCAGGTAGAACGACTGTTGTGAAGCTCGCATTTCTCTAATTTTACCTCCAGTGTCATTTCGAAGAGAGATTTTCGAGAGGCCGTAAGAATTTTCTTGACTTTTCTTCTAACTTGCGTCCTGGGATTTTAACTTGTGCTGCGAAGAACAACGCCTTAGAGTTACAGACTGATGAGTGAGACTCAAGAGCAGGGCGAAAGAAATACAGTCACTGGTCCAAACTGCGAATTCTTTTAAGAGTAGTAAGAAGAAATGTGTGAAATCCGAAATGGAAGATAAGAGTTTACCGGTGCGCAAACAAGGCAACACCGAAGCTTGCGTTGTAAAGGGTGTGGTAAGAAATCAGTAGCGTTCTTTTAACAGAAAGATTCTGGCCTTTTCTTTAAATTATTTACGAAAACCACATAAAATTTAAATCTGAATGAGAAAACGGGGATTCGGACCTTGCTTTTCTTGAATATGAGTTCAGTGATTTAACCACTGCGCAAGGTCACTTGCTCGCAGATACGATAGAAAAAACTTACAGATTGAAATTAGATCAGAATAGAGCCGAAAAATATTCTAATAAATGTTAACAGCAAATTTATTTTTCCCTCCTCGTCAGAGAGAGAGAGAGAGAGAGAGAGAGAGAGAGAGAGAGAGGAGTTCTTTCGTTTTGTTTTCGTTTAATGAGTCCAGTTTCCACCCTTATAAGGCATTATGTTTTGTCGCAGTATCTCAGACATATGTTCGATACGTAGTAGTCCATTGCTTCTGTTCGTGGAAGACGAACGTTGTGGAACGTGCAGTGTTTTTCAGGCTGTAGTTCCCTCTATGACTAGCTGGGTTGTTCGAAAAAACGTGTTAGAGAGTCGATATATCGAGTGTAGCGTTGCACGTAATATGGCTGCGACCAGAGCCCCCGTCGCTGAAGCTTCGAGGAGACGCAGGCGTAATTGGTGCCTACTCCTCCTCTTCCGCCCCGCGAGGCGCGTGAGAAGCACCGGCTGCGGCGCCATCCCTTGCGCCAGGCACGCCGTTGCTCCCGCCCACTTGTCCACCTCTACATCCACATAGAAACTACGTAAACCACCGTACGGCGCGTGGCGGAAGGTACTTTATACACTACTACTCAGCTCCTTTCCTGTTCCACTCGCAAATAGAACGAGGGAAAAGCGACTATCTGTATGCCTCCGTAGAGCCTGATTTCTCGTATCTAATGTTCGTGGTCCTTAACCGAAATGTAAGTTGGCGGTAGTAGAATCGTTCTGCAGTCAACTTAAAATGCCCGTTCTCTAATTTTCTCATTGGTACTCCGGTAGTGGTAAGGAATCTAGCAGCTCGCATCTGAATTGGTTTGATGTTTTCATTTACTCCGACCTGGTGCGATTCCCAAACACCCCAAAAATACTCAAGAATAGGTCGCACTAGCGTTCTATATGCAGTCTCCTTAACAGGTGAACCACACTCCTCCCAATCAACCGAAGTCGACCAGTCGCCTTCCCTATCTCGACCCTCACGTCTCCTTGCCTTTCATATTGCTTTACACATTACGCTTAGATATTTAATCGACGTGACTGTCAGGCAGGGCACAATTAGAGCTGTATCCGAACATTACTGGTTTGCTTTTCCTACTCATCTGCATTTCATCTGGAAATTTTTGTATAGGCCATCTTATATCCTGCTACAGTCACACACCATCACTTTCTCGTACACTACAACATCATCAGAAGATCTGTCATGTATATAGTGAATAATAGCGGTCATGTTACATTTCCTTGGGGTACTCCTGAGGATACCCTTGCCTCTGATGAACACACGCAGTCGACCAACCTACTCTGTTCTATTTCCTAAAAAAATCTTCGAACCACTCACATATCCAGGAACCTGTTCCTATCGATAGCTCGACACACGCCCCCGGTGCCGATTGCAATCGATGTCATCCTAGTCGAACCACTCATATCTTCAACCATCTCAGTATTTTTGAGGCTTTTTTCCTTCGCAACACTATCACTGATGTTCGTGCTGATATAACACTGCGACCTGTTGCTCTTAGTTTGTGATAACCATGGTCTCTTGTGTTATTGAGGATATTTCTCAATATTTAATACACGGTGTGGTCACTAGGAATATGACATTGTCGAAGCATAGTCAGTGTCATGTGGATGAAACACGGAATCCATCTAAAGCATAGATAGTGAAAACGTTCTCCTAAATAGTGATAAGGATTGGAATCGTTGATAAGGATTAGAATCTTCCGTTAAAACATTTGTGAAGTACCTCAGTGTTGAGCCACGCTGGTTGTTTCCTATTTGGAAGCAACGGTTCATTTCCTTGGCGATTTGCTGCTTTCGCCGCCTTAGTAATTATCGAATAACAGTGCACCAAAATTGCCTAAACGCTTTCGTTTGTCGGCATGTCATTAGCCACGTTACAGTGAAAAAGCAACGTCCCCACCGAATGGCAAACAAGAGTTATTTGGTTACTTCTATAGGGCAATTATGTGCAGGTTCGTTTGGTTGGCGAAGGAAATCCCTTCAGTTTAGGGTTTCCCACGACGTCCTCGTGCGAACATATGAGTCTACAGGTCGCCGCACCCAACTATAGGCGCCGCGGTATACGGCGAGCGGCCAAACAGCGGCCGCATTTCATTAATTGTCAGCGCCGTTTGCGTGTCGGCGCCGGCCTGAGTGGACCATTGAGATAGTAATGGCCGGCCGGCTATTTCCGTCGGAAAGGCGGCCGCCAGCTCGTCGCGGCGACGGCTGCACCGAAAAACGCTTCTGGCCGGTAACGAACTGGCGGCTACCGCAACAGAAATTTACATCGTTGGCTAATACTGTCAGACAGGGCTGTTGCTGAGATAACTTCACAAGGCAACAAAGTGTAGTCAAGCCTCCATCGAGACCAACTTAAAGTGGGTAACAGAAAGTTGAAAGGTGACGTGTTTCGATTGACACGACGTAACAAATAGAATAACGAAGTGGGAATAAGTAGCACGGAGAAAAACGCCTCGACCGCAGAGAAACCTAGGGATAGCACCAGGAAGGCGTGTCCGTCATTTTCCCGGTAAATGGAACAGGCGCCGGGCTTCAGCGAAAGAACAGCGCCCTCCATTACGGCGGCCAATTAGGGAGGCGGCCACGCACGCCGTGACTCAACTTGGCGTGCACCGCGCCCCGCGCAAATTGATTAATTGTCGGCGCCGAATCAAAAGGGGCCCCGCCCCGCAGGGCGCGATAGGCAAATACGCCTCGTGCTGCGCGCCAGTAAATATTTCTCTTTATTCCCCCTTCCTTAGCGCGCCTGTAGGTGTCCGCCTCGTTAAGTCGCGCCAGGTGGCTAACGTGGCAGGCTTGCGATGAATATGCACGGTTCAGGAGAGATTGAAATATTAACAAAGGAACGTCCTACAACGCGTCTACGTCTTCAGACACTTTGTTGTTTCTTAAGCCGTTAGCACACGGACGGCGGTGTCGAACGTCAACGTTGAGTGTGGCAAGTTTAGCGTGCTACTGAACGCTCAGAGGTGACGCGACTTGTGCATTACTGTATACGCGATCGCAGCGCTCTCCAGCGGCAGGTGACTGCATCTGGCTCGCACATCACCACTGTTTACGAAATGGACGGGCGTAACATTGCCACGTTAGATCTATTAAAACGCACATGTGCTCCTTTGTCTATATACTAGCTATATTCTGTCTGTAGTATACATAAATAAAAACTTCAGTATTCATGAACATGTTAAAGGCAAAAAGAGAAGAACAATGCCCAGTCAATAATGACATCGACTTATAAAAGCTTGCTTGATCACTGTTCTATTCAGCAGCAAAATCTTTACAACATACCATCGTATGTTTTAGAATACACTTTTGTTAAACTGAGAACTACGACTGCCGAACCAGTTACAAAACGCGAAGGTTAGTAATAAAAATATTTGATCGTAGTGATGCGCGAACCAGCAACGCGTGAACCATTATTTTACCATTCTGCAACGCTACTCTTTACATTATGCCGACTATGGCTGGTGAAAGATACTTTGCATTTAAATCGTAGATATATCATTAACTGATACTTATAACATATCTATCAAGAACATTGCATTATCTCGCGAGTCTGTACTGAAGAGAGTAGGCGTGTATGTGACGTGGGTGGAGCTCTGCCGTCTCATTGGTCAACGTTCAATCCCCAACGTGCTTTTTCCACGCTATGGCGTCGTGGACCCACACGCTCAACGTTCGAATGCACGGTCCGTGTGCCGACGTCTTTACGAGGGTGGTGCAGATGGAAAAAATCGCGATTCGTACAGCGATAAAGTACTTCGTAAAGAAAGGTGTGAAAGCAAAGGACATTGAAGCCGATTTCCAGAATAGCCTGGCGGGGACTCTGCTCCTTCGTATTCAGTTGTTGCCAAGTGGAAAAATGAATTTAAATTTGGCCGCGAGACCTTACATGATGATCCGCGCAGTGGTCAGCCAAGAAAACGGCCATGGAGGACCACCGATTGAAAGTGCGTGAAATTGCTCACTTTTGCCAGATGACATCTGAAAGGTCATATCACATTTTTACTGAAGAATTAGAAATGGAAAAAATATCTGCAAGATGGGTGCGGCGACTCTTGAGCTGGATCAAAAAAATCATGAGAATGGAAATATCGGAACAATGTTTGGCCCGTTTTAGGAGAAACGAACAAGATTTTTTGCGCCGGTTTGTGATCACAGATGGAACTTGATACACTACTAGAACCCAGAGACAAAACAACAGTCGAAGCAGTGGAAACATACTGATTCTCCGCCACCAAAGAAAGCAAAGACAATTCCTTCGGCGGGAAAGATCATGGCATCAGTGTTGTGGGATGTGAAGGGGATTCTGTTTGTAGATTATCTCCCCACTGTGCAAAAAATTACTTGGGAACACTGTGCTGATCTCCTGGACAAATTGCAACAAAAGATACGAGAATAAAGGCCAGTTTTAGCAAAGAAGAAAGTCATCTTCCATCAAGACATTGCGTACCCGCACAAATGTGCCGTCGCCATGGCAAAATTACACGAAGTAAGGTATGAATTGTTGCCACACCCGCCATATTCAGCTGATATGGCTCCGTCAGACTTCCATCTCTCCCCAAAACTGAAAACTGTTCTTGGTGGACGAAGATTCAGTTCAAACGAAGAATTGACAACAATTTTGCAGGGCTGGAGGAGACTCATTTTCGAGACGGGATCAAGGCACTGGAACGTCGTTGTACAAAGTGCGTTAATCTACAAGGAGACTACATTGAAAAATAAAATAAAAAGTTTCAGTTATGTAAATACTTTTTTTTCTATTCCGTTCCGAGAACTTTTCGAACCACCCTCGTACAATATGGAGACGGCATGGTTGTAACTTGCACGCGCAGCCCAGTGCTGTCTCACGTTGACCGTACTGATTGTTTAATCCTGTGGATGTGGTCATCTGTGCCATTGACGCCTTTCCGACCGCCGTGGCACCACTCACTAATAGTTACGACGCTCTCGATCTTTATAACATTAAATGCTCAGTTACACACTTCTGAAGAGTTGCCGTTTCCGCTTAAATAAGCACTGTATAACGGTGCCGCATAGTCGTTCACCAAACAATTTTCGGGCGGAACTCAAGCTGAATATTTCGAACTTCTGGTGACAGTAAGGAGTGTGTCCTTGGACCAGCCGAACGTGTGACGTTGGCCGTGTGGTTTCGCTAAAGGTTTTTGGAGAGAGAGAGAGAGAGAGAGAGAGAGAGAGAGAGAGAGAGAGAGCGGAGTTGTGCGCGGCGGCGAACGGTACGGACGCTGGGCGTCGCGGCTGGCTCACGTAATTAATGACGCTATTGATTGAGCGGAAATACGCAAATAATGAATGAGCCCGTGTGTCGACATGTAATAATGGGCGAAGAGGAAAAAAGTACTCTGCTTCCTGCGTAGCTGGGGTGCCGGCGGCTGGGAACTACTGCGGTGACGGCCGTGTGCACCGATTCCGGCTCTCACCACGAATGGCTGACTAGCCTCACCTGTGGAATAACGCCCTGTTGTTTGCTAAAATAGGACTAAATGGTCGAGAAATGAGTTATCCAACTAAATTCGTTGAAGGCGCATATTTGCGTTTTATTACGGGCGTAGAGGTTTCGTTTTACTCACATTGTGTCGTTGGAAATACATGTTAGAAATAGAAAGTCTACTTTACGAACTTAAACGATAGTGTTACTGTTGCCTTCAGTCCGAAGCCTGGTTTGATGCAGCTCTCTGTGCAAGTCTCATCATCTCAGCGTGAGTGCTGTAGCTTTGCAGTGTTTGTACATTCTTGTGTGTTATAACTAAGTAAGCGACACAAGACACTTTAAGTAGTTCAGAGTCTCTCGGAGAGCTAATATTAATTTGCGGCTAGAAGGAAAAGTGTTTCGCAGAGAGAGGTATGCGAAAGATAATTTTAAGAAAGAAACAAAAAAACGTGTTTTCAGTTGCGCCGATGCACACCTACTTTCTCCAGATAGAACGAACTGGGGGACAGGGTTTACGTCCCTGTGACGATAAAGTCATTAGAGGCAGAGCACAAAGCTTAGACATTGACGAAGGAAGCGTCTCCGCGTTCGTCTCAGTTTTCAAAATAACCGACAAATTCACTTGTTTCTCTTACTTTCTTGTTATCATTTCGCAGTGAGCAACGAACTATGCACATTCGCTTGAGCTCTGTAGAGTTTACTCCTTTGCTCCGCACATGAGACACGACTTGGGTGTAGAGCCGGCCGGGTCTGGACGCGCTCCGCCTCCCCGCCTGGCCCTTTTCCCAGAGTCCGTGGCCGTCTTCTCGAGAATAATGCGCCCGTCCTCCGTCCCCTCCCCTGCGTATAAAACAAGGGCCGGCCGTCTCTCTTTCCACATCTTAAAAGCTGTTGTTCGGAATTTCATTCACGTAACGGGAACTCTCCCTCCCGCCGCCTCCATTAGGCGGCCCGACATTCAGATCTTATCTCCCTCATCCGTTCTCAGATCAAAAACCCATTAATTTTTCCCCATCCTCCAATCGGTCGGTTTCCGCAGATATTAATCTCACTTTTCATAAGCCCATTTGACTGCTGGTGCTTCGTAACAATTATTGTCGTACGATCGTGAAGATATTTCCTTTTAGTGCAGAATTCTAAAGTGCTCGTACAGTTTTTGAGTCATTATTTCCATTATTAATACTTTTATATTGATCATTTAACTATAGGAATTCATCGCTTATGCAGTTAAAAAATTCAGATAAAATATGGTTCAGTGTCACTCGAAAATATATATTACGAATTAACTATAGTCCCGTTCTGTAGATGAGATCTGATTGTCCTGTAGAGGCTTTAAAACATGTTGCGTTAAAGGCTTTTTCGCTTTTCCCGTAGTACTATAACTTTTACACCTCTGAACAGCTTTCACATTGCAGTACACATAGTTGAGATGCAGTTAAGGAAGTTCCATTATATTTTTCGACAACCACTTGCAAGGCAGCCGTAGAGTTTTCTTTGTGGACCTACATCAGTAAGCTTAGATAGTCTGAAGAATGCTGATTGTTTACAGTATCTTCGTAAAAGTCTGTCAGACTTAAACTTGCGCAATGATCATGGTCATTAGCAGTTTTTATAGTTGAATTCCTGAAACGCATACTATCTCTGTACGACTGTAGACGTTTTTATGTTAAACTTAAATCAGTTTCCTTAACAACCTCTAGAAGTATCTAAAAGGAACTGATTTACTTGTCGTACACTCAAGAAGGTATATCATTTGCAGTAGGATGTTATTCACGATTACTGTGCTTGAGCTCTGTGGCTGCGGCGTAATTAATTTAAAAAATGTAGCAACCAGCCACTTTTTTTATACTTTATGTGTGCCGACACGCGTTTCGGGTTTCCATTCGTCTTCATACGGCGTGATGATGAATCTGTAACTACATCCTGACATAAATGAAATTCGCAAAACGTCTGGTTGTCGTATTTTTTCAAGTAGTTCCCAACAGTAGAATCACCCAGAGAAGGAGTAGAACAGGCTGCCTGTCGTTACTTTGATTATTCCAGAATCGGTAGTTGAACTGTCATTTGGGTCTCAGGTGCTGCAAGAGGTTTAGTGTCATTTGCGGTGCGAAATTGTTAGATGAGCATCTCAGGAGATCAACGGCAAGTTGTTCTAGATGATATTTCCATCTGATAAAAATTTGAAACGGCCTCCGGGAATAGTGAAAGCGGGATATCGGTGTTGAGTGACTCTACCCACTAAACCAGCCTTCTGCGCTGTTTTCAGAGGAATGGCCGTGTGTTAAGTTGACCGTAACCTTACACGCAATCGTATATACTTAACGGCACAGTACTCAAAGTACAGAGTAGCTCTCTTTAAATCGATGAAAAGCAGCGTTATGGCCGTGTTCGGAATTTCAAAGCGATCGTCAACACATTATTAATTTACAAGACGCCAGTGCAGAATGCCTAGCTACAGTTAGAACTACAGTGCGGCAGGCACTTGCGTTATAAATTTCGTAATAAAATAAGCTTTGTAAACCCTTCCTAGACGTAAATTTGCGTGATAAATTTCGTAATAAAATAAGCCTTGTAAACCCTTCCTCGACGTAAATTTCCACGACTTCACAAGTTTGCAGCTACGGTTATGTCAGTGTTTTTATCTACATACTCGTGCGATCAGCTTTTTCCAGCAGTGAATTGAACGAAATCTACACTCAGAGAAAGGAAGCAGAAAGCTTGTTTTTGAATCAACAGTGCTCAGAAAGTGGTGCCAGGCATTGATGCTTTAGTGAAAAGGAAAGTGGGAAGAATTCATTGGGATCCAGTGTTCTTGTGTTCAACCTGCGAATAAAACAGTCACGAAGTATAAGTTAATGTTAATTTAAACTTCGTCTGAAAACAGCATTCATCATAAGGCTACAACAGTGGCAAGAAATATGTTTGGCACTTAGCTGTTCCGTGTTCTTCACCGCATCAACTAACATAAGCTGCCGTAGAGTAGGCGCATTGGTAATAATTTCCAGATTGGGGCTGCCTCGTTCCCACTCATCGTTCCCCTTCACCCCTACGATTTCCGCCGTGAGCCGTCCGGTTGGTCACTGCTCAGATATGTGCCCGAGCAAGCTCGCAGGAGCAGGTCAGTGAACAGCCCTGCACTAGACGGTTGAGAACACATCTACGAAAAGCACTACTTGTCATAGTTATCGGTGCTAAACTCTGTCCCATTTCTGGCGTCAATTTTTCACTGTACAGGACATTCTCGTAATCCCTCCACTGTTTCTAGCGACGAACTCATCCTGCAAGAAAGTAATGCCGTGTCGTGCACAGTTGAAAATATTTCCGAAATAGTGCAAGCGAAGGCGTCGGATGGTCACTTGAGAACACTGATTCCGCCTTCGCGTGGGAGCAGGGGTAGTTGAGTGAGCAGCGGCAGCGCGTACGCATGCCGTGCGTGACGGATGGCGTTGGCGCACAAAAGCGTCCATTGAGGCGACGTGGCCGGCGGTGGGCTGGTGTTTGGGGACGTTATCTTGGCGCGCGCTCTGACGGCCTATCTAATCGCCGCCATCCTCCGGTAGCCGTGTGTGTACTGCGCTGCCAGTACCGCGTCTCAGTCCGATGTTGAGGACTCTTCTGTTTGCCCACCATATCACTCTACCAGAGACTCTCGATCGCATGGCCTCTATCACTGGGCGTCCCCCTATTTGGACTGTGTGTTACAGGGATACTGTACTTCTCATTCACAGGCGAGCTGTTGCTTCTCCGAGATATCTAGTTTCTCAGCTCAATGTACCAGATCACTGCCCTTTCAGTATCTCCAGGCTATCTGTAAATCGCGTCCTTCCGGTGCGTACTAACTACAATTTTCTGCCTCCGTACAGCAATGGCAGTCGTCCATGCCTTGGTCTGAAGTGGGAAACAGATGTGTTTCATGCTTCAACTCGATTTATTAAAGAAAAAGGACGGCACGGAGAGATAAAACACTTCGCTCAAATACATTAACGACACTGTGCTTTGGGCATGCAACTATGTACGTTTTTAGTACTTTCACACGCAATTATTTTTGTTGCCCAGGCAATTGTATTTCATTGCCGTTATACTTGCCGTGTGTGACGATATTCTGATGGCTATAACGTTTTACCTCAACAGCGACTGTCTACTGGCTTCATTTTTCGTCCCCTTAGGACGAAGTCCGTACAAAAGGTGTGGCGGGCGTTCAGATTCTTTACGCTGCTAAATGTAGGTAGCGTAAATGCTCTTAGCCATACAACGGTATTGTCAGACTTCGGAAGAACTTCATTGGGATGACCTGTAGTATTTCTAGGCACGTATCCATATAAGCGATTACGAGGCAGTCTATCAATCCATCCGCTATGCAACTTATTTTATAATGAGGCCAATCGGGTACAAGGTTACTTGAGTTGCTTTCTCACAGAGAAAAGTATGTAAATTTTGATTTTTGGTAGGAACGAATTCGAAGTGGAATCTCTAGTTTTTTTTTAAATAACTTGAAAAAAAATTCTGAGTCATGTTTCAGCTAAGAAGTGCTGTGGAGGAGTGCAATCAATAGTCTTATTTTCCGTCTAATTAGGCAGCTAAAATTCATTGGCATATAAAGTATACCGGAATATTTTGGTAATTCTAAATATAATCACAGCATTTTCGTTTTTCGTGGTACTGTAAAATATTGCAATTTTAATCAGCGCGAAGAATTTCAAACATAATTATTTTTAATATTTTCGTCCGTAGCTCGTGGTCTAGTGATGCCGGCACGATAGCTCAGCGTTTTCGCTCAGAGGGATAGCTGTCCTTTGTAATAAGGAGACTGAGTGAACGTATCTACGATAAACTTGAACAAGCGTCAAGGGACGTCCGCTCCTAACAAATACAATGACCAATAACGAACAAAAAGAAATTTAAAAGAAAGTTGCTAGTATCTTTGCCTATAGATCGCGGTGTTCCGAGTTCGATTCGCGGGCGGGTCGGAAATTTTCTTCGTTCGGGAACTGCGTGTCTGTGCTTTTCTCATCATCTCGCCGCTCAAGTCGACGATGTGACGTCAAGTAGAAAGACTTGCATCAAGCGACCGAACGGCCTCAGACAGGGACTCCCGGCCAGTAATGTCATCATTTGATGAATTTATCTACTCTAAATTATTAAAGCCATGAATGTGAACCGTCTGAAGCTCAAAAAATTTATTTCATAAATGTTTTTCAAGTTGTATCGTGAGCATTTGTTTTTGTTCTTTCTCCTACTCACAACTAACAGGCAGAGAGTGCATCGACCCACTCTCTACCATTCCACTCTTGAACAATTTACTTGCCCATTCCCAGTTTATACTGGCGGGAAGAGACTCAACGAAAGGACCCAGATGTTGTTCATTAAGCGAATAACCACTGTTAGGTTAGGGAGTAATTAATAATCTCTAACATAGAAGCTACAGTCACGAATAGCCCACGACGTGATGCCCTTCAATTAACCATTGTTGCTTACAATTGGCCGTGATAGTAGCAATCTGAGAGTTACCGTATATGCGTTTGTTTTTGTAGAAACGTGTTACCTCGTGGAACTGATACTGGCAAAATTGCAGTATTTTTGTGCTATAGCATCAGGGAGTTGCCTGTAAATCAACATAGATTAAATATTTGCAAGTGGCAAAAAACTACGACGATCTTCTCTCTTAATTATTGTCAGTACAAGTCAGAGTACCTGAGAAGGGCAGCTGCGAAATTTTTAATTGGCTTACATATGAATGTAATTACTCCCTTAAGGACACTTAATAACTGCAAGATTCAACAGAATGAGGTAGTTTTCTCACATATTGCACCTGCCGTTCGTGAAGTGGCGATACGCCTGGGCATTGAGTCAAACAGAACTTGGATGGCGTGTACAGGTACAGCTGCCCATGCAGCTTCAACACGATACTACAGTTCATCAACAGTAGTGACTGGCGTATTGTGACGAGCCAGTTGCTCGGCCACTATTCACCAGACGTTTTCAATTGATGAGAGATCTGGAGAATGTGCTGGCCAGGGCATCAGTCGAACATTTTCTGTATCGTGCATTATCCTGCTGAAATGTAGGGTTTCGCAGGGATCGAATGAAGGGTAGAGCCAAGGGTCGTAACACATCTGAAATGTAAAGTCCACTTTTCAAAGTGCCGTCAATGCGAACAAGACGTGACCAAGACGTGTAACCAATGGCACCCGTACCATCACGCCGGGTGATAAGCCAGTTTGGCGATGACGAATACACGCTTCCAATGTGTGTTCACCGCGATATCCCCAAACACGGATGCGACCATCATGATGCTGTAAACAGAACCTGAATTCTTCCAAAAAATGACGTTTTGCCATTCGTGCACCCAGGTTGGTCGTTGAGTACACTATCACAGGCGCTCCTGTCTGTGATGCAGCGTCAAGGGTAACAGCAGCCATGGTCTCCGAGCTGATAGTCAATGCTGCTGCAAACGTCGTCGAACTGTTGACTCAGGAATCGAGAGGTGGCTGCACGATCCGTTACAGCCATGCGGATAAGATGCCTATCATCTCGACTGCTAGTGATACGAGGCCGTTGAGATCCAGCACGGCGTTCCGTATTACCATCCTGAACCCACCGATTCCATATTCTGCTAACAGTCATTGGATCTCGACCAAAGCGAGCAGCAATGTCGCGATACGATAAACCGCAATTGCGATAGGCTACAAACCGACATTTATCAAAGTCGGAAACGTGATGGCACGCATTTCCTCATGCCAGCAGTTGTAGGTGTCGCCACGGGTGCCAACCTTGTGTGAAAGCTCTGTAAAGCTAATCATTTGCATATCACAGCATTTTCTTCCCGTCGGTTAAATTTCGCGTCTGTAGCACGTCATCTTCGTGGTTTAGCAATTTTAATGGGCAGCAGTGTAGATACTGTTGTGGACCGAGTTGTTATCAACGTAGTAGATGACAGTTCCAGAACTGAAATGTATTTCTCGGATTCGAATAAGGATGTGAGACACTCAAATCTGTACCGAACATTGTATGTCGATAGAATATCAACTAAAACACCGATTTAACTTGTGCTACGTGCTGTCGTCCAGTCGAACAAGCGTAAACAATAATTAAAAGTAACACCACAACTATGGATCACGAAATGCGTATCGACTAGTGATCTCGCGTGGGTGAGTCGGTAGCGCCTGAGACGGTCGTACCAAAGGTCCCACGTTCAATCCCTGCTGATGACTGTTTTAACTGTTTACACGTGGAACTGTTATATGGGAGAACATTTTCCGGGCATGTAAAGGGACTTTTTGGAGTTTGCAGCAGTGTCCTTTTGGCAGCATTCTGTCGCTTCTTTCGTTGGAAGTTGGTTCGTTGGTTGATTTGGTTGAGGGGACCAAACAGCGAGGTCATCGGTCCCATCGGATTAGGGAAGGATGGGGAAGGAGGTGGGCCGTGTCCTTTCAAAGTAACCATCTTAACATTTGCCTGAAGCGACTTAGGGAAATCACGGAAAACCTAAATCAAGATGACCGGACGAGGTTTAGAACCTTCGAGTTGAAAGTTGCAAACTTATTTGTATAGATGCACTATGTGATCAAAAGTTTCCGGACATCTGGCTGAAAATGACTTAAAAGTTCGTGGCGCACTCCATCGGTAATGCTGGAATTAAATTTGGTGATGAACCACCCTTGATGACAGCTTCCACTCTCGCAGGCATGCCATCAGTCACGTGCTGGAAGCTTTCTTAGGGCATGGCAGCCCGTTCTTCACGGAATGCAGCATTGAGGAGAGGTATCGATGTCGGCCGGTGAGGCCTGACAGGAAGTCGGCGTTCCAAAACATCCCATAGATGTTTTATAAAATTCACGTCAGGACTCGATGCAGGCTAGTCAATTACAGGGATGTTATTGTCGTGTAACCACTCCGCCACAGGCCGTACATTATGAACAGGTGCTCGATCGCGTTGAAAGATGAATTCGCCATCCCCGAATTGCTCTTCAACAGTGGGAAGCAAGAAGATGCTTAAAACACCAGTGTAGGCCTGTGTTGTGATAGTGCCACGCAAAACAGCAAGGGGTGCAAGCCCCTTCCATGAAAAACACGACCACACCATACCACGCCCGCCTCCGAATTTTCCTGCTGCCGCTACATACGCTGGCAGATGACTTTCACCGGGCATTCGCAATAGCCACACCCTGCCATCGGATCGCCCCATTGTGTACCGTAATTCGTCAATCCACGCAACGTTTTTCCACTATTCAGTCATCCAGTGTTTACACTCCTTACATCAAGCGTGGCGTCGTTTGGCATTTACCGGCGTGATTTGTGGCTTATGAACAGCCGCTCGACCAAGAAATCCAAGTTTTCTCACCTCCCGCCTAACTGTCATAGTACTTGCAGTGGATCCTGATTCAAATTGGATTTCCTGTGTGATGGTCTGGATAAATGGCTGCCTATTACACGTTACACCTTCTTCAACTTTCTGCGGTCTCTGTCCGTGAACAGACGACGTCGGCATGTACGTTTTTGTGCTGTACGTGTCCCTTCACGTTTCCAGTTCAATATCAAATCGGAAACAGTGGACCTAGGGATGTTTAGGAGTGTGGAAATCTCTCTTACAAACGTATGACACAAGTGACACTCAATCAGCTGACCACGTTCGCAGTTCGTGAGATCCGCGGAGCGCCCCATTCTGCTCTCTCGCGATGTCTAATGACTACTGAGGTCTCTGGTTTGGGGTACCTGGCAGTAGGTGGCAGCACAATGCACCTAATGTGAAAAACGTATGTAGGCGCTTCAGTCTGGAACCGCGCTGCTGCTACAGTCGCAGGTTCGAATCCTGTCTGCATGAGCGTGTGTGATGTCCTTAGGTTAATTAGGTTTAAGTAGTTATAAGTCTCGGGGGCTGATGACTTCAGATGTTAAGTCCCATAGTGCTTAGAGCCATTTGAAAACTGTAACGTTAATGGTGGTACGTCTTTTGAATATCTGTGTGTATCCTAAATTCTTGTTCCTATCTTCCTTGGAATTTCCACTTCTTTGCCGTTCATGACGATAGAACTTTCTGTATGTACAAATTGCAGTATCTGCGTGTACAGAACATGGAACAAGGTCTCAAACAGACCCTGCATGTGTGCGTAAGACGGTATTTTTTTCAGTCCACAGCTTGTTAGGAATTGGTAAAGTGCATCCTTTCTAAGTGACCTGTGAATTCTGGAAGGTTTGTGAGGTTTGCTGTGTACAGATACAGCGTGAGCGTGCCGCTCATGAAGAGCGACGGCAGCATTGCCAGCTCACGTGCAGCCGCGGCTTTGTGCAGATGTGTGTAGCGACCGACCTCCGACCTGTGACGTCACGCTGTGCCAGAGACAACTGCATCTGCGCCTAGTCGCCGTAGCAAATAGCGGACTGCTTAGATACTGCCCCGCTGGGACTCGTGCTCTCTACTTCCCTACTTGTTATCTTTATTTTTCACACCTCCACGTGATGCAGGTATTGTTTCACATAAGGTATATGTGAGCAGTACCGCATATGAGTTGCTCAATACTTGACGATTTCAGTTTCGCAAAACAGGCCATAAATTTCCTCGTTTTCTCAATAAACAACTATTCAATGTAGTTACGACTTTCTTGGCACACTCTGATAGCAATATGTAGTCAGTATTATGTTGATACACGAAAAATACTTATGTTCAGTTGAAAAGAACTATGTTAAGCCTATGTAAATTAATAAATTAACACACATATAGGTTTGGAGATAAACCGCGGATGTCGCTGACAGGTTGTGAATGCCCATAATGAATCTTTGTCTCTGCATCGGACTGAGCGTTTTTCTGTAATTTCTTGGCAGATTAAAACGGTGTGGCGGGCCGCGACCGTAACCCGGAACTCTGCCTTTCCCAACTGATCCCTCCGGACGCGACTTGCAAAAGTAGGAGAGAGTTACAGCAAGAAGGAAGGCTATGAGTCGTGTCTGGATAGCTCAGTCGTCATAAGAGCATTACCTCTGAAAGGAATTTAATCGTCCGAGAAGTTTCAGATCGTGAGTACATTGGATTGAAGAAGATTACGAGGAAGAAAAAAGGATTAAGAAAATAATCTTGTTCACAGGCGTTCAACATTTCTGTTATGTAATAACCGATCTTTACACTGGACATCAAAATGTTGTACCACTTTCAGAAAACAGCCCATGTATTTTTTCCATTTTGCTCCATTGCCTATCAGCCCAAATATGGGAAATGCTTGCTGTTGTAACTGCCGGTGGCGCGCTGATTGGCAGCATAACCGTAGAAAAATGTTTGCTTTTGGTGTAGTCTTTGTATTGTACGTTCAACCAATGCTACGAAAATGGTAACGGCAATTCAGTGTATCGCTGTTTATTTCGAGAAAACTTACCGTCTCCTGTATAGTTGTTTTACTGCAGGACGTCTACTTGACTTTAACACAAGTGCTTCGTCATTCCCTATTGGAGATGTGATGGCTAATCTTACTCTCCACTCCAAATATAGGAAGATTTCTTTCTTATTGGCTAATGAAAACTACTACACGGCAATGTTTGTCACGAAGATAGATTTATCTGGCCCTCAACCCTCCTGGACTGTCAAACGAAGTCATTAAATGCAGTAGTTACGATGTACGGCTTTACGGGCACCAACATATTGTTCAGTAGTTTTACACAGCGCGGCTAATTTGCCGAGTTTTAAGAAGCTCATTAGGCGGAGGCAGTGTTCACGCCGGGGATGAGCCATCTGTACGGCGTTGTGACGCTGCTTAATTACCTCGCGTTGACAGTGCGTAGCGCACCCACCTACGCAGATTTCATACCGCCAAGTGCGGCGCTGAATACGATGCTCATTCCGTAATAAGAATTAACGTCTTACACGGTGTTAGCCACATGATGGCGCTGTGCTAAACCCGTTGAATGAGAATGTAGCGCTCTGTCTAATTACCACAAAATGTTACACGGGGATAAAGTACTGCTGAATTGCAGACACCTTGACATGTAGGTAATATCTGCCTGACGAATTGTGCTAGGCACGTTGAGTATCAGCGTACTTTTACTTGTGTAAAAGTTTTAAGTTATTGATTGTTGATGTAGTACGGCATCCGTGAAATATTTTTTGCAACAATGTACCAATATGCATATTAGTATCATTTTATGTATACTGTTTAGTATTAACAGTGATATTATATTAACGGGCTCCTTCGGATTTTCACTTGTAGTTAAGACGTTTCAGACAGAATAACACCATAATAATGAACTTACGGATAACATGAAAAAAAAAAAGAGTTCTGCTGTATAGGGGAAGTTGTAGCTCGATTAAAATAACTGTGCGTTACAATGATTTGCGGGGGGGGGGGGGGGGGGGAGGCATGTTGTCCTGTGCATCCCATCCAGTCACGCTTGACAAGGCACTGGGATTACTGTACTTGCAAGATGCGATACAACAGCCAACTGGAGCTCGAGAAATAACCACAACTGGCTGTCATACTTTACGAATTGCTGAATTGTCTAAACTCTACCACTAAGTCTTTGTAACCATGGTTTAGTCTCTGAGAATACACGAACACGCATGTTGACTAACAAAATACAAGCGACGTGGTCGTGTGTCTCCCTGTGGTCAAAGACACTTAGCTAGATATTACCGATTTTGTTTTGTGTGAAATTAATTCACAAGAGGTGTGGCATGCGGTTCACTTAACGATATTTATTTACAACTCGCGTGTTTCCTCCTTAACCTGTTACCAGTATCACTGTTCAACTTCTCCATTTTAGTATTGTGGAGAAGTTTGCTAGTTGTACAATATGCACTTACGTCCACGTGAACGGCGTTCCAGAGCTAGCGGTAGCGCTCCATCCGAGTTAATCCAGAGTATGCGACCCGTAGTGATGTGGTGTGTCGTTGCGGTGATGGGTAACCAGCGGAACTGGAGCCGCGGGAGATGCTCGATAGGCGGTGTAACGTGAGAAAGCGACTGTGTTGCAAACAGATGCGGCTGGCTGGCGGCGGCCGGCTCGCGCGTTGTGTGTGTGTAATCGCCACTGCAAGTGGAGCCGCCTCCCCTCACCGGCCGCGGATTAGCGCGGGGTGCCGGCCCGCCAGTAATAACAAGGGATATTAATGACGTGACGTGCACGCAGGCGTCGGCCGCAGCGAGATGCGCGAACACAAACGTGGGCGACGGCGCGAGAAGGCACTCTGCGGACTTGGCCGGCGGTTCACTTGCGGCTGACAGCTTTGTTGTAAGAGATATACAACTTCGTGTGTGCTCAGCCCCGTAAATTTTTCATCGCAAAGCGAACGAGGTGGCGAAGTGTTTCGCACGCTGGACTAGCGTCCTTTAGGACGGCGGTTCAAACGCCAATCGGGGCATCTAGAATATATTTTTCGTGGTTTCCTTAGTCGATTAAGGCAAATTTCCTCCTACTTTCTTTGGAAAGGACATGTCCGATTTCGTTCTCTATTAGTTTTCCAATACGAGCTTGTACTCCATCTCTAATGACCTCGTCGTCGAAGGGACGTAAAACCCTACTTTCGCTTCCGCCCCAATTATAAAATGTATGGGGTGTCTTTTTGGCTACGCGAAGTGAATGGTGATTGAGAGGACTAGGACCCATATTTTGGAGGGGAGACCATCAAACCTCGCTGACGGCATGTTATTTATATATACAGGCTGATTTTTATCAACGTTTAAAAACCGCAAAAGTGACGTAGATGCCTCTGAGACAAGTAATTTAGTATAAGACACACGAGGCCGCAAATGTCAGGAATTACCCCGAAATTGGACCTCACGTGTTGAACATGTGACGTCACCAGCTGATGGTACCTCAACGCACGTGCAGCGAATGGGCTTGTCGATCCTACGTTTAGTGGTAGGTTACACGTCGCTCCATTGGGTTACTTGGTTTGGAACGGGTTTTGTATATGTGATCTGTTGTAGGCGTAGCAGTTATAAAATTATTGTCCTCACTGTAACCAAGCGAAAGCTGTTCTTATTTTGTGTTTCTTTCGTTTTGTCCCTTTTTCTTATTTTTAAAGACTTTATTTAGTGAAAAACACGTAGGTCATTTGCTGGTAGCGATGCAATTCGGAAGCTTATACTTACTTCCTTGGGAATTAACGTCTGCCAGAAACAAGACTCGAATCCTGAGCCCCTCGCGCTGAAGTCGCGCAGTTAGGCCCGGAACCACACCGACGTTACAAGTCTGAGGCTGTTGACTACTTCACCATATTGCAGCCACTGTTGTTTATTTCCCGTTTCATAATTGAGATAGCGTCCTGTATTGATGCGAATATCCGAGCGGCCCCGAAACTAAGCAGTAAAATCATCCTGTGTTCCATGAAACAGTTTTTCAATTCCTTTCCCACTTCCTTTAAATTAATTCATGACTGCGTTTCGTTCGCTGCGACTATTTTACAGCGATGATGATACAATATTAATAATAATAATAATAATGTCAGCATCTACTTTTGAGGAGGTGCAGTAAAGCGGGTTGGTCCATTTCTGAAACACACACAGAAAAAAGAAACAAAATAAAAAATGTTCTCAGCAGTTTACTATGTAACTGAAACTTGAAATCCTACGCTTGCTGTCGTAGTTGTGAAGTTCTCCCCCCCCCCCCCCCCCCCCCTCTCTCTCTCTCTCTCTCTCTCTCTCTCTCTCTCTCTCTCTCTCTCTCTCTCTCTCTCACACACACACACACACACACACACACACACACACACAAGCTTAATATTGCTTCAATTCCAGACTGCAGCAGGTTTACGTGCGTCTTCAGTACCCCCATACAACATAACAGCATATCTGTGTATATCATTTAATAATAATATCGCAGCTTGCAAATGCGATTGGAGTGAGGTCAGCTGCCGCCAGTGTTTTTAGCAATTGTGTGCCCAGTCTGTCGTTGGCGCGCGGATACTAAGAAGGTACGAGTTGCGAGTATTGTTAGTTTGCGTCAGTAAGTACAGTACTTGTTTGACAGATGAGAAATGCCACATGTGGCGGTGTTTGTTCGCTGCCGGTTACTCCACAAACGCCTATTCTCGTCAGCGTCACAGTATCAGTACGATAATCCTTCTGAGAGATTAGTGGTAGTAAAGGTCGTGCAGAGATCTTGATAAGCTTTCCATAGTAAAACTAAATATATGTCGCTTGAAGGAGAACAGTTTTCTGGCCAAATATTTGAGTTCGAAGACCCATGTATGATTTTTCTCTCTTTTTGTAGCAAAGTATACGTTGACACGGTCGAAAAGTCAGTAATCTCATTTTGCGTATCATTTCTCACATACTGACGAAAACCACCGTAAGAAGGCGTAGACAATAAAAGATTCTGTGGAATGAATAGAGGTCTGTGACAGCAGAATGTCTTCCAGACTACGCAGTAAAGGAAGGTTTGGTTCAAATGGCTCTGAGCACTATGGTCATCAGTCCCCTAGAACTTAGAAGTACTTAAACCTAACTAACTTAAGGACATCACACACATCCATGCCCTAGGCAGGATTCGAACCTGCGACCGTAGCGGTCGCGCAGGTCAAGGAAGGGGAAGAAGTGCAAGTCAATAACTTTCTTACAAAAAGCAGCTGAGTTCCGGTTTGTATCTGACGTTTAAATTGAGGAAAAGTCGCAGATTTTGTTCTCTGAGGAGAAGCGCGCAGCTACACCTGCTGCTGCAGAAGAACCCGAGGAATAATATCCGAGCACAACAAGTAATTTATTCTCCATGTTTATGCTACGTTTGCACTTTTGAGTGACTTAGGTGTCGGCCAATCGCTGTGTAGCAGTGTGAAATAAATTGAAAGGAAGAGAATAAAATATAACTGCGTCTTTGTTTTAGCGTAAGGTTACATCGTTAATGATCAGAGTTCTTTTAAAATATACTAACTGTTTTTCTGAAGCCCCAACCTAATAAAACAACTGATTTATTATCTGTACTAAAAGGCTGCGAAAGGTTGAAATTTGGAATGTTGAGTCCACTTTACCTTGTTTCCAGTTAGTTATTGTAACTAACGAAAAAATCTAAAGTGCCGTAAATTATCTGACTCGCCTTTCTAGGGTCCTTCGGAAAAATTCGGTGAGTAGAACAGAACAGCGAAAACTGCCGGGAGAGTTTGTACTGTCAGTGATGAAAAGATACAAAATTAGCAGCTCCAAAAGTAAAGTGAAATAGTTGCCGTCGATACAGGAACAGCTCACTAATGGTTTCAGTGAATACGTACACGAGTTGCATATCGGCCAACTCCTCATCGGTATATCTATCGATTATACTAGTGATCAGTTACCGTATAAACAACACTGTCTGAAACATAAACTCGAGACAGAATTGAGCAGTATTGAATGCAAGCTCTGAGGTCGAAGATTGAAGTGGACATTACTGTTGTCAACAGCAGCTACCGCGAGTGAACGGAACAAATTTGTTTCTAAACAGCGTACGCAACACTTGCCGCGGAAATTTGCTCTGTTGCGCAGCTAATTTCGGTACAGTACACGTAGAAAGATGAACAGACCTAATAAATCGAAGGAAATATCAATTATCCTTTAACGAGCCACCTTATTTGGAAATTATCCGTAAAGAGTATCCGCAATGTTATCTATGGAGTTCCAGCTTCTCCATGTATACTGTAATCAAAGAGTGACGTGACGGGATACACAAATTTATCCTTTTATTTTGCTTCTAGCACACCCTCCTCAAGAATCCTGCTCTATCTGATATTACTCTTACTCCCCGCTACGTGACAGTGAGATGCTAGACCCATAAAGAGTACATCTATCTGTCATGGAGATAAATGGTAAAGAGTTCTGGATATTTATAGAAAACTTAGGCCTTTACGAACAATTCCATTCTCAGTAGAAAATGCCTAAGGAAAACTCGTCAATATCACGACAGATGGAACTTTGCCTCGGACCCGTGCTTGGCCCCTGTGTGGGAAGCAATATGTCGTTTATGTGCCCCGGCTGCGACGAGAGGTGGAGGACGCAGCCCAAAGCCCTTTGCACTGATCCTCGGCCGAATCGTACCCTGGCAGGGGGTCCAGCTGGTGGAATAGTGTACTATAGCAAGTTGAAAAGAGTGTCTACACGATTATCCCTGTGGAGGGCGTGCGGTTGCTTCATCCCCCACGGGCAGTATCCGACACCCCGTTACAAGCCTAATCCCCTAACCACCGCTGTTTCGCCACGGGTCAATTCAAGTACCGGTTTATGATTATTGAAATCATAACCTATTCTTCTCCAGCGTAGTGAGGGTTAGGGGATGCGGCAGCCGATGCTCTTTCCGACCGAAACCCACCCTTAGAGGGAAGGGTCTCCACTCAGCGGTTGCCGAGTGGCGTGTGTGTGCTCGCGCGCGCCCCGCAAAGCATGAAAATGATAAACTAGTGGCTAGGGGCGTCGGGAGGGCCTGGCGAACCGAGGTCAGCGTGCCGGCTATTCATATGCTAAAATATCGTTATTAATATGTCTGGGGCGGCGGGGCTAAGCGGCGCATTGTGCTCGCGTTTCACACCTCGCGCGCGCAACCTGCTGAGCCCGCAACCAGCAACCCCTCTGCAAATATTGCTGCCGCCCCTTTGTGGTCCGTAGGCGCACCTGCCCGGCCTGTCCTCGCACGGCCGACTCAGCCTACGCTACGTTCCAGCGACAATCGCGAGTACTACGTTGTAACTTCTAATGTGGTCATGGCCGTTAGTAGCTCCAGTCTGTGGTTTGTTGTCGTGTCTAGTTCCGACCATAATTTTTACTGTCCACCGTCAGGAGATTCAGTGCTAGAATTGTAGAACTGTACGCATTTCATGAACTTTGTTTGGAATCTGGCTTCTTTAATATCAGAAGCCACGGTAATCATCTCGCTGAGGTTGGAGGCACTTCCTGTGGTTTTTCTTAACGATTGCGAATTAAATTTATGTTTCTAAAAACTCTCCTTTCAGCACAACACAGTGCTTTTTCTTGAAAAGAAAGAAGTCCGAGTTTTACAGGAGTTTTTAAAAACCAAAGAAGCCCTGATATTGTGCCGTAGGATTACGTCTTTGCATATTTTTATTCGAGAAAAGATCATTAACTGTAACACTGCTATCGTGAATTGCTCGCGTAATATGTTTTCTGAGGTAATCATTCACCATCTGATGTCATTAGTCACTTCCTGCAGATCGTGTTTATTTGTCCGGACTGAGCTTTTTCTTCAGATGAAGGGCGCAGACTGCTGTGTTCAGTACAAGTCCCAAATCATCCAGTAGATGCAAAAACATGATGCCTAAAACCGATGTCTGTATTTTTTTATATTATTGCATTACAACGAAACATAGTTGCTTGATCGAAATCGGTATCCATTAAGTTTCTCACATATTCTACCATTATCCTAACTGAACTGAAATGCATAAATGCAGTCTACGAAATTTGAGCAGTGCACTCAGTATGGCTAATGTACTCGTACAATCTGTTTATCTACCACTAACACGTACAATAGCATTGACATAACTGGTTGAACCTAGTCTTTTATTTCGTATTTCCAGTCCGAGCCGCTTGCTGACATCATTCTTCAGTTTTCCCCGTGCAGCGGTTGTGGGGGTGGTCGTTTCATCGGTTTCTTTGTCACCTCTGTCACAAACCTGAACTCGCTGCCATTTGGACATTAAAATTTCCCTTCGATCGAAGACTTACGAAGGGGTACCAAAAAAAATTTCAGATTGTTTACATAAACCTTATCCTCTTCAAAATACTCTCCATTGCAACTAATACATTTTTCCCACCGGTCATTTTACTTTTGGAACATTTTTTGTAGTCATCTTTAGAAATGACTGACATCTCCGCCCTCGTTTTTTCTTGACTTCTTCAGCGTTGTCAAATTAGTGTCTTTTCATTCGTGGAAATAAGAAAAAGACGCGCGGGGCCAGCTGAGACGAATAAGGTACGTGGGGCAGCGGAACCGTGTCATTTTAGACAAAAACTATCGAACAGTGATGGCAAATGTGTGCAGGTGCGTTCTCATGGTGGAAGAACCAGTCTCCTGTCTACCACAGATATTGTCGTTTTTGGCGAGCACTCTTGCGCATCATCATCATTTACGACTGTTTATGCCTTTCAGCGTTCAGTCTGGAGCATAGCCCCCTTATAAAATTCCTCCATAATCCCCTATTCA
Organism: Schistocerca gregaria; assembly: GCF_023897955.1. Lineage (NCBI taxonomy): Eukaryota > Metazoa > Arthropoda > Insecta > Orthoptera > Acrididae > Schistocerca > Schistocerca gregaria. Next base: position 800,854,813 of record NC_064921.1, on the reverse strand, counting down.
GTGCTAACATTGGTGCCTCTTCTGATGTTAAACCTATTACTTCAAAATTGTTCTTAACCGAATCCAGGTACCTTCTCCTTGGTCTGCCCCGACTCCTCCTACTCTCTACTGCTGAACCCATGAGTCTCTTTCGGAGCCTTGCTTCTCCCATGCGTGTAACATGACACCACCATCTGAGCCTGTTCGCCCTGACTGCTACATCTATAGAGTTCATTCCCAGTTTTTCTTTGATTTACTCATTGTGGACACCCTCCTGCCATTGTTCCCATCTACTAGTACCTGCAATCATCCTAGCTACTTTCATATCCGTAACCTCAACCTTGTTGATAAGGTAACCTGAACCCACCCAGCTTTCGCTCCCATAAAAAAAAAGTTAGTCGAAGATTGAACGTTGCACAGATAACTTAGTTTTGGTACTGACTTCCTTCTTGCAGAAGAGAGTAGATCGTAGCTGAGCGCTCACTACATTAGCTTTGCTACACCTCGCTTCCTGTTCTTTCACTATGTTGCCATCCTGTGAGAATATGCATCCTACTGCACTCTTGCGCAGTCTTCTTAAAGCTTCCAAATAAAAGGTTTGAATGATGGTCTAAGCTGGGGGAACAAAATTAAAATGAGCTATATCCTTGACATCAAAAAAGCAAATCATCATTCTGTTTTGATGTTTGAAATGACGACATTATTTATTTATTTATTTACTTCTTCTATTGTCTCGACTGACGTTTTGTTTCTAGGTCGTAACCATAGCACCATGACTTATTCATAACCAGTAGTGACCTTTCACAGAAAATATGGATCAGTTTCAAGCGCGACATGTTTCAACTCGACGTTCCTTTTGATTGTCAGTCATAACTCAAGAACCAAATTTGGCAGCAACCCTTTTCATTCCCAGATCTTACGTTTAAGTTCGCTGTACCGAGTTCCATAATAACCCACTGATCTCTGACAGTTGATCAACTGTCTGACGACGGTCTTTCAATATTTTCGTCGATTCGAGCAGTTAATGGATGTCCAGAATGAGGTTTGTCGTCAATCGACAAGTCGACAAGTTTAAATCGAGCAAACCACTCGTACACTTAGTTTTTCACGTAGCGTCATTTTGGTAAGCTGTTTTCAACATTGGAACGTTTTAAGCAGCATTTTTACCGCCTAGAAAACAATATTTCACAGCTGCGCAGTGGGATGTTGCAGGATACCATCATGTCACACAAATCCTTGCAGAATGATTGCACGGTTGACGGTTCACCTGTCTTTTCAAATAACAGCGTTTGCCTGCTGTTATTTTCAGCACTTCGTTTCACACAGCTGCTGTGTTTAGCGGTATTACAGTGTTGTTGAACATTAAAGCACTTTTCTGCACGAACTTTAACTTCACACAGTTTACAAAATAATATTTTTCCACCAGTACTAAAGAACTTCTCTCCAAATTCTCGAACATATCCTCGCAACTGCACACTGTGGGAACACTTTGCTTTAGGCATGTTGAACAATGCAAAGGCTTTATTCAAACTGATTACTGGGAACACCTGTGCGACTACGATGATTATTACGGCAGAAGCCGCCTTTGTTGCCTCTGAGAGAATATTGTGGACTCTGCGCAACAGTGTTTTGTGTTCGCGAAACGACATGTTTGTGGTACACCGATTTTCTGCTACAGTCCTGCGAAATAAAGCTGTGTACTAATTTATCTGTTTATCTTTCATAATAGCACGTTAAATATTGTCTCGTGAGCAAGATATTCATTTTCTTGTTCGTGTGTCCCGTAAGATACGAGAAAAACGGTATATGCATTTTTGGAAAAAGTTGACGGAAATATGGCCTATTATATTAAAAGTTAGCCGCAATATGACCTATTACTAAAATTTGTTGAAATATGATCTTATATACGCAATCGAAATACATTTTTCGACACTAAAAGTCCTAGATTTGTGTATACATTGTTCTAAAATTCACCCTATAGTTCAGAAAAAATATGACTTGTCATTAAAATCCAGGGCCTAATGATCACATATACTTCCTGGAAAATCCTGTCCGACGCTCAAGATAATAGTGCAGTGTTACCCTTATTGGTAGCCTTTGGGGCAATTTTAATTGCGGTCCACTTCGAATGTTTTTTGACAAATATATGTGATTGCGTACCGGGATAATTATGCGGATTAATTTTGATTACTTTCTGCTTCTCTGATATGTTTGAGCAAATGTTAAGTCTCTGAAAGACACATCCGTCATCAGTACTGTAAGATTACCTTAAAAATTCTTGTATTTAGGTTTGCTCTGCTTACTGAAATTCCGGTAAATGAGATAATCAAAATGTGCCAGAAAGCTATGCCGAAAATTAAGCGTACTAGTAAGCAATGAGGAGGAACTCTGCAGAATCGGTAAGAAAAAGAATACGTGGCGAACAGAAAACAGAAGCAGGGGCAGGATGATAGGACATTGTACTAGAGTGGAACCGTTGACGGCAAAAGCCGCGAGGGAAAGTGATTGGAAAATATCCAGTAAATAATTTTGGCACAGGGAAAATACTTGTGGCTGGCCAAAGCAACCCAGCCAGAAAAGCGGACTGACGACGATAAAACAAGAAGAGCCCTTAAAGTGGACTATATGGCAACGACCCTTTATTTCACGAATAACGCGATTTAGCGTTTCGTCGAACCGTGTACAAATTTTATTCAAAGCAGATGCATCACTTTTCAGAAAAGAGAGCCTTAAGAGACAGGAGCCGCAGCGTGAACCGGGAATCTTTTTGCAGCTGATCCCACGTGGTCTATCTGTTCGATTCACATCTCATTTGAGTTTTCTTCTTTACTTTCTGCACCAAAAACGACATATAAGGCTCGGAGCAAAGACCTGCGCGCGGGCGGCAGCCCAGCAGGGCCAGTAAAGAACACGCGGTGGCCGCAGCGCTTTAACCGGAAGCACGGATCGCACCTGCCAAGTTCCCGGAGCCGTCCGAGCAGGGCGTGATCTCGCGTAATCCGCCGGGTCCAGTCCTACGTGCCGCGTGCTGTTGAGCCATGCAGACTCTCGCCACCTGTCCACCCCGGCTCGCAACTTCCTCAATAGCAGAGGATTTAACGCTCCTGTAAATAGGAGCTGCCGGCCCCTGGTCCGGAGCCACGTTTGAAGTTTACCCTGCTCGCCCACCGGATGATGTCCACACGCGTTTCAGTAAGCCTCCCTCTCCAGTCTGAGGAAATGTCAAAGAAAACGTCCTACCGGACCGAACGCTTTGGAGACTGCAGGTGTTGGGTAGGGAAACCTGAGCAAGAATACGAATTGCTTCTCGTCCTACCTTCTTCGAATGAATCATGCTTAATCTTCAGTTATTCTTGTGCGCTAAGGAACAGGGGAGATTTATGAGTTATTGTGCCTTTTGCACAATATCGTATCAAAAATAATAATGAAAAAGATTATACACTCCTGGAAATTGAAATAAGAACACAGTGAATTCATTGTCCCAGGAAGGGGAAACTTTATTGACACATTCCTGGGGTCAGATACATCACATGATCACACTGACAGAACCACAGGCACATAGACACAGGCAACAGAGCATGCACAATGTCGGCACTAGTACAGTGTATATCCACCTTTCGCAGCAATGCAGGCTGCTATTCTCCCATGGAGACGATCGTAGAGATGCTGGATGTAGTCCTGTGGAACGGCTTGCCATGCCATTTCCACCTGGCGCCTCAGTTGGACCAGCGTTCATGCTGGACGTGCAGACCGCGTGAGACGACGCTTCATCCAGTCCCAAACATGCTCGATGGGGGACAGATCCGGAGATCTTGCTGGCAAGGGTAGTTGACTAACACCTTCTAGAGCACGTTGGGTGGCACGGGATACATGCGGACGTGCATTGTCCTGTTGGAACAGCAAGTTCCCTTTCCGGTCTAGGAATGGTAGAACGATGGGTTCGATGACGGTTTGGATGTACCGTGCACTATTCAGTGTCCCCTCGACGATCACCAGAGGTGTACGGCCAGTGTAGGAGATCGCTCCCCACACCATGATGCCGGGTGTTGGCCCTGTGTGCCTCGGTCGTATGCAGTCCTGATTGTGGTGCTCACCTGCACGGCGCCAAACACGCATGCGACCATCATTGGCACGAAGGCAGAAGCGACTCTCATCGCTGAAGACGACACGTCTCCATTCGTCCCTCCATTCACGCCTGTCGCGACACCACTGGAGGCGGGCTGCACGATGTTGGGGCGTGAGCGGAAGACGGACTAATGGTGTGCGGGACCGTAGCCCAGCTTCATGGAGACGGTTGCGAATGGTCCTCGCCGATACCCCAGGAGCAACAGTGTCCCTAATTTGCTGGGAAGTGGCGGTGCGGTCCCCTACGGTGCTGCGTAGGATCCTACGGTCTTGGCGTGCATCCGTGCGTCGCCGCGGTCCGGTCCCAGGTCGACGGGCACGTGCACCTTCCGCCGACCACTGGCGACAACATCGATGTACTGTGGAGACCTCACGCCCCACGTGTTGAGCAATTCGGCGGTACGTCCACCCGGCCTCCCGCATGCCCACTATACGCCCTCGCTCAAAGTCCGTCAACTGCACATACGGTTCACGTCCACGCTGTCGCGGCATGCTACCAGTGTTAAAGACTGCGATGGAGCTCCGTATGCCACGGCAAACTGGCTGACACTGAGGGCGGCGGTGCAGAAATGCTGCGCAGCTAGCGCCATTCGACGGCCAACACCGCGGTTCCTGGTGTGTCCGCTGTGCCGTGCGTGTGATCATTGCTTGTACAGCCCTCTCGCAGTGTCCGGAGCAAGTATGGTGGGTCTGACACACCGGTGTCAATGTGTTCTTTTTTCCATTTCCAGGAGTGTTTTTTTCCAGGACACCGCGAATATATGGGAAACTTTTATTTTAGTACAAGGACCTTTTTTTTTTACGCCACATGGATTACATTGAGCGTAAGCTTATGTTGTTGCACCCCAATGATGGGCGCTGAGGTGGAGTGGGAGATGGAATAGCATTCATATATCGTGGCAAAAATTGCTCGGTTTCTACACGTGACTGCAGGCAGAATTCACATCATCCCTGCTTAGAAACACTCTTCGTAGTGTACTTTTCGCGTAGTATAGATGTAGTCGTGCATATCACGACGTAGCTCAATTTCTAGTGGCCTCTTTAAATACAAGCTCTGTAAGATTGCTCAAGAGGAAACGATTCTTGCGACGTTTGAATATAACGTTAATGTTTTTAGTTTTTGGTACCGTCTCGGTGTACTATCAGAATTTCCCTAATTTAGGACGGCATTTCCTGCGTTTAACGCCGTAGATGTTGATGATCGGCTATTGAATGGTAGAAGCCTTCACAGCCGTACTACTTGCTGAAGGGCGGAGGGTGATCGGCGCCTTATCCGGTCGCAGAAGTGTGCAGAAATGAAGCGGTACCAGTACCTTGTAACTTTCAGCATCATATAAACGGCCACAAAGGTATACGTTTTTATATCCGAGTAAGTTATTTTGCCCATTCACAAAGAATGCTAATCGTTTGAATTTCCAGCGCTATAGTGTCCAACTTATAAGTTTTTTTTTATATAGTCTTACCTTCTATAAGCGGATCTTCTTTAAGACACAGGTTAAAACAGACACCAACCTCGTCGTCGATGGAACGTTAAATCCCAGCCTTGCTTTGTATAACAGAACAATCCGATCTAAAAGACTGTTATCGCAGTTAGGCAGTCTTTGCTACCTTACTCTCGCCGAAATGGTCCACTGGGGTTTGTGTAAAATGATTGTTTGTCTTGTTATGGACAATTTCTGTGACAGTGTTTGGACAGTATGATATCGTGTACCGTTGTACTCATTGTCTACTTCTCTGCGATAGCAAAATCGTAAACCACCGGAGCATCACCACAACGGTGCTGTACGTCGCCGCTCCATGTGACGTTCCGGAAAGGTTTAAATTTTAATCCAGGACGTTGAAGTTCTACCGGTCCTCTAAACCTTGCCATTTGTTTATTGCTCATACAGATTACGATCTCAAGTATGAAACGAAATGGTGTTGATCTGACAAAATTCGTGCCACCGTAGTCAGTCTACTATGTGTGTGAAATGAGAGCGACTTTGCAGTGGGGAAGGCAGGAAAACGGAAGTGGGAGCTGAGAGACGAGACGAATTTTCAAGTCACCCGCAAATTTTATGCTTCCATTCTAGCCATTTTCGGAATGTTTTTGGACACTTTACCCTTTCGATTACTGGTGACTGGGGAAATGCGGTAAAATTTAATTCGATGTGAAAGGCGCACGTAAAAAAAAGCGTCGGCGGTGTGGCGCACAGAAACGGTGCCGAGAGGCGCGTCCGGGCGGCGCTAGGTGACAGCGGGATCGGGTGACGGCCGCATTGTGCGGCGAGGAAATCCGCCGCAGCCGCGGCCGCAGCCGCGCCTCGAGCGCCCGCCTGCCGCGCCGCGCCGCCTCGTGTCGCTTTACGCACTGGTCGGTCTTCGCTGGCGCTTAATCTCGCACATCCGCCGGCGCGCCGCGCCCACGCGCTGCCTGCGCTCCGCAGCGCCAGAGCGCCTCTTGCGAAGGCCCAGGAAACTGCACACCGCGAGCAGCTGATGTCTCCTGCGTGCTGCCTCATCACCGGAAAAAACGAGTGCCAGTACAGTCCTTTGTCACTTAAGGTAATTGCTGGACTGGTTTACCGCTAAAAACGAACTGTCTGTCTCAGAAATCAGATAGAATAAAGTAATTTTTACAGACGAATTCCGCAAGTTCAATCGCAGTATACGCCAAAGTAACGTAATACGCCTTGTTGTCCAACCTCAGCAACCAGTATCAAAGTAAAATACACAGCAACATTCGTAGGCTGCACTGCAAAAACTGGGCTTGGTGAGCTTGTTAGTGGTTCCTGTGAAAAAAAGGACAACCATTTGCCCCGACATAATTAACTCTGCTTGAGATAAGTAGTATTGCAGCGGTATACCGTGTGTCTCATGCTCAGTGCCACTGGCTATCGTTGCAGAGCCCGATGCGACGTAGTATGTACGTTTTCACCATGCAATGATCTGTAACGGGATTCAGTTGCCTCATGGTGCCTACCGAGGATCTGCCTGAGAAATTAAGCACTTGTTATCTTAACGCACAAGGAGCAGTCATCGTACTGGGGCACAAACTTATGCGCCGACGCTCTCCCTTGCACTGGAGGACACGGTCTCTCAGGACAGTGCGCTGCCCTCCAGCTCGACTACCTGCAGTGACCGCCGTGACTTATGGCACCGGGCCAGCTTGCGCGCCCCACGTCTGATTGTAATGCAACACCCGCTCAGATTTACGGCCACTCGCGAAATAAACCGGTCCACCAGAATAAATTTTAAAAAGAAATGGGAACACGCACAATGTGCTCCTACATTCCAGGTGTATACTGCTGCCAGGTCCTGTGTGGGCTTCCATTAATACAGCAAGAGTACCACCTCCCTTCGTGTTCCACATGTACGTGTAAACACCATAGACACTGCGCAGTGCGAGGCGGAGAGTACTTCGTACCAACATTAAAACTGAGAAGTACTATTCCATTTGCGTACTGAGCGACTCATGATTTTTCCAGTTTACTCTCATCGTCCTTTCGTGAGATATACGACGGTGGTAGTAGGATCGTCGTAAAGTCTGCCTCGAATATTGGAGCTCTAATTTTACTGAACGGGGTTTCGCGAGAACAACAGCGTCTTGATACTAAGATGTTCATTTAAGTTCACTAAGCACCTATGTTACACTTTCATAGAGCCTAGTTTGAGATTTAGGCTGCGTCCTAACACATGGTTTCACTCTTCCCCTTTCATATCCCTCATGTCATCATCAGCAAACAAAGCGCACATCGCCTTCACCAATACTGAAAACCTCAGGCATAAATAGTAATACTACGCTAAGAGAAGTCTGCACTGCTTGCTATGTTAGCGGTTCGACCGCACTCTGGGTATTTTCTCCAGCAATTCCATACGACTTAACTTATACTTCATTTCAATAGCGAGGCAATAAGAACAAACAGTACAGCGTCGCCAGTACAAATTCTGCGATGTACTGATTTATTTACCTTCCTTTGCACGGAACCGAACCGCCTTTAGTTAATTTATAGCAACTTTACGTTTTTTTTTCTTTTTAATCAAGTCCTACAACAGTTACACGGATTTGCAGATAAATGTCTTCAGCCATGCAGCTCAGGTATCGTACTATTTAAGGTGATTTATGTCTGGATTCCATCCCGATAAATAACGTTCTTACGAAATCTGTGTTTTGTGCCTGTGTAATGACTGTAGATATATCTAAATGAAAAGCACAATGTTGTGTATGTTCTACAGAATCAATTTATTTCATTAACGGACTACCGCGCGGGGTAGCCGGCGGTATGAAGCATGTTGACACGGTTCGCGCGGCTCCTCCGGTCGGAGGTTCGAGTCCTCCCTCAGGCATGGGTCTGTGTGTTGTCCTTTGCGTAAGTTACTTTAAGTAGTGTGTAAGCCTAGGTACCAATGATCAGCAGTTTGGTCCCATAGGAACTCAGCACTTTCACCACCATTAACCGACTTCCGGCTTACATGACCAGCGCCCGACCTTAACCAACTATCGTTATCAAAGACGGTACAACCGACGGAAAAATGACCCTATCGGAGAAAAAAAAATCGAGTAAGTTCCTGTTTATTTAAAAGACTCTGATTGAAAAATGGGGCACCAGCTGCTTCATTCTAATTTTCCTATTAACTTTAAAAAGTTTGCCAAAAATTTCGGCATGCGAACATATTGACGCACTTATTAACATATAGTTCACCTCAAACTGCCACAATCCCCCATAACTGTAACTCACTCACACCCACTAATCGATCGCTCTGAGTCGCTCATACCCATCCACTTCCCGTTGCCCTTTCTCACTCACTCACTCATTCAGCCCAACTCATTGCCATTATCTCTTTATGTCTCTCTGTCATCCAATCTTGCTGCTACTGTATCGTTTCACGGTCACTATCTCTTCCTCTTTGCCATGGTTATATATTCTCTTTCTGTTACTGATTATCACTGACTCTCACCCACTTCCCCTTTGTCTTTCTCTTTATTTCCTCCTCCCCCCTCCCCCAATCCCCACTTGACACTGACTCCTTCACTCTTTTCCTAGCACTATTCTGTCACTGTCTGCTATGTTCCACTGCCACTGTGTCCGTCTCTTTCTCTTAGGGGTGCCATTGTCTTCTCTGCTCTTTCTAAAACACGACCACTGTCAACTATCTTCCAGTATTTATTACTTTTACAGCCCCTTTCCACTGCCACTGTCATCTTCTCTGTCAGCATAAAAAAAGCAGGAATATTTAGCATGCCAACATTGTTGAGAAAATTTTTAAAGGTGCTGAGGAAGGTAGAATGGGGCGGCTGGTATCCCACTTTTCACTCAGCCTTTTAATAAACAGGAGCATATTAGCCTTCTTGTGCTGCGATATGAGCATTTTTCCGCTGGTTCCCTTCTTTTCCATGCTACAGCATAACATGTTATTCATGAGAAAATAAATTAATTGGACAGTAACATTTAGATGTTTACTTAGGTGAAACTGGAATAACGCAAAACTAATTTTACACGTCAGAGCGGATTTTACATAAAAAAGATTTAAAAATCGCATGTGCGTCAGTACTACAACCTGATGTTCCCAAATGATAACGGAGACGCTTTGCAACATATTTCTCCGTGTTGTGTCACTTTAGAGACTACATTTTCGCCTCAAACCAGATTTTACGTGTCCAAGAATTGTAACCTTACCTCTGTGTCCCGGAAATGGATAAATATATGAAGAAAAGTTTCAAAGTTGTTCGAATCGGGATCATAGGAACATACAGCACGAATTACAGCCATTTGCTGTGTTTAACCATCTCAGAATCCGTGGCTTGGTTATCGTACCCAAAAAATTAATTTATGTGGTGTTTCTCGATAACGGATGAAGATTTTTGAAAAAAGAGCTGCCTCTTTTAGATAAATGCCTAGCTAATATACCATTAAAATGTGAGCAATTTGCTGCGGTTATTCATTATTTAAATTTTACCTCATGCCGAATTTTATGTGTATATCGGATTTTACGTGTACAAGTTGGGTAATTTTCAACCTCCGTATCTTGGAAACGGTTAAAAACATCAAGAAAATTTTTAAGGTTGCTCAAGATCTGGATATTACGAGTACATCGTAATAATTTCAGCCATTGTTGCGCATAGCGTCTTCGAATTTTCGGCTGGATTTTGATCCGCTGGTAACCATTATAGTATAATAAAAAAAAACATTTTTGTGGGTTTTTCCAAGGAACCGCCCATGAATGGTGCCTCTGTAAGTCATATCAAGCGAGGCGTCGTTTGGCATTTACCGCAGTGAGGTATGGCTTATGAGCAGCCGACCGACCATGAAATCCAAGTTTTCTCACCTCCCACCTAACTGTCACAGTGCTTGCAGTGGATCCGAATGCAGTTCGGAATTTCTGTGTGATGGTCTGGATAGTTGTCTGCCTGTTACACATTACGACCCTCTTCAGTAGACGGCGGTCTCTGTCAATCAACAGACGATGTGTGCCTGTACTCTTTTGTGCTATACTTGACCCTTTACGTTTCCACTTCACTGTCACATCGGAAACAGTGGACCTAGGGATGTTTAGGAGTATGGAAATCTCGCTTACAGACGTATGACACAAGTGACACTCCAATCAACTGACCACGTTCGAAGTGAGTGAGTTTCGCGGAGCGCCCCATTATGCTCTTTCACTTTTTCTAATGACTACTGAGGTCGCTGATATGGGGTACATGGTAGTAGGTGACAGCACAGTGCACCTAATGTGAAAAACGTATGTTTCTGGGGGTGTCCGGATACTTTTGATCACATTGTGTATATTACTGGTTGGGAAATTTGACACAGTACGTTATGCTCGACATTTTCAAATCTGAGAATTGGTAGCTGTGTCTTAAGAGCGTACGGTACTCCATTGGCATTGAAGCTCTGTTATATAATATATATTTTTGTTGCTGCAAATTGAATGAAATACTTCGTAATCGAAGCTTCTATTAAAAAGCAAGATACCTGTTAAAACTAACTCTGAGCCATCTCAATTTCTGGACGCAGAAATACCAGGCAATATACAAGACACTGTTCGTCTGGCTACAGAATCACAATCTTTTTCCAATAATCTGCTAAATTTCCTTCATCTACAGACACTAAACATTGTCGCGTAGGCTTGATTACTAATCCATGCAATTCGATCCTTTAAGAGAACTGTCTTTCAATGTATTTTCTTGTTCTGCGCTTTATGAAATACCCAAATTAGTGTACCCTTACGTAAGCATTTGTTTGGGTAGGAGAGATTAAAGCAACACACTTCCTCGTTTGATGCCAGAACAGGTAATTCTCGAATTCCTTTCTGAACAAGGAGAGAAAAGGCTAGGGCGTCTACCACGTAATCGTGTGGTATTCAGAGATTGCTGTTTGATTGTTTTGCACTAAAAATGACTTGAGGCGGCTGAGGGACCCGGACAGTAGGCTCGGCAGCCAGAACGGAAATTAATTGTGGCGCCGAGACGCGCGCCTCCGCTTCCTGTTGATTCGGCCGGGGGCTGCCTACCTCTGGTTTGGCACCTGCCCCGTCCTTTGTTGGTAGGTACACCTCCCGCCACCGCTGTTCATTCGCTGCACGGTAGTATGTATGGACACAGCAGTCAGTAGAAAACCTTTGTAACTCTACAGTTCCAGGGGGGGGGGGGGGGGGGCTGTCCCACCATGTCCTGTAAATACGTTCGGTGATGCTGCGCTAGTTGCATACTGCAAATTGGGTATAAGTATGCAACTATTATCGGTGTTACAGGTAGCTAGCTACTAAAAGTTTTAATACTGTTTTCAGTATTCTGTGTAGTTGGAACTAAGACCATAGTGGTAGCTAATAATGACCTACGTATCACGGCAGATCCTTTTATACTGAATTCTGTTAGTTGATGTATATCTTACACTGTTTTATGATGAGCAAGCACGGGACAATAGCGGGACATTCAGATTTCTAAATATTGTGTAGAGTACCTCAAGGCTGCTCCGCGTGTAGGACCAGTGATAATAAATAGACATTGCGCTAATTTCACGGAGAGTTGAGCAATGTAAAGGGCCTGTGAAATAAAAACCTCGTTGTTGCAGTCAGGCAATTAGGGGTTTAAATACACTCTTTGTGAAAACGTTGCGGGTGAGGATCATCGCGTTGGAAGAAAATACGGTGCTGTTGACGGCGATCCGTGGAGGGCAAGGCCTTTGATTAGTCCGCTGCTCTATGAATATCTGGACTTGGCTTTACAGGCTGTTCGGAAATTCCCTTTACAAACTCTCAGGACTTGTAGAGGGGAGTGAGTACGTAATAATCTAAATAGGAACCCAAGTCCGGAAACTTACCGTATCTGTTCTACGACGGTTTTGCTTCAGATGTTTTACTCGTCCACTTCTGCTTGAGGAACTGGGTGAGGCGTGACGAAGTGCAGTTGTTCAGTTATTAGGAATAATTAGAAAGGAAACGTAATGGAACATTCATCACTTAAGCACATTTGTTTGTATTAACGCTTCAACACTAATTGTTTACATTATTGCAGAACAGAAAAGAAAAAAAAAGTATGCTATACGAACCCAGTATAAGTGTGCATTGCAACAGCGGCTCGATGTGGTGACCACATTGTACCTACAATGCATGTTATGGTACCCACTGTCCGTTCCACCAAGTGTGTCTCCAGTTTCTAGTGCAGCGGCGAGAACTCGTTCTAGCAGATGCTCTCTATCTCTACCGATATCCCGCAAATTAAACTTTGAATACTACCTCAGAAGCAGTAGTCCATACAGGTGACGGTTTGACGAAGTACATGTTGTCCTATCTACGCTATTTCATACTGGGACAAGGAACTTTGAGACGTTCTCTTTGCGTCAGACGTGGACGCGATACACAGCTGATTAAAACCATCGTAGAACGGAACCGAAACGTTTCCGGACGTGGGTTCCTATTCAAAATATTACGTACTCACTCCCCTCTGCAAGCTCCAGAAGTTTGTGTAATGGTTAATTTGGGAACACCCTGTACACTCCCACCTTGATGTAGGAGTAGCCTGGCCACAGTCGCCTGCAGCTTTTAGTGCTAGTTAATAAATAAAAAGGCCAGAATGATTGTCCCACATGAACCTGTTCCGATACGACGTCCAAATCTTATGGCAAGAGCGGCTTATGTTGCAGCTGTAGGTAAGATGCCTGTGCAGTATGGTGTCTGTTGTACGTAACAGCACGTTGCAACTTAAACGACTTTCAACGTTGAGTGATAACCGGTGCAAGACGCTTAGGTCATAACATATCAGACATCACACAACAGTTCGGATTTTCAGTAGTGTCTAGGACGGATCTTCAGTATCGGAGAGACATTGTTTCCACACGCATAACACGCCACAAAGGACAAGCACAAGTGTTTGACGTAAGTACGTCATGCCGCCTTCTGAGAGCCGTACACGACAAAAGACGGTCCAGTGTTGAGTCAGAGCAGCACCGATTCGAATGTATGTCGTCAGGAACTCTTTTTGCACCATAACCGTACTGCGTCAAATGCACCGCATAGGCTTCACCGGCCGACCACCGTCATGAGTACCTTCCCATCTGTTTTTTCACTCATTGTATTTAGAAAGGTCGAACGAAGGTAGTAACATACATCGTGAAAATGATTTACTCGTGACAGCAACTGTATGTTGTTCTATCGTCGTTACCACCAGTATTGCATAGCGGGTTCTATATGCGACATTTGTCTCCGCGCCAACTGTTTTGAAATTGTGCATCGTGTCAGTAACAGTTGGGGAATCTGCACTGTAAAAGACTTTTCGGTGCGTAAGGAGTGTAGATCATTAGGATCTGTTCATCGTATTATTCGTACTTCGCACATTTATCGTTTCCATTTTGCCAGTTTATGGGAATAATCGCGTGCGTGATGTAACGAAGTATTCTGCATTCTCGTAAACGTTGCAACGATGAAAGAAGGCGCAAGAAGGGATATAAGTGAGAGTAGAAAAATATGTTCTGACGGTATGTATAGATTTGATAGAAAGTGGGAGTCGGTGGTAGGAGATAGTGACTAAACAGCTGCGCAGCGGTGAATGATGAATCCCGCGGGCCTGAGTAGTCGAACGTCTGGGACCGGCAAGCGGCGTTAACTGGGTAAACGACGAGAGGCGGCGGCGAGTAGCGCGTTTGTGGATTCCAGGCGCGAGGGAGAGTTTTGTGGATGGCGGGGCGGTCGTTAGCCGTGACGGGCGCCGGCGACGTGTTGTCACGGCGCTGAATGGGCGGCCGCGCCGCGAGGTGGCGCGAAATGAGCGCGCGTTGATCAAAAAACCATAATTACTGCGGGCTGCAGGCTGCGGGCTGCGGGACGACGATCGCAGGCAGGCGTCTTTTGTGGCTGGCGAGCAGTTAGTTCCCGGCGACAGATTACTCCGGCGCCAGCCGCGGGCGCCTCCACAGCGGCGGGTGGGCGGCGCGAAGCGGGCGCCGGCGCCGGCGACGGCGCGGGACGCGCGCCCTGGGCCCGGCTGGCGCAGCGCGTGGCCGCGGGCGCTACCTGCTGACAGCTCCGAGCCGCAGTGTTTCCGCAACGGGTATTAACGCGTACGACTTCCAGTTGAGCGTTCTCAACTGCGCCTAATGACCAGGATGGACCTTTGCTTGTTTAAATTATTTCTTCTACCTACTTGTGAAGCCAGCTAGAGAGGCCATTGAAAGTTGGATAATAGAAGCAGTAGAAGTACTAGTAGTAGCAGTAAAAAATTAGTGTCCCGAGGCAGAATAAACCATCTGCAAAAAATCCGTGACAGAAGTCGTGTGCTAAGTCATCCAAGACTGTTGATGTGGCAATGGAAACCTCATTGAGGGGAAGGTTATGGTTCTGACTGTAGAGAATGACAAACATGGGGGCTTCTAGCACAGCTATTTCCGGAGTTTGATGTATCAGATCTGGAGAGAAGAAAGATAGAAATGAAGAGTAGAAAAAGAGAAAGATATACAGCAGCCAATGATGACGGTGACTGGCTATTTCGGTAACAGTAGGCAGACAGAGCATTCTGGCCCGGAAGCATTAGCAGCGTCCCGTCATCATTCTGTTTCCTACCAACGTTCGCATATCAGAACTCTCTTACCATATGAGTTGGCAACTTTGTTCTGTCGTATAAAAGTCCTAATTACTCATTAGAGATGAAAACATGGATCATTGCATTTCTAACCTTGCAAATGAGCAGATACAATATGACTTTCTTAAGTTGCACAGATACAAAATATTGGGACTACAGCGAATCCGGCAATTCCTCGCAATTGCTAAGTGTGTGTCGGTACTGGATATGCGTCATAATCCCCTTCTTCCTTTTCTGTACCCCCTATCCCCCCCCCCCTCTCTCTCTCTCTCTCTCTCTCTCTCTCTCTCTCTCTCTCTCTCTCTCTCTCTCTCTCTCTGACACTGATCCTTGCTTAGTGTGATATCAAATGCGACCTTCATGGGGAGTTGAAGTCGTTTAAGCAAATAGGTAAATCGGTTGGGATTAGGTTACGGGGTGTGAGGGAGCCTTCTCCAGCTGCTGGATGTGTGAGTATAGAAGCGTTAATAACGACATTTTATGTGCGAGGAAGTAGGATTACAAAGATAGCCACACATACTACATCTTGTCTGTTTTCTGTTAAAACCGACTGTGAGGAAGAGAAAAAATAGTGTTTGTGTAGATAATTTTGCACAAAAATAGTGTACATAGGAATATATAAGAAGAAAGAAAACATGTAGGAGAAGCGATTTGCCTAATTATTTAAATGCCCTGCTGTTGTAGTTAAAAATTACCTCGAGAAACAAAACGAAATTCATTTTCACAGCATAGCATTCTCTTTCTCACAGCTGTACACAGCTCTGTTAAAAAAAAAAAAATCGAATCTATGTATGAATATTTATTGTTGTGTAACAATTTAAAGTAACTCGATCAGGCACTTCTCGAGATTTTTGGAAACAACGTCAAATAACGACTTTCTAACATGTGTTTCAGCTTAGTTACTATGACGTAGAAATTGATGCTACACGTGCTGCATGCGTCTTAAGGAAAGAAAAATGAAAGATCAGGGTCGTTAGAGACGATTCATGGATTGATCGAGGACGTGGAAAGAAACCATCCGTGACGATTTCCAACGAAGGATCTCATCATACACCTCAGTCGTTTTAAAGTGGCCACGGAACACTTAAATTTGGATGCCCGCGCTGGACGCCACCCCTGTCCCCTGCAAAGCTGTTGTTTCAACAGCTTCGTCAACACAGTGGTTCTTTCTTCAGAGTTTTGCGGCACATACAAGGTTCGTTGTCATCCGTCACGCTGATACAAAAACCATTGTAACTGAATAGACATCGTATCTGTAAGACCCCCTAATACCGGGCGTCAGATTTCTGGTCACAACAATCTGACACTGAATTAAACATACGTGGCCGTGTATTAGACTTTGGCATAAAACACGATTCGGAACGTGAAAGAGTTCGGTGATTGTCGCCAGTGTTAAGCATTGTGAGGCGCAAGGGCAGTTGGTTAGCTGTGCGGTTGCGGTTGGCCTGCTTCAGAGAATGCGGAGGCGGTGACTGCGTTTCGGGGAAACCGTAGGGAATTATATCCTGTCAACCCAGCGGATTCGCAAGCCATTCTTGGTAGTGTGTGCACAGAGCCAGAAAGTTGTAGACCAGTCAGACTTTTCCGTTGCTACAGGCAAATAAATACAGAACGAAACTTCAAAACGTTCACAATCCTCTGGCGAAAGTCGTAAAACAACTGCGCGTCTGGAAAGGCAAACAAGTCGTTTGAACGACGAGTTCTAAGGGTGATATTGACGGGAGCAGGAAGGAATCCTGCGATAGATTTGCATTTAGTGATGCGGAGAGGCGTTTGACCTCGATAACATTATGTATCGCATACGCTACGTATCGAGATTGTTGTAGCCTCACTGTACGTGGTTCTCGCCTTGATCTCAACACGTCCAGTTCTCAGTTTATGACGGAGGTGAAGTTAAAATTAACTCAAGGTGGGGTAGTAATGTGTAATTAACTTTGTTTATATATTATTATTTTTTACCTGAGATGGTATTGAGGTCCACAAACAGGAATCAAAATAGGTACTGAGATATTTCTGAAAGATAATGAGACAATTGTGAGTGCAGATCCTGTTATTAAACTTCCGATGTATGTGATTGATCGGTTTCCTTTCCCCGTGACATGCTCATACTCTTAAAACTGTCCATTATTTCCGCTATTCCAACGAAAAAGATAGTGTTCCAAGACTAGTCCTACAACACTGGAATTCATCTTACTGTTTGTTTACTTCTCAGCTGTTTTCGGAATCGACCATGCGACGTTTGGATTTGCGTTCTCCAATAGGTTGACACAAAAAACATTGACATTTTAAGAAAACTAACCCAGAAAGCTTTGTTGGAAACACTGTCCACGCCTGTGTTTCTAGCTGCTAGCAAAGCATACTGTGAACCTTTTTTTTGTGTTTGATTTAAATCGAGCCCGGTGGCCGTGCGGCTACGGTATTGGACTCGCATTCGGATGGAGCCATTTCCAAAGCCTCCTTCGCCCATCCTGTTTTCCGTAGTTTCCGTATATCGCTTCGGTCGAATAGCGAGATGTCTCCTTTGAAAGGGACACGATCGTTTACCTTCCTCTTGTGAAATAGTTCTCGATTTCCAACAACCTCGTTGTCGACTTTAAAAACTAATCTTTTTTTTCTTTTGACTCGGTAATTACTCGCAGTTATTCCAACGACAAAATGAGAACTGATAAAACTGACAGCTGTCTTGACGGATTGTTTCGTCTTCTTTCGATGCTGTGAAGTCTTCATCCCTTACTACATTCACTTGTAACATACATTTTAACTGTTGTTTCTTCGTTACGATTGATGTTCTGTTTTCGAGTGTAAATGACTGACACTAGGGCTGTTTCTTGTTTACATGTCTGATGACTGCATAAACAGCACTTGAAAGAGACTTCATCGTTATGTCTGTTTTCAGCTGTAGTACCCTACTGCTTCGGACAGACTTGTGGGGAGAAAAGAAGAGTATTAAAGAGGGAAAAAAAAACATTGTTTGGGAGATTTTCATTAGCGCGAAGACTTCCTGGTGGCCGCTAACCAGGTGCGAGAGGACAATGGCGGCGGCCGCCCCTTGGCCCTGCGCCGCGCAGCAGCGCCGGAGACAAAAGCGCGCGGCCAGAGATTTCTTCAGGGAGCCGGCTCGGCGCGCCATTTGTGTAATGGGCTGCCTATTACTCGTTTAGCCGAGCCGCAGCTGTTGGCGGCGCCTCGCCTCGCCTCGCCTCGCCGCCGCCTTTGTCACCGCGCGGCGCCCGGCGTCGCGGCGTCTCGCGTCGCCGTATGTAGCGTTAATGGCGCCGCCGCCGGAATCTGCGCGCCGAATTTCTGATCTTCTTCGGTTCCTGCTCTTTCATTTGTGTAATGGCTCTGTGTTCTCCAGAGCGTTGCGGGTAAGGCAGGCATCCGTTCGCTCTGTGTGTGTGTTTGTGTGTGTGTGTGTGTGTGTGTGTGGCGTGAAAAGCTGTTGAGGTATTGTCAGTGAAAGATTAGTGTCCACATTTGCAAAAATCATTTCTCGGGCAGTATCGACGCTGTGCGGTACGTTTGTTGTTTTGCCGTAGAGACAAGATTCTGGCTGTATCCTGTAAACGGAGAAGTTCAGCAGATTCGGATAGTACTGTGTACATCACAGAACTGCTACGTTCGAGTGTTGTGGGTCAGTTGCTACTGCAGTTTCTTTTTATTGTGTAACATAAAAACATGAACTGCGCCATCGAGGAGGCGGTGGGTTGATTTTGAATCATCACTATGGCGATACTAACACATTAATATCAAGTTCGGTGAAGTATGCTTCGCAGATAAATGCATTTAAGAACTATTTTGTATTTGTTTGTACGCCGCGTGGATATTGTCCGTAGAAAAATCTTCGCAGTAAGTAATAAGTTTATAGGAGAATAATGTATGTTAAAATGATTTTTAACACTATTATTTATTGTTAGATATGTATCTTGATTATTGGGAAAAGCTGTGGCAATTGATTGCTCAGACAGAACTTAAATTAAACTTTAAACCCACTTGGGGTGTGTGCTATTGGCGTTTATAACATTTGCTCCACGAACTTACGTACCATGAGGACTAGGATTTTTGTATGTGTGTTATCTGTGACTCTGAACAACAAAGGTAAATGACATGTAGCATGCTAACGTATAGTTTGTGATTTGTAGTCAGCATTTGTCTCAGGAACAACATCCGTACTAGCTCTGGAACTTCTAGTGATTTCTTGATTACACATATGCTCCACTTCGTGCACTATGAATATCATGACAATGTACAAGCCGACGCGAAGCTGTATGCGGATGGCTGAAACGTGTAGTACGCAATTTTTGTGGTAATGGAGACGAGTAGCCATTTAAAAAGCAGGATAATAGTTAAAGTATCCATTGAATCAGAAAACTGACATTACAGATAGGTCCGTAGAGAAACTTACGACCTCGGCAAAGCGTGGCGTAGTCACTCTTGGTATAACGCCACGGTAGCCCTTGGCCGCTCTTTGCCTAGCAGAGGCAAAAACGTGCAGACCAACAACTCGGGTTAGCGCGAGCGGGCCCGAGATTAGACAGTTACCGACTGGCTGAAGTGGAGAGCAAAATTAGAGAACTTCAAGCTCACTCGGACACTTACCATCGATCAGTCAATCTTTCAAACAATTTGCGACAGGAACGGGAAAAGAGGGAAGTGACAGCGGTACACAAAGTACCCTCCATCACACACCGTTAAATGTAGACGTAGGCAGCTAGTAATGTTAGTGACGTCCTCACTCTGTCTGTATCATTGACGTCGATACTAAAATTAGGAAATTCCTTTATCACCTGTGCATAACCTTGTGGCTAGAGTGATGAACCATTTCACTGAGCAGCCACGGCTGTGTCTTTCGGGGATTGCGTTGCAGTGCAGAGTGTGCCTGTCATGGTGTAGTTGCTGAAAGAGACCTTCTTCTTATGAAATACGTCTAAAATTTCACCATTTGTTTGAATTTGCAACAACCATACCAGAAGGTTTTTAGCATATTCGATAGATATATGTATTTTCACTGTATTCGGAGTTTGTTACCATTATCATAGATGAAATACACTGCATCAGAACTTTTAAAGGAATTTCATGACGCAGCTCATACAATCCTGGCAGTTAACTAAGATTCATGCCCTAATACTCCCGTAGCAATCACGGGCATGCACTTTCGTAAGAAGTGTGTCATTAATTACAAAATGTTGCAGTTTTTATTATCCGATATTGATTTCACCATCACGGCCGTTGCTGAGTCGGATTGGCTAAATGTATTTTATACGGCCTTAATGTCGACTGTAACAATACAACGCCTTGCAATAATGCACGTGTTTCTCGCACTGGAGGGGAGGAGTGGAAGGAGAAAAAGAGGGACAGGGTTCAGATGAGCCCCCTTTAATTGGAAAGTGAGTATTTCGCTGTAATAGATCTGATGGATCGTGAATTCCGTTTAGTATAGACTTGTTTTCGGTATCACCCAAAGAGGTTTTTCAGGTGTGTTTTGAAAATATTCGAATAAACGTAAATTCATAGTTGCACTGATCAGAAGTTTTTTTTCTCAAGATTGCAAGGAAAAAAAGGAAAACCAAGAGTTACCAATGCTAGAGGCATTGTCCCTACTAGTGAATATAAGACAAATTGACAGACGAAGACCAAATTGTAGGTATGCAGCTACTTTCTTACATTGTCAATACCATCTGCATTACGCTGTTACCGTCTGGCAGGAACTACGGAGCCGGAGTGAAATGCGACTGTGAAAGTCCTGCGCGATAACTATAACCTCTCAAGGGTTGTTTACAATTATGAACTATTTCCTCCACTTTTTGTCTTATTGTTGTTGTCTGCACTTCGTGTGGTTCACGGTGTTGGTACAGTTCTAACATTTTAGAACCTCCTGCTGGTTGCCTTTTCTCAGTGATGCGCTCTTGTCGATAATTTGTGACCTCCGTGTAACTATTTATAATGGTCAGAATTCAGGAAATAAGTGAAAATTGTTTTATTCCAAGCTACGGTTGAATATGATAACAAAACAGCTCTACACTGTAACCCGTTAGAATACATTGCTTTTGTGCCTAGTAAGACTATAAGCCCACGTGCACAAGTGCTGATGAGCTGTGAAGAGGTACACGGTGACATCTTGTAACTTACCTTCTCGTTTAACAGAGTGTGTTTCAAAATATTAAGAAGTCTTTATTGGTTTTTTGTTTCGGATAATGAAAGTGATGACTGGAAAGCAAGTAATGATTTAGAAACGTCGATGAGTAGTAATAATACGTCGCTACAATAATATGAGGCCCCCCATACTGAAAGATGAAGATGGAAGAATGGCACACAGTAACAAACAAAAAACTGAAATCACGGGAAAAGCTATTAATAAAGTTTTGAATTGTGAAGAATCCAAAGAACTCGTACAAATCGACGTAAATACGCCAATTAAAACCGAACCTAACGAATTAGACCCCCTCCTAAATAAGGTTAAAAAACCTACACTAATTAAAAAATAAATAACTAAATAAAGAAAATTTAAAATAAATATAAATAAAGCACAAAGTATCAATAATACTTGAGAAAATTTTTTAAGTTTTGTGGAGATCAGATTTTTGTTGAAATGTGAAAATATTCAATTGACACAGTCTAGACCTTACACAAGGGTCTAACAAAAACTTGGATAAGTTACCTGAATATAGGATCTCGGCCGTTATCCACCCGCTACAGCAGAAGGGGGACAACAGTAATCCAGACAACTACCGAGCAATCTCTCTCGTAGATAACATATAACATGTTATCCAAGATCCTATATGGAAGAATCAGGGAACAACTAGAACAGGAGTTAGGGGAATACCAGGAAGAATTCAGCCGACGAAGAAGCTGTGCAGAACAAATCATTAGCTTCAAATTGATTATGGCGCACTACATTAACGGAACAAACTTTCGCAATAACATTTGTAGATTTTAAGACGACATGTGACTGTCTCCAAAGACCTTCAGTACCAAAAATTTTAAGGACTCTGGGACTCCATCCGAACCCAATTAAATTAATAGCACACTGTTTATCACCATTACTGTTCAACTGAGCCCTGGAATACATAATGAGAGGGGACTGATGACCATAGATGTTAAGTCCCATAGTGCTCAGAGCCAATATTTGTTTAATACATAATGAGAAAATGGTGAAAGGGTAACCCAAAGATCAGAAGAATTGGAAATGCTAATAATAATAATAATAATAAAAGTTTGAACTGCTTGGGATTTGCTGATGATCTTGCTTTCCTAGCCAACAATGTTCAGGAAACGAGACAAGAAATTAAATCACTACAAGGAAGAGCACAGAAAATTGGCCTCAGAATATCATTTGAAAAAGGCAGAGATTCTGCGAAGTGAGCCACCACTTCCAAATAAAATTACAGTAGGGGAACAAGAAATAAGGATTGTTGACAAATTTAAATGTTCAGGCGAAATCGTGACTTACGCTCTAAATGAGAAACCATCATGACAAAATAGAATAAAAAACTGGACAAAGGCATTTACGTTACCAAAAACACATGCAACAATAAAAGTCTACCCATAGATACAAAATTAAAACACTGTGAAACAGTTACACCACCAGAAATAACTTACGCAGCTGAAACCATCTTCGAAACAACTAATACAGCAGAAATTGACAAACAACTAGAGATAGAAGAAAAATAATTAGGACATCCATAAATAAACAATATTAGATAAATGGGCATTGGAGAATAACTTCAGATGAAAATAGAAAGAAAATGTCTGAAAGAATGAAGTAGTATTGGGCAGACTGAAGAACATAATATCCTTCATATAATAATAAATTATAACAATTCGTGTTTAACAAGTGCACTTTTGAATTGTCTTATTGAATTATATAACTGTATTGTACTACTGAGTAACAACGACGTGTACAAACTTTTGTATAACTGACTAGAGTGGTCCAACGAAAGACATAAAATATAGATAATTAATAATAATACGTCCCTAGAGCGCGTAACTTATGACGGCTGTGAGCCCACTGTTGATGTCTGAACCGAAGGCCGTAACCACCAACGTCGGGACAGCGCCGCTGCTCCTGCGTACTCCACCCCAGCGGGCGCCCCGCCTGACGCTTGGTACTCGCGCACCTGTCGGGCGGGCCGGTAATTTGGACCGGGCTGTCCGTCAGTGCGCCGTCATCCCGCCAGGATTAGGCGCTTAATTGGTGGGCGCCTAAACCACGGTCGCTCCGAGGGATGCTTAGATAACGCACGCGCTCCTAAGTGGGGTTGCCGTGTTCCAGCGGCGCTCCGGCGTGTCCCTCACACCCACAGTGCCACCAAAAAGGGACAAAAACGAACAAGATTTGCTCACACGAGAATTCCTACAGGTAGTCGGGCCGAGTCGTGGGGCCGGCGCCGTTGCCACATCGCCCGCGCAGCCACAAAAAACGCCGGGGTAGGCGTAGCGAAACTGTTGGAAAATAAACACGAGCCGGGACCCTTCCATTTGGAGGGCCCAGCCCCTGGGCGGCCTTAATTTGCGTGGACCCGGCTTTTTCTTGTTAAACGACCCAATTGACAAGAGGCCAGATGAGGCCCATCGCTTGTTGCTTGTTGGTACTGTTATTTCTGTATCTGCCCCTGCATTCCGTGATCAGAACCTTGGTCCCTTCCGCCAGTGCGTGTCCTGTCCGTTAAGCCGCTGGCGCATGGACCGTTGATGCTGGCCAGTAAAAGATGATAACATGTATGAAACTGAGGAGCGGTATTAAAACGGCTGAGAAAAGGGCATCGACACTATTTACATTCCTGTCGTCGTAATTTTTCGAGGTAGAGATAGTGACGTTAATCAGTGTGCAGCACTGGTAAATAGAATTCGAAGATCTAGAAATGGTTGTCGTTTCGTTTGTTGGGCACTCTTCCGCAGTCGCAGTTTACCAAGTAATAGGGCATACATATTAATTGTTGAAATAGGTAATCCTGTAGTTTCTTTTAAACAGGATTCTAGAATGTAAAACTTTTTTGTTTGGATGTAACATGCAAAAACTGATAAATTTCAGTCATAACACCAAAAGGAAGGCTTCACAGCATCGTACCGCATTAGCTGCAGCGCAACCGATTCAGTCGTTTTACTTTGACGGTAGTCTCTTCAGGCTATAAAGTGATTAAAGCACACTTCGTGAAATGAATAAGTTTGATTGCTCAAGAGCTTCATCATGAACCATTAGGATAGATGGAAAAAATTGTCAAAGCTATAAGACGGCACAAAGAAATGTTTGGCACGACGCGGAGTGCATTGTCGTCTTCATATAAGGTGTCCCAGGAGAAATGCTCAATATTCAGAGAGCCGGCCGCGGTGGCAGAGCGGTTCTAGGCCCTTCAGTCTGGAACCGCGCGACTGCTACGGTCGCAGGTTTAAATCCTGCCTCGGGCATGGATGTGTGCGATGTCCTTAGGTCAGTTAGGTTTAAGTAGTTCTAAGTTCTAGGGGACTGATGACCTCGGATGTTAAGTCGTTTAGTGCTCAGAGCTATCTGCCATTTTACAGTATTCAGAGATGTGACAGGAACGATCATTGGAATCAAAAAAGTTCAGTGAACACGGGATCTAAAATTCACAGGCCTATCTTAAGAGTTATGGGCACTCAAGGTGTTATTGGTACGACCTAGAATTCAAGCAACAGTCCAGCCAGCGGAAGACTCCATCATCAAGAAGGCCCAAGAAAGTAAATCAGGTGAGGTCCCATGTGAAGACAATATTGGTATGTTTTTATCGATATCAAGGTGATCGTCCACCATGAATTAGTTCCCCTGGGTACCACAGTTAACCAACATTACTATCTTGAAGTGCTACAACTATCACGTAGAACACTGAGGAAGAAAAACCTACATTGTGGCAAACAGGAGACTGGATTTTGCACCACGACAACGTCCCTGCGCGCGTACAGCATTGATTCTCAGGCAGTTTTGGATCCAAAACCGAATAACAATCGTTTCTCACACATCCTACTCACCGGACCCGGCCCTCTGTGACGTTTTTTTGATTCCCAAGAATCAAAAGAAGCTGGAAAGGAAAGCGTTTCGAAGGTGCAGAAGACTAGTGTATTTTGTCTGACGGACACTGCTTTGAAGGTGCCTAAGTTTTTAAAATATTCCGTCAAATACACAATTTTTTGTAAAACAATTCTCTTTGTTTTTGGTTCCCTCTCGGGGTATACTAAGATTCTTGCAGTACGAGTAGAAGCCTTTTGGGAATGTTGACTCTAGGCACGTTTTGACGCCAGTATGGACCAAGAAGTGTTCATGAGCTATTAGTAAATACTAGTCTATTCAAAAATGTATATCAATTAATCAGTATATGTGAGAATTGACTGAAATAAGCTTATCATTATTTTTGATTAGTGAGCCGTACACTGAATTGATTATTGTGGACTGCAGTAATGCATTTGGGATGGAGGGGACCAAGCAGAGGAGAGTTAGCGATTATCTGCACAGTTGGTGGACAGATATTCAAGAGTGACAACTTCACTTTTGAATTAGTGCTGCCGTAAACGTCATTGCTTGACACGTGCAGACCAGCGTAATGAAACATCTGGAAAGGTGAACACCTCGTAGCTTCCTCAGCAACATTTTGACTAGAAATGTGTACAGGTCAGTGCTACGACGTTTGGTTGGAAATATCGAAATGGCTGGCCGGTGGCGGAGAGTGCGTTGCGCGGGCCAGTAGTGTTCTCGGAAGCGCTTTACATATAATGCTCCGGCGGTCCCTCGCCTCGGCCGAGCCGAACAATGGGCCGTCCCCCTCGCCGCTCACATTTTACTCCCCCCCCCCCCCCCCCTCACCCTTTCGTCGTCATTTTATGTCCTGTGTGTGCTGCCACCTCGTAGTCTCGTGTTATCAGCCGCACCGCTGTATGTCGATGTGCCTTCCATGTGTCATACCAAATTGCCATGTACCTGACGTCTAATACAGTCACCTGGAAGTGTGTTGGCTCCGTAGGGAAGCCGCGCACCTGTGCTATGTGGAAATTGTGTCAGCGAAGAACCTCAATTTAGGCGACGGAACGGGAATCTCCGGAGTACAAGTGGATCATAATAATCGTGCACTACCTATTTGCCTTTTATAACTTGACAGCCCTGCTTGCTATGTACTTATTGATTCTACACTCGAACGAAGTAATGCCTCACTTCGTTGTTTTTTTTTTTCAGTTGATACTGTAAACCATCCGCTTCATCAGTAGAAAGCTGCTGGTAGTATGAACTGTACTATCTGATTTTGTGGACACTGTGAGCGGAACGTGTCACAGCCCCTTTTGTGGCTTATCAGCGTCCCTGCATTGAGTGAGGTTTCCCGCTGGATGATGTGGACATCTCGACACGATATCTCGACTCGCAACCCCCAGCATCATCAGCACCAGTAATTGTCAACGCGAATAGCCTGCAAGATATGGACGACCTTCGACTGCACTCCCGAAACCTCGACGAATATTTGTTACTCGACAGCCCTCAAGAATCGAATGTTCTGCCCTGTATTTTAAGTAACGTTCAAACGAAGGTGGTTCGAGTTTTTTAAGTTTTGTGAATCGTCCAATATTTTTGCAAAGATTTTAGGGGAGTGGTATACTATGTTCACAAGATGACTGGCCCACTTAAGTTTTTTGTTAAGTGGTCAGTCAGTCACATTTTCCTGTGCCATTCTCGTAGCTCTGCTGTCTTCTTACTTGTGTTTTAATCTCCTGTATACCACATGTTAGTATTTTCTCGTTCTCTTAGCGCGTTCGTTAATATTTTCGCTATTTAATCCTCATTCGTTTATTTTAATGTTTGTAAAGGGCGCTGATAACCTCGCCGTTGAGCGCACGTAAGTTCCAAACACACACGCAACAATCAAATGATTCTGTTATTGATACAAGAATTTTAGAAACATTATCATCCAGATGTTTTCGCTGTGTCTTAACGAGTAGTCATGCATGACAGAAATGTTAGTATTTGTGACCAAATGCAAATGCTGTGGCTGTGGTTCTAGCAGCTTTTCCAGCGCTAGAAAGTCAAATGTTGGAGGTCGTCATGCAACAGTTATCTTAAATGTTTTGCTGAACTAACTACGGAAGTTCTTCTAAAGAAGTTCTGGATCGTTGTGAACTTCACTGAGAAATACCTGAGCGATGTCTACGCGACGCCGTTTCTGGTCGAAATTCAACTGTTTCACGCCCAAAGCACCTGAAAAAAATTCCTTGGCGTGAGCCAGAGGATATGCCAACATCAAAATTATCATCAGCATCAACGTATCATGGTGATCTGGCAATTTCCCAGGACAATTTTCTTTACGCCTTTCACATCGCAGTCACTAATTACTGTGCTACTGCGTAGAGAACGGCCGTCGTCTCCAACGTCTTCTCGAGCCTCTTTGAAACGTTTATACCACTCGTAAACTCTTGTCTTACTCATAACAGATTCACCGAAAGCCACAGTCAACATTTCGAATGCAGTACTGCACTTTATTCCCTTTTTGAAGCAAAATGTAAAGCAAATTCTTTAATAAATTTTTTTCGAAAGTAAAAAGTCGCCGAGCACTCGGAAACTCATGTAACCTTTTCGACAGTCAGCAATAAACTAAAATGAAAACATACATCATAAACATGTGTACCAACAAGATAAAAAATTTAAAATCAGATTATAAAGCCCGCGAAATTAAAAAAATTCCTGTCACTGTTTGATCACCCCTCACAGTTGAAAACAAGTTTTACTTTACTGGTTTTCACGGACACAAATGATTTTTTTGCAGTGTTCCAACGCAACATCACTTATCTGTCATTGATAAACAATATAAAGTTTATAACAATTCTGAAACTTGTAATGACTTTCTGCCATTGGACATTTTGTTCTCTACCGTGATCCCTCATCATTTCGCGTCTCTGTTAGATAGTCTTTAAGTATGAGAAATCCTCACAGAATCATGTTCCCAACTGTTGTAACTCGAATCTAATATTCACAGACTGATACCAGCGGCACATGTTTCAAACTGGATGCCTCTTCACACGACGGTCGTTGTCTCGAAGCAGGAATCTGGGAGAAAAGTCGCCAAAGTACTACTTTGGACTGAAATTATTTTTTAAAAAAACGAAGCCTGAATATTTTATGCTCATCTTTGAAACATGCATATTCAAATATGCACTCCTATTTATATTTATCATAACATTAAAGAAAAACGCCTTTCAGTTTGTGCTAATGACGAAAATATATTGGTACGAAACATATACTCACGCGCGCTATACTCCTGTCAAACTGCCAGGCTATGGGAAAGGACCTGAGACCAAGAATCCATCGGCAATTACCGAAATTCCCGAGGTCGGCGAGGGAGCAGGAGGTGCCTACAAACACTGCGACAATCCAGTGCCGTTCTTCACCTTTCCACAATTGATTCGTTCCGAAGCAGGAGCGATTTGTAATAAGTCATTGAGAACAGTTTAACTCAACGAAAGTCTCTCCGAATTCCCAGAATCGCTTATAATTCGCTGAGGTTTCATTGACTTTTCTAGCAAATTCAGTGTATATGAAAATTAACGATTTTCCAAGTTTTCCAAATAATTCACCACAATGATCTACGTTAATCCATAGAAGAAGTACAGAGAAAGGAGACTCATTTTCAACATTTACAAGGCCAAAATGGGAGTAATAAGGGGGAAGGTCAAGAATGACAAGACGGAGCGAGGTGTCGCACACTTTACGATGCTGGACTCGCATTCGGGAGGAGTGCGGTTCAAATCCACCTTTTACATCTTCCGGGGTTCCGCTAAATCGCTCAAACCAAGTGCCCGGATCTTTTCTTAGAAAAGGGCACAGCTGACTTCCTTCCCAGTACGTGCTTTTATTTTCTCTCGTATGACAACATTAGCCTAGACGGGATTCAGATTGACAGTAAGTGACTGTTGCCTGTCGGGAGCAAACTGGAAGCAGCTGCACGGGGAATGCAGAGAACTGGTCGTGGTAGCTTACTAAAGGTATGGAGACATGTCAGGAAATAATCATAAACAACGTTCTCTCCTGCGGTCTGCTGCATCACTTAGGACACCACGGCGCGCACAGGCGGCTTGTCTGCTGAGTGCGGCGCAGAGCTCGGTTTTATAACGTATAACTTGCAAGTTCTCTGCACTGCTCAATCCTACGAACATTTTGGGTTCATTCTTTTTACTGTCTCATAAATATGTACAATACCGTTACTGCTCCTTCTATCGTAACACAAAGGAACTTTGTAATCACACCGTTGTGAAAGCTGTCCTTTACGTCAGGAAATCAAAAGGAATACTTCAAAACTTGTCAGCTGCTTCAAAATACTTTTCAGTACTTCTCAAATAAAATAACATAACTGACGTATCACGGGTATAATGGTGCGGCCTCGAAACCAAGGCCCCACGATGATGCTACCGTTCACGTCGCAGTACTTGCTCATGATCATTTGACAAAAAAACAAACCCGCTATGTTGCCCTAGCCCTCCGTGTTCGTCGGACGTGTCCCCTGCAACTTGTTTCTACAGAGTGCGGCGCTTAAATCCAGACAAATTTAAATTTGAATTTCTCGCCACGTCGTAGTTCTGCGGCAGGTCGCGATTGGCCCTCTTGAAAATCATAGGCTTCCAGTAAAAAGTCAGGACACCAAAATGGCCGAGATGTTACGTACAAGTGCGGAGTACAACCGAAGAGCTGCGATTATCGAAAGTCTTCGCCCACTGAAAGAGATCGATTCTTCGGGAACCCGAGATCAACTGCTTACGATGTTGTGGTCAAGTAAGATGCTTCGGAGAAGTGTGGGGTTCACGAGCTGTGTGTCGCGTCCAGTTAGGACGATATCATGCCGCCATATTCCTTTGAAAAGGGCCAAACCGTCATAAAAGAAGTTTATCTGCAAGTTTTGACGAATGTCGTGAAACTGTGGATGGTAACTGTAGCCTCGGAGAGACTTTGTCTTTCAGCAGGACGGTGCACCGGCTCATACGAGCCACTTAGTCCAAAACTGGCTCTCGGATAACATTGACTTGTTCTGGTCAGAGGCGTGCTGGCCTCGAAATAACTGGGGCTTTTGAATCCTCTCGATGACTATGTTTGGAGCGTAGACAAAAGAGTTACCAATAAGACGAGGCACTCAAATGTCGCATTTCTACGATCGAAGAAGCATTCGCGAATTGGACAGCACTGTTTTAAAAGAGTGCGTGCGATTCGCTTCAGGACAAGATTGGAGGCGGTCATTGCGGCTGAAGGGGGTTACTTCGAGTAATGCTACTCTGGAAAGGGTCATAGTTGATGTTGATAGATAACGCAAGATTCCTTCAAAAATACCAGGAGTGGAGGGTAAAGTTTTGACAACGCCAGCCACTCGTGCTGGCGAAACTTCAGGAAAATCTTTTGTTGGAACAGAGTCGCCTCTTTGAAGAACACCTTATTTCGACTGACATTCTAGAATACATTTGTCTGACTCCACAAATGGTATCCTGACGCTTTATCGATGTTTATTCTTTTGCTTAAGACAGTGTCTCTTTGGAGAACGGAAATCATGATAATTTTGTGCACATGTGAAAGGTGTGTGCTGTATAGGCTGCGATGGTGACGGCTGAGGTCATCAGTCCCCTAGACTTAGAAGTACTTAAACCTAATTAGCCTAAGGACATCACACACATCCATGCCCGAGGCAGGATTCGAACCTGCGACCGTAGCAGTCGCTCGGTTCCGGACTTAAGGGCCTAGAAACGCGGCCGGCTCTTTACGTTCAATTAACGTCTTAAATCTAACCCAGTTCATATATAGCGAACTGTCTGCCGAAAGCAAAAGGTAAGAAGAAAGGTAGTAAAAAGAGGTACAGGCCAGCTGAGGGCAAGCAGAAAACGCTGAGCGTGCGT
Source organism: Schistocerca gregaria (assembly GCF_023897955.1). Taxonomy (NCBI): domain Eukaryota; kingdom Metazoa; phylum Arthropoda; class Insecta; order Orthoptera; family Acrididae; genus Schistocerca; species Schistocerca gregaria. The sequence goes on along the minus strand of NC_064921.1, from coordinate 800,823,795 downwards.
CCGGAGGGCGGCGTGCCGCACCCGGGGAATGGAAATCTGGTAACCGGAGCCGGGCCGGGCCGGGCCATACAGGCTGGCGAGTCTCGAAATTCCGGCGCGGCGCCCAGAGCTGGAGCGGCCGGAGGGCTATGTGGGCGCGACGGGCGCGGCTTCCGTAAATCGTGCGTGCGCATTAACGCGGCGTAAATCTGCTTCCTGTTGCGAGAGCACGCCTAGTTTCTCCAGCGTGACGCGTCGATTTGTCGTCGGCCGCTTGCTAACGTGCCTGGGGAAGAAGCAAAGCCGTTTGGAGCTCATTACTGTTACCTACCGTGGGGCTCATCACTGCAGTCTACCACTCTGCTCGATACGCGAGTCACCTTCAGTCCAGTCGCTGTTCCTCAGTGCGATGACACCCAGTGGTTTGCTTCGAGTCACCTTCAGTCCAGTCGCTGTTCCTCAGTGCGATGACACCCAGTGGTTTGCTTCGAGTCACCTTCAGTCCAGTCGCTGTTCCTCAGTGCGATGACACCCAGTGGTTTGCTTCGAGTCACCTTCAGTCCAGTCGCTGTTCCTCAGTGCGATGACACCCAGTGGTTTGCTTCGAGTCACCTTCAGTCCAGTCGCTGTTCCTCAGTGCGATGACACCCAGTGGTTTGCTTTCTGTGTAGTTTCTGTTGTTGCAGATTATTAACGTTTCTCGAAAGGTATCTAGTGTTTCTTGCAGCGTTCTCCAGATGCACTGCCTCCGGCACCAGTGCTGACTACTTGCTAACCGCGGACTCCAGCGAGCAAGTTGTGCACGCACTTTGCAACATTTGGATATATAGCCTGCTCCTCCACCTCGTTGCGCGGATGAACATTCATTTCTGCCGCTTGTCTCAAAATTTATTTTTCTGTGCACTACTAGCCTCCGCTCCTTATTCCTCCGGAAATCTTCCTTGGTTTGCTAAGTATCAGTCTGTCATTTCAGACATTTCTCAAACACAGTATAAAATTTGCAAATCATAAAAAACCTCGTCTGCTAATTTTAGGAAGATCACCTTAAAAAAAATTTTAGTGATGTGGGTGTTTGTTAGTAGGGCGTTGGGGCCTGGTTCAAATGGTTCTGAGCACTATGCGACTTAACATCTATGGTCATCAGTCGCCTAGAACTTAGAACTAATTAAACCTAACTAACCTAAGGACATCACACACATCCATGCCCGAGGCAGGATTCGAACCTGCGACCGTAGGAGTCGCGCGGTTCCGGACTGAGCGCCTAGAACCGCGAGACCACCGCGGCCGGCCGTTGGGGCTTGGATTTTGTTCCACTTGGTTGTTAGTTTTGTGTCATTTATGATGATCACGGAGCCCTTAAGTAACGATTACGGTACCAGTACGTCGCGATTACTTTTTTACGTAGTTCAAAGATGGTAAGTAACCTAATTGGGATTGGTCATAAACGTTTCCATCTCCCACCCGACCTTATTAAATTATACCACAAAAGTATCTTAACATCAATTTTAAGATACGAGTCAGGGGTCTGGGCACACAGGCTCTCGAGGGTCATCCCTGCCACGGCCGTAAGAAGGGTGCAGCGAAACATGCTCCTGCGCTCGGTAGGAGCATATAGAACAACTCCTGCTTGGGGGGGGGGGGGGGCATTGCTAGTACTAATGGGACTTTGTCCCTTTGACATAAAAGTCAGAGAACAGGCAGCCTGGTACTGGGTGAAGAAAGGAAGGAGGGGGAAAATAGTGGAAATAATGGGGGTTTATGTCGGGGATAAGTCTGGAATTAAAAGAAGGGGGGAAGAATTATGGCTAGAGCAGTGGGACAATGATGAAACAGGGCGAAGAACAAATGAGTTGTTGCCGAACATTAAGGAGCGCTTAAGGCTTACATACTTTAAACCAACGAGAGGACTGCTGCACTTTCTTACTGGACATGGCTCCTACCCGGCACATCTATGCCGGTTTGGGAAGCGGGCTATACCAACGTGTGACTGTGGTGCTGTGCAGGGCAGTACAGACCATGTGATGTCTGAGTGCCTCCCCGTCGACGATGCTGCAGGTCAACTCAGCCAACAACTTCCCAATCATAACACGCACCACTTGCTCAGGCAAGAGGACACTTTTCACATTTTAAACAAACTCACATGAAATATCTAATGAAGTTCTGAAAGAATTCCTAAGGCACAACTGACAACGATCAATACTGAATTAGACTCCGTGCACCTGCCCTGTTCCGCTGGGGCGTGGACTTGTCCAGCCGCTTCACGGCTAGGATCCGCCGTGTCTCGGATTAAGGGGGAGGGTGTACATTTCTCACCGATCGTGACACGCACCGATAATGACAGTATATATAAGAGATAGGCTAGTTGTAGGATAAGATAGGACAATTTATTGGGATAGCACTGCAGCGATTATAACGCCTTAGGCCAGCCCAGTGGCAGGGGCGCGCCCACTGGGACTAGTTGGGTGGGCAAGGCCAACAGCATAGGTTTGTAGCATGCTGGCACACCTGTGACGCCGCAGGTAGTGTAGGGTAGCTCAGGTATAGGCTAGGTGTCATATACATAATACAAATAACAGCTGTAGAGAACCAGTCATAATCAACTAACGAACAAGAAACAAGTAGAGCTGTGGAGAACAGATGTGGAGAACTAGTCACAGTCAACTAACAACAAGGAAACACGTAGCGTAGAGTAATAGTAAATCAGAAATGCCTGTAGTGGTAAAATAATAAAAGTACTAACATACCTATAGTGTTAATGAATTAAGCTGCAGTAATTGTAACACGCCTGTAAAATTAAGACCCACTAATGTTGTTAGGTAGTGGGTTGATATGTATCACTGTAGTTATCTTTTAACAGAGAATTTATCTAAAAAAAACACACTATTACTTGACAATTAGTTTCGATCACATATAAATGATCATTTTCAGATCTAAAAATAAAATGAAATATTTCTTAGTTAACATTGAGATTACTTTAGCTTTAAAAATTGTTAAAATTTTACCAGAATAAGCAGATAATATGTACTGGTAAAGTTTAAAATCCAAGATGGTTAAATTTGCACCCGAATAATCGCAAGTTGTGAGAAGGACAAGTTCTTTATAAAAGTATGTAGTCATAAGCTGTTACATCAAAGATTACATTTTAAACTGCAGACTATCAGCACTTTTCCTTCCCCCCTCCCACTTTCCTCCTCTACCCGTCATCCATGATGGGTGGATCTGTATGATGCAAAGTGGGTTTCGTGAAATGCTTGATGCCACAGAACGTTGTCACAAACGTACTGTAGTGCTGTTCTATAGTAATTTCTTTTTTAATTTGTAGCTTATTGTTCCTATTTGAGTTTACATATTGTCATTTAGAGAGAGCAAACGCAGCTGTGGACTCTACAAAATGAAATGCCCAGTGGAGAAATCGGAACTTTCTTGACTTATTCTGTTGTTTCAGTTCAGTAGAGAGGCGACTGCAACCGGATGCAGCCAGAGGCATTTACGCCGTGTATGTCAGTAATCCCAAGAAGTTGTTTTCTCATTTTAAGGAGGATCGTTTTGACATTAGTGAATCTCAGCATTCGGGAAGACCCTCGGGGTTTAATCAAAATCGTTTAAACACATTAATCTACAATGGTCCACGTCAGTGTATTCGAGAACTTGAATATATGATGAACTGTGATGATTTCACCATCGTGTGACATTTGCATGCAATGGAGGAAGCTCAAAAATCGAGTGTATGGGTACCCTATGCTCTTAAGCTAAAACCACAAAAATCAGCGAGTGGTTGTCAACAGGTGAGACTTCTTGCAGACGCAATCCAAGTGATGCTACTCCACGATAACGCCCGCCCGCATTCTGGTACACTGACAAAAACAGTATACAGGGGTTGGGTTGGGAAGTCAGTCCACAGCCTCCTTATTCATCGGATCTTGCGCCCTCGGGTTTTCACATTTTCCACTGTCTGTCGAACAGCTTTCGAGGAATTTCTTTTCCGGATGAAAAGGCGCTCCGAACATGGCTAGACGAGTTATTCGGCTCAAAACCACGTGAACTCTACAGCCAAGGAATCGAATAGCTACACCACCGTTTGCAGACTGTTGTAAATAGTGAATGATAATGTATTATTTATTGCTAAATTCTTTGTTGCATACATCTGTTGTATTTATCAACAATATGGAAAAACACTATGAATTTACGCACCAACTCTGTAATCATAAAATGTGGTTGTTTGCGATAGAGACAGTTATAAATCTTTTAAAAACACTTTTTTAATAGTTTCAGTGTGGATTCGAGTGTGAATCCGTTGGTATTTCATTTTGAGAGAATGGTAGGACACTCGTTATCTTTCACGAGTCCTAATGGCAAATAGGTTTGTAGGAATTAGGATTAATGCTATACGAAATAATTTGTGTAACTACATTGCCAAAGGCAATTCTTCCTCTATTTACAAAGTGTGTGTTTTGTTGTGAGTCATGTAAATTCATTAGAAAAAGAGTTCTGTAATCAATGTTGAAAGTGCTTTAGATTACCCCCAGGTCCTACACACAACACATAGCTGCATTATTAATTAACGTAAATCCACCAATTATGGAACTTAAAACCTTGAAACGAGTAGTGGAAATAAATTGTTTATTGTAGACCTAAACTTGTAGTCGCAGCTGGTATTTGCCAATAAGTTAAAATATTAAAAACACCGGAGCAAGCGTCAGAAACATAGATTGCTCTAAATAGGCGAACTAGTGGCAAGCATAAAAGTGACAACAAATGACAAGATTGCATGCTACTGCGTTGAGAAACGGATGGTTAAATAACTGCTCCATTGTCGAAACTAACGTTGTAACATAAGCTGAAGTTCATATAGTGCACAAGCTGGGGAGACTGAATTAAACGAGAAAATAGCAGCGGTTCCAACATTAAAGGAACCGACTGCTGTTGCTGCAGCAATACGTAGCGGAGGAAGCAGGAGACTGGGAAATAGACAGCGGCACAACAGTACAGCACAAGGGCCATCGCGAATGGCGCAGCTGTCCCGGCTTGCCAGACACGGCCGTTCCGACCCGCTTTTCCCTTTTCGGCTTCCATGCCAAGTCGCTTTCGCAGTGAACGCGGCGAAGCTTTTTAAATAGAAATGAAATTACTCGTCTAGGCTTACTACTTGATGGCACATTAATGCTGTGTTCCGGACGAGTTCTCGAACCTGGGATCTGTGCCTTTCACTGGCAAGTGCTCTACAGTCTCAGCTAAGCACGCCTCATGCCCTGTCCTCACAACCTCACGTCCTCTGTATCTCTTTTCTTACCTTCCAAACAATCAGGTACTGGCAGAAGTAAGGCTGAGTGGAACGCATGGGGATACTAAAACCAAACTTTGTATGCACATCTCTTAGCACTCCAATTTTTTTTGGTTGGGAGTGAGAAATACATAAATTCGCAATGTCGTCTGATCAGCTAGTGGACGTGTAAAAACGGTCCACTGATGACGACGTAAGTGGCCGAAACGCGAGCAATGGCACACTGTATTTTCTTGCAATGAGCCCCTCCCTCTCCTCCCCCGCTGATTTGAATTCTTCAAGCACCGGGATTGAAGAGCCAGATGTGCACGACAGTGAGAGGGAGCGGCTGACACCTGACTCCGGTGTAAGGCTTAAGAGAGCGGCGCGGATAGCTGTGCTGCAGCGGCGGTAAGATCTGAGGCCGCTCCACTTGCAGGATGGAGGTGGCCGGCGCGCCGCATCGCGGGGGTGTTTGTGCGTCGTCGCTAATTCGGAAGCGCTTGACTGCTGACGCTGGGCGCGCGCCTTGTAATCACGCGCTGCCCCACTCGCGTATCCGCGGGCGCGCGCCCCCCTCCCCGTCCCTCATCTTTAATAAGGGATGGGTTGATTAAAAAGTAAATCGGCTGTCGAGTTTTCCTTTGCCGGAGAAGAGAGCGGGCCTCCTTCTTCTCCTTGGCGTCCCCTGCCTCCTCCTTAACCCCCCATCCTCCCACCCCCTTGCTCTCCCTGATTACACCCAATTCATAACGCTTGCCTTAATATCCCCCTTTACAGTGCCTTTGCCCACAAAGAGACCCCTGAGCTAATATCTCGGCAGCGCCAGCGCCGCGGCGGCTCTCGACGAGACGAGACGAGACGAGGAAGGCGAGGCGGGGCGGAGCGGAGCGGGTCCGCCTGCGCGTGTGCGCGCGGTCTGCGCACCGGGGCAAAAATTCTCCTCGTGCGTCCGCCTAACTTAATAAGCATCGACATAATTGATAGTCCTCGAGTGCGCGCGGCTAAAACTTGCCGCTGCGGGTTAAGTCGCGGGGGGAGCGGGTGCACGCGAAAAGAAGTGCTTCCGCCGCCGGCTGCCGCGGCCGGGCTGACTCACGCCAGCCGACCCGGCCCTTGCTTAACTGCCGGTTTCCGCAGCTCGCGCTTGTTGCGGCTGAAGGCGGGTGCGCGACGCACGGGGTGGAAACGGACTCTGACCACTCGTAATAGTTGCAGTTACTAAATTTCTTAGGCAAAGCGTCTCAGACGCTGTCAGTAACAGCAGATTAATTTGCTTTTATCAGTACAGGAATCTTGTACACAAAATATTTCTTTTCGTGTGATAATGTGCTATAGTTTAATATCGTTACAAGGCACTACTACTACGTAAAAGAGGAGCTTATTCAGCGATATACTCAGTTTTTAGTTCTTGCTTTTTAATTTTTTTGTGTTTATTCGTGTTCGTAGCGATATCTTTGTAGGTACACTGCAACATGTTACCTTTTGCCAGACTCTGTTATTGCTTGATTTACATTCGCAAAGGCGCCACAACAGCACAGAGAAAAGCTGGGTATAACGGGGTATCGAGTGATGACCGTGGAAGCCTTACTACTACTTGTATACGCAATACTGAACAAACGTCTCAGTCACTGTCCACGAAACCGTTATCTTTTTAGTGCACCGTCAATAGGGTATAATGGCAGAGTTTATTGACACCACCGTCAGTCAGATAAGGGAACGGCGCTTGACGAGAGAAAAGAAACACGGAAGATTAGGGGAATCCGGTTACGCACCACTGTTGAATTCCGTGAGAAACGGAATAATTAGCTACAGGCAAAGTCCAGAAACTTTCTCCTCAGCCGCTTCAGTAGTTATGGTTGTTGAATGTGGCGACGACGATGATACCTCTCTTGCGGGAGGCCACCGTTTCATCTGAAGTTCGCAGATAGGGCTATTGTTAGCGTTTCGCATATCCAGTTACAATTTCTAACTACAGTTTCTTCACTTTCTATCACCGGAAGTAATACATTCACAGTCGTGTCTTGCAGGGTGACTACCCCTGTTTTGGTGTCTCTTTAAATGAAACGTTGAAACGTGGCTGACTACTCCTCAAGTCGTGTCGAAATTCTCCCGGGCAATGAATTGAATAAAACAGTGACTTCGTGCATGGTCGTAAGGGCCGTGGAGAATGGTTAGTCGTAGCAAGTACACCAAGGGTGCTAGCGCTACGTGTAGCTGTCGATGTGTGACATAGAAGAAACTTGTTGCAAGACCTGTTCAGCGAGGAAGGAGTCTAGGTGAACTACTTTTAGTGTTTCAGATCGCCGAGGATTGAAAAGGTTGCTCACAAAATATACTACAACTAATGAGAAATAGGGGAAGGCTTAAGTCAGGCAGCACATATAAAATGAACTGTAGGCACGAGCTTCACAAATTGAGTATCCATGGCCGAGTCTTATTCACCACTGTGATCCCGTTACCACGCGCATATTGTACCGAAGCGATACGACATATATCGAGAACAAATTAGCTCCAAGATTTATGAGAGTATCCTGTTGTGCGGGCACTGTTGGAGACAATGGACGCAATCTTTCAAGATGGCAAATGTTGTCGTTATCACCACTAACTATGCATAACCACTCGTATACTATCGGGTATTTATAGATCGGAGTAAAGATAGAGAATCGTGCAAAGATTACCTTAAACACTGTTAACTAAACTGATTGATACTCAGTGTAGTTAGTAGCACAAAAGTCATCTTCGAACAATTCAGTCTCTACAATGCCTTATAAACTTTATGGTTCTGATAAACATCTGTTCATTCAGACAAGCGTCACTTAAGATACTTAGAATGTAATCTTGGTTATAAACGACTCAGTTATTCATGTAATTACTTTGATTTAACACATATAAATGAGACAAAATTCGGTGTAAGGTGTAAAAAAAGTGTTCTGGACGTGTGAATAGAGCTGGAGATTAGGTCGTCTTATAGGTGTCAGAATATTATTGACTCAAGTAAATGCTTTGCTGGCCGGTTTTTCCCGTCAGTATTCTTTGAACAGTATATGAATGTGACATAGCATGGAACACGTTGACTACAGTGAAGCGAAATTAGTCAACGCAAAGAAATCTATCGTCGCTACACAATTGAATATTTTTTCCCATAACTGTAGTCGTTTCCCGTAATTCGGCAAACAAAATGGGGCCCACTCTGGGGAGATGCTGATTGTACTGTAGTACATTAGCCACTGTAGTTCCATGTCGACTGGTTTGTTAAGTTCAGCTGACTGCAGCTGATGACGATGACGTGCCTTGGCGTTTGGTATCGCGGTTTCCATGGGTCTTTGGCCTTGCACTCGCTTTGTTCGCAGGAAATACGTCACGGTTACGCGGAATTGTAATTTCCTCGTTCCACTCCGCATTACTGTTAGCGGGTGGCTATATTCTGATTAAAGCCCTGGGCTGGAAAGGCTGCGGTAGGCATATCAGATATAAGAGTAACTTTTCAGAATAGCAGCGATCAAAATCCACCTATTAAGGTGGCACATATCGTAAGTACAGTTCTTAATGTGCACGTTCCGGTCCACTAAAATTTATCTGACTCAAATATACGATTCAGAAGCGTGAATTACAGTGAGTCATGTTATCAGAATCATATTTGTATCGATAGACTAAGCACGAGCACGAGATCAGCAGGAAGGGGGAAAATTTCGTACCTAAGCATACGGTATCATTCATCCGCCCAACGAGGACTCATTGGCCGACCAACGCGGATTTGGTTTTAAGACGCACTAGCTGAATACCGGGCTGGTACCCTAATCCCGCCTCAGTTGCAGGATTCGCAAATATTTAGAAACCTTTCGCCAACTTTGACGTGAGTACCACTCCACGCAGACATTTGGGTACACACATTCCGTTCCGGGGGTAAAGGGGTGGCGCCAGGAAGGGCTTCCGACCACACCTCGATTTAACCATGCCAAAATCGTTAATCATCACGCCGACCCTGCCTCGATGCGGAACAAAATCACAAGAAAAAGAAGCAGAACACGGCGTCTTGCGTTGATGATGGCGATTATTATTATTATCTGGTGGACCCTTTTAGGAATTTGTTGAGCTGGTTTCGCAGCTAAGGCTGGTTCGGTTGATACTGGACACATTGTTGTTTCGTAACTTCTTGCATATGGTGTCTGTTCACCATGTTTCGCTCCTAGCTCGTGATTCATCCCAGTACTAGGCCCCCTTGCCACATATAAACGAGCTCTCTTTACTATTGAAACCCAAATTTATACGTGCATCGAACGTATAAAGAAGTTGGGGCACGGAAGTGTACAACAAGCAATAGAAATAAACTACTGAGAATGAACTTGCTGTCTTTACGCAAAGAATGCAGTTACATTTAACGTACTAACGGCTGATGACATTTTAAATGGAGTTAAGTAATTATGAGTGCCAATCGGAAACATAAAATGCTTTTCCAAAACTAATACCGGCCGCGGGGAGTGAGGGCCATCGTTGGATAGTTCGCTCGTAAGAAGCATTCGGTCTGTATGAAGAATGGCGCAAAGATCGGTGAGGTTTTTGCCATAGATATGAAGTTCGAACTTGTGGTCTCCGGTGTCTCGTGCCGGAGAAGTTGCATTTCGTTTGATTTCTTGCCCCCGTTTATCTTTGTATTGCAGTGAAAATATCTGCATAGAACTGCAAATGTCGGCGGTGTTCTCTGTGTATCTTGTTTGGAAAACTTGTGCCATTCGCTCATGGTACTTGTGGACAAAGCCCCACTTTACTCTTCGATCTCAAGATCGTTTGCGGCTCGATTCTATCTGGTGTTTTCGGTTTAGTTAATTGTTCGTCAACAATGGTACACAGCAGTACGGACAGGTTTACTGATGTAGAGTTTAATGAATTACACCTTGTGGTCGCGTTCACTGAACGCTACGGAAAAACGGCGCAGCAACGCTATGCTGAAATGTTCTGCCATCGATGGCAACCCCATCTTGCATGTGTTTGAGGGCTGTTGCATTGCTCTGTATTTTGTGTTGTAACAATTAATACTTTTTTATTGTTGTGAAAGTATTGTCCTGTAGTTAAAAAAAAGTAAGTGGGATGACAAACCAAATAAATCATAATCACATCATTAATGTGTAACTGGCCACGGGAGACAATGGGTGCCGTACACCAATACTCAGAAAATATCCCCGAAGATCCTCGGAAATTTTATCGGTGGCCTTTGGGTTCACCCTGTATGCATAAACTTGATTGTGTGAATAAATAAACCGTTGACTTACAAAGTTTAGTTGCTTTTTTCAATTATTTAACTGTACTGACAGTTCAGTTGTAGAAGGTAAGGCAAGCTGGTAGGACTGCACAATAGTTTTTATTACGAACACTTTCCACAGTTCCCAGATTTTAAATAGTTGTTGATGTATGTGCAGCGTTTCCTTCTCTTTCTGATTCCAAAATATCTGCAATCCACACCATATCTCTAATACTGTACCAGTTCAAAGTTAATTGTGTAGGATAAGTTTCATATTATTAACTCAGGCCGATGTCCGCACCAACTGATTGTAGTGATGGGCACTGACAAAATGCGAAATGTTGTTGATGAATACTGCTTGTAATCTGTTGGTGATCCGAGCCTCTCCAGCGGTAAAAGTTGCCGTATTTGAGTATATTACGATGCAGTGGCAATCGACGCTACGTCCCACAAGAAAATTTTCAGGAGCACGTCTCATGTTTTATTTCTTTCGCCCATCGAGTACTTTGGCATTAAATGAAACCAGCCAATAAAATTTAACTGATACTTGATTATTGTTCGCCTTTACTTTCATACTTGGTTGTAGTTGTATTTGCAAAGGACAACACGGAATTAGAACGAAATGGCTAGATTCTCTATTCCTCGTGGTCATTACGATTCTGTGCGCTGGTGGCAGCTCACGGAAGATCGGCTACAAGGGACGACGGTTTCCGTGGCCGCCGTTTGGCGTTTTCCGGAGTGACGACGACGACGACGACGAGCCACGGGCGGAGGTTCCGCGGCGGTCTGCGCAGCTCGGGTCGCGCGCGCGGCCAGGCGGCGGGACGGCGCGTGACCCCCGCGGCGGCGCCGGCGTCGGCGCCAGCGCGGCCGGCTCCGCCTCATTTACATTTCACGTTTCAGCGACTGTCGCAAAAAAAAAGTCGTACACGAAAAATCACGCGCGCGTTCATCATGCTCTAGCGTACCGTTACTCGCCGCCACACGCTGTTTGAAGAGGCACGCACCTTGCTGTGTCTAGCTTACGAACACCGTTCACGTGCACAGAACTGACGAATTGCTGTAGGCCTGCCCCAGTGACACCAGTACGTTTTTATATTCGCAATAATGTCGAGGTCTAATGGCACAGCCGAGACCTTCTGACGGTTCTGTCTAACCAGCACGGTAGTGGTGGTGTCGATTTTATGAGCTACCTTCCTCAGAATTCCGAAAGTCTGTCTACAGCGAGACTCGTAAAAGAAATCGCTTGCCACAAAGGGTACGTGCTCAGTTACGAAATATTAGAGAAGTTAGTGAACACTCAGTTCGAATAAGTAATTTATTCCGGACGTTACAGTCATGGCGTTAGACTGGAGGAGAGGGAGAGACTAAAGAGTGGCAAATAATTATGTGAATGCAGCAGGGTGACGTCTTCCATAAAAGCGGATATTTCGACAGCTGCATAGCTTGTCATCCCAAGACACAAATGCAGCAAGGAAGCACTGTGCAAGTGAATGTAAACCCTCGGTATGCAGAGCGCGTTTTTCGACCCCCTTCTAAGATTAAGGTCCTTTCAGTATCCGTAATGGATGCTCTTGATTTGCGTAAGGTGGTCCGCTATCGTATTCCTTCTAAGTGTGGCGTGCCATGTATTGACCGTACTGTCATGATCGCGGGGGACCAGTGAATTGAGTGACACACATTTACGACCGGCGAGCAAATCTTCTATTGCAGAACATTGTCTTGACAGCGGTCTTCCTTTGGAATACAATAACACGGAGATTCTGGCCAGCACTCCCAGCTATTGGGATATTATTATGAAGGAAGTACTTGAAATTAAGTTAGCAAGTGACCTTATACATAGAGAAGGACGTTTTCTTCCTTAAATTCTGCTTGGAATCCCATCCTCTCCCTTGTAAAAGAAAAGCAGAGGGAGAGAGTTAATGCCACCTCATTGGGTTAGTTATTAATTTCCACTGTCGATAACTTCTGTCGTGGTGGCGCTAGTGTTTACAGGGTGTGTGTGTGTGTGTGTGTGTGTGTGTGTGTGTGTGTGTGTGTGTGTGTGTGTGTGTGTGTTTTATCTTCCCGGAAATGGTGTGCATATCGAGGTGTTTAATTCCCTTGCGCAGCGCTTCCTTGCTGCACTTGTGCTCTGAAAATGAGAAGGTATGTACCACTCGAAATAACGACGGTTGTCGAAGACGACACCCGGATGCATACCCGTAAGTTATTTGAACATTATATACTGTGTGAGAAACTCTCGTTTCACAGACGGGGGGAGTTTTAAGTGGTAGTGTCCGTCAATAAATAGCTAGTGTCTTCTGGAGTGTGAGTCTAGGCGCAGATACCACGTTGGTAGCGATATTGACGACATGTCTTGGGACATGAGTATAGTGTTGGCGAACATTAGCAGAAAAAGACAGTTTTTGAAATAAATTTTAATCAAGTCCGCTAAACCAGTATTCAGAGCGAGATCTAGCTCTCTTATAAATAAACGTTACGTATCCCTGATTCCATTTAAAGGCAGATCAAGTATGCGCAAGTGTTACCGCCGCCAACAACTTGCGCAAGGGTCGATCCGCTGGGAGGGATATACCATACACCCGCAGCAGTCGTGGCGTAACTAGTGCGTGGGAGCCAGCTGCGGCGCATTCAGGGAGATCTGCTACAGGTCTCTGGCTGTTCAGGACTCGAGTAGCCCGCTGCTATTGTGCTTACTCTTTGTGGAAGAAACCTCCGCCAGGACGAATGTACGTCGGCTTGCGTATTCTTCAGCCAAATTCTTTGTATATCCACAGTAGCGGTGTTCCATTCCTAACGCAAAACATTGCTCCCGAGTACGAGAATAAATTTTCATCACACTGACTACTTGAATTCATCCCCGAGACATAATAGCAAAACGATTGTGCAAGTTACTACTTCACTGTGTTTAATTTTGTTAGCACGCTCTGTACCTGGCACCGATCAGCCATGATTAGTGAAATACTGAATCTAATTATTTACTTAATCGTGTCCGAAAACATATACCTTACAACTAAAAACATTACATAGGTAGTTGCAATCTGGTACTATAGGCTTTACCAGTTTTCTACAAACAAACGTTAGATAATAAAACACGTTTTGAATGCTATTTGACCACTAAAAAGCCACCTCAGAAGCATCACGGCAAGCTGCCATCAGTTCTTTTAGGATGTACATAATTAGATACTGCTTGCAAATCAGTGAATGATCCACTGTTTGCTCTTCTCCGAATCACGCAGCTTGGAGTAATCCCCACCTCTTCAGGTTGGCGGCGGTGCACATACAGACTCCAAATCGTAGCGTGTTGAGGGTTTCCCATGTCGGCAAACTTTCTTCGTTTCCATAATGTTAGGTTCTCACTTGATACCATCCATTCTGTGATGTTGCAGTCTCTGTTACGCCAGGAATGTAGTCTGAATGCTAAATGTTGCTCAGTGAGGATATCTATAGTACCACTACCTTTCGGAGGGTGTTATGTCTTGCTGCTAACTTTCTTTTGGTCTTCAAGCAGACAGGATCAATGATGACTCCGAATATTTGGATGTACTGATGTTCTAATAGAACGTCACCTGCGGTTTTCTTCGTGTTTGTTTGTGTTTTAGGTGGATTGGGCTTTAACTGGTTGTCCTGGTAGGAATTACTGAGGCCTTTTAGACAAGAGTTTTCCTTTCAACATTGTCAAAAACCATTCATCAACCAAGATAGCATAAAATATTTTTTATTGAAGAAAAAAATGGCTCTGAGCACTATGCGACTTAACTTCTGAGGTCATCAGTCCCTTAGAACTTAGAACTACTTAAACCTGACTTAACCTGAGGACATCACACACATCCATGCCCGAGGCAGGATTCGAACCTGTGACCGTAGCGGTCGCGCGGTTCCAGACTGAAGCGCCCAGAACCGCTGGGCCACCCCGGGCGGCTTTTATTGAAGACAAACGGTTTCAACATACCATCCTCTCATCTTCAGGACTTAAATCTTTTGTTGTAAAGTATGTTCATTTGACGCTGATCTCACTCACGAGGAATCACGTGGATAAAAATAGCACATTATAAAACGTTCGTCATCACTAAAATGCTTAGAAATTAAAGCACCTTGTGCAACAGGCTATGTCCATATACATATTGCTCACAGTTGCTTCAACTGTTAACATATGCTGGGGATATGCTGAGAATATGTCCAGCATATGTAAACAGTTGTGCTGTTGTGCACCGTGTTTGTGTGATGAAACAAGGAATAGTTCTAAGTTCTAGGGGACTGGTGGCCTCAGATGTTAAGTCCCATAGTGCTCAGAGCCATTTGAACCACCCGACACGCCTTATATACACTCACTCCGCTGTTAGTGCTGCCGTCTGTATGCGGTATATCACACTTTGACATCGAACGTAGGTGGTGTCACGTTAATGTGACTGGCCTTGGAGCTTGTAGGAAAAGTGAGTAGAATACTTACTTTTGTCGCAAAAGTTGTGGGAAAACGTGGTACATTTTTACAGGGGACATACAAGACTCCAGTGCAACCTATCCCAGAATATTCTTCCAGCGTTTGGCGTCCTTTGCTTATAGGGATGACAGTGGTCATCGAAGGATTTCAGAGATCGAGTGCTGAGGTCGTAACAGATTGGTATAGCACTTACTAAAGTATAACACACATAAAAGGAGAACATAATACCTTGAAGAAAGCGAAGCTATTCTCGAAAAATGCTGTTAAATAATTTTAGAGAACCGTTGTGAGAGAGTGTGATACAATTCCGCTGACACTATTTTATATCTTGCGCAGAGACTATGAGAATAAGATAAGGGGGATTAGGATGCGTAAAGACGAGTAAAGTCATCTTGCTGATTATGGGAAAAATTCCATAATATTGATACGAAGTACGCTCACCCACACACTATGCCATGACTTAGGGACGAAGTAATTAAATCGAAACATAGACTTTATTGCTGTAGGGCAGAGCATATTCATATTGCATGATGAACTAGGATCAGAATACCTCGTCACAATTCTTTTTAGAAGCCAGTGCTAGTCTGGGGCAAGTGACAAAGAATTTAGGATCACTTTGTGTAGACTACGCTAAGGAAGACACCGTGGTTATGGTGGGTGGGCCAGACAATATTCTTGGCAGAGAACGTGGGTACTATATATAGTATGAGCTAATAAACATTGCATCAGCGTCGAGGCATACCAGTGTTAGTTCGTATCTGTTCTGTGATGCCATGACCGGCGCCATTTGAACTGTTCTGTCAGGGGAGTTAATTGGGAGCTGGAACAGCTGCTTATGGGAGGTACAGGTGCAAATATTGGCATGGTTCCTGTTGATTCTGTCGATAGATGTGACTATACTAGGCATGGCCTTCACGTCGAGAGGAAGGAGAAGGGTAAGCTGACTGGTATAACGGCAGAAAATTTAAGGGGGGAGGCACCGTCTCCGGTTGTAAAATACCAATGGTTACAGTTGTCAGAGCAGCACATTTTTATGATAAGAACGACAGAAGTAATATTTTAAAGAGAAGTTAGGATCGAAAAAACTTCATTTTGGGAAAGAAACTAAACAACATAATTCTGGCATATTGCATCAAGAAAAACAGATCTTTGTTAAAAATCTCAGCGGTCAGCAGAAATGATGTCCCCACCAATTCCGTTTCAGTCAGTGTGAAATGTCAGCTATCTTTATTGCATCATAATATTCGGGGACCAAGTAAAATCAGTGAAGTGCTTAACTGCATTGATGAATTAAGAATCATAAGACGTATTGGACACAATTTGCCGCTCTGAACACCATGTCACCACTGGTATAGATGTATAGGGCTTAGGGTAGCTTCTTACTTTTGAAGAACAGAAAAGGAGAAAGGAAGAGTTGCAACATTCAAAAATTATGCGTTAGAACAGCATATGCAACAGAAGTAAATTTTCATAATAAAACCATTGCAATAGTTTGTGTATAAAAGGCACCTGCAAGTAATTCAGTCTGTTCATAAATCAGCTTGAAGTTCTACTGACCTATTTAACATCAGAAAACAAACAAACAAATAGTGGTTGCTTGGCATTGTAAAATATCATCTTAAAAATTCTTCTCGCAAGAATTTCTTACAGTTGCTGAATTCCTACAGTTAACTTCCCAACTAGTGTAGCCAATTCCCTACAATCAACCATTGATTTTATAGAAAGGCCTAATGAACAAAATTTATTACAAAACTAATAGCCAGTGGCCTATCAGATCATAACGTACAGTTCCCTTCGTTAAACGTTAATTCTGAACAGGAGATGAAATATACAGTGCTCATGGCACAACTTGACCAGAAGAAGGGATCGGTTGGTAGGACATGTTCTGAGGCATCAACAAGAGATGAATACACTAAACAGATTCAGAAGGATGTAGGTTGCAGTAGGTACTGGGAGATGAAGAAGCTTGCACAGGATAGAGTAGCATGGAGAGCTGCATCAAACCAGTCTCAGGACTGAAGACCACAACAACAACAACAACAACAACAACTACATGGCATGAATAAGAATGACACTTTATTAACAAAAGTCTTTGGCATATTTGAGTGCTAGTGCTGTTTTCCGCCAAAAGTAAGTCACATTAGGTATTACGTCTACAAAAAAGTCTTGGGGTCACTCAAGGAGTTAAGCTACGTCGTGAAACAAAAAGGAGACAGTGACTGTCACTCAGAAACAAGTCTGATGTTGATGGTATAGAGAGTCAGTGATAAATTGGTAGCAGATGTGTGCAGTGTTGCGTAACTTTTTAACAAGCTTTTCATAATTGTTACTGAAAAGATGGGGTTGTCAGTTCGAGTAGATGCTCGCACGGAATATCTCAGATCAAGGAACTTCAGTAATATGAATATATCCTCGCTCCACTGGTAAAAGTAATGTCCATCATAATATCCTTAAATCAAAAAAATTCTAGTGGTTTTGATGAAGTATCAACAAAGTTAATCGAAGAGTGTGCTTCGGAGTTTAGTTAGTTAGTTAGGTAGGTTAGTGTTTTTTTTAACGTCCCGTCGACAACGAGGTCATTAGAGACGGAGCGCAAGCTCGGGTTAGGGAAGGATGGGGAAGGAAATCGGCCGTGCCCTTTGAAAGGAACCATCCCGGCATTTGCCTGAAACGATTTACGGAAATCAGGGAAAATCTAAATCAGGATGGCTGGAGACGGGATTGAACCGTCGTCCTCTCGGAGTTTAGTAACATATTAAGTTATCTGTGCAAACCGTTATTAAATGTAGAACATATCCTGAACGATTGAAAGATGCTGAAGACATGCCATTTTATAAGAAGGAAGTGAACGAAATACCTTCAAATGTCCGTCGAATTTCATTTTTGCCACCGTTCTCGAAAATTTTAGAGAAGATAATATGCGGGCAGATTCATAACCATCTGAAAACAAGTAATATGCTACCACAGCCAAAGTTTGGATTTTTAAAGTAATCCTATGTTGAGAAGGCTATCAACGCATACAGCGTAGACAATAAATGACAGGCTATTGGTATATTTTGTAATTTGTCAAAGGCATAGGGCTGATAAATCACAATATTCTTGTAAGTAAATTAGAATAGTACGGTGTAACAGGAAATATTCTATGTGGTTCAAATCCAGTATTTCTGATAGTAAACAAAGGGCGTCACTAGGAAAGAGAAATGCATTATCAGGCGTCATCCAACAGGGAACTAATTACATATTGTTTGATACAAGGTTCCGTACTAGGCGCTTACTTTTTCTTGTGTGGATCACTGACCTATCATATGTAAGTAATATTCCTAGATGCCAAGTTTTTTTGCGGATGACACGAACATTGCAATAACTAGTAAATCAAATATAATCTTAGAAAGATCGGTTAGTGAAATTTTCATAAGATGTTTCACGCTAGTATATGCCTAACCGATAAGGTAGTTGTTTGTTTTACATTATTGGAATTAGAGCTTGATAACAGATTCAGCTGGGGGAGAATACCACGGAACTGCTGAATCGCCCACACAAATCTCTGTTTGCGATGCGAATATAATCAGACATGCGTGATATAAAAAAAGCTAGCCTACTACACTTACCTCTGTTCCGTTATGTCATATGGGATTATTTTTTTGGTGTGACTCAACAAGCCAAGCTAAAGTTTTCAGAGTCCAAAAACGTGTAACACGAATTATTTGTGATGTGAATTCAATAACATCCTGCAGAGACCTGTTTAGGTATCTAGGAATACTAATTACAGGTTCCCATTACTTCTATTCCATAATAAAATACGTCATCTCTTTTTCAAACCAATAGTTGAGTTCATCGAATCAGTACTAGAAATGAAAATAAGCGTTACGAAGATTAACGTCTTGTACTTTGGTCCAGAAAGGTGTCCATAAGGCAGGACGACAAATATTCAGTAATTTCCCAGCAACCATAAAAAGTTTTACTACTAATAAATTTCAATTCAAGAGACCCCTGAAGCATTTACTGGTGGCCAGCTACTACTACATTGATTAAAATCTTAATAGGACCAGCCGAAGTGCATATATTATTAAAAATATCATGTAAGGCAAATATTACCTACAACGTGATTTCTGTACAAATTCAGTTCAGTAATGCGATCATTATAAAAAGTGTTATAACGCAATGACGCAGACTACAATAGCCTTTGACCTTCTAAATGAATAGAAGTTATAGAAATTTTTTGATTTAGTCCACATGCTTGACGACTAATTCACTTAGGACCTGCGAAATGTACGTTAGCATATTTTTTTCTTTGTAAATATTTATTGTTTATTGTTGTTTTTCTGGCATGTTCTACATCCTGGAGGTTGTGCTCACTTTGGATGTATTGGAACAAAAAGTACGTCTAATGTTATCTGTTCTCATGTGTACATTGCAACGACTCTCTAAAACGTTAAAGAAATGTTTTATGCTGTATGTATAAAGTTCGGAATGCTTTGATGAATATTAAAAGTTATTTACTACCTTCGTTCTTTGCAACAGTGCAGCTGTTTGGTATGTGTTTTGTTTGAGTACCTATCACCAGTCCGGGTATATGAAATCTTTCGATCACCACGCAGATCCTTACTCCTTCTGGTCTGATTTTAACTGATTATGTAACCTACCAGATCTTGTTCAGTCTATGAATTATTCTTCTCGAATCGTTTTGGAATTGAAAGATGTGGTGCTGACGGGTTAGTTGTAGACGAATGGCTTTAAAGGTACAGAAGTATTGACGCCAGAACCCGAGGGATCGTCAAGATTCATGGAATTTGTATTCTCTTGGCAACACATGTGATAAAAATGTGTGTCATGCTGCACACGGTGGGAAAAATTACACTGGTCCAGAAAATTTTTTGCACGAACGATAAGATGAGCAACCTATATTACATTACCCGAACTCATTATTAAGTCATATATGCAACGGAACACAGAGGAAACGAGAAGCATTTTAAATGCGGTGCTAACAAAAAACTCAGATAGTGAGATTGGTAGATCGAGTATCAAATTCAGAGTTACTGAAATGAATCGAGAAGAAAAGAAATTCATTGGACAACTTTACAGAAAGAAGGGATAAATTGGTAGGAGACCGCATGAGGTTAATTTGGTAATGGAGGGAAATGTGTGTGGTGTGGGCGGGGGGCCGGGGGGAGGAGCTGGAGAGGGGGATAAATGAAGAGGTGAGAGCGAGGCTTGAGTGCAGTGAGGATGGTCGAGTAGCTAGCTGTACGTTGCACTAGTTATGAAGAATCTTGCACTGAATGCACTAGCGTGGAGAGCAGCATAAAACCAGTCTTTAAAGGAAGATCAGAGCAGCAGCTTGTAACATGCCCTCTGGAATGGTCAGCTATGATCTTTCAGTGTATTAGCTATCGTGTCTTCCGCCATTCGTACAGCAGACGAAAAATAAACTGTAGAAAGTGCAAGGATTGATAGGGCTCACGAATATAATCGGACGATGGGATTCTCAGCACCAAGAGACTTCTTAGCGGTCTGTTTTGCTAATAGATAATCATTCCCTCGGTTTCGTTGTTTTTACAAAGAGGTGAGGGCCAGCGGTGGCCGCTGCAGCGGTATTACGAAACAGGCGTGGCGTGGCGTGGCGTGGCGTGGCGTGGCGAAGTGGCGGCGCTGGCGTGGTGCTTTGTGAATGGCGGCGAGCGCCGCGGCGTCCTGCAGGCGTCGGGACGCCTGTCGCGTGACGTTGCCTTCTTAATTTAGCCCGGCCAGAATGTCTCGAGCACGCCTGCCAACTGCAGGCCGCACGCGTTTAAGACGCGCGGACATGGCCCGCAATTAGTGCGCGCGCGACGCGGGCAGCGTACCGAGCGGTCGCCGGCGCCGCAGGTGAGAGAGTACCTGCGGCAGGGGCGATGCATCAGTACCGCTGAGAGACTGAGAGGGCCGTACTAAAGAATGTTCGCCGAGACAGTCACTCAAACGACTCCGATAACGAGAGAAAAAGGCAGACAGTCCGCTACATATATGAAACTGAAAACATGACGTCAGGGAGTCTATGCCTATAACGACGTCTTACGTTCCATCAAGCGGTCGAGGACATTACACATCGTTTACGTTTAAGTATTAACGCTCCATCGACCGCGACGTCATTAGGGATATCCTTGCAACAACTTGACTGTAGTTGTATGTAGACAGTCGTCGTGTGAGCAGTCGCTAAGTTTTCTTAGAGTGATTTAAGGAAAATGCAGGAAACGTCGTATGGTCAGAATGTGAAACAGATAATGACCGTACTTGTTGAGTATATAATTTCATTTTTTTTCTCTTTGATGGTAGTTTAATTTGTAACAACTGCTTATGGGTGGCTATTCGAACGAAGTGACTGGTTCCAGTGGTACGTTATTTGTTACTCGTTTTGTTTCCAGGAATTGTTACCAAAGTAGCTTTATGTTCGGTAGCAACTACGAGGTAAAGTAGCGGATTTGGCTCTTACCGACAAATCATTTCTGCGGCAGTGTTAAAGTAATTCTGTAACGGCAATGGATCCATATAGACGGTAGCGTCAACGAACAGCCAAGAAGGTAAAGATTCGGAGCCTGCTTCTGCGTATATTCGCCTTCTCTGCGTCGCGTAGACCTGCCTGTCGATGTAGCTTTGGTTTCGCCCGTTCGTTCGCAGCAGCTAAGCACTTCGTGATATCGTTCTCCCAGAAGGATTCTTTGATTCTTTCTTCGTCATGAACCCAACATTTTGGCTTTAGCTGGCGGGTTTTCTATATTTTCTACTGTAGCTTATGAAATCCTGCTTATTTTTAGTGTACTTTACTACAGCTATTATTGTTGCTTTCTGATGATTCGAAGTTTTATTACTTTTGCTGTAGCAAAATAATCCTATTACAGGAATACGTGTGACACTTGGAAGAATGAAAACTGTTTACAAATATAACGCGTTCAGAACAAATTAGACTGTCGTAAGTGAAATGATTTTCATGTATAATGTGCGTTATATGTCTTGTTACGTTGCAGTTACTGGTATTAATACAGTGCAATAATCGCTGTCTCGGCGGGATTAAAATACTACTTACATTTTCTTTTTCCTGGTGCACGAATCTTATCACGGGCTTGAAATGGTTCAAATGGCTCTGAGCACTATGGGACTCAACTGCTGTAGTCATCAGTTCCCTAGACCTTAGAACTACTTAAACCTAACTAACCTAAGGACATCACACACATCCATGCCCGAGGCAGGATTCGAACCTGCGACCGCAGCAGTCGCACGATTCCGGACTGCGCGCCTAGAACCGCGAGACCACCGCGGCCGGCTATCACGGGCTTTTTCCAGTTTGGAGTACCATGATCTCGCCAATTATAAAATGATACCGAAATCGCAAATTTTAGCGGATGGAGTACGGAAATACAAGCGTCATTGAATACGACGTGGTAATACGTGACATGTTGCAAACGAAAAAGTACGAGCCTACACGTAGAGACACGAAGGCAGCGAATTATGTTTTAATTGTGGTCGCGATGGCTGCTTTCCCTAAAACAACAATTAGCGACGGTTCTCGTCTCAGACCGCAGATGAGTTTATTGCATCTGGGCCCTGTCTTGATGTTCTACGTTTGAATCACCCCCGTTATTTGTTATCAGATCAAACGGTAACAAAGGAGTGCATAATTTATCTGTTGCCCACTTCAAACTGCTGCTGCCGAGCGCACTCGTCGAGGGATCTCCCGTTTGTTCACAAGACAAGTTCGCACCCGCAGGACGTACACTGTCGAGGACACATTGCGCCGCTGATGATGACTTCTACTTTAGACAGGGGTGCTGCGATCAGTTCTGCCCCCACACCGGAATAATGAAGGCTACACGTCGTCCGTAAAAGAAAAGAACGACGCGCGTGCCGGCTAATGCGACGCGTCGCAAGCCCGCTCGTGAAGAAGGCTAGTGCAGCAGAGCGGCGGGCGGCGGGCGGCGGGCGTGGCGCTGCGCTGGCCGGGTGCCCGCGGTCGTCGCCACCGCCGGTGCGCTGCGCGCAGCAGCCGCCGCCGCGGCTAAAATAGACGCCTCCCAGGCAGGCCCGCCCCGCTGACCGTGAACACTGCCGCCTGTGCGCCGCCGACGACCACCTATTCCTTTTGTGCATTTGCTTGTCTACGCGGGGAGAACTGCGCTCCGCAGTACGTGTGACGTGTTTTCCGGCTCTTTTCCGCAAACTGGCGGTAAATGTGTAAAATTTTCTATTCCGGAACCATCTCGTCGCCTTCCAGCCTCACATTCCAGCGAAACGTCACAAGCGTACAAGCATTTCAGCATCTGCGTTGTCGCTACTGTAGGTGTTAAAGTGCCTCGACGTCTAGTTACTAGATGATTTTTATACCAGTCCCAGTCCGATCGGAATCTTGTCCTTTTCGTTGCCTGAAGCTTACCTTGTGCCTATGATACAGACACTGAACGCAGAAGTATTCCACGTTCTACAGTAGTAGAGGTTTTCCCATTGCAGCAAAGGAAGCTGTTTTGTTTTGTTATTTGCCCCCATTAAATGATTTTTTTCTTTCTTAATTATTATTAGTGTTAGTGAGAGATGTACGATAAGATAAAGGTGTCGTTCTATAACTCCGAGTGTTAAGATCAGGTCCAATTTTGCCACACACATCAAAAAAAAAGTTTAGCATCACCTCGGGTCCGAGAGTTCCGGAACCTGTACAGAAAATTGGAATAGAGATCAACATAAACATCATTTACGCCCTTCTTATTGCTCACGAAAACCACACTTCCATGTTGTACCACCGTAAAGCCAGTCCTTCAGAGGTGGTGGCCCAGATTTGTGTACACACCGGTACCTCCCATACCAAGTAGCACGTCCTCCTGCATTGATGTATACCTGTATTTGTCGTGGCACACTATCCTCAAGTTCATAAAGGCACTGTTTGACCAGATTGTCCCACTCCTCAACGGCGGCGATTCGGCGTAGATCCCTCTGAGTGGCTGGTGAGTCACGTCGTCCATAAACAGCCCATTTCAATCTATCCCAGGCATGTTCGATATGGGTCATGTCTAGAGAACATGCTGGCCACTCTAGTCGAGCGATGTCGTTATCCTGAAAGAAGTCATTCATAAGATGAGCACGGTGGGGGCGCGAATTGTCGTGCATGAAGACGAACGCCTCGCCAATGAGCTGCCGATATGGTTGCACTATCGGTCGGAGGATCGCATTCACGTATGGTACAGCCGTTACGGCGCCTTCCATGACACCAGCGGCGTACGTCGACCCCTTATAATGCCGCCGTCCACGGTGGTTTCGCGGTTAAGGCGCTCAGTCCGGTACCGCGCGACTGCTGCGGTCGCAGGTTCGAATCCTGCCTCGGGCATGGATGTGTGTGATGTCCTTAGGTTAGTTACGTTTAAGTAGTTCTAAGTTCTAGGGGACTAATAACCACAGCAGTTGAGTCCCATAGTGCTCAGAGCCATTTTTTTGAAGTCATTTTTAAGTCAGTCCATTCTGAGACTGGAACCGATTTCAGTCACAACCGTAATAATGTAACGATGTAATGACGTGTTATTTTGCATGAGAATATGGTCAGTGAAGTAGGATAGTTAACAATGATTACTGAGTAACGGTTATATAAAAGTGCAACACGTATCGCACATCGGGCGAGTGTGACTTGCTGGCTGGTTAGATTATACTGCAAAGTGACTGTTATCGTACAATTAGATGGTGCAGTGTATGCATACCTATTAGATGAGACTTCAACTACATAATTAAGACACGGACTGGCCGTAACTAATTCCGTGTGGGGGGTCTGACGTTTGTGGAAGTAAAACTTGTGAAACCATATATATATATATATATATATATATATATATATATATATATATATATATATGTGTGTGTGTGTGTGTCGAGCACTTTATTGGGTGTAGACAGTGCTGTACCCACCCACATTTACAGTGTTTTTCGTCGTGGTGGCTGCCACCTAGGAGTTACAAGCTGATTTATGGCCACGTTTATCACACCGTGTCGCAGTATTATGCTTGGTAGTGCCTGCAATGTTTTGGGTCACTACTAGAACTTAATGACTAATAAGCCTTTCACCTGTGCACTAACCTGCTAATGTTAAATGAGCACATGTTGGGGAACATACCCATTCCGATGACATGCTTTGAAATGCGAGTATTTCTCGCGGTAGCGTTTTCTACTGTATTCTTATCGTAGTAACTGCAAGATTTCGCCCCCTGCTATAGCTCGCGCAGAATACGGTGGCCGATGCGCAGTGATCAGCTTTCGTTCAAATCGCTGGGCGACTTCATTCGTATGTTCGGAACGGGAGGCCAACAACTGTTTTCCATCGAGGCGCACGCCCTGCAGTCTTTACAGAAACTAGTCGTTAAAAAAATGTCATTTTTGCTTTTCTTATGTTTTTATTATGTTAGGTTCGTGATGATGTGCCCGTCATTTCGTTAATGGCGGGTTCCCGGGTTCGATTCTCAGCGGAGTCAGGGATTTTCTCTGCCTCGTGATGGCTGGGTGTTGTGTGTTGTCCTTAGGTTAGTTAGGTTAAGTAGTTCTAAGTTCTAGGGGACTGATGACCATAGATATTAAGTCCCATAGTGCTCAGAGCCATTTGAACCATTTTCGTTAATGGCCATAGTTTTTGATATATATGTGTGGAAGTAAGACACTGCACGAAATTCGGAAAAGTTTGCTACGATTTTGCGTTTAGTGCATTTTGCGTAATGTATGAAGTTCAGCTAACCTATTGAATTTTTTTTAGTCTTGGGTGTAGGTATCTACCCATCGCCAGTATCGAGAAAATTGATCTGACATAGCACGCTGATTTGCGATCGCGCCATATCAGCAATAAAGCCAAAGTGAAATATCCATAACATTCCTCGTATTTCAGAAACTGTTGGAGATACTGAAACAAAAAATCATGTGGCTCTGGGCACCGTTGGACTTAACATCTGAGGTCATCAGTCCCCTAGAACTTAGAACTACTTAAACATAACTAACCTAAGGACATCACACACATCCAAGCCCGAGACAGGATTCGCACCTGCGACTGTAGCGATCGCGCGGTTCCCGACTGAAGCGCCTAGAACTGCTCGACCACACCGGCCGGCTGGATATTGAAAAGATTTTCTGACAAATGACGGCACGCAAAGAGGAGAGTACTTTGCCATATCGTTATTACGAAAAACTTTATTATCTACATCTACTGGCCACGGCGTTTTGCGCGCACTGTACGAGTGTTAGACTCTTGGTAGTGTTCCACAGCGAAGGCTAAGGAAGGCTTTCCTTGCTGTGGGGGCAACTTCTCTTACTCGCGACGTATAAGGCTAGGAAATGGATTGCCAGTGTGCCATTAATGCTTCTACCCTTTTAATGCCCATAAAAGTAAACCGATAAGCAAGTACGTAAAATGAGAGATGAACGTGTTTAAAAGATGACTGTCACAACACCGTGGTGTCAAGCTTAAGAAAAGCATGCTAAGAGGCAATAACTAGAGACGTTTTGGTAACAAATTTAAATCGTGATGCTTGCGAAACACAGTAGGGGTTCACTCCGACGTTGCGCCTCACTCGATCACAGAAAGTGCAAGCTAGTGTTGACACATGCTGTATGGGGAGCTGTAAAGTGCCGGTTATGACGTGTCAGTATTCCAGTGGCGACCCACGCCAGGTTCGTGAGAGACGCGGTTTCCGGAGTGTGGAACAAATTGTTTGATCCTGTCTGTGTGGAGATGGTAGCGGCGTGACCCTAGCCGAAAGCTAGCAGCGAGCAGCAGGCAGTGAGCGGCGGCGCCGCCGCCGCCGCCCACGCGCCCGGTGACAAGTGGCCGGGCCGGCCATTGTGTGCGCGGACACGACACGCCCCGCTCTGGCACGGGCACCACGCTTTCTGCATACATTGTGCGGGCCGGCCGGCGGTAAAGTTCAGCCGTCTGCGCTGTCCGCAGAGGGCACGGCCTCGTAAGTCGCGAGATGTGGCTCAAATTCAAAGATATAGTAGCAACAGCAATTGAGAGATTCGTACCTCATAAATTGGTAAGAGATGGAACGGATCCCCCGTGGTACACAAAAAAGGTCCGAACGCTGTTGCAGAGGCAACGGAAAAAGCATGCGAAGTTCAGAAGAACGCGAAATCCCGAAGATGGGCTAAAATTTACAGACGCGCGAAATTTGGCACGTACTTCGATGCGAGATGCCTTTAATAGGTTCCACAACGAAACATTGTCTCGAAATTTGGTAGAAAATCCGAAGAAATTCTGGTCGTATGTAAAGTACACAAGCGGCAAGACGCAGTCAATACCTTCGCTGCGCAGTGCCGATGGTGCTGTTATCGACGACTGTGCCGCTAAAGCGGAGTTATTGAACGCAGTTTTCCGAAATTCCTTCACCAGGGAAGACGAATGGAATATTCCAGAATTTGAAACACGAACATCTGCTAGCATGAGTTTCTTAGAAGTAGATACCTTAGGGGTTGCGAAGCAACTCAAATCGCTTGATACGGGCAAGTCTTCAGGTCCAGATTGTATACCGATTAGGTTCCTTTCAGATTACGCTGATACTATAGCTCCCTACTTAGCACTCATATACAACCGCTCGCTCACCGATAGATCTGTACCTACAGATTGGAAAAGTGCGCAGGTCGCACCAGTGTTCAAGAAGGGTAGTAGGAGTAATCCATTTAACTACAGACCTATATCATTGACGTCGGTTTGCAGTAGGGTTTTGGAGCATATACTGTATTCAAACATTATGAATCACCTCGAAGGGAACGATCTATTGACACGTAATCAGCATGGCTTCAGAAAACATCGCTCTTGTGCAACGCAGCTAGCTCTTTATTCACACGAAGTAATGGCCGCTATCGACAGGGGATCTCAAGTTGATTCCGTATTTCTAGATTTCCGGAAAGCTTTTGACACCGTTCCTCACAAGCGACTTCTAATCAAGCTGCGGAGCTATGGGGTATCGTCTCAGTTGTGCGACTGGATTCGTGATTTCCTGTCAGGAAGGTCGCAGTTCGTAGTAATAGACGGCAAATCATCGAGTAAAACTGAAGTGATATCAGGTGTTCCCCAGGGAAGCGTCCTGGGACCTCTACTGTTCCTGATCTATATAAATGACCTGGGTGACAATCTGAGCAGTTCTCTTAGGTTGTTCGCAGATGATGCTGTAATTTACCGTCTAGTAAGGTCATCCGAAGACCAGTATCAGCTGCAAAGCGATTTAGAAAAGATTGCTGTATGGTGTGTCAGGTGGCAGTTGACGCTAAATAACGAAAAGTGTGAGATGATCCACATGAGTTCCAAAAGAAATCCATTGGAATTCGATTACTCGATAAATAGTAAAATTCTCAAGGCAGTCAATTCAACTAAATACCTGGGTCTTAAAATTACGAACAACTTCAGTTGGAAGGACCACATAGATAATATTGTCGGGAAGGCGAGCCAAAGGTTGCGTTTCATTGGCAGGACACTTAGAAGATGCAACAAGTCCACTAAAGAGAAAGCTTACGCTACACTCTTTCGTCCTCTGTTAAAATATTGCTGCGCGGTGTGGGATCCTTACCAGGTGGGATTGACGGAGGACATCGAAAGGGTGCAAAAAAGGGCAGCTCGTTTTGTATTATCGCGTTATAGGGGAGAGAGTGTGGCAGATATGATACACGAGTTGGGATGGAAGTCATTACAGCATAGACGTTTTTCGTCGCGGCGAGACCTTTTTACGAAATTTCAGTCACCAACTTTCTCTTCCGAATGCGAAAATATTTTGTTGAGCCCAACCTACATAGGTAGGAATGATCATCAAAATAAAATAAGAGAAATCAGAGCTCGAACAGAAAGGTTTAGGTGTTCGTTTTTCCCGCTCGCTGTTCGGGAGTGGAATAGTAGAGAGATAGTATGATTGTGGTTCGATGAACCCTCTGCCAAGCACTTAAATGTGAATTGCAGAGTAGTCATGTAGATGTAGATGTTGCGTATACGGGCACTCCTCTGTCGTACACGTTCACCTGTCGTACCCGCATCGGAATATACTAACTAAATCCTGGAATGGCAGAGCGATTTCCTTCACGTTAACAGAGATGACGAATTCTCGTAGGGAGAGCCACATCACGTCAAGTTCCAAGAAATTGCTCACCATAATGTTCGAGCGGACGTCCGTGTGTAACACCTATGTTCTATACCTGCGGTACAAGGTTGGCAACACTTTACATGACACCCTCGTATACTTTTTCTTAATTTTGGACGTTTTCACATTTGCATATTTTCACAGACTGTTACTATGAATATATTAAATGAATGAAAATACTGTGTAAAACGCGCAATGTTTTTACAGTTGTAAGTGACAGGAAAACGTGGAGGGAAGTGAAAAGTGTTTTGTAAAGTATGTCGAGAGCGATACCAGTTTAAGGGCCTCATTCACTCATGTTACGGGTATTAACCAAGTTTGTATTCA
Organism: Schistocerca gregaria; assembly: GCF_023897955.1. Classification (NCBI taxonomy): domain Eukaryota; kingdom Metazoa; phylum Arthropoda; class Insecta; order Orthoptera; family Acrididae; genus Schistocerca; species Schistocerca gregaria. The sequence continues at coordinate 800,794,432 of NC_064921.1, read as the reverse complement.
ATGAACTATTACAAAACAGTAGGTTTATAATTTGCATGTCGTTCCATAGCAAAAGTGCCTACTAAAGAGCGTCGATAATCACTTAAATATAATTATAGCTTGGTTACATTCTACGTGTTTCTATATGATAAAAGCAGGGTCAAGAGTGCAGTGGTACGCTATAAAAGACTCAGGGTCGTGGTATGTTAAAACTCAGCTGGTCATTATCAACTGATGCCCATTAAATAACATAAAGGTTACTTAGTTTGACAGCTAGAATAGTACACGTTAGTCTGACAGTTTATTGCTTTATTATTGTTCATTGATAGACGAATTCAAAGTGAGGGTAAACGATTGAGCCCCCTAGCATGTTCTCGTCAGAATTGTTTTATTCTGAAAGCGGAGAGAATTAAGCACCTACTTTCCATTCTTGAAGCGTAAAAATCAGTAATATTTCTTTCAGAATTATTTGCTCGTTTTGCGCTGGCGACCGTCAGTGTTCGTCTCGCCACTTACAGTTATTACAGTCTGGGGCAAATTGGTCTGAATCCTAAACAGCTTCAGTTCATACCTCTTACTACGAGGGTAAATTAGTAAAGAGTTTCATAGTCCGATAGCTTATTGCATTAGACGCACGATCACCGTCAGCTAAAATCCTGCAGAAACCTTAACCATTAACTGAATTTACGAAATCATAAGACTCGGGGAAGATCAGTTTGGATTCCGTAGAAATGTTGGAACACGTGAGGCAATACTGACCTTACGACTTATCTTACAAAAAAGATTAAGGAAAGGCAAACCTACATTTCTAGCATTCACAGACTTAGACAAAGCTTTTGAGAATGTTGACTGGAATACTCTTTCAAATTCTAAAGCTGGCAGGGGTAAAATACAGGGACCGAAAGGCTATTTACAGTTTGTGCAGAAACCAGATAACAGTTATAAGAGTCGGGGGGCATGAAAGGGAAGCAGTTGTTGGGAAGGGAGTAAGACAGGGTTGTAGCCTCTCCCCGATGTTATACAATCTGTATATTGAGCAAGCAGTAAAGGAAACAAAAGAAAAATTCGGAGTAGGTATTAATATCCATGGAGAAGAAATAAAAACTTTGGGGTTCGCCGATGACATTGTAAGTCTGTCAGAGACAGCAAATGACTTGGAAGAGCAGTTGAACGGAATGAACAGTGCCTTGAAAGGTGGATATAAGACGAACATCAACAAAAGCAAAACGAGGATAATGGAATGTAGTCGGATTAAGTTGGGTGATGCTGAGGGAACTAGATTAGGAACTGAGACACTTAAAGTAGTAAAGGAGTTTTGGTATTTGGGGAGCAAAATAACTGATGATGGACGAAATAGAGAGGATATAAAATGTAGACTGGCAATGGCAAGGAAAGCGTTTCTGAAGAAGAGAAATTTGTTAACATCGAGTATAGATTTAAGTGTGAGGAAGTCATTTCTGAAAGTATTTGTATGGAGTGTAGCCATGTATGGAAGTGAAATATGGACGATAAATAGTTTGGACAAGAAGAGAATAGGAGCTTTCGAAATGCGGTCTACAGAAGAATGCTGAAGATTAGATGGGTAGATCACATAACTAATAAGGAAGTATTGAATAGGATTGGGGAGAAGAGAAGTTTGTGACACAACTTGACTAGAAGAAGGGATCGGTTGGTAGGACATGTTCTGAGGCATCAAGGGATCACCAATTTAGTATTGGAGGGCAGCGTGGAGGGTAAAAATCGTAGAGGGAGACCAAGAGATGAATGCACCAAGCAGATTCAGAAGGATGTAGGTTGCAGTAGGTACTGGGAGATGAAAAAGCGTGCACAGGATAGAGTAGCATGGAGAGCTGCATCAGTCTCAGGACTGAAGACCACAGCAACAACAACAAGACTCGTTAGTGTTATATTTGTCGCTACCTTTACAGGCCTGTGTTGTATGTCCTGTTACTGTGACGAAAGCCCAACTACGACAATATCAGTTTAATTTTATACGTAGTTACACAACTGCTCATGGTAGGCAATCATTATGCACTTACCTCTTATCATGAATGATCACCGAGCGAGGTGGCGCAATGGTTAGCACATTAGACTCACATTCGGGAGGACCATGGTTCAAACCCGCTTCCGGCCATCCTGATTTAGGTTTTCCGTGATTTCCCTAAATCACTTCAGGCAAATGCCGGGATGGTTCCCTTGACAGGGCACGGCCGTCTTGTGTTCTCTAATCCGATGCCACCGATGACCTCGCTGTTTGCACCCTTCTCCCAGATCAATCGACCAGTCAATCTCTTGACTGATCAATGCCTGCAGAAAAGTAATAAAGATTATACGAACTTCCTTTATTTATTCTTGCGGAACTGTTTCGAATATAGCACGCTATCAAACATGGGTTTGTAACTAGTTAGAGTAAAATTGTTTGCAGCAATCTCATATTGACTAATGGGGATCTTTAGGCTATTCAACTAAGTTGTTGTTTCGTTGTTTCCATTTCAACTGGATACCCGGGAGACCACCATTAATTAGTTAGTCGAGAAAACCGGAGAGATAAAATCCCGTATTATCCTTTTATAGCGATTCAAGTAAGCTTTTATTCTTATAGGCGGATTGGTCAGTATTCAGGGAGAAGTAAAAAGGCAAGTAAACATGCATTTTAAAATGCACACCTTAAGAGCTATGAGCACTTCGTCATTGTCGATACTGTGAAACAAGTCTATCCACATTTTGATAGATGGTAGGATGGCCAAAACAAGAAAAAAAAGTGTCCGGTAAACTTGGGCTCTAAAGCGCACTCCGTTGATACCCACGAGCACTTTTTCATCTTCAGTACTGTGGCATCTCTTGTACTGAACGATTGGTCTTAGCTATTAAGATATGCGTGCTTTGTTTCGAATGATCGCTTCTGTCATTTACCTAAATATTGAACATTTCGTCTGGAGCACCATTTAAAATTGTGCATGCAAACTGTCCGTTGTTACTTTGAAGGGATTGCGAATTATACTTTTTGATTGAGTAAGTATGAGAGTAACTTGCAATCAAAATTTTGGTATTGTTGAACCAAGAGAAGAGAGTATGGTTGTGAAAAAACCGACAAATTGTAGAGCAACGAATACTCCGATTATGAGTCTTCAAGAAGCCCGCTTATCGGGGGACAGTAATACTTTTATTTTCTTTTGTTCGATAGTTTTAACGACTTGTCCTGATAGTGACTTGCATACTGAGAACATATCAATATTTCACACGCGTCTAATCAGTAAAAGCTGTATGTGCTCCTGATGTACTGCTGATATGATACTCGTTACATTGTCGACATAAAGGTAGTAACACATTTGTTGCTCATTGTTTGCATAATTATGACATCAGAAAGTATTTTAAATTTTAAATGTTTTAATTCAGCCAAGCCCCGTGCGGTATTTTAACATTTTTCCCATTTTGTGTTTCAGGTGAGTCTGCCAATGGTCTATGAGCGCGCTCGCACTTTGGTAAGAATCCTAAAAGCATATTTCTGGACTCTTATGAATCGAGAAATATTTTAGAGATGTGCCTATTACTTTGTTGTGTTTTCTTTTTATTTAGAGCTGTGAAGTCATTTGAACAAATGTCTGTTAGATGTATCCCTAGAATTATGAATTAAGACTGTCACAGTCTTGTCCTAATGGAACTTAAAGCTTTGTACCCGTGCTTGCAGTAAATAATAATGAATTCAAGGTCGGCCTTCTTCCAAGTGCAAGATATTTTTTTGTTTACCGCAGCTGTTGCTTCTTCAATTCTGATTTTTTTTCTTTTTTAGTAAAAGATGTGTGCACTGTGGCTCCAACAAAAATCAACCACAAGTCTATATTAATTTATACAAAATGCCGTGACCGCTATACTTCATTTGCCCTAACCTGTACTTTGTCGTTATTTGCCATCACTATTGTTGTTTAGTGTTTGAAGTGAAGTTTCCTTGTGCTCGGTGGTGACTTAAGGATTTTAATGTGTACTACTGTGGCTTACAAGCACTTTTCATGGCCAAAAATTATTTTGCAGGCCACTGGATCCCCATAGCTCTCTCGTCTGTACGGATGCAATGGTTTGTATGGGCGACTGGGGCACAAGCTACAGAGCACAACTAATTGTTGATCGAGTAAAATAATTGCCCACTTTGCCATCACTAAGATTTATCCATCTCTGAACAGTTATCAGTCCTTAAGTTACTGAAAGAGTTGTCATGCACTGACGTCGACGGAGGCTATTGCTCTGTCTTCCGGTTCCTATTCCCGCCTCTTATTGTTCGCAAGGAATTTTTTCAGCAAATCATTATTACAATATAACACCACTAAACTTGCACAATGAAGCAACAATATAAACATCCATGGTATCAGTTTTGTATTTCGATTTTCTCATAAAGCAGTACACAACAACCAGTTTCTCCATATTTTCTTCGCTTAAGCTCGTGCGTTTAACTGGTGGATCGTTTTTGTACATAGAAAATGACTTTTTTTCATAGCAAGAAATGACAGCTTCATATTTTCGTGAAGAAATTTCGCAGAAAGTCGGGAGTCGTATCTAAACTTTATAATCGACACAAATAAGAGGTACCCGCTTTCATTATGTTCTGGGCGGTACAAAATTCAGGCACTTTCCTTTGTTAGCGACAATGAAACGTATTTCATTGTCGACCGACTTCGTAATATGAACTTGGAAAGATAATCGTTTAGTGACGTGGTGTTGTATTTTATAGACAATTCTAATGCAACATTCTGCTCACAGTGCTTAAAGTTTTCGCTGCAATAATTAGTATATAGTGCGTAAATTTCGTATTGACGATTGCGGTGCGGATCGAACTATCTTCTGCAATCCTGGCAACTAACTTCCCGTGCAACACAGTTTACGTACAACAATTCTTACGATAGCAAGGACTGGCAGCAGTGAGAGACGGCACGAAGTAATTTGACATTACCGGCGTCTACCGGGACTAACTAGGGCGCTTGAGATCATTAACAAAAATCGCGAAATTTCTCATAAACAAATATGCGTAAAACGTGCTTATGATGCAAGTCATTGTAACATATCCACTGAAGTCAGAAAAATGGTTCACCATGCCTTTTAAATGTCTGAATTCAAACTGTTACATCGAAAAATAATTTCGAAACACAAATTTACTCTCCAAATAGCCAAAACATGAAAACATGCGTCTGTTACTACCAGTTAATTACTAGGAAAAAATAAAAAAGTAGTCGATACTCCTATGACTGTTGGGTTTTCCCAAACTATTTTCCGCGGAACACTGGTGTTCCACGCGAAGTAAGTGCTCCGCGAAAAACCATTGACAGCATGGAGTTTTCTCGACCATTTGAAGATACTTATAACTTTTTACAAATATTAGTGGGATTTTTTTGGTGTTCGTTTGGATTTAAAGTTGTAGTAATCACTGAATGAAACATGTTTCTTCTCACCATTTAAAATTTTGTTAATCTTCCAAATAAACAAGGTACGGTATTCATCAAAGTAACAGGGTTCTCAAAGTGTTCCGTCAGAAGAAAAGTTTGGGAACCAGTGCTGCAAACAGATGTTTCGCCTGCATGATTAATAACAGTGGCACCCCATTACTGACGATTGCACATGATGCGTATTCGGATTGTTTCGTATTCTTGTAGCAGAAACGTCGGAGTAATTGGACAGGAAGAGGCGAGTAGCAAATGAGATGTGGGGCAGAACGTCGCGTGTCGAGAGAGGTAACGAGGATGTTGGCTCTCGCTATTAATAAAACGTGCGGTGGCAGCGGCTCTGCCGAAAGAGTCTATTAATCCGAGCGTCCCCGAGACTGTTGCGCCACTGCGCGGGTAATTGCGGCCAATAACAGCCGTGGGGTCCTGAGAATCGCCACATGGCGCTGTCGAAACGTGCCGCTCGCGTGCGCCGCACATCATCTAATTGTATTGCAATCTCGACACTTTCTTCCCGGTACCGTCGGTAATATGTCTGACCCGCCTGTTCTGAATAATACACTCACTGTCCGGTGCCTAAGTGACAGCGACCGACAAATGGCAGCTCTGCGGGATTATTTAGCGGCGCTGCGCTTGTTCATCCCGTAACGATCACTTGGCAGTTAACGCCTCAGGAATCGGGCGCCGACGTTAATTACCGTGCTCCTGCCCTGCTGAGGTGGCGTACGAGACGAGGCGCGTCCAGGTGAATGATGAATGCGGCGCCTGGGGCCGACTGGCTCTATAAGTCGAGCGGATACTTCTTGGCACTCGGCAGTCTCGTCTCGGGCGGTTGAGGCGGGCGCTATATGGATCTTAGGAAATCTTGTCTGCTGAAGAGCTGGGCGCGTGAGCTTTCCAGGGGCACCGTTGGCGTGTGCGGGCAATAGAGCGTCACCCGTGGAGCATTTAGACTTTTCTTTCTGTCAGGGGTGCAGGAAATGTTACGCAATGTGAGGTTCAATTGGAGTCAGATTACAACCTCGTCCTGTCTATACACGTACAGTAACCAAAATAGTTACTCCTTGTCTAAGAAAGTCATTTCCGAGCATATTGAGATAAGGGTGCAGATGAGCAGTTAGCCGATTCGGATTTTATTTTCGAGGCGGTGGGAGTGGGGTTGGGAAAGGTGTTATCATAAAAGTGTGTTTCAGCGTTAGGCAGTAGATGTCGACCCCTTGGAAATATGATTTTATCTGCTAGCGACGCAAGAACTAGCGAACAATGGAGCCTTCAGGAACCCAAGGGGGTATTGGTTTGGCTTGGTTTCTCAGCGTGGAGCCTATGTGTTGCTCATCCGTAACTTGCGTGAAATACGTTACACGAGAGATATGCCGTGCACGCTGGGTGGTATTGCTCGGAGCCTAGCAGGTAGGTTGGAGACTTCCTCTCACGGTCGTGCTGCTAGCGAGAGAAACGGATGACCACTCAGACTGTCCGCATTTGAAGGGTATGTCAGTGATTCTCTATGTCTAACCTGAGTGGCTGAAAAATCCGAATGTGATACAACTTGTCGAGCTGCTTGGAGCTCGCAGAAATCGAGCAATCGGCCGGCAACCTTCCAGGAGCTGTTCAGTGGTGCCACTAGTTTCTGGTCTCGAAACATAGTAGTTGACAAACTTACTCGTGCAGTTCGGGTAGCTCACAATAATCTGCAAGTGCATCCCCGTGTACAGCCCGTTAGGATTATAACCACTTTTTTCCTTTGTGTTGGCCAGTTTGTGGCGGAGTGTTTGCTAGTCAGAGACTTCTTATTACGTTGTAGAGCTGTTAGTTTGTTGGTTATTACATTGTAGAGTTATTAGCTTGGTGGATATGAACTCTGCGACTTTCAGTTAACGTTGATAAATTGCATTTATATCTGGGGAAACAGGAGGTATTTTGATTTTGGTGAGGCTCTCGACATACATAGCTTTGAACGGGTATCCAGTTTTGTGTTTGTGAAGTTTTCTGCATAACCTACAAGAATTCAGTTGAAAGCGATATATTGAATCATGACTATGTACATTGTACAGCTCTCTAATCATATATGGAGTCTTCATCTGTGTTGTTAGGTAGCTACAGAATACGGTCACACTGGCGACTCTTATTTGGACTTTTCCACGAACTTAGCAGTACCGAGAATTAATTCGGGTGTACCGATAAACGTTTCCTGTTGTGATTCTAGAAATTTTCGCGACACAAAGAGTATTCAGCGAAGTTCCGGGATTGCAGCAGGATGACGTCGACATCGTGCCACGATATTTCTTGAGGTGAAGATAGCTGAGTGATTGTCAGCCTAAGTACCGTGACTAGATGTCGACGTTATCCGGCTACAATTCCGAAACAAGTAAAAAAAAACAATACCAGGACGACATTTGGTTCGGTGACAACGCTTTATTGGTCTCGAAGTCTTTGTTCCAAGTTTGTAGAAATGTCAAGCGGGCTGCGTCAATGTGTGAGGAATGTAGTTAGTCATCATCCTTATTTATTTTTATTTGTTTATCAAAAGTCTGCTTCCGTCTTGTGACGAATATTTACTCTTATTTTACGAGGGATGACTAAGACCGCTTTATCTTGAAATTAGATCTGAAACTTAACAAATAATGATCAGCAGATGGTTAAATGACGTACGATAGTTAAAAATATTCTCATTTTATCAAACATTTTTCATTGATGCAGTTTCACACATAATAGCTTTGTACGAACATATCACGTCCTTTCAACAGTAATGGCCGACATTAGTTCCCCCTCGTCTAATAGAAAACAAGAAGTAAGTAAAATCAGAGAGAACACGGGCAGCGATGACTATTCCATTACACTGTCGCTGATGACATTAATTCAGTATTCACATTGAAAATTACTTGTGACTAGCAGGGAAAAATTGCTGCCTTCCAAGCCAATGGAGTAAAATTATATCGGTCGACACAACCTGCTTTTTTTCCTTTTGTACGTATAAAGCCTATTAATTGCATGACACATTGGCAAAATGCTGTTTATTGATCGAATACGAGACTAGGTGTCCGATATTGGCTGTTTTGGTGGTTCTCTACATGTTTTGTGTCATATACAGGTGTCGCAGTCGTTATAATGGGAGCTTGGGGAACGTCGCGAATGCTAAGACCCTGAGCCTAGGAAGCGTCATTTTAGTTCACATTATTCTAGGGTAACTGCTTTGGAAGAATATTCGTTTGAGCAGTAGTTTATGATTTGGAGCCATCGCCGATAGGTGTTAGACTTGACGCGTGTGGCGTGTGGTTTCAGCGCTGGTGTTACGCGTTTCCGTTTGTGCACGAGCCAGGACGGAGACGAGTGGTCGCGCACCGGAAGTGCCGTCGGCGACCTACTCGCTGGCTCGTGGAACAGGTAGACCCGCGCGTTCTCTTTCTGTCTCGTCAGTTCATGTTCCTTCTCTCTTCCAGTTTTAGGGCACGATAAATTCTGCAGCCAGTCGAACGATCTATTCGGTAATGGTTAGTTCTTGTCCAGGCTGCCCCTCTCCGTCACCAATGTGTCGCTTAACGCTTCGTCAACGCGCCTGACGTCTCTTCAAGCTGTTCCGCCTGCTTTAGTCTGCAGTAACCTTTTCCATTGTCTGTCTGCAGTTCTAACGGAGATTATAAACTCAACGCGCCGTGCAAAGTAGAGCATTGGTGAAGGTACCCGTCTCCATTTGGGAAAAAGTAGTGTCGAAAGTCATCGGAATTCGTTTCGTTTGTGTTCCCTAAATGTCCTCAGTGCTTTTCGCTTGCCTCCTTCACATGGGCTGTTTTCCCGTCTCTTATAATCTCGAATTCGACGACTTAACAACCGAATTCTCTTTCCCCTCCCCGATTATTAGTTCAGTCACGTAATAGTGCTTCATCCAGTGACACTGTGATTCGGTGACAGCTGCACTGGAATTGGACAATTTCTTATATTTAAGACAGCATAGAATTAACGGTTCACCTTTAACTACATCTCAGGAAAGACTCCGACGTGACGCGTAATAAAAACTGATATCGTGATTTTCGCGAATTAGTTTCAGAACTTCGCAGAAGTGTGGCACGTAAAACGAGGAGAAGGGGACTTCAAATGATGAGCGGAAAGCTGTGTAACTTTAGGGCTTCAGAAGTTTGAGAAGAAGTGGCGTGTAATACTTGGCTCTCTTGCGTGTGTGTGTACAAATCGTTAGAAACTGTTACGTGTTAAAATTATGGCAAAAATTTATTAAGTTTGTTAATAAAAGAGCCGGCCGGTGTGGCCGTGCGGTTCTAGGCGCTTCAGTCTAAAACCGCGTGACCACTACGGTCGCAGGTTCGAATCCTGCCTCGGGCACTGATGTGAGTAATGTCCTTAGGTTAGTTAGGTTTAAGTAATTCTAAGTTCTAGGGGACTGATGACCACAGATGTTAAGTCATATAGTCCTCAGAGCCATTTGAACCAATTTTTGTTAATAAAAGTGCGAACATTGTCGAGATAAAGTACTCCCATTTTTATGATGAGCTTAATTTTGGAATTGAGACTTGAGATATCGAAAATAATTCAAGTTATTTCTGGAGCAGGCGATTAAAAATATCTTAAACAGCAGTGGACTCATTATAACATGTTATTGAAGATTGTGTTTGTGTGTGTGTGTGTCAGAGAGAGAGAGAAAGAGAGACCGGAAAAATAATGACTTTGCACGTGGTATACTAACACCGTAAAATCAGTCAACCTGGTCAGTAAAGCACAAATTACTAATCTCTACTTCAGAACAGTGTTTCTGTCACAGTTCTTGATGCGTGAACTGTGACGTCGATTACGCTTACGGAGGTTTAAATGGCGTTTTAATACAACAGGATGGAGCAATTACGGTGCAAGCCGGGCCCTGTCCCGTGGACAAGCGTCGTTTCGATTAAATCCGGTTCATCTGGCCGTGAGTCAGCACAAGAAGCTGCGGCCCGGCCGCCCACATGAGTTTGATTATTAATCCCGCCGTCTCCGCGCATCAGCTCGGCCCGGCCCCGACGTCGTCTTTACTTTTTTTTTTTTGCTGGTGTCGCCCCACTTAATGTGCGAACGGATGACGTGTGTAAAAGGCGCCTAGTGGCCGCTGCTAAAGCACAGAAATGATGAGCAGGCCATCAGCTAGTTAATTAAAAATCTCTCAGAAATGACCACCAGGTACAACGCTGCTACAGGGCTGGAAAGGCAACAAGAATTGGAGCCACCGACGCCTCGCCGCGGGTGAGACTGTCTTGTATGAAACGACTAAAGATATATCGATGCGCCATCATCCCTTTGGAGACACGCCTCGCCGCGTAGTTTTACTTTACTTACTTATTTACAGGTGCTACTTCAGACCTGCAGAAATTAGTGCTCTCAAGTCCCGCGAGACAGATATTATTTAATTTTCATTAAGATGGGTACTTCGGAACATTTCAGTTAAGTGACGGCAGATGCAGAGGCGAAAATGGTAAAATCCTATAGTACTCAAAGTAACACCAAAATAACAACGTAGTATAGCATAGTAGACTAACCCCATAGTGATAAAGGATCATCGTAGATTCCTGTAGTGTTTAATATAATAGCTGCAGATAGAAACTGTAATAGTTAAAAAAATAGGACCTACTAATGTATTTAGGTAGTAGGTTAAATTGTATCATTATAATAATTGGTCAATAAAGATTTTTTTTAAAAAACAATTTAAAAAAAAACTAAAAAAAGTCCTATAGTTGTTGGTCGGCTGATGAGCTGTTAAATAAAAATTGCAAGAATTTGTTCAAATGTGTGTATCCCTAAGCTTACATACTACTTAATCTAAATTATCCTAGAGACAAACACACACACCCATGCCCGAGGGAGGACTCGAACCTCTGCTGGGAGCAGCCGCACAGTCCAGACCGCCTTATACCGTTCAGCTAATCCCGCGCGGCTTACAAGAAGTAAACTCTTACAATATATCAACCCTAAACTACAGTGAAATAAATTGACTTATATGTTACTTCGAAGTCTGACAATCAGATTCTGTATACTGACATTACTAGCAGCGCGAACAGCCTTTCTCATTTTGGTGAAATCTACCATCCAGAGTGTAGTTGAAGTACCCTACAAAACCTTAAATATAAGAAACGTTAGTGCGTGTGCGTGTGCGTGTGCGTGTGCGTGTGCGTGTGCGTGTGTGTGTGTGTGTGTGTGTGTGTGTGTGTGCGCGTGCGTGTACGCATGTGCTAGAGCTGCTACCCATCTAATCAAAATGGCAAGCAGAGTGGGCCGACCTTAAGCAACCGCGTCATTCGATGCTTTTTATTCTTCTGCAAACGGATTTTCTTGGAAATTCATGTTTAGAATCTCTCCCAATTATTGGTACTACGACAGTTAGTGCCTCTGTCGAGCTTAAAAGAACAATATGGGAACGTTTCAGTGCCATCGTCCGGTCGTTAACTTGGCGCCTGTAACGGAAATTGGTGCTTCTGTGTGAAGCGATAAGTGTGCGATAATCAAGTTCATAAAATTCACTTCCCGGAAGCTCTAAATTGTCGCTTTCTTCTGTCTCAGCATGTTACCAACCGCGCGTTGCCGTTGCCGGAATCAATGCTGTAAGTCTGTTGCAGACGGTCTCGTAAGCAGGGCGAGAGGAGCCTAGCCGTTTCGCCCAACGACTGGAACTCCCCCTGCTGTCTTGAACCGCCATGTGCGAGATTTTCCCCCAGAATCATTTCGCGCTGCTTTAACTTGAAGGGCGCGGACCGTAACGAGGGATCTGCGAAATATTTTAAAGATTATAGGAAGTAATTATCGGGTCGCCGCGGGGCGCGGCACGCTTGCATACTGCGGCCCTGTGGGAACAAGGGCAGCACGAGGCTCTCCCCCTACCCGTGTGTGTCACTTTGTGTTAATTAGTTAAGGTCGTTGGTCGCGCCCAAATTACACCTCCGGAGGAACTCAAAGGAAGCAATTATAAGCCCTGCGACGAGTTACAGCCCTTGGCCCAATCCCGGCTATGCCCTGCGCGGCTTGCAACTGCGTTTATCTCGCCGCGGAGGTAGCAGAGTACCAGATCGCGAGTAGATGCTACTGCTGGTAATGCTAATTAATACTGGCTGCATTTTGTTTGGCTTGAGTTTTATCTATTATGAATGGAAATTACAGCCTCTTGAAACTGCAAACAAACTGCGAAAAACTACCTAAAACAGAACGTGACTGATTTTACCAGTCGCCTAGCGCTTGTTACTCGATGAAGGTGATGATAGTACTAATTACATTTATCGTAGTGGATTATAATTATATCCAGTCTTATTTCATATTACTGTTACATCGTTAAAGGTCGCATCTGTCGAAACAGAAGTTGCCAAGATTGATAACGTCAAGTGCTGTAATCTGCTTATATTTTGCTTGTAAGCAAAGTTTGTTTTGCAGTTAGCAATGAAACCTGAAGTGGACAACACTGTTACGCTGTTATCCTGTAGCTGTATATTCCGTTAATGAAAGGCCGCTCCGTTTGTTGATACGTGCTGTATGTTAGTCCACGATCGGTTTTGGCCTTCACATCCAGGCCGTCTTCATGTGTATCCGAAAAATTGTCACGGTTTATGCGTAATGTGGTGATACACGAATGGGCGAAAACATCGTGACCGCCTACTTAATAGCTAGTTTATCTGTCTTTGGAACGAAATATATCACTGATTCTGTGTATCAGGGTTCCTACAGTATGTTGGTAGGTTTGTGGAGATATGTGGCATTAGATGTCTACGCACAGGTCATGTAATTCGCGTAAATAACAGGCTGCTGTTTCGCGTACGCGGTGATGACTCCCGATGGCGACCCAAATGGGTTCTATAGGATTTACATCAGTCGCATTTGGTCGCTGAGACATCAACGTGAGTTCAGTCTGATGCTCCTCAAACCACTGTAGTACGTTCGTGTCTCCGAGGCACTGACAGTTATACAGTAAAACATGACATCTCCGTCGGAGAAGACATCAAGCATGAAGCGATGCAGGTGGTTCGCAGCTGCCAACGTGTCTTAGATTACTACCACAGGCCCCATGCAAGCGTAGGAGAATGTCTCTCGTAGCATAATGCTGCTCCCACCAGCCTGTCCGTGGCGCGCTGCACGTTTGGAGCTGTCGTTCAGCTGCATGATGGCCTTTATGGAGATGATCATCGACCTAGCGTAGCTGTTCTTCTACATCTTTCCTTAGATGTCCAGAAAAGTACCCGTTGACCATTCGACAGCTTCGCCGTTTTTTAAATACTCTTTCACAGGTTCTGCGTTGTAGTAATCTGCCCTTTGTCAAAGTCGCTTATCTCAATGGATTTCCCCATTTTCAGCCCATATCTTCGCTAGAGTTATGGTCCGTGCCTTCTCCGCCACCAGACGGCATCCATCATGGCGGTGGACAGTGGTCATAATGTTTTGGTTAATCAGATAAATATTTTACATAATAGGAAATGAGAAACTAAGCTTAAAAAGCTACAGTGTAAGTATAGGAAAAATATGTCTTAGATTTTGCTGTTGTTCAGGAACGTCAGATGATAAATTAATAGTCTATTGAATTTAAGAGCTATGAGGCCAAAGATATCGCTAGAAAAATGAACGTGTCTTAATTATAAAAACTATACTGTTCCATTCATTTTAAGTATTGCCATGCCTTAGCTCTGAATGGAATTGTGTTCTGACTTATTACAATCTTATATTGCATGCTATACCAATTAAGAGCGGTAAGTAATTTTTAGATTTAGTTTGTTTCTAAAACAGTGTCAGCGGACAGTGGGCCGAGGACGAGTGTAAAGTGACGTCCTCTGGCCTGCACCGGCAACATTTGAATTAAAATGTTCAAATGTGTTTGAATTCCTAAGGGACCAAACTAGTGAGTTTATGTGATTTCAGTCTTTCTCGGCGTATTCCACTGATGAATTCTTCTCGGGTTTTCAGCCGAGCCCGCATCTCGTGGTCGTGCGGTAGCGTTCTCGCTTCCCGCGCCCGGGTTCCCGGGTTCGATTCCCGGCGGGGTCAGGGATTTTCTCTGCCTCGTGATGGCTGCGTGTTGTGTGTTGTCCTTAGGTTAGTTAGGTTTAAGTAGTTCTAAGTTCTAGGGGACTGATGACCGTAGATATTAAGTCCCATAGTGCTGAGAGTCATTTTTTTCCTCTACATGTCCCGTTTGTATTTGTGTCTCAACTGAATGTAATAAAGTCAGCCAGAAAACTTCTAAGTCGACTGTCTGTGTAGATTTCTGAAAAACATTAAGAACATCCTATAGATGTCAAGACCCATAGTGCTCAGAACCATTTGAACCCTTTCTCTCTCTCTCTCTCTCTCTCTCTCTCTCTCTCTCTCTCTCTCTCTCTTTTTTTTTTTTTTTTCCAGCCGAGTGGTGGCGTCGTCTTGTCGCAACACAAACTATAACGGATAGAAACACATTGCTCATGCCACTGAATAGAAGTTTCAAAGCTTCGAACGGACGCAGTGTTGTTTGTCGGTAGCAACATGGCTACTACACCACAAGAGAAATAATTTTGTGTGTTGGAATTTGCGCGAAGTCAATCCGTTGTCCAAGATCCCAGAGCATCTCCATTGCACTTCCGCCCGGGATTTGGTCAGTGTCATGGTCCTAAGAAGGTAAACTCCTCATCGTCCCCCTCCCTCTGTTTAGATTTAATGACAAAATGATTCAGTGGGTAGCCTGACGAAGACTGAATGCAGATGAAGCATGAAAATAGGAAGAAGGTATACTGAAATGTGAGAAAGGGGGAAATGGAAACAATGAACGCTCCAAGCTCAAGATGTACAACATCGAGCGAATCTGAATAACCATGGCGTCGTGGTTGTGTGGTCACGACGCTGGACTGCAAAGTAGGAGATCCGTGCTCAAATCTCCCTCCTGTACATTTTTTTCCACATAAAATTTTGAACTTTCCGTCCTGTCGTCGTCGTGTCTCCTCTCCTTCTGTAGTTTTGGCAGTTGTCGTACTGGTAATAATATGCTGCCATCGCAAGTAAATGTGATGAATAGTGAGAGCAGGCAAGATGCCACAAAGGCATCTTACAAAAATGAAAACATTAAATAAAAGGGTATGAACTATGTTTCGACAAATGAATTCAATCGTCAAAACTTCCAAAGCGGAACGCAAGAGTCACAACATGTGGTACGTGTGTAGAACAAATCGCTGCTGTACGCTGGAGGTCCCTTCGTCACACCTCGCTGTTGCGAACGGAAGTTACACCACGACACAGACACAGACTTGAATACAGCGAACAGATACCTCATTGACCTGACGAACAATTCATAATTGTGTGAAAAAAAAAAAATGGGCACGAGGGATATTTAAACACGAATCTCCCCCTTCACAGCTCAGCTCTGCGCCATGTTTACTGCAAATCTCTCGATGTTCCACATATTGATCTTGGACCGTTACCGTTAACTGTTTCTATTTTACTTCTTTTTTCACATTTCTGTATACCTTCTTCATGTTTTCATGCTTGATCCATGTCCCGTTTTTGACTGGCTGTTCTCTGGGCCATCTTACCACTAAATCTGAGGGGGGTGCGATGGGGAGTTTCCCTTGCAAGCAGTGTGTCTCCGAAATACTTGTGTGTCTGCTGTCACGGCTGCGTTGCAGCCGAGCATTACAGTCTAATTTGGGGACGTAGTAGGTGTATTTGTGAAACCAGTCTTAGAATTAGCTTATCACCATGTCGGCAAGCTCTCGACTGGAAAACGGAACCGTTGTGTACATCGCTGTATCACATCCACTACGAGATAGGTCACCGAGAGAAGCGAATCAGACACAACACTACCAATTACTATGGCAGGAGAGGGAGCTAGGGCATGATGTATGAGCAACAGTACCACCCTCTAGAAGGAAACCATTCACGTTGTAACTGTGGCTGCATGGTACAGCGGTATTAGACCGCAGTCTCTGTAACAATGTGTGATTGAATAAATGATCTCTAAAATGAAAACCACACATTTCCGGACATAAGTTCATTAGACCTTTTTTGTCCAATATCTCTCATCAATCAGTCCCTAGAGTTTGTATACACTGGAAAAAGTGAGCCTATATATGTTTTCGGTGGTTTAAGATTCTGAACAAACACACATTTTAAGTTTGTATTTCCCTTCATACATATTCATGTATGATATAGGGTGTAACAAGTATAAGGGCAGATATTTTATATGTAGTACGTTACCATGTACGCCAGGCGAACGGTCTACCCGACGGGGAGGACCTATCCACACGACATTTCGTTTCATGAACGCCAGCAATGTGTTGTTTATGTTTTGTACGCATGGAACAGTCTTCCCGCAAACATATCACAAACTTTACTACCTGATGTTTTCTGCATGGTCATAACTGCAGTACTGAGGGTGGCGAGAGCCACACTAGTATAAGTTACCCTTGTAGTAACTCTTACTTCTTCAGTCTGGACTACTTGAGTAAATTATTTCCAAAGTAATATTCTCTATTAGTAAGTGACCTCTTTAGTTGAAACTGAAGTAACAACGCCTTTTTACTAGAGAAGTTAGCCATTTCTGCACACTGCTGACAAGTGCATTTCATCTCCTCTCACAAAATACTGATTATCGGCAAACTGTCGCATCACTTTTTGACAACAATATCGTGTTAGCGTAATTAATGCTAGAAAGGATTATTAAAATTCAAAGAAGCTAAATGCTATTGTATTAACGATCGGTGTATTATGAAAAAGAAACGTGCTGTTGATCGACGAATCTATTGTTCAATCCTTAACTCGACTCTCTACAGCTAGCACTGTCAATTATTGGTCGGTGACACGTGTTAATTTAAGCGACGCAGTATACAGTAGTTTTAGAGCGTGAGATACGAGCAAACAGCAGCATATATATAGCCAAGGACAGTTTAAATGTTAAGGCACGTTAAAAAAGTACCATAAAGTGAGACAGGGCGGTTTGCTGAAATAATGAAGAAGTGCATAACTACTATTGAATGTAGAGTGCATGATCTCAACTTGCTAAAGAGGAAAAAGGATGCTTAGGGAAACAGACACTTTGAACACAACGCAGAAGTTGTTACACAAAGATGACAAGTAATTCGGAAGAACTTGAAAGCTAAATTTATAAGAGGACAATTCCAAACTATCAGTGGAGTGGCTGAGACGAAGTTACGCGATATAAGGCAAATGGTTGTTGATATGATTCCACATGTTTTGGAGGGGATAACTGGAGTTGACCGACAGTGATAAAACTGGAAACAATGTGGTCCTTTCAAGCAAGATGGGTAATATAAACTGTTCGGAAGATTGCATGAAACCGCTGAAGGGGAAACTTTATCCCATAGTCGTGGACCTCTGCATGCGTTCAATGGTAGGAGATTATCAGAAGATGTAACCGTGAAAAAATGCTGAGAACATGAGGTTGTAGTGAAGAACTGGGAGATGTTGGAAAACAAAGAGCTTGAAATAGAATGCAAGAATGTTGTTAATTGAAAGACACAGACTAATCGTGGAAATGTAAGTTAACGAGTGAGTTCAAAAACGAAATGGAGCAAATTTCAGATTCCCGTTCTCCAGGCAATGTGTTCAAGAAATTTAGGCTTCTGTAAATGAATATGTTGCATATGTAGAAATGTATAAAACATATTTTATTCTGCTTCATTTTGTACAGTGGTTAATATGATATTGTTTTTCACCTGCCATTATATTTGTGTTGTCTGCTTCAGTATCAGCAATTTAATTTTTCTAGTTACCACATACTAATATTTATTTATATTAGCAAAATTATAAAAGTGGACATGTTGTTTTTCGTAGAAGTAGTCAAGACAACGTTATTGTTTAACTTAGTATACTGTGGTACGAAATAAAATGAAAATGTTAATCCCTTAACAGCAAAAAAAAAAAGAAAGAAAAAAGATAAAAGAGAGAAACATAACTATAAAATAATACTTAAATAAAATTTGTCACATTTATCTGCAGGTAGTGACGATCAAAAGTGCCATATTTATTCATTTAAGAAGAAAAGTCTTTACGCTATCTTGTTTTTTACTAGCAAATTAAGTGTAGTATTAATTAAAATAATTACGTGTAATAGACATTCCGACAGCTTGGCCTGCAGAACCTGCTTCTGGCTGAAATGCATATTGGTCGATGTCATTCAACTCCACAGCATCAGGGTGAAATACATCTCCAACTGTTACTACGTAGCTGTGCAGAACTGCAGCATCCACAATAACATTCTACACTAGTTTTTTAAACGAGAATTTGGAAACTTTTCTTGCAAGCTCGGAATGTACGCTCTGTTACACACCTGGTGTTAATATGCGGTCTGTTGTAGTGCCCTTCGGTTCCTGTGATGGATCGAAACATAGGAGTCATGAGGTAGCATATACACTATCTCCAACAAGCAACCCATTATATTTTCTATTTTCAAATTCAGCAGCAAGTCTACTATTGTCCCAAATAGTAGTGATGGATCGAAACATAGGAGTCATGAGGTAGCATATACACTATCTCCAACAAGCAACCCATTATATTTTCTATTTTCAAATTCAGCAGCAAGTCTACTATTGTCCCAAATGCGCGTGTCATGCGTGGAACCCGACCATTGGCTTACCTAGTTCAAAATCTTAATATTGGCGGCGCAGATGATTTGTGTATTGATAGACAAGTTCTTTCGATATGTGTATATTTCTGCTTGTGCTCCAGACGGAGAAAGTATGGGTATACGCACGCAATTTATGGCCCCTGTAACTGTGGTATGTACCAGTTCCATAGAATTCCCTTTTGTTGCCTTGTACATTTCCTTTGTTTTGTGACATGGACACATACAGTGACTTTAAGGCAATTAACCTGTTTATCACGTTGTTAGAGCTTTTCCGGCAGTAGTAAGATGGATGTTAATGAGAACCTTGTTATGAATTTGGTAAGTACCAGTGTGAAAGATTCACAGTCCACAAAGAAGTTGCAGCCCAGGAGACAAAACGAGGTTCCTGTGAGAATTATGCTGCAGTAACGGCTTCAGCATACCAAGCAGCGACTCAAAAGATCCCTAACGAAACACAAACAGCTCTTTCAAACCATTTTCGCTATACATTGCAAATAGGTCTTTTTCTCTCCATTAAAATCCTTATTTTTAGGATCAACCTTTTCTTAATCTCCGTATATTCTTCGTAGTCAGGTAATGCATAGACTACGATATTTAACACGCAGAAGCCGAAGAACACATCTTACTCACTGACTTACTGCTACTACGTGTTAGGAATAAATTATGGCCTTATTTTCGTCTTAAGTTATTAATGCAGTACGTTCTCTTTGCTTATGCTCTCCACCACTTATGGAGTAAATTAATATACTTAGGGAATAAATGAAAAATTTACTCCTGTAGTAATTTACTTCTTTACTTCAGTACTGGCCGGGCGTTGTGGCCGAGCGGATCTAGGCGCTTCAGTCTGGAACCGCGCGACAGCTACGGTCGCAGGTTCGAATCATGCGTCAGGCATGGATGTGTGTGATTTCCTTAGGTTAGTTGGGTTTAAATAGTTCTAAGTTCTAGGGGACTGATGACCTCAGATGTTAAGTCCCATAGTGCTCAGAGTCATTTGAACTTAAGTATTCTCTACTGAAAGTCACCGATTTCCTTCTCTCTTAGTAACTTACTACTTTAGTCTCTCTCACTTTTGACTGGTGCTCGCCACCCGAAGTGGGATGCGCCTGTCAGGATAAGACTAATCGTTTTGCATTAACACGTCCACACTTCAATACTCGATTTGCTGCCCAGGGAAAAATAAGCATTAATGGCTCATGTCACACATACATGGACGTAGTAACCAACCTAAAAACATCCGACTTGTAATCGTTATAATCATTAGTCTGCAAATGGCGTAAGTGCTGATATGTTGTTCAGTACACCGTTCTCAGTAACCGATATAAATATTTGCACTTATACCCGGTACGCCCCATACATGGCACTCCAGTATATTTATAAAAACACTTGCGCATTCGAATGCAACGCTGTGTGAAAATTCCGGAGGAATAGGTGCAGAACTTGTGAAGATTTACGATTTTGTACACACGAACATTTGCATTTTTATTTATATACACGGTAGATAGGGTGGGGGGAAGGAATAATAGCTGCTTCGACGTATTAACTTGCATCATTTAAAATGGAGGATACGTGATAGTGTGTGTGACTAAAAACTGATTTCTAACGATGTAAAACTATCCAACTTAAAGTACAGCATTCGCTGATGTATAGCACTTTCCGACTTAGCCTTACTTATTTGTTTGGAGGAAATGTCGTCCCAAAGGGAGTCTAAACTTAATCCGATTATTGTTTTTACTCAGGTGGTTTTTGTCAAAGTGATTTCGCACTTAACTATATTTTCGGATTTGACCGACTGCTAGTGTCTGTCGTGCAACCATTCCAAAGTGTCGTTGACCAAATGTTTTCAGATGAAGTGGGACGCAAGGAAAACACAAAACACTTTTAACTGGAAGTTGTCACAATTTGAAGCTACGTTTATCATCATTTTTAGTCATCGTTAACAACTATTAATGTGATGACAAAACTAGAAATGAGACGGTTTGTATACATACTTGGTGTGACCCTCGCTCGACGTGTAAGGGCATCTCTGGTGATCTGTTACACGCCTCCATCCCAGAGAGGTCCCCTCGGTCATGCACCGCTGGGTGGCTTGCAGAGTGTGTATCTAGATGTAGATGTAAAAGCCGAATGGTCCATTTGGTTGTGCAGAGCCCGGCAGGCATCTTCTGGGACGGCTGTGGATCCAGTTTTCTGTGGCCAGTAGCTGTCCGGTCGTTAAGGATGCGGCTCCTCCGCAGGGGAGATGCCTGCTGGCAAACGACCCGTAATGGACAGCCAGTCCCCCGTTGGGCGCACCATTCGTTCCGTGTTAAAGCCCAACTCCGTCACGTTAGGGCACGATTTATTGCGGCGTGATTAGAAAAGGAAATAAGCCGACTCGCTGGATAACGACGCCGCGACACTAACGCCCGCTGCAGCGACTACTCCGGCGGCAGCCTCGGGGCCCGCTGAAGCGTCGCAGCTGCGGGTAGCCGAGAGCCGGCCGCGAAGTCACACGCGGCTGGCGAAAAAGGCGGCCGTAGCATTGTCGAGTGCTACCTCCTGCCCCTGCTGCAGCACACCGAAGCACACTGTTCCGTTTGTGACTTGGCACAGCTTCTAACAAGAAGCAAATAATTTTTTTATGTGCTCCTAAGTCTAAAACTTGATGTGCCCGCCTGTTACAAGCCTACGCGCAGCGTAAGACTTGCAGGAGGAGCGTCAGTGAGGTTCTGGAAGGTTCCGACAGAGATGTGCAGCTATGCCGTCTGCAGTGCCGTGGGCAGCCGCACTAGGTTTCTCGGATCATGATCCGTGGTGCGAACAGCCCGATTGAGGTGGCCCCATAAATTCTCGATTGGACCCTTTACTTCCAGATATTACAAGCCGTACACACCAACGGTCGTCTGTCCAACGGAACAGAAAACGTGATTAATCTGAAAATTGCGGTATTGGCGTACAAATTCCAGCCCTCGCCGCCGATGAACAACAGTCAGCACGGGTGCGTGAACCAGGTGCTTGCTGCGAAGGCCCATACAGAGTAACGTTCGCTGGACGGTCGTTGAGGGGACACTGTTGTCGTTTCCCGTTCCCGGGTTCGATTCCCGGCGAGATCAGGGATTTTCTCTCTGCCTCGTGATGACTGGTTGTTGTGTGATGTCCTTAGGTTAGTTAGGTTTATGTAGTTCTAAGTTCTAGGGGACTGATGACCGTAGATGTTAAGTCCCATAGTGCTCAGAGCCATTTGAACACTGTTGGTAGCCACGTGGTTCATCTGGCCTTTCAGCCACTCAGCGTTGGGTCTATTCTTCCGTACACTTCTCCGCAGTCGTTGCTCACCACTTGTGATCAATGGCTTGTGGTACACCAAATCAGCCTCGGCGCCGGGTTTGGATAGCGCCCTTTTGCCATACACGGTATACTTCAACCGTTTACAGACTTAGCCGTTTCGGAAATGCTCCCACCCTTGTCCCCAAAGCCAATAATCACGCCCTTTTGGAAGTCCGGTAAATCGCTCAACTGCCGCATTGCGACGACGACTCCACCGTTCACTGCCACCCCTCGAGTAGCAGTGTGTACCCACTGCTGGTTCTGCCACTGCCGTCTGTTATTGCACGTTGACGTTGAATATAGGCGATTTACGCATTAATGTTACTGGGCCAAATCTCCAACCTCACTAGCACCACAGCTGAGTAATTTTCACTTTTGCGGGTGTCTGTTTGTGCTTTGTCAGTTACTCTAGAAAGCTTTGTTTGCATTTTATTCAGATTTTTACACAGTATGTCCAGGCATTGTGCTTGCTGTGAGCGGGCACAAGAATTGGCTGCTGGAAGGTGCATTGGGCACGGTCGACAGCCTTCTGGTTACTGCTCAAATCTGCAGCGACATCGGGGCGCCAGTGACGAGACCTGCAACTCCCTTGGTGTCGCTGGAATCCTCTCGTGACCGGGATTTCGCTGCGTCTTCCGATACCCAAAATACCACTGGGTGTACCCGGCTACAGATGTGGCGCATGTCAGCAGGAATGACGCCTGCCACTTGGGTTCTGAGACCCTGAGTTCAGCAGCATATATAAACTAAGCCCACCCACCGTTTCAGAAAAGTGATGAACGCTGTAGGACTCAGAACTCCCTGGCAGTGACTTCAAACACGCAGCTAAAACTCGAAATGTGGTGAATATCCCGTTAAGAGTTACGGAGACATTTATTTCTTCTTCCAAGTATCGTCGTTTTGTCGTGTAAAATCATATATTGCAGCTGATATCAGTTTCAGGACCTATTTCCCACAAAAGCGTGTGATGTGTCTCTGGGATGAAGACTGGGAGGTTAGCATGCAAAGTGTCTCGGGGAGGTTTCACAATTGTGCTGCTATTTTTTTAGAGACAGTCCTCAAGTGTGGTGGTGGTGATAAAACGTAGAATTACATCGCAAATTGTTTAAATATTCTTGCGTCATGTGCAAAGGCAGATCTCTCTCTCTCTCTCTCTCTCTCTCTCTCTCTCTCTCTCTCTCTCTCTCTCTCTCTTTGTGCAGTGGTACTTTTAGTTCCTGTGACATGTTCAAGAGGTTTATGTGACAATATTCTGCAAATTGCTTACACACCAAATGTAATAACTCCTGAAGCAGTTCGTGTTCAACGTCAAGGGGCATCTCTGAACCAAGGGTGTGGGTATTTCCAGCGCAACAGGATATGCTTAGCGCGCGGCCGCCCTGTGACTACCGCATGCCACTGCTGCGAGCCCTGCGCATGGATTCTCCAGTGACTGGCACGGACACCAGCGGTTCCAAGTCCGGGCATCCTGCGAGGGTGCGAGACGCGAGAAAGTTTTCCAGATACATGTAAGCGATCCTTGACACTGTAACTACTTGGCTCCTTGGAATGAAAATGCGCCGTAATTGTTTAGCGTCGTCTAAATTGTTTAAAACACCAGCGTCAAACTCGAGGTGTATTGCAATTTGGTAAATAAATAAACAATATTCTTAAACAGATCGTTTAAACAGTGCCTTGTGGACGCTATATTAGCCTACCGTCGTGAGATCCTCCCAGTCCAGCAGCTAGACACAGGGTGACCAAATTTCCCGCTGTTTTTTCCTCGGACCGCCATCTTGGAGGGGATGGGGGAGGGCCAACAGCGCCCTCTGGTGGTGGTGTTGTGAACTAGGTCAGTTGGACTCCAAGCCTGAAGGGGAACACACTGGATGGAGTTAATGTCTACGACTCAAATTGTGTAATTAAACAATATACCACAGTGCATTCAAAATACACTCATATGTCCATCCTGTCCAGCTGCCCTGCAGACTGAGTCGTTTTTCCGACAATTTGCATTTCACTGACGTATTTGCCCTCCAAAATTTGAACTTCCTGCCATGACGTAGGTGTTATGTTACAACATCTTTGACCGCCATCTTGGATACGCGATCTTGAATAAATTTGGCAATAGTGCGGAGGGGGGCCACACCGGCTGTGTCTTACTACTGACGCAATTGTCTTGCCTAGGGAGGAGCAAAAAGTTACACATGCAACCACACCTCTTCCCCTAACGTATGTGACGCCACTCGGGACACGCCGACACTGACGCCAAAGCCTTCTATCGATCCGCCAACTCAGGAAGTGGATGTAATGGCAATGCATACGGTCGAGGAGACATCGATAACTCCTACGCCCGACACGATACTGCCAGTGCCAGCAGCGACTAGAGCAGAATGTGCCTGCAGATATGCGTGACGTGAGACGCGACGATGTGGAGGATGCACATCAGGATTAACCCCTCACTAAGGACGTGGACATACGTCCGAGTAACCAGCGTGCACTGACACGACGTAAAAAGCGCCGACTCAAATCAGGCGGTGCGCATTCCTGCCATCTGAGATCTGTTTTTATTACAGCATCTTGAAGCATCCGTCACAAGAACTGTGGCACCTTCCCAGGGGATCCCACACATTCTTCCAGATGCTAACAGGGTGTGGCAGAGACGTCGCCTACATCAACCGCCAACACGGATCAGGGAGGAGTTGTGGCTCCTGACAGCCTCGACTGATGCGGCCTGGATGTCTGGCACGCGTAGTCGTGCACGCTCACTCAGCTAGCTGATGATGGTGAAGTTAGAACTGTGCCACGATGCATTTTACGCGTCTGGCGCATGTGTTACGCGTTTACTGAGGTATCTGGTTATTTCACACACTAATCACCTTATTCGATCAATTACAGTGGGACAGCAATCTTCATATGGGGAGTGATACCACCAACGGACCGTTCTTTTCTGCCATCTGCATGTGATCTGGCGGTTACAATTCACGGCACACTCAACTCACATGGTCCCTCTGGCACATACCAGCAAGAGGGAGGGGCACAGTTGTACTGTGCAGATATTTTTATTCTTTTTGCCTGCAGGTATGACCAGTTTCTTGTCAGCGGTGATTTCAACTGCCCTGAAAGACCAAACTCCCCATTTCAACACGTCCAAGGAACCATAAGTGATATGCCGGGACTTGAATCGGTGTGACACATGGGAACGGACCCATGGGAATAGGAAATGTTCCACGTTTTTCACCGGACACTCGGCAAGCTGCATTGGCCGTATTTGTGTCTCTGGTGGTCGACAGGAAGCGATGGTTGCTATGACCTATGGCTTTTACTGATCCATCTAATATACTTGTACTCCATCAACCTACCACGACAGTGTGTGTGACGCAGTCGAGGAATTTGAAAATTATAGAACGAGGGTGTCATGAGCGAATTGAGAATACATCGCTCACATGTGAGCGGCGCCTCCCAACATACGCAACGGTGACACATAGTGGGTTGGATGTGCGAAGTTGGCTTTACATCTCGCCCTTATTACCTACGGCCGACACAAAGTGCAGAGACACCGGGACGCTGTGGAGTACTGTCACATGGCGCTTCACGAGCTGTGATTCCAAGCCCCTTCTCCTCACCGTCAGGCCGAAGTCAACGATGTTAAGGCTCTCATTATCACGCTCAAACGACGCAGGGTGGAAGGCGTGCCTATAAGGGCCAGATGCTTGGGATGGCATTTGTCGGGAACGTCCATCAATGGATAATGTGATACGCGAAAACTAACGGTTTCGCCAAACGTTGATAAACACGCTCCGTACCGCGGATGGTCTGCATCAAGCGACGTTACGTCAGAATTTTTGGACAGATTTCGTCGCCTTTTAAGTGGTGGCCAGGCAGATCCACTGGCAAGGGAGGAGATAAAGTGTTAAAATCCATTTTAACCGTAAGTTTGTTTTTCTGAGCTCAGTGTCAACGTTTTTCATAAATATTAACAAATCTGAATGAAATTGATTGGCGACTCCATGGAGTGTGCTGTGCACCCCGACCAAATAGTGGATATAATTGGAGGAGAATCAACATTGGTCGTATTTTTTTTTTTGTTTTATTATCCGCAAAATCGATTTTCGGTCACTTAATGACCATCCTCAGTGCTGTAATATACAATTAAAACTGGTAGGCACTGGTATCAACAAGCTTAGAGCGATCACATAAAACTCTATGTTGATACCAGTGCCTACCAATTTTAATTGTATATTACAGCACTGAGGATGGTCATTAAGTGACCGAAAATCGATTTTGCGGATAATAAAACAAAAAAAAAATACGACCAATGCTGATTCTCCTTCCAATTATAGTGAATGAAACTTTTCCAGCAAGTACTATTGACGTGTTTCCGTACTTCTATGTATTAATGTTGTCGAAAATGTATTTTTTGTATTTTATAATCACACTTCTGTGCTGATAATTAAAAATGTAAGGATGAAATTTAAAATAAACGCTGGAAACAAATTATTAATATTTCTCATAAAATGAATACAGAGAACCGTTGAACTACGTCTTGTGAATGTACCTACAAAACCTAGCAAGCGAAAATTGCGGTGTGAGTACCAGAAGTTGGTAAGCCGGGCGCGGTGGTCTCGCGGTTCGAGGCGCGCAGTCCGGAACCGCGCGACTGCTACGGTCGCAGGTTCGAATCCTGCCTCGGGCATGGATGTGCGTGATGTCCTTAGGTTACTTAGGTTTAAGTAGGGCCAAATCCCGAAGCTTAGTTCTAGATCAGTTCTGTTGGGTTCATATTGTGCTTATACAGTAATAATTGTAAAAATTCAGCATTTGTTTGATGTGCTCCATGCTGTGAAAATGATTGTTCTTCATGTTTCTACGACACTTACCTACATATGTGGTATAAAACGCTGGACATTGTACATATAAAGCGTATTTGGTTTTTCATTTTTGCCTTAAAAATTAATGGTTGTGTTTCCTTAATTGAAGCAAGTTTTATTAACAGTCTTTCATAAAATATCGATAGTTAATAATTTGTGTTTGAAATGAAAACAGGAATTGCGCGTACAGTATGTAATTAGAAACCAGAAGACGTGCATTATTCACAAAAAATGATGATGAATTTTACAAATACGAGATGTAGGTATTTCAAATTGAACGAGAAAAAATAATAACTCAGAAGATTTGAACACACGAACCATGAATTGTGCCCGCATCTCGTGGTCGTGCGGTAGCGTTCTCGCTTCCCGCGCCCGAGTTTCCGGGTTCGATTCCCGGCGGGGTCAGGGATTTTCTCTGCCTCGTGATGGCTGGGTGTTGTGTGCTGTCCTTATGTTAGTTAGGTTTAAGTAGTTCTAACTTCTAGGGGACTGATGACCGTAGATATTAAGTCCCATAGTGCTGAGAGTCATTTTTTTCCTCTACATGTCCCGTTTGTATTTGTGTCTCAACTGAATGTAATAAAGTCAGCCGGAAAACTTCTAAGTCGACTGTCTGTGTAGATTTCTGAAAAACATTAAGAACATCCTATTTCTAGGCAATTTTTAACCGTGTTCCACTACGCAACAGGAAGCAGCCTCAGCCATTTTCATACTGCACATCAACAGCGCGAGAATCAGAGCACAACAGTGTAGAGGCTGTACTGTACACGATTTTTGAAATAAAAAGTACAGCGTGATTAAGAAAAACGTTGATGGTTGGTAATACATTAGAATATCTTAAAGTTTTGTCTAACGTAATTTAGTAATAAGATATGTAATACATGATTAGAGCCGGCCGCGGTGGTCTCGCGGTTCTAGGCGCGCAGTCCGGAACCGTGCGATTGCTACGGTCGCAGGTTCGAATCCTGCCTCGGGCATGGATGTGTGTGATGTCCTTAGGTTAGTTAGGTTTAAGTAGTTATAAGTTCTAGGGGACTGATGACCACAGCAGTTTAGTCCCATAGTGCTCAGAGCCACATAATTAGAACAACTTCCAAGAGCGTAACACCGCCAGTGTACGTGTGTTACGGCTTTTGACCAATCTTCCCGTAGTGTTTGTTTACATCAGGTTCATTCTTACGAGGAAAGGAGTGCAATTATGATCGTTCTCTGAAGCCAGCACATTTGTTTGCACTTGCCCTGTACTATCAGTCGGCTGTGCTGCGCTAGGTAAAAACGTCTGACCGTCACATTTTACCCCAAGCGCTCACATTACAGGCAGCGAACGAGCGTGAGCGCTCTTGCTCGCCTGCACGTATCACCAGCAGGCCTACAGTAGTCTAGGGCATGTGTTTCTACAAATTAGTTTTAGTATAATGTTGAAAGGTTGCAAAACTACGACCTGTCACTTGTGTATGATCATTTATTTTGTCTTTTCCATTTTCATGCCGGTTTGCTGATCCAACAGAGGGAGAAAGTATGGATTTAATTGCGTGTTATTTGCCTGCGTTTACGCTGAAAAGATATTTTATTCAGTGTCCGCCCATACAGATTTTGATTCTAAGAACTTCTCAAGGTGAATGCTACGATTATTCCCTAGAAAAGGCTTAGTCTTTAATACAGTTTTGGCACTCTTCATTAGCGAATATTTTACAAATTTCAAGAGACATTTAGCCGACTTCGTTCCGTTTCCAGGGAATAGCACAAAGAGGTGGGATCTTTCAGGCCATCATTAAATTTATTTACAATATTTACCAGACTGAAAATGATTACATTAAACTACTTTTCAAAATTGACAAATTTTTCAATGAATCTGACGTTCCTTTCGTCGTTGTAACACATCTCGAAATGATTTAGAGTTTCCATGAGTTTGGAGCTTCTTTAAAGCCTTTGCAACCGTTCCGTCAGTCTTCGTTATTGAATCTTTTTTCTTCTTCTTCCCATCACAGTTTAAAATTAGTCAGCCAAGCTGGTGACCTTGGTACTCTGCGTCTTCCCGAAGATTTTTCACTAATGAGTAAAGATTCGGATGAACTTTTGATATTAATGTGTTTATTGTTCGGTTCCATCGCTCTGAGACATTATAGGTGCGATGGCGCCTTCCACTGCAATTCACCTATCTCTTGGCGTATGTTTGTTATCGAGCCACTGGTTCATAAAGTACTCATGAAAGTCCTGAAGCTTTTGGTTTTCAGGCGTTCCCTATTCGTCAGTAAATTGCTTTCTTGGAAGGATATTCCTCCAGAATCGCTGGGGTCATGCGTAGTTCTGACATATTTTCGCCTGATTCAGTGTAACTATTGTGTCGCAATTCTTTGAGCTGATAAAATATCTTCATTTCCTACTTCATCTGGAATAGAAAACGTGACTACCTTTTTTTGTGGATAGTCTCCCTTCGTAATTATTCTTTTCAAATCTTAAACAACGCCAGTATGTTACTTCTTGTTTATTTGTGCAGTCCACTATATGCTGATGTCGGTTGTAAATCATTAAAGACTTCCCTTCGATGGTCTCGGTGAACTCGGTTGTCTCAGGCCTAAAACACGGAACACTACAACTGCATTACTTAACTCTGGGGGAAAGCTGCGCACACTACAAACTGGTGCGGGGACACAGAACTTCGTGCAGGGAATGTTCTTTGGCCTTCTCCAGAATACGTTACAGGTAGCGGCGGACAGGGCGATGTATCCTGCTTTTTGAACACCCTGTCCACTACCTACAGTGTCCGGGGCTCCGCGCGAATATCAACAAATTCCCTCCCCGCACGAGCGTCACTCCGTGCAAGTGTCAAAAATTCGGAACAACTAGGATGATGACGAAACATGTGTTGCTTGGCGACCTGTTACTTGCTGTTATGTGTCGTTTTATTTCAGATAGATTATCTCCTTGCGGATAGAGACCCTGTTGCATAAGAAGCCGTCTCTGTAATCGGTAATTGTGAAGACCCAACCGTTTGCATTTGATGGAGATTGCCGTTGTCGGTGAAGCGGTTGTGGGTATAGCAAGGTGTGTTCAGAAAGAGGCTGTGGGCGCGAGCGAGCAGCGGCTGGGGAGGCCGAGGATGCGGGCGGGCGAGCGTGGGTGTGCCGGCGTAATTGTCTGCTGGTGGTGGTGGTGGCTCCTTTGTGTCGCAGCATTAGCCAGCGTGACTACACACTCCCGGACCTGCCGCTGCCTTGCCGCGGCTACCTGCCGCTACCGCCGCATCTGCCTGCTACCGGCGTTCCCACAGATGTGTCAGTTCTGTCAACAGACAACAGTCCTTGTCTTGAGTCGGAATAAGAACGGGAATCGGCGGCGGCCACTTTAAAGAATGTGCGTGCCGCTCTGTTTAAATCCGAATCTACTGCTTTAACCACTCCGCCAACCCGATCATTCATCCTGCTGACGGCCTTCAGTCTTCTCTACATTTCTTCTGATGAGCTAAGTAATCGAAGCTATTCCGATAGCAGATTTCTAAATTATGTGTATTCCATGGGTGACAATTTACGTTGTAGGATTACCACAAACGGTCATTGTAACACAGCGAAGCAGTGATACATTAAAATGGAATCAGTAGAGGATACATACGCCAAGGGCCTCTTAAACAATACAGGCAACGAGCTGAAACATATTGCCGATCATAGTGTGACGTATTTTGGCGGTAGAAGACGTACGTCTTAATGTCAAGCAGTGCCTGCAAACCCATTTTTATGGATAATATTTTGTAGATTACCTTGGTCTTCGAATTTTGGGAGGGCGAGAGGGGGGGGGGGGTCGGATGATCACTTGAGATAGAACCTTAAGTGAATCATGCAAGAGAAACCTCGATAGTTGTTTTGGCAGTGTCTGGAGAAAGCCTGCTCACATTCTAAACACTGTAGCTCGTGTTGTAAACTGCTAGTAGCCTACTGAAATTGAGGTATGATCAGGCCAGCTGCAATGACGTACACACATTGGAACACGCAGATGTTTAGGTGATGGAATAATACAGTACCATGCAATGTAAAAGAAGCAGTCCTATAAAAGGGAGATAAAAAAAATACGAGGTACTAAATTACAGTGATAATTTATTAGCTTCTCCTTCGAAATAAGCAAACAAGAAAAAGAGTAAAAGAGAAAAAAATTTGCGGCAGAAGTAGTTTTGTCTGAGTAGTATACAATGAACATTTTACGTTGTTTTTGAAACGACGATCGGTACTATACAAGCACTTTGTTTCCGGACTAAAGTAGTATACAACAAAATCTTGTTCATTAAAATAGATTGTTGTCGTCGACATTAAGATGTTTTCCCTGTAAAGACGGAAACTTGAGGGTATATAACACGCTGAGGCGATCATATGCGATATTGGATGCTTGGATGGGCTTGGTGAGCCTCTTGTCGCCTTGGGTGGGATGCGTCACACGGTTATTCACGTCTACCAGGGAAATCAGTTTGTTCAGTGCTAGACGCTTATAAACCTCGGCACACGTTGCGCACAACAAGAGAGGGTTTACATAATGGCCTTCATTTCCACATTACCACTGTGCACGATATTGTTCTGCTCCAGTGGTGTATCGTATTCAGTATTATCGTAACAATCGTTTGTCGATGAAAGAGATTTAACAGAATATCTGAAATATTCATTCGTATGTATCAGTGACAGTGGCATACGCTTGCATGTGTATGAGTTTGCGCACTGCCTACGTAAAATTTTGTTTGAGGTGTTGGCGTTGGCAATAGTCGACCGACCGAGCGAGGTGGCGCAGTGGTTAGCACACTAGACTCGCATTCGAGAGGACGACGGTTCAAACCCGCGTCCGGCCATCCTGATTTAGGTTTTCCGTGGTTTCCCTAAATCGCTTCAGACAAATGCCGGGATGGTTCCTTTGAAAGGACACGGCCGATTTCCTTCCCCATCCTTCCCTAATCCAAGCTTGTGCTCTGTCTCTAATGACCTCGTTGTCGATGGGACGTTAACCAGTAATCTCCGTCTCCTAAAAGCCGACCGTAAGCGACAGTGCAAGAGAATTTACATGACAACTCGGTTACAGGCTGAAATACTGAGTTCTCGAACGAGAGGAACATGGCACGAATGTCGGTATCGTTGTTACTGACCGTTGCTTTGAACAGAAATACATGTATTTGATTTCGGTTATGTACTTGTATATAATAATAGTATAAGTAATAATAATAACAATAACAACAGCAGCAGTTTATAATATTCCATGGGAGGTCAGCAGTTACAGGATTCGTTTGTTTAGAGCCCTGGTGTACGAGTGCTGCAGAAGCGAAATACGGAGGTGGCAGTTGGGGGTTGCGGCGCTGCTACCTCAGCGTGCATGCAGCAGGCTGTGCCAGTCAGGCGTGTGAGACTTCCGTGCGCGGCTGCCTTCGCCGGCAGGTCGTAAAAGAAGTGTCGTGCGGGCAAGAGTGGCGTCTGCGGCGGCGTGGCCCGATAAATCACGGCCAGATGTGTCGCGGCGATACCAGCGCAGCGGCCGGGCGTCGCGACGTCGCTGGTGGCGCGACGCCTAGCCCAGCTCCTAGCGCCGCCTGGCACTCCGGAGCCGCACCGCCACCGCGCTAATTTATGGGGGCACCGAGACGGCGGCCGCCGGCACAGGCTGCGACATGCTGTTGGGTCTTCTTAGGAAAATGAGTAGTTCAAGAGCCAACAGGTGATGAGAAACAGTGACGAATACATTCCACACCGATCGGCTGTGCACACCCACCACAGCCCCTTAACGAACTTACAGAATGGTGCCATCTTCGAACATTGTGCATGATCGTGATTGTGACCTTCGTCTGGTCTTGTTTCGTCCCACTGAATGATGCCTCTTGTGCTCTGAACACAGTGAACACATGCAGATACTTATGATTCGTAAGCGATGGAACAAACGTATATACACGGGTGTTTCTCCATACCTGTCAAAAAAGTTAGTATATTGGTGGCTATTTTTAGTAGTCTCGTTGGTCACTTTCGATCTGCGTCGTTTGAGTGTGGTGTATTATTTCGCGCGGGTATCCAGTGAGACAGGCAGAAGCACCCCGACTGCTTACGTGTAGATCCGTGACTTCTGCTGAGCCCGCGTCTTATTACTGTTATTTAATTTATTTGTTACTAATTAATGAACTGTATAGGTTTCAAAAATTCCAGTGTTATCAGAATCTTTTAGCCGTTCACGGTAGGAGGCATGACTGGAAACAGCGCCACTGAACGAGGGTGATTAAAAATAAAACGCTTCGGAAATAAGAGTGTTACAAATAGTACTAGAGTGGAAGCTTCACGGCCGATATAAGGTCCCGCGTTCGAGTGTCGGTCCGGCACACAGTTTTAATCTGCTCAGAAGTTTCATATTTACTAACGCTTTGTCTCCGGCTACTGAGCACGCCTATAGAGATGCAGTGCCAGCCGTGAAGATGACTGCCGCGGAAGGAGAGTAAGTCTTAGTGAATAGTTTTTGTTTCGACCACTGTCTCTGACCACGAAAGTTTCAATACACTATCTGGTCAAAAGTATCCGGATGTCTACTAGCGTACAGTAGTATGAGGGTTGCCCCCGACTCACTTTAATGATGTCTTCAACTCTGCTGGGGAAATTTTCAGTGATGTGCAGGACTGACAGACCAGTCTTCCCTAACAGCCGAACGCAGAAAAGTTAATGATGTACGCTGGGGTCTTATTATTGACCGCCTGAGAACTCCTTTACTATACGCAGTACGGAATGTTGTGTCCGTGTTTATACCCTTCCACATTTGGCTTTCTCTTAAACACAATAATGGGACGACACTGTAACCACGAAGAACACCCCCATACCGCAACACCGCCCACTCCTCTGTGCTTCTATGTTGGCACTAGACGTGATCGCAGATAACGTTTCCAGGCATTCGGCAAACTTCCACCCTCCTATCAAATTGCCACCGTAAATAGCGTGACACATCACTGTTTCCAGTCATCCACTCTCCAGCGGCGTTGCTCTTCACAACACCTCAAACATCGACTAGTATCAGCTACTAAAATGTGTGGGTCACGCGTAGCTGCTCAACCACTGTACCCCATTCTTTTTAACTCTCTGTGGACAGTCGTTGTGCTATCTGGACAGCTGATATCACTCGGAACTCACGAGCGAATCCTTATTCTGATTTCATGCGTGGATATA
This sequence comes from Schistocerca gregaria, assembly GCF_023897955.1. Classification (NCBI taxonomy): domain Eukaryota; kingdom Metazoa; phylum Arthropoda; class Insecta; order Orthoptera; family Acrididae; genus Schistocerca; species Schistocerca gregaria. The sequence goes on along the minus strand of NC_064921.1, from coordinate 800,760,141 downwards.
TGTATTTTACAACCACCCTCCGCAATGCTGTAAGGTCCCTGTCCGTCAGTAAATGAGGTCTTGCCCGGTCGTGGTTTAGCTATGGTTGTTCCTTCGTTCTTTCACTTCATATCGTAAACAGTCGATTTGGGCAGCTGTAGAATGAATGGTTGAATTGTCGCTGATGGAATTGTTGCTCTGGCGAAATGCAGCGACTAGTCCACGTTCGAAGTCACTGAGCTGGTAGACCCATTATGCTGTTTCTGCTTATTTTCTGACAGCACAGTACTCCCCGCCTCCTTTTAAACTGACGGTTTTGCCCCTCGGGCAGTTCGATGGTCAATTCCGAATTACATATGGGTGACGGGGTTCTTGTCGATGAAGACAACTTGTTGGAAGTGGTAAACGACAACTAGCACTCAATCAAGTTGGCCATTCAGCCGTGGCGAATCTCGTGCCAGCCATACTCACTGAAGGAAGCGATGCTCACGACAAGTAATAGGACATTATCCATTGACACACAGTTTTCTTTCCGGCTGTGTGTGTGTGGAGGGGGGGGGGGGGGGAGGCTGATCCACCAAGATGTGAAGCCTGTGGAGTACATTCGATACATGATATTTTAACAACGTATGTTTCGTATGCAACCCATTGCTTGGCTGGAGATGTGTCCTTCATACTAGTTGACAACAGCAACTGCATAACACGCATCTTAAAATCCTGTGAAGGTTTCCTGCTGAAAGTGTTAGGGAGAGGAAGTCATTAAGCTCGGAATGGATGGGTCGGGCCCTGTTTTTCGTGCGAGTGATAGGTCGTCTTTATAACATGCGGTGTATCGTTAAGATGTTTTTTCAAACGATTGGAGGATTTTAATAGGTACAAATAACCTTTTTATGTTAACGTAGCTAGGCATTCTGAAGTAATCTATTTATTAATGGGTGTCCCTGACGAATCTTCTCAGGAATTTCGCTTGTGAGGTCAGACATCGTTCAAACCGCAATGCGTGTATGTTGATATCCAGAAAGGGTACTGATGACCATGGTGTTGGGCGCCCTAAATCTGTCACCACGTCATCAAAACCTCTGCATGCACACTGCTTTTTGCGAAGGATTAAGGAATGGAGCAGTGGCGCCGTTGCCCCCTGCAGCACAGTTGCGAGTGTGGTGCAGCGTTGTGATCGCAGCGCGGCCCCGTATCGCGGCCATCCGTCTCTTTTACTGCGCGGGCCGCCGCTATTGCAGTCTTCCGTGCGGCCCGTCGCGTGCTGGTCGGCGACGGATCTCGGCTCTCGTGTGTTGTCGCGCCGCCTCGCCGTAAAATGCCTGTTCTATCACTCTTTTGTAGCGATTTACGCCGAAAGGGCGCCACGACCCGAAATAGACGAGGAGCACCCGCGATCCTCGCGTGATTTGTCACACACGAGCGAGAAAGAGTAGGCTGTCGGCGCTGTGCTACGCGGTGTAAGGCGCCGCTTGTACTCACGCCGCTGGCACCTGGAAATTGAGTGCGTGCAAGTCTACGGAACATCGTCGATGTATTGGCGCACTCTTCGCAGACAATATGGTCGCCTCTGTCTTCAGTGCTGTCTTGATGTAAAAATTGACAAGTTGCACAGTTGTTCGGAATCCATCTTAAAATGTATACCTCCTACTACTATCTGGATAAGTCAATTCAAAGGTCGGAGGACGCAAGGGCATGCCTGTATGAAGATGTTTAATAAAGGACTGTGATATATACACCAGCCTTTGAGTTCAGGACAGCTTTACCTTTTGACCGTATTTTGATGGCGACTGGGTTCCAAAGAAAGAAAAAGAGAGAGAGAGAGAGAGAGAGAGAGAGAGAGAGAGAGAGAGAGAGAGAGAGAGAGAGTGAGTTTGTATGTTTGGGTGCGCGGAACTAGTTGCGTCTTTACCTGCGGTACTTTAGGTACTCGGACTATGCATTGTTTAAAAAGAAGACGACGGTTCAATCCCGCGTCCAGCCATCCTGATTTAGGTTTTCCGTGATTTCCCTAAATCGCTCCAGGCAAATGCCGGGATGGTTCCTTTGAAAGGGCAGGGCCGATTTCCTTCCCCATCCTTCCCTAATCCGATGAGACCGATGACCTCGCAGTTTGGTCTCTTCCCCCAAACAACCCAATCCTATGCATTGGCTAGAATTGCGAGTTAATAAAATACACAGAAATATAAAATAAAAGATAAATGAATGATTTAATAACAAGCGTTCTGTTCTAACGACAGTAATTGATGTGGACGGCACAGAATTGCGTTGGATGATGTTTATTCACGAATGAACATCTCAAATAATGGGGAAGTGGTCCCACTATATTCAGTTAAAATCCAGCCAGAAAATAACCGTAAAGTACCTTTGAGACTGTTATGAGAATGGTGGCGAAATCCCCAAAGTAAATTGTATTCAGAGGTACATGAAAACTTCCATTGAGTCCGTTATGAGAATGGTGGCGAAATCCCCAAAGTAAACTGTATTCAAAGGTACATGAAAACAGGTCCATTTCGTAAACGTAGTACACGAAATAATTCACCAGCACACAACAGTTCAGAGTTCAACGTGATGATTCACTAATTAACGCACGTGATGTAGAGAATAGTAACTCATGCTGTGTCTGTTCTCAGTTCCGTAAATCAAGCGGCAATAGCTAGAGTCCTACTCTGGAGCACATTCAAACCTTTGAAATTCAAGTCCCTTTAGAACTACGGTAGTAACCGTTCACTGCCCAGAGGCAATCACCTACACGATCGAATACCACTCGGAACCAAGGTAGGTCTCCCTCCTTCAAACACAAACGTAGAAAGTTTCCAGGATCATCTCCTGAGCTCTTCATTCGAAAAGTCCAGGTCTGTACCTGACTCCCGTAGTGCTCCGCTAATGCCTGCTTTTCCATTGGCTGAAGGCCGTCAGACCTGCCGCAGTGTGCCCTGAGCCATTGGGCCCTCTAGCGTTCAGCAGTACAACAAATTCATGTTACCTCATACTAGTACTGGGCGACCGATTAGCTCGCCTAAATTCGCATAACGTTTGTATTTATTTTTAATTTTTTTTCGACTACTAGCTAGTTTGCCAATAGAATGATAGCCGATAATGACCTTTTTTGCCTTTCTAAGTTTATTGCTGACAGCGAGGCATCTTCATTTTTCCATGTCTTCCCACAGACCATGAATGCCACACAGTAAGAAACGTACCAACATACATCAGCACCCAAGTGTCAGGCTGTGTAGAGCGCAACGCAAACTTGTACTGCATGTAACAAGTTTTAATTGCGTGGCCATCATCCACAGGAAGCACAGAAATATTTTTTTAAAAGTAGAAGCCTTTACTTGCTGCAGCTGTCATTTATTTCTCCCAGACGCGTTTCGCCTGTTTTTAATCTAAAACATCTTCTGTGGGATCAAGAACGATATAGTTTTGTTCTGATATGTGTTATTTTTATTTTGGAAAACAGTTCACATGGCATTTTTTTATGGAAATAAGTAGTTATAATTTGTTGGCATTTGTGTTTCCTCTCATCTGGTCTGGACGTTGCTCTATCACTTCATTTACAAAACTTAAGCACATTTTTACATTCCGAACATTTTCTTCTACTCTGTTCACCATGTTTATCCTTATTTTTGTGGTGGCGTGTGATTCTGTTATTTTCTCTATTTATCTACAGATAAGAAAATAGAACAACACTACCCGCCAGGGTAGGCGCGCCGGCCCTGGATCGAATCCGCCCGGCGGATTAACGACGAGGGCCGGTATGCCGGCCAGCATGAATGTGGTTTTTAGCCGTTTTTCCACATCCCGCTAGGCGAATACCGGGCTGGTCCCCACTTTCCGCCTCAATTACACGACTCACAGACATTTGAAACACGTTCGCACTATACGATGACTTACACTAGATGCAGACAGCTGGGGTACACTAATTCCGTCCTAGGGGGTTCATAGTGGTGGCAGGAAGGGCATTCGCCCACCCTCTGCAACTAACACTGCCAAATCAATAGTAACACGGCCGACCCCGCGTGAAGTGGGACCAAGTCCCCAAGAGAGAAGGAAAGAAAAAGATAATGTAATAATACCACCCAACACCTTTTCACTCACTTGTCCATGGACACCTCCAAAGAACATTCAAACGGAAACTCAAATCAGCTGATCACCAAAGCTTTCAACCACTCTCTAACAGCTGCTACATTCATATTCCTACACTCTACAACTCAAACCACCAACACTCCTCCCACCCCCACCCCCCCCCCCCCCACCCCCAACCGCGCGCGTACACGCACGCACACACACACACACACACACACACACACACACACACACACAGTCATGAATAGATATTAATTTTCGAAATGAATTTCGTTATAATGTTGGCAACATGTAGGTAAACAAACGAAACAGGAGGAAACACATAATGAACTCATAGTTTTCGCTAAATATCTATAACTGGTGGCAAATGAGTAATAGCGCACCACATAAACGATGATAAACATGGTGAACAGTGTGAAAGAGAAAGATCGGGATATAAAAATGTGCGTAAGTTTCGGAAATGAAGTGGTAGTGCGACCTCCAGGCCAGATGAGAGAAAACGCAGATGCCAACAAACTGTAAGTAATTACTTATTTACATAAAAAATGCGACGTGATCTATTTGATAATCTAAAAATAACAAACATCAAAACAAAACTGTATCGTTCTAAATCCGATTGCAGATGCCTTAGAGTAAAAATAGGCGAAACTCGTCTGGGAGAAGCAAATGACAGTTGCAGTAAGTAAAGGCGGTTTTATTTACAAGAGTTATTGCAAATATCACATGAAATGTTAACTTGGATTGATATATATGTTTGAGGTTCTCACCCTCTGTTACTTCTGGCCTGCAATAGTGCGTGTATTTTCACTCGTTTTTTGTTATTTTACCACATATTTTATGTTTGCGTTGTCGGAAACGCTTTTATAACCTCGTAACTTTTATTTCGTCATCCGAATCGGCCTCTCGTCCTAACTTTGCTTTCATGTTGAAGTAACTTCAGGTAATATGATATCCGCTCAGACGGTACAATTAAGTTTAGACCTCTCTGTTGTGGTGTGATAAATACAGTTCAAACCAAAGAAGCAGAAAAGCCTTACGAAATACAGGTAAAGTATAACTAATATAGTCGCAGATTTAAACGTTTGAAATAAAGGAACCGTTTTGGGCTAATGTGACGATAATGCTCGGTACTATACACGGTTACATTCGTGCTGCCAAAGAATATCGGTCAGGACTTTTTCATCTTGAAGTGGATTTTAAAGGTTTGACCTCCTTATGTGTGTTGTCGCGGACAGTATAAACCATTTTCGTAAACAAAGGAGTGAAAAAAGAAGCTAATCACTACAGAAATACCCACTTCCTTTTTCTTGCCTGTCATAACATAATACTGGCGTACTAGAGTGATAATCACGTCGAGATATATAGTCAGAAACTGCGAGAGAGTGTTTGTTGCTGTACAACAGATCCGCACTGTGCACCTGTTTACATTGGACGTCGTCACGAGCAGCACGGAGTCTTTGGGACACGTGCGGCAGGCGGCATGTGTGCGCGCCCAGGCTCATGTGCGCTGCGTTTGCGCAATCCGGGGCCGGCCGCTTTGAGAGATCAACGCAGAATTACTGCAATGTTGCGAGAATTAAATATTTAAATTACAACGCGCTGTGTACCCGGCTTTAACAACTTCGTAATTCTTACAACTAAACACACGTGCGCCTGCGCCGTGCAATTTGTCGTAACTGCCTTTAGGCAAACACTACAGTCAGCAGACTGCCATGTGTTTGCCATGTGTTGATGAGCATTGCTGTGCAACTGTTTACTCTAGTAGAGGTATGGCAGCCGAACGCCGCTAGCCTGCGTTACGCGGCTGCCGCTATTGTCCTGCGTGTCTCTTGTCTGCCGTAGTTTTCCTCTTCTTTTTGCGGCGGGTAGGACTGATACGTGCGGATTAGACCCGTATGTTCCTGTTTTCCATTTTTTAAATATATTTTTATTGCAGGAAACGATCGGTCAACCACACAACCACACGTTTGTGGTTTTAGTTTCCGTAGAGGGAACGCGTTTACAAAATCGTTCGTCGACACAACAGTGTGGTGCAACTTTGTCATTTTGAAGATACTGCTAGCGATTCGAATTTTTGAACTAAGAGACTATCCGCCAGCATTCTTAGCGAGATCCCCCCCCCCCCCCCAGTTTCTCAGTATATCATCAGAGCAAGGCACTGTTGCACGAAAGTTCGCCGTTGGATTGAGAGTAAAATGTGGCGACGAAATGTTGCTACATGTGCACCTTTTAAAAGCACTTCTGTTGCTGTAATGCTGATATTTTTCAGTCAGCTAATAAAACTACATGTATATACTTTTTGTTTGAAAAATATTAAATTTTTGAACTACTTGCTGTACAAAGCACCCATGTGTTCCTCATGGGCGTCCGTTCGATGTCGTGCGTGACTTACACGTGTCGTCACTTAACGAATACATGATGTTTATAAACTAGTTACACAACAGTAACTTTCATTTGTGAAAAGAGTAAATCGCTTAGAGAAATGTTTGATACAGCACTGAATGCAGTATATCTTCAAGTTTTATTCCCGTCTAACACTGTTACCAACGTTTCCGCTAAGTGGCATGCGTGAATGACTTATTACAACGGTTATCATGGAGTCGTATAACGGTGCAGATCGTGCGTTACGTTGTTTATGGTTTTATGAATCCAAATCCGCTACTACAGTTGAGAGACAATTCAGGACTAAATATCACAAGCCACCACCTCAAAGACAAACTGTGTTATTAACTGGTACAATCGTTTTAGGACGGCTGGTCAGGGCGGCCAGCAGTCTCTGAAGCAGTAATTGCACAATTTCGACAGTCTTACATTCGTAGTCCTGGTAAATCAACGAGACGTGTCAGCGTAGATAGAATATTCCCAGTTTTACAGTGTGGAAGGCATTATGGAAACGCCTGTCATTCAATCCCTACAAATTGGAGCGCAAGCTTTAAGAGAAAGTGATAAATAAAGAAAAAGAAAGAGCTGAGTATTATGTACAAATGTTTAACAAAAGACAGACTTAAGTGATTTTCTTAATAAAATGGTGTTCAGTGACGAAGGCCCCTTCGATGCCAATGATAAAGTGAATCGGCACGTTGTTTGGATATAGAATGAGCAATAACCATATCGCGTAACTGAACACGTACGGGACTCGCCTAAGGTAAACTTTTTTTGTACTGTTTGCTATAACACGATTTACTGTCTTTTTTTTTTTTTTTTTTAGCCAACTGTAAATGACGTATCTTATCTGGATAGCTGGAGCATTATCTAATGCTTCATTTACAACAGGATATCCATACAGAATTTATTTTCCAGCAAGACGGTTCACCACGGCATGGTCATAGTGAAATTGACACGTGTCTCTGTAGGAATGTCCCGACTTGGGTTGGGGTTGCGTTGTTTGGGAGGAAAGAGACCAAACAGTGAGGTCATCGGTCTCATCGGATTAGGGAAGGACGGGGAAGGAAGTCGGCCGTGTCCTTTCCAAGGAACCATCCCATAATTTGCCTGGAGCGATTTAGGGAAATCATGGAAAACCTAAATCCGGATGGCCGGACGCAGGATTGAAACGTCGTCCTCCCGAATGCGAGTCCATTGTGCTAACCACTGCGCCACCTCGCTCGGTGTCCCGACTTGTATTGGACGTTGGTGGAACAATATCTTGACCACCACGGTCGCCTGATATAACCCAGAATTGACACATCTCAAGGATGTATTGTGATCAGTACTTCCCCAAATGTAGACCGATTCACTAAGGATATGGGGACGCCTAGGCAGACAGCGAAATACGTGGCAGCAGCTGCTTAGGGTCCTGCTACTGTCCTGTCGTCTCTGGTGGTGACCACAAGTGAGAAACACAGGCTCCTACATTCGATCCGGATGGCAATAAAGCGTAGTGTGTTGTCCCGACCCCCTCCCGAGGAAGGAGGCCAAACTATGTGTGAAACATGATCCTGCTTTGACGAGGGCCACGCTGCGATGACGAAGTGGTGGCAGAGCTTTGACCTGACACTGGCTGCGCCCACCTGCAGTCGGGGAAACCAGCGAGCTCGAGACGCCGGCAATTTACTGCTGCTGGCGTCGCCGCCTACTGCCGTACGTTAGCGATGCTATCTCCGCCGCCCAGATACGCAGCCTTTAATTGGCGCTTGTAAACCTCGCGTCCACTGCTACAGTAAACGTTGACCCAGCAGGCTGTCGGATAAACGTTGGCTCTGCAGTTTCTTAATGCAGGAGCTTTACGAGCGGTTTCTGCGTCGGCTCTCGTTATGAAGCCATCCTGCGACCTTAGACAACGATGTTTATAGGTCGCAGTCATTGTTCCTCTTCCGTGCACTACTTGATAATGAGTTCTTGTACAGCTACCTCTGTGGACGATTAAATCCAAATTAGAGAAATGTTGAGAGCAATAGTTCTCATTCAATTTCGTATTACCTTTCACAACCAGAAGTAACATATATAACTACAGGTACAGCTATCATGTAGATATGGAACTGTCAGATTAGAAAGAGGCATTATGTCGATAAAACAGTTAAAAAATAAAAATAACGCTGACAGATCATATCACTTGTACTCGGTGCAAAAGAAAAGCACTCATGAATCCCAAGATTCTTTTGAACACCATATGTTGCACTAAACAGGGTCATATTGGAGGTGATACGCTGACGCCTTTCTCCGACCTTTGACCTGACTCATGCAGCCAGTTACACGGGACCTACACTTTTAACGTGAGGTGAAAGAAGTGATCAGAGACAAATAAAAATCCTGCGAGTTAGTGGCGATCGAACCCGAGACGTGAGGATTTGTAATGTAGCACTTCACTGCAGAGCCACCAAGCCAGAAAATGGGTAAGCCCTGTTGCACTGTCCTTTTCGATGTTAAGAATAAACAGTAAAATTGGCCTCAGCAGTCAACCTGGCTTCCTGATGCGACAGGGACGGCTAAGAACTCGGCACGCGAGAAGCAATGCTGTCTTTGTCGTGTCCGTAGCCCTCTCGCGTGGCTCCATACCCCCACCGTCACGCTATCGTGTATGAGCATGAGGAGAGGCAACAGAGGGAAACTGCGAAAGCACAGTGCATTGGCATGGATACGACTTCACATTTCTTGTCAACCTATTTTAAATGGGAATTACAATACAAATCAATCAGTTCTACCTTTACATGCATAGCAATGCTTTAAACTGAAACGCCAAAGGTCTCCACAACAGCAGTAAGACTAGCAGTGCCCTCAAAACATTTAGAATATCATTCTTGTAATGCTTTCAAGGCCATAATGAATTATCCGAACCTCGCGATTTCTTTTACGCCCGTGAGCTTAGGGAAATGGACTGTGTTTTTTTTTTCAGAATTTGCTCCTTCCACAATGCGATTTTATTTTTAAATGGATCGCCATCAAATCAGAAATTAGATATTTCTCACCTTGTAGTGTCTTACCGTAGGCAATGTGGTCAGGTCCACTGAAAATGCGAGGTCTGCAACCCATTCCGGGTGTTCTAACTTTCGTTCTGGCTCTTCTTGTTTTTTCATAAATTCAACAATGGCGGGTCTTAAATCGAAAAACCGTTCCAGACATGTTCCTCGACTTAACCATCGTGCTTTTTAGAAATATGTCAAGTGTCCATAATCTTCGTACAGTTACTCCGAAAATTGTTGCAACTGACAGTGAAATAATACGGGTGACTTCAGAAAACTTACTTTTCGTACCACCAATTTCATCACGTCGTCCATACCTGCAAAACAATGAATCCCTTTCTTCATTTGTTGTAATTTTTTTCGTCTTTTGTCGTCAGCTGAATCTTCAAATTCTTTCTGCCTGGTGTTGCAATGTCGTACCACAGCACGTTTGCTGTACCCGTCGATTGTGCGAGTGTATTCTTATCCTTCTCCTCTGTCATTCCCATTCATTCTTGAAAGTTTGTGACGATGTACGGCTAGATTGCCTCTTTTTGTGCGAACGGCCAATGGTCGTGTGAAATTCTTTCATACCACGAACAAACAGCGCTGAGACAACGATTCTGCCGAACTGAAGAAAGATGTGCCGATCGAAAAATACCTCCCCGTAGTGATAAAGGAAATGCCACGTCGTACCGAGTACCTCAAAGGAGTACCGAGCGAAGCCGGGACAGGCAGTCTCAGCCCGCACATCGTGTTCGCGTGCTGTTTGGCACGCCGTCGCCGACCCTGTAATAGGACCTCTCTCTCTCTCTCTCTCTCTCTCTCTCTCTCTCTCTCTCACACACACACACACACACACACACTCACTTAAGCGCACGTATATTTGTATATTTATATTCGTTTTCTATAGGTTCCACAGTTTAATTGTGCAAGAAAAAATAGCATATACGTATACATTTATGTCTGACAGCATGTTTGTGTATATGATCGACGCGACGTTACTACTATTGGACGATGGGAGATCTACTGTACTATAACACAAAATGGTACAAAGTTTACCGATAGCATTCGAGGATCAGTCACAAAGCTTATAGTGCGTCTGCGTAAAGTTCTTTCCAAGGTCCAGTTGGGTATCCAAAGAATGCTTTTTCTTGCATAGTTTAACAATCAAACTCGATATGAATGTGAAACTGCAACCTCTTCAGTTATGCCGTCTTTGCACTAATGTATGAGAGAAGACGGTAAGAAACAGTGGAAGTAGTAAAAGCTTGCCTCGTTTCTCCTAACGCTTTGAAAATTATCGATGCCGGTTTTGGTCTGTTCTGGACAACTGCTGTCACTTATATAGAATGTCTCATTTTCAGTAAAGCTACGACAGCATTTGAGGCACAAATGATACAAACGTCTTTGATATGTTTAAGTGTGAACCATTTGGAATTATTTGCCTTCCCAGTGTATTCCATTGGACATTGGTCTTTTCACATGGTGATTGCGAGTACTGACGAATATGCTGTAGCGGTACTGGTCAGTAAAGTCACATCGCTGCGTCATGCCGGACAAGTATGGAATGCTTTCGAGAGGTCTTCCTTACGTCGTTACGAAGAAAAATTAGTCTTTACGTGTCTCTCTAATCTCACTAGTTTCTCTTTCGTCACTGATTGCACGCGTCGAGCAGCTGCTTCATTAATAACGTAGCAAAGTCTGTCCGGTCTGAAACGCTTATTAATTGATTAATTAAACCATCAGCTGCTTATCTACTGGTGTACAGCGAGTGTCTCTGCAGGTGGCTTGAGATAATTAATGTGACCAGTGTCGTTGATGTTGTTGAATACTTCTAAGTCTGTGGAATTTCTCTTTGTCGACTGTTAATCAGCTTGACGAAGGTGTGGTCAGTAATAGATATCTCGGCTGCAGAGCTGTGGTCATCGTATGCCGTCACTTAATTTAAATTCGCAGAACACTCACTCAAACACACATCCTCCCTTCATACATTTACCGCCGACATCAGGATGTTCATCTCTCGTGCCTCAAATATCTTCCTTGAATTTGAGTAAAGAGATACCTTTCAAGCGTCAGGTTAAAAGCGTTTAGGACTTCTTCTCTTAGCTATAGGCACATTTTTCTCGAGAATGTTGCCAGGGTCCTTTCTAGTGTCTTTGGTAATCAACTCTGCTGCTTTCTTCTCTCTTCTTTATTTTTCGATTTGTACAGAAACTGCAGCTCAGTATTCTGATTTGCGTTTGTCTGCCTACAAGGTCACAAGATGTAATCTAAAATAAATCAGAAAGAATAAGCTCCATGATGATTATTTCATTCGTAATCCGCAGTGGATTTGTCATATTTTACATAGAATGTTTTTGTCTGCTCCATACGTCCAATAGTCGACCACTGTAATACATAGTGCTGCCAAAGCAGCAGTTCCTACTAAAACATGAAAAGTACAACACCGACAGTCAAAAACAAAACGCCGGCCACTGTGACCGAGCGGTTCTACGCGCTTCAGTCCGGTACCGCTGCTACGGTCGCAGGTTCCAATCCTGCCTCGGGCGTGGATGTGTGTGATGTCCTTAGGTTAGTTAGGTTTAAACAGCTCTAAGTCTAGCGGACTGATGACCTCAGCTGTTAAGTCCCACAGTGCTTAGAGCCATTTGAGCCATCAAAAACAAAACACTTTATGTGGTAGAAATGGAAACTTATCCTTATCGCTCTCCACTGTCGCGACTGGACTAAGCACACATGGTGCAGTATATAAAATATATGGTGAGAGCGAACTACACGAAAACAAACGTATTTTAGTTACAAATATCGTGCGTGCACACACTTTTTTCAACATGTCAACATCACTACAGATATTCGGATTTAGTTTATGACATACTCGATATGCGTGCCATCATTGGCGACAATGTGGCGTAGGGAAGCAGTGAAATTCCGTATGACCCGCTGAAGTGTCGGAACATCGATGCTGTCGATGACCTTCTGAATAACAGTGTTTTCAGATCAGCAGTGGTTTTGGGGTTATTACTATAAGCGTTGTCTTTAATATAGCTCCACAAAAAGGGCTCTTACGTGTTCCGATACGGTCCACGCCAGTGGCGATCCCCAAAGTGCTCCTGCAGGACATCAAACACTCTCTTGCTTCGATGGAGTCGAGCTCCATCTTGTATGAAACACATCTTGTCGAAATCAGGGTCACTTTGTATAATGGGGACGAAAAGATCGTCCAAAACCTTCACTACCGTTCGGTAGCCACCGTGCCATGAAAGAATGTCGCACGGATATTCTGTGATTGGATAGTGCACATCACACAGCCAACCGTTGAGGGTTAAGAGATTTCTCGATCACGAACTGCCGACTCTCAGTCCCCCAAACGCGCCAATTTTGCATCTATCCAGATGAAAGTGGGCTTCGTCGCCAAACCAAACCGTACAGCGCATACTAATTCCCGTTATGCCCCTCAGCCAACCGTGCAGTTTGAACTTCCTAACGCAAACCGTTCAGAAGTAATGACGATTTTATTTCATATAATTCAATAATTGTCACCCTGTACAACTCTTGATAGCCAAGAAACATTTGTAGGCAAGGAGCTGCGAAAAATGACCAGTCTGAGTGTCTGAATTCAGTTACAACACCACTTGTCGGGGTAGGACACAAGTTAACACACCCTCTAAACCCAAGTCTTTCAGTGGGTCGGCAAAACAATGAAACGACTACTGTGGAGGCGGGAATATAACACTCACTGGAGAAGTCAGCCAAGTCGGGACTCGCACAGAACTCTCTCTCTCTCGCTTGGCCTTTGAGGCCACATTTTGTGTTAAGATGCGATGCGGTAGCGCTTGGCAACTCCGGGAGGACTGGTGCCGTCGGTGATGCTGCTTGTACTTGAAACATCTCTATGGTGGTCGATTATCGACGGCACCGCATTAAAAACGAACCAACCAAAGTGAATATGAGGCAAACCGAAGCTTGGGGCATTAGCGAGGCTAGATGTTACTTGATGTCTTGCCCACATCGTTGTTATCCGAGTCAAGTATGCCTAAGAGGAAAAGTATATTGGCGTAGAGAAATACAGCGTTATCGTCAACTAATCTTTGAAAGAATACTGTTCAGGAACACTACTACGTAAATTGTGTTAGGATTTGCGAATGCTAAATGTTACGTATTAGCCTCTGGGCCCATGAAAAGCGTTAAAAGATTATATGTGAAGGTTTCAAAGTATGAATATAATTTACAGTAGAAAGCACTCGAACCGATAGACAATGGCTAATGTACGGCTTTTGTTGGTATTTTCCATATGTGAGATAGTAATTGACTCTTTGATTCCTATGCTACCATTACTTTGTTTGGCACGTGGAGGAAAACACTTTGCTCCTAAACGGACGAATTACTTCGTAATTTTGTAAGCTGTATACTAAGGCCCTTTGGTAGGATAGTGTACCCAAAATCCCCATAGTTTTTACGTAACTGTGATGGCGGATATTTAGCAATCTGTAACAAGTAATGTTTGAAAACCTTTTTTGTGATTTCAGATTGCTGAATAAAAAACTGCTGTTTTCCCGTAAATAATTTGAACATTCGATACGCTAGGAGAAGTTGAAGTTTCATATTATAATCGACCTCTTGTCATGTAAGGTAATGAATTTCGGACAATTTTGCTATCATAGTATGTAAGCTCGGTGCCATTATCGCCGTAAGATTAGACAATTGGGTGCTCTAACAGCCAGTGTATATCTAATTGCTACAATATTCCAATACTGGTCTGAATAAAATACGAAAACCGGACATACAATTCAGTTCTACTCGTAACAACATTTTGGCGCGAAATATGGACGGACAAGGCAACTCTAGAATTGCCTAGTGAGGGATTTGCTGTGAAACGTCTCGTCTGTACACAAGTCTCAGAAACGGTTCGCGAAGTGCGGCAAGTTTAGTAACGGACAGGGCGTGGACGCAAGGCGCCTCGGAAATAAAAACAGGGCGCCGCTTTATTAATTACGGCGCGAAGTGTTTGTGACAGCGGCGGGCGGTGACTAATTGCCGCGGGATTGTTCTTGCGGGCGCGCCCGCCGCCGCCGGCTCGATACACTGGCTCGGCTCGCGTCGCGTCGCGTCGCTGTTAATACTGCACCAGTGTTTACGGCGCCTGCGGCTTTACACCGGCCGGGCGCACCCGTGAAACTTGAATGAGTCCGGCAGGAGCGCGCATTACCTCTTCCCATTCATTCAATAAATAATCGCTCGCTGATGTCCGGTCACGGAAGACGTTATCCGGTAATGCGCTTCTACGCCCGATGTAACCTCATGCCTTTACTACCAACTACTTAAGGTTTTAAATTCGGGAATAGAAAGTACTTAGGGCTTATGAGTAAGTATGCAGATAGCGCTGTTTTCAACTGCATATGTGCACGCTCCGATATACGGCAGCCTGTTCCTAACACACGTCTGATGCTCGAACTGTGCTCGTCTTATTTCTCTCGTCGTGTACTTGGACACGGTCGATACGGGGCATTTCATTAATCCGTACTTTTCTGGTGGGTTATTTCAGTTGTATCCAGCGGATCGTTGTGCCGATAACTATTCTGAACAATCACGAATGAACTCTTATGTTTTGTGATGCGTAGCACGGAAAAAGGCTGTAATAGTTGCTTGGCAGTTCGCCGTTGATTCTGTGCACTGCTAACGGATTGAGTGAGACGTGGGCCCTCTAACTCAGCAAAAAGAAATGCTCGGGACCTGATTACTACACCATCAATTCTGCTAGGTCTTGACTTCTTTATGTGCAGTTACAGCGTAAAACGAAAGGCACGTTGCAGAAATAGCTGAAAGCTTGTGTCCATTGGTAATAATAAGTATTGCGTGCGTGTTGCTTATGGCGGTTTTTTTTTTTCACACTCTTTGCACGCTGAGCCTGCCCAGTCGTCTCTGCGCAAATGATGACCCCGAAACTTTTGTAGATATCGATTGGCAGGCTGGTACCCACTCAAATCTTGAAGACTAAAACGTTACCTTCTATTAGGCTTGCGATGTGAAATGATGTAAGACTAGACGTCGTGGGACAAATCTCGTTAGTGTTCCACCCTTGGTAAAGTGAGGACACGCAACTTTTTGATGGCGATGGCCTGGTATTAACTTGAGCATCATAATACGGTTCGTAAGGGCAGAAATACTGCTAACAATATTACGTCTCTTGCAATGGACTTGGAAAAACTTTCGTGACCAATGGGTATGAGACGGCTTTAGTTTTTGATTTTTCGAGGGGTTATGACAATGTTGTCATACCTGATATCATTAAAAAATTGAAGCTGCTACACCTCCCGGTATCGCTTTTACTAATTATTTGCTCGGCAGTGGTAATGCCCGTGACCAGACAACGAGTTATGCAGGCCTCGCGTAGTGACCTGTGGCCTTCTACAGGATGCTATATTGAGCCCCTTACTACACACACTGGAGACTCTGTTCAGCCTAAACGTCAAAGTCACGAGAAGGTTGTGGCTTCACGACGCAATTGACAGGCTACACTCGAAAAGCACTTGTGATATTCACGAGGAAACAACGCAATTACTTCTCATCTGAACTTCAGTCACATGCTAAACTACTTGGTGTCTACTTTGGCTGCAAACTTACTTGGACACGTCATATTGCGTATCTCATAGACAAGGTTGAACACACTGCGAAAATAATGCGAATGCTTGCTAGAGTTTGATGGGGAATGTAACTGGCTCTGAGCACTATGGGACTTAACATCTATGGTCATCAGTCCCCTAGAACTTAGAACTACTTAAACCTAACCAACCTAAGGACAACACACAACACCCAGCCATCACGAGGCAGAGAAAATCCCTGACCCCGCCGGGAATCGAACCCGGGTGCGGGAAGCGAGAACGCTACCGCACGACCACGAGATGCGGGCGAATGTAACTGACAGGCCACTTAACACTTTATAGCTTCTCGATCCGGTGTGTCTTCGATCATGGCAGCTGGAGTTACTGCCCATCGGGGAAGCTATTTATTATGGGATGCAGCTTTTCCGGCTCGTATTGGTCCTCACGGATTCCCGGAGTGTTTTGCAGAAACTACAACACCTGGCTTTTGATAAACAGACTAATAGATATTTCTTGGAGGCCACAATAGACGCGCAGACATTGGGTATCGACGTCCGTTTACTTCGGATCAAAAGGCGTCAAAGCATTCTCCATAACGAAACTCTTGGCCGCCTAGCTAAGTTTAATATAACTGAAGGACAGTTATGCCCGACACCTACCCCTTATACTGATTTCAACTCGACGGTCTAGAAAGCTGCTTATTACAACCGGAATTTTCAATTGCACTTATCCGAGCACCACAACGGCGGCCACCTGACGGCCATACAACCGAACGTCTCTTCTAGGCCATGGTTCACATCGCTTAAGCTTAGTAGACGTCACGTGACCCCTCTTCCCCATATAAAGAAAAATTTATAAATAATCCTCATGAAGCTGGGACATGGGTTCTACCTCGCCTAGCTATCTATACCTGTTAATACCTGTTAAAAATAATCCCTTCTGGACACTGATTAGGACATGACGGCGTCGACAGATCTGAACCACGTCGTATTGGCGTGTACCAAGTACTGGGCCGCACAGACGGTCTTGTACAGAAAAAAAAAAAAAAAAATGGGTGCGAAGGGCTACCCCCTCTCCACAGTGTTCAACTGGTTTACTTCACCGGTTCGATATACGTAGGTATTATTTGCTCGCAAACTATTTCAAAGACGCCACACCGTTGTCGAGCTTTCGATTTAAAGTTGCTGTGGATACCATACTCGTCTGGAACCACGCTGGTTCGAATCCTGGGTCGGAAATTTGTGCTTTCTTTAAAATTTATGTAACGAACTCATCTTTGTACTTCGTACTTTTATAATGTCGTTCGTACATCGAACTCTGTTTCTATTGTTCTACTGTGGAAACTGCAGTTATGTTAACACGGCACTTTTGTAACTTGATCTGTTGTTCGCTGTATGGTTTTTGCTGCTCAGAACCTTAAAATAAATAAATAAATAAAATAATGTGAGAAGCGGCTTGTGTGCTTTCTATCGGCTTTATAGGCCGCGACTAGGTGCAGTCTTCTCATCTACTGCGCTCCAAACCTCAAGTCTTGCATAAGGAATACGGCAGTAAGGCACCGATGGCACCGACACATACATACACAACATAAGTACTGGACGTCTTGTACAACTATTGCTATCGCAGATGTAAAAGTTCGAATTCCCGGTTTTTTTTTTTTTGTGAATTCTCTTACCGACTTGGTGGTTTTTCTTTTTTTTCCCCTCTAAATGTTGTCGTATCGTTGTTTCTGGCCCTCCTCTAAATAAAGCAACTGAATATGATACTGATCAGCTTTTAATGTGCTTAAAGCGTTGTCATTGTTAAGCCCTTTCTCTTCCGTTCCAGTCTCGGTCCGAACTGCAGCAAAGCTGTACCTGCTTGCTGGCGGTGACTTCACTGCGGTTGTCCTTCGCGGCTCCGCTTGTGGCGTACCCGTGCATGCGGATCACGTCAATACCTCTATGCGATCACACGTACATACGGACCTCATTACAGGATTCTCATACGTGAAGGCGTTTACCCTTTGCTTTGTCTAGGTAAAAAGTTAACACAAAGCGTTTGTCGACAAATGCAGAGCATGTGCAAACCATGTGTTTCGTGCTAGTAACGGTGTTATACTTTGTTGAGGTGAGGAGGCACATGTTGCCAATTTACGTGTAAGCACTGTAATAAAAGTGGTGTCTTTCAACTACAGAATTCGCTTTTTGCTTTTGTGTTACACTATTGATGGCCACGGTAGACGTGAAAGAAAACTTACTGTGCCGTATTACAGAATATCCTGTTCGATTCTTTCCATAACTCTTTTTCTGTACAGCGTATAGGGATTGCTAATATCAAGAGAGTGAAATCAAAAAGCTCCCTTTGATATTGTGAAGGTGCTGCAAAACATGTAACAAACAACGAACGAAAAATGGGCTAACTATGAAGGGTGTGTAGCTTTCGTTTTCAGGCATCTTCTCGAACTATGATTTCATTTGTATGATTAATAATTGAGGTGAATCACATGCTGACTGGCAATTTGTGATCGATGATAATGTGTTTTAGAAATAATTTTGGCGTTCTAGTTTTTTTTTATAAACAGAAGCACTTCCGTCTTTTTACTAGCAGTCGATATGAAGTGAGACATTCGTGACTGGAGGAATAGATTCGGATACTGCTCATCCCCCTCTCCCCTCAACAAACTGTAATAGCATTCGACTACAATGAATTTTCGAAAGACCAGGAAAGTACGCATTAACTGATAAAGGGACGTCAATCTAGATCCTGATACGGAAGATGTGTCCCGTCCCAAGTTTGTTACTACTGTGACCATGTACAAAATTGCAGACTAATGAATTTAGATAATGCTGCCTGTACTTAAGTCGGTTTCGTTTTCATTCAGTTGATCACACCGTAAATACAACATGGTAAAATCGTCGTCTTGTTGCGAAAAAACGTGTGATACAAGATCGGATTACACGAAGTGAGAGTGAGAGACTACTGGCCGGACGGAATGGCCTACTCTTACAATATCTGCATTTAATACGTACATTACGGGTTGGGATGGCAGTGATTGTGCGGCCGTAGGAAACGATTTGTATGACCTGATGTTCTCTGAAGCAAAGTGTGAAAGGAAGGATACTGGCAGAGCAGAAGGACCTGGTTTTCCACTACCTATATTAAATAAGAACATTATTGGGCAGGGTGACGTGGGCTGCTCTCTTAATAGGAAGCAATATATGTTCGCAAAATACGAAACTTTTTTTGTCAGTGGATCTGTTTACCGCGATTGAAAATACAATAAAGGAAAAAAACCTGATCTTTCTGCAATATTTTTGTAGGTAAGTACTAATAAAATGTTGTCTCATGTCTGAAGTGTATTGTCACCGCATGTTTGATACGCATTTGGTGGACATAACAGCGCCTCTGTGCGGAAGCGATTTTACAAAAACGATTCAAATGACTCTGAGCGCTATGGGAATTAACATCAGAGGTCATCAGTCCCCTAGAACTTAGAACTACTTAAACCTAACTAACCTAAAGACATCACACACATACATGCGCGAAGCAGGATTCGAACCTGCGATCGCGCGGTTCCATACTGAAGCGCCTAGAACCGCTCGGTCACAACGGCTGGCCGAGATTTTACAAGTGACGTGTGACCTGCGTATTTTGTTCATAGACATCGCTGCATGAGGTTATGGTTAGCTACATGTTAATGGCGAAGAAAATGCACGGTCGGTGTTAATATGTTTATAATGCAGCGAGCAGGCGGGGTGTTCTAGGAATATGAGGGGGAAATGGGAGTAAGTGGATCCGAGCTAATCCCTGCCAGAATGTTCAAATGTGTGTGAATTCCTATGGAACCAAACTGCTGAGTTCATCAGTCCCTAGACTTACGCACTACATAAACTAACTTATGCTAAGAACAACACACACACACACACACACACACACACACACACACACACACACCAATGCTCGAGGGAGGACTCGAACCTCCGGCGGGAGGGGCCGCGCAGTCCATGACATGGCGCCTCAAACCGCGGGGCCACTGCGCGCAGCAATCCCTGCCAGTACCAGCATGCACATTCGTATGCAGCCGCGCGCCTGCGCTGCAGCTGGCTCCGTATTAACTACGGTACGAAAAAAAAGTCGCGCACGGACATTCCCGACGGGTCTTGGGCCGCCTACGTGCTCGCTCCGCTACCCGGGCGAGGGAGGGCCGGCGAGTACTGGGTTCGCGAATTTACGCCTCCGCTCCCATTTTTGTTAATGAACTACCGCGCATTCGGCAGCGGCTGCGAGGCTGTCATCCGGCGGAAAAATTTTCGTTCCAGTTGCTAGTTCTGGCTGGTATTTGGCCACGACGCAGCAGCACTGTTGAGGAGGTTTTGATAAAATTTTCTGATGCTTCTCATTTCTACAAGATACTTACATCGACTGCAAAATTTATGTGGCAGAGTGTAATCGGAAGCATTCGAAATCACGGCAGAGAAGAACGTCATAACATAAATCACACCATTACTGGCAACCTGTGCAATATTTCACAGCAGTTTCACCTGCTCTGGGCATTACTGTATTGCTTTAACATCGTATATAAATTTGGATAAATATTTCTTTTTTAGTTTTCCTTAGAGTGAATTGGAGTGACAATCTTTAAAACAAAGGCGTTTTTCGTTGCGATGGAATCTTCTCATGAAATATCAGTCACCAGTTTTCTCCTCAGAATGCGAAAACATTCTGTTGGCATTCACCTACATAGGGATAAATGATCATCACGATAAAATAAGAGAAATCAGGGCTCGCACGGAAAAATTTAAGTGCTCGTTTTTCCCGCGTGCCGTTCGAGAGTGGAACGGTAGAGAGACAGCATGAAGATGGTTCATTAACCCTCTACCAAGCACTTTATTGTGAATAATATAGTAATCACGTAGATGTAGATGTAGGCATCCTTGAAACTAAACTTTCGAAATTGTTTCATTCGCCGGAAACAGAGCAAAACTATGTAATGACATCTTACTGTCGCTTGTCCCAGCTCTTCTACGTTCGAAAGAAGAAAGTATGTTGGAAGCATTACTTATTTCAGCTTATGCAGGTCACTTCCCTATGTCCTCCTGGAGTTTTCATGCTGACAAAAAATATTAGTGTCCGAAACATATCGTTCGAAGGGCTAGAATTTTGCATAATAATATTAGTTATTGTTGTTAATTTACTGACTGTGAGAAAATACTCTCGTAAAACTATGGTAAGACGAATAACAACGAGTCATGGCGGGCAAGGTGCACTAGGCTGGGACGTTTCTTGGCTTGTTGTTGTCAGATTGATTTGAGTCGCCGTTTGACAACTTATTTAATACGCAACCGTCAGAATGCTTCAGACCTTTGTATGTTATCTTTTTCTGTAATTCACTGAACGAAAATTAGATACTATGTTTTGATTCCTTGGAATGCGCTATTCCAGAAGCAACTTCCCAGATGTCGTGCTTTAATTAGTGAAGGTACCACGATGTGTGCATAGCTAGATCATTAAAAAAGCGGATGTAGAACTACAACATAGATTAACTTTTCAAAATGTAAGGTTCTGAGACAGCAGACTATATACTGTGGTTGCTGTGTGCTAAAAGAGGAACCTAGCGATTTACAAGGACTTACTATTCTGTAACTTAACAAACTTGTGCTATTTTGTTCGTTACAAAGTGAAAATTCAATATAATCACCTCTGCTGAGTATGTTTACGTTTACAGTGTCAAAAGGAAAGAGGGATTGCTGTGTCTCAGTTAGCGGGAAACAAAGAAATGATGTTTCGACTGGTACGTTCTGTGCGCCGTGCACTGGCGCTTCCGGTATGACACATTGGACGCCTAGCACCCTGCGAACTAATTTTGGAATATTATTTATTACAAATTTGTGGAGACCACTCGGCAATAGTGGCAGTTGGGTCGTGTGTGTGTGTGTGTCAAAGAGAGGGAGAAATTGGAAAACATGTAATAGCTTTCCCCATTTTCGTCGGTAGTGGATGTTCGAACATTTGCGAAAGCAGTGGACGCCCCGGAAATAGGTAAATTAGATCGTATGCGGAAACACGGAATAGTAAATATCGCGACTTTGAGTTTGCGTGTGGAACAGTGAGGCGAGCCGGCAGCATTAGTGGCAAGAAGTGGTCGGTCACGAAGTGAGCAGCGGCCGGCGGAGTACTGATGATGTGATGTGGTGTGCATGCAGAGTGGAGCTGTGACGGGCGGCAGCGAGCGGTCGGCAGGCAGACCGAAGGCTGCCCCAGGCCGCGTTACGCAAGCGGGTTAGCGCTGGCGCTGGCGCTGGCGGGCATGCGCGCGCACGCCGCCTAATTGGATAACGACCTCGAGGACGGCCGCCTATGGATGTGCGTGCGCGCCGCGGCGACACCTCGCCATTGGCTATCCTTTCCGGCCACCCTCCTTCTTCCCTTCCGTGCTCGCTTTTCTTATACCTCGCGCAGTGAAATAGCTGTTTTTAAGACGTAAGGGATTACTTTGTTACACTTAAGGCTACGACAGAAATTATCATGTCCCATAGAAATAATTTTATTTTAAAGACTGCAGAGTAGAGAAGAAGGATAGTGACACATTGCATTGCAGGCATGTTGGAAAGGAGATCTGAAGCAGATCATCAGCCTTTCGCTACCATTGCGACACCGTTATATGTGTTCGACTCGCGTCACCTGCCGATGCGTGCTGCTTTTTCCAGACTACGCAGACGGTTTGCGAATAACCTCTAATCTTCGCTTTTTAGTAAGGCAAGTCTGTTCTTCAGCAAATTTTTCTTCGCTTCGGTATCCGGGGTGAAATAACACCGAGCTAGTGAGAGACTGACCACTGCGATTAGCTTGTGACGGTCTTCCATACATTTGAAATAGCAACGCCCCATGCTCGAAACGCATGTTTTCTTAGTACAAAACACGTATTCGCGGCACCGGGAAAGTTTATTTTGTTTCCCTTTAAGTTCTTTTACATTTAGCTTCTTGGAGCTCGTAACACTTCGTTACCAGAACGAACCTCTTAAAGTGGCACTGATCTTATCTCCGAGGAGTGTGTAAACACAAGAGAAGATTTATGCATAATTTGTAATGCATAAGTTGCCAATCTCCCGACGACTGACCATTGCGATAATCAAAATTCGGCTAATTTGCATCGGTTTGAAATTTTGCATTTGGTTTGTAATTTAACGTGGCGACACGCCTGCGTGTCTGAAGCTCAGCTGCAAATGCTTGTCGAGAACGAGTTGCGGCTGAAGCTGTCGGCGTGCAGCGCTGGGCGCAGCGACCTCGGCGCCGCCACCGCAGACCGCAGCCGCAGCCGCTCATGTGCCACCTGTCTTACAGCGCCCGCCTCGCTTTACTGCCTGCCTGTAGGCCGGCCTCAACTGTCGTCACCTCCACCGGGGTGCACGAGGCCGCGGCTTTTCTCCAAGAATGTGTACCGCGTCAGATAATACACCGATCAGCCCAAAAACTGGACACAAGTCCACACGTGGAAAGGGCGTCGTTCCCCAAGTTTGGCAAGCAAGTTCTTGTGTAACGTATCACTTCCGCACGTGCGCAACCGAAGGTTCTGAGGAAGGATTAGCCAGTTCCGATTTTGCTAATCGTTATAGTAAGTGCTGAGTGTTAAGACTTTCCCCAAGTTGTCTTTCGAGCACCATTCACTTTGGAAATAAGCTTCTGAGAGATCCCGGCATAAGGCAGCAGTCTACAGAGGTGTGTTGTTAGCGGGAGGAGGGTTCGTCGGTGAAGGTGCACACCTTATGGTCCTAGTCACGACTGACTAAAAGATTCGAATGCTTAAATGATGGAAGGAATGTCTAGGCAGGCGGCTGCAAAAGCATGGAACGACTGGCAACCCATCTGGGTAGGGGAAGAAATTCGTGGCTGCTCTGGAGTATAGGTACAGCTCCAAAATTTTCAGAATTCCTGCAGTCGGCTGCTAGTGAGCCACAGTGGGCAATAGGGCTGCTGCCAATGGAGGAAGATGAAACAGTTCTCAAGTGCGTTTTCCGTGCGCAGCTTTTGCCATCTTATCAGCATTTCGGCCTTCTTACCAGCCTTTCCAGTTTCTATGGGCGAGTGTCACGCGTTAATGAATGTACGTCTACATGTTGTTGCTACTCTGAAGCCTCACATTACATAATTTAGCAATTAGCGCTGGATACATTTCTTGATGGAAGAGAAGGACTGGACGAGGGTAAATTAATGCTAATAAACGGCA
Source organism: Schistocerca gregaria (assembly GCF_023897955.1). NCBI lineage: Eukaryota > Metazoa > Arthropoda > Insecta > Orthoptera > Acrididae > Schistocerca > Schistocerca gregaria. Next base: position 800,735,893 of record NC_064921.1, on the reverse strand, counting down.
TGTCTTTCCGGTTTCGATTGTGGCGTGAATCTCAAACTACAGGCAGGTGTCATTAATTGTTTTGACATTGAGGACATTTCCGCGTGATTGGCGAGGGACCAATTAGGGGCTGAATGTCGCCTTTTAGTGGTATTTGTTTTGCAGTTTGACTTAGTTTGCCTGACGGTAAGCTAGCGTTAGTGCTCTGACATTGACCGATATTCGTTTACTGGTTAGTCAGTGTTGCTACAGGACGCTTAATTTCTCTCGATCGCCGTCTGCTACTTGAACTCTTGGATTCCGGCCGCGTTTGTACGTGGAACTTTGCGCGACGTCACGGCACCGACGAAGGCAACGAGACGATAGAACATTTGACTCGAGTGAGACATATAGTCAGATGACGTCGCCACCACGATATATGATGGTGAAAATTATGCGAACTTGAATTACCATCTGTGTTCCACCTTTCAGTGAAATCCTAGATTTGTTCATTAGAGCTGATGTGCTATGAAATCAGAGTAGTGGAAACAGATAAAATTTCTCATGCTCCTGAAGTACTTAAAACATGATTCGGTATTGTGGCATGGAAAACATGAACTGTGCAGGACCTCTCCAATACTGACGTTGTCCACGGCTATCACTGTGTCTTCTGTGTCAAGGGAAGCGAAGGTAAATGTCCTCGACAGCGTAGTAGTGCTTCCAGCAAGCAAAATGCGTGGTTTGACGCGGGTGTAGACGTGATTAAACTGGAAGCGTCACACACGCTGGGATCGTATACCGGAAACAGTCATTTTGCTTCCGTCAGTGCACTCACCTTCGTAGAGTAGGAAAGGTTGGGCTGCCACGTTGTTGATGGAGGTATGTACATCCAACGTCTTTCCTACGAGCGAGTTTTAATATCACTAACCGACCACCACTTGCGTTCTTTCGAAATATGCTAATGACGACGGCTTCCGTACACACCACCAATTTCAGCGTTTCTCTGATATTCGCAAAGCCATAAAAATGGGCTTTTTTCAAAGTCGTTTAAATCAGGAGCATTCTCCATCCGCCGCATAATAAGTGGAACGGACGATGTCCCTGTATTTCTGGTAGCTCTCGTGCCGCGTCAAGTGCTCTCCTAAGACGTAAAATTGATCAGTGTGAGATGATGTCCACGTTTCGTATGAGGATTATAGTGTGGTGTGTAAATTACGGATGTATGTGTGACAGTTATGATGAAAGGCTAAAATAATGTGTTTGTTACCCCCCCGTACAAATGCGAATTTTGGTTTCGTGCTCATCGTCTCGAGGTAGGCGCTACATAAATAAACACGTAGCGCTTTCGCAGTAATGGATATCATTGACAAATGATTTCAAACTGTCGATTACCATATTTGGGAAGATTGCAGTTTAGGGAATTAGTGTAGGTACATGGCCGCCAGACGCTACCAGAACTGTGTCGAATGCTGGTAATGTCGGTTTGGTTTGGCAGAGCGCTGCAGAGTTCCCGCCAGCGCTGAGGAGCAGGGAAGAGGCAGCGCCACCTGTCGCCTCGGACGCGGCCCGCCGTGGTCGGCGCCTGTCGTCACCGTGGCCCCGCTCGGTTGCACATCGGCACACTATCTCTCCATCTTTTAATTAACAAATTTCAATCTGCTGATTTTAATTACAGTCACCTTTTGTATTTGATCTGCCGGTAATTAAAAGTTATGGACCGGGTGTGGGGTGACGCTGCACGGCGCAGCATATTACACCCTCGATTGAACATTTACGAGAACGCTGCCAAATTTTCGTTCCGGAGATGAAGCGGCGTGGAGTAACTCCTGTTACGAGATTTTGATCAAAGCGAGAATTGCTTATAGCGGCTCCAGTTGCCTCTGGAACAAGATGGACGCCTTGAGAGCTTAACGAACTTACTGCCGCGTTGTCGACAGCTGCAAATAATGACACCTGCCTGTAAAACGTTTTAGTGATTATTTGAATCGTGAGCGATGCATGTTTGTGGTTCTATATAGGTGAGAGATCGCTATCGACCCTCCAAAGAAATTCGTGGATGTGACTTAGATGGTCTGTATATCTGATGTTACCGCTTAACTTACAAAACTTAGCTAAATCGCGGTCGGCTCAACTGCCTGCTGTTACAGATATTGACAGACAGCTGCATTTGACTTCCTGTGGAATCCGTACCGGATGCGAGACAAGAATGTGAATGTAAAAAATATGACTCCGAGGAGCCGTATTATAAATATTGCTCTGTGGCGTTGGTTTCAAATAATTTCTAACAAGCCTCATATGTGATTGGTAAACCACTGAACACAAGCCACCCCAATGAAATTGCAGAAACGCTTAGCCATTTATGATGATGTTATTGCCTTCGATATAAATCAAGTTGACAATAGGGGCAAATTTCTGTATGCAGGTCATAGAAGTCATAAGATCGCTGTTGACAAAGCATAACTGTCATTTAATGAATATCGTTGCAACTTCTGTTCAGAGCAACAGAAACACGTTGACAATTTCTTTACTGTAAGTAACATCGGAATGTTTTGTGTAGGAGAATATAAACTTCTGAAAGGAAACTAACAAATTTGATGACAATTGTTCCACGCGTTTATAGGTAATCTGAGATATTTTGCTCTAGAGACTGTAAACTGTTCAAAGGAAAAACTTACAGGTTAGATGAGAGTTTGGAATACGCACGTGTCGTATATAAATGAGTCAAGGCGGTAGTTATTGTCTATTGGTAGTGTCGTTCACTAGCTAATTTTGTGTGTTCACGGAAATGCGTATTGTAATATGTTTTAAGCAATCTGCCAATCTTTAGTTGGAGCTAGTTGACTACGCATTTTCCAAATTTTCTTTTATTCCTTTGCGGGACACACGATATTTAGATAATTGTCGGCGAATTTCTATAGTATATTATTCTGTGCGCTAAAAATCAAACTCGGATTATTCATTTGTCTTTGTGTAGGGAGTTACTGCACACAGGCCGCTACCCAATTTAGTAAGTTCACTGGTGAATCTGAGGGACGATCGCCACGTCCGTTAGTGGCGAGTGAACGGAGCGCTGCCGAAAGGTTGCAGCCAGAGCTTCGGTGGCGAGCAGCCTGCGCACGCGGACGCCTCGGTGAGAGCGCGCGCGCCGCCCTCCGTCTAATCCGCGGCGCTCTTAAAAACCGTTCCCGGCGCGACGAATAATGAATGCCGCGGCGGCCGGCGGCCGTCTTGCGCGCCGTCTCGATGCATGTTTTATGGCGCCGAGAAATGGCTGCGATCCGGCCGCGCCAGCCCGGCCCGGCCCGGCCCGGCGCGCCCAAACGGAATCGTTAATGCGGCGCCGTGTTTACTATGCGTCGCGGCAAATCCGTTTTGGTGCCGAGGGCGGGCCGGCTGTGTGAGCTGCGCTGACCCAAACAGCGCCGGCGGAGCACTCGTCAGCTGGGCCTCGCGCTGCGATAACGTACGTTTCTTACCGTCATATTTCCTCAATCCCACCAGGGCGCTGAAAACATTTCTTCCGTAATTACGTTGGCGGAGTTCTCTCCTTGCTGACAATGACACGTCCCATGTCCAATGGATAAGGCTGCTTTGCGGAAAACCGCAAGTTTTCTCGGGATTGCATTTCTCTTTCGGATCATAATAAGCCACACAAATTGTTCTGCACGCGAGTCTATTGCAGCGCTACATTATCGTTCCGTAACAAGATTCACCCTTCTTACGTGACTGAAAATTTTCTGAAAGAGGAACAGAAGGCATTGAGCCACAGTTTAGGTGATCTTAGTTCAGTCATTCTATTTACTTCAGAAAAAGGCGCCAAATCGCTTATCTTTAAAAATTTCCGCACTTAAATGTTCCACAAAATCCCACCTCGTATTTTTGTGATTGGCTTGAATGGAATGAGAAACGCTCACAACCTATATCACTGGAGAAGGAAGCACAAAACAAGAGTTTGAGGAGTTACAGTTAGTACATCCTATATGAAAAACTTCAAGAGGAAGAATGCACCCTAAAGCTGCCGGCGACTGTATTGTAGAAAATGTAACGAGAGTTTGCAGAGTTGTAATCTTCCGCGAACCGAAAATACATGTGCCTCACTGAGGGAAGTAAATATTAGCATTAAGGCGTAAGTAAAGGATCTACCGTCTATGGAATTCACACTGCTATTTGAACACCTTTGAATTAGCACTTACATCTCTTGTAAGCCACTACCATCACTCCTCTTGGATTGCAAAGCACAGCTTTACCACTGTGCAGGTAAATTTAAAGTAGTTCATCTTTATCTAAGGCAATGAAATTACTAAGGAGCTGCATATAAAATAGTCTTCGGTGTGTGATTTTTTCCTTCTTTTTAATTTTATTTTTGCCAGTTCAGCAACGTCTGTTCGATGACAGAAATGCGGAACCATTCGTAGTTTCACTTCACCCGATCGGAATCATGCTCGACGCTTTTCATCATCATTTAAAATGGCTCTGAGTGCTATGGGACTTAACAGCTATGGTCATCAGTCCCCATCATCATTTTAAAAAAGGGTTGGGGGAGGGGGGGGGGAGTTACAGGTTACGTGTGGATCCTCCAGTGGTATTCGTAATGGTTCGCAAAAGATAACGTCCCGTTGATAAAAGATGCTAACAACAAACGCGCTTTCCCATGTTTTGCAGATAAAGTGATCGCTGGAAAAGTGAACAGGCAAACCTGTTCGAAGAAGGATAGTAGCGTGTACTAGTGTCAAGATGTACGAAACAACAGAGGCATCAAGTAGTAGGTTCAGTGACTGACACACATAACGCGTGTGAGAAGTCTGGCAGATGGATCGAAGGGATTCGCACCATTCGCGAAAAGATGAAAGATGCGATAAAACTGGGAACAAGTGTCGAAGAGCAGAATTCGCACACATCAATGACGCTGAACTCAGTCTTCGTCGCAGTCTTGCTCGGGCCTTAGCCATAGGAGGACAGTAATTATCGTTCAGTATTTGTAATTCCAAAGCTCAGAGATGTCACACTCTTACTCAGTTCCCGGCCAAAGATCAACGTTTTTCACTGAGTACTTCAGCAGTCGTAGACAGCCCCAGTTAGTGCCGTAAGGTGCTGATCGCGCCACGGACTCACATGTGAGGAACTGCCGGCTAAACAGGCGATACCCGAAAGACGTTCGCCCACTTGGGAGTTTCCCTGGCTGCGTGCGCGCGGCGCCGCATCATGCAAATTTGTATGCGGGCTCCCGCGCATCCGGCCCGGGGCGCCACCGACGTGCCGCACTTCACAAAGCACCTCGCGCCCGCTCGCCGCCGCTGCCTTCACCTCCTGCCGCCACAGCGACATTTTTACTATTTGTAACTTGCGGGTAAATGTGAAAACCATTGGACTACTACCCTTACGTAGTAGGCTGCTGACCAGAATAATATACACAGGAACTGGACGAACATCAGTTTGGTTCCAGGAAGGTGAAAGATGTGAGACAAGCATTTCTGACGCTACGTCGATGATACATCAGAATACCTTTCTTGTATTGCTCCTAGAGATAGCCATCGACGTTGTAAGGTAGCACATAAGCCATTCACAGTCATCAGAAGATTGGGCCTGGAATGTAGACAGTCTACAATTACTATTAATCCAAAACGGTAGCAATATAAATCGAAGGCCAAGGAAGCCAAGTTCGCGTTTCGAAGACTGCCACGCAAGATTGTAGCTTGTCACCACTGTCACTCAATTTGTACGTCGAAGAAGCAGTGAAAGGAACGAAAGAAAACTTGGCTATGACAGCTGAAGTCCAAGGGGAACAACATTAGTGCTAACATTTGATGATGAGATGGCTTGTCTAGCCGGATATAAGGGACAGGATACGTAGTACAAATGTGCCGTAAGGGTGAATAAAAAAGACAATTCGATAAAGAGTGTACAAAAAAGAACAACTACTTAACACCTTAGTAAAGGGAACGGCGCAGTAGTGCAAGAAGTAAAAGTATTTTCCTATTTGGGAACCAAGAGAGAGGAAATTTAATAGCTGCTTTCAGACTAGAATTAGCAAAGCGTATTATAGATGATGCGCCGCTGCTTGTAGTAGTTTCGAAATATAGAGAAGACTGGATGACGACATAAAACTAGTCGAGAATGATGACTTAAAATCGATGTGGCTATCAGTAAGTGACATCAAGCAGCAGCTGAAGGTTGACGTCATGATTGGCCAACTCTCTTCATGTTGTTGTTGTTGTTGTTCGGGTTGATGTGCTCTTCAGCCGCAAGATGCAGTTATCCATTTAGTTCTATCCGGTGTAGGCCTCTTAACCTCCGATTAACTACTACAACTGACCTCCTTCTGAATCTGCTCACTGCGATCAATCTCTTGGTCTCACTCTACGATTTTTACCCCCCCCCCCCCAATATTTCCCTCCAGTACTTAATTGATGATCACCCTTGATGTCTCAGAACGTACTCTGTCACTCGATTCCTTCTTTTTATCAAGTTGTACCAGAAATTTCTTTTCTCCCCAATCTGTTCATAAAATGCACTGTGATGCATAATAGCGCTGTGTTATACACTAAAGGCAGAAAAGATGATTAATATGGAGGATTAAAGTGTAAAATGTGTCATATTAAATATAACAAATCGAAATATGCATGAATTTACTTTCTGTGAGTTAAAATATGTGAACATGCACGGAAAAACTACGGTTAATTAGTAGTATTAGGCCATGAAATGAATAATACCAGAGTTTGAGATGCGTAACCAACATATAAAAGCATGAATGTGCATGGAGATCCTGGCTATAATACTAACTATAACCAAAATGAGTTGCATTGCACTGTAAATGCGTTATTCTTTTAAATGTATCTGCAGTCTTCTATCATTCATGATTTTAAGTATTATTTCTGCAATTCAAATAAGTAAACAAGAAAATCAACAGTTGAGTTGACTACGAAAAATACGGGAGAAAAGAATGATTTCGCAAAATATTTGAAAAATTATCAACCATAGCTGAAGTGTTTGAAGCTGTTATCGAGGTACGTAGCCAGATAAAGAAACAAACTGAAAGAGAAAACCATCCACACGACCTCTTCTGAAGTGTGTAATAAAAGGGCAGTACTTTTGCCAGCAATAGATGGACTCATTGAAAATCTGGAGAAGAAATTTCTTCGAAACCTAGTCGAATGAATGTTACTCGTTAAGTAACATCGCGAGAATTTAAATAATGTGCCCGAACTGTAAGTTTACTTTGAGAACAGGGGGGTGTAAACCGAACTTTAAGCAGAGTACACCGTATGGCGTGAGAAATGGTGTTATCAAGAGAAGTCCCTCCTCCCTACAAAACATGTTAGTTTGTGATGCTTGTGACAAGATCTTTGTCCAGACATCCGATATATTTTGTGTATACTTACGTCCCTTCCAATATCAGTGTGCGAAGCTGAGAACTCATTTTCAACAATGAAACGAGTGAAGACTTCCTTGAGGAGCACAATGGGCAATGAAAGGTTGACCGGACTAGTGTTAATGTCAGTGGACTATCCTCATCCTTTTACAGGATGTCATGGCAGGAGAAGTGACACTAAGGCTTTCACTACTGTTACCAAATCAAATTCTATGGTATTTATACGTGCATAAAAACAAATTTCAAGTTTTTTAAGAAAATTGGTAACAGCTGTCAATTATAGAAAAAATGTTTTAATAATAAATTATCTAAGACGTGTGTCTTTCATGTAAAACAAAAGGTTATTTGGTTGATAGACCTATCTGATCTTCAATGAATACTTCTATTTTATTAACTTGTGTAATATAGGCCGGCCGGAGTGGCCGAGCGGTTCTAGGCGCTACAGTGTGGAGCCGCGTGACCGCTACGGTCGCAGGTTCGAATCCTGCCTCGGGCATGGGTGTGTGTGATGTCCTTAGGTTAGTTAGGTTTAAGTAGTTCTAAGTTCTAGGGGACTGATGACCACAACAGTTAAGCCCCATAGTGCTCAGAGCCATTTGACCCATTTTTGAACTTATGTAATATAATAAAATAATATTTTATTTCGTTGCACAACTCTAAAGTATTTTTAGTTAAATTAGTCAACTCAGTTTATAGTTTGCCTCTTGCTGTCGTGTATACATAATTGACTTAGACATTCACACAAAGATTTTTTCTACTCAACTACGTATTAAATACTGTTTTATCTATTTAAGATTATTCGAAATAATTATTTTTACTTATATTCTTTTATTTAGTAGTATTTTCAAGTTTTACTGCAAGATTATGATCTACGGTGAAATGTCTTTTTAATACCGTTGGAACAGTGAGTCCAACCATTACAGCTCTAATACATTTGTTAGTAAACCTGATATAAACGACAATGTATGTTGTACATCGTCGAGTTGCTTATCAGTGTCGAAGACTGTATTTTAATTCATTTGGCTATAGAGTGGAGTTATCGTATTGACAAGTAGATAAACATTTAATTGCGTGTGCATTTGGTTATTAATGAAAAACATGCGTTTGTAAGGTCATCTTTAACAAATCGGTGGCCCCCTCCATCGCCCTTGTCAAAATCGTGGTTACGTCCTCGAGTACGCAGGTAGAAACGGGTGCAATAAACAGAAATGCAGTTTGCTAGGAGTGTGATAAGTTTTGAAGTGACGTGAGCAGCTGCGGCCTTATTACGGGGCGGAGCATCTTGAGAAGCGCGCGCCCCGCCGCGGCAGTGAGAGGGGCCGCGAGCGTCGCTGCGGCCGGCGATTTGCGCAGCGAGGCGAGGGGTGTCCGCTGGCGCGTGAGCGCCGTCGCCGCGGCTGCTCACCCCGTTGTTCCGGGAAACAACGCGCCCAAGACAGGCGCGCCCGCATCGCCGGCCGCGCACAATTAAAATATACATGTTATCATTAAATTCTTCCGGCAGGCGTGGCACGCCAACAATGGCGCGCTCGTTAGCCCTCCCGCCCCCTTACCTGCCGCGGCCGCACAATGCCCGCAACCGGCCGCCATTACGCACCGCGCGGCGACGCTCGGATTACGAGTCATTCCCGCCCCGCGCCGCGCGCCGTATATTAATGATATCGTAATCCGCTTATTTAACTGCAGCTTTGCCGGCTGCCGCTGTCGCACAGTGGGCAGATCGCCGAACGGCGCGGCGCTCCTTGCGCCACCAGCATGTCGTTATACGGCTTAACGAGAGCCGCGTCTCGCCTTTGTGGTCCTCCACTACCACCTGCTTCTCCTCCTCACGGGGGATTATCACTCGTTCGCTGCTGTGTGCTGCCCGCTTGTTGCTTTTTGCGCCGGATTAAATTTTGTCTGCGGAAATTGCTCCTTTCGCGTACAGCGTTTTCTACTTTCTCTCTGTTTGTGATACCGCGTTATGAAAGCTCTTTCTCCGGATTTTCGATCTAGGCTGGAAATAAATAGGTGCTGTATTTACCACCCAAAAGACAGGTTAAAGCCGGCTTTTCTTGTGAAATTCCTTAAAGAGGTGTGCGTCCGCGTGAACTCACCAGTTGTGGCATAATTGAATTCTCAGCCGTCTCCCTTGTGGCTAAGGAGTCAAATAGTGTGTTATCTTAGAAAATGGAGGAATAGGGTGCAGCACTGGAAGACAGAAACTGCCCTCTGTCGCCCTGTCTTTGCTCAACTTTTCATAGCTGCACCATCGCGACAAAGAAGTTAACCTACCTCACAGTTTTCGTGTTAAGTATTACTCTGACATTCAGTTACTTAACATAATTATAAAATTAGGCGTGCGAAATTGGCGAGAGTATCAGTAAGTACCAAACTGGCGACTGTTACCGTTGTTCGACAAAAAATATTGATAGATATTGTTGTCGCAGTTCCCCGATAAAAAAATTGTCGTGAATATTTGCGGATACAAAAATAGTAGTACTGCTGAAAAAATGTGGTACTTGCTCATTTTAGCAAAAATTTTGAATTGAATTAGTCATGCTGTTGTCACATTCCGAAGATGCAGTTCTCCATGCTACTCTATCCTGTGCGAGCCTCTCCATCTCTCAATAATCCTCCCGAATCTCTGTGTCTCCCTCTACGATTTTTACCTTCCGTGAACCCTCCAGCAATGGATTGCTGATCCATTGATGCCTCAGAACATGTCCTATAAACCACATGTAATATAAACCGATACCGTATTTTACTCAACTTGTACCACAAATTTCTTTTCTCCCCATTTCCATCCAGTAGCTCGTTAGATACGCGATATACCCCTCTAATATTCAGCACTATTCTGTAGCACCACATTCCGAAAGCTTTTTGCTCTCGCCATGTCCATCCTATTTGTTGTCCGTGTTTCACTTCTATAAACGGCTACACGCATACGAGTTCTCCAGAAAAGGCTTCGTAAAACGTAAATATATATTTGATGTTAACAGTTTTCTCATTAGTGAGAGTGTTATTGAAACTCCTCCATCTCAGCGTACACCAGAACAAATTTAGTTAATTCTTATAAAACATCCATAAAATTCTGGTTGTGCGATTTGGACCATTGTTTATGGTGTCACAAGGTGGAAATTTTTCTTCATCATATTCACTGCCGCTGTGGCATCTTCCAGGTCGTAGAAAGTCGATGCTTCGAAAGCATCGGCTTGTGCTACTCAGTTCAGTCCAGCGCTCATTCGCAGGTGAGAGGGAGTCATTTAGGCTGTTCAGATTCCTTAGGGCAATATACGCCGTCAAGTATCTTCACTGTACAAAGTAATGTTTCGACACATGTAGGAAGTAAATAGCCTAATCGGGGCTCTGAACGCAGCGTTCCTACAGTTTTGAAAATATACATGCTAATTGTACGCGTAATCAGAATTGTCGTCACGATGTTTTGCTGTGAAAAGACCCGTGGCGTGAAATTCAAATGCATCCAACATTGAAATTGTTTGTAAGGCTGCAAAATATCTGAATCGACAGGAGGTGGATTTCCTTATTTTCTGCAGTATGTGAGCATAGAAGTATTCATTGTGTACCTTCAAATTGGTATAACAATAATAGATTTCCTTCTGAAACTTCTAGTGGTCAAATGAATTACTGCCAAATCTAGTAGATGCAAATTACCGCCAGAGAAGAGGATGTCATTTTTTTGGGAACTGTACATAAATAAAGAGTACTTTGTTTTCTTATTCTCTGTGCAGAAGTAGTGAGACGCTTAATTTGTAGTTTAATCCGCGCCCACATCAAGTAACTTCTGAAGCAAGAAAATTTTTAGCTTTTTTCTGAGATGAATTTCCGTTCTACTGCTTTCAATTAGTGATTGACCAGTCGCTCTTCATGAAAAGTTTCAACTGGAAATTGTTGTGCAACAATAAAGAAGATATAGAATTTTCAGATGTTCAGTGGGTTCGTTGGGGAGTGCGCGGAAGTAGTTGGTGGCAGCGTTGCTTTTGTGGTGGGGCTGTTCCGCTGACTCGATGTCGGCCGGTGGGACGATTTGCGTCACGTCGGCGACTCCGCGTCGTATCTCGTCGGCCGGAGCGCTCCACTTGCGACGCTCTTAAAGTAATGAGCCCCTCTTGTCACCTAAACGCGTTCTTAAGCGATCCGCGCCGTAAAATAGCCGACGCGCTGTTTTTCTTGGATTCCAGCGGCGGGGAGGTTTTTCTGTACCTGGGCTTTATTTATCCTTCACCAGGACACCGTAAACTACACCACAACACAGACTTCATTGCATCTGTGAAGAATCTGGCGCTTAAATATTGCTACGAGGACGACGCGCGCCGAGAGTAAAACACACCGTGCAGCGGACACTATTTTATCTTTATCACTCGCCGTACGTGTTGGAAATACCTCGTGCTTGTTTACTGGGCGGCGGCGGCAGGAATCTCCGATGCAGTTGTCAGATAGCAGCTCTTTTACTTTGTGTGATGCCACCCATTAATGAAGTGATTGTCAGTGTCACACATGGTCGACCCGATTAAATTATCTTCGTTTTAAGCGCGATTAGTATCATGGCGGGATATAGTCCTCTTGTCGTATGAGTATCCAAAGTAATTCAAATAAGATATTTTTGTGAAAGACTCAAGCTAACCGTATCTTCTTTCGAAGCTCACAAATGGAACACAAGTTACCCTGCATGAATCTCTCTATGCTACTGCTTGTCTTTTTAAGTAAAACGATTATAGTTTCGGCGTTATTGGGAAAACACGGGCTATTATCAATTATTTTCTATTAACCGAAGCTTTGGCTGCAATTCAGCCCTTCGTGTCGTCAGTCACACATACTGGAAACTGTTTCTTCAAACATAAAAACACCGTCCGAACAAGCGTCGTTAGGCCCAACGGTATCGACCGACCGCCGTCTCACCCTCAGCTCTTAGGCCTCACCGTATGCGGATACTGAGGGGCATTTGATCAGCACGCCACTCTCCTGGCTGTTGTCAGCTTTCGTGACCAGTGCCGCTTCTTCTCAGTCAAGTAGCTCCTCAATTGGCCTTAGAAGGGCTGAGTGCACCCCGCTTGGCAACAGCACTCAGCAGACCTAGACGATGATCCATCCAGATTCTATCCAGGCCCGACAGCGCCTAACTTCGGTGACCTGACGGGAGTCGGTGTTACCACTGCGGCGAGGCCGTTGGCATCAGTCACACTAGCCTGATAATATAATGAACAGAATTACGTAACTTCCTTTTATGGATGTGTGAAAAGTAAAAAATTTTGGAGCTTATCTATATAAAAAAGTGGCATTGTCAAACGGTACGACTTAGTCATGGAAAAAGTTACGAAGGTAATTATGTAAGTCATTACATGTTTTAAATGAACATCATAAGTCACTAACAATTCCAAAAGAGAAACAAACTAAAAGTATCAGATATAGTCACACGTACAAAAATAAGAACTACAATTAATTTCGACAGAAATTTTGAAAAGCGTGACTAATCCTCGCAATCTGAAATACGTAAACGGGCATATAAACTGTATAAAATGTATCACATTAAGTCAGGCTATATGCTGTTCATTATCAGTCACGAAATTCTCAACCCCCCCGCATGTGGTTGTCTTGCTTCTAAGGCGATCGGCGAGAAGATGTCTAGCTACGTAGGAAGAAGGTAAAATCAGTTTAGTGACTACTACCTGCTTTGTGTAATAATAATAATAATGAATGGCAATAACTCTGCTAATGGCTCTGAGCACTATGGGACTTAACTTCTGAGGTCATCAGTCCCCTAGAACGTAGAACTACTTAAGCCTAACTAACCTAAGGACATCACACACATCCATGCCCGAGGCAGGATTCGAACCTGCGAGCGTAGCGGTCGCTCAGTTCCGGACTTAAGCGCTATGAACCGCTCGGCCACCGCGGCCGGCGAACTCTGCAAATTTTATATTTTGTTATGATGACGTCGGGGCCGTTAGAGTTTTCGATGTACGAGTATTTGCATACAACAAGGTAAAGATCCTCCGTTATGCTATTTAAAGCGTTATGTATTACGTTTGCCATAAGCTCAATATTATAATAGCATATTGCGTCATTCCTTAAATGCTGGAACAGCGTTGCGTTCTTCGTGCCTGTGTCGACATCAAGCACAGTTCGCACAGTTATGCTACGATTGGAACCAACTTCCACTTCCATGAACTTCTTCATAATTCTTAACGTTAATGCTCTTACATCTATTGCAAGATACCAGAACATAAAGTTAACCTAAAGTTAACTGCTTAACGCATTAAGTGTGTATCTAGTTGTTAGGAAGATTTTTGTAAAGGTACAAATCTATGTGGTTGACACGAGTTAGCGAAATAAAATAGTCGGTACATGCCCGTCCGTAAGAGTGAACCTTTCCATTAAGCTGCCTATACGTAGAATCCCCATTGTCAGTGCACAGTGTACTTCTGGTCCACAACTGCACCACATTTTCCTCTTACCCGTGATCCGTATCCAGTAGGAGACTCCATAATTGACACTGGAGGCTCACCTTGACACGACTCGATGGCAATATTGAGATGGTAGTCGTCATCGGGCAGAGGTTTGTGAACGGCGCTGTGGCGGCGGCAGGTGGCCGTGCCAGGCGGCGAACGCTTGGTATTCACGCTGCCGGCGCCAGCAGGAAACAATATTTCGAAGGCGTCCTTGGGGGTGCATCCTGGACCTGGACCAGCCGGGAATTCTTAGCCGCGGCGCGACGCGCTTCCCGCACCCAGTATCTGACGCCGTCATTGTCGCTTTTAATTCACTATCGTGCACGCATACTCCGATGACAAAATCTCTCACGACCGTTTTCCGGAAAGCTGCAGTCTACACTACGTAAGACTTAGCAGCATATGTCTGATGAGATTCTACATTTTACCGAAGCACTCGTTACGTGATTAGGCACGTGAAGGGTTCCTGGCATTCTTACAATGTTGCAAATATACTCGTGCCAGGGAAAACAGAACACCTTGAACGACTAGATACAGGACGTTCACATCCACAGAACATTTACATTACTATGTTCTGCGGAAATGATTAGCATTTGAACCATGTCGGCCCGCAGGTTCAAGGTCAACATCATATCGCGGGGCAACACCACCTACGGGTGAAATGTGCCTGCGGCTCTCGTTGTCGCTATGAACCGAATGTAATGATCAGTACGATTTGGGCTGACGCACAGCATGTCTCGCTGACGTATGCGCTAATCGCACCGTCAAATCTGTCAGTTTGAAAGAGGGCGCATTATTGGCATGAGAGAATGTGATGCATCCATCTGGTAAATCGTTGCTCATGTGGGACGACGTTTTTCGGCAGTGCAACGGCTTTATGCAGAATGGTTCACGGAAGGCTGTGGAAGACGAGGTGGGTCAGGTCGCACCACCGAGACCAACTCCCGAGAAGATCGACACCTCATCTGAATGGCATTGCAAGGCAGATCTGCGTCTTCCTGGGCTCTGGTGCATCAGTGGAACAGTGAAACACTATCAAGGGAAACAGGCCGTCACCCTTTATTACGTTATGGGTTATGTGGGCGTCGTCCACTTCTCCGTCTACCTTTGACGAATGTGTGGAAACATGCTAGACGACAGTGGTGTACCGAACGATGTCACTGGGCACAGCAATGGTATCAAATAGTGGTTTAGGATGAATTCAAATGGTTCAAATGGCTCTGAGCACTATGGGACTTAACTTCTAAGGTCATCAGTCCCCTAGAACTTAGAACTACTTAAACCTAACTAACCTAAAGACATCACACACATCCATGCCCGAGGCAGGATTCGAACCTGCGACCGTAGCGGTCACAGTTGCAGACTGTAGGGCCTAGAACCGCACGGCCACCTCGGCCGGCAGGATGAATCTAGGTCCTGTTAGTTTGAAAATGATGGCCGCATTTTGGTTCGCTGCAGCCAGGGGCGCGGCATCAGAGTGACTGCATTCGCACAAGAAATACAGCGCGAACTCAAGGCCTTATGGTGGAGGGTGGTATTGGGTACAACCATAAATGAACGTCCATGGCACTGTGACCAGTGTAACGTACGTGAATGACATCCTGCGACCCGTAGCCATACCCTTTAGGCATAAAACCCCATACACTATTTTTCAGGAAGGCAATGCACGACCACATGTTGCACGAGCAGGTGTCTTTTCGGTGTCACAGGATATCAGCGTTTCGCCGTGCCCCCCCCCCCCCCCCCCCCCCCAGATCACCAGAGTTGTCGCCAATGCCAATTGAAAATGTGTGGGATGTAGTGAAGCGACGGGTGTAGAGTTGTGACCCAGTGGCAACCACCACAGATGTACTTTGGAACAGAGTGAATGCAGCATGGGTGGTTATACCACAGGACGCCACTTGCGCCTTATACGCGTCGATGCCGTCACGCATGGTACAATCTCAATTTATCGGAGCCCAAGGCGGACCCTTTGCCTACTAGGCGACAGGACACATGCAGGACCGAAGTGACTGAAATGCTTCTCATTTCTGCAGAACATACTAACGTGCGTGGCCAGTGAATATGGACGTCCTATCTCTAGTTGTTCAAGGTGTTCTGTTTTTGTGAACCTGAGTGTATGTCATAATTTCAATTATTAATAAAAATTCCGAGAAAACACCAAACGTCGGTATTTTTATTTTGTCGAGAATGATGGATTGTAATTTCAAAAGGAAACTTTTGTCTTCTCGAACTTAAAAAGTAAATAAGTAATTTAAAAAATTCATCAACGCCTGGGAAATGAGTGACACCTAACTAGCGTTCTGAATGTTCAAAGATGCATGCTATGCCTAGTTCATCGCAGAAACGCAAAAGTCT
Organism: Schistocerca gregaria; assembly: GCF_023897955.1. NCBI lineage: Eukaryota > Metazoa > Arthropoda > Insecta > Orthoptera > Acrididae > Schistocerca > Schistocerca gregaria. Next base: position 800,719,759 of record NC_064921.1, on the reverse strand, counting down.
TTCAAGATATTAAATGAAATACTGTAAGAGCAGTGAAATTATTTTCCCTATTTAACAAAAAAGGTTGTCTGCGATGAGTTCATTTTGTTATGGAGCTCTGTACGCAGTTCTGTTGGAGGCCTCTGGTTCTGCGTTGGTACGTTTACGTTTGGAGGGTATAGTGCGAGAGGAATCACTACCCTTCTCTTATTTCAACTCCACAGTGATTAAACGGAACACATCTTGCACATAAAAATACCATAAATTCCGTGATACATTGCAAGGTGCTATTATGCAATACTTCAGAAAGTACACAAGGTGCCTGCGGCCCTTGGCTGATGGAGACACAAAGTCTGCTTGCTGAAGAGTCCCCACGCTGCCTGGCGCATTCGCTCTCAGCGGCCACTCTGCATTACCTGCGTGCACAAAGAACCTGGGAAGTCCGGTTCCGCTGACACAAAGTTACATCATTTCTCGACAGAGAGCATATTATACGGGACAGACTGACCTGCCCATTTTTTTTAAATGCCATTAGATAGCACTTGGAGTGGCAGACTGGAATTCGACCACCTAATAAAAACTTGATGGAGAAAATTGTTAAGAAAATATTGAAATTTTTATTGTGCCATCTATATGTGAGATACTCTAAGAATGGCAGAGCGTGCATATTCACTCAGTGCCAGCCAAGAAACTTTTGTTCCATGACTGGAGGTCTTCAGAAAATATTGCTTTTGAAATACTTAGATATTCTTCATTTTTCTACAAATCACCCAACGCACTGAACTTCTGTGACAAAATACACTCCTGGAAATGGAAATAAGAACACCGTGAATTCATTGTCCCAGGAAGGGGAAACTTTATTGACACATTCCTGGGGTCAGATACATCACATGATCACACTGACAGAACCACAGGCACATAGACACAGGCAACATAGCATGCACAATGTCGGCACTAGTACAGTGTATATCCACCTTTCGCAGCAATGCAGGCTGCTATTCTCCCATGGAGACGATCGTAGAGATGCTGGATGTAGTCCTGTGGAACGGCTTGCCATGCCATTTCCACCTGGCGCCTCAGTTGGACCAGCGTTCGTGCTGGACGTGCAGACCGCGTGAGACGGCGCTTCATCCAGTCCCAAACATGCTCGATGGGGGACAGATCCGGGGATCTTGCTGGCCAGGGTAGTTGACTTACGCCTTCTAGAGCACGTTGGGTGGCACGGGATACATGCGGACGTGCATTGTCCTGTTGGAACAGCAAGTTCCCTTGCCGGTCTAGGAATGGTAGAACGATGGGTTCGATGACGGTTTGGATGTACCGTGCACTATTCAGTGTCCCCTCGACGATCACCAGAGGTGTACGGCCAGTGTAGGAGATCGCTCCCCACACCATGATGCCGGGTGTTGGCCCTGTGTGCCTCGGTCGTATGCAGTCCTGATTGTGGCGCTCACCTGCACGGCGCCAAACACGCATACGACCATCATTGGCACCAAGGCAGAAGCGACTCTCATCGCTGAAGACGACACGTCTCCATTCGTCCCTCCATTCACGCCTGTCGCGACATCACTGGAGGCGGGCTGCACGATGTTGGGGCGTGAGCGGAAGACGGCCTAACGGTGTGCGGGACCGTAGCCCAGCTTCATGGAGACGGTTGCGAATGGTCCTCGCCGATACCCCAGGAGCAACAGTGTCCCTAATTTGCTGGGAAGTGGCGGTGCGGTCCCCTACGGCACTGCGTAGGATCCTACGGTCTTGGCGTGCATCCGTGCGTCGCTGCGGTCCGGTCCCAGGTCGACGGGCACGTGCACCTTCCGCCGACCATTGGCGACAACATCGATGTACTGTGGAGACCTCACGCCGTGCGTGTGATCATTGCTTGTACAGCCCTCTCGCAGTGTCCGGAGCAAGTATGGTGGGTCTGACACACCGGTGTCAATGTGTTCTTTTTTCCATTTCCAGGAGTGTATTTAGGCACCTGCAATAGAATGAGCACAATTCCAGTATGACGTTAACGCAAGCATTTCTAGGCTATGTGCAGAGCGTTCCTATTTCAGTGTAGCTCTTACCGAAGCACAATGTAGAAAGATTTCACTGAACAAATGGAAAATCAACCGCAAGCTAGCGAGTCGTGTTGGCTGACGTGCCGGTAGCGGTCACGGCAAAAGGGCGAAGCGGGAAGGAGGAAGGAAGGAACTGAGGCGCGTAGCCTCGTGCAGCCTAATATCGCGACTGCGTCCATAGTGAGTGAGGGAAAGTTGGAGATCCTTTCCGTATTGAAACTCGGTGGGACAGTTGCCGTCTCCCTGCGGCTGCGGCTGCCGCTGCCGGCGTCACCTCGGACGAGGCACCTGCGCCCCCGCGGGCTCGGGCCGCGTCCCCGAGGCGTGGCCGCTTCCCACGGCCGCTGTGCTGCTGGGGCGTTTTTTGCGGCGGTCGCGCGCTGGCGCGGGCCGCAGCAGACGCTGCCGGCATCTGGCGGAGACCACACGCGCCGAGCTGCCGCCAAAGCCGCGCCTGCCGCCTTTTTGCCATTCCGCACACTTGCTGCTGTCACGGGGTGGCTGCGACACAGCTTTGTACCGCTTCTCTGCAAACCTGGTCCCTACCGTATTAACGTGGAACCGATGGACGATTACAAAATTTTACAACCAACAGACAAAGAAGAGTAGGCTGTAGGTAAAAAAGGCTGACTAACCGTGCTCTACGGTATTGGAACAAGAAGTAACTAAGCGATTGAACTGAAATGCAGGATTGAGTATTCTATATGAGTTCATTTACTTCCAAATTCTTTAGAGTGAATAAGGTTTTTTTATTGTTCTTAATAAGATTGGCTTACGGCATGTGCCCATATTTCCATCCCAACAGTGGAAAAAACGACACGACACTGTGTTATGAAAATGCAGAGGAGTGTTACGAAAATTCAGAAGAGACATTAGAGTGAAACCGTACCCGGTACGAAGTTACATATGCATGTTACGCCATGCACTCGATTTTCGTGTCACGTATGACGATACGAAATTGAGGGCAAGCGGACAAAATCGCCGACCCGGGCGGGAATCTAAACCCAGCCCCTTCCATTAGCAAAGTGTCGCGCCGATCCCGCAGTTAAGGAGTCGAACAGAATAAACAAGTTCTTAATTGTTTGTGTGGCAAGGTGTTTATGCCTCAATGAACACTTTTCAGATGTTACGATGGAGGAGAGGCGGTATTAACCCAGCTGTTATTTATATGACTGTTGGTAGATTTTTGTATGTTACAGAAGATTAAGGGGGTAATCTTCGTTCAACGCATGAAAAATGGGCGAGTTTCGCGATATTTTCAAGTAAACGAAACGAAACACACATGCCGAGTTTAAACGGACGCAAAATCCCCAAGATTGGCGATCTTTTAAAGAATTTCGAATTTAGCGCGGACTTCAGTGCGAGTTGTTTATAATAGTTTCTACATCGAAACTTTGTCACGAAACCTGGCAGAAAATCCAAAGAGATTCTGGTCGTATGTGAAATATGTTAGCGGCAAGAAACAGTCAGTACCTTCTCTGCAAGATACTATCGATGACAGCGCTGCCAAAGCAGAGTTGCTAAACACAGCCTTCCGAAACGCCTTCAAAAAAGAAGACGAAGTAAATATTCCAAAATTCAATCAAGAACAGCTGCCAACATGAGTGACGCAGGAGTAAATATCCTCGGCGTAGTGAAGCAACTTAAATCACTCGATAAAAGCAAGTCTTCTGGTCCTGACTGTATACCAATTAGGTTCCTTTCAGAGTATGCTGATGCATTAGCGCCATACGTAACAATCATATGCAGCCATTCGCTCGACGAAAGATCCGTACCGAAAGACTGGAAAGTTGCACAGGTCACACCAATATTCAAGAAAGGTAGCAGGAGTAATCCACATAATTACAGGCCCATACCATTAACGTCGATATGCAGCAGGATTCTGCAACATATATTGTGTTCAAACATTATGAATTACCTCGAAGTAAACGGTCTATTGACACACAGTCAACATGGGTTTAGAAAACATTGTTCTTGTGAAACCCAATTCGCATGAATGTTTGAGTTCTATTCACAAGGAATTTCAGATCAATTCCCTATTTCTAAAGTTCCAGAAGGCTTTTGACACTGTACCATAAAAGCAGCTTTTAGTGAAATTGCGTGCTTATGGAATATCGTCTCAGTTATGTGACTGGATTTGTGATTTCCTGTCAGAGAGGTCACAGTTCCTGGTAACTGACGGAAAGTTATCGAGTAAAACAGAAGTGATATCTGGCGTTTCCCAAGGTAGTGTTACAGGTCCTTTGCTGTTACTTATCTATATACACGATTTGGGAGACAATCTGAGCAGCCGTCTTAGGTTATTTGCAGATGACGCTGTCGTTTATCGACTAATAAAGAAATCAGAATATCAAAACAAATAGCAAAACGAGTTAGAAAAGATACATGAATGGTGCGAAAATTGGCAGTTGACGTTAAATAACGGAAAGTGTGAGGTCATCCACATGAGTGCTGAACGTCGGTTACACGATAAATCAGTCTAATCTAAATGCCGTAAATTCAACTAAATACCTAGGAATTACAATTACGAAATTGGGAGGAACACATAGAAAATGTTGTGGGAACGGCTAAACAAAGACTGCGTTTCATTGGCAGGACACATGGAAAATGTAACATATCTGCTAAGGAGACTGCCCACTCTAGGCTTGTCCGTCCTTTTTTAGAATACAGCTGCGTGGTGTGGGATCCTTAGCAGATATAACTGACGGAGTAAATCGAAAAAGTTCAGAGAAGGACAGCAGGTTTTGTATTATCGCGAAATTTGGGACAGAGTGTCACAGAAATGAAACAAGATTTGAACTGGACGTCATTGAAAGAAAGGCGTTTTTCGTGGCGACGGAATCTTCTCACGAAATTCCAATCACCAACTTACTCCTCTGAATCGGAAAATGTTTTGTTGACACCGAAGTACATAGGGAGAAACGATCACCACGATAAAATAAGGGAAATGTGAGCTCGTACGTAATGATACAGGTGTTCGTTCTTTCCGCGCGCTATACCAGATTGGAATAAAAGAGAATTCTGAAGGTGGTTCAGGGAACCCTCTGCCATGCATTTAAGTGTGATTTGCAAAGTATCCATGTAGATGTAGATGTAAAATAAAGAGTAATGGCAAATCTGATGACAAAGTTTTATTCCTTCCACTTGTGTCTTTAAGAAATCATTTGTGTGTCCGCATCGGACGCTCCCTGAAACCGCTGCATCAGGCAGAAAGTCCCTTGCTGACGGCATATCGGTCATCAGCGAGAACTCCAGAATACCTCTTATTAGACCTGCGATAAGCTACTTTTCTATAAGTCGTTTTCAATATATTGAGATACTTAGAAAAGATCAAGTTCTAACAAAATGGTGATTTGTCCAAAATCATGTTTGAGATATGGCAAAACAGCTACGTACGCCAATGGAAAATGCAGTTTATAATGTCACCTTCAAATCCCGATCAAAAACGTATGTACCATTCTCTAGTTATGCTTCCTGCCAATTTGAAATGTACTATTTCGAGGAAAAACGGCTTTAAATCTTTGCTAACATTTTTTGTAGTTAAACATACGTCTAGTCTGCGATCCTGGACGAAACAGCAATCCTTCCATATCCAAAAGTGTCGCCTCCATCTTCCTTGCAGCCTCGGTAGTCCTGCGGGCCTCTTTGGCAGCTTCTGTTATCCGCTGCTCTGCTCGCCTGGTGAACATTTCGTCCACTTCTGTGCAGAATTTGCAACAGGCTGGTGCGATCCCTAGTTCTAGCACGTCCATAATTTCCATAATGCCTCTTATGCCGTCGTTGAAATGAATTGTTGACAATTTTTTCCCGCTGTGAATGGTTTTCGGAGACACGTTTTCTCAAATCGCCTGGTTGATCGATAACGGGGTTTCTGGCGAACTTGGAATGAACACTACAGTCAAGTATACACCCCATGAAAAATCTTACGCAAAAAAATCAGTTTTTTGAAATTTTCACAGAGGACTACCAGTCGGATGCAGCGTTAGATCAGAAGGTGTTGGCGTGGACGGAAATGAGGAGGAAGGTAGTCCCTCGTTTAGTGTGTGTCATGGCGGTGCAGCACTCCAATGAGGATGGCAAGTCCACCCCAAATCACTGAGGGACTGTGCCTTGCTGGCGGAACCTACTTAGATACACATCGACAACACTTGATCTTCCTGTATACAAGTGCGACGATTTCTCCTATTGTTTCGTCATAATTTTTGCAGTTGTGTGCAAAAGTTAGGATCTTTTACACTCCTATAACGAGCAAACATACTGACGTTAACACTCTTAACACTTTTACGAAAATCGGTCGTACGAATTAATAGTGACGTGAACAGCTCCGGAAGATGGAATTCCGCTTCAAAAATTTATGTACCAAAACTCAAAAGGAGGTCAAAACTACTAACCGTTTCAAGGCGCAAGGAGAGAGTGCCAAAAATATGAAAAATATTGACTTCCTTATTGAAACATTACATCTTCGTTGGAAAAAGAACTACTTATAGCGTTTAATGTAACCGTATTAAGCGGTACTTCCCCTCCGTCCCCTCTCCCTACCATCCTTGATGCCAACCATGTCACGCACCGCCCCTCAGTTCTAGGAAGGTCGCACACGCTTGACCTAGTGGTTTTACGGGCAACCGAGAAAGTTGCAGGTGCAACTGTGTGCCCCATACGTTTGTCGTGACTCTTTTCTTTAGCCCCTCGCTAGAAACCTTTATGCTTTAGCAGCCGCTGTCGCAGCATTAGTCGGCAAAGCGTGCCACGAAACACTTATTTAATGCTTCCGCCCTATTCTTGGAATCGGTAATTTGTTTTGCAGGTTCAGAAGTAAAAAATCACGAGGACTGACGTAAACTATAACACATTTTAGTAGCACGTCATAACACTTTTCGTGGTGAGTGAAGCTGCAATATTTTATGAGTGTGTCGCCTGTGCGGACAACGAGGGAAACTTGCATATTTTCAACGCAGATGGCACAGCATTTACTCAGTTTTGTATTATTTCTCAGTTGCATCGTATTCGACTGGGTTTCCTTTGCCAGTTTGTTGATTGATATGCGTATCATAGTTGTTATGTAACTGATGTCATACTCCGTTGCAAGGAACCTGAAAAATAAAAAAAAGGAAAACATACGTATAACAGAAAAACCGTAGGACGGGCTGCGGATTATTTCTGTACTTTGGGATTTGTTGTCTGAAATCCGTGTAGTCCACGAGCCGTGTCGTAAGCAATGAGACATAAGCAATTTCAGCACGTTGCAAATAACGAAACTACTGGAATGATGTAGTTGGAATCATCTGCTGTATAAATCATTTAGTCAACGTGTTGAATTAATTAGCAACTTTCATCAGCTTAACTTTAGTACCTATGATAACGATCATTTTCGTCGACCAGAAGTATTTGATTCATGCTGTTTTAATTCCTGTAGTTTAAGTGCCTATTTAGACCAGTAGTTCCAACCTGGGGGTAATTGCCTCCGAGAGGGGGGGAAAATGAAATTTTTTCAAAGCGGTAAAAAAAGGGGGGGGGTTAGAAGTGTTATGATCTCGAAACATAACTATTTTCGAAACATCGTTGTTATTATCATCGCTGTTCCGGAAAACTGTAATACTGATTACGGAAGTTACCGATAATTACATTCATTGTTACAAATATCAGTATTAACGCATGAGACAATGTGGTGGAGTTTACAGATTGTGAAACAAACGTATGAACAACATTTTCCTTGTTCCTCAACCGTGCGACTGCTACGGTCGCAGGTTCGAATCCTGCCTCGGGCATGGATGTGTTTGATGTCCTTAGGTTAGTTAGGTTTAAGTAGTTCTAAGTTCTAGGGGACTAATAACCACAGCAGTTGAGTCCCATAGTGCTCAGAGCCATTTGAACCATTTTGAACCTTGTTCCTCACATATTCCTACTGCTCTGTAACAGGACAGTGAAATTGATAAATATGTGCTTAAATATCTGAGGAAAACGCCTTCTTCGTGTTGTATATAGTTCCCACAATGGACCAGAAACAGTTTCGTTATTCATTTCGCTACAATAAAGTATCTAATTGAGGTCACAGCCAACGGCATTGCCGCAGTGGTAACTCTGGTTCCTGTCAGATCACCGAAGTTAAGCGCTGTCGGGCTTGGCTAGTACTTGGATGGGTGACAATCCAATCTGCCGAGCGCTGTTGGCAAGCGGGGTGCACTCAGCTCTTGTGAGGCAAACTAAGGAGCTACTAGATTGACAAGTAGTGGCTCCGGTCTCGTAAACCGACATACCGTCGGGAGAACGGTGTGTTGATCACATACCCCTCCGTATCCGCATGCAGTGACGCCTGTGGGCCGCGGGTGACACGCCGGCCGGTCGGTACCGTTGGTCGTTCGTGGCCTGTTCGGATGGAGTTTTAGTAATTGAGATAAAAAACAGCAATAATCATGTAATGGCTACCACATCGCTGTGCTTTAGTGGTCAGCCGCAAAGCAGTGGCAGCCCAAACTCTTCCTGTTTCTACTATTTCGGAGGCAAAGAGTTCAGGAATCTAGTGGTACATTAGCAGTAGGTATAGTGTACACCGTTTGACTTGATTGATTTTAAAATGGTGTTTCTGAGTGTGAGTGAAGCATGTGTCACTAGGGAGAGGGCTGATGCAGATGGGTTCAATTGGCTGTGAGCACTATGGGACTTAACATCTGTGGTCATCAGTCCCCTAGAACTAATTAAACCTAACTAACCTAAGGACATCACACACATCCATGCCCGAGGCAGGATTCGAACCTGCGACCGTAGCAGTCGCGCGGTTCCGGACTGAGCGCCTAAACCGCGAGACCACCGCGGCCGGCCGCTGATGCAGAGGTAGCACGTTTTGTAATAAGTAGCTACCATCGATGTGGGTAGCTAGCCTTCTTTTCTGAGGAGGAGTTGTAGGTACACTCGCAATGCGCTGTGAATTACTTCATCTTTCTATAAATGTTGTTAGAATGTTGTTAGAATTAACCACTTGTCTCATTGACTCATTCTTTTGGGGTGCAATAAGACGCCTAGGAAAACTAATAAATATCATTTAAAAAGTAAAAGCATTCAAAGATAGTTCTTTTTCGTTCTAAAGTTTTGTTAGCTGCTAATGTCTTTGATGGTGGGGGTTGGGGGTGGATACTAGCGAATATCTGATTGCACTCAGGGGTAATAGCCTCTGAAACATTGATTTAGACTTTATTAACCTTTGCGTATTACAACAAAGTCTTTTTTAGGTTATAACGTGCGATTTGATGGGCGTTCAAAAAACCCATAAAGCACTTGCAGTAAAATACTTATCTGACCACTGAAGTGGCATGTTCTTACTGGAGATATTTGGTACTTCGCCTTGCTTCGACAGGAGAATCTGGTGTCGATGGAGTCCGTTTCACGTACGCTGATCAGTACTGGTGACTGTCAAATTTGAGTGTATTTGGGGAGGCTGGAGAGGTGCGGAAGTGATTGGACCAAGGACCCGAAAAGCATCGTTTCCCATTTGACGTCCACTTGGTAACGATCTCCTGCACGCCTCTCAAAGCGTAACGGACGTAATTGCACTCATCTGTTTGCTTCTACGTGATGTGTAGTCACAGATACTCACCCCTTGACGCGTGTGGCAGTTTTCGAATGATTGAGACTGTTTCTAGTATTTTACAGAATCGCACACGATTTACGTAGCTGGATACGTTATGTTCCAAATTGCTGTACATAATATGCCACGTATGCTAGTAACCTGGAATACTATGGCACACTGTTGAGTTATACATTAGCACGTTGTGTAGATGACTGTACGGTAAGGGGTAAAAAGCCTTGCCTTGAACTTGTAGTCAGATTTATGCAGTCTTTTGTTAAATGTTAAATATTAACACACTCTTTAAGTCTGTAGCGTCAGCTATTAGACTGAAACATCTTATGCGTACACACGAATAGCATTACTCGTTATGTGGTTTTTTGGTTTTGGGGATTCAATGTGCAACGTACGGCACACACAAACGTCTTCCTGATTCCAGGCTCTGACGCAAATCTTAGTCTTACCACTGCTTAAATAAATCTTGGTTTCATTTCTAAAAATATAGAAGAAGTTGTATGTAGACATTATTTTCTCTGAGGGAACCATTCCTCTCCTAGACCTACCCCAAGTTACATGTCTGGTTTGTACGACATGACAAACTCCATGCTGGATGACGTGGTGGCATGTATCATCTTACATTACTCGATGCTTTATATTAAATGACGGGGGTACTAACACTAGCAAGTAGAAAGACATTACATATTATTTTTCATTATTTGACACGATGCATTATATTACATGATGTGGGTAATAATGTTAACAAGAAAATAAGCGGGACTAAGTCAAGACGTTTTAATTTAAATGTCTTTGAGCTGCGACAAAGTCAAAAAACTACTTTTCTTCTTTTACACCCCAGACTCTGCACAGGACATCTTCACCCTTTTGTGCTACGACAGGAGCATTTTTCATTCTGGTTAAACAAATTTGAAGGCGACTGTGGCGTGTTTACTGTAGTTTTGTGAGTGTTACGCGTGCCACAACCGCCTTTCTCGTGGCAGAACGAAAGTACCGAAGACTCTTGTCAGCTATGGAGTGTTAGTAACAACTCGGCCGCAGGTTTTCAGGTGGTGGGTGCGCTACGGCAGCAGGTAGGGCAGGACCGCGACCACGCATTCCACATTCCGGACCCGCCGGTGACAATGAGCGGCGTTCCTGCCACTCACTGCGCGCTCCGGCTAACGGAACTCGCCCCAGCCCGACCGCCGGGTCATGTTTAGTCTGCCCGCTGTGACCTCGCTCTGCGCTGAACTTGGTAGTGGCTAGGTGCCAGCACCGCCAACTTGTGCCATAATCCCTACATTCCCATGATGCACCTGAAAGCTATTGCAGCACCTTGTATTTCCTTGATTTGCAACGACCAACTGAAGTAGCGTGACTCACATTATTATCTCTGCAGTCGAGATGGTTGAAAACTGGAAATGTGCCCTGTACTTTCAGGTTACAAAATGTTATCGCTGAGGCGCATTGCTACTGCAGTACATTGTAAACATTATGATCGTTGTTGAACTGACCTGTCTTTTGGAAGCTGAAAATATTTTAAGTATTTAGACGGCCTACTTCCATTATTTAGGTGTACTACAGTCTCTCTCTTTCCAAGCATTGATCCCGACTAGCGGGGTCTGCTGTTACGGTTAAACGGGCGTGGCATGCTAATTTTAAGGGGTGGCCAGATGTCATTGCCGTCTCCATCCCGTACCCCTTGGGACGGAATCAGTGTACCCCAGCTGTCTGCGTCTCGTGCAAGCAGTGGAATAGTGCGAACGTGTTTCAAATGTCTGAGAGTCGTGTAACTGGGGTCCAGCCTAGTATTCACCTAGTGGGATGTAGAAAACCACCTGAAAACCACATCCAGGCTGGCCGGTACACATTCTTGCGCTGTATTCAGCACATCTGCCCCCATAAAGTTTGAAAACAAACAACTTGTTTGTAGGGATTATTTGGAATTTGAAAATTTGTGGTAAGTTCTTACGGGGCCAAACTGCTGAGGGCATTGGTCCCTAAGCTTACACACTACTTCATCTAACTTACGCTGAGGACAACACAAACACACGTGCTCCCGAGGGAGGACTTGAACCTCCGACGAGGGGAGCCGCGCGGACCGTGACGTTAGTTCCGTCTCAAGATACTTGCGACACTAGCCCCCTCCTACGAGACTTGTTCTGATACTGCTGGAATTCTGGCACTAATTGTTAGTAGATAGTGTAAGCAGTACTGATTCGTGTTGAGGAGAGTGGAGACTAAACTCCCTCTCTCCCTCCCTCCCTCTCTCCCCCCCCCCCTCTCTCTCTCTCTCTCTCTCTCTCTCTCTCTCTCTCTCTCTCTCTCTCTCTCTCTCTCGCTCTCTCTCTCTCTCTCTCTCTCTCTCTTTCTCTCTCTCAACCGAGATAGGTGGTGTAGTGGTTAGCAGACTGGACTTGCATTTGGGAGGACGACGGATCAAACCTGCGCCCGGCTATCCTGATTTAGGTTTTCCGTGATTTCCCTAAATCGCTACAGGCAAATACCGGGATGGTTCCTGTGAAAGGGCACGGCCGGCTTCCTTTCCAATCTTTCCCTAATCCGATGGGACAGATAACCTCGCTTGTGATGTAACCCTTCCGTGGTTTCCTTCGATTAAAGCAAATACTAGTTTCTGTAACTTTACAGCTTAGGCTCCGTCTCTAATAATCTCGCCGTCCACTTAGTATTAAACCCTAATGTTCCTTCAGGGATTTACTCCTTCGCACGTCGTAAGCTTAGCTGTCCTGAAGTGCAGCCGCTGTAGTGTTCATAAGATGTTCTTCTGTGCACAAGTTGTAGTTGTAATCTTAATTCCGAAGGTTGGTTTGAGGCAGCTCTCCACGCTACTCTATCGTCTTGCAGCCTCTTCATCTGCGAATAATTACTGCAACCTACATCCATTTGAAGCTGCCTGCTGCAGTCATTCCTTGGCATCCCTTCAGTTTTTGTGCACCACGTTCCCTCCATTTCCAAACTGACAATTCGTTCATGCCTCCTTGCCTCAGAGTGTCTCCTGTGAAACGACCCATTCTTTTAGCCAAGTTGTCCGCTTCATTTCTTTTTTCAACTTTTCGATTCAGTACTTCTTCTACCCATCTAGTCTTAAGCAGTCTTGTATAATACCACATTTTAAAGGCTTCTATTGTCTTGTCTAAATTGCTTATCGTATGAGTTTCACTTCCCTACAAGACTACAAAAAAATGGTTCAAATGGCTCTGAGCACTATGGGACTCAACATCTTAGGTCATAAGTCCCCTAGAACTTAGAACTACTTAAACCTAACTAACCTAAGGACATCACACACACCCATGCCCGAGGCAGGATTCGAACCTGCGACCGTAGCAGCCCCGCGGCTCCGGACTGCAGCGCCAGAACCGCACGGCCACCGCGGCCGGCTACAAGACTACACTCCAGACAAATACCTTCAGCAAAGACTTCAATCTATATTCTTTGCGAACAAATTTCTCTTCTTCAGAAACGCTTTTCTTCGGCCATCATGTTATTTTACTGCCAAAATAGTAAATCTCATTTACTAAGGTGTCTCGTTGTGTAATGTAGTTCCCTCAGTATTTCCTGACTTCATTCGGCGTCTTACTTTCGCTCTTTATATTGATCTTTATAGCCTCTGGTCAAGACACTCACCTTTCCATTCAGCTGTTCTTCCATGCCATTATGCTGTCCTTGACGGAATTACAATGTCATCCCAAACCTCAAAGTTTCTGTATCCTCTCCAAATTTTCTGTATCCATTGTTTCTTAACGCACAATTGGAGATACAGCGTAAACGCTGTCTCATTCTCTTCTCAGCCATATCTTCCGTATCAGGTCCTTCGACTCCTATAACGACAGTATGGTTTTTGTACAAGTTGTAAATACTCTTTCGTTCTGTGTAATTTATCCCTCATTCCTACAGAATTTCAAAGAGTGTTGTGTAGTCCAGTTAACATTGCCAAAAGATTTTTCTTAATCTACAAATAATGTATACGTAGGTTCTTCAACAGAATTTATAGGGTACGTCGTAGGGTGTTCCTATGTTTCTGTGGAACCCAAACTGATCTTCCCCGAGGTCGGCCTCTACCAGTTTTTCTGTTCTTATATAAATAATTCGGTTCAGTATTTTGCAACCATGACTCATTAAACTGATAGATAGTTCCGTGATATTCATACCAGTATCATATTCCCTAAGTCATCTTCATTTAATTCTTATTCTCTTTCTATAGTACTGTTTTCAAGTTTGGTTCACTCGCACAGCCCTTCTAATTCCACGTTGCAGCTTTTCCTTATTTCCACAGTGTTGGGGTGCCATTCGAGCTCTTGATATTCATACAGCGCTTTGCTTCTTTGCTAAGGTTTCTTTAATTTTCTGTAAGCGGCATCTATCTAAGCATGCTTCTATTTCCTTGTATTTATCTCTAACCATTGCTGCTTTGCCATTTTGTACTTCGTATCAGTCTCATTTTTACACGTCTGTTTTCCGTTTTTTTTTTCTGCTTCATTTTCTATAAAAAACTTCGTGAAGTACTATATAACGGTTAACAGAGCCTGAGAAAGACAGATTTTTAGATTTTGAATGTAACCTCCATCATAACAGAATATTAATCTAGGCATTGGATACGTATTCGGGAGATTAGGGTACAAAAATCTGTTGGTTGACTTTGAGAGAAGTTGCCATTGTTCCACATATGCCACCCCACATAGTAGTGGGCGAGTTCCGGCTTACGAGAAACCATTCGAACCTATTCTTGTGAAGCTGGGTATGTGCTGTGTGTGTGTGTGTGTGTGTGTGTGTGTGTGTGTGTGTGTGTATGTATTAGGATGACGGGGTGCCAAGACCGAAGAAGTGAAGTAAACAGACGTAGAACTGTCAGATTGGAGCTGGCGCATTCTCTGGCGGCGCCTCTTATCAAGAGAGGTGCTGGCCGGGAGGAGCTGCGTGACGCGCCGGCGGATATAGCACGAAATCAATTAGCAGCGCGTGGCGCGGCCTGGCCCGGGGCACCTTATCGCAACCTCCGCGGCCCGTTCGTGCTGCCGTATTAGGAGTGCTAACAGAGATCCGTCTGCTGCCGCCTGCGTAACGCAGTTCAAGGCAAACTGTCCCTGCCTGCTGGGTGCGCCACTTCATCTCCCAAGCACTAGCGCCGTACCGTGTGTTAGTGCAGCAGCAATAAATGTCCTGTGTACGAATGTGCTACGTTTTCATCTGTGCCGAAAAGACATGCTTGGAAACCCTACCCGTCAATGCTACTATTGTTAGTTTTAAGACAAAGTGAACTAATCGCAAAAGACTGTTTTCGACGGAGCTGTTGAAAGTGAGAGACAGAATTTCAACGTTGTCCACTCATATGTGACCATTAGCGAGGGGAACTGGGAATCGAATACACAGAAGGCTTACAAAATGAAAACTTTGTCAACATGTTGGGGTTGTTGGGTACAAATGCTACGCTGAGATGAAGAGCTTGGCACAGGGGAATAATTCGTGGCGGCTGCATCATACCAGTCAGAAGACTGATAGTAAAAAAATAAAAAAATAAACTGCCCAAGCTCACGGCAGTATGAAGATGTTCACGAATCATCTACTTAAAGCCGTGAGCCTCAGGCCACTGTCGACTTCCGGTCCTGCATACATACTGTAAGTTCAGTGCTGTAGATAGCCTCTTCTCTCATTTTTGTGGTAATTGATTGGCTTATGGAATAAACTACTGTTGGGTATTGAAATTGTAGTTACGAATTAAGTAGTTATATGAAATAAAAAATGTAACTGGAAGTACTGTTGTGACAACCAGTCATAACTGGTAAATCCTCGATGTAAAGAGAGTCGTGCTATTCTTGCATGTTAATACCCTACACGCAGTTCAGAAATTGTACATTTTTATGCGTCTTTGCCCTACAGGAAATCGGACGATAGCCGCAGTGATGGCTTTAATATGAGTTGTTCCATTTTTTTTTTTAACAACGTGTTATTTGTGTGAATTGAACATTGGAGGGAAATCCTCTGCGATAAGTGAAGAGATATATACGATTTGTGTTATGCGTCTGTCCGTGTGCGTAGGGAAGTTGCGACTGACTTGGTTGGGAGACGGTCGTCTCCCTTAAAAGCAGCGTGTCAGTTATTTACGCTGCAGTACTGCGCCACTCTCACCAGACGAGGTAAGAACGCCGGAGGCGCCACAGATCATTACTGATACATCGGCTGCTGCCGATAGCGCGCTAATGGCGCGCGAGAAGTCACTTCGCCGGCCCTGCAACTTTTATGCCGCCCCGCCGTTGGACCGCGCTAAGCCTAATCTGGAGAGAGCGACTGCCCTGCCTCCTACCCCACAGACCGACTCTAGCTGCAGTGCCGAATCGATAAAAGTAGGAACAGGCGGCCTACCGGGAAATAAGAGGAACCAGAGGCGTTGTCTCCGACTACGCCTGTCGGGCGGCAGGCTTGACAACACAAAGTGACTTCTCTCGTGAGTTCCCATTGCCTTCTGAACAATGATGTGGCTTCCGATAATTCATCTTTTTAGCACCGTTGTCGGCCGTTATCGCCGAAGTACCTTCTACTACCTTCTGCTCACAATAAGAACCTACACCACAAATCAAAAACACGTATACCATGTTTCGTGATAACATTTTTTTTCCATTGCGAATGTGGCTGCAGTAATGAGTGTTATGAGGATGTGGCTATTAGTTTCTGCGCATGGGCGGAATTACAGCAATAAAAAGAGTGCATACTGCCCTTTGTGGATGTCTCAGTAACGAATAGAACGGCGACTTGTGACGGATACGTTTTTTTAGGTGGCATTCTGCTTCACGGCGTGGCGCCGCGATCTCCGTCTTGGTAGCCGTTAGGTTACTGTGAATTTAATAACAGCAGCCTGGGAGTGACGTTCTTTATTGTGCGACTAGCTTCGGCGACTCTTATTGCCAGCTCATTCGTAGGATGAGTTGAAAATAACTGTGATTTCAGTGAACACTATGATGCCCACATACTTACTGCATGGACAGGAGGCAGGAAATACCGTTTTGCAGTGGGTACGCCGCAGACGCGGTTCTTGCGGACCGGACCACGGGCTTGAGTTCATCATCGACAGTAGCATGTCAGCCAACCGCGAATGTACGTGCAGACGCCGTCTTGGAGCATTGGATGTGCCGTGGTATCTACTCTGGCTCTATAACGTAGGTCATTGTGGTTTTACAACTGTAAATGATGGCTGTCAAGTGTCGTATTGCCATATGGAAACACTTGCCTATGATCTTGAACAAGAAACCCTCGCGTGTTGTATTGTTCCAGTCTAACGTTTCAGTTTCTTGCGGCTTACGCGAACCTTTGACGGACCGTTTAATTCGTACGTGGAGATATACTCTTGCGTGAATTAAGGATAGTGATGCTGAGATATGTTGCAGCTCTTTATGGAACTATTTTCTTTACTTTGAGTACAGGATATTAGAAAAGATTACAGTGCTCTTAAAAAGTTGAGTGTGGGTCCTCCGTTGATACCAGCTTTGTTCCTTTCTTTTTTAAATTCTTTTTGTTAACGTTTGCGTTTCCCAGGTTTTGTTGAAAAGCAAGAAAATAACAAAAATTCGAAGTGAAATACTGTTTCCATGTAAAAATTACTCAGTAGTCAGATCCCAGTAATTGAAAATTGGGAAGTAAGATCATCAAGCCGCTCAAAAATATTTTTTTCGTGTCACCTGCTTAGCATGCGATGCATTTCTAAGCTCAGAATGGGATATGATAGTGATGATAACAATCGAAAGTTTCAGTTAGTTGAGAAACAAACTGAAAATGTTTCCAGCAATACTCCCTCAATGATGAATACGTGTGTGAGCGAGTTAGAATCTATATATTTAGTTGCTTATCGATTTTGTCTGGCAAAAACAGTAACCTGACCATTGTCGACAGGTACCAACATTCATAATATGGAGAACAATATGATTAATGATGTGCTTCCGGGATTAGGGCCGAGTTGTTATTTGTTTTTTTTTTGCACAAATGGAAGGAAAATCTCACCTGTATATCTGGAAGCACGCCGTTAATCATTCAAGCCAAGAAAATCTGAACGTCACAATCATACGAGTTTTAATTTATAGGAAATTATTTTTTCTCCAATTGGATGTATCTGTCATGATTTGTTCGCTTCACTACTGTAATGATAATGTGCTTAAAATTTTAATTTTCGTGAGTTAAATGTTCTGTATTTTCTTCTGTGCAATGCCTACCTTAATCTGAATCTTGTTTTCTTTTTTCAGGTAAGTGGGCACATGTACCTTATCTGCTGAGCCAGCTGTCCCTTTATGTTACTTGCATATGTAAGTACATCTCATTCAATAATTAGAAGTTTTACAGAATTATTGCGAAATACTGCAAAATATAGTTTTTGAATAAATGGAGACCAGCAAGTAACTGAATGCACAAGGAGCGCCTGATATGAGTGAGAGGAAAACTTGAATTAGTGTGTTGCACTGATACTTAAGGTAAACATGGTCGCAAATAAAGCATCAAGAGGCATCCGATTGTGTGGCATGGAATTAAATAATGACAAAGTAAAAACAATAAAAGTCACAGAATAATGTTACAACAATTATAATGTACGTATATTACCAAAATTGAAAGAGATTAGCCTTTTACTATTCGGGGATTATAATAATTCTCTACATCATATATGCAACGTTTCTAAATATTTTTGTTTGTAGTTACTAAGCCGTTGTGGCAGCGAATTATGATGTTTTTTATAATAACTGATTTTTCGCTTGATGGTTTTCATTAATCGATATTAGTTTCACTATGTATTCTAGCTTAAAAAATGTTTTCAAACACCGCTACCACGCACAAAATTAGTTAATAGCCAAATTATTTATTTAGCGCCATGTTTCGAGGTGATACCTCATCATCAGGCAATACTGGCATTACAAAAATATTTAACACGTGTTTATGCAGATATTGATGCTCCTTCATATGACTGCTTTTAACATCTGTATAAACGCGTATTAAATGTTTTTGTAATGCCAATATAGCTTGATGACGAGATATCATCTCGAAACATGTCGCCAAATAAATAATTTAGTTGTCAACAAATTTCTGAAAACATTTCATGTTTGTGAAACAATCACGGTCGATTAATAGCCAATACGGCTTCAAATTTTGCTAATTTTATTATTCTCACCTTCGTAAATTCTGCTTACGCGTTCCCACTACCGAAATCTATGCTCCCTTATCGCCACATGAAATACTAAGATTAGCGAGGTAAAGTTTATTCGCGAAAACGGATGAATTTATGTATTGATGTACCTGCGAAGTACGTAGTATTAATTAGAGATGCCACACTCATGTAGATTCGCGAGACAGGGTTATACTTGATAGTATTACAAAACGTACGATTATTGCGCTGCGACTATCTGACTATTTACGAAGTGAATAGGTGAAGATTCACAGAAGAAGACCACGCTTTCCATGGAAAATGAATATAATTTATGAGCTTCAGTTAGTGATTGTCATGACCTTCTCTTTCATTAATTACACGTCCATCCATCTGATAGCCCGACGATCTCGTATGAGGGCTCTGTTCTTCGAGCCATTGCACACTCACTTCGCAGCTACACTCGGAACGTGGCTGATCGGAAATACACGCCCCCGCCCTTCAGAATGTAATTTAGAATTTTTGTAGCGTTTCCATATTAGAAAATAAGCTTGTTGATCACTGAGGAGTACTAAGTCCCAATTTCAGAAATGTTTGACTCTCTTTTAAATATCACTTCCATCTCAGATGTATTCGCCTTGCTTCCTACACTCGGGAAACTGTTGGAATTTGCAAGGTGTAAGCGGACTCGAACAGTGTTAAAACACGAGGCTTTTAAAAGCCCATCAGTTTTAGGAGCAGATGCGAGTATCTCCAGTGGTCATTTCGTGCTTTCACTAATAGCACTCCTTCAGAATGTGCTGCTTCCTGCCAGTGCTTTCAGGACATTTACTTCCATCAGATGCTGGAAAGCACCTGTGGTTATTATACGACGTTCCGCCGCGAAAGGTACTGTTCTAGCGTGAGAGCAATTTAGCGGTAGAGAGGGCGAAATTACGAAAATTAGCAGACACACAGAGCGAGTATCAATTGTATCATAATAAGGCAGTCGTTTCTTTCTGAGTCAATATGCATATAACGTTACACGGTGATTTTTGATTTGTATCGTAATGTCTTACTTACGAAAGTTCATGTTTGATTTGATTGCATCTCTTTAGTTATTGCAGCATGGCAGAAAAGAGAAACTGGCAGTGATAGGGGAGAAAGTCACCAGGAAACGTAATGTTACAACCAGCCTGCAACATAACAGGGCTTTTGCCGGTATTTCATTCGTGATCTGGGCTGATATGATCACAAAACGTATAATCATATGATTCAATTCTTACTTTCGAGAATGTGAGACAGCCTCCCTCATGACTGTGTCATACTTGTTACTTCCATCTTCTGTCATAGACAGCAGCTTCTCGAAATAGGCCATGTCCATCCTCACGAAATTTCGAAATTCTTACACATCTTCGAGCCTCAGCTCCCTCACGAAATTTCGAAATTCTTACTGATCTTCGAGCCTCATAAGCAGTGAATATAATCCCCTCCCATCGACCTTTTTTTTTTAGCCAGGGTCAAATTCAACAAGGCTTTTCGTTTTCGTGGTCGTTCTGCCCTAAACTGAAGATTTGCCGTCACTGCCAGGGCAATTCCTCCAAAAAGAAGTGGGTGCTCCATGTGCAAAATGCTATACCTTTGTAACCATGTGTCGTAATATAAAACTAACAGTTGAATCTAATTCAGAACAGTAGTAACCTACACAAGAGAATAACAGTTTCTTATAACACAGGAACCTTGAGCTCACATAAAGTATTTGAACAAATGACGTTCCAATATGTCACACAGTCCCGCGCGGTAGAACGAACGACTTTGCAAGAGATAGACGGTTCTGTCTGCGTTTCGCACGTAATTATCGTCTACTGCGCATGTGTGACGGTTATATCCCCGTGGATGGTGCAATAGGCCTACGTGAACCAGCTTGTAGTTACAGATACACACGCTTGGGGCGCTAGTGCATAGGTGTACTGTTAGGTGTACTGTTCAGGCGCATCATGTAACAGGGGCTTTACTGAGCTCTGAACGCAAACCACTTTACGCAGATTAATAATAGACCAATGTGTCACGTACGCGTTGGAAAAGCACAAATCCTCAGATTGTTGCCTGTTGCATCCCTGAAAACCAAGAGGACGAGCCCTTGACGCGGTGAATTGTGTGTTACAAGCTGACTGCTTTTCCGATTGACGGTTCACCTTTCTTACGATAACGAGTAACTTTTGAGCACTTTTACGTTCTTGAATTGTTGACAGAGATTACTTCTGATACTTCATATCATTTCTCCTTTCCCTGTTCCATTGACGAATGGTGTGTGGGTAGAACGGTTGTGGACAAACCTGTATGATATCTGATCCTCTCATTTTTTTTTCTCTTGGTCATTTCGCGGGACATGTGTGAGAAGAAGTAATATGACAATCTTGGAATTTCTACAGTAAACCTCTCCAACGCACACGAAGTCTCTCTTGCAGCGTATGCCACTTGTCTCTGTTTCCGTAATGCTGTTCCACCGACTGAATGATCCCGTGACGAAACGCGCCGATCTTGTCTCTCTCATCCGTCATAAATCCAGATGGGTGAACGTCCTAGATTACCACAAAATTAACGTATAGCCAGAGGAGCTGGAGAGAGAAGTTAAGTATAATTCGGGGGCTTGCTGTGTTGCACGGGATTAAAGAACCAAATGCGCGGCATCGATGTGTGCACAAAGAAGTGCAGTGTTGGTCAACGTGTGGTGCACTTAGGTGTTAACACACTGCAGCCAAAATCTTTCTGTCTTCGGTCAAAAACCTTCAGAACATATCGCACACGACGGTGCCGCTTTTGGGGTTGTACTGATTTAAGAAAATAGGGAACGTTATGGAATCCTTTGAAAGCTGTCGTTAAGCGGCCTGCTTTTGGCTCGGCACACCGCAGAAAGCCTTCTAGCAGGCTGTAGCCTGGAGAGCTGCGCCAGTTGGCCGCGACCCTCCTGCCGTCCTTATTGAATCGCCGACTAATCTGATTCTGGCGTCGTTAGGAAATCGATTCAGTTAACTCTTCAAGGCGTGCCTCCGCCGCTCTGCCCGCCACGCGTTTTTTCCCTCCCGCCGGCTCTCGCCGCCCCGCCACCTAATCGTGTTGTCCAAGGCAGTTAAACACACCATTACGAATCGCCGCGAGGGAGAATGGCTGTTTAGCAGGAAAATAGGTTCTCGAAGAAGGCGAAAGAATTCTCCTTCTGGAGGGAGTCGCTGTTGAAGAAAGGAATTCGGAAGCCACGAGGAAAATCAGAGTGTCGGGGTCTGCTGTATAAATCGTTTTTGCAACGCTAACCACTGTGTTCAAATTTGATTGTATAGTCATCTTACATTACGTCAGTTCTTCTGTGCATTTGTTAGTATTTTTGACGGACGTTTGCGTTGTAGGTCGATATCTATAGTTCAAACAAGAGATTACTTGGATGGAACAGTTTTGATTAAATACACTCGGCATGGCAGAGATGTACGAGTCTGTGATTGTTTTCTACCGACGCGTTGGGTGTATGAAATACAGAGAGAACGGCAGGGAAATTTGGAGAGAGAGTAGTTTGTCCCTATGTATGACATGCGTGTCGCAACGTTGTTTTCCGTCAAAGGCCTTTGCTAGATACGAAACGTATTTCACCTTCTCATGTTTCTGGACACACCGGTACTTCGCGAAGGAACAGACACAATGCAGAACTTCACTAAGTTCACATAATCTTATGGAATGAACTCGTTTTAGAATTCTCTAAAGAAAGGCTCATGAAGATTTGAATTTACAGCCATGCAAATGCGGAAAATGACGGAAGAAGGAAGAAGTAGCTGTGGACGATATATTAATGGCCAGAAGCGAAGACTTCAATAATCAAATGAGAAATGCTGTGGTGTTAACGCTGTGTGCTTGTTGCTAGCTCAATAGCTTGTAGCTTGGATTTCAGAATTTATGTGTCTCTAAATGCTCTACATTGGCTTCTTTTCCGTAGTTATCATCTCGAGTTCACTACAAATAGTGGAATTGAATAATACGACAGAACTATTAAGTACCACGGAAATACAAACATAAACTTTTGTTTGAATGAGGACAGGCAGTGTCATTAAAAGCCCTCGAATCAAACGTGCCAGAAGACTTGATGGTAAGCTCGAACATTATTTTGGCGTGGAAGGCGAGGCTGTTAGCAGGAGCTGGGAGTCACTTCACCCACCGCAGTGACAGACCTTTCTGTGGTGTAGGTCGTATGCGGGTGCTGGCGAGGCACAATTTGCTGGGGGACAGGCAGCGGCGCTTGTCGGTAGAGACGTATTGCGGCGTCGCAGATCGTCGACCCGTGACAGTGGCTTCGTAAACAAATGGCGAGCGCGCACATTCCCAGATAAGTTGTGGAAATCTTAATACTGATTTATCCGCAATGTATTTGTCAGAGTGCTGGCAGGGCGCGCGGACGCCGGCAAATTTACGGCGCCATTGTTGGCAGTGCGCTGCTGGAGGCTGGCTCGCCGCCAAGGGGGGCGCGGGAATGGCGTGTGCAGTGTGCGGCCCGTCACCGCCGGACGTCCACAGTGGCGGTACACAAGTGCGCGAAAGGTAGCCCATATGAGCAGTGTTCGACGAGTTAATAGTGAAACATGGAAAAATCAACAGCTGCATCTGACGTGTTGACCTTATTATTAACTGGGGAAAAATCAATCTTTGAAAGAGCTTGTTATTGTTCTCGTGAAGAGTTTCCGTGCGGAGTAGCATTGACGTCAGGGAAAAGATGGTGCTGGTATTTGTGAGGGATCGAGGATAATAATAACAATAAGAGGAAAAAGTTTAGAAGTAGGATAACAAAATTTACTTACGCGTTCACGTCTCCCTGGGAGAGTGAAAGTATCGATACAGGATGCTTACATCTGCTTATAGCGTAGAAGATTTAATACCAGCTCCGCCTGCTCGACCCCGACTGACCACTCAGTAACAACCGGCGGCCGTGTCATCGTGTTCCAGTGACGTCATGCAGATGCGGTATGGAGGGACACGCAGTCAGCTGCTAAGCTGGCATCATGAGGCGGAGTGGATTATTTCCAGTCCTTCCACTAAGAAAAAATAGTTGCCACTATCGGGAATTGAACTCCGGTCCTCCGCCTAGCAGTCACACACGCAAATCAGTTAGCTACGGTGTTGAAGAATTGATTTAATACCAATAGACATCACAGAACAATCGCATTTAAAGAAACACCCCGTGCATGGCAATCTAAAGTGTACATAGTTCTCACTGTGCGGCTTAAACAGTAACCTTGAGCTTATTCAACCAGTTACTGCGCTCACAAGTATTGTTGTTGTTGTTGTCTTCAGTCCTGAGACTGGTTTGATGCAGCTCTCCATGCTACTCTATCCTGTGCAAGCTGCTTCATCTCCCAGTACCTACTGCAACCTACATCCTTCTGAATCTGCTTAGTGTACTCATCTCTCGGTCTCCCTCTACGATTTTTACCCTCCACGCTGCCCTCCAATGCTAAATTTGTGATCCCTTGATGCCTCAAAACATGTCCTACCAACCGATCCCTTCTTCTAGTCAAGTTGTGCCACAAACTTCTCTTCTCCCCAATCCTATTCAATACCTCCTCATTAGTTACGTGCTCTATCCACCTTATCTTCAGTATTCTTCTGTAGCACCACATTTCGAAAGCTTCTATTCTCTTCTTGTCCAAACTAGTTATCGTCCATGTTTCACTTCCATACATGGCTACACTCCAAACAAATACTTTCAGAAACGACTTCCTAATACATAAATCTATATTCGATGTTAACAAATTTCTCTTCTTCAGAAACGCTTTCCTTGCCATTGCCAGTCTACATTTTATATCCTCTCTACTTCGACCATCATCAGTTATTTTACTTCCTAAATAGCAAAACTCCTTTACTACTTGAAGTGTCTCATTTCCTAATCTAATTCCCTCAGCATCACCCGATTTAATTTGACTACATTCCATTATCGAAACAATTTAGTTAAAACGCTCACATTTTCACGAGATCGTCACTGGCTGGCGTTTTAAGTCGCTTTATTGCCCCGACCGTACACTTTTTTTATTTTTGTTTGTTTGTTTATTTTTTACCCCGCATATATGCTAATATTAAGAAAACGCTGATCCTCTCACATATTGTAATACTAACAGTATAGATGCAAACGTGTAATAAGCTATTCGCGAGCTGAACCATCTGTGAGATTTGGTCATAATAGACGATTTTGTAGCTGACACGAGTGCAGATTTAACTTGGAGCGGTGTAGTGTGAAGATACGACGGCGAGAATGGTACGTTCGTTTTGGGCGGCGGCGCCGGCGACGGCGAGACAGCGAATGCGGCTTACGTGCCTCGCGGCGTGGTCCAGGCGTCGGGCGCGCCGTTCCCACGGCGCCTGGGCTGGCGGGCCGCCGCTCCGTGAGCCGCATCCGCATCCTCAGCCTGGTCCTCGTCTTCACCCTCAGCAGCCGGCTTCGAACCCCGCGTAGTAAAAGTGCGTTCCAGCCAAGGGTTGATATCAAATCCAAAGTACGTACGTAGGCATGGTATGTCGGCCCCTGGCCTACACCGACCCGTGAACAGACCTACCCAGCTAGTTGCAGGAGGGAGGGGGAATACACACCAGAGTGCACTCAAAACTGCAGTGGACTTTCGTATTAACAACGACTGACAGACTAACTAGGAATCGAAGACGGTGAAGATTTTCTGGATCATGTTGTCTTCAGTGATGAAGCGACCTTTCACCTTAGTGGACATGTTAACACTCACAATGTGCTCATCTGGGGCTCAGAAAATCCTCACGAGGTGGTACAAACGTAACGAGATTCCCCTAAAGTGACTGCTTTTTGTGCCGTATCCCTGCGGAAAGTATATGGGCCTTTCTTTTTTGGTGAACCTACTGTAACTGGCACTTCTTACCTTGATGCACTAGAGCAATGGCTCTTCCCTTAATTGGAAGATGAACCAGAGAACTTCATTTTACAGCAAGATGGTGCGCCACCTCACTGGCATAGTGATTGGTTGGACTTCACGGTACCCAAGCGCTGGCTAAGCCGCAAGGGGCCCAATGACAGGGCTTGCTTTGGATGGCCTCCACGTTCACCGGACCTAACGCCATGCGATTTTTTTCCTTTGGGGCTTCATCAAGGATCGTGTGTACGTGCCTCCACTACCAGACCTCCCCGAATTAAGAAACTGGATTGAAGCAGCTGTTGCTACAATCACTGAAGACACACTTATCAACGTTTGGGAAGAACTCGGCTATAGACTTGATGTGTGCCGTGTGACAAATGGTGCTCACATTGAACATTTATAAGGTTCTTGGTAAAACTGAGTTGCTCTTTCATCTGACATATCATTAATAACTGTAAGTTTAATATAATAAATGTTAGAAAGCGTTAAAACCCCCATATTCATTTATAAACACCCTGTATATGCTATCGTTTCTGACCCCAAAATATACGTTTCCGATGTCATAATTCAGCACAAATTTTTCGATAGAAGTAATATTGAGCATACATGAGTTGCAGGTGGCGCACACACTCGTGTCTAAAATAGTTGGGCAGTCCCAGAAAAAACAAATGTTATTTGGAGATAAGATAGACGGACGTAAACACGATGTAATCCCAGTGCCCACTTGTTCCAAATACGCAAAACAAATTAATTTTAGTCATTTATATTTTCAGAGGAAGTACGAGAGCATGCTGAATAGTAATGCCTCCGAATTTATGTGAAAACTCGTGAAGCTTTTGAAATAAGACAGACATTATCAACGTTCTACACGTTTATTCTTCATGTTTACATATTTATTTTTCAACATAGTCACTCAGCGACGAACACATTTCTACCAGCGAGAGTCCAGATTGTTAATCCCGTCAATGTTGTATATTTTGACTTGGTTGACGGAGCCACAACCGCATCTCTGCTTGCACTGCTTCGTCGCTATCAAAGTTAATTCCTCGAAGCTGTTCTTTAAGTTGTCAGGTATGTATTGAGGATGATTGGTAACTGAACCCAAGGAGTCGGATTGTTGGAGAGTCGCAGCGCTCGTGTGTGGTGTGGCATTGTCCTGCTGAAGGAAAGGATGCTCGATGTGTGGACAAACTCTTCCAGTTTGAAAGCACGCTTTCCTCATGGAGCGACGTACTTAGGTTACACACCGCCATGTTACACGCTTGAATTCGGTACTCTATAGCATGTAAAATGGCGCTTTATATATATATTAAGTAAAACAAAGATTCTTAGCATTTCACACATCTTTATTCTTACTTAAAAAGACCAAAGAGTTTTCACATAAAAAAATTCGGAGCCATCATTATTCCTAGAAGGCTTTTAGGCATCTTGATTAGTCTTATTGCATATTATTTTACACTGTCGAAAAAAAATTAACATCCCTTTCTAGAAGTTTCCGATTCCTTCAAGATTCATTGTTGCAACAGTGAGTACGGAGTACATAAACGATTACATTCACAGATCGACAGCACAAGCGGTTCTGAGGTAACAGGTAACTCATTCACTCATGCTGAAACACTCATATTAGTACGTGGTGTAGCCTCCACGAGCGGTAATGTAGACACTGACTCTGGCATCCAATTGATCGTACAGATGGCTAATACTGTCCTGGGATACGTTACGCCACGCCTGCTCGAGCTGTTCACGTTGTTCGGTAAGAATTGTTGGTTGACGAGTCGCACGAGTCACGTGTCGTCCCGTCGTGGAAGACGGGCTAGAGGTGTCCGTGCTCGAAGTCCCACTGCTAGTAACCGGTTCGCAACAGTTCGTGTTGACATGTCGGGGCTCACAAGCCCTCTTATCTGCGCTGTGGTAGCTGTACAATCTGCCACTGCTGCCTTTATAATACGCCGTCTATGCTGCGTGGACGTCCAGAACCTCGCCTGCAGGTGTGAGAATGAGAATGTTCACGTGATCACTGACATCAGCATCATTGCATAGCTGACGCAGCAAGTCCAGTCATTGATTTAGTTCTCCGAAAGAACCACCACGTCATTCGGAAGGCCACAATTTGACCCCTTTCAAACACGCTCAGTTGTCTGTCTCCAAGGCACGGTTGGCTGCGTGCTTCACACGTTTGCACAGCTGTGCGTGTTGTGGCTGTGAGCATTTCGTATTGCAGGGTAGACACAGATGGCGCTGTGACAATCTATGCCACTACGCTATCTGTTGAGGGACGACGTTGAAACCATTGTCAGTACATGTACTTAGCCCCAAGTAGCATATGCCATCATGGGATCAAAAGCGACATCGTCTTTCCATGTGTACAATTGTTTTTTTCCGTCACTGTGTATAGGCGGTCTGTGGGAGTCAGAAGCAGTTGTAACGTAATAGGTGAATTTCATGGTCATGTTTTTACTTAACATTTGAGATATCTGTAGTCTGAGTTCGGCAGCGCTACATGACTTGATCGAATGCCGTATAGCCACTTACTTGTGTGGTCAAACTTTTAATGACGTTATTCATTAGATTTCGTTGTCTTTGTGGCATTAATTCATTGTAAATATCACGTTATCTGATCAAAAACATTTGAAGCAAAGTCTTTCCTCGGTTATCAAACATTGCGTGTCCTGTGTGCTTTGGTTCACAATACAAATTGGAGATAATTATAAGCCTTTCTTTGACTATTTTCTGAGGACAACAGGCCGTAAACAACAAAGAATTTATTCGTTCAACATTTACTGCGAGCGCAATTAAAGTCGTGTAATGTCGAGACAGTTTACTTTCGGTGTGCATTTGAAGGGCTTTTGTGTAAAGTATAGACCATTCAACTCGTATAACATGATGCAATATTTTTGAGGCATTTACTGTCAAACCAAATGTTACTGTACTGATCAACAGGAGCTCTAGTCTGAATTGGATGTATGGATTACTGTTTTTGGCGCAAAGTAAAATCCCTTTTCAATGTGGAATTTCGGACATCCAGAAAGATTATGACGTGTTACCCGACGTGCAAAAAAATTGTAACGGCAACGCATTAATTGGGTTAGATAGAGCAGCAATCAGTCGTCGAATTAAGTTGCTTTAATATGACATTTATTGTCACAACGCAGATCAGATTTTGACCTGTTTCAGGTCATTATCAATGCATTCACTTGAGCACGAACAACTGCTGCAATTCCGCACTGCATTGATAATGACCTGACACAGGTCGAAATCTGATCTGCGTTGTGACTATAAATGTCATATTAAAGCAACTTAATTCTATGAGTGATTGCTGCTCCATCTAACCCAATATAACCACAGTCGTTGCGTGCACCCACTCCATGGAGGGCAACCTGATGGAGAAACGCATTAAGTATTGAAATTCGTGTGTAACTATAGAATCTGAATTTTGATGGACTGATGGACAAAAAACATCTTACGCGTTTTGAGGGTTCCCGTTAGCGATTCATTCTACCGTTCTGAAAAAAGGGGGAGGCCTTCTTTTATTTCATTGCAGACCAGACGGTAAATAGAACAAATAAATGTTCGTGCCTTATGCATTATTTTTCATGAGAGCTTGCCCCGATGCCACAATCCACCTTAATAAAGTGTTAGCTGTCATTCTCGCTGTCAAACAGGTGGTTAAAACAATGATTTACCCATAAACGTTTAGATTTTATTAATTTCTTTTCGTCTTAGGCGTATGTATAGCAGCTTCTGCGGAAGGTGGCCATGCGAAAGAAAGTATTATAGATTTTTTTCTTTTAATTTCTTGGAATGAAACTTGTATTGAAAAATGTGATCTAATATTACCTGAAATATCTTTATAAATTTTGTAGTTAATTAATTTTGATAGAATTTAAAGGGAAACTACACGAAAACTGGTGAATAACACCTAACGAGACAGTAGTCTGCTTGTCTTACACTGGCCTTGAGTCGGCAACAAACCCCAATGATACAATCAGAAACATTGGCAGGGGACGTCGCGTTGCCCGCAGAGGCGAGAGCTGTTTCCCATAGTAACGTGGGTGGTCCGCCCGTCCAGAGGAAAAACGACGGACCCCCCTGGCAGAAGGGAATGGCGTACAGCCAGTGACAGCGCGCCACGTGCGTTGCCATCTTTTCCTCCAAAAGCCTCATATCACTCTCGTTAGCCGCCGTAGGTTGGCGATTAATGTGCAGTTTTTTAGTTGGCCTCTGCTGAAGGGACTCGCGCTTCGCCATACTGGTACTCCACACTATTCACGATTTATTCGTGATTTTATTTCGTGCTGAAGCAACATACGAAGTGAAATAGTTCGGTGATAAAACACAACTCTGTCTCAGTTACATTCCCTGCGATGATACTGGCGTCAATACTGTGAGGTAAATATATAATTATAATTTGAAAATTAATGAAACATAGTGAGATCCAACAGTACTTAGGCCTCTGCAAGAGATGTCCGCTCATTACTTATACGGCATGGGAACCGCAGTTGTACGTCATCTTGGAAAGATGCCTAACAAGAAAGCCGCTTTGACACAGATCTATGACGTAAATAGCTGCACTTTTGGTCTCCCCGAAAGAATTGTGAAATGGAATAAGATCAGAACAAATTTCAGCAACTAATAGTTTGAGCCGAGCCATTGGAGAAAACATAAAGCTGCTGATGAAGGTCTGATCAGGAATAATTTCTGTCTATCTCCGCGAAAGGCAGTGGAATGGTTAATACCGCGTTATGCACAATCTGTCACGTGCTTCTCGGACTTCCTTCATTAGTGTTATATTGCAGACATGTTAGGTGTGGAACTTGATCTGAGTTGACATTAATTTAGGCTTGTATCTACAAAATCACAATTTTTCGCCACGGAGTCAGTCAGTCTCAACTAATTTGGAATATTTTTTGCCACTAGCACACACCTTAGGAAGGTGGTGGCTCAATGAAGTAAACGACGTGTAGGGCTGTCGTATAGGAACCAGAAATCTGTCACGTTGATTTGCATTGCACTTCAGAAACTCTTCCGAGGGAAGTGTATCCCTATCGCGTATGAAATAATTTTGCCACATTGTGTGGAGAAACACACAGCGTTTGCTAGTAATAAAGTATTCTATTGAATTACAATGCCAATTAATTTCTTTTTCGTAGTCACATTAAAGATTTTCACGTAACTTACGTGAACCGTCAGTAAATCAGATTATGACTAAGCTAAGTCTAAACGGGTAAAATATGTTTTAATGAAGTACTTTGTATGAAAAAATATATATGGAATTGACGTGTATCTGGAGGCTTCATGGCACAGAATAACAACTGAAAGCCCGAAAATGTGGCTTTAGCTCTCATGACCTGACCATTATTGCCTTGCGATTCTCTCTCATCCATTGTGTCTCAGTTCGTTCATTGCGAAAATTGTGTTCTTTAATCCTTTCATTTCGCTTGAAATTTTATATATCAAATAGTACGCGATTCAGATTTCTTGTCGGTAGAATAGGTTTGATTACAGAGCTACTCAGACACCATAAAGATGTCGTACAGATTATTGCGGTCCGCTTCGGTCCGTCGTGGAACAGAGGCATTACAGACTACCTACGATTTGAATAAGATTTGTAATCCAAAACAAAATATATTTCACGAGACGGTATTTTATTGACTACCAGCGGCGCGGGGTTTTCGCGTGGTCTCGGGCGCCTTGTCACGGTGTGTGCGGCTCCCCACGTCGAAGGTTCGAGTCCTCCCTCGGACATGGGTGTGTGTGTTGTCCATAGCTTAAGTTAGTTTCAGTTAGATTAAGTAGTATGTGGGCTTAGGAATCAATGACCTCAGCAGTTTGGTCCTATAAAACCTTACCACAAATTTCCAAAACAGGCTACCGACAAGTTGGGATTGCTCATATCTTCCTTTGCTAAATGAACACGGTCAGAGTGTGATTCCATAGCAAAATTAGTAGAGGTATCCTCGAGTAATATTCCTCGCGGATTTTAACTTTGTGAGAATGCGGAAGTGTCTATCCAAACACAGTACTTTATTTTCTACAGGGAGTGCTGCGCAACTCCTAAATTATTCCAGAAAGACCGATTGAAACCGCCAAAATCTGTTAATTTCATAATTTTGTATTATGTGCGACTAGATTAGATTTTAAATTATCAGGTCTCCCTCATCGTCATTCGTTGTAGGTTGACTTGATGATGATTTAATATTGAAGAAGCTAGTAGAAACTAATAAAAATTGTTAGTGAAACAACTTTGGCAGTTTTGAGATGTGTGTTCTTAATTAAAGTCTTGGTACATATATTTTTTTACTTATTTTCCGTATATCTCTTGGTTTTTGGAGTCGCTCATGGAGTGAGTTGGCGTAGACGTATGACATTCGATTCACATGACAGAGGATGGTGGTTAATTTTTGTGTTAGGCTATAAATCTTAAAAATGTTATCAACATGAGAATATCTCTCAGGCTATAAATCTTAATATTATTGTCAGCATTGTGAGACGAGAATATCTTTTCGACGGTATGCTCAGTTTGCTGTCAACGGGTTTGGTCATCAGAAGGATCAGAGTTCTTTATCTTGAGTGTTTCCGTGGGGGCTGATGTGAATTGTAGGTGCAGACACCGCCACTGTCGCCAGTACTTGTCAGATGAAGCACTGCTCGACTGTCAGCCTGCAGTAACTTCGCGGCTCAAAACTCTATCCGTGAAGAAGTTAACTGACTAGTATCTGCTTCGAAACTATAAGAAGTCCGAGCTCTTGGCTGCACTTCCTGCTCGGGCCGGTCCACTAAGAGCCCCGCAACGCACAGTTTCGTTTTGCTATCCACGCACTCTCATTCGTGTTTCTGAAGAGAGAAGCAGTAATAATGCAGTGCTGAGCCGAGCTGAGATTGCAGCAAGTGACTTTGCCATTGAGTAAGCCGGGAGTGGTGTCAGTCGTGGCCTGTACACCGTCGGGCAGAGTGCGCGCCCAAAAGTTTGGCACGGCGAGGCGGGCCGGCGGCTAGTCGTAGCACGTGCGCTGCCGCAACGCTCTGCCGACCGCGGCACCTCCTCACAATTAGAATGAGCTCGCTGGGAAACTCCCCTCTGCGAGCTGTTGCTTCACCGCTTCTTATTTATAGTGTCCCACTGCTTAAAACGCTCCGCGGGGAAGCCACGTAGCCATGCACGAATTGGTCGCCCATCTAATGTGAAAGAAAACACTTTCGTGTTCCGTAGCTTCATGTCGTTCTGACATAGAGAATTGATTCATTTCCCTCCGGGCTATCTATGCCGTTTGGGCATTGTGTAAAGTCTCATTAGGCAGCGTTTTACGAAATTGTAAGGAAGTTTGGGCAACACTGCTGTAGATTGCAAAGACAGTGGTGAACGTGTGCTCCCTACGTACCAGTACTGTTTTGGAAATCCTCTTTATGTGGTTAATTATTGTAATTCATAATCATGACATTTTCCCCCTCGTGACTTACAGTATTTTTTTTTTAAAAAAGGAAATGACATATAAATAACTTAAAGCCCGCTAAAACGCTCCATTTGAGTCATTTGATTCCTGTGACGTCACTCGCTAGCACGCTGTTCCTACTGTCGTAACCTCATTCTCAGTTATCTTATTTTGGAATTTACGTTTTGGAACATGGGTTACAAATGGTGTGTAGTTCCACATTGTACAAATAGATCTATAAAAACTCCTGAGACATTGTTTTTGAATGTTCCAAAGAACGAGAAGATGCGTAAAATTTGGTGCATCTCGCTCGTAGAGATTCAGATGAGATAGTGGACACTACGTGTGTTTATTTCCGTTAGGATCATTTTGATGGACACGTTGTCGCTAGTCGCGTAAGTAGGTATCGTGCTGCACTGCTAATGCGATGGTCGCGAGATCGCTCCTTATTCGGAATATATATATATATATATATCACTTCCTGTTGTCGTCTCCTACTACTACTGTATTCTTAAGTTTACTTTATTGGTAATATAGTTAAGTTAGAGCTTTAAATTCTGTATCATATTACATTTTAATATCTACTTTCATTTATTAGCCTCATTTTACACCTAATCAGTTAGAGATGAATCACAAGGATGGTTTTGAGAAACTGTATTTCACGCCTGTTACAACTCTTATTCTGAAGAATCTGAGAAATTATTTAACGTTTTTTGACCATATTATTCTTCGAGATAAATAATTTGCCACTTCCAACTGTCTCCATTGAGCCTGTTGCGAAGCTGTACGATTTTGACAAAGACAGAAATAGCTTTTAACTTACGAGAAAATGTAATAAGACCAGGGATTTACGATAAAATGAAAGTTGTTTTTGTTTGAAGGGTTCTTGGGTGTCCAATCGGATACGATCGTCGAATTCCACGATATTTCGGCGAATAACGGTTCCATTATCAACAAATAGTTCAAATGGCTCTGAGCACTATGGGACTCAACTGCTGTGGTCATCAGTCCCCTAGAACTTAGAACTACTTAAACCTAACTAACCTAAGAACATCACTGACATCCATGCCCAAGGCACGATTCGAACCTGCACCCGCGCGGTCGCGCGTTTCCAGGCTGTAGCGCTTAGAACCGCTCGGCCACTACGGCCGGCTCCCGTTGTTACTTAAAAGTAAATGCGTTTTCCGTCACTAAATAAGTAACCTGTTTGAAGAAAAAGTGCAGGAAAATGCTAACTTCTCTAGCTAACATTCCTATAACAGACGTATAGCGTCGTCTTCCTCCTAGTTTCTGACGACACCCTTGTTTCAGCCAATAACAGAGCATTTTCGATCACGCGACCAGTTCTTGAAATTTAATGATTTTAAGCCTGAATTGCATAAAAATAACAGCTATTTTGTAAGAATATTGACCGACAATCTATTTGAGTATAATCGTTCAGAATAACAACTATCGAAGCCAAATTTTTCATCAGTAATGCCGGAGAGGAGGAAATTCTGACGGCATTTACAGGGTATGCACCTCCTCCAGAACGCACCAGAGTCGGGGTGTATGCACACTAAGAATAACTACATGCTCTCGAACTCTAGAGTGTGACACTGCTTAATTTATTGCTCATCCAAATTTTAGCCGTGCAAATTGATAGATAGACGGCTGATCACGTGCGCATAACGCTACCGTACACGCCGAACAAACACACAGTTCGTTCACTCAGAGAAGGTTGCTGTGGCTAACAGCCGAAATATGCTTGGGGCGGCTACCACGATCGATCGTGTAATGAGATTTTCTTTACATTTCCGTGACGACGCCTCAGAGTGCCGCAGTTCTGGACAACTTCGGCCTTCAGTGCTGCGGCAACCTTTTGCATTTCGCAGTTGAAAGTTGGCAACAGCGCTGCTAGCTTCCTCTCTCGCTCAACAGCTTTCTTTGCAAAGATATCGAGAAGGGATTCGGCAAACTAGGAACGAGGGATGGCAGGCGACTCATTCGGTGTAGGCTAGGCGACGGAGTGGCCTTTTTTCCCCCTCTGCTGGGCTGACTCGCGATAAGGCGGCCGCGTGCTGACGGCGGGTAAGGGGAGCTCCTGCTGACCGCTCACAAGCGGAAGCGGCCAGTGCAGGCGGGTCGCGGCCCCTCAGAGCTGCGTCCTCGTCCATCTGCAACCATGGCAACGACGTAGTTGTAGTTAATCCAAGACCTAGCCGAGGAACCGGGTATACGCACCCGTCTCGTGTTTCAGTTCGTAGTAGGAACCACTTCACTCGTGGGTAGTCAACACCAGATAATAGGACGAAGTCTGTAATTATATTTCAGTATACCGTGCTGTAAACCTATCATTAATTCACTAAAGCTTTGCCACGTTTCTCTCTTTTTATTGGGTGGTCATTTTACTTTCTCTTACACCGACACTGCCGGCAATGGGTCACTTTAGTGCTCCACCTGACAGGGCTAGTAGGAGAAAAATCTAACTTTTTAGGGAAATTTTGAAGTTGCTTAACTCGTGCATTTCGTATCCTCCCCCTTCACCTCACCTGCCATGAAAAATAATCAGCTGTTGCCAAAATATTCCTGAGTTGCAGTATACTTCAAAATTGAGTTCCAGCAAACACAAAATCATTGCACTGCCTCCTGTACCTGTAAGTTGCTAGTCAATCTAGTGTAAATGAGCTCTTGTCTTGAATGCAGCAAGCTGTTCCTCTCTGTCCTTTAGTTTCCGAATCAGACTTGTGTTGAGTTTCTGATAGTTTGTTTGCCAATATCCCCACACATTGTGAACGACGAAATACAGGGCATCTAACATCAAGACAGATTTACCTGCAGAGGGTGCTTACAGAATCGGACAGTGGGTCATAATGTGCCGTTTTGAGTTACCAAGCCCGCATCTCGTGGTCGTGCGGTAGCGTTCTCGCTTCCCACGCCCTGGTTCCCGGGTTCGATTCCCGGCGGGGTCAGGGATTTTCTCTGCCTCGTGATGGCTGGGTGTTGTGTGATGTCGTTAGGTTAGTTAGGTTTAAGTAGTTCTAAGTTCTAGGGGACTGATGACCATAGCTGTTAAGTCCCATAGTGCTCAGAGCCATTTGAACCATTTGAGTTATCAACAACTGATTGAAACGATCACCTTATTGGCAGATGCTAGAAATTACACGCGTCGACTTATTTTTTTACAGGAAAATGATGGGATACGTTTATTGTTCCCGTACATATAAAATTACACGTACACTGCCTGACAAAAAAAAAAAAGACGGTACCACACACGTTCAAACGGGTAGAGGTCTTGGGTCCTGCTAGCCAAGGGCGTCTCTCACCGTCACGCAGACAATTCATAGACACACCTGCCATGTGTTTTCGAGCATAGCCCTGTTGCAAAATGGTACAATGACAGTGTCGCGTGAAAGGTAACGTATCAAGACGTGACGGGAATGGAACACTTGAACGGAGTGACACTTGCACGGAGCCCGGAGCTGTTGCTGGCTTACCGCCTTTTCACAGGCACAGCCACACTGAGAAGTCCAGCAGTTCAGCACAGCTGCTCGTGTGAGCTGGCTTACGCTCACAACACCGCAGTCAGCAACCGTGCATCGCTTCAGGGTGGCTCATTCACGCCTTTCGTAGCGAATTTATTTTTAAGGCTGTTATGTTAATGAGAAATGGACAGTGAAATTCAACATAACAAGAACTGACATTGAAATTCAACATCTCTTTTAATATTTTGAGGATGCGGAGAACGAGGCCAGTTAAGCAAGAAACATGGTATTTCTTACAACTGTTGCAGCTTTGTGATGACTGCCGTTTTAGGGTGAAATTTAAATTGACAAATTTACATTTAGTTACCATTTTTCTGAAACATTAAACATAAAGACACGGAATGTCAGTGAATATTACTTTTGTTTTCACTAAAAGATCAACGTCTGTACCACTTTTCGAGTAACACTCATTCGAAGACGAGTTCTTAAGCTGAAATCTGCCAGTGAGCTTATGTGTGTGGATTACATTATCTTCATGGCGTAAAAACGTAGCACGTACATGTAAGGCTATAGATGGACATAATAGTAGCTGCAGACTTATAAAGTCGTGAAAACTTACATTGAGCAAGCAGAAGTCTACGAGGCTAATTTTCCTATGGAACTAATGACGCAAACGTCGAACTGTAAGTTCTAGGTGTAGTCACTGAATTGTGCAACCCTTTGCAAGCTGAAAAGCAGTACGATAACTTAATCTAACTGCAGATTCATTCGATGAGTGGCCCTCCTGAAAACAAAAATTTACTTTAATAGAGAAAGTGGGGGAAAACGGTTGAGACGTTTATTTCTCAGCTCCCATATGATGTAAGATGAATATTCTATTTAGCTATATCGCTACACATATGGACCAGGCATCCTGCAGTGATACGTTGATATTGATGTGTCTGGCCGCTTTGAAGTTCCTAATCCATCGTGGTAGTTTTCATCCCTTTAAAAACAGCTACTCTCCATTTCACGGAGAGATTCCACCCTAAAAACCCTAATAGGGTTTTGTAGACAAAAGAGCGGGGAATAATAAGGTTTATTGGAATCCTGAATAACATCAACTTGCTTTCGGAAACATTACTTTTTGAACGCCACTCTTCACCGTTTATCCACCGCTGACCAAAAAAGCAACAAGAGAGTCGAAGAAATATGTACGTCTGCTTGAAAAGGCCCAATTTTTTGAAAGTTTTGCTCATTCCGGCACCT
The DNA here is from genome assembly GCF_023897955.1 of Schistocerca gregaria. Lineage (NCBI taxonomy): Eukaryota > Metazoa > Arthropoda > Insecta > Orthoptera > Acrididae > Schistocerca > Schistocerca gregaria. The sequence goes on along the minus strand of NC_064921.1, from coordinate 800,681,997 downwards.
TTATAATTATGGTAATTCATACGAGCGTTATCTTTAGGCCTGAAATATTTTACTTACTTTCAGAGAGAGACAGTTCGCTTGTCGAATTGTCGGTTTATTGCTATACATAATTTGTTTGAAGCTACACACGTCCTTCAATGTGATCTGTACGGCTTGACTGCGGGAGAGCGCAAATATCTGCAGCGGTGTACACACACCGCAAAAATAAACCCGCGCCGACTTGCGTCCGGCACTAACGTTTGCAAAGAGGAGAAGCCTCATTTTGTGTGTGCACAGTAGTGGTGGCGGGTGCCCGCGCGGTAGCCGAGAGCACGTCTCGCGGAGTAGGCGATATTTACCTGTCGCCGGGGGCCCGAGGCGTCTTACGCGAGCCGAGTGCCTTTCCGTGTAGCGCCGCGGACGGAGTGCTCCCACGTGGCCGTGTTGGCATACCGCCGGTATGCGGGCTCTTCACATTCTGCCGATCCGCCTCTCCCGTCCACAAGAAATTGACCCATTATTAATCGCGTGTCGGTTTTCTCTCCTCTAGCATGATCTTTTGCCCTTTGGTTTTCTCTTCGTTCGCGGATTGATTCCTGTCAACCTCCTGTTGAAAATAAAATAAAAAATTGACGTACAGTTTGTCAGTGTGTAAGTAGGCTGTTTAGGCTTTGTTATTGGTAACGCCGCCGCCACGTAGCGCTCTGTATAAAAATCACTGGCTGTGCAGTGTGCAGTCTGTGGCTGGTTTGCATTGTTGTCTGCCATTGTAGTGTTGGGCAGCGGCAGCTGGATGCTAACAGCGCGTAGCGTTGGGCAGTTGGAGGTGAGCCGCCAGCAGTGGTGGACGTGGGGAGAGAGATGGCGGAGTTTTGAAATTTGTAAGAATTGGTGTCATGAACTGCTATATATATTATGACGAGTGAGGTAAATACATTGTTTGTTCTCTATTAAAATCTTTCATTTGCTAACTATGCCTATCAGTAGTTAGTGCCTTCAGTAGTTTGAATCTTTTATTTAGGTGGCAGTAGTGGCGCTCGCTGTATTGCAGTAGCTTGAGTAACGAAGATTTTTGTGAGGTAAGTGATTTGTGAAACGTATAGGTTAATGTTAGTCAGGGCCATTCTTTTGTAGGGATTTTTGAAAGTCAGATTGCGTTGCGCTAAAAATCTATTGTGTGTCAGTTTAAGCACAGTCGTGTACAATTTTTCTAAGGGGACGTTACAAGTGAATGCTCTTATAGTTGAAGTACTTCGATAAATACATCGGTAGAAAGCGCCAGTGCTGAAGAGTGATCTATTTGTTGCTGATATTTAGTATGCAAATATTAATAAAGGATCGTTTAAACCTTTTTCACTTTAGCGCTTAACTGCTGAGGTCATCAGTCCCCTAGAACTTAGAACTACTTAAACCTAACTAACCTAAGTACATCACACACATCCATGCCCGAGGGAGGATTCGAACCTGCGACCGTAGCAGTTGCGCTGTTCCGAACTCTAGCGCCCAGAACCGCTCAGCGACCGGCCAGTTGTCGATATTTTTAAATGTTTACGGTTCCCGGTGACGAACATTGTCCGCAGTTTTACACGAATCCGTGACGCACAATTTCTGGCCTTCGGTTCTAAATTAGTAGTCTATTATTAGTTGGAAGTTCACGAGGCGTTAAATTTTAATCTTCCTTGTTTTCAACTGTTTATCGAAGGAATCTCAGCACTTTAGTTCTCAGCAGGGGATCGTGGATTGTGATGGATAACCCGATCGTTTTCACCGGAGAGCAGTTCAGACACGTGAAGTTCCCCGTGATCCGACGCGCATACCATGTGAAGTAGTGTAGTGCCCGCAGGTCCGGCGTTTCCCTCTGCGCCTGGCTGCAGGTGAGCGGCGATGCCCGACTCCTGGGAGGCGGGCCCGTTTAATTAGCGGCTCGCGTGCCTCCTAACGACTCGTCGTGCGGCCGCTACCGTCAGATGCTATCAGCGGCGCCCACGCCCTGGGCCGCCCCTTACAAACTTATATCGCCCTAATCTTCCGCGTACGATTTAAGTACCGCCGATCCCGAGCGAAAGTGTGCAAGCTTAAAATGATGTACCATATCCACGGGCCTGTTCGAACGTAACTTGTCGTACACCGTTCACGTCGATGTGAACGGAAGGTGAGCGAACGAAAAAAAATTGATATCTCTCTGTAATCAATTAACGAATATGAAGGATAGTGGCAATGAGACACTCGCTCGTTTTTATATCCAGAGAGGAAACCGCTGGTTCCGTGGCGAGGTGCTCGGGTGAGGGGATACAGTTGTGATAGCTGTTGGCATTGGGCTGCATTTATCACGATGTTCCGCTCCGGCAAAAATTTCTATCGCAGCTCAGAACAATTCAGGAAACATTTGATTCGGATCTCTTATAGTTAGCTACAGCTGCCCGTATCTGCCAGCGAGCTGGTTTCCTCTCCAGTCATATCAGCGAGTGGCGATCGCTGGCTTTTCTACAACTTGCAGGATATCCTCAGTTTCTCGTGCAGTCTGTGCTGGGACTAGCACAGACAGCCCGAAAAGTTCCGTGTCTTTATATCCCTTTGCGCTCTGATAACCAAAATGCAATTCGTGGTACATGCTATTTTCATCATACCAGTTACTGCAAATTACTGGTCCATTCGTCAAGGAAGTTTCTGGATAACATGTCATCCAATTAATGTGCGCGTTGTGTTATGTGTTGTTTCGCCCTGACGATCTGTACGTAGATAGTGTACAGGCAGTTCATCTTGTTGTACATTCTCTCGCATCCGTCCACCATTACCTGCAAATTTTATCTGATTTCATATTTATATGTTACTTCGAATAAAACAGAATAATCTCGGATACATCCTCAGATTAATGTACAGTAATCAAAAGTCTGCTATACCACTGGAAACAATTGTAGGATTCTTGTGGTTATCAGCGTTGATGTATATCTGACCTTTGCCGTCTTCATTTTTTTCTTCTGTTATGTGTCATCAGCCTCGAGGAAATCGCAAATACTTTTGATTAGATGAAAACTAAAGCAAAAAGGGACGTCTGTAAAGAGGAGCGTGAATCGGTCAACGGACACAAAGCTTGACTGCGTGATGGAAACAGCTTTTATTGTTGAAATACCGTGTGATATGACCAGTCAGGGAGCGACTAAATTGGAATGCAGGGATTTTGCATGAAGACTCCGTGACCAGTTCTTACCTTACCTGTCGTCGAGATATATCATGGATCTGAAGAAAAATTTTCATGGTATTTTAGTGACAACAGAATGATTCAGAAATCAATTGTATCTGATTTCATAGTTTGTATTTTTTTCCTCTCTCTGACACTTCCGCTTTTAATGTGCACCGTATAACATAAAATAATCACTCAGTATCATTTTCAGACCTGATTAGCTTTACTGAAAACTCAGTACAATGTTTCATTGGATTCTGCCCATGTAAATTAATTGGAGGCGAATTGTGTAACTTTGCCAAATCCAGGATTTACTATTCTCTTGCAGTATGTTTTTCACTAGCAGAAAGTGTTTTTATTTGTTGCTGTTAGTATAGTTTTCGTAGAATTTATAGTAAAATTATTAAAATGACTGTGCGAAATGGTGAAAAGTCTCAGGTGCATGTTGCCCTGAGAGCCTCAGGGCAGTTGTATGTCCAGCGGAGATATTATCCTACAGCTTGAGAAGTTGCAGGAGCAGAGCCAGCTGAATGAGGCGTAGGGTATGTGACCTGACTTTTTCGGGAGGTGAAAACTAATGAATGAAGGCGGGTGTTCCCTCAAGGGCGCCGTCGCCACGGAGAATGCACAGTCGGAAAAAATGACAGCAGTGTGACTGTTTTTAACCATAACATGCTGTTCACAACGATTAGCAATAGCTCAAAGAAATGGCCAGATATCGCTTCGACCCCTAAATAGATATGGCACAAATGGTTTTATTATTATTATTTATCGAAATGAAGTGCCAATATGATGTGTGAAAGTATGACTTGGCTTAAGGTTTCTTCTCAATATTTATGATGTGGAATGAGAGGGAGTGGACCCTGGCAGTTGGTATTCTCTGAGCGCAATTTGGCAGTCGCACAGCGCGAACAACGTGTGCAGCCTTTCCACCGCCGCTGCCTCTTCAGAATTGGCAGACGCTCACTCTCCAGGCAGATCAGAGGCTGACAACGTCTCTCAGGTGGTGCCTCGGTTCTCCCTTCACGGAATTTTCAATCACTCACAAGATCGTGCGGAGACTGTGGCGCTAGCAGACATGTCCGTATTGTCCCGGACGGTAGCAGGTTTCATCCAGAATACAGTGGCTAAAGTATAAAAGCAGTGATCGTCAAGAACGTGATTCTCAGGGTAGCATGAAAAAAGGACAGCTATTAGTGTTACCATGTTTCCTGAATCATGACTCCTGAGAAGCCTGTATTCCTCTTTACCACTGGTTAATCTTCCTGCATTTTTTACCACGTGAAGTCCTTCCACGCTGATTAACCCGTGATATAGGTACGTTTTCGTGTTTCCCCGACTTTCTTGTAGTAGGTACATTCTTTTCCGAGAGACTTAACCTGTATGTAGAGACGTATTTTTCCACTTAGGCAGTATCACTCATAGGATCCAATTACATTTGAATAGTTCGAAAACTGTCATGCTTCAAGTAGAAACATTGCTGTGTTACAAACGCTGCCAGGCGTAGAACTAGCATTTTGAGACACGTTAGTAGATTTTTTCGCAAGAGAGATTTTCTCTGAGACATCACGCACTAAATTATGGATGATGCGTTGATTTGGGGGAGGGGACCAAACAGCAAGGTCATCGGTGGCATCGGAGTAGGGAAGGAAGGGCCAGGAAGACGGCCGTGCCGTTTCAAAGGAACTGTCCAGGCACTTGCCTGAAGCGGTCTAGGGAAATCACGGAAAACCTAAATCAGGATGGTCGGTTTGAACCGTGGTCCTTCTAATGCGAGTTGTGTGTGCCAACAACTGCGGCACCTCGCTCGGTCCAAATTATGGGGAAGGTAAACGGTTACTGAATATCTTATGATTGTTAGCCACGTGTTGAAAATCTTATACGATACATCAAGTAACGTTGTAATATTGCAGAAACTACGTTTTTACGCCCCGTTTTACAACGGGATTTGTTACCGTGTTACTGTACAAGAAAACGCAGTCTCTGTATTGGGGATTTCGCTACGAGAATTTACGGAAAAATGTTTTCCTGTCAGCGTATATATGCGATAAACAGAGAAAACCCAGAAATAATGTGACCGAGTGAAGTGGCTCAGTGGTTTGCACACTGGACTCGCATTCTGGAGGACGAGGGTCCAAAGCCCGTCCAGATATCTTGATTTAGGTTTTCCGTGATTTCCCTAAATCGCTTCAGGCAAATGCCGAGCTGGTTTCTTTGAAACGGCACGGTCGATTTCCTTCTTCATCCTTCCCTAATCCGAGCTTGTGCTCCGTCTCCAATGACCTCGCTTTCGACGGGACGTTAAACACTAGTCTCCTCCTCCAGAAATAATGCGTAAGCTATTTTATTGACATGTGGCCATCGATTTACAGCCGTACATGGCAGTTACGTAGTTTTGTTTTGTCTGTTGTACTATACATGCCGTGAAGTAGATCAGTTCATTTTGACGAGAATGCGAGAATAAATCGACCTTTCGTTGAGCAAAGGAACTATACATTCGTCAGAAGTGATTCTGGAAAACCTCTGCATATTTTAATCTGTAATGTTTGGCCTTTTTGAATCACGTCGTTCTAGTCATACGTGTGAATAACACTGCGCGAATAACTATACCTGTAAGATAATGTGCCGAGAGGAATGGTAGATATACACAGGTGATGCGAAGTGACTCTGGGAGAAGAGTTGCATTTGTTACGCGACGACCAAATACTAATCCGCACAGTGTGATAATCACAGCACGGGGAGTAACCTCCGTCTACGTCGACAAAACGGCAGGAACCGGTGTGCAGTCGGTGGCGGAGGGTACGTCATACCAATAGTAATGATTTCTTGTCTTATGTCATTCACGTATTGAGTGAGGAAAAATCACTTGCCACAAGGCCTCGGTACGCGCCCTAATCTCTCTTCTCGTATCGTTAGGATCTGTACGTGAGATATAACATAGTATCAGTAGCTTTTTCTCATAGTTACCTTCCATTACTGGTTCTCTAAATATAGAGCGCGTCTCTGATTTCGTTCGATGTCTACTGTATGCTTACTTACCAATGCTGCGACGTCTTGTATTGGAGTTCCTTTATGTGGCTTCCAGAATGGGCCAAACGGTCCTTACAGCTTTGCCACTGCGTCGTCTTGTCGCTGGACCATTATAAGAAACACCATCCTCACGATGTTGACAGTTGGGACTCGTAGGGGAATGACATGTTGGCACTCGTGCTTTTGCAACGGGTATCATTGCCCAGAAATAAATGCACTGGACTCGTAAACGCCATTGCTGGCGTACTGAGTAGTAAAACGTAATGTATTTAGACATGTGCTGCTTCAGCCTGAACGAAAGCGAGGCTCGAATACGTATTAGAAGCTACTGGGGTGACCTTAATGTGGCAGGCTGCATTATTGAGCTACATACGCAAAAAAAACATGTGTGACGGTTAGCGACGCCATTGAGTACAACATGCGATCTCTACTGCTGCAAATTAAAGGACGATTTGAACTTCAATGTTTTTAGAGCCCGAAATATGGCTCGTTTTCCAGTGTCCTTCAGTCGACCTATTTTAGCACTACTGTGCTCGAGCAATAATGGCCAAGCCTGGGTTGCAGAAAGTCAGAGCACCACTGCTTCGCCAGCTTTCAATTCTCCTGGCATGTCGCTGCCCGGTGAAAATTGTTCGGAGTTTATCAGCTTCTCCTCGTCAATCCTCGTTCGTTGTTGGTACTATGTAATGCCGTGATCGTCCACAATGCTGAATTCTCGACGTCAAAGTGGATATCGTGTATGGAATTTTCCACGCGGCGAGGCTAAGATACTGGACTACGAAAAAAGCGATTGGCCGATTTATTAACCCACTGTTCTCTACCGAGTCAGATGGTGCAATGGTAAAGCACTGGACTCGTATGCACGAGGAAGTGGCTTCAAAACGTCGTCCCGACACCCAGATTCAGGTTTTCCTTGGTGTACCTAAATCGATTTAGGCAAATGCCAGGATGGTTTCTCGGAAAAGAACTCGGCCGACTTCCTTTCGTGTTGTTCCCCAATCTGATTTTACTCTGTGTCTTGCGATCTTATAATTTACGGGATATTCAGTGTCAAAGAGTAAGTCCTACAGAAATGGATGGATCATCCAGTTCCTTGGTTGGAAGAAGGCAACGGATCGCCACTACCGACAGAAACGTACCTAGTAAAAAAACTGTATTGTCCGAGCCAACCTGTTTATATTTTTACTAACCTATTAATTTTTGCTTCTCAGCTGTGTTCGTATCTACGTTTGTGAGGTGAGGGCTGTTAGTGGGAGTAAAGTAAAGAAATAGCTATTTATGACTGTCGGAGAACTGACTCGGTGTTTAGTGGTATTTTCTGCCGCACTCTTAAGCTCGTGCGATAAACACAGCATGGTGTGTAGCGTAGGTGCGCGAGTCGCTGCGGCCTCCGGTGGAGGCGGAAGATTGGCGCGCCGCCAGCACGCGCCTCATAACGGCGACGGCGACCTGCGTGCGCGGTAATTACTGGCAGTCATCAGCCGCCGGCTTTGCCCGATATTAGCCGCCTCCGCCAGCCTGCGCGGCAATATCGCCGCGTCGCGTGCCGCAGCCGCCACCGCCGCCGCTGTACGGGCCGCCCTTTACGAGAGGGCGCCGTCCGCTTTTAAACGTCCGGCCGCTGTCCATCTTACCGGGCCGGGCAGGGGGCGGGGGCGGGGGCGGTTGGGGCCGTGGCGGTGGCGTTTTCAAGCGGCACTCATATCGCCGCAGACGTGGAGCGCAGCGCAGCCGCGTGTTGGAATCCGCCGACACAGGCGCCGTGTGTGGCAAAGCAGCTCGCGTTATTGGCTTTCCGTCTTGAGTGGGCCGCGCGCTCTCGCGGTACAGGCGAACGACAGCTGCAGTCTGTGTCTGCGGCACCCGCGCCCGCTTTGCAAGCTCGCAGCCAGTCGCGATTAATTGTTCAAAGCAGGGCGCCCGTCACGTCATTCGATGCGCGTTCGTCGGGCTTGGCTGGAGATGTACACAGCCTTGCGCGTCACCGAGCGAGGTAGAACCGTGGTGCTGCTGATGGCCAGTTGGTAGTTCCGATTTCCCGTCGTGCTGTTGTACATCTCTGAAAACCTGCGTCGTTAATATTTACGGTTTTGTAGTTTTCCAGATAACCTCTGTATGAAGTATGGAAGCTATAGTTCGAAAGCGGAACGCGTTAGAAGTTCTGTTCTATATGTACGGAAGCGCTCCTTAATTGCACGATGTAAAATTCTTTCCGATAACACAGTAGCCTCACCCTAATTTCTCAATTACAAAACGAAAGAGCCGATTTCGAATTAGTCGGCGCAACCCCACTGGAGCAATAATGCTGCACTTTGTTCTGCGCGGTTACTGGGTATCTTTATTTCACAGTCTCACATTCGGCGTCTGTGCCATTCTCAAGTGATAACGCATTGTCCTCGTGTCGAACCATAGTTACATATATCACTTCGTCTGTGTAAGAAAAAAACAGTTCAATTGGGATTGGTTCATAAGCAGAAGTTCAGTTACATCTAGGCGAAACATGTCGTATGCGACCATAATATTCGTAGTAGTTTGTATGGCAATTCTTGTTGTCTTAGTATGATATATCCCATTTTATTTTTGCTGCCTGTTTGGATGTTAGGTTAGTTGTCCTTGAGAAGCAACTCAACACCAGGAGTCAGTAACTTGATATAGGTGCGTCAGCGTAGGAGTTTCTGGTGTTCTTGTAGTCGCCAAATAATAGTGTTAAAGTAGAAAATTTGCTCAGTCAAGGTGTACAGCTTGCCATTTCACGAAATCTCATAAAGTCGTGATCAGATATTCGGTACAATGATTATGATCATATACCGCTTTTTTTTATTGCCTGTTTATCGTTAAGCCATTAAAGAAGCTGCGGTGAAGTCAACAAAAGGGACCTGCTGATATCTCCAGATGATAGTGTTTGCTAAAGATGGTCATTAGATACGCAACAGCAGTCGCCTCATTAGGGAAATCCGCTGGTGTGTGTGTGTGTGTGTGTGTGTGTGTGTGTGTGTGTGAGAGAGAGAGAGAGAGAGAGAGAGAGAGAGAGAGAGAGAGAGAGAGAGAGGATTTTTGCCATGCTCTGTATAACTGTTTGCTACAGAAAGGTGAAAAATGAATTAAAAACAGGCAAGAATGATATGGACGAAAGAGAGGAGTAAAGAAATAGAGTAACTAGAAAAGGAAGGATGGTATGAAATGATGTATAGATTGGCTGATAACCCAGTCTTTGAAGCAGAGAAAAGCAGAACAAGTGTAGGAATAGAAAGAAGTAATATTAGGGTGGTACATACATCGGAGGAAGTGTTCGGAAGGTGGCAAGGATATGTAGAGTGCCTATATAAAGCGAGTCAGAAACCAAACAGTGATGAATTAGAAGAGGAGACCCGAGGTATGGAAGAGGACAAATGATGCTGCATCTTGGAAGGAGAAGAAGAAAGCGCTTTAAAAGTGAAGAAGAATCAAAAAGCAAGTGGAATTAATGGATTGTCAGCAGAGTTATTTAAGAGCTTTGGGAGTGGTCTTCACAAAAGCAAGACAACGAATGACAACACTATGAAAGAAAAGAAAATATTCGTCATTATCCCATACCACGAAGATGACCTGCTACAGACGCGAAATTTAAACGACAGGAAGAAGATGCTGTGATAAGCAAATTATTAGCCTTTCAGAGAATTCACACAAGGTTGGCGCCTGTGGCGACACCTTCAACGCGCTGACATGTGGAAAGTTTCCAACCGATTTCTCATAAACAGCAGTTGACCGGCGTTGCCTGGTGAAACGTTGTTGTGATGCCTCGTGTAAGGAGGTTTCCGACATTTGATAAATGTCGGATTGTACCTTATCGCGATTGCGGTTTATCGTATCGCGACATTGCTGCTCGCGTTGGTCTAGATCCAATGATTATTAGAATATGGAATCGGTGGGTTCAGGAGGGTAATACGGAACGCCGTGCTGGATCCCAACGGCCTCGTATCACTAGCAGTCGAGATGACAGACATCGTATCCGCATGGATGTAACGGATCGTGCAGCCATGTCTCGATCCCAGAGTCAACAGATGGGGACGTTTGCAAGACAGCAACCATCTGCACGAACAGTGCGACGACGTTTGCAGCAGCATGGACTATCAGCTCGGAGACCGTGGCTGCGGTTACCCTTGACGGTGCATCAGAGACAGGAGTGCCTGCGATGATGTACTCAACGACGAACCTGGGTGCACGAATGGCAAAACGTCATTTTTTCGGATGAATGCAGGTTCTGTTTACAGCATCATGATGGTCGCATTCGTGTTTGACGACATCGCTGTAAACGCACATTGGAAGCGTGTATTCGTCATCGCCATACTGGCGTTATCACCCGGCATGATGGTATGGGGTGCCATTGGTTACTCGTCTCGGTCACCTCTTGTTCGCATTGACGGCACTTTGAACAGTGGACTTTACATTTCAGCTGTGTTAGACCCGTGACTCTACCCTTCGTTCGATCCCTGCAAAACCCTACATTTCAGCGGGATAATGCACGACCGCATGTTGCAGGTCCTTTACGGGCCTTTCTGGATACAGAAAATGTTCGACTGCTGCCCTGGCCAGCACATTCTCCAGATCTCTCAGCAACTGAAAACGTCTGGTCAGTGGTGGCCGAGCAACTGACTCGTCACAATACGCCAGTCACTACTCTTGAGGAACTGTGGTGTCGTGTTGAAGCTGCATGGGCAGCTGTACCTGTACACGCCATCCAAGCTCTTTTTGACTCAATGCCCAGGCGCATCGAGGCCGTTATTACGGCCAGAACTGGTTGTTCTGGGTACTGGTTTCTCAGGATCTATGCACCCAAATTGCGGGAAAATGTGATCACATGTCATTTCTAGTATAATATATTTGTCCAATTTGTGATATGTTTGAAAACGATGGAGGAAAAAACTTATGCTGTTGCTAAAACGTTAACAATGCTTTTCTTGGATTATTTGGTAAGTTTGCACTATTCATCGTTTCCACTAGTTCGCACGTATTTTCCGCGTCTGGCTTACGAAATTCGTAACCGAACATAAAACCGTTTCATGCCAGGAGTATGCATTTCATCTCACTGAAGAGAACAAATAAAGCATGTATTAAGACGAATTACACCAGAAGATGGACCCACAGGCTCCGAAATGCATCTTGTACTGAATAAAACACGAAAAATTGCGACTGAAGGTGTTTTTTAAGTTCATACCTCGAGTATAGTCACGTTTGAATCTGCAAAATATGGATAAAATTAGAATGAAGTGTATACTGTTTTCGTTGACTCTGAGAAAGCCTATGATAGAGTACCGTGGAATGAAGTAATGGAGATTGTAAGGAAGAGTGGATTGTATATCTACAACGGAAAACGCGAATACAGATTGGGACTGAGATGACAGAGGGAAGCACACTTAGTGGGGGAGTGAGGCAGGGCTGCTGTTTAACATGTATTTGGAGCGTACTGTTCCGCAGTGTTCGAAACGAAAAAGAGGAGTGCGGGTTGGTGATAAGAGGATAGAATATGTTCGATTTTCAGGTGGTATGTCTGTTATTGGCAGAGAGCGATTAGAATGTTAAAAGAATTAAATAAGAACTGTGAGGAGTTCCGAATGAGAAAAACAGGTGGTGTGAAATGGAAGAAAAGTAAGAACAACTAAAAAATCAGGACATGAAAACGTAGAATAAGTAAGTGCTTTCAAATATCTGGGAAGCATTGGAAGACATATGAGATGAAATAAAGAGGAGAAAATGCATGTAGCAATTACGAAGGAGACGTTTAATAACGACGCTTCTATGTGGGTGCATGGACAGGGACCTGAGGAAGATATTGGCGAAATGGTTTGTATGGAGGTGACACAATGCGGAGCTGAGTCGTGGACACTGAGGAACTTGGAAGAAGGAAGAACAGAAGAATTCGAGATGCGGATTTGGAGAAGGATGGAAGGGATAAAACGCCTAGACAAAGCGAGAAAAGAGTAAGTGTTGGGAAGAGAGAGAAATTTTAAAGGCAATCAGAAAGAGGAAACACAGACATGGATGAGAAGTGATTGTTTACTGATGGATATTATGGAAGGAACGGTGAGTGACAAAGGAAGAAGAAGGAAAAAAACAATTATGAGAATACGAAGTAGGTAGCAAATGACAGGAGTGTTTGGAGAGCTGCTTGTGAAGACCTGTACTAGTCACAACACATAATGATGAGGAATGTCTCTTTTTTCTGAAGTGTAACGTTCGTCTTCCACTAGATACGAGCCCGAATTCGTGGTCGCTGTCGGGTAACAATGGGCGAAAGACTCCCGTGTGGCGTGCTGTGGACTTTTTCTGTTGAATATGCTTAACGGATCAGAAACGAAATTCGTTAGTAATACGCAAGATATCTACTCGTTGTAGGCTCGTTGGAACATCTCAAAGGATTTTTCTAGGTAGTGGCTACAGTTATTGTTAAAGAACTCTGTGGTCATCATCGGGTCTCGTCCCCTACAGGAAACCAGTAGTTCTGAGGCGAAATTAAGGTTTTCCTGCTCTTCTTTTGTAGCACCGACCACTTTGTACTTTCCAAAATCACTTCTGTATCTATTTTACAACGATTTGTAGTCTTGAAATTAGCATCACACACTTTTGTCGTGTATTTCCTTAGTACGCTCTGCGTCGTGTGCACATTCTTTTGATACTTATCCTATGTCTGTCCCAAGATAGAAGTGACGCATTTTTAATGTAGAGCACTCGCTTCTTGTGTTGTGGAGCTGCTGTTACATCTGAGACCCCTATACTTAGAGATTGACGACACCGTTGACTCGTTTGCCGCGAGGACGTGCGGCAGAGAGCAGGTGAGGGTGCTGGCGACGCACGTGTCCGGTGGTCCGGCGGCCGGGCACGCGCAGCTGACGCCGCCAGATAAGATACGGCGCCGGCGCAGATGGCCGCTCAGCGCCACTCCTCGCCGCGCTGACCCGCTTCCCGAGCGCGCGACGCTTTTCCGGTCCGAACCCGCAGCTAATGTCTTCTCACTGGTTTCATGCAGCTCACCACGACGATTTCGTATCCTGTGCCAACTTCTTCACCTTGAGCGTTTTCGATTATTTGCTGCTTATATGTCGATCTCTGTCTTCCCTTGCAGATTTGCCATCTACGGTTCCCTCTAGAACCGTGAGTGTTATATCGTGACTTCTTCTCGTCATTCTTGCAGTTAGTGAGTCTCATTAATCATGCGGAGAATCTCTTTATTTCATGCCAGTCCACTTAGTTTTTAGGAGTCTTCTGTAACACCACATATCAAAGGATTCCCTCCTTTCCCCATTTTCTCAAAGTCCGTGATCTACTTACATAGAGTACTGTGCTCCAAAATTAACTTCAGAGATTTTTTTCCGTAGATTGAGTTCTTTGTTTGAGAGTTATTTTACTTCCTAGGTAAGTGAATGGGGTAGGTATGGCGCCTTGTCTGACGTCACTTCTGTAGCGACACTGCGTAGAAACGAAGAGTGATCTGTCTTATCACTGTTTCCTTATCATCCAGGAATTTGCACATACCTGGTGTGCTTCTGTCCTCGAACCATGGAGACATGGATCATGTTCACTACTGCGAGTGTTATCACCAAAATTTATGTTGTAATGAAGCAAAAGGAGACTGCGAAAGCTACGCATTATTAATCGTCAGTCATTGAAATTAACTCTAATTATATGGAGAAATAAGATGTAAATGTTATGTAGTCGTGTCACACCGTTTTATCGAGAACTGCTTAAGCGAAAAGAATTCAAGAAAAGGGAAGCTGTTAGCCACCAGTTCCGAAATACGATCACAAAGGGGAGGGCAGTACGACGAAGATCTCCGCATTTGCTGTAAGTGGAATGGCAGTAACGGATACTCGCTGTGTAAATAACGTGGTTGCCTGGTAACGACCGACGTAGTTTCTGCATGTGCCCTGTTGCTGAAGGTGCTACTCAGACGGAACTGAGTTCGTGTATGGTTACTTCCAACGTAGTGGAAGACAACGATCGTATATCGGAATGGTGGTAACTTCCGCATTACACATTTTGCTGTGTAAAGATTGAAAACGTGCAGGATTATCTCGGGCGCCACACCATACTGTGCATCCATAGGCATGTAGCTAACGCGCCAGGTACATGAAATGTTTTCGCAATTGCTAGTATCGGCGGCCATAACCTGTGTAATAGAATGACGACAGTCAAAATATGAGCTGGACCGGGCCTGGAAAGCGGATTTCCCACTTACCGCGAGCGCTCGCATCACCATTTGGCTTTCCGAGAACGACTAACGGGCACACCCAAACGTCCAAATGTTGTCAACCGCAGTGCTTCTTCCTTCGGATATGTCTATTTGTGCGAAGGGACATTGCATCGTAATTCTGAACAACACAGGCACTGCAATGCCGTATTTATGCGTCGACACAGGGCAAGCGACTTTCAGTTAATGTCTCTCCTGTACCGGGAATATACATAAGGGATATAGGAGTGCAATTGTATACACATGGGTGACGACATACGGAGTTTGGGTCTGGCCGTGAGTCCTGCTCGTACAGCCTAATGGTAAGGAGCGATAAGCGAGAAATCCGGCTTTGAGTCCCGGTCCGACATTAATTTTCAATGTCGTCATTCCAGTATGTAGCGTTTGGTTGACCATATTCGTAACTGCGAATACATTTCATAACGGCTGTAGTCGCCGCAGTGCCTGTTCCATGTATGTCCGAAGGAACGTCGCATCGTATTTCTGATCATCGACACAGGCAGTGCAGTTCCGTAACATGACAGGTGGTTGGTATGGAACAGATGGTGATGCCTCAAGCGGTTTGGGCAGGACAGCGTCTCGGTGCACAAGTTGGGTGACTTATCTTGGTGCCAAATCTCAGAATGTGGGAGGAATTAGTGCCCCTCAGTGTCGGCATGACCCTTATTTAAATTCGAATGTAACGGGCCTGAATTTTATGGATTTTCGCCATATTACGTATTTTCTACATTGTGGTATGCTATCGCGAAATAGGGGAGGGAGCACCTCGGATATGATTGGGGTGGCAATAGTTAAATCAAAGGCGTTTCCCGTTGCGGCAGGATCTTCTCCCGAAATATCAATCACCAGCTTCCTCCTCAGTCTGCGAAAATATTTTGTTGGCGGCCCCCCCCCCCCCTTACATAGGGAGGAATGATCATCATAATAAAATAAGAGAAGTCGGAGCTTGCAGAGATGGATTTAAATATTCGTTTTTCTGCGCGCTCTTAGAGCTTGGAACGGTAGAGAACTAACTTGAAGGTGGTTCAGTGAACCCTTAGCAAGACATTTGTGAACTGCAGAGTAATCATGTAAATGTAGATAAAATGTACGTCTCCGTCGCCACTCGATGATTTTCCATGGCAGCAATCCATGGGTGGTGCCTGCACCCAAAGTTTGCGAGCAAATAGAATCTGTGATAGGAATTACTTTTATTTTGCTCTCATCCGTTATGATGGTGACTGGACTGGGCAGTCGTTGTGGCTGTGCCACATGTGTTGTGTGCCTTCGAATAATATCTGCTTTCCCACTACCGTGTCGTCCAGTTTGGGATGTTAAATTTATCGCGTATCTCCTTTCTGCTGATACTTAGTATAACCGTCTTTCTTTGGTTTTATGGCGAGGTGCTAGCGGCAGTCCAATGCTACAAAATTAAATCTCTATGCTCAGAAAGTGCGTCACTTTTAGATACTTCCTCGCGAGCAAATCAAACATTGAAGCAACTTTTGGTTATTTTTAATGCGAGTGCGTAATCCTTCACCTCTTACTCGACGTTGCGTTTCCTTCGAACGAAATAAAAACTCAGACACACTCTGCAGAAACTATAGCGTGAAAGCACAAGTTTGGATCAGTCGTTATTCATCCTGCTACGGACCTATTGTTGGTCGCGATTCTCAGGGAACAGAATAAAGATCGTTTTCGAAGAATGTGGCGTGAGCTTCACCTGAGCGGCATGTCTCTCCAATATCGATCCTGTAACCGTCTTCCGAGAACATCGCTAGAACGTAAGATTGTCATCAACGTGCATACTGGAGAGGAACGGGAAAGAACATTTTTGCTGTAAAGCTGTACATTTCGCAAGTTGACGCCCACACGACGACTGAAATTATTTTGACTGCTATCCAATCGTCGCCCCCTTTGCGCGAACTTCGGTTTTGGCGTCTTGAGTCACGTTAAAATTCTGCCCACATTTACACGCTTTTTCCACGTCAACTATTGTTTCTGCGTTAACTATTGGTGAGTAAAGTACTACGTATTCTTTTGTAGTTCTGCCGAAGTGCAACATTGAAGAGATTATAACTGGAGAGAAGCGCAGTGACAGACGGAAGTCAAGGAACTACTGTAGTTCAGAGAGAGAATATTTAAAATTAGTTGTCTGGAGGAATACTTCTCGAGAAAGTCATTTTTTCCGGATAAGAGTCCCGATTCGGCGCATACTTCTTGCCGGTTCTCAATGTTTACTGTAAAATAGTTTCCCAAGCAAGCTCTAACAAAATATGGAACACAGATTCGAGTGAATGTACTCTCGGCCACTCATCACACTGGCTGCTCAGAGTGACTGAGTGCGTCATTGTTGTGTTGCTTAGGGAATAAATCTGCATACGTGAGACGTGTCACACGCTCCCGTTCCTCCTGCCAACTATTCCGTTCGTTGAGATTCCGTCTCGGTGCGACACATTAGCAGTGTGATGGAAACTGCCTGTGCATTTGGTGAAGCATGACGTGACTCTAAAGACGGCGTGAGTTCCTGGTGTTCAATACGGGATGAACGTCATGCTTCTTAATTATTAGGAAAAGAGAATTTTGCTGGAGTTATTCTGGACCAACGTCAATAAAGCCTCAGGGCCGTGAAGGTGCACACATTTAGCATTGCGAAAAGACTTCTAGGGCTAATAATCAGAAATGTAGAGCTCAAGGAAATATGTGAGTGGTTTGTTAATAATCTTACGTTAAACATTTGATGACGTGAAACAGGAAAATAGTATTTATGTTAAGAAAACGCAGCATACACCTACCTTTAGGTTGTCTGTGACAATTAATACCTAAGTGGGAGCCGAATTTAATTTCGAAAGTTGCGTGAGGTGGATACAGCATCCAGCATTTAAAAAATAGTAAAAATGCGTGTCTCTGAAGTCACAAACTTAATCATGAAAAGTGTGTCAGTATGGAGGCATCAGTAAATATCTTCGAAGGAGGAATACAAAATAAAATTTATTCTGAGAAATGGATTGGTGGTCAAATATCTGGATGGATGGTGTGGAAGAACAATTTGGGGAATGACTTGCAAACGTTTCGAGGAACGTCAAATTCCCAGGATTGTAGTTCAGACAGACGGTATTAGAATTCTTCTTCTTCTTTAGATCAAGAATTTTTATATCGCACTGTTGTTTTACTGTTTCCAATCCTTTTGGTTTATAACACCTAGAATAAACTGGCGGCAAGTCGCAGGAACCTTGGTACTGCTTAGATTTTTAACACTAATCACGACATTCAGTTCAGAAAAAAATGTTTCAAATGGCTCTGAGCACTATGGGACTCAACTGCTGTGGTCATCAGTCCCCTAGAACTTAGAACTACTTAAACCTAACTAACCTAAGGACTTCACACACATCCATGCCCGAGGCTGGATTCGAACCTGCGAAAGTAGCAGTCGTACGGTTACGGACTGCGCGCCTAGAACCGCGAGACCACCGCGGCCGGCTTCAGTTCACATCTTGATGTTATACGAACCTGGATATCTGATTTCTTAGGACCACATTTACCGATTTCTTCCCTTGTTCCATCTTTTAATGGAATGGAAAAACCCGTAATATACAATTAAAAGTTCCTTCTTCAGGTAGTGCACAGTGATTCGTAGATGATAGCTGTAAATGTAGAATTTTTATAAATAGTTTGTTATACAATTATTTTCCACGTTTAATCGCAATTTTTGATTACCTCCATAGCCGTGTGGTTAGTGTCGCTGCCTTCGATGCAGAAGGGCCCGGGTTCGACTCCCCGTACTTTCTCAGATTTTCTCTGAGATAGGGAAGTGTGGTACGGGGTTTCTTCAGCTGCTTGGATAAGGAAACAATGGCAGCAGTAGATTCCTCCTACTGGCAATAACGGCTGAAGGGACGGGCAACATTTTTATCACATATCTCAGGATTGTAGATCTCTCCTCGTATTGCTTGCAGGCAGCAGCCAAGGCGTAATCCCTGAGTGGTGTTTTATCATCATTTATATGATTCAAAGCTTCAGTTTAACAGTGTTTCAGAAGCGCTATCGTATTCCTTAAACTATCTGTTCACCATCTTGAAGAGAAGCAGAAGAGATCTAGAAGTTCAACAGATAGTACACTATGTGATCAAAAGTATCCGGACACCCCCACCCCAAAAAATACGTTTTTCATATTAGGTGCATTGTGCTGCCAGCTACTGCCCTGTATTCCATATCATCGACTTCAGTAGTCATTAGACATCGTGAGAGAGCAGAATGGGGTGCTCCGTGGAACTCAGGGACTTCGAACGTGGTCAGGTGACTGGGTTTCACTTGTATCATAGGCCTGTACGCGAGATTTCCACACTTCTAAACATCCCTAGGTTACTGTGTCCGATGTGATAGTGAAGTGGAAACGTGAAGGGACACGTACAGCTGAAAGCGTGCTGGCCGACCTCGTCTGTTGACTGACAGACCGCCGACAGTTGAAGAGGGTCGTAATGTGTAATAGGCAGACATCTATCCAGACCATCACACAGAAATTCCAAACTGCATCAGGATCCACTGCAAGTACTTTGACAGTTACGCGGGAGGTGAGAAAACTTGAATTTCATGATCGAGCGGCTGCTCATAAGCCACATACTACGTCGGTAAATGCCAAACGGCGCGTCGCTTGGTGTAAAGAGCGTAAACATTGGACGATTGAACAATGGAAAAAACGTTGTGTGGAGTGAAGAATCACAGTACACAATGTGGCGATCCGATGGCAGGGTATGGGTATGGCGAATACCCGGTTAAAGTGATCTGACAGCGTGTGTAGTGCCAACAGTAAAATTTGGAGGTGGTGGTAGTATGGTGTGGTCGTGTTTTTCATGGAGGGGGCTTGCACCCGTTGTTTTGCGTGGCACTATCACAGCACACTGGTGTTTTAAACACCTTCTTGCTTGCTACTGCTGAAGAGGAATTCGTGGATGGCGATTGCATCTTTCAACACAGTCGAACACCTGTTCATAATGAACGGCCTGTGGCGGAGTGATTATACGACAATAACAATCCCGTAGTGGACTTGTATGAATAGAATCCTGACCTGAATTCTGTAGAACATTGGGATATTTTGGAACGCCGACTTCGTGTCAAGCCTCACAGACCGATACCGATACCTCTCCTCAGTGCAGCACTACGTGAAGAATGAAACCTTGGAGCAGTTGATTGAACGTGTGCCTGCGAGAGTGGAAGCTTTCATCAAGGCTAAGGGTGGGTCAACACCATATTGAATCTTTACTTGTATGTCAATTCCAGTGGTGCCAGGTTTTTAATTGTTGTTAAAATTTATATATATATATATATATATATATATATATATATATATAATTGAAAGGTCTGTTGAATATGTTTTGTTAATGCAATTGCTGAAAATGTAAAGCAAATGCCTAATTACGGATCAGTGTCAAGCTAGTGAAGGAAACCTGAAATTCATCTGTGTAAAAAAGCAGATAAAATTCCGCTTGACGCTTTCCTGAGAGACGGCCTCCACTCCTTCCAATCTGGCTATGTAAGCTTAGACCACAAGTGGTTTTGAATTGAAATGAAATATATACACCAAATAACTTAATAAGAGACGGTAGTGATCTCCCCCCCCCCCCCCCTCCATGGTACAC
Organism: Schistocerca gregaria; assembly: GCF_023897955.1. Lineage (NCBI taxonomy): Eukaryota > Metazoa > Arthropoda > Insecta > Orthoptera > Acrididae > Schistocerca > Schistocerca gregaria. The sequence continues at coordinate 800,661,968 of NC_064921.1, read as the reverse complement.
AAAACATGTCAGAACGCTATTCCAGAAGCAACGTAAAAAGCATTACAATTTCAAATAACGCAAAAGAATCTCGAAATGTAGCGTGAACTTCAGTACGAGGAGCTTTTAATAGCTTCCGCGACGAATCTTGTCTCGAAATCAGGCAGAAAATTCAGATTATGGTTATATGTAAAGAACACGAACGGCAAGACGCAGTCAGCACCTACAATGTGCGATAAAAATAGTGATGTCACTGATGACAGTTCCTGTAAAATAGAGTTACTAAACAAAGTTTTCCGAAAGTCCCTCACGAAGGAAGACGAAGTAAATATTCCAGAAATCCAGTCTAGAACAACTGTCAACATGAGTAACTCAGAAATAGATATCCTCGGCTTAGAGAAACAGCTCAGATCACTTAATAAAGGCAAGGCCGACTTCCTTCCCCATCTTTTCCTAATCCGATGGGACCGAGACCTCGCTGTTTGGTCCCCACCCCCGAATCAACCAACCAATCATTTTTCTGTTCCGATTGCGAAAAATATTCTGTTGGCGGCCACTTAAGTAGGGAGAAATGATCGTCACAGTAAAATAAGAAAAATCGCAGCTTGCACAGGAAGATTCAGCGTTTGCCTTTCCCCCTCCCCGTTCGAGAATGGAGCGGTAAAGAAACAGGTTGAAGGTGGTTTGATGAACCCTCTGCCAGGCATTTAACTGTGAATTGTGTTAAAGGCATTTAACTGTGAATTGTGTTAAACTGACGCTCGTTTCGTAAGTGCCAAGTGTGTTCACCTCCCAAGTCCAATGAAACAGATGGTTGTTTAAAAAAACTTCACAGCGATACCGCTTTAACTTATTTCCCCTACGTTCCTTGCGTTTTCCCTTCCCCCTAAAATCTTTTATTTAGGGATCCTCGCCACCGCAGTAGTGTCTACAAATGTAGAGAGGGCTGCATCCGCGGCAACCGTACGATTGGGTTGGCGCATCACGTGGAGTTTTGCTCGTAGGCTGCCTTGCGGCCGTCCATAATTTAAGCGACCACCCATCCCCGCCCCTGGGACGACTCCTCGACATGAATAACACAGCGCGAAGTGATTTTGTGGCAGGGCTGGTGTGCCGAGCTGCGGATAATATTTAAGGAGGCGGCGGGGCTGGTGTTTATTTCATAAGCGGCCGCGTCAGGTGTGTGGCAGCCGCGTCACGCACGGCCTCCTGTACTGTGCTTCCCGCCGTCTGCCTCGAATCCTCAATGAGTGGAGCATCGCGCCGCCACTCACTTCCGGACGCGCGTCTGTGCTGGGTTGCCTTGTGAATCACATTTCTGCGGCAGACTGTGGCCGTAGGCGAGCACAAGACTGGAGGAACACAGGCGGGTCACCCCCTCTCTTAAGTCCTTGAATCTGGAGCATAGATGTAAGGGGATTGGAACACTTGCACGGAGCCTGGGGCTCATATCGGGCCAACCGGTAGAGATGATACACAAAACAGTTAGGTACAAACAAAACACCCTTCGAGGAAATGCGATAACAGTTTTCCAAAACTTAGCCTTCACCAAACAGGCAGTTAGGGTTGTCTTCTAGGAAAAGCGCGGCAGGCAGTTCAGCACAGCTGGCTCGCGCTCACACCTCAGCTGTGAGCAACAATGTGGCTCATTAACGCGTTTCGTAGCGAATTTATTTTTAAGACTGTTTTGTTAATGAGAGATGAGAATCAACTTCAACATAATTAGAACTACAGTAAAATTTAACATCTCTTTTAATATTTTGACGATGCAAAGAACTGAGGGGAGCTAAGTAAGGAACATAGTATTTCCTATGACTGTTGCAGCCTTTTGATGACTGTCGTTATGGGATGTAATTTAAATTGACAAGTTTATATTTCGTTACCGTTTTACTCATACGTTAAACGTAAAGATACCGAATCTCAATGAAGATTTCTTACTTTGATATTCATTAGAAGATCGATGTCTGGCAACACTTTCGGAGTAACTCTGATTCGAAGACAAGCTCTTAGGCTTAAGACTGCCAGTGAGCTTCTCAGTGTGGGTTTCGCTCTCTTCGTGGCATAAAAAAGCAGCATGACATGTAAGTCTAAAGATCGACATAATAGTAAATGCAGACTTGTAAAGTCGTGAAAATTTACTTTGAGGAAACGAAAGTCCACGAGACTAATATTTCTGTGGATCTCATCTAACAGACGTCAAACTATGGAAGTGTAAGTTCTAACTGTAGCCGAACTTCCACACTATCAACAAATCCTTGTCCTTGTAAAAAGAGATCTACGGATGAATAAAGCTTCTACTACATAACCAGAGAATCAGTGGAACTGCACAACGCATTGCAGAGTGAAAATCAGTATGATAACTTGATCTAACTGCACATTCATTCGTAGAGTGCTCCTCCTGAAAACAAAAATGTATTTTCAGAGTGAAAGTGTGGGGTGAATTACGGAGACGTTTATTTCTCTGCTTCCATATGATGAATACTCTCTTCAGTCATATCGCTTAAAAGATTTTCTTCCTCCTCATTCCAAGTGCCCAAAATCGTTTGCGTGGAATTAATTGTAATGTTCTAAACTGAATTTTTTTCGTTGTGTCCAGATGTTTTAAGCACATTATTAGAACAAAAAGCGTATCCAGACACCATCCCATTCAATACACAGACTAGGTATCCTGCAGTGATACGGTGATGTTCATGTGTTTTTAAGTTCCTAATCCGACCATCTTACTAGTTTTCATCCCTATTCTTAGATTCCAAAACGATGTGGCCGTATTCGAATTACAAGTGCGTCTAAGTAGTTTTTGAAATACGGACTGCATAAGGGGCTGTGACACACTGAAAGATGCAAAGACAATTTTCTATTTCTATCACCTCCACATAGGACCATCTTGACTCCGAGTTTGGCATAATCTCAAACAGATAAAAACAAATTGCAAGATTTCCAGGAAAACTGTAGAGAAACAATTGGCAGCCAGCCGTTGGAAATCAATTACTTTGCCTGGTGACTGTGTAAATATAAATTTAGGAGATTTACTGAAGTCCTGTTCAGTACAATCAACAAGTTCTAAAGAAACAGGCATTGGCTTACAGCACCTCCACAAGGAGACTGGAGCGGATCTTTATTCACAAAGAATTCAAGAGAAAGGCTGTCGTGATCCTGAAATTATAAGAAGAAGCCTCACGAAAGCAGCATGGGAGAACTTAATGGTGCCGGTGAATTTTAATGGGTATGTGTCTTACTGTAACAGTCATCTTTTGATAGAAATGTTAAAATCAGTTTGACCATAAGTTTGTTTTTCTAAGCTCAGTGCCAACCTTTTTATCATAAATATTAACCAATCTGAATGAAATTTTTGCAGGAAGTATTCTTGATGTGCAGTGCATACTTCTATGCATTAATGTTATCGAAAATGTAATTTATTTATTTTGCAGTTACATTTATGTACTGATAATCAAAGAAAATTTAAGGCCAAATATGAAATAAACACTGGAAACAAATTATTAATATTTCTTATAAAATGAATGCAGAGAACCGTCGAACTATGTCTGGTGAATGTACCTACAAAATCTGGCACGTAAAAGTTGTGGTGTGAATACGAAAAATTGGTTTTTACGCAATAGACATGATTTTAAAATTTGGTTGCTATCGGCAAAGTGGAAGGAAAGTTACATTTTTGGGTGTAGACTCCCCTTAGGCACTGTATGTTAGTGTCTAAAGCTGCACGGAACCTAACTGTGGTCGTTCCTCTGAAGGCAGCACATTGTTTGCCTCATCTTCTAACGGAATGAGAAAGTATGGATGTAATTCCATGACATTTACATGGATTTCCGCTGCAATGATACTGTATTCGGTGTCGGCCCACATATATTGATCGTTGAAACTCTCAAGTTGAATGCTGTGATTATTATCTAGAAAAAGACTTTGCCTTTGAGATAGCCTTAGGAACACCACGATAAGATAGTCTCTTTTCGTCTCACATTAAATTTGTTTATAATATTTACAAGATTTCAACGATTCAGTATTTACAAATTTTTCAGTGATTCTGACGTTTCCTTCGTCATTGTAACTTCTGTGCGTAGGCCACACAAGTCAGAAATTATTTTTAGTTCCCATCAGTTTTGAATGTCTTTAATGCCTTTGCAATTGTTTCGTCAGTCTTCAGTGCTGACCTTTTTCTTATTTTCCCACGAAAGTTTAAAAGTAGTCGGCCGAACTGCATATTCTCGAAGATTTTTGACGAATGAGTAAAGATTGTGATGAACTATTGATATTAATGTATTTATTCTTGGGCACTATCCTTCTGAGAAGTTAGTAGTGCGATGGCACCTTCCACTACAATTCCACATCTCTCTTGGCATCTGTTCGTTATCAAGCCACTGGGCCACAAAATAGTCATAAAAGTCCTGGAACTTGCGGTTTTCAGCCGTGCTCTGCCGAATACACAACCAACCATCATGCAACATTTCCAGTAGAAGATGTGCTAGAGCCAAGACATTCTTATGTCACAGCGTATTTCCTCGTTTTCGGTAAAAGCTGGAAAAGTACAATTGAACCTAGCTACCTTCCTTCCAAGAGAAAAACTTCTAGCTGCTTGGACGGTGGCACTTTCGAAGTACATCATCAGAGATACAGGTTTCCATCCAGGATTGTCAGTTTTTAATAGCTTTAAAAAAAACGTGTAAATCAGTGAAGGTTTCCCTTTGGTGGTTTCGGTGAACCCCATTATCTAGGTACTAAAACACGGAACACTACTTGTCACTCACAGGTCAAATGCAGCACTGAACTCTGTGAGAAAGCCTCGCACACTACGAAGTGGTGTGGGGACAGGGAACTTTGTGCAGGAAATATGCTTTGGTCTTCCACAGAATACGTCGCAGGTAGCGGAGACAGGTTGGTGTATCCTGCATCTGGAACACCCTGCCCGCTACCTACAGTGTCCTGGACTCCGTGCAGATGTCAACACATTCCCTGTCCATAAAAATGTCACTCTGGGTAAGTTTCACACACTCAGATATAAGAGTGTAGTCTTTCGCGGCCAGGATCCATTCGATAAAATTCTTCTCGTGTGTGAGTGCGTCACAAGTGATTATACTACTAACGTTTCGGGTGTTGTTGCAGTCAACCTACTAAATCGCAAGTGTACCTAATTCTGGCCTTATGTGCGATGGGGAACACTGCAGTTTTAGATCGACAGGTTGCCTCAGAAGAATAGTTGATAAACCACCGAGTCCGCACAGCATCTTTTATTTATTACAAGAGCGCTTAAGTCGGCCTTCATTTCCTTATACCCTTTGAGGGCAAAGCTCTCATCAAATGTCAGCAATAAATACTTAACGACATAACCGTACTGTTCTCAGAAATTATCAGAGTGGTCGTTATTTGGCGGACCTAATTATCCGAGATAGAACTGTGTATACTTCCCGTCGGGTGTAGGATCTTACGTTAAAGATGACAGTGAGACAAGCATTACAGTTAGAAACTGTGTGTCTTGGGGCCGTGCAACTGACGGCATGCGAATGCCCAGACGATATAGCACTGAATGTATTTGATAATTTATACCTTTGTACCACAAATAGTTCAGGAGAGGTGACGTCGCAAACACAGAGGAGCGTGAAAACCTTGCTTTTGCTTAAATTGGAGCGCAGATTACACAGACTATATTCATACAGTGTTTCATAATGAGACCACTTTGCGCCTTCCAACAAACTTTAAGTAAAATTTCATACTCTTCCTAAATTTCATCTCGCTTACTTGCTCTTCAGTAATGAAGTCTTTGCGATGGACAAACGAGGGTATGGTAATACGGTCCTCCTGCGTTAATGATATCTTAAATGGGAATTTTAAAACTGGAGGTTTCCTTTTGCTGTCCTGTATTGCCGCGCCATAATGGCAGTGACTGACTGGATAGAAACATTCGGCCTGCTAGGCGATTTCATGTAGGACCAGGATTCTAGGCAATAATTTTTGCTATCGTATGACGGTAGTAATTGTATACTTCACGCATCGATCGTTATACAGACACCTGAATTTCTGCTAAATCTTGCCTGTCCTTTTTTTGAGCCACGAGTGGAACAGTCTCTTTTTCGTCAGAATTTTGTGAATTTGTCATGAATATTTTCTGTCGTTGATCCACTTACTCGGCACATACTTCTTCAAGGGCGATTTACAATCCGTTTAAGCTTTGCCCATAGTTCCTCGTCTTTCACCGTATTCAACTAAAAGACGGACAGTCATTGCATAAGTGATATTCTAACAACTGCTTTCATGCTCTTTCAAAAAAAAGTGCTTGACTAGCCATTCTTAATGGTTTCATTAGCTTTGGTAACCGTCGACGCTATGAGAACATGGTCATTAATCCCTTCTCTTTACTGACATCGCGCTAAGGTGAGGCCTGTTTGCAGCCACAAGGTCGGTAATATTCCCATTGCGTATGGACTGTCGCGCTCAAAACGGTTTAAATGGCTCCAAGCACTATGAGACTTAACATCTAAGTTCATCAGTCCCCTAGACTTAGAACGACTTAAACCTAACTAATCTAAGGACGTCACGCACATCCATGCTCACAACGGCCGGCACTAGCTGCTCAATACTGTTTTCCGGAAAATGCCTGCAAAAATACTTAGCGCGACTGCCTGAACGAGTCACCTTCAGTGATTCTTTAGGCATTCCAGCCTATACTCGGTAGGTTAGGTCGCCTGCAGATAATATTACATGATCTGGGTATTTCCGTGCTACTACGCGTAGATGGTTCAAATGGCTCTGAGCACTATGGGACTTGAACATCTATGGTCATCAGTCCCCTAGAACTTAGAACTACTTAAACCTAACTAACCTAAGGACATCACACAACACCCAGTCATCACGACTACGCGTAGACTTTCTTTGAATGGTCGGAAAACTGTTGTGGCGGAATAGGGTGGCCGGTAAAAACAACGGATAACATAACTTGAGTTCACATAGACCTTTTACCCGCATTCAGATAACTTCAAAGGCACACTGACTCTCGACCTCGATGGACACAATGTTTCTATTGACTGCGATGAATTCCCTCCCCACACTCTACCCCACTCCCGTTCTGCGGTGTCTAATTTGTCTTTCGGAGACACATTCCAAACCGCGCAAAATTTTTCAGAATGTCCTCCTTCGGGTTTCAGCCAGCTCTAGATCCCAAGAATAATTTGAGCATGTCAGGTTATCTGGAGGGCCGCATACTGAAGGACTTTGTTACGAATACGTACTTTGACAGTTTACTGTGAAAATTTTGACAGTCAAATGTCTTTGCTTTGTGCGGGGTCTGATTTCGCTCTCTGCGTATCGACTGGCGACAGTTGGTCAGAGGACCTCGAACTAGCACCTAGCTTAGAAAACCCTTATGTGCACTCCACATCCTCTACTCGAGTACCTACCTCCATTATGTACTTCATTCTTCACATGGGCGCGTATGACCATAGTCGTTTTTGCGCCCTAAAACAAAACAACATCTACAATTCTCCACTCCATATCACAGATCCAGAAATTTGCAGCCAAGGCCGTCACAGAATCGATAGAGCCTTGAAGTTCAGACCTTCCACTCGTCTCCAAACCAAATGACCCCGACCAATTGTGGGAAGGCTGCTGCAAATTGTGATCTCTGCTTTCACCCCGCGAGACCAGCAGTCTTCACCAACTCCGCCAGCTGCCCGTATGAACTGAAGAAGACCTCAGAACCCAGGCGACAGACGTCATTGGTGCCGATATGAGCTACAACTTGAAGACGACTACACGCTCCGAACTCGATAGCAGCGGGCAAGGCATCCACCACATATTGGACGAGGCACACATATCAAATGCACATTGTATCTTTTTGTGCCCTGGACACTGTTTCCCATAACGAGCCTTACATTGGAGCTCCCGTTACCTAGCAAATTCCTGAAGGAGCGAAGACTCCTGTCCAGTGACAGAGTGAAGGACCGAGGCCAGCGTTACCATCGCCATTCACCTGTCAGAAGTAATGTAGGGAAACCGCGGAAAACCTAAATCACGATGGGTGGATGAAGATTGGAGCTTCCACCCTCCAGAATAGAAGGCCAGTCTGTACTTACACGGTACTACGTCATTCAGTTTATCCCTACTGTACGATACTGTTTACAAATAAGTTACTCTATAATATAAATGGCTAGTGCTACACTGTTCATTCATTTCTGACTCCCGGTTACTACGGACAGTATACACCACACTACTTCGTACAGCATACGTCTCCAGAGATATTCTAATAATGTTCCACAAAAATTGCGTAACACGTAATATAATTATTAATGATATTTTTATGAACTTGTCATTTTGAGAAGTAGTGTTGTGTCCGTGATAATGGAGTACTCCTGTGTTGTTGCCTGCCGTGATGGTTTAGCTGATACAGTGGCGAACCCCATACTGTCTGTGTTTTAGTGGTCGTTTGAACTTCCTTTTTATTAGTTTGGGTACTTTGAGTCATACACTTTAGTCCCATATTTTTCAATTCTCATTAGCTGAAAGAAACACTAACAGAATAACGGAATTGAGCGAACACTACCCGAGCGGATAATGACGTATACGTTGACGTACCAAAGTGTTGAGCACCATTGGTAGTAATGCACAGAAATTCCCGATTATCTTACCTGAACAAACCTTCTCTTGGTGAGCGAACGTAATGGGGCTTCTGTGAGCGACTCGCGGAGTATCTCATGTAAATAAGTGTCTGGTGAGGTCAGGAGTAAGAGTAGAGTTGTTTTGAAATCTAATCAACCGATGTTATCTTTTTGTCAGCTCTGGTGACATTGTTGAAATAATAGTATAGTGTGCTGCAGTGTACTTCAGCTATATGAGATATCACGGGTCATAAAGATACTTTGATGTCTTATTTAACAACATACTAATAAGCGTATTTGTTTCAACACTTGAAAGACGTTATACTGGTGGCATATCACATAGAAACCAATTTGTTCTTAAGGATAGTGACGCCGAAAACGAGTTACAGAATGTGTAACAAAAGATTACGATAGTAAAGAAATTTGTCATGCTACGTACTGCGGAAGGAATAGTGCTCTGTATAGGGCCTCTGTGGTGACATAACCTAAATATTTTTTTGTGACAGCTCCGGAATTGCAGCGTCGTATGGCAGGAGCCACGGCACTGACCGGCCGGGGGGGGGGGGGGGGGGGGCCTTGGGGGCAGGAGGTGGTAGCGTGCGCGGCCGGCCGTGAAGCACCAGGCAGCTGAGCTCGTGCGCGGGCGGGGCGCGTGGGCGCATTCTTTTGTGCCGGACAGCCCTTCTCGCGTCATCGGATCCGCATCCGCGCCCCGACCGATGCGCGTTGTTTTCGCGCCAGCTTCAAAGGCGACCGCTGCGCCGTATTTCCTGAGCTTCGCCTCCCAGCGCACCCTGTCACGTCCAGCTCCTGTCTCCACTTGCATTTGCAGGTTGCCAGTGGTGTCGGCTGCAACCGTAAAGTCTCGTCAGTTATCACGAGTTTGCTCCTCCTTGGTTTGTAGTTTTTAGTATATAGAAAGACAACGTTTATCAGAGGATTGTTTCAGTTAAATGAGTTGCTTCAGCGCGACACACCATTGACTGGAGAAGATTCTAAATTTCTTCGTTTCCCAACGAACCCAGGCAGCCCGTGTCTGTAAGTGAAGGACGTCTTCCAAGACTAAAGCGAAGAGTTTTCTTCAAAGAACTTAAGCAGTTTCTTCATCACCTCCCGCTCACCGAATAGAACAGTAGCAGTAGTAGCCGATCGAGACAGACGCAGCAACAGGGAAGTAACCGCTTTTGTGAAATTACGAGTTTTTAACCAGGAGCGAATTTTATTATATCATCTGTGTGCTTTAATAGTTTAGTTTCTTGAGTTTCTGAGTGTAAATGTAATATCTAATAGCCACAGTTCTCTCGTTTTCGTTTCCGTCGGAAAGTAAACCGATTTTGTGACATATTACAAGTTTTTAATCAGGGACGCATTATTTAGTTTCACCTGGGTGCTTCGGTTGTTAGGTTTCTGAATATCTGCGTATCATTAGACACAGATCCTGCGCATTCGTCGGATCTACAGTAGAGTTGCGTAGCACCTGCCCATAGTCCGTTTATCTGCATAGTTTAGTTCAAATGGCGCTAAGCACTATGGGACTTAACATCTGAGGTCATCAGACCTCTAGACTTAGAACTACTTAAACCTAACTAACCTAAGACATTACACACATCCATGTCCGAAGCAGGATTCGAACCTGCGACCGCAGCAGCAGCGCGGTTCCGGACTAAAGCGCCTAGAACCTCTCGGTGACAGCGGCCGGCCATAGTTTGGTTTTCCATGGTCTTTCGTATCTACATTGACTGCGATTGTTCTGTGCGGATGCGAGCTTAGTTGGTGACACTTCGCTCTCAGCTTCGAGCTGTGATGGCTTCGTTTACACAGCTTGAGGCTGCAGTGGATGGGCACCACTGTTGTGGGGCGGCCGTGGGGGTCCAGCGGACGTCCACCACGTCAAAGTCCTCCGATCGGTCCTCACCGGTGGCCTACCAAGTTACTACTCGCACTGAGGTTGACCCTTCACCTGTGTTCGAGTGGGAAGTCGCCCCGGGGCGAAGCAGGCGGCGAAAGACTTCCCAGGCCGGAAGGCCTCCCCGGTTTGTCTGACAAACAGGTTCCAGGTGCTGTCTGTGGCTGGCACTGTCACCGAGCCAGATGCTGTCGTCGTCGTGTTTCAGAGGAAACCACTCAGCCTGCAAGATCCGGGCAATCAAAGAGGGTGGGATTATTGGTAGTTGGGAGCTCCAACTTTAGGCGGGTTATGGAGCCCCTTAGAGACTTGACTGACAAGAAGGGAAAGAAAACCAGTGTGCACTCCGTGTGTATACCGGGTGGAGTCATTCCAGATGTGGAAAAGGTCCTCCTGGATGCCATGAAGAGCAGGGTGATTGCTCATGTCTGTACCAATGATGTGTGTCACTTTGGATCAGAAGAGATTCTCTCTGGTTTCGAGCGGCTAACAGAAGTGATGAAGGCTGGCAGTCTTGCTTGCACGATGAAAGCAGAGCTGACTGTTTGCAGAATAGTCGACAGGACCGATTGCGGACCTCGGTAGAGAGCCGAGTGGAGGTCTGAATCAGAGGCTCAGACGGTTCTGCGGCCGTGTAGGCTACAGATTCCTCGACTTGCGCCAAAGGGTGGTTGAGTTTCGGCTTCCGCTGAATAGGTCAGGTGTCCACGGTTTTTTATGTTAGAGGGTCGCGGGAAAACACAAAAAGGGCTTCAGTCACAAAGGGTGCCGGCCCAACACAGGAAGAAAGTAGATACAGGAACCATTGGTATAACAGTTGTAAAGTGTCGTAGCTATGTTGGGAAAGTACCAGAGCTCCAAGCGCTAATAGAAAGCAGTGATGCTCAAATCATTATAGACACTGAAAGCTGACTAAAGCTGGATATAAGCTCAGCCGTAATTTTTGCAAAGGACCTAACGGTGTTGTTCCGAAAGGATAGGGTAAACACAGTTGGCGGTGGCTGTTTGTTGCTGTTAGAAGTAGTTCTTGTGAGTTAGTATGGGCAGATGTCATTGCTGGCAGCCGGAATAAAATAATAATAGGATCCTTTTACCGACCTCCCAATTAAGATGATACAGGCATAGTATCCATGTAGATGTAGAAAAGTAGAGAAAAAAGATACACAGAAAAAATCGAAAACCTAAAGAAAATGCCTGTTACTTATTTCCAACTACTTATTTGAGGCGGAAGGGTGAACAGAATGCGAAGTGGACTGACGCTGTGCAAGCAGAGATTGAAGCGTGGAGATGCTTTACTGAAGATACAACCTTCGAATATGGAAAGCATCTAGCTACAGAACACCTCTCTGTCTGACTGCAGATACGTGTAATCTACAAGCTGGATGACCAAGTTTCAGAAAATGTCATATGAAATAAAATTACCAGATTTTCTTTCGTAAAAGCCATATGATTGCCTTTAACACTTTGTATATATCGTTGGAAAATTGGAAATAAGTTTACTGTAACATCTTCGACATGAACGTAATAACTCTTCGGTGGGAATTTGTAATAAGATGCGGTGTACCGTGATTTACACCTATCAGTGAATGTCTTTGAATCAGCAAGCATCGAAGGCTTCCGTAACCAAACTTTCGGAGGCATCGGTTTGCCGTATCAAGTAGTTTCGGCACTTAAAATGAAATGTAACTGTTGCAGAGTGGTACTAAAAATTAGTCCAGTGTTACTGGATTATTGTGATTACAGCAAGCGAAAAAGTAACGACGACGGGTAAAAAAGGCTTGTCCCATCCGCGTCTGGATGACCTTTAGCCATTATTCCCGCCCCCGGCAATTCATTTCAAGCAATGCCGGTGCTGTCTGCGACTTCCCGAGGGGAGGAAATGTAATGATGACCTGTGTTCACGAGATCGGGCTGGAATATGGATGATACGACAGCCGTACAGGGATGAACTATACGGAGAACACTTCATGCCAACGTAAAGTCAAATGGCCGATCAGTAGTCATTGTGCTTTTAAGCCCTACACACTCTTGCCCGATAATTTAGCCGCGAAAAGCGTTAATATCGCGTTAACATCCTGCGCCAGTATTCGCTTAATATAAAATATATATTAAGGTGATTTATATTAGATTAATTTAATTAAGCTAACTCATTGCCATCTAACAAAACAGAACTATACGAATTAAAGTTTCATAGTCTTCACAAGATTAACGAAGTTTCTCCGACGGATTCAGTTTCCTTCTGCTTGTGACTAACTTTTTATAAGTATCTAAAAGGCACCAAGAGAATTACTGGCTGGCGCAAAGTACCTCTCGCCTGCCAGAGTCAGCGTGTTTTACCGTGCGCACAATCGGTGAAAACCGAGTTAAGCAGTGTCCTCGGAAGAGGCGGGAAAAATAACGCGTCTTGGAAAAGCTGCCGCGAGTCCACCCGGGAGCTAAATGCCATTCCATTAAGTTTGCGAGCGTCGCGACCGTTTAAACCAAAACGTTAATTACGACGGCCGTGACAGTCGCGGGCGGCTTGTTAGCACTCAGGCAAACGCGAGCACGAGCACAAGCGCGAACGCACACGCGGCTGCACGGGCCTCCAGCAAACGGCGCCTCACAAAACCCTTTCTGCGTAGCGCACGGCCCTCCCCCACACCAGCCGCCCGGTCCGTCCTGACAATTCCGCAGCGAGGCGCGGAGCCGCATTTCTGAGAACTGCACTTTAAAATAATGCCGCTCCATCATCTATCCAGCGCGCGGCGCCGTCTCCCGCCTCTGTCGCCCGGTACTCAGCCGCGTTCCGCTTTGCCTCGAAAAAGAGGGCGGCCAGCGTTGCGGGGGGAGGGAAGGTTCCGATGATGAATTTTTCGCCAGGTTTGCAGGGTATTACTCGGAAAAGAGCCGGCCTGCGAGCGCAGAGGGAGCGAGCTACGCCGGCGCCGCAGAACAATGGGCGCCGACATGGGGACGCGACAATAAAAATTGACAATGGCAGGCGCAGCGCGCTATCGAACGGCCGACGCTGGCCGGGCCGGCGTCGCCTCGTCTTGGCGGCGTCGTGCCTGGCACCATTGTGGCGCCGCCGCCGCAAGTAGCAATTAATCAGACCGTGCTCTGGCCCCCTGAGTACCCAGCAGGCAGTAACACGAAGCGATATGAAACTGAACGAAGGCGTGACATCAGTAATAGGACGAGTGGTAAATGTAGGGGTGCCTAGGGAACTTATTATTAGAACAGGTGAAGAAAGACGACGTTATTCTCTCGTAAACGTGTATTCCAGAGAGAATGTGCAACACATTTGCTGCGTCTGTAATACGTCTCTCGCAGCGTTTATGGGAACGAGACAACTAGAGGTAAGGTCGAAATGAGACACACGTCAGCAGTAACCTTACCCTTGCTTCGTAAGCTATTGCAATACGACGAAATAACCTCTTTTATGCACAAATGTTCAAAATGTGTGAATTAGTCAGGTACCAAAATGCTGAGCTCATCGGTCCCTAGACTTACACACTGGGTAAACTAACTTATGCGAAGAACACACACACACACACACACACACACACACACACACACCCATGCCCGAGGGAGGACTCGAACCTTCGGCGGGAGGATCCTCGCAGTTCGTGACATGGCGCATCAAACCGCGCGGCCACCTCGCGTGGCTTCTATACATAGTACTACCGCCTGCGTTGCATATATGTAGATTTAAAGATCCCACTCGAGGGCTGCTCAGCTGATTCTGTTGTCACATACTCGCCTTGGAACTCCACACAAATCGCGTAGTAACGGGCTCTAACTACAGATCGTCGGCGTCTCTTGTGCGTTTTTCTTCAGGAAATAACCATAAATCAGCGCTCCCACTCTTTGCGTGATTCAGCCCAGCATGATACAAAGACAGTATTCTGCGGCTGTGGAGGCTAGAAGATTGAATAGGAGTAGCAGACAAGAGGTAACACTGTTCAGGGCTAGATGTCCACTGATCAATTAGACGCGGAGCTTATGTTGAATTTGTGAACTATGGGCGTTATAAACTGCTCGTCCGACGTTCGAACAGTCACGGCTTTGAAAATTTTTTGCCCATATTTTCCCAAGAGAAATCGCGAGGTCGTTATTGTTAGAGTATAGAAAATAATGTATTCGTGAGGTTTCATATCAGAGTCCCAGTCTGTCGATAAATTTCAGTATTCGTTCTTTCTTAGTCATCTGTATTGAAGAACTATTGCGGCGTTTTGAGAAATAACTTGCTGTGGCTGCGTTTACTAATTGATGCCTTTTAAAGACAGCATTAATGGCGACTGAATCCATGAAACTTGCATCACATACGACAGCTAGCGTAGCGAGGTGGGCAGCGTGGCGCAGAGCGGTGTGGGCCAGCGGACGGGCGTGTTTACAAACAGCGGCAGACTGCCGCGACACCAGGTCCGCCGCCGGCCTTGACGGCGAGGAGCCGCACAAAAAGCGGAGCGGGCCGCAGGTGAGCGCCCGCCTGGCTATGAATGGCCGGGCCGGCCTCATTCCACGCATTGCACGCGTTCTACTGCCCGGCTGGGGCCTGGCAGGCAGCTCCGAGGGAGTCTACAGATCCAGTAGCGTGTACCTGGTGTGGTGCTTTTGCTCGAGTCTCTTAATAAGTTGTACTTCAAATTGAACATAAACAGTCTCGACCGCTAGAAAACTTTATTCATTGGCTACCGGTTTCAGTCACTTTTTGACCTCCTTCAGACATCGTACCATGATGGTAGGTGGTGAACGGAATACGTGTTACCACTCTACGAACATGGACTGCAAGTATGAAATTTGCAACTGCGATGTTTAAAGTACCTTCATCAAACACATCACTGATTTTGCGTATCAAAGATCCGACAGTTTGTTGGTAGGCTTGTGGAGGTATGTGACACTAGATGTCTACGCACGGGT
The DNA here is from genome assembly GCF_023897955.1 of Schistocerca gregaria. NCBI lineage: Eukaryota > Metazoa > Arthropoda > Insecta > Orthoptera > Acrididae > Schistocerca > Schistocerca gregaria. The sequence goes on along the minus strand of NC_064921.1, from coordinate 800,646,578 downwards.
CATGTAATTCGCGTAAATAAAGGGCCGCTGATTTGCGTAGGCGGGGATAGCGTCCGATAGCGACCCACATCAATTCCATAGGATTTACATCAAGCGAATTTGGTCGCTGTGACGTCAACGTGAGACTACTCTTACGCTTCTCAAACCACTGCAACACGGCTCTGGCCCCGACACATGGACACTTATACTGCTGACTGCGATTGCTACTTCAGGACCCTTGTAAGCTCAGGAGAATGTCTCTTATACAATAATACTGCTCTCGTCAGCCTGTCTCTGTGGCGTGCTGCACGTTTTGAGCCGCCGTTCACCTCGATGACGGCGTTTCTGGAACGGCCTAATGTAGCAAAAATGTGATTCGCCCGGAGAGCCGATACGTTTTCATTGATCGACGATCATATCCCGATGGTCCCGTTCCCACTGCAATCGTAATTGATGATGTCGTTGGGTCAACATGTGAAACGTAAGGGTGGTCTGCTGCTGTTCAACTAACGTACGACGAACGGTGTGCTATGAAACACTTGTGCATGCATGAGCACTGTGCTACAGATCGGCATCTACCTTAATTTACAGGGCAGAAAAGCACCCCACGTTCTGTGAAGAGTCGCGGACGTCCAACCATTCAGCGCCTAGTGGTAGTTTCACACTCCTCCTACCTGTTTCCGTAGAATCTCACGGCAGTAGCGTGTGAACATTGGACCAGCTTCGCCGTTTTCGAGATACTCATTCATAGGCTTCCTGTAATTAAAAAAAGTCACTTATCTCTGCGGATTTTCCCATTTGGAGCCCCTATCTGCGCTAGGTTGATCCCCCATCAGTCTTTTCTGTGCTTATGTACTTTTCATAGCGCGTCACGTGCCCGCAACGTCGCCAGGAGGCATCCAGCGTCGCTGTGGGCAGTGGTCATAATGTTTTGGCTTATCATTGTATGATTACTGTGTCAAATGGTTCAAATGGCTCTGAGCACTATGGGACTTAACAGCCCCCTAGAACTTAGAACTACTTAAACCTAACTCACCTAAGGACATCACACAACACCCAGTGATTACTGTGTCATTATCGTGACATTGTTAGACGATGCTTTACCACTGTTTAGTTTTGTGGCCCTCAGGTGTCAGTTTGAAAGTTTAAGAAGTCAGAACTATTACGGCCGCTGGGTTACATTGCTAACCTGGGCGTGTCCGCACGTTGACGTTACGAAACATGCGCGTGGTGGCACCTCGTGAATCATAGACATGCAGCTAGCCAAGGCCGCGGACGCGAGTGAGTCAGCCGCTCGTACGCGTGTCCGAGTCATGTGTACACACAGTGGAGTGCAGCGTTAGTTGCACTTTATTTACATATTGTTCGACTTCCGATATCGTCTGTCCGTCTATCTTCTTAACACACCAAGATCCACAACTCTACATTGCACTAATTAATTGCTAGTGCAAGACTCACATTTCCTCAGGTGTGCAGGGAGATATATCATAAAGTTAAGGAATCCAGAAAAAAAACTTGAAGTTAGTTCATATAGTGACGGGCATTAATGTTCGATGGTGCAGGTTTCATATTATATTCTATGGTGTTATTAATTGTTATCAGTACCGATATAGAAACGTAAGTTTGGCATGAACAAGATCCTTTGTGGGACATACAATTTTTAAAAATAAATCGGCTCATTGTTTGGAAAATTACTAAACTTTTTTATGATGGGCGAACACTGAATATCAGACGTTTTAACAGTAAATATTTCTAAATAAAAATATAATCTTTCTTAAAACTTAAGCAAACAGTGAGCGTTAATTTGATAACTCATCCTTTTCGTCGCATTTCAATTGTGTAGCTGTGTTTCGCATGTACTTAGGCTGAGTGTGACCGTACCTGTTAATCTCTGCCCAAAGATTTACAATTTAGTTAAGGTGATGGCTCTCAGGAGCCTTTCGGACAGCTATAAATTTAGCAAAAAAAAAAAAAAAAAACTTTTGTTAAGTGTTGTTATCGTAGTAAATATTAGGTACATCCTTGATGCCACCTATTTCTTACTGTTTTATACTATACCTCTTACAGTGTAAGATCGTCTTTCTTTCTCGTAGCGCAGTCAAACATCATTTCTCAGACACGACCGGATGACGACAGCCGCCTTACCATGAAGATGCCTGCAACCACTGTGTCCCTTATTGTCTTCCAATTTCAGTCGCAGTTTTTGAACTTGGACTGATTCGCATAAATCACTAACCCTTACAACAGGGAGCCTCTCCTTTCTACCTACCTCATTTATCATCGGCTTCCTTTTGGATGCTCTGCTGTTGCTACGTTTGTAGCCCACAAGTCATACTGCGGTGTGTGGCAGAGGGTACGTGGTGTACCAGTATTATATTCCTCGAACTTACCTTATTCGTGGTTGGCATGTATAAATAAAGCATTGTTTCAGAATGCATCTACCGCAATATCGGTTCTGTCAAGAAGATCAAGAACACTAAGTTTGTGGTTTCTTCTTTAACTTCGTAGCGTAGCCTCTTCGCCACCTTCAGTCAGGTTCTTCAAACAACATGTTTGTGGTAGCAACTCCAGTTTGTCTTGCAAAGCTCTGCCAATGACTTTTCTTTGTATTTTTAGATTAATTTTGCGACGGTCGGACTCGAGTAGAGTGATTTACGTAGAGATAACACTTTGTTACGAAATAAACTTAACCACGTGCCTAATCAGTACGTGTTTCGTATACTTTTCAGACATTAAAATTATTCTGAAGAAAAATGGAAAATGTCACTTCAAATAACAACAGTACAAATTACATCGTTTTATCGTCCTTTTAGCAAGTAACACACTTCCACAACAGTGCTTAAGCTCGTCTCGTGTTAACCGTTATGTTAGTTTCACAGTTACACTGAAGTAACTAGCTTTACCTCGCGTTCCACATTAATTGAATAGGTAATCATTAGCCACGGAAGCTTTTTCATTTACGCTGAGACGGCAAAAGTCATTGGATACCTCCTAATATCCTGTCGGACCCCTTTTTGACCTGCGTACTGCAGCAGCTCAACGTGGCATGGATCCACAATTCCTTGGAAGTCCCCTGCAGAAATACTGTGTCATGCTACCTCTATAGCCGTCCCTAACTGCGGAAGTGTGCAGGAATTTGTGCTCGAACTGAGCTTTCAGTTATGCCCCATAGATGTTCGAGCGGATTCTTGTCGTGAGTGGCCCGACCATTCAGTCTAATTGCCCTGAATGTTCTTGATACCAGCCGCAAACAGTTGTGGCCCAGTGATATGGCTCATTGTCATCCATAAGAATACATCGTTGTTTGGGAACTTTAAATCCACGAATGGCTTTAGATTGTCTCCAAGTAGCCGACCATAACCATTCCCGGTCAATAATCGGTTCATTTGGACCAGACGTCCATTCCATGTAAATACAGTCCACACAATTTTGGCGGCGCCACCAGCTTGTACAGTGCCTTGTAGACAGTTTGGGTCCATGGCTTAGTAGGGTCTGGGCCACACTCGAATTCTACAATCAGCTCTTATCAACTGAAATCTGGACTCATCTGACCAGACCACAGTTTCCAGTCGGTCTGCCGTCCAACCGATATGGTCACGAGCCCAGGAGAGGCGCTGTAGGCGATGTCGTGATGTTAGCAAGGGCACTCACGTCGATCGCCTGCTTCCATAGCCTATTAACGCCAAATTTCGCGGCACTGTCCTAGCGGTTACGTTCGTTGTACGTCCCACATTGATTTCGGTGTTTTTTTTACGTAGCGTTGCTTGTCTCTTAGCATCGGCAACTCTACGCAAACGCCGCTGCACTCCGTCGTTAAGTGACGGTCGTTGGCCACTGCGTTGTCCATGGTGAGAGGTAACACCTGAAACGTCGGCACGGACTGGAGATCAGAAACGGATCGGGTACGAATCCAGTGTCGAGGGTTGCATGCGATAGAAGGCGCCGCTGTTAAGTCAGTGCTACACCGCTGCCTCCTGCCCATCCCGCTGCAGTTGTGCGAGTATGGCGAGTCTCATGACCGATGCGTCGCCATCGCTTACTGCTCGTCGACTCGTTCCCCTCCTAAAGTGTACACGAGTATGTCATCAGTGGTGAGTTTCGAGTAACATGTACACTGCTCTCTTGCCTAAGCTCAGGACAGTTCCCAAGGATTCATGTCACAAACATGATAATACAGTCATAATTGCGACGGAATTCAGCAGCAGTGTTTTATCAAACAAGCAACAGAGGTAATTACATGTCAGTAGCTCGTGAAAAACCCATTCTCCGTGTAAAAATAAACGTCTAATTTTTAGACACCATGCCGCAAACTCACTTCGATGACTATTTCATCAACTATCGAAGGCGCTTAAAAATTTACATTATTTATTTGAAAAATATTATGTATTTACTTGGATATCGGAGTACATAACGAAGTTTCGCATATTAAGCCATGCAGCTAGGAACAGCCTTTTAAAGCAGCTTCTAGGGTTGCACAAGGTGGAGTGCTATATAGAACAACAATGCAACGTTGCTACTGAGCCATGCAGCTAGGAACAGCCTTTTAAAGCAGCAACGTTGCTACTGATGTATACTAATCACTGACGTGCCACCATTTGTGTGTTCTTTTTGTCATAGTAACTTCAGTTTATAGGCTGTTAGCGGGTTGTGTAGCGTATGATTCATTTACATTAATTTTTCGAGGACTGCTGTAAATTTATTTTAGTGTTTAGTCACTCGCAGAGAACATAAATTAAAGTAAATTTACAGCACTCTTCAAAAAGTTTTGTTCAAATACACACACACACACACACACACACACACACACTTTAGAAGCATTGCACACCAAATATATATATATATATATATATATCACGGAAATAGAAAGTGATATTGATGTGTGGTTTTCACGGAGTGGATTGGTAGTCAGGGTCTCGCATTGTTAGGCAGTCAACAGATTGTAACAATACTTCTAAAGTGTTTTTTTGTGCAAACATACACTATTCGATATGAAACAGTGCCTATTGACATTAACAGACTAAGAGTAATGTGAATTAGAATGTCAGTGATGTTTGTTGCGGGAATCTAGTGCGAGCCGTTTATGAGATATCGTAAGGCGATTTTCTAGTCAGTCAGTGTGTGATAGTACAAGCAGTAGGTCGTGAGTGGACGATAGTATTTACCAAGCCAAAATAAGACGACATGCTCATGGTGTACGGAGAGTGCAGAAAGAATGCAGTTCGCTTTGGAGGCCCATCATTAGGAGTTTTTGGTGGACTGTATTTTCAGGCACACTTGCACTCTGCCAAGCATTAAAGTGTGATAGTTCCGCCACATTTGGCCGCCTACCCTGTTTTACCAGTTTGCCCAGCCTACGACGTCCGACACCTATAATGAGGGTTGCCGTCCAACCCCAAGACGTCTGGACGTGGTTTCGCCACTTGTTGAAAGCACGCACGACAGCACCGCTCTAACACGCGACAAATTGTACAGTTTCCAGAATGGCCGTACCATCACAGTCTTGCCCTCGGTCAAATTCAGAGAGATCCCGCGCCTTCTCCATTCGACATGCGGAGAGCATGCTCACTGACATTACATGCACCGTGGGTGTGTCTGACTAGCAGTCATTCCTCGCCAGGTGACGCTGCTATAGCCCAGACGGATGTTTATTGATAGTAAGTAGGTGGCATAACGTTGTGACTGATAAGTGTTCAAATGGTTCAAATGGCTCTGAGCACTGTGGGACTTAATATCTGTGGTCGTCAGTCCCCTAGAACTCAGAACTACTTAAACCTAACTATCCTAAGGACATCACACACATCCATGCCCGAGGCAGGATTCGAACCTGCGGCCGTAGCAGCCACGCGGTTCCAGAGTGAGCGCCTTAACGGAGAGACCACCGCGGCCGGCTCTGATGAGTGTGTTCTATATACTAATAACAAATCTGTAGAACCGTCGTGTCTATCTGTTTGAACATGCTGTTGTCTTTCGTGTGATTTTCACAGGAAACTTGAGCACAGTTTGGGGCACCGTGTAGGCTTTGTTTCATCAAAATCTTCGTCGTTCTTCACGTACAGTTAACGTATCAGGTGATCACGGCTCTGATGATGTTTGTACTCACTGTCTGTCGTGGATGTCCGATGGTCATCGCGTATCAGTGCAGTGATGTATGGCGAAGAATTTACCGAGAGTGTTTGCACCGTGGTTAGGCATCGGACTCGCCCTCGAGAGGACCGCTGTTGAAATATTCTTCCGATGAACTGAGATGTTCTCTGGTTTCCATGAACCGCGTAAGGCAAATGCGCGAATGATTCCATCGGAAAACTCACAGCTGATTTCCATTCGTTTCGATGAATTCACATGTCGATGAAACACAACGGCCTCTCATTACATCATTTGGTAGTAATAAAAATATTGAAGAAAGTGTCGTTCTACCAGAAAAGAAGAAGGGGTGGGTACGCAGAGCACTTGCCTGTCGACCACGTCTGTTGATGATGAAGTATTGCCATGTTTTGTTCGTCTGTTTATAATAACCAATAGCGACGTCAATTTAAAAAGGGGAAAAAATATCTTCAATGGTAGCACTGGAGGCGGGTCATTATATCGATAGAATTTCCCAGTTAAGTAAGGTAGTCACGAATGTTGTTTGTTCTCAATTCATAAAGGCGGCGGATTAATCCCTCTGCTCAATAATGGAACGACTCGTTACCAGATTTTCTGCCGCTCGATGAAATCACCAGCCTTTCATCTCTTCATGAACAAGATATAAGCTGCGACTCGTCAGCGGAATATAAATGAGGGCGCACAAAGGGAATGTATACGAAGCCCGTAATCGTTTCCCTAGAAGGCAGAAACGTGTTAGCTAACATGCCCCAGCTTATCATATTGATTTTGTCTGTTTTCTCTTCGTATTCTTTCCGGTTAAAAACACCACTTATTTTTTAGAAAATTTGTGCGATAGTATACGATCTGTTATAGCAGTATGCTTTGGGTTTGGGTGCCGACAATCGCATTTAGCTTGTGCTGTGCGGCTAAATGTCTCTTGGGGGGGGGGGGGGGATTTACTGCAGTGTGCTAACCTTGTTCCCAATCGTGTGACTGTTCCTCATCTGGAACATAAATTCAGCAGATTCGTTCCTTCTTCTTCGTAATTGAAATGTGTTTGTGTACATACCCGCTCCTTTCGACGATAGGTATCAGTGAAAAATACAGTTCGCATCTTCGTTCGAATTAAGAAAGAAAACAGATGTACTCATATGGACATGTCCGAAAGAACACACACGGGTCATACCGGCCATGACCTAATCCTCCTGTGCGGATGCACACATATTCCCCGAACTCTTACGGGACTTGTTAAGAATGTCTTCCACGAGTAATGAGTGTGTTAGGGTGGAACACTACGAATGTAGTGTGTGGACATACAAGGTCAGAAGTTATGCTGAAATAAAACAAGCAATTCTGAGTCGCACGTAAATTAGTAACGGTGTTGTTGTGGCCAGCGGTGTACTTAGGTATTGGTTCTTCAGTGAGTATGTTCTGAGTTACACTTAGTAACAATGGTACAGTTGCCAACATTGTGCAGAGATACTGAGTCTGTAGTATGGTATCAAGTCTATTACATACATTTGAGAAAGCGATCACATAGCTGTATCTCCGCCATCTAAGGAGGTGTAGTTATAAAGAAATTACATTCTCTTGGATTTTCTTTTAATGTCGCTTGCCAGCGTCGTGTTTGCCCTGTGTCGCACTAATATTATTTGTAGTTCTGTCAGCGTCGCAGTTGTTGGTGAAACAGAGCCACATTCAAGTACTGTTTTGGCCATCCTTATATTTCCGACATGAATGCGACGATAATTTCATCAAACAGGTATTAACCCCAACTGGTTTTCTTTGGCAATATTTTCCTTGCTCTGTATTTGCAATTAATTTATGTGACTTAACATCTCAGATGTTTACATAGTCAATTTCTAATGTTCATAATTCCCCAAAAGCTTTGGAAGACGCAATGTGAATGTCATTTTTGTTGACATATTTCAGTCTTTCAGCGCATAAATAAGTCTCTAGTTTTTCTGTTGCTAACGTTTCACTTGTTGACGTGCTTGTTTTGTTGAAAAATATGTCTTATTCTAAAATTCAAATGTAGGATATTAACATGAAAATTCGCATATGCCTTGTGTATTTGAATCTAATGAATGCAGTTTCTCTCGAGGAAATTTGTGTTCGTAAAATTTATGCTGTCACGAGCGAGTACATGCGTAGATGCACTAGTTACAGACTTTCGTATAAAGCACATTAAGAATTTACTTCAGGATAAGGCTCACAGTTCTGAACTCCAGCACTGTTTACCCTCGTCTTCAGGTATTCTGGTGTCGATCCGCTTGTTTTTCTTGGTTTACCTAAGTATATTTAGGGCAACTTTGTGTTCGTTCCACCCGACATCTCTCCGGAGAGAAACTCATGGTCACGTGAAGGTTCCAGTAATTGAGCACCGATCGTGTAATCAAACTACATCAAATCCATTCGTCTATTTACATATGTATGTACATATGTATGTATTAAACCGGGGACCTAGAAACCGTGACCTAGCGGTTCTAGGCGCTTCAGCCCGGAACCGCGTTGCTGCTACGGTCGCAGGTTCGAATACTGCCTCGGGCATGGATGTGTGTGATGTCCTTAGGTGAGTTACGTTTAAGTAGTTCTACGTCTAGGGGACTGATGACCTCAGATGTTAAGTCCCATAGTGAGAGCCATTAGAACCATCTTAACCTAGGAACGTCGGAGAAGCTTCGTTCCGCCGTAGCCCTCAGTGGTTCACAACCCCACAACAGGCCACAGCAGTCCACCCACCCCACCGCCTCCCCACACCGAATTCAGGGTTATTGTGCGGTTCAGCCCCCCCCCCTCCAGTGGACTCCCCCTCCCGCCCCCAGAACGTCTCATACCAGACGAGTGTAACCCCAAATGTTTGCGTGGTAGAATAATTTTGGTGTACGCGTACGTGTTTGCGTAGCAATCGCCGACACAGACTCTATTTACATAACCCCCTGTTTATTTATGTTACGTGTCTGCATGTGTTTGCACCAAGCAAGTGTCTAATGATGTCGCCTCCTGTACAGGTTACCGCCAACTACGAAGAGCCTCATAATGCTACGGACTTGTTGCGAGGTCATTTATGTATAGTGAACAGCTGCGCCATATCACGGCGCCCATGGGTAACCCAGATGCCACCTTCGTTTTCTTTCCATGCCGTGTGATAAGCCTATTTCTGCCTTCAATCTGGACACGTATTCGTTCAGACATTCTGTAGGGATGTATTTAGTTTACTAGGCGACAACTGAAAATGTGTCGAAGTCTTTCTGGAAACATCTGGGGTCATCAGTTCCCTAGAACTTAGAACTACTTAAACCTAACTAACCTAAGGACATCAAACACATCCATGCCCGAGGCAGGATTCGAACCTGCGACCGTAGCGGTCGCGCGGTTCCAGACTGAAGCGCCTAAAGACAGTTTCCACCTGAACTGCGCTGTCTCCTGCTATCTGTTCCTACAGATTTAAACTGAAATGCTGGTAAGTTTGCTACGACTGCATAATGCACGAGCGCTTATGGTGCTGAGTAGTATATTTCGTGCAGAGAAAGGTACAGCGATTTTACAAAGTTTCGAGGAGAGAGCAAGAAGACTAAGCACGTGTTGTCGCAGACGGGTTGCCCTGGGGAGTGCGGCAGCGGGAGCGACAGGAATTGGATCTGCAAGGCGGCGGCGCGCGCGGCACGGCCAGTATTTTGAGCAGGCTCGCCTCGCCACCGCTGCCCCCGGTTTTTAATTTCACAGTGAAGCGAACTGGAGCCGGCGCGGGCGCCGAGCGGCCGACCCGCCCAGACCGAGTGCAGCGGCCCACTGAGCGAGCAAATCTGAAACCCGCGATTTCGGTGCGACTGTGCGCACCACTTGCTACCAGGTCAGCACAAGGCTTTGTTTGGGACACGCGCCGCCCAAGTCCGCCTGCCCGTGTGTGCGTGTGCAACGCGCCGCGCCGCGCCGAGCCGAGCCGTGGGCAGCGAAAAAAGTATTTTAAAAAAATACCGTACCGCTCTCTTAGGCGCTCCGGTACGGCGAAAATAATCGTTGGCCGGACGCCGGGTTTCGATGTTTGAAACATCTGACGGGCCGGGTACAGCGTAGTTGCTCTTCGACAGCGATTCAGATCCTGTTCGGCGAGAATGACTTGTGTTTTTGCGGGCCGCTTATTGGAGTGGCCGGCGGCTGGGCCTCCGCTTTGATCGCGGCAGGAGCCGTTTGGCGGCTTTCAGGCAAATCGATGCCATTGGAGCGCGTTTTGAGATGAAAAGGCGGCAGGTGAATGCGCGGCTGGAATGCTCCGCGCTTAACTGCTGCGTGCGGATATTTTCCTCTCCGCGCTGTTTCCCCTCTCCCTTTCTCTTTGGTTCTTCCGTACATTTAGGAGACAAATCTCGGTGGCCGGAGTGGGTTCGGAGTCGACAGCGTCGGCGGTAGTGGCTCTCTCCGTGTGCACGGCCTCGTAGTAGCAGGGGCATGTCGGCCGTGCTTAACTTGACGTCGGAAAATATAAAATCTTGTTATAAATGAATCTGTGAACTGCGGAATTTTTCGTGTGGCTATGAAAAGGCGACAGTTACTACAGTTTTTTTTAAGGAGGGTCGCTATAACTTTCATGTGACTTTTTTAAATTATTTTGGAGCACCCTTGAGATTCGTGTATGAATATCTTTGAAAGCAAGACGGGTCCTCTGTAGGAATCAAAATACTGCATTCCGAAAGTTAACGATTGTGTTACACAAGGTTCTCTCCGTTCGTTCTCCGCATTACTGTGGACTGTAGCCCACACACTGTGTCCTATTTCTGCATATCGGAAAATGTTCGACGCTGCTGCTCTCCGCGTTAGGGTGAGCGAAAGATGTTCATGCGAGCATTGCGCAGGTGTGGACTGGGAACGCACTTAAAATCCCCTTATTGTTTGGAATAATCGTCGAAAGTGAGATAAAGGTGGATGTGTTTCGGCAGTATTACTTCCCGTGTTGTATCTAATGATTTTGTCTCTTTGAGATAGTAAGCGACCTTGCGCCAGAGATTTGAGATATAGTGTTCATAGAAATTTCTTGCGGAATGCACTAACTTTCATCGTGGATAGGTGTTTGGTGTAGAGACTGTACACTGGTTCTTCGTAGAAACAAACACAAGGAAATTTTCGCAAATGTTGTGTGCAGGTATAAATCATTGTCAGTTCTAAAATATTTCGGAATTTATAAAATACCAACAAGAATTGATTTGTGGATGGGGGGGGGGGGGGGGGGGGGATTGATACGGCGAACAAACACAACTGCGAATTGTAGAAACGTGTCCCTCATCTCCGAAGGGCTTTGCTCAGAAAACTTGGAAGGGACGTTTACTATTGTTGCCTCCGTTGTGTTAAAGTCGAGAACATGACAATGTGTTTCTGGAGAAGCGAGTTGTATTTTGTGCAAGGGAATTCGTATTTTTGTGGTAACGTATGGATGATAAGTGGCGAGAAAAGTACTGAAGAAATATCGTTATGTGGAAGTGAAGAGTTGAAAGTGGGAATTCGGAGTGTTAGGTGCACATTTTAATCAGAGGCGCGTTAGCCGGAGTTTGGGTCCGCCAATTTGGGGAGAATAAGTTTATAACAAGCCAGATTTGGACAGTAACGAACAGAGTGAAGCCAGATAGGGGGGACGATGTAAAGGAGGGATTCAAGTAAAGTAGTTCACAGAAGATCAGTCTAAGAGCAGTGAAGAATTTGTCGGAGACGCAGCGTGGCTTCATTGTTCGATTTCGTTTTTTAAAGAAGAGTGATAAAAATACAAACTTTCGAAAACGTGGAGAGACCTATTATTAAGAGAATCGACGCAGAAGCTCATCAAGAACGAAGAAATCAAGGCTCTGGAGGTACAAGAATTGTACAGTTTTTCCCAAAGAAGTTTGAATGTACGTAACAATAGTAGCGGCAGAGTACGAAGAATGCAACATATATTTACTGATCGGAGAAATAGAAGAACTGGTGGACTCTTGCGAAACAGAAATAGAAAGTGATTGTTACGCGACATTTTGTGCTAGCAAGACGAATCGGAACTGTGCAACGATTATCGAGGTCATGTATTGAGATAGCCACGTACTGATTAACCATGAAAGTGAAACTACTCAATAAACAGGCGCCGCGCCTCTTGGATAAATTAATACATGGACGTCCATTGTTGTAATTCAAATTCATTCAACGCCTTCTTCATACTCCATCTGAAGTGATTTAAAGTAATTTTAGATACCAGACTTCGTGACAGAGTCAACGTTTGAGGCATTATATATTTTTCAGGTAATTTATTTCTATCCGGGACGACTCATAGTACAGCGAAAGCCGTGTTGTTTGCATTATTGTATAAACCGAAGTAGCAATATTGAATTTTCTCATTATGAGAGTACTAAAGGGCAATCTGTTTCAGTTGTTAAAAACTATTCAAAAGCCAAGATCGCACAAAATATTTTTTATTCAGGACAACCGGTTTTCAAAAACCAAGATCGCACAAAATATTTTTCATTTCAAGACAACTGTGTATAACGTTCAGCGTAAAAAGAGCGTGTTTTACTAAAAAGTTGTTTTTAAGACCTGAAGATGGCTAAGAATGTTGAAACCGAATGTCTTGAACGAAAAATATTCCGTGCGGTCTTGGCCTTTGAATGGTTTTTGATAAGTAGGAAAATTATGTTTTCTTGAAAGAGAAGTATTAAATCTTCCGGGATTCAGTTTAGTTTATTTAAGGCATAACTTCATTTAGGGTTTGGTCGATAGTGGCACTTCGTTGATACGTTAATGAAGGACAACACTTAACGTGTAAGGATTTTGGACGCAAGAGTATTCTCGCTGTTTCAGTCCAGATACGATTCATTACGCGCAGATTGTTTTGCGAAGTTTCAGTATATTCGTAACCTCACCTATTTGAGCACTCAATATTTTTTTAATGTTTGTAATTGCTTCTGTAGATTCAGATGTAGGATATGGATGGATCAGTGCGTGTGAAAACTGGCGTTTACTTTCATTTACGGCGGACGGGGTGGCCGAGTGGTTCTAGGCGCTACAGTCTTGAACCGTGCGACCGCTACGGTCGCAGGTTCGAATCCTGCTTCGGGCATGGATGTGTGTGATGTCCTTAGGTTAGTTAGGTTTAAGTAGTTCTAAGTTCTAGGGGACTGATGACCTCAGAAGTGAAGTCTCATATTGCTGAGAGCCATTTCAATTACAAGTAGGGACGTGGCTATAAATAATTGCCTATTTATTCCGATAAAACATAGCTCGTTCGGGTAATAGTTAAGGAAAGCACCATCCCGAAGCCACGAAATTGTGGGTAATTTTGTCCTTAGAGAATAAAATCGCTGCCAGAATATGGATTCACTCAAGTTCAGATAGCGTCGCTGTTAACAGACACAGTGTAGAACGATATTGCAAGATTACACCGTTATGAATAAACAATAGATTGTGATAGAATTCACTAGAGGATTCGATGACAGTACATTCATAGATTGCCTTCAGGTACATACTTCCCTTATTTACTCTTGACTGACTTTCTTTTCTGTTAGTTCAAGCTGTGTGTGTGTCGGGGGGAGGGGGGGGGGGGGGTCTGTGCCTGGGTGTGTTTGTTGGAAAAGGGGGGGGGTGCAGTGAGAGTGAGTAATGCTCGTTCCCTTGCCCAGATAGTAAAAAAACAAACAAAAGAGAGTCCGGCAGGCGTAAATTTAACGCAGTCAGAAATTTGTGTGGTTCCGTTATCACTTCAACCATTCGGGTCGTGAGTGTAAGAGGGTCTTAGTCTGTAGAACGGGAAAGCTTGTGGCTCAGTTTGTCAGTATATAATGCAGAACTGCAAAGCAAGATGTGTTGACGACCAGCGGGAAAGGCGATAACCTAAACGTCGCTGGAATAGGAAATAGTGACTTAATTAAATATCAAACGGATAGAGAATAATTTCCCGTTCTTTAGTGCGGAACAGTATTTTATAAGAATGAAAAGAGATGGACATCTCTTTATAGTTTTTTATTCTCTTGGTCCAATAGAAGAAAATAAAGCAAACTCTTGAAGTGTTGGTTGTCTCATTCAAAAATGTGATAAAGTATATTTAGCGGAACCCAACTATAGTGATGGTTAACGTTGACTTTTCTTGTAAAAGTTGGCTGTGGGCAAAACATCTGGAAGCGATTATCCGCGTCCCGCTGCCGACAGCAGAAGGCTGCGTGCTTCCGGAGGCGCCAGCGCGGGCTGCCATTTCCGAACACGTCGAACGAAGGTGGCGGCGTGAACCATTCGGGGAAACATTTTATATCCCGTGTTCCGTGAGGCGACTGGGAAGCAGAATCAAGGCGCCGGCGTTATTACTCCCGCTGTTTACAGCCCATAACGTTGCGTTACGGGTGGCGATAGCCTGTCTGCAGAATCCGCAACAAGCCGCGCCAAAAAACTGTCCGCCGAGACAACGCCCGGCTTTCTCAACATACCGTGCTTTCGTTCATGTCGAGCAGAATTCCGATACATGCGTGCAAATGGTATGGAGCCTGGAAAATTATGCCGTGCATGTAATTCGTATGTAAAAGAGAGTACTAGGCATGGCAGCCAAGTGCAGAAAGCTGTTTGATGCTTGGACAGGAAAAGCACGTGAAGATCATGTGTTATAGACCCTATGCTTCCAATCTCGATTTCTTCCGTGACAGTCTCTGTAATTTAGTATTAATCGAGAGGCTTCGCGGTTGTCGTCAATGAAGAAAGAAATACTCTCCTGAATTAATAAGCGACGTCTTTTTCCTTCTTTACTATTTCTACGGAATTGAAGTTTCGAGCTCTTTGCCGACATAACGACGGCCTACCAAGGACAGCCGTATGAATATTATCCAATAATATCACGTCTTCAGAAATAAAATGCGAAATAACGTATATTTAAATGTCAAAGCGACACTAGCTTTCAGTAGTATTCAATCAAAAGTGAACAGTAGTTTTTCAAAACTTATAAGATGAAAAGCCGGAATAGCATATTTGTAGTAGTTGAAGAGAGAAACGATGCGACCTTATCACCGAGAAGTGTTATTTACTTTGTAATTTGTTCACAGATGTGCTCTTTTTAATATGTTCACCTTCACAACTAATGCAAATTGGAAATTTGTGCAAGTCCCGTGGGACCAGACTGCTGAGGTTATCGGTCCCTAAGCTTACACACTACTTAATCTAACTTAAAATAACTTACACTAAGGACAACGCACACACTCATGCTCGAGGCAGGACTCGAACCTCCGACCGTGGAAGCCGCGCGGACCGTGACAAGGCGCCCTAGACCGCGAGCTTGTGGTAATAGTCTGTGTCGGAAGCAAGATTAATTTCGACCTTTGTCACAATAGTAGGCATAATTCGAAGGAGGCTATAATTTAAAATTACCTATTTTCCAGAACATTAAATTAAATTAAATTTATATACTGTTTCAAATGAATGTAGAATCCCAGTTGCATCGCTTCATAGTATCCTGAATGTCGGGCACATCATAAAGGTAAACATAGTGAGCTATACAGGGTGGTCTAATACGGTATGGCCGGCCGGGGTTGCCGAGCGTTTCTAGGCGCTACAGTCTGGAACAGCGCGGCCGATACGGTCGCAGGTTCGAATCCTGCCTCGGGCATGGATGTGTGTGATGTCCTTAGGTTAGTTAGGTTTAAGTAGTTCTCAGTTCTAGGGGACTGATGACCTCAGATGTTAAGTCCCATAGTGCTCAGAGCCATTTTTCTAATACGGTATGAAAAGGTTGTAAGGGTGTTGCTGGGTACGTTGTGCAGAGAAATAATTTTTAAGACAATATTCGACATCTTGCGCCGTTTCCGAGTTAATTAGCGCTGATGTTAGCCAGGAAGGCCGTTGCGCGCGCCAATTCAATCGGCTCAACGGATACGGTGTTACCAAATGTGTTCGTCCTTCCGTTTTCTAAAACCGATCAAGGGAGCGATAAAAAAATTGGACATGGGACAGAAGGAAGGATCGAACCCTTGCTAAAGACTGAGCAGTCTCGTGCGCTGTCATCTACGCCATGTGAACAACTGACAATAATAGACAATTTTCCTGTGTTAAAACTATGGCTCCGACTGTTGTTATTCTGATTGATTATAACATTCCAATAGCATTTATGCTCAATTTTCTCTCAAAATATTTGTAATTTTTGTCTACTTAAAGCTAAAATAAATCAGTAAATATCAAGATTTGGTCACGTGATCGAAAGCGCTCTGTTATTTGCTGATGCTCTGGTGATGTCACAGACTAGGAGTAAGTCGAATATGTACTTGTGTTATAGGAGTGTTAGATGATGTTGCGAGGTTTATTCGTACATTTTCTGCACACAGTTTAGCTGCTTAGTGGCGGAAAACGCAATTACAATTTCTAAGTAACAGTCAAAAGGAATTTAGTGAACGCTGGTAGTTGAAACCTTGCGAAAGTTGATTCGTTTATGCCCCATCCATTTAGAGCGCCGTGCAACGACAGACACTCTTTTCCTTGGTCCCTGCAACATCATTAAACTCGCTCAAAACTAAGGAAATGTAGAACTGTTGCAAATGGGTCATTATATTTTAACCAGATTGTCGAGTATCAGTCATGAGCTACGACCCAAATTCTATTATTCTCGGCAAATCTTGGCGCTGATTTCCTACATAGAAGACGCTCAGCAGAGTTACCGATCCGACGAGGCGTTCGGTGACGAATGACGTTATTCAGTTATATAGTAAGTCACAGTGGGCCAGACCACATGGGTTGGAAAGCAGTGCTTGTATTGAAGAATCACCATACGCCCACAGTACGATGAAGTGTAGGACGATGAAGGCTTCTATACGAAGAGTTATAAGGCATGTGCAACATGCAGGTCACACAAACGTAAGGTTCAAATGGCTCTGAGCACTATGGGACTCAACTGCTGTGGTCATCAGTCCCCTAGAACTTAGAACTACTTAAAACTGACTAACCTAAGGACATCACACACATCCATGCCCGAGGCAGGATTCGAACTTGCGACCGTAGCAGTCGCACGGTTCCGGACTGCGCGCCTAGAACCGCGAGACCACCACGGCCGGCGTCAAACGTAAGGTCTGTGCTGTTTGTAAGTATAAACTTGCGCCACAGTCTGAAGCAGACTAACTTAATCTTCATGTAAGATGATGAAACTTAAAAAGTTTAAACAATAAGGATCCTACCTGGACAGTACGAAGATTAAAAAAAATTGTTTCGAATAAAGTAAAAAGTGTGTGGTCACATTAACTAGAAAATAGTTTTTTCACCGTGATGTGTGTGAGCAGCGATTGCAAATGTAAGCGCATGTTAACGACAAGGAAAACAAAGAAAATATTCTGTTCCTGATTGGTGTGGTGAAGTTTTGTAATTGTGATTTGGTTTTCATATAAGAGGACTGTCGGCTCGTTTTACAAGTAGGTGAAAATATTTCGGATTGGATTGGAACCAGCGATCTGTGGACATCGTCTTATAAAATTCGACTATCTACCACTCTAGCAACCGAGCTACCGAATAATTTATGTGAAGTAGGATAAAACGACAATTTTCGCTAAGAGTAATTTCGTTGATTCCGATTTAACTGTGGGAAAGTATATCTCGGACGTAAATTAATGTCAGTTTCACAGTGCAACACATTTTTAACTTGTGCGCCGACGTGGCGGCAATTTTCCGGAACAGTGCAACCACATTTTACGCATCTTCTCATTCTCTGGAACACGCTGCAGTCATGGACTGTGCGGCTGGTCCCGGCGGAGGTTCGAGTCCTCCCTCGGGCATGGGTGTGTGTGTTTGTCCTTAGGATAAATTAGGTTAAGTAGTGTGTAAGCTTAGGGACTGATGACCTTACCAGTTAAGTCCCATAAGATTTCACACACATTTGAACAATTTTTGGAGCGTTGTAGAGGGCTGGCTCTGAGCACTATGGGACTTAACTTCTGAGGTCATCGGTACCCTAGAACTTAGAACTACTTAAACCTAAGGATATCACACACATCCATGCCCGAGGCAGGATTCGAACCTGGTTCCAGACTGTAGCGCCTAGAACCGCTCGGCCACAACGGCCGGTCGTTGTAGAGGGCTTTCACACAATATGAAGGTCATTTCAGTATTATACTCGTAAAAGAATACAGAAATTAAAGAAGGTACTCATTCTATCAATGAGATTAATAAACTGATTCAATTAAATTGGTATCCATACTTTTCGATGCTGTAGATTTCGGTCCGGATAATTCTGTATCAAATAACGGAACTGTTGTAGGTGTCAAACGTTGTATACATTAAAAAAATCAACAAAGAAATCTGATAATATCGATACTCTTGGGATCTTATTGTTGGCGAATAAACAAATCGAAAGGTATAGAACACGAAGAAAGAAATGAGCAGCTACATCCAGGGTATTAAGCGGAGATAGGAATACCGCAGGGTATTCAGCGCACAGAGAGACCGCAGATTGTTTAATGGCGACAGCTCGTCGAAGTGTCTACGGGCGTCGACCCCGCGGCACCGGGTGCCCCCCGGACCGGTTTGCACTGCCGGTGGACGTTATTTACATCGTTCGGGACACGGGCAAGCAATGTCAGTGACAGTCGCCGCAGGGCGCTGCCACTGCAATGTACGGTGCAGCCCATCCAGTTCAGGAAAAACGCGCAGGGTATATTTTCTTGTTGCTTCCGACCAATGTTGATTGCAACCTCAGATTTCTTACACTACAATTCTTGCTATACATCTAAATCAAACGTAAGTACATAAACACATCTTCAGAAAGCGAAATAAGAAGTAGCTGTCGAAGTGTAGTAAAATGAAACTTCCTGGCAGTTCGAGTCTCGGTCCGGCACACAGTTTTAATCTGCCAGGAAGTTTCATATCAGCGCACACTCCGCTGCAGAATGAAAATCTCTTTCTGTAGTAAGATGATCTACATCTTTCTACGTCGGTGCTGCTGAAGGTGAAAACATTGGCGTCAGAGAATAACTACCGCATCTGGATTTTTCAAGTGTTGTTTTATGGCTTTAGCGATTTCAGTTTGTTTACCACAATTTATTTTGATGTTCAGTCGACTTAAAGACTGTATTTTAGTCTCACCATAAGGCACCAGATGTTCCTCAAAAAACGAGAGCCATAAGGACGTCTGTTGGATATTTTGGAAGACGACATTCTTTTTGGCACATTTTTCGAACTACAGGCTCCTTTTAGCGCTGCAGTCGTTCATTTATACAGCTCTAACATTCTTAACGTTAATAAGCTTTATTTTTCAAATCATTGTAGTGTGCATAGCTGCAGGAGTACCAGAGAGCGTAGGATTAATGACATGTCTACAGCAATTCGTTTTTTGTTCCAACGAACAGACGCTTTCAGTTTTAATGATACGATCAATATCCTACAGTATACACATTTCTCCAGGGGGAGGCGGGTTTAGTTCTGTTCTAGCACAAGATGTTTACTGAGATCAGCATCGCAAAATATCTGCATGTGAACTGGCGTAAACTGTTTCAACGTTTCGAATTGGTAATTGAAAAAAGAATCACCAGCCGAGATCGCTAAAAAAGCATTTTATTGGATGTTCGGCTTCGACAGAGCTATGCTGTCGTCATCAAATCGTATGACAGCATAGTTCTGTCTAAATCGGTCATCCAATAAAACTTTTGGCGAACGATCTCGGCTTCCGATGGTGACTGCGTATCTCTGTAGAAACCTGTCGTCCAATAAAATGCTTTTTTAGCAACCTTGGCTTGTGAAGTTTTCTTCTGCATTGCAGATCGCGCCCCGACTGACCACATCAGGAATATATAATTCAGAATTGGAACACTATGATGGTAGTTAAGAGAGGTTGTGACGCGTTGAAATGTGGGCAGCAACAATTGCAAAACATTTTTTATTACTTACATAAAATCATAAGTGAAAAATTGGAATCAAGAGACCCTATCAGTTAACCATACACAGCTTAAAGTGACCTGAAAACACGGAGTTGAACGAAAATACAGAACAGAATTACTTATTCAGAAATCTATCAGACTGGATTCTCTAATTAGCCTGTTGCTAATGCTACAACGAAAATACACTAAAAATCTCAATTATTGCGCCATATACATTTGCCTTTTAAAAACAATCACATAATGTGCATGAAACACAGTATAGTCAAAATAGGGCCACCCTAAAAACTCAATCTCAATATATTATGAATAAAGATGACTACCAATTATCACAGAAAAAACACAGGTACTGGCATTCAGTCGGCAACGTAAAGTAACATGGAACGGTCATAATGCCAGTAATGAATAGAAAACATTTGAACAATTAAAGAACACAATCAGCTATAAAGTTATCGATAGTGAAGTTAATTAGTGTTCATAGCAGATCGGTACACCTTGAAACATTCTTCATTGTCATTAGCCATTACCGAGATCCAGGGGTTCAAAGTTGCCGTACTTACACATACAGTATACGATCTGAGGCGTAAATGTAGAAAACACATGGCAAATGTTATAGGGCCATCGCTAGGGTACTAAGGCAATCAATCTATGATTTTACTCAGCATTTCTCACCAATTGAACTTTACGAAGCGCTATCTGTGTATAATGGGAAACTGCACTGCTATACAACTATGCCCAAAGCAATAGTGCAGTGAGAAAAAATGGGCTAAAAAGGGTATGAACATGCCTCCCAAAAATTATATAAAACTTGAAAGACTGATAATTCAGTGAAATATTGCTTATAACATATTGAGTTATGTTCCATAAATGTTCGATGGAATTCATGTCAGGCGATCACATGATGTCCACGAATGGGTGATAATGGTCAGTGATCGGTCCATTTGGACCAGAGGACCCAGTGCATTCCATGTAAACACAGTCCACACCACTATGGAGCCACAGCTAGCTTGCACAGTGCCTTATTGACAACCTGTATCCATGGCTTTGCGCCACACTAGAACCTTGACACCGTGGGTCTTGGAATAACACATTTCTCAACGATTTCCAAAATGGAATGTCCCATGCGTCTAGCTCCAACTACCATTCCGAGTTCATATCTGTTAATTCCTGTCGTGCGGCCATGATTTTGTCGGATACCATTCAACATGAATCACCTGTATACAAATGACAGCATTGCCCTTTCTTACCTTAGTGTACACGATACTCGCGCCATCTGCATATTCACATTATGCCTACTTAATTTGTTGTTTATGGGTTAAATTATACAGATATGTCGAAACATACAAATAAATTGTCAAAATTTTACTGGCCTATAGAATTTGTGACCTATAGAATTCGTTTTATGTAAGAAAGACCACCCTGCTGTAGCAGGGAAAAGAAGGAAACCAGCGGAAAAAGCACAAAAAGGCGAATACGTTCCTCTTTAAAAAAAAAAAAAAAAAGCTCTGACAGAAAAGTGGGGAACCAGCTGCCTCAGTCGTCATTCCGTCTTTCCTCACCAAAAATGTTGGCAGACGATCATACTCGCGCTTTTTTGTGTTGAAAGAGAGTAGGAGAGAGACAGTGTTCGTGGAAGAAAGAGGAGTCAATCCCATTGGAAGACAGAGGGCTAGGAGACATTGATGGTGGGAGAGAAAAGTGGCAGTGATAGAGAAGAGATGGGTAGAGATAGTAGAAGTGGTAGTAAAAGAGAGACTAGACAGTGGAAATGCGAAATGTAGATGTGTGGAGACCATACAAAGTCATGGAGGGATCTGGACCCTCCCAGACCGACGAACTTTAATTCGTAGGTGCCGGGGGAGAGGCGAGTAGGTATTTTGGTTCGAAGTTTTAAACAGATGGGTATAGGAAAAAAATAGTTGGCCGCCATAGAACTTTTGAGCTGCCGAAGTATGGTGGAGACAGTGACGGAGGGAAAGAAAGTCAAAAGGAGACGGTGCAAGTGAGAGATGAGACAGCTACAGTGGCATATACTGTAAATCAACCGGAAAAAAAGGGGAGACAGTAGGAGAGTGAGTATATAGACAGTGACAATGAGAGGGAGATGCTGTGGTGGCTAACTGTACTGTGTTCATCATAAGAATAAACATGATGTCAACATTACACAGTGTATTCTTCCGCGTTTACTGCATGCAATCTGGACTTCCGTTTCCCGTGGAGCGGAAGCAAACTGTCTCGAGTACAGTCAAGTACGATAATAAAGATACGTTTTATGTTGTGCGTTACACGCACATCTACTTATCGATAATATGAGACAGCTACTTGGACAAGACTGGCCAGCCAGCTGGTCCGACTATCCTCCAGTGGTGATGTCAACAGTTGCAGTTGAGACATCAAAAGAGATGAGCAGAGAAACAATGTAGCTTCGATTGTCATTTAAATTCATAAATAAATGAAGTAATATTCGGCAAAACTCAAGCAATTCAGCTCAGTTCTTACCGGACCCGGCGGAAAGCATAACATGGTTTCGTTCATAGCTAACATAGCATTGCTATTGAAAAAAAGAGTGATGCAACTTAAGTACGGGGTAATTTGTCTGCGCGAGTTATGTTTAACTCAAATTGGCATTGCATGAATTTCATAGTGTAGTTATATATTGAAGCCGTTGAAGATATTACTTACAGTCTGCCATCTGGTAACCTCTGAACTACTTCCACATCCCAATCCAAGAAATACATTTCAGTACTGGAAGTGTCTTCTGCTACGGCGATAATCGATCAACAGCAGAATCCACGAAGTAACCAAGCGCCTTCTGTATCACGCCAACGTCCGCCAGTGATGTATGACAAAACTTCGTGTATTAGTTCCAGTACGTGTGGCAGTTTAATTTCTTGTTGTTTCTCGCGACAGATTCCTTAACTTGGCTCCAGATCAGTTATGAGGGATCGAATTGCTGCGGTTCGGTGGCAAGTGTAAAAATGCACGAATTGTATGATGTGCTCGATGCCTTGAAAATGATTGCTTTCTATGTTTCTACGATGCTTATCACTCTGCCATTTGTGAGACCACAATCTGTGACTTAAAACAGTGGATGCAGTCAAAATAAAGAGAGAAAAGATTTAACAGTGGGAAGCAAGAATGCGTTTAAAACATCAATGTAGGCCTGTTCTGTGATAGTGCCACGCAAAACAACAAGGGGTGCAAGCTCCCTGCATGAAAAATACGACCACAACATAACAGCAACGCCTCCGAATTTAACGGTTGGCAGTACATACGCCGGGAAAGATGACATTCACCGGACATTCGCCATACCCACACCCTGCCATCGGATCGGCACATTGTGTGCCGTGATTCATCACTCCACACAACGTTTTTCAACTGTTAAATCGTCCAGTGTTTACGTTCCTTACACCAAGCGAGGCGTCTTTTGGCATTCACCGATGTGATGTGTGGCTTTTGAGCAGCCGCTTGATCATGAAATTCAAGTTTTCTCACTTCCCGCCTAACTGTCATAGTACTTGCAGTGGGTTCTGATGCTGTTTGGAATTCCTGTGTGATGATCTGGATAGATGTCTGCCTATTACACATTGCGACCCCTTCAACTATCGGCGGTGTGTCAGTCAACAGACGAGGTCGGCCTGTACGCTCTTGTGCAGTACGTGCCCCTTTACGTTTCCACTTCACTATCACATCGGAAACAGTGGACGTAGGGATGTTTAGGAGTGTGGAAATCTCGTGTACGGACGTATGACACAAGTGACACCCAATCATCTGACGCCGTTTAAAGTCCTTGGGTTCCGCGGAGCGCCCCATTCTTCTTTCTCACTATGTCTAATGACTACAGAGGTCTCTGATATGGAGTACCTGGCAGTGGGTGGCAGCACAATGCACCTAATATGAAAGACGTATGTTTTTGGGGCTGTCCTGATACATTTGATCACATAGGGTATCTTTAGTGCAAGGTGGCAAACCTACATTTTGGAATTTATAGGCGAAAGACCCTGATCTGCGTCCAAAATCCAGGAGATTGTCCAGACATAGTAAACAATACGTAATGTAACGGCCGAAGAACATACATGTAATAGCTAAAAAAACATTCCCGCGGCCTGGAGTGGGTTTGGTTTCTGGGTGGAGGATACTTTCCTCCCCTGGACCTACTCCATGTTTCATTTGTGATGGGGGGAGGGGGGGGGGTGTAAGAAGAAATGAATACACACTTATGTGCTTCTGGAGAGTGGGATACATTTACAGTTGACATGTGTCATGTTATACGACATGACGTCATGAATCATGTTACTTTATACTTGACACGATGCATTATATCACGTGACATGTTTACTAATACTAACAAACAAAAATCGCAGAGTATGTGAAGATATTTTGATTCAAATGTCTCTGAAGGTACCAGATAAGTGTAAAACTTGTTGGGTTCTTTTACATCCCTAACTCGGCCCAGACAATTCGCCTTTTTTGTGTGTTAGAGGAACATTTTTCATTCGTGTCATATAGTTATTCATGTTCAAACACTCTCGTTATGGTATATATTTTTCAGTTGACACAAAAGAAGTTACCTCGCTACTATTGTGCTATAGCAAGCGTGAATCATGAGTCGACACAGAGGGTACTGACATGTAGGGAGCTAATTCTTCGGGTTTTTTCTCTCCTAAATTATTTCTTAATTTTGACGAAACAAGTATGGAGACGGAGAAGATCCTGAAAGGGCAAGAAATGAGGTACTAATACAATATCTGTAAGAATGGGTTGAATAAATTAATCACAGGAATTTAAATTGAACTATTTAAATATCAGTACAAAAAAATCTAAAAAACCAGTAAATCCCATAAAAACTCATTTTACCAACTCGCTGAATTTTTGAAACCTCTTTAAAAAATCATTCGTGGTTTTGGTGTAGTGTGAACTGGACTTCGTACGTCCAAAGGATTAAGGACCTCCATGTTGACAACCAGTGTATGTCGTTTAATGAAAAATTAAGGACGTTTACTGCATTCTGTATTAGACAACGTGTAGGGAAGAGACATAGTAAGGAACAAATCCACTCTGTCTGTCATTGAGAGAGGATGAATTATGTTGTTTTGACGCAAGTATGAGTCGCGCGTAACTCTCTACGAAATATATATTAAACTGGACTTAATAACGCAGTAATTTGGCAGGTTATTTTGTTCCTGTATAACATTAAATTATATTTGCACTTATTATAATGTGCTAATTATTACAACGGTAAATTAGGGGTAAATTTCACGGTTTGCGCAAACAAGAAGTCGAGTAAATAGTGCGGGGCTTTTACCGGTGCTCCAGCGAACCACTCGTAATTCACGAGCGCTGTAAATTGAAAGTTGTAAAACGTATTAACGTTCCGTCTATCCATAAATATTTAGTCAGCCGGCGGGGCGGGTGGGGCCGCAGCTTTTGATGTGTTGCCGGGAATTCCATCGGCGGTCGGCGGCGGCAGAAGCGGCGGCGGTGGCGGCGGCGGCGATGGTGTGTGGTGGCTGCGGCGCGCTCGCTGCGGCCGTTCATTAGCCGATAGCAATTAGAAAACTCGATATCTATCATCGATTTTATTCGATAGCACTGTTATAATCAATATGCCGGCATACCGCGGAGTGGAGCGGCCGGCCGGCCGAAAGCGAGGCCCGACCGCGGTGCGTTTGAAACAGTAGACGGCGCGGCGCCACACGGCCGGAGGTCGATGAGGCCGCGGGCCGCGGTTCGACGCCCGCCGGCGGCACAGGCGCCGCACCGCACCACAAAGCACTTTTCGCTCTCCAAGACGCGTTAAAAATCCCCGAGCCCGCACCGTGCGCGATATAGGGATTCACAAAGGGCGCATCGTGTATCGTGGCGCCGTACGGTAGTGTTCTGCGGCGCTCACAGGTCGGCGCGGACCTCGCCGCGCCGCGCCGCGCCGCCGCCTCTGTGCGCGCGAACGCATTGCAAATATGCGGCTCGGCTCGGCTCGGCTCGCGCTGGCACGCCGCGGCTGCGGCGCTCCCCGGCGCTTTTCCTCCCCCTCCCCCTCCCGCCTCACGTGAGCGTCCGATTGTTTCCACCGCGTGTGTGCGCGCCTGTTCCTGTGTGTTTGGCCAAAAGCGAACCGCGCTGAGGTGACCCGGTAGCCACTCCCCCCCCCCCCCCTACTGCCATCCGCGAAAATAGCGGTAAACTTTTTTTTCCGGAACGTTTTTATCGCTTTGTAAATCCTTTTTCCATTTCATTTCTATTTCTTCCTGTAATAATTTTTCAGCGGTGGCTTTGCGTTACACTGCACAGCGGCAGCGGCGTGAGGTGACCTTTTTATTCGTGAAATACGTGTGTTGGTCCGTGAAAGTAAACCAGGTTCTCGCGAATTAAATTTCCTGGACAACATAGGTGACAGTACGATAAGGACGCTTCCTTTCCCGCGCCTTTCTTTTCTCGTTTGCCTAACGAGATGGCACCGAGGTAAGGATGACAGCTTAGATCCCCGTTTGGCCGTGGAGGAAAGGTTGTCCATTATTTTCCCTGAAATGGTCAAGACAAATGTAGACACACAGTTCATTAGTGTTCAGCAGTTTGATTTCCTGTCTCAACCTCTTTTCAAGAAAAAGTGATTGCGAAATGACTACGCACACAGCGAAAGTTTCACTGCTCTTACAAGCCACCTAATCTTATCCTGAATGAAGCATTAACATTAACATTTCTTACTCAGCGCTCAGAGTGGACTCCCGAACTATTTAATAAATAAAGATAAAATTAGGTTTCCAGCTAGTTAGAGTACGGAAAAGACGCAAGGATTTAACACTCAGGTTTTTTTTTTTTTTTTTTTTTTTTTTTACCACGGTATACAAACAACAGTGCATACATAAATGGACCTTTCCATATAATTCGAGAGATCCTCAACAGGTACGTAAACTTTGTTAATGACTACGTGGACAGTCGCCGAGAAATGTGTTAAATGTCAGGTGGAAGACTGACTGCGCGACAGGAGGTGAAAAGGCGCTGAGACTGAAATCTTTTCCTTCGAATTTAGAGCATGTGTCGTCTGTTTTTGCTAAATGTGTAACTATGAACAAAAGGAAGCTTCATAATGTTGTGTTCCAACTTCTAAAATAATTTTTGACTAAACATTTTGGAACAGTGACTATCGGCAGTCTGCATGAATTTCAAGGAAGACTTTTATGCAGGAAAGTAGGAGCTGTTCCTCTTATTAAGGTGTTTCTGAAGTTTTATGAATGCTGTAGGGAAACAAAAGGTCAACAACCAGTACAGCGTCTGATTCGTTGATGTGTTGTGGAAGGTGGGAATTAATTTTTTAAATATAGTGACCTCGGTAGTCTCGTCAGATTTAAGAGTCCCACAGGAAGTTTGCGACAGACTTTGGGATCGTTGATGTACTGGAAAGGAGCACGTTCCCTTTCCTCGTGCCACCTCCCCAACCCTCCACACCCTACCCACGACCCTGCAACGATTTTCAGTACATTGCTGTTGAGATTATGTGAGTGGTGCAGAACTAAAGTGGTGCAAGTCCAAAAACATGTTGAGATAGTGTGGCTTTTGGGTGAGTGGTATATTAAAACTGCATTTAAGGTGAAGAGAAATTTTGACGAAATTTCCACATACACAATGAACCAGTTGTTGGAAAGAAATTACTGCACTAGTATGTACACATGATTTTATGAACTAAAAAACGTTACATGAACAGATGAAAGCTTCGGACTACGAGCTGAAATAAACAAGCTAAAATGCAACCAGCATAACAAGTTCCATATCATACACTGGTTCCCACCATAATGCTGGACTATTAGTTATTCTACACTTACGATGTCCACATATTTCTTTCTCCCTGATAGTGTACTGGCAATCACAGGCAAGTGTTCACAGAAAGCATGTCGGCAGGGAAATGAAGCCAATAAAGACAGCATATAATTCTTGTTCTGAACTGATACTGGTTTTGTGGCGGTATACAGTTTGTCCTGGTCAATAAAGGCAAGAAAACTCAACTGACGACCTGCTTTTTCTTTAGATCTACCGAGTAGAATTCAGTGTAACAGCTATTTGTCTCTTTGTCCCAACTCTCAAATCATAGACATTTAATTTTGTATCAGTTCACATCTTCCCATTGACAGTACTTTCTCGTTTTCTTACACAATTTTCGAAGACTTCAGTAAACAAGAAATCTGTGTTTGCATCACACTCAGTGAGAATGGTTTCCTTTTACACACTGTTTACTCGATTCTCAAAGGAATGAATTTCACGATGAAGGTGCGCTTTCTTCTAGATAAAATCAGAATCGGAATTCCCAGATACTAGAAATTTCCGATCAATGTCGTCTGCTTTGTTTTGAAGGCTGTTAATGTACTTCAAGTTGATTTGAGTCATTTTTATGTTTCTGTTCTGTACTTCACAGCAATCAGAATACAGAATAATTCTTTTATGGGCCTTTGCATGGGTTTCACTACACATGTGGCCAATGCTTGAGCACCTGTGCCTCCTTCCTCCCACATAAACTACCGCCCGTCAATAGTGTTGAACGAGTGATATCTAAAATTGTATACGTACATATTTCTCTTATAATATCAAATGGATGTCGTTAATTTTGGAAATGGAAAGGTTTTTTCCAGATTAAATGTCGTCACATAACATGTCCCATCAGGTAATTGTTCATCTTGCTTTAAACTGACTCTTGCTCTCTCTGCGATTCGCAAGTGCAATTCCTTCTATACTGTGTACAGTATCCCTTTCTTTTCACAGGATCTGTTTACAGGTCAGAAACCTTTCTCACACCTTTGGCAGATTTCACAATACGGATGTTGAAAATGAGGCTAAATTTTCTACAGCTACGTAGATACTGCGCAAGCCACCGTGTGGTGCATGGCGGAGAGTACAGTGCACCTTTCATTTCCACTCGCAAACAGAGTACGGGAAGAACTACTATCTGTATGCGTGCGTATGAGCCCTAATTTCTCGTATCTTGTGTTCGTGGTCGTTCAGTCAGCTTCAAATGCCGGTTATCCATATTTTGTCAGTAGTGTTTATTGAAAAGAACGTCGCCTTCCCTCCAGGGATTCCTGTTTGACTTCCCGAGGTATCTCCATAACACTTACGCATTATTCGAACCTACCGATAACAAATCTAGCAGCCCGCCTCTGAATTGCTTCGACGTGTTCCTTCAACACGATCTGGTACGAATCCCAAACACTCGAGCAGTACTCAAGAATAGGTCGCACCAGCGTCCACTCTTTCCTAAAATTCTCCCAATAAACCGAAGTCGACCATTCGCCTTCCCAGTCACAGTCCGCCCATCTTTTTCCATTTCGTATCGCTTTGCAACGTTACGCCCAGATATTTAAAGGACTTGACTGTGTCAAGCAGGACACTAGTAATATATTGATCGAACATTACAGGTTTGATATTCCTACTCATTCTCATTAACTTTCATTTGTCCACATTTAGAGCTAGCTGCCATTCGTGACACGAACTGGAAATTTTGTCTAAGTCGTCTTCCATCTTTCTACAGTTACTCAACTTTGACAATATACCGTACAACACAGCATCGTCAGCAGACAACCGCACAATGCTGTCCACCGTGTCGGTCAAATCTTTCGTGCGTACAGAGAACAATAGCAGTCTTAACACGCTTCCCTGGGGCATGCCTGACGATACCCTTGACTCTAATGAACATTCGCCGTCGAGGACAACATACTGGTTTCTATTATTTGAGAAGTCTGAAAGCCACTCACATATCTGTGAACTTACTCCATATTTTCGTACCTTCGTTAAGAGCCTGCAATGGGGCACCGTGGCAGATGCTTTCCGGGAATCTAGAAATGTGGAATCTGCCTGTTGCCCATCATCCATCGTTCGCAGTGTATCGTGTGGGAAAAGTTTTCCCACGAGCTATGCTTTCTAAAACCATGCTGAGTCATGGACAAAAGCTTCTCACTCTCAACGAAGCTCAATATATTCGAACTGAGAATATGTGCAAAGATTCTGCAGCAAACTGAAGTTAGGGATATTGGTCTGTAATTTTGCGAGTCTGTTCTTTTACACTTCTGCTATACTGGAGTCATATGTGCGTTTTCCTCCACTCGCTTGGGACCTTGCGTTGGGCGAGAGATTCACGATAAATGCAAGCTAGGCAAGGTGCCAGTGCCGTAGAGTACTCTTTGTTAAACCGGAGTGGGATTCCATCCGGACCTCGTGTTTTATTTGCTTTCAAATCTTTCAGTTTATTACAACAAGGGTCCTTATTAGTCTGTCGTCCATGCGGGAGTCGTCCGATGGTCAAATGACGGTATGTTTGTACGTTTCTCATGGGTGTGAGATTTCTTGAACGTGAAATTTAAAACTTTGGTTTTCGCTTTGCTGTCTTCTCCTGCCATACCAGACTGGTCAACAAGGAATTGAATGGAAGCCTTTGACCCGCTTACCGTTGTTACGTACGTCCAGAATTTTCTCGGGGCCTCTGCTAGATCTTTTGCTAAGATATGATGGTATTAGGTGTTGTATGCTTCGCGCATAGATCTTTCCACAGTTCAACGAATCTCAACAAACTTTTGGTTGCTGTCATTTGTGCGTTCTCTTTTGAACTGTTAGTGCAACCAGCGTCTGCTTCCTGAGCATCCTTTATCCATTTACTAGGCACCTAACTCTCCAGACCACGATATGCTATCTGCCTAAACTTTGCCCATAATTCTCTACATCCATCTTACTGGAACTAAGTTCCGTCAGTTCTCTGTCTAAGCAAGACGCTAACAACTGCTGAACTGCTGTATGTAGCAGAAACACTCTCTTAGCCTTCTTGACTAATTTATTAACTTTCGTAACCACAGTTGCTATAATCACATCTTGATCGCCGATCACCTTTTCTATACTAGCATTGTCGGTAAGGTCCGGCCTATTTGTAGCTACATGGTCTTAAGATATTTCCATTGCTTGTGGGCTATTGAGCTAGTTGCTCAAGACAGTTTTCAGAAACTGTGTCGAAAAGTATTTTGCATGACTGTTTGTCTGTCTGTTGTGTGTGTGTGTGTGTGTGTGTGTGTGTGTGTGTGTGTGTGTGTGTGTCGCTGTGAATCCATAGACATCCCAATCCCAGACTATACTAGGTAGATTAAAGTCGCCTCCAGCTAGTATGGCATGATCTGGTTTCAGCCAGTTCTCAGTCGCAAGAATAATTTGGGTGCGTAGTGTCTTTACTCTGGACTGTGTCTGACTTCCCTTGCTGCGTATCGACTGGCGAGTGTTCATCAGATTACTTCATACTACCTTCTAGCCAAAAAAATCCTCATGTGTACTCCACAAGTACTCTGCTACCTGATTAGCTGCTTTCTTTGTGTTGTGCACCCTGACCTATGAAGGGAGACCTACAAATCCCCCACAATAACGCAGGTCTAGAAATCTGCAGACAAGACCGTCACGTCGACGAACCCTTTGGTGAGACCCTCCACTTGGCTCCAAACCAAAAGGACCCCGATCAACTCTGGGAACAATGGACCCCGATCAACTCTGGGAACAATGCTGCAAATTGCGAGCTCGACATGCACCCCGCACGTGAGGCCACCTCCGCCAGCCGCCTTCATGAACTGTGGATCGCCTCAGAACCCATGCGAGAAGCGTCGTTGGTGCTGACGTGAGCTACAACCGACGACGACTGCACCATGTACGCTCAGTAGCCGGAGGCAAGGCCGTTTCTGCGTATCGGGTGAGACATAGCGAGGTATGGCAAACTGAAGGGGGGAGAGAGAGAGAGAGGGTGATACTGACGTGTATGTGGTAAATATATCTCATTTGTACTGAGACTGCAGTACACGCGAGGTGCCTATTTGTTTCCACGCCCTGAGTGGAATGCAGAAGTTCTAATAAATGTTCACCAACTTGCAGTCTTCTGTAGTTGTAGTCCCCTGCGCAGAAAATAGCATGCAGGTCATGAATCCGTTATCTTGTGGCTGTAATATACTCTTCGCGAGGAACTGATATTGTATAAATAATTTAAGCTTCATTTAGTTGGTTTAGACAGGATGCCACTCGCGTTTTATTAACGGAATACGAGAAACGGCACAATTATATTCCATTTTATGAATCAGAAATAATTTCTGATATTCACACTTTCATATAAACGAAACAAAGGACTGCATACTTGCGTTTTTACTGTCGGATTGTTCTCAGTTACACATACAAATAACCAGAGATTGCTGATAAAGTCCTTAACCGATAACGACAAGGCAGACGACGTATCTTCCTTCCCAGACTGTCGAAGCGGCTCTGATCTTACAGCCGGACCACTTCGTCCGCCATCCAAGTTGGGCGCGATCCGAAGATCTCCGAAGTGCTTCGCCTCTGCCTTTTTGTTTACTGTTCTGCTGTCAGTTAACACTTTTGAAATAAAGGAATAATAGCATACTATTGAGAGATGCTCTTACATGAAATGCAAGCAAATACAACGTTAGTTTTTCTAATATTAATATCAGAAGATATCATATTGGCGCGCAACTTCCCAATGCAGCAGACAATCTCGGAGAAGGACGACAGTTTAAGCGATATTTCTTACGTAACCCGTACCGAACAAACCATCTGTTACCAGTATTTCACACCACATTACGTCACGTTGCCAATGTTGTCTTCTCATCTGTTCTAAGAAGAGCTGCTCGTACTTGAATATGATGGCTACTAAGCCATCTGCTTCAGGGGCTCCATAACGCACCTAAGGTTGCAGCACCAGATATTTAGCAAACACCTCCCCCCATGTGCCTGCTTGGACCCTGCTGAAGGAGCGGCCTCCTTTCCATTGGGTGAAAGGGCGAGGCCAGTCTGCCAGTCTCCACATTAACCCTCCGCCTCGAGCGACGAGAACGCGTTATCACCCGTCACTCACCCTGCTTTGAGGGCGGATCCACCGCGTCGGGTGCACACGTAGGTGCCTCTGAAACAAAGCCTTTAGGCGAAACAAGCGACCACTGAGGTGTTTCGTGCGACGCGTCAGGTTCTCCACCACCTCTGCACCCCGAGACAGCAGCTTGAAGGTGACTGACTGTAGCCAAAAGCGCATTCAACTTTCCACGAACTGCTGCCAGCTCCTTCTGCGTCCGCACATAGCATGCACACGACCTAACCATCGTAGCAAGACTAACTGGAGAAGTGAACTATAACAGCAGACCAACTGCAAATTTAGGGTAGGGGACCAAACTGCTGAGGTCATCGGTCCCTAAACTTACGCTACATAATAAAACTGACTTACGCTAAGGACAACACACACATGCATGCCCGAGGGAGGGCTCGAACCTCTTCCAACGGGGAGGGGGGGGGGGGGGAGGTGACAACAGACAGAATCCTAGATATGCAACAACGTGTTACCCTCCTGAAGTGTCACCAATGGACGCTGATGTGTTAATGAGGTATGTGAGCTCTTCAGTGAGCAACTATTGCGCTACAGACTGAACTAATTCACTCTTACAAAAAGGGGAGATTGAATCTCCCGAACATAAAAACACGCACGAAATTTAAAAATATACTACGAGGGATACACAGAAAAAGAAAAACACGTAGCTTTCCGCCATGTGGATGTGTATTAACCGAGAGCTGGTCTTAATATGTAATAATATTACTTCTCTTTCATAGGAAGCTTTCCACTTTCATTACGCCATGCTGTGTAGGTCATACTTTTTTTTGCCCTATTAGTCCAGGGTATAGACATTATGTGTTAGGACTGCTTTCTCTTGAGTAGTGACTATTAGGATGGAAATTATGTGAAACAACACCAGTCATCAGTTGTGTTGCGAAGGACCTGCTGGCCTCTAGCATCACCGACAGCATTCCATCTTTTGATATACATCTGTAAAGGTGTCCATCAGTAATTTGCATTAATATTTTTTACACGCTGTTACTGTTGTGTCTTCTACTATTACTCTACGAAGTATGAAAACTCTCCTCGTGACCCACATTCTTCCTGACACGATCAACATTTTTCATTTGAGCGAGACCTCGAACAAATACATTGTGCTTACAAAATCACCAGGAGTAAAAAATGAGTTGTAAAAGTGGTTAAAATGGTTCAAATGGCTCTGGGCACTATGGGACTTAACATCTGAGGTCATCAGTCTCCTAGAACTTAGAACTACTTAAACCTAACTAACCTAAGGACATCACACACATCCATGCCCGAGGCAGGATTCGAACCTACGAACGTAGCTAGCAGCTAGTTTGACATAACGCTTAAGTCTACACTGGCATTCTAAATTTGCAAATTTTTTTTATCGACAGTTGAGTTCCCTTTTGAGTAATGTAAGGTCGGCCAGAATTGCGGCTTATTTTCCTAACATTTATTTCTTCTTGATTTGCGCCCACGTGTGTTATTAGTAGCAGATTGTCCCATAAATCCCATAATAAATAAATAAGCAAGTGAGATACTTCAGCAGTAAGTGCCTTAAATGTAATACTAAGTATTATTGATAACTAAAAGACATGTGATTAGAGAAACAGAAGTTTTGGTAGAGAAACAAGTTTTGGTATTCTCCGTAACTGCAGCGAATATAGTTTGAATGAATTTACCTTCAATTTCTTCATCCTTGGAGGATGAATCATAAAAAGCTTGATACATATGTAGAATCTTCTAAACAGTGATTGTTACTGCTATCACTGCTTAGTCATAATTCGACACGGAACTATACACAACAGCAAGCATGGACTTACTTCGCTATTTCTCTGGGGAAAAAAATTAAAAAGAAATTAAAAAAACGCGAATTCGGCACAGCAGCAAGACACTGTTGTATTAGCCTGCGAAATGAGTTCAATACGGAAAAG
The DNA here is from genome assembly GCF_023897955.1 of Schistocerca gregaria. Taxonomy (NCBI): domain Eukaryota; kingdom Metazoa; phylum Arthropoda; class Insecta; order Orthoptera; family Acrididae; genus Schistocerca; species Schistocerca gregaria. Next base: position 800,611,878 of record NC_064921.1, on the reverse strand, counting down.
AACACGTAATGTTGTGCATCAGTTTGGACTATCAATTTTGGACTTGCACAACTTCTGCTCTGCACCCCTCATATATCGCGAAAGATCTTTACAAGCCCGGTTCGGGAAACGGTGTTCTCGTAGCGTCGTCATCGTCGTGTGAGTGGAATTATAATAGCCAGACGCGATGCAGAAGGGCGTTGATAATGATCCAAATTAGTAACCGCGGCGGATTTAAGTATAGAGGTGCATTAGTGGCGTTTAAATCAATAAACAACTTGTGTGTCGCGCGCTTTAGTTTCTCTATTACAGCCGAGATTAAATTAAATGTTTGTTAATTGTATTAACACGCGTTTTAATAGAGGCTTTTGATTTTCATGCAAATTCAGAGAGCCTCGGGCTAACGGCCGTAACTCGCCGCACCATTCGGTCGCTAAATCACATTTCGCCTTAATGACGGTCACAGCCCCGCGCGCCGGGCCAACAAGTCAGCCGGCTGTGTCGCGCCAGCACAAAGCTCGGCCGTCTTGTCACGCAAAACCTCGAGCACGAAAGCACGTTGCAATACGTCGTGTTCCAGTAACTGCTTCCGGTCACACATTTACTATACCTACAGCAACGTAGGTCTGTTTTGCTACTCTTTAGATGACAGCATATTTTACGGATATATTTATTTCGACGACACCGGCATTTTTCTTGCTAAAGAAGTGTAAATCTTGTCTTCTTGAGTTCAGAATGACTCGTAACTAGACTTGTAGGTTCAAACAGTGGCACAGTTTTGGTCCGGTAGCGATTTTTGTATCTAGCACGGCAGCGCAACCAACCCAATTATTTCTCCTGGCTTTCGATGTGTACAGCACAGTGTGTCAGTGGATTGTCTTGCAACTCTGCATGTCTTCAAAGACAGAGGCATACTGTGTACTTCCGTAGGTCATAAAATTCGAGAGACTAAGGAAAATTATTTGTGGTATATTTATCTTCTGGTGTCATTTCATCTTCTTTCGGAGTTCAATTTTATTGAAGAGAATAAAACAAAGTACTTTAGTTATTTGATGCGATGTTTAGGGTGCAGATTTCTGCTGACGCCTGGAATGTAGATGCAAGCGTAGTGGTGCTTGCATCATGTGACGTAAAGTTCGGAGGACGTCCACTGACCGTACAGTACTACTGTTTATAACTTTTTAATTGCTGCGTTGTCACAGTCGCATTGATTTATGCATACTTAACTTTCTTTACGTACCCCGTACATTTACACCCCAAAAGAGAGTTTATCGCTGTTACACGTCAGTTGCTACCACTCTGTGACGGCGGTAACACATATCGGACTAATTCTGGGGAAACATCGGAATTGGGAATTTGTTAAATCAGCTAATTCTCGATGGCTGGTACTGCTGACTAATGGTTATAAAACCTGAGAATGCGTTAAAAATTCTCAGCTGCAGTTTTCCGGCGTTCTGACAAATATGATAATAGGATAAATACCTGTGTATGAAAAAGTGAATTCATTGCTTTCTTTTACTTTAAAATAATAGATATTTTTCTGGATATTGTTTGCGCGCGTTTTCGCCTGTTTAACATTCGGGACAGCTTACATATTGAACATTCCAGTATTAATTATTCTTATAAAGGGCCGCATTTTCATCCGTAGCCCCCCCCCCCCTCCTTCCCCTGTGCTGGAGGCGAGGGCTGCTAGCATGCTCTACAACAATGTTGGACTGCGGCAGTTGTACATCAGAAACCGGCTGTATAATAAATATTGGGCGAGACGCCAGCGATTTTCTCCAAGTATTGTTATTGTGAATTCGTTATGTGGCAAATATTATTCCGATCACATCACCACTCCCGGTTCTTTGAGACTGGGAGTTGCCGAGAACTTCCGCTTTCAGAAAAATTACAGTTTCTTCCATTGGCTATCAGGAAATAATCTAAAATTCCGAACACGTTGAAATTACCACGGAACGTTTAACACTAAGCCGGAGTGGAGCTTGAATCCGAAACTTGCCTGTCCACAGATAGTAATGAAGTATTATGTTGATAATTCTCCTGTTACGTCCGCCTAATGTTTTTAGATGCTACGCTACATGTGTTCTTGTTTTGGTTTTAGAGCTGTTCTTTCGCTTTGCGTCTTTGAATTTTCAGTAGCATAGCACTAAGAATGTGAACAAACGTGTACTTAATTTTTTTTGTTTTTTAACGTTGTTGCCAACTTCAAAGTTTATATAAATCAAGCCATTTATTTGTTATTTCGTCTGATCATGTAGCAGGGCGTGAGAGATATACCTAAAATTTAAATTGTAATGAGCATTAATAAAAGTGCAAGATTACCCGGTCGTTGTTAAGAGTGCCTAGTAGATTACATTTTCGCTTTGTTATTAAAATAATATAAATACATATATCGTTCATTTCTTCCTCAGTCTCTACCCTTACAGACTCGTCTCTCGTTGGTACATGGTAAGTACTTCTCAGTCTCGCTTTCCCGTCTGTTTTTCTCCAGCATGGTGCTCCTGAGACAAATCTGTTCGTTAAGGTAGGCGTATCCAAAGAACAGGTAGACTTTGTATTCGACAACCAACGCTGTGTTGTGTTGCGGCGCGGGTTGCATTACAAAAACCGCTTATCCCGAGCGGCGGGTAACTGTGGCAGCAAGTGGCCAACGCCGAAGAGCCGACAAATTAACCGTCGGCGAGCCGCGCGGCTCTTCTTCTCGTCAGAATCATCTACCATAGCGCTCGCAAAATGTCGCTTTTAGACGACTACAAGTCAGTTGCCTGGCTTTCTTCGTCTTTTGTTGTTGTTTTATAAAACATTATATAAACCTTTTAAACGCTTGTTTTCGCTTTTTTATCGAATCCAATTTTGCTATATGATCATTCACTTACTAGTCTGACAGCTTCAAAAATAAGATGAATATACTTTCCTTGTAACAGCTGCTTTATTTACTCTTTTTTTTTTAAATTTTCAGTTAGACCTGTACAAATCGACACCGCCTTACGCAACATACTGCTCGTCGTTCGGCCTTATTTTCACATTGCCAACGCAGAATCACACGTGTGTCATGACTGTAGTTTTCTTAAGCTGAACGTGTCCTTCGTTAAAGCTCTGACGCAGAGGTAGGATAGTTAGAGGAAAGGAAAATTAACAAAAACACTCCTGTTCACTTTGTCGAACCAGTGATTTAAATAGACATGTATGATGATGAAATAAAACGCTACACATCATTATTTTACGAAAACCCCTTTCTTAATTCTATTCACGACCGGTTTTGGTTGTCCATAATTTTTTTAAGGTTGCTGAGTGTCTGTTTTACTTCATACTTGCCGTATTGCGTGACGCAGCAGACGACACGTTCCACGTTCAACTACGAAACGCGCTAATGTGGTTTACATACGGGAGTAGCTGCCCGAAATCGGTCAGGATTTAAACAAAGAAACGGAATTCAGTTACACAGTGACTATTGGCGGCCCATTTCATTATCAAACATAATAGAAGTATGAGATTATTGGCCGACGTCGGAGCTGAAGTACCGATGACGTGGGAGAACTCTGCCCAATATTCTGATAAATGTGCCGATGTTGCCAGTGGTACCTTTGCTTCGGGGCTGCTGCGTCAAGTCTGTGGGCGGGAGGCAAGTGGGTGCCCGCAGTAGGCTACACAAGCTGTCGGCAAGTCGTGTCGAATTACGAGTTAACACGTTCTCCGGCAGGTATGTAATTTGAGGTAATTGTGTTAGCATGATAATGATAATGATTAGCATTAGCGGCGGGTGGCTTGGTTCTGGGTTTTTACGAGTGTGTGGCCGGCGGAACGGCCGTGAAATGTGGAGACAATGGCGCCGCCGCCTTTAATTGAACGCGGCCCGCTCACAGCGGCTAAGCAGCCCTGTCTGGCACCTAGTGTGCGCCACCACTCGTACCTCACACTGTTCAACCTTCTCACATCTTCTGAAAATTCGGAGCAGTACTGACGCCAGTAAAAAGAATTTAAAAAGAAGTGCCAAGAGCATCAGTTTAAATAACATAATACTTAAAGGCAGCACGTTGTGTCTTCGACGAAACGTCCCGCATTATTATAGCATGGAAAAAAATGACATTAATTTCTGTCCTATAGGTTTGAACAAGTGGAGCATTGCTCAGGTACTAGAGATCCAAGAGTAGTTGATGATCGTCCAGTGTGTCCGACGCGACTAAAGGCGGCGCAGCGTGTAAACCACGGGTTCCCAAACTCGTCCTCCATCGAAGCACTTTAAGAATCGTGGTATGTTGATGGAAAACCTTGTTTCTTTTGAAGGTTAAAAACAATTTTAAAAAAACGAGAAAAGCTTGTTTTATTCGCCGATTATTTCAGTTTTAAATCATGAATAAAAACACAGTAATCGTAATAAAGCTAAAAAAAGTAGTATCATCAAAATGTCGAAAAAACTGCCCTCTTACTGGTAGATTTTGGCGAAGCATTTACTCACCTGTCGTGGAACACAAATGTTCCGCGAAACACTATTTCCAATTCTGGTCTAAACAATACGTGATCAATTTACATTACGGTGACCACCGCTTTATTTTAGGCGTCAGCGTGCAATAAACACTTCCAGATGGCAGGCGGCACTGATAGCAGTGGAGGGTAAATGAAGCAGAAGGACAAGATCGTTTGCTTTCGTACTAACGGTAGAAGCATTTCCTAAATTGCTGAGTTTCTAAACTGTTCTTGTGCCGCCGTGGTTGACGTATGCCGTGCATGACAAGTGGTGTCATCCAGAGCCGGCGCCGACGCAGCTGTGGTGCGCCATTGCACATAGACGACTTCAGCGAACGACGGAGGCGGAGATGAATTCGGGCGAATAGAAGTGCAACTGGTCAGCCAACTGACCGCCCAAATAAACCAGGAGGCTACCAAAATTGTCTCATGACCGACCGTTCTGCGAACGTTGTTATGTACGGACCTTCGCAGCAGATGACTGCTTCATACACCCATGCTCACTGTTGTTCATCGGCGACGAAAGCTTGAATTATCACGCCAATACCGCTACTGGATGTCCACCGAGTTGCTACAGGTGGCCTTTTCAAGTGAATCGCGTTGTATTCTCCTTAGGACAGATGGCGTTTGGCGCGCACGGCCCAGGAGCAGCCGTCGAGGCCGAAGGAGGGAGCGTTATAGTCTGGGGAGTGATTTCGTGGCATTCCTTGGGTGATCTCGTCATTCTGGAAGGCACAGTGGATCAACACAAGCTTCTAACCTTGGGGACAATATCCAGCCCTAGATGCTGTCGGCTTTTTCTCCACGCTATGGCATCTACCAGGAGGACAATGCAACGTGTCGCACAACTCGCTGTCTATCTACATGGTTTGAAAGCACCAGGATGAGTTTACCGAATCTGTGGAACCACCTCGATCGGAGTGTTTGCGTCATGGGTCCTCAGCGGGGAAACCCAGCGCAGCTGGTCATTTCACTGGCTTCGGGATGGTTCCATATCCCAGTCGGTACCTTCGACAACCGTACGGACTAGAGTCCTGCACGTCTCACGCTGCAAAAGGTGGTTATTCAGGCTTTTGACGGGTGGTCAAATTAATGTAACTCGAAAGTGTGTAATCAGCCGGAGTGGTATGGCATCACGTGATGAGTGATTGATAGGATTACCCTTGTAAGGCGAAGAGAGATATTGTACATGGCATTCAAGTATGCGATTATTGTTCGCTTTCTGACGACGTGTGGTAGTTGGAACAGTTTCGAGACAAGATCGCCCACTAGAAACTTTTGTCAGATTATTGTTCGCTTTCTGACGACGTGTGGTAGTTGGAATAGTTTCGAGACAAGATCGCCCACTAGAAACTTTTGTCAGATATCATTGTTGCCTCTTGCTCACAGCTCGTAGGAATACACAGCATAACGCAGGTACAGCAATTCTTGCAAACGGTAGGCTGACGCGCAAGATCAATCTTAATTGAGCAACAGTATAGGAGAGGGTGGCCTGTACACTTACAGATGGATGGTGATGTAGAATTAACAGGCCACCGTAAAGCCCGAAAACACTTGCCGTAGAAATAAAGCCGGTTTTTTATCTGATGAACTGATGTACAGTCTCTAGACCGACAGCTGATGTTATTGGATACAGACCCACAGATGATCACGAGATGCGCCATTACCACCAGAACGCTGAACTGAGGTGTGCAGGAGGTCCTCTAACAGCTCTGTTTCTTTCATGCCACCTTCAGGTACTAACTGCGGTTTATTTTAGTTTATAAACGACAGTGATGGTCGCCACAGACGCTAGCTATTCGATATCAAATATCTCACTGTTTCAGAAATGGACGTAATTGCAGATAAGTTTCCCGTGGGTCGTGTTCTAACGGCCTACAGAAACTTTCATTTAGTCCGTGTCACGCTTTTTTACCATTTGAGGTGACCGCTCACGTTGATGGGTCATAGATGATTCAGCTGATTTTGAGCTCCGCCCGAAAGGGGGCGATTCAATTGATCCTGACCTATTCTAGCGGGAAAAGCTGTCGCCATGCAAGGAGTCTTAGAGACAACAATTAAATAACACCTAATCACACTCACGTTTAAGCACGAAATGCGTATTTCAAGTGTATTCCATGTTGGGAGTTGTCTGACTCTTCGATGTCCTACATCATGTCACTCGAGAGGACGTTAAACGTATCTGTGGCACTCGGCCGTGTGGCATGAGCTTCCGTCCAAAACACGATGACAAATTTATCATCTTGGTGCATTGTTCATGCTTGCGAGCGAGTTGATGCATTGAACAACACAAATACTTTTAAAGTATTCCAACTCAACTAAGTACGGGAATAAAGATACCGACAGGTCGTTGTCGAACATTTTTACATGTCACACCTTCTCATCACCATCTTCACCACTAGCGGTAGTAAGGATATATTAGGTTGAAATGGTACCACACGTTCCTGACTTACGTTACTGTGGCACCCTGTAGATATGCGTAACACAGTTTACTGAAAGTGGGTACCCTAAGCGGAGCGAGATGTGGAAATTATTACAAGGAAGTTCTGTGTGACAGTTGATTCTGTGCAGCCGCTTTACTCCATCAAGGTAAATAAACATGTGAAATGTATTCAGGGTCTGGCAATGTCTGTAATAGTGATAACATCAAAGGAGCCAGCAAATATCAATAAACCAAAGCGTATTACACATGTTGTTAAAGCGAATTTATAGGTAGAAACTGATAGTTACTTCCGGTTGTTAATATGTGGCAGATTGCTCGCATACACTCCAAATTATTAAGCCCAAGTGATACATATTAAGTGTCAAGTCCTCGCATTTAATATTCATCTCAAAACAACTTCCCTGGACCACCATACGCAGAGTGTCACGACACTGAAACGTACCGAAAAAGGGTTCCTTGGATGACCCTACTACTCCAGCACCTTTTATTTTTTATTCCTAGAAATAGGTTACGGTAAGAGGCGTGAAATGTGTTTAGTCCGCCAGGTCCTTTAAAGCGGAACGTCAGTTCTCCCTTGACATGCTTGCCGTGCCCTTGGTTTTGAGCGTTGGTTAACAGCTTTAAATTGTAAACTTTAAAAGGGTCGGGCACCGACAGAAACAGGTTTAAGTTCCAGATTCTTTTTTTCGTATTACCTTTTCCACTCAACATGATCAGTGTTGGGTCAGAGCACGCTTTTAAAAAAAATTCTGATCAAACTTGTAGTTCTTTTTGTGGAGTCATTAGTAAGAGCGTAAATCATACGCTGCTGGACGTATTTTTTAGCTGGCTTAAAGAATTGCATTTCTTGAATTTACGAGGTAAGACACCGTTTTGTTTGGCGTGTGATTAGTAACGCTATAAAGCGTAGAACTGGTAAACTTACTGGAGGGCCGTATCACCCGCTTTACTCTGCCTATTAATTTTATGCATTCTAATCCTTGTAAAAATCTTAAGTGCTTTGACTTTTTTCTCTCTGTGCGGCGACTACACAGGTTTTATTAAGGTTAAATAAAACGTACCTGCAGTAATGAATCTTCTAGAAACATACAGTAAAGGGGCTACTGTGTATCACATTTAATAGTTGGATGTCCCAGACTAGTACATTCTTAAAATTTCATATTTGTATGCGGCTTTGAATAATTCTCAGATAGACTGGATGAAAGTTTTACTCAGATGGATTGCGAGGAGGATTTGGTATTCGCTAACTTCATCTCAACAGTGAACGTGGATGTAATAAAAATGTGACTGGAACATTTGTTTTCTCTGACGTTAGTTTATCGTTTCTACTGAACTTCAAAATGGATATCACTAATTGACCGAAATGTACTTCGTGGCGGGCTTTTTTATGAAAATATGACTCATATTTTATTATAATCATTAAGACTGAAGAAACTTGAATCTGTAAATTATGTTTCTCATATTATTGTTTCTTCTTTCTTTTTTTTTTAGGTAAGTGAAGTCCTTGATTTGCAGAATTGGTGAGTTGAAATATTTCAGCATCAGGGTATCCTGTATCTTGAGCTCGAAGAATTCTCTCTCTCTCTTTGGAAAGGCAACTATTTTTAGACATTAATTAGTTGCTAATTACGAGACTATTTCACCTGTGTAATTATTTTGTTCAATTTTGAAGCTTCAAAAGTAATTCTGTTTTCGATTACACATTACACGTCTGTTCTCTGTTGCGCGGTATTGTGGTTCACTGAGGGTGTAAAGGGTATGTAGGTACTGCATTGTTTCACAAATCTTCTTTGCTGTTAAGAAATTTTGGAGGATTTTATTTGTAGAGATTCACGTTGTCAAAATTCGTCAATTTGACTCGGGGGCGCATTCGTCAAGGATGTGTAAATTGCTACGCAGATCTCACTGCAGAACATCCTAACAATTATAGTCTATACTTTATAAACGAATTACACTTGTAAAATGTCATTCATTTTCAGAAAATATTGGCGGGCGACGATGCTGTCAGTGTCAGTAAGGTATCATACACCCAGAAATGTCACTAAATATTTGACTTTCAGTTCTGTAAACAAAACTACCTCCTGTACTACATCCAAGGGGGAATTAACATTTTGGTATAATTTTCTCCCTTCGGCATCTTACAGCGTGGCCCGTGTTTATTAGATCCTCAGGAGCGTGTACTCGCCGACAAATATAAAGCAGAATTTAAAATGCAGATAAGGACAAGATAACATTCAATTCGTATTGAAAACGAGTAAGTTGTTTCACTGAGGTGCAGAAACGAGAAGTAGTACCCGAAGAAAGAATTTTAACAAAATGGCTAGAAGAGACGTTAGAGATGATTAAAGAGTTGGAGCAACATCGAGAGGGAAGCGAGGTTCTGACATTAGCGTTCATTGATTGTACGGAAACGAAGGAGAAAGTTTAACACGGCTGTCCGAAAGCCAGTTTAAACGCCGCTCCTGACGCATAAAAGTGCAGTGTCTCCAACACTACAGTAGCATGTGTGTAAAAACGTTGGTGGAACGAAAGCCAGTTGAAGGCTGGCCCACAGAATCGAAGGAGGCATTAAATTATTGGATTTTAGAAGAAACCGGTTGCAACAATGTACTGTGCATAAAATTTGAGTAAAGCGACGCTATTTTATGAAGTACCCCTTGTGCAGAAACGTTAGAACTTCAGTTGTAAGGTAAAGCTATCATCAGCCTGAAGTTTTATTGCAGAGTTCATGGTAATATTTTTAGTGGAGCAACTCGACGTTGCGTGGACTCTAATGTCGTTGGAAGACGCATGAGGAAATAATGTGCCATGCTGCCTCTACAGCTGTCTATAATTCCGAAAGTGTTGCCGGTGCAGGATTTTACGCACCGACTGACCTACCGATTATGTTCAATAAATGTTCGATGGGATTCGTGTCCCGCTATCTGTATTGCCATATAATTCCCCCGAATTGTCCAGGATTCCTCTAAGCAATCGCGAACAATTGGTCACGTGCCCAGGAAAGGCGCAGCAGGCGATGTCGTGCCGTTAACAAAGGCACTCGCGTCGGTCGTCTGCTGCCATAGCCTATTAACGCCAAATTCCGCCGCACTGCCCTAACGGATATGTTCACCGTAGGTCCCACATTGATTCCTGCGGTTATTCCGCGCGGAGCCGCTTGTCTGTTAGGTCTGTCAGCTCTACACAAACGACGCCTCTCTCAGTCGTTAAGTGAAGACCATCGACGACTGCGTTGTCGGTGGTGAAAGGTAGCGCCCGGAATTTGGTATTCTCGGCTCACCCTTGACACTGTGAGTCTCTGAATATTGAATTCCATACAGATTTCCGAAACTGGATGTCTCACTCGTCCAGTTACTACCATTCCGCGTTCAAAGTCGGTTAATGCCCGTTCTGCGGCCACTATCCCGTCGCACACCGTTTCACGTGAATCACTTGAGTAGAAATGACAGCTTTGTCAAAATAATGCTTTTTTATACCTTGTGTTCGCGATACTGCGGGTATCTTATACGTGGATACGCTATCCCATTACTTTTGTCACCTCACTGTATAGGGGGACCTCTTGTTTACCGTGAAGTTGAACCCACTGTGCAGCTTGGCATTTTTCTACAGAGACAAATTATTGTCTTTGGTGAAAGAAGCTATAATTCCCTAAAATAAATTCAAGAAAATACTGAGGATTCAAACCTAGCTTTTTGTTTTGCAGTTTTCCGCCGACGGTCGTGGTAAGTGTTAATTGAATTTTCTGCTTTCGAAAGATTAGCGTAATCATCTTCAGAAATGCCACAGAATATATGTTCGTGATTTTCTGTATGCTGATCAAGAATTTATCTTCGCTTTATTGACACCGATGATTGAATAAAGGAAAACGCTCACGGTAATAATGGTGTCAGTGTATGTTTGTATTCTGATAGACTAGTGCTACCCAGAAAAGAAGATAAGTAAGAGAAAATGTGACTAGACATCCACATGGTGATATTGTGATATTGCATAACGTAAATTATGAAATATTTCCGTTTATCAGATTTCAATAAAGTTTTCGGTTAGTGGTACACTCCGATAATCGAGTAATGCAGTCAGCATATCATCGGAATCGCGCTTCTGAATTAGAGCGCTTTTGATATGACGTACGTGTAATACTAGGTGTTAATGTGTTTCCCGTGCTTCCTCGGGTGATGAACGGCGTACCGCAGCGGCGAGTAGGCTACCAGGTAGAGGCAGGGCGCTGGAGCTGCCCGTGCACGCCAGGTTTATTTGCGGTGGTGGCCCGCTGCTGCTGCTGCTGCTCTGGCGCCTTGGCGGTCGCGGTCGCTTTGTGCCGCGCTGTGTACACTGGCGACTTGAAAGCCAGCCATTGACGGGCCGTTAATGTTTCAACGCAGCCCGCCCCGACCTCGCAATTACACTCGCTAAATCATCAGCCGCGGTCCCTAGTCCAGTAGCTGGCGAGGACGCAGGCCGGATCTTTCAGGCGCGTCATGTGGAGGAGGAACGAGGTACTGCTGGAATTGCAATACTGGCCTTGATTTCCAAAAAAGATTTAGTCCATCGTCTCAGACAATCTTTCTAAAAAAATTTTGTTCATGATCTCAGAAAATCTAGTTTTAGATGGAAAGTGACACAAAACGGGAAAATACGAACTACAGTGATGTGACTGCCCGAAACACTGTTGCCACAGTGCGTCCTCAGTCTGCCTGAGTTCCTGACACGAATCGCGCCGGCGATGATACTGGATGTGAGCAAGCCGAGAAGCGCGGTCAGCTTCTTCCTGACCCTCGAAACTCCCTGTAGAAGTGAGAAAGTTGGACAAAGCTAAAGTACTTCACCGAAATTGGCGCTCAATCGCTTGGTGGCTTGAGAGGTCTCAGTAACGAGAAAATGAGGAATACCACATTTTGCAAATTTTGAGTCATGTGATCGTTGGGTAGTTGTGTCAGGAAAAATAGTTTCAGTGGTTGCCAGTTAAGTTCAACGTTTCGTTCGCGGCAGACACTAGTGCCTATCAAGAACTTAATCGTCAGTTCTGCTCTTTACATTTAAAGTTAAGTCAGCAGTAGAGTGAGTAGGATTGTAGCTCTTGATTGTCGTTGGTGAACGGCTTTCCAATAATTAAACTGACAGAGTAAACAAGCTATGTATCTCGAAATTTCTGTCAAATAACTACGTGTTTTCATTTGCTATCAGCAGCGATGACTACCCTTATCATTTCATATCCCCCCTCTTCTCTCCTCCCGCCCCATCTCCCCCCCCTCCCCGTCCTATCCTTTCTGAAACTGGTCGAGAGCTCAGTCACTGGAAGAATTTGCGTCTGTAAATAAAACGAAGATATTCGTCCAGGTCACCATTTTTCAATGTTTGATTCTTACGAGCATAATGAACTTTCGTTTGTAGGAAACAGCACAGTGATGTAATCAAAACTTCTAACTTATTTAAGAAGTATTTCTCTCATGTATTCTTTTCCTCTTTATGGTTCTTAATCCCGTTGCCCATATTGAGAAACGCGCTTTAAAGAAACGTACGTAAACACGAGCTACGAAACATGTCGAGATTACCGGGACATAAAGGCGAGCAGGGGGGGAGAAACGTTTTGTGTTTGAAACGTGTCCCCCGGAGGGGCAACGATGAAGAAAGCGCACGAGATAAGAGTAATTTCACATTGCACGAGATTTCCGGCGGCTCGGATCGTTACAGCGCTTGCGTACACAGATGAAGACCGCGGCATTTTCCGCGTGATGGCGTAGTGTTTTAGTGTTTTTCATCTCCCATTGGAGGTTGAAATTAGCGCACGCTTCGCTGCCGTGTGCTAAACATTTCATTCATCTTCACCGTTATTTTCTGTTGTCTCCTTCACGGCTATTATTCTTTCTAAAGACAGTTTCATTGCAGTTAAGCTGTGTTTTTTACAAGTACAATAGCGTACTTGCGAAATAAACGTGTGTGCTGTTATACTGTATATACGGTATTGTGCTAATGAAAACTGCTGCGCAGTTGTTATGGAACCTGCTTTAAATAAACACAATGTGTTTGTTATACTGCACACTCGAGAAATATGAACGCGAGTTGTTTCTGCCATCGTGCAGCACAGTTTGCGCACAAAATAGTACAATTCCTCACGTAATCCCACTGTGATAAACGTCCATCAGATACGAGGAGTGTCTTTAAAAATGCTGGCCTTTGTGAGTTAATTTTTGTAATTTTAGAAGGAAAAATTAAGCTTTTACATATAAAAAAAGAACTACGCTAACGATTCGTCCCTTAGGCGAAGAGAGAAAGTTATTTTCATGTTAAAGAATCAAAACTGTTACTGCTGTAATAAGTGCCGCACTAACGACAGAGCTTTTACTTAAAAACACAATGACACCTGTTAGATAATTAATTCAATGCGTTTCACTGCTATTCCTCATTTGAAGCGTCTCGTTCGGCATTACAGTGAATGCAGCTTTCAATTGCTGAACTGATACGCAAATAATGCCTACTTTCTTGCGTCAGAGTTAGTCCTCGTGAAATGTACAGATGTACTTTCTCTAACGACAATATCTTTTGTTTTTTCCCCAGCAATGGTCTGTACGTACATAACGCTTTGGGGAAGACAAACCAAAGACGGCGTTTTATTGGCGGCAGAACACTTGGGAGGATGCAACAGGTCTACTAAAAAAGACTGCCTAAACTGCTCTTGCCCATCCTTTGATAGCGTATTACTGTGCGGTTGGAAATCCTTGCCGTATAGGACTGACGGAGGACATCTGAAAACTCCAAAGAGGGGCCGCTGGGGAGGGGGAGTGTCACGGATATGATAATGGAGGTTGGGGTTGCAATCATTAAAACAAAGGCGTTTGTCGTTGCGGCGAGATCTTTTCACGAAATGTCAATCACCAACTTTCTCCTCTGAATGCCGGAATATTTTACTGTCGCCAACCTACATAGGGAGATTTATGGTCATCGTAATAAAATAAGAGAACTCAGTGTTCGTACGAGAAATTTAATTATTCATTTTTCCTAAGTGCTGTTAGAGAGTAGAACTGTAGAGAAATAGCCTGAAGGTTATTCGATGAACCCTGTGCCAGGTATTAATGGTAAATGTAGATATTGAGGTAAGTTGCTGGTTTTGCATTTCATTTTGAGATCTAACTTTGCATATTCAAGGCGATTCTTCGACATAAGAAAAAACTTTGATCGTTAAAACGCTGCCCTGTCGCATGTTGTGTGATGTAGAATGTGTTACACTTAACCCACGAACGTGTTCTCACTGAACTGAGTGATACACGGGGAGTGTTGCACTGGAATGGAGTCAGTAGGAAAAGTGTTAAACGTCAATCGTTTGTACAAGTTGACCCAGAAAGGCCAAACTGTCTTGAAAACTTGAAATCAATTACCATAACAGGTTCAAAAAAATGGCTCTGAGCACTATGGGACTTAACCTCCTAGGTCATCAGTCCCCTAGAACTTAGAACTAGTTAAACCTAACTAACCTAAGGACATCACACACATCCATGCCCGAGGCAGGATTCGAACCTGCGACCGTAGCAGTCGCGCAATTACCATAACAGGAAAGACGTCAGTTTGAATTCTTGTCAATTTTGAATTGAACAGTTATGAAAGACTTGCATCGTAGCAGTTCGGAAGGCAGTTCAGTCTCCGTCTCCGTTCATGGGCACAACTGTTCAAATGGGTGGAAACAGTTCGATAATACAACTTTGTAAGTGCAGCCGAGTAACGTCTCCAACACGCTTAACTTATTTTCAAAATGTGCCCCAGTCATCAACAGCGCCAACAAGCTGCAGATTGTAAATGACGTCAAATCGCTGCACACAGAGCCGGGTACAGTCCGCGCTGACCGCAACTTGCTTCGCTTCACAAGATCTCGCTCGTAGCACACCAGTCACCAGATGATGCCGAATACGCAGATCTGTCGTGTAGTTAGAACAGATTAACACTCTGAAGTCCGCAGAACTTGATCACCCCATCTGACAGACTTGCAGCGGTTTATATCAAAATCGTTACCTGCATACATTTACCTTGTGATACAAGGTACATGATACCGACGGCTAGATTTTCTCACGACGCTAAGTTGTTGCAATTTTTTCTTTATTTAGTAGAAAAAAGTTCTAAAGCTTCAACTGATATTTTTCACAGCCATCCATACCTAACATTTTTAAAAGTTAGACAGTGTCCTGTGTATAATCTGGATCCAATACACAACTACTCCCTAGTGAGTAACTTCGTTAACTGTACTCAGTTCTATTAATGTTGGTTGTCCAAGACTTACTTCCTTAGGGCCACTTAAAGAGGACGCTACAATTTCGAACAATGCTGAAAATTGACGTGTATGAAATACAGCAATCGTTGCCAGAGGGTGAAATTCTGCTCGTTCTGTTCATCCTTGAGATCCAGAGCGCCGTAAACAACTGCGCTCAGGTCGATGGTGTGTTCCTTGACTCCCTGAAGGCCATTAAGAGAAGTCTGTTCTGTCACTCAGTAAACAAAGTACGAGCTTATCGATAATCACAGGAGCTTTGGTGGTTTTATTCAAGGTTTGCTATGAAACTGAACTTAAACATGTCGTTGTTAACGGGCTGAATCTTTAGGTGAAAAAGTAGCTTCGTGAGTATCAGAAGGGAATTTACAAGGCCTTTGCCGTTGAAAGTGTGTATAATATATAAAATTCTACGCTTCGTCAGCCCGTGTGCGGACGCTGTTGTCTGTAGAAAATTTGCTTCGCCAGAAAACTAGTGTAAGACTTGCAGATGATCGATAATTGGTGCAGGGCCTAGCAGTTGAATCGGAGGGTAAATTAATATAAGGTACTGGGAATGAGTAGGCGGCAATCCCCATTACTTTATACTGTCGGCATCACTGGAAGCATATTCTACCGCAAAATATCCATATAATAAAGTTCAGAGAAATCAAATGATGGTATAAGATTCAGTGCAAGTATCCTGAGGAAATATAGCTGTTCCAAGAAAATAATGGCTTATAAACCATTGCTTCTACTAATCACTGAGCACCACTTGTCAGACAGGACCCTTAATAGATAGGGCAGGTAGAGGAGGGAACGGCGCGTTTCGTCACGAGTCGGCTTGGTATGTGCGAAAGCGTTACGGAGATGATCTTCAAGGTTCAGTAGCAGACGCTGCAAGAGGGCTGTTCAGCATCACGTAGTTTAATGATAAACTTCCGACAGAGTACGTTCCAAAGCGGGCACGTTAATGCGTTACTTCCTCTCAGATCTGGGGAAAAGATCGTAACCGAAATTTATTAACGAGCCCATACGGAAGCATTTCGTACTTTTCACGTACACCATTCGGTAACGGTAGAGGACAGGGGTCGGGGATATGATTGTTGTATTGAAGCTGTAACCTCGAAAGTGGCGTATAGATGTAGATACAAGACAGGTTCGTGTTCCAAAATTCCTAGGTCCAAAAAATTTTCTTTCCAAAGCTCGAAGAAGGTCCAACGGATAAAAACGTTAATGTTTAACACGTAAATGCTTCGAATACCGAAAAATTACAGCTGTTGCGATATTGTAGTATCAGGAGGCAGGGGAGAGTAGTAGAATGGTGTGCCTCTGGCATTTTCGATGTGGTCTGATGAGCCCGCGACGTCGGTGTGGGTGCGGGACGCCGGCGCGCCTCCGCTGGCTTTGAGCGCCGCCGGATGGCTGCGCCGTCGCAGCTGTCACTCCACACGGACGTGGGCGCCGGCTTCGTCCGCCAATCAGGGCCGACCATTACAGTAATCCCCTGCAGCGCACCCGCCGACGTCGTTACGGCTAATTGCAATTCCCCGAAGTAGTCGGCCACAGCGCGCCGGGCCAAATGGCGGTATTTTGTTTAGGAGTCTTTGTGGCCAGATTAGGCCTATTAAGGTAAGATGCTGTCGCCGGCTGCAGCGGGAGCGAGGGGGGAGCAAGACGCGGCGCAGACGAATCAGGCCGTGCCCCGCGGGGACGCGGATGGGATGGCTGCGCGGCGCGGCGCGGCGCGCTCCGGAAGCGGATTAGGGCCGGGGGAGCATCAGCCAGCCCGCCGCCGGATTGCGGAAGCCGCTCAGCGCGGGACTCGCTGCCCCGGCAAACGTCGCGAATTTTCTGTGGCTGGCGGCTGTGGCGCTGACTCTTGTCTCACAAGAATAGATCGAGCGAGACAGACCGACATCTACGTCATTTGCAGGCAAAGACAAAGCTTTCGACAAAATTAAGAATTCCTGTGCTATTGGGTATAAAACGCAGGAAGTGAAAGGTTGCCAACAACTTGTACCTAGACCACACCGCACTTTGAAGAACGGAAAACATCGAGGGAGCTAGTAAATGAGTCAGGATTGTAGCCTGTCGCTGTGTTACTTAATCTGTACATTGAGCAAGCAAGAAAAGAAAGCTAGGAAAAACCTGGAAAAAGGAATTAGTTTAGGCAGAAGAAATATAAACTGTAATTCTGTAAAAGCCGATGAAGAATTTGGAAAATGAGTTGAACAATATGAATAGTGGAAAGAGGTTATACGATGAACATCAGTCAAGAGTGAAAGGTGAGTAGTTAAGTCTAATCGAGTCAGCTGATGCTCTGAATTAAGGAATGAGACACTAAAAATAGAACTGCAGGTGTGATCCCGGCATGTCAGAAAGTAAAATTGTGTCTCAATATAGAGCGCATTTCTTGCTTGCTTCAGGACAAAATGAAACTGCCGTATGTTAGTTTACAGGTCGTCCAGTTATGTTATCGTGTATTCTGTCACAAATTTTTCGACGGTAACCGTTCTACACGAAGAAGGCATTGGCTTAGTAAATGTTCGTGATGTTTCAGGTGTTTGGTGACAGCGACCCATCGGAAGTGAAATCTATAAGTTTGAGATTCTGAGACGATTGCACAGTTGTGATCTGAAAAAATCACAGAAATAATGCTTCAACAAGGATTAAATTGGTAGAGGGTCTACGTCTTTTTCGTCGCACACGAGGCACCACTTCTCAGGCCTGCTGTTGAATTTGAGATAAGACAATAACAATTAAATTTGTCGATAATAACAGCGTAAAGGCGGGCTTCGGCTGTCGCTAAGCCGCGGTCGAGCAGCTCGCCTTGAAGACGGCGCAACAGGCATGCGCGCGCCGCGCCCCCTTTGTTGAGACGGCCGGGCTGCGTGCAAAACTTGTCACCGCTCTCATTAGGCGGCCGTTTGTGTGCTCCCTTTCATGTGCTCCCCGCAGAGTATCAGCCAGCCAGCCGCACGCCTTATTAGTTAACGCGCCGAGCCACTCGGAGCCGTTCTCTTAGGTCGCGGCCAGGCCCGCAGATTAGTGCTGCGTCGCGCCCACATTTTGACAGGAGGGCCGCCGCCTGTTATTTATTCGTTGTTCAATGGATCTCTCTTATCGCCAAGCTGTTGATAAGGGAACGGCCTCGAAGTACAAAGGGAAAGAAGTCCCGTACCCTCCATACCTCGTGCAGTAATTTGTTGTTGGCCATGTCCCGTCTTTGAATCGTGCCACTTAATATTCTCTTCTGTAATTTGTTTGAATTTACCTCTGTCGCCGTATGCGCACATTTTGGAGGAAGTTTTTTTCAGACTTAGTATCACTGATTTGCCGAAATGATAAAGTCTGCGTGTGCTATCTAATGGGATCATTGAAAGTTGCTACAGCAGGTAATTTACTGGACCGCTCCTCAGGATTTTTCATCACTTTATCTCCCTGCTACATTCCCAGGGAAGACGCTAAAATTCTGAAGTATTTGGAATCGCTGTTTAGCAATGTAGAGTGTGGTGTGCTAATGTGAGGTGAGGCGACTGACAGTTTAGAGACTATCAAAATACTTCAAGAATATAGCTAAGGATTTCCGTTCTAGGGTATATACTGTGCGCATAGCCCGCAGCACGATCAGAAATGTCAGAAGCTAATTTTTCAGAGCTCATTAGGGGCGAAGGCAGTTTTCCCGTTTTGGTACCCTGTAGAAAAGCAGACTGCTAGTGAAGGACGTTGTAATTTCATCTCCATGTTAACAGTCAAACCGTTTCAATAAGCCAGTGGGGAAGCTAGGAGTAGGAAATAACAAATCGAATTGTACGTATACCGAGTCTAATGGAAACGCACTTTGAGTAGTCAGTTACCGTCTTTGAGTCATGATTTTGAAAGAGCCACATTGGGAATAGATTGGTGAATCAGGACCGCACAAACAGCTGTGAAGCCTGAATTCAGGGTGAAGTGATAATGATTGACAGATCTAGGCGAGGGTATGTCTGATGGATTCCACTGGGGAAACTAACGATTGGAACTCTGATTAGGGCGGCCACAAGTTAAGTAACAGCCCGGCCCGTAGCAGTTAGCTCGCGCGGAGCTCTCAGGGAACAGAGAATTTGCTTGCGCCGTACATTTTTATGCTACAATGGAATTGTCAGGTACCGAAGAATGTGTAGGCATTCGTAGATTTGTGCTTGACGGGAGAGACGTGATCTCGCCATTCCTATGATACTGCCTTCCGCTACGGCCCTGTGTAAAAGAACGGTGGAGCGTGGCATAAAATCAAGGTACTGTTTCACTAGGTGTACGGTAGAGGGTAGCTGTAACAGAGAAGGGGAACATGTGCATCTGTACCCTGCGAGGCACCGTGAAGTGTGTGGGAGATGCCGCTTTTTATTGAATATGCACAAAGGCTTTATCCTGTTACATTCACGGATGGAGCATAAGAAGAATGACTACTTGTAGGCATATCTGCGAGCTGCTTTTTAACTATTTAATCTGCACGGTGTAGGTTTCTAGCGATGAAGATAGTTCTTTAAGTTTTCTAAACAGGAACTAGCGAGTTGCAAATCTTCTTTCTTCGAATGTCTGGCAGTTAAAATGTCAGAACATTTCTCGCCAGTCTGACTATTCTGTAACCGTCCGCATCACCCTGCTTCGTAAACGCTCGTGTTTCCTATAGGAAAACTGCAGTTTACCATCAGTTTACCAATGAATCGTAGCTTGTCGTTTGTTTTAGCTACAACCGATGCTACGTGATTATTTCACTTCATGTCTTTGTCCACTCCCAAATGTCGGGTATCACTGATTATATGTGACACACTGGTATGTTAATCAAAGTATTCCACGCTTTTACTTATCTCGAAGCGCACAACGTTGCATTTCTTTGCATTAAGAGCAAGTTCCCAGTCTCTGAAACGGCCGTGCACAGTGGTAGATACCACCGGATAGAATTTCTGCTTAATTAACTGCAACATCTACCAAGAGCCTCATATTGGAACTGATAGAACATATTAATGTGTGGCACGAACAGTACAGGTCCTAGTGCGTTCCGCTGAAGCACACCGGGCATTACTTCAGTGCCCGTAGGTAGCTCTCCGCGCAGGATAACGTGGTGCATCCCGCACCCCGGAAGCCTGGGACTGGCCAGTGAACTGCGGGACTGATCCGCCAGCCGGCGCAGAGGCCAGTACGCGTAGGCAACACGTGCGGGACCTGTTGATCCCGACGGGCAGTGGTCAAGAAGCCGCACTGATTCCCTCTCAAACAGACGGCGGCCGTCGCCCGCTCTTCCTTTCTTCGGTCCCCCAACATCCGGACGGAGCTCCCTCCCGCGGCAGCAGCTGGGGCGCGCCCCTCGCCTCCGTGTCAAGGTACACACGCCCTCGACGGCCTTACCAACACCGTCACGAGCGCCCCCTGCCCTAGCAGTCTGCTGCGTCAACACGTGTGTCGCATCTGCCTCTGTACTTGGGTCGTGGTGATCACTGAGTGCACAGTGTCACACGTTGAGATCTGTGCGGTTGACGTATGTGCACTCTGCGATTCTCAGTTGAGCCCTTGTTTTCGATTCCGTTTTCGTGTGCACTCCCTAAAAATAATACATAATTAGCCGAAACAGAAATTTTCTCTTTTATACGGTAGCGAGAATTAATAGCTGCTCGCAAGCAAAACGTTGGGTCTCACAGTATTTTACTGTTCGCTGTATTTCAAAAGCAAATTGCAGTATAGGGCAAACTCTAAGAGTTATCTACCCGTCGACGTTTTTAAATCTAGTTACAGATGCAGCACTAATCAAGATGAGTAATAAAGCGACCTTGATTAGCTTATGGCGTTCGTCTAAAATATAAGGAAAATAAGAACAGTGTGAAACATAAATGAGGGTGGCTGCGCAGTTTGGACCTCCGTACTACAACTTGAGCGGAAAAGTCTGAGATTGGATGAAACGATCTCATCTCCCGAGCGAAGTTCACGCCAGACAATATGGAAGTGTCGAGGGCACATGGCATAGTTTAAGTGATATAAAGGTCTTTCGTCCTTGTGACAGCCTTGAGGACTTACAATGCCGCCAGTGATAATCAGATAACAAAGAAACATTATGAGTTCATTAAATCTCATCAATTGGCTTAGTGTTTTAGCTTCTAACATTGTCCGTGGGGGGCGTGAGAATGCTGCTCATTTGTCACACAACTTATGTGGCAAAACACTGTTGCACTGTTTTTGCTGTAATGACGTAAACATCCGGAGAATTCTATTGTGCATCCCTTCGATTAATATGGTATGCCACTCTGCCGGAGCTGGAATACGGACGCTAAAGAAATAGTACATTCCAGAAGTCATTAGACGTGAATTAACGTAGCTCTGTCGTGTCTTTCGCGAAACAGCATTCCCATAAGTAGCAAAAGTACGCGCGTCACGAGAGCGCAGATTCGTTAAATGCAGCGGCACGCGTAGCCACGTTTGCCGTAATAACTGTTTCACTACGAAGAAATATGCTTGGGCCGGCATTATTTTCATAGATTTTGCCTCTTCCGGAAATATTTTATACATAGAATTTTCTGTCCTAACATATTTTTCAACCCTTATTTGTAAAGTGTAGAGGCCATCGATTGGTTAATTCATAATTTTTCTGCTTTGCTAGTACATTTTCCATCTGGAACTTAAGTAACTTATTAAGCTGAGCACGGTCTTTTCTCTTGAATCTCTTTCGGTTTCTTCGGCAGCCCTCGCCACAGTTAACATTCACTATAAAACGTGTTCTTCCTCAAGTCGGGAATTGAAACGAAGCAGTTCATGAAACAAGTATGAGCGTAACAGCGGTTAACATTTTTTGCGTTGAAAAGATTAAGCTTGAGTTCAGAGTTAATATGCCATTTCTGCTTTACAAGTGTCCAACCTTTCTTTGAAACAGAGCCTTATTGCTTGAGAATACAGTTCTATAAAAGCGGAGATGTAGGCATGAAATCCTTCGACTACTCTCACTCGTCGAAGACGTCCAGACATCTAGAATAGCTGATACAACGCTCAGTGTCTACACTACTTGGAACAGCTTATGTATGTCTTCTTGTCAGAAAACAAATTGTTAAGACAGTTAAAATAAGAGAAGACACGCCTTCAAAAGGGCGAAGTCCGTGCATCCACTTTAATTGTAGAGCTGACCTCGCTATACTTGGGACGAAGAAGAAATTCTTCTGCTGGGGATGGTCACGTGTAACAAGATTCAGGTTGCTGTATCGTTCGCATGGGAGAGCAGTCGAGGCCCAGTTGCGAAAGCCGCCGGCGGCGTGCCACGGTAGCGGGCTGGGTTGGTTCGGCGCGTGCGCTGAGGCCGCGCACATGTCGCGCGAGCGCGGTCAGGGGATACCCTTGATAGCGCCCGCCGGCCGGACAAATATTTACCGCGCATCCTCCAGATGCATTCTCATCCAGCCCCGGCCACCGAAATAAACCCTGCCGCGTTCACAGGCGCGCCGCTGGTAATTGTTTGCGCTGCCGGAGCCTCCAAATAAATCCCGTTCCGTTTGAAATCGGTGACATCATTGCTGTTTCCTTGTTCCCTGTGTCAGGGCGCCGGCGATTAACGGCAGCCGCTGCTCGAACGCAGGTTCCTCAGGTGACATAACTGCTCTGCTTGTTGGTGCGCTGCGCTTTTACAGCTCGAGAGGACGGCTGCGTGACCTTGCAGGAATTTGCAAAGTAGCTATACTGTAAAGTGCAAAGTGGTTCGGTCCGCGCAGACTGACGTTTCTTCACCCAACCTGTAATGAAAATGTCATGGGCGACTTCGCGTCCTGTTCTGCAACAGAATATCCATCTGAGTTTGTTCCACACCGCATAGTCTGCCATAATGTTGTGGTCTGAAGGTGGTGATAGTTATAGTAAATTGTTTTCAAATGAGGATCAAGACAGTTCAGCATATATTTTTATGATCGCGACTGTGCTCCCTGTTGACTTGTATAAATTCTTTTGTAACGTTACAACGGTCGCACCTTTGTTTCTCTTCTTCATTTCATATATTTTCCCGCATTGATTTCATACGAAGGCCCTTTATTACAAGAGTGGTGCTGTTACTAGCGTTCTTTTTGCCCCTGTGTGTGTGTGTGTGTGTGTGTGTGTGTGTGTGTGTGTGTGTGTGTGTGTGTGTGTGTCCTTTTAGAATAAACGAAGTAACGCTAACCGCGTTGGTAATGGGATATGCAGCAGGGCACAACATAGTTAGCAATAAATTTCCTATAATAATATTGGACCAAGAAGCGTCAAATGAAAATAGAAAGAAAAACAGAAGCGTCAAATTAAAATAGAAAGAAAAACAGTGAAGAATTGTATGCATTTCGAGTTAACTTATTTGGACAATAGTTCTGTCCTAAACCTATTGTATTGTAACCGGGGACCTAGAAACGACGGAGAGGCTCCGTTCCCGCCGCAGCCGCAGTCTTCCACACCTCACGACGACTACCGCAGTCCACTTCACCCCTCCGCCGCGCCACACCGAACCCTTGGTTATAAGGGGAACCAGCCAGCATTCGCCTAGGCAGATGGAAAACCGCCTAAAAACCATCCACAGACTGGCCGGTTCACCGGACCTAGACACAAATTAGCCGGGCGTATTCGTGCCTGGGACCAGGCGCTCCTTCCCGCCCGGAAAGCCGTGCGTTAGACCGCACGGCCAACCGGGCGGCCGTCCTAAACCTAACCTAGAAATGAGTGCCAATCTTAGCAAGTTCTATGCACTCTACACATTGTAGTACACTGATTCTCAGATTTTAAAAGCGACTTTTTATCATCTATATTGTGTGTGTGTGTGGGGGGGGGGGGGGGGGGGGGTGCGTGTGCGTGCGTGCGTAGTAGTAGGCAGTTTCTTTTGGACTGTAGCGGATTATTCGTCGTACGTAGATTCTGAGAAGCAAGTTGCCCTGTCGTTATAACCAGATACCAGCGGCTACATTAGCGACATTTTATTCCGCAAGTGTTCATCGACAGTGTATAGAAACTTCATCCATGGTTACCTCCTGCTATTTAAAAAAGGCAAAGAAAGTTTTTCTTTTTTTCTAAAAGATATGACTTCTCATCAATAATCGTTTCCTTGTGTTATATGTTTCGTTTATCGATCTATATGCCCTCCTCTGCTCCATTCCCGTAACAACATCTGGGAGTTTCAATAATGTTTATGAACAGACTATTCAGGATAAATTTTGTTTATTAATATTACGTCTCGCTTTAAAGTGTTCATGTAACTACATTATCTGGCGAGTCGTTTTTGCGTTTCTGAAAAATACGTTACTTTCACCTAAAGTCTTGTCGAGGTTTTTATCTTTTTTTATTGTTATTTGTTCGTCTTTGGGTACACCAGTACAGTTAGTTCCATCTTGTAGTGCTGCCTTTCCTTTGAAGGCATCAGTCCAAACTGTCTAGTCACATTAATCTGATCACCTGCCAAAAGCCAGAATAACCGTATTTCGCACGGCGGACCGCCGCGAAATGTGCAGGAAGAGACTCGGTGAAGTTCTGGAAGGTACCGACAGGGATGTCCAGCAATGCTGACTCCAGTGCCGTGGTCAACTGCGCTATGTTTCTCGATTGAGGATCCATACCGCGAACAGCACGATCGAGGTAGCCCCACAGATACGGTAAACTCACCTTGGTGCTCTTCGAATCACGCACGTACACAGCGGGCTGTGTTACACGTTGCATTGTTTTGCTGGGAAATGGCATCGTGCCGAGGAAAAGCGGACTGCATGTTGGGGTGGACATGGTCCCCAAGGATAGATGCGTACTTGTGTTGATCTATTGTGTTTTCCAGAATGACGAGATAACGCAGGGAATGGCACGAAATCATTCCTCAGAACATAACACTCCCTCCGTCGGCCTGGACGATTGTTACAGGGCCGTACACGCCAGTGGCCATGTATCCGATGAAGCATAAAACGTGATTCATCTGAAAAGGCCACCTGTTACCACTCAGAGGACGTTCAGTAGCGGTATTGGCGTGCAGATTCCAGCCTTCGTCGCCGATGAACAAGCCAGCAAGGGTGCACGAACTACGCGCCTGCTGCGAAGGTCCATACACTGCAGCATTCGCTGAACAGTCGTTGGGGAGACTCTGTGTTAGCCCCTGGGTTCCTTTGGGCAGTCAGTTGCTCAGCAGTTGCACATCTATTCGCCCGAACTTCTCACGCTACCCGACGTCCCCCCCCCCCCCCCCCCCCCCCCCCCTGTTATCTAAGGCCCTTGCTGCACCGAGTTGCCTCGGCGCTGATTTGGATAGTGCCATTTTGCCATGCACGGTATGCTTTCATTTCGTAAATTCTTCAATCTTTGTCCCGAAAACCAGTGATCATGGCCGTATAGGACGTCAGATAAATCGCTCCGTTTGATAAATAGCTCCGTTTCCGCAATGCCACAACGACTGCTCTTTTTTTCCTCGTGCTTTACATACTCAGCAATGCTCGTACTGCGGTCTGTCAGTGGTGCAAGAGTCGTTATTGCACGTTGCCGTCGAACAAAGCGGGTGGTCACAGTAATGTGGCTGGACCGTGTACCCTTATCTTAGCTGTCACATCTGAGGAAGTTAAAACATATTTCAGCGACACGGTGAGTAACGTACAGATAAATACTTGGGCCTCGCAGGTTAACAAGCAGGTGTCTAAAAATCGAAAACACACACACACGCGCGCGGAATGTAATCCATAATTTTAACTCGCAATACCAACAGTGGCTTGTGAACGTCTATTTTCTTTGTGATCAAGAATGTTAGCAGACCTAAAGGAAGCTCTTGAGTCACGTGGACCCGCTCCGTAAGTGGCCATACTGCTGGCAGCCCAAGTATAGAGGGTCCACTTGCTGGATCTGGATGTGGAGTGTTGTCGGTACAGACAAAAACATTGATGAACTCCAGCAATATTATGGAATGGCAATAAGGAACAACACACATGACCTACAAGGAATGAAAAGAGCAGTGTGAACTACATTCTTTCACAAATCATCCACTGATGATACACCTATACATGGTCTTTGCCCACCTGGTGCTGATTCATGGTGCAAGTACCGCAAAGCTCAGGCAGCGGGTACAGAGGAACAAATTAGGCACAGAAATAGCGTACCATCTGCAGTGGTTTAGGTAATTAAACCAATATATAGAGAGTTAGCTCATCCTGGACTTCTTTCCAAATGACTCCATGGTCGAACGCAAAACCCGAACGAGTCTTTCAATAATGTCATTTGGGCCCACATACCAAAAAATGTCTGTGTAGGCATGAAAATTCTATGCTTGGGTGTTTTTAATGCTGTGACAATATTTAATGATGGCGGTAAGGTAAGAATTAGGGCACTAGAGCAACTTGGTGTCACTCCAAGAGCCAACATACTCCAAGCCTTCCAGCGAATGGATTGACTCAGGATTATGAAAGCTTAGCGTGCAGCAGAGGAAATGGTCTAAACAGGCAAGAGGCAGGAAAAGAAGGAAGCTTCTAGGTTTGCAGGATGATCAAGTACACGATCCAGATAATGCTGATTGTGGGCCTGCCTGTTTATAGGAGCTGGCATGGCTCTGTATGTTAGTTTAGATCGAATAAAATGTATCAATTTGACTTCCCGGAAATGTCATTTTTTGAAATATTTGACCCATTATCTCAGGAATGTCACAGATACATATGTCTTATTTTACTCTGTTACCTTGTAATATACTGCACCTGCTGAACCACCAAAAAATCTCTACTTGTAACGGTTTTTACTTAGAGAAGGAACTGGACTTTTTTTTAAAAAAATGTACATAATTTTTGAAAAATCATAACTTACTAATTATATGTCTGTATATTCTGATTCTGGTTCAGTACTCAGAAAACGAGAGAAACTATACTTCCTAAAAATTTCAGATCTCTTATCTCTTAATGGTTCTGAGATAATTGCAAATTTAATACTATAGGTATAGGACGTATGTACTCCTCTTACGTGCACTTGCGGTTATTGTACTTATAGAACACGTTTGTAATGACGTCCATTGTCATTTCAACAACCAGTCAGCAGAGTCTAGAAGTCACGCTAAGAAACACACAATAAAATACATTTTATCATTGGACACGTTTCGATTTTCTGTCGCTATGCTAGAACGTATTCACTATGGACGTGTAATTTCAGTAAAATAGTAAAATATTATTCCGTTATGTGCCACGTTCTCAATTAAATTTCAGTATGTGCAGATGGTTGCATCTAAATGTATACTCAGCCAGTGTGTGCCGGAGAGACGTTACGCCACTTCAGAAACAACTATCTTTTTACCTAGCCTGCTCCAGCGTGCTGCACTGACAATTATGGTGTAGTACATATATTTTCAGATTTTGATGAAAATTCCCGTTACGGGAACGTGTTCGTGGGTGCTAGTCGCTTACACTAAAAAAAAGGGGGGGGGGGGAGCAAAATCGTAATGTGATAGTTATGCATTATTTACGTTTCCGGGTATTTAATAATATTTGTGCAGTCGTTGAAAACGGAGGCGGGCAGATCGTGGACTCTTAGTGTAGTCGAAGACGTGTCTGCCCGCTTCCTCTTCCGTGTATTGCGGAGACGACACGAATGAAGGAGAAGAGCGGCAGAGTTAAATCTTAGGGCGAGGAGGTGGGCGACCGCTTAAGCCGGCGCGTTGACGTCACGGGCGCGGGCAATTCTCGTGATTTATTCAGCAGCGGCGGAAAGACACGGCGGTGACGAGCGTCCATAATGCATGCGGCCTGGAGGGTGCAGGGTTGGGGCGGCTTACGTGGCGCCCAGGGACGGCGGAGGCCTCGCTCTCTGTCTCGCACACACGTCTGTCCTAAAAGTATTAACAGCAACCCGCTGCTCGCCACTACTGTACGTCTTAGCTGAAGCTCCACTGCAAACGAAGGCGTGTTTACTATCTGGATTCTGAGCTACCCGTCGTGGATTTCAGATGACGATTCTCAGGTAGATCGTCTGTACTGGAGAAAAGTACCCCGATGATGAAGCAGAGCATCGAGATGATAATTTATTTTTACTGTACCGGTTATCTCAATATTCTGACCTGGCAAGTGAAACAGATTTTATTTAGCCTTGATAGCTAAGATAAGCTGACCGTAGTCCTTACAAAACGAAAGTGATCCAGTAACTGCTCCCTGGTGAATTGTTATTTTAAAAAAGAGAGGTTTCACTATTTTGTGTGGCGCTCTGTATTGGTAATTGAAAAATAAATTTTGATAAGAAGAAATTAACTGGAGTGCCGTTAATTAAAAGAAGCAGCCAAGTAAAAAAATAGGGTTTAAATTATCAGACAGCACAAATAAATTTACCACTAAGAGAGAGAAAATTAATAATTCAAGATTTTTTGTTGTAACCTTTTTTGGTACCGCTGGAGTGGACTGAGCGCGCACTTCGTTTGTTGGCGTATGCCTGTCATTAATATTACGCGCTATGCCCGGAAGTAGTGACCGGAAACTGCGTTTACAGAGCGGCTTAACAGATAACAGGGACGCACGAGTGACCGCTACAATTTCGAACATCAGCTGTGTTCGGCAGCGACCAGCAAACGATATGTGGGCAGTCTTGCAAGTCTCCTAGCTGAAACATAAAAAAGTTGCCATTCAAGGTTAATGTCGGTGAAATGAAACGTTGGTAAACAAAAACAATTATTCGTATATTTACGATACTTTTACGTACATAAATATTTCACACACCTTGAAAATATCTGACAAGTACAGCGATCGTTAAGAGAGGAGACATCAGTAGAGAGCGGGCCTCAGGGGAGTGAGAGAGGGAGGCAACTGAAGGCAACTTTACTGTTATTTTTCCTCAGTCTCTTCCTGTTCTGGAAGCCTCTTGCGTGGAAAAATCTTCGAGAGACTTCGCTGCGCTCCTTTCCGATGTGGCTGATCGCATAAAATTTGATCGTTGACGACGCTTGCGCTGCGTCCGATGTATTATTTGCCAATTAAAAATACAGTTGCTCTCTTTCACTAATTTTAACATCACTATGCCCTCTCACATTACAGAATTAATTACAGTCACATTATAAGACAATTTAAAGACAATACACGGAGTTAATAAAAAATACAGCGTTTCTTTAGTAGGTTTTATAAATTATTTTAGCTCTAGGCTTAAATTTATTTACAGATACAAAAAACGTTTCACTGGCTTGAGAGGACATCTCAGAAGATGCTAAATGACAAATCGGTGGGACCTAAATGACAAATCGGTGGGACTGTTAGCTTTAGATAAAGTTGTGGGTTTGACGTTCTCACAGTTGGCTACCAGTAGATGAGATTTTATCCTCCAGCAGCAAAATGTGAACTGTACATCGACTAGTTTTGTACATAATTAAGAAATTAATATTACATTCTAAATTTCGAGATAATGATGATTTCGAAAGGGAGGAAAAAGAGTCAGTTATGTCACCTTGCTTGTTTTGAATAGTGGCTTTCTTGTAAATTACCAAGCAAGGTGGCGCAGTAGTTAGCACACTGGACTCAGATTCGGGAGCAAGACGGTTCAAATGCACGTTCGGCTATCCAGATTTTGATTTTCCATGATAACGTATGTATGTCGGTGCGTGAGAAACAGTGTGCTGTAATCGAGATTCATTAATTCTGAGAGCACCTCCACTCATGGAGCATCCTCTCCTGGAGCCGAACAAACCAGACATCACACGAACGCTGCGACCTCCACAACAATCCGATGCCTCGGTTCCATGGATCATTCTCCATACAGTCCCGATATGGCCCTATCTGATTTTCGTCTGTTTCCAAAAGATAAAGAACACATTCGAGGACTTCACTTTGACAGTAGTGAAGCGGTGCAAGCAGAATGAGGTTGTGGCTCCGTCAGCGAAGTCAAACATTCAAAAGTGACGGGTTTCAACAGACTGGTCTGTAATTGGGAGAAATGTGTTCGTCGCCAGGGTTACTATGTTTAGAAATCAATATGTAGGCATGAAGAATAAAGATTTAGGATATCAGTCAAGCTTGTTTTATTTAAAAAGCCTTAAGAGTTTTCACATAAATTCGGAGGCATTACTTTCCAGCACGCCCTGGTATTCCGGGTGGACTCAATTAGGGTCTTCCTAAGGCTGCTTCGTGGAAGATCGGTTCGATGCATCGTTCGGATTTGCCATAAAAGAAATGTGTACAGGTTGAGCCGAAATTCGCGCGTTCGGAAGCCAAAGCAGAAAGTCCTTGCGTACTAACAGTACAACAGTCTCTTTAAAAGTCTCGTGCTGTATATTTTCGGTAGCACATGGACGTCAATGAAAGCCAGTTTGGCAACAGTGTAAGTACGAGGGCAGATCAGGAAGTCCATGCGCCCCCCCCCTTTTTTTTTTTAGCAAAATTAGGTGAAGTCAACATATCCATTCCCAGCTTTGTACCTTTCCTGGTTCGTGGCGTTCTTATCGGCTGGTAAATCCGCCTCATGGCGCTGCTGTCAGTTGTTAAAGATGGCAGTTTTGCTTCACTCGCCCACAGCGTTAGAGCAACGAAGAGTGATTCGTTTTCTATGGAGAAAGGGACGAACGCCCATCGAGATGTAGAGGGAAATGTAGCTCACATGTTGGGAAAAGAGCCTCGCTTTGAGAACTGTGAGGTGGTGGTGTTGAGAGTGGATAGAAGCCGTGAAGTCTTACATGACAATGAGCGGTTAGGGAGACTGCTTTCGTCGCTGGCTCATGACCACGCGGGAATCTTGGCAAAGAAGTGCTCTTGATGATTGTTGTATTTACACGTCAAAAAATGCTACTCACAACTCGCCATTCTAGTCCTTAAACGGATGTACAATATACTTTCACGTAGAAACATAAGGTTGTAGGTGTGCACTACACTACTACAATACACTGTAAATGTTACTTGCGCAGTGGCGAAACCGTATGGATAACACATTGAGTAAACCGAACCGTGTGGTTACTTCGTGTTAATGCTACTACTCTGAGCAAACAGCCTGCTGGAAGTTAGACCACCACGTAACTAATAGCGACTGGTTGCGGAGCGGTTCTCTTTAACAGTGTCAAATGTATTCTCGGACAGACTAGCCCACAAATATGATATTTGCGTATTTCTCGTGACGATTCTCCGGCAAGTTTCCCTTTGCGTTCCCGCTTTGCACGCCCACAGACACTTCCAGTTTTAGACTCCCTAGATGCACGAGCGGAGCAGCTCGGCGTGGCTGCCGCAAGGAGCGTGCGGGGCGCACCTGCGTGACGTAATGAAGCGCGTTACGCAATTAGCAGCCGAGCCGGCCGCTTCGCCTCACCTGCTGCCCGCCGCCGCCTGCGTAGCCAGCCGTTCCGTCCCTGGCTGGGGGTGAGCGTGGGCGTCACCCCGCATTCCTGTCAGTTCGCTGCTGGTGCGCGGCGCCTCTTCTGTGCGAAATTTTGCGACTACGTACCTACATCCGACATACGATTCGTGACGGTACGTGTACGTGCTGTTAGGAGCTGACGACGTCGACACAGGTCAAGAAGACTGATGACAACAAAAAGGCGTATTTTCCCCGAGTGAAATGAGGAATATTAAGACTTAAACGTGCCGTCGCTGACGATGTACTTAATGGTGGAAAGCAGGTTCGTATACTGAAGTATGGAGGAATAAATCGACCTTATCCTCCATTTACCTTAAGCGGTTTAAGGAAACGAAAACCTAAATCTCGATGGCCAGAAGGGGATTTAAAGCACCGTCCTTGGTGTCTTGCCACTGCGTACCTTGTTTAATAAATTTCCGTGTTCGACTATGGTTTTGTTTTAGCGTTTCGCACTCCAGGTTTTCAGCATAAAAATCAGACTTAGAAGTACTTAAACCTAACTAACCTAAAGACATAACACACATCCATGCCTGAAGCGGGATTCGAACCTGCGACCGTAGCAGCAGCGCGGTTCCGGACGAAAGCGCCTAGAACCGCCCGGCCACAGCGGCCGGTTTTTAAGTATATTACTACTATATAGACACTCAAACAAATTTGTTAGAGCTGCTTTCTGTTGCGGTAATGACTTCAGCTAGGATTGTACACCGAGGGACTGTGCACAGCAATAGACAGCCGTAGATCCATCTGGCTACTGCGAACGGATACTCGAGAACATTTAAGTGAGAGTGCATCGGTTTCTTCGATTTAGCTAAAAATGAAACTCAGTTATTCAGTAAACTGGAAATTGATATCAATACCAAACTGAAAAGGAATTTATTTATATATTGCAAGTACAGTCGGCGAAGCTGACCGTTAGTTCTTGCCTCATCTATAATAAGGCGGAAACTCAAGAAACAGCAGTACACTGGATCAAAAAATTAAAATAAGAAGGTCGTATTATAAAAGGACCCTTCTCTGAGATTAATATCGAGATATGCACGTTCTTATAGCTCAGCGGCGGAAAGTTACACTTTGCCCAGACATAACTGGACCAAACGTAGCCGGCCGGAGTGGCCCAGCGGTTCTAGGTGCTACAGTCTGGAGCCGCGCGACTGCTACGGTCGCAGGTTCGAATCCTGCCTCGGGCATGGATGTGTGTGATGTCCTTAGGTTAGTTAGGTTTAAGTAGTTCTCAGTTCTAGGGGACTGATGACCTCAGCAGTTAAGTCCCATAGTGCTCCGAGAAATTTGAACAATTTTGAACTCTTTACTACCGAACAGCGTCTGTAACTCGCAGACACGTACCGCCGCGATGAAGCATATAAAGCCGCGCCTGGCATTTTGTCGCCTGCACTTTCACGAGCAATGTGCATGGCAGCCTTGAAATATAAAGAGATGGTTAATCGAAACAGAAACATAATGAAGAGACTTATGTCGACTGTCTGTTTTGTGCACGGCAAGAGGTAGCGCTTCGAGGCGATGACGAATCCGAAGTGAAGTGCCACTAAATGAAATTATTTGGATTTCATGGCAGAAGGAGAACTACACAAAAATCGTATAGTTTGCAATGTAGTATTTAAACGCACTTCCACCGAACAAAATGAAGTTATATCTTTTATTATTGATCTTGTTAAAGAACAAATTTCAAGTTAAACTGAAGCCTTTCGTATCAGTAACAATGAATGTCTCAATTAGAAGTCATATTTTTTTTTGTTATGCAAATTAGGAATCAGGAGAAACACAACAGAGATTCGTTGAGTTTCATGATGTATCCAAAGACTGGAATGCACAAGGAATAGCCACCGTTTTGATGCATGTACTAAGCAATCGGAATATTGATAAAACCAAATTAGTATCGCAAACATACGACGACTGCAGTGCAATGGCGGGAAAAAATTCTGGTGTCCATTCAGTTGTGAAAAATGCGTATCTTCATGCTCTCTTTATCTACTGCTGCACACAGCAGTTAGCCCAGCACTCCTCTATGCTTGTAAAAAATTACGCAAATAAAGATTTTTGTGGCAGATCTGTAAGGATTTCAAGCATTTTTAGTAGGTCCACTAAAAGATGTGAACTGAGGGATCCCAAGCCCTTGGGAAACAAGATAAAATTTTCATTAACGCGCTGTACAAACCTTATTCTTCCCTATAAAACTATGAAAGCCGCTTCTATTGATGTGATAAACAGAGGTGGGTACGACGATTACATCAAGCAATTTGATTAAATAATATACTGAATGATAAAACTTGTGATGAAATTATTCTGAAATGCATAGTTTAATCTAGGAGCATTATAAATTCAGCAGGAGTATCTGGAATTAATTTTAACTGAACAGAAACAAGTATTCATAAATTTAGAATGCTAGCATTCGAAATAATTGACACAATAATAGTAAACATGGAGAGAACATGCAAGAAATATAATTAGAATTGTATTAACACCTTCAGCTGCTGACCGGCGTTGAAATATATCAACGGGGACAGATAAAAATGTGTGCCCCGACCGGGACTCAAAGCCAGGATCTCCTGCTTACATGCAGACGTTCCATCGATCTGAGCCACCGAGGGCACAGAGGTTAGTGCGACTGCAGGGACTATCTCGCGCACGCCTCCCGCGAGACCCACATTATCACCTCGTATGCACACACACTACATTCGTAGAACAGACACTATATTCATATAAATATATTGCAAGAAATAGGTTTTCACAGGACTTGTAAAATAGAAAAAATAGAAAAAAAATCAGTTTACATTAGGCCCTACAATTTCTTGACACTTGAAGTTGAAATATGCTTAAAATGTATCCCTTCTTTGAGACTGAAAACTGAAAGGATAACTTACTTCTATGTTTACAGCATTAAGGATGAACATCTAGAACGACGCTGTCATCTTAAGTCATCATAAACAATGGATTAAAAAATGTGTTCTCGGAATGTGTGAAGTTAGTGTCGTCGGCTCTTGCAATTCCAGCGAAAGAAGCATGGGCACATTTAAAAAGGTTAAAACATACCGTCGCAACACAATGACGAGTACACCGTCAGACTTGGCGATTTGCAGTACAGACTTGGCGATTTGCAGTAGTGTCATACATCGTAGCAAAAACATGTAACCAAATTACTTTTGCAGTCTTTCTGTTTTACAGTTTTTGTTTTAAGATCTTTTTTCTTTTTCCGTAATTCGTAATTCTCAGCTTATTCTACAAAACAAAAAATGCCACGCTGCCCCGGTGACCAGCAGTATTAGTCTTGCAAGCTGTGCAGGACATCTGTTAATTTTGGAGGGTATGAAAATGAAGCTGTGAGGTCTAGATGTAGGTCGTGCTTGGATTGCTGAGGCAGGTTTGAGTCCCCGTCCGGTATACAGTTTTAATCTTCCAGGAAGTTTCAAGCCCTCTTGTTTATGTAGAATTTGTCACCTTTCACCGCCATCAGCGATAACAGCTCGCAACATTTGGGATAAAAATTCGCAAAACAACGCTACGACCACGTTTAATGCTCGCCTTGGCTACAACATTTTTTAAAACTGTTTTTGGACTATTTTAATACATTCAAAACTAGATACGATTTTTACGTCCTTTGGGATTAGGTACTACTTCTTCTTATAGTGTTGGCACTGCACTCCACACTAATTTCTTCCTGCTTGCGTTCATGAACTGGCGTGCCTCAAAATGGAAAACACAAATCCTAGTATTCTTCTACAGATACTGCGTAGCCTTCTTCATAAGGTCCACCGTCCTCATATTTATAAACCACTTCTTGCTCCTTCGGAGTGAAAATAAACAAGTACTAGATGGAAGAAAAACACAATGCTTGCAGATTAGACCACAAAACATTTTTGCACTACCCTTAGAATATTATAATTCTCTCTTCGTTTACGCCCACATAGTGTAGGCTCATACAATCCGGAACGTTTCCTTGCTTTCATGAACTTCTTATGACACACTAATTCTAACAATTTGTTGGATATTTGTACAGGACCATAGAGTAATTACTTGCAGCTAGGCGTTTTCTTACTTACTCTTATAGATAATCGCAAAAATGTATAGGTAAGCAGGCCTATACTTTATACAATAGTAACATCATAAAATGATGGTTAAGATTTTGGGCGGTTATCGTAAGAGACGAAGTTCCTCACATGCCCAAAATTATAACTAACCAACCTGAAATGAGCATCCCACGCCCGGGTTCCCGGGTTCGATTCCCGGCGGGGTCAGGTATGTTCTCTGCCTCGTGATGGCTGGGTGTTGTGTTAGGTTTAAGTAGTTCTAAGTTCTAGGGGACTGATGACCATAGATGTTAAGTCCCATAGTGCTCAGAGCCATTTGAACCATTTTTTTTAATGAGCATTTGTTATTCGTAACATTATTATCTTCGTCAGAATCCTTTAAAATCGAAAAAGGAAAATTTCCGGATTATATTTTTGATTGGTGCTAAAATTTATAGCGTCACAGTAAGTTCCGAAATACCGCATTTCGGAAGTGCTTCTCCTCTCCCTATACGCATAGACAACCGTAGCAGTCGCAGGTTCGAATCCTGCCTCGGGTATGGATGTGTGTGATGTCCTTAGGTTAGTTAGGTTTAAGTAGTTCTAAGTTCTAGGGGATTAATGACCACAGCAGTTGAGTCCCATAGTGCTCAGAGCCATTTGAACCAATCGTCTCGCAGTATGTTATGTTTATACAGGCCAGCCGCTTGGCACGCTGCAGCAGTGAAATTCCAGAAAATATCTCGGAGTTTTCCTGACTCGTATGTTAGATTGTAGAACCACAATCTAATGTTATGACTCCGAACGCTCATTGGCCGTCAGAGAATGCGCGACGACGAAGCGTCAGGTGTAGAAGGTCTCACAAGTCAACACAACGAGTGAAGTTCATGTGCATCAGCGCACGGTGTTCTCTTACGTCCGGAGGTGGTAAGCGGTAAAATGTGTAGGAACCACGAGGTCGGCGGGGGAGGTGGTAGCCAGCAGGGCCATCTGCCGGAGAAGCGGCCAGACCTAAGGAATGTGCGCCATCTGTTATTTACCATGGCCCTTGACCTGCCCGCAAAGGGCAGCTTTCTCTATCTCTCTCTCTCTCTCTCTCTCTCTCTCTCTCTCTCTCCCTCTCTGTGTGTGTGTGTGTGTGTGTGTGTGTGTGTCACACACACACACACACACACACACACACACATTTTGTCTGCGCGCGGTTGGAATTTCCTCCATTCTGTAATGGCGGCGGCTGCCTTGCCCCCAGCTCTTCGTTGCAGTCCGGGCGGACCGTCCATTCAAATTTGAATCGAATGAAAATTCCAGGCGCCTGCCCCACGGGCCCTGGCGCGTTGCGCTCGGCTGGCAAGGCTCTGCTGCAGACATGTGGACGCGGCGTCCGCGATTCGCGTGGCCCACGTGCGGACACGGCCGCAGAGCGCTAATTGCCGCCGCTCATTAGGCATGGCTGCGCCGCGGAATGCAGCCCCGGTACCGTCTCGCGCCGCGCCGGCCAAGGCCCCATTTGATTTTTAAATCAGCCTCCGCGGCTAACAATGAGCGCTCCTTTGTATTGTCTCCTTTCGGAGGTCTTCGCGGTAGTGTCACATCCGCAAGGCGCTTGCTGGACTTCAGGGCGTTGGTCCCACCACTGGGAAGGCGGATCTACATTGACTTTGCGGGTAGAGATCCTCCGTTCATCACAAAGCGCCGATCTGTCTGTGGCCGCGAGACCTCTATCGTTGCTGGTGCCTGTTGCACAAAAGCTCGTTCCGGGGTTACACACATCTACGTTTGCTTCCAAGTACTACAGTAAAGAAGCATCGTTTGCTACAACGGTATAGCGGCAGTGATACTCGTACAAGGTGAACGGCAAAATTCAGGAAAAATGTGCAGCCCGTCTGTTTAGTATTTAGTGCAGTCCGTCTCTTCAATAGTTATTACTGTCGGATGCGAAAGGCGCAACGTTGGACCGTCCGAAGAAGATGGGTTATAGGAATACAGCTCAACATTCTTTTCATAACTAAGGTAATCTGCTTAAAACAAAATATAAGACAGCACAAGGTAGTGTCGAACGCATGATAATTTCTTATTGCATCAAGGACGGCCTTCAACACATGAAGAGAGCATGGCTGCTAAGAAATGGTAGGACTTTCTGCGGTTGTTGTAGAAACCCAACACGACGGATATATATATATCTCCCTCCCCTTCTGTTTCGAAGGTCGTACCATGTTAGAGCTTATTTTCTTTTTCATAATCAATTTAATTATGGGAAACGCAAAGAAACAGAACGTACGAGCATGACATGAAACGTTTTCTTGCATGATATATTCTATATACTGACTTGGTTATGCACTTTGCTCGAGGAGTCGGACAACATGTTACTTCCCCGCGCATACATCTCATGTATTGACCACGAGGAGTAAATTCGAAAAATTAGAGCCAGTGCAGAGGCTTACCGACAATCATTCTTCCCACGCACTATTCGCGAGTAGAACAGGGTTGGTGGGATCAGATTGTTGTGCCGAAAGTACTCTCCGCCATGCACCATTAGGTGACTTGGGGAGTATGATGCAGATGTACAGCAAGTTGTAATTCTTAGATTCACCGTCAATGTTTGTTACTCCAATTGAACGAAGGTAATGTTGACATGTGATTCACTTCATTGTTTAACTTAACATGCCACTAACTTAATTGCTCTGCCAGCATCAAGCATGTAGCATCAAACGTTCACGGACTGTGCAAGCTCGTAGCAAGAACCGCTTAATATTCATCAGGGACTTTTTATCCGGTACAGTGCAGTAGAAGTGTACTCAAATGCGGAAATGGCAGATGCTAGTTTATTGTACTAATTAGCAGATGGTAATGGCGGTGGCACAAAATGTGTTTGTATCGAGAGAGATTTCCAAAAGGACGGTGCCCCGACAGCAGGACGTTTGAAGTAAGTGATCGCCTTAAGGAGCGTGGAACGTTTAAGCCTACTAACACACCTCGAAGGACGACGACGCTAGCTCAACTGGAGGAAGAACATTTGCGTGTAATTAACGGCAACCCTACTATCTACGTGAAACACTTGACTTCAACAAGTTACGTTGACCACATGACTGACTGGAGAGTATTGCATGAGAACCTGCCGTATCTGCCCCATGTACAGCTTGTCGGTTGTCTTGCATGAGTACATTTCAACGAATGATTCAGTCAACGTTTGGGTCGTCATTGTTGGCGATCGTTAGAGCCTTATGTTACGAAACTAAGTGTACCATAGTATAATCTTAATTTACATTATCTTGTAACAAAAGCTGGTCACGTCCATTGCGTTTAGATTAGCTTGGTATAGATTTCTCGCAGCGCAGGAGGATGGGCGCAGGTGACAGCGAGAGATGCTAGGTCATTTACCTAGACTGAGGCGTGCAAATGATATATCACTGGAACTGATGTGAAGACACTATTTTCACGTACGACATCAGCTGGTCTACTGAAGCATGTTCAGCCAGTTATACATTTGTTTCTGCTGAAGTTTCATCCGGTGCAATATACGCGTACTGGAACGAAAACCACAAAAAGAAAGTTTCAGAGCCCCGATTTCGAAATATCCATCAAGATCGAGTGCTACCTTCTACGGAGATTTACAACGAACTTGATCGCAAGTCTTTAGCGTGGCAGCATAACTTTGTGACACGAGTGTAATATATTAGAGTCGTTAATCGCGGTCCTGATATTTACTATAATGCTAGCGCTAATAACTGAGTGATACGGCGCGGCCGGCGGCCTTATACGGAGCTTGTGGCATTAGCGAGGTACTTACGGGAGGCCGCTCCGCATACGGGCCGGCCGGTGTCGGGCGACTTTTCGCACGTATTTTCAACCGACAGGTGGCCGTCGGTTTTTTACAAGCGGGGCGTCCTGGGAAAGGCTCGTCGCGCTGCAGCCGGAAGCTGGAGCCGAAAGGCAGCGTCGCGCTTCCGGGATTACCTGTCCCCACATCTGACCCATTTTCTACCCGTCTAAGCAGGAGTCGCATTTACCTTCCACTTTACCCATCTCGTGAGCAAGTTTTCCGTAAACTAACAACCGGTCTAAGTTGCTTGCACGCATATGTGGTACGCACACCCGATAAAGTTTTGGTCGGCGAAGCGTTCGCTCTATGATAGTTCTACGTATTCTATTTGTATTTGGCTTCAAAATTGGTTCATATGGCTCTGAGCACTATGGGACTTAGCATCTGAGGTCATCCAGTCCCCTAGACTTAGAACTACTTAAATCTAACTAACCTAAGGACATCACACACATCGATGCCCGTAGCGGACGCGCGGTTCGAGACTGAAGCGCGTTCGTTTTAGTTTCTGTTTACCGGGGATCGAAGAACTAGGATCCTGTCTGCCTAAATGCGTTAGTATTTTCTCCCTTTAATCGGGAGGTTTTGCCACTGTGTATTGCCTTATTAGAGCAATTATTTTGAACCGCAAATCTCCTTGTTTACTTCTGCTTCCGGAGATGAGACAACATCTACCGAGATAGTTTGCGTGGGTGGCAGTGTCAAGATGATATACTGCGCAGCCTATAGTGAACTGGTAGCTGCTGAGGAATGCCAGAGAATCGTACTGCGCCATGCACAGCGGAGGAAAAGCTTCCTCGAAAATGACAGGGGAGGTCTTGTTAGCAGCTGTGGTCTTCCCTTGCGGTTTCTCCACCAACCACGGCCTGCCAGTGTCGACAAGCCTTGTTCCATGCTTCGTGGGACGCTCTGTCTTCAGCTCTCTGTAATCCGAATGCAGAAATTACAACTGTGAATACAACCTGTTGAAGGAGGAAAAACAGTTGTTCAGTTATGTCGGTGACATTGTCTCTCTAATTTTATGAGAGTGATAGTCTTGAGTGCAGTAATATGTTCTTATATTCTCCATAACACGTATGTTTTAGAGGACTGTCGCTTTGCGAAGGGATAATGTTTAAATTAACGTCCAGCCAACCTGGTTTAAGTTTTTCGTGGTTTCTTTAAATGACATCATAAGAATAGCGCGATGACATTGTTTACAACGGGGCTTAAGCTTGTAATAGCGTTAATGTTTTCTGTTGTATCTCCTCCAACTGTAATTTGTTAAGGTGACCTGCATGACGTTGTTGCGGCGGTGTATCGACAATAGAGCGAACTGCCGTCTATACATGCTTTGTCGAAACCTTTGTTTCACACGCTTTAACACATACCGTGTTTGCAAGGAACCGATGGATTGCCTTGAACTTGTGTGACGGTTTTCAGAGTCGCCCTCTTCTTTTCGTCGTCAGCTGTACTGAATGCGGCTACGGTAGAAATAACTGAAATAATTGACCGCTGTGTGTTGTACAAATCCCAAAGACACTATTACAGAAGTACCGCAGTCTTACAAGAATGAAATGATGTGAGTGTAATGTACTCGTAAAGAAAATCTATTGCAGACTGTATCTGGACCCTATCCAACAGGCAGTGGAGGAGAACCATTTTCCCTTATGTTACATGGTACACAGAGACATTTGACCGTACAACAAATCTTTCCCGTCCACCTTTCATTCATACATTGTGTTAAAGAATCATAAGTACTCAAAGTTGGCGCTTCAGGGTGTGGGAGTGTAAAAATTTGCGTGACTATGAAATGTTCTGAAAATGTTTGTACTTCTGCTGACAGAAAATGTGATTTCTCGTTGTAGCTAAAATACATCGGAGGACAGTTAACTGGAACTGTTTCGAAATAGACTCGTACCAACGCGTATACACTCATAAAGCATCCGTGATTCGGTAAACGATGCGCAGCTCATTTTTAGAAATGATCATGATAGCCGTTTAATAATCATGTAGTTAATTTGCTCGACGTGTCGGAAGTCCACATTGACCGAGATGAAAATAGAAAAACTGCGACTCCTGGAGTTGGCTTTGAGTACCCAACGTAAACTTTTTCGGGAAACACCAGTAAACTGAAGATAATTTAAGGAATTCCTTCCGTTATAAAACAGTTCCAAATGTCGGATTAATTTGCCAATTTGTTAATGTTAAATATTTGACGTTGAGCACGCAAGCGAGAAAAAAAATCGTTAAGGCTTGAAATTATGTGTAAAGTTTGTTAGAAGTCGCCAAGTGCTCATATTGTCGAAAACTGGGTGAATAAAGTCCTGGTATCTGCGCGCAGTCAGTTGCACTGCCCCAGGACACACAGTTCCTAACTGTAACTCTTGTCTTATTGTGTTAAACCTTTAACTTAAGATTACACTTCTTAGTGAGCAGATTATAACAGCATGTTAAAATTTTAAATTGGATGAATAATAACGCGATATGTTGTAAAATTAAATTTTTGTTTCCTCTGGATGCTGTTAGATAGGCAACCTGGAAGTGTTACCTATTTTCGGGATAGTCGCTTAGTAACTACGATGTCTCCGGCGTGCGTGTGAGCAGGATGCCGTCAGCATATCTGTGGCTATTGCGAATGAAATGAGTTGACTGCATTGAATGTTATAGTAATGTGTGAACATAAAGACGACCAACGTTAAAACATTTAAATGCGCTGAGTGCATAACCTACGAGGTAAAAACAGTTCTTCACTTTATAGAGAAAAATAAGGATGAAATTGCAGCCGATGATAAATATGTCAACAGATTTCGAAGATGTGGTGGAATGTAGTAATTTTAATTTGTGAAGCTACCTACCATATCTGTTCTGTACGTAAGGGAAATAATACATTGCCTCGAAAGTTTGGATTGACATCAACAGCCAACAAAGGACGCCTACTCGGTGGTGTGATAAAGACAATGTATACTCGTTCCAACTCTAGAAAATTAGGTCTCGCATAGTCAGACCCATAACCATTCGCTGTCCCGTCCCATTGTATTCTCTTCAGTACATCGACCGAGTATGTATTTGTTTAATTCTCATCAATGTTTATGTGTGAGGTGCCCTCATGAAGAGCCGCGAACTCGTGGGCAACAAATGAGGAGGCTGCGTAAATGGTGGAAGGGGGGGGGGGGCTGGGATTCGCTTTGACTCCTGTCTGAAGCAAAGGCCGCCGACGAGATTGTGGCCCTCGGCCTGTTTTGTTTGACGCGCCACTGTGCCGTTGTGTGCTTTTGTTCTCGTGCGCTGCGCCAATGTTTGTACGCTTTTCTTTCGCGCTTTAGAAAACTTTTCGAAAGCGTCTGTGTTTCACATCGTTTGCCACAACCTACACGCTCTTCCCTCTGAGAAGCATTCAGAAACACTCCCTTGGGAACATTTAACATCTTTTTCATCCACTTACTACTTTGCGGTAAATAATTAAAGGCAGTTTTTCACATTTCTCTCGTCTCGCTGTTAGCAGTACTGCCCCGGTTGACCTGAAGAAAGCACATGTCAACGACAACAATCGAGGCTCCCATTCGAGACTGCAAGATGCGGAATGCTCTGAAAATTAAGGATCAGTCCAGTAAGCGCTATATTGGTAATATAAAGCCTAGAAAAGCAAAAAAAGAAAAAGAAAAAAAAGGTTCAAATGGCTCTGAGCGCTATGGGACTTAACTTCTGAGGTCATCAGTCCCCTAGAACTTAGAACTACTTAAACCTAGCTTACCTAAGGACATCATACACATCCATATCCGACGCAGGATTAGAAACCTGCGACCGTAGCGGTCGCACGGTTCCAGACTGTAGCGCCTAGAACCGCGCGGGCGCTCTGGCCGGCCTTTGCTAGTATTTACCTTTGTTTCGCTGAAGCAGTTTGTTCACGTGTGTGTTACCCAGGTACTACATGTATATTTTGAAGTACATATGCTTTAATGTGCAATAAATACGAACTATGCCACGCATCAAGAAATTCAATAAAAGGAAATTCCGTGGTAACCAGTTCACAAACAAAACAAGCCACGCTGTTGAAAGTAACCTATGTATCAGTTCTTCAGGGAAGAAACTCCCACATGGCACGCCTCCTGGTGATAACAAATTTTTGTGTTAACACTGACGCTGTTTGTAGTGGATTTGTTGTTGTTGATGTGTGAATCTTATCTTCTTTGATAAAGGAAGTGGCGAAATGTAAATAATGTGACGGAGTAGGCTGCCTGGAAATAACAACAAAGTAGCAGGAAGGGTTTAGTGTAAAAATTAGTTGTTCTGTGTAGATCCTGCAATAAATGAACCTCGAAAATGACTTCGAGCATTGTGGATAATTCATATGATGTGAATTTGAAGTTACTGTATGCAATGCGTGCAATAGGAAAAGGAAAAAAAGCTGCTCAAACGTTTTGTGGTTTGATGGACCTTCCTCCACCTCCCACTAGGTTCAGTAAGTACATAAAAATACTTTTAGGTGCCTTGACGGTTGTGTCTAAAGCATCTATGAAACGTGCAGTAGAAGAAACTGCAAATATTGGTGGAACCAGGGACATTGCTGTTGCACTTGTTGGGAAATGCAACGTCGATGACAACGTTCCTTGAATGGTGTTGTAAGTGCTTCTCCAGAGAAGTTCTCTGGAGAATGGAAAAGTTGTTGATGTTGAGTACTCATCTAAGTACTACCACACATGCCATGGTAACACTGAAGGACATATTGAACATCAGTGTTCTAAGAATTATGATTGTTACAGTGGGGGTATGGAGTGTGATGGAGAACTAAAAATATTTCAGAGGTCGGTGCCCGTTTATAACGTTGAATATACGAAGTACCTAGGCGATGGGGACTCTAATATTTTCAATAAAATTAATGAGTTCAATGATTATGTTGGTACCTTGGTAACAA
This sequence comes from Schistocerca gregaria, assembly GCF_023897955.1. NCBI lineage: Eukaryota > Metazoa > Arthropoda > Insecta > Orthoptera > Acrididae > Schistocerca > Schistocerca gregaria. The sequence continues at coordinate 800,567,742 of NC_064921.1, read as the reverse complement.
AACTGGAGTGTTGTAGACATGTGCAAAAGAGGATGGGTGCTAGACCGAGGAAGTTCCGAAGAGGAATGAAAGGAAAGTTCCTATCTGATGAAAAATCTCTGTCTGGCCGAGGCAGATTGACAGAAACTGAGATAGACCTTCTTCAGAGGTATTATGGACTGGCCATTAGCCGAACTGCACCTCTGAATGACGTTACAGCTTTGAGAAAAGCTGTATGGCCACCTACTTTCATAAGTTGTCTACGGATGAGCACCCTGCTCACGGACTGGGCGCTAAAGGAGAGCAGATTCTTGGTGCGGTTACCAAAAAGCAAAAGAAAGTGGTCAAATATACCATCATAAGCATTCTCTTCCTGAGTCTGTTATGATTGAAATAAAACCAATTTTTAGAGAGCTGAGAGACCCTATTTTGCTTAGTAAATGTCTTCATGGGGGCACTCGGAATACAAATGAAAGTTTCAACCATTGCGTATGGGAAAGATTACCCAAGAATGTTTTTATAGGACTAAATACATTAATAAAAGTTGGTGTGCTAAATGCAGTGATATGTTTCAATGATGGAGTGATGGGAAAGTTGGAAGTCCTGAGAAATTTAGGCATAAAATGTGGCTGTACTGTGGAAGATCAGTTGCTTCCGTGTGTCAAACAATGGGTGCATGTAGCTGAGAGATCCGCTCTTCAAGTTACTAAGGAAGGAAGAATTTATGAAAGGAATGCCAAGAGGAAGCTTGAAGACGAAGAAATGCTGCAGGATGAAGACTATGCTTCAGGAATGGCCTGAGGCACAGTTTAATTGGATTCATCTCTTCATTCGCAATTTCCGCAAGTTGTATTTTTCAGAATAAAGGTACAAATATTTCCTAAAGTTTATAAAGCATTGCTGTAATTTTTTCTCTGTAACTTATAATAGTCCCCACTTACGTAGTAGACCTAAGCTTTATTGCAGAATATAAAGTTATTATTAGGAAAAAAATCACAAAAATTAAAATGTAAGTTGTGATATTTTTTATCTATGTAATATACATAATAAGTGGAATTAAATAGATCTAGTACCTTAGCCATCATTTCATGCACATTTGGTAAACGTTTTGTCTCCTTCAAATGCATAACACTGGATTAAATGGTACCTCAATTTGAGGAAGCATGTCCTTTCAGTGAAAATTCGAAAACATAATTGGCTACACACTTTCTATTATTATATATACATCATCATGCGTGGAGCTGAGTGAATAGCGTACAAGTATACTATAGCCGTTATCCTAAGTCGAAATAGCTTAACACATAGAGGTGAAAGATAAAGTAACATTATCCACGACGGTGGTGGTGCGGATGCTGTATTCGGCTTTGAGTGTAGTGGTCAGTGTAGGACCCAATGTTCAACTGGAGAAATTGGCCGTTCCCTTCATCTAACGTAATTGGTGCCAGAAGTGATAGTTCTTGTCTTGTAGAAGGGACTACTCGAACACTAACGTAAGTACGTGTACATAGATTGGGACTTTTCAAAATTGAGAAAATCGGTGGGGGGAAGGGGAGCCAGTGAGAATCTGATCAGAAGAGCAACATTGTACACGGGCGTATGTGAAGTGCTGGCTGGGAACTTTGCCGGAGTGTAGCAGGGAGCCGAGAAGGTCGATGAGAGGGTAGCGCGGCTTAAGCGGAGTAACGGCGGCGCCCGCGGCCGGAACAGGCGGCGTGTCTGCGCGGACGGCCACTGCGAGTGACGGCGGGTAAACAGCAGCAGGCGAGCAAACAGTTGGCCGGCCTTCTTCCCGCGGCCGCCTCAGCGCCGCGCCGCGCCGCACCGGGCTGCCTCGCCTCGCTCCGCTCCCCTTTCCCGGTCCACCGAGCAGAAATTGATAGGATAAATTCCGCGCTCTGAATTGGCTCCGGCCAACCGGAAAACTCCGGCGAGCCGCCCGCCAGCGCTGCGCCAAGTTCTCCGCCGAGCTCACCCCCGCCGTAACCCCGTCACCCCTCACCCCCGCCGCTGACGTCCGGCTCTGCTGCCCCTGGCAGCCAGCCCCCGCCCGGTACTTGTAACAATGTATTTTGGCTAAGTCTGCAGCCCCCTGCTGTGGACTTATCCCCCTCATCATCATCGTGTCTGCTTTTTCCTCGCACCCTTTCCCCGTCATTGTTCTGCTTTAGGGAGATATAATCTAGTGCAAGTAATCTATTGGTTCATTGTATTGTGAAATTCGATAGCGTTTGGGGTCGGGCGGGGATGGTGGAGTTGCTGTGGTACAGACTACTAAAGTAGTCAGGAGGGCTGTCGTCCTGAGGTCCTCGATTGCGGCAACACTTTCTTCATTTACTGTCTCAGTAAAAATGTATCACGCATCCTCAAACAAGGGTCTCTTAGCTTGTGAGAATTATACTTCATCGCTGCAAGTGCAGTGTCTTACACTGAATTCGTACTTGACCTCGTGAAATGTTACGAAAAAGAAAAGTAGTATGACTGTTCAATGCAAAACTTGATATCAGTTTCACTAACATGAAAATGTTAGCTGAAACACTCTTTACTTTCTCAGAAAAAAAATCCATTTATATCCGCTGCCGACGATGACAGAGCATCATACCGTTTTCGCACCTTTACCGGTACCCCAAACTAACGTAAGACTTCATAGTGTGCAGTTCTTCTGGTCTTAAGAAATTTTGAAATTTTCACCCCACCTTTCCACAAGATGACACCATGTTCTGCTTCGATCTACTTTTGTGTCTGAAACTGTGTTCCTTAGTGTAGTTTCCGTCCTATTGATTTATCAAAGTAAACGAAAAGGCACGTTCCTCCTGCGAAATTATTTGTGAAAAAAATTTCCTTAAGAGAGCCTTCCATTCTGTAAATATCGTATCAGTAACTTACTCGTGCGTAGTTCCATCCATATATCTGTGTGTATTACTTAAATTTTCAGTGACGCATTTTAATTTCGTTGAGGGACGCTCAGTTTGACGATATGGTCGAATCAATTCTTCAATATTGTTTTTACAGAAAATTTCAATTTTACTCTACAAAAATACATTTGTTTCTATGATAAAGGCACTATCTGCGTACTCTGCCGGGTTTCCTTCGTCGTATTGAGATGAATTACTTCCTTTCTTACTGCTCCTGTACAATAGTAATAAAAGCCAGTTTGTCAAATCTGTCCCTGACTTAATGGTGGCCATTTCTGGGGGTTGGTAAGTTCGTTTTCAAATCTATACGCGTGCTCATTTCTTGGCATATCGCTTTCAGTTTTCCCGTTAGTGAATGATACGTTTTTTCCCCCATCTGATTCTCCGAGTGCCGAGTCACAAGAGGAAAGAACGCTACGGGAGGTCTGCAACACGTTAACGAAGTTTTTGAGTAGACGTTTTCGTCATCCTTGCATTCCGTGTAATATCTATACTGAGCGTCGGTCCTTCCTCAGACCACCACAGCCACCAACCACTCACACTGGTTGGTGGTCTGATTTGATTTTCTACACGGGTGAAGGACATTGAAGTGGAGGAGCAGCAGCACGAGCTAACAGGTGCTTATTCAATATCTGTGCGTGCAGGAAGAGGGTGCTTCATAGTCCTTAGTCCATCACCCGTAGAAATATCTCCAGTCACGGAAACAATTTCCATGGACATTCGTCCGCCTCATAAAATCGCCATTAAATTGTTCCGTGACTGGATAACATTTTCATAAGCATTTTGTGCCGCGCGGCGTACCGGATTGACGGTCCCTGAGAGAATATTTTTGTGACGAATTATTGTAATTTGCCCGACGTCACGCGAGGCGACCCATACACGACCTATGTCTGAGGGACGCAGTCGTACTGTCTGCTTTGTTCGCCCTATATTCCTTTTGCTGTTTGCGTCAGTGCTTTCGACGTCCGAGTTTGAAATAAATTTGAAAACATCCTGTTTTGAATATAACACAAGTAGTCTCGATGGCCGACTGCTGTTAGTAGAAATCTCGAAGTAAGTACGATAATGTCAAACGCTGTGGAGAAAAGGTGCAGAACAGGGGTGGTTTCAGAAATATCGTTATCAAACTTTCTCTGATTTTGATCCAGCATATGTGATGTCAGAGATGGCACTGGTCATTGTTATGCCGTGTTTAGTAGCAGTAACGAACAGTCACATAGCCATTGTGTGTAATCTGCATTCTTAGATGAGAAACACTTAGTTCATTACACTTAATAAAGAAACATACTCTCTTGCGAGTTCAAGTTTTTTTTTATTTACAACTGTCGAGATTATCAGTGGAATATTTCAAGCAGCTGGCAGATAAGGAAGTTTGGTTTGATAGAAACACTTTCTAGAACAAACAGCACTTATCACGAGAGTTATTTTTATAACTGTAGCTTTCGTACCGTAGTTTGTAACAAGGATTTTTGGAGCAAGGCACGCAGCAATTGAAGCGCGGAGCAGAAACACTGCTCCAACCCAGCATTTTTTTTTCTTTTTGAAAGATGATTTGCGAGGGATTGACTTCAGAAGCTTCGTATGTGACGCAAAATAACGAATTCGAGAAGTTGGTGGGCTTGACCGTTGCCCTCCCATGCCCCGCGGTCTTACAAAGGTCCGGGAATCCCCGTTTAAACGAGCTCATTACACACATTTGGACGTGTCTTTCTTGCTGTCCACCACGCGTGCTGCGTCCTTCCCACACACTCCCTAAGACCTTTTTTTTGCCACCCCTTTCTCCCCTTTTTTCGCCATTTTCTCGCTGCACAGAAGAATAGGAAGGGTCAGAAAAGGGACACTGGTAAAAAAAAAAGGATTCTCTTTTTTCGTGCGAGAGTATTATAGACGACGGGAAGGGTTGTCCGAGGGTGGGAGGGAGATTGCTTACTTAAACAAGCGGGCCGTGAGCGCAGGGCAGGGCAGGGCAGGGCAGATGCGCCCAGATGCCTCTCCTCCCCGTCCGCGGGCTGAGTGATGTCACTGACAGAACTCCCTTTGATGTCCAGCCTAAGGGGCGAGGGGTGGCTCCGCTGGGGAGGGGGATGTTTAAATAGGAAAGGCGGGCGGGGAGTTTAGCAGCGCTGATGGAACAATATTCAAACAGAGCGCTGGTCGGCCGCGGCGGGCCCCGGTTAGCCGGCCTGGCTGCACTTGATCACAAAGAAACTTGCCTCACTTACACACTGCAGCACGGCCACATTAATTAATTTTATATACACTCTGCCCGCGCGCCGGCCGGGCCGCCCTCACAGCGCGTCGTTTATTGAATTTCTTGTTCTGTCGATTTTTTTTAGCGCAAGAAGGAACGGCAGAGCTGAGAAAGAACAGGAGAGTGGGAATAGTAGGATGAATGGTGGAAGAACAAAGGAGGAGACAGAGAACGCTGGCAATAAGACGCGCTCATCACAAACACAAATATTGGTCGGCGTCTGCGAGCGGCGGCGTAATAACACGTAATGACGGACGGGCTGTCATTACGGGAGGACGGCCAGGTCTGCAAACAGCGGTCGGGCCGGCAGCAGGCGTGGGTGCTCGCGTATCAGGCGCAGAGCACGCGGGCAGTCAAAGTCTGCGACTCGGATGTGTTGACATCGAGCGTACACGAAGAAGAAGGGACGTACAAATGTTCGGAGACGGGTTTGAGCGGCGAGAGAGTATTACAGGAATTTTGTAAAAAACGTACTGTCAGTGATTAGGAGAAAGAGGCCTACGTCTCGCAAGAACTTTGTTAGATAAACAGTTGGACCATCTTTCAAAGTAGAAACTGCAAGTATTCTTCACGTTCCTGCGTATCTACGGCGTAGAGACTGTGGAGATAAAATCAGCAAATAACAACTCGCGCAGGAACGTTACAACGATAACTCTTGCTACGCTCCTTCAATGAGTAGAATAATATATGGCACAAAAAATTGCTTGTGCCACACCAGAGGTTCGAGGGATATATGTATAGAGGGCAGCCGCTGGCAGGCTTTTGGGATGTGAATTCGATCATCTTTGGGACGGTACGCTAATGATTTTACTCCAGTTGATTTTCCACGTTGGAAGTAGCTACCTCTTCCAACACATCTGACGTACAGTTCACTATAGGTGTGTATCGTCGCGTATGCAGCAGTCTACAGCCCAGTAAAAGTGAATTTTGTGTGTGTACTGACGTCGTCGCCGTGGCTTTAGTTCCTTGCTTTTCCGAGTTCGCCAACACAGTTTGAATGATAGTACATTATTGGGTAGTAATTGGAGCACCAGCAGTTTATTAGTACTGCTGTCTACAAGGCATGGCCACCAGGAGAAAAATGTTAGACTACGTGACTAACGAATGACAATTGTCATCCCATCTAATTACAAGGATAACTTTGGGATGCATTTGTAAAATGGTCGTTTCTCTTCTGACGTCCTTCAACGCCGTTGTTCTTCAAAAGATCACGAAAACTCAGAAGACGACGGATGTGATAGTCGTATCCATTTTTAATTTTTTTAATGATGTTGAGTGGCACCGATTTGATTGATGCCCTCAAGACTATAGCCACTAAATAATTGTCTGAAAGTCCTTCATACGCTGCCGTGTTCTTTGTCTGCTAATATCCAAGGCGATTCAGCTGCCTCTACCGATGTCGCTTCATGTAACTCGCAATGTTATGTCTGGCCTTCAAAAACCACGCACGACGTTTTCGTATTCTCTCGTTCGCTATGCGCAAACCAGTAGTTAAACAGGACCTTTTTGAGGGAATTTAATGTAGTTAAATTTTATACTCGGAAACGTTTTCGGTAGAGGCCGTATTTTTCGAGTTATTCAAGAAAAACGTACAAAGGTGATCTTCAGACACACCGCCACACCCCCACACAGCCCCCACGGGTCAGGATTTCTAGTATGTTGTTCATGGCACTCCCTCCTACCACTGTACAAAAATTTGCAACTGCCCAAAACTATTTCCCTCATTCGACCTTTTTTTGTCTTCAGTGAGTGGCCTTATTATACTACCGGCTTAGTCGAGAACTTACAAATTGTAAAATTGACGTTTGCGTAAATTTTACATGGCAATTTTGTGAAGATTAATAGCATAAAGTAAACAATTACATCGTTGTATTCATCAGGCATTCTGGCTACGAAACTACAGTGCTTGTAAGGGTTAAGTTTGGATCGAATTGTCAATGTAATTAAATTTAGCGTAACGTTTACAAAAGTTCTTTCTCTTTATTACCCACACGGGCACGTTCAAATCAATAATATTACTGTAATAGCCGACTATGTTGGTGATTTAAAAGCCCAAACAAGAGAGACAAAAACAGATGGAATATTGGGACTACTTGAGTAGCTTTTGATGTTTTGATGTTTTTTTGTACATTTTTATTGAATAATTTTAGTCATTTTGTTCTGTAGGACTAATAGCTGGCGCATAGCGAGCGTGAGAATATGAAAATCTCGCGCATGGTTTTTGGGGGCCAGATATAACATTGCAGGTTGCATAAAACGTGTAAGCATTTCAAGAAAATAACAAAAGAATAAATTTTGGCATCAAAATTACATCATTGTCGTCGTCGTAGAGACGTTTGAGATCCACTGCTGGATAAAGGGACCCCAGGTGGTGGTACGCAAGGACATTTCAGGTAGTATGCGTACAAGTGAACAGAACACGTACTGATATGAGGAAATTGATTTATGAAAGAAGCATCTGTATAATGCTAAAGAAAATAAACTTACCGCAGAATGTTTGTAGACGTTCTTTCATCACAATCTAAATTTGAAAACCGACTTCCTGATTTTGAGGTCTTATTTAACGTCAAACTTTCATTTGATTGTGATTTGTTTCGCTTTTTGGACTCTAATTTACTAATCTCCCTGTTCAGTTTATTACTCTCTTGCACAACTCGTTTATATTATTTGCGTTGTAAAACTTAATAAATGTTTTAAATGTCATTCCTCTTCTACTCGTTGAATATTTGTATCAGAATCGGCTTACTTTAATTTTATGTTACTTGCTACATATAAGGTGGAAGAGGTCAGTCTTTAACCTCCTGTCGATAAGAGGTCATTAGAGACGGAGGATAAGCTCTGACTAAGGAAGATTAGGGAAGGAAATCGGCCGTGTCCTCGTTAAAGGAACTATGCCGGCGTTTGCTTTCTGCAATTTAGTGAAATCACGGAAAACCTAAATCAGGATGGCCAGCCCATCGTCCTCCCAAATGAGAGTGCTGTTTGCTAACCACAGCGCTACCACACTCGGTTTGCTACATGTAAGTATCATATGAGAACGTGAACGACTCTATAAAAAGGTATTTCCATGAAACCGTATTGCTTGTGAGTGTCACATTTCTCCCATACATAGAAGGTGATCGGCAGGACGCAAAAACCGTATGTTTGTGTGTGTGTGTGTGTGTTTTCAGCAGAGAGCAAGTTGACGAAAATTGTACCCCCCCCCTCCCCTGTCCTGTTCCACACTCCTGCGGCAGTGCTCGCTCAACCTTCCGAGTCCCTCGCCCCCCATTCTTCACTGCCTTCTGGGTTCGCTAAGTATTGAAGAAACTGTAGTGGTATGCCCAAATTTCTAAAAATGTGAAGTGGTACGCATTGACAAAAGGTCTGATCTTTTCTTCAGCAATATGCTTACATGTCGCTCTTCATGTTATCTAATGTCGTCTACCCATCTTCCATGAGGTGATCTCTCGATTTTTTTAAAAATATATATTTGAATCTAGCAAAGAATATCATTGTTCCTTGGCATATCTTTGTCTGGTTACATGTTTCGCCTACCGTCTTATCATTCTCCCTATGTATTTCTTTCCGCTCGTAGAGTCATTTTATTCTTGTTCGGAACATGCCTTTCTCCCCTGCTCTGTAGTTTTTGAATGGCTTGACCATTAAATCCCTCAGTAATTTAGTAGTTTAGGAGATTATCGATTCTTTAACCCTCTAATATGTTAACGTGCTAGTGTATCAATTTTCCACTCTCTGTGAGGAAAAATCCTAGGTAGCGATGAGATGAGGTGCTAGGAACGCAAATTCTTCGTTTCATCGAACCCTCAGTACCTCAGGCGCTCTTGCAGGCGTGCGGTGGAAGTATTGCCTTACGATTCCAACTGCTAGTTCCACTTTGTACTGGACTGCGTAATTACGCGAAAGACGTTCAGCATTATGGGCACTTTGTTCTGAGTGATTTAGAAAACTATAATAGACCCTGGGAGGTGATCTAGAAAACTACAATAGGCCCTGGGACCTTATTCAGAACGATAACTGTACACATTCTTCTCATTTCCAGTATTTTCTCTCTAGGGTACGTATTTTGGTATCGGTTTTGTTTATTTGCTAAAAAAACAAATATCCTTTTTTAAGTAGTTTTGCACAGCTTCGAAAAAGTGTTGTTTGTGGCACGGCATAATCCGACTGCTGGATATCTTGGCACGCACCAGATCCCTTACTTCCTCGGTATTTACTTCATATTTAAGATGCCTTTGAATTATGGACACATAGTTTGTACTGCTTTGATTTGTGAAATGCACTACAGGAGCAGCATATGGTGGTATATATAAAGGACACCAAATATGTAGCGTAATGTAACGGAAATCGGAAAAATTAGCCTTGCCGTATTCAGCTGCCGTGCATGTATATCCTTTACACATCTGAAGGATGTAGTGTTAATGCACAGTGGGACAGCTTTTGTCCTACGCACATTATAAACGTGTGTCCTGATAACTGTCCCTTTGTTGCTGCTAGTAATTCTTCATAAAATTAATTTGACAATCACACGTAAAGACAGAACAGAAGGGAAAAAGAGACTAGTGTCTGACGGGAGCACGTAATGAGTCGACCTTCGTAATAGTGATGCTAACACTAAACCGAAGCCGATGAAGTTGAAATTGCAGTTCCTTAGGAATACATGGACGAGCAATTTCTTCACGTTTCAGTGTAGTCTGTGCTGTAGTTTCGCCTCTTACATGCGGCTGTGTAACTGGATGGGAGGCGGTTTAAGTTAATGAGTGAGGTTTTTATCACTCGGACAGCCTCCTATTACAGCGGGTGATCGCATTAGGGAACGGTCCGCGCGCGAGTCCTCGGCGTTTCGAACCCGTCACGGCCGTTTCCGATTCTTCACGGGCTGGGCGAGCGCAGCTGGCAATTTTGCGGTTATGGCCAGAGCGGGCGAGGGAGAGAGGGGCCGGTTATTTCTGCGAAAAATTCGCAAACAAGCCGAGCCGGGCCGTAGTGAGGAGTGCGCCTTGCAGACGGCCGCTGCCCACACAAAGGTCCGGCCGAGGCGAGGCAGCGCCAGCGCCGGCCAACGGGCCCGCCGAAAGGGGGCGAAAAAATCGCGTCGGTAATCCATTTTCTTTGATGTCAGTTAGACTGTCTGGCATTTGCATTATAATGCGTGTAGTATATAGGTTTTTTAATTGAGTTTGCTCTCCCGCGCCTCAAGTCAACCTGCCAGAGCCGCTTTTGTCGGACCAAAAAAGACAAAGAGGGGGAGAGAACAATCTCTCCCATTTTATGTTTTCCGCGAAAAGCCCGTGTGCGTGGCGAAAAAATCTGGCGGCGCTCACACTTGAGTTTTCTGTGCGAGTAAATACAGTAATTACCTGTATGGATTTTTGTTTCATCCCCCCGCTTTTTTTCTCCCCCGAGAATTTGTTTTGTGCGTACGTTGTTCGGAGACGCGAGTTTTAATAATGGTGTATCGACCGGGGCCGATACAAACGCACGGTCCGTTGGCGCCTGGGGCTGAAAGGTATTAGGAGTGGGGTGGGGCATAACCGGGTGGCCAGCGCGCTGTGCATAGGCGTGGGCGGCTCGGAACAGGTAGATAGGTTCGCCGCGTGTCTGCGTGTTCCGAGGTTCATTCAGCAAGGACACCCCAAGTCAGAAAATCCTCTACATAGAAACGCAGGGAAAAATTCGATCCTTCTTAACCGTCGCCTTGAAAAAAATTCACTACAGTCAGGCGCGTACAAAGTAATAGTGGAAGCTTTGGGTTGCACTCAAGGACAATTCACAGGACTGGGCCGTGACAGTTGCCGGTTGAGAAAGGCTTAGAGTCGTCCTCACGGTATGCTTCTAGCACAAGTTGATACAGTCCTTAATAGATAGAAGAATGATGAAAGTCGGAATAGGTTGGTTGAAACCGAGTTATTTTCTTTTCGTCGTCCGGAAAGAGAGAGGGTTAGCAGTTAAGTGCCATAAGATGTCACACACATTTGAAATTTTTTTTAAAGTATGTGTTTTGTTTACGGAGATGTGCCGAACGGCTGCTATGAACGTGTGAAACCATTAGTGATGACTGCGAATGGAAGATTTAGATTTGTCTTGGAGAAAAGCAATGTATTCGTAATTGGAGTAACATTTGAGACCCTAGTGCAAGCAGTTCTAGAGTATTGCACCAGCATTGGGAATCATAAAAGTAGGCATTACAGCAGACATCAAATGAATTCGGAGACCAGCTCCTGATTGTTCGTTAACAGAAATGCTCTTAAGGAGGCAAATGGGGATCTTTGGAAGAAAACACGAAGTCATCTGCAAAGCTGTTGGGCAATTTAGAGAACCGACATCCGAGGAAAAGCGTGCGACAGTTTTCTGTCATTATTGTATGTCCCACGTAGATTACAATAGGGATTGCTGCCAGATGACGTCGACATCTTTCCACAATATTTTGGCTGACAACCAAAGTATCGTGGCATGTCGATGTCATCCAGTAACAATCTGGAAACTTAATGGAATTCTCATCAAGCCGGTAAACATTCAAGAATCACAGAATAACGAGAAATTGAGCACACGCACTGGCATGTGAAGTAAGTTTTTCCCTTGCTTTAACCGTGACTGAGATAGGTAAGAAAATCGCTACTATTGTCAGTGTACAGTGGCTCTCGTAGAAATATAATTTGCTGTACCTATTTATACCAGCCGGCCGGTGCGGCCGAGCGGTTCTAGGCGCTTCAGTCTGGAAGCGCGTGGCCGCTACGGTCGCAAGTTCGAATCCTGCCTCTGGCATGGATGTGTGTGATGTCCTAGGGTTAGTTAGGTTTAAGTAATTCTAAGTTCTAGGGGACCGATGACCTCAGATGTTAAATCCCATAGTGCTCAGAGCCATTTGAAGCATTTTATTGATACCATATCAAGAAATTTATTCGACAAATGACAATAAAGATTCCGATGTCTTAATAGTTGAAACTACCTACAACAACTTCAACTCTCGCTTTACTTGTTGGATATAGATTCTCTATAGCTTAGATATGAGTATGTCTTACCAGCGTGGAAACGATCCACGTACACGTGCTGTGTTGCAGGTATGACAGCACTGGAGGACACTAATCGACTGATAGTGTCGGCAGGCGGAGGGACTAGCCAGATGAGGGAGTGAGAAGTGCGCGGCTCCCCTAATAAGCGGCGGCTGCGGCTGCCACGCTGTCATTACCGCCGCCACTTGAGGGTGTAGCCAGTAATATTTGATGAGCGCCCTATACAAACGTAATCCGCGGGCCGAGGGTTGTGCGAGCGCGCTTTGTGTATCGGTTCGACCGTAATGGCCGGCCCGGCTTGTTTGATACGTGCTCTCTCGTCTCAAGTGCGGCGCGCGGTCTGGAGCCGAGGGGGCGTGCAGCTGCTTCGCGGCTCCGCGTCTGTAGGCGCCGTCAACTCCGCGCCGAGAGGACCAACTGAAAATGCATTTATTCTGATTTCGCATTTTCGTGGATCCGTATTTGGTTGGAAAAGTGAGATCAGCGCGTACGTATATACTCTGCAATCGCTGTACAGTACACGACAGGGGCTACAACGCACCAGTGTTGACGTTTTCTTTACTATTCCATTAGCGTACCGATCGAGGGAAATGTGACTGTCAGTATGCCCCTGTGTGTACTTTGATCTCTGTTATCTTATTCTCTTGATCTCTACGCAAGATACACGATAGTGCCGGCACAATGGTCGCACATCATCTATAAATATACCAACCAGTTTGGCGAGAGCTACGTCGTCTTTCATTCAAGCATTCTCACGTACGCTTTCCGAGCAGTTCTGTTATACTTCCGCATGGGCTGCACCGACCTGTCAACTGTTTTAGCGGCGCTTCTCTGAGTTCATTGGTTGTCTGTTACCACGTTTATCCGATAAGGACTCCAAACACTGGGAACAATGCTCTAGAATGAATCGCTATTGCAAAGATACATACACTAAACTCTGTCGCTTCCGTTGCGGAAACAAGAAATTCAAGTTCTGAAGTTTACAGAATACTGCTCTAAGTTGTATAGAATATTAAGAGGTTTTGACTGAAGAACAGTGACTTTACAATAGATGTGGAGCGTGTATTCGGGGTGAGGGTGATCTGTGGTCAAATACAAAGCGTCAACTGAGACTGTCATTTGTTTTCATTGGTATTTTATAAAATGCAATGAGAAAATTTGACAGTGCAAACTACGCAGAAGCTGGAACGTATGTGAACGAAGGGTTCACCATTTACGTGTATGAAAATCTTGATGTAACTCGTGGAATATTCGAGGAGGATTACAGTTCGTTGTTATAAGCAAATAATTTCTAAAACAGTGCCTGGTAATGTAGAGGGAGAAAGTTATGATTTAAGGTATATGCAGACGACTTGAGGCTGATTCGGAGTTTGGTTTTTTCTTACGAAGAAGAGACTCATACATTAAGTGGACACACCGCTACTTCATTGTATTGTTGTGTATTTAATTACGACCCAGGTTCCCCCCCCCCCCCCCCCAAATCCATGTCCCTTACGTATACCCACTTCTCCAGCACCCTACCCCCTCGCATTTTTAACTACTATTGTTAACTTTCGTACTTTTATTATCAATGCCGCTTGCAGTAGTCTTTTGTGATTAATTGTCTTTGAATTAGTTCTTCATCCAACTTAATGTGTGTTCACTTACAATTGTTCACGATTTTTTATACATGTTTATTGCAAAGACGATGGTACACATCCCACCCCAGAGATAATTGTTTATAGTCTGAAGATATTTAACATTAATAGTCACATATCTTTAACGTCATTTTAGTATTCAGTTGTTCTGTTACCCATACTCTTTGATTTCAGAATCATTACGACTCAAGAACATGTGTTCATCCATCTTTTATATACCAAAATAAACTTGTTTTTATTAAATATGACGTGCTCCCAATATTATTTTTGACCCTTTTACATGATGATGATTTTTACATCTGGCATTTCGTGGGAAGCATATATTTTTCTTAATTTATGCTCAATTTAGAGCTTGATGTCGTACAATATGCGTTAGTGACATAAACTGTAAGTTCTTATTTTGTAATTATACACTAATTTACGTTCATTGTGTGAGACATTTTACATCTTTTGAAATTTTACGTGCTCTTACCGTATGCAATTTCTGCTTTTAGCAGTCACCTGAAAATGGCATAAAAGGCCGAAACCTGAGTCGTAATTAAATAAACAACAAAACAGGCAAATAGCGGTGCGTTATTATATGACTGTTGCTCAGCAACATCAAAAACTGTTTACACACTCACACATGATGGATAGAATATTGGTGAGCGGTAATGGTTGACTGCCTTCGGCAGGGTGCTGCAGATGAGAGATTAGTGCAAGCGACGACAACGTGGAGTGCATGTGAGGGCGTACCCGCGGTGTGTCGCGTCGGCGCCACCCCTGCCCCACCCCCGCGCCATGCATTATGCATGGCCGGGTCACGTGCCCCTCGGCACACACGCCGCGCCGCGCCGCGCCGGGGCCCGGGTGCGCCGATCAGACGCGCGCCTCTTCTGTCGCGAGTAGCTGACGCCGGAATTCAGGTCGCCGAATACATTTTCCCCCTTCTGAAGAAGTATGTCGTACCTGCCTGCTTCTGCGTCGTCAGCGCAGAATAAACTAAGCTTTCACCTTACAGTGTCTCTCCATGTGCGCTGTATATCTAGAAAGAGCAGTTTTCGTGGTTCAAAAATGGTTCAAATGGCTCTGAGCACTGTGGAGGTTAACATCTGAGGTCATCAGTCCCCTAGAACTTAGAACAACTTAAATCTAACTAACCTAAGGACATCACACACATCCATGCCCGAGGCAGGATTCGAACCTGTGACCGCAGCGGTCACGCGGTTCCAGACTGAAGCGCCTAGAACCGCTCGACTACTCAGGCCGGCTGCAGTTTTCGTGGCACTAATTTATACGCGTGCAATGCAATCTTGCCAGGATGGTGAATACAAGTAGAAG
Source organism: Schistocerca gregaria (assembly GCF_023897955.1). Lineage (NCBI taxonomy): Eukaryota > Metazoa > Arthropoda > Insecta > Orthoptera > Acrididae > Schistocerca > Schistocerca gregaria. The sequence goes on along the minus strand of NC_064921.1, from coordinate 800,552,630 downwards.
TTACAGCTTGCATCACGTCGTATACACACTTCATGTCAAAACGGGAGTGTGGCATAATGCTAAAACTTGACTTATTTTTAGAAACCATTTAGACAATCCAAATGTAGGTTTTCGAAAGTTTCGTAACATCACCCATTCGGAGAATGCGGAATTGGTGCATTCAGTAAAGCGAAAACTGAATTTATCTGCTTATACTCGACCAAATTGGCTAGAGAGCAGTCTTAGCGACTGCAGTTTTCCGGGATCAAAGAGTGTAGCGAAGAATTTTCGATCAGCTCACGTAGTATCTGTTTTACTTTTTTAAAGCTTAGTAATAACTGGAGATACTTAACACTCATGTGTCTCTATGTATAAAGGGCAATGTCGTGACTGACTGACTGACTGACAGCTGACTCATCATCGCCCAGCCCAAATCGCTAAGGATAAAAACCTGAAATGTGGAGGAGGTGTGGATAGTATAATGTACGTGTCGATTAAGAAGGGATTTATTCGAAATTCCATCCTTAAGGGGGTGAAATAGGGGATGAAGATCTTTTTTGAATGATGTCGCTATTAATGCAATTTTTAGCTAGACCTTCGAAAATTGGTATTTGGTTTCTCAGTCAGAAAGAAGTACGTGTTTCAGCATTTTTGGAAATTTAACCTTATGGGGATCAAATAGTGGGTAAAACCTTTTTTTTTCTTTGAAAGTGCCACATTATCAAAGAACTAATAAAGTATTTTTAAAGCTGAATCTATAAACGTTGGTATTTGACTTCTCGGTTACAGATAAAAAATACGTGTTTCATTGTTTTTGGATATTGAACCTTTAAGGTGCTGAAGTAGGGGATGAGACTTTTTATGAAAATATTTTATTATAAAAGCATTTTTAAAGCTAAATCTATGAACATATAATTTTGACGTTTTAGTTAGAAATAAAAAAAACTGTACCTCTATGGCGGTGAAATGGGGGATGAAAATTTTTAAGGAAATATTTCATTGTGCTAACATAAGCTAAATCTATGAAAATTTCTATTTGGCTTCTCTGTTAGAAATAAAAGATGAGCTTGTCATTCTTTTGGGAAATTCAGCCATTAAGAGGTAAAATAGTGGGTGAACGTTTTTTCTTAAGTAAATAATTGCTAAAGACGTACAAACAATTTTTATGGCTACATCTATGACAGTAGTTATTTGACTACTCGGTTAGAAATTAAAAAATGCGTGTTTCGATGTTTCTGGAAACCGTTCCTAAGAGAGTGCAATAGGGGATGAACATTTTTTAGAAAGTATTTCGTTACGTTAAAAAAATTTAAAGCTAAGTTTATATTTCTCGGTTATATATAAAGAAGTATTTGTTAGGGGATGAAAGTTACTGTGAAAATATCTCCACAAGAACGCAAAAGCCGCGTAACAAAAACTTTATACAGCATTTTGGTCAGAAGTACACTCGAAAAAGACAATGCTAACATGGCTTTAATTAGCGTGAAATCCCATCTAGTACGGCACCCAGTTTTTCAAGATATGGCAAATTTTTATTTTATAGTTTATCAGTTAGAGCAGATACCCTTTCTGACGAAATTTTCGTCAACGTAACTATAGAGGAGGGTGCGACATCTGTCGGTGAACAATGTCAACTTTTTTGTGTACGTCAGCGTGTTTTAACTCTTGCGTATTCTATTCTCAGAGGAGGAAGCTGGGGACCGCTTAGAATTTGCATGAACCGAACATTGGAAACCGCGTAAAAACCACAAGCAGGTTGACAGGGACTGTCTTTAATCTGCCGCGCGCCTTCCGGGGGGTTTGTTGGCGCTGAGAAACTACTTCTCAATGAGTTAACGAAACTGGTGTAATATCACTCAATGAAACTATGCACTTAAGATTAAATTTAATCTGCAGTTGAAGTCCTTCCTTCAAAAGCGATATCTTGATCATTTCCGTGGCCGAAAAGATTATTTTGTATTGCTTCCTTCACATATGCGTGCTAATGAGGAATGATGCGAAAGGAAGGCAGCTAGCGATAGTAAAAGAAAATGTGTTCTGGTAGACTCGGTAAAACAACGGTGCTGTATCCGTACTTCTGTGTGTCTTTCCATTGTTTTGTACAGCGTTGCTGTTTGGGCACATTGACTTGCATTATATGTCGGACTGCTGGAAAGCAACCTATTGCGTTCTGTCGAAACCGCTAACGGTCTGGTATAAATCTGGCAGACTGCCGGTTTTTACAGACACTCCGCTCTCTTTTGCTCGCGCTGTGTACCGGCTGATCACAGCCACGGCGTTTACGTGTGTGTCTGTGTGTGAGAGTGTATGTGGGGGGAGGGGGGGGGGGGGGGGGGCTGCCGGTCTGCTGTCGTCTGCCGCAGAATTGATGTCCTAAGAAACATGACGCTCTCGGGCACCTGGTGACTGTCTGTTGACTGTTGCTGGTCAGTTGTTGAGCAAGCCGCGAAACTAATGGACAACTGAGGACTCTGAATGCATTTCATGAATCTAGTATGTTGCATGGCGGTGAGGCGGGCTGACTAATGTGTTGACGGACTGTCTGGTGCCGTGCTGTGGAATTAATCCCTGCTTGCTTTTGCGTTTTCATCAGATTGATTCATAGGTAATATACAGTGGCCGCTGACAGTAATAAAATACAACGGCGGCCGTCTTGAGTAATTCGTCACCCAGAGAAATGGGTGTTCACGGCATGCTCTAGAGGTGCTCGGTTATTGATTCATACGTTGCTGTTACTGTTATTATTAGACAAGTTTGGACGTTACTGATCATGCAAAGCTTCACGAATTAACTGAGTTTCTATGCAGCCTTCATTTTATTATTATTATCATTATTAATATCTTGCCAGAAATATACGTTTTGGACACAGCTCTATATTGTTTGAAACCGAAACGTGGTCACTCCATGAAACTTTTCTTCATCCTTATGAAAGCATTTCCTGTGCAGCAGGACATAGTTGCACTTATTATATTGTTTAGAACCGAGAATTGGCCACTCCATGAAATTTATCTTCAGCCTTATGAAGGCTTTCCCTGTGCAGAAGGCTGGAACCAGTCGACACTTTTTTTTTTGACAGTCTGTTCTCCAGAATTACAACGAATTTTAAATTCTTCACTGTAGCCCCCATCTTGCACTATCTGTCTATGACCTGCCCACTGCTATTTCAGCCTTTTCAAGGATTTCCAGTAGGGCTGCCATCATAGTGGTCAGTAGGTACCATTTCATATACTGTCATCCTTTCAGGGGAAGGGTGCTCCTATTGTCAGACATCCTTACTAGTTTTTCCTCTGTACATTCAAAAGAAAAACATCGAATGGAACCATGTGAGAAAGAATTTAAAGTTATTCTAAAGAGAAATGCCATTCGTCAGCTTAGAGTTAAAAGAAAGAAATTCTTTTTAGATTCAGACATGAATTGGGGTTACGAGTTTCAGTGAAGCTTCGTGTATGCCGTACACGAAACGTTCTCAGCCATAGTTTTGGCATTCCGATCGTAATTTATTCGTAATAATAAAGCTGTATGATTGGTATGTGGGGTGGAATATATTTACTGTACCTCATCGTAACTAGTTGCGTGGCGATGGTCTCTCTTTAGGACTGGTTTTTAAAGTTGTTACTGACTTCAGGTTTTCACTGACAGGTGAATCACTTTTGCCTATTATCATGCTGTATTTATGGACATAAGGCAAATTGTTGATATTATAGTACAAATAAGGAAAAAATGTACGGTAATTGTTGCACTTAAATTTAAACATCTCTGATGTTAATAAACATGTCATGTAAAACAGTCAGGCACTTTTTTGAGGTTTCTCACTATTTGAATGGGGATCGCTGAGGATTCCTTTTGCTTTCTTTTTATCGTCTTGGTTGTTACACTCTGAAGTTAATTCTAAGTAATGTAACTGTTGCTCATATGTTTATGAAATTGTTGATTGTTTCAATAACGTCCTTCTGGTTCATGAGAAAGACAATGTCGGGGCGTATATTGTTGATTACTAGTGTCGATCATACGAATTTTTTCTTAGATCTTTGTTTACGCTATGTAAGTTACTGATTTTTAGTGTCGTCTGTTAGGTGACAAGGTCACTTTGTTTTCTCTCAGAAGATGTGTTAACAGTAATTTTTCGGTTAACTGATACATTTGTTACGTGGGAAGGAGATGGGGAAGGAGAATCGAAAGTCGTCCTTTAGCCATATCTGTATCTAGTGGTGATCGTTAAAAGAGTTATAGTGAGTTTTCGAGCGTAACTGATGTGATCAATAACTATTTGTTCAGAATTACGTATTTGTGAGCACCTTCTCAATTAACAGCCTTACGATCGCTTTCGATCCTTTCTTCGTGAAGTCAATCGGTTTAGAGACCTACAGAAGCCTTAACAGCGACAGGTAAGCGGTTTAAATGCCAGACGTTTTTGCAGTTAAAGCGCCGCTTTTGTGCGAGGCGCCGCGCCTCGGAGCACCTCTCCCCTCGCCAGGATTGCTTAAAACGTCTGCTTTTCTCGCTGCGCCCTTCTTTTATCTTTAAGGCGACTCCCCCACCCTGGCGCACTGCGCCGCGCCTGGGACGGCGCCGCCGCGGCCACCGAGGCCATTCCACGTCTCGTGTGCCACTGATTGCAACGGTCGACTGCTCTCAACTTTCTCACACGCTTCGCCTTAGAGGACGGGCGTACGAGGGAGGGTTAACCATTATCAGCAGTGATGTTTAATTTGCGTATTGAACAGCCGATGCAGGAAGTAAAGAACCGTCCCGATATGAGAATTGTTTGGCGCCGGCGGAAAATTAGGATGACACAGTTCGCCGACGACAGTAGCAATCTTCGAAAGTGAGCAGGAATTGAGTCGCTTGCTTGATGAATTACCTAATGGCTGTAATGTGGATACAAAGAAACTAAATGTAAGGTAAGGGTGTGCGCAGCAGGTTAAACTGGATAAAACAGGCCTGATACAGTGGCCGCATTTTGCCATCTCGGAGCTGGCCGCGGTGGTCTCGCGGTTAAGGCGCTCAGTCCGGAACCGCGCGACTGATACGGTCGCAGGTTCGAATCCTGCCTCTAGCATGGATGTGTGTGATGTCCTTACGTTATTTAGGTTTAAGTAGTTCTAAGTTCTAGGGGACTGATGACTACAGATGTTAAATCCCATAGTGCTCAGAGCCATTTGAACCATTTTTTTTTTTTTGCTATCTCGGAAGTAGAATAAACAAGGAAGATACAAGAAATGATCAGTAAAAAAGGAGGCAACTAGGCAAAAGGGCTTTAGAAAGAAACAGCTACCTACGACCAATAATATAAACCTCGAGTCCCAAAAGAGACTCTTGGAAAGCCGTACTTACAGCGCAGAGAGAAATGGGTGGCATGCAGATGAAAAGATGCGTAGCTTTTGAAATGTACGTAGCTGTTGAAAAGCAGAGGCAGTGATCGAGTATAGAAGCAAGGCGACCTGCAACGAGTCGACGAGAAGGAAACGCGTGATACAGAACAGCGAGAAACAATGTGATAGAATGGTTAGGCGCATATTACGACAAGGGTCGTTGCTTAAAACTGTAGTTGAAGGGTTGGTGTAAGGAAAGAATCGCAAAAGCGTGACCAGATATGAGTGTACGAGGCAGATTCGTCGATGCATCAGGTATGCTGAAATGAAGATTAACAGAAATGCAGAGTTGCGTCAAAGTAACTGCCGTTTGATTTCCTTCGGTATATACTCTTACGTTGGCCTTCACGTAATTATTTTAAGTTGAGAACCTAGCAACTTTATACGAATACGTCATTTCTGCACACTGAAAGGAGCAGAAGACATCACTTCAACACATCGCTCAGGTAAAAAAAAGTCTGCCTCGCGAATTGCCTGGGATACTAAATTGTAGAAAAGAAGCAAGATACGGGTTTAGCCTCCCGTTGATGACAGAAGTTTTCAGGGAGGAGTTGCTCTAATTGGGAAAATAAATCGGATGTGTCTGTTTCAAAGTAATTACTTCGGCATTTTTGGGAAAATCATGATGCTGGACTGAGGATTTTTTAAAAATTCTTTATTCAATTTATTGTATTATACATATTAAGCCACTACCTAACTACATTAGTGGGTCCTAATAATGATACAAGGAATTGCAGCTTTCTATTCTACACTACAGGTAATTTTATTACTATTGTTATTACTATAGTCTTACCGCTATGGGGTTCTAAGCTACTTAATCTACGAAATTAATGCTACCTGCAGCGATACAGGTGTGCCAGTGCTACTATAGACCTGATGAATGTTGGCCAGGCCCACCGAGCTAACCCCAGTGGGACTGCTACGCTCGCAGGTTCGAATCCTGCCTTGGGCATGGATGTGTGTGATGTCCTTACGTTATTTAGGTTTAAGTAGTTCTAAGTTCTAGGGGACTGATGACCACAGATGTTGAGTCCCATAGTGCTCAGAGCCATTTGAACCATTTTAACCCCAGTGGGCATGCCCCTGGCACTGGGCTGGCCCTCAACTTGGTTTCGCTGCAGTCGATTCTAGGGTGTTATCCTATCTTCTACATCTAATCTAAAAATTACATAACTCATAGTTAGTGTGTGTTTCAATCCGATGTTTTTGTACCCCCCTCCCTCCTAGTCCAGGGCAAGGCGGATTCCAGCCGTGAGGCGGCTGGCCATGTCCTTACCCGGCGGTACAGGAGGGGTGCACGAGGTCTTAATCGGTGATCAATTTATTACTTTTAATGGGTGTCCCTTAGGAAGTTCTTAAGGACTTTTTTGATATTTCATCTGTGAGTTCGTTTAGGATGTTGAAAGTGTTGTCATGCCTTATTATGTGGTACGTGTCATTATTTGGTAGTTGTTGTCTCAGATCATGGGCTACGTCATCGAAGAGGTGGCACTCGTACACCATATGTTCTGAGGTGCCTTGCACAGCACCACAGTCACACGTGGGTGTAGCCTGCTTCCCAAACCGACATAGATATGTTGGGTATGGTCCATGTCCAGTAAGAAAGTTCAGCATTCCTCTCGTTGGCGTGAAAAATGTGAGTTTTGTTCGTTCTTCTATATCCGGTAACAGCTCATAGGTTCTGCGTCCCGCATCCTCATTGCTCCACTGTTCTTGCCACAGTTCAATCCCTCTCTTTTTGATGGCGTTCTTATCCCCAGCATAGACCCCAAGTATATCCCTAATTTCGTCCCTGTTCTCCTTCTTCATCCAGTAGCAGGCGGCCTGCTCACGAATTTTTATGTCCAGTGGACATATCCCCATTAGCACTAAAAGCGCTCCCCCAGGTGTTGTTCCGCTGCACTCTTCTTACGGCCATGGCAGGCATGACCCTCGTGAGTCCGTGTGCCCAGACCCCTGATCCGTATCCTACTATTGAAGTCAAGATACTATTATGATATAATTGATTAGGTTTCGTGGGAGGTAAAATCGTTTATGACCAATTCCAATGAGATTGTTTAGTAATGCCAGAGATTTTTGGGATGCGGTATCAATATGTGATGCAAAGTTCTACCTCTCATCGCTGATTACACCCAGATATCAGGCCTCGCGGCGCCGAAGAACTGGTGTGCCATTAAGTCCTCGCGGCTTCGGCCGCCAACCAGCAGGAGGAGGTCGTCTGCGTATGCTATGACCTCTAGCACCTTATCACTGTTCTTCAGGTCTTCCAGTAATGGCTCCATGTTGATGTCCCAAAAGAGAGGTCCTAAGACAGAGCCTTGAGGACATCCCTTGTTCACAGTCTTCCTGACTATGCCGCTAGGGGCCGATAGCCAGGCCTCCCTGTCTGCACAATAGCTCCTCAGACAGCCATTTAGTAGCCCTGGGCAGTTCTTCCCCCGCAAGCAGGAAAAGAGTGAGTGCCACCACAGGTTGTCGAAGGCGCCACTGATGTCCACCATGATGCCGACGACATACTTGCGCGGGGTGGAGCCACAGACGTCGGAGGCCAGGGCGACTGCGTCAGACGCGGAACGCCCAGACCGGAAGCCGAATTGTCTGTCACTCATCCCGCACAGCATTCGGTGTGGTGTCAGTCTGTTTGCCAGTAGCCTCTCAAAAAGTTTGCCCAGTATGTCTATCAAGCAGATGGGTCTATATGACTTGACTACGGTGGGATCTTTCTCTGGACCCTTTTTGATAATGATTTTATTTGCTCTTTTCCATATTGCTGGGAATTTCCCGAGTCTCAGGCACTCGTTATATAACTTACTGAGAAGAGCTACTAGCTGTGGGGCATGGAATTGCACCACTTCCGCAGTAATGGCGTCCGGGCCAGGAGCTTTTCGCCTTTTGAGGGCCTTGATCTGGGCAGCAATCTCTTCTTCAGAGAAGGGGTAAGTTCCGATGTTATTGCCATAATCCCTTGGGTCTTCTCTCCTTATTCTTTTCTGCTCTTCTGTATCGTTTTCCTCCTCATCGTCAGGTAACAAGACCCGAAGGAGGGCCTCAGCAGTTTCCTGCCATGTGCCCGTCATCCGGTCCTGTCCCTGACGGTGGATAGCACCATAGGTGATCTTATTTTTTCCCGTACTAGTTTGTACGGGACGCCCCAAGGGTCTGTAGCCAATTGGCTTTTCACTGAGGATTTGCACCACATTCCTCCAGCATGTGAGTTTAGTTCCTTACCATTACACCACCTGGCTAGATCCAAACTTATTACGTTGTTACTAGTCGCGGGCGTTCTCAGCTTTAACGTTCTTGGGGTCTGATTTCTGATGGACTATTGAACATTGCGTTCGATGAGGTCACGCTAGTAACGGTAGATGCCTATTTACTGCGCATGTGTGATGTGGCGCAGTGGGTTGGACTAGCGCTTAGGAGGATCGGGCTGAAATCCTCCTTTCAGCCATCGCGATTTTGGTTCCCCATGGTTTCTCTAAGTGCGTTACGGCGAATACTGAGATGGTTGCTTTGAAAAAGAAATAGCTGATATCTTTGTCCGATCCGAGCTGACGCTCCGTCCCTAAGAAACTGCTTTCTCATTACTTACCGACGACCTGCTGAATTATGCGCAGCTTCCCTTATTACGAAAAAGGTCATTGTCCACATTATCAATCTCTACAGTAAGGGAAAAATTATGTTACAAACCTAAAACTAAATAATGTGAACTCGTGAGCATTAAATATAAAATACCAAAAGCAGCGATTCACACTCCACCTGTTTGAAACTCTTTTCTTGGGCTTCTTTAGGGTTTTGTTCTAAGCTTGTTGTGCTCTCGAATCCGTACTCACGTATACATACTCTGTAACATACTTTGCGCTAATACTAAAAAATATTCAGTTGGTAACAGAGAGAACCTATTGAGCTATAATGTAATTGAGTGTTTGGGAGGTGGGGGAGTCGCCCCCGACACACTTCCACATTGCTGATGCCAGTACTAGATTTCGGTAAGACGTACGTACCGGTAACGTACGAACTTACGCACCAGTAACGTTACCTATGTACACCACAGTTTTTGACTCGACGCACGAGAGTCATTGCGGGCACACCAGGGCGCTGTAAATATAAATTCAATGAATATGTGTTCTAGATGCAGTTTTGGCCAGATTGTTGATATTGTGTCATTAAAAGGATCTTGAGAATACTTGCCGATAGTAATTGATAGTAACTTGATTGACGCGTGGAGAGTTCGCCACCAGCTGCGCCACGAGAGCAGCTTTTAGGCGGCGAGCAGCGAGCGGGCGGCTGGGAGCGCGTAGGCGCAACACCCGAAACCAGTTCCCGGCTCGGCTTTGTTTAATAAGCGGCGAGGCGCGGGTCCCCGCTGATTTACAGCTGCTTATTTGTGGGCCGCCGGGCAATCCGAGAAACACGAACGGCAGATATTTCACTTTGTCTCCCCGAGGTTTGGGCAGGATTTTTTGACGCCGTTGTTTTTACTGCTCCGTAAACCAAACAAAAGTCAGTGTCGGATCCAGTAAAAATAAATCACGGGATAAGTGAGGAGGGAGAGATAAATAGCACAGGGTGCCTCGCAGGACGTGTTACTCGGCGCACTCGTGTCGCTGCCGGTGCCGTCCTCTGCCTCTGCAGCAGATGTCGCTCAAGATGCATGGCGAACACGTCTGCTGCCTCATTCAGCATACGATTCATAGTTACCGGTGCCGCGAGGTAGTGTTTAGACGGTAGTGGGTTCTCGTTGTCACCATGGGAAACGATTTTTTACATCTCTCATTTTCTACTTCTGAGAGTTGGACGTGCTGTTGTAGAACGAACTTCGTTCTTCTCAGTCAAATATCCCTGTAGGCGGAGAGTAGTGTAGACAATCTCCCAGTTGGAATTGTTTTAGAGAGGAATTCCAGCCGCGGCATTCGCATAATAACCTGCCGAAAACCTTGGTCGGAACCAGGGGATTGGAACTATTTTTTCTGGATCATTGCTGCCATTGTCCCAGTCAAAAATTAAAAGTGTGTGTGCGGCCAAAAATTAAAAGTGTGTGTGCGTGTGTGTCTGTCAACTTATCAGTGATACGGCTCATACTGCTGGAAAAGTCGATTTATGCTCATATTGTCAATTACAGATCACGAAGGCAAGAATTCCACGTTTGCCGCTGCTTGAACATATTAGTTATAGTTAGAGGTCTGCGCGGATAAGAAAAGTGCAATCCGCAACCGCAGCAATTAATCCGCATCCGCATATATTTAAGTTTAGAATGAGTGATTAATAGTAACAGGCAGTAGTTCTCAGAATTATGGTATGTAATGACATAGTTATTGTTAGGGTGCCATTTATGCGACAACTTAACTGCTTTTGCCTTCTTAAATCATAGGAAATGCTCTATACCTACTCTAAAGCAGACCATTCCAAACAGGAAAGCACTGGCGCTCCGGAGCACACACAGTAGCGGTTCGGGTCTCGTGAGATTGGAAACGCTATTGTAAAAAATAAAATTCAATGTAATATTATTAAATGATAAAAATACGTGTATAGAAACAATTACATTTTGCTGCTCTTGTGCCAAGGCAGCTGAAATTGCGATGGTTTTAAACTGTTACTAGCACATTGCATCATTTACCGACAGTTTTTTTGTACTCACTGCTTGGATGTGTCAAATTTTTGAAGCCATTCGTGTCAGCTGATGATTATATTATAGCTTACGCGTTCAGTCCTCGTCATTTTCAGTTGAAAATATTTACAGTATTAGGCCTACACTGCAAAACGCTGGCGCACCTGTGAAAAAGTTAAACTGCCAGCAATGATTGACGTTGTCTGGAAGAAATAACTCGTCTTTTGAAGAGTGACAGCAAAATCAGTGGTTATAGAAATTAGGATTGGTTGGATGAGATAGCAGTTCCTTAGCACTCACTTGGCCCCCACATCGATAAGAAACTGTGCCGTCTCGAGAAACCGAGATCCACACGCAACTTCGAATGGTAAAAAGTCTTTGCTGACAAGATTGATAAGTTTTTCTGTCGCGGCTGTCTTCAAATTTGGCGGAACTTCAGCAACTTTCACGACTCCCTTGGTATTTAAGTAAGTAATTGTGCTACTTTGTCGAGCCTCACACGAATCTTTTAGCAAATCTGTGTCCAGTGTAGGAATATACTTTTTTTACTTGCAAAACAAGCCACTATATCTTTTATCTTTTCGTTGCCATCAAATACGTATGCTAATTTTTTTTCCAAATTGGCGATTTCAATTTGTTTTCCTTCAGTGATGTAAAATGGTTCAAATGGCTCTGAGCACTATGGGACTCAACTGCTGTGGTCATTAGTCCCCTAGAACTTAGAACTACTTAAACCTAACTAACCTAAGGACAACACACACATCCATGCCCGAGGCAGGATTCGAACCTGCGACCGTAGCAGTCGCACGGTTCCGGACTGCGCGCCTAGAACCGCGAGACCACCGCGGCCGGCCCAGTGATGTAAAATCACCTTTTTTTCACCTTACACGAAATTGTATTCATCGATATGGTGTTCATTTGAAGAAAGAACTCTTATTGATATTTGCTACGATGCACGTTGTCGCTCGGTCACTACAAAGCGCTTACTGAAGTCAGCGGAAAATTGCAACGGGCACCTGTCTGGTAGACAGTGGGCAGGTTTGCCACCCAGAGAGCACTTCTCAGGCCGCACGAAAGACACGGTCGCGGGAACGGATTAGGCACAGGTCTCTTGGGTACAGCTACGTCGTTCGTAGTCAGGGGCTAAGGACAACACATATACCCTCTACCCAGGCCCTGCAAGATTCCAAGAATGTCAACAGACTTGAAGTTTTCAACTAACATTGCAACATACGTACTGGGCAGATGCCTTGCTCATTATCCGCAGATGACCCGCGGATATCCGCGCCGGTCGCCATTTTATCCGCCAAGTCACAAATACCGCGGATATCAGCATCCGCGCAGACCTCTAGTTATAGTTGTGGTGTACCTAAATGAATCACGTTACTCTATGACGGCTGGCGTTTGTGTAAATAAAGCTATGGTCCTCCCGGTGCCGTGTTCCAGCAACATAATACATCATTAGACGTGGTCCTGTTGGAGGATGTATTTTCTTTACTTTCTCCGACGTTCGAAGTGATTTACCTAACTAGTCATATACGATTTGTCTTGAAATTCACGTATACAAGTCAGTGTCAGGGGTCAAAGAAGCACGAAGAGACAGAAAAAAATCGTGAGACTAATTGTGAACCGAGTGCCAAACCTCACACGTTCAGCCTCCGGGCCGAAGATTTGTATAGGAGGTTTGTGTCCAAAACTAAATTTTGATCTCCCTTAGAGAAAAAGATAAAAAGAACTAGAATCACAACCAGTCACGGTAACAGCTTCTCTTTCTCTGGTGCGTGGTATAAAAAGGGCAGTACATCGTTTCTAGTTACAGTTGATTCTGAGTATGTTTGTGGTAAAGCCGTGTCTGGTCTGTCTTTATTAACAGACGTTACTGAGTATTGTGTGTGTGAAGAGACACTCGCTGCAGGTGAGAAAACGATATACGCGCCTACTTTAAGACGTCTAATACATATTTGTTGTCCGATATGAAGACCAAGTTGGAGTAGATGTTTGGTCTTATTGTAGGTGTATTTGATGTTCAGTCCTGTAGGAGTAGGAAAACTGCTTTAATATGAATAGCAAAGTATGATCCAGAACCATTTACGAACTGCAGTGAGTCAGCTATGTCTTTCAATGTTCGATTGCGTATGTGGGCTAAACGGACGAAGAAGTTTGATTACACTGATCCATTCCTCGTCAGTCATTGGTGGCGTGCGAAATTTTTGATGGGAAATTTGATACTTATGCCTGTATCTGTGATTGTAAAGTGTGTTCGTTAAGAAGAAATTAATCACTCGGATTCATGCATTTTTCTGTTGATCACATTGTTTAGTGGAGGCAGTTAATACTTTTCTAGCGAGAGCTAAAGAATAGCACGTTCATATATATATAAAAAAATTAGGTACACAGATTTGCTGAGGAAAGTTGACAAGTGATTACTGAAACCTGATCGTATTTGTTAAGTGCTTCAACGATACCTTTTCAGATCAGCTCCAGTATTAGCTCATATCTGACATAGAACTGCTTCAAACGCAAAAAGTACCATGTTACTTTTACAAAGAAAATGAGATGCCTTATTAATAATATATCATTTTTGGAAGAACAAAGCGTTATTGATTAACGAGTGATGTAAGAAATAAGTTGTTTTCACACGTGAATCAATTCTAAGTGGCACCGTAAATGTATTTCTGCTTATTAATTTTCACAGAATGGGAGGCATACTAAGGAAAATCTTCTTCGTTGGAAAATTATGTGACTCTGCCTTGATTTCCGTTTCGGCTTTGCATTGCAGTATGTTTCAGCAGATGAGTTCACTGCAACAGCTTCAAGTTATTAAAAACACGGTATTAGCAGCCCTAATGTTTTGTTTGTTTGAGATTTTGGGAACAAAATGATGTTTCAAACATGCTCCTATTGGGCTCCGAATATTTCCCGAGCAGATTTCAGAGTGTGTGCTGTCCACGCAGCACTAGTAGATGTGAGTGTGTGTGAACGGCGGTATGATTTTGTTTACAAGGTCGTGTTAGCACTGCGGCGGTAATTGAGCGGTGACCTGCAGCTCGCGGGCAGCTCCTTATTTTCGATTTGCCGGTGCTTTTTGCCATCGCCGCCTGTGCGAAGAGATCTCTCGAATCGATCGGCCACGGGCCCCGCGGCGGGACGAGACGAGAGGAGCGTGGCCCCCAGAACGGCCGCGCCACACTTCGCTCAGTTATTTCCCCGCAAATTGGTGTGTGGGTTAGCGCGTCCAGCTATTAGGCGAACGAGATGCTTTCATGCAGTGCATATTTTCTGACTCGAGTTCAGCCTCGGAGGAATTACGAAACAAGTGGTAACAGCGACTGTGAGTGCTTTCAATTCGCCAGCACCCGAAAAATATTAAGACATCTACTAGAAGAATTAGACTAAGAAGTGAAACATGCAGAGGGCTTCAGATGTTTGGCCCCTGGGCTAACTATGTCCGATAACTCCATCCTTTTCTTATACAGTTCGAACTCCGACTCCAATGTCAGAATTCCGGATGTTTTCAGGGGCATTTTCCGAATTTCGTGATGTAAGGGATCAGTTACCTACAGTGCCTCTTTACAGAGTAATAACGTAATAATGATTTATTCGCTTTATTACTCCAGTTATCTTCAGTTACGTGAAGATACCATCACGACAAAGAAGAAAGCTGTAATGTGCAATCACCAAAACGTACAGAGTTACAGCTAACACTGCCGTAAAAACAAATTCGATACAGACGATACAGTTCTGAATTACAGCTCGAGGTCTAAGGGTAGAGTGCGTATTTCTGTTGTCAAAAGCTAGTGTAGTGAGCGAATGGAACAAGTTTGTTTCCAAACAAGACACACAGCGCGTACCGTCGACAGGCACTGTTGTGGTGCGATAGAGACACTAAGATAAAAAGGTGTAAAAAATCAGACGAAAAGCAATTACTCTGGAACGAGTCAGCGGAGAACAGGGATCCTTTATACCAGAACATTCATAAAATACCCACTAAGTAAACAGAAAGTACGAACAAATGAGTACAATTTCAGAAGACATTGGGTGATTTACTCAAGAGGAAAAGCTTCACAAATTGAGCAAGTCAATAACGCGTTGCTCCACCTCTGGTCCTTATGGAAGCAGTTATTCGGCTTGGCATTGGTTGATACAATTCTTAGATGTCCTCCTGAGGGATATCGTGCCGAATTCTGTCAAATTGCCTCGTCAGATCGTAAAAATTCCGAGATGGTCGGAGTTCCAAACGTTGCCCGTTGGCGAGAGATCCGGTGACCTTTCCGGCCAGGGTAGGGTTTGGCAAGCACCTAGGCAAGCAGTGGCAGCTCTCAAGGTGTGGCCGGGCGTTATCTTGCTAAAATATAAGCCTAGGATGGCTTGCCACGAAGAGCAACAAAACGGGGCGTAGAATATGGTCGACCTACCATTGAGCTGTAAGGGTACGGCAAATGAGAACTATTAAGAGGGTTCTGCTGTAAAAACAAATGTGAGCCCAGACCATCAATCCCGGTTGTCGGGCCATATGAGGGCGACAGTCAGGGTGGTATTCGACGGCTGTCCCGGACGCTCATCGGGGCTCTTTGATTTTACAGAAGAGCAGCGCGTTATTGACTTGGTCAATTTGTGAAGCTCTTTCTCTTGAATAAATCATTCAATTTTTCTGAAACTGTAATCATTTGTACATGTACATCACATCTACCGATTTCCGTCCAATTCGGATAATTCCTTCGCAGTGATTTTTTTTGTTTTATTTTCTTTTGCTCTGTCTCTCAACAACCCCTGAAATATTGTATCGGAGTTCAGGTAGCCTCGTATACGTACATTTAGTCATGTTTGTCAGCTGTTATGTTACAAAGTACATTTGAAAATTGAATTTGAGCTTACGTGGTGAATACAGATTCGTATTAAAGCAATGTACGGCATCAGCAGAACAATGACTTGTTTCAATTGATGTTTGAAGGCTGTGAACCCGAAGACAAGAAAGAGCTACGTACTTTCTTTAAAACGTTTAGTTTCAGCTCAACTTTGGAGGTCAGTGCTTTTCTCATATTCTACATCAGTTCCTCTTCTTGGCACATCAGTTCGTTGTGAGGTCTTTCCCCAAGAATATCTTCTGTAAAATATTCCGTATTTATAAGTAGCCGTGCTGTTATCGTAATATGCTGTTTTAGTAATAGAACTGTTGTTTTTCTTCTTTTTTCTTTGGTGCCACCAGCATAATATGTGGCCGATAATAACATGATTGTTAGAAAGATGCATTGCAGTAGCTGCTAATAATAACTAATTTGTTTCGCCTTTATAATAATTTATAGAAGTACTCTAACGTTTTATGCTAAAAACTCAGTGGGTGGAAACATGTGGCTCTTCTCCGGGATTTTTATAGCGCCGGCCGGAGTGGCCGTGCGGTTCTAGGCGCTACTGTCTGGAGCCGAGCGACCGCTACGGTCGCAGGTTCGAATCTTGCCTCGGGCATGGATATGTGTGATTTCCTTAGATTAGTTGGGTTTAATTAGTTCTAAGTTCTAGGCTACTGATGACCTCAGAAGTTAAGTCGCACAGTGCTCGGAGCCATTTGAACCACTTTTATAGCAATTAGTGTATATAAAAACGCGTACAAATATAGATATCGGGGAAGGGACGTGAGGAACAAAAAGGGCCGCGCGGGATTATCTGAGCTGTCTAAGGTGCTGCAGTCATGGACTGTGCGGCTGGTCCCGGCGGAGGTTCGATCCTCCCTCGGGCATGGGTGTGTGTTTGTCCTTAGGATAATTTAGGTTTAGTAGTGTGTAAGCTTAGGGACTGGTGACCTTAGCAGTTAAGTACCATAAGATTTCACACACATTTGAACTTTGAGCAAAAAGGTCATTTTCTGTATATATTCGCGAGGCAATACGAACCAAAAGCAAATTAGACTGTTTTTACGTTTCGATCAATGTCCCATTGTTATCTGGGAGAGTCATTAGATGTAATTTGCCACTCTTGAGAAGTCACGTAAATGTTGATTTACAGGGAGAGTTTCGATTTCATTATGGAACGAAGTTGGAGCAGTCGCCAGACAGTTAGCTATTAAGTCTTGTCTACAGTCGATGCTAGGTCACCGTCTTTGGGGTGACAAGCTGTAGAATTTATCTGCTCGGGGAGTGAGTGTTGTGTTGTCTTCATTATTTCATCGTCGTCGACGCGAAAGGCGCCGAAGTGGCGTCAAATTAGATTAGACAGTCTTATCAATCCCAGGAGGGATCTCCCGGCCAAAAATACAATACGCTGAACGTGTACAATAAATCGGAATTAGTTTGATTTTGCTCCTTAAAATCGTCGTGTAAGTATAGAAACGAGAAGTGACTGGTGGCGACGTGGAAGGGTAGCGTGTCGGGCTGTAGTGCGGGGGGCGGCCGGCCGCGCGTGGCGTCCGCGGTGACGTCAGAGTGCGAGGCGCGAGGGCGTGGCGGCGCCGAGTGGGCGGCTTCCTGGCGCTGGCTCCGCGCTCAGGGCTATCCCTTACCGCCGCTCTAATGGACGTCATTAGCGATCGCGCCGCACTCTCCAGTGGCCGCGCCGCGCGCGGAAGCAGCCTTTTAACGGCGCTAATACCTCTGCCGCCCGCCCGCCCGGGCCGGCTCCAGCCTGCTCTCCGGCTGTTGTTCCTCGACAGGTAAACTTGGCCACCGCGGGGCTAGTCCTCGCTCTCAGCTCTCCAACCATTACAGTGATTAGTTCTCCTAATAGCTGTAGACCAGAGCCGTACAACCTGTCGTGCACCGGAGCAAATGAGTCCTCATTGTAATTAATGTTGTTTGGTTTCTAAATAAAGCCAAAAACGGTTTTCTTCTAGGGTGTTATCCACGTTAAAACAATATTTCATTAGATGCTTACCTACTAACATGAACTAAACGTTGAGGGTGATGTGCGCTAAGGAAATCGCTAACTAGATGACCTAATGTTGATTTCTTCTTCTTCTCGTTTACCGTGTGTCATAAGTGCTACCTGAAATACTGACCGGACCTCCTGTAAGATCGTTGTTTATTGTGGACTACCCCTGCACCAGACGAACTGCAGGCGATCGCGAGGTCATACTAAATATTAGATAAAGTGACAGTCGATGCGCGTAGTTAAATTTTTAAATACAGTTATCTCTTCTCATGATACCAGAGTGTTCGGCGACATCAACTGTCATTTTGTTCGTTATATGGTATGATTACAGGAAGCTTCGTAATGAACACGAACTAATACATCTATTGTTGTTGTTGTTGTGATCTTCAGTCATAAGACATCCTTGGCGCAGCTTTCCGAGGTAGTTACTACTGCAACCTACTTAAATTTGCAGTCGCTTGCTGTATTCAGCCTTGGTCTCTCTCGACAGTTCTTAACCCACGAACTGAAATCTCCAGCTAAGGCTAACTTCGTAGTAAACAGCGAAGTATCCGTATACATTTTATAAAAGTGAAGGAATGTATGCATGTATCTACCTTCACAGGTGTAGCTTGCGACTTGAAGATAGTGACACTATATTCATTCAGTATTTGTGAAAGAGAGCTGTTAATGAGTTACACAAAAAAAAGTGTGTGAGATCTTATGGGACTTAACTGCTAAGCTCATCAGTCCCTAAGCTTACACACTACTTAACCTAAATTATCCTAAGGACAAACACATACACCCATGCCCGAGGGAGGACTCGAACCTCCGACGGGACCAGCCGCGCAGTCCGTGACTGCAGCGCCTCAGATCGCTCGGCTAATCCCGCGCGGCAGTGAGTTACAACGATCTTTCAACTTATTTTCAAACATGTACGATACTTTCTCTTGCTGACACTCTCCAGAAAATGATGAGAGGAAAAATAGTTTATCGCATACTACATTTTCGATGTTCGCGCAGTAAAACTTTTGCATCAGGCATGACCTTTTAATTTATTGCCTCTTTACTACTCACTCAGTTTGCAACAAGCTTTGCATACTGTTTTCACATGTATCACTGAATGTACGTGCAAAAATATATCATTTTACGGCACATAGTTCAGGAGATATGACGATATAAATACTGAAGTGCGTGGAAACGAAAGTGCAGAGCGAAATTCGCTAGAAATACAGGTGAAATACAGCGTGATCCAAAAAGAAAGAACAGATTTCAATGTTAATTACGAACTACAAAAAAAGGTCGTACCACATTGCTCAGGGCTCTGGACAGAGGAAGGTTTCGAACCACATTGCGCATGTCTCTGGATAGCGGAAGGTTCATAGTTTGATGTCGGCACAGACCTTATACCGCACACTCAACATGAGCACCATACGTTGCTCGAGAAACATCGAAATGGCGATCCATTACATTCCGCACCTAATCAGATCCCTCTTTATTGAATTGACAGCTTCAACAATTCGTTTTCTCAGCTCTTGAAGAGTAGGTGCCATGGACAGGACAAAGACTCGGTCTTTTATGTACCCCCGCAGAAAAAAATCACAAGGGGTGAGGTCTGGTGACCTGGGAGGCCAAAAGCAATGAACAAGTTCTTGTTGATCTGTCTCTTCCAATCGAACGTTGTGGGATCATGCTGAAAATATAACGCGGCACCTCAAGGTGAAAGTCTACCAAGTTCTGCATTTTGGGCTATCTTAACAATTCCAACGAGAGAAAGAGCAATGGCTTTCTTCATTTTGGTAGTACGAGCAGTTACTCAACATAAAAAAAGTCAGCAGTGGTTGTATTGTGGTTGTTACGACCAGTGGCGCATGTAAAATAAACAGCAGTATCTACCGTGCTTTGGTTTGTATCTGCGCTAGGTTTGCATAATAAATGAGACTCAATCTGTGGACGGTTTTAGCGTTATTCTTGTATACGGAGATTTTTTATGACAGGGTCTGACCTGACCTGTAAAATCACAGAATATTCCAGTAACTAATATTTTAAAATTATTCTATTGTGGACATGTAAAAAACAATACATTATATGTTACGAGTTGTCTTGTAAATGAGAATTATTTTCTGTTACACACAACACTCTTCACTGCTGTAACACGTGTATGTGTGTGTGTGTGTGTGTGTGTGTGTGTGTGTGTGTGTGTGTGTGTGTGTGTGTGTGTTGGAATGTGTTTTACATAAACTAATTTGTTTGTAAAGCCGACTTGGAAGCGAGATTGAGGAATTAAGAGCCTATTATGAGGACAATTTCTTTCTTGTTTGTTCGCAGGTAAGTGTTAACGACACCGCGGCCTGAAGCTACGCTCATTGCTCGCCTGCGCTGCCGACAGGTGCGGGCCTTGGAGCCAGAGGACGGTAGGATGTACATGTATCTTCAGCTGGACTTATCTCTCACACACACAGCTGTAAAGGTGTGGACAATTTGCCTTAGCTTGGTAGCTCAGATGTGGGAATCAGGCTTTCTGAATGGTGGTAACACTCACTTGCAAGGCCTACTCCTTGACGATATGCACCGTAGTTATCGTAATTACAAAGACAGCAATCAGAAATGGCATTATTTCTTTTGTGTGCCAATAACTACCGAATTTCACTTGCACGAGAATTCAGCGCATATCAGAAATGTAACACTCGTAATCTGTTGTGCTTGATGTTCAGTGTTCGAGGAAAGACTTCCAGTTTAAGTACTATGTATGGTATTCGTTTTGCTGTGTGTCTGCTGCAGGGTTGCATGTGTAACAATATCTTAACACTTTGTAAACACCGTTAAATATAATCACGTTCTTTGAATGCAGCTTCGTAATAGCGTAAAGAATTTCTAACGTGTACAGGGAAGTAATGTCATGTAGCCATTGTCTTATACATGTTATTTCCTAACTGATTCTTGTGTGGAACTTCACCCATCTGATAACTCTCTTAACGGCTTGGGGCCGAACGAGATAGCGCAGTTGTTAGCCCAATGGACTCCCATTCGGGAGGTGTAGGGCTCAAATCTCCATCCTCCCATACGGACTAAGGTTTCTGTGGTTTTCCATGATCGATTGCTGGAATGATTCCGTTGAAATGTTCACCATCGATTTTCTTCTTTTATATCATTGTCGCACCTGAGCATATGCACCGACACGAAGGATTTTATAGTCGACGGGATTATGCCCTAATTTTTATTATTATTGAGTGGAGGCACGTACGTCAAAATCTTAGTTCTCAATTTTTGTTCACAATGTCGGGTGCGAGGAACTTCAGGAAACAGTAGTAGTATGGTCTTTCAGAGAACGTTCGTTCTCTTAACTTTTAGAATATTATTAGCGGTTAACTAATGTGTGTGATTTTGGTGTGTTCAAGTATAAATTTTCAAAACATTACTCAGAAATCACCAATTGAATGGGTTTCTGGTGGCTTTTATTTGTGACCGAAGTTAGTGTGTGCGCTACATTTGAGAATAACTGTGCGTCAGCTATGGAAATTTTGCTATTCTTCGAAATTCCGTTATACATCACGACACTTTCTTTTCAGTGATTTGCGTTTGCCTGTTTACAGTAACAAATTATACATGCCTTGATTTATTAAAAAAATACTTATTCTTTGGTCAACACGTAAGGTAGAAATAAGTAGAAACTTCTGTGGTGTATCAAGAGTGAGCAGTAGTGTTATTCAACCAAATTAATAATTTTTCTGGAAAAAAAAGTGAGTTTGAAAGAGCATGGTGTATAAAGAATCGGCAAGCAAGTAGTTATAATTAAAGGTTTCCATATGTGACTGGTAGTTTACCTATGTACCTATTCTGATCAATGTCCGGCTGGAAACCGTTTATCAGTCCAACCATTGTAAGAATAATATTTCAGTTTTACCGCGACTCCAAACAGTTGAATTATTCACTGGCAAAATTCCACAAATGGTCAGCATTTTGTTAAAAATTAAAAGAGAAATTCACATTGAACTCGTATTAATGTGCGACGTAGATCGGAAAAAGGCAATGCTCTAAGAAAGATAGAGAGAACGTAACGAGCCGTCGTGAATGTAGCGTCGGACCCGCCAGGACAAGGCGCCAGCGTGTGTTAGCAGCTCACACACACACACACACACACACACACACACACACACACACACACACACATGCAGCAAAAAATAACAACAATAAACAAAACCTCGAAAAACCGGAGAAACCCATCACCGTGGGCAAGTAAGCGGAAATGACGCATTAACGAGCTGGAATTTTCTCCCTTCTGCCAGCGTCATTATGTTGCTGAAGGATATCAATTACCTGACGGCGCGGTGTTGCCAACCGCACGGAACCAATTTCCCCTCCCTCAGGCCCCTCGTCCCACAAGAAAAGTCTTGCTTTTAGGCTGGTGTGGCGCTTCTTTTGTACCTCCTGTCACATAATGAGGCCACTGCTAACAAGGCGCACTTCTCGTAGGTGCGGTCGGCTTTTAACAATGACCGTCATTCGGGCGCGGCTTGGCGAATCCCAGACATGCTGTTACCTTTCGTAGCCAACACTGCGCGTGCAGTTGACTTCCTGTTGCTTTAGCCTGGCGGTACGTTATTGCAAATTACTGTTCTCTTCACCACTTCAAAACATTCCTGTTTGATGTTTTTTTAGCTGTTATTGCACTTTGATCCAATCTCGCGTATTGTACACTGGAGTGCAGAACTTTACGGTGAAAAGAGCATTCACTCCTCGTGCGAAGCAACAAAGCTCGATGAAACTTGGACCACACATAGAAAAAAAAACTGCAAGAGTATAATGCAATACTGAAGGTTATTGAAAGAAATACGCAATGGGACGAACAGAAATAACACTGCTATTCAAAAATAGTAATTAAACTGCAGTCACCGTGATTGATGGTTGTCCCTTGGACACTACAGACGGCAGGGCACGGTTCTTAATAGGGTGTGTAATCACCACGGACGGCAGTGCATGCTTTGCAACGTGCTGCCTTGCTGGTAAGAACAACTGCTAGGTGGTCGTTGGTGCATGTGGACGTGTTTCAATACGTCTCCCGTATGTTCGCATGTCCCTGGGTGCATTACGTGTTCCAACCTCCCACCATATCAGCACTGTCAAACACGATCGTTTTCGTGGCCAGGTGTCATGGAATGGGGAGGCATAATATTGCAAGGGCGTACTGACCTCCAAATCTTTGAACACGCTACATCCAAGGTGAACGCCATTGTAACACTGTACTCTTCTGCGATGCTCGCCTTTCCTTGGGTGCTTTCGGTCCTGACTTTTTTTTATGGATGATAATAGGAGACTGCATTCGAATAGCGCAGGTGGAGGAGCTCTTGCGAAGAGAGGATATTCGAAGATTGGTTTGACCCACCCGTTCCCCAGACTTACAATCCCTCGAGCACTTGTGGGATGCGTTTGGGAGACGCGTTGCAGAACATTCTCCTGCATCAGCCACGTTCCAGCAGTTGTCAACGGCTTCACCGGAGAAATGGAGCGTCCTACCGTAATTCCTCCTCATCAACCTTGTGGTCAACATGGGACTCTATTGCTGAGCATGCATTGTCGTCCGTGGTGATAACACGCCCTGTTAAGAACCCTGTCCTGCCATTTGTAATGTCCAGGGGACGATAGTAAATCGTGGTGACTTCAGTGTAATTAGCCTATTCTCTTTGTATACAATTCTCATTACTGTTCGTCACATTGTTTATTTCCTTCCGCTACCGTCAGTACTATACTGTAGCAGTTCTTTCTATGTATAGTCCAAGAGTTACATCGAGCTATATTACTCGGCAGTGGCACATCACGCGAAGGTTACTTTCCTCCCTAAGTTTTGCAATAAAGGAGTAACTCTGGTTAACTCCACGTACTACGGCTCGTGTCTGTTATGTGCGGTTTTAGGTTACGAGCTCGATAACGAGCTAGTATGCTGTCCATTTACCTGTTGTCGTAGCCCAAATTTTGGTATAGTGTT
The DNA here is from genome assembly GCF_023897955.1 of Schistocerca gregaria. Lineage (NCBI taxonomy): Eukaryota > Metazoa > Arthropoda > Insecta > Orthoptera > Acrididae > Schistocerca > Schistocerca gregaria. The sequence continues at coordinate 800,528,848 of NC_064921.1, read as the reverse complement.
TCGTGCGGACTGTTGTCTGTAATTTACTGTTACGGAGGCAAACAGGATTAAAAATTTCACATGTAATGTAAATATAGCTGGATTGTCAGTAACATAAATAGTCTATTTGTCGTCTCCTGTAGTTCTTTGACATGAATGCGTGCAAGATTTTCGATTTTCCAGTGCTAGCTTCACTGTGAATTCGCGATGTATCTTAACTCAGGAAATAATTTTGCAATGGTGAATTCACTTTCTGCTTTAGGTTTCGACAAAAAGGATACTGTAACACTATGTATAGTTCTATATTATTTCAGACTACTTCGGCTCAAATTCTCCGGCCAACCAGACTCAAGTTTCCGTGGTTTCCTTGAATCAGTGAAAACAAGGTAAAGGTATGTTTGGAAAGGACACGCTGATTTCAGTCCTATTTAGTGCTCCGTCTTCGTTGACGGCGGAACGTTAAACCCTAGTTTTCCTTCGTTATTCTTTATACTACAAAACAATACACCATTAAACTTTTTTGCGAGTAAGAATGACAGTTCGATGTTTTTAGTTACGTGGAATGTTACTGTTTATCTTCCCTCCTATTTAGCGGCGTTGCGCATTCGAAATATTTATGCTTGAGGTGGTATGACAGTTTTGTGTGCTGTCTCGAAGTTCTAAAAATATAATTTAACTCAACGGATAGAGCAATAAACCAGTTTATATATTTAAACTGGAGGGTTTGGAAAAACATACAGTATGTTGCAGTCTCAATACCTGACCATGTTACTATTCAAGAGATCCATCATGTGGACACATCCTGCACGTGTTGACAATTGCAGTGTGGAGGTTCAAAATTAACCTCAAGTATTATTATTCCTTGAACAAGGTGGAACGTATTTTGTTCGCTGTTAGTCAGTTACATGTTCCATAGATCATTCGAACGATTCTGTTATCAAAATAAAGTGGAACGAGTCAGTTTACAGGGTATGTATACATGATTAGTGTTTACGTTATGAACACATTACATATAATCCTACTCATGCATCTACACTCTTTTTACTGGCTACAAATTTTTAAGTAGAAATTCAGCATTGTAATGGGAGTTGTCCAGGAGAAATGATTTTAAGTTAGGTATAAAACTTGCTTCGCTACCTCTCAGACATTTTATGTTACTGGGCAAATGATCTGAACTTTTTGTTGCTGCATATTGACTTCCTTTCTGAACCACTGATGGCTTCAATAAGAGTAATAAAGGTCAGTTTTTTCCTCTAGTGTCGTAGGTATGTAAATCACTGTTCTCAATTTGTGATGGATTATATATGCCGAATTTCACTAGCGCGTGTATGTATTATGAATGCTAGCTCCTTGAAGAGACATCTGTATGACGTCCGTTGGTGACCACCATCCATCTCATACATTCCTACAGCTCGCTTTTGTGCAACCAATGCTTTATAAGTCAAGAATTACCTCAGAAAATTATTCCATAAGACATCACTGAGTGGAAACTGCAAAGTGTGTCAGGAGATTGATACGTTTGCTTCCCAGATTAGCAATTGTACGAAGAGAAAAAGTAGCTGAACTTCATTCTTTGAGAATCTCGGAAATACTCTTCTTCCAATCAAGTTTTCATCAGTATGTACACCCAAAAATTTGGAGCATTCTACACTATTTATTGACACCTGCTCATGTGCTACATCAGTTGTCTATATGAATCTATTAATTTTGTTGTACAGAACTGAACGAACTGTGGTTTTCAAAATTTATGGAGAGTTTATTTTCAGAGAACCACATTACAATCCTTTGAAAATATCATTTTCCATTCTTCTGTTATTTTCTCTCTAGTGGGATCTATTATAACACTAACATCGTCTGCAAAAAGTAGCAATTTTTTCGTGTTAAATGTTAAATGGAAGGTCATTCACATATATAAGGAATAGGACTGAACCTAAAATTGAATCTTGTGCGACTCCCTTTGTGGTTTTTCACCGGTCATTAAAATTTTTTGTCCTTCTGTCGTAGTCTGAATTATTCAGCACAGCCTTTTACATTTTGTTTGTCAGGTATGATTCAGAATTTCATAAATGAGAAAACTCTTAGTATATATGAGTACCTATCCTCATTTAAACCAAAATGCTACACTGTAATCTATGAAGTACAATAATGTACATACCTAAGTACTGTCACAACTGGTGATATACTTAGCTGTCACAGCATCAAACCGAGCGAGGTGGCGCAGTGGTTAGCACACCGGACTCGCATTCGGGAGGACGACGGTCCAATCCCGTCTCCGGCCATCCTGATTTACGTTTTCCGTGATCTCCCTAAATCGTTTCAGGCAAATACCGGGATGATTCCTGTGATAGGGCACGGCCGATTTCCTTCCCAATCCTTCCCTAACTCGAACTTGCGCTCCGTCTCTAATGACCTCGTTGTCGACGGGACGTTAAACACTAACTACCACCACCACCACCACCACCACCACCGCCACATCATCAAAATGCAAATTGACGCAAAATCCAACGGCAGGCAACACATTAAGCGAAAAACGGCTGGAAAGAGCACGCGAAGAATACTCACGAATACCTTTCTAGCATACGTTATATACCAAATCGAAGTAAAAAGATATGACACGTTGTCCTTTATACCACTTAACAGACGGGCAAACAAGGATCTCAAATCCAACTTAACTAGTCTGCAGCTCGTGGTCTCGCGGTCGCGTTCTCGCTTCCCCAGCACGGGGTTCCGGATTCGATTACCGGTGGGCTCAGGGATTTTCGCCTGCCTCGCGATGACTGGGTGTTTGTGTTGTCCTCATCATTTCATCATCATTCAAGAAAGTGGCGAGATTCGGCTGAGCAAGGGTTGGGAATTTGTATGAGCGCTGATAATCGCGCAGTTGAGCGCCCCCAAACCAAACATCATCATCACCAACTTCACTAAGGGGAGTCTTCCAGATTCTCCCGATAACGTCATACTGTTTCCCTGGCATGACCCTAACGACCTCTCTATAAAATGAGGAACCCGTCTAAATAGGAATTGACACATAGCAAGTTGTATCGCGATAGGTAATGCGGATATGGATAAAGCTAAAAGATACGTCAGTGTGCGAAGACCAATACAATACTAACGTTAAAGCCCACTTGCGCCGAAGACGTTCTTTCATCACATTGGGCTCCTCCGTTACTTGCCATGTTTTGAGTGGTATTGTTCACTCCATGAGTACTTTATGAGTGCAGTTAATAAATTCATTTTGCGCACAGTCCTTGCTCCACTTTGGTGCGTCGGCCATGGGCAGAAGTGTCCGTAATGTTCGAGTCGTTTGGAATGGGACGGGCGCGATGCCTGTACCCGAGTATTTACGGGCTACAAAGCGTACAGAGCCGCGGCCCTGTCGTTAAACTTACTTCCTCCGTGGAAGGTCTTCATTATTGCAGGAAATAACTGTGTGTAGCGCCGACGGAAATAACTTAATTGTGGAATGCCGGTGATGAACAGGTGGTGCTAATTGCTTCATATTGCCTTGTATCCTATTCCACTGGGAACTGTCCTCCTCCTTTAGCTTTCCCGTCTCTTGTCTTTCCAACCTCATCAGCCGGTCCGCTCTCCGCGTAGCGCCACCCGGCGGTTTAAATGAAAGTAAAACAAGCGCGAAGCGGCGTCGGCATTTTGTAACAGGATGTTGTGTTTACCTTAATTTCTTTTGTTTGCCGAGCGAGCGAGATAATACAGACGTGGAAGACGCGGCCCGTTTGGCGAATTGCGCTCCGGTTTTGGCGTCGCCTTTTTCTTTCTTTCTTTTTTCGCGCAGGAACGAGATTAGCCGGGCGCGGGAGCTGAAGGCGCGTCTTGAGACCTGCCTTTAACTCGTTTAGCGGGCGCGCACGTGAGCCGACTCTGCGCGCCGATCACGTTCGCTGCGCCCGTCGTTACTTGCGCGGGTGGCCGCAACGGCGCCGCGCCGCACAGGCGCCCAGCCATGTCTGGGTAGTGGCAGAGTGGCGCGTGCGCCTCTCTCACCAAAGACCCAGCGCACACGTGGCTCAAATGCGTGTTGCCTGACCTCAGAATATCGTTGTGAAATAGCCCTCGCGAAAATGTAGACATTCCTATGGTTCAGCTGACAGGTAACCGTCACCAGCATCGGCAAGTACTTGATGAAAACACAGGAGTTTGACCCGTTTTTATGCGGGCAGTGGTGAACTTTCTTAAACAGCGACAGAAAATTAAGGAGAAACAGCATCTACTAACACGTCAAACATGTATACTTACCTTGTCGCAAGGAGACTCAATCTACACTCCTGGAAATGGAAAAAAGAACACATTGACACCGGTGTGTCAGACCCACCATACTTGCTCCGGACACTGCGAGAGGGCTGTACAAGCAATGATCACACTCACGGCACAGCGGACACACCAGGAACCGCGGTGTTGGCCGTCGAATGGCGCTAGCTGCGCAGCATTTGTGCACCGCCGCCGTCAGTGTCAGCCAGTTTGCCTTGGAATACGGAGCTCCATCGCAGTCTTTAACACTGGTAGCATGCCGCGACAGCGTGGACGTGAACCGTATGTGCAGTTGACGGACAAGAGAGAGTACAAACCTCGTAGGAGAATTTACAGTGTGGATATCGACCAACATTTCTGGTGTCGAGTCTTTCGGTAGAGCACTTTGGGCTACATCTGATACATTTTCTGTATATTGGAACATTTCTTACTGCCATACTTTCTTTTAATGCATTCTGAGTCTTACCGCAAGTAATGAGTGGGCTATAATGAATACACTGTGCTATAATAATACATAGCCCATTTCTTCGTTAGCTAAGCAAGGATCGTATCTGAAACAGAGAAGATCATTGTTCCAAATCGCTGTAGATTCTGGTAGACCGATTAGCAACAATAAGAAAGTGATGAATTGCGAAACTTAGCTCATATAGTCGTTGGGAACCATAGTTGCAGTCGCCTGTAAAGCAGGTGGTGGGTGCAACACAGTGGTGTGTGGCGCCGGGCCGGACAGCTCGGCTCGCGTGACGGGCGGCCTCTTCCCACCGTGAAGCTCGCGTGGCGTGAGCCTCCGCTGGTGTCCGCAACACAAGTTGGCCGGCCCGCCCACTGTTGCTCGGCGTTTACTCTGCCTCCCCTCCCCCTCCCCCCACACACATACACACTCGGACTGCCGCCCACACGCATACTGCTCCATGCTTTCTGTTCCCGAACTTCTTAATTCATCTGTCCTCCTATACTTACTTTGTCGTTACCTCGTGACCAAGCGGTAACATCATGTCCTTAGCATAAGGAAAGATAATCGTGTGCATATGAAGTCTGTCAGTTATAATATACGACGCTGCGGTGTTCGTCACCGCATTCGTAAAATTCAGTTACTCGTAAAACTGTCCTTAACTCGAAGGTTGATTTCAAAACACAGTGCTCGCTAGATAGGGTCTTACTGCAAGTGGGATGACCTTGTCTTCTGCCGACTTCTGAAATGGCTTACCCAACTAATTATAAGGATCCTACAGTTAATGGAGGGAGTGAAACACGGTAGTAGGCTAAGGAATAGAAAAAAGAGCTGTGAGAAAATATGGGCTTGGTAGTAAGATAGAAAGAGCAGAAAGACTAATTGAGCTCTGCAGTAAAATTCAGGCAGTAGTACCTTATACACTTTCAAAAATCGAAAGAGGATATATAATTGGAAAAGAACTGGAGACACCAGAAGATTGCAGCTGGATTACATCATTGTCAGACAAACATTCGTAAATAAGATGACTTAATTGTAAAGTGCACCCAAGAGCAGATACAGACTTCGATCGCAATTCAGTAATGATGAACAGAAGCCTGAAGTTTTTATCTGTCGACAGCCTACACGCAGTAGCGATATCGAACTGTGTTCAGAGTAAGGACACTTCGATTATCAAAATTTTATCAGTAAATTGTCGAAGAATTGGTAACCAAGTTCCCCTACTTACTACCCTTCAGGAAATTTATGTGAACGTGTACAGCAAGTCTAGACGAAATCAAGTTAATTGTTGTAAGTGCTTAGAGGCCACCCAGTTCCACCGTGGTAGTTTGAGTCATGCAAAGAAAGTCTACGCTCAGTAGAGCGGAAATATCTATATCATGAAGTATTAGTTCAGATGACTTTAACCTGCCGAGTATAGACTTGGACGTCTATGGATTCATTGCGGTGGTACAGACAGGCAGTCTTGTGAAGTACTTTTGAACATATTTTCCGAAAACTGTCTTGAACAGGGTGTTACACATCCCACACGCATTGGAAATATTTTAGACCTTGCTTCATTGGTTCACGGATATCGCCTTTCCCTATGAAGAATATAGTAATAGGCGTTCATGGCGTAAAGAGGCAACTGAAAGCGTTAAAAAATAGTCGCCAGGTCCGGATGGAATCCCATTTCGATTTTACAGAAAGTACTCACAGCATTAGCCTCTTACTCAGCTTGTATTTTATCGCGAATTTCTCGCCCAGCACAAAGTCTAAAGCGACTGGAAAAAAGCTTAGGTGTCTCCTGCATGTAAGAAGGGTAAGAGAATGGACCCGCAAATTTTCAGGTCAGTATCCTTAACATCGGTTTGCTGCAGAATTCTTGAGCATATTCTCAGTTCCACTATAATAAGTTCCCTTGAGACTGAAAGGTTTTTGTCCACAAATCTGTACGGGTTTGGAACTTATCACTCGTGTGAAACTCAACTTGCTCTTTTCTCACATGATCTCCTGCGAACCATGAATGAAGGGCAACAGGCAGATTCCGTATTTATCGATTTACGACAATCATTTGACACGGTGCCCACTGCAGACTGTGAACGAAGGTACTTTCCCACCTATGTGAGTGGCTCGGAGAGTTCTTAAGTAATGGAACCCAGTACGTTCTCCTTTCGACGAGTGTTTATCAGAGAGGAGGGTATCCTCAGGAGTGCCCCGGGGAAATGTGATAGTGCAGTTGCTTTTGTCTGTATACATAAATGATCTGACATAGTGCAGTTGCTTTTGTCTGTATACATAAATGATCTGACGGACAGGATGAGCAGCAATTTGCGGTAGTTTGCTGCTGATGCTGTGGAGTATGGAAGGATGTTGAAGAAGAGTGACTGTAGGATGATACAAGATGACTTAGACAAAATTTCTAGTTGATTTGATGAATGGGAGCCGTCTTTAAATGTAGAAAATGTAAGATAATGCGGATGAGTAGAAGAAAAAAACCGTAATTTTCGGGTACAGCATAAAGAGAGTTCTGCTTGACACAGTGACGTCGTTTAAATATCCAGGTGTAACGTTGCAAAGCGATATGAAATAAAACGAACATGTAGTTCCAACGTAGTAGAGAAGGCGAATGGTCGGTTACGTTTTATTAGGAGAGGTTTAGCAAAGGAAAGGGGAGCGCATATAGGATGCTAGCGCGACCTGGTCTTGTACTACTCGAGTGTTTGGGATCCCCACCAGCTCGGATTGAAGGAAGACATCAAAGCGTTTCAGAGGCTGACTGCTATATTTGCTACCGGAATTTTTCTGGGAATTCAAATGGGAATCTTTGGAGGGAAGGCGACGTTTTTTTCGTGGAACACTGTTGGGAAAATTAAAGGACCGGCGTTTCAAGCTGACTGTAGAATTATTCCACTGCTGTCAATATTCATTTCACGTAAGGTAGACAAAGATAAGAGAAGAGAAATAAGGGCTCGCGTGGCGGCATATGATAGTGGTTTTTCCCTCGATCTATTTGCGAGTTGAACTGGGAAGGATACGACCAACAGTAGTACAAGGTACCGTCCGCCACGCACCGTACTCTGACTTGCGGGGTATGTTTGTTGCTGTGGATGTAGAAGAGACTCGTCCGGAAGAATCAATGTGCAAAGAAGTGGGATAATGGGGTTCTTAAGAATGATGTGATGCGTTTGAAGTTCTCTGAGGCGATGATGGCCACCACCGCAGGCAGTTCAATTGAAGAGGACTGTAAAGGATACTCACAGAAGGTGGACAGAGCAACATAGGTGAAGGAACGTAACTGCGAAGCAACGTAGACAACAGAAGAAATACTTCAATTATTCGACGATAGAAGGAAGTACAGAAATGTTTAGGGAAACGCAGGAATACAGAAATACACTGTGATTCCGTGATGGTGTTACAAACTTTCAGGGATGGTGGAGAGGGGTAAATGCATCAATTTGAGGCCAGATACCGTGGTCCGCAAACGACCGAGCCGTAAGTTACAAGCGAAAATCGTTCTGATAGCGTTGACACTGTAATGCATGTACTTGTGTTATTGTTAGTTTTAATTGTAGGGTACACAGGTTCCTGGAACACTTGTTATTCGTTGACGCTTGTTGTTCCAACATGATATGGCCCCACTTCGCTCTGGACTCGGGATTCGTGAAAAGCTCGATCTGCCATTGCAGAGGAGCTCCTGTTTAGCGGCCAGTGCGTTCTCCTGATCTCGCCCCCCACTATATTCTTCCTGTGGGGCCATGTTAAAAGCCTTGTGTGCGGGACGCATCGAGACTGAAGAGGATCTGTTGGTAAGAATTCTCGCTGCCTTCGTCGCTGTTCAAACGACACCGCAAATATTAGAACGGCTGCGACTGAACTTTGTGTGCGCTGCCATGCCTGCATTGATGCTGGGGTATTCCATTTTGAGCTACTTTTGGAAATAGAGTCTAATACTACGTATGATTATTCATAACTTAGAGTGCCGGTTAGCACATAACATAAAACTGTCTTCAACCCAAAGTTGGACATCGTCCTATTCCAGATTATATGCCTTTGCAAACAAGACGTACTGTTTATCGCTTACTACCCCCTGTGCTGTTACTTCTCATTTTCACGTCTAAAAATCATTGCCAGCTTTATGAAAAGCGGTGAGTAGCGGAACCGACTGTAGATTGAATCACAAATCTTTGGTTCTTTATTCTGACGCCTGTTAATCCGTCGAATCACAGTTTTCGAACGTACCATGTAAAAGTTTTGTCATTAATAAAAATGTAATCAACTTTCAAATTGTCTCAGAACATAATTTTAATTGTAATGTTGATATAAGGCCTGTTCGGGAAGTAAGGAACGATAGGTCTCGAAATGGAAACCACAGTGAAAATCAAAACTGTTTTATTTGCAACAGTTAGCTACAACTTCCAGCTACTTATCTCTGTAGTCGCCGATCCGACTTAGAACGTTTGTCGTAGCGTTGTACCAAGTTTCCAGTACCCTCGTTGTAAAAGGCAGCTGCTAGTTCTCTCCGCCAATTCTTTACGCTGGCCTACAGCTCGTTGTCTGTGCCAAAATGTTGTCTTCATAGCCAGCGGTTCATGTGAGCAGAGATGACTCAGAGGGAGACAATTACGGGCTGTATTGTGGGTAATCAAACACTTCCAATTGAAAACGATACAGGAGCATCTTCATTGCCCCTGCAGAATGCGGCTGAGAATTGTCTTGAAGAAGAAAGCACACGGGCGAAATATTTGTTACCAGGCCCTAGTACTTGGCGGGAGACACTATTGTTCTAGGTATCTTTATGTGCTCCCTGTGTGCTCAGAACTGAAAAGAACGACGTAACGCGATCGACGGGGATACTAGAGACACTGCCCAACGCACCTGTGCAAAACGTCATCGGATTTTCACTGTGGTTTCCATTCCGAGACCGATCGTTCCTTACGTTCCGAATAAACTTCGTAATAACTGTAAGTAGTCGATGTACTGTACTGAAAACAGGTACCCGTACGAACCGTACTCACGTTTCGGCTCAAGTGACTATCACGAGCCTTATTAAGAAATTCTTCTGTCGATTACGCTCTGTGAGTGGGTAGCTGAAAGAGGTAGTGCAGACGGACTTTTCAGAAGTCCCCGTTATTTTCCTGCCATTCTGTTTGTGGTTATCGGGTCACACTTAAACTGGATACTATACTACGTAACTGCAGCGCTATTGGCTGTCAGGAACGCATGTTCGTTGATATTTGACAGTGAAGTACACGATAAGGTAATGGGGAGTGGGAGGTGGGGGCAGAAACGACACACATTCTTTCGAAACCGGAGCACAGAAAACTCTGACGATGAATTGGTGTCTTGATACTGTTCTGTGCGGCGAGCGCGTTGCAGCTAGATGGCACCTCTTGGCATTGCTCCAAATATTCGTTCCCACCTACATCTGGTGCTTCTCATTCAGCCGAAGCCGTACTGTGGGACGTTGACAAGTAACAGGCGTCCGCCGCAACGGTCTGCACTGCTTTTACGCGTCGCGGTAGCAGTTTCTCGGTTCTCTTCTGTAATCCAGATTGTAGTCACCTGAGCTTGCGGAGCTGTAATTTTGTAGTCAAATAATTACGAACACACTGTACTGGATCTGGAAACAAAGTGATCGTTACAAGACAGCTCCCACAACGACGACTCAGGACATAAGCGTTGTCATGTCCCCGTTCTAGCTCAGGTAGTAGTTACACAGCCAGCTGTGGCCGTTAGAATAATTAACTGTGATTCCTTTTGTTTATACGTAGCTTCTCTGGGATGCGTGTTAACGCAACAGGGCACCTGGACTACCTGCGAGAGTGTGTAAAAGGGGCATATCTTTTAAAGTGAACTCTGCATTTCACGTTGTTAATAGGGAGTTTGTGAATTTGCCCTATAATGAAGCGCATTGCTGCTGCTGCGTTGGCATAGCCAGACTGCGCGCCAAGTGCAGCGGCGAACGGACGACGTGGCTCCTTCGTGCGCTCGGCTCTGCGAGGCCCTCACCATAACCACAACAGTAACGGAGGCTTCTGTGAGACACAAAGTGTCCCAGACTCTGTCCCACAGTCTGTGGCAGCACATTGTGCCCAGTGTTGTTTTCAGGTGCTGTCCTCATAGCTCATTACTTTTTGGAGCAAAGGCCATATTTCAGAACCGCCAAGAGCTGCAGTTGAAATAATTCTTTATTAAATACCATTTTCGATAATATAATCATCTTCAGGTATCAAAATGAAAGTCTTTCTGCGTCACAGCGACCAATAGTAAAATATATTTTACAGTAAGAACGTTGCTATATACACTCCTGGAAATTGAAATAAGAACACCGTGAATTCATTGTCCCAGGAAGGGGAAACTTTATTGACACATTCCTGGGGTCAGGATACACCACATGATCACAATGACAGAACCACAGGCACATAGACACAGGCAACAGAGCATGCACAATGTCGGCACTAGTACAGTGTATATCCACCTTTCGCAGCAATGCAGGCTGCTATTCTCCCATGGAGACGATCGTAGAGATGCTGGATGTAGTCCTGTGGCACGGCTTGCCATGCCATTTCCACCTGGCGCCTCAGTTGGACCAGCGTTCGTGCTGGACGTGCAGACCGCGTGAGACGACGCTTCAAACAGTCCCAAACATGCTCAATGGGGGACAGATTCGGAAATCTTGCTGGCCAGGATAGTTGACTTACACCTTCTAGAGTACGTTGGGTGGCACGGGATACATGCGGACGTGCATTGTCCTGTTGGAACAGCAAGTTCCCTTTCCGGTCTAGGAATGGTAGAACGATGGGTTCGATGACGGTTTGGATGTACCGTGCACTATTCAGTGTCCCCTCGACGATCACCAGAGGTGTACGGCCAGTGTAGGAGATCGCTCCCCACACCATGATGCCGGGTGTTGGCCCTGTGTGCCTCGGTCGTATGCAGTCCTGATTGTGGCGCTCACGTGCACGGCGCCAAACACGCATACGACCATCATTGGCACCAAGGCAGAAGCGACTCTCATCGCTGAAGACGACACGTCTCCATTCGTCCCTCCATTGACGCCTGTCGCGACACCACTGGAGGCGGGCTGCACGATGTTGGGGCGTGAGCGGAAGACGGACTAACGGTGTGCGGGACCGTAGCCCAGCTTCATGGAGACGGTTGCGAATGGTCCTCGCCGATACCCCAGGAGCAACAGTGTCCCTAATTTGCTGGGAAGTGGCGGTGCGGTCCCCTACAGCACTGCGTAGGATCCTACGGTCTTGGCGTACATCCGTGCGTCGCTGCGGTCCGGTCCCAGGTCGACGGGCACATGCACCTTCCGCCGACCACTGGCGACAACATCGATGTACTGTGGAGACCTCACGCCCCACGTGTTGAGCAATTCGGCGGTACGTCCACCCGGCTTCCCGCATGCCCACTATACGCCCTCGCTCAAAGTCCGTCAACTGCACATACGGTTCACGTCCACGCTGTCGCGGCATGCTACCAGTGTTAAAGACTGCGATGGAGCTCCGTATGCCACGGCAAACTGGCTGACACTGACGGCGGCGGTGCACAAATGCTGCGCAGCTAGCGCCATTTGACGGCCAACACCGCGGTTCCTGGTGTGTCCGCTGTGCCGTGCGTGTGATCATTGCTTGTACAGCCCTCTCGCAGTGTCCGGAGCAAGTATGGTGGGTCTGACACACCGGTGTCAATGTGTTCTTTTTTCCATTTCCAGGAGTGTAGGTTCCTGTAAATAATTCTATGATATCTGAAGATGATCAAATGATCGACACAGGTAGTTAACAAGAATTATTTAATCAGGCACTCTTGACAGTTCTGAAATAAAACTGTTTTCTGAGGATGCAATATCACGGAAAAAAAAGTTGTATCCAGGAGGCTGCAAGGAAACGTGGCATCTGTTAACGCAGATGAGTTTGGAAGTTACGAAACTGGAAAACCATGCGGGATGCACACAGACATCGAGTAAATGACCATATGGGTGGCATAAAGTAGATTTCTTGACCAGAGAAAATAAATGTTAGGCACCTACTACAGAAATTTTGCCGGCCGGTTTGGCCGAGCGGTTCTAGGCGCTACAGTCCGGAACGGCACGACCGCTACGGTCGCAGTTTCGAATCCTGCCTCGGGCATGGATGTGTGTGATGTCCTTAGATTAGTTAGGTTTAAGTAGTTCTGAGTTCTAGGGGACGACCTCAGCAGTTAAGTCCCATAGTGCTCAGAGCCATTTGAACTTCCTTTTTGACGCCACTGTTACGCTTTGCAATTTTGATGCACAGACGTGACATGGCGCAAAGTCATATGGATTGGCAACTGACTAACTCAGTAAAGAAACACGATGGGCAGAGATCGCACGGGGCGTGGACGGTTAGTACCATCGCGACATCTCCGTGCACGCATGAATTAGGTTACTTAGATATTTTTGCTCGTGGTTGACAATCCGGATGATCGCGAATCCGTATGACTGAATTCCAGATAATCGATTCTCCACTGTACCTAAAAAATAAAAAAAAAGAAGTCAACGGCAGAAATTCGGGAGCTATGGGTGTCATATGTATGTATGCTGATGAGAGTCCAGCGTGCACTGATGAACATATTGGGGGAAGCAGCAGTAGTTTACCAATAGAACTGTGAGCTTCAGCTGTGCGCGTGAGTTCTGTCTGTCGCTCAGGCTAGCCAAGCCGAGCTACGACCCATCGTGAATGTCTGCCTCCCGCCAGGCGGGTCTGCGCCGTGGGTTGCCTGCAGTAACTGTGGCAGGCGCAGCAGCGAATACACCCGAGTTTTCCTCCAGTCTTCCGTTGTCGGGGAAACGGTTACGTTTCCTCTCGTGTTTGTAGGTTACTTCATGAAAGAGACAATGTCGACAGAGGATGCACCACGTTGAAGATGTTGTCCAGCGAAGTGATCATTAGGAGATAATCAGTAAGGCCGTTTGATAATTCTTTACTCCTGACAGCGATATATCAAGTTGTTCTACATTTAGGCATGTCTTCGTCTTTCAGAAAATCTGTTTACTTTCCCCCTTTTAGAGGAGTTGCTTACTGGGAGACAATTCAAAAGAAACGACAGTTGTTGCTTACTTGCCAAGACGTGTGCGATTGCGCTGAGATCCGTAGCTGGGGTAGACATTGTGGCTGCCCGGTGTCTGCCAGCTCGCCAGCGCCACCCTCTAATTAGCCATCGCATTCACGGTCTGTCACAAAAGCCCACTCCGACTCCACTCGTCGAGGGCTCTGTGTAACAACTGTCGTATAGAAGGTGGCCGACGGAATAAAAGAGGCGTTCTGCGATACTTCATCTTCCCGCGACTTCCTTCTGTCTGCACGTACACAGTTACTTTGTATCCATTTTAGTCTTTTTAACGCTTTGCTTTTTGCCTCTATTCTCCGCTCTGTTTTGTGTAGTGTTCTTTTCGCTTAATTTTCACAGCCCTTCTTATATTGAAATTCTTGTTGCTGTCACTTAAGTCGAGCGGTAATTAGGATATAAAACTTAATTATTTTGTTAACTGGGAGAATGGGAGAATACGGTGAACTACGGCGGGAGAGAATCGCCGGCTTCATCTTACAGAGTCATGAATGAATAGTTCATTGAACAGAATTTTCTGGATTCCATTTGCCTTGATGTTTTTCAAATGAAACTGTGAACCGTCGTGCGGTCGATTGGAATTAGAACTGCCCCACTGGTGCTGTAGTCACGCGTCTTTGTTTGACCACCAAACAGTATCTTTTTATTCTTTCATATTCAGCAATTGTCCAGATGTGTTTGAACTGCTAAGGGATCAAACTGCTGAGGTCATCGGTCGCTAGACTTACACACTGCTTAAACTAACATATGCTAAGAACAACACACACACACACACACACACACACACACACACACACACACACACACACACACACCTGCCCGAGGGAGGACGCGAACCTCCAGCAACCTCTGCGCAATCCGTGACATGACGCCTCAAACCACACGGCCACTCAGCGCAACCAGGTGCCTCCTCCACATCTGTCATACACTGTTTTTTTTTTTTTTTTTTTTTTTTTTTTCAAAAGACATACAAAGGCCTGGTTTTGAAACCTGTTTTTGAAACGGTCTCATGTATGAGATTTACTACCATTGTTGCATCTTCCATAGATTCAACTAAGATGACAAGATCGTTTGCAAAAACGAAACAATCATAGCTCAGATTACCCTCTTTTCTCCCAATTGTGATTTTTTAAAAATCCATCTTCTGTTGTTCTCCTCCATTAACTTTACTAGTACACAGCTGAACAGCAATGGGCACGGTTCATCTCCTTGTCTTACACTAGTCAATCCCCAAGGGCCCGGGTTCGGTTCCCCGCTGGGTCGGAGATTTTCTCCGCTCAGGGACTGGGTGTTGTGCTGTCCTACTCATAATTTTATCCCCATCGACGCGCAAGTTGCAGAAGTGGCGTCAAATTGAAAGACTTGCACCAGGCGAACGGTCTATCCGACGGGAGGCCCTAGTCACACGACATAGATATATTATTATTATTATTATTATTGTCGTACTGATTTCGCTTTCACTTTTTGTCAGTTTTGTTGTTGTTTGGTGAAACAATGCCGTACAGATCAGCCTGATTGCTTATTCATTGTCTGTTCTTATGAAGAATGAAAAGATTCGTTTTGTGGGACAGCAAGGCTCCTGTTCGTGTAAACACGACACCTTCCAAGAGCGGCGCAGTATTAGGTGGTGACGAGAAAGGCAGTCCATCTTACCCGGCACTTTTGTCATCTGCCAGAAGATTGGCCTGAACACCACGGTCGACCCTTGGGAAACTGTGAGACACCCCAAAATGGATCCGCTACTATGAGGCGAAAATCGAAATGCCAACTGGAGATCGATTCGAGGTATCATAATTACCAACTACGCCACAAGTGTGTGTTCCTTACCAATTCTGCAAAAATTTCCTATGCTCGGTTTTCGTTGCAGGCTAGGATATCATGGCGTAATAAAGGCAGGCCTGACTGAGCGATCGCGGTACTAGCTAGCGGGCAAACGTTTCGCGAGCAGCGGCATCTTTACGTTAAATTATGCAAACTTGTTCGCTGCACCTGTAGTGAAGTTGTTCTACGGACAGGGTTTCTGTAGTTGAGCCGTGAGCTCCACAAGTGTGGGTAGTGCACAACCAAATGAAGGCTAGGGCATTTGGTCAGCCGCAACGTTCGCCCGTGCCGCGAGGAAAACTTTGGCGCCGCCTTTTCGCCAACAAGTGGATGTTTATACTGGCCGCCCTCCTAGTTCTCGAGCACCGTCCACAGATTCCCTCCGCAAAACGAACAGAATTCTTTTGTGTGCAGATTCGGTCTGGTTTTTTGGCAAAAGTTTGTTCTGAAAACTGTAGGTTTTCCTCCTTTTTCCGTGGCCAGACTCTCCACATTCCGCGTGCAGCGGAGGGGAGCGGAACCGAGAGGGAGCAAACTTGTGGAGAGTTCTTGGCCGGGGCGCTCGTTTCCCTTTCCGGGCGGCTGGTCAATGGCGCCTCGCCTCTCGCTCTGGAATCGAAGGGCATTGAAAGCCGACGCCCCCGGCCGCGCTGCCGCGGCCTCCAGCCAATAAACGCCACCTTCGGCCTGAGCGTATTTCTCTGCGAGCAGGCCAGCGCCTTCCGGCGCGCTTCATGAAATCCAACCAAATGTGATAATTGAGACAGGTTGTCGGCTACCGCTGTGTAGTAACGTGATATCTAGTTGCTTATCTGTGTGATAATGATTCCTTCGTCGTTGACGAACTGTTTGGTGTCTGCATAGCGAATGAGTGAGTAAATAAAATAATTATCTTAAAGAAAAAAATCATTTGCAAATATAATCGTTGATTTGAAACAGAGTAAAGGCTGGGTCGTAAACGTTTTTCAAACAATACGATTTTGAACGAATACTTGGGAACCATTTTGTGATGTTCTGGATTGATATGAATACGCAGTAGAAAGGGAATGGTTAGATCGCTTCTGCTTGTAATTTTACGGCGGGTTTAGTACCACGTGAAGTCATTCAGATTTCGAACGTCCGCACCATATTCACAGCTGTGCATGCCCAAACAACGGAACTGGCGCAGTAAATGAAATGATGGTAATTATGAGTTATGCACTAGGTATAACTAAGCCGAGCACCTTCTGATATGTTGATAGGCATGCAGAGAGAGGGAAACTGACAGTGCGATATTTTCTGATTCCTTTCCATTTGCATTACACAGAACCACCCTTTATTTAATTCAAGATATATCACAGAGCAAGATTCATGCTTGTGCTTTGGGCACTCATGTAGCACGGATTTGGGAAGTGATATTTATTATGTGGTCCGATGAATTACCTGGAAACTCTTGATACACAAAATGAGTTTATTCATCAATTGTGGATCGCCACATAAGCACGAGAGTGATGATGTGATACCGTCCCACAGTATGCAGACACAATAAAAATTACTGTTCTGCTATAATTTCGTAATGAACGCCTGTTTATGAAATAATTAAAAATACCGCAGTGAACAAGATCAAGCAGATCCTGATGTTCAAGGATGAGAGAACAATATGGGACACAAGGGCGAAGAACATTCGACTTATTCGTGTAGTGATGCATACAGGGTCCCAACGAGTTCAGTTCTGCAGTACACCTGCATGCTGAGACTCATGAGACTGATGTTCAAGGATGAGAGAACAATATGGGACACAAGGGCGAAGAACATTCGACTTATTCGTGTAGTGATGCATACAGGGTCCCAACGAGTTCAGTTCTGCAGTACACCTGCATGCTGAGACTCATGAGACTCAGGCGAGCAGGTGGGCGGGTGGGGGTGGAACGCGTTTAGTCCGGCAACGCGTACCATTGACCATCTCACGAGTATATGAAGTCGAAAAGTAAAAGAAGTTTCCCACTTATATAGGTAGCCATCGTATTCACAATTAATCGATCACAAACACTCGTTGAGTTGGTCGTCGAGCATTGATCAAGTTCAATGCTTGTGCCTGGCTGAGGGCAAAAATTTAGACTATATCGAGTAAATTAAAAAACAACAAACGAATAAAAAAATCAATACATATATGAGTATTCATTACGCTCGGGGCTTTGAGTTCTATCATTTAAGCAGTGCAATTTATTAGTGACTTCAACGTAAGAGGTACGTGATCAGCTGAGGGCCGGAATTGGGACTGTTGCAAAGAAAACTCCATCAAAACCCGCGAAAATACACTGCTTAGAACACAGCACGTGAATAACAAAAAGATAGAATCATGCTGCAAATAGAGCCACTCGTGATACTTTAATATTGTAGCCAGGAGAGCCCAGAGTTAACGGCTTCCCTAACAACACGAAGCGGATCTCTTCTCTGTTACATTCAACACGCGAATTTGCGCTGGAAAAGTTATGAATAATGAGGGCTCGTGGAACATTTGCCTTTCCTCCGCAAAGAAATGAAAAGAATTAACAGTAAGGTCAGTTTAAACTAAATTAAGCGAATACCTATGTCCATGATACCAGGGGAACGCTACAAGGAAAGCGTCCAATTATCACAAGCTTCAACGTAAGAATGTCAAAGATACGTTGCGTCCACCCCGCGGTCAGGGTCAGGGGAGGGGGAAGTTCGTGTCATAAACCGTGCACCTGTAGCATGAATAATAATAATAATAATAATAATAATAATAATAATAATAATAATAATAATAATAATAATAATACTTCTCCCCGTGTCGCTGAACAAACCTCACTACCTACCTACAAGTTCAGATGGCACTAGGATGCGACCGTTCTAAGAAACCTCTGGACACAGTGCTAGAAATTGTCAGCATACAAAGGCGCCAGACACGTTTAGCACTTATGAAACGAATTCTATTGATTCGTTTCAGTAGGCTTCCGTGGCCGGGATCTAAAATTCTTCAAATGGTTCAAATGGCTCTGAGCACTATGGGACTCAACTGCTGTGGTTATCAGTCCCCTACAACTTAGAACTACTTAAACCTAACTAACCTAAGGACATCACACACATCCATGCCCGAGGCAGGATTCGAACCTGCGACCGTAGCAGTCGCACGGTTCCGGACTGCGCGCCTAGAACCGCGAGACCACCGCGGCCGGCTAAAATTCTTCGGGGTTGCTGCTACGTAATCTTGTAATCTTGTAAATATAAAATATTAAAATTCCTGAAGTTTTGGCTATATTGCAACGTTCATCTTCAGGACATAAATTTTAAGCGAAGATAAAAATTTTGGCCGTGACGATTTTTTTATCTGCATGTTGTGTAATAACTAAAGAATAGAATGAATGCGTTATCAGTTAACAAGGGAATAGGCCTGCCTGTGTATACTCCAGGATGCGCCATTGTTAGACATGAACTGATGACTGAACGGCTGAGTTAATCGCAGCGACGATGCACGCAGTAAGTTTTGAATTGTCTAGACCAGGCACGAACAACCCTTTGTGACCCGCGGGCCTGATTCACATATTTACTTGTGTTGGCGGGCCGCCTCGTGACATGACGCAACTGCAGCGCTCCTGCTGCGTAAAGTCAAAACTACAGCTAAACGTGTGTGGGGTAACGAGCCAATATGAGTGACGCCCCTTTCCCGACATGCCGCTCCAACAAATTACACCTCATAACTCGCGGTTCCCAAAGTACTTTCATTTTGTATGCACCCCCATCTTCAGATGTTTCCATTTATTTAAGCGCCGTGAACATTATTTGTTTACTTACGACATTTTACCGTAGCTGTCTTAAAAACATTCGTTCGAAAATTCTGCAACGGCGTTACTAAAGAAATAATGTTCACGACATGTATATAAATATAAACATATGAAATCGCATCAAGGAGAAATAAACTCCTGTAAAGGAAGCTGGTTGCAGGTAATTCATTATTAGTTACCTACAGTTTCAACAGTTGCAATGTTCTAATGGGTCCACAACGGACAACAAAACATATTTATTAATGTTGATACGAAGAAGAATAGTAAAAGAAAATAATGGCAGTGAGATAGGCAGTCCCGGTCGACAACCAATTACGAATAACTTTGCGGGTTTTTTGGCTACGGTAAGGTCATTCGAGTGTTTGAAATGTAGTGTGTTAGTATACGAAAGCATAATAACAATACTTGTTCAAAAATACTTTCGATGACTGATCACACAGGCACGCGCTGTTTCTATGAATCATGATGAGGCCATCAAATCTTTGTTCATTTTAAAAAGTTTGAAAGTCTAAATCGCTTGAACCTAACAAGTATCGGCTGTATTATACAGAAGCCAGACGGGAAAAGTGCGAGTAACAGAATGGCAAACTGTCAGACGTAGAATACTCGCTCTCATACGCTCAATATATATTGGTAATGACCAGAATATTTTGCTCGGCATCAGTACTGTTCTTCAATAGTTCTGGCATTGACTGTACATTAATCGTCCTCAGTCGGTCATTATATTGATTTATTGACAGTAATATTGAGCGTCTGAAGCCCCCTTAGCTTCCGTGCGACATTTATACTATGTTAGCAGATGTTGTTAGCGGTGTGTGAAATTTCCGAAACTGCTCAAACCCGTGACATCAGAGCTCACTAAACTTCTACAGACGGCGCGGTCTATAAGAAAGCAGTACGCACGTAACAAGGCGGGCGTCGGCGGAAATATCTCTCACCCTGCGCTTGGCGAGTATTTTTCCTGAGACAGTAATAAGGGCGACCTTGTAACAAGGGTCCCGTAAATTCGACAAACACGGGGTAGAGTTGTGCCTTCGAGCAGTCAGGCAGTCGAGCTGCAGAGTAGGACGCACTGGTAATACAAACTCCGGCAACTAGCGAGGACGAGCAGGCAAGATCGATGTGGGTGTGTTTGCGGTCGCGACGCAAGACGGCAAGCGGCCGCCCAAGAAGCCGCACCAAGGTCAAGTGGTGCGGGCTGGCTTCCCTCCTCACCGCTAAGCGGGATTACGGCCAATATTGTGAGGACCCCTGAACCCCGGCGGTGTCGGGGCTTCGCCGCCCGTGATTTCTACTTGTTCCTCCATCCGTCGCCACAAGCTGCCGCCGCTCTTATACCGCTGTCTGCTTGTCGCTGTCTGTAAAGGCAGTAATAATGTGGCTCTTTACTGGTAGCAAATGGAAGGACGTACTAGGCGAAAATATGTGAGCACGTTTCCGCGGCGGGAGCGAGAGAGCGACTTGCCATTTCGACCACTACTCAGGGTACCCCTCTTTGAGAACGCTTATTTATACCCACATAACACGATCACATGGAAGAATATAGTCAAAATATTTTTTAAAAACGCACTTTTTCTGTTGCATTCTAACCGTAACAAAATTTCAAGATAACGACGTTAGCGACAACACGATAAACGTTTCAGGCTCTAGACCATTCAGAGTTTTGTATAAAATTAAATCACTTATTTTTGCCCAGTTAACGCTACTTTGCTAAAACTGTGGTGTCGTACCGTTCTTGAGTTGGAACTAGCGAACTATCTCAGAATAGGGTGTAAGTATGTCTCAGGTTCACTTTCCCTCTCCATTTCCACACGCGACCTCTGCTGGACTAAATACCTTTACCGCGGAATCTTCGTTTATGTACTGCTAAGTCACTGAGTATTTCTACTTAAAACGCATAATTTTCCGCATGTGGAAAAGTTTCTGACCATATTCTGAGCTCCTGCGGGTGCTTGAATGTGTAGTCAAAATTCAAAGTCTGAAAACTTCGACTGCGACCTGCACGGTGCTCTGTAGTAACAAGTTTTAAGTAAAATTAAAACTTGAAACTGCTAATTTCAGTACTCGTCGAACTGATATACTACTGCGGCCGTATAAAGTTACTTCACTGTTTTACGATTGATGAGATCCTGAGCCTTCATGTAAGTTCCTGTGGTCTCCAGAAATTTACTAGTGTGTTGAAGAGAGGGGAAAGGGAAGAAGCAAGCTTTCGCAAGTTGTTCTCTGATGGCTTGCTCTGCACGACCTTCCCTTTAAAGCCAACAGTTCAGAGAAGAAATAAAATTTCAGCGGCCGATCGTTACCGACTCACGTGAAATATTCGCACGCCGCGTAAAAGGCTCGTTTTTGTCGTAATGGGTCGCTTACCATCAGTTTTTGCAACGGAATTACGAACGCTTTAATGACAGCGCAATGGAATGGTACTGCATAAAAGTGCGTCGCAATTATGTAAATGTTTTACACATCCGTCCCCAATCACAGAAATTTAAACTCGAATTTCATTTCATTAATGCATCCGGATTAAGTTAAACCGTATCCATGTGTATTATTTGTAATTGCTTGCGTTATCGCAAATATGATTTTTATTCGTTTTGTGAAAGTGTATTCTCTGGTGTTGAGAACTCAATTAAAATGCCCTTTTTATGTTTGGAAACTATTAAAATGCTCGATTTGTGTGATAATGGGTCTCATATGCGAAACGTGCTTCGTCGGCTATTTTGTTGCGAGCTAAAACGCGGTAGGGGGACGGGAGAGAGCTTTAAACGATCGTTAGGAACAGATTTCCGTACGTTATATCCTGATGGCAATAGCTGCTGATACGATGGTTAACTTCCGCATAGTTTCTCCGTCACGCTCAAAAATCGACCCCTGTCATCCAATGCGACTGCGATAAAGGATATGGGAACTCTACGTCCATCATCATAAACCGGTCACGTCTCTATGTCTTGAGCATAACAGGTGTTTGGTTTGATGTTCAGGGGACAACATCAAGAAAATCTTTTAGAAAGTATCTGATTATAAGAATTCTAATATCGATCCGATATTCCCACACTGTAAAAGAAAAAAAAAGGGCTTCTGTTTTTACATGTACATCTACATGGATACTCTGCAAATCACATTTCAGTGCCTGGCAGAGGGTTCACAATTCTCTATTATTCCAATCTCGTATAGCGCGCGGAAATATCGAACACCTATATCTTTCCGTACGAGCTCTCATTTCCTTTATTTTATCATGTTGATCGTTTCTTCCTATGTAGGCCGGCGTCAACAAAATATTTTTGCATTCGGAGGCGAAAGTTGGTGGACGGAAATTTGTGAGAAGATTCCTTCTCAACGAAAAACGCCTTTGTTTTAATGATGTCCATCCCAAATCCTGTATCATTTCAATGAATCTCTCTCCCCTATTTCGCAATGATACAAAACGTGCTGCCCTTCTTTGATCTTTTTCGATGTGCTGCGCCAATCCTATCTGGTAAGGATTCCACACCGCGCAACAATATTCCAAAAGAGGACGGTCAAGCGTAGTGTAGACTGTCTCCTTAGTAGATCTGTTGCATTTCCTAAGTGTCCTGCCAATAAAAGCAGTCTTTGGTTAGCCTTCCCCACAACATTTTCTATGTGCTCCTTCCAATTTCATTGTAGTTGCAATTCTTAGGTGTTTAGTTGAATTTACGGCATTTAGATTTGACTGATTTATCCTGTAACCGAAGTTTAACGGATTCCTTTTAGCACTCATGTGGAGGACCTCACACTTCTCGTTATTTAGGGTCAGTTGCCAATTTTCGCACCATGCATATATCTTTTCTAAATCGATTTGCAATTTGTTTTGATCTTCTGATGACTTTACTGGTCGATAAACGACATCTTCATCTGCAAATAGCGTCAGTGTTTTTTGATAAGATGATGGTGCTCATCATATTACGATCGTGTGTGAGTGTTTCTAAAGCACTCCAATTATTTGTAAAACCGACAGCAACGTACGTTTTCTCCCTGGAATCAGGCTGACAAAATAATTCACAGCGAAACCACTTCCATAAAAAAGTTTCGTTAGTTAGATTTTATAGTATTATTTAAATTAGTTATTTGACTTTAAGCTCCAAAGTTGCAACGTTGTCACCGTCTGCAGGCAGTTGCCACAGGGCATCGGTTTGCGTGGCGATAAAAAATTACTATAAAGCCTCTTATCGAGTAAAAAATCTCTAATTTCCATACGATGTAGACCTCTATTGTGTCAGTCAGCATGTCAAAATTAAGGAAAGAGTCACGTTAATTTGTTAGAAACAGATTACATTTTTTCGTTCGTAAACAGCTTCAAACTTATCGCGTCATATTTCAAAAACTAATACTCTCACAGCAACAGTTTTTTTGTTTATTACTAAAATATCTCGCTCTGCAACGAATATTTTAAAATTTTCGTACAATGGGTTGTGTTCCCTATATATATATATATATATATATATATATATATATATATTAAAACGACGTTATTGTGCAATTTTATCGGTACTTAACTCGTTACAAGTATGAAGTTGAAAGTCTCAATCTTCTACAAAAATAATTTAAGAATTCTGAAATTTACATATAATATCGCTCTCAATAGTATCTCTAAGGACGTCAGAAATCTTTTCTTAATTTTGATTCTGGCCTTTGTTATATTGGTAATTGAAATCGGAGAAATTTTCGCGTCCAGAAAAGTTTCTTCCTTGTCGTTGCAGATACCGAAAACTATTACACTCATGAAATATTGTCTACGTAAAAAGGAATACATTGAAAATGCATTGTAAGGTACCATAAGGAGATGATGGGAGATGGCTGAATGGTATTCCTTAGTCTCACAGCAGGATCAGGTCTGTTGCGTCGAAGTGGCAGTGGTAGAGAGGCAGTCTGACCACTTTGAGACAGTATTGTTTTGCTATTTCATCCACAATGTAAACTGGGTTCTTGGCTTGTGTCGCGAAAGCTAATAATTCTGCCCTTGTCAAATTACTGTCAAACCGTATCTTAACTTTCCCTAGCCAGCAAACAATGTCGTTTTTTATTTGTTGCCTTTTGTGGGTTCCTTGTATAACCGCATTGATATGACCATTGTAGTCTTTCATTAAGTTTTGAAGCACTGTGTCTTCAAACTATCTGACAAAAGTATTGTGGTTCATCTCTTCGCGGTAGTCGAAGGTCTTAATTGAACTGAACAACTGCAGACAATTAGAAATAAACCGTTTTGAATTCCCAGAACATGCTTTAATTGTTCTTTTCCTCTCTGTATCGGAGTTGCCATAATACCGCTGATGCTATCATCTGTTCAGCCCTTTTTTTTTATTTTTTTAACTGTGTCCCGCATAAACCGATGTTACATCAAGCCAAACAAAATCTTCAAAATTTACCCTTACTTTTTCTTTAAGAAAGCGGCATCGCCAGGCCGGAATATCTGTTTATCAGTTGCGGCCAGAAATGGATTTATAGCGTAATCGTAACTTTTTCACGACTTGTAGCAAGGGCGATTTACTACCCTGAAATTGTTCGCTGCTACAAGGGTAGCATGCAGCTCTCTCTCTCTCTCTCTCTCTCTCTCTCTCTATTAAATACTCCATTGTGGGACACCGGAATTCGCGTGACTGACCGCGTATAATCACGCCATGTCCGACAGTTTTTGAAAGTTTCCTAGGAGTGTGCAACCTCGGTCTCCTCCTCTTTCGACAGCTTTCATCACACATCGTAAGGCTCGCGAAGCTCAAGGTCATCCAAAAAAAAAAAAATCTCTCTCGGAGAACCGGCTGGCACAGCACTTGAGGCAGGGTAGCGCAGCGCTGCGGAAGTGACAACGCGGTGGAAGCCGACAGTGTCGGGCTCGCATTGGTGTACATGTGGCGGGAGTGACAGCTAGTTTATATAAGACTGTAGCTTTATATGGTAAGGATTTCAACCGAGCGCCGGTGGTTTATAATTCTGACGATGGCTGATGCGCAGCCAACTGTGCTGGTCAGTCTGGTGTCTGCCCGTAGTTCGTAAGTTCCCGTTCCTGCTTGCCCGCCGGCTCACCTCCCGACTGGCCCCGCCAGTGTGTCGGCCGGCTCGGTCTCCGCGTGGCGCGGCCATTAGCAGAATTGGAGACCACTGCGGCTCCAGCAAGTGTGCTGATTGGATAGCGTCCTCTGGCGCATTTTATTTAACCGGAGCAATCAGCGGCGCGGGCTCCCGTCACACGGCCTGTCCGCTCTCCTCTCATCTTTATATTTCGCAGACAATGCCTCTTCTTATTGTTATTGTACTTCTCCTCCTCGACTCCTGCCTGGGTGCTCCCATTGTTACCGATGAAAGCTCTTCTTTCGACATCAGAACCAGCAACTGTAATTTTTAGCTGTCGTGCTTTCCCCTCGTTCATCCTTTTTCGTCCCCTTTCTTCGTCAGAGCAAAAAGACAAGATATGAAGAGAGATGAGCACCTGGAAATGGCTAGCTTCGCGCAGCAGATGTTGCCTTAGCAGACATTGTCGTTGTTTTCGAAGAGGAACTGATGTTCCAGACGTGCTTCCGTCTTTGAAAAAACTTGGGACCCACCTCAAACAGAATAAAATCGCCTTCTGCCCTTCTACACATAGGCCAACGCCGGGCGATCTCGCCGACGCTGTGAGCTAGTAGTAATACTAGTAACACTTTTACCGTGTGGTGCTTCATCCGTCGAGAATGAAAGAGTCGGTTGCTGAGATAAGGCATTTCGTTTGTCTGTTTTTGCTGCTTAGAAAAAATTTAGAACAAATGTTTGAAGAGTGAGGAGTGCAGATACTCCGTTAAAATTTATTAATTAAATGAAACAACCTGCTTTCTTGAAGAGTGATAAGAGTGATGTAGATAAGGTAATAAGGTTTCAGTTAGGAGTCCTGGCCAAGGCCTCGAAACTAACTCAACTGTTTACCAATCAATCCTGCCCTGCCCTGCACCGTGTGTTCTACTTCACACTTTTCAGAAGTCACGTTAGCGAAGAACACATCCATATACTATTTTTGTTAAGTTCTGCCATTTTCTAGATCTTCATTAACACGCTCTTCGTGCCATTAAAGTAGAAAATCGTGTTGTAGACGACACGTGTCAGTAGTAGCACACGAAGAATAGTCACATTCCGGGACGGTAAGTTAGTTTGTGTTAGTAATTCAGATTTTGAATGACGCTACTCTGCAGTGGGGAAGTGCAAAATCTGTAGAAACACTCTTAGATAATATCTTGTAGCGGCGTTAACCTACGATGAATGAAGAACCGCTTACTTTGCCGTGATCACTGGTACAATAACATTCTGCCCGAAGCTAATCTTATCGAATTATGATCGCGGGAGAAATTTTTATCAACGCCATTTTGGCAAGTTAGGAGATGGGAGCAGAAATTGCTTTGAATAGATTCTTACCACTTTGCCCATGAATGTCCTTCCTTAATTTGTAGACCTTTACGGTGTAACATACAGAGTGAGGGCGTGGGACACTTGCGGCGACCAGACTGCATGAAATAAAACGTGCCAGCGCCATCTTTGACTGTATTAACTCTGTCCCAAATCGTCAACTCCCCCCATACATACAGATGCGCATGCTTACACTGATGAGACAGAACATCATGAGGAACGTTCACCGCGAGGTTCAGTTGCTTCTGGACGCGTTGGTTGCACATGACACGACGACGCGGCGAGGAAAAACGTAAGCGGAAAATCATAGAAGCGAGTGGGGAAATGCGGTGGCGAAACTTGCTTTGACAAAGGACATTTCAATGTGGCCCGGCGCCTGGATACGAGCATCTCTAAAACGGCGAACCTGGACCTCTGTTTGCTTACTACTGCCGTGAGGGTGAAAAATGGTTGGAGAAAGGTGAAACCATGAATGAACGACATGGTGTTGTACGTTCACACCTCATCACAGAACGTCGAGGTTGTATTCTTCCCCACACAGGAAAGTAGGATAGGCGGCGATCTCTGATATATTTGATGAGGGGGTACAGTGCTGGTGCAGGCATACTTGTCTCTGAGCACACTGTTAGCGAACATTGTTCTTCATAGCGCTCAGCAGCAGACGATCCCTACTTTTGACGATGCTGACCTAGCGACATCGTCAGTTGCGATTGCAGTGGGCATGAAAATATCGACATTGAACCATAGGTCAATGTTCGGATAAATCACGTTCCTTGTTACCCGAGGCCGGTGGTCATATCTGACTACGCTATCATTGGCGAACGGCTGTTCGAAACACTCATCGCGCTAAGGATGCAGGCTGGCGGGCGAAGTTTTGTGCTAGTGGGTCATTCGCCTGGCATTCGCAGGCATCCTGTTGGTTGTCGGAAGTACCATGACAGCTATGGACTACGTGATTGTTTGCGGACCACCTGCTTCCCTTATGCTCAATGCACCAGCTCCGTGTCCACAAACCATCCTCCGTAATATACGGGAACTGCGTGACCTGTATTTAGAAATCGTGTACTACATACCTCTGGGAATCTACCGTGGACTTACGGAATCCATGTCACGTAGAATCGATTCTGTATTGCGTTAAAAGGGGCAAACTTTCAGCTGTGAGTGCATCAAATAGACGGCTGCAAAAGAACTTCACTCGAAGCCGCTAGGCCTGTGAGCAGAGCAGCCATTTCCTCTTTTTGTACTGCACTGCCATACGATGCAGTGAAAATTCGAGGAATAGTCGTTTCGTATTTGTCGAGTATCGACACTGTGTAACCTGGTGTGACTGGAAATCCTGGAGCAAAGTCTAAAGTTTGTCACGGGAATGTATGGGACGACAGCTAGTCGGCCAGCCGTAGGGACGGGATAGCTGCTTCTCTTCGTATGTTAAGAATGACGTACGCCACTGTCGAAAGAGGGTCGAAGACAGCCTGTCCCTGCGGATCGCCCAGGGGGCGGTGCGACAGGCAGGCAAGGGTTGTCCCGGCGGGGGCCTCGGTCAGCGAGCGGCCGACCTCATTACGCCGCCGAGTTGTGTTCTGTAAGCCGCGGCACAAATTGGCGATCATTCCTTTTTGTCTCCTCGTGCGCGGCTCTTGCCGGCGGCCGAGAGGGAGGGCGCGCCGCGGAGCCTGCGTCACCGCGCCGCCTATATTTATATTTAGCTGTATCCGTGGCGCATTCATCCGCGTCCCTCTTTCACCTCTCGATCTGCGCTGTGACAGTCGTCGCGGCCGGACGCGGCTCCCCAGCGCCGCGACCCTCTCCACCCCTCGCCGCGCCGCGCACGCTTTTCAGCGGAAAAGCTGCATTGTCCGCCGTTGAATGGGGATCGGGCCGCGCTCCACCGGCGGCGATGATAATAAAAAGTATCTCCGGCTGCTCGCAAGCGCAGACCCACGCCCGGACGTCAACAGCAGCGGCGGCGGCGCCGGGGCCGGCGGGTCGCCTCGCTTCGAATTAAACTGGCCTTTTGTCGTGCGCCGTGTCCTCGCATCGCTAATGAGCCCGCGGCCGCGCCACCCTTCCGCCGGCTTCCCCCGTCGCCAGTAATAATGTTTTCGCTGGCTCTCGAGCAGCCCGCCACTGGCGTCGGGTGGCCCAAGTGAGTCCCAGCCTGCGGTCTTTTACGCCTGTACTGACACTTTTCACTCCATTTCATTCTCTGATAACATATAAAATTTGATCACCTGACGGTCGTTTGATGTCTCGTGCTGTGTAACTGACTTGTATCTGAGAGACCTTCTGTGTGACGGCAAAGCTCGGAGTAGTCCGTGCGGCGTTTACCTCTTTCTGTGAACTACCCATTGCCTCGCCTGAGGGTAGCTGGCGAACTCGGGTGGCACAGTGCGCGGTAGTCGCCAAATGCGAAAAGTGGTCACTGGTCTGTCTCTGGAGATGCTGCACTTCAGAGCATCCGTCACCCTTCAGATATAATTTGGCCTGCCGAGTATCCGGGGCTACGCCTGGAGCTTGATCCGGTGACATCTAAACTGACTAGCAACACTGATTCACCACTCTCAGCCAAGACTGATTTCGACTCTACGAGCAGTTCGTCGGTGAGTAAACTCGGCCATTCATTCGGCGTTCTTAGTTTCGCTAGAAAGCACTTACGTTGTATTTGGTATGATGATATAAGTCTAACTGTATGCTGTCAATGAGTGCTGTTCCATCTTAAGTTTTGTTGCTGGTCCCGACGCAGGTTCGAGTCCTCCCTCGGGCGTGGATGTGTATGTTTGTCCTTAGGATAATTTAGATTAAGTAGTGTGTAAGCGTAGGGACTGATGACCTTAGCAGTTAAGTCCCATAAGATTTCACACACATTTGAACATCTTAAGTTTTCTTTTATATTTCGATTCTTGTGAAGTATCCAAAGCGATAAAATGAAATCCACACAAACGTATAGCCCCGCCGTGTCTAGAAGTACCGTCAAATGTAGTGTACAACGCAAAAACAAACACTTCTACTCGTATTTATCCAGCACGTGCCAGTGAAACTTAGCAAAGATAATGTCATTGTGTGTATTGAATATGAATATATCTCTCAGCTGTTCCCAAATTAAGAAGACGAAATTTCGTTTACTATCCAGCTTTCAGTGTGAGTCTTAACTCTTTTTAGTGGTCACAAGGACCTATTCTCAGAAGCACCACACAAGAAATAAATACGCCAAGTTTAGCATAACTAAAGGATTAGCAACTCACTTTTGTTTTACATTTTCGGTAGGTGAGACACTAACGCACTCGAGTAACGTTAAAACCAGGGCAGTCCCTAATTTTTTTTTTCGTATGTACATAATGGTCTACTAAATTCCATTTGACAGTAGTGGTTATACGTGTTGAAAGTTACGTGTTTTGCTTTTCAAACAGCAGATGTATGGACGCACTTGAGTGTAGCACTTGCTTTGCATGGAACAGTTCTGAGGATGTTCCTTGTTGTTGCGTCCAAGTACCACCGCTTTCGAACCTTGTTTATTCCGATCGCACAATATTGGACTGATGATACAGTGCTACAGTACTTTTAAGCAAATGCTTATCTTGAATTCTAGCTCTTCTGTGCTGCTCAAAAAGTACATTGGTGACAGTATTTTTGCTTTGGAGAGACCGCATTTGTTATGTTTACTGCCGTACAGTTTTTAGCAAATTTGTGTTTGCTAGCGTACATATAAATAAGATTACGCCTTAATTTCTTCTCCTTCACTTCTTTTTTTTAAAATTTGTGGTTTTTATTTACGAAATAAACCAAGAACCATAAGGTTCCGTTAAGGATTCTCTATCCGTGTGTGAATTTCTCGTGTTCTGATAAACGAACAGTTTGTTGATTTCTTTGACTTTTTCGTTCTGTTAGCCTAGCTGTATCGAGCTGTTTGCCCCTGGGCGCATTTACTGCTAGCACTTATCTCATTATCGTAGTTGTTGTTTCACGGAAAAGTATCACTTTTCGTTCGTAGACACCACTAAAAGGTGACGAAATAGTTGCAGCTCTTCTCGAAGATTTGCCAGATTAAGATAAATGTTGGCTAGGATCTCTCGCAGGATGGGTCTACTTGCCCAGCGAAAAGGGTGTTTTTCCTCCGCGCACATTGGTTCCTTTCCTTGGCTATGTTAGAGATATGTCGTATGTCTGTTTGTGGAATATAAGCATGTGTAATGGATGCGTGTACCGTTTACTGTTATGTTTTTGTTGTATGATGATGAAATGTGTGTGTGTGTGGCAAGGGCCTCCCATCGGGTAGACCGGTCGCCTAGTGCGAGTCTTTTTAGTTGACGCCACTCAGCGACTTGCCTGTCGACGATGATGAAATGATGATGAAGACAACACAACATTCTGTCCCCGAGCGGAGAAAGTCGCCGATTCGGTAGGGAATCGAGACATGCCCCTCGCGTGGCATTCTGCAGCGCTGATTACTCAGCTATGGATGCGAACTGTATGCTTGTGGTGGTGAGTGTCACATGGCCTCGCTTCACGAGAGACTGCCTAAAGGTTTGAAATGTAATCTAGGACATTGGCGCATGATGATGATGATAAGTAACTACACATCACTACCACTCCTCCCCTCACCGGGCTAATACTGGCAGCGAATATTTCATTCACCACCAAGATTACAATTAGTGTATCTCCGTGTCGATCGCCACTGCACAGACGTGCCTTACCAATCTTGACTACGGAGGCGGGGATTTGCCAGATGATACTGACGTTATGCAAGTAGAGGATGATGAAGATGACGATACTGGTGCAAGTGATGCTATCAATCCTGCAGTCTCACTGTTTGATGCGATTTTTGCTAAAACTTTGTGTTAGTGGGACTTTTTAAAGATGTGTGGTAAAATGTGTACTAGTGGAGCTCGAAAATAGTTTGCCAGAACTGTAGAGAAATGCAAGAAACAAGAGATAAATTATTGCTTTCGTGAAAACCTTCCCAAAAGTAGAAATGGGGCCTACAAGTTGGAGGAAACGTAGATATCATTCTCATCTAAGTGAGAAATTAAGTGACACGGTACAATCCAATGAACTCTGTATAACGAGGCTACAAACATAGATGTATTGCGAACAAGAAAGGCTACACTGTTGACTTAGATATTTATCAGCAAAGAAATGGGGGACTTCGAAACTTGCAGTTTAGGAGAAAGGGTAGTTTCAGATTCACGAAAAAGTTTTGGGGAAACAACAGGAACTCAACTTTGATATCTTTTTTACTTTCTTTTCCCTTCCCGGAGGGCTAAAAGTGGAGAAAAATTGGGGTTTTAGCGTAATGAGAGTAAACAAGTAAGTTCCCCCATCAGGTCTTTTACTTTCTAAGTAAGTGAAATAGGTGATTTTGATTACAGGATATCATCCTCTGAATTGGGGTAATTTTGTGGAAAGACAACAAAAATATGTCTGTCGTTTCCAAGTACCATGGAACTGAAGCCATGTTTGTGTCCAGAAAATAAGGATGGAACTGAAATCAACATTCATTGCTCCTTTGTATTAAAAGACTTCTCATTATGGACTGGGAAGAAGATGCAAAACAAGTGAGCTGTGTGGAGAGAATACACTTCTGGATTTTAAAACAAATTGTGACTTATCATTTCTAAGCCGCCCAGGTGTTGGAGCTCTGTTTCGCTTTTTTCGGCCTGAAGAGCATGGGCAGAATTTTCCCTAATCCTTCTAAACGGTCAGTTTTTACCGAGAGAAAAAATTACCCATGACAGCTGCTGCGGAAAGGGTTCGATATGTCCTGTCAGAGGGCAGCATCAAGAAGGAGCATGGGGACTAACCAGTGACAGTGCCTGCTTTGTGCTACTTTTTCCTGATTCTCTGAAAGGCTTATATTTTAAACAATTTCGTGGAGCGGTGGGGAAGTCGGACATCAGTACCGTGAGCCCTTCTGAGTGGTGTATCAACGAAATTACGTTTCGGGTGCGGAAAGCCGACAGTATACACGAAAGTGCGTTCCAGTGCGCGGGCGTCAGTTACGGCTTATGAACTTTCCTGTGGTTATCTCGTAGAAAATATGGAGCCAGCTGGGCAGTACGAGTTTTGTGAACGAGACCGACTTGGCTAGTGTTAACTATGGCCAATAAATTTCACTGCTTTCTTTGCAAACCTAACAGTGATGTATTTTTTGGAGAGACGTTTACCCTGTTGACATTGAACCGTGTCCCCTTGTAATTATCAACAGCAATTGCTACCAGCCAGCTGAATGAGATTTATTGAAACGGTAGCGCTAAATCGTTCCAATCCAATGGTAGGAGCTAGGAATGTTACCTGAAAATGGTTAGACACCAACAGGGCTTTTAAATATTGACTTTCGGGTTGTAAAGTTTAACCATGTCTCGCAGTTTGAAGCGAGGCTGGCTACTCTTATTTAATTTGAGTGGGTTGTGTCGCACAGTAGACAGTTAATCGGGGTTCGCCAGAAACGTTGCGTACGTCGCGTCTTTGGTGTCGTGCGCTGCACGTCGCCAGGAGTGCGTGGACTGAGTTCGCGGCTGCGAGCGTGACTCCGCGCGGCGCCGCGGAAGCTCCGAGGGCGGACGAAAGCAACTTTTCAGAGTGCTGCTCGGGGGCCGATGGGTCATACGAATGCAAAGTACCGTCTAACATAACGCAATATGTGCAACATTAGGAAGAACTTAGTCCCAAACGATGTAAGATATGGAAATAAATGCGTTCATTTTGTCACTTTCGCAGTCAACAGGGGAAGATGTGAAGTATGTAGTAAAAGACCAAAGTATATCGTGAACGATCAAACTCTGAATGTTTGTTTTGTATAGTACTTGTCTGCTGCAATTAAAAACAAGTGTTTGCGTCCTAATTCCACTGATTTGTAGCCTTCATGCATTCTGACAGATTTAGATTCGTTACTTACTGCTGTATTGAGAGGCGTTGGTCGGCAAGCCACTGGAGGCTCAGACTTTACTCAAAGCTACCAGCTTTTTAAAATAGTGTTCACCGTTCTTTTGCTACTATTTGCTGCTATAATCCGCAAAAAGATAAAAATTTATGTTTTGGTAGTTTAGGCAACAAAGGGTTAACGCTCACGAGTATTTGTCTTCTCAAGTACCACGCAACAAATAAATATGCAAAGTGAGGCATAACTAAAGTATAAGCAACTCTCCAGTGTTGTGTATTATCAATAGATGAGACAGTTTTGCACTCGAGCAACTGCAAAACCAGGGCCAACCCCTTGTCCTTTGTAATGTATGTTCGTTTTACCTACTTGTTAGAAGTACATCATGATCTGCTAAACAATTACATTTGATAGTATTCGTTTTATGCATTGAAACTAATGCCTTATGGTATTCAGACACCAGCTGTCTGAACGAAGGTGAGTGTAGCACGTTAGAACAGTTTTGAAGATGTCCTTCAAATGGACCACATTCAAGAGAAGCACGACCACATGTGAACTGAATCACGTATTTGCCAGATGTTGAGAATTACTGAGCAGAATCTTTACAAAAGCCACCAACTTCGAAAAAATATCCTTTGATTTTAAAACGATATAACGAAGCATTACAGTTCGTACGAATCTGCTCATTACAACTACTGTAAAATACGGTTAAAATTAAACTATTCCAGAATTCAGTTTTTTTTTAAAAAAAACTTCAATATAAATGGAAAATCCAGTGTCGTTACGGCGTTGGCCGTTTGGTTTTCTTAACGTTAATGTTTTCCAGGTGATCTCCATTCATATAACATTGTCATAGGCGCTCCGTGTATTAGAATATATTTGTATGATCTGCGTAAGAATGTCAGTGATTACTGGTCGTCACAGTTACTGTGCAACTGTGCACTGTGCGATGACTTGCTTTATGCACGTTTACATGTAACTGAAAATACAATTTTCGTTTCTAGGAATCAGACTAAAATAAACAGTGGTGACAAAAGTCATGGGATAGCGACATACACACATACAGATGGCGGTAGTATCACAAACACAAGATGTAAAAGGGCAGTGCATTGGCAGAGCTTTCATTTGTACTCAGCTGGTTCGTAAGGTTTCCGATGTTGTTATGCTCATACGACGGGAATTAACCGGCTCTGAACGCCGACTGGTACACACTACCTCTCATCACAGACAACGCAGTGGCCTACGGCCTTCACCGAGACTAATGGCGTTTGCGTAGAGTTGTCAGTGCTGTCAGACAGCACTGCCTGAGATAACCATGGAAACCAATATGTGATGTACGAGAAAAGGTGAGGACAGTGCGTCGAAATTTGGCGTTAATGGGCTGTTGCAGCAGACGACCTACGCTAGAGCCTTTGCTAACAGCACGAAATAGCCTGCAGCGCCTCTCCTGGGCTCGTGACCATTATCAGTTGGACCCTAGACCGCTGGAAAAACTATTTCAGCGGATAAGAGCTGACGGTAGTGTTAGTGTGTAGTGCAAACCCCATTAAGTCGTGGACCCAAGGTGTCAACAAGACACTTTGCAGCCACTCATGTGTTTCATGTTCCCAAACAACGATGGAATTTGTATTGATGACAATGCGCCATGTCAGCGGCCCATAATTGTTCGCGAATGATCTGAAGAACATTTTTGACAGTTCAAGTGAATGATTTGGCCACCTAGATCGCCCGACGTGAATCCCATAGAACATTTATGGGACATGATCCTGCTCCGGAAACACTTTAGCAATTATGGACGAGTATAGGGGCAGCAGCATGGCTCAATATTTCTGCAAAGGACATCCAACGACTTGTTGCGCCCATGGCATGTAGAGCTGCTGCACTAAGCCAGGCAAAAGGAGCTCCGACACGATGTTAGGAACCAATCCATGACTTTTATCACCTCACTGTACGTAAACGGCCTGAGGTTATTTCTCCACATTACTAGTTGACAAAATATAGTCGTGCAGTTTGCGACTGCCTTTCTAATACTCTAATACTGTTTCAACAAAGGTGCTCATCTTATAATACGTCAACAATATCAACGTTGAGTAGACTGCTTCTTTTTTGCGTATAGTTTTAAAGTTTTTTTCTGGCAGCTAATAAATTATGGCCAAAAAAACATGTAATGTAACGTTCTTGATATGTACTGTGTTCTTGTCACGCAGAATCTCTTTCGACTCAGTTCGCGTCTCTCATAATCTGCTATACGCTGCTCGTCTCTAATGTGTGCTCCGTGTACCTATCTTTGTTGTTCTCTTAAATTGTCCTGTGCACGGTGCCCACCTCTAGTGGCACGTTAAACAGTCCTATTTTACTTAGGGTACGTGTACTGTCAAACACATTGACTTCCAAACAAGTTGCGTTGAGCAAGTAATTTGAGAAACTTCTTCTTATATTTTTAGCCTTTGTCTGACAGTAATGCCAGTTTACTCAAGGAACAGTACCTTCACACTAGCCAGTGTGTGTGTGTGTGTGTGTGTGTGTGTGTGTGTGTGAGAGAGAGAGAGAGAGAGAGAGAGAGAGAGAGAGAGAGAGAGAGAGAGAGAGAGACATACGAGGTTTAGCGAGCCATGCGAATCTGGCGCCGCGAGCACGCGGGATGCGCGTGCAGGGGCGGGTGTCAGCGGGCACGCCCCCGTCAGGCCCCGCCCCCACCCCCGCAGAGGCGAGGCATGCGCAATGCGCGCGCCTCCACGCCGCCACCGTCAATACCGGCGTGCGTGCCGCCGCGGTGGGAGGCGTCTGGGCGTCTGCCACGTGGGCTGACGCAAACAGAGGGGTGCCTAAGTTGTGACGCCGTAGCTTCTTTCTGTTATTCTTCATCATCAGTACTTACACGCTCTACTTGCATCTCTTTGTTTTATGCTCAAATGACGAGGCACGTGTTGTACGTGTGTTATTCATATGTGGGAGCACAGTTTTATTAATTACATATTTTAATCAATGGTTCTTCGTTTATCTGGTCCTGATTTATCAGGACCTGGTAAATGTACTGTGTTCGTTTCTCTGAAAGTAATAACGGCAAAAATGGACGACGACAAACAGTAAATTTTAGTCCAGTCATTTGCCATAGACGTATTCTGGCACGATGTCAGTTATCAAGTTAAAATAGAGTTGCACATTACTGCATTACTGCAACTTTTTTTTCAGTACGTGATAAAAATTTATGTGAAAATAACGTATAATTCGCGTAACGTTTAAACAGTTACATTCCAGTTTTTTTCTGAATTCCCGGATGTAACGAATTTTTAGTAATTTGGATGACCAGTGGTCATACCTAGTCCAGATAAACTTTACACTCCAATAGTTATTAGATAGCTGGGTGCGACTGTCCAACAATCATCTTCCGATCATATTTGTCAATCGAAAACGGTTATCTAGTTACTACTGCATTGCACTGCAATGAAGGGTATTAAAATCTGTAATAAATAATGATCATTTTTTTCTCTTTCAACTGAAGACGTCAGTTTTGACAAACAGCTTTGTGAATTTTAACAGCAGGCATCCATGTTCACAGCTAAAATCACGAAGGCAACGGAAATAAGTGTGTGTGTTTTTGTTATTATCATCATTGAGTGATAGAAATTAAAGATCGCATTTTTATTGTGTATCCTGCTGACTGCAAGTTCCACAAGTGATTAGACTTCGCTCCATGTAGTTTTTGCATGTATTTACAATGTTAAGTTGCGGCTATACTGTACAGGCAGGAATGCCACGATCACCATCTGTCATCGAATCACGCAAAGTCTCTTCCGTGTGTTCTCATGTTTAACTTTGTGTGTGTGGAAACTGCATATCAACACACCCACGATCAGTATAGCCAGCGTGCTAGAATAACAGACATTAAACCGCCGCTCTGCTTTTTTTTTTGTTTCATTTTTTAATAACACGATTACTTGTACGTTAATAAATCACAACAGCCATAGTAATTGGAACTTAATACAGTAACATGCTCTCAGTCGGCAGTAGAAAGCGACTGTCTTTTTCCAGTGCAAGAGGGAAGAGGCTAGTTTACTAACTGACCTACTTTAACAGTGAGACGAATGTGGTTCAACTTTTAAGATTCTGTGAGATGTCTGCCTTGCTTCCAAAATTATTAAGGAGAAGGTTTTAGTGCGTTATCAGTGTGGCACCCTTTGTTTTGTAATTCAACAGACATGCACAATTTCCTCAGGTTTGTTTTGTAGCTGAGGAGGGATTTTAATAGCACATTGTAATGTCGACAGAGTTATAAAATTCACATTCTGCATGACTGGGTAGGTGAACGTGTGTGAAAATGGAGAGAATGATTTGAAGTTAAATTATTCTTAACGCTTGTTTAGTATTATGCGTTTTAACCACATTCGCCTCCGTCTATTTTAGTAAGGGCGTTAATAATCTCGCCGACGAATTTCAGTTTAGTTACAAACATACATTTTTATCTCTTATGTTATACTTTAAGTGTGATATAACATTTCATTGGAAACACGATTAATAGCAACCATATCTGAAATATGTACTGAATATTGGGTGTCTTTGCTCTTCGCATTACACCATTGTAACCTGTCATTCAAATAATATCATCTAACAGAATCGTTATAAAGAATAATTGTTGTTCGCAGATAGTTATGATTGCAGCTTATTGTAAGTAACAATGAAGAGGAAAATGTAATAGCCGACATGCCATATCAAACAATGCTGGAACATGCAGGGTAATAATTTATCATCTATTGCTGTCGTTTTGCTTGTGTCGGTGAACTGATGTTTACAAACTCGTCGTCCTGTGAGAACGTGTGTCCTCTGCTTTAGTTCCACGAGAGACTATTTTATCTGCTTTTGCCCCTCCCACCAACGTCCTTATTAGTTTACCCCTCTGGTGCGCCGTGCTAGTTAAGATTTGTTGCAAAGTCGAGCTTTTCCGTGTATCTTTTCGACGTTTCACTTGAGATATCGCTTACCTGCTGCTTAACACTGTCGAGCTACAGAGTGGAGAATTTATCACTAGTTAAATAAAAACACAATTGTCTGTTTGAAATTCCGATACGCCATCTAGGTTTGCTGGCAATACAATTTCAAAGAGACAACTGTCTGAAACGACTCCGAGAAAATTCAAAGCCTTTTTGTGAATAATAATTCTTTGTCTTTGGACTTCGATGGTAATACTCGTTATAGTTTTATAAACGTCGACTGTAGTCTTATTTACACGAGTCTGAAACGTGACTGATAATTTTGGCAACACGACAAGAATAATGATAAAGAACACAAAAGTGGAGGAAATATAGATGTTCGAAAAAAGAACAATTAGATCAGTTCAGTCAACAAAGAAAAGAGACATCAAAAATAATCCGGAAAATCAAAAGAATCTTTGAAAAATCTCAGCTTAAGGAAATAAAGGAAAATATCACCAAAAATAATACTAGAAATATTCAACGAAGTTTCAATCATGTACCTAAAGGATATCATGATGTGTGTTTCAGAGATGAAAAGGGTAAAATAGGATTAAATACCGAAGAACATTGTGAACATTGTGAAATACTAAAAAAAATTTTTTTTGCAGGGTCTTAAACTGCTGAAATCAAACAGTTAAATTGGAATATCCAGTAATACCACTAAATCCCGAGGAAGATATTCCGTCAACAGAGACAGAAATTCGTGAAGCCATCAAAACACTCTAAAACAGCAAAGTAGATGGTTGAGACTCCATTACAGCTGAATTATCGGAATGATCAGAACTAAAGATCATAAATTATCATTAATTGCTGTCTGAGAACATTTGGAAAAGTAAAAAGAATCCAGAAGAGTAGAAAATAGCTATTAATCTACCTGCTGCATAGATAGGAAGATAAACAAAATGTCATCAGTTACTCGTGAATTTAAATTTGTGGGAGAAGTATCTCAGCCATTTGAAATAAAACCTGGTGTTAGACAAGTAGATGGTTTGTCACCGTGCTTGTTTAACAGCCTTCTATAAAAAAATTGTAAAGATCTGGAATTTGAAGCTAAAAAACCATAAAATTGAACCAATAATTCTATGTTGGAAAATAAGTGGAAGTAAGGGAAACTGCCTGCTTTTTGCAGACAATTTTGCATTGCTTTCAGAAAATCTAACAGAAGCAGTTATTCAGATAAATATTCTGGAAAAATAGCAAATAAAACTGTTCTCTGAATTTCAACTGAAAAACAAAATTCATGACAAATTTAAAAAAATGCAATAAATTTATAAAACACATATATAAAATAAGAGGGAATAAGTAAAGTCAGATATGTTTGATAACCTATACAACACAATTGAGTTGAAAAATTTGCAGTAGATTTAAGAACTGACAAAATGGAAAGATCATATGGTTTGATAAAGAATATTTTCAACAAGAAATGTGTATCTAGAAAAACAAAACTAAGACACTATACCGCAGTTGTACGACCAGACCGCATATTGGCTGTGAATGCATAGAGGTACTTGAAAGACGGATTTTTGGGAAAACAGTGGGTAAGAGGAGGCCTACGAAAACAGTGAGAAAATCTTTTATTGGGCACCTCTACCAAATGAGTGAAACAGACTAACGAAACAGATACTTCTGTATTTCAGGAAGAAGAAATCGACAGTGATATGGATTTCAGAAATAACGAAGGACTAGAAAGAAACATCAGAGACATGGAAATAACAGAAAGAAACCCTTTTAACAACAATATACTAAATTAAGGAGTCTTTCAAAGCAGGAGAAATGAGAAATCGTGAACAATATAGACAGAAGAAAAGAAGAGATAACATGGGCATAAAATGAGGAAGTACTGGAAAAATAGGGAATAATAACAAAGGAAAAAGTGAAATTGAAATTAAAATTGTTCCGTGAGCCTAGTTGGTCAATACGATGAGAATATATATATAGGTTCGCACCTGGATGAAGTTGCTAAAAGTGTACAGTATTTCGCCGATCAACTTTTCTGGCTTCGTGATTCGCACGAAAGGTTTCCAGCTAAATAAGGCGTGAAGTCCACTAATGTCAGTGGCACGAACGTTGTGTCTACGGATGGACTCGCCTACGATGCAGGCCACCCGCCAAGGCGACATGACTGACTACGTCGCATAATTGGAGACCTCGGCTGGTAACAGTGAGGCGTGATAGTCGATGAGAAACAGTTATTGCTTATAAAACATGGTAACTGATGCCCTTTATTCATATTGGCTGGTAGTTCCACGATGAACTAAGTGGTAGAAGCTCCATCTCTAGTTTCAGATTCTCGCTAATGGTAACTGTGGCAGGGTGTGTGCATGTCAACAGTGGTAAGTGCCAAAAACATGGCTGCCAAAAAGTAGTAGAGCGTGCGGTGTTCTTGCCAGGAAAAAACTTTATGGGGACGATTTGTACGCACCTGAGAATGATGTAGAAAACTACGTGTCTTAAAGATCTTGAAATGTTCCTGAACGCAAGTGTGCTTCATAGTTGTTGATTATCAGATTAATGTGAGTATTTATTTAAGCAAGTAAACAGTGTTGCGTCCCTTACCATAGCTTACGTGAATTTGCGTGAGAAGGTGACAGTAGAAATGTTGAAGGATTATCCTTAACATTATTTTCGTGTTGTAGTAAGGAGCTTCATAAATTTAATTTCATATTGTCCTGAATCGTGATTAATTTTTGAGTTTTTTATTGCAAAAATTATAAATGAAATTCTTAGTATCAAAAATTGAAACAATTGGGGTCTTTTAAATTTGTATTTTTGAGAGATTTGACTGTATGTTTCGTTAATTCGCCCAGCTGGTAAACAGTCTTAAGTTTCCAATAACGAATTTTTAAGAATAAAATTTTGTTTAGAATTGACCATTTTAAAAATACGCAGTTACCTTAGTTATATTTGAAAACAAATACTTAGCTAAGTAAAAACAATCACGTTGCTTGTAATTGAGATATCTTCCTTGAGAAATTTTATTAAAACTTCATTGTGTAAGTTCTCGGAACAACCAACTTGTCCCTTAACATTTTTTGCGGTCTAGGTCTTCGCACACAGGATTCACCTGATAACTTGAAATTTCAGTGTCTAGTCTAAGAGAGGTTACTTCAATGCCTGATGAAGGCGAAAGACTGTAGCCCTATAACTTTCAGCAGCACATTGTTTAAAACCTTTTATAAATTACACAGAACTATTTTAAATTCGCCAAATACCGAGACAGTTTTTACTTTATCTTTGTATTGTTTCTGCAGTATCTGCATCGATTTATTTTTCTTCGCGTCTTCGGGCAGATGACCATTTACTTTAATTATTGAAACTTTTGTAACGTCACATTTTATGAATAATGATGTACGCTTATCTTTGTAATGGCGATGATATTTTTCACTCGATGGAGAAGACAACATCGCTTCTGGTAAGCTCTAAAGTTTCCGCGTGACTTGAACAGCAATACTAGCGACTTCATTGTGGTGTACGATATTTTTGCATCATTTT
Organism: Schistocerca gregaria; assembly: GCF_023897955.1. Taxonomy (NCBI): domain Eukaryota; kingdom Metazoa; phylum Arthropoda; class Insecta; order Orthoptera; family Acrididae; genus Schistocerca; species Schistocerca gregaria. Next base: position 800,486,752 of record NC_064921.1, on the reverse strand, counting down.
TGCATCGGATTTATAACTTGTTCTAAAGGCTGCAAATTTCTCAGGTAGTAAGTGTAACCATTTTATTAAATTATGTACGTTCCGGAATTTCTCTTGGGACGCACCAAGTTAAACAGATTTGAACTTTCTGGATTGCAGTTTCGACATACACAGCCGCATATAGACATGCAGTACACTTACATAGGAGCAGTGAACACTTCGGTTCAATTAAATATATTTGGTTTACTGGATGCTCTCATCCTAAAAATTGTGTAATTCTGTAGTGAAGAGGAAAGGCACAGTAGTAAGGTATATGTCTGCCATATCCGTAGCTACGCCGCCACTAATAGAAAGATGCCCGATACTCATTTGGGGTTGGATGCTTGTGAATAATTGTCATGGAGCTTAGTCTAAAATATGACAGTATCGTTCCCAACAGAAAGTTTAATAAAAATCAGCATGCTATAAGGCATAAATAACTGATGTACCATGGTGGTTGTGCTTTACGCATAAGCGGCACTGCTTCAAACCAAGCAAAGCTACCCCACAAGTTAGGCCTGTAGCCAGTCATCTGCTGTGGTCGACTGAGGCGGCACAGTGCCGAGACGCTGCATTTGCGTTCCGGAGGGCGGTAGCGTCCATATTTACGTTTCCTTTCTTTCCAAATATCGCTCAGCCTTTCACTACTAAATCTTTCGCGAAGTGAAAGGTACTAATGTAGTCAGAAGTAAATATTTCCCGGCGTTTCGTTTCCCAACGTGGGTGGGGCAAAAGTACCTCCAGGTATCAGAAGACGATTGCGCGAAAACTGCAAGACATGCAGAAGATGGACACACGTTAGATTAGTGGAAAGACTTAGTAACGCGCGTTACAGGTGCTCAAAGTGGCCACCATCTGTGACGCGGCAAACACCAGTACGGGGCTGCAGTTCACTGATATAAATTGTCCGGGAATGCACGACAGCAGCCCGCTCTGCAAACCTTCATTGGATTGCGTGTCTGCAGGCGAGAACTAATTCGATGCGATGATACCGAGCAGAGGGTTAACAGTAGAGCTTTAAGACATCACAACCTACAAGCGCAGACTGGAGTTATAATAATTCTGAAACCATTTAGTAGGCCTACTGTTACCAGTGGGACATTGATACATGGCAATAACGTGCAGCCGCTGGTTCTCGGATAACCTATCATGGGACACATACCTACGAATGGTAGTGAAAAGGTTAATGTAACTTCGAAGACGCTTTCTTTGAAACGAACACCGCAGATTTTGTTGTCCAGCCTTCTCCAAGCCGAACATTAGATCCATCCCTGGTGATGTCGTTGACGGTACGTTAAATCCTAATCCTCCTTCCTTCGTTTAGCATTTTATGTGACAATGTTGCCAGCCTGCACTGGGATGCGAAGTGAGTAAAATCGCTGAAAAGCGTTGCTGGTGCGCCAACATGAGTTCTCTCGGGCAGAGCACGCGTTCCTGCTCGGTGAGTTTAGCGCGAAACCCCAAGTGGCGCAGCGCACAGCTGCGAATTCCCGGCGCATTCAGCCATATTCCGGGCACAATTTTAGACGCCGCAGTACCTGGCCACTTAGTCGGCCCCGCTAATATGGCGGCCACGGACAAGTGGTTCCCCGCCGCTGGTTTTGGCTTTGTGGCCACAGCGCACCTTTTGCGTTGTAATTGGCGCGAGGAGCAGTGTATTTAAATGCGGCGGCGGTGCATTTGCGGGCGAGCGCGGAATTCGGCGCACTGGATCACGCGCCGCCGCCGCCGCCACCACCGCGCTAATAATGACTTTGTGAGAAATTAAAGCGGAAGCCGCAGAGATTTTATCGGCCATTATCCGCGCGCACTATCCGAGACCACAACACAAGGGCGGCGCCAGCGGCGGCTAATGAAATGTTATTAAATCAGCCCTTGCTCGCTCTCTGCCGCACCAGCCACCGCCCCTCTCGTTTCGCGATGACCCCTCTTCGATACCGCGCTAGCCTGCGCACGCAATAGGCCGGCGGAAAATTTATTATTTCTCAGCAGTTAGCCTAACTTTTACAAAAACATACAGTTCTCTCACTCTCTTCACGTAACTTACGGAAGAGAGTCGGGCTGCAGCTGCACTTTTAATACGTTTAGTGGCGAAGAAAAGACGTAAACAACATGGTTCGTGTTGGTAGCGTTAGATATTCTCATTGTAGATCCTGTGATGGAAAATTCACAACAGTATCAAAATTTTTGAAAATGATAGCAGGGGAGAAGGAAAAAATACTCTTTATAACCAAAATTGCCAATCTTGATTCTGTTACATGTAAATCCATCAGTTTCAATGATTCACTGCTTGTGACCCTAATGTGTCTATTATCAGCTACATTAATTCTATTTTAATATTCGGTAAAGTAACAATTTTTGTTTCATCTTCGCAGTACAGGGTTGCTATGAAACTGGACGAGATCTTATCCATCCGCAAGGCATGTAGGAAGAGAATGTTATCCTACGATACTTCAGACAACTTGAAATTTGGGGGGCTGTAGACTAAGTCGCATTGTCTGCTTTTGTCTGGCTTCAGTAGAAAAAAGTTGGGTGCCCAGAATCGCAAGGAACTTTGAATTGAAAAGAATCACAAGGAGATCGGTGTCCGCCCTAACGACTGCAATGAGTGCTAAACAGAGTCAGTAGCAGTAGCTACAAGTACTGGCGTTCTCAGGAGCTTGCTTGATATTGAATTGCTCACACTCACGTTGCGCTATGAGTAAAGAAGTAAGGCGCTATTTGTCTTGTTTGTTCGACAGAAACAAATTTCATGCCATGATTACTGACGTTGTTTCATTAATTGACAGCTGGTGCAGTTGTTATGGTGGCTCCGCGCAGCCGCTCAGCTTATTTCGTACTATTGTCAGGCTATCCATCGTCCACAATCATGTTTGGAAACTACTTGCTTTGTATTTATGGAAGAAGGTAGTTCTTGTGCCTTCATTGCCACTCTGGGCCAGAGAAATCCTCGACCTACGATGAACTCTGTCCTTTCAAAGTGAATTGGGCTTCTAAACGCCTCAAACAATTCGTACAACGCACCTTTTAGTATTTTCCGCATATTTTATCTAGGCAGAGAATGGATGTGCTGAAACTAAGCGAATAAGAGTGGACATTGGAATGAACCATTGAACTGAAAGTAGAAAGTTGATGTTGGCCGCTTACAGTGTGATTTACACAGAGGCGATTAATGGCCATATTTACATACCAGCGAAGTTTTTCGTCACATTCGAGTTTTTGAAAACACAGTTTGATGCTCTGCAACTTTCCTCATATAATATTTTACTTGAAACTGGCCAATTCTCAGATGCTGCACGTTTTATAGTGGCAAACGACTGTTTGTCGAGGAGTGAAAAATGTCGCTTTCTGACGTAGCTTTTCTGCACGGAAGTTTAATCAAACAGCAAAGTTTTGGTACTCAGTCACTTCTTAATTTAATGCTCTACAGCTTTGGTAACCTTGGTTTTTTCCTAAACGCATGGTTTCGGAGAAATTTGAAAAAAAAAGGACCAAACAGGAAGAGGCCCAAAATTTTGGTGTTTCGTTTTTACATCACGGCTGAAGCTCACTCAGAAATCGGGCAAACACAGGTTATTCATATCAGAGGCCTTATTGAGTGATTAAAATAGTTTCCAGAATTCCACTAATTCTTGGAAAGTAACTCCCGTTTTGGAGCTAATTCTTGTGGCTTACAACGAAAACTTGTCTGTCTCAGTCAAGGAGTGTACGGCCGTTTCACTGTTGATATACGTTTCTCGAAATAGAGCATGTTGCTAGCTGCAGGGAGTGCCGCTGTACAGCCTACTCGATAACGACCGCTGATTCGTTAATTGCGCAAGCGCTGTTGCGTTCGTAGTGTGTGGTGGTTACCGTTAGCCGACTGCAGTTGCCTCACTTCGAGAAGGGACCCCAGCCCAGAGTGCTGCTGCAAGGCTGCATGTTCTGATTCGGTGGGAGCTGCGTCAGTAATCGGCAGGTGGCGGCGGCGTACGGCTTCCGCGCCTTGTTGCTGACACCCGGCTCTGGCCGCGTCGTGTCGTGTCGTGCCGATGGCTCTCAGGAGAAGCCGTACCGCGCGTCTGCTCATGACACAGCACTCCCTAAGAACGCTCCGTCGCACTTTCACAGCTTTCTGGCCGCTTTAAACGCGCCAGAGGACAAAAGCGAATAATGAATGCAGCGGCCTGTCAAGTGCCGTAGAGCTAGCGTCCAGCCATAACAACGCGACCTGATTATCGCTGCTATTGGGGACTGAGCTCAGAACTTACCCTGGAAGTCGTGTCTTAGCTTTCCATGGTCCCTCTTGAGTGAGGGGCTGGCCAACTCTGGAATAGCTTCTCAGGTACGTCTACATTTACTTGCATACTCTAAAAACCATTGTGAAGTCCATGGCAGAGGTACGCTAAGCTATTTTCCAGCTCCATTCAGGTGTGGGGCTCGGAGAAATGTTTTAATGTCTCCGTGAGCGCTTTAATAAATCTCATCTTATCCTCACGACCCCTATGGGAGCGATATGTAGAGGCGTTTGTAGTATATTCCTAGAGTCACTATTCAAAACCGGTTCTTGAAACTTTGTACGTGGGCTTTCTCGGAATATACAAACAGGCGGAAAAATGTTCCTGTCGGAGCACAGGAAAGGCACACACTGTAAACACTAGTGCCATCACACAAACAAAGACGATCGACGTCAGAAGTTGTCGAGTGTGAAAATTAATAGTCCGTCCGCGGTGGTCTAGCGATTCTAGGCGCACAGTCCGGAACCGCGCGACTGCTACGGTCGCAGGTTCGAATCCTGCCTCGGGAATGGATGTGTGTGATGTCCTTAGGTCAGTTAGGTTTAAGTAGTTCTAAGTTCTAAGAGACTGATGACCAAAGATGTTAAGTCCCATAGTGCTCAGAGCCATTTGAGCCATTTTTTTGAAAATTAATAACCAACATATGAGATAGCGTGAACTCTGTTCCTCCGTTTTTTGACAGGAGAGAGAGAGAGAGAGAGAGAGAGAGAGAGAGAGAGCAAGTTTCCAGGCAGAATTCAAATGAAAACCTCCATCTCTATTTATAAGTTTCCTTGCTAATTTAATTTCAGCTGCTTTCTTAACAACACCATCCCAGTAGTTGGAAGTGCCATCTACTTTCTCCTTGTTATATTCCATTGGATGACCGGTGCCAAGACAATGTCCTGTAGTAACTGATTTGCTAGACAGTTGTGAGCGCGTGTGACGCTTATGCTCTGTACAAGCGTTCCTCCATGATAGTAACCGAAAAACATTTTTCACATCATATTTCCGCAAAATACTATCAATCCTGTTGGAAATGCTTCCTGCGTAAGGCACCTCCGTATTATCGTCACTTGCTCGGTGCACGGTTAGTCGATAGCGCAACGCGTGCGATTTATCTTTCACAAGAACCATTGTGATGAAAAGTGACCTCAAGATGGGCCAACTCAACTGCCGAACTCGCAGGGTCCGAGATGACTTGGATCCTGTGAACCGAGGTATGAGCCAGTGAACGGCATGTCCCAACGTACAATCAACGTTTCTCCTGACCAACATATCAAGGAAGGGAAAGCAGCCATCCTGTTATCGTGAAACTAATACTCGATTGGATTGAATTCAAGTGGTCTAAAACGTCGTTCAAATTCTCACAGTCATTTTACAACCAAAGTATCGTTTGCATAAATAAAAAAAAAAAAAACACGCAGGTTTCAGAGCCGCCGACATCAAGGCGCGTTCCTGGAAATCGTCCATAAACAAATTCTCAATAATTGGGGACAGTCGATTTCCCATTGCAACTCCATCCATCTTTTCAGCATAAGTACTGGTCACTGAACAAAAAGTAATTGGAAAACAACACAGGATGTTGAGTTCCTTTGCCCATCGCTTACTGCTGCAATTTTACTTTGAAAAAGTCATTGTGTGCACTTGTCGAAATACAGGCGATCGTCGACGATTCCACACGGCTGCATTTCCGTAAGTTATTTGAACATTGTATACGTCATGAGAAACTCATGTGTCACTTTCTCGAAATAGTATATGTCTATCGTCCTCCAATTCACTTCTTTCAACATTCCTGACACACTCCCGTAGGGCAAACAAAAATGTGACCATTCGTGCTGACCTCTGCATAGTTCAGTATTACCTGCTAGCCCTATTTGGTACGGGTCCCACACACTTGAGCAATATTCTAAGCTGTGACACAAGTGATATGAAAGCAGTCTCCTTCGCACACTGCATTTCCCTAGTCCAACAATGAACTGAAGTGTGCTACCTGCTTAACCCACGACTGAGATTATGCGGCCGTTCCATGTCATATCCCTACAATCTGTTGCACCCAGGCATTCCTACGAGTTTATCAATTGCAGCTGTGATTCACTGCAATTATCGTAGGGTTCTATGCTTTTCGTTTTGTAAATTTCGCAGTTTTACATTTATGAACATTTAAAGCAAGTTGCTAATCTTCGGACCACTTTGAAATCTTATCCGACTGAATATTTCTGCAGTTTCTTACAGACTGTACTTGTTACGGATAAAACCATCTGCGAAAAGACTGAGGTTGCTATTATAGTTTCCTCATTGTCTTTAATATCATGGATCCTATTGTCTTTTTTCTGAGGTTTTCTATCCCATATCGCTTTGCATGCGTCACCATTCATTAACTTATTACATGTTTTAAAGCTGTGGTCGATACAGAAAGATAACTAGTCAGCGATCTTCGTTGACAGGCGGCAGGAGATACACTGCTGAGTTAACAAACGGCCGAATGATCGTAGCAACTTCTTAGTGGCTGTCTGTGGCATGAAAAATTAATTGTGTAATTACTTTTTCTTCGTCGGATTTGTTATAACGGCTCGGTGAGTCCGCAACTTCTCTTACGAACTAATGTCACATTCAGGATTCGTGATGGCGAAAGTCTGAAGATGCCGTTCTTCACTATGTGATTCCATTGTAGCTTGTCTGCGTATGTTTACTGATCCTGAGAATCATTTCGCTTGAGATAGCGCGCATCTGCAGAAGCGTTTTTTGTGGAGATCGTGTACAACTGGATTTTATAAACGCTTATTACAGAAAATATTAGTAGTGGTAAACTGTTTTCCTAAAAGACAGTTGTCGATTGGTAAGACCATATTCACCTTAACGGATGGAACATTAGAATCAACAAATCAGAAATTTTTGTGTGTAGGTTTTTTGCTTTGTAAAACACGATATCCTCACGGAAAACTAAACTAAACACATTACGGAATAATCGAAACAGAGGTTAATCTTTTTTTTCTTTTTTGTGTGTGTGTGTGTGTGTGTGTGTGTGTGTGTGTGTGTGTGTGTGTGCATTAGAATCAACAAATCAGAAATTTTTGTGTGTAGGTTTTTTGCTTTGTAAAACACGATATCCTCACGGAAAACTAAACTAAACACATTACGGAATAATCGAAACAGAGGTTAATCTTTTTTTTTCTTTTGTGTCTGTGTGTGTGTGTGTGTGTGTGTGTGTGTGTAGTAGAATGAGGCACATATCGATTCTGTGTCCAACATACACCAGGTTTCCTATAATGTAGTATGTTATACGTTCTGATCTCCCAGTTTTGGTGGTAGTGCAAATAGAAATGAAAACAATTGCTTGTTTGTAGTATGTAAAGGGTAGTTAATAAAAAATAATAAAGAAATTGAAAATACAGAAAAATGCGTCAAGGTAAATGCAGTCACTTTAATTTTGAGAAGCCTAATATACAGAAGGCTAGAAGCTATAACGATGAGTTTTTTGGACTGCGTGTACACGACAGCTTTATGTGGAAATCGTATATGGTAGATAAAACGCGTTAAGTACAACTATATTTGCGTGCATTAGGTTATATGTGTGGGTGCTTCAAAAATGAATAAATTACTTTCAATAACTCAAAATTTAATGAAATATGTACAATATTTTTTTAGGAATTCTCCGTAGGCAGAGACGACTTTTCCTGAATATCGTTATGAGTTACGAACACGTAAGTGTGTGTTTCAAGAATGTGTTACCCTCTTAGATCATCTTGCAGTCGCGCTTTTTTACATCTCTTTCGCAGCAGGTATATGAATAATATAATTTATACCAATATTCCGCTTTTCTTTGAAAATAGAACGAAGTTTGACTTTGAAACAATTTCTAAAAAGATTTCAAAGCTTTATCGTTAGCACTGAAGGTGGCCAGACACATGCCTACACGTGAATTCCACAACCTGCCAGACCATATTAAATATCACGTTGGTAATATAGTTTCAGAACGAACCAGGAATTCCGTGTTTGCCAAATCCTACTACATGACAAACAGTATCTTCACACAGTTTATGAAAACCCGTGTATTAAGTTATAATTCACAGTAGCGCCGTAACATTATGTTATTTCATCAGTCCTTATATCGTGTTCCACGTACTGAAACGTTCCTCTTGACTTCTTTCGAAATCGTAGCGACTCCTCTTCCCGAGATCCATGGAATGTGATTCATGAGCTTAAACGTTTTACACATACACAGACCATTAGATTTCTGACTCGTACGGGTCGAATCAGGGAATATTGACTTTAATAAAAATGATATGTCTTCATGATAGTTTTCAATAAATGAAACGTATAAAGATTAACTAGTTAATAACTTTTCGCAAGTTTTCTGGGAAGGGATGTTTGTTGCTGCGTTTTCTGTGAATGTATGTATGTATGTATGTATGTATGAAGGTGGGGTTGTAACATACCTAGATTACTTTGCAGAGAGTATTTAATGTTCAGTAAATGAAGTGTTCCATTTTCCCTTATCAGTTGTAAAATGTGGCTCATGAACACAATCAGTTACGTCTTATAATTTGCTTTCTGATGAGTGTTTATAAATCTGGAAGAAGACTAGTCGCAGTCGCATTATGTCTGTTGGTAAACTAATGCCTGTTATTCCAGAAAAACATCTTCAGCTATTTCAGTGTGATTAAACGCGAAGTGCCTCTCATTTTTCCTATTTCTTATGATTGTCAAAGTGGCACGCGGTTGGTAGTGCAGCAATTCATAGGTAGATTAACATCCCCAGGTTAACTAATATAATCTTTACAGTCTTCATACTGTCCCTACACTCTCAGACTGAAGTTGCATGAAGTCGGTACGTGCATAAAATCTTCGGTGATGGCTTATAAGCGTAATTTTCTTATTAAGGAGAGAGTTCGCCTCCGGAAAAAGATGTTGACATAACTACACGACTGAAAGTCACAAGTAGTAGTCTTTATGTAGTCTTCCGGTACATATTATCGAGCTATATTCAGCGTGTTGCGACCAATATCGTCGAATAGAACTGCGCATGCTGCTAAGTACATACGTCGACAAAACGAAGATGAATATTTCACGGTGGAAAAGTTTAACAATTTTTTTTTAGTTTTAATGGCTCCATAGACTACATAGTGTCATCTAGATATTCCCACTTTCTAGTTGAAATGTAATTTTGGTTGTTTCTCACCGATAGTGTTGGAGCAGACTCGTATTGTTAAAACAGCCGCTCGTTAATCGTAAGTTTATTTTAATTACCTAAGATGATCTAAATTTTTTCTTTCGAAATAAACAGTTGTTTTATTTATTATTTATTTTATGGCCGTCATTGAACCATTCTAGTCAGTTATACAAAGGTTTATACAAGTTGTTGGTGTTGCCCAGTAACACAGTTCAATTCAGCAATAACTCAGTAAGGCAATTCAATAATACGGTGGTCATACAAAGATTATTATAATTTATTATTATGTTAAGGATGTTATGCCCTTCTGTCTGTCCAATATTTCTTCATTCTTCCAGATATTTTCTTTCTTTGTTCGTCTGTGATCGCTTTTCATGTGGTTCTTTTATTGATCTTCGTGTGTAGTCTGGTTTGTGTGTCTTGCAGTATTTTGAGTTTCTCTGTTTTGTTTTTTAAATAATCTACTGTAATTTGGAGTTCTCATATATCTTCTTTAATTTCTGTGATCCATTAAATGTTTCTATTACTATTCTACAGTTTTGTATTATTCCCTCACTAATTCCTGTTTCTGGTGTTCCCATCGAAGAATGAGATGCATTTCTTCTTGATCTTTACTCATTATTGGTTCTATTTTCTTGTATACTGTTTCATCTGAAGCTATTCTCTAATCACATTTACTCAATATTGTTTGTTTATGCTGTCAATTTCTGCTGTATTAGTTTTTTTTGAATATGTTTTCAGCTGCATGTGGATGTCTTAACTGTTTTATAATGTTTCACATGGCTGCTTGATAATTCACACAGTGAACAATTTAAAAAAAAAGGAGGTGTTAAAACTATTAAAATGAAACTGAATGAAATGTGCAATGGTCAGGTCGATTATAAACCCACCCAACCGGCTTCGCAACTTTTTAAGTTGCGTCTTCTGGTGGAAATAATAATACTATGTCGTTAGTTACAGAATGCCGCAGAGTAACAATTGGCGTGGCTCCTCATTTGATAAAAAACCACCGTTAGATTATAAAACGATCGTGTTCAGTGATGAATGTCATGCCCGTGTTAACTCACAAACTGTACGTATCCGATTAAAGTATGCTCTTGTCATCTATGTCGAGCAACAGAATGCCCCTCATAGATGTTCAGGGAAGTACTGGGCCCTGCGGTGACAAAAGCCGACTCGCTCATGTGTATGTGCCACCAACACAGCAACAACCACAGCACACGCTTCGACAAGACAAGGGACGCTCGCACATGGCATTCAGTTTCATTTGAATGGTTTTAACACATGTTTATTTAAAGAAGCTATTCGCTATTATATTTCAGGTTTGCAACTACAGAAAGGCTTTTTTGTTGTGTGTGTTTTTGGTAATATAATTTGCTTTGTTAAGTTTTTTAATTGCATACTTCTGGGTTGGTTTCTCATTTAGATTTATGTTGTGAAAACGTTTAAAAGTTAAAATTTATCAACAGTTTTTATTTCCTGTTCTTCTGTTGTAAATTTGTTTGCAAGTGTCGTGTCAGTTAGAATAAAACCTGTTATTTTCATGTGGCACTCTAAGATCAATTTTCCGTACTACTTATCGTAGTGATTTAAGTAATAAATAAACAGTATTTGGACTGAGGACCATTTCGCCACTTATGGAGTCCTGTACGGGATGGTTTCTTGGATAACACCACTCACTGCTGGTTTGCTCCTCGGTCCCTTTGAATCTAGTGTTACAATGACGACGCTCTGAGTTCTAACCTCCCCTCCGAAGCTGGTTTCACAGCCCGAAGCTCTGCTGGGGTTGGACGCTGTTGACAGTGGCGGACAGGTCCCCCCAGGGTATTATCGGTAGCGCAGGTCCGCGGGAAATCTCGCAGACGCCACGCCACGCCACGCGCCGCGCTTTGCTTTCAGCTGTCGACCGAGCGGGCTGTGCCGGCGCGTTTGCACGCCGGCTCCGAGTCGAGGCGCGGGCGCCAGAGGCGTGCGATCTTGGCGGCCGTAATCCCGGCGGCGGCCAGACGGGCATCCTTTGATCGCGCTGCCGGCCATTAGGGCCGCTGTTTTCCGCGTAGCCGAGCCGAACGAAGAGCGGGGCGGCCGGGGCTGCCGGCCTGTTTGCACACGAGATGCGTATCTGCGCGCCGGACTTTACTGTTTGCCCGGCCACTCCGGCCGCTTCAAACAGCGCTGCTGAACCGCCGCCGCCACGCGACTGCTGCCAGCCGCTGCGCGCGGAAAACTCGTCCCGCCAGCACTTGCCGCACTCACGTCACACCTCCATTGGCGTACTTACCTCTCAGGCCCTCGAAGCTCCAGTAGGGGCGCACTCACAATCTCCGGCTAGGTGCGGACTTCACTGGTAGGTATCTAATGAAGCTTAGCCTCCGGCTCCGAAAAGTTGCAACTTCCGATTTAAATTGTAAATCCAGCTACACCGCCGGCTCAGATACTTCTACAACAGAAGTGTAATCGAAGAAGGTAAAGGTTAAAAGTTCCAAATTCAAAATGCAGCAGCAAAGTCGAGGGATGTAGGTGTCTTCCGAGCTACCTCGGCCTGCCACAGAAGACCGTCGCTATTTACAAATTACTTTACGTGTGTCTACAGTGAGCAGCGTTCGTGGAAGTTCCTAACGACCTTCTGTGACGGAGGGACGTGAAAACTGGAAACACCCAAGAAAATGTTTCCGGATGCAGGCTGAAGTGCCGAACGATGTTTTCCGCGCGCTCTTCAGTTACTCCCTTTATGAAGCAGTTAGCATTTATTGGACACTTCTTAGTCTGATAACTGAACATATACAAGCCCCAAAAAGTGTAACTGTGAATTACTACAGTAAAATCGACGCAAATAATACGAAGGATAATATTTTTGAGAAAAGCTATTTGAGAGGAGGTACACTACTGCTATAAAATCTCGTTTTAACACATTACTAATGATGAAGATCGCAGGAAAGTCTAAACATCAAAGAAGTGTTACTGTACCGTTCTGTGCTTCACGAGCGCTACAATAAAATAAGAATGAGGTACTGATAGCTGGAAAGATCTTCGGTGAATGATATACGTCGGATCCTAAATTAAAAGAACTTGGCTAGTTGATTTGTGTCGATTCCTACATTTACAGTGCGTACGGAGTCTACATAAAATAGTTGCAGCTCTGCGTTTCTGGTGAGAATCGACCTCCTCCTCGGGGCATGATATTTGAAGCTTCTGTGTATTAATACATTAGCATTATTTCTAACACGGTTTTATAAGAGGCTGTCTTCTTAGACCGTGTGAATTGGGAGTGTCGACAGGTTTTCAGTGCACTTTTAATAGGCCTATGTATTATTCGGCGCCTGACGCCTGAGAGATACGAGGAGCAACCTGGTTATTCAGCGCAGTACGGTATTAACAGTAAAAATAATAGACGCTTGTATTTATAACTACGACTGATAGCTCAGAACCTTCTAAGAAACCCGCTGAAATACCACAGCGTGAGAGAATAATGCCTTCAACATTTATTCGCCGAAAACGTCCTTGAAAAAATTCGTGAATTCGTAAGGTAAAGAAGCCAACAACGTCAGAATACATTGGTTATGAAGACGGATTAGCAGCGTGAAAAATGGTCCATGAGTTTTAAAACATGAATAACTTGTGATTTTTGAAATTTCGTCGGCGTAAAAAGTACCCCATGAAGTTTCGGGTTTGCAGCCGGATGATGTCGACTTTTGAGGCGATATTTCGGCTGACAACTATCCAGCCACCTGCAGATGAGTGTTTTGCACGTTTTATCGATGTGAACTACAGTCTCCAGTGCAAGAAGTCGACATCATCCAGCTGTAATCCCGAAATTTCATGGAATGAGAATAACTCACTGCGAAAGTGCAATGGGTCACGGTGTCTTATCGATACAGATGTTAGACACTGCAATAACGCCCCGTCATCGACGAGGTCGTAAGAGACGGAGTACAACCTAGGAAACAGAAATAAATCAGCCAAACGCGAGGCTAGTCTTTTGACCTCTGGACCACCACAGTCGACAAATATTCTGCCTATATTAACCACAGTGTACATATTTGCACACAGTGAATTTCCCATCCTTTGAAAAATTGTAGTTTCTTTCCTTTTTAAAGCTTTACTGTTTGTTTGGCATTTTCCTGTTGAGTGTGATTAGAGTTCGTGGCCGATAGATAGCCGTTCGGAGGAGTGTTCCTGTTGTAGCACCCGCCTTCCCGTAGTGAGGAGTCATTAGGAGCAGGAATTCGGCGAGGGAAATAGTTGTGCAATGCAGATGGCCTGCGCCCGCAAGCCGGCGGCAGGCAGACACCTCCCGTTCCGTTACGGCCGTCACCTCCGGTGCCCCCTCCTCCCCCGTGAGTGTCGCTGCCGGCTTGCAGTATACCGCTACTAGGCACGCGGCGACAGTGCAGTGGTCGCTATGCTGCCCGAGGAGTGCCAACGCCGGCTCCTGTTGTTCTCCGCGCGCCTCAACTATCTGGTGAGTCATGCTGTGTGGTTACACTTCTGGCTGACGGTGGGGGTACCATGTCATTGGTGGCACAAATCGTGCCATATTGAGGTAGTCGGAAGTACTTTCCTTTTGCTTAACATTAGGGACGTAGCGTAAGTTTGTCCCTGATCATCATTTTATTCAGTCATTCCGAGGAGTCGCCGCGATTGCTCCTCCTGCACTGACATTCATCAGTATGAGGTCGCTTAATGCTATGGTACCTGTTGCTTTGGTGTAAACAGTACCTGTTGGTTTGCTGTAACCGTATGTAGCCTGGTGCTTATCTTAGGGTGCGTTAGTTGTTTTGGGTAGCCCTTTTGGTAGAGCATTGGACTGCAGTTCTTCGAAAAGTTACCTGCTTTCCTCTTGTGAGAGCGCGCTGCTCATTAGTCGCGTGGTCCACGCACGCCCCCAGCAATAACTGTAGTTGGGCCGCGGAGTTGCGACACCGCGGCGGTTTCCACGCTCGTCACTTCTTACTTGTGTTCACCACTATACTACTCTCGCAATTTTGTCACGGTTTTTTTATGCGTCTAGTAGGGAGATATAGTACGTGTATCATATGCCTTTCGAACGTCGTTGAGTGTTGCATATCATTTGTTAATTCAAGACCCTTACAACTAATTGGAACCTTGCAACGTAATACTGTGCACGTGTTGAAGTAAAGACTTCAACGTAGTCCGAAACTGACAGACTTAAATTTGTAGTCACTTCTATGTAGGGTTTCTGTGTTCAGTAATTTGTATTGTGGTTCTTATCTCCGTTCGTGTATTATTTACGCAGCAGCTAAGTGCGGTTGAGTTTTTGCTTCCACGTCTTTTTTTAAGTGTGTGTGTGTGTGAGAGAGAGAGAGAGAGAGAGAGAGAGAGAGAGAGAGAGAGAGAGAGAGAGAGAGAGAGAGAATTGTTGAAGATAATCCTGGTTTTTGCTATCGCATCTTCAGCGTCACGCACTAGCCGCCAGTCTCAATGCCTTTCAGCCGGACTCTCTGAAAACAACACTTGAAGTAAAAAGTTATAAAATAGCGAATTGTTGTTGTGGTCTTCAGTCCAGAGACTGGTTTGAATGCTACTTTGTCCTGTGCAAGCTTCATCTTCGAACAGCTACTGTAACCTACATCCTTCTAAATCAGCTTAGTGTATTAATGTCTTGGTCTCCATCTATGATTTCTACCCTCCACCCTTCCCTCCAATATTAAACTGATGATCCCTTGATACCTTAGAACGTGTCCTATCGACCGACCCCTTCTTCTAGTCAAGTTGTGCCACAAAGTCGTCTTATCCCCAATTCTTTTCAGTACCTCCTCATTAGTTACGTGATCTATCCATCTAATCTTCAGCACTCTTCCTGTAGCACCACATTTCTAAAGCTTCTATTCTTTTCTTGTCTAAATTCTCTGTCGTCCATGTTTCACTTCCATACATGGCTGCACTCCATACCAATACTTTCACAAACGACTTCCTGACACTTATATCTATATCGATTTTAACAAATTTCTCTTATTCAGAAACGGTTTCCTTGCCATAACAAACCTACATTTTAAATCCTCTCTACTTCGACCATCATCAGTTATTTTGCTCCCCAAATAGCAAAACACATCTACTATTTTAAATGTCTCATTTCCTAATCTAATTCCCTTAGCATCACCTGATTTAATTTCACTACATTCCATTATCCTTGTACTGTCCGTTCCGTTCAACTGCTCTTCCAAGTCCTTTGCTGTGTCTTCACAGGATTACAATATCATCGGCAAACCTCATAGTTTTTATTTCTTCTCCATGGTTTTTGATTCCTACTCCAAATTCTTCTTTAGTTTCCTTTTGTTACAGAATACTGGATTTTAATTTTCTGCCAATATACAGTCGCACGAGTACGCATGAAGCCCACCCTGTTGTATGCTTGTGATGGTGAGAAACGAACAGATGCGCGGGAAGGTCGCACGGCACACGGGAGCTCGTAAAGAAATGGCAGAGTGGCCGGTGATGGCGGTGTTACGGGCCTAGGTGAGAAGAAAGAGGTCCGCGGCCGGGCGCTGCGCGGTCAGCGCCGGTTCGGCGCCCGGCCAAAGCCGGCCGCGTTAATTAGGAGCGGCGCGCGCGCTCACAAGGTGGCCGCTTCTTTGTCGCGTGTTTTCTCGGTCAACACGGCGCTAATTACACGTGTCGCCGAGCCGCGCTGGGGCCGGCCGTCCACACACGGCGCGGCGCCGTGTTTTCGCAGGCCGCCTCGCCTCGCGCCGCCCCGGCCGCGGCTGCACACACGACTTGCACGTCCGGCGCTGTTGTGACAGGAGCCAGCCGGCCGGCCGGACCAAGGCAAACACGCGCGCCCTCACCTTCCGGCCTGCTGCAGGCAGCCGCGGCGGCAGTGCGTCTCTCCCCCCTCCTGTTGATTTTCTAGCCTTGCGAACACTGCACCTGCCCCCGGTTCTTCTTCGCGAGCCGACCTTTCGCCTTAAGCCTACTCAGTCTTCGCATTCGGAAAATATTTAGAGACTCCATCACTAACGGAGAACCAGTTTCATTCGCGACGAAGAACGAGACGTCTCATTTACGAAGAGTAACAGAGTTGGTGGCTACTTCGGACGTTCCTCTGAAAAAACGAATTGTATGAGTGTTGTCACGGTTTGTTTACCTTCAGTTGATACAAGCTTTCATCTCTGACCCATTTTAATGGGGCGGAAGAAGTGTCAGTGACATAGTTATCCAATAAAGCTGTTGTAGGCCTATGAATTTGGTGCTTCCAGTTCACGGAGAAACACCTTACGTAAAACCGAAGTAAACTTGTCCGTACCCCAAGGTTGGTAGGCACGATTGCATTCGAAGTTATATTTCCTTGCCTTCTTCCGACCTTGGAATTGACCTAACCTGGCCGGTGATAGGGAGACCTAGAGTCCGGTGTGGGTTGGAGTTTTATATAAAAATTCATTCCTAAAGGTGAAAGAAGCGGTAGCTAACAGAAAATATCCTAGCAAAGAGATAGAGGGGCTGGCCAGTACTGTTGCTTCATAACCTGGGTTGTGAGTAACTAAATCCACTTTCCCTTCTTCCGTTTCTTTCCCCTCTCTCCTCCCTGATGAAGGAACATTTATTCCGCAAACTAGGAACTTAAAAAATTTTCCGTTGTTTTTTGTGTTTCTATCGGCTGTACTGAGCTGAGGTAAGTACTGGCCAGCCCCTCTATCTCTTTGTTAGTAATTGTTTCACATCTTTATATGAGATTTTCCATTAATTAGTTAGAAAATATCCTAGGACTGACTGTGGATGAAACATTGGGTTTCGTTGTCGACATCAAGCTAACTACATGAGGTCTTATGATAAGCGTGACAGTAAATATTTGAGTACAGTATATGTCGATCGTCTTGTCTGGAATGATCAGTCTTCTGTTAACACATGTACACATAATAACAACTATCAGTGTTGATGCGGCAGTAAAACTTTTCCATGCCCCGTCCTGCTGATTTAAAGGCGCTGTAGACGTCATTCCTGTCACAGTGGCTGCCGTGGCTTCCTCTCGCTGTCGTCATATTTATCAATGAGACTGTTCGTTATCGTTTTCTCTTCACGTTTTGCTACCGTCATTCTCTCCTGATGGGGCATTGCTGCTTGTATCCCCAGTTTGAATGTTTGTTCTCGCCCACAGTCGTTGCTTACCGTCGTTACACTGTTCGTGGTTATCCTACACACGATTTCCTTCTTTTTCGTTATAGCTATGAAAGACTTGAACTTGCTCCCGAACAGTTTCTTGTCCTATCTTTGCAGTCACAGAAACTGTTATAAATTAAGTACTGTCTGTTAAACTGCATTTACGCGCGCGCGCGCGCACACACACACACACACACACACACACAGAATCTGCATTGTCTTAGCTGTCACTTTTATGATCACCTGGTTTATCATAATGTAGAACAAAACTGCACGTCAAGATCTTAGGCGACACGCTATTATTCCAAGAATGTACGTTCCGCTCTGCAGTGACTGTGCACATGTTGGAGTATTGTTGACAGATTCAAATTGTGTGCCGGACCGACATTTGAGAGCAGAATCTTGGCTTGCTCGGGAAATTGGTTTACCGGTTGAGCAATCCAGGCACCACTCAGGACTCTCGTACAAATGTGTGTTGTTGACCTCTGTGTGTAGAGTCCATCTCAACATGGAAACTTTCACTTCGACACAGTTACCCCCCATGCTTGGATAATTTTCTTTTGTATCAGCTATGATACTGCTGGTAACGGAGCGTTTCATAGTTTAACAACGAAAAGATGCGCCGGTGTCATGTGGAAAGGAATCAGGAACATCATTACCATTGGTTCAATAAATCATTCTAGATAACAAGACAGCGCCTAATACATTTCCCAGCCGTTCTCGAACCTGATTTAGTATTCAGAGGACTCAGCTTGACAAAGTTTTTCATTTATTGCGATTATAATTTTTTTTGCATTAGAGATGATCAGAGTTTCGTGTCGTATCGAAAAGACTTCTCCGTTCATACTGATCCGCTAGACACTTCAGTTGAGCGCATCACCTAAAATAATCCCAGTCACCAGGCCTTTATTCCGAAGAAAGAAGAACGGATGACTACTAAATCAGGAGGCTGAGTGGGAAGCTGAACGAGAGGCACAGCCACTGCGCAGTTTCTAGTCAGGAGTTCTGCCCTTCGCACTACTTAAGGGGCGCAACGAAAGAGTCGGGTGCCTTCCTAGGGTTTAAACGTCTCTTTTGTGTTGTTCCCTCGCTGCAGTTTTCCATTGCTCACTCTTTCAGGTACGACGAGCCTCCCAACGTTTCACGAAAAATGAATGCAAATTAAACGTGGACCAGTTGATGTGTCGTGTGTAATTGTGTGTAGCGAACTTGCTGTGACTGGTCCCGGTGTCCAGTTGTGCCTGAGCCGTTACGTCAGTGGCTCAGAGATTTTGTGTAGGCGAAAGAAACGGCCGCAGTCGGGACGGGACGGCCCGTGTCGGACTACACGTGGCGCCGTGTTCCAGGAAGAGGCGGCCTTTGTGCGCCCCCGGCCGGGTATTCCTGGCGGCGGCCGCCGTTGGGCAACTGCCGGCCGCGCCCATCGCAGACGCGTTGACTACGTCGCTTCCAGCCGCCTCGTACAGTATCTCGAGAAGCTCTTGTCCAGTGAACGCACACATAATAGTACAAAAAAAACTCACTCCGACAACACATGCTGGGAAGCAGTGTTATGTGAACCTACCAGATTACTCGCCTCTGTCCTGGTACTAGTTGTTTACGAACGCAAAGGCATGGAAAACAGATTCTGCTGAGTTCTGTTGGATTCAACTGGGATTAAAATGTGATCAGTACTGTTAATAATTACTCCAGCAACGACGGATACTAAGGTTCAGACACTAATGGCTCCTGACGTTCTAGGGTGGGCACATCCTCCCATGTCGTACGCCCCTCCCTCAGTATTTATTCCCAGATACTACTCATGATACGCGCTTATATCCAGTCAATTAAATTTCCGCTGTTTGAAAGGTTATTTATGGTGGATGATTTATTTATTCAGAAAATGGCTAATTTAACCAGCCGGAAATCCATTTTGTCGTATGTTATTTGTGGCATTTTCTTTCCACTGGTAGTAGAATGTCTGTTGCCATCGCTCAATACACAGTTTCTCCCGCTTTGTGACTTAGCGGATGACGTTACCTGTTTCCACTATACTTCTTCGATATGTGCTTCTGGAAACACTAAACACTTCGTGTGCATTGGTTACGGAAGCACCCAACATAAGAGCACCAATAATTTGTTCACTTTGGAATTCACTTAGCTCCGGCGCAATACACTCACGACTACAACAGAGTACTGTTCTGATCACGACTGATGCAACGTACTGAGTACCTTAAACAGATGCATTTCATTATCAGGTTCAACAGCGCAACCTGAGGGTTTGGTTAGCATGTGCACTTATGTTGAAGCATATATTCTTCGCAATGTTACTATGGTTTTGCCCCGCCACTGTAAGACATGCCAACTCTGCGCGTGTTTTCAAGCCTTTGTCTAAACCTCTGCCCCTCGCAGGCCAGTCTCGCTGCTACCAGCGACACAGCCCAGCTATGCGGGTTGACACGTAATAATTCCCAGCTTCTGTACGGAGCTGCTCACGCAGGATCGCCTACTCGGGACTTAAGAAATACACAACGAGGAGACCACCTCGTCTCCACAACACACACCACTTCTATACCCCCCCACCCCCACGAGGGCTATCGGGCGCCTCCCCCTATTCTGCGAGCTCCAAAAACCCCGCGAGAAATTATTTCAACATGTAGCCCTTTCAACCAATCAGGATCAGAATGTATACATTCTCGCTGGCCACTTCCTACGCCTGCAGCAGTTCTGTTAAGTGCTACCTCCGGGAAACGAATTTAAAACACACTCTGTAATGAGTGTTGGAAACAGAGGCCGTTCTGCGGAAATAACTCTCCCCGAAAGCATGCCATGTAGATTCCTGTCACAACCCCTTAAGAGGATTACGGGAACGTGGATCAGTCAGCTCCAAGTTAAAGAAAAGAAAAAAAAAACCTCCTTCGAGTAAGTAAATGCACAGCCACGGAGCTCAAACGACATTAACGTTAATAAATTAATGTCAAAGATTGATTTTTCTGTTCCGTCCTTAAACGCGCGTTTATTAAACGCAACTGTTGAACAGGAATAGCAAAAATATTTACGTTATTAATACGGTACTAACTGAGTCTAGCTTTTATCTCCGTTATAGAGAAGAATCGAGGCCACCCCAGCCCCGCATACAACCACGATAATGTGGAAATCTGATCCAACAATCTTAATTTAATAAGAAACTTCCGCGTTTTGCTCGGCAAGTGTTGTGGTTGAGTGAGTGTGGACTTGTTCGGTAAAAAGGTTGACGTCGAAGCATAGCTTTGAGCCATTAGCGAACTGGTGATGGTGGTGCTGGAAAAAGTGACGGAGTTGACTAGTGTTAAGTATTGCCAATAAATGTTGTAAGTCCTCGTGAAAATTCGGAAGTGATATTTTTGTATGACTGTTTCCCTGTTTACTTTGAACTTTATTTCTGTTTTGTTGTGTGGAAGTTATCGACGGGAATTTTAGGGATTTGTTGGAGGTGGTTTATGAGATGTTAGCGGTGATCTTACTCCAATCCGTTAGTCGGATCTCGAAACTTGTCGTGGAAGTAGTTAGATAGACACAGGGCTTTTAATTATTGACACTGGAGTTGTCAAGTGCAATCGTGTCTCGTGGTTCACAGTGACATGACGATCTTTATTTAGAGTGGTTTGTTAGGGTAGCAGAGCAGACAATCTGGGTCCGCTAATACACGTTTCGAGTCAATCCACGGAGCAGAGCGGCGCGTAATTTATTTCGTGCGCCGCACATCGGTAAGAATACTTCAAGCGAAGGCACGGAAGTTCGAAGGGTCGGACGGAAGGAACGTTTCACAACTTTTTATTGGCTTCATTTTCAATGCTGCGTCTGTCTGCTTGTCACTCGTTTCTCTCCTTTATATGTGTAGCACAAGCACTTTTTAACTTTACTGAAACAACGCAGCATTTGCCATCGGACCGACTTGTGCGTTTTTAGGTGTGCCGAGGTCGTCTGTGCACCATTTTGGCAGGGAGCAGCTGCGCCTGATATTGACCGCAGTCACACGGGGCGAGCCTGCTCGGAGTGTAGCGAGCATTTGGTATTCGGAGCACAGGCTTCGCAGCTGGAGCAGTGTGCGTATCTGGCGCGCCCATCGCCGGCCTGCCATCTCCGAAGCAGGTGGCGGGTTATTTATTTGCCAGCGACCGCCGCGCCCTGTGGGAACTGGACCGTTGTGGGCGGGGCGGCAGATAAAGCTGGCGGTTGCTGGCAGGCCGCGGGCTGGCGCTGCGTTCCGCCGTGGCTGGCGCCAGCATTGTCTGCGACGTGGCCGCCCATTCAGCAGGCAGAGACTGTAACCGCCGCCGTGGCCGTGGCCGACAGCACGTGATTATCGTAGCAGTCCTCCAGAAAACGCCCTCCTGATCGTATGCAGGTAGTTATGCATGCGATCCGCTCTCAGCATGCCAACAGTACCGAGGGACAACAACGCTCGCCTTGGGGACATAATGCGGAGGTGTTTCAGGAACAACTCTATTGGAACATCTCTGGAGACCACTGCATTCAATAAAATAGCTACGTGGACTTCCTCCATCGTATGGCGCCACGCACAATGGGCACTTGCTTATCCCTGATGCGGCCGACCACATTTGTGGATTTAAAGCGAGTGCAAATAACTTATAGAAAGAGAATGGAAAGAAACGGTAGGCCACGGAAGGCGCCAGTACGATAATGTGCAACCTGCTCACCCAGGAGGTCGTGGTTTGCGGGTTGGAACTGCGAGAGACGACACCTGACGTGCACCGTAAAGATGCGATTCCGTCACAGAAACTTCCCAGTCTCCTCCCCAGGACAGGCGTCACAGACACAACAACTCGTTGGTGTGACTCAACGTCAGAAGGTTGTGTAAATTACGTAATCTTTTCGTGTGCGTAGTATCGCGATCAGCAAATCACTGTCGACAATAAACTGGACAAGTTAAAGTAACAGTTACAGACTAGTATGTACACAGTGCACGCGTAATTGAGTATCTTCCCACGAGAACGCTTTTTTATGTTCCTAAACGAAATCTGATGTGCCACTTATTTAGTGTAGTGCTCACTGCACAGTATGTGGATTGAGCACTGAGCACTGGTAACAGAAAAAAGAAACCGGAGCACATGATGAAAACAGTTACAATCTGGTCTGAACTATACCAGATCATAGCCCAATGTGTAATTCTGATTGCATTTTTGATTTCGGTTTGTTTGGAGCTATGGTCGCATTTCCTGTTTAGAGTAATGCAACTAATAGTAACAATAATAATAATAATAATAATAATGAGTGACGCAAAGACTCCACACTCACCGTACATCGAAATCTACACACAGCACAGCTTGAAGAATGACTGAAATGCATAGAACTTACGATCTGTGCATCTGCGTATGAAGACACATGTCATAGCATTCAAAGTGTAATTTCTCGCCAAGATTCGAAATCCGATCATGTGACAAATGTGCTGATTAATTTCTTAACTGCATCATTGTCATTATCTGCACTGGGTCCATATAGAGAAAGAAGGTATTATGGACTTTCAACTCTGTTTATCCATTTGTGGAAGGCAATCCATACGTTTATCTCCGACAAAGACGAAAACCGACTTCGAAAAATCGTTTTTTGCTGCTGTGTTGACATGTTTAAGGCCTAAAGCTAGACTTTTCAAATATCATTTTACCGATCGTCGGTTATTTTACACAAATGGCGTCTGGAAATCAGCTGCTATGGTTTCTGGTTTAGTTAGCACAGTGGCTGTCTCTCTCTTCTTGAATAACAGAAGTAGACGACTTTATTTCCAGTAATTTTTCTACTAGCCACTCTGTCGAGATTTGCCGAGAAGTTTTCAAAAGCCCGACGTAACCTAAGCACATTTCAAAAATGGATGTTCGTTTACATGGGCGTGAAAATGTATTGTGAAAGTAAAAATCTGGCATCTAGAACCACATTCCTAGAGTCAGTATTTTGGTGTTTACATGATCAGGCAGGAGCGACATTGGGAAATCTATATACGTAATCTGGTTTTGGTAGCCTCATGTAAACATAATGAGTAAGTTGGGGTCTTAATCCATGTCATATGAACCTTTACTCCCGTTTACGAAAAGTGCAGCACAGAGAATTACAAATTGACTGATATTAAAGCGGAAGTTCGAGAAGCTTATTCAGTTTCACAGAGCGAATACCCCTTCCTTCGGAAATTGGGATTGTGTTTTGTAACTTTAGGCATAATGCTAAAACTAAAATGAGAAGAAGAATGATGTATTTTGTAGCCTCTGATTTAATAAGAAAAAGATACATCAAAAATAACTGGAAGCAGCTGGATGCAGACGAAGCGGTGCCAACGTCCGAATATGAGAATCAGGGACTCCATCGCAACACTTCCCAAGCTGTGCGTTGCCCTAAAGGGTTCTTATATCGGTTAAGCTGTAGTTCAAGAGCAATGATTCTATGTGCTATTCGCCTGTTGACGAATGGAACTCACTTGCATTACGTCGTACTGTTGATTTATCACAATTTCATGTGACTGACAGAATAAGAAATGAAAAGCTTTAAATGATATTAACTGCAGTGCTTATGTTCAGCCAAAGACTTGATTACCTCCATCTTTATTGGAAAAATTGGTTTGCGGTCCTAACAGTACATGCCTTTCATCAACAAAACGCCGTGGACGACATATCTCTCTCTCTCTCTCTCTCTCTCGTCCCCCCCCCCCCCCCCCCCACCATGACTCCTTAGTGAGACGCTGTGCGCTGTTGTCCTAAATGGTTCTTATATCGGTTAAGCTGTAGTTCAAGATGAGCGTCTTGTTAGTTTCGCCCGTGACTTAACTTTGAATAATTAACTTTGCGGTTTCCTCACATGTCCTCTAGTCTTTTATTGTGTTCAATAACCAGTCAAGACTGCGGATGAGAAAAAAACGACTCCCGTAAACCAGGTGGCTTATTTTGACATTCTTTTCTGATGCTTCCAATTCTAAACTGGCCCACTTTTATGTAGATTGCAGTCCTTTGGTAAGGAGTAGCTGTATTACCTGGCAACTCTTTTTGTGTCGTCTGTTTCACGCAAGAACTAACCACGTTACAACCGAACCGATGCCCTTTACACTGCAAATAGTATATTTCTGTATCGATGAGATGTTCGTACTTTTAGGAATCTTGTCTGTGAGTTTATTTAATTCAATACTGCACTAACTGATGACCGATTTGTTCGCTAACATTGGCGGTAAATTAACTGATGTAAGTAACTAACATAAAAAAAACAAGAAACAGACTGTCAGACGAGGTTCAAATGTTTCAAATGGCTCTGAGCACTATGGGACTTAACTTCTAAGGTCATCGGTCCCCTAGACTTAGAAGTACTTAAACCTAACTACCCTAAGGACATCACACACATCCATGCCCGAGGCAGGATTCGAACCTACGACCGTAGCGGTCGCGCGGTTCCAGACTGCAGCGCCTTTAACCGCTTGGCCACCTCGGCCGGCTCAAACGAGGTAGCGCAGTGGTAATATGATAGGATCGCACTGAGGAGGATGGCGGTTCAAACCTCCGTTCGGTCATCTGTGGCTTCTGTAAATCAGTTAAGACGAATACTGGGTCTGTTCTTTTGAAAAGGACACAGCTGAGTTACTTTCCCAATCAGAATACGGCCACCTAATGACCCCGTAGTCGCGGGACGTCGAATCTTGATCTTCCTCGTTCGCAAACAGAACCTACGTAAATCAGCGCACTCTGCACTGCAGAACACTCCTTGACGGGGGAACTGCTTACAGCGTTCTTCCGGCAGAGGCGAACGCTGAACCAGGTTCTGCCTTCGTGGGTAGCCTCGCAGGGCGGCGAGGGGCGTGGCGGGCGGCCAGGCGCCAGTAATTAGGCAGCAGGTGTCGCTGATGTATGCGGCGCGGCGCGGCATGAAGCGGCCATCGCGGCGTCGGCGTCGTTGCGTCGCACCGCGTCGCGTCTTCCCCGCTGCGGCGCCGGCCGCACTGCGCTCAGATGAATAATTCACGGAGCGGCTGGCGCTCATTACCACATTGTTAGCGCCGCCGTAACGAAGGGCCGTCAGGTGGGCTGATTTACCGATACTCGGCGGCACTCACTTCCAGCCGGCTCCTTCCTCGACCCTCTGCGCGCGGAGGCCACTCGTCAGCTGAAACGTGGCGCCAGTTGCAGCTCGGTATATTCGCCTAATACGTATTCTGATGGCACGTTTGCTTCCGGTTTGTTGGAGCTATGACCGCGTTTTGGGTTTAGAGTAGTGTAACTAACAGTTTTAATAATAATAATAATAATGAGCAACGCATAGACCCTACACTCACCGTACATCCAAATCTACAGACAGCACTGCATAAATAATGACTGAAATGCAGGTATAAAATTTGCATGCTGATAATGACAGTAATGCAGTTAAGAAATTAAACTGATTTCTCTATATTTACGGATCCATATAGAGAAATATAAACAAAGTTATAAAGAAATTCAAAACTTAAAATGTATGTAAACTCTTAATTTGCCTGCCTTAATATATAGCAGTAAGACATAGACTTCGGACGAACCTAAGAACGACCAATAGAAACAGCAGAAATAATGACGACTACGTAGCTTCTTCAGTGGAGACAGTTGTAGCATAGAAAAGTAAATATAACACTGCACAGTGGTGGATACAAGGACACTGGAATGACTACATCAGAGAAGAAACGCCAGAGGACTATCCGAAAGAGCGTAGAAAGGTTACAAGATCTACGACCGAGAAGGGAGTTTTAAGTCTACAACTTACGGTGAGGAAGCGTATGAAGAACATAGTCTTATTACTTGTTGCTAGTATCCTAGTTGAGAATCAAGTTCTCGTATTTGTAGTTTTGCACATGGAGCTACAGGATTGTTTCTCTGCTTCATTCGCAGAAATTCACACATTCACACACTCACGCACCACATCATTCACAGTGTTCGTTTACTTGATGGTAATACACGCAAAATATTCTGTCCACATCGCAATTTAATTTCTTCTAATTACGCGTTTCGGCAGACTACCATCGTCAGCACAGTAGCTCAAGAATCAGTACAACGTATTACACGAAAGACTGTATGATTGTACGGAGTATATGCGTTTATATTTGGTACGATCGTGTGCTGAGGTACGATCGTGTAATGATGTAGTATGTTGTATTGATACTTCAAGTTACTGATTCGATGATGACAGTCAGCTGAATAGTGTAATTAGAAGAAATGAGCTGCGATCTAGAGAGAAAAAAAATGTGGAATATAAATTCATCGTAGTCGCAGACCTCCATAAAGACTTATTGTCTATAAAATAGGACTGTAATACAAGGGTGTTGTGATAGAATTGCTTGTCATGGAATCTGGCTGCATTCAGGTATCATCTGTTCCGGTGGATTAAGTTTTTAGTTTACAATGAGTTTTCCGCGGTGTTTGTTGATAGGGATAATGACTATTTTTAAATACCAGGACTATATATTGTAACAGATTATGATGCCAGCGTAGTAGACTAATTTGAAACGGCAGCTAATAACTGTCTGTAGGTGCTGTTTTTTTTTTCTTTTTTGTTTTGTTCTAAGTCACGTTTAGGTGTTGTTTCTGGTCAGCATATTGGATACTGCAAAAGGACGTAGAGGACTAGGGGCGACGACAGCACCACGCCGACGTCCGATTTATGAAGGCGCCGCGCAACTCGATACGGTTTGACCAGTCAGCCGGCCGGGCCTCCCTCTGGTGGCGTCGCCTGCACTGTCCTGTCCTGTCCTGTCCTGTCCTGGTCTGCCCTGTCCTCAGCTCGCCTCGCCTCACCTCGCTCCTTGTTTTTCGGGCTAACGAGGCATTTTAAATGGCCGACGTACGCGCTTCCGCGGCGGTGTGGGGTGGCAGTGGGGCCGGCAGCTAGCTATCCCGCCCGGTCCGTCCTATAATGAAGGTGTCGAGTGGTGCAAGGGACTTTTAATTATCTTTCAGCGCCACTCCTGCAAGGAAGAGAGCGCCAGGTAGTGCAGCCCGGCCCGCTGTAATTAGAGAGAGCGGGCCCGACACTTGCGCCGCCGCCGCCGCTGGTGATTTCATGATGGTCACCGAGCACAACCTGATACCTCTTGTAATTTAACAAACCTCTATTTTTCCTCTCTCGCCGCTCCCTGCCGGTCTAGCACGCTCACACTCCCGTTCCGTTCCGTACAGTACCGTACCGTCCCGTCGCAACCCGCCTTTAGCCGCGCGCTGTCGTTCAATTTATAGCGCGCCGCTGCGCCGTTCCAAATTGGGCCACAGCCGTCCGGCCTTCCCCCCTGCCTGGATTAAATAAAAAAAAGGGCTGGCGAGGCGACAAAAACGGAAAAGGGGTGCGCAGGACGCGGAGGCTGGGGTGGCGGAGAAATTGCGAGCGCTGATCACAGGGCAGCGCGCGTCCGAACTCTGAAATTCAAGGCAGCGGCGCGGCGATGACCGGCCGCGGCCGGCGATTCTAGGGTTTCAAAGCGGCCTGCCCCGCAGACGGCATCGCCGGCGCCGCCGGCGCCGCTTTATGTCCCGGCGATCGGGGCTCGAATTGTCGGCGGGAATGGACGCCGCCGGTGCAGACGCGCGGCGTTTTGTTAGCTTTATCGCGGCCGCGGCTTCGCGCGCGCCCGTTTTAAATCCCCGCGGCTCCCGTTACGGCCCCGGCCGCTCCGCTCGTTACCGTTTTGCGGGCCTCGGCTTCCGCGCTGCCGGCGTGTACCCTCCTCCCGATTTGGCGAATGTTGTTTCGGATTACGGGGAGTAATTAACATAATTACGCTGCCGTCGGTTGTCAAACGCGACACGTCGGCGTCGAGCGCTGCGGGAATATCTGCGCACCCGTATTTGGAAAGGGAACACACTGCCGCCGGGGACGTGGCTGTGTGCTTTTTAAGCGTCGCGCAGAGCGCTCCCTCCATTGTAATCACCTTTCATTCGTCCTCTGTGAGAGATCAGGCGAGAGACGGTCGATCTAGTTTTTGTTCCGTAATCACCTATTACCTGTAATATGTGATATCTTTTTACATTGTTGTTATTTGTTTTGTTTGCATGGTGAACATATACTTAATCATTCAGCATGAAATGTTGGCCTTGCGTTGGAAACTGTTTCTTTATATACCGCCAAAAAGCTCCTGTGAAACTTAATGTTTGCTGCAAGCAGTTTCTACTATTCAAGATCGACTGATTTGGACATTACGGCCAAGTTTTGTAGCGTCTTGTTTGTTTGTCGTTTATTTATTAAATGCCTTTTAGCCAAACTGTGGAACAGAATCGAAAGATTTTATGGAAAGTGTTTCCTTGGTAGTTCTTTTGTGTATCTGAGTAAAACATAATATCAACGTAAGTGTATATTGTATTCACTTCCACGAAAGCACTTACCATCCGTTAATGGAAATTTGTGGTAAGTTCCTACGAGACCAAACTGCTGAGGTCACCGATCCCTAGGCTTACACACTACTTAATCTAACTTACGCTAAGGACAACGAACACACACACACACACACACACAAACACACACACAAACACACACAAGGTGTTGTCACGCGTAACTGCTATCAGCGCTTAGCGGCATTATACATTTTCTGCAATGAAATTAATATTTTGTGTTATACACTTGCCGTTCTCTACGAAAAGTGCAGAATAACTGCAGTTTGAAAAGCTTTCTATTTAGTTTGGCTTGACTACTAAGATAATTAATAAATGGTTCAGGTAATTAATACCGTCGTCAGATGGACGCATAGGTGATAACATAGTGATACTGGTTACCAATCACTGTTTTACCGGTCAAGTCTGTTGAATGACACTTTTTTTGAGTTCACGGGTTACAGTATGCGTTCCTTTGGTGACTAATGCAATTTTTGCGTAGTATCAGCTTTCTCATTATTTACCAAAGTGTTATAGAAACAGGATTCTGTTGAGATACATTGAAGACATAAACAAAGTGGACCTAGCAAGACGGCGCAATAGTAGCACACTGGACTCGCATTTTGGGGAACGGGCGCTTCATATCCCCGTTTGGTCTTACAGGTTTAAGTTATATGTGTCAAAATCGCTTAAGGCAGTTGACGGGATGGTTACTTTTAAAAAAACGTACGGTCGGTTCCCTTCCCTTTTACTCCTCATTCCGTGATTGTGCTCGGTTCCTAATGACCTCATCGTCGACAAAATGTAAAACCCTAATATCAGAAACTTAATGACAAGTGTATCGACGTCGGCTGTCAATCTTCAGTGGCACAACGATTTAAATAAGAATGTGTGAATGTATGCAGTGGTTACAGGAACAGGTTTTGGCACCAGAGCCATGGTAGCTGTAGTCCAGTGCCCGTAAGTAGCAATAAATCTTCAATCAAAAATGGTTCAAATGGCTCTGAGCACTATGGGACTCAACTGCTGTAGTCATTAGTCCCCTAGAACTTAGAACTACTTAAACCGAACTAACCTAAGGACATCACACACATCCATGCCCGAGACAGGATTCGAACCTGCGACCGTAGCAGTTACACGGTTCCGGACTGCGCGCCTAGAACCGCGAGACCACCGCGGCCGGCAAAACTTCAATCCATACGGTACAGTCAATCGAACATACGCGCTGATAAATGCTTCTTATCACTGACACACTGACCAACGACACGATTCAATAGGAAAACTTAGGCCAAACAAATGTACGGGTCCAGTTGCCTTTCTCGCGGTTGCCAATTGCAGTCATTCACTTGTAACAGACGGTCGAGTTCTAAACTGAAAGATAGTCTCATGGGATGGATGATTGTGTTACGGGAGGCGTCCAGGGATCAAGAATATTTTCAGCATATTCGATGATTCCATTTATAGGGGTAAATCATCTTGTTTTGAAGCAGACGTTGAAAGCTGTTTAGTACAGCGAAGTTTTTGTTATTCATATCCTTGGAACCGAAAACTTGAAACATTATCTGCACCATATGTAGTACCTCTTCTAATTGTGAAGTGAGATACGCTCAAATTACCTTTGGAGATGTATATATTTTTCAAATAAGCAAACAATAGTTGTTTACTAGTGAGAACATCCGGTATGCAAGTTGACCTCCCAGGACAGTAGAAATCTTTTGAATTAGGAGACTCGCAGCTATGGGTCGCAGCAGCGGCAAAGGGCTGCAGCGTCCACCTCGCGAAAAGTGTTCGGGTTTCAAAGGGGCGTCCAGCGTCGCGGCGCCCGTAACTCGATATTGGCGCCACTCCTTCCACCGACGCCGACGCCACCCGCCTCGCAGACTACCCCCACCGCCGATTCGTCTCACTTTATCATTACGGCGCCTGCTGGCCGAGGAGCTGGGTTTGAGTTCGGGGTGGGTGCGGCAACCTGAGTCCTTCATCCGTCACCTGCCCGATCTGAAACTCGAGCTGCTGCGGGCGGGTTCCCCAGTGACCGGGGTGACTTGTTGTCGTTCTTTGTACATTGCTTCATCGGTATTGCTGTTTTTTCACGAACAATCTGCAGAAAGACAGAAACAGTCTTGAGCGCTGTTGTCAGAATATTTGCATGTGCCGCAGTTCTCTCCCCTTTCGTATAGAGAGGTGGACTTGCGTTTCAAGGAGTGAAACTTATATTTGTTGTTAATAGGCACTAAGGACCTGAACGTATTAATAAACTTAATTAAATGTTACGCAGTATCTCGTCAAAATCGTGGTACCGTCAATGCTGGCACTAATTGCAATTCCTCTATAAATTCCTTTCACTACAGTTTCAAAATGATACTGCAGTAAGTCACTTTAGTTTACTGTCGTTGCAGTGACGCAACACAGTTTTCTGTATGTGCCTCAAAGTAGCTTATCTCATTTTTCGTCCTACCTCAAAGTTTTAGTTAAGCTTCTCCGTAACTGAAGTCTCTGGCATGCGCACGTCATCGCGATAGTCTTTAGTGGGATGGTAAAGGCTGCCTTTGAATTCATTTTATTCAGTAATGCTACGCACGCATGCGCACACACACACACACACATACACATAGCATGAGTGTACAACATCTGTAGTTTATTTCAAACATTCATATGCACTTAATTGTTACTTATATTGCTTTCTCATGTTTCAGGTGAGTTCACACCGCCGGTGCTTACTCTTGTTTGACGGTGAGTTAAGTAATATATATTTTTTTAAAGCTGCCGACTCTGTTCGCCAACTTATCGTTAGATGCTCGACCTATACATACTGTGATGCTGTGTCTTTTCTTACGACACGATTGAACCACTGATTTTCGTACTATATGATATAGCAATTTCAAAGTTACAAGTATCATACGTGTTCAACAAGTTACCGCTTCAACATCTTTCGAAATCTTCGCATGATTAAGTGCTTTGTGTTTAACCATTCCCCTGCCATTAGGGCTATTCCCGTTAGTTCGAAAAGCTTCGTTACTGATTTAATAAAAAATAGGGGAAAGTTAAGATGGTGATTGTAATGTTTCAGTTGTTCTAGATTGACTCTCCCCCCACTTGAATACAAGGCACAGAACGTTCACACGATCTTACGAAATTGTCAAAATAGTTCTTGTTTGAGCTGTTAATCGATTCGCGCGTCACATTCGCTTGAACATCGGCTATGTCCTCTTGTGTGGACTCTTGATATGAATTTCTGCAGGTTGTCGTTTTACGGTAGGCTCGTATTGATTACGCCAAGTCTCGTCATCCGTGATGATTTATCCGAGAAAATAATCGTCCGCGCTTTGCATTTCAATTCAGTCGTGGCAGTCGTCCAAGCGTCGCTGTTTTTGTGCGGTAGTTCAGGTGTGCCGGACACTCTTTGCACGCAACTTTTTTTTCTTCAAAACATGCTGAAGAATTTATTGAAACCTGATTTAGAGATATTGCTCCATTGCGATTTGAGACACGTCGGCGTCAATACACTGCGGCCGTACGACCACTAGCCTACATAGCACTGCCTGCTCACAACTGACTGGTCGAATGAACATCTGTTTGCCGTTGTTAGTTAAAGCTGTCACCGTACTTACTGTGCTGATGTCGCTTATACGCCAGGAATAAAATCATTCTCGGGACTTTTGACCGAACGTTTGTACGTGTCCTACGATGGGTTATCAGAGAACCAGAGGGAATTTGCTGCATGTTGTCGATATGTATTCATATCCTGGTAAAGGGAAGCCTGCTAAATGACTTACAGAATTGTTATAATTACAGCCTGCGCTTGTAGATTGTACAGTCTTCTAGATTTATTGTTAACCCTCTGCTCGGTATCGTCGCATCGAATTAGTTCGCGCTTACAGGTAGGCAACCCAGGGAAGAGATTTGGAAAGCGGTCTGCTGTCGCTCTTTCCCGGACAGTTTGTGTGAGGGAAGTGCAGACGCGTATTGGCGTTTGCCGCGTCACAAATGGTACCCGTATTGAGCACCTGTAATGTGTGTTACAAACTTGGAGAGAAGCTCTGTCCCCTGATGTAACGTGTGTCAAGGGTTCAGTATGTCTTGTAGGTTTTGCCCATTCTTTTATGAAACCCCAGAGATACTTATGTAAGGTCATGATCAACACAAGGTCATGATCAGGCCAGTTGTAAACTACGGATGCGTAACGTGGATGCTAACGAAAGAATTATAAAAAGTAGGAGAACAGCCTGGTTTGGACATGTCCTCAGGATGGTTACTAGAAGAACAACGAAAAAGATTTTTGAATGGAGGCAAACCGGAAGAAGACAGAGAGGAAGGCCACGAAAATGGTGGATAGATGATGTGGAAGAAGATATAAAAATCTCTTAAGTGTTCGAGAATGGCGGAGAATAGCACTGGAGAGGGCATTTATAAAATCTCTGAGAGCCCGAGGATGACGGAGAACCGCGCTTCTAAGCGCAGTATGGAGGAAACCTGTTGATGAGGCTAAAACCCACAGAGGGTTGTAATGCCGTGAGAAGAAGAGGAGAAGGAGATACTTATGAACACCACTGCAGTTCTCACCCCTCCCCGCGTTGGAAAGCGATAGTTTTTATCATATTATGAAAAGGAAAGATGCCACACACCATATAGCTGAGATGGTGAGTCGTGGATAGGCACTACAAAGAGACTGTCATAAATAAGCTTGCGGCCAGCAAGGCTTTCGTCAAAAATAGACGAGACACACAGACACACACGCACGCACGCACGCACGCACGCAGACACAGCTCCCACACTGCAGTTTCTGGCAACTGAAGCCACGCTGCCACACTGGCAGTGTGGTTTCAGTTGCCAGATACTGTCCGCCCCCCGCCAACTGAGTGGTCAGCGTGGAGGAATGCCACACCAAGGGGTTCGGGTTCGATTTCCGGCTGGGGCAGGAGATTTTCTCCGCTCTGGTACTGGGTGTTGTGTTGTCCTCATCATCATTCTGTCTGTCGTCTGTTTTTGACGAAGACCTTGCTGGCCGAAAGATTATTTGTGGCACTCCTTTTTTTTGTTGCGCCTACCTGCGACTCGGCATCTCCGCTATGTGGTGAGTGGCAACTTTCCCTTTCGTAATATTGTTACATTCCATCCTGGATTTTCCACTGTTTGATTATCATCATATTGTTACTTCTGGTCCAGCTTCCCGCGCCCGGGAACCCGAGTTCGATTCCCGGCGGGGTCAGGATTTTCTCTGCCTCGTGATGACTGGGTGTTGTGTGATGTTCTTAGGTTAGTTAGGTTTAAGTAGTTCTAAGTTCTGTGGGAGTGATGACCATAGATGTTGAGTCCCATAGTGTTCAGAGCCATTTGAACCATTTTTGTTACTTCTGACTATGGTGTTAACTGGCATAAGCAAGCATCAGTATCTATTTAGCTTTTTTAACATTAGAGAAGTGTACAGTATTTGTTATGAAGGTGCACAGAATATGTTGTCATGAAACAACTGGCTGTTCTGTTGCTGTGCGAGGTAATTGAGTTACGATAAAAAGTTGCAATGGAATGGGACCACATTCAGTTTTCTGTATGTTGTTTGCTTTTCTGTTTCAATCACGCGTTTTGGCTTTCGGCGGAGCGATCGCGTTTCTGTAGCCACTACAGATGGAACAGAAAACAGATTTTTTTATCCACTTCAAGCTGTGAATAATAAATGGTGCCGTAAAACTACAGTACCAGCTGACCGTTTGGTGAGACTTCTACCATCCTTACCAAAAAGAGATTCGGCGCCGGTTATTTTCGGGAATTTAAATTTGCATTACCAGTCCTGTAGATGCTTCCCGTCTGTGCTGGGCTAAACGTAATTCTCATGTCGATTGTCGGGTTTTGTCAGCGTACCGCACAAGAATTCCACCCTACGCAGCGCACCGACAGAACAAAACAGCAGCCACGGCGAGATCTCCCGCTACCGCTCTGGAATACTGCGCTAGAAGCAACTTGATTTTCCCCCCTTTTTTTCCTGTTTACGTGTGCTCTGCGCGCGGCAGTGGGACGGGAAAGTAACTGGAAGATTTGGATGAACGGATGAAATATTGCAAAGCCGATTTCTGCGGGCGGGCGCTGAAGATTGGCTGTTGGGGATGATAGCGGGGATCCCTCCGGCCGGATTACGGTGCGTCCCAACGCAGCGCCTCGCCGCGCCGCCCAGATTACGCGCGGCCGCCTGCATGCCTAGCTGCCTGCCTGCGGACGGCTTAGCGCCCGCGCAAATTGTACGCGCTCTCGTTTTCCGGGCGAGCGCGATTATTGCGCGTACCTGTATTTTAATTTTCTACTTCCTAAGCGGAATTTCCAGTGACCTTCATCTCGTGTTTGACAGCACTCGGCGCGTCTCCGGCCGGATAGCGGACAGTGCTTGACGGCGTGGCGTATCTCTACTATCGCTCATCTCCTGTCATATTTGTTCCTTTATCTTTCTGGTATGAGTGTCAACGCATCACTTCCATTCTATATCTCTATCTCTCTGTTTCTCCACTGAAATTAAAAATAAATTTGTGGCATGGTCTTTCGAAGAGGGTGAAAGCTTGGTTGTAAGTCTGGTGGGGAAACGTTGCCCTGCCTCCTTCATTTATTCACTCTGTGGATCGTACGATACTGTTACAAATAAATCGAGACAGTGTAGGGAGTGGTCCATTAAATCGTAATAAAACATTTGCGAAAAAGAACTTTCTTACTGAATTTTATAACTGAGCTGTGTGGATGCTGATGTACTCACATGATGTGTTTCGACTACTAATATGAAGCGATTTTACAGTACGATTTACATCTTTCGAACTAAATTTCACTGCTTGCAAGCTAATGCAGGATGTCCCAAAAAGAATGAGCCGATTTTAAATAGAATTATTTATTAGGAAGAAGGGCTTAACACCAACAAATTGCATACTAAATTTCCCAGAAAAGACAGAAGTTTATAAAAATCGATCATAAATGTTCAATATGTCCTCCATTGGCTGCACGGACGACATGTAGCCGATAGTCGAATTCATCCCAAACTGAACTTAAGGTGCCTTCTGTCACTGAAGCTACAGCAGCTGATATTCTGGTTTTTAGTTGATTAATGTCACTAGGTAAGCGAGGAACGTAAACACATTGTTTAACATATCCCCACAGGAAGAAATCACATGGTGTTAAGTCAGGGGACCCAGGAGGCCAAGAGTGTAAAGCCTGGTCTCGCCGTCCTGCACGCCCTATCCAACATTGAGGCACGTTGGCGTTGAGGAAACTGCGCACGTTGTTGTGCTACTGCGGTGGTTCTCGATCTTGCTGACAGATGAAATTGTCAGAGACAAGTTGTGGGAATAACCAATTCCGTAGCACTGCAAGATATGATTGTCCTATTACGGTTTCTTCCTCAAAAAAGTAGGGTCCATAAACCTTGCTTTGCGAAACAAAACAAAAAAACATTCACTTTTGGTGAATCACGTTCGTGTTCAATTGTATCATGAGGATTTTCGAGCCCCCATATACGCACATTATGACGGTGAACCTTACCGCTAATATGGAAAGTTGCATCATTGTTGAATATCAACCGTGATATAAAAGTGTTATCTTCCATGTCCTCTAGAATAGCAGTGCTAAAGTTCACTCGCTTCACTTTTCAGTATCTCGAAGAGCTTGTACCAGTTGTAATCGGTATGGTTTGAGGGCTAAATGACGCCGTAACACACCGCAAGTTCTCCGCTAGCATGATGCGTAGACTTGTGGGGGCTCCGCTCAAATGCTCCTCACATTTGTTCCACTGTTTATTCAGGAATGCGTGACTGGCAAGGACTTTTGACTTTACAGTGGCATCATGTATCTTCAAACTGTTTATACCACCGTCGAATGTTCTTTGATGATGGTGGTTTAGCACGAAATATGAAACGCCCACCGAACTGCGATCACTGATTGAGTACGCCTAAATTCAGTAAAACAATACACCTTCTGTTGCGAGGTCGCCATGTTGCAGGAGACTGGCTGCATACTTCAGGTCAGCGCTCGTAGCGACATCTAGCGGATTTTTTTCTGAAACTCTAGACCATTCCGATTACATCTAGGGCTGTTTCAGTTAACTTGTGAATTTGTCTCAATATTATTACAAATTAAAATCGGGTCATCCTTTTTGGGACACCCTGTGTTTCCACTTAACAGGCATAAATTGTCAAAAGAACAAAGTGGAAGGTGTCTGGCAAATGTTACCTAAGTTAGCAGCAACCAGTAAAGAGGGTGAATCTGATGAGGGAAAGCAACTTGTGGAGACTCGAATTCAAAGAAAAAAAAAATTGAGGTGCCATAAGGAAATTTAGCCGTCTGTATCGTGATTTGGGACATGGTGATCAGGTGGCTACGTCTCAGACCACAAATTGCGATGTGTAGTATTCAATTCTCATTCTGTTCTGTGATTCTTTCTGCTACGTATCGCATCACTCGCCTCTGAAAGTAACTGGTAATGTGAAAAATGCCACATTGCGCCATTGTTCGAATTCCGCGTGAAACTGTAACGGTGGATGAGTCGGTTATAAGGCCGAAGTAAAGCTATAATATACCACCCTAAATAGGACCATGCCTAATTATCCACTGGGATATTTTTTAAAAGTATTTTCATATCTGCAAGATGATGTATACCCATTTTGGCTGCCAAAGCTGTGGGGAAATAAAGACTGTAGTGAGGCCTGTCGACCTTTCAGTGCAAGGCAGCTATTCTGCTGCAGTTTTGATGCTTTACGCCTAGACGTGGCCGGAGTTGAGAGAGGTCCTTCTGTCACGTCAAGTAGACTTTTTAGTCAAGTTAATGGTTCTGCCAAGCGGCAGCACTAAGTAGATATGTGTTTTGAACTGTAGAGAACAGCTCTTGATCATATTGGACAACAAAGTTGTCAAATTGTGATGAGTAATGAAAACCACATTGGCTGTAGATTTACACATTTATTGTGCTTTAGAGAACTGAACCAGTGCGACATTCCAAGGACAAGAATATGCGAACAATTCTGCAGGCACTGAGCTGGTTCTCTGAACATGCTAAAGCATGGGGT
Source organism: Schistocerca gregaria (assembly GCF_023897955.1). Classification (NCBI taxonomy): domain Eukaryota; kingdom Metazoa; phylum Arthropoda; class Insecta; order Orthoptera; family Acrididae; genus Schistocerca; species Schistocerca gregaria. The sequence goes on along the minus strand of NC_064921.1, from coordinate 800,448,825 downwards.
TGTTCTGAGCCCTTCTGCCCAGATAAAGGCTAGCGCGTGGTTTTACCGCGGCATCTACGGTGCAGTGGAAGCCAGTCCACGGACGCGACTTTCAAATTCGAGTATTCGAGTGTACGGTGTTTTTAACCTGAATAAGACAGGTTTGATAGAAGAAAATAAACGTTTATGGAGAGTGTTTCATCAACTGTTGGTTTCCAGTCGAGTGGTGGGATTTTTTAATTCATCTGAGTCCAGTCGAATTCCTGCAGGGCAGTGATCGTTAGTAGCACTGTATTGACCTTTTAACCTTGTCTCGCTGGTTAAGATGAGGCTGACGCTAGTGGTAAAACGTTATTTCAATCATGAGAGTATCACAGAACAGAGACGCGATTGACACCCGCTGATGTCGCGTAGCGGTATCGCATGCGTAGCAGAGGACTGGCTACCGGGATTGCGGCTTGGACCTGCTAAGACAGGGAGGTGGAATGTTAAAATTTTTGTTCTTACGTAGCGTCAAGATTGGATTGTCGAAGGTAAAACGCCACTTCGACCGTGATTCGCCTCGCGGGAATATTTTATTCATAGAAGTTTTCGTCGTGATAAAATAAATCAGTGGGAATGGGAGATGGACAGCTGCGGTTCCGTGGAATTGTCTACGATCAGTGTTTGATGGCCTTTAGGGGAAAAAGGGGGAGGGGTGACACCTCTGCCAACGGCGTTATGGAGTACGTTATGTAGAAACGGCACTGGGTTAGTGCTATCCCAGTTGTAATCAGCTTTCGCCGGCCGTAGTGGCCAAGCGGTTCTAGGCGCTACAGTCTGGAACCGCGTGACCGCTACGGTCGCAGGTTCGAATCCAGCATCAGGCATGGATGTGTGTGATGTTCTTAGGTTAGTTAGGTTTAAGTAGTTCTAAGTTCTAGGGGACTGATGACCGCAGCAGCTAAGTCCCATAGTGCTCAGAGCCATTTGAACCATTTTTTGTTATCAGCTTTCCGGGCTTTGGAGGTGCCACCTATCGTCTACGTAGATCGTTAGTTGGTCTCACGAGGCTCGGTGCACCCCAGTAATGAAAATTTCCTGGTTGTACCGGGAATTGAACACGGAACGACCGAATGGCAGTGAGGTATTCTGACTGTTCAGGTGCATTGGAGGACCGTAAATCGAACCAAATTTGGTTGATATTAATAGTCGTTTCATTCTTCGTCTCAGCAGTTTCTGAAAAACCTACACAACTCAAATGAACGCTGGTGACGCAGTTATGATGGGACGTTTATAAGCTCGCTGTCGATTCCGGCATCGAAAGTGTCATTATATTAATGACTGTAAACTTCGGTAATTATCGTTTCGTTTCGGAAATAGTTTAATGCAGTGCGATGTTTGGATCTGGCCATGTTTTGCAGCGCCAGTAATGAGCTATTTAGAGATCGTAGGAAAGCTGCGTTTGAAAAGGCGGGTAGCTGCGCCATTGTGGCACACACGGTTAATGATGGTGCTGGCTCAGCGGGGCCCCGCAATAACGGCGCCGGCGCCGGCAGCGGCAGCAGCACGTGTGTCGCCGTCGCAGCCGGGATGATCCGCCGCCCTCGGCTCGGCTCGACTCGCCTCGCTGCTGCCTCAGCACCGCCTGTGGACACAAAAGTTTGGGTCGCGGTAAGCCGCACCTGATATTAGTTTGCTCGGCCGCCGTAATGCGGCAAGTATTGGCTGCGGGCCGCAAGATTAAGCCGCGTGCCTGCGCGTCCGATGCCGCCGCCGTCGCTCGCTCCCTCCTGTGCGGTTTCCGGAGCCGGTGCGTCAGCCCGCTGCGCTGCGCTGACCGTGCCCGCCTGCTTACTCCAAGTATGTTCTAATGTGTCGGCACGTTTTTCCTGTAGAGTTAGTTTATTTCGAAGTAATGCAGTGCTGATGACTCCAAGGGGATGATGGACTTGACACTAGCAACAATTGGGGCCGCGAGACGAAGTTGATACCAACTAATGTATAGATTGGAGTTTTACTTACGAAACTGCGTACGGCACCGGCTGGTTCAAATCCCCGTTCAGTCCATCTTAATTCACATTTTCCACATTTGCTATGAATCGCTTAAGGTGAATGCTCGGGTAATTCAAAAATGGTTCAAATTGCTCTGAGCACTATGGGACTTAACATCGGAGGTCATCAGTCCCCTAGAATTTAGGACTACTTAAACCTAACTAACCTAAGGACATCACACACATCAGTGCCCGAGGCAGGATTCGAACCTGCGACCGTAGCAGTCGTGCGGTTCTGGACTGAAGCGCCTAGAACCGTTCAGCCTCCACGACCGGCGTCTTGGGTAATTCTTCCGTAAACACCATCATTCCCGACTCCTGGGAAAAGAAAAAATCTGTTACCTTTACCTACACGTTTCCCCGTAGAAATTGCAGTGGTTACTTAGCAGATCTGTTCATGTGCACACGCAGTATGAAATTGATACTGTCCCAGCCCCTTATCTCTTTGTATTATCAAATGGTGATAATAGCATGCCTCTGTCTATAGTCTCGCAGTTGCTGTAGACTAGACTCGGATGTTTTCATACCCCTCATGGCTTTATGCCGACTACCAATTTCCAAATTTTTTACAAGTCACAGGACCACTTTTTCGTGTTCTTTTGGATTTTTAATGGTAACATTGTATTCAGGAATTAGATAACAGCAAGAGACGTATCTATGTTTCTGGCACATAACGCAAAATTTTGAGCGATCCAATGTTGGCGTTGCTGTTCCTTTCCTTCTGATACCCGGAGACGTGTTTATACTAGCAGCTGCTCACTTGAGCTGTCGTTTGTCACCAGGTTTCTTCTATGTGTGCGAAATTCGAAGAACTTGTAAACTGACAAGTGTCGTCTAATGTATGCCCATGTTTTTTGCTGTACGTGAAGAGCGTACCTTTTTGGAACTTGGCTACGCAGCTTAGGTCCTGAAGATTTTGAGGCTGCCTCTCTCTTCTTAAAACTGGTTAAGGACTTTAATCCGAGCTCTAATGCTCAAACTCCAAAGAATGCAAAATGACAGAACAAGTAATAACCGATTGTCTCAATTGCACGCAGCAGTAAATTAAAAAAATCACACTCCACTCAGTTACTACAAACAAAAGCGCAATGTTTTCAATGAAGTTCACTTTTTAAAGGAAACGATTGACTGCTCGATTAACAACAGGTATTATATCCCTTAAAGAATGTTACAAACGTCGTCGAATAACTTCCTGCAGTTCCTAACTGAATGTTAATAATAACTGCATTTTTCGGTGCTTGCCGCAAATATAGACACATTAAGCTTAGCTCCCTCTAACTGTATGGTCTGCACAGTTTTATTTCTTTGTTCCTCTTTAAACGAATTTTTATTTTGCTCACCCTACTTATCAGCCTCCACTGCTTCAGTCGCGTAGACTGTATTGCCTGAACCAATTTTGTTGTTGTTCACAATTTCCAACACCTTATATTATAAGCTTTTCATGCTAATTAAGACCATATGGGCATGGTCTGAAAAGCGAGCCCAAAGTTTTTGTCAGTCAAGGCTTTTGCTTTCTTGTGGAGATACTTGCATAGCAACTTTCATCCTATGACAAATATTTCGTTATATCTAAGCGAGAAGTGAAATAAACCGGTTTTCATGAAGTTAACTTTAAATTCTTTTTAATGTAACGAAATGCTTTGTTAAAAATTTTCATCCCCCATTGAACTCCCTTAGGAGCTGAATTTCTAGAAACACTGAAACATGTACCTTTTTATATTCAACCGAGATGTCAACTATCATTTGTCACAGACATAGCCTTAAAATCCTTTAGTATTTATTTAGTAGTTACTTATTTTCAATAAAGCTTTGGCCCACTATTTTACCTCCTTAATGATTGAATTACGAAAAATGCTGAAATATATACTTTATTTTCTGACTGAGAAACCAAATACCAGTTTTCGTAGTTCTAGTTTGAAAATTCCCTTAATAGCGACATACTTTCACATAGCCTTTCATCGTCTATTTCACTCTCTTAGGTGTCGTATTAAACGACGCGTATCGTGTAAGATACAGCCATCTCCACACTTCAAGTTTCTGTCCTGAGCGGTTTGGGCTGGGCGAGGATGAGTCAGTGACACATTCCGTCCCTCTTTCACCCACTTAGTGATTGAATTTCCAAAAACAGTGAAACACTTTTTTATCTCTAACCGAGGAGCCAAACACGAATTTTCAAAGATTTAGCTTTAAAAATGTTGTGAAATATTTTCATAAAACGTTTCACACATATTTCACCCCCCTAGGGGTCGAATTTCCAAAAACGGTGACATGCATATGTTTTATTTTTAGCAGAGAAGCCAAATACAAGTGTTCGTAGATTTAGCTTAAAATGATTGCACAGTGAAATATTTCCATAAAATCTTTCATCCTGAATTTGCAAAAACAGTGAAACACACCTTTTTTTTGTAAACGTAGGCTTCCGCCGATCGTTGTCACAGTCAATCAATAAAATTCTTCTGAGTTGGAGGCAGCGTTGTCAACGATAAAATTTAGTTGTTGACAATGGGGCTTCAAACCCAGAGGAATTTTATTGACATATTTTTTCTGTTTCTAACTGAAAGGCCAAATTTAATTTTCATAGATTTAGCTTTAAAAATGGTTATAATGGAACATTTTCATAAAAAATCTCATTCCATATTTCACCCCTTCTATTTCCAAAAACATTAAAACGTAAATTATTTTATTCGTAACCGAGAAGCCAAATATCAATTTTCATAGTTGTAGCTTTAAAAATACTATATTAGTTCTTCGATAATAGTGTAGTTTCAAAAAAAGAAGCTTTGCCCCATTATTTGACACCCATAGGGTTAAATTTTCAAAAATTCTGAACTCGTATTTCTTTATTTCTGACCAAGAAACCAAATTGCAATTTTCGTAAGTCTAGCTTCGAAATTACCATATTAGCAATATTTCTAAAAAAAAAAAAAAGCCCGTCTTAAACGACGGCTACAGTATAAGATCCACACCTTCGCCAGATTTAAAGTTTCTATCCGTAGCGGTTTGGGCTGGACAGTGATCAGTCAGTCAGTCAGTACATTGTGTTTAATATATAGAGACGCATTAGTTGTAACGGTTCGCCTAGTGCGATCGCCAATATTATTCTTAGTTCTCAAGTCTGTTGAGTAGAAAGTTTTCGCCTGTCACCACTGCTGGACAGATAAGCGTGCTATAAATGGGGGGGGGGGGGGGGGTATCGGTTGGAATACTTATGTTGTAGTAGTTCTGTATTTGTAACGAGCCATGTAATTTGGGATGGGGTACGTGGAGAGAAAATTACCTGCCAGGTAACAGCGTGGGCTGCGTCAGCGGAACATTCGTAATTTCGCGCCAATGGAGTGTTGGAGCGAAATGCGGTTGGCATCCCTGCATACGCCAGTGTTTAATGCTGAACTGCCGGAAGTTTCATTGTTGTAGTTTTTGTTCAGTGCTTTATTGAGTTGAACGTGTCGGACAGATCCCAATTTGGAGATTGCGTAGTTAGAGGAACAACGCGTCTGCATTAAATTTTGTGTGAAACTCAAGAAAACCTTTACAGACACATACCAAATGATGCAGGAAGCCCACGGTGATTAGCGCTTAAGCCATACTCTGTGTTACGAATTTTTCACACGGTTTAAAAATGGCCGGACGGATGTTAAAGATGACTCTCGTTCAGGACGCCCTTTGACGTCTACCGACGACGCTCATGTTACGAACGTCGACGAAATTGTGCGTGCCAATCGAAGACTGACTGACCGAGAGATTGCATCAAAATGTAGCATTTCAGTTTGATCAAGTCGTGAAATCTTTACGCAGCATGTTGCAATGAAGTTCGTCCCTCGGCTAATGATTCAACAGCAGAAAGACCTTCGCCACGCAATCTCTGAAGAGCTTTTGGATCGCGCAAACGAGAACGAGATGTTCCTTAAAAGTGTCATAACGAGTGATGAGACATGGATCTACCGTTATGATGTTGAGACCAAGGTTCATTCTTCACGGTGTGTCGGGAAAGGTTCTCCCAGAACAATAATAGCTCATTAGGTCAGGTCAAGTTAAATGTCAAAGCCATGCTGATAGTTTTCTTTGACTTTTCAGGGTTAGTTCATCATGAAATCATGCCACAGGGACAAACTGCTGTGACACCGGCGAGAAAAATGTGAGAAGAAAACGGCCTGAAATGTGGCGATACAGTACATGACTCTTGCATCAAGATAACGCATCCGCCCATTCATCCCTGTTGGTGCGTAACTTTGCACAAAGAACGAAATCACTGTGCTGCCTAATCCACCGTACCCACCAGACGTGGCCCCGGTAGACTTTTTCACGTCCGAAGTTAGAAACCTCGTTGAAAGGACGAAAATGTGCAACAGTAGACGATATAAAAGAAAATTCGCAGATGGCTCTTCGCTTGGTCCAGCAAGAGACGTACAAAGACTGCTTCCGCAATTGGAAACGTTACTGGGAGCTGTGTTTCAGTTTTGGAGGAGAGCATTTCGGAGACCATGCACATTAAGGAAAAGGTAAGCGTAGAAAAATTTTGTGGACAGAGTTCAGGAATCTTTTGAACAGACCCAGTACACTGAGGTGAAAGCCATGGAACAGAGATACGCACTTATCCAGACGACGGCAGATCGCGTACACAAGGACAGGAAATTGAAAGAGCTATCATTCGTACTCAGCCGATTCGTGTGAAAAGGTGTCCGACGTGATTACCGTCACACGATAGGAATTAACAGATTTTGAATGCGGAATGGTAACTGGTGATAGACGCATGGGATATTACGTTCCATACATCGTTAACGAATTCAAAATTCCGATATCCACAATGTCGAGAGTGTGAAGGCAGTACCACATTTCAAGCATTGCCTCTCATCACGGACAACGCAGTGGCCGACGACCCTCCGTTAAGGTCTGAGAGCAGCGGCGTATGTATAGAGTTTTCAGTGCTAGTAGACAAGCAACAGTGTGTGAAATAACAGCACAAATCAATGTGGGACTTAGACGAATGTATCCGTTAGGACAGTGCAGTGCGATAATGGGCTATGGCAGCAGGCGACCGACGCGAGTGCCTTTTTCTAACAGCACATCGCCTGCTGCACCTCTCCTGGGGTCGTGAGCATATCGTTTGGACCTCAGACGACTCGAAAGCCCTAGTCTGGTCGGATGAACCCCGATCTGGTAAGTGCTCCATTGACCCAAGATGTTAACAAGTCACTGCGGAAGCTGGTGATGGCCCCATAATGGAGTGGGCTGTGTTTACATCGAACAGACTGGTTCTCTGGTCCAACCGAATATTGACTAGAAACGGTTACCCTCGGCTACATGGAGACCATTTGCAGCCATTCATGGACTTCATGTTCCCAAACAACAATGGAATTTTTATGGATGACAGTGTGCCATATCACCGGGCCGCAGTTGATGATTGGTTTGAAGAACATTCTGGGCAGTTCGAGCAAATGATTTGGACACGCAGATCGCCCGACATGAATCCCATTGAACAGTAATGGACATAATGGAGAGGTGAGTTCGTGCTAAAAATCCTGTAGCAGCAATGTTTTCGCAATTATTGACAGCCATAGAGGTAGCGTGGCTCAGTATTTCTATAGGGGACTTCCGACGGCTTGTTGAGTCCACGCAACGTTGGGTTGCTGCACTACGCCGGTTAAAAGGAAGTCGGACACGATATTAGGACGCACGGCATGAATTTGGTCACCTCAGTGTACGCGAGTGTTCAGTTCTTGATTGCACTGTGTTTATGCACGGCTTAAGCGCTAGGCGAAGTATACTCTGATGATTACTTGGTAGTAATTGAACTTGCTAGAGATATTCAGGGAATATTACGGCAGTTTATATGTAAATAATGCTCTCAGAATATATGAAGGCTTTGTGACTGTATTGGTGTTGTTGTGAGCTGTAATCTGTTTATCGAAATGATTACCTTACACAGTGGTTATTTAATGAAGTTTACCTTAAATCAGTAGCTAACGTATTACGGAAAGTAACAAATAATCGTTCCTTGAACACGCAAATCTCCGTTTGTGTGTTCAACGTTTAAAAGTTGTGGGCAGCAACGATTTTTAAATTTGAAACCCGCCGCAGTTAGATTAGAAAATTTCTATCAAGGCCATAATAACTATGAATGATTTGGAATTCTCAGGAGGACACATTCAGCTGGTGCTTGCATCTGGATCGGATTTTAGAATCTTCGCGAGTCCAGGTTCGGGAAGGTGGGAAAGTGAAGTGGCCTAGTGTATAGTACTCGCGTCCGGAGAGGTAGACAGCCACCCACTGGAAAATGAATACAGTACTCTGTTGACTATAGTTCGTTGAATCTCGTCTGGCTTGTTGCAAACGACTGCGGTTTGTGGTTTCCCGTGCTTCTTAGGCGAGTGCTCCGAGCCTCCGCCGCACTTATCTCAGTCGTCCGGGTACTGCCACTACCCGGAACTCGGAAGCTGGCTGGCGGCTCGGAAGTTCTTAGAATGTCATTTTTCCCAAAAATAAGTAACAAAAGCGTTTTTCCCCGCTTGTCCTCCTCGTCCCATCACTCAGCTACAATTTGAAATTAATGTTTTCCGAACTTATATTTGAAATTCGTGTTTTACCAGGGAACAAACAAAGGTGTGTAACCGGGCCGCCGCTAGACACCGGTAGAAAGCGGCCGTAGGTATCTGCGCGCCCGTAACGAGCACCGGCAGCCCTGTGTGCCGAGCAGCCGGCAGCCGGCAGCCGGCCGTTCATTAAACAAAGACGTTCTAATTAGAGCAATAGCTGGGCGGCGATCGCGCCCGTGTGAGTCGGCGTGTGCGCTGTCCACTGGCTGCCGCGCCCCGCCTAATCCCCGTTCCTTCGTTCCTCTGCTTCTCGTCTTCTCCCCGGCCCTCGCCCTTCCCCGCCTCCGCCCCCACCGCAGCGCCGGCCGTTTTTCATTCCCACTTGCCATCAAGCTTCGCTGGGGAATTTCCATTTTAAAGAGAAAACTGGGAGGGGAATCGCTTTTTTTAATGCAAATGGCGTCGCAGCGATCACACAAACGTTACGCGCTGCGCCCGAGTGCCGCTGCCGTCGGCGCCGCCCGAGCGGCCGACGCTGCAGAGTACCGCAGAGGAGCAGGGCGGAGATGGGGGGAGCGCCGGGCCCGGTGATTGAATACGGCCGAGTAAAATAAAGAGAGGGCCGCCCCGCGCCGTCCGTGATTAAACAGACGGCCGTGGCGCCGGCGCCGGGCCGGGCCGGGCGGCTCGCAATCCGCCGCAGCCGCCGGACGCGGCCGGCAAAAAGTTTGTCCGGCGCCCGCCTCGTTGCTGCGGCCCGGCCCGGCCCTGTTGGTACACACGCGCTGCACGCTGCCGCTGCTGAGAATTCCTCACCCCTCTTCGCTCTCTGCTGGCCACAACGCTACTGCAGTCCATCCGTCCTTACAGAATTTCTATTTGTCGCACTGGGAGCTTCCACTCACATCTTCACTGCTGCGTGCACTTGAGACTGCATTTAAATCAGGGGATGAGTGCAGGAAGCCAGGCCTTCCGGGCCGTCGGTCTTATTTTTGTTTTCATTATTATCCTTCCATGCAGATACACAAATTTCTTCCTGTGATACATATGCTTAAGGAAAACAGAAAATTCAGTCTGATTAGTAATCAAATTATTCTTAATAGGGAAGCCATCGATATGCACGCTGGTTTCTAAGGCGTTATTTTTTTTACTGTAAAATTATCGGTGTACCATTTTCTCGTTTCCTTTCTCCAGGTTTGAATATTAGTTACCGTAATGCGGTTCGTACCTCAGAAAAATTCGGAATCCAAAATAATGACAGGTGGAAAAATAATTCTATCGGTCTTCATAAATTCGAGATAGATTTCAATCAATGGCTCTATTCCAAATCGACTGCTTCATATGAAAATTGCTTTGTTCTTCATAACCTGTATTCTGCGTAATACACAAATTGTTTCTCATGTGACGAAGCAAACATTTTGGCCACTGCCCAAAATTGCTTGAAGTTATCCGTCCGTTTTCATATCATCCTTGTAGTTATATTTACTTTTCAACGTTTTTCGTGTGGTTCAAGTTTTCGTACTTGGTTTCTCTTCTGGAAATCATCCTCATATTTACTCACATTTGTTGAAAGACTCATCTCTTGTTGAGAGTGACATAATAGGTTTTGTTCAAAAAATGGTTCAAATGGCTCTGAGCACTATGGGACTCAACTGCTGTGGTCATCAGTCCCCTAGAACTTAGAACTACTTAAACCGAACCAACCTAAGGACATCACACACATTCATGCCCGAGGCAGGATTCGAACCTGCGACCGTAGCAGTCGCACGGTTCCGGACTGCGCACCTAGAACCGCGCGACCACCGCGGCCGGCAATAGGTTTTGTGGGGGATGACTTACATAAATTAATCCATAGCACACTGTCCATCTTAATTTTGACACTTTTTTTTAGAAACCCCTTCCCATTCAATTGATGATTCCCAGTTAATATTTATTCATTAAAACACGGATAAAGGATTATCAGCAACAGCCGTAATACTTCGCCCAGTCGAAATACAGTCACACTTTTGTGATCCCATGATTAAACGCTATCATTTAATGTGCATCACGATAACATTTTGCTAGTATTTTTATTTTCACACCTTTCCACCTGTTTCAATCAAAACATAAATATAATTTCTAGCCAACCAGAACCGGAACTGTACGAGGAATTCCCAATGTCATTTGGATGTACTGAACTATCTGTATTATAAGTCAACAACTAAATGGACATGATACTTGTGTCATAAAGCACATCGTAACTTTGGTGTAGGGCTTGTGTGCTGGCATGAGAATGACGTCTCTAGTGTCTAAAACAGAAGCACGAACCTCAACTGAAAGGGAAAAGGGGGAGGGGGGTGGCCTGCTTTGGCCGCAGCGCTTGCGCGGGCAGCTGTAGCAAGAGTGTAGGCTGGCGCTTGTGCAGACGACGGACGTGTGCGTGTCTTTCCAAGATTGTGCTGCATTGTTTTTGCCTAGGGTGAACTTACCATTACTGACTGACTTAGGTAGCATGATACGTCAGTCGTTCAGTGCGCCAATCCCACGTTGTTTACGAACGGAACAGTAATAAACCAAGGTTATTCGAAGTAATCTTTCATTATTCATAGCACTAAAAAGTAGCCTCAGACATCATATTAAGCTGCGGATCTGCATCGTTGGACAGCAAGCGACAAGATAAGTACACTCACTGGTCTTATAGATTTGGGAATCTACGTTATTACTGGCCAATTAAAAGAAACGATAAGGAGGACCCAACAAAGGTGTGTTGCAAGGCGCAGCCTCTTCTTGACAATTCCCGTCATCACAGAATGGACACTCATGTTCCCGAATTAAAGTCACAACTGTGCAAGGAACATTTTTTTTCCTAGGACAAGTTTTACTTTCATCGTGTCAGTGCACAGGTGACGAAAAATAGGTAAACGTTAAGCATATATTTCTGGCTTTTAAGTAATCGTTTCAGAGTTCCTCTTCGTGGGGGTGGTTGCTGATGCACTTGGCATTCTCACTGTTGCATTATGAATCAATTATGTGATGGTGCTATAAGTTGTTTAGCTTCGACTTTCGATTTTTATCGGTCACCAACGCGAAGAGACTTGGCCAAAAATCTTCCTGGTTGAGTCAAATAACATTCAGTTCATGTTGTCGTATTGTGAGGAACTCACGTCGCAACAAATGTTAATAGATACGGCAGTAGGCAGATTCAGACAAAGAGTAAGACGAAACAAGAGGTGGACCGACTGTGTTCTTACCTTAGCACACCCTGGTAATGAATTAGGAATGATTAGGCTACATAAGCTAAGACGCCCTGTTTTAAATCTGCCATAACTGCAAATTTCACGTAGCTATTAACAGCGAAAGTTAGATTTTAGTTTCAAGATACAGGCTGTGCTTCCTCTAAATACATCGTAAGTTGACGGTCGAAATGCAGTATATCTGGGGTAGATACATTTCAGCAAATCAACCGCTTTCTCTAGAGTGTCTGGCTGCTCCTAGGCTTTCAGACCTATCAGAAGATGAAATGACCCCGTGGATATCATTGTTGTGGGCAACATGTAGTCTGCAGTTCGCGGGGAGAATTTCGAAGAAATGAGTTGCTTTTGCAATATTGTCCTGTCACCGACACCCCGGCATTATTTAGGTGTGCGGTAATCGGAGGAACGATAGAAAGTGGTTCAAGCGGATGCTGCGCTACTCCCACTGGGTTCGGTTCTCCAAGTACTGAGGAGTTACCCGTGTGTGCACGTTGAAGTGACGAACGTGGCGAGAGTGCAGTTCGATGAACTGTTCTTCGAAGGAAGAGCGCCTGAAGTATGATGTCGCACTCTGTATCGCCACGCTCATAAGTTACGAGACACCTAAGGTAGCATTTTTCCCTCGCGCGACATTAATGAACGGATTATGAAAATAAAGTGGTAGCAGTGATCCCAGCCTTTTTTTTAATAGTTGAGGGATCTAGGAGGTGCGACCGGTTGTACTGGTGTTTGGCGGGTGCGGGAGAAGCGGCAGCAGAATTGCGGTGCGTGCCCAGTGCTGGGGGAGCAGGCGAGGCGCGCGCCGATCAGCGGAATGCGGGCGGGCGGGCGCGCTGGCGCCGCGTTCTTTGCGCCTCGCCTCGCCTCGCCCCCTCGGGCCGGCGACGCCGCCCGCCCGCGCCGCGCCGCGCAGCGCAGCGCAGCGGCCGACATTCCAGCGCGCGTGCCGTCGCGGCGCTCGGCGCCGAAATGACCACCCGAAAATCCCCGCCCCGCCGCGCCGCCGGCCCAATCTTCATATGCGAATTCCGGACCCGCCGGCAGCCGGCGAGGCATTCGCGATTGCACGCGCGGAATTTCATCACGGACGAAGTGTGCGTGCGCCAGCGCCGGCCGGCCAAGTTTGCTTTGCGAGGGGCGCAGCCGCGGCCGGGGGCGGGGGCGGGGGCGCGCAAAATGGCGGCCCTGCGCCGGCGCCATCTCGCGCCAAATTCATTTACTCTTCCTCCGCGTGCGGTCACCTACGCGTCTTCTGGCTGCCCTCTGTCCGCACCTTAATACTGTCTCAAGGGCTGCAGTCGCTCGTGTGTTGCGAGCGAGCCCGCTTTCTCCTCTCGGAGATAATGTCGCGTTGTAATACTATTCCCTCTTGTACTCTGAGCTGAAATACCTCTTATTACATTCGGAGGCTAGCCTTCCAAATGACACGCGTAATTTCAGTGCTAGAGGGAATGTGATTTTACTCGCAGTATTTGCGACGATCGCACTTTTGACTTTCATAGCCGAAGTAATCGACCTCTTTCATTCGAATCTAGAGAGATGCGCAGTGGCGAAACATTGAACTCGCATGAGGGAGGACGGACATACAGATTCAGCATATCAAATTCCGGGACGCCTTTCTTCTCCTTCCCTAATCCGGGGTTACGTTGCTTGGTCGTCGGCGTGACCTTAAACTCTAATTTTCCTTCACTCTTTCACCCGATCTTGGCATTCGCATTTTAGATTATGTTTGAATCAGCCAAGGAATAGTTGTTTTAGCTCTCCTCTGCGGTGCACAGCTCGTAGAGTAGGTTTTTGTCGGTAAAATTTGAAATCTCAAACAATTGAACAAGTGACACAATCCTGCTACTCGTAGTGAAGTGTAAACATGCATGTAAACACAGAGGCGCTGTTGTGATTGCATTCGCATTATTCTGTGGCGAGATTGTCAACAGATAAACAAATACGCATCAAACTGGAGAGATACAGTTACAAAAGGAGACACTGAGTTTGAGCAACATTTTATAGCGAAACATTATCGAAGACATCGTGCTACGAATTTTTTCAGGGACCACGTTGACAATTTATAGACAGCTGCTAACTGCGAATCGCCTTCGAATACATTGAGCGAAAGATTTGTTTACTACTAGATTCCCAAACACAATAATGAATATTGTGTTTCAGCAACAGCAGCCGAAGTTGTAACGCACAACTAGTGTACGAAATAATCCGGCGTGTTAAGCATGTGCTCAACTTTTACAATACGGTAACATGATGGCTCTAAAAATGGTTCTGAGCACTATGGGGCTTAGCATCTGAGGCATCAGTCCCCTAGACTTAGAACTACTTAAACCTAAGTAACCCAAGGACATCACACACATCCATTCGGGAGGCACGATTCGAACCTGCGACCGTAGCGGTCGCGCTGTTCTAGACTGAAGCGCATAGAACCGTTCGGCCACAACGGCCGGCGACGAGTAAAGCTCTCGATGGTTCCATATGCGACACTAGTGCCGATTATCACCGACCTAAAACTATAGCTTGACCACGGAACTCACAAGACCGAACCTGCAGAATAAAAGCCATATTTCAAACTATTTGCCGGTATGTACACTTTCTCCAGGCGAAAAGATGGTACCTGATTGTGACGGCATAAGGAGATTGTGTTGACGTAAGGATGGCTTTTATTTTAAGTGACGCAACAGAAGAATATTGCCGGACCCGCCCTGATAGCCCTGCATGGTAGAGCGCCGTTGCCGGGACGGGGAGGTGCGCCGGCGTCGGATAAATCCTTCCTGCGGATAAATGACGAGGTTCGGCCTGGATGTGCGTTTTAAGCGGTTTCCCGCGTCGCATTAGGTGAATACTGGGCTGGCACCCACGTCCCGCCTGAGTTACTCGATTCGCAAACGTTTTAGTACACTTCCGCTCACATTCACATGAATGATACTAGACGCAGGCAGTTGATATAACACCTACTCCGTCCCGGGGAATAACGGGGTGGCGACAGGGAGGGGATGGAGCCATCTCTTAAATTAACTGCTCCAAATTCCGTTAATAATAATAATAATAATAATAATAATAATAATAATGCTGACCAGCGCCGATGCGGGAAAAGGTACAAGATAAAGAAGAAGGCAGAACTTTGCCGTGATATCTGAAGATAATCAGAAGATCGAAAGAGGTTATAAAGAAGGGATTATTTTATCAACGACCCTTGGAGGTTCTACGACATGCTGTAGAACACCACCCCCACAAAACATTTGCGAACGTGCAGACGCTATGGCTGGTTGTGGTTAGCAGCTGAATTGTGGCACCTACATTACTGATTGCTGTGCGTCTGCCTTAATACTGATGAGATGTTCACTTTTTTTTTTTAATTGCTACAATTTTATCGACTGTTCCTTCCGTTGATATAGGCATGCTTACGGGAGAAGAGCGAGCTGAAGCGTGGCCGCGGATGCGCTTTCTTGGGATCAGAGGCCACGGCCGGGCCTCGGGCCTCCCCCAGCCGCGGCGGGGTATTTTTATTTGATAGCGTCAGCAGAGGCGCCGAACAAGGGCGGCTGATTGCGCGCTAAGCTATGCTGTTTCAGCCCCGGGCCGTCCTCCTTCGCTGCCAATCGGCACCGCATCAATTACTCTGCGTGCCCGCCGCCACTGTGCCCCTCCTAGCGTCCCGTCCCTCTACACTGACGCATCCCGCGAGTTTCTCTATCGGTTGTCTCTTCTCAGACACATCTCACTGTACGCTTTGGTTTCTAATTCGTTACCGTCCCCGTTTTAAATTGCATGCACTGCATTTTAATTTTCTATTATATACCGAGTCAGCCAGAAAAATGTATACACACTTTAACAGAGACGCGCACAGTGGTCGCGCAGTTTGAGGCGCCATGTCACGGATTGCGCGGCCGCTTGTCGGCGGTTCGAGTCCTCCCTCGGCCGCCGGCCGCGGTGCTCTAGCGGTTAAGGCGCTCAGTCCGCAACCGCGCGTCTGCTACGGTCGCATGTTCGAATCCTGCCTCGGGCATGGATGTGTGTGATGTCCTTAGGTTAGTTAGGTTTAAGTAGTTCTAAGTTCTAGGGGACTGATGGCCACAGCAGTTAAGTCCCATAGTGCTCAGAGCCATTTGAACTATTTGAACCTCCCTCGGGCATAGGTGTGTGAGTTGTTCTTAGCGTAAGTTAGTTTAAGTAGTCTGTACGTCAAGGGACTGCTGACCTCAGCAGTTTGGTCCCTTAGCAATTCACACACATTTGAACTTTAAGGAACGAAAAGTATTACTTATGCGTTTATTTTACATTTCATAATTGATCACACACGATGTAGACATGGTTACTGTAACTTAACTCCGCCCAAACAGGCCTTGAAGACCCAACTGTACCGACCGGCCGCCGTGTCATCCTTAGCCCACAGGCGTCACTGGATGTGGATATGGAAGGGCATGTGATCAGCTGTATGTCAGTTTACGAGACAGGAGCCGCTACTTCACAATCAAGTAGCTGCTCAGTTTTCCTCACAAGAGCTGAGTGCACCTCGCTTGCCATCAGCGCTCGGCAGACCGGATGGTCACCCATCCAAGTGCTAGCCCACCCGACAGCGCTCAACTTTGATGATCTGGCGGTAACCGGTGTTATCGCTGCGGCAAGGGCGTTGGTCACATGGTTAGTTTGAATGTTCAGAATGTTCACCGTTTGGCGGATATACACGTAACAGAACGACAAGCATTCTCCGCAATACGTCAGTCAGTGTTACAGTGGAAATAGCTGCACATGTCGCTGTAATCTCCAGGCGAAGTTCCTCCAGCGTGCGTGGCTTACGTCACTAGACGTCATATTTCATAGATTCGCACAAGTCCATACGTGTTAGATCAGGCGACCGTGGAGGGAACTCAATGGGCCCTCTTCGCCCAATCCAAAGCCCCGGAAAATTGTCATCCGGGGAAGACCGTACGGCTAGGTGGTAGTGTGGTGGCGCCCCGTCATGTTGATAGAAGATCTCTTCATCAGCGCACGTATATCTGCATAATTGATGTGCGTAACATTTCCAGGTACACTTCTCCTGTGACAGTAGCATCAGAGAAAAAGGGTCCTACTAAGCCCTTACGTGATGGTCCACACCACACTTGAACACTTGGTAGATAGACTGCTTCAGCCACATATACATGCGGATTTTCCGGTGCTCAGTACCCACTATTATTCCGATTCACGGTTCCATTACGTTTAAATTGTGCCTCGTCACTCCACACTATCTTCGTCACAAATTGTTCGTCATCAGTTACCATTTGCCGATACCATTCGCAAAATTGCATTCGGCGATTAGGATCGGAATCATTAATCGCGTGCAGTAATAGTGGATTGTAAATTTTCCACTTTACAGCTCTTGGAATTCTTCTTATACTTGTACTTGTAACCCCAATTTCACGTGCATATTGCGCAGCAGACTTCTGTGGAGAATTAACAAACGTTTCAACAGGAGAGCCGACCAAGCAGGACTTGTACGCTGTCTTCATCATCTTCCTCTGTGAATTTCATAAATCGCTCTATGCAATTCAAACTTGTCAGTGATGCGTTTAATTGTTAGGCGGGTAGGTGGTTGAGTTTCAAACTCCCGCCTCCACTGAAGTTTCACTTCAACAGCATTATCAAACTTCAAAAACAATTTCACAATACATTTTCGTTGCTCGAATGTCAAGCGTGCTCCATCCATTTTGTTTTCTTAATACCGAGATGAAAGTACTAACATCTGTTGAGCCAAAGACCATACTACAACACTCCCGTAGCTCAAATCGAACGACAGTATCGATACCTCGATAGATCCTGACAAAATCTTACACATTTTTCTGGTGGACTCTGTACTTTAGAGGTATTGTCACAGTTCCTGTATGAGAATACTTTGGGATCGAAATTTCTTCCAATATAATGATATTTTTACCTTGAGGGTAGGAGACTTTAAATTGTTTTTATTCTCTATATTCGCGTCAAAGTTCACAGATAACAACAGTAGACATTCAATGAGATAACCGAGAAAGATTTTAGAGTGAGAGTCTCAATTTGTCCGCGTCGGAGGTTCAAGTCGTCCTTGGGGCATGGGTGTGTGTGTTGTCCATAGTGTAAGTTAAATTAAATAGTGTGTGATCTTAGGGACCGATGACCTGAGCAGTTTGATTCCATAAGACCTTACCACAAATTTTTCTCCATTCGGCGGTCTTGTAATGGTACACCAAAATTGAGTTCAGTAAAAGTAAGGCCTGTAAATAAAGGTAGAAGTGTCGTCCCAACTACATAAGGTATATAGTAGCGAAGACAATCATTTTTCTCACCCCAAATTTATTCTAAAATGTATCTTTTATTTCACTTAGTTTGTGTACATGTATCTTCCGATCTTTCGAATATGTTTTACAGTAAATTAACTTCAGTTATCACCAGTCAGAGGTATGTGATAAATATCGTGTTTTTGAGTGCCAGAAATATTAATCCACCTAATCCTTCTAAATAATTATGCTAATGTAAATTTGTGGTACCCATTTGCAGTCGAGCAGGAACTTGCTCTGTGAAATGACGCCGACTTCATGTAGTCTTAGTTCGTCAGAAATTAATGGTCTTTTGACACAGTTCGCGATAGACGCTCCAATTCCTACCATAGGTTGGTACTCGAATCGTAGTTCTGAATGGGGCTGTGCGAAACACTATAGAGAGTTATTCTAAGTCAGTTACATAAAAGTAACACTAAATTACGCAGGAGATTGCCTCACTTGATGTAACTTATTCTCAGGCCTGGAACTGACAGAACGGCAAGTTTCTTTCTGTAAATGTTCCATGTGGCTGTCACACGACAGATAATCCATTAACGAAATTTTTACCCAGATGTACGAGAGCCTACTAGCCATGGGCGACCATAACCTTTCTCTCGATGTGTATCGCAAACTGTTTAGACAAACCTGCAATACCATGCTGTTATAGACTTTGCCTGACGGTGGAGCTTTGTGATACCTGTACTCCGTTCTGAAGCGTCTTTTTACAATAGTTGGTGACTTAAGTTTGTGGCACCTCAAGCAACTATTAACACGTTCCGCACCGCTGTACGTGTACATTGTTGGTGCGATCACGCAGTTTACGCGTAACGAGCGAATGGAGCTACATCTGAAGCGTACAATTGAAACACGAGGTACAAGGCATGAAGAACTCCCGGGTAAAATCAGTCACTGCTTTCGAAATTATGTGCTGTTACTTTTAAGTAACTAATTTAGAATAATCCTGTGCTTCAGTGAGATCAGCTGCTAACCCTCTAAGTAGAAGAAGGAAATTGCTAGATTAATGCGCCTGTTTGTGCATCTTCTATTCAGAACCGTCGTGCCTTTATATGACGTTGTGGGTGAATGGGGGACTGGGAAAGGGGGGGAGGGGCTCCTGGACACGTGACTATTTTTTAAAGTAGGAAATGTCTTGTAACTGCACTGACAATTTCAGTGTTATTTGATATGATCGCGCTACCAAAAGAATCAGTGTGGCTCAGTGATTTGGTGTGTAGGTGCAAAAGTACAAGAGCAGATGCCTGTGTTTTGATCCCCTTCAGATGTAGGACATTTTTCTGTCACTGATTGCTGCTTTCATCTCTGGCAATGATTTGCTGATGTGAAAAATATCAGATTCCACCGTCATACGGAGTCGACGTAAACTGTAAGTCCCGCTGTAAGTAGTTGGGTCGGAGAAAGGCAAGCACATACCACCTCCACTAGGATCAAGCATATTAGAACACTGTGGCGTTAAAACTAACGTTCGGCTGGAGGTTTTATTTTGTCGAAAATAAAATAGCTCATTGGTCTTATTGAGGTCAGACTAGCTCAACAGAATGGAGGCAACGCGTCAGAAGGAAATCAGACGACCGTAGGTGTTTTGTTCAGCTCGAAGTAAAGTAGTTTGGGATTACTATCCAGTGTTTGCCATGGTTATGACGTCGGCATGGGATGGTAATAGTTTGTGTAAAGCTCATAGGAAAACGGAGGAGGCATGAAAGGCGAATCTGCTGTCGCAGAACACTGATGTGTAAGTGCAGTGAACCAATATTAGAGATGCCGTGTTCAATATTTCCACTGCCGCCCACTTATACACTATTTGATTAAAAATATCCGTACACCCCAAAAACATACGTTTTTCATATTAGGTACATTGTGCTGCCACCTACTTCCAGGTACTCCACATCAGCGACCTCAGTAGGTATTAGATATCGTGAGAGAGCAGAATGGGGCGCACCGCGGAACTCACGGACTTGGAACGTGGTAAGGTGATTGGATGTCACATGTGTCATACGTCTGTAAGCGAGATTCCCACATTCCTAAATATCCCATGGTCCACTGTTCCGATGTGATAGTGAAGTGGAAACGTGAAGGGACATGTACAGCACAAAAGCGTACAGGCCGACCTCGTCTGTTGATTGACAGAGACGGCCAACAGTTGAAGAGGGTCGTAATGTGTAAAAGGGAGACATGTATCCAGACCATCACACAGGAACTCCAAACTCTATCAGGATCCATAGTTAGGCGGAAGGTGAGAGAACTTTGATTTCATAGTCGAGCGGCTGTTCATAAGCCACACATCACGCTGGTAAATGCCAAATGACGCCTCGCTAGGTGTAAGGAGCGTAAACATTGGACGATTTAACGTGGAAAAACTTAGTGTGGAGTGACGAATCACGGTACACAATGGGGCGATCCGATGGCAGGGTGTGGGTATTGTGAATGCCCGGTGAACATCTGCCAGCGTGTGTAGAGCCAACAGGAAAATTCGGTGGCGGTTGTGTTATGGTGTGGTCGTGCTTTTCGTGGAGGGGGCTTGCCACAGCACAGGGCTGAATTGATGTTTTTAAGCACCTTCTTGCTTCCCACTGTTGAAGAGCAATTGGGGGATGGAGATTGCGTATTTTAACACGACCGAGCACCTGTTAATAATGCACGGGCTATGGCGGAGTACTCCGAGAAGAATGGGCTGCCATTCTCCAAGAAACCTTCCAGCACCTGATTGAACGTATGCCTGCGAGAGTGGAGCTGTCATCATGGCTAACGGTGGGCCAACACCACATTGAATTTTATCATTACCGACGGAGGTCTCCACGAACTTGTAACTCATTTTCAGCCAGGTGTCCGCACACTTTTAATCACATAGTGTATCTCGCTTAGGGTTCAAGATAGTGAGATAAGAGAAAGTAGCGCGCGTACTCAGCTCAGAACAACAAAGTAATTGATTGTTGCAGCTGTAGATGTTGTGTAAACAACTAACTGTTAACCAGAGGACGAACTTGATTGCATCTATGTTGAATTCACCCGTTGGCATTTCGCTTTGGTTCAACTAAACCCGGTTGCAGCAGTAAGCTGCGGACGACAGTTGCGACCGCTGACGCAAGTGTTGTGATGCGTTTTTGTTACGTGCTTCGTTTGTCTGATTTCTTATTATTTTACGCAACACAGATATCTCGCGCTGGAAGTGGAGGTAAACAGAATTGCTGTTAAGTGTATTACGATCCTTCGAGGAGAAGCTAGTGGGGAAAGGCGTGGACATACCTGTTGCGGAACCGACAGATAGTCAGAAGACAGAAGGAGGAGGAGGAGGAGGAGGAGAAGAAGAAGAAGAAGAAGAAGAAGTAGTCAGCCTTTCGCTGTGTTCCTACACTTTCTTCAGATCACACCAAACCCGCTCACTGCAAAGTCTTGCGAAGCTGGACGTGCTCCTGTTTTTTATGCACGGCGTTCGTCAATAATACAGAGCCCTATTTTGTTTTCTATACGTATGCACATGAAATCTCATGTTCTAGCTTTGGTTACATAAAGACTCTAATATTAAGGTGTGTGCTTTCATGTCCAGTTTTCATTTCTGTATTCTGTTTTGCCTGTAATTGATATGTCAAAATTCCTTTGTTATACGTATTGAACTTAACGCCGAAATTGTATAGCAGTTGTTCGAACGTTAGTGATTTATCCGTGTACATCATTTTATATTTTTACCAAGCTGTTGACAGTACGGTTCAATGAACCCAAGGCAAAACTGTTGCCACTTCAGCCCTGTTGGAGAACGGACAACATCTGCCTCTTACAAGCTCTTTCTTTATGATCCCGGTATAATCGTTCTTCCCCAGCTGCGTATGCGAATGGAATCTGCTATACAGTAGCTTGCTGAGGCCACGACTAACGTTTGCACTTTTCCCGTTTATTTTGTCTGTTGACAAATAATGCTGTTATATAAAATGTTCGTAACCGACGGAAGTATTTGATTCTTGTACTGTAAACTGTCGCCACGTCAGAACAAAGTTCCATTACCGAACGACCCACGTGATTCGTATAGTTAGGGTTTTTGACTGCCGAGGTTACCTTTCGCATGCCGGTTGCGATTGAGCGGACACGTTTCATTGTTACACCTGCCGCGGCGTTGTCGGTCGGCGAAGCCTCTGGGGCTGGCGTTGCGGCACTCGGTATGCAGCGACGGGCACCTGGTGCAGGTTTTGGGTGCGCGCTGGTGGACGGAGGCCGGGCCGGCCGGCGCCGCGGCCCCGCCCGTCAAAAGGAGCGGCCTGGCCCTACACCTGAGTTCCTTCCGGCGCTTTGAAGTTATTCTCAGAGGTTTTAAAGCGGCCACCCGCACAAGGTCCGCTGGCGCGCATCCTTCTGCTCCTTCTGGCAAAGGCCCGGAGCGCGCGTCTCGAGGCGGAGGCGCCGAGCCGCCACGGGGCAGCGGCCGGCTCGCTGACCCGGCTGCGCCTGCGGAGGAGTCCGGCAGCACGGCTGGCTGGGCGCCGCGCGCACGCCTCGCCTCGCCCCGCCTCGCCCCGCCTCTGCCGAGGGGCGAGGTGTCGAGCCCGCAGGTCGCGAAAACGTTTCCGGAAGCCTGTATGGCATCGCAGGGCTCGATGCCCAGACTCTGAAGATCGAGAGAATCAAATGGGCTGATTAGATCACCAATGATGGGATGTATTCTGAGGCACTGAAATCGACAGTACACAAATACGCCGGTAGACCACGACTGAAGCTGGTGCGTCAAACTGTAAATATGTCATCTGTAGCTGCTATATGGAATGGGGAAATAAGTCAGAAGGACGTCAAGACTTTCTATCTGTTGCCAACTAAGTATCGGATTCAGCAGCCGAGGAGGAAGTACTAGAGCTCCCGGTTCGGTAGATATGTACTGTGGGAGCCAAGTGTCTGAAAACGGATAGTTACAACGCTGCAGAAAATTGCCGAGTGTCTTTGTGGGCACTTCTGCGTACTGTATACCGTTTGAACACTACTGGATAATTGCAGCAATTACTGCCTGCGATGACGTGTACAGCTAAAGACCTCCGCCCGCGATTCGTCGGGTTTTTTTTTTTTTTTGTTTTTTTTTTACTTTACATTTAATGCGTGGCTGACAGGTGAAATTTAATCGTGTTTAGGTTTTCGCTTCAAACTTTACCTTTCTCTGTGACTTGAATTGTTCTTTATTCCTGTCTGCTATCAGGATTATATGTACCTCCACGCCTGATTTTCCAAAGTATCGAACTGCCATGCATTAAACGCATCTCAGTGTTTATGACGTGTTATCTCCTGGAGTATGGTCGTATAATGACATAATTTTGTAGATATATTCAGTGGTTTGTGTGAATCCTGTCAGTAAGATGTGTTATGAATAGAGGAACTAATAAATTAAAACGTCATACATGATGCTTTCAAGTTTTACTACATGAACACCAGTAACGGTAGTAAGCAATTAACTTATTTGCTTTCATGAGTCTTGTCGTGGGTGTCGCGAGAAAAACCTGTGAAAATGTTTGAAGTGATGTCTAAAATTTGTTTTAAATTGCTGGTGCTCTCATTCCAAATACTGAATAAATATAGTCTGGGTGATTCGCACAACGTCAATTACGTTGCCTAAAGATCTATACAGAGTTTCTAGCATTAGACTTTTTCTGTTAAATCTTTAACGTCTTAATCAGTACATTATGACGGAATTTTAAATTCGTCATTTCGCTCAGTAATTATTTGAAAACTAAGAAAAGTAAACTTTTTGTTGCTCATGGAAGTCGTAACCTAGGAAACCTGCAACTGAGACCAGATGACCGTTTTAGACATATAATGATACGGATGATTAGCGATTTCCATCGACGATAAGGAATAAATATGGAGGTATAAAAGTAGGTTGAAAAATTTCAGCAGAATGTTTAACTTTCTTCAACTCTATATTTGATTGAGGGCACTTGAAGACGGTAGTGATAGACTGAAATCATTATTGTAACCTGCGATCTAAGATTAGGACAAAGATCGTCTTCAAATATTCCTCGATCACTATCATGCACCTCAGTAACGGTGTCACATTTCGGCCTCCTCGCGTTCGGGTGAGTGAGGAAGTAAAGGCATACCTGCTCCATAATATTGTTGAAACCAATCTTTCAGTCGGTAACAGTTTTATTTCTTAATTGCGCTTGTGATATCTTATTAAGTATATTAGTTAATGTGATTTACCTGTGGTGAGAAACACAGTGTAAGGAGAATTGCCCTTGGTAACCTTTTTACCGACAGTATGTACCAGACCACGAAAGCGGAGATGTCGACGTCTATAGTAATAAAAATAAAATCATCATCATTTTCTGGTTTATGTACTGCTAGTCGTAGCAACGAAGTATGCTGGTAGCGTAGCGATTCTTTGATAGGGAGTGCGGAAACAAAGATGGTAACGTCACGACCGCAGTGGTGCTCGTGGCAGCGAATGCAGCAGTTTCTTGTGTGCAGTGGTCGACGGGGGCGCGGCCGCTGAGTGCGAAACGTCAAAAAGGCTGGCTGCCGGCAAGAACCGCCTCGGTACCTGTTGTGACGTATTGATGTTTGGGGGCGGCGCCGACAGCGGCTGTCAGGCGCAGTGCACGCCTGCCAATTAGCAGTTTTTGGCCCGCCGGCCGCCCGGCCCGGATAAATTAACTGATTATAGCGGCGGCGGAACGCGCGCCGTTTGAAGCCGCCGCTGGCTCGCGCTTTGACGAGGCGCGGCGCGGCGCGCATGCCACAAACACGCCACGTCTCTGGCTGCGAGCCGCGGGCTTTTCTGCGGACGCGGGCGGCCGCGAGCGCTGCAAGTGACCGGCCCGCCGCAGTACCTGGCTGTCGCAGGTCCGCCAGCCTACTTCATGCTCCTTGCAAGTTTTGTAGCTTCCAGTAACGAAAACGAAACAGGCGTGTATTGCTAACAGGTGCGCTGGCGTGTGGAGCTGATGTGATTTACCAGGCTACCTGTCTGCTCCTGGTGGTGTGTTAGAGTAATCGCACTGCAGTCCTACACACTGAAATCCCAGCAAAGTAACTGGTACTTATTTTCTGCGGAAGGTAATTTTCCCGTCCCAAAAATTATGGTAATTTAAGAAAATACCACCAGATAAACAAAAACAGTCCAGTCTTGGTAGGCATGTAATGTGTTACCTGAGCTCTGTACCGAGCGAGACTCGTATAACGACGAACACCGATCATATTATCTGTGAGACAGTTGCTTAGAATAATAGCTCCTCTGGACAGCGAATCGTATGTTGGGACGACGTGACATGTTACCGTTATTGAGAATGAACTTTGGCAAAAAGAAGCAGTGACAAACAGAATATATGGGACTAAAGGAGTTAACTGAAACGAAACGTCTAATCAGGAGCATCAGCTAAAGTAACATCTTTCTGAGAAAAGTGCTCGAATAGTTTCTCCCATAGAGAAGGCAAAGGGAGCGGCCATGGGTATGACAACAGGAAGCTGTTGTTGACGATGTGATGACTGGAAAACAGTTCCAAGAAGCAGACTGGCGCAAGAGGGAAGGTGGAATTTGGGAAGCGAGAAGTTGCGAAAGCAGCAAAACATTCGCTTATTTATGAACGACTATTGCAGTCTACCTAACCGCTAGGGTAAATAGCTACGTTACTGGCTTCGTGTCCGCCTCCGGTAGCTGAGTGGTTGTTCGGTCAAAGAGCTAGCTCCCCTCTGTAATAAAAAAAAAAACTGATTTAATGGATCAACAATGAACTGAAACGGGTGTCTTTCAACGTCCGCCCAGAGCAGATACAACGAACGAAAACGAACAAAATGAGATTAAAAAAACAAGTGGGTAGCACGCGGGATTACTACACGTAAGGACGTAGGTTCGCGCACAGAAGGGTGCAAAAAATTTTGCCGCCGCGGTGGCTCAGCGTGTTCGGTCAGAGGGCTAGCTGCCCTCTGTAATAAAAAACTGAGCTAATCGATCAACAGCGAACTTGAACGGATGTCTTACGACGTCCGCCCCGAGCAGATGCAACGAACAGAAGCGAAGAAAATGAAAAAGTGGTCAGCGTGACAGAATGTCAATCCCAAGGGCCCAGGTTCTATTCCCGGCTGGGTCGGAGATTTTCTCCGCTCAGGGACTGGGTATTGTGTTGTCCTAATCTACATCATTCCATCCCCATCGACGAGCAAGGTGCCGAAGTGGCGTCAAATTGAAAGATTTGCACCCGGCGAACGGTCTACCCGACGGGAGGCCCTAGTCACACGACATTAATTTTACTGGCTTCGTGGAACATACAATAACAGTTGACAAACCATTGATCAAAGCTATACGGTTACAAAATCATGCCTCATCTTTGCGTTTCTGAATTATTATTGATATTATTTTACAACGATATATTGACTTAAATTGGTAAGCGTTGGCCGAAGTACTGCAGCACGGTCGTTAGTTTTGACTTTGATGAGGTCTCTGCTAAATTGTTGGGCGGGAAAAGATAATGTAGAAGTATTTTTCACGATGTTTGTATGATTTTGTGAATCTTTTGTGACACAATTTTGTCATGTGCATTGGATAGGTGACGTGTCACACACACACACACACACACACACACACACACACACACACACACACACACTTACTGAGTCTGATAGACGTTCCCAGCTATCAGTTGCAGAAACAAATTGCTGCATACCAGTGATTCATTAAAACGTTTTGTACCGTCATTCACTAAAAAGGTTTGTACCATAACTCATACGCAGATATCTCGAGATAACTGCTCTGTTGACTATCACAACCAAGTACACCTCTCGCACTGAGTTTCATTTCGTAGTACTGCCTCTCCCATAGGTGCCATCCTCCCGAAGTGTACCTGCGGGATAAAACTGGCTGTAAAACGACCTGGTTTCTACGACCGCTTTCCGTTCTCAAAGACAAAAACATGCAAGAAAGACATAATGAGGAACTACGCAAGTACTGTCTTCAACGAGCGGAAGCCTAGCCGATAATGGTTATACTCAGTGTTGTGGTAAGACATATTGTGTGTGTGTGTCTTTGTGTGTGTGTGTGTGTTTTCCCAAACCTACTTTCCCTGAAGTCGGCTATCGCAAACTTGTATTGCTGTACATTCCTTCTGTTGCTATGTGTAATAGCGTGTGTCTGATAGCGAAGCGAGCTACATATTTTCGGATATCCACTCGTTCCCTTGGGGAAGAGTCGTTTAACAGCCCTGTGTGCTTTTTCTGCGACGAAGAAGAGGGTTGAGCAGAAACACGCTAATTACGTGTTGCACGCGTCGCAGCCAGGTGAGCGGCTGCTGACGCCGCAGGCCGCTTGTACGCTCGCAAGGGAAACACTGCGCCCTTGTCGGCAGCTAAAGCCGGCGGCCGGGGCTGGTTGCACAGCGCGTCTTTTCAAGGTGTTAAGTATTTTTCTCTCTTCTCTCTCTTTTTTTTCCTGGGTCGCGGGTTCCAGGACTGGGGAGGGGACGTTCCCTGTAGCGTGTGATCTCAGCAGGAGGCTGCTCCGGGTTAGGGAGGAGGAGGAGGAGGAGGGGGGGGGCGTGTGGAGGAAAAGCGGGATAGAGTGATTTGCATATAGATTCGGCGGGTCGGTGGGGGCGCGCGGGGGCGGGCGCGGGGAGGCCCTAGTTAGTCGGCGGCGCTAGAGAGGGCAGGGCAGGGCCAGTGCGAGAGCGAGCGGGGGAGGCAGGCGCCGCCTCGCCCCTGAGTAGTAGATAGAGCAAGTGAAGCGAAAATCTGATTTGCGCACACGCTCAAAGCCCCGGGAGGGCGGCGCGCTTTGATCTCGCCGCCGGCGCCGGCACCCGCGCCGCGCCACCCCCGCCGCCCCCCCCCCTCCCCTCCCGCCCCCGGCCGGCAGCCGACGCCGGCCCGGACCGCCCGCCTCTTTCCAATTGCGTCGTCGCCCGCCAGCGCCCGGCGCCGCCGCCGCCGCCGCTGATAAATATGCTACCGGCAGCCGCCTCGCCGGACGACCAATTCTGCATCAGCGCTCCAAAAATGTACGCACCACCTCCTCTGCGCGTCCCGCCGGTTACAACTTGTCCGCGCTGGCATAATAATGAGGAGCGTCTCTCTTCCTGCCCTACACCTGGTCAGCTTGGAAATGTGCCATGAGAACATTCCTAGTAGCAGCGCTCAGCTTGACTCTATGCATATCGGCACTGTAGCGTAGTAAACAAGTACCCATACTCGGATCAGGGACGCTAGTAGACGATGTTTTGTAAGTAGCCGATTGTCGTACTCGAAGGCTAAACGTTGGCTGCGGAATATCATTGCTCTACGCGATATGTACAAATGCTGGGTCTCGGCCCGAAACCAGTCACCGAGTGAATAAAAATGTAAAATTTGCATCTTTGAACTGGTTTTTCGTTCTATTTGTCAGTCTGTTAGTGTTTATCGAGATCAACGTTTCTCTTCTTTTTTCACGGCATGTTGCAAGTATTCCCCTTCTGTAAGTGTAAACCAAGCCATCTGTAGACATTTCCTACGTTTAGGGTTAATGTGACAAACACTATAATGAATGCCATTCACATTGTCTTTGCAGAAGATTACAACTTGATTCCCCTTTTTTTCCAGATAACTGCTACATAGTAGCTACCGTCATGGTTGTTTCTTGTGAACTATCGTCTCAAACACTAAAGATTTTTTATTTGCTGTTACTTCATATTATCTTTAGTCTTTATGTTCTATACCAAAAGTCGTTGTTTAACGTTGTTACCAAAAATCTCGAAAATTACTTGACCAATTTACTTCAAATTTTTACACGATCATCTAATAAAATTTCATACGGAAGTAGGCAATATATTGTTCAGGTTTATTTAGTACCAAGTGCCAGAAAGAAAATACCATGCTGTGAAAATGCGCAGTTGTGTTTTCTCTCTCGCAATCTGTTTCGGTTTGCTAGCAGGGTGTTAGACAAATTGTTTCTCCCGTGTACTTATGTTTATTGTTTCTCCTTATAGATAATTCAAAAAAAGTATAAACAACTGTCTGCAGTCACTGCTAGGGAACATGAATCGTCTAAACCTCTGTAATCCTACCCGTTAGGAGATTAAAACTTAGGGAAATACTATCTACCCCCACTGATCCAACATCAGGAATCTCTCATACCCCTATACGAATGGCCCCAACAGATCTACCCATTTATTTTAAGCGTCTTCAATTCCAAGTCGAGGTTTCGTTAGCTGTAACAACGAATAAGGCGCAAGGTCGGCGTGAGGGGGGAAGAGAAAATGGAAAGAGAGGGGGCAAATGGACGTAGAGAGGGGTAAGGAGGAGATGGACAGAAAGAGGAGGCTGGAGAAGGTGGAGAAAGAGGGGGAGGAGGAAATGGCCAGGAAGGGGGAGGAGAAGTTGATGGACGATATGTGGTGAAACTTCTTATTGTGTGAGTGGTGCTTTAGATTATGTGCATACATACTTATAAAAAAGTGTATCATACAGTTTTCGCTACTGCAAGATCACAAGCAGTGAATGTAATGGCGCGCATGTTTCATCGGCGTCACCAACCCAAGGAGATTTCATCAGTTAGGAAAACAAAAGGCGAAAGCTGATGTGAAATGCATCTTAACGTGAACTAGCCGTCTGAAGATGAACCTGTCGCTTCGAAATCGGTAACGGCTCTATTTAAACAAATAAATACCATTGTAAAAAGTGGCTGGTTGCTCTCATCTTCTATGTAAAGAGTCAACCTATATACAAAAATGGCTCTGAGCACTCCAGGTTTTCAGCATAAAAATCAGATTGCTCCGAGCACTATGGGACTTAACTTCTGAGGTCATCAGTCCCCTAGAAGTTAGAACTACTTAAAACTAAATAACATTAGGATATTACACACATCCATGCCCGAAGCAGGATCCAAACCTGCGACCATAGTGGTCGCGCGGTTCCAGATTGTAGCGCCTAGAACCGCTCGGCCACTCCGGCCGGCCAACCTATATACAGGGTGGATCTTCTTAATTCATAATGGAGAATGACGTGTGGTAGAGACGAGATACTGTAAAATGTGTCAGATAATAGTTGTAGGTGGCATAGAGGGTTACGCATTGCTACTAATGGCCATGGCTTTGAACGTGATTTGCAAGTTGATTCGGAGGTTAAAGTGATTTTTTTTTTCAAATAGGAACCATAGTATCTGATTTAAAATTTGAATAGAGCGTCAGATTTTACATATGAAATGGAACAGTATTGAAGTTCATGGTAAGGTTCAGTGAAAGTCAATAAGCGAATATGTTTTTGGTTCTAGTAGGGATTAACTCGGAAGAGAGAAGGGATGTAGCAAATACAATTTTACATACACATTGGAAGGGCCATAATGGGTCACATGTCATTACCAATAACTACGATTTTAAACGTTATTATCGATTGTCATTCGGATATTGAGTATTGATTAATGGAAACCCCTGTTTGTGACGTAGGATTTGGAAAGAGCACAGAGAGATTTGAAATTGTAGCTTTAATTAACGTGGTTATTGGCAAAAATAAATACATCACTACATGTAAATGTTATTTTGACATTTGCAACACAGAACAAACATAGATAAAACGTAGATCATTGATTAACAAGTTGCTGAGTGAATCCCCTCGCCTCTCATTCCTCGGGATATCCCTTCCAATTTGCACCTAATATTGTATTTTTCTGCTTCACTGAACCTTGCAATACCTTGAATAGCGGCCGCGGTGGTCTCGCGGTTAAGGCGCTCAGTCCGGAACCGCGCGACTGCTACGGTCGCAGGTTCGAATCCTGCCTCGGGCATGGATGTGTGTGATGTCCTTAGGTTAGTTAGGTTTAAGTAGTTCTAAGTTCTAGGGGACTGATGACCACAGCAGTTGAGTCCCATAGTGCTCAGAGCCATTTGAACCATAACTTGAATAATGTATCATTTTACAGGTAAAATTTTCCGCTCTCTTCAAATCTTAAGTTAAACATTAGGGTTCCGAATTTAAAAAATCACTTTAACCTCCTAATCGTCTTGAAAATCACGTTCAGGACGACGGCCATAAGCAGCAATGTGAGGGCCGATTTACTACCTAGAACTTTTAGATAAAACACATTGCTGTATCTCCTATCTGGCCTGAGTTATTCCCAATTATGGATTAAAATAGCCACCCTGTATAAAGGGGAAACGTTGTTACCAAAAATTTCGAAAATTTCTTGACGGATTTACTTCAAATTTTTACGCATTAAGCAAATAAAAGTTTAGATGGACGTAGGCTATATGCTTTTTGATATGTTTAATATATAAATGCATATCCATACATTTTATAAAAATGAATGTAGCTATTTATGAGTGTCTGTATGTATGTTCCACATCTCCTCCTAAACCACTGGACCGATTTGAACCAAACGTGCTACATATATTACTTACTGTCTAGAAATGACCGCTGTGGAGTAAGTACCATCTGCCTATGAAAAGCCTGGGGGTGGGGATGAAAAATTAGTGTAGTACACGACACGCGAATAGCCTTAGTTTAGCCATCCAGTATTTGAGAATGAGAGCACTTAGTGACTTGGAACAATTTTGCACAATGAAAGGAGATAAATTTTCTCGCCTACTACATTCTCGCTGTTTATATATCGAAACTGCCGCACGAAGCATGTCTTTTTACTTTATTACTTCTTCATGGATTGTATTCGTGACACGTATTTCAGAGAGTATTCACAAATGCCACTGAATGTACGAGAAAAGCCGGCCGGAGTGGCCGTGCTGTTCTAGGCGCTACAGTCTGGAACTGCGAGACCGCTACGGTCGCCGGTTCGAATCCTGTCTCGGGCATGGATGTGTGTGATGTCCTTAGATTAGTTAGGTTTAAGTAGTTCTAAGTTCTAGAGGACTGATAACCTCAGAAGTTAAGTCCCATGGTGTTCAGAGCCGCCGGGACCAGCCGCACAGTCCATGACAGCAGCGCCCCAGACCGCTCGGCTAATCCCGCGCAGCTATATTTTACTTAAGAGTATGCCATCATCATAAAGCGATACAATAGAGCCTTATACCTTTGGGAGGAAACAGTATCGACCGCAGTCCCCTTTGCAATAAGCCCTTCGCAGTACGCGCAGAGCAGGGCCATGATTGCTAATGTTACATCGCCAGATAGTCAATTTTCAAATGGCTCTGAGCGCTATGGGACTTAACTTCTGAGGTCATCAGTCCCCTCGAACTTAGAACTACTTAAATCTTACTAACCTATGGACATCACACACACCCATGCCCGAGGCAGTATTCGAACCTTCCGACCGTAGCGGTCGCGCGGTTCCAGAATGTAGCGTGTAGAACCGCTCGGCCACCCCGACCGGCAGTCAATTATCCAGATCATTACCCGCTCAGCTATTGAAAAGGCTGCTGCCCCTCTTCAGGGATCACGGGTTAGTCTGGGAAGTTCACAGATACCCTTCCCTGGTGGTTCCGCCCGCGATACGGCTATCTGTGTCGTTGAGGCACCCAATTCACCCCACCTCGCAAGGTCCGTGATTCATTCTGAGAGCTTTCTATAAATTAGCGGTGTCTATTGCCTCATTTCTTACACTGGAATTGCCTGAAATTAACTTTTCCTTAGTCAGGTCGTGTTAAAAAAGAAGAAGAAGATGATGAAGATGATTCATAATGGCATCTGCCAGTATACGTGAACAGGCGGACCTAGTATGGAGCATCATCAGTGAAGTTAAATGCTGAACTCTTTCTTGCCATCTGTATGTCTGCAGTTGTATTTCCTTCTAGTTTTAATCAGTCGACGAGGTTGAATTTTCAGTATCCATCCACACCCAGCTGTATCCAAATGTTATGCTTACTGAAGACAATCCCTTCGTAAAGAGTTTGGCGCTGGGTGTGTGCCAGTTGCGCCCGCTCCCCTTCGGCAGCGCAGTTCGTAGCGTACCCGAATATAATCAGGTGCCGCTCTTAAAATAGAGTTGTTGCGTCGTGGAACGCCGGTCACCTCGTCTACCATATCCCGAATGGTCTGCAGTTCCCCGATGATAATAATATCAATTTGTGGGAATAAGGTCTGTGTCCGTGTTTGGCTGCGAGCGGCAGGCTGTGGCCCCCTGTGTATGGGGGCGGCAGCGTGCGCGTGACAGGCCCGGCGGGGAATCCCTCACAGTTAACCTGTTGCAGACAGCAGCGCCCTGGCCCCGCCCACACGCACAGCTACTTACAGCCAGCCACGTTTCTGCTGCGCTGTCTTTGATGACGTCCACCTGCGGCGTGTATGGAATGTGTGCTGTTGATTCTGGATCTTACTTTTGTAACAGTTCTTTTCAGGAGTGACTTGCCAGCCTCTGTACGCTTTTCCCTCGTGGCTGCTCTAAAGCTACGCGGTTCGAATCCCTGAAAAGCACACCTCAGTTTCAACCGACAAGGGAGTATAACCCGGCGCGTGGTTTACAATCATTACATTGTAAGCTAACGTCTGGAATGGAAATTGCACTTTCTCCTGTAGTGTTGTGTGCAACGGAGCTACAAGAACTGACTCACTTCCAATCACGTAATGAAGATCGTTGTCCATCTTGAATGTCCCGCCTTGTCTCTCGGTAGCAGCACACGCTCGGACTTATTTTTTTTTATTTCGTTCTCATCCAACATTCACAGATCTACAATGGCGACGATAAAATTCGATTTATAAGGTTTTCAGAAGAGGCGAGGATTGTATCCTAACAGTTTATCAGAGCTCGCATATATTAGATGTAGTGGAACCTGACTAGCTTAGCGTCTGCCATTTGTAGAAAGCTTTTGGAATTTTTTTTAAAACAGATATACAATACTTTGACTGTTCAGTAAAAGCTAATATTCAACTTGCGCTGTAGCCAGCTGCTGTGGGTTTTGAAACCTACATCGCATCTATCCGGGTAACATTTACTCGTGTAGATTTTTAATAAATTTAATGCTTACTATACATCATATTGCCACGAATAATTCTTATTTATGCGCCACTTATTTTCTCAGTTTTTAAAGTAAAATGTTCACTTGTTTTGAAACCGCAATATATCCATATCCACTATGAAATATGACCTTCCAATTGGCTCATTACTTTGTTGAATATTCTGCCTTTTTCAACTAAGGTCACAGAACTCGTAGGGGAAATAGTGCATATCATTAATCAAAGATATTGTCGCAGTATTGTCGATGCTGTAAGCCTTAACCGTACTGTGTATCCTACCATAATACCTATTTAGGGGAGGATTATTCTGTATGTCACTAAATTTTGTTTATGAAGAAACCATTCCGAGAGTAACAGCGTTGTCATTTCCGGGAGCTTGCAAAGTCTGTGCAGTTTCTGGTTTCTGCTCCCACAATTCAGACAGTTCGCTGCTACTGCATATATACCACAGTAAGATCCGTAATGCGAGAACAACGAAGAGATCGAATAAGTCTTACTACATTTTCCTAAGTTTCATTTTTTAAATTTACTATAGCAATTGTTGGAGAGCTACGTAATTTTTCTCTCAGAATATGTACTACGTCTGTTCATAAATTTCCGGAACATACATAATTTCGCGCCAGTGGCATGCTGGAGCGAAATGCGGTTGGCATCCCTGCACACGCCTGTGTTTATGTCAGGAACGTCAAAGAAATTTTGAGTGCCAATCGAAGACTTACTGTCCGAGAGACTATAGAAAAATGTAACCTTTCAGTTGGATCATGTCATGAGATCCTGACACAGCATGTCGGAATGCATCATGTTGGCACCGAGTTCGTCCCACGTCTCATGAGTCAATCGCCTCGCAAGCTGAGAGGAGTTTTTGGATCACGCAAATGACAATGAGATTTTCCTTAAGAGAATCATAACTCGTGATGATCTTTTTTTATTTTTTATTTCTAAAGTTGAAAAACCCGTTGAAACGACGAAGATTTGCAACGATAGATGAGATAGAAGAAGATTCACAGACGGCACTTGGCGCGGTCCAATCCAGCAAGAGGCGTACCAAGACTGCTTCCTCAGTTGGAAATGGCGTTGAAAGTGGTGTATCCGTTGTGGAGGAGAGTATTTCGAGGGAGACCATGCGCAGTAAGTAAAAGGGTACGCGTAGAAAATTTTTGTGGACAGTGTTCCGGAACTTTTTCGGACAGACCTCGTATTTTAGAAACAAATAGCGTGAACGTGATTGACACGAACTTTTCATTGCTCAGAATGTTGGTACGCCTCTGAAGAGCGTTTCGTCTTACGGGTATCGGGTGAAATGTGTCTCGTATGCTACACGTGTAATTTGAACAGCTTGGTTTGATGAGCCACATAATGCGATTTATTGGGGAATCGGGCATGGAGGTAGAGATTGATTCTCGGGCTTACTTTTTAATCAACTAGTACTTTTCCATGACACTGTAGGAGACGCAACGCTAAATGCAACGTAATTAATGTTACTAATTGTGTAACACTTGTTTCACATGTCCTTCAGTACGTATCTGTGAGAAGTACCCATAAAATTTCAAGTTCAGTGAACGCGCAACTGGAAATTGGGACAAGAGATTGAGAATAACCGTTAATTAAACTTCAGTTTCAAATCGACAGGCTGCTTGCTACATATGCTCAGGAGACTTCATTCATGGTTGTTGCCACCTAGCTACTTAACCATTCAGATATAGGCAGTGACTTGTCATTGTCATCTGCTAAGGCGAGGAAATATAAAAGAGGCGCGAAGCCATTCCGCCTTTAAGCAGAGTCGCAACTCTAAATCATGTCGAATGGCAAAACAGCCTAGCGAGTTGTTTGTCATTATGTACATCTTCTGGTACCCCTTACAGGTTCCAATAAACGGTTTCCAGAGGCAACAAAAGGATGATTTTCTGTACTTCATGTTATAATCGACGAAACTTAAAACAAATACCACAATCTATTTATTAAGAGGTATAATCCTATCTAAAAGGTTTAAAAAAAGTTTTAAAGTTAGAAACTTGTGGATGTGTCTGCCCTAATTCATGTCTCGCAAATTATTCAGACTAATAGTCCAGTACTTGAGATTGAGAGCTCTTAGCGAGTTGCAACAAACTTTACACATAAATTCAAACATTTTCGAAGCATTTTCGCATAGACGCCACACAAAAAAATGTAAAGTTAAAAGTCTATTGTTCGCTACATTTTTGCTGTTCATGCAGCAAAACATCAGCATTGGGAATGACGTTTTAATTTACTGCTTATTTCGTACAAACTCTATCCGCAATGCATTTTTTTTTTCAGACAGTATCAGCATATACCACTGAATGTATGTGCAAAGTTATATATGGCTCTGAGCACTATGGGACTTAACATCTTAGGTCATCAGTCCCCTAGAACTTAGAACTACTTAAACGTAACTAACCTAAGGACATCACACACATCCATGCCCGAGGCAGGATTCGAAACTTCGATGGTAGCGGTCGCGCGGTTGCAGACTGTAGCGCCTAGAATCGCTCGGTGATCCCGGCCGGCAGGCGTGAGACAGTTTTACGTACTAGGCTTGAAATTGCGACGTTGTCAGTGTTGTGAGCAACAGAGCAGCTGACCGTTACGTTGTTACGATGCAGTCTCTCTTACATGTGCATTACTCGTGCTGCAGTTGACGTTTTGGCGGAAGAAGCATTGTAAAAGAAGTGCGATAGAGTAGGGTGTAAAAAAATCATCATTCTCTACCGTACTAGATGTTTTAAGTTTTTGGGTAAACATAGACACACGAGCGCAGTCAGAATTATTCTGCTCTCGTCAGTCCCACCAAGCCTCTAGCGCAACGTCCAGAGTGTTATCGGTAGCTAATTTCCTGTTTCTCAGAGTATAGCATTTAACACAAAACATGGTGCAGTCTGAGAGCAACTCGGTGGGTATTAAGTTGAATCGTAACAAAACAATGGCTAACTAATGCTCTTAGTCCTGAACAAGAACTTGGTCGAAGCTGTTCCTCTAGTAGGCAGTTAGAATCTCATTACCTGCTAGCTAAACTAGGCCATTGAGTACAAGACAAAGCACAAACATTCTTATGAATACTAAGCTTCCTGGAGATATTTGACAGGAATATTAACTTTGAAGATAATAGTAATCGATAAGCGTGCTGGAAGTACGTTTTGCGTTGACATCATGTAGTTCTTGGATCTGTTGTTTCACAGCTAAATGTACCCTTTCATATGTGAACGTTTCGTTAATCCTTTTTATTCTCAGTTGTTTTGACTTGAGATGATATCAAATGCCGAAGGTGGGCGTTAGGTGGCTGTCCAAATTGTCACTTATGTAACGAGATGCTGGATCTAATGATCACTTATGAGTGGCGAAACCGCTAAAACATTCGAAGCCAATCCAGTGGTAAAAAGTGAATAAGATAGTATTTTCCAAAATAGAGAGAGTGCTCCAATTTAACAATATCAATTTTCATCGTTTTGGGTGCATCTGTTTACTAGTGACGGTTGGCTCAAAGAATGCACCTATTCCCCCGGACAGATAAGTAAAACTGATGGTTATGAGCTCCAACGTTCAAATGGATACAGTAATCTTTGCTTGCTGTTTCGCGCACCTGTTGTAAGAATAAATTCATACAAAAATGGAGAATGCAGCAGTGCTCGATACCATGCACCCTGCGAGTGAAAATCTCTATCAGAAGATCATGGATATGGCAGGAGCAGAAGTTTGGAAGCGGCGCCACAGGAACGATGACAGCGGGTGTAGCCATGTCGCGGCGAAGCGGCGAGAAGCCTGCAGGGGTGCAGGCTACTAGCTGTAGGGGAGAAATATGGGGCGATAATGGAGACATGCCGCGGCGGTAATGACAGGCCGGGGAGCGGCTGCGTTTTAGCGGCCAGCGTCCTTAAAGAGCGGAGCGTCCGCCACCCCACGCCGATTTTTATCGCCCCTGTCCGTCCCGGGGATTACCGAGTAGTTAATGATAGTGTAGTGGGTTTTAAAGGCAGCGTGTGTAATGTAGGGCCAGGATCGGGCACTAATGGTTTATGAGAGGATTACTCGTCGCGCAGCCGGGCTAGGGAGGGGGAGGGGTTTAGCGTAAACAGCTGGGCGCGCCGCTGTCTAGCTCGCCGCCTATTATGTGGCCCGCTGCTGCTGATGCTGCAGCCGATTTTCGTTCGCCGCCGAGAGCGCAATTACTGGGCCGCGCTGTGCGCGCAGCCGCGGCCGTTTACGTAAAAAGGGCGGCCTTTGTGTGCCAGCTTCCTGTTCCACATTTTTGTCTACTTGTAATTAATTACGGGTTGCTTCTCCTCCTCCTCCTCCGCCGTATTCTGACGGAAGTTCTCATCGGCGGAAGTTCTGGTGAACTCGATCAAGTTTCTAGATGTTGAGTATCTGTTCATCTAGTACACAGTACGTCGGTGATCGTAGTGTACTTGAAATCCAGCCTGCACTTGCATCAGTGGGAAAAAGCAGAAAAGTTTCGAGAAAATATCGTCCTATCTTGTGTGCAATAACGTCGCATGCAAAATTAAATAGTTTTCATATGAAGCAGTACCATCTGTCTTGCACTTGCATAGTTTCGACTATAAAACTCCTTCTATTCAACTATTATACGTGCAGCTCTCTTTTAAATATGTATTTTTTTTAGTAGTATTTGTTCTGTTCAT
The DNA here is from genome assembly GCF_023897955.1 of Schistocerca gregaria. NCBI lineage: Eukaryota > Metazoa > Arthropoda > Insecta > Orthoptera > Acrididae > Schistocerca > Schistocerca gregaria. The sequence goes on along the minus strand of NC_064921.1, from coordinate 800,410,265 downwards.
GTGCTAGATATGCCATTGGCTGAAGGTGAAAAGTCCTCGAGCTAGTGTTGTCATACTGCCTAAGTTATGAACCTAAAAAATAATGTAGTGGTAGTTTTTTGAAACTTATTTGTTCAAAATGCTAATGGAACCCAATTTCGGTTGTGTTCTGCAGTAAAACGAAATCTATAAGGCCATATTAAACAGAACTGTCGTCATCTATCTTATATTAAGACCAAAGATAACTTTCTGAGAAAACTGGATTCAAACTTAGAAGGAACGTGGAAAAACGTATTATTAAGTTAAAATAATTCAATAACCAATTTATTACTTAGAATATCTTTTCATGCTCTTCACTTTCTTCTTTTATTTATTATTTTATTGGGTAATTTAGACTCAACACCCCTTTTTTAATATTTACTTTATTAACCTTAAGCTTAACATCACACAGCCAACTTATTGTTAAATAAACTGCACAAGCATTGACAGAAATAGAAAGTTCCTATTACAATATTTGCTTGACACACACACACACACACACACACACACACACACACACACACAAACGAGCCCTTTGTAGACAGAACATACATAGTTACAGCTTTGACCAATATAGCGCAATAATTCTAAATTCAGATATGATAGAACGCTTTTCTACAGTCCATTGTCTGGGACTGTTGATCTCAACAGTGTTAATTTGTAACATCGTTGAAAAGTACGAGACCATGTCCTGCTTGTTAACGCCCTTACGCAGCAAACGCAAATATACAGTAAACTGACTGGTCCATTTAACATACATACCCTGCAATTTCTGCACAGTTAGCAGATATAGAAACTAAGTTTTTACGAAATAATCATTTGCAAGTGCAAGTATATGACCTTATGGTGTCTGTTCGTAATAATTAAATGAACAAAGAAATAGAACTAAACGCATATGTTTACAGGAAATATCTGGAAGCAGCTGCCAAGAACAATCCAATGAAATTAAAACGCACATGTCACGTCATGATCAATTTAGTAATTGTTGTTAAGTTTCACGATGTGGTAAGTGGATACTGTACAAGAATACACTTAGGCAGCCACAATTTGCTACTCGTTTACTACGACCATTGTCAATGAAGGTTCCACAAAAGAAAACCCCGGCAAAGGAAATTGTTTGTTTGTCGCGTTTTTTTATTTTTTTTAATTTTTTTTTTTTTTTTACGTAGCGGCCGCGTCCCGCCCTGGCCCGGCGGCGGTAAGAAGGAAAGCGGGCCATGGCGGGCAGATGTAATTATCGGGGACGTGCGCCGCGGGCTGTTTGTTCAGCGGCCTTGCGCAAGGCTGCTCCACCCCCGCGTTGTCATGGCAGCGGCAGGCGCAACATGGCCGCCCATCGCCATGGCGACCGCCCGGAGGGCTGCTGCGTCTTGCGCCACCGGCTCATCCGCTCCCTAATAAGTCGCAGCCTCTGCTAGTACTTGCCTTACGGCAAATGCACTTACTATAACAACACTGTTACTGCATTTCTATTGCAACCCATAGGAAATTCACACCAAAGACTGGCTACGACAATGGATTTACTACGCAGAGGTTTCCATCTGTCTGATAAGCTTTAATATTAGTCTCATTTTCGGTTAGTTTTGTGCGACGTGCTGGGAGATGTAATAGAAACTTTGTGGGATTTCCAGCATTTAAAGAACTGTTTTATTCAGTGCACGAAAGTACTTGAGACACTGTACAAATTTAATTATTTAATGCATATGGAATGATGTCGGGGTCCAACACTGTCCCGGGCGGCTTTCGGAGGATTCGCGATGTTTGCCTTTAGGTAATCAGTAACGGTAATGCGCTGTAAGTACTAGGCAAACAAGAAGCCGTCAAATGGGACAGGCGCCCCCGGTGGCCACCTGCGGCCGCAGTAGGGTGGACACCCGCGCATGAAGTTGGTGGGTACATCACACGATTCTGTAGTGTGGCTTTTGTGTGGCCGCTATATGAAATCAGGCGTTCTGTTTTTGTCATTACAGTAAATGTTATGTGTGGATTCTTCAACGAGAGTAGGCACATGACCTCGCCCTGCTGTATAATCCCAATCCAGATGTAGCTTGCAAAGATAGCGGGATATGCGAAAGGGATACTAATATATTGTACCCATGTCATTGGAACGAATAGACATTTATTTTGCTTTACCTTATGGTACCAAACTGCTGAGGTCATCGGTCCCTAAGCTTACACACTACAAAATCTAACTTTAACTTACGCTAAGGACAACACACACACCCAAGCCCGAGGGAGGACACAGTCTCCGACTGGGGAAGCCGCGCAAACCGTGGCAGAACGCTCCAGACCGCGCAGCTAGAGATTTCTTTCTGGGGTCCATTTGTTGTAACGGAATATGCTAAAGGCGTGAGTGTGGTTTTAATCTTGGTACAGATTAGAAAAGTCAATATCTTGGTCACATAATATTTTATTAAAATTAACTATTAGTTTTGACTTTGTCAGTTGACTAGGCGCCTACTTGGCGCTGCTACATTTTTAGATCTGATTATGGTTGGAAAGTCGAAACCGACGATCAGTTTTAACCCTAGCAGTGCATCCACGACCTGTACACCAGGGCTACTGTGGCCCCCGATTATTTGCTGGAGGAAATGCCTGAATGTAGAGTAAGTACTTTATAATGGAACTGGACCTTCATACACTAAATGCATTTTATTTCATCTCTGTCATGTCCCTTTTGAGTACATAACCTAAACGCATCCAAAATTCTAGATTAAGGGAAAACTTGTTATGGAAACTTTTCAGTGATAAACTTGAAAGTGTTCCAGATCTAAAGAATTTATTTGCATTTAATTTGATGAAATGCACATATTACACAAAAATTTTGAGTTTTTTTCGGTTATTCATGAATACATTAATTAATTATTTCCGCACTCTTGGAATGTGGACTCATTGTTGCCAGCAATTGCCCGGCCTCTCCTATTAGGGACAACATTGTTCCTCCAATGACGATTCTCGCTGTGGACTGTTACATTTTGTTTACCGCTGTGTGAAGAATCGGCAGACAATGCATTTCGCCATTGTAAATAACTGATGCAAGGCATCAGTTTCAGAATCGCTTACATTGGGGGAATCACGTACGCCATTTACGCAACTAAGCTCTTCTAACAATGCTCCCCTTTAGTGAAATGTCGATCCTAGGTGCCATTTTCATATAAATGTATTTCACACTCAAAGACAGAACCGTAATACGATGTATACTGTAGGGTCACAGAGACCCTTGTCCTCCTCTATAGCTGAGTGGTCAGCGAGACTGAATACCATGCTAACGGGCCCGAGTTCGATTCCGATCTGGGTCGGAGATTTTCTCCGCTCGGGGACTGGGTGTTGTGTAGTCTTCATAATCATCATCTCATCCCCATCGACGCGCAAGTCGCCGCAGTGGCGTCAACTAAAAAGGCTTGCACCAGGCGACCTGTCTACCCGACACAGACACCCTTCAAAAAATATTTCTGTCAAACTAATGAAACAACAGTGTCCCACAAGTAAGAACTTTCGTTCTGCCCGAAGCCTCACGTACTGCAGAATTTACAATGGTGGCAGTTGGCTCCGTATGTGCGATGGCTCATGCACAGTAACAAACAATTCCAGGGTCGGTCTGCTAGCTGACCAAGGTATTGACTTTTATAATCTAATCCGATGCAAAGATCACCGGTCTCCTCAGGAGGTAATTAACAAAAAGAGTCATTTCGCGAACTTTGATTTATCGCTAAATCGTGCAATGAATATGTCAGGTGACAGTAGAAGGTATCAGAAATAGAGAAAAGGATTTTAGTATTGCGTCCTTTTCTTCGTTCTAACTCACAGTAATTTGTGAGGTCCCTTCTGCATTGTTGCTTGAAAAACGGCCTCCTTCCTTTGTATTAAAAAGAGAACAAAAAAAAACCTATTAGCCGCTAGCGGTCTTACAGCGCACATGTCTAACAGTACACTTTTATCTAACCCCACAGTATTCACGCTTACAGCGTGCTAAAACAACAGTTTATGGGCCTGCGAGGGGCCGGCCGGAGTGGCCGAGCGGTTCTAGGCGCTTCATTCTGGATCCACGAGACCACTACGGTCGCATGTTCGAATCCTGCCTGGGGCATGGATGTGTGTGCTGTCCTTAGGCTAGTTAGGTTTAAGTAGTTCTAAGTTTTGGGGGACTGATGATCTCAGATGTTAAGTCCCGTAGTGCTCAGAGCCATTTGAACAATTTTAGCTTGCGAGGGAACACAGATTTTAATGAATTTTGCAGTGCAGTTCCCGCAGCGTCACCACCGCAGTCGACTGAGAGTTCAGACCACTATCCACACCGACTACACGTTCGCTATTAACCGCACTGTCATTCCCGCACCAGCCATACAGGCACTTGTTTGCTGAGATGGTTCAAATGGCTCTGAGCACTATGCGACCTAACTTCTGAGGTCATCAGTCCGCTAGAACTTAGAACTACTTAAACCTAACTAACCTAAGGACATCACACACATCCATGCCCTAGGCAGGTTTCGAACCTGCGATCGTAGCGGTCGCTCTGTTCCAGACGGTGGTGCCTAGAACCGCACGGACACTCCGGTGGGCTTGCTGAGATGCTTCCTGTAGAAAAGGACACAGCTGGTTTCCTTTCCCATCGCTCCCCAATCCGATCTTATGTTACATCTCTAACGACCTTGTCCTTGACGAGACATTAAACCGTACTTGTCGAATCTAGGAGAGTGGCGCATTAGAAATCTTTCTTAAGCATTCTTGTTCATTATTTTTGACTGATGAACGTGGTTTATAGCAGCCGTTGTGCTAATTTGTCAACACAGCTTCCCATCTACGAGGTAGAGTTTTTGCTAGTTAGTCTCTTCACTGAGTGTGACTTTAAAAAAAAAATGCGCCATGTACTTTATTTATATGAAATAGCAGCACTGCCTGGGCTGTATTAGACTTGAGTAGTGGTAGATGATGGGCTAGTGGAGGCAGCGGCGTTGTTTTGTGGTATCGAGCGCGCAGCCCGCGGACAGCGCTGCAGGGCAGAGGCGGCGGCGGCGGCAGCGGCAGCCACGGCCCGGTAATGGTTGTGTCTGGCGCAGCTGACGGCGCGGGCGCGGGCGCGGCCCACCTGCCACCTGCTAGACTAGATAAACGCGCCCTCCAACGGCCTGCGCCGCCACGCCGAAAACAAACCAGCTTACTGGGGGAGTTCGCCGCTCATAAACTCCGTACGGTTCGCGACATCCGATCGTTTCAATTTCTGGTAAGTGCTAAAACATTGACGGAGTGAAAACATATGTTATATACTTAACCCGTGCATTCGGAGGTACATGTCCTTCCCGACTAAGTTGAAGCGTCGCCTTTGCGGTTTGCCATTCATAGAGTCCAAGTAACCTAAACATAAACTGAGCGGTGAATGGCAAGTTTCTTATAATGTATGTTACTGTGTGAATTGAAAACCATTGTGAAAGGATTGACAGTTGCTGTTAATCGCCGAAATTGTTTTGAGCGAGTGAAAACCGATTGTTTCCATCACAGATGAAACTATTTCTACGAGTAGACAACAAAATGCACAGGAACGACATGCGTCAGCGTTGGAATGGTGCAGTAATGTCGTCCACACTTACCCCAGCCGACAGAGCGCCCCCCCCCCCCCCCCAACTTTTTTTTTTTTTCAAACATCGCTGATGTTAGGATTTTGCTTACTCATACATATTCTTATTGTGTAATTGTTATAAAGCGCTGACGCATGCAACACGCACAACGCACGACTGCAGGCTCATTTGAGCATTGAATTTATTTTGCACCTGTTAGCTGTTAGCGCATACTATGCAACAGAAAACTGAACTCCTAACCGGAGTTAAGACAACTGCATAGTATCCGCAGGTTGCCAGATGTCTTTCGTGTACCAACTACGGCTGCCGGAGTGGCCGTGCGGTTCTAGGCGCTACAGTCTGGAACCACGCGACTGCTACGGTCGCAGGTTCGAATCCTGCCTCGGGCATGGATGTGCGTGATGTCCTTAGGTTAGTTAGGTTTAATTAGTTCCAAGTTCTAGGCGACTGGTGACCTCAGAAGTTAAGTCGCATAGTGCTCAGACCCATTTGAACCATTTGTACCAACTGCGAGTATGTTCTATACTTTGTCTTGCAACAGTGATGGCGATTTCAGACGCGCTGCACTCTTCCTACATAATTACTGAAATTTCACCCCTTACCGCAGGTGTCTTGAGCACCTGCAATGATGTGCTCCCGATGTTGAGCTTTTCTGTGACAGTACAGCTCGGGCGATTAGTGAATTTTCTCAGTCTTCATGAAGCCTAGCCCATGGCGTCCTTGGGAATTGAGTCAGGAGTATTGTACACCGCATAATGAAAGCTTACAAAAATATTAAGAAAATACTTTAACAGAAATCTGAATGTTCGATATCGTAAGGCTTTCTAGACTACCTGACGTGGCTGTAGGTGTGCGCGTTGTAGCTTCCCACAGTTGGTGGGCATGAAGTTGTCAGATTGCAGCTGGTGTTGGCCAGCAGAGTCGGTCTTGAGACAGGCAGTTGCCTGGGCCACTAGAGGCGCCACGCGGCCGCCCGCTCTTTACGGTGACACGTGCGCCGTGGCGTCCACCGTCCTTTCGCGTCGTCCTTCTTTCTTTCTTTTTTTTCACTCTGCCGATTAGTTCCTGCCTTCGGCCTAAGAGCTCCTTATGGGCACAGAGGGCCAGAGGGGAGGCGCCACCCCGTTTCTTGCGCTCACCACCTAGACGAACATCCTTGCGCGAGAATATAGGGCCATGTCTTTTGCATTCGCCGTAATCAGTGCCTTTATTGCGTAACTTGACGCAGTCCGTTGTACCTTTCGTAAAAAATTGCTAATCCAATAATTCCTTACATAATTATAACCACACCATACACCGACCCATAGCAATGTCGCGGCAACATGTTCGCTGTGCGAGTATATAGTTAGTTTTGTGTGTTACTGTTATATCTGCAGCAGCAACCATTTCACTTAGACTGCCGGTTACGGGCCTCCTCTAGGTTATTCCGTGCTTTATGGTCTTCAGCTATTTGCGTATGTTTACCCATGCGTGTTTTCTAACGTCTTCTACCCACCAAATGAGAAATGAGTCAAAGTATAGCAGCACAAAATTGCAGAAAAAATAGCGCTCCCATCGCCGCATCGAATGCATTTGTTGGAGTTGCTACTTGACAGTGCCAATGTCAAATATATTACAGGATTTACAGCTGCGTACAGCGGAGACTATAATGTAGCCTGTTGGACGGCTACCACTACGTCGGGGACATAAGCTTTGGACACCCAACACGCAAGCCGGATAACCAAACCTGTCGTTCCTTTTAACCGTGAACCCGATCTGGAGGACCTCTGAAAATTATTCGCCTAAAAAAAAATGAACCACTAATTATTCCGTGGCTGAGAATCCGAATTTCGAAATATCAAGCGTAAACGTCTCTGCAATGGCAATCCATTGCTTTTAACTGTGTTTGAACACAGTACAGAATTGAAATATAGCGTCTAGGAATCACAGCTAGTCCGCCTCGTGAGCTGCGGGGACAGCACGTCAGTTTGCTAACCGAAATGGCCCAGGCTCGATTACCGACCGGATCGGAAATTTTCACCGCACGGTGACTGGGTGTTGCGTTGTCCTCACATTCGTATCGTCGTCACTGAAAAGAAAATCGCCTCAAACACACTGTCGTATCGCCTTTCCACTAAAGAGTTGGTTGCATGAGCATGGACCGAAAGCCAATAAACTGAAATTAAAAAAAAAAAAAACACACACACACAGCTCAGGGGCGGAATATATATGTAAAAGTGACTGCTGCCGCAGTCACGTCCGTTTTTTGTTGATAGCGGCGGGAGACCGCTCTCCGCGCTACGAGAACAGCCGTTAGCCACGCACAGTGCGTGTGTTCGTTACATCTCGCCTCACCCAGTGGAGCGTTTGCTTTCTGTTCTGCACCATACAAACATAATTTTACGTTTACAACAATTATCTTTTAACTACCGTAACTTCTGAAATAACTTTGACAACTGCGTCCTGACGGAATTTTTTAGTTAATCAAGGCAATCAAATGTATCTCCGACTTCTAACCAAAGCACGAATATGATTGGACGTCCCGATTTATAATCACGGGAGACACATAAATACACTTCGCTACTTTAGTCGTAGTTTATACGACTGGTTCCAGTCAGAGTCGTAGCAATATTGTAGACTCAAAAAGAACTGGTTTCAACGCACCGTATGACTGTCTCACGTAAATCAAACTATGTTTCTACGACGATTCAGCCGCGAGCTCTGAAGGAGCATATGAATTTAAAAGTTTCTGATGCCAACATGAATTTCTTTTGAAATGAATAACTATTATTTTTTAACTCTGAAGGACTTTAACCTATAGACAAGATTTATCAATGCTGCTCAAAAATTTACGTAGCATTTTCATTGGAAGTTACGATTAAATTTATCGCTTACGTAGAAGTTGCTGATTCCCCTTTGGGATGAAATTACTCATTTAGCAATCAGCTAAGTGCAATGCGACCATTGTTTGCAATTAAAATAAAGTTGAAGGAGCAAATGTTTTGTGGTTATCGTACGACTGATAACCATAGTCATAAAGCATTATAAGTTGGAAATAGGATGTGATATGTTTTGTGTTTTGGGAGAATAAAGTACAGCTATTTTGAAAACGATTGCACGATTTGAATCAAAATTACTGACAGCAAATCTTCACAATTTTAATGTGGTTACTATTACGTATACGTTCTTACCTTGTGTGCTGAAGGAGTTCTAGTGCTGTAGATGTAATTTGGCAAACATTCAAATTGCTGAATCAGCCTATTTATTTCAGACGAGGGATGTAACAGAAGATCTGTATAACAATGCATTGCGAAATGAAATCATTAGTGACGAATCAGGTGACGAAGGTGGAGAAGGGGCGTCGATCTATATAGTGAACACGATACGGAAAGCGACTAAAGTATGGATGACAGTAATAGATACCAGAGCAATAAGAAATATTTTGTTGGTAAGGGCAAGCGTACTAAATGGACGAAAGACATGCCTGCTTCTCGTATCAGAACGAGGTCACATAATATTGTGTCACATATTCCTGGTGTTAGCGGAATGGCAAAGAATAAAAGGACAGATGTTGAAATATGGCATTTGTTTTTCACGGATGAGATAATGGATGAAGTAATGGTACATACTAACCAATGTATCGAATCCGCTAAGTCGAAATACCCTTCGTCTCAGACCTTCATTCATCAGACAGATAAAGGTGAAACTGAAGCATTTCTTCGTCTGTTGTATTTGCGTGGAATCTACAGGGTTGGTGGGGTTAACTTAGAACAACTCTGGGACAGAGATGGAACAGGATTGGAATTATTCTACTCTACAATGACCCTACAGACATTCAGGTTTCTGGCACAGTGTCTGAGATTTGACGATAAGTCAAGGTCCGACAGTCGAAAAGAGGACAAATTGGCTCCTATACGAAATATATTTGATTTGTTTACCAAAAACTGCATGGCACACTATTTTCTTGGAGAATGTGTCACTGTAGATGAAATGCTTGTCAAATTTCGAGGACGAAGTAGTTTTCGAATGTACATTTCTTCCAAACCTGGCAAATATGGAATACAAGTGTTCAGTCTAGCCGATGCAAGAACAGCCTACACGTCAAATTTGGAAGTTTGTTCAGGTGAGCAGCCAGATGGACCATATAAGTTGAGTAATCGTGCAGCTGATGTCGTCAAAAGGTTGTGTAATCATTTTTACAAAACATCAAAGAACATAACGATGAATAACTGGTTTACAAGCTATGAACTGTCCGTGTCACTTCTGAAAGACCGTAAATGAACACTTTGCCGTCCGCACGTCTCGTACAAAAGTATTCGCTTGGCGCCGGCAGCGCTAATTCGGATTACTTGGCTTGTCGCCGGCCGTTCTTGACGTTATCTGGAGATTGTAAATTGTTAAGTTTTACTAATCTCATCTTTAGTTCTCATAAGTTGTCAACCCTCTTCTCCTACTTTCATGAAATGTTGAAGATATACACACGTAAATAAATATAAAATTTGTTTGTTTCATATATTTGTTTATTTGCATTGTGTTTGGTACTTAGGTGTTTCTCTTTCATACGATATGCAGCAAAACAGTCTCCAAGATGGAACGCAACCCTACAAGACTTACACATTAAGTTTGTTCTTCCTTTTTTGTTTTTGGAACATATATGGCAGTTTCTTCATTTTCGTTTATTCGTTTCGGAAATAAGTATTAGTTGGTATTAGTTTATGTGCCCGGAAAGTCTGTCAACCGGAACGTGATGAGACGTACGCGACGTAGTGGCAACCTCCAAGTTTTGCTCAGGAGCAGGTACATGGTCTTTTATCCGCGAATAAGACACTTTCAATTAAAAAAATCGTGAATTCTGAGACTCTTGTGTTCTGTATTGAAGTATTGACATACACGGAGTGCATTAAATAATGCGCGATGATATAGGTACATGCAAATCTTTTTTTTTACCACTTTATCGTTTTTATTGGTCTGCCCGATCCACTCCGTTCATGTATTTGTTGTAGTCTAATACACTTAAAGGTTTTTTATTGTGTAATTGGTTTTTATACATTTTCTGTGACTGTCAGTCAAAGTGGCATTATGTATTGTAGAGATCATTCGTATCGTTTTAGTTTTCGAAGCTCTCGAATTTTATTTTCATGTAACTTCTTGCAAGTTCTGCACTTTTATAATAATTATCCATATAGAGATGATGCCACTTCCCATAAGAAAGTGTCAATAGTTCCATCACTGTTTTGCTAAAGGCTGTCCAAAGCCAGAAAATATCTTGAATGAGGATATGGATCTCGTATTCGAATCACACAGCATCCGAAAGAGTATGCCATATTTCGTGATTTTCGACGGATTATAAACTTTAAAATTTAACGGTCCACGCCACGGTATCATTCCTTCACCAGTTGAGATGTTTTGACTTAGATTAAAGGTTTCTTTAAACATCTTGGAAAAATAATCAATCAAGAATTGCACTTTCTAAAGCCGGTCGGCATTATCCGGTTTATTGTTGTTGTCGTAAAAATGGAAAAATGGTAATATTTGTCTGAAGCGGTTGCGGGACATCGTTTTGGCAAATATCGGTGTGTCTGTCAACGGATTCGTTGACCAATAATCATCGAACCTTGCTTTTTTTACAGTTCCCATAAGGATAGCAAGCTGAAACCATTTTCCAAGTTCGGGTCCCGTAACGTCGACAAATTTGGCATTTTTCTTAAAATACAGTTTCCTTCTATTGCAATATTGACTGTAGTACTCGTTTGTTTCGTTGCTAATTTATATTCGAATAGATCGTTCCCAATATATAATTCTACGATATCCTTGACGCTCTGTGTGTCTTTGGGAAATATGTTTGAACCCGGAGATCCTTCAGGTTTATTGTTGGTCCTCGATAAATCAAAACCTGAACACTGTGCACTAGCTTCTTCGTCTGATTCATGCGAATCAGTTGGCAACCGTAGCGTTCGCCGAATTCTTCTCGCGCACGACACCACTGTGGTGTCGCCGGGCTGCGTAAATACTTTTGGGAACAATAAGGAAGAACAACGCGGAAATTCCCCCAGAATTCGTGAGCACAAGCGGTTGAAATGCTTTTACAAGTTCTTTGGCTTTCAAAAGATGTGCACATTAGTGGGTTATGTACCAAAAAAAAAACAAAAAAAAACGATGCCTACTTCTAATGAGTACTATGCACCATGACAACAAAATAGATGCAACAAGTGGGGAAGCAATGAAGCCGGAGATGATAACTCTGTATAATGCTACTATTGGTGGGGTAGATTTAGTAGTTCAGATGTGTGCCACCTATGATGTAGCAAGAACAACTAGAAAATGACCGTTGGCCTTATTCTTTTGCTTACTGAATGTAGCAGGCATAAATAGTCTCGTCATCTTCAGACCTAACAACCGGGGGGAGATGACTAGGAGAGACTTCTTGAAATCGCTTGGGATGGCTCTTGTCAGAGGCAAATTGCTACACAGGGCTGATAGTAAGTATATCAACCGAACTCTCAAAAGATCTGACAACCACAGTGCTATGGGTGTGCAGATAGCAAAACACAATATATTTGTTACTAATGCTCTTAGTTTGTGTGTCTCAAAAAACACTTAAGTTTAACTTGTAAAGGCTGCATGTAGTGGCCTGATGTGATAAAACGGCATGTGGAAACAGTACGTTCAAAAGACATTGTGAAGACTTTCCGTTTACTTATAACGTTTTGGTACATGTTTTCTACTGGCTCTGAGCACTATGCAACTTAAATTCTGCCGGCCGCGGTGGTCTCGCGGTTCTAGGCGCTCAGTCCGGAGCCGCGCGACTGCTACGGTCGCAGGTTCGAATCCTGCCTCGGGCATGGGTGTGTGTGATGTCCTTAGGTTAGTTAGGTTTAATTAGTTCTAAGTTCTAGGCGACTGATGACCACAGATGTTAAGTCGCATAGTGCTCAGAGCCATTTTTGAACTTAAATTTTTAGCGCATCAGTCGCCTAGAACTTAGAACTAATCAAACCTAACTAACCTAAGGACATCACACACATCCATGCCTGAGGCAGGATTGGAACTTGCGACCGTAGCGGTCTCTCGGTTCCAGACTGTTTTCTACTCATCTACTCATACCTGAGTTTGGTTTTCGTAGCTTTCATTGTTCTACTTCGTGTGCTATGACAAACACGACAGTCACATTGTGTAGCCATTTTTGTCCTGTACGGTATGTAATTGCTAGAATCACTGTCTAGTTTGCTTGCGTAGCAATAAAGAACAACAGTTTACTCAAACCCAAAGCAAAACGTGTTTGTTTACTTCATCTAGACAACATTCGTGACTGTGAAGCCCTTTTGTGCTCAATATCCTTAACAAATCAGACTGATACGCAGGTCGGGCCTGTGAGACCCCTCGTAGCAACTTTGGTACAAACGAACACAGTAGCAACGCAGGGTTAACAAGAGACTTCGCCTGGTGCAGTGTGCAGTGCTATCGACCCACCTGCTACTGTCACTACCGCTGTGCGGTGCTTGCTCTCGCAGTCCCCTTACGTTCATGTTATTCTGATCCACTTGTCGCCACTATATGTCTACAAGCCTATGGCTGCTATTGCAACACTTCACGGCGGCTTCTTCTTACTTTTACTAAAAGACTGAGCAGCGAGACTATAAGTAACACGCATCTAGGTATAATGAGAGGAGCTGTGATGTAGCAAATTTGAAGCTGACATCTGCCAAATCAGTTGTTCCAACTTGTGATGGAAGTGCGTTGGTAAAAAATGCCAGGTTGCTTCACTTATGGACATAATAATCGTTCTGATTATAATCTGCAGGGCAAAGAAGTCGCATCTCTTTTGTAAGAGGACTCGTTCAAGTGATATTTTATTCTGTATTCATGAATTTTGGTTGCAGTATTTAATATTTACTTTTACTGTAGTAATTTTACTTCCGTTATTTGACTTAAGGTTTACTCTTAATCCAACACGAAAAGCTCTTTTGGTGAAAGACGTGAGTAGGAAAGACTGAAACCGACCAAACATATCAGAATATTCCAAAGCGCCAAAGAAACTGGTATAGGCATGTGTATTCAGATACAGATAAGTGTAAAGAGGAAGAATAAGGCGCTGCGGTCGGCAACGACTAAATTAAGACAAGGGCCTGGAGCAGTAGTTGGATCGGTTACTGCTGCTACAATGGCAGGCTATCAAAATTTAAGTGAGTTTGAACACGTGTCATAGTCGGTGCACGAGCTATGGGACACAACATCTCCGAGGTAGCTTTGAAGTAGGGATTTTCCCGTACGACCATTTCACGAATGGGTCGTATCAGGAATCGGGTGAAATATCACATTTCCGACATCATTGCGGCCGGAAAAATATCTTGCAAGAACGGGACCAACGACGGCTGAAGAGAATCGCTCAGCGTGAGAGAAGTGCAACCCTTCCGCAAATTCCTGCAGATTTCAATGCTGGGCCATCAACAAGTATCAGCGTGCGAACCATTCAACGAAACATCATCGATATGGGCTTTCGGAGCGGATGGTCCACTCGTGTACCCTTGATGACTGCGCAACACAAAACTTTACGTCGTGCCTGTGCCCGTCAACACCGACATTGGACTGTTGATGGCTAGAAACATGTTCCCAGCTCGGACGAGTCTCGTTCAAATTGTATCTAGTCGATGGACGTGTACGGGTATGGAAACAACCTCATGAATCCGTGGACCCCTGCATGTCGTCAGGGGACTGTTCATGCTGGTGAAGGATCTGTAATGGTGTGGGTCGTATATAGTTGGAGTGATATGAGACCCCTGATACGTCTAAATACGACTCTGTCACGTGACACGTACATAAACATCCTGTCTGACCACCTGCATCCATTCATGTCCCTTGTGCATTCCGACGGACTTGGGGGATTTCAGAAAGGCAATGCGACGCCCCACACGTCAAGAGCTGCTTCAGAGAGGCTCCAGGAACACTCTTCTGAGATTAAACGCTTCCGCTGGCCACCAAACTCCCCAGACATGAACATATTGAGCATATCTGGGATGCTTTGGTACGTGCTGTTCAGAAAGAACTCCACCCCTCAAACTCTTACGAATTTATGGACAATTCAGCGGGATTAATGGTGTCAGTTTCCTCCAGCGCTACTTCAGACATTAGTCGAGTCCATGCCACGCAGTATTGCGCACGTCTGCGTCCTCGCGGGGGCCGTATACAATATTAGGCAGGTGTACCAGTTTCTTTGGCTCTTCAGTGTATGTTCTCAGAATTTTTGCGAAAAAGACAGACCGAACTTCAGTTTCGTCAGTCTGTATTAAGAAAAACTGGATTATGAAAGCAGCTTTTTTATATCACATACTTCCCTTCTTGCTTATTCGAAGTGTATAATAAAAAAAGAAAATTACGTCAGTGAGGTTAAAATGGGTCGTATAACTGGATCAAATATCCATGTAAGATGAGAAAAGCGTAGTAAAATGCCTTCCTGACACTGTCTTAACGAAAACACTGTAAAATTTACTGTTTAATACACCTGTTGTGTGTACATGAGATAAATTAAGAACATCAAGCAAACGTAAAAAATAATCTGTTAAGGTTTGGGGGCATCTAACATGGCGGCGCCGGCTTCAAAGCCATATACAACCTAAGTGTTTGGCGTCACCTCACCTTGTTGTACCTCTTTGGTGATGAGTTGTGCTACTAGTTGGTTGGCACAGCAAACTGCGAAACCTACTGGAAGCGATGGCCCCCTAGTCACAAGGACAAAGAGTTGATTTTTGTCCCGTCTAACCTGAGATAAATGGAGAGGAGATACTAGCTTCATTAATAGGAACGGGACAGGAAATGAGCAATGGTCTCATTGAAGGATCCACCCTATTACTACAGAAATCTTAATTAAAAATGGACCGAAGGGCAACCGAACTCGGTCTCTTACGTTGCTCAGTACCCAGCCAGCAGGATATGATACAGGACGGTATCGTCGCGTGTTGAATAGTCGCGTGTGTTGGAGAGGGATCTTCGGCATGTGAGCATTCTTCCCTCAGAGCCTGATGTTGGAATTTTCCAACAGATTATGTTTCATAAATGTTTTTCGTGTAGCAGCCGGTTAGATTTAAGTTTCGAAAAAACAAAAACGATTCACCCTATCTCATTCGAATTGCGTAAGATGATTTACACGAACGCTCGCTGATGACGCCTAGCGCACGAGGAAAGCAGATAATCGTTAGTACTAAGCACACCCGGGATGTGCATGGATCGTTTATATTTTTGCGGCTGCAATAACCGACAGATATCACAGGCTGTTTCTGTTGAGACATTCAGGAAAACACCAGCGAAAAAGAGAACAAGAAACTTGGGTTTTGCCTAACTGTGGTACAGTGTCGGGAAAGATTAGCCAGCTCGTGAAGAGACACAGCATTTCATCAGTGTTCAGGTCCTCAGCAAAAATATAACACCTGTTGTGGCCTGTGAAGGACGATTTGGGGCGTAGAACGGCTGGAGTGTACAAGATACCCTGTCAGCGTGGCTGCTACTTCGGCCAAACAGTACGCGCTGCGGAGCAGTGCTGGACGGAACACCAGAGGTGCTTACTCCTGTGTAAAATCAACCTTGGCAGATCGCGCTTTAGGAAATCGTCACCGAATTCCATTCGACGAAACATCTGCCCTTATGAAGCCGAATGAAAATATTTGGAAGGACGACGGTTTGCAGCTCGGCACAGCCTGGACCCGACCGTCGCGTGGTTGAAGCGGGCGCGACGGACGTGGGACGAAAACATTAACACAGTTGCCGAGCAAGTGATGTCACAGCCAGCAGCGCAGCTATGCAGCGGCGATGCCACGGCCATAGACCGTAGATAATACAGACTGCGCATGACGTCGTTTTACTGCAACTAACATCTATGTCACGTGACTCGGGGCACGAAGCCGAGTATGTCATCACGCATTTATATGCACAATTTATGGCAGTTGTGCTAAAGATCAAATGTGCTTTTTATTAGATGCAGAAGTAAATACCTTCACATATGTTCAGAGTAGATAGTTGTTTTGTATCCTACAGAATAGGCCAAGTGACGAAAATCTCAGTTGTGTAAGTGAATTACTTTAAAATAGTTGCAGAGGTATTTCCATACGTTGAAAGTTGGTATGGATGTTGGTCCTTGGATGTAAAACTTGGTGACTGACTAAGATTTTGAGGCGACATATCGTTTATATCTAGCTCACTAAACCAGTATAATCAACGTTTTGAGATATAGTACGCTTCCTGTTTTGATATAGTTTCTAAATCTGTTTTGGATTAAGCAAAAGTCATAAAACATACGTGCTTATTTTCTATAACTGCCTGACATTATGCACATGAACGAATTTCCTTTCTTACAAAAGCTTAGTAAAGCATTTCACACACATTCTTGTGGAATCGTTAGAAAGCTAACGTTGCGTTCGAAATTATTTTGCCTTCCACTTCTGTGGAAGCGGCGCACTACAAGAAATCACAGTGAAAACAAAAAGTATTCACTGAGGAACAGTCGTTCTGTCGCTTGTTAGAAAAACTATCAATAAGTTTCAGCTTAAGCACATGTAAAAACGATAACCACTGCTTTATTGTCAGAAATTTCGAGGAAACTAGGTTACCTGCACTACTACAAAGTATTAAAGTTCGGTGAATTGTCAAAATCAATGTTTGTGATTTCGGCTATAAATGAGAGAAACTGTAACTGTCAGCTCCAATCCAAACAGCGCTTAATGACAGGAACTAGGCTTTCTGCCCCGAGTCACGGCAGAGATAGGGACATGCGCGGTTTATGTTATATATGTTCTGTGGCCACGGCGACACTGCGGTTATTTACCACTGAACAATGGCCGAGTAGAGGTCGTGGGATTGTAACCACGTGACGCGGCCGGAAGCCCGAAAAGATTTTATTACTTTCCAATGTTGTTAGTTAAGGAAAACACGCACACGAAGTGTAACGCACTCACACATAACAAAACAAAAAGACACACACACACACACACACACACACACACACACACACACACAGCAAATATCGAAACACACAAACAGAAACAAACAAGAGACGAAAGTTAGGACACAGTGACAGTGGCAACACTACACACCGTAAACACACAAACGTTGAACACACAGTGAAAAGTGCAAGGGAAGTGCTGTAATAAATTTGGGCGAGAAAACGCTGAAAACCGACCGTCTTGGGAGTTTGCAGACCTTGTGAACACATCTGCAGGATGCAGACATGAACCAACAATATTGTAAATCGTAAATAATAACACCAAACGATAATTATACCTCAGAGAACTTGGGCTGCAAAAGTTGTTTCTAACGTGAAAAACAAGAGGGTGGCATGAGAAAACGTATCAGCATCCGAGATGTGATCAAAAACTAAGAGATGTTCTGTTTTCTTAAAAGAATCTTTATTTAATGATCAACATTGTCCACTTCAGTGTAATCCCACTCAAGTATAATACACTTGTGCCAGCGCTTTGTCCAATCTTGGAAGCACTTCTGGAACTCGTTGTGGTGTTCATCCTTTCATGATTCCGTTCAGTCTCTGGAATGGAAAGAAGTCGCAGAGAACCATGTCCGGCGAATACGTAGTTGAGGCAACGTAACCGTTTTGTTTTCTGCCAAATAATCACGAGCAAGCACGGTTACATCATCGTGATCAGTTTACACAATTAGTTTTGCCACAATTCTGGTCGTTTTCTTCGGATTGCTTCAACCAATTTTTGGCGTATAACTTCCAGGTAGTATTCCTTATTGATCGTACGACCACAAGGCAGGACCTCATAATGCACTATCCCATTGTAATCGTAGAAATAATAAGAACCACCTCCACATACGATCGAACTTGTCGAATTTTTATCGCTCTTGGCTCTCTGGGTCCGGCCGGGGTGGCCGAACGGTTCTAGGCGCTACAGTCTGGAACCGCGCGACCGCTACGGTCGCAGGCTCGAATCCTGCTTCGGGCATGGGTGTGTGTGATGTCCTTAGGTTAGTTAGGTTTAAGTAGTTCTAAGTTCTAGTGGACTGATGACCTCAGAAGTTATGTCCCATAGTGCTCAGAGCCATTTGAACCATTTTTGGCTCTCCGAGAAGTTTCCATTGGGACGATTGGGCCGTGGTTTCGACATCTAACCCGTACACCCTGGTTTCTTCACCAGTTTATACTTCTTTGGAATTTTTGGATCGTTGTCGACGTCGTACAGGAAATCCTAAGTAACATGTACGCCACGTCGTTTTTGGTAGAAATTCAACTGTTTCGGAACAAACTTTGCTGCTTTGATGTTGTTTCGATGATTTTCTAGATCCATTTTCATTACTACTTTTACATAGTGGTCGGTAATTGATTTTCGAGGGCGATCGTCGTCTTTAACGTCTTCTCGATCCTCTTGGAAACGTTTATACCACTAGTAAGCTCTTGTTTTACTCATAGTAGATTCGTCAAAAGCCACAGTCAACATTTTGAATAAGGTGCTGCACTTTGTTTCACTTTTCATGCAAAATTTAATGCAAAGTCTCTGGTCCATCTTTTCGAAAGTAAAAATTCGCCAAGCACTCGAAAACATGTATAACCTTTTCCACTGTCAACAATAATCTAAGTATCCAAAACATTTGGAAATCCAAACACATATCATGAACATGTGCACCAATAGCATACCACAGTTGTCGGAAATCGAATGTAAAAGGTCCGAAAAATCAAAAATTCGCCTTACTATTTGATCACACCTCGTACTTGTAACTGTTACGTAATGGCGGCCGCTGTGGCCGAGTGGTTCTAGGCGCTTCAGTCCGGAACTGCGCTGCTGATACGGTCGCAGGTTCGAATCCTGCCTCGGGCATGGATGTGTGTGATGTCCTTCGGTTAGTTAGGTTTAAGTAGTTTTAAGTCTAGGGGACTGTTGACCTCAGATGTTAAGTCCCATAGTGCTTAGAGCCAGTTTTTGCTACATAATGCATTTACACAAATGTGTATTACGGGCCACTGAAAATGCTTCATAAGTAAAAAGAAGGGAAACGCATTTGGAGGGGTAAAAAACTGCCTTTCATTTAGTTGCAAAGATGGAAAGTACCTCTACGAAATTTGTTTTCTCTGAAAATGATGGCAATAACACCAGCGGTATGCATTAAAGCCGATTACTGAAGGAGGTGTTTGCGATGCATCTGACAAGGGTTGTTGTGCAGGAGTCTTTGACTGCCCCATGCCACTTTTGACAAATTGAGCGACCCACAATTTGTCAAAAGTGGCATACGCGTTGCGGCGGCCGATGGCGTGGCAGGTAGGCCCTTCGGAAGCCTTAGCGGCCGGCCTGCGCGCGCCCTAATAAAATCAGGGGCTTCCCCTGGCCGCCGCTCATTTGCCGTGTGTCCTTTGTGCTTCCTCCCCCCCCCCCCCCCTCCCCTAACAGATATCCCCCCGCAAGCGGGTCCAATTTAAGAAATCAGTGCAGCCAGTCATCAGGCGACTGCCAACTCCGCACACGTTTCAGCTGTGTGAAGTTCGCGGCGAAGTGCCGAGTGTTGTGCATAGACATTGCTCACAACTTCTACGAAAATATTAAGTACTTGATATGACGCTACACAATGTTTCTCTTGCACTGGAATTCGTAATGTGCCTCTATAAAGATAGGCAGCGCGCTTCCTCAAATAGATAGGCAGCGCTGGAGACTGAGGTGGACGCCTAGTAAGCATCTTTGGTCAATACTTATCGGTGAATCCCATTGCCATCTCATTTTCTCACCCAATTATTTGTATAATGAAAGCGTTCCATAAAGCGTAGACTATCTTTCAACTAAACTGAACGAGGCCAAAGACCAGATTTATTTGATTGCTGACGTTGTTCTTCAACAGTACAGCAGATTTTTGTCTGCTTATGTGCATTAGTTTGCATTTAGTAACGCTTTTAAGTAGTTGGCAGCCAGTGAATCATTCGCTAATCTTCCACATTTCATAATCAGCTGTAGAGTGGGTCTCACAGCTTTGTTTGCTCTAGAGCCGCAACAAAACGCGCTGGAGGCATAGTGGTGCAAATTCCTGATTTGCACGGCTGTGGGGCTGAACTCGAGCAAAAATGCAAAATAAAATAAAAGTTACGTGGAGACAGTCAATCGAGGTTTTATTTGAGCACTATGATTATT
The DNA here is from genome assembly GCF_023897955.1 of Schistocerca gregaria. Classification (NCBI taxonomy): domain Eukaryota; kingdom Metazoa; phylum Arthropoda; class Insecta; order Orthoptera; family Acrididae; genus Schistocerca; species Schistocerca gregaria. The sequence continues at coordinate 800,389,579 of NC_064921.1, read as the reverse complement.
CAGCCTAGTAGTTGTGGAAAGAATGAGGTGAAGAGTTAAGCCACTGGTTTTAGCCACGGTATGACCCATTAACGTAACTGTTTGATTGTAAAATTAATTTTATTTTTTAGTTCCAATAGTCGTTGTGAGATGCCGTTGTGTTTTCCACATTCTCTACTACACACCGTCTAATAACAGATGGAGCATAGATGAGCTTAATGTTCTGCCGAAGTTGGTGTCACAATGTCCAGATTGTAAGTAATACCTGAGCATTGCTCCGTTATATTGGCAGCATAGATGTAGGTTTTCCATCCCATTACACCAAAAGAGAATACTCTTACGTGATTCTTGCTCCGCCTCCTTTTTTGGAAAAAAACACCTTACTAGATTGTTAACCATCAGCAGCCTTCCAAAGCGATGCTCATTATTAGATGAAATTCCTGTTTCTAAAGCCCCCGATGTGCTGAAGCTGAAGGACGATGTGAAATGCTAGGTATGTGTAGAAAAGAAGCGTGACCTGATACCGGGATAACACATTTGCATGCTGTATCGAAATGTTTGTTTCAAAATTCATAAAATGCGGTTCTGCTTTTCAGAATTTATAAACTGCGCTTCTGCCAAAGATCAGTCTGTTTCCATCTGGTGTTTTTCACTCATTACCTCATTACCTGCAACACTGAGGGAAGGGCGACAAGTGAGCGCTCCAGTCAGTAGTGTACCAGGTACCCTATCTCTGTAGACTTACACCGAGTAATGCGGCGCGACATTCACGTCGTCAAGGCTGTTCCAATTGCACAAACGCTAAATATGCCATTCATTTCACGTTATGTTTCGAGAATCTCCGCAGCAGAATCAGTATAAACAGGTTTTACTGATTAAACCGTTGACGTACCGAAACCTTTTCTGCGTAGAAGTACACTCCACCCGTATTTTTGAGAGAGTCGAATACGTATATGAAAATATTCCATGTTCCTTTCTTTTTCGGCTTGTGTACGTATAAAACATCAGCGAGAATGTACTACCACTTCCAAGGAAACTGTTATTCACAAATCCGTTTAAGGATCGCCTTATTCCAAAACGGCATCTGTTTTCAGGTGTGCGTCAAGTTGTATACAAAGTAGTTCCTGCTGGCATTATCTTACTAAGTTCTTTTACAAACATTGTTATCCAGAAATGCGTATCTTTTCCTTCAGTAAGTGTTTGCGCAAAGGAACGACGGACTTCGGTGTTGACATTCAAGTTTTCAATTACGGGATTAGCTTTCGAAGCTTGGTTGTGCGCACCGTGAGTCATCTAGCGGCAGCCTTGCGAGGTAAGCGCACAGCGCCTGTGCGGGGCGGTCGTTGGCGGAACTAGATCGCCGGGCGAGGCAGCAACTGAACTGACGTAACCAATCATACCCGAAAGCCTTTTTGTGGCAGTGCATATGTAAATGCGATTAATTCCTACGCTCTATGAGTATCACAAGTATCAATGTATTGTGTGTGTAGAGGGTTTGGAAACAGCACCAATCCCCTGCTCAGATATGCTGTGAACACATGCAGTTTTTTCAAACCGATTGCGTAAAACTCTAATTGTACACCCTAGACAGAGTAAAATTGTAACGAAGCAGCAGCAACTGTTATAATTAATTGACTCACATACAAATTTAAATAGTGGCTAATACAGACCAACAGTTAATTGAATCGTTTGAAGCTTTGTTCGTGTTCGTGCTCCACAGTATTTATTTATGTATGTATGTATTAATGATGCAACTGTTTGTTTTTCGGTTCATGGTTATAACAAACGGCGTGAACTGCAATGTATAGTTCTTTTTTTGCTGTCACCACTGATATAGAGCAGCTAATTAATTCTTTTCGGCGTTAATTGTCATCGTACGACTGCACAAACCAAACAAAAATTTTCACTGTCTGACGTTTTCTGGCATTTGCATCAAATTTCAGACAGCTAACTGAGTGCAGCAAATCATTTTATACAGAGATTTGTACCAGAATTATTTTGAAAACAGCTGTCTTGTAGGAAGTACGGTTGACTAGTACCTTTTCTCTTAGCTTAATGTTTCCACTGAATTTTATTGACTAATATTTAAGACTGGGTCAATTATAGTCAATGCTTTTAATGGCTACAACATTGTGTTATTTTATTATCTTATACTTACTTTTCCGAAAAGTTTGTTTTAATTTCTGCACATCGTCATCATCAGTATACATCCTATTCCTTGCCACTAGAACCGGTATCTTCTCTATTTCATACTCTTCTCTTTATTTTTGGATATTTTCGACATTTTATTTTCATTTCCTGTAAACAAATATGGCGATTATGAGCATCTTTGTCTTACCTATTGTCTAATGTTACCTTTACGATACTGTGTTCAAATGGCTCTGAGCACTATGGGACTTAACATCTTAGGTCATCAGCCTCCTAGAACTACGTAAACCTAACTAACCTAAGGACATCACACACAACCATGCCCGAGTCAGGATTCGAACCTGCGTCGTAGCGGTCGCGCGGTTGCAGACTGTAGCGCCTAGAACCGCTTGGCCACTTCGGCCGGCCGATGCTCTGTGTCGATCTGTATCCTCAGATTTTGATTTCGATAAACGTTTAGTATTTTTCTTTATTTTTACTCTGTCTTATCTTCAAACACCTTGTAGAGTTTTTTCCAGCTAATATTGTCAGATGCTTTTTCCAGACCACTAAAGGCTACGTAGGTATTTGATTCCTATGTTAGGTATTTGATACCTATAGGTAATTCCAGTGTTCTTTCTAGCAAGTCCTTGAATGATTTGATGGCTTCTCTTGGTCATATTTTGATATAAAGCCAAAATGACCCTTTATTTAAGTCCTAATTCTCTTCCACATTTAATTCTTTTTTTTTGGATTTCAGTATTTTGTTACACCTGAAATAAGGCGTACCGTTCTGTAATTGGAGCAGCCTGTTGCATCTTCTTTTTTTACGCAGGAGTATCGTCTTGCTTTCTATAAAATCGTTTGAAAGAGACCCTTAATCATTACAACAGTTTTTAATTTTAAAAATTACGTCTTTCATTTTTTTCTCCTCAGTTTTGCCAGAGCTCAACTGCACTTGAACATGGAACTTCCTTTCGTGTAAGTGCTTACGGTGGCGCTTCAATTCCATCTCAATAGTTGGAAGGGCATACTTCATCTGCTTGCAGTTTTTCTCTTTCTTCGATGTAATCTTCTTCTGAAATATCTTTGGCTTTGTAAAGTACTTCAAAATTTCCCTTCTAGCTGTTAACTACTTCATCTGCATTCAGTAAAAGGTTTTTCTGGTGATGATGCCCTGAATTGTAATTTCAACATTTTCCAGGACGCCATAGTTCCATTTAGTAAGTACATATTAAACATTATTTGTTAACTGTGAGTACCTGCTTAACGCCACTCGATTCAGCACTCAGCAGAGACAACGGTGTTGGGTTGTGAATAGTTGAGTGACGGTACTGTGCTGAAAATGAAATACTTTTAGTTAGTGCGATCTTCCGCACATTCTCCATATCAATTGTGACCTGTGCCACTGCTTTTTCTGTTGTTTTAACATTTTTAATGATCACGCTTGGGATACTGCAGTCTCCGTCTCATCTTGTAGATGCTCCACCCATTATCTTGTACTTCACGATTTATGTACTGTTTGCTAAATAAGAGAAATGCTTATCAGGGGTTTGCTGTGGGTGCTGTATTAGTCTCTGACACCACGACAGCCAATTGTGGTTTCAGTAATACGAGATTTGTAGCGTTGCCATAAGACTGCGTGCCGAGGCTGATCAGTGGAACACATTATTTATGGATTCGATGGAGAGGTTGCCTCGAAGTTGTTTGTAAACTTTTGAAATCCGGAGCTATGACAGTGTGGTGGTAAGATTTTAAGAACGAATGCTTGATGATGGCTACGCGGCAAGTTACGTGAATCAGTGAATTACGCCCCACTTCGGGGGCTAGACGCACTATAGAAACATTTACAAAAATGTTTTTATTTTATTTGATATGCACACTATCAAACAGTCGTGTATCATGTTATATTACGAGAATAATAACGTAGATGCATAGTTGCATTAATAATGAGGGGGCGTACAAGTTAATTTAAAATAACTGACACTGGGTACTATTTGGAGGAGACGACATTGATAAGAATTGGCCTTACTCCCGTCTAAAATAGTTTACGAAATTGTGGGAAAAACAGGTCAGGATTACAGGACTAGTTTAGCAAACCACGACGAAAACAATAGTTGTAAATCCAATTTCAACTTGGACTTGAATGCGACTTTTTGAAGCTATAGACGACATAATTGTGTTGAGAGAGTCTGCGACTGTATTGAAATTTATGCTAATTCTCATTTATTGTTCCGTCTCAGTTGCACATTTTTAATTAGATTACATGTTTCTATTCCTATGGATCATCGTCAGATCTAACAAGTGTTCTGACATGTGGTTCTGAGTAGACAAGACGGGTAGCCGACACAGCTACTTAGATCTGAAGATGATTAAAACTGACCGCAACCGTTAACATAATTAAAAATCTGCAACCTAGACGGAACAGTAAATGACAATTACCTGCAACTATTAGAAGCTTTGGAAGGCCACCGCCACTGTGCTCCGCGTGGTACTCAGTCCCTGACGACTGTGGGGGCCGCGATGAATTTATTGCGGCTTGGATTGCGAATCAGTGGCTTTGTGGCATTCGAGATTCTCCTACAGGGATTGCACGGTCTTACGTTGGTTCGGCGAATTCAGACATCAAAGAAGTTACCACGAAGGAGAAAGGCAACTCAGGCACCCGGTGTCAGCCGATACCAGAGAAAACGCATTCCGTGTTCGCGGAATCATGGAAGAGGATGCCCACAGCACCTTCGCTATGCTCTTGGATTATATCAGGCGGCACCTGCACGAGCTCACGAGTGACATTCCATGTCAGGAGTGTGGCTACTCCATCGCGTAACTCACCAACATTTTGCGTTCTGTTACCAGTGCTTGAATGGAATAATTGATAGTAGCTTGAAAAGAGATTATAAGATGAACATTGACAAAAGTAAAGCAGTGATAATGGAATGTACTCGAATTAAATCCGGTGGTGCTGAGGGAACTAGATTAGGAAAGGGAGACACTAAAAGTATTCGACTAGTTTTCTACTTGGAGGGCAAAATAACTGGCCATGGCCGAAGTAGAAGTGATATATGTGCAGCCCGACAATAGCGAGAAAAGCATTTTTGAAAAAGAGAATTTTTTGACATCTACTATAACTTCCAAGAGCTCAAGCGTCTCCCGTATTATAAGTATTTGTCTTCAGCGTAGCTTTGTACGGAAGTGAAACGTGGCCTGTAAAGAGTTCACACAAGAAGAGGATAGAAGCTTTTGAAATGTGCTGCTACAGAAGACTGCAGAAGATTATATGGGTAGATGGAATAACTAATGAGTAGGTACTAAGTCGGATTGTGGAAGAAAGAAATTTATGGCACAACTTGAGTAAAAGAAGGGATCGGCTCATGCAACACATTCTGAGGCATGTCAGTTTGGTAGCGGAGGTAAGTTCTAATGGTTCAAATGGCTCTGAGCACTATGGGACTTAACTTCTGAGGCCATCAATCCCCTAGAACTACTTGAACCTAACTAACCTAAGGACATCACACACATCCATGCCTGAGGCAGGATTCGAAACTGCGACCTTAACGGTCGCGCGGTTCCAGACTGTAGCGCCTAGAACCGGTCGGCCACTCTGGCCGGCGCGGAGGTAAGAATTATAGAGGGACAGCAGGAGATGGGTACAGTAAGCAGCTTCAAATGAATGTAGTTTGGAGTAGTTATTTGAAGATGAGGCTTGCACGGGATAGACTAGCGAGGAGAGCTTAATACAACCTATTTTCGGACTGAAGACAATTGCTTGAGGGGTTATAGGGGTAGCTAACAATTGATATTGAACCTCACAACTGGTGACGAGACGTGTGTTGCTACGCTGCGTTTTCTTTGTGAGCTTCTCGGGGAATTCTGGAGAAGCTACAGCTGCCTGGGATTTTGTTGCAGTACAGCTTCACGTTTGCTTCTGTTGGCCCAAACCGGAGGCAACAGTTTCACAGGTCGATCACAATATGGAAAGTATTGTAGAATAAACTACGTTCACGCTTAAAACGATCCTCGGCATTACGTTGCTGTGAATTTTCTCTTAATTATGCCCTTATACGCCCGTAGCAGATTTTCTCTTCTGATGTAAACGACGGTAAATTCAATGCACGCCGTCGCTACCAGCGGTCAGTGGTTGACACGGGAACCCCGTCCGCCAAAAAACGTGGTGCATCGTATTCTCCTCCAGCCTTAAGCCGTCAGTCTCATAAATGTAGGAGGTGAGCCGGACATATGGCACAGTGTGGCAGTAGATTAGCTTAGATCTGGCCGTTGCTACCCCATTGGCAAAATGCGAGGCTTCTGTGTGCTAAGAGGAACATTTCTTCTGCAACCCAGATTCGAATCAGTTGAAGGTGCGATCCGAAGGCGGTAGGGCGTCCGTGGCAACAGAAGCTGAACGGCAGTATCCGTGCGCCTGTCGCCACAGCCGCCGCCTCGGGACCGCTCGCTGTCCCCGGCCGGTCACCTAGCTTTTTAATGTTTATTGTTTACCTGCACCATGGTGCCGTAGCACCCGTTATCGGCGTTGAGACTGTACGAATCCGGGTTGCGGAGGAAATGTTCCTCACCGGAACTTGACCGTCAAGAGAAGGAATAGAACTGATGCGCGTTACAGCACATGATCTTCAGGATTCTGAGTTGATCCACAGTTATTCCGTGTAGTGAGCACACGTGACACTTTCGACGCTCGTAAATATATGTATCACTGGTCTTAAATGCTGTTTGTTAGTTTATTCACAGCAGACGGTATTAATGTATTCACGATCGTTTCCCTGATAAGTATGAACATAATTTTCCTGTTTCTAGAGCGTTGTGCTTGGAATATCGGCGAAAAAGTGAGCTTATTTTGTGTTCAGATAGAATTTGTCACCTGCAGAGCTTATTTTGTGTTCAGATAGAATTTGTGACCTGCAGATTTTCTCTTCTGATGAAAACGACGGTAAATTGAATGCACATTTGTATTTCGTACAGTATAAAGGAAAAAAAAAAAACATTACGGGAGTCTTTTGTAAGCATATTTACAACTAAATGCCGTCCGTGTGGTACACGTAAGCAAATAGATTGTCGTTAATTCAGTTGCTAGTTATATCCAGTTTTACTTATTATTTGCTATAAGATTCTGCTAATCATGAATTAACATTTCAGGTAATATTGTTTTTCAGATTAACTCTAAAATGCCAAATGATGTGCTAATATAAATTATTTCCTCTGACCGTGAAAATGTAGCGTGATTACTGAAGATATACATGACGAAACCAGTTCATGCATACATTTAAATGCAATGGGAATACTATTTACTCGTTTTCAGTTGGTTTTTATGGTTACAGGGATCATGTTGACACTAGTGAGTACTACGTTTAGGTCTACAAGAATGACTTCACGGAGATGGCGTAGTTTCGTGGCTGGCGAGGTTCTGGCGAATCGTGTAATGACCCACTGCCAAGAGGTTACAGAAAGGCGTGCAGAAGATCCAGAATTTAGAGGAGACTGATGCAGATGATGTGACTACTGCCTGTGCAGTAACTGATTGTAGGTTGGGTAACACGTCTAGTACACATGCGGCAGGTAGAGTGGACTGTTTACTTGCGGCCGAAGAAGCATTTCATAAAAGTCGTGGAATACTGCAGTAGATGCAAATGTGCATTTGTATACATAGACGGGTCATTTGCAAAATAGCTGTCTCCTGGCGGGTACATATTTACTAACAGAAATTGACATTGGTTGCTGAGATTTTTCAGACTTTTTCAGCACTGATTTTGTGCTCCTGATTCACTGGTGTGAATATTTACCACCCCGTAACACAAGTCTCACTTAAAAATACATAATAAATTCAACAGTTTTATTGGTTATTGTTGCCAATGATTACATACTAACATTCCTTTCATTGCTACGCGGGATAAAAACATTATAACGCGTAAACGGTGTTCTTTCTATGCAAATTGAAGGGCGAGAAAAGAGAGAAAAGGGAAGGAACTTATGATATCAGTTGCATCAGGAATTAATGCGGAATCAGCGGCGACGAGCGAAAGTGCGTGTCGGACCGGGACCCGAACCCGGGATCTCCTGCTTACTAGGCGGTGTGTATCGCCTATACGAGGACTACCTCGACACGCTGCCCGGCCACTACCTATCCCCAGTCCCCGTACATGTCTCCCAAGCTCTCTCATTTTTAGATTCCCGCTGGAGGTCGAACGTAAATGTGCACCCGCAGTGGAGGTTGTGGATTCATTGCCCTTCGAGGAGAGTAATTTATATGTGAATGCGTCGTGTCTGTTATTTCGGACCACCCATTCATATATAAGGTGTTCTTTTTGTCCGGTGGAGGGGGGGGGGGGATGTTAAACTCGATCATTGATAGGAAGCAAGTTGCTCGCCAGCAGCTGGTTTCACCCTCTACCTTCGCCGCAAGCAATACAAACGCTATACTTCATTGCACTGGAACTCGTGAAAGATCGTCTAGATTACTAATGTAGACTGACAGCACTACCTTCACCCATACCAAATATTAAGTGTTGATGTGCTTGAGTAAGGAATCCCAAATCAGTGGAGCTTCACGGCAGTGTCTGTTTGTTAAGTGCCGGAAGTAATTTATTACTGGTAACGTAAGATCAGGTCGTCAGTGCGTTGTGTAAATTGACAGTTACTGTAGCAATTTCTGCTGCACGAGCCACAAACGATTTATTTTTCTTGTACGCGCACATTTTCAGCATATAACGGGCTGTTTCAGAGTTGGTACCGTATACCAGAACTTTCAGAAAAAAAAAAAAATTATAAACCTACTGAAGACAGCACGTAATGAGTCAAAACAGGTATGATTGGGAAAAGAATAAATCAGTTGTGTCTCACATGGAACAGAATTATCTAATACTTTTTCCGATTTTTCCTTGCAAGCTCAGGACTGCGATATCCAATAAATGACTTAATGGTGGCGAATTAGGCATTCAATACTTGGCAAAGGGTAGAATCTGAGGAGGAAGAATGGCACATTTTATCTTAAGTAAGAGCTATTTTTTTATCCATGCCTTTGTGTGGAAATTTGAGAGTAATGAATATGTTAAATTTTAGAAACAATACACGCACCTGCGAAATGATTGAGCGCTTTTGTGTGGGTGGGGGGGGATGAAAGTCTAGCTTGCCGCAGTAAGGTGCTCCACGTGCCTCAGCGGTACAGATACCCGTACTGTAAGTCGCCATCGTTAAATTCTGATGCCCCGTTCAGTGTAAAGTTTCCATTCGACGTGGTTTTCGGTGCTTTAGAGTCGCAGCTCCTGCAGAGAAAAATCTCGACTTGGGTGCTGGTGACGGGGAGGCGTGCGACGCCGACTGGTGGCGTGGCAGCTGCGCGACCCCTACCCGCACACTAATGAAGGCGCGCTCGTTTTGTCTCGCGCCAGCTCATTTCCTATCGATTTGCAAGCGGCCTGCCTTATCCGCGACCCATATCTCTTTTGTGCGCCGCCTCTTTGGCAGTCGCCCGCTGCTGCTCCCCCGGGCAATCCAATCACTTAGCAGCCCCGCGTCTGTCCTTCTGCCGTGCCCAGCGAAGCAAGCAGCCTACGCGGCGCGGCGCGGCGTCACCCTTAAACACTGCCTGCGGCCGCACGTCCTCGTCCAGGGTTGCCGGAATACCTACGATCTTCTCGTTACTTACCCATACGTTTGCGCCGTTTCTTCGTCGAGGTTGCTGAATGATCTTTTCTTTGATTTTTTAAAAAAATTCCATTAGTTGCACATTGTAGTCAGTCACCCGACTCCCAGTTTCATCGTTTCCGTATTATATAGTAACATTTCAAAATAGAAAACTGTTGGAGGTGCTGTCGTCCAGTGCTTCTGAACTTCGTCCATATTTGAGTTTATCCAGTATTTTCTCAGGACGGCCAGTGAATAACTCTAAATTCAGTCTGTTGAGAAGTGGCAGCTGACTCTTTTTTTTCACAGAAATGTTTACAGGACACGTGAGTACAGTTAGGGATTAGAATTATCTCTTCAGGGAATTACATTGCGAGAAAGCAGGTCAGCACGCCCTTTGCAGTACACACACACACACACACACACACACACACACACACACACACACACACACACATAAGCAGCAGCAGTAAGGAGGATTCTACCTCCGGTCTACTGCCTGAGGAGAGGTACGGTGGTGTTTAAAAGTCTTATTACCTTGTCTACAATTTTTAGGTTCTAAAGCATAGTGTAGCGTGGCCTTTGGTCTCAACTTGCAGTACAGCATCGACCACCGACTACCCACAAAGCTGCGGTAGGCTGCAGAAGAGACTCTAAAAGTTTCTTCTCATCCCCCCTCAGCCAGAACAGCCGTTACTTATAGCACAGTCCGGTCTTTGGTCGCGACCTCCGCTACTGAACGACTGCTACAACGCTTATTGAGGGGCTTCTAGTGAGGCGGTAAAAATAAAACTGTCTCCATTTGTGTTGATGCAGTCACCGCGTCATGCCCTTCGTCTGTCGATGTTTGTGGAAGGTGGATACAGGTATCGTCCCAGCCTCATTTGTGTGGTCGAGCTGGGATTGTGTTCATGTGGTACAAACGCCTAAAGGATGAAGAGTTACGATCGTAGCTGGCAAACAAGTGGTGTATTGCGTGGTGTTTCGGAGTCGTGACGTACCTAAGCCAGAACAAGACTCGTTTCAGGTAGAGTGAAAAAAATTCAGATTTCAAACGTGGATAAAACCATATTCACAGGGTAATTTGTTACGTATTTAATAATTAAAGCAAGGCTTGGTTTCGTGAAATACTGTCATATGAAAATTAGAAAAATATTTTACTGCCGAATTGTTAACTATTGTTTGTTTTTTTTGAGCTCTTAACTTAAACTTTGACGGAAAGAAAAGGAAAATGATGCACTTGATTGGTGTAAAATTTCTGTTGGGAGAACGTACTAACTTTGATTTATTTTGTGTAATGATAAACTGCTATTATATTCTTTTAGTTTCATTGTCGGTGATCCAGCGATAAGTCAGCTGGTAAGAGCTATTAAGATGTTCCAAGAACAGCAGTAAACACACACAGTGAGGGTAGAAATACGACTTGATTTTTTCCTCCAAGTGCTTCGAATTTTTGAGGGACACATGGTTCGCTTGTAGTTTGTGGTCCCTGCAGTTACAGACGATTTATTTTATCGACTTATGACTGATAGGCATATGCAGTATTGTCCAATGATTTAGTTACTATGATTAATGAAGAATTCAAAAACATCCGTCGGTGAACACTGTGCCGGGAATGAATTTTCATTCTGCTGCAGTGTGTGCACTTATCCGAAACTTTCCTGGAAGATTAAAACTGTGTGCCGGACTGGATCTCAAAATGTTTGTCTAGCAGTCGAAACGAGTAGCCAACGAATTGTAAATTAATGTATTATTCCGATCAAGACTATTAAAACTTTTTTTAAAGAAATATGTCAGATCTCTTATCTCCGGTACCTGATGATGTCAGGTCTTGCAAACATGTAATATTAGTCAATCTAGTATGTATATACAACCCTGTTGTTCACATTTATGGCGTCGAGCTCCTCCGATCTAAAACCTTACATTTCTGTGTTTTAGATCGGTTGAGAAACGAAGGCTACAAAGCAGTAACAAAATCAGGAGACGAATTTGTCTCTTATATTATTGCTGTTACTACAAACGAGTGCGTAGAGATTCAAAGGAGCAATGCTATGTGCAGCAGAGACAATATTAAAATCATCCAATATGGGCGGAATTCGTTCAACAGTGTCGTGGAAATAATGATTTAACTCATATTTACTTTTTTCTTTATAGTCAGTGCTACCGCGTTCGTAATGGTGCCACATAGATAACTGGTGTGATAGTACGAGAATCTTTTGAAGCTAAATTTCTGTGGATAAAGATGTTCAGCAATCTTTAACAGATTTATGTTGATAAGACAATCGTCTCAAACTAAGAAGTAGCTGAAACTCTAGTGTTAATGTTCTAAAATGCCATTACTAATACCCTGAAATGAAACGTTTTACCTAATTTCAGTTTGATCATCTAACACTGATAACCGAACGACATCAAGTAGACTGAATAGTATTTACCGGCAGAAGTAGACTGATTCGTATTTACCGGTCTCGGAGCGCTTGTCAAAGTGTCTGTGGTTTTCGCTACCTCGCTTGTTGACTGCATGTGTTCCGCCGTTTCAAAGTCGAGTAGGACAACAACGTCCGCTAAATTATGAGCCGTTGTTGGGGCCTCGTTACTTGAAGTTCAGATAGCCTCATAGCACAATCAATAACGAAAGGGGCGCGCGGCGCGCACGGACCGCCTCAACTGTTCTCCGCGCGCCAGCACAGTGTCTGGGAGACAGCCACGTCTGTCTCGTGAGACGGTGATGCACTTGTGTTTGTCGATGGCTCATGCCTGCAATTTCCCGTACTTGCAGCGTTATGGGGTTGCGTCCCGTGATGCTTCATTCAGTTCTCCTTCCTGCGCGGATCTGTTAGTACAATGTGTTGCATTTTGAAGTCATTTCGACGCCACCAGGATTTTGAAGTTCATTTCGACGCCACCAGTGTCCGTTTGAGATGAAAGAAAGTAATTTCTAGTTTGAATTCTGGAAGGGATGGTTCCGAATAGTCAGAAGCTTTTGCAGAGCAAGGAAGCAGAGTAGAAGAGAGACAACACCCCAGAGGGAGCTATGTCTGTCGGAAAAAGCGTCTGTCCTAAGTTCACTTACGTTTCGAAACGATATGTAACACTGCAGCATTCTTTACTTCGAGAAAACAAATAGCGCGTGCAATAAATTCTTTATAAGCTAAAATGCGGTTACAGTTCAGGGACTGCTTGCCGTTTAGGGCTTCCTTCGCTGTCTGACCAAAGTAAAGATTACAGGGATCAGAGTGGCACATCGGTTGTCGTTAGCTTAACAAAGGCGATGTACGTTGCCTTATGACGCAAGCAGCAGTTAACCATTTTAAGAGGGAATTAATTTCTAGATCCCATAGTGATGTGATAGGTGATGGACTGATTCTTAAGTGCGTAGTGATTAAGCCAATGTCTGCAATTTTTTGTTACTATTTATAGTTTATCATTATTTTATGTGAGACATGCATGTCACACTGTATTCGAGGGGTAATAAATATTAGCATTTTATGAGAAAAGGAGGAGAGGCTTTATAGAATGAGCAGTAATATTGTGTCAGTACGGTTGAATTATTCCAGACTTCTGTGAAATCTTTCATAGGAAGAACTGGTATGTAGTGGCGCTTTGCAGTGGACTGGAGCTTCTACAGCGCCCGTTTGTGTTCTGTGGAAGATGCTTTTCTATCACTTGTAGCGGTACTGCGTCAGGACCTCAACTTTGTACTGGTTCGTTTTTTGTGAGAACAGTTTGCAATTCCCTTCTTTTCATCTATTTCTTCAAAGTGAAAGCTTTCTAACAAGAGCAATGGGCAAAGATACTGTGTCGCAGTGACCATGTTTGCAACAGTTTTCAGTTATATATGAGACTTCGTGGCTTCATACTTCACATAATAGCAACGACACGTCTAAAAAGAACGTGTCTTGTCTTTAGTAGACATTCTCGCGAGGAGGAATCAAGATAAATAGTTCATAAAAACACAAACTCCGAAGAAAGTAAAGACTTCGTTTCAAATAACTTCCTTTAGGCCGCAAATAGTTGGTAACTTAACAAAGGGTCGCAACAGCACACAGTGTAGGACATTTGTGTCCACGAGCACTGGTAAACAAATATGTTGGTAGACCACTCGTTATAACAGGATCAAGGACACCATTCACTCATCCGTAGAATCAGTCTAATTACCTGAAAAGTTTTCTAGAGAAAAGTTAAGTTTATTCGGTTGTTAAATGGTAGCTTTTCTGCTACTTAGTGTAGTTATTTTACAATGCAGCTATAGCACATCCCTTTCAAACCCTTGTTACTTATTGTTGCGAATGTCTAATTAGGCTTGCTGTTATTTAGTAATGACTGCTAAGTTTAATTAATTGTACCTACAACAAGTCGGGTCGAAGTGACTTTGGACAAAGTTATTTAACTGAGTGATGCTACATTCTTATTCGCTTGACTGTAGAAACATTTAGAAACAAATCCCAAGAAAAATTGGCATAAATTGTTACAAAACCTTTTCATTAATAACAGTTAGTCCAGAAATGCACATGGAAAAATAACAGTACATAAATCTTAGATTGCGAGGCTGCGTGATTTCATTGTAGTAAAAGCTGTTATAAAGTCAATTACAATCGAAATATGCGTGTCAGAACAATCACACACTTCACTTCTTCCAAAAACTTGCGAGAGTGATTGTATTCCTGGCGTGAAACAACGTCAGCATGTTAACTACGGTGTCATGTTGAACTAACACTGTAAACAACCAGTCAGTTGTGAGTGACAGTGTTAACCAGTGGACGTGTGCCAGTGAAACAACTAACTGCACATCTCTAAATTGAATGAAGAGAAAAGACCGCTATTATTTTCTATGTACATGAATGACCTGCGGACAGGGTGCGCAGCTGTTGTTTGCTAATGTTGCTGTGCTGTACGGGAAGATGTCGCCAGACAAAATTTCTGGTTGATGTTATTAATGACAACAAAATCTAAATGTAGAAACACGTACCTTAATGCAGATGAATAGGAAAAACAAACCCATAGTGGTCGAATGCAGCATTGTAGTGCCCTTCTTGACACGGTCAAGTCGTTTAAATATCTGGGCTTAACTTTGTAAACTGATATGAAATGGAACGAGCGAGTGAGGATTGTGGTAGGAAAGGCGAATGGTCTAATTAGGTTTATTCGGAAGATTTGGGGAAAATGTGGTTCATCTGTACAGGAGATGGCATATAGGACGCTAGTCGGACATATTCCTGAGTCGTGCACCAGTGTTTGCGATCTGCAACTCGTCGAATTAAAGGAAGACATCGAAGAAATTCAGAGGCGGGCTGCCAGATTTGTCACGGTAGCTTCGAGCAACACGTAAGTATTAGAAAGATGCTTCGTGAAATCAAACGGGAATCCCTGGAGAGAAGGCGACGTTGCTTTCGAGGAACACAATTGAGAAAATTTAGAGAACCATCATTTGAATCTGACTCAAAAAGATTCTACTGCCACCAACATACATTTCGCGTAAGGCCGACAAGAATAAGATCCGAGAAACTAGGATTCAAAGGGAGGCACACAGTCCGTAGTTTTCCCCGTGCTCTATTTTCGAGTGATCAGAAAAGGAAATGACTAGTAGTGTGGTACGTGGTACCCACAGCCGCGCACCGTAAAGTGGCTTGCGAAGTATGCATGTAGATGCAGATGTGAACGTAGATGCAATGTTCCGCATACTTGACTACCGAATAAAAACAGTGCCTCATGAACATCTGCCGCGACGTGACTGAAATTTCAGTTCAACGCGAAAAATTCTTTTCTGCAAAATAATCATGTGAGGGGTTTTGATTTTGTCAATACTAACCTACTACAAACCGACAAAGTTCCAAAATTCACACGAAGGCTCAATGCTTTGATGACATGGTTCACATTGAAGCTATTGTGACTCGCGTGTTGAACATCATCACAAATGAGGACTTTTCGGTAGTATCGCTCGGTTGTATGAACATTCTATTTGTTATCCTCAAGTGGGCAGAAAACTTTGTAAGAGTACCCGAAGCACTGTTTATTAATCCAGTCTCGAAAATTTTTGGACTGGTGGAGCATAATACTATCGCGAATGGTCATCAAAGTGATGATTAATGTCTATGCAGTCAGAAGCAGTATTCTTGTCAAAAGAATTAGGAAGTAAAACACATGAATTAAACTCACTCTATTGTCATACAAATGAATTTATACTTTTAGCTGTACTGGAATGCGCAGATGTAGGTATTTTTTGATTATTGTCTCTGTACTGCTGAAAGAGCGTGATGACAATATTTATCTGTTATCGTAACTCATAAATAATGTCCCTGAACAAGGTGCTTGGTCCGCTAACTGTGCAACATGAATCCTAGAGAACTTTTTACACCTGTGAAAAGGGGCAACCTCTGCCCCAAGAAACAGTCGTGGGAAGGCCAGCCTTCTGCTGCACGTCTTGCCAGTGGTCTACAACGGTTATTCCGCCGTTTTACATTTGATGTCAGTACCGGCAGTGGTGATGCAGGTGGTAGGTCGTAAGTGTCACAGAATAAGCTTAGACATTTGAAACATAACGCCATCAAAATATTAGTCGATTTGTGAATACATCATAAAGTTATTATCGATTGAATTGGTCAACTTACTAGTGCAATTCTCTTTATCTTCGGGAAGTTATAATTTACTGCTTTATTATCAAGAAATCTGCGACTGGGGCTCATAAAATGCTGGGTAACACCTCTGATGGGACAAAGATTAGTGAAAGAATCTGCAGAGAATGATTTCAACTGACCTGGCTGACACACACTTTCGATCGTATGAACAAGCGCAAAATTGGATCGATTCATGGATCTACTGAAAAGAAGCTCAGTTCTTCCGCTGCCGGATTCGTATGCTGCCCGAAAATGGGAGGAAGTAGAGACCAGCGATGGACAATACTTTGACTCGTAATTTTTTCGCAAGTTTTGCACAATAAAGTCTCGACCTTCGAGAAAAATCAGCAGAAGCAAAGCTGTAGAACTAATAGATAGGTTTCATATCTGATGACCACGCGGGCCATGAAAGTAGTGTGACACCGTCGCCTTGTAGTGCGTCGTCCACCGAATGAGGTGTGGGAACTGTCATTGCTATATACAAGACTGAATCGCCAGTGTTCGCGAAATCAGAAAGCCACATGATCACGCCCTTATATCTGCTGTCCAAAGGGATGTGTCAGGCGCCATACTGCTCCGTGGCTAGTCAGATTCCAGCCAGCTGTCGTTTATTAATATTGTTGCTCATTTAACTCTGTCGTACGATCTAGGAGTAGTTAGTGGTGAAATGATGCGAGAATATTTGATAAGCGACGCAATTTCTTCTATGCTTGGAAGAAAACTGTAATTGCAAAATTCTTCATTCAGAATTAATATCGAATGAAGAAGCCGGCCAGCTGCGAAGCCATTTTTGCTACCGATCATAGCGGGTACACCATCGGCAGTAACTACAGAACATTTCTTAAACCGTTAGTTATATCAACACACGTTTTAACTGCATGAAAAATATCCAGACCTGTTGTTCGGAGCAACGGATCTAAAGCGAGAAACTGTTAGTGTACAGAAAAGTCTACCATTATTACACGAATAAAATTTAGTATTTGACTTAGATCTTTTGGATCAGTATTCTCGTACACATACAAAGAATAACACCGCCAGTTTGCAATTAATTTGTTTACGCTAGCGGCATCACAATAACCAATTGCTTGTGCTATTTGTATTGCACATTCTTTGAAGAGTTCGCGTCGCTGAACCATTACTGACATCTTGCTAATTTTAAGTATATTTCGAACGATGCAGTTAAACTCTTTTCTTTAAAATCTGATAGTTCGGGCAACTCTCGTATCTATCTCTTTCTTTTTAACTTAACAACTAAAGCAGATTGTTCGTCGTGAGAGTAACGGCCGTGTGTTGCTTCAGGGAGTTAAGAGAAATGTCGAGCATGTAATCATGCTATCTTTGCTTTGACTTCGACATTTATTACGTATTAAGAATGGGGGTTTTTGTTGGAGATTGTGTACAAAAAAGTACTTAATCTCTCACTCCTCACTGAAAACATAGTTTTCGGTATTTTTACTTTTCAACAGTCTTCAGAATCGTAATAGAAAATTAGCCGCAGTAATAAACAAAATGACATCCTGAACAGTAGTGCAACATCAAGGAGAGTAGATCTGAATAAAATAACGAAAGCAAGCGGAGTAACAGAAAAGCGATGCCTCTTCGAAATCGGACAGCCAGGAAAGGTGCGAGAGTCTATGCGTTGAGGAAATAGTCAAAGAGACAACCGAACCATTGGCTGCGGGGAGGCCGTTGAAGGAGGAAGCGCCCACTGGAAGGGAATGGCCACGCTTTCGAAAAAAATGGCTCTGAGCACTAAGGGACTTAACTTCTGAGGTCATCAGTCCTCTAAAACTTAGAACTACTTAAACCTAACTAACCTGAGGACATCACATACATCCGTGCCCGAGGCAGGATCCGAACCTGCGACCGCACCGGTCGCGCGGTTCCAGACTGTAATGGCTAGAACCGTTCGGCCACCCCGGCCGGCAGCCACGCTTTGCCAGGCCTCTAATAAACATATCGAATCAAACGAGGCAGAGTCCCAACGTGGCCCGAACGTCGACTGGAACCTAAACAAAACAGAACGAAACATTTTCAGTTTATTTCTTTATTTTCTTACTTTTGGTTTCACGGCCACACAAGCAACCATTGTTTATACATATCAGTAACAACTGTTAGTTTTCAGTATTATCTATGTACAAATTTAAATCGTTTCATGCCGGCCGATGTGGCCGAGTGGTTCTAGGCGCTTCAATTTGGAGCCGCGTGACCGCTACGGTCGCAGGTTCGAATCCTGCCTCGGGCATGGATGTGTGTGATGTCCTTAGGTTAGTTAGGTTTAAGTAGTTCTAAGTTCTAGAGGACTGATGACCTCAGATGTTAAGTCCCATAGTGCTCAGAGCCATTTGAACCAAATCCTTTTATGGCAAAAGACATATAAGTTTTTAAAAATTGGTATGTATACTTCATGGTTTTTAATGTACAAAATTTGAATTAAGGTCTGTTACAACAAACGGTGTATTAGTTTAAGCTGAACAGTCTGTGCACGTTCTCTTCACTTAAAGTGTGCGATTTGTGGCCTGGCTAACTGGGATCCGTCGTCCAGACAGTGCAGTTCTTGGTTTCCGCTCTGCGCCCTCGGAGTGGCAGTGATCCCGTGCTGCCGGTGTTCTCCTCCTCCTCCTCCTCCTCCTCCTCCCCACCGCACTCGCAGGACCTAGATTTTGATTCTGACGCGGCTGATCGTATGGACATTCCCAATTCCTTGACAGTTGCGTAAATGAATTTATATACCCTAACGCCCGCTTTTCCCAAAGCATTGGGGGCCTTTGTATTCCACAGCACTCAGTAGGTCTACTGTGCGATGTGTCCTGTCAGTCTTTTCGGGACTTCTCAATAGTATGTGGTTCATGTCTTCTTCATCTTCTCCAAAAGTACAAGGAGGGTCGTCGATCGGTCCAGGCGAATTGTTTTTTAAAATGATCACGAATCAATTTCATTCGTGCAATTTTTCTATAAAATCCTCTATTCCACGAATGACACGGAGCATGGCCCAGTTAGACCGTAGCGTCAACTGGTACCGCAGCTTGCAAAATTCAAGTGCTATACGTTCCGAAGACGTAGTGGGCTTTCTTCCGCGTTGTCAAAACGTCGGCAATCGTGTTACAAAATATCAGTAAATTTGCAATTAGAATTAGCACGAATGTTAAAGACATTTATCCGCCGGTCGTTGTATGCAACCATTGGTAACTAAAATGTTACAGTTTAGCGTCGCAGCGGTGTGCACTTCCCGTCGTTGGTTTTCAACTGCAGCACTGCTC
The DNA here is from genome assembly GCF_023897955.1 of Schistocerca gregaria. Taxonomy (NCBI): domain Eukaryota; kingdom Metazoa; phylum Arthropoda; class Insecta; order Orthoptera; family Acrididae; genus Schistocerca; species Schistocerca gregaria. The sequence continues at coordinate 800,369,967 of NC_064921.1, read as the reverse complement.
GCGTACCGTGCTGAGAACTGTTTTAGAGTACAGATCGAAAACTAACTCGACTTTGATTAAAATGATCAATTTAAGTAAAACAACCAGTGCGTTATGATGGGAACGGTCATAACCTAAATGTAGGTGACCAGACGGGGAACCGAACTTTCATTCCTCCTGAATACGCGTCCCCTGTCTTAATCACTGCGCGCCCTCTGCTGGTCAGTTAAGAACGATCGTAAGCAGTAACACTCCTGTAGATTTTCTCTTCACCGTCTCTTCCGTAATCCCCGAATACGACTGTCGCAATGTCCTCTCATTCTGTTAATTCGGTAGCCTGCTGAGAGAGAGTTACGACAAATAAGAGTCACGTTTTCCATTAGGATATTTAAAGTCGATGTTGTGCGACATTAGTCGAAGACCTTAGGCAATATTTCCTCAAATGCGTGGGTAATTGACATTTGGCCGTGTCACGGCGTATTTCGGTACAGCAGTTGAGGTAGTTTCCTGAAAGCGGCGACAGCTCGGAGTGCTCGCAGCCGGTGGAGACGCGGGCTGGCGGGTCACGTGATTGCACGTACGCGCGCCTCTCTGTAATTGGCGATCTCATTCGATTATGCGCGTCCCGGCCTGGCGTGGCGTGCGCGGGAATTCGTTAGGCCGCGCCGCCGGCCCTCCTTTGCCGATCTGGCCTCGTTAAGCCGTCGCTCTGCTCTGCTCTTTTAACCCGCCTTACCCGCGCGGCGGCGTTTTCGAGGGTCCTTTGTTTTGGACCGTCGTGTGGAGTATCTGCATGGAGATGGTGTGTGGTGACTGGCGTTTCCTCCGCGGAAAACGTTGTTCAGCGCCTCGCTTCTGTTATCAGCACAGCATTTCCTGCATTGTTTTAATGTGTTACGAATCACAGTGATCGTAGTAAAGGAAGGCAATTCGTTGGTACTGCTATCAGCTGGTGACCACTGAGTATTGTTTTGAGGGTTTCCTTTTCGAGGGTCTCCTTTTCGAATCGTGGCTGCCATAGATTACGAATGATATGATTCAGTGAAATCGTTCGTAAAGAACGATACACTGACACATAATTACAATAAACTTTTACATTTTACTACCGCACCGGAAAGAATAACTTAATCACCTCATCAGTCAAAAAAGTTTCAAGACTGGGTTATTAAAAATAGAGAAAAATTAAGATGGTGGTTTTAATATTTCAAGTGTGCTACATAGTTCGTCCCCCCTCTTCTCTTGTCACAGTGCCACTCTATACCTCCTTTGGCGTAACGCACAGAACCAATGCAACCGTGTGAAAAGGGCTTCTTTAGAGTGTTAAACGTTTAACACGAACATCACATTGGCGTGAATGTCGCTTGGATCAGCAGAGCGTTGAAAGTTCGTCAGTTTCTTCACGTTGTCTTTGTGGTAGTTTCGTGTAGATAACACCAATTCTCGTCACCCGCGATGAATTTTTCCAGAAAATAATTGTCAGACTTCTGTTATCCAGCCAAGTTACGACAAGTGCCCACGCGTCGTTGTTTTAGTTCGGAAGTCTAGGTGTACGGGACCAACTTCGCAGACTCTTTTCTCTTCCTCAAAACGTTCAGGGGAGACTCTCGAACGCTTGATTTATAGATGCTATTCTACTGCAATTTGTGACGCATCAGTATTGACACATTACGTCCGCACGTCGACTACTTAACACTGCCTTCTCACAACTGACTGGTTGAACGCACGTATGCTGTTTACAGTTGTTAGTTCGAGCTGCCTCTGTAGTTACGGTGTTCACGGCACTTGAGGCGCCACGAAATAAAACAGCCTCGCAGGTTTTTGGGCGGACGGTGTGTATCGTTTTTTTAGAAGTGAAGTGTGTGAACGACATATATTTTTTGTATATTGAGAAATGTAGTTTGTCTGCGTCATGTATTTTCATGATGTTGGTTACTGAATTTGTAGGAGAAGCCGATGAGCGGCTTTTGTATCGGTAAACGTATGCTATTGTAAAAACCATGAAAACAATCTCAAATACTGCGGACATGTTTATGTCAGAACCTACGGTTAGTACCCGCTTCTGAAAGGAACCTCTGCTTTGCGATTGTAGGCCTATAGTGGCCATCTCAGGGCATAAATTTTGTGTGGAAAAGCTAGTGGAAAGTGAGAGGAGACTCGGAAAGACACAAAATATTAGAAGTAAATTGTCACAGATGTGCGTATTGAGATACGTTGTATATTTGTGGGACGTTACTGAGCTCTGTCGCTGCTGACATTGTGAGATATTTATCCACTAGCTTCTATATTGTCGGGTGATGGTAGGTCAAGTGAGAACATATGTAATAGGAAAGAAAAGAATGAGAAGATTGGGGGGGGGGGGGGGGGGAAACCGTTTGCGCCTGTTGTGTATGTCGCCCGTAGTGCACAGCTGTAAAGCACGTAGCACCTACCACAGGGGCTATGGCATTGCTACTGTGTGAGTCGTGATTCCTCAGCTGGCTGCTTACGTTTACCAAACTTAGCGATGGCATTTCAAAGAAGTATCACGTACCAAATTTAGTTTCGATCGTCACTGTAACACTTTAGCGTCGCAGCAAGTGGAGGAACCTAAGAACACTACAGGCAGTATTTGCAGAAGCTGTACGACGATATTGTGACTTAGGAGGACAGACGAATACTGTTGCTTTGTTGCATTCCCGATCTACTGGCATTAACCGTTCCAAGTTGAATAAAGAGATAGTATGGCATTATTGGCCGGAAGAATCCCTATTGTGGTGGTTCGGCCGCCTGGTGCAAGTCTTTCTATTTGATGCCACTTCGACGACATTATCGTCGATGAAGATGAGATGAAATGATTAAAACAAGAGCACCCAGTCCCCGAGCGAACAAAACATCGGATTCGGCCGGAAATGGAAACCAGAAACCAGTGATCTAGACGCAGTGACGCTGTCCACTAGACCATGAGCTGCGAGCTGTGAAGCGGTTAAAATTCGTCACCGTCGTCCAGCTGATATGATGGACCTTTATTTACTCCTCGATGAGCGGGCACAAGTCGTTCACATACCTCGTCGTTGATGCGTATAATTAGCCACAAATATTAAGTTAGCTTCCTTTTATCGCCACATGCAGATGCACTTCTAATTTCCCACAAATCGCGGTACGGTCACCTTGACTTACGATTAGGTACGGTCACCTTGACTTACGATTACACATGATTTCCTGATTCATACTACGTGGAGTCAATGTTATTCTCAAGATGATCACGGTCGTCCTATAATGAATGTAGTAGGCTATGGCTCCAAACGGTACATAGACTTCGTTTTCTTTCGCAGCTTACCTACATGACGGAGCGAAACAGTGGCCCAGATGCTGTGCGATGGGTTCATATTACTACTAGCGGAAAATTGCTCCTATCTGAGCACAAAAAAGGCGAATATGTTCCTCTTTAAAAGATTCTTGACAGAAAAGTGGGGAATCAGTTGCCTGAATCATCATTCCGCGTGCATAACAAAAAAATTTGGCACAACATATCAGCGCTCTTTTAACGCAGGAGACTGTAAATCCTTTTACGCAGTCTCTCTTTGTAGTGAAGACTTCATACTCATAATAGCTCTCTCAGTGCCGCTGTCGATGTACGTCTCTCCACCACTGTCTCCTCTTACCCTCGTCTGTCTCTCACACTGTCTCTGTCTTCATCCCTTTTTTCTCGTTCTTTCTTACCACTGTCTCTTTTTCTGCCATTTTCACTGCCTGTCTGCCCCACTGCCGTTATCTTTGGACCATTCTTCGTCCCTCTCCTTGCCACTGTCTCTGCCATTGCCAATGTCTCTTTCTTTCTCACTTAAAGTCTGCTGTCTTTCTCTTCAACCACCGCTGTTTCCTCTCCTCACATATTCTTTTGGAGGGTTCGCTCGGGGTTTTGATCCCTATATCGGGAATCTTTAACACGTGGGTAATCTCTTTCACTGCCACCTTTCCTCTCCCACCACCATTGTCTCCTCTCTTTCTTTCCTACTGACTCCCTCTCCTCTCTTTTCCATGGTGACTGTCTCTCTAGTACTTCTTTCAACACAAAATGCACGAGTCTGTCCGCATGCCAAAATTTTTGGTGAGGAAGGCGGAATGAGGATTGAGTAGCTGGTTCCCCTCTCCTCTGTCAGTCTTTTATGGAGAAACATATTCGCCATTTCTGTGCTCCGAAAGGAGCTTTTCTCCGCTGTTTCCCTTCTTTTCCTTGCTGTAGAAGGGTGTGCTGCAAAATGTTAAACGAATTCTGTAGGTCAGTAGAGCTTTGACAGTTTGTTTATACGCTCTTTGACACATTTATATTCTTTGATACGTACAAATAGCAAATAAGTCTGTATAATGTAACGTGAACAGAGAATAGGAGTTCTTTTCGTCCAAATGGGAACACAGAATGGGAGTTATTTTCGTCCAAATGGGGACGTTTCGTCCAAATACAAAAAACTAAGTCCGACGTTAAATTCAAAAAGATTTTAAAATCACCGCTTGAGTGACAAAAATGAGAGGTTTTAAAGCAATACCACAGATGTCTGGTGTAAAGTGCCACATCGGAAAATAGATGCTTCCTCCAGTTTAAAGTCAGTGCAGAACTTACAGCATTCAATGCAAGTTCATTTTACAATTCTTCGCATAAAAATTCGTAGCATTTTTAAGTTACACTGGCATATACCAAAAAATAAGGTTTTTGATTGCAAGTACAATGAATTTTGTGTGATAGAATAATAAGTGTTTGTGAGTTGCTTACGTCGCCAGGTGTCACCATCAGTGTCATCAGGTTCAAGACAGCCCGTATAGGCGTGAAATGCCATTGTCCAGAGACAGCGCGTTATAAAGTTTTATTGGTGAAAAGGTGCTGACTAAAACATTGTTTGATGGCCTCAGAACTCTTACGTGTGTTCACTACTTGAGTTAAAACTACATTTACGCCTCAGCCCAGAGATTACGTGCATATTTTATGTGCGTAAGTACAGTAACTCTGGTAACAGGTAATGATATAGAAAAAAAAAAAACTTTGAAGGTGCTCCGACATCATCATCTTAAGAATATATGGTAAAAATGTCGACGATCTGCCGTACTTTTTTTTGGTAGTCAAAAATCATGGTTTTTCGGGATTTTCTCATAAACTGCCCATGAACAAATGGTGCTTTCATACGCCGTCGAAGGCCCACCCAAGACCACACCTGATGTGAAGGAACCAACAGCTTTGCTCAATTTGCGTGGATTGGAGGAAACACGTAATGTTTAAATTTTGACCCTGTACTGTAGGATAGCTGGAGTATGGCCGTAGTCCCGATAGGTGTATGAATGGCCGCTAGGCCAATGGCTATTCCAAACACCTGACCATTTCTCTTTCTGGTCGACAGAACCTGAGATATGACCCCCTGAAAAGTCGCACTTTCTGGCGCGGCTATTTGGAAGATATTGGTACCGTGCACTGTCGTGCATGGACGTATTGACTCTTTAACAATCCCACCTGTTAACATGCTTTACGCAGAGTACTTCACTATTGAAAGGTCTAAGGCTTTTTTAGTAGAACTTGAGAAGTAGTAGTTTAGTTCGTGTACTTCACGCTTTCTGTTCCACCTGAAACGTTTCCTTTCTTTTTTAATGTACATCTTGTTCGCAATTTAGTATATTTGTTTGTGAATTATTTTGAGCACGCAGCAGTATAGTGCTATGACGCCTGATCTTATTGTGAATTATTCTTGGTACATTACGGCAGAAAATTATTGTAGATATTTTTAAGCTTGCCTGTAAAATAAATTCGAGGTCAAATATTGACATTTGCCAGAATATCAGTGACTGTGAGTGCGAGAATGCCTTTTTTCAGTTTAACAGTTGGACTTGCTGAATTTAAAGGTACGATACTGTACTTTAATCTACATTCATAAACTTTATAATTTAATTTTTGTCTAATGGAAACTGTGCCTATATTCAAATTTCATGAACCGAGTAAGAAAGTGAGGTGTATAATCTCTTCTAACAGAACAGCTACTCAGAATGAGTACAACACAGTACTCGATCCCGATACATATTGCATAACGATAATATTCGTAAAATTACATAGATTTTGTCTTACACGTAGGCGCATCCGCAATCTTTTTTTTTTTTTTTTCACACGACATCGACGATTGGAAACAAATGATAAAGTGTTAGCCTTTTCAAAAGTCGAGTAACCTCAAGAGCAGATTCGTTACATTTCGAATTATCATCACTACTACTTGGAAGAAAATGTAACTTCGTAGTGAAGCCACAAAACACAAAGGAAATACTATCGTGTAACCTACTGGCTGGATTTATCCACCTACCACCAATGGTTTTATATGTGTATTAATATTAAATTGGAACGTGAAGGTACACCATTGAAAACGTGATTTGATTATAAAGGCAAAATAAAAATTTCGACCTGCTAAAAATTACTTCTTTGTGTCACTAATCTCCGCTGCCCTTTGTACCTGTTGTATTGTATTTCAGGCAGCAATTCATCAAACACAAAGCTTTTTGAAGATAGACTTGCTCAGCAGGCTGAGCTTACAATGACGTTTTCATGTCCAAAGGTGAGAAGAACGAAAATGTTCCTACGAAGATGACCGTTTATTTAGTAACATAGCTTTAAGAATATGTGTATTGAAAATATGCGCGAGGAGACGCTGAATGAAATTGCATATACACTGAGGTGACAGCGATAGCTATATGCACACATACAGATGTCGCTAGTATTGCGTATACAAGGTATAAAAGGCCATTGCATTGGCGGAATTTCCATTTGTATTCAGATGATTGGCGTGTAAAGGTGATTATGGCCGCACCAAGTGAATTAACAGACTCTGGACGCGGAATGGTGGCTGAAACTAGACACTGGGGCAGTCCATTTCTGAAATCGTTATCGAATTCAGTATTCCGAGATCCACATTATAAAGAGTACGCCGAGAATTTCAGGCGCTAACTCTGCCGAAGAACCACGCACTGGCCGAGGGCCTTCATTTAACGACCGAGAGCAGCGGCATTTGCGTAGAGTTGTCAGTGCTAACAGACAAGCAACACTACAGGAAATAACCGTAGAAATAAATGTGGGCTGTACGACGAAAGGATGGGACAGTGCGCCACAATTTGACGCTAATGGTCTATGGCAGCAGACGACTGACGCCTTTGCTAGCAGCACATCACCGCCTGCAGAGCGTCCCCTGGTCTCGTGGCCGTATCGGTTGGGCCCTAGACGACTGGGGAAAACCGTGGCCTGGTCAGAGGAGTCCCGATTTCATTTGGTAAGAATTGATGTAGGGTTCGAGTGTGGCCCAGACCCCACTGAGTCACGGACCCAAGTTGACAACGAGGCACTGTGCAAGCTGTTGGTGGCTCCATAATGGTTGGGTTGTGTGTACGTGGAATGGACTGGGTCCTCTGGTTACGTTCGGCTGCCAGGAGGCCATTTGACCCAAACAACGACGCAATTCTTGTGGATGACAATGCGCCAGTTTTGCAGATGACAAAGCGCTATTTTACCGAGCCACAGTTACTGTTCGCGATTAGATCGAAGAACTTTCTGGACAGTTAGAGCGAATGATCTGGCCATCCAGATGGCCCGACACGAATCCCATCGAACATTTATGAGATATAATCGAGGGGTCACTCCGTGTACAATTTCCTGCACCTGCGACACTTTTTCAATTACGGACGGCCGTAGAAGTGGCTTGCTTCAATATTTCTGCGTGGGACTTCGAACAAGATGTTTATTTTTGTCACCTCAGTGTAGTTCATAAAGGAAGTTTTATCATGTATGGAATCAACTTCGAACTGCAAAGGAAGAAGATGCCATCTCCACACCAGGGTGCATGCAGTGCCTTCCCTTGTCTGCGATTTCAGTTTTTATCTCCTCCCGAAATCGACATAACGCTTCCTTCGATAACGCCACAGCTTTCCCATACTCCTTAAAACTACTCGTGACTACCTCCCTTCTTCCTTGTTATTAGTTAACAAGAGCATTCCTGATTTGTACGAGAGACCCTTTCTACGTTATGCATCAGCCCGTCTTAGGTAGCGTGTGCCACCAGGGAGTAATGTGTTATGTACGTGTTGACCATTGTGGAAGCTTCATTCCGCATCTGTGCGCCCTGCAGTCGTTAAGTGCAATCGAAGCGCCACGTCTGGTGAGAGGGCGGGTGCCGACTGCAGCAAGCGGCAGGTGGTGTGTGTGGCCAGGCCGCTGTAGAATGCTCTCTCCTCTCCTCTCTCCTCTCTCCTCTCCTGCCCCCTCCCCTCTCTCCCCTCTCGCCCTCTCTCCCCTCTCGCCCTCTCTCCCCTCTCGCCCTCTCTCCCTCTCTCCCGTCTGGCCGTCTCTCTCCTCTCTCTCCTCTCCCTCCTCTCCCCTCTCTCCCCTCTCCTCTCTCTCATACAACATTCTGTACGAAGCTTTTATCTGTCTGGATACGAAAGCGGACTGTAAAAATGATATATGATTTGTTGTGAAATGTGGAAGCAGTAAGAAAGCCGATATCATTGCTAAGATGTACGTTTCCTTTTTGCAGCTCCACTAATCTCGTGCTGGTATGACTGTTAGCAATAGTCTGTTATGTTTATAAACTGGTACACACTATGGCGCTCGTGTAATTCGTCTTTTAGGGGCCTGAATTGTCGAATCCCGATTCGTAATCATGTTTTCCCCTCTCCTCTGTATGCCAATACCGCCGACATTTCTGAACCAGTCTATGGACATGCACCTCGTCCGCTCCCAATTATACACAAATTTGAACGATAAAATGAAAAGGCGTATCCTTAAAGAACCTAGATATGTATGAGCTTAGAGCACTACAAAAGTGCAATGACGGAGGGAGGAGTTAAGTACCCTGCAGGCGTTAAGCAGGAGACTGTCTTTTATCCGAAGGAATATCGAATGGAGCGCCGTTATTCCGGAAACATATCTGTACGAGTCGAGGAGCAATGCAGAGCTGGCACGTTGCTCTACAGGGAACATGGTACAGGGGGCGATTTTCCATTATCCTGTTCGTCGTCCTTGGCTAATAATGATTTTACAATATATGTAATGTCGATGTGGACAGAAGTATAAAGAGAGGGAGAAGTAAATATGGTAATATATGTAATGTCGATGTGGACAGAAGTATAAAGAGAGGGAGAAGTAAATATGGTACTGGGACAACCACACTGTGCCAAAAAGCACTGGTGTTGCCCACCGATATGTTCTGTCTTTGCTGTGGTCTTTGTTTGATACCTCCACTTAGTCAGCTTCTGTGGCGAGCTTCGGCAAATGACCTAATAGTTTGGTGATGAGACTGCCACATTTTCAAATCTGATCGCCCACCATGATTATCATGAAGATTGTTTTTAACCGTCTAAATTCAAACAAGCTTACGTCGGAGATGGGTGGGACGCTAGTGTCTACGGAGCTAGGCAGAACAAGCAGCACATATGCAGATCAGGTAACAGAGTGGTATGCAGGTTAAAATCGCGCGTCAGATGCTCTCTGCTTGCGCCCTGTTTTCCATATTCAGTATATCCATGTGAGAACATGCACCCAGTGAGTTATCCTCTTAAGAATCGTCTCATATCGTGGGTGTTTTTGGTGCTTGCCAGAGAAGACAGAGCAGGGACTTTCCGATAAAGCTTGAAATAAAGTGACTGTTACTCTGTTATTCCCTATTTCTACAAGGCAGAAGGTAGAGGCGTTGCTTTTTTTCCAAACGTGTGATTTCGGGTGGAAATTTACTAAAAACGTCTTAATACGCACTAAATTACTCTGGAGACTTTTCTTACTTCAACCACTAACCGCATTAGGAATACTTGCTGATGTGTTTTTGTCTGTCACGTCGAGCGTCTTCTTCATATCTTCTAAATGAACGCTGTGATTATAGAGCTGCTTCAGTTAATCTTCTCCACCTGGTGACGATTGGCTCAAGGGGTGAGCAAGTATCCTGCATCGTATCAATAAATAATTTCACTCTTGATGGCGCCTTCACTACCATTTTCTGCGCATAGGAAATTAAACAAGACATTTACTCATACTTTGGAAAATTCACTCTAATTTCCTCTGCGACCCGCTGAAGAGCATGTGATTAAGTCCAAATGAGCTGCCATTTGATAAAAAGCCTACCAAACTTTAGTAGCCTTAATCGTGTATAATCACCAAATATTTTTCCTCATTTTCTTTTGCAGGCAACAAAACACGTAAATGCATCACGAACAATCCTAGCAGTCGTTGAATGGTTTGTATCTTTCAGTACCCTGGAGGCAATGAGATGTGGGTGTTTCTGGTTTAGATTCTATAATTTTCCCCGCGACGACGCTGGCAATGAATCTCTTAAGTGCGTCTTAAAGCTTGAACAATGGTTGCGGGATCTCGGCTGCTCGTATACTATGTTGAATTTCCAGTTGTTATTTTATTCGAGCAACCAGTTTCAGGGCTACATTACGCCATCTTCAAAGTCCCTTCACTGACGTGTTGGAAGAATCCTACCTCTGGTCCAGTCAAAATACGGGCCAGCATTCAGTGACTGGCATCCGTAGATTTCTTCTTAACACAGCGATCCCTTCGATCTTCACTTGCCGACTGTTGAGCATCTGCTGAAGTGTAGGTAGTAGACAAAAAATTGTAACGTTTGTTGATAGACTCAGTGGAAGGAATTTTACTGGTCAAGTACAAATTCAAGGGTGTGAAGAATTTTATAGCTATGTTCTTCAAAATAACAATTCAGTTATTTCCTAAGTAGTACATCCTGTTGAAAAAGGAATCACCACTGGGAAAGACTGAAAACCACATCAGGATAATTGCATTATGTTATACAATTAAACACTGTTGTTCAATGTTACAGCAGATTTTCAGTGTGTTATTTACCGCCCATATTGAGATTAGAGCATGTTTATTACCACATTGTGTAAAACACAAACAATTTATCAATTCTAAAATAAATTATCATGCCCTTTTTTAAGAAATACGCTTCTTTTTGTGAAACACTGTCCTGCTAATTTTGGAAGTGGTAACGCCGAATGCACTGCCACGCTTACATAATATGAAAACGGGTCGCAAGGCTCGTTTTGACCCGCGAGACAGGGTTAAGTGCTTATTACACAGTGGAAAATAATGACAGCACTGCCGCATCTCGTGGTCGTGCGGTAGCGTTCTCGCTTCCCACGCCCGGCTTCCCGGGTTCCATTCCCGGCGCGGTCAGGGATTTTCTCTGCCTCGTGACGGCTGGGTGCTGTGTAATGTCCTTAGGTTTGTTAGGTTTAAGTAGTTCTAAGCTGTAGGGGACTGATGGCCATAGATGTTAAGTCCCATAGTGCTCAGAGCCATTTGAACCATTTATGAATGACAGCACTGTAGCTAACTACTGCCTTCAGAAAAATTCTGCGATCCCACCACCTGGCTGGAAAATGGACATCGCCAGTGGTTCTCTCAAAATCCAACACTGCCTCCAGCTTTGCAGTCTGATGCGAGCACGTACGAAGCACTTAACTCGCTCTCTGAAACGCACCACTGTTCCAGGAAATGCATTTGTCAGGATTCGACCCCCGCACTCGGGAATACACTTTTGGTTTCTTGCAGGGATTCCACATTTGAAAAATAACTTGGCTGACCACGAAGGATCATTGACTACCAACACCAGAGATACGTTTCGAAATTCCACCTCCACCCCAGAGGGCACAAGACTTGCCTGCTTCAACCGTCGCGGGCTGCAGCACCAAATTACTCCTCGCAATTTTTTAACATCTAAACCTTTGTGTCAATCGGCTTCAGGAGTCGAATGTAGGCCATTTCCTACTCCCACTAGTAGCACCACTGTGTAAAGTGCTGCTTCGACCACGCTCCATTTATAAGGATCACGGAAAGATAGGCCTATCTTCACCAAGCTGAGCGAACTTCTCCCCCTCGCGCCTTCGCCCTTCGCTACTCGCCCCTTCGCCCCTCGGGCTCTTCGTGTTCGTAGCAGTGAACGTGACGACTCGTCGAGCTTAGCCAAGACTGATACGTTACGAACCTCCACATTCCCGCTGCATGTACTTGGTTTGGTAAAAACGATTCAGTGTGTGAACGCGTCTTTCACAGTTTCCTTTTTTCCTCCAAGTGAATCGACGTACGTCTGGTTTCACGCAACGAGGTATTAATGGCTCGCGCCTGAGCGGAGCCGTTCTACCGGCTCAGAATGGCCGCCTTATCTGCTGGGACGGCGCGCTGTGGCGGGTTCTCATCAGGACGCATTGCTGCGCTCTTTGTGACCCCGCGCACGCCGCCGGCCGAGCGGTAAATGCACTCTACACAGATATTCCTGCGCCGGGAAAAGTTTTTCGTTCAGATCAGCCATCGCAGATTTTGCCCCTGTCTCGGCTGAGTAATTTGTGGGTCATGAGTCCTTTAATGAGCGAGCTAGCCTTTAACGAACAGACGGCGCGATTAGCGGGCGTCCTTGGCCGCAGGAGACAAAGCCCGCGGTAATTAGGCTCTCTAACGTACAGCACGCACACACATAGGCCGCGCGCCGCTTTTTGTGTCCGACGCCGGGAGGGGGCTCGCAACTATCCCGTGTCGGCTGTCAGTCTGAGTCAAGTACCGCGTCGCAGTTTCACGCTCGTCTACGACACTCATTGACAACTGGGCGAGTCAAAGGTTCGAGCTTTTATAGCCCGTGCTGCCTTCTCTGGAACTTCGCAAAATAGCGGACAACCTTCTCCTAATGGGTAATAGTCTTTCCCGTGGAAGACCGTGGAATACATTTTGTGGGTTAACGAGCACTTTGCTCTCATGGCTGAAAGGGTCAGCCTTCAGGAATTGTGAAACGAATCTTGTCGTCCAGGACCACGTGCCACAAAGGGCGCAGATTCACCACGAGATGGGGAAACTCATAGGCGTCTATTGTCTATTGAGGCCGAAGCGCTGTAGTGTGCAGTTGAGAGACGAGAACCTACGTCATAGGGAAACCGAGGGAACCATAGCACTGTTAAATATGACGGACTTAAGATCGGCCATGAAGGGAAACATTTATGAAAACTATTTAGTTCTGTAGTAATTCAGGGAATCTAGCCACAGTAATTTTAATTTGCCATCCCCCATAATTTTCATGGTGATCCCAATAAAACTTGAATATTGATCATATCTATAATAGCTCAGGATTTACTGTTAGTTCAGTCTGGAACCGTGTGACCGCTACGGTCGCAGGTTCGAATCCTGCCTCGGGAATGGATGTGTGTGATGCACTTAGGTTGGTTAGGTTTAAGTAGTTCTAAGTTCTAGGGGACTGATGACATCAGAAGTTATGTCCCATAGTGCTCAGAGCCATTTGAACCATTTATTGTTGGAGTTAAATTAAGAAGTTTTGTAACAAAGACCTGAATGCTAAAATCTGAACGCTTCGGTTGATCTTAACGATCGATATATCATATACACTCCTGGAAATGGAAAAAAAGAACACATTGACACCGGTGTGTCAGACCCACCAGACCTGCTCCGGACACTGCGAGAGGACTGTACAAGCAATGATCACACGCACGGCACAGCGGACACACCAGGAACCGCGGTGTTGGCCGTCGAATGGCGCTAGCTGCGCAGCATTTGTGCACCGCCGCCGTCAGTGTTAGCCAGTTTGCCGTGGCATACGGAGCTCCATCGCAGTCTTTAACACTGATAGCATGCCGCGACAGTGTGGACGTGAACCGTATGTGCAGTTGACGGACTTTGAGCGAGGGCGTATAGTGGGCATGCGGGAGGCCGGGTGGACGTACCGCCGAATTGCTCAACACGTGGGGCGTGAGGTCTCCACAGTACATCGATGTTGTCGCCAGTGGTCGGCGGAAGGTGCACGTGCCCGTCGACCTGGGACCGGACCGCAGCGACACACGGATGCACGCCAAGAACGTAGGATCCTACGCAGTGCCGTAGGGGACCGCACCGCCACTTCCCAGCAAATTAGGGACACTGTTACTCCTGGGGTATCGGCGACGACCATTCGCAACCGTCTCCATGAAGCTGGGCTACGGTCCCGCACACCGTTAGGCCGTATTCCGCTCACGCCCCAACATCGTGCAGCCCGCCTCCAGTGGTGTCGCGACAGGCGTGAATGGAGGGACGAATGGCGACGTGTCGTCTTCAGCGATGAGAGTCGCTTCTGCCTTGGTGCCAATGATGGTCGTATGCGCGTTTGGCGCCGTGCAGGTGAGCGCCACAATCAGGACTGCATACGACCGAGGCACACAGGGCCAACACCCGGCATCATGGTGTGGGGAGCGATCTCCTACACTGGCCGTACACCTCTGGTGATCGTCGAGGGAACACTGAATAGTGCACGGTACATCCAAACCGTCATCGAACCCATCGTTCTACCATTCCTAGACCACAAGGGAGCTTGCTGTTCCAACAGGACGATGCACGTCCGCATGTATCCCGTGCCACCCAACGTGCTCTAGAAGGTGTAAGTCAACTATCCTGGCCAGCAAGATCTCCGGATCTGTCCCCCATTGAGCATGTTTGGGACTGGATGAAGCGTCGTCTCACGCGGTCTGCACGTCAAGCACGAACGCTGGTCCAACTGAGGCGCCAGGTCGAAATGGCATGGCAAGCCGTGCCACAGGACTACATCCAGCATCTCTACGATCGTCTCCATGGGAGAATAGCAGCCTGCATTGATGCGAAAGGTGGATATACACTGTACTAGTGCCGACATTGTGCATGCTCTGTTGCCTGTGTCTATGTGCCTGTGGTTCTGTCAGTGTGATCATGTGATGTATCTGACCTCAGGAATGTGTCAATAAAGTTTCCCCTTCCTGGGACAATGAATTCACGGTGTTCTTATTTCAATTTCCAGGAGTGTAGAAGCGCATCATTAAAATGACAAACGTTGTAAATATCAACTCTGTAACTTCATTTGTTTAAAAGATATAGTAAATGTAAATTATCAGTATTTACAGTTAAGCAGCAGATCATAATTTCCTCCACACAAAACACATTGAACGATGACAGTATGACACATTATTGAATCATTAGGTAATTGAATATTTGTTGTAAAGTTTAGTGCATAATAGTTACTTTGTTCTTCACTTATTTATCAGAAAGCACGTTGGTGCAAGACTAGTAGCTGTGGCATTCAAAGCTAAGAAGGAAATTGTATTGGTTTTATGTAAAAGAATTTAATGTTTATTATGTAATGGATATTATTGTTACTTTATTTATAACGTGACAGTGGTCAAGCTTTGATTATTTAAATATGTTAAAATGTGAAATAATGTAGAATAAGCTGTAGCCAATCAGATGGACGGCTTCAGGAAAGGGAACTGCCCTAGTCAGTTGAGCGATGATATTCGGTGCGCGGGAATCGCGGCCGGGGTCAAGCAGAGGGAGTGCCGGTGCAGTCGCGAAAGTGGACAGTTCGGCTGGAGACACCTGTAGTTCGGATTGAGACGCGAAAGCGGACGGTCGGTCTTTAGGCAGCTAGGAAGTGAAACGACTTAGATAATTCCCCGTTGTGTGGTATCGCGGGACTTAGTATCTGAGCGGTGAGCAGCCGCGCGCCTGGTTTGAACTTTTCGCGAAGATAACGTGAATGATAGAACTGTGTCAAATGGATATGAGCTCGAGTATAACACTAACTCTAAATACGACCACTTTCGCTATTAGTTTGCTTTCTGAATAAACATTATTCCAGCCAAATCGCAGCTATGTGGCCTACATCATCTATGGGTCGTTAATCTCGTTGTTCCCGATATTATTATTACTGTTATTATTATATGTTATATTAACTTTGTATTTCGCAAACTTGCCACGTTTCTCACCTTAATGAGAGGTGGTAACTACCTTTTTTAATCAGCAAAAGACAAAATACTTTCCTGGTGTTGGTTACTCAGAAGTTTTCGACTCCTATGTACCCTTCTCTGTGGGCACCGATTTCTTTTCCTGTGAAGATATCGTACGATTAGAGTAGTAGCAGACATTATTTGCTGGCCAAAAGTAGCATATATGCCAAAAGCTTTGGTTTTTCAATTTTTCTTACCGTAATGCACCTCATCTGCGACGACTTAACGTAAAGGATATAAGGTGATGAAATTTTTTTATTTGTATCGTGAACTTCTATCTGTCTTGCGTGTGTGTGTGTGTGTGTGAGAGAGAGAGAGAGAGAGAGAGAGAGAGAGAGAGAGAGAGAGAGAGAGAGAGAGAGAGAGAATCACACTTTCAAAATACAGAAATAATTTTACCAGTTGTTAGGGCTGTTCACATCAAAATGTCATAGACCTATTTTATGTTTTCAAGCAGAGTAACTTTATTCTTAAAAGTCTGACACCTCCTTAATAATAATCTTACCTGGTGGTTGCAATACCATTTCAAACACACCTAGCACCCTCCCCCCCCCCCCCCCCCCTTCTCTTTTCCTCACTCCCCACCAACAAATTGTAAACGCTCGACTTGCAGGCCATACTCCACATTTTACTGTAATTTGAGCGTCGTAAAATCATTTCTGAGACGTATGGAAGGGCGGTCCAGCAGCGTCCAGCACAAATGCCGAAAGCTTAGTATGGAAAACTTTCAGTCGAACTTCTGGTGCTTAGATCTTATTGACACTTAAAACAGCATGAAACACTCTTGGATGTTGAAACAAGCTTACAGACTTCAGTTTCGTCGGGAAATGGTACAGTATCGTGCCGTTCTACTGCGTCTGTCGATTTTTAATGCCTGACCCTTTGGGACTGTATTTTCACTATACAGAGCGCTGCTGGCTGAATGGTCCATAGTGTTTGATAACGGGTTGAACCTGTGTAGTGAGAAGAAAATATCGCCTGTCTTGTTCATAGCCCACTGGGTGCTGTGCTGTGGGATAACATTTCTGTTTTTCATGTGAGACATTCGGATACCACTTTCAGTACTCTTCATAAACTGCGACTAAGCGTAAAGTCATTATTCGCGATTTTCTTCCCTGCTGACAGGTCTGGTCAGAGCGCGTATCATTAGTCAATGAAGTCTTTCGGTGATCTCATTGCCAGTTAGTGCACCCTTTCAAGCCACTAGCAAGCTCTTTGATACGCACAGCTCTTCAGTCGTTAGCCACTTTCACTGGCTAGAAACTGCACTACATTTGGCTACTACGCCGTGAGAACTGATTCAAACACAATTTTCGGACGCCGCATTTGCAATGTTCCTGGTGATGTAGGTTGTTCTACCTCGGATGGCACTTCTAACAGTCTTTAATCTTAGTAGGAAAACGGCATGCATTAAGTGGCCAGCAGAGTCGTTCATGACAGCGCAGTTTTCGCGCTTCGCCATTAGGACTGACGTGGTACCCTTCCGGAACTCAGCTAGTTAATGCGATTCACTACTGAAACTATCTTACAGAGATTTCAGTTACTAACTGTAACCTAGTGCTCTCCGTAGAATTTATTCGCACATCTCTCCACATCCTCATTCCTCTTAAGTTGTATGCGAACTAAATTATTGTTGTCGCACTATTGCCCAAAATTCTTTCTGTCAGCTACATCATTCCAGTTTAATTAGGTTCCTGGTTTCACTTCATCCCGTAAAGGCCACAACAAGGATAATCCATCTTTTGAACGGTAACTGGAACAAGGTCTTAATTCCACCCAGCTCCGAGATGTTCTCACTACAGCGGAACAATTGCTTCTTCTTCAATGTGTAGCGATGGTGCTAACCGGAATTAAGATTTCTTCCTTTTTCTGTCGACAACACTGTAGCAAGCTACCGTTGTTGTCGGTGTTTTTACACATGATAGCAGGGCTTCCCAACATGTGGTACGCGGACCCCTTAGGGGTCCGCCGGCTCTTTCTAGGGAGTCCGCGGTCGCCCTTCACCAAATCGTGTCAAATAATGAGTAAAATTGTTGAATAAAAATGTGAAAATCAAATTCATCACTTTTTTCGTGCGAAAAACGTGTGTACTTTTACTACAGGTCGTATCCTCAAGCAGTCTTTGAGGTTCCTCTGATCGACTGTTTAGCAACAATACGGGGGTCGTTTGCGCGCCGGCTCACGGCGCTATATGCGCTGAAACCTTTCACGCATGCGCGGAGCGAGCTTTGTCGACCAATCACAGCATTCGCTGGCACGTATGCGGCCTCAGGCATCATTAAATATTAAACTTGCCTTGTCAGCGCACCACCTATTTCATAAGTCGATTTTTGACCAGTTTATTACTTCTAACATGGACCGGTGGCTGAAGTCAGGATCATTGAAGAAGGCTGCAGTTTCTTCATCGCCTTCACAACAAGGAAAGTTTCCAGTTGAAATGAATGAGGAGGGAGGAAGATCAAAGGAAGACTTTACATACATTTGAACCTTTTTTTTTTCGGATTTCACGACCCCTCCCCCCCCCCCCTCTCTCTCTCTCTCTCTCTCTCTCTCTCTCTCTCTCTCTCTCTCTCTCTCTCTCTCTCTCTCTCACTAACACACACACACACACACACACACACACGACTGTTACGAAATATGCAAGCTCCTTATATAACAATAGCTAAATAGTGGAAGTGAACAGACCATAAGCGACAGCTTGTCAACGGCGAACAGTTCGGACGTGACGTTGATTGTTCTGGGAGGAAGACAGCTCCATCGTATGAAATTTCAATTACCAAGTAATTTTAATCAGGCTATAGTGTGTTGAACAAAGGGAGTAAATCCACTAGTAAGTGTCTGGATAAAGTGAGAATTCCAATTGGATCGTTAATTTCAGGTTGTTTTCATTCATCTGTAAACCAAAGACTATTGATACTTCGGGGGGAGGGGGGGAGGGTCATTGGGAACATGGCACTTGCATTAAGAAGCTTTCAGTTCCCATGGGTTTCGCTCTGAAATTTGAAGTTACTGTGCTCTTGACTGACTAGGGGTCCGCCAGCTGAAAAGGTTGGGAAGCCCTGCATTATAGTAAAGGAATATATAGTAGCACGTTATATGTCGTCGTAATGTATACTGCACCATTGAAATACTTGTTAGAAAATATTTCACACGATTCTCACATTATTACCTTGTACAGGTAGTAAGAAAGCGATGCAGCCAACGAGCATTTAGTTTCAAAAAAATATGCTGTCGTTAGGAGGAGGCAAGTTTCTATTATTCCATTAGATCTAGACTCTGTATACTTCTATCAGTTTTTGTGTGTGTGTGTGTGTGTGTGTGTGTGTGTGTGTGTGTGTGTGTGTGTGTGTGTGTGTGTGTGTGTGTGTGATTACAGCATAACTCTGTACCTAGTTTATCGACTTTACAAATAATGTTGTATAATAAGCACTGCAGTGGTTTCACGTTGCCTTTGCTTTGCTTTGCTTTAATAACTATTATACTTACCTGTTCTGATTCGAATGGGTTATGTATTTATTAGGTGTTGTAGGCCTCAGAGAACCATTCCGAAGTATTTACTTTCGACGCAGTGTCTGTGAAACAAAGATTTGTTTCAACTTCCCAGACAGATCGTAAATGAGACAGTGACCATGAATATGTTCCCGAGAATGACGAAGCATTAGAGACTGAGCAGAAAATCGGATGTGGTACGGTTCAGGAGTGCTGATAACCTCGCGGTTGCTCGCCTGCGAATTTCTTCCACGGTTGATGCAAGACATTCACCTGAAGCGATTTTAGTGAAATTACAGAAAATTTAAAGCTAAACGACCGGTCGCCGGTTTTCCCTTTTTTCCCCGAATGCTCCCGATGTGTACCGACAGAGCCAGCCATAGGTATCTCAGATTTGCACTTCAGAAAGTCACAGCTGCTTGTCCACATTGAAATCCTTTGCGTAGAGCTGGGAAAAGTGACAAAGAAACTGCCGACATCAAATGAACAACATATAGTTTTGCAGCTGGACAGTCTTTTACAGGTTACTTACAGGAAAACTTTGGTTCCGTATAGAAGTGCCTCACTTTGTTTTATTTTAACAGAAAAATAGTTTCAGTGCAAACTTTCTAAGATCGAAAGCAAAGGCAAATAAATGCGGCAACTGACACAAACCAGCTTAACAGCTCACCCATCCAAGCTGCTCACAAAAGTAACACACAGAAGAATGGGAAAGAAAATGGACGATCTGTTTGACTTTAGGAAAGATAAACACACCAGATAGAATGTTCGGACGCTGCACTTAATAATGGAGGACTCGACCAAAATAAGACACTTGATAAGGATTTATAGACTTACAAAATGAGTTTGACAACATAACATGGTGCAGCATGTTTGAAATGTTCATTGGAATATGAGTAAACTACAGGGGAAGGCGGATAAAATACGTATAACATACACAATAACCAAGAGGGGACAGTAGATGTCGTCTGCTGTGAAAGTAAAGAAAAATTACAGGGCTTCTTGATAGAGTGGAGTCGTCCGAGCGCAGAATATGGTTTGAGACTAGAACAAAGAAAGAAGAAAGTGATGAGGAATAAGTGGAATCAGAATCGTGATCGAAGTTGGGGAACGCATAGTAGACGAAGTGAAGGAGTTCTCTATCTTGGAAGCAAAATAACGCATGACTGACGAAGCAGAGTAGCACAGGCACTGAGATCATTACTTGCTAAAAGAAGTATACTAGCTTTAATTGAGGAAGAAGATCCTGAAAATGTTCGTCTGTAGCACATTCTACTAAATTGAGTTATGGGCTGTGTGAACATTGGGAAATAAGAGAATTGAAGAGTTTATGATGTGGTGTCACAGAAAGATGCTGGAACTGAAGTGTAGAGATACCATAAGAAATGAAGAATCGGTGGGGAAAGGGTTAAGTCGAAAATAACTACTGGGGAGAGAGAGAGAGAGAGAGAGAGAGAGAGAGAGAGAGAGAGAGAGAGTGAGTGAGTGAGAGAGAGAGAGAGAGAGAGTAATAGGAAGTTTGTTTAGGCATCAGGGAATAACTTCCATGTTAGTTGAGGGGAGCCGTGGAGGGTATGTGAAGACAGAGCTTACAGTCCATCCAATAAATAATAATCGAGGAAGTTGGGTATTGTGGTACTGTTCGATGAAGTGGTTGGCGTAGTAGAGGAAGTCTTGGGGAGAGAGGGGACGTAAAACCAGTCAGGAAATTGATGGGAAAAGGAAAAGTGTGTCACAACGGAAATCACAAGCACTCTTCTGCGAAAGCGAGTCCAGTATCTCAACCAGGGTGTCATGTAGCTCTATCAGTGTTCGTCGAATTATACTTCGAGAAAAAAGTACTTAATGCATTCGTGTGCCCACCTTATTGTGATGCTGCAACTATAAAAATGTAAACAAATGTGGGGAGTGTAACATTCAAAACGTAGTTTTAGCGCAGTCGAAGGGCGAATACAAACTCTAAGAGAGCTTTTGGATACAAAAGTGTTTTAAGAATAATTGTCTGTCATTGATGGAGAAATCGGACCCCATCGCATAAATGTCTCTTCCCATTTTGAAGGCGACAAAACCGTATAATATCCGTATCAGCTTGCAGTTTCGAGGAGGTGGAGCACATATGTCAGGGAGGTTAAGAAAAATAAACGATGGATAAACTGTTGCTATCAAATGTGTTGGCACCGTCGAGCACATATGGCCGATCTGTAGATGTGGACCTATCGCCCCAAATTAGCGCCAGAGGCGTACCCGAATTTGTCAGTGGAAGGATACGTGGGCATGTGCGGGCATACGTAGAGAAGGAGAGCGCAATAAATGGACGGTTGCATCCCGTCCATATTAGTTTCTGTGCTTTTTCAGAAGTCCTGTTCAGTCGAAGTGGTAGTAGTTTTAATGAATGTTGTAATTTCTATAGGGATGGCTTGTGATTAGGTAATTAAGAGTTGGTGATTCGTAGTAGTAGAGACCCACCTCACTATATATTTATATATGTGTATGTGGGGGGAAAAAGTAGGAAATTTTAAAATTTCAGAAATAATCACTATATCTATTAATACATTAACCCCCCTGTGAGATAAACACGGCCAATGCCTTAATGGAAAAATGTTTGCTGTAGCCTGCGGAACCATACTTCGGGCACATCTCTTCGTTCGAAGCTAATAGGCGAGCCCACATAGTGCCGAGGTTGTTTCCACTACACTGCAGACGTTCCACTGGAAAGGAAAGCCCTTGCACATTCTCCGTAGAGTTCCGATTTCACCCCACACTGTTTCCATATTCTTGGAGTCCTGAAAAAAGACATTCGTGGCCATCGATTTACTTCGGGCAAAGAGGTGCTCGTGTGAGTACAATTATGGTTCTGTAGGGAACCACAAACCTTTTCCCGTGAAGGCACTGACTGCATTGTTTCACAGGTCGATAAATGTATTAACTGTTATGGCGATTGCTTTTGATAAAATAGCTTACTCACTTTGTTCCATCAGTCTCTTTTTTCCTTCATTTGACTGCCAGTTATAGGGTTGAGAGTAACCACCGCATTACATCTGTAAAGAATTAGTGTTCGTGTTAAACGGCCCATTTGTGGCTCGCAGTTAATGGACGCTCTGTTGGAACGCCACACTGCCAGTCAGTTTTTTGTGGTGCCCAGCACAGGCTACCGCGTCAGACAAAGTAAAAGTCGCGCGCTGTTCGCCTTATCGGCCGCGCGCTGTCCCGATGCGCCGATTTATTCCCGCCGCGGTCGCCTACGCGGGTCAGTTTTTCTCGCGAGGCGCCGCTGTCGCCGGCGGGCCGCATCTGGCGGGCTTCCTGGCAGCGGCCGGCGCCACCCCCGCCACAGGCGCCGCCGCCAGCGCCGCCCCCCACCCGCCCCTCCCTCCGCCACCGCTGCCGCCGCCAGCCCTCTCGCTCCCACTTCAAACACGCGACGCCGCTATCTGTCTCTCTCTGGCGCGGCGCGGCGGCACAGGGGCTTTCTCTTTGTGCCGTGCCGCATCGGTTACATCAAAGGCCTTTACGCGCACACACACAGAGGCGCGCTGGCGCGGCGCCGCGCACACAGGCGCAGCGCTCACACACACGCCGGCGGTACATAAAACCCGAGGCACACATACAGAGGCGCGCCGCCGCTTTGATCCGGCCCGACTTCTCTTTTCGCTTTGTACGTCTGTGCATTGCGCCCCGGCCCCGGCACGGCCCGGGCGCGCCGGCTGCCTGGCTGGCTGGCTGGCGGCGGGTTTTAGTAGTATGCAGAGAGAGCGAGCTCAGTTGTGGAGCGGCCGCTGCGCTCGCCGGTCGCCGCTGCCGCTACAGCCGCTGCCGCCACCATGGCGGACGCAGACGAGACGCGAGCGTCGCCCGCTAGCGCTACTGCCGCCGACGCCGCGCCGGGTCACGACGTGGGCGAGGCGGACGTGGAGCGCGCGCTTTTCCGCTGGCTGGAGCGCTACCGCAGGCGGCACGCCGCAGCCGCGGGCTCTGCCCCGGTGGGCGTGGCCGAGCTGCGCCGCAAGGCGCTCGCCCTGGCTCGCCGTCTGGGCGCTCCGACTGCGCTCGCCGCACAGCTTACGCGCGCCTGGGTGCGCCGCTGGCAGGCCCGCTACGGCGTCGCCGATGCCGACGCAGAGCCGGAGCCCGAGCCCGAAGCCGAATCGGAACAGCACCCCCAGCCGGAGCCACAGCTAGGGGCCGAACCCGATCCCGATCTCGACCGCGATCTGGAAGGCGCTACCAGCGATAGCTCGCCCCCGTCCTTTCAAGATACCGATGCGGCCTCGAATGTCGTCGACCGCGACGCGTGTGTCCGGCCGCCACCTCCGCCGCTCCTGTTGGACTACACCGACGAACAGGTGTACGTGGCAGTCGCGCTGGAAATGCGCGTGGGCTCCCTGCCCGACCGAGCTCTCTGGACGTCTGGAGCGGCGGGAGACCGCGTGTGGGTTCTGGGGGCCTCTGATCGCACTGGACGCCACCGGACGCGGTTGCTGGTCATCGGGCGCCACTGGCGACCGCCCTGCCTCGCGCACGTCAACATGCTCAGCCAGCCCGTCGTCTACGCCGGCGGCGGCTCGGGGGTCCTCACGCCGGACCTGTTCGCGTGGTGGTTCCGGCGAGAGTTCTGCCCCGCCGCCTCGGCCGTGCACGGCGCGAGGGGCGCCGTCCTGATCCCGGGCAGCGCCGTGGCCACACTCGTGCGCGCCTCGGGCGAGCTGAGCTCGGACGACGGCAGCGTCCGCCTGCTGGCGCCCGGCGGCCCGGCCGTCGACACGGCCGCCGTGGCCGTGGAGCTGCGCGCGCGCTACGCCCAGTCGCTGCTCTACTGCATGGCGGCGGATGCCGGCGACGCCGAGGCGGCCGAGCACTGGCTGCGCCGCTGGACGCTGCTCGACGCGTTCCCGTTGCTACACCGCGCCTGGCTGTCCGTGCGCGGCGACGCCTTCCAGCGCTGCTGGATGGCGGCCGGCGCCCCACCTCCGGAGCCCGACCGCCTGCTGCTGCTGGAGCTGCAGTGGGCGGCGCACGACCGAGGCCTCGAGGTCGCCGACGCGGACCTCGCCGCCTGGGCTCGAGCCGAGGACTTGGACGCGGAAGACCGCGAGCCCGAGCCGGCCGTCAAGGCGGAGCCGCCGGACGATGCCGAGGACGCCGGAGGGAGCCTGCGGTCCGCCCCTGCGACTGCGGCGGCCCCGGCCCCGGCCCCGACGGCGGCCGAGGCGGCGAACGCGCTGACCACGGCGCTGCGCTGGATGGAGAGCCAGCCGCTGGAGCCGGCCAGCCTGCTGCTCGTCAGGGACGTGCTGCTCGTCGCCCGCCAGGCACGTTGTGCGCATGCGCGGACGCGCCGCCGCGCCGGCCGTCGGCCGGGACCATTCACGGCCCGCGCCGCGCCCACTGCGCCCCGCGCTCGATACTCCGAGCGCGCTGCTCGTTCAGGGCGACTAGCCGTCACTTAGCTGCGCCTTACGAGCTCTTTGTTGGGTTTGAGTTGTCGGTGACTGCTGAAAAAAGGTCGGTGCACCTGCCGGATACAGACGATTTTCTGTTCCGTAGTGGGAAATTCCGCAGCATGTGCGCCGCAACTCCCGCTAACAGTTGCCGTGCTAGGGAGCCGAGAGCCCTGTGAAATCCTGTATTTTCACTTGCTCGTGTCTGCAAACACGTTGTCCATCGGCGAAATCGCACTTGTGCCCTAATATTACCAACTGCTACAAGTCAAATCTTGTGACACACTTGTAATACAAAATTGTTCCCTCTGCTTGATTTAAGTAGACCATGTCTTCAGCTGAAGACTTCTCGTAGATTTAGGTGGTGAACAGATCCTACAAATATTCCTGTATCTTAAATGTTGCGTTCTATTTTCTCCGTTCTTATTTTTCTTTGCGGTATACTATATATGTATACACATTTGGGATTTGCATATTAGCGCCATCTTGAGACTATCTCAAGATTTAGATGCAGTATGTTCATTTTCGGTATGTTCCCGCATTGTTTGACAATATATTTTCGTGTTATTCGTTCCTATCCAGTAAAATGGTTCCGCTCCTTTTACAATAAAACAAAACATTTAGCCTTTCATGTTTTCAAACAGTGTGTGCACTACATCTAATATTCATTTATTTCTTTGTGTACTCCAGTCAGCGGAGTGGTTATTTACAGGCATTCTGGGGCTATAGTTTTTTGCCAAATGAGACTGATTGTGTATATATCTATCGAAGCAGCGTTTCCGACATTTGAGATAAGCTTTTCTTTCGGGCAACGAATATTTCAATATAATAAAATAAGTCGATACTTTAGTTTTTGAACTGATTGCGCCTGCCACCTTTGAAGCACCTACTGTGGAACAGTAGAATACAAAGATACAATATCTTGCAGCTGTGCGATTGATGCCTTACTCGATTTATTTTCATAATTCGCAAAAAATCTGCAGTGACTTTTCTCAAGTCCTAATTCATATAAGTTCTGTCATGTAAGTTCAGTACACCGTGTCTGACCTGCAGTAGGAAAAGTGTTCCCAGCTAGACTGTGCGTTTCTTTTATGGTGACCACAATTCCAAACTGCACTATTTCAACTTCTCCATATTTGTATACACTGCAGAATACATTTCCTGGTTGTTGTGGAGGATCTGGACTCTGCCTGCTTCATTATTTACAATCAAACTGAAACCAGTTTTTCAGCTTTGTGCGTGACATCATGTGAAGTTGCTATCAAACGAATTGCGTGTCGCTATTTAAATTTTAATTGTTTAATTTAGCAATATATATGATGTGCATAAAGCACCGATCATACAAAGTGCGAGTCATAAACGTCATGTTTCTTTTTTTTCTGGATTTTCATGCTTAACTTATAGTTAAAAAACTGAACGTATATACTGGCTGCAAAGCTGATTTGAATGTGCGTGTTTTTTTAATTACATTGTGGAAGTTACACCTACAGAAATTTAGGCAACTTCAGCATACGCAGATATAACAAAGAAAGAAAAAAATGGTACTTGAAGTACAGTATGTTGTTACTAATTTGAATAAGACACGAGAAAGGAAGGAAAACTGAAGAATAGTGTAGTGGAGACCCTGCCCTTCCTTACTAATTTCGCCGTTGGTGGAGTGGAGTGGAATGGAGTGGAAGTCTCCTGTTCCTCTCAATTGCAGACCTTGCCAACCCCTTTTCGTTCGTAAGTTAATCGCAGTCTTTTGTCTTGCGACTTTTAGAAGTGGTGAGTATTGTTCTTCTAAGCTCTAACGTACTTAGGCGTTGTACTTATTTTAAGTTGTAAATATTGAACCGCAACCTGAAAATGTCGTGATACTACAAAATTTCAGACATTAGTTACAATTTGGCCTCGGGTAACACACATTTGAAATGTGTTTGAAGCGAGCCCTAAGATTCAACGCCACAACTAACTACAGTGAAGTATTAAAGATACATAGATCCGAACAAACTGATCTGATAGAGAACGTCACAGATTCAGGCTACCTGCCCCGCCGGTTATGAGACTGCCGTTATGAGACATTAGGTCACCTCGCACATCGGCAGATAGCTTTTCTTGTTAGAGTAGTGAATTCTCGACATCTAATTTTAGAAAGCAGCAAGTACTGAAAGCGATATACCCAGTCACAATTAATGGATTCCCGCATGTCATGTATCGCATATAGATAGACTTGTGAAATTTTGTAATACCTACATCCACATACAGACTCCGAAAAGCACCGGACAGTGTACGGCAAGAGGATTGTGTGGAACGCTGATAGACATTTATTTCTGTTCGACTCAAAACAGTAGGCAGGGAAGGCTTGTATGCCTCTGTATGAGCTAAGCTGTTTTTACAAAAAGTTAGGCGAGTAGAATCTCGACGGAACAAGGTGACAAAGTGTTAGGAAAGGAAGGACAGTGGTAGAAATTGTCAGACGGCTACGGAGATTTAGCATTTGCTTTATTTCGCTAATCACTTGTCGGTACGGTTCTTTTGAAAGGGGACGGTCGACTTCCTTCCCCATCCTCATTCATTCCGGTTCTGAGGACCTCGTCGCCGACGGAACGCTAAAAACTGATCGAGCTAATAACTGTCTGTCACTAAACTTTAGTAGCGTTACGAGAAAAGATCACAAACGAGTAGCACTCGGGACTGGACAGTAGAAGGGGTTTTCTTTGTAGATACGTTACATTTTGGCAGAATTGTGCCGTCGCATTGTAGTCTGCCACTTAATCGTTACTAAAATTGGTTCAAATGGCTCTGAGCACTATGGGACTTAACATGTATGGTCATTCAGTCCCCTAGAACTTAGAACTACTTAAACCTAACTAACCTAAGGACAACACACAACACCCAGTCATCACGAGGCAGGGAAAATCCCTGACCCCGCCAGGAATCGAACCCGGGCGCGGGAAGCTAGAACGCTACCGCACCACCACGAGCTGCCGACTAATCGTTACTAGAAGTAGCCTTTATTGCTCTTATAGATGTTCAGTCAACGCGAGTGAGCGAAGTAGCACAGCGTCAATAAGTTTGAGGAGGAATGTAATGTTTTTGGTTTGGTAACGAGAACCTGTTTGCTTGTGTTGCAGGCGAGCAAGATGGGCCTGGCGCCGACGCACCCGGGCGCCACGCTGCCCTTCTTCTGCCATAACGGGGAGCACCTGACGCAGCCGCCCCCGGCCCACATGGGCATCCCGCCGTACCAGCTGGACGGGAAGGGGGCGGGCGCCATGGGTGAGTACTGGCGGGGGCTCGGGCTGGGCTTGGGGCTGGGACTCCGCGGGAGCGCCGCGGGGGCGCCGCCCGCCGCCTCCACCGCCGCCCCCGCCGCCCCCGCGCCAGCGCCCGCGCCCGCTCCCGCGCAGCTCAGTCCCGGCGACTGGAAGAAGCTGGCGCCGCTCTTGGCCGCATCAGGTTAGCCCGCGCAGGCTCACCGCCGGTCGGCCGAGCACCGGGCTCGCCTACCTGCTACCTGCCGCCGCCGCCACCGCCGCCCGCTCCTGCCAGCCTCTCTCTCTCTCTCTCTCTCTCTCTCTCTCTCTCTCTCTCTCTCTCTCTCTCCTCTGCCATATTATCTTCCACGACCTTTTCCTGGTCACACTACTGTTGTACCAGATGGACAGAAATTTCCACATTTATCAGTTATACCCACTGTTGAGTCATTGGATGTCTTATCAGCATTATCGAACAGTAAAATGTTTGGCCACAGAAACTCGTCTTTCCTTTTCATTTCAGAAAGATAGTGAGACTTTGGTACCAATATGGGTCTCCAACTTCCTATTGTAATCCGACGCTGTTGCGTAGCCCAAGTTTACGACCCCAGCATTGCGACATCGATTCGCAACAACATTTTTGTTTCATTTTGTTCTCCCAGTCCGTTTATTTCTTGCCCCTGTGAGTTCCTCTACTGATGAGACGACTGAGCTGTTACGTCCGTCGTCATAATTACACATCAGAGCTGACCAGTTTCGCCCAAACTGTTTGTCACCTGCTCGGGCCCCTGTCACGCAGCCTACACGGGCACAGGCAGGAGCGGCGGCAGGCGGCGGCGCCGGCGCCAGCTGGCGGGGGTGCCCGGCCCGTGTTGCACAGACCACGCCACACGCTCACTCACACAGGACACGGCGCCCTGGCACTGTCTCACTCACGCACACACCGACGCCTTCACTCGATAACCGTGCGTCTGCGCTCAGCTTGTCTATAGTGGCTCTGTAAGCAAAAAGATGGAAACTTGTTTGAATGCCCTCTTCGCTTTTCATAACCTACGGTTATTGCACTGACGATACGAGACCATCCTTTTTTAATTCTGATCCTCCTCAAACACTTTTTTTTTACATAGCAGTGGTGTAGTCTTTTTTAAAAGACAACGTTTTTAATACTAATCTGACATACTTGTTTTTGGCCACCCGAGAAACGGAACAAATACCCAGTGAAATGGCGGTTCCATCTGCGATAGAAGCTTCTTTTCTTTAGGTGTAAACGTACTTGCGTTTTACCATAACGCAAATCATTCTTGATTAGAAACGATAAAGGTACAGCAATAACAGAAAATTGATATCAGTAAGCCTGTAAGTGGTATAGATGCATGAACGACCATTGTCAGTGAAATCAGAGTACACTGAAGTGACAAAGAAACTGATACGGGCATGCGCATTCAAATACAGGGATATGTAAACAAGCATAATACGGCGCTGCGGTCGCGAACGTCTATATAAGGTAACAAGTGTCTGGCTACAATGGCAGGTTGTCAAGATTTAGTTGAGTCTGAACATGGTGTTATAGTCGGCGCACGAGCGATTGGACACAGCATCTCCGAGGTAACGATGAAGTGGGGATTTTCCCTTACGAGCATTTCACGAGTGTACCGTGAATATCAGTAAAACATCAAATCTTCGATGTAGCTGTGGTCCAAAAAGTTCCTGCAAGAACGGGACCAACGAGGACTAAGAGAATCGTACCTCGTGACAGAAGTGCAGCCCTTCCGCAAATTGCTGCAGATTTCATTGCTGTTCCATAACCAAGCGTCAGCATGCGAACCATTCAACGAAACATCATCGATACGAGCTTTGGGAGCCGAAGACGCATTCGTGTACCCTTGATGACTGGAAGACACAAAGCTTTACGCCTCGGCTTGGCGCGTCAACACCGACATTGGACTGCTGATGACTGGAAACATGTTGCCTCGTCAGACGAGTCTCGTTTCAATCTGTATCGAGCAGATGGACGTGTATGGGTATGGAGACAACCTTATGAATCCATGCACCCTGCATGTCAGCAGCGGACTGTTCAAGCTCGTGGAGGCTGGGCAATTCCAACAGGACAATGCGACACCCCACACGTCCAGAATTGCCTCAGAGAGGCTCCAGGAACACACTACCGCCGGCAACCAAACTCCCCAGACATCAACATTATTGAGCATATCTGGGATGCCTTGCAACGCGCTGTTCAGAGAAGACCTTCACCCCCTCGTACTCTTACGGATTTATGGACAGTCCTGCAGGATTCATGGTGTCAGTTGTCTCCAGCACTACTTCAGACATAATCGAGGCCATGCCACGTCGTGTTGCGGCACTTCTGCACGCTCGCGGGGCCTCTACACGATATTAAGCAGGATACCAGTTTCTTTGGCTCTTCAGTGTAATTGAGTATTTGCATTTATGGGGCAGTTTCTTTTCGTGACCAGTGATCAACGCGTAAACTAAACTTCCCAAGGCAGAATCAGTCGTCAGAGACTTCGATTCTGTACACTGGGCATTGTGGACATCCAAAACCATCATTGACATAACTACACAGATTCCAGACCAAATATCATTGTTTTCAATGTAGGAGAATCGCAGTTCCATTGTCTGACCACTTCGGAGCTCGGAAAATAACATCTACTCGGAAGGCACAAAAAAGATGAAAAATTTGTAAAAACTGTTTAATGGCGAGCGAAGAGACAAGTGCTAATC
The DNA here is from genome assembly GCF_023897955.1 of Schistocerca gregaria. Lineage (NCBI taxonomy): Eukaryota > Metazoa > Arthropoda > Insecta > Orthoptera > Acrididae > Schistocerca > Schistocerca gregaria. The sequence goes on along the minus strand of NC_064921.1, from coordinate 800,339,288 downwards.
TCAAGAGACATGAATGTGCCTTGTGCTAAAAGGCAACTGGCGTTGATCCCCTATCACAGACACACACGGACACGAGCACAAGCAAGCAACACGTAGTAAATGGGGTTGGTGGTGGTGGTGGTGACGCGAGCTGCAAGCGGTGGTGCGGTGGGGGCGGTGCACAGTAGTTAGTTTCACAGTAGATGCCATAGCTCTGTGTTGCCTGTGCCGCAGCGCACTGCCTTCTCTTTCAGGTGTCGGCGTGCCCAGAGGCCTACAGCTTAAACTTCGTGCTTAATCTGCATGTACTCTTCTTTTTCAGGTTCTACACGTGTGGAATGTTAAGGTTTTACCATTTGTATTTATTGATATCCAATTATTTTCGCTTAAATCATTAGGCTAATGACACATTGTTTCCTGAATCATCGTACGTTTGTACCAGCGCCCCTCATAGAATATCTTCGTTGATACATAATTCAACGACAGGGCTGCAGGAACCAGTTCCATACGATAAGCTGAGCGGTACGTTAATCTTTTGTGATCTAAACGCAAAATGCGCTGTTCCACAAGGTATCTAAAAAGGCACTTTACAACTGCATTATATTACTGTACCATAACCGAGTAGCGTAAACGAACGGCTTGAGAGTTGTTTGTTCATAAACTCTTTTTTTATGTCAGTATGTGATCCTTTATTGCATTTACGTTTTACTATGTATTCCAGCTCCAACCACACTCACCACAAGGTGTCTGCAATGGCGGTTGGTGTTTGACAAACAACTGACCTTACATGTAATGACCCAGGAGGCTTATCCGGTGTTGTGGCAATGTTTTGACCACCGCATTCCCACAGCCGTCTTGTGGTGCTCCACCTTGTCCTGAAACCACAGACACTTGCTGTTCAGCCAGTTGTGATGTATTGGTTCCAGTATGTCAGGAAACTGAAACAAAGAATGGACCAGCAATGCCTTGAGACTATGAGGAGTGTTATATTTGTTTACTGTGCTGGATCCGAGAAAAATTTCGCAAAGTGCCACGTTGGTTAGGAAATCACAATTCTCATTGAATCGCCCAGTCACTTTCACAGTTAATTATCATCGTAAATTGTGGCATGTCATCGTGCTTCACTTCTTGCAATAGCTGCATTCGAAATGGTTACAACTATCTTAGTTTTCCAGGGTGCACGTTCGTCATACGAACTTGGAGAAAGTCGGTCCGTGCTCGTGTGCTGAACGCCGGAAAGCCATCCATATGCGCTGTGTGTGAGCTTCCCTTGCTTGGAATGATACTCCACTTATTCACTATTTGCTTGCGTGGATCTGCTGCACCATCGCCGTATTTTATTTATTTATATTTTTTCTGTGGCATACCCGTAACATATCTGTGCGTTCTCTTCCACCTGAATCTCAATTTGGCTTTCCTGGTCTCGTGGGAGGGACTAAATCCAAATTACTGAGCACGTGTAGTTTTTGAGTAGTGTTCTAGTTTACTGTGTTATCAGCTGCATTGCGAGGAGATGCCGTTTATTACATTTAATTACATTTATTACATTGAATTTCGGAAGAAAATGATTGTATTTTAGAACACCTCAAAAACGATCTGACGATAAAAATTTTATCGCCAGGCGAAGACCTCCATTACAAGAAGTAACGACGATTGTGTAAATTACAGCGCTTGTAGCATTAGGAACTCGCACCTAGGCGTCTTAAAATGAACAACGTACAAACCATAAGGCCTCCCAAATTATGTAAATTGTTTGAAACGTCGCTCGTTTAGTTCAAAAACAGACCATAGATTGGCGATGTATTAACTGAACTATCTTAACGGCAAACCGTGGTGTTCTCCACACAAAAACGTACTGAAGTTAACGTTAGCCTGGAGCGGTGAGTATATAAAAAAAAGACTAATTCCTGAAAACTAATTATGTTTCGCGACAAATCCAGCATTTAACGGAAAGGAACATCTCTTGTCCTTCTCCTACAAAGAAAGCATTTTGTGGGTATTGCACCCATGGACGGAAGTGGAAACTGCGGAAACTGGACCTACACACCTTTACCTCTCAGGTACAGATTTACATTAACGATGTCCTTGAGTTCTTGCTAATATTCCCTTAGAAGGACCGATCAGTATCCACAAATGCTGTAGCGAGAGATCCGGAATTTACCAGACCCTTTACATATATAGGCAATCTTCGTCCGTTAAAGCTCATAGTTGTTGTTGTTGTGGTCTTTAGTCCGAAGACTGGTTCGATGCACCTCTCCACATTACTCTGTCCTCCTGATAACTATTAGAACCTCAATCATTCTGAATCTTCTTAACTGTATTCATCTCTTGGTCTCCCTCAACAATTACTGTCCCTTCCCCCCCCCCCCCCCCCCCTCCCAATTCTTCCCTCCAGTACTAAATTGGTGATCTCTTGATGTCTCAGAATGTGTCCTACGAACCGATCCCTTCTTTTATTCAAGTTGTGCCACAGATTCCTCTTCTCCCCAATTATATTCAGTACCTCCTCATTAGTTACGTGATCTACCCAGCTAATCTTCAGTATTCTTCTGTACCTCCACATTTCAAAAGCTTCTATTCTCTTCTTGTCTAAGCTTGTTATCATCCATGTATCACTTCCATACATGGATACAATACAATTACATTCGGAAGACAAAAAAAAAAATTGGAAATTTGTGGTGAGGACTTATGGGATCACACTACTGAGGTGTCGGTCCCTAAGCTTACACACTACTTAATCTAACTTACGCTAAAGACGGCACACACACCCATGCCCGAGGGAAGACTCGAACTTCCGACGGAGGGAGCCGCGCCGACCGCGAAAAGACGCCTCAGACCGCGTGGCTACCCCTCCCACAAACCACGGCTTCGGAAGAGACCCCTGGCACTTAAAACTATAACCGATGTTAATAAATTTCTCCTCTTCAGAAACGCTTTTCTTGCCATTGGGAATCTACATTTTGTCCTCTCTTCTTCGGCCATCATCAGCTATTTTACTGTCGAAATAGAAAAACTACTCTACTAGTTTTAGGCTCTCTGTTCCTTATCTAATTCCCGCGGCATCACTTGATTTAATTCGACTACATTCCATTCATTATCCTTGTTTTGGTTCCGTTGATGTTCATCTTATCTCTTTCTCTCAAAACGCTGTCCATTCCGCTCAACTACTCTTCCAAGCCCTTTGCTGTCGCAGACAGAACTACAGTGTTATCGACAAACCTTGAAGTTTTTCCTTTACCTGAACTTGACTCGAAATTTTTCTTTGGTTTCCTTACTGCTTGTTTAATGTACAGATTGAATAAGATCGGGAATAGGCTATAACCTTGTCCACCCCTTTCTCAGTCACTGCTTCTTTTTCATACCTCTCGACTCTTATAATTGCGATCTGCTTTTTGTACAAGTTGTAAGCAGCCTTTCGCTTCCGTATTTTACCTCTGCTTGCTTCAGAATTTCGAACAGAGTATTCCAGTCAACACTGTCAAAAGCTTCCTCCAAGTCTACAAACATCATAAACGTAGGTTTCCCCTTCCTCAACCTATCCTCTAAGAGAAGTCGTAGGATCAAGATTGCCTCACGGGTTCCTACATTTCTCCGGAATCCAAACTGATCTTCTACGAGGTCGGCTTCTGCTAGTTTTTCCATTCTTGTTATGTAAAGATTTCGTGTTAGTATTTTGCAACAATGACTTATTAAACTGATAATTCGGTAATATTCAGACCTTTCAACACCTGCTTTCTTTAGAATTGGAATTATCACACCCTCTTTTCCGCCTATCTCACACCTCAATGGTTTTGTCATGCCTGGCTCTCCCAATGTTTATCAGTAGTTCTGACGGACGTAGGTCTTTCAGTGTTCTGTCAGATTCTTCTCGCATTTGTCTCCCGTCTTATCTTGATGTACGTCCTCCTCCCTTTCTGTAATATTGTCTTCAACTTCATCTCTCTTGTATAGACACTAGCTCTTGATGTTCATACACCTGCTTCTCTCTTGTCCAAAGGCATCTTTAATGTATATATATTTCTGCTAGTGAAATATGATTCAGAATCCTTACATTCTTCCTCTAGTCATGCTCCTTGCTTAGCCGTTCGCACTTACAGCCAATCGCATTTATTAGACGTTTGTATCCTCTTTCGCCAGCTTCAATTGCTACATTTTTATATTTTGTCCTTTCTTCAATTAAAGCTCCTTAGCGTGCAGAAAAGGTGAAAGAATCTAGATCGAAGTAAAGCCGGATACGTACCTAGAGGTGGTGGCATGACATAGCGGCCACTAACCTCGTGCGAATAACCAGGTGCAAAATGTCTTATCTTTTCGCAATGAAGTTTCGTGTTTAGCAAGTGTTAATCTTCCGTCGACAGCAGTAGTAGTCCATGAGCCGATTCTGATTGCTGTTAACATCCTGGAATAGGAGACTGTAGTTCTCGGTGTGTGATATCTCGCTAATTTCAGAATCGTTTTGTGAAAAGTAAAGGATATCCCGTAAAGAAAGCAACTTCTGCAGTACCCTCAATTTATGTTGTAGTGCGTTAGTGGCACTGAACGTTGCACGATTTTCTTTTATTTTCTTTTTTCTTTTTTTTTGTGCTTAGTAACAGAACGCCCCAGTGTGTTGTCATAGTGGAAACTTCAGATATGGTGGATGTTACGCGGAGACTCTTCGTAAATTCAAGGAAATGTTTAGTCAACGTACTGCATCAAATAGGTTGACTGTGATGAGACTGAGTGCCAAATTTGAGAAAACTGGTTCAGTTGTGTCGTTAAACTGCGAGGTGATTCTCCTGTAAAGTCCTGTGAAATCTATTCGCCGATGTTCACAATAGTTGGATATTCCCAAAATAAGCATGCAACAAATTCTGAAGGAAGATCGGCACATTTTTGGCCTATAACACCCACCTGAAGCGAGAACTGAAGCCAAACGATTACGAAAAGCGGCAAGCATTTGCCCGTTGGATGCTTACGAAACAACAGACAGCAGTGTCATCAAGAAAATAATGTGCACTGACGAAACCATAGGCGTCTGTAGTCTGGTTACCGAACAGTCCAAAATAGTGTCCTCAATCTTTTCCTTGTCTCTTCCTCATACAGCCCTTATCCACCTGCTGATTACCTAGTGCGCGGATTCCGACGCCAATTTCCAATACGATGTAAACATGGCAGTTGAATACGCACCCGTCATCCAATTCCCATATTTTTCCGTGCGAGCTCTGATTTCCCTTATTTTGTTGTGATCGTTTATCGCTATGTAGGTATGCCTCAACAAAATATTTTCGCACTCGGAGGAGAAAGTTGGTAATTGAAATTTCGTGAGAAGTTTCCGTCGCAGCAAAAAACACCTTTGTTTTAATGATGTCCACCCCGAAACCTGTATCACTCTCTCCGCTATTTCTCAATAATACAAAACGTGCTACTCTTCTTTGAACTTCCTCTATGTATTCCGTTAATCCCGTCTGGTAAGGATCTCGCACCGCGGAACAGTATTCCAAGAGAGAACGGACAAGAATAGTGTAGGCTATCAATTATATTGGTCAATTTGAGGGTAGTTTTGGGAGATTTCCCACATCATCCAGTCAAATGCTGGTACCGGGTCAAACGTTTCCCAATCACCCCCAAAAATGTAGCTTTCAAACACATTTGATTCAACAATAGTTACGCCAGTCAACATCGAAAGTAAAAGCATAAAAGTAATGCAATAAAATCATTAACGTCATTAGATGTGAAGTTTCGTAACCAAACAAAATCTTATAGATGTCATAAATGTTGAGTAAGTGATTTTTTAAGTTCATTCCTTGTTTCAACTCTTTTTAGAACATTGAAGTGGCATTTTTGTTGATTATTCCCAATGATATCTAACACGATTTTCTCAATCGTTCTGAATATTGGTATTTCAAATTTTTAATTTTAGATTCGTTCTAACGTTATTTGAACATAGTAGATTTTTGTGAATATTTTCTATATATATTTCGTAACTCATTGATTACCTTGTATTAAACATAATGATATCATTTCAGATTGTTGAATAAATAGGTAGCGTCCAAATTCACGTTAAAAATATCAAAAGATTGAGATACTATTAAAATATCCGTATATTTCAGGTTTCAAAGTAATCTACATTAAAAGCCCTAACAAGAAACCCCTTGAGTGCGAGATCGTAAGTTCAGTCTTTAATAAGGTAAATTGAAGGTTATATATTGACAATTATGATAGGAAAACTATTAGCTGCTAATGACTCATCATGTGCTTTGGGAGGGCAATGAATATCCAGGAGGTACAGAAATAAACATTCCTAGGGGATGTATGTATTACACTTCACAAAATGGACAGCGTCGACACTCAAGAAATGTTCAAAACAAACCATTAACTTGCACCAGGAACACCGTTTGAAAAATTGCGCGCCACAGTGATGAAAAAGGTTCGTGCCATCAGGATCGAAGACGAATTCATTGGGAGTTACAAACCATGCAGGACGATCAGCTAGGTATCCCGTCTTAAAGAACGCATATAAAATAATATTGGTGTAACGGGGTGATGGGAGCTGGTGGTTCGTGATTGCACACAACCGAATGCAAAACAGTCTGTCGTGGAGCTTATCGTGAAACTGGCTATCCTTGAAGGCGTAGCTGCAGTTTGTGCTATAATTTGTTGTATAGGCACTGAAAAAAAAAAAAAAAAACATCCAGCGGCCGAATTTGTTCAGTGATTCCAGGTGGTGTGAATTGCAATGTTACAACTTTCCAGGAGGTATAGTTTGCACTAAAGGAGTATAATTTTTAAACGCAGACAAGTAATGAAGCAAGAGAAAGTTATTTTGACCAGCTGTTTGTTAAATGCAGTGCCCACTTAACAGTTGTAGTTCTCTTACGCCCATTTTCCCACTTTTGCTTGCCGCGACGTAAATATTCCCTAATGTCCTTACAAGATGATGCAGACGAGAAAGAATCGTAGGAGCGGAACACCTCCAACTTCTCGCAGCACAATAAATAACTTTTCAGCCAATTTACCATCAAGATTAACAGTCGGCATAATTGTGTGTGAGTGCGTTAAGGCACTGGTGTTAGCTGACCGTGTTACAACTCTCTTGGTACCTCTAATTTTCCAGGGTTCCTTTCATATGCTTTCCTGCGCTTTGTTTGAAATTTCGTTACCTTACGACTTCCAGTTCTTTAGCATTATTCGAAGTTTTGCAACCATCCACTGCTTCCCTTGAAATCACTGTAATCTATGTCGCGCACAACTTGATGCGATATGTACAACGTAGTAGGTCACACGTCCTGTAAAATGTATGGAGCATCCTTGAAACGCGCAAACACCAGTTTTTGTAACAAGTGCCCCCTGTCCTCCGTTGAGTATCAGTAGTTTTTTTTTGTGCACTGCGCGATCATATTACTGCTGACTTATCCACTTACCCAAAATCTCTCTGCCTCCCCCCCCCTCACCCCCCCCCCTCTCTCTCTTTCTTTTAGTTCCAGTTACTGTTGTCCTGCACTACGTTTTACTGAAGACGGGAATTGTGGCTCACTTTCCGACAAGAATGATGGCACCTGTTTCAGTATCACTTTTACTTGTTACGCATGTATATTCATTATTGTTACACCTGATGCGCATTATCCGCACAGTGTAGCCCATACGACCAGTGACCCATCTTGCTGAAACGTTAATATTTTGTTCTGCCACTTCTTTCTGACTCTGCTAAGTTGCTTGGGTTTCTTTTTGACGAAATGTCAACTTCGGTAACTGTTGTTGTACATACACAGCAATGTTTGCTATGTTCATCGTTGGTATTGCTCTGGTTTTTATCAACATCACCAGCACTGTAGCGAGTTAACTCGTCAGCTAAGCAGTTGAACTACGCTTCATAGCCACATGCTGTGCTCACCATTGTATACCTCCAGTAGCGTCCCCTGTCGCTGTTAAGCAGTCAATATTGTGGTTGCGTGGTAGACAATATGTGGGGCGTCGAATGCCTTCAACATAACTGGCCCTTTGTGACCTCGCACTCAAGAGTTTCCTTGCAAGTGGATGTATATCAGTCGTTTGAGATACATTTAGTTGTGTGTATTTCCCGTCCAATTAGTGCTTGGGGTGCGACCCCTTTTTAGACTCAGCGAATCAGTTATACCTAAAATACCAATTTTAGAATCTCAGGTAAAATTTCTGCCAATGGGCGAGGATCACTTTCTGTTGACTGGCTTCTTCAACAAGGAAAATCGGAGAAGTTGGGTCACAGAAAACCGTCGAGTAATTGTGGATAAGTTGTTACGTCCTCGACAGTGACAGCAAAGTGTGACGTTTGGGCTGAGGGCGTAACTGTGCCATGCTTTTTCAAAGATGGTGCCGGAAATGCAGTGGACAACAAACTCTTAACGCAATATGTTGCTAGAGTTTTTGTGGTCTGAACTAGACTGTGTGAATGTTGAAGAGGTATTGTTTCAACAACATGGTACAACTTTTCGAATCGATTCAACCCAGTATATCGTTCCAAATAGATTCCAGTTGCCGGCCGCTGTGGCAGAGCGGTTCTAGGCGTCTCAGTCCGGAACTGCGCTGCTGCAACGGTCGAAGGTTCGATTTCTGCCTCGGGCACGGATGTGTGTGAAGTCCTTAGGTTAGTTAGGTTTAAGTAGTTATAAGTCTAGGGGACTGATGACCTCAGAAGTTAAGTCCCATAGTGCTCAGAGCAATTTGAACCATTTTTCGCTTCCAGTTCACTCTGCACGAGAGTTGTTTCTTTCAAATGCTTCAACACGTTTGCAAAGAAGCTTTTACGTTTTCTAAGAGTGATTTCTTTGTGTCGCAGATGTGGCCCCATTTTTAAAGGTCACGCCATGTAAAATAACGAAAAACATTTCGGAAATATTGGTAACAAAATGCATTTTGATTTTGTTTTGTTTCTTTCTCACTAACGTAAACGGAAGTAATGTTTCCGCCAGCTGGAATACCATCCTTTCAAATGTATGACATTTGGTTTCATTCATGATTAATCATGGAAAGGTTCATTATTTTGCTATTCGTATGTATTATTAAGAGCTGTCCGAAACACGGATTCCCATTCCGTTATCAGCATCGGTCTTCGCATAATTATCGCCTTTCACGGTCACATAGTTTCCAGCCGAAAATGAACGTGGGCTGGTACCACAGGCCAGCCGAAATTCATCCGCTTTCCGCTGATGAGTTGTCGGCGGTGCCATCGGGGACGGAGCAGGCGTCGGGGAACAAATTGAATTCCGGGACTGTGATGACACAGCCGGGGGATCAATTAATAAGCTGCGATTGGCATAATGACATTTCATGCGGCGAGGGCCAAGGGAAGGGAAATGGCAGAGGAACGGGTAACCAGCGGAGCGAGCCGCAGTCGTTTGCCTGCGTCGGCCTAATGTAACGGGCGACGGCGCCGTCACAAACGTTAGAACGCCGCGCCACCAGAGCACAAACGTCGGGTCACGTCGGAGGAAGGTCCGCTGAAATTCCATTATTTCAGGTGGTCGGCCGGCGGCCCACGGAGCCGGGCATCGCGTGAAATTACGATATGCGCACGGTAGGCCGGTCAAAGCGCGTCGTTTATACGTTTAAACGCTGTTAATAACTTCGTTTGAACGTAAATAAAATGACTTGCCGCGTGTGCGAAATGTGTGCCGGTGCACCGGCTCTCCATTACTCGCCGGCGAGTGGCGGCGCTTGCCGGGCAGAGAGTATTTGTCCAGATTTGGCACACGCGGATGCGATTGTAATTCCGGAGGCTGCGAATTAAAAGTGGCCCGCGCCCACGCGACGCGCCGCTGCGTCACAGCCAGGCGCGCAATATCGGCGCGTTTTGTGCGCCGATCCCATCTGTGATGCGCTGATTGCCGGCCTCACACCACGCCACACCACGCCGGCGCGGGCCCACTTCATTTCTCTGGCGAGGCGTCCGCCCCGGAAAAAATCGCCCGTTTGCCGCTACTGCTGCTGCTGCTGCTGCCGCCGCCGTGCCGAGTGTTAATACGCGGGCCGCCGAGTGGCGCGTAATTTTCCGCCACTTCGCAGCGGGCCAATCGCTTTAATGATGCTCTCACACGTTCTTCGCGGTCTGCACTGTGTGTCCGCGCTGCTGGCAAATTAGCGCGCCTCTGCGTTCAAAGCGTTATTGTTTACGGCTGGTGGCGGCGCGTGCCCGCCGATTTGCCGCGGCTTTGCGAGGACGCGCGGAAATAAACGCTAATTAAACATACTGGTCGCTGCGGCTGCACTTTCAGACCGACCTGCACCAAAAGACCGGACGCACGCTGTGCAGTCGCCGGATGCGACCTTAACGCGAAGAGTGTCTCTGATGACCGTGTGATAGGGATCGGTACTGTTTGCAACTGTGGAACGGAGAATTGACGGGAATATTGGCGCGAATCCAAAAAGCGTTGTGGAAACTTGGCTGAAAGGCAGCCAACTCGAAGAGTAATCGTGTGTATCGTAATTCGTCTAAGTAGAACAGAAAGTTCGCTAGCATTTAGACACAATTCCGGTGGCTAATCGCGACGTGACGAAAGCTAGGGCTAATTCTTGGGATCGAAATGACATGGAAGTAATGCGCGCTTTCTGATGTGGGAACAGAAGCACCTTTCTGACCCAAGTATACTGCTGTAATTTTCAGGATGTGTTGCACTCTGCGAGGGGTATGACTTTCTTGATGTTTCCGCGATTTGGCTGGTTTTTTAACAGTGTTTCATATATTACGCATTTTTAAAAATTTAATAATTAAATAAAAATGCATCGAAATAAAAAATTATGTTTTTTATTTTCATCTACATATAGTATCATTTAAGTGCGGCAAATTATATCCGGCGTATGTCGACCTCCACTGTCTCGGCTGGCAGTTACTCGGTCTATGAGATTCGTGATGACCCTTTCACAGATATCTCTGTTGATGTCGTTGATGGCCGTTGACTTTCTTCCATAAGTTGGAGAAATGCTTGTGGTTTGATCTTGTACTCCTTGCACTTCACATAACCCATTTGAAAGAAGTCACATGGAGTAAGCTCACAAGATCTGGGAGGCCATTCCAAGTCGCCACGAAGTGAGATCACGGACTGAGGAAATTTTTCATGGAGTGGGGTTATTGTCTCGTGGGATGTCCTGCTGAAACCACACATTGACTTGAATCCACTTCACTCGCAACAGGCCAAACGTTCTGTCTGACCATTTCACGATAACGCTCGCCGTTAACTGTTACTGCTTTATAGTTGAAATCTTCAATAAAGAAGGGGCCGATCACACCATTTGCCCATAATCCACACCAAGGTATGGTTCGCCGCGAATGCATATGGATGACTTTATGGTGTTCTCTTCTTGTTTTGTAAGAATCCACTCGGCGGAATATCTCCGTTTCAGATTATCTTAGGATTTACGACATTACGTCAACCGAATCTTGTAAGTGCATGTAAAGATTCTTTTTCAGAATTATTTCCAAAGAGTCTGTTTAAATTCCCAGTTGTTGGGAACGATGTTGAGGAACTTCTGAGGCCTCACAGCCACACTACCCTGCACCATTGAACAACGTTTTGTTCTGTACGAACCGTTCTGTTTAGTCCGTGCAAATTTTGTGGTTGCAAGGGACTCAGTTCCTCGAATTTCTCTACAAACCGCAGAACCGTTGATGCTGTAGGAGCACTATTACGTCCTTAGATCCCGCGAAGTCTACGAACAGTCTCTGCATACCACTCACCGCTTCTGTAGAGAGTTTTCGCAATGGTAATACGTTCCTCCACTGTGAACCGCTCCATGCCAACTGAGTTTCTCAAGTACACAAAGAATGACTGATCAAGTAATCGGAATAACAATCAGTGTTAAAAGTAATAAATACAGTGCTGCTGCCGTATACGGCGCTTTGTTGATCAATAAGCTAATAACTACGTTGCAGTGAGAAGTAATACTTCACGTCATAATATTTGATCATTCACCCTGTCCGTCTCGGCTTATTGTTGTGTCCCAATATATATACCTATCAGAACCGGTCATTTTGAAATTTACAGTTGAAGCGATGTAAAAAAAAAATAAATAAAAGCTTTAAAATAACGTGTTAAGAACTCTAAATTTTAAACACAACACCTGGTGGAAGGTCAAAGCACCGGAAGCTCTAATTTTACCAATCAAACGCTCTTTATACAGATTATAATTAAACTTTCAAACCGCTGTAGAAGTAACACCACTAGTCAGAATGACGTCAAATTGCAACGGAATATTATCGGAGAAAGGGAAAAACCGTATGGCGGAAGAAACATAAATAGTTAAAAAATGTAACAATAGATGGCTCTGTAAGCATCATAATTAGGTAGTGGTCGACTACAAATGACAAGTGAATCATACAACGATGCCTAATGTATACGTTTGACGTTAAGTAAACTGTACTACTCAGTGTGCATTGGTGTACAGGTGTGATAACTGTTGGTTACGTAAGCCTATACACCATGGCAAGTTCGTGTCACATCGGATGGCAAAAATCGGTTTTTAATTGTCCTGAGACCAAAAAGCATCAATCACATCGGTTTTTAATTCTCCTGAGGCTGAGGAACCGCATAAAAAGCATCAATCAAAATCAAATTGAATTATTAATTTCCATGTAATTGGCACAAAACTTGTTTTATGCAACAAACAACAAATCGAGGAACAGCATGTTGCACTACGGATGGAATCCGGGATCACGTTCAGAATTTGTTTTGCAATACGTACCTTCAATGCAGCTAAGTTTGCAGTCAGAACACTGAGCACATCTTTCAGATAGCCCCACAGCCAGAAGTCACACAGATTACGATCAGGTGATCGGGACGACCAGGCTGTAGGGAAATGGCGGTTGATGACTCTAGCATTTCTGAAATGGCGCTTCAGCAGCTGCTTAACTGAATTTACAATGTGAGGAGGTGCGCGATCTTGCGTAAAAATGATCCCATCCGCAAATCCACGCTGTTGGAGAGTAGGAATGACGTGGTTGCGCCAAAGGCACTCATAGCGCTTATCAGTGACGGTACAGGTAACAGGACCGGAAGCACCTGTCATTCGAAAAAATAGGGTCCTATGATGCTGTAAACCCGCACCACACAGTGGCCTTTTCAGCATGAAGTGGTACTGGCTGATTTACGTGTGGATTTTCCGTTGCCCACATTCGACAATTTTGTGTATTGACATATCATGTCAGTTGGAAGTGGGCTTTGTCCGTCCATAAAATCTTTCACGGCCAACCCACTTCCATGCGAGCAAGAAATTCTAAAACAAAGGTCTCTCTTGCTGGCAGGTAAACAGGAAGCAGGACGCGTAATTTTGGATGGATAGCAAAGAAGGATTTTACGCACCGTGCTCAAGGGTGTGTCCAATGTTCGGGCAGTTCTCCGTGCGCTACACGTTTGCACACCACCACTTGTCCCCTCGTGCATTACTGTGGCGCCGGTCGGAGTGGCCGGCGGTTCTAGGCGCTACAGTCCAGAACCGCGCGAGCGCTACGGTCGCAGGTTCGAATCCTGCCTCGGGCATGGATGTGTGTGATGTCCTTAGGTTAGTCAGGTTTAAGTAGTTCTAAGTTCTAGGGGACTGATGACCTCAGATGTTAAGTCCCATAGTGCTCAGAGCCATTTGAACCATTACTGTGGCCACTACTTCCACTGACGTCGAATCAATTCGTTTCCTCTCTCTACAAGGTTGCTCACCAAAAGAACCCGTCTTTTCCAATTTCCGAATCATTTTCTCCAGACCGACAGCAGTCATCGGACCAATGCCTTTTTTCAGACCCTTCAGTGTCCGGAACTTCTGCAGAGCGACGTGTGCACAGTCATCATTCTTGTAATACAGCTTTACAAGCAGAGCGCGATCCTGCATTGAGACAGTCATAGAGAACGTCGCAGACGCGGAAGGAGGAATAGCCGTGTACCCGGCGTGTTTCTACCAACGTCAGTGGGTAATGCGCATGACAGGAGTTTTCATTTACGTATTCTGACACGTACAGCGCTGTCTATTGATCGATTTCCACATTATTTTTTTCTTCTGTTATACGTTTTCCCCCCTTCTCCGATAGTATTCCGTTACTATTTGACGTCATTCTGACCAGTGGTGTTATTTCTACAGCGTTTTGAAAGTTGAACATTAATTATAATAGAAACAATTAACCGCGACTTCGTGCCTGTTCCTCAATAATTTTTAGTATTTTTTTAAATGCCCTCAGCTGTTACATTTAGACGGCGAGGCTGACATTTAAATCTTTCACAGGCCGGTGAAAGCTGGAGAGATAAGTTCAGAGCTTTCTCTGTTTGATCGAGGGTAAACTTTGCCCTAGGCTCGCATGAAATTGTTATGGGCATATGGAATGCGTCGGTATTCATTGATATTCGGTGACACACGGCATTAGTGTTTCCTTCCTATTTTGAATTTCAGAAAAATGTTAGACAGTGATAACACGAATACACGTTTCGCATGGCGCAGTTGAAATGAGTCGAGCAAGCACGTCCGCGCCATGGTTGCACCGTTTACACATTGTTCACGCACGTGCCGAAGTATCTTCTGATTCAGTGTGTTGTCGGTGCGGCCGTTACTTATTTTTAATTATTATTTCGCCCTTTTCTGCATCAAAACAGAGAACATCGGCATTTTATTCTTCTTGCAGTTGTAAGTGTAATTAGTCTGTCACTTCACAAAGTGTCCCTGCTGCCACAAATTGTGACATGGCTTTAGATAAATATGCAGCTGACAGTTCCGATGGACGTCGTTAGATTACCAGACCTGAATAGCTTAGAACTGCTGTTTTTCTTGGTTCACGGGAAAATTGCACGACTCAGGTGTCTCGAAAGGTGTCTAATTCAATTTGCACAGCTGCAGATAGATATCGTTCACATATGACTCCAGAAATTTATGCTCAAATATCGTTTTTGACGTTGTTGTTGTTTTTAGTCTGAAGACAGGGGTGATGCAGTTGTCCACCTCATATACACTGAACAAGTCTCTTCATCTCTGCATATATACTGCAACTGTTTGAACGTGCATACTGTGGTCAAGCTTTCTCCTCGCGTTACAGTTTTACCCGCACTCCCCCTCCACCACCAATTTAACAATTCCTTGATGTCTCAGGATGCGTCCTACCTACCAGTCTCTTCTTTTAATTTAATTCTGTCATAAACCTCGTTTCTATTCCATTCTTCTTCGTCTGTTCCTCGACCACACATCTGATCTTAACATCCTTTTGCAGCACCGCATTTCATAAACTTCTCTTCTCCTAGTGTGTGTACCGTTCTGTTCCTCACGTTTCACTTCCTTATAAGGCCACGCTTAGGGTAAATGCGGCCACTTTACAAGTAAGAGAGCATAATCTGTGCCGAAATTAACTTTTTACGACGATCTGGTCGCACATTCGCGATTGGAGACCACCGTAGTATGCATCAAGGTTTGCTGTACGGATTAGCTGCTGCTGACGACACTGCGTAATCGTAGTGAATATGAACAGTAGCCCTCAGAGATACATCGGTCAACGCTGATTTGCATGGAAAGTAGACTTCAAGAAGATTTAGGAAACACTGATCCTTCGTTCAGCTAATAAATGTTAATGTGAACAAGTGCGACGCAGAATAAACTTCGTGGCAGTTTAGAACTGTGTGCAGCTTTAGGACTACAACTTGAAGCTTCGCTTTTCTCGGGCAGAGTTATTACCAACAGAGCCATCCAGACACGACTCACTATGCGCCTCCATAGATTCAATTCAGTCAGTGCCTCGTTGCGGCAAATAGTTACGCGTCCATCACTGTAGAGTGACACAGTCATTGTAGAAATGCAACATTGTACACAGAAATGTACAGAACACTCAGTTCGTTTGAGCATATCGTCAGCGAAAAACAACCAGAATGAGTGGCTTTGGACAAAGGCATCGGAGTGGATGCTGAAACCGATATAAACTGCAAAGACCATACAAACCTTACTGTGAGGAAGACGTGTACCACACTGATTGATTCGGCCAGTTGTGGAGAGAAAGTACACTGTGCAACACAAAGGGTTGCTTTTCCGAAACCCCATAATTGTCTCCCATTGTGATGCGGAATTTTATGATATGGCTCAAAGCTGCCTACTCGGAAATTCGTGTAATGTGTAAGGTGAGTTAATGATGTCACCTTGGCACCAGATTTCACTGCAATTCTGCCCATCGTCACCATTGACGTTTTACACGATTGGAAGGTTTTCACACCGTCTTTTTCCACATTTCACGCTTCTCTAGACGCCATTGCGATGGAGGTTTTCTTATGAGTAGCTGAGTAAAATACTTCATGTACGCTGCCACAAATAAGGCCTCAGCAGGTGGCATAAAAGGCGTCAACGAAAACACCCCTTCCTATGGGGCACTGGTTCCCACACATTTTGCGGTCCGTAGAGCGGTGGGCAACAGGACGACGTTTGTCACAATCTTTGACACCGCTGACATCCGCCCCCAACGGTTCAATCCTTCTCTAGGAACAACTCTTCTGCAGTGTGGCGCGACCGCAATTTTTGTTCTGGAATACACGATGGGACCACTAGGGACCGATGAAATCCCCTCGACGAAATTTGAACACATACGAAGCGGCAGAGCATGCTTATACTTTCTTAACCCTCCTTTAGCGTGACCGCGCAGGGTGGACGGGGGATACTGACATGCGTTAGTAAAATGGCGAAGGCTCCCTCCCAATGGGGATGTTCCAGTACAGAGGCAACCAGTCACTGATTACTAGGCATTCTTTTCGACAGCGATTAGATTTCGCATGGGGCCAGCAGGCGCTAGTCAGCGACGTACTGCCACTCTTGTCATAAATGTGGAAATGGATGTATCTGTACAGTATCTTTCTAAAGTGGTCAACAAAGGGGCACGGGTGGCACAGAGGGTGTAACTGGAGGTCTCTGAGGAACCCTTTCGCGTTTTATTTACGCTTTTGTCAATGTAGCACCCTGTTGTAAATACACCACAGGAGGGCTGCAAGGACGTAAACACCCTTTGTGCTGCTTCGAGTCACGTTCAGATTGAGCCGAATGGTTTTGAACTCTCTCTATTGGTTTCAAAAATTGCCGCCGCACTAAACTCCTAAGATGTTCGATTACATTTAGTGTGATGGCAGTCCCATCGTGTCCTTACAGCAGGGTGGAAGCGTTTGCGGGTTGTCGCGGTGTCAAAGATCGTCAAGAAAGTCGTCCTGTTGCTCGTCGCACTGCGAACTGTAGTGTCGGCCGCAAAAGTGTGGGAATCAACACTCAGAGGGTAGAGTTGTTTCATTGACGCCCTGATGCCATCCGCGGAGGCCTTTTCGTGTCGATTCTCAGCGGCGATATGTCTGAAACGTTTTCCTCGGCCACCCATAAGCAAAGTGCGTGATTTCAACGCTGGGCGTTGCGGTTGTGACCTCCATTGCAGAGGCATCCAAAGGTGGGTTGAAATGTGGGTAAGAGGGGTTGTGACGACCTTCTCATCGTGTGACTCGTCTACCGTAGCGTTGGGTAGCAATACGGTGAAACTTGTTGCTAAAGTGACGTCGGTAACCAACCTGATGCCGAGTTCACACCGGGCCACCGCGCCAAACCGAGGTAAGAGGTGTGGACGTCAGACCGCGTCGCTCTGCGCAACAACAAAGTCCGTACATCAGGAAATGGTGCGTTCGTGCGCGCTGTATTTGGACAGCGTTCCTCGTTTTCCATTTTAGTGAAGCGCGCGCGCGTGCACTAGAACATTGCTGCGTACGTACGAACACTACGCTCCATTCTGTGCTGTTCTGTCCTGGTCTGCGCTGGTGTACGTCACGCAGCCCGTGCGGCGTGAACATGGCTTTGGACCTCACGTGAACTTCTGAGATGTGGCCTTTTTCCGCACGTGTCGACACCTTACCGGTCGAAGCCCGAGGGTGTCGTCGCAGGGCGCCTCGCTTCAGAGGAAGGTTGTGGGGTGGGCATCATTGAACCAAATTTCGAACTTACGCCATGCAACGGGAGATGATTACATATACAAAACACTAACGACTATATTAGGTGTGGAAATCACGCTTCACAATATTCGTCCGAGACGAACAAGTAACATTTCTCAGCGATTATGAGACAGCCGATTCAGCCCTTTACATAAAAATTTTCAAGTGTCTGTCGTCCCAGAGGAGAAGAGAGAGTACCAGGCATGTCTCCAGTAAATCTGTAACAGTAGATGGTTCAGTTCATGTATTCCATCATCTAAGTAGAGCTGATCACAAACTGCAGTTCAAAATTATCGCAACCAATTTCATCATGTCCTACTGCCCTGTCATGAGAAACTAGGGAATGATGAATGGTGAGACACCAGGAAAAATAAATACATGTAAAATATGAATATCCTGCATATTCAAGTTTTTTCCTATGTGGAAACAGCACCTGAACTTCGTCAGTACGAATATGTCTAAACAGTAAATGTCTGACCAAGAATGTTGAAATGTTGCACATTTCTACTTAGAGAACTTATAATCAGTTAACTTTTATACACATCAAGGTCTCCATCTAACAGCGATAGTTTCAGCAGAAGGAAGGTAACAGTCTACACAGACTTTTCAGTTTATTGCGCTTTATTTCTACCGGCGAAGCAAGGTGTCATATCAAGCGGACTTGCATGGAGGAAGAGAATATTCCTCGCCAAAAGAAATCCCAAATCTACTGGCATCAAACACAGGCATTAATTTGACAAAGAAATTTATGAGAATTTTCTTCCTGAAAAGAGCTTTGTGTCGAAGTCAACATAGGCTAAAGGGAAAGTGATATGATAGCTATTCATAAGTTAGCCAGTGATTAGATATTTAAAAAAGAGAAAAATATATATATAACAAAATTTTATATGCAATCTGTACTTACACGTTGACGTTACGCTAGCGTGTAGTTGTCACGCAAAGTCTAAAACAACTTGTTTATCTCTTCACCAAAGAACGTTGCTACCTGGTAGCTGAGCCTGTTGGTGGCAGCATCCTTGAACTCTTCGTTGGTCGTGAAGTGCTGATTAGCCAGCCAGGCCTTCGTATTGCGCAAGAGTTGAAAGTCACTTGGTACCAAGTCCAGACTTTTGGGAAATGTTGAAAACTGTTACAGCTAAAAAGTCTTCGTTCGATTCGTAGTATGGGGCCGAACATCATCTCGAACGAGAATGACTCCCTCGGTAATCATCCCACGAGGTAATTTTTTTAATGTATTTATTGACCTTCGGATTTTCGTAAGTCTCGCAGTGAACCTTTGATGCCACAACGAACTTACCCTTTCCTTTCATGAAATCTTTCGTCAACATTCGTCTGCGATCTCAAAAAACAGTACCCATCATTTTGCAGTTTGGCAGCACCTGCTTGAGCTTTTTGAGGTTATTGGGAAAATGACTGTGCATCCACTGTATGGACTGGTCCTTGGTTTCAGAGTTCACATCTTGTTCTCATGACTAGTCCCCAGTCACGATTCCTTTCAGAAGTCCCCACGCTTTCTTCATGGTAGTGCTGAAGGAATGTCAAGGCGACGCACACCGCAGCTCGACTCGTTACCGTCGCTCGCCTACGCCACTAGCCGCAAGATATGGCTGGACACAAGGGAAGCAAGCTGGCAGCCGCGCCGTAGCTACTCATCGACGCGATGGGGAGCAACCGCGGCCGCAAACGACAGCCGCAGCGTAAACAGAAGAAGGTGCAGTGCTACAAGTGCCAGCAAATGGGGCACGCTGCGAGTGTTAGCAAGAACGCTGTCGCGAGCTTGAAGTGCGCGGCAGCGCACGGCTCTCGAAATTGCCGCAAGCCACCAGGGGTGGCCTGTATATGGGCGAACTGGCGTCTGACACGCCGCAAACTCGCGTAGCTGCGGATACCTCGAAGATTTCCGCCGCGACACGCCCTGCGGCGGTGTCTGGCGCCAAGACGCCCCCCCCCCCCCCCCCAGCCCCCGCTCTGGCGAGGGGTGCGAGCCGCGCGGCCCCGAAGCCGTCACTGGTGACGCCATGGCCGGCTTCCAAACCGCCTTTGGAGCCGGAAGGGCTGCACTCAAGGATGAGCTCGCAGGTGTCCAGCTCCAGCAGCTGCGCGAGGATCTGCGGGTTCTCAAGAAGAAGGCGCCTGTCCCCGCGCCCCCGCCTCCCCTGCGAGGCGCCCGGTGGAGGTGGATGTCGCCACGCAGACGAGCATTGCCTCGCCCCCTGCAGAAATGCAGGAGGCGTTGCACCTGGAGATGGACGTCGATACGCCTGCTCTGCATCCCGCTGTGGAGACAGACACAGGAGTCGAGGAAGAGAGACCGACCGCTTCCTCCCACGACGAGGAAGAGGCATAAGAGGAGGAAGAGCTGCCCCTGTGCCTGCCGCTCCCAGATGAGCGCAGTGTGCACCTCTTCCTCAAGAAGACTGCGGCGTCCATGAAGGATGGGTCGTACCCGCACCGGGACAACCCATGTCCTTTCACGCCATCGGACAAACCCCAAGCCTCCCCTTCCCTACCACACGTGTGACCTTCGCCACACCCGTTGCACGAGGTGGTGTCTCGGAAGGAGCTGCGCCTGGTTAACTCTCACCCTACCTTCACCCCCCACGACTGGGAGCATGTTCACCAAGTGGCGGAGAAGTGGCGCTCTGACAGAAGACAGCGTGCCACTGAAGACCTCGCAGCCGTAACCTACTTCCAAAATCCACAGAAGTAGCCCGATGACGATTCCCACGAGAAGCTATCACTACCACCAGAGAGGGAAACGGAGGAACAGCAGCTACGCAGCTTAGCCTCCTTCGACACCGGTCTCGATGGACTGTGCGTGAACTAAAGAGACCGTGAGAATGTCAAGGCGGAATCCATTCTTCCAGATTTGTAAACATCGATTAGACATTTTGATACGCATCGTGCACAAACCTTATGCTGTCTTAACGTCTGTGATAATGTTATGGCAGGAGACTCAATAACAACGTGCATTTCATTCTCGTGCTGCTTAAACACTGACAAACGTAACAGTGGCTGAGGCGACACGACTTCCAAAGTCTCCAACCACGTAAGCGTCACGAAGCTTCTCCAACCACGTAAGCGTCACGAAGCTAAAAGCGTTTTTTTACTTTCAATAGTCAGTTGGAGATCTATTTATGAATAGCCGTCGTAGCATCGAAGCATTTGGAAATACTGATAAGAAAGACTTGGCACGTCGCCTTAAAACTGACGAGTTTCTGGAGAATTAACCAAATCTAGTTGCCCTCTCCACGTGAAAAACCCCTTATAAAACACAATGAAAGTCACTGAGACATTGTAATGAAATAGGTCTCCAGTGAATCAGAACTACTGATTTAAATTTAACAAATGACGGCTCGCCAGATTCAGTTGTAATCCAGTAGTAAATCATCAGTGAAATACGCCTCAGTAAGCCGCAGTCAAGAGTTTAGGGCGCGCCCGGCGCTAACTTTTCGTCAGTTGCGACGCACCATACGCAGGGACTATTAATCGTAAATACCGCACTTCGTCACGGACCACCGCACTCCAAACCACTTGGGAGCTTAAACATCGCTTCAGCACTGAGGCATATCAATACTAGACGTGTATCGAGCAAGACAGACCCAACCTTGCAACCTTAATCTGATTCCTAGGAGGAGGACGTCAGTATCGGCTTCTTCTGGACGTGCCACACACTTTCATTAGGTTAAAGTACATCTTCGTTGCCTTGTCTCAGTGATTTTCATCTACAAAGTGACTGGCGTAAGGAGCTTCAAAATTTTTGTAGGAACCCACGAAACGCGGCTAAATCTTTTCCCCCAACCTTCAACGAGGCAAGGCAAGGCAAGGCGCCTTCCCCGTCTGTATCTCCCAGCGTCTTACGTAAGCCATCGGGGAGTAAACTTCAGTTAACGAAAGGGAGCAGTATGCAGAAACGATTGGGGGAAGACAGAGTGTGCAGTATTTATATAAGTTAATCGAGGACGTTGACGTTGCATATTCCTAGGTTTCCGAAAAGTGTTTGACTGCAGACTGTCATCGACGGTACGAGCATACAAACTGGGTTCCCAGGTATGTTAGTGTCTTGACGACTTCTTGACTAACAAAACCCAATAAGTTGTCCTCGACGGCGAGTGTTTATCACTGAAAGGCTATCGGTAGGAGTGCCCCAGGGAAGGGTGGGAGGGCCGCTGTTTTTCTCTGCATACATTAATGATCTGACGGTGAGGGTGATCAGCAATCTGCAACTGTTTGCTGATGCTGTTGTGTACCGGCAGGTGTCGTCGTTGAGTGACTGTAGGAGGATACAAGATGACTAAGACGAAATTTCTAGTTGGTGTGTTAAATGATAGCCAGCTTTAATGTAGAAAAACGTAGGTTAAAGCAGACGAATAGAAAAAACAATGCCGTAATGTTCGAATACAGTGTTAGTACTGTACAGATTGACCTTGTGAAGCTTTACGGATGTAGGTGGGACGATCCAAAGCGATATGAAATGAAACGAGCATGTAAGAGTTGTAGAAGGAAAGGTGAATGATCGATTTCGGTTTATCGGGACAATTTTAGGAAAGTGTTGTTCATCTGTAAATGAGACCACGGACAGCGCGACCAGGTCTTGAATACTACTCGAGTGTTTGGGATCCCCACGTGTTTGGTTTAAAGGAAGACATCGAGACAGTTCAGAGGCGGGCTGCTAGACTTGTTAGATGTATATGTATTGTAAGATGAAGAAGTTGGCACAGGAATGGAAGTCGTGGCGGGTCTCAACAACCTCATCGGGAAACTGGTGACAGAAGTTGGCGACTGACCCCATCGTCTTTGCCAGGTGGTGCATGCGATGCGCTCGGACGCACTGGGTGTTGAATCTGAAGCCCGACTGGTTGCAGAGCGTGCAGCGAATGCGAATATAAGTATTGGACGACTGGATCAATTGGGAAATTTTTTTATAGAAGAATGGCTGAATTCAAGCTCTATATTCTGTCAGTCATCTACTATATTCTGTCAATCATCTAGGGAATGTTTCAGAATATCTAGGGAAATTGTATACACCTTTAGTTATTCAATTATCGGTATCATCAGCTATAGGCAGTTATATTTCTGTACACTAAACGTAACCGAGAGGGCGGATCACACCGTTATCTAACAAATAAATAAAAATCTATTTTGCGTTTGTGCGGTCAACTCACAAGACAGCGGTGCGCGCACTTTGCGGACGACGGTCCAGCGGCGCGAGCCAGAGCGAACCGTCCTCCGGATGTAAGTGACGCGGCCGGACGAGCAGCGAGCAACAGCAGAAGACGCGCTGGCGGCTAATCTTGCCGACGACAGCGCCATTACGCAACATGGCCGCTAATTTCCAGGACGCGCGCCGGCGCGCCCGGCTCCGGAAATTAAGGATTAATTATGTATGCGGCGGCAGCGCGCCTTGACAGCCGCAATTAGCCCCCGGGCTACGCGGCGATTTCCGGGCCGCGGCTTAGCGCCGCCGCCTCCAGACTGGCGCCTTTTCTTGCCGTCTGCGCCTGCGTCTGCGTCTGGCAGATGGCCAACTCTGTTGTCTGCCCTGTGTGGCGGGGAGCTGCCAGCTGCCTGGCAAACTGTCCGAAGAGGACTTTTTCTTTGGGTGCTCGACGGCAGTGAGGTGCCGGCTCCTGTGAATAATTACGATTCCCATTTATTTATCCAAAACAGCACAAGTACAGCTCACTGCTAATACGTTTTCATTACAGTCGGGTAACCTGATCTCGAAGATGAGGAAAGTAACGGCAGCTGGTCATATCACGAATTCCTGCTGAGCGTGGTAGGGCATTGGATATCACACTAGTTGTACAATCGCCAGGAACAGAGTTCAAATTGCCGCTCGGCCATCCAGATGAAAATTTCACCAAATCGATTAGGGCGAATGGCGGAATGATGTCTTTGGAAAGGAGGCGGCTAATTTGTTTCCTTGTCGTAGCCCTATAAGAGCCAGAGTCAGTTTCCGCCGGCCGCTGTGGATGAGCGGTTCTAGGCGCTTCAGTCCGGAACCCTGTGGCTGCTACGGTCGCAGGTTCGAATCCTGCCTCGGGCATGGATGTGTGTGATGTTCTTAGGCTAGTTAGGTTTAAGTACTTCTAAGTGTAGGGGACTGATGACCTCAGATGTTAAGTCCCATAGTGCCTAGAGCCGTTTGAACCAGTTTTGAGTAAGTTTCCAATGACAGTGACGTCGAAGTGACGCCAAATCCTGATCTCCCACCTATCTGTTACGAATTTGCTAGAATACCTGTAGATGGTTTCAGCTTTGTCGTCGGGCTGACTACTGTTTGACAATGTCGCGTCCATAAAAGCAATTACACGGGAACGTCTAAAAAATGGCTCTGAGCACTATGGGACTCAACATCTTAGGTCATAAGTCCCCTAGAACTTAGAACTACTTAAACCTAACTAACCTAAGGACATCACACACATCCATGCCCGAGGCAGGATTCGAACCTGCGACCGTAGCAGCCCCGCGGTTCCGGACTGCAGCGCCAGAACCCTCACGGCCACTGCGGCCGGCTACACGGGAACAAAATATTCCTTTTCAAAAGGGACGCAGTTCGGGGCAAATATATCCACTGATCAGAAATAAATCGTTTGAAAGCGATTATCCGTATCGCTACTGATTGGGCTGCTGACACACTGCTACCGGAGCTTCCACGTCCCAAAACGTTGCTGTTACTGGGAGACTTTTATTTGGCTTAGCTGGAAGACTGAGCAGTTGAAAACGATCTGGCAATGTATTTCGGGGCTGAGTACCTTATTTTCGTAAGTAATTAAATCTGCAATAGATATTGATTAGCAGGCGGATATGAAATGCAGCAGTGCATTCAGACAACATTAAGCCATATTTCCTGAAAGATGTCAGTCTTTTCGGTGGAAGTTACAGAGATGATAAATGGCTGGAGTATTTACATCTTTGTTGTCTTCAGGAGTAGAGTTTAGGACCCCTTGGTAACATGTCTCTGTGTGTCCACCTTTCCAAAGATGGTTGCGGGACTCGACTCTTGGCTACAGGGTGTCAAATCAAACACCTTCCAGCCATCTAATTTCCTAACTTATTTTATTTGGCTACCATCTCGGCGATTTACTACGCCATTTTCAGGCCCCTGACCGACGTTTAGGAAGATTCGATCTTGGTTCTGGTCAAAACAGGGGCGACTGTTAGATCTAACAGTCGTTAGTTGACGGTTGGAGTGATAGCTATCGCAGGCAGAAATATACAGACACCAGTATTTCAATGCTTGTCCCCTATTTTGGCTAGAACCGAGGTGGAATCTTGCTACACGTCGGTCAGGGGCCTGGCGGTGGTGTAGTAAATCGCCGAAAATGGTAGCCAAATAAAATAAGTTAGGAAATAAGGCGGCTGAAAGGTGTTCGATGTGACATCCCTTGGAACAGATCCTGCATTTCTCTACAGTTCAGCCGGTCCCGGTGGCCGAGCGGTTCTAGGCGCTTCAGTGCGGAACCGCGGGGCTGCTACGGTCGCAGGTTCGAATCCTGACTCGGGCAGGGATGAGTGTGATGTCCTTAGGTTAGTTAGGTTTAAGTAGTTCTAGGTTCTAGGGGACTGCTGAACTCGGATGTTAAGTTCCATAGTACTCAGAGCCATTTTCTCTACAGTTCTTCTGTAGTTTATGTAAATCGATCCCGAATGATTCACTCAAACAAAAAAGCGATTACTCCAGCGTTGTCGTTCGAACCTCACATTTCTGGCGTCCACATCGTTAGATTGTGAGACCGAATGAATTAGCATACTATTGGTGTAAAAAAGGAATTATTTCTATCCATTTCAATGCCCTCTTATAAGCCATGTAATTTAGTTGTTGACCAAAATTTGTGAAGCAGAATTTCTCCTTCATTCGGGAGGAACGGGGTTGAAAGCTCCACTGGCTGTCCAGATTTAAGTTTTCCGTTGTTTCCCAAAATCCGATATGGCGGTTGTGGATATTGTTCTTTGACAAAGTGACGATCCATTTCATACCTCATACTCGTCTGCTCCGCGCTTGTGTTCTGTCCTTAATGATATCGTCGTGGGCGGGAGCTAAAACGCAATATTCTTTCTGTTGTTACCAGTACTACTCGTCATGTGGCACACTGTCGGTAAAGCATTGCTCGGATCCTCTTCGTAATTATATTTACCGAGACGATTCCGCCGAAGTGTTACAATGAATGCGCAAAAAACAGTAATAAAACACCTTTTGATTTCGTCCATCTTGAATAACAAACGAGTATAGAATTGACATATTAGTTGTCTGCTCAAGTAGTTGATTTAAATTGCAAATCGCAGTCGGGAAGAATTGTATACCTACAAGTGTAAGCTCGGTTATCAAACTGTCGGTGTAGCGTCAGAATAAAGACGGCGATTGCGACGTGTGTCCAGCCGGCGGAATAAGCGGCGGCAGGTGCGCACCGCCAGTTTTGTCGTCGCGCCGGGATAATAAGCCGTAAACTGTGGGTCGCGATCGGGACAAGCCGCGGGAACCTGTTGCTCGTCCCAATTCATTAGCATGGGAATCCGGTAGTCGGGACGCCACCGTAACTCGGCGCTCATTAGCGGCTGCGGGCTGGCCAGGCTCCGCAATAACTCAGCGTCGCCGGCGATGTTTGGACGTCGCGCCGCCTCGCCACGATCTACTGCGGCTGCTCGGCCGGGTGTCACACACTTTCCCTTTTGTTAGGTTCAGTCCCTCTGCGCTCCAGGTTGCTCTCTGCAATTATAGTGCGCAGAGCGCGGCGGAGAGAATTCTCGCTAGCACTACCTTTTTACCCCGTTCCCTTTTCTGTTCGACAGTGGTCCGTGGGAAGAACGAATGTCGATACACCTCCCTTTCAACTCTTATTCGACGTTTTTCGTCGTGGTCGTTTCGCGAGGTGTGTGCGGAAGGAAGTAATATACTGCCCGACTCTTCTTGGAGCTCTCGCAGTTGCAACAGTTCACTTCTCCATGATACAAGTTCTTCTTTCGTAGCGTCCTACACTGGAGTTCATGACGCCGGCCGCGGTGGCCGAGGCGCTTCAGTCCGGAACCGCGCGACTGCTACGGTCGCAGGTTTGAATCCTACCTCGGGCATGGATGTGTGTGATGTCCTTAGTTAGTTAGGTTTACGTAGTTCTACGTTATAGGGGACTGATGATCTCAGATGTTAATTCCCATAGTGCTCAGAGCCATTTTGGAGTTCATGAGGATCTCTCAAAGCATATTGAAGAATGGATAGCCGGCCGCGGTGGCCGTGCGGTTCTGGCGCTGCAGTCCGGAACCGCGGGGCTGCTACGGTCGCAGGTTCGAATCCTGCCTCGGGCATGGGTGTGTGTGATGTCCTTAGGTTAGTTAGGTTTAAGTAGTTCTAAGTTCTAGGGGACTTATGACCTAAGATGTTGAGTCCCATAGTGCTCAGAGCCATTTGAACCATTTTTTGAAGAATGGATAACATACATTTGCTTAAAATTCTTTCAGTGGATCTGCGCTTGATGTCTGTTTTTCCTACTATTAGTAATAATAATTGCATGTGGTTCTATGACCGAATGTAAGTGTCTCAATAGGACACCACTTCGCCTACTTCTGTTCCTTAATCTATCACAATTTTCCCAAATGGGGAAAGGGGATTTACAGTTTAAAGTTAGATTAAAGATTTCCGTGGTCCGGTCGAGATTCGATTCTGCGGTTGTCGAATTCCAGGCATGCGGTTTACCACTAGACCACCCTTCTGTCAGCTTTCATGGTCAATCCATTTTAGGTCGCTCCGGGCGCTTGTTGCTGTTTCCAGTGATTTTCCATCATTACCGTAATCGAACAGTAATGTCTCTTTGGCTCTTTATGCGCATTACGTTACATTGTTTACGTTCAGGGTCAGCTACCATCTCCTGTTCCATTCATTGATGCTCCGTTGGTGTCGCTGCATTTCTCTACAGACTTCCGGCGTCGCACTCTTTCTATAGACAACGACATCATTGTCCCAACAGCTTCAACGAACTTCCCACGTTATCCACTGGACCATTCTCTGTGCTCACTTCATCGTTATTGTTTCAACAAACGACTTCTTTTTCTATTCTTTCTTGCATCATGTTTAACTCTTTACATCTATTTATTTTTAATTTTTTGTAAAAAAATTTTTTTCAGTCAGTTCAAGCTGTAAATTCTTCAGTGTGCCCTCAATTTATATATTGCTTACACAGACAGCTGTGCTATTAAAAAAAAATTTAAAAAAGAAAATCAAAGATTCCGCGTGAGACTGAAGGTCTTAATGTTTCGTCCTGTGCCAAAGCTTTCAGCGAGGACCTTATGCCCAGCTCGGCAGTTTCCCAACTACTAATCTCTTAATGTCTGTTCTGGAAACGGTTACTGCTGCATCTTCAAGCGAACCTCCGAGACACAAATGAGGCTGGTATTATATCATTTCGTGATGAGGGTCATCGAACAGGTGTTTTGTCGTTACCTATCTGTTTTGTGGGGTAGTGTTGACAGCTAGCTGTTACTTGTTTAGTCTACTGGGAAAGACGATAATGCATAATGAAGGCGCCAGTGTAACGCCGTTTGATGATTCGAGATTCGGTCAATCCTTTTAGAAGGAATATTCTGTGAAAGTGTACGGTTTTACGATGTTGGAGAGGGTGACATTATAGGATAGCAACAAACGCTGCTAACACATAACTCGATTAGAGAGAAAAAGAATAGAAGCTGACTACTCGGTACTGAAATGTAGGAAAGGGCCCAGGGTGACATATGCCGAGGACCTGGTGAAAAAGGAGAAAGGAATTCTCTTACTGTGGGAAAGTGGGCCAATGTGAGGTTCTTCACTTCTGCCGGAAGGTTACTTAAGAGTTTGTTTCCGAGAATAATCAGTAACTATCAGTGCGATTCATTGTCGGTAGACGCTAGGCCCCGTCTGAACTAACCGCCGCATCGAACAAAAAAGCCGACGCCTGGGAGATGCCTCACAAGTCAGTCGACGCCACATGCTGGCAGTGAAATGCAGTGCAGCACTTACGAAAACGTCCGCCTGCCTTTGACCTGTTTGTGGCAAAGTAATGACTAAGATCCAGGAAAATGGCCCTGGGATTATTATTAATACAGTGTACCTATTATTGTTTAGTTTATAATCTCAGTGTGTTATAAAAATACATGAATTGTTCCAGAGTGATAACTGCAGTCTATTTATGATTCAAAAACAGAAACGCCTGTGAAAATAAAAGCATTTATACTGTTCTTTAATTGTATTCCGTTTATTCTGTATCGATTGCAAATGGTGCACTCAAGTGCAGTTTTTAATAGTTCATGAGTGTACGAGTAATTAATATAGATTAGCATCTCAAAGTGTCTAGTGTAATGAATCAGTCACTATATAAATTAGCTCACCAAAGTGCTTTACCGAAAGCAGCAGTTCACAGTATATATCTACGGAAGCAGTGGTGGTGCTCTTTAAGGCGAACTTCATCGTGCCCCAATATAACCACGAATAATCTATGAAATACATCGGATAGTTTTACTTTACCTAAAACTATCCGCGATGTACGCTGATTATCACTGCACTTCTTCTAGTCTTAAAACCACTTTCGAGAAGGCTTCGTGAAGGAAAGATCGTCGGTGGTGGTCGGATAGACCGGGAAACAGTGACGTCTCGGTTGCGAAGACGTCTTTGTCATTGTGGTAACAATCCAGTTGTGAGAATGTCGCCCATTTCGTGAAACAGGAAGTGATAGAAAACAGCAAAAGCCGCAGGGAGGGCCGAGCGGTGGTGGCGAGAACCGCGGCTCTCGCCGTCGGGCCGCGAGCTCGTCTCGGCGCCAGCACGATGACCCTCGACGAGCGAAAGCGCGCGCTGCCGATGCTCGAATGTCCTCGTTCGTTGTACTCGTACAGCGGGCCGTATAACACGCGGGTAATGAATGGGCATTGGGAACGCACAGAAATGAGGGGAAAAAAATGTGACCGCGGCGGCGGCGGCGGCGGCGCTGTTCCCTTCGCGGCGGAGCTTCTCGTTTAATTAGAGCGTGGTGTGCGCGCCCGTGGCCGGCACACTTGGCGCGGCGCGACGCGGCGCGGGCCGCGTTAATTAGGGCTCGCGCCCGCTAATGAACTGGCGTTAGCCTCTTGAGGGGCGGCGCCCGGCGATCGCGACGCCGCTGCCATCGCCGCTCCTCGGCGCTCCAATTAAATTTCGGCGCCTCGTTGCGCCGCGGCCGCTGCTGCTGCCGGCCACTCGACGACCCTCCCTCCCTCCCTCCCATCCTCGCGTCCTCCGCCCCCACCGCCTCGTGACGTCACCCCTCCCCTCCCGTAATTAGTAATAATCCGCGCAATTAGGCGCCGCGTCGCCGGCCTGACCGCTCGTCCCCGTCGGCGCTCGCGATCATTAATATTTTTTTTTTTTTCCGCCGTCCGTGTCGCGCCTTAATTTGCGCCGCCGCCACCGCGGAATTAATTAGCGATTCTCGGAGGAGCGCGAAAGGGCGCACTCTGTCGCCAGCGCGATGCTCCGGGCTACTGGGGCGCGAGCGCTGCCGCCGCCGGCAGCAGCTGCAGCACCTGTCTGTCGCCTGCGGACCCCTCGAGAGGCCGGGCCGCATTGTGCCGCTGCTTCCGCGCAGCTTTTTCCGTATTCGCGCTCGGAATCGTATCGGGGGAATTGCCACTCCTAATCGCCTCACTTCTCCCTCGAGGAATATCTTTTCTCTGTCGCTACTGAGTTAGTACTAATCGGATCAGAAAGCCTCGCAGCCAGACGAAAATTAGCTTCATTTCTACCATTCAGTGGGCGTTTTCCAAAGTTTTAAGTGTCGTCCTCGTAGCAGACAGTAATCGTTTCGAAAGTTAAAAATAACGCTTTGAGGGACTATTTATTTCTCCGTAGTCTTTGCACAGACTTTTCACTACCGTGTTGGGTAATACTGAGAAGCAGAAATGCACTGCGCTTCAGTACGTGGCCGCGCTCCTGGAATTTACTATGTCCAGCGCGAACACACCCAGTGTAACAGAGACTAACTCAAGCACTTCGAACGCCTCTGTAGATTGGGTATACACACATCAAAAAAAGTTTTGCATCACCTCGGCTGTTCCAGGAGATGTACAGAAAATTGGAATAGAGATCAACATCATTTCCGCCCTTTTTTATGCTCATGGTAACCCACATTGCATCTTGTACCACCATACAGCGAGACGTTCAGAGGTGGTGGTCCAAATACCTGTATCCACCGTTTCCTCTAATACCCTGTAGCACGTTCTCTTGCACTGATCCATGTCTGTATTCGTCGTGGCATATTATACACAAGTTCATCAAGGACTGTTGGTCCAGTGTGTCCCACTCCTCATCGGCGATTCGGCGTAGATGCCTCACAGCGTTTGTGGATCACGTCGTCCATAAACAGTCCTTTTCAATCTATTCCAGGCATGTACGATAGGGTTCATGTCTGGAGACTACGCTGACCACTCTAGTCGAGCGATGTCGTCATCCTGAAGGAAGTCACTCACAAGATGGGGGCGCGAACTGTCATCCACGAAGACGAATGCCTCGCCAATGTGTTGCCGATATGGTTGCACTACCGGTCGGAGGATGGCATTCACATATCGCACGGCCGTTACGGCGCCTTCCATGACCACCACCGGCGTACGTCGGTCCCACATAATGCCACCACAAAATAGCAGGGAACCTCCACCTTGCTGCGCTCGCTGGACAGTGTGTTCAAGGCGTTCAGCCTGACCTGGTTGCCTCCAAACACGTCTCCGACGATTGTGTGGTTGAAGACATATGCGACACTCTTCGGTGAAGAGAACGTGATGCCAATCCTGAGAGGTCCATTCGGCATGTTGTTGGGCCCATTTGTACCGCGCTGCACGGTGTCGTGGTTGCAAAGATGGGCCTCGCCATGGACGTCGGGAGGGAAGTTGCGTATTATGCACCCTATTGCACACAGTTTGAGTCATAACACGACGTCCTGTGGCTGCACGAAAAGCATCATTCAACATGGTGGCGTTGCTGTCAGGGTTCCTCCGCGCCGTAATCCGTAGGTAGCGGTCATTCACTGCAGTAGTAGCCCTTGGGCGGCCTGAGCAAGGCATGTCATCGACAGTTCATGTCTCTCTGTTATCTCCTCCATGTCCGCACAACATCGCTTTTATCCACTCCGGGACGCCGGGACACTTCCCTTGTTGAGAGTCATTCCTGGCACAACGTAACAATGCAGACGCGATCGAACCGCGGTGTTGACCGTCTAGACATCGTTGAACTACGGACAACACGAGCCGTGCACCTGCTTCCTGGTGGAATGATTGGAACTGACCCCCCTCCGTCTAACAGGCGCTGCTCATGCATGGTTGATTACGTCTTTGGGCGGGTTTAGTCACATCTCTGAACAGTCAAAGGGAATGTGTCTGTGATACAATATCCACAGTCAACGACTGTCTTCAGGAGTTCTGGGAACCGGGGTGATGCAAAACTTTTTTTGATGTATGTGTATGCAGCTTCGAGGTGTACGCTGACAGTTCCCAGAAAGCTTAGGTGTCCGCTAACGGTGTGAGCCAGAGTTCCCGGCTGACAGTTTTGAACTTGTTAGTCCTAAGCTGAATTCAACTTTCTCATCTGCAGCTACTTCAAAATGTTTTTTCTTGTATTACGGAGCAATAGTGAGTGGCTCTCTATCGAAGGCTACAGTGGCAGGTTCTTGTATGTTTACCAGTTTTTCAATTTGGTAGACCAATCCTCCCGCAGTCTCAAGTTACACCGTATCCTTTTGTGAGGGACTACATGCTTTTCTCAGGCGTATTGAACCCCTTGCAGCCATATCATTACAATTTCACTTGTTGGGTGAACGATATTGAGAAATAGTTATGTCGACTCTTGGTCTGCAAAAACTTTAAAGTGCTTCCAAGGTCGCTTTTGAGAAGTATTCTGATTAAGGGGCTGCCATTTTAACATCTGTGGCTTGCGGAGTAGTTTTGCGCCGCAGCGTTTAACTTTGCGTTGCGCGAGATCACTCTTTCAATGTGCCTTCGGAATTATCATGGACACTCCTGTAAAGAACACGGTGGCTTGCTGACTGTGTGCAGTCTCATAATGTGCTATTCAGGAAATGAAATTAAATTAGTATCTCCTGCAGACGTAATTTTCTCGAAACCATTCGCTTCTGATAATCCGTCCTCAGTGACACAGTAACTGGCTGTGTTTCGATACCCTGCTCATCAAATCTGCCAAGTCATTTGTAGCAGGTGCTTGGGTAGCTTATTAAGGAGACCGTTCTCAAGTTCACTCTAGATTGTGAACGAATTACGGCATATGATTAAGTTTCCCTGCAAGGCGACCCAGTCAGACGTAAGACTGTAGGTTTGGTATTTGTCGATAGAACTTGGGATTGCCCGAGCTTTTTCATGTCTTTCCTTATTAGCCGCTGGATTGTCACTTGCCAGTGTGGATGAATCAGTATCTCGGCAATTAATTCATCACGCATATCATCAACAATATTGAAATCACAGCCCAACTGGGTTGGGTAAAAAATTGGACTGTGTAAAAGTGGGACTTTGTACGGGCGCTGGTGACCGCGCAGTTGAGCGCCCCATAGATCACACATAATGATCATCATCATTTCTGTCTCTCTCTCTCTCTCTCTCTCTCGTCCTTTTCAACGGTCTCTCCATGGGTTCCTGTGTTCGTTTCTGGCAGGTGTATCCTAATGATATTTATACACGCAGTAAAACCGGCAGGAGAGTTTTCTCTGTTCGACAAGGCATTGCAGCAGAGGCAAATGTGGTTGCGCCCCAATTACTGTTAAAACAGATTCCCGCATCTTTATTAAAGGAAAACACTTGTCTCTGGCAATAAAAATCGCAGAGAAATTTATTAAGAACACAGACTCAAGAACTGAACCCTGCGGCGACTTGGGCAACGCAGTGTTACAGTTAGAGCCGAACAAGTGTGATGTTGAGGCACTGGGATTGTCTTTGAGAAGGCGGCCTTCAATACCCAATTCGGCCATACAGATTTAGGTTATTCATGGTTTTTCCGTCGCAAATGATCTCGTCATCGATGGGACGAGAAACAGAACTTCCTTCTTTTTCGTCATTCGACGATGAATTTCTAGGACGAAATCGACC
The DNA here is from genome assembly GCF_023897955.1 of Schistocerca gregaria. Taxonomy (NCBI): domain Eukaryota; kingdom Metazoa; phylum Arthropoda; class Insecta; order Orthoptera; family Acrididae; genus Schistocerca; species Schistocerca gregaria. Next base: position 800,305,311 of record NC_064921.1, on the reverse strand, counting down.
TAGTTGCAGTAGACACACGAACTGCAGTAGCTTTACCGAAGTCGACGAGATAATGGAGAAGGAAAATGAGAGCCGATCACAGTAACGTCTGTGCTGTGCGGTCGAAACAGTCTTTCGGAGAACCTGTGTTGCGAGGTCAGTAGGCTTAGTTGAGGGGTCATCGGCCTAGACGCTCGGCGTGCCGTCGGCTGTGGGACAGGTAGCGGGCGGGCGTCGGGTGTCGAGTGCCGAGCCGCCCGCCGTCCCAGCTAGTTACCGGCTCAGCACAAAAGAGCGCGCGGGTCGTTATTGCCGGCGCGGGATTGCGAATTTGGCTGTGAGCTAAGGCAGCGGCACGCGCTGTACACGCCACAAAACGCCACATTGTTCCCGCCGCCAGTAGCCGCGACGGGCCGCTTTTCTCTTTCTCTCTCTCCCCACTACTATTTTCTTTCATGTTTTAATCTCAAGGAGAACACTAAACGGTTGTCGCCGGCTCGGTTACCTGTGACAATGGCGGACGCGTATAGGGCCCGCCGCCATTGTGCGAGCACCGCGCTTTTTAAATGTGATCTGCCCATTGTGCGCGTGTTCGCCGTGTCAAAATAGCGACGCGCGGAATCTTTCAATTTCACCGTTGTTAAAAGGGGAGAGAGGGAGGGGGAGTAATACAAAAAAAAAAAAAAAAAACAAGAAAGCCGAGTGCCGAGGAGGGGGAGGAGGGCGTTGGTGGCGAGAGTGGGTGGGACGAAGAGAGGGGCAGAGAGATAAGAGGAAAGCGACAGAGACAAAACCGTGAGCGCGCGCCGGCGCTTTTTTTCCTCTCTCTCTTTTTTTTAAAGCTAGGCCGAGGAGAGGGCCGCTCGTGTATTGTATATGTATTAAAAAATGCTGCAACGTGCCGTGCCGTCTCTGGCAGCGCCCGCGGTTTTGCAGAAAGTAATTAGTAGAAGGCCGTGGGCTCTCGATCAATTATCGCAGGCAGCGGCTGCCGGTAGATTACGTCCCGCGGGCAGCTTCGCGCACAAAAAGGAGCGCAGCCAGGCGGGCCGGCAGGCAGCTATGTCGTTAATATTTTACAGCGGCCGCGAAATTACGAGTACAGCTCTGCTGGCCGCGGGCGCACGCGCGCCACGGCACCACAATTGCGAGGATAATTTAGCCGCGTTTTGCCGCTCCGTGTTTGCGAATTAATGACAAGTCTTGTAGCTCAGACGACAAGGGGGGTCTCTTTTTATGTGTGTGTCTGTATACATATATATATACAGTGTATATACGGTATACAGTCCTCCCGCTGGCGACGCCGGCCGCCTCGTGTCGCGTCTCGGAGGAAGGCCCGCTCGGCGAAGTGTTGTAGCAGTTTGCGGCAGCGGCGCCCGCGTTCGCCGGGCAACTGCTTTGTTTGTTTGTGTTCGCCGCGCAGAAAGGCAGAGCCGAGAGGACGGGCGCTCCCCGCGGGTCATCCCGCCATCCACCCACCCACCCACCCGTCCCATCCAGTCCCCTTTTTCCCAGTTTTCCTTTTTTCTTTTTTAGTCTTCCCAACTACGAGACACGGCTTCAGACCGAAAGTTTAAATTGCGAATGTTCCTTAAATTTTTCTCTGTTCGGTGTGTCTCATTTAGTGAAGCACGGAATGTGCAAATAACACTTCCCGTCGCAGCATGTAAAGTCTCCTTCATTAAGAGTTTTCGTCGCAGTAGACAATTATTATCTTTTTCTTTGAGGCTGGGGAACCCACAAGTCTTATTTTTCAGATTATGAGTCAGGTCGGCAATGTTTCATGTTTTGTGGTCTTATTTTTCCCTTTCCGGTGGTGTTGACGCAACCTTTAGAAATTTCGTGAATCTATTTTAATTTTCCAGTCATAAAAGCAGCGCCTCGTAACCCAACTACAGTATGCGAATTTGTCCGGAGCGAAGTATCCGACCTAAGGGAAGTTGGAACAGGATCAGCGTTGGTCAGGTCTAATCCTACGCAGAAAACATACGCTCACTTTCTTTCTCCATGTCTCAGGTGGCACATTATTCCTTGGTATTGTCTGCAGATAATCCGAGTTGTTAGTTTTCGAAGTTGAGCTTAATCTTTGCCTCTACGTACTACAACCCTCAAAGACATTCAATAAGAAACGTAAAAAATAAGCAGTTATCGATCCTGAGATTGACCAGTGTGTAATATTCGGTTCATTTGTTATTCCAGTGGTAATATCGTAGTTGTTACTTACCGATCGCTGATGTATAGGGCATAATACATACTCTCAGTTTCGCGGTTGCATACCACAGCTAAACATTTTAAAAAAGAATCAGTTTCCAAGAAATTTCTCCAAAACGTTGGCTTCATTTTAAATTAAAAGAAGTATCCCGCTTCCTCTTAGAGACCAAAAAGAGCTACATTATGCAACTGCAGTCCTCGACCAATGTACCCTGGCCCATCGTCAGGTGGGGCGAAAAAAGCCGTACGAGTTTGTTCCCTAAACAACCATACCAGACCCCAGACTGTGTACTCCCCGACTAGAAAGTTAAAAAAGACAATGTCCGCAGTCGAAGCACACCAAATCGGCTACGTGGTTGGGTGATGTTAAAACAACATATGATACACCCAACTCTCTTGCATTTGCTGTGGCGACATCACACAAAATGACCCTTAGAAAACCTGTAAGTATTCGTGCTGACACTTCTCATTTGACTTTCGTCAGTTAACATTTTCATCCATTTCCCGCAATCACAACAAAAATAATAATACTCACTCCTTCCAGAAATATCCACTGAGTTGTACCACAAATACCGCTACGTGGCATTGCACTGCTCGGCAGTTCCAACCGTCAGGTTCGCATAGCAGCAGTCTTGGGATAAGCAAGGTACGTCTAAGTGCAGTGTTCGGCCGTGTGCATTGCTGTACGAGGCATGGTCTGTTTGGAGCGCCTGTGCCCTTACCTTGTCAAGCACTGTATGTTACTGAAATATGAGAAATTGTTAATATGTATTATTTTATGCAACTAGATTTTCAGACATCTGAAAACCGCGACTGCCCAGGTAAAATACGTGAACTTGGTTTGCATGTCCGAACAACCGATCCATAAAAGCGTACGCCAACTACGGACTTATGTAGTAAGAAAACGTTCTGCACCTTGTTGGCGTGCGATGAACTCACAAGATTTTTCAGGAATATGTAAGAGCTTTGCTTATGCCTACATGAGCTTTAGTAAGACCACATCTTTAGAGAATAGGGTTTCTTGTCTCTGTGTTCTACCTATATCATGATGGACTGGTCCACGCAGAAGTCTGACGTAAAGCGAACGGAATATTTATAAACATACGAAAGATCAAAAGTTTTGCATCGATAGTTGCACTGGATAAGCTCTCTGCGAAGAACTAAGACACCTGCTGTCCAGATGCGGAGGATGTCAGAGAGTGAACTAAACTTAACTTACGCGACATGTGAGCAACCTCTTGTCTGCAGACTCCATTGCGTTTCTTGATATTCTTGGCCTCACTGTACACTTGGTATCTGAATAGGATTGCCACTACAGCAAGAGCCAGCACAAATGTCGCCGGCTCCCTGTGTAGAATGGTTAGTTTCCGTGAGACACGACGCAGCTGATAGCAGTATCGTTGCAAAGAACTTGTGAGAGCAGGTGGTGCCGGTGCCACCGGGCTGAGACGCACAAAGCACTAGGACAGCCAGCTGCCTAGTGAGCGGGCCCGCGCTACCCGCTTAATTATGTAATGTGCAAACACTGCCGCCTCTCTTCCCAAGCTTTGCATTCCGCCGCTTTTTTCCTCGCTCCTTTTTTAATGCGCATCCCGCATTTTATTTCAATTTCAGCTCGGCGGCACTGTAAACACGCATTTCCCTCTAGATAATTTGGCTCGTATATTCATTTACTTGTTACTGCGGCACGCCATTCCACTTCCCCCGCCTCGCCCTGCTGCAGTCCTCGCCACATTTTTTATCAGCCGATGGTGCTGCTTCTTGCGGGCGCCAGCGCAGAACCGCTTGTCTGCTGAAGTGACGTGCACGTAAAACAATTTCAACTGGAATTATCTTTTTACGGGGCGCAGCTCTGCTCTCGGTGACGACTGCTAATTTTTTCGTTTTTGCTGGGTGCAGGAGGTGGTGAAGGGTTGCGGCGCGCACTCCGGGTTGCGCTGCAGGTCGCGTGCCACTCGAGGAAATAAACCAGCGATTTTCCACGAGGCGAGCGCTGTGCGCCTCCGCTGGGCCGGAAAGGAATCGGCCGCCCCGCACCGAGTTAGCTACTGCCTCCTGACACGGTCGCCATTTCCGGACGCTCGTCGCAGCCATCACTGACTGCAGTTGTAAATCTTTAAGCTCACCTCGTTCAAACAACTAAACTTTCAGTCAGTAACAAATACTTTGGTCCTTCGTGTAGAGCTGGCCGTTGTGGCCGAGCGGTTCTAGGCGCTTCTGTCCGGAACCGCGCTGCTGCTGCGGTTGCAGGTTCGAATCCTGCCACGAGCATGGATGTGTGTGATGTCCTTAGGTTAGACAGGTTTAAGTAGTTATAAGTGTAGGGGACTGATCACCTCAGATGTTAAGTTCCATAGTGCTTAGACCCATTTGCACCATTCTTCGTGTAGTGTAACGCATTACAAGAATCGCAGTCACTTCACATTAGTGAATGATATTTTGTAAGAGCAGAGCTTAAAGTGCGAGAGGCAAACGGGGAGTAGCTGTCATGTTTAGAGATGGTGAATGCTGAATTTTAATACTAATCGGTACAGAGCCATGTCTTCGATGGAATAATTGTTTGTTAACGTACTAAACGCGTGAAAGAAGTAGAGGAGATAGGACCGTACTGTTCCGTTGGGGAAGCGGTCATTAGAGACGGAGTAAAACCTCGAATTGGAGCTGTATATCTGAGATGGCCTTGGTTAAGGAACCATCCCAGTATTCGCCTTGATTCAGGAACACCACACACAACTTAAACGCGAATGAGCGGACGGGAACTGAACCCCGTTTTTTCCAAATACAAGACCAGTATTCTTCGACCGACAGTCTAGGAACAGTTGCAACTTGTAATACGCTGGAGCTTTCGATTTGACTAGACTCCATATACTATACGATACCAGTTCGAGTTTCTTTATGAATGAAGACTTCTTAAGAATGTTTGGTAATGGAGCAGAAAACTTAGCATTAGTTAGCTCATAGCTCGAATTCCATACTTTTTTTCATGATGAAGCAGCGCAATAACTTACATGTAGCGATGATTTTTTTAAAATGAAGACCCGCTTAGTAATTTGCTGAGTTACTTGACAGGCGTATTGAAGTGCAACTAAGACGAAGAATTTTTTCTTTTGTGTTTACGGAAAGCATACTTCTAGCCCGCTGTTGCATATAGGTATAGACAAATGGTTCAAATGGCTCTAAGCAGTAAGGGACTTAACATTTGAGGTCATCAGTCCCCTTGACTTAGAACTATATAAACTTAACCAACCTAAGGACATCACACACATCCATGCCCGAGGCAGGATTCGAACCTGCGACCGTAGCAGCAGCGCGGTTCCTGACTGAAGCGCCTAGTACCGCTCAGCCATAGATACAGAGACAACTCAAGAGCATTTGAACGAAAAAGCTATGGGCCTGGAAGAGAGGCTAAGGTTTGGGGAATGAAATGTACCTATGGATTATAGCATCTTACGCTAGGAAAATAGGTAGTTAAAATGACAGGTCTTAGAAAATACGTTGGTTAGGACTTGTGGAGAGGATAACAGAGGACAGGAAGCCCAAAATAATAATGAAAGGAAGATTATAGAACAGCCGAAGAAAGGGTCGACCAAGAGCGAGAGGGATTAACAATATACCTTATCAAATTGGTGGCCCAATGGTGGAGAAGAAAAGCACAGAAGTATGGGCGCAGATTACTGAGGATCCCAAGGCGCCCAACGAAAAGAATAAGTAACTTGTAATTTACAGCCAGCCGTTCTCACGGACAGTGTGTTCATTTTCTATGCGACCTAATGGAAAAGAAAACAGTGGAGTTACCTTCAGATGAAGCTACTTTAAAATCGCCGTCCAGCTATCCTGCTTTAGGTTTCCCGTGTTTTCCCGTTGACACTTCATGCAAATGCCAATTTGGTCGCGTAACAAGAATCTGCTAATTCTTTTTCCCACGCGTGTCTCAACTGGCCTAATACTGTATTTAACGATGCACAGAAATATTTTTCTCTTGACTTTCTCTCTTCGATTCTTTCCAGAACGTTAAAAGCTGTTTGTTCCTTCCTCCTTCCGAAAACGAAGCATTATTGTTTTGTAACTGCTTGGGTGGAAAGAGGTGTCAGTTAAAATGAAGTGAATCGGGCTTATTTAATGGTTAACTTCATGTTGACTGTATTCTCAGTGCCAACTTATGGGTTCGATCGATCATTTGTTAGTGACTATCACGGGCCTGTCTAGCCATGCCAGTTCCGCAACAGCACACCCTAAATATATTCTGAATAGTAAAGAGAATATCGTTATTTGACCGTTCACACTATGTTCGTATGTAGGTAGGATAATCGGGTGGACGGCGGTTCAGCCGGTCGGTGTGGCCGAGCGACTCTAGGCGCTTCAGTCCGGAACCGCGCGACTGCTACTGTCGCAGGTTCGAATCCTGCCTTGGGCATGGATGTGTGTGATGTCCTTAGGTTAGTTAGATTTAAGTAGTTCTAAGTTCTAGGGGATGATGACCTCCGATGTTAAGTCCATGGTGTTCAGAGCCATTTGAACCATTTTTGAACGGCAGTTCAAAAGCCCGGTCGAAAGTTGTGATTTCGTTTTTCCTCGGTTTCCCTCAATGGATTAAGGTGAATGCCAAAATGATTCTTTTAAAAATAGATTGGTCAATTTCGTTCCTCATCACTCCCCAGTTAGAGCTTAAGCTCCGTCTGTAATGACATCGACGTCGAAGGGACTCGTAATCTTCCTTTCTTCTTTCCTTTCGTATGTGTAGGTTCATTTTGAGGTCGCAGAGAATGGCCGCAAAGAAATGCTGACCGGTCGTTACCACGCGCCAGAGTGGCTACACTCGCACGGCGCTGCCAGATTCGCGTCAAGTGCGTGTGCACGAGTCGTGGGCTGGGGGCGGGGCTGTTCGCGACCAGCTTCTCGCGAGAGCTTTCCGAGGGAAAATATGGAATAGAAGAGGAACTGTGGAGAGGCTGAGAGAAGGCCGCGCCGTCGCACCGGCCGAGTTGTCGAGGAGGGAAGCAGAGCGGAACTGTGGCTGGCGGCCGGCTCTCTTCATCGTCTTGCGCACCAGCATTGAGGGCCACCGCGTGTATATAAGGGCGGCCCCACAATGCCACTTGTGGAACCGGCTAGGCCAGGGCCAAGGAAGTGAAGTGGAGCGAGCAGAGTTTAATTGGGGGAGGGCAGCCGGCGGCCGCCGCGACGTCGACGGCGACGGCGACGACGACCGCAGCGGCAGTGTCAGCGGCGAAGCCCGGTTAGCGCAATGCTCCGGCGCTCCAAAAATGCTGGCGGACACGCTTGGCCGCGGAAATCTTTTGGCCGGGAGGAAGGAAGCGGGTGGGGCTGCGGAGAAAGAGAGGACGAGAGAGAGGCCGAGGAGCGAGCGGGCGGAGGCAGCGGCAGGAAAGGGCGCCGGCCCTCGCGGAAGGGCGCCTAATTGAACCCGAATGCGGCGCATCACATTCGCTGGAAGCGGCCCGGAAGGAGCCCGCCGCCCAAGAGATGAGCAGCGCGGACCTCACGCTAATGGGCGGGCCGCCGACAATACGCGCAGCCGAGCACGCCGGCGCGGCTGACTTGTCAATCCCGGCCCCCTACTCCGGCCAATGAATATCGTATCGGCGGAGCAGCAGGACGCATGTTATCGGAAGAGTGAGTGGGCGCGCGCCGTATTACGCTGCCGCTGCCGGCGCAATATCTCCCCCTGCGATTTGCCCTGCCCATCTGATACCGTACCTACCGCTCTGCAGTCGCTCTAAATATAACGGCGCTCGCTCGGCTGCCGGGCCACAAATACGCCTCAGGGCCGACTTTAAATTGTAAATATTACAGTGGAGAACCCACCGGCAGAAGCACGTCGCCGATCGAGAGTTGAGATTCCACAAATTCCGTGTACCAGACTTGATCGATTAATAACTTTCCGACTCGCCATTCCCACCCTCTTCAGCTTAATAGTTCCTTGCACTCGAGGGGTCATCGAATTTACTGTATACTTGTATGTAACAAACGCAGGTCTAGTAGAAACGCTTTCCAAGAATTTTCGATAAATCTGGGGTCAAAATTTTGCGAGTCTGTCGAATACCTTACGAGGAAGCCAGCCGTCGAGCAGCGGCGATGGCGCAACCGACTAACGCGGCGGAACACGAATTGTCTTTCATCTTTTCTCCTGATCCTTCTCCAAACACTAGTATCGGTACAACGAATCGTGTTTCTTCGGACAGGAACATTAATAATAATGACAACATCGTGGTAATCTGGGGAGGTATAATCGAGGTATTATAAGGTAATGTGATGAACATTTATACGCGTATCGCAGTGAAATCATATAGCACTCTACATACTTCGAATAATGAACACCTTACTTATGATACGCGCTTGGATGTGTCGATAAATAAACGGTAATTTCGTCACGATCGCTGCTTAAATGTGGGTTATACCACACCACGAGTGTACTACAGCGATTGTCTTTGTTAGTATCGTGGAACATTGCGGGAAAAACTACGACGAGAGACGAACGCGCAGTACACTACAGACAGAAATCTAGTCTGCCACCTTATTCGGTTGCGCGCTGCTCGGAGGCTGGCTGGTTTTCTCAAGTGGTATTCGGCAGGCTCCTGAGCCACGATTTCGCAAAAGCGCTTGAGAATCGCATTGTACTAGAGCAGCATGCGTTGCATTTAAATGTGTCCTACAGTCGTACGAAAGATGAGCAACTGGGCGACCCATTGCGTGCATGCTTCGCTTGTCAGTGTATCACTACACCCAGCGTCATCAATTACTAGTTGCATATGTTCCACTCTCTCTATTTATGCACAGTTTTTATCCTCTGGTACCACGGATTTTACACCTTAGTGTCTTAACCGTATACGCTCTCATCCTGTACCGAATTCTAGTCGATGTCTTCCACATGCTCTTGTCCTCGTTGATTCCCGACCAGTATCCGAATGTCGTATCAGTCCATTTCGTTTTCAGCATCCTTCTGTAACGCCAAATCTCAAAAGTTTCGATTTTCTTCTTTCTCGATTCAGTACTATGAGTTTTCGTCCAAAGATATTTCCTGTTTATTCGTCGAATATGAAAACCACGGCATATTTCGCGTTTTGCTTAAGTAAAAAGTGGCATGTATTTCAGTTAAAGCAGAGATGAAGTCAAGATACAGCACAGTCCCTTCCAGTCAAAAAAAAAGGTATAAATGGCTCTGAGCACTGTGCGGCTTAACTTCTGAGGTCATCAGTCGCCCAGAACTTAGAACTAATTAAACCTCACTAACCTAAGGACATCACACACATCCATGCCCGAGGCAGGATTCGAATCTGCGAGCGTAGCGATCGCTCGGCTCCAGACTGTAGCTCCTAGAACCGCAAGGCCACTCAGGCCGGCCCCCTTGTCATTCTCTGCAGTGACAGTAAGTAAAGAATAAGTAAATTCCATAAAGGGTCCAAGGAAGTTAACTGGCTAAACGCGTGTCATAATCTATGCGTGTTGTGGCTAAATGTGTCCGCCGACTCCGGCCACACTTCGAGGGGGTAGTCGGCACCATTAGCTCCATGTCTGTTCTACTGTGCGCACGTACTTGTAGCCGTTAAGTTCCCTACTTGCAAAATAGTCACATGAACGAAAACAAAGTTGCGTACACTTACCCTTGTTTCTCCTCTTATGGCACGATATGGCATCCTTACCAGGTAGGATTGACAGACGACTTCTCAAAAGTCAACGAAGGGCAGTGCGTTTTGTCTTATCGCGAAGTAGGTAAGAGTGTGTCCTATGTCACCTAATCTGATTTAAATTGGAATGTTACAGTGTATGGTTTCGCTTAATCCACATTGTTCTCTGAGGTAGAGTCTCGATTATACACGTTACCCTGTTTCATTTCTCGAGACTCTAAGATAACTATGTCTTTTTGTTAAAATAAACGTTGTAGTTCTATCAGTGATGCAGTACTTTTATTCATGTCGCCCTCCTTTCTGGCATCGTTTGAAGAATGTCTCGTGGCAGAGCTAGTTTATGTGGCTGTCTGTTTTACAGCTGTTGTATTCTGCAGGAATCAAGATTACGTCCCGTCGACAGCGAGGTCATTAGATACTGAGCACAAGCTCGGATTACGAAAGGACGAGGAAGGAAGTCGGCTGTGCCCTTTTCAAAGGATCCGTCGCAGCATTTGCCTGGGTCGATTTAGGGAAATGATGGAAAACTGGCTAGCCGGACGGGGATTTCAACTGTCGTCCTTCAGAATGCGAGTCCGGTGTGCTGACCACTGGGTCATCTCGTCAGTGCTTGCTGACGGACAGAGCAGTGCAATATGTGCTGTTTATTGAAAGTTGGTAAAAAATTATTACAAGAGAAATGCAATAATTAATTATCCAATTTCCAAGTGGCGACCTGCTTATTTATTATAATGCTGATGTGACTTCTATGTGGATTTAGGTAAACACAGAACTTCAAGATACCTCGAGATGCAGGGGAAGCCAAGGTTTTTCCCTTAAAGAGACAACACAGTAATTCTGTACTTGCAATTTTTCATTTGAAAATTGGAGGTAACTTGTTCGTAAGAAAAAAAGACGTGTTGTGTGTGATGAATTGCCTAACTGATTCAACCCTTTTTCTCAACAACGTTGGCAGTATCCCCACTTATCTTCGAATGATGATGGTTCTTTTGTAGATGATTAAGCAAATAAAGGCAAGGAAATGATGAAACTCAGTTGTAGCACATAGTCTGTTTCCATCGAATAACAAGCGGCAGCATCCGTAGGTCGCATCAGCATTTAAAACTTTTTAGGCATGATAAAGAGATAAAGAGGTAATATATTCTGAGGACAGAATTAGTGATCAACTGCTAAACTCTGCTACATCTAATAAACACGAAGGCATATGAAGTGGAACCAACGTACGAAATGCATTACTTGAGTGGAAAAATGAGAGGCTGAAATTTATTGGAAACCATCTCTGAAAATGTACAGTTGCAAGAGAAAGCGCGTGCGAGACCAGTGAGACCAATTGTTGAGTAACACTCGATTGTTCTTTACTGCCACCAGTTTGTGTAATAAGCGTAAATGTGTAAGACAGGTTCAATCAGTTCCAAAGTGTCAATGTGGGTGTGGTATTTGGGAGATGCGAGGACTGCGCCCTTTTTTTCCGTCACATACTGTTGAGTGAGAGATGAGCATTAAAACATAGATATTCAGTAGATTCTTCTCCGTCCGTAGCTTATGTCGCGCTAGGATCATAAGAAATTGATAGATACATACAGGCGCAGAGTAGTAAGAGAACCGTACTTACATTTTCCCCCGCTCCATTGAGAGGGGGTCGAACAAGTCCCTCCATTTATTCTGCGGAGTTCTGTAGAGTATATAGTGTAAATTTAGACATGGTGTAGAGATTTGGAATTTGACGTAGGGCATAACGGTTAATTTATTTATGTAGTGAATATGACGCTAGATCACCACATTTAGCACGACGGAAATGAACAGACTTAAAACGCGTAATTGTATTTGGAGCTGGACGCATGGGACATTCCATTTAGGAAATCGCTAGGGAATTCGGCATTCAGATATACACTCCAGTGTGCTGAGAATGCCAGTTTCAGGCGCTTCTTCTCACTAAGAACAACGCATTGGCCGACGACTTCCATATAACAACCGAAAGCAGCGGCGTATGCGTAGTGTTGTCAGTGATAACAGACAAGCAACACTGCGTGAAATAAGCGCATAAATGAGTTTGGGATGTACAACGAACGTATCTGTTAAGACAGTACTGCGAAATTGGGCCGTATGGGCTATGGCAGCAGGCGACTGACGCCAGTGCCTTTGTTAACAGCACGACATCGCCTGCGGTGCCTCTCCTGGACTCGTGACCATATCGGTTGGTCCTAGACGCTAGCAAACCGTGGCCTTGTCAGATGAGTGCATGTCCTGCACTGCAAACAGTTTCGCAGTTACGGACGGCTATAGAGGGGACTTTCAACGACTTGTTGAGTCCATACCACGTCGAGCTGTTGCATTATGCCGTATAAAAGGGAGTCCGACACGGTATTAGGATGTATGCAATGACATTTGTTATCTCAGTATAAGAGCGCTCAGGTAAGACTCTTGTGGAAGTGGGCAATGGGAATAGGAAGGTTGGTAGAAATCGAATACCGTTGAGTGGTACTGATTCCTTTTGGGGCACTATTGACTTCAGCTAGTAGGGGATTGTTTCAGGCTTTGGTAGACACAAATTCAGCCATAATTAACTCTGCGTGTCACTCCCGTTTTCGCAGACGCAGTCGCACTACTAGCAAAAGTTGGCAGCGGTGATGAATCAGTGAGTACCGGTCTATGAATGTGAGTTTTGGAGGTGTGAGGTGGAGAGAACGAAGCTTGAAATGGTCGCAGTCTGATCACGGATGGGGCAAGTTCGGCAAAATTTCAGTAAACGAATTATTTCGCAGTGACGAGGAAACTGATGGAATTTTCCGAAGCGTTACCTATTTCCGGCGTGTCCTGTGAGGTACGGACGGGTGCCCGGAGGCTGCGAGCGCAGCACAGTAGCGCAGTGCAGTGCAGCGCGCCCTGCTGCCCTTTCCCGCGTACACACACGCAGAGGCGCGACGTGCCGTAATGAGCGCGTGTGAAACGAAGGTGTCGATGCGGGCGCGGGCTATCTGTTAATTGCCGGGCGTGCTTGGCGGGCGTCCGTGTGGCCGCGACTCTTTTGATCAGGGCGGAGACGGCCGGACGCGCCGCCAGCACCTGATGAGGCCAATCAGAGCACAAAGCGGCGCGTAACGAGCCGGCGGGGCGGCAGGGCGGCGGGCACGCGCCGCCCACCGCCGCCTCTCCGCGCCTGTCTCGGCCTCCGCCTCCGCCCCTGCCCTGCCCCGCCTCGGGACGTGCCGTACCTCAGGTGGGTCGCCGCCCGTGCTGCTGGCGACCTGCATCCTCAAGTCGTCACCAGAAGCCTTTGGACTCAGTGTTTACCTCGGACGTAAACCCACGACACTCCGGAGGTTTCCTTTCCTCCGTGTGGTCGCGAAGGATGCGTCTGCGGCAGCGATCCACTTCCTCCAGGCTAGATGCGGCACCAGTGAGTTCGCTCCGCTACGTGCTATGCCGCCGAGGGTGGCGGGCGTTAATCGGCGCTCCCGGATTGACTTCAGTCAATCCTGTGCTTGTGCTGTGCGTTCTTCAAGGTTACGGCGATTTGCTGCCAGCTAGAGCCTGTTCTTAAATAACCCCAACACCAGGCGGAGTTAAATCCTACTCTGCCTGTATTCTGATATGTTCGCTTACTACGTTGAAATATTGCAGATTTTCAGGGCCCTGAGAGGGAAGCTTAACCAGTTACTCGCATTCCACATAATTTTGAACTGTGTAGTGCTCTGATTGGTAGTCACAAAATTCTATGTGGCCCATCACTGAATCATAACGTAGAAGACGGTGTGCCATCTCTACTCTCTCACCTCACCCTCTTTCATGGAGGGAAAGTATGTAAGTGTTCATAGATACAAGAATAAAAACTTCCCTAACACTTCGGTTTCCTGGGACAACACAGCTGATTCACTCTCATTCAACCTCGACGAACCCATTCTTTGCGACTGTAGCCATTCTCAGATGGTTACCAACGTTTTGTGCTTTCAGAGGCCTGCCGATACACTCTTCCTCCTAACGCTCAGACCTCGAATTCACTACTAGAACCGCCGATTCGCTTGCATCTTCTCCACGTCCCGTCAGATGCCCAAGGAAAGCTCCACAACGAACGTCTACCGAAATTTGTGCTCGACTTGCCTGTATCTTCTTCCTCTTCTTCTTCTTCTTCTTCTTCTTCTGAATGGCGCTAAGGTAATGTTAAATATTTTTGCTTTTCAGCCAATGCGCGCCCCAGACTCAGTTTCACTGACATTTGTGTACGCCGCAATCATTCTCATTGGAAGTTCCTCGTCTTTCACAATAGCAACCCATTGTAGGGTTAACAGTCCCATTGGTCATTAGAAAAAGAACCTCATCACGTTTAGAGTTTGGAAACATAAGGAAGCGTCCCATTTACATGTTACCGAAAAAACGTGGTCTGTAAACCAAGCTGACGGAGCACAAACTCGGATTAGGGAAGGATGGGAAAGGAAATCGGCCGTGCTCGTTTTGAAAGGAACCATCCCAGCATTTGCCTGAAATGATCTAGGAATATCACGGAAAACCTAAATCAGGATGGCCGGACGTGGGATTGAACCGTCGTACTCCCGACTGCGAGTCCAGTGTGATTGCTAAAGTCTCCGTTATGTGTTGTGTATGGAAATACGCTGCGAACTCATGCATCACCCACCATACAAAACTGACCAAAAGGAAAATACGTTATATAATTTCGGCATAGTCAGCCAATCTGAAAGAAATAAGAGACATACGTTATCGATAACTGTCCAAGATTTATCCCAAATGTTCATGCCGAGTATCGCATTATTTTGAATCGGCTAGTATCGCATTATTTTGAATCGGCTCTGTTTGTGGCTTCATCCAGAGACGTCGCAGTGGATAAGATATCCTAATGAAGATGAATTCCCGCAATCACATGAGACGAATTACGTTTCATCTAGAAGATGACAGGAAATTCGTTCTCATATAGTTTCCCCGTATCAGTTCGGCCTCGACATTGTTGGCGTCACTATAAGGCGGAGATCAATCCTAAACTGCTGTTATTCTGAAATGTTCGCGTACCACGTTGAAATATTGTAGATTTGCTTACTAGAAAAGAGGCTAAACTATTTTTAAAAAAAAGTTGTGATGCCAGCGGGTAGCTGCCAGGTCTACAGGAACAAAGAAGTATTCGAAATTCGTTTGTCCCGTGGGTAGTGTGACAGAGGAGACAATGGGGGAGGGGTGCACTCAGCAGGCTGCCCTGTGCCGCTCGGTCCCCTGGTTAATTCCATTTTTTCCCCGGGCGGCGCAGTCTTTAACACGGCGCTGCCGTGATTGGCTAATGCGGCCCGCAGTGGCAGGGGGAGGGGTAGGGGGAGGTGGAGCGGGTGCTCGCGTGAAAGCGCGGCTCTTCACTGCAAACCGAATTATCGCCACACCTGCTATTATGACCCTGTCGATACCGGCCAACCTTCTCATTTTTGCGAGCGCCGCCGCTACTATAGCGCGTGGTCTCCGTTGCACGTCAGCGTAACGTAAAGAGATGACGCGTGACAGTGCTCCAGATCAGAGTATTAGTCGGTTTATAGAGCGTAGGCCTACTCATAGTAGTACCCCAGCCCCCACGATACAATTCGCGTGACAGTTCGTTACGGCACAGGTGCCTCGTAGCTGTCCTCCAGCATCCACCGGACTCGGGTCTGCCTTCTGAACACTATTTCTTATTCTTTTATGTTTCTCTCGTGCCGCATGAGATTCCCGACGCACACGTTTCTAGTCATCGATAGACGTGCTCCTGTTGATTCCAAAAGATGTCTTCACTACCAGGTTCCACAAGCTTGATAAAGTTTGACACAATTGGGTTATGGCCATGGAGTGTATGTTTCATGACTGAAGATATTTTGTTCGAATCTGGAATGTTCTTGGTCTCACGACACGAAGAATTCCGTCGCACGTATATACCATCAACGTTTACGCAATTTAACCAACGCAGGCATCGCCGGCAGCGGACACAGCAATCGTCGGAAACTACTGTGTAGACAAACCGCCACAGATCGCGTATTATTTGGTTTATTACTCGTACTAGTTCCAGTCTACAGTGGACAGCATCTACAGATATTCATCGCCGTCGTGGCAGCAAGTTAAGAGTTCAGAGCTCCGCTCAGCACGATTGTCAAAAGATGTTTACATTAATTTTGGTACTACGTGACCATGTAATCGGACCCGACAGAGTTTACAATTGGCGTGTGCTGCGTCAGACGGTTAATGAGCTCTCATCAGCTACCAACACCCAACACTGTTTGAAAGGAGCAGCGCTGGGGCCTTCTCGTGACTGGTCACTCGCAGTGTACGGTATCCGATCATATGAGACGCTGGGATGAGACAGTATCCCAATGTTGGAATGATGGGACTACAAAGAAAACAGCGACGGTCATCGAGGTTCTGGTGGATCTTTCCTGATCACATGAAGGAAGAAATGCTATATTGTGCACCAAAAACATAGTAACCCTTCAGATCTTTACTTGCCATCCGGGCACAAGTAGTGGACACACTACAACAGAGCGTACCATCCCGCATCATTGATCGGAGTTGGGCTATTGAATCCGATGAATATTCTGCAATTAACACCACAAGACAGCCCTTTGAAGTGGTGCTGCACTTAAGAATTATTCGCCGCATGATTTTCAGAAATGAATCTCGGTTCTAAACTACAAAGTATGACGCCCATCGTCTGCGAGTAAGGCGACACACGGCTAGAGGACATATTCTTCCAATTTTTTGGTGAGGAACACCTAACGTCATGGTATGGTATGGATGGCCATCGCGTATGACTTCACGTCATCTCCGGTACGGATTCAGGAAGTACATCACATATATGCTTCATCCTTACACATCTCATGCGTACCGTGACACACTATCCTGATACCATCTTTCAACAGGACAACGCTCGTTCTCACGACACGTTTGTCTATGAACTGCCTCTGTGATGTTGATGTACTATCTTAACCAGCAACAGACTCAAGTCTGCCCGCGACAGAACTTGTACAGGACCAGCTCGTGTGTGAACTTTATCCCAGTGTCAATATCCAGGATATTGAGGACCAGTTACAGCAGTTGTGCTTCTGTTTACTTCAAGAAAGGACAAAACCGCAGTACGACGCCCTTCACAGTCAGATCAGCACTTGCGTTCAGACCCAACGACGTGTAACATCTTAGTGACGAAGAACCAACGGATTTCCCCAACTGTCAGTTTCAGTGTCTGTGTAAATATACAGGGTGTATCAAAAAGAACCATCCGATTTTTAAAAAATTGTAACTTTTATGTTGTTTGAGATAGGTGTGAGAACAACGTACTGTTAGAAAGAGCAGGCTCTCGAGTTTGGTTCCCGCTAGGTAGCAGCAGTGTGCGCCCACTTCATTTCTGGTAAAAATGGTATTGGGACAACAGAAAACGTTTTGTGTTATACGTTTTGCGCAGTGCGGGTCAGTAATAACTGTTCAGTGTGACTTTCGTGCTAGGTATGGTGTGGATTCTCCTCTAGCACAGAGCATAAACGATGACACGAACAATTCCGAGAAACAGGTTGTTTGTGTGAACGCAAATCGCCGGGCCGTCCCCGAGTTTCTGACACAGTCGTCGAATGAATCCCCCACAGTTCCACAAGGAGTCCGTAGAAATCCGTTTGCCGTGCAGTTCGACAGCTCAGCATGCCCCTGATGTCCGTCTGCCGTGTGCTGCATCGACGTTTTCACATGAAACCGTACGAAACTCATCTACTGCAAGCTCTTTCTGAAGGTGACATACAACAACGTGTGGAGTTCCGTAATTTCATTCTTGGCAAGATGGAGGATGACAGTTTTCTTCCGCGCTCAGTATTTAGTGACGAGGCAACATTCCATTTAAACGGAAAGGTGAACCGTCGTAATGTGAGAGAGCACTGTTGCAGGAAGTACGTATCTCGATATGGTTGAGAACTTTCTTTTTCTCACAGTTGGAGACTGATTCTAACGACTTCATTTACCAACAGGATGGGGCACCGCCACACTGGCATCTGGAAGTGCGGGAATTTTTAAATCAAAGGATTGCTGAACGATGGATCGTTCGCACTGGACCAAATGATTCAGCCTTACGTTACTGACCTCCAAGGTCACCGGACTTGACTGTATGTGATTATTTCTTGTAGGGGTTTTATAAAAGACTCTGTTTATAGCCTCCGTTACCAACAACAATGAATGAACTAAAACATCACATAACAGCAGCTGTGGAAGCTGTAACTCAAGACATGCTCACTGCAGTGCGGGAACAATTTGAATACCGCATTGACATACGCCGTGCATCTCAAGGTGGGGGGGGGGGGGGGGGGGGGGCATATTGAACACCTATAAAAAGGTATGGAAAAATAACTTTTCGAATTTCCCATTCATCAAAAAACAAAATTCATTGGTCATTAGTTTCAGAAATATAGACGTGCCATATCGACTGATTCTTTTTGATACTTTCTGTATTTTAGAACTCGTAACGAAACCACAATGCGCTGTGTGTGATTTCACCTCCACGTCTCCTTCGAGGGGCTTAACGTTGTTTTTGGCGTTGAGTGTGTAAGATATTGGAGAGATGTCCCCATCCTTTACTCTGCGATATTTGCCGGGGACAGAGATGGGGGCCCAGCAGTGCAGTAACCGGATGCTGCGCGGGAGGGCAGCCGGTGCTCAGGTGACGCGTAGGGTACGGAAGGGAAGGGAAGGGACGGCTAGGCTAGGGTAGGGAAGGCGGTGGCGCGGCGCTTCATTGGGGATGCAGATTGCAGCGGCCCTTTGAGCCCGCATTGTTAGAGCAGCTGTCCACGTGACGCTGGACCGGCCGCGGCCGGCTACCGGGAGTGTAACGATCCGCCGCCGCCGCTGCTCCCGGGGAATGCAGCGGCCGGTCGATTCTAAGGCCGCGGCCGGCGGCTCTCCCTGCGTAATGACCGCCTCTCCCGATACGTGCGGGGCTTCCTTTCTTTGTCCACTGCGAGGTCTGTAGGGGCCGGGTATTAGCTCGATTGCACACTACTAGAGAATGAATTGGTCGTGGCAGTCGCTAGGGAAGCAGTATGAAATCTGTACGGGGCTAGCGTGCAGAGATTTAAATACGGAGAGTTTCCACCGCGGGCTCGGTATCTTATCCGCTGCGACCCACAGTTGGATTGAAATTTGCGTATTTAGTCCACTAGAGCGTGGAGCGTGAACGGTTCGATTCCCACCGTAGCCGAGACACGAAGCGACCAATAAATAAATAAAATATTTTCTTTACTCGAGAAATATTAGCTACTATTTCCAAACAAGAACTTTCCGGCCTCGTTTTGTCACCAGCCCTCTCGACGCTCTGTGAAGTTTCCCCTTGCAAACCATTCGGCTAGGGCAGCGTTGGTAGCGGCAGACATGACACGAAACGCGGTATCTTACGCCGCAGGAACCCACCATGTTACTGTCATATACATGTGAGCTTTGTTTGGTTTCCATAAATAGCGTTACTCAGATGACGAAGGCTTTCCTTCCCAATCCGAACGTCCCCATTGACTACGTCGTCGACGGGACGTTGTATCCCAGTCACGCTATACGACGCTAAATTTTGTTTATTTTGGACTTTCTCCTTGAAACGTGACTTCTGCCGCCTCGGCGTCCTACGTTATGTTTGGTGAGGTCATACTCATTTGTCAGCCAGAGGGCGCTGAAGTGTGGTGAGCCATCAGCCCCTTTCCCTCGTTGGTCAACGGCACCGCATCTTGCCTTGTTACGTGGCAGTTGTAAGTGTCGTCTCTAAAATGTGCCTTTTCAGTATTTATGTCTTCGTAACAGAAAATGAATGTTCCACGATACTTCCATATCTTCTCAGTCAGTGCTCGCTATCGCATTTGATTGTATGTCATCAAAATCAGCAAGTACGGTTTTTAAGATACTTGTATACGATGCCCAAGTTACACAGTGTCGACTGTCCGAGGTGTCAAGTTCTCCATTTCATTCGTTCGTTTAACGCCGTGCGGCCGCCGAAAGCGTAAAGAAAGCACTCGAAGTTACTGTAAAAATAGTTGTTCCGTCACTTTGCGACGCCCTTCACCGGATCGACGCTTAATAAAATATTTTTACGGCGCTGCTTCCTAGATCTATCTGAGACGCGTGCTGGTTTACTAAACCTCTTTCGGGAGTCGAGTTTAAGTACTTTTGCGATAGAATCCCGTCTGTTTGCCCACGCAGATTCCGTCGCAGTCAGCCTCTTCGTTTAGTTTGTTTTATAAACTAGATATAACTTGCAGAATGTATTTTTTTACTTCGTAGCAACGTGTGACCTGTTTTAAGACTTCCTAGCATATTTCCGGAACGGCAGTGTAACCCGGAACTTGGCTGTCAGTCAGTTCTAATGTCCAATGAGCACGACTCGCCGTTAATTTTCCAGCACCCTAAATTTACAGAAGCTCTCCTACATTCTTCGTAGGATTTGCACTCCACTATCTCGCTTGCATAGGTTTTCTGCTGTCCAGCCGAGACAAACCGCGGCAAATGGGCCTGATGGCACCAATTTCTTGGAGGTATCTGAAGGAGTGAAAGTTTCCTGTTGTGACAGAAGCCTAACATGACTAGTGGCAGTTAACTGTCGTATTAACTGCATGCCTAATAATAAGAAGGAATGAAGGACATTACAGCATAAATTTTGTCAGAACTTGGGTTGTGTTCCTCTCCGCCCAACCGAGAAGTGTGACGTAGCCAAAATGCCATGTGGCACTGAGCTCCAGAAATCCCAAAACGCCGCGGAATTCCGCTTCTAAATTGCAGGTCCTCTTCCGTAGTCTGCCACATTCAGCCGCAGATAATTAGATTTTCCAAGTACGACACAGCGGCGCCTCCTTTACAAAACCGCGCTGTCGACAGGTAAAAAGGGCTGCAAAATAAGGATGAGCCCTTCAACGTGCCATTATTTCCGAGCTGCGTAGCAGCAACTGGCAAACAAAAAGAATCGCAGAGTAGTTAGTCCAGGGCTGAGGTACTGGGCGGTGGTCTTTTGCAGATTAACTGCTGACGCCGCCGTATAGCCCAAATGTGCCGAGTCCATTCTGCATCTCCAACCCTTCCATCCTTTCCTTGTCCCTTTCTTTCTCTCCCTTTTTTTTTATGAAAAACGAGAATCGCGCGCGTCTCAATGGGTGACCTCGATTTACGTCCGCCGCGCAGAGGCGCATTCTCTTTTAAGGCCGCTTCGCCAGGACATTATTACTCGGCAGCGGGCGGGGCAGCCACGCGGGCGCGTGCCGACACTACAGGCGGCTGCTGCTGCGGCGGCGTTTGATTACATTTCTTTTTCTGCGCCGTCCGCGCGCCTGCACGGTAATTAAAATGAGGCGGGATGCGACGGCGACGGCCGCTCGAAGAGCTGAGGTGCGGCGGCGGCGGCGGCGGCGGCGACAACTGGAGTCCTTTCAGGCGCGCTGCTCCTTTTTAATTCCCCGCGCAGCTAGCAGGCGGCGGGCGGCTGTGAATGGCCGCGGCCGGTATTTTTAGCCGGCTCGGCGAGGGGCTCTGATTAGTTGGCCGCGCCGGTGTGAATGTGCCCCCGCCGCCGCCTGCGCCTTTCTCTGCCCAGCTGCCCGAGTCAGCGAGGTAGCTGTCGCGCTGGACTCGCATTCGGGAGGACGCAGGTTCGGATACTCGCGCGCCCATCCAAATCTGTGTTTTCCCATATTTCCCCAAACAGAACTTGTGCTCCGCATTAAACCCCTTTCGTGAGACATTTTGCCAACGTCCAGAGCCTCCAGACAAGTAGACGACATTTACTTCCGTTGAGCCCCTTGTCAACACTGTCACGATTCTGAAGAATGCTGTCTACTGAACGTGTGGAAGCACGGTGAACAAGGCACGGTACTGAAAGACAAACCAAGTTGTTCTACATATATACCCATCGGAATCAAGAAGCGGAAAATAAACGTTTTCCTAGTGCGTCATAATAAAAAAAAAACACATTTTGCAGGAAGATCGCTTTCAACAAACGTTTGCTACAACAGTGTCCAGTTCT
The DNA here is from genome assembly GCF_023897955.1 of Schistocerca gregaria. NCBI lineage: Eukaryota > Metazoa > Arthropoda > Insecta > Orthoptera > Acrididae > Schistocerca > Schistocerca gregaria. Next base: position 800,283,489 of record NC_064921.1, on the reverse strand, counting down.
ACAGTTAGCTGCTCCATTGCAAGTAGTACCTCACGACCTTAAACCCTCATCTCCCTTAATTCCTTCTTCTGAAATAAATACTGTATTATACTCAGTAACTGAAACTCTGTTGATTGATACCTGTTCGCAGTAATCCACTACCATAGAATTTTGCATGCAGACTGCTTGTACAATGTGCCTTTTCAGAAAAACTGCCCTTCTAAGCCTTAATGCCGATAGTTACATCTTTCTCCGGATTACAATAAAGTTGTCCTTGTCCGTCGGTGGCTGATTACACACCTTATTTTGTGATACGTTTAGGCTACTCATCGTACCACGCCTGCCCTACGCTCCGCCGACTATGGAAGTACAGGGTGTCCTAAGACGAATGGCCAGTAGACGGGAATATGACAAGAACGAATGTTCGAAGCAAAAAAACTTCATATTGGCGTAAGCCCTGTGGCGAATGGTTTCCGAGATAGAGCACCTTTAATCAACAGTTCAGTACAATGTCAGGTATACAATGCGTAACAGTTAGTAAACATTATAACATGCTTTCTACAAAGTATCAGTTGAAAATTAAGCATTTTTAACACTTTCACTCTTAAGCATTATCGTATACATCTTATTGCAGCTGTTTTACCGTTCACAATAAATGTCCGAAAATCCCATCGTCAACGTCAATAAATTTGTTCACTCTTGGGAGAACATTGTTGCCTCTGCACCTTAATAAGGGCAGCGGCGTTCATGATGCGACCAAGCAATTCATCTCGCGTATTCACCTTTCATTAGAACACCTCAGTCTTCAAATTGCCGCAGAAACAGAAGTCTAATGGTATAAGGCCTGGCGATCTTGGTGGCGAGTTAATTCTACTGCCTAGACCAATCCAGCAGTTAGAGGGTAAGTGCGGTTGAGATGTTCACTTACACGTCTGTTAAAATCTGGAGGGCCTTAGTCGTGCTCTAAGTACAATGCTTTCTGCATGACCAAAGGAACGTTCTCAAGGTGTTCAACAAACGATTTTTGCAAAAACTCAAGTGATGTTGACCCGTCATAGGCACCAAACATTGATTGAAAAACGAATTTTGAAAATGGTTTCTGCCGTAGCATGTGGATTTCCTACGACCATCGAAGATTATTGGATGTGTTGTTGATTCCATTCCGTATATGTGTAGCTTCATTAGTGAATAGCATCTAATGTAATAACAGCATCATGAACTCCTAGTTTCATTGTATGCATGCCTACAAATACAGTTTTAGGAAGGCGGTTCCAAATTATGCTGCTAAAACGTTCATTTTGGTTCTGTGTCTGCCCATCCAGACATTTCCTCAGAAGGTCAGGATGAGCCAAGTCTCTGAAAATGGGTGTAAATGCTGTAATAACAGCAGCAGGAAGAGAAAGCTGGTGAGAATAAGATTCTCCAGTTGCCTGAGCCCTATTGTATTTTTACCACGAATCTTCTCCTGATGGACACAATCCATGACATGGCTTATCATCAGTAGAGTACTTATGGAAGAATATGCCTCCATATTTCCTTTATTTCTCCTAAATGCCTGCCCATAGTATACCTGCAAGTTTTCTATTTCAGTTAAACAGGGTAAACACTGTTGAGCCACGATTCTGCCGAACTAAAGAATCTCTTGCCAACCGAAAAATGCCGCATCGCAGTACCAGATGAAATATCGCGTTGTACTGAGTACTTCCGAGAAGTACCGAACGAAGCCCGTACGCAGCCCACATCTCGTGCTCGCGGCCAGTTTGGCATGCCGTTGCTGACCGTGACATACACCATATCAGCATAGGCCATTCATTATTAGCATAGGTATGTGGCACTTAGCGAGCGCATATAGAAACATTGTTAACTTGTGCTTCTCTCTGACACGCTCAGTTAGTCGCACTACTTCGCTCACAACACATCATGGAGATCTGCACATTCAGCGGGGCTAGTTTAGTGGTAGAAAGACCTTCCGAACAAAGAGGTTAAAAGCTGCGAGGTAGATTGGGCTGGAATGAAAAGTCAGAAAGGTGGTAAACACATATGTGCACGTCAGTAGCCCAGAATTAAATGTACATTAAATGTGTCTTATGTCCATATGGTGTTACTTGCTTGAAATGAGTGTTTATGTATATCCCTGAATATTGTCCATTCCTTCTGGGACATCCTATATAAGAGACAGGTTGGTCAGAGCATCCTGTATAAAAGAATAAATAAAGGAATGTTTGAATAGTGAAAGAAAATTAGGTCTGAAGAAACTATTGGACAGGTTGGTGAGATAAGTTTTGAAGCAGTTTGATAGGAAAGGCTAGAGAAGACACTAATTAGAAAGTGGGCAAGCTGTATTGAGAGTAGTGGGTGTAGAACTGCAGCAGATTTCCAGACACGAAGATGTTCGTGCAGTTAGAAAGAAAAGAGGAACAGAGTCAAATTTTTGGGAAACTAAAGTTCGTTGGAAGATTGAAACTTCCTGTATTGCATAAATAGCTGGGTACTACCTTTAGAAAGACACTAACGTCTCAAATACGAGCTGCTCAGAAACAAGAGTCGAGTCTTTCGTGATGTTTTGCGGGATCGCAAAACAGCTTTCTGGTGAATGCACAATACTTCTTTCATAGAGCAGCGCAGAAATGAACGTGGTTTCTTTCGTTTACCGGATCGGGCCTGCCTCTGTGGAGCAGTTTACACGTAGCGAACAAGTGACTTAACTTTCCGCCGGCCGGTGTGACCGAGCGGTTTTAGGCGCTTCAGTCTGGAACCGCGCGACCGCTACGGCCGCAGGTTCGAATCCTGGCTCGGGCATGGATGTGTGTAATGTCCTTAGGTTAGTTAGGTTTAAGTAGTTCTAAGTCTATGGGACAGATGACCTCAGATGTCAAGTCCCATAGTGCTGAGAGCCAGTAAACTTTGCTTCTTCCGCGCATGAGTGCTGCTCAAGCATACACAACGGATATGTATGAAAAGAAAGTGTGCCGCTAGATCTTGTATGGTGGACGAATAATATTTGAGAAACAGAGACAAGAAGGGGAAGGGGTGTTATTGTAGCATCGATTTGCTGCCAAACTCAGCTTTTCCGATATTGTTCACGGAACTCGGGAAGATAATTCTTTTTATAGTTCGACATTACTGTGGCGTGCACAAATTTACGCCAGTGACGCGCCCCTAATTTGTCGAGTTGACTGCAGTTTTGTGCTTCGGACCTCGCCAGTACTTTCATTTCACGGCGTGTAACTGGAGCTAAGTACATTGCAGCCGTACTTCTGTAGCTGTGTGTTCTCACGACTTCATGTTGCTGCGTTCTCTCTCTTTGTGCTCCGCAGTTGCACGTCGGCCACTTGTCGTTAGCAGCGCGGGGCGCCAGTCTTCTGGCGGGTTTAAAATATTCGTCAGTGTACGAGAGGGCGGCCAGCCGCCGAGTGATTAGGAGCGTTCGGAGGCGGGCTCGTTAAGCCGGAAGAATGCCGGCTCAGCTGGCCTATCGATCAGCCATTGTCACCGCGGCGAACGACCGCGGCCACGTGACCGTCACATTATTATACGGCGCGGCGCATAGAGTGCCTCGCGGGGGACACACTTGAGGCCTTGCAGCCGGCAGCAGGCGCTGCCCCACTGTGCGTGCGTGCTCGTGTGTGTGTGCGTGCGTGCGGCGGCGGCGGTCGCTGCGGCCGCATTAATAATCCAGGCGGCGCGCCTCCTAATGATGCGGTGGACTCGTGTTTGTTCTGCAACTGTGTGGCTGGCCGCTGGCGCTGTGTGCGGCCTCCCGGCCTCCGCGCTGCCGCCGTCACAGACACGCGCTGCGTGCCGGGGACGAGGCAGCGTCGCTCTGAGCCCTCGCCGCACTTCCCAGAGTGTTGCCGGTCTATTCCTGACATGCACATCGCTGCGCTGCGTTGCGGCGTTGTGTTCCAGGTGGGACTGGTTTCCAGTCACGTTCGTGCGAGGAATTTTAATCGCGGTGAATGGCGGTGTTCCACGCTAAACCCCAGTTTCACCGTCCTGTCTTACAGACACGTTTGACTCCACATATTCGTATTTAATCTGGAAACTATAAGCCTTTGTTGGAACTGCGCATTATCTACACTTAGTGACCAATTACTAGCTTTCAACACAATTAATCGCGACGCGTTTTAGGACATTTTGATTTACCATCGGTGACACTATCGGGGAAACTATCACTCGGTGGTGGAGTAACGCATTTTTCCCAAAGCGCCGTAATTATGAACATTAAGATCTAGTGACTTGCTGCGAAGTTTATCCTTATTTGTAGTTTTACTCGTGCGGTGAGCAGCTCGATCGTGTGGAAACGTTATATCTGACGACTCCGAGCTGACTTTCATCAGTATTATGTTGTGTATGTACACCAGTCAGTCTTTCTACTTAGTTCCTTATCCCATTATCACAAGCAGGACATTGGAGTAAGCCATCGATTCTCTACAGTTACTCATTTGATACATCGTTTGATGCAAGGGAAAGAAACTGTCCAAGCTGTTTACAGAAAAGCATCCCTGCGTTGCCTGATGTCCTTAGGTTAGTTAGGTTTAAGTAGTTCTAAGTTCTAGGGGACTGATGACCATAGATGTTAAGTCCCATAGTTCTCAGAGCCATTTGAACCATTCACATACTACACTGATTTTTGTGCACGTTGCTCGTATCGCTCCCCCGACTTAGTTTTTGGAAGTCCGCAGTAGCAGTCGTCACAAAATACGTCGTGCTTCATTCTTATGCCTTGTTTTCTCCACCTCCACTTCATCACGCAGAGCCAATAAAAAAGGATGATTTCCGCAGAATAATCTACCTTGTAGCAGACAGTTTTACGTGATGTTTCGCTCTCACTTCCAAATACCTTCTCGTTTACGCTCTGTGAGTGTGGAGGAGTGCTAATAATGTGATTCCACAGCAGGCTCGGTTTCTTTGTTAATGAACCATTAATCTCCCATTTGTAGCGCCGATCGATTGCATTCGTCGTTAGAGCTGCAATAATTAAATGCATCTATGTTATCAAAAGTTCGTAACATAAGCTCTTACATGTGTCCGAGGTTTTACCGCTAATTTTCTTAAGCATTCCTGTAACACATGTGAACTTATAATTCATTATTTGATTCCGTTGTCCGTTTATGGTTGGTTGGTTGATTTTTGGGTGGGGACCAAACAGCGAGATCATCGGTCCCGTCGGATTAGCGAAGGAAATCGGCCGTGCCCTTGCAAAGCAACCATCCCGAGATTTGCCTGAAGCGATTTGGGGAAATCATGGAAAACATTAACCAGGATGACCGGACGCGGGTTTGAACCGTCGTCCTTCCGTATGCGTTTCCTGTGTGCTAACCACTGCGCCACCTCGCTCAGTAGTCTATGTATATGTTGCGTGTCTCACATAACGGCACTCAGGCGGTTTTAGATGCAACATGGAATATAAACGTTATATCTGTGCACTGGTTCTACGTTAGGCTAATCTATTCTTTCGTGCTGAGAGGCTTTGTGTGTCTGCCCAGTTTCGCTAAGAAGAAATGATATAGTTGAGATTTTGAACGTTTGATATAGCAGAACAGTCTATAGTTTTTTTAGCTTGACCCGCACCCGATCTCTCGCAAAAAGGGACTACTGTTGGATATCTGCTTAAAAAGAATTTGTACACATTTACCGCCCTTGTTACGGAGAATTTCATTACATGCAGAAATGTTATATGATATTTTTTAATGTGAACTCCGATTACTGTGGAATAGTACTGAACAATATACGGTCATATATAGCCGGTACAATTGTTGGGTTAATGATGCACTCTGCTAAAAACGTATTTTAAAGGTTCATTCGCGCTAACATAGAATTTCTAAACTTGACCCGATTTTTCCATCTCGTTTGGAGCCTCATTACGCGTGCAGTTAGTTACGGCGTAGCAAATGCATTTCATGTATGTGTATGTGTAGCGCCCGACGCTTTACTGAAATGAAAAAACCGTCGCAGTGATTTTCCGCTATGTACACATGGGTGCGGGCATGCCTCTGGCCAGCAAATGGTCGGTCAGTGGTGTTGTGTCTGCAGCCACTACAGTTGACTGTCCCTTCCGTTCTGTTCCGTCCGCCGACGAAGTTCGGGTAATGAGGAGGGTGGGTGTGTCTTTGGCTGCATATGCGTGCTTTATTCAGAGAGCGCCCTCTTCACCGGCAGAGCACTCCAGCCGGAATTCCCCGCTGTGAATCACCGCGTGGCCCTGCCTCCCTTCCGCAGCCCCGCCCGGTTTCACGGTGATTAAATTTATATACTGGCAGGCGGCAGGGACGGCGTGCAAATGATCGCGTCTCAGACGTGAATACTCTCAAGCAAGAGCCGGCTGGCCGAAATAGGCTCTCCAGTATCGCGTACTTTTGTTGCCGTGTATCAGCGGAAGAGTTTACTGTGTGCCACCTCTTCTTCTCCTGCTGCCATGCAGAATGTTTTAATATATTCCGATTAATAAATTTGTTCCAGTACTTGCAATAATACTATTGTTCATGCGTTAATTACAAGGGGGACCTAGTACAGCCTTTAAAAGCAAAACCGTCCTCACCGTCAAGGTCAGTTTGAATATCCCTTACTTTCGCCTGCGAGGCGGATATTCAAGCAGTACAAGGTGGCCTGGTTTCGGGCCAGGACAAAGTTTGAGCGACATGGCATAAAACGCCAAACCTTATATTGGTTTCAACGTACGGATCATCACAATGTTCGCCTGCAACTATCGCAGCGCTCCACTCTCTACAGCGATGTAAAAATTCGAAGTCATATGGTATCGATAGTGTCTCTAAGAATGACAAAAATGGGTTCTTAATTTCTTTATTCTGGAAAAGGGCGAAATTTTTGCGTCCGGAAAAATTTGCTACTTGAAAACTGGCAGGTACAATACTTTGCGATGCGGACTTGACAACACAGCGGAAGCCGTCATTGCCAGGTTCCCATTGGTATATTACTGACGGGAGCTTTGCCATTAGCCAACTAATTTAAACAACTCTGTAGGAGAACCACAAGAAAACATCTACATCGTGACTACCCCATCGCGATTTAAAATCGTATACGCCCCCCCCCCCCCCCTTCCCCTAATGTGTTTCTGGTCTCTCAGAAACTACTGCGCCTCCTCGCTCTGTTAACGTAATAATTTGTCATATTGCAAGATGGCTTTACAAAACATGGTGTGCAGAACAGTATAAATATTAGTTTGATTCTAGATGCAGATTAGGTGTTACCTACAAAGTTATACCACCTTGCGATAGGAATTTCGTAGTCTAGGTTAGTTTGTTGCTTAACTCAACGACTGTACAGTTTTTTATGATGAAGTGTAATGATCATTTCTGCATGTACGAATAGCATTTGGTGGCATACTGCGTTATGTCTCATTTCTGGGACTGCATTTGAACACTTCTTTGCGCCACTGTCTAAGACAAGGTCGGTTCTGGGAGAAGTAGACCTTCGGCTTAGAGCTGAGGACGAGGCTTTCCCTAATTCTCCTAAATGGATGGTATTCAGAGCCGACTGGGTTGATTTTAAAGGCAAGTACTTTTCACACTATGGCCGATGTTTCCAACATCTGTTCCAGGAAAAGTTATTAAAGTTCTGCCATAAGGCAGCACTGTAAGCAGAAGCAGGAAATGGCCAACGCGAATGCTTACGTTCTGTTCCCAATTCTCACTGGCTAAAAGGCCTACGTGTTAAATAATTTCGTGGTGGCGTTTGGAGCTCGCGAAATCGAGCAGTCGGCCAGCAGCACTCGTGGAGTTGAGGTGGAATAGTGAATTTCATTTTCTGTCTAATGGCTTCCAGAAAAAAAAGTTTTACTGTATTTCATATAATTATTGACCGAATTCAAATATTTAAAATGCTGTCATAACCTAGTCATTAAAATGTGTAATCTCGTGCTAAACGCGTTACATAGTAAGACCAGTATTACAGTTAGGAACTGAGTGCATCTCTCGATGCAGCGTAACACACGGCGTGCAAATTATCCAGACTATATTTATCCAATATTTGAGAATGAGAGCACTTCGTGACTTCGAACAAACTTTACACACAACTTCAAACTTTACGTAACTTTCTCTCGCTGACACACATCCCCCCCCCCTCCCCATCCTTCATAAAAACTGTGTTTTTACTGATTGCATTCGCAACACATTTTGCCGATACTTCTCACATATACCACTGAGTGAACCTGCAAAATTGTACGATGCGTAGTTCAGGAGATACGACGTCACAAACATTGAGTGGCGTTGAAAACTAGCGTTTGCTTAAAACGGAGCGCAAATGATGCAGTATAAATTCATCCAATGTTTCATAATGAGAGCACTTTAGACATAATCGCAAGCCTTCTCTAAACTTTTCCTTGCTCACTTGCTTAGCGTCAAATGTCTAACACATTAACTCATTTGCAAAGTAATCACCCGTTTGTAGTGTTTTTTACATGCCGCTCCATTATTTAAAGACCCAGGGGTGGCTGTAGGGGGGGGGGGGAGGGAGGATATTGCTTCATACTGATTTTGGATATGTAGCAATGAGAGAATTTACCTGGGTCCACCAGTAAACATTTCCGATTAAATCCTTGGAACAGTTCGTCCTCATATTTCGTTTCGCGCGCCACAGGTGATCAAGACTGAGTGGATTCTGGCCGCGGCCGCGAGGATGATTTCGTGCGACGCTACGGGTGCCCCTGGTTCTTCCGGAAATTGAAAGGCCCACGTCCGCACGTCCACACGCGTCGTTCGCATTTTTCGGTAGAACCACATCTCACGTTTGAAGAGCGCGCGGACGCATTTATTAAGACGTAGCACTGTAGTTGTTGTATTTAAGAAAGATGGCAGTCACTTTAGTACTGCGAGCAGCGAGAAAAGTTCTCCTAGAGCTTTGCCTTGTTATGTACGTGTCGTGGAGTTTTCAGCTGCAGCAAATGTTGGGGACGCTTGGTAGCCGTGGCGGCGGCAGTCTGCTGAGAGCTGATGCTGACCCGGTGCGTGTGCTGTGTTTTGTTGCAGGCCTGACGCGGCCGCCCATGTACCCGTTCTCCACCGGCCAGTACCCCTACCCCATGCTCAGCCCGGAAATGTCGCAGGTCGCAGCCTCATGGTGAGTACACGTCCATCGTAACAAAGGAGAACGCTACGCCAAGGCTTATGGACAAATGCGAGATATTGTCCATAACAAATAATATCCCCCCTTTTTTTACGTATTATAAGTGTTCCCATATGTGTGTCGCCCTCCCCTCCCCCTCCTCTACTGATTCTGCAGATATCAAATCGACCAATAAACAAGTTCTTCACACGTTCGGCGCAGTATGTCCTTATCAGTCTGTTCAAGAGCACTGTTGATATGCGCCGACAGTTCTGCTAGGTTTTTTGGTAGGGAAGGCGTCGTAAACACTGAATATTTCACATAACGTCAAACAAACAGTCTCTTGAGGTTAGATGGGCAGAGCGTGTAGGCCATGACGTGAATTACTGATCATCAACCCCATGACGACCAATCCATCGGTTTTCAGTTCTCTGTTTAAGAATTCACGATCACCATCATGCAGGTGGGGTAGAAGCTCACACCATCGGTCTCCAGTTGTGGCATAAGCTAGTTTTCAAGCGTGTCCAGATATACGTGTCCTATAACGGTCTTTTCGCCAGAAGAGAAAGGGACACTAAACTTTAAACTGTCATACTGCGCAGAACATATCAACTTTTGTTGAGTCTAGAATGTGCTGCACGATGTCGGAGAGATTCTCTGTCTCTCAGATTTGCACATTGTGCCTTTACACTGGGCCATTGACAAAAAGAAGCTACTTCATCACAGAAAATGAGTTTATCTCAAAACTCATCTCCTTTACACAAGCTGTTGCAACCGTGCCGAAAATTTAAAGCGTCTGACTCAATCACCGGGAGTCAGCGCTTGTAGCAATTGCAAGGAGTAATGCCTCAGTTCGGTTGTGGTATGTTCAGCTCTCTGCTTGCTTTGTTCGTCGACTTCTGCTGGCTACATGCGAAAGTCGCCCGCAGCCGGTCAACCGTTTCTTCACTCACTGCAAGCCGACCCATTGATTTCCCCTTGCAGAGGCATGCTGAAGCTTTAAACTGCGCTTGCCATCGCCGAATAGAGTTGGCAGTTGGTGGATAATTGTTAAAATTCGTTCTAGACTATCGTCACACTATTACGGCAGACTGATGTAAATGCAGTACAAGCACAACTTACACTTTCTTAGCGCTTGCTGCAGCCATTCGAAGACAACCGTGCGACCAATATGTTCCCACCAGAGTACTCTTTTCTTGTGTAGGGGTCATGAGAACAACATGAGAGAGATTAGGGCAAATAAGCAGGCTTATAGACAGTCACATTTTCCGGAACGAAAATATGGAATATTGGTGCGATGCACATCCATCATGCTCTGTTCCGTGGCTCGCTTATTATGCAGGGTCTCAAGTAGTAAATTTTTAAGTTTGTCAGTACGTCCAAGTATGTGTGGCAGGAACAACCCATTAATGCTTATTTTCCGCTGGACAGTAGGTCAGGTGTTCGACGGGTGGACCCAGAACGGTTAGTCTATGCTGACAGGCGTAGTCCACATGTTGCAGTTACGACCGTACAGAAAACATTAGGTCGTAAACTTTGTGACGTCTTTGCGGGAAACTGTTCGACACAGAGAAAATCAACAAACACACTGACGTTTGTTTGTGTTGAGGTACCACATTTATATGTAGATGTAGATGGAACGAGAAAAAAGGTGTAAGGCGTTGTGCAAGCAGTTTTACATGTCTTATGTGCCAGATATTTTACGACGTTAGCCAAACGTAATAGTTTCTATATATACATAAGCAGAGAGGACACTGTAATAAATGTGTACCGCATGTGGAAAGTCAGTTGGACTTTCAGCAGCTGGCCTATTCCCAGTACATGTTCCAGGGCTAAACCCTATATGGCAATGTAATAATGATGTGTTGCTTCTTTGTTTTATTTTTGTTGTACAGTTGTTGAGCGACGTATTGAAAGTAGCAAAGCCTTTTTTTTACTTCTGAAACGGTAGCTGCTAGTGGATAACTTATGATGGAAGTCCACCTCTCTTCGTCTTACATTTTCCCACCCATATAGTCGAACAACGCATCGTTTTCTTGTGTTCCCATCTCCTCTTTAATTTTCCTTTGTTTTCGTGTTTCCCACCTGCTGAACGCTTTGTAGCTGTCTTGTGGGAATCGCAGATCGAATACCGCCTTGCCGGACCAGCTTTTGTCCTCACATCGCGAACATGTGACATAGCGTTTCGCCTCTTAAGTTGATGTGGTCGTCGCCGAAACGGAAGGGGTCGCACAGAGCACGTGGATGCTACAAATGTCTCAATGTATGGCATTACCGCTTGTTCTTAAAAAAAAAAAAAAAAAAAAAAAAAAAAAAAAAAAAAAAATATTGTGCCACTATTCAAACCGGAACCGGGTGGGAGTGTTAGGATAGAGCTTGAAGATCAGACGTAATTGGCATACGACCAGTTGGGACAAGATCTGCGAAATGAGTAGGGCGGGCCTTGAGTGTTATGGATGTAAGGAAATATGAAAATCGTGGCACGGGATAGAGTTGCAAATATTTTAAAGTTATGTATCTTTACCACAGGCCAACTCGTTGGATGGAAAAAGGGCTTCAGTGATTTTCACTTGGCTTTATTGCGCAGTTTTCCTGTAGCACAGCTTCATGTAAGCAGTGAATAGCGCTTCATGTAAGCAGTGAATAGCGATTTGGTCTCTGGCCCAACTATGAAACTCGAATTACGTACAGTTTATGGAGGTTGAATGACAAGCACTTGAAACCCCATCAGATGATGTATACTTTACTTTTATTTGCTAGGTAGATGTAGCTAGGATCTGCTCAGCGTGTGTATGTTTAGTTGGTGATTGAAAAGTCTCAGATCTGCTGGTTTCGAGATTCGAGAAGCAGTTGCCGTATCGTCTCTTCAGGATATTTTAGCTCTCTAGGCATCTCGTATGCAATCTTAGCGCACTTAGTAAAAGTGAAACATACATTGAGTGAACTGAAAGGATTGTATGGAAAAATTAGCCGGGATGTTCGGCCGCGTGGTAAAAGTCTTCCTATTTGCAGCTACTGCGGCGAGTTGCGCGTCTTTGTGATGAAGACGAGATGAAGTGAGGATCACGAAAACACCCAGTCCCCAAGCGAAGATAGTCTCCGACTTGGCTGTGAATCGGACCACGGACGCCACGCTGTAGAGGCAGCGCGCTATCTAGTAGACCACGAGCTGCGGACAGTCCATACCGTTACCCTGAAACAGTTTCACAGAATCCATCCGAAGATGCCTTCATGATATTTTATAATTACTCATGGGTGCGGATACTCTCCATAAGAGGGAAGCTTGACATATATTATAGCCGCTCGTAAGCTTTTTTAATTATTGTGTATGATAGTGAAAGAAACGATGGGGCTTTGGGCACCACTGCAGTGGCCGCCGGGAGGAAGTAGAGAAACCGTTGACGAGGCTTGATTTGTGAACATGAAGAGTGGTGGTGACAAAGTTTGGGCTCAATACATCCTGTGTTACCGTGCAGGGAAGAAGCAATAGCTCAGCCGTGCTGAGCGTATTTCACGGCTCGGGTGTTGGGATCTATTCACAGGAATGCTCCTCATAATATTTTGTTTCTGTAATACCTGCGCCAAAGGAAATCGTACGACAGCTAAAGTACTTTTCCTGGCTGGAAAATTGCTTGAAACTAGGAGTAGTGGTGGGCCCTGAAGCAGTACTGGTAACACTAGACTCCGACTCGTTCTGTACTGCTTCACTTGGAGTAGATTTTCTAGCTCTCGAGATCATTCTGCGTCCCTCCTACATTAACTACAACAAAGGCTTTCCAGAAGGATGCTCTCAAATGTGATTCGAGCTAATCGCTGTCATCTCATTTTAAGGGAGGACGTCTTCCGTAGGTCTTCCCCGTTCTGTTCTCTCCCCCCGGAGAATTAAACGAGGTTTAAGAGCGGAGAGGGGAGCCTGCGGGTTGGTTGCGCGCATCCCGCCTTATTAGGTAGGCATCGGCTTTAGCACGGTTAACTGCGGGCGCAGGCCCATGACGGAAGCTGCGTAATTGTGACGGGAAATGGCCGGGAAACGGCGCCGCAGCGGGTCCCATCGGAACGCCGTCAAATTGCGCGGCCCGCCATTGTGACGTAAGCTCCAGGCCTGGCCTGTAGGTAGGTCGCATCACCTCGCCACTTTGCTGCCGCGGCCCACGCGCCAACAGCCAGCCTGCTGGCCACCCCAGCCACACCGTGACAAGAAGCAAGCAGCCGGCGCATACGCCCTACGTGCTCCTCCTTCTACAATGTTTTGAGCGAAGGTGTCTCACTTCCTGTAAGTACAGACACAACGAATAATTTAGAGGAGCCAGACAGGCCAGCTGGAAGTAATCGAAACACAGTGTCTAGAAGGACAAGTTGGTGTTGAGAGGGATGTATCGCAGCAGACAAGGTTCCAACTTATCACCAGTGTTATTCCATCATAGGCCAAAGAAGCACTGGAGGACGTACAAGAAAATGTTCGGAAGAGGGATGAAAGTGCAAGGGGAACAAACGGATGCGGATCCTGAAAAACACCAACTACCTTCTTTCTGGAATTCGATAATAGCAAAGGAATGGGCAGCACGCTTTGTACATAATATGCTGTAAGAATGATCGTAGCAGAGACACGAAAGTGATTAGTGACAGTGAAAAAGGGAAATAACGGGAAAGTAGTGGAAGCAGTGATAGAATTGTAACGGGGAATAAATTCCTAAAAATGCAGCTCCGCATTGTATAAAAGATTGTTTCATGCATTGTACGTCATAATTGCCATCTGTCGCTGTAATGTGGAAACATGGAGCACTGAAATAGGAAAGAACTGCAATCGTTTGAAAACTTTTGCTATCAGAGAATGTTAGAAATTAAGTGGTTAGGTAAAGTAGGAATTGCTACAGCAGCCAGCAAAAATAGAACATGTTCAGGAAGGAGCAATGGTAGCGGCAGACAGAGACTGTAAAGCGTTAAAACAGATTACAGAGTAACAGTTATATAAGCCCCAAAACTTTAGCATAAGGTAGCTAAAGATGGAGAACAACTTCGGTCTATGAAGTATCGTATATGTAGAAACCATGAAGGTAACTAACAACAGGATACGAATCATATAAATGATCATTCTTCCAACAGCAAGTAAAACGCGAAGTACCCTTTGCCATGCACTTCACCATGATTTGCAAAGAACACTTGTAAATAGGAGTGAACTCGTATGTCCTACTCACTTACCAGTACCAAGGCTGTGGTATCGTTTCAAACACACATTCTCCCAACGGTTCTCTGTGGAGTGGAAGTAATTCACAATCAGAGGGGACCTGAGTAGTTAAAATTATATCTATAGTATATTGTTCAATATACTACAGTTCAAAACACACAAAAAAAGTTTTGCATCACCTCGGTTCCGAAGAGTTCCAGAACGTGTACAGAAAATTGGAATAGAGATAACATAAAAATCATTACAATGAAATGAATACCCTTAACTGTATACAGGCGTTGATGTAAGTCAACGAGGACAGTTGAAAATGTGTGCCCTGACCGGGACTCGAACCCGGAATCTCCTGCTTACATGGCCGACGCTCTATCCGTCCTTTTTATTTTTATTTTGTTATTTTTCCAGCCGGGAATTTATTTATTTATTTTTGCAGATTACCGGTCTATGCTTCAGACCACCCATTTTTGAGATAGTACTTTTATTAAATGAATAAGAAAGGCTCATGACCTTTTAGAAAACGAGTGAAAAAAATTTGAAAGCAAGTGGATGCGAACCTTTTACCTTTCTCTTCACAGCGCTATTTTTTTGTTATGTTGTTGTTTTCATTATTAGTCTTATTAGGAAAAAGGCGTCTTTCAGTTACGACAAGCAAAATAAGAGTTTACATCTTTAGAAATAACAGGAGTACCTTCGAAACTGTGAAATAGAATGTGGAACTAATAGTTAATGATATATAATAGAGATAGAAAAATGTAAGCAAATCCTGCACGTCATTCCATATGTATGGCCCATCTGAGTACAGATTCCATATTCCAAGTTGATAAGCATTTCGCAGCGTGTGGAGCTCCATGACGGCGGTCATCCTCTGCCCGGTACTCACCAACTGTGAGGTGGGTTATGGAAGACACTGTGCAAATAGTTGTCGGTATCTGGGTGTACGCTCAAGTGTGCTGTGACTGTCCTGGAGAAATGGCCAGTAATCAAGTACTACATTCTCATCATCTCGAAAGAGGTAGTGTATGGACAAGCCTTTAAACCATGTAAGAGCGTGAGTCTTCGCAGGCGGGAAATAAATATCCTCCGGACAAAGGAGGAGCCGTGGCTCGATTATGCTAGGCACGATACGTAGGTAGCAGGCGAGGATCTTCTGCGCTAGCAGCCATACCTCTAACGCCGATCCACATGTTAATCGGTGTTCGTCAGTACCCACGAGGTGGCAAGGTGGGCAAAGGGGGGAATCCGTCATCCCAGTAGCATGCAGCCTTTGTCCTGATACAACTTTCCCGTTCACAACCTGATACCACGTGGCTCGTACCCGCGTGGGGAGGAACGGCTTCTGGGCCGCTCTCCACACTGCAGGTCATAGGGTCGTCGGGCTTTTCCTCCCAATCACATTGTGAGGGGTGGACCTTAGCAGCAAACTGTGAATGTCTCTCTCCTTGGAAGTGCGAGTGTTGGGAAGGTCTGGGTGCACGTAACTATACTCAAGAATAAATGCCGAGAGGTGCGAGAGTGATGAAGTAATGTGCGCAATCGTGACAGGTGGCAGAAGAGACGCCGGCAGCAATTCCTCTAACAGGTGTCCCGTAAGGGAAGTATATTGATGGGTCCACAGTTTCACCATTGTACACAAGTATAACGCTGTAGCTCACGCTCGGACATGTGTCCCAGTCCGCCATCGCGCGGAGGGAGGGTGTTTCGTAGCGGACTTTGATGAGGAATCCGGCGGTAAGGTAATATCCAAACGCTGCTTGCAGTCTGTGTGCCATCGCTGCCGATATTGGTAGAACCTAAGCCATGTGGATCATCTTAGTCGCCCCGTGAAGGTTGAGGTATTCCACACGCTGTAGGAGGTCCATCCGTCGAAGTAGGTTCCGGCGAACTTCTGTGCGTGTCGCCTGGAGTAATCGTTTATAGTTCATGGCAGCTGTTCGGTGCACATCCTGTGTAAATGTTATGCCCAAGAACCGGATCATGTTGACTAGTGGGATTGAGGCTAAAGCGCCCTCTTGTAGACCACTCCCAGTAGGCATCGGTGCAGGCTTGGCCACATTCATGAGGCTGCCCACTGCCAACCCGTATCGATTGATCCACTGAATCATCGAGCGTACCTCATCACCATATCGTACAAGTAAGAGGAGGTCATCAGCGTATATCCTGCAGTGAACGGTGTGATCCCTCAATTACATGCCCGAGAACCTGTTTTTCAACCCTCGGACAAGTGGTTCGAGCGCGAGAGCGTAAAGGATCATGGAGAGTGGGCATCCTCGGCGAACTGACCGTTGGATCGGCAAGGGACCCGCAATCCGTCCATTCACCAGTACACGGGATGCAGTTCCGCGGAAAAGGCGCTGAAAGGCGTCGAGAAAGTCAGGCGGGAAGCTCATGCGGGCCATAACTGACAGAAGGAATGTGTGGTGAGTTCTGTCGAAGGCGTGGTCGAAATCAGTGGAGATTACAGCAGCTCGAAGGCGACAGGATGTGTCGATGACTATTTTATCCCTGCATTCCATGGTTCCCGTTTGCACGTTGGTCACTCCGCCCTGTGTCGTTTCCTCCACGGATAGGAGTAGGGGCAGAACCTTCTTTATGCGGCGGGCGAGTGACTCATAAGGTATGTGGGTCCGGGACGGTCACCATGCATTTTCTCCCAAGTGTCGGTGAGAAGTTGATCTCGAACCATTAGCCGAAGTTCTTGGTCTTTGGGGTGGAGCGCACAGTTAAAGTCTCCGCCGATGATATATTGTTCGAAGCGACTAATAAAGATGGGGGCGATATCCTCCGAGTAGAACTGCAGTCCGTCGCGGCGTTGTTCAGTTCCTGATAGTGTAAATGTTAGTGATGATGCACGTGCCCAGCGCTGTGATCGCCAGCCCCCTGCCTGACGGAAGGTAGGTCTCTTCGTAGATAGCAATACCGTCGTTCACTAGTATTGCCGTACCGCTTCCATTTCGGTCCGCCGGTGACATAAGTCACATAACCGTAGAAGGAGTGGAGCGTCGCTATATACACTTCTTGCAACAGGGCAATGTCAACATTCGAAGAACGGAGCATCTCGCGCAGCAACTGGATCAAAAATGGTTCAAATGGCTCTGAGCACTATGGGACTTAACATCTGAGGTCATCGGTCCGCTAGAACGTAGAACTACTTAAACCTAACTAACCTAAGGACATCACACACATCCATGCTCGAGGCAGGATTCGAACCTGCGACCGTAGCAGTCGCGTGGTTCCAGACTAAAGCGCCTAGAACCGCTCGGCCACCGCGGCCGGCGCAACTGGATCTTCACTGCCGTTCTGATCGTATTGAGGTTAATCGTGACGATACGATACGCTTGTTGCCGAACCGCAGTTGCTAAGTTATCCATTGAGATTGGAATTGTCTATGGAGCTTCCGATTGTATTGGCACCTCCGCATTCCCCCAAACCTCACGTGCAGTCGTTTCTAGAGAGCCGGCGCCAATGGCTTCGACCCTGTTGGCGTAACTAGCATGGTGCCGTCGTCGTCGTTGTCATCCGAACACGCCGGGGAACTCGGAGCAAGATCAGCTTCCCTAGCTTTCTCAAGACACGGCATGGGTGCTTGCACTCCAGAAGGTGGTGGGCAGCACGTGTCCTGCATATCGGCATCCGATTGCGCCACTGTGGAAATGTGTGATTTGTCCTCAGTTCCGTTCGGTGTTGCCACACTACAGAAAATGGTGATCGCCTCAGTGGTAGCGTCGTCATTGAAGGTGGAGTCGTCGTCCTCTAGAGGCTGTGTCGCTCTACGCCTCCACTTGCGTCGCTTCGGAGAGCGTTGCTTCCTGGTTTGTCCTTCTGTGTTAGACGATGGCAACGACTCACGACGTTCCGGCACAAAGGCCGCCGTAGTCACCAAGAAGCGAGTCTACTGCCATACTATCGTCATGTATCACGTCATCCGTTGACGGGGCGGCGCCACCGGAGTTGAATCTGTAACTTGTAGAAAGGATGTGTCGTCTTCGCCTTGTATTGGAGGATGGAGCCGCGACCTAACAGTGGATATCGGCTGTCGTGGTGAAGTGGTATCGCTCGTGAGGGCTGCTGCGTAAATCACAGGAATCAGCGTTGGCTGCGCTGGCGGGTTCGTGTCAGCCGGTGCCAGTTGAGTGATTCGACGTCGGATACATTCGGATCTGAAGTGCCCCTCCTTCCCACAACCAGACCAGGTCTTCGGTTGCCCCATCGTAGATGACGATGGCACGGCAACCACCGATATTTAGATATGAAGGTACAGGTCTATTCGGACCTGGCGGACTCCGTTCAGTACTGGATATGTCTGGAATTGTGTCCATTTTACCGCAATATGACTATGCATCGTGCCGTAGGAGCGAAGCGCTGCCATAACGTCCTCCGCCGGTAGTTCGAATGGAAGTTCGAAAAGGCTGATCGTGCGTTCGAAGAAAAGGCTGATCGTGCGAAGTCCCATGGCAGAATAATTGACGTACACAGTCCCCACATTGTCATCAGCACGACAGAAACGGAGGCTCTGTTTCGTCTCCCGAAGGATCTGTTCACATGTTGCGTCGTTGATGATCTTGACATATACGATGCTACTCACAATGGACAAGTGAATGCCGAGAATGTCGGTCGCTGAGATTTTTACCTCTTCTCGTAGAAATCGTTCGACTTCAAGTGCTTTAGGCCGTGCAAATTCATTGCTGAACGTAAATTTGAGCGTCGATTTTCTGTGTTGGTGCGCCATGGTGATCTGTATGCTGAGTACGGCACGCGCGAAACGGAACGATGTAAACAACACCTGCGCTCGCTGCACCCACATTCGCAACTTACTGTCCCGCACTATATTAATAGTGCCCCTGCCCATCACACTTATTATTCGCAGCTTTACCGCCGATTCCCGTAGAAGATGGTATCTGTTCTTTCGGACATGTCCAAAATAATATAGTTTTTTTTTTTTTA
This sequence comes from Schistocerca gregaria, assembly GCF_023897955.1. Lineage (NCBI taxonomy): Eukaryota > Metazoa > Arthropoda > Insecta > Orthoptera > Acrididae > Schistocerca > Schistocerca gregaria. The sequence goes on along the minus strand of NC_064921.1, from coordinate 800,264,324 downwards.
CTTCTCGATCTTTAACGCCAATGAACTATATCAGCCACTGCCTTACACATACGCGTTCACAAACGGCATACATTGCGTGGTAGCAGCAGGCAATGTTGCTTTTGCGATGTTCCTCGCGGTATAAAAATTATTTATAGATGCTAGTCTCGTTTATCTGGAAAGCGTTTGCAAAGTTCCTTGGGAATGTAGAGAGGGAAGGAAACTTGTTGCATCTTCTGGACATTTTGTGCTTACTGCTTCCCCAAAATAGTCAGACACTCTGAAAGTTGTCTTTGGATAAGCTTTTGCAAATTCAGCGAAGAAGAGGAGAACATTGGGATTCGTCAGCTGATTATTAACTCTTGTTGTTGGGCTAAAAATGATTTGCCTATGTATACGTCTTTTTTCACGACTACTGGACTAGAAGGAGCAAGTTAAAGGGCGACTGAATCAGGGATACTCCGAAGGTATTTACATTAATGTCGTAACTGGCTAATTACTTTTTTTAAAGCCTATTCCGTGGTGGGAACCATTTTTACTTACGGACAAAATAATGCGTCAGTACATATTTTATTTTTTAAAAGTGTAAAATAATAATTATAGGCTGTGTATGACACGTTCGTCCAAGCTGTGGTAACAACGCTGTTGAGCTACAAAATGTGGGTACGAAAGTGTGCCTTCCTTAACGCAAGTAAACGAGAGTTTGCTTTTCATGTTAGCCGCTAGAGCTGAATATCTTTTTAGATTAACTTACAAAACAAATTTTAAACGGAATTGAAGAATTATAAAGAAAGAGAGTCAATGATAATGGAATAGACATATACGTTCAACGTCGATTTGTGCCGCATTTCATAGTGAGTTGTGTGAAAGTGGATCCGGATACATCTTGTAAAACTGAAACGATCGGAAATGAGACCCTTCTTGAAGCAAGGCTGAAATGGTTTGGTTGTCTCAAAAGAATATAGCAATAACGAATAGCTAGATGGCGAATTGAGAAAGAACTTGAAGGCGATGGATTGATCAGAGAAAATAATAATGTAGCCGGACGGGATTACGATATTCAGACTATCGGGGAAGAAGACATCAACCTGGATAGACATCAGTGGAGAGCTCTCATTCATAGCCCTCAGGAAACTTAGAACTGGTTCAGAAAGACGATTTTGATTCAGAATTAAATCTGGACGAGAAAGTAGCATTTTGTTACCGGTCTTCGAAAGTAGCTGCATCTTTCCGTATGCCACGGAACATGGCATGCAGGCACATGAATGCACGGTACGTTGTTGTTGTTGTCTGCACTCATCGCGGACGTTTCATTTGTGTGTAGTCGCGACAGGTCTATATTATTTGTGAATGTTGTTTTAGCACAGCTTTGTCAATCGAAACATAACTTTCTCGCTTCTGCCCTTTCACTGAGGTGGTGGATGATGGTGAAGACTATCAGCTGGTGCTCCTTGCCGTGAGCACGTGAATGGTACCTCGTAAGAATGTTCCTAAGTGTCGCCCGAGCGTGCGTGGCCAGCAGGAGCGGCGGAGGGTCAGCGGGTGTCTGGGTAAACACGGGGGCCGCGCCTTCCGCGCCATTACGCGCTGACCGCCCCGTATCGCCACGCCGGCCGCCGCCCCCCGCCTCTCCCGTCCGCCCCCGCACCGCACCACTCCCAATCGGCTTACGCGGATCATCCATCCGCCCCTACCCCCTCACGACTGAGGGCCGTCTCCACTTCCCGTTACTGCTCCTCTCGGGCGACTTTTTTTCGCTCTCTACCCACTCCTTTTTTTTTTAACCCACCCTGTCGTATTTCGGTGAATCAGGGGAGGCAGGACGAAAATGGAATTGAGAACGGCGATGATTGTGGCAGGTTGGCAAACTGCGGGGTTCCGGTTTTAATCAAGGGGAAAGGCGCTCACGTGGCTCGCCCTGCCCGATTCTCCTTAGTGGCTGTTGGTATTGCGTTCTCCCCCGTAAGGCGGAAAATCCGACGCGATCCTTTTAAGAATTGTGCCGTTCGTCGTGCGCTGCTGGGCGGGCGCCCGAGGCCGCCGTCGCTGCCCCGAGACGGCGGGGGCGGTGCGCGGGATTATTTTTAATTTGGCCGCTGTCGCGCCACATTGACGTCGTTTGGAACTCCCTCTGACGCTCACACTTTTGTTTTATGTCGACAGGCACACGCCGAGCATGTACCCGATCTCAACGGCGGGCGCGGGATTCCGAAGTCCCTACCCGACGTCTCTACCCATCACTAGTACAAGTTTATCTAGGTAAGTACTGGCGACCGGATGCTGAGCTTGCACCCACTTCTCCAATCGTGTTCTGCAGCGCCTGATCAGATCAACATTGTTAGTTTGTTCTCTGTGTCAGTATGTGCAAAATAGATGTGTCACTGTTGGGGTCATGTTACTAAACGCAAGAAATTACTGGGCTACTGAACAAGTTGGAATAAAGTTAAGAGATTCGTCTTTTGTTTATACACCGCTTAATTTCACTTCGATGCTTCGCTGGCTTAATAAACATGTATAATTAAAATTCAGACACATTACCATTAGTCGTAGACGCATAATTAAGATAAGTTCTGTGGAAAGCTTTTTCTTCTAAAAATTTACCTCTCTTTTATTCCTAAATTTTCTTCGCCGTAAACAGGAAATAAGAAGGCCACTGAAAGGCAGATTTACAAACTACAAACAAGTCACTGGATAACAACGCGAAACCTCTGTATGTGACCATCGGTAAACATCTTAGCGTCTTCCGAAAGTGATGGGGCGAGTATTAGTAAGGACAAACAGAATAACTGATAAAATACGTCAGCAAGTAAATCGTACATCTGGCGTCCCAAGGTTCACCGAGCCAGAGCGCAGTCAAACTGACGAGTGGTGGCTCCTGCCAACATTTTACATCCCTAACAGCTATCCGTCTCGTTGTTACATTACAAAGACTGTTTCTCTATCTTGTAGTGCAATACCTATCAACCAACGTACATGGAATATCTTACCATTTCAGTGCGTGGAATAGTAAACTGTAAATTGAAAAAAGCACTTTAATTTAGGTCAAAAGCATTCACGAGTGTCAATAATACTCTTTTAGTAAGCGTTATAAAGCTGCCAGATATCATCAGTGAATGCATCTTTTGGAAACGACCAGAAGTACATACATGACGCGTTTTAGGATGTCCCTCGAAATGTAGCGCAGAAAACTGTACAGTTCAGTTTTGGTGGGTGCCTGCCCTATTCCATGGAGAATTCGTGGAACCAGCATCCATCCCCTGCGATGGAAGTTTGCGAACGTCGCGCGTGTGTTGTTTGGTGTAAACGAGTTGTTCATAAGTGTGTTCTACACGGCATAAGAATCAAATAGCGGATACGGTATTCAGCGCCTACCTTAGTGCTGCGGCGCCAATGCTTAGAAATTGCACTTGCATGGAGCAAAAAACGCTCCTCCTAGGTACTGTTCTATTCACCGAAAATTTTAGACTAGCCTTACAACTGAGGGGGCATATTGAGAAACCTCACATGCCCATTAAAAAACTGAGTTAGCTAAGGTTTTGTACTTTTAAACATATAGGCCGATGATGTACAAAAGATAAGGGCTTTCTCAAAATTTTATGTTGTCATTAGTGTTCTGTACGAAGAGAATAATCGATATGTGCCCGTAAGTGACAAGAAAATGCTTGAGGTTAGGCGACTTCTATCATTCTCGCAAAAGAAGAAATCAGCCATAACTTCTCTACTGACATAAACAATTGGCTACCATGTGTTAAAGAATGAACAGTATGTGGAGTATAATTCCAAAGAGAATGGAGAATTGGCATATTTTGTTTGATTTTTGTCCATATTAGTAATAAAGTAGGAGTTAAATAATGCTTGTTTATTACAAAATATTGAGGAAGCCCATATGTTCACTTATTAAATTTTAACTTGACGTCAAGAAAACGAATCACAATCGCCTTCCGTATACATTAATTTTAACGAAAAATGAAAAGAAAACGGGAATTTCAGCATAATTTTAAGGCCTGTTTGTTTAATCTCATGAAAAGTTCAGTTTTTTTTAACATATGGGGTTTTTCAATATTCCTATTCAGTTATTGAGTGTGTGGGAAGAAGACTTTTTAGTGTCATTTGTAGGGGTTGTGGTTCAGTGCATTGTACTAGATTTCGACGTCTGTTAGCATTTAGAAGCTGCTCGATGTGAACTCTTAACCTTTTAAGCTTCCCTCGATGTATAGACAGTTGGAACCGGTGACAGGAACGCGGCGGATGTTTCTACAAGTAATTGAAGGGTCCTGCGGAGGCAGGAATTAACCACTAATTTAGCAAGGATTAGTGTGATTACTTATCTCTGCGTGCACCACATGCTGGCAACAAGTAGTTTTATTTCTACCGCCAGGAAGAACTGTCTAATATACAAGGTGACAATTATTGTACCATATGAAATAAAATCGCCATAACTTCTGAACGGTTTGCGTTAGGACCTTCAAATTGCACCGTTGACCGCGGGGGCGTGGTGAGATTTAGTATGCGCATTTACGGTTTGGTTTATAAAGTTTAGCAACGGAGCCCACTTTCATTTGGATGGGTTCATCAATAACTAAAATTGACGCATTCATGGGATTGAGAATAGGCATTTAGCCGGCCGCAGTGGTCTCGCGGTTCTAGGCACGCAGTCCGGAACCATGCGACTGCTACGGTCGCAGGTTCGAATCCTGCCTCGGGCATGGATGTGTGTGATGTCCTTAGGTTAGTTAGGTTTAAGTAGTTCTAAGTTCTATGGGACTGCTGACCACAGCAGTTGAGTCCCATAGTGCTCAGAGCCATTTGAACCATTTTTTTGAATAGGCATTTCGCGATCGAGAGGTCCTTGTGACTGTGTGGTAGGCGATGGCCAGTCACGGTATAATCGGTGCGATTTTCCTTGATGGTACAGTGACTACCGAACGGTGCGTGAAGGTTTTGGAAGATGATTTCATCCTCATCATCCAAAGTGACCCTGATTTCGACAAGATGTGATTCACGCAAGACGGAGCCCGACCCCATCGAAGCATGAGATTGATCGATGTCCTGGAGGAGCACTCTGGGGACCGCATTCTGGCTCTGGGGTACCCAGAGACCACTGGCATGGACCCCGATTGGGCGCCATATTCTCCGGATCTGAACACATGATAATCCTTTGTGTGGGGATAATTGGAAGGACAAGGGGTACAGAAATAACCCCGACAACCATTGCTGAGCTAACAATAGCCATTCAGGAGGTCGTTTACAGTATCTTTGCTCCAGCATTTCAGCAGAATTTCGCTATTCGTCTGCGCAACATCATCGCTAATGATGGCAGGCACATAGAACATGTCATAACCTACATCCGAATATCTGTAGTGACGTTCACATGTCGAACGCCGTAGTTTGTAGTTAATTTATGTTTGTTTTCATGTAGTGCAGTAGTTGTTGCCCTGTGTACGCGTTTTCGTCTCGCTGCACTGTGTTGTTGTGTTTGAACCACCGCAGTGTGTCTGTACAGCGGGCTTGTCTCTGTGTTGCAGCGACTTCTACAGGTTCTCGCCGACGGGCCTGCTGCCGGCGCACCCCGGCCTCAGCCCCCACTCGCACCCGCACTCGCTCGCGTCGCACCCCGCCATCGTCACGCCGGGGCCCAAGCAGGAGCTCGCCGCCGCCGACCACAACCACCGGTGCGTACCACACAACTGCTTTCCTCTCTCTGGCGATCACGCCAAATAGAACATACGAGGGTCGTTCAATACATAATGCCCCACATATTTTTAAAATTCCATTACTGTACATAGACAAACGTCCTTGTTCGTGCTTCACATTTGGTGTTTGTTCTGCGCGCCGGTGAAGTTTCGAACCGTTCGGGCAGATAGCAGTTCACCGAAAAAATGGTATCTGCAAACGACTCTTGTTTCAAGTAGCGTGTTGTTATTGAATTCTTGTGTGCAGTAAAAGAAACAGTGGTGAACATCCGTAGACGTTTGTGTGCAGTGTACGGCGATGCTGCAGTTTATAGTACAGTTGGTCGATGGGTAAACAAAGTTACAGCCTCAGGAAATGCAGAAACAGAGCTCCACTATCAGCCGCTCTCGGGACATCCCTGCACAGCCGCTGCTCCAGAGATGCTGAATCGTGCGAATGCCATTATTCGTGCCGACCGGCGCATCACAACTCGACAATTGGCTCTATAGTTGTCGGTCAGCGTAGGAAGTGCGTCTGCAGTGGTCGAGACTCTTGGATATTCAAAGAGGTGCTCGCGATGGGTTCCACAGCGGACCACAAGATTCAAAGAAAGGCCATTTCTCTGAATTGTTGGAGCGTTTTGAGACCGACGGAGAGGTCTCTCTGTCACGGATCGTTACGGGGGACGAAATCTGGGTGCACCATTTTGCCCCGGAAACATAAAGGCAGTCCCTGGAGTAGCATCATCCTCATTCACCACAAAAGAAGAAATTCGAGACAACCCCCACTGCCGGAAAAGTCATGGTCACAATCTTCTGGAATTGTGATGGCGTCGTTCTCGTGGATGTGATGCCGAAAGGGTGAACCATCAATTCAGAGGTATACCTGAAGACTCCGAATAAACTCACAATAACCGTTACCGACGTGTTCGATGGGACAAGAATCCAGCAGAAATCCTGCTCCAACTCGAGAATGCACGCCCACACACAAGTCTGAGAACCCGGGAACACATCGCCAAATTGGGTTGGACATCGTTGCGTCATCCACCGTACAGTTCAGACCTGGCACCCTAGGACTTATATTTCTTTGGGCCGCTTAAAGATTCTGTACGGAGAACACTTTGACGATGACGAGAGTATCAGTTATACCGTGAAAACATGGCTACGCCTACAAGGACAAGAGCTTTTACCAGCAGGGAATACATGCTCTTCCACAACGTTGGCGTACGGCCATAGAACGTGATGGAGACTACGTAGAAAAATAGGACATGGACAAGACATGTTGACGTCTATTGTCGCCAAATTCTGACTCTTAACAATAAAAATGTTCTGACAAAAAATATGTGGGCCATTACTTGTTGAACGACCCTTGTAAAACTTTTATACCGTTTCTTTATACTACGGTACTGGTTGGAATATATACCGCAGCTAAATACTAGTTGCGCCACAGACACGTGTGCGTACAACAGCTTTTCATAATACGATCATCTTTGTCATGTAATATAGATAACTTACACAGAAATTCCTGCCTTCACTGTAAACTTCACTACCGTTATTTTCGTCACTCTGCGCCCAAAATACCGTACGTTGTATTCCCTTCCATCCAGAACATTCGACAACAGCACTTCTTGGTCCGTACTTTTCTGAAAGCTTCTCGATTACATGTACTCTTAAGGATGAAAGCAAAGCCGAGAGATGACGAAGCAAAACTATATAGCAGCGCACGATTGGTTTATCGTGGTCTGCCGACCAACGACAAAGGCAGTACGTTGCACACTGGAGCCTGCTCTGGAGACGGGCGGCCTGCATAACGCGAACAGGCTGCCAGCTACTGTGGAACACCTGCACTGTCTCGAACAAAAGGTTCAGAACACGCCCGGGCCAGCGTTTCCTGCTTCTGCTGCTAATTACTGCCAACACAATGAATAATTCGTCCGGACCTCGCTCCACGTTTCGATCGAATTCCGTGTATCTTTGTTTTCCGTCATTGCACTGTCTTCGCAGCTAAAGGATATGATGCTTATATTCTTCTCGCTTTCGTCTCTGCGAGGCTAGACAATCTTTAATAAAATTAATTAACGCGGAATTACTAGAAACTGAAGAGAGAAACAATAGAGGCTTTGAAAGGATTTTCCTTGTTTCTGTTCGGTCCCTCCGTGTGCTCGCTAATTTACGCACTTGCGATGTCAGGGAGAGGGGGGGGGGGGCTCCGGCCGTGGGCAGGGCTCTCGGGTATACGGGCCTGTCTGGGTGAGTACAATTGCTCGACTTTTGCACCTGCTTACAGCTCAGTGTGACGAAGCGGTATTACGAGATTGGCAGGGGCACCCCTGCTGCATCTAACATCTCTGTAAAAGCGCCACGGAGATGAACGTAATTTAAACGAGAACACTTGCAAGGCTGACAACTTTCTACCCGTGACGAAATTTACGAAACCACTATTTAAACACACTGTGTATCGTCTGTGCTGACTGCGTCGTATGTTTCGCGCGAGAATCATGCGGAAAAAGTGAGAATGATTAACTTGAAGGAATCGCACAGTCAGTCAATTCGTTTCTTCCTTGCTCCGTATGCGAATGGAATAGGAAGTGGAGTAACGCACTGTTCAGTGATTCGTGCAGTTGGCTCTGTTTCTCGAAATTGAAACCAAAGGTTGGTGCACGAAAAACCGGTCCCGAGCACAGACTGGTCGCCAGTTACGCACGAACTGTTGCCTGCTACGAGCAGACACTGCAACGGATAGATACATATGTAATAATTAGACAATAAAGGAATAACAGATAAGCTAATGCAAGCGCCTATATTTACTGAATTGATAACTGGCGGGCGACACTGAGCAATCTAGTTCTCGGGGCCGCTTTTTCGTGCGCCACCATCTTTAAGCTCATTACGGCAAATGCCATTTCTGGCGATTGGTCGATCTTGAATTTCTGAATCAATTGTCAGACATTGCTCTGCTTGCTCGGTATCGGACGGAAGTCGGGTTTATCCCTACGAAGTATCTAGACGAACTTGGGAGGCGCCCAAGAGAGTTCTAATCACTAGGAATCTGAGCGAAAATTTTAAGATTCTTTTCGAATGCCGTCCTTACCCGAAGCAGCATTAGAATCTCTCCTCTCCTCTCCTCTCCTCTCCTCTCCTCTCCTCTCCTCTCCTGTACCGGAAACACATTCAGCTGAGATGTCGGTATGTGGAACACTGCTGGAGGTAGATGCACGTCGCTGACAAAAGCGGCGAGGGAAGCGCTTTGCCTCGCGCGCGAGCCTTTCCGCTTCGTTTTGACAAATTATTTTGCCGAGTGGGCCCGTTGCTGGCAGGTCGCGGGGCTTTACGCACGCAGCCACGCCTCCGGTGCCGCCCTCCATTCTCCGCGCTGCGACGCCTCCTTTGGCGCCTAGTTCGGCGAACCCGTCCTTTTATTCCGCAAGCGGAGGCTCGCGCGCTCTTGCGTGCTCACAGGCTGTAACGCCGCCGGAATGATTTCCTAAGAGCGGGGCGCCTCGAAATAACAGCCGCTGACAATCCGCATTAGATTCCGCGCCACCCAGTTGCCCCCTTTCATTTCACGCCCTGCTCGGCGGTTTGGTGAGTGAATACATCCGCTCCTTCTTTCGACGACGGGAGTAAACGCTTTCCTCCGAGTGTTCGTCTTTTTGTTTCGGATGTTTTCCATCGCTTTTACCTTTTTCTATCTCTGCCTTCGCGGTTAGCTGAGAAGTACACTTTGTTTGCCCACAGAAGTAGTACTCGGACGTCTCATATTCATAGTTACGGATCTGATACTGTGCGGAGATTATATTGTTCAGCGAATTGATTGTGTGTGTGTGTGTGTGTGTGTGTGTGTGTGCTACTCAAATTATAAATTGTGCCAGTATTGATTTTATACAAAATGGGTCATAAACAGTATCGCAACATTCCGGAAAATTGCCAGGTGTAACTATCTAAATTTGTGGAGTAAGACTGTGTAAGTGGTGTCAGTTTACATAATAAGTTACGTGGCGTGGTACTGGAAGTAATCTTGTTGAAACCAAAGCGTTAGACTTGTGGTACCCCACGTAGACCTGAGTGTAGCGGGAACAAACCTTGGCCGCGTGACTAGGCACAGCCACCTTTGAGAACACAAAGTGGTGCGCGCTTGCCGCCTCACAGTGAAAGCACGAAAAATGCATTTGCGGACAGCGGTATCGGCGTGCTGTAGGCGTCGACAGTTTTATAGATGATGGGGAGTAGTGGAGTGACGGTACGGAAGGGAAAGAGTGACGGAACGTGCTACAGAAAATTAAGTTGATGAACAAGCAAATTACGGCAGCAAGGACGCGATCCAGAGTGGTGTGGGCTTCAACAGTTTGGTACGATGTGGATAGATATGTTATTATGCAGCATTTTCTGCAATGTTATGAACAGTACAAAGAAATGACAGCTTTGCGAAAACTACACAGCTTTTGTTGTGCAAAATCGGACTTAAAGGTTACCTAAGTAACCAACAAAAAATATTCTGTCTGCGGAATTTGGTTTTAAAAGGTGCCACAATGCGCGATAGCGTAGAGCTTTAACAAAAAGGCATTCTACACTTTAATTTTTATGTAAAAACGAAGTATTAGAATTAGAACGACATGTTTTATTCAGAGGAAATATGCAGTCATAGAAATTACATAGCGAATGTACTGAGACTATTGCCGGGTACAGCAACTCGACGTGGCATGAAATTGACAAGACGTTGGAAGTCTAGGCAGAAATACTGAGCCTTTGCTGCCTCTGTATATCTGTCCATAATTGCGAAAGTGCTGCAGGTGCAGAATTTTGTGCTCGAAGTGACTTCTCAGTTATGTCCTATAAATGTTCCTTTGGATTCACGTTGGGCGATCTAGGTGGCCAAACCATTCGCTCGAATCGTCCAGAATATTCTTCAAACCAATCGCAAACAACTGTGGCCCAGTGACACGACACATTGTCGTCCATAAAAATTCCATCGTGGTTTGGGAACATGATGTCGATGAATGGCTGCAAATGGTGTCCAAGGAGGCGAACTTAACCATTCCCACTCAGAGATCGATCCAGTTGGACCAGAGGACCCAGTCAATTCCATATACGTAACGCACGTCATTATCAAGCCAGCACCAGCTTGTACAGCACTTCGTTGGCAACCTGTGTCCATGGCTTCGTGGAGTCGGCTTCGCACTGGAACCCTACTATCAGCTCTTACCAATTGGCATCAATACTCATATGACTAGGCCACGGTTTTCCAGGGTCCAACCGATATGCTCACTAGCCCAGTAGAGGCGCTGCAGTCGATGTCGTGCTTTTAACAAACACATTGGCGTCGGTCGACTGCTCCCGTGGCCCATAAATGCCAAATTTCGACGCACTGACCTGTCCTTTCTTCGTACATCCCACATTGATTTCTACAGTTATTTGACGCATTGTTGCTCGTGTATTAGCACTGACAACCTTACGCAAACGTCGCTGTCTCGGTGATTAAATGAAGGCCGCCGGCCACTGCGTTTTTCTTGGGGAGAGGTAGCGCCTGAAATTCGGTATTCTCGGGACACTGTAGATCTGGAACATAGAAATCCCTAACGATTTTCGAAATGCAATGCCTCATGCAGCTAGCTCCAGCTACCATTCCGCGTTCGGAGTCTGTCAATTCCCGTCGTGCGACTATAATCACATGGGGAATCTATTTCACGTGAATCACCTGAGTATAAATGACAGTGCCGCCAATGCACTGCTCTTTTATACCTTGTGTTTGCGATAGTACCGCCACTTATCTGTGTGCTTACCATTATCCCATGACTTTCGTCGATTCACTGTAAATGTTACGAAGATTGTGAGGAGTATTGTCAATGGTAAATTTTAATTATAGCGTTCTGCGAGTTACTGGCGTATTGTCATTTAGCTTGTGACGGCGCTCCTCCTGTAAGATTTCCATTTCGTCTCCCCTTCTCGTAAGCGTAAACAGGAGGGGCCGGGGAAGTACTTCTTTGCTTTGAAGAATGTACTTACTAAAGTCACCTAAGTTATAGACGTGTAACCGTTTTGCGTCCGCTAATTTGTGTTTAAACCTGCTGGAAGAGCGCCATGTTCGAACGAGAGTTCGTCGGCTTGCAACTTGTTGTTACGAACAGATTTTAAACCAAAACGACGTCATCCATACGCAGATGTTTCCCTAAGGTAGGCTTTGGCGGTACGTAGCGACATTTTGACACAACGGGGCGGCCGTCATGGCGAACGCCACCCCCGCCTGGGCCGGCCACATTTTTATGCGAGGGGGCGGCCGGCAGCGACGCCGACGCCGACGCCGCGCGGCGCCACGCAGACAGAGACGGAGCGCGCCGGCTGTGATTGGCCGATGGCGGATCCCGTTGCCATGGCTACGCGAGGGGCCGGACCAGCCAAGGAAAGGGGTCCAGCCGGGCTGCGCGCGATCTGTTTGCCGCTCGAGTCGGACGCTTTGTCGATAACGTGGCCGACACCGCTGCCCCCAGAACGGCGTTGCCTGGCAGCGCCGCAGACACCGGCGAATATTTGCAAGTCTCGTTACGTTCCCTAAACATTGCGTAAACTGCTTCTTGTGCATACTCACGTCACAAGCTGCAACAGATTCTTGTAAGTTTGAAAATCAGAATTTAAATGCTGGTCCGACCATCCCGTGTTTATCTTCCATGATTTTTTAAACTGCACTGCAGGTGTTGACAGCTGCAGTTAGGGAGGTAGACTGCATCCTTGTCTATTTTCTATAGACGTTCAACACTGTACCCATTGCCGGGAAATTATCAAGATACGATCGTACAGAGCCGGCCGCTGTGGCCGAGCGGTTCTAGGCGCTACAGCCTGGAACCGCGCGGCCGCTACGGTCGCAGGTTGGAATCCTGCCTCGGACATGGATGTGTGTTAGTTAGGTTTAAGTAGTTCTAAGTTTCGGGGACTGATGGCCTCAGAAGTTAAGTCTCAAAGTGCTCAGAGCCATTTGAACCATTTGATCGTACAGAGTATCTTCACGCGTTGTAGTGGACGGCAGATGTTGAAGAGGAACTAAACGGGTTGTGGCTCGAGGAAACCTAATAGCCCTGTTATGTCCTCAGTAAATGTGAATGATTTTTCAGGCACGATCAGCAGTACTACAAGATTGTTGGCCGACGATATCGTTATCTAAGGATGGTATCATTGTTGGACGACCGTAAAGAAATACAGAAAGACTTGGCCAAAGTTTCAACTTGGTTTAATGGATAGATGTCCTTTATTGATAAAGAAAAAGGCAAGGGAATGCCCGTCAGAAATAGAGAGAACCAGATAGTGTATGATTACAAAACATTGGTGAACACCTGATCACCTCACACAATGTAAATATTCAGGGGCAATACTATGCGGTGTTCGAAAATTTGACACATTATCAGAATCAGCATTCGGGAAACCGATTTGGATGGAAGGATTCTAGGAAGGTGCTGTGAATCTGTAAAGGAGAAATCGCACACAAGAACCTATTGCGACTAATTCAAGAGTTCTGACGCTAGTGCGACCAATTCTTAGAGTTTAAATTCCAGCGTGTGGAGTCCTTGCCAAATAAGCATGAGAGCAGAAATCGAAAAAAAATTAGAGTTTAGTTGCTAGGATCGTTACAGTTACAAATAGCAGGGTAGGTGCTCAGGGAATTTCAGGGGGATGTTGGCAGTGTTGACAGATGTGAAAATTATCGAACTATCAGTTTAATAAGCCACAGCTGCAAAATACTAACACGAATTCTTTACAGACGAATGTAAAAACTAGTAGAAGCCGACCTCGGGGAAGATCAGTTTGGATTCCGTAGAAATGTTGGAACACGTGAGGCAATACTGACCTTACGACTTATCTTAGAAGAAAGATTAAGGAAAGGCAAACCTACGTTTCTAGCATTTTTAGACTTAGAGAAAGCTTTTGACAATGTTGACTGGAATACTGTTTTTCAAATTCTAAAGGTGGCAGGGCTAAAATACAGGGAGCGAAAGGCTATTTACAGTTTGTACAAAAACCAGATGGTAGTTATAAGAGTCGAGGGGCACGAAAGGGAAGCAGTTGTTGGGAAGGGAGTAAGACAGGGTTGTAGCCTCTCCCCGATGTTATTCTATCTGTATATTGAGCAAGCAGTAAAGGAAGCAAAAGAAAAATTCGGAGTAGGTATTAAAATCCATGGAGAAGAAATAAAAACTTTGAGGTTCGCCGATGACATTATAGCTCTTTCGGAGACAGCAAAGGACTTGGAAGAGCAGTTGAATGGAATGGACAGTGTCTTGAAAGGAGGACATAAGATGAACATCAACAAAAGCAAAACGAGGATAATGGAATGTAGTCGAATTAAGTCGGGTAATGCTAAGGGAATTAGATTAGGAAATGAGACACTTAAAGTAGTAAAGGAGTTTTGCTATTTGGGGAGCGAAATAACTGATGATGGTCGAAGTAGAGAGGATATAAAATGTAGACTGGCAATGGCAAGGAAAGTGTTTCTGAAGAAGAGAAATTTGTTAACATCGAGTATAGATTTAAATGTCAGCAAGTCATTTCTGAAAGTATTTGTATGGAGTGTAGCCATGTATGGAAGTGAAACATGGACGATAAATAGTTTGGACAAGTAGAGAATAGAAGCTTTCGAAATGTGGTGCTACAGAAGAATGCTGAAGATTAGATGGGTAGATCACATATGAGGAAGTATTGAATAGGATTGGGGAGAAGAGAAGTTTGTGCCACAACTGGACCAGAAGAAGGGATCGGTTGGCAGGACATGTTCTGAGGCATCAAGGGATCACCAATTTAGTATTGGAGTGCAGCGTGGAAGGTAAAAATCGTTGAGGGAGACCAAGAGATGAATACACTAAGCAGATTCAGAAGGATGTAGGTTGCAGTAGGTACTGGGAGATGAAGAAGCGTGCACAGGATAGAGTAGCATGGAGAGCTGCATCAAACAAGTCTCAGGACTGAAGACCACAACAACAACAACAACAACATGTTCTCGCGGAATCCTGATCCATAAATTTAGAGAATCACTGCTGATTTAGACAAGATATCTGTATGGTGGGTAAAATGACATTTGACTCTAAACAATTAAAAATGTGAAGTCATTGACGTGGGTAATCAAGTCCGTTGAATTTTTGTTACACGATAAATCACACAAATCTGACTGCCTTAAATTCAACTAAATATGTGGGAATTATAATTATTGAAATTGCAATTACGAATAACTTAAAATAGAACGAACTCATAGGTATTGTTGTGGAGGAAGCAAACCAAAGACTGCGAGTTATTGGCGAACACTCAGGAAACACAACAGGTGTTCTAAAGAGACTGCCTGCACACTGCGCCTCTCCTTTCTCTGCCAGAGTACTATGTCCAGGGCATCAGATGGGGTTGACGGAGGACATCGAAAATGTTCGAAGGAGGGTAGCTCGTTTGTATTATGAGGAAATAGGCCGAGTGAGCGTTAGGGATATGATATGCGAATTGAGGTGGCAATCATTAAAATAAAGGCATATTTGTTGCGGCAGGATCATCTCAATATTTTCCTTAGTGTGTGGAAGTATTTTGTTGGCGCCCACCTACATAGGGCGAGTTTTCTGAGTTGTTTGATGCGGGCCGCCACGAATTCCTCTCCTATACGAACCCTTTTACCTCAGGTTAGCAATTGCATCCTACGTCCTCATTATTTCATGCGTGTACCTGTATCCCAGTACAGGTTTTACCCTCTACATGGACGTTATTCCCTGAGGTCTTAACAAATGCCCTCTCACCCTGCCCCTTCTTATTGTCATTGTTTTCCGTATATTCCATTCCTCGTAGATTCGGCACAGAACCTCCTCAGTCCTTACATTATTAGTAATGAAATAATAGAAATCAGAGCTCGCACGGAAAGAATTAAGCGTTTGTTTTTCACGCGCGTTGTTCTAGTGTGGAACGGTAGAGAAATAGCTGGAAGATGGTTCGATGAATCCTGTGCCAAGCACTTAATTGTGAGCTGCAGAGGAATCGTGTAGATGTGGAAGAAAGACTGTGGGACCAATCAGCTGCCACTGTAGTATTACGTAGAACTTAATTAATAATCCGGAAACTACCGTACGGTGCTTGGCGGAGAGTACCGTGTACCGCTATTACTGATTTCCTTTCATGTTCCACTCGCAAACAGAGCGAAGGAAAAACGAGTGTCTAAAAGTCTCTGTAGGAGCGCTATTTTATTCCATCTTCATGACCCGTACGGCGGCAGTAGAATCATTCTGCAGTCGGCCTCAAATGCCGGTGCCTTGCGAAAAGAGCACGTCTTCCGTTCAGGGATTCTCATTTGAGTTCACAAAGCATCTGAGTAATACAGGCAGCTGATCGGAACCATTGGTAAGAAGTCTAGCTGAACGCCACTGAATCGATTCGATGTCTCCCTTTAATCCGACCTGATGAGGATCCCAGATAGTCGGACAGTACTCTAGAATGTAGGACTATTATCGTAACTTCCAGTGGTCCGTTTGCTGATCCATTGCGGGGTTTTGAACGTCCGGACATGGCGCTACTGTGCACGTTCCCCGCGCGTTGCCTGGCGATGCTGGAGCCGGTGAGCGGCCGGGAGCGGCGCACCTGTGGAGACGGCGCGGGCGGTCGCGTGCCTCGTGCGCTGCCGGCCTGCCCGCCCCTCTTGCACCAAACCTTCCGCTTCTGTCCTCCGGCCAGCTCGCCTTATCTATTATTCGGTCTGCGCCGGCAAGTCTCCCTCCACGTTGACACTCATTATTCAATAATCACAGATTCTTTTTTAAAAAAAGAAGTTTCGTTCCGCCCGGGACGATACTTTAATTAGCAGCGTCGTCGTTCCATTATTGAGCAGCGGCGCGTCGTGCCTCTCTTCTTCCCTGATGGCCGCGTTGCGTGCGCCCTCGCGTCGCTTCCCGCGTGCCGTATTTAAAACTGGCCGCGCCGCTGCTGGTGCACGGTGCCACTGGGAAGCGAAGCGCCACTGACGTGACTTGACACAACTTCTCATTTCGTACATCTGTAACTGCTACACTGCTGCCCATTAAAATCGCAACACCGGGGAGCACGAAATTTTGCTTATTGTGCGTACGCAGTAAATTTATGATTCCTTGATGTACGGGATACAAAATTTGGAACGCAGAGCTGCCACCTCTGCCAGCAGCAATTGTTCTGACCCGACTGGGCATCGAGCCGAAGTGGATAGCCTGGGGCAGGTCTACGTCATTCCACGCTGCTTCAGCTTTATGAGAGAGTTCACCAGACGGGGTGGCTGGCGAGTGCTTCTGAGGTGTAGTTGGAGTCACATGGCGGTAGATTTTAGGCTTGTTTTGGACATCTACGTCACGAATTCTCCGACAGACGAAAAGCATTCAGTAGAGTTTCCAGAGCTATGTTGTGAATGTCGCAACCAGTGCGAGCATTAAACGTCATCGTAACGAGCTATTTAGTGAATTTTTATTTCATTTGTTGCGGCTGATGGTAGTAGTAAGCGACAAATTCTGCACAAACAAACGAGATACATAATTTGCGGTGCACACGGTTTCTTCAAGCGCAGAGCGAGTGTATGCATTTAGCGCAACTGTCGCGTGGAACCGGCAACAATGCAGCACCCGCCCGTATCTCGAGCTCCGGGAACCCCCGGATCGGACGGCAGTTTCTCGGCAGCCCGTGACCAGATGAGTGCTGGCCAGGGCAGCGGTGCGACATCCACCGCATCGGCGTAGGTGGAATAGCGTAACCTCTTCCGTTTACTTGTACGAATCTAAAGTTACGGAGACCTCAGACACGTGGCAGAGCCAACGGCCATCGCACTCTACATGTGTAACAGCTGTTGGCCAAATTAACGGAGGTGCGAACCAGAAGACGGCCTCACCGTACTGACGGTCCGCTTTGCTGCCAGCGAGCCAGTTTCCTGATCTGAAGTACGTGATGTGACTGTGCGACCCTGCACGTCTGTCCTCTCGGGCGTTGGTTACGTGGCGTCGTTTAGATCATGCATGGCGCTGGAGGATGGTCCTCCTGAAACCACCTGTTCCATATTCACAGGACTGCCGTGGGGACAACAATACCGTGGAACGGCTAACCAGAGTCTGGCCTCTCTACGGCTTTGCCGCGTCGAATTCGGACACTTGCTGGTAGACGTTACGATTATTACACGACGCGTAATAGGACCCCCCGACAAGCAGCCAACATTCAGTGCGACTGCCGAGTAACAAACCGGCTGAAAAATTTTTCCCTATATACAGAATGTAGATAGCGTTACTGTTAGGTGCCTTGTGTGCTGCTAATAATTTCCACATCCAAGCATGTAGTACACTTAATGCCAGTTCGCCGTTTATTCCATGCAACCTTCATTGCAATTTCAATCGGCAGCAGTGTATTTGACAGCCTACGTACTTCTCAAAGCTCTACCCGATACCGTTGGCTTTGATGTTTCACTTCGAGGCACTTTCCCTTTGTGTCCTGCAGCAGTCGCCAACTGGAAACTCATATTTTGGGCTAGGTGTGGACCTATCCCAACCCTCAGACACTTGATTTCATTCATAGGGCACTTTGAGGGCCGAAGGCGAGACTTGACATTCGACACAGTCTGGCATGATACTGATACTGAAATTCGGATAAAGTGCCAGCAAAATCGGTGTAACCAATCAGGGATCGAGCTCTCCAACAGCTTGGACTAGTAATACGAACCTTAACCGATGGTGTGGGAAGCTATGAATTTGTCACAGGAATGACATATGAGGTAACTGAGACTGAGAAATATTACTGAGATAACATTTTAGTCCAGAAAAGACCATCAGGGGACAAACGATGTGACAGTTCTGCTTGTTGCCCACAGTGATAGATTGGCGTCATTAAAAACATACTCCCAGTTACGGGAGGAGATAAAAATGACGCGTTGCGTCAACTATGGCGAAAGGAAGACGACTTGCCCGCACTAAACGATCACCGACACAAGGAATTCATGATCCGAGCTTTTGAAGAAAGATTTGATAATAGCTTTGCTGTTTTTCAAAGACCGATACTTAATCAAAATTTCAGTTATAATTTGACTTCCAGTTGAAAGAAAGCTCTCCTGCCTCGTCTGTACCTGAATACTAAATGCGTGTAAACAGTTGATCTTTAACCTTGTTGCACTGTGATATGTGTGTGAGCGTGCAATGAAAATTGGTTTCTTGTACCTGTAGCTGTCGATATATGCAGGTTGTCTGGCGAGTTGATGATCGAAATCGTAGCGACGTATTGGGTATAATAATGAAGTGCACGTAAATTTGAATTATTTGTCTATTTCATATCGGAGTCATCGTAATAAACCAATATACCTATTAAGATTCAAAAGTGCACTATGACTGTAAGTTGACACATGAAACTGAATTCCTGCTCATTTACTTCGGGACCTTAAAGCTGAGTTAATGCCGCTTTCATTTCTAATTTATTAATCCTGGGTTTCTTGTAACTTGTCCAAGTCTGTGGAACCTAATTCTAGTTTTATTTCAGCATCGCTCTGAAAAGTACACTATTAACTCGCCGGATATCACATTTTCATCAAATGCCACCTCCGTTTGGGGAGAGCTATATCTAACACGAAGTAATTCCAGAATTTAAATCACGATTTTCCCATGTTATAGTCAATTTTTGAAAGATAACAGGTCTACCCAAAGTGTATATGTCGATGAAGGACCCTAGTCCTAACGTTGTGCGCTATCACTGGGATTCTCGCAAAATTGGGTTGCACAGTTTTGTTGGAAAGGCTTTGGACGCACGAAATAGCGAACTAGCCCTTTACTTCCCAGACTGTGCTGAAATCGCTGAACTTCTTCAGCGTGTTCCGCGGAGATTTATCCTCGCCTGCCTTTCGAAGTAAGGCAGCATGGAGTGGGAAGTTAGGCGAATGAGTGTAGAGAGGTGAAGCCGTGTCCTGGGAAACCCGAGTAGAAAATGTGGAAAGTGACGGCGGAAGAACCGCGGTCGGTGGCGGAGTGCGTGGCGCGGGGTTCGGAAGCGCGGCATGGGCCGGAGCAGACGAGACGCGACGCGACGGGACGGGACCAGGCCGGGATCGATACGGGCGCGATCTAGCTGCGTCTGCGGCCGGCCGCTGCCCGCCGCCTCAGCCTCAGCGCCACAAACCGGAGCAGTGTGTGCTGTGCCGTGTGATGGATATTATTTGAGATGTTGCTGAAAATGCCCTCCATTTACATTAAATGCGCACCTGGCACCTGCGTGCTGATCTACATTCATGCTCATAAGTTAAAGATAATGCTGATACATGGTGAAACAACGCTCTGGTGGGCGGTTTGCGGGTTTAAATCACCTCGGGGCATGGCCATGCGTTGCATTTGACCTGCGGTCGTCGCACGGTGGCTCTGGCAGCAGTCCACATGTGCAGAGGTGTGTTGGTGCATGTCAGAGTACGGTGCAGCGAGTTAAGTGTGCAGACGTTTTCAAACGTTCTAATGGTGACTGTGTGCTGAAAATGGCTCAAAGAACACATATTGATGACGTTATGAGCTGTAGAGTACTAGGGCGACTGGAGGCTTGCCAAACACAGCAGATCGTAGCACGGGCCCTCCGTGTGCCACAAAGTGTGATCTCAAGATTATGGCAACGATTGCAGCAGACAGGAAACGTGACCAGGCGCCACAGTACGGGACGTCCACAGTGTACAACACCAAAAAATGGTTCAAATGGCTCTGAGCACTATGGGACTTTAAGATCTGAGGTCATCAGTCCCCTAGAACTTAGAATTACTAAAACCTATCTAAACTAAGGACATCACAAACATCCATGCCCAAGGCAGGATTCGAACCCGCGACCGTAGCGCTCGCGCGGTTCCAGACTGATACGCCTAGAACCGCCCGGCCACATCGGCCGGCGTACAACACCACAAGAAGACCGATATCTCATCATCAGTGCCCGCAGACGGCCACGGTGTACTGCTAGTAGCCTTGCTCGGGACCTTACCGCAGCCGCTGGAACAGTTGTCCCGACACACAGTCTATGGACGACTGAACAGACATGGTTTATTTGCCCACAGACCTGCAAGGTGCATTCTACTGACCCATGGTCACAGGAGAGCCCGTAAATAACACATTACATGGTCATTGGAACAGTGGTCCCAGGTTATGTTCACGGACGAGTCCAGGTATAGTCTGAACAGTGATTCTGGCCGAGTTTTCATTTGGCGTGAACCCGGAACCAGATACCAACCTCTTAATGCCCTCCTGTATGGAGGTCGTAGTTTGATGGAGTGGAGTGGGATTATGATTGGTGCACGTACACCCGCGCATGTCTTTGACAGAGGAACTGTAACTCAGATGTGTCGGGACGTAATTTTGAACCAGTTTGTCCACCTTTTCAGGGGTGCAGTGGGTCCAACTTTCCTCCTGATGGATGAAACAGAAGATATGAGGTGAATGGAATTGCCTGCCTGTTCTCCAGACCTAAACCCCATCGAGCACTTTGGGATACTCTCGGTCTACGTATCGCTGTGCACGTCCTGAAACCCCTGCGACACTTTAGGAGCTCCGACAGGCATTGGTGCAAGAATGGGAGGCGATACCCCAGCAGCTGCTCGACTACCTGATCCAGAGTATGCTAACCCGTTGTGCGGCCAGTGTACGTATGCATGGTGATCATATCCCATATTGATGTCGGGGTACATGCGCAGGAAACGGTGGCGTTTTGACATGTGTATCGGGAAGGTTTTCTCAACTTATCACCAATACCGTGGACTTACAGATCTGTGTTGTGTGTGTTCCCTATGTGCCTATGCTATTAGCGCCAGTTGTGTGGCACCACATTCTGCAATTATCCTTAATTTATCAGCATGAGTGTACATTATTAAACGGCTAAAGCAGTCACCCAATCCCAGGTGCAGCTTTCAGGGGGCAACGACAATTTGATTTTCAGTACCGACTTCATATGAGCAAATTTAAAAAACTGTCGTAATCCAGTCATTAAGAGTATAATCTTATGTCTATTACACTATCAGCTGCGGTTTTGTAGCTTCACCCGTAAAGGCTTTACGTGCTTAATGTGTAATGTTTAATACATTAACTGATTTGGAAAGGAATCAGGTATGAGAAGTTATTTTATACACGGGTGTTCTGTTCGTTAAACAGTTGAGGTGGGGGGGGGGGGGGGTGAGGGAGTTACTTGTGATTGTGTAACACGCTCAAAACAATAATGGCAGGAGTTTCAGACTAACAGGCAGCCAGTGCTTCTGGAGTGCCTATCGATGTCTATTGTACACCAAAAACTTCGTCCACACTCACTCACACACAAACACACAGAAAAATCCATGGGAGGGGGTGGGGGGGGGGGGAGGGCACCAACATCTCTGAGACAGTATTAATCATATGGCAGTTTCAACACTATCTCTGAACAATACCAGCGCCAAAAGTTTCGTGGGCCTCTAACAGAGAAACGGTGCACCTGTGACATTTTCTCACATAAAAATTACTTATTTTTATCTGCTCTAAGCACACTTAAATTTTTATGCGAATTTTTTTACCCCCTCTACATAACATCTAAAGACAAAGTGTTATAAAATTTTATTTCCCTAATTTAAGCACTAATGAAGGCTTCGCGCCTTGGTTTTTGATCGATTGTCTGAGCAACATAATCGACATTGGTCAAGACATTAAAACTACCAGGCCATAATTTAATATTTTAATCATCCAAGTATCATTCCACGATTGGTAAATTAACTGTCACGGTTATATAACGAAAGTCAATAACTCGGAATATAGATGTACATAAATTACATAAATATGCTTTTTGAGAATGGGACAGGTGGTTTCATAATTTTTTTGGACATCTACGTACTTAGGCTGCGTACTTACTGATACTCCGAGTGACCACGTGTGTTCACCGAGTACTAAGGGCAGCGTCACTACTGTCCCAGATTTTTACCATCGCTCGAAATGGGGACAAGCAGCAGCGACAGTTAACCGCCAGTGCAGGCGTTGTCTGGGAATTCGTCATAAATTACTACGACTCACGTCAAAAAGTAAAATGTAATGTATAATGCATTTAACAAGTTCACATTTCTGGATGAAACAGAATGTTCCGACGCTCTCCGTAGTTCTGTTGTGCGTAGTAAAACATCGCGATACTTCGGTCAGTCAGTAGCGGAAGCCTGAAATACTATGCTGCGACATTCGGTAAAGGCTGAACTCAAAATTGGTGAAAATGACATAAAAGAGTGTCGTAAAACGCCGCTAAGTGAGCAAGATTTCCACCAACGTCATTTCAGACGAATAGCTGTCAGACTTGGGAGTCTCCTGGCTGTCCGATTGTTCATTACAGTGGCCTACGTCGTTTAGTGCGAGGGTGAAACAGCACTGATTTTCAGTGTTGACTTGGCAAAGCAAATAATTTCTGCCGGTAATATTGTGACCCAAGATCGTTAATAATACATGGCAGTTAATAGCGGAAGGTAACGTATAGTGAAACTCTTGTGCCAATTTGTAAATTCTGTTTTAATAAAATAGAATTACGCTGAATATATTCTTCAAACGTTCGAAAATAATACACATTTTATGTCACTCATCTATTATTTCCAGTGCTTCAGAAATGCTGTAGAATCAGCCGCATATAATCGTTAACAGTATTATTATATTGAATTGAAAACTAATTTTTCCCTGAGGAATTGAGAGGGCGTCTGCAGGTCTCCTGACAGCACAGGGTCCGCACCAAGTGCTACGTGGATAAATTGCTTCTGACTGTAGCGCTCGTGAAAGGAGGTTTCCAGTGAATGAACCCAGTATCCGGGACAAATATCTACTACGAATGTCTCAAGGAAAATTTCTTTGTACAATCGCCAATCCCAAGTACTTTACCATTTTAAAAAATCGGCTTAAATCAATGGACTCCGTCAGCCTCCAGAGGCGTTTCTTCACTCTCTGCCGCCGGGTTTACACAGTCTCTCTCTCTGTCGTCTCCTGCACGCACGCACGCACGCACACACACACACACACACACACACACACACACACATACACACACACAAGTCTTTTATCCAGACGAAACAGCCATTTGAGGTTAGCCTGGTAATCTGTTAAATCACAAGGGGCAAAGCCAGGGTTATGGAGAGCCTCTCGAGCATTCTGAAATCAGTTGGATTTAATATGGGCTGTAACGATCCCATCAGCGTATCTCTCAATAATGAGGTTCGAAAATTTCGAGCTCCAGTGTCCTTGAGTGCAATATGGTAGCCACACAGGCTAAAACTTCCTTAATTTTATGTGGCAGTTTACAGGGCTGCGCAATACAGTTGTAGACAGTCCCAAGGACCCTTTCTTGGCTGTTGTTGAAGCCAGCGGTATTCCTCCACTAGTCTCCCCTGCCGCAGCAGCTTCGTCTTCGAGCGATGGAGGACGGCGGCCCGACAGGAAACCCTAGACGAGGCTGAAGTGACCGTCTAAACTAGCTTCTTATGGGACGTTATCAGACACTACTTCACTTCGTGTCATTGCTACACAGAAACAGGTCTGCAAAAGTGCTGGCTTTCCTTCGTCCCACACCTTGATGTACACTCGTTAACATCTGCGCAAAAACCGATAGGCAGAGCAAAGGATAACTAAAACCATCTCATTCTGAAGACACTGGCCGAGTGTCTACATTATACACAGAGGTGGCAGAAGTCGTGGGATATCGTTTTGGACCTCCTTTTGCCCGGCATAGTGCAGCATCTCGACGTGGCATAGACTCAACAAGTCGTTGGAAGTCTCCTGAAGAAATATTGAGCCATGCTGCCCCTAGAACACAAAGTTCATGAATGGTTGCAGGTGGTGTACGAGTAACCGTACATAACTATTTAGTCAGTGACCGGTTCAGCTGACTAAGCATTCCACGTAAACACAGCCCCCACCATTAAGGAGGCACCACCAGCTTGCACAGTGCCGTGTTCTCTAGCATCGGGGGTCCGCATCACTCTTGAATGCTATCCTCAGCCGACATAGTCACGAGAACAGGTGAGGCGCTGCAGGCGATGTCGAGCACGCGCGTCGGTCGTGTGCTGGTATAGACCATTAAAGCCAAATTTCGCCGCACTATTCTACCGGTCTCACATTGATTTCTGCGGTTATTTCACGCAGTGTTGCTTGTCTGTTAGCACTGACAACTCTGCCACTGCTCCCGGTCGTAAGTGAAGATCGCCGACAACTGCGTTGTCAGTGCTATTTTCGGCACACCCTTGATGACACCGTGAATCTCGGAATATTGGATTCCCTACCGATTTTAGAAGTGGAGTATCCCAAGCATCTAGCTCCAACTACCATTCAAAGCCTTGAGGCCATTATCACGTCGGAAACCTTTTCACATGAATCACCTGAGTACAAACGAGAGTTTCGCCTATGCACTGCCTTTTTTATGCCTTGTGTACACGAATACTACCACCATCTGTATGTATACTTATCGCTATTCCAAGCCTTTTGTCACCTTAGTCTACGATCGAATTTGCAAGTACTTGACCGGTTCTCAAAAATTTCAGTTTATTTCATTCATGTGATACAGTGTTTAATTTTGTCTTCGTCTCAGGGATTACCATACTGCTTACAGTCCACATTTATCATATTAATACTCTGTATTTGTATAACACCTCGTACCATCATTGTCTTGAGATGCACATCTTCGGTTTAATTCATGCAGTAACAAAAAATTGCACCTTGTTGACAAATTTACGAATGAATACGTATCTGTAGTCATTTCCCGGAAGTATAATTCCTCCAAGTTTATTTCGGTAACTTGCCGCCCCTTTACGTTAAGAAATTAAGTATACTGCTACTCAAGAATTCATTTTATGTATCACTAGTACATTTTTCATGAGCAAACATTATTCTTTGCAAAAAACTAAAATATTCTGTCATTTTACTGTAAGATCAAAAAAAGGGACAACTTCAACATTATTGCGTTCTTGTTACACTTAAGAAGTAGGAAATTCCTACTTTGTGTTGCAATTTTCAGTTTGTTCCGTGCAACTTTTTCAAGTCGTTGGGCATTTGTGTGTTAAGATCATTTTTCGAGTGCTTATTTCAGTGTAAATGAGCGGCAGCGGTACAGTTCATTGTGGGCCTCTGCTCAACAGGATGAGGAAGTCGTAAAATAAACAAAGGAAAGTGGTTTTTCCCCTACTCCACCGTAGCACGGCCGATCCACCAATGCGGCAGCTTCGTGTTCAGGTATCCATGAACTTCACGATGAAAGTGGAGTTGAGCCCCATCCTGCTGAAAGATGAACGGAGAGCCCTGAAATGCGAAAAGTGGCTTCATCACTAAAAACTAAGCAATCAACAGTGCCATTCCCATCCTCATTCAACAAACAACAAACTGCGAACAAAACTCAAAACGCTTGCCTTTGTCGTTGTCACTGAGCTTGTCCACTAGCTCCAATTTGAATGGTTTCATAGACAGCTTCTGTCGCAGGACTTTCCACACTGTCATTGGACCCATTTTGAGTTCACGGTATGCATGGCGCACCGATTTATTTGGACTCGTTACAAGAATGCCTCTCGTTCGCGCTCCACGTTCACTTCACTTACACTGGGACCTCCGCATCTTTTGCATGGCACAAGCAACCCGCCGTAACGAATTTGTTGTGCCAGTGGTATGTGGCCTTCCTTGTTGGTGGCTTCTTACTATACTTTGTTTTAAACATCCGTTGAACAGCTGTAACACACTTGTTTTTATCGAACTCAAACACACAGAAAGCTCGCTCCGCGCCTGACCTCGCCATGTTTGTGACTAGCGCTGAGTATCGGCATATTACCAAAGTACGGTGTGGCGGTAAACATGAAAAAAATCTTTCGCGGTTAGTCTTCAAAATGACGTATGTATGATATATGTACAATGCTTGGTTCTTTTGCAATAAATAATTGAAAGTGTTACCGGACTTTATGTACACCCTGTATAAGAGGCAATGTG
The DNA here is from genome assembly GCF_023897955.1 of Schistocerca gregaria. Classification (NCBI taxonomy): domain Eukaryota; kingdom Metazoa; phylum Arthropoda; class Insecta; order Orthoptera; family Acrididae; genus Schistocerca; species Schistocerca gregaria. The sequence continues at coordinate 800,237,764 of NC_064921.1, read as the reverse complement.
CTTTTTTTTTTAAATTGAGATAAGTCGTTGTTTTCAAATGTATCTACGGTAACGAGATTTTTTAAAACCGTTAATTCTCCTAAAAATTTTGTTCGCCAAAAGTCGTCAGTGGGTATAGTTAGTATTGTTATTTTGGGGGAAGAGACCAAACAGCGAGGTCATCGGTCTCATTGGATTAGGGAAGGATGGTAAAGGAAGTTGGCCCTGCCGTTTCAAAGGAACCATCCCAGCATTGGCCTGGAGCGATTTAGGGAAATCACGGAAAACCTAAATCAGGATGGCCGGACGCGGGATTGAACCGTCGTCCTCCCGAATGCGAGTCCAGTGTGCCTCAGTGGGCACAAACTGAATGGGTTAGCATTGCCTTGCCACTGTTTACTTCGTGGGTGAATTAACGAAAACGCACTGCAAACCTCCTCGAAAATACAACTTTAAAAGGTTCTAAGATGTGCATTAACAATTTTTGCAATAATAAAGTGTAACAACCTCAAAAATTAATCTGTGATTCAGCATAATATAAAATCAGTTAAGTTCATGTCAACAATGGTAAGGTAAGCTACATTGTTCACTCTCTCAAATATATATTCGCATTTACCTGATTAACAAAATAATTTGAAGCGCATTTGCCTTCAGGAACATATTGACGATCTTTATCGTAGTGGAGTTATCCAGTTATCCTCCTATTCGTACAAATCGTCCTTGTGAAGGTTTCTGCTGGCACGAAGACCGCACGCTTTACTACTGCTGATACTCATACCACAGTTTACATGCACACCCAATGATAAAAGTTCCCGTCAGCAAGATCTGAAATTAAGAGATAGAGTTTATATCACTCGGTTTGTCTCGGATCTGTCAATTGATAGAAATAAAGCTCTTTTCAGTAAAGGGGAAAAATGCAATAACTATGTTTATCGTTGACTGCCCCACACCATTGCTTACGGCCAAGGTCTTAAATTGTAACAGTCGAGTCAAGACTGAATTCCTAACTACTCGACAAATTTATTAGCCGGGTTACGACACTTCTTCCTTTCAAATACGCACAGAAGTTTTGTACAGATCTGCGTTGGCCGGCGGAAGCATCCAGTTTTTTAAATTGATGAACTATTTGTTTCTGTTTGGTGCAGAGCGTGCAACTTCACATGTTTACAATGGTTTTCTTTATGGTATCGTACACGTATTCGCACTAGCAAATCGTCAGTTACACACATTGGAATGAATTAATGAACAATACCTTCCAGCAAGTTTAATGTTCAATCACTGAAGGGATGATGGTGCCGGCGAATTACGCTTGAGCTGTCTGAGTGTGGTTTATTTAGAAAATTACTAGAGTTTTCGTGCGTTAAATATTCATAATCACGTACGTGATTGTATTTCAGATGTTCAATAAGAACTTGGCAAATTGGTACGGGCAGAGACATCTACTTCCAGCTCGTGATACTAACGCACGCAGTTGATGAAGTGTGCGGCAGATGGTAGCATTAAGCAGCTGACGCCCTTTGTGCGCCGGCGCACACGGCTTAATCGATAACACAGCGCTGATTTTTTCCCTTCGTTAATTAAACTTGTTTCGTGAGGCTGAATTGCTGCTACCTTCAGCCAATAAACGTATGGTTTATTCGTGAAATTATTTTTGTTGCCTGTTATTGGTAGTGTGTGTCGTTCTCGATGTAGTTCTCGATAATGTACATTAAAGGAAATAAAAATACGCGTAGCAGTTATTGACCAGACACTAATGTTCTCATCCGATTGTTAATGTAGTCGATTTAACGCCAGTCGACTACGATGCCGTATTTACTGGATTGTGAAACTCCGGATCGTACACCGTTCATTGCATTCAAGGCGTATTTGTTACGAATGGAAACGAGAACTGCTATGCACAATACTGATAATTTCATACGTTTACAGGCCTCTTGTGAAGTAACAACAGACCGTCGATTCAAGTTTATTATCGATAAATCGAGATGATAGCATTAATTGTAATCGGGAAGGCGTCGCGACGCTGTGGTTTCGTTGTTCGTGCTATGTTAAATGCGTTACTCGCAAATTTTAAGCCGCGTTGTGCATATGGTGCAACGACACAGTAATCAGAATGATGATTTATAAATAAACAAGCTTTTGTCACACCCCTCATTTTAAATCTACCAATGATGTGTGTACAGTGCAATCGGTATATACGACAGTGGAAACAAAAATTGCTTTCAACGCGCGCTCAGTGTTTTTAACATCTGCGGCAGTGAAAGTGTCGTCCTTCATCTTCATGAAAAATGCACGTTTTCCATAACTGATAACGGAAACGACAATAGGCCTACCATCGACAGAAATTTGTTAAGAATAATGTTATTTTAGCATGCAGCTAAGTAAAATCCATACGATGGATACAGATTCTTGGTGCGAGCCTCTCAATCTCGTCAAAAAGAAGACCAAACCAGTGGCAATTGTTGCGCCTTCGTCTGTTATTGACAAGAGTGTAGAGAAACTCAGGTTTGCGGAATCTTTTAATTCGAACATCAAGACAGGTGAAAATAAAAGCTTTGAGCAACTGTTTACCGTTAACGACGAAGAAATAAAAAGGCAAGGTATCGAAAACGAAAGCGATGATCAATTGCGAGAGGCAAATTTCAAAAAACAATTTCCTCCTCTTAACGCGGTTAGAAATTTTGCTGTGGGTAACAATGGGAGCAACAACCAGAAACACTCATACGATAGTTTATTGTTTAAACACACGCAGAATAAAGATATTGGCACAGAAGCAACTGGGAATGCTGACAAAGGGCACTATAGTGACGAGCCCAATAAAAGTGAGAAAGACAGTGATGTCTCTAGTGTATCAACAGATGACAAACAGTTTGTTCCTAAAACATTTTCAGACCCTTCTAATTTATATTCTGTGATTCATGACCTAGCTGCTAGTGACAACAAATTTCTCTCCGCTTTGTACATGAGCAGGCTTATTGCAAGTGCAGCTCCATCTCTTCCAACACTTCCAATTCCACTTAGTTATCATGCCCCGAATTATTTTACAGCCCCAAATTATGAGATGCCAGTTTCACCTATGACAGAACCAAGCAATGCAACTTCGAGTATGCTCCTTAGTAACTTCCTGTCTTTTGCAGATGTTCGTTCTCAGTTGTGGCAAATGCCTCCTAATTGGCAGGATATTTCAAAGATATGCTCACCTGCTTCTCCAAATGTAGTACCGAGCACTCCCCCAGTAGAAACACAAACCACTATCTGTAACACACCTGAAGTTCCTCCTTCATCACCCATTGCCAGTTTACCTAGATCCCCTAGTAAAAAGTCAAGAACAAGCAAAAAAGGGTAATTTTGTGTGGTAAATTTATTTATTTTTCTGTAATGATTCTGCTTGTTATTTAATATTTTGGTAAAACTCAATTTTCATTATAGGTCAACTGCACTGGATCAGAAAAACTCCACCTCTTCGACAACAGAGGGCACAAAAGCACAGGATTCAGCACAGACAAGCAACAACCAGGGTACGTTTCTCTTGCATGTTAATCACCTTTAGTTAGAAATTTGCAACTGTTTATAAAACTAATTTCCTTCTGTCAAGATTTATTTGTGATGTTAAAGAGTGAGGAAGTGAAAAGGTAATGTTCATTTGTAATGATTCAGTAAGAGTTCCTCTCTATGGCATCATAAACATTTCACGAATATATGCTTGTAGTGATAAAACTAATTTCCTTCTGTCAAGATTTATTTGTGATGTTAAAGAGTGAGGAAGTGAAAAGGTAATGTTCATTTGTAATGATTCAGTAAGAGTTCCTCTCTATGTCATCATAAACATTTCATGAATATATGCTTGTAGTGTACCTATGCTTTTAGTTTAAGGGGAAAAGATGACATGTTTCATTATAATACATTATCTTTGATTGGAGGTTAAGACCTTTATACTTCTAATAAGCTTTACATGGGAAAGATGGGGTTCTTTTTCTCAATGTCCAGTTCGTGATACCCTTGTTGAGCTTTTTCTTTGTATATTTGTTGACAGATAAGAAGAAGCCACACATTAAAAAACCCCTGAATGCTTTCATGCTGTACATGAAGGAGATGAGAGCAAAGGTTGTTGCTGAATGTACTCTGAAAGAAAGTGCTGCCATTAACCAAATTCTTGGTCGAAGGGTAAGTTATTTGCAAAGTTTTGTGTACATATATATATGACATGTATGTCTCCTTGTATTGCATGTAATGCTAAATTAGTATCCTTATAAAATATGTTGTGTGGGGTTTTAGACAAAGAAGTACATACTCGTGACTGGAAGAAAATGATAGGCACTGCGTGTTGCTTCATTCCATATTTTGTTTAAGTGTTTATGGTTTTGAAATTGAGAATTATCTTGGGTTTGTGTAATTTTACTGAAGCAGGAACAACTGTACCTTATCACGATTACTTACTACCAATACTACAGGAAATGCAGAATTGTTTTTTCTGTCGTTATGAAATCACAGACTGCTCAGTTTTGCCATTACAAGCTGTGATAGAGATTATGGATAAAGCATACAATTTTCCAAAAATGTGTTTGCAGCAATTTTAGATCTAAGAATTATAAATGATTTACCACCCGTACAATATTTGCCACCCATACAATAAGAATTCTGCTTCATTGTCCAACTTTGTCTTGTGTGACTAAAAACGATTTACATGTTTTCAGTGATTGCCCTTTGTGTAGTTAACATGAATGATTTTGTGGTTACTACATTAAATTTACTTCATTTTTATCATTATTGATGCATAACTTGTTCTCTATGCAATGTATATTCAGATCCATACCAGAAGGGAAATTTAAGGGAAAAAGTATATGCATCAGCTTATGAGCTTCAGAGGAGCTGATTACCCTCTGATTTCCACTTCACATTTATCAATTCTCAAACAGTGCCAGCAGGCTGTTTTCAGAGTTTGGGTGAAATATCATCAAACAAATATTTAGCAGTTGAGCTGGAATATTCTACATCAGTTTTAGTGCTTTGAGTTTTGTTGTGCTACTATGTCTGCTTACAGCAGCACTGAGCATTAATTGAGAAGACCAAGTGTGTGCTGCTACAGCATCGATGATGTGTACTATTAACACCTTGTAGTCATTTGCAGTACTATTAAACATGTAGGAAAGATTGTTTGTACATTATGCCTAATAAAGAAGTCAGAAGAGAAAGTGCCTGACCTTGTTAAGTAGGTTCTGTGAATGAATTGCTCATTTAGATAAAAAGATTTAAGATGACTGTAATTCACACCTGCACTTTTGCATCAGGAAGTGGTCTCTAACAAATAATAATGAAATGCTTTGTAACAGCACTGAGGGCACTAGTGTAGTTCCGTTCTTGTATTCTTGCCTGAAGAGACAGCTGAAGTAGATTTTTATTTCCCTTTCTGAACAACTGGAATAGTGTACCAAGCATTATTCTTCTGTCTATAATGTGTACACATCCTATACCACATTCAGGTTGGAAACAGGCTACACTGCCACTTACCAGTTCTTGACTTTATTCTAACTTACAGCTCAGATGATGAATGCCTTGGATTTGTGCAAAACAGTTTTAGAGACTGCTAGTCTCTATCAAAAGCACACAGGGAATTGTTAAGTGAAAGTAGTGATGGAAATATGGTTATCATGGACTCGGTGTTCTGTGGTAAATTCCCCCAGTATCTGGAGTGATACGTACATTTTGGTTCTAAAGTTGGGTCTGAGATTACAGTTATATAGAATATAGTTATTATGTTATGTGATACCTCAATAGTTGTGCAGTGTTCTTTTTGTGTTAACTACCATAAAATTTATAAGTCGCTTAACAGTTATGAAGCAGATCATAGTAGAAAAACACTGCAATGGGGAGAAAGAGAGTGAGAGTCTGTGTGTGTACTTTTTTGGTAAATTGACTACAGTATGTCAAGTCTTGAAAACAGATCAATGCATATTGTATTTTACTATTATTCTGAAACAGTAACATGTACATTTGTTTCCTTATTTTGCTCATACTCTTCAGATGTTTAATGATCTTAAATTATTGTAGAAATGTATATATGAATTATAAACCTCCAGGTACAATTTCCAGATTTAAATTAAAAAAAGTGAGTTAATCATAATGTGACTGACTGGGTTGGAAATTATAACCAGGAAATAAAATTTTGGTTCGAGGATGTTACAGTAAATACTATGTCAAAGAAAATCCCAGAAATTATAGGTTTGATGAGTTTCCTCACTTTTGTGATTTCAAAAATGAAAGGCACAGATAGTTACTACAAAGCAGTTAGACATAGGCTGATGGTTATTTGTGGCCTGTTGGTTGTAGTGGCACTCATTATCACGCGAAGAGCAAGCAAAATACTATGAGAAGGCGCGGCAGGAACGCCAGCTTCACATGCAGCTTTATCCCGGCTGGAGTGCCAGGGATAATTACGGATACGGCGCAAAGAAGAAGAAGAGAAAGAAAGAACGCTCCGCTGACCCAGGAGGTACCCTTTCCAGTAGTGCTAGAGCAGCAGTACAACAGGGTAGTGTGCGCGTGCCCGTGCCCTGAGCCTCCTCTTAACAGGATAGACATTCTGGCCCTGTAAATAGTTCCCTGCCCATGACATAGGAAAGTGTAATTACTACTGAATTATTTTTGCAGAGCAGAATAGGTTAAAATAGAAAGAAACAGTGATGTCTAACACTCAGTTCTGGAAGTGATTGCCTTGTGTCTCAGGAAAATACTCATATTGGAAATTTATATGCTGGGCTGTTCGTCTAATACAGCGTTGAAATGGAAGTTAGGAATCCCACAAAATTAAAAGAGAGAAGGAAGCCGTTTCAGTGCTAGGTTGTTTTGTGTTTGTAATTGCTTGTTTTGCTTCTCCCTTAGTGGCACGCGTTAGGGAGGGAGGAACAAGCCAAGTATTATGAACTGGCCCGCCGAGAGCGGCAGTTGCACATGCAGCTCTACCCCGATTGGTCGTCTCGTGCTAACTCTTCCCGTGGCAAGAAGAGGAAACGCAAACAAGAGACAAATGACGGAGGTACTTGCGGAAACCCACCTCAGAGTTCCATTTGACTTTAACGTGAATGCTGCATTTGAATTGCAATAGAGTCTAGCAATTGAAATTGATTGCTGGTGCAGGAAACTGGGGAAAGAGATAGGATATAGGATTTTGAGGGAAATATCCTGTATCCTGTCCTTTCACTGTATCTCATCAGTAGAAGCAAAAAAAATTGCTAGATACAATTACTTATGTAGCATCAAGCTAAGTGCAAGTGGAATGGAGTTTTCATTTTTGAAGTTTGTTGCATGTAGATTTCTATATTTTTTTCTGTAAGTTATTGGGGGCTCTGAATAAGTTTCAGGTTTTATCATATTCTTTTTTTGAGAAGGCATTTAATTTTTTCGTGGATCGATGGCCACTTATGTGTAGGATGTTCATTTTTGCAGGAACCTATTCTGCTTTTCAAAAATATCTCAGTGTAATGTTTTATTGGCACATGTACTTTCCCTTTTACTAATCCTGTAATTCCAAGCATTTTTTTCTTTATCCCATAATCCTTTCTGCGCACATTGCTTTGTTTTTATTTTTTGAATGCTTTGTTATAAATTGCTCCTAAAGATATTCTGCCAGTTAAATGCTGCATGTTTTTGAATTGCAAGTGGCACTAGAAATTTTAATTTATTTTCAACTTGAATTTTGGCTTCTGCATGTTATGCTGCACGCTTCTAATAATTGTGCATGGTCTATTTGTTTTTGTTTTTTCTTTCTTTAATGTATCAGTAATCTGATAATGTGTAATGTTTTTTGTAGGTAACAGCATGAAAAAATGCCGTGCCCGATATGGACTGGATCAGCAGAATCAGTGGTGTAAACCTTGCAGGTAAAAACAGTTTTCTTAAACAACTAGAATGTGTGAATTTATGCAAGTGTATGTTTGTGTCCTATTTGTGTGCGCGTGTGTGTGTTTTACTCTTTTTATTGTTTCTACTTTCTTATTTATGCCTACTTGTTGACTTACCTCTTTTTACTAATTCCAGTTTCAAGAAAATTGGATTGTTGTATTTGTAACACATAGCAGAACTAATTGCTCTTGTATGTTGATCATTATTTTTTAAATCCTGTTTGATCTAGGCAGACTCTACAATGGGGTTGTCTTGGACTGTAGTTTGTGGTAGCTGTTCATTAATGAGATCTGCAGTTGTAAATTTTTGTTACTTGGTAATCTCAGAATATTGAGAAAATTCCATTGGTCACATAATATATGTGTACACTGTTATTTTTGATGAACAAGTTGCTGGAATTGTGATTGGCAGAACATTTTAACAATTTCTTACCTGTGTTTTGCACATTGCAGACGTAAACTTTCACTGTATTTTCATTTTTTGGAGCTGACGTTTAGTGATATTCCATTTCTCATAAAAAAGTTGTCAGGTCAAGAACCCTGAACATTACAAATCATTGTCTGGGACCTTATTCAGAGACATTTACATATGTAGAGAAGTTAAATTTTGAACCTAAAACAGGAATACAATACAAGAGTTTCTTAAATACTGAAGTAACCTTCATTGTTAATTGTTACTGCAGGCATTAGGACTGAAATAAAACCACAGTGATTTTTTGATGACCAACATTTCTTTGAAGTAGATTTTGTTGCCTATAACAATCACCTGGTCATTTTGATCCCTCTTACAAGCATATCACATTAATCCATAATAACTAATGTTTTCAATATCTGTGTGATGACAAACTGCTACTAGTACCTGAATAGTTGAGGTGTTGAGCAGTATATTGGTACACAGAGGATGATCATTATTCTCTGAACTTGTGAGGCTCAATTGTTATGTATTCATGGAGTAAGCTTGGATTCCATGTGGATTATTTTGACCTACTGACCTTTATAAGATTATTTTTATCTCCAGTAGCTTTTGGCATATGAAATCAAGTCTGTATGCCATTTAAAAAACTGAAAGGTCTCTTCTGGCTACCTATTTCACATTCTCGAAAGGCCATCTTTTAGGTGGTGTCTTGTAATCTTTTGCTAGAATAATGCTATGGAAATTTCATCATCAACAGTGTGAGATACTTTTCATGCTATCGTTATTTGGTAATGTGTGGTCCATCTTCCTGGAATATCTACTTTTATTTACTGTATTTTATGTTTTCTGTTACTTGTTTTAGGGTTCCGTTGTCTCAAACGCCGTATACACTTGTTGCATTTTTTTGATTGTAATGCTTAGTGATCCCACTGTATTCAAACCTTCACTTGCATACTGAAGTTTGCCACATCACATTCAGTCTGTACTTCAAGAGTTATATTGTGTTACAGAGCACTGTTTGGTAGTGTGTCTATTATGTAGTACCACCTGAATAAGTAGTTTGTGTGAACAGGGCCAGTCCGTTTGCTGAACACACAAGGCAGTATTGTATGCTTTCATCAATGTTTTGTCTCATTTGTACATGCTGTAACTCTCTCTTTGGACTTACTAGGCATTCAAAAATGAAACTTCGTGTCCATATCTGTTCCAGAATGTTACGCAATACTGCATGTTAAAACTAAGCATACTATGGTGTACGCAGCATTACTTTTATCTCCTGCGATACACATTCGTGAGATTGTATTGTGGGAATAAGCCTAAGGCTCCTGAGTGGCTAGGTCTTTATTTATCCAACTGTTGTAGAAGATTGCTGACATATTATCAGTTACATGTAAATGAATGTTACAATAGAAAAAATAATTTGCCTGCAGTGACTTTTTTACGTTGAAGGACTATTGGTTTGGAATATCATATAGGGTGCAGTGTAGAGTTGTGTTATTTTCTTGAGAATAATGTGGATAGAATTGTGTGATGTATCATATTAATTATTTACATTAGTTTACAACACAGCTTGTGCACAAATGATTGCACTGGAGGAACTAGTCATTATTATTTGACTTTGGAGATAACATAGTTGCAGATATTTTGAAGGAATGTTTTGTCATCCATTTCATCGTTTCTTGTGATACATTTATTGTAACATTGTTACTTTATTTTATCATCGAAATAAGTAACATTCTTGTGAACTCATTAGGAAGTTGTGTATCTCTTCTGTACTAATTTATATTGCTTGTTTCTCCTTCTTAATGTTGCAGTGCACAGATGTGAAACCAGCTAATTTTTTTCTTGACTCTCATACATTGGATTTGCTAGTGCAAAATATTCTGTCACCCCAGTGTGTAGTCCTCCCCAGGGAAGTGACATATTGACTGTGCTGATCATAACCGATTATAGTGCAAGTAGGGCATTAATCTGCACTGTAGAATGTGTGTTAAAACACACATAAGCCTCCCTTTTGAAATACAGACTTCCTTCAGCTTATTGGGCAGCTACCTGTCCCATTTTTGCTTCTCGGTGGCTTTAATGTGCATCATCCCCTTTGGGATTCTTCCAGGACCTGCCAGATAGGTGCCCTCTTGGCTGACCTTCTTAACCAACTCAACCTCTTCTGCCTTAACACTGGAGCACCCACTTTCCTTTCTGACTCCTCGCACAGCTATTCCCCTATCCTTTTGCACTGCCCAGCTTGCCCATCGTCTTGAGTGGTCCGTTATTTCTGACACCTACTCAAGCGACCACTTACCGTGTGTTCTCTGTCTGCTGAGTCCTACTCCATCCACATGCACTCCCAAATGGCAGTTTCCTAAGGCTGATCGGCAGCTATACTCCTCCCTGGCAACCTTCGCAGAACAAGATTTCCTCAGTTGTGATGACCAGGTGGACTACCTCACCAGCGTTATCCTTATTGCTGCAGAATGTTCCATTCCTCGCACTTCGTGTTTACCACATCGTGTCCCAGTCCCTTGGTGGACTGAGGCATGCCATGATGCAATTTGCACACGGAGATGTGCTTTCCACATTTTAAACCATCACCCTATGCTGGAAAACTGCATTCATTAGAAACAGATGCTTGCAAAGTAAGAGCTAGTAGGATTTCGTTCACTAGTTCTTTCAAAAGCTCCGCACCTTCCTCTGTCATGTGGGCCAACCTCCGATGGCTCTCTGGAACCAAGATCCACTCCCCCATTTCCAGCCTGACAGTAGGTGCTGATGTCATCGAGGATCCTGTTGCTATCGCCAACACCTTGGGCCATCGTTTTGCAGAAGTTTCGAGCTCTTCCCCTGATCACCCTGCCTTTATACATTGGAAACGAGTGGAGGCGGCTCGGTTGATACCCTTCTCTTCTCCGAATCTTGAGTGCTACAATGCCGTCTTCACTATGAGGGAGCTAGATCATGCTCTCAGTTCAGCCCGGTCCACTGCCCCAGGGCCAGATGCTGTCCATATTCAGATGTTGCAGCATCTCTGTCTTGTGGGGAAGCACTTACTGCTTAACACATACAACTGCATCTGGGCTGAGGGCACATTTCCTGGACGCTGGCATGAAGCCATCGTCATACCCATACCTAAGTCCGGTAAGGACAAAAACCTTCCTTCTAGCTACCGCCCCATCTCTGTTACCAGCTGAATTTGCAAGGTGATGGAGCTTATGAGTCATGCCCAGCGGGTGTGGTGGCTCGAGTTTCACCATTTACTTATGAATGCACAGTGTGGATTTCAAGCGCGGCATTCTACAGTTGACCATCTCGTTACTTTGTATACCCACATCATGAATTGTTTTTTGTGGTAATTCCAGACTGTGGCTGTGTTTTTCGATTTTGAGAAGGCCTACGACACCTGCTGGATAACTGGCATACTCTGTATTCCTTACACGTGGGGCTTCTGTTGGCGCCTGCCCTGTGTTCTTTGGGCATTTGTACAAGACCAAGTTTTCAAGGTGTGTGTGGGTTCTGCCTTATCGGCCACCTTTATGGTGTGCCTCAGGGTTCCGTCCTTAGGGTCATCCTCTTTGCTATCGCCATTAACCCTATAATGGCGTGTCTTCCGCCGGATGTCTCCGGCTCCTTTTTTGTCGATGATTTTGCCATCTATTGCAATTCTCCACAAACCTGTCTCACTGAGTGGCGTCTTCAGCACTATCTTGGTCAACTTCACTCCTGGAGCATCGCCAATGGCTTTCACTTTTCCACTGACAAAACCACCTCTATGAATTTCTGGCGGCGCAAATGGTTCCTCCCACCATCTCTACATCTTGGGCCTGTTGCCCTTCTGTTCGTTGACACTACAAAATTCCTGGGGCTCATGCTCGATAGGAAATACTCTTGGTCATCCCATGTCTCTTATCTGGCAGCCCGCTGTACGCAGTCCTTCAATGTCCTGTGTCTCCTCAATCCTCAATGGTACTTCTTGGGGTGCTGACCGAACCAAGCCTCTTTTGTTTGTACTGGTCCCTTGTCCGTTCGAAACTTGACTATGAGTGCTTTGTTTATGTGTCTGCAAGTCCATCTCTTTTACGCCGTCTCAACACTATCCATCATCATGGCATCCGTTTGGCCATGGATGCCTTTTACACCAACCCAGTTGAGAGTCTGCACGCCGAAGCTGCTGAACTATCACTATACTACCGCTGTGACTTTCTCCTCAGCAGGTATGCACGCTGTTTGTGTGACATGCGTGGCCACCCCTTCTATGCCTCCTTCTTTGATGATTCCTTAGTTCGTCAGTATGTGGCTCATCCCTCTTCTCAGTTACCTTCTGGAGTCTGCTTTCGCCACTTGCTACGGCGGCTTAACTTCATGCTACCTGCGACTTTCCCAGTGGGTGTGAACCCTTCACCACCTTGTCTTCGTGAAGCGGCCGATGTTAATTTAGACCTTCATTCGCTTGCTAAGGACACTACTCCAGCCTCGGTCTATCGTTTTCAGTTTCACGACCTTCGCATGGAACTTAGCGATAGTACCTTTGTATACACTGATGGCTCTCGGACTGAGTGTGTGTGCCTTCGTCATTGGCACCTGTGTCTTTCGATATCGGCTTCAGGCACACTCCTCAGTACTAACAGCAGGGCTTTTCATGTTGTGTCAGGCCGTGGAGTACATCCGGGGACACAGCCTTCCCAATTGTGTACTTTGCTCAGACAAACTCTGCGCCCTCCAAAGTCTCTGTGCACTGTACACTGCTCATCCCTTAGTGCAGCGGGTCCAGGAAAACTGTCAGTTGCTCACTCTTGGTGGAGCCAGTGTCATGTTTCTGTGGGTCCCTGGTCATGTCGGTCTGCCAGGAAACGAGGCTGCTGTTGGTGCTGCCAAGGCTGCAGTCCTTGTACCTCAGCCCACGAGTACCTCTATTCCCTCCGATGATCTCTGCATTCCCGTCTATCAGGTGGTGGTGTCCCTTTGGCATCCCCAATGGTCCTCCCTTCACGGGAATAAGCTTTGGCTTATTAAGCCTCTCCCGGCACCTTGGACGACCTCCTCTTAGCCCTCTCAGGAGGAGCCATTTTAACTCGGCTGCGCATTGGGCACTGCCTTTTTAGCCATCATCATTTGCTCAGTAGCGCTGCCCCACCACTTTGTATGCATTGCGCCAAAATTTTAACTGTCCGCCACTTCCTGCTGGAATGCCTCTTTTTTTTTTTTTTTTTTTTTTTTTTTTTTTACAGCTGGGCTTGCCATTTGCTTTATCAACCGTTTTAGCGAATGATGTGCGGGCTGTCGACCGCATTTTACTATCTGCAAAAAGCAATATGGCGAAGGCCATTTAATTTTTAATTTTGGACCTCCATTTTTGTATGGTGTTTTTTTTTTTTTTTTTTTTTTTTTTTTTTTTTTTTTTTTTTTTTTTTTTTTTTTTTTTTAAAAAAAAGCTGTCTCCTATTCTGTCCATTGGGAGTGACATACAGTCGTTTCCCTCGTCTCTGTGTTTGTGTTCTATAGTTTTGACTTGCGTGCGTATGACCCCAGTTGTTTTCTGTAGCCTAAAACAAAATGAAACAAAACAAACTTTTGAAACAACTGAGTGTTTATAACCTATATTGTGCGGTGAAACAGACTGCAGTTAATTGTGTTGTACCTAAATGTTTTCTGTGTATCTTGTAAATTTGTATTCTCAGTTTTCTTATTTGTGTAATACCACTCAGTGAACCAAAATATAGTAATAGTTTCACAAAAATGTAACAGAATGCTTGCAATCACTTGGCATTAACACATAGTGTGTACAGTTTTACATGATTTATGTTATTCAAATGGAGTCTCTATAGATTGTGTCAATGATCTGCTTAACATCTTTATCCATTTATGAATTTGGTGAAAATTGTGTTGGAACAGTTCTATTATTTGTGAAATAGTTACAGCATACACACTATTGTAAATAGAAGTGTTGAAAAATGAGACAATAATAATTCAGTAACTACCGGTGGTAGAAAATATTGCTGATACATGCTGAATGTATATAGGTTCTCTTCTTGACGTCTTCCAGTCATTACATAAAGACGACACAACATTTTTCTCAATATTTGTAACTGTATGTAAAATTTGAAACGTTTGTTATTGAGAAACAGTACACATTATTCCTATAAAACATTAAGAATGTGACATGCTTTGTTTGTTTATTAGCTGCTGACACACACACACACACACACACACACACACACACACACACACACACACACACACACACAAATACTAACAACATATCACAAAGATTTCCTGTTTTCTAATTGTAATTATGATTACATGAATGGAGAAACTGTTAGGGCATTTTCGGATGAAAATTCCAGTGAAAGATTAAATAGCAAAGGCCGACAAGTGCAGATTACTATTGGTTAATGGTACAGATGAAGACGTATGTACAGGGCAAGGAACAAGTGAATACTTAAAAATAAGATTCATTGCAGAATTTGTTTCAAGGAGATACTAGAAAATGTCTTGTGATATGTGTGGAAATATGCTAATTTATTCGCTCTCGCTATTTGATACATTGATTTCTAAGCTTCTATGTACTGTGGTAACAGTTAGAAAAAGTTAAGTGCTGTGTTTTTGCAATAGTGATTTTCAAAGATGGTTGTAAATATTAAATGCAAATTTATTTTAAGTAGAGTTTTTTTAGACTTTGCAGTTTGAAACTCTGTTTAGAAATGGAAGCTTTGAAATAGGATGATCAGTCCAACTATTTTTTTCAGTGGCTGTATTGAGGCAGTTGATTTTTAATGGTTTTCTGTTGTTGTTACCGTTTGTTGGATTGTAGGATCAATTGCATTTTACCAAATGCAGTTTTATTACAGACTACAGTATATTTTAAACAGCTTTCTTATTTTGTCAAGAGACAGATATAATACCATGGCTGTAGATCTCAAAGGGCTGAACATTAACATCTGTGCCACATGAAAATTTCCAGAGGAAGCCCAGGATTTGAATGAAAGTAGCATATTGTACATACAAATTGATGAGAACAAACTTGGTTTTCATCAATTGCTTCTGTAAAATTTGTAAATAAGGTCAACTGCATTTTCAGTTCTGTATAGCTATATATTTTTTATTTTATTTTATTCTGTTTACTGTGTTTTTTTTCCTTCCTTTACATTTTGTTAACTTTACTTTAGTGCTTGTTTTTATTTTATTTGCATGTGATCACAGTTCAGAGTATAGACAACATGTTGCGTTCTTTTAACTGCAAGAGTAATTAAAGAATGCAAGATGTTGATTGTGAGAGAAAAATTGTGTGCCAGAAGGGGGGTTCTTACTGTGAAGGGTCTCACATTCTCAATCAGTATGAAAAGATTGTCACGTCTGTGAGAAGACACGTTACTTTTGAATTAATCCTTGTTTACGTGTGTGCTAATTCAGATATAAAAATTAGTTTTTATGCTTCATGAAATATTTATTTGTTCCAAAAATAAATCCTAATTGTTCTGTTATTCCTAGTCAGTAGTAACACTTCACAGAGTATAGATATTGAAAATGAAAAGAACGTAGATTGTCCGAAATGAAATAGCTGTTCAGTAATTGGAGGGGGACGGATTAATGCTGATTTATTTATTCACAGGTAGATAGATTTATGTTAAATCTTCTGTAATGGGTTGAACTGTGTTTGTTGCTTCCTTTCAACCAAGTGGGAATATATATTTTTTCGGGAATATATATTTTTTCGGAGCATACAGTTTCCAAATTTTGTGGTTGTGTATTAGACTTAATGTCCAGCAAGTCTTCTTGGTTCAGTTAATTATAAAGTCACTAGGGTAACAGCAAAAGAATGCTCAACTTCACCTAGTAGATTATGAGTAGTTTTTCTGGTCACACCCAGGATCCTTTTCTTCCTTAAAAAATTCAGAAAATGTGTCTTCCCACAAAGAAAAAAAAAGAGAAGTTTTTCTTTGTTTTTGTTTTTTCTAGCAATTTTATTTTAATGTATCAAAATTTGAAATACAGTGAGAGCCTTATTAAAACATTTCCTGGTTTGAGATAGACCACAGTTAAACATTAAAGGGGCATGGTTTACAATGTCACCTCTCAGTTGTCTGTTTAAAATTTTTCTTTTTTCAGTTATGTTTCTGTTAAATGTCATATACTTTCTCTGCTACTGTTTTTGTATCATTACAGATTCATTTCCAGCTGCAGGAAATGTGACTTAAATATATCTTAACCTAGTAAATTATGCTGTAGTATGTGCATTATATCAGCATCTTTGTCGACACATTTTCTGAAGTATGTATTGCCCTTTAACTTTCTGACTTTTGTCTCAGATAATTAAGAGGCATTGTAATTGGATTTACAAAACTCATGGAGAAGACTCGTGTAATAACACAGAGCTTCACTGGCTGACACACTAAAGGTTTTGTCGTGCTCCATGGTTTTTGTAAGCTCGTGAATAGAACAGAATATTGTAAAGTTTCTTTTAATGTTTATGCATTTACTTTTTTTTTACTATTTCCTAATTCTGTAAGCCTGTTAAGACTATTGTGATGAGTGCCCCTTTAATGCTGACTGGTGTTTCTATCTTGTGCTGCTGGCTGCAGTCCGGATGGGCCGAGCCACGGGAACCCCCCAGGGCACCCCCCCGGCCCCCCTGCAGGGCTGGGGGTCCATGCTAGCATTATCCATCATGGTAACACTACCACTAGCAATGCTGCCTCCCCGCAAGAACCCACATATGTTAATCTCTAGTCGATCATGAGCCCGAGGCCATCTGTGAGTCATTTACCATCTTCCGTGCTTTTTTTCCTACGAGGCATGTTGCAGTGTGCTGTGTTGTGCTTTTTTTAATCATTACTTGTTTGTGTTACCGTAGATAATTATAGTTTTTTTTATTTTGTTATTAATTCTTGAATGTGCATAAGAAGCCATTATTTAACCATTTCTGATATTAACTTTAAATTTTTATGTGGTTTTACATGTCTGTATCTTTAATATTATTATGACAAATTGCACTGTTGTCGGCAACAATAGATATATACACACAAAATTTGTCTTCTTTTATTTTATTGAGTTGAAAGCATTTTATAATTTAGAAAGATGACATAATCTGCAATCATATATAAATGTGCTTCATCAGCAGTGATGGGGCAACCACACCTCCACCCTCCTTCCCCTCCTATCAATACTGTACTTAATTTGGTATTTGTGTGGCACTTTTCCTATTTATCTTTTTCTGTATCAACTTTTTAGTTTCCATATTTTTCAGACTCCGTCCCAGAACTTGCCCATACATAGTGCTCACAATTTCAGGTCTTCTTTCTTTAATGTACATACGGCTATATCAGTATCCTGTCAGATGGCTAATTGTCAACTCTGATTCATAAGGAGTGAATCATGCATGTCACTGCACATTTCCAAATTGCTGTAACTGTTCCATTTAAGTTTCTATGGATGGCATGGTTGTTTACTTAATTGGCTTCCAGCATACATTTTATTGTTTGCTTTCTGTGTTTTAATTTGTTTTCCATTTTCTGATAAACTTTTAACAAAATTTTGTTTTTGTAGTTTTTAACTATTAGAGTATTCCAGGAGTTTTTTTTCCTGATATCACATTTTATCTGAAAACTGTGAAAAGTGTGTGTTATACTGTTTACATAAAGCATGTGTGTAGCTGAGTGTTAGTATCTTCAAAAGAATGAATGCATGTATAACAGACAAATGTGGTTTACATATTTACTGAAGTAGCATGTTGTGATATACGATTTACGTGCAGGTCCAGACACTGTTTCAAGTAGAGGTAGATATGCAAGCAGGAACTGCAGCAAACTATAACTCTCAATTATTGATAAAAGTAAATAAGTTATCAAAATGCTTTCGATGAAACTGTTTGTGCATCTCATTTGACTCTTATAGTGTCTTACTTGCACAGTCTGTTACTAGCCCTTAAGTGGAATACATATTTTAAAATTGCATTTTTATCCTTTTTCATAAATTACCATCAAAATTTGACATTATAGGCGCAAGAAAAAATGCATCCGCTACATGGAATCTGGTGAGAGTGCAGACGGCAATCAGTCGGAGGATAATCTCGGTAGCTGCGGGAGTGCGGGCGAAGCGCACACCCCACCCGACGACGATGCAGACGGCGACGGAGAGAGCTTGCCCCACTCACTGTCGAGCCCCGGCGGCCTGAGTGGGCTCTCCAGCCTGACATCGCCGTCGATGATCCTGCCCAGCCCCGGCACGAGCCTGGCGAGCCCCTCGGTGAGCCTGGCCAGCCCCTGTGTCAGCCTCCAGAGCCCCCTCACCCCCCATGATCCGTCGGGGTCCTCCGCCTATGAGTGCAAACCTCCGGTCACGAACAGTGTGCCCCTCCCACTGCCACCCCCATCACTCCACCACCACCACCATCCGCCGCACCAGCACCACCCGCCGCCGGGTCCTCAGCCGCACCGGAATCCTGTCGGGACCAATCCTCGGGACGTTAATAATCCGCTGAGTGTGAATCAGCTGACAGGTCAGTGCATCAAGAGTGAAGGTGGTGGAACTGGGCAGGACTCTTCGTCTGCGTCGAGGCCCGTCATCAGTGTCACGTAGCGGTGGCCGACCTCTGACCCCTCGTGAGTGGTCAGATCGGCTGTGCGGGGCCCGGGGACCGGTTCTGTGCGCGTTTAATGTGTCGGTGGTTTTCAGGCTCTATGTGGATGATTTAATTCTGGACAGAAGTGAAATACTCAGGACTATGTGGAAAGAAGATTATGCATTACAAAACTGCATTTGAAAATGTATTTCGGATGTTTGTGTATTAGTTTTGTTTTGGCCAAAACACTGTCACAATTTTTGTTATTGAAGAATATGTTCCTTTGTGCCAGATATGCTTATTTTTAAACTGCAGGTGCATTTCCTGAGAATGTCTAATGACCGTGCCGTAGATATTTTTACCCGTCGTCTCCTCTGCCCTTCTGTGTATTTTTCTGTGTGGCGAAAATTGTTTCTCACTGTCAGTTTTATCAGTAAAAGATACTGTTTTGTTCCCCTGACAGATTTACAGGAAGAATGCATTAGCACAATTTCAGAATAGTTAACCTAGATCTGAATCATACTAGTACTTTAAACAGCTAGTTTGTCAATAACTTTTCACGAAGAGGTCGAATATCTAGTATACAGTACAGTAGCTACTCATTTCTGCAGCACGTTCAATCCACACTTGATAAATACTACACAAATATATGAGTCTGCATTGAAATTATGTAACAAATGGTTTCACATTATCAGTCAGATCAGCAGTGAAATCTCTGTGGTTACCCATTTGATCTCTCTCTCCTCCCCCTCCCCTCCCCTTTTGTGGTTTTGACTTTGAGAGGCAGGGGTTCAAGCTTATTCTCGTTCACAAGCGCTCCAGTTCCCACTTAAAATACATGATACATTTTCCATCTGTTCCCGTAATAAACTGATGATTATGGTGTAAGTATATACTGCCACTAAGTGTTGGGTGGTTTTACAGTCCATTTATTACACCAGTTCTGAAATACATCAGTGCTTCTAAATTTGTGAATGCTATACCAAAGTATGAATCTTAGATAAATCTAGTCTATTTTGCTACACTGTACAGGAAGGAAAAAAATCTTAACACTGTGGCAGTGGAAAAATATGGGCATTTGTTCCCAGAACCAGAACTGTGGTAGGCCATACTTTGATTTTGTCAGTAATATATACCTACAGAATGTAAACTTGTTTCATCGAGATAGATTTGACATGTGAAAGTTTAACATTTAGTTTGCATGACGTATTTGTAGTATACATTGAGCATATTTACAGAACTGTGTAAATCATATATTTTTCACAACTAAGTAATGACCCCTGCCTGATCAGAATACCTTCGGCACTCCTTGCTTGTTTCATTTATGTGCCGATACCAGGAACAAGTGACTGGTCAACTGTAAATGCTTTTTCTTGTCTAGAGCATTTGCTGTTTACCAAAAATTTCACATAAGATTGCTCATAACTAGTATTTTAGATATTACATTTTTTAAAGCCATATTGTGTTTTATAGAAGTCTCCTTAAAGTTTTATGCCATGGAGATATTATGTGCCATTTCCTGAAACTGATTTTTCCTAATAAGTAATTTCTGTTATTAGTATTGTTACTTTTTATATGTGGTGTATTATGTATTTAAAAATGTGACACGAAACTGTTTGTTCGACACTACAGGATGCCTGTATGACTGAGAATTGAGTGAGGAACAGCTCCCTCTTGTATGTCTTGTCATTGTCTGACATTCTTAGAAGCTCTACAACAGGGTCACAACACAGCTTCACAGTGTTATTACATACTGTTAGTTGAAAAGAAATATGCATTCTCTAAGATACTGATTCATGAGAAAAGCCTACAGTGACAAAATGCTAAATTATATATGCATGGTCATTAAGATTAACTTGTGATATAAGAATAATCTCTCTTCTGTTAAATAGGCAATTCAGGATCTTCTGATAAATTATTTAAGCACATCCTTTTTATTCCATCTGGTACTGTAAATAAAATGGTTGGAATAGGAGGACATGCATATCTTCCTATAAGCTGGGCGAGTGCAATGGAAATTGAAGATGTGGTTTTGATGTTTTGTTAATTTGTCAGCTGAAGGTGTTAAATACAAATAAAAATTGTGGAAACAGTCACAGAATATCAGAAAGCAGCAGTTTAATAGTAAATGTGATATATATTTGTTGTATTGGCTTTGCAGTCAGTGTATTGTAACCATGATTCATTTCATTTTCATCCTGATAAAAAATTATTCTCTCTTGTGTGAAATCCATTAAATATGGAGATTCAGTACATAATTTAATGTACAAATTATGGAAGGTTTTGAATTGGTTTGAAAAATTTATTCTACAGTTACTCACATTTTTAACTGTGTTCAATTTTGTTATTTGTTGTTATGTACTGGTGTTCCTATAACAGCATCACTTCCCTTTTCTATTTTGTAGATTGGCTGTCATTTAAGATGTTAAAGTTTATGTAACAGTAATAGAGAATTATTTCATATATTTATGTGCAAAAAATAATTAAAGAGAGATCCTGATTTGTATGCCATTGATTTGTGGCATTATGTACAGATGTTGTTTTATAAAAGAAAGATTTTTTGTAATATGAAAATGTGAAGATATTGTGTATGTAGTCTGTTAAAGAATGAGGATTTTTAAACCTTGTAATAAATGTAATCATCATTTACCTTCTACAAATGTGTATCAAGGGCATGATATACAGGATTGAGAAATACAATATTAACAAAATGGCAAAATTTATCAGCAATTTCGTTTTAATTTAAAGGACCGATATTTTTTCTTGTACTCTTGTAGGTGATCTAAACGTGCCAGACTCTTGTTTCCTTGTGAATAGTAAGTGTATAATGTAAAGCATTGAAAATGCGTGGATGTTAAAATGCAGTTACATTATCACCTTGTAATGTAACTCAAGTATTTAGAGGTAGCTAAATAATGTTTGTATAGTAGCTATACCTCAGTTTCCAATATTTGTTGTAAGTAAAGAACCGTCATTTATTACAGCCGTTTGATCTCTCATTCTTCCCTAACCTGGCGATTCCCGCACTACAATGAAATGTGCCCAGAGCATTTGTTATGAAGAGGAACTCTGTACATCTGTTCCACAAGAGTTATGAAAAATAGCCATGCAGCCAGTTGATATAATAATTGTAAATATTCCATAACAATTAGCAGACACCACACATTTTGGCCAGTCATAGAAAAGATAGGAGACCGGAAATAAAAAGTAAAGGATTAAACAAAAAAGAGGAAAGATGGTCTCATCTCCAGCTGATTGACATGTGCATCGTCATATGTAAACACACAATTGGCTACCATATTATTGAACTTTCTGTGCACTGCGATGACAGTTACTGCAACGAATTGACCCATTAAGGACCAAGTATTAAATAAATATTTTTTTTAAATGTTTATTTAATCTAATTGTACACTAATATAGACATAAATATACAAAAAGGAAATATACAGGTCCTAACTAAAGTACAGCAAAATGTTGCGTTTATGCAACTTTGGGACTACGAGTCTTATTTCATTCTCTTATGAAATGTTTGAAAACAGTTTGAATGGAAATGCACATTACTTTTTTGCATTAGTAAACTGTTGTACTTTTACATACCCTACATCTTCTTCTTCCTTTGTGTTCCTCCTCTATTATGTGGCCTACATCATCTTAGCATATTCCTTTCAGAAGAGAGCATTTGGAAGGATGTTTGTGAGTGCAGTTTGACTGTTTCCTTCATTCTCGGCTGCAGTATCGTCTGATTTCATTAGAGTCATGCATAAGTATGATCGAAATTCAAGTTGTGACAAATTTTCTTCCTTTGCAAGACTGTACAATTTCCATGAATTCACAGTTATACTGTCAATCAAGTTGGTGAAGAGAGGCCACCAACATTTCTTGCCTCTTATTCGAATGCTGTAATTGGCAATAACATTATTGTGTAAATCATATGAACCCATACGTTCATTGTACTGAGTTATTATCTGGGTTGGAGCAGAGAAATACTTTTCTTTCTGACTGTTCCTTTTTTTGCATTTGTTAAAGGCTAGATGGTGCCGTTGTTGGTATCTACTGTCACAGTGGAATTGTCATTCCGCTTAACCATTGTGGTTAATCATCATGACTTCAGCTTTATCATCGAAGAGAAAGTCAAACACACACTTGCCTTTTTTTCTTCATGCTTGAGGTGGATTCCAAAGGGCACTTTGCAGTGCAGTTCTCCCAATTAGTGCCAGTGGCAAAAAATCCCTTTTGTCTTAAAATACAAAATAAAGAATAAGAGGAAAAGAAATTACCAATATATATATATAATGACAAGACGGGTCTTCAACAACTGAGAGCAAATTCAAACTACTTGTGTACCCAAAGAAAATTCAGATGTTTCACATCCTGCCATCTCCCCACCATAATGAATTAATTTGTACAAGTAGCAATTTGAACTCCATAAACACCACAGTTTGATGCCAAATCTGACAGGTTTCCCCTTGATGAACATCTTGCAGGAATGTCTCCCAAAATAAGGGACCATTTCCTCTTCCTAAACAAGAAAATCTTCATCAATGTCTTCTTCATATGTGATCTGATCAACACCTGGAGGATGTCCAGTCGATGCTGTCTGCAACCTCAAGTTCTTCATCTTCATTCAATGTAGCCATAACTTCCGCAGTAGATAGGGGTTTTGTGTAATAATCAGACATTACTAAACAAGCAGAAATCCCTGTATGTACTGTCTGCATTCATTTACAGCAGAGCTGTGGTAAATTGTGATTCAATTCGTAGTACGCAAAAGTAAATAAAATGCAAAACTTCTATAAACTGACATACTGGTAGCGAACTTTTGATCAGAGTTATTGTTCCAATATGTTAACACACTTAAACTGCAACCAAACTGAATGAATACCTTTCAAAGGCTAACAGTAATCAACTGTTCGGTTGAAAATGGAATACCGACATAGTATGGTAGAATGAAGCAGCCGTGTTTCACAAATACACTCGGCGGTCCCAAAGTTATGAAAAAGCAACATTATTGTAAATAGCAAAAAAATAGTTTGAATTCTAACTGACATCTATAAATACACTCCTGGAAATTGAAATAAGAACACCGTGAATTCATTGTCCCAGGAAGGGGAAACTTTATTGACACATTCCTGGGTTCAGATACATCACATGATCACACTGACAGAACCACAGGCACATAGACACAGGCAACAGAGCATGCACAATGTCGGCACTAGTACAGTGTATATCCACCTTTCGCAGCAATGCAGGCTGCTATTCTCCCATGGAGACGATCGTAGAGATGCTGGATGTAGTCCTGTGGAACGGCTTGCCATGCCATTTCCATCTGGCGCCTCAGTTGGACTAGCGTTCGTGCTGGACGTGCAGACCGCGTGATACGACGCTTCATCCAGTCCCAAACATGCTCAATGGGGGACAGATCCGGAGATCTTGCTGGCCAGGGTAGTTGACTTATACCTTCTAGAGCATGTTGGGTGGCACGGGATACATGCGGACATGCTATGTCCTGTTGGAACAACAAGTTCCCTTGCCGGTCTAGGAATGGTAGAACGATGGGTTCGATGACGGTTTGGATGTACCGTGCACTATTCAGTGTCCCCTCGACGATCACCAGAGGTGTACGGCCAGTGTAGGAGATAGCTCCCCACACCATGATGCCGGGTGTTGGCCCTGTGTGCCTCGGTCGCATGCAGTCCTAATTGTGGCGCTCACCTGCACGGCGCCAAACACGCATACGACCATCATTGGTACCAAGGCAGAAGCGACTCTCATCGCTGAAGACGACACGTCTCCATTTGTCCCTCCATTCACGCCTGTCGCGACACCACTGGAGGCGAGCTGCACGATGTTGGGGCGTGAGCGGAAGACGACCTAACGGTGTGCGGGACCGTAGCCCAGCTTCATGGAGACGGTTGCGAATGGTCCTCGCCGATACCCCAGGAGCAACAGTGTCCCTAATTTGCTGGGAAGTGGCGGTGCAGTCCCCTACGGCACTGCACAGGATCCTACGGTCTTGGTGTGCATCCGTGCGTCGCTGCGGTCCGGTCCCAGGTCGACGGGCACGTGCACCTTCCGCCGACCACTGGCGACAACATCGATGTACTGTGGAGACCTCACGCCCCACGTGTTGAGCAATTCAGCGGTACGTCCACCCGGCCCCTGCATGCCCACTATACGCCCTAGCTCAAAGTCCGTCAACTGCACATATGGTTCACGTCCACGCTGTCGCGGCATGCTACCAGTGTTAAAGACTGCGATGGAGCTCCGTATAGCACGGCAAACTGGCTGATACTGACGGCGGCGGTGCACAAATGCTGCGCAGCTAGCGCCATTCGACGGCCAACACCGCGGTTCCTGGTGTGTCCGCTGTGCCGTGCGTGTGATCATTGCTTGTACAGCCCTCTCGCAGTGTCCGGAGCAGGTCTGGTGGGTCTGACACACCGGTGTCAATGTGTTCTTTTTTCCATTTACAGGAGTGTAGTAATGTAGTATGATAACAGAAGTTTGAAAGAAGTTTACTGTATAAAATTCATTTGAAAATCAACCCCTGCTAATTAGGAAAGAAAATGGAAACTTTCGCAATGAAATACCCAAATTTATATGGGAGTTGAAAATTCACAGTGGTCAACTTTACAGTTAGTGATCTAAGTAAAATGCTTAAACATGTTTTTTTCTGATGTTCTCTTAATGTTTTACTAAGGAAATTCGAAATCTGTGCAACTAATTTTATATAAAAATAATTGCGAATGAAATGTTGCGTTAGCACAATTTTGTGCCTTGATGGGTTAAGTATCTGTTCCAATGTAGTACTTCACATGAATATGTCACACAAGCAATAGACAGGGAAGGCTTTGGCAATCACAGGGTGGGAGGAGACTGGTTGTTTAGGCTTTATCTGTCTCGATGATTGAGCATTCAGAATGTGAAGCAGAAAGTCTTAGAACAGAAAAGCACTACTGAAGTATACATAAATATTGTAAAAAGCAGCAGAAATACAGTTATTAATTCATTCAGTTAATTACATGCCCATATTTGTGTGTGCAAAAAAGAAAAAAAGAGTGCTACTGCTGACGCATTTCAATCTGAAATGTTCCTCATAAACACTAGTCCAGTAGTTTGCAGGTTTAGAAAAATATCTGAGTGGATGTGTGATGTAATAGACCAATCTGTTAAAACAATTGCTCTTGGGCTGCTTTTCAGACCTTGTAATGGCATATTGTGAATGCAGAGCAGGTTCTTTAAAAGTTCTTACTTTCATTTTTAACTCTTAATCTATTTGCATAAACACATTACTGGCTCACATACTTATATATTTTTCTCAGCTTTGATGCCTGTACATTACAAGAAAGTAAATTTCAGAGCAACTAAAATTTTGAAACTTATACGTAAAATATTATGAGAGTAAAATGTGGATTTATAGATGACATGGACGGGAACTGTAAATGTAGAATGAGGACAGATTGTTATACAGATGGAGATTCATTAATTTACATTTTTCTGGAAATACAAACTTGTAAAAGTGGATTAAAAAAAGGGGGGGCTTACTATATAAAACTGAACAGTGAACCAAGTGGTGGTATACAATGACTGCTGTTGCTGGAGGAGCAGCTTAAAACCGTCGATTTATACATCACAGACGTTTTTAATAAAAGTCGGAGACCAATAGTTCCTTTTTGCAGTATTATAAACTGAGGGAGTCCAAGAGTGGTAATGTGGTCAGTGATGAGAAAATGTTTTTTTTTATAACTTTTAGGAAAAAGTGTAACCATATTTTCACATATTGTATTCATGTTATAAGTAAATTTGTTATAAAATCTTATCACCCCTCCCCCATTGACAGCCTAGCAGAATGACTCAACTGAAGCAACAAACAGAGTTAGTAGACCAGAATACATATATTGCAGATATGATTCTTGCAATAATTGTATGACATTTACGTCATATTCTTTTACATTAATTTTCTAAAGGCATTTTGTTCTCATTCCCCAGAGTTTAATGTTGCAATCAGTTTCATTCTTCCAAGTACTGCACTGTTTCGTTTTCTTAATTCTTTTCCTTTTTATATATTGTTGCTCTTATGGTTCTCTCTCCTTTGTCTGATTTAACTGTGTGTAGTTTCTTCTAAAATTTATGGGAGTGGGAGGTATAAAATCAAAACTTCCTGAAAGGGATTATATTTTGGTAATTTGATAGCATTTAGTTTTATTCTTCGTTCGAGTTATGGGAACCAGTTAGCTTGTGTTCCCATTGTTACCTCAACTTTATGGCCCGTGTCTACAAAATGAATAACCTCAGCAAATAATTGTTTGTAAAGCAAATTAAAACATTCTTTCCCTTCCAGTGAAACTCATACCACCTTCTGTATTTCTGTGAACTGTGAAACAATGTACTTGCCAATAAGATCTAGAAAGAAACTTTTCACCACTTATCATCCACTACAATTGTTTTTAACCATATCATGTCTCTGCTAGAAACTTGATAAATTCACAACAGTTATTGCTGTTGACTAGTGTGCCTAGGAAAAGAGTGTTAAAGTAACTTAGCAACACCCTTACCAAGTTTCTCTGAACTTTGGCCTCTCACAGACATAAACACCAAAACAACATTGTTCTTATTTGCGTGTACCATGCATGAAATATGTTCACACTAGAATCTGCTTCAAACATTCGATCACCCACGTGCCATGTGATTGTGCCTTATTCCCTGGTTACCTGCAATGTGTCACAGATAAATTGTATTTGGTGGTACTGTTTGTAGGTCATACTTATGAGGATTCATTGGACTCAAATTGCACTAGTATGAAAATTGTTTCAGTGTTTGCAGACATAACAAAAAATGTGTAAAATTTCAGTTTACTTGAAACATAAATTACTAGATGGACCTGTATTAAAACAAAAATTAACGTATATTATTTAACATTTTTGACCAGAAATACAGCTTTTTAAATAATTTACAAGTAAATAAATAGGACAAACCTAGGATACAATTTTCAAATTTTTTGTGACATTGCCAGTAATCTTTCCTAAGTCTATCTGGATGAAAACAAAACCACAATCCTTACAGGTTGATGTATATTGTATGTTCAGGATTTATTCAGCAATATATAACTCCACTTCTTACTTAAATAGACTGTCTAAACCTATTAAGATGTTTACACTCATATTTGGTAACACGAACACAGATTGACTAAAATGCATATTATTACTGTTGCAATTAATAAATGCCTTCTTGGTAACTTGAGTACTGCTTATTTTGTTCACTTCTTTTGCAAGGGTGTCAAAGATATCGGAGGATAAATATATACGGGAATAAAAAGACAGCAAAAACTTTTCAAACATAAATTTACTTTATTTTGAAAGAGAAAATTGTACTTCACTTGTTCCATGCGAAATGGAGTACACAGGAGTAGCACTGGAGACTGCAACAATGAAATGGAAAACTGGACTATTCAGTAGCCTCCTGAAAATAACAGAAAACAAGAGTATGCAATGTAACATTACATGTTTAACAATTGTTGAACAAAGCAGTAAGCAATATAACAATTCCACGTTTAATGTTCCTATCAGTTCTTGTACTGACTATATTTATCTACCTATTCACATATAGAATATTTCGTCACTGTCTTCAGAGAAGACCTCAGTTCGCTTGTACGTACGTTCCCCAATCATACTGTAATCATTGGTGGAGACATTAATCATTAAAAATTAATTGGAAAAATTTTAATTTTGTTAATGTTTGGTGTGATAAGATGTCCTATGAAACTACTAAATGCCTTCTCGGAAAACTACCTAGAACAGATAGTTAAGAACCCCACTCATGATGGAAATATATGGGACCTGAGGGCAACAAATAGATCTGGTTTCTTTGAGGATGTCTACATCGAAACTAGTATCAGTGACCATGACACAGTTGTGGCAACAATGATTACCAAAGTACAAGGGACAGCTAAAACAAGCAGAAACATATATATCTTCAGTAAACTATATTTAAAAAAATCAGTTACTTCTTATCTCAGTGAGGAACTCGAAACATTCAGCACAGCGGGTCGGGAGCATGTAGAGGAACTCGGGCTCAAGTGTAAAAGAATAGTTGACAAAGCATTGGATGGATATGTACCCAGTAGAACAGTTCATAATGGGAGGGAACCTCCATGGCATACAGTCACTGTAAAGAACTTCCTAAAGAAACAGAGACTGCTCCGTAATAGATGTAAAACAAAGCATAGGCCCATAGATAGAGATGTTGAATGAAATGTGTTTGGCTGTCAAGATAGCAATGTATGATACCTTCAATAATGTCAAATGATCTTTCACAAAAACCAAAGAAATTCTGGTCATGTCGAAGGTACTATC
Organism: Schistocerca gregaria; assembly: GCF_023897955.1. Taxonomy (NCBI): domain Eukaryota; kingdom Metazoa; phylum Arthropoda; class Insecta; order Orthoptera; family Acrididae; genus Schistocerca; species Schistocerca gregaria. The sequence goes on along the minus strand of NC_064921.1, from coordinate 800,208,571 downwards.
CAGTCCCTAACTAAGGAGACAGGAACTGAAAATGAAGGTAGCAAAGGAAAAGCTGAAATGCCTAACTCCATTTTCAAAAGTTACTTTACAAAGGAAAACCTTGGAGCATTGCCCCTGTTTAATCCTCATACCACCGAAAAGATGAATGAAATAAGTATTAGCGTCAGTGGTGTTGAGAAACAGCTGAAATAATTAAAAACGAATAAAGCTCCAGGGCCCGATGGAATCCTTGTCACCTTCTATCCTGAATTTGCGGATGAGTTAGCCCCTCTTCTCACTATAATTTATTGTGAATCCCTTGAACAAAAAACCACGCCCTGTTCTTGGAAAAAGGCACAGGTCACACCTGTCTACAAGGAGGCTAGTAGAAGTAATAATAAAAAATAAAAAAAAAACACCCTCAGATATCTTTAACATCTTAGAACATATTCTGAGCTCGATTATAAAGAGGTATATTGAACAGAATGACCTCCTCAGTGCCAACCAGCATGGTTTTTGAAAACATTCGTCATGGGAAACCCAACTTGCACTTTTCTCACATGAAATATTGAAAGCTTTGAATCCAAGGCAACCAGATAGATGCAGTGTTTCTTGATTCCCAAAAGGTATTTGACTCATTACCGCACCTACACTTATTATTAAAAGTACTATCATATGGGGTATCAACTAAAACTTGTGACTGAATTGAGGACTTTTTGGTAGGGAGGATGGACGCAGCATATATCTCGAATGTAGAGTCACTGTCAGATGTAGAAGTAACTTCGGGTGTGCCCCAAGGAAGTGCGCTGGGGCCCTGCTGTTCATGTTGCATATTAATGACTTTGCAGACAACATTAATAGTAAAATCAGACTTTTTGCAGATGATGTATTTATCTATAATGAAGTACTCTGAAAGAAGCTACATAAATAATCAGTCAGATCTTGACAAGATTTCAACATGGTTGCTCTAAATGTTCAAAAATGTAAAATTGTGCTTCACAAAACGAAAAATGTAGTATACTACAATATCAATGAGTAAATGTTGGAATTAGCCAACTCATACAAATACCTGAGTGTAACACTGTGCAGGGACATGACATGGAGTAATCACATAGGACCGGTCATGGGTAAAGCAGCTGGTAGATTCTGTTTATTGGTAGAATACTGGAGAAGTACAATAATGTACTAAAGATATTGCTTAAAAATCTCCCATGCGACCCATCCTAGACAATTGCTTAAGTGTGTGGGCCCCTTCCAGATAGGACTAACGTGATATTAAAGATATGCTGAGAAGGGCAGCACAAATGGTCACTGGTTTGTTTAATCCAGGGGAGAATGCCACAGAGATACTGAAGGAACTGAAATGGCAGACTCTTGAAGACAGGCATAAACTATCCCAATAAAGTCTATTAACAAAGTTTCAAGAACCGGCTCGCACACACATGAATCATGAGGATAAGATTAGAATAATTACTGCACACGTAGAGGCATTCAAACAATCATGCACTCTGTACATAAATGGAACAGAAAGAAACCCTAATAAATGGTACAATGGGATGTACCCTCTGCCATGCACATCATGGTGATTTTCAGAGTATAGATGTAGATGCAGATTCAGTGTCTTTTCAACAAACTATTTTTGATGTGTGGTTGCAGTGCAAGAAATATGTCTGAAGAATCTGCTGAATGGGCGAAATAAAAGACAGCAAATCCAACATATCCTTGTTTTCGCATCCATCCCGTGTGTCACTGCTTGCCTTTTTCTGGTAGCTGATGTGCTGGCCTTCCTTCACCTTTCTGTGCCAAATTAATTTCATGGAACTGTATATCAGGATTGGGGCTGTTTTCATATTTTAGTGAATGTGCACATTCCTTTCTGTACCTCACCCACTGAATTCTAACCAATCCACTTTGTGACCATCTACGGTTTTGTTCTGGTGTACAATGGCTGCTTCAAATTTCTTTAAGGATAAAAAGTAAGTATGCATCATGTGCAGTATTTTAAACAGATTTTTTTCTTGGATTCTTTCACAATGGTTATCCAGTCATGTGGCAAATAAATAATGGTTGCTTCTCTAAACTTTGCTTCGATCAAGCCAAGCTTGGCATCATTTATTATGTACAAATGCCCTCACACAACAGATTTGTGGTCTGCTTTCTGTTTCCATACCAGGTTCTTGTAATAGTTTCTTCAGTGCAAGTGCCAGAGTTATGTTCTGATTTTGTCCTGCATACTGTCAGAATACAAAATCACAAACTTGAAATGTTTTTAGCATGTTCCTTGAGATGATTAATTAGGTCTTGGATCCTCTTCCCCCCCCCCCCCCCCTCTTTGGTTTCTTCCCACATGTACACAAAACCATCCATTTTATTAAACGAATGTATTCCATAGTTGTATACATAGAAATTCCTCTTGTAGTATGCTACTGATGTAGACACTTTTGGATATGGGCATGCCTTCTGTAGATCAACAGTCAGTACGTACAAGTCATTTGAAATATTTGCTGCATCTGATTATCTGATTTCAAATTCTCCCTAGCCTGAGCAGCTTTTCTTAAGTGCTCATTTCTTTCCTGCACCACGGACAGCAATGTAGCTTCATTCTGTTCCTCTGAGATCTTTGTGTTAATTTTATCACAGAAACTGCACATTCTTTGATGATGTAGTAATGGAGATTTAATTTTGTTGAAATGAATTAGTAATAGGATTTCTCTTTTCCTGGTGTCTTACGTTCTTTATCACATATCTGGATGTACATACTGTACATTTTGGTAATAGACAGATCTGGGTCTAAGTATTTTCTTTCAGGTTTTTTGTTTTGTGTGTAATGGCTCTCAAATGTCTGGCTTTGATATACTATGATACAAACCTGATGCTTTGGTTTTCCACCTCTAGGAAATACATAAATGACACTGATTCCTGATTTCCAGAACAATTTCGCAGCTATCTCCTTTGTACTCTGAATGGGAGTACTGTTCTCCGAAGATAAATATTTTGTTGTGAATAGTCACCTTGGTTCCAGAAAGAACCAAACAATTTCCTAGAACTCTCTTCTGTTATTATTGCAGAGCATTTTAATCAACATCTGCAGATTCCTTTGGTAACCAATTGACCCTCCTGGTTGTACATTCATCTCCAGTATTTTGGAGAGTTTTCCTGTTTTGGTTTTCCAGGTCTCCTCATTTCATGTATGTTTTCTTCCTCTCTGCTTTAATGGTGACTGACTATAATAAAAATAGCTATTACAAATACAAAAAGTAAAATTCGAGACATGTAAGTGTATTTACTGCATTAGTGGCTTCAAAACAAGTTATATTGTTGTTAAACCACGTATACAAATAGTGTAAGTGATGAAAACGTGACCAATGTTTCACAGTACATTTTGAATTACATTAGCTTACCTTCATTTCCTTCTGAACAGTCATCTCTGTCCACAGCAATGATTATATGGTGTAATGGAACTACAAAACTTCAGAAAACAGCGTGCTTGTGGACTTGGTTCACTTGCCATCTGGAATGGTAAACAGCTGTTTCAATTGCAAAGTAAAGTGCTGCCTTCTGGCACCACACAGCTTAACTAGGGACTTCATTCACTAGTCTGTGGAAAAGATCGCATATAGCAAATTGTACTACACCTCTGTTCTCAACACACAATTTTGTGGACTTACACCACTTGTACTTTCATCATCTCATGTTATGTTAACTTCCATATTATCCACCATTCCCTTTACAATTGTAAGTCGTGATCCTACCCCTTCTTGTAAAGTATCTTCTGCCAACACTTCTTTTGTTTGGTGACACAAAGATAATATTTCAAATAACATGCATTCCTCTGCATGCTTTCCATTTGCCCATCTAAAATTTCATTACATGTATGTTTACACTTTTAACCCTCCAACTTCGTCCTTCCTAATGTTAACATCATCCTTTGTTTTCTTGTTTCATCAATACCTAGTTCATTAACCTGTTGTCGTTTGCCTCGTAATGTTCTTCCCACATCTACTCCTTGCACCATCTTGGCCACATTATCCTGTCGTTCCACATACTCCCTCATATCATCAACAGCAAGATTAGCATCTACACTGTTAAATTTAACTCTCTGATATGTACCTTTGTAACTCGTACCTATCTTTTCACATTACATTGCATCACAATACATTAACTTGGTGTTTTTTCAACCAGTCTAATCCCAATCTGCCGGTATCATGTAGAATGCAGAAACTGCATATCCTTTATAGAAAATTAGGCGTCTTCCTCCAGCCTTATCCCTCTTCAATCAACCGAAATGTAGCCTCTTACCTATAATTTATTTAATTCCATTAAATTTTGTGTATCGGGCATAAGACGTATACTGAGTCATTTAACAAAGTTAACATTTTCTCTTTCACTTGCCTTTCAACAACAGGCCGGGACTGAACTTCATCTCTCTCTCTCTCTCTCTCTCTCTCTCTCTCTCTCTCTCTCTCTCTCTCTCTCTCTTTCTTCGAATAATATATCCCTAGACAACCATCCTCCTGCCATTGTATAAAGTCCCAGATTGATAAACTGGCTCTTTCCTGTCACAATTTTCAGTTTTATTTGCTTCAGTAGTGACAATAATTTGATTCTGAATTACTGGCTCGACAGCATTTGTTGTCCTTCCATATTTGCATACTGCTCTTGGCTTTATCCAAGAGCATCTATGTCCCTCATATCTATCTCCTCTCTCATTGATCATATTTTGAACTCATTTACATTGACTGATAAAATTTGGAGTTTGATTATTCGACAATAATTCACTTCAGGAAAACCAGTCACTCAACCATCTGTTTTCCATCTTTCCATATTACCTTTATTTGTATTCCACTTATTTCATACCCTGCCTCAGAATAATTTAAGTAATCAAGCTCATCTAGGAATTCCTGTAGCACCAGAACATTCTTCCATATTATGTCAATTAGTTTTTCTTTAGATGCCCTTGGTATCTGGCTAATTAATGTTTCAATTAAACAATGGAAAATTCAGGATGGAATGTAACAGTATTATGAGAAGGAAAGTTGCTACTCAACATGTAGTGGAGATGCTGAGTTGCAGATAGCCACAACAAAAAGACTATCACAATTATAGCTTTCGCCCATTAAGGCCTTTGTCAACAATAGACACACAGACACACGTATGCAAAAGCACACACACTCACGCAAATGCAATTCACACACACAACTGCAGTCTCAGGCAGCTGAAACAATACTGCGTGCAGCAGCACCTGTGCATGATGGGAGTGGCAGCTGGGTGGGGGTAAGGAGGAGGCTGGGGTGGGGAGGGGGAGGGATAGTATAGTGGGTGTGGCGGACAGTGAAGTGCTGTACGTTAGATGGAGGGCAGGGGGGAGTTGGGAAGTGGAGGGGGGGGGGGAGGGAAGTAGCAGAACAGGAGAGAAATAAAAAGACTGGGTGTGGTGGAGGAATGACGGCTTTGTAGTGCTGGAATGGGAACAGGAAAGGGGCTCGATGGATGACGACAGTCACTAATGAAGGTTAAGGCCACAAGGATTATGGGAACGTAGGATGCATTGCAGGGAAAGTTCCCACCTGCGCAGTTCAGAAAAGCTGGCGTTAGTGGGAAGGATCCATATGGTGTGAAACAGTCATTGAAATGAAGATTATCATGTTTGGCAGCATATTCAGCAACAGGATGATCCACTTGTTTCTTGGCGATAGTTTGTTGGTGGCCATTCATGTGGATAGACAGCTTGTTGGTTGTCAGGCCTACATGGAATGCAGCACAATGGTTGCAGCTTAGCTTGTAGACCACATAACTAGTTTCACAGGGAGCCCTGCCTTTGATGGGATAGGTGATGTTACTGACTGGACTGGAGTAGGTGGTGGTGGGAGTATGTATGGAGCAGGTCTTGCATCTAGGTCTATTACATGCGTATGAGCCATGAGTAAGGGATTTGGAGCAGAGATTGTGTAAGGATGGATGATTATATTGTGTACGTTCTGTGGATGGCGGAATACCACTGTGGGAGGGGTGGGAAGGATGGTGGGCAGGGCATTCCTCATTTCAGGGCACGACAAGCGGTAGTCGAATCCTCGGCGGTGAATATAATTCAATTGCATCAGTCCTGAGTGATATTGTGTTACGAGGAGAATGCTCCTCTTTGGCTTGATGGTGAGACTTTGAGAGGTAATGGGAGACTGGAAGGATAAGGCACGGGAGATTTGTTTTTGTACAAGGTTGGGAGGATAATTATGGTCAGTGAAGGCTTCAGTGAGACCCTCAGTGTGTTTTGAGAGGGACTGCTCGTCACTGCAGATGCGGGAACCATGGGTGGCTAGGCTGTATGGAAGGGACTTCTTGCTATGGAATGGGTAGCAGCTGTCGTAGTGGAGATATTGCTGGTGGTTAGTAGGTTTGATATGGATGGAGGTACTGATGTAGCCATCTTTGAGGTGGAGGTCAACATCTAGGAAGGTGGCTTGTTGGTTTGAGTAGGACCAGGTGAAGCAAATGGGAAAGAAGTTGTTGAGGTTCTGGAGGAATGTGGATAGGGTGTCCTCACCTTCAATCCAGGTAGCAAAGATGTCATCAGTGAATCTGAGCCAGGTGAGGGGTTTAGGATTCTGGGTTTTTAGGAAAGATTCCTATAGATGGCCCATGAACAGGTTGGCGTAGGATGGTGCCATGCTGGTGCCCATAGGCATTCCCCGGATTTGTTTGTAGGTAATGCCTTCAAAGGAGAAGTAATTGTGGGTGAGGCGACTAGAAAGGAGGTTGTTGGTTTGGAATCTGTCACGCGTAGTAAAAGATATGTTTAAATTAAGTGTGATTCATCAATTACTTCATCCACATATTTGGCTCAATTCATATGCCACTCTACAAAATTCCTGTACCCACTCCGTGATTTATTATAAACCCCAGGTCTTAATATTTTAAATCTACACAAATAATCCACAAGCCACCAGATGGTGTGTGGTGGAGGGTACTTCTGGGACCACTAATGGATCCCCCTTTTCCTGCACCATTCATGAATGGCATGTGGGAAGATGGTAAGAGTCCCATATAGATGAAAAATACTCAAGAATCAGTTGAACAAGTGCCTTGCATGCGGATAAATCTCATCACGTGCACCTCAGACTCTCATATGCTATTCCTACTATTTATTTTATATGTCATTCCACTTAAGGTCACTGTGGATAGATACTTTACGGCACTTACTGTTTTCAGAAATTTGTCATCAACAGTGTAACTGTAAAGTAGTGGATTTCTTTTCCAGTGTATGCGCAATACATTACATTTATTCACATTCAGGGTCACCTATTAGTCCCTGCACCTTTTGTCAAACCTCTGTGGCTGCTTGTGCATGTGTTACTGTTTTCTGGTATTGCTACCTTCTTACAGATGGCTGCATCATCTGCAAACAGCCATCCAGAGCTCCAGCATATTCTACTAGATCATCTATATACACTGTAAACTGTAACAGCCGCGTCACACTTCCTAGCGGTCCTCCTGAAATTACTTTTTATGTCTGTCAATTTTATTCTGTTAAGAGTGACATGTTGAGTTCTACCTGCAAAGAAGTCTCGAATTCAGTCGAAAATTTGGTCCGATACTCAGTAAACTCGTCTTTTTTCAATATGTGAGGAACACACATCAACTTGAATGCCGATATCTACAGCACTGTACACCTCATGGAGGAACAGAGTGAGCTTAGTTTCTCAAGGTCTATGTTTGCAGAATCCATGTTGATTTTTACAGTCGAGAGTTTTGTTCGCCAAAATTGACATAATACATGAGAACAATGCATGTTCCACATTCTACAGCAAATTGATGTCAATGATACACACCTATAATTATGTGCATCTGTTCTATGCCCCTTCCCTTCTTGAAAATGCAAACGACCTATGCTTTTTTTCCATTTGCTGGGTACCATTCTTTGCTCCAGCGACCTACAATAAACTGTTGCTAGAAGGAGAGCCATTTACTTTGCACAATCTCTGTAGAGTATTACAAGTATGTCATTTGGTCCTGGCACCATTCCACTACAAAAGGATTATTATTGTTTCTCTGTTCCACGACGAGTTATTTCAATACCCGCCATTTCAAATTTGTACAGTGATTGACAGGAGGGATCATGTTATGATCTTCCACGGTGAAACAGTTTCCGAAGATCAGATTCAGTATGTCGGCCTTCTCTCTGTCATTTTCCATTTTGATGCCATTACGGTCACTGAGTGACTGAGAAGATGATTTAAAATTGGTTACTGATTTTATGTAGGACCGTAACCTCTTAGGGACTTTAGTCAGATCGGTTGAAGAAATTTTACTTTCAAAGTCACTGAACACTTTTCTCATTGCTCTCCTTATGCTCATTCTTGCTTTGTTCAGCTTTTGTTTGTCAGCTAGGTTTTGACTTCTCTTGAATCTGTGATGAAGCTCTCTTTGTTTATGTAGCAGTTTTCTAACATGGCTATTAAATCTAGTGGGTCTCTCCCACCCCTTAACACTTGCTCAAAGCATACTCATGTAAAGCATATTGAGTGATGCTTTGGATTTTTTTCCATTTGCACTTGATTTCTACATCCCTAGCACTGAATATTTGATGTTGACTACTCAGATATTCTACAATTTGTGTCCTGTCACTCTTGCTGAGCAAAAATATTTTCCTACGTTTCTTAACATTCCCTGTAATATGTGTAGTCATAGATGCTATCATAATCTTACAATTACTGATACCCTCTATGTTGACGAATGGAAGTCCAGCAGTACTCCACAAGAGGACGGACAAACATAGTGCAGTAGATATGTTGCATCTTATAAGTGTTCTGCCAATAAATTGCAGTATTTAGTTTGCCTTCTCCATAACATTTTCTATGTATTATTTCCAATTTAAGTTGTTTGTAATTGTAATTCCTAGGTATTTAGTTGAATTTACAGCCTTTAAATTTGACTGATTTATCACATACCCAAAGTTTTAACGGATTTCTTTTAGCACTCATGGATGACCTCACATTTTTCATTATTTACAGTCAATTGCCAATTTTCACACCATACAGATATCTTTTCTAAATCTTTTGCAATTTGATCTGATGGCTTTACTAGGTGATAAATGACAGAGTCATGTGCAGACAATCTAAGCTAAGACTGCTGCTCAGAGTGACTCCTAAATTATTTATATGGATAAGGAGCAGCAGGACTATAACACTACCTTGGGGAGTGCCAGAAATTACTTCTGTTTCACTTGATGACTTTCTGTCAACAGCACGATCAGGAAAATTGTACATTTTCTAAAGCACTCTACCACTACAGATCCTGATGCAGGTGGTCTATAAAAGCATCTGATTACCATTTTTGTTCCACCTTTGATGTTTAACTCTACCCAGATTAATTCACACTCTGAATCTGTGATAACCTTACTAGATATTATCGAATACTTTATTGCAGTAAGTATGCTACCACCATTGGCAACTAACCTATGATTATGATAAATATTCCAATCTGAATTTAGGATTTCATTGCTAGTTCACTTCTAGTTTCAAACAACTGTCTGTTCCTAATACTGTGTGGGCATCATAATCTTCAATAAGTGATACTAACTCTGGGACTTTACCATGGCTGCTCCTGCAGTTCACCAATATCAAATTAAGTTTTCAAACAATGGAAAATACAGGACAGAATGTAACAATATTAAGAAAAGGAAGTTGCCACTTACCATTTACCAGAGATGTTGAGTTGCAGATAGGCACAACAAAAAGGCTGTCACAAATAAAGCTTTCGGCCCGTACGGCCTTCATCAAAAATAGATGACAGAATGACACACACACACACACACACACACACACACACACACACACACACCTGAGACTGCAGTCATGTGTATGTGAGTTGCATTGTGTGTGTGCGCGCGCGCGTGTGTGTGTGTGTGTGTGCGTGTGTGTGTGTGTGTGTGTGTGTGTGTGTGTGTGTGTGTGTGTGTGTGTGTGTATTTTTTAACGAAGGCCTTACCGGCGGAATGCTTTGTTTGTGACAGTCTTTTTGTTGTGCCTTTCTGCGACTCAGCATCTCTGCTATATGGTGAGTGGAAACTTTCCTTTTCATTGTATTAAGTTTTTTTAGTTTCAGTCTGTGGGGACAAGCATTCTCTGAGAATAATTTGGCTAATGTATCTTTGATTTCAGTGGGCAGTTCATCTTTAATCCCCTGTGATTCCTCTAACTCAAAACAGGGCCATCTGGAAGCCACACATTTTCTTCTATCCTAGTAGCCACTTCCTGCATGTAGTGCATGCCTGACCTATTAAAGGGAACCCTACAATTCTCCATCCACTAGCAGTCATCGAGAAGTTCACATTCGATTCCATCGCAGAATCATCAGAGCCTCTGCTTTAGATCTTCCACTCCATGCCAAACCAGAGAACCATGATCAGCATTGGGTACAATGCTACAAATAGTGAGGTGGAATGCTAGCTGTCTTTGCCAAATCAGCCATCTACCTGCAGGAACTAAGGATGGCATCAGAACCCAAGCAGCAGGTTACACCCAGTGCACTCAACAGCCACTGGCAGAGGTGCCTCCTCTCTTGGACATAGCCTTTGACTTTGTACTTTGTGCTTTGTACTCCCTCTCAAAACGTTCATACAACTGAAATCCATCCACAAAGTGCTACCTTCAAAATGATTAGTTACTAACTCCATTTCCCCTCTAGAAGACATTGAAGTAGGTGAAGTACATACAAAACTTTTTAAAAACAAAAGTGGGTGAGTTTTACCTAGATAGTCAAAAGTAGGGAATTTCTGGGCGAGCCATTTGCCCATTTTAAGGTGAAACACCTGACACTAAATCCAACTTCTACTTGAAATCACAAGTTCTGGGTTAGGAATACCTACACACCACCTCTGACTGACACCAATATCCTTTCCAGGATTTTTAAGTTTACCCATTAATCTGCTTTCATATTCCAGACTGCAATATGGTGGTGGGGTCTTTTTTTTCACATCAGGCACAACTTACCACTCGTGACACCGACATTGGCCACAAACAAATCACACACTCTCATCTTTTTAACTACTAAAGTTTGCACTCCAGGAGTAGCTTTACCTACCTTCTGATCTAAGGACTCTAAAATGGACTTAAACTTTCTTTTTTAAATATTTCTGATACCTTTTGTAGTTTTTCAATTTCACACACTCCTCCTGTTCTTTAATTATGTGACTGAAGCCTTCAGTGTTACCACTTTATAATTTACTGTCACATAATTATTGATAAAGGTTCCCACTCACCACATCTTTTGAAAATGTTTAAAACACTCTCACATCTCGTCTTGCCTTTCCTTTTCTATCTTGTGCATTTTGTTCTTTGCCCCAATTAGCCAAAAAGCCATGAACATTTTATAGCTCACTCATTTTCATGTCAGGGTAAGGTAGCTAAGTCATAACACCCCTTGTATCTCCCCAACTGTAATAGATACAAAGATGCCATTTGGAGAGTAGATTGCAGGGACAGGGGCTACTTGAATACATCACATTTCATGTTAGTGCTATTTTTTATTACAGAGATATGAGGACATCTTTGGTTTTTTAAAATGGAACCTTATGTTAAATTTTAGCGTAACATGATGGGCTTAAAAAGACAGTTTTGAATATGTGTATACCATAATATTTAGACGAATGGTTATTGAGACACAGATATGTTCTTGTATCATGTTCGTCCTTTGAAGCGGCGTTGTCCAATGTGACCTTTCCTGTTGTGTAGAGTACATGGTAAATGTCACAAGTCTGTCCTTACACAAACACGCCCATTAACCCGACAACAGTAATACATACTGCAATATTTTGCATAAAAATTAACGGATGATGTTACGCAAATATTATTCAGTTATTTGACAAGTGTGATACCAAAATAGTAAACAACATACAGTATTAAAATACTACAAGATGTTAATACATTTTAAGTAACAGAAATACAAATGTAAATGAGGAGGCCCTTATTGGTCACAATTATTTCGTACGTATTTGTTTTTTATTTGAAAATATTTACTATTGATCACAATATGAAGCAAATACACACAAAGATGCAAAATACTTACTGTACATGATACAAAACTTTACTGAAGCATGTGCTCAAAATGCTTGCCCTCTGCTGCAATGCACATTTGTGGCCACCGTTCGAATGATTTGTGAATGGTTGCGAGGGTGTCAGTGAGATATCAGTGCATGCTTCCATGATAAGTTGCTTCATATCGTCTGGCATAGTTGGTATTTGAGCATACACTTTCAGAACATTTCGCAGGGGCAGGAACTGTGCATTGCCATTTAGTATACCTGGAATGACGAACGGCCCCACAATGACATTTCCGATGATGCCACACCACACTCCACCATTGCTGATGCTGTACCTGTCGAAGCCAATGAGGGTTCTCTATTGACCAGTAATGCATATTATGCAAATTCACATTACAGTTGTTGGTGAAAGTCGCTTTGTCAGTAAAAAGCGCCTGTTGAAAAAACGTTGGATCATCTTGTAGGCACTGCAGAGCAAACTGGCAAAATTCCTGGCGCCATTTGAAATCCACACCGGAGAGTGCTTGATGTAATGAGAGGTGAAATCTATGCCCGTGCAATATGTGTAGAACACTTCTCTGACTTATACCACATTTCGAGGTGATATATCATGACGAAACAGTAGGGTCATTATGTGCCAATGCTAGAATGACTTCTTCATGTACACTGCCAGTTGCAGTTTTCTGCCTTGTCCTCTGTATGGCTTTCCATGATCCCGATTCAAGTAGTTTCTTGCAAATATGTGCAGGAAGTCGGCGTGTAGGACGCTCATGATCAGGATACAGCTCTCCCATATAGCTTTATTGCTCTAACAGCATTTCTTCTGCTTTCACCATACATTAAAAGCATATCTAACTTTTTGTTGGTGTACATGTCTGCTCCAAGAAACTGTGACAGAAATGTGATGTCTCATTACCCCAGCAGCACATTTATACCCTTCTCTCCAGCTATCTTGTGCGTCACCTTGCGGCATTATCGAGAAGCAGGAAAACGACGCCTTCCTTGTTAAGTTCCTCAGTGGTCAACAGGAAAGATCGCATTGGACAACGCAGCTTCAAAGGACGAACACAATACGAGAACATATCTGCATCTCAAAAACTATTCGCCTGAATATTATGATATACACATATGTGAAACCGTCTTTTTAGCCCACCATGTTACGCTAAAATTTAACATAGGGTTCCATTAAAAAAATCAAAGATGGCCTCTTATCACTGTAATAAAAAAATAGCACGAACATGAAATGTGATGTATTCAAGTAGCCCCTGTCCCTGCAGTTCACTGTCAGAATGGCACATTTGTATCTATTACGGTTGGGGAGATACAAGGGGTGTTATGACTTAGCTGCCTCACCCTGTATATATTAGTTTCACAATGAGGAAGAGATAGCTAAAATTTTATGGACATTTAAAAAGAATGGAAGAAACACAGCTTACAAAGAAAGTTTTTAATTATGTTAGTAAGCTGAAAAAACTGTAGGATGAATAGAAGCAGTAGAGAAAGATGCCAACAAAATAGGTGTTACAGAAGAAATAATAAGTGACAGGGATCACTTCAGGCTACTGATAGAAAGGTCAAACTAGCAGTAATTGCTTCTGCTGCATTTCCTCCCATGTGTATGTGGTAACTTGGCTGTAACACCATGAGTAGGGAACACTACATGGCAGATTTGTCAATGTGATGTGGTCTGAGTTATCTTTGATTGTTTTTCTTCCAATATGGTTGCCTTTTAGCTTTGTTCTCGTGGTGTGGCTGCTCCGTATCACAGCTGTGCATGAGCTTATTACTCTTGTCTTTGCATCTAGGCAGGGTGATGCTGTAAGAAAGTGTCTCAACATTTCCAACTACTGAATGATGAACACATCTTCAACGATAATCTTTGGTATTGTTCTAACTATTTCCATCAGTTGTGAAGTAAATCAGTAAATCATAAACTCAAACACATCAATCAACACGTCCGACCAGATCAAACTCAACTTAAAGATCTACAGTTTACAATCTTCATATATGTTGAGCGTTTATGTTGTACTATGTCCGTTTTCTCTGAGGTGTTCAAGATTCCTTCAAGGGGCATCACCTACGTCCATCTAGTGCTACTGTGCTCAGCATGCCGTGCCTTCCCTCTAGTGCATTACGTCACTGCATACACACCATCTGCACAGATCCCACATCATGTTACCCTCAGTGGATTGTTCCCACTACATAAAATGTTTGTAATAGACACAGCCATCTTCCACCTGTGTGAGCATACTCAGTGGAACGTAGATCATTCTCACGAATAACCCATGTTACACTAAACTTCCTGCATGGTTAAATATATTGAACTCTTGCTTCTACTCTGAAACATATTGTTATATTTAGCAATAACTTTAACGGACAGAATACAAGTGCCTCAACTATTAGACACTTCTCTCTTCCACAGGCATCATGGAACAACTATCCTGCTGTTGCTGAGAAAACAAATCATAAATAAACAATAACAAATGGAAAGGTTTGTCCCAGAACAATGGCAAACAGCTGTGGGAGAAGCCAGTTGTCAGGACACACTTTTACTTCACATACGTAGGCCCAACATAATATTTTTTCTTTTTTTTTCATTTCTCCAGCATATTTTATGATGTAATGGGAAGTAGCTGAGGATGATCCTAAAACATTATAAATAAGATTCTAAACTTATAGTTTTTTCTCTGGTATGTAAATGTGTGGGCAAGAATAGCAAAAGATAGTTTTATTAGACAATGGAGGCATGCTCTGTGAGCAGGCAAGGAGGCAATAATAATTTCACCACCTGCGACATGGTTGCATATACAAACAGTGATCCAATATTGTCAAATATTGGAGTTTAGAAATGTAAGTGTGTAAGAGTTGTGTTTTGTTGTACTTTCAGGTAGATAGAAAAGACTGAAAACATTGTATGTGGACAGTAAGATACCAACTGCATGGTAATGTTAAAACTTATAAACGTCCAGCATGTAGCCATATTTACAATTTAATTTGCAATGTAAATGTGAATTAACTCGTTCCACATCATTATGATTTATTATGAAAATGATCTGTGGAAAATGAAATTATTTTTTTAGCAGCTGTGTAAGATGTGAAAATTGTATCCTAGGTTTATTTTACTTACTTAAAAGTAAACTTTGTGGTGTTCAACCCATGAATGGGAATCTGACTTGACAGCCGGTACAGAGTCAGCACTAGGATGGGACAGGTGGTCAGTCACCTTTTACTCCCAGGAAAGATCTCCAGCACTCAATTAGACAACAGGTTGAATGGATCTGGGGCTGTTCTGGAGGGGCTGGAATGAAGATAATCCTAACCCCTAACCAGGATTGAATCCAGGACTCCAGAGCTGGAGTCCAGTACACTACTTGTTAGATCACCATGGCCACCTTTTATTTGCTTACATGTGAATAATTTAAAAAGCTTTTTTTAGTCAGTAATAAATATTAAATGATATACATTAATTTTTGTTTTAATACAGATCCACCTAGTAATCAATGTATCGCGTAAACTGAAATTTTATACAGCTTTTTACTACATCTAGAAACACTGAAACAATTTTGATACCAATGCACTTTGAGTCTGATAAATATCATTAGTATGAACTATTAACTCCCAGGAAATGTGATGTCCCTTTGATGCAGTACAGATGGGATGTGAATAACATGCAATCACATTTCACCTTCGTAATCAAATGTTTGAATCAGATTCTAGTGATTTCATGATTTCATACATCATATGTGCAAATAGGGACAGTGTTGATTTGGTGTTTACGTATAACTCTGAGAAGCCTTTGGTTGATTTGGGAGAGGGTCATCATTTCCATCGGATTAGGGGATGGCGAGGGAAGGTAGCCCTGCCTTTTCAAAGGAACTGTCCCCACACTTACCTGAAGTGATTTAGGGAAATCACAGAAAAGCTAAGTCAGGGTGGCCAGACATGGGTTTGAACCGTCATCCTCCCAAATGCGAGTCCAGTGTGTTAACTACTGCACCACTTCACTTGGTGCCAGAGGTCAGAGAAACTTGAGAGAAATTCGGTAAGTGTGTGACCACGTTATTTTACACTGTTTTCTCTAGCTGTGATGGAGAGATGCACTAGTTAACAGCTGTAACTGTTACGGATATGTCATGTTTTTGGCAAAGATGAGATAAAATTGGTCACTCTGATATGACTCTATTGAATTTTTTCCCATAAAATGCTCCAGAGAGACACCAATCTAAATGATGTCAAAGTCAGCGTAAGGAGGGCTATGCGTGAAGTGTTCAGTGAATTTGAAAGCAAAATTCTATGTACCGTCTTGACAGAAAATCCTAGGAAGTTCTGGTCTTAATGTTAAATCAGTAAGTGGATTGAAACAGCATATCCAGACACTCTGGGATGATAATGGCATTGAAATACTAAACACCTTTTTCCAAAGCTGTTTCACAGAGGAAGACCGCACTGCAGTTCCTTCTCTAAATCATCGCACGAACGAAAAAATGGCTGACATTGAAATAAGTGTCCAAGGAATAGAAAAGCAACTGAAATCACTCAACAGAGGAAAGTCCACTGGACCTGATGGAATACGAAATCGATTCTACACGGAGTACGCGAAAGAACTTGCCCCCTTCTAACAGCCGTGTACCGCAAGTCTCTAGAGGAACGTAAGGTTCCAAATGATTGAAAAAGAGCACAGGTAGTTCCAGTTTTCAAGAAAGGTCGTAGAGCAAATGCTCAAAACTATAGGCCTATATCTCTGACATCGATCTGTTGTAGAATTTTAGAACATGTTTTTTGCTCGCGTATCATATCATTTCTGGAAACCCAAAATCTACTCTGTAGGAATCAACATTGATTCTGAAAACAGCGATCATGTGAGACCCAACTCGCTTTATTTGTTCATGAGACCCAGAGAATATTAGATACAGGCTTCCAGGTAGATGCCATTTTCCTTTACTTCTGGAAGGCGTTCGATACAATTCCGCACTGTCGCCTGATAAACAAAGTAAGAGCCTACGGAATATCATACCAGCTGAGTAGCTGGATTGAAGAGTTTTTAGCAAACAGAACACAGCATGTTGTTCTCAATGGAGAGACGTCTACAGACGTTGAAGTAACCTCTGGCGTGTCACAGGGGAGTGTTATGGGACAATTGCTTTTCACAATATACACTCCTGGAAATGGAAAAAAGAACATATTGACACCGGTGTGTCAGACCCACCATACTTGCTCCGGACACTGCGAGAGGGCTGTACAAGCAAAGATCACACGCACGGCACAGCGGACGCACCAGGAACCGCGGTGTTGGCCGTCGAATGGTGCTAGCTGCGCAGCATTTGTGCACCGCCGCCGTCAATGTCAGCCAGTTTGCCGTGGCATACGGAGCTCCATCGCAGTCTTTAACACTGGTAGCATGCCGCGACAGCGTGGACGTGAACCGTATGTGCAGTTGACGGACTTTGAGCGAGGGTGTATAGTGGGCATGCGGGAGGCCGGGTGGACGTACCGCCGAATTGCTCAACACGTGGGGTGTGAGGTCTCCACAGAACATCGATGTTGTCGCCAGTGGTCGGCGGAAGGTGCACGTGCCTGTCGACCTGGGACCAGACCGCAGCGACGCACGGATGCACGCCAAGACCGTAGGATCCTACGCAGTGCCGTAGGGGACCGCACCGCCACTTCCCAGCAAATTAGGGACACTGTTGCTCCTGGGGTATCGGCGAGGACCATTCGCAACCATCTCCATGAATCTGGGCTATGGTCCCGCACACCGTTAGGCCGTCTTCCGCTCACGCCCCAACATCGTGCAGCCTGCCTCCAGTGGTGTCGTGACAGGCGTGAATGGAGGGACGAATGGAGACGTGTCGTCTTCAGCTATGAGAGTCGCTTCTACCTTGGTGCCAATGATGGTCGTATGCGTGTTTGGCTCTGTGCAGGTGAGCGCCACAATCAGGACTGCATACGACCGAGGCACAGAGGGCCAACACCCGGCATCATGGTGTGGGGAGCGATCTCCTACACTGGCCGTACACCTCTGGTGATCGTCGAGGGGACACTGAATAGTGCACGGTACATCCAAACCGTCATCGAACCCATCGTTCTACCATTCCTAGACCGGCAAGGGAACTTGCTGTTCCAACAGGACAATGCACATCCGCATGTATCCCATGCCACCCAACGTGCTCTAGAAGGTGTACGTCAACTACCCTGGCCAGCAAGATCTCCGGATCTGTCCCCCATTGAGCATGTTTGGGACTGGATGAAGCGTCGTCTCACGCGGTCTGCACGTCCAGCACGAACGCTGGTCCAACTGAGGCGCCAGGTGGAAATGGTATGGCAAGCCGTTCCACAGGACTACATCCAGCATCTCTACGACCGTCTCCATGGGAGAATAGCAGCCTGCATTGCTGCGAAAGGTGGATATACACTGTACTAGTGCCGACATTGTGCATGCTCTGTTGCCTGTGTCTATGTGCCTGTGGTTCTGTCAGTGTGATCGTGTGATGTATCTGACACCAGGAATGTGTCAATAAAGTTTCCCCTTCCTGGGACAATGAATTCACGGTGTTCTTATTTCAATTTCCAGGAGTGTATATAAATGACCTAGTAGATAGTGTTGGAAGTTCCATGCGGCTTTTCGTGGATGATGCTGTAGTATACAGAGAAGTTGCAGCATTAGAAAATTGCAGTGAAATGCAGGAAGATCTACAGCAGATAGGCACTTGGTGCAGGGAGTGGCAACTGGCCCTTAAAATAGACAAATGTAATGTATTGCGAATACTTAGAAAGAAGGGTCCTTTATTGTATGATTATATGATAGTGGAACAAACATGGGTAGCAGTTACTTCTGTAAAATATCTGGGAGTATGCGTACAGAACAATTTGAAGTGGAATGATCATACAAAATTAATTGTTGGTAAGGTGGGTGCCAGGTTGAGATTCATTGGGAGAGTCCTTAGAAAATATAGTCCATCAACAAAGGAGGTGGCTTACAAAACACTTGTTCGACCTATACTTGAGTATTGCTCATCAGTGTGGGATCCGTACCAGATCGGGTAGACAGAGGAGATAGAGAAGATCCAAAGAAGAGCGGCGCATTTCATCATGGGGTTATTTGGTAAGGGTGATAGCGTTACAGAGATGATTAGCAAACTCAAGTGGCAGACTCTGCAAGGGAGTCGCTCTGCATCATGGTGTATCTTGCTGTCCCGGTTTCGAGAGGGTGCGTTTCTGGATGAGGTATCGAATATATTGCTTCCCCCTACTTATACCTCC
The DNA here is from genome assembly GCF_023897955.1 of Schistocerca gregaria. Classification (NCBI taxonomy): domain Eukaryota; kingdom Metazoa; phylum Arthropoda; class Insecta; order Orthoptera; family Acrididae; genus Schistocerca; species Schistocerca gregaria. The sequence goes on along the minus strand of NC_064921.1, from coordinate 800,189,295 downwards.
TGAGATCACAAATGTAAAATTAGAGAGATTCGAGCGCGCACAAAGGCTTTCCGGCAATCAATCTTCCTGCGAACCATATGCGACAGGAACAGGAAAGGGAGGCAATGACAGTGGCACGTAAAGTGCCCTCCGCCACACACCACACAGAAAAGGGAGGCAATGACAGTGGCATGTAAAGCGCCCTCCGCCACACACCACTGGGTGGCTTGCGGAGTATAAATGTAGAAGTAGAATCTTTAATCTTGTATGTGGTTGAAATATAATAAAATAACGTTTCAGCTTGCTCACTTTACTAATATATAGATGTTAAATTGACTTCTCATTTAGGTATGTCGAGCTAACTCTGATACCATCCAAACTGTTCAAATTCCAGCTGAGCTGAGCAATTGTTCAAGCCACAGACTTTCTGGTGTTGCACAGACAGAGAATACAACTGGGAAAGACTGTTGTCATTGGAAGTAACTGGGGCAGGGCAATTATTGCTTAGGACCTGGATTTGGCAAAGGGGAAAAAACAAACAAATATCAACATTTTCTTTGATTGCAGTGGCGTGTGTAGAGACAAGTCAAGTACAAGTTTGATATATTTTTAGCTCTAACTTTTGTAACTAACTTGAATGAGTAAAAGATAATGACTGTAGAAGTAGATAAGTGTTTTCACTGTGACTGTAAACCACGTTCCATTTGGTAATTCATATTTAGTGATTTGTGAGTATAATTTCCTTAATTACTGTACTTTGTGACTTCTGATGAGCAGTTAGTGACTTTACATACACACTAAAATTATGTACAGAACTATCTGCAAAAAAATACCTTACTAAACACAATGCTAGGCGGCAGAAGAGTCTATTATAGATCAAAATATAACTGTGAATCATATTCAAAATTTTTCAGAGTATTAGCTTTCACTTACTTCATGGCTATGGTTTTCTTAAGATATATCATCTCTGCTTGAATAGTGTCCTGACAAGAATTTCCAGTCTGTCACAAGCTGTACATACATACCTCTACACGTCTTAGGTTTCCTGAATCTAAAACAGAAAAGGCATAAAAATACACACCTACAAAAGGTTTACAGCTATATTTCTAGTTGCATAAAATGTTGAAATTTCTAGGAAGAAACTTTAGCATCAGATGTCTTGCAACAGGACAATGGTTCATACACTCAGGGCAACTGTCAGGTTATCTCTTGGAGAAATGCCAAAATTTGAAACTCTTATTTCTTTCTCTACTTTATTAATTCTCTTGGTAGATTTGTCTAGAGGGAAGCAAAAAATTTATTTTTGAATTCTGTTTTCCTTAGGCAAACATTTGTTCTCTTACACATACACACTGTATTCTAAAATGTTTTCCTGTATTTTCTTGTCCGGGACCGTAGCTCTCCGTTTTATGTTGAGGAATCATCTCATTAGCCCTGCTGTACAACCTTTAGCTACCATTGGATGATGGATCTGTTACAAGAGAAGATATTGCTGTTAATATCAGGACAGTGTTATATTGTTGGATTAGTTTTTGTCCCTCTTTCTTCCACATTATACTATTTGTAAGCTTATTTGTTGCTAAGGTTGGTGACTGTGTGCAACTGTAAGACAGTGTGACATTACTATTGTTTGTCCCTAACACCTTTTGAAACAGTATGAGTTGAGCCAAATATCACTAATAATGTTTCACTTTTTGGTCCATTTGATATAACTTATCTAGGTACATGGCAGCCCAGTTCTAAGCAAAGAAGGGAAGGCAGAAAGGTGGAAGGAGTATATAGAAGGTTTATACAAGGGCGATGTACTTGAGGACAATATTATGGAAATAGAAGAGGATGTAGATGAAGACGAAATGGGAGATACGATACTGCGTGAAGAGTTTGACAGAGCACTGAAAGACCTGAGTCGAAACAAGGCCCCCGGAGTAGACAACATTCCATTAGAACTACTGATGGCCTTGGGAGAGCCAGTCATGACAAAACTCTACCAGCTGGTGAGCAAGATGTATGAGACAGGCGAAATACCCTCAGACTTCAAGAAGAATATAATAATTCCAATCCCAAAGAAAGCAGGTGCTGACAGATGTGAAAATTACCGAACTATCAGTTTAATAAGCCACGGCTGCAAAATACTAACGCGAATTCTTTACAGACGAATGGAAAAACTGGTAGATGCAGACCTCGGGGTAGAAGAAAGATTAAGAAAAGGCAAACCTACGTTTCTAGCATTTGTAGACTTAGAGAAAGCTTTTGACAATGTTGACTGGAATACTCTTTTTCAAATTCTAAAGGTGGCAGGGGTAAAATACAGGGAGCGAAAGGCTATTTATAATTTGTACAGAAACCAGATGGCAGTAATAAGAGTCGAGGGGCATGAAAGGGAAGCAGTGGTGGGGAAAGGAGTGAGACAGGGTTGTAGCCTCTCCCCGATGTTATTCAATCTGTATATTGAGCAAGCAGTAAAGGAAACAAAAGAAAAATTTGGAGTAGGTATTAAAATTCATGGAGACGAAGTAAAAACTTTGAGGTTCGCCGATGACATTGTAATTCTGTCAGAGACGGCAAAGGACTTGGAAGAGCAGTTGAACGGAATGGACAGTGTCTTGAAAGGAGGATATAAGATGAACATTAACAAAAGCAAAACGAGGATAATGGAATGTAGTCAAATTAAATCGGGTGATGCTGAGGGAATTAGATTAGGAAATGAGACACTTAAAGTAGTAAAGGAGTTTTGCTATTTAGGAAGTAAAATAACTGATGATGGTCGAAGTAGAGAGGATATAAAATGTAGACTGGCAATGGCAAGGAAAGCGTTTCTGAAGAAGAGAAATTTGTTAACATCGAATATAGATTTATGTATCAGGAAGTCGTTTCTGAAAGTATTTGTTTGGAGTGTAGCCATGTATGGAAGTGAAACATGGACGATAACTAGTTTGGACAAGAAGAGAATAGAAGCTTTCGAAATGTGGTGCTACAGAAGAATACTGAAGATAAGGTGGATAGATCACGTAACTAATGAGGAGGTATTGAATAGGATTGGGGAGAAGAGAAGTTTGTGGCACAACTTGACTAGAAGAAGGGATCGGTTGGTAGGACATGTTTTGAGGCATCAAGGGATCACAAATTTAGCATTGGAGGGCAGCGTGGAGGGTAAAAATCGTAGAGGGAGACCGAGAGATGAGTACACTAAGCAGATTCAGAAGGATGTAGGTTGCAGTAGGTACTGGGAGATGAAGCAGCTTGCACAGGATAGAGTAGCATGGAGAGCTGCATCAAACCAGTCTCAGGACTGAAGACAACAACAACAACATCTAGGTACATCAATTTATTTGCTGTCAGAGTCTGAAAATTTATGGAAAGCTTTAGTTAATGTCTAACTAACATTCAACTTAGTCTCCCTTAGAATATCTAGGAACTCAAAGTCATAATAATTCCTTCTTTGAGCTAAAATATACTAGTGTTGTACACTAGTCACCTGAACAAGTTTTAATTTATAGGTTAACTTTAGAAGACAGTTTTTACTTACTTACCAATAAAGCAGTAACCTTCGTTGCCTCAGCAGCCGGAGACAGTGGTCATGTGTGTGTGCGAGTTGAAAAGCTTAAACCTATAGCAGCCTTTCTGTTGTCCCTGTCCGTGACTCAACAACTCCTGTAAATTTTGTGTAGTGATCTATCCTTTTCATAATGTTATTGTTAACCTTCATCTGAATCATTTGTATGACCATTTATTAACTCTTAGCACATATTCCACCTTTCGAATTAAGGACAGGAAAACAACTGCATAATACCATGTTCCAGCAGGATCACTACTGTACAGAGCATGTTGCAATAGCAGATGCCATCCCCCCTTTTAAAAAATTGCAAACTTCATGTTTTTGATACTAGATCTCAACATCTGAAAACTGTTTTTATGGCCACAAAATTTCTGCAATACTTAACCACATGTTACTGTATTTCTTCCTTTGTTTTTCTCATTGCCTCAGCTGTAAACTGGAGGTGAAATTTCAAGCATTTGTTGTTGACACGTGGCTATCTTTGCACAAGTACCTAGGACCCATCAAGGTGCACAACTGAATTAAATCCTAAGAAATGTGTGGCTGCTTGACAACCTTAATCAGAAATTTGATGCAGTGAACTAAAAGAAAGAATTTCTGCCAAGAAAAAAGACACAATAGCTTGAAAGAATTAGCATATAAAAAGAAACTCCCAAAGGAGATTATGCTTAAGCCCCTACAAAGCTAAATACAAACTGGTAAAGGAAAAGGAGTTTACAAGCTATCTATACAGAGAAATGCAGGTCAGCAGTAAAAGAAAGACATTAAGAAAACTCCCAGAATAATCACTCTGAAGAACTATAAAGCATGGAAATAAAACTGAACAGTAGACAACAGGAGAGGATGCTGTATTGGCCCAGATGAAACACCAACAAAATTCAGGAAAGCATCTGGATACCAACTGACGGAACTGCTCAATAACTTCTTAAAGGCAGTACTTGGGAGCATAAACCAATATGTATTCAGGATGGAAAGAAAAAGTGCATGGGAAGTCCATATGAGGGTAGAGTGAGCAGTAAAGGTTATACCACAAAAATAAAAACTGTGAAAAGACAGTGAAAGAAAGATTCTGGCAATAAATGGAGATCACAGGCATAAAGTATAACCTCATGCTAGAAAGATCAACAGTGGCTGTTGTGCTCTATCTAAGACAACTACTTGTAAAATTTTGAAAGAATCCCCAATAATGAAAAGTAAGTTTTTAGGTTTATGTAAAAGTAAAGAAAGATCCATAAATATACCAAAGCATAAGAAATGGCAGATTGTATGGAAAAATCAACTCTGAAATAAGTATTCAACATTACTGCAGGGGAGAAAACAAGCATTAAAACTAACTAGCCGGTTTGAAATCACTGCTGGGCTGTCAAGCACAAAACTCTTGTTTTCTTAGACATAGCTGAGGTTTTCCTGTGTTAGTTATATGAATGAATCAATGCACAGAAAAAAAGAAGTTTTTGAAGTCCCTGAGTACAAAGAGGGAAAAACTTTGGAGAGGAAGTGCAGAGAGATGATAGCTGTCTTAGATCTGTGGTCAAAGGTTTGCTGAAATAGTCCAAGGAATGGAACTCAGTTTAGATGAATAAGTCAGAAATATGTGCCAGCATCTCTATGTATAAATGGATGAACAGTAAGTTTAAGAAAAGGATCATAGCAATGAGTGAAATAATAACATTATTGCCAAAGATTCATTTTTATTTATATATTAATGGTCATATGCATTGCTGTACAAGTTTGACAGTTAACCATCATTCAAATACGACATATCTTAAATACCTTTTTTTGCTAGAAATAATATTAAATAAATACACTTCATAAGTTTCCTGCTATATAACATTTTGTAAGCTTCAGAATATTTCTTGGCAGCATTTTTTTGACATATTCATATGGTTACTGCAACAGTTGCTTCAAAGAAATATGGTGGGAATGTTATCTAGCGGTAAATTCTTCAAGTCTATTTGCAAAAAAATCGCCAGGAAAATCTGAAAAATCTGTATTAGATAATGTAGTATCACTGAGAGGATTTTATAGATGTAGCATCAAAAGTTGCCATGTAATCTTACAGATAATTTGAATTTATCCTTGTCCATTATTTTATGTACCTTGGTAATGCACTCCACAGTTTGATTCACGGACGGTGTATGCCTTTTCAAATTGCTTGCTGAGCATGTACCTCATTTGTTTGTCTTGTGAAGTAGCTCTGTAGAGACGGAGCACACAGGAGTGTTGCTGGTCACAGTAATGAGACCCCTGAAAGCAAAGGTGTATACCATTACTTCTTAAAAAGTGAGTATGACATGTTCGACAAAGGTACATATGGCTAAAATTAAGAATCAGTTTTTTTTAAAAAAAAACAGAAGACTAATAACTGCTTTTGGCATTTAATGAAGCTACCTTATAACATTCATCACAAAATATGACTATGAGCAACCAAGGTCGCTTCCACTAACACAATCAGTCATGTGTCATTTCTCATATTTTATCATCGCTAGAATCAGATGTGTGCCCTTCATAACAGCTATTTTGACGACACCAGAATGTACCCAGAATTACTCCTCAGGCTGTTGCACCCTTCTGCAGGAACTTCCCACTCATATACAGCAACTGACTGAAATGAAGAATATCCACAATTAGCTTCTGACATACAGGCATCTTATAGTATGCTCTATGAAATGTCTTTTAATTTTAGTCCACATCATTATCTGTCTGTTCAGGTTGCAGTTAGAGGTAAAAGAGTTTTAAAAAGTACAGGGAGTCATCTTTCTCACGCTATCATTACAGCAGAAGTTTCTCTTTTCAAGGTATTAAATCATCCTCACTTTCACCTCTTATTGTGAAGTGGTTTTTTCAACCTGCCTGTTACAGAATGACTACTTGGAACTGACAAGAAGATTCAGCGACACAATTCCTTTGAACCATTTCTCAAAAGTGGGGAACTGATCTGCTAAACATAAACACTTAGGCTACATTTTGCCCAGAAGTTGAATTGGGCGTACCTGACAAATCTCTTCATTGCTGTGACACTTCCAGTTTCTGTTTTTTGGCAGATGTTTCCCTGTGGTGTACCACTTAAGACACAATATTTTTGCCTCAGGTTTAATTTTCCCTATCTAGAGAAAGCCGGAATAATTGAATTAGAATAGATTTCTACTTAACCTATTACGGGGGTACTGAGTGGCAGACAGGAACAAACAATCCTTCATCAGATAAGAAACAAACACTGACACATTCATACATGCACAGCCCGCACACACATGGCCATGTTTCTTTCTGCTTCTCAATGCCACCTCTATGTGGTGAGTCAAAATCTATTTCAAATCATACTGTTATTCCAGTTTGGTTTTTTGCTTCACCAATATGTTACACATAACAGTTAAACTGGACAACCAGTACACAATGTGTGGCAGTACCAATAATAAAATTTACATTTCTCTCAGACCTTGCTCAAGGCAACCCTGATTTCCATACATTTTTTAGGAAACTATTACCCAGTCTTCAGTCATGTGTCAAAGTGACAGACACTTCCCCAAACTGGTCACAGTCATCTGGATTGCGTCTTTCTTGTGACACTCCTGTGAAGGTTATTTAATTCAGCGTTGCCAGTACTTCTTCTCCCTAGAGAAAGAAAAATTAGACAAATCAGAAAGTTTGACTGCATTCTGCACTGAAACACTATTTTGAAATAAGACAAAAATGTAACAGCAGTTGTTATAAAATGTACCCATGCTTCTACAGAAAATGTTTTCTTGACTTGTACTGATTCAGAATTAGCAGCCTATAACTAACTAGGAGAGAGTGCACACACAATAGACAATTCTTAATACTGCTATACAGCATGAATGTAGGCATAAAAGTTTTCTTGACACTTCGGACTTTTTTCAAATAATACAGTTATAGATAGCAAAGCACTATCTAAAAGAAGCCACACAAATATTCTGTCAGACCTGGATGAGATTTCAAAATGATGCTAAGAACTGAAATTTGCTTTTTCAGAAGTATAACAAAACTGGACATTTCCCTAAATGTGGAACTGTTGTATCTTTTGACTACAGTACCAATGATTCACAATTGGATTCAGTCGACTCATACAAATACCCGAGTTTAACAACTTGTGGGGACATGATGTGGAATGATCCATAGGCTCAGTCACAGGTAAGGCAGATGGCAGATTTCAGTTTATTGCTAGGAACTAGGAAAAAGCAGTAGCTACACGTGAGACTGTTTACAAAATGCTTGTGTGTTCCATCTTAGGATGCTGCTCCAGTGTGTGACCAGTACCAAATAGCACAAAGACAAGATACTGAATGTACACAAAGAAGTGTAGTATGAGAAGAGCATAATGGAAATGCTGAAAGAACTGAAATGGTAGATACCTGAAGGTAGATGTCAACTATATGGCAAAAGCCTACTTACTAAATCTTTAAGCAGTAGTACTGACTGAGAAATCTAGGAATATACTACATACATATAACTCACATAGGGGTTTCAAGACCAGATTACAGTAACCACAGCAGGCACAGAAGCATTTACAATATTATTCTTCCCATGATCTATACGTGAATGGCAAGGGAAGAAACCCAATTATGTGGTACATTGGTAAGTAGTATGTACCAAGCACTCCGCAGTGGTTTGGAGAGTATGGTTCACAACCTACTGGTGATCGGCAGCTACAGACAGAGGTCATGTATGTGAGAGTTGTGTTTGCTGGAATGTGTGTGCGTGTGTTTTCTAATTCAGAAGGAGGTTTGTTATGCCTCCTGCAACTCAACGTGTCCCATTAATACTGAGTAGCAAATTTACCTTTCTCATAATATTATGTAATTGGGTAATTAAAAAATATACTCACTAAGTGGCAGCAGGAGAAAACACACAGAAAAGAATGTTATACTTACGCAAGCTTTTGGAGCCAAGGCTCCCTGAACTGTGGTACTGGGTGACCTTTCTGAAATCTACCACTTTTCCTAAACTACTCTACTCCTTTCCCTTCACCTCTTCCTTCTCCTTCAACCCTCCTGCCAAAAGAAAGAACAACTGGCTCCAAAAGCCTGCATAAGTATAACCTTCTTTTACGTGTGTATACTCTTGCCACTGATGGTGAGTAGATTTTTATCTATCCAATTACATTATCTGGTAAATTTTTTTCATAATATTGTCATTAATAAAGGAAATAGTTAGATTGTGCAGATTTGCATACAAACTTAAATGAGTTTAAGTTAAAATTTTAGGTCTTCTTTTCCACAATCAAAAAATTCCTCTATGGCGTAGAAAGTCTTCTTTCTAAGCCAATTTGGCAGAAAATTTCTGCCTGTTTTTATTTAGATAGTGTTTGCTTCTGGTGGCAGAGAATGGAACAGCTTTACTCAAAGGTATGTATAGCTGTTGTGTTTTGCTTAGTCTTGTAAAGGATTGGTCAATCTTTTCTTTGACACGTATTGTGACAGTGAAACGATTGCCTTAATTTGTAGCTCTCTTGGATTTCTTTTGTGTAGACTAGGTAACTAAGTACAAATATTGATGGGACTATCATGAGACTAAGTTTCTTGGAAAGCAACCTACAAGATAAGATTTGGAAACACCTGCTACATATCGGGTAGCCTTTTTCAGCCACACAAAAGCTCTTCTTGTCCCAATGGAGCTTCCCCAAAGCAATATGCAGTATGTTATGTGGCTATGAAAAAATGCTTAATACAAGTTGAGCATTATGTTTGCACTCAAAGTTCAAGTAACAGGTATATTACTCTTGATAATTTTGTGCATAGATAAATCTGTGTAGATGTTCCAGGTAAATTTGAAATCCAAGGTTACACCTAGAAGTTTAACGGACATATAATCATTGTTGGTATTGCATCAACTAAAAATTACATTTTCAGTTTTATTCTGACTTGCTGTTAATTCATAATCTATAAACCAGATACTAGAAATTCTTAGTTCAATTTGCTTTGTTCCTTTAGGTCCTCTATGTCATTTCCAGTTGCAATGAAAGTGATACCATCAGCATACAGAACAGATTTACATGGCACGATACTAAGATGGTCATTAAAATACACTCCTGGAAATTGAAATAAGAACACCGAGAATTCATTGTCCCAGGAAGGGGAAACTTTATTGACACATTCCTGGGGTCAGATACATCACATGATCACACTGACAGAACCACAGGCACATAGACACAGGCAACAGAGCATGCACAATGTCGGCACTAGTACAGTGTATATCCACCTTTCGCAGCAATGCAGGCTGCTATTCTCCCATGGAGACGATCGTAGAGATCCAGAATGAGATTTTCACTCTGCAGCGGAGTGTGCGCTGATATGAAACTTCCTGGCAGATTAAAACTGTGTGCCCGACCGAGACTCGAACTCGGGACCTTTGCCTTTCGCGGGCAAGTGCTCTACCAACTGAGCTACCGAAGCACGACTCACGTCCGGTACTCACAGCTTTACTTCTGCCAGTATCCGTCTCCTACCTTCCAAACTTTACAGAAGCTCTTCTGCGAAACTTGCAGAACTAGCACTCCTGAAAGAAAGGATACTGCGGAGACATGGCTTAGCCACAGCCTGGGGGATGTTTCCAGAATGAGATTTTCACTCTGCAGCGGAGTGTGCGCTGATATGAAACTTCCTGGCAGATTAAAACTGTGTGCCCGACTGAGACTCGAACTCGGGACCTTTGCCTTTCGCGGGCAAGTGCTCTACCAACTGAGCTACCGAAGCACGACTCACGTCCGGTACTCACAGCTTTACTTCTGCCAGTATCCGTCTCCTACCTTCCAAACTTTACACAAGCTCTTCTGCGAAACTTGCAGAACTAGCACTCCTGAAAGAAAGGATACTGCGGAGACATGGCTTAGCCACAGCCTGGGGGATGTTTCCAGAATGAGATTTTCACTCTGCAGCGGAGTGTGCGCTGATATGAAACTTCCTGGCAGATTAAAACTGTGTGCCCGACCGAGACTCGAACTCGGGACCTTTGCCTTTCGCGGGCAAGTGCTCTACCAACTGAGCTACCGAAGCACGACTCACGTCCGGTACTCACAGCTTTACTTCTGCCAGTATCCGTCTCCTACCTTCCAAACTTTACAGAAGCTCTTCTGCGAAACTTGCAGAACTAGCACTCCTGAAAGAAAGGATACTGCGGAGACATGGCTTAGCCACAGCCTGGGGGATGTTTCCAGAATGAGATTTTCACTCTGCAGCAGAGTGTGCGCTGATATGAAACTTCCTGGCAGATTAAAACTGTGTGCCCGACCGAGACTCGAACTCGGGACCTTTGCCTTTCGCGGGAAAGTGCTCTACCAACTGAGCTACCGAAGCACGACTCACGTCCGGTACTCACAGCTTTACTTCTGCCAGTATCCGTCTCCTACCTTCCAAACTTTACAGAAGCTCTTCTGCGAAACTTGCAGAACTAGCACTCCTGAAAGAAAGGATACTGCGGAGACATGGCTTAGCCACAGCCTGGGGGATGTTTCCAGAATGAGATTTTCACTCTGCAGCGGAGTGTGCGCTGATATGAAACTTCCTGGCAGATTAAAACTGTGTGCCCGACCGAGACTCGAACTCGGGACCTTTGCCTTTCGCGGGCAAGTGCTCTACCAACTGAGCTACCGAAGCACGACTCACGTCCGGTACTCACAGCTTTACTTCTGCCAGTATCCGTCTCCTACCTTCCAAACTTTACAGAAGCTCTTCTGCGAAACTTCCAGAACTAGCACTCCTGAAAGAAAGGATACTGCGGAGACATGGCTTAGCCACATCCTGGGGGATGTTTCCAGAATGAGATTTTTTCACTCTGCAGCGGAGTGTGCGCTGATATGAAACTTCCTGGCAGATTAAAACTGTGTGCCCGACCGAGACTCGAACTCGGGACCTTTGCCTTTCGCGGGCAAGTGCTCTACCAACTGAGCTACCGAAGCACGACTCACATCCGGTACTCACAGCTTTACTTCTGCCAGTATCCGTCTCCTACCTTCCAAACTTTACAGAAGCTCTTCTGCGAAACTTGCAGAACTAGCACTCCTGAAAGAAAGGATACTGCGGAGACATGGCTTAGCCACAGCCTGGGGGATGTTTCCAGAATGAGATTTTCACTCTGCAGCGGAGTGTGCGCTGATATGAAACTTCCTGGCAGATTAAAACTGTGTGCCCGACCGAGACTCGAACTCGGGACCTTTGCCTTTCGCGGGCAAGTGCTCTACCAACTGAGCTACCGAAGCACGACTCACGTCCGGTACTCACAGCTTTACTTCTGCCAGTATCCGTCTCCTACCTTCCAAACTTTACAGAAGCTCTTCTGCGAAACTTGCAGAACTAGCACTCCTGAAAGAAAGGATACTGCGGAGACATGGCTTAGCCACAGCCTGGGGGATGTTTCCAGAATGAGATTTTTTCACTCTGCAGCGGAGTGTGCGCTGATATGAAACTTCCTGGCAGATTAAAACTGTGTGCCCGACCGAGACTCGAACTCGGGACCTTTGCCTTTCGCGGGCAAGTGCTCTACCAACTGAGCTACCGAAGCACGACTCACGTCCGGTACTCACAGCTTTACTTCTGCCAGTATCCGTCTCCTACCTTCCAAACTTTACAGAAGCTCTTCTGCGAAACTTGCAGAACTAGCACTCCTGAAAGAAAGGATACTGCGGAGACATGGCTTAGCCACAGCCTGGGGGATGTTTCCAGAATGAGATTTTTTCACTCTGCAGCGGAGTGTGCGCTGATATGAAACTTCCTGGCAGATTAAAACTGTGTGCCCGACCGAGACTCGAACTCGGGACCTTTGCCTTTCGCGGGCAAGTGCTCTACCAACTGAGCTACCGAAGCACGACTCACGTCCGGTACTCACAGCTTTACTTCTGCCAGTATCCGTCTCCTACCTTCCAAACTTTACAGAAGCTCTTCTGCGAAACTTGCAGAACTAGCACTCCTGAAAGAAAGGATACTGCGGAGACATGGCTTAGCCACAGCCTGGGGGATGTTTCCAGAATGAGATTTTCACTCTGCAGCGGAGTGTGCGCTGATATGAAACTTCCTGGCAGATTAAAACTGTGTGCCCGACCGAGACTCGAACTCGGGACCTTTGCCTTTCGCGGGCAAGTGCTCTACCAACTGAGCTACCGAAGCACGACTCACGTCCGGTACTCACAGCTTTACTTCTGCCAGTATCCGTCTCCTACCTTCCAAACTTTACAGAAGCTCTTCTGCGAAACTTGCAGAACTAGCACTCCTGAAAGAAAGGATACTGCGGAGACATGGCTTAGCCACAGCCTGGGGGATGTTTCCAGAATGAGATTTTCACTCTGCAGCGGAGTGTGCGCTGATATGAAACTTCCTGGCAGATTAAAACTGTGTGCCCGACCGAGACTCGAACTCGGGACCTTTGCCTTTCGCGGGCAAGTGCTCTACCAACTGAGCTACCGAAGCACGACTCACGTCCGGTACTCACAGCTTTACTTCTGCCAGTATCCGTCTCCTACCTTCCAAACTTTACAGAAGCTCTTCTGCGAAACTTGCAGAACTAGCACTCCTGAAAGAAAGGATACTGCGGAGACATGGCTTAGCCACAGCCTCTACCAAGTTTGGAAGGTAGGAGACGGATACTGGCAGAAGTAAAGCTGTGAGTACCGGACGTGAGTCGTGCTTCGGTAGCTCAGTTGGTAGAGCACTTGCCCGCGAAAGGCAAAGGTCCAGAGTTCGAGTCTCGGTCGGGCACACAGTTTTAATCTGCCAGGAAGTTTCATATCAGCGCACACTCCGCTGCAGAGTGAAAATCTCATTCTGGAAACATCCCCCAGGCTGTGGCTAAGCCATGTCTCCGCAGTATCCTTTCTTTCAGGAGTGCTAGTTCTGCAAGTTTCGCAGAAGAGCTTCTGTAAAGTTTGGAAGGTAGGAGACGGATACTGGCAGAAGTAAAGCTGTGAGTACCGGACGTGAGTCGTGCTTCGGTAGCTCAGTTGGTAGAGCACTTGCCCGCGAAAGGCAAAGGTCCCGAGTTCGAGTCTCGGTCGGGCACACAGTTTTAATCTGCCAGGAAGTTTCATATCAGCGCACACTCCGCTGCAGAGTGAAAATCTCATTCTGGAAACATCCCCCAGGCTGTGGCTAAGCCATGTCTCCACAGTATCCTTTCTTTCAGGAGTGCTAGTTCTGCAAGTTTCGCAGAAGAGCTTCTGTAAAGTTTGGAAGGTAGGAGACGGATACTGGCAGAAGTAAAGCTGTGAGTACCGGACGTGAGTCGTGCTTCGGTAGCTCAGTTGGTAGAGCACTTGCCCGCGAAAGGCAAAGGTCCCGAGTTCGAGTCTAGGTATACACTCGCGCACACACACACATATCCTTCCGCACATACACAGACACAGGGGCCTTCACAAATGCAGACATTTGTAAAGGCCCTTGTGTCTGTGTATGTGCGGATGGATATGTGTGTGTGTGCGAGTGTATACCTATCCTTTTTTCCCCCTAAGGTAAGTCTTTCTGCTCCCGGGGTTGGTATGACTCCTTACCCTCTCCCTTAAAACCCACATCCTTTCATCTTTCCCTCTCCTTCCCTCTTTCCTGACGAAGCACCCGCCGGATGCGAAAGCTCAAATTTTGTGTGTATGTTTGTGTGTCTATCGACCTGCCAGTGGTTTTGTTTGGTAAGTCACATCATCTTTGTTTTTAGATATATTTTTCCCACGTGGAATGTTTCCCTCTATTATATTCTATTACTTATATCTTCAAAAAATGATTATTTTTGTTGATATATTTCTTTCTTTTTTGTTTGTTATAACACTGTCCAGACATGATAACTGTCTTGTTGTTTGCACAAAACATAGTTTTACAATCATCTGCATGAAAAATGAGCAACCAGAGGACTCATTTAACTAAAATATTTCTAGCAGACTACATTTAACACAACAAAGTACAGATGCCTTTGCACCCAAAATATGGTATTGTTTCTTATTCATTGGTTTTATATCAGCATTACTCAGTTTGTAGAACACATATAAATTATAAATATGTATAGGTAATATCACAGTTGTATGAATATATGAATATGAAGATGGTATCTGTTCTTTTGGACATGTCCGAAAGAACAGATACCATCTTCATATAGTTAAGGCTGACTGGCCATTGATCTTCTTGGGTGCGGATGCACACACATTGCCTGAGCTCTTACGGGACTCAGTAAGATTGTCTGCCACAAGTAATGAGTGTAATGGGCAGGGGCGCTATGAATGTAGTGTGAGGACATTAAATTGGGAATGTGGGTCTCATGTGGAGTGTGCAAGGGATAAATCCCTGCAATGCACTATCCTCTGGGCCCTCGGTGGCTCTGCATCTGCCATGTAAGCAGGAGATCCCAGGTTCGAGTCCCGGTCGGGGCACACATTTTCAACTGTCCCCATTGATGTATATCAACACCTATCGGCAGCTTAGGGTCTTGATTTAATTATCATTTCATTAATTATAGGAATAGTCAGCTTCTGTTCTGTAGCTAATAATAATGATGAACATTCTTTAGAGTGCTGCACAACACTACTCAAATTATTGTTAGCAGTATTTTCAATAGCATATCTCAGACTAGAGCATTGGCATTGCTGTGGACTGTTTGATGCAACAAAATGAAAATTACGTCAGATGTAGTTGGGAGCTTGAGGAAGCACGTTTTTATTTTTTCACTGTGTGCTCTGACAAAAAGTTTGTGAGAGGTAGAAACTGGACCCTGCAGGGTTCTTGAGTACTGTGACTGTTGAAGACCTCTGGTCAGAGGTCATACATCAAAATCGAAACTTTACATGGCAAAAACCCAATGGAAATCCACAGTGTGTTAAGTGAAGTTGTGGTGAGTTTACAGTTTCACGTTGGGTTCATCATTTTTGTGGCAGTCGTATGAGCACAGACGATAATCCAAGACCCAGAAGGACAAAAGCGCTAACAGATGAACGAAGTATAAAACTATTCAGTCATGAGCAAGCAGTATTGCGTAATGGACATGCTGCTGTAGTGTGTCAATGTACTTGTGTCACAAATCGCAATGGAGTGACTTTTCTAAATCAAATGTTCAAGACATTGTCCAGAAAGTTTTGAAGAAGAGAAAAGTGTTGGGTCTTGCCCACTCATCTCTTATAGGGTGCCTAAGGGATGCTGCATCCTCGGAATGCTATACAATTCAAGCAAGTAACATTAGTAGTTTTATTTCTATGAAGCAGATTGACAATACTTAACTTTAATGTACAAAGGGGTCGCAAGCGATGGGCGACATGCAATGTAAATCTGAGTCCCTGCATGTTTGACACACAGAGGCGAACGTGACCTGAAGGTTTAGGGAGCAAAACCAGTGGACTTGCCCACTGACTAGTTGATATAGGTGCAATAACTCCGTTATCTTCAATTCTTGAAGTTCAGCAGGAACTTTGTCCCATAATGCAGAGGGAAGACTTCCGGCCTGGCAAAATTTCGGCTGAGCATTGTCTTTCAGCATAATATGTGCAACAAAATTGTTAGCTGTGCCTAAACCTTCAGAAAAGAGTTCTGGGAATTCCTTTAGCAAGCTAGTTACACTGTCTTTTGTATTGAATGCAGACACTGAAAACACATTGTCCTGGATGTCAAAGCCAAACAAATCAAAAGAATGAACACCAAATATGTTCTCACACTCGCATGATTGTAGCACTGTAAAAGTCACTGTTCGCGTATGTAAGCAAGCATGGCAGGAAAAGAACATGTTCCGAGAAAGGGAATGTCTTGTCCATTATAAGCTGTCAGTTGCACACTAGTTTTAGACAGGCATGGGGAGCCTAACAGTTCATATATGTGATGATTTAGCAGTGTGACAGAGCCACCCCTGTCCAATGAAATTTCCCACAAAGAAATAAATGAACAAAAAGTTAGTTTGACTGGTGTATCACTGAAGAAACTGCATGCTTGCTAGTTTTGCAAATGCCTATTGCAGACTTTGAATATACCGCATTAATGACATGGGGCTAGTGACTAAAATTTTGTGAGTGGGCCGAGAATTCTTATGTTCCTTCTGTTGCAAACATACAGATTGCACATGTCCTTTCTTACCACAAGCGAACACTGAGCTTATTAGGAGGGGCAGCCTTGGCATTTGTGCCATGAATCTGTGTAGCGAACTGCTTACATGGCGTGCAGCGTTGTTTACTCTGCGAGGCTAGCGCAAGCCACCGATGCAGAATGGGGCGATCGCAAGCAAGAGACTCAATCTGACAAACAACTGGCTGCTCAAATGTATGAGCTGACACGGCACTGGAATCGTACTGATCGTGTATTTGCACAACCTGCTGAAATGATAGATCAGACTGTTTCAAAATCTGTTATCTGAGTTTGGCATCAGGTACACTGTACATTATCGCATCATGCAACATAATATCTGAATATAAAGTACTGCAAGCACATTTGAATTTGCATTTCCTTGTCACACCCTGCAAATCTTTTAACCACTCGCAGTAAGTTTGTTCTGACCATTTTTCGCAATTGAAGACTTGATTTCTAGCTGCTATCACATTCACTTGTTATTCATAATAGTTTGTTAGTGAGTCTACACTGCGTCATAAGCAAGTTCACTCAGAGTGGCATTAGGAAAGAGTTTTTGAATTAATCTGAACACTGCACTTCCTACGGTGGAGAATAGATATGGAAGTTTCACAGTACCTGGGATATTGTAAACTAGCATAGGGGCATCAAACTGGTGCAACCACTCGAGCCATTCCTTGTCTCGTTCAGTAAACTATCGAAAAGGTTGTATAGCAGCTGTAGTAGGCGGTGCTTGTTCTTTCGGCTGTGCAGCGTTGGCTAAGTGCTGCTGCACCGTATTGAGCAGTGAAGATATTTGCTGCATCTGAAACTGAAACATCTGCATTATCTGTGTGGCATCTACCGCTTGCAGCTGTGGCACTTGAGCAGCCGGCAGGACAGGTGGGGGTAAGGGGGGAGGGCATATTGGAAGAAACAAATGCAACAAAAAGACAAAAATATGTGCAAAGAGAATTCTGCAACAGCCACCTGAAGACACTGATTAGCAAAAACGAGAAGAAACTGCAAAGAAAAAACAAGAGGGATCTACAGCGCCAGCACAATATAAACGAAACATTTGTGGCCGTCGGGCACTGGGTTCAGAGGATTCTCATGGCCAGTTGTTGGGTCTTGCGAACCCATCTCATACAGGGTGCCTACGGGATGCTGCGTTTTCAGAATGCTATACAACAATTCAAGCAAACAACACTAGTAGTTTTACTTCTATAAAGCAGATTGACAGTACTTAACTTTTATGTAGAAAGGTGTCGCAAGCGATGAGTGACATGCAACGTAAATCAGAGTCCTTGCTATATGCAATGTTCCTGCAAGTTTGACACACAGTTTGTGGATCACTTCTAACTGTTCTTGTACCACTCTCTGCTAGGCTGTGCTAATACTCTGCGACTACTGTCCACTAATGTCCAGCCGAGGCTGGCAGGAGGGGTGCTTATATTCACTTCGGCTAGATGCCGCTCCTATCATGGTGACGTCCTGGTCAGCGCACTATTGGCCGACATTGTTGCACCACCTTCTATGGTCTTCCTTTCTTCTTCTTCGTTCCAGTGCTTGTGGTTACACCAGAACACAAAGTGTTTGCAACGTTTGTAACATACATCATGACACCTGAACGAAACAATGATGGGTAGACCCCTGCTGTGACTTCGTTGAAATGCAAAACACAGACAGTTCTTTTCCGGAGAACTATCAACACATTTACACACAACACAAAAGATACACACCTCAAGCCCTGTCATAATGTTATCTGACAAACAATTAGAAACTGTAAACACAACTAAATTTATCAGAATATGGATCCAAGAAAACCTAAAATGGGACAAACATGTAAGCTTCATCAATAAGAAATTAAAGTACCACCTGCTATTGCATGACAATTTAATTCTTACTGGCAGCATAACACAACAAATGATACAAAAATATACACTCCTGGAAATGGAAAAAGAACACATTGACACCGGTGTGTCAGACCCACCATACTTGCTCCGGACACTGCGAGAGGGCTGTACAAGCAATGATCACATGCACGGCACATCGGACACACCAGGAACCGCGGTGTTGGCCGTCGAATGGCGCTAGCTGCGCAGCATTTGTGCACCGCCGCCGTCAGTGTCAGCCAGTTTGCCGTGGCATACGGAGCTCCATTGCAGTCTTTAACACTGGTAGCATGCCGCGACAGTGTGGACGTGAACCGTATGTGCAGTTGACAGATTTTGAGCGAGGGCGTACAGTGGGCATGCGGGAGGCCGGGTGGACGTACCGCCGAATTGCTCAACACTTGGGGCGTGAGGTCTCCACAGTACATCGATGTTGTCACCAGTGGTCGGCGGAAGGTGCACGTGCCCGTCGACCTGGGACCGGACCGCAGCGACGCACGGATGCACGCCAAGACCGTAGGATCCTGTGCAGTGCCGTAGGGAACCGCACCGCCACTTCCCAGCAAATTAGGGACACTGTTGCTCCTGGGGTATCGGCGAGGACCATTCGCAACCGTCTCCATGAAGCTGGGCTACGGTCCCGCACACCGATAGGCCGTCTTCCGCTCATGCCCCAACATCGTGCAGCCCGCCTCCAGTGGTGTCGCGACAGGCGTGAATGGAGGGACGAATGGAGACGTGTCGTCTTCAGCGATGAGAGTCGCTTCTGCCTTGGTGCCAATGATAGTCGTATGCGTGTTTGGCGCCGTGCAGGTGAGCGCCACAATCAGGACTGCATACGACCGAGGCACACAGGGCCAACACCCGGCATCATGGTGTGGGGAGCGATCTCCTACACTGGCCGTACACCTCTGGTGATCGTCGAGGGGACACTGAATAGTGCACGGAACATGCAAACCGTCATCGAACCCATCGTTCTACCATTCCTAGACCGGAATGGGAACCTGCTGTTCCAACAGGACACTGCACGTCCGCATGTATCCCATGCCACCCAACGTGCTCTAGAAGGTGTAAGTCAACTACACTGGCCAGCAAGATCTCCGGATCTGCCCCCCATTGAGCATGTTTGGGACTGGATGAAGCGTCGTCTCACGCGGTCTGCACGTCCAGCACGAACACTGGTCCAACTGAGGCACCAGGTGGAAATGGCATGGCAAGCCGTTCCACAGGACTACATCCAGCATCTCTACGATCGTCTGCATGGGAGAATAGCAGCCTGCATTGCTGCGAAAGGTGGATATACACTGTACTAGTGCCGACATTGTGCATGCTCTGTTGCCTGTGTCTATGTGCCTGTGGTTCTGTCAGTGTGATCATGTGATGTATCTGACCCCAGGAATGTGTCAATAAAGTTTCCCCTTCCTGGGACAATGAATTCACGGTGTTCTTATTTCAATTTCCAGGAGTGTATATTACACATGGGTGGAACCGCCGAAAAGATATGGCATAATTTTTTGGGGCAACTCACCTGCCAGCAGAAGTTGCTTTATTGCCCAAAAAAGAATTATAAGGACCATAGGAAATGTAACAACTAGAAGCTCATGCAAGCCACTATTTAAGAATCTAAAATTTCTTCCACTACCTTGCTTATACATTTTGTAAGTTACATGTTTCATTAAGAAAATAATGGACACTGAAGACCAACTAGTGTAAACAAATTAAACAGTTCATAAGAACATTACACAACAGAAAATGGGACTGCAAAGTGAATATGCAAAAACAAAACTTAGACAAGATGGAGCCCCTACTAGCAGGGAAAAAACTTTACAATAAGTTACCAAACCACAATATAAGACAAAAAATTTAAGGAATTTTAAAATCACTCTTAAAACATATCTTTTAAATAAAATGTATTAAAGTGTTAATGACTATAAACAACCTTATATTATATAGAAGCTAGTGAACCTTGCGGGCTTTTATATATAATGATGAAGTGAGGTGGTGGCCCTCAACTATGTACCCTCAGACTCAAAGTTGAATTATTATAAGTTTTGGCTGGTTTTGTTGTCTAGGAGCTGGAATACATAGTTGCTGCATCACAAGCCAAATACTGCTGAGTCTACAGTATACAATAGGAATATACACATGAATCAAATGGTCGAAGGTTCCTATCACTTGGCAATCGCAAATGTAACGTAGAAATTTATAAATAAAAGATTGCAATAAATAAAATCTGCAGGCACTATCTTAACGACTTTAAATAATGAGTATGATAATAGAAGTAATTTTGAGAATATGGCATATTTCTGCAAAACACTTATTGGTGTCGACGGTCCAGCAATTAAATAAAATTAAGTTGAATAACAGGAAACAACAGATTCCTACTGTACATAATTAGTTATGAACAACCACATAGCTAACTAGATATTCACTTCTAAATGCACACTACGTCTTCACTACGGAAATCTCACAAGTGCACAAGTTGGCACTCCAAAATATTTCTATTTGTCGCAACCACGCGCAAACCACTCCACATTCTCCAAGTCTCTGCCGCAACCATACATTAATCGCGCTGTCACGTCCAGCACACCCTGTGTCCTGTCCTGTCCTGTACTGTGCCTCGTGCCCACTGTTCCGAACTGCCTTGTGTCCTCCCTGGAAAACGACCCTCCTCCCCCACTTCCATACAGTTTCTCCACGTGTCCTTTTTGGAACAATCGCTGTGACTGGCTAGAGCGCTCCCGCCCTGTCTCCAAGCCAACGCAGACTCACGAACATATTGAAACATGAAACTTTCTGGCAGATTAAAACTGTGTGCCAGACCGAGACTCGAACTCGGGACCTTTGCCTTTCGTGGACAAGTGCTCTACCGACTGAGCTACCCAAACACGACTCATGCCCGGTCCTCACAGCTTTAATTCCGCTGGTACCTCATCTCCTACCTTCCAAACTTCACAGAAGCTCTCCTGCGAAACTGCAGAATGGCGTATTGTATCACAGCCGTCCACAATACGAGCACAAAGAGTCTCTACATTTAGTACCGGGGTTGCATAGACAAGAGCTTTCAAACGCCAGCATACATGAAAGTCAAGAGGGTTGAGGTCAGGAGAGCGTGGAGGCCATGGAATTGGTCTGCCTCTACCAATCCATCGGTCACCGAATCTGTTGTTGAGAAGCGTACGAACACTATGACTGAAATGTGCACGAGCTCCATCATGCATGAACCACATGTTGTGTCGTACTTGTAAAGGCACATCTTCTAGCAGCACAGGTAGAGCATCCCGTATGAAATCATGATAACGTGCTCCATTGAGCGTAGGTGGAAGAACATGGGCCCCAATCAAGACATCACCAACAATGTCTGCCCAAACATTCACAGAAAATCTGTGTTGATGACGTGATTGCACAATTGCACGCGGATTCTTGTCAGCCCACACGTGTTGATTGTGAAAATTTACAATTTGATCATGTTGGAATGAAGCCTCATCCACAAAGAGAATATTTGCACTGAAATGAGGATTGACACATTGTTGGATGAACCATTTGCAGACGTGTACCTGTGGAGGCCAATCACCTGCTGATAGTACCTGCACACGCTGTACATGGTACGGAAACAACTGGTTCTCCCGTAGCACTCTCCATACAGTGACGTGGTCAACGTTACCTTGTCAGCAGCAACTTCTCTGATGCTGATGTTAGGGTTATCGTCAACTGCACGAAGAATTGCCTCATACATTGCAGGTGTCCTTGTCGTTCTAGGTCTTCCCCAGTCGCGAGTCATAGGCTGGAATGTTCCATGCTCCCCAAGATGCCGATCAATTGCTTCGAATGTCTTCCTGTCGGGACACCTTCGTTCTGGAAATCTGTCTTGATACAAACGTAACCTTGCCACGGCTATTGTCCCATGCTAATCCATACATCAAATGGGCATCTGCCAACTCCGCATTTGTAAACATTGCACTGACTGCAAAACCACGTTCGTGATGAACACTAACCTGTTGATGCTATGTACAGATGTGCTTGATGCTAGTACCGTAGAGCAATGAGTTGCATGTCAACACAAGCACCGAAGTCAACATTACCTTCCTCCACTTGGGTCAACTGGCGGTGAATCGAGGAAGTGCAGTACATACTGACGAAACTAAAATGAGCTCTAACATGGAAATTAAGCGTTTCCAGACACATGTCCGCATAACATCTTTTTTTTATTTGTGTGTGAGAAATGTTTCCTGAAAGTTTGGGCGTATCTTTTTGTAACACCCTGTGTATTTAGAACTAGTGTCATAGTTTCATAAGTAAAAAAATTTATTATGTGAATTTTTGAATAAGATTGTAAATAAAATAGAAAGAAACTTCCACATGGGAAAAATATATTAAAAACAAAGATTCCAAGACTTACCAAGCGGGAAAGCGCCGGCAGACAGGCACATTATCAAAACACACAAACACACACACAGAATTGCTAGCTTTCGCAACCGATGGTTGCTTCTTCAGGAAGGAGAGGGAAAGACGAAAGGATGTGGGTTTTAAGGGAGAGGGTAAGGAGTCATTCCAATCCCGGGAGCGGAAAGACTTCCCTTAGGGGAAAAAAAAGGACAGGTGTACACTCGCACACACATACACACACATATCCATCTGCACATACACAGACACAAGCAGACATATTTAAAGGCAAAGAGTAAGGGCAGAGATCTCTGCCCTTACTCTTTGCCTTTAAATATGTCTGCTTGTGTCTGTGTATGTGCAGATGGATATGTGTGTGTATGTGTGTGCGAGTGTACACCTGTCCTTTTTTTTCCCCTAAGGGAAGTCTTTCCGCTCCCGGGATTGGAATGACTCCTTACCCTCTCCCTTAAAACCCACATCCTTTCGTCTTTCCCTCTCCTTCCTGAAGAAGCAACCATCGGTTGCGAAAGCTAGCAATTCTGTGTGTGTGTTTGTGTGTTTTGATAATGTGCCTGTCTGCCGGCGCTTTCCCGCTTGGTAAGTCTTGGAATCTTTGTTTTTAATATATTTGAATGAGATTGTATAGACTTAAGCAATTTCCTTATTTTGTAAGCAAAGACAAACATTTGAAAAGAAGGAAGTGTAAAAACACAGCTTCACGGTAAGTGAAATGCAAACTGGAGCAGCGTATGACCCAGCTATGCGCGCTCAACAACGAGTGATTACATCAATACTAGGGAGGAGACATTCACCTTGTGCAAGCGCAACAGGCTAACTCGTGGTGTAACCAAATAGAAATACGAAGCTGCACAAGTATCAAACTCAATTTCAAAATAAGTAATAACATGTAACAACTTTATTTACTATCAGGGAACGACAGAATATAATATTGTATCAGCATGCAAAGTTGCGTCAATACTAGGATATATACATTGCAACTAGAATTATAAGAAATCATTACAACGAAACATACAGTAAGTGTTAGCTTACAAAAGATAAGATACCGTAGGAGATGTCAAAGTAACTTTCTTTGCAGCGTAAATGAATAAAAAGAATAAAAATGCAAGTGAATAAATATACAAAGAAATAAGAATGAAATATGAAAAAGTCTGCCAACGAATGTGATGACCAAGTATATGAGTGGCCTATGGGCTATAATTAGTTTTTAAGTCAGTAATAGACTTTTCTTTTATATATTGCAATGATCAGTGCACTGACATGGTGCAGAAGAAGAGATTTACGATGGGTGTTACAGGTACCAACTGAAAAAATGGGCCACACCTCAAAGAAATGATTTATTTATTAGTATGCCTATGTGTGCACATAAACATCGAGGCATGTGACCTCAAATAAAACTAATCAGTTCATATTGTG
Organism: Schistocerca gregaria; assembly: GCF_023897955.1. NCBI lineage: Eukaryota > Metazoa > Arthropoda > Insecta > Orthoptera > Acrididae > Schistocerca > Schistocerca gregaria. Next base: position 800,165,035 of record NC_064921.1, on the reverse strand, counting down.
TGACATGTGAATATAAACGACGGCATTTCCATGTAATTGTAAAGAGGTAAGCATGACGTAATGCAAAAACTTCTGCGTTATGCACACAAAGCTACACATAAATAAATATAAGCAACACCATGGTGTATAGTACATGAGTAAATCGTTAATATGTTTCGTTTCCATGAAAAATGAGTTTCCTGATAAGTGATTTAAGAAGAACAGCATTTCCTCAGTAATACATAAACCAGTAGAATAGTAATTCCTTATTCCCTCCCCATGGCAGGGGTGGCGCCAAAGCGTAGTTAAGCCAGCAACGTGTAATGTAGAATCCCCATGTAAATGTTTTTCTCTATTTCTCCCTAGGAAAATATTAAACTCTCATGACTGGAAAATCAGATGTGGATGCATTAAATGCATATATAGTAACACAATGTAATGAAATTTAAATAAGTTATTTGTATTTATGTACAAATGTTTTTTATTTTTTAACAAACTATACCAACCAGTAACTGTTAATGAAGAAGGAATTTTGTAGTGTTTTAGTTTTTAAGAATTCTCTATGTTTGATACAAATAATGGGTGGAATGTCAGCCTTAGATGTAAGCCATTGTAATATGCACTGTTATGTCAAAATGTTTATGTGAATTTTAAGTGTACTATGAGCCATATGTAAAAGATGAACTTGAAAAACTAACAAAAAAAAGGAAAAAAAAACAACCCTCAAACACTAAAATTATTCTCACGACAAAGTGTATGACAAAATATATAGTGGTATCCAAATATGTTTGCAATAGTGCTATGAATCAATTTTGATAATGTTATGCTATGCAACATCTGATATATTAATCAGCAAACTACAGTTGTGCAAGTATTACTTACCTTGACGTCGGGTGTTGATGTGCAGTATTGACCCCACTGAAAATGTGGATACAACGGAAAAGATTTCTTCCTGGGCCGTATCAAAGGTGAATTATCTGCCAAAGCAAATTATTCAACGGATAGTAAGGCACTTGGTGTGAAAATGACACTAAAAGTGCGAGTGGAAGTGCGAACGACCGTGTACAGTAATACATGGAGCATTAACGGCTGTTGCACAGCCAATAAATATATTTTGTGCGCATGCCCACAGAGGCTGACAATGTTGCCAAAAGGACAAGTAGCCGCTCTCGCAGCGCTCTCATGTAAATACTTACTGAATTATCATTCCACATGTAAGTTATGTATTTCCGGTAAGATAATGTGTAAGCAAGACAAGCTGACATCTCCAACTCATGCACGACACCAAGTAATTGTGACTGTTTTATATGCATTTTGACACTATATTTTCTCTTTTCTAAACAACTCTTCGCAATGTATGTAAATGATCTGAAATCTTGAGAGGACCAACATGAATTCTACCCATTTTCAATACTGCCACACTCCCTCTCAACACACACTTGAGAGGCATTGTGTGCAGGAATGGAATGTCCTACCACAAGAACTAATTACAGACCTTGTGATCAGCATGTGAGAATGTTGCAGATCATGCACTGCTCCCTGTGTTGATCACAGCCCGTATTAAAAAACATGTCTCACCTTTGTAAACTCCAGGGGACCATTACGAATTGCATTAAATGTATTCACAATTGCGAATAATGACAGCCATCAGCTGTAGAACGAAATGACAACAATGAAAATTTGTTGCTGGACCAGGACTCGTACCCAGATTTCCCGCTTATCATCAGGGGGGGCAATCCGGGTACGAGTTCCAGTCCAGCACAAACTTTCATTGTTGCCATGCCATTCTACAGCTGATGGTTCTCATTATTCGCAATTGCGAATGCATTTAATGTATTCGATAACGGCTGTAGTCGCTACAGTGCCTGTTCCTTTGGACATGCATGCATGTCCAACAGAACTTTGCATTGTATTCAGAATAACACAAGCACTGTAATATCGTATCACAAATTGTGGTGACAACAGTGTAATTATTGCCTTTGAATAAAAGTGTCATTTCTGTTGTCTCATTGGGTATTTCTTTCATTTACATTCTGTACTTCACTCCAACAGTTCTTTCTATGCATGGTCCAAGTTTCATCGAGGTATATTAATTGGCGAAAGTTACTTTTGTCCTTAAGTTTTGCATGCCACTATACATTGGTTCTGACCAATTATTGACTGCTGGCCATTAAAGCTGTAAACTATGAAGGCAATATGCAACAAACCTGGAAATGGCGCGAAATGCCGTACTGGCTTGGATATGCAAATGATTAGCATTTTAGCACGGCTAGACAAAGTGAGGAGAAGTAACACAATCTACATGCTACACGTAAGGAAATATTACACAGTGAGTTTCTCATTCATAAGTCACATCTGAGTTATTTATTTGTGAGAGGGTCATGTTATTCCTCAAGTACGGAGAAAAAATTTTTTGTTTGTTTTCTTTTGTTTGGCTTCCAGAATTTGTACTCTGTTTCTCTATAAGTGTAAGAATTTGACAGCGAGAGGATTGTGGACTACTGACACTGTGATTATTGTACCACGATGTTGCACGCTCAAGTTGCTCGGGAGCACTTGCTCGGGATCCCATGACTGTCACACAAATATGGAATTGATTGTGTCAGGAGGGCCATACACAATCCCCTGCAGGATCTGAATGGTCCCAAATGTACCGCTCCTTAGAGGAGAGACATACTGTTCACTTGCCTGCGTAGGATCGTACAATGTATCTCAAATTAGGAAATGGATTTGTATGCACATAGATGGCCTGTCAGTACGGTGACCACAGTTGCGAGTTCTCTTGATGCAGCAGAAGAGGAGACATGCCGACAATGGATTTCCCAGTGATGACACTGGACACAGGAGTGAGTGGTATCACACTGATTTGCCAGGTGCGCTCCCATTCCGCATACAGTTTTGCAATGGAAGTCCCAATGTGTGGTGCATTCAAGGAGAAAGAATGTCACCAGACTGTATTCGGTCATACAGCCCCAACACCTGGTGTGCCATCATATCCCCTAGTTCATACAGCTATTAATTTGAACAGCAGGCATTCCATTTCTGAGAGGTCTCCATGACATTATCTTTCGAGAATATAAAACAAGACTGTGTGTCACCTGGGCTGTCCTGAGTTTGACTTGTCCTGGAAAGCACATTCTCCAAATCTCTCACCTCCTGAAAACCCCCACAAATTTAATCAAGTATTCTTCCGTACCTTCCCCACACACTGAGGACCTTGCCGAGGTGGAGTGGCTTGCGTGCCCCAGTGATACAGATAGCTGTACCATAGATGCAACCACACTGAAGGGGCAAATGTGGATAAGCCAGAAAACCAGGGCAGCAGCCCTTCCAGTAGTTGCAGGAGCAGCAGTCTGGATGATTGAATGGTCTGGCACTGGAACATGGCCATGCTGTGCTGGTACTGCAAATGGCTGAAAGCAAGAGGAAATTACAGCTGTTACTTTGAGGGGGGGGGGGGGGGGGCATGGAGCTCTACCACACCGTTAACACTTTCGCTGCAGCATTGGTGCAGATGCGCAACTCTCCAGTGCAGCCCGGCAATTTGCAAGTGTGGTGGCAACGTGCGGCAGTGCAGGGCGGTAACACTCAGAAACGACAGGTACCGCTCGGAACTGACGCTCCGAAGCACACCTGAGCTACAGGCTGACGTCAACACCTTGTAAGATCTGTAGGATCATGTTCTATACTGACTTAATGATGACATCTTAGATGCATTACTTCAAATAAGCTTCGACTGTATTGTGGTCATGTTTTAAAGTCTGTTTGCTGTCTGACACCTGTAGGGGTTACAGACATCATTTAAATGTTCGTGATTTGCTGATAATGTAACAAAAAATACAATTCAAACAAGCAACAAATCCACTGCATTCAGGGAAAATTTTGATTCCATGTATATCTTAATGCCATTTTGCAACTAGACTGAATAAACCGATAGTGAGCGGAACTCTCAGGAGGATGTGTAGAAATCAGAAAAGCAAGATTGGATTTCTACAGGTCAGAGCATGGTATGTTAGATCCCTTAATTGGCCTGGTAGATTAGAGAGATTAAAAAGGGAAATGGGTTGGTCAGAGTTTAGATATAGTGGGAATAGTGAAGTTAAATGGCTGGGTGAACGGGACTTCTGGGCTGGTGAGTACAGCATTATAAATGCAAAATCAATTAGGAGTACTGCAGAAGCAGGTCTAATAATGAATAACAAAATAAGAATGCGGCTAACCTACTATGAATGGCATTCTGAACACATTCTCAGAAAAACACCAGCTAACACACACCATAGTACAATTTTACATGCCTACTGGCTCCGCAGATGACGAACAGACTGAAAGAATGTATGATGCAGTACAAGAAATTATTATGATAATTAATGGAGATAAACATAGGAAAAATAATAGGATAATATAAACTGGGGAAAAGGAATGAAAGAGGAAGTCGCCTGGTAGAATTTTGCACAGAGCATAACTTAATCATTGCTGACACTTGGTTTAATAACCACGGAAGAAGTTTATATATATGAAAGAGACCTGGAGACACTGGGTTTCAGATTGATTACATAATGATTCTAAACTGTAAGGCATTCCAAGGGGCAGATGTGGGCACTGACTGAAATGAGAAAGCAATAGAGTGAATATGAAAGAGTAGCTTTGAGAGATGAAATAGGAAGATCACAGAGGATCAAACAGGTAAAGAGAGAAGGCCTAGAACTCCTTGGATACCACAGGAGACACTGAATTTAATTGAAGAAAAGAAACCTTACAGAATGCAGGAAATGGCATAAGCAAAAGGGATCAGACGTCTAGAAAATGAGACTGACAGAATGCGCAGAAAGGCTAGAGGACAAACCCAAGTGTATAGAAGCATGTATCAATAGGGGAAAGATGGATACCACCTATAGGAAAATTAAGCTTCTCGTGCACAGTGTCCACTTCAGTGGATAGCAACTTTTCTGTTTTGTACACCCCTGCTGTTCCTCCCTCTAAGAGCTCTGTTGCATACAGTCTCTGGGTGCAGAAATTAGCTACTCAGTGGTGCTGCCTTGTGGGCAGTGATATTTTTACTTGGGCTGTTGTTGACCTAGGAACTGGTATGTGTTGGGAAGGTGGCCTGCATAGAAAGGTCTTGAACCTATGGCCACAGTTGAAACAAATTCATTTTACGGAAGGCATTTAAAACTGGTAGGAAAAGTATAGTGGTATTTACAATATATCTGTCTAATAACAATCTGATTTGCATACTTTGCATCATTGTGGAGAATAAATTTTAAATGTGTGTCCACTAAAGTTCATGTGTGTTGTGATTGCAGTAACTTGTGAAAAATCACAAGTTGACATTTACCTCTACTTCAGGACATACAGGAGCGTCTACCACAGGACTCTCGACTATCTGATGGCTGATGATAGTAATGCAGATGAGGTCTGGGACATCTGCCATAACAGGCAAACAATGTAATTGTTCCAGAAACCTGTTCTAGCTCAGAGGAACCTGAAGCAGTGCCTGAATTTCCTGCTGTTCTTACACGTTTTGTGACCACTACCCTAGCCCAAAGAAGAAACGGGAAAGTGAATAGAACATAGAGTGTGGCAGAAAGTGGTTTTTCCATATCTGTTTCTCCATCTTTAGGGGAGAACAAAATAAGAACAGGTCAGAAGGCAACTGTTGATGTTTTCAATTCTCTGTTTTCTTTTGCTTTGATGAAAACCATTGTTTGCCAAATTAATCTGTATGCAACATAAAATCTGAAGGCAAAACTGTCTTGTTTGTGCCACAGTTGCAGAAGTTCTTGGGTATATATTTAATTGTGTTGTAAGCTATCACCTTGCAGTTTTAAGTGATCTGCCTGTGATCCTAATGGTTCGTTATCGGAGTAAAGGGTGAGAGATTTACATCAGCTATATGAGAAAAAAACTAAACTGTAGCCTAACTGTACTTGGTATAATGGTAATTATTTACTACGAAATTAGCTACAAGGGATGGTCAGGTTCCTCTTAAATAAAAAATGATGCCCTTTGGATTGATTTATTCACCTACAGACAATGTAAAACATGCCTAATTATTTCAGACTCAATGCTTTAAGGATTCTGACAAATTCTGCACTCCATGCCCTCCAGATAACTTACAGACAATTTAACATTCCAATTCCAACAAATTATGTCCCTCAAATGCGTTACTGAACACTTCACAATTCAACTTCACATATTTACAGCTCACAACTTGTGATAAAGCAGGTGGTTTCTTTCCATCTGTTTTGTTTTTCTACTCTGAAAAATAACCAAAATCTTTTTACCAGTTTTTGTCTTGTTTTCAATACATTTATTGGGTGACCTGTATTACTTACGTAAAAATCTAAAGTTCTTGTTTAAATCAAATTTAACTATAACGTGTTATTTAGGTTCTCACTTCCAGTGTTCCAATTCCATTTGTGAAACTAATTTTCATTAATTTTTCTGTGCCATATAACAGAGCTCTGATTAATTAACTTACTAATTAATAATTTCATGAAATTCAGTTTGATTTGCAATATTGCACTTATTCATGTAAACGATATGAATCACAACGTAGAAGAAAAATAGCGTTTACATATTTTTATAAATTGGTGGCCAGCAACATTTTCCTTAATCTAAAATTCTATTAATTTTTGTAGTCCATTAAAAACATTAAATTACAACCAGGCTATATTTCAAAGCATAATATATGAGCTGCATCTAGAGATGACATGAGTATTCAGATAGGAATGCACATGCGCAGGTGTAGAAAGAAGGTATGTGGGGAAAATGTAGTATAGTTTGTCTTGTGACTGCACTGGTTACCACACAGTGCTATGATAAAATGGCTGCTCTGAGACTGTCTCCCATCAACTGCGAGGTTCATGTGCAGTTATCAGATTTTTTGCATGCTCAGAAGCAATTTCCAGCAGAGGTCCATCACCAGTTGTGCCATGTGTATGGACATGACATTACAAAAGTATGGTCAGACATTGGTGCAGGCAATCCACTGAGGGACAAACCAATATTCATGACAAAGACTTTAGTGGCTGACCATCTCTGGTGACACTGGAACTGGAGAAAATTTTGCACAGCTAGAACTTGACAATTTCAGAGGCATTACGCTTGTGCATGACAATGCAAGCCCTCATATAGCAAATGCCACATGAAATGTGTTGAATCGGTTTGGATGGGAGATCGTCAACCATCCACCCTACAGCCCCGACTGCACCCTAAGTGACTCATTTCATCCACCTCATGAAGCGTCTTCTGGCAGGAGAACGTTTCCACAACAATGCTGAAGTGCAGACTCAAGTGACTTCACGGGCTCGAACATTGGCGACAGACACCTATGACATAGGCATAATTGATGGTGCACTGTTACGATAAATACCTTCACAATGATGGTGAATATGTTGAGAAATAGCAATGAATCTATTGTCATCCAAACTTACTTTCTGAATTCAATTTTTAAAACAGTTTGTTCTTATGTTTCTCTATAAGAAATTGGACATCACACAAATATTCATTCTACAGTTTGGGAGCCAGTGAAACACCATTCTGGATGTTGTAACATCCACATGATAAAGTTTTGGCTACAGTGCGACAAGAAGAAATTATACCTCTAAACATTATCTATTCGACGTATGAAAAAACAGTGAAAACTTACAAATATTAATTATTTATATAATATTCTATGATATAATTGGACATATCGATATGTATCATACAAAAACAATAATTGTAAATTGCTTTTATGAACTGCGGACGCATATCAAACTGAGGTCTGTTAAGAAATTGTAATTATTTGTAACTTTAATTTCTATTATTTGTGTTAATTACTTCTTTCCGCTGCAACGAGCGCAGCCATTGATGATAGCGATTTGTATCGCGTTTCTGTCTGTGTTTTCCTTAGAAACAAATAAAATGTTTGTTTGATGAGGTCTAAATAGTGCACAATATGAAAGTATAGTTTATAGAGTTTAATAATTATTTCAAATACTTACTTGTTTGGTCTAACAATAAAAAGTCTCTATCAATTGCCTGCCGCCATCTTAACAATTATCCCAGCGGCAAATTTAAATTACGCAACTCTGCAGACATAAATGCCGAATGTAATACAAATGTGTAAAAATAAATGTGCACCGATCATCACGAACTCATTTTAATGAAAATGTTTTGAATCAGATTGATTCTTTAAAAACAGTGCTCATAGCATGATCGTTATAACAAACTTTTCTAGCTGATGTATGGAGCCGAAATTAATTATGCACGAGTTGCGAAGGATATTGTTTCAGGTAACATACGTCAGTGTTGTGCGCGGCTGATATTCTGTGGTTTTAATGATCATTTTGCTGAAGATAACTGTTTCCATCATAATCCATAGTTGTATAGAATCTGTTGTATGAACTGTGATTTAGTGACACACAACTTGCAGACAACACTGTAACATGACGTTAACTTGGAGTTCTTTAGCAACTTGATCGAATCTTTAGCAGGGAGAAAAATTATTTAGTAATTACTCAATGTAATAAAATAAGATTAGCATTTCCATTTACAAATTAGTAAAATACCAAACCACTGAATAACCCAGCGAACGCCACAATGTGCACTTGTTATTTGTCTCAGATTTATATTATGCACATACCGCATGCAAGAATACACGTCCTGAAAACTGTGAAACTCATTAACTGTAAGTTTAATTGTGAATTCAGTATGTACAATCAACACCATTCTTCTCAACTGTGGTGGTATTGTGAAAAGTATATAATGTTATTGTCATCAAAACTAGCTATTGTTGCATTCTGTGATGGACTCATTTAATAAAACACTGAATTGTAACCCTCTTTAACAAATTGCTAAATGTCTGTGCTAAATACATTTTGGCAGGTCTGTCCCTGTTCATTCTCATTATGTGCCCATAACACTGAAGACTGCATTACTTTATGACACTGGTACAGGAACCGCGATAACAACTACTTTTCTATTCACCTCGCTTCTAATTTTGTCCTTTCTAGTTGTTTGATTCACAGTTCCAATGAATGTCATTTCTGTTGCCTGAATTCTGCTGAGGTCTTTCTTAATTAGGGTACAGGTTTCTAAATCATATGTAAGGAGTGGTACAAAATAGGTGTGGCACATGGTCGCTTTCGCATTTCATGGCATTTTATGGTCCCAGAGAGGATTTCTGATTTGACTGTAGAAATTGGATGCTTTCTGTATCCTGCTGAGTACTTCCTGCCTAATGCTGTTGCCTTTCGAGATCATGCTTCCTAGTATAGCGTCCCCAGTGAGGTAATAAGAAAACACTTAAAAAACAGTAGTTATAAAGAAGAGACGTTTAAAACTTGAATGATACAGATTTTTTTATAATGTACCCGTAAAATAATAATTTCTCTGTGTAAGTTTCGAGTGCAAAGAAATATAACAAAATGATCTAAAGAGATGACAAGATACGCTCTTTTGTTAATTTTTTAGTCGTCTTCACTTCTTCTCTTGTCTTGGTTGTGTGTAGACGGACATCTTGCAAGTGCTGACAAACGTAAGCATATTTGTATGAGTTAAGCAGATAATATATTGATTTAATATTATTGTGCACTTTTAATTTATAAGAGGTGATCCTGATTTCAAGTGTACCTTTCTTGAATTAACCTGCATTCAAGTAATTTACAGTTCAACAATTGCAGCGGCCGATGCAGCCAACGACGCCATTACGTGGCGATATTAACTTATGAAAAATTAGCACAAGCGAAAAACTCGCCTGCTATTAACATAATATTAATTTTTCTCCACAGCTGTCCGACATTGCAGAAAACGCGTAGCTTTAAGATTCTTATTTTCAGTACTAATGGAGGTAAGAAAAAATACTCTCGCACATGTGTGGGCCGCAATTGTAATTAATAACTGAAGATCTTTTGCTTTAAAGTGAACTGACTAGCTGAGGAAATTAATATGAAAAGTTTATTCCAATGTTCAACTTGTATGCTCATGTTTTAAAACTCAGTGAGTCTAACATTCATTAATTAATATAACAAATAATTTAAGATTAATATTGTTAAAAAGGAGAACTTCACAAAAGCATTTAACCTTTAATAAAAATTGAATGAAGATTTAAATCCAAATAGAGGTGTTTTGCAGGATATGCTTCCTGCAACCACCCTAGAAGGAAAACAAAGACAGAGGATGAGATGGTCAGATGAAGTTAATCGACACCTCATGTTCTGTTATTACCAAGCAACAAACCTAGGAACCAACACAACTGGATACAGATCACAAGTATACACAACATTTACTACCAGATACCCAGAATTAAAATTTTTAACAGAACAACGACTAGCTGATCAGATCCGTGTAATAATCAAAAATAACAGGATACCCCAGTCAGAATTAGAAAACATCAAACAACAAGTACAACAAATACTGGAACAAAATAATGTGCAATCAGAAGAAGAAGAAAATACAGTAATGGACTCACACATCCTAGATCAAACAAACAAAGAACAACACGCATCAATTAAACAATCAGAGGAAAACGAAATCTTAAGACTGCCACCAGAACAAGTACAAATAGAACACGAAGTGACACACAGGTTAGATATAGAAGAAAAATTTCAGCTGACATATATAGAATACAAAGACACAAATACAGACATTAGACCATTCTTGCATAGACCGCCAAATAACCCACAAGTCGAAACAACAATAAAAACTATCAACACAATCATACACAACAAAATAAATGAAAACACAACTATGGAGATGAAGCAACTTGCACAGGATAGAGTAGCACGGAGAGCTGCATCAAACCAGTCTCAGGACTGAAGACCACAACAACAACAACAACAACAACAACAACAACAACATACAACACAGAACAAAATTATAAATGAAGAACAAAAAGGCTGTTGCAAAGGAGCACAAGGATGTAAAGAGCAACTGATAATAGATGCTGAGGTGACATATCAAGCTAAAACTAAACAAAGGTCGCTACACTACGCATACATTGATTACTGAAAAGCTTTTGATAGTGTACCCCACTCATGGTTACTACAAATATTGGAAATATACAAAGTAGATCCTAAATTGATACAGTTCCTAAACATAGTAATGAAAAATTGGAAAACCACACTTAATGTCCAAACAAATTCAAATAATATCACATCACGGCCAATACAGATTAAGCGTGGAATATACCAAGGAGACTCATTAAGTCCTTTCTGGTTCTGCCTTGCTCTGAACCCACTATCCAACATGCTAAATAATACAAATTATGGATACAATATTACTGGAACATACCCTCACAAAATCATACATTTGCTATACATGGATGATCTAAAACTACTGGCAGCAACAAATCAACAACTCAACCAATTACTAAAGATAACAGAAGTATTCAGCAATGATATAAATATGGCTTTTGGAACAGACAAATGTAAGAAAAATAGCTTAGTCAAGGGAAAACACACTAAACAAGAAGATTACATATTGGATAACCACAGCGACTGCAAAGAAGCGATGGAAAAAACAGATGCCTATAAATATCTAGAATACAGACAAAAAATAGGAATAAATAATTCAAATATTAAAGAAGAACTAAAAGAAAAATATAGACAAAGACTAACAAAAATACTGAAAACAGAATTGACAGCAAGAAACAAAACAAAAGCTGTAAATACTTATGCTATACCAATATTGACCTACTCCTTTGGAGTAGTAAAATGGAGTAACACAGCCTAGAAGCACTCAATACACTTACACGATCACAATGCCACAAATATAGAATACATCACATACATTCAGCAACAGAAAGATTCACGTTAAACAGAAAGGAAGGAAGAAGGGGATTTATCGACATAAAAAACCTACATTATGGACAGGTAGACAATTTAAGAAAATTCTTTCTAGAACGAGCAGAAACTAGCAAAATACACAAAGCAATCACTTATATAAATACATCGGCTACACCACTGCAATTTCATAACCACTTGTACAACCCTTTAGATCACATAACATCAACAGATACGAAGAAAGTAAATTGGAAAAAGAAAACACTACATGGCAAGCACCCCTATCATCTAACACAGCCACACATGGATCAAGACGCATCCAACACATGGCTACGAAAAGGCAATATATACAGTGAGATGGAAGGACTCATGATTGCAATACAGAATCAAACAATAAACACCAGATATTACAGCAAGCATATTATTAAAGATCCCAATACCACAACAGATAAATGCAGACTTTGCAAACAACAATAGGAAACAGTAGATCACATCACAAGCGGATGTACAATACTAGCAAATACAGAATACCCCAGAAGACATGACAATGTAGCAAAAATAATACATCAACAGCTTGTCTTACAACATAAACTTATAAAACAACATGTTCCCACATACAAGTATGCACCACAAAATGTACTGGAGAATGATGAATACAAATTATACTGGAACAGAACCATTATAACAGATAAAACAACACCACATAACAAACCTGACATCATACTCACCAATAAAAAGAAGAAATTAACACAACTAATCGAAATATCCATACCCAATACAACAAATATACAAAAGAAAACAGGAGAAAAAAATTGAAAAATACATCCAACTGGCTGAGGAAGTCAAGGATATGTGGCATCAGGATAAAGTTGACATTATACCAATTATACTATCAACTACAGGAGTCATACCACACAATATCCACCAGTACATCAATGCAATACAGCTACATCCAAACTTATATACACAACTACATAAATCCGTAATTATTGATACATGTTTAATTACCCAAAAGTTCCTAAATGCAATATAACATATACCGTACAGTTAAAAGGAAGTCACACTTGATCAAGGTCCGCATCACTTTCCACTTTTGACCAGACATAACGTCTGAGATAAGAAAGAAATAATAATAATAATAATAATAATAATAATAATAATAATAATAATATATTAAATTACGACAGCTGACGGATGCGAGACTAGGTACTTGAACTGGAAAACCGATTCTCCTTTGACTCCTCCTAGAAATATATCTGAGGTAGTTTCTTGCCTGTTGATGATCATTTCTATTGTCTTTGTTTTACTTATTTTTAGTCCAACATTTTTGGATGTGTTGTTCCAATCATTAAGTTTCTTTTGAGCTGCAGCTTCTGTCTCTGTAATTTCTAAATTTTCATCGATTGCCCTTTTTGAACAGAGGGACGATGACTCCTTTACTCTAATCTTCTGGAATTTTGATTTCTTCCCAAATAACTTTTCTCTATATAGCCAATTTAAGCCTAATATTCCTGTTGCCTTTATCATATCTGAGTTGAGACCATCAAAGCATGTCAACTTTCCATTCCACATGCTCTTTAATGCTGTTTCTAGCTCAACATTTTATTGGGTGTCCGTTGGTTTGGACTTCAATAATTACTCTACAGTCATTGATGGTTGTGTTGCTCTCATCTCCATTTAGCAGCACCCTAATTGCTTCATTTGCTCGTATTAAATTGTCATCTGTTTCCAGCACAGGGATATTTACATATTCATTTTGTTTAGTTCTTAGTACTTTGTATAATAATTTCCTACTTCACTGATAGTCTTCCGCTATTCTTGTAGTGAATCCTCAAGCTTCATCACTTTCACTGCTGTCTTCACCTGATCATCCCACCAGGGTGCTTCCTTCTCTTTTGGTGTAGCACTTGTTTTAGCACAGATACATGTGGCTTCTTTAATACGGGTTTCTTTAATCAAAGACCATTCTTCTTCTACTCCCCTGTTCTCAGTTTTCGGGCATTTGGCTGTTATTCGTGCTTCATAGTTCCATTTACTTTCCATGTCTTTCAACAGTCAAGTCTTAATCTTTGGCATTCTCTTTTGTTTAAATTTTTGCACTTTAACATCTTTTAGGTCAGAAATTAATAGCCAGTGGTCACTATCTAGGCACTCACTGGGTAAGACTAACATCTGTAACATTTTCTATCAGTGATGACAAAGTGTCTCGTAGTCTTAATGTCACCATCCCAGCTGTATCTCGTTATTTTTTGACTTTCCCCTCTTCTGAGACCACGTGTTCTGTATGGTTGTTTCGCATGTGGAAATCAGTCAGGTTCTCTCCTGGGTTTCTGTTCCCATAACCATGAGAACCGATGATGTCTTCACATCCCAGTCTTTCTTTACCAACTTGAGCATTCAGATTGCCCATAATGATGGTGTTCCATTATTTGTTCAAGTTCATTAAGGAAATGCTGATTCTCCTCAGTGGTACATCCTGTCTGTGGTGCATATACCAGCAAAACAGTATGCTGTGTATAGCCAGCTCTTAGTCTCATCTGGATGATCTTGTCACTCACATATGCCTATATCTTTATCGATGACAAGGCCAACTCCATTTTTGGGTTCACTATTGTTACCACATATCCATTTCTCAGTGATTTCTTCCCACAGCTTTTCCACTTTGTCTCACCCAACCCCAATACATTGAGCTTAAACCTGTCCATAAGTTCTACTAGTTCTTCATATTTCTTTTTGAGAGGGGGCTTGCGTCTCTCAGCATCTTTCATGAGCACCATCAGGCATTTGCTCATCATTATTTCGAGTGGTACTAGAAGATCTGTCATTTCTTGTGTTTAATTCATTCTTATATCCGATGCTTGGTTTAGGTTTGAAAGCAGTATATACAGACTTACTAGGCCTGATACAGATGAGGATCAGCCTTTGAAGATCTCTCTTCTCCACAAGGCAGTGGTGTCCTCTTCTAATTGTCCCAAGGGAAGATGGGTTGCCTCCTCCACCATCTCTACCGTTTTGAAGGTCTCCTGTTCTGAAGCTGCCATTAAGGTCTTTGCCCATAACCCTTGGCATAGGTTTCACGTTATACCCCGTAAAGTAAGTGTGTGTGTGTGTGTGTGTGTGTGTGTGTGTGTGTGTGTGTGTGTGTGTGTGTGTGTGTAAATAAATAAAAGAAATGGGTACCTAACATGCCCTCATCAGAAAGCAATTACATGTCAAAATTGCAAGGCAATTGGCCAAGAACTTTCTGAGATACATGATCTTGAACAATCTAACACTTACAGTTTTATTTATATAGATTAAGTGGGATGAAAGGTAAGTCAACAACTTTAACCTAATTGTAAATACTTTATTATCACAAACAGCTTACATAATTAACAAACACTGTACATGCACTACATTATAGTTGATCTTTCCACTGTTCACAAATTTACACATGTTTAAGAATTTTTTTATTACTAAAAACTACTAATTCAATTTAATATTAAGGTTTTTTAAAAGACTTCACCACTCCAAGTCTGCCATAGGGACATCATCAATGAGTGGCTCTGGGTAGCAAGTGTCATCCACTTCAAAAAGTTCATCTGCAAAATAAAATCTTACTTCAGAATTTTTTATTATCTCTGTATTGTTGCGCCTTTTTTTCCATCTGCAAATGAGAAAGCCCCCTCCCCATTTGAGAACACATTTCAATAAGATTGCTCTGGTAAGCATTTGAGCATATTTCAATGAGAAATTTAACATCAAAAAGACATTTTTATCTGCAAAAAGTAATTTGTTAATACTCAGGATCAACAAGAAATGAATGTTACAACCATGCTGTGGGCTTTTTGCTATTGGTCTTCTCATGTTCTTTCGCAATGGTGTGTTACTGGAGCAATCTGTGCAGTTTTAGGCAACAATGACAACTTTTCAGTACAAGTGTTCCAACATTTAGCAAGTGACTGTTTTGATGCAGCAATGGGGATTTAGACTTACTTGAGGTCAGTTACACGAAGACTTTAAAATTAAGCATTTCCACGACTGACGATTGACTTGGGAGGGGTGGGGGTGGAGAGGGATGCTTTTGGACTTATTTGCAGGCCTCTGATGTTAACAATATTTACTGTGAATATTTTTTTAATTGTAAAGCCACCACCTGTTAATGTGGGAATGAACAGAATGGAATCTTTATTGTCACATGACATTTTATATACAATCATATGATTGAAACATTGGTGACCTGCCAATGGATAATTCTACACCTACCTAAGTATACCTCAAAACAAGATACACTAAAAGGAAGCACATGGATGTTCCTGGACACACATTACAACATAAAATGATAAATACACGTTAGATTTCTTAAAATTTTCCTCAGTGGCTTAAAATCTTTCTTTTTGAGTATTTTTCATGTTTGTTTCTCAAATTTATTGACTATGGACATTTTAATAAGTGCACATACTTCCATGAAAGGAGTATATGTGTATACATCTAGATATTTACATACACAGTTTACACAATACAATACAAGTATGGACCTACATAAAAAGAACATATACCTCCATTAAAAGAGAACGTAAGCATAAACATAGAACATAATGTAGGCAAACAAAGCAAATGTTTTATCTCCTACTTGTCTTCCTCGTTTATAAAATCGTCCCCATTGGAGTAACATTTGCTTTTTAAACATTTTTCAATGTTTGCACATTTCTAGTTTGCAGTCCTAGAATTTTGAAGAAATTTTACTGCTAAGCTTCAAAGCCATGTAATCTTCTTTGTGCTTTGTTTCATAAGCAGGTGCGAACAAATTTCCTTAAAAAATTTGTGTGTTTTTTTAGCTCAAGAGAAGTGTTTGAAATATACACATAGATAGGATTATCAGTAAGTCAAGGCCTGCAAATAAAGGTTTGCATGATTGTCTACGGTTGTTCCAGTCATAGCTCGGATAATTTTTTTCCTGTTGCTTGAACACTTTAATGCTGCTTCCTTTTTCAACACCCCAAAAAATTATGCTGTATCTTACAACTGATATAAAATAGACATGATACACAATTTACACATCAGCAAAGTCAGTTACTTTGTTTAGAACCCTCATTGCATAAACAGAACTATTTAACTACTTCAGTAAGCAATCCACTTGATCAGTCCATTACAATTTCTTGTTTATGGTCACTAAGAAATTTAACAGTCTGCAGTGATCAGTTCTCTGCTTTCATAAGCTAACTGTCCTGAAGTGACTGTTTGTGTCTTTGTTAGGTTTAGTTTCATAGCATTATTATTTATCCAATTTTCTAGTTCGTTTTGTTTTCAGTGATAATTCTTCATTGTTTTTACTGCAGACTACTGCTGTTGAATCATCTGCATACAGAATTATATCTGAAGTTACCTTACCTGGTATGTCATTTATATAGTATAGAAATAGTAATGGGCCTAGAATGGACCCCTGGGGTACACCTGCTTGTATTTCCTTCCAACTAGCGCAAGATTTCTCACCCTTCTATTGAGTAACAACCCTCTGCTTCCTATTTTTGAGATAACATGTGAACCAACTTAAAAAAAATTCATGGAAGCCATAAGAAGCTAATTTGAGGAGCAGCTGCTTATGGTTTACCATTACAAAAGCATTACTGAGGTCACAGAAGATACTGGATACTCTCCTTGTTATTGAGGCATTTGCATAATTTTAGTGATTAGTTCATTAATAACATACTCAGTGCTTCAGCCCTTCCTAAATCCTTACTGATTATCGAGAATAATGTTATATTTTTTTGTATTCTTCTAATTGGTTACACACTATTTGATCAAATATTTTAGAAAAAATTGGTAGTAATGATACTGGATGAATATCTCCTATCTCCCCTTGTCTCTTCTTTTGTGGATAGGTTGAATTTCCGCAAACTTCAGCCTGTCCGGAATAGCAGCCCTCATCAGATGATTGATTTATTATGTGACAGAGTTGGGGTGCAACATCATCGCATACAGCCTTTATTATTTTTGTCTGAATTTCCTCCCAGCCCCCTGACTTGAGATTTTTTAGGGATTTTATAATGTTAGCCACTTCATAATGGGAAGTAAATTTGAATACTCCTAATGTGTGTTGCATTATATTGGGACTTATCTGTGGATGAGGGAGATTATCAATTTTGTTGTTGTTATGGTCTTCAGTCCTGAGACTGGTTTGATCCAGTTCTCCATGCTACTCTATCCTATGCAAGCTTCTTCATCTCCCAGTACCTACTGCAACCTATATCCTTCTGAATCTGCTTAGTGTATTCATCTCTTTGTCTCCCTCTATGATTTTTACCCTCCATGCTGCCCTCCAATACTAAATTGGTGATCCCTTGATGCCTTAGAACATGTGCCACAAACTCCTCTTCTCCCCAATTCTATTCAATACCTCCTCATTACTTATGTGATCTACCCATCCCATCTTCAGCATTCTTCTGTAGCACCACATTTCGAAAGCTTCGATTCTTCTCTTGTCCAGACTAGTTATCGTCCATGTTTCACTTCGATACATGGCTGCACTCCATACAAATACTTTCAGAAATGGCTTCCTGACACTTAAATCTATACTCGATGTTATCAAATTTCTCTTCTTCAGAAACGCTTTCCTTGCCATTGCCAGTCTACATTTTATATCCTATCTACTATGACCATCATCAGTTATTTTGCCCCACAAATAGCAAAACTCCTTTACTACTTTAAATGTCGCGTTTCCTAATCCAATTCCCTCAGCATCATCCGGCTTAATTCAACTACATTCCATTATCCTCATTTTGCTTTTGTTGATGTTCCTCTTATATCCTCCTTTAAAGACACTGTCCATTCCGTTCAATTGCTCTTCCAAGTCCTTTGCTCTGTCTGACAGAATTACAAGTCATCGGCAAACCTCAAAGTTTTTATTTCTTTTCCATGGATTTTAATTCCTACTCCGAATTTTTCTTTTGTTTCCTTTACTGCTTGCTCAATATACATATTAAATAACATTGGGGAGAGGCTACAACCCTGTCTCACTCCCTTCCCAACCACTGCTTCCCTTTCATGTCCCTCTACTCTTATAACTGCCGTCTGGTTTCTGTACAAATAGTAAATAGCCTTTCGCTCCCTGTATTTTACCCCTACCACCTTCAGAATTTGAAAGAGAGTATTCCAGTCAACATTGTCAAAAGCTTTTTCTAAGTCTACAAATGCTAGAAATGTGGGTTTGCCTTTCCTTAATCTTTCTTCTAAGATAAGTCGTAGAGTCAGTATTGCCTCACGTGTTCCAATATTTCTACGGAATCCAAACTGATCTTCCCCGAGGTCGGCTTCTACCAGTTTTTCCATTCGTCTGTAAACAATTTGCGTTAGTATTTTGCAGCTGTGACTTATTAAACTGATAGTTCGGTAATTTTCACACGTCTTAACACCTGCTATCTTTGGGATTGGAATTATTATATTCTTCTTGAAGTCAGAGGGTTTTTCGCCTGTCTCATACATCTTGCTCACCAGATGGTAGAGTTTTGTCAGGACTGGCTCTCCCAAGGCAGTCAGTAGTTCTAATAGAATGTTGTCTACTCCCTGGGCCTTGTTTCGACTCAGGTCTTTCAGTGCTCTGTCAAACTCTTCACGCAGTATCGTATCTCCGATTTCGTCACCATCTACCTCCTTTGCCATTTCCATAATATAGTCCTCAAGTATATCACCCTTGTATAGACCCTCTATATACTCGTTCCACCTTTCTGCTTTCCCTTCTTTGCTTAGAACTGGGTTTCATCTGAGCTCTTGATATTCATACAAGTGGTTCTCTTTTCTCCAAAGGTCTCCTTAATTTTCATGTCGGCAGTATCTATCTTACACCTAGTGAGATAAGCCTCTACATCCTTACATTTGTCCTCTTAGCCATCCCTGCTTAGCCATTTCGCACTTCCTGTCGATCTCATTTTTGAGATGTTTGTATTTCTTTTTGCCTGCTTCATTTACTGCATTTTTATTTTTTCTCCTTTCATCAATTACATTCAATATTTCTTCTGTTACCCAAGGATTTCTACTAGCCCTCGTCATTTTACCTACTTGATCCTCTGCTGCCTTCACTACTTCATCCCTCAGAGCTATCCATTCTTCTACCGTATTTCTTTCCCCCATTCATGACAACTGTTGTTCCCTTATACTCTCCCTTGAACGATGTACAACCTCTGGTTTAGTCAGTTTATCCAGGTCAAATCTCCTTAAATTCCCATCTTTTTGCAGTTTCTTCAGTTTTAATCTACGGTTCATAACCAATAGATTGTGGTCCGAGTCCACATCTGCCCCTGGAAATGTCTAACGATTTAATACCTGGATCCTAAATCTCTGTCTTACCATTATATGATGTATCTTCTAGTATCTCCAAGGCTTCTTCCACGTATACAATCATCTATTATGATTCTTGAACCATGTGTTAGCTATGATTAAGTTATGCTCTGTGCAGAATTCTACCAGATGGCTTCCTCTTTTCATTTCTTTCCCCCAATCCATATTCACCTACTATGTTTCCTTCTCTCCGTTTTCCTACTCTTGAATTCCAGCCACCCATGAATATTAAATTTTCGCCTCCCTTCACTACCTAAATAATTTCTTTTATCTCATCATACATTTCATAAATTTTTTCGTCATCTGCAGAGCTAGTTGGCATATGAACTTGTACTACAGTAGTAGGTGTGGGCTTCCTGTCTATCTTGGCCACAATAAGTTTGTTAGAATTTATAAAATCCTATTGAATTCTTCACATGTATGTCTGGAGTTCGTAAACATTTTCCCATCTATTTCTAATTTAGGGTTCACCTATTTTAGTCTTGATAATTTGCCATACCACTTTTGGTTTATTTGTGGCATCTGATATGTGTTTACTGTTTGTCATTTGCCTTCACCTGTTGAACTACTTTGTCAAATATTCTTTTGTATTTGCTTACATAGCTGACAAACTCTGCATCATGGTTCTTCTTTGCTTCCATGTGTAGTTTCCTCTTTCTAATACTGGAGATCCTGATGCCTTCAGTTATCCCAAGTTTCTTTTTTTTTCCTCTCCAGTTTTTGTCATGTGCTGTTATGAAGGGGAACATTCATTGAAAACACTCATGCATTCTGATACAAAAGCATAGTAGTTTGTGCCTACTGAGTAGTGCTTGCTGAACGACTGCGAAGTTCCTTTTTAGTCTTGAGACAAATGTATCCACATTTTGTTGGTTGACATTTCTGACTCCATTTCACTGTTACAGTTTTATCTAAATTTGGCACTGACATAAAAAGGGCTGAACAGTCAGGTATCCCTAATTCTAAGATGAACTTTTCTGTAGCACCATAGTTGATACTGCTCATTACATTATCTACACCTGTACCAGCTAAAGTTTAATGTTAAGCCATTTGTAAATAATACGCCCCTCAGAGAAATGGCAAATCCATCATCAGCTCTTACACTCATGTTGAAGTCAGCACAAATTATAACCTTTTTACATAAATTTTCTACCTGCAACCTACACAGCAATATTTCAAATTTGTCTTGAAATGCACATGTAGCCGAATAGTCAGGGATATGATATATGCTAATAATTAAACAATGCCTTCCAAAAGTTCAATGAAGCAGCTTTGAAATAATAGTTCATTGTTCAAGCAATTTAAAATCTGACTGACTTAAAAGCTTGGTGATTTCTCTACAAAAACTCACTGATGAATTGTAACCGGCAAGTGAGTTTATCAAGTTTATATTTTCAGTTTTAAGCCAGGGTTTGTTTAAGCATATAACTTTTACAGAACTTGGGTTCCCCAGAAATACTTCTAGTTCATTTAATTTGTTGGTATTCCTACTGACAGACCCCCTTTACTAAAATGCATTATGGAATTATTATGAACTAAATCCAACACAGAATCATTTAACTGATCATCTGCATGAATCTTTAATTCTAAATTGCATTCCATTATTTTATTTCTTGTGGACCAAATTCCATGGGAATTGGTCCACCCCGTTAGTTTCCCTGTGAAGGCACACCCAGCACAATAAATGACTTATTTCTACTTTTGTTGACCAGAGAGATATCTTCAAGAGCATCGCGTATGTTAGAAGCTGGCCTTCTTTTACCATATTTGTTGAGATACATTCCATGGTTTGTATGAAACAGTTTCTTTCATAATTACTAATGTCTGTCACCTTAACATTCACCAACTTGGCACTGAAGCTTCTCAGCTTCATATTAGTAAGTCTAATTTCATTGTTAACGCACGACCAGTCTGGTAAGTCATACCTTAGTGGCAATGTTGTTACGATGACACTGGTGAAATGCAGGAACCGCAGCTTCTTAATCAAGGCACTAGCTTTGTTCCTATAGAAGTTATTAGCACCCCCTACGAGCACAGCACAATCAGTCTTTGAGAAATCAGAACATTCTTCGTTAACACTCACCGTTATACTACTGTAATTTGCTCCGGATTTTACACCGCCAGAAACTTTAACATTGTCTTCCACATTGTTGATCAATTGTTCCTGCATGTTTCACTGCCAAAGAAGCCACAAATTGTCAGACAACAATACAGTATTTTTGTTCAACAATAATGTTGCTATTCCATGCTCAGCTTCCACTGTGAGTATTTCAGTTAAATATGGATAGGTTAATTATTATCCTCAAGCGCAACTAGTGAAACAATCAATGCCAGGGAGCAGGAGGCCAAGAAGAAGAAGAAGTAGTTCAATGGCAATATAGTGATAATTATTTATCTTAATTTTTTTGGTGTGTGTGTGTGTGTGTGTGTGTGTGTGTGTGTGTGTGTGTGTGTGTTGACAGAACACGCCCAATCCCTGAGTGTGTTGGGTATAGTGAGAAACTATGTCGTTTGCTTACTGCAAACCATAGCAGCATTACATTCGTCAACAAGACATTCCTATCTGTGAAGTAAACATATGAATTACTTTCACTGGTTGTTGGAACAAAAAAAACTGAAGCTCATAACTATATCAGTACAAGTTAATGTTAATGGGTGTTGCGTTGAACGATGATGTGGAAACTGCACAATATTTCAGTGAGACAGCTACTTCTCAGTTTCAGGTGCTTACTAACGTGCTGCTGCAGTGGCTTGCCAGTATATACATTGGCTCGCTAGAGAAGCACAGGCGCCAACAAGTGGGGCTATAGCATAATTGTGGACGAATCAGAGCAAGGCAGTGTGCAGTGTCCCCTATCAGAGGAACGGGGCATGGTCTTTGCGTTTGTCATGCGGAGAAAAAATGTGGCAACACAGTGAGACTGCTCAAGAAATAAGATGAGAGGCCTGCAGGCCCATAACCAGGATGCCTGCACCCAAGCAGAACAACACTGAAGAAAGGAAAGCACTCCATTTTTTAAGAGAAGACAGAGAAATAGTAATTTTACCTGCTGACAAGGGAAACACTACTGTTCTTTGGCCTGCAACATCTTACTTAACATGATGATGGGATTTACTGCAGGACTCAGCAGGTACAAGTGCCAGTTCCACCATGACTTTATGGGCTGCTTAAGATCCATACGGACGGGTGTTCCACTTTGGCCCACTTTGTGTAGTGCCAGGCCCCCAACATATTACCTAGTAAAACATCTGTCTTCTCTTCTGAGTCCATGCATGCATGTCTGAAGGAACATGCACTGGTGTGATTACAGCCATTATAAAATAAATGAAATGTATTTGCAGGTGCGAATATGGACTACTATCAGCTATATAATTTAATGACGACAATGAAAATTCGTAATATGTTTGCGTGGCCATCTTCCGAAGCAGCTGTTAACACTGTTACTATAGGTTATCCGTCTTGAGCTGACTGCAATCTTATTAATAAGAATTATAGAAGATGCATTTTGCTTTTATTTATAAAGGGTCTTCTGTAGATTATTCTATAAATTGGATACATATGTTTGTACATTTTTTTGATTGTTTTAGGTTAGAAACAGCATTTTATTTATAAAGTTGGTCTGCAAGCTACTTATGGTGTTTCTTTACATAATCTGCTCCTTCCCTTCTTGCTAGCAGTGGTTGGTGTCTACAGGCTTCATTTCACATCTGCACCTGGAAGTTTTTGGCATCCTGCAGTATTTCCTGCGGTGCACTATTTACAACTGACTTTCTTAACTATTTTTCATTCTACACTGCCACAGTGTTTACGCCTGTTTGTTTGGTTTCATTCACATAGTGAGTGTTGCCAACTTATGGTACAATTTGTGTGTGTGTGTGTGTGTGTGTGTGTGTGTGTGTGTGTGTGTGTGTGTGTGTGTGTGTGTGTGTGTCGGTCTGAATGTTACTGAATCATTTCTTCTCAGATCATAAACAGGAGATATTCATTCAATTAATGCCTGTGTTTTCTTTCACACATTCTGTTACATACGCAATAGAAAACACACACATTTGCAAAATTATAAAGGTTTAAATAAAACTACTACAAGTTCAATTTTGTAACCCAGTATGTAGTTAACACTTTCCTAATTCTCACTTTGTCATTAATTTAATTCTGAACATTTTATGAAAAAAACTTAAAAACTGAATTGCATACAGAACATTACGTACCGTTTCTACATGAAAATGTTATCTGGAGGAAGTCAATACACCTTTTTTTGAAAATTCTCATTATTTTCTTTTAAGCAAACATTTTGTCAGTTAATTTATTAGTTTAGACATTACCAGTATTCACAAATTTCTAACTTTAAAATGTAATTACTTTGAAAATCCCTTACTAAGAGGGCTTGCTGAAAACTATTATCTGTATTTTTAAGTAAAACTCTTTAAGCTTTTTATAAACAAAGATTATTAATATTCTACATCTTAATTCTTCAAGTTTACATATATATTTCTGTACATACACACCCTGGCGATTAACACACTACTCCCAATAAGAGACCAGTTTGTTGATATCACAACTGTGGACCTACTGATGGAACCACAACGTCACCTCTGCTTGCACTGCTTCACATATATCAAAAGTGAAGTCCTCAAAGGTGTTCTTCAAGTTTTGGAACAGATAAAAATTAGATGTGAGAAAGTCAGGATTGTACGGAAGACAATCAATGACAGTGAACCAATGTCATCAGATTGTTGGAGATGTTGCACCACTTTTAAGTGTTATGGCATAGTCAGACTGAAGGAGACGAATTCTTTGAATCTAAAACTATTACAGTAGACTGTTTCTCAGACACCAACACAGTTGCATTACACACCACCATGTTGCATGCTACAATTCTCAGGCCTCTAGTGGTGGAGGTCTGCATAGATGTAGACATGAAGAATAAAGATATAGAATGTTAATAAAAATTTTTGTAGAACATTAATAATGTTTGTTTTATTTAAAAAGCTTTACGGGTTTTCAAACAACAAATTCAGTGACATCACTTTTCTGCAAGCCCTAGTACAATTTAATTGTCCTGATATTTCTGTTCATTAAAGTATGCTTTTTGTTAAAATTCATCTTTTGATTATAAAGCTAAGGTTTTGTTTCCAGAACAATCACGTTACAAAGGTAGGTTATAAACACAGTCAAGGTACGTCAATAGTGGATTTCAGTTTCAGTACCTGACTTGTTCTCATTATTAGTATTTTACCCACGAGTTCAACCTGGTCTGAAGCCATTTAAATTTCGTTATGTGGAAATGAATTTTTATATTTTGTGAAGATTAGAAGCAGAAAGATGGAAGAAAATAAATGGCAATACGAAATGCGCAAACAAATGTTTCATCTGCGAACATTAAGGTCTGGAGCTATTTTGACGGCACCAACAGGCAACTGTAGACTATTTTAAAATTTCATTCCCTAATGAATTTATGAAGTAATTTTCTTACTAGAAGCACACTTTTATTGCCTGAGGTTAATACAACTTGCAAAAAACCACATTGCAAGTTACTGGACTTGTCTGAATCAGTACAAACGTGTTTTCATGTTCAAGATGAAATGTTCTGCAAACAGTACATTCCAACCAATTTCCACATTCCACTAGATCAATATCTTCATGGTAATGAATCCAATGTTAAGATTCAGTTCGAACAGAGAAGATACAACATGTTGCAATGAAGGCCACATGATGCTTGCTGGTGCGACACTTATGTTCCCACTGAGATGACACTACATCTGATACAGTTCGCCACATGACGAGCACCAAGACAGCATAAATGCTGTTTCTGTGTCAGTTACTATCTTGAGCTCTTCTGTGAGGACACTGTGGAGTATCATTATTTATAGGAAAAAAAAAAAAAAAAAAAAAAAAAAAACAAAAAAAAAAAAAACACTGGGCAAGAAAAGGAGGTATTGGGTGTAATTATACAATGCTATACATATAAAAAATATGTTTGATTGTGGTTTCTTGTGAGATCTCTCCAACACAAAAAAATTCCTCCAATTCTGCAGAATGACTTCAGACAGTTTCTACTTTTTGGAGCAAATAGGATCAGCTACTCTGACAAGGGAGGACATAAATTTTCGACTTGCTATTTCTCCTGCTGAGGAGCTTCTCATTGCAATAAGGTAAGTTGATGAAAAAGAGGGAACAATGTTAAAAATGCCACCACGAAAAGTTAATTTTTGTAAGGCCACCTAGTATGATACTTCATTCAATTCAGTACATATATAAATAATGGTCAAACATTAATATCGCTTGTATACTATTTCTACAACTATTCAATTTCGCAAAGTATTGTACGATTCAGCTCGAGAAGTATTCATATGAATATTGCAGAATTTAAAGTGAGATCAGAAACCATCAACGGTAGAGCACTGGAAGCCAAATTGTGCATAGGCGTAGGCAATGTGCCTGAAGAAGTGGGAGAAGCCCACGATGATAAAAATACTGACATGCCGTCCTCAGCTTCACCCAGCTGCTCATTCAGAAGTAACTCACATTAAGTTTCAGATCTCTTTTACAACTGTCACAAAGTTTTTTGAAACCAAGGAACATAGACTGAAAAATTCCAGTCAGTATCATCAGCTGATGATTCCTGGGATGTTTTACTTTCAATAAGTTTTTTCATTTTGGGCTTCGACTTGCATTGGAGGCTTACAAAAATGAGGAACACGAGGCAGCTCCACACTTCGCATACTAGGAGGCAAAGATCCTCGTGTGCGACCCATAACTACCAACCAAAAGAAAAACAGTTCATTATCGAGCTGTGATCTTGAACTGTAAGAGGCACAATTTTTTTTATATTTTTTTTAATTTTAAGAATAGTTTTCTCAAAACCAAATGAGAAAGACTTCATAGGGGAGCACATGTGGTACCAACAAAACAATGGTTTTTAATTTTTACATGGAAAGTAAAAGTTTTACTGACAAAATTAACTACAGAAACAGATGTAACTTGGCTTCATATACATGAAACAGTTTATTCAAGCCACATAATATGACTTGAAATTTCCCGTCTCCATGTATTGCACGACCTAAGTTGCTTGATGTGACAGCAATTCGTACTGTGCTGGGCAACCTGACAGATAGGTACTGGGGTCGTATTTCTGTCATCAGACTATTAACAAGAGAAGTAGTTTCAGCTGTTCCTATGGGCGTCACCATTGCTGGCTGCTTCTGCACAGTATCACGACTCATATCGCCTCAGAGTGGTAACTGTTACCTGAATGTTGTTTACAAAAATTTACGTGATAGCCATTTTCACGGAAAATTTTGTTTATCAACTTTAATTTTTTACAAACCATGGGTAATTTCATTATTGCTCCTTGTTTTATTGATGGGACTAAAAACATCCTAAGAAGCTATAGTTACTAACATATACGCTGCCGCAGTTACTGGAAGACATCACACTGAACTTAAAGCAATCAATGTGGTAGCAATGTTTGGTTTTGGTTTTGTTTTGTTTTGGGACACAAGAAACAACTGGGCCCCAAGTCAAACCTACTGGCATAATGGAAGACAGCTAAAACGGGTATGTAGAAATATGGCTATAAAATACACCATACAAAAATGGAGGCCCAAAACTAAAAATTAACTGGCCTTCACCATATTGCTTTGGTGGATATAAAGTAAAACGCGGTCGACAGCCCGCGCATCATTTGCTAAAATGGGCAATAAATCAGATGACAAACCCAAACAGGAATATAAACAGTTACAAAATGGACATTCCATCAGGAAGTGGCGGACAGTTAAAACTTGGGTGCAATGTGTAAAAAGTGGTGGGGTAGTGCCACTTAGCAAATGACGATGGCTAAAAAGGCAGTGCCCAATATGCAGCCTAGTTAAAATGACCTCCCCCGGCGGGAGGGCCAAGAGGGGTTGTCCAAGCCGCTGGGAGAGGTTTAATAAGCTGGTGTTTATTCTTGTGAAGGGAGGACCATTGGCGATGCCAAAGGGACACCACCTCCTGACAGACAGCAACACAAATCATCGGAGGGAATATTGATACTCGCAGGCTGTGTATGAGGACTGCTGCCATGGCAGCAGCACACGTACTCTCATCTCGTTTCCTCGCAGACCGACATGACCAGGAACTCACAGGAGCACCACACTGGCTCCACCAATAGTGAGCAAGTGACAGTTTTACTGGACCTGCTGCACTATGGGATGGGAGGTGTACAGCACATATAGACTTTGAAGGACACTAAGTGAGTCTGAGCAAAGGACACATTGAAAAGGCTGTATCGCCAGATGTACTCCGTGGCCTGATACAAGACAATGAGTTCACCTGTAAAAACTGAGCAATGTGCTGCAAGCTGAGAGGGAAAGACACGGGTGCCAATGACGAAGGCACACCCGACCTCACAGTTGGTTGGTTTGTTTGTGGGGGCTGAAGGGACCAGACTACAAAGGCCATCGGTCCCTTTTTCCACGACCATAAAAACCCACAAGGAATATAAACATCAACAGAGGAAACCAGGGACAAAAAAACAAGGAATTAAAAGCACAGAGTTTTACAGTGGTTGGTGGACCATGGAAACAAAAAAGGAAAAGCCAACCACCAAGAGAGACACTAAAAACCCCAATCTAAAACTGTAGGCCAAAGGCCAGATGCAGCACACAAAAGGGACAAACCCTCACATAGAGCGATAAAAGCCCTCTGCTCAAATAAAACTCGAAACTACGTTTGCCACTGCAGTGTCATCTGTTTGAAGTGCAGGGAGTGTATCAGGCAGTGCAAATGTCTGCCTGAGTGCAGTTAAAAGTGGACAGGCCAAAAAAATGTGGACCACTGTCAACACCGATCCACAGCACCATGGAAGCGCGTTCTTGCGGTGCAATAAATGACCATGCATCAGCCAGGTGTGCCAAATGCGCAGGCGGCAGAGAACAACGCAGTACTTGCAAGAGGCTCGCAAGGAGGAGTGCCATACACCAGTAGTCTGCTTGATGACCCAAAGTTTGTTGGGGGGAAGGCAGGATGCGCCATTCAGCACCCCAAGCACCAAGGACTTTTGCCACACTACCGACTGGATATCACATTCCAAAAGGCCAATCTCCAGGACCGGAGCACTGAAAGCCTGTTCGGCCAGCGTGTCAACATGTTCATTACTCAGGACGCCGACATGACCTGGGATCCACACAAAAACCACAGACTGGCCGCAATAGACAAGAATATGGATGAACTCCTGGATAGTCATTACCAGACGAGAGTGAGGAAAACACTGGTCGAGGGCTCATAAACCGATCAGGGAGTCACTACAGATAATAAAGGTCTCACCTGAGCGGGAGCGGATGTACTTTAGGATGCGAGAGATGGTGACAAGCTCTGCAGTGAAAACACCACAGCCATCCAGCAATGGGCGTTGTTCAGAATGATCCCCAAGAGTAATAGCATAACCAACTTGACCAGCAACCACCGAACCATCGGTGCAGACCACGTCAGAGCTGTAAAACGCAGCAGGGATGGAAAGAAAGTGGCGGTGGAGGGTCTCAGGAGGGACTGAGCCCTTCAGGCCCTGTGCCAAATCCAGCTGAAGGCATGGGCAAGGCACACACCACAGAGGTATACGTATATGGGCCCGGAAAAGGTGTGAAGAGGGAAAAACTCAAGCCCCGAGAGAAGAGCCTGGACGCGAACCGCGATTGTACACCCTGACTGGGGCCATCATTCTGGAAGATGGACGACTGAGTTGGGGAACAGGAGGTGGTAATTTGGATGCCTGCGCAAACTACAAACATGTGTAGCATAAACTGCCAGTAGGTGTTGGTGCCGGATTCTCAATGAAGGGACACCAGCCTCCACAAGTATGCTGTTTACAGCTCCAGTTGCGTGCACTGAAGCATGGGGTCAAGCAACCACAACGCGGAAGGTGATAAACTGTAAGCCACGCTCCCATAATCAAGACAGGACTGAATCAACACCTGATACAATCTTAGGAGAGTAGACCAATCGACACTAACTGGTGTGACTCAAGCAACAAGGACTGTTAAGATGGCGCCAGCACGTTTGTTTAAGCTGCTGAATATGAGGGAGCCAAGTCAAATGGGCATTAAAAAGCAATCCCAAAAACCGATGCATCACCACCACAGCAAGAGGTTCGCCATCAAGATAAAGCTGTGGCTCAGGGTGAACAGTGCGACGCTGGCAGAAATGCACGATGCAAGTCTTGGAGGCCAAAAACTGGAAGCCACGCTATACGGCCCAAGACCGCACCTTGCTTATAGCGCCCTGCAGATGCCGTTCAGCAACCGCAATGCCAGTGGAGCTATAGTACAGGCAAAAGTCATCAGCATACGAAGAAGCCAATACGGACGTTCCCACAGCTGCAGCAAGACCAGTGATAACAAGTAAAAAGAGGCAGACACTCAAGACAGAGCTTTGTGGGACCCCATTCTAATGGACTAGGGAAGAACTATGGGAGGGACCAGCTTGCACGTGGAAGGAATTAAGGGACAGAAAATACTGAAGAAAAATCGGGAGCGGGCCCCTATGACCCCACCCATGAAGGGTGGTGAGGATGTGAGGTCACCGTGTTATATCATATGCCTTCCGCATGTCAATAAAGTCGGCAACCAGATGCTGTCGGTGAGCAAATGCCATATGGATGGCAGACCAGATTATCGGTGGCAGAGCGGCCCTTACGGAACTCACCATTGGACGGAGCCAGAAGGCCCAGAGACTCAAGGAGCCAACTCAACCTCCTGCTCACCATGAATTCCGAGCAACTTACACGGAACGTTGGTGAGACTAATGGGGCGGTAGCCATCAGATCCGAGAGCCATCAGCGTAAACAAAGTTACTATTGCAAAGTTCCATGTGAAGGTCGTGAAACTGACGGCGATAAACCGAGGCTGGAGTATTGTCTTTAGGAAGTGAATGAAGGCAAAGGTTAACATGGGCCACTTCATAAAGCCAAGGTGGTGAAGGGTTCACACCCACCGGAAAAGTTGCAGGTAGTGTGAAGTTAAGCCACCGTAGAAAGTGCTGAAAGCAGACTCCAGAAGGTAACAGAAGAGGGACGTGCCCCATACTGATGATCAAAGGAAGCATCAATGAAGGAGGCATAGGCTGGATGGTCACGAATGGCACACAAATGGCATGCGTACCTACTGGGGAGAAATTCACGACAGTAGGACAGTGGTAGTTCAGCAGCTTCAGCACACAAGACTCTCAACCGGGCTAGTGTATTAGGCGCCCGTGGCCAAAGTGATTCCGTGACGGTGGACAGTGTTGAGACGGCGTAAGAGGGATGGGCGTACAGGTGCATTAACAAAGCACCCATAGTTGAGTTTTGAACGGACAAGGGACTGGTACAAACAAGAGGAGGCTGGTTCGATTGCACCCCAGTAAGTACTACTGAGGACACACAGAAGATGGAGGAACTGCATACAGCGGACTGTCAGGTAAGACACATGGGAGGGCCAAGCGTGCCTCCTATAAAGCATGAGCCCCAGAAATTTTGTAGTTTCGACGAATGGAAGGGCAACGGGACCAAGAAGAAAAGAAGACGGGAGAAACCACTTGTGTTGCTAGAAATTCATACAGACAGATTTGTCAGTGGAAAAGCAAAAGGCATTGTTGATGATCCAGGAGTAAAGACGATCAAGACATCTCTGAAGACGCGCTCAATGAGACAGGTCCGTAGAGAACTGCAACAGATGGCAAAATCATCAACAAAAAGGGATCCGGACTATAGGGAAGAGTAAAGCTGCCAGTCAGCCTTAGAAAGCTGCCACTTGGGCGTACACGTGAATGGGGTAGGAGTCAATGGATAGCACACGGGGAATGGTAGCTCGAATAGGTGTCAGAAAGAATGGACCACTCAAGACGAAGGGCAAGCTGGGCAGTGCAGAAGAATAGGTCCAAATTGGAATAGCTGTGCGAGGAGTCCGAAAGGAAAGTGGTAGCTCCAGTGTTAAGGCAGAAGAGGTTAAGTTGGTTAAGAAGTTCAGCCAAGAGGGCACCTCACTGACAGGTCCTGGGAGAAACCCAAAGGGGATGATGCACATTGAAGCCACCGAGTAGCAAAGATGTGGGAGATAGCTGCCCAATAAGCTGAAGTAAGTCTGCCCTGGTGACATCAATGATGGAGGGAGGTAAATGGTACAGAGGGAAAAAGGTGGGGAAGGAGGAAAAGGCAAACGGCAACATCTTACAGATGGGTAATCAGGGAGATGGGTTGACTATGAATGTCATCCCGTATGAGCAGCACGATGCCCCCCCCACGAGGTGGAATTCCGACCTCAGGGGGAAGTTCAAAACTGATCGGTAAGTAATGTGAAAACTCAAAGCGGTTGTGAGGGTGCACTTTCGTTTCCTGAAGGCAGAGTACAAGGGGATGCTGAAAGCAGCCGTAAATCCTCATTGTGGGACCGAAGGCCGTAAACGTTCCACTGCAGGGGAGTCGGAGGATCATGCTCCATGGGGTCCACAGAAGCATTGGATTGCTTGTGCGGTCAGTCTGTGGAGTCCAATGCTGAAAAACGATTGGTGGAGTGTACCGGCAACATGACAGCCGGGTGGGCTAAGGTACCACATGGCGGCACCGTCGAAGAGGATCTTCGATTTGGTGAAAGAGAAGACCGTTTGCTTTTGGTGGATTTGGTTGAGCCTTTCCGGGTAGAGAAAGACTCGGGTGTTGTTTGGCTGGTGGGAAGGAGGATGTCTACACGGGAGTACTCTTTTTGTCCTTTCCGGCCCACCGGTTGTGTAGCTGGTGGCTTAGTCTCGTGAGGTGACAGTTTGTTGCACAGCTGGATGAGGGGATGGCAATGCTACCTTGACACAGGGAGATTTCACAACCTCAGAGCTGAATTTGAGGTTGCATGTCTGTGTCCATGTCCTTCATGGAGCGAGGGGTAACAAGAACAGAACTACGGGTGCCAGATGGGAGAACTCAGGGTTTGCGACACGCCAGTAACTTGCGAGCGACTGGGTATGGCACTTCACTTATTCCGTTACCCAGATCTCTTTGACAGCCTACTCATCAAGATACACAGGAAAATTCTGAGAGACAGCGGCATGGCCGCCACTGCAGTTGATACAGCAGGGAGGAGGAGGCGGCAGACAATTGCCTTCCTACCACAGGTTACACATTTGGCTGGGTGTCAACAAGACGTTCTAGAGTGGTTAAAATGATGACACTGGCAGCAGCACACTGGGTTCAGAATGTACGGCCAGACTGTGATAACTTCATAGCCTGCTTTGGTCTTGGATGGCATCACCTCTCTATCAAAGGTGAGGAAAAGAGTACGGGTGTTCACTAAGGTGGAATCTACCTTTGTAATGGACAGCAATGACACCCTGATCAGAGAGGTAAGATTTGATTTTGGTCTCTGTTAGGCCATCGGACAGCCTGGTGTAAATTACACTACAGGAAGAATTCAAAGTTCTATGGGCCTCAACACGAACAGGGTGCCCATGGAGAAGCGAGGCAGCAAGCAGTTGTTGTGCTCAAGGATCAGAAGTTGTCTCCAAAAGCAAAGTGTCATTCTGTAAACGAGAGCAGGATTTCACAGGGCCAGAAATTGCATCAACACCTTTCTGAATAATACACAGATTTACCGTAGTGAAGGACTGATTGCCTTCAGTACGTGAGACTACGAGGAACTGTGGTGCAGCGGGAAGGGCCTTCGAATCACTAGCCTCATTATGTTGAGGTTTCGTAGACGTTGGTTGGGAAGATGAGTCAATGTGAGAAAATCCCCACGATTGCCAGCATCTCCGATGGCATGCTAATTTTAACTGTGGGCTCCCTTCACAAGGGGGCGCACCTCCCTTATGTGATTGTTCACACCTCCCAAACACCTGACAGAGGGACCCATCAGCAATTTGTGAAGGTTGCAGCTCAGGCAATCACCCCTCCCTTGGCCTGGCCTGTACCAGGGGGTACGCGCGAACCCTACCTGTCAACCCGGGGCTTGGAATTATGCATTACCCAGTGACTTGTTACGAGTCAGATGCATGGAATGGCCTTCAGGAGCACACAGGGAGGAAGAAGAAAAAGAGGATCCTCTAAAAGTGAAGTGGAGGAACGAGAGATTGGAAACAAAGAAAGGAAAAGTGAGTGAAAGCAAAAGTAAGGTGAGACTGTTCTTACATCAGCAACAGGCAATACAGAACATTCCCAATAACATCCCAGACATGTTCCCTAAGGGAAGGGAAAAAGAATAGCGAGAGGATAGACATTCAGCACGAAAGAGGGAAAAATGCTTCAAAGGCTGGGGTCCCATGGTAGCTAAGCACGAACCTGTCCTGGGAGGAGGAGGAGGGTGTATCTGAGGAGTATTTCCCAAAAACCATGCAATGACCAGGTCTGCTTGCACACCAGGCGAAAAAACATGACATGCCATATTCCACGGGTGCATTCTGCATTAAGCCCATATATCACTGAATTTTCTCTTTTGTATGTCAGTATCATAATTTGACAGCTATTAACTTTAAAAATTATTTATGGTCGTCAGAAACTTGGCTACACTGATCGCTACAATTTAATGCAAAACACATCTCAATAACTTATTTGTTGTGGATATATTTTGGGTGGTCTGTATGAGCTGCCTACCCCTGTCTAAAGGGCTTACTTCAAAGGCACCAGTCGCAAATCAGATCATCCAGTGGTTCAGTAGCTGTAATGGTGATGAGGCCACTGATCCGTAAGCCATATTCCTTTCGTTGAGTCTATACAGAATGAGGGCTTTGAGAAGGTCCAAGAGAGTGGAGGGGCCTGCACCTCAGGAGGTGCAATTTTTGTAACTATGGGGAGCAAGATGGCATCATAGTTCCTGATAATTAACAATGAGCAGAAAGGGGTGGGCATCCCACAATAATAACTTTTCTTTCCTCTTGACTAAGGTAGTTTGACTGTAGTTTTAAATATTGATAATTTATGTGGAATAATATTCATGTGATTAACATACTTTGAAATATTAAGTATTTTAAAATTTGTGATTTGTAAAACTCAATAAAATTAAATTCTAATGCCAGGTTAAAAACACAGAATTCCTTGACATGTTCCTGATTCTTCCATGTAAAATGTAATTCCCTGAGAATTCCAGGTTTTCTAGAAGAATAAACATGCAAGCAGTTCAATCTGAAGTTAAAGTTCTGGGTGTGGATAAATAGTTTTACATCGGCAGAATTGCATAATACACATGGAAATTGAGAATTGCAAGCCATAGGTGTTGGCCTAGACTGTGCTTCCTTTATGACACCTTGAATGAGTTCAGAAACACAGATCAGTGGATTAATATCTTCCATGTTGTTGATTTTAGTCCGAGTCATTTCTCAATGCTAGTCAATTCTGTGCAAAACCTCTTCACCTCTAAATAGCTACTGCACACTACATCCATTAGCACCTGATTATTGCATTCGTGCATAGGTCTCCCTCTAGAATTTTAAACACCCCCCCCCCCCCCCCCAAATGCCAGAAACCCTCCATTACCAAACTGATTTATTCTTGAGGACTCAGTATGTATCCCATTAATTGCCCTTTCTTTTTTCCTGGTATTTTGATTCAGTACATCTTCATCAGTTGTTCGATACATCCTTCTCACCTTCATCATTCTTACACAGCACCACACTTCACACAGTCCTTTTCTCTTCTTACCTCAATTGCTTATTGTCCACATTTCAATTTTGTACAGAGCTATATTCAAGAAAATATGCCCTAACATTGAAATTCTTACAACATGTTAAATTCGTCCTTTTCAGAAATGCTTTTCTTGTTCACCTTTCCAATTTGGCCAGGCGATCAGTTATTTTAATGCCCAAATAAAAACAATTTTTAGTGTTTCATTTCCCAACTTTATTCCCTTTACATCACTTCTAATACATTCCATTACCCTTGTTTTACTTTTGTTGACATTCATCTTATAACCTCTTTTCAAGACATTATCCATTTCTTTCAACTGATCTTCCACATCCTTTACTGTCTCTGACAGAATTACAATGACATCAGAAAAGCTCAGCATTTTTATTGTTTCCTCCTTCAGTTTTACTTCTCATTCTAAATGCCTCCTTGTTTCTCTTAGGCATGGTTCACACTGAAATGATATGACATGTTTCAATAAGGGTCACTTATTGGTGCGACTTACCATATAACATGCAACAAGACAGCACAAACCACATTTCAGTTTCAGTTGCATCGTGAGCTATTCTGGAGAGGATGTTATTGTGGCTTGTTATTTAAAGCTAAAAAAATTGAGAATAAAAAGGAATTCCTGGATGCAACCGTAAAACGCTATAAATATAAAACATAGTTCAACTAGGGTTTTTCTCAAGAGCTATCCCAAAACAAAAACAAACTGCACAAATTCTAGAGAATGAGTGCAGTCAGTTTCCATTATTTGGAATAATTAGTATCAGCTAACTTGACAAAGTAGGAGACAATCTTCTGATTTGCTACTTCTCCTGATAGACTACACATTGCAATAAAGTTAAGCTGGTGAAAGTGTTTTAATGACATTAAAAACTCTGCTACGAAAGGTTTGTTTTAGTACAACCACCTAGTATAGTACTTCATTAAATGTGGTACACAGATAAACAATGGTCACAAATTAATAAAGCCACGATGTTTCTACAATTGTTCAATTACGCTAAGTGCTGTACGATTCAGGTTGAGGAGTATTTAGAAGAAACAATTCTGGATCTGAAGAGAGATCAGTCATCATCAATGATGTAGCAGTGGGTGGCAAATGTTGCATATCTGCAGAAACAGAAGAAGCCAATGATAAGGAAATTTCCGATGTATTGTCAGTTTGTCCAGTTGCTCATTCAGAAGTACAGGAATTTAGCTTTTAGACCTGTTTTACACCTATCACAAAAGTTCCTGACGCCAGGGAGTACAGACTGGAAAGTATCCTGCCAACACCATCAGCTGATAAGTGCCAGATGATTTTCATTTCAGTAAGTGTTTTCATTTCAAGCTTCGCCTTCTATTGGCAGCATACAAAAAAAAGAAACACGAGACAGTTCCACACACTACATAGCAGGCAGCAAAAGCCTGGTGTGTGGTGCCTAGCTGCCAACCTTGTACGAGACGATCTCCAATGTATCTCATGTACTAGGCACATCCAGAAAGTGAGTTTCCCTATTTTTTTAAAACTAAGGCAACACAGTTACATGAAAAACTTTATTGGCAAGCAAGATTTGAGCTATTTTTTGACACTGACACTAAAAGAACCAAGACACTTTTCATATTGTGGAATCAACATTTGTATTCCTGTCGTAGAAGTCTGCTGCCTATGAATGTCACCAGTGTGCCTGGAGGCATGATGTATGCTGGATGATCAAACAGCTCTCAGCTGAACTTCTGTAAAACAGTGCCTGTGTGCCGAGTCGTATTGGAACAGGCATTGTCACTGAGCAGCACAACACCTGCAGTAAGCATTCCACACCTCTTGTTCTGAATGGCACATTGCAGTTTTTGCACTGCTGCACAGAAACAGTCTGTGTTCACTGTTTCACCTCTGGACAGGAAGTCAACAAGCAGAGTGCACTTCCTGTCTCACAACACCATGCACATTACTTTCTGTACCGACATGGTCTGTTTAAATTTTTTCTTGACCGGAGAGCCACTGTGACGCCAATGCATTGACTGCTGCTCTGTTTCCAGGGTCAAGTGGGAAAGCCACGTCCCATCGCCCGTGACACTCCTGTTGAGGAACTCATCACCATCATCATGATACTGCTGGAGAGATGCCAGACCTGTTCCATAGTGTTTTGCTTTGTGCTTGGGTGTCAGGTTTTTTGGAAACCACCTGACACGCAATTTCTTGAACAGCATGTGCTTGGTGTATTTCATACACCAAAGATCACGATATCCATGGAAAGTGGCCGGCAGTGCCAATCAGATTTGGTTACACTGAAGGTCATCAACAGAAGTAAGAGAAAAGATTTAGCAGCAGACGCATCCAATTAAACTAAAATACTGCGACTGATATTTACAACTAATGGAGTGGTAGGAGCTACTTGCCAGCCAATCCTAGTCCTTTCTCGAGTGCCACATGCTCACTGTCTAGTCCACTTTGTACATACATGCAGAGCCTTGCCTAACATGGCAGTTGCCACAAAGTTATTTCAATAAGAGTATTTAATGGTAGGGCAACCAACTCATTCCACAGGAAACTCGTGCTAAAACCAAGGCTCAGATACCACAGTGATGAACAGAATGCAGTCATATATGATGACCAAGAACCCTTTATGAGTTCTGTATCACTGCGGGGAAAAATTATTTTTCTCTTCTGAAGCACATTCTGGATGAAATTTCAAAATACGGACACTATGTGAGCAATGATCTCTTGGATACATGTTTTTCAAAGTATACCTCAGTATAATGAATGGCAAGAAATCAGCAGCAGAGTAGTTTTAACACCACAGATGTGGTATGGAGACCATTGAACGATGCAGTCATCTTCGCCATAAACAACAGAATCCTTCCAGCCGCACTGAATCCAAAGAGTGGCACATACCGAATGAAAGAGTGATTGTATGTACTAGAGAAACAGATGCTTAGGTTGAGGTTTCATATCTAAATCATCGTTATCAGATAACAATAAACAACTTTATCAGCAGAAAAAAAAGAAACATCTCACCAAAACTAGGCTAAATTTAGGACATGCAGAAGAAATATATAGACAAATTATTAGCACTCTTCGAATAACAGAGATCCTTCAACAGTATCTACTATCGCACACGAACCTGTATTATAAAATAATGGGAAGTCCAGGATGGACTACAGCAAATGGCTGCTGCAGCCGGACTGAATTGTGACAGCATTTGATGGGAGCAGCAATCTGATGATGGGATACGGAGGAGGTATGGAGTGGGGAGGGGAAGGCGGAAATAACAGAGGGGGTGGGGGCAGGGGTTTGAGGGAAGGTGTACTGCTACTTGTGAGTGTGCAGAAATGGTAGGGAGACAAGGTAGTGCTGTAAGCTGTAATTGGGATGTTTGTGGGATGGGGTATCAGGAAATGAGAGAAGTAAAGAAGGAGAAAAGGACTAGTGGGTGTATAGGTGAAATTGAAGGCTTTGTTGTGCTGGAGTGGGAGCAGGGAAGGTGATAGGTAAGCAAAGGACATGGACTACTAGGAGTTAGGAAAGATCCAGATAGTGCAGTGATGCAGTCATTGAAGTGGGGCACATTGTGTTGGGCAGCATGTTCAGTAACTGGATGGTCCAGCTGCCTCTTGGGCACTCTGCCAGTGGCCGTTCATGTGAACAGACAGCTTGCTGGCTGTCTTTCCCACATCGAGCACAGAACAGTGATTGCAGCACAGTTTGTACATCACATAACTGCTTTCACAGATAGCCCTGCATTTGATGGAATACGAGATGCCTGTAAAGGGACTGAAGTAGCACAAGCTCGAATTAGGGAAGGACAGGGAGGAAATCGGTTGAACTGTTTCAAAGGAACCATCCCAGGTTTTGCCTGGAAGTGATTTAGGGAAACCACGGAAAACGTAAATCTGGATGGCTGGATG
Source organism: Schistocerca gregaria (assembly GCF_023897955.1). Taxonomy (NCBI): domain Eukaryota; kingdom Metazoa; phylum Arthropoda; class Insecta; order Orthoptera; family Acrididae; genus Schistocerca; species Schistocerca gregaria. Next base: position 800,125,464 of record NC_064921.1, on the reverse strand, counting down.
CTCTGGCATCTAGGTCTATTGCAGGGATTTCCATGGGGCAGACAAGGGTAATGAGTAGGTTTGGTGAGTAGCAGAATACTGCTTTGGAAGGGTGAAAAGGACAGTGTGTAGGATACTTCTTATTTCCAGGCATGCCACGAAGTATTCGAAAAACTGTTGGAGAATGTGTTTCACCTGCTACAATGCTGGGTGGAACTGATACACAAAGAGAGTACTCCTTTGTGGATGGAGGGTGGGTACATGAGAGGTGGTAGATGACTTAGAGAGGCTAAGAATGGCAGACACTTTTCTAAACATGGCTGGATGAGAAATTTTGGACTATGAAGGCCCCCAGTGACACCCTGGGTGTATTTAGAGAGGAACTGCTCATCACTGCAGATGCAACAGCCATGGGTGGCCAGGCTGTAGGGAATAGGTGGCAACTGTCTACATGGAGTTATTGCTATCCCATGAATAGATTAGCATAAGAAGGTGCCATGCGGGGGTCTATTGCTGTACCATGGATTTGTTTGGAGGTGTTGCCTTCAAAGAAGAAGTAACTGTGGACAAGGATAGAGTTGGTCATGGTGACCAGAAAAGGCAATGTAGGTTTGGAGCGTCGGGTGTTGGTGGAAGGTAGTGTTCAACAGAGACAAGGCCATGGGCATTATGGATGTTGGCATAGAGGGAGGTGGCAACAATAGCGATGAGCAGGGTGCTGTGTGGTAAAAGAACAGGAATTGTTAAAGAGTCACACCTACTAGTCCTTGCCCCCCCCCCCCCCCCCCCACCCGAACCTCACCAACTGCACCCAGAAACCCTACACTGACCCACCACGTCCCTACACGCTCCCGCTAGCAGCATTACAACTCCCCCTCACCCTGCTGTTCCCCCCTCTCCCCACCCCATGCTGCCGCCATATCTGACACCACTGGACTGCTGCTTCCATCAGGTGCAATTGAAACTGTCAGGCTGCAGTGGAAATGGACAGCAGTTGTATGTGATAGTTGAGCTTGTATGAATGTGTGTGTTTAAATTTTAGAAGAAGGCCTTTTGGTGAAAGCTAAAATTTATAGCAGTCTTTTGTCATGCCTATATGCAACTTAACATCCCCTTTGTATGGTGAGTAGCACTCTTATCTGTTTCATAATATTGCTGTGTCATAAAATAAGTTTACATATGAATGTATAACTTACCAAAATTATTTTCATCCGTTGGATTTTGTGCACTGAAATGTTCAACACCTGGAAAGTCTGGTTCTATCTCATGGCTTGGTTCCAGATTAATTATCCTAGCAAGGTCGTCTTTATTATCCCACAAAGGTTCCAGCAACCAACCACCTACAAAATACATAAAAAGCATAATTACAGGAGCAAATAAAATAACTGTGTTACCCTTTCGTAAATGAGCAATATTATTTTCTTACACCTTTTAAATATTGCATGTGGTGGTTCACGGACAGCTTGCTGCAACAATACCAGTCTAAGGTACTCAAGTGACACTGACAGCTTTCTTTTGCTGCCAACGTAGTCAGAGTTTATTAGCAGCAGCACTAATATTACAATGTTATCTACTTTTATACACGAAAGCAAATGTCAATCACAGAGTTAATGACGTACCAAATAAAACTTGGTTCAGTGAAGAAGACAACTGTGGTAACAACAACAAGAACAACAACATATACTGCTCTTAAGCAGTGTCTTTCTTACTCCTGAATTTTCACGTGTCTAAAATTCCTTCGTTTTCAAATTATTAATGAAAGTTTACACTCTAGCTGTTTGGAAAACGTCAATACATAAACTCAAAAAGTGATCGACACCACGTTCTCTTGCTTCTGAACACATGTGCACTCATCGAATCATGGATTGTAATATTCCTTCCAATCCTCCCTGACAGTTTTCAACAGTTTCGCAGGCTTCAACGACACGTCAACTAAGAGTTTCTGCATCCGGGTGGTCTGCTGCACAGACCAATTGTTTAAGGTGTTCCTAGAGATAAGAATCCAAAGGACTGAGGTTGGACGGAACATGCAGGCCACAGAACTGGTCCTCCTCTACCTGTCTTATCTATCACAGTAGACACCAGCCAGTGCATCCCGAACATTGGGGATGAAATGTGGAGCAGCTACAGCATGCACAAACTGCATGTTTCTTCTTATTTGAAGAGGTTCGTCACCTAGCAGGTCTTTGACGGTGTTATGAATAAAGTCCCTGTAGACAACACCTGTAAGATGTGATAGAAGAATGTATGGCTCTACCAGACAGTCACCTACAATTTCAGCTGGCCCATTAAACTGGTGCAGATGTCTGATCTGTCTTGTAGCAAGAGGACTGTGATCGGCCAGTAAGTGTTGGCTCCATGCTAAACATGAAGATGTATTACATACCAGGGCACTTGTATTGCACCGATATGAGACTCTTCTTTGACAGCCTGTAGAATATGCTCTTCCTCATCAGGCATATGAGTAACATGTGGTCTTCCTCCATCAATGGCCAGTGGTGTAATGACCCTTTATCTCAGTAACTTGACTATACGTACCACCAAATATCGGATGACACTGTTGCCTTCAGTTTGGAAATGCTGTCTAATATAGCTGCACTTTCAGTTAACACACTACCTTCAGTACACACAACAAGTTTCCACAGCAATACAACACCATCTAGGTTACACTGAGTCAAACTAGTGCAATGATAAATGAAGTAGTTTGGTTGTAACTGGAAGGCTGTTTGAGGTAAACTTTCATTAATAATTCAAAACTGAAGATTTTCGAACATATGTTTATATGAACTACTTCCCCTTGTTTTGGTTTAAGGAACCCGTCCCTAAAGTTTGTGAATTTTTTTTGAAAACCCTGCACCCCAATTCCCGGGAGGTGCAAGTGCCCCTTTTGCAGATACCTATGAAAGTCTACAATGTTTATGTACATAATTCCCAACAACAGATGTTGGTAATTTCCAAGCAAGTTTGCCTATCGAAGCAGCAAGCTTAAAACAATGGATACCGAATGTGCGATTCTAAATCCATCATGCGACTGTGGTGGCAGGCGTCATGAGCGTGTTTATAATGGTCACTACAGCAACGACAAAAGAGGGTTCCAATTACAAAGGAAACGGCTTACCTCACTTGTTGCCAATGTTGTCTTTATGAGAAAGTCCATTTAATGTGTACGCTATGGGAAGCATTCCCTTTTTGTCATAACGTGCATAAACTCTGGCAATGTCACACAAAAATATGGGTAGTGTGTCACTTTTCCAACAAAAATTCAAACAATTTTCTACATTGCATAAGCATGGAATTAGATTCCTCCACTTGAGACAATCGGCCAAAGAAACGTCTACAATACCAGGCATCCCACTCACTACCGTCATAAATCATTTGGGTTCTGCTAGCATCTCACAAATAATTTATCATAACGCCAGCCACCACAGTCACGTGATCAATTTAGAGTTGCATGTTCGACATATATTGTTTGCACCCTGCGGCTTCGATTGGCAAACATTCTTGGAATTTACCTAGCTGTTTCTGGACAGAATTATTGAGGCATATTGGCATAACATTATTTGCACACTGGCAAATAGGCATTAAATGCAAAACATTTGCAGTCCATCCTTACTGTATGCAAAAATCTCAGATATGGTATGAGGTGCACTGCTCTGCAGCATAAGCTTTTACAAAGCTGCAGCCAATGTGTATTTGCTCACCTCAGTTACTTGCTACACAACATTCAATTACACGATAACTCTTGCTTCGAGACCCTGTAGTTAGTGGGAGGGGAAGAGCATGACAAAACTTCTCATAAGGAAAGTTGTCTGAAAAAAATATAAGGTTTACAACTGTGTCATTGGTGTGGCCTTCAGTCGTAAGGCTGGTTTGATGCAGCTCTCCAACCTACTCTATCCTGAGCAAGCCCGGTATGTGGAACTATACCCTTTTGAACCCACTCACTATATTCATTTCTGTGTCTCTCTTTACAAATTCTATGCTTTACACGTTTTCCCAGAAGTAAATTAGTGGTCCCTTGATGTCTCAGTATTTGTCTCTATTAATACATCCATTCTTTTAGTCAACTTTTCCCACAAATTTCTTTGCTCCCACTTCTATTCAGTACCTCCTCACTTGTTACATGATCTGCCTACCTCATCTTCAGCATTCTTCTGTAGCATCATATTTTCCCAACTTTTATTTTTTTCTTGCCTGAACTGTTTATCGTCAATGTTTCACTTCCATACGAGAATACACTCCAAACAAATACCTTCACAACAGGCTACCTAAGACTTAAATCTACGTAATATGTTAACAAATTTCTCTTCTTAAAAGACACCTTTCTTTCCACTGACAGTTTACATTTTATACCCTCTCTACTTTGGCTATCATTAGTTACTTTACTGTCCAAATAGTGAAATTTATCTACTACTTATAGTGTTTCATTTCCTAAACTAATTCCCTCGGCATCACTTGATTGAATTTGACTACATATAATTAACCTTGTGTTGCTTTTGTTGGTGTTCATCTTATAACCTCTTTTCAAGGCAATATACATATGCTCTTCCAAGGCCTTTACTGTCTCGGGCAATTACAATGTAATCGACAAACCTCGAAATTTTTATTTCTTTGCCCTGAACATTTAATTCCTTCAGCAAATTTTTCTTTGGCTTCCTTTACTGCTTACTCAATGTACAAATTGAATAACACAGGGGATCAGCTACAACCCTGCCTCATTCCCTTTCCAACCACTGCTTTCCTTTCATGCCCTTGAAATGTGTACCTGTCATCTGTTGTCTGTACGAATTGTAAGTAGTCTTTTGGTTCCTGTATTTTACCTACCCCTGCCACCTTCCGAATTTCAAAGAGTGTTTTCCAGTCAACTCTGTCAAAAGCTTTGTCCAAGTCTACAAATTCTATAACAGTAGTAGATTTGCCTTTCCTTAACCTATCATTAGAACAGAAGTTCTAGAGTCAGGAATGGCTCATGTGTCCCTACATTTCTCTGGAAACTATACAAATCTTCCCTGTGTTCAGCTTCTACCAATTTTTCCATTCTTCTGTAAAGAATTTGTGTTAGTATTTTGCAACTATGACTTATTAAACAGATAGTTTGGCAATATTCACACCTGTCACCACCTGCTTTCCTTGGAACTGGAAGTAATACATTGTTCTTTAAGTCTGCGATATTTCACCTGTCTCCTACATTTGTACACCAGATGGAATACACTAAACTCTCACTAATCTGGCCCTAAGTAGTCCAGCCCCTAGTCCGTCAAGCAGAAATGACACGTACAACAATGCCATTAATTAATTATAATGTTACACATCCCACAAGGAGGAGACATTAATGAAGAATATGTTGTTAGGTGGTTGAATGGGGGAAACTGTCAGGTAGACCAAATTTTAACAGATGAAGAAATAATAACTGAAAGTGTGTAGAAAATTGATGACAAAAGGGGAGAGGCGAAAACAGGAGGAAATGGCATGAAAATGTCACACACCACTGATGCTGAAGCTGTGGACGTTTTCCTGGAGTACACTACGCAACTAACACACATACATTACTGATGTGATGTAATGCTTGTAAAGCAGTTACATGCCAGCATCACGTCATTGATGCGACAACTAGAAGATTTTGGGCAAGTTTAATGGCGAGTGATACTATTGTATACATGCACTCTCAAGAACTAAGTTTTCTATGAAAATGACTGTATCTTTGGATTTAATGAAGTGTAGTCCCTATGCAATTAAATTTTAGACACACTTAATAATTCAGCACCCATATTTGAATGGAATGGACAGTTTAGCATAGTTTTGTCATGGTTGGCTTTCTCCAGGCTCTCAGTAGTTCCAATGGAATGCAGTCTACTCCAGGGGCCTTGTTTTGCCTTAGGTCTTTCAGTGCTCTGTCCAACTCTTCTCATACCTATTTCATATTCATCTATGTCTCTTCCCCTTCCTGTAATACGGCCTGCAAGTTCGTCTCTTGTATAGGAGCTGTACATATTCTTCCACCTTTACCTTCTTTGGTTGGTACTAATTTTCCATCTAAGCCCTTGACACTCACTCATAAAACTGCTTCTCTTTTCTCCAAAGCCCTCTTTTAATTTTCCTATAGGAGTTATCTATTTTGCTTCCAATTCCTTACATCTGTCCTCTAACCATTCCTGCTTAGCCATTCTGAATTTCCTCTCAATCTCATTTGTAAACATTTATGTTCTCTTTCGCCTGCTTTAGCAGCCTCATTTTTATATTTTCTTCTTTCATCACTTACATTCATTATCTCGTGTGATAATCATGGATGTCTGCCTCATTATTTCACCTACATGATCCCCTGATGCCATCACAATTTTGTCTCTCAAAAATGCCCATTTATCTTCTACTGTATTTCTTTAACATGTTCTAATCAATCTTTGGCTAATGCTCCCTCTGAAACACTCACCCTCCGTTTCTTTCAAGCTATCCAGGTCCATTTATTTAGTTTTAATCTACACTTCATAACCAATAAATTGAGGTGAGAGTCAACATTTGATTCAGGCAATATCTTCAGACTCAGACTTACCATTATATAATTAATCCGAAACTTTCTGGTGTCTCCAAGTACACAACCTCCTTTCATGGTTCTTAAGCCAAGCATTAGCAATGATTGAATTATGTTCTGTGGAAAATTCTACCACGTGGCTTCTTCTTTTATTCCTCTCCCCGGGCCATATTCAGTTGCTATTTTTCTTTCTCTTCTTTTTCCTTCTAAATGTGTTTGCTATGCTGTTCATAGTAGCTTACCTTTATTCCTATTTTCTTAATCATCAGTAGACCTACACCTGCATTACCCCAATTGGATTTTGTATTTGTAACCCTGTACTCACCTCATCGGAAGTCGTGTTCCTCCTGCAACCGAACTTCACTAATTCCCACTATATCTAATCTACACTTATCCACATTCCTTAATAAATTTTCTAGCCTTGCTGGTTGATTAAGGGATTAATATTCCATGCTCCAACCCATAGAATGTCAGGTTAGTTTTTATGATGATATCTGAGACAATAGTGCCCACCTGGAGATCTGACTGGGGAATTTTTTTCCTCCAAAATAGTTTACTCAAGAGAATGACATCGTCATTTAACCATACAGTAGAGCTGCACGCCCTTAGGAAAAATAGCTGCTGTAGCTTTCCCTTGGTTTCAACTGTTGGCTGTGCCAGCTCAGTAAGGCCATGTTGTTGGGTATTACACGACCAGGACTATCAGTCAACCAGACTGTTATCCCTGCAACACTGAAAAAGAGTGCCCCTCTCCAGGAACCTTACGTTTGCTGGCCTCTCAACAGATACCTATGATTACTTAAAAAAACCACCTGGTCAAAGTTGAGGTGAAAACAATATTTCCAATCCTGTACCTCAAAAGATCGTCTAAATACAATCTTTTTATTAATATAACGTTGAGTGTAATGTTAATAGTGCTCGATGTTTTCATGCTGTAGCCTGTGTACTTGTCATGAAATGCAAGGCTGGCAGTCGAGCAGTGTAGGCATTATCAAACGGCTGCTCCGTGTTTGATACTTGGTTGTGGTGTCTCTAGATCTGATCCCCTCCCCCCAAATGTGTTTGATAATATTCTGATAATGGGAACACCTTTCTTACCTTTGGAAGTAAAACATATCCGGAGGTGTGATTATAGCGATAGCACTGAAATGTATCTCCCTTTGTCAACCTGAAACATTTACTTTCTCCGAGAGGTAAAAAATTTCCATCGTATGACTTGAAAATCACGAGAAATCACAGCGGAGCACAGAATTATGAGACAGGGCCATCGAAATGCGCGCATTGACCCACAAACAGCTTGGCACCTGCATTTCATCATATGGTTTTATAAAAAAGGTAAAGAAAAGTGTTCATATTATCAGAATACCAGACAATGTCATGACTAAGAATGAAGCACGTTGGTTGTCTAATGCCTTGAGTGCTCGATCACCAACCTGCTTCTGATAAACATTATGATTTAAGGCTATCCAAGCTACACACAAAAATGTTACTAACTCCAACATTATTAAGTTTGGACCCAGTATTATATTAATGTAAATGTTTAAAATGATCTTTCAATGTATAGCGAAGAAAATATGATTTTCTGTCATCAACTTTGACCTTAAACTTTCTCAAAAACTAGGGAGTGTCTAGCAAAAAGCCGAAATGTTTGTCTTTATTTTCAATATAGAGCATCTTTGCAAAACTTGATTCATCTGTGAGCCACACGTCAAACTCTCCACGTAAGGTTAGCAACAAAACTAACACATCACTGCTGATTTTTATTCACTGCACCTAAGAATAAACAGTATACTTAGAGAATGGCAATCCCTCCCCAGGGGCAATGACTCACTGTAATTAATGTTCACATAAAAGAAGCACAGGATACACACAAACTGATGACTATTATTTGTACCACTTGTGGTACCCTTAGGTGAAGTGAATCAAATTATGGGCAACGTGTGACTGTTTTATCTGAATACTTCACGTATTTTTTATTCAACCTGATCAGCTCAGGGCCTTTATGCTCTCTTTTTACACTGGACCAGGTTTTCACACAGTAGTTTTCACACCATTATTACCTGAGAAATAACTATTTTAATGTGATAAATATATTAACAGACTTAAAAATGATATGAGTACCAACAGTGTTAGTATTACTGCTACCGATTATGCTGCCGCCACCGCCACCACCACCGATTTGTGGCAAAGCTTATCTTTAGCTCATGCATTTTTCCATTTATATAATAAAATGTGAATTGAAGTGTCTTAGCACTCAAGTGATTTCTGCAGGGGGCATTTCTTACCAATGCTTCATAACAGATGTTACAAATATACCACACAGTAAAGAATGTAGTTTTATTAAAATGTATGCTGTATCAGTAAAACACAAACAAGCAACAATTTACCTGTAATTAACATGCATAAAACATATTGCAGGTAATATCTATATGGCAAATGTGAGGCTAAATTGCATGAACAACTGATCACAGTGTCTTGCTAATGCCAAAAGGAGCAACAGGTTCAATGAAGTACTCCAACTTCAATTGTACTACTGCTTGAATACCAAGGGCATCAGCAGCTCTTAAAATGAGTCACAGATTTGAATTATACATATTTCAGCCCAAGTGAAGAGGTGCAAACAGGCAACAGGCTGCAAAGAATCATTTAGCAATCTTTTTGAGAACGTCGCCTTCCAAATGTCAAAAGGTCAAAGATAGGCTATGGTCATGTAACAAATTTGGCTATGACAATTCCAAATGCATAATACCAGTATCAATCTTAAGAGATTTAGGGGATAGTCAGTGGCTGATTCCAGCCCTACTCCACCCAAATTGCACTTCCATGTTTTAACCATTGCACTGCCTTGTACCACCTGGTTTAAGATTTTTCCATCAACATTGGCACTTTGGATATAGGCCTACCAGTTACAATAAATGACTAAATCGAATATTTAGCCTGCATGGACATGAATTACTTATGAACATAAGTACAGGCAATGGAGAAGTAGAAAACTTGATAAATTTTAAGGGTCACACAGCAAAAATTCATTGACTTGCCCATAATTTTAGGCAACCTGTCAGTGTTACAGTGTACATTGCAAAAGTGACAGTATGCACAAGAAACCCAGTTTTATATCGCTCCACCTGGCTACACAAACCAAGTATACTCGCTAAAAATGAGCTGCTCAATCAGAGCAGTTCCTGTGTTGTATGTGATGCGGTTTTTGGGAAAATGGGAGGGACAGAACTATCCTAACCTCCCCACCAGTGATCACATAATCATAATGTGTATGCCACAAATAAATTCAACACACTAAACAGATAGCATAACATTCTGAACGTGGAAAAAAAATTCTGAGTAATTAGCAAGCTTTTAAATATTTAAGACATTATTTTCTGTGTAGGCTATAGTAAGTTTTATATTGTTTCCTGCAGAGTGTACACTAGTGACTCGTACATTAGCGAGCCCAGTAGAATATATCAGTTACTTCCTGTCCCTTGCATTTCTACTTTCAATTTCTTTTCATTTAATAACTTATTATGCACTCCAATCACAATGTGGACAATATATATTGGTATTCTCCTAATCATGCACCATGCAACGTGGCCACTCCAGTCTTAAATGTTCTGGACTCGTATTTGGGAGGACTGGGGTTTGGTTCCCATCTAAGTACTCTGACTTGGATTTTCCACAGTTTCCCCTTGTCAGAAAGGTGTGTGTTACTGATACAGCATACATTTTAATAAAACTACAGACATTCTTTGCTGTCTGGTATACGTGTAACATCCGTTATGAAGCATTAATAAGAAATGCCCCATGTAGAAATCACACGATTATTTTGACAATTACGCTTAAATTAAAATTAAAGGGTAGTATAGTTACATAGCAATGTGACAATGAACAAAGAAACATTTGTATCAAAAGAAGTATTACTAAAAGGCCAGTACATACCAGCACTATCATCTGGTGTCTCACATCCTTCACAGTACCCATAGATCTTCTGTGGCGATTCTTCCAGGTCACAAGTATCCAACTCATTCTGATTGGGAAGAAATACTTCATCTAATTCGGGATCTGATGGTTCCTGACAACCATCATTCCAAGTATCTACAAATATTGAAACTTTTGTTGCCCCAAGAGTTGAATTCTTGGCTGTTGGCTTTGATGTGAAATGGGCCTTTACTTTCTTAGGAGACTTGTCCCTTTTACTGATTTGAATACCAGATGCCTTCGCTGAATGGTCACCATGGATATGATCTTCAGAAAACAAAGTTTTCTTTATTGATTTGTTAGGTGACAGGGAACGCAGATGGGACTGAGTATCTGCTGTAAGAGTATTTTTCACTTTGTTGCTGACATCGCCAAGAACTATTTTGCTGCTTCCTAAACTCAGAGGTCTCAATTTCTGATTTAGCTCACCTGAAAATACGCAAAAACCATGACTGAAAAACATGATAGGGGTCAAATAGCTCCTATTAAGATATAACGTAACCACAAGTAATTTCCACAAACAGCAGCATGAATAAATTAGCATTTTGAATAATACAATACCGTACTTAACAGAAGCAGTTTGTAGGGACCCCTGACTCATATCACAGTGGAATTTATGAAACGGGATGTACAAACGAACAATAAAAATTTATCATTTGAAGCGAAAAACAGTACACGAACAGCTATTATTGGTTAAATCGCATTACGGCTTACCTTTGATAGGTATAGAACTGCTAAGATGCGTCTTCGGAATACTATTATTCTTACGAACAGTTACTGCTTCCCCGTTTCCAAAGATCTCGTACATATTTTACGTTTGCGGATAAACAGTAAGTAACGACCAACCAAGATGCAAGGATTTGATCAATAATAACAATCAACTCATCAACACAAAACTGCATACATAGAGCAAACACATATCAGTTTAAATTCGTAATTCCGCTCGATCTATAGGCTGCCAACATGACAAAACAAAGATCGTTGGAGATATAAAATATCGATTCTCTGTATCTCGTGCTATGTACTACATGAAATTGTACGTTAATAAATAATAATAATTTTAATGTCATTAACCATTACGGCAATGGATAACGTCAAACAACTAATACTACTCAGCTGATAATTTAAAAGGAAAAAAAGAGGCTAGTTACAATTACATGTTCCAATTGCTTAATTTCGTTATATTGTAGAATGAGTTTGCTACAAATCAGTCAGGCAGTGTTTGTTTGAGGGCTGCTTGTACAATCACAAGCTAAATATGGGGATAGCTAACCGAGAAAATTCCCCAGGTAGTTTTATACACAGAATAGTGAAAATGTCCAGTTAAGTTGGCAGCAACTGAAGAGCACTCTGGGTATTTTGGCATACGTCATTTTAAATTTACATATTCGTCGTCCTCAGAAATAGCGTGTTACGCACATGATAAGTGTTCCCCGTCGCAAAACTATTCATTTGCAGATACTTCGAGGCTGGTAGATACTGTAATTACATGTGGGGGGCCCCACAAGGTTCCATTTTAGGGCCCTTACTTATTCTTGTGTATATCAATGACCTTTCATCAGTAACATTACCAGATGCCAATTTCGTTTTTCTTCCCGATGATACAAACATTGCAATAAATAGCAAATCAAATGTAGTCTTAGAGAGATCAGCTAATAAAATATTTGTGGATATTAATAACCAGTTCCTAGCCAATTCTTTGTCACTAAGCTTAAAAAAAACATTACATGCAGTTCAGAACTTGTAAGGGGTGTCCCACGAGTATATGCCTAACATAAGATGACAAGAAGATAGAAGAAGTGGACAGCTTGATAATAAATTCAACTGGGAGGAGCACACCACAGAACTGCTAAAGCATCTTAACAGATCTCTTACTTTCATTCCATAATGTCATATGGGATTATTTTTTGGGGTAATTCATCAAGCCAAGCTAAAGTTTTCAGGGCACAAAAACGTACAGTAAGAGTTACACATGTTGTGAACTCAAGGACATCCTGCAGAAGTTTGTTTAGGGAACTAGGAATTCTAACTACTGCTTCCCAATATATTTATTCCTTAATGAAATTTGTCACTAAAAATATATAACTTTTTGAAACCAACAGCTCAATTCATGGAATCAGTACCAAAAATGAGAATAATCTTCACAAGGATTTGAAGTCACTTACTCTTGTACAAAAAGGTGTGTATTATTCAGGAATACACATTTTAAATAATTTGCCAGCAGCTATAAAAAGCTCAACAACCAATGAAATTCAGTTTAAGAGAAGCCTAAAGGATTTATTGGTGGCCAACTCCTTCTACTCCATTGATGAATGCTCAGTAGAACCAACAGGGTGGTTCATTGATAGTGACCGGGCCAAATATCTCACCAAATAAGCGTCAAACGAAAAAACTACAAAGAACGAAACTTGTCTAGTTCGAAGGGGGAAACCAGATGGCGCTATGATTGGCCTGCTAGATGGCGCTGCCATAGATCAAACGGATATTATCTGCGTTTTTTTAAAATAGGAACCCCCATTTTTTATTACATATTCGTGTAGTATTCAAAGAAACCATGAATACGACGAACTTACTACGTGCATTACCTATCTGACATAATAATAAGAGTGGTAACATTTCAGGTATGTCTTTCATTGCAACAAATGTGAGCTTACAAGCCTTAAGGACAGTCTTATCTGTGATACGGTGTTACCTGATATTTCCAGTATCGTGGTAGTGCTTTACATCTTGAGTTATTGCGATACAGAGCAGTGTTTTCTAGTGGTGACTTGTTGGAACCATTTTCAGTAGTTAAACGATTGTACCAAGGAGCGACTAGAGGACCTGCTAGACAACTGCGTTATGTGGGTTGCATGCGAAGCAGGTGAAATGAAATCCAGGTCGTTCGGATACTTTTGAGCACGACTGTACATCTCCATTCTGTCATGCAGTGAAACGTCTTGTAGTAACATCGGTAGAACATTACGTAGGAAGTCAGCATACATTACACCATTTAGATTGCCATCGATGAAATGGGAGCCAATTATTCTTCCTCCCATATTGCCGCACAATACTTTAACCCGCCAAGGTCGCTGATGTTCCATTTGTCGCAGCCATAGTGGATTTTCCGTTGTCCAATAGTGCATATTATGCCGGTTTACGTTACCTCTGTTGGTGAATTATGCTTCGTCGCTAAATAGAACGCGCACAAAAAATCTGTCATCGTCCCGTAATTTCTGTTGTGCCCAGTGGCAGAACTGTGCACGATGTTCAAAGTCGTCGCCATGCAATTCTTGATCCATAGAAATATGGTACCGGTGCAATCGCTGTTGATGAAGCATTCTCAGCACCGACGTTTTTGAGATTCCCGATTCTCGCGCAATTTGTCTGCTACTGATGCGCAGATTAGCTGCGACAGCAGCTAAAACACCTACTTGGGCAGCATCATTTGTTGCATGTCGTGGTTGACGTTTCAAATGTGGCTGAACACTTCCTGTTTCCTTAAATAATGTAACTATCCGGCGAACGGTCCGCACACTTGGATGGTGTCGTCCTGGATACCGAGCAGCATAAATAGCACACACCTGTTGGGCATTTTGATCACAATAGCCATACATCAATACGATATCGAACTTTTCCGCAATTGGTAAACGGTCCACTTCAACAAGGGTAATGTATCACGAAGCAAATACCGTCCGCATTGGCGGAATGTTACGTGGTACCACGTACTTATACGTTAGTGACTATTACAGCGTCATCTACCTCAAAGGGAAAAAACTGGTCCAACTAAAACACTGATATTTCTTTACATACTACACGAATATGTAATAAAAATGGAGGTTCCTACTTAAAAAAAACGCAGTTGATATCCGTTTGACCTGTGGCAGCGCCCTCAAAAACGCAGTTGATATCCGTTTGACCTGTGGCAGCGCCCTCTAGTGGTCCAATCATAGTGCCGTCTGGTTTCCCCCCTCAAGCTAGACGAATTTCGTTCTTTGCAGTTTTTTTGTTTGATGCTTATTTCGTGAGATATTTGGCCCAGTCACTATCAATGGACCACCGGAGTACAATCTAACTTCTGCACCATTTCAGTGCAGTAATGTGTTCGTTGTAAATAAGTATTATTTTCTTATAAATAAAAGATCTTTTTTATTTTAGATTCAGTTAATTCATGTGTGTAAAATGATTCTTTCATATAGTGTTCATTCTACCTGGGACCTGTGGAAGGTACATTAGCTATTTGTTTCAGTTGTAAATATTTGACATGTATTATTGTTTTTCTGACATGTTCTACATCCTTGAGGACTTCCTCACTAAGGATCAATTGGAGTGAAAGTAAATCTAATCTAATGAAGAGTGCAGTAGAAAACACGAAAACTACTGCAGTCTCATTCAATGAAACTATTAGTACAAAACATTTAACTAAATTGGTCAGATAGTTATATTGAATTGAATTTTATTTGATCTTGTGGTATTACCTGGTTTACAGCAAATGTACACGTAACAAAAGGACATGTCAAAAATATAAAAAACTTTATTATCACATACTTCCTGACTATTCTAACATCATTGATCATAATCATCAATATTTCCAAATTTAAGGTGTGCAGTATTCACCGACACTCTAAACTTCCTTGTAGATTCTTTGAAAGCTTAGTGCCATCTATGTTGTCATACAGATTTTTAGTTAGACTTCTTAGTCATTTGATACCTGAGTACTGCTGTCCTTTTTTAAGCAAATTATGTATAACAATATGACAATATATCTTAAACTTAGTTAAATAATAAGGTATTTGTTGTTTGACCAAATCTTTCTAGATTTCTGAACAATATATGGGAAAAATCCAGCAGTTTCCATTCACAAACAACTGTACGTAGATTGATTGAGCAGCAACCGAACAGATGTACCACCTGTTATTTTTATTCATTTTTTATTTATTTTTTGTTTGAAAGGAGCATGTAAATATTACGCCCAGAAAATGTGGCAGAGGCAACAGATTGATGGCACCCATTACATGCAATGCAATTCCCAAACTGTGTACAGTGAAACACACGAGTTGATAAAGTTGTCAACAGAAGGATGCCACAGACAATTTGATTCAGAAGCAATAATTCTCCACACGATAGCATTTCATTAAATGTAGCTGTATGGTAGATAGTGAAGTGTAAGTAGGCCCATAATATAGAAGCAACTGTCAAATGTGGCCTGATTTGTAACATATTTGGTCTTTTCAGTCTATCCAACAACCTGTGACAACACAGACATTATTGAGATTGATTTGACTAAAAATTCTGAGTGGTGGTACCATATAGTGTGCTGTTATATTTACATGTTAGAATAATTAATTAGTTACAGTAGCAATGAGTGTTTTACAGAATATGCCCTTGCTGAATTATTGACATCCTGTTTCTATGATGATGTGATTATTAATTAAATTAAGGGTATATATGAAGAATGAGATGCAAACATTTACAATAAGCAAGCATTATCTTTTATAATCTTGGGGTAGATGTGTACCTATGGCGTATATAAAACTGAAGGCAATTGTTATTGTATCTCGTCCTAAATGTTTGAGGAACAGTAACTATTTCATAAATAATTTTAGCTTGTCCAATCATCCCTTGCAGCTAAATATAATCTGGAAGGGAAGGGAAGTAACTGGAGGCATACACCTTCATTGTGTACACAGTTATCCGAGCTTAGAACTGAGAGTTTTGTTTTCAGAATGAAAATACCTGGTCTGAAATGTGAAAGAATTACCAGATTTGCAAATGGTGCTGCTTCAAAAGTAGGTTGGCAAGAACCAGAGAAGGGAAGAAAAACTGTATTGGTTAAAAAAAAGAGCATAAAGCTCAAAATTAGGATCAGAAAATAAAAACTAAAACAAATGATTTCAAAATAAAATATATTAATTTATATTCACCTGTTTATTTTGTTTTCATTTAATTACATTAGAAAACTGAAACTGTTAACAAAACTATCCATTGTATATATTGTCCTGTGTCATACACATCATTTGAATAATTCTGCTGGCTGTGCTCTTGCCAATACCAATGAAGTCTCCAATGGACAGAAGGAAATCACCACAGGCAAAATATTTTGAGGGTCCATAGTAGCTGGGTTATTGGTGGAAAAAGAGTCACTTCTTAAAGAAAAAAGAATGACATGAGAGAATTCAAGAGAAATATAGAAACTTAACTTGCCAGCCACTCTCTCTAGTGCTATTTTTATGTAGGTTCAATAACTAAAGATTCCTGTGTGTTGAATGACAAGTACCTGTGTTCTTATAACATAAAGATAACAGTTACTTTATGATGAATGTAGATGTGGTTATGTAAATAATACTAATTACTGGAAAAAAAGAGCTGTCTGCTGTAGCTTTCATTAAAAAAATGATTTTCCTGTTAATCTCAATGTGTTAAACTTAACTTTTCTAGGGACAAGTAATTTATATGCTTATGGGAATAACGCTAGGTGATGAACAATTTTTTTGCTTTGAAGCAGTCATCAAATTATGGAACATTGTTATACCAATGGGAGAAAAGAGCACATAGTATTTTCTGCTACAGATGGGGCCGAGTGAACTCAGGACAGTGTCCTATCAAACGTTTTTTACGTTAAACAATGATAATAAGCTATCAGTTTCAGAAAAATGCTATTTCAGACAAGTACAATAGAAGATATTTCAATTTAAGTTACCTTCAACTAATTACAGTTTGACAAAGGAGGGCACTGAAAATAACTTGATATTCAAGGAATGTTCCAGACACATAGCTTCAGTAATTGGATTCTTGCTCTGCTCTTATTCCATACATATACAGCTGTAAAATTTGAAAATTTCCCGGCGAATCAATTGTTCAAATAGATTTCAGGCTTGCAGCCGGTCGTCGTAAACTTCTTCGCACGATATTTCGGCTGGACAACTGCCAGCCATCTTCAGGTGAGCCGAACGAGGAGTTTCGCAGTTCCACCAGCGAGGGCGCTGTTGCTGGGCGGTGTGGTTCTTCTGTCTCCGCGGCTGCAACGGATGCGCGGCAGTACTATCAGCGCACTATATAAGACGGAACGGAGAACGTCTTCGTCAGTCCTCGTTCGGCTCACCTGAAGATGGCTGGCAGTTGTCCAGCCGAAATATCGTGCGAAGAAGTTTACGACGACCGGCTGCAAGCCCGAAATCTATTTGAACACATATACAGCTATTGTTTTATGATAAATATGGGTGGGATTATGGGGATTGTATAAATAATTTATAAACCCGAAACCTATGGTCTATAGCTGGGGAACCAGCACCTCTTCTTTTTTTAAAAAAAGAAAAAAAACTAACTTTTTTCTTATTCTTACTGTGTTAAGCTAACTTGAGTAAGCATAAACAGATAACGAAATGTTCACTCTGCAGTAGTGTGTGCGCTGATATAAAACTTACTGTCAGATTAAAATTGTGTGCTGGACTGAAGCTTGAACTCAGGACACTTGCCTTTCACAGGAAAGTGCTCTGCCGATGGTCAATAGAGCACTTCCTTGCGAAAGGCAAAGGCCAAGAGGTCGAGTATCAGACCATCACACAATTTTAAGCTGCCAGGAAGTTTCCTATATGCATAAATAGTTCACAGGCTTCAGTCAATAATAACAGGTGGGAGACAATGTTGTTGCTCTGAAGCATTAAAGGGCCTATTATCCTTATATTTTCATCAAAAAGGTTCTTATGACACTGCTACGGCATTTACAAAAATGGGCAGTCCCAATAGAAAGCTGAGTGAAACAATATTTTCTGCTATTGACGCAATGAGGCTGAGTGAAATTGGGGCAACGTTTTATCAAAACGTTTTGCCTCACGAAAAATCGATGTTTTGTCTGAAACAGATAAAGCTGTTAATACAAATGGTACACGTAAATTGTGTGGTTTTTATATTTGGTTACGTCTGTTATGGCACTGTCTGCTAACTAAAACAAAACAGTCCTTTCCACTGCTGCAGCAATTGTACACATGCTAGATAAACAAGACTATTTTGCATCAATCTTCTTTTAATTTGCCTGATTTACATAAATAATACTGTGAAATTCATGAGGTACTGTTATATAATGGATATTACTACAAATATACAGAAAACAGTCTATCATAGGCTACAGTTTCTCACATACAAAATTGAAAAGAAGTATGGCTTCCTTCAATAAGCGAAATCTGGATATAAATTTGGAAACGGCATCGTCCCTTTCTTCACCTTCCTCAGTCTCTTGAGTAGTTCAGCCAAAATCTCATCATCGCTGTCTGCATCTATCACTATCCCTGCCACTTTGAAAACCTATTCCCCGGTTAAGCTCATTAACTGGCCAGAAATCACTAGTTAAGTTATCCCAAGTTTATTCTCCAGTTAGGCGATATTCTGGGTTCGTACAACCCGTTTCTCAAGCTATTCTCATAACAGAACTTGACCGGCTGCTAACTGACGATTGTACAGCTGGTCAAAGGGCCAGTTGTACAATCTCAGGTTAAATCCAGGGTTAGCTAACTAAAGAATAGGCTAGCCACTTGTTAACTTTCAGCACGTGATGTATGACACCATTTTATTCCCCAGTTAGTTATTCCCGCAATAACCCAGTTAAGTTGGTAACAACTTCAGAGCACACTGGTATGTTTGAGAACGCCATTTCATATTTACTTTAGTCATCGTCTGCAGAAATAGTATGTCTAACGTGAGTAATAAGCATTCCAGATCGCAAAATTGTTTGTTTGAGGATATTTTGAGGCTGGTAGACACTGTAGACGAGTTCAAGAGTGTAGCAGAATACACAAAAAGTTCTGCGGTCTCCGTCAATGGAAACAGTGTAAAACATTTAACTAAGTTTGTAGAGTACTTGCAGTTATAACATTACAGCCATCTGTCGCAAAATTAGTTAAAGTATTAGGTATCTGTTGTATGACCAGTAAGATATCTTTCTAGATTTCCGAATCAATTATGGGGAAAAATATGCATCAGTTTTCGTTCATAAAAAAACTTCACACAGATCGACAGTGAAGCTACAACAGATATACGGTTTCTTTCCCTTCCCAAGAAAGAAACATGTAAATACTATGCCTAGAAAAGATAGCAGAGGCTACAGATCAGTGTCACCACAAATTTAAGTTCCAAATTGTGTACAATGAAATTTATGATTTGATAAATTTATCAAGGGAAGGAACAGCAGGAACATGATATAAAAGCAACTGTGAAATGCAGCCTGCTTTGTGAAATAGTTGGTCTTTTCAGAATCTCCAAGTGTGACAACAGATACATACATCATTCAGATTGATTTGACTGACAATCCCGAGAGGCATTATTGGCTAGCTTGCTGTTGTATTTATGTCTCAGAATGACTAATTCATTACAACAGCAAGGAGTTTCTACAGAAAGTAACTTTGCTGAATTACTGAACATTGTGCATCCACTTCTATATTATTGAGCATATATAAATCTTGTATTTGTGATGTGATTATTAGTAATTACATTGAGCATGAAGAATAAGACACAAACATTGACAATAAATTACCATAGTCTTTTTTATAATCCTGGGGTAGTATGGCATATATAAAACTATAGGCAGTTGTTACTGTATCTCGTCCTAAATGTTCAAGGAACAGTAACTATTTCATACTTAACTTTGGCTTGTGCAATCATTCTTTGCAACTTTATGTAACCTGGGAGGGAAGGTGAAATAACTGGAAACATACACCTTCATTGTGTTCTTCCTTATTTTCTACAGTTATCTCAGCTTAGAACTGAGAGTTTTGTTTTCAGTGAAAGAATTATCACAGTTGCAGACGGTGCTGCTTCAAAAGTGGCTTGACTAGAACCAAAAATGGGGGAAAAACTGTATTAGTTAAGAAAAAGAGCATATAGCTCAAAATTAGGATAAGAAACAAAAAGTTAAGAGAAATGATTTCAGAATATAAGTATATAATTCAACATGCATGTGTTTATTTTGTTTTCTCTTAATTACACCAGAGAAATGAAATAATTAATGAAACTGTTCAGTGTCATACACATTCTTTTAATAATCCTCGTGGTTGCCCCCTTGCCATTATCAATGAAGTCTCCAATAAAAAACAAAAAAAGTACCACTGTGTCACCAGCAGCAAAATATTTGTCTAGTGGCTGCTTCATTGATGAAACAGAGTCACTGCTGAAAGACAAAGAAAGAACGACACGTGACAACGTTTTGAGAATTCAAGAGACATTTAAAAACATAACTTGCCAGCCACTCCCTCCAGTGCCACTTTTATGTAGATTCAAGAACTAAAGGTTCCCTGTTAGCAGAATGACAAGTGCCTAGGTCGTTATGACACACAGATAACAATTACTTTATGATGAAAATGGATGTGGATATGTGTATAATACTAATAAAACAAGAAACACAACAGTCATATCCTGTAGGTTTCTTAAAAAGACTGACTTTGCTATTAATTTTACTTTGTTGAGTAAGTACAAATAATTTATTTCTTTGTAGGAATAATTCTAGGTGGTTATAATTTTTTTGCTGTGAAGCATTCACTAAAAGAAGGAAAGTGTTGTCCCAGTGGGAGATAAGAGTGAACAATATTTTATGGAACACATGTGGCTGGATAAACTCTGGATATTAGTATACTATCAAACTTTTTGTTACATTAAACAATCGTGTAAGCCATCAATTTCAGAAAAATGGTACTTCACAGAAGTGTAAAATCATATATATTTCAGTTTAAGTTACCTTCAGCTAGCTACAATCTAAATTACAGGGGCATACTGCAAATAACCTGATACTCAATGAAAGATAAAACATAGCATTCTAGGCACTCCCTTCACATGCTACAACCATGTAGATTCATTAACTAGATTCCTGTTCTGCTCCTATGACATACATATGTAGCTATTATTTAATGATAAATATGGATGGGCTTATGTCGATAATACCGGTAATTGAGAAACACAACAGCTACGCTCTGTAGCTGAGTAGGCATCATCATTTCTAAAATGCAAATTTTTCCATTAACCTAACAATGTTAAACTTATCTTGAGTAAGCACAGTAAGTGGGAGACAATGTTGTTGCTTTGAATGATTAATGGGCCTGTAATCCTAATATTCATTAAAAGGCGAAAGTTGTTTGGACACTGCTGTGATGTTTACAAAAAGGATCATTCCTAATAGAAAACAAAGTGCGATAAAATGTTATGGTATTAAAATAACGTGGCTCAATGGAACTGTAGTACTACCATTTTATCAAAATGCTTTGCTACACGAAAAATCAATGTTTTTGTCTAAAACGAAACAGCTGTTAATACAAATATTACTCATAACTGGTGTGATTCTTCGATTTGGTTAAATGTACTTGTGGCACTGTCAGCTAAATAAAATGAAACAGTCTTCTGCATTACTGCAGAAATTGTAACATACATCAAATGAATAACACTATTGTGGCGTGAATCGTCATTTTAATGTGTCTGATTTAAATAAATAACGTGACAGAATTCACGAGGTACTGGAATCTAAAGGATATTACTACAAATAAACAGCGTTATTTAAGAAATCAGAGAAATGTTAACACCTGTCCGTCATATGCTCCAGTTTCTCATATACAAGATTGACAATACGAAGTCATGGCTTCCTTTGATAATCAAAATCTGGATACAAATTCGTATCTGGCGGCGTCTCTCTTTTTTCCTTCCTCGTTCTCATGAACAGTTCAGCAAGAATCTCGTCACTGCTGTCTGAATCTGTCACTGCCCCTGCCATCTTGAAAACCTATTCCCCGGTTAAGTTCACTAACCAGTCAGAAATCACCGGTTAAGTTATCCCAAGTTTATTCTTTGCACGTCATGTTAATGGAGCTTCAGTGTTGAGTTACAGTTACATACCTTTTAAATGAACACACTGCCATTTGCCTTTGTTGTTGTTTATTTAATTACAACCAAGGTTTCAGCCTTTTATATCATTTTCAAGTGACTGAGTTTACATCACTTGAAAATGCCATAAAAGGCCGAAACCTGGGTCGTAATTGTATAAACAACATTACAGGAAAATGGAGGGGTTTTCATTTAAAAATTGTTGTATAACTGTTGCTCAGCAACATCAAAAACTGTTTACAGGTACATAGTTTTCACTAAGTACACTATTAGTTTCCTTTCAGGTTTAATTAGATTTATTTTCATTATTTTGGATTCAGCATTTCACTTAAAGTTTTGTTTGGTGACACTGTTCACATGCACAACACAGGGGCAAACAACAGTGAGGATTGCTCAGTAGTTGGATACGATATCTAACACACACTTTATGTGAGGAGAAAGTTTTTGAAAACGGAATATTCGGTATTTTCATTTATAGACAAATTTTTATAGAAAGCTTACACAATAATGATTTTTATGAACATTAAACAACCTCAGTGTAACAACACAAAAATAAACTGAAACAACCCTATGACATTATCATCAAATGTCTACAGTGAGAATGATGATTAGGAAAATGCGTCATTGGTACTCTGGGGAAACTTAAATGTATGCTGACCTGCTCTTACATCTCGGTTAAAATAATGTTACACCACGATTTGTAAAATAAAAAATTAATAGTGTTACATCATGTTTAAAATAGTGAACTAGTTTATGTTTTAAACATTATTGTAAACTGTGGGAATAATGGTTGTGTCTCATCTAATGTTGCACACTATATTAAAAATAGGAACATATCGATCTTCATACAATTACCAATTACCATGATTACAGGTAATATTTTTCTCGCCATCTATACCTGATATATGGTACAACATGTCCCAATACAAGAGCACTAATATTTTATATCTTAATAGTTTTTGCTTGTAACTCCTTTTAGTTGTTAAAGACCTCTTTGTTTTTTAATGTAATTGTGACAGAAGTAATAATAATAATAATAATAACTTTTTTCTTCTGTGATTAATGGTAGTGACATATCGAACTTGATGATAGTAGCTGATTACTGGTGAGCCAAAGATTGTAAGCCAATACTGATGATCTTTGATGTGTAATCATAATATATAGATCTTCAGGTCTTTTCCATGGTTACTGGAATGGTGGTGAAAATAAGAGGAGTTGTCATGACGTCACAAACTTGAAGCAGACCCAAGTGAAGACCCACCATGTTAGCTATCCCAAAACATTCGCTTCTGGTAGTTTGATTCCGTGTAGTCGTGAAGTGTTTTGATAAAAAATGCTGGCTTGTGTCTCTTACTGGCGTACTAATCGTTCTGATTGTAGTCTAAAGTTTAAACAAATCACATTTCATTCGTAAGTGGACTTATTTAAGCGCTATTTTCTTATATTACTTGAAATTCTGATGCACTGTTAAGTTTTACAGTATGGTTTTATTTCTGTGATTTGACTTTAGATTTCCTATCAATCCAATGCAAAGAGCTCTCTGGAGGTGAGCAACACACTTGGGTTTCAGTGTTTGGTTATTCCCAAGTAGATGAAAAGTCCTGCCAAGAAATATCCTGGAAATGGGGAATAATGTTTTAAAATGTGGTAATTTTATATATAACTAATGTAACTACATGTAGTTAATTAAGTCTTCAGTAAAATGTGTGGAACACCTGTTACAGTGGTTAAGGCAAATTCCATATCTATGTCCAGGTTATTTAGATCATTACATGAATCACTGTGTTGTCGTGTTACCCTGGAAATTGCTGTTATTTGCCACACTGACTGTCACTTGGTAGGTACAATTTAAAAACAAAGCAGATATGTAAACTATAATGGGCCTGACAATCTTAAATTCCGTTCTTTTCCTTCGTAATTTAACGAATCTTTCACTTTGTTGACATGACAGCTGGCTTGTTTATATCATCCCTGCATACATCTATGGGACACCAAAGGAAATAAGGCAAATTTCTTGCAAACTTGAACATTTAAAAATTGGCATTTGACTTGAAAATGCAACGAATACAAATCGGTGCCTCCAAACTATCAATAATTGCTTTTGGAGTTCTGGCTTTATCAATTATCGACACAAATACAATGAAAGTGAATAGAAATGAATTAATTACGAAAGCACGCTTTTCATAGCACATACTTCTTTTCTCGGTTATTCGAAGTGTATAAACAAAAAGGAATTGCAGTACTGAGGCCAGAAGCGTCATACTTTTGTGTCGTATTGCTGTATCGAATATGCATTTAAGACCAGGAAAACGTTTGAAGTTTTGTTCCTTATGCTGTGTTGTTCACTAAAACAGTGTAGCATTTACTATATAAAATAAATATTGTGTGCACACGAAAGAAATAACGAACAAGAAGGAATTGTAAACACTTGTTTGCTAATGTTTTGAGGTATCCAAGATGGTGGGAGGCGCCGCCCACTGGCTTCAAAACAACGTACAGCGTAAGTCTGTAGCGTCGTCTCCTCTTATTCTACCTCCATGGTTACTGGTGGCGTCCCTGGTAAACATCTTTGACTTATGCTTGTTACACACATGTTGCTGTACAGGGCGCTGTGCATATTACTATTCGTTAAGAGCTTGTTTTTTTCTTTTTACTCAATTTTAAGTTTTAAATCTAATTTATATTTTCGATATACTTATGGTCTGGACGTAAACACTGTACACAAATAATTGTATTTAGGTTTCATTTACGCTTCTTGTCTGACAATGATGTAATGCTGGAGGTGATGGATGGAGCTTCTGCTGTTTAAGTGATGTAAATTGCGTGTCACGGAGCAGTGGTTATGTGCCTTCTAGAGTGGCACCTGTTTCTGCCCAGCTTCAGTAGACACTCATTGGTATAGCTTTCTTTCTTTTAGAATTTGTTGATGTACTATGTTTCTTTTTGTGCTTGTAATTTACATTCCTCTAAGTACATTCATGTTACTCTCTTCAAACAGGAAGTGGTATCACGATGACGAGCACAGTGGTTGAAACCGGTCCTCCAAAACTGTTAACCCTCAGGAAGTTAACTTCCTTTTAAGCACTAAAGTATTTCTTGTTTCCTGTACGAGAGTTTATTTTTCATATGACAGCTAAGCAAGACCTCGACAAGAGCAACTTAGATGGTAGGATGGCAGACTCAACAGCAAGCCTAACAATTGGTGACTCCAGCGTGATCTAGTCTGCAGTACACTACAGGAAGGATTCAAACTACTAGTAAATCAAGCTTTCTACCATGACCGATGTACCAGATGCGACAGAACCATCGGTTTCCAGAATTGCCGTGCATTTATTGCCACACAACCCCATGCTGTGGTTTGCATAAACGGAGACTAGTTTTCATTATGTGGGGATCACAACAGATTCTACAAAGCTTACAATAGTGGCGAGCCAACTAGGCCATCGGAATGCTGTAGAGGTTGAAGATATGATAACTGTGCCACCTACAAAATGTTCTTATACGAA
The DNA here is from genome assembly GCF_023897955.1 of Schistocerca gregaria. Classification (NCBI taxonomy): domain Eukaryota; kingdom Metazoa; phylum Arthropoda; class Insecta; order Orthoptera; family Acrididae; genus Schistocerca; species Schistocerca gregaria. The sequence goes on along the minus strand of NC_064921.1, from coordinate 800,099,646 downwards.
ACTGAAGGTGGAACTAATTTGTAGAGTCTCTACATCTGAATAGGAGTGCATCTGGCAAATTTATATTGGCGACCGGCAGCCGTCGCAGTAACTAAGGCACCTCAGAGGCAAGGTAGACGTTGGCCAGCGTACCTGACAACCTGCTACATGCAATATGGAGTGAGTAGTAGGGCAAGGTTTGTGTCACAACACACTGGATTGTTGCCAAATTTATTCAAGATGGCGGCGATGACGTCATCCAAGATGGCGGCATGTAGACTTGGCAACAGCACATGACGTCATCCAAGATGGCGGATTTTGGCGGGAAAATAGGCCAATTGTGCTATGTCCAGTAACCTATCCCTCCAGAAAAATGGCGGGAAGTTCGAATTTTGGCGGGAAAATAGGCCAAATGGGGCTAAGTCCACTAACCTAAGCCTCCAGAAGAAAAAAATGGCGGGAAGTTTGAATTCCAACAGGATAATGTATGCAAAACTGTACTTGTCTTTATTATTATTCATTATCATTGATTATTATTCATTATCATTCATCATTATTTATTATTATTATTATTATTATTTATTATTATTCGCCTACCTCCACTAGAAAATTGCTCCAAATTCAAATTCCAACATGACAGTGTCTCGAAAATTGTACTTCTACTTATTGTTATGATTTATTATTTATTCAAGGTGCCCGCTTTTCTCGGCGAGAAAGCCATTTGCCTTACATCCACGAGAAAATCTATCGCAGGTTCAAATCCCAACACCATAATCGATCACACGTATGAACTTTCGCCATCACTTATCATTTTACACTGGTAACCTACCAGAATCGCGTCAAATAATAAAGTACACTTATAGTACCCTAAGTCACGGCCTTCGATTTTACAGGGGCTAAAGGGACTGAAGTCTTTGTTTCAAGCAGTACGGCCGTCACTTGTTCCCCGACACCATCAGTACACATCGTCGAGATCCTAGTGCAGTTGTCCCAACGCCCACTGTAAAACTGAATTAGTTGAAATCGTTGCCGCACCTGGCCCGGCCCCCCAAGGGGCCACAGTCGCCCTGGGAGCGGCTACATAGCCCCACGCGCCTTGGGTAGAAGGGAGGTCTGGCCCCGCTGGCCAGCGCGTGTGCTGTGGCCTACGGCGATGCGCTGGGGGCGGCCAGCACTAGCCGCTGGACGTCGTAAACATGTTTTCGCTGGACACGCTGGAACTTGCCGAATTTGACGACACAGTGGTCCCTTGTCCGCTCACCGTTTGTATTCGTCGCCTCACCACGTTTCCCGCCAAAATTGTTTTTCTCTGAGCTGAATCACACAACGGTCGGCCGTTCCCTGCCACACTTTTGGCGCCAAAGTTGTTTTTCTGGGCACGTTCAAACCTGTCGATGCCGTCTGCTCACTGTCTACCATGTGTCCTTGTGTGACCGAGAACGCAGTGCTACACGTTTGGCGCCAAAGTTTGCTCGACAGTGGAATCCACCATGACTGTATAACAGCACGTTTGGTCGGCACTAGAACGCTCACTAATTCACTGTCTCTCGTGTGCATGTTATAATGGGACACTTGCGTCAGTGCAGCCCGAGTTACATCACACACCCTCCATCACCTAACCTATCAATTACCTAATTACTTAATTCCATTTCAATTTTAATCATATTAAATAATGCAATTTACAATATGATATACATATGCAAACGTGTTCAACTACCTAATTTCAACTACTTTTCGAGGACCAGACAGCCACCTCTTCCTGGGAACCAGCGCCGAGTTTGAATTCTGGCTGTAAAGAAAGGTCACTTCCGCTTTCTCTACCAACGTAAGAAAATTGTTGGAATTAAGGCCCTTGTACTAACCTCAGCCACCCGACCGCCACTTCCTCCTAGGAACCAGTGCCAAATTTGAATTCTGCCAGTAAACAAAGCCCACTTGCGCTTCTGCCACCAACCTAAGAAAATTGTTGCAAACAAAGCTCATCACCACTAAATTAAGCCACCAGGACTCAACCTCTTTCTACGTGTTTCAGGTAAAAGGACTCACCCTGCACTAGGCCCGTGGATGGAGGAACGAATTTACTTTATTTAGGAATGGAGTATATGTATCACACTGACATGTCCCACACCATACAGACCCGAAAACTCTCCTACAATACTCATTTATAATGCTCTAGACACACGCTTGCTAATTGTAAACAGTTAAAAATAATGCATAGCACAGCCTACAGACATGCGAACCGCTCGTAAATAATGCAAAACATTTACGTCAAAATAGCCAAACAACTCCCAATTTTCGGAAATAATTTCAGTGCATAGGCTGATGGAAGGAGGAAGGAGTGTACTTTATATATTTGGGACATATCTTTTTGAAAATTTTGCTTCTCATACGTTTCGATATGTAAGACTGACCTAAGGCAGATTCTGAACTCCAGTAGTGCACTGCACTTGGCAACACAACCACACCCATCAAGATATTCATAACAATCCAGACTTGTAACTCCTCTACAGATAAATTTGTCCAGTTAATTGTCGACTCACTTACAGTCTGACCAGATTGCCGTTATTGTGCAAAAACCGCTCAGACTGCGCTGTGCTGCTCGGGGAAGCAAGGAAGGACTGCACTCTATTTATTTCAAGCCCTTTTATTTAGTCGTGGAGTATATTTGTCACAAAACACCCGCACTGATCCGACTGTGGTCATCTGACACAGGACACAAACACGCGAACAACTTCTAATTTCACCACACAATAGCAAACTGCGCTTAAATAATGCAGTACACAATATCCGCAGACGAGCTCTGTACTCTTAAACTCTCCATATAAAGCACAGCACAGCGCACAGACACGCTCGCTAAATAGTGCAACAGACGCGCCCAAACACCCCCAGCTGCCTAACCGACCAAAAGTCTCTGCTCGTCCTCTCCCAAACATGACCACAACACAGTCGCATTCGCGCCTAACACCAGAGAAACTGATATCGCCTATGCGCCTTAGATTACGGTCCAAGGCAGGCAGCGCGCGCGTGCTGTCGGCGGGAGAGGGGGTTCCAGAGCCTCCACCCAAGTTCAGCTTCCGCGCTCGCTCGTGACAGCCGACCAGAAAGGGCACTCTCCTCTGACACACGTGAAAGCTGCATTGTCCTTCTCATGTTTACCGCCTGCGTCTCAGGTCTGGACCTGCCTTCACGTCTACTGTCAGAATAGCGCATAGCTCGTCGACACACACGAATAACGCCACTGCGAAAAACTTACTGCTGTCACGGAAAACCGATCATTCTGCTCTGCGCTGCATGGGCGTGTAATGATTGACAAGACTCTATTTATTTTTTCAATCAACTTATTTAACCATACCGTATATCTATATGCCCTAAGCCATGTCGCACAGCCCACAGACACACACTCAATCATAATTTGGCGTGTGATCGATTATGGTGTTGGGATTTGAACTTGCGATAGATTTTTGTTGTGGATGTAAGGCAAATGGCTTTCTCGCCGAGAAAAGCGGACACCTTGAATAAATAATAAATCATAATAAGTAGAAGTACAGTTTTCGAGACATTATCATGTTGGAATTTGAATTTGGAGCAATTTTCTAGTGGAGGTAGGCGAATAATAAGTAATAATAATAATAATTATTATTATTATAAATAATGATGAATGATAATGAATAATAATCAATAATAATAAAGGCAAGAACTGTTTTGCAGCCATTATTGTGATGGAATTTGAATTTGGAAGAAATTTTCTAGTGGAGGCAGGTCAACAATAATAAATAATAAAAGATGATAATAAATGATAACGAATGATGATGAATGATAATAAATGATAATGAATGGTAATAAATGATAATCAATAATAATGAATAATAATAAAGACAAGTACAATTTTGAATGCATTATCCCACTGGAATTCAAACTTCCCGCCATTTTTTTTCTTCTGGAGGCTTAGGTTAGTGGACTTGGCCCAATTAGCTTATTTTCCCGCCAAAATTCGGATTTCCCGCCATTTTTCTGGAGGGTTAGGTTAGTGGACGTAGCACAATCGGCCTATTTTCCTGCCAAATTCCGCCATCTTGGATGATATCATGTGCTGTTGCCAAGTCTACATGCCGCCATATTGGATGACGTCTTCGCCGCCGTCTTGAATAAATATGGCAACAATGCAACGTGTCGTGACACGAATCTTGCCCTACTACTAGAGTAAAGGCAATTATAGCGTCGCAAACTGAGATACCTATGGATGAAGTGGCAGAGTTGGCTGAGAAGATAATGGCTGTGATGACACCCATCCACATCAGTGCAGTGGCAGCGTCGTATAGCAGCATTTGTATATTTGGGGATCAGGTGGGCAAATGCACCACGCCTTGCACCCACCCAAATGCCATGGGCAATCGGATGTAAGCATATCATCTGATGGGTAACACAATCACAGCCCCTATTTATATGTGATCCAAACTCGGGCTAGAAGTATGTAGTGGATACCGGATCGGAGTTATGCATATTTTCTCGAACTCTATTACACAGCAGTCGACCACCAAATTTGTTCTGCTTGTCTGGGTGAACAGCTCCTGTACAGAGTGAATAGAATCAGACCTAGGATTGCATTATATCTTCGCATGGGACTTTGTAACACTGAAAATGCAGATAAAATACTATCTACACCATCCAAAATTTTCGCTGTTTTACAGTCGTTGATAACTTGCACTGAACTTTTGATTCTGAAGCTGTAAGCTGTATTACAGAAACTATATTTAATACATAATCATGTACTAGTGTATTTAATTTTGACTGTATATAATTGAGTGTAATTATAATGAAAATATTGTAAATTGCTGGGCAGTAGCCAAAGGAGCTTTATTCAACTGTATTAATAACAACGACGAAATGGTAGTAGCTGTGCCATTGTTTATCTTTGCGTATGGAGAGTCTCTTCTGTCACGTTGCGAGCAGGGGGGAGGCAGAGCTGCTAGAGTCATGAGAAAGTGCGGAAGTGTTTGACGGGCGCTCCCGCCGCCGCGGTATGTAGCTATGCTCGCGCCAATGTAGACGCGCCTTATTGGTAAACCCTTTCGTAGGCAAAATTATTGAGCAGTGTTTTTAATGAATGTAGAGCAGATAGTAGTTAACAGATAGGCATATTTATCATACAGCGTATCAAATTTGCTCCAACTGTGAAAGTGAGGTCACACAACAAGATGGGAAGTATTCTTCCCACTGCCTTTCCTTGGAGTTAAATGACAAAAACAACTTTTTCAATATATGTCATATTTATTTGATAAATTTACTTCTCTTGTTACAATGATTGTTCACAATTACTTTCCATGAAATTTTCTGAAACATGGGTCTATGCAAAGTGGTATTTGACAATATGTACAAACACAGCGAGTGTTCTTTTCTGCAGCATTGGTACTACAATGACGGCACGTCCAGTAGGTTTCTCCTAAAATGGGTTGATGCTCCCCTACAGCCACATGACGAAAATCTTCAGGTACTTTACCCCTTTTTGCCAGAAAGACAGGTTTTTGTCCACGCCTGTTTTGGGATGAGAAGACAGCGATCAATTGTCTGGCTAGATGGATCCTGTATGTGAGCTGATCATGCTGTCCACTTTCTCTTTTACTTATTTTCCACAGGATGAAACTGTTCACTGCAGCTACTTCCACCATGAAATAAAATATTATGTGCCACCATTTTACAGAACGTCTGTCAATAGCACACCTTTCTCGTAATTGATCAAACTTATCGACACCACCCATTATTTTGCTGTATTCTGCCACAACTTCAGGACAAGAAATCTCTGTACTAGTACCATCCTTGTTTTTCCTTTTCACTGTGGCTGGTTCTCATGGGTTATGAATTGAAGACAGGAAAGTTACTGGACGGTTATCCATCCATTTTACTGCAGAAATGGCTCCTTTTGTTTCAAACTGGAATTCTCCTCGTTCCAACTTTACGTTTTCCTTCATAAATGTGGGTAAATCAAAAGTATTTACCTTATACTATAGCTTTGAGGAAAAATCACAAAATGTGACGCAAACAGCACTGAAAGGCTCCTATACAGAGCAACACTCAGCTATACAATGCCTCTGCTCGAAGGTACAGCAAAAACGGCGGGAACTTCCGATTGGAAGTGTACCCTATACTGCTCAGTAGGTGGTAGCACCGAACAGAGGTGGGAACTGTGAATCCCACAGGACTAGGAGCGATTTCATTGTAGTGGGAAGCATGTTTCCCACGGCTCACGAAAGGGTTAACCCGAGAGAATCGAGAGCAAGGTTGGAGTGGACAGGCTGAGGAAGCTGCAATTCCAACCAACTATTGCTTGTCCCATTATTATCCGTGGCTCTGGAGGCGACTCGGGGTTCTTCTCTTCGAACAGGAGCAGCAGCAACAACAGCAGCTCAGCACTGTCGTCGGCTACGTTCTTCGTCGTTCGCACAGCTACAGCATCGCAAGACTGTTAACTGACAAACATAGTAATGTAGAGGCTTTGACCACTTGATTTTCTTTCAGAAAATATGAATAACTTGCAGTAATTGAAACTTGTAGGGCACCTGTATTGTCATTGTCCTCAGACGTTATTATCAAGCAGTGTTCCTCTCCTTTCCATGCAATCACTGAGTGTCGTAAGAATATGAAAAGTGAATAACTATTTAGAGTCTTTGCTATTTAGAGTCTTTGCTAAAGACCAGTTTCAGTCTGCATTTTTTGCCACAGTAACTGTTCGTTTTCGTGTTGCACAACAGAGGCTACTTATAGTGAAGTTATATTTCACTGGCAAACTAATAACTACAGATACGGCACAAATTAAAAGTGCGCAATTTCATTTATTCTGTGTTCAGCTTAGCGAGTGACTTCTACTGGCCTGGTATGTATTTTATTATTATTATCATTTTTAAAAGTAATACCAACTGCTTATTTGCTTAAAGTAAATTCAGTTCAATCTTTCAATAATCAAAAGTAAATTGCTTGTCTCTTTCTATATTTTGCATTACGTTTCACTGAGGTTATGGAAGCTATTTTTTTTACATAACAAAGTTCAACTTAAGCAAGTCATTTATTTAACCAGTAATTTCATTTAATATTACTTTTAAAACTTAGTATTTCAGACCAAGTAACTGCAAACTCAGTGCTCTCTGACTTATTTATTTTCTTGTCAACTGTTGTGCTGTGGAAAAGCATAATAACCTTCTGTTGCCACGCCAGTAATTGTTTGCATAAATTTCTTTGCTGTTACCATTCTCAAGATTCTGGAGAGTCATTGCCCTAGCAGGCTGGCGACCGTTTAATTATCCCTTTTTTGGCTAATCAGTGTTTCCTTTGTGTTATCAGACATTTTTGTAGTAAATATTACTTGGTACTTTTTCCCCCCTGTGCAGTTCTTGAACGATTGCACTATATTCCACCTGTTGCTGTTGTGGTCTTCAGTCCTGAGACTAGTTTGATGCAGCTCTCCACGCTACTCAATCCTGTGCAAGCTTCTTCATCTCCCAGTACCTACTGCAACCTACATCCTTCTGAATCTGCTTAGTGTATTCATCTCTTGGTCTCCATCTACGATTTTTACCCTCCACGCTTCCCTCCAATACTAAATTGGTCATCCCTCGATATCTCAGAACATGTCCTACCAACCGATCCCTTCTTCTAGTCAAGTTGTGCCACAAGCTCCTCTTCTCCCCAATTCTATTCAGTACCTCCTCATTAGTTATGTGATCTACCCATCTAATTTTCAGCATTCTTCTGTAGCACCACATTTCGAAAGCTTCTATTCTCTTCTTGTCTAAACTATTTATCGTCCACGTTTCACTTCCATACATTGTTACACTCCATACAAATACTTTCAGAAACGACTTGCTGACATTTAAATCTATACTCGATGTTAACAAATTTCTCTTCTTCAGAAACAGTTTCCTTGCCATTGCCAGTCTACATTTTATATCCTCTCTACTTCGACATCATCAGTTATTTTGCTCCCCAAATAGAAAAAGTCCTTTACTACTTTAAGTGTCTCATTTCCTAATCTCATTCCCTCAGCATCACCCGACGTAGTTCGACTATATTCCACCTGTTTCAAAATTATCATCTACACTCCTGGAAATTGAAATAAGAACACCGTGAATTCATTGTCCCAAAAGGGGAAACTTTATTGACACATTCCTGGGGTCAGATACATCACATGATCACACTGACAGAACCACAGGCACATAGACACAGGCAACAGAGCATGCACAATGTCGGCACTAGTACAGTGTATATCCACCTTTCGCAGCAATGCAGGCTGCTATTCTCCCATGGAGACGATCGTAGAGATGCTGAATGTAGTCCTGTGGAACGGCTTGCCATGCCATTTCCACCTGGCGCCTCAGTTGGACCAGCGTTCGTGCTGGACGTGCAGACCGCGTGAGACGCGGCTTCATCCAGCGCCAAACATGCTCAATGGGGGACAGATCCGGAGATCTTGCTGGCCAGGGTAGTTGACTTACACCTTCTAGAGCACGTTGGGTGGCACGGGATACATGCGGACGTGCATTGTCCTGTTGGAACAGCAAGTTCCCTTGCCGGTCTAGGAATGGTAGAACGATGAGTTCGATGACGGTTTGGATGTATTGTGCACTATTCAGTGTCCCCTCGACGATCACCAGAGGTGTACGGCCAGTGTAGGAGATCGCTCCCCACACCATGATGCCGGGTGTTGGCCCTGTGTGCCTCGGTCGTATGCAGTCCTGATTGTGGCGCTCACCTGCACGGCGCCAAACACGCATACGACCATCATTGGCACCAAGGCAGAAGCGACTCTCATCGCTGAAGACGACACGTCTCCATTCGTCCCTCCATTCACGCCTGTCGCGACACCACTGGAGGCGGGCTGCACGATGTTGGGGCGTGAGCGGAAGACGGCCTAACGGTGTGCGGGACCGTAGCCCGGCTTCATGGAGACGGTTGCGAATGGTCCTCGCCGATACCCCAGTGTCCCTAATTTGCTGGGAAGTGGCGGTGCGGTCCCCTACGGCACTGCGTAGGATCCTACGGTCTTGGCGTGCATCCGTGCGTCGCTGCGGTCCGGTCCCAGGTCGACGGGCACGTGCACCTTCCGCCGACCACTGGCGACAACATCGATGTACTGTGGAGACCTCACGCCCCACGTGTTGAGCAATTCGGCGGTACGCCCACCCGGCCTCCCGCATGCCCACTATACGCCCTCGCTCAAAGTCCGTCAACTGCACATACGGTTCACGTCCACGCTGTCGCGGCATGCTACCAGTGTTAAAGACTGCGGTGGAGCTCCGTATGCCACGGCAAACTGGCTGATACTGACGGCGGCGGTGCACAATTGTTGCGCAGCGAGCGCCATTCGACGGCCAACACCGCGGTTCCTGGTGTGTCCGCTGTGCCGTGCTTGTGATCATTGCTTGTACAGCCCTCTCGCAGTGTCCGGAGCAAGTATGGTGGGTCTGACACACCGGTGTCAATGTGTTCTTTTTTCCATTTCCAGGAGTGTACATTTAGCTTAAATTTAGAATAGTTTCTCCCTTCATAAGAGTCTGTTGTACACTCTCCTCCATCTAACCGGTGTTATTTTCCTTCGGTAACGATGGCCTTACTGTAGAATTTCACTATGCACATGCGATCACGGTCAGTTATGTCCCTGTCCGGTAGGTCGATTAGGGAGGGGGAGGTTACAACTTCACAAGTGTGGATATGAAAGCACCAATCACTGGAGCCAGTTGCTTAGCATACTTCCACCATTTACCAGGCAAGGCGAAAGCTCGAGTCGTTGGGTCACTGGTCTGAGAGCTTCGGGATTTTGACGTAGTGCAGCAGAGCACGGACCTACTCCAGCAACTTCCAGCCATGGCGGGACCGCCTGCGGGACCTAAGGAAGTACATCACATCTCAGTACATCGTATCAAAACCAATGACGGACTGTGTGTCCCATGTAGACACAGACGTTTGGCTCCCGACCGCTTAGCCATTTCAAAGGCAAAATGTTATGTCATACTGAAGGGCCGCGCGGGATTAGCCGAGCGGTCTCGGGGGCTGCAGTCAGGGACTTTGCGGCTGGTCCCGGCAGAGATTCGAGTCCTCCCTTGGGCATGGGTGTATGTGTTTGTCCTTAGAATAATTTAGGTTAAGTAGTGTGTATGTTTAGGGACTGATGACCTTAGCAGTTGAGTCCCATAAGATTTCACACACATTTGAACATACTGAAGGAAGGTGTTATTTGTCCATCCAATAGTCCACGAGCGTCTCCTTTGCACCTTGTGCGATAGAAACGTGGTGTGTGGCTCCCGTGTCGAGATCGTCGTGCACTCAGTGCCTGAATTCTGCCAGATTGCTACCCAGTGCCTCTGTTACAGGATTATAAGTATGCTTTATGTGGTGCAACGTCATTCATTGCACTCTGTTATGCTAAGATGTTTACTCACATCCTAGGGGTAGAAGAAGATATACTGAAGACAGCCATCGCCACCCCATTTGGGTTTTCTGACCGCCTTTTCATGACGAAATCATGGCAGAGATTCATCGGTTTCTTTCTGCAAGGTCTTCCTTCCTGTTTCGATTGCTCGAATGAAATTCTTGTCTTTTTGTCCACTGTGGAGCAGCGAAAGTAGCACTTCATTGCAGTCTTCAACTGATCAGAACAGTACGATGTTGTTCTGAACACCGGTTAAATGCATATTTGGTCAGTCACAATTTAACTTCCTACGGCAACAGATTTTATCCATGGGTTCGCTACCATTACCTGCAAAAGTTGATTCCATTTTACAAACTGCTCGACCAAATATTGCTAGAGAATTCCGTAACCTCCTAGCACGCTCAGCTTCTCCCGATAATATCTTCCATGCTCGACCGAGCTACAAATACCGTTGATCACAGCACTCATTGGCCCTAAAGACGAGGGCAGGTCACCGGTTCAGCGAGAGTCTAGTGTAGTTTTAGACACGATCCAAATATCTATTGGTGCAACGTTACAGCAGTTTCATGATGGCGCGTGGCCTGTTACAAAAGTTGTTTCCAACTACACTAGACTCTCGCTATCCGGCCCTCAGTAGTCTGGCCTCTCAGTAATCCGGCGCACATCCAAAAACACGTCACCAATGAATTATCGTGGGCAACAATGCTTAGTTAAACAATGCTTTATATACTATATTTGAAACTGCAACTTTCTTTACAGTTCGGAATCATGTCTTCTAAAAGGAAACACGCTACGCTAGACCTCAAGCAGAAACTCGAAATTTTAGATAAGTGAAATCGAGGTTCTTCGCAGAAAGCCATTGCCACTGAGTTCAGTGTTGGACGAGCAACTGTTTATGACATCAAAAAGAAAGAAGATGTTATTCGACAGTACGCAACACAAATGGATAGTGAGTTGGGAAAACGGAAGGCTATGCGAAAGAGTGAGACTGAAGAACTGGACATTGCTGTTTATAGATGGTTCATACAACAACGCAGTAAAGGAATTCCAGTTAGTGGCCCGATGAAAAAGGAAAAAAAGCAGCTCCATTTAACAAACAACTTGGCGGTAGTAACTTGTTTGCTGGTTGGCTATCAAACTGGGAAAACGACATGGCATTCGGCAGCTGACAGTCACCGGGGAAAGTCGCTCAGCTAACGATAAAGATACTGATGAGTTTGTAAGTAGGATACGGACGATAATAGAGGAAGAACATTTAACTGCTGATGCCTGGTATAATGCTGATTGAAACGTGACTATTTTACAAGATGCTTTCTTCAAAAACATTAGCTGTCATGAAGGAGAAGGAAGCTCGTGGTTCAAGCAATAGAAACAGCGCTTAACATTAATGGCTTGTTGTAATGCAAATGGGAGTCAGAAACTATCGCTTATGGTGATTGGAAAATCCCAACATCCACGTTGTTTTCAACACACTGACACAAATACTCTACCAGTGCAGTATTGCGCTCAGAAGAAAGCGTGGATGGACAGAGAAGTATTCTCTCTGTAGTTCCATGAAACGTTTGTACCAGCAGCGAGAAAAGAGCGAAAGAAGAAAAAGCTTTCACTGAAAGCTATCCTTATAATTGACAGTGCTCCCAGTCATCCTTCAGATGTTTCTCTAAAGTCCGATGGTATACAAGCACTCTTTCACCCACCCAGTGACAGCCCTAATTCAACCCATGGACCAGGGAATTTTAAATCAATTAAACGTCATTATCGACATTCACTTCTCGTCTCCTTGCTGAATGAAAGTGAAAACGACTCTATCGATACTATGCTGAAGGTGTGGAGAGCAATTAACATACACGATGTTGTTTTCCAAGCAGCCGAAGCATGGGATAAAGTGGAGAGCGCTATCATAATGAAGAGCTGGAGAAAATTGTGGCCATCCATTGATGCCGAGTTGGGTCCAGTAGTGAGTGACAGCGATGAGCCAGTCAATACAGAATTATCAATTACTTTGTACACTGACATGTTCCACAACTTTCCAGAGGGAAAAGAAATTGATGAAGATGTTACTAAGTGGCCGAATGAGGACACTGTGGTGTGGACCAAACTTTAACAGATGAAGAAATAATCAAAAGCGTGCAAGTAAGTAATGATGAAAGTGATGAAGAAGAGGAGACAGGAAGAGAGAGCATGGAGATGTCTCACACTGCTAGTGCTGAAGCTGCCGAGGTCCTCATGGCACACATTATGCAACAACCAGATACAAGCAGTACCGATGTAATTCTTGTAAAGCGGTTGCGTGATAAAGCATGCCACCATCGCGTATTATCATTGCGACAGTTAAAAATAAGGGACATGTTTCGCAGTGAGTGATACGACTGTATAATTATGCACAGTGCGCATTCAAGGACTAAACTTTCTTTGAAAATTAATGTATTTTTGGATTTAATAAAGTATATTCTCTATGTTTTAAAACTGTATCCTTCGGTTTAATAAAATACAGTACACTATATCCCCTATGTTTTCAAAATAAATAAAAAACAAAATAAATGAATAATATAAATTTCAGACACTCAATAATCCGGCACTTCCGCTAATCCGGCACCCATATGAGCCAGGAATGGTCGGATTAGCGAGAGCCTAGTGTAGTTTTAGACACGAACCAAATAGCTATTGGCGCAACGTCACAACAGTTTCATGATGGTGCGTGTTACCCACTGGCCTATTACTCACAAAAGCTGTCTCCATCACAGCAAAATTGGAGCGAATACGATAGAGAACTTCTCACTATCTACAAGGCTGTTAAGTACTTCTGTTCACAACTAGAAGCTAGAGTTTTCTACACTGCCTCATCTGATGCTAAAACTGATACAGATCAGAAATGGGTTAGGACAAGGTAGTTACAGACATTTTAATAAAAATGAGTTTTTTCATTTTAACATATATTGAAAGTTCCTTTTTAAGAATGCTGAATGTTCGCTCATTGACAGGCATGCTCCTGATACTACTGTACTTTATGTGCCATGGTTGACAACTCGATTTTATTTTACTGAACAGGCCCAATAATTTATTTAATGTATGGGTCAATGTAAACCTACAAAATTGTCACTGAAATTAATTAAGAATGCAGTGGTCAACGGTAGACTGGCGATTGACCATACGTACAGTATGGGAGCCGGTAACACGTTCTTTTAAACTTGCTGTTGATCGCAATTCATAGGATGCTTTGATTACGTAATTTGCATAAAGCTTTCAATAATAGAATGGTAATTATTGGGAAAAATTATTTTCTCTAGACTGGCTGAGGGGGAGTAGCAATGGAAAAGGTTTTACTTTAACTGAATATGAGATTTATTTTAAACTCAAACAAGAAAACATTAAATTGACAATTCGTCTCAACATTTGAGTCCACAGAGGGTGGCAACAATCTTTAAATTTGGTCTCTTTACGAATCTAGCTATCATCACTCATCATTCATTGGTAAGAGATGAGGGGGAATACGAAAATTACGGTCACCACTTCCAAAAGCATGCCACTTCACATTCACGAACATGCGGTTAATGCAATATATAGCATGTACCACGAACTATGCAAGACAGTCGGAAATTTAAGCGAAGACTAGAACTCTGCTGTATATGGCCGGTAAGCACGTATTATTTAATCCTTAGCTGGTCACGACCTTACATGAAAGTACATCTACATCTACATCTACATGACTACTCTGCAATTCACATTTAAGTGCTTGGCAGAGGGTTCATCGAACCACAATCATACTATCTCTCTACTATTCCACTCCCGAACAGCGAGCGGGAAAAACGAACACCTAAACCTTTCTGTTCGAGCTCTGATTTCTCTTATTTTATTTTGATGATCATTCCTACCTATGTAGGTTGGGCTCAACAAAATATTTTCGCATTCGGAAGAGAAAGTTGGTGACTGAAATTTCGTAAAAAGCTCTCGCCGCGACGAAAAACGTCTATGCTGTAATGACTTCCATCCCAACTCGTGTATCATATCTGCCACACTCTCTCCCCTATAACGCGATAATACAAAACGAGCTGCCCTTCTTTGCACCCTCTCGATGTCCTCCGTCAATCCCACCTGGTAAGGATCCCACACCGCGCAGCAATATTCTAACAGAGGACGAACACTGGTGGGACACTTTGGAACTGGTTAAATCTCGTTCGTCAGCTTACATAAATCCGCGTAATATTCTCTCATTAAATTCGGTAGCCGACATGAAGGCACACAGGGAAGCCTATTCACATGGATGCAGAGCTGATACTGGTACAGAGAGGTGAGGGGGGAGGTTATGATCGTAACGAGAAACAAATTTTTTCCGGGGGATTACAAAACACTTAATGAGACATGGAACACACGCACACGCTCAAGGATACTTAAGCTCAATAACGACAAGGCAGTAATTACCAATCAAACACAAAATCTGGTTTGTAATTTCTAATAGATTTTATTTAACAATTGCATGACAACAGCAAGCTGCTGTTACACCAGAATAATATTCATCTGAATAGGATATTAACACCTCCGTACAATGAAATGCGTCTTTCAGGTATTACAAAATTCAGTGACAAGCAATGGCACATCGGAGGTGCGCGGAAACTACAACTCAGGTCGAGCCTGAATGGAAGCTGAAAGGAACGGTGGGAAGGAAAGACGGACGCCTCGGCTTCACCAGGAACAAATGATAAAATTCTCAAATTGGCCGAAGAGCTGGAGTCTACTGATAAGCACAGCGACCGCGCTGTCGGTTACAATTCAAACTGGCCGCCTCCAACGCGTCGTCCCCAAGTAAACGACCAGTTACAATGAACGACGCGCACCGCTGATTATACCAGTGAAATAACAACGTAAAACCACACAATACCACCACAAGGGACCCACAAGCCATTCGAATTCAGAATTAACCGCTTTAAATCGGCCGAGGTGGCCGAGCGGTTCTAAGCGCTACAGTCTGGAACCGCGCGACCGCTACAGTCGCAGGTTCGAATCCTACCTCGGGCATGGATGTGTGTGATGTCCTTAGGTTAGTTAGGTTTAAGTAGTTCTAAGTTCTAGCGGACTGATGACCTCAGAAGTTAAGTCCCATAGTGCTCAGAGCCATTTGAACCACTTTAATTATCTGCACTACCTCGTCATTAATAATATGTCCAGAGAGGCTTATTACTGCCAGAGCAGGAAGCGATAATATGCTCAAATATATAAGAAGCTGGTCATAGTGATAAATCACGCCCTCCTAACTTAAATCATAACACAACCCCAGAGCCAATTGATGACATTATATTTTATCACTCAGTAATTACAATACGACAGGACTCTAGCACGCAATAAATTTTTCTATCGTTAAGCCTCTGCTTGTTTACCTGTGAACACATTGCCTAAATACCAGCAGACAGCCAGAAAATCGAATGTATGGTTATTTCGAAGTGCACAGACACGCACTTAGAAATGCACTCCTCGTCCACATCTCAAGTGTGCCCAAAACAGGTAAGCCTCCTTTAGTAAGTTGTGCACCAGTGGTCAATACGAAACAGATGACATGGGCGTCCAAACAATGGAAGATCCAAACAGGACGAAATTCAATATACATATATACAGCAGAACTTTAAGAACCTGAATAATTCCCACCGTTAATCTCATGTGCTGAACATGGTCGTGAAACTGGATCACTAGGTGTCCCTCACTGTTGCACGTAGTAATCAACATGCACACGTGGGTAGACACTAAACACAAAGAAAAGCCGCTAAAAGAAACAAAAGTTCCAAACAAAATTTATGTTAGTGCGTTCATATCTCTGTTAATAAAGTTGTACTTATATTCTTGAGCTAGAATAAATTATTATATAATAAAATATCTAATTATATGTAATTAAATATTTTATGTTATTTTAATAAAGCAAGTAGACCGTAACAAAATGCCATGCGGGGGGGGGGGGGGGGGGGGGAGTGTTGAGACACCAACCAAGAAGTTAAGCAATAGTACTAACTAAAACTCTCATACAAAAAGTTATTGAATTTACTCGTACTCTTTTACTTCATTTTGCAATGTGTGAAACATCACAGGGGGACAGTACTGACAAAGATTTAATGTATCAGGTAGCCACTGGCGCAACCACGCGGCTGAATGCAATTGACAAAGGAAATGGCACAAATTAAGTAAAATTTCCGCAGAAATCGGTTATTGCCTGAAGGTTATCGAACGACATGAGCTATCGTAATTAAATGATTGGTAAACCGAAGCTAAGCCAAATTGGGATGGCAGAAGATGAGTGGCGCAAGCATGTGGTCACACACAGGCCACAAAGAAACACCAAGAATCCGATAAAATTACCCCACACAATTGGTACGGTTGGGATCGTATTCACTCAAATGACTATACAACACAATCAAAAGCACACTAGATGGAGATTTGATCATAGCTAACCAGGCTCGCTGCAAATTGCGCCAACACGTGACCAAGTGCTCAATACAAAGAAAAGTCTGAATTTGTTAACGTAATAAACCACAATTATATTGTTCCGGCAACAGAATGGGATTTTATACCGACTGCCTCACGATTAAGTGCATTACTTTCACCATCTAATTCCGTAAAACAGTATTTAAAGTTATTCTGCCTAAACTGATCGAGAAAGAAACGCTATTATCGTTTTGCACGACAAAAAGATATTCTGATACATTCCTTTTTACCACGTCGTGAGGAGCTGGACACAGCCGTGTCCATGTTGCCTGCTTAGCGGCCCCAGTCTGCATAGACAATTGAAACCTAATGAAGGAGGAGGAGGAGATTAGTGTTTAACTTCCCGTCGACAACGAGGTCATTAGAGACGGAGCGCAAGCTCGGGCAAGGGAAGAACGGGGAAGGAAATCGGCCGTGCCCTTTCAAAGGAACCATCCCGGCATTTGCCTGAAGCGATTTAGGGAAATTACGGAAAAGCTAAATCAGGATGGCAGGAGACTGGATTGAACCGCCGTCCTCCCGAATGCGAGTCCAGTGTGCTAACCACTGCGCCACCTCGCTCGATCCTAATGAAGGGGTAGGCGTTAATCCGCAGTGACCGACCTGACAACCTCTACCGCCAACTTTGTTAATCTTTGGTGCAAGCTTCACTTTGCTGAATTTGGTCTCAAGCTAAGTTTGTACAAACCTACTCTACTACCACTATCCCTGGTTAGCATTAATATCGCTATATTTACTCCATACAGACTTCCATGCACTCAAACACCCCAGGATGGAAATGGAGGGACGGAAAAGGAATGTGACCCATAAATGAAACACAAAAGAGTATACGTTTTTAGTCACAAGTGGTAGTACATTAACAGCAGGAGTGACAGGTTATTAATATCGAAATTAACAATATCAACATATCATTTAATAAAAACAAGAAATGGAGCGAAACAGCAGTTACACTTAAATATACAGGATGTTTCAAAAAGGACTCCACAACTTTAAAAATTCATATAAATTTATTGAAAGAAGATATAGAGCTGGGTTTAGTCTTATTTTGTAGGGAATCACATAAAGTTTCTTTAACTTAGACTGAAGATGTTCTATGTGTCTTCCGTTGCACACATCGCATCGGAAGTCAACTTCGTCCAAAACTCGCTGTAGCATTGCAGATGTAACTCGCTCAGCGGCGGCGTAAATTCTTGCTCTACGTTCAGGTAGAAAAGCAGGCACAGGAGGTACAAACACGATATTATTAATGAATCCCCGTAAAAAAAGTGATGTCAGGTCTGGGGAACGTGGGGGCCATGCAACTGGAGCATCACGTCCAGTCCATTGGCCTGGAAATAGTTCACTGAGAAAATCTCGGACGTCAGCCAGGTAGTGGGGTGGTGCACCATCTTGTATGAAGTAAACATTTAGTTCTTGGTCATCCTCACCGATCTGTGTTATCAAACATTGTTGTAACATATCCAAGTACACTATCCTGTTGATGGTTCCCTCACGGAAAAAGAATGGGCCATGCACGTTGTTCTTGCTCAATGCACACAAAACGTTCAATTCAGGGCCATCACGAACATGTTGCAATACTTGATGTTGATTTCCACTGCACCAAATCCTGCAGTAATGTGTGTTAACCTTGCCACATAAGTGAAAAATCGACTCCTCAGGAAAGATGATTTTGTCCAATGAATGTTCATCATTATGTACTCGATTTAATATATCCGCACAGAAGTTCTTGCGAGAATAACCCACCACCTTAGTGATCAGTGGATCTTAATATTCTACAATGTTATCTATAATTTGCAAGACTACAGACAGTATTACTTGTGTTAATGGGCAGACTATTTATAATGTTAACATTACTTTCTAATAACAACTGGTGATTTGTGTTAACTGCCTGCAGCGTTACGTGTGTGCCAGTGTTCGTATAAACCTATTTGAGTGCCTGACTCATCGAGCTAAACCCGATGAGCGTGCTCCTGACACAAGGCAGGCAAGGAGTTTACTGTCGCTGCAGGTTCCTAGTCTAATGTTCTATTCTATTCTACTAAACTACTAACTAATCTCCGTCATATCCGGTGCATGTGTCAAATCCGTGAAATAGATCACCCCAGTCCCCCTAGTCCTGCACGTGGCGCATTCCAACTGTTTAGTCGACCTATCCACGAACAGGCGGTACGGGATTAGCAACTAGTCACGAAAGTTTCTAAAGAATATTGTCAATACTTTTCGTTATACCTCGTTGGCTAATGTATTCAGTGTTTGAAAAGTCTGTTATTGTCTCAGTAGGTCGTCAGTATTGTTACTCGGCAGTTGTTCTCGTAGAGCGGCTGCTACATCATCGAAAAGGGGGCACTCGTACACCACATGGTCAGGAGTACCCACTGATGCGCCACAGTCACACGCGGGCGTCGCCCTCTTCCCAAACCGACATAGATATGTCGGATAGGGGCCATGACCAGTGAGGAAGTGGAACAATCCCCGAGTCGGCTCAAAATATTTCATTCCCATTCTCTCCCTTACATTTGGTAAGAACTGAAAAGTCCTTCTGCCAGTTTCGTCCATCTCCCATAATTCCTGCCCTCCTCCTTATCTCACCCTTATCCCTAGTAGCTGCTCCCATAATTTCTTCTATTTTTGTGATGTTGTCTTTCGTAGCCCAGTACCATGCGGCCTGCTCTCTATTTTGATGTCGAAAGGACAGAGCTCCCATATGGCTATCAGGGCTCCCCCTGAGAATGTTCTATAAGCCCCCACAGATCTTAGTAACATGTTCTTTTGTATCCTTCTCACTGTCATGGCGGGCACCACCCTCGTGAGCCTGTGTGCCCAGACTCCCGAGCCGTAACTCACTATTGACGTTAATATGCTGTTATAATATAATTTTACCAGTTGAGGCGGAAGGTGAAGTATTTTGTGTCCAATGGAAATGAGGTTATTTAATACTTGTATAGCTTTCTGGGTTACAGTTTCAATGTGCCTTCCAAAGTTGCATCTTTCGTCGATGATGATTCCCAAGTAATTTGTCTCCTGCCTCCGAAGTACCGGTGTGCCCTCGATTCTCACGGTTGGATTTCTAACTAGCTGTCCTTTTAGTAAGAGGTAAGTTGATTTTGTGGGTGAAATGGTCATCTTAGTATTATGGCACCACAGTTGTAGTTTTTCCATAGCCCTCTCTGTCTTTGGTTCTATATCCTCGCGACTTCGACCGCCGACCAATAGGAGGAGGTCATCAGCGTAGGGTATCACCTCTAGCACCTCTTCGCTCTGTTGCAAGCTGTCAAGAAGTGGCTTCATGTGGATATCCCAGAAAAGGGGACCTAACACGGAGCCCTAGGGGCATCCCTTGGTAATAGTTTTTCCGACTTTCCCGCTAGTGGATGATAGCCAGACCTCCCGATCCTCACAATAGCTCCTCAGACAGCCGTATAGCAGCCCTGGACACTCCTTCTCCCGCAGGCAGCAGAAGAGCGAAGGCCACCACAGGTTGTCAAAGGCGCCACTGACGACCACCATGATGCCAACAACATACTTACATGGGGCTGAGCTGCAGACCTCTGCCGCCAAGGCGATTGCATCAGATACCGATCGCCCAAGTGTGAAACCGAATTGACTGTCGCTCATCCCATGCAGCGTTCGGTGAACAGTCAGCCTGTCAGCTAGTAGTTTCTCCAGGAGTTAGCCAAAGCCGTCCAACAGACAGATGGGTCTGTAGGATTTGGCCTCGGCAGGGTCTTCCTCAGGACCTTTCTTGATAATTACTACATTTGCAACTTTCCAGCTCTTCGGAAATCTGCCCTTCCTGAGGCATTCATTGAAAATGTGTGTAAGTGGTGCAACTAGCTGTTGGGCTAAAAACTGCACCACCTCTGCCACAATGCCGTCTGGCCTGGGGGCTTTCCCTCTTTTTAGCGGCTTGATGAGAGCAGCAACCTCCTCCTCAGAGAAGGGGAGGACTGCTCCATCATTTTCATATCTGGCGAGATCTTCCTTTTGTAGCTGTTGCTGGCCTTCAGTATCTTCATTCCTATCATCATCAGGCAACAGGGATCAGAGGATGGCCTCAGCAGTTTTCTGCCAGGATTCAGTCATCCCGCCCCTGTGCCTGATAGTTGATAACATCATTGGGGAACGGATCTTCTCCTCTACCAATTTATAGGGCACTCCACAAGGGGCCAGGGCCAGCTGATTCGTTACAAACGTTTCCCAACTTTTCATCCTGGTCATCAGTAACTGTTTCTGAAAGTCTTCCTTTGCCTCCCGGTAAAGCAACAACGATCTTTGATTCTCCCACCAGACGACACTGCGCTGGTAGTGCTTCCTGAGTCTTCTGACAGACTTTCGCAATTCCTGTAGTTCGGCTGACCATGGTGACGATGAGGCCGCCATGGCCCCCCTCCTAGTTGGTACGGCCGCTTTGATCGCCCTTGTTACTGCACGCACCAGCTCCTCAGCCCTGTTATCTACGTTGAAGTCTTGTTGTGCGTCACCTTCTGGTAATGGCGTAATTTCGCACTCTCTAGCAAGGTGCACCCAATCTGTTTTCCTAAAGTTCATTTGCACCTCCCACTCCATGGCCCAGTGGCACTCTCTGTCTCCTAGAATGAAGGTGATTAGATTATGATCGCTAGTGGTGGCATTGTCTACCACTTTCCAATCTTGCAGCATGTTAGCCGCATTCGGCGTGACCAGCGTCACGTCAATGTTTGTACTCTGCCCCCCCCCCCCCCCCCCTCCCGCCGCGTATGTGGGATGATTACCGGGCCTATCTGCCACCACAAGTTGGAGAGCCATAATCATCACTTCCGCTTTTCCACCATTTTCGTCCCTTGTGCCACTGTACCACAGGGGGATTTAGCGTTTATGTCAGTAGTTATAATGATTTTGCGTCCCCGAAACGCCGTGGCTACTCTCATTAGATGCTCCTCAATACTGTCTCCATATTGGAAGTACATATTGACGAGAATTACATTTCCAGCAGGGGATTGCATCTCCACGACGTTGCAGTGACTGTTGGAGTGTTGTGAAAAGGGTGTTACACGCAATGCAGTATTGATTACTAAAATTGCAGCTTTTGGGGTATCCCCACTACTGACAGCGGTGAAAGCAACTGTTGCAGCTAGAGAGTACGGCTCCTGCAAGCAGAGTATATCCAGTCTCCTCTCCTCCACTTCCTTACGGAGCTCCTGCATCACGACTCGACTGTTATGAGTGTTGAATTGTCCCATTGTTATTTTGGTCGTCATGGAAAATAGGTGTGTATATGGTCGTTCGGCCAGGTTTTGTTCCAGGTATATGTAAGTCGTCCATTTGCCATAACTGACTGTTGATAGATTTCATCTAGATCAAATTTTTCTCCACGTCTTTCGAAAACTTTTTTAAGTAGGTCTCGCAGGGCTCCTAAGTCAGTGGGGAGGTTCACCGACTTTAGCTGTATTCTGTCTACAGCCTCCATCACCGAGAAGGTTGCCCTTCGTCCGTTCTCATGTCCTTCGCTGATCACATGTCGTAAGGCAGTGGTCAGGGTAGTCGTCTGCTCCAGTCTAGCCAGCTGCTAGATTAGGGTACACCCTTACCGGATCGACAGGTGGCAACCTAACCACTGGTGTGTCTTGTGTGACGGAATTTGTAGTGGAGCTAGTTATTGTGTTTTCTTGTACTGGTTGATGTACAGCTTTTTCTGCCGCTACCACAGGATGCCGTTGCCGTTTTGGATCTTTAATCGGCATCGTACCCGGGCTTTGAGAGTAGGGTGCTGTGACCACCAAGAGGAACTCTGTCTGGCTACAAATTTCCTTTGTGAGGAACTCCGTTTGAATAGATTTGTCGACTGTGGTTTTGTCAGCGCTCGAAAGCGACTTCAGGAATTGCCTAAATTTGCTTGCCCTCATAGCATCCCTCCTCCTTTTGCTAGGGGATTTACGCTTTGGCATCTTGCTCGGTATGATGGTTTCAGCCATAATCAGTTCTCGAAATTAATCTTTCCTCGAGCATTCTGTAGGTAGGGCAGTTCCGTCCTGTGGCTCCACAAGACTTTTTGCCACGACTTTTACAGGGAATGTAGACTCCTGTGGCCTTACAGTCCTTTCGTGTGTGACCACTCTCACCACACTTGGAACAGGCCGACCCCCTGTTGCACTGGCTCAGAATGTGGTCCAAGTCGCCGCAGTTATGACAACGAGGTACCGCGATACAGTCTCTCGTATTAATTGCGTGGAAGCCCACGTATAGTCTGCCCATAGCTGTGATTTTTTTCACATTGATGCGGAGACCTCGGCAACGTGATGTACAACATCACGGTTCCGAGGACTCGTCTTGAATCTCAGCTTAAAGAAATTTTTAAAGTCCTCCTCATTCATTTCCTTGAAATTTCGTTTTCTTATTGTTTCACACAATTGTTCATTCGTCATTATTGTAAGAACATCATACAATATGACCAGCGGATTCCTTTTCTTCAGCGGCTCACATTCGACTACTGCCTTTAATTTCGGATTATTTAACAATTTATCTTTATCTTCTTCAGAGGCTACTTCGACAATTACTGAGTTTCAGCTTGGTTTAACTCTTTTGATTTTTATTTCGTCCTTGACAGGGTCAATTGTGGTCGTTGGAAGTTCTTGTATTTTCTTGACACTCTTGTGCTGCCCAGGCAGGTACCTGAGAGAGAGCCTTTTGGCCACCCTGTCAATAGTGTCTTTAGTGTTATTCGGCTTAGTGGGCGCTTGCACAGCCACAGCCACCCAGGTCTTGGTAGGTTGTTGTCTTCGCCATCTGATATTCTCCCTTTCCAGCTCATCCACGCGGCCTTCCTGTTTTGCATTGGCAATAGCCCATGCAGCCAGTTCATTTTTGAGACAATGCCGCTTGACTTTTTACCGTTTTTAATACTTTGCAAAGTGATTTTAGCATGTCTTTTGATCACTGTATCATCCACCTCTGCCTGTCCCACCTCGTCCTGTGGAGAGGGATCAGGCGCAAAAGAAGCCCTCGAAAGTACACTCGAACGACTCGTTTCATTAGACGCCATGATTGTAACGAGTGATAAAAAGTTGAGAGCCCGTCTCTTGCCCCGGACCGGCTCCTCTGGCATGGGGGGGGGGGGGGGGGGGGGGGGACTTCTGCAGCTCGCCCACCGACCTCGCGCCTAGGCCAAGGGCACTCTCGAACTGCAGGGTTCAGCACGCCGTCACCAGCGCACTGGTTCCCATCGATGGCCCCGTCGTCGACGATTTCACAGGACGCTCCTCGGCAAGTGCACCCCGCACTCGGAGAGGTGGATGCACCTCTCGCCCTTCGCCGCCTATTAGTTCGACCTTCCACCTCTCGGCCAAGGACCCACTCCTACTCAGGTGGTGGGCCGGTCACCCAGACTTTCAGCGGTCTGGACCCATCTAACCTGGTCCAGGCGATGTCACCTCCTCCTGGGTTTGGCAGAACACGCCCCGGTTACCCAGGGGCGCGGCAAAGCACCCTTGCCGACTCGCGCCGCGATCGCACAAGGTCGCTGGCATGCAGACCACCTGCTGGTCTGTGCCCTGCGAACAGAAAGGAACTGATGTTCGGTTCCTCGACACAGCTCCCCGTGTGCCACACACCCTTCACTTTCGCATTGGGTTGGGTCGCAGCTGCCCCTTTTGTCGCAAGGCAGAACGCCGAGTTTAATGTCTGGCACCACGGGAAGGCGGAAAGAGCCACTTGTGAAGGAGAGGCTATAAGAGACGCGTCACTTCCCCTTGTGAGGTCTTCTATTGTTTTTTTTTTTCAAATCTTTATTTCAATAACAATACTAATTATACATGTTAACCCAACTCCAAAGATGATTAGTGGGTTATAAAATGATACATAAATTGGATTACAATGCAGCTTTTACTATTACAGTTATGTTAGTGAGCTACAGTTTAACTACTATAGTGTGTTAGTTTTAGTTTTCTATAACAATGGGCAGTTGGATCTAACCTACTTGTTACTTAACTAATCTAAAATGACTATTACCTGCAGTGTCACAGGTGTGCCAGTAGAGTACAAACCTACTTAGGATAGCCAGCCTCTACGACCTAATCCCGAGGAGCATGCCCCTGGCATTGGGCTGGCCAAGGTTAGTAATCGCTGCAGTTTCCTAAATTAATATCCTAATCTAAGTCCTACAAAACTAACTTAACCTACGTCGTATCTGGTGCTTTGTCGTAATCGGTAGTGTTGACCCCCCTAGCCCTGTACGTGGCGGTTTCCAACTATGATGGAAGTCGGCCAGTCCATGAACAGGCAGTATGGGAATGGGATCTGGTCTCAATCGGTTTGATCTACGAGTTGATATCTATTCTTGGTCCCTCAGGTATTCTGCTAACACTTTCCGTGATACCCCATCTGCCAATGCATTCAAAGTGTGAAAAGTATCTTCTTGTCTGAGTAGTTGGTATGTGTCGTTATTTGGAAGTCTGTCTTGGAGTGTCGTCGCGACGTCATTGAAGAGAGGGCACTCGAAAACCACATGGTCGGGAGTTCCCTCTGCCACGCCACAGTCACACTCGGGGGTTGCCCTTTTCCCAAACTGACATAAATATGTCGGATAGGGTCCATGGCCAGTGAGAAAGTGAATGAGTCCTCGTGTAGGTTCGAAATATTTCATGTCCCCACGCTCCTTTACACCTGGTAAAAACTGGA
Source organism: Schistocerca gregaria (assembly GCF_023897955.1). Taxonomy (NCBI): domain Eukaryota; kingdom Metazoa; phylum Arthropoda; class Insecta; order Orthoptera; family Acrididae; genus Schistocerca; species Schistocerca gregaria. The sequence continues at coordinate 800,074,133 of NC_064921.1, read as the reverse complement.
AGGTTCTTCTCCCAGTTTCTTCTTTCTCCCAAGCCCTCTGCCAAAGTTCCTCTCCTCTGTTTCGTATTTCCCTCTTATCCTCCACCCTCACACCCATGATCTCTATTATTTTCTCCATGTTCCTCTTTTTGGCCCAGTACCATGCCGCTTGTTCACGTATCTTGATGTCTAATGGGCAGACTAACAGAGCTCCCCCCGGAGATGTTCTGTAGGCCCCCACAGATCTCAAAATCATGCTTCTCTGGACCCTTCTCACTCTCATGGCGAACACGATCCTCGTGAGCCTGTGCGCCCAGACTCCTGAGCCGTAACCCATTACTGAAGTTAGAATACTATTGTGATAGTGTTTTATGAGATGAGGAGGGAGATGAAATCTTTTACGTCCAATAGAGATGAGGTTCTTTAGAAATGGGAGAGCGCTCTGGGTTTCGGTGTCTATGTGTTTCCCGAAGTTCCATCTCTCATCAATTATGACTCCCAAGTATCGCGTCTCCTGTCGCCAAAGAACTGGTGAGCCATCGATTCAAACAGTAGGATTCCTGATTAGCTGTCCTTTTAAAAGCAGGTATGTAGAATTACTCGGAGATATTGTCATTTTTGTATTTTGGCACCATTGGTGCAGTTTGTCTATGGCCCTTTCGATCTTTTGTTCTATGTCTTCTCAGCTGCGCCCGCCGACGAGCAGGAGGAGGTCATCCGTTTAGGCTATCACCTGTAGCATTTCTTCACTTTGCTGTAGGTTGTCTAATAACGGTTCCATATGGATGTCCCATAAAAGGGGTCCCAAAACGGAGCCTTGGGGACACCCTTTGGTGATTCCTTTTCCAACTCTCCGGCTAGGGGATGATAGCCATACCTCCCGATCCTTACAATAGCTCCTCAGACACCCGTATAGAGGCCCTGGACACTCTTTCTCCCTCAGACAGGAGAAGAGCGAAGGCCACCACAGGTTGTCGAAGGCACCACTGATATCCACCATGACGCCAACTACGTACTTATGCGGGGCTGAGCCACAGACCTTAGCCGCCAAAGTGATAGCATCAGATGCCGACCGCCCCGGCCTGAAGCCGAACTGCCTGCCGCTCACCCCGCACGGCACCCGGTGAGCCGTCAATCTGTCAGAATCTGTCAGCCAACAGTTTTTCTAGTAGCTTCCCGAACAGGTCCAATAGGCAGGTCGGCCTGTATGATTTAACTTTGGCCGGGTCGTTTTGAGGTCCCTTTTTTATTATTACCACGATTGCGGTTTTCCACCTCTTAGGAAACTTTCTTTGTCTTAGGCACTCGTTGAAGAGATGCGTTAGTGGCGCAATTAACTGGGGTGCCAGGAATTGCACCACCTCAGCCACAATGCTGTCTGGCCCTGGATCTTTCCCTATTTTTAAGGATGTGCAGCCACCACCTCTTCCAAAAAGGGCTAGACTGCCGTATCGTTGTTACTCGTATATTCGTCTAAGTCCGTATTTCGCAGTTGCTGCTGTCCTTTGGTTTCTCCATCCACATTTTCGTCAGGCAGCAGGGACCGGAGAAGGACATCTGCAGTCTCCTGCCAACATTCCATCATCCTGTTCCCATGCCTGACTGTCGATAACTCCATGGGAGAGCAGATTTTTTTCTCACTAATTTATAGGGAAGATCCCATGGGTCCAAGGCCAACTGGTTCAACACGTAACTCTCCCAGCTACGCATCCTTACTTCCCGCAGTTCCTTCTGAAATTTCTGCTTGGCCTCCATCCAGACGACACTGTGCCGGTAGTGCCACCTCAGCCTCCTGACAGATTGACGTAGTTCCTCTAATTCGGCCGACCATGGTGACGGTGAGGCCGCCATGGCCTTCCTCCTGGTTGGAACAGCGGCCCACACCGCTCTGTGTACTGCACCCACCAGTTCCTCAGCTCTTTCGTCCAGGTCTATGTCCTGCTATATGTCACCTTCCGGTAAGGCAGGAATGTCGCTCTCCCTTGCTAATCGTTCCCAGTCTGCTTTATTGTAGTTAAATTGTACTTCCCACCCATTGGCCCAACGGCACTCCCTTTCACCTAGAGTGAAAGTTATTAAATTTTGGTTGCTAGTGGTGGCATTGCTCACGACCTTCCAGCGCTGTATAAGATTTGCTGCATTTGGTGATGTTAACGTTATGTCGATGTTCGTGCCGTCCTCCTCCTGCTGTGTAGGTAGGAGGGTTGCCTGATTGTTGGCGACCACGAGTTGCGAAGCCATAATAAACTCTTCCACTTTGTCATCGTTTGTATGTCTAGTGCCGCTGTACCACAGGGGGGATTTTGCATTAATGTCAGCAGTTATGACTATCTTCTGTCCCTGCAAACGCCGTGGTAACTCTTGCCAGATGTTTTAAATGTTGCTCGATATCATCTCCGTATTGGAAATACATGTTTATTAGAATGATTACTCCCACTGGAGATTGAAGCTCCACGACGTTGCAGTGGCTAGTTGTGAACTGTGAGAGTGTAGTGACCCTCAGAAGTTTATTTGTAACTGCTACCGCCGCTCTAGGGTCCTCCCCTCTGCTGACAATTTTCCGTGTTGCGGCAGCAAAAGCTATTTTCCCAGCTTGGAAGTACGGCTCCTGTAGGCAGAGCACATCCAGTCTCCTCTCCTCCACCTCTTGACGGAGCTCCTGCATCACAAGTCGGCTATTTTGAGTGTTTAGTTGTCCAATAGTTATTTCAATCATCAAGGAAAGTATGTGTGCATGTGATCGTCTGGCCAGGTCTTACTCCAGTCGAAAGCAATTCGTCCGTTTGCCAGTACAGCCTGTTCATGTCCTTGAGGTCAAACTTCTCACCACGTCTCTCGGAAAGTTTCTTAAGCAGGTCCCGCAGGGCTCCGAAATCAGTGGGGAGATTCACTGACTTTAGCTGAATTCTGTCCACAGCCTCCATTACCGAGAAGGTGATCCTCCTACCCTCTTCATGTCCTAAGGCAGTGGCCAGGGTATTAGGCTCTTCCAGCCTAGCCAGTTGCATCGTGTACTCGATATTGGGGTACACCCTTACCGGGTCCACAGGTGGCAATCTGTCCACTGGAGTGCTCTCTGTGGTGGAATTTAGACTTGTACTCGTGATTGTGTTGTCTTGAATTGGTTCGGCTACTTCATTTTGATTATCTGTTGAGATTGTAACAGCCACAGGATGCCCTTGCCACTTCTGATAGACTATCGGCTTCGTTCCCCGGCTTTGAGAGGTGGGATTTATGCCCATTAAGGGCAGATCTGTTTGTATGCTTTTATCTATCATATAGGGCTCTGTTTGGATGGCCTTTTCTGCTGTCTTAGTGGCGCCCGAGAGCGACATCAAGAAATTCTTAAATCCATTTGCCCTCATAGCATCCCTCCTCCTCTTGCTCGGGGATTTACACTTTGGCATCCTGTTCCGTATGCTGTAATCAGCCATAATCGATTCTGGAAATTAATTTCTGTTCCAGCATCCGATATGTTGGGCAATTACGTTCCGTGGCTCCGCATGACTTTTTGCCGCGGCTTTTACAAGGGATGCAGACCGCTGCTGCCTTGCAATCTTTGCGATTGTGACCGTTTGTGCCACACTTCGTGCAAGCCGACTCCCTGGTACGAAGCCTTAGAATGTGGTCCAGGTCACCACAGTTGTGGCAGCGAGGTACCACGATATAGTCCCTGAGGTTGACCGAGTGGAAGCCAACGTATAATCTGCCCAGTGCCGTAATCCTCCTCCACATTGGTGCCGTGGCCTCGGCAACGTGATGAACAACATCACGGCCCCGAGGACCCGTCTTGAACCTTAGTTTGAAGCAGTTTCTGAATTCTTCCCCATTTATGTCGTCAAAATTTTGTTCTCGATTTTTGTCAGTAAGCTCCTCATCAGTCATTACAGTGGGTACGTAGTTGAGGATAACTAGGGGATTCCTTTTCCTTGGAGGTTCGCACTTTACTATTGAGTTTAACTTTTGGCTGTTCAATAGCTTTATCTTTATCCTTCTCTGACGCAACTTTCACAATTATAGAGTTTTTGTTCGGTTCAGTCCTCTTTATTTTGATCTTATCTTTTGCTGGATTGATGGTTGTGGTAAACAACTCTGGAATTTTCTTGACACTTTGGTCTTGCCCAGGCAGAGTCCTGAGAAAGACCGCAGTGTCTGATCTCTTAGTTACTTTATCTATTGTCTCTTTGGTAGTATTTGGCTTGGTCGGCGCTTGCGCAGTCACCGCCGCCCAGGTCTTGACCGGTTGCTATTGTAATCTACTATTCTCCTTCTCTAGCTCTACCCTTTGTACGATCGTCAATCTGTAAGGTTTCAAATGAAAACGGTTTCTCAACACACGCCAAACAATCGTTTTATGTGAGATTTGCAGGTCGCGAGATGCACGCCGAGTCGATTTCGGTGGGCTGTTGACAAAACGCTGTGATACCTGGTACTTAATGGAATTAAGGAAAACGTGGAAGAGAGGACACACCAATATAACTCTCTTTTCATACCACCTGTTTATTTAACAACATGTAAACTGTGTTTCACAGATAATCGAAGCATTTAACCATAAAATTTTCTTTAACAAAATGAACCAATTTGCAAAATTCTTTTGATCTTAAACCTTATGTTGAATATGCTTTTAATCTTTGCAAAAGAAATGTGAAGTGCTGTATCGCAAAACAGCAAACAATACGACATTGATCACAAGACTGCCGGACCTGCAGCCCGCCCGTTACCGCATCAAACAGCGGTGTGTTTACTGCCGCGCTGGATACAGTCTGTGTTATTAAATGCCCTTCTACAACACATGAAACTATATAAGGACCATTGATGACAAGAGTAATTCAGTTAAAGTGATGACTTAACTTTTCAGTTGAAAGCTGTATGTCGAAAGGTTAAACAGATTAGCAAACAATATGACAATGACAAGGCTTACTTCAAAGCAAACAACGTCTTAATTTCAGTCGGCAACCAAGGTGTGACTGGATTCCAACCCGTGCCTTCTGACAATTTTATTTTGACCGAAGCCCTGGTGACAGTTGTCTGTTAACATTATCAAAGTTAAACTGATTTTCAGTTATTAAGACATCATTAATGACTCGGCCGTTCAAACACAGAAACGAACAGCTTAGTACAACAGGTTGTTCAGATTATAACTAATGACTGAGAAATGCAATTACAATCAAAGAATTGAACTGGCCAACAGCCAAATGCAGCCACAAGGTCCCTCTTTTGTTTAACGGCAACCTGTGTCTTAGTACAATTGTTCCGGCTGTATGTAAGACCAAGAGTTGTTTAATTAGAAGATTAATGATCGAGTACAAACCAGAAAGGAAAGGCAATATAATAGCGGGTCAAATTTTGAAACGACAACTAGTGTCTTAGTATGATACTACTGCCGACCGAGTAAAACTCTGAGGGTCGGGTACAAACCAGAAAATAATAAGAAGGGCAGGTAGACAATGAATCATATCACCATGAGCATTACAGAATGTTACTCCCCTTTATCAGCAAGTAGTTCCATGGATCCACGGCGCGTCACAGCAATTACTAAGTGGCGCCGATGAAAGCCAGGTAGAAGGGGGCAGCCAGTCACGAGCGGTCGTCCGACACGAATGTTGCCAACCAACAGACGGGATGTCGGCCTGCTGCTTGTAGTCGACGCTGACCCCCGTGAAGTACTCCGGTATCTCCGCTCTGCACAGGCCCTCCTTGCTCACCTCGTGGCTTCGGCCGCTCTGACCTCGTGACCACCTCTTGTCGCGACGTTACCCCCAACCTTCGTGCCTCCTCTCTCCGGCCAGCGAACCCCGTATAAATATCGGCAAGCAAAGACCTTCTTAGGATGCAACCCACAGATATCAACTCTTCCTCACAGGTATTGGCACTGGGGCGGCGAGAGAGATAGTTGATACTACACCTGAGCCAGTAGCGCCAGACAGAACAGTTAACTAACGCAATTGCCCCACAGCTCACGTTGTCTCACTCGCTCAACGACGTCTTCAGATGGGCTTGGATGACCTGATGCTTTCCTATCTCTTACGGAACACTCTGTTTCTACAAAACATTTATGTCACTCATTAATTGTAGGCCTACTAGGAGGATCTTTAGCGTAATTGACACGGAAATTACGCTGAACTGTTGTAGCCGACTTCGATGCTTCAAACCAAAACACACAGCTAGCACGCTCGGGTCCAGTGAAGGCAGCCATCTTTAACGAAACTGCCACTAGCGCTCCTTACGGTACGATTCGGCACTAGCGAACCATGCAAGACAAAACCTGATGTATTTCCCTACAAACTGACACGACAATCACATCTGTAGGTAGTATGAATTAATTTATATGAATTTTCAAAGTTGTGAAGTCCTTTTTGAAACGCCCTGTATATTGTCCTAAAATGTACAAACGTGAACAAAAAGCGCACCTCCTAATTACAGCCTTCGTCTGTCACAACACAGGAGGAAAGAGAGAAAGTGAAGGGGAACTAGATTAGAAAAAGTGAAACTAAAAATAACAGACCAGTTTTGTGGCAAAATAAATGAGATGGCTGAAGAAGAGAAGATACCTCCAGTGTTATTTAATATGTGCACTGGGCAATCTTTGAAGGTAATCAAGGACAAATTTTGAAAGGGATTTAATGTTTCTGGAGGAGAAGCAGAAACTTTGAGATTTGCCGATGCTTAGAGAATCAGATTATGAAACGAGCCACTCCAGGTAGCGTTAGGGCCGAAGTAGAGAGAATATTAAATGCGGACTGGGAATATTGTGAAAGGTATTTCTGAAAAAAGGGACTTTGTTAATATCTAATGTAAAAACACGTGTTCAGGAACCTTTCGTGAAAGCATTTATCTGGAATGTAGCCTTGTACGGAAGTGAGGGGTGAACACTAAACCATTCAGACTTAAAGAATGTAGAAGTTTTTGAAATGCAGTGCTGCAGAACAATGCTGAAGATGGGTGCTTCGAATAACCAGAGGACAAACCGAAAATAGTTTGGGGAAAGAGAAAGGTATGGCGTAACGAGACTAAAAAAAGGGATCGACCAGAGGGACATATCTTATTGAATGCAGTAATCAGGTTTAAATGGATCTGAATTATCTGGTCAGAAGTGTCTGGACACCCCAATGCGGAATTGCCCACTACACGCCACGTGAGTATTAAAGGAGGCAGGAAGTATTGTGTTGTCAGTAGAGAAGCCCGAGCAGCAGAAGTGGTCGGTTAGGAAAGCTCGGTGACTTCGAACATGGACTGTCCACTGGATGTCAGCTGAGTAACAATCCATCAGCGAAATTTCAGTCTTTCTAAGGCTGTCCTTGTTCACTGTTACCGATGCTATTGTGAAGTGGAAACCCAGAGGAGCAACGTCAACTAAACGAAGACCACGCAGACCTCATGTTCTGATGAAGAGGAACCATAAAGTACACTCCTGGAAATGGAAAAAAGAACACATTGACACCGGTGTGTCAGACCCACCATACTTGCTCCGGACACTGCGAGAGGGCTGTACAAGCAAAGATCACACGCACCGCACAGCGGACACACCAGGAAGCGCGGTGTTGGCCGTCGAATGGCGCTAGCTGCGCAGCATTTGTGCACCGTCGCCGTCAGTGTCAGCCAGTTTGCCGTGGCATACGGAGCTCCATCGCAGGCTTTAACACTGGTAGCATGCAGCGACAGTGTGGACGTGAACCGTATGTGCAGTTGACGGACTTTGAGCGAGGGCGTATAGTGGGCATGCGGGAGGCCGGGTGGACGTACCGCCGAATTGCTCAACACGTGGGGCGTGAGGTCTCCACAGTACATCGATGTTGTCGCCAGTGGTCGGCGGAAGGTGCACGTGCCCGTCGACCTGGGACCGGACCGTAGCGACGCACGGATGCACGCCAAGACCGTAGGATCCTACGCAGTGCCGTAGGGGACCGCACCGTCACTTCCCAGCAAATTAGGGACACTGTTGCTCCTGGGGTATCGGCGAGGACCATTCGCAACCGTCTCCATGAAGCTGGGCTACGGTCCCGCAAACCGTTAGGCCGTCTTCCGCTCAGGCCCCAACATCGTGCAGCCCGCCTCCAGTGGTGTCGCGACAGGCGTGAATGGAGGGACGAATGGAGATGTGTCGTCTTCAGCGTTGAGAGTCGCTTCTGCCTTGGTGCGAATGATGGTCGTATGCGTGTTTGGCGCCGTGCAGGTGAGCGCCACAATCAGGACTGCATATGACCGAGGCACACAGGGCCAACACCCAGCATCATGGTGTGGGGAGCGATCACCTACACTGGCCGTACACCTCTGGTAATCGTCGAGGGGACACTGAATAGTGCACGGTACATCCAAACCGTCATCGAACCCATCGTTCTAACATTCCTAGACTGGCAAGGGAACTTGCTGTTCCAACAGGACAATGCACGTCCGCATGTATCCCGTGCCACCCAACGTGCTCTAGAAGGTGTAAGTCAACTACCCTGGCCAGCAAGATCTCCGGATCTGTCCCCCATTGAGCATGTTGGGGACTGGATGAAGCGTCGTCTCACGCGGTCTGCACGTCCAACACGAACGCTGGTCCAACTGAGGCGCCAGGTGGAAATGGCATGGCAAGCCGTTCCACAGGACTACATCCAGCATCTCTACGATCGTCTCCATGGGAGAATAGCAGCCTGCATTGCTGCGAAAGGTGGATATACACTGTACTAGTGCCGACATTGTGCATGCTCTGTTGCCTGTGTCTATGTGCCTGGGGTTTTGTCAGTGTGATCATGTGATGTATCTGACCCCAGGAATGTGTCAATAAAGTTTCTCCTTCCTGGGACAATGAATTCACCGTGTTCTTATTTCAATTTCCAGGAGTGTATTATGGGTGGTGGTTGGAAAAAAACCGCAAGGAATCAGAGGAAGGAATCAGCCGTGAGTTTCGGAGTGCTACTACGAGTCCAGGTAGCACAGTGACTGAGCGTAAGGAGTTAAAAGGCTTGGGTAAAATGGTCGAGCAGCTCCTCTTAAGCTGTACATTTCAGTAGTCAATGCTTGACGACGCTTGATAGTGGATGGCTCGTAGCGAGTGATGATTCATTCTATGCGCTTTGGCAATCCGATGGAAAGGTTTGGGTTTGGTGAGTGCTCAAAATATTCAAATGTGTGTGAATTCCTACGGGACCAAACTGCTGAGGTCATCGTCCCTAAGCTTACGCACTGCTTAATCTAACTTAAACTAACTTACGCTAAGTACAACACACACATCCACGCCCGAGGGAGGACTCGAACCTCCGACGGGGGGAGCCGCGCGGACCGTGACAAGGCGCCTAAGACCGCGTGACTCCCCCGTGTGGCTTGGTGAGTGCCTGGAGAATGTTACCTGCTGTCATGTGTGGTGCCGACAGTGAAGTACACAGGAGTTGCAGTCACGGTATGGTGGGCGCATTTCGTGGTTAGGGAATGGTTCCCAAATTGCAATTAACGAATTGCTAAATGGGGAAGAATATATACACGTTTTACAGTACTGTGCTCTGTGTACAGCAGAGGAAAATTTCAGGTACAGTGATTGTGTTAGCATGACAATAGCCCCTTTCATAAAGCAGCATCTTTGAGGCGATGGTTTGTGGAGAATAAAATTCCTGAAACGGACCAGACTGCTGTTCGCTCCAGATCCCAGCGTCCCTTCTCTGCTTTTGGCCCTTGAGGAAGAACGGGCTGCCATTCCTCTGCAGACATTCAGACACATGACTGAAAATGTCCCCAGCAGAGGTCAATGCAACGGGTGGGTGCACCAAATATTAGTGTCTACTATTGGGTCCGCGCGGTCTAGGGTGCCTTGCCACAGTTAGCGCGGCTCCCCTCGCGGAGGTTCGAGTCCTCCCTCGGGCCTGGGTGAGTGTGTGTGCTGTCCTTAGCATAAGTTAGTTTAAGTTGGATTAAGCAGTGTGTAACCCTAGGGACCAATGAGCTCAGCAGTTTGGTCCCATTGGAACTTAACACAAATTTCCAATTTTTTTCTACTATTGAGGTCCACGTAGTATTAACAGTTAGTATAGGTGGCAGCAGTTAAGCAGAGAGAAGAGTCTTCAGAATGGAGAACACATCATCATTCTACCATCCGAGGCTTCTTTTAGGTTTGAAACCAGTATATAAAATGAAACGCTAAAGAAACTGTTATAGGCAAACTTATTCAAATACAGATATATGTAAAAGGGCAAAATTCGGCGTTGTAGGTTGCAAGTATCTGGCGCAGTTGTTAGATCAGTTACTGCTGCTACAGTGGATTGTTATCAATATTTAAGTGAGTTTGAACGTGGTGTTATAGTCGGCGTACGAGCGGTGGGACACAACATTTTCGAGGTAGCGATGAAGTGGGGATTTTCCCGTATGACCATTTCACGAGTGTATCGTAAATAACAGGAGGCTGGTAAAACACCAAATCTCCGACATCGCTGTGGCCGGGAAAAGATCCTGCAGGAATGGGACCAGTGACGACTGACTGAAGGGTATCGTTCGACGCGACAGAAGTGCAACTCTTCCGCAAACTGTTGCAGATTTCAATTCTGGACCATCAACAAGTGCCATCGACATGGGCTTTCGGAGCCGAAGGCCCACTCGCGTACCCTTAATGACTGCACGACACAAAGCTTTACGGCTTGTATGGACCCGTCAACACCGACTATGGGCTGTTGATGACTCGAAACATTCCCTGGTCGGACGAGTCTCGTTTCGGATTGCATTGAGCGGATGGACGTGTACGGGTATGGAGACAACCTCACGAATTATGGACTGGTGGAGGCTCTGTAATCTTGTGGGGCGTGTGCAGTTGGAGTAATATGGGACGCCTGATACGTCTAGATACGACACTGATGGGTCACACGTATGTAAGCATTCTGTCTGATCACCTGCATCCATTCATGTCCATTGTGTATTCTACGGACTTCGTCAATTCTAGCCAGACAATGCGACACCGCACAAGTCCAGGATTGTTACAGAGTGGCTCCAGGAACAGTCTTCTGAGTTTAAACACTTCCGCTGGCCGCTAAACTCCCCAGATATGAACAATATTGAGCATATCTGGAATGCCTTGCAACAAGATGATCAGACGAGATATCCACCCCATCGTACTCTTACGGATTTATGGACAGCCCTGCATGAGTCATGGTGTCAGTTCCGTCCAGCACTAGTTCAGACATTAGTCGAGTCCATGCCACGTCGTTTTTCGGCATACTGCATGCTCGTGGGGGCCCTACACGATGTTAGGTAGGTTAACCGTGAATTTAGCTACAAAACTTTTTGCTAATAATTTACTTTATTTACTAGCGATTCATCAAGAACATTAACACATTTTATCACACTATGTGAGCGTTGCCAGCGAGTAACTGATGAAAGCAAAATGAAATTGCTTTTAACAAATGGGAATTTTATTCCTAAAAGCTAGTTACAATTTGTTCAGAGGCAGAAAGAAACAAATTTTTGAGTGTATGAGTTTTCGGGCTGAGAACCTTGCCGCTCCCTTTTGGCACGGCCATAGTCACGACTGCTCACAACAACCTCTGAAAAACTACGCAGGCGCAAATCTGCAACACACAAGATTACCTTAAAGTAAAAGTTTTAACAATTCACACAATCACATAAACTATGCACCCCTAGGAGGGATGGAAATGGTACAAAACACTAAAATTAAAAGATTAACTTCCCATTGAAGGTGCAACTCGATTTTAACTTCTAAAAAAAGTCTTACGGTGGAAGGGTGGCAACTTCATATACTAAAATGACCATTTAAATAAAAGCCCATGAAATGCAATCTTACATAAAGTTATACAAGGTTGGCCAAACATGCTCTAGAGTACACATATACCGCCTTTCAAGATGATAGGCAAGATAAAAACATATTTCAGGACTTAGGCCGTTATACTTCAAGCAACAAATTCGTTAACACACCGAATCCGACAAACATGACAGAGACAGCTATTAACGTATGGAAGATTGATAGCGAGATTACCGAAAAACCCAAACCCAGGTTGCTCTAACCCGCCTCTACTCCACAAGGGAAAAACGGACCACTCAATTCATAAATAACTACCTTCCCGCGGGTGGGCAAACGGAGAAGAATGGTGGGACGACCCCAAAACAAAGCGGCTGGTGACCTCACCAAGAAGACAAACAGAATTTAACAAGTAAATGAAACAACATATCACCAATCACTGAACTTCTAACAAACTGCGATTTCTGGCGAAGACCTGGCGCAGCGCTCCCAAAACGCTCTCCCGAACCGTTCGCTGCCAGCCGCTTCAACGTACACAGGAAGGCGCGCCGATCTCCCGTCGCAGCTCGCACGGGCCAGACCGATGTCGTGGGTTGACTCCTGTTGCTCTCGTGTCGGCCGCGAAGCCACTACCCCCAGCTATACGGCGGCCCACTGGACTCACATGGCGACCTCACATGCGCCGACGCTCAAGGCGGACAAGTCGTCTTGTGCGTGACCGACCAACCGATCGACCCAACCGCCAATGACCGTTGCATGAGCAACTCGAGCAGACTGGCAGCCTAACGCACAGACTCAGATGCAGGAACTAAGCCCCCGACCGGGCGACCACTCGTTGAGTTCTCTCACTGCGCCACAAATTCGGACGAGAGACAGACTAGCAAGCTGGGGACGAGAGACTGACCCCAGACTGACTCCAGACTCACCCAGAATGACCCGACTGACTCATACAGCTGACTGACCGACTGGCGAGCTCATAGCGCCCCTTAAATGCACGTGAACAGGCAGCCTTTCCCCTTTCCCACCAGAGGGAGACACCAAAGTTGCGACTGCCACAGCGGCGCCACCGCCAGAAACGGAGGGCGACTGCTTCACACTACGCGCTGCGGCTCGCTCTTCAAAACAGCAATTTTTTTACCACGGCTCAGTAGGTTGACCAGTTTCTTTGGTTCTTCCGTATATTTGCTCAGCTACTGATTTGCTAGGCGTGAAACAGGTGAGGATCTTTTTTCAAGGCTTACTCAGTTAGCCTTTGAAGATTCCTCTTCCACACAAGGGAGTGGTGTCCTCTTCGAATTGACTCCAAGGAGGATGGGTTGCCTCATCCGCTATCTCCGCCATCATTCCCAATGTGTACTTCTATCCCATAGGTGCCATCAAGGTCCTTCGCCCATAACTCTGGGCATGGGTTCCCCATTGTACCCCGTGAAGCAGGGTCCTTACTGAAATTAGCCATCCTTTCACACTGGCCTACTAATGTGGAGGATGCCCAATGCCACTGGAGAAAATGACAGTTATAATTGTAAATATGCTCTTCATCTTTCAAGTGCTCTTCGCTGATCGAGATACAATAAGCATAAAAATCGTAGTAAGAAGAACAGGTCCTGAGGAAACACGTCTATAAGACGAACACATGTGACGATAGAAGAAGGTTGGGGAGAATAGTGCTTTAACTCGAGAAGGATCCCTATGACAGGCCGCTTCACCGGCTGACCGCAGGGACACCATTCCCCTCTCCCGTCCCCACTTTCCCCTCCCAAGGCTTCGGCAGAAACCTCGGCGGCGACATCCGATGATGGTTGCTGGGGAGCCTGCGGATGACGCGGCCTTGAGCGGTGGGGCGTTTGGGTCGAGTCGAAGAGGGCGGATCGATGTCTGCGCAGGGGGCGGAGGGCGGGGGTGTAATTGCGCGCCCGTCCTGCATACCCGATCGTAAACAGCAGCCAGAGAGGAAGAAGAGAGAGGGGAAGCAGCGGCGGTGGCGTGGGCGGCTGCCTCGTAAAACGCCCCCACATCTTCTGGCAGCGGAGCTGTGGCTCTCCGTGCAACCAGATTTGTACTGTGGGAGTCGCCCTGAGGCTTGTCCGGCAAACCTCCAGAGCCTCTAATGGTTTGATGACGTGCTCTACCTCTTGCCATTTCATTTTACGCCCTTCATCTTAATAGCACGCTTCACATCATACGTTCCTGATAATGTACTTTCTTATGCTACTGCTTTTTTCCTCCTTTACGTTCCTTCCGATGTCAAGTTAACAAGGCACCCGATACAATACCACTCTGTCGCTTACTAAACGAAATACAAGCTTGCGGAGTATTGTACCAGATTTGTGACTCGTTTCGAGACTTTCTAAGAGACAGAACTCAACACGTTATCCTTGTCGGATTGACATATCTCAAGGGAATTTCTGGATTACCCCAATTGAGTGTTATATGCAAATGATCTAATGTAGGCTGTTCCAATGCTTTCCCTTAAGCCGTCCTTTCATGGAACGTGGAAACGTACGTAAATGAGGAGAGGGTAACGTCAGAGTATGGAATGCCACGTTCCACATTCCACTATATTCCTCCTTTTCTGCGTCTAAAGAGGCCTCGAGAGGCCTATCGTGTCACCCCCAGCCGGTAGGCGTCACTGGATGCACACGTGGAGGGCCATGTGCTCAGCACACCGCTCTCCCGGCCATTGTCAGTTTTCGTGACCGGAGCCGCTACTTCTCAGTCAAGTATCTATCCAGTTGTTCTCACAAGGGCTGGGTGCACCCCCTCGCCAACAGCGCTCGGAAAGCCCGGATAGTCATCCATCCAAGTGCTAACAAAGCCAGACCAGCGCTTAGCTACGGTGATCTGACGGGGATCGGTGTTACCACTGCAGCAAGGCCGTTGACTTCCACTACATTGTAAAGCGTAGAGTGAAGAACTTGACATGTCAGATTTTTGCCTTATACTGAGACACGTGAGCAATTAGATGTGGCATCCGTTTTACGTCATGAGCAGCACTTTGGAGACGCCGTATTGTATTGTGTTAAAATCAGTATTTTATGAGTTTTTTTGTAAATAGAGTACGTGGTATGAATATAAGCTGTTTCAAAGCAGGAGCATATTGAGGACGGCTTGAAACTGCGTCGTTTTAGAGACCATTTGTTATAGTAAAATCATAGGAAACTACATATCGATAGTTAAAGACTTCCTGCATTTGATGCATTTAGTCTACTAACCTGCGTGCTACGAAGGTATATCGTTGTACCTAGCTACTTCCAACTTTGTGTTTTCACCTTTTGTTTTCTAAATGATTCTGGCCGCTCTCTTACTAATTTAATGGAAGTATTATCTGCAATAGTCATTTATTACAAATAACGTATTTTCTGCAATTCTTATTGCCTAAACCAACGACTAAAATGTGACACTAGTCGCAAGAAATCGTAACATGAGTGATAGTCTATGTTAGAAAGTAAAAACAAGTTACACAGTCAAAGTTTTTGCTATTACAAAACTTGTCCGACCGATTATTCAGTTTTGGTAATCAATCTGGGATCCATACCAGGTAGGACTAACAGAAGAGCTGTAGAAGATCCAATGAAGAGAGGCGCGTTTCGTCAGGGAGTCATCTAGCCGGCGTGAGAGCATCACGGAGAGATTTACTACTGCAATTTTGAGAGAGCACTTTCCGGGAAGAGTCGGACAAAATATATTACTTCCTCCTATATACGCCTCGCGTAGTGACCACGATGAGAATATTGGAGATATTAGAGTCAATGCAGAGGCTTACCAACAGTCCTCCTTCCCACGAGCCATTCGTGAGACTACCAGAGTTGGAGGGCTAAGTTAGTGGTGCAAAAAGTACCCTCAGTCGCATACCATTATGTGCTTGCGGAATATGATGCAGATTTAGATGTAGATTTCAAATATGTCGCTATTTCCGAGGGTGTTTCACGTTTTACGAATTGCTAAATGATCGTTCAAGGACAAAGTATACACTATTCAATACACTGACTGGTACAAATCAGAATAACATTTTTGGTGAATCTTTACAATATGCGAACGTTCAAGAAGCAGAAGCCAGCACTCACGTATAGAAAATATTGACCAAGTTTTACTTCCCTCCCGTTTTTCACATGTAAACGTTCTGCTTCCGTGAGGTCTGCCGCAGCGCCCACAGAACATCACAGATAAAAGTGTTTACGCCAGATCGCACGTAGGCTCATCCGAAACGAAGCAGTCCTATTGTTTCTTGCTGCACTGAAACGCTCTTGGTTATTCTCGTTCCGGGTCGAGCTGTCCCTAACGACGAATGCTACAACAGCACAATCCAGTAGACGACTTCACAAGCTCTGTAAGGCTTTCTGCAGACGATGCTGTTGTCTGTGGGAAGGTTGCAGGACTGTAGTAGAGTGCAGGGGATCAACAGTTGGTTCAGCGTGAAACATAACGTATTGGCCGAAAGTAGGCGAAGATATCTATTATTGTACCATTTCCCTGCGGGAGAAAAATCACTGGAAACAGTGACAAACATTAAACACCTAGGACCGTCCTAACTTGGAAAAAAAGGGAGAATTTCTAGGAAAAGCAGATGACAGGCTAAGAAGAACCTTAAGCAAATGTAACACATCAACTAAAAAAACTGGTCTGTGAAATACTTGTTCGACCGATTCTTGAGTATTGTTAATTAGTCTGTGACTCTTAGCAAGTCAGATTAACGGAAGAGACAGAAGAGATCTCTTGAGGGACGACACGTTTCGTCACGGGAAGGTTTAGCATTACAGAGATTCTAATAAAATCCAGTGGCAGACGCTACAAGAGAGGCGTTGTGAATGGCGGAAAGGTTTTCTGATTAAGTTCCGAGAACATACATTCCGGGAACATCTGGGCAGCATGCTACTTCCTCCCACATACGCGGTTTATCCCAAGTGCTCTCAGATTGGTTTTATTCTTGGTGTATGACCGACATCAGTGCAAAGACTACGGTGGCAGTTTGAACAGCTTTGAACAGCAGTTCAAAGTGTCAACGTTGTTTTGTTACTTACTGGAATCGAGCAACTTCTCCAAATCGAGTGCTCAAGACAGTATCTAGAAAGTTTTGAAGAAGACAAAAGTGTGTGCAAAATTTACCTCGGACACCCTACTCCCGAACAATAGCAACGATGCCTAACCGCCTGCTGCTACTTAATTGAAGTGGAAACCGCCTACAGATGTTTTATGGAAAAGAATCATCACGGGTGACGAGACTTGATATTATCGGCACGAAACAGCCAGAAAACGAGTGCAGTAATTCACACGATGGTCAACACTTTGTTGACATAAGCGACATTCAAACCAATGTGACACACCAACAAAGAAGTAAAAACAGAGAATATAAACATTAGTTTTAATAGTTGAAAAAACACCGGTCTTGTAAATCGGAAATAGGTCTAGCCCCCACTTTTAAAACTTCAGAGGTGGAAAAGCTTCCATCATCGGTCCCCAAAACCGATATTTTAAATAAACAACACCCCAAAGAAAGACTTTTGAGACAGTTTTACATTGTTGTATGAACGATCTGCGCTTCGTATTCAAGTGGGGGACAGTATGTAAAACAAACGAAGTGTTAAGACCATCATCTTAACTTTTAGCTATTTTTTTATATCCAGTTTCGATTTTTTTTGATCGATGGTGTACATCTCGTGAGATGACTGTAACGAAAAATTACAGAGATTAAGGTCCGTACGGAAGTTTATCGACAGCAGTTCTTCACACTTGCCTTTCGGGAATGTAACGGTGAGGGTTGATATTGGTAGTGACACCAGAGACATCCCCCAAGCCACAGCGTGAGGTGGGCTGCATAGGGTACGTGTAGATGTACACATGAACACAAAGTCCTGTTAGCCTGCCATTTCTTCCAAATATGATTTTCAATAGACTGCTTTCCTTCCATTATCTCTCTTAGATTATCTCTCTACTTACCTTCTAAAGTCATACTACGAATATTTGCACTTTGTAAGCGAACAAAAATTTTGTTGCTGATTTAATATAGTACATGGTGTACGAAATACAGCCACAAATATGTGTGTACATGTTTCGTGTGTGTGTGTACGTGTGTGTGTGTGTGTGTGTGTGTGTGTGTGTGTGTGTGTGTGTGTGTGCGCCCACGAGACACAACTATCACTTGGTGTCGTAAAGAAAATTAGCATCCTTCTTTTTTTTGGGTCATTAGTCTTCTGACTGACTTGATGCGGCCCGCTACAAATTCCTCTCCTGCGCCAACCTCTTCATCTCAGAGTAGCACTTGCAACCCACGTCCTCAATTATTTGCTGGATGTATTCCAATTTATGTCTTCCTCTACAGTATTTACCCTCTACAGCTTCCTCTAGTACCATGGAAGTCACTCCCTCATGTCTTAACAGATGTCCTATCATCCTGTCCCTTGTCCTTATCAGTGTTTTCCACATATTCCTTTCCTTTCCGATTCTGCGCAGAACCTCCTCATTCCTTACCTTATCTGTCCACCTAATTTTCAAGATACGTCTGTAACACAGCATCTAAAATGTTTCGATTCTCTTCTGATCCGGTTTCCCCACAGTCCATGTTTCACTACCACACAATGCTGATTTCCAGACGTAAGTTCTCAGAAATATCCTCCTCAAATTAAGGCCTATTTTTGATACTAGTAGACTTCGCTTGGCCAGGAATGCCCTTTTTGCCATTGCTAGTCCACTTTTGATGTCCTCCTTGCTCCATCCATCATTGGTTATTTTACTGTCCAGCTATCTGAATTCCTTAACTTCTTTTACTTCGTGACCATCAATCGTGATGTTAAGTTTCTCGCTGTTCTCATTTCTGCTACTTGTCATTACTTTCGTCTTTCTTCGGTTTACTCTCAATCCATATTATGCATTCACTAAACGGTCCATTCCGTTCAGCAGATCATGTAATTCTTCTTCACTTTCACTCAGGATGGCAATGTCATCGGCGAATCGTGCAATTGATATCCTTTCACCTTGAACTTTAATTCCACTCCTGAACCTTTCTTTTATTTCCATCATTGCTTCTTCGATGTACAGATTCAACAGTAGGGAGGGGGGGGGGGGGAGAGAAGACTACCTCCTTGTCTTACATCCTTTTTAATCGGACCACTTTGTTCTTGGTCGTCCACTCTTATTATTCCCTCTTGGCTCTTCTACGTATTCTACATTATCGGTCTCTCCCTATACTTTACCCTTATTTTTCTCAGAATTTCGAACATCTTGCACTATTTTATACTGTCGACGCTTTTTCCAGGTCGACAAATCTTATGAACGTCTTTTGATTTTTCTTTAGTCTTGCTTGTATTATCAACCGCAACGTCAGAACTGCCTCTTTCGTGCCATTAGCTTTTCTAAAACCAAACTGATCGTCATGTAGCACATCCTCAATTTTCTTTTCCATTCTTCTGTATGTTATTTTTGTCAGCAACTTGGATGCATGAGCTGTTAAGCTGATTGTGTGATAATTCTAACACTTGTCAGACCTTGCAATCTTCGGAATTGTGTGGATGATATTTATCTGAAAGTCAGATACTATGTGGACAGACTCATACATTCTGCACACCAACGTGAATAGTATTTTTGTTGCCACTTCCCCCCAATGATTTTAGAAATTCTGACGGAATATTATCTGTTACTTGTGCCTTATTTGATCTTAAGTCTTCCAAAGATCTTTAAAATTATAATTTTAATACTGGATCCCCTATTTCTTCTAAATCGACTCCTGTTTCCTCTTCTATCACATTACACAAATTTTCCTCCTCATAGAGACTTTCAATGTATTCTTTCCACCTAATCGCTCTCTCCTAAGTATTTAGCAGTGGAATTCTCGTTGCACTCTTAATGTTCCCACCCTTGCCTTTGATGTCACCGAAGGTTATTTAAACTTTACTGTATGCTGAGTCTGTCCTTCTGGCAATCATTTCTTTTTCGATGTCTTCACATTTTTCCTGCAGTCATTTCGTCTTAGCTCCCCTGCAATTCCTGTTTATTTCATTCCTCAGCAACTTGTATTTCTGTATTCCTGAGTTTCCTGGAACAATTTTATACGTCTTTCATCGATCAAATGAAGTATTTCTTCTGTTACTCATTGTTTCTTCGTAGTTACCTTCTTTGTTCCTATGTTTTTCCTTCTGACTTTTGTGATGGCCCTTTTTAGAGATGTCCATTCCTCTTCAACTGTACTTCCTAATGAGCTATTCCTTACTGCTGTATCTACAGCCTTAGAGAACTTAAAGCGTATCTCGTCATTCCTTAGTACTTGTGTATCCCATTTATTTGCGTAGTGATTCTTTAGGACTAATGTCTTAAACTTCACCCCACTCTTTATCATTACTATATTGAGATCTGAGTCTATATCTGCTCCTGGGTACTCCTTGCAATCCAGTACCTGATTTCGGAATCTCTGTCTCCCTCCTCTTGTGATTCTTGAACAAAGTATTCGCTATTACTAGGTGAAACTTGTTACAGAACTGAGTTAGTCTTTCCCCTCTCTCATTCCTTGTACCAAGCTGATATTCTCCTGTAACTTTTTCTTCTACACCTTCCCCTACAACTGCATTCCAGTCCCCCATGACTATTAGACTTTCATCCCCCTTTGCATACTGTCTTACCCTTTGAAAATCCTCATCCACATTCTCTATCTCTAAATCTTCAGCTTGCGACGTCGGCATGTATACCTGAACTATTGTTGTCGGTGTTGGTTTGCTATCGCTTTGAGGTTCGCCGATGACATTGTAATTCTGTCAGAGACAGCAAAGGACCTGGAAGAGCCGAAGTGTAGAGAGGATGTGATGGCGCCATGTCGTATCATACGCCTTCCGCATGTCAAAAAAGACAGCGACGAGGTGCTGACGGCGCACAAAGGCCGTACGGATGGCTGACTCCAGGCTCACCAGATTGTCGGCGGCAGAGCTGCGTTTACGGAACCCACCCTGAGACGGCACCGAGACTCGAGCACCCAACTCAACCGCCGCCTCACCATGCGTTCGAGTAACTTGCAAAGAACGTTGGTGAGGCTAATGGGGCGGTAGCTGTCCACCTCCAATGGGTTCTTGCGAGGTTTCAAAACGGGGATAACAATACTTTCCCGCCATTGCGATGGAAACTCACCTTCGACCCAGATTCGGTTGTAAAGGTCGAGGAGGCGTCTCTGGCAGTCCACTAAGAGGTGTTTTAGCATCTGACAGTGGATGCGATCTGGCACGAGAGCTGTATCAGGGCAGGCGGCTAGGGCACTTCGGAGTTCCCACTCAATGAACCGAACATTGTAGGATTCAGGATGGCGGGTGTGAAATGAAAGGCTCCGACGTTCCACCCGATCTGTAATGGAGCAGAAGGCCAGTGGGTAATTCGCAGAAGAGGAACTCAGAGCAAAATGCTCTGCCAAGCGGTTTGCAATTACGTCGGAGTCAGTACAAACTGTTCCATTCAGTGAGAGCGCAGGGACGCTGACAGGGGTCCGATAGCCATAGAGGTGCCGAATCTTGGCCCAAACCTGCGATGGAGAGATATGGAGCCCAATGGTGGAGACATACCATTCCCAGCATTCCTGCTTGCGTTGGCGAATAAGGCGGCGGGGCCGCACATGCAGCCGTTCGAAGGCGATGAGGTGTTCTATTGAGGGATGGCGCTTGTGACGCTGGAGCGCCCGCCGGCGATCTTTAATCGCCTCAGCGATCTCAGGCGACCACCAAGGCACAGTCCTCCGCCGAAGGGACCCAGAAGAACGGGGAATGGCAGATTCTGCGGCAGTAACGATGCCAGTGGTGACCGAGTGAACCACCGCATCAATGGCTTCATTAGACAGAGGCGCAATAGCGGCCATGGAGGAGAACAAGTCCCAGACAGTGTCTTAAAAGGAGGATATAAGATGAACATTAACAAAAACAAAACGAGGATAATGGAATGTAGTCAAATTAAATCGGGTGATGCTGAGGGGATTAGATTAGGAAATGAGACCTTAAAGTAGTAAATGAGTTTTGCTATTTGGGGAGAAAAATAACTCATGATGGTCGAAGTAGAGAGGATATAAAAAGTAGACTGGCAATGGCAAGGAAAGCGTTTCTGAAGAAGAGAAATTTGTTAACATCGAGTATAGATTTAAGTGTAAGGAAGTCGTTTCTGAAAGTATTTGTAGCACCGTATGGAAGTGAAACATGGACGATAAATAGTTTGGACAAGAAGACAATAGAAGTTTCGAAGTGTGGTGCTACAGAAGAATGCTGAAGATTGGATGGGTAAATCACATATTAATGAGGTACTGAATAAAATTAGGGAGAAGAAAAATTTGTGGCACAACTTGACTAGAAGAAGGGATCGCTTCGTAGGACACATTCTGAGGCATCAAGGGATCACTAATTTAGTATTGGAGGGCAGCGTGGAGGGTAAAAATCGTAGAGGGAGACCAAGAGATGAATACACTTAACAGATTCAGAAGGATGTAGGTTGCAATAGGTACTGGGAGATGAAGATTGGTTTGTGGGATTAAAGGGACCAGACTGCTACGGTCATCGGTCCCTTTTTCCAAAACTTAGAAACACTCACACAGAAGATAAACGACAATGGAAAAGACGACAGACGACACAGAACAAGAAAGACTTAGACAATGACCAGACAAAACGAATTAAAATCACACAGAGTGTGGCAGTGGTTGGCCGATTAGAGAGAAAAAAAGGAAAAGCCAACTACCGAGAACATATTAAAAACTTAGCTTAAAACCATAGGCCAAAGGCCAGACTCCACACAAAATTAAGACAAACACTTAGAGCAAGTGATAAAAGCCCTCTGCCCGAATAAAACGCAAAAGCAAGCCCGCCATGGCAGTGTCATCTGTTAAAAGGGCAGGGAGCGTATCAGGCAGCGCAAATGTGTGCCTGAGCACAGCTAAAAGCGGGCAGGCCAATAAAATGTGCATCACCGTCAAAACCTCTCCACAGCGACAGAGAGGCAGATCCCCACGGCTCAGTAAATATCCATGCGTCAGCCGGGTGTGTCCAATGCGGAGCCGACAAAGGACCACTGAGTCCCTGCAAATGGCTCGCATGGATGACCGCCACACAGCCGTCGTCTCCTTGACAGCACGGAGTTTATTAGGTGTGGTCAGATCGCGCCATTTAGCGTCCCAAAGCGAGAGAACTGCGCGGCGTAAGACTGCCCGCAAACCAGTCTCCGGGAGGCCTACCTCCAGAGTTGGTTCACTGGTGGCCTGTTTGGTCAGGTGGTCTACACGCTCATTGCCGGGTATCCCAACATGGCCTGGGGTCCACACAAAGACCACAGAGTGGCCGCAACGGGCAAGAGCATGGAGGGACTCCTGGACAGCCATCACCAGACGAGAGCGAGGGAAACACTGGTCGATAGCTCGTAAACTGCTCAGGGAGTCGCTACAGATAATGAAGGACTCAACAGGAGCGGATATACTCTAGGGCACGAAAGATGACGACCAGCTCAGCAGTGAAAACGCTGCAGCCAGCTGGCAATGAATGTTGTTCATAGTGGTCCCCTAGAGTCAGAACATAACCGACACGACCAGCAACCATCGAAGCGTCAGTTTAAACAACGCCAGAGCCCTGATACATGGCAAGGATGGAAAGAAAGCGGCTGTGGAAGGCCTCCGGAGGCACTGAGTCCTTCGAGACCTGCGCCAATTCGAGCAGAAGGCAAGGGCGAGGCACACACCACGGGGGTGTACGCAGAGGGGCCCGGAAAAGAGGTGGAAGAGGAAAAACCCCAAGCCCGGAGAGAAACTCTCTGACGCGGACCAAGATCGTATGACCCGACCGGGGCCGCAAGAGGCGCAATAGCGGCCATGGAGGAGAACAAGTCCCAGACAGCCTTATTCATAGCCCATGTGCAAGAGCGCCCAGAAGAGTGACGCTGTGGCAGTGGCAGAGAGATCGGAAAGTCGTCACTACCACACAGGTCGTCATGCACACTCCATTGAAAAGGCGGTAAGAGGCTAGGGCTGTAGATCGAAAGGTCGATGGCTGAGTATGTGCCATGCACCACACTGAAATGTGTGAAGGCACCATCATTTAAAATCGAAAGGTCGAGCTGTGTCAATACATGCTCAACGGTGACGCCTCGACCTATTGCCATTGACCCACCCCACAGAGGGTTATGGGCGTTGAATTCGCCCAGTAACAGGATAGGTGGCGGCCATTGGGCTATCAGCGCAGCCAGGACATGCTGTGAGACATCACCATCTGGTGGAAGATAAAGACTGCAGATAGTAACAGCCTGTGGCGTCCACAACCGAACATCGACAGCCTCTAAAAGTGTTTGTAAAGGGACAGACTCTATGTGAAGCGAGTGAAGGACATAGATGCAGACACCACCAGATACCCTTTCATAAGCTGCCTGGTTTCTATAATAACCCTGATAGCCATGGAAGGCGGGGGTCCGCATTGCCGGAAACCAAGTTTCTTGTAGAGCAATACAGAGGAAAGGGTGAAGGCTGAGAAGTTGTTGGAGCTCAGCAAGATGGTGGAAGAAACCGTTGCAGTTCCACTGAAGGATGTTATTGTCCATGGCTGAGAAAGGCGTGAAGGGACTGGGGAGGCAGATTACGCCGCTGGGTCACCTGCTGCCTCTGACTGAGATCCTGTGCAAATGCTATCCATTGCGTCTGAGGGACCGGCGAGATCGAGGTCCTCAGCAGACACAAGAATCTCCATCTCATCCTCCGACACAGAGCTTGTAGGTAGCGGTGGAGTAGATGCCACCACAGGTGCCTTGGTCTTACAAGTCTTCAATGTCACTTTCTCTCGCTGTTCCTTTGGTTGCCATTGCAGGGGAGGGCTTATTGGAGTCAGTCTCTGGGACCATAGGTGATCGCGAAGCTCGACGACGAGCGACCTGTGGCTTCTTCAGCCACTGGTGGGTGTCTGCTGTGCCGCTGGTAGGAACCTGGGAAGGGAGTGACCCAAGGGATCCCTTCCGAGCGAGAGATGCCGAAGAAGACTTACGCTTCTCTGGCTTAGAAGCGGGGACTGGTGTAACCGGAGGTTTAGGGGTTGCTGCTCCTGAGGGAGGTGGTGCGGGAGCAACAGCGAGAGAAGTGGCCCCACCGTGAAGGGGGCAGGTGTGGCCCTCTGGCTCTGAGAGCTGACTGTACGTGGTGCAGCTGATGGAACTGGAGCAGGAGTGACAGTGGTGGCATAAGATGACATCATGCGCACGGGATGAATCCGTCCAAATTTCCGCTTAGCCTCAGTCAAGGGCAGTCGATCCAGGGTCTTGTATTCCATTATTTTCCGTTCCTTCTGTAGAATCTTACAGTCCAGCGAGCAAGGGGGATGGTGCTCTCCGCAGTTGACACAGATGAGAGGTGGGGCACATGGAGTATCAGGATGGGATGATCGACCACAATCACGACATATGAGGCTGGAAGCACACCGCATTGTGGGAGGGATATATAGCTTGACATCACAACGGTAGACCAACACCTTGACCTTCTCAGGTAATGTGTCACCCTTGAAGGCCAAGATGAAGGCACTGGTGGCAACTTGATGATCCCTCGGACCCTGGTGGATGCGCCGGACGAAATGGACGCCCCGTCGTTTTAAGTTGGCGCGCAGCTCGTCATCGGACTGTAAAAGAAGATCTCTGTGGAAAATAATGCCCTGGACCATATTTAAGCTTTTATGTGGGGTGATCGTAACAGAAACATCCCCCAAGCTTCGTACAAGCGATCAAGGCTCGTGAGTGGGCAGAGGATGCTGTTTTTATTAAGAGTGACCCTGACCACATTTTGGACAAGCCCTCCACCTCCCCGAACTTGTCCTCTAAATGTTCTACAAAGAACTGAGGCTTCACGAACACAAAGGATTCCCCATCACTTCTGGTACAGAAGAGATTCCAGGGCGAATACCTTTCCCTGTCATTTATAGCCTTTCGTTCCTCCCATGGTGTGGCCAGGGAGGGGAACGATTTGGGGTCATATACATTAGCCTTAAAGTGAGATTTTAAATGCTTAGAGACTGGTGGCCACCACCAAGAGAAAATGTGCCACTCTTCATTGCGTGTTATCCACCCTGATGCCACCTACTCCGACCAAGGACCCTCCCCATGGGCACCACCCAGCCACAGCAAAGGCCACCTGGCAGGATGGCCATTGCTGGGAGTCCTGATGCCCCAGGGAGATGGGCATCTACTCCTTGGCATACGTGGGGAATTAATGGCGCAGGCATCAGTAGAGCGATGCCTGTCAGAGGGCTACAACCAATAGGGTACATGGCAGCCCCACCACAACGGACTGGCTACCGTGCTGGATATTAGGTGTCATAAAGTCCATGGTCGTCATCTCCGCAAAAAGCAATACTACACAGTGCATAGTGAAAATTGCACCCAGTAACACATCCTCGCCCAAGAGATGGAGAACAAGCGGGACGGCAATACCACGACGAGAAAGCTGGCTAGAGGTCTCAATGCATGATGGACAAAATGCACCATGTAAGGCGCCCTTCCCCAATTGGCTCACTCTGCGGAAGAAAGATGGAGGTCAAACCCAGCACCGAGCGAGGTGGCGCAGTGGTTAGACACTGGACTCGCATTCGGAAAGACTACGGTTCAATCTCGTGTCCGGCCATCCTGATTTAGGTTTTCCGTGATTTCCCTAAATCACTCTAGGCAAATGCCGGGATGGTTCCTCTGAAAGGGCATAGCCGACTTCCTTCCCTAATCCGATGAGACCGATGACCACGCTGTCTGGTCTCCTTCCCCAAACCAACCAACCAACCGATGAAACCCAGCAGGGACCATCACATAAAGGCCGAAGCGTTTGAGACTCCTTTTAGACGGCTCTTACGACAGGCAGGAATACCGCGGGCCTATTCTTACCCATGAACCCGCAGGGGGGGGGGGGGAGGGGGGAGAAGATGAGGAAGCTTGCGCAGGATAGAGTAGAATGGAGAAATGCATCAAACCAGTCTCTGGACTGAAGACCTCAACAACAACAATAACAATAGCAAAGCCAGACCGGTAGAATTTTCAGGCGCGACATCTAGCGTTTCGAAGTCCGTAAGTGAGATTCCATCTCGATAAAGCAAACAAATATCGGTAGAATTTTTCAGGCGGGACATTGAAAAAGAGAGTATCCAGGAAGACAAAACACATCAAATAATACCTCCTGTAAACACACGATATCGGCTTGGTAGTCGTAAATAAACTGGCGTTGTCTGGCGTGAGGTCGGTCGCTTGACGGCGCGAACGGCGCGGCCCTGCCCGTTGCCGGCGCGCCGTAAGGCACGGAGGCTCGCACTGGGGCGTATCGCTTCTAGTCGGGCGTGCCGCGGCAGTCCCCACAGGGGAAGTGACGCGTCTCTCATAGCCTCTCCTTCCCAAGTGGCTCTTTCCGCCTTCCCTTGGTGCCAGACGTTAAGTTCGGCATTCTGCCTTGCGACAAAAGGGAAAGCTGCGACTCAACGCAATGCGAAAGCGAAGGGTGCGTGGCATAGGGGGAGCTGTGTCGAGGGACCGAACATCAGTCCCTTCTGTTCGCAGGGCACAGACCAGCAGGTGCTCTGCATGACGGCGACCTCGTTTGTCGGCGTGGAATCGCGGCTCGAGACGGCAAGGGTGCTTCGCCGCGCCCCTGGGTAATCGGGGCGTGTTCTGCCAAACCCAGGAGGTGGTGACATCGCCTGGACCAGGTTAGATGGTTAGATGGGTCCAAACCGCTGAACGACTGGGTGACCGGCCCACCACCTGAGTAGGAGTGTGTCCTTGGCCGAGAGGTGGAAGCTCGGGCTAGTAAGCGGCGAAGGGCGAGAGGTGCATCCGCCTCTCCAGAGTGCGGGGTGCACTTGCCGAGGAGCGTCGGGTGAAATCGTCGACAACGGGGCCATCGACGGGGACCAGTGCGCTGGTGACGGCGCGCTGAACCCAGCAGTTCGAGAGTGCCCTATGTCTTGGCGACCTGCAGACGTCGTCCCTCCTCCACCCCCCCCCCCCCCCCCCCATGCCAGAGGAGCCGGTCTGGGGCAAGAGACGGGCTCCCATCTCTTTTTATCACTCGTTACAACCATGGCGTCCAGTGATACAAGTGATACGAATGCGCTTTCGAGAGCTTCTCTTGCGCCTGATCCCTCTCCACAGGACGTGGTGGGACAGGGATAGGAGGATTATACGGTAATGAGAACACCAGACTGCGAAAACAACAACCGAGCAAGACCTGGGCGGTTGTGGCTGCACAAGCGCCCACTAAACCGAGAAATACGAAAGACACCATCGACAGGGTGACCAAAACACGAGACACGGCGTCTTTCTCAGGACCTTGCCTGGACAGATCACAAGGGTGAAAAGAATTCAAGAACTCTTAACTACTACAATTGACCCTGTCAAAGATAAAATAAAAATCAAACGAGTTAAACCAAGTCGAAACTCGGTGATTGTTGAAGTAGCTTCTGAGAAGGATAAGAACAAATTGCTAGAAAATGCAAAACTGTATACAGTAGTAAAATGTGAGCCACCCAAGAAAAGGAACCCGTTAGTCATACTGTATGATGTTACTAATGTGATGACAAATGAAGAACTAAGCGAAGCAATAAGAAAACAAAATTTCGAGGGTATGAACGAAGATGACTTTAAAAATGGCTTCAAGCTGAGAATAAAGATGGATCCTCAGGACCGTGATCTTGTACATCACGTTGCCGAGGTCTCCGCATCAATGTGGAAACAAATTACGGTCATGGGCAGACTATACGTGGGCTTCCATGCAATTAATACGAGAGACTATATCGCGGTACCTCGTTGTCATAACTTCGGCGACTTGGACCACATTCAGAGGCACTGCACCAGGGGGTCGGCCTGCTCCAAGTGTGGTGAGAGTGGTCACACTCGAAAAGACTGCAAGGCCACAGGAGTCTGCATTCCTTGTAAGAGTTGTGGCAAAAACTCTTGTGGAGCCACAGGACGGAACTGCCCTACCTACAGAATGCTCGAGCAAAGGCTAATTTCAAGAATTGATTATGGCTGAAAGCGGCATACCGAGCAGGATGCCAAAGCGTAAATCCCCGAGCAAAAGGAGGGGGGATGCTATGAGAGCAAGCAAATTTAGGGAATTCCTGAAGTCGCTTTCGAGCACTGACTAAACAACATTCGACAAATCCGTACAGAGTTACCCACAAAGAAAATTGGTATCCAAACTGAGGTCCCCTTGGTTGTCAGAGCACCCTCCTCTGAAAGCCGGGATACGATGCTGACTAAAGACCCAAAACGGCAAGAGCATCCTGTGGTAGCGGCAGATAAAGCTGTATATCAGCCACTGCAAGAGAATACAATAACAAGCTCCACTGAAAATTCCGTCACACAAGACACCACGGTAGTTAGGTTGCTACCTGTAAATCCGGTAAGGGTGTACCCGAATATCGAGAACACCATGCAACTGGCTAGGCTGGAGCATGCCTTACGACATGTGGTCCGCGAATTACATGAGAACGGACGAAGGGTAAACTTCTCGGTGATGGAGGCTGTAGACAGAATACAGCTAAAGTCGGTGAAATTTGATCCAAACGAAATCTACCATCAATCAGTTATGGCAAACGGACGACTTCCATATGACTGGAATAAAACCTGGCCAAATGACCATATACACAACTATTTTTCATGGCGAGCAAAATAACAATAGGACAACTCAATACTCATAACAGTCGACTAGTGATGCACGAGATCCGTAAGGAAGTGGTGGAAAAGAGACTGGATATACTCTGTTTGCAGGAGCCACCCTCTCTGGCTGGAAAGTTGCGTTCACTGCCGCAACATGGCCAACCGTCAGCAGTGGGGATACCCCAAAAGCGGCCATTCTAGTAGCCAACACCGCACTGCGCGTAACACCTTTATCACAATACTCCTACAGTCACTGCAACGTCGTGGAGATACAATCCCCTGCTGGAATTGTAATCCTCATCAACATGTACTTCCAATATGGAGACGGTATTGAGCAGCACTTAGACCATCTAATGAGAGTGGCCACAGAGTTGCGGGGACGCAAAATTATCATAACTAACGACGTAAATGCAAAATCCCCCCTGTGGCACAAGGGATGAAAATGGCGGTAAAGCGGAAGAGATGATTATGGCTCTTCAACTAGTGGTGGCAAATAGACCAGGCAATCCTCCCACCTATGTGGCGGGAGGGGAACAGGGAACAAACATTGACGTGACGCTGGTCACGCCAAATGCGGCTAACATGCTGCAAGACTGGAAAGTGATAGACAACGCCACCACCAGTGATCACAATCTAATCTCCGTTATCCTAGGAGACAGAGAGTGCCAATGGGCCATGGGGTGGGAGGTGCAAATGAACTTCAGAAAAACAGATTGGGAGTCCCTAGCCAGAGAGTGCGATATTCCTCCATTACCAGAAGGTGACACACAACAAGACTTTAACGTGAACGACAGGGCCGAAGAGCTGGTGCGCGCAGTAACAAGGGCGATCAAAGCGGCCGTATCAACCAGGAGGGGGGCCATGGCGGCCTCACCGTCGCCATGGTCAGCCGACCTACAAGAACTGCGTCAGTCTGTCAGAAGGCTAAGGAAGCACTACCAGCGCAGTGTCGTCTGGTGGGAGAAGCAAAAATGGCTGCTGCTATACCGGGAGGCAAAAGAAAACTTTCAAAAAGAGATACAGAAGACTAGGACGAAAAGCTGGGAAACGTTCGTAACTAATCAGTTGGCGCTTGACCCTTGGGGAGTGCACTATAAATTAGTAAGGGAGAAGATACGTTCGCCAACGATGTTATCAACTATCAGGCACGGGGGCGGGATGACTAAATCCTGGCAGGAAACTGCTGAGGTCCTCCTCCGGTCCCTGATGTCTGATGATGATAGGAATGATGATACCGAAGGGCAGTAACAACTACGAAACGAAGACCTTGTTAGATACGAAAATGATAGAGCGGTCCTCCCCTTTGCTCAAGAGGAGGTTGCCGCTCTCATCAAGTCACTAAAGAGAGGGAAAGCCCCCGGGCCAGACGGCATTGTGGCGCAGGTGGTGCAGTTCTTAGCCCCACAGCTAGTTGCACCACTCACACACCTTTTTAATGAATGCCTCAGGAAGAGCAGATTTCCGAAGAGCTGGAAAGTTGCTAACGTAGTGATTATTAAAAAAAGCCCTGAGAAGGATCTAAACATTCATGGTGGTGTCTGTTTGTTCTATATCGTGTCTCCCTACCACTTCCGCGCAGCGACGCTCTGAGCGTGTTTTTTAGTTTGAACCTGGGACCTGTTGCTGGTAAGGAGACGCCAGACCACACATGACATGTAGAATTCAGAAGAGTTCAGTGAGACTAGCGATGATATAAGCAAAATTCTAAATGATCTCAGCGTCAGCTCCACTGCACTCCCTGTAAAAGAATCTTAATACTAACTAAATTTGGTGGAAAGGGTTCAAGGCTTTCCTATTTTTAGTTAGCTGGTAAAATAACGTCGAAGAGACAGTTAAGTTTACCATTGGAAATTTTATTCTACTCACAAAACATCGTTTATAAATTGCACTATTGATAAAAGGAAATGTTTTAATACAGGATGGTAAAAACCAACTGCGTTCAACAAAAAATGTGAACGAATATTCCCTGAATGCGTTTCCAAGTTCTACAATAGATCGAAGGATGACCTATGCCATATCACATCTATAATCTAGGTTAAATTTAAGTTTCACAAAAGAGAAAACTATCAAAATGGTCTACAGTGACCCTCAATTATCTTTAATTACTTATCTAACTTGTCGTAAATTACAGTGGCTGATGTGGCTCCTCAATAACTATATAACAGAAAAATCATCGCGTTTCAGATCTGTTCTTCAAGTGGCAAATGTGATCACCATGAGTTTTAATTAACGATCGACACTAGTATTACGCAAGAAAGGGGTGTAACAGATGAGTCTTCTGCAGTTCTGAGTGAAGCCTAATGCGCTCAAAAATGCGGCATCGCGTGCGTTCATTACCTTGTCGGTGTTTAGGCAGCGTCAGGGCGACAGCGGCCGGCGCACCAGCCATCCAGCTCGCCGTCTCGGAACTCACTCTCCTCTAACTTCTCCTTACTACAATTTACCGAAGTTAGTTTAAAAAAACTATCTGGCTATGTTTTCATCTGACCAATCAGGGTATCAATGTTAACCTTAAGCTCCACCTACAAAAATTCTGTCTATCCGATGAGAAATGTTATACTTTTCGTGGTGGGGTAATGTTTTTAAAGTTTGCAACCTAACAGATACGCTAAAAAGTCTCACGCTAAAACCTGCAGCTGGTGTGGTCCTTTTAGCGTTATCGTAAGATCTATACTGTTCTTCTGGAGGGCTCTATCTTTTAACATGGGCTAGGGGTGGTCCTTGACGTACCTGAGACACGAAAAAGTCTCACGCTAAAACTTGCGGGTGGTAGTGGCCCTTTTTGTGCTATCGTAAGATCTATACTGTTTTTCTGGAGGGCTCTAGCTTTTAACATGGGCTGGGGGGTGGTCCTTGACGTAACAGGGACGCGAAAAAGTCTCACGCTAAACGTGCGGGTGGTAAACTTAGAGGTAGGCTGTCGATGTGGGTGTCCGTCCCTTATCGTAGGGCCTTCTAGCTTAACACGGTTCTGCTCTCGGCTTCTGTCCTCGTTTCTCCCCTCGGAACTGCGTCTGCCTCACGGTGTGAAGGTACGACATGCATTTAGGCATTCTTGTGTTAGTCTGTGGTATTCCATTTGCTCACTCGTTACTCGTATTGCTTTGGTTAATTTAATGTCACGATTTATTCTGAGCTATGTGACATACTACTGGATTTGCTTATCATGTCAGGGTTTTCATGTAAGGTGTTGGATTTGCCTGACACCTTACATATCACCACCCTTCGAACTTAATTTTTGCACTGAATTTAGGCAATGATTGAATCGTTGTCTAAGTGAGTAAAAAATTTTCTAATTTATCTAATTTTGTTGCATATTGTTCAGCCACGTTATTCTGTTCTATGCTAGTTTGTATTACTAATTTATATTTTTATATTCTTCCACATTATAATTAAAATGACAAGAGAAGAATATTTTTATGCCATTATTAATTTTTAATTATTTTCTTTATTTATTTAAGTGTGAAGTTTGTTTTTTAAGAAGTTTGTTATCGAAAGTGAGGAGTCTTTCACATCGATTTTCTTAGAAATATTGTTTTTATAAATGTAGTAATTAAGTAAAATCTATTCCTAACACATTTTCTAAATATCATGTACAAGTAAAATGTTTTTGTTTCTAGACACTCATTTCAACATTGTTACACTAACAAATAAGAATTATTTCCAAGAATTGTTTTGACAAAGAAATATACATACAGAAGTATTGAGATATTATCCTAATAAATGGTACAAATATTAAAAACAAGGGAAAACATCCAACAAGATAATTTTTTATTCTTTGTTTTTATAAAGAGAAAATAAGTAAAATATAGTTATTCTTTTATTTTTATGAGGAGAAAATAAGTGGCATATTGTTTCTTTATATACTGTCCATTTCAGAACTAATGACTTATTTTTAGCGATAGTCTACTTTTTTACTTAAGTCCATAGTC
The DNA here is from genome assembly GCF_023897955.1 of Schistocerca gregaria. Lineage (NCBI taxonomy): Eukaryota > Metazoa > Arthropoda > Insecta > Orthoptera > Acrididae > Schistocerca > Schistocerca gregaria. Next base: position 800,040,902 of record NC_064921.1, on the reverse strand, counting down.
AATGACTGTTATTTTGTAGCTTATTAGCTGTCTGGTGTGCTTCACTTATTTAGTTTTTCACACGTTTCTTTTGCGCAATTCCTACATCACATAATTTGATTTCACACATTCACACAATCCTAGGAATGTTTAAGCATGAGGTTGGCGAAAGTTTTTGCACGAAGGTGATGGACTTGAGCTAGATGGATATGGGCAAGTACTTGATGTACAGCTTCGTTTGTCGTTCCTGGTTGGCTTTGCAAGTGTGTGTTGCTGTTGTGGAGGTCCCATAATGGAATGGAGCTGTGAGTGCAGAATCTCGTGGTTTACTGGCTTTGTATGTGTGAAAGTCATCGTTATGTGTCGATCAATGCGGACGTTTTTCGTTGTAATACTTCGCACACGACTAGTTTACAATAGGATAGGGATTTGGGAAGGTATGTCGTCTATTCTTCATCCATCTTCTTTCTTGGTCTCAATCTTGTGAATCTTCAATTTCTGTTCTTCCTGCTTTTTCTCTGCTTCTTACTTGCTTCTTGGTTCTTCTCTGGGCAGGATATGGAAATATTTATTGATAACTAGTCGCTTTGAAGTTCTCCTCCTAGTAACAGTTTGATAAATTGTATGGGCGTGTCATTTTTACTTTGTGGAAGTTTTCTTCAGTTTCGTGCATCAGCGTGCTGTTTAATAGCAGTAGTGTGACTTTTACGCATATTTTTTGCCAGTGGTGGCTTGCCCAAGCGGTCTTCTCATCTGGCTGTTTTTTGCTCGCTCCGTTCATTCGGGGCTCGGAGACCCTTGCGGTGTCCGCCGTCCCAGCGCCGTTCCACCGCGTCTCAGCAGGGGTCTGTAACTGTGCACCTCGGTGTTCCCTCCCAGCAGGGTTCCTCCTAGCGGGCAAATTTATTGCCCACTTTCTGTACAAGGGCCTTCTGTTGGTTTCGTTGTCCTTTCCCTTCTGTCGACGCTCCTGCTATGTAGGAATCGTGTCTTGCTAATTACATCCTTTTCTTTCTTGATACTTCTCGCGTTGCAACTTGTGGGTCGCTGCATCTCTTCCTTGCTGGAGTTTTTACAATGGTTCTTACAAAAAGTTTTACTTATAATCATCTAACATATATCTAGTACCTACTTGTTATACGCCTTCTTAGAAAGCTTTACAAATTTCGGCGCCCTTTCCATGTTACAATTCTAAGTTATTTGGAGTCTTAAAGTCTACTCAAGAATCCTGAAATTCGTTTTTTATTTTTGTGTAATGTTGTGGTGTATAGCATATTAGTATTTCATGCTGTTAGATTATCTATGCTTTATCCCTTCACCTTAAGCTATCGTACTATTGGTGTTATTATTGAAACTACTTTCTTTTTCCCACCTTCCTCTCTCTTCATTCTTCTTTCTCCTGACGATCTTATCTGCAACATAATCTTGAAATATTGTGCTGATTATTTACCAGTAATAAAATTAATCTTCAAACTTTTACTGAAAGTGTTTAATACTGCCAGCCTTAGGTAAAAATACCTCTGCTTTATCTTGTAAAATACCCTCCAATTCTCTTTTACTGTGTTCCGAAATACCTTGAACTTCTTGCAATTTTTCGTCGATTTCTCTATGGACTTCTAACATGAGTTGAGGCGATTCCTCCTTTTGTCAATACCATTCTAATTCTTCATCCTCTTTATCTCGCGTCATTCTTAATTGTTTGTTTATAACTGGTATTTCTTCTCATTTTAGCTTTTGCTCAAAGAGAAGTGTGACATTCCCGAATGTTACGCTACCTTTCCCCATATCTATTATCGCTCGCCTCTCAATTAAAAAATCTGCACCTATAATTAAACCTACAGTTAGTTTAGGTAGAATCACGAAGTTGGCTTCGATCTTTTGACCTTGGCACAAAAGAGTTAACCTTGTTTGTCTCGTAACTTCCGCAGCATTGTTTCTAATAGGACCTCTTACTTTAATTACGTGTTTTCAGGACTGGCAATTCCTCATTGGTATTACACTGCAAGAATAAATTTTCTGAGATCGCAGTCAGTTCACTTCCGCTATCAATTACAATATTGACTGGGATATGCTTTGCCATAGCCTTCACAATTGGTTGAATTTGAAAGGGTTGGTTCTGTTCTTCTTCTTCTTGCATCAACGAATCCTCCACTGAATCATACATCAGTCTTTTTAGGAATTTCCCTTGTGAATTCGAACTTTCTGTAGGATAAGCTTTGACTGCTACTTCTCTCTGTTTTATTTCCTCTTCTATATTTCTTCGTTCATTTACGCTTTCTTCTACATCCTCTACTTTTTCCTCATCCTCGTCTATTTTCTCCTTCTTCGTCGCTACTTCCACATAATCACATCTAAATGCTCTAATTATCGCTTCATAACTTCCTGCATTATAAACGTTGGGTTGTGTGCCCACTTGTAACTTATTTTCAACTTCTGTCGGCTGCGCATAATCCTCATTGAATTCGCTTTCCCTCGTTTCCATCTCAAATAGCTCTGCAATACTCATTACTTCGTCCTTTTGTCCTACATTCGTTGTGCATGCCTCTGGTAATTCATCTTCCTTGTTAGTATTCTCCCAAATAATTTCGTCCCATCACGATATTGGTATTTTCTTGTCTTCGTTTTCATCTGGTCCCTGCGGATTTGTTTCTTCCTTCTCTTCTCGTGATAAGATTTTGATTTCTCTGTTCAAGGTGCTGCAATTGTCCTGGGTCGGAGCGTCATTCTCTTTGGCATGGTCGCTTAGCTGTCAAATCGAATTTTTATTGGGGTTTGGTGGTCTTACCTCCATGTCTTCTATCTGTATTTGCTTTTCTTGTTCAGCTTGTTGATAGTGGTTTCTTTGTTGATAATTGGTCGGTCTATTGGTTCTTCAGTACCCGTTCCGGTTGTCGTTATTCCCTCTGTAATAGTTGTTGCCGTTCCTGGGTGAATTATAGTTATTGCCATATTCTTTTCTAAATCCATAACCGGTTCTTTGTTGAAATCTATTGTCCTTTATTGGTGTGAAGTTATCACGTGGTTCGTGATTATTGTTTCTTCCTACTGTGTCTTGTGGATTCCACTGCTTTTTGCTTTCGTTTTCACGTGCGCTTCGTCTTTTTCTTGCGTCATCTTCCGAAAATATGAACTCTAGTTCCCTTAGAATACCTTTAAATGCTTCGACGTCATTGCCTCCGCGACCTACTAATGATTGCTGGTATTTCAATGGTAGCTTCATCGCGCATAATTTAATCAACTCTACGTCACTGTATGGCACATCTAAGCATTGATTTTTGTTTGCCATTACATCGAAAAATTTCACGGGACTCTTCTCTCCTGAATATTCAAAATATGGGTTCTGTAATAATTCGTACTTCACTCTGTTCTGTGCTTCGCTGGACCAACATCGTGAGAGAAACTTCTCTATGAAATCTTCGTACGATCGGCATGTCGCTGCAACATTCTGCATGGTTTCTGCGACTGTTCCTGACATGTGTGCACATATAAAGTCTAATTTGTGTGCTAGCGTCCAGTGTTCTGGTAATCCTACTCGAAATTGATCAATAAAAGTTCGTGGATGTAATGAATTTCCTTCTCGAAAGTGTTGAAATTTTCTGACTGTGGGGAAATGATCGTTGTCGTACTTCGTCATAGTTCCATATGAAATTCGCCACTTTTGTTTCTGATCATTTCTCTCGTCGTTCTTTCCTGTTGTGGTAGATCCATTGGATATTGTCCACTGTAACTTTCGCGTACCCGCGGTGCAGGCTGTCTGATTTCACGTATGTTACTTTCCGCCTGTGATTGGAATCGCAAATGCGTAATATCTTCGTTAATTTCTTGTTTCTCCTGTACTGTTACAGATACGGACGTGGTTGCAGACTCTGTGCTTGTTCGATCCTGTTCACTACGCTCTCCAATGGTTTGCAACAACTTTGTTCGCAATTTCTGAAATTGTCGCTTCGTTTGCGCTTCTATTTTGACTATGCGGTTATCATATATTTTCAGAGCTGCTTTTGTGATACGTTTGTGTAACACACTGTTTTCCACAACTTCACGCACTGTACCTGCTGCTTGTCTAGTAATTACGTTTATCTGTTTCTTTAGTTTCTTGACTTCTCTCTGGGTGTTGTTACGTAATGTTTTGATCTCTATCTCAGTGTCATTACGCAATGTTTGTACGTCCGCTTTCACCTTGTCAATGTCTGTTCTCAATTGATTGTGACCTATTATTAAGTTTCCTATCACTTCTCGAGATTCTTTTGCCTCGTCTTCAATATGACTTAGGTGTAACTGGATTTTTTTTGTTTTGTTCTTTAATCTCACGCATTTGTCTCGTGGTTTCTGCATTCTGAATTTGAATTTGGTTCGCTATGTCTTTATTTTGCCTTGTCATGGTTTCCGTAATTTGTTGTAATAATTCTGCCAGATTGGTGGGTCCTATTGCGTTTTCTTCCGACGTCCTACGCTCTGTGTTTTCGCCCAAGTGTTGGTTCGCAACCGATTGCATTGAACTGTGCTGTGACACGTTTCTGCTCGCATTCCTTGTACTCTGTGGTAAGGGAGATCTGATTACTTGTACTATGGGTTCTACGTATTCAAGACGCAAATTAGAATCCTCATCGACTGTCTCTCTACTTTCCTGCTCCTCTGTCGTATGCTGACCTAGGTTTTCTGTGCCTTGGCGTACATTATCCTCGTTATGGTGCGTTATCTGTCCTACTTCTCGCGATACTGCATCGTCTGTTGTACTGTCCTCTATTCTCTGTCCATTTTCATACTGGGTCTCTACCTCAATTCGGTCAAGGTCTCGATTGCCATTGCTAATCTTTCCGTATCCCTTATTTTCGGTTTTAAAAGCAATTCACGCGCCCTAGTACGCGTCAACATGTGCTCATAGGATCTCACGCGTTTCATAAACTTTTTGTTCACACGACTTGACACTACCAAGACTGACAATCCATTCACTTACTTGTTGGGTCAGAACCAACTTGTCAACTATGTATCTGCCACCTGTGCGCTTGCATTGGAGAGTAAACTTAATTCTAACAATTTTCAAAATTCATAACTTAATTATGCTATTGTCTCTGCTAGACTAATTTCTGTTTAATACTTTTACTATCTATCGATGCAGCTACTGCTTTTGACTATGTAAAACTTCAGAATTTTTTTTTTACTACGAAATTTTTAAACAGGATATTTTTCTGACCTACTTAGGCATGTGGTCGACCTTCAATCATGGTATTTTACCATCCTGGCAGGGTCGCCATTTTCTAAACATTCATGGTGGTGTCTGTTTGTTCTATATCATGTCTCCCTACCACTTCCGCGCAGCGACGCTCTGAGCGTGTTTTTAGTTTGAAGCTGGGACCTGTTGCTGGTAAGGAGACGCCAGACCACACATGACATGTAGAATTCAGAAGAGTTCAGTGAGACTAGCGATGATATAACCAAATACTAAATGATCTCAGCGTCAGCTCCACTGCACTCCATGTAAAAGAATCTTAATACTAACTAAATTTAGTGGAAAGGGTTCAAGGCTTTCCTATTTTTAGTTAGCTGGTAAAATAACGTCGAAGAGGCAGTTAAGTTTACCATTGGAAATTTTATTCTACTCACAAAACATCGTTTATAAATTGCACTATTGATAAAAGGAAATGTTTTAATACAGGATGGTAAAAACCAACTGCGTTCAACAAAAAATGTGAACGAATATTCCCTGAATGCGTTTCCAAGTTCTACAATGGATCGAAGGATGACCTATGCCATATCACATCTATAATCTAGGTTAAATTTAAGTTTCACAAAAGAGAAAACTATCAAAATGGTCTACAGTGACCCTCAATTATCTTTAATTACTTATCTAACTTGTCGTAAATTACAGTGGCTGATGTGGCTCCTCAATAACTATATAACAGAAAAATCATCGCGTTTCAGATCTGTTCTTCAAGTGGCAAATGTGAACACCATGAGCTTTAATTAACGATCGACACTAGTATTACGCAAGAAAAGGGTGTAACAGATGAGTCTTCTGCAGTTCTGAGTGAAGCCTTATGCGCTCAAAAATGCGGCATCGCGTGCGTTCATTACCTTGTCGGTGTTTAGGCAGCGTCAGGGCGACAGCGGCCGGCGCACCAGCCATCCAGCTCGCCGTCTCGGAACTCACTCTCCTCTAACTTCTCCTTACTACAATTTACCGAAGTTAGTTTAAAAAAACTATCTGGCTATGTTTTCATCTGACCAATCAGGGTCTTAATGTTAACTTTAAGCTCCGCCTACAAAAATTCTGTCTATCCGATGAGATACGTTATACTTTTCGTGGTGGGGCAATGTTTTTAAAGTTTGCAACGTAACAGAGACGCTAAAAAGTCTCACGCTAAAACCTGCAGCTGGTGTGGTCCTTTTAGCGTTATCGTAAGATCTATACTGTTCTTCTGGAGGGCTCTATCTTTTAACATGGGCTGGGGGGTGGTCCTTGACGTACCTGAGACACGAAAAAGTCTCACGCTTAATCGTGTTGGTGGTGTGGTCTTAGCGGTAGGCTGCCAACGTGGGTGTCCGTCCCTTATCGTAGGGCCTTCTAGCTTAACACGGTTCTGCTCTGGGCTTCTGTCCTCGTTTCTCTCCTTGGAACTGCGTCTGCCTCACGGTGTGAAGGTACAACATGCATTTAGGCATTCTTGTGTTAGTCTGTGGTATTCCATTTGCTCTCTCGTTACTCGTATTACTTTGGTTAATTTAATGTCACGATTTATTCGGAGCTATGTGACATACTACTGGATTTGCTTATCATGTCAGGGTTTTCATGTAAGGTGTTGGATTTGCCTGACGCCTTACAAGGATCCTGCTGAGGCCAAATCCTACAGACCCGTCTGTCTGCTGGATGGCTTTGGCAAAGTTCTGGAAAAACTACTATCTGACAGACTGACCGCTCACCGCATGCTGCATGGGATGAGCAACAGGCAGTTCGGTTTCGGCGATCAGCATCTGATGCAATCGCTTTGGCGGCTGAGGTCTGCTGCTCAGCCCCATGTAAGTATGTTGTTGGCAACATGGTGGACATCAGTGGCGCCTTCGACAACCTGTGGTGTCTTTCGCTTTTCTCCTGCCTCCGGGAGAAAGAGTGTCCAGGGCTGCTATATGGCTGTCTAAGGAGCTACTGTGAGGATCGGGAGGTATAGCTATCATCCCCTAGCGGGAAAGTCGAAAAAACTATCACCAAGGGATGCCCCCAGGGCTCCGTGTTGGGTCCCCTTTTCTGGGACATCCACTTGGGGCTTCTTCTGGACAGCTTGCAACGGAGCGAAGAGGTGCTAGAGGTGATAGCCTACGCTGATCACCTCCTCCTGTTGGTCGGCGACCGAAGTCGCGAGGACATAGAACCCAAGATAGAGAGAGCAATACACAAATTACAACTATGGTGCCGCAACACTAAGATGACTATTTCACCAACTAAATCGACTTATCTCTTACTCAAAGGACCGCTAGTTAGAAACTCAACCGTGAGAATCGAGAGCACGCCAGTTCTTCGGAGACGGGAAACACGTTACTTAAGAATCATCATCGACGAAAGGTGGAACTTCGCAAAGCACATTGAAACCGTAACCCAGAAAGTATTACAACTATTAAATAACCTCATTTCCATTGGACATAAAAGATTTCACCTTCCGCCTCATCTAATTAAATTATATCACAACAGTATATTGACGTCAATAGTGGGTTACAGCTCGGGAGGCCGGCCTGAGTGGCTATGCGGTTCTAGGCGTTACAGTCTGGAGCCGAGCGACCGCTCCGGTCGCAGGTTCGAATCCTCCCTCGGGCATGGGTGTGTGTGGTGTCCTTAGGTTAGTTAGGTTTAATTAGTTCTAAGTTGTAGGCGACTGATGACCTCAGAAGTTAAGTCGCATAGTGCTCAGAGCCATTTTGAACGGCTCGGGAGTCTGGGCTCACAGTCTCACGAGGGTGGTGCCCGCCATGACGTTGAGAAGAGTACAAAGGAACATGCTACTAAGATCTGTAGGGGCTTATCGGACAGCCCCAGGGTGAGCCCTGTTAATCATAATGGGGCTCTGTCCTCTGGATATAAAAATAAAAGAGCAGGACGCATGGTACTGGGCCAAGAAAGATAATATTACAAAAGTAGAGGAAATTATGGGAGCACTTATTAGGGATAAGGGGGAGATAAAGGGTTGGTTTGGGAAAAGGGCGACGCCCGCGTGTGACTGGCGCATCAGAGGGTACCCCGGACCATGTGGTGTACGAGTGCCCCCTTTTCGATGATGTAGCAGCCGCACTAAGACAACAACTACCAAGTAATAACACTTATGACCTACTCAGACAAGAAGAGACCTTTCAGAGACTGAACACGCTTGCCAAGGAGGTATCACAAAAAGTACTAACAACTTTCCTGAGAGACCTTCGTGACTAGTTAGTAATCATCGATCGCGTCCAGCACTCCAATCCAGTACCGCCTGTCCGATGAGAGGTCAACTTAACAGTTGGAATCCGCCACGTGCAGGACTAGGGGGACTAGGGTGAGCTACTTCTCGAACTTGACAAAAGCACCGACTATGACGTAGAATAGGTAGTAGTTTCTAGTCAAATAGAATAGGATAGTAGATTAGGAACCTGAAGCGATAATTAACTCCTTGCCTGCCCTGTGCCAGGGGCATGCTCATACGGTTTAGCTCTATGAGCCAGGCACCCAAGTAGGTTTATATTAACACTGCCACATATGTAACGCTGCAGGCAGTTAATACTAATCACTCGTAGTTATTAGAAATTATGCTAACACTAGTAGTAGTCTACCAATTAAACAAAAAATGTAGTACTGTCTGTAGTAAATTAAATATGTAGTAGCTGCTATTATAATAACATTATAGAAAATTAAGACCCACTAATCATTAAGGTGGTTGGTTACTTTGTATAATTATTATTATGGAAATAAAAAATTTAAAAAAATTAAATAAAAATAAATTGGCGTAACTCAGCAAGCCGTAATTGGGATCAAATCGTATTACCATTGAGTGTTAGAAACGCATATGCCTGCATCCGTTAGCACATGGAAGGTGCTAACTAGGGAAAGTGCACTCGTCACGTCCTTCTCTCCTCAACGTCCGGAGGTGGTTGAAAGAAGGTGTAATTCTAATCCTCCCCACTGGAAGCCGAGGAATCCTCGTTTTTCTTTTTACGATGCGCCGCTGTTTCACACCACTCCGTGAAAACATAAATCTTGATGCGGAAGGGCTCCGATTCGATAGAGGAGCCATCGCCACTGCACTCATCGGAAATCGGGGAGCACAACTCTGAACGACCAACAGCAACATCAGATACAGAAGAGACAGGTAGTGCAGTGCCGGTGTCGGATGGCATCTCCTGATCGTCAGGAAGAGAACCCGTAGAGTCCCGTTACCCCACCGTCTCAACGTGGTGGAGGGGCGGTGTTTCACTGGAACACTGTAAAGACGGGCCAGCAGGCGACGTCTCTGCGGGAACATCTGAACTCACGGGAACCGTCGCGTCTACGGGTGAAGTGGGGGACGCACATTCAACACACATTTCAACATCAACAGAAGCAGCTACATCATCTCTGGTAATACTGGAGTCACAATTAACGTCAGTAGACAACACATTACCGCCACAAGGTGCACCCTCTGTCAACGCCGTGTCAGGAGAACGAGACTGGAGTGGGGCGTCCTCGAAATCTGTACCGTCCTCAGTCCGCCGGCGTTTGACGTGCGCTGCAGGAGCCGGCGTCCCCTCGTGGGCAGACGCCGCACTGGGGCGCGCCGCTAACGGTGGAAATTCGAGAGGAGTGGGGGGTAATCTAGCCTCTACATCGCTTAAAGCTGGAGATTGACTGACAGCAGACTGCGATGACACTATAACTGCTAACGTTAAAGGAAGACGTTTTTGATAAGACGACATCGGAACAGTAGTACGGCGATGACAATCGGACTTGAGATGAGCGCTTTCGTTACGGAGAAAAAAAAGTTCCTTCTTGCCCTGCATACGTAACATGGATCCGGTAACGACAAACGGTCAAGTGGGAAGGAATGCTCTTTTTAACGCGCATGTCCACAGCCCGGAAACCATTATAACACTGGAAGCAATGTTGTGCTGACCTCCGTTCCCATCGGATAAGCCGTATTAATTCAAAAGGAAGCAACACTGTTTTAAGAAATGAATCGTCCACTTCAGGAGGAAGGTTATAATATCTAACCGCATTTTCAAGGAGGATTTGACTAACGGAACTATGTTGTTGTTGTTGTTGTCTTCAGTCCTGAGACTGGTTTGATGCAGCTCTCCATGCTACTCTATCCTGTGCAAGCTGCTTCATCTCCCAGTACCTACTGCAACCTACATCCTTCTGAATCTGCTTAGTGTATTCATCTCTTGGTCTCCCTCTACGATTTTTACCCTCCGCGCTGCCGTCTAATGCTAAATTTGTGATCCCTTGATGCCTCAAAACATGTCCTACCAACCGATCCCTTCTTCTAGTCAAGTTGTGCCACAAACTTCTCTTCTCCCCAATCCTATTCAATACCTCCTCATTAGTTACGTGATCTACCCATCTAATCTTCAGCATTCTTCTGTAGCACCACATTTCGAAAGCTTCTATTCTCTTCTTGTCCAAACTATTTATCGTCCATGTTTCACTTCCATACATGGCTACACTCCAAACAAATACTTTCATAAACGACTTCCTGACACTTAAATCTATATTTGATGTTAACAAATTTCTCTTCTTGAGAAACGCTTTCCTTGCCATTCCAGTCTACATTTTATATCCTCTCTACTTCGACCATCATCTGTTGTTTTGCTCCCCAAATAGCAAAACTCCTTTACTACTTTAAGTGTCTCATTTCCTAATCTAATTCCCTCAGCATCACCCGATTAAATTTGACTAGATTCCATTATCCTCGTTTTGCTTTTGTTGATGTTCATCTTATATCCTCTTTTCAAGACACTGTCCATTCCGTTCAACTGCTCTTCCAAGTCCTTTGCCGTCTCTGACAGAATTACAATGTCATCGGCGAACCTCAAAGTTTTTATTTTTTCTCCATGAATTTTAATACCTACTCCAAATTTTTCTTTTGTTTCCTTTACTGCTTGCTCAATATACAGAAATATACGGAATATATACGGAACCGTCTCGATGTGTAAACAACACTTTAGAACCAACCCGAGAGAGAAGCCAATCCATTTGAACGGGGTCATAAAACTTCACAAAGAATACCTACAAATCCAAATCAAAGTGAGCAGTATCTACCTGATCAGGTATAACACGGATAACATCAGCCAACAAATTGTCAATTTTTAAAGAGCCAGGTTGAACACGACACGTACTCTTGTAAACACTGAAACGAACAGTTGCTCGACGAAGAACAGACTTAGGAGATTCGAAGGACACCATGGCGCGAGCAGAAAACACCGCCACCAAGAGAAAAACAGCTACGACGTGAATCCTGCCGATACACCAACAAGACTGAGTATCTGCGGCGCTGCGGCACAGGTGGAAGTTAACTACGACCTGTTAGCTCGACGCGCAAGGCGACACTACCCCTACACCAAGGGTACCGAGTTAGCGAGTATTGAAATACGTGCCTTAAACGTCCGTTCCTTGCCACTGTATTCGCTTTGAAGCTTAAATTTTTCACACCATCAAAGGACTGTAGACCTCAGTACGTTACATAAATTTCAACTCGATTCGTCTAGTTTTCTTTTATTCCTGTTGGTAACATAATTATTGTACTTGAGGTTTGCAATATGTCAGTTGCTTATATAAACGAATATTATGTTTAAGCTATATAAACTTGATAGAAACGAATTTGTACATAACTTGAAACAATAATTCCAACGTATGTATTCATCAATTAAACCAAAGGTCTCTACAATCCTTTTAAACTTAATCTGAAGTATTAATGTTATTTTGGTATGCATTAGTTGTACTTTGAGATAATGCTTCCGTTTTGCTACATGTTCTTTGCATCTCCTACTTCCAGACGCCATCTTTGTTTATAAAGTACGACAGTTTACATATGATGTAGTACGACAGAGAAGGGAGCCTTCACCGCAGGAGATATTCAGTTTTAGTTGTTTTATTTTCACATGCTGGTCACATTAATGTAACTGGACAGTATACAGGGTGTAAATTTTAAGTTGACAAACGAGAATAACTCGAAAAATAAGCTCCACACGGAAAAACGTGTAGAAACCAAAGTTCAATATTTTCGAGGGGGACATTTGTTGGTGCTAAAATTAGCCAGCCATACCAGCTCCCTGGGGGTGGGGCGGGAGCCAACTTTAAAATTTCAAATGGGAACCACCATTTTTTATTGCAGAATTAGATTCTACATAAAAAACAACGCACATTTTGTTTTAAACATTTGTTTTTATTCTTGGTAGCTGGCACTGTAATTCAACAAAATCCATGTTCTCATTTTTGTGTGGAAATGGTTACGGCTAAATAAAAAATACTTAAGTTAGTAAGTAGGATGTTTGGTTAGTTAGTTAGCTAGTCAAATGATTTGTTTGATAAGTAAAAGTTGTGTGGCCTCCTGACCACGGAACAAACAAAACTTATCCGAATCTGCGAAAAAATTAATATTTGGGTCAACATTTGTGAAACTCTAATTCCTCTCTCTCTCAAACCCCACTCTATGGGGAGATACGGAGAGTTTTAGTTTTAGCGAATCAAAATTTACGAAGTAAATAAGTATTTTTTATTTATTCGTAACCATTCTCCACGCAAAAATGAAACATGAATTTTCTTGAATTACAGCGTCAACTAGCAATAATCAAAACAAATGTTTGTGACAAAATGTACGTAGTTTTTTTATTTAGAATCTGATTTTGCAATAAAAATGGGAGTTCACATTTGAAATTTTAAAATTGCCTCCCGCCCCACCCCTAGGAGGCTGGGGTGGTTGGCTAATTTTAGCACCAGCAGATGTCCCCCTCGAAAATAATCAACATTGGATTCTACACATTTTTTCGTGTGAAGCTTATTTTTAGCGTTATTCTGGTTTGTCAACTTAAAATTTACACCCTGTATAAGAGTTTCGTTTTTACCGATTGAGGTTTGGACCTCTAAAAAAGAATATTAAGGGGCAGGAGGAACTACATTAATGTTGAACTTCGCATCATAATTTGGGGCCATAATTGGACGAACCAAGGAGAATATAACATGCAGACTTGCAAGCTGAAAGAGACCATTCCACTCCTACCAAACATAGGCCGTAATTTGAGGATGACAGCTCTGAGATCGCACGTCTGAAAAACAACGATGTGTGGAAGAGGACCATAGATTTTGTGGAAACCAAGTGAGAAGAGACGCGCACCATACGAGATGTGGTGTTAGAGAAGGATGCTGAGAGCCAAGTAGAGTGATAAGAAATGAAGAGGTTCTCCACTCAATCAGCGAGGAAAGGAATGTTTGGGAAGCGGCGACTAGGAGAAGGCTCATGATTATAGGACACTTGCAAGACATCGGGGAATAATTTGTGACGTTCTAGAGGGAGACATGAACAACCAACATCGTAAACGAAGACAGAGACTGGAATATTTGTAACAAATAATTAAGATGATGAAGTTATCACAGGCGATAAAGTCGTGGTGGGCGTTTAAAACAGGCAACTGGTGGAAAAAAATACTAGGGCGTCGCCGTAATGGAATGTCGGTAGAATAGCTATACTCTCTCCATCGTAAGAATAAAACTGAAGTTGCTTGAATCTCTTTGGATATCTGTCCTCTCACGTGGAGCGGAAGGCAAGCTATTTCCAGTACAGATAAGCAAGATCATAAGGATACGTTTTATGCTGTGTTAATCCGCGTCCACACTTGCGCGCCACGAACCCCGAGCGCCGCGCGGGATTAGCCGAGCGGTCAAGGGCGCTGCAGTCATGGACTGTGCGGCTGGTCTCGGCGGGGGTTCGAGTCCTCCCCCGGGCATGGGTGTGAGTGTTTGTCCTTTGGATAATTTAGGTTAAGTAGTGTGTAAGCTTAGGGACTGATGACCTTAGCAGTTAAGTCCCATAAGATTTCACACACATATGAACATTTGAAACCCGAGCGGTGCGCGAGCCGCACGCGCGCCGCTCGCCTTTCGTTCGTTGGATGATGATGATGATGATGATGATGATGATGATGATGTTCAGTTTGTGGGACGCTCAATTGCTCGGTTATCAGCGTCCGTACAAATTCTCAACCTTTGCTCAGTCTAGTCTCGCCACTTCCATGAATGATCGTTCGTTGGAATTGTGGGTTGCAACGAACCTCCGGCGATGCACAGCAAACCCACGAACATATAAATATTCAGTTTGCAGCCAAGCTGTAAACATGTCTACGCGACGAGAATATCTCGGGATTATGGTGATGAGTGGTGCGGCATTATTAGTGGCAAGATTGTGGAAAAACAAATGTTGGTGGCACACTGAAATTTATAAAAAAAGAAATAATGCAGAACTTATGAGGGATTTGAATTCACAACAAATAAGTGGTCAATATAAAAATTTCTGTCGAATGTCACCTGAGTGAAAATCTGCTGCAGAAGACTGGACCGCATTTTTCGAAAGAGGACACTAATTTCCGCAAGGCAATTTCCACTCAAGACAGGTGAGCATTAATATTTGTTGTACATAATTTGTTTACTTTTTGTTTATAATTCGCTGTGTATTTGTCGTCCGATCCTGCCCAAATAAGCAATGGTGGGCGTGGATATAAAAAAATTGACTGATCTACTATTTCTTAACACTTCCATTTCTTGCCACGCGAGATTCATTTACTAGCCTGTGGTATACTTTCATGATTTCTAAGCAATCTATTGGACTAATAGTAGCACATGTCTGTGCAACACTCATCCATGTGTTAACATATTAACACCGCTGTTTAACTCTTTTAATTTTGAAAGCTGTTTTATTTTTTAAATATATTTTATAAGTACATAATTAAACGCATTTTATACAAAATCATCAAAATCTGTTAAACTAAAGTTATGTTACACAAAATCCGAAAACTGTTGTGCAGTAATTGATGCAGCAGGAGATGGGTGAGAAGAGATAGGTGTCAAGGAATCAGAGGGCGATTTCACGGGAACAGGTACTGGTTGCAAAGTGTGCGAAACGTATTGTTGAGAATGTGTGGGGTGATACACCTTTCTGGAGACATTTGCCAGTTGTTGGAATGCTGAGCATTTGAAGCAGCCCAATCAAAATACCCTATATCGGCTTTCACAGGTACGTCAAACATGGCATGTCGTACCGATTTCTGCGTTTCAGGAGAATATTTCTTCACTTTTACAGCGACGTACGTAAAAAAGGCATCGATTTCGTCGGACGTGTTACACGGCTCTTTCTCCAATTTCTCTGCAGCAGTTTGTAAAATGTCAAACGCACTCCTCATCATTGGGTCGTTAGCGTGAGTTCAATTACGCTTAGTAGGTCTGGCAGTAGATGCTGACCCTGTCGGCTCTTGTTGGCTGCCTTTAGAAATGTTGAATCCTGACTCGATGTCATCTTCAGTTCCAATAATCTCATCCACTCCTGTAAATTACAACTAATAATAAAAGTAACCAATATTAATTACACTACTGGCCATTAAAATTGCTACACCAAGAAGAAATGCAGATGATAAACGGATATTCATTGGACAAATACACTCCTGGAAATGGAAAAAAGAACACATTGACACCGATGTGTCAGACCCACCATACTTGCTCCGGACACTGCGAGAGGGCTGTACAAGCAATGGTCACACGCACGGCACAGCGGACACACCAGGAACCGCGGTGTTGGCCGTCGAATGGCGCTAGCTGCGCAGCATTTGTGCACCGCCCCCGTCAGTGTCAGCCAGTTTGCCGTGGCATACGGAGCTCCATCGCAGTCTTTAACACTGGTAGCATGCCGCGACAGCGTGGACGTGAACCGTATGTGCAGTTGACGGACTTTGAGCGAGGGCGTATAGTGGGCATGCGGAAGGCCGGGTGGACGTACCGCCGAATTGCTCAAAACGTGGGGCGTGAGGTCTCCACAGTACATCGATGTTGTCGCCAGTGGTCGGCGGAAGGTGCACGTGCCCGTCGACCTGGGACCGGACCGCAGCGACGCACGGATGCACGCCAAGACCGTAGGATCCTACGCAGTGCCGTAGGGGACCGCACCGCCACTTCCCAGCAAATTAGGGACACTGTTGTTCCTGGGGTATCGGCGAGGACCATTCGCAACCGTCTCCATGAAGCTGGGCTACGGTCCCGCACACCGTTAGGGCGTCTTCCGCTCACGCCCCAACATAGTGCAGCCCGCCTCCAGTAGTGTCGCGACAGGCGTGAATGGAGGGACGAATGGAGACGTGTCGTCTTCAGCGATGAGAGTCGCTTCTGCCTTGGTGCCAATGATGGTCGTATGCGTGTTTGGCGCCGTGCAGGTGAGCGCCGCAATCAGGACTGCATACGACCGAGGCACACAGGGCCAACACCCGGCATCATGGTGTGGGGAGCGATCTGCTACACTGGCCTTACACCTCTGGTGATCGTCGAGGGGACACTGAATAGTGCACGGTACATCCAAACCGTCATCGAACCCATCGTTCTACCATTCCTAGACCGGCAAGGGAACTTGCTGTTCCAACAGGACAATGCACGTCCACATGTATCCCGTGCCACCCAACGTGCTCTAGAAGGTGTAAGTCAACTACCCAGGCCAGCAAGATCTCCGGATCTGTCCCCCATTGAGCATGTTTGGGACTGGATGAAGCGTCGTCTCACGCGGTCTGCACGTCCAGCACGATCGCTGCTCCAACTGAGGCGCCAGGTGGAAATGGCATGTCAAGCCGTTCAACAGGACTACATCCAGCATCTCTACGATCGTCTCCATGGTAGAATAGCAGCCTGCATTGCTGCGAAAGGTGGATATACACTGTACTAGTGTCGACATTGTGCATGCTCTGTTGCCTGTGTCTATGTGCCTGTGGTTCTGTCAGTGTGATCATGTGATGTATCTGACCCCAGGAATGTGTCAATAAAGTTTCCCCTTCCTGGGACAATGAATTCACGGTGTTCTTATTTCAATTTCCAGGAGTGTATATTATACTAGAGCTGAATGTGATTACATTTTCACGCATTTTGGGTGCATAGATCCTGAGAAATCAGTAGCCAGCACAACCTCCTCTGGAGGTAATAAAGGCATTGATACGCCTGGACATTGAATCAAACAGAGCTTGGATGGCGTGCACAGGTACAGCTGCCCATGCAGCTTCAACACAATACCACAGTTCATCAAGAGTAGTGACTGGCATATTGTGACGAGTCAGTTGCTCGGTCACCAATGACCAGACGTTTTCAATTCGTGAGAGATCTGGAGAATGTGATGGCCAGGGCAACAGTCGAACTTTTTCTGTATCCAAAAAGGCCCGTATAGGGTCTGCAACATTCGGTCGTGCATTATCCTGCTGAAATGTAGGGTTTCACAGGGATCGAATGAAGGGTGGAGCCACAGATCGCAACACATCTGAAATGTAACGTCAATGCGAACAAGAGGTGACCGAGACGTGTTGTAAGGTGTCAGGCAAATCCAACACCTTCCATGAAAACCCTGACATGATAAGCAAATCCAGTAGTATGGCACATAGCTCCGAATAAATCGTGACATTAAATTAACCAAAGTAATACGAGTAACGAGTGAGCAAATGGAATCCTCGTGCGGTCACACTCCATAGCGTGATTTTCCGACAAACAATGTTCAGCGACCGCCGACTTGCTCGGATACATTAGACGAGTGTGCCTCTGTTGTTCACGGCATCGATCCTCGACGGTACGCATCGTCTGACCAATATACGACTTGCCACATTGACACGAAATCTGGTACACGCCGTCCTTCCTCAAACCGAAGTCATCTTTGGTGCTCCCCACCAGTGCACGAGTTTTATTCGGAGGACAAAATACAGTTCCGATCCGGTGTTTCTTCAGAATGCCGGCGATTTTCCCCGAGAGTGCGCCTGTGTATGGAATAAATGCACTGCCTACCTCCTCCCTCGTGACTTCATCCATCTCAACAGGTTGTGATGCAGTGGTTGGGCGGAGAGCACGTTGGATCTGCCACTCTGAGTACCCATTTTTTCGAAATACAGCTCTCAGATGTTCCAATTCCTGGGGTAGACTCTCTGTGTCAGAGATAGTGCGCGCCCTATGTACTAGAGTTTTAAGTACCCCATTCCTCTGTGAAGGGTGGTGGCAGCTGTCTGCATGCAAATACAGATCAGTGTGTGTTGTCTTTCGATACACCCCATGACCTAGGGTGCCGTCAGCCCTCCTCCTGACCAAGACGTCAAGGAAAGGTAATTTACCCTCCGTTTCAGTCTCCATGGTGAATTTGATGTTGGGGTGTATGGAGTTTAGACGTGTAAGGAAGTCAAGGAGTTTATCCATACCATGTGGCCAGATGACGAACGTGTCGTCCACGTAACGGAAAAAGAAAGTAGGTTTCCATTCGGATGACGACAGGGCTTCCTCCTCGAAGTTCTCCATGTACAAATTCGCTACCAGCGGTGAGAGTGGGCTACCCATGGCGACTCCTTCCGTTTGTTCGTAGTATTCTCCATTAAAAAGAAAATACGTGGAAGTCAAGACATGCCTAAAAAGTTCAGTTGTATTCTCGTCAAACCTCTGACCAATCAACTAGCGACTCTCGCAGGGGTACCCTCGTAAACAAGGAAACGACTTCAAAACTCACCATGATATCTGACTCATTCAACCTGAAGCTATCAAGGCGTTTAACAAAATCCACGGAATTACGGATGTGATGAGGTCATTTACCCACATGAGGACTTAATATTCCCGTCAGGTATTTGGCCAACAAATATGTAGGTGCCCTGATGTTGCTGACAATGGGGCGTAATGGTACCCCCTCTCTGTGAACCTTCGGGAGTCCATATATTCTAGGCGGTACCGGACCTTGGGGTAACAATTTCTTAGCGTCACCCTCCTGTAAATCTGCGTCCTTGAGAAGAACCCTCGTCTTGTTCTCCACCTTCTTTGTAGGGTCAACGCTGATCTTCCGGTAGGAATCGTCATTTAGCAGGCTCTGCATCTTATCAGTGTAGTCCTTATGGGAGACAACAACTGTAGCATTGCCTTTGTCAGCCGGTAAGACAACAATTTCAGAGCGTTCCCTCAGATCACGAATGGCCGCCCTCTCTTCACTGCTGATATTTGACTTCATCGGCTTGGATTTCGTCAACGCACGACAAGTTTCACGACGTATTTCCTCGGCCAATTCTGGCGGAAGTCGAGCTGCAACCTGTTCAACAGCACTAACAATTTCTGCGACCGGAGTGAACTTGGGGGTGGGAGCGAAGTTGAGACCTTTCTGCAAAACCGAGACCGCATCATCACTCAACACCATGCCACTGAAATTGATGAAAGTCTTGCACGGAACCTGCAGAGATGGTTTGTCAAGGAGACGTGAGAACTTAGCTGTTTGACGTCCCGTAGCCTTCTTATGGGCGGAATTAGCTGACACCCAGGTGACATCATCAATCCAATCCCAGGAAAAAGAAGTGAACTTCGTAGCCAGTTGCAAATGTAATTTGAGTAATTCCTGTGAGATAAACTCAAGGCTCCGGCGGGTGAATTGCACTCTCTCACGTACCAATGCGAGGCTGGCTCGTTTCTTGATTCTCTTAGCTGTTGCAGAATCGAGGTGATGCATAACCTTAGCAAAATTTGGAACAACATTCTCGGAACGACATCTCTTTAGAAAGGCAAGAGTACTTAGCAAACGACATCTACGGTGGCGCAACTTTTCAAATTTCTTCATGCTGCGATACATCTCCTCCCCGTAAAGGTGTATGATGTGCTCCTTGAGTTTCTCCCGGCGTATTTGATAATCAAAATATCCACGGGTGTACTGCCGGTCTATAGTGTCCAACGGGCACAATATTTCGGCGATCAAACATGTCGCCATCATTAGGTGAACTGACGGACTGAGCTCCTGTGAACGCGCCGGCACGGAGATCCGTACGCTATGGCTGCTCAGGGGGAACTGGGTTCGGCCGCGGCGGCGGCCGATTTAAATACCCTCCGCCCTTTTACTTCAAGTGGCAAATGTGAATACCATGAGCTTTAATTGACGATCGACACTACTAATACGCAAAAAGGAGGTGTAACAGATGAGACTTCTGCAGTTCTGAGTGAAGCTTTATGCGCTGTTATGCGGCATCGCGTGCGTTCATTACCTTGTTGGTGTTCGTCAGGGGGCGGCGCTCAGCACAGCTCCGCTCACCTCGCCGTCTCCGAAGTAGCTCCTCTCCTAATTCTCCTTACTACAATTTACCGAAGTTGGTTTAAAAAAAACTATCTGGCTGTGTTTTCATCTGACCATTCAGGGTCTCAATGTTAACCTTAAGCTGCGCCTACAAAAATTCTGTCTGTCCAATGAGAAACGTTATACTATTCGTGGTGGGGCAATGTTTTAAAGTTTGCAACGTAACAGAGATGCGATAAAGTCTCACGCTAAAACCTGCAGCTGGTGTGTCCCTTTTTGTGTTATCGTAAGATCTATACTGTTTTTCTGGAGGGCTGTAGCTTTTAACTTGGGCTGAGGGGTGGTCCTTGACGTAACAGAGACGCGGAAACGTCTCGCGCTAAAACGTGTTGGTGGTGTGGTCTTAGCGGTAGGCTGGCGACGTGGGTGTCCAGTCCGTCCCTTATCGTAGGGCCTTCTAGCTTAACACGGTTCTGCTCTTGGCTTCTGTCCTCGTTTCTCCCCTCGTAACTGCGCCTGTCTCACAGTGGGAAGGTATGACATGCATTTAGGCATTCTTGTGTTAGTCTGTGGTATTCCATTTACAGACGTCGAGATACTGGGACAGCGTTGTTAGAGAGGCCATCGAAATTCGCACCAATGACGACCTCATAAACCGTGACTGTGGCTATAATCTTAGCAAGGCTTGGGAACCAGCGATTGGGTTAATCAAGAGTAAATCGAGCAAACGCATAGTTGTGACGACCACGGCGGACAGAGCCATCACACCGACGTCATCTCAGACGCCGTCGCAATCTGTTCCACAGCGCTACCGTGGCGCGGGGCGCGGACGGCGGAGGGAGCGCGGACGGCGGAGGGAGCGCGCCGCGAGCGGAGGGTATTTAAATCGGCCGCCGCCGCGACCGAACCCAGTTCCCCCTGAGCAGCCATAGCGTACGGATCTCCGTGCCGGCGCGTTCACAGGAGCTCAGTCCGTCAGTTCACCTGATGATGGCGACATGTTTGATCGCCGAAATATTTTGCCCGTTGGACACTATAGACCGGCAGTACACCCGTGGATATTTTGAGTAACGTAGTAGTTTTCCAGTCACCAAAACAATTATTAGTCCTGTTTTACAAATATAATATACAAACTCAACCCCCCCCTCCGATGGTTGAAGTAAGTTTAAGTACGATTTCTGTTTCAGCTACCTGCGACACGTGCAGCTTGGCAGGAAGTAAGCAATAGATTTGAATCACGTTGGAACCTGCCTCACTGTGTTGGTGCTCTGGACGGGAAACATGTTGTTTTGCAAGCTCCAAAGAACTCGGATACAGAGTACTTCAATTATAAATCCAGCTTAAGTATTGTGCTTTTTGCATTAGTGGACGGGAATTGTAACTTTATGTGTGCTGACGTGGGATGCCAAGGGAGAATTTCGGAGGGGGGAATTTTTCAAGGGAGCAAGCGACATAGTATGGTGACTCGGAGCATATTGGGACTTCCGGTAGCGGAACCACTTCCAGGGAGTTCTATGCAAATACCTTATTTCTTTGCAGGTGATGGTGCATTTGCTCTAAGTGAAAACCTCATGAAGCCACTCTGGAGACTTTGCCAAAGGAACTCCTCACAGAATTTTTAATTATCGCTTGAGTAGGGCCCGATGAATAGTCGAGAACGCCTTCGGTATATCAAGTTCAGTATTTCGGGTACTACGAAAACCTATGTTTTTGGCACCTGAAAAAGCCGAGGTGATAGTGATGGCAGTCATTTTTTTACTCAATTATCTAAGGACCCATTCGCCAAATTCATAAACTCCTGCTGGCATTGACCATGAAGAGAATTGAGTTTTAGTTGAAGGGTCATGGAGGGTCCAGGGAGAAGATAATATGACTTCTTTGTTACCACTGAGACATGTCCCCTGACGATCCACAAATTAGTTTTAAAAAATTAGGGATGAAGTAGCGGATTATCGTATGAAAGAAGGATTCCTACAATGGCAACACCAATATGCTTGAGTACATCAACATTTTATTACCGTCGTAAGTTGTTTTCTTGGTACGTCCCTGTCCTCCAGAAACTTGAAAGCTTCATAAGCAAACCACCTTTTTATGTAAATCTCGTCTCTTCCTGAAACAATAAAATATAGAACGTGATAAAACCATGTTAAAAGAAACACAGACCTGTACAGAACTTATGATTGTTATTATAAAAGTTTTTGTGATGTATGTAAATTAATCACTTAGAAATGAAAATAAAGCTTATTATTTGATGATACGATTCATTTTCTTAATGTATTTTTTCCGATTACAAAATTCTTCGCCGGCCGGGGTGGCCGAGCGGTTCTAGGCGCTACAGTCTGGAACTGCGCGACCGCTACGTTCGCAGGTTCGAATCCTGCCTCGGGCATGGGTGTGTGTGATGTCCTTAAGTTAGTTAGGTTTAAGTAGTTCTAAGTTCTAGGGGACTGATGACCTCAGAAGATAAGTCCCATAGTGCTCAGAGCCATTTGAACCATTTGAACAAAATTCTTCGAATAATAATAAATGACAGTTGTGATCGGCCACATCGCTAAACTTGTCATTTAATTTAATTATCACAATTAAGAGATTTAGGTACATAATATCTTATTTGCTGCACAACTTACCTTTTCCTGTTCCTGTGCTGTTTTTCAGTTTCCCTTCTCCCGTGGGCGTGAAGACAGCAAAGATATTGTTTTGTGCACTGGTCCGCAGATACATCCATTTCCGTAGATATTTCTCGCTAAGCATCTGCTTTCATGTGTTTCCTGTAATGAACTTTATGCTGAGGATTCCAAAGAGTGGATTGTTTTCTATATTCATCAATTAGTTTAATTAAAGTCATTTTCGACCACTTCATGTTTAACCACTGGAAAATCAATCACAAATTCCGTTTATTGAAGCCTGACAATAATCTAAAGATATTAATTAAAATGTAATATTTTAGTTCAACTTAAAAATCCCTGTGCCGGCCGCGGTGGTCTCGCGGTTCTAGGCGCGCAGTCCGGAACCGTGCGACTGCTACGGTCGCAGATTCGAATCCTGCCTCGGGCATGGATGTGTGTGATGTCCTTAGGTTAGTGAGGTTTAAGTAGTTCTAAGTTCTAGGGGACTAATGACCACAGCAGTTGAGTCCCATAGTGCTCAGAGTCATTTGAATCATTTTTTTTAAAATCCCTCTTTTCTCATTAATATCTTGCAAAACAATTCTCAAATACGCGCTAAAAACGGCAAACCTTTCGCGCTCCTGTCCAAATCTGAACTGCGAGCATTCAAAGTGTCCGTTGGAAAAACTCCAAATATGACGAATTCAATGCGCACAAGAAGCGTGCGAGTCGCGCAGCGC
Organism: Schistocerca gregaria; assembly: GCF_023897955.1. Classification (NCBI taxonomy): domain Eukaryota; kingdom Metazoa; phylum Arthropoda; class Insecta; order Orthoptera; family Acrididae; genus Schistocerca; species Schistocerca gregaria. The sequence continues at coordinate 800,017,337 of NC_064921.1, read as the reverse complement.
GCTATTGTGGACGCACCTTTACACGCACATAGACTGAGCTATAACACGGGACAACAGCTTTAGCGGGGCATTTAACTTGGGACAGCACTGGCCAGCCAGCTGGTCCAATTAACCTACAATGATGCGTACAGTTGCAGTTCAGATGTAAGAAGAGACGAACAGAGATGCAATATAGCTTCGAATGTCATTTAATTTTTAAAGAGAATGAAATAATATTCGGCAGAAATGAAAATAAAGCTTATTATTTGACGATACGATTCATTTTCTTAATGTATTTTTTCCGATTACAAAATTCTTCGCCGGCCGGGGTGGCCGAGCGGTTCTAGGCGCTACAGTCTGGAACCGCGCACTTCTTAGATGACTACACGGAACGCATAAACTGCTCACCTAACACAGTATTTTAATTATAAACAAGAGTGAGAAAATTCCTAAATTAAACACAGGATATTTTTTTTGTGAGCTATGTGTGATGCAAAAGCATACTGCAGGGAATTCGCTGTATTGTTGAATACTGAATGCACTGGAGGTATTAATTACAGTCAGTCGTCTGGTAATCTCTGAGCTCCTTCCTTATCTAAGCCGGAGCAATACATTTCTGTTGATAACGAGCCTATCAACAATAGAATCCAGGAAGCCAACCAGGCGCCGCATTTTCTCCTCTTCTTTTATGATGAGCGCCAGCGTTCGGCAGCGATACGTGACAATCCTGTGGTGCGTTAGTTCCAGTACGTCTGGCAGTTTTGAGTCTTTTTACGTCACGCGGCAAATCCCTTAACTTGGATCCAGATCAGTTCAAATGTGTGTGAATTCCTAAGGGACCAAACTGCTGAGACGATCGGTGCCTAGACTTGCACACTACTTAAACTAACTTATACTAAGAACAACACACACACTCATGCCCGAGGGAGGACTCGAACCTCCGGCGGGAGGGGCCGCGCAATTCGTGACATGGCGCCTCAAACCATGCGGCCACTCCGCGCGGCCAGATCAGTTCTGTTGGGTTCATATTGTAATAGTTCAGTGGCAAATGTAAAAATGCAGCGTTTGTATGGTGTGCTGGATGCTGTGAAAATGATTGTTTTACATGTTTCTACGACACTTATAACTCCGGTTCGTGTGAGACTACATCTGTGGTATAAAATGGTGGACATAATACAAATAAAGAGTATTTAGTTTTTAAATTTATTCTAAAAACTGATTTGTTATGTTTTGTTAGTTTAAGGAACTTTTATTAAGGGAAGTTGCAACGCCCCATACCGACAATGTTAAATTTAGTGACTTGGCTTCCCTATATTTCAGGAACCACTGTAGCCATTGACATGAAACTTTTACAGGCCATTAAACTGTATGTTCTGAGTCTAATGAACTACAATAACTGCATTTCAGCCGCTGCTTTCGGAAATACCATTTTTAATCACACAGTTAAAATTGTGTGTACTTTTTTGTACGTTATCCTAAACAATTTTAATTATACATGTCATTATGTTCTTCTTTTAGTTCAGTAGACTCAGAAAATGTATGTTATTACTCCCAGAAAATCTGAATACTCTACTCGAAATGGTTTCTGAGATTTAGGGAAAAATGTAACAGAAAATGTAAATTCTCAGGAATGGCTTCTAAAGTTTCAAAAGACTGTAACTCATTTAACATATAATTGATTTTTTATTTTTAGTCACTTATAAGCATACTGCACCATACTATATATCATCCTCTTTATCTTTTTCCAAGTTTTTTCTTCTTTCTCGATGCTTAGTGTCCAACTGTGCTGCATACTCTGCTTTATCAATGCAAACCTTGTCCATACGTTCAAGTTCTCTGATGCGGTTAGTTCTAGTATTAATGCAAATATGATGTAACACTTTCACCCTACCAATGTTGCCATCATTAAAATCAATAACAGAATCACTGAGCCCCCACTTAAGTATTTTCATTCCAACAAAAACATTTTTTGGTAAGCGAGTCCATATAAGATTATTGAATAACTCATTGGGATTTTGAGACCTCAGTAATTCAGGACTTGCTAGGTCTCTGTAAATAGGATTTGTGATATCTATGACTGCTGCTGGGATGGAATGTTTATGGCTGTATGAACTGTTTGAGAACTGGGCATTGCGGTAATTGCACTATGAGTCAGGTCCAGGAGGGCAAACGTGGTGTATTGGTTTTTCATCAGTTGACAGTCTGTGGAAGAATGTAGCCCATACTGCCTGCTTCATTTTCAACAAATCCTCAGTACTATTTTTAACGGCCTTCACATAATACTGCTGTAGTTCATCAATAATTTTGTCTGGTAGCCTGCCTCTTACGGTTTTACCATCAGAAAGTTTCTTGTCTCTCAAACTTTGTTTCATCTTCCTCAGCCTGGTGTCCATCCTCTTCTGGACATGACCAATACAAACACGCAATTTAACCTTTATCACACAGCAATCCAAGGCTTACTATATAAAAAATTACAGATTATTATTAGATCTTGAAGTAATGGACGTAAAAATTTTGACATTTTCAACTGGTGGCATTTAAAAAAATAAAATACTTCCCATGTGAGTTAATAAGTGATATGGATTCCGCTATACATACGAGATTCAACTATATTAAATATAGTCCCTTGGAAAACTACAAAGCCCTTTTTTCTGTAGATTTATGAAAACATTTTAAGAACGACGTATTTCTCGGCACTTTTTTAAGCGTATTCCACAACCGTGTTTCACTACGGAGCATGAAGCAGCCTTAGTCATTTTCATTCTGCGTATTAACAGCGCGACAATGAGAGTGCAACAATTTAGAGACTGTGACTGTGGGCGATTTTTTAAGGAAAAACTACACAGCTAAAGCATGATTGAGAATGTAGTTGATGGCTGTTAACTATTAGAATATTTTAAAATTTCGTTTATCGTAACTTAGTAATGAGCTATTTAATACTTAAGTAGGATCTACTTCCAAGAGCGTAACAATACGTGTGCTACGGCTTCTGACCAATAATGGCGTTTGTGTTTGTTTACATCAGGTTTATTCTTATGATGAACAGAGTATAGTTGTTTTTAGACGAAGCTCATAATACATGGAGAACACACGGATGGGTTCCTATATCCAGCAGAGGATGTTGAATGTGTGATTCGGCCATTGTTTTTGTTTGAGAATCCAGAGTTTTCAATGACGTCTGCTAGCGGTGGGAACATCTCATGCCAGAATCATATGCTGTAGGTGGTGGAAAACTGGGCAGGCTGTACGATTCTTATTCAAATAGCTCGCTGGTTCCACGACACCTTCGCAGATGGCAGCACCAACGGCCCACGTGTCCGCCCCATTTATCTTCCGACGCTGCCTTTCGCAGTTTCGTCTGAACGGTTACGTATGTGAAAAGCTCGGCAAACGACAAATTTTTCTGTCGCAAGTCGTTTTAAACTTCCATCTTACCATCGTTCATCGCTCGCGTAGAGAACCAACTTCTGGATATTTTCTTCTTTTTTCCAGAAATATATCTCTTCGCCCCATCCGATGGAACGGCTACACTTTACTCCCGTACCTAGTGAAACTTTTTATTCCGTCAGATTCAAGTTTTCACATCTGTCACTACAGCACGCTTATTACTTCACGTTTCCGCATGAAAAAGCCTTTCCGCGTATTTTTCCGGCTACAGAAAACAAGAAAGGACATGCGCATGCTCGTTTCTGGTCATTACGATGACATGCTCTTTAAATTTCTGACTCTGTAGAATCCTGGAAAACATGGCAACTGGAGTCGTGATGTTCATCACAATAATGGTTACATACGGCTCTCCAAGTTACTCTATCCTGCACAACCCCTTCGTGGCGACTATACTCCCCAAATCCAGACAGCCTCTCATCACCAAACAGTCGTTTCTCAATGTATTAAAAAGCTAAAAACTCGCCTCGATTGCTAAAAAAGCACGTAGTGTTAACCCAGGTTTCGGCGTAGATAACTACACCTTCTTCAGAACAACAATAAAACCTACAAGTGCCTAAGAAGACCTTTGTCAATGATTAAAAGAACACCATAGCTAGACATTTATAAACGAAAAAGAAAATAAATGTATAGCTATGGTATTCTTTTAATCATTGACAAAGGTCTTCTTAGGCACTTGTGGGTTTTATTGTTGTTCTGAAGAAGGTGTAGTTATCTACGCCGAAACCTGGGTTAACACTAGGTGCTTTTTCGCAATCGAGGCGGCTTTTTAATATATTAACCAACGATTGCTGACATGCTGCGATGTTGAAGGTTCTTAGTTTCCTCAGTGCCTTCGATAAAACCATATCATCAGGTTAGATATGTTAAATCATTACATTAAACTTTCGACATAGATGGGACCGAACATTCCTAGTCTATGAATGAATGATGCCTTAGAATTTGTCATATTAATGGATCCTTTCTTTTAGTCAAATTGTGCCACAAATATATTTTCTCCCCATTTAGATTCATTGTGCCTTCATTAGTTGGTAATCATTGCAGTGTTTGTTGAACGTTTAAAAAGCTCCACATTAATCTTCAGTATGAGGCTGAACAAGCGACAAACTTTCTTCAGAAAATACTTCGTGATCTGAAATTATACTAGTTGTTGGCATATTTATCTTTTTCAGAAACAGTTTTCTCGCTGTTGCGTATCTATATTTTATACCTCTTCTGCATCGCCCATCGTTAGTTATTCTGCAATACGAATAGCAAAACTAGTCTACCATTTATAGTGATTCATTTCCTTATCTGAATCTCCTAGCATCACCTGATTTAATTCGATTATACTCCATTCCCTTCCATTACTGTTGATGTTCATCATAAAACCTTTTTAAAAGACACGATCAATTTCGTTGAACTGATGTTCGAAGTTCTTCACCATCTCAGAAACAATTACTATGTCATCTGCAAATCTTAAGACTTTTATGTCTTCTGCCTGAGCTTTAATACTATTTGCTGTATTGTCCTTCGTTTCTGTGAGAAACTATTCAAGGTGCATACAGAATAATACCGGGGACAGACTACAACCCCGTTTCACTCTCTGTAAAAGTCGCCAAACGTGTTTCGCCCCCCCCCCCCCCCTCTCACCCGTATTTTATCCCTGCCAGCTTCAGAATGTCAAAGAGAGTATTCCAGTCAACAATGTCAAATGCTTTCTCAAAGTCTACGCCGGCCGGAGTGGCCGAGCGGTTCTAGGCGCTACAGTCTGAACCGCGCGATCGCTACGGTCGCAGGTTCGAATCCTGCCTCGGGCATGGACGTGTGTGATGTCCTTAGGTTAATTAGGTTTAAGTAGTTCTAAGTTTTAGGGGACTGATGACCTCATAAGTTAAGTCCCATAGAGCTCAGAGCCATTTGAACCATTCTAAGCCTAAAAATACTATTAACGTAGGTTTACGTTGCCTTAACCTATCTCGTATCTTGCTGCTTCCTCAGTGTACATACTGAATAACATAGGGGTTAGGCTACAATCTTGTCTCACCCGCTTCTCAACCACTGCTTCCCTTCCATGGCCCTCGACTCTTAGAATTGCCGAATGGTTTGTGTACAAGTTCTGAATAACCTTCCGAGTCTGTATTTTACCCTGCTACCTTCAGAATTTCAAAGGGTGTTCTCCAGTCAACATTGGCAATAGATTTCTCTAAGATTACAGATGCTGTAAAAGTACGTTTACCTTTCTCCCACCTATCTTGTTTGATAATTCGTATGGTCAGAATTTGCTCGCGTTTTTCCCTCAGTTCTCCGGAACCAAACTGATCTTCCCCGTGGACGGCCTCTGTTTGATTTTCCATTCTTCAGTAAATAATTCGTGTCAAAAATTTTGCACCAATAAGTTATTAAATTGATGATTCTGAAATATTCATACCTGACAATACCTGCCAGAGAAATGTAGCAACATGCGAGACTTACCTTAGAAGATGGGTTAAGGAAAGACAGACCTAAGTTTGCCTTTTTTAAGCTGTCTTCTTAGATAAGCATTCTTAGATTTAGAGAAAGCTTCTGACAGAGTCGACTAGGGTATACTGTCTGGAATTGCGACGGCAGCAAAATAAAGAACAGGGAGCGAAAGTAGACAGATTCATCATTAGAGAGTGTCCGCTATCTTTAATTACGCAAAATTGTCCAACGCCAGTCTGCAGATCGCTATTTATTTTGAACATAAAGAGCGGTCTGCAAACTGGACAGTTTTGTGGGGAGCGGAAGATTATTCACTACTTGTACAGAAACGAGACTGCAGCTATGAGAATTGAAAGACACGAAAAGAAAGCTGTGTTTGAGAAAGGAATGAGACAGGGTTGTAGCCTATCGCCTCTGCTTTTTAACCTCTACAGTGAGCAAGCTGTGTAGGAAACCAGGAAGAAATCCGGGAAATGGATTAAAGTCAAGGGTGAAGAAACGAAAACTTTGAGGTTTGTCGATGCTGAGGGAATTAGATTAGGGTCGAAATAGAGAGAAGATAAAATGCAGACTTGCTATAGCAAGAAAAACGTCTCTGGAAAGAGGAATTCGTTAATATCGAATTAAAATGTAAGCATAAGAATTTGTCTGGATTGTGGCCTTCCAGATATGAAGCCTCTGACATGTATTGCTACAGAGAAGTGCTGAAGATTAGATGGTTAGATAAAACAACTGACAAGGAGGTACTGATGTAGGTTTCGCACGTTGTGCAGGTATCAAGAGTTTTGCGCAGGATGAACTATCGTGGAGAGATGTATCAAACCGAGGATCCAAACAGCAAACAGTGGTACGCCTTCCGCACAACATTCCATGTCTGATACTTCCAACTTAAGTTGTTTGTAATGGTAAACTCAGGTAGCGATGAGGCATCATTCAGTCTTCAGGCACTGATTAACGATGTCGTAATGTTTATGCTTGTTTAATCGATTAAGCTTTTGAAACTGTTCAACATGGCGGGGTGAACTTTAACTGGGTGGTTGTGTCGTCGTCTGACTGGAAATCTGTACTGGAACCAAAGTGTTGGTGTCCGTGTCAATGGTCAGTTGCCAGAAGTAGTATCGATTGTGAAAGGAGTTCACCAGGGCTGCATTCTCTTTCAGTTTCTTTTCATCACCCGTTCTGAAAAGATTTTCCGAGATGGTCTTGGTGGAAAGCATCGAGGAGTGATGGTTGCAGGAGTTATCATCCATAACAGAGAGGTTGGGACATCAGCAAGAAGTACTTAACACTGTTACTGAACACAGCAGTGCCGTGGGCTTACGTTTAAAAGTCAAAGTAGATCGTTGTCAGCAGAAACCGAGATGAAATTCAGGTCGCTCTGGCACTCGGTAATGGTACGGTGAGAAGGGTTTCATCATATAATAATTTGGGATATTAAACCAATGATAACTGGGACTTCTCTCAAGAAATTCACTGCAGAATTGAACGGTCCACAAGTTCTAACAGTGACGTAAGTATTACACTTCGGAACTCGACACTTCGAAGCTATGTGGTGAGTATCCTATTCAATAGAATTGAATCGTGGACACTTATCACGGTACTAGAAGAGAAATTGGAGGCATTGGAAATGTAATATGTTAGGGATACCATGGACAGATAGTCACAGATGTGGCAATACTATGGCGTATGAACAAAGATTTAGAAATCATTAATAGTATCAAGAATAGAAAACACGAATACTTTGGCCATATAATGCGCAACAACAAATACAACCAGCTGTAACTAATACCTTAAGGAAAGGTTGATGGCTGACGCGATCCGTGACGTTTGGATTGAGCACAGAATCGCTATTCACAAAAGAGATGGACAAACAGTGGATCATGCTACTGATGACCAAAGTTCTTGTAGGAGGAGGCACTTGAAGAAGAAGAAGAAGAAGAAGAAGGCACCTAGGTATTTAACTGAACTGACAGCCTTTAAATTTATCTGATATATCATCATCAAAACTAAACTCACCGGAATTTCTTTGTACTCACTGGAGGCCTCACCCTTTTTTTTGTTGTTGAGGTTGAGGTTCAATTGCTACTTCTGATGAGAACACACTTGTGAGGAGTGGTGTCAAAAGCTTGCTGGAAATCTAGAAATATGGAGTGATCGTTACATCCCCTCTCGATAGCTGTCAGTATTTCGCTTGAATAAAGAGCAAGTTGTGTTTCACAAGGACGATATATGGGGTTGTAGAAAAATATCCGCTCACCAGTCACAATAAAAGGTTGTTTATTCGTCACACGACCGGTTTCGAGCTTGCGCCCATCTTCAGGTGTTTATACATTCTAATTATTCCCGAGGGCATGCGGCTCTACTGTGTGGTTAAATCATGATGACATCCTCTTGGGTAAAATAATCCGGATGTATAATAGCCCCCCCATTCGGATCTCCGGGCGGGGACTGCTAAGGAGGATGTCGTTATCAGGTGAAACAAAACTGGCGTTCTACAGATCGGAGCGTGGAATATCAGATCCCTTAATCCGCAGGTAAGTTAGAAAATTTTAAAAGGGAAATGAATGGGTTAAAATTAGATATAGTTAGAATCAGTATTCGGTGGCAGGAGGAACAGGACTTCTGCTCAATTGAATAAAGAGCTATAAATACAAAATCAAATAGGGGTAATGCAGGAGCAGGTTTAATAAAGAATAAAAAAATAGGAATGTGGATAAGCTACTGTGAACAGCATAGTGAACGCATTATTGTAGCCAAAATAGGCACGAGGCCCGCAACCACAGCAGAAGTGCAAATTTATATGCCGACAACTCCGCAGATGAGATGGAGATTGAGGATATGTATGATGAGATAAAAGAAATTATCCAGATAGTAAAGGGAGACTAACATTTAATTGTCATGGGTGACTGGAATTCGATAGTAGGAAAAGTAAGAGCAAGAAACGTAGTAGGTGAATATGGTATGGGGGAAAGGAATGAAAGAGGAAGACGCCTGGCAGAATTTTGCACAGAGCATAATTTAATCATAGCTAACGTATGGTTTAAGAATCATGAAAGAAGGTTGTGTACGTGGAAGATGCCCGGGTACACTGGAAAATTTGAGATAGGTTATAAGACAGAGATTTAGGAACAAAGTTTTAAATTGTAAGACATTTCCAGGGGCAGATGTGGACTCTGACCACAATCTATTGGTTATGAACAGTAGATTGAAACTGAATAAACTGCAAAAAGGTGGGAATTTAAGGAGATGGGACCTGGGTAAACTGACAGAACCAGAGGTTGTAGAGAGTTTCAGGGAGAGCATTAGGGAACGATTGATAACAATGGGGGAAAGACATACAGTAGAAAAACTTTGAGAGATGAAATAGTGAAGGCAGCAGAGGATCAAGTACGTAAAAAGACGAGGGCTAATAGAAATCCTCGGGTAATGCAAGAGATATTGTATTTAATCGATGAAAAGAGAAAATAAAAAAATATAGTAAATGAAGCAGGCGAAAGGCAATACAAAGGTCTAGAAAATGAGATCGACAGGAAATGCACGATGGCTAAGCAGGAGAGGCGAGAGCACAAATGCAAGCATGTAAAGCATACATCAGTAAGGGTACAATAGATTATGACATCAAGAAAACTAAAGAGACCTTTCGAAAAGAGAATCATCTGTATGCGTATCAAGAGCTCAGATGGAAAACCAGTCCTAAGCAAAGAAGGGAAAGCAGGATGGTGAAAGGAGCATATAGAGGGTCTATACAAGTGAGCTGTACGTGAGGGCAATATTATAGAAATGGAAGAGGATGTAGAGAAATGGGAAGGAAGATATGAGACTGCGTGAAGAATTTGACAGAGCTCTGAAAGACCTAAGTCGAAACAAGGCTCCAGGATTAGACAACATTCCGTTAGAGCTTCTGATAGCCTTGAGAGAGCCAGGCATGACAAAACTCTTCCATCTGGTGAAGAAATGTCTGAGACAAGTGAAATACCCTCCTGCTTCAAGAAGAATATAATAATTTCAATTCCAAAGAAAGCAGGTGATGACAGGTGTGAATATTACCAAACTATCAGTTTAATATGTCACGGTTGCAAAATACTAATCGAATACTTTACAGAAGAATAGAAAATGTGATAGAAGCCAGCCACTGGGAAGATCAGTTTGGGTTCTGGAGAAATGTAGTAACACGCGAAACAGTACTGACCTTACGACTTCTCATCTACATCTACATGATTACTCTACAATTCACATTTACGTGCTTGGCAGAGGGTTCATCGAACCGCAATCATACTATCTCTCTACCATTCCACTCCTGAACAGCGCGCGGTGAAAACGAACACTTAACCTTTCTGTTCGAGCTCTGATTTCTCTTATTTTATTTTGAAGAGCATTCCTACCTATGTAGGTTGGGCTCAACAAAATAGTTTCGCATTCGTAAGAGAAAGTTGGTGACTGAAATTTCTTAAATAGATCTCGTCACGACGAAAAACGTCTTTGCTTTAATGACTTCCATCCCAACTCGTGTATCATATCTGCCACACTCTCTCCCCTATTACATGATAATACAAAACGAGCTGCTCTTTTTTGCACCCTTTCGATGTCTTCCGTCAATCCCACCTGGTAAGGATCTCATAGACGATAGCTTAAGGAAAGGCAAACCTACGTGTATAGCATTTGTAAACTTAAAGAAAGTTTTTCACAATGTTGACTGGACTACTCTCTTTCAAATTCTAAAGATGGCGGGGGTAAAATATGGGGAGCTAAAGGCTGTTTACAGTTTGTACAGAAATCAGATGGCAGTTATAAGAGTCGAGGGGCGTGAAAGGGAAGCAGTGGTTAAGAAGGGAGTGAGACAGGGTTGTAGCCTATTTCCGATGTTATTCAATCTGTATATTGAGCAAGCACTAAAGGAAACAAAAGAAAAATCTGGAGCAGGAATTAGAATCCATGGAGAAGAAATAAAAACTTTGAGGTTTGCCGACGACAATTTAATTCTGTCGAGAGACGGCAAAGGACCTGGAAGAGCAGCTGAAGAGAAAGGACAGTTTCTTGAAAGCAGGATATAAGATGAACATCAACAAAAGCTCCTATGTTATTCAATCTGTATACTGAGTAAGAAGTAAAGGAAACAAAAATTTGGGATAGGAATTAAATTGCAGGGAGAAGGAATAGAACTTTGAGGTTTGCCGATGACATTGTAGCTCTGTTAGAGAGAGCCAAGGACTTGGAAGAGCAATTAAATGGAATGGACAGTGTCTTGAAAAGAGGATATAAGATGAACATTAACAAAAGCAAAACGAGAATAATGGAGTGTTGTCGAATTAAGCCAGGCGATGCTGAGGGAACTAGGCTAAGAAATGCGACACTTGATGTAGTATATTAATTTTGATATTTGAGAAGCAAACGAACTGATGATGGTCGAAGTAGTGAGGATATAAAATGTAGACTGGCAATGGCAAGAAAAGCGTTTCTGAAGAAGAGAAAGTTGTTAAAGTTGAGTATTGATTAAGTGTCAGGAATTCCTCTCTGAAAGTATTTGTAGGAAGTGTAGCAACGTATGAAAGTGAAACATGGACAATAAACATTTTAGACAAGAAGAGAATAGAGGCTTTTGAAATGTGGTGCTACAGAAAAATGCTGAAGGTTAGATGGGTAGATCACGTTACCAATAAGGAGGTATTGAATAGAATTGGGGGGGAAGAGAATTTGTGGTACAACCTGAATAGAAGAAGGGATCGGTTTGTAGGACTCATTCTGAGGCATCAATGGATCACCAATTTAGTACTGGAGTGAAGCGTGGAGGGTAAAACTGGTAGAGGGAGACCAAGAGATGAATACACTGAACAGATTCAGAAGGATTTAGGTTGCAATAGTTACTCGGAAATGAAGAGGCTTGCACATTATAGAGTAGCATGGAGAGCTGCGTCAAAGCAGCCTTTGCACTGAAGACCACAACAATACAGTTCAGAAAGGCCAATCTCAGTGCTAGAGCTAATAAGCAAATTTAAAAGTTAGTTTAGAATTCAGTGCTAACATAGTAGGGAAGTTGCGCTCTTTTTATTCCTATAGCATTTTGTCTGTTGAAAGACGTAATAGAAAACGACAAGTAATTGTTGCGAGTCCTCAGTATTCAGGTTCGCTAGGCTATTTGATAAGAGTCCAACTGATATTTAAGTTGTGGTTTTAGCATGCATAAAAGTAAGCATAAGCACTCCGCAATCTACTATACAATGCATGGCAGGAGGTACTTCTTAACATTACTACCGATTTTTTACCTATTCCATTGGTTTACTAAGCATGGGAAAAATGGCTGTCTGCTTCGGAACGCGCCTTAATCTCTCTCATCTTATTTTCACGATTCATACGCGAAATGAGCGATAATGGCTGCATAATGGTCGCACATTGTCGGATACAGTTTCTCCAATTACATCCGACAAAGTTCCACGATGTCTATGTCTCCTTTATTCCAAGGATTCCCATTTGATTTCGCCAGACCTTTCTGTTAGACCATCGTATGAGCTACATCGGACTGTTGCCAAGATAGTTACGCGTCTCCGAATTCTTTAAATATCTGCTGTCGTGTCTACTCGATAAGGAATCCAAACGCTGGGACAGTACTCTAGAATTGGTCGCAATTTTGTTTAGTATGCGATTTCTTATACTGAGGCACCAAATTCTCCTAGAATCCATCCTGCCTTTGGACCAGAAGAACGATTAGAACTGTGTACAGTCTTTCAGAAGATCCTACAGCGTTCTTTTTGAGGTCCTCAGTCCCGAAACTGATTTGTTGTAGACCTCCGCGCTAGTCTCTCCTGCACAAGCCTCCTCATCTCCGAATAATTATTGCAACCTACATTCATGCGAACCCGCTAACTATGTCCAGTCCTTAGTCCTTCTTTTCAATTTTTACCCAACACCTCTCTCCATAGCTGAACTAACGATTCGCTGATGCTTCAGGGTGTTGCCTTTTTTCCCCACTAACCTCCTGATTACATGTCTATCCATCTAGTTTTTATACTCCTCTGTGTAACCTGTCTCAAAATCTTCCATTCTCTTCTTCTCTGAACTGCTTTCCGACCACGTTTCAATTCCATACGAGATTATATACGACACAAATGCCTTCAGCTAACATTACGAATATTTCAGTTCATATTAAATGTTAACAAATTTCTCTTTTCTTGTTATTCTCAGACTGCATTTGATATATCTACTTCAGTTGTCTTTAGTTATTTTACTACCTAAACAGCATCACTCATCTTCTACATTTTCCAATCTAATTGCATCAAGATAATATGATTTAATTCAACTACATTCTATTGTTATTGCTTTACTTGTGTTGACGATCATATTATGACCTCTATTCAAGATATTATCGACTCCGTTCAATAATTTTGCGAAATCGTTTGCCATTTCTGATAGAATTACGAACTCATTTGCAAACTGCTAAATATTTATTTCTTCCCCTTGAACGTTTATTTCACTTCCAAATTTCTCCTTGGTTTTCTTCACTGTTTTCTGAATGCATAGAGTGAAGAGCAAGAACCCTGCCTCGGCCCTTTCTCAGCTAGTGCTTCCCTTTCGTGCCCTTCGATTCTTATAAATGCAGTCTGAGTTCTGTTCATTCAGCAGACACCCTATCACTCCCTGTATTTTGCCCTTGTTACTTTCAGAATTTGAAGAAAATGTATTCGAATCAATACTATTAAAAGTTTTCTCTAAATCTACTAATGCTATAAACATAGGTTTACCTTTGTTCAGTCTATTTATTCAAGATGAGTCGCATGGTCAGACGGTTCGCGCGATCATAGTTTCTCTGCAACCGAAACTGAACTTCCTCGATGTCGGCTTCCTCCAGTTTCTCCCTTTTTCTGTACATAATTTGTGTCAGTATTCTATTACATTGATGCTTACGTAATATTCACATATCTCAGCATCTGACTTCTTCGGAAAAGTAATTAAACAATTTCTTTTCGAAGTTTGACTATATTTAGTCCGTCTTATATATGTTGCACAGAGGGTATAATAGTTCTCTCATGGCTGGTTCTCCAAGAATATCTGTTATTCTGAGGGGACGTCGTCTACTGCAGGGAACGCTTTTCGACTGAGGTCTATCAGAGCTCTGTGAAATTCTTCTCGGAGTATCATACTTTTACTTCCCATCTTGTCATCGTTTACTTGCTCTTCTCTTTCTGTAATTTCATCTTCATGTTTGTTTTGCTTATACAGCCCCTCTGAGTATTCCTTTCACTTTTCAAACGTACCGTCTTTGGTTAACACGGGCTTGCTTTCTGAGTTATTTATATTCGTACACGCGCTCACCTTTCCTTAAAAGGCCCCTTTAATTTTCTTATAGGCTGCAGTTGTCTTTCGCCTAGTCACGCGAATTTCCACAGACTTGCATTGCAGTACTAGCCGTTCCGGCTCTTCCTATTTGCACGCCGGCCTTGTGACCGAGTGGCTCTAGACGCTTCAGTCCGGAACCGCGCTGCTGCTACGGTCGCAGGTTCGAATCCTGCCTCGGGCATGAATGTGTGTGATATCCTTACGTTAGTTAGGTTTAAGTAGTTCTAAGTTCTAGGGGACTGATGACCTCAGATGTTAAGTCCCATAGTGCTCAGAGCCATTTGAAACATTTGAACCTATTTGCTCTTCCTACCAATCTCATTTTTACCGTGTATATATTCACTTTTGTCTGCTTCATTTCCTGCATTTATATTAAGCGTGAGAAATCAGTTCCCCACGTCATTTTGCACTGGGAAATTGAGATAAATAAGTGGGCAACATCAAATAATTACCTGATAAATAAGTAGTACTGTGTTGGCGCTTCGTCACTACAGACCTCTACATTAATGGGACGTCTGATGTTGCTCCCTTGTTCCTTTAGTGTGTGTGTGTGTGTGTGTGTGTGTGTGTAGGCCGCATCCGCTAAAAGAAAGAAGCGGCGATCTCTGCGGGCGGGCGGGCTTCAGAACGCGAGGCCCCAGAATGTAAATCACCGACGGCGAGCATAAACATGTCAAGTGGCCACTTAGCGGCGGCCTGTCTCACCGACCGCCTCACTATTTCATTCAAACTGCAAAAATTGCAATTTGTCAGCCTGCTAAGGGGACGCGACAGTCGCAAGGAAGAAAGAAACCAAGACAGCTGCGGTGGCGGTGGCAATGGAGGCGGCGGGGGCGGCGGGGGCGGGCCACCGCGCGGGATGCCGGGCCAGAGGAGCGACGCAGGGATTTATGCGCGGCTCCGATCGCGGGGCCGCTTTTTCTGAGACTGGAGCGGTGGTTGAGCCGGGCGCTTTCCAGCGACTGTCCAGGCGCCGTGGACAGCCTCCAGACGACACCTGCCCCCAACCCAGCGCGGTCGCAGGAGAACCAGCGCACGCGACACCTAGCAGAGGGCATCGTCAGGGGTGCCCTAGTGACAGCTAGTAATCTGTATATACACCGTTGAGCCAAAACACTATGACCATCTGCTTAATAGTTTGTCGTCTTTGGAACGAAATACATCCCTTACTCTGGGGATCAGTGATCTGACACTTTGGTAGGTTTGTGAAGGTACGTGACATTATATGACTACCCACGAGTCATGTAACTCGCGTAAATAATGGGCCGCTGATTTGCTTACGCGATGATGTTGCCCGATAGTGACCAAGATGGGTTCCACAGGATTTACCTTAGGCGAATTTGGTCGCTGAGGCATCAAAGTGAGTTCACTATAAATGGGACTTAACATCTATGGTCATCAGTCCCCTAGAACTTAGAACTACTTAAACCTAACTAGTCTAAGGACGTCACACAACACCCAGTCATCACGAGGCAGAGAAAATCCCTGACCCCGCCGGGAATCGAGCCCGGGAACCCGGGCGCGGGAAGCGAGAACGCTACCGCATGACCACGAGCTGCGGTCTGAGTTCACTATAATGCTTCTCAGACCAGCTGCAGGAGGTGCTGGCTTTGAGGCACCGACAATTATACAACTGAAAGATGAAATCGCCGATAGGTAAGACATCAACCTTGAAGGGATGCAGGTGGCTCCCAGCTGTCTGCGTGTCTTCGTTTACTACCGCAGGTCCCATGCAAGCGAAGGAAAATGTCTCCCGCAGTATAATACTGCTACCACCAGCCTGTGTCCCTAGCGCGCTGCACGTTTCGAGCCTTCGTTCACCTCGGTGACGACGTTTGTGGAGACGACTATCGACCCACTATAGCAAAAATGTGATTCAACCGAAGAGCCGACGCGTTCCCATTGATCGACGGTGGAATCTTGACAGTCCCTTGTCCACTGCAGGCGTAGTTGACGATGTCCTTGGGTCAACATGTGAACACGCAGGGGTGGTCTGCTGCGGAGCTCCATGTTCAACAATGTACGATGAACGTTCTCCGAAACACTTTTGCTTGTGCACCAACTTTGCGCTCCTTCGGCTGAGATACCACAGATCACCATCTATCCTACTTCACAGAGCAGAGAAGCCTCTGAACAACACCTTTTGTGAAGAGTCGTGGACGTCCAACCGTTTAGCCCCTAGTGTTGGTTTCACTGTCCTTTTTCCTATTTCCGACAGTAGCATGTCAACATTCAGTCAGCTCTGACGTTTTCGAGATACTCGTTCACTAGTTCTATGTAGAAACAATCTGTACTTTGTCAAAGACGCTTCTTTCAATGAATTTCTCCATATCTTCGCTAGGGTGATCCCCAGCCCTTGTCTGCTCCGCTCACGTACCTTCGTTACCGCGTCACGTGCTCGCAACGCCACCAGGCGACATCCAACGTCGTGGTGGGCAGTGGCCTTAATGCTTTGGCCTATCAATGTACCCAAACGATGTGGCGGATAGAGTGAGGTGCATTGCGCAGCTGATGATGCTATACTGTGCAGGATGTGTCTTCGTTGAGTGACTGTGGAAGGATACAAGACGACAGGTAAAATTTCAATTTCTTTCCACGCGAACCAACACGATCATGAGGCTTAGTTTTTTTACTGCCGAATTTAGTTCCTTGATTCGCTTCCAGCCAAATGGTTCAGATGGCTCTAAGCACTAAGGGACTTAACATCTGAGGTCATCATTTCTCTAGACTTAGAACTACTAAACCTAACTAACCTAAGGACATCACACACATCCATGCCCGAGGCAGGAATCGAACGTGCGCCCGTAGCTGTCTCGCGGTTCCAGACTGTAGCGCCTAGAATCGCTCGGCCACTCCGGCCGGCCCAATTGCCATTCCTTGCATCAAGTGTCGATCCTCTGCAGGTGTTCCAGCGTTCCACTAAATTACGTCGTTACGTGGACCTCTGACACTCTCTAGGAGTACTTCTGAATACTACCATCCTTCAAGAATGGCATGCTGTGTTCGCTTTGTTAGAAACTCTCCACTTCAATCACACAGTTGGCCTGATATTCCATAAATTCATATTTTCTCCACTAGGCTGCAATGCCGAACTGTATCGAACGCTAATATTATGTAAATGCTTCGCAACACAAGAATGAATACCTGGAGGAAGAAGACATTCTTTTCACCAAAAACTGTTGTAAAAGTTCAGAGAAATGGCATTTTCGGCTGACTGCAGAACGATTTTACTGCTACCAACGTAAATCCCTTTTTCTTTGCGAGTGAAACAGGAGAGGCTGTAGTACAAGGTACCCTCCACCATGCACCTATGGTGGCTTACGGAGTAAGTATGTAGATGCAGATGTAGAGAGCGGGAATGTCAATGCAAGGAGTGTAGTGTGCTGGGAGTGTGGCCAGCTTCAAACAGAAGTAGTCACAAGATGCTAGAAGACACTGCTGTTTACATTTTGCACTAACGTAAGAAGTTAACTTTAACATTACATGTATTTGCTCTGTTTACACAGACGTATTTGTCAGCAACAGCAGAGGAGCTGAAAAGTTGCCGCTACAGTCACTTTTCATATGTTAAGTACCACAAAATACTACTTTCAGTTATTATGTGCTGATTAATATCGAGGCACAGTGCAATAAATGAATAAAATCTTAGGGCTACTTTATATGACTGTATGGTAATATATCTACTAGACAAGTGCTAGGTAAATTCGGTAGTGCGGAGTGTGGAAGCAGCAGTCTGTTGAACGTGTATGAAACGGTAGTGAGCTAGGTGCTGGCGTTGTAAGGTGCTAGACACAATTTAAATATAAATATAGTTTCAACGTCAATTTATTTACCATAAATTAAAAATAACACAAGGCTCGTTTACTACTTTTGACAGAACATTCACAAAGAACAGTTAACAACGCTTAATGTTTTAGTTAGAGATTAGTGAAACTTGAATGTTAAATTTAAAAGTAAACAAAAAATTTAAATTTTCTTAAAGTTTGTGTTTAGGAATACCAAAATTTTATAATTTACAAAATGAAAATTAATGTTTTAACAGAACACATAGTAAAATTATAGTATAGTCAAACGACAGAATAAATTACAAGTCGAATTAAATTCGGGTGATGCTGAGGGAATTAGATTAGGAAATGAGACACTTAAAGTAGTAAATGAGTTTTGTTATTTGGGGAGCAAAATAATTGATTTTGGTCGAAGTAGAGAGGACATAAAACGTAGATTGGCAATGGCAAGGAACGCGTTTCTGAAGAAGAGAACTCTGTTATCATCGAGTATAGATTTAAGTGTCAGGAAGTCGTTTCTGAAAGTATTTGTATGGAGTGGACCCATGTATGGAAGTGAAACGTGGACGATAAGTAGTTTGGACAAGAAGAGAATAGAAGCTTTCGAAACGTGGTGCTACAGAAGAATGCTGAAGATTAGATGGGTATATCACATAACTAATGAGGAAGTATTGAGTAGAATTGGGGAGAAGAGAAATTTGTTGTACAACTTGACTAGAAGAAGGGATTGGTTGGGAGAACATATTCTGAAGCATCAAGGGATCACCAATTTAGTAATGGAGGGCAGCATGGAGGGTAAAAATTGCAGATGGAGACCAAGAGATGAATAAACAGATTCAGAAGGATGTAGGTTGCAGTAGGTACTGGGAGACGAAGAAGCTTGCACAGGATAGAGTAGCATGGAGAGCTGCATCAAAGCAGTCTCTGGACTGAAGACCATAACAACAGAAGTGAATCATGTTAAAGCTGCGGTCTCTTAGGCAAGTCAGATTTGAAAACGCGAAGGCCAGGTTTAAATGCGGCAACAATCAACTGCTTATGGTTAGTAACTTTGGAAAACAATGGCCTCCGCATAAATAATTTTAATTTCACCAATTCGTGTATGAATACAGCAAGCCTGGCTATAACACACCAAAGTCTTTAGATACGAGAGCAATAAATAACAGATAGATTAAATAGAAATAAATCTAACATCGCTGCCATAGTTACACTGCAGCCATTTCGGCCAGTTTTCCAAACGCTCAACAGATTCACACCAAGATGCACTGAAGTGTCAAAGAATCTGGTATAGGCATGCGTATTCAAATACAGAGATAAGTAAACAGGCAGAATATGGCTCCGCGGTTTGCAACTGCTATATAAGACAACATGTGTGTGGTGAGTTGTTTGATCGTTCACTGCTGCCATAATGGCAGGTTATCAAGACTTGAGCGAGTTTGAACGTGATGTTATAGTCGGTGCACGAATGATGCGACACAGCATCTCCGAAGTAGCTATGAAGTGGGGAATTACCAGTACGACCATTTCATGAGTGTACCGTGAATATCAGGAATCCTGTAAAAGATCGTATCTTCGACATCTTTGCAGCCGGAAAAGGATCCTGCAAGAATGGCTCCAACGACGAGTGAAGAGAATCGTTCAACGGGACAGAAGTGCAAACCTTCCGCAAATTGCTGCAGATTTCGTTGCTGGGTCATCATTAAGTGTCAGCGTGCCGACGATTCAAAGAAACATCATCTCCTGTGCCCTTGATGATTGCACGACACAAAGCTTTACACATCGCCTGGGCGCATGAACACCGACATTGGAACTGTTGATCACTGGATACATATTGCCTGGTCAGACTAATCTCGTTTCTAATTGTATCGAGTGGATGGATGTGTACGAGTATAGAGACAACCTCATAAATGCATGGACCTTGCATGTCAGCAGGGGTCTGTTCAAGCTGTTGGGGGCTCTGTAATGGAATGGGGCGTGTGCAGTTGGAGTGATATGGGCCCCTCATACGTGTATATACGACTCTGACAGGTGACACGTACGTAAGGAACTTGTCTGATTACCTGCATCCATTCTTGTCTGTTGTGCATTCCGACGGACTTGGGCAATTGCACCAGGACAATGCGACACCTCACATGCCAGGAATTGTTACAGGATGGCTCCAGGAACACTCTTCTGAGCTTAAACATTTCCGCTAGACTCCAAACTCCCCTGAAATGAACATTATTGAGCAAATCTGGGATGTCTTGCAACTTGATGTTCAGAAGAGATCTCCACCCCCTCGTACTCTTACGGATTTATGGCAGCCCTGCAGGATTCATGATGACAGTTCCCTCCAGAGCTATTTCAGACATTAGACGAGTCATTGGCAAGTCGCGCTGCAGATCTGATGCGTGTTCGCGGGGGCCCTACACGATATTATGCACGTGTATTAGTTTCTTTGGCTCTTCAGTGTAACTATGTAACGACTGAATGTCCTCTGGAAAACTTTAATACATTTACGTTGATCGCAACCAGAATACAACTTACGGAATTGCTAGCTTACTAGCCGACATAGAACAACTTGAGATAAGTTAATTGGGTTAGAAATAAACACACTTGCGTGATAGCACCGAGCATGGCTAAGCAGGAAATCACTCCTTCACATTGTTTGAACACAGCGTAGTCCGAATGCGCTCAGGACCTTTGAAGGGCTCGAATCACTGTGCAGTTTAGTCTGAAACAGCATGGCGGAAATTGACGGTACACTTCCGGGGTCAAAAACCTCACTAGCACTGGATTGTGGTAAGTTAGATGTTCACCAAATGAAGCACATACATTCGTGCAGAGGCAGCGCAGGGCCAAGCGTTCTCAGTTTGGTGCTAACAGCTGACAGAGTAATCGTACTCTCGGCTTCAGAACTGCGAGCTCTCCCCAATACAGGCAGCAAGCAACGGTTCCCACCAACAGGCAGCGACCACACCAGAGGTAAACACTTCCGCTACACATCAACAAGTGGATCATCTCGGTGAACCAATCTATCAGCAACAGTACGGAACCATCCCCCCCCCCCCCCCCCCCCTCCCCCACGGAGCGCATGGTCACGCCTTTAATAAGCTACGTTTTCCTAGCAGCGGGAACTTCCCGCAACAAGCTGCATAAAACTCACGCGAGACGGCTTTCCCAATTCGCACAACGATAACACACCAGACCGTTTTCCCTGTGTGCATAAAACGTTGTGTCCCTGCGGACATTAGACGACATTGGGCGTAGACCCACACGTCGAAAAAAATCTCGTGAGTAACAGTTTACTAGAAGATCTCGCTAAAAAAATAAAAAAAAAAGACTTGAGGACCGACAGACTTTTCGAAATTTATCGACAAGCTAGTGGAGCTCGTGGCGACTCCCGTAATCTTGAAATTTCTTGACTAGTTGTTAGTGCTTGGTTTCTGGTTGTTAGTGATTGTTTTTTCTGGTCTCAGGCGTGGTTATTGTCAATTTTGCTTTGCTAGAAGACGCCACATTTTACTATCTTTAAAATTCGTCGTAAAAGCAGGTTTCGTAGTGGAACTGAATATTTCGTATTCTTTCTCTCCTTAACTTTGGTGGATTAATGAATGAATAAAGTCGATAATTTGTAAGCAAGTACTGGCCAAATTAATTTTACACTCTTGAAAGTAAGTTAAATTAACTTCAAATGTTATTTTTGTGAGTTATTATGATTTCCATGTTCATTAATGCTGGCAGTCAAAGATGCTATGCCTATAATAACTTCGGTTCGATTTGAAGGAAAAATGACGATCGCTGCACAATGTAGCTATCGAAAATAATTAAAATTCTCACAATTTCAGCTTTGAATTAAACCCTATCCACTGAAATTCCTTGGCTCACTTTCCTGAATTCACTTTAAAAAATTGATCAGTTCTTTATAGTAGTAAACCTTTTCCGTTCCACAAAAATAATTGCTTTCAGAGAAGGTGGAAAGTATTTTTGAAAAGTATTACCAAGCAAGGTGGTGGAGTGGTTAGCACACTGGACCCGCATTCGGGAGGGCGACGGTTGAAACCCACGTCCGGTCATCCGGAGTTAGGTTTTCCGTGATTTCCCTAAATCACTTCAGGAAAATGCCGGGATGGTTCGTTTGAAAGGGTACGGCCGATTTCCTTCCCCACCCTTCCCTAATCCGAGCTTGTGCTCCGTCTGTAATGACCTCGTTGTCGACGGGACGTTAAACGCCGACCTCCTCCTCCTTCTCCTAAGTCGAGCTAACACAACACAGACAACGTAAGACGAGATCAGCTGAGACAAAATGACCAAGCGACAAAAATGAGAGCGAGAGACAATTGTCCTGACTGTATAAAACAACAGTTGACGTAACTATAACTTTTTTAAACTTGTAAGTTCATTCACTACTTTTAAAATGGTTATTCTTAAATATTTTACTGTGACACAAAAACATTAAAGAAATTATTTAAATTCATTGCTTATGGACACATAATAGGGGCTTTAACCCTGAAACTGAGGAAAATTCATGGCAGCATCAAAAAATTTAGACTAAACCATATATGCGAAGCAAAAAACCGTATTTGCAATGTTATTATGGACTTGCAGACCACAAACCAGAGAGATCAAGGATATACCAACAACACTACGATTCTATAGGAAAAGTGCAGAGTCTCACCATCATCTCTCTTTCCTGAGCTGGCCACTATGGCTAAGCGGTTCTAGGCGCTTCAGTCTGGAACCGCGCGACCGCTACGGTCACAGGTTCAAACCCTGCCTCGGTCATGGACGTGTGTGATATCCTTAGTTAGGTTTAAGTAGTTATAAGTTCTAGGGGACTGATGACCTCAGATGTTGTCCCATAGTGCTCAGAGCCATTTGAACCATTTTTCGTCTTCCTGCTTGTACCTCAAATGTTGACATGAGGTAGGCCCTAGATACAACAATATCACTACTGCAGAACAGATACATACAATAAGTGAAACGTGCTTTCTATATTACGGTATTTGGGGCTATTTTCTGTCATTCTGCCGCAATATAATTCACTCGAACCATGACTCACTGTTTTTGTCTCATTCTCAGTGCCATTTCCTACTTTCGAAAACAGTAAAAGCTACACGTATTGCAACGTAACCTAACAGTACTGGTGGTGGTAAAAGTCTACCTATGTAGGTAGATTACCGTCGCTTTGACATGTCCTACCGCTCCTGCAAACTACCGTCTGTAGTAAATGGTTTCTTAAATTCGCGTGGTCCACGAAATTACTGGCCCCTGCGAGTTATTGCTGGGTATTAATAATTTCTAGCGGAAGGTTTTAAAAAACCGGTAGAAATTTGAACGCAACAGATAACGCATTTTTTTTTTGAACCACTACAGAAGGCACCTATACAGGGCTTAACAGGCAGTATATAGCTTTTATTTGCTTTCATAACCCAGAATTCGACTGTGGTACTGACTGTCACCTATTCTTTATGATGGAAGGAGTAAATAATCAGTCGAGGGTAGCTATTAATTGACATTTATTCAGTACCGATGGTATTTCAACAACTAGTCGTGTTTCTCTTGCAATGTACATCATCAAAACCGGTCTCTAGTTAGCATGGTTCAGTTTCGCCACGTAATTATGGAATGGGGCAGAGGAGTGCAGACTTGACTTCAATGTAATCTTATACAACCGCACAATTATACCTAAACCCTCGGTTATTACATTCTGTTGCTATAGATTACTCAGAACAAGTTCCGCAGAGACAATACAAGCAAAACTAGGTCAGGGTTGAAGAGTATTTCGCAAATCTTTATCAAATCAGTGGGCATTAAAATCCGATACTTTTCCCAGTGGCACGAGTATTTTACTTAACGCACAACATCGCCAACAAATCGCACAAGAAACATCACTTCAGTGCTGTTCAACCCACATGGCCAAGTTTCAGTAGCCAACAGAAACCCAGAAAAATATGGGCACACACAATTATTCCTTCCCTATTTTACACTTGCTCACTATCGTATGATTATTCATCGTGTACAATATATTTTCAGACCGAAACTACAATTTATCAATGCGGCGGTTGCTCCAACCGACCACGTGGCGCTAAAGCAAGTTCACAAAGAAAACATATGGAAAATAAATAAAAATCCCCAAAATATTACTGTAAATGGAAGAGCAGATTAAAATAGATTGAAGGAGTGAATTTCCGTTAAGCACAGAGCAATAACGTGACCGTGAGCTTAAGGCACATGGTGCGTTGCCTGAACAAGGCACTAACGCAAGGTCTATAAAATTCGAGTAAATTAAGAAAACCATTTCCCTTATGGGGTTTAGTGGTAATTTCGTACCTGATTTCGACATCCGGACCTCATTACAGAGCAGATTTCAGACAATCTAATACCTATGTTAACATTACCAAAACGAGAGCTACGTCTCCATGTGTGTCCAGCACCACGACCCAGGAGCAAGTGCTCTTCCAACCGAATTCGCCTAACCGTTCCGCTTACAAACGTGGTGGGGATGGCGCGCCAACCTGACAGAGCCAATAGGCGCACCTACGTGTCACCTTTGCCCTAACCTGCAAACTTGGTCTCTGCTAAACTTGTTCACGCTTGGGGGGTTGGTACTACCCTACCCCAGAACAACCATTCATGCAGTGTTACAATCTGTGACTAAAGCTTTCTGCTAGTTCACGCACTCACTCATTTATACCGTCCAGGCCGCACAAAGGAATGGAAAATGGGAAACGTGGTACACAACAGAAAAAAATCAATAAATAACACTGTTTAGTCCATTCTCTCCTTTTGGACACCAGCTGAGGTATTACCTGCAAGAGAAGAAACTCCTGCTAATAATTTCTGCGTGCTAGCAATTTAATAAAACATTGGAATGGTACAACAAGTTCCGTTTCAGTATATACATTTTAATTAGTCTGGAAGAAAAGCAGTCAAATACGATCCAGTGAGGTCAACACTTTCGTTATACGCAGTAGGAGTTCGGCAAATCGGCATTTATTCTACTGGAACCATGGCCCAGCAGTACATATAACAATCAATATTACGTCACGTCCCCCGACAGTTTACATTAACGTAGTTATTACTGAGAAACTTCCCCTAATGTCACTGTGAGGTTTTTTGCTGGTGTAGTTGGTTTCTCCAGCGGCCACGCCGCAGTGGTAACACCGGTTCCCGTCAGATCACCAAAGTTAAGCGCTGTCGGGCTTGGTTAGCACTGGAATGGGTCACCGTTCGGGTCTGCGGAGCGGTGTCGGCAAGCGGGGTGCACTCAGCCCTTGTGAGGCCAACTGAGGAGCTACTTGACAGCCGGGAGAGCCGTGTGCTCGACGCATGCCCCTCCATATCCGCATCCAGTGACGCCTAACGGCGGAAGATAACCGTTGGGCCGGTCGATACCATTGGGCCTTCAAGGCCTGTCCAGACAACGCAAGATACAAGCGTATTCCGTAATACACTATGTGATCAAAAGTATCCGGACACCCCCAAAAACATACATTTATCATATTAGGTGCACTGTGTTGCCACCTCCCGGCAATCGTCCAACAGATGTGAATACATTCCCACTGCATTCTTATCGTTGCACACGTAAATTTTTCTCGCTGAACACTTTTGATTTTTTACAGAAAAGATTTCTAGCACACACCACATGGTTTATGTTTGTAAGCACTTTGTATTGTATCAAACCATGTGATGTGTGCTAGAAATCTTTCTGTGACAAATCAAAAGTGTTCGGCGAGAAAAAGTTATGTGTGCAACGATAAGAATGCAGTGGGAATGTATTCTCATCTGTTGGACGAATGTAATGAAAGCAAACACTCCAAACCGACGGTTTACGAAGTCACATCCAATGAAAATCTGTAACGCAACCATCTGTGTGGCGTGCTTATAATTATGTATCATTTATGTTTTAGGATAATTAATCTGTAAAAAAACGTTGTACTGAAAGCATGAAAACCGTCTGAAGATGAATCATAACGGTTCGAAGCCGGTAACAGTAGCCTTTGAATAAAGGAACTGAAAATGTCTCAACACTATCAACATATGCTGTTTCTTTGGGCTGTCAAATGTTACCTCAACTTCTGTAACGTCCTAATTGTTATTATTTCTCTTTCTTAACGTGACAGGCATTTTCAGAATGACGATGAGGTGGTTTTCTAGATGGAGTGTGTCCTGAACGGCGAAAACGTAGATTTCTACAACCGATGCCGTCATGCCATCCAGCGTTGGGAAACTGTATCTAATTAAAGGGTGGATTTACCTTGTTTGATGTACCCGTGGTCTAGGGGTAGCGTCTTTGATTCATAATCAAAACGTCTTCGGTACCGGGTTCGATCCCCGCCACTGCCTAAATTTTGTTAAATAATCAGCATTGGCGGCCGAAGACTTCCGGCATAATAAGTCAGCCTCATTCTGCCAACGGCCTTGTCAAAGAGGGCGGAGGAGATGATAGAGGTTCAGGGCACTCTCTTGTCCTGGGGTGGGAAATTGCCCCTAAAGGCGGAAGAATCAGCAATGATCAACGATATGAGGATGCAGAAGGCAATGGAAACCACTGCATTAAAGACACGTAACGTGTATCCACAGGACATGTGGCCTGTAGTTGAAGAAGTGTCATGATGATCTCTCCATTGGCAAAAGATTCCGGAATACTCCCCCATTCGGATCTCCGGGAGGGGACTGCCAAGGGGGAAGTTACCATGAGAAAAAGATTGAATAATCGACGAAAGGATAATGTTCTACGAGTCGGGGCGTGGAATGTCAGAAGCTTGAACGTGGTAGGGAAACTAGAAAATCTGAAAAGAGAAATGCAAAGGCTCAATCTAGATATAGTAGGGATCAGTGAAGTAAGGTGGAAGGAAGACAAGGATTTCTGGTCAGATGAGTATCGGGCAATATCAACAGCAGCAGAAAATGGTATAACAGGTGTAGGATTCGTTATGAATAGGAAGGTAGGGCAGAGGGTCTGTTACTGTGAACAGTTCAGTGACCGGGTTGTTCTAATCAGAATCGACAGCAGACCATCACCGACAACGATAGTTCAGGTATACATGCCGACGTCGCAAGCTGAAGATGAACAGATAGAGAAAGTGTATGAGGATATTGAAAGGGTAATGCAGTATGTGAAGGGGGACGAAAAACTAATAGTCATGGGCGACTGGAATGCTGTTGTAGGGGCAGGAGTAGAAGAAAAGGTTACAGGAGAATATGGGCTTGGGACAAGGAATGAAAGAGGAGGAAGACTAATTGAGTTCTGTAACAAGTTTCAGCTAGTAATAGCGAATACCCTGTTCAAGAATCACAAGAGGAGGAGGTATACTTGGAAAAGGACGGGAGATACGAGAAGATTTCAATTATATTACATCATGGTCAGACAGAGATTCCGAAATCAGATACTGGATTGTAAGGTGTACCCAGGAGCAGATATAGACTCAGATCACAATATAGTAGTGATGAAGAGTAGGCTGAAGTTCAAGACATTAGTCAGGAAGAATCAATACATACGCTAAGAAGTGGGATACGGAAGTTCTAAGGAATGATGAGATACGTTTGAAGTTCTCTAGCGCAATAGATACAGCAATAAGGAATAGAGCAGTAGGCAACACAGTTGAAGAGGAATGGACGTCTCTAAAAAGGGCCATCACAAAAGTTGGGAAGGAAAACATAGGTACAAAGAAGGTAGCTGCGAAGAAACCATGGGTAACAGAAGAAATACTTCAGTTGATTGATGAAAGGAGGAAGTACAAACATGTTTCGGGAAAATCAGGAATACAGAAATACAAGTCGCTGAGGAATGATATAAATAGCAAGTGCAGGGAAGCTAAGACGAAATGGCTGCAGGAAAAATGTGAAGACATCGAAAAAGATATGATTGTCGGAAGGACAGACTTAGCATACAGGAAAGTCAAAACAACCTTTGGTGACATTAAAAGCAACGGTGGTAACATTAAGAGTGCAACGGGAATTCCACTGTTAAATGCAGAGGAGAGAGCAGATAGGTGGAAAGAATACATTGAAAGCCTCTATGAGGGTGAAATTTGTCTGTGATAGAAGAAGAAACAGGAGTCGATTTAGAAGAGATCGGGGATCCAGTATTAGAATCGGAATGTAAAAGAGCTTTCGAGGACTTACGGTCAAATAAGGCAGAAGGGATAGATAACATTCCATCAGAATTTCTAAAATCATTAGGGGAAGTGGCAACAAAACGACTATTCACGTTGGTGTGTAGAATATATGAGTCTGGCGACATACCATCTGACTTTCGGAAAAGCATCATCCACACAATTCCGAAGACGGCAAGAGCTGACAAGTGCGAGAATTATCGCACAATCAGCTTAACAGCTCATGCATCGAAGCTGCTTACAAGAATAATATACAGAAGAATGGAAAAGAAAATTGAGAATGCGCTAGGTGACGACCAGTTTGGCTTTAGGAAAAGTAAAGGCACGAGAGAGGCAATTCTGACGTTACGGCTAATAATGGAAGCAAGGCTGAAGAAAAATCAAGACACGTTCATAGGATTTGTCGACCTGGAAAAAGCGTTCGACAATATAAAATGGCGCAAGCTGTTCAACATTCTGAAAAAAGTTGGGGTAAGCTATAGGGAGAGACGGGTCATATACAATATGTACAACAACCAAGAGGGAATAATAAGAGTGGACGTTCAAGAACGAAGTGCTCGTATTAAGAAGGGAGTAAGACGAGGCTGTAGCCTTTCGCCCCTACTCTTCAATCTGTACATCGAGGAAGCAATGATGGAAATAAAAGAAAGGTTCAGGAGTGGAATTAAAATACAAGGTGAAAGGATATCAATGATACGATTCGCCGATGACATTCCTATCCTGAGTGAAAGTGAAGAAGAATTAAATGATCTCCTGAACGGAATGAACAGTATATTGAGTACACAGTATGGTTTGAGAGTAAATCGGAGAAAGACGAAGGTAATGAGAAGTAGTAGAAATGAGAACAGTGAGAAACTTAACATCAGGATTGATGGTCACGAAGTCAATGAAGTTAAGGAATTCTGCTACCTAGGCAGTAAAATAACCAATGACGGACGGAGCAAGGAGGACATCAAAAGCAGACTCTCTATGGCAAGAAAGGCATTTCTGGCCAAGAGAAGTCTACTAATATCAAATACTGGCCATAATTTGAGGAAGAAATTTCTGAGGATGTACGTCTGGAGTACAGCATTGTATGGTAGTGAAACATGGACTGTGGGAAAACCGGAACAGAAGAGAATCGAAGCATTTGAGATGTGGTGCTATAGACGAATGTTGAAAATTAGGTGGACTGATAAGGTAAGGAATGAGGAGGTTCTACGCAGAATCGGAGAGGAAAGGAATATGTGGAAAACACTGATAAGGAGAAGGGACAGGATGATAGGACATCTGCTAAGACATGAGGGAGTGACTTCCATGGTTCTAGAGGGAACTGTAGAGGGCAAAAACTGTAGAGGAAGACAGAGATTGGAATACGCCAAACAAATAAGTGCTACTCTGAGATGAAGAGGTTAGCACAGGAAAGGAATTCGTGGCGGGCCGCATCAAACCAGTCAGTAGACTGATGAAAAAAAAAAAACAAAAAAAAAAAAAACCGCTTGTTCTTCGAAAGGCTAGTACTCAAAGGTTGGAAAGTTGAACAGGTCGTATCAGTATCAACGCAAGGAATAGGAGTAATATGTTGAATACAGACCCTTATTGGTAACGTCGATTTGTAGTAGGATTGTGGAACTTATTCTGTGTTCGATCGTTGTGACTGACCTCGAAGAAGTAAAGCTTGCTATCGACAGGGGATATCAAATTGATTCCATAATTTTAGATTTACAAAAGGTTTTCGATATCGTTCCTCACTAGCGTCTTCTAAAGAAACAGCGTGCATATGGAGCATCGTGTTAGTTGTGCGACTGGATTCGTGAGTTCCTGTCAGAAAGGCCGCAGTTCGTAGTAACCGACGGAAAATCATCGAGTACAACGGAAGTGATATCTGGCGTTCCCCAAGGAAGTGTTATAGGCCGTCTGATGTTCCTGATCTACATAAACTACATAGCAGACAACCTGAGCAGCCCTATTACAGTGTTCTGCATTCGATTCTCATGTACCCTCTCTATCAGACCTATAAACGAAAAGCATGAAGGAACGTATATACACAGGAAAGAAGCAGAGATAACCGTTTTTAACGTCCCATCACAGATGGCTGTGTCACGTGACTACACGATTACCTTTGTTTCTTTGTTTCTTTTATGTACATATGTTCTTCCACGATTTTCATCGCTTTGGTGTTAGTCACTGTGAATACTGTGGTTCTGTTGTAACTACTGCACTGCACTATTGTTTGTGGAGTTTCACGGTGATAACTTTGACATTATATGAGCGCATAGGGAACATGAAATATGCTTTCATCTGATCTGTTTTCACCTTTTAAGTACATATGTGTATGGTATAACCACATTTTTGTGTACATTAAAGGTATGCAATTTTCATACTGACAAATGTTTTGTGATGGCCTATGATCAAAATTGGTGAACAGGTTTATAAAAACAGCTGATGCTTCATAATGCATATTCTCAGCGAGAAGGTAAGGTTCATCGGCTAGTGGATGATGATAAAAAAAACTAATGTCAAAGATGCTGCGCTCTTACACATCACAGCATTTCCTTAAACGAGCGTGGAAAACCGCCTAAAAACCACATTCATGCTGTCTGGTGTGCATGAACAACGGTCGTTAATCCACCGCGGTGATTCCACCAGGGTCTCGCTCGTCTCCTTACTCCGTAAACTGGTGCGTTGTACTTTAAGCTACACGAGTAGGTATGGTATAAGCTATTGCACTTCATAAAACGCTCGTGAAACGTGTTGTTGGTTTCATGAAGAGTGATTTAAAATCGTGATATGCCACCTTATACTGAGTATATATTTCTTGAGAGAGTAACTAAATTTTTTTAGTGGGATTGTGTAGTGTACGGTCGATTCCTCATTTTAATTTGGTTATGATATAGCGTAACTGAAGAATAAGTCACTAAATGTGTCTCCTCGCTTGAGTTCATGTAAAATCACTGATAAGTGAAAAGAGTGACGAGCTACTTTCAATAACATATATTCTTATTCAATTATTTGTTTATAATACAGAATCTCATATTCAGATGACGTGAATTCTTTATTAGGCTACACAACATATTTTCTGGATTGGAGACCGTTACAATTGAATCTGAGCTATCAACAAAATATTTCAGCGCACGTTCATGCACTTCGGCAGACAGAAGAAGCACAATTCGTTCCAGGACCTTTCAATATATGAATATGTGTCAAATGTGATTTACGTACTGATTATTTAGTCTGGCGTGTTTAAAATTATATAAAGAAATGTCTCCTTCGTGCCAGAGCGCCCAGGAGAGCGGCTACTCAGTATTCAGTCTGGTTGAACATGTTGCCTATACTGTAAGGCGTTCACTGAGAAATCTTTTGGGGAACATAATAGCAGAGCAACCTTTTCCATTGTTATAATGTTGGAGTTCACACTAATGTGTGGCATAAGAGAGAGAGGTTTTAGCGAACATGTTTCCACAATTCTGTCCTGTATATGCCTCGCATTGAAAACATTTCACTATAACACCATAAACGTCTCACTTATTTGAGGGACTACACTCTCCTCGTAACGAAACTCCCTTTATTGCCGATTTCCTCTACGAAGGAAAAATTTTATGTATTCTCATCTGTCATTATTACAAGCAGGTGATAATATGTAATAATATATGTACTGTTACCGTATTGCCATTTGCACAAATGATATCTCCTCCTGTTCTCTGCGCTGAAGTGGCAAAAGTCAGGAGATAGCGATATGCGCATATACAGATGGTGGTAGTATCGGGTAAACAAGGGATAAAAGGACAGACATTGGCGGATCTGTCATTTGCATGTGAAAACGTTTACAATGTGATTATGGCCGCACGACGGGAATTAACGTTGGACACGGAACGGCAGTTGGAGGTATACGCAAGGGACAGTCAATTTCAGAAATCGTTAGGTGATTCAATATTTCGAGATGCACAGTGTCGAGAGAGTACTGAGAGTACCAAATTAGACATTACTTCTCACCACGGACAACACAGTGGCCGATGGCCTTCACTGCACGATCGAGGGCTGCGGCGTGTGCGTAGAGATGTCAGAGCTTTCAGACGAGCAACACCGCGTGAATAACCACAAAAATCAATATGGAACGTACCCATTAGGACAGCGCGTTGAAATTTGGGGTTAACAGGCTTCGTCATCCGGCGACCGATGCGAGGAGCTTTGCTAACAGCACGACATCGCTCGCATCACCTCTCCTGGGTTCTTGACCATATCGGTTGAACCCTAGACGGCTGGAAAATCGTGGCCGTGTCAGGTGAGTCCCGATTTTTGTCAGTAGGAGCTGATCCTAAGGTTCGGATGTGACGCAGACTCCACGAAACCATGGACCCATGTTGCCAACAGGGCACTATGCAGGCTAGTGGTGACACCTTAATGGTAAACCCAACTGCCATCCATTATTGAACTACACGTTATTGAACCATCCGGCAGGCAGACTCACAAATAAACTGATAGTTATGCATTTAGTAACAAAATAGAAACTGTAGTCCCCGGTGGTCACGTCTATGTGTTAAGTATTTGCTTATAATCGCGAGTCTTTGGTGCACAATTTAGAGAGTAATTTGCATAAGATTTTTGAATACCGATGGCTTTAAAATTCTGCACGCAAAAGTAAAAAAATATAAATTATCGCATAGTTAGGAATACTACAAAATATAATCATGTGAATAGTACGTCTTAACTCAAGGTTATTTAATTGCCCACCGACGGGATCTTGCTGTGAATGGGTCAGCATAGCGTAGCAGAACGTCTAGAAAACCATGTGTAATACGGCTAATGATGTCGTCACAAGAGGGACAAAAATTATCTATAAATTACATACGTTGCCATGACTCGTGGGACGATACAAACCGTTCTGACGGTCACACGAGCATAAACGTTTCCGAAGCCAGGTAAAACAAAGCGAACGCTACTGCGCATTACTTATCAATAGACTGGATGACACATTTGGTAGTTTAACATGGATGTCAACAAGATATTTTATTTGTCCAACAGTCACTGGCACTGAGGTCACAGAGGTCATGGGACACCTCCCAACATCGTGTCGGACCTCCTTTTGCCTGATGTAGCGCAGCAACTCGACGTGGCATGGACTCAACAAGTCGCTGGACGCCTCCTGCAGAAATATTGAGCCACGCTGCCCTTCCCCCTCCCACCCCTTTTTTTGGGTCATCAGTCTCCCGACTGGTTCGATGCCACCCGCCACGAATTCCTCTCCCGCGCCAACCTCTTCATCTCAGAGTAGCACTTGCAACCTACGTCCTCAATTATATGATGGATGTGTTTCAATCTCTGCCTTCCTCAACAGTTTTTGCCTTCTACAGCTCCATCTAGTACCTAGGAAGTCATTCCCTGATGTCTTAACAGATGGCTTCTCATCCTGTCCCTATGAGTGTTTTCCACATATTACTTTCCTCTTCGATTCTGCGCGGAACCACCTCATTCCTTACCTTATCAGTCCACCTAATTTTCAACATTCGTCTGTAGCACGACATCTCAAATGCTTGTACTCTCTTCTGTTCCGGTTTTCTCTCAGTCCTTGTTTCACTACCATACAATGCTGTACTCCAGACGTACATTTTCAGAAATTTCTTCCTCAAATTTAGGCCTATGTTTAATGCTAGTAGACTCCTCTTGGCCAGAAATGCCCCTTTTGCCAGAGATAGTCTCCTTTTGATGTCCTTACTCCGTCCGTCATTGGTTATTTTGCTGCCTAGGTAGCAGAATTCCTTAACTTCATCTACTTCGTGACCATCAAACCTGATGCTAAGTTTCTCACTGTTCTCATGTCTGCTACTTCTCATTACTTTCGTCTTTCTTCGATTTACTCTCAATCCATATTCTGTACTCATTATATTGTTCATTCCATTCAGCAGAGCATGTAATTCTTCTTCACTTTCAGTCAGGATAGCAATGTCATCAGCGAATCATATCATTGATATCCTTTCACCTTGAATTTTAATTTCACTCCTAAATCTTTCTTTTATTTCCAACACTACTTCTTCGAAAATGGCTCTGAGCACTATAAAACTTAACATCTGAGGTCACCAGTCCCCTAGAACTTAGAACTACTTAAACCTAACAAACCTAAGGACATCACACACATCCATACCCGAGGCAGGATTCGAACCTGCGACCGTAGCGGTCGCGCGGTCCAGACTGAAGAGCCTAGAACCGCTCGGACACAGCGGCCGACTTGATTCTTCGATGAACAGATTGAACAGTACATAGCTGTATTACACCCTTTTTAATCCGTGCACATCGTTCTTCGTCGTCCACTCTTATTATTACCTTTTGGCCCGGGTCTCCCTATAGGTCACCCTCAGAATTTCGAATATCTTGCATCATTTTAAATTGTCGAACGCTTTTTCCAGTTCTACAAATCCTATGAACGTGTCTTTTCTTTAGTCTTGCTTCCATTATCAACCACAATCTCAAAACTGCCTCTCTCGTGCCTTTAGCTTTTCTAAAGCCAAACTGATCGTAATCTAGCGAATTTTCTTTTTCATTCATCTGTACATTATTCTTGTCAGAAAATTGGATGCATGAGCTGTTAAGCTGACTGTGGATAATTCTCGCAGTTGTCAACTCTTGCCGTCTTCGCAATTGTGTGGATGATGCTTTCCCGAAAGTCGGATGGCATGTCGCCAGACTTATACATTCTACTCTCCAATGTGAATAGTCGTTTTGTTGCCACTTCCCCCAATGATTTCAGCAATTCTTATAGAATTGCCTTCTGCCTTATTTGATCTTAAATCCTCCAAAGCTCTTTTAAATTCTGATGCTGATACTGGATCCCCTATCTCTTCTAAATCGACTCCAGTTTCCTCTTCCATCACATCAGTCTTATCATCCCCCTCATAGAGGCTTTCAGTGTATTCTTTCGACGTATCCGCTCTCTCCTCTGCATTTAGCAGTGTTATTGCCGTTGCACTCTTCATGTTATCACACTTGCTTTTAATGTCAACGATCAATTGAAGCATTTTTTCTGTTATCAAAGGTTTACCTTCTTCGTACCCCGTTTTCCTTCCCAACTTCCGTGATGGCCCTTTTTACAAATGTCCATTCCCCTTGAACTGTACTGCCTACTGAGCTATTCCTTATTGCTGTATGTATGGCCTTAGAGAACTTCAAGCGTATCTCGACATTCCTTAGTACTTTCGTATCCCTCTCCTTTGCGTATTGATTCTTCCTGGCAAATGTCTTTAATTTCAGCGTACTCTTCATCACTACTATACTGTGGTCTGAGTCTATATCTGCTCCTGGGTACGCCTTACAACCCACTACCTATTTTCGGAATCCCTGTAATCTGACAGAAATCTTTCCGTGTCACCCGGTCTTTTCCAAATATACCTCCTCCGCTTGTGATTCTTGAACAGGGTATTTGCTATTAGTAGCTGAAGTTTATTACAGAACTCATTTAGTGTTTCTTCTCTCTCATTCCTTCTCCCCAGTTGATATTCTCCTGTAACCTTTTCTTCTGCTCCTTCCCCTATAACTGCATTCCCGTTCCCCATGACCATTAGATTTTCCTGCCACTATAGCCGTCTATAATTGCGAAAGTGTTACCGGTGCAGGATTTTGCTCACAAACAGACCTCTCGCTAATGTTCCATAACTGTTAGATGGGATTCATGTTGGGAGATCTCGATGGCAAAATCATTACCTCGAGTTTTCCAGAATATTCTTCAAACCAATCGCGAACAGTTGTAGCCCAGTGACATGGCAACGTTGTTACGGAACATGGAGCCCATGAATGACTGCAGATGGGTTCCAAGTAACCGAACTTAACCATTTACAGTCAATGGTTGGTTCATTTGGAACAGAGGACGCCGTACCATCCACGTAAAAACAGTCAACGACATAATGGAGGCACCAGCAGCTTGCTCAGTGCCTTGTTGACAACCTGTGTCCATGACTTCGTGTTGTGTGCGCCACACTCGAACCCTAACATAAGCTCTTACCAACTGAAATAGGGGCTAATTTGGCCAGGCAGTGTTTTCCAGTGGTCTAGGGTACAAGACCAGGAGGGACACTGTAAGCGATGTCGCGCTGTTAGCAAAGGTACTAGCTTCGGTCTCCTGCTGCCTTAGCCCATTAATACCAGATTTCGGCGCACTGTCCCGGCGGATACGTTCGTCGTATTTCCCACGATGATTTCTGTCAATGCCATGGTGATTGTTTCTCCCTATGCAGGATGGCGGCAACAAAATATTTTCCCATTCGGAGGAGAAAGTTGGAGACTGGAATTTCGTGAGAAGATTCCGCCGCAACGAAAAACGCCTTTATTTTAATGGCGTCCACCCCAAATCCTGTATCATTTCAGTGGCACTCTCTCCCCTATTCCGCGACAATACAAAACGTGCTGCCCTTCTTCGAACTTTATCGATGTACTTCGGCAGTCCTATCTGGTAAGGATCCCACACCACGCACCATTATTCTAAAAGAGGACGGACAAGCGTAGTGTAGGCAGTATCCTTAGTAGGTCTGTTACATTTTCTATGTGTCCTGCCAATAAAAATCAGTCTTTGGTTAGCCTCCCTCACAACATTTTCTATGTGTTCCTTCCAATTTATGTTGTTCGTAATTGTAATTCCTAGGTATTTAGTTGAATTTACGGCCTTTTTTAGATTTGACTCATTTATCGTTTACCGAAGTTTAACGGATTTCTTTTAGCACTCATGTGGATGACCTCACACTTCTCATTATTTAGGTTCAGTTGCCAATTTTGGCACCATACAGCTATCTTTCTAAATCGTTTTGCAATTTGTTTTGGTCTTCTGATCACTTTATTAGTTGATAAACAACGCGTCATCTGTAAACAACTTTAGACGGCTGCTCAGATTGTTCCCCAAATCTTTCATATAGATAAGGAACAGCAAAGTGCCTATATAACTACCTTGTGGTACGCCAGAAATGACTTCTGTTTTATTCGATGACTTTCCGTCAATTACTACGAACTGTGACCTCTCGACAGGAAATCAGAAATCCAGTCACATAACTGAGGCGATATTCAATAAGCACGCAATGTCACTACAAGCTTGTGTGGTACAGTATCAAAACCCTTCCTAACATCCAGATATGGAATCAATCTGAAATCCCATGTGAATAGCACTCAACACTGCATGCGAGTAAAGAGCTAGTTGTGTTTCACAAGAATGATGATTTCTAAATCCGTGTTGACTGTGTGTCAATAGACCGTTTTCTTCGAGGTAATTCATAATGTTCGAATACAATATATGTTCCAAAATCCTGCTGCGTATCGACGTTAATGATATAGGCCTGTTATTTAGTGGATCACTCCTACCACCTTTCCAGTCTTTGGGTACGAATCTTTCATCGTGCGGTTGTATATGATTTTTAAGTATGGAGCTATTGTATCAGCATACTCTGAAAGGAACCTAATTGGTATACACTCTGGACCAGAAGACAGTACGTCCATACGGCCGTTTGTTGCCCCTTTAGTGCTTATCTAGATCTTCCAGGTGGAGCTACTCGAGTCTGTGAGGTACGTATGCGCTGAAATGCTAATCGTGTGCATCTCTCGTCGCTGCAAACGCATGTTACAAATTTCGCCTGATTTGATGCTTCCTTCAGGGTGTCGCATTTTGGGTGACCAGCAGTCTAATTACACTAACATGTCTTATTGTTTTCCGCTGGCGCAGTGACAAGTTTCACGTAATGGTGTCCTTTTTCTCTTTGTACGTACGGACTTAACGTCTTAGACAGCTGTGCCCCCAACTTCCATGGTTCTGAGAAATGTTAATAAGGGTGACATTACATGCTGCTCCCTCCTCATACATATGTGGAGTATGTGATGCTACACGCTTACAATTTTTACTGCATGCAAGTAACAATGGTAGCCTGAAAATGTCCAGGGGTGAAACATTACCTAATAGCTAATGCAAGGGATAAAGTGATTACTTCAGAATAAAGCACCCTACGCAGAAAATGGCTTCTCTCAAGTAGACCACAGTGTACTGCTAAATAAACTAGCCCATTATGGAACTGTGGGTAAGTCCTCCAACGGGTTCCTACCTTAACTGAGCACAAGGCAGCAAAAGTTTCCTTCGTACGCATATATAACAGGAAATGTGCTAGCACCTGACTCGGATTTGTACACGCATGCATTTATCTGGCGAAAAACAACTAACTAATTTAATAATACAGTTAGCCACTGAGAACACCGATCTACCTGACGCCAGATGATTTAAAATAAATGTGGTTTCATCTAACGTTGTTGTGCTGATTTCAAAAGTATTCTTAGTTTTGTTTTATCATGAGGAGTTTTTCTGTAATGGAATAAAGTTTATTGTGTTTTTAGTCATAAGAACATAGGATAGAATGCTCGAAAATGCACAGATTTTTACGTGAATTTTGTAATTGGCCAATCAAAAGCATTGAACTGTAAAGATTTGTCCAAATCGGAGACACTTTATACCTGGAACTAAAACTGGAACTAAAAACATCATACACGCACCGCTTGTGGACTTCAAACGAATATTGCTTCCACAACCACATGTAAAACTGGACTTGAAGCAGTTTGTAAGGCCTATTCTAGAAGATAGTCCTTGCGTTAAGTACCATTCTATGAAACTTCCCTTCACCAGTCAAGAAAAAAATTGAAGCTGCAATTTTTTTTCGTCCTCAAATTCACAAACTGGTGTAGGATAACTATGGATTGGCTTCAGATCTCTTACTGAAAACCTGCTAGATAATAAAAAAAATTACAAATTACAAAAACATTGTCAAAATCATGTTAGAAAATTTCAAGAAGAGAGCTGTAAAGTGATTTTAAAAGGCCAATTCTTTCACTCATATGATGGATACTTCCCTGAAAATTTAGGACATTATAGTAAAGAGCTAGGAGAACGCTTCCATCGAGACATTAGGAAGCTAGAGAAGAGGCACCAAATAAGACAAAATGAAAGTACGAAGACCGACTATCGCTGGATGTTGTGATGGGTAGTAACGATGAAGGTTCTGCTAGGAAATCAAACACGAGAAAATCGGAAAATTAAGTGTCAAAGAGTGCCTATAATTTTCCCAAGAGAACGTTTTGTAGTTTGTCTGGTACATGCCCACAAAAAGAAAACACTTATTACAAAAACAGAATCTGATCGAAATTTTATTTTAGTAATTGTGTTTCAGTTACGTAATTCTTTAAAATATGAGACCTTATTTTGTGACAAATCCCTGTATGAGAAAACAAAATCGTCTGTCAAAACAAAATTTTAATGCGCTGTCGGGTAACGAATATACTTTCAACCACAAGTGAAAATAAGCATTAGAGTGAGTCAAGACCAGTTAAGGTACAGCTTTATGTTGTGAGATATCAATGTGCAGTACTTAATTTTATACTTAATGTAATTGAGGGTCAGCTGTGCATGATATATCTCTTTTGCGCTCATCATTTAAAGAAAGACGAAAAATCCGTTAAAACTGATATTCTGAATGTCCACCTGTATTATCTTTTGAACAACTCTTTCGAAGTATTTGAAAATGTCGCTAATGGAAAGCTATTTGTTAAGCTATGTCTCAGAGAAGTATTGCGCATACATAGCAAAAGAAATGCAATACTGTACAACTACGCTATTGACGAGAAACTCTGAAAACAGTACCTAACGTAAAATATCTAGGAGAAACTATCCACAGCGACCTTAAGTGGTATGAACACACGAACAAAATAGTAGGGAAAGCAGATGACAGACTGTGATTCATAGGAAGTATGCTAAGGAAATGTAACTGATCCACGAAGAAAGTGGCATAGGAGGCGCTTGGTTGACCAAACCTTGAATATGGTTCATCGATCTGGGATCTTTACCAGGTAGGACTGACGGAAGAGACGACAGATGAAAACTTCCATACGTCGTCAGTCGCAGTGCCTATTGATTCGGACGTGCTCGCATGTCTAAGTGAACTTTGCATCGTATTCGGAATAAGACAGGCACTGCAGTATCGTCTTTGATTCAATGCCGAGGCGTGTAGCAGCGGTTGTAGCCAGCTATGATGGTAACACACAATACTGATTTCATCATATTCCTCACTTCCAATGGGACGTTTTCAGTCATGTGATCTTTGTACAACGCCTCTTCTCCCAAATAAATTTGGCCGTCATATCTGCTGTCCTTGGTGTTGCATTTTCGATGGCCAGCAATGTATTTGAAATGAAACTACACAGTTATTTTAGTGTCTAGAAAATGTGACAGTGAAATGCGGAGTGCGAAATGGTGACCTCGTCACTGGGATGTAGCCGTCTCAGTAGTGTTAGTAAATACTTGACTATAAATATCACATCAGTTGCTAACGATACTGTAGTTCACATCTGCCTTGCTGTTCGTGACCGAGCCTTTTATATATGACAATCGTGTATAAGACATTGAAAACGGTCATATGTTAATAAAAGTACTTTGTGATCGAGACAGAAATTTTTCTACATTGCTAACGATACTCTAGTAAAGCGTACTCACAAACAGCAAACAAAGCGATGAAATTAGGGTGCAATGGGGCAGCAGAAAAAAATGCGGTACTTTTTTGAACTGGCTACGACCAGAAGCTCGAGGAAATTGCGACACGAATAAACGGCCTCATTCGTCCCGCACAACTTTGCGCTGCATTGTAGAGCGTACTTTTCGATATAAATGCAAATGTATGCAGCCGGGCGCGCACTGTGTGCATGTTCCATCTAACAGTTTCAAAGTCGGTCAGCTACAAAAAGAACCGTACCGACTTTACGGTGTTATTTCACGCCGAGGATTAAAGTCTGCGGCGTGAGATATGTATCTCGTCTCTTCCCGCCCTCCCCCGCCCCCTACCCCGCCCTCGCAGTTCTCGGCACCCTTCTGCAGGACAATGCGGAGCGCTGTAAGCCACACCACAGAGGGATGAAGAAGCCTTCCGTATGCTACAGTTGCGTCGCGATGCAAGTGGGGTATTATCTGCACTACCTCATATGCTACTCTATTAAATTCTCCTTGTCGATAATCGTTACGACATCTATATCTATACTCCGAGAACCCACCTTCTCTCCCCCTCCCCCAAATCCCCCCGCCCTGTAGTGAAGTATGCATGGCAAAAGCGCCTGACGATAAAGCTATGGTGTGAGATCTAATTTCTGTGTTTTACGCGTCGTGGTCATGTCAGAGATATAATCTATCTGATCAAAAGTATCCGGACAATTCTTTGTAATACGGAATGGAACGCTAGATGTCGCTGCCACTGCAACAGGAGGCAGGGAGTATCGTGTTATCAGTGAAAATTACAATTTCTGGTAAGTACTATGGGACCAAACTGCTGAGGTCATCGGTCCCTAGCCGGCTGGAGTGGCCGTGCGATTCTAGGCGCTACTGTCTGGAACCGAGTAACCGCTACGGTAGCAGGTTCGAATCCTGCCTCGGACATGGATGTGTGTGATGTCCTTAGGTTAGTTAGGTTTAATTAGTTCTAAGTTCTAGGCGACTGATGACCTCAGAAGTTGAGTCGCATAGTGCTCAGAACCATTTGAACCATCGGTCCCTAAGCTTACACACTACTTAATGTAACTTACACTAATTTACTCTAAGCACAACACACACTCCCATGCCCAGGGAAGACTCGAACCTCCGACGGCAGGAGCCGCGCGAACCGTGACAAGGCGCCTGAAACAGCGCGGCTACCCAGCGTGGCGTGTTATCGATGGAAAAGCAGTAACAGCAGAGTGGGTCTGTCAGGAGAGCTCAGTGACTTCAAACGTGGAGTATTCACTGAATGTCGTCTGAGTTACATCAGCCGCATTTCAACCCTTCTAAGCCCAGTTAATTGTTGGTGACGTGTTGGCGAAGTGGAAACGCGAAAGAACAACTACAGCTAAACCAAGACTTAAGTGATTAACATTGCAAGATCACATTTCAATGTAAGCACGAGATAAGCCATTGAAAATCTAAATGCTGGTATGTTAATAACTGGTTTAATCGCCAGAATGTTGCATGCAAACATGAAAACGTGCATGCATTGAGTTGTACAGGTGACGGATGTTGCTTTGTGGGATGGAATTCCATGGCTGTTGCACTTGGTAGAGGAATACGGGGACGGTTAATGCTGTTTGTGGATGACGCTGGGATCGTCCGATGATGTCTCATATGTGCTAGATTAGAGACAGATCTGGTGATCGAGCACGCCAAGGCAACATGTCGACATTCTGTAGAGTGTGTTGGGTCACAACAGCATTATACAGTTGCAAAACACCCCTGGAATACTGTTCATGAATGGCAGCACAACAGGTCCAATCACCAGACTGAAGTACAGGTTTGCAGTCAGTGTGCATGGGATAACCACGAGAGTACTCCTGCTGTCATACGAAACTGCAGTCCAGTCCATAATGCCAAGTGTAGGTTCCATGTGTCTGACACACAGACATTGGTTGAAGGCCCGAAACTGGCTTCCTTCTAAACCAACATGCAGCCATCACTGGCATCGAGGCAGAATCAGCTTCCATCAGAAAACAGAGCAGACCTCCGCTCTGCCCTCCAATGAGTTCTTGCTTGACACCACTGAAGTCGCAAATGGAGGTCGTTTGGGGTCAGTGGAAAGCAGGCTACAGGGTGTCTGGCTCAGAGCTGTTGTAATTCGCCAAACTTTGTGTTGCATTACTAGTAGGTATTGCCTCATATTATTTTCAAAATTTGCTTTTATGAAAAGAAATGAGGGTTTAATTAGTTGTTTGGAAAGTGTTCTTTGTGCTGGCATAAGCTATCGCCAGTACACCAGGTGGCAAATAGGGGGGGGGGGGAGAGGGGGAATATCGATAGTAGTCGCAAGCAATGCGCCTATCAGGGGAGAGGCCAAAGACAAACTCGCAAGAAACGCGCCACCAAAGCCTTGTCAACCGTCAGTATTTGGATCGCCGCTGCGGACTGGAGGGCCCAGTCAGTCAGTCATCCAGTGAGTCAACGCGCTGACTCATTAGTCACGGCCCAGTGGGAGTTGCAGATGCAGTTACCTCAGGCTCTAGCTTAGAGTCAGTCAGTACGTAGCCACCAGAGTAGTGTGCATGGTGGGATGTGTACTTAACCAGCAGTGAGGCTAACGAGGACTATTACAGAGAGCTTGTATCACAACACATAGACTATCTTAAGTAACTTCTTGTTATTACGAATAAAGAACCCTGTTAGTACATGTGTGCAGTTTGAGATATAGAAGAGGATATCGGTCACCAGACAACATCCTCTCCTTGTTTCCCATGGTACAAGCTTACAGAGACAACGAGACGACGCAAAAGTTCTTATGTATATTGTTGTAAAATGTTGTAGAGATTGTCCTG
This sequence comes from Schistocerca gregaria, assembly GCF_023897955.1. NCBI lineage: Eukaryota > Metazoa > Arthropoda > Insecta > Orthoptera > Acrididae > Schistocerca > Schistocerca gregaria. The sequence goes on along the minus strand of NC_064921.1, from coordinate 799,973,956 downwards.
AAAATATCTGAGCAACAGAATCCGGTCAAAATCAGCGGGTTTACTAATTACAGACGACTGCAGAAGCCCGGGTTGCGGCAAAGATAACATCTACAGGGCAGCTGATTACCTCAAGAGTCCAACGACAGCCATAAAGAAACTCCAGCTATTGTTAAAAGGGAGAATGAATGTGTTTAGTTTGTTCTCGTAAATGGTTCTTGGTTTATCCCATTAGAAATTCTGTTAGTCGTTGTAGTTGGCAGCCGGACTTAGATCAGCCAAAATCAGTCTTAGACTCTAGAGAGTTTGAGTCACTCGCTACAGACGCTCAGAAGAACTTAATGAGATTTTTATCTGCTTGTCTGAAAGATATTTACTTCGATCTGTGACAATTTTGACCTAGCTTTGTGGGGCGAAAAGTGCTAAGTGATTGATTTGTGAGGCAACTTAGAAATTTGTATGAGGTAACAGCAGTAGCTACATTGTATTCTAGTTTAAGATTGGTTTCTTGTGGTCGGCAATTTTATCCCAAATAGTTACTGAATGAAGTGTACGTTGAAAGTCAAGCATTTGTAGCCGATCCGTATCTCGGTTAGCTTGGAGATTTTCCATTTTGTTGAGGGAGATAAGTGATGTTACCACGAGAAGTCTTTATTTGAACCTGAAGGGGGAGAAAGCATGCACGAAGGAAATAGTGATTCTGCATTGTTGTATTAGTGGATTTGAAGGTGAAAGCAAGCACTTAGGAAAGAGTGATTTTGCGATATTGTGTTAGGGCTTATTTTGCGACTTAAGCGCGAGCGTTGGGGTATTTTAGTTAATATTTGGAAATCTCTGTACAGATTAACATCTGTGTTACTCTGTAATTAGGAGAACGCACGTTCTACTGTTGAATGTGATATAGTTTGATGTTTGGTTTGTGGGGCCCTCAACGGCACAGTCATTAGCGCCCATAGAAAGTCCCAATTTTTTCACACTCCAATTTTTTACACAGTCACAAGTGATGATGGTGAGGAAGAAATGATAAGGACAACACAAACACCCAGTACCCGAGCAGTGAAAATCCCCAACCCGGCCGGGAATCGAACCCGGGACCCCGTGATCCAGAGGCAGCTGCACCAGCCACTACAGCACGAGTGCGGACGAATGTGATATAGTGAGATCCGCAGTCTCAAATTTAGTAGCTTTTCATATAAAACTATGTCAGTTAATGTAAATAGTGGAGATAATGTAAATCCTGAAAGTGACATTAAGCATGAAATCGGTGACAACTAATTGTGTGATGACATTGTTCGTCGTGTTATTGAAACAAATCTGACAAATGTGGATACCAAATTTGGAGTAGTACCGGCGAAACAAGTTAATCAGGAAACAGTAATGTAGAAAATGGAACTTGGAAATGCTTATAGCATTAATGGGTTCTATAAAAGATGTACATACTGATTTGGCTGAAACAATTGGTCAGAAAACTAGTAAATCTGATGAAAAATCGAAAAGCAAACTAGTGATTTTTGATTTTAATGAAAAACTTGAAAAGTAGACTGCTGTTTTAAAAGAAATGTGGAAAAATGATTTGAAGTCGTTAAAAAGTAAAGTGGATGCAAACTTTCTCAAGTTGAGAATAACTGACAACAATACATTAGAACTGTAAAAAGTGAATCAACAGATGCCCTGAAAAAAGTTGCGATTGGAAACAATCAAAAGCGTAGGTTTTATAAAAGAAAGTAGAGGTCAAATTAGCGGCGGTAGAGTCTATATGTGTAAATGATCACAAATTATTAGACAGTAAAATCAGTTCTGAATATGACAAATGTATGAATGAAGTAAAAAGTGTGTCTGACCGAGTGGGTGTGTCTTAAGAAAATGTTCTTCAGCTAACTAACCAGGTAGAAGTGGTTGAAAACAAGTTTAATGAGCATAGCAGGAGATTATGCCAAGTTAAAATTAACCTTAGACATGGAACTAACTGTAGTGAGTGTAGTTTTGTAGAAGAATCGTGTGAAATATCATATGTCACTAACGGACAGTTTTTACGTTTTTATACAACAGGAAACGTACATTCAAAAGAATTTTGGAATAACTTTGAAGGTGTTCTACCTAGTTTGTGGTCAGACAGACAAAAAATAGAGTTTATTTGGTGTAAATTCTTTGGAGAGGCTAGAACATTGGGGTGGGGGTTATCGCTACTGAACAGTACGATACTCTAGATAAATTTAAAGAGGCGTTTTTTTAAAGAATATTGGGGCAAGCAAAAACGAACAGAATTCCTAAGTAGCGTCTGTGCTGGAGAAAAGTTTAATATCGGAAAGGAAAGCGTAAGAGAGTTCGCGTTAAATTGGATGACAAATTTGTCATATTTAAACAATAAATGCGAGCCAGAACAAATCGTTACGGACCTGGAAGGTAAACTGCCCAAGAACTGGCGAAACAAAATTATTGCAGCTCTGAGGCATGGCATTAATAAATTCATTAGTTATTTGGAGAGAGTTGAGAAGTCGTTGCATGAAGAGGAGCATGCAAATCGTAATGTCAGAAAACCAAATAATGCAGAATCGCGGCAGAATGTACACGCTAACAGAATTGGCGTGTACCGTGGAAAAAGCAGGAACAGAGGTGCCGGGAGGTCGCGCTGTCCAGCAAATGATAGGCGAAATAATGGGGAGCACGTGCACAATTATCAATCGTATTCGCCGGTGCGAGAGGATGATGTTGCGCCAAGGCGACAGCAAATGGGGGTAAACATAAGAAATGATACAGAATCACAGAATCCGTTAAACTAAATGCCGTCTGTGAAAGGGGAGTAGTAAATTGAACCCGCTAGTAAAACCGTTTGTAAGTGCTAGCTCTAAATAGAGTGGGATTATAAGTGGGGAGCAGAAGAAAGTAGTAACAACAGACGAAACCAGCTGCATAAAAATCTGTACATTTAACGGAGGTTTAGGGGATTTTTTGGACAGACAAACAAAATAAGCACTGTATTGCAGACGAAATGGATGACGTATTAGCACAAAATGTGACAGAACCTGATTGCCAGAATATCTTTAGCAATCAAGTTGAAGTCGGGTCACGTTCTGGCGAAGGAGAAAGTACAGAAGCTGCAGAATTACGGAAGATTAGTGATGTCAGTGTAGAAGAAATACTAGCGTCTATAAATGACTACATTTGTGAGGCTATAAGTGAGAGGCAGGAAAATGGTGATCAAAATGGAGGTCAGTCAATTAATTGTGGAAACAGGAATAGAGAAAGGAAAGGGAGAATGGCGAAACGCCGCAAAAAATTTTGAGCTGTCATTAATGGACAGAACAGTTAGTATGGTTGAGGAAAGTAATGAGGAGAAGAACAATGAAAGGAAGGTGTTGAGTCAGCCAGTAATTAGTCTGCAAGTGTGTAACGAAGAAGTACAGTGTTCCTAGATAGTGACAGTGATTTATGTGCTGTAAGTAAACGTTGGTTAGAATCGTTGCCAAATAGAAGTGAACTTATAATAATGGCACTACTGGGGGTGCAGATAATTGTAGCTACAGGAAAAGTTTAAAAACATGTTAAACACGATGTTTTGTTGCCAGTGACAATAAATGTTGTGCAGGTACTCCACAGCAACCTTAAAATCCCTGATCTATGTCTAAAAACGGTAATTGGCGTAGATTCCTTTAACCAGTACAAAGGGAGATTAAATTTTTACGAAAATGTAATAATTTTTGAAATAAATGGGAAAGATGTGGTTGTACCATTTTTTCGAAAAAATAATTTGACCAAAGAAGAAGCAGGCAGTATACTAATTAGGCATTGTAGAAGGATGGAAGATTTAGAGGGCTACAGTGAGTACGTGGATGATGTGGGGGTGGACCCTGAGGAAATGAAAGTGGTACAAGAAAAGATAGAACAAAAAATAAAAGAGGTGCTAGACTTGGAGGAGCATCAAAGGGACAAATTAAAAGAGGTGCTACTAGATCATAAAAATGTTTTCTCTGATCAACATGGCTTAGTCAAGGAATATGAATGCTAATTAAATGGAAAAGATGACACTTCTTTTTGCAAAAAACCAATACCTATCGCTGAACAACACAGGGAAGCTGTTAGAGATCTGATACAGAATTTGATTAAATGGGGAATTGTTGAAAAGGCTCTGAGTGTATATGTATCAATCCAGTGATTGTAGTAACTAAAAAGATGGATCCGTAAGATGTTCTGGACTTTAGAGCTTAAAATATAGTAGTGTTACCAGAAAGTGATCGGCTAGAAAACATCAATAAGTAACTACAAAAATTTAAGGGATCTAATTATTTTACATACATGGACGTGACGTGTGGTTATTGGAATCTGCCATTGGCCCTTGAATCTAGAAAAATACTGCTTTTTGAGTTGAAGGCAGATGTTATCAATATAATCAATATAATGTAAGTGTGTGTGCATTTGTCAGAGCTATGTCACAAATGTTGAGGGATGAACTACTTAAAATATAGTAGTGTTGCCATCTACAACATGTACACGTTGTTTTAATTTCGACCGCCACATGGGATGAACATTATGTTTTGTTAAATAAAGTTTTGGAAGCTGTTGAAAAAAGGGGGTTATAATTGAAATTGGAAAAAACTGATTTTGCTTGAAAGAATTAAATTTTTTTAAGTCACATTATTAGTGGGAAAGTGATAATGTCAGATCCCCCAAAATTAAAGGCTATTCAGGAATACAAATCTCCCAACAGTAAAAAGAATTGAAAAGGGGTTCGGATTATTTGTATTTTACAGTCTTTTGTACCAGGGCAATTATTTAATGCACCATGTTTAAGAGATCCGTTGAAAAAAGATGTACCATACAAATGGACCAATGGAGTCAAATTGCAATTGAGGAACTAAAGAACGCCTTTTGTGAAAGCTAAATGCTTCATCATCCCGATTTTTCCTAGCCTTTTTGCTTAATGGCGGATGTGTATGGATACATTATTGCAGTAGAGCTGTTTCAAGTGTATGAAGAAAGAGGCGAAGAGATTCATAAAACTATTGCATTTACGAGCAGATCGTTGCAACAATCTGAGAAAAATTATTGCATTTTGGAACAAGAGGCGTTAGCCATTTTTTCGGTTAGGAAAAATTTAAACAATACCTGTTGGGACACAAAGTAATTGTATACAGCGACCATAGGGCGTTGACATATTTTCAGACATGCAAATTGAAGCACACTGGACTAACCAGGTGGTCTTCATACTTGCAACATTATAATCTGGAAATTAAATACATAAAAGCTAGGCTCAATACCATTTCTTCCAAATCCATCAGAAACAAACGCAAAATAATTTTATTTAAAAAAGCGGATAAAGTACCACTAGAAGCCTTCCTAAAAGACAATTTCCATTCCTTCCGAACTGACTATGCGAATGTAGACGAGATGTGGCTCAAATTCAAAGATATAGTAGCAACAGCAATTGAGATATTCATACCTCATAAATTGGTAAGAGATGGAACGGATCCCCCGTGGTACACAAAAAAGGTCCGAACGCTGTTGCAGAGGCAACGGAAAAAGCATGCGAAGTTCAGAAGAACGCGAAATCCTGAAGATGGGCTAAAATTTACAGACGCGCGAAATTTGGCACGTACTTCGATGCGAGATGCCTTTAATAGGTTCCACAACGAAACATTGTCTCGAAATTTGGTAGAAAATCCGAAGAAATTCTGGTCGTATGTAAAGTACACAAGCGGCAAGACGCAGTCAATACCTTCGCTGCGCAGTGCCGATGGTACTGTTATCGACGACTGCGCCGCTAAACCGGAGTTATTGAACGCAGTTTTCCGAAATTCCTTCACCAGGGAAGACGAATGGAATATTCCAGAATTTGAAACACGAACATCTGCTAGCATGAGTTTCTTAGAAGTAGATACCTTAGGGGTTGCGAAGCAACTCAAATCGCTTGATACGGGCAAGTCTTCAGGTCCAGATTGTATACCGATTAGGTTCCTTTCAGATTACGCTGATACTATAGCTCCCTACTTAGCACTCATATACAACCGCTCGCTCACCGATAGATCTGTACCTACAGATTGGAAAATTGCGCAGGTCGCACCAGTGTTCAAGAAGGGTAGTAGGAGTAATCCATTTAACTACAGACCTATATCATTGACGTCGGTTTGCAGTAGGGTTTTGGAGCATATACTGTATTCAAACATTATGAATCACCTCGAAGGGAACGATCTATTGACACGTAATCAGCATGGCTTCAGAAAACATCGCTCTTGTGCAACGCAGCTAGCTCTTTATTCGCACGAAGTAATGGCCGCTATCGACAGGGGATCTCAAGTTGATTCCGTATTTCTAGATTTCCGGAAAGCTTTTGACACCGTTCCTCACAAGCGACTTCTAATCAAGCTGCGGAGCTATGGGGTATCGTCTCAGTTGTGCGACTGGATTCGTGATTTCCTGTCAGGAAGGTCGCAGTTCGTAGTAATAGACGGCAAATCATCGAGTAAAACTGAAGTGATATCAGGTGTTCCCCAGGGAAGCGTCCTGGGACCTCTACTGTTCCTGATCTATATAAATGACCTGGGTGACAATCTGAGCAGTTCTCTTAGGTTGTTCGCAGATGATGCTGTAATTTACCGTCTAGTAAGGTCATCCGAAGACCAGTATCAGCTGCAAAGCGATTTAGAAAAGATTGCTGTATGGTGTGTCAGGTGGCAGTTGACGCTAAATAACGAAAAGTGTGAGATGATCCACATGAGTTCCAAAAGAAATCCGTTGGAATTCGATTACTCGATAAATAGTACAATTCTCAAGGCTGTCAATTCAACTAAGTACCTGGGTGTTAAAATTACAAACAACTTCAGTTGGAAGGACCACATAGATAATATTGTCGGGAAGGCGAGCCAAAGGTTGCGTTTCATTGGCAGGACACTTAGAAGATGCAACAAGTCCACTAAAGAGACAGCTTACACTACACTCGTTCGTCCTCTGTTAGAATATTGCTGCGCGGTGTGGGATCCTTACCAGGTGGGATTGACGGAGGACATCGAGAGGGTGCAAAGAAGGGCAGCTCGTTTTGTATTATCGCGTTATAGGGGAGAGAGTGTGGCAGATATGATACACGAGTTGGGATGGAAGTCATTACAGCATAGACGTTTTTCGTCGCGGCGAGACCTTTTTACGAAATTTCAGTCACCAACTTTCTCTTCCGAATGCGAAAATATTTTGTTGAGCCCAACCTACATAGGTAGGAATGATCATCAAAATAAAATAAGAGAAATCAGAGCTCGAACAGAAAGGTTTAGGTGTTCGTTTTTCCCGCTCGCTGTTCGGGAGTGGAATAGTAGAGAGATAGTATGATTGTGGTTCGATGAACCCTCTGCCAAGCACTTAAATGTGAATTGCAGAGTAGTCATGTAGATGTAGATGTAGATGTAGAACTGAGAATTTGATGGCTGATGCATTATCAAGGGGGTAGAAGACAATGAGAATAATGAAAATATGTTGACAGACAAAAAAAGGATCCATATACTTGCAATCACAATAAAAAATTATGAAGTAGGACATCTGATAAAAGTGCGCAAAGAATTAAGAAAGGAACAAAACCAAGATGACAATTTGAGGTTGATAAAAAGTTATTTAGGTGACCGAGCTTATCCTAAAGTTGCCGAATATTAGAAGATGCGTCAGGGGATTTTATTCCGCAGAAGAAAAGATACAGATAGTCAATGGAAGGTTTGTTTTCCTGAACAACATGTTAACTTACTAATTGACTACAAACATAAAGGATTTGGGCATTATGTGGCCAGAAAATGTATAGCCAAATCATTAATGAAACAGTGATCTTTAATAATATGTGGAAGTGTGATGCAATGTGTGACAGATGCCGAAATGTCAGGGCAAATAATAAAATAATTCAAGTCCAAATGTATAGTGCTGAGCAACAAAATAAGTCGGACCTTGCAGCTTGTGATATTTGCTGTCCATTACCTGAGTCTCAAGGTAGTTGTGAAAACGTCTTCAAGTTGGTTGTTGGGTTCACAAAATTTGTGAAACGGTACCAAATTAAGAAGCCTAATGCGAAAGTGTTAGTAAATAAAATGCAGAGAGACTACTTCTTGGTTGTAGGAGTCCCAAACGTTATCTTATCTGACAATGGTCCGCAATTTGTTTCCAATGAATTTAAAGTATGTTTAGAAAGCCGAAAAATTGGGCACATAAAGATTTCAGCATATTTTCCACAAGGAAATATACATGAAAGGATCATGAAGGAATTAAAAAGTTATACGCCATAGAAAACATATGGCGTGGGCACAACATATCGAATATTCTGAATATGTAATCAATAATATAAAGCATGAGACTGCAGGGTTCGTTCCATGTGAATTGATGTGTGGGGTAAGACCAATCAAATTTCTGTTTGAACTGATAGAGTTTCCTATTATTGTAAACGTGGCGCTTATTTTAAGTGTAAGAGAAAAATTGCTAGAGAAAACATTAGAAAAAAAAACAACATTGAAACGAAAAAGACTCCATGATGCTAAGGCTCCACCAACGAATTTACAAACTGGAGAACTAGTACTAGCCCAAACTAGGGAAAAGAAAAAAAAAGATTACAGCAGAAACGAACAAGTTTAAGGACAAATATATGGGTCCATTTCAGATAACTGAAAAACCACACCCAAATGCGTATAGATTAGGATACCAGAAATCGGGGAAACCATTGGGCTTAAGAAATGTTATCGATTTGTAAAAGATACTTTAGTCCAGAGTTAGATGTGAGCTAAGCTTGGAGGCTTCAGAGGGCATTGCAACCTGTGCAATGTTATGTGTTTGACGAACAGCAGGTGGTCAAGTTATTGACAGTGCAATTTCAGTTTCTTTTCGTATTGTCAATCTTCCTCTTCTGTCATTCTTAGCTGAATCTATCATCTTTAATTTTCTTCTCTATAAATATAGGTCAAGCGTTTGAGAGCCACAGACGGCATCATGGTGTCTTATGACGCAATAAGTTTTATGTCGAGAGAAATGGAGGTCAAATTGTAATGGAGTGAAGTGACGATATAAGTGTGTTGAAGTAGCAAAATAATAAGGTGCGAAGGTGGTGCCATAAAGGGAAAGTACAAAAAGGGTGCATTATCCTGCCGAAAGCTGACAGTAAGGATTGACTTAAATAATATGAGAAGCTATTCCATGGTATGTGAAAGTGTACGAAGCATTAATGTATCTGTTAAAATAATGGCAGATAGAAAGAAATATCCTGTTGGAATATGCAAAAGTAAATTGGAGGCTGAGTGAAAAGTAGGGAAATGAAAGTAACGGGATGTGACAAGTGCAGTTAATAAAGGAGATTTTGAGGATGAACACTAAAGTGTGGTGGTCAGGAAAAGGCGTGTTCTATTGATGAAAAGGGATATACAGTGGCCACATAGTTTAACAAAATTTAACAAATATGACGAAAACTATACCGGGATAAAGCTGAAGAACATTTAGAATATTATGAAAGAAATATGAATGGATATGGAGATATATTTGATTTCTGTTCAATAGTGGTAAAAAATATGAAGAAGAAGTGATGAAAAGAGACACTGCATGAAAGTGGTAACTATATATTGTAAAATGTTTGTAAATTTGACAACTAAATGTTTACAAGTTGAGTTAAAGTGAAGAAAAAGTTTTGCTTTCAATAGCAACTATTTTTTTAAATACTCATTTAGTCTTCTAAAGGAAATAAATTCTTGAAAATTTTTTCTAGATTTGATCTTGCCAATTAAAGTAAAATAAAGAAGCAACATTCTGTTAATTTACTTTCATCTGAAGTCAAGTTAAACGAAATATTAAACTTGTAAATTTCTTCTAATAATGAGTGACTGTGTATTAGGACATATGTAAAGAACGTAGTCTTAGACGGAAGTATGATTTCAGGGGCAACATTGCATGTAAACCCTGGAAGGACAGATATGTGGAGAATGGAGGAATGTTATGGACGTTACAATGCAAAGGTACCATAATCAAAACATACGATAGTGATGTGCACGTGCACGATAAAATACCTTTAAATAAAAATGCCTGTAAATGAGTAAGTAAACAAGAAGTTAAACTCAAAAGACTTTCATGAAACATGAGTTTACAAAAATGTTGAAAAAGTTATAAAAATGTTGAAAATTTATTTTGAAAATTTAAATCAATTTTATCTAGTAAGATATGATTTTTTATAAAGAAATCAAAACATTTGGCTAGGTTAGTCTTTTCTCTTGGAGACAGAGAATGCTTACAGCAGTCAGAGGGGGTCGGAGCCCAGCCTTTCAATGGTACGGTCGTGTGTAGTATGAGCTCGGAAGGAAGTTATAATTTGGCGGTTTTAGTCGTGCTACATGTTTCAAAAGTGTTTTAAAGTGAAGGCACATTTATTCTGTGTGTTTATTAGAATGTACAGGTTTTTTAAGCAATTTTGTGTATGAGAAAAGACAGTAATTCCGAGTGTGATCTGGACAGATGATATTTCCAATACCGAAGTTTACGCACACTGGTTATCTTCGGCGTACTGTTACCTGTGAAGTCGAGTGATGTACTTCCACAACAGAGCTAACGTAACAGACTCTTGTGTTGTAGTTCTTGAGTACAACAGAGCGAATCTGCTGTGCGACGGTGGTCTCCCCTTATTTGCGACTATGCCTCTGTAGTGTCTCATCATTCTGTTATTTCTACGAGGGTGGCCCTGTTTGTAGAGTGGCGTAGTACACTGTCCTTGGAGTAACCGATTTGCAACAGTTCATTGTGTCACTGAGGTGCCAACCGCTGCTCAAATTGCTGCTACTGATGCAGCACAAAGTGCCCTATACGTGGAACGCGATGGTTTCCCCTCCCGTTAGAGCCACGTGGCCGTCAGGAGCCGGTCTTCTTGCAACCGTACATAACCTGCCCACAGCTGCCACCAATCACGTATAGCGGCTACATTCCGGCCAAGCCTTTTCTCTGTATCGCAGAAGGATCATCCAGCCTCTCGTAGCCCTATTACACGACCTGATGCAAACTCAGTGAGAGGTTGATAATGGCGTTTTTGTCGCCTTGAAGGCATTTGTGACGAACATCAGCTCCCCACGTCCAATCTCAAAGGTAACTGAAGCTCACGACCGTTACAGCACGTATTTAAAGCAAACCTGATTTGCATCCCCCTAATGGCGCTACTGGTGCCACTCTTATACGACGGCCGCGAAATCTGAATAGATATCATCTTTCAGACGTAGAAACACGCCTACCAACTTTCATTTATTTCCCACAGCTCCTTCTTGGTGTTGTGATTTTTTTCCGCCAGTGTATCGTAATGAAGATATGCAGACACGTAATTAACAGCGTGTAGGACTTACCATCGTATAAATTGGAGCGTTTAAGGTATCCAGAACTGCTTTTGTTGTTTTTGTTTCTTGTAAAGACATACATATGGGAACTCAATAAATTTTAAAGGTTACTACGGTACTTTACTTTCAATGAATATATATCTTTCAAATACCTCCTGAATGAAATTTCTCTGTCATGTTAAAAAAATACAAGTTGACATTTCGATAGTCTGCTCCTTGAACTTTCGAAAGTACCTAATGTGCTGCGGCATTTTTACTACTCACATTAATTCGGAACATGGTTACAGAGTGACATTTATTGAAACATTAATCTTACATTTTACTAGTATTTTACCACACTCAGCATAACAAGATCTTCATAGAAAAGATAATATCATTAAGTTCCGGAGCTATAAGCCGCTACAGAAAAACAAAGTTCATGACGTTTCAACTTCACTTAAATTCGAAAGCAACATCACACTCGTTCCCTAACGCATATTTCGAGACATATAAGTTATCCCACATTTCACAGTGATAACAACCACCACTTACTACCAACGGCACATACATGGCTCCAAAACCACCGCAGCTCAGAATTATTCAAACACAGGTTTTTGTGTAAACTTTTAATCTATTGCTAGTCGTTCTGTATGCACTTATCTCTATATTTTTCTACTGAGGACCCCCTGCAATCCTATTTGAAAAATTTCGCTTAATGCCAGTAATGATATTACGCAGATATGAAACCAACAATAGCATTAAATCCAAAACTACAATCTAATTCATTCATTAATAAATTTAAAAGCCCATTAATCAATTTAGGACGTAATGATCATCAAGGTACAAAACAAACATTTAGGCACCTAACTTACAATCATCGGCGAAGCTGCTTAAGCAGTTGCGTCTTCTGTCACTAGCGTGGTACATTACCACTCATCTAACCGCCGTTACTTGTTCGCGCCTTTCGTTTTACTATCCATTGCACGATACAGCCCCGGCTCCCCACGTGAGGTCCGATGATATAGGCAGCGCTACACAGTTAGGTGAAAATGATTTGATACCAAAAATGCACTATAGCCCAGTCCCCACGTCACTGTACTTTTAACTGTATACTCACGCCACAGCAGACGCTCTAACACGATCGGCAAACAATCACCAATAATGTCTGTTCCGTTATGCGTGTTCTGTATTGCTTAGGGGACGACAAGCCAAAGACCAACAGCACTGCCAATGAGTTTGAGACAAAGCACAGTGACAACAAGCAATGAAACTGACGTCAGAGCAGCGAATTCCCTTCCACACGGCATTACTCAGAAGGACTACCACATAACAGTCCCTCGACTCGGCCCACTCTTACTACAGAACAGGAAGCTGCTACCATCTATCAGGCTGTGGCCGAGAAGTTCTAGGCGCTTCAGTCCGGCGCTGCGCGGCTGCTATGGTCGCAGGTTCGAATCCTGCTTCGGGCGTGCAAGTTTGTGAGGTCCTTAGGTTAGTTAGGTTTAAGTAGTTCTAAGTTCTAAGGGATTGATGACCTCAGATGTTAAGTCCCATAGCGCTTAGAGCCATTTTTCACATCTACCAGGTGCCATGAAAAGAAAGCTACCACCATGTCCATGCTATACGTGCCTCGTTCCTCTCTGAAGGCAGTCACAGTCTCCACAGACTTAACCACAGTAATCACTGCAAATTTCCTCGTCAGTCACAGAGCACAGACCGCCGTAGCCCCACGTCCCACACGCACGTTTCGTTACCTCCTGCCCCACACACAGCCTGCGTTACTTCTTGTCACTCTGTCCCCCACGTAACAACCGTTCTGGTTGCCACCGCCGTTCTCCCAGCGACGCAAGATACCCAGCCTACTGTCCACCACAAACCTGTCGATAGGCAAAGACGTCCCAACCTGAACACTATTACTCAAGTGCTACAGTATCGTATACATACAGGAAATATAGCACCAATCACAAGAAAACCATATACAGTCACATACAGTCAAATGGAGTTGGTAGAAGAAATGGCTAAAGAATAATTGGAAGCTGGGATTATGAAACCAAGGGGTTATGAAGATCCACCGCGGCCTTCACCAACAGTTACCTTTAAGATGAAATAAGTTTCTGAAGACCCACTGTTCCATTTATGTGTACATTAGCGAACTCTCAGTGTCCTTACTACACTGAACATTAAGCCCTTGCCAAATTTGGTGGAAAATCTGACATACTTCAGCAGATGTCGTATTTTTCAGTTTGTGATCTGACAGATGCATAATATCAATCGACGGTTCATACATTTGAGGAAGGAAAACTTAATTTGAAACTTTCAGGCAGATTAAAGGTATATGCTTTTAGCTCTGGAAATGCATATACTGTACTATAATTTTTTTCCTTATTTTGTTACCTGAAGATATGACATTTCTATGTCTTTATATATTGTAATTGTTCTACTATATGTATATATGTATATATTTATTTATGCATTTATGTCGATGTATAGTTGGTTTGTTTTGTAAATATTATTTGTATTTTTACGCTGGATCTGGCCTAGGGAAAACTATGCTATCGAACGATTACATCGATAGGTCGTGTGGAGGACCAAAGTGTTTAGGATCTTTGGTAGTGTTAACTCTGCCGCATGGAGCGCGGGCAGAGAGGGTCTGGCGGGAGTAGGGCAGTGGAGCAGGTGTGTTGTGTGACGCTCCCGCGAGTTGCCACGCTTTCGGGGTTTGGCAGCATGTAATTGCGCTCGACTTGCTATGTTAGTTTATGACACGGTGTCGCGGACGGGAAGCGTTATCTGGCACACATCAAGAACCCGTTTCGGCTGGAGACCGTGTCGAGAAGAAGGCGCGCCAACATCCAGCTTCTGCAACAGCGACGGCCGACAATGAGTGACTGTCGCCACCTCCTCGATCGACGGCTTCAAACCTTCAATCAACCAACAAGGAAGACTGGAAGCACGCAAAGTTTTAGAACTGTGTGGCAGACCTCAGCTTTTCAAACTGTTCCATTCGCATAACTGAAATTACAGCAACTTAGCATGAACGTTTGTTGCTCATTGTCCCAATTGCATTACCAAGCAAGGTCCCTTCCTTTTCCGAAATGAACCCGAGTGTCGTTGAAATTCAAAAGGCAGCATTAAAGTAATATCATTCCATTTCACCGCTTTAATTTCAAAGTTCAGTTAAAGTATTTATAGCTGGCTACAATATTTAGATTACACAAGCACAAATTAAGATTGCGAGTTTTGTTACCATATTTTAGCTTACCTGTGACTGCAGCTCAGCTTGGTACGCACTAAATTTTACTATTGTTAATTGTTCAGAATCATTTAATTCAAGTTCAAAGTTAAATCTCTTATTTATAAATTGCTTAGATTCAAGTAGCTTTTGAAATGATTGTTGAGATAGCCCAAGACTAACCTTATTTTATTAAATTTCGTAGTGCTTCAGAAACAAATCTCACTATTAATTTCAGTCACTAAATTAACTTTCTATTTTCCGGTTTTATTAATTTTTTGCTAAATTAAATCAGAGTGTAGCGAAATTTATTACTTCTGACAAACATTCAGTTTTCACACTACACGTGTCAACTTTCAGTTGCCACGCTTATAGTGCTAATTATATGTGCAATAACCTTTCTTTTTCAGTTATTGTAGTAGTTGTCCACAGGCCAGTGTCGGTTGGCCAGTCAGTGTGCTCCCTGCCGCCGTTGGATAAGCAGCTGCAGCAGCAAGTCGTATAACCCTAGCTTACTTATTTGTTAGATAGTTTAATTAATTTCTTTGCGTGTTTTTGGGTACTTGCATTGTTTAATTCATATATTTCGGGCGTATTATAGTATTTGACAGTTGTAGCATCGCGCTTTAGTGTTTACTTCGTAGATTCTTATTTAAATTGCGTGAGAGTTTCGTATAGGAGGTGCAATTTCGAGTTTTAGTTACTGTAATCGTAAATTCAGCAGATTGTAGCGCAGTCGTTAGGCATTTGTACAGGTTAGTTGATACATTCTTTGTGTGTTCCGCTTGCGTTATCTAGGCACGGACTCGTGTTTCAGTAACTGTTGTTAAACATCGATTAGAATGGACAGGGACTGCGATTGCTGTGTTCGGATGAGGGCTGACTTGGCATCCCTTCGCTCACAGCTGCAATCGGCGCTGACTTCGGTCGCGCAGCTTGAGGCTGTTGCCAATGGGCACCACTGTGGGGAGCCGGACTCGGGTATCACGGGGATGTCAACCTCATCCCGTCTGTCCCCAGATCGGTCTGCCGCTGTGGTTGCCCCGGTTGCTGCCCGCAGTGGGGCTGAGCCCTCGCCTGTGGTTGATTGGGAGGTCGTTCCAAGGCGTGGCAGGCAGCGAAAGGCGTCCCCAGAGGCTGATCAGAAAGCCTCCCCGGTGCGTCTGACAAACCGGTTTCAGGCACTGTCTCTGGCTGAGCCAGATGCAGCTGCCTGCCCTGTTTCAGAGGATCATTCTCAGCCTTCAAGGTCCGGGCAATCGCAGAGGTTGGGCTTACTGGTAGTTGGGAGCTCCAATGTTAGGCGCGTAATGGGGCCCCTTAGGGATATGGCGGCTAAGGAGGGGAAGAAATCCAGTGTGCACTCCGTGTGCATTCCGGGAGGAGTCATTCCTGATGTGGAAAGGGTCCTTCCGGATGCCATGAAGAGCACAGGGTGCAGCCAGCTGCAGGTGGTGGCACATGTCGGCACTAATGACGTGTGTCGCTTTGGATCTGAGGAAATTCTCTCTGGATTCCAGCGGCTATCTGATTTGGTGAAGGCTGCCGGTCTTGCTTACGAGATGAAGGCAGAGCTCACCATCTGCAGCATCGTTGACAGAACCGACTGCGGACCTTTGGTGCAGAGCCGGGTGGAGGGTCTGAATCAGAGGCTCAGACGGTTTTGCGACCGTATTGGCTGCAGATTCCTTGACTTGCGCCATAGGGTGGTGGGGTTTCGGGTTCCGCTGAATAGGTCAGGAGTTCACTACACTCAGCTGGCGGCTACACGGGTAGCGGAGGCTGTGTGGCGTGGACTGGGCGGTTTTTTAGGTTAGAAGGCCTCGGGAAAGTGCGGGATGGGCTGCAATGTCAAAGGGTGCTTGGCAATTACAGGACGTGCTTGGATCAAGGAACAGTCGGAATTATAGTTGTAAACTGTTGTAGTTGCGCTGGAAAAGTCCCTGAGCTTCAAGCGCTAATAGAAAGCACAGAAGCTGATATCGTTATAGGTACAGAAAGCTGGCTAAAGCCTGAAATAAGTTCTGCAGAAATTTTTACGAAGTCTCAGACGGTGTTCAGGAAAGATAGATTAGGCAGAATTGGTGGTGGAGTGTTGGTGTCTGTCAGTAGTGGTTTATCTTGTAGTGAAGTCGAAGTAGATACTCCGTGCGAATTGGTGTGGGTGGAGGTTATACTTAACAGCCGAATTAAGTTAATAATTGGCTCCTTCTACCGACCCCCAGACTCCGATGATACAGTTGCGGAGCAGTTCAGAGAAAGTTTGAGTCTCGTAACAAATAAATACCCCACTCATACGGTTATAGTTGGTGGGGACTTCAACCTACCCTCGGTATGTTGGCAAAAATACTCGTTCAAAACCGGTGGTAGGCAGAAAACGTCTTCCGAGATTGTCCTAAATGCATTCTCCGAAAATTATTTAGAGCAGTTAGTCCACGAACCCACGCGAATTGTAAATGGTTGCGAAAACACACTTGACCTCTTGGCCACAAACAATCCAGAGCTGATAGAGAGCATCATGACTGATACAGGGATTAGTGATCACAAGGTCATTGTAGCTAGGCTCAATACCATTTCTTCCAAATCCATCAGAAACAAACGCAAAATAATTTTATTTAAAAAAGCGGATAAAGTGCCACTAGAAGACTTCCTAAAAGACAATTTCCGTTCCTTCCGAACTGACTATGCGAATGTAGACGAGATGTGGCTCAAATTCAAAGATATAGTAGCAACAGCAATTGAGATATTCATACCTCGTAAATTGGTAAGAGATGGAACGGATCCCCCGTGGTACACAAAAAAGGTCCGAACGCTGTTGCAGAGGCAACGGAAAAAGCATGCGAAGTTCAGAAGAATGCGAAATCCTGAAGATGGGCTAAAATTTACAGACGCGCGAAATTTGGCACGTACTTCGATGCGAGATGCCTTTAATAGGTTCCACAACGAAACATTGTCTCGAAATTTGGTAGAAAATCCGAAGAAATTCTGGTCGTATGTAAAGTACACAAGCGGCAAGACGCAGTCAATACCTTCGCTGCGCAGTGCCGATGGTACAGTTATCGACGACTGTGCCACTAAAGCGGAGTTATTGAACGCAGTTTTCCGAAATTCCTTCACCAGGGAAGACGAATGGAATATTCCAGAATTTGAAACACGAACATCTGCTAGCATGAGTTTCTTAGAAGTAGATACCTTAGGGGTTGCGAAGCAACTCAAATCGCTTGATACGGGCAAGTCTTCAGGTCCAGATTGTATACCGATTAGGTTCCTTTCAGATTACGCTGATACTATAGCTCCCTACTTAGCACTCATATACAACCGCTCGCTCACCGATAGATCTGTACCTACAGATTGGAAAATTGCGCAGGTCGCACCAGTGTTCAAGAAGGGTAGTAGGAGTAATCCATTTAACTACAGACCTATATCATTGACGTCGGTTTGCAGTAGGGTTTTGGAGCATATACTGTATTCAAACATTATGAATCACCTCGAAGGGAACGATCTATTGACACGTAATCAGCATGGCTTCAGAAAACATCGCTCTTGTGCAACGCAGCTAGCTCTTTATTCGCACGAAGTAATGGCCGCTATCGACAGGGGATCTCAAGTTGATTCCGTATTTCTAGATTTCCGGAAAGCTTTTGACACCGTTCCTCACAAGCGACTTCTAATCAAGCTGCGGAGCTATGGGGTATCGTCTCAGTTGTGCGACTGGATTCGTGATTTCCTGTCAGGAAGGTCGCAGTTCGTAGTAATAGACGGCAAATCATCGAGTAAAACTGAAGTGATATCAGGTGTTCCCCAGGGAAGCGTCCTGGGACCTCTACTGTTCCTGATCTATATAAATGACCTGGGTGACAATCTGAGCAGTTCTCTTAGGTTGTTCGCAGATGATGCTGTAATTTACCGTCTAGTAAGGTCATCCGAAGACCAGTATCAGCTGCAAAGCGATTTAGAAAAGATTGCTGTATGGTGTGTCAGGTGGCAGTTGACGCTAAATAACGAAAAGTGTGAGATGATCCACATGAGTTCCAAAAGAAATCCGTTGGAATTCGATTACTCGATAAATAGTACAATTCTCAAGGCTGTCAATTCAACTAAGTACCTGGGTGTTAAAATTACAAACAACTTCAGTTGGAAGGACCACATAGATAATATTGTCGGGAAGGCGAGCCAAAGGTTGCGTTTCATTGGCAGGACACTTAGAAGATGCAACAAGTCCACTAAAGAGACAGCTTACACTACACTCGTTCGTCCTCTGTTAGAATATTGCTGCGCGGTGTGGGATCCTTACCAGGTGGGATTGACGGAGGACATCGAGAGGGTGCAAAGAAGGGCAGCTCGTTTTGTATTATCGCGTTATAGGGGAGAGAGTGTGGCAGATATGATACACGAGTTGGGATGGAAGTCATTACAGCATAGACGTTTTTCGTCGCGGCGAGACCTTTTTACGAAATTTCAGTCACCAACTTTCTCTTCCGAATGCTAAAATATTTTGTTGAGCCCAACCTACATAGGTAGGAATGATCATCAAAATAAAATAAGAGAAATCAGAGCTCGAACAGAAAGGTTTAGGTGTTCGTTTTTCCCGCTCGCTGTTCGGGAGTGGAATAGTAGAGAGATAGTATGATTGTGGTTCGATGAACCCTCTGCCAAGCACTTAAATGTGAATTGCAGAGTAGTCATGTAGATGTAGATGTAGACTGGCGACTGTAATTTTCCCCAAATCTCAAATATCTAATTAACGCCAATTAATTGTTAACGCAACGACCGCACATTTACTTTCTTTATTAATTTTGTCCTTTTCTCAAAATTAATTTCCACCAATTTCATTTGCATTTTTCCTTTCATTTAGATGTAACCCTTTCCTCCCTATTTACGGACAAATTAACTTCGGTGACGACTGTTTTTCCCAAATTTCCATTAGGTGCACGCGGTTTAATTTTTCACTGCCTTTAAGGTCGATAAGTGAGGGGGAGGTTACATGCTGTACTGAGACTCGAACCTCGGCCTTTGCCTACCATGGGCAAGTGCTCTAATGTGAGCTGGCTTCAAACTCGACTACAGATTGAAAATTCATTACACAAACTTCATTTATTATTGTAACAAGAATGTATAGACACAGGAATATATAAATACCTTCCTACGCCATTTAGACTTAACAATACATGCACTACCTTTCAGCATGGATGGATTCAGTTTTACGAGGGCTTAAACCAACGTAAGCTTTTGTCACAACATAATCATTTTAGATAACTGAAGAAAACTTCGAAAGCTAAGATTGCTAAAGAAACAACATTTTATTGGATGAATAAAACGTTCTCGGTTTTCAAACCGCGTCAATTCGAATGAAATCCTCGAGCTTACGATGACTATTTTATTGGATGTCCGGTAGCAGTTTTGGAGCATAAGATCCGATTATGACAGCATAGCTCTGTTGAAACCACTCATCCAATAAAATACTTTTTTTTTAGTGAGCTTGGTATGCTTTCTTATCACTGCACACAACGCAGACCACTTTCACACTGACAGTGCCAGGACTGTACAGTAACAATTTTCAGTGAAGTTATAAAGCGGTATACCGAGAACTTCAAGCAGTTTTTAAGCTTATAAGTAGTGTGAATCAGTCATTATCGTTTTGATGAAAATGATTTTCCACAGAGTCTTGAAAATGCTTTAACTGGTAAAGGAATCCATCCTGCTCCACAACATAATTCAAGCTGTTTATAATTTGATTGACCATAAAACATAAGGGAACTATCTACAATCATTTCTGCAGCTAGTGAATTTCTACAGAAAATTCATAGCCAATTATATAAATTTAGCACGTCCAATGATGTAGCTACTAAAAAGGGAGCCACATATATTTGGTTGATATAAGACAAAAAATCTATGGAAGATGTTTAAACAGCCTTAAGAATACCTCTGGTATTAGCTTTTTCAGATTTAAGCAACCCCTTCGTGGCGCTTATGCCAAATCCCTGTCCATTTTTATTATTACATTTTTGTTGCCGAGTTTTAATGCACAGTATAGGAAGATGTTGTTAAAAACCATTCAAAAGCCAAGGTTGCAGTAAATCTTTTTAATTCAGTACATCGGGTTTCAATAGTCTTTGCTGTCAGTTTTAGGTCTTAAACATCTTTTTGTAGTAAAACTTGTTCATTTTACGCTGAACCTCATACAGAAGAAATCAAGTGGATAAAACTCAGCAAATTATAGATTTTGCCATTGGAGACTAGCAAATAGGTAGGCAGGCTCCATGACAAGGCGCCAGGTGGTCCAACAGCGAGAGAACAGCCGGGCGAGCAAGAGCCGTATTGTACTGGAGCAGAGAGAGGCAGTCGGCATTCACCTACCACGCTGGGCGCCAAGAAGCGAATTTCTATAATTTATTGTTTAGATATTAATATGGGGCTCCAACCGTGCTGATGATGATATTTGTACGACAAAAGAAGTTTTGCATCACCCCCATTTCGAGAACTCCTGAAGATAGTCGTTGAGTGCGGATACTGTATCACATAGTCCCTTTGACTGTTCAGAGACGTCACTAAACCCGCCCAAAGATATAAACAACCATGCATGAGCAGCGCCTATTAGACGGAGGGGGGTCCGATAGCCGATCAGTTTGTCATTCCACCACGAAGGAGGTACACGGCTCGTGTTGTCTGTAGTTGAACCATGGATTAGACTGTCAATAACTCGGTTCGATCGCGTCCGTTTTGTTACTTTGTGCCAGGAAAGCCTCTTCAAGGGAAGTGTCCAGGCGTCTCGGAGTGAACCAAAGCGATGTTTTTCGGACATGAAGGAGAGACAAGAGCTGTAGATGTCATGCCTCGCTCAGGTCGCCCAAGGGCTACTACTGCAGTGGATGTCCGCTACCTACGGATTATGGCTCGGAGGAACCCTAACAGCAACGCCACCATGTTGAATAATGCTTTTCGTGCAGCCACAGGACGTCGTGTTACGACTCACTGTGAGCAGTAGGTTGCATGATGCGCAACTTCACTGCCGACGTCCAGGGCAAGATCCATCTTTGCAACCAAGACACGATGCAGAGTGTTACAGATGGGCCCAACAATATGGCGAATAGACCGCTCAGGATTGGCATCACGTTCTCTTCATCGATGAGTGTCGCCTATTCCTTCAACCGTACAATCGTCGGAGACATGTTTGGAGGCAACCCGATCAGGCCGAACGCCTTAGACACACTGTCTACTGTCTAGTGAGTGCAGCAAGGTGGAAATTGCCTGCTGTTTTGAGGTGGCATTATGTGGGGCCAACGTACGCCTTTGGTAGTTATGGAAGGCGCCGTAACGGCTGCACGATACGTGAATGCATCCTCTGACCGATAGTGCAACCTTGTCGGCAGCATATTGGCGAGGCATTCGTCTTCATGGAAGACAATCCGTGCCCCCATCGTGCATGATGGAAATGATGTTAATGTTGATCTCTATTCCAATTTTATGTACTGCTTCAGGTGGTGCAAAATTTTTTTTTGATGTGAGTTATTATTTCAATAGCACTAAATTCATCAGCAAATGCTAGTGACAAACTGAAGTTAGTGTCAGTGCTTACTGATGGAATGGTTACTCCAATCACAAGAGCGCACTAAAAGGACAGCTGACAAACAGTTAAGGTAGCCACAGTCTACTATCAGTTTTCCATGTGGCAACACGCGAACAAGTGTGTGACGTGCAACTCCTCGTAAAAACGGAATTAATTGTTGAAGTTACCTCGGGAAACATATTTGTTCTAGCTGATGTGCATTCTAAGGTCGTGTGAAACATTTTGCGACATTCACTGTGATCAGGAACTAATGATCAGTTACCGGGAATTTTGTGATGAATACTAACGATAGATTGGCTCTAGAAATTGTTTTAATAATTTTGCAGTTGGACAACCAAAACAAGATTATTTGGCATCCCAACGTTTTACAATTGCTGGCGGGGGTGGGCGAGCGTTTCTACGCACTACAGTCTGGAACCACGCGACCGCTACGGTCGCAGGTACGAATCCTGCCTCGGGCATGGGTGTGTGTGATGTCCTTAGGTTAGTTAAGTTTAAATAGTTCTAAGTTCTAAAGGACTGATGATCTCAGAAGTTAAATACCATAGTGCTCAGAGTCATTTGAACAATTTTACAATTCTCATTATGCTTAGCATTTAAACCAACCCACTTGCCACATTATTATTCAGTGTTTATTGTACAAGGAGAAGAACTCAATTGCGGCAACTTGTACCAGACGTGTGGTAAACAAGTTGACTACAATGCAGTTGCTGGAAGTGGGGGGCGGACGCACTGGACTTTCATAGGTAAATCTCACTTAGCATCACTGTGTGTCCCTGTGTACAAATTGTGACAGATGATATTTCGACTATTCACTTTGCTGACTGCTGAGTTATTGTGGCACATTTATTCTTTCAAACGTTGCTTCAAATTTTGCCGTATATGCCATCCTGTTGCAAGAGACTGATAGCCATGAACACGAATATCATTTACGTTCAGACAGTTAAATAGAGCAGAATGTAACTATAGCTACTACCACACAAAAGCAGCTTTGTGCTCTAATTCTTGTGTGTGATGCATAACACACATTTCTTAAAGGGAAGAGGATTCATGATAACTACAGATCACACAACAATGAATAATTATAAAGTTTAAAAGACTCAAGTTTTAGATTAACAAGGTGGACATTGAGTTCCAGTTTAACGTTATTCACTGACCTGGTCAGTGGACTGACATGTCAATGCTACTGCGGTGAGCAGGAAGGTCCATGTCTCCAACTCAAAATATAGAGAAATCAATCACGTTTTTTCTAATTAGATGGATTATTCTATAAAATCAATAGTAAAGGTAGCAGGAGATTTATTCCAGAAATGATGAAAGAACAAACCATAACAGAACAACGCTATCCTTTTACAACTGAATACTGGGAAAACAGCAATAAACGGAAAAAAATGTTCTGTTGGCAATGTTTAACAACTGATTTGTTAAAGGGATACACCGCCATTTCACTGTACCCTTATATATAAAATTCTCGTGTCGCAGTGTTAGTTGCCATACTCCTCCGAAACGGCTCTTTCGATTCTGATGAAATTTGACATCTATATTCGGTACGTCTGAGAACCGGTCGTAATCTATTTTTCATACCCCTAAGTGATACGGGTGGTCCATCCCAATTTTTTTATTTTTTGGACAGATTTTTTATTTTCATTTTTTATGATGTGGCATTAAAAATACACACAACCCTAATTTTTCACTCTTCTACCACCAACCGCTATTTTTTAATAGCGATTTTAGTAATTTAATAATTTTCAACCCCGGTCGAGAACTGATCAATTCTAACATTCATGGTGGTGTCTGTTTGTTCTACATCGTGTCTCCCTACCACTTTCGCGCAACGACGCTCTGAGCGTCTTTTGTAGGGAATTGACTAATTTGAACCTGGGACCTGTTCTGGTAAGGAGACGCCAGACCACACTTGACATGTAGAGTTCAGAAGAGTTCACTGAGACTAGCGATGATATAACCAAATACTTAATGATTTCAGCGTCACCACCACTACACTCCCTGTAAAAGAATCTTAATACTAACTAAATTAAGTTGAAGGGGTTCAAGGCTTTCCTACTTTTAGTTAGCTGGTAAAATAACGCCGAAAAAGCAGTTAAGTTTAGCATTGGAAATTTTATACTACTCACAAAACATTGTTTATAAATTGCAGTATTGATAAAAGGAAGTGTTTTAATACAGGATGGTAAAAACCAACCGCGTTCAACAAAAATGTGAACGAATATTCCCTGAATGGGTTTCCAAGTTCAACAATGAAAGGATGACCTATGCCATATCACATCTATATCTAGGTTTAAATTAAGTTTCACAAAAGAGCAAACTATCAAAATGGTCTACAGTGACCCTCAATTATCTTTAATTACTTATCTAACTTGTCGTAAATTACAGGGGCTGATGCGGTTTCTCAATAATTATATAACAGAGAAATCATCGCGTTTCAAATTTTTACTTGAAGTGACAAATGTGAACACCATGAGCTTTAATTGACGATCGACCCTAGTATTACGCAAAAAGGGGGTGTAACAGATGAGACTTCTGCTGTTCTGAGTGAAGCTTTATGCGCTGTTATGCGGCATCGCGTGCGTTCATTACCTTGTCGTTGGTTAGGCAGCTTCAGGGGGGCAACGGCCGGCGCAGCAGCCATCCAGCTCGCCGTCTCGGAACTAAGTAACTTCTCCTAACTTCTCCTTACTACCATTTACCGAAGTTGGTTTAAAAAAACTATCTGGCTGTGTTTTCATCTAACCAATCAGGGTCTCAATGTTAACGTTAAGCTCCGCCTTAAAAAATTCTGTCTATCCAATGAGAAACGTTATACTTTTCGTGGTGGGGCAATGTCTTTAAAGTTTGCAACGTAACAGGGACATGAAAAAGTCTTACGCTAAAACTTGCAGCTAGTGTGGTCTTTTTAGTGTTATCGTAAGATCTATACTGTTCTTCTGGAGGGTTCTACCTTTCAACATGGGCTGGGGGGTGATCCTAATGTAACAGAGACGCGAAAAAGTCTCACACTAAAACTTGTAGCTGGCGTTGTCCTAGTGGTTACCTGGCGATCTGGATGTCCATTCTGTCCCTTATCGTAGGGCCTTCTAGCTTAACATGGTTCTGCTCTCGGCTTCTGTTCTCGTTTCTCCCCTCGGAACTGCATCTGTCTCACGGTGGGAAGGTATGACATGCATTTAGGCATTCTTGTGTTGGTCTGTGGTTTTCTATCTGCTCTCTCGTTACGTGTATTACTTTGGTTAATTTAATGTCACGATTTATTCGGAGCTATGTGACATACTACTGGATTTGCTTATCATGTCAGGGTTTTCATGGAAGGTGTTGGATTTGCCTGACACCTTACATATCACCACCCTTTGAACTTAATTTTTGCACTGAATTTAGGCAATGATTGAATCGTTGTCTAAGTCAGTCACAAATTTTCTAATTTATCTAAATTTTGTTGCGTACTGTTCAGCCACGTTATTCTGTTTGTATTACTAATTGAAATTTTTATATTCTTCCACATTATAATTAAAAATGGCAAGAGAAGAATATTTTTATGCGATTATTAGTTTTTAATTATTTTCTTTCTTTATTTAAGTGTGAAGTTTGTTTTTTAAGAAGTTTGTTATCGAAAGTGAGGAGTCTTTCACATCGATTTTTTTAGTAATATTGTTTTTAATAATGTAGTAATTAAGTAAAATCTATTGCTAACACATTTTCTAAATATCATGTACAAGTAAAATGTTTTTGTTTCTAGACACTCATTTCAATATTGTTACACTAATAAATAAGAATTATTTCCAAGAATTGCTTTGACAAAGAAATATACATATACAAGTATTGAGATATTATCCTAACAAATGGTACAGATGTTAAAAAAAAGGAAAACATCCAACAAGATAATTTTTCATTCTGTCTTTTTATAAGGAGAAAATAAGTAAAATACAGTTATTCTTTTATTTTTATGAGGAGAAAATAAGTGGCATATTGTTTTAGTGTTTATTATGCCTTACTTTCGTTATTTATATACTGTCCATTTCAGAACTAATGACTTATTTTTATCGATAGTCTATTTTTTACTTAAGTCCATAGTCAATGACTGTTATTTTGTAGTTTATTAGCTGTCTGGTGTGCTTAACTTATTTAGTTTGTCACATCTTTCTTTTGCACAATTTCTACATCACATAATTTGATTTCATATATTCACACAATCCTATGAATGTTTAAGCATGAGGTTGGCGAATGTTTTTGCATGAAGATGAAGGTGATTGACTTGAGCGAGATAGATGTGGGCAAGTATTTGATGTACAGCTTCGTTCGTCATTCCTTGTTGGCTTTGCAAGTGTGTGTTGCTGTTGTGGAGGTCCCATAATGGAATGGAGCTCTGAGCGCAGAATCTCGTGGTTTACTGGCTTTGTATGTGTGAAAGTCATCGTTATGTGTCGTTGAAAGAGGTCGTTTTTCGCTTTAATACTTCGCAGACGACTTCCTGCTTTTTCTCTGCTTCTTACTTGCTTCTTGGTTCTTCTCTGGGAAGGATATGGAAATATTTATTGATAACTAGTCGCTTTGAAGTTCTCCTCCTAGTAACGGTTTGATAAATTGTTTGGGCTTGTCATTTTTACTTTGTGGAAGTTTTCTTCAGTTTCGTGCATCAACGTGCTGTTTAATAGTAGTAGTGTGACTTTTACACATATTTTTTTGCCAATGGTGGCTTGCCCAAGCGGTCTTGTCGTCAGGCCGTTTTTATCTCGCTCCACTGAGTGGGGGTGTTCAGAGGTTTACGAGCAGTGAAGGTCCGATGTTCGCTGGTCAGCCCCTGCACCGGTCCCTTCAGCAGTAGATTTACAAGGGCACTTTGTTGGTCTCACTGTCCTTTCCCTTCTCTTGACGCTTCTGCCTTGTAGGAATCGTGTCTTGCTAATTACATCCTATTCTTTCGTGATACTTCTCGCATTGCAACTTGTGGGTCATTGCATCTCTTCATTGCTGGAGTTTTTACTATGATTCTTACAAAAAGTTTTACTTATAGCCATCTAACATATGTCTAGTACCTACTTGTTTTATGCCTTCTTAAAAAGCTTTACAAATTTTGGCGCCCTTTCCATGTTACAATTCTAAGATATTTGGAGTCTTAACGTCTACTCAAGAATCCTCAAATTCGTTTTTTATTTTGTGTAGTGTCGTGGTGTATAGCATTTTAGTATTTCATGCTGATAGACTATCTACACTTTATCCCTTCACCTTAATCTGTGGTACTATTGGTGTTATTTTTGTTTTTGTTTTTATTGAAACTACTTTCTTTTTCCCACCTTCCTCTGTCTTCATTCTTATTTCTCCTGAAGATCTTATCTGCAACATAGTCTTGAAATATTGTGCTGATTATTTACCAGTAATAAAATTAATTTTGAAACTTGTACTGAAAGTGTGTAATACTGCCAGCCTTAGGTAAAAATACCTCTGCTTTATCTCGTAAAATACTCTCCGATTCTCTTTTACTGTGTTCGGAAATACCTTGAACTTCTTGCAATTTTTCGTCGATTTCTTAATGGACTTCTAACATGAGTTATGGCAATTCCCTCTTTTGTGCATACCATTCTAATTCTTCATCCTCTTTATCTCGCATCATTCTTAATTGTTTGTTTATAACTGGTATTTCTTCCAATTTTAGCTTTTGCTCAAAGAGAAGAGTGACATTCCCGAATGTTACGCTACCTTTCCCCATATCTATTATCGCTCGTCTGTCATTCAGAAAATCTGCACCTATAATCAAATCTACAGTTAGTAGAGGTGTAATCACGAAGTTGGCTTCGATCGTTTGACCTTGGCACGAAAGAGTTAACCTTGTCTGCCTCGTAACTTCCGCAGCATTGTTTGTAATAAGACCTCTTACTTTAATCTTACGTGTTTTCAGAACAGGCAATTCCTCATTGGTATTACACTGCATGAATAAATTTTCTGAGATCGCAGTCAGTTCACTTCCGCTATCAATTACAATATTGACTGAGATATGCTTCACCATGGCCTTCACAATTGGTTGAATTTGAAAGGGTTGGTTCTGTTCTTCTTCTTCTTGCATCAACGAATCCTCCACTGAATCATACATGAGTCTTTTAGGAATTTCCCTTGTGAATTCGAACTTTCTGTAGGATAAGCTTCGACTGCTACTTCTCTCTCTTTTATTTCCTCTTCTCTATTTCTTTCTTCAGTTACTCTTTTTTCTAGATCCTCTACTTCTTCCTCATCCTCTATCTTCTCCTTCTTCGTCCCTACTTCCACATAATCGCATCTAAATGCTCTAGTTATCGCTTCATAACTTCCTTCATTATATACGTTGGGTTGTGTGCCTATTTGTAACTTATTTTCAACTTCTGTCGACCGCGCATTATCCTCATTGAATTCGCTTTCCCTGGTTTCCATCTCAAATAGCTCTACAATACTCATTACTTCGTCCTTTCCTCCTACATTCGTTGTGCATGCCTCTGGTAATTCATCTTCCTCGTCAGTATTCTCCCAATTAATTTCGTCCAAACACGATATTATTATTCTCTTGTCTTCATTTTCATCTGGTCCCTGTGGATTTGTTTCTTCCTTCTTCTCTTCTCGTGATAAGATTTTTACTTCTCTGTTCAAGGTGCTGCAATTGTCCTGGGTCGGTGCGTCATTATCTTTGGCATGGGCGCTTAGCTGTCAATTCGAACGTTTATCGGGGTTTGGTGGTCTTACCTCCACGTCTTCTATCTGTATTCGCTTTTCTTGTTCAGCTTGTTGATAGGGGTTTCTTTGTTGATAATTTGTCGGTCTATTGGTTCTCCAGTACCCGTTCCAGTTGTCGTTATTCCCTCTCTAATAGTTGTTACCGTTCCTGGGTGAATTATAGTTATTGCCATATTCTCTTCTAAATCCATAACCGGTTCTTTGTTGAAATCTATTGTCCTTTCTTGGTGCGAAGTTATCATGTGGTTCGTAATTATTGTTTCTTCGTACTGCGTCTTGTGGATTCCACTGCTTTTTGCATCCGTTGTCACGTGTGCTTCGTCTTTTTCTTGCGTCATCTTCCAAAAATATGAACTGTAGTTCCCTTAGAATACCTTTAAATGCTTCGACGTCATTGCCTCCGCGACCTACTAATGACTGCTGGTATTTCAATGGAGGCTTCATCGCGCATAATTTAATCAACACTCCGTCACTGTATGGTACATCCAAGCATTGATTTTTCTTTGCCATTAATTCGAAAAAATTCACGGGACTCTTCTCTCCTGAATTTTCAAAATATGAGTTCTGTAATAATTCGTACTTAACTCTGTTCTGTGCTTTGCTGGACCAATATCGTGAGAGAAACTTCTCTCTGAAACCTTCGTATGATCGGAATGTCGCTGCAACATTCTGCATGGTTTCTGCGACTGTTCCTGACATGTGTGCACATGTAAAGTCTAATTTGTGTGCTAGCGTCCAGTGTTCTGGTAATACTACTCGGAATTGATCAATAAACGTTCGTGGATGTAATGAGTTTCCTTCTCGAAAGTGTTGAAATTTTCTGACTGTGAGGAAATGGTCATTGTCGTACTTCGTCATAGTTCCATATGAAATTCGCCATTCTTCGCCACTTTTGTTTTTGATCATTTCTCCCGTCTTTCTTTCCGGTTGTGGTAGATCCATTGGATATTTTCCACTGTAACTTTCGCCTACCCTTGCGTAGTATCGTTGGAGTGGTAGGCAATAATTTTCTTCCACCGGTTGTGAACGTGTAGCTGAATGCATTGCACTGTACTCTTCGCGGCCTGGCTTTGCATTGTCACTTATTGGTTGAGTATCTTGTCTGGCTAACCTTGCCGCTTCATTGCACGATCCAAACTGTCTTGAAACATACATTTGTGGTTCCGCATGTGTTTGTGATGACGTTTGTTCATCAAAAATTTCGAAACGTGTTTGTTGCTGTGCAGGCTGTCTGACTTCACGTATGTTACTTTCCGCCTGTGATTGGAATCGCAAATGCGTAATATCTTCGTTAATTGCTTGTTTTTACGCTGCTGTTACAGATACGGATGTGGTTGCACACTCTGTGCTTGTTCGATCCTGTTAACTACGCTCTTCAATGGTTTGCAACAACTCTGTTCGCAATTTCTGAAATTGTCGCTTCGTTTGCGCTTCTACACTCCTGGAAATGGAAAAAAGAACACATTGACTCCGGTGTGTCAGAACCACCATACTTGCTCCGGACACTGCGAGAGGGCTGTACAAGCAATGATCACACGCACGGCACAGCGGACACACCAGGAACCGCGGTGTTGGCCGTCGAATGGCGCTAGCTGCGTAGCATTTGTGCACCGCCGCCGTCAGTGTCAGCCAGTTTGCCGTGGCATTCGGAGCTCCATCGCAGTCTTTAACACTGGTAGCATGCCGCGACAGCGTGGACGTGAACCGTATGTGCAGTTGACGGACTTTGAGCGAGGGCGTATAGTGGGCATGCGGGAGGCCGGGTGGACGTACCGCTGAATTGCTCAACACGTGGGGCGTGAGGTCTCCACAGTACATCGATGTTGTCGCCAGTGGTCGGCGGAAGGTGCACGTGCCCGTCGACCTGGGACCGAACCGCAGCGACGCACGGATGCACGCCAAGATCGTAGGATCCTACGCAGTGCCGTAGGGGACCGCACCGCCACTTCCCAGCAAATTAGGGACACTGTTGCTCCTGGGGTATCGGCGAGGACCATTCGAAACCGTCTCCATGAAGCTGGGCTACGGTCCATCACACCGTTAGGCCGTCTTCCGCTCACGCCCCAACATCGTGCAGCCCGCCTCCAGTGGTGTCACGACAGGCGTGAATGGAGGGACGAATGGAGACGTGTCGTCTTCAGCGATGAGAGTCGCTTCTGCCTTGGTGCCAATGATGGTCGTATTCGTGTTTGGCGCCTTGCAGGTGAGCGCCACAATCAGGACTGCATACGACCGAGGCACACAGGGCCAACACCCGGCATCATGGTGTGGGGAGCGATCTCCTACACTGGCCGTACACCTCTGGTGATCGTCGAGGGGACACTGAATAGTGCACGGTACATCCAAACCGTCATCGAACCCATCGTTCTACCATTCCTAGACCGGCAAGGGAACTTGCTGTTCCAACAGGACAATGCACGTCCGCATGTATCCCGTGCCACCCAACGTGCTCTAGAAGGTGTAAGTCAACTACTCTGGCCAGCAAGATCTCCGGATCTGTCCGCCATTGAGCATGTTTGGGACTGGATGAAGCGTCGTCTCACGCGGTCTGCACGTCCAGCACGAACGCTGGTCCAACTGAGGCGCCAGGTGGAAATGGCATGGCAAGCCGTTCCACAGGACTACATCCAGCATCTCTAAGATCGTCTCCATGGGAGAATAGCAGCCTGCATTGCTGCGAAAGGTGGATATACACTGTACTAGTGCCGACATTGTGCATGCTCTGTTGCCTGTACCTATGTGCCTGTGGTCCTGTCAGTGTGATCATGTGATGTATCTGACCCCAGGAATGTGTCAATAAAGTTTCCCCTTCCTGGGACAATGAATTCACGGTGTTCTTATTTCAATTTCCAGGAGTGTATTTTGACTATGCGGTTATCATATCTTTTCAGCGCTGCTTTTGTGATACGTTTGTGTAACACAATGTTTTCAACAATTTCACGCCTTGTACCTGCTGCTTGTCTAGTAATTTCGTTTATCTGTTTCTTTAGTTTCTTGACTTCACCCTCTGGGTATTGTTCCGTAATGTTTTGATCTCGTCCTGAGTGTCATTACGCAATGTTTGTACCTCCGCTTGTACCTTGTCAATGTCTGTTCTCAATTGATTGTGACCTGTTATTAAGTTTCCTATCACTTCTCGAGATTCTTTTGCCTCGTCTTCAATATGACTTAGATCTAACTGATTTTTTTTGTTTTGTTCTTTAATCGCACGCATTTGTCTCCTCGTTTCTGCATTTTGTTTCGTCATTTATGCATTCTGAATTTTAATTTGGTTCGCAACTTCTTTATTTTGTCTTGTCATGGTTTCCGTCATTAATTGTAATAAATCTGACAGATTGGTGGGGTCCTATTGCGTTTCCTTCCGACGTCCTATGCTCTGTGTTTTCGCCCAATTGTTGGTTTGCAACCGATTGCATTGAACTGTGCTGTGACACGTTTCTGCTCGCATTCCTTGTACTCTGTGGTGAGGGAGCTCTGATTACTTGTACTATGGGTTCTACGTATTCAAGACGCAAGTTAGAATCCTCATCGACTGTCTCTCTACTTTTCTGCTCCTCTGTCGTATGCTGACTTATGTTTTCTGTGCCTTGGCGTGCATTATCCTCTTTATGGTGCGTTATATGTCCTATTTCTCGCGATACTGCATCGTCTGTTGTACTGTTCTCTATTCTCTGTCCATTTTCATGCTGGGTCTCTACCTCAATTCGGTCAAGGTCTCGATCTGCCATTGCTAATCTTTCCGAATCCCTTATTTTCTGTTTTAGAAGCAATTCACTCGCCCTACTTCGAGTCAACATGCGCTCATACGATCTCGTGCGTTTCATAAACTTTTTGTTCACACGACTTGACAAACCATTCACTAACTTGTTGGGTCAGAACCAACTTCTCAACGATGTATCCGCCACCTGTGCCCTTGCATTGAAGAGAAAACTTAATTCTAACCACATTTAAATTCATAACTTAATTATGCTATTGTTTCTGCTAGACTCACTTTCTATTGAATACTTTTGGTATCTATCGCTGCAGCTACTGTTTTCCACTATGTACAACTTTGGGAAAAAAAATTGTTTACAAAAATTTTTCAGCAGGATATTTAGATATTTTTCTGACCGAGTTAGGCATGTGGTCGACCTTCAATCATGGTATTTTACCATTCTGGCAGGGTCGCCATTTTCTAAACATTCATGGTGGTGTCTGTTTGTTCTATATTGTGTCTCGCTACCACTT
Organism: Schistocerca gregaria; assembly: GCF_023897955.1. Classification (NCBI taxonomy): domain Eukaryota; kingdom Metazoa; phylum Arthropoda; class Insecta; order Orthoptera; family Acrididae; genus Schistocerca; species Schistocerca gregaria. The sequence continues at coordinate 799,940,952 of NC_064921.1, read as the reverse complement.
TCGCGCAACGAAGCTCTGAGCATGTTTTTTAGGGAATTAACTAGTTTGAACCTGGGACCTGTTGCTGGTAAGGAGACGCCAGACCACACATGACATGTAGAATTCAGAAGAGTTCACTGAGACTAGCGATGATATAACCAAATAGTTTATGAATTCAGCATCAGCTCCACTGCAAGCCGTGTAAAAGAATATTAGTACTAACTAAATTTAGTGGAAGGGGTTCAAGCCTTTCCTATTTTTAGTTAGCTGGTAAAATAACGTCGAAAAAGCAGTTAAGTTTACCATTGGAAATTTTATTCTACTGACAAAACATTCTTTATAAATTGCAGTATTGATAAAAGGAAGTGTTTTAATACAGGATGGTAAAAACCAACTGCGTTCACCAAAAATGTGAACGAATATTCCCTGAATGGGTTTCCAAGTTCTACAATGGATCGAAGGATGGCCTATGCCATATCACATCTATAATCTAGGTTTAAATTAAGTTTCACAAAAGAGCAAACTATCAAAATGGTCTACAGTGACCCTCAATTATCTTTAATTACTTATCTAACTTGTCGTAAATTCCGGGATCTGATGTGGCTTCTCAATAATTATATAACAGAGAAATCATCGCGTTTCAGATTTTTACTTGAAGTGACAAATGTGAACACCATGAGCTTTAATTTACGATCGACACTAGTATTACGCAAAAAGGGGGTGTAACAGATGAGACTTCTGCTGTTCTGAGTGAAGCTTTATGCGCTGTTATGCGGCATCGCGTGCGTTCATTACCCTGTCGTTGGTTAGGCAGCTTCAGGGGGCAGCGGTCGGCGCAGCAGCCATCCAGCTCGCCGTCTCGGAACTAAGTAACTTCTCCTAACTTCTCCTTACTACCGTTTACCGAAGTTGGTTTAAAAAAAAAACTATCTGGCTGTGTTTTCATCTGACCAGTCAGGGTCTCAATGTTAACCTTAAGCTCCGCCTACAATAATTGTGGCTATCCAATGAGAAACGTTATACTTTTCGTGGTGGGGCAATGTTTTTAAAGTTTGAAACGTAACAGAGACACGAAAAAGTCTTACGCTAAAACTTGCAGCTGGTGTGGTCTTTTTAGCGTTATCGTAAGATCTATACTATTCTTTTGGAGGGCTCTATCTTTTAACACGGGCTGGGGGGTGGTCCTAACGTAACAGAGACGCGAAAAAGTCTCACGCTAAAACTTGCAGCTGGCGTTGTCCTAGTGGTTACCTGGCGACCTGGGTGTCCATTCTGTCCCTTATCGTAGTTCCTTCTAGCTTAACACGTTTCTGCTCTCGGCTTCTGTTCTCGTTTCTCCCCTTGGAACTGCGTCTGTCTCACGGTGGGAAGGTATGACATGCTTTTAGGCATTCTTGTGTTAGTCTGTGGTATTTCATTTGCTCACTCGTTACTCGTATTACTTTGGTTAATTTAATGTCACGATTTATCGGAGCTATGTGACATACTACTGGATTTGCTTATCATGTCAGGGTTTTCATGGAAGGTGTTGGCTTTCCTGACACCTTACACAATTATCACTTGATCAGTTATCCCCGTCGGCTGTCTAGCGGTGATAGTCTTTCACTATTCGATAGATAGGTAATTTAAGAAAACGTTCCAATAGCAACGACTTGAATATCCCTCTTTGAATCGACGTAACTAGTCCAACAAGTTTAACTAGGTAACACGCGTTATTCGCCAAACTGACATTTAGGCCTAGCGCACACGCATCGATTTTTATCGTACGGAAATATATCGTACGATCAAATTCTTTCAGTGGAACAAAGAAGTTCCTATGCTCTCCTTTGATCCTCTGAAAGAATTTAATCGTACAATATTTTTACGTATGATAAAAACCGATGCGTGTCCGCTTGGCCTTATCCATAATGCTGGCGAACAAGTTTCGACACAAAATTGCCGCTATGTTTGTATGGTCATGGACGAGCCGTGTGTCGGCTGCAATTGATAAATGCGCGCGATCTACCGTAGAAACGCTAATACTAATAGTGGCTAATACCGCCAGACTTCCCCCTAATCCTTTTCTCACTTCCTACACAGCTTTCGGCCATTATTATTGTTTGTGTCACGAGCTTCCGCCAGAAACGGCTATTGTGTTACACATATACGTTGTTTTACAGGTATATATTATTCTTATAGACCAGAGATAATTTACATGGCAAAACAACGTTTGCCGGGTCAGCTATAACATATAAAGATTTTCAGAGGCGGAACGAAGTTCGCCGGGTATAGCTAGTATTTCTATATGTTTCCTATGTAGAATATGGATTTCAGCTTTCACGGCGTTACACAGGTTATGTCAAATGGCGGTGCATTTTTTCCAAAAATACTGTATGACTGTGACTCAGCACAGTAAAACTTTTGTAAAGCTGATGTTTTTGAGTATGTTTTACAGTGTGGCCCTTAAGACTAAAGACGGGAATAAGTCGTATTATCCATGTTAGACATTTAAAGATTTTTTATTTATTTATCGCTTGGTATAAACACTTGACGTACTCGGCACACGGACATTTAAATTACTCCAGCCGAGGAGCTGGGATAGCAAGTACATCAAGTTTTATGGATTTTAGCTATAAAATAGATGTAAGGTACGCAGTAAAATGAACAACACAATGTGCAGTGCAATGGACTGTAAAATTGCCAGTAAAAATGAGCTCTAAAAAGAGCCGATGAAAGAGAACAGAAAAGGGAGCAGTAAGATGAGCAGTTCAGTGAACATTAAAACTAGCAATAAAAAGAACGTTAAAATGAACTATCAAATAAATAATAAAATAATAGTAAAAAGTACATCAAAATTTCACTAAAAAGTTGACAGTGGAATAAGGACTTTGAACAACAAGCATGGTCCTTAAGTAATGACGTGACTGCATTAAAGACACATGCAGCGTATCCTCAGGATAAATGGCCTCTAAATGAAAAAAATGTCATGATGATCTCTCCATTCCGGACTAGCTTCCCATGCGCATCTCCCGGAGTTGACTCCCAAAGATTGAACGACCAGCGAAAGTATAACTTTCTACCAGTCGGTGCGTGGAATGTCAGAAGTTTGAAATTGCAGCGAAACTAGAAAATCTGAAAAGGGAAACGCTAAGGCTCAATATAAATTTCGTGGGCGTCAAAGAACTGCAGTGGAAAGAAGACAGGGGTTTCAGGTCAGATGAGTATAGGGTAATAACTACAGCAGCAGTGAATGGTTTAACGAGAGTATGAATAAGAATGTGTAAATGGAAATGGATTAATAATTGCTTGAATAATTCGAATAATTGATTGGAAAGAATAGTTGAAAAAATCTCTGCATAATCTTGGGTGACCTTTAACTAATACCAGTGTCAACACACCTTGCATTTCATTGCATTCAAGGTCCGTAAATATGATTTGCATTACGTACTGCTGCTTCCAGTAGCTTGCGGTACCAAATAATAACCGTAACCATTTAAACTGTAGATCTGTCCATAAGTTCTTAAACACACGAAGCATAATATTTTTAGCATAAGTAAACCAAGGTCAATAGGTGTCTGTCAAGTCTTAGTCCTTACCTTCACATTAATTCCATTGTGCTTAATATTGAGTGTGACAATGTCGATACAGAAATGCTTCTTCAGATACCCCCGGCGCTAATTATTCTTACCTGCGCCGAACCTCTTGATACAGGATCTCGGAGGCGAGAGGAATGATGAACAAATAGGAACTGAACTTACACTCCTGGAAATGGAAAAAAGAACACATTGACACCGGTGTGTCAGACCCACCAGGGCTGTGCAAGCAATGATCACACGCACGGCACAGCGGACACACCAGGAACCACGGTGTTGGCCGTCGAATGGCGCTAGCTGCGCAGCATTTGTGCACCGCCGCCGGCAGTGTCAGCCAGTTTGCCGTGGCATACGGAGCTCCGTGGCAGTCTTTGGTAGCATGCCGTTGACAGTGTGGACGTGAACCGTATGTGCAGCTGACGGACTTTGAGCGAGGGCGTATAGTGGGCATGTGGGAGGCCGGGTGGACGTACCGCCGAATTGCTCAACACGTGGGGCGTGAGGTCTCCATAGTACATCGATGTTGTCGCCAGTGGTCGGCGGAAGGTGCACGTGCCCGTCGACCTAGGACCGGACCGCAGCGACGCACGGATGCACGCCAAGACCGTAGGATCCTACGCAGTGTCGTAGGGGACCGCACCGCCACTTCCCAGCAAATTAGGGACACTGTTGCTCCTGGGGTATCGTCGAGGACCATTCGCAACCGTCTCCATGAAGCTGGGCTACGGTCCCGCACACCGTTAGGTCGTCTTCCGCTCACGCCCCAACATCGTGCAGCCCGCCTCCAGTGGTGTCGCGACAGGCGTGAATGGAGGGACGAATGGAGACGTGTCGACTTCAGCGATGAGAGTCGCTTCTGCCTTGGTGCCAATGATGGTCGTATGCGTGTTTGGCGCCGTGCAGGTGAGCGCCACAATCAGGACTGCATACGACCGAGGCACACAGGGCCAACACCCGGCATCATGGTGTGGGGAGCGATCTCCTACACTGGCCGTACACCATTGGTGATCGTCGAGGGGACACTGAATAGTGCACGGTACATCCAAACCGTCATCGAACCCATCGTTCTACCATTCCTAGACCGGCAAGGGAACTTGCTGTTCCAACAGGACAGTGCACGTCCGCATGCATCCCGTGCCACCCAACGTGCTCTAGAAGGTGTAAGTCAACTACCCAGGCCAGCAAGATCTCCGGATCTGTCCCCCATTGAGCAAGTTTGGGACTGGATGAAGCGTCGTCTCACGCGGTTGCACGTCCAGCACGAACGCTGGTCCAACTGAGGCGCCAGGTGGAAATGGAATGGCAAGCCGTTCCACAGGACTACATCCAGCATCTCTACGATCGTCTCCATGGGAGAATAGCAGCCTGAATTGCTGCGAAAGGTGGATATACACTGTACTAGTGCCGACATTGTGCATGCTCTGTTGCCTGTGTCTATGTGCCTGTGGTTCTGTCAGTGTGATCATGTGATGTATCTGACCCCAGAAATGTGTCAATAAAGTTTCCCCTTCCTGGGACAATGAATTCACGGTGTTCTTATTTCAATTTCCAGGAGTGTATAACCGTGAGAATAAATATTCTTTTTCCAATAACCCTTTATAATGCTTTTAATGAACGGTTAAAATACGCGTTTTTAACAATGCTGGTACGACGGATCCAAGCATGCGTCAGCACGCTACCACTTCCCGCAACAAAACGGTGAAGATACATGAATTAATAAACTGAAGAGCGTATTTCTTACTTTGTTTCATACGGATATTTAACGATGTATCAAAACATTATCCTTGCCATAAAACAACTCGCTAATTTAGTTTTGTCTGTGTCTTTGGCTTATAGCTTACTTAGTTTACGTATAGTTTATGTAAAAGAAAAGAAAACAAGAAAAATAATATGATTCACTATAATTGCCCCCCACTGTGCACTGACGTCATACGGTGGTGCGCAGTGGCTGAGCTTATTTCCCTTTTTGAGGTTTGATAATCCTGGCCGGTATAGGCAAAGCCTTTATTTTCGGGCATTGGGGTTATCCTGAATGATTATTGAAGAGTAAACCGCAATTTGACTGCGTGTTATTATAGATGTCTTCTGTACTATCTAAATTTCGGCTTTTATGTCACTGTCAAGTACAATGCTAAAAGTTGTTAGACCATTATATGTTATATCCGTTAATGCAGGACGTACTTTGGACTGCTTGGCAGATAAGACACAACAAGGGGTCCAACAACTTGTAACATTGTACTTTATAATGGCTCTGCACCATTGTCTGGTGCAGAGGACCATATTAACATTGAGACTTGACGTTTTGCCCCGTTTGTACAGAATGTCCTAGCAAATTGCATGTGATCCTCTTAAGAGCTTTGCATTGTCAGATGGGACTTTTGAAAGCAGTTTGTCTTTGATAGTGTCGGAAATGGGAGAGTGAATGCTCAAACATTGGCACTCAAGTCTGACGGCCACTGCGCGTTAATGTGGAAGCCTGTGTCTGATAGTTTGGTAACATTAGAGGGGGGTTTCTTGGACTTCAGTCTGCTCATTGATGTATGAGGAACGTCGTTATCGAGTGGCAATCCTGGGCCACTCCGGATTCTCTTCAACTGACTGACCAAGAAGCCCTTTCTGCATAGTGAAGGTGGGGCAATGTGGCTCAGCCCAGGTAACCACTGCACTGGTGTGTTTTTTGATGCATCCACTGATGGTATGCATCGTGCTGTGTGGCTGGGCATCTGATTTCACTACAGGAGAGCTGTTTAACCACATAAAAGATAAGTATTTCTAGACGGAGTATACAAGTCACAAGGCAGAATTTCTCAGTGTGGAAGCGAATGTGCCTCACCTGCTGCTGTTTCCAAGGTAATTAGGAAACTAATTATGGGGTAGCAATTTGTTGTTGAAATATGTTGTAGGAGATTTGTGGCTTCCTTGTTGATCAGATGAAAACACATATTCCGACTTTGGAAAGAATCAATACTAACCACATAATTTCCATTGATCCTACTGTAAAGAAATTCGTTACATGTTACAACATAATTAGTGATGGGATAAATGCAACCCTCTGTGAGTTGCTCCAAGGATTGTACATTGTGAGTACTCACTTCAGTTTTAACAACCTACTGTTGAAGATTACTGACGGTCTATGATATGTTACAGTCGATGCCCTTATGAACAATACTTCGAGAGATGTTTGACCAATGATTTTAATCTGTTAAACACATATAAAACAGAGTGTATGTATGTTTTGTGTGCATCTGAGATCAACTCCCAAACCCCTAGATCGATTACCACTAAATTTGGCACAGAATCAACAGGTCTGACACGTATTTGCACTGTGGGGGTTTAGAACTTCCTAGCTCCAACAGGGGCAGAAAAATGGGGAAAAATATGTTTTTCCCAGTCCCTGACGTATAAGCTGCCCTGCATGACAGGCATGTTGTGTGACAACAGTATCAGCTTGCCAGATCAATCTGCTTTGAAGAGCAGCCTACGTGTCTGGGGCAAGAAAGTTTTCTGGGCCCCATCAAGTAGGCTACCATGCATGACAGATGTGTTGCTCTGGAGCAGTTTCGTCTGCTTAATCAACCTCCATTGCATAGCAAACTGTACATCGGGACAAGTAAATTATTTTCAAGTCCCTGTTGTGTAGCCTGTCCTGACAGGAGTGTTTTGGGGTAGGATATGCCTCATTTACTGAATGGTATTGTAGGGGCTACACAGGCCGATGGCCATGGCTCAGGATATGTTGAGATAGAGAAGGTTATGAACAGAACGAGGGGGTTAGGGAAATGGACAGAGAGAGGAGAGCGGGATACAGCCAGAGGAAGTGAGAAGAAGATATGGTCAGAAAGAGAGGGGGTAGAGGATGTGGACAAAGAGGAGGAGGTGATGAAGAAACAGAGAAAATGAGGAGGAGGAGGAGGAGTGATAGAGAGGCTGGAGCATGAGGTGGACAGAGGGAGAGGAAGAGGTGGACACGGAGAGGGGGGAGGAAGATGTGTATTAAGTATATGATTAAACAAACACACGGCCGAAGCTGCAGGGAAAAGGCCTGTGAATATTTAAGTGGCGTTTTCTAAACGATGTTGCAATGCTATAATTTACTCCTTACTGTCCATGTAACATTTACATGTAGAAACTTTAATGCACATGAACTACCTTTCACACTGAAATTAAATGGTGCTGTATTAATTTTAAACGCTACCTGCTGTGATTTGTCTTGTGATCTGTTTGGTATGTCTCATGTATTGCCAATTACTTTTTATGCAGTTGGAAAGGTTTCAGTAACGCGAATGTTACCAGTTCATTACAATGAATCACATTTGACAACATATGCAACCCATTGTCTGTCTACTTTTCCCAAGTTTGACTCAATTATGAATATCCAGAAAAATGTGATGGCTACCAGTAATGAGTTACATTTCAAACAAGCAACTAACAGAATTAGGTCTTTCGAATCTTCCAGTTACATTAGCTAGTACATAACTCTCGGTATTATGATCTATCAATTTGTCTATTTTCTGTAGCATATGGCATCCACTAAGCTCTTATTTTAAAAGCTCGCTCATCTGTAGTAACTGTTGCAGTTTCTGCAAATTAATGTTGTTGTTATTGTTGTTGTTGTGGTGGTATTCAGAGACTGGTTTGATGCAGCTCTCCATGCTAATCTATCCTGTACAAGCCTCTTCATCTCCAAATAACTACTGCAACCTACATCCTTCTGAATCTGGTTACTGTATTCATCTCTTGGTCTCTCTCTGTGTTTTTTACCCTCCACACTTCCCTCCAGTGTTAAATTGGTGATCCCTTGCTGTCTGAGAACGTGTCCTACCAACTGATCCCTTCTTCTAGTAAAGTTGTGCCACAAATTCCTCTTCTCCCCAATTTTATTCAGTAGCTCCTATTTAGTTGCGTAATCTATCCATCTAATCTTCAGCATTCTTCTGTACCACCGGATTTGAAAAGCTTATATTCTCTTCTTGTTTAAACTGCTTATTGCCCATGTTTCGTACTTGTACATGACTACACTCCATACAAATACTTTTAGAAAAGACTTCCTGACACTTACATCTATACTCGATATTAACAAATTTCTCGTCTTCAGCAACACTTTCTTTACCATCGCCAGTCTACATTTTATATCCTCTCTATTTCGACCATCCTCAGTTATTTCGCTGCCCAAATAGCAAAATTCGTCTACTACTTTAAGTGTCTCATTTCCTAATCTAATATCCTCAGCATCACCTGATTTTATTAGACTACATACCATTATCCTCATTTTGCTTTTGTTGATGTTCATCTTATATCCTCCTTTCAAGACACTGTCAATTCCATTCAACTGTTCTTGCAAGTCCTTTGCTGTCTCTGACAGAATTACAATGTCATTGGCAAGGTTTCTATTTCTTCTCCCTGGATTTTAATTCATACTCCAAATTTTTCTTTGATTTCCTTAAAGCTGCATGTCCTCGGGAAAAATTACGGCTGTAGTTTGCCCTTGCTATCAGCCATTTGCAGTACGAGCACAACAATGCTGTTTTGGTTGATGTTACAAGGCCAGTTCAGTCAATCATCCAGACTTGCCCTGCAACTACTGAAAAGGCTGCTGTCCCTCTTCAGGAACCATACGCTTGTCTGGCCTCTCAACAGATGCCCCTCCATTGTGTTTGCACCTACGATATAGCTATCCGCATCGCTGAGGCGCGCAAGACTCCCCACCCATGGCAAGGTCCATGGTTTGTGGGGAGGGGGGGGGGGGGTGGGCTGAAACCCCTCAGAAAAGGTGTTCTAGAAGGGGTCGTTCACGACGACCACCTGTCCTCGTGAACCTGTGGCGCTAACTGCGGCATCAGAAGGCATTACAACTCCAAATAAAATAAGCTTTGTAATGCCTTCTGATGCCGCAGTTAGCGGCACAGGTTCACGAGGACAGGTGGTCGTCGTGAACGACCCCTTTTAGCTCCCTTTTTCTGAAGGGGAGGGGGGAGGAGGTGAGGGGAGAAGAGATTGCGGGGGCTGAATGCATGCACGCCCCACACATCATGTGGACGCCCACAGCTGCCACATTTAGGAGATGCTCACCTACTACTTGCATCAGCAAAGGCGGACGCCCACCGTGGAACGCCTCCACAGCTGAGTCGCCGGCCGCCTGGGCATGGTGAACTGTCAGCGGAAAAGCTGTTTTACTAGCAGAGGGTTGGGCCAAGTTTCAGTCTTTCTCGACTCTCACCAGTGAGTCTCGGTAAGCCAGTAACTATTCTGGGCATAGCGACAGACGCACTGGTGGCATGTTGGCAAAGTGGTCGTGTTGTTCTAAATTTGTGAAAAGTACTTGCTCGGTGTTCGCATATTTCTGATGCATGAGGATACAATGCCTGCGTTTGCCTAGTTACAAACAAGTGTAGTCCTCAGCTGAGTATAACCTATTATTGGCTTTGGACGATAACATAGAAACTCCGGGTGAAATGCATATCTAAACATAAATACAGAAGTTAGCCGAGCCTCCAGGTGGCTCTGTGGTGTTTGACGACGAGCGGCACCTGTGCGATGTCGCCAATACGTGGTAAGCGCCAGTCGTGGTCAGAACAGTGTTCCACATCTACATCTTACTACATATTCCGCAACGTGGTAAGCGCCAGTCGTGGTCAGAACAGTGTTCCACATCTACATCTTACTACATATTCCGCAAGCCACCATACGGTGTGTGGTGGAGGGTGCGTTGCACCAGTACTAGTCATTTTCTTTCCTGTTCCACTCGCAAATTGATCGAGGGTGAAGTGATTGTATATATGTCTCCCTACGAGCCATAATTTACCTTATCTTACCTTCGTGGTGCTTATGTGATCTGTCTGTCGGTAGCAGTAGAAGTGTTCTGCAGCAAGCTTCAAATGCTACCTCTACGTCTGCTAGGCGGCAGCGTGGTGACAGATTTAACGGTCTGTTTTTATGTTAGATAAATTATACAATCCACTGATTAGAAATTTGTGCAGTAATTAAAGTAGTCCAGATCTGAAGTTAAATAAAATTACAGACATTTTATAAAACATTTACAGTAGTAATAGCTGTAAAATAAATGACCACTATAGTGTACGGCAAGCAACGTTTATCCTCATGATTTCTTAGTTTTATTTCTAAAGCAACCTTTTTTGGACAAGTAATCCATTTGTGCCTAAAGTATTTTAGGGTGACTTCTCCACTTTTATGACGCTAGTTAGCGCCACAAACTTACAAACCACTAACGTCGTAACATCAATGTACAATCACAACGGCCTGACACAACATTTCAGCTCCTACAATACACAATTATTCAATGAACAATCAATAGTGCATGTCACATAATGTCTAAATGGCATCATACAATCCGTGAAATTTTTTTGATCAATATGACCTTACCCTAGGATTTTACACGAATCTCGTGTTTTCTCATTCATCTGTACATTTATATAATTCCAAACATCATGGAAATTTGACAGTCACATTGTAAATTTAGTAAATTTCACCTAAACGTTGGGTGACAAGATGTTTTCGGTTCATACAGCCCATAAAGAAATGTTATGTTAGTTAGTATCAGCTACGTCGTGGAACCACCTCCTTCCTATTCGGCCTACTGGATTGCGGTATAACTGACGGTGATCGCGTATGCCTAATGAAATTTTACAGTGAGCAAGGCTATCGTTGCGGAAGGAAATGCGGCGGATCCCTGAGGAGGCTCGATTCCTCCCTCGGGCATGGGTGTGTGTGTTTGTCCTTAGAATAATTTAGATTAAGTAGTGTGTAAGCTTCTTAGGGACTGATGACCTTAGCAGTTAAGTCCCATAAGATTTCACACACATTTGAACATTTTTTTGAACCGAAGGAAAATAATACCGATTACTTTGAGGAAAGTGCACAACAGATTCGTCTGATGGAAGAATCTATTTTAAACTTAAACTAAACACTGCTGATAATTTTGAACGCATGGAATGTAGTGCAACCGCTTACCAACCGAATAGGGGGAAAAAGGTACGACGTAATATTTACTACAAAAGTCACTGATAATATAGATAAAACATTGATTTTAGCTAAAAAGGGGATAATTAAAAGGTCGCCAGCTCGGTAGGGCAATAAATCTCCGAATCTTAAGAAAGGCAATGGCAAAGAAATTCAAGCAAATAATCACTGGCGTGAGGCACCTTGTCGCAGTCAGCGCGGCTTCCTTCGTCGGAGGTTCGAGTCCTCCCACGGGCATGGGTGTGTGTGTCGTCCTTAGCGTCAGTTAGTGTCGTCCTTAGCGTCAGTTAGTCTGAGTTAGATTAAGTAGTGTGTAAGCTTAGGGACCGATGACCTCAGCAGTTTAGTCCCATAAGACCTTACCACAAATTTCCAATTTCCAATCAATGGCGTGGCGACAGTAAGTTGTCATGCTTTTACAAAGCACAACAGTTCACGAGAAAATAAATATATCAGAAAGCACTGACTTCGCAGTTACTTATTCTGAAATACTAAATTCTGAAAATAAAATAAAGTAACTGGAGTTACTGGTTAAGTAAATGACTGTCTTGACTAAAACTTTGTGACGTATGAAATTACTTTCAGTAACATCAGTGTAACATAATGCAAAATTTAGCAAAAGGTAAACAATTTATTTTTGAATATTGAAAGATTGAATTGAATTTTCTTTAAGCAAATGGGCAACTGACTTTACTTTTAAAATAACTACAATAAAATACGTACGAAGCCATCAGAAGTCACTCGCTAAGCTAAATACGGGGTAAATCACATTGCGCACTCTTAATTTGTGCTCTATCTTCAGTTATTAGTTTTGGCAGTGAAATCTTAGGTTACTTTAACCGAATGAAGTTAATAGTCAAAATTTCAAAATAATATGTAAGAAACTATAATCCACGATTGCGGTAATGAAACCAACCTTTACCTAGGTTTTAGCCCAAATAATTGAGCCTTCTTCAGAAGATACACCTGAATCTATAATTTGTCTAAGAGGGCATGACTAGAAATAAAACTAAAACAGCCTGAATAGGCGTATGTCACATTTTAAAACTGCGGTGCATAAGTACTAAGTCAACACCAAGACTTACGCTCTAGCATGTGTCTCGTCTCTATGGACGCCGTGCCGTGGGCCTCGGGAGCTCACGTGAAACTAAGTAGGACTAGATAACGTGGTGCAAATCAACATGTCGGGGAACACTGTGCATGTCTAACTGAGACCATGACAGTCAAAGATAAAAGACCAACTCAGTTATATCTTAAAACAAATAACTTATAGAAATATTGAAAATCTTGAACATAAAGCTTCTGCACCAGGTTATGACTAAAATGTAACAAACTATGCACGGATTTATATAAGTTCGAACTAACTACCCCGACTTACAATATTAGAATATATCAGCCCTTTCACAACGAATGGTGCATAACGCACCCGTCTTTATTAATAAAAGATGACATAGGACATAAAACAGCGAAACTGTAGTATGTAAACACCATAATGCAATGATCTCGGTTAACCAGTAGACAGATGGTCGAGTAGGAGTTTTTATCAGTTGATGTAGATAGATTTCTTATTGCTGACACGCACTGAACGAAGAATATTATTGCGTCGGGGAGATATCGTATTTCGTCCGCCGTGAGGCCCTCTCTGAGGAGAACTGCGACTCCACTGTTAGTTGGCGAGGCGTGTGACACATGAGCTGTATAGCCATAAATACCTGGGAAATCGGCGACGAAGACTTCTTGGAGAAAGACAATGACAAAGTCTGCTGCAAAGAGTACCTCTTGGAGCAGCGACAACTTCGTACGTGTCCGAACGGTGTGATTGTCGGTAAGCGATAGGTCTGTATGTAGTCTCCTGCAATAGGGGCCGCCGTTAGCGTCGCCGTAAAAGTTGGGGCCTGTAATTTGCAGGCCGCGTCCGCGCCGTCATCTGCTGCTATTTGGGAGGGACTGAGGTGTGGGAGGAGAGAGCCCTCATCCACCACAGCGGACGTAGAATCGTCTTCAATGTCGCCCGCCTAAGGTCCGTATGTTAACAGTGGCTGCAGTAGAACACTTGTGACCTTAGTGAAATAAGGGTGAATCCGCAGTTGTTTCTGGTTGTGTACCTGTGGCGGGCGCTTTGCTTGTGATCTGTTTGCCAGAGAGAGCGGAGACGGGTGTGTCGGAATCAGAGAAAGTGACAGGTGAGGGCGATCCCGTGTCATTCATTTTTCTCGTCTCGTCGCCTGTCCGGTCGTCAACTGGAGAAGACGTCCGATGGAGGCAATCGTATGAGGGTGTGCGACGTCGCTTTTTGTGTTTCCTCGCTAACCTTTGTTTGCAGACGTAGGTTTCTGTGTCCGAAACAGTGTGTGGTTCTCGCATCGCATCCTCCTTAGCGAAAAAAGCGGAGGTCGGCACAACACTAGCGTCGAGGTCCATTCTTCCATCCGAATTTGCTTGTGGAGTCGTTGGGGGCTTTCTACAGTCTTTGTGGATGCTCTAATAGTGTCCGTCAATTCAGGACATGCAACGGATGTGCATTCTAACTCATCCTGTCTTCCAAGTTGTCTTACGTCTGCCATAACGGTTGATCGTGTCACCCCTGCGTAATTGAAGAGGAGGGCCGTGAGCGTAGGAGATTAGGAGATGGTGTCGTGTCATCTAATGGAATTTGTGTAACCCGACGTTGAATACACGCCGAGCGTACATCACCTTCCTGGCCGCAACCAGAACAAGTAGGAGGCTGCCCATCGTACATTACGATTGCGCGACATCCACCTATGACTAAGTAGGATGGTTTCTTGAGTTCAATTTCGACTTGTCGGACGCCTTTGAGGACCTGGTATGTCTCGAAGGTGTTCCATTTTTCAGCCGCGTGGCTAATTACTGTCCCATACGTCCTGCGGCACTTCGAACGGGAGTTCGAAAACTATTAGTGTGCGTAATTCTAGTCCAGCATGGTCAACAGTAACCGCCCCTATGTGACCATCGGAGTGTTTGAACTTGAGAGTGTATGCACATCTGCTCACAACAGCGTGACATAACTTGTGATCGACCATCTTGAAGGAAACGATGCTACTTGTGATGGATAGGTGGATACTGATGATGTGTTGTGGTGATATCTGAACTTCGTCACAGATGAATCGTTCGATTTCAAAGGCTCGTGGTCTTGTGGATCGGGCTGGAAGCTGATCTTGATGGTAGCTTTTCTGCACGAAGGAGCCATAGCTACTCAGTGTCAATGGCCGCGATGACTATCTGCAGCCAGGAAGTAAACAAACTACGCGCGCACGCGACTTTGCGGACGGGACGTAAACAAGACGTCCTCTCCGCTCACCTGCCGAAAGCAGACTGACTATCCGTACACCACTCACGGCCAGACCTAGACTTCTGAAATACGTCGTCAACCGTGTGTCTCCAACCTGTACTCGTACATCCATTATGTACGTCCTCGTACAGGTGAGACAATTTATTTAAAAGTCGCTTGACCGATGTCGGCGAATAAATAGGATATTGCAGTGCCTGGGTTATTCTGAACGCGATGCGGAGTTCCTTTGGACATGAATGATCCGTGCGCGGCTCGTGTTCATGCCGTTTATTGCTTGTCGCCTTGTGTTTACGGTACTGTCACCTCCTTCTTATTCGATTTACTGGCGTCACTAAGTTGCTGGTTTGCTTGCCCGTGAGTGGCAGCAGCAGCGCATATCGACAGTGCACTGTCGTACTATGTTTGGAGCGACCCCTAATATTTCCGGGTCGTCGTGTGTCATGAGTTCAGTCGGGGACGGAGTAGCAGTCGGGGGACAGAGCGCCAATGAGGTGCGGACAGCTAGTGCTCTCCGACCGCTAGCGACACATATAATCTGTCCGACGGAAGGAGATCGCAGCGGGACGACTGTTGGTTGATCGTTCGTTTGGTCATCACATCGGGCGACGTGTATTTGGTCTCTTGACCGTTTCTGTGCCTTGTCAGTTGGTCATCTTGCCGGACATG
The DNA here is from genome assembly GCF_023897955.1 of Schistocerca gregaria. NCBI lineage: Eukaryota > Metazoa > Arthropoda > Insecta > Orthoptera > Acrididae > Schistocerca > Schistocerca gregaria. Next base: position 799,925,448 of record NC_064921.1, on the reverse strand, counting down.
GGTTGGTTCGTTCCTTGTGCAGAGATGTCGTGGTCAATGGGCAAGAGTTACCTCTGCATGTTTGGATCCGAGCCAGTGTGCCCGGGTCGCCGCGTCTCCGAGTTCCGAACGGACATGAAGTTGAGTCGGATTGGAGCTGCAGTCAGCTTTGGACGGCCAAGACTCGCCCCACCGTTGCCGGCACACGTAACTTGATTGGGAACGACCTGGTTTGGTCGTTCGGTCAATCGTCTCATCGGCTGACAGGTATTTGGTCACCAACCCCTTGTGGAAACTCTCTGTTGTTCCACAGCGATTGCTTTTACGATTGTTCTAGTTCTTGTGCAAGTGTGTTTACGTGGAACTGTGTGTAACTTCTGTGATTTCCACTGAGCAGATGAATGCTGTCTGCGTACTGGAGCCGGCAGTTGGTCGGTTAGGTCAGAGGGAATTGGTTAGGTTGTTGGTTGGTTCTTCAGCCCTCCCTAGGTCGTGTTGCCACCCGATTGTTTAGTGTTGCGCTTGGCTGTCTGTGTCACCTAAGCTGTGGTTAGTTTCCTCCCCAGGTCGACCATTGGAACACTTTTGAGCACCACTGTTTGTTGTTTGTGATTGTCGTTTTATTTGGTCGCAGGTACTGTACCAGCCGTGTATTAATATTGTCTGTTTTATGTTTAATATATGGCCTTAAGCCGAACTTCATAACAACTTTAAGATTAGGCCTTCAGTCGTGTTTCATTGAAAATTCTTGTTGCTTTGTATTTAGGCCTATAGCAGCGTTTGTTTCAGAATCTGGCTTTAATATGTAAATCCTTGTCTGTATGGTTTCTCTTTAATTATCTTGAATTCTTGAACGGCCTTAAGCCGTGTTCTGTAAATGTGTATCTTAAGGTTGTCTTTAATTATTCCTGAGTAATTGTTTGGGCCTTCAGCCGACAAGATACTTCGTTTTTTTAAGATGTTTTTCTGTTATACTGTGTAAAAGCTATCTTTAAAGTCTCTCTTTTTTATCTAAAGAAATTTTTTTTTAAATCGGGTTTTCAGCAGACGAATTAACTTGAATTTTCCTTAATATGGCTTTTAGCCCGAATTTGTAAATGCTTCACTTTTAAAGAAAATCCTTAGCTGATCTGAAATATTATTTCGGCCTTTAGCCGAGAAGATATTGTAATTTTACTTAAGTAAGGCCTTCAGCCGTTACTCTAAATCCTGGTGTTTTAAAAGCAACCATTTAAACTTATTGTGGAGAAGTTACTTGGGCGCTCAGCCGTGAATTGATTTTTGTTGTTTTAAAGAGAAAACTGTGCGTTGGTTTGAGGAATAAAGTTGCGTGTGTGTTTTTGTATAACTAATAGTAATTGACCTTTGCCCCTTTCCACAACCTGATCCACTCTGTTCTGCCATACCGGATTTGAATGAGTGCAATGTCCAAAGGGGTTTTGCATCGTATTCAGAATAACAAAGGCATCGCAATATCGTAAAACTTATGGTAGCCTAATCTCTCTGTGTTCCCGAAATCTGAGGTACACCTTCAGGAAGTTCCTTGCACACAGAAGTTCGTCAACATTTGCTCAAGTTCGTCAGTGACATCCGAATCCCTTCCTCGACATCTGTGCGACCAGCCTTGAATTCTCTGCGCTGCTTTCTCACTGCACCATCACTCATAGCCCCATCTCCAAACGCATGACACAAGGACGATGAATCTTGGTTGCACAAAGCGAATAAAAGAACGCTCGCAACTTGTGGGAGATAAATTTCAACTGCTTGCCGTACACACTGACCAACGCCACAGACAGGTAACCGGAGCAACGTGACCTACAAAGTCTCCTTTCTCAAGCAAGCAAGAGCCATGAAGCTACAAGCATTTGTTTATTTTTAATAGCCAGTGGTTGACTAATTTAAAAATAATCGCGTATTACCCATGGATCCTGACCTACATCTCACGAAGCATATGCTATACTATCGCTGAGCCGGCCGCTGTGGGCGAGCTGTTCTAGGCGCTTCAGTCTAGAACTGCGCTGCTGCTACGGTCGCAGATTCGAATCCTCGGGCATGGATGTGTGTGATGTCCTTAGATTAGTTAGGTTTAGGTAGTTCTAAGTGTAGGGGACTGATGACCTCAGATGTTAAGTCCCATAGTGCTCAGAGTCATTTGAACCATTTGAACTATCTCTTAAGAAAAGCAGTCGCCCACCTACTTGGCCGGTTCTTCACGAAATGAGAGAGTTTAGGTCCAATGCCTCGCCTGGTTCTGGGACGGTCGTTCGAACTTGAATAGGAGTGGACACTGATTCGCAGGTATTTCCTGCCCTCGGATCTTCGAAGGCAGAGCACGGTCCGCACTCTTGATACACTGTGGCCTTCCTTGCCTCGGCGGTGAGTGGAACGGAGTGCTTTGAGCGCCTAAGACGACATTTGGCTGGCCTGTCTCCTTTGAATCTTTTGTACCTTCTAATGCCTCAATTTGGAGTCGTATTCCTGCTTTGCAATTAATAAATGGTTTGGACCCTCGTAGCCCAATTTCCGTTAGTAGACGGCTAGTAAGTTTTTCGGCTCATCCTAGCCACACCAAACCGCTCACTTCACAGTTTAATCGTGACAGTTGGCTCGACCTGAAAGACGGCCCAACTCAGTGGAAGACAAAAATGTTCACTTTGTTATTAAACTCAGGTATGTATCACTAGTATCGAAAGTGTCAAATGTTACTACCTACATTTTTTAGGGTTCAGTACCTCAACCGGTAGAAAAAGAACCCTTACAAGATCACTTTGTCAGCCAGTCTGTCTGTCCGATTTTAAAGATCTATTCTTGTCAGGAACGGCTATAGGTATCAAGCTGATATTTATGTCACATTCTAAGATCTACAGTCCCTTGGCTGCGCAAAAAATTCGAGCTCCTGATTCAACGCAATTAAAAAAAAACATCCGTCCGCAAAGACTCCTTTTTGCCAGGAGCTAGTAGAGATATCAAGTTGAAATTTATGTCAAATACTTCAATGGACACTGTAGAAATAATGAGAGGAACTTTAAGTTAACTAAATATTTACTGTCAGACAAAGAAGCTATGAAACAGACAACGCAAATTCAGTTCCAGTTCAAGGTCGCCGTCCCCGATTTACTGTTACGCATGTGGCGGGTCTCGGTACACGCGCAGAGTGGGATGAATGTCGCAGGCAAACAAAGACGATCAATTCCCTTCAAGTAAAAGGCAGGAACGAGTGGACGCGTACCGCGCATCGTTCGAATCTTTTCTTATCCCTGTCCACCGTCTTTTATTGTCCAGAGAATCGGGTAGCGGGGATAAAAAAAGAGGAAGAAAAGAAAAACCGCGGATGCGTTTCGATCGGTCCAAGTCGGCCCTCCGCGGAGGAGGAGACGGTAAACATGTCGTCGCCGCGGACTGGAGACTCGCGGGAGAGCCCCTGTAGCGGCCGCCTCGCCTTGTAGCGATATTTCACTCCGGCCGGCGCGGCGACTGGTAATTGCAGACAAAAGCGCTGCCGGCGAGCGGGTCCGGTTGTGCTGCCAGATGGGCCTCCGATGGAACGCCAGAGGGCCGGCGGAGACTGTTGAGGACTGTTCGCGCTGGCTGCGGAAGGCAGACATTTGTCCGTCGGTTCACGGCACCGCTAGTGTAGGGTCAGGACCTAGATCTGGACTTCAGCAGCAGAGGACCCCTCTATTTCTTGAAGAAAGACCATCAAACGAAAATACCGTGTGGTTATAGTCAAAGTGCAGCTCCTCACAGACGTACAGACTGGGCTGCAATTATCGTATGGAAGTGGAACTTGACAGATATTATAAGGCGTTTACCCTGGAGAAAAAATAGTTCCAATTTTGGCCACCATGAGCAAATCTGGAGCTGTGAATGCAAGTAAGATGTATAGAATTATTTCCATATGAAATGAATTAGGAACAGGATGTGTGCAGGAAAGACAAAAGAATCAGTAGAGGTATGCTGCAGAATACATTTACTCAAAATGGAAAACGAATGCCGCTCGGGATTAGCCGAGCAGTCTAAGTCGCTGCAGTCATGGACTGTGCGGCTGGTCCCGGCGGAGGTTCGAGTCCTCCCTCCTTAGGATAATTTAGGTTAAGTAGTGTGTAAGCTTAGGGACTGATGACCTTAGCAGTTAAGTCCCATAAGATTTCACACACATTTGAACATTTGGAAAACCAATAATAACTGAATATAAGGCTGACTTTATTATTAACTGCCACTTACATAGTCTTTTGAGTATGGTTACAGAGACGTTGATGGGACGCTTCATGAGTGAAAAACGTTATTGTGCTTGGCGTAAGTTGTCGCCAGGACACCAGGCGGCAAAGAGGTTGCGAGAAGATCGACAGAGGCCAAAGTCAGACTTGCAAGAAACGCGCCGCCAACGCCCTCTCAGCTGCCAGTATTGAAATCGCCGCCACAGCCCAGTGAGTTTCAGTCTGTCATCCAGTGAGAAGCCATCAGTCGCAACCTAGTCACCTGCAGTCGCAGGCAGCACATAGCGTCCAGAGTAGTGTACATAGTGCACTTGTACTTCACCATCAGGCAGGCTAACGTGGACTATTACCGAGAGATTCTACGACAACACCTGGACTATCTTCAGTTAAGTAATTTTCTATTCTTATGAATAAAGAACCCAGTTAATATATGCGGGCAGTTTGAGTTATAGAAAGAGGATACTGGCCTCCAACAATATCCTCTCCTTGTTTTCTATGGTACAAGCCTACACTGACAACGAGACAACACAAAAGTGATCAACAATTGCTTGTAGCAATTCCGGTGGAATCAGAGGAACGTGTTCCTGTATACTGGACTTCACATCAAGTAGAGGCGGAAAGTACGCCTGGAAAATCGTTCTTTTAGATATGTCCAGAACAAAAAGACACATGGATTCAGATCAGGTGATCTCACAGGCCTTGCATTTGCAAAACCTCTGGAGATAAAGCGTTCGTGTAACGTTTCGTTAGGCAGATCTTCCACTGGGCAAGTGACATAAAGTTGCGCTCTTCGACAGCAGATATGGCGTGCTGCACAAGGAGCTCTCGAAAACGTGGAGACATCACGGTTCACCTGATAGGTCGTCTGGGTATATTCTCTTCAAAGAAGAACCAACTGCGAATAAAGGTGCTTGTGAATCCACACCACGCAGTCACCCTCAGCGAGTGCAATAGCTCTTTGTGCACAAGACACCATTTAACAGTACCCTAAATTCTACGGTTCTCTGTATTTACTACATCTTTTAGTATGAAATGTACCTCATCACTCCGTGGGATATTGCACGGCCACTTATCATCAACTGTTTCGGATTAACGCAGTAGCATATTTACGGAATTTCTCTGTCATACCATCATTATAGTACAGAATGGATCTCCGTGAGTAGCTGGACTTCAGTTATAGCCCTCTGGTACGTAGGATACTTGGAACTTAAGCTAACACCAAGAAACAGAAATTAATGTCATATTATTGTAGCTTTGCTGCCTGTCTGGTTGATGGGAACAAAAGGAAACGAGACACTTAGAACAGTAAATGAATTTGCTATTTGCTTGGGAAAATTATGGCATTCGCTAAAGTGGAAAGAATATAAAATTCACACTGGTAATAGGAAGAAAGTGTTTCTCAAAAAGAGTTAACATAGGGTATAACTTCGAACAAATCATTTCCTACCCAACCATGTGTTGTTAGCCCTGTTCACTATTGTAGTTGCTTGGGGCAATATCTTCCTACAGGGCAGGGGTGTGGGGTGGGGGGAGGGGTTCTTCAGACTTGACTGATGACCTTTGCGTAACCCTCCTGAATGGGCTGTGACGGGTCTCTATATAGCTGGGTAGGACAATTTCCGCGTGACCGTCGCTGTTTCGAACCCCTGTTGCAGGAAAAGTTCTCGAAGTCCTGCCACCAAAATCCTAACAAAAGGGCCGCAAGCAAGAGCAGGTAATGGCCAGTGGGATGGCTACATCTTGTTTCTGATCCTGGCTGCCTGAGAGGCCTATATCTTAAAATAATTTCGTGGAGCAGTTTTGGGGCTCGCTAGTATAGCAGTCAATCGGCGACGCTTGTTGGGTGGAAGCAGCAATTCGTGTGCCCTCTGAAGCGGAGTTTGTGTTTTAAAGTGGTTGCCACTTGAGAGTTCTGGAATTAGAGATCCTCTATGATTAGCGAGATTTCTTTTCTAATAGGGAAAGCCTACAGAGCTTTCGAAAGTGAGTTCACATGCGCGGGCGTCGAGTTCTACACTGGCAGCTCGACGAATCTTATGGATTACAGAGCGTGGGTTTTTTTTTCAGTAGGAAGAGACACCTCAGAGCGGGCGTGGAGCCATTAGCTAGCTGAAAGCAGCGTTGCACAAAAATGACGAACTTGTATGGATGCGTGGTGTCCTCTCGGACATGCCAGAAAGAACAGACACCACGCATTCATAAAATTGATTCGCCTCGATGGGCATGAAACCATCACCTACATTGCAGGTAGGATAGTTTCCTACAAAGGATAGTTTCCGACAAAATAAATTTTCACATGCACGGTATACTGAAGCGAGTAAACGAGACTAGAATTTAACTCAGCATGCACAAGGAAGTATGCTTTTAAAATCCCACTGGTAATACAGTAGGAATTCATAAATGCCCGTTGGTACACATCTCGGATATTCCTAATTCAGTCCGTGTTAATGACTAAGTACCTAAAGTAACAATAATACGTACTTTTGGATGTCATTAGGAACTGTTTCAGAGGCTGTGGATACAGAATTGAATACTCAAATGTTCAAATGTCTGTGAAATCTTATGGGACTTAACTGCTAAGGTCGTCAGTCCCTAAGCTTACACACTACTTAACCTAAATTATCCTAAGGACAAACACACACACCCATGCCCGAGTTAGGACTCGAACCTCCGCCGGGACCAGCCGCACAGTACATGACTGCAGCGCCTGAGACCGCTCGGCTAATCCCGGGCGGCAATTGAATACTCTGCGAGTCTATAAGTACCATCTATACAGAAAATAAGAACATTAAAAGAAAACCAGGTTTGGGTATTATATCCATACGTATACATACATTAGTTTTCGGACACATACAGTTAGGCGATACATAATACATTTATATACTAAACGTTCCATATACTTCTCAGTAGTACGTGGGAGGATAGTTAAATGGTGCTTTCGTCTTCCCTGCCATTCTAATTACTAATGGCATTAGATTAACAGCGCAGGGAACTCTTTCTGGTTGTTAGCATATTAAAAACTCGTACATTATTTTATACGTTGGATGCTAACAAGGGTTGAAGGACACTCGTGAACTGATGATAAAGTTCGTGGAGATGACTTTCAAGTACGCTTATGTGACCCGTGATCCGAGAAGATTCTAGGAACATATAGTTTGTATCTCCTTCCTCTACGCAAAGGCAAAAAGGTGTGTCATTTACGGTTGAGTCAGTAGATGGTTTTTGCTGGACTTGCAATGATTAAATTTCAGCCATGCTATACTATCGTAAAGCTTCTCGAAGTTTTTGTCTTATTATGCCATGGTATTCCTGGAATCGTGCCATGAATTAGCACGTAGTAATTGCCTTACATATTTTAGACCATTCCTGTTGTCAATCCCATCACAACCGCTTTTTGAATATGGGTATCGTATCTGCGACCGGAAGCTTATCATATTTAATTTCTCCATGTAGGAATGCTTCCTTTTCTAGGACATCTGCTTCTTCATTTTGGTGAGGTGGCGGTTGAGCTTCTTTAACATACCCCTAAGATTCTGTAATTCCGATCCCTGGTGACCTACAAATAAGCGAAGCTCTCTATAGTATTGGGTTGGTAGCGTTTTCCATAAATTTAATAAACACAAAATAAATTTATACGCGTAACGGAGACTTTAGTCGTAAATAGTACATTCTCGTTCACGCGCTTCAGTCTGGAACCGGGCGACCGCTATGGTCGCAGGTTCGAATCCTGCCTCGGGCATGGATGTTTGTGATGTCCTTAGGTTAGTTAGGTTTAGGTAGATCTAAGGTGTAGGGGACTGATGACCTCAGATGTTAAGTCCCATAGTGCTCACAGCCACTTGAACCACTGCTCGTTCACGATTTATAACTGTCTGCCAACACTACTGTAACTTTTCAATTTCGCGACCGTAGAAACCACGTTCTTTTTAGGTGAAGATCTCGTCGAGCCATGTTCTAAGCGCATTTTTATCTGGAATAAAAATTCCTTGATGGTTCTTCGATAGAGAGCGCAGAAGGTGAACATCTGGGGGTGCAAGATCAGGTGCGCGAAGAATGAATTCACAACCGAACACCTGAATAGTGTTTTTCATCAGCCTAGTAGAAAGCTGGAGGGCGTTATCGTGGATTAGCATCACTTCACGCAATCTTCTTGGCCGTAGGTTCTTGGACTGCGTCTGCGAGACGTCTCAATTGTTGACAAATGTTAGCAATGATGGTTATACCTCGAGGTACAACAAACCGTCGCTGTTCCACCAGACGCATAACATCTTTTATGGATTCGCGCTGGTCTTTGTACGGGGAGTTGCTGCTTTGTTTCTGCTCAACCATTCCCTCCCTTTCCTTATGTTAGCATAAACACACCATTTCTTGCCACGAGTAACGATACAGGATAGGAATCGTCGGTGTTCAATAAATGGCTCTGAGCACTATGGGACTTAACTTCTGAGGTCATCAGTCCCCTAGAACTTAGAACTACTTAAACCTAATTAACCTAAGGACATCACACACATCCATGCCCGAGGCAGGATTTGAACCTGCGACCGTAGCGGTCGCGCGGTTCCAGACTGAAGCGCCTAGAATCGCTCGGTCACAACGGCCGGCTGGATATATTAATAAAGTGGCTCATCTGTCTACAACAGAAACGAGCGGTCACTGTAACAATTAGGTTTAGTGCCGTAAAGCATCAACATATGAATTATTCACAAGTGAAGATTTAATAAATGGAAAATGGATTATAATTGGCAAATGTAGCCTTGGCACAAGTGGGTGAGCACAGAAAAAGCATAATTGTGATAATAAATCGTGGATACTGCTAATGATTCCAAGAATGGTTAGTGTTTTAAAGAAAGAATCCGGAAGAAAAAGTACGAACACCAGCTGAGTGCATGATGGAAGCAACCAGCTGCCTGCGAACGTAAAAATTATGTAAACAGATCCTAGTGAAAGTTAGCTAGCATGACTGGCTCATTCGTACGACTGTTCTGTTCCACTGTGTGAGTGTGGAAGACGGCGGCAGTGATACCAGTCGCCAGTTCTGAACCCAGCTCCCCCTCTGTACCCACCGGTACAGTGGAGAGATCCCTCTGCATGACAGCAAGACTCGCCTCATCGGTCGTCTGACAGCAAGCAAGTCTTCACTCATCAGACAAGTGTCTGCAAGTGTACTCTATCTCATCCCTCTGAAACTTGGCTGTTTCTCTCAGTGCAGGAATGTCGCCAACCAGTTGCAGCAGACCATGCGAATTCCGAGCTGTAATAATTTTGTAGATAGGTTAAACAAACTCCTACTCCTGCGGATTTTGTTATGATTGACCAGTGATGCCGGGGTGTGGGGAGGAAAGCAGAAAATCCTTGCCATTCGATGACAGGATTCTGAATCTGACGAATCAAAGGCTGTACATAGAGACACACATGGGAAGGAGCAGGTTCTACAGAAACAAGTATTGTGAACCTGACAGCCCATTGCCAGGATTTTAAAAGAACATTCTTCCGTGTCATGGCTTCCAAGAAAAACTTTGGGACTCATGCTGTACCATTTCTGAAGGTGAACCTGGCCTAAATTTTATCTGGCCTAGATTAGAAGAAAGGATTCCTCCTAATGTCTTGAACAGCACTGTTTTACAGCAGATGGCTGGTATGCAGATGTGGAACAAAGCGAATTCCGCATCACCTACATGCTGTCAAGGTCAACGTTCAACTACGAACACATTTATGACTCTCCTTGGTCCTTTTAAATAAACTTCTATGATGGAAACCAGCTTGAGAAAGGTCTCCACGACTGAAGAAAAAGACAGGCCCATCACCGTAATAAAAGGATCGGAAAAGAAAAAGTAAATTGGCTGGGGAGTTACTGGCAGCGTTGAATATTTTCTGTGATCATTATGATGCGTTTAACGGTCGACTATTTTGACCATGGGGATGTACATATAATATTATGAAACTCCTTGCACGGCAGTTTCGAGATAAGCTGCCACGTAACACTTTCTAGGTACTCCAGAGTACTCCAGAGTAGCATATCATCCATACCATCATGTTATTACGACAGTTCCTCTTCATCCGAAACACAACGTCGGTAACTGCTGCAACCGTGGGGTTGTTACAAGTATTATTACTGTTTCTAATCAGTTTTAGTGCTGCACACTATCAGATATTATGACTATTATGTGTGCAATGATTGTCCATGTGAATATCAGTGCTTTCCAAAGCGGCAATCAGCTCAGATGTCATAATAATAGAGTGTGAATCCAGCTTGTATAGGACTTGTCATTTGCTTTTGAGTATTCAATAGGCACTATCAGCGTTGTCACTAGACTTCTACCCACATGTTTCCTCTTGAGTTTGAGGTGTGTCACTGTTCTGTTTTTGTGGCGATATTTAGCGAGAGTTGCTTGTGGCCAGTTGGAGCAGTGTGCGAATTGATAGAGGTGTACACATTCCAGTCCAGTGGCCGGATCGCGGAGTGTTTCTGAAAGCACTTGGTTGCTACAGGGCTTGAAGTATTGACTTTGGAGTAGTGAGGAGTTCATCCCTGTCTCGCTGGTCAATGCGGGGCTGGTGGTAGTTATTTACACTGGTTTGATAGTGTAACAGAGCAGGGCGTTAATCCGGCTCCACCAGGTAAGCGTTTCCCATTATATGCATGGAGCAGCACGTTCCGCAGTTTGTCTCACGAACCGCTCTTCCCCTAGAAAACTGCAGATTCTCGCCACGGCAGCGAGAGTGACTTGGTGCCATGCCACCAGAGATATAGACAAAACGGACGTTTTAACTTCAAATCCTAGGAAGTCTTCTACAAAAGTATTTTTCGGGAGTACATGAATGATAAGAATATCAGACAAGTGAAACTCTATGGTTCCAGAGATGTCTTCAAGCCTCAAACATCTGTGATGTAAATATGCAGACTGAAGCGAAGATTGGAAATTTATACCAAGGCCGGGTTTCGAACCTGGTTCTCCTGCTCTCTAGGCAGAGAAGCATTGACCACTTTGCCGCCCTGGAGCAGTAGCTTTGCACAACTCTATGGATTACCCCAAGCATAGATTACACCAAGTCTATGGATTACCCCCTTTCCCCACTCCTGCTCCGTTACAAATTTCCATTCGTTGCTTGTGTGAATATATACATCACAGATGTTTGACACTTGAAAAGGTTTCTGGAACAATATAGTTTCATTTGATTAAAGCACCTGCACCTGGGTTTCAGGTGGGATCTGCCGTTTCGCCGGATTCTGAGGTGGTAATGCAATACAGTCGGAGATCAGTGCCACTCGAATATAAAGGGAAAACCAACTGGGCTGAGGCGTGAATGGGAATTAGGACTAAGGAGGGAGGCATGCTAGGGTAGGGTAGTTTCGCTAAACCACTGTACTTGGGTGGCGTAGTGGTCAGCGCTTCTGCCTAGTAACCAGGAGACCTGCGTTCGAAATCTGCTCTTGGCATAAATTTTCCTTCTTCGTTTCAGTCTGCATACTTGCATCACAGTTCAAACAGGAGAATGTTGAACATTATATCAGAACACCGGATAACTAATGATGTGGTGCTGAAACGAACTGTGGAAAAAAGAAATTTATGGCACAACCTCAGTAAAAGAAGAGGTGGGCTGGTAGGTCACATTCTTAAGCGTCAAGGAGCCGTCGACCTGGTGGTCTGAGGACTGGAGATAAATGCGAAAAAGGTTTAACACTGTTAATGATGGAATCGTAAGAAAATAAGCTGAAGTCTTTGAAGATGGCCATAATAATGGTCTGAATGAAGTGTGAAGTGACTATCACCTGTCGCAACTGTAAATTTTATGGAGAAGAATGCAAAAGTCCAAGAAAACAGACGCCTCACGATTTAGTTCATATCTAATGGCTCCCCTCAAGTGAAACAAATGTTCTGTATGAAATTGTTACAGTAAGCTTATATAGCAGAAATTGTTCGCTCACTATGAACGGAAAATTCTTACTGTGGTACAATAGACAATCGAGTGCGCAATGTTCTGAATTTCCTTGAGCGGTACAATAATGAGGATAAATTTTTCGAAAGTATTGTAAATGAAGACAAAGCATAGGTGGAATGTACTGCACCAGGCGATATTTTTCTAACAATATTATTCAGAAATTCGTTGTTCATTATCGTAAGCGCCTTAACATAGGTATAAATCGTGTTGAAAAGTAGAACGATGTATACACTTTCCTATAATTTTTTATGAAACACCGTTGTTTTTCCTTAATACAAAAAGAGGCACTTGCTTCAGAAAAAACACGCCTCATAGCTTGCGAGATGAAAACGCAAACGGGAGCCTGAAGCGACCGGTTACGGATGAACATAAGCGCCGGCGCCCCACGGCAGCTGCCGTGACTCATTTTGCTGGAACGTCCGGACCGCCGCAGCTCTCTGGAACATTGTTTGGAGTACGCAGCCTTCAGTTTTTGTGCACAGGCCAGATTACGTTCCAGTTATGAGTCTCCTGGTGACGTGTTCTCACTGCGCGAGCAAAATTCCCCGGAAGTAAGTCGAGGACATAAGAATAGTCGACGGTATACATGTTGGTGTGGTCTTCACAGTCCTAAACTGGTTTGATGCAGCTCTCCACGCCAGCCTATCCCGTGGATGCCTCTTTATCTCTGCATAACTTCTGAAACCTACATGAATTAGAACCTGCTTGGTATAGGCAAGCTATACAGTATATCTGCATGAACTCTGGTAATATAATGGTCGTAGTTTCGCCTCGATTTCTGCCGCTTATAATACCTACATAGGAAGGTCTTGTTAGATAATTTTTCGAGGCCAGTTTAGTCAGTTATCGAGGCTGTTGTCTCTACAGCTACTGAAAAGACTGCTGTATTATCTTCAGGAACCACGAGTTAATCTGGCGCATCAGGAGATACCTCCCGTTGTGGTTGAAACTATACTATGGCTGTCTGTATCATTAAGGCAAACAATTCACTCCACAGCCTTCTTGTAAGTTTTTTTGTTTTTTTTTGTTTTGAAGAAAATATCGGTGATACCACAAAAATTTCCTCTGGCAACTCTGCGAAGGTTAGTATTTCTACCGATGAGTTATTTGATGCGTGACCGATACCGATGTTGTCCATGCGTCCAGGTGCGATCACCCACTAATACGATCACATGTAGGAGATAGTAGAAAGAAAGCGATTGAAGAATCGTGATAGCAGGACAGTGGAAACATTTCAAACGATAAGTTCCATGGGAAAAGAAAACGTTTTGTAACTCCACCTCGAGATTGGAGGGCGGGGGGGGGGGGGGGGGGGAGGGGGGGAGGGGGGGAGGAGTGTCCGTCAAATGTCCCTCGATATCAGAATGAAATGAATGAGACTACTCACATTGTTAACCAATCACTTGTGAGGCATTAGTACGCCACAGGTTCAGTCCTTGAACAGTGTTTCTATAATGTGACAAGTTTCGTAAAGCTAGATCAGTTCATTGGCAGTAGACAAGCAGTGATATACTGGAGATTGAAGTTCTTTCCACTGTATGTGAGTAATGTATGTAAAATACGACGTAAATTGTTTATTAGGTTAAATAATTATCTGATGACATTTTGTATTTAAAAATATTTGTGTGTATAAATTGTTCATGTTGATGTAAATGTGACCATTTAAGAAATAGCCATGCTTAGGAACAATGTAAGGAACAGATGTTATGTAAAAGGCAATGTGCTATTGTTTGAAACGAAAGTGGCTCAGGGCAATGGAAAAGTTGGCAAGGGCAAATTGTCGCCCTACCTAAAGCAAGCGGGGGAAGCAAGTTACACAGTATATAGGTAGCAGTGATTGAGGCAACACCCTAGTGGGCCAGCAGAAGCTTTGCTTGCAAATTTGCACAAAATTGCCTCGAATGAAGATTGAAAACGGCTTACGGCATACCTGAAACTTGTTGGGCTACTGTACCTAAAACTGAAAGAGAACAAGAAGAGAAATTGAGCCCACACAGCAAGATACTTGCAAGCTGTACTATGGTTAGTGTAACCGTCATAACTGTTCGCCACACCCAAGCCTACAGCCACCAGATAAGATATTTTTTTTGTATTTTTACTTTCGTACCGCGTGAACCATTAATTTAAACCTTGAATAATCACTCTTGAACTTCAAAGAAACTGGTCCACCCTGTTATTTCATCCTAATCATACACCTATATTGGGTTCCTTCTTGGTGTTTGATTAATCCGAGTATCCTGTTTTACAGACTTATGAAGTGCCAAGTTAATATAAAGAGGCACAATTTAAATTGTTTTTGTGTAAAGAATAAAAAAAGGTTTCTTAACTGTGGAAAAGAGATATAGTAAAAGTCTGCTTACGCAAAATTCAATTATAGAGAAGCCAAGCTGCTAGAATCTGTTAAATGACTATAAGGAATTAGTTAAAAGAGTAATAGCTTTTGAAAGTAAATTGCAGTAACAAAGAGGTTTTCTTGAAGTGAAATATTCTGTATAAAATGTGTGTGCTTTAGAATCTAAGTGTTTTAGTATTTAAGTTTGTTGATTTTGGGAAGTGCTTTTCTAAAGACCCCCCGGCCAATTTTTTTTAGTTTCATTGAAGTTATCTACTGGGATTTTTCTGTTTCAAAAACGCAATGTATAACGGTGTAGTCCAATATTGTTTAAGTGGAGTAATATTTATTTGAAGAACCAAATTAAACAGTAGCAAGAAAGTCGAGAAAATTCGTACTTCATTGTTTCTTTGCCTGCATTGGCTGGCGACCATTAGTACATGTTTTAAAACACTAAATAAACTTGGAACTGAGTTGTCCTAGCTCCAGTATAATTCTATTCATACTGTGTTTCTATCTAACCACTGGGTAAGATCCTACAAGAAGAAGTGAATAGTCTGATTTACTTACCCATTAGACACAACACACGGTCAAATCCTGTAAAAAAGGGTAACTCTATTGATTCCCTTTCCCTATAAACAGAGCCTCACATAGTGTACTTTATTTGGAAACAAAAGAAAATTTTATTAAGAGGGTTATAAATGGCTTTTCCCGTGACAGGAATATTTGTTATGTTGTGGTATAGTATACGTGGCAATATAGACACAGGGTTTTCTGTTATTTAGGTAAAAGCATACTAAAATTACGATAGTAGTGGTAGGGTTATAGGCTTCGGTAATACTGAGCATAATCTGTCAACACTACACAGTAGAATTCCCAAAAAGAAAATACTCAAAATCAACTTGCTAGATGATGGATGAGTCTAGGTCTTTTTAGGTCATTTGTCCGCTGCTTGCTTTGCTCTCTGGATCACAAAGACACAACCAGCAGTTGTTGATGGTAGTTAGACGGCTAAGGAAGTCTTCTGGAATGGTCTGACACAGCCACAGTGTGTCCGCTGCCGCCTCCGTCTGGTGGACTTTTTTTGAACATGTGTGAGCAGTTGCAGAACACAGCGGGCAGCGAACGTTGTCGTGTTCAAAATGTCATGCAACATGTTGAAAATTTACCCACGATTGATGTTCTTTCGGTTACGATGTCCAGTCTTCCGGCACCGTGGCCCCCTCTTCTGCTGCGGTTCCTGGTGTTTCACGCAGACACGGTCTGTCACTTCGTTGTTCGTAGTTAGGACTTGTTTGACCACAATGGAAGCGCCAGCTGCACCTGACTACTGTGTGATACGGTGATGCCTTGTCTCCGTATGCTTCCTCCAACTCAGTATGGGATTTTGTACTGCTTCTCCTCTTCAAACGCGGAAAACGAACCACTTCACGATGATCCACTACATCTATGAACGTTTCTCAATACTACTAGGGGCGCAGTACATTTTCTGCAAGAACTTCTCTGTCATTGGCTCTGCTACACTCTACAATCCACATCTTGGTTCCAACTATTCCCTTCTTTTCTTACATTCGAATAATTTCGTGCCTGGTCGCTAACTTGAAAATGACTACCAAGTACAGGCTACTGTCACATAATGAAATGTCAAAAATCATTGGATACCTCCTAATATAGTATCGAACCTTATTTTGCCGACGTTGTGGATCAATTCGTGGTAGCATAGGCTGAACAATTCGTCGGAAGTCCAAAAATGTCCCATAAATGTATGATGGGATTCATGTCGGTCGACCTGGGTGGCCAAATCATTCCCTCGAATTGTCCAGAAAGTTCTTCAAATCAATCAATCGCGAAGATTTTTGGCTCACTGACATGACATATTGTCATCTATAAAAAAATCCATCGTTATTTGGGAACATGAAGTCCATGAATGACTGGAAATGGTCTCCAAGTAGGCGAGCATAACCATTTAGAGTCAATGATCGGATCAGTTGTATCAGTGGACCCGGTCCATTCCACGTGAACACGGCTCACATCATTATGGAGACACTCCCAACTTGCACAGTGCCTTGTTGACAGCCTGGGACCATAGCACCTTGGGGATTGCACCGCACTCGAACCCTACCATCAACTCTTATCAAATGAAGTCGAGAATCGTCTGACCAGACCACAGTTTTCCAGTGGTTTGGGGTCCAGCCGATATGGTTACGAGCCCGGAGGAGACGCTGCAGGCGATGTCGTACGTCTCCTGTCGTAACCCAGTAACGCCAAATTTCGCCACATTGTCCTATCAGAAACATTCGTCGTACCTCTCACATTAATTTCTGCTTGTCTGTTATCACTGACAACACTACACAAACGTCACTGCTCTCGGTCGTTATGTGAAAGCCGTCGACCACTGCGTTGTTTGTGTTGAGAGCTAATGATTGAAATCTGGTATTGTTGGCCTACTCTTGACATTGTGGATTTCGGAATTTTGAATTCTCTAACGATTTCCGAAATGGAATGTCGCATGCGTCTTGCTCTAATTGCAGTTCCGCGTTTCACGTCTGTTAATTCCCGTCGTGCCGCCATCGTCAAGTAGGAGTCACATTCACACGAACCACCTGAGTACGTACGACAGATCCGCCAATGCACAGTCGTTTTATCCATTGTGTACGCGATACCACCGCCATATGAATATGTGAATATCGTTATCCCTTGACTTTTGTCACCTTAGTGTACAGTGCTTCTAATCGCAGGCGGCACACGTGTATGATACAGAAATACAATAGTCGAGAAGCGACTCATTGCTCTTAGGCTGGTGAGTGTCTTCACAAGTGTGACTTCAGCACTCCCATAGTGCTGTAGTTTGTCTTTCTGTTCACGCCACAGGGGACGTTATTCACTTGGCTACCCACGTTGATGTTAGCCACAACGAGTTGCTCTGAGGAACTGAATTGTGTTACAACTAAATAGTGGAATTTTCTGTTCCAGAATATAAAATAGCGTAACATCCCTCCGATGGGATGTGTAAAATTCAAATCGAGAATTCTCCAGGAATAGCACACAGCTCAGTTGGCGTACTGCGATGTGATTCATGGTTCTGTAAGATCTTTAAGGGCGAAATCAGTTAACTTTGTGCTTCAAATGATATTGGTTTCCTGAGTCCAGACGTACAGAGCTAAGGTAAACATTATCACCTGAGCCTCCTCATGGACTGCCACCTTGTCCTTATGAGGCTTGTATATCTCAATGATCGACAGAGCTATGCCACTAGGGGCACCCATGACATATCAATCTTCTGGTGAAAAGACCAGTCCCAGTAGTAGAGAGCTTCGATCCCACACGGAGGCTGACCAGAAATCGCTCCTCCCGCGAACCATACGTGACTGGATCAGCAAAAGTGGGAAGTGACAGTGGTTCGCGAGGTACCCTCCGCCCCACGTAGCAATGTGGCTTGCGGAGTATAGATGTGGTTGAGGGAGAATGGGGAGGGTAACCGGCAGTCTCATTTCGGAAGAAAATGTAGGGTGTATAACAATAATGTATTATTTACGAGCGTATAATAATTACGTGTTATTTATGGTTGTTCAAAGCAGCGATCCGGCAGAAAAATACGCAAAGGCTTATTATAGGTTAAGTAAACATTTTAGAGACTTCGACATGTTAAGCCACAATACTCGGAAGAGGTCTAACAAGGAAAGCCGGCACTTGTGTGGACATTGGTCACGTTTCTGTCCAATTTGAGGAGGCCAATGACCAGCGGAGTTTGCGCAGTAGCAGTCAGCACTTCGACACAACAATGACCGAGCAGATGAGCAATGCATCCAAGGAGAACAACGGCCAGAGCTGCTCGCACATCAGTGGTCGATGATCCAGGAACTGTCAGCATACTGAACTCACGCGCGTGGTGTTTCTGGCGGTGCGCAGAAGGACGAAAAGGCAATGACCGACCACGCCAGCATAGCGGCAAAACAAGGAAAGCTGGCACCTGTGTCGACATTCGTCACTTTTCTGCTCCATGTGAGATGCATAGATCAACGACCGAAGAGGCAGTCGTCACACTAGAAACTTTATGAAATTGGCGGAAACACCGAATAAATACCTCCAAAAAACGGATATGCGAGGGTCCTTCGAGGGGAGAAAGAAGACACGAAGAAACGTCGCCTGGACGGACGGATCGATCGCTTGTCAGCGGACGTCACACTTCGCTATAACATTTAGCTGCTACGCTACTCGACAGAAGAAGATGTCGGTACCGCGCCCATAGGTCAACGTAAAGATGCAATCCCAGACGTTCCCAGAAAAAGGTGGCTGGTGAGGACGGAGTCATTGCGACCTCACCAAATGGATCTCCTGTGAACCAAGACGTTGATGAATTCCGCCGCAAGATGCCTAACTTGAGGATCGCTTATTCGATTCTAGGACACAGCACTCACCGTCATGCCGTAGCCGCTTTTTAATAACGCAATGAGCCAATTCACAAGGAGAAGACCGCGCTATCCCCGCACTGAGTCACGGATACGGCACTGAATCGAAGAATACGGCGGCCAACGCTCCGCTGGAACACAAGCCGTCGCCGTATCAGCGTTTACTGGTATATGCACGCTAGAACTCCACGCTGCACCACTGCCGGAAGGAAATGAGCAAGTTGAAACACAATGTATTACTCTGTTTGTTTAAAGGGTCTTATATCTCAATAAACGACTGGTTGTGGAGCCACAAGTGTTTCACTCACACCTCACGCATTGAGCCAAGGAAAGAGCCGACTCCACCGCCCACTAAGTGTCACTCCCCCCCCCCCCCCCCCCCCCCTACACCCGCCATCCCTGATAAAATAATGACCTTAGCTACCCTGTGTCACTGACTCTCGTGTCTAGCGTCACTAAATCCCATCCCGCTACATAACCCTCCCTAAGCGATCATCCTCAGCCCATAGGCGTCACTGGATCCGGATATGGAGGGGCATGTGGTCAGCACACCGCTCTCGCGGTCGTATGTCAGTTTACGAGACCGGAGCCGCTACTTGTCAATCAAGTAGCTCCTCAGTTTGCCTCGCTTGCCAACAGTTCTCGGCCGATGGGATGGTCACCCATCCAAGTGTTAGCCGAGCCCGACAGTGCTTAACTTCGGTGATCTGACGGGAACCAGTGGCGCCACTGCGGCAAGGCCGTTGGCTAATCATGGTAAACCTACTGTAAATTTGGATGGCCATCGTGCGCGAATACGAGTCTATCGTCTTTAAAGTCCTCCTCCCAGCTCGGCGGCCAATTCTGCTGCAAAGAAACATAGGCTAGTGCCTGTTGTGGTCAGGATAGTTGGGTTTGCACCCCACTTGCTTCGCACCTGTTGCCCAACAGTCATTCTTAGGTGCGTGTTTATAGAAGAACGGAGGAGAACGTGACCTTCGTCACAGATGACTGGGAAGGAAGAAAGCAGAACGCAAGTGCGGTATCTGCCGAACGTGTTGTTCCGAGAATCACTTCCGCAGCAGCAGCAAGAGTTCCGGAGGCCTGCCTTCCGCTGCCATGGCGGCTCGGCGTCTCAGTTGTCGCGCAGCGATAGCCTGTTGCGAAAGATTCCTCGGAAGGCCCGCCCGAGGATGTGGTCTGCACGGCCGCAACTGCTTCCTGTTTGCGGTCTCCGCCTCCTAATACTGCCGCGACAACAAGCGCTGCACTCGCCTGTCCGACGGCCGGGCACACGACCCGAGCTCTGTTGGATTTGCTGTGGGGGAGTCGAAGCCATTCGTTCATCTACATCTACACTGATACTCTGCAAATCACACTTAAGTGCCTGGCAGAGGCATCATCGAACCACCTTCACGATAATTCTCTATTATTCCCCTCTGGAGCAGCGCGCGAAAATAACCTATATCTTTCCGTGCGAGCTCTTATTTCCCGTACCTTATTATGATGACCGTTTCTCCCTGCGTAGGTCGGCGTCAAATAAATATTTTCGCATTCGAAACAGAAAGGTGGTGACTGAAATTTCGTGAGCAGATCTAGCCGCATCGACAAACGCCTTTGTCCTAATGATGCCCCCCCCCCCCCTCCGAAATCCTATATCATGGCGGGAACTCACTCTCCCTTATTTCTCGATAACACAAGACGTGCTGCTCTTCTTTGATCTTTCTCGATGTACTCCGTTAATTCTGTCTGGCAGGGATTCCACACCTCGTATTGGTACTCTAAAGCAGGAGGGGCAAGCGTAGTATATGCAGATATGTTGCATCATCCAAGTGTTCTGCCAATAGCCACGCGGGATTAGCCGAGCGGTCTTAGGCGCTGCAGTTATGGGCTGGTATGCTGATCCCGGCGGAGGTTCGAGTCCTCCCTCTGGCATGGGCGTGTGTGTTTGTCCTTAGGATAA
Source organism: Schistocerca gregaria (assembly GCF_023897955.1). Lineage (NCBI taxonomy): Eukaryota > Metazoa > Arthropoda > Insecta > Orthoptera > Acrididae > Schistocerca > Schistocerca gregaria. Next base: position 799,904,628 of record NC_064921.1, on the reverse strand, counting down.
TTTAGCTTAAGTAGTGTCTAAGCTTAGGGACTGATGACCTTAGCAGTTAAGTCCCATAAGATTTCACACACATTTCATTTCATTTGTTCAGCCAATAAATCGCAGTCTTCCCCACAATATTTTCTATGTGTTCTTTCCGGTTTAAGTTTTTCGTTATTGTAATTCCAAGGTATTTATTTGAACTTGCCTCCTTTAGATTTGATTGGTTTATCGTGTAATCGAAGTTTAACGAGTTCGCTTTAGCACACATGTGGATGACACCACACTTTTCATTATATTGGATCAATTACCAATTTTTGCACCCTACAGATGTGTTATGATCTTCTGATGACATTACTAGACTATAAACGACAGTATCATATGCAAACAACTTAGACGGCTGCTCAGATTGTCTCCTAAATCATTTATATAGATAAGAGATCATTTCAGTTTTACGAACTGTGACCTCTCTAACAGGAAATCAGGAATCCAGCGGGATAACTAAGACGATATTTCAGAAGCACGCCATTTGATTACAAGCCGCTTGTGAGGAACAGTGTCAAAAAAGTCTTCTGCAAACCTAGAAATACGGAATCAATTTGAAACCCATCTTCGAGAGCAGTCAACACTTCGTTTAAGTAAAGAGCTATCTGTGTTTCACAAGAACGATGTTTTCTAAATCCTTGTTCACTGTTTGTCAATAGGCTGCTTCGCGGTAACTCTAATTTTCGAACAAATATATGTTCCAAAATCCTGCTGCACATAAATGTTAATGATATGGGTATGTAATGTAGTGGATTACTCTCATTGCCTTTCTTGAATATTGGTATGAGCCGTGCAACTTTCCAGTCTTTGGCTACGCATGTTTCATCGAACGAACGATTGTATATGATTGTTACTTACGGAGCAACTGCATCAGCATACTCTGAAAGAAACCTAACTGGTACTGGTACACAGTCTGGACCATAAAACTTGCTTTTATTAAATGGTTTCAGCTGCTTCACTACTCCAAGGGTATCTGCTTCTGAGTTACTCACCTTGAAAGTGGTTCCTGAGTTGATTTCTGGAATATTTACTATGTCTTCTTTCGTGAAGAAATTTCGAAAGGCTGTGTTTAACTCTGCTTTCGCAGCACCGTCGTCGATAGTATTTCCATTGCTGTCGCGCAGTGCAGACGTTGACTGTGTCTTGACCTAGCGTACTTTACATACTTCGGATTTTTTGCCAGATTCGCAGACAAAGTTTCGGTAGATACGTTGTCGGGGAATCGAAGCCATTCGTTGGCACACCTACATCTTATTATCATCGTAATTCAGTAAAAACTAGCGTTCTTCAGTCATTTTTAGCTCCTCCTCGTTCACAAACTACTTGCAGAATCTCAGTATCTTTAATCATTTGGAATTAAATCTTCCTTACTCCGCCTGTATGCTCTTCTTTACTATCTGTTGACTACTGTCGTCAGATACTCATTTTCATGCATTCGTACTCTTGAAAATGTCAAGCTAATCCTTTTTTTCTACTCCTCTTTATACCCATCTTCCACTGTCCGAGACCCTTGATTTTACACAGACATTAACCTTCCTACATCTACATCTACATGATTACTGTGCAATTCACATTTAAGTGCTTGGCAGAGGGTTCATCGAACCAGAATCATACTATCTCCCTACCATTGCACTCCCGAACAGTGAGCGGAAAAACGAACACCTTAACCTTTCTGTTCGAGCTCTGATTCTCTTATTTTATTTTGATGATCATTCCGACCTATGTAGGTTAGGCTCAACAAAATATTTTCGCATTCGGAAGAGAAAGTTGGTGACTGAAATTTCGTAAATAGATCTCTCCACGACGAAAAACGTCTTTGCTTTAATGAGTTCCATCCCAACTCGCGCATAATATCTGCCACACTCTCTCTCCTATTGCGTGATAATACAAAACGAGCTGCCCTTTTTTGCACCCTTTCGATGTCCTCCATCAATCCCACCTGGTAAGGATCCCACACCGCGCAGCAATATTCTAAAGCAACCTTGAGGTTCAGTTGTGTCTTCAGGTATCCCTCACCTACTATCAGCTGAAATTTGAAGTTATATCCGGGTGGCTTCCCACACTACGACACCGGGAATGACACAGCTGTGCCTCTCCAACAGAGTGGAACAATGGGACTTGTCTCCAGGTTGCCTCCAACTGCACAGCAAGGGAGGTGCAGGTCACAGCCATTCATCCCCATCCCATGCTTGCTGGTCACGGTACCACTCTAAATGCCGCCATTTTTGTTGTGGTGTTAACAGCAGCCTACACATGGGACAGTAATCCCCTGAAGTCTGGACTACCTGCTGCTTGTCACCGATTACTGGTGCGAGATGACACAGAACGTTGTAGGGTGTCCATTACATCTCAGTGTGCTTCACAATAATCACTCATCATTTGATATGTGTAGCCCTCTTGTATACACAAGCAAGCCTGGTAACAACACCAAACAGGGAGGACTCTAGTATACTCTACCTGTCACGGAGAACTGCCAGCTCTAATCATTTACGTACCTGCCGACAGTATGCACATGTATGAAGTCACATTAACATCAGACTATGTCTTCAGGAGGCTTCATTTTTTGGCAGAGAGTGTACAGTAACATCTCAAGAGTGTCAACCGCTGGGTAAGATCTTGCTTGAGCTACGTATTATTCTATGTAACCTACTTTTATGCAAATTTCCGAGGGGCGTTCAGTAAGTAATGTAACACATGTGTTTCTCGACTAATTTCCCGTGAAAAAGGCGGAATTTGCTGTGGGACTTCGTGGAATGTTCCCGCTCCGCGTTGTTTTGAAAAGGACGCCTGCAACGGAGGTGCGTTCCCGCAGAGAGCGGTCATTGAGTTTATTTTGTCGGAAAAACAGAGCATCGCACAGCAGATTTTCTGAAATGGAGAGATTTATACCAAATGAATTAATAAGAGTTGGAACTGTTCTCCCATGATATATAGATGAGGTCAAACCAATGTTGCAGATTCAATGAAAAAAGCATACAAAGTTTAAAAACTGGAGTCTCCGTGACTGACGATGTTTTACTAAAGCTCGAAACGTAGTGCCGACTTTAACGCAAGATGATTTTAATAGTTTTCACAAATAAAAGTGTATGTCGAAATCTGGCAGAAAATCCAAAACAAAACAATCAATACCTTCACTGTGTGGTAGTAATCCTACTTCCTGGCAGATTAAAACTGTCCAGGTCCGAGACTCGAACTCAGAACCTTTGCCTATCGAGGGCACGTGATCTCCCATCTGAGCTACCCACGCACGATTCACAACTCCTCCTCACAGCTCTTCATCTACCAGTACCTCGTCTGCTACCTTCCAAACTCCACAGAAGCTCTCCTGCGCTCTCAATGAGGAAGCATGAGAGCTTCTGTGAAGTTTGGAAGGTAGTGAGGTGAGGTACTGGCAGATGAAGAGCTGTGAGGGCGGAGCGTGAGTCGTGCTTGGGAAGCTCAGATGGTGGAACACTTGCCAGCGAAAGGCAAAGGTCCCGAGTTCGAGTCTCGGTCCGGCACACAGTTTTAATCTGCAAGGAAGTTTCATATCAGCGCACACTCCGCTACTGACTGAAAATCTCATTCTGGAATCCCAAAGTCACCGATGACTGTGCCACTAAGGCTGGGCCACTAAATACGGTTTTCCGAAATTTCTCGACTATAGAAGATGAAGTAAGTACACCAGAATTCTAATCAATAACACTGCCAACAGCTTGAAGCACTTAGTAAAGACAAGTCTTCCGGTACAGATTGTTTACCAGTTACGTTCCATCCAGAGGTGCTGAAACAGTAGCCCTTCACTTAACAATAATATTCAACGGGTCGCTCAAAGGAAGATCCGTAAATAGACGCTGGAAAGTTGCGCAAGTCACACTAGTACTTAACAAAGGAAACAGGAGTGATCCGTCGCCGGCCGCGGTGGTCGAGCGGTTATGGCGCTGCAGTCTGGAACCGCGGAGCTGCTACGGTCGCAGGTTCGAATCCTGCCTCGGGCATGGGTGTGTGTGATGTCCTTAGGTTAGTTAGGTTTACGTAGTTCTAAGTTCTAGGGGACTTATGACCTAAGATGTTGAGTCCCATAGTGCTCAGAGGCATTTTTTTAGTTATCCGCCGAATTGCAGATCTACGTTATTGGCATCGACTTGCAGTAGGATATTCGTTCTTGTAAAACAACTAGCTCCTTATTCACACAAAGTAATGAGTGTTGTCGACAGGGGATGTCAAATTGATTCCATATTTCTAGATTTCCAGAAAGCTTTTCACACGGTTCCTCAGAAGCGACTTATAATCAAATTGCATGCCTATGGAGTATCGTCTCAGTTGTACCACTAGATTCGTGATTTCTGATCGTAGTGATCGACGGAAAGTCATCGAGTAAAACAGACGTGATATGTGGTGTTCCGCTAAGGAAGCGTTACTGGCCCTCTGCTGTTCCTAATCTGAATAAACGATTTAGGCGACAATCTGGTCAACGCTAACCGATTTCTTGTAGATGATGCCACATTTACCGTTTAGTAATGACATCAGAAGATCAAAACCGATCGCAGAATTATTCAAATAAAATATTTGTATCGCGCGAATAGTGGCAATTGACTCTAAGTAATGAAAATTATGAAGTCGTCGACATCAGTTTTAATATGAATCCGTTAAATTTCGGTTACACGATAAATCACACAAATCTGGAGGCTATCAAACCGACTGAATATCTAGCTATTACAATTATTACGTAAAACTTACATTTGGACGATAAAACAGAAGATCTTGTAGGGAAGTCGAACCAAAGAACACTTTGAAGATGCAACAAGTGTACTAGAGGAACTGCTTTCACTACACTAGTCCGTCCTCTTCTGGAATATTGACGGGGACATCGAAGAAGGTCAAAGAAGTGCATCTAGTTTTGTATTATCGCCAAGTATTGGAGAGAGTGTGACGGATGTGATAAGCGAGTTGTGGTGGTAATCATTAAAACAAATGCGTTTTTCTTTGCTGCGAGGTCTTTGCACGAACTTTCAATCAACAACTTTCTCCTGCGAATGTGAAAAATTTTGTTGACACTCATCTATATAAAGTGCCATGATAATCGTAATAAAATAACAGAATTCAGAACTCGCAAGGGAAGAATTACGTGATCATTTTTTCCGCGCCTATTTGAGACTGGAACGGTAGAGAAATATTCTGAAAGTGCTTCGGTGAACACTCTGTGAGGCACTAAAGTGTGATTTGCAGCGAAGACGTGTAGAGGGAGATGAATATTGAAGATTCATCCGTCCTAATTAATATTTTTGTTTGAAATTAACATTTTACAACGATTCAGAGGTGCTTTGCTATTTAAAAGTAGCTCTGTATTGAATCGGAGTACCCTTGTCTACATTTGATACGTAATCACTCAGTTCGTATCGCAGATATTAAAAAGAGTGCGTGACAGAATATTAAGGACAGCTAGTCTATCGAGACTGTTATGATAGAAAAATTGTGGCAGGCAGCTGGAGATAAGACGAAAGCAGCGCCCGTAATTAACGTTGCAAGATCGAACTGTCGACAAAGGCGCGAGTTTTTACGATCGCCACTTTTTAATTATTTTTTTCTGTTATCAGTGCGTAGCGGGAGGACCCGTCATATTTCTCTGTCCCAGGCTGTGTCAGAAGATACCGGTTGCTTTAGAGCGGCAATTACAGCTAACAAGGCGGATATATTCATGAAATGGAAATGAAGCAGTTATACGCATATAATGAGGACATTAAATAGCTGAAGGCATTAGTGCCTCTTCTACAATGCGGAAATACATAGCGGATACGAGTATAAAGATGACCGACCTCAAGTTACAGATTTCCAATGTCTTATTTTCTTACCAAATTGAGTTATAGTGGATAAACAAAATAATTCTGAGTACCTTGACATCGATAAGGCGGGGAACGCTGCTTAAGAAGGAATGGGCTCCTTTGTGGCGACTTAAACATGCAGGTGACGCAGTTCGTTCTACGAGAAACTGCTACTGGTGTTTATCTGTAGCCGGTGGTGCAGATATTCCCTTCCAAAACGATGAAACTATAAGAATATCACTAATTCACTGTGATATTTTACTCATTGTTGTATGGAGAATAGGTGATTTGATTAGAGCAGTAATATTCGAAATGACAGTCGCAATCAATAAAATAATTGTCCCCCCCCAATCATGAATCATGGTGGTGTGGCTTGCGGCGTGCCTAAACAATACAGGTAGCTGTACCGTAGATGCAACCACAATGGAGGATATCTGTACATACCCTGAGGCAACGGTACCTGGAGAGGAGCAGCAGCCTTTTCAGTAGTTGCAGGGGCAACAATCTGGATGATTACCTTGTCACTTTGGCCAACATGACCTTGCTGTGCTGGTACTGCGAACGGCTTAAAGCGAGGGAAAACTACAGCCTTTATTTCTTTCCACAGTAGGGTAAGTGGCTGTACTGTATAGCTTAATGGTGACGGCATCCTCTTGAGTCAAATATTCCGGAGGTAAAATAGTCCCCCATTCGGGCAGGGACTATTCAGGAGGATGTCGTCATCAGCATAAACAAAAGTGGCATTCTACTGAGCGGAGAACGGAACATTAAATCCCTTAATTGGTTAGGTATGCTATATAGTTTTAAAAAGATATTGGATAGTTTGAAGTTACATATAGTGAGAATTAATAAAGTGGGCTTCTATGAAGAACAGCACTTCCGGTAAGGTGAGTGCGCGGTTAACAACACAAAATCAAACAGAAAATAGAAATGCGAGTAAGCAGCATAGTGAACAATTTATCGTAGCCAAGACAGACCCACAAGAGCACAAATTTATATGACAACTAGGCTTGCAGATGATGAGATAAAGGAAACTACTCATATAGTCTGGGAGAAGGAAATTTAATTGCGATGGGGGACTGGAATTAGGTGGTAGCAAAAGGAAGAGAAGAAGAAATAGTGGGAGAACATGGACGGGGAGGGGGTGGGGGGGGGGGGTGAGGAATGAAAGAGAAAGTCGCCTGGTAGATTCAGTCACAACTAATATTTGGTCTGAGAAGCACACAAGAAGGACGAAGATCGGGATGAGATCTGGAGACACCGGAACGTTTCAGATTGATTACATAGCGGGTAAGACAAAGAATTATAAACAAGATGTAAGACATTTCTTGGGACAAATGTGAAAAATACCATAATTTATTAGTTATGAACTGCAGATTAAAACTGAAGAACTTGCGATGGGACCTAAATAAACTGAAGGAGCCAGATGTTGTTCAGAGTTTCAAAGACAGCTTTACGGCACGTTTGACCGAAACGGGGGAAACAAATAGATGAGAAGAAGGGATAGCTTTGAGGGGTGAAATAGTGAAGGCAGCAGAGGATGAAATAATTACAAATACAAGGCCTAATAGAATTCATCGTGTATTATATGAGGTCCCGAAATTAACCAACAGAAATAGAAAATACAAAAAGGCAACAAACGGAGCAGACAAACGCGAATACAGACGTTTAAAAATGAGAGTGACAGAAAATGCAAATTGGACACGCAGGAATGACAAGAGCAGAAATGCTACATTGTAGAAGGTTGCATGACCAGAGGAATGTTAGATAACGCCTATGGGAAAATTAAAGAGACTTTTGGAGAAAAGAGAAGCAGATTTATGAATATCAGGAGCTCAGACACAAAACAGTACTAAGCAATGAAGGGAAGAATGAGAGGTGGAAGGAATATATGGAGGGGATATAAAAGGGAAATGCACTTGAAGGCAATAATACTACAGAGTGAGACGAGGAAGTAGGTGATGATTACATCTACATCTATGTGATTACTCTGCTATTCACAATAAAGTGGCTGGCAGAGGGTTCAATGAACCACCTTCAAGCTGTCTCTCTACCGTTCCACTCTCGAACGACACGCGGGAAAAACGAGCACTTAAATTTTTCTGTGCGAGCCCTGATTTCTCTTATTTTATCGTGATGATCATTCCTCCGTACGTAGATGGGTGCCAACAGAATGTCTTCGCCATCGGAGGAGAAAACTGGCGTTTGAAATTTCATGAGAAGATCCCGTCGCAACGAAAAACGCCTTTGTTTTAATGATTGCCACTCCAGTTCACGTATCATGTATGTGACACTATCTCCCCGATTTCGCGATAATACAAAACGAGCTGTCCTTCTTTATACTTTTTCGATGTCATCCGTCAGTCCCACCTGATGCGGATTCCACACCGCACAGCAATACTCCAGAATAGGGGGGACAAGCGTGGTGTAAGCAGTCTCTTTAGTAAACCTGTTGCACCTTCTAAGTGTTCTGCCAATGAATCGCAGTATTTGGTTTGTTCTACCCACAATATTATCTATGTGATCGTTCCAGTTTAGATTATTTGTAATTGTAATACCTAATTATTTAGTTGAATTTACAGCCTTCAGATTTGTGTGACTTATCGCGTAATCGAAATTTTGCTGATTTCTTTTAGTGCCCATGTGAATAACTTCACACTTTTCCTTATCAGCGTCAATTGCCACTTTTCGCACCATACAGATATCTAAATCATTTTGCAAGTCGTTTTGTTCATTTGATGACTTCACAAGACGGTAAACGGCAGCATCATCTGCAAACAATCTAAGACGGCGACTCAGATTGTCTCCTATGTCGTTAATACATATCAGATTAGAGGGGAGACACGATACTTCGAGAAAAATGTAACAGAGCACTGGAAGAGCTCAATTGAAACAAAGCCCCTGGAAGCAGACAAGATTCCCTTAGAATTACTGAGATCGTTGGAAGAATCAGCCACAAAAAAACTGTTCCACCTGGTGTGTGAGATACATGCGGCAGGTGAAATATCCTCAGACTTCAAGAAGAAAGAAAGCAAACACTGATAGGTGTGAATGCTGTCGCACCGTCCGTTCACTAAATCATGGATGCAAAATAATAACATGACTTATTTACAAAACAATGGAAAAACTGGTTCGAATTCCGGAGAAATATTGGAACGCACGACGCTATACTCACCCTGCCACTTACCTTAGAAGAGACTTTGAAGAAAGACAACCTTATTTAACAACGTTTGTATGTTTGCAGAAGGCTTTTGAAAATATTTACTGTACTGCAATCTTCGAAATGTTAAAGGTAGCAGGGGTAAAATACAAACAGCGAAAGATTATGTACAAGTTTTACAGAAACCAAACTTGACCTATAAGAATCGATGGCAGTGGTTGAAAATGGAGTGAGACAGCATTGCAACTTATCCCCAAAGTTAGTCAATCTTTTCACTGAGCAAACATTAAAGAAAAATAGCGAAAAATTTGGAAAGGAAGTTAAAACTCAAACAGAAGAATTAAAAATTTTGAGGTTTGTCGATGACACTGTAAATCTGTCAGAGATAGCAAAATACGTGGGAGAGCAGCACAACAGAATGGACAGTGTCTTGAAAGGAGGGTATAAGATGAACATCAACATTAACGGAAAACCAGTAATGAAATTAAGTTAAATTAAATAAGGTTATGCTGAGGGAATTACACTCCTGGAAATTGAAATAAGAACACCGTGAATTCATTGTCCCAGGAAGGGGAAACTTTATTGACACATTCCTGGGGTCAGATACATCACATGATCACACTGACAGAACCACAGGCACATAGACACAGGCAACAGAGCATGCACAATGTCGGCACTAGTACAGTGTATATCCACCTTTCGCAGCAATGCAGGCTGCTATTCTCCCATGGAGACGATCGTAGAGATGCTGGATGTGGTCCTGTGGAACGGCTTGCCATGCCATTTCCACCTGGCGTCTCAGTTGGACCAGCGTTCGTGCTGGACGTGCAGACCGCTTGAGACGACGCTTCATCCAGTCCCAAACATGCTCAATGGGAGACAGATCCGGAGATCTTGCTGGCCAGGGTAGTTGACTTACACCTTCTAGAGCACGTTGGCTGGCACGGGATACATGCGGACGTGCATTGTCCTGTTGGAACAGCAAGTTCCCTTGCCGGTCTAGGAATGGTAGAACGATGGGTTCGATGACGGTTTGGATGTACCGTGCACTATTCAGTGTCCCCTCGACGATCACCAGAGGTGTACGGCCAGTGTAGGAGATCGCTCCCCACATCATGATGCCGGATGTTGGCCCTGTGTGCCTCGGTCGTATGCAGTTCTGATTGTGGCGCTCACCTGCACGGCGCCAAACACGCATACGACCATCATTGGCACCAAGGCAGAAGCGACTCTCATCGCTGAAGACGACACGTCTCCATTCGTCCCTCCATTCACTCCTGTCGCGACACCACTGGAGGCGGGCTGCACGATGTTGGGGCGTGAGCGGAAGACGGCCTAACGGTGTGCGGGACCGTAGCCCAGCTTCATGGAGACGGTTGCGAATGGTCCTCGCCGATACCCCAGGAGTAACAGTGTCCCTAATTTGCTGGGAAGTGGCGGTTTCGGTCCCCTACGGCACTGCGTAGGATCCTACGGTCTTGGCGTGCATCCGTGCGTCGCTGCGGTCCGGTCCCAGGTCGACGGGCACGTGCACTTTCCGCCGACCACTGGCGACAACATCGATGTACTGTGGAGACCTCACGCCCCACGTGTTGAGCAATTCGGCGGTACGTCCACCTGGCCTCCCGCATGCCCACTATACGCCCTCGCTCAAAGTCCGTCAACTGCACATACGGTTCACGTCCACGCTGTCGCGGCATGGTACCAGTGTTAAAGACTGCGATGGAGCTCCGTATGCCACGGCACACTGGCTGACACTGACGCCGGCGGTGCACAAATGCTGCGCAGCTAGCGCCATTCGACGGCCAACACCACGGTTCCTGGTGTGTCCGCTGTGCCGTGCGTGTGATCATTGCTTGTACAGCCCTCTCGCAGTGTCCGGAGCAAGTATGGTGGGTCTCACACACCGGTGTCAATGTGTTCTTTTTTCCATTTCCAGGAGTGTAGATTACGAAATTGAGACACTAGAAGTAGTGCGTCAGTATTCCTATTTGGCAGCAAAATGTCTCATAATAGCCAAAGTACATACAAGACAAGCATTTCTCAAGAAGAGGAATCTGTCGACATCGAAATAAACATAAGTGTCTCAACGTGGCCACGGGATTGTGTGTTTGGGTGTCTGTGTGTTTGAGTGTCTGAATGTATGTACTTTTACTAGTAAAAAAGCAAGAGCTCGAAAGCTAGTGTGAATATTGTTTCCTGTTATGTTGCATTGCGGAGCACATCAGTCTGCTGTAGGTGAGCGGATGCCCTTCTCTTATTTTACGTAACAGCTAGGACGTCTTTTCTGATGGTATTTGTCTTCTAGTCGTGTACTTAAGGGAAATGTGGACATTAACGATTAAGACAACAAGAAAATACAAGGAAGGTTTCGAAATGTCGTGTTAAGGAAAAATGTCGAAGAACATCCAGTACACCGAATAATAAATCAAGAGGCGCTGAAAAGAAATGGGTGAAAAAATATTAGGCACGACTCGACTGTTAGAAGGGACTGACTGATAGGGAAAACCCTGAGGCATCAAAGAATCGAACGTTCGGTAATGAGGGGAAGTGTTGGTGTAAAAATTGTTAAGGGGGTCTAGGCAGGTATAGAGTGAGCAGGGCTTTACCCGTAGAATAGGAGCAGTCACCACGCTCGCTCAGCGTGTTCGTTCAGAGGACTGGCTGCCCTCTATAACAAAAAGACTGAGTGAAGTATCCTACTGTGAACTTCAACAGATCTCATTTTACATCATCGACAGTAAACATCAAAATGAAGACGGAGAGAGAGTGAGTGAGAGAGAGAGAGAGAGAGAGAGAGAGAGAGAGAGAGAGAGAGAGAGAGAATGAAGAAAGGGGGATGTATCGTCTTAGACTAATAGTCAAAACGGCCTGCCTCTGTTTTTTTTTTTTTTTAATTTACACATCTAGTTCCGTAGGAGGAAATCTCCCAGGTCATGGAACGTGTCAGAACAGGAAATTACAACATAAAAGTAATAACAGTTAAAATAAAATGCTTAATGACCCAAAAAAGACAAGCCATAAGTTTATGTAAACGCAATCAACAATATAACATAGGAATCACCTTAATTTTGCAAGGACCTCATTGACAGAATAGAAGGAGTGACCTATTTGAAAGCGCGTAGATTACTGTTAAAATCTTTGAATTCTCACGGTAGCTTATTGAAAATGGATGCAGCAGTATACTGCACAGCTTTCTGCACAAGAGTCAAGGAAGTGTGACTCAAATTTAGATTGGATTTCTGCCTAGTACTAACTGAGTGAAAGCTGCTAACTGTTGGGGATAAGCTGATATTGTTAACAACAAACGACAGCAAAGAACATATGTGATTGTACTGAGAGGCCAGGCTACTGAGTAGGGGTTGACAAGAGGTTTGTGAACTTACAGCACTTATTACCCGAACCGCCCGTTTCTGAGTCATAAATATCGTTCGAGAATGGGAAGAGTACCCTAAAATATAATACCGTACACCATAAGCCAACGAAAATAAGCAAAGGAGACTACTTTTCGTGTTAAACTATCCCTGACTTCAGATGACGTTTGAATAGTAAAAATGGCAGCATTAAGTCTCTGAACAAGATCCTGAACGTGGGTTTTCCACGACAGTTTACTATGTATCTGAACATCTAGAAATTTTAACTGTTCATTCTTCATTTATGTGGCCATAGCACGCATAGTTGCTGTTTTTTTATTATCAGTGTCTAACGCAGAAAAACAACGATGTCCTAGCAGACGGCATTTCCCGATGTAAGCGAGAAATAAACCCACACCACCATAAGTAGAAATCAATTTATTCTTAACGAACTGTTTTTCGACCTAAAAGCGAATCAAAATGCAAGTAAACTTAATTACAGGCCACTGATGATGGTTTACTTCAATAAAGCAAAACGCGTCTGGTGAAAAAAATCACGCCTTTTTGTAGTTGCAACAACAGAACAAAAATACCCTCAAGAATTTAACTGCTCAGTTTCAGCAATCATATGCCCACTCTGTGAAATCAAAATGTTGTTGAACTGTGTGTTAGAAAAAAAGTGAATCTTACTGGGATTTAGTGTTAGTTTATTTTCTACAATCTCTGAACTTATGTCATGAACTGCGCTACTTAAAACAGTGCCAACGTTGCACACAACATCCTTTACTACCAAGCTAGTGTTATCAACAAACATAAGTATTTTAGAGCCACCTTATAGTGCTAGAGGGCATATCATTTATATAAATAAGGAACAGGAGTAGCCCTAACACTGATCCCTGGGGCACACCAATTGAACCATGCCCCACTCAGACTCTCCATGATAGCCATTCTTAACACTGTCGTTAATTACCTTTAGCTGTCTGTTGCTAAAGTAAGACGTGAACCTACTGTCAGCTACTCCCCGTATTCCATAATGGTCCACCTTCTGGAGCAATATTTCGTGATCAACACAATCAAATGTCTCAGTTAAATAAAAAAAATGCCTAGCGTCCGAAAAATTTTGTTTAACCCATCCAGAACCTCATAGAGAAAAGAGAATATAACTTTTTCAGTTGTTAAACTGCTTCTAAAACCGAACTGTACTTGATTTTGCAGCTGATAAATTTTGAATAAATAAGATTTACGTCATAAGAAGTCAGCCTCATTCTACCAAAGGCCTTCTCAAAGAGGACAGGGGGCAGACAGAAGTATCTCTTGGGCTGCGAAAAAGGTGGAGAATCAGCGATGATCAATGGCACGAAGAGTCATAAGATAATGGAAGCTAATGTATTAAAGATACCTCTGGCCTGTAATTGAGGGTCTTTCCACTGGCGAAAACTTTGGGGAAAGTCTCCCATTCAGATCACTGGGAGGACAGCAAAAGACGTACGTTCTACGAGCTGGGATGTCGAATGTCAGAAGGTTGAAAGAGGCAGAGAATTTAGAAAATGTGAAAAGAGAAACGCTAAAGCTCGAGCTAGATGTAGTGAAGTGAAATGGAAAGAAGACAAGGTTGGTTGGTTGGTTTGGGGTATAAAGGGATCAGACTACAGGGTCATCAGTCCCTTTTCCCTGATGTAAGCAAGGGTCAAGGTACAAAAACACCTAACACCACACCTAAAAGGGAAACGAATGTAATGAACAAAAAATGAGGAAAACCTACGCCACAAGGAAAAGTAGAAGAAGGTATTAAAACCATAGAGCAGATTGTCTGGGCTGGCTGATCACAATAATCAAACAGAATGAGCCAGCCCCTCTGCAACACATTAAAATGTCCATCCCAAAAAGACAAGGCGAGACGAACACATGTAGGGGAAAGACGACCATCAAGACAAACAAATGCAGAGAAAGTGCAACAGAGTTAAAATGGAGGGAGGGTGGCGACCTCAGAGAGAAGGCTACATGCCCACCCTTAGACAGTATGATAACCCTCCCCCCTCTCGAATAAAACGCAAAACTAAAGCTGCTACTAAGGCATTGTCGCCCAATACCGAAGGTAGAGTGCTGGGAAGGTTAAGAGTCCGCCGCAGAGAGGCTAAAAGTGGGCAGTCCATAAAGAAATGGATGACTGTCATATGCGAGCCACAGTGACAATGAGGTGGGTCCTCGTAAATGAGGAGGTAGCCATGTGTTAGCCGCATATGGCCAATGCGGAGCCGGCAGAGAACCACAGAGTCCCTGCTAGCGGCCCACATGAAGATCTTCCACACATTTGAAGTCTCCTTAAGGGCACGCAGTTTGTTGTGCATACTGAGATTACGCCATTCCGTCTACCAAAGCTGAAAAATCTTATGGCGTAATAATGATCGCAGGTCACTTACCCGTATGCCAATCTCCAGAAGTGGTTTCCATGTAGACTATAAGGCAAACCTGTCGGCAAGTTCATTTCCTGGGATTCCGACGTGGCCTGGGGTCCACACAAACACCACAGAACGACTGGACAGTTCCAGGGCATAGATGGACTCCTGGATGGTCGCTACCAAAGGATGGCGGGGATAGCACTGGTCGATAGCTTGTAGGCTGCTCAAGGAGTCAGTACAGAGGAGAAACGACCTGCCAGGGTGTGAGCGGATGTGCTCAAGAGCAGGAGAAATGGCTGCTAGCTCTGCACAGGAAACACTGCAGCCATCTGGCAAGGAGTGCTGTTCAACATGTCCTCCATGTCAGTGTAAACCACTTCATGGTCTCGGTACATGTCAAGAATTGAGAGGAACTGACAACAGAGAGTCGCAGCGTTAACTGAGTCCTTAGGACCATGTGAAAGGTCCAGGCGAAGCTTCGGATTAGGTGTACACCATGAAGGTGTACTTGAATGGACCTCGAGTATAAGTGGTAAAGGCAAGGACCACTTCAGACAGAAGAGATCGGACGTGAACCGCAATTGTAAGCCCCGACCTGGGCCCCCGTTGCTAGAGATGAACCGCCATGGATGGGAAATGGAGATGGTAATTCGCATGCTCAGGAAAACTACGAATGTGTGCAATGTAACTAGCGAGCAGTTGTGCAATGGAGGGACTCCGGCCTCCACTAGGACGCTGGTCACCAGACGCGTCCTAAAAGCTGCTAATGCCAGTTGAACGCCACAGTGGTGCACTGGGTCGAGTAAACGCAACGCCGAGGGGGCCGCCGAACCATTAACGAGACTCCCATAGTCAAGGCGGGATTGAACAAGGGCTCTGTAGAGCTGCAGCAGCGTAGAACGATCTGCACCCCAGTTGGTGTTGCTCAGGCAGCGCAGGGCATTGAGGTGCTGCCAGCACTTCCGCTGACGAAGATGAGGAAGCCACATCAATCAGGAGTCGAAAACCAGTCCTAAAAATCGATATGCCTGCACTACCATGAGTGGATCGTCATTAGGGTAAAGATATGGTTCTGGATGAACTGTATGACGCCGACAGAAGTGCATGACACACGACGTCACAGCTGAAAACTGGAAGCTATGGGTTAGAATCCATGACTGCACCTTGTGAATGGCTCCCTGTAGACACCATGTGGCAACACCAGTACTGGTGGAGCGGTAGGAGGAGCAGTACGAAATACATACAGAGAAGGTGAGACCGACAGCCCGATAGCTTCTCTCTGGATAGTTAAGGGCTACTAAAAATATACACTCAATACAGAGCCATGTGGCACCCCCTTATCCTGGATACTCCACTCGTATAATGAGCAAGGAATGATGTCACCAGGTCGTGTTCTAAGCTTTTCATAAATCAAAACAGACGGCAACCAGATGTTGGCGCCTGGAAAAGGCTGTCCAGATGGCAGATTAGAGGAAAACTAGATTATCAATGATAGAGCGACCCTGGCGGAAACCGCCCTGGCATGAAGCCAGTAGGCCAAGTGACTCCAGGGCCAAACACAACCGCCGACTTACCATACATTCTAACAGCTTACAATGTTGATGAGGCTGATGGGCTGATAGCTATCCACATCAAGCGGATTTTCACCGGGTTTGAGCAGTACAATGATGGTGCTCTCCAGCCATTACGATGGCAAGACCCCATCGCACCAGATCTGGTTGAAGATGACGAGGATATGTCGCTTGTAGTCGGACGTGAGATGTTTGATCATCTGACTGTGGATCTGACCTGGCCCAGGTGCTGTGTTGGGGCAATGTGCAAGAACCCTGAGGAGCTCCCACTCTGTAAATGCAGCATTTTAGGGTTCGATGTGACGTTCAGTGATCGAGAGGGCTTTCTTTTCCATCCATCATTTGAGGGTGTGAGATGCCCAGGGATAATTATCTGACGCATAGGCCAGAGCATAGTGCTCAGCAAAGTGCGCAACAGTCGCGTTTGAGTCGGTAGATAACACTAACATACCGTTGATGTTAATACCAGTAACACCTGTAGAGATTTGGGCTGGTGTCGTATGGCACCCAATGGTCGAGACTTACCTCTCGCAACACCCCTGTTTCCATCCTTTTATAAGCTGGAAAACGTGGGCACGGAGCCGTTTAAAAGCTATTAGGTGCTCTAGGGAAGGGTGCCGCTTAAGTCGCTGTAGAGCTCGCCGACGCTCTTTAATGGACTCAGCGATTTCCGTCGAGCACCAAGGTACTCACTTTCGGTGGGGGCACCCTAAAGAGCAAGGGATAGTGTTTTCCGTCGCAGAAACGATCGTCCTAGTGACCTGCTCAACTACCACATCGGTGGTACCATGTGGGGGAGATTCAACGGTGACAGCAGAGGTGAAAATGTCCCAGTCTGCCTTGTTTAAAGCCTGTCTTGTCCAGGGGAATAGTGCTGGGGGCGTGACAGGAAGATGGGAAAGTGGTCACTACTGCACAAGTCATCGTGGACTTTCCAGTGGACAGATGGGAGATGTCCTGGGCTATAGTGGGATAAATCAGTGGCTGAGTAAGTTCTGTGAGCTACACTGGAATGTGTGGGGGCTCCAGTATTGAAGAGACAGAGATCGAGTTGAAACAGGAAAGTTTCGACATATCTACCTCGGTCAGCAAGCGGGGTGCCACCCAACAAGGGGATATGGGCATTAAAATCTTCCAAAAGTAGGAAAGGTTTAGGGAGTTGATGAATCAGTGCAGCCAATGCGTTCAGGGGTACTGCACCATCTGGAGGAAGTTATACGTTGCAGACAGTTATTTCCTGTGTCGTCCTTATCCTGACAGCCACAGCTTCAAGAGGGGTTTGAAGGGGCACAGGTTCGCTGCATACTGAGTTCAGGACATAGGCACAAACTCCACCAGACACTCTACTACAGTCGCTACAGTTCTTGTAATGTCCCCTATAGCTGCAGAGGGCAGGGGTCCACATTGCCAGGAACCAGGTTTCCTGGAGGGCAATGCCGAAAGCAGGTGCAAAGCTTAACAGTCGCTGTAGCTCATGTAGGTGGAGGAAGAAACCGCAGCATTTCCACTGGAGGATGATGTTATTGGGAAGGCATGAAGCATGCAAGGAAGCAGGTTACACCTCACGGTCACCTGCTGCCACCGATTGAGTGTTCGTATCCATCCCTATTGTAGATGAGGCATCAGTGAGATCCATGTCCTCAGGGGACGCTGACACCTCCACCTCATCTGCAGGTGGTAGGGAGTGGTGATGCTGGGGCCACTGGAGGGTCCTTTTTCTTAGCAGACTACTTTGTTTGCTTGCCTTCTCGCTTCTCTTTAGGGGCTCTTTCGGAGGACTTCGCCGAAGTAGCTTCAGCCACAGACGAAGATCGTGAAGCTCTTCGTCCAGCAGCTTTTGGCTCCTTTAGCCACTGGCGAGTGTCTGCTATGGTATTAGTGGAGACCAGGAGAGAGGGTCCCAAGGGACCCCTTCCGCGAGAGAGGAGCCGGATGAGGCTGTTTCATCTCCAGCTGGGGACAGGGGACCAATGTCTCCTGCATTTGGAGGCGCCTTACTCCCAAAGTAGGTACTTTGGGAGCAATGGAAGGAGGTTTTTCCCCTACCACAAAGGGGATAGATGTATTCTGGAGGCCCAGATGGCCCACTGTTCGTAACACAGAGTGTGGTACGACTGGTACTTCTGATGGTGATGGTAATGTATGTGGATGTCAATCAAACTAGGTGTAATCGTTCAAATTTACGTCTAGTCTCTTGATAAGCCAACTTGTCCAGGGTCTAGTTCTCCATGGTTTTCCGCTCCTTTTGGAGTACTGATCAGTCTGGCGAGCAGGGGAAGTGCTGATCTCCATAGCTCATACATTAGGAGGAGGCGCACAGGGGGTATCTGGATGCAGTGGACGCAGTCTCGACATGTAGCGTTGGAAGTGCAGAGGGAAGACATGCGCTTGAATTCCAGCATTTAAAGCACCGCGTGGGGGGAGGGACGTGCCGGCCGGTGTGGCCGTGCAGTTCTAGGCGCTTCAGTCTGGAACCGCGTGACCACTGGGTCGCAGGTTCGAATCCTGCCTCGGGCGTGGATGTGTATGATGTCCTTATGTTAGTTAGGTTTAAGTAATTCGAAGTTCTAGGGGACTGATGACCACAGATGTTAAATCCCATAGTGCTCAGAGCCATTTGAACCATTTTGGAGGGACGTATAGTTTAATGTCACAGTGGTAAACCATCACCTTTTCAGGCAATGAATCGCCCTCTTAGGCCAGGATGAAGGCACTGGTAGCAACCCTGTTGTTTTTGGAGTCCCTGTAAACGCGCCGGATGAAATGAAGAGAACGCAGCTCTAGATTGGCGTGGAGCTCGTCCTCAGACTGCAATATGAGGTCGCGTTGGAAAATAAGCTTCACTTCTCATCTTGGACAGCGCTGTCACTTCCCCAAACTCAACCTCAAGATGTTCAACAAAAAACTGAGGCTTTATAGGTAGAAAGGAGTCCCCATCCATTCTGCTACAGACTTAATACCGAGGCGAATATGGCTCTCTTCTTTCTGTAGCCCTATGTTCGTCCCATGGTGTAGCGAGGGAGAGCAAAGATTTAGGGACATATCTGTCAGCATTGTACTCGATCTTGGCCTTCTTAGAGACTGCTTGCACCATATGGTCACTACCAAGAGATGACTTTATCCCCTTCAGTGCGAGTCATCTGCCCTGATGCCACCCACTATGATCAGGGCGACACCCAGCCACAGCAAAGGTCACCTTAAATGATGGATGTTGCTGGGAATCCTGATGCCCCAGGAGGACATGCATCTACTCCTTGGCTTACGTGAGGAGTTTACTGCTCAGGCACCAGCAGTGTGATCCCTGTGTTGTCATGGGGCTACCACGAAATGGGCACATGACTGCTCCACCACATTGGACTGGTTTCAGTGCTGGATATTGGGCGCAGAGAAATCCAATATTGTCATGGGGGCGAAAGAGGACAGGAGATAACGGAAGAAGATGACATACCCTGGAAAGTGTTCTCATGCAAATAGTTGAATTGCAGGTGGAGATGTAAAGCCATGACAAGAGGTTCAGGAGATTGAATCTAAGGGCACTGTGGATAGCTTATACACCACGTAAGGCGTCCTTACCCAAAATGCCCCGAACTTCTGTAGAATTTGGAAAGTGGCTGGTCAAACCATCAAATAGGACCTGAACTTATAAGGCTGAAAAGTGTGAGACTCCTTTTAGTCACCTCTTAAGACAGGCAGGGATACCTCGGGCCTAAACCCCCGGACCTGCAGGCGGAGAAAGAAGACAAGCTATAGGCTATGGGCTCAGTAGGCAGTTCAGATGAAGTGGAAGTGCAGGGGAAATGCTACATGAAAGATGTGAAGAAATCGAAAAAGAAATGAATGTGGGAAGGACTGCCTCAACATATAAAAATTGAAAACAATTGTCTGTGAAATTAGCAGAAAGGACTGTCATGTTAAGAGTTCAATGGGAGTTCCAAAGTTAAATTCGGTGGAGAGAGCGAGCAGGTGGAAAGTGTGCACTGAATGCCTCTAATGACGGAGAAGTTGCCTGAAAACGTGATAGAGGAAGAAACAGGAGTCGACAGGGAAGAGACGGAGGATCTAGAAATAATCAGAATTTAAAAAAAAGGTTTGGAGGACTTAAGATCAAATAAGGTAAAAGGGATAGATAACATTCCATCAGAATTTCTAAAGTCATTGCCGAGAGTGGCAACAAAACGACTATTCACGCTGGTGTGGGGAGTACATGAGACTGGTGATATACCATCGGACTTTCGGAAAACCTTCATCCACATAATTCCGAACACACCAAGGTCCGGTAACTGAGACAATTGTCGCTCAATCAGCCAACAGCTCATGCAGTTACCGAGAACAGTTATATAGACAAAAACGGAAAAGAAATTGAGGATCTGTTAGACGACCAGTTTTGCTTTAGGGAAGGTAAACGCAGCGAAAGGCAGTTATAATGTTGCGCTTGTTAATGGAGGCAAGACTGAAGAAAAATCAAGACACGTTCATAGGATTTGTCAACCTCGAAGAATGGTTCAACCATGTAAAATGGTGTAAGATTTCGAAACTCTGGAAAGAATAGGGGTAAGCTATAGGGGAAGACAGGTAATGAGCAATAGTACAACAATCAAGAGGGAGCAATAAGAGTGGAAGACCAAGAACGAAGTGCTGGGATTAAAAAGAGTGGAAGACAGGGACATATCTTTCGTTCCTATTGTTCAGTCTACATACCGAAGACTCAATGATGGAAAAAAAAAAGATTCAAGAGGGGGAGTAAAACTAAAAGTTGAAAGGATATGAATGATAAGATTCGCTGATGACATTGCTACCCTCAGTGAAACTGAAGAAGATCTGTTGAAGGGAATGAACAGTCTAATGAATACAGTGTGTGCACAGAATAAATCGATGGAAGATGAAAGTAATGAGAAGTATCAGGAGTGAGAATAGGAAGAAACGTAGCACCAGACTTGGGGATCACGAACTGATCGAAGTTAAGGACTCCTGCTACCAAGACAGGAAAATAATCTACAATGGACGGAGCAATGAGAACGCAAAAAGGAGAATAGCGTTAGCGAAAAGGGCAGTCCTGGCCAAGAGAAGTCTACAATTCGCAAACATAGGCCTTAATTTGATGAAGAAACTTCTGAGGATGTACTTTTGGAGCACACCATTGCATGTTCTTAAAACATGGACTGTGGAAAAACCAAAATACAAGAGAATCGAAGCATTTACCATGTGGTGCCACAGAATAATATCAAAAATTGGTTGAACTGATAAGGTAAGGAATGAGGAGGTTCTCTGCAGAATCGACTAATAAAGGACCATATGGAAAACACTGACAAGAAGAAGGGACAGATGGTGGGGTATCTATTATGGCATCGTGGAGTGACTTCCATGGCATTAGAGGGAGCTGTAGGCGAAAGCAGAGAGTCGAATACATCTAGCAAAAATTAAAGACGTTGGTATCAAGTGTTAATCTGAGATGAAAAGTTAGGTACAGGATAGGAATTAGTGGAGGACCGCACCAAAACAGTCAGGAAACTGATGACTCAAAAAATGTTGTTCAAAGATAAAGAGGCCTGCATAGGATTGACTGGTGTGGAAAGCTGCATAAGTCTTAGTTATTTATTTATTTACACATCAAGTTCCGTAGGACCAAATTGAGGAGCAAATCTGCAAGGTCATGGTACGTGTCAGTACATGAAATTACAACATAAAAGTAATAACAGATGAGAATAAAATGTTTATGGAGCCGAAAAAAGACAGGCCATAAGTTTACGTAAACGCAATCACCAACGCAATAAGAATCAGCTTAATTTTTCAAGGAACTCCTCGACAGAAAAGGAGGAGTGACTCATGAAGAAACTCTTCAATTTCGATTTGGAAGCGCCTGCTAAGATTTCTGAATTCTTGTGGTAGCTTATTGAAAATGGATGCAGCAGCATACTGCACAAGATTTTATTTGTGGCGAGTATTAACTGAGTGAAAGCTGCTTATTCTTGAGTATAAGCTAATATTGTTAACAAGGAACGGCAGTAAGGAATATATATTGAGAGGCTAGTGTCACAATACCGAGACTCGTGAACAGCTTTCGACAAGAGGTTCGTGAACTTAAAATGATCAATTCTCCTTACATACACAGCCTTTTCAATAACTTTAGGAAACAGAGATAACATAGAGATAGGTCTAAAATTATCTACATTATCCCTTTCTCCCTTTTTATAAATCGGCTTTACTACTGAGTACTTTAATCATTCAGAAAACTGACCATTCCTAAAGGAAAAATTACAAATATGGCTAAATACGGGGCTAACATGTGTAGCACAGTACTTTAATATTCTGCTGGGCAACCCATCATATCCATGAGAGTCCTTAGTCTTCAGTGATTTAATTATTGACTCAGTCTCGCCCTTGTCTGTATCACAGAGGAGTATTTCAGACATCAATCTCGGAAAGACATTTGCTAAGAGTGTTATATGATTCCCTGTAGAAACTAAATTTTATTAAATTCATCAGCAATGATCAGAAAATGATTGTTAAATACTGTACATATATCCAATATATCAGTAACAGAAATATTTTTACTACGAACTGACTTCTATCGTCGACCTTGTGCTGCTGACTAGACACTTCCTTCACAATTGACCATATGGTTTTAATTTATTCTGTGAACTAGCTATTCTATTTGCGTACCACATTCTTTTTGCCTTCCTAATAACAATTTAAGCACCTTACAATACTGTTTGTAACTCTCTCTTTGTTCTACGTGATATTCTTGTCCCATTAGACAGCCACCCAGACAACCTTTTACTGCTAGTACCCCGTTTAGAACGTTCTAATGGAAAGCAGCTCTAAAAGAGCATTAGAAATGTGTTAAGGAAAGCATTATATTTGTCATTTATGCTGTCGGCACTATAAACATCCTGCCACTCTTGTTCCTTGACAAGGTTTAAAAACTCTCTATTGCTGTCGGAATAACTTTCCTATATAGTTCGTAATTATATGTGACATTTGTTTGAGCACAGAAGCCTTTTAGTGTTAAAATTTGTGCATCATGGTCTGAAAGGCCATTCACCCTTGTACTAACATAATGCCCATTTAGTAGTGAAGAATGAATACAAATATTGTCTATGGCTGTTCTACTGATCCCCTGCACCCTAGTTAGAAAAATCACAGTCTGTATCAGATCATGTGAATTTAGGAGATCTACCAACATCCTTTATCTTGTACCATCATATACAAAATTAATATTGAAGTCACCACACATAACTAATTTCTGGTACTTCCTATAAAGTGTATCAAGAACCCTCTCTAGCTTGAGCAGAAATGCACTGAAGTCAGAGTTAGGGGACCTATAAACCACAACAATTACAAGTTTAGTTTCACTAAATTCAACTGCCCCTGCACAGCATTCAAATAGCTGTTCAGTGCAGTGCCGCTATACGTCTATGGACTCAAATGGACTACTGTTTTTTTACGTACTTGGCCACTCC
This sequence comes from Schistocerca gregaria, assembly GCF_023897955.1. Classification (NCBI taxonomy): domain Eukaryota; kingdom Metazoa; phylum Arthropoda; class Insecta; order Orthoptera; family Acrididae; genus Schistocerca; species Schistocerca gregaria. Next base: position 799,880,860 of record NC_064921.1, on the reverse strand, counting down.
CGCAGCCCGCAAGGAACTCTTAAAAAAAGAGCCAGCAAATCGGGGTTAAGGAAGCCTCTGAATTGTCAAATTATTTAAGTGGTCCTCCGAGATACCAATAATTTCAGAGTCAACATCTATATGCAGTTCACTAACGTTATCTCTAATACCTCTAATATTTTGATGAAATATTTTTTTGCCCGTATTACCTTCATTCTGTCAAAATGAGCTCTTTCTCGCTTGTCATTCCAAGATGTTACGGAGTTTTTGGGTTTCTCTGCCAAACTAGCTGTTCAACCGTGAATTTTGTGGCTAAAAATTTTCCTGTGTTATATCAATTTGTGTTAAGCCTGCTTCATTCTGCTCTTCTTTAACTGCACTAATCCATTTCATTGTTTGCTGCAGGTTTTGTATAATTCCATAGCTGGTCTAGTTAATCTATCTGGTTCCAGTCTTCTAATATGCCCATAGAATTTTAAGCTGCTTTTTTTCATATCCGAATACTTCTCAGTTTCTGTAAATGCTCATGCCCAGTACGTTTTTTCTTCAGTATAATTTGAATTGATAAGTTTTCTAATTACTTTTAGTTTTCTCTCTGGGATTTCTTTGGTTTTTCTATTTGTGTCTCCAATTAGTTTTTCAGTACCATATAGACACTGTTGTAGTGTCTCAGTTTGGTGTATTATGAGCTGTCTTTTGTAAGCCTGAAACCTATTTCCATTTCGTGGCGATGAATGGTTCAAAAATGGTTCAAATGGCTCTGAGCACTATGGGACTTAACTTCTGAGGACATCAGTACCCTAGAACTTAGAACTACTTAAACCTAACTAACCTAAGGACATCACACACATCCATGCCCGAGGCAGGATTCGAACCTGCGACCGTAGCGGTCGCGCGGCTCCAGGCTGTAGCGCCTAGAACCACTCGAACACTCTGGCCGGCGACGATGAATGTCCTAACTAATATTTTACAGGAGAGTTTTCCGAATGATTTCATCAAAATAGTTGAACTGAGAAGCGCTCTCAATTTCCCTTATTCAGTTTTTTTAATTTCTGGGTGCCTGGTAGTTACTGGACAGGTACACACACGTCAAAAAAGTTTTGCGTCACCTCGGTTCCAAGAGTTCCAGAACCTGTACAGAAAATTGAAATAGAGACCGACATAAACATCATTTCCGCCATTTTTATTGCTCATGAAAACTACACATTGCATGTTGTACCACCATACAGCGAGACTTTCCGAGGTGGTGCTCCAGATTGCTGTACACACGGGAACCTCTAATACGAAGTAGCACATCTTCTTGGATTGATGCATGCCTGTATTCGTCGTGGCTTACTATCCACAAGTTCATCAAGGCACTTTAGGTCCAGATTCTTCCACTCCTCAACGGCGATTCGGCGTAGATCCCTCAGAGTGGTTGGTGAGTCACGTCGTCCATAAACAGTCCTTTTCAATGTAACCAAGGCATGTTCGTTAGGGTTCATATCTGGAGAACATGCTGGCCACTGTAGTCGATCTATGTCGCTATCCTGAAACAAGTCAATCACAAGATGTGCACGATGGGGACGCGAATTGTTGTCCATTAAGACGAATGCCTCGCCAGTATGCTGCCGATATGGTTGCACTATCGGTTGGAGGTTGGTATTCACGTATCGTACAGCCGTTACGGCTCCTTCCATGACCACCAGCGGCGCACGCCCGCTCCACATAATGCCACCCCAAAACAGCAGAAAACCTACACCTGGCTACACTCGCTGGACAGCGTGTCTAAGGCGTTCAGCCTGACTGAGTTGCCTCCAAACACTTCTCTGACGGTTGTCTGGTTGAAGGCATATGCGACACTCATCGGTGAAGCGAACGTGATGCTAATCCTGAGCGGTCCATTTGGCATATTGCTGGGCCCATCTGTACCGCGGTGCATGGTGTCGTGGATGCAAAGATGAACCTCACCATGGGCCTCAGGAGTGAAGTTGCGCATCATGCAGCCTACTGCGCACAGTTTGTGTCATAACACGACGTCCTGAGGCTGCACGAAAAGCGATAGTCAACATGGTGGCGTTGCTGTCAGGGTTCCTCCGAGTCATAATCCGTAGGTAGCGGTCATCCACTGCAGCAGTAGCCCTTGGGCGGCCTCAGCGGGTCATGTCATTGACAATTCCTGTCACTCTGTGTCTCCTCCATAACCGAACAACATTGCTTTGGTTTACTCCGAGACGTCTGGACATTTCTCTTATCGATAGTCCTTCCTGGCACAATGCAGACGCGATCGAACCGCTGTATTGACCGTCTACGCATGGGGTTGAACTACAGACAACACTAGCTGTGTACTTCTTTCCTGGTGGAATGACTGGAACTAATCGGCTGTCGGACCCCTTCCGTCCAATAGGCGCTGCTCATGCATGGTTCTTTACATCTTTGGCCGGGTTTAGTGACATCTCTGAACAGTCAAATGGACTGTGTCTGTGATACAATATCCACAGTGAACGTCTATCTTCAGGAGTTCTGAGAACCGAGGTGATGCAAAACTGTTTTTGATGTGTGTACAGCGTGTCCACAATGAGACTCCAACATTTTAATATCCTATATCTTTCTCATTCCACATGGTGGACCTGTGAATCCTGAAGGGGCAGACAGAGCAACTCAACAAGTTTGTGGTGTGCAAATTTGATACGCCAAGTGGCCGTAGTGGAGCTGCAATCAATTTTTTTTAGGAAGATGGAGGATATGAAGGAGCGTGCACAAGTGGTCTGGTGGTATGCAGAGACCCAAGTGCAAAGAAACTTTATTCGAGTTAACAAGAAAGTGCTCCCGTCGTTCAAGACTATAAAGAAGTGGTGTGATCAATTTTTGGCTACTGGGAGTATTGTGAAAGGGCATGGTGGTGGTAAGCCTGGGATCAGCGAACATCATGTGGAACAAGTGTGTTGGTCACTCGAACAAAGCCCACAGAAGTCAGTGCGGCAGGCAGCATGAGAACTTCGTATGAAACGTTCAACAGTGCACAAAGTGCTTCATCAGCGATTACGTTTGTACGCATATAAAGTGCCGGTTGTGCAAGAAATCAAGCCTGATAATCGACCAAAGCGAGAAGAATTTGCATGTGTCACGTTAGATCGCATTGCCGCCGACGAGACATTTTTATCACGCGTGATGTTTACTGACGAGGCAAACTTTCACGTGTCAGGAGCTCTCACAATTTGCGCATGTGGGGGTCCGAAAATCCACATGCAACTAGGGAACACATGCGCGACAGTCGAAAGTTAATGTGTGGTGTAGTTTGATGATAAATCGCATTGTTGGGCTGTTTTCTTTCAGGAGCCGACCGTGGATGGAGCCATCTACCTGGACATGTTGGAACAATTTGCCGTGCTACAGATAACACACCAGCAGCCAAAAGTGATGTTCAACGGGACGGTGCACCACCCCATTGGAGCCTTGATGTCCGAAAATTTTTAAATGACACATTCCCGCAACGATGGATTGGCCGTGAATGTCCAATTCCTTGGCTGCCACGTTCGCCCTACATAACCCCCATCGATTTTTTCTTGTGCGGTTATGTGAAAGACCGGGTATACCTGTAAGACTTGAAACAGCCCATAAGAATTGTCATCAACTCTGTCACAGAATAGATGCTCCGCAACACATGGCACGAAACCGATTGTAGACTTGATATTCTTCGCTCTACCCGTGGCGCCCATGTTCAAGTGTACTGAACCGTCCACCTGTGTATAAAAACTTGATGAGCTGCTGCATGATTTCCCTGTATTTGTTCGTCAATAAATTTTGTTTCCTCTCAAATTTTATGAGTTGAAATGCTGGAGTCTCATTGTGGATACCCTGTATTTTATTTTCTGAAATCGTATTTGGAACCCCAAACTTTCTGCTCTCTCTTTAAGAAATTGTTTTCGCGATCTTTCAGTGTCGTGACAGAATCGCCAGATCGTCTGCAAAAGCTAAGCAATCGATGTTAATATTGGTTCTTCCTAATTTGATGGATTAGTCAATTTCAAGCTCAAAGTTCATTTTACATCTGTCTTGGATTACTCTTTACAAGACACAACTGTAAACTAACAGGGAGAGTCCATGACGTCGTCTCCTGTTTCAATTTCACAACTTTCCTAAATTTCTCCCCTGAATTTTACCTCAGATTTTGCACCAATTAGTGTATCTCTAATAATTTCAGAGGTTTTCAGGTTGAGACGCTCTTCTTTCAGAATTTGCGAGAGATACTTATTCATAAGGTGTTTTTGAAAATCTACGGAAGTAAAAACTACTTCGTTATTGCTTGATTTAATTAATCATAGTAATTTGTTAATCATTTATAATCGTGGGCAAATATTAATTTTGTTTAAACGGTAAAGATTTTCCTATAAAATTACTTAATAGTCCAGACTGCAACATAAACAATTATTTTGTATGGAGACCAATATCTCTGTAGATGGCACACAAGTAAGCATAACTGAGGCTGCAAATGTAGCTCATGTCAATATAATCTTTTAGATAAAATTTCTTGTTGCGCATTAAATCTATACAGCAAAATGCCCCCAAAACACCTAAAGATACAAAACATGAAGTTGAATTACAGTGACGAATGATCGTATTGTGTGTTGTTACGCCAAGGAAAAAGGAACAAAGAACACATGAGATGTTTAAGTATATATACTGGTCTCCAAAATTAAAGAAACAAACCACTATTTTACTGTCCTGAGTGTAATTCACTATATAATCATACAAACTGTGAACAGATGTATGTATGATCGTGTCCTTGTCTGAAGATGGCGTTCTGGTCAACGAACAACTACGCCAAACATGACGTTAGGGCACCTATCAAATGGGACAGTATTTGCCGGGTACTCCCACATTCACAATCACTGTATGCAGAGTTACAGACGGTGCAGTATAGCGCTGAGGAGCCTCCTACCAGGCTCTCTGCAGTGGAGGCCTATGAAAAGAATGGAAAGCAGGTCAGTCGCAAACTGATGTGGCACGATGGCTTAATGTGAATCGTTCCGTTGTTTTTAGTATGCGGCGACAGTTTATAGAGACCGAAACTGTATCCCGAAAGCCAGTGCGAGGTCGACCATGTGTGAAATCAGAAAGAGAGAACTGTTATTTGGCTTTAAGGGTACGACGGTACCGCCTTAGTGCTGCACGGCAACTGGCATCTGACCTCGCAGCATCCACTGGACGTGTTTATCGAGGCAAACGTTGTACAGAAGGCTTCGGTAGAGTGTCCGTCACTGTCGGAGATGTGATGTATCTCTACCTCTGACGCGTCTTCACAGAAGGGAACGTCTAGATTGCAGTCGTCAACATGCCATCTGGACGGTCGAACAGTGGGCTGCTGCTCTTTTCACAGATGAGCCCAGATTTGGTCTGGACAGTGATTCCCGACGGTTTCGCATCTGGAGGGAACTTGGAACACGATTTCGGAACCCAACCATTGTGGAAAGAGATTGATATCGAAGGATGTTCCCAAATGGTGTTGGCAGGGGTTATGTTGACCACTCGAACACCTCTTCTTAAAGTTGTATTGTTAATTGGCTAGGTGTAACTGGTGTCAGGTATCGTGACGAGATCTTCGGATCTTACATGCGGTTGTTGCTGCTGTGGTCCCAGACTTCGTATTGCTGGACGATAATGCTCGACCTGATAGAGCATGAGTGGTTGCTGTTTTCCTGGAAACGGAGGATACTACATGCATGGCGTGTCCTTTAGAGCTCGTCTCTGGTGTACTAGAGGCAAGGGTTGCATCACGTCAGCATCACCAACCACTCTCCAAAATTTGCGAGCAGTGCTGCAGGAAGACTGGGCGTTATTGCCTCAACATAAGACTGATGATATCATTCACAGTATGCACCGTCGTTTGTCATGCCTGTACTGCTGCCAAAGGTACCCCATACTTAGCGCGTTAACCAGTTGTCGGAATGTGTGTGCATATCCGTTAAGTTGAAAAAAAAGAATTTTTTGTGTACCGTTATTCATGTTGCAGTTGTTTACGTCCGGTATTCTTTATAATGTTTATATTTTACTGTCACCCGATTATACACTTCTCTGTCATACTAAACGCAACCTTGCAAATTTTCGATTTGTTGCTTTAATTTTGGACTGCACAGTACGTAACAGACATCCATGCAACCAAAAATATTTGATCAATTGACACTTCGTAGTACAGACACTAGATAAGTCTTTTTCTTTTTGAGTCATCAGTCTTCTGACTGGTTTGATGCGGCCCGCCACGAATTCCTTTCCTGTGGCAACCTCTTCATCTCTGAGTAGTATTTGCACCCTACGTCCTCAACTATTTCCTGGATATATTCCACTCTCTGCTTTTCTATACAGTTTTTGCCGTCTAGTACCATGGAAGTCATTCCCTAATGTCTTAACAAATGTCATATCATCCTCTCCCTTCACCTTGTCAGTGTTGTCCATATATTCCCTTCCTCTACGATTCTGCGCAGAACCTCCTCATTCCTTACCCTATCAGTCCACTTAATTTTCAACACTCGTCTGGAGCATCACACCTCCAATGCTTCGATTCTCTTCTGTTCCGGATTTCCACAGCCCATATTTCACTACCATACAATGCTGTGCTCCAAACGTACATTTTGAGAAGTTCCACCCTCAAATTAAGGTCAATTTTTGATACTAGTAGATTTCTCTTGGCCAGGAATGCATTTTTTTCAAGTGATTGCCTGCTTTTGATGACCTCCTAGCTCCTATTTCAATCTCTGCCTTCCTCTACAGTTTTTGCCCTCTACAGCTCCCTCTAGTACCTTGGCAGTCATTCCCTGATGTCTTAGCAGATGTCCTATCATCCTGCCCCTTCTCCTTATCAGTGTTTTCCAAATATTCCTTTCATTCCTTACCGTATCAGTCAAAAAAAAAAAGTCTATGAGCACTATGGTACGTAACTGCTGTGGTCATTAGTCCCCTAGAACTTAGAACTACTTAAACCTAACTAACCTAAGGACATCACACACATCCATGTCCGAGGCAGGATTCGAATCTGCGACCGTAGCGGTCGCGCGGTTCCAGACTGTAGCGCCTTTAACCGCTCGGACACCCAGGCCGGCCCTTACGAGTCCACCTAATTTTCAACATTCGTCTGTAGTAGCACCACCTATCAAATGGTTCGATTCTCTTCTGTTCCGGTTTTCCCTCAGTCCTTCTTTCACTGCCTTGCAATCCTGTACTCCAGACGTATATTCTCAGAAATTTCTTCCTCAAATTTAGGCCTATCTTTGATGCTAGAAGACTCCTCTTGGCCAGAAATGCCCTTTTTGCCAGATAGTCTCCTTTTGATGTGTTCCTTACTCCGGCAGTCATTGTTTATTTTGCTGTCTAGGTAGCATAGTTTCTTAGCTTCGTCTACTTCAGGACCATCAATAATGATGTCAAGTTTCTCGCTGTTCTCTTTTCTACTACTTCTCATTACTTTCGTCTTTCTTCGATTTACTCTCACTCCATATTCTGTAGTCACTAGATTGTTCATTCCATTCAGTACATAATCTAGTTCTCCTCACTTTCACCCAGGATAGCAACGTCATCCGTGAATCGTGTCACTTCAGCCTATACTTCATCAGTACTACATTGTGATCTGTGTCTATATCTGCTACTGGGTACACCTTACAATCTATTACCTGATTTCGAAATCTCTGTCTGACCATGACGTTATTTAACTGGAATCTTTCCGTAACACCCGGTCTTTTCCAATTATACCTCTTTCTCTTGTTATTCTTGAGCAGAGTATTCGCTCTTACTAGCTGAAATTTATTACAGAAGTCAATTAGGCTTTCTCCTCTCTCATTCGTTGTCCCAAGCCCACATTCTCCTGTAACCTTTTCTTCTACTCACTCCTCTACAGCTGCATTCCAGTCCCCCATGACTGTTACATTTTCATCTCCCTTTACGCACTGTATTACCCTTTCAATACCCTCGTATACTTTCTCTATCCCTTCATCTTCAGCTTGCGACGTCGGCATGTAGGCCTGAACTATCGTTGTCGGTGTTGGTTCGCTGTCGAATCTGATAAAAACAACCCCATCACTGAACTGTTCACAGTAACACACTCTCTAGCCTACATTCCTATTAATAACAAATCCTACTTCCGTTATACCATTTTTGCTGCTTTTGGCATTGCCCTTTGCTCATCTGACCAAAAATCCTTGTTTTCTTTCCATTTCACTTTATTAATCTCTACTATATCTAGATTGAGCCTTTACATGTCCCTTTTCAGATTTTCTAGCTTCCCTGCCAGATCCAAGCTTCTGACATTCCACGCCCCGACACCACGCTTGTCCGCCCTATTCTGGAGTACTGCTGTGCGGTGTGGGACCCGCATCAGGTGGGACTGACGGGTGTCATCGAAAAAGTACAAAGAAGGGCAGCTCGTTCTGTATTATCGCGAAATAGAGGAGATATGCCACAGACATGATACGTGAATTGGAGTGGTAATCATTAAAACAAGGGCGTTTTTCGTTGCGACGGGCTCTTCTCATGAAATCTCAATCACCAGTTTTCTTAACCGATTGCGAAAACATTTTTTTGGTACCCACTTATATAGGGAGAAATGATCAGCACGATAAAATAAGAGAAATCAGGGCTCGCACAGAAAAATTTAAGTGCTCGTTCTTCCCACGCGCCGTTCGAGAGTGGAACAGTAGAGAGACAGATTGAAGGTGGTTCACAGAACCCTCTGCCAGGCACTTTACTGTGAATACTCGTAGCAGAGTAATCATGTAGATGTAGAACGTATTTCTTTCGTTGGTTATTGAATCTTTTTTTCATAGTCGACTTCCCTTTGGCAGTCCCGTCTCGGAGACCCTAATGGGCGACTATTGGGGAATATTTTTCTAATGGAGAGGTCTTCATGACACTCTTTTTCAATTACAGCCCACATCTTCTGTGGATACACGTTACGTGTCTTTAATTCAGTGGTTTCCATTTCCTTCTGCATCCTCATGCCGTTGATCATTGCTGACTCTTCTGCCTTTAGGGCAGTTTCCCACCCCTAGGACAAGAGAGTGCCCTGAACCTCTGTCCGCTCCGCCGCCCTCGTTGGCAACGCCGCTGGCCGTGTGAGGGTGACTTCCTATGCCGGAAGTCTTCGGCCGCCAATGCTGATTATTAATCAAAATTTAAGTAAGCTGTGATGGGTTTCGACCTCGGGTCCAAATACGGTTTGATTACTGATCACGGACGCTGCGCCCCTTTATATATTTTTTAAATCTCATTTTGTTCATTATCGTTAGTTCCATTTGTTCGTGGCGGACTTCAGATGATACCCGTTCAAGTTCATCGTTGATCCAGTCACCCAGGTTTTTATTATTATTTTTTTATTGCAGAGGGCAGATAACGTTCCGAACGAACTCATATAACTACCTTGCCGGCTATCCCTAGACCACGGTTGCCTGTCTTAAATAGTGCAATCATTTCGTCATACTTATTATGTAGTCTAGGTGCGTCGTACATAACACATATCCATCTGCTGAACGTCATTGATTCAGAAGGCATACAAAATCAGTGAACGTTTGAATACAGATGATTACATTCTTACAACGGCCAAAATCAGGGAACGTTAGCGAGCAATTCATTACATCCCTACTTAGAGCGTGAGACACGAATAAAAATAAATCAGAAACGCGTCCCTGTCTGCGTAATAAAATACGCTCAGTAGTTATTTGACAATGCAAGACGCTCACAGTTTATATACAAGTTGGTCTACATAAATATATGCTGATATACAGCAAAATTAAGGGGAGAACAGCATGTTTGTTATGGAGTTTATACCCATAATTAAGGGTAGGTAAAGACATGATCACCCAGAACGAGAGTATGTACTTCATTATCATTAACTGGTAGGAAGTATAACTTTAATTACATCTGATTTATAAGTTAAGATAATGAAAACCAGACAGCAGAACTGCAGTGAGGAAAACAGCTTGCAAGCCTCTTGTTTGTCAGAATAAAGATTGTGACAATCTAATCACATTCTTGTGGCTGTTGCTCCTAAACTCTTCGTTCGATATGTAAATGCCACAATACAGTGCAAATAAAATCAAACGATAATTAAGAAATGTTAAACTAATAGTAATTCGAGCATTAAATAAATGGCGCCCGATGTTAGAGCTGCGATACAGGTGAGAGTTTGTTGTTCTCATACACTTTGGAACTCCCAGATAGTACTCGGAGTATTGTTTACAATATGGGCGAATTTTCGCTGGTAGTTACTGTACAATAATTCCTACGAGTACTTTCCCCGAGTGTCTCAGAGTCTTGCCTGAGCAGACGTCGGAAGCGTTGACACATAGCAGGGTGGGCGCCTCTGTGAGAGCTGAGAGGTCATTCTCAGCGAGATTTACCTGTCGTAGTTCTGGATTGAAGGAAGACGTTACGATGGAAGAGCATCGGGCTAAAGCTGCACTTTTAATACATTTAGTGGCGAAGAAAAGACGTAAATTTTGGAAATTTGTGGTAAATTCCTACGGGCCCAAACTGCTTCGGTCAGCCGGCCGGTGTGGCCGTGTGGTTCTAGGCGCTTCAGTCTGGAACCGCGTGACCGCTACGGTCGCAGGTGAGAATCCTGCCTCGGGCATGGATGTGTGTGTGATGTCCTTAGGTTAGTTAGGTTTAAGTAGTTCTAAGTACTAGGGGACCGATGACCACAGATGTGAAGTCCCATAGTGCTCAGAGCCTTTTGAACCAACCATTTTTTGCTACATACTACTTAATCTAACCTAAACTAACTTACGCTAAGGACAACACACACACCCATGCCCGAGGGAGGACTCCAACCTCCGACGGGGGGAGCCGCGTGAACCGTGACAAGGCGCCCTTAGACCGCACGGCTACCCAGCGCGGCGAAAAGACATGAACAAACATTGTTCGTACTGGTTAAGGGATGAGAGCAGACGGCGGGATGATTTTTAAATATGCGAGAATCTCAGTGTAGAGCTTGTGATGGAAAATACATAACAGTTTCGAAACGTTACGAGAATGACAGCGTTGGAGGTAGAATAAATACTCTTTATAATTGGATCCAAAATAGCTAGTCTAAATGCTGTTATTCGTAAATCCATTAGTGTTAAAGACAGATTGCTTCTGACGCAAATATTTGTGGAATCGGAAACATATGTTCTCTATAATATTTAGTAAAGTGAATTCTACAATGAAATAACATTATACCAGTTCCATCTTGATACCCACAGACCCTCAGGAGCCAAATAGGGCGTATGTCTGATAAATGAAGCATTTCCAGAAATAAATTTATTTGAACGGTTTCACTTGTATTTACTTACGGAACCACTCGCAAATTCCTGGATGTCTGTTTTTCAACACCCAGTATACCAATATAATGTATAAATACTACGTCATAGAAAATTATAGATACAACTGTAATACGTGAAGTTAAATGACAATTTTCCGAGTTCTAAAACAATTACATTCAAACATAGCTTCACTTGTGTCTGTAACTTAATTAATCTACGTTATAAAACTCCTTTGCCTTATTCCTTGAACTATGGATATTACAGTAAATTACTACGGAAGGGTTAAAAACTGTAACCATTTCAATGGGTTGGGGGTTGGGTTGTTTGGGGGAAGAGAACGAACAGTGAGGTCATTGGTCTCATCGGATTAGGGAAGGACGGAGAAGGAAGTCGGCCGTGCCCTTTCAAAGGAACCATCCCGGCATTTGCCTGGAGCGATTTGGGGAAATCACGGAAAACCTAAATCAGGATGGCCGGAAGCGGGATTGAACCGTCGTCCTCCCGAATGTGTAACCATTTCAGTCAACGAACTTTGTGTCTTATCTCAGTTCCTGTAGTCCAGTAACCGTACATCCCATAACGCTGGCCATTCCTCATGCAAACTAATTAAATGCACAACTCCGTCCTGACTCCACTTCTTGGCAGCTTTCTTCATTCCTTTTTTAAGCGCGACATCGCTGACGTTCACCCACAGTGCGTACGCATCAAGGCAGTATCTTGGCGGTACACATTCATAGAACGGATATTTGTAGTGTTGATGTGGTGCAGTGGGTAGGGTGTGTGTGAGTCGTCCATATTTTCGTTTTAACGTGGAAGCGAGTCTCTTTAGATACAATATTTTTAGTGACACCTTGGGTTGTCGGATGTTCTGCCGGATATCAGCGTCGTTCTTGCACGATAATTCGGTAACGTAGCTCGTAACCTTCATCAGGTGCGACCTGAGACTGTCTCAGATCTCTGGTCGCACCTGATGAAGGTTACGAGCTACGTTACCGAAATATCGTGCAAGAACGATGCTGACATCCGTCAGAACACCCGACAACCCAAGATGCCATTAGATCGCCGGGAAAGCCTGAAGAATTACATATTTTTACTTTCATTTGTTAGTGGTATATAATTTATTTATGATGTGTTTATATATTATTTGCTTCGTAGCATTGTTTAAGTCTAGAACTTTTGAAATGGCTAACTGTTCGTGATGTTCGTTTAGGAGGTAAAAATGGGCGATTTCTCCATTCGGAAAATTGCCACGGCCACATACTATGGTTCAAAAGGCCAGTTTCAAGGGTACTTTTATTTAACGTGTGCATGAGTAGGGCAAAAGGTGTGGTAGTGTACAAACTGCGGAATACGGTAAATATCTGGAACGCAGTGTGGCTACTCAGCACTCTCCGACTATACTCTGTTCATCATAAGAATAAACCTGATGTAAACAAACAGAAACGCAATGATTGGTCAGAAGCCGTAGTACACGTACAATGGTATTACGCCCTTGGAAGTAGTTCCTACTTATGTGTTAGATATATTATTATTAAATCACGTTAAATGGAATTTAAAATATTATAGTGTGTTAACAGCCATCAACGTGTTTCTTAATCACGCTTTAGCTACGTAGTTTTCATTTCAAAAATCGTGTACAGTCACTGCCTCTGTACACTTGTGCTCTGATTGTCGCGCTGTTAATGCGCAGTATGAAAATGGCTCAGGCTGCTTCCTGCTCCGTACTGAAACACACGTGTGGAACGCGTTTAAAAAGCGCCGAGAAATAGGTTGTTCTTAATGTTTTTAATAAATTTACAGGAAGAAATCGATGTTGAAGTTTTCCGAGAGACTGCATTTGATACAATTGAGATACAAATTCACATTGGATGTATAGAGAAATCGATAGCGTAGCATATTGACATCCTAGTGCAGCTAATGGATCGCTGGCCCTAGTCTCACCTTAGTCATTTTTTTCGTACAGTTTGAAATACCTATATCTCGCATTGTAAAATTCATCGTCATTATTTATGAGTAATACATGTCTTCTTGTTTCTAATTACATATTGCATGCGAAATAGCTGTTTTCAAGTAAAATACAAATTCTTAATTAGCGATAAGTTATGAAGGTTGCTTAAGTTAAGAAAACATAACAGCTTAATTTTTAGGGCATAAATGGAAAACCAGATATTATTTATTTGGACTAGATACCATAGATGTAGTGTGACATGAACCAGAGTGATAAGTGTCGTAGAAACATGAAAAACGATAATTTTCATGGCATCGAGCACAATACACAAATGCTGTATTTTTACACTTGCCACTGTACCATTACAATATGTACCCAGAAGAACTGACCTGATGCCAAGTTACGGGATTTGGTCCGAGAAATAATAAGGCTGTTAAGCTGCCTGGCTTACTGCAGCAAACGCTCGCAGCTTTTTCACATGTCACTGCCAAAGGCTGGCGCGATAGAGAACGGCACGTCATAAAAGAAGAGGAGAAAATGCGGCGCCTGGATGGCTTCGTGGATTCTGTTGTTGATCGACTCGTTATCAACGTAGCAGATGACAGTTCCAGAACTGAAATGTATTTCTCGGTTTCGGATAAGGAAGGAGCTAATAGAGTACCAGAAGACTGCCTATAATTACGAGTAATACCTTCAGTGGCTGCAGTATTCAACAGTACGGTGAAATGCCTGCAGTACGCTTTTTCATCACAAATAGCTCCCTCAGAAAAATTACTCTTTGTTTAACTTAGGTAGTTTCATCCCTCTAGTTTGTAATTAGAATACTATGTTAGGTGAGAACGAGAGCTTTTTATGCTCCCCGTCTCGTCACCTATGAAGCGCGCGGTAATGCTGGTGTTTTGCCGAATATTATTTCATTCTCTTTAAGAATTAAATGAAATTCCACGCTACATTGATTCTTTGCCCGTATCTTTTTAAGTCTGAACTGCAACTGCTCACATCATTACGGGTTAGTTGTACCAGCTGGCTGACCAATGCTCTCCGAGTTAAATGCACCGGTAAAGCTTTTGTCCCGCATTATCGCTCAGTCCATGTCGAAACACAGCATGAAACGAATCCTTATGATCGTAAACGAAATCCAATGACATTCAAGCAAACGCAAAGATTACATGGCGTAATGTTTACATCAGGTTTTTCTTATGATGAACAGAGAACACCCTTAGTTTTCCTTACAATGTCGGTATAGTTTGCCTTATCTGAGAGTTATTGCGAAATTCTCTAGAGAGACGTAGGTTGCCGTCTACACGAGAGGTCTAAACTCGCAGAGCGCGAGTATCCAAGATTGTGTCTCACTCTGCGAACTGCTGACGAGCTGACACTATAACCTTACCACTACTATTGTAATTTAAATAACAGAACCCATGTCTCCATGTTGCCACGTATAACCCTCTACTAAAATATAGTTTAGTTTCCAAATAAATTACACTACGTGAGGATAGTCCTGTTAACAGAAAAAGCTAATCAACAGTGTTACCCTTTTTACAGGATTTGGCCGTGTGTTGCATCTAACGGATAAGTAAATCAGACTATTTAATTCGTTTCCCAAGATCATACACAGAGGCTAGAAAGAAACGCATTATGAATAGTATTATACTGAAGCTAGGGCAACTCAGTTACAAGTTTATTTAGTGGTTTAAAACATGTACTAACGGTCGACAGCCTATCCAGGCAATGAAACAGTGAAGTTGCTTCTTCACATAAATATTACCCCACTTAAACAATGTTGGACTACATTATACATTACGTTTTTAATAGAGAAAAAGGCCAGTGGATAACTACAAGGAAGCTAAAACAATTTGGCCAGGGGGGACCTTTAGAAAAGGATTTTCCACAATCAACAAACTTAAATACTAAAATACTTAGATACTAAAGCACACACTTTTTATACTGAACATTTCACTACAATAGAACCTCTTTCTTACCGGAATTTACTTTCAAAAGCTATTATTGTTTGAACGAATTCTGTATAGTGATTTAACAGATATTAGTAACTTGGCTACACACTGAATTTTACGTAACCAAACTTTTAATATAGCACTTCGCAATAGTTAAGAAAACACAAAAACAATTTAAATTGTGCTTCTTTATATTAACTTGGCACTTCATAAGTCTGTAAAACAGGATACTCGGATTAATCAAACACCCGGAAGGATCCCTATATAGGTGTATGATTAAGATGAAATAACAAGGTGAACCAGTTTCTTTAAAGTTCCAGAATGATTATTAGAACACAGTTTAAATTAATGGCTTACGCTGTACAAAAAAAAAAAAAAAAAAAATAAAATAAAAAAAAATAAAAAAAAATCTTATCTCGCTTGGGTGTGGCGAACAATTATGACGGCTACACTACCCCACTGTACGGCCTGCAAGTAACTTGCTGTATGAGCTCAATTTCTCTTCTTGACGTCGTCCAATTTTACGTACAGTAGCGCAACAGCTCGCAGGAATGCCATAAGCCGTTTGTAATCTTCATCAGAGGCATTTTTGTGCTAATTTGTCCTGCTCGACAAGGGTATTGCCTCAATCACTGCTGCCTACAGACTGTGTGACTTAACTACCCGCGCGTGCTCTAGGTAGCGCGCCGATTCGCCCTTGCCAACTTATCCACTCTCCAGAGCCACTGTCGTTTCAAACAACAGCACAATTGCTTTTATATAATATCTATTTCTTACATTGTTCCTAAGCGTAACCATTTTTTAAACTGTCAAATTTACGTCAACATGAGCAATTTATAAACTTTTTAGATACACAATGTCATCAGAAAATTATTTAAAGTAAAAAAAAATTAGATAGTATTTTACATACACTTCTCACATGAAATGCAAAGAACTTCAAACTCCAGTATAGCACACTTTACTTTACATCTACAGAAAATATAGCATCAAAATGTCAAAATTGTAAACCAAAAAAATTATAGAAATTTAAATGCACCATAAACAAGTGATGTTATAACACTACCGGTGCAGTTTACACGACACGTATTACTCACAAACGCTCTCTGAGACTGGAAAACTAGCACGTGTATACCTGGCGTAACTAATGGTGGAGGCCAGCCGCCAGTCAGTCGTCGTCCTCTCTCGAGTACAGATACCTGCTGAGCTGCGTCTTGCGTGGCTGGCTGCACTCCGTAAACACTACCCCCCCCCCCCCCCCCCCGCCCCCAATCCCCCCACGCCCAACTGCAAACTGTCAATCACAAATTTCATTGAAAAAAAAAAAGTTCAAATGGCTCTGAGCACTATGGGACTTAACATCTGTGGTCATCAGTCCCCTAGAAGTTAGAACTACTTAAACCTAACTAACCTAAGGACGTCACACACATCCATGCCCGAGGCAGGATTCGAACCTGCGACTGTAGCGGTCGCGCGGTTCCGGACTGAAGCAGCTAGAACCGCACGGTCACACCGGCGGGCCATTTCATTGGAACTACAGCTGGACGGTGCCGGACATTATCCACACAATCCTGCTGGGAACCGCGGGGTGCGCGTGTGCTGCTTTCACAAGCCCCGAAAGTGCCTGCAGGTCACAATTTGTCGCCGGTGGCGCGTCGACCGAGATTAGATGCACGACAGCCTGCCCGGGATTAGAATAGATAGCGGTACACGTCGCCCTCATTGCGCGCTCTAATTAGGAAGTCCAGGGTTAGTGGCATGTAGAGGCGGGGCGGGGCGGGGATGGTGGGGTCGATGTGGATTACGCGCAGTGGGGGTGGCAGCCAGGTCACGGGTCGCCTCAGAATCTCTGGGGAGGGGGGAGTCTGGTAGGACATTTGCATTCCGCCGCTGACGGCTCGGGTGTTGGAAGTCAGCCAGCAGCGAAATTCTCTTCTGGACAGCGCTGCAGTTTGTAATCACTGGCGAGACATCTCTTGTCCGACGAATTACTCTTTGTTTCATTTTCCTCTCCTTTCGTCTCGCCCTTTAATTTCATCTGAATCTCACTTGCGCTCTCTCGGTAAAATTTTTCGCCTACGTCGTCACTAGAGCTCCCGAAATAAATTTCGTTCTCGCGTCGTTTGCCTTTCACGCGAACACCTAAACTGTTTCTGTTTCCTAGAATTTTCATAATTCAAATGTTTTTTGTAAGCAGTCCTCGCCTTTTTGAACATTTTGTTTGCGCTAACAATGCAGAATGCTCTTAGGATGTGCTGAGGAAGTGTCGTGCGCGAGCGTAGGCGTGAATTCTTGCTGGAACAACAGCATTTACGCGAACATACCTCAACTACAAAACTCAGCGCTGCTTAAGCCAGCGGAGCACTATTTAAGAACGTCAACAATGTAGCGGCGCTCAGAAACATCGGGCGAAGGTTGGTGGCCGCGTAGAATAAACAGCAGAAAATGACGTTTGTTGTACAGCACAGAGTCGAATAACACTTCTTTCTACTCTACTGACTGCAATAGTTGTTCTGAAGAGTCTGATGCTGACCTTTCGCCTGTATCAATCCGGTTTCTGCACTTTGACCCATAGGCCCTGTGCGAAGACACTTCACCATCAGAATTTCACAACACTCTAGAGAATGCGGAAAGAATTTGATTTCCTACGCCATGTGTTCCTTCAAACGGGGTGTTCCAGGAGCAATGGTCAGTATTCAGGGATATCACAGCAGCGATCGTTCGAAGCGAAAGAGTCTTAGTGAACATGTTCTCTACAATACATACTTTGAGGGCTATGAGCACTTCATCTGCGATACTGAAAACAAATTTCTGCTGCAGGCTCTTTGCTTTCCATATTTTGGGAGGTGCTAGTGTGGCCCAAAACAGGAAGAAAAAGTCCACTGAACATGGGCTCTAAAGTGAATACCTGAAAAAGTATGAGCACTTGTTCACCTTCGCTACTGTGAAACACACGTCTTTTACTGAACAAGTGCTCGTAACTCTTAAGGTATGCACGTTAGAGCTCATGTTTACTAGACTTTTTTTGCTTCGAATGATCGTTTCTGTCATTTCCATGAATATGTGCCATCCCTCCTGGGACACCCTGTGTATGCAGATCGAGATCTTCATATGATATCTTCAGTAATATGCATAGAGCAATCGACGGTAACTCAACGTTTCTACTCGTTTGAAAAGCTGTCCATAGGGCATGTCATCAAAGTCTTTTATATGAAACACCTTCGGGTGGTATCTTGGACAAGGTTTGGAAATGAACTGACCGTTTCCTGGCCGGCAGGATGTAGTACATTACGCTCAATGGGGTGTGTTGTACGGACACTGAAGTAATATTTGGTGCGTGCTAGGTGAATTGGATAGGACCTATGCCGTTCATGTTATACATTAATGATTTCGCAGATACTTTTCCTTTAAATCTCAAACGCTTACGTCTGCATTTAGATTTATAGTGTGTAAGTTACTTTGCGGTGAAGTGGAGGGTACTTCCGGGACGACTGTCATTGTCCCCATCGCTGTTCCAATGGGAAGAATGATTGTCAATAAACATGGGTATGAGCTCCAGTTCCCTAATTTTCTCATGATGGTTATTTCATGAGAGATATTTGAGAGGAAATAATGTGTTGTCCCACTTCATGAGATGAAAGTTCTCGGAATGACGTCATCAAACCTCTACACAGGATTTCGTTGAGCATTTTTGTAACGCTTTCGCGCCCACTGGACGATATCCTGAGGAAACGCCCGCTTTTGGTTGGCTATTCTCTATCTATTCAGTTAATGCTACTTTGTAAGGACTCCAAACTGACGAACAATATTGAAGAAACTATCGAACAAGTGATTTGTAAGCTTATTTTACGGATGAGTACATTCCATTTAGGTTCACCCAGTGAAGATCAGTCTGGTATCCGGTTTACGTACAACTTGTTTTATATGATCAATCCACTTTAGGTTTCCCTCCATTCCCCTGTCGCATCTTGGGTATAAAATAGAGACTTCAGTTTCATAACTAAGGTGGTCCTAAGTTAGCGACAGGTGTTTCTAAGCAACTGCAATCACTGTGTATACCGGGTGATCAAAAAGTTAGTATAAATTTGAAAACTTAATAAACAACGGAATAGTGTAGATAGAGAGGTAAAAATTGACACACATGCTTGGAATGACATGGGATTATATTAGAACAAAAAAAATAGAATGTATTGCTAGACGCGTGAAAGATCTCTTGCGCGCGTCGTTTGGTGATGATCGTGTGCTCAGCTGCCACTTTCGTCATGCTTGGCCTCCCAGGTCCCCGGACCTCAGTCCGTGCGATTATTGGCTTTGGGGTTACCTGAAGTCGCAAGTGTATCGTGATCGAGCGACATCTCTAGGGATGCTGAAAGACAACATCCGACGCCAATGACTCACCGTAACTCCGGACATGCTTTACAGTGCTGTTCACAACATTATTCCTCGACTGCAGCTATTGTTGAGGAATGATGGTGGACATATTGAGCATTTCCTGTAAAGAACACCATCTTTGCTTTGTCTTACTTTGTTATGCAAATTATTGCTATTCTGATCAGATGAAGCGCCATCTGTCGGACATATTTTGAACGTTTGTATTTTTTGGTTCTAATAAAACCCCATGTCATTCCAAGCATGTGTGTCAGTTTGTACCTCTCTATCTACATTATTCCGTGATTTATTCAGTTCCCAAATTTATACTGACTTTTTGATCACCCGGTTCATTTGCTTGAGAGATGTGCTGTTTACAGAGGTCTTATGATCGGTAGACCACTTTTGCAGGGTTTAGCTGTCTTGTAATATGGCGGTCTGCACAAAATAGTGTTGCTGCTGGAAGTCTCGTCTGCAGAAAACTGTGGCAGATGGTGCTCCCACACCGGCAGCAGCAGTAGTTTGGTGGGTAAATTCAGTGATGAATGGGCTGTCCCATTAGGATCATCAGGAAGAATGCATTCGGTGTTATTCTGAGCTATTTTCGTAAACAGGTCCTGTTAGGACAAGAATTTCCATTCAGACAAGCTGAGACATCATGAAAGCTCCTACAACAACAACAAAAGCGACCGCTAACTATTTCTGCGGCACTTTATTATTTCCATGAGGGGCTGATATGTGATGGATGGGATTTGCCGTAATGAGCATCAGGGAAAATGCGTTCGGTGTTATTCTGGGAAGCATTGCAAAAGATTTCTATAATGGGTCCAAAGTGAGACTTTGCGGCTATTTACATAGACATGAGACTTCAGTATAACACTGAGAACCTTTTAGTGTGTTTGCGTGGGTGAGTCGCTAAGCAGACATCTCTCACTTCGGCCGGCTGCTGTGGCGGAGCGGTTCTAGGCGCTTCAGTCCGGAATCGTGCTGCTGCTATGGTCACAGGTTCGAAGCCTGCCTCAGGCATGGATGTGTGTGATGTCCTTAAGTTACTTAGGTTTAAGTAGTTCTAAGTCTAGTGGACTGAAGACCTCAGATGTTAAGTCCAATAGCGCTTAGGGACATTTGAAACATTTTTCTTTCACTTGGCAATTAGGCCTGCACTGGACCGGCAGGTATGCGTGGTGACTGGTTAAACGTGTTTTTGGCTGGTGGCATCTGGCATGTGAGATGGCTGTCCCATTAGGATCGCTAGGGAAAATGCACCCTTTATTATTCTGGGAAGCATTGCAACAGATTTCTATAGCGTGGCCAGAGGGAGACTTGGCTGTTATTTACAGACATTTGACGACAGTATAACACTGAGAACCTTTTAGCTGCATCTGCGAGGGTGAGCTGCTATGCAAACGCCTCTCTCAAAGCTGGACCCATAGCTATGCGTCACCATGCCAGCAACAGTGCCTAGGTGAACATGTGTTTCAACAGGTATTCCTCAGGGTCAAGTATGAAAGACATGCTACCGGCTCATCCTTGCAGTACCCAAACTGACACCTGCTCGTGGTTCTGCAGCTGCTGGCCGTGTCGTCACTTTGCAGGGGCCGCCAGTGCATCCAACTCGTGACAGCGTGTATGGTGGCGTTCCGTGTGGTCCAGTGGACAGGGAATGACAGCTGATCAAAAGATTTTTAACTGTATAATCACCTGTGACGTGTGTTGCATAACAGCATTCCTTGCACGATTAGAATGAAAAGAGGGGTGATCGATTTAATTACTTCTTACAAGACCTGCATCTTTCCAAACAGCAAAGAATTATGAACAAGAGAATTCCAACCCGTGCAAACAGATTTTTTTAATAAATAAACAATATGCCCTTAAAGTTCCCTTCATGAGATCCTTCCTCTCCACCACAAAGCCACCAATTTCCAGGTATGGGAGGGGGCAGAAGGGTTAGGGACAGGGGGTGGAGGTGGGAAGGGATGGGTGGTTACCAGTTGAGGTGGGGCTAATTATCTGATCAATTTAATTAAGTAGTCATTCAAACTGATAAAAGTCAGAGGGGGCTATTCAAATAACTCAGATCTGAAAGTGTAGGACCTGTAAATCAAAATGAAGGATTCTTGTAGAAGAAAAATTGGTTAAGGATCTATCAATCAAAGGAGAACAATTGGCTAATGACCTGTCAATGAAAGGAGAACAATCGGGTTTGCCCCTGAGTGCACACCTGCCCCTGATGTATGCAACCTGCACTACCAAAATGCTCTGGTGCTCCCCTTTGTCCCACTACTAACGTAAGGGTAAACAGCATATTTGCTTAAGGTGCCTCAGTACCTTTTCTTCAGAGGAGTTACTAGCAAAGCATCTAGGAAATTCCACTTCCAAGGACCTGATACATTTTATTATGTCTACGGAGGAAAACAAATTTCTGAAGCTTAAGAATGCTCACCATCAGGAGGGATGCTCGTTTGTTGAGTATGATACCTTTGAATGCCTTTTCGCTCCTGTACCCGGTATGAAGGTGACCTCACACACTCACAGAAAAATATGTATCGTTTGCGGAAGTGTACCAAGTTGCGTTGTCCTATGAGTCGAGTCTTCACCGATGCAAATCTTATGTAGGGGATAATCCTACGGTTTGGCTTCTCACTGCGCTTGAAAAACGTTCATGGGTGGTTGAAAAGCTTTACAGCGACAACATTCCTATGACAAAATCGAAAGAGAATGAAAATTTGTACAATAATACGATTGGCCGCCATATTTGTGGACTGACATTAGATAGAAATGCGATAACTCTTCTAAGGGACCACTGTCATCTTACAGGAAAGTTTCATGACACCACCCAAAACACATGCAATTTGAAGAATCAATTACAGCGACACATAACCGTTTTCTTTCACAATTTAAGTGAGTACGATGCTCACTTTCTTACTGAGCACTTGCCTAATTTCGGTATGGAGAAGGATCAGACCAGTGGTGTGCTTGAGAGTGTTGGGAAACATAAGTCATTCTTCAAACGAATATTGCCAAGCGTTACACTCCGCTTCTTTGACTTGTTACTTTTTTCGTAGGAACCACTCCAGAAACTTGTTGAAACTCACTTTAAAAAAGATAGGTACATCACCCGAGCTGCATTCTCCGTTGAGAAAAAGTTTCAGCTTGTGACTAGGTAGGTTTTTTTTTATCATACACGTATTTATTTATTTATTTTTTATTTATTTATTTATTTAACCTGGCAAGATTAGGGCCATCAGGCCCTCTCTTACATCCAACCAGGCATTCTACTTATTTTACAGTCATATGTTTCAGTAGGCATGTTAAACTACATCTAATACAAAAAGTGAGATAAACAATTAGAAAGGTACACCTCGAAATATACATTATTGAAGAGAAAGATTTAAGATAGGAGTGCTGGCAGCAGGGAGTATGAGGGAGACTCATGGTGAAGGGAGGAGAAGAATAGAGAGACATGATGAAACATAATTAAGGAAAATGTAAAGGAAAAGGAGACTGCGTGGCTAATAGAGATAGATGAAGAGGAAGGCATCTCAACAGCAAGATAGGAGACGCTAGCTTTGCTATTTGACAGATGAGAGGATTGGCCTTGCACATTAATTTTGTGGAGAATTTTATGCGGATGATAGTAGGAAATGCTTCAACTTCTTCTTAAAGGCAACAGGAGATTGAATTTTCCTCAAGGTAAGGGGCAGTTTGTTCCAGAGGCGGACAGCGGCAACTGAGAAGGAGTTTGCAAAAGTTTTTGTTTTGTGAGTGGGCACAGTTAGGATACCAGATAAGAGTGACCTCGTGTTTCGATTATGATGGCATGACAGGTTTTTAATCTCTGAAGCTAGGTACTGGGGTGCTTGCGCGATGAGGAGTCGGTGAAGTAGACATAGAGTGTGGTAGTCACGCAGTTTGTCCGGCCGCAGCCACCCTAGCTCGGAGTATGAAGCACTAACATGATCATATCGGCGAATGTTGCAGGTGTAACGCACACAGGCATTCATGGTTAGCTCTAGCCGTCTTTTGTTTTCACTACTCATGCCTTGTTGAATCACACCACAATAGTGGAGGTTCGGTAGAACGAGTGCTTGCACGAGCTGGCGTTTCAAGTCCTGTGGGAATATGTTCCGAAACTTTTTGAGAGCATAGAGACAAGCAGACGTCTTTCGGCACACTGCGACTGTATTCTCCGCCCAGTTGAGATGCTCGTCCAAAGTTACACCCAAGTTCTTCACTGTTTTCTGATATGGTATTGGAGTACCTTCGAGCAGAATAGGAGGTAGCCGTTCGCGGAAATCTGAACTTATTAATTTCTGATGGGCTATTAAGATTACTTGCGTCTTTTTTGCATTTAATTTAAGCCCCAGATTTTTCGCCCATGTCAGTACTGAAGACAGATCATCATTCATCAGAGCGATTGCAGTGTTTACGTCTTCAGGTCTGACGCTTAGGTAGAGCTGGAGGTCGTCGGCATAGAAATGATGTTTACAGGAGGACAAAACCGACGAAATATCGTTGACATATAAAGAAAACAAAAGTGGTCCTAAGACTGATCCTTGTGGCACTCCCGAAGAAACATGTTTCCAGGAAGATTTTTCATTTGCGCAGACAACACATTGCTGTCTGTCTTTTAAGTAGCTTTCTAACCATCTCATTGCACTATCAGAGAAATTAAGCTGTTGCATTTTTCTGAGTAATATGTCAAAGTTAACAGTGTCAAAAGCTTTGCTGAAGTCCAGTAGCGTCAATATTGTTGCCTTTCGATTGTCGATGGCATATTTCAGGTCATCAGTTACTTTAATTAGAGCAGTGTTTGTGCTGTGATGTTTACGGAAACCGGATTGAAATTTGTCATATAGACTGAATTCATGCAAGTGTTCAGTGATTTGGTCATGAACAATATATTCCAGTGCTTTGGAAACAGCAGGCAGTATGCTAATTGGTCGGTAATCACTAGGCAGTTGCGGGTTTTCGACCTTAGGGATGGGTCGAATTATGCTTCTTTTCCATGCAGTGGGGTATATTCCGTTCACGAGGGAAAAATTCAATATGTCAGTTAAGACAGGTACTAAGATATCGGCAACATTCTTAATCATGGCTATACCGATACTGTCGTTGCCTATTGCATCAGAAGAGATTCTCATTATTGCTTTTCTTGCCGTATTTGTTGTTACATGTTTTAGATGGAAGGTATCGTTGTTAGTTATCCTGTTTGGGGATTCTTGTGGACGGTAATTATCGGCCGTGCTGGTATTCAGAGGTTCAGAGAAAGAATTCATTTAATTTGGATAGTATGGCAAAAATCAAAGAAACTGGGCTACCGAAGTAACTACATGCTCCAGCAACCTTATAGGCGACGCCAAAATGGATGCAGGGAATGAGCATGATGTGAATATCTGGTTGGAATTCACCATCTCTGGTTTAGGAGAGTATTTACAGCTTTACATGGACTTAGACATGAGCTTGCTTTCCGATATTTTCTAGAAATTCCGGAGTGTATGCATGACCACGTATTCTCTGGATCCCCCCTTTTATTACATGGCACCTTGGTTGTCTTGGGACGCAATGACCAAGTAAACAAAGAACAGTATCGAACTATTGACAGATGCTGACATATTTCTTCTCTTTGAGCGAGGGATCTGTAGGGGACTTTGTCAGTGTGTCCATAGGCACACGAAGGCTGGGCTCTGAGCACAATCGGACTTAACATCTATGGTCATCAGTCCCCTAGAACTTAGAACTACTTAAACCTAACTAACCTAAGGACATCACACAAAACCCAGCCATCACGAGGCAGAGAAAATCCCTGACCCCGCCGGGAATCGAACCCGGGAACCCGGGCGTGGGCACACGAAGGCAAATATCATGTATGGATGAGAGATTTAATGGCATCCCTTGATACGAGTTATATTATATGATGTACTTGGCTGCCAGTAACCCATAAGGGCAAGCCATGTAACAATCACTGCTGATTGGCTAGTTTTGATGGATGGCCAAATAAGAATGCAAGGGGTTAGGTGAAAAAAAATCAAGAATAAATGCGGTTGATTCTCATGTGGGGTATGTGGTGGTGGCAGAACTCACATACCCTATTAGCTTGAATGATGCACACGCCGATTTTCCGCTGTGTCCAGAGCAACTAGTTCTGCGAGGAGGCTCCAACCTAAAACTGATGACAACGCTGAGCAATAAGTGGTGATACATTATTCACTATTGTAATCTCCAGCAGTGTGTTAGATTGGGGATGAGGCTGGTTAGAATCAGCTGGGTTACCTCCTTCAAGCAATCTTCTTGGTTTAAGGAGTATATTGAACTTAGTACGACACTGGGGGGTTCTGTGACTTGTGACTTCGAGAAAGATTTTTTTAAGGTTAATGAATAATTCAATTTTCGGCAAAACAATGGGGCGTAAGAAAATGCATCGCCAGACCAAATTTTAAATGGCTCGCAATATTCAATAAGAACTTTGTTACTGTGGAGATAGCGTAGGTTAGAGTAGTGATCATGAAAACTATCTATATGGGTATGTGCTTATCAGACCTGTCCAAATTCGACACATACCGCTTTCATTATCAGTTTGCAAAACCTCTTTTCACTGATCCTAGGCTACTTTATACGAATACAGACAGCATCATCTATTGGGTGAAGAACTGTGATCCATTTAAAGCAATGAGGTGACACCTGGAAGAATTCGAATATTTTAATACACAGCTACAGAACGATAAGGTTATTGGCCTAATGAACGAAGAGGCGAATGTGTCACCAGGTGTGGAGTTTGTAGGTCTGCGATTAAAAATGTATGAGTATCACTTATTGGAAGGTGCTACCCAGAGGTAGGATAAGGTGTGCGTCACGCAGCACCAAGAGCCGTCTCTATCATGGACTATTTGCAGTGCCTGTATAGCGGTGTTCACAGTGCTCCACTTCAGCTGCAGCTTATGGTGCAGCAAACTAATATTCGATTGAGAGGATCCAAGGTGTACACATGCTGCAACAGATTGCAGCAAATATACAGCTTGTATCCTCTCTATCCTATATAGTTCACAGTCTATCAGAATTGTTGTTGTATAGCAACCATGTAACTGCTGCTATTGAGACTGTGAAATTTAGTTTTGGTGTAGGAATAACAGCATCTCCGCTTAGTTTTTAGCACACAGTTATACATCTGAAAATTGTAAATATTTCAGCTAGTGAATTTTTTTGTTATTGTGTAAAAAAAAGTATCCGTGCATTGAATATTAGAATCAAGTTATACCTCAAGAAATAAACTGTATCTGAGAGAACTGAATAAACAAAAAAATCGTTACCATACATCTTCGTTGTTGTTATATATATATATATATATATATATATATATATATATATATATATATATATATATATAATGTGCAGGACACAAATGAGATTAGTTTTGAACACGAAGGTGAAGTTTAAAATGGAAGATAACAAAATATGCAGAATGGTTGCATAAGATTACGCCTATTGTGCAGCATCAGTTGGCTTATGAGAGCAGCAGGCATATGACCATATCCACTTCAGAAGATATACAGCCGGCTGGTGTGGCCGAGGGATTCTAGGCGCTTCAGTCCAGAACCGCGCTACTGCTACGGTCGCAGGTTCGAATCCTGCCTTGGGCATGGATGTGTGTAATGTCCTTAGGTTAGCTACATTTAGGTAGTTCTAAATCTAGGGGACTGATGACCTCAGATGTTAAGTCCCATAGTGCTTAGAGCCATCTGAACCATTTTGAAGATATACAGCAAAGATGTCTAAAATTGTATCACCAGTACTTGAAGAAAACCACAGACATAGTATCTGAGCAAAGCTGTATTCTATCAAGGTGGGAGCTGGGTGAAGAGAAATCATACACAGTTTGTGAGGTAAAAATTCGTTAGTTTTCACCAAATTTAAAACTAATTTTACATTTTCATAAGCAGACACAACACTAGTTTCACACGTCTTCTTCTTGAGTTGATGGAGAGCAGGACACCCATAGAATACCAAGTCTTGAATAGTAGCAAACTAGAATATTCGATGCATCTATGTGGTCTCCTCGCCTTTGATGTAGATGATGGTATCTGTGTGGTCGAATAATTAAAACAACTCATCATATTTCTGTAGGGTACACCAGGATCATCACAGTGAATTCTATGGTAGAAACATGTTAACCACTAGGCACTCCTGTATGTTTTAGCACACTTCATATCCTTGAAAGACCTCGATGATACAATGTTTACTGAGAATGTCTCTGTTATTTCAGCATCTTATTTGTACACTATGAGTACAAATCTTCAAATATAAATTCTCTATGCTCAACATCACAGAAACCCCGAGCATCTGCAATGATATTCACACCATGAGTTGCCATTTTGAAATGCTCTGGGTATTGCTCAGCACATGTTCATTTATACAGCTTGTTGTACAACACCAGTGAATGGGCAGTATTTAGTTCACAGTCATGTAGAACTAGATCATATACTGCAGTGTGTTCTGGGAAATTTACCAAGATTCAAATTCAATTCGTTCATCTATAGGTCCAGCTGTCTGTTACGATGATTAGTGGCATCTCCTTGAATTTCCGTGGGGTGAGTAGACATCCTCTTCATAGTATGAATCACAGAATCTCGCATAGATGTCATATGCTAGACTGTACACATTTTCATTCCACTGCATGTGTAAACCATCGTATGGGTGAATTCGAAGTTCAGGTAGACTCTGGCCTTAGTTAACCTGCAGATGCCAAATCTGTTCGTATGATTTGTTATATTCCCTCTTCTATTGGTCTGAAATGCCAGTATGATGAACTTGGGCATCTAATGTTAGGTAGAGGTTTTAGTAGCCCACGTTTTTCTGCTTGCAGGCGGTAGCTCTGGGTATTCAGAAACGTCTCATGAACAGAAAGATGATGGCAGAAATACTCTGGCATTCATAAATTTTAAAGGTTTCAAACATTGTTCATCCGATACAGTGATGTATGGCATTTCCTATATTATTTTAATGATGATGATCTTGTTCTCCGTTTGAGCTCATTGAATGTATGAGCTTTTGTCCATTGCACTCTATAATGGATTAAGTTCGTGTTTAGCATTCAGGACAATTCACTGGATCTCTTCAAAGTACCCCATAAGCAGATTTATAGGTATACATGCAGTAAATCTCTTCTACTCTTCCACTGTTCTATCCACAGGGTAGTCTATGTACCATCCAGAATTTTCTAAATCGTTCACATCCTAGCGAGAAGCAGAGGCACACGTTTTAGGAGTTCATGCTATGCCTACATTGCGTCTGCAGTCGATCTCGACCCCATGAAGTTCAGATTGTATCTCATGAAATGGGAATGCCAAAGCATTACGTGTGAGGTTCGATGCCATTGTAGGAGTGCCATCCCTTCAATGTATATGAAACTCTTGCATGGGAGAGTTATAGTGACTTGGTGTTGGATGAGAATCCTAATTTCATCATTTTTGTTAAATGTAGCTGATGCATAAGGTTTACACAAGAAGTAATGCTGTCACATAATTCACTCGTCATATTCCACTGGGTTGGTTATATCGAATGTCATTGTGAGGTTTCAAACCTATTGATTTAAAAAGCTGGTGGTAGTTCACAATTGTTATCATTTTGCTGTCCTGCTGTGAAGTGCTATGCTGTGTGTTTTGCATGTTGGTTTTATGCCTTATCCCCATCCTATCTTTGTTGACAGTGTGAAGAGGTTGTGAAGCTGCCGAGAGGTCGGGGTGGGTCCAATGCAGGTCCTGGCTAGGTGAAGGTTGCCGCCGCTTCCGGGACTTTTCACCTTCGAGGTCACTGCTGGCTCCATTTTAGATGCAAAGTCGATGAGTTGGTTATCCTGATCCACAGTATGCATCTCCAGATAGTCCAAGGTCTTAAATGTTAGGCCGGCTGGTCTGGCCAAGAGGTTCTAGGCGCTTCGATCTGGAACTGAGCAACCGCTACGGTGGAAGTTTCAAATCGTGCCTCGGGCATGGATGTGTGTGATGTCCTTAGGTTAGTTAGGTTTAAGTAGTTCTAAGTTCTAGAAGACTGATGACCTCAGAAGTTAAGTCCCATAGTGCTCAGAGCCATTTTTCTGAAATGTTGCTAGGACATAAATACTGTTGGTAGGGGCCTCAATAATCTCATACCCTGTTCCATGTGATGGGAACAATACATACATTGTATGATTCAAACTACTGTTGAGATAAAAGTTGGTGGCAGTGATACACTCTACACGGATTGTGCTGACAGGAAGTATATTCACTGTCTGGTTGGATCCGTAAAATTTATTAGGATCCTTCTTTGCTGCACGGGGTAGCCACGTGGTCTCAAGCGTCTTGTCACGGTCCGTGTGGCTCCCTCCGTCGGAGATTCGAGTCCTCCCTTGGGTATGGGTGTGTGTGCCTTCCTTAGTGTAAGTTAGTTTAAGTTAGGTTAAGTAGTATGTAAGCTTAGGGACCTATGACCTTGTGAGCATGTGGGTGCTATTCTGTCATTCTGTGCAACAGATTAATCTGAGATGTACCCTTTAGCCTGTGGCTCCTGCAAGACGCAATTTCCACCCCCACACTACTACAGAAGTCAGACAGGCACTCCTAAGGTTCTAAAGAGAAATGCCTCAAAAACTTTCAGCAATAAATATCTTCTGGAGTCGTCCGCTGTAAGGAAATGACAAAAATTCACAAAATTTCTTACGTAACTAGTGGGATACTTGGGTACTGGGGTAGTGCTAGCTAGTGTAAGAAAAACATGAAACTAACGAAAATTATTATTTATTTTGCTAAAAATCTGAAAAAAATCACAATGGCACTTTTAGTTGTGAACTGAACAAGTTATTTCCGGGTTCTTTCCGGAATGTGAAGTTACCTCTCAAGCATATGATTCGCTAATGAAATTTCTATACAAAGTTTAAGATTGTTATTGACTTGGCAGAATGGCTGAGAGCTGCGCCTACTCATCTTGAATAATTATCCGTTAAAATGTTGCTAGGTACAGTTGAGGCTGTCGTGTGTGAAATGCAGTGAAGTGTACTGTTGTGGAGCAAATATGGGGCTCGCAAGAGCTGTACTGCACAATACTGTAAGCTGGGATCACTGCTGTCTGCGCCACGCGCTGCTGACAAATAGGATAACTCTCGTTCTATCTGGATTGACCTTCGACAATCAAACTCTCCCTACGCCTTGATGTAGTCAAGGACTCCTATTCGCCCCTAGTCTAACTATTGGCATAGTACAGATTAAAAGTCCACCGCGATGCCACTCAAAAATTCGCTCACAGGCGTTTAACCATAACTCTGTCTGATCACACCGCACAATAAGTGTGGAAGCCAACACAGTAAACAATGCTTAATCGCAAGGATTCAATATAGAGTTGCACGCCAATTCGCTCTCAACAGGGTGCTCTCCCAGTGAAGTACTGAGGAGAGACTTGTTCCTCGCTCTTTGAGTACACGTACAAGTGCACATACTCTCATTACGTGTTCTCGCTCCAAGATCGACAACGGAACGGCCCCTCTCCACGCCAGATATCAAGGGGTATATCTTTCAGTCTCTTCCATTACTCCTTCAGCTCAAGGTGTCAGAAATATCGTCTGCCAATCAGCATTTCTCTTCTAAAATGGGAGAATGACGTTTCGTTTCAGGCGTCCAATCTGGAAATCTGTAGCATCGGCGTTTGGCGTTTGCTGTCTCCCTGTGAAAATCTCTGAAACTGCATGCTATATTTGCAAAGAATGCATAACCTGGGCACTCCCACACAATGTAGCGGAATTTGTTTTTAAGCCGAACACAGGGTCATTATTCCTTTCAATCAGGCAAATGCTGTCCGCTCCACGGGCGGCTGCCGGCCGACGTAGATAGGTTGACTTGACTCATCCTCTGAAGGGACCGGCCTCCTGGCGTGCGCTCTGGCTGTCCTGAACTAAAAGGTCCTGTGACCGTCGTGTCTGGATGTGTGTGTGTACGCCAGCCTCGTGTATTGCGAGTATCTGCGATTTACTAGTTATTTACATATTGTTTACATGAATGTATACAACATTGACTTTATCTTATCGAGTTTGGGTTCGAATGAAGCGTCTTCATGTGCGGAATCTGATTGTGAGGGCGAAATATGTAAGCAATGAAGGTCAGGAGACCACGACGTCTTACAACCTCAGCAGTTTGGTACCATAAGACCTTACCACAAATTTCCAAATTGTTCCTTCTTCAAAACCTGTCCTCTTGTAAAACTCAGTAGCTATCATATTGAACCTTTCTGGTTAACGTCAATCTCTGCAGTCAGTGTCTTCATTTCAGATTAAAATGTACTGAGGTTTACATGTAGCACAATCCCTTTCCAGGACCGTTTAAAGACGTCGTTTAAATCGTCAATATCGAATGCATGAGGTTCTATATCCACCTTTAAGGCCAGATGAAATTTATTGTTAGACTCTGAGATATTCGGCATGCTGTTGTATTTCTCTTGTCCAGTCAGCACAGTACTTTACTCCCCATTGCTTAACTCAAGCAGTGGAAGTAATTCACGCATAATACTGACTATTGTTCTTTTAAAGTCAGAGTACACGACATATCAACTGAACCGCAACTGAAGAGTGGATGTTTAATGCACCTTCTTATGTATCCTTCTTCATAAACATTAGGAAGAGCATGATGCATAGATGCCCACATAGGTGTATATTAAAGGTTTGGTAGCGATGAAAATTGAAGAACACACATCTTTTGGCTGTGAAGTATCGTTGTAAGTCTTCTTGTGGTTGTATGTCTCCAAATGAGTCGAAATAAAGGTAGTAGACGTTATTTGCAATTTTCTTAACATACGCCACCCAGTTCGTACCTGGTCCTACAACAACATCTAAATTTAGAGTTTCACATTCTCCATATTTCCACATAGTCTTCGGTAATGTATCCTTATAAAAACACCAAATATTCTTGGATACTGAAGTTTTCCTAATAAACTTGAGCAAATTTGTATTTGCAAGCAGTCTATCCAGTAGGATAACTAACGGGCTTTTATTATTTATGAAGAGATCTAGTCGTTTCTTGTATGGTTTCAGGTACAGACCTGCTCCCATCATGCAGTTATGTCTTCTTGCTTCCTCTAGCTGCTCCTGGGAGTTCTGTGCATTACTGACTGTTCTTGCAATAGCCGCAGCACTACCAGCCAGTGGACCCATCGCTGAGAGACCTGTGAGGGCAGGAATGAGGAGGAGGGGGGGGGGGGGGGGTTAGTTCCATTTCAGGTCTTGTGTGTCGGTAGAACAGGGGTCCTTTATGCCTGTGGGAGCTTTTCGCTTCATACATCGCTGTCAGGATACAGTTTTTTAAGCACCCCTGCCCTGGCTTCTTCTTCTACTTTTTCAACATTGTGTTCTTTTTCTTCTTCTTCAGTGCACGACATGTGGCGCTCATAAACTACTTAAAATTCACATCCAAGCCCAACTTAATTTTACTTCTTATGGGTTCGTCAACTACAAATGCTGCAAATGTGCTGCGCTATACCAATATCTTTTCTCGCATGTATTGCCTTGGTTTTATCAGCTAAAATTTGATAAGAAGCCTGAAGCCCTGGAAGATCAAAACACGTCTTGTCAAGTAGATTAATCCAATTATCGCCATAAGCCAGACGTCTCTGAAGCTTTGTACCAGGTCCGCAGTAGTTATACTCGAGAATATGCAGTTCATCTGGAAGTTTGAGAGAATACCACCAATTCCTATAATGTGTATCCTGTCGTTCAAGTTATGCTACTGTGCTGACTATGCTCTGTGCACCACAATATACAGCAAATCGTCAGCGTCAATTCATCTGTTTTGTGATGCAGCAAAAAGCAACCCATTTAACGAGTATACTATTACCTCGACGTCTTATGACACGTTCTATAAGAACAACATGTGGTGCCGAGCTCTTCTGCATTTCCTTTGCGTAAAAGCATCCTGAATTTCAGTACTCCTGTTATCCTTTAAGATGCAAGTTCTGGGATTTGTTCTCAGCACTTTGGAATCTGTAGATATCTCACTCGACCAGTCTGAGAGCTATGGCTTCTCAAGTGCTGTGTTTTGTTTCGAGATACACACCGAATCAGCTACATGAAATTCCTGTTTACGTGGACCCAGGATTTTAATACAGTAGTACACCGTATCAACATCGATGGGTTTCATTTTTTTTGTGATATGTTTGGTTCGACTATGTTGTGCAGTTATTTTTGGGTGGATATCTGTCCATTTGTATGAGCTGTGTGTTCCAAACTGTCTTTCAAATACCTATTGTAATACTCCCCCGTGATTGGTTTGGAAGTTGTGTGGACATCGATACGTCTATCTGAAACAAACGCTCAAATACCTCAGCAGCATCTCTCCCAGTTTTTGTTTTAACAGGTAAAGTCCAGAAAAAACCGGAGTGTGTATCAATAACCATTAAAATATATTTGAATCCATTATTTGCTTGTGAACATTCCTGCATATCTACAGGATCAGTCTGTTATAAATCATTTCAAACCTTTAATCATAAAAGCGGCGTAACCGTCCGTGGCAGGCAGCGCCCTCGGGCCACGGTGGCGACTGTAGGAGATGCGGCGGCGTAACGGGCGGCGCGCGTATTTGAAAGTGGGGCCGATACCGCACCCCTCCCCAAGCAGCTTGGTTGGCACGGGGGCAGCCCTGTGCCGCGGGTACTGATGAGTCCGGCTCCTTGGCTTTGCGACAGAACAGACGAAGCCACAACTCGACACTGCGCCAGGGGAACTGTCCCAGATAAGCAGGCGAGCAGGACGCATAAAAACGGCAGAGCACGGAGCACGGAGATTGCTGCAGGGGGTGCCGGTGACTAGCCGACGTTGACTGCGTCAATGTCCAAGGGAGAGCCGGTCTGCAGCGACGATGACAACGACGTAAGACAGCCGTGGGTGGAGGCATCCGTTCGGTAACACAGGTCTGCAAATTTTTTTTTTTTTTTTGTCAGCTACATGAGATACTTTTACTGATTTATATTTGAGAATGATTTCAGAAGTGATGTCCATTTTTCTATCACATTAAGTTTTTTTGCGAATTCAAACACAAGCATATAGTAACAATATTATACTTATTCATGTTTTTATGAAACCTTTTCTTCTTTTCGTTGATACGTCGTCGAGTCCTTTACCGATTTCCATCTTTAGTTTCCCGATTAAGCATCGCACAGTAGTCAGCAAGCATAGGGACATCCCACATTCCTTGCTACCGTCTCTCGATATGATGGACGTCCTGGTGAAACCGCTCCCTCTGTACTTCACTGTAAGCTCCCATATTTTCAGGAAAACTGTTTATGTGGGAGTGTAAAAATGGACCTTCAAGCTCACCTTGCAGCCTTGTGCTAGGTATGCTGCTATCATCCGTTGAACAATGGTTTTGTAGTCAGGGTCCTTAGTATTTCCAAAAACTTTCGCACTACATCCTTGAACTATGCCCAATCTCCTCTTTCCTTCTCATTCATACTTTCCACAAAGAGGGTGTCGGTTAAAAGTTTTCTTATGTCGGAGCCAGTGAAAACTCCCTCTTTCATCTTTACTTCTGACAGCTTTCAGAATTTTGTAGATAGATATTTAAAACAGTCCACATCCTTTTGCAGCCATTTTACAGTCTGTTCCATCAACCCCAATTTGACATAGAGAGGGGGCAACAAAACCTCTTCTGATGGTACCAAAGTACTATTGATAACATTTTTCTCCCCAGGTTTTAAAGTTTCTCGGGGTCGCCAATCACTTTTAGTCCAGTGCTGTTCACTGGCTCTACTATCGCACAAGCATAAGAAGCATGGTTATTTAGTATAGCCTGCCTGCTGCCCCAAAAGTATCCTAAGTATTTTGAAGTCCCCAAAAATCATCCATTGATGATCCTGATATTTGATTTTTTTTTCAGGATAATGTCTAAATCGTTATAGTTTTCGTCCATATGCACAGAATGTCCCATCGGAAGCAATGAAAATTTATTTTCACTGTGCAAAAATACTACTTTGAGACTAGTTTTGGATGAAGCAATGAATAGGTGCCATTCAGATGAGTCGTACTGCATATCGAAGCAATTCATGAGTCCTTCCACATCATTGCAAAAAACTAAATTTCCTTCTTTAGAGAAAAACTGGGTAAATTCTTTTTCTGGGTGCCTGTACCATGAAAATGAGGTGCGAGTGATAAAAGATTTTTATTTTTTAATCTGGAACCTAACAGTTCGGCTGATGAAAGACCTAAATCTCTTACTAGATCATTGAGATCAATTTGAGAAAATACACTCCTGGAAATGGAAAAAAGAACACGTTGACACCGGTGTGTCAGACCCACCATACTTGCTCCGGACACTGCGAGAGGGCTGTACAAGCAATGATCACACGCACGGCACAGCGGACACACCAGGAACCGCGGTGTTGGCCGTCGAATGGCGCTAGCTGAGCAGCATTTGTGCACCGCCGCCGTCAGTGTCAGCCAGTTTGCCGTGGCATACGGAGCTCCATCGTAGTCTTTAACACTGGTAGCATGCCGCGACAGCGTGGACATGAACCGTATGTGCAGTTGACGGACTTTGAGCGAGGGCGTATAGTGGGCATGCGGGAGGCCGGGTGGACGTACCGCCGAATTGCTCAACACGTGGGGCGTGAGGTCTCCACAGTACATCGATGTTGTCGCCAGTGGTCAGCGGAAGGTGCACGTGCCCGTCGACCTGGGACCGGACCGCAGCGACGCACGGATGCACGCCAAGACCGTAGGATCCTACGCAGTGCCGTAGGGGACCGCACCGCCACTTCCCAGCAAATTAGGGACACTGTTGCTCCTGGGGTATCGCCGAGGACCATTCGCAACCGTCTCCATGAAGCTGGGCTACGGTCCCGCACACCGTTAGGCCGTCTTCCGCTCACGCCCCAACATCGTGCAGTCCGCCTCCAGTGGTGTCGCGACAGGCGTGAACGGAGGGACGAATGGAGACGTGTCGTCTTCAGCGATGAGAGTCGCTTCTGCCTTGGTGCCAATGATGGTCGTATGCGTGTTTGGCGCCGTGCAGGTGAGCGCCACAATCAGGACTGCATACGACCGAGGCACACAGGGCCAACACCCGGCATCATGGTGTGGGGAGCGATCTCCTACACTGGCCGTACACCTCTGGTGATCGTCGCGGGGACACTGAATAGTGCACGGTACATCCAAACCGTCATCGAACCCATCGTTCTACCATTCCTAGACCGGCAAGGGAACTTGCTGTTCCAACAGGACAATGCACGTCCGCATGTATCCCGTGCCACCCAACGTGCTCTAGAAGGTGTAAGTCAACTACCCTGGCCAGCAAGATCTCCGGATCTGTCCCCCATTGAGCATGTTTGGGACTGGATGAAGCGTCGTCTCACGCGGTCTGCACGTCCAGCACGAACGCTGGTCCAACTGAGGCGCCAGGTGGAAATGGCATGTCAAGCCGTTCCACAGGACCACATCCAGCATCTCTACGATCGTCTCCATGGGAGAATAGCAGCCTGCATTGCTGCGAAAGGTGGATATACACTGTACTAGTGCCGACATTGTGCATGCTCTGTTGCCTGTGTCTATGTGCCTGTGGTTCTTTCAGTGTGATCATGTGATGTATCTGACCCCAGGAATGTGTCAATAAAGTTTCCCCTTCCTGGGATAATGAATTCACGGTGTTCTTATTTCAATTTCCAGGAGTGTAGTTGAGGCCTTTCATCTTCGCCTGAAAAAAAATCTGAGCTTGATTCACCCTGAGCAGATAATGTATTTTCGTGCTCCAACTCATTCGGGTATTCATCCAAACAGGAAGGTGGCTGTGGGATAGGTATTTCAGAGCTATGGTGCACTGGACGTACAATGAGTCAAGGTTAGTATCACTTATCCTTCTTTTGTTTGTTGAATTGAATCCCTTTACGTCAACCGAGCAGAAGTAGCAGTCAGTGGTATGGTTTTTCTGCTCACGGCATATCACAGGAATTCCAAATCTAAATGCATGTTTCTTAACCTTAAACCACAAACGAAGATCTTCTTCCCATCTTATACACACCTTATGCTGGGCCCATGGTTTATCTTGATCATCAAGTTTTAATTTAAGATAAGCAAAATAAACTTTCTTCACAAAATCACTTATGTTTCTCTGTTCACTTTTAATAGCGTATTCACCACAGATATAACAAAAACTGTTTGTGGAACACTGTTCACTTGAATAGCAACATGTCTACTGAGAGTTTCTCTTCATTTCATGCGAGATACAGACCGTCATTTGACTTGTCGCAACACCATAAAACTGAACAGTAAGATTGTTTGCATTTGCTTCTGGCGCCCAGGAGTTCACAGTAAAAGCTGCAAGTGGAAACAAACAATAGTTAACATTGTAGTTTTTTTAAATTTAAATTTATTTTATCAGTTATAATTGATATAATTTTTAATAATTATTAAATTAAAAAAACACGTAGGTTTATTACTAATGAACATAAATACTGCAATACACATAAAAACGTATGTGAATGATTTTTTTGAATATTTTTCCTGGTTTTGGGAGGTCAAAATCTGTAAGAAAATGTTAAAAAATTCTATGCAGTTTTTTAGTCGCAGACCTGTGTAATCTGTGTAGGAGGCTGGTTTCTGGCAGACGAATGTGATTGCGGTACGGCGGTCGGACGTCCTGCAGTGAGACAATCTGAAACAATTTGATCTACGGTAGGATCACTGAATCTCGGAGCCGTAGCTGATTTTGGTAGGACTGATGCGCGCCTGCGCTGCCTCGAATAATATACTGCTTTCTCCCAGTTCGTCCGTGAACAACGCCGAAGTCTCATAAATGTGGCTTGTTGTCTACTCGATATTGAACTCCGATGTTCGGGCGAAACTTGGTGGTGAAGTCTGAAGCTGGGGCAGAGCGATATGGACGAACCAAATACAGGAAGGACTGATGGCGCCGCACAAGCAAACTTTCTGCTGGTAAAACGTCAGGAATGGGCAAAGAACGATTTGAACTCAGAACCATCAGCACGGTACCTTCGCGTGAATGTGAAATTCGAAGTTTTGACATTTGTGTCTTTAACGTCGAACGAAACGCTCGGCCTCGCCGTTAGACTGTGTGTCCTCACACGCCTGTCCTCCATTGTGTTGGGAAAATTGTGCAAATTGCTTGAGAGCAATGGAGGTCCATTGTCGGAAACAATTGTTTGTGGCAAGCCGTCGAGAGCGTCTTGATTGTGCTGGCGTAGTTCGTGGAAATGCACTGGGTTGACAGAAGGGTATTTGTTGTACAATGTTGGCGCGCCTGCCGCTTAGTGCGAACTGTTCTTCAACGACCTCTAAGTGAAAGGCTGATACGCACTCCTGGCATAAGGCTGCCTGGGAGTTGAAGTATAACACCACAACACTATGGATGATCAGACATTTTCTATGTGTTTTGCGAAGTTTGCTTTATTAGTGGCGCTGAATATTATTCTTGTAAATATGTTGTCAAGTAACAAATGCTGTTTGTCATTTAAGAAAGAGAACTGCCATGGAATGTTAACGTTTTTTAAGCAGACACGCTGGTCTAGTCAGGGAAAAGCTGTTGTAAAGAGTATAATAAATTGTAAATGCATGGTCGCTGGGTGTGCGAGCGCACCACGAAAGGAGCAGTTGGGAGTCGCGAGGAGACAGTTGGTGTCGCTGGATGGGTGTATTCGCCGGTGTGGCTATGCGAAAGTGCGGAGGCAAAAGGTCTGTTTCAAGAGTGCGGAGCAGTGAAAACTGAACTTGTCATTTTGGCGGATGTTTAATATGGGCAAACTATGGCGTTTATTGGACACAGTAAAAATACAGCAAGAGCAATTCACAACCTTTCCTAAGGAACCAGTGGGAACGAGCCCCCAGGCACAAACATACAATGATGGCCTGATGAACAGAGAAATAATTTTGAAGTAAAACAAGTAAAAACATACGTCATCAGATTACACGCTGGCATTGCGGATTATACATGAAAGATGGGAGTACATGCAAAGAGGAGCATAATCCTGCACTAACATTAGGACAGATACACGCAACACAGTAACAATTGGAATAGTTCCTTCCCTACTGCTGTTAAATGAACCGTACTGGAACAAGAGGCTGTGCTAAAAAGTGACTCAAACCGATGTCAAAACCTTCCCATTAAAGTTGCTAAATTCCATAATTACCATTATATTTTTAACCCATTATTCAAATCGAGGTTCATGCTGCAAGAAATTGTCCATCCCACAGACTAGGAAAGCCTCTGTGCGCAATATCCTTACTTTGTGCACACATGGATATCGGGCCGTGCGAAGGATCCTACTCCAGAAACACACAAAACAACTTCAAATCCTACTATTTCCAGAAAGAGAGAAACAATTTCAAATCCTACGATCAACAACACTAAGAGTTAATCGTTGAAAGTGATAGCTTTGACCGAGCAGTTACAAACACTGTGCTTCTTTATGTGGCTCATCACTTCAGGTTACCAATCTACTGTATCTACTCCATGAAATCAGCTGATATCTGTGTCACTGTACATGCTAATTGAAAAAGTCCTGCTATTACACTAAAGCGAAGTGGTTCTCAAGTAAAGAAACACCAGTGGTGTGGCAAGCAGTCCTTATTAACATGAACAAGAGGAGGATTGAATTTCAAACGCCATTAATGAGAATTACTGGAAGAACAGGATTCGAAATGAGAAACACTCCCCAACATTTAGTGAAATTAATGAAGCAGTTCAGTAACATAGTATATGTGCCATTACTAACCGAAACAGAAAATGTACGAAAGCGTGTTCCAAGGAACATTCATGTCCACGTCAGAGACCAGACCAAGAATGAGGATTAAAAAAAAAAAAAAATACTGAGCCGTGGCCATTGCTGTGAGGACTTGTCTGTTTTTAAGGGTGGCGGTTCGAGGTGGTTGGCCATCGGCTCGGGGAGTAAGAAGACTGAGAAGCGCCCTGATTCATAAAGAACATAAAGAAGTAACAATGCCACAATGCCAGCCTTTGAAAAAGGCCAGCCAATGGCGCTTGCGGCGAAGACCAATTTTATTTGTAAGGGAGTGTGATGGATCTCATTGCCAACATTTCAGAGAGGAACAAGCGGGAAAGCTTTGATCACAGATAAGCACTTTCCTAGGCCTCTCTGGTAAAATTTAGCAAGTTTGACACTACACTACCAGAGAGTAGAAAAAAGTATGTTTTCCTCGCAGGCAGATTTTAATACACACACCCACACATTCGTGCTTGTAGATATTATTCTTGGACATGGAATGAATGAGAAGAGCAGGATGCTGGTAAGTATATAAACTAAATGTTGCCCCGATATATGCATTCTCTTTCCAACAGGCTACAACACACATAAAAATCGTCTGTGCTGCACATCAACGAGTTTACAGCAAACATTTTTTCAATATAAATAAAAGTGGATTTAGATGCCCCCCTCCACCTCTCCATAATTTCATCAAGGGCCAGCAGACTTCGCATTCGTTGTATGACATTTTGATTGTGTAGGGCCACACAGAGGTATACTTGCCGGGGCAACGATGTCACCTTTGTGTTGCTCCGGAAGAAGATGGAGTGGAACTATAACATGTAAAATATTAGTACAGTTTATTGCAAAATTGACATGAAGAAATGCCTAACTCTTTTATGGTACGTTTTCACATGATTGTATTACAAATTCTAAACATTCATGGTGGTGAAACTTCCTGGCAGATTAAAACTGTGTGCCCGACCGAGACTCGAACCTTTGCCTTTCGCGGGCAAGTGCTCTACCATCTGAGCTACCGAAGCACGACTCACGCCCGGTACTCACAGCTTTACTTCTGCCAGTACCTCGTCTCCTACCTTCCAAACTTTACAGAAGCTCTCCTGCGAACCTTGCAGAACTAGCACTCCTGAAAGAAAGGATATTGCGGAGACATGGTTTAGCCACAGCCTGGGGGATGTTTCCAGAATGAGATTTTCACTCTGCAGCGGAGTGTGCGCTTATATGAAACTTCCTGGCACATTAAAACAGTTTGGAAGGTAGGAGACGGATACTGGCAGAAGTAAGCTGTGAGTACCACGCGTGAGTCGTGCTTCGGTAGCTCAGATGGGCAGTCTGCTTTCGGCTGCGGTGGGGCGAGGACGTCCGCTGCGCCCCGCCGTGCGCGACCGTGAGCGCTTGCTTGTGTTTACCTTCTCGCGGCGCGAGTTGTATTAGTTTCAAGTTCGGTGCGACTATGGCACACACATGGCGCCACGATACGATCAAAATTACCTTCCAACCAGATCACGCGCGTCCTCGAGCCTATGAAATAGAACAGTTCATACGAGACGATCTACGTTTAGATCCGGCGACTGTCGTCGGAATACATTTTTCTATAACGGCGAGCGTGGTTTATGTTAAAATGACCAGTGCAGAGGTCTGCGCGACAGTGGTGTCTAAATACTCGAACTCTCTCAGATTCAAACATTCTGACGGGCATATCGGTGCAGTGACGGTGGATCATGCAGGCATGAGCCTAAGGACTGTAAGAGTTTTTGAGCTCCCCTTCGAGGTCCCAGAGGAAGTTGTCAAGGCCGCCTTCCGACCGTACGGCAATGTTATCAACCACGTTGCAGAAAAGTGGCAAACTTTCTCGACGTATAAGGTCTACAATGGTGTGCGCCAAATTAAACTTGAGCTCAAGAAACATGTGCCGTCCTATTTGAACATCGGTGGCTGTCGTGCAATCATCATGTACGACGGTCAGCCGCGTACCTGTTCCGGATGTGGGCAGGAAGGCCATGTTCGATCGAGCTGCTTACAACGTAGAATTACGCAGATACCAGTGGGAGACTCCGTTTCCCCGACGGGGACGACAATCCTGCCCCTCACGTACGCTCAGACGACGATGCGCACCATAGTTGAGGACGAAACGGGCGATCAGACACACCCATCGACGCCAGAAGCACCAAGGGAGGAAGAGGAAGGACCCCCGATGCCAACCCATATGTCGCCCCCTCCACAGCAACAACAGCAGCAGCAGTCCCACGGACTCCAGACGCAACGTAACATCCAGAACGCGATGGACGTGGACGCGAACATTGTCCCGACCGCGGCTTTCCTAGCGGAAGGTGATACGACGCTGGATTGCCTCCCACATTCGGATACGGATGTCCACGTTCGCAAGCAACGTTCGCCTCGACGACGGAAGCGACGTCGGCGGACCCCTTCAGACGATTGCCTCCTACACACGGCCGGTCAAGACGGTGACATCTCCTCAGACGGCACGGATGCTGCGCCTGCTGAGAATCTAAGTGGTGTAGACGGTTCACTTGCCCATACCACGAGTGCCAAGTTACTTCTTGCACCACGGATTCAGCAGGTCGCGTCGATGGATGGCGCTCCGTCTACCTCTAACAAAGACGACGTACGTGCGGGAGATTTAGGTGCTGATCAGCTACACAGCATCGTGTTGCAGCCACTGTGGTCGGACGATGTTGAGGAACTTCCGAAAGAGGGCACGGGTGACAGCGGAGGGGGTGGCATAGGAGATGCCACTCCTATCGTAAAAGACGCATAATTTGTAACGAATTTGGTAGGTCCGGCATCTCTTGCGGTTAGCTTTGATTGCCATGGGGTCTACCCTAGGTGAAGAGGCTAGGCAGCACACCTTTCGCCTAGCCACAATCAATATCAACGCGATAAGGGCACCACACAAACTGACAATGCTACAACGCATGCTTGATGCGGCGGACGTCGACGTGGCCCTCTTACAGGAAGTATGTGTCGCTAGTTTCCCTGACTTCTACGGATATACCGCCCACATCTCCCACGCCTCTTCTACCGATTGTGGTGTGGCTGTTCTGCTACGGGACGGTTTGGAGGCTACGGACGTACTGTACTTACCGAGTGCAAGAGCCATGGCAGTAACTGTCAACGGTGTACGACTCATCAATGTCTATGCCCCTTCAGGATCAGGGAGACGGAGAGACCGGGCCCGCTTCTTTTCGGAAGATATCACACGTCTATTTATGGGCCGCATAGACGATATGGTGATCGGAGGAGATTTTAACTGTACATTATCTCAGTCTGATCAGCAGCCACATCACGTCCCGTGTGCGGAATTGGAAATGCTAGTGCGTGACCTCCACCTGATTGACACGTGGCGCCATATCCATGGCCCAGCTCCTGGATACACTCACTATACAAGTCATTCATCAAGTCGGTTAGACAGGATTTACGTCACAAGCACCCTTTCGACGGCGACGAGAGGAGCAGAGCTCTGGCCCACTGCATTCACCGACCACACAGCCTATATTTGCACCATTGCCCTTCCAGCTGCACGTGTGTGGCGCAGTAGGCCCCCCTGGAAACTGAACGTCGCCCATCTGGACGAGCCGGCATGTAAACGTGCTATCGAAGAGTCGTGGAACGCGTCCTTACAGCGTCGTGGTCGTTACCGATCGGCCCTCAGTTGGTGGATTGAATGTGCCAAGCCTGCTCTTAGGCGCACCTTCATGGTTTACGGCCGAGAAGCGGCGGCATGGAGGAGGAGCACGGAAAACTTTTATTACACCGTCCTACGGGAATGTCTTGCTATGGAGCCCTCACCTGACCGGCAGATCATAGTCAATCGCGCGAAAGCGCAACTCATCTCCTTAGCACGCCATCATTTACAAGGCGCTGTTATACGGT
Source organism: Schistocerca gregaria (assembly GCF_023897955.1). NCBI lineage: Eukaryota > Metazoa > Arthropoda > Insecta > Orthoptera > Acrididae > Schistocerca > Schistocerca gregaria. Next base: position 799,836,710 of record NC_064921.1, on the reverse strand, counting down.
CGCGTGCTCCAGACATGATACAATCAGAAAGGCCATCTATGCACCATGTGCTCCTAGAACGCAGGAGGCGCCGTAGGGTACTGGTAACCGACATGATAACGGACGACGGACGACACGTGGCAGAACAAGCAGATATAGCAGAAGCCTTCTATGGGCATTACGCTCAACTTTATTCAGCAGTGCTCCCTGATATGGCGACGGTAGACTCCGTTTCAGCACATGTCCACGGTACAGTTCCACCAGACATGGTACCGACTTTACTGGGGGAAGTGACAGAAGAGGAAGTGCTCGACGCCATTGGTAAAGGTGCTCCCCATAAATCACCAGGAATCGATGGATTACCATTAGAGTTCTATCGAGCATTTAAACAACTGTTGGTACCGTGTTGGGTTGAAATTTGTCAGGAATTGATGTCCCCGGGTATACCGCTGCCTGCACCGTTCTTGGAAGGACTGATTGTCCCCATCCATAAGCCGAAGGGACGGAATCATGTCCGCGATTATCGCCCCTTAACGTTATTGAACAGCGACTTCAAGATCTTTTCGAGGCTACTATCAGAACGTCTTCGGGGCACACTATTGCACGTCCTGTCCAGCGATCAGATGTCCTTGGGGGGACCAAACAACATCAGAACTGCGTTATGCCGTTACAGAGATCTCATCTCCCTTGCACGGGTGAGACGTTTGCCGGCAGCCCTGGCGTCTATCGACTTTAGCCAGGCTTTTGACCGTGTGGGCCACACTTTCCTCACTGCCGTTCTACGGCGCACGGAATATCCCGACCCCTTTATCACAGTGTTGACACGCCTTCTGCATGGGGCTACTTCTCGAATTCTTGTTAATGGAAGACTGACGGCACCCATGCCGATCCGCCGATCAGTACGACAGGGATGTCCATTATCAACATTGTTATTTGCATTGGCCTTAGAACCCTTGTTGTGTGGTCTCCGAGACAGGCTCACTGGGATACAGTTCGGCGGCTCCATCTATCGCTGCACCGCATATGCGGATGATTTGATGATCGTCATACGAGGAGCTGACGATATGGCCGCGACGTTGGACTGGATTGCAACCTACGGTACAGCTTCTGGTAGCCAAATCAACATTGACAAATCTGTCGCCTTGAGCATCGGGATTGGGCTACCGCAGGAACACATTGCCCCCTTACACTTCAGTGATACTGTCCGCTGCTTGGGCTTAGATTTCATGAACGACATGCGACGCGCGACGACGCTCAATTATCGACGCCTTCTTCACCAAATTAGGGCCGGAATTGCAAATCAGCGCTTGCGGTCCCTCAACATCGTTCAGCGGGCGTATTATGCCAATGTATACCTTGCGTCCCGCATACCGCATGTCGCCCAAACGCTACCCATTCCGAAATCCTTGGCTCGTAGCATTATGGCAGCGCTGGGATACTTCGTCACAGCTGGTATGTTACTGAAGATCAGATACGTATCTCTTACTCTCCCCAAGGAAAAAGGTGGTCTCGGCCTAGTCAACGTCCATGATAGGGCCATTGCCCTCTATGTTAGCTCACATTTATGTCTGCTGCGCCGTTGTCCTACGAGCCTCACGAGTCTGCTTCTGACGGCGCTACGACCTACTTCACTAAGAGCGCCGGTGCCACTACAGGACATCCCAGCGCCCCTCTTTTATATAGGACGTTTCTATTTAGAACAAAGTTATTGCAGTGTAGCGCTCACGACACCACAAATGGCCACGACTCGACGTATCTATCACGACATGATGCAACGCCGCCCCCTAAATGTGGTCGAACTAAAATATCCTGACGTACGGTGGCGCGTTGTGTGGAAGACTGTACACGATGCCATGCTTGATTCCGACGTTGTTTCCCAATGGTACGTAGTCGTTAATGGGAAGCTGGTGACGCAAGAACGTCTCTACAATATCCACATGGCAGAATCTCCAAATTGTGTGGGTTGTAACACTGTAGATTCTGACGAGCACCGCCTCAGCTGCGGAGAGGCGGAACCGGTTTGGCACCTAGTGCGGCAGATGCTGGCTTATGTCTTGCGAGTTAGGCCGGAGCATATATCTGCACGCACGTTATTGTTTCCGGATGAGACATTTTACCCCAAGACTCGAACCAACTCCGTCACCTGGATACGTGGACATGCGGTCCATTACCTCTGTCGTGACGGACACAAGAATTTCCTTGACTTCTGGCTCTATTTGCAAGAAAGACATCATGCTATTTCAGGGCATACCAGATATCGACAATGCTTCGCAAACTACCTATGGAGCGCCTTTCACAGCCCCCCGTGCAGCTGGAATGTTCCAGGCATGGCAGATGAGGTCAGAACAAACTGCAAACGAGCATATATTGAACAATCTTTATCAGAGGGCGCAGTCAATGGGAAGCCTAACTACGACGTGGTAGTTTTCTTTTTCATGTTATTTACGTTTAATATCTTCGATGGTGTCTTCATTCTGTTTTAGTTTTCCAGGCTTGATTAACTATGACTGTTCGCACATTGATACCTATATAAATAAATAAATAAAAAAAAAGATTTAAAAAAAGTGGGCAGGAGACCTGCGTTTAGAATCCTAATAAATACACAAGAAAAAAAAAAAAAAAAAAAAAAAAAATGGTAGAGCACTTGGCCGCGAAAGGCAAAGGTCCTGAGTTCGAATCCTGGTCGGGCACACAGTTTTAATCTGCCAGGAAGTTTCATATCAGCGCACACTCCGCTGCAGAGTGAAAATCTCATTCTGGATTCTTGGTGGTGTCTGTTTGTTCTTTATCGTGTCTCCCTACCACTTTCGCGCAACGACGCTCTGAGCGTGTTTTTTAGGGAATTGACTAGTTTGAACCTGGGACCTGTTGCTGGTAAGGAGACGCCAGACCTCACTGACATGTAGAATTCTGAAGACTTCAGTGAGACTAGCGATGATATAACCAAATACTAAATGATCTCAGCGTCAGCTCCACTGCACTCCCTGTAAAAGAATGTTAATACAAACTAAATTTAGTGGAAGGGGTTCAAGGCTTTCCTATTTTTAGTTAGCTGGTAAAATAACGTCGAAAAAGCAGTTAAGTTTACCATTGGAAATTTTATTCTACTCACAAAACATTGTTTATAAATTGCACTATTGATAAAAGGAAGTGTTTTAATACAGGATGGTAAAAACCAACTGCGTTCAACAAAAATGTGAACGAATATTCCCTGAATAGGTTTCCAAGTTCTACAATCGATCGAAGGATGACCTATGCCATATCACATCTATAATCTAGGTTTAATTTAAGTTTCACAAAAGAGACAACTATCAAAATGGTCTACAGTGACCCTCAATTATCTTTAATTACTTATCTAACTTGTCGTAAATTACAGTGGCTGATGTGGCTACTCAATAACTACATAACAGAAAAATCATCGCGTTTCTGATTTTTACTTCAAGTGATGAATGTGAACACCATGAGCTTTAATTGACGATCGATACTAGTATTACGCAAAAAGGGGGTGTAACAGATGAGACTTCTGCAGTTCTGAGTGAAGCTTTATGCGCTGTTATGCGGCATCGCGTGCGTTCATTACTTTGTCGGTGTTCGTCAGGGGGGCGGCGGCCGGCGCAGCAGCCATCCAGCTCGCCGTCTCGGAACTGACTCTTCACTTCTCCTTACTACAATTTACCGAAGTTGGTTTTAAAAAAACTATCTGGCTGTGTTTTCATCTGACCAATCAGGGTCTCAATGTTAACCTTAAGCTCTGCCTACAAAAATTCTGTCTATCCAATGAGAAACGTTGTACTTTTCGTGATGGGGCAATGTTTTTAAAGTTTGCAACGCAACAGAGACGCGAAAAAGTCTCACGCTAAAACCTGCAGCTGGTGTGGTCCTTTTAGCGTAATCGTAAGATCTATACTGTTTTAACATGGGCTGGCGGGTGGTCCTAACGTAACAGAGACGCGAAAAAGTCTCACACTAAAACTTGCAGGTGGTAGTGCCCATTTTTGTGTTATCGTAAGATCTATACTGTTTTTCTGGAGGGCTCCTGCTTTTAACATGGGCTGGGGGGTGGTCCTTGACGTAACATAGATGCGAAAAAGTCTCACTCTAAAACTGCGGGTGGTGTGGCCCTTGTGGTTAGCTGGCGACGTGGGTGTCCAGTCTGTCCCTTATCGTAGGGCCTTCTAGCTTAACACGGTTCTGCTCTCGGCTTCTGTCCTCGTTTCTCCCCTCGGAACTGCGTTGGTCTCACGGTGGGAAGGTACGACATGCATTTAGGCATTCTTGTGTTAGTCTGTGGTATTCCATTTGCTCACTCGTTACTCGTATTACTTTGGTTAATTTAATGTCACGATTTATTCTGAGCTATGTGACATACTACTGGATTTGCTTATCATCTCAGGGTTTTCATGGAAGGTGTTGGATTTGCCTGACACCTTACACATCACCACCCTTCGAACTTAAATTTGCACTGAATTTAGGCAATGATTGAATCGTTGTCTAAGTCAGTCAAAAATTTTCTAATTTATCTAAATTTTGTTGCGTACTGTTCAGCCACGTTATTCTGTTCTATGCTAGTTTGTATTACTAATTGATATTTTTATATTCTTCCACATTACAATTAAAATGACAAGAGAAGAATATTTTTATACTATTATTAATTTTTAATTTTTTCTTTCTTTATTAAGTGTGAAGTTTGTTTTTTTAAGAAGATTGTTATGAGGAGTCTTTCACATCGATTTTCTTAGAAATATTGTTTTTATAAATGTAGTAATTAAGTAAAATCTATTCCTAACACATTTTCTAAATATCATGTGCAAGTAAAAAATGTTTTTGCTTCTAGACACTCATTTAAACATTGGTACACTAACAAATAAGAATTTGCAAGACTCTTCACTTGACGAACAATGTATGTAATCACACAATGTTCTGCAAAAGATATTTAATATACTGGTGGCCTGTCTAAGACGATGCTGTCGCCTCGATATTTGACTGCGGACTAGGCGAGAGTTCCTCTGCTCATCCGCATGTAGACTATCGACGTTGTGAAGCTCTAGAATGCGTGTCTGCACCGGCGTTGCTCAGTCGTCGGTGCGTCATGTAGTGACCATACACTGACAGTATACGATTGTGGTACCACTGAAAAATCGTGGAGTCGCCAGCACAGAGCCATAGGGGGTCCAAAAATTCTGTGGATAGCTTTAACATAAGCCGTCAATAAACAAATGTCACTGCGATCTCGACTGTTCATTTTAACCCATATATATACTCTAAGGTGACGAAAGTCACGGGATGATGCCGGTGGTACCGGGTGCGCAAGGTGTAAAAGAAAGGGCAGTGTACTGGCGGAGCTGTCATTTGTAGTTAAGTGATTCGTGTGAAAATGTGTTCGAGGTCATTATGGCCGTTCGACGGGAATTAACAGATTCTGAACGCGGTATAATAGGGCTAGACACACGGGGCATTCCATTTCGGAAATCGTTAGGGAATTCAGTATCCAGAGATCCACAGTGCCAAGAGTGTGCCGAGAATACCAAATTTCAGGCGTTTCCTCTCACCAAGGACAACGCACTGGCCGACGGTCTTCACATAATGACCGAGAGCAGCGGCGTTTGCGTAAAAAAAAATTGTCACTGCTAACAGACAAACAACATTGGCTCTGAGCACTATGGGACTTAACATCTGAGGTCATCAGTCCCCTAGAACTTAGAACTACTTAAACCTAACTAACCTAAGGACATCACATACATCCATGCCCAAGGCGGGATTCGAACCTGCGACCGTAGCAGTAGCGCAACTCCACACTGAAGCGCCTAGAACCGCTCGGCCACCAGCAGCCGGCAAGCAACATTGCTGGAAATAACTGCAGAAATAAATATGGGACGTACGACGAACGTATCCTTTAAGACAGTGTGGAGAAATTTGGCCTCAATTGGCTACATCAGCAAGCGACCGATGCGATTGTGTTTGCTAACACGACGTCACCTGTAGTGGCTCTCCTGGGCTCGTGATCATAACGGCCCCTAGACGACTGGAAAAATGTAGACTGCTCAGATGAGTCTGTTAGTAAGAGCTGATAGTAGGGTTCGAGTGTGGCGCAGACCCCACGAAGCCATGGACCCAAGTTGTCAACAAGGCACTGTGCGAGCTGTTGGTGGCTCCATAATGGTGTCGGCAGTGTTTACCTGGAATGGACTGAATCCTCTGGTCCGTATGAACTAATCGTTGAATTTAAATGGTTATGCTCGGCTACTTCGAGACTATTTACAATCATTCCTTGAATTCATGTTCTCAAACAACCATGGAATTTTTACGAATGACAATGTGCCGTGTGACCAGGCCACAATTGATCTCGATTAGAGTGAACTACATTCTGGACAACACAGGAGAGATACCGACAGACTTCCAGAAATGTATCATTGTTCCTATACCAAAGAAGGCAGCACCTCAAAATGTGAACAGTACCGAACTCTAAGCCTAATATCACATACATAAAAATTCTCATAAAAATAGTTCTGAAGAGAATTGAAGAGAAGGTAGGGGTTATCGTGAGTGAAGATCAATTTGGTTTCAGAACGGGCTTGGGAACAAGAGAGGCGATTCTGGCACTGAGACTCGTTATTGAAAAGCAATTACAGAAAAATAAACCAACTTATATTGCCTTTGTAGACATCGAAAAAGCATTTGATAACGTTATCTGGCAAGAGATGTTCAGAGTCCTGAGGAAATGTGGAATAAGGTACAAAGACATTCGTGTGATGCTGAGTTTCTATAAGAATGAGGTGGCAGTGATTAGGGACTGTCACCAGTAACAAGAAGAAAATATTAGAAAAGGGGTAAGACAAGGATGTGCTCTCTCTCCACTTATATTCAATGCTTACATCCATTAAGCTATTGACCAAGTTCGAGAAACTACTGTGGAGGGGATCAAAATTAATGGGGAGAAGACAGACAAGCTAAGTTATGCAGATGATATTGCTATTGTCACGAAGACAAAAGAAGATCTAAGCAAGTCCTCAGAACAATGGAAAAAATTCCATGCAATCAGTATGAAATGAGAATAAACAAGAAGAAGACTAAAGTGATGGGATGCAGTACAGGAGCAGAATATGAACCTCTGAGAATGAGAATTGGAAGAGAGGAGCTGGAAGTGATGGAAGAATTTACTTACCTGGGAAGCAAAATCACAAGGGATGGTAGAAACCGTAAAGAAATTGCGAACAGTATACAAAACGCCAAAATTGCATTTAATCGGAGAAGGAACTTACTCACCAGCAACAACATCGTCTGAAAATAAGGAAACGTATCATGAAAGATTTCGTTTAGAGTGTGGCCCTATACGGATGTGCAACTTAGACAGTTGGAAGAAAAGAGAGAAGATGGCTAGAGGCCCTGGAGTTGTGGTGCTATAGAAGGATGATGAAGATTAGCTGGAGAGACAAAGTAACAAATGAAGAGGTGTTTAGAAGAATATAGGAAACCAGATCTCTGTGGAGCCACATCCAAACAAGAAGAGACAAACTTCTAGGGCACATCCTGCGACACAACAACATCATTGGAACAACAGCAGAAGGAGCTATTGAGGGAAGGAATCGGCAGGGGCGACCAAGGATGTCATAATTGCAACAGATCATGAATGACGTTGGATGTAACATACTTGGAAATGAAGGCAGACAGAAAAGAGGAAGGGCGCTCTGCTGCAAACCAACCTCAGGGTTGAACACTAAAAGAAGACATTCTGGACAGTTCGAGCCCATTATTTGGTCACCCTCACCGCCCGACATGAATTACATAGAACGTTTATAGGACATCATCGAGAGGTCAGTCGATGTGCAAAATCCTGCACCAGCCACACTTTCGCAATCATGGACGACTATAGAGGCAGAATGGATCAATATTTCTGCAGGGGACTTCCAACGACTTGTTGAGTGCATGCTGCGTCGAGTTGTTGCACTACGCCTCGCAAAAGGAGGTCCGACACGACATTAAGAGGTATCCCATGACGTTTGTCACCTCAGTGAATTTTCCTGTGGTTTCGGTGCTTTGGCACCCCGTTCTTCGGACGACGTCACAGATTGATCGTCATGGGGTTTTATTTATCTCCGTTAAACTAATCGTCGGTGTTGTATACTGTGACGGTTGGCCTAACTTGAATGTGTATCCGAGGCGCGTTACTTCCAAAGAAATGATTTCCCGAGCAGCTATGTAATAAAACATGAGCTTGTCCACAAGAATCACTGCTCGGCTCAGTGTGTCCTGGCAGTATCTGTATGACGTGCCTCCACTTAGGCGACGAGTTTCATTCAGTAAGCGCTTACCTCAGCTCCGTTACTGAACCGGGGGCGGACGCACACCTGTTGCTGGGCGAGCATTGTTCGGTTTTTCCGGGTCTCCGGCGCCGCGAGACATCAAAGGGCGCGCCCCGCGGTGTAGAGACAAACGCGCATCGGCGCACCTGTCACGCAGTCGGCTCCGCCGTCTACCAGCCTATCAGCGCCGCAAAAACTGACGTAGGTCGACTGTTTCGTGAGCGTCCAACATACGCGCATAGCGTTCTGCTCCTTATCCATAAACGGTGACTCCATCAGATAATGGTGACGGCCAGTACTGACGTTTCAAGAGTTGTCGAAAGAAAGGACTCCTCGTGAGACGAAGAGTTTTATTATTTCTCTCTTAGTTTTCGCTTTGTAGTCGCCGCATTTCAGCAAGCACAGCGCCTGCATTTTTCCTCCACATTTTGCTGACTGACAGGTAGTTTCGTATGAAGGAAGGGAGAAACAAAAGTTTAAGGTCGTGCAACGGTGAGAGGACCACAGGCTCAGTTGAACAAGAAAAGGGGGAATTACTGTCACATACTTGTCGGACGTCCGTAGATAACGTGAGTTAAAAAAAAAAAAAGGAGCGAAGTGTCCGGCAGTTCTCATTTTAATATGGGGGCAATAAAATCCTCACAACTCCTTAATTCCAATGAAACACGCTAACACAGCGTATGAGGCTAACATTTTTTTTCACATAATTAATGGCGAGCAAACACAATGTTAGAATACCGACGTGTCTTTAATGCTTCTCTGAACTGAACTGAATGATTTACACGTGTGCATATCCGAGATTCTCCTATTTGAAACACGTGCAGCGCAAGTGTCGGATTTCATTCGGGATGTTCACTTCTGCGCCGGACGAAATCACTGCGTGTCTGTCTTGATATTCTGCAACGCATATGAAGCCGATGTTATTGTGTTTTGACATGAATTTTTATTACAACTTTTACAATGCATATATTAAGCGGCATGCCAACAGGTCGAACTACGAGTGCGAACATCTCGGTTTACAACCTGCGTCATTTCGAATAAATCATTCGAGCTTTCGATAGCTGTCTCTCCCAACGTCTTCAGGGGTTGAAATCACCGACTGTATGTCAGCTTCGTGGCGAAGTGCCCATCACCTCGCTAATGATCATTCTTATTAGGATGTACACATTTTAGTAAGGCACTACGCAAAACTCAAGAAGTTTGCAAAGAAAATTAGGGGTCGCTATGATTTTGCGTTTGGTGAGTATCACACCATATGTTGCTGCGTATGAAATTTAGCTAATATGCTGAATTTTTGTTTAGACTTGGGAGGAGGTCTATATCTGCCTCCGATCTCGAGAAAATGGATCCCATGTAGCACGCTCACTTCAGAGCTCACGCCCGCGAGAATGAAATACTCGCAACATCTCTCGTATCTCCTAAACCGCTCGAGACATCGAAACGAAAGTTTGGCGACTGATAGCACACAAGGAGGAGAGTGTTTTGCCAATTCTTAAACACACGGAACTTTCTTATCTATATGTCAGCACTAATACTTCCCTTTTTATTTATTTCACTCGCGTGACTGTAATTTTTTAAGAGTTATCGACAGCTAGCGAAACAAGAGCTTCGTAGTATGAAAATAAATACGAAATTTCTTCTTTTACGTTATTGCAAACCGACTCTATGAGGTTTTTCGTAAGCTTTGGAGCTCTGTGATTGCCAATTACCTGTTTAATGAGGCACTCTGTTTCGGAATTCTGTCTCAATAGCTGCTGTGAGATGAGTTTGACAAATTACACTGTGACAAAGGAAGTACAATTAAACCATCCACCAAGACAAATGTGGCCGTTACTCACAAACGGAGATTATTCTTCGAATGAGAAAAGGTTAACAACTAACACAAAAGTAGATTGCCAATTCTGTTGGAATTTTGGTGGAATCCCCGTAACCCATCGTATTTTTAACACTCAGCGTCTGGAATGGAAGCTTACCAAAGGATTGTATTCCTTCTCTTGGTCTGAGCAGTTTTAAAATAATGACGAGCGTTCCTTCAGGCGGAATGATATTCACATGCCAGATACTGGTTACTCACCTACGGCTTGACAAACTGACAATTTGTGATCTTGAATAAAACAGTAATTTAAAAAAATACGACTGACCTGTCACACAACACAATGGTCAGTGTATTGTTAGCAGCGGAGGATAATTCGCGCGAACAGGAATGCAGAAGCTAGCCATGTGTTCCTTGTGAGTTGGAATTCGAAAAACATTTCAACAAATTAAATATATCTAATCATAACACTCTTTTAGGACATTCCTACTTTCGTAATAATACCGATCATTTTCTTCATTTGTGTAACCTGTTGTATAATTAGTTTTTAATGCTGATAATGTGCATGCAACAATTGCAATGCTTTTCCTCATCACGGCGAACCAATTAAAACATTGTTATTTGTGACTGCTTTTCAACTGTGATGTTCACATGCATGTAGTGCAGTGTGTCGTATTACATTAACTTGTGACTTCATAAGCGAGTGACTGCGTGTGAGATCGCTCTCCAAGTTTTTATACATTTTTAGGTTTCAGATACATATTTTAACGCTTTTTTGTGATAATATTTACTATATAAGTGACTTATTAGTGGTTTCTTCATTCACCTCTGCCTTTATTGTGTTGTGACCTGATATTTGTGAGTGTTTCGTATCGAGCAACTTAACCTCTTACCTGTGTTTATATTCCGCGCTGACCAGTTGCAGCTGTAGTGGCGCATCGAAAGCTAAGTACTAATTAATTGTTTGTGTATAGTGGTTTATTTAGGAACTTTAGTAGTCTTCAACCGGTATTCTTTGTGTTTTCTGGTGAAATAATTTCAGAAGAATCTTTTGGGGACTGTTTTCAGTTTCGTTACTGTGTCATTAGACGTTTGATTCTCTTTCTGTATTAGTCTTTTGTTATATTCTCATTTTTTGTTGATTAATACTGTTAATAAAAGTAGTTACTTCCCTTGTAGAGTAAATTTGTGATTATTGTAGTCAGGTTTCTAACTTCTTATTGTAGTAGCGGAACTTAGGTAAGGTAGTTTTTGTGTTTCAATAACTGTAAAATTTTACAATGAGTGAGAAGTGTGGGCTTTGCCGTAGGTTCGTGAGTAGTGGATTGCGGTGTGAGACTTGTTCGAAGTATTTTCACTGGGGGAATGCAGTGGGGAAGCCAGTGGGCATTCTGGTTATGTAGCAAGAGTAAGTTGATAGAGGAGCAGGAGCGTAAGATCTGTGCCCTTCAGGAGCAGTTGAAAAACGCACAGAAGGAGCTAGATAGGATGAGGAGGGAGAAGGGTTTTGGGGAATGGGAGCTGGCTGTTGGCAGGAGATCTGCTAGGAGAAGAAGATTTTCAGATAGTTTTACTATTAGTGTTTGCAATAGATAAGACCAACTGTCAGAGTCTAGTGGAGAGATATCTCTAGTAGCTGTAGATGTAGGAAGTATGCAGCAGACCTCAGCAGTTACGGTGGCTAGGACAGTTGCAAAGTCGAAGAGGAAGAAGAAGGTTCTGCTGTTAGGTAGTTCTCATGGCAGAGGTGTAGGCCAGCAGTTGCAGGAAGTGTTGGGGAGTGAGTACCAGGTCACCAGCATTGTGAAGCCTAATGCAGGATTGGCTCAGGTGACTGTTAACATAGGGGGGTTATGTAGGGATTTTACAAAAGAGGATCAGGTAGTGATTGTGGGTGGGGCTGGTAATAGTATTGATAGGGATGGGGAGTATGTCATAGACGGTGAGCTGGAAAAGATAGCCACTCAAACTGGCAACACGAATGTGCATTTCGTGGAACTGTTTCAGCATCACGATCGGCCTCATCTTAATACAGCCGTCAGGCGTAATAACATGAGACTTGGGGGTGCGCTGATGACAGAAAACTTGGGTCACATTTCAGTGGTGTCGGTAGAGTCTATCAGCAGGACGGGTTTCACTAGACATGGCCTGCACCTCAACAGGTATGGGAAGGGGAGTTTGGCAAAGCTTATAGGTGACAGCATAGGTGGGGGTGGTGTGATCACTCATGGGAAAATTCCTGCAGTAGTGGGTGTTAGAGCTGCACTTTTTTAGATTGAAGTCAGCTGATAGCTATTCCTGCTTAAGGGATGTCTCTCTAACAAAGGAACCACTTTTCACAAAGCTTAGGTATCCGAGTAACGAGGGAATTAGTATATTTCATCAAAATATACAAGCTATTAGAGATAAAGTTAGTGAACTGCTTATAGGTGCTGACTCTGAAATTATTTGTATATCTGAACACTTATTAAATAAGGAGTTAATTCAGAGGCTTCCTTTTCCAGGATACAGGTTGGCTGGCAGCTTTTCTAGGAGCTCTTTGCGGTGTGGGGGAGTAGCCATGTATGTGAAAAACGGCATCCCATTTGAGTCAATTGATGTTTCAAAGTGCTCCACTGAAAAGGTGTTTGAATGTTGTGCAGGTGTGGTTAAATTTAATGGAGCTAAACTTCTAACTGTTGTTATTTATAGATCCCCAGACTCCGATTTCACAACATTTTTGCTAAAGCTAGAAGAGGTTCTTGGTTCACTTTATAGGAAATACAAATAGGTAGTTATATGTGGTGACTTCAGTATTAATTGTATAAGTGATTGTGCTAGGAAAAGGATGCTGGTAGACCTTCTTAATTTATATAATCTTCTGCAAACCGTATCCTTTCCAACGAGAGTGCAAGGGAACAGTAGAACAACCATAGACTACATTTTTGTTCATTCCTCATTACTAGAAGGGCATTCTGTTACCAATATGGGGAATGGCCTTTCAGATCATGATGCACAAATTTTAACTCTAAAAGATTTTTGTGCTGTAACACATGTTAAATATAGTCATCAACTGTTTAGGAAAGCTGATCCAATTGCTGTAGAGATCTTTGTAAACCTTATCAAGGAACAAGAGTGGCTAGATATTTATAGCGCTGATACAGTAGACGATAAATATAATACTTTTCTCAAGACTTTTCTCGTGCTCTTTGAAAGTTGTTTTCTGTTAGAACGTTCAAAACAGGGTACTAGCACAAACAGGCAGCCTGGGTGGCTGACTACAGGGATAAGGGTATCTTGTAGAACAAAGTGGCAATTATATCAAAACGTCAGAAACAGTCAAAATCTAAACACAGCAGCCCAAGGTGCTTAAAAATGTTATTAGGAAGGCAAAAAGTATGTGATATGCAGATAGAATAGCTAAGTCTCAGGATAAAACTAAAACCACATGGTCAGTCGTAAAGGAGGTGGCTGGTCTGCAGAGACAGGTCGAGGATATAGAATCAGTGCGTAGTGGGAATGTCCGTGTTACTGATACGTCGCATATATGTACAGTATTTAATAATCACTTTCTGAATATAGCAGAAGGTTAAATAGAAACCTAGTCCCAACAGGGAATCATATAGCGCTTTTAGAAAAAAGTGTTCCGAGACTGTTACCTGAAATGCTCCTCCATGATACTGACAAGAGGGAGATTGAGTTAATAATTAAATTACTAAAGACCAAGAACTCTCATGGATATGACGGGGTATCTAGCAGAATACTGAAGTATTGTTCTATGTATGTTTGCCCAGTATTTAGCCATATCTGTAACTTTTCGTTTAGGATTGGTCCGTTTCCTGTCCGAATAAAGTACTCGGTAGTGAAGCCACTTTATAAAAATGGAGACAGGGATAATGTTGACAATTTTAGACCTATTTCTATGCCATCGGTATTTGCTAAAGTTATCGAGAAGTTTGAATATACAAGATTACTGGAGCATTTAAATTCACATAATTTGCTGTCAAATGTACAGTTTGGCTTTAGAAATGGTTTTCTGCAGAAGTTGGACCATTATGGAGTAAGGGGAGTAGCCTACAATTGGTTTGCCTCTTACATTAAGAACAGAAAGCAGAAGGTAATTCTCCGCAATATTGAGAGTGGTAGTGATGTTCAGTCCCTAAGGGGCACTGTTAAGTGGGGCATTCCCCAAGGGTCGGTGCTGGGGCCATTGCTGTTTCTTTTTTTTTATAAATTATATTCTTTCTAGTATTACAGTTGATTCAAAAATATTTCTGATTGCTGATGACACCAGCTTGGTAGTAAAGGGTCTTGTGTGTAATATTGAAACAGTATCAAATAATGTAGTTCATGAAGTAAGTTCGTGGCTTGTGGAAAATAATTTGATGCTAAATCACAGTAAGACTCAGTTTTTACAGTTTCTAACTCACAATTCAACAAGAACCGATATTTTGATGAGACAGAATGAGCATATTATAAGCGAGACGGAACAATTCAAGTTCCTAGGCGTTCGGATAGATAGTAAGCTGTTGTGGAAAGCCCATGTTCAGGATCTTGTTCAGAAACTAAATGCTACTTTATTTACCATTAGAGCAGTATCTGAAATGAGTGACAGTTCAACACGAAAAGTAGTCTACTTCGCTATTTTCATACGCTTATGTCGTATGGTATTATTTTTTGGGGTAATTCTTCTGATTCAAAAAGGGTATTTTTGGCTCAAAAACGGGCTGTTCGAGCTATATGGGTGTGGAGAACCTCTTGTCGACCCCTATTCCATAGTCTGGGAATTCTAACATTGTCCTCACAGTATATATTTTCTTTAATGTCGTTTGTTGTTAGCAATATTAGCCTATTCCCAAGAGTTAGTAACTTTCACTCAGTTAATACTAGGCAGAAATCAAATCTGCATGTGGAACGCACTTCCTCGGCTCTTTTGCAGAAAGGAGTGCAGTATTCTGCTGCATCCATTTTCAATAAGCTACCACAAGAACTCAAAAATCTTAGCAGTAGCCCAAACTCTTTTAAGTCTAAACTAAAGAGTTTCCTCATGGCTCACTCCTTCTATTCTGTCGAGGAGCTCCTGGAAGAGCTAAAAAGTTAAGCAAATACCACTGTTACATTGTTGATTTTATTTATTTAAACTTACGACTTGCCGCGTGAATATTTTTTTTATATTTCATTTTATCTGTTTCTACTATCGTGTTATAATTTCATGTATTGACTCGTTCCATGACCATGGAGACTTCTCCTTAATTTGGTCTCACCAAACAATAAATAAATAAATTATTACATCCGTATCAGAGTAATCACAGTGAGACTTCTATACTTCTTGGACGCTTTTTACCAGGAGCACAAAGGGATCACAACTGTGGAGATTATCCCGTTCTAAATTTTTGTAACAGATCGCACAATTACGCCAGCATACCAGGCAGCGAGAAGATAACCTTGTTTTACTTTCCTGCCTTGAGTCTTAATTACATGATTTTATAATATTCTTTGCTTCCTTATTCACTACCCACTGTCCCTTCTAACGATCTGAAAACATCGCGGATGCATATGATTCAATTCCAGCGGCCAATGGCTCATCAGCTACTGAAGTCTGCATTTTTCTTGACAGAAGAAAAGCAAAACGAAACAAAACAAAACTATACAGATATAAATAACAGCAAAGTATAATTTACTAACAAAGAAAGCTGGAGCGTTTAAATGGTGAAAAACGAAACACTACTCAAAGGCAATAAAATTTAGGACACAGTAAGGCAAAATTTATCGTGGCAGAGAGGACCAGAGTGGCGCATGCGCGGCGGGCGGTTTGGGCAGAACGTAGCGGCTCCGGCACGCCGCGGGACCCACTGACGTCACTACCGGCAGGCAGGCGCCACGTTTCAACCTGCCGCTCCTACACACATCACGTCCTGCTTTCGCTCAATGTTCAAGCCTGCCCCCATGCCCTACTAAGTGTGACATCTGGTCTCCTTCAAAGTTGTTGCTGTTTATTCCACACTACAGTGCCAAAGAAACTGGTGTAGGAATGCGTATTCAAATACAGAGATACGCAAACAGGCAAAATATACGGCGCTGCGGCCGGCAACGCCTAACAGAACAAGTGTCTGGCGCAGTTGTTAGATCGGTTACTGCTGCTACAATGGCAGGTTATCAAGATTTAAATGATTTTGAACGTGGTGTTACAGTCGGCGCACGAGCGATGGGACACAGCACCTCTGAGGTAGCGATGATGTGGAGATTTTGCCGTACGACCATTTCACGAGTGTACCTTGAATATCAGGAATCCTGTGAAACATCAAATCTCCGACATTGACGTGGCCGGAAAAAGGTCCTGCAAGAACGGGACGAACGGCGACTGAAGAGAATCGTTCAACGTGACAGAAGTGCAACTCTTCCTCAAATTGCTACAGATTTCAATAATGGGCGATCAATAAGTGTCAACATGCGAACCATTCAACGACGCACCATCGATATGGGCTTTCGGAGCCGAAGGCCCAATCGTGTACCCTTGATGACTGCATGACATAAAGCTGTAGGGCCCGCCTGGGCCCGTCAACACCGACATTGGACTGTTGGTGACTAGAAACATGTTGCCTAGTCGGACGAGTATCGTTTCAAATTGTATCGAGCGGATGGACATGTACGGGTATAGAGACAGCCTCATGAATCCATGGACCCTGAATGTCAGCAGGGGACTGTTCAAGCTGGTGGAGGCTCTAGTGGTGTATGGCGTGTCCAGTGGGAGTGATATGGGACCCCTGATACGTCTAGATACGACTGTGACAGGTGACACATACGTAAGGATTCTTTCTGATCATCTGCATCCGTTCATGTCTATTGTGCATTCGTGCATTCCGACGGACCTCGGCAATTCCAGCACACGACAATAACCCCCCCCCCCCCCCGCCCCCCCCCCCTCTTGCTACATAGTGGCTACGGGAACACTCTTCTGAGCTTAAACACTTCAGCTGGCCACCAAACTCCCTAGACATGAACTTTATTGAGCATATCTGGTGTAAGTAGTCTGTTTAGGTTTTTTTTTATTGGTAACGCCACGTAGCGCTCTGTATGAAGATCACTGGCTGTGCTGTGTGCAGTCTGTCGCTGGTTGGCATTGTTGTGGTACTCGCCATTGTGGTGTTAGGCAGCTGGATGTTAACAGCGCGTAGCGTTGCGCAGTTGGAGGTGAGCCGCTAGCAGTGGTGGATGTGGGGAGAGAGATGGCGGAGTTTTGAAATTTGTAAGACTGGATGTCATGAACTGATCTATATATTATGACTATTAAGGTAAATACATTGTTTGTTCACTATTAAAATCTTTCCTTCGCTAACTATGCCTATCAGTAGTTAGTGCCTTCCGTAGTTTGAATCTTTTATTTAGCTGGCAGTAGTGGCGCTCGCTGTATTGCAGTAGTTCGAGTAACGAAGATTTTTGGCGAGGTAAGTGATTTGTGAAAGGTATAGGTTAATGTTAGTCAGGGCCATTCTTTCGTAGGGGTTTTTGAAAGTCAGATTGCGTTGCGCCAAAAATATTGTGTGTCAGTTTAAGCACAGTCATGTATAATTGTCCTAAGGGGACGTTTCACTGGGATGCCTTGCAACGTGCTGTTCAGGGGAGATCTCCACCCTTCGTACTCTTAGGGATTTATGAATAGCTCTGCAGGATTCATTATGTCAATTCCCTCCAACACTATTTCAGACATTTGTCGAGTCCATGCCACGTCGTATTGAGGCACTTCTGCGTGCTGTTGGGGGCGCTACACGATTTCAGGCAGGTTTACCAGTTCGTTTGTCTCTTCAGTGAAATTTCGGCCCCTTCTTTGATAACAGAATCCCAATATGACTGTGTCTGTGCCAAAACTCTCATTTTTCCAAATTGTATTTTATGCCCGGTTTCTAGGCAGTGTTCGCATGTCGCGAATGCATTGTACAATGCTCGGCAACAGTACGAATTGTTTGACCTATGGAAACATGTCAATAAAATATCTATTTTTTACGGATCCGTCAAAACGGTTCATACTATTTCCGTGGGGCATTTTTTTATGTCTATTCTTTTGGTCCGAGTACTAAACAGGCTTGGCATGTTTAAAATAGACTTTTTAATTACGTCTTAAAAACACTATTTAAAACATTTCCTAAAGAGACCAGTGTTTATTAAAATTCTTTCAAATGGTTCTCAGGACTATGGGACTTAACATCTGGGTCATCAGTCCCCTACAACGTAGAACTACTTGAACCTAACTAAGGACCTCACACAGATCCACGCCCGAAGCAGGATTCGAAACTGAGACCGTAGTGGTCTGAAGCGCCTAGAACCGCTCGACCACACGGGTCGGCTTAAAATTCTTTAATCTTTGATAAAATAAATAAATTTTGTTTCATTTTTTCATGGGATAAATCTCGCCATATCTCACCAAAAAACTGGGGAACGAAATTAAAAAAAAGAAATCTCACCTAATTAGTGGAAGTCTATATGGCAGTATTCACGCAACATTCGTGTGAGAGCATTACTTGCATTAACAGTTCTACTGTGACACAGGTGTACATGTCGGGACTCATTACCGATGAGAATCGTCCTCCTGCATTTGTACTTGCGAGGGGTAACCGTAAAAGTGCGTTTACGTAACTAGGTTTTCAAAATTTCACTCATATTTTTGATAAGAGATCCACGACCGATTTTCAGTTTCTACACAATGGCCTCAACCGCGACCACTGGCCCCCGAGCTGCGGGCTCGGAAGCGGAGTAGCGGCATTGCCTAATGAGATCGGAAGGGGCAGTCATGGTGGACAGATGTGTTGTTTGACGAGGACAGTTATATTTCAGTTTTATGCAATTTCAGGAAAATGTTAATCAGATCGGTACAGGCAGTCATGGGGTACAGATGTGTTGTCTTGTTTGGTCGGTCATAATTGAATTTTGCATAGAAATGTTAAATCTGGATCAGTTTAAGAATTAGTAAAGTGGAACCAGTTAACTTATAAGTGATAAAGAATCTTGTGAGTTTATTGGTAACGTGTGACCTGTTGAAAAGACAGTGGCTCAAGTTTTCAATTTGCATTTATTCCTGTTCCGCTAAAATAAATGCAAATGGCATCGCTAATAAGTGAATGTACCAATTATCTAAGTAACATTAGTTCGTCACTAACAGTTCACTACAGCCTCAAAACAACGGATCTACGACCTACTTGATGCTGTCTGCACAGCAGACTTAGAACTACTTAAACCTAACTAACCTAAGGATATCACACACATCCATGCCCGAGGCAGGATTCGAACCGTAGTGGTCGCCCGGGTCCAGACTGAAGCGCCTAGAACCGCTCGGGCGCATGAGGAGATGGCACTTTTCGCGAACAGCTGAACGAGTTGATGGCCGCGGTCAGCCATCTTCAGGATGCTGCCTCGGAGTGTAACGGCAGTGGGGAGTCTGGTGCGTCGCGAGGTACACCCTAGGTGTTACATGCTTCACCCACTGTCCCTGCTGTCGAGACATCTTCGCGGGTACCGGGCGCGGTTGGGCCACCCTCTCCCCAAGGGGAGTGGCGGGTTCAGCGGCGTTCGCGGCGCACGAGGCGGAGGGTCAATGTGGAGGCTGGCCGTGTGGCATCGCCCGCTCTGCCTGTGAGTGGACATGTGGCTGCTCCTTCAGCAAGGTCCGAGCAGGCACACGGGGGAAGGGGTTTATTAGTGATTGGGAGCTCCAACGTTAGGCGGGTGATGGAGCCCCTTAGGGAAATAGCGAAAAGGTCGGGGAAGAAGGCCAGTGTTCACTCTGTCTGCTTGCCGGGGGTCTCATCCGAGATGTGGAGGAGGCCCTACCGGCGGCGATAGAGAGCACTGGGTGCATCCGACTGCAAATTGTTGCTCATGTTGGCACCAATGACTGCGCCGTCTGGTTTGCAGAGGTCATCCTCAGTTCGTACAGGTGGTTGGCGGAATTGGTGAAGGCGGAAAGCCTCGCTCGCGGGGTGGAATCAGAGCTAACTGTTTGTAGTATCGTTCCCAGAACCGTTTGCGGTCCTCTGGTTTGGAGCCGAGTGGGAGGCTTAAACCAGAGGCCCAGACGATTCTGTGGAGATCTGGGGTGCAAATTTCTCGACCTCCGCTATCGGGTGGAGAAATGTAGGGTCCCCCTGAATAGGTTAGGCGTGCACTACACGCCGGAAGCGGCTACAAGGATAGCGGAGTAAGTGTGGAGTGCACATGGTTATTTTTTAGGTAAGAGAATTCCCTCCCTAGGCCCGACAAGACGCCTCCTGAGACGCGGCAAGGTAGGAGTAGGCAAAATGCAACAGGGAATAACAATATTAATGTGCTAATAGTAAACTGCAGGAGCGTCTATAGAAAGGTCCCAGAACTGCTCTCATTAATAAACGGTCACAACGCCCATATAGTACTAGGGACAGAATGTTGGGTGAAACCAGACGTAAACAGTAATGAAATCCTAAACTCAGATTGGAATGTATACCGCAGAGACAGGCTGGACAGTGAAGGAGGAGGCGTGTTTATAGCGATAAGAAGTGCAATAGTATCGAAGGAAATTGACGGAGATCCGAACTGTGAAATGATTTGGGTGAAGTTCACGGTTAAAGCAGGTTCAGACATGGTAATTGGATGTCTTTATAGGCCCCCTGGCTCAGCAGCTGTTGTGGCTGAGCACCTGAAGGATAATTTGGAAAATATTTCGAGTAGATTTCCCCACCATGTTATAGTTCTGGGTGGAGATTTTAATTTGCCGCATATAGACTGGGAGACTCAAACGTTCATAACGGGTGGGAGGGACAAAGAATCCAGTGAAATTTTTTTAAGTGCTTTATCTGAAAACTACCTTGAGCAGTTAAACAGAGAACCGACTCGTGGCGATAACATATTAGACCTTCTGGTGACAAACAGACCCGAACTATTTGAAACAGTTAATGCAGAACAGGGAATCAGCGATCATAAAGCGGTTACGGCATCGATGATTTCAGCCGTAAATATTTCTAAAATATTAAAAAAGGTAGGAAGATTTTTCTGTTTAGCAAAAATGACAAAAAGCAGATTACAGAGTACCTGACGGCTCAACACAAAAGTTTTGTCTCAAGTGCAGATAGTGTTGAGGATCAGTGGAAAAAGTTCAAAACCATTGTACAATATGCGTTAGATGAGTATGTGCCAAGAAAGATCGTAAGAGATGGAAAAGAGCCACCATGGCACAACAACCGAGTTAGAAAACTGCTGCGGAAGCAAAGGGAACTTCACAGCAAACATAAACATAGCCAAAGCCTTGCAGACAAACAAAAATTACGCGAAGCGAAATGTAGTGTGAGGAGGGCTATGCGAGAGGCGTTCAATGAATTCGAAAGTAAAGTTCTATGTACTGACTTGGCAGAAAATCCTAAGAAATTTTGGTCTTATGTCAAATCGGTAGGTGGATCAAAACAAAATGTCCAGACACTTTGTGACCAAAATGGTAATGAAACAGAGAATGACAGACTAAAGGCCGAAATACTAAATGTCTTCTTCCAAAGCTGTTTCACAGAGGAACACTGCACTGTAGTTCCTTCTCTAGATTGTCACACAGATGACAAAATGGTAGACATCGAAATAGACGACAGAGGGATAGTGAAACACATGTCCTCCTTTCAGTTTGCCCTGTCCTCACTCGTGACACAGTATGAACACATAATCATTATGGGCGACACCAAACATCGACTTACAGTTAAAATCTCCCTCTGCCGAAAAACTAAGGCGACTGTTCCACTCCAATGATATGAGTTTAACGCCGCTGGACCCAACTCATCACACGCCACACAGCCACACACTCATAGATATAATAGCAACAAAGCGACCGGATAAAATAATCCTCGCCAATCAAACATCCGCTCCGGGACTCTCTGCTCATGACGTGATATTCTTAAATTACTCAATGCATACTACTTAAGAAAAATCTCACCTGGTAACCTACAGAAACTTAAAAAATGTTAACCATGACGCTCTTCAAAAGGATTGCTCAGACATCCCTTGGCATGATATAAGCAATGAACCGACTTTAGACGGAAAAATTCTGCAATTATGTCGCAAAATTATTGCACTGTATGATAAACACGCTCCTCAACGCACTGTCAAGGTAAAGAGAGCTGCCGCTCTGTGGCTCACCACTGCATTACGCCAGTTAATGAATAAACGTGATGCTGCACATAGGGCCTTCAAGCGAAACCCAACTCCCGAGGCGTATGAAGCTTATAGGAAACTCCGAAACAGAACCAAGCAAAGCGTGAGGAATGCCAAAATCAGACATGCCCGCTCTGTCGTATGCGGCATATCAAAACCTGCTGCACTGTTGAAAAAGCTGCGCAGTTTCGGTATAGGGAAGCGAAGATCTGACGCTGTTTATCAAGCGTCTGCAGAAGAATTAAACGATTTCTTCTCAACAGCTGTAAACTGCCACGCAGCGACAAATTACCAGCCCCAAGATATCAACCTCTCGAGAGACAAGTTTTTCCTAAAACATGCAATTATGAGAATCTCTTCGGAGGCAGTAGGAAATTATGGAGTGAGCATTGGCATGATTAAGAACGTCGTAGACACTATTATTCCAGTTATCACAGACATCTTCAACCTGTCTCTTGTCAGTAGTACATATCCTACTGAGTGGAAGCAAAGTTTAATTCAGCCTATACCCAAGACTGACAACCCTAAGTCGCCAGGTGACTACAGGCCGATCAGCATACTACCTGCAATATCTAAAGCCCTAGAATACATCGTCCATGAACAGCTGACGGATTACCTCAAAACTCATAACATCCATGACGAATATCAGTCAGGCTTTCGAAAGCACCATAGTACAGCAACTGCATTAACCAAAGTAACTGATGGCATTAAACATGCTATGGACAGACGTGAAGCTACCATCCTAACACTGCTTGCCTTTAGCAAGGCTTTTGACACAGTTGACTTCGATATATTACTAATTAAAATGAAACAGCTGAATTTCTCAAACAGCGCAATACACTGGTTCGACAGCTACCTCAAAAACAGAAGTCAACATGTCATTTGTGGGTCGGAAAAGTCATCATGGAAAAGCGTGCGCCCTGGAGTTCCCCAAGGCTCCGTCCTTGGTCCACTACTCTTCTCACTGTACATTAATGATATTTCTTCAGTGATTCACTCCTGCAACTACCATCTTTATGCCGACGACATCCAACTGTACATAAGCGCAAGCCCCAAAAACATTGCTGTCGCAGTAGCGAGTATGAACGCAGATCTTTGCTCTGTTTCTCGATGGGCACAGAACCTAGGTCTGAAACTAAACCCCAAGAAATCCCAGGTCATACTTATATCTCATCCAAAGTTAATCAGCCGGTACTTTCGCGAAACAGTCCCTAAAATACTCCTCAATGGTACCCAACTACCATACCAAAAAACAGTAAAAGAACTTGGAATAATCTTGGATGAACACCTAAACTGGAAAGAACAAACAGTCACAGCTTGCCGGAAATCGCTCTCCTCCCTACATGCAATTCAAAAATTTAGAAAAATATTTCCAACCCATGTTAAACAAAAATTAGTCCAAACACTAGTCTTGCCTAATCTTTACTACTGCGATGTAGTTCAACACGGCACAAATAGTGAAAATTCTAGATGCCTCGAGCTAGTGATGAATGCTTGCGTTAGATACGTGTGCAATATTCGGTTGTATGATCATATCAGTCCTTCATACTCCCAGCTAGGTTGGATACGCCCACATAAGGCACGCGATCTCCACACGATGTGCTTACTTCATCGATTTCTTAGCCACTGGTGCCCCCAATACTTATCTTCTCACATTAAACACCTATCATCATTCCACAATCGCAATACCAGATCGGATACGTCTAGCATCTTGGCTGTACCTTTACATAACACAAAATCTTTCTCCGTGTCATTCTCCATCTCAGCCATACAACTATGGAACGCGCTCCCCTGTGATCTGCGTCTTATCCAAAACTACTCAACATTCAAGAGGGAACTCAAAACTTACATATTAGGGACGGTATCGCCACCATTGTTGTGCCCCTCCCATCTATTTCTTTCTCCTCTCCATCACAGCTTCGAATTTTACCATTCTATTTCTCTTCCTCTAACCTACCTACCTCTTCTATATCTCTTTCACCCCATTCTATCGTCTTATGTCTCTGCTCGATGAGAATAACTCACAAGCTGCAAGAACATAACGAGAAAATTCCCAACTAACAATGGGACTGACATTCAAAAAAGAAAAGTATGTTTACTTTCATATACATACTCATTATTATTATTATTATTATCATTATTATTCTTGATTGTTATAATTATTTTTATTGTTATAATTATATTGTACTACTGTTATAATATCTATTTTTTTCTTTAACATCAATACTGCATAATACGTTATATGTCCTTAATGTTATGTAGAAACTGTAACTCGTTCAATCTGAGTATGCCTGGTTAGGTGTAAGAGAGGGCCTGAAAGCCTTAATCTTGCCAGGTAAAATAAATGCATAAATAAATAAATAAATAAAATCGCTCAAAAGAGGAAAGGCCGCTGGACCTGAGGGGATACTAGTTCTATTTTACACAGAGTACGCGAAGGAACGTGCCCCCCTTCTTGCAGCGGTGTACCGTAGGTCTCTAGAAGAGCGTAGCGTTCCAAAGGATTGGAAAAGGGCACAGGTCATCCCCGTTTTCAAGAAGGGACGTCGAACAGATGTTCAGAACTATAGATCTGTATCTCTAACGTCGATCAGTTGTAGAATTTTGGAATACGTATTATGTTCGAGTATAATGACTTTTCTGGAGACTAGAAATCTAGTCTGTAGGAATCAGCATGGGTTCCAAAAAAGACGGTCGTGTGAAACCCAGCTCGCGCTATTCGTCCAAGAGACTCAGAGGGCCATAGACACAGGTTCACAGGTAGATGCCGTGTTTCTTGACTTCCGCAAGGCGTTCGATACAGTTCCCCACAGTCGTTTAATGAAAAAAGTAAGAGCATATGGACTATCAGACCAATTGTGTGATTGGATTGAGCAGTTTCTAGATAACAGAACGCAGCATGTCATTCTCAATGGAGAGAAGTCTTCCGAAGTAAGAGTGATTTCAGGTGTGCGCAGAGGAGTGTCATAGGACCCTTGCTATTCACAATATACATAAATAACCTGGTGGATGACATCGGAAGTTCACTGAGGCTTTTCGCAGATGATGCTGTGGTGTATCGAGAGGTTGTAACTATGGAAAATTGTACTGAAATGCAGGAGGATTTGCAGCGAATTGGCGCATGGTGCAGGGAATGGCGATTGAATCTCAATGTAGACAAGTGTAATGTGCTGCGAATACATAGAAAGATAGATCCCTTATCATTTAGCTACAAAATAGCAGGTAAGCAACTGGAAGCAGTTAATTCCATAAATTATCTGGGAGTACGCATTAGGAGTGATTTAAAATGGAATGATCATATAAAGGTAATCGTCGGTAAAGCAGATGCCAGATTGAGATTCGTTGGAAGAATCCTAAGGGAATGCAATCCGAAAACAAAGGAAGTAGGTTACAGTACGCTTGTTCGCCCTCTGCTTGAATACTGCTCAGCGGTGTGGGATCCGTACCAGATAGGGTTGATAGAAGAGATAGAGAAGATCCAGCGGAGAGCAGCGCGCTTCGTTACAGTATCATTTAGTAATCGCGAAAGCGTTACGGAGATGATAGATAAGCTCCAGTGGAAGGCTCTGCAGGAGAGACGCTCAGTAGCTCGGTACAGGGTTTTGTTAAAGTTTCGAGAACATACCTTCACTGAAGAGTCAAGCAGTATATTGCTCCCTCCTACATATATCTCGCGAAGAGACCATGAGGATAAACGCAGAGAGATTAGTGCCCACACAGAAGCATACAGACAATCCTTCTTTCCACGAACAATACGAGACTGGAATAGAGGGAAGAACCGACAGAGGTACTCAGGGTACCGTCAGGTGGCTTGCGAAGTATGGATGTAGATGTAGATGTAGAACACTGCGCTTAGGTCGAAATTAACAGAACTCTATGCATTTCACTCAGGGTGGTGAGAGCAACCAGGCATCTTGCGTGAAATGCATTCTCTGGAGAAATGGCATCATAACACGTCATCTGTGGTACCACAGAGGATGTTCTTTGATAAACATAATCATATTATTACGAAATGCTAGGTTAGGAAGCAACGCATATTACTTTTGCACCTATTGACGAAATACAATAATGAGGAAGCAAAACATTACGGCTGCCTGTTGAATAGCGAATTGTTTGTTCCACCTTTGGAATGGAACACAGCAGCGTATGTGTATGGCATGAGGTCAAGTCCGTAATAGGTTTACAGAGGTATGTGGCGCCGGACGTCTGCTCCCAGGTCGCGTATTTTCAGTGAATTGTGGGCCAGTGCGCTGTGAGCGCAGAACTGGCGTTGGATAGTGTAACAGGTGAGTAGCAGACAAAGTACTCTGAGGATAAAATATGACCTGGAGCTCCTCTTGTCCCACCGTCACACTGCTCGCCCTTCTCCTTCACCCCCTCTCCGTGCACCCTTTGCTTTTCTCCCGTCCATTCCTAAATAACGCTCTTTCCCTTCCCTCTCCCCTCCCCTCACCGTCCAAAGCTACGTCCCTTTCTTGGAAACACATTATGTCAGAGACTATGTAATCCAACATACATACTTTTCTCTCCCCATAACAGCTCAGTATTATAATGTTGTAGAGCCACCATACTTTCTAACAGTAACTCCACATATAAATCTCTCAAAATACGAGAGTGAGTCAAATAAAAACCTTAAATATTTTTTAAATATTATTTATTGTGCAGAAGTGGTACAAAGCTGTATCACTTTTCAACATAGTCTCCCCCACTCTCAATGCAAGTCCTCCAGCGCTTACATAGTGCATAAATTCCATTAGAAAAAAATTCTTTTGGTAATCCGCGCAACCACTCATGCACCGCGTTGCGTACCGTGTGGTGAGTATGGTGGATGAGGAAGACACTCAAAATGCAGGTCTGTGATTGTTGCAACTGTTGTCCGGGCAGTGTGGGGCCTTGTATTGTCATGTTGCAAAAGGACACCTGCTGACAGCAGTCCACGTCGCTTTGATTTGATTGCAGGCTGCAGATGATTTTTTAGGAAATCTGTGTATGATGCATTGGTCGACAGTGGTCCCTCTAGACATGTAATGCTCCTAAATGACGCCTTTTCCGTCCCAAAAGAGAATCAGCATAACCTTCCCAGCTGATGGTTCTGTTCGAAACTTCTTTGGTTTTGGTGATGAGAAATGGCGCCATTCCTTGCTCGCTCTCTTCTTTACCGGTTGGTGGAAGTGAATCCAGGTTTGGTCCCCAGTAACGATTCTTGCAAGGAAGCCATCACCTTCTCGTTCAAAGCGCCGAAGAAGTTGTTCACTAGCGTCAAAACGTCGTTCTCTCATTTCAGGAGTTAGCTGCCGTGGCACCCATCTTGCAGACACTTTGTGAAACTGGAGCACATCATGCACAATGTGGTGTGCTGACCCATGACTGATCTGTAAACAAGCTGAAATGTCATTCAGTGTCACTGGGCGGTTTTCCTTCACTATGGCTTCAACTGCTGTAATGTTCTGTGGAGTCACAACTTGTTGTGCCTGACCTGGACGAGGAACATCTTCCACTGAAGTCACACCATTTGCGAACTTCCTACTCCATTCGTAGACTTACTGCTGTGACAGATATGCATCACCGTACCGAACCTTCATTCGTCGATGAATTTCAATAGGTTTCACACCTTCACTACGCAAAAACCGAATAACAGAACGCTATTCTTTCCTGGTGCAAGTCGCAAGCGGGGCGGCCATTTTTATACTGATACTACGACGGTATGTGTGCATCTGCACTATGCTGCCACCTACAGGCCACTCTGCACGCTGTTTGTAGCACGCTTACCAACTTACAGGACAACAGCGCGAAATTACGATTTGTTATTGCAAATTTAAGGTTTTCATTTGACTCACCCTCGTATGTCAGTCTTATTCTGCTTCAGTGATATGAAATTATACAAAATTAAGACGAAAAAAAGTTCAAAGTGTGTGCAGGTAGCCTTGCTCGGAACCTTACCGCAGCCACTGGAACCGTGTCCAGACACACAGCCTACAGACTACTGAACAGACATGGTGTATTCGCCCAGAGACCTGCAAGGTGCATTCCACTGGCTCCTGGTCACAGGAGAGCCTGTAAAGCCTGGTGTCAAGAACACAGTACATGGTCATTGGAACAGTAGCCCCAGGTTATGTTTACAGACGAGTCCAGGTATAGTCTGAACAGTGATTCTCGCTGGGCTATCATCTGGCGTGAACCAGGAAGCAGATAGCAACCCCATAATGTCCTTGAAAGGGACCTACATGGAGGTCGTGGTTTGATGGTGTGGGGTGGGATTATGATTGGTGCACATACACCCCTGCATGTCTTTCATAGAGGAACTGTAACAGATCAGGTGTATCGGGACGTCATTTTTCACCAGTATGTCCGCCATTTCAGGGGTGCAATGGGTCGCACCGTACTCCTGGTGGATGATAACGCACGGCCCCACAGAGCTGCCATCGTGGAAGAGTACCTTGAAACAGAAGATATCAGGCGAATGGAGTGGCCTGCCTGTTCTCCAGACTTAAACCCCATCGAGCACGTCTGGGGTGCTCTCGGTCGACGTATCGCTGCCCGTCTTCAAACCCCTATGACACTTCAGGAGCTCCGACAGGCACTGGTGCAAAATGGAAGGTTATACCCCAGCAGCTTCTCGACCACCTGAACCAGAGTATGCCAACCCGTTCTGCGGCCTGTATACGTGTGCATGGTGATCATATCCCATATTGATGTTGCGGTACATGTGCAGGAAACAGTGGCGTTTTGCAGCACACGTGTTTCGGGACGGTTTTCTCAACTTATCACCAATACTGTGGAATTACAGATCAGTGTAGTGTGTTCCCCATGTGCCTATGCTATTAGCGCCAGTTTTGTGTAGTGCCACGTTGTGTGGCACCACATTGTGCAGTTATCCTTAATTTATGTGCGTGAGTATAGCTGAGGGAAATTTTGTCTCGAATTTGTAGTTTATGACCAGTGAGCAAAAACACCCCAGAGTTGCTGTGTTGTCTGCCTTGCTTCTTTCTTGTTTTTACACACTGGTGACACCCGAGTACCTACTTTAAACAAATCCTAGAGTACATTACATAACCCAGCACACTCTTGGCGCAGTCCACTAATTTTGACCAGTGATATTCGATGACAACACATTAAACTTGTACAACTGTCACCTGTTGCCAGATATATAAAGTTTGCAATAAGTTGTTCTGCTGGTGATACGGCAGCCCTAAAATCCGTGTCTTTCCGGTGAATGTGTGATGCTACTGGCCTCAAGAGTTCTGCGCACGTGTCATTCTGACAACATTCTTGTGACCTTGCCTGTCTTCAGTATAAAACTCCCCCAACACAGAATTACAAGCTCCGTGGCATTCTCTGTGTAATAAAAAGTTTCTGGACCACATCCGTCTTTTATTGGCAACAACAAGGGTCATTTCTGAGGTTACGAGATTTACCTTTATCTTTTCGGTTCGGTTTATGGGGCGAGCTGCCTCTCATGTTAGGTGGGATGTACTTCAGCGAATCAAAATTGTTGTTAGTTTTATAAAATTGTCCTTCCTGTACTTTAATTTATTTTGGTTAGCTACCAGTTTTTCAGGGGCCAGGATTGTCCTCTCGACTCCCACTTCACTGCCTTCAGTATTAAGTTGTACGTTCACTTTCATCCCTCCCACCCGTCCTCTCGTTACAACGATTTTCCGTCTCCCTCTGTCTCAATCGCTCTCTACTCGATAGTTTGTTGTTGTTAACGAATGGAAAGCTTACATCAGTAGAAAAAATTCCAGGATTTTGATTTCCTTTTCACGTTGCTAAAAGTGGATAAATCCTATGATCTGAGGGCGTCAGATGGATAGTTTTTACAGTCTTCCAGCTTGGGCATTTCCTTACGTTAAACCAGGGACGCGAGGTTTACTTCGGGCCACAGCAGTTCCGCTAATCTCACCATCATACTAATCATCATAGCCGTGCGGAGTGACCACGCGGTTTGGGACGCCATGTCACGAATTGCGCGGCCCCTCGCGCGGAGGTTCGAGTCCTCC
Organism: Schistocerca gregaria; assembly: GCF_023897955.1. Taxonomy (NCBI): domain Eukaryota; kingdom Metazoa; phylum Arthropoda; class Insecta; order Orthoptera; family Acrididae; genus Schistocerca; species Schistocerca gregaria. The sequence goes on along the minus strand of NC_064921.1, from coordinate 799,806,483 downwards.
TTCGGGCATGGGTGTGTGTGTGTTCCTCTTAGCATAAGTTACTTTAAGTATTGTGTAAGTCTAGGGACAGATGACCTCAGCAGTTTGGTCGCGTACTGTGGCGCCTGGACACGTTTCCTCTCTGCTGGAATCGTTTCCATAATCTTGAGATCACACTTTGTAGCACACGGAGGGCCCGTGCTACGACCTGCTGTATTTGCTCAGCCTCCAGTCACCCTAGTATTCTACCCCTCATAACATCATCAATATGTGTTCTTTGAGCCATTTTCAACACACAGTCACCATTAGCACGCATGGAAACGTCTGCACAGTTACTCGCTGCACCGTACTCTGACATGCACCAATACACCTCTGTGTATGTGGACTGCTGCCAGCGCCACCGTGCGACGACCGCTGGTCAAATGCACCGCATTGTCTACCCCGAGGTGATTTAAACCTGCAAACGGCCCACCATAGCGTTGTTTCGCCATGTATCAGCATTATCCCTAATTTATAAGCATGAGTGTAGTTTTTCAGGTTAGCGATTTCAAACAACTGTTGACAACAATTGAAAATAAGTCAAACTTCGAGTTGAGAACAGTTGTCAACCGAGTTTGTTGGAGTTGGTTTTCAGTGTGAAGGTATCTTAAGATTGTTCTTGCCGACGTCGTCCAAGAAACGGTGGCCCACGTCGCCTGCCGTGGCCGTCTACCGCTGTGACCCACTACAGCGCTCGCGAGATGATAGTCTAAGTTCACACCAGGCGGCGTAGCACTTCACAACTTGCGGCCATCTCACATTTTGGCATCTCAAAGGATAACATGCTGAGTCCGAACCAGCAGCAGTCAGGACGTAGGGTATTCACAGGACGAGCAATGCTCAATAACCTTCACTTACTCCAGTTTAGAATCCAGATTCAGACTTGAGTTTGCTAATGACTTGACTTCAACTGCAGTTTCTTCAATGAATTTTCATCAGATTCATCTCTGAGTTGCGCATTAGATTGAATTAGTTGCTTCCCATTGTTTTCACGGTCAGATGCAGGTGTCTAGCGTTTCTGATTGTTTGATTTACTTTGAAGTCAGATTCCGCTTCGAGAATCTTTAACCTTTCACTGTTAGATTGCATATCAGGAGCCAGTAATTCTAATTTATGGCCAGACTGAGTGTTCGGTGCCCCGACCCTTATTCCAAACACAAGTGAATACTTTGATAGTAAGATTTTATGTAGATATGTTCTTAAAGCAGTTAATGAATAACTTACATATTAATTTAAACCCATTCTTCCCATTGAATTGGGACTTTAGATCGCAGTGACAAGAAATAATTATGTGGACCTGAAGGACAAATTATCTACGCAATTCTTCCTCTAATTGATTTTATTTTCTCTGTGAAATATAATTAAATTAAATAATCTGAAATATATGTAGATATATTCAACTTGAGTGTGAGGACACCTAAGAAATCTGTGCTGCTACGGACTACGAACGAGTTACGAGCAGCTTTTGAATGAGATATGTATATCTCTGAGCTGAGCTCTTGTTATTGTTGTTGAGCCCAAGCAGGCGTCACTTACTGATAGTCCCGAGTTGTCTGTTAGAGGGGCAGTATGGAAATGGAGGGCAATGTCGCCTCGTATTATGTATAACTGCAATTGCGCATTCTGTTCTGAAGTTAATGTGAAAAGTGCGTACTTCCACTAAGTGAAAAAATAAATAAGTTGCAGAAGAGAAAATGGGTATCAAAAGCTATTTAAAGTTGTGTCGCAAAAGAGCCTTTGCAACAAGGAAATGAAGCCCATATTATTGCACGGCGACCGAACTTCTACACTGGATTCCACGAACAATTCCTACGTCATCGCCTCTTAACTAAGTAAGAGATAAAAGGTACTGTCATGACTGATTAGCAAAACTTATAACACTAGAGACAAATTCTGTATAGAAAGATACTTTGTAGGAAGATGGGTTAGTTACGCTGCGACTTGGAACTAAGTGAGGGTATGTAGAAATTTATCCACAGGTATCACAACTTACAGTTCAACACATTTAAATATAGACGTATACACTAATTAATATAATTAAATAATATTTCCATAATCACTCCTGCTTCTGTAAAGTTTGGAAGGTAGGAGACGGATACTGGCAGAAGTAAAGCTGTGAGTACCGGGCGTGAGTCGTGCTTCGGTAGCTCAGATGGTAGAGCACTTGCCCGCGAAAGGCAAAGGTCCCGAGTTCGAATCTCGGTCGGGCACACAGTTTTAATCTGCCAGGAAGTTTCACATCAGCGCACACTCCGCTGCAGAGTGAAAATCTCATTCTGGTCACTGTACTGTCTTAAAATCCACGCTTCCGTGATCACTTGCACCAGTGATACTGAAATTCTTGAAAAACTATTTCACTCAGTGGTCGTCGACTCCAGTTGCCATCACTCCTTCTGTACGGAATGTTGTCTTGCAGGAAGGCAGTACGATGATGTGTCGTGATATCTTCACTGGCCTTCCTGGATACTGTGGCTGTAGTCCCCTCTAAGATGCGCCAATCTGAGTGGCTCTTCAGTGCTGCTCTGGGATCCAGCGCCCTTAATGCCTTACACGTTGCATCTTTGTAGAGTGAACAGTCCCACAATGGGTAGTGTGGAGTGCGCACGTTGCTGCAGATGCAACTGTGAGTCATCCGTCTTCTGATTTTGTTCATATTCGTAGCATACGGCCCGTAATATATCTGTATCAGTCTAATGAAAGGCTGAGGAAATATCAGTTTCTGAACTCTCCTTGATGTAAGGGAGAAATTAATATGTTCTCCTGTCTACTGCTGATATCTCTCATTCATTTTGATACAGTTGTCACATGCGATCTCGTATTAAATTTTTCGTACTGGCCTCAGTTTTAAGAATCTTCTGTACTTTTAATCGATTGCTTTTCTTTAACTCACAAAGGGCTGCTCTTTTCCTGATTTTCAAATATTATGGGCATAGGCCTACACGTAGAATTGTCAAAATGCATAATTCGGGTCCACACAGTAGGTGATACACCGCAAAAAACTAACACCCACTTGGAATGTGTTCAGTAGCACCAGCGTACAGCATATAATGTGTGCATAGTGAGGGGTTGTAGTGTTAGTGATTCATTTGTCGCAGTCATTGGCGATCAGATGGCGCACAAGAAGCCTGTCTGCCCACCCTCTTTTTTGACTCTGCAGCCAGTAACTGTGCCGAGTTTAGAAGTGAACATTGTGCGCAACATTCATTTAGGGTACAGCCATGCCCCAACAACGAGTACGTACTCCTTTTGAACAACTTCAGCCATTTGAACGGGATCATATTGTGGGCCTGCGGCAAGCTGGATAGATGTATCGAAGGACTGCTGCACATATTGCGCGCATTGTATCGGCGGTACGTGGACACCTGTAGACCAGATTCTGGACGTCCACCTACTACAGACGCACGTAAAGATCGACGCGCATAGTTACGTCGTTTACTCTCATTTTAGAATTTCTAGCTATTTTCCATTTCAGCAGGAGATAGCAGTATTTTGAGATGCTATGGACAATTTGTCACATCGACTAGAAGCTCAAAGTTCATGCAGCACTGCACTTGGTGTCTTCCATAACTCATCTGTAGTCATCGTTAAAACGAACAAGTCGTCTGCAATGACTACGAGTCCGCTTACGTTATCGCTGTCATGTATTTTTTGTAGTATGGGCCTCAAATCTTCAGCCCTAAAACTCTGGACCACACATTGATCCCTGAGGACACTCCTTTGACATGGCTTTCGTAATTTCCTTTCCTGGGCGTATCCATATCTACCTTGGCGATAGCCTCTCAGGCAATTTGCAAGGGGCGTGAACTGTCCGTTACTGAAGTATCTAATTGTAAATAATGTTTGGTTACAGTGTCGCCAAATTCCCCAACAAGTTCCAAATTGCAAAACGATTTAGAAGAGATATATGTATAGTCCAATTATTGACAATCCTAAATAACGAAAAGTGTGAGGTCATCCAAATGAGTATTGAATTGGATCCGTTAAACTTGGGTTACACGATAAATCATGAAATTAAAGGCTGTAAATCCATCTGAATGCCTAGGAATTCGTGTGGACATAATTAAAACAAAGGCGTTTTTCGTTGCGGCGGAATCTTCTCACGAAATTTCTATCACGAACTTTCTCCTCCGAATACGAAAATATTTTGTTGTCGCCGACCTACATAGAGAGAAACGATCGTCATGATAAAATAAGGGAAATCTGAGCACGCACGGGAAGATATAGGCGTTCGTTTTGTCCGCGCGCTGTTCGTGTTTCGAATAGTGGAGAATTATTGAGAAGGTGGTTCGATGAACCCTGTGCGAGGCACTTAAGTATGATTTCCAGAATATCCATTTACACGTAGATGATGTAAAAATTATGTAAGGATTCTTACCTCATTAAATACCCCCAACTCACAAAAAGTTTTTGTAATTAAAAAAATTCATGGTGACAGATGATGTTGATGGCTGGAAAAATTATTAAACTTTAAGGTGGTCAAGCTAAAACGATGCCTCCCTCAAGGTAATAGCAACAGGATGAGGTACTGACAGACATTGTGCACCGCTAGCTGGACGTCAGTACGACGTAGGTTGGTTGAAACACAAGGCTGCAGGTCAGATACTCTGTCGTTCCCTGTCATACCTACAATTGCTCGTCTTGAGAGGGCTGCAATGCCTCTGCAGACATTGCGTAATTAACAAGGGCTACAAAAAGGTGTGCCAAAAGGATTGCCACCTTTCAATTGATTGATGACAAGCCCAGGCTGCTGATATGCTCGACACTAAACTTCCCAATGGATGACGTGGAGACTGACCATAGGTGCCAACTGCAAAGACCGTGGCCTGCGCACCGTCCCTCCGAGAGGTGTAGAGAACCGTGGCTGGCACGCCGAAAGAACCAAGACTGTCCTCTGTGGCGGATCCCCACCAAATTTGCCGAGCGTGCGGCGTTCCTCGGTCAAACTGTCCAAGCCGTCCTCTATGGTCGACATTCACCGAATGTCCCAAAATCTGACATCTCTCCCCTCCTCGACACCAGATCCTCGTGGGTTCGCCAAAAATTGTCCAAGCTGCCTACGCGAATTGCGCCAGTGGCATTCTTATAATACCGAGCCAGAACTCCCGCCTAGACACGGCATTGCGGTATTCCTTGAAAGAGATAGGTTTCTGGCAAAATCTGTGCTCTCCCTCCCGCTAAATATGGCATCGGAGAAACACACCTGCATTCCACGCCTGCGGTGAACAATACTTTCATTCCTAAAGCAGTCATAAAGCTCGGCGCCCTTCTGTCAGTCACACGCCTTAGGTGGACGTTACCCCTCCGGAATGTAGGTCACTGGCCATTGTGCTGTTGGAGACTGAGCCGCCTTAATGTGGTGAATTTATGGCGAGAGGCCACCGCCTTCGTTCGAAAGCAATGTGGCCACGCTTTTGTAGAAGGCTGGATGCTTTCCTGGAAGAGCCTACAGCTGTTTCGTTGACTTCTGCTGTTCTGGCCATCTCTCTCTGCCGTCCTCGTTGAAACAGAAAAAAAATCTAGGCCCACAACTATTATTGTTAGTCGGAAACAAACTCTGTCATTCCCTGTCATACCTGGCATTACTCGCCCTGGTGACGCTCTGCGTAGGTCAGATGGCTCAACGCCTTTGCAAGGAATACCTAATTAACAAGGAGTGAAAGATGGCGTGTTTAAACGTTTGTCACCTTTCAGTTGTAAAGTGCCTCTCAGCTCTCCAGTTCACGAAGACGACGAAAGAAAGATGACCACCATAGGTTATCGAAAACGCCAGCAATGTCGATCATCACTGCTAGTTGTGTCTTCAGTTGATCTGTCTTTTCTAAACCCGAACTTGTGTATACTCATCTCCTGTAACAATCTATGAACTTTTGCATAATAGTGTTTTCAAATATCTTATCGAGATAGTTAGACTATGTATTAGAGAATGACAAAGCTGAATAACCTGACTATCGTCTTGCACGTTAGTACATCTACATCTACCTGATAATTCTGCTATTCACAACAAAGTGCCTGGCAGAGGGTTCACTGAACCACCTTCAAGCTATCTCTCTGTCTTTCCGCTCTCGAACGGCGCGAGGAAAACGAGCACTTAATTTTTTCTGTGCGGGCTCTGATTTCTCTTATTTTATCGTGTTGATTGTTTCTCCCTTTGTAGGTGAGTGACAACAGAATGTTTTCGCAATCGGAGGAGAAAACTGGTGATTGTAATTTCATGAGAAGATCCCGTCGCAACGAAAAACGTCTTTGTTTTAATGATTTCCACTCCAATTCACGTATCATGTCTGTGGCACTATCTCCTCTATTTCGATGTCATCAGTCAGTCCCACCTGATGCGGATACCACATCTCACAGCAGTACTCCACAATAGGCGCACAAGTGTGTTGTAGGCAGTCTCTTTAGCGGACCTCTTGCACCTTCTAAGTGTTCCGCCAATGAATCGCAGTCTTTGGTTTGCTCTACCCACAACATTATCTACGTGATCGTTCCAGTTTAGATTATTTGTAATTGTAATACCTAATTATTTAGTTGAATTTACAGCCTTCAGATTTGTGTGACTTAACGCGTAATCGAAATTTAGCGGATTTCTTTTAGTACTCATGGGAGTAACTTCACACTTTTCTATATTCAGGGTCAATTGTCACTTTCCGCACCATACAGATATCTTATCTAAATCATTTTGCAATTCTTTTGGGTCATCTGATGACTTTACAAGACGGTAAATGACAGCATCATCTGCAAACAATCTAAGAGGGCTGCTCAGAGTGCCTCCTATGTCATTAATATAGATCAGGAACAATGGAAGTCCTTCAACACTTTTTTAGGGAACGCCGGATATTACTTCTGTGTTACTCGATGACTTTCCGTCTATTACTACGAACTGTGATCTTTCTGGCAGGAAATCACGAATCCAGTCGCACAACTGTGGCGATATTCGATAGGCACACAGTTCGGTTAGAAGACGCTTGTGATGAACTGTGTCGAAAGCCTTCTGGAAATCTAAAAATATGGAATCATTTTACATCCCCTGTCGATAGCGCTCATTAGTTCATGAGTGTAAAGAGCTAGTTGTGTTTCACAAGAGCGATATTTTCTGAGATGAATATGTGTCAACTACTCGTTTTCTTCGAGGTACTTCATAATGTTCGAATATAGTATATGTTCCAAAACCCTACTGCAAATCGACATTAGTGACATGGGCCTCTAATCCAGCGGATTACTCCTACTTCCTTTTTTGGGTTTTTGTGTGACTTGAGCAAATTTCCATTCTTTAGGTACAGATCTTTCTGTGAGCGAGCAGTTGTCTATAATTGCTAAATATGGAGCTCTAGTATCAGCATACTCTGAGAGGAACCTGACTAATATACAATCTGGACCAGAGGCCTTGTCTTTATTGATTTAAGATGCTTTGCTGCACTGAGGGTATTTATTTCTGTGTTTCTCATCTTGGCAGTTGTTCTTCATTGGATTTCAGGAATATTTACTTCGCCTTCTTTGGTGAAGGAGTTTCGGAAAACTGTGTTTAATAACTCTGCTTTAGTGGCACTGTCATCAGTGACTTCACCGTTGTTATCGCGCAGTGAAGGTATTGATTGTGTTTTGCCACTGGTGTGCTTTATATATACCAGAATCTGTTTGGGTTTTCTGCCAGATTTAGAGACCGAATTTCGTTTTGGAATTTATTAAAAGCATCTCGAATTGAAGTACGCGCCATATTTCGAACTTCTGTAAAACCTTGCCAATCTTGAGGATTTTCCGTTCTTTTAAATTTACATACTTTTTTCGTTGCTTCTACGACAGCGATCTGACCCATTTTGTGTACCATGGGGGATCAGTACCATCACTTAATTTATGTGGTATATATCTCTCAATTGACGTCACTACTCTCTCTTTGAAATGATTCCACAACTTTTCTACGCTTACATGATCAGGTCGGTAGGAGTGGAGACTGTCTCTTAAAAGGCGTTAGGAACATTTTTATCGGCTTTTTTAAACAGATATACTTTGTATTTCTCTTTAATGGTTGTGGGCGTTACGGTATTGAGCCTAGCAGCAATTGCCTTGTGGTCGCTAATCCCTATATCCATCATGATACTTCCTATTTGTCCAGGATTGTTTGTTGTTAACAGGACAAGTACCTTTTTGCAACGATTTACGCTTCGAGTAGGTTCATGAACTAATTGTCCAATAATTTACTGAGAAAGCATTCAGTAAAATTTCGGATGATCTTTTATGCCTGCTGCCGGCTTTAAACGTATAATTTTTCCAGCATATCGCGGGTAGATTGAAGTCACCACGCACCATAATTGTATGAGTGGGATACTTATTTGAAATGAAACACAAGTTTTGTTTGAACTGTTCAGCAACTAATCTTCTGACTCGGGGGGTCGGTAAAACGATCCAGTTAATAGTTTAGTTTGATTGTCAAGTATAACCTCTACTCATACCATTTTGCAACAACTATCTACTTCATTTTCACTACAAGGTAAACTACTTCTGGCAACAACAAATAGTCCACCACCAACTGTATTTCATCTATCCTTTATGAACACTGTTAGGTCGTGTGAAAAAAATTCATCTGAATTTATTTCCGGCTTTAGTTAGCTTTCCGTGCCTACAACTATTTGAGCTTCAGTGCTTTCTATTAGGGCTCGGAGCTCTGGTTCTTTCCCAACACAGCTACGACAATCTACAACTGCAATACCGATCGGTTCTACAACTACCTTACTGTGTTTTACCTGTCCGCTTTTAGACAGACGCCCTTTCTGAGGTTTTCTGGCACCCTCTACCCTAAAAAACCGCCCAGTCCCTTCCACACAGTCCCCGCTACCCGTGTAGCCGCTTCCTGTGTGTATTGGACTCCTGACCTATTAAGCGGAAACCGGAAACCGACCATCCGATGGCGCAAGTCAAGGAATCTGCAGCCTACACGGTCACAGAATCGCCTGAACTTCTGATTCAGACCCCCCTCTCGGCTCTGCACCAAAGGACCACAATCTGTTCTATCTACGATGCTGCAGATGGCGAGCTCCGATTTAATCTCGGAAGCAAGCCTGGCAGTCTTTACAATTCCTGCTGACTTCCGAAACCAGAGAGAATCTCCTCCTATCCAAAGCGACACACGTCATTGGTACCGACATGGGCCACCACCTGCAGTTGGCTGCACTCTGTACTCTTCATGGCATCCGGAAAGACCCTTTCCACATCCGGAATGACTCCCCCCAGTATGCACACGGAGTGTACACTGGCTTCCCTCCCCTCCTTGGCAGCCATGTTCCTATGGGCCCCCTTACGCTCCTAAGGGTGGAGCTCCCAACTACCAGAAAACCCACTCTCTGTGAATGCACAGACTTTATGGGCCGAGAAGCTTCCTCTGGAATACGGAGGACTACTGCATCCGGCTTAGACTCTTCGGGAGCTATAGACAACGCCCGAAACCTGTTAGTCAAACGAACTGGGGAGACCCTGCGATTGGCCCCTCGGAAAGTTTTTTGCTGTCTGCCAGACTTTGGAATGAACTACCACTCGACTACGGGTGAGGGGTGCAGGCAGTACCTGGGGCAGCCACAGCAGCGGGCCGATTGGGGGACGCGTGGGATGTGCTCAATGTCTCTCGCATCCCCAAGTCTGATCCTCCCACAGTGCTGCCCCTTGGCAGTAGCCTCAAGCTGTGTGACGGAAGCCAACGCAGCCTGGAGCTGTGAGCGAAGGGTCACCAATTCAGCTGGCATCTGTTCACAGCAATCACAGTTACTGTTTGAAACTTGTAAAAATATGTAACAAACGAACGGTGTTCTCAGCCTATTAGCAATGGAACACGTAAACCTTCCAGGGATTGCTCCATCTGGTTGTTTCACGCACCTTACTCCTCGTGTGTTTCTTCTGTACAAGAGCAGTGTTCTGTGGCCATTGAAGAGGTTCGAAGCTTCCTATCTTGCTGGATATTCACTATCTTATCAAGATTACTGGGACATCTGCTAGTAGACATTAATTTTGGGTGTGTCTACCCTTTGGCTTTATAATGGCTTGAACTCTGCTGAGGATTCTTTCAATGAGGTATCTGAATGTGGTGGAATGGCAGTCCATTGGTTCTCTAGAGCAAAAATCGGGAGAAGGTAGTGATGTTGGACAAGGGGTCTGGAGTGAAATGAACGGACGATCTATCTCCCTAAAAGTGTCGCTATGTCTACAGGTTAAGTCGCTGGACATGCCAGTCCTTTTCAAAAATGTTAGTATCTGTAAACCACTACCTCACAGACGCTGTATTTTGACAGAGTGCAATGACATTCGGATACAAACAATAGTCGTTTCCAACCTTTTCCTCTTCTGTACACAATGCTGTAAAATGTGCTCCTGTTCTTTCGCATTTCGCATGTTCTTAGGCGTAATAAGGGGACAACACCCCAGTCAAAAAAATCCCCATACCCTAACATCATATCTTCCATATTTTATTGTTGGTACTACATCTGGTGGCAAAAACCCAAACCCCTCCATCGGACTGCCTCCTGGTGTAGCGTGTTTCATCACTGCAAAACTCTTTTTTCTAATCATCCACAGTCCAGTGATGTCACTCTTTACACCACATCAACTGTCACTTAGCACTCACTGCAGAAATGTGTGGCTTATGAGGAGGTACTCGAATACTGTACGCAATTCTTTTTAAATTCCTAAGCACGTTGTTCCAACTGGATTCCTGGTAGCACTTATGAACCAACTAATGATTCCTTCCGCTAATTTCTTACGATTTTTACAGCCACCCTCCTCAGTGCCCTGCGAGTTAGGACGGGACATCTACCTGATCTTGCATAGCTTTGGTTGTTCATTTGCATTTCTGCGTCAGAATCACAAAATCGACCTAGGAAGGTTTGGAAGGACTGAGACGTCACTGATGGATCTCTCAGCCACGTGACGTGACTAAATAGAATTTCCAAAACTTCCGAAATGGAATTTGAATTGCTTAAACACCGCCTGATAGAAAACACGATAAACTTGTTTTTTGTCTACCAGAAACGTTTCGAAACCTGTGTGTCATCTTCTGTGGGTCAAATTTATTTCCATGAAATGCAATACAAACCTCACAGTTATTTATCTATTATAGGCCTAAAAACTATAACATGTGCATTTTATTAAACTTGTGTTGCTCACCTGGAAATTAAATTGCTTATTTTATAGTTCTGATAGCATGTCATCTGAAAAGTAGTCAGGAAAAATATAATTAATTTTGAAAAACTTTTTCGTTGTTAGTGGTTGTGTAGATCACTGTACTTACATTTTCCATACTATTATGCATTTCTGGCAGATGTCTCATCTTATTGCAAATTGTTTGTGCTGTTCTCACCCTTTTTTCTATATTTTCAGTTCTCACCTTCTTTCTTCACACACGTTTTCACAAAACGATTTTTGAGCAAACACTCAACTCTGTATAGACATTGAGAGGCGTTATGTTTTTGTAGCTCACTTGTTTATCATTTTGCTAATGTTCTGTGAGAAGCTAATTTTAAATGTTTGGCGACACTAGACTTTTTCCACAGCTTCACCAGCATATGGGTTAAACACATGTATTGAACACACCTCCTCCACATCTCTGCATCCACCTCCCCTCTGTCTGTCCACCTCATTCTCCCACCTTCATCTGTCTGCCTCCTGGTCTACATTCCCTCTGTCTCTTCATCTTTTACTCTCCCTCTATTTGTCCAATTCCACCACCCCAACTCTCAGACCACTTCACCCTCCATCCCACTGACCATATTCTCCTCCCTCTCTTTTTTAATCTTTATCTCCCCTCCTCCTTTTTCATCTTCCCACTACCACTCTAAACAGCCTACCTGCCTCATCCACCCCCCTCCAATCCAACCCTCCCTCCCTCACTCTGCCTATCCCCTCCTCAATCCACCTTAACTTGCCCCCAGTGATACTCAGTGACACATTTAGTCCTACAATACAGTCAAATAAAGCAGACCAATACTGTTCCCACAACACGCCTGTGATACAGGGCAGTCTACACAACTGGCGCTTGCAAACATTTATTTGCACCTGATGTGCAAGCTGCCATGCAAAGCATGTTGATAAAGTAGGAACATAATACTCTAACAAAACACATCTGTCATGGAGGGTAGCCTACATGTTGGGGCACAGAAAGCCGTTTCTTGCCTCTGACTTGTAGGCTGCCCTGCAAAATAGGTTGATGAGGCTGGCCTTTAATGTTCTCACAAAATGCTCCTGTCATTCAGAGCAGCCTATACTTCAGGGGCTGGAAAAATGTTTTTGCGCTATCTCAACTCGTATTGGAGCTAGGAAGTTATAAACCTGACATTGCTGATACTATAGTGGCCAGTACGAAAGTAGAGTCCTCAAGGTCACGGCCGCTGCCTGCCGCCAGCAGGGGCTGTGGGCTGCAATTCGCCCACCTCTCGGCGTTGTTGCCATGTAGGTACTGTTGGCGGTGCTGTAAGTCAGAGCAGCTGAAAGCTCAGTGTTAACATGCTATATCGAGTGTTCACGTTTGATCTCAGTGTCTTACTGTCTTTAGAAAGGTGCTTTGACGTGTGTTCGGCAGTGAACAACAATGCAGGAACAACACCCTACTTGTAGTACTCCTCCAGTCAGTGTGCGTAAAGGGCATAAAGACATTTGTAAATAATCCAAAATTATCATATCGAATGTACTCAAGTTTTTTACTGATCTGGCTGACAATGAAGAAGCAAAGAATAACTTAAATTTTGTGCAAAGTCATAAATTTACTGCTAAAGTGTGTCGTGTATCCAAGGCTGCTGTAGGCCATATTAGCAATTATGTGTCATTAGCAGAATCTCCAGACATGAATGTTTCCATTCTCCAAGAAAGGGATACGAACGTGAACGGAAATCAACGGACTTTGATGATTTTAACAAAGAGCTCGTGCGTAGAACTGTACTTGGATATTAAGACAGAGAAGAGTATCGAACGGCTAAAAAAATACAGGCTGACTCCGTGAAAAAATTATCACTTGGGCTCAGAGACTTCCGTTCTTCGTCTTCTCCGTTCCCTTGGTTTCTGATTTAAGAAGTGTTATGACGGACGGAAATTCTTGATGTAACACAGAGACATTGCAGCAGCAAGAGCGAAGTTTTTGCGTAAAATGCACTTCTTGTATGTTGAAGACACAAGGCCTGTAGTGTACTTGGGTTTCACAGAACCACACCAATAAGTATATACGGCACGACTCCAAAGGAAACGGCGGTTTGAAAGTGCCTACTAATAGAGGTGGCCGATTAATCATCGCCCATGCAGGTTCATTAACCAGAGGCCAAACTTGTTTTACGTGGTGGGAAAAGTTCTTGCCAATCCGATTACCATTAAAAAATGAATGGAGAGGTTTTTAAGAACTTGTTTATTCGACTATTGTCTGCACTGGAAGAAGGGTCAATTATCGTGATGGATAGCGCCAGCTACCACTCCATCCAGGTAGAAATGCTGACACGTTCAAATTGGCGCAAGGCAGATATTATGGAGTGGTTAAAGAGAAAAAAATGTTTCATTTTTAGTAGATGAAACGAAGGCTGAACTCCTGTCTAAAGAAGAAATCGTAGGTGCCAAAAATACTTACGAATTAGATCAACTGGCAAACGAAATGGATCACCAAGTGGTACGTCTACCACCGTATCACTGCCAGTATAATCCCATTGAATTGATATGGGCCCAAGTAAAGCGAGAAGTAGCGAAAAGAAATACTACTTTCAAACTTGCTGATGTCGAGAAGCTAACACACGGAGCTCTTGGCAATGTTACTCAGTGGGACTGGGAAAGGTGCGTAAAACGCACAGAAGCATTGCAAGAAACGGAGGGTTTAAAAGACACCATAGTGGAATCTGTGATGAAACATCTGGCTGAAACAAGCGACAGTGAATCTGAAGACACGGAGCCAGGAGATCCTTCAGTTTAGGTAAGTGCTGTCTATGTAAAAAGCTGACTTGATTTAAATGTTTGTCTATTCATTTCAGTTATAGAGGACGTACTGCGAATGTTTTTCCTTTACAGTAGACGTCTGATAAATTTATGACAAATGGTGGCGATTAGTTTACTGAACAGTAACTGTCAATTAAAATAAGATTGTCACTTATGCATTAATTAACAACAGTTTTACTAAAAAGCCTGTATCGAATGTCTATTCATTCGGATGTAATCTTACTGCATTCGGTTTACTTGTACATTCGAAATTTAACTCCTTTTTTCACAGAAGGATTTACTGGCTGTTTAGTAGTAATGGTAATGCAGTTCATAAAATGAAAAAACGTTGTGGTACTTCTGTATCGACTGTATATATGAACAGTGCAATAATATTAGAACAGTCCAAGTACCTATTCTGATTGTCCGAGAAGAGCATAGAAATCTATGATATTTGACGACTTTTACAAAAAGCTAGAACGTAGAATTGTATTACTGTAGGATGACAGAGGATAGTATGCAATGGCTGTCCGTGATAAAACTGATTATTTTGGCCAGTCACCTCAATGCACTGTCTCCCCCCCCCCTCCCCCTCTTGGTTCTTAATTCAGAAACTGTAATGATGGACGAAATTTGTAACACAATACAGGGACATTGCAGTAGAAAGAACGAGGTTTTTCTGTACCAAGCACGTATTGTGTGCTCAGAATAATAGGCTTACAACAAATTTAGATAAAACTTGGGTTTCACAAAACCTTTCGAACAAATACTTTACTCGACTTCAGTGAAAATATTGGCCTTAAAATAACTACAATTACTTTTGCGTAGCGTATATTGGCGTTTTGAGTGATGCTATGGCGAAGGATATGTATTAGCAGCCAGTAAAATATTTTCGGGAAGTAGACGATATTTGAGACGCCCTGCTAAACCCGCAGAACACGACAGGTAGTTTAAGTGGTGGAAAGGGGCCAAAATAAGTGGCTGTCAGTCACACTCGAACACACAACCTATTATTTTATCAAACATTACAAGAGCCAAGAAAATTTAAAAAAAACACAGCTTTAGTTTAAGAAGTTAATTAGTGGCTGAATGCGCCGTACATTCTCATGCCTTAAGGGCAAGATCGCTTTAATTTAAAAATGGCTGAAAGCCAGTACCTTAAAGCTCAACCAAAATCTGAAATTTAAAAGGCAAAGCCTTATCTTAAAACAGTTCCGTAATTAGGCTGGAGGCCCAAAGAATTTTAAGAGCAAACAACTTAAATTCAAAATCGGCTGAAGGCCCAACACTTAAGACTCAATAACATTAATTTTACAAATCCCAAAGGCTTTATATAAAACAGTTTCAATATTCTTGGTCATATTAAAGCCAGCCGTCCGATTTCACTGCTGCTGCGTCCCTATTGCACTGCTGGTCCATCCCGAACTGACTAGTCAGACACACGACGACTCGGAAATACTACCGGTCGCTCCAGAGATGGTATGACAGTGCGCTTACCGATATGCGCTGTTGCGCAGGCAAGTGAGGCGGGAAGTTAGTGAAGCCAGTAAATGGAATAAGAAAACGAGGCGTCAGTACAGTAATAGAAGATGACCATCAATAAATGTCATGAATACGAGACGTACACGGCTCAATATTCTCGGTCATATTAAAGCGAGCCGTCCGAACAAAACTCTTGGCGACGGCCTTCAACTATTCGCGCGCTGCTACGCACGGGATATCAAATCAATTCAATTCACGCGATCAGGCCCAGAGGACCGCGCGCCACCACAGTTAGAGCTCTCCATCCGTCTCTGTCTTCTGCTGTCTCGAGTTTTCCGTGACTCCCAGCTGCAACAAGTATTCTCTCACTCCATCGATCCACCTCTTTCTAGGTCTTCCCACTGGTCTGCTGCCTGACGGGATCCAGTCCATTGTGATTTTGGGCCATCTTGTTGCCTCCATTCTAACAACATGTCCAGCCCATTGCAGTCTTTTGCTTCTCATCACTCCCAAGATGTTAGGCTCCTTGTACAGCTCATCTAATTCAGTGTTATGGCGTCTTCTCCATTCTCCAGTAGTCTGATCTCTGACTGGTCCAAATATTTTCCTGAGGGCTTTTCTTTCAAATGTTAGCAGTCGCTTAAGGTCTTGTTTTCGAGTGCTCCAGGTTTGACAACCATAAAGTACTACTGGCATTATTAATGTCTTATACAACCGTAGCTTTAGTTGTTGAGAGACACTTCTACATTTTAATATAGGGTCTAGAGAGTGATAGTATCTGTTTCCCGCCTGCAGTCGTGCTTTTATCTCTGCTTCAGTTGATGTTACTTTTGTAAAAAATGATCCAAGGTATTTGAACTCTTTCACATGTTTATACCTGGTGTTGTTCACAATTAAATCTTGAGAGTTCTGGATCTTTCTTCACGCACGGGATATCGCGAAAGTAATTTGCCTCTGTACGTGATACGAAGCAATAACGATGTCTGAAATATTACCCAAAATAATTTTGTAGATTTCTTAACAACTTTCTCGTGGGTAGTTTCTTTGCAGGCTCCCAGAACTAAATTCATTGGCGACTACATTTTTCGCTATGCAGTCGGCACAGTTACATATCTCTTATAATATTTTATTTTTTATCTCAGAATACTTTTATGTTTCCAAAATAAAAGATGCAGCTTATGCATCTGTAACCTTTGAGGATGTTCATTTTTTTTTCAGTCCAATTACATTAGTGATTCTGTTACTACCACAGGTTGAAGTAAAAACTTATTTTCCTTTGAAATTTCTGTAACATTATTTTTCATTTTTTTCCTAGCAGCTTGTGAGAATTTTCTTTTGGAAAGTACTCCATCATATTCTAGGCTGAAAATAGAGTAGCCTACTATTTTTTTAAAAATTTTGTGAACATTTAAAATTATCACTATAAAAAACTGGCAATGCTGTGTGCGAGATGATCTGTAAGTCCTATTTTCGTGCTGTCCACTATAATGAAGCCTTTTATTTCTGTGCCAGATTTGGTTTAAATCATTCCACAGGTTTGTGAGGGTAGCCCAGATATATACACATCCATACACTCTTCTTTATATACTACTTTTCTTCCCCTCCTTCATTGTCTTTACATCTCCTCCTGTCCCCAACCCCCTACCCATCACCTCCCGCCGTGTCTCACTCTAACCATCCCCTCCTGCTCCCCTATCTCCCCATCCCCTCCTCTATGCAACTCAAACTTCCCCACACATGCTCATCCACGTGTATAATCCCTGAAAAGGATGTTGGAAAAGCAGACTGCTGCTACTTCCAAAACATGCCTCTTGTGCCGCACAGCTTAAATGCCAAGGGAATGGAAAATGGAAATCATTTATTTTGCATGACATACAGGTTACCATGCAAAGCAGTCCGGTACTACTCCCTCACAACACGCTTGTTGTGCTGGGCTGCCTACACATTTGTGTGTGTATGGGGGGGGGGGGGGGGGGGGAGAGGGGGCTGGAAACTGTTTCTTGTCCCTGATGCATAGGCTGCCCTGGAAAGCAGATCAATAAGGCAGGTCTATACTATTTCTACACAACACACCTATCTGTGAAGGCTGGCCTATATGGCAGGGACTTCTGCTCTAAGATTTCTGTAAATCTTAGAGCTAGTGCATTATAGCCGCCCCCCCCTCCCCACACCCCAGTTGATCCTCTCGGAGCCATGAGTTTATGTGTCTGGTTTGTCCCACTTTGGTCCAGGGGGCTTGAGAGGAGTTCTTACACCTACATACATATGAAATGCAGATACTGTGATCAGTAGTATATTAAACCTCAAACAGGGATGACGTTTTTTATAACACAAGCGTGTTTGTGGCTTACTTCATACACATGTAAAGAATAGCTGTCTTTATGCTAGTAAAGCAAACATGTATGAACAAAATCCCAGTTTAATCTTAGTTTAGTTAAACAAAGATAAACTTACATTATATGAGCTAAATCATTGTTTAATTAAACAACAATAAAATAAACTTTCCTTGTATCACTTTATAACGGCGAGCATGTATTAACACACACTAATGACTAGTTTGAATCAGTAAACAGCGCAGTTGCATCAGATCCCTGCCAATTACTTTTTTGATTACTAATTATGTAGAAGGTAATTTATGCACTTTGCGATTGTGTTGCTAGCTCGAAATCTGTATCATTTTCTTGCAGGGATTGTTTTTTTTCCTCTTCTGGCTCTCAGTTTATTGTATATTGCTGATTATGTGGACGTACGACAACGCAACGTATCTCTGTGTTAGCTGAAACAGTAAAACAACAATGGAATGGTACAAAACAATGTTTTTCGTGTTTGGCGCGCTTTCTACTTGGGCGCGCACGTTCAAGTGTTAATATTTATCCACTTCAGTGTGTTATTCGTTTTTTCTCTGTGTCCAACAGTCATTCCGCAAAAACACGGTGCGTAATTTACTGCGTGATGTTTTCTGCATGGTCTAACTGCTTCTCTAAGTGAGTACGCTTATCAGCATAATGTAACTGTTTTGTATCCATGTGACCACACTTCAGCACCTGACCTGCTACCCAGGCGAAAATATTAGTTAATGCCTTGCTCTTGCTTCGAGCACTTGGAAGTAGCAACTAACCCGAAATATACTGCTCCAAAGCTATAATTATTATTCTACAAATGCAATAAATATTGATGCAGCTTTGTTCATAGTCTTCAGTCACCAATATAAATACACTTCTAAAAAAACTAAGAAACTCCTCCCGAACAGGCAATGAAGGCCCAATGGTATCGATCGGCCGCCGTGTCATCCTCAGACCACAGGCGTCACTGGATGCGGATATGGAGGGGCATGTGGTCAGCACACCGCTCTCCCGAAAGTATGACAGTTTACGGGACCGGAGCCGCTACTTCTCAATCAAGTAGCTCCTCAGTTTACCTCACAAGGGCTGAGTGCACCCCGCTTGCCAACAACGCTCGGCAGACCGGATGGTCACCCATCCAAGTGCTTGGCCAGCCCAACAGCGCTTAACTTCGGTGATCTGACAGGAACCGGTGTTAGGCCTACCACTGCGGCAAGGCCGTTGGAGCTTACACCTCTAACACTCTTTAAAATGTGTAGATAGCCAGAGAGAAAGAGTAAAACACACAAGTGGTAAACAAACTGAACAGCAAAATAAAAAAAATTAAAAAGAACAAACCATGAATTAATTACTAGCTACAAGAAAGAGCCAGGAACACAAGCACAGGAAACTGGGAACATCTTAACAAAGAATGCAGCATGGCACATACTGAGATACAATAATAGAAATGTCTGCAGAGTGGAAAACATTCTGAGAAACATAGACTACAAACTCTGAGAAACATGGACTACAAACATCATTCCGCACAAACACCACAGTAAAAAGAAATTAGAGATTAAGGACACCTCCACTCACAAACTCTTAAAAGCTCTGTCAGTTAACCTATAGTTCATGTCAACTATCCATATAGGCCAAACATGCAGAAATTTTAAAACTAGATGTTCTGAAAACCTCAGATGCTTAAAAAGTGGCAGTATACACTCCACTTTTGCAGATCATCTCCTTCAAGAAAACTGCCACTAAAAAAACATTGAGAATGATCTTTAGATCCTCAGAGAACAGCAGTAGTACCTATAGAAATCTCACAGTAGAGGATAACTACCACATAAGAGTCTTGATTGAAAATAGAACACTGTGCAACAGAACACCATTTGCCCCACATAAAACATATTAATTAAGCACTCTGAAATATCCAATATATATACAATGTATTAAAAGATGGTTCAAATGGCTCTGAGCACTATGGGACTTAACATCTATGGTCATCAGTCTCCTAGAACTTAGAACTACTTAAACCTAGCTAATCTATGGTCATCAGTCCCCTAGAACTTAGAACTACTTAAACCTAGCTAAACTAAGGACATCACACAACACCCAGCCATCACGAGGCGGAGAAAATCCCTGACCCCGCCGGGAATCGAACCCGGGAACCCGGGCGTGGGAAGCGAGAACGCTACCGCACGACCACGAGATGCGGCCATTAAAAGATGTGGAAACAATGTATACAAGAAACCGACTATAAAAATCCATTTCCGCTAGCAATGTAGTTTTCGAGCTTGCAGTCAACACAAGCTAAACAAAATGCACATGTTATATTTTTTACGCCTTCATTACATAAGCGATCATGAACGTTGTATTACATATTACTGAAATAAATTTGACCTAGAGAAGAGACACTGGTGTCGAAGCGAAACAAGTCTGGGAAAAAAAGAAATAATTTGTCTTGACATAAAGTGGAATTTAAATAACCAAGTTTTACATTGTAAATATGGAAGAAGCGTCAGCAGGACTTGTAATATGAAAATGATTCAAAGACTGAGAATTTCTCAGTGGAGAATAGAGAGATGCATGTTGGAAATTAGTGGATTTAAGAGCACATCGGAAGGGAAGATGTAATTATGACTGGAATGGAGGCGAACTAGGTGAAGGGTTGGCAAATGGACATGTTTCGCATATCGACCACGAAAGTTATTGCTGGTCTCCAAGACATGAGAAAAGACCCAGATTATGACCTATGGGAAGGTGGGTATGTAACGTTGCACGAGCAACGTGAATGTGTCTAGATGGAGCCCACACTGCTAGGAGACTTTATCCAGCAATGAATATCAAATGGCTAATGATGACACTGAAAGTGGGAATCCGGGAGTGATTGACTTCAAGTATTTAATTCATTTTGTGTGCTCAGCCTGCTCATTATATAACGAGATCAGGATGCAGAATCCCAGACACAAATTTGAGTGGTTTAGCTTCTTGTTTCCTAAGATTGGAACTCAAGTTCTTACTGTGTGTTCATCAGTGTAGCCCCGTCGGTGTTATGGCTTCGCTTCCTGTGTGCTGTCCTGAATAGGTGCGCAAGTGGTCTCAGCAGTTAATTCGTATATGTCGCGCCGTGCGCATGCGCGGCGAGAAGGCACGCGCGCCATGTTTTAATAGCCGCGGCGCAGACAAACGAACGTCGGTGGGCGTCGCTCGCTTCACGACCGCCATTGTGTGCGCCATTCACGTCGCAGCGCCATTCAGTGCCCAGCCGCATTCCCTCACGATCCCGCGCATTTTTTCCCCTCGTCTTTTTTCCCTTTCTGCGTCGCCAGCGCTTAGGTGTGCTAAATCAGTCGTCTTCGACATATGACGCACAGACTCCTCAACGACAAAGAAACTACCCGCTTTTTGCTAGCATCCAAATGAATGAAACGGTCGTATGTCAACGTATTTGTCTCTGCGCTAATACATGGAAGCACACGACACATTATTGATGATAGTTCCATCTCTGCTAACGAAACAATGATTGGTATTCGAATTACGTCAGTAACTCGTTGGCATTTTGAAAGAATGCTAATTCTCTCATTTTGTAACAGCGAACCGTAGTATCGTCTGGGCCTGATAAAATGAGCACCTGCCTTACTGACCGTGACAAAGGCACTAGCCTCCTCTCATATTTACAGCCGTAATTAATATTGGCCTCTCGCTTGATCACTGAGATTATAATCCAGCCTGTAGAAGACATTGAAGAAGATTACAAAGCCATTTACATGGGAAGATTACAAGGCGATTTACACTAAAGCGCCAAAGAAACTGGTACATGCATGCGTGTTCAAATATAGAGATAAGTAAAAAGGCAGAATATACGACGCTGCGGTCGGCAACTCCTATTTAATACAACAAGCGTCTGGCGCAGTTGTTAGATCGGTTACTGCTGCTACACTGGCAGTTTAAATGGCTCTAAGCACTATGGGACTTAGCTGCTGAGGTCATCAGTGCCCTTGAACTTACAACTACTTAAATCTAACTAACCTAAGGACATCACACACATCCATGCCCGAGACAGGATTCGAACCTGCTATCGTAGCGGTCGCGCGGTTCCAGACTGTAGCGCCTAGAACCGCTCCGCTACACCGGCCGGCTATAAAGATTTAAGTGAGTTTGAACGTGGTGTTGTAGTCGGCGCACGAGCGATGGTACACAGCATCTCCGAGGTAGCGATGAAGTGCGGATTTTCCCGTATGACCATTTCACGAGTGTACCGTGAATATCAGGAATCCGGTAAAACATCAAATCTCCGACATCGCTGCGGCCGGTAAAAGATCCTGCAAGAACGCGACCAACGACGACTGAAGAGAATCCTTCAACGTGACAGAAGTGCAACCCTTCCGCAAATTGTTATAGATTTCAATAATGGGCCATCAATAAGTGTCAGCGTGAGAACGATTCAGCGAAACTTCATCGGTATGGGCTTTCGGAGCCGAAAGGCCACTCGAGTACCCTTGATGACTGCACGTTACAAAGTGTTACGTCACGCCTGGGCCCGTCAACATCGAAATTGGACTGTTGATGACTGGAAACATGTTGCCTGGTCGGCCGAGTCTCGTTTCAATTTACACTCCTGGAAATGGAAAAAAGAACACATTGACACCGGGGTGTCAGACCCACCATACTTGCTCCGGACACTGCGAGAGGGCTGTACAAGCAATGATCACACGCACGGCACAACGGACACACCAGGAACCCCGGTGTTGGCCGTCAAGTGGCGCTAGCTGCGCAGCATTTGTGCACCGCCGCCGTCAGTGTCAGCCAGTTTGCCGTGGCATACGGAGCTCCATCGCAGTCTTTAACACTGGTAGCATGCCGCGACAGCGTGGACGTGAACCGTATGTGCAGTTGACGGACTTTGAGCGAGGGCGTATAGTGGGCATGCGGGAGGCCGGGTGGACGTACCGCCGAATTGCTCAACACGTGGGGCGTGAGGTCTCCACAGTACATCGATGTTGTCGCCAGTGGTCGGCGGAAGGTGCACGTGCCTGTCGACCTGGGACCGGACCGCAGCGACGCACGGATGCACGCCAAGACCGTAGGATCCTACACAGTGCCGCAGGGGACCGCACCGCCACTTCCCAGCAAATTAGGGACACTGTTGCTCCTGGGGTATCGGCGAGGACCATTCGCAACCGTCTCCATGAAGCTGGGCTACGGTCCCGCACACCGTTAGGCCGTGTTCCGCTCACGCCCCAACATCGTGCAGCCCGCCTCCAGTGGTGTCTCGACAGGCGTGAATGGAGGGACGAATGGAGACGTGTCGTCTTCAGCGATGAGAGTCGCTTCTGCCTTGGTGCCAATGATGGTCGTATGCGTGTTTGGCGCCGTGCAGGTGAGAGCCACAATCAGGAGTGCATACGACCGAGGCACACAGGCCCAACACCCGGCATCATGGTGTGGGGAGCGATCTCCTACACTGGCCGTACACCTCTGGTGATCGTCGAGGGGACACTGAATAGTGCACGGTACATCCAAACCGTCATCGAACCCGTCGTTCTACCATTCCTAGACCGGCAAGGGAACTTGCTGTTCCAACAGGACAATGCACGTCCGCATGTATCCCGTGCCACCCAACGTGCTCAAGAAGGTGTAAGTCAACTACCCTGGCCAGCAAGATCTCCGGATCTGTCCCCCATTGAGCATGTTTGGGACTGGATGAAGCGTCGTCTCACGCGGTCTGCACGTCCAGCACGAACGCTGGTCCAACTGAGGCGCCAGGTGGAAATGGCATGGCAAGCCGTTCCACAGGACTACATCCAGCATCTCTACGATCGTCTCCATGGGAGAATAGCAGCCTGCATTGCTGCGAAAGGTGGATATACACTATACTAGTGCCGACATTGTGCATGCTCTGTTGCCTGTGTCTATGTGCCTGTGGTTCTGTCAGTGTGATCATGTGATGTATCTGACCCCAGGAATGTGTTAATAAAGTTTCCCCTTCCTGGGACAATGAATTCACGGTGTTCTTATTTCAATTTCCAGGAGTGTATGTCGAGCGGATGGGTGTGTACGGGTATGGAGACGACTTCATGATCCATGGATCCTCCATGTCAGTAGTGGACTGTTCAAGTTGGTGGGGGCTCTGTAATGGTGTGGGGCATGTGCAGTTGGAGTAATATGGGACCCATGGTATGTCTATATACGACTCTGACAGCTGACAAGTACGTAAGCATCCTGTCTGATCACCTGCATCCATTCTTGTCTATTGTACATTCCGACGGATTCGGGCAATTCCAGCAGGACAGTGCGACACCTCACTCGTCCAGAATTGTCACAGAGTGGGTGCAGGAACATTCGTCAGATTTTATGCACTTCCTCTGGCCACCAAATTCTCCAGACATGCATCTAATCGAACATATCTGGGATGTCTTGCAACGTGCTATTCAGAAGAGATCTCCACCACGTAGTACTCTTACGGATTTATGGACAGTCCTGCAAGATTCATGGTGTCAATTCCCTCCAACACAACTTCAGACATTAATCGAGCCCATGCGAGGTCCTGCTGCGCCACTTCTGCGTGCTCACTGGGGATCTACATGATATGAGGCGGGCGTACCAGTTTCTTTTGCTGTTCAGTGTATGAGCGGCGTAATGACACAGCTATATTGGGTAAAAGTCCGAGATACAAACAAAAAAAGCTTACTCAGTCACTTCATGTCATAAGGCAGAAATTGCTGACAGAGAAGGCTACAACTGAGCTATTTGTACAAATTATTGTACTTGCAGTCAAGGCTCAGTCAACAGGAGAGAAACCACACGCAACAAATGCCGAAATATACTGGAAAATTAAGGTGAATGAGAGAGAGTCTGTCAGGTGATACTGGGGTGGCAGTAGAACTTTAAACGACACTTGAGTGGCAGCACTGACGATTCCGAGGTTCGGCTGCAGTCGTCCTTTGCAGCTCTCATTTCAGTATTTATTAATCGAGTTGTCCCCACAAATGATTGACATGATTATGAAACAGCTTACTCGACAAAAACTGGGAGGTGTCCCTAAACATCTAAGGCATCAACACTTACATTGTTGCTACAACATGGCGTCTAAGTTGTTGGTTCATTTGCTAGAGGCAGAGTGTACGTATCGCAGGAAAATGTGTTGACTACAGCGTGCTGGTCCAAAAAGTGCGATCCACTGGTCTCCTTGGGTGCTATTTAGAACCTTGGCTCACTAAGAATATAGTCGACAGACAAAAGTAGCGCATCTTGCTACAGCCAACATAAGAGAGTCTTCTGCAGTGGCACGTCCTTGCGTGTAAAAGTAATAAAGTTTCTAAAAGGATTTCAATTAAATAGAAACCCCTATCTTAGCGATAGTTAGAAACTGTGTAATACAACTGTATATTGAATCACAAAAATTAAGAAAAAGGACCTGTGTCTCAATGCATTATCATTATCTATGTATCATCTGTAGACGGCATTTGCATCACGCTTACACTCAGGTGACAAAAATCATGGCATAGCTATCTGCACATGAGCAGACAGCGGTAGTATCGAGTACACGAGCTATAAAAGGGCAGTGTATTGGCGGAGTAGTCATTTGTAATTCACATGAAAAGGTTTCCGACGTCATTATGGCAGCACGATGGGAACGCGGAATGGCAACTGGAGTTAGACGCATGGGGCATTCAGTTTCGGAAATCTTTAGGGAATTCAGTACTGCGAGATTCACGGTCTCAAGAGTGACGAGAATACGAAATTTCGGGCACAACCTCTCATTACGGACAACACTTAACGACCGTGAGCAGCGGCGTTAGCGTAGAGTTGTCACTCCTAATAGATAAGCAACGCTACATGAAATAACCGCAGAAATCAATGTGGGACGTACGATGATCGTAACCGTTGGGATGGTGCAGTGAAATTTGGCTTTAATGGGTTATGGTGGCAGATGACCGACGCGAATGCCTTTGCTAACAGCACGACACCGCCTGCAGCGCCTCTCCAGGGCTCCTGACCATATCGATGTCTGGATAACCGTGGCTGGTCAGATGAGTCGCGATTTCATTTGATAATGTGGTGCCAGCGCAAGGCACCACACTTGCTAGGCTGTAGACTTCAAATCGGCCGCGGTCCGTCAGTACACATCGGACCCGCGACTCGCCACTGTCGACGCTAGCAGACCTAGCGCCGCCACTCGGCTGATCTTAAGAGACAAGCTAGCGCACTGCCCAGTTCTACAGCCGACTTTAATAGAAATGGTTCACTTGTTATAGCTTCAGAGATCTCATTTGCAGAGACGCTAGTTAGCGCAGCCTTCAGCTAAGTCAGTAGCTACGACCTAAGCAGGCGCCACCTACAATTTATGCATTGCCAATTGATCTATATGTGTGAGGCAATCAGAATTGTAAAGAAGTATTCTCTGTTCAGTCTATAACTGCAGTTGTAAACATTATTGTACAAAGTCAAGATCGACGTTCATCGCTGATGATGAATTAAAGCTAAGTATTTAATTGTATTCCTGTCTACTAACTTTCTAATCACATAAGATGTTCCAGGTACATCGCGTCAAGTATAGTTCATTGAGCCTCACGTCAGCCTACGTGATCAACGCGCGCAATGGCCTCACCTCGTGATCAGACTAAGCGTCAAATTGCGTGACTCAGGCCCATAGTTCCGCCTCATACACAACAGGTAACAGCTGATGGGAGGGTTCGAGTGCGGTGCGGACTCCACGAAGCCATGCACACAGGTTGCGAACAGGGCCCTATACTGCGGGTGGATCCATGATGGCGTGGGCTGTGTGTAGGTGGAATGGACGGTGTCCTCTGGTCCAAATGAGCCGATCATTAACTGGAATTGGTTATGTTCGGCTACTTGGAGACCACTCATGGGCCTCACGTTCCCAAACAATGTCGGATTTCATGGCTGACAATGCACCATGTCTTTTTTTTTGGGTCATCAGTCTTCAGATTGGTTCGATGCGGCCCGCCACGAATTCCTCTCCAGTGCCAGCCTCTTCGTCTCAGAGCAGCACTTGCAACCTTCATCCTCAATTTGTTGGATGTTATCCAATCTTTGTCTTCCTCTACAGTTTCTGCGCTCTACAGTACCATGGAAGTCATTCCCTGATGTCTTAACAGATGTCCTGTCGTCCTATCCCTTCTCCGTCCCACAGTAGAGGTGTCATGGTGTCATAGAGTTGTTCCCTTGGAGAGTGAAGGATTTGCCCCCTCTCCACCCCGCCCTCCTCTTTGGCATGACGAAGAAAGTACCGGGACTCATCGCACCACGTTCTGCCGCTGCGCCGACATCCGATGACGTCCAATGGCGATGGTCAGTTCGTTGGCTGCGGAGGCCCATCGTTAGGAGCGTTATGTGCACTTCGTGTTTGGACACATTTGTACTCTGCCAATCATTAAAGTCTGATTTTAGTTCTGCCACAGTTTTCGCCTGTCTTTTTTTTTAGCATTATGCCCATCCTGTGATGTCCCACATATGTAACGAGGGGTGGCCGCCCAACCTCACGACGGTTTCACATTCTGTTTCATCACGTTCTGAAGACACTGACCGTAGCACTCCTCGAATACTCGACAAGTCGTGCAGTTTCCGAGCTATCACAGTGTACATTGATGAGCCAGAACATTATGGCCTCTGTGCAGACTGTTAGCAAGAAATTTCGAGTGAAATGACGGATGTCTGAAACTTGCAGCCACGATATATCTGTGCAGAGTATTCTGGCCAACAACAGGTGAATACTGACGAAAAAGAAATTACACGGAAGTTCAGTGCCTTTTCGCCACAATTAACCTGAAGATGCGCATAAGACTTCAAGCAGAAATATCGTGACAGCAAGGTGCAGACATACGGCAAATCGCCCGAAATTTCATGGAATATTTACAACCACTGCGCACCTTAGGAATGAGTCTGGCCAGTGACGTTGCGCTCACGTACGAGATAAGGAAAGTATACACTGACGTAAAAACGTCATGGGACACCGATATCGACATATGCAGATGGCGGTAGCATCGCGTACACGAGATGTAAAAGAGCAGTGTACACGCGGAACTGGTGATTGATGTGGAAACGTGTCAGGGGTCAGTACGGTCGCTCGACGGTAATTAACAGACCTTGAATAATGAACAATAGCCTGAGCTAGACGCATTGGACATCTCATTTTGGAAATAGAGAATTCAATGTTCCGAGACTCACTGTGTCAGGAGTGTGACGAGAATACCAAAATTCAGACCTTACCTCTCACTGCAGATAACGCGTCGGTCAGCGAGCTTTTCTTAACGGCTCAGAGCCTCAGCGTTGGCGTAGAGTTGACAGTGCTAATAGACAAGCAATTATGCGTGAAATGACCGTTGAAATAGATGTGGAACGTATGACGAACATATCTGTTAGGCCAGTGCGGCGAAATTTTACGTTAATGGGCTGTGGCAGCAGACGGCCGACGCGGGTGCCTTAGTGCCCGTCCTGGGCTCGTGACCATATCGATTAGATCCTAGACGGCTGGAAATCCGTGACGTGGGCAGATGAGTTCCGGTTTCAGTTCGTAGAGCGGATGGTAGGTTTTAGGTCAGGCAACGAAACCATGGACCCGGGTTGTCAACAGTAAACTGCGCAAACTGGTGGTGGCTCTGCAATGGCGTGGATTGTGTTTGATTGGAAATGGCTAGGTCCTCTGGTCCAATTTAACCGATGATGGAAGTGTCTGGCTACTTGGAGGCCAGATTTTAATAAAAAAAATATAAAAGATTAAAAATCAACACCTAAAAAATTAAAGCCAACAACATTGCCAGAGAAACAATTCTAGGATATTAGGACAAAAAATTCAAATTAAGACTTGGACTTCGTGTTCCAAAACAACAACGGAATATTTATGGCTGACAATGTGCAATGTCAACGGACCACAATTATTACGGAGTGGTTTGAAGAACGTTCTGGACAATTCGTCCGACATACGACGTAATCGAGATGTCAGTATGTGCACAAACTCCATCATCGGAGACACTTTCGTAATTATGGAAAGCTATAGAACCATGAACCCCATGAACTGTGGACCTTGCCGTTGGTGGGGAGGCTTGCGTGCCTCAGCGATACAGATAGCCGTACCGTAGGTGCAGCCACAACGCAGGGGTATCTGTTGAGAGGCCAGACAAACGTGTGGTTCCTGAAGAGGGGCAGCCTTTTCAGTAGTTGCAGGGGCAACAGTCTGGATGATTGACTGATCTGGCCTTGTAACACTAACCAAAACGGTCTTGCTGTGTTGGTACTGCGAACGGCTGAAAGCAAGGGGAAACTACAGTCGTAATTTTTCGGGAGGGTATGCAGCTTTACTGTATGGTTAAGTGATGATGGCGTCCTCTTGGGTAAAATATTCCGGAGGTAAGATAGTCCCTCATTCGGATCTCTGCGTGGGGACTACTCAAGAGGACGTCGTTATTAGGGGAAATAAGACTGGCGTTCTACGGATCGGAGAGTGGAATGTCAGAGCCCTTAATCGGGCAGGTCGGTCAGAAAATTTAAGAAACGAAATGGATCTGTTAAAGTTAGATATAGCGGGAATTATTGAATTTCAGTGGCAGGAAGAACATGACTTCTGGTCACGTGAATACAGGGTTATAAATACATAATCAAATAGAGGTAATGCTAGAGCTGGTTTAATAATGAATAAAAATTGGAGTACGGGTAAGCTACTACAATCATCATAGTGAACGCATTATTGTGACCAAGATAGCCCACGCCTACTACAGTAGTACAAGTTTATAAGCCAACTAGCTCCGCAGATGACGAAGAAATTGATGAAATGTATGATGAGCTAAAATACATTATTCAGATAGTGAAAGAGAAAAAAAATTAATATACATGGGTGACAGTAAGAAAAGGAAACGAAGCAAACGTAGTAGGTGAATATGGAATGGGGGTAAGAAATGAAAGAGGAAGCCGCCTGGTAGAATTTTGGTTCAGGAATCATGAAAGAAGGTTGTATACATGGAAGAGGCCTGGAGATAGTAGAAGGTTTCAGATAGATTGTATAATGGTAAGAGAGAGATTTAGGAACCAGGTTTTAAATTGTAAGACATTTTCAGGAGCAGATGTGGACTCTGACCACTATCCATTCGTTATTAACTGTAGATTTAAAATGAAGAAACTACAAAAAGGTGGGAATTTAAGGACATGGGACCCGGATAAACCGACAGAACCAAAGGTTGTAGAGAGTTTCAGGGAGAGCATAAGGGAACGATTGACAGGAATGGGGGAAAGAAGTACAGTAGAAGAAGAATGGGTAGCTCTCAGGGATGAAGTAATGAAGGCAGCAGAGGATCAAGTAGGTAAAAAGACGAGGGCAAGTGCAAATCGTTGGGTAACAGAAGAAATATTGAATTTAATTGATGAAAGGAGAAAATATAAAAATGCAGTAAATGAAACAGACAAAAAGGAATACAAACGTCTCAAAAATGAGATCGACAGGAAGTGCAAAATGACTAAGCAGGGATGGCTAGAGGACAAATGTAAGGATGTAGAGGTTTATCTCACTAGGGGTAAGATAGATACTGCCTATAGGAAAATTAAAGAGACCTTTGCAGAAAAGAGAACCACTTGTGTGAATATCAAGAGGTCAGATGGAAACCCAGTACTAAGCAAAGAAGGGAAAGCAGAAAGATGGAAGGAGTATATAGAGGGTCTATACAAGGGCGCTGCACTTGAGGACAATATTATGGAAGTGGAAGAGCATGTAGGTAAGGTTAAATGGGAGATATGATACTGCGTGAAGATTTTGACGGAGCAGTCGAAACAGGTCCCGGGAGTAGGCCACATTCCATTAGAACTACTGACAGCCTTGTGAGAGCCAGTCCTGACAAACCTCTACATTCTGTTGAGCAAGATGTATGAGACAGGCGAAATACCTACAGACTTCAAGAAGAATGTAATAATTCGAAGCCGGCCGGAGTACCCGAGCGGTTCTAGGCGCTTCAATCTGGAACCGCGCGACCGCTGCGGTCGCAGGTTCGAATCCTGCCTCGGGAATTGATGTGTGTGATGTCTTTAGGTTAGTTAGGTTTAAGTAGTTCTACGGTCTAGGGGACTAATGACCTCAGATTTTAAGTACCATAGTGCTCAAAGCCATTGGAACCATTTGAATAATTCCAACCCAAAGAAAGCAGGCGTTGACAGACGTGAAAATTACCGAACTATCAGTTTAATAAGTCACGGCTGAAAAATGCTAACGCGAATTCTTTACAGACTAATGGAAAAGCTGGTAGAAGCCGATCTCGGGGAAGGTCAATTTGGATTCCGTAGAAATATTGGAGCACGTGAGGCAATACTTACCCGACGACTTATCTTAGAAGGTAGATTAAGGAAAGGCAAACCTACGTTTATAGCATTTGTAGACTCAGAGAAAGCTTTTGACAATGTTGACTGGAATAATCTCTTTCAAATTCTGTAGGTGGCAGGGGTAAAATATAGAGAGCGAAAGGCTGTTTACAGTTTGTACAGAAACCAGATGGCGGTTATAAGAGTCTAGGGGCATGAAAGGGGAGCAGTGGTTGGGAAGGGAGTGAGACAGGGTTGTAGCCTATCCCAGATGTTATTCAGTCTGTATACTGAGCAAGCAATAAAGGAAACAAACGAAAAATTCGGAGTAGGTATTAAAATCCATGGGGAAGAAATAAGATCTTTGAGGTTCGCCGATGACATTGTAATTCTGTGAGAGACAGCAATGGACTTGGAAGAGCAGCTGAACGGAATGGACAGTGTCTTGAAAGGAGGATATAAGATGTACATCAACAGAAGCAAAACGTGGATAATAGAATGCAATCGAATTAAGTCGGGTGATGTTGAGGGAACTGGATTAGGAAATGAGACACTTAAAGTAGTAGATGAGTTTTGCTATTTGGGGAGCAAAATATCTGATGATAGCCGAAGTAGAGACGATATAAAATGTAGACTGACAATGGCAAGAAAAGAGTTTCTGAAGAAGAGAAATTTGTTAACATCGAGTATAGATTTAAGTGTCAGGAAGTCGTTTCTGAAAGTATTTGTATGGAGTGTAGTCATGTATGGAAGTGAAACATGGACGATAAATAGTTTGGACAAGAAGAGAACAGAAGCTTTCGAAATGTGGTGGTACGGAAGAATGCTGATGATTACATAGGTAGATCACATAACTAAAATTGAATGGAATTAGGGAGAAGAGAAATTTGTGGCAAAAATTGACTAGAAGGAGGGATCGGTTGGTAGGACATTTCAAAGCATTAAGCGATTACAAATTTAGTATTGGAGGCAGGGTGGAGGGTAAAAATCGTAGAGGGAGACCAAGAGATGAATACACTATGCAAATTCAGAAGGATGTATGCTGCAGTAGGCACTGGGAGATGAAGAAGCTTGCACAGGATAGAATAGCATGGAGAGCTGCATCAAACCAGTATCTGGACTGAAGAACACAAAAACAACATAGAGGCAGCCTGGTTCAGTATTTCTGCAGGGGACTTCCAATGGTTTGTTGTGTCCATGTCGCGTCGAGTTGTTGCTCTGCACAGGGCAAAAAAGAGGTGTGACGCGGTGGCAGGAGTTATCCCATGGCTTTGTCGCCTGTGCGTATAAGCGGTGCGGTGACGAATTGGGATTCATTTCAGCGACGATACGGAACGCAAATGGGGAAATCCACTAACGTAAGTGACTCTGACGAAGGGCTGATTACTGTGGTCCGGCGACTGGGAGCGAACATTTCGCAAACGTCGAAGCTGGTCGGCTCTTCGATTTTTGCTGTCGTTGGCGTCTGTGCGAAGTGGTTGACGAACGGTGAAACCGCGAGAGGGCGACAAGGTGCAGACATCGACGCCTCGTCACGGAACGTGATTTCGGAGACTTGAGCGCTTTGTAAAGAAGGACAGGTGGCGATCTGTGGCTGACCAGACGACAGGATACGATACTGCTGGTGGTGGTACAAGCACGTTGTACAAGCCCTCTCTCCATTCGTTCACGCACTGTACGTGGTTGCGAACAACAGGTCCAGTCTTATTCGAACGGCGCTCGTAGCACTGACGGAAAAAATCAGTTTACATTAGATGACTAACACGTAGATAGATCTCTACATTTTCCCAGAAACTAATTAATTTCGAATCCCTCAGTTCCGACCAAGGTATTTGGGAGTTTTCTTTAGATCATAAGGCGAATACCAATACCGAACATCCCAACCGACATTCCCTTTGCTCCACTTCCGGTCAAATGGAAAATATTTGGCTGAAATGAACGAGGTTGGAAATAAAAGATATAAAAGAAGAAAACAATAAACACAGCCCTAGGAACGTCAGCGTAGTAGGTACACGGTACATAACCAAGCCATCAACTCTCTACACACACGAACCGATACACAGAGATACACTTGTCTCTGGCATTATTGTCTAAAACATATCACCCCGCAAACGAAATAAAAATAGTCTCGGTCGCCTTATCCCGGACAATGTTTTCGTCAAGTTTTCCTTGGTTGTAACGCGAATGACGATACAGGTGTAAAACACTGAAGAACCAAAGAAACTGGTACAACTGTCTAATATAGTGCAGGGCCCCTGCGGGCACGTTTAAGTGCCACAACACGATGTGGCATGGACTCGACTAATGTCTGAAGTAGCGCTGGAGGGAACTGACACTATGAATCCTGCAGGGCTGTCCGTAAATCTGAAAGAGTACGAGGAGGTGGAGATCTGTTCTGAACAGTACGTTGCAGTCCTCAACACTGTTCATGTCTGGGAGATTCGGTGGCCAGCAGAAGAGTTTAAACTTCGAAGAGTGTTCTTGGAGCCACTCTGTAGCAATTCTGGACGTGTGAAGTGTGGCATTGCCACGCTGGAGTTGGCAAGTCCTTCAGAATGGACAATGGACGTGAATGGATGCTTACGTACGTTTCAGTCAGAGTCGAACCTAGACGTATCATGGGTCCCATATCACTCCAACTGCACATCATTACAAAGCCTCCACCAACTTGAACAGTCCCCTGCCGACATGCAGGATCCATGGATTCATGAGGCTGTCTCCATACCTGTACACGTCCATCCGCTCGATTCAATTTGAAACGAGACTCGTCCGACCTGACAACATGTTTCCAGTCATCAACAGTGCAATGTCGTTGTTGACGGGCCCAGACGAGGCGTAAAGCTTTGTGTCGTGTGGTCATCAAGGGTATACGAGTGGATCCTCGGCTCCAAATGCCTATATCGATGATGTTTCATTAAATAGTTCGCATGCTGAGACATGTTGAACTCCCAGAATTGAAATCTGCAGGAATTTGTGGAAGGGTTGCACTTCTCTCACGTTGAGCGATTCTCTTCATTCGTCTTTGGTCCCGTTCTTGCATGATCTTTTTCTGTCCGCAGCGATGTATGTGATCTAATGTTTTACCAGATTCCTGGTATTCACGGTACACTCGCGAAATGGTCGTACTGGTAAATCCCCACTTCATAGCTGCTTCGGAGATGCTGTGTCGCATCGCTCGTGCGCCGATTATAACACCACTTTCAAACTCATCAAATCTTGATAACCTGCCACTGTAGCAGCAGTATCCGATCTAACAATTGCATCTGTCATTTGTTGCCTTATATAGGCATTGCCGACCGCATTGCAGTATTCTGCCCGTTTGCATATCTGTGTATTTGAATACACATGCCTATACCATTGTCTTTGGGGCTTCAGCTTATAACCTTACTGAAACGTCAGAAGCTTGCCAGTCTATGTCATGGCGATAGTAATAATCCAAAGACGCTCCAGCACTTGTTTTGTTTGTCGGTCAGCCTTCTTTCCCTGTTTCGCTCAATTATGAAGTATACACTATGTGATCAAAAGTATCCGGACGCCTATTAGTTGACATTAATGTGAGGCGTGTCATCTCTTCATCTTTATGACGACTTGAACTTTGCTGGGGACACTTTCAGTGAATTGGGAAGGAAAGCCCATTTTTACTAAAGAGGCGAAACCACGTAAGTTAGAGATGTTTCACGGTGGGGTGCGTCAAAGTCGACGTTCTAACTCATCCCAATAGTATTCGAAAGGGTTTAGGTCGGAACTATGGGCAGGTTAGGGTACTTCAGGAATGTTGTTGTCCACACACCAGAGCGTCACAGATGCTGCTTTATGACACGTTGCGTTAACATTCTGATTCCAACAACTGGCGTCTCCGATATTTTCCCCTACTGTACGCAGTACAGTGCAGTAAAATTCATTTCCTTCCCCGTGTAGCGGACTGCCGGCCGGAGTGACACTATGGGACTTAACATCTGAGGTCATCAGTCCCCTAGAACTCAGAACTACTTAAACCTAACTAACCTAAGGACATCACACACATCCATGCCCGAGGCAGGATTCGAACCAGCGACCGTAGCAGTCGCGCGGTTCCAGACTGAAGCGCGTAGAACCGCTCTGCCATACCCGCCGGCCTATGAGGTCTGTTCAAGAAATTCCTGAACTACGTGCACAAAATTTTTCTGCGTTTACCGTTTACTTATTGTGCGATGTCTCCCTCGAAATACTCTCCTCCACAATTGATACACCGCTCCCAACGCCGTTTCTACTTCCGGAAGCAGTCTTCGTACGCCTCTTGCTGTATCGCGCGATACGCCGTCTGCGAATTTTCTTTTATCTCGTCTGCCGTTGCAAATCTTTTCAACGGAATTTTCAACTCTGGAAATAAAGAAAAGTCCACAGAGGCCGGGTCTGGAGAGTACGGAGGACGAGGCAGCACAGTGATTTCGTTTTTTATTCAATAGTGACCCACCAACAGTGATGAATGTTCCGGCCCGTTATCGCGATGCAAGAGCCATTTATCGTCTCGCCACATTTCAGGCCGTCTGCTTCTCACATTTTCTCGCAGGCGTCGCAACACGTCCCGATAGTACCATCGATTAATGGTTAGTCCCTGTGGCAGGAATTCATGGTGAACTAATCCTTCAGAGTTAAAGAAAACTATCTACATTGCTTCGCCATTTGACCTGACGAGATTTTTTTTTTTTTGTGTAGAAACTTCCCGTATCTATCATCACCAGTTATAAGTGTATTAACAAACAGTCCGTTCTCCTTTGCGTGATCCAAAAGCTCTTCACAGACTGCAAGGCGAAGGTCGTTATGGTCATGACTCATGAGTACTGGGTCGAACCTGGCGGCAATACGAAGCATTCCAAGATGCTGTGTCAGAATTTCATGACAAGATCAACTGAAATGTTACATCGTCCGGCCATTTTTAAACTGTGGGAACTATTCGTAACACCGAGTACGACTTAAGCAGTCATCACCGTAGGCTTCCTGTATCCAAAAAATGTCTCTGAGCACTATGGGACTTAACATCTGAGGTCATCAGTCTCATAGAACTTAGAACTACTTAAATCTAACTAACCTAATAACACCACACACATCCATGCCCGAGGCAGGATTCGAACCTGCGACCGTAGCAGTCACGCGGTTCAAACTGATGCGCCCAGAACCGCTCGGCCACAGCGGCAGGCTTTCCTGTATCATTTAGTGCGTCTCTATAGGAGTTTTCTTGAGTTTCACGCAAAATTTAAGGCGGGCACGTTGCTCCTCTAACTCTGCCGTCTTGAAATTCGGAAGCTATGTGGCACAACTTTCCATTCAATACAACGCTGAACAGCAATAACTAACAGACATTCAACAATGAAACTTTCGGCAGTTATACATTATAAGCACAGGCGTCTGCAAGAATGCCAACCTATCTCGTTCCACACCATTAGAGCAAAATTACGCCTGTTCCGGAGCTTTTTGAACAGACTTCGCAAACCCAGAGCCTTCCATCGCTGTGGCGAAACGTGTAGCTCGAATTACTTCATTACAGTCATCCACTGTCGAGTGTCGTTGCTCTGCTCCACCCCCTCAAAGGAGCTTAGCACTGGCTACAGAAAATTGCAGCTAATAAAGAGAGGCTCGACCATAATACCCCCCCTTTTAAACGCCTACGCATAGTCAGTGTGCTAGCTGCACTCTTGGTAACACTTTCGAACTGTGGAATGATTCCTTCCGCTGATCTCAAGAGGTATTTGATAATCACCCCCTGAACTCCTAATCTGTCCCTGTCCTTCAACACATGAGATCCGCCTGGTCTTGATTTAGCTGTGGTTGTTCCTTCGTGTTTCCACTTCACTATCATATCACTAACCGTTGGCTTAGGCAGCTTTAGAACGGTTGAAATAGCCCTGATGGATTTGTTACTCAGTTGGCATCTTAGTCCACGCCCGACGTCACATTGCTCTCCTGAGAGAGCTCTTCTGCTGTTACTGACAGCACAATACTCCCGACCTCCTTCCGTTCTGGCCGGTCGGCCTCTCGAGCCATCTAATGATGAATACTGCATTACGTAGAGGTGTCCGGGTACATCTGGTCAGCTGCTGCATAAACGTTAACTATCATTACACAAACCACTATTTTGTCTTTGAGATATAGTAATACTGGATAGATGTATGATTGACCCGTACTGACGAGACAGTGTAAGCTGCATCCTAGCATATATTACTCATCCTACGCGCTGAGCTATGTCAATCTCAAATCAAAAAATGTTCAACTGTGTGTGAAATCTTATGGGGCATAACTGCTAAGGTCATCAGTCCCTAAGCTTACACACTGCTTAACCTAAATTATCCTGAGCACAAACACACACACCCACGCCCGAGGGAGGACTCGAACCTCCTCCGGGACCAGCCGCACAGTCTATGACTGCAGCGCCCTAGACCGCTCGGCTAATCCCGCGCGGCTATGTCAGTCTCAATAACGTTATTAGATAGAGGGTGGTCAGAAAGAGTCTGAAAAGCTTATGAGGGTGTTGCATGGTAGGTTGCGCTGAGAAAGAATCGTTAAGAAATAAATTCGATCCGTTCCACCGTTTCCGATTTAAATAGCATTAAAGTTAGCGAAGCAGGCCGTTGCGCCCATATTGGAGCACTTGCACGCGCTCAATGGAGTAATAAACGGACGTCTCTGAGTCAGTGAGTTACCACTTGTTCAAATACTCATCACCAGTTTAAATGTGCCTTTTTCGGAAGAGATAAATTTGAGCCAGATGAGCTAAAGCTATGTTTGTTCGATTTGAGGAAAACAAAGGAAGAAAACGTTTGGCGACACTGTCTCTGGCAGGCAGCTTCGATTTGCGCGCGTTGCTACCTGATTGGTTAACTTCAATTCTAATTAAATTGGAAACGGCGCAACGCATCGAATGATTTTTTGGATCACTTATTCAGCAGAACCAATCCTGCAAAAGCCTTACAAGCTTGTCAGACTTTATTACTAGCTTGTCAGCCTCTATTATGTGTGTGTTGTCATTTGCATCAGTCGACAGGTAGTGCAGACAAACTTTTTCATTACACTGGCAATATTGGAAATCCCTTGCGAAATATTGTCAACTAGAATCTCTCATACTCCACTCCCAGCTGGCTGGTATTTGGCTAAAATGTCAAAAACTGCTGAATAATGATACGGATCTCAGTCGAGTCTTAGGTACTATCACTCTTTTTATCTTATATTGGAAATTCCACGAATTCCATTTTCCATTCTTCAAATATTGTGACTGTTGGCAATAATCATTAACAGTATAACAGTTATTTCCAGTATTAACCATAGATCACGCTGAAACGCGTTAGAACGCCACACTTGTCCTTGACGGGAAGCTGGAGTTTTGATGCCTGCTGGCAATTACCTACTTTCTGAAACCGTGCTTCATTTCGTAGTGTACCCATCTCGTTGTGACGAGTGACCAATTAAGACGAGCCGAGAGTCTGTGTCGGGACTGGGAAACATGAGGGAGGTACTGAAAGACAAGAGCCTTGAGGCAGGTCGGATAGCTCAGTTGGTAAGAGAACCGGCAGTTGCAGTAAGGCGCAGTTGTAGCCTGTCCAGTAAGTTTTAAATATATGGTACCATTGCTTGTATTTGGAGATGTCCTGCGAGACCTCGCGAGGAGCGTAGGCCGCACATGCGGACCACACACGCTGAGACACGCGCCTACTTGTCGGCCGAGGTGAGCTCTGCGCCGCCCAGACGGCGGGAGCCTCGGTTGCGGCCGGCGCGCTGGGCGGCGGTGTGTGAGTCACACCGTGGGCCGCGGAGCGCGGGGTCAGGCGCCGCCCACGCGCCGTCCAGCCGCCGCCGCTGCTGACTCAGCCGGTGGGCCGCGTGTCAGGGGCGGGCCCGCAGCCGCGCAGTCGCTTCCTGGCTCACTGGGTCAGTAGGTGTCAGGTAGCACTCTGAGTGCTGCCTCCAGTTATTTCCGGTATCACCATAGGAGGCGAAGAGCGAGGCGGGGGAGGGGAGGCGGTCATTTGACGAGAGTATAGCTTACCGATGGATGCGTAGGTAAGAAGGAGATGCCCCAGAGGTCATCGCTGGCATCACTACTCTTTTGTATCCATACATACTATAAAAATATACGTATGTATGTACGAGGGTTGCCCAGAAAGTGATGCACCGCATTTTTCTTCAACAACAGTTAATTGAACATAATGAGAATTACACACACGAAAGAATGGTGTTTTATCTACGAACCTTATTTTTCAGCGTAATCTCCACACAGTTTTACGGCCTTCCTGCAGCGAGAAACAAGGGCGTGTACGCCCTGTCGGTACCAACCCTTCTCATGGTGGCGGTGCCAGTGCTTCACTGTGGAATTACCTTCTCTTCGTCCTCAAAATGTCTTCCACGAATGACATCCTTTAATGGCCCAAACAAGTGGAAGTCCGAGGGTTTAGGTCAGGGCTGTCGAGTGGATGGTCTCCCCAACCACTGCCAATCGTGGCGCTCCGCCGGATAGACTTCTGATTACCTCACCCTCCGTGCCAAGCGACTAACTATACTTCTGTCGACAGGAGATACTCCGTAGACTTTGCACAAGCGTTTTTGAATATTTCCCTGTTTCTTTTTCTGCAGTGAGAAATTCAATGACGGTACATTGCTTGTAACGTACATCACCCACAGACACCATTTTGAAACTGTGCTGCAGCTACACTATCTGTCGGAAGCGACGGAAACTTGTCGCGCTCACTCAGGAAATTTCAAATAATACATAGGTAACTTTTCGCATTCGTAGCATTGTTTTAGACTGAGAAAAAAAGCGGTGCATTACTTATGGGCAACCTTCGTACGTGTGTGTGTGTGTGTGTGTGTGTGTGTGTGTGTGTGTTTGTGCGTGTGTGTGTGCATTACGTTCCACCTCTGCTCCTAAACCACTGGATCAATTTCAAACTTGGCACACGTATCCGTTACTGTCAGACGACAATCGCTTCGATAGTAAAAAGGAATGAAGGAGTTGAGCTCTCTTAGTTATAAAAATTGTGAAGCGTGAAAATCTGCCGCATGACGCATGACGTTTAAATGTATTAATTCACTGCCGTTAGCTCTATCGACAGTACATTTTGCAGACAATATCCACATATGCCGTTGAATGTACCTACCAAATTATTCACCTGTCAAAGTAAATGACACGTATTGCCGAAACTATAAAATTGAACGTTCTGTTCGAAACATGTTGTTTATAACGTAATTCTGGCTGAAACCATCTTTCTGCCGCGAGGGAGGAATATGTGTAGTCTATAGTACCCATGTCAACTGTAAATATTGTAGTACTTGTGCTTTGCATCAATTGGAGAGTTCCGTTGCTTCAGGACGACTTATACAACTATAAAATACGATCAGAAGCTCCTTATCGCCACTAAAATGTGGCAGCGAATGAGATAGTTAGGCGTCACGGTATATGTCGCTGTGAGTCAAAGCAGTGTCTCTAGACTCTGCAACAAGCTCCTAGCCACAGGAACACTTGTGGATCGCCACAGAAGTGGCCGCAGAAGAAAACACGTCGGAACGGGATTCACGCTGATGAACGGCAAAGCACGACCACATCGTCACAATCTTTTGAACACCTTTCTAGTTGAGTGTACAAACAGTCACATGGAATGGCCACCATATTCTCCAGATCTCAGCTGAATTGAGAATGCATGGGCCATGCTAAAACGAGCGGCTGGCAGAGACCACATAGAGGCCGTTGTTGGGGAATAGGGTAATATCCCATACACTTATCTGAACAATTTGGTGAGGAGTATGCCCAGCAGCATTCAAAAGTGTCTCCAATTAAGAGCAGGCCCAATTGGTTCACAATGTGTTATGCAAAATGGTAGTAAGAAGAAGCTGTATTGTACGCAGTGGAATCTTTTGTAAAGTTCTGTTTTTGTTTGTTTGTGGTTATCAAATGGAAATCTGTTTATCTTATTTATCTTTGTTTTCTTGTGAATGAATCTGACAGAACAAAACCAGCTTTATTGTCCAGTCTTGACAATAAAGCAATATAAAACATTTATTTCAACCACTTCATCATTGTATAACATATACATCAGGAGATATGACCTCATAAACGCTGAGATGCCTGACGTTTAAATTTTGCTGCTAATGCTGTTCGCAACAACATATTACACTGATAGTATCCATGTACGCCGTTGAATGTACCTATGCATATATATCATTGTATGACACATAATTCAAGAGATTTGACGTCATAAACACTGAGATGCGTGAAAAATACCGCATCATCCATGAGGCTTTAATACATTTATTCTTTACTGCTAGGACACTCTTAAAGTCGAGTCAATTTAAGAAAATTCCTGACATCTGGCAGCGCTTTTGACAGCTTCCAACTGCGAAGCGCAAACGGCTGTAGGCGAAAAGGATAGCTGTCTATAGAGTTAGGAAGAGGCGTTAACATAGACACGTTTACAAAATCGCGTATACACTCGAAGTACCTGTACTTGTACATTTAAACATCATACATATTTCTTTGTACACAGTTTCATAATTTCAAAGGTGTTTACGCCAATACGTAGAAGTGATTTTTTTTCGATATCACACCACAGACACAGTTCATTTTTGTTTCCGTTTCTAATAGAAAATTGACAAAATGAATACCCGGACCATGCCGAGATTGACAGCTAGCATTCATATAAACGATCTCCCTCCTAATATGACAGGCTATTCTAAAATGTTTGTGTTTGCTGATGACACTAGCTCGATAGCGGAGGATGTTCAGTTCATCTTAAGAACTGCATCAAACACTGCAGTTAAAGACATACGTCCATGGCTTGTAGAAAGTAAATTGATGGTACATCACAGTAAGACAGAGCTTTCGCGGTTTCTAT
The DNA here is from genome assembly GCF_023897955.1 of Schistocerca gregaria. Classification (NCBI taxonomy): domain Eukaryota; kingdom Metazoa; phylum Arthropoda; class Insecta; order Orthoptera; family Acrididae; genus Schistocerca; species Schistocerca gregaria. Next base: position 799,764,578 of record NC_064921.1, on the reverse strand, counting down.
CACAGAATTTAACTAAAAGTGACATTGTGATTACACAGAATGGGTACACGATTAGTGATTCTGAACCATTCAAATTTCTAGATGTTCAGATAGATAGAAAACTATCACGGAGAGCCCATGTTCAAGATCTTGTTTAAAAACTGAATGCTGCTATAATTACCATTAGAACAGTATTTACAATAACTGATGCAGCAACACGGAAATTAGTTTAACTTGTTAACTTTTATTCGCTTATGACACACGGCAGTGTATTGTAGGATAACTCTTATCATTCATAGAAGCTATTTTTTGGCTCAGAAACGGGCGGTTCGAGCGGTATGTGGTGTAAGTTCGTGAATATCTTGTCCACTCCTGTTAAGGAGTCTGGGAATTCTGCCAGTGACCTCTCAATATTTATTTTGTTCTATGTCGTTTGTTGTTAACAGTATTAACTCATACCCAAGAAAAAGCAGCTTTGACTCAGTCAATACTAGGCAGAAATCCAGTCTGCATTCGGATCGTACCTTTCTTGATTCTTGTGCAGAAAGGCATGGTGAACTGTGCCACATCCATTTTCAGTAAGCTACCATGAGAATTAATGAATCTTAACAGTAATCTTCGCACATTCAAGTCGAAACTGCAGAATACCCTCATGAATCACTCTTTCTATTTTCTTGGGGAAAAAAAAGTAGTCTAATTCCTGTGTTGTACAGTTGTTTACGGCAATGCATACTAGCAGCTTGTCATGTGTGTAGGATTTACCTGCGTTTTGTTTCATCTATGTTACCTTTATGTACTGACTCGTACACGACCATCGAGATTTGCTCAGCAGAGTGGTCCTACTGAATTAGACGTGTAAAGTATAAAAATGCGAAGTACGTACTCTTTCTTAAATTCATAGGTAGATGTGTACACTGATAAGCCAAAAGGTTATGATCACATCTCTCCGTGAGACCGAATGCAGCCTGGTGCTCTTGTGTCCACGTTACGCAGTAAGGACACAGTCCGTCACACAGGATAGGTTACTGATTTTATATTCGTACGAGCGAACCCAGCTGTGCTTCGTAATTGCTAAATATATGCATGGGAATTTTATGTATGACCTTAACTTCTTCCCCACTTACTCTCTGACCGTCTCCTTTCTACGCCCCCCCCTTTCCCTCTGTTTGTCCGTCTCCCCATCATTCTACTCTTAGCTACCTCTCTGACTTTCAGCTTCGTTTATTGTTATCAAAACTAAATCATGATTGGGAACTGGAGTCGCTCAAAATGAATGGATAAATCGGCTGGGATGATTGGTATTCAGGTAATGAGAGACACTTCTACAGTTGCTAGATCTGTGAAGACAGAAGCTTCAATGACAGGATTTCGCACAACTTTAATCTGTAAAATGAATGTGATCACAAAGTTTCAGAGGATTAAGAATAGCAGTGCTCTAATTATACATCTACATCTACATAACTACTCTGCAATTCACATTTAAGTGCTTGGCAGAGGGTTCATCGAACCACAATCATACTATCTCTCTACTATTCCACTCCCGAACAGCGAGCGGGAAAAACGAACACCTAAACCTTTCTGTTCGAGCTCTGATTTCTCTTATTTTATTTTGATGATTATTCCTACCTATGTAGGTTGGGCTCAACAAAATATTTTCGCATTCGGAAGAGAAAGTTGGTGACTGAAATTTCGTAAAAAGGTCTCGCCGCGACGAAAAACGTCTATGCTGTAATGACTTCCATCCCAACTCGTGTATCATATCTGCCACACTCTCTCCCCTATAACGCGATAATACAAAACGAGCTGCCCTTTTTTGCACCCTTTCGATGTCCTCCGTCAATCCCACCTGGTAAGGATCCCACACCGCGCAGCAATATTCTAACAGAGGACGAACGAGTGTAGTGTAAGCTGTCTCTTTAGTGGACTTGTTGCATCTTCTAAGTGTCCTGCCAATGAAACGCAACCTTTGGCTCGCCTTCCCGACAATATTATCTATGTGGTCCTTCCAACTGAAGTTGTTCGTAATTTTAACACCCAGGTACTTAGTTGAATTGACAGCCTTGAGAATTGTACTATTTATCGAGTAATCGAATTCCAACGGATTTCTTTTGGAACTCATGTGGATCATCTCACACTTTTCGTTATTTAGCGTCAACTGCCACCTGACACACCATACAGAAATCTTTTCTAAATCGCTTTGCAGCTGATACTGGTCTTCGGATGACCTTACTAGACGGTAAATTACAGCATCACTTGCGAACAGTCTAAGAGAACTGCTCAGATTGTCACCCAGGTCATTTATATAGATCAGGAACAGTAGAGGTCCCAGGACGCTTCCCTGGGGAACACCTGATATCACTTCAGTTTTACTCGATGATTTGCCGTCTATTACTACGAACTGCGACCTTCCTGACAGGAAATCACGAATCCAGTCGCACAACTGAGACGATACCCCATAGCTCCGCAGCTTGATTAGAAGTCGCTTGTGAGGAACGGTGTCAAAAGCTTTCCGGAAATCTAGAAATACGGAATCAACTTGAGATCCCCTGTCGATAGCGACCATTACTTCGTGCGAATAAAGAGCTAGCTGCGTTGCACAAGAGCGATGTTTTCTGAAGCCATGCTGATTACGTGTCAATAGATCGTTCTCTTCGAGGTGATTCATAATGTTTGAATACAGTATATGCTCCAAAACCCTACTGCAAACCGACGTCAATGATATAGGTCTGTAGTTAAATGGATTACTCCTACTACCCTTCTTGAACACTGGTGCGACCTGCGCAATTTTCCAATCTGTAGGTACAGATCTATCGGTGAGCGAGCGGTTGTATATGAGTGCTAAGTAGGGAGCTATAGTATCAGCGTAATCTGAAAGGAACCTAATCGGTATACAATCTGGACCTGAAGACTTGCCCGTATCAAGCGATTTGAGTTGCTTCGCAACCCCTAAGGTATCTACTTCTAAGAAACTCATGCTAGCAGATGTTCGTGTTTCAAATTCTGGAATATTCCATTCGTCTTCCCTGGTGAAGGAATTTCGGAAAACTGCGTTCAATAACTCCGCTTTAGCGGCACAGTCGTCGATAACAGTACCATCGGCACTGCGCAGCGAAGGTATTGACTGCGTCTTGCCGCTTGTGTACTTTACATACGACCAGAATTTCTTCGGATTTTCTACCAAATTTCGAGACAATGTTTCGTTGTGGAACCTATTAAAGGCATCTCGCATCGAAGTACGTGCCAAATTTCGCGCGTCTGTAAATTTTAGCCCATCTTCGGGATTTCGCGTTCTTCTGAACTTCGCATGCTTTTTCCGTTGCCTCTGCAACAGCGTTCGGACCTTTCTTGTGTACCACGGGGGATCCGTTCCATCTCTTACCAATTTATGAGGTATGAATATCTCAATTGCTGTTGCTACTATATCTTTGAATTTGAACCACATCTCGTCTACATTCGCATAGTCAGTTCGGAAGGAATGGAAATTGTCTTTTAGGAAGGCTTCTAGTGGCACTTTATCCGCTTTTTTAAATAAAATTATTTTGCGTTTGTTTCTGATGGATTTGGAAGAAATGGTATTGAGCCTAGCTACAATGACCTTGTGATCACTAATCCCTGTATCAGTCATGATGCTCTCTATCAGCTCTGGATTGTTTGTGGCTAAGAGGTCAAGTGTGTTTTCGCAACCATTTACAATTCGCGTGGGTTCGTGGACTAACTGCTCGAAATACATTTCGGAGAATGCATTTAGGACAATCTCGGAAGACGTTTTCTGCCTACCACCGGTTTTGAACAAGTATTTTTGCCAACATACCGAGGGTAGGTTGAAGTCCCCACCAACTATAACCGTATGAGTGGGGTATTTATTTGTTACGAGACTCAAACTTTCTCTGAACTGTTCCGCAACTGTATCATCGGAGTCTGGGGGTCGGTAGAAGGAGCCAATTATTAACTTAATTAGGCTGTTAAGTATAACCTCCACCCACACCAATTCACAAGGAGTATCTACTTCGGCTTCACTACAAGATAAACCACTACTGACAGACACAAACACTCCACCACCAATTCTGCCTAATCTATCTTTCCTGAACACCGTCTGAGACTTCGTAAAAATTTCTGCAGAACTTATTTCAGGCTTTAGCCAGCTTTCTGTACCTATAACGATATCAGCTTCTGTGCTTTCTATTAGCGCTTGAAGCTCAGGGACTTTTCCAGCGCAACTACAACAATTTACAACTATAATTCCGACTGGTCCTTGATCCAAGCACGTCCTGTAATTGCCAAGCACCCTTTGACATTGCAGCCCATCCCGCACTTCCCCGAGGCCTTCCAACCTAAAAAACCGCCCAGTCCACGCCACACAGCCTCCGCTACCCGTGTAGCCGCCAGCTGAGTGTAGTGAACTCCTGACCTATTCAGCGGAACCCGAAACCCCACCACCCTATGGCGCAAGTCAAGGAATCTGCAGCCAATACGGTCGCAAAACCGTCTGAGCCTCTGATTCAGACCCTCCACCCGGCTCTGCACCAAAGGTCCGCAGTCGGTTCTGTCAACGATGCTGCAGATGGTGAGCTCTGTCTTCATCTCGTAAGCAAGACCGGCAGCCTTCACCAAATCAGATAGCCGCTGGAATCCAGAGAGAATTTCCTCAGATCCAAAGCGACACACGTCATTAGTGCCGACATGTGCCACCACCTGCAGCTGGCTGCACCCTGTGCTCTTCATGGCATCCGGAAGGACCCTTTCCACATCAGGAATGACTCCTCCCGGAATGCACACGGAGTGCACACTGGATTTCTTCCCCTCCTTAGCCGCCGTATCCCTAAGGGGCCCCATTACGCGCCTAACATTGGAGCTCCCAACTACCAGTAAGCCCACCCTCTGCGATTGCCCGGACCTTGAAGGCTGAGAATGATCCTCTGAAACAGGGCAGGCAGCTGCATCTGGCTCAGCCAGAGACAGTGCCTGAAACTTTTGAAATGGTACAAACTGTTTGTGGTAGTGAAGTGATGAGTTCTGAAAACGTTTTTGAGTGGTATGCAAGACTTCGTGATGACTGAAGGTGGCACTCGTCTAGGAGCATTATGGGCAGTTAGACTCGAAGAAAATATTCAAAATGCAGCTGAAATTCTTCGAAAAACAATAGACGAGTAGAAACACTTAATAAACGACCAGACATATATCAGCAACCAGACGACATTTAAAGTAATAAAACATATTGTTGAGAAAGAACAGCCAGAATAGACCCCACAAAATAATATAAGAAACTAGGCTATATCCCCAGCCTAGATTATCCAACACCGTACCATAGTTAGTTAGTAACGTGTTCCATGGATCATTTTGTATGATAGGTCGTAGTAATGTACAAACATCAGTCTACATTCACATCGCAAATTAAATTGTGCAATTCCTATCCATCAAATGTACACATTACATTAATGGAAATTCTTCTACGGAATAGAACGCGCTGTCAATGAGAAACATTCACAGTTTGTTATCAAATTTTACTTTGCTGCGTCAGACATTTTCTACAACGGGACAAGTGATAAAAAATTTTTGGCGGAGCATAGTGCACCCCTTTTTGTGCTAAACATAACGTTAATGTGCAGTAATGAATATCATTTTTCCTTCTGCTATTCTAATTACGTACTTCATTGTTGCTCTTGAACTGTAGTCTACAAGACGATCGTGGATGAGCACCACATATTATTCTCACAGCACGTTTTCGCGCAATCAGCACTATCTTTCTTACTGATGAGTTACCCCAGAACATTATTCCGTATGACATTACTGAATGACAATATGCAAAATATGTCAATTTACTGGTTTGTCTCTCCCCAAGATTTACAATGATTCTAAGCGCAAATGTGCCTGAACTTAGTTGTTTTAGGAGTTCCAAAATGTGTTCTTTCCAATTTAAATTCTCATGAATATGGACCGCTAAGGGTTCTGGAGTTTCCAGCCTATTTATTATTTCATCGCCATGCTTTACACTTATCATTGGTGTGGTACCTCTAGATCTGCACAACTGAATATGTCGGGACTTTTTAAAACTGGCGGTGAGACCAGTCACAGAAGACCAGTCGATGACGCTTTTCGGAACTTTGTTTACGATTTCTTCTGTTTCTGTATGTGTGCTCGGACTGACTACAATACAGGTGTCATCTGCAAAACAGAACTTACTCTACTTGTTGTGTACTACACGGAAGATCGTTAACATATATGAGGAACAGTAGTATTCCTAATATTGAACCTTGGGAAACCCCATATGTGATTTCTCCCCAATCAGAGTTATGTCCCTGGCCTGTACTGCTTGAATTACTAAGTACAACTTTCTTCACTCTTATCCATTGGTTGGCTATACCAACAGTCCCATAAAATGTTAATTTATGTAGGAGAATACTGTGATTCACACAGTTACATGTCTTAGAGACGTCGCAGAAAATACCAACCAGTGCTATTTTACTACTTTAATGCTTATAAAATTTGCCGAGTGAACGTGTAAATGACATTCTCAGTTTAGCAACCCTTTTGAAACCCAAACTATGGTTTGCTAATGATACTAATGTCGCTAAGGTGAATACTATTATAGAATACATCACTTCCTCAAAAATATTGGAGAATGATGTCAATAGTGAAACAGGTCGGTAATTATTGACATTTCTGTTATCACCTTTCTTAAAGAGGGGTTTAACAATGGCATATTTCAGTCTCTCTGGAAAAATGCCTTGAGTTAGTGATGCATTACGTATTTCAGATAAGACTGGGCTTATTACACGGGAACAAATTTTTGGTACGCTATTGGAAACACCATCAAAACCAAATGAGCTTTTGTTTTTGAGAGAATGTATAATTTTCTTAATTTTGGGAAGGAGAAGTTGGTGGTACATTCATATGACTGAATTTTATGAAAGTTATATTTTCAACACATTGCTGTGATTTTGCTCTTGAATTGTTTGTTCCTATGCTTTCTATCATATTTAAGAAATAATTATTAAATGCGTTTCTACCTGCGCTTCGTCATTTATAGCCCTTAGATTCAGTTCCATAGTGTTATTGTGTCGTTCTGTGGCTGGTTGTCCTGTCTTGTACTTCACTACATTCCATATGCCTTAAGTCTGTTGTCAGAAGTACTTATTTCTGGCATTATGCGCATGTTCTTTGAGTTTTTAATAACTTTTCTTAGTAATTTTCAGTATTTTTGGTAGTGCGCAACTACTGCTGGATCCCTACTTGCTTTTGCCAAAAGATACATGTCCCTTTTCGTTACCTGAATCCCTCTAATAATACATAATTTTTTACCTTGCAGTTTAGTGTCCTTTCTGACTGGCTTGTGTGGACAGCTATTTTCAAATAATGATATGAATTTATCATGGAATAGATAAATTTTATGTTAGCGTTAGGTTCATTATAAATTACATCCCGTGTCATCTCCTGTAAACTATTCTTAAAAACTTTTCTCTTGGAGTCATTAATTATTCTAAGTGATTTCCACTGAGGAGTATTCAAACTGTAAGGCAGAAAAAAGAACCAACACACACTCGCTATCTCTCTATTTATCTGTCTAATATATATATATATATATATATATATATATATATATATATATATATATATATATATATATATATATGTCCCTCTCTATCTCTTTCTCTCCTCTCCCTAGTTGTAAAATATGAACATCCTATGAACAATCACAGAGCAGTAGCAGATGCCTCCACCTCTATCAAAAGAAACAAAAGACGATCCAATTCCGCAACAGCAAAACGAAATACTGAAAATGGAGAGTGGACTGTGATACTTCCCAAAACAGAAGTGTAGATGTGTTAAGTGCAGTGAAGGTGTTGCGTGCAAATACTCAACACATACATGGGTAAGACGAAGAAGAACGCAATAAACAAAAGAAAAACCGCGAGTAACGAAAATAATAAAAACTGTTTATAGTAATAAGCAATGCATTGCTAAATGTTAAGAGACATTTAGGCGACTTTGTGTCCTTTTTTCCAGCCTCATTAAATTAGTTTGCAATATGTACATTATTTACAAGTGCGAAATAACCTCTGCATCGCTGTAGGGGGAAATTAGTATGACGTTCCTTAAATCATTTTCAATGCACTACGTAATTTCCAGTGATTGTGTCATTGTAATTTTTGAGCATAGTCCACACAAGTTTATGTTACCATCAATGTTAAGTGCTTTTTAACCCATTGGAACAGTCGTCAGTTTTAATTGCTGACGTCTTTCTTTCTTCCCAATCGCTACTTAAAATTAACAGACTGGTAGGTGTAGTACTCTGCTTCTTCTCGAAGATATTGTGCTAAAGAGTGGCATTTTGATGAACTTTTGATATTAACGAGTTTATTCTACTGTTGCATCCTTCAAAGACGTTGCTAGTGTGATGGCTCCTTTCACTGCAGTTCTTCGTATTTCTTGGCATACGCTCGTTATCGAGGCACTGGTCCACAAAATAGCTATAGAAGTCCTGAAGCTTTTAGTTTTCATGCGTGGTCTCCTGAATACACAACCATACCATCATCCAACATTTTCACCAGATGTGCTAGAGCTGAAGGCAATCGTATGTGACAGCGAATCTCTACATTATCGTTATAAGCAGGCAAAGGCAGCAGCACTGAACTTGTTTCCACAATATTGATTAAAGTGATAATTGCTAGCCGCAATAACTGTTTCAGGAAACAAACTTATTGCTGATTGGACGATATCAATTTCGAAATCGATCATGAAAGATGCAGGGTTTCATCCAGGGACCTCGGATTTAATAGCTTTTAAAGAAACAATCGAAGGTTTCCATTCCGCAGCGGAGTGTGCGCTGATATGAAACTTCTTGGCAGATTAAAACTGTGTGTCGAACCGAGACTTGCTCCCGAGTTCGAGTCTGGGTCTGACACACAGTTTTAATGTGACAGGAAGCTTCAGTCATACGTTTCTCGCTTTTTCTTTCGCAGCAAGGCTAGACAGCTCGAACGGTATTTATTCCCGCCCAAGTACTTCTAATATCAGCTTGAAGCATAAAAAATTGCCCACACTGCTTGCACGAACTCTTGAACGTTCCGTCCGTAAAGGATGATCCACAGCTTAATGAACATGATTTTCTCGTTTCGCTGGCAAATGTCAATACTCAGTCATTCGGTCCTATGTTGTCACCTACAAGTAAAAGTTTACTGCCATCGTTCATCAGTAAATTACTTTATTGAAAGAACATTCCTCCAGCATCGATAGGATCTTGTGTATGAGCTACGTATTTTCGCCTAATACGATGGATGCAACGGCTGTTTCGCACTTCTGTGTGACGGTTACGATGTTACAAACCTCGAGTGAACAGGTGCCCTACTTCTCAGCGGAAATTGATGAAATCATATTATGTTTCTTTTGCACTTACAAAAAGCTTCTGCACTTCATTGTCTGCTTCATCTGGAATATAAACCTGGCTGACTTCTCCTAAAAGTTTAATATTTCTAGTGGATAGTCTCCCTATGCACTTACATTTCTATAGTTCGCACGACGCCATGTTACATCTTTATCCATATTCTGCAAACCGCTGAGACGTGCATGGCAGAGCGTACGTCCCATTCTATCAGTTATTAGTGTTCCTTCCTGTTCCACTCACGTTTGAAGCGCGGGAAGAATGATTGTTTGAATGCCTCTGTGTGTGAAGTAAAAATTTATCCTTACGATCCCTATGTGAGCAGTACGTGTGGGGTTGTTGTATATTCCTAGAGCCGATTCTTGAAACTTTCTTAAGAGACGTTCTCGGGGTAGTTTACGTCTACTTTGAATAGTCTTCCAGTTCAGTTTCTTTAGTATCTCTGTGGCACTCTCCCACGGATTAAAGAACCTGTGACCATTCGTGCTGCCCTTCTCTATATACGGTCAGTATCCCTTGTTAATCCTGGCTGGTACGGATTCCACACACTTGAAAAATATTCTAGAACCGGTCGCACCAGTTATCTGTAAAGAATGTCTTTTGTGGACTGATTGAATTTCCCCAGTATTCTACCAATAAACCGAAGTCTACCACCTGCTTCACCTACGACTGAACCTATGTGGTGTGCGTGTGAAATCTTAAGGGACTTAACTGCTAAAGTCATCTGTACCTAAGCTTACACACTACTTAACCTAAACTATCCAAAGGACAAAAACACACACCCATGCCCGAGGGAGGACTCGAACCTCCGCCGGGACCAGCCGCACAGTCCATGACTGGAGTGCCCGAGACCGCTCGGCTAATCCCGCACGGCTGAACCTATGTGGTCACTCCGTTTCATATCCCTACAAACTCTTACACCCAGGTATATGTATGAGTTGACCGACTCCAACAGTGACTCATTGATATTATAATCATAGGATGCCATACTCTTCGCTTTGTGAAGCGCAAAATTTTACGTTTCTGAACATTTAGAGCAAGTTGCCAATATCTGCACCACTTAGATATCTTATCTAGATCTGATTCAATATGTATGCAGTTTCTTTATGCTAGTACTTCATTACAGATGACTCTACCATCTGCAAAAAGCCTGATTTTATTATTAATATTGCGATCTTCTTTGTTGGTACACTCAATAAAATATTGATGCCCGTTGTAAATAAATAAAGGCTTCTCTTTGGTGATCTCGGTGAATTCCTTCTCCACAACACTTAGAAAGTTGAACACTACCGGCCAGTCAGAGATACAGTGCGGTACTGAACTCTGGAAGAAAGCTACACACAACAGCCCTCCTAGTCTGTCAATAAATTAAGCGCAGACTGGGTTCTTTCAGTACTAAATTGATTTTCCAGCTGTGTGCAGCAGGTAGCGGCTGACAGGTACGTCTTTCCTGCTTCTGGAACAGCCTGTGTCGAGGCACTACTGCGTGAGATGTCTTGGACTCCGCGGAAATGTCAACACATTCCATCTGCGTGCGAGTGTCACTCCGTGCAAGCATCACAAACTCGCTCGATACTTGTACCGCAGATGGCCGAGTGCAATATTATATTATAGGGGACATTCACCTGGGCTTCCATGGGATTTTTGGTCATAATTGAAGGCCCCATGACGGCTGTGAAGCACTTAAACAATACTGTGGACTACCAGCATCCCTTCAAGTTTGACGTCTTCCCCGACAGTTGTATACTTCTCCAGCGCGATAACTGTCCGTATCACAAGGGCACAATCGAACTGCGCGATTTGAGGAACGTGTAGGTGAAATGCAGTCGACGTCTTGGCAAACAAATGCGCCAGATATAAGCCAGATCTAAGACATCTGGGAGACTGTCAGGCGGCACCTCCGCATCCAGAAGCCACAGTTCTGTGATCTACGGGGACTGCGTGATCCCTGCATAGATTTCTCGTGCCAAATAGCTCGTGAAACCTGCCAAGCAATTTTTGAATCCATGCCACGCAGAATCACTGCCGTAATTAAGAAGGTAGTCTTAATATTTTTGTCTCATCAGTGTATACTGCGGTTAGAATGTACGGTTTGTTCCCATTAACGTGACCACCGCCTAGTATCGACATCGACATGCAGTAACCACTCACACACGGCAGGTGGCATCACTAACAGCGGAGGGAATATAGAGAGTGTCAGGGGGACACGGAAAAAAGGACAAGCGTTGTCACAATGCGAAAGCGGGGAGGGGGGGCTGACGTCCAGAAGCGCATGATCGTTGGCTTTTGGGCCAAGATATAAACTGTTTGCGTGGCGCTGTAGTTCAACAGGGTGACAATTATCGAGGTACATGACATAAAATGGTCATAACTTGTGAACGGTTTGCGTTAGGACTTTCAAACTGCACGGCTGGCCGGGGTGCATGTTGGGAATTAGTGTACGCATGCCCACGCCCCTTGTCGTCGTCCGGCTTTTCCCATTTTGCTGGGTTCGTCAATAAGCAAAACTGGCGCATTTGGGGGACAGAGAATCCGCATTTCGCGATCGAGAAGTCTCTACAGCCTCACCGGGTGACTGTGTGCTGTGCAATGTCCAGTCATGGAATAATCGGTGCGATATTCCTTGACGGCAGGCGACTACCTGAAGGTTTTGGAAGATGATTTAATCCCCATTATCGAAAGTGACTCTGATTTCGATATCGTAGCAGGAGAGTGTTTGACGTCCTGAAGGAGCACTTTGAGGACCACGTCCTGCCTCTGGGGTACCAAGAGACCACTGACACAGGCCTCTATTGACCACTGTGTTCTCCAGATCTGAATGCATGCGACTCCTTTTTGCGTCGCTATTGTAAAGACAAGGTGTACAGCAATCCCCAAAACCATTGCTGAGCTGAAAACAGCTCGGGAGGTCATCGACAGCATCAATGTTCTAACAGTTAAGCGGGTGATGAAGAATTTCGCTGTTCGTATGCGCCACATCATCGCCAATGAAGGCAGGCATATCGAACATGTCATGACCTAAATCAGACGACCTGTAGTGACATGTTGAATAAGTGTGTGCACGCCATAGTCTGTAATTAATTTACATTTTTTCATATAGATCAACACTTGTCACCCTGTATACCGTGAATGGCAAAATAACGCTATCCAAAACCGTTTCCGAAGCAAGTGTGGTGCACCACTGCTCATAGACTACAGAAGTGAACAACGGCTGCAGAGATATGTACGGGCGAATAGACGTCCAACTGTTGAGCAGCTGACCGCCCAAAGGAACCGAGGGACTACCAACAGTGCCTCCTGAACAACCGTCCAGCGAACGTTGCTCCGTATGGACCTCTGCAGCAGGCTACTTGCTCATGCACCCATGTTGACTGCTGTCATCGACAACGAAGGATGGAATTGGGACCCCAATACCACAACTGGACGCCCAGTGACTAGCCTCTTCAGATGAACCACGTTTCGTGACCCATCGAATAGATGGCCGTTAGTGTGTACGGCGTGCCGGCAGATGTGGCCGAGCGGTTCTAGGCGCTTCAGTCTGGAATCGCGCGACCGCTACGGTCGCAGGTTCGAATCCTGCCTCGGGTATGGATGTGTGTGATGTCCGTAGGTTCGTTAGGTTTAAGTTGTTCTAAGTTCTAGGGGTCTGATGACCTCAGATGTTTACTCCCATAGTGCTCAGAGCCATTTGAACCATTTGTGTACGGCGTAAAATGTCTGAAAGCAAAAATCCTGCAACAGTCGTCGGAACAGTTCAGACCGGAGGATATTCCCTGGCTGGTCTGGTCATTCTGAGAGGCACAATGGATGAACGAAAGTGTGCATCAGTCCTCGGCGACCATGTGCATCCTGTCTTTCCTGGGCACGGTGGCATCTTTCAACAGGACTGTGCAACGTGTTTCACAACTCGCACTGTACGTTCGTGGATGGAAGAGCACAAGGATGAATTTACCGTACTCCTGTGGCCAACAAACTCTCAGTATCTGAAGCTAATCGAGAATCTGTGGGGCTACGTCGATCGCGCTGTTCACGCCATGAATCCTTAATCAAGAAACCTAGCGCAGCTGGACACGGTACTGGAGTTGGCATGGCTCCACGTCACTGTCTGTGCCTTCCAGAAAGCCATCGACCTTCTTCCTGTGCGCCTTGCAGCGCTCCGCACTGCACTGGGTAGTTACTCAGGTTTTTGAAAGGTGGTCTAACGAATGGGACTGGGCAATACACAATACAGTCACGGATGTAATGTATCGATACGTGTGATTTCCTGCTCATGCTAATTAGGTACGAACCAATAAACTCACGATTCCTTAAAGAATCGAATGTATAACACAGCTTCAAGCTTCTGATTACCTTACCAATGGGTTAAGATGTTTATCATTAGACATTAAGCATGTGAGCGGTGAAAACTTTAGAAGAGTTTTTCAAATTATGTTTGGAGTTGTTGAAAGTCGCAAAGTGCTGTCATTATTGAACAGTGGGTGAGTACATTCTGAGTAATTTGCTCTCCGGTCCAAGCGAAGGTTCCTTTCTCACGTATCTCCGTGTTCATGACGTCATAGCATCTGAACTATGTGTACGTGTGAATGTTATAATGTTTCGGGTACGTGCAGTGGTATATGAATATACTGCCTGCAAAAATGCGTTGCGATTAAAATCGGTAGTGAAGAAATAGGCTGGCCGCTGTGGCCGAGCGGTTCTAGGCGCTTCAGTCTGGAACCTCAGGTTCGAATCCCGCCGTGGGCATGGATGTGTGTGATGTCCTTAGGTTAGTTAGGTTTAAGTTGTTCTATGTTCTAGGGGTCTGATGACCTCAGACGTTAAGTCTCATAGTGCTCAGAGCCATTTGAACCATTTTTGAAGAAGTAGTAAAGTAAAACATAGTATCTGATACTGTGGTTTGTCTGCATGAACAACGGAAGTGTAGAACATGATAAACTTTCAGTATTTTGAGGGGGTGACAGCTGGAAAAAGGTTTGCGAAGATTTGAGGGTATGGTTAATGTTTATTGCAAGACGTTAAGGGTTAGTCATTCTAAAATACTGAATGGATATAGTCTGGGTATTTGTGTGCAGTGGGTTTGTTGCCTCAAGACAGAACAGTTTATGACCTTTCATATAAGATTATACCTCTTGATGAGTAGATCATGTCAGCACTTCAGATTTTTAAATTCACCTGCTAGTTATATGAACTATTGAAAACAAAGTTTTTGTTGTCTCTGAAAGCCATTAGATAGGGAAGCTCGAACTGGAACTGCGTTCCGTGCACTGGGTTGGTCGCTTAGTGATATCTGTACATATACGGTGTCCAGAAATTAACTATTTTGTAGAAATACTTTATGAGCAGGTTGTATATGGTGGATCATTGCTGGTAATTTAACATATTTTGTGTGTACTTTGTTGCCTGATATTATGTATTAATCTCTTTCTAACAATTAAAAATGTATTTAATTGTATCCAGGGTGAAGTGCACGATGTTTACCGTAGAAGAGAAGATGGCTGTTGTGATGTCGACGCTACCGAGTTCGCTGTACGATGAATTCGGATGAGATTTCACCGCACATTCCATCATGATGGCCCCACCGATAAACCAATCCGCACATTGGTTAAAAAAAAAAAATTAAAAAAAATTCAGGCCCACTGTATCGCTGGCAAGCGACGCCGGTCAAGGACGTCCGTCAACCATCAATGAAAGGACTGAAGTCATTAGGACATCCATTGAAAGCAGTCCAAAATCAGTGCGGCGTCTGTTATTATAACTCTTCATTACGCTTTCGACGGTACAGGAGGCGTTGCGGTACCAGTAAGCAGGTTCTGCATCATCTGCACGAAAAAGATTTTAAAGAGCGTGTAGCCGTGTGCATCGACCTGCTAGTTGCGTATGAAGAGCGCAACATCCTGAATCACAACCTATTCAGCAATGAAGCGACCTTCCACATTTGTGGAAAGCTTAATAGCTAATATATGAAGATCTGAACTCGGCTTCTTAGTTAGGAATAAATACATGTTGCACTCTTTTTCGATATTCTACTCTGAAGGGGGTAAATTTTTTTGAGACAAGTTTTCTTTACATTAAAAAACTTTGCAAACTGATATATCATTTCTCGGTTGTATATTAGGGGATGAAAGTTTCTATGGAAATTTCACCAAAATTGCTCCAAAAGGATGATTAAGAAAAACATTGGACTCCAGCTACCAGAAGTGCCTTCGAAATAGACCATGTTTCTACGGCTATAACTAGCGTGAAACGTGTAGAAGGTGTTGCAATTGGTGAACAACATAAAACTTCTATTAAAGAAAACAAAAAACTCTGTGCAGACCGTACAATCTATGCAAGTGAAGCAGCGAACGCTAAGCTAGTAGACAGATAAACGTGTCGCTGTGTAGAACAAAACATAGGTGTAAAGACAGTGAAATGCTAAATGACAAGCGTTCTGTGATCATAGAGGATAGTACACGAAGCCTTCACCTTCTGCTTTGGACGTCGGTACGTATACCTGAACTGTCGTTGTCGGAGTTGTTCTGCAGTCGATTCTGATGAGAACGACCCTGCCACTGAACTGCCCGCAGGAACTCACTCTCTGCCCCACTTTCCCATCCATAAAGGAATCCCACTCCAGTTATACAATTTTCTGCCGCTGTTGGTAGTACCCTATACTCATCTCGCCAGAAATCCTTATCTTCTTTTCACTTCACTTCACTGACCACCACTGCACCTGTATTGAAACTTTACATTTCCTTTTCAGATTATCTAACTTTCCTGTTACATTCAATCCTCTGACAGCCATGCTCCGACTCGTATGACGTTATTCCTTCATTGGTTATTCCCTCTTTTTCTCATACGTCATCTCCCCCTTGGCTGTCCCCTCTCGCAGATCCGGATATAATTGTACATAACTGTACGATTCGTAAACATACGTGTCTGTGGTTTTTTTCAGACGTGTTAAATACATTATCTAACGCACCTGTAGAAAATGTGCGACTGATATTACGATACACATTTTCAATAAGTTTTCGTAAAAGATAGTTTCAACAAATGTTGTGGATTTGTATACAGTCAGTTACTGTAAAATTTCATCGTTGAATGGCTTTAT
Organism: Schistocerca gregaria; assembly: GCF_023897955.1. Lineage (NCBI taxonomy): Eukaryota > Metazoa > Arthropoda > Insecta > Orthoptera > Acrididae > Schistocerca > Schistocerca gregaria. The sequence goes on along the minus strand of NC_064921.1, from coordinate 799,748,130 downwards.
TGAAAATGTGCCGGTGTAAGTAATGGCCTTTTGCTAGTTACGCAACTCCAAATCTCCTATGCATGCAGTTCCTATCGTACTGTCCATTCGGAAACTGGTTGAAATGGGCCTGCACTCACGAACATCAGCAACTCGAGTCGGATCGGAAACAGATTTCGAATAACAAGGCGTAGCTCTTGTCTGCAGTTCATGTCGTTTAGAATTTATTTGCCCACTGTTCTTACGCCTTGGTACACAATTTCTTGTAGACACATCGGATAGTCCTCGTTGATACACCGGAAAATCGGCCAAGTTTTTTCTTGGTGTCGCGTTGCACGAGACAGCTTATTTCTGTCATCTTAACTTCTTAAGAAGTCTTCTTGTATGTGTATCAACTAATAGTTGAAATCAACGAGTTAAAATTTCATAGATGGCTAAGCCACTTGTTGCAATGCTCCTTGTGGCAGTTAACGCAAACTCCACCGCCATGTATTTCTTAGTTAAAAGAATACGCGAAGGTAGTCTACTGGTTCTTTTCGAAGTGTTAACTATTCTGTTATTAGTGAAATATTTAATTTTACTGGAAAAATTTGCGTTGCAAAATATTAATTAGACATATCTGCAGTGTCTCCAGCATTCAGTTGCACAAATCGAAGCGATAAAGCAACAAATATTTCGTATTACAGGTAAGTATCTTATTATAACCAAAGTACGACGAACATTTTTTGCCGTTTGTTAAAGAGTCATAATTTTCAATTGGTACCCGCTCAAACTGCATTGATTTACGCTCAGTCTGCGAGCAACAAGCGCTGTTATCGTGGTTGGAGGAACATGTTCTCAGCCGTCTTACGATTTGATCTCCATCGGAGAGTTTATTCATATTTCAACTAAAGCCTAGCTTTTTGATGACGATGTACACAGAAATCGCCGCTATTTCCTGTTTTTTGAGAAAACGTTAAACTAACAGCCTTGTATGGAAGTGAAACATATACGATGAACAGTTTACACAAGAATGGAAGTTTTTGAAATGTGCTACAGAAGAATACTGAAGATTAGGTGAGTAGATCGCGCATCTAATGAGGAGGTACTGAATAGAACTAGGAGTAAAGTAATTTGTAGCACGACCTGACTATAAGAAGGAGTCAGTTGACAGGAAACATTCTGGGACGTCAAGGGTTCGCCAGTTTAGTATTGGAGGGAAGTGGGGCGGGGGGAGGGGAGGTGGGGGTGGGGGTGGACTAAAAGAAGGGATCAGTTGGTAGGACATGTTCTGAGACAGCAATGAATCACCAGTTTAATACTGGAGGGAAGCGTGGAGGGAAAAAATCGCAAAGGGGGACAAAGAGATTCAGATTCAGAAGGATGTAGGTTGCAGTAGTTACTCGGAGATGAAGAGGCTTGCACAGGATAGAGTAGAATGTAGAGCTGCATCAAACCAGACTTCAGACTGAAGACCACGACAACGACAAAGCTAGCATGAGCTGTTAAAGTAAATCACATACAAAATTCAATGGATTGTGACGCAGCAGACAACGCACTTGACTAACGACAAAAATCATGGACTAGACTTCAATTAGCTTCAAACATTCCCCTACCTTGTCTATTTCACTACAGAGCTAGACTATTTACTTCCTTCCACTGCTTCCCATACTCTTCAACCTTTCTGCTGGCAAGTTATCGATTCCACATGCCTTCCGATTCTGCAGCGCCTTTTCTTCTCCTACTTCCAAGATGCTGTACTCCTTTCCATCTTCCGGCACACATTTCTCCTCTTCAAGCTTGATTCAACATGGTATTTGGTCTATCTTATACAGACGTTCTATATATTCTTCCCATCTGCTCAAAACCTCCTGGATTTTTCGGCTAATGTACCGTCCACTCTTTCTATTTCCAGGTTAGATTCATTTGTGAAAAGATTTTGCGGAGACATCTCCCAGTCACAGATTTTGGCTGAGTTACTTAAATTATTTACTCTTGCTCTACGGTTTCTGCCCTCTACAGCTCCCTCTAGTGCTATGGAAGTCATTCCCTGATATTGTAACAGATGCCCTATCATCCTGTTCCTTCCCCTTGTCAGTGTTTTCCACATATTCCATTCCTCTTGTAACACTTATATCGATTAGAAGTAGGTTTATATTATGTAACTGTGTATCTGCAATTATGGAGTGTGTGTTCTTTGTTAGTTAAAGTCCTTGATTTTTGACAGGAAATGTGTTTGTGCAGAAAAAGAAAATGTTTATTGAAAGCTGGTTCGCCGGCTGCGGTGGTCTCGCAGTTCTAGGCGCTCAGTCCGGAGCCTCGTGACTGCTACGGTCGCAGGTTCCAATCCTGCCTCGGCATGAATGTGTGTGATGTCCTTAGGTTAGTGAGGTTTAAGTAGTTCTAGGAGACTGATGACCTAAGATGTTAAGTCCCATAGTGCTCAGAGCCATTTGAACCATTTTTTGAAAGCTGGTTCATGCTTAGTGCACTTGTATTTGTAATACATAAAAGATGTAGGGAAGTCCCTCCGCAGCGGAAGTGGCATGGCGCGATGTAGAAGGTGGTTTTGGCGGTCGAACTGAGCGGCTGCTTGGTGTGAACCGTACGCCGTATGTGGCTAGCGGTAGCATGGTAGCCGGCCGCGGTGGCCGAGCGGTTCTAGGCGCTGCAGTCCGGAACCGCGGGACTGCTACGGTCGCAGGTTCGAATCCTGCCTCGGCGTGAATGTGTGTGATGTTCTTAGGTTAGTTAGGTTTAAGTAGTTCTAGGAGACTGATGACCTGAGATGTTATGTCCCATAGTGCTCAGAGCCACTTGAACCATTTGGTAGCATGGTAGACTTCGACGGTGCTAAGAGGGGCAACTGGAAGCTGCTTTACAATGGAACTGACTCGCATGTGGATCTGGCTATTATTTGGTATTCTCGGAAAAATGAAATGGCTGTAATATAGTGAAAATACGACGCCAAGAAGAGATTTTATACAGCATTCGAACATCAAAGAGCCGTGAGTACAGTTAGCCGCCATGTCGCTTGCCACCAACCTTCGCTACTGCTTCACTAACTTCATACATTTAATAATATATATGGGCATGGAGCAGTTAATTTGTGTGTGGTTTGAATAATAATCACAAAAACAAATTTGTGTCCAGTAACATATCTTTTTCTATCCTGATCACGAACCTATGTAGGGTCCTCACCCAAGTGCTACTAAAACCGAGTATCTTAATTTCAGTGAACAATTCTTGCATTCAAGTGTTTTAAAGTGATTTTGCCTAATGTAAAAGGTGTAGTCAAAGTTAAAACAACAAAAGTGAAGTTAGATAGGATTTTGCTAAAGTATCCTTACTTCATTACAAAGTATAGTTTTGTAGAAATACAGTGCAAGTTTGTGTAAGTATTATTGTCTAAAATACCTGCTTCACAGGTGACAAAAAGGCAAATAAGTTAAGCTCATTTGCAAAACTAGTGTGGTTTAGATTTCTATCACGAATGGTTACTTTTTTGAAGTTAATTAAGCCCAGTATTGTTTTATTGTCTCACAAAGTAAATTATGAACTACTCCTAGTGAAGTGAATGATTATCTTTTTGAATTAGTATTTTTTTACTGTAATAATCAGAGAGAGAGAGTTGACTAGAGAAACTATAATAGTTTATGGGTCCCAATCATATTCTCCACTTATTAGGATAAAATTGAACTATTACTATTGCTAAGGAAAACTGATGTATGTAGAGGAGATTAACCAGTGTATTCATGATATTATTCATCTTTATTGATTTCTTTATGTCAGTTAAGATAAAAGCCTCTCTTGTCAAAAAAAATGGTTCAAATGGCTCTGAGCACTATGGGACTCAACTGCTGTGGTCATTAGTCCCCTAGAACTTAGAACTACTTAAACCTAACTAACCTAAGGACATCACACACATCCATGCCCGAGGCAGGATTCGAACCTGCGACCGTAGCAGTCGCACGGTTCCGAACTGCGCGCCTCTCTTGTCCAAATATAGTTGTGCACTTCATGCAGTAACATTTCAGTATTTGAGTAAGTAATTCTCTAGAGTGTAGCTGTCATTGGTATGAGCTTGGTGCAAAATTACTTTTTATAGGTTTGGTAACTGCTGCTACACACAGTTCAGAGTGCACTGTATCAGTTCGTATTCTGTTTGCTATTCAAAGGGAAATCTCAACGATGGTAACTTCAATAACCAATATTCACTTTTATTAAAAGTATATCTCCAAACTAATGTGTCTAATTGGGCTGGCGACCGTTCATTTTTTTTCATTCACTTATGACTTTGTCACTTTCATTGACTCTCAAGGTTAAAGTCCTTTTTTCTGTTAATTTCACCTAATTCAAAGTTATAGTCCGATACCTTTGTCCATTAGACACACGTGCGGTCAATCTCAAAAATCCTCCCCTCCCAGAGGGTAACATGAGCTTATTTCACGGCAAGTTAATGTTATACTCTCCTCATTCCTTACCTTATCAGTCGAGATAATTTCCAATACTCTTCTGTACCGCCACATCTCAAATTCTTCGATTCTCTTCTGTTATGGTTTTCCACAGTCTCTACTTCACTACCATACAGTGCTGTGTCCCAAACATACATTCTCAGAAATTTCTTCCTCAAATTAAGGCCTGTGTTTGATACTAGTAGGCCGGCCAGTGTGGCCGAGAGGTTCTAGGCGCTACAGTCTGGGGCCGCGCGACCGCTACGGTCGCAGGTTCGAATCCTGCCTCGGGCATGGATGTGTGTGATGTCCTTAGGTTAGTTAGGTTTAAGTAGTTCTAAGTTATAGGGGACTGATGACCTTAGAAGTTAAGTCACATAGTGTCCAGAGCCATTTGAACCATTTTTTGATACTAGTAGACTTCTCTTTTGACAGTGCTAGTCTACTTTTTATGTACTTCTTACTCCATCCGTCGTTGGTTATTTTTCTACCTAGATAGTAGGATTCCTCTGCTTCATCTACTTCGTGACCATCAATCCTCATATGAGGTTTCTCGCTGCTCTCATTTCTGCTACTTCTCATTATTTTCGTCTTTCTTCGATTTACTCTCAAGACATATTGTGCAGTGATTAGACAGTTCATTCCACTCAGCATATCATGTAATTCTTCTTCACTTTCACTCAGGGTAGCAATGCCATCAGCGAATCTTATCGTTGATATACTTTCGCCTTGAATTTTAATTCCACCCCTGAACCTTTCTTTTATTTCCATCATTGCTTGTTTGATGAAGAGATTGAACAGTAGGACCGAAAAATGCATCCCTGTCTTACACCCTTTTTAATCCGAAGACTTTGCTCTCTGTCGTCCACTCTCATTATTCACTCTTAGCACTTGTACATGTTGTATATTATCCGACTCTCCCTAAAGGTTACCCCTATTCTTTCTCAGAATTTCGAACATGTTGCACCATCTGACATTGTCGAACGCTTTTACGATAACCACTTGAAAACCTGCCTTTGGACAGATCAGTGGTGATGATTGTTATCGCATGACACCGTCTGTTGTAATCCTTGTCGATGGCTTTCCTATAGCCAATAGGTTGTTATATAAGCGTATACTTAAGATTCCGTGACTGATCGCGACGGCGCTTATAACTTGCTTCAGAATTCTCGGCACGTGAGTCCAGAAGGAGACTTCGGCGCGCCGCGTCTGTTGTTGTCGGTCTCGGTCCGATGATTCGCGGCCAGGGGAGCCCCTAACCTTGCGCCCGCCTGGGACGGCGCGCAGAGCGAGTGACGTCACGTGTTTACGGTGGGCCGGGCGCCGCCCCGCACGCGGCCTGCATGCGCGATTGCGACCCGTCTGGCCTGCGAGGACTGCCTGCGGGCTGTAGCTGCTGCGGAACGCGCCTCTGCGACCCGACGGCGATCGTAAAACCTCCTTCCAGGTAGCCCGCAACAAAACACGCCCATTACGCCGCCTGTGTGTGGCCATTGTCGTGACGAAATTGGACATCCGATGGGTGCTCAACGAATTGCTTAGAAGGTTACTACGTGGAAACTTGGGCCGTAACTGCGTCGTACCTCTTCAGGTAGCGCCTCGCGCTCAATTCAGGAACTGCGAGAGGCTCTAGACTCGCATTTAACCAACTCTCTGCATTAACGCGTTGAATATACGTTCAACAGAACGCCACGGCTGGTTTCTGTTTTTAATCGGAGCAGACGACACTGTTTTGCAGAGCGTTGCATGGGAAACGATAAAACTACAGGCAGTCCACACGAGACCTCCGTGATTTCCAAATGCAATTAAAAAGAAAACTAAGGGACTTGAGACCAAGAACAAGATCGGGATTAATTTAAGGAAAACAGATGAGAGGGCGAACCAACTCGATACATTTGTCATTCCCAACAAATATTTTTATTTAATAATAATTCTATAATGGTCCAACTGACAGTTACCAAGATTCATGCGAAATAAATCCCAATAATTAAGATTTTTAAATTAAATTCACATTTTATATGGACATTTGCATTTATACATAAAATTACGAACAGTACTCAAAAAATGTCAACTGTGCAACACAATTTCAGCCCGATAACAAACAGTTAACTGATTTAATAAATCTGCGGCGGCACTCTGTTCCCACAACTACATCACAACTGAGCCCACATCTCGTGGTCGTGCGGTAGCGTTCTCGCTTCCCACGCCCGATTTCCCGGGTTTGATTCCCGGCGGGGTCAGGGATTTTATCTGCCTCGTGATGGCTGGGTGTTGTGTGATGTCCTTAGGTTAGTTAGGGTCAAGTAGTTCTAAGTTCTAGGGGACTGATGACCATAGATGTTAAGTCCCATAGTGCTCAGAGCCATTTGAACCATCACAACTGTGGGCTAATCCCACAACAGAACTTGATATAAGCTCAACAAACACTAAATAAAACACATTAAAATGCATGCATCTCCACTAGTTATTCTTTTCTCATATAGACAACGTATGGCCAAGCTGCCCAATAGGCTAACGACATGTAAGACCTCAGCAACAATTGTGCATTACTGATTGGCCACAAGTCTGTTCCCCAGACGGCGCTTCATCTGATCAGAATAACAATAATTAGCAAAACAAAGTAAGACAAAGTACAGGTGATGTTCTTTACAGGAAATGCTCAATATGTCCACCATCATTCCTCAACAATAGCTGTAGTCGAGAAACAATGTTGTGAACAGCACTGTAAATCATGTCCGGAGTTATGGTGAGACATTGGCGTTGGATGTTGTCTTTCAGCATCCCTAAACATGTCGGTAGATCACGGTACACTTGCGACTTAAGGTAACCCCAAAGCCAATAATCGCACGGACTGACGTCTGGGGACCTGGGAGGCCAAGCATGACCAAAGTCGCGGCTGAGCACACGATCATCACCAAACGACGCTCATCTGTCGGACATTTTGTGAACTTTGCCTTTTTTCGTTCTAATAAAACTCCATGTTATTCCAAGCATGTGTGTCAAATTTTACATCTCTATCTGTATCATTCCATGGTATAATAAGTTTTCAAATGTATACTGCCTTATTGATCACCCGGTAAGTTCAACAGAACGCCACGGCTTGTTTCCGTTTTTAATCGGTGCAGATGACACTGTTTTGCAGAGCGTTGCATGGGAAACGATCCACACGAGACGCCCGTGATTTCCAAATGCAATTAAAAAGAAAACTAAGACACTTGAGACCATGAACAAGGATCGGGATTAATTTAAGGAAAACAGGTGGAAGGGCGGCCCAACTCGATACCTTTATCATTCCCAACAGGTATTTATATTTAATAATTATTCTATAACGAGCCAGCTGACAGTTTCCAAGATTCATGCGAAATAAATAACAGTAGTTAAGATTTTTAAATAAAATTAACATTTTATTAGGACATTTGTATTATACTTAAAATTCCGAATCGTACTCAAAAAATGTCAATTGTGCAACACAATTGTGGCCCGATTACAAACAGTTAAGTGATTTAATAAACCTGCAGCGGCACTCTATTCCCACAACTACATCACAACTGTGAGCTAAAAAGGTCAACACACATTAAATAAAACACATGGAAATGCATGCATCTCCACTGGTTATTCTTATCTCATACAGACAACATACAGCCAAGCTACCCAAAAGGCTAACGATACGTAAGAAAGCAACAACAATAGCAATAGCAATCGCGTTAAGCACTTAAATAAAGTACCGGGCCCCAAAACATAATTAAAATAATAATGACAATTAAACCCTTTCTTTTTTTAGAAATAAAGAAACTCCGTGCTCAGTTTGCCCAAAGGCTTTCATGACACCCCCACGAGTGCCTTATAACAACAGAAATTCTGAGTCAATTAGTTCCAAATCCGGCGACAGCCACGCCGTGGCACGATACCAAAAGAGCGGCAACTACTCAACTTGAGGTTGGGACGGGAGATCCGCAGGATCGGGTGTGACCTGCGAACACTCAAGTCTCGTGCGACGATGGGAAGCGCGCCGACGCAGGAGGAAAACTCGCCCCTGCTCGGGACCATCAGAGCAGCAACGCGTCACCCGCTGCCGATGCAAGGCTGTCAACATATTCCAAACAACAAACAGCAAAACAAGTTTGATAAAAATTAACATACACAGCAATACTTACACGGACAATTAAAGATTCAACTATCAAAACTTCGTTATGGGAGCGGACCACTCATAGCTTTGCAAGTTAACCATTACAAGAAGCAATGTACAAGGTCATTTAAAAGAGTAATCACGTAATAATTCGAACAAGATTTAAAAGGTCGAGGTACATCTTTTATGGAACCTCTTAGGGTCTAATAGACACTGTTATTAGGATACACAGCAGAGGGCCGGTTAAACTATGCAGCTGTAACAGGAAGGGCTCCTCAACAGGGAGTAAGAGAGTGTGCAAATACAAGCGCGCACGCGCACACACACACACACACACACACACTCACTCACACACACACACATGACCTACACATGCGTACATTTAGGCTGAGCACACATCGTTCTAGTTACAGGTCAAATCCAATAACTCTCCCCAGGAAGTGCCATGACGTCTTAAAAAAACAGAAATTACAATCAGTGGTATCTAATTCTCGATAATAACAAGCTATGATTTCAGGTACAAGATTAACATCGCAAAATACTAGCTTGGCACATCCAGAAACCTCCAGACTGAGACACACAGCCCCAAAAGCGATCACCGAAAGGCTTTAAAAAGCTGGATTCCTGGCTAGATCACACCGCACAGAATTAACAATCAGTAAGTACTGTACTTACCAAACATTCTTCATAGATAATTTCAAACAAATTCCAAGAAGCCTAAGCTAAAGGACTCCAGGCAGCCACCAGATACCACTGCCGTGCTGCTCGTGGCTGCTAACAAGTTGTTCAGTACATCTCAGCGAACTTAGCACGCCACAACTGATTGATGCACGCGCCCCACAAACCAAACATCATCATCATCATCATCATCATCATCATCATCATCATCAGACGGTTTGGCGTAATGGAGGCCAGGTAACTTTTGCAGAATGGTTCAAATGGCTCTGAGCACTATGGGACTTAACATCTATGGTCATCAGTCCCAAGAACTTAGAACTACTTAAACCTAACTAACCTAAGGACATCACACAACACCCAGTCATCACGAGGCAGAGAAAATCCCTGACCCCGCCGAGAATCGAACCCGGGAACCCGGGCGTGGGAAACGAGAACGCTACCACACGACCACGAGCTGCGGACTTTTGCAGAATGTTGCACTATACTTCAGAGTGACACAGATACAAGACCGTATTTCTCAAAATAATCACCAAGTCTACCAGTCGTGCAGCTCCTCCACGAGAGAATATCTGCTGTCAGATCACAGGCACATTCAACAACCGCTCTATTTCCACCTTTATCTCTTTTTGCCCATGGCACAAAATCTGGGCTTACCGATCAGCATCGCCTTCGTCTGAGCAGCATGGTCAAAATGCTGACATCACTTCACTATGGCTGCACGTGATAATGCATTTGGTCCATATGCGACGGTAATTTCGCGGCAACTCTATGTGCAATTTAAACGTTTTGCCGACGAGAGTAGTACTGTCCTGATACGAGTAACTCATCTTTGGAGTGTGTTTCCCGGTGTGGCGCCATTTCATTCGTGCAGTATGATGCACATGTTATCCGGACTGCAGTAGAATTGTGTATACATGACTGCTGAAGTGTGTACTCCCTTCCGACAATGCGCCGCGCATGTTGGACAATAGTGTTTGTGTGGGACGGGATGTGTGACTTACTTTCCTTACCGCACGTATAAAGTGTGTTCGGAAATTCCCGTCACAAGCTTCTAGTACTTGTAGAGGAGAATGAGTCCGTAATACACGGTGTATCAAAAAGAATCATCCGATTAAAAAATAAAGTATTTGAGATACGCGCGTGAACAACGTACCGTTGGAAAGAGCAAACTCTCGAGTTTTACGTGGTTACCGCTAGGTAGCGGCAGTGTGCGTCCACTTCAGTTCTAGTAGACATGGTGTCGGGACAACAGGAAGCGTTTTGTTTTCTACGTTTTGTCCAGTGCGAGTCATTAGCAATCGTTCATAGTGACTTTCATACTAGCTATGGTGTGAGCCCTCCTACAGCACAGAGCATTTGACGATGGCATGAACAATTCCGAGAAACAGGTTATTTGTGTTAAGGCAAATCGCCGGGCCGTCCCCGAGTGTCTGACACAGACGTCGAACGCATCCGCCACAGTTTCACAAGGAGTCCGCGGAAATCCGTCCGCCGTGCAGTTCGACAGCTCAACGTGCCCCAGATGTCCGTCTGGCGTCGACGTTTACACATGTAACCATGCAGAATTCAGCTACTCCAAGCTCTTCGTGAAGGTGACATACAACAACATGTGGCGTTCTGTAATTTCGTTCTTGGCAAGATGGAAGATGGCAGTTTTTTTCCCTCGCTTAGTATTTAGTGATGAGGCAACATTCCATTTAAATGGAATGGTGAACCATCATAATGTAAGAATATGGGGTACCCACATGAAGTTCTACAAGGAGAGGAAGTCTCCAACATTTAATGCGTTTTTGCAGTTTCACGGGGAAAGGTGGACGGTCTGTTTTTTTTTTTTTTTTTCTTTTTTTCCGAGAGCACTGTTACAGGAAGCACATGTCTCTATATGCTTGACAACTATCTGTTCCCACAGTTGCGGACTGATTCTAACGACTTCATTTACCAACAGCATGGGGCACCGCCACACCGGAATCTGTAAGTGCGGGAATTTTTAAATCAAATGATAACTGAATGATGGATCGGTCGCACTGGACCAAATGATTCAGCCTTAAATTACTGGCAGCCAAGGTCACCGGACCTGACTGCAATGTGATTATTTCTTGTGGACGTTTATAAAAAACTGTTTATATACTTCCGTTCGAACGACAATGAATCAACTGAGACGTCGCAAAACAGCAGCTGTGGAAGCTGTAAGTTAAGACACGCTCGCTGCAGTGTGGCAACAATTTGAATACCGCATTGACATATGCCGTGCATCTGAGGGGGGGAGGGGGGGCATATTGAGCACCTATAAAAAGATACGAAAAAAAACTTTTTGAGTTTCTCATTGTACAGTCCCCGGTTAACAGACCCTTAGCCCGCATCTCGTGGTCGTGCGGTAGCGTTCTAGCTTCCCATGCCCGGGTTCTCGGGTTCGATTTCCGGCGGGGTCAGGGATTTTCTCTGCCTCGTGATGGCTGGGTGTTGTGTGATGTCCTTAGGTTAGTTAGGTTTAAGTAGTTCTAAGCTCTACGCGACTGATGACCACAGCAGTTAAGTCCCATAGTGCTCAGAGCCATTTGAACCAGTTTTGAACAGACGCTTAATGCTTGTTCCCGGTATAGCGCGGAAAACGCGTTATACGAATACATTATAACGCCTAACCGGAGAATAAATATGGTATAACTAAACAGGTGATTCTGGCAGGGTTAGAAAAATTAACTGGAGAATAAGTTTTGACAATGGCCGGAATAGTTACAGACTTAGTGACGACAAGATTGTTAGAACGAGGGAGGAGAAGAAACAGGGGCGTCGCACAAATTATATGGAAGAATATGAAGATTCCAAATTTACATAAAAATATCGTACTACTACTTTTCGATCTCATGCTTGAGAAACTGGAGGGTATGAATGAAATATGAAACTATTTCCTAACATAAAACGTTTTGCCTGTAGTAGATCTAATAGGCATTTGATTTGATACTTTGTGAATTATATTCCGTCGTGTTATTTATGTAAATGAGGTTGATAAAAAAAGACCATTTGTGCCGAAAACGTCTCACTTATTTGTCGTATGTTTCAATTACTGCAATATTAGAAAGGCCTATTTCGTTTTATCTAGCAGACAGTGCCAAAAGAGACGTAATTAAATAGAGAAACCACACCAGCCGTGAGCACTATCCGTGTTAACAGCTTTTTCAGTATTAGACAACTACATTTTGATTCTTCATGTAGTAAAACATTTGACGAACTTTGATGAGCTAATAGATTCTTTCGCAGAAAGGAAAGCACGCCATGTAAAGCTGCAGCAAGATAGAGAGAAAAAATATGTTGGGACCTAAGGGCTGAAGATATGTGTACTGTCTTGCTTGTCTCTTGTCTTCACTTGTCCTATACTTCTTATATTTAATTTTATGTCACAGAAAAGAGAAAGTTATTAGGTAATAGGCAATAAAGAGTGCAAATTTTCTGAAGAGTTCTTATTCTCCCTGTCACAAATAATCCCACCCAGTATTAAATGTGAGGTTTTTTTTTTTTAACGGGGGTAGGATGTTAAACCGGCCGACTAAGGGCAGGAGAGGTACCACAGCACACTTTCATTTCCACTGCCCTGAATGTAGGTTTGATGACTTTCATTAAAAAATATACACGTTTGAATTCCACAGAGCGAAATGCAGTGATGTGCCATGGCAGAATGCTGTGTGAAGAGGCGTGCACCTGCACCTTGGCACACTTAAGCCCAAATAACATGACTTACTTCCTCGAACGTATGTGTTTTGTATATCGAACTCTTAAGAAAGATGTGCGCTACAAAATGAAATTATTTCAGAAAAATCATTTTCAGAAATTTTTTTACGTTCTACCTCAAACGCTCGAGGGTGGAGGATATATCGTAGATGCGGGGCTGTATGGTGTAGCTGCTCTGAATGAATCTTAGAACGAAGGAGAATAACGCATGAATACAGCCTGGTTTGGTATAAGTGAAGTTACGATGAGAACAATGCACAACGTTTCTCAGAGTACCTGCACTGGAAAAAGAGATAACATCTTTCTGTAAGTGCGAACTTGGCGAGTCATATTGGAACGAGAGTTTTTCGTCTGTACAGAGGCAGCATGATTAATTTGGACCAGTGTCCGTTGCCTCTCTACAGTGTATTTGTGTCGTCATCGAGTTGAGCGAACACGATCTTCGTTCATCCAAAGTTTCTCGCATTTTTGGTCATCGCATGGGTATCTAGTTGACTATGTCTTGCAGCAGGCATTCGCCTCTGAGGAAACTACCCAAATATGCAAAGACCCACTTGTACACAGTATCAGCTTCTAGAAGCAGAAAAAGGTATCACCTAGTATCAAATTTAGACATGAGATAGAACGGCTGAAAAAGATGAAAATTATTGAAGACAGTCAAAAATGATGCAACTACTGCTCCTCCTGTCCTCTCGAAGATAACTCCTTATCAAACTGACCACCAATTACTTCTGTATGGCAAGAGATATGCTGATGAGAAAGACTTCATCGGCACTAATTTCACTTTAAATGGTTCAAATGGCTCTGAGCACTATGCGACTAAACTTCTTAGGTCATCAGTCGCCTAGAACTTAGAACTAATTAAACCTAACTAACCTAAGGACATTACACACATCCATGCCCGAGGCAGGATTCGAACCTGCGACCGTAGCAGTCGCGCGGTTCCGGACTGCGCGCCTAGAACCGCTAGACCACCGCGGCCGGCTCACTTTAAAAGAACTGGATATAGCATCGAAATCTACGAGGAACTATAATGCCGCAGGCCTAGACGAAATACGAATGGGACAAATTAAAATGTTTGGACCCGATACAAGACAGTGGATATTAAATTTATGCTGAATATTCAGTAGTTATTGCCCAAGGCAAAATGTCTAAGGACGTGAAGATAAAGCTGAAAAGAGCTCTCAAAGGGCAGGCCACGTACTTTGGTGCTAACCATCTGAAGCCAAATTCTGGAGAGACAGAAGTTTGTGCATTCCATCTACGAAATGGGGAAGTCAAAAGAAGACTGAACACCACTAGGAGGGGAGAACGACTGTTCCATTGCGACACTCTCAATTATCCAGACTAATGATGGACCGCTGCCTTACACTGAAAGCCCACTGTTAAAAAATAAAGCTCAGAATATCTGCACGGAACAATTTCATCCATAAACTTAAAGGAACCACCTAGGGTGCTCAGTCGAAAGTGCTTCGATCATCTGCCCTGGCACCAGTTAAACTGTACCAAATTATGGGCCAGCACCACCAAGTATTCGCAGGAAAGCAGGTGCAGAAGTGGAGAAGAAGAAACAGGAAACTGATCCCAGACGTCTGATGACTCAGACCGAGAAAGAGCTTCATGCACGCAACTACAGCAATTCCTTCATCTCACGGAACTCGCCGAGCGGAACTTTGGCGAGATTCCTTGCCTGAGGCACTCCGAGCGAATGTCAGAGAGGATCCAGCCAGAGGACACCTCTGGATTACGGGACATGGAAGACGCTGAGCAGGCTGAGAACTGGAGTGTCATGGCGAAAAGTTAACCTCAAGAAATAGGGCTTCAACATTCACAATGAAATTTGCGTCTGGTGACCTGTATGACCAATAACATCTGCTAGTGTGTAGGAATCTGCCAGATACATGTGCTACTGGTGGTCTTGTCTCCACAGAACATGGAGAGATTTATCTTGCCGTCTTTTTCTTCCTGTATGTATTTCATAAATCCTTGTTGTACACATAACTCCTTGTGTTTTATTATTATTGCTTTCTCTATTTGCTGAACTGACTTATCTCTGAAACTGATACTTTATATGAAATTAATCTCTGTAAGTTATTAATGCTCTTCCAATATTGTTATAATTTCATGTGCTGAACACAAAAAATAAATAAACAATGCTATGGGCACCACGTGGCTCTTGTAATATTAATCACGTGTTACATGTAAACAAATTGTATCTTTCGGTTGTCAATAATTATCAGGTGATACAAAATCTTTTACGGTTATTTATACGTCATCCCCTCATAAAAACTGAATGTAAATGTACAATATTTAAATACAGCCGGTCTCTGAAGAACCATGAGGCTATGCAAGTATACATCATTTAGTAAAAATAACTGACAATAATAATGTGTCACCAACATGATTATTATTGGCGTGAGAATTATTTATCTCATGGTACAGACTTTTGGACAGTGCGAGACTGCTTACAGTATACTAGTATACTTATTTCAGATTCCAGATAACTTTCCATCGAGAACTTCGGATCAGCAGTTAAGCGCCGCGTTCCATCAATGTTCTATGAAAATTCTGTGTTCTCAAATGTTAAAATGTGTGTGAATTCCTAAGGGACCAAACTGCTCAGGTCATCGGTCCCTACACTTACACACTAATTAAACTGACTTACGCTAACAACAACACACACACTCGAACCTCCTACGGAAGGAGCTGCGCAGCCCGTGACATGACACCTCAAAGGCTGGCCGCGGTGGCCGAACGATTCTAGGCGCTTCTGTCCGCAACCACGTCGCTGCTACGGCCGCAGGTTCGAATCCTGCCTCGGGCATGGATGTGTGTGATGTCATAAGGTTAGTTAGGTTTAAGTAGTTCTAAGTTCTAGGGGACTGATGACCTCAGATGCTAAGTCCCATAGTGCTTAGAGCCATTTGAACCATTTGACACCTCAAACTGCGCGGCCACTCAGCGCGGCTTGTGTTCTCAGTTTCTTTATATAAAAAGTGTTCTGAATAACAGTCGAGGGGCAGTCACGTTTCTTGCACCTGTTTTGCCTATAAGACATAACACAGAAATTGTTTATAGTATCATGATCATGTTAGTTTGCGAATGCGTCTGTGGTGTAGCGGCCAGTCTGCCTTCGTCACTATAGCGGCGCGCGTGTGTTTTCGCACTGGCTGCCCATCGTTCGAGCGGCGGTGTTTATTTACTTGTGTGCTGCACTGTATAGTAGTACTGATTTACGCGAACCACGGTGGCTCTTTCCTGTCGATGAGCGACGCTTATGTTCACTTTTGAAGCATAATATGCACAACCAAAACCATGCAAAATTGAAGGTTTCCTACGCTAAGTGGTGAAACTTGACACAAGAGAACCGAGAGGGATCCATTAGTCCATTGTTTCCAGTATATTTACGTCAAACTCATGGATGAAGCAGCATGTGACAGATTCCTTTTGTGATCTGAGGACTTTTACTGTTTTTATCACGTAATTATTGACTCAGTCCAGTAATATGAAACAGTCCCCAATCCTACAGCAGAGGAATGGGGAATCATAGAGACTTACCAAATATTCAGTGGCTTGCTCCAGATATGTATCCAATTCCTAAATCACGTATCAGGTATACGCTGGAGAGTTTAGTTACATCGTCGTATGTGATGCACAGCCGACGACCTGCTTCGCTTGTGGGAAGGAAGACACATTATATCTGTCTACAGCGACGTCTGGTTCAGATCCCTCGTGACGACCAGCAGCCTCCTCTGCAAGTGACGTCACTACCTCTCATGTATGTGGAGGTGCTCAAAGACGAAATGGGCGACATGCATGGCATAACGTTCCGTAAAGGTTCTCCAGGTCCAATACCAGACTCCCCATCGACATCGACATGGATTAGCAGCAACAAAATCACAACATCACGACGACACACAATGGTTGCGGCGTCCAGGTTTCTCTACTTTGGAGTCGACTCAATATTAGTACTTGAAAGTCTGCTGGAGGACCTTCTAGAGTAGCAGTCCTCACTGGACGTAAAGATGAAACAAAGAAAACAGCGGTCGCCAAAGAAGCAAAGAAGAAGCGGCTGACAATAGACGAAGGAAAACATGGTCCAGATGACAACCAAGATAGCGGGAACGAACGAGGTCTGGATACAGCAGCAGACGTCGATGGAGTCACAACCTTACAGTCTACCACCGACAGAGACGGAGTGGCGGCTTCATGGCGATGGAATGGAGGAAGTGATGCAACAGAATTGTGACCTCCCTCCACCAGGGAGCTCCAGTCATTACATTGGGGGACTGGGCTCACGAAATTGAGAAGTGTCTACAGATGCAAGGCGTTCAAATTATGTCACTGGTTCCCACAGACGAAGGGTCTGAAGAGAGCGATGATTGGAGCAGGTAATGGGGTAGAATAGGGCGTCAGTCAACCAGATAGGAAGCTGTTAAGACATGTGAGTCGTCGCTGTTTGGAGCACCAACAAATCCAGCTGGTTACGTTGTCACAGACGTGTGACATTGGTACCGTAAATCTCGATGGTATTAGCAACCCGATAAAAGTACAAATGCTTAAAGATATGTTTCAGGCAGCGGACATGGACGTTGTGTTCCTACAGGAGGTATGAAATACTACCCTACTGGAGTTTTATTGATAGGCCGTTTGTAGTTTAGCGGGTGATGAAGGTGCCGGGGGAATATCCATTCCATTACTACAGGAAATATTGGCGGGAGATATGACCCACTTACCACCGACCTGAGGTGTTGTGCTGAATGTAGCAGATTTACGGTTGGTGAGTGTCTACGCGCCGCCTGGACTGATGAAGAGACACACAAGGAGATCTTTTATACAGAGGATGTGGGACCTCACTTTGGAGGACGTATCGAGCATTACATTGTCGGTGCCGCCTTCTCCAGTTGAAGGACCAGCACCTACATTTCGTTCACGCTACCAACCGCTGGTCCAAGATTTTGCTTCGCGTGACACCTCGGTATTGAAACACGTCGACTGTCGTGGATTCACGTACACCACGAGCAATTCGGATAGTCGATTAGAAAGAATTTATGTGATATGTGGGCTACGTTTGGCGATGCTTGATGCTGAGGTGTGGCCAACGGCCCTTACAGATGAGCCAGCTTAGATATCCACCATCGCTATGCTAAAACAGAGGAGATGGGACAGCAGAAGCCCTTCGAAGCTTACATTTACAGAGGGGCAACTGTTCCTGTGAGATAGATGACTTGTGGTACCAATATCTGCTACATCAAAGAGCATAAGATTCGACACCTACTTGATGGCCCTGCTTTGTTAAGCTGCCTTTACGAAGGCTTTCCTTAGATATGGCCATGACATGTCATAGTGGCATCGGACGACTACCGAGTTTTACTTCATAGCCCTATGGGAACCACCTCCATCCCCCACACGTCAGGCAGCTGTTCGCCGTATAAAGGCTCAACTGATGCGACTTACGAGTATCAAGATGGAAGGAGTGAAGGTACATGCGAGAATGCACGATTCGTTACACAACAAACGACGGCAGTTACACTACATCTTGACAGAAAGGCAGCAGCATCTTCGAATAGTCATTAGGAAAGTTGAAATGGAATAAGGTATATGGATCGCATCACAATGGGACATTGCACATGCTTTTACCGATCTTTATTGTGGAGTACTAGTTGGACAGAGCACAAATTGCGGACATACTCCTCGACATGCCTGTTATCGACCGTCCTTCTAAAGTGGACGACTTGCTCCTCTCATGGGAACGACATGGATAAGGATGTACAATGAACTGCTGACGCCTACGTTCCAAATCACCTCCCACTTCACGGATGTTATTATTGTACCCATTCCAAAAGCATGTGGTGGACGCCGACGTTGTTGGATACCAGCTACAAGATCTGTACACGTATCCATCGGATTCGCCTCCACTTGATGTCACACAAGATACACTTCGATCATACAAGTGTCGGCGGAAGCATTAACACACGGCCCTGGGCTGTAAGGAATGTCAAAGCAATGATGTCAGCTTGCAGACCGCAAGGCGCCCTGTTGGCAACAGGTTTCGACCGTGCCTTCGAGCGGGTGGACCGCGTTATTGTTGGCGCCGTCGTAGGGTGGATGGGAATCTCCCGGCAGTTCGTTGATGTGACCTTGGAGTTTTTTCGTGACGCGAATCCTCGAGTCTCGGTGAGTGATGCTAGCCTTTAACAGATCCATATTCTGCTTTCGGTGCTGCAGGGTTGCTCCACGTCGGCAGTTTTATTCGTAGTCGCTCTCGAGCCAGAACTACATGGACTCCGACGACATCTCGACGGACCCAAGCTGCGGACTGCGTCGTTTCGATACCGTGCATACGCCGACAACGTCGTTCTCCTCGCTAAATCCGGAGACGACATCCTGCTGCGATGCAGTACGGGGCGGTGGAGGGGAGCGTCATTAACTCGCGGAAGACCCATTATATGGATGTACGCCAGTACCTTTCGCTATGGTGCCCCATCTTAAATGACAACACGCAATGCATAGTGGCAGACAGTTATCGAAGATTGCTACGACAGATTTGCGCTTTAATCTGGCAACATTTACTGCGTGACACATATATGTTACAGAGAGTATAACACGTTAACGTCTATTTGGCACAGAAAGTTGGTCACCTCGCACACGTATTGCTCATGCCAACTACGGTCGCCTAGCGGTTACAACCATGCTTCGGACATTTTGTGAGTGCTGGTCTTCTACGCAAAATCAGGTACCCTACATTGACCCTGCCACCGTGGGAAGTAGGAATCGGAACATGCCATGTGAGGGACGGGACGTGGACGGTATTTCTTAGTACAGTGTGTCGATTTTGGAGGAGCAAACGCGTCACTTTAATGGGCACAATGATAGCCGATTCGCCCACCGGTTAAGATCGGCCACAACCCTTGTGGAGTATAGTTACCTTGGGAAGAGTTGTCGTGTTTGAGCAGAAATACCCGGCGGGCGGCTCACCACTTCTTTCTCCGGCGGTGTGGGCTCTGTGCTATATTGTGGTGAACAGAGAATTCCCGTACCATCAAAACGACTGCAGGCTACCCGTCTGTTAGACACGCCACTAGGACACCACTGTTTGATCACCTGCATCCATTCATGTCCATTGTGCATTCCGACAGACTCGGGTTATTCCAACACTATGACGAACATACTTTGGTTTATGGAACAACGATTGAGAGTTGGCTTTCCACAAGGAAAATGTTAGCCCTGTTGCTGCGTAACATGCACACAGCAATTAGTTCCATCACCTTACTTTTCCAAAAATGAGACCAATTGCTCCTCCTACCAGGACAAACATAGTGAAATGGATAAAAGGGATGGGGGCACATCATCCTAATCGAGAAGGTGATAACAGTGTTTTAGAATTTTGGTATGTGCTACAAGAGGGACAAACAATCCTACAGCGACACAACAATATACATTGAACCGCCAAAGAAACCGATATAGGCATGCGTATTCAAATATAGGCAGACTACGGCGCTGCGGTCAGCAACGCCTGTATAAGACAACGTGTATCTGGCGCTGGTTAGATGGGTTACTGCTGCTACAAGATTTAAGTGAGTTTGAAAGTGGTGCTATAGCCGACGCACAAGCGACGGGAGACAGCGTCTCCGACGTAGCGATTAAGTGGGGAATTTCCCGCACGACTGTTTCACGAGTGTACTGTCAATATCTGGAATCCGGTAAAACATCAAATCTCCGACACCGCTGCGGCCGGAAAAAACACCTTGCAAGAACGGGACGAACGATGACTGAAAAGGATCGTTCAGCGTGACAGAAGTGCAACACTTCCGCAAATTGCTGCAGATTTCAGTAGAGGGCCATCAACAAGTGTCAGCGTGCGAACCGTCCAAGGAAACATCATCGATATGGGCTTTCGGAGCTGAGGGCCCACTCGTGTACCCTTGGTGACTGAACGACACAATGCTTTACACCTCGCCTGCACCCGTCAACACCATCGGAGTACTGATGACTGAAACATGTTGCCTGGTCGGACGAGTCTCGTTTCAGACTGTATCGAGGGGATCTACGTGCATGGGTAAGGAGGCAATCTCCTGAATCTATGCACACTGCATGTCAGAAGGGGACTGTTTGTGTTGGTGTGTAACGCCAGAAATGCATATCCTCATATTTCAATCTATTGTACTATAGATATTTTTTCTTTATTTGTTGCCTGATGATATGACAATTCTGTGTCTTTATATATTGTAATTGTTTCACTATTTATTCATTTACGTCGATGTATAATTGGTTTGTTTTGTAAATATTATTTGTATTTTTACGCTGGGTCTTGCCCAGGGAAAACTATGCTATCGAACGACTACATCGATAGGCCGTGTGGAGAACCATAGTGTATAGGATCTTTGGTAGTGTTAACTCTACTGCGTGGAGCGCGGGCAGAGTGGGAGTCTGGCTGGAGTAGGGCAGTGGAGCAGGTTGTGTTGTGTGTCACTCCTGCGAGTTTCCACGCTTTCGGGGTTTGGCAGCATGTAATTGCACTCGACTACCTATAATAGTTTCTGACACGGTGTCGCCGACAGGAAGCATTAGCTGGCGCACATCAAGAGCCCATTTTGCCTGGTGACCGTGTCGAGAAGAAGGCGCGCCAACATCCAGCTTCTCCAACAGAGATGGCCGACAATGAGTGACTGTCACCACCTGCCCGATCGACGACTGCAAACCTTCAATCAGCCAACAAGGAAGACTGGAAGCACGTAAAGTTTTAGAACTGTATGGCAGACCTCAACTTTTCAAACTGTTAAATTTGCCTAAAACAAATTACAGCAATGTAGCATGAACCTTTGTTGCTCATTGTCCCAATTACATTACCAAGCAGGGTCCCTTCCTTTTCCGGAATGAACCCGAGTGTCGTTGAAATTCAAACGCCAGCATTAAAGTAATATCATTCCATTTCACATCTTTAATTTCGAAGTTCAGTTAAAGTATTCATAGCTGGCTACAATATTTAGATTACACAAGCACAAATTAAGAGTGCGAGTTTTGTTACCATATTTTAGCTTACCTGTGACTGCAGCTCAGCTTGGTGTGTACTAAATTTTACTGTTGTTAATTGTTCAGAATCATTTAATTCAAGTTCAAAGTTAAATCTCTTATTTCTAAATTGTGTAGATTCAAGTAGCTTTTGAAATGATTGTTGAGGTAGCCCAAGACTAACCTTATTTTATTGGATTTCGTAGTGCTTCAGAAACAAAGTTCAATATTAATTTCAGTTACTGAATTAACTTTAATTATCCGGTTTTATTAATTCTTTTGCTAAATTAAGTCAGAGTGTAGGGAAATTTATTACTTCTGACAAACATTCAGTTTTCACACAGCACGTGTCAACCTTCAGTTGCCATACTTTTAGTGCTAATTATATGTGCATTAATCTTTCATTTTCAGTTATTGTAGTAGTTGTCCATAGGACTGGCGACCGTAATTTTTCCCAAATCTCAAATATCTAATTAACGTCAATTAATTGTTAACCTAACGACCGCATATTTACTTTCTTTATTAATTTTACCCTTTTCTCAAAATTAATTTCCACCAATTTCATTTAGATGTAACCCTTTCCTCCCTCTTTACTGACAAATTGACTTCGGTGACGATTGCTTTTCCCAGATTTCCATTAGGTGCACGTGGTTTAATTTTTCATTGTCATTAAGGTCGATAAGTGAGGGGGAGGTTACACGTGACGACCTGGGGACACGACAATCTTCGGATTTGAGGTTGTTCTGGACACGAATTTTGCATTGTGCAAATCTCATAACAAAGTACTGGGTACGAAATGGTCGATACATCAGTGAGAATAAGTAGTGTGAGGAATCCTAATTAGATTTGAGATTTGGAATTTATATTGAAAATTGGTAAAATGACTGAAGGCAACAATTACCAGAATTTGGTAGACTTGGGTACGGAACAATCGGTCGAACAGTGGGAAACGCGTACCGCGGAACCCATTGTTCAGGGGACTCGGCTAGCATGGAAGACGCGACCGCCGAAACGCAACAAAGAGCAGAAATGGAATTCCAAACTTTAGAAAATGTTTCGGAATCGGAAATGAAAATCAAATCTGAACCAATTGATGAGGAATACGGGGGTACAATTAAAGAGGAACCCGCTATGGATGTAAAACCGGTAGTTTCCTGGAATTTAACTGATTTATTGAATGTTTTGATTAACGAAATCAAGGCTCAATCTAGCAAGATAGAAGCTCAGTCTGCCAAGCAAGAAGCTCAGTCTGAAAAAATTGACAGGAAGCTAGACAATCAGAACAGAGCTATTAATGTTGTTAACAACAATGTTGGAGTTGTTAACACAAAAGTTGATAAAATCAAAGAAGATATTATTGTAATCAACGCCGAAATCGGTAATATTAAACAGGAAATGATAGGCAATGATAGGCGTTCAGGCGGGAATTGCGAGCATAAATACTCGTTTTGATTCCGAAATTAGCAGAATCGAGAAAAGTGTAGGAGAAGCAGTTGCTCCGATCATCGAGAATAAGGTGACGGAACAAATTCAAGTAGTGAAAAAAGAGGATAAACTGAAGTTGGAAACTGTAAAGGCTTTAGTATCCGACGTAGATACTAAAGTGAGGAAGCAGGCTAACACCTGCGAAGAGAAAAAGAGGGAAGCGGATACGCTTGCGACAATCACTTGCCAAGTAATTAAAGTAATTATGAGAGTGTCGGAGTTGGAAAAGATACTTGACGAAAGAGGAGTGGTTTTACCGCTTGAAAAAAGGCGGTATACACGCGACGGCTTTCATTAAAAATTGTGAGTTTTACTCAGATCATGGACTAATGAGAGAAAAATAAATGCGGTTATTGACATGTTGGCTGGTGATGCCAAGCGTTGGGGCCTAAACCTCAACATCACGAACCTGACTTTCGACGAGTTTAAAAATTTGTTCCTGGCTGAATACTGGTCAGAGCAAAAACAACAAAGAGTCTGGCGCGAATTTGTCGTATCGAGGCCTTTCGATGCGAATTCGCGCGGCCCAATGAAGGAGTTTTGTGAGGGCTGGATCCGCAAGTTGGAATATTTGCGTGATCGCTGCGCAGAACCCAAAATAGTCTGGGAACTCTACAAGAAGTTTCCAGATGATACAAAACGCTAGGTAGGAAGCAATTAGAGGACAATCAATGATTTCCTGGAAAGAGTTGAGGACGAGGACAATTGGCGCAATAATCGTGATAGTGGTAGAGGCCGTGGTAACAACAACGGGTACCACAACAACCACAACAACAATAACGATGGGAATAATGCATACCGCAACCTTGGCAGCAATAACAATAATGGTTCAGACCGTAATAACAATCGCTGCAATGCAAATAATAACAGGTATGACGGAAACCAGTATCATACTAACGTGATACGGGCTTCACAGAATAGTAATAACGCCAGAGGGTGTGATAAGCCGCCTCAGCAGCTGCTGGGACGAGACAGGGAAACCATTAGCCGCGCCG
Source organism: Schistocerca gregaria (assembly GCF_023897955.1). Classification (NCBI taxonomy): domain Eukaryota; kingdom Metazoa; phylum Arthropoda; class Insecta; order Orthoptera; family Acrididae; genus Schistocerca; species Schistocerca gregaria. The sequence continues at coordinate 799,723,699 of NC_064921.1, read as the reverse complement.
GTGAGGGGCCGATCGGGCGTGGAGAAATTTTGGCGGCCCAACAAGCGTAGAAAACCGAGGTGTCGTCGTTATGAAAATTCCGTGTGGAATAATCAACGGTGGGAGAGTGTGCCAGTGTTAGGAGAAATGAGTGCGCCCACAAGTAGTAGAAATGAGTGCGCCCACAAGTAGTAGATCAGTTGTAGACACGGCAGTAGAAAATACATTCACTGTCAGTGCGAACAATTTAAGTAGTGTTCCGGAAATCGACTGTAAAGTTTCAGCTGTAACACTCACAGCGGAACTGGAGATTGAGTTTAAGAATGATTCGCAAGTGTTGAGAGAAGATCAGATGTCGGATAACACGTCCGTCATCGAGCGAGGGGATGCAGAGAGGGATGAGGTCTGGTTAAGGCAGTCCGGTCGTTTAGACGACGAACTAGGAGATTATAGGGGCCTGTACGGAAGAAATGTTTCTGGGGAGCGCGGGCAAGAATTGCCGCGTCTCGCCCGCAGGAAGATAGTATTTGTGAATTGATAGAAAGTTCTGGCCCTAACCGGCAGACTTTACCAGAAATAGTTGATATTAATGGGGAGCACGAGCAAGATTCTTCGTGTTTCGTCCCGCAGGAGTTGGATGTTGAAGTAGTAACGGAAAGTTCTGGCTCTGACCGGCAGACTTTACCGAAAGTTATAGTGGTAGAAGTGGCCGACCCATCCGACGCAAAACTCCAGTTTAAACATTGCGAAAGTATTAAGGAGAAAGATTACGAGAATTTTAGTGCTAACCGGACACGATTGGTAGAAAAGCACGTAGATTACAGCGTGTATGAGGTTAGAGCTGACGTTATACGGTCGCTCGATAGCAGTGTGGGTTGCGCAGATCCAGAGGAAGTAATTGCAGATACTACTGGGCACATTCCTCTAGGTAGATTGGCAGATGAGATCAATCTGGTCAAAGAGGAATCAACGAATGTGACAATTAGTGAATTGATAGCAAAGCAACACTCAGAAGCTGACGAGTTACAGGAAAAGGTTTTGGTATTGGAGGCGAAGCTACAGACTAAGCCTCAGGACAAACGTGTTGAAATTAAAATTGTATGTGAACATAGGCTGAAAAAGCCGCCAGATAATCCGGATTTAGGATCAAAGCCGGATGGTTTTTTCTGGAATGACCTGGATTTAGACAAGGATTTATTGTGGGAAAATAAAGAAACAGTCGAGGATAAGTGTAGACAGATAGTAGTGTCTGTTAATATGCACGGCCCACAGCTAAACGTGTTGACTGACACCGGTGCGGAATAGAGTGCTGTATCTGGAAAAATATTTCAGTTACTAAAAGACAGACCTGGCATCGCAGTTATGCCAGTAACAGGAGTGAAAATTATCGGTGCTACTGGGAAGGTCAGTAAACAGGTCACAAAACAGATTTTTGTCCACTTCGAGATATGTGGGGCACGATTTGAACAAGAGTTTGTCGTCGTGCCAGACTTCACTACGGAAGTAATTATCGGGTTAGATTGGCTGTTAAAGTACCGTGCAGTGATTAATTACGAAAGCAAAACTTTGACATGTACGTCACAAGATAAAACAATAGTAGTTAGTTTTGACGAGGCAGGAGACGGTGTGCATAGGCAATACCAGCCTATACACATTGTTAACTGGCCAGATGCCATTGATGTAAGTATGAATTTGAACTACTGTAACGTGAGGAATCTCGGCATTGACAGTAGTGTAGAAAGTGAATTGGAAAGTATTGTAGACGGTGTGTCAAACGTAACACACGAACAAAGACGAGGCCTGTATGAAGTAATAATGAGGAATAAGAGTGTGTTTTCAGACAAACCGGGACTTGTGGAAGGATATAAATGCAAGTTGCATGTAATTCCTCACGAACCACTCTTCGTGAGACCGTATGCTATACCGCTGTCCAAAAAGGAGGCAGTGCAACGCGAGATAGATAAGATGATCGAATGGGGGGTTTGGTGATTGTAGCAAAACGGGATGGTAGTGTGCGTATTGTGATTGACGCATGCACGTTGAATAGCGTCGTTCAACGCGAGACAGACAGACCAGAGAGTATGGAGGAGATTTTGCAACGTTCTCATGACGTTGAGTTCATGACTAGCCTCGACCTGACGGATAGTTATTGGCAAATAGAACTTGAAGAAGAATCTAGGCCATACACCGCCATCTTGTTTGCGGGCAGGTGTTATCAGTATAGAGTACTGCCGTTTGGACTTAATATATCTGTGTCCGTATTCATCAGGGCCCTAGATAAAGTTCTAGGTCCGGCTTTTGAGTTCAAGATTAACTGTACATGTTGGCGACCTATTGTTGGCCAATGCCACTTGGCATGGCCATTGTGACCTGTTAGATGAAGTTTTTAGAGCATTGCGCCTTGCAGAATGACTCTAAAGCTAAAGAAATGAGAATTTGTGAAGCAGGAACTGAAATTTTAGGGCATTTACGAAAGATCCAGAGAAACTAGAGTCAATAAGGAATTGTCCACTCAAGTCTAGGAAACAGTTAAAAAGTTTTCTAGGGCTCACGGGATTTTACCGTAAATTTAAAAGGACAAGTGTTTAATGATGAAAATTTGATTACCTCTTACGCAAAAATGTTCCGTTTGTGTGGCCTGACGGATGTCAGGCCACTTTCGAGAGATCTAACATACTATTTCATCCTGATTTATCGCTACCCTTCCATCTGGGAACGGATTCGTCGAATTACGGGGTGGGCGTAGAACTGTTCCAAGATGTTGGTGAAGGAGAGGATAAGGAACACCGGACAACAGCGTTCGCGAGTCGGACTTTATCAAAAAGTGAGCGAAACTACACGATTTCTGAGAAGGAGTGTCTCGCTATCGTGTGGGGACTCAAGAAGTTCAAGGGTTACCTATGGGACCGTAAGGTGATTATTCATACGGACCATAAGGCGCTCACTTATCTGAAGGATTGTTAACTACTTCACGAAAGACTGACTAGGTGGTCGCTGTATTTACAGTAATTTAACCGTGACATCTGTTATGTAAAAGGGACTTACAATTGCGTAGCGGATGCGCTATCGCGATTGCCCGAGTCTAATCATAATGTATTGAAAGATGAGTCAGATGGAGTGGTCAAATATTGCTATTTTAAAGAAGTTGAGGGATGTAAATTAATAGTGAACATCTGTAAGAATCTACGTCGTCATCAGAACGAGGACGGTTGTTTAAATATGGTGAAAACCCGATATGTCGAAAGGAGTCCAGAAGGAGAGTTGTTAAGGAAGTATTACAAGATATACGATCATATCTTGTACATACGTAAGGGTGAAGATAGTAATATTTGGCGGTTATGCTGGCCCACCAAATATGGCACGGAAATAATAGACTACTACCATTTGGCACTGTGGGCCAAAGAAATGTACGGAAAAGCTGAGTGAAGGAGTGCATTTTAACATCATGTTAAAACGCGTTACTGACAGAGTGAAAACTTCGATTTATGTCAGAAGGTGAAGGTTACCAACTGTATGAGTCGTGGTCCTATGCAAAGTATAAGGCCTAACGACACCTTTGAAGTACTGTGCGTGGACTTGTACGGACCTTTGCCCAAGTCATCGGGAAACTTTGCCTATATTTTAGTAGTGCTAGAAGCTTTTTCCAAGTTCATCAAACTATACTCGATTACGAAAGCTACAGGCAAAGCGGTCTACAGCAAGCTTGTGAACGATTATTTTGTTCATATTGGTAATACCAAGGCGATTCTATCAGACAATGGGGCACAATTTACTTCTAAGTTGTGGAATGAAGGCATGGCAAGTAATGGGCTAGAGGTGATCCATATTTCAGCTTACTGTCCGGCTGGAAATCCCGCTGAAAGGTATATGCGCGAGCTAGGCCGACGTTACCGACCTTTCGCCATCACAACCATAGGCAATGGGGCAAATATGCAGCAGAATTTGAGAGATTTATGAACGCCTTGAGACATGAATCTACAGGATTTTCTCCAGAGGAAATCCTTTTAGATGACAGAAGTAAAAGTTTAGTGGAAGAGATAATCAAATTCCCTCCACTGATTTACATTAATTTTGGGTTGAAAAAAGATCGTTTGCGATAAATAATGAAGCTGAAAGCCGATACTCGCGTACGTCGTCATGACGCTAATGCGCGTTTTGCTAAATTTGCAATCGGAGACTTAGTACTTGTAAAAGTTCATGAGAAATCGAGCGAGATAGACAATGAAATCTCTAAATTTAAGTTTGTTTATAATGGACCATATAAAGTCATTGGTATACCTCACACAAATGCTTATTGCTTACAGTATCCAAACTCTGGAAAACTATTAGGTATACGGAACATTGTAGACTTGAAATTGTACCAACCTAGGATCGATTAATTCCACAGAATGGGTAATTTGTACAGTATGCAAATATAGAGTGAAATATTTAACGATTTGTTAGATTGCCATACTTTTGCCTGACCAAGAGGATGTTAAAGAAGTTGTAATTAATAAGTAATTAATTTTGACTAAATTATTTAAGAGTAACTGATTATTAATCAACTGAAAAATCCAAGCTGGTAGTTTAAGTTTTCAGCTGAGTCATAGTAGATTAAGGAATGTAAATATGATTTTGTAACTAGCTGTAAAATTTCATGAATATGTGTTTTACTAGTCACTGCCGATGTAATTAGACGCTGTTTTAAGTTTCAGGCTAGTACATGTGTCTGAAGATGGACAGTGTTGAGTTATCCGCTGTGATTGTATTAATGGACTCCTTGAGATTACTCGGGAGTGAGTTTTTCCTGGAGAATGTATTGAAACGGACGATCTGGAGTGCCGTTACACAGGCGAGTGAGATCGAGCGTGCCGCACAGGCGGGCGCAACAGTACTGGCGAGGCGGAGCCGCTGTCGGCTCTTGTGCCGCTATCGGCATTCTTTCTACTTGCGGGTACGGAAGGCGGAGTTGTTTTTCTTCCCGGACAGCTTTGATGTGAAAGAATTCTGCTGTCGATATGTATGTTTTTTCGATCTGCTGTGTATTATTTTCTTGTTCAGCGTTAAGTGGAATCTCATGACAAGAATATTAATTATGAAAAGGTTATATAAAAATGTGTATTCTATGTAATTAATTATTAATTTGTGTATTTTGATATACCTCCCTTTTTGACCCTGTACTCTGGTTAATTTTGTGAATAGTATTCCATATCTTGATATTGTTATGAATTTTGCTGATTTTAGAAAAGCTAAACTATTTTCTATGTTTTCTATTAATTTTGATATGTTGTCAACATGTTTTCTTTTGTGCAAGATGACAGAGTGTAGTAAGGTTAGGAGTGTCTCCACTCAATTAACTTGGTCTAAAAAAATTGGTTTATGGTTAATTAGACTAATGCTAAATTTTCTTGATGTTTGAGCATATGCATTTCCGCTGCTTTTTTTTCTTTTTTGGGACATTTTCTGAGTCTTTTTAGGTTACACGAACATCCCCAGACAATTTGGGGCACGTGTAATGCCGGAAATGCATAACCTATTATTTCCATCTATTGTACTATAAATTTTTCTTTATTTGTTACCTTAAGATATGACATTTCTGTGTCTTTATATATTGTAATTGTTTCACTATTTATGCATTTATGTCGATGTATAATTGGTTTGTTTTGTAAATCTTATTTGTATTGTTATGTGGGGTCTTGCCCAGGGAAAACTATGCTATCGAACGACTATATCGATAGGTCATGTGGAGAACCAAAGTGTTTAGGATCTTTGGTAGTGTTAACTCTACTGCGTGGAGCGCGGGCACAGCGGGAGTCTGGCTGGAGTAGGGCAGTGGAGCAGGTGTGTTGTGTGTCACTCCTGCGAGTTTCCTCGCTTTCGGGGTTTGGCAGCATGTAATTGCGCTCGATTTGCTATAATAGTTTCTGACACGGTGTCGCCGACGGGAAGTATTAGCTGGCGCACATCAAGAGCCAATTTTGCCTGGTGACCGTGTCGAGAAGAAGGCGCGCCAACATCCAGCTTCCCCAACAGAGATGGCCGACAATGAGTGACTGTCGCCACCTCCCCGATCGACGACTGCAAACCTCCAATCAGCCAACAAGGAAGACTGGAAGCACGTAAAGTTTTAGAACTGTATGGCAGACCTCAACTTTTCAAACTGTTAAATTTGCCTAAAACAAATTACAGCAACGTAGCATGAACCTTTGTTGCTCATTGTCCCAATTGCGTTACCAAGCAGGGTCCCTTCCTTTTCCGGAATGAACCCGAGTGTCATTGAGATTCAAATGCCAGCATTAAAGTAATATCATTCCATTTCACAGCTTTAATTTCGAAGTTCAGTTAAAGTATTCATAGCTCGCTACAATATGTAGATTACACAAGCACAAATTAAGAGTGCAAGTTTTGTTACCATATTTTAGCTTACCTGTGACTGCAGCTCAGCTTGGTATGTACTAAATTTTAAGTTGTTAATTGTTCAGAATCATTTAATTCAAGTTCAAAGTTAAATCTCTTATTTCTAAATTGCGTAGATACAAGTAGCTTTTGAAATGATTGTTGAGGTAGCCCAAGACTAACCTTATTTTATTGGATTTCGTAGTGCTTCAGAAACAAAGTTCAATATTAATTTCAGTTACTAAATTAACTTTAATTTTCCGGTTTTATTAATTCTTTTGCTAAATTAATTCAGAGAGTAGGGAAATTTATTACTTCTGACAAACATTCAGTTTTCACACAGCACGTGTCAACCTTCAGTTGCCATACTTTTAGTGCTAATTATATGTGCATTAATCTTTCATTTTCAGTTATTGTAGTAGTTGTCCATAAGACTGGCGACCGTAATTTTTCCCAAATCTCAAATATCTAATTAACGTCAATTAATTGTTAACGTAACGACCTCACATTTACTTTCTTTATTAATTTTACCCTTTTCTCAAAATTAATTTCCACCAATTTCATTTGCATTTTTCCTTTCATTTAGATGTAACCCTTTCCTCCCTCTTTACCGACAAATTGACTTCGGTGACGATTGCTTTTCCCAGATTTCCATTAGGTGCACGTGGTTTAATTTTTCACTGTCATTAAGGTCGATAATTGAGGGGCAGGTTACAGGTGGAGGTTCTGTAGTAATGTGGGGCGTGTGTGGTTAGAGTGATGTGGGACCCATGATACGTCTAGATCCGTCTCTGACAGGTAACACGTGCGTAAGCATTCTGTCTGATCACCTGCATCCATTCATGTCCATTGTGCATTTCGACAGCCTCGGGCAATTACAGCAGAACAATGCGACACCCCATACGTCCAGGATTGCTACAGAGTGGCTCCAGGAACACTTTTCGGAGTTTAAACACTTCTACTGGCCACGAAATTCCCCAGACGTAAACATTACTGAGCATATCTGGGATGCCTTGGAATGTGCTGTTCAGAAGAGATCTCCACCCCTCGTAGTCTTTCGGATTTAGTTTCAGCCCTGCAGGCTTCATGGTGTCAGTTCCTTCCAGTACTACTACAGACGTTAGTCGAGTACATGCCATGTCGTGCTGCGGTACTTCAGCGTGCTAGCGGGTGCCCTACGCGATATTAGGCAGGTGTACCAGTTTCTTTGGCTCTTCAATGTAGAATAACTTCCGCCAGTTATTTAGGAGCTTTATTCGCAGAGCCTTCGGCTAGTCGTTCCAGGCGCGATATGTGGAATTTCAAGATACTGTTCAGTTATAAGGCCATGTTCAAGCTTGAAGTTCACAGGGGATCATGTTACTACTTATCCAAAAGATAATATGGATTCCCCCTTGGCTCGTTGCAGGGCCCTGTTTCCTTGTGTGCTTTCTTACTTAAGATGGCGAAGTACGCCCTGTTTATTCCTATTTTCCGTTCCATTTAGATTCTTGGAAGAAATGTTTGTAACCATGTAATTTATTATATGTAAAATAAAGTGATTCGATATAAAAAAGAGCTAAATTGTAGGACGTTAAATGAAGAGGGTACCGTCTATGATTAGCATTAAAAATGTCCACGGTCCTGGGGAGTAAAAATCATCACCAACGGGGGCCGAAGATTTCCGGCATAAGAAATCACCCCCATTCTGCCAACGGCCTTGTGAAATAATGTGGAGGAGAGGACAGAGGTTGAGGGCACTGTCTTGTCCTTGGGGTGAGAAACCGTCCCCACAAGGGGGAAGGATCGACAGTGATCTACTTGATGAGTGCGTTAAAGACACATAATGTACATCTACAGGAATATGGGTTGTAATTCAAGAAGCGTCATGATGATTTCTCCATTGGCAAAAATTGACGAGTAGTCCCCCATTATGATCTCCGGTTGGGGATCTGCCAAGTGGAGTTTACAATGAGAAGAAGACTGAACAACCAACAAAAGGGTAACTCTCTACAAGTCGGGGTGTGGAAGGCTCAGTCTGGATATAGTGGTGGTAAATGAAGTGTAATGGAAAGAAGACAAATATTGTCTGGTCAGATTAATTACGGTAATATCAACAGCAGCAGAAAATGGTATAACGGCAGTAGGATTCGTTATGAGTAGGATAGTAGGGGAGAGAGTGAGTTAGTGTGAGCAGTTCAGTGATAGGTTTTTTTGTCATTAGAATCGAATGGAAACCAGTTCCGACACCAATACTTCATCTACCCACGCGGATATCGCAAGCAGAAGATGAAGAGGTAGACAAAGTATATGAGGAACTTGAACAGGTAATTCACTACGGAAAGAGAGGTGAAATCTGTAGTCACGAGGATTGGTATGTGGTTGTAGGGAAAGGAGAGAACAAAGGGTCAAGGGAGTAGTTGGTGGTAGGAAGAAGAGAGGAGAAAGACTAATTCAGTTCTGCTATAAATTTCAGCTAGCAATAGGCAATACTCTGTTGAACAATCACAACAGGAGGTGGTATACTTGTAAAAGGCTGGGCGATATGGGAAGATTTCAGTTAGATTGCATCACGGTAAGACAGGGATTCCAAAATCAGATACTGGGTTGAAATGTGTACCCAGGAGCGGATACAGAGCCAGATCACAGTTTAATAATGATTAACAGTAGGCTGAAGTTCAAGATACTAGAGGGAAAGAATCAGTGCCAAAGAAGTGGAATGTGGAGATACTAAGAAATGAATAGTTGTGCTTGAAGGACTCTGAGGCTATAGAGGCTGAGACAATGAATAGGTTAGTAGGCAGTTCGTTTGAAGAGGAATGGAAAGAGCTTTGACGGAAGTCGGAAAGAAAAACATGGATACAAGGAAGTTCAACTGCGAATAAATCAGTTGATCGATGAAGGAAGAAAGTACAAAAATGTCCAGGAGTGTTCACGAATACAGAAATACAAGTCATTAAGGAATGAAATAAAGAAGAAATGGGGGGAAGCTAGGACGAAATGGTTCCAGTAAATTTTTCAGTCTCTTCATTAGTTTCAAAAGCTTCGAGAGGCGTAATACCTGCAAAAAACTTTTTTTACTTTTCATTTTCTCGTTGTTGGCTGCAGTACGTTTCTGTTTCTGTTTCTGTCGCTTACGTCACAGTCCCACAGCGACCGCAGGGTCGGCTTGGTTACAACGGATTTGGCAATGTTAGTTTTTAGGAGTGGCCGGATGCCCTTCCTGCCGCCACCCCGTACCCCCAAGGATGGAATCAGTGTACCCCAGCTGTCTGCATCTAGTATAAATCGTAAAATAGTGCAAAAGTGTTTCAAATGTCTGCGACGAGTGTAACTGAGGCTGAACGTAGGGACCAGCCTTGTATTCACCTAGTGGGATGTGGAAAACCGCCTAAAAACCACATCCAGGCTGTCCGGCACACCGGCCCTCGTCGTTAATTCGCCGGGCGGATTTGATCTGGGGCCGGCGCGCCTACGCGAGACCAGGAAGCAAGGCGTTAGCGCTCTTGGCTACCCTGGAGGATTGTTGGCCGCAGTACGTCTAGGGGTAGATTCTTGAGGCTGCAATTTTGGCTTTAAGGGTTCCGGTTGACGTAGTAACTGATGAAGTACTTTCTGTGTCTAGGACTTTTGATTTTATTTTATCCCATTCTTCTATATCACACTGACTTCAGAATCTCCATTGTTACATTATCGTTGTCAAAATGAAAAACATGTCCGTTTTCCTCAGAGGGATTCCTAGAACTAGTAACTCATTTTGCGGTACTAACACATTCCAAAGAGCTTACGAAACTAAAGTGTTTACAAATTTTCTTGACCAAAGAAGAATCATCGCCAAGTTATATAACTATTTTGTAAATTAGTCCAAGAATAAATTTAACAATTAGCGTTGATTGTGCAATTAATAATATGAATTTTAAGTATGCCAGATATTTCATAATTTCAAATATGTCTGAAAGAAGAAAAATTTTAGCTGTAGAAACAGAGCTAGTAAATATCTATTCTAACAGATTAATTTCTTTTCATACATTTTAGCCTGAAATAAAACACATGGTATACAAAATTATATGAAATTCTTTCAGTGAAACAGCCGAGATAATATTCACCTGTATGAGATTCGAAAATATCCCTGGTATCGGCTAATCCTGCAAAGAAAGGTAGTGTTAGAGGAGCGTGTCCCATTACAAGTACTGAGTCAACATACAGAAAAGTCAAAACAACCTTCGGTGAAGACAAAGATCGTAATACATCCAGCAGATAATTGACGAGGTAGGTTGCGAGTCCTGCTCTGAGATGAAAAGGTTGATGCAACAGAGGAATTCGTGGTGGGCCGCATCAAACCAGATGACTAAAAAAAAATTTGGTTTCTGTGCTAGGATGGTTACTCATAACAAGAAAGTAAGTAATATATTGTAACAAATAAGCCCTCGGTCACAAATATTGAGTCAAAAATTGACCTGGTTTCGACGCTACTATGAGCGTCGTCTTCAGAATTAGACTAACTGTACTAAAACATTAGGTATATAGTACATTAATAAAATTAAAGTTTTTACTGACTCGGAAAGATGCAGTACTTACAAGCCACATATTAAAAAAGATCTCAGCTGAAAAGGCGACGTCATGAACACTTGTCAGATGGCGAGCCGCTAAGGGCTGCTCGTACTGTGGACAAGGGTTGCAACAAGACTGAGGTGCCCACTTTAGAAAGTGTGGGCAAGTAAACATGGTGTTGCTTCGAGCGCCATCTATTAGCCGCAGAAACAACTAGGCTACTGTGCATTCAAAATTAGACACATGAAATAGTGATGCACCTGATTCAGGCATAGCGTAAGGATTAATAATAACAGGATGAAGTTACATATTTATCTGCTTTAAAAAGAGATACATTTTGTAACGTAAAAACGTTGGTTATGACATACAAGAAAACAGAATGGAGGCCCGATTTTAGAGTTGCGGTTAGTATGTGTCCTTACTAGTCATTCCAGAAGGACAGTAGAATGCGTCACAATGTTTTTGTGGGTCGGTATTGTTGAAGAAAAGAAAATAGTTTGCAATTTTCAGTGGTGCTTGACTAGTTCATTGCTAGAAAACTCACAGACAGCATACAGGTGGTCTCGATGAAATAATCTTTAATTTCAAAAAATAGAAATCTATTTGCAAAACGAGAGAAACGCACAGTCACACTGCTAACTGTTCTCTGCGACCGCGAAATGTGTGGGGATCGACACCCCAAGGGAAGAGACGCTTTCGTGCTGCTCAGGAAGCGTGTTTTGTAACAAGTGATTACCCTGAGTTCGGACAATTACACTTCCTTTCTGAGTAGGAGTTGCGAATTGCTTCATCAGTCTATAAAATTAGATTTCAACGCTGGGCTTCGCGGTTCTGACCTCCATCGTAGAGGTATCAAGAGAAACGTGAAATGTGGGAAGAGGGACTATGACGATCTTTCCATCACGTGACGCGTCCACGACGACGGTGGGCAGAATTGTGGTGCAATTTTGTCGCTGTGTGTGATAAGTAACCCACCTTACACCTCACATGAACTTCTGAGCTCTGACCTTTTTTCCGCGTGTGTCGCGCGCTTCGTAGAGCCCGAGGGGGACATCACAGGGCTCCACGCAGTTGCAGCCAGACAGATGAAGGCTGCTGACAGCTTTGAGCCAAATGCCATGGCGGACGGTTACTGAGTTCAAAGAAAAGTGGCACTTTTCTTGCACAGTGTAGTAATATTGTAGAAGCAATAACACTTTACAGGATGTGGTGGTTCAAAATGGCTCAGAGCACTATGGGACTTATCTTCTGAGGTCATCAGTCCCCTACAACTTAGAACTACTTAAACCTAACCAACATAAGGACATCACATACATCCATGCCCGAGGCAGGATTCGAACCTGGGACAGTAGCGGTCGCGATGTTCCAGACTGTAGCGCCTAGGGCCGCTCGGCCACTCTGGCCGGCGGATGTGGTGGACGTCAGAGTTTATGATACGAATGTATGAACTTCCACCCACTAACACAACTTTGTACTTTACGGCATGCAGGCATGTCAATAATATTGAAACATATGTATCACATACACTTAAATATCTCAGAGTTGCAGTTCGTTTCCGTCATAGACAATAAATTGATTCATTACTCGGTTCGCGACAAATAAACGAACAGAAGCTATGTAATGGCTACTTCACTGCTGTAGTTCCTATACTGTATTATTGTTTTATTATTACTGTTATTATTATAATTGTTTGTTAGGCTGAATTCTTCCAATTTCTGCCATTGTAAAAGTAAGTAGTCCAGCAATCAAGTGATTTACAAAGACTGGACACGTTTTAACATCGCGGAGGTGCGGGGTGTGAGTGAAGCATGCGCCGCTAGGTGCAGGAATGCTGCTCAGGCAGCGTGTTTTGTAACAAGTGATTACCCCGAGTTTGGACAGTTACGACAGCTAGTCACTTCACCAGGCCAAATATTGAAGTGGCGTCCCATTGAGAGACCTCCATCAGGTCACTCAGTCACACAGGCTGCTTATGATTATTAGTGGACTGATGTGTTGGGGTGGGAAGAGGGAGGGTGGCTGGGTAATATGGCGTATTAGAAAAAAAATAAAAAATACAATTGTTGATAACTAATATAATCAGTATTACAGTATTACGAAACAGTGATGATAGTAATGATCTTTTAAAAATAATTTAGTTTCGTAACCAAACACATTGAACAATATTACTTTTACGCCTCAATAGTTATCACTTTTCCCCGTAGGAGCTAATTAGTACCAGGTTGGGCACCACTGATTTAATATCTACTCAAGTGCCAGTGTGTAGTGTTTCCTTTCCTCGGGGTTCTGCCGTGAAAATACAAAATAGAAAATCTGATTGGGTTTTCAATTTTGATGGAATAAGTTACGGATAAGGCGGACTTCGTATTATTGATTGAGATAGTGCTGTAATTTGACCGTGCATGGCATACCAGGTCGGCAACAATACAAAAAGCGACTGCACGGAAATAGCATCAAAAACTAGTGGAAATTTACCTTATAATCTTGTTAGAAACGCAGTACTAATTACAATATAGTCTTCGTGGCTGTCCTAATTCTCTTGTAGGACGACCCGTCTTTCACGTTTCTCCGTATGCTGAAAACTTCTTCAAGTTGTCACTGACAGGATCAATTTCCATTTCGGCAATAACCATTTCGAATCACTATTGAAACAACTTTGTTTCGTAATATAATTTTAATTTCCACCCAAAAGCATATTTAACACAGCGCCGAAAAATACACATCTTACGTATGAAGACAAGAGAGAGAGAGAGAGAGACAGTAATCAATTAGCTGTTAAAAACAAAACCTATGCAAAAATAAAAAATAAGATCAAAATTATTTATAAAAATCGGTCGCTGGCGCAGCGCTCTTCCGCATGCGCGATCGTAAATGACATCTTTGTATTGGTTGTATTGACGAAGTAATGGCCGCTATCGACAGGGGATCTCAAGCTGATTCCGTATTTCTAGATTTCCGGAAAGCTTTTGACAGCGTTCCTCATAAGCGACTTCTAATCAAGCTAAGGAGCTATGGGGTATCCTCTCAGTTGTGCGACTGGATTCGTGATTTCCTGTCAGGAAGGTCGCAGTTCGTAGTAATAGACGGCAAAACTGAAGTGATATCAGGTGTTCCCCGGGGAAGCGTCCTGGGACCTCTACTGTTCATGATCTATATAAATGACCTGGGTGACAATCTGAGCAGTTCTCTTAGACTGTTCGCAGATGATGCTGTAATTTACCGTCTAGTAAGGTCATCCGAAGACCAGTATCAGTTGCAAAGCGATTTAAAAAAGATTGCTGTATGGTGTGTCAGGTGGCAGTTGACGCTAAATAACGAAAAGTGTGAGATGATCCACATGAGTTCCAAAAGAAATCCGTTGGAATTCGATTACTCGATAAATAGTACAATTCTCAAGGCTGTCAATTCAACTAAGTACCTGGGTGTTAAAATTACGAACAACTTCAGTTGGAAGGACCACATAGATAATATTGTCGGGAAGGCGAACCAAAGGTTGCGTTTCATTGGCAGGACACTTAGAAGATGCAACAAGTCCACTAAAGAGACAGCTTACACTACACTCGTTCGTCCTCTGTTAGAATATTGCTGCGCAGTGTGGGATCCTTACCAGGTGGGATTGACGGAGGACATCGAAAGGGTGCAAAAAAGGGCAGCTCGTTTTGTATTATCACGTTATAGGGGAGAGAGTGTGGCAGATATGATACACGAGTTGGGATGGAAGTCATTACAGCATAGACGTTTTTCGTCGCGGCGAGACCTTTTTACGAAATTTCAGTCACCAACTTTCTCTTCCGAATGCGAAAATATTTTGTTGAGCCCAACCTACATAGGTAGAAATGATCATCAGAATAAAATAAGAGAAATCAGAGCTCGAACAGAAAGGTTTAGGTGTTCGTTTTTCCCGCTCGCTGTTCGGGAGTGGAATAGTAGAGAGATAGTATGATTGTGGTTCGATGAATCCTCTGCCAAGCACTTAAATGTGAATTGCAGAGTAGTCATATAGATGTAGATGAGGCGCGGTAGTCAAAGTACCGTTACAATGCCTCCTCTACTGACACGCTCCGCAAGCGAGCGTGGAGGGTGTCTCTCAGCTATCTTGTCCACCAAAAATATTTTTGAAACAATAACAGCTATTGGAAAATGACTTTCACTGTGTAAGTAGGCTGTTTAGGTTTTCTTATTGGTAACGCCACGTAGCGCTCTGTATGAAAATCGCTGGCTGTGCTGTGTGCAGTCTGTGGCTGGTTTGCATTGTTGTCTGCCATTGTAGTTTTGGGCAGCGGCAGCTGGATGCTAACAGCGCGTAGCGTTGCGCAGTTGGAGGCGAGCCGCCAGCAGTGGTGGATGTGAAGAGAGTAATGGCGGAGTTTTGAAATTTGTAAGAATGAATGTCATGAACTATATATATATATATATATATATATATATATATATATATATTAAGGTAAATACATTGTTTCTTCTCTATTAAAATCTTTCATTTGCTAACTATACCTGTCAGTAGTTAGTGCCTTCCGTAGTTTGAATCTTTTATTTAGCTGGCAGTAGTGGCGCTCGCTGTGTTGCAGTAGTTCGAGTAACGAAGATTTTTGGTGAGGTAAGTGATTTGTGAAAGGTATAGGTTAATGTTAGTCAGGGACATTTTTTTTGAAGGGATTTTTGAAAGTCAGATTGCGTTGCGCTAAAAATATTGTGTGTCAGTTTACGCACAGTCGTGTACAATTTTTCTAAGGGGACGTTTCATAACCGGTATCAGTGCAGGGCTGGGGCCCATGAATGTACATATTTGGAAACATTCTAAAACGAAAGCATATGTGTTTTTTTAACACAAACTTATTTTTTTTTAAATGGACCTCCTATTTTTTTCAGCAATCCATAGCATGACAAAGCACATACACAATGGCGTTGATTGCATCACAATATTCCCATTACATCCCGAGATACTGAGACGCGAAGCTGAAGCTTGAAACACTCGACATGCGCTGCTAGCGCACGTCCTGAGGCTCAGGCGTGAACCCCATGCTGCCCGTAATGGCGATGTGATTGACATGTGTAATCACACCTCCATACTTATTAAGAGGTCCGAAACGAATAATACGGTCTGCTGCCATCAACTCTCATAAGCACATAATGGTTTCCCTCTTGCACGTTTTACGTACACAATATGAACCAGTACCGATCGGTGTACACCCGTCAGGTTGTCTTATTTATCCTGCACACCCAAAATAAGGTTTATCTAATGCATTATATGACCCATTGTGCCTGTCGCGCAGGGCCTGGGTCTACCTAGTCAAGTGTTCAACGTAGTTCCCACTACTGCCACAGTTACCATTTCGCCTTGTTTATGATTTGCGACCCATGCAAACTCCTGTACTCCACCACCCTCCGAGTATCCCATTTGTTGTTGCTTTGGCGTGCAGTACACCGTTTGCCAGTGTAGTCGTGCATCAGATTAATCTAGTGACGGCACGGAGGTAGTACACATTGTGAATAAACGTTGTGTTGTGGAACTTATACTGTACAGTATAAAGTACACACATGAAGATATGGTAGAAATGCTGCTGATCTATGGAGAATGTACGTTGACAGGAAATACGTTATGAGATTGCTTGTTTGTTGATAGTACTGTTAGCGAACATTATGATTATTAAGTTAATATGTCTGTTTTCTACCCTACTCTACATACCCTGTTGTAGAAGTTCCCTGGTAGGTGTATTGGACGAGGTGGCCCAGTTAGGTGGCCTGCCCAGTCTTCGGACCTTACACTGCTGGATTATTTTCTTTGGGAACAGTGAAGGACGCTGTTTACCAACATGAACCATCAACACCAGAGGACATGTAGCAACGCATTATTGATGCTTGTACAGCCATCAAAGAGGAATCAGTAGCACGAAGTACGGCATCCTTCATCCGCAGAGTGACCCTATGTATGCAAGCCAATGGGCATCACTTTGAGCGTGAGATGTGATCGCTATGTTTAGTATGTAGTGCTGGTATCACAGTGGAAGTTTCTACAAAGGGACATTTTACCCATTGATGTTAAGAAACATTTGTTGGCAACAATTTGTCATTTAACGCATTAGATAAACATAACGTTGATATTAATGTGATAATAAAACTAATTGGTTAAACATGTTTACATTCATCTTCTGTGTCCTACCTGAACTTCCCAAATCAAAACATTTTTACCTAAACAACGGTAAAACTTTTAGTCCACTTGTTCGTTTCACTAAAACCATCAACATGAATTTTACTATTACGAGTGAATGATTAACTGTCACTTACGCTAGATCTACAGTAAAGTAAAGTTTTAACGTTGAACGGCATTACCTTTTTAGTAACGGATTAACGATAACCGAAGTTAACTTTGTGACTAACGTTGCGGTACACAGATATGTTACAGAACCGCACCACCCCTAGCCTATGGGATAAATACCTGGTGGAATGTACGACGCCAATGCAGGATGACAGCAGACCGTATTATTCGTTTCGGACCTCTTGATAAGTATGGAAGTGTGATTACGCATGTCAATCACATCGCGATTACGGGTAGCATGGGGTTCACGTCTGAGCCTCAGGACGTGCGCTAGCAGCGCATGTCGGGTGTTTCAAGCGTCAACTTCGCTTCTTAATATCTCGGGATGTAATGGGAATATTGCGATGCAATCAACGCCATTGTGTATGTGCTTTATCATGCTATGGATTTCTGAAGAAAAAAATAGGAGGTCCATTTAAAAAAACATAAGTTTGTGTTAAAAAGCACATATGCTTTCGTTTTAGAATGTTTCCAAATATATACATTCATGGGCTCTAGCCCTACATTGATACCGCTGAAAGAAAGTCGTTTTCCAAAAGCTGTTATTGTTCCAGAGACATTTTGGGTGAACAAGATAGCTGAGACACCCTATACATATATATAAGAAAATTACATATTACAAAAAATATTTCTGAGCACAATGTTCTTTGCATATCAGTCTTCATATACAGTCTTTTTGGTGTGTATCTTCTTTAGGAGTCGTAACATTAATGTCTTTGAACTGCGGCGTATTATCGTTGCTTGGCACAGCGTTTGAATTCAGTACACATGATTCGTCTTTACAATGGAATTAATTCGAACAATAAATGTTTCTATTATATTGCTCCAATGTCTTTAAACGTAGTATCGGCTTCTGGGTGTGTGTATACTGCCTGGGTCTCTTGTGTGTGACTTGAAGAAAATCCAAAGTTTGTTCTTTGTGTCAACAGCGAAATTGTGATCTCCAGCAGTCGAATTTTGGTGGCGTCCACCAGGGTATAAATGGTCAATGAGGGCACAGGAAACACCTCACTGCCTACGACAGGTGATGAGCTTGTCCTTTACACCAACCTGAAGACCTGCCAGCTTCCACTACACCATACACTTCAAGGAAGGCATATTGACACTATATAAATATTTCTTGACCAGTGTTCCATCACGTTGGTTTCTTCTTTGCATTTTCAGTTCCATTTATATGAATCATGTGCTACATGCACAAGTCCTTTGCAGTTCATCAACATCTACTTCAAATACATTTCTTGATATAATAAGTACATGAATATACAAATATTTACAATTAATCATTACATGAGATATTTACGTTGTTGTCATATAGTACATATACAGAATTAAATGAAAAATATAGTAAATATTTATGTTACATTCAATATCATTGTGCTGACGTGAATTATTTTACATTCAGATTGAAATATAGATTTTATTTATTTTATTTGTTGGCTAATTCTTTTTCATTTCTTTCCTTTTTTTGTTCCTTTTCCTTTCGTTACACTTGCAACATTTTAGAATAATTGTGGAAACTCGCTAGAATATGCAACTTAAAATTCATCTTGCGCCATGAAATAAAATTTACACATATTTCAAACTTCAAGACAGCCCTCTGTAGGAGGATAGGTTGATGGGATGGTTGCTAAATACTTCATAAATACTAGTAAAGTCATCTCGTATAGTGGACTACACAAAATAAAATATGATAGACAAAATACATGTTTCCTTAATATAATGTAAAATTTCCTATACCTAATACCGTATCTAAGAGTGGGGCCCCTCTAAATATCTTAGGATCCTATACAGGTACGTACATCAGTGTGGTAAGTATATATATATATATATATATATATATATATATATATATATATATATATATATATTGTTCAAGTCAATCATGTTCCTATAAAGTTTGTGTAGTTCATCTCCTTCCTTTCATGAGTATCAAGAAATATTAATAAATGTTTAACTTAATAAATAACTCAATCTTCTTGGTTCTTGTCAGATAATTGCTGCTGTGTTCCATGCTGTATATCAATTCTCTATTTACCTTGTGGTACCTGTAAAATTCTATTCATAAATAAATGTGTGTATGTCTCTCCATACTGTCAGATACTCACAAATTATATAATGTCAAATATTTCATCAACATGTATAATTTTTTTAAGGGAGGAATGAGAGTGTGGGCCACAACAGGGGACTGAAGTTTTGTTTTCTCCTTATTCTCCTTTCTGTTTAATGCTGCATTAGTTCAGTAGAGTAGATGAGCTTTAATTATGCCATTAGATGACTGCTAAATATGTTCTCTCAATTAATTCTTCCAAGCTGAAGTGTCAAGCCTACATAACTCCAAAAATTTCATTACAAGTTTCCATTAGATTAGTGTTAAAGTGTTATAGATTTAAATCTTCTGGTATATTTTCAGCAGTGACTTCTGTAAATAATTCTTTCCACATAAATCTATACTTTCACCTTTAGTTATAAGAATATATAAGACATCACATAAGTTATTATCTCAGGCATACCAACCTTTCAATAAATAATACAGCTTCCACTACTTTCATTCTGTATTCCATGAGTACATGTGATATAGCATTCAAATCTAGTTTCTCTCCTCTCAACATACTCTCAATTACTCATATCATTCTCACCTATCCATTATTCATTCTTCACAAAAAGACATATACTTATTCCTCAGCATTATATATATTTTTGCCTTACTCATCATCACTTACTTTTTTACTTCAACAACAATAACAATAATACCCTTTTCTCATCTTATATTCCATTTACCTCTCTCCATATTACTATTTATCCTCTTATTAAACTAAAATTACATTCACTCATCTCACTCAGTCACTTACATCACTCTTATCAACATTACTATTATCACATGCCTCCTAAAGAAATTAATTCTGTTCAGTTCTCTGCCCCCTCTAATGTGTATATGCCTCCTCTAATGTGTACATGCCTCAATAGCAACTCCTCTTATAACCAAATATCTAATTAGCTATTGGATGGTTCATATTGTTTTCTAGACTTACCTGCATTCATTAGATTGTAAGTATCTGTATAACTTCAATGTAGGCTCATCATAACTGTATACCATATCTTCTTCTCATTAGCTAACATTATACCGTATGAATTTTTTCAAATGTCTGTGTGGATGTAGACCTCTGGGTTTATGTGTTAATGGATATTCTAATGAATAATAGCCAGGGTGTGGACTATTTGCAATTCGGTATGGTCCAGAGTATAAGCCTTCCATTTCCTGTTTAAATGTTTCAGTTTTGTGGGTTTAGGACGTGTTCTTAGTAAAACTAACTCATCAACTAGAAATGTTTGTGCTTTCCTGACACCTCTGTCATATTTATGATTTCTTTCCTTAGCTTTGTAACATAATGTTGTGTAAGCTTGCCTTACCTTTTCTTCTAAACTAACAGGATTTGTTGTTGCTGTAAATTTAGATAGAGGGTCTGTCCATTCATATCTTTCCGTTTTATCCATAATTAATTCAGTTGGTGTGTACCCAGTAGAGATGTGAGTTAAATTGTTCACTATTTGTTCAAATGGTGCTAGGTATTCTACCCATTTTGTGTGCTTCTCTGGTGTGTGCGTTCTCAAAAACTGTCCAAATTCTCGAAATGTTATTTGATACTGATTTTCCTGCTGTGTGAAATCTTGAAATTAAAATATGTTTAACATTCTGTTCTTCAATAAAAGTCTTCGGTTTTAAACTGGGAATATATGCCGCATTATCCGTGATCATAACTTCAGGTTTTTCTATTCTTACAAAATAATCTGTTAATAGACTTCTGGTAATAGCAGTGGTAGAAACTGAACGTAAAGCATATAATTTTAAATACTTCGTGAAAACATCTAACACAGCTAGGATGTATTTCATTCCTCCACGTGCTTGCAGATAGGGTCCTGCAATATCTAAAGAAGTTAGCTGCAATGGCCTCTTAGGTATGATTGGATGCAATTCATTCATGCTTGTGCGATTAGAATATTTGGCTTCCTGACATATGATGCCATAATGTTGTTGTGTGTAATGTTGTTACATTAATTTATTCTGAAGCGGTGCTGATATTCAAGACCATAAAAGTGTGAGCTGTCTGAGCAACTGTTTCACCAGGTATCCAGTCAAGCTTACCAAATTCCCTACCAGACTAACATTAATTATAACCTTTTAGTAGTCATACATCAACCGGTGATATTCTAACATTCATGGTGGTGCCTGATTGTTCTATATCATGTCTCCCTACCACTTTCTCGCAATGACGCTCTAAGCGTGTTTTTTTAGGGAATTGACTAGTTTGAACCTGGGACCTGTTGCTGGTAAGGAGACTCCAGACCACACCTGACATGTAGAATTCAGAAGAGTTCAGTGAGACTAGCGATGATATAACTAAATACTTAATGATTTCAGCGTCAGCTCCACTGCACTCCCTGTAAAAGAATCTTAATACTAACTAAATTTAGATGAAGGGGTTCAAGGCTTTCCTATTTTCAGTTAGGTGATAAAATAACATCGAAAAAGCAGTTAAGTTTACCACTGGAAATTTTATTCTACTCACAAAACATTTCTTATAAATTGCACTATTAATAAAATGATGTTTTTCATGAGGTTTGCCAATGGTTTTGTACGAAGGTGATGGACTTGAGCGAGATGGATGTGGGCAAGTATTTGATGTACAGCTTCGTTCATCGTTCCTTGTTGGCTTTGAAAGTGTGTGTTGCTGTTGTGGAGGTTCCATAATGGAATGGAGCTGTGAGTGCAGAATCTCGTGATTTACTGGCTTTGTATGTGTGAAAGTCATCGTTATGTGTCGCTGAAAGCGGTCGTTGTTCGTTGTAATACTTCGCAGACGACTAGTTTACAATAGGATAGGGATTTGGGAAGGTATGTCGTCTATTCTTACCCATCTTCTTTCTTGTTCTCGATCTTGCGAATCTTCAACTTGTGTTCTTCCTGATTTTTCTCTGCATCTTACTTGCTTCTTGGTTCTTCTCTGGGCAGGATATGGAAATATTTATTGATAACTAGTCGCTTTGAAGTTCTCCTCCTAGTAACAGTTTGATAAATTGTTTGGGCATGTCTTTTTAATTTGTGGAAGTTCTTCTTCAGTTTCGTGCATCAGCGTGCTGTTTAATTGCAGTAGTGTGACTTTTACACATTTTTTTTGCCAGCGGTGGCTTGCCCAAGCGGTTTTCGCGTCGGGCCGTTTTTTGCTCACTCCGCTGAGTCGGGGGCTCCCCGGAGTTTACGAGCGGCGAAAGTCGGGTGTCTGCTTGTCTGTCCATGCACCAGTCCTTTCTGACATTCGGCGTCCCGTCGCGTCTCTGCAGGGCTGTGTCACTGTGCGGCTCTGTGTTCCATCCCAGCATGGTTCCACCAAGCGGGCAAATTTATTGCCCACTTCCTATACAAGGGCCTTCTGTTGGTCTCGCTTCTACCTTATAGGAATCATGTCTTGCTAATTACGTCCTTTTCTTTCTTGATACTTCTCGCGTTGCAGCTTGTGGGTCGTTGCATCTCTTCCTTGCTGGAGTTTTTACAATGGTTCTTACAAAAGTTTGTCTAGTACATACATTGTTTTGCGCCTTCTTAAAAAGCTTTACAAATTTCGCCGCACTTTCCATGTTACAATTCTTGGATATTTGGAGTCTTAACGTCTACTCAAGAATCCCGAAATTTGTTTTTTATTTTTATGTAGTGTTGTGGTGTATAGCATTTTAGTATTTAATGCTGTTACACTATCTACGCTTTATCCCTTCACCTTAATCTATGGTACTATTAGTGTTATTATTGAAACTACTTTCTTTTTCCCACCTTCCTCTCTCTTCATTCTTCTTTCTCCTGACTATCTTATCTGCAATATAATCTTGAAATATTGTGCTGATTATTTACCAGTAATAAAATTAATCTTCAAACTTTTGATATGGCTCACATGGTGAAGTCCTAAGGCTTAGCCTGTTTTTGGGTTCATTAGCCCCCCCATGAACCATGGACCTTGTCGTTGGTGGGGAGGCTTGCATGCCTCAGCGATACAGATAGCTGTACCGTAGGTTCAACCACAACAGAATGGTATCTGTTGAGAGGCCAGACAAATGTGTGGTTCCTGAAGAGGGGCAGCAGCCTTTTCAGTAGTTACAAGGGCAGCAGTCTGGATGATTGACTGATCTGGGAAACTACGGCCATAATTATTCCTGAGGGCATGCAGCTTTACTGTATGATTAAATGATGATGGCGTCCTCTTGGGTAAAATATTCCGGAGGTAAAATAGTCCCTCATTCAGATCTCCGGGCGGGGACTACTCAAGAGGATGCCGTTATCAGGAGAAAGAAAACTGGCGTTCTACGGATCGGAACGTGGAATGTCAGATCCTTTAATCGGGAAGGTAGGTTAGAAAATTTAAAAAGGGAAATGGATAGGTTAAAGTTAGATATAGTGGGAATTCGTGAAGTTCGGTGGCAGGAGGAACAAGACTTCTGGTCAGGTGACTACAGGGTTATAAACACAAAATCAAATAGGGGTAATGCAGGAGTAGGTTTAATAATGAATAGGAAAATAGGAATGCAGGTAAGCTTCTACAAACAGCATAGTGAATGCATTATTGTGGCCAAGATAGATATGAATCCCACACCTACTACAGTAGTACAAGTTTATATGCCAACTAGCTCTGCATATGATGAAGAAATTGAAGAAATGTATGATGAAATAAAAGAAATTATTCAGGCAGTGAAGGAAGACGAAAATTTAATAGTCATGGGTGACTGGAATTCGAGTGTAGGAAAAGGGAGAGAAGGAAACGTAGTAGGTGAATATGGATTGGGGCTAAGAAATGAAAGAGGAAGCCGCCTGGTAGAATTTTGCACAGAGCACAACTTAATCATAGCTAACACATGGTTTGAGAATCATGAAAGAAGGTTGTATACATGGAAGAACCCTGGAGATACTAAAAGGTATCAGATAGATTATATAAAGGTAAGACAGAGATTTAGGAACCAGGTTTTAAATTGTAAGATATTTCCTGGGGCAGATGTGGACTCTGACCACAATATATTGGTTATGAATTGTAGATTAAAACTGAAGAAACTGCAAAAAGATGGTAATTTAAGGAGATGGGTCCTGGATAAACTGAAAGAACCAGAGGTTGTACAGAGTTTCAGGGAGAACATAAAGGAACAATTGACAGAAACAGGGGAAATAAATACAGTAGAAGAAGAATGGGTAGCTTTGAGGGATGAAGTAGTGAAGGCAGCGGAGAACCAAGTAGGTAAAAAGACGAGGGCTAGTAGAAATCCTTGGGTAACAGAAGAAATATTGAATTTAACTGATGAAAGGAGAAAATGTAAAAATGCAGTACATGAATCAGGCAAAAAGGAATAGAGACGTCTCAAAAATGAGATCGACAGAAAGTGCAAAATGGCTAAGCAGGGATGGCTAGAGGACAAATGTAAGGATGTAGAGGCTTATCCCACTAGGGGTAAGATAGATACTGTCTACAGGAAAATTAAAGAGACCTTTGGAGAAAAGAGGACCACTTGTATGAATATCAAGAGCTCAGATAGAAACCCAGTTCTAAGCAAAGAAGGGAAAGCAGAAAGGTGGAAGGAGTATATAGAGGGTCTATACAAGGGCGATGTACTTGAGGACAATATTATGGAAATGGAAGAGGATGAAGATGAAGATGAAATGGGAGATACGATACTGCGTGAAGAGTTTGACAGAGCACTGAAAGACCTGAGTCGGAACAACGCCCCCGGAGTAGACAACATTCCATTGGAATTACTGACGGCCTTGGGAGAGCCAATCCTGATGAAACTGTACCATCTGGTGAGCAAGATGTATGAAACAGGCGAAATACCCTCAGACTTCAGGAAGAATATAATAATTCCAATCCCAAAGAAAACAGGTGTTGACAGATGTGAAAATTACCCAACCATCAGTTTAATAAGCCACAGCTGCAAAATACTAACTCGAATTCTTTACAGACGAATGGAAAAACTAGTAGAAGCCGACCTCGGGGAAGATCAGTTTGGATTCCGTAGAAATACTGGAACACGTGAGGCAATACTGACCTTACGACTTATCCTAGAAGAAAGATTAAGGAAAGGCAAACCTACGTTTCTAGCATTTGTAGACTTAAAGAAAGCTTTTGACAATGTTGACTGGAATACTCTCCTTCAAATTCTGAAGGTGGCAGGGGTAAAATACAGGGAGCCAAAGGCTATTTACAATTTGTACAGAAACCAGATGGCAGTTATAAGAGTCGAGGGGCATGAAAGGGAAGCAGTGGTTGGGAAAGGAGTAAGACTGGGTTGCAGCCTCTCCCCGATGTTATTCAATCTGTATATTGAGCAAGCAGTAAAGGAAACAAAAGAAAAATTCGGAGTAGGTATTAAAATCCATGGAGAAGAAATAAAAACTTTGAGGTTCGCCGATGACATTGTAATTCTGTCAGAGACAGCAAAGGACTTGGAAGAGCAATTGAACGGAATGGATAGTGTCTTGAAAGGAGGATATAAGATGACCATCAACAAAAGCAAAACGAGAATAATGGAATGTAGTCGAATTAAGTCGGGTGATGCTGAGGGAATTAGATTAGGAAATGAGACTCTTAAAGTAGTAAAGGAGTTTTGCTATTTGGGGAGCAAAATAACTGATAATGGTAGAAGTAGAGAGGATATAAAATGTAGACTGGCAATGCCAAGGAAAGCGTTTCTGAAGAAGAGAAATTTGTTAAGATCGAGTATAGATTTAAGTGTCAGGAAGTCATTTCTGAAAGTATTTGTATGGAGTGTAGCCACGTATAGAAGTGAAACATGGACGATAAATAGTTTGGACAAGAAGAGAATAGAAGCTTTCGAAATGTGGTGCTACAGAAGAATGCTGAAGATTAGATGGGTAGATCACATAACAAATGAGGAAGGATTGAATAGGATTGGGGAGAAGAGAAGTTTGTGGCACAACTTGACCAGAAGAAGGGATCGGTTGGTAGGACATATTCTGAGACATCAAAGGATCACCAATTTAGTATTGGAGGGCAGTGTGGAGGGTAAAAATCGTAGAGGGAGACCAAGAGATGAATACACTAAGCAGATTCAGAAGGATGTAGGTTGCAGTAGATACTGGGAGATGAAGAAGCTTGCACAGGATAGAGTAGCATGGAGAGCTGCATCAAACCAGTCTCAGGACTGAAGACAACAACAACAACGGGTTCATTAGTTCCACAGCATTATCATGAGCAATTCGGCTAATTATGACAGGTCCTTTGTCCTTTGTTTGCTGGAGAGATGGTGTGTTTTTACAAAGACTTTCTGGCCTACTGAGAATGTTCTTTTAATTGATGTTCTATCTCCTCTTTCTTTTCTTTTAATGGTTCCCTGTCTGATGTTGGAGAGTGCTGTTGCTATGACTTGTTTGTGCTGTCTACATGGTACAATAGAAAATCTAACATTTTCTCTGGTTGTGTTTGGGGGGTTCAATATTTTTAAGTACAGTAACTGGAGGTAGTAGTGTAGTGCTATGTGACATTTCATTTATTACTTCTTGATATCCCAAGTGTTGTGTCTTTTGCCTGAATATAATTGGCATAAAGTGCCTATGTCCTCCATAGACCGTTCTGCTGGATTTACGCTAGGTTTGTACTTAGATATGTAGATGGGTTTTATTTTGTGTTAACGCGTTCTGCCAATTTACTGTTTTGTATTGTGGACCATTATCAGAAATTATTCGTTCCACTCGACCTACTAGTCTGAGAAAATCTTGTCTAAATGCTTTACTTAAAGCAAGACCTGTTGCCCATTTTAATGGTGTCAAGCTAACATATTTAGAAGTAAGTTCCAAAACGACAAATATGAAAGTATATCCATTTTTTGTGCATGGGAGGGTCCCCATCAAATCTGTTGCAGCTATTTGTTTTAATCCTTTAGGGTTTATTGGAAACATAGGTGGTTTGGTTTGGAAAGTGACGTGTTTAGTCCTCATACATTTTTTGCATTTTACTAATACTGTTCTAATTCGTGTTGCCATATTAGGAAAAAGGGCTTTTTTTGTAAAGAATTTCTTTGGTCCAAAGTCGCCATTACTTAAATGTGTATACCATATGTACTTATTAATTAGTTCATCTGGGATATAAATTAACCATTCATTCGTTGCAACATTTCGTCTAAAAAATAAAACATTGTTTTTTAAGAGATAGTGCTGTCGAATGTCTGGAAAATCCTTACTTCTCCACATGTGTTTGATCCCTAGTATTTCGCGATCCTTGTCCTGTTCTTTGCCTATGTTTTTCAATGCTGTCGTAATGTAGTTTTCGAAAGGTACTTGTTTCATATAGCACATTGTTCCCTGGTCTTTTGCTGCTTCCAAACCTATGTTATTGGATGCACCCTGTGGACATCGTGATAAAGCATCTGCTAATACATTCGCTGGTCCTGGTATGTGTGTAATAGTGAAGTCAAATTCTTGTAGTATTAACATCCATCTGACTAAACTCTCATGAGTTAGTATGGCGGATAACAGAAATTCTAACGCTTTGTGGTTAGTGTATACTTTTGTTTTTCTTCCGAATATGAAGTATCGAAAATGTAGGAAGCGCCATACAATGGCCAATGCTTCCAGCTCGATGACTGAATAGTTTTTCTCGCTTTTTGTGAGTACCCGACTGGCAAATACAATTGTTCTATATGATCTTAGCCCTGCCTGTTCGTATTCTTGGAATAAAACAACTCCTAAACCTGTTTTCGCGCTATCAATGGCCATACAAAAATTTTGTTAGGTCGGGATGTGCTAAAATCGGTGCTGTTGTTAGTGCGTTTTTCACTTTTAAAAATTCTTCATTGGCTTGTTGATCCATACCCATGCCGTGTTTTTTCCAGTCAATGCACATAGGCGTGGTGTTGAGAGAGAGTCGATCCAAATACATTTTTTATTGAATCCGATGAGACCCAGAAATCCTCTGAAAGTTTTCTTATTATATGGAGTACAGAATTCTTTCAGTGCCGTTAGTTTTTCTGGGTCGGGCATTACCTCTTTCTCGGAAATTATGTGTCCTAGAAATCTGACCTCTCGCCTTCCAAATTTGGATTTTGTTATATTTACTGTGACCCCATGCTCTTTCATGATCTGTAAAAACTGATTTAATGTGTCGCTGTGATGTTCCCAAGAGGGTTCTGCTATAATCACATCATCAACATAACAAGTAATTTTTTGTAAAATTTCAGGACTGAGTATAGTATTAAATCCCCTAATAATTGCTGCTGATGATATGTTTAAACCAAATGGCAATCGTTTAAACTGGTAACATCTACCGAATACGATAAATGCTGTAAATTTTCTACATTCTGGGGCCAATTCTATTTGCCAGAAACTACTCCGTAAATCAACTGATGAAAATATCTTAGCACCGTGGAAGTTTTGTATCAATTCCTCTAATGTTTCTGGGCGATCTGTCTCAGTGATTATGATTGTGTTGATCTGTCTGGAATCAAACACTAACCTGATGCTCCCATCTCGTTTTTGTACAATATGGAGCGGCCTGTTATATGTGGAGATAGCTGGTTCAATAATATCGTCATCTAACATTTGAGATATCTCCTGGAATACTTTATTCCTGTAGCTTAATGGTATTGTATAGGGTGGCACTCTAAATGGTTTGTGCTGGTTTACTTCAAACTTGTACTGAAAGTGTTTAATACTGCCAGTCTTAGGTAAAAATACCTTTTGCTTTATCTCGTAAAATACCCTCTAATTCTCCTTTACTGTGTTCCGAAATACCTTGAACTTCTTGCAATTTTTCGTCGATTTCTTTATGGACTTCTGACATGAGTTGAGGCGATTCCCTCTTTTGTGCATACCATTCTAATTCTTCATCCTCTTTATCTCGCGACATTCTTAATTGTTTGTTTATAACTGGTATTTCTTCTAATTTTAGCTTTTGCTCAAAGAGAAGTGTGACATTCCCGAATGTTGCGCTACCTTTCCCCATATATATTATCGCTTGTCTCTCATTTAAAAAATCTGCATCTATAATCATATCTACAGTTAGTTTAGGTATAATCTCGAAGTTGTTTGCACCTATAATCAAATCTACAGTTAGTTTAGGTATAATCACGAAGTTGGCTTCGATCTTTTGACCTTGGCACGAAAGAGTTAACATTGTTTGTCTCGTAACTTCCGCAGCAATGTTTGTAATAGGACCTCTTACTTTAATCTTACGTGTTTTCAGAACTGGCAATTCCTCATTGGCATTACACTGCGTGAATAAATTTTCTGAGATCGCAGTCAGTTCACTTTCGTTATCAATTACAATATTGACTGGGATATGCATTACCAAGGCCTTCACAATTGGTTGAATTTGAAAGGGTTGGTTCTGTTCTTCTTCTTCTTGCATCAACGAATCCTCCACTGAATCATACATGAGTCTTTTTAGGAATTTCCCTTGTGAATTCGAACTTACTGTAGGATAAGCTTCGACTGCTACTTCTCTCTCTTTTATTCCCTCTTTTCTATTTCTTCCTTCATTATGCTTTCTTCTACAGCCTCTACTTTTTCCTCATCCTCGTCTATCTTCTCCTTCTTCGTCGCTACTTCCACATAATCGCATCTAAATGCTCTAATTATCGCTTCATAACTTCCTTCATTATATACGTTGGGTTGTGTGCCCACTTGTAACTTATTTTCAACTTCTGTCGACTGCGCATTATCCTCAT
Source organism: Schistocerca gregaria (assembly GCF_023897955.1). Lineage (NCBI taxonomy): Eukaryota > Metazoa > Arthropoda > Insecta > Orthoptera > Acrididae > Schistocerca > Schistocerca gregaria. The sequence goes on along the minus strand of NC_064921.1, from coordinate 799,693,791 downwards.
TGAGTTCGCTTTCCTTGGTTTCCATTTCAAATAGCTCTGCAATACTCATTACTTCGTCCTTTCCTGCTATATTCGTTGTACATGCCTCTGGTAAATCATCTTCCTCGTCAGTATTCTCCCAATTAATTTCGTCCCAACACGATATTGTTATTTTCTTGTCTTCGTTTTCATCTGGTCCCTGCAGATTTGTTTCTTCCTTCTTCTCTTCGTGTGATAAGATTCTTACTTCCCTGTTCAAGGTGCTGCAATTGTACTGGGTCGGTGCGTCATTCTCTTTGGCATGGGCACTTAGTTGTCAGTTGGAACGTTTATCGGGGTTTGGTGGTCTTACCTCCACCTCTTCTATCTCTATTCGCTTTTCTTGTTCAGTTTGTTGATAGTGGTTTCTTTGTTGATAATTTGTCGGTCTATTGGTTCTCCAGTACCCGTTCCAGTTGTCGTTATTCCCTCTCTAATAGTTGTTGCCGTTCCTGGGTGAATTATAGTTATTGCCATTTTCTCTTCTAAATCCATAACCGGTTCTTTGTTGAGATCTATTGTCGTTTCTTGGTGCGAAGTTATCACGTGGTTCGTAATTATTGTTTTTTTTGTACTGTATCTTGTGGATTCCACTGCATTTTGCTTTCGTTTTCACGTGCACTTCGTCCTTTTTTTGCGTCATATTCCGAAAAAATGAACTGTAGTTCCCTTAGAATGCCTTTAAATGCTTCGACGTCATTGCCTCCGCGACCTACTAATGATTGCTGGTATTTCAATGGTGGCTTCATCGCGCATAATTTAATCAACTCTCCGTCACTGTATGGCACATCTAAGCATTGATTTTTCTTTGCCATTAATTCGAAAAATTTCACGGGACTCTTCTCTCCTGAATTTTCAGTAATAATTCGTACTTCACTCTGTTCTGTGCTTCGCTGAACCAATATCGTGAGAGAAACTTCTCTCTGAAATCTTCGTACGATCGACATGTCGCTGCAACATTCGGCATTGTTTCTGCGACTGTTCCTGACATGTGTGAACATATAAAGTCTAATTTGTGTGCTAGCGTCCAGTGTTCTGGTAATCCTACTTGGAATTGATCAATGAAAGTTCGTGGATGTAATGAGTTTCCTTCTCGAAAGTGTTGAAATTTTCTGACTGTGAGGAAATGATCGTTGTCGTACTCCGTCATAGTTCCATATGAAATTCGCGATTCTTCGCCACTTTTATTTCTGATCATTTCTCCCGTCGTTCTTTCCGGTTGTGGTAGATCCATTGGATACTGTCCACTGTAACTTTCGCCTACCCTTGCGTAGTATCGTTGGAGTGGTACGCAATAATTTTCTTTCATCGGTTGTGAACGTGTAGCTGAATGCATTGCACTGTAGTCTTCGCGACCTGGCTTTCCATTGTCAGGTATTGGTTGGGTATCTTGTCTGGCTTACCTTGCCGCTTCATTGCACGATCCAAATTGTCTTGAAACATACATTTGTGGTTCCGCATGTGTTTGTGATGACGTTTGTTCATCGAGAATTTCGAAAGGTGTTTGTTGCTGTGCAGGCTGTCTGATTTCACATATGTTACTTTCCGCCTGTGATTGGAATCGCAAATGCATGATATCTTCGTTGATTACTTGTTTTTCCGGTGCTGTTACAGATATGGATGTGGTTGCAGATTATGTGCTTGTTCGATCCTGTTCACTACGCTTTTCAATGGTTTGCAACAACTCTGTTCGCAATTTCTGAAATTTTCGCTTCGTCTGCTATTCTATTTTGACTATGCGGTTATCATATCTTTTCAGCGCTGCTTTTGTGATACGTTTGTGTAATACACTGTTTTCAATCATTTCACGCGCTGTACCTGCTGCTTGTCTAGTAATTACGTTTATCAGTTTCTTTAGTTTCTTGACTTCTCCGTGGGTGTTGTTACGTAATGTTTTGATATCGTCCTGAATGTCATTACGCAATGTTTATACGTCCGCTTGTACCGTGTCAATGTCTGTTCTAGATTGATTGTGACCTGTTATTAAATTTCCTATCACTTCTCTAGATTCTTTTGCCCCGTCTTCAATATGACTTAGGTGTAAATGATTTTTTTTTGTTTTGTTCTTTAATCTCACGCATTTGTCTCGTGGTTTCTGCATTCTGAATTTGAATTTGGTTCGCTATGTCGTTATTTTGCCTTGTCATGGTTTCCGTAATTTGTTGTAATAATTCAGCCAAATTGGTGGGTCCTATTGCGATTTCTTCCGACGTCCTACGCTCTGTGTTTTCGCCCAAGTGTTGGTTCGCAACCGATTGTATTGAACTGTGCTGTGACACGTTTCTGCTCGAATTCCTTGTACTCTGTGGTGAGGGAGCTCTGATTACTTGTACTATGGGTTCTACGTATTCAAGACGCAAGTTAGAATCCTCATCGACTGTCTCACTACTTTCCTGCTCCTCTGTCGTATGCTGACCTAGGTTTTCTGTGCCTTGGCGTACATTATCCTCATTATGGTGCGTTATCTGTCCTATTTCTCGCGATACTGCATCATCTGTTGTACTGTCCTTTATTCTCTGTCCATTTTCATGCTGGGTCTCTACCTCAATTCGGTCAAGGTCTCGATCTGCCATTGCTAATCTTTTCGAATTCCTTATTTTCTGTTTTAAAAGCAATTCACGCGCCCTACTTCGAGTCAACATGCGCTCATACGATCTCACGCGTTTCATAAACTTTTTGCACACAAGACTTGACAATCAATTCAGCTACTTGTTGGATCAGAACCAACTTGTCAACGATGTGTCCGCCACCTGTGAGGTTGCATTGGAGAGAAAACTTAATTCTAACAATATTAAAATACCATAACTTAATTATGCTATTGTCTCTGCCAGACTCATTTCTGTTTAATACTTTTACTATCTACCTCTACAGCTACTGTTTTCGACAATGTATAGCTTTAAGAAAAAAATTTTTTACTACGAAAATTTTTCAGCAGGAATTTTTCTGACCTAGTTAGGCATGTGGTCGACCTTCAATCATGGTATTTTACCATCCTGGCAGGGTCGCCATTTTCTAGCATTCATGGTGGTGCGTGATTGTTCTATATCGTGTCTCCCTGGCTCTTTCGCGCAACGACACTCTGAGCATGTTTTTTACGGAATTGACTAGTTTGAACCTGGGACCTGTTGCTGGTAAGGAGACGCCAGACCACGCATGACATATAGAATTCAGAAGAGTTCTGTGAGACTAGCGATGATATAACCAAATACTTAATGATTTCAGCGTCAGCTCCACTGCACTCCCTGTAAAAGAATCTAAATACTAACTAAATTTAGTGGAAGTGGTTCAAGGCTTTCCTATTTTTAGTTAGGTGGTAAAATAACGTCGAAAAAGCAGTTAAGTTTACCACTGGAAATTTTATTCTACTCACAAAACATTGTTTATAAATTGCACTTTTAATAAAGGGAAGTGTTTCAATACAGGATGATAAAAAACCAACTGTGTTCAACAAAAATGTGAACGAATATTCCCGTAGTGGGTTTCCACGTTCTACAATGGATCGACGGATGACCTATGCAATATCACATCTATAATCTAGGTTTAAATTAAGTTTCACAAGAGAAAAAACTATCAAAATGGTCTACAGTGACCCACAATTATCTTTAATTACTTATCGAACTTGTCATAAATGACAGTGGCTGATGTGGCTTCTCAATAATTATATAACAGAGAAATCATTGCGTTTCAGATTTTTACTTCAAGGGGCAAATGAGAACACCTTGAACTTGAATTTACGATCGACACTAGTATTACGCAAAAAGGGGGTGTAACAGATGAGACTTCTGCATTTCTGAGTGAAGCGGCATCGCGTGCGTTCATTACCTTGTCGTTGGTTAGGCAGCTTCAGGGGGGCAGCGGCCGGCGCAGCATATCTCCGCTCACCTCACCGACTCGTAAGTAACTCTTTTCCTAACTTCTCCTTACTACCATTTACCGAAGTTGGTTAAAAAAAACTATCTGGCTGTGTTGTCATCTGACCAATCAGGTTCTCAATGTTAACCTTAAGCTCCGCCTACAAAAATTCTGTCTATCCAATGAGAAACGTTATAATTTTCGTGGTGGGGCAATGTTTATAAAGTTTGCATCGTAACAGAGACGCGAAAAAGTCTCACGCTAAAACTTGCAGCTGGTGTGGTCCTTTTTGTGTTATCGTAAGATCTATATTGTTCTTCTGGAGGGCTTTATCTTTTAACATGGGCTGGGGGGTGGTCCTTGAGGTAACAGAGACGCGAAAAAGTCCCACGCTAAAACTTACGGGTGGTGTGTCCCTAGTGGTTAGTTGACGACGTGGGTGTCCAGTCCGACCCTCGTATTAGGGCCTTATAGGTTAACACGGTTCTGCTGTCAGCTTCTGTTCTCGTTTCTCCCCTCGGAACTGCGTCTGCCTCAAGGTGGGAAGGTATTACATGCATTTAGGCGTTCTTGTGTTAGTCTGTGGTATTCCATTTGCTCACTCGTTACTCGTATTACTTTGGTTAATTTAATGTCACGATTTATTCGGAGCTATGTGTCATACTACTGGATTTGCTTATCATGTCAGGGTTTTCATGGAAGGTATTGGATTTGCCTGACACCTTACAATATATATATATATATATATATATATATATATATATATATATATATATATATATATATATAAAGAGAATTTATATAAAAAGAAATAAATCAGTTTATATTTGAGAATTTATTCTAACATTGATCATTGAAATTTCAGGATATTAAACTTGAATCATAACTAAACTGGTGCCTTATTTAGGATTGTGAAAATGTGAGTTTGTAATCTTACGAAACACATCAAATATGGAGCCAAGATTGGGAGACTGCATAAATAAAATTACACACGAAGAACGTTGAAACATATGCAAGAGGAAATTAACCACAACCAACCGATTCAATTTTCACCCAAAGAAGTTACGTTCGTAGCGCAATCCTGTCCGTCATGTAATTACCACACACACTGTTATACTAAATTCATACTAACTCTCTGTGAAATCTTCCCGGAAAGAATAGATGAAGGCTACTTTGATAATTACACCACATGCTTCACGTGGTTAACTTGGTTTACACAAAGAGTGTAACTCCACAATAATTTTGATAATTAAAAGAAATTACATCGAAAAGCAATTTACAAAAGAAAAACCTCGAACTGGTTACTATTGTCGTACTATTAACCTGATGGATCAAACAATTGCATAAGCACGTGGTACTGGTCTCACAAAGTACACCCCACATGGGTTGAACATAAAGAAAAGTTGCTATATTGAAAAATATTGTCAAGACGAGACGTTATAATCTCACGCACATTCACATTTAAGGCTGATGATCTTAGTTAGAGTTACTGATCAACGCGTGGTTCCACTTTACTCACAAAGTGGTGACAAAGCAACTACCGGAAGATATTCTGAACTTCACAGTCGAAATACACTGCTTTGCAATTTAAGATAACATTAGATATTTTAGAGCTAAACCTGAAATAAAGGTGATTAAATTTTCAGTTAGGCTGAACTTAAGAAATCCATTGTCCTACGGACTTAGCAGAGACGCGCTTAGCCGGAGATCTTACCACTTCAGACGCTCGCCGCGGACAGACTGACCTGTGCTCCTACCGAGCGTGCTCAACAGATACAGACGGAAGTGACCAGAGAGGCAGCTTCCTATACCAACATGACAAGGGACGGACAGGAACATACTAAGAATAGAAACCTCTCTGCATTTAGAAAGCGTAGCTACCTATTCCGACATTGGCCCTACTGTTCTCTAGCAGACATGCTTGTCTGCTACCGTCAAGCATGCAACTAGAAATACATTTGCTCATTCATCCTCTCATACAGAAGGGAAGGGGGATGACAGTATCTTATCATATACAGTATATAAAAGAAAGCGGATGTAGGTTCCGTATGAGACTGTGTGACATGAATTACTTATAAACTGTGTTTTAAAGTGTAGCAGTGTGACAGATCGTTCCTGTTTATTTGTAAAAGTAAACACCACAGTAAATTTAGAAGAGGAATTTATGCTGTAAATGACAACATATTTAAGAAATTAACATTAAAGGAATCCAACAGAGACCTTTCAATGCATTTCCTAATATTCCTCAATACTCTTCGCCTTAAATTTGGAAAATAGCAATATTGTCTAATCTTATCTGTACATTTGCTTACACCATAGTGTCCCCAAGTTCTGTGTGTAAAAAAATAGAATCATCAACATGAGCTTCAGGTAGGCAAACACACCAATGCTGTGATTCAAGGTTTCGTCGGTGAAATAGTACTTCTTTGTGTAATGTGTAATATTTTTCAAGATGTGGGCCTGTTCCTGCACGTAATTTATTCTTTATCTGGATCCACCTGAGATCATTGTCCTGCAATATGGCTAACTTCCTGCACATGTTTTTGTAGTAAGGTGCAAATGTACCGTCATACATGAGTAAAATTTTGAAATATGATGTTTGTTCTGTCACATCTGAAAATTCTTGTAGGCCTAGTGGCAAACGAGATAGAGCATCGGCTATAATGTTGATTCTCCTTTTATGTATATAATATCAAAATCACATTCTTGTAGTGATGCACACCAGCGTGCAAGACATGAATGTAAAAACTTGCATGATCAGTATAAAGCTTAGTACGTGTTCCCCATAGAGAGTAACGAAACTTGCGAAATGCCCATACTATGGCAAGTGTTTCGCGCTCGGTCACTGAATATGACTTTTCGCATTCAGTGAGCGCGCGGCTAGCAAAACTAATAGGTTTCATTACTTTCTGTTCATTTTCTACATGAATTTGGAATAAAAATGCTCCGAGCCCATAGGAATTTGCATCTGTTACTAGGCAAAAGTCTGACGTCATATCAGGATGACTTAACGACGGTGCATTTACTAAAGCATTCTTAATCGCTTCAAAATCTGTCTGCCAGAACTCTGTCCATTTCCAAATATTATTTCTTTTGAGTAAAGATAGAAGATGTGGACTGTTAAGAAGATGGTAGGGTACAAATTTCCTGAAGAATGACGATAGACCAAGAAAGACTTTGAGTTGTTTGCGATTCTGTGGGGCTGGAAAATTCTTAATTGTATCAATTTTTCTTGAGTCTGGATAAATGTCTTCAGTTGATATTATGTGACCAAGGAATTTGAGTTCTCTCCTACATAATTTCGTCTTTGATAAATTGATAGTGACACCTGCGTCAGAAAATTTAGTCCGAGGTTGCTTCAAAAGATTAACATGTTCTTCCCAAGTAGTGGTGGCAATGACAATGTCGTCAACATAAACTGTGATTTGCGATAGCAATTGTGGTCCCAGAACAGCATCTAAGGCTTCAATAAATATTCCAGCACTCACTCGTAGACCAAAGGGGAGAACACAAAATTGATAACTACGTCCCTCACATAGAAATGCAGTGTAGTTACGGCTGTTTTTATGGAGGTTCACCTGCCAAAACGACGAGCGGAGTTCGATATTGGTTACATACTGTACATTATGAAATTTTAAAAGTTGTTCTTCCAAATTTATAGGTCTTGTGTTGATTGGGATTATTCCAGGTTTCTCCACAAACACTTCAGTGATTTGCTGCAAAACTTCAAGTAATTCAAGTTGTTGTTCCTTCGTCAGATATTCGGATTCTGTGCATTTTTCATATAAATCATTAGGTTTAATTCCCTGAGATACAGCTTCATTAAAAGTTAAATAATATATGCTTGTTGCTGGTGGATACACAAAACGTAACTGTTCAAACTTACCTTGGTTACTGTTTAAGTTTTTACCCTGTGTTAACTCTATTGTCAGTTGTTGTTGGTTTACGGTTAAATGACATTTTCCTTTTCCTAAATCTCTGATTGCTTGATATTCATTCAAAAAGTCAATTCCTAATATGCAATGCATAACTAATTTGTCTACAACCAGAAAACTGTAATGGAGTGGTATGTTTGAAAATGTGAAGTTTATGAGAGCTTGAAATTTCACGTTCTTTGACTTGTTACCAGTGGCACTTATAATGTGACAATTCTGCACTGGCAACGTTTGTATGTTCATTATTTGTTTTAGTTCATTGTATAAAGACATTGAAATGACACTTGCTGCTGTTCCTGTATCGAACATTACTTCCACTTCATAACTACCAATCATAACTCGTGTTATGGCCTGAATAATCTTCTTTGTTTTACTGGTACTATTAAAATCTACATTATGATATAATTCTTTTTTTGTTTTCTTACTGTCATCATATCGGAGAAAACAAATGGTCGGTTCCGTTGCGCTCTGCTCCCTATCGACCGTAACTCTAGCGCTCAGCTCGGTCGTCGTTCGTTTCCGGCAAATACGGCTGTAGGTGCAGGTTTGGTACATTGCCCAACTCAATAATATTTACATTTCTGTCGTGCGTCACCCAGTTATCAGCTGTTTGGTTGTTGACATTACCTCGCGTCGCATTGGGAGTTCCGTTAGGTAGGAATTGAGGGTTGCTGTATTGCATGTGTCGTGGCGGTGGTCCATTGTGATTTCCCCATACATTATTTCGCCCTTGACTGTAACTGGTATTTTCATTACTGCTATTCCTGCAATACGTGTTTGGATGTTGTACGTTGTTTCTCTGAAAATATCCTGGATGGTACCTGTTATCCTCTCTTCTTTGATCTCTATGATTTCGGTTCCTTCTTCTGTTGTTGTTATTTTGAATATAACTGTTATGGTTCTAATTGTAATTACTGTTCGGAAAACCTTGGAAATGCTGCGAGTTGTTTCTCCTAATATTGAATGGATTTGTCCCAGTGTAGTGTGAATTGTTTCTTTGAGCGTTTTGTTGTGGTGTCGGAGGCGGATTCGAATAGCCTCTGTCATTTCTGTTGTTGTGCGTACGCGAATTTCTTGGATGGATCGGACACAGTTGATTGAAATTCCTGATCACATCTCTTTAAACAACATCTATCTCATCAACGTAACTGAAAAAATTCTTTATGTTGTCCTCTGACACTCCTATTAATTTATCACGGCAAGGAAATGGTAAGTGGCTTTTAAGTGTTCTAATTACGTCTGGTAAATCTGCTGGCTTTGTCCAATATAATGTTTTGTCTAGGTAGCGTTCAAAGTATTGACGTAAAGTCTCTTTCTTTGGGTTGTAAATTTCTGGATTGTATACTTCTCGTTTTAAACTTTGCTGTTCTGTGATCGACCAGAATTCCTCAAGAAATGCTTGTTGAAACTGTTCAAATGTTAAACATCGTCATTTCATTGCTGCTCACCACTTAGCTGCTCTTCCACGTAACAAATTTGTAACATACCGAATTTTATCAGCTTCTAACCAATATCTCTGGAAAATACCGACAAAAGAGCGGATGAAAACAATCGGATGCACTTTGTCTTTCTCATCACATGAAAATGTCTGAAAGTATCGATATCGTACTAATGTTTCATCAGCTACTCCCGATGGTATTATGGGTCGTGCATTTTGTGTTAAACTGTCCATAGTATGTGGTGATGTCTGATAGTAATTTTGATCTTGTGGTAGCATTGAAAATGGTCCATTGGGATTTGTATCTCGCATTGGTAATTCTATTTTCGGCTGTGTGCTGCGATTAGCATTATTCGGACTCTCATTTGTGTTTTGGTCGCCTGTTATGGGTTTTGGTATGACAGACAGACTTGGTATTACATTTTCTTTTAAGTTTACTTACCTCTTTCTGGGTATTATCGGTTTCTCCCTTTACTTGTTCCTTTGTCTTATCTAAAATGATCTGTGTCATTTAAACTTCTCATGTAAATAATCATCACATAATTTGCATTCATGTACAAGTTTCTTTGCTAGAGTTGTGTCATGCTTTAAAGATCCTACATCTTCTCTGTCTTCAAGTTTTTCTAACTTTTCCTGTAAGGATTTCTGCTCCGATGTTACATCATTTAATCTGTCTGAAAGGTCTGTAATCGTCAGGTCTAAAGTGTTCTTGGTTTGTTTTTACGGACTTGTGTGACTGTCGTAATTCGTCAACTTGGGTACTGGTTTTCTGTTGTTCAAAAACTACTGTTAACAATTTCTCATTACATCGTCCTAAATCAGTTTTTGTCTCGTCACTGAATTCCACAAATACCTTTTCTTGTCTCGTAAACTTGCCTGATAAGTCAGTAAATTTCCCTCCAAGACTACTGGTGGTTTCTGACAAGTCGGCAATTTGTCTCGATTGTTTTTCAAAATTTTGTTTTATATCCCGTGTCAGTTCATCGGATTTAGTGTCAAGTTTCCCAATGTCACATTTTAAATTGTCATTTTTCTCGTCTAAAGCGTCAAATCTTTTGTCTAAAGTGTCAAATTTTCTGTTTTGGTCACCAAGTAACTTCAGAATCTGGTTCAGCATGTCAGAGTCCTGTGTCTTAGTTTCGTCATTTTTTTCATGTCTGATTGATGTCTGGTTCTGAAGTTGACGTTGTCAATGTCTCGTTTTGTCTCGTAGCACTCACTCTCCATTCGCCTGTATATCTGTTTAAATATAGGGATTGTTGTCTTAATCGATCCCGTAAAATTATGTCTTGAACATCCTCACAATTAAGTTCAATAATCATTTGACTGTCGGACGTGTTTTGCAATGTGTCACTTTCACTAAGCTCGTCCGCGGAAACAGTTTCTATGCGTCTAGCGTCCATCTAGCGATTTTTGTAATTAATTGCAAATAAAATTTTCCAATGGCAAAAAAATTTTAAAATATGATATATTGAAATCTGAAATTTCTCTTATAGAAATGGATATTTCTATATGATTTTTAATTAGAAAGTGAATTATTAAACTGGTACTGAAATTTCCCTCTCACAAATAAATGACTGTGAATATGCTCTTCACTTATCATTTGCAATAATAGTAAATCAATTTTAACTACAATTTGGAAAGATAATTTCGAAATAAATGGATCGGAATAAAATGTTAATTTCTGTACTTAACAATTTTTTTTTGTTCTTCCGTCTCATGTTGCAAATGTAGCGTCAGATATACAGTTTTGAATACAAGATCTTTCTTTCGCGTCCGTGCAAATTATTTTATGGAACGTTATCCTTTTCCTTTTTTTTAACAAATTAATTTCGTCAGCATGAAAATGACAATTAACACGAATTAATAACAGGCCAAACAATATTGTTGTAAATTTCATGCACGCAACATTACAACTGAAATGAATGAGACTTAGTCCAAATTCATTTTCTGATGCTATTAAGTGATTAAAATTAGATAAAAAGTCCAAAATTTATAATAAATACCTTTGTATCAAATCCGGAGATTGTAAGTCCTGTCACCAGGACGCCAATTGTAGTGTTTCCTTTCCTCGGGGCTCTGCCTTGAAAATACAAAATATAAAATCTGATTGGGTTTTGAATTTTGATGGAATAAGTTACGGATGAGGCGGACTTCGTATTATTGATTGAGATAGTGCTCTAATTTGACCGTGCATGAGAGGCCGGGTCGGCAACACTACAAAAAGCGACTGTACGGAAATAGCATCAGAAACTAGTGGAAATTTACCTTATAATCTTGTTAGAAACGCAGTAGTAATTACAATATAGTCTTCATGGCTGTCCTCCTAATTCTCTTGTTGGACGACCCGTCTTTCACTTTTCTCCGCCTGTTGAAAACTTCTTCATGTTGTCACCGTCAGGATCAATTTATAAATTCGGCGATAACCACTTCGACTCACTATTGAAACAACTTTGTTTCGTAATATAATTTTAATTTGCACCCAAAAGCATATTTAACACAGCGCCGAAAAATACACGTCTTACGTATGAAGACAAGAGAGAGAGAGAGTAATCAATCAGCTGTTAAAAACAAAACCTATGCAAAAATAAAAAAAGATCAAAATTATTTATAAAAATCGGTCGCTGGCGCAGCGCTCTTCCGCATGCGCTATCGTAAATCATTTTCTTTGTATTGGCGGAGGCGCGGTAGTCAAAGTACCGTTACAAGTGGACATCCAAAAAGAATAAGAAACATAGAAGTGAGTGATAAATCACAACACTATAGCTCTAAATATTAAGATCAGCTAAATATGCTGCCAGGAAACACTAAATGACTCATAAAACAATACGCAGGATAAAAGCAATTATCTTTTATTCCACAGACGACTGATGAAAACTAAAACTAGTTGGTGCAACATGTGTGGTTGGAAACAAGTAGTATATGCGACGGACACAATTGAAATAGGCAGCTGAGGAAGACTGTGCGTGTATTAACACTATACATGGTGGAGCACCTCCGAGGGTGCTGCGAGGCCGGCCGTTTCTTCGGGCTGGGGTCTGCGCGTTATACGGCACCACTGTGCAGCCGCTGCCGCCGCCCGCCGCCGCTGATTTGTCGGCGCGCGGTAAATCTCGGCCACGGTCAGCGCGCCACGCCTACCTAACCGCGCACTAAACACGACGACCGCCAGCGCAGCGCCACAAACCCGTCTGCCCAGCATCCCGGCCGTAACCGACTCTTTCCCAGACGAATACGCAGCTCCATAGCTCGGCACTTCTGACAGTTCACTCTTTAGAGTTATAACCTGCCAGGAATATTTTCTGATTTGTTCATGTATCGAATTTTCACCTGCTAGCTACTTGATGGTTTAACGAAAGTGCAGCTGCTGGTGGAGGTCCAGTGTAAGCTGTAATTAGGGTGGGCAGAGAAAACTCAGTGTTCTGGGGGAACCGATTTATACTGAAAAAAGGTCCATATCTGGCACTGTACACTGTTTATACACCAAAGCGCCAAAGAAACTGGTATAGGTACGAGTATCCAAATACAGAGGTATGTAAACGAGCAGAACACAGCGCTGCATTCGGCAACCCCTATATAAGACTGTCGGGCGCAGTTGTTAGATCAGTTACTGTTGCTACAATGGCAGGTTATCAAGATTTAAGTGAATTTGAACATAGTGTTACAGTCCACTCACGAGCGATCCGACACAGCATCTCCAAGGTAGCGATGAAGTGGGGACTTTCTCGTACGACCATTTGACAAGTGTGACTATCAGGAATCTAGCAAAAATATGTGACATCGCTGAGGCCGGAGAAAGATTCTGCAAGAATCTACATCAACATCTTCATTTATACTCCGCAAGCCACCCAACGGTGTGTGGCGGAGGACACTTTACGTGACACTGTCATTATCTTCCTTTCTTGTTCCGTATGGTTCGCGGGAAGAGCTACTGCCCGAAAGCCCCCGTGTGCGCTCGAATCTCTCTGATCTTACATTCGTGATCTCCTTGGAAGGTATAAGTGGGGGAAGCAATATATTCGATACCTCATCCAGAAACGCACCCTCTCGAAACCTGGACAGCAAGCTACACCACGATGCAGAGCGCTTGTCTTGCAGAGTCTGCCACTTGAGTTTGCTAAACATCTCCGTAACGCTATCACGCTTACCAAACCACTACTGAAGAGACTCGTCCGAAGTGAAAGAAGAGCCGCCGCTCCGCAAATTGCTGCAGATTTCAATGCTGCACCATCAGCAAGTGCGAATCATTCAACGAGACGTCATTGATATGGGATTTCGGAGCCAAAGGCCCACTCGTGTACCCTTGATGCGTGCACGATACAAAGCTTTACGCCTCGCCTGGGCCCGTCAACAAGGGCACTGGACTGTTTGTGAATGGAAACATGTTGCCTGGTCGGAGGAGTCTCGTTTCAAATTGTATCGAGTGAATGGACGTGTACGGGTATACAGATAACCTCATGAATCCATGGACTATGCATGTCAGCAGGGGAATGTTCAAGCTGGTGGAGGCTCTGTAATGGTGTGGGCCGTGTGCAATTGGAGTGATATGGGACCCATGATACGTCTAGATACGACACTGAGAGGTAATACATACGTAAGCATCGGGACTGATCACCTGCATCCATTCAAGTCCGTTGTGCATTCCGACGGACTTCGGCTATTCCAGCAGGACAATGCTACACCCAGCACGTCCAGAATTGCTACAGAGTGGCTCCAGGAACACTCTTCGGAGTTTAAACACTTCTGCTGGCCACCAAACTAGACGTGAACATTATTGAGCATATCTGAGATGCCTTGCAACGTGCTATTCAGAATAGATCTCCACCCCCTCGTACTCTTTAGGATTTGTGGACAGCCCTGCATGATTCATGGTGTCAATTCCCCCCAGCAATAGTTCAGACAATAGTCGAGTCCATGACAAGTTGTGTTGCGGCACTTCTGCGTGCTTGCGGGGGTCTACACGATATTAGGCAGGTGTACCAGTTTCTTTGGTCTTCAGTGTATGACTGTATGACATTCACCCTGTCATTTGAAAAGTCATAACATGAGTCTGGCGTGAGGTCGAATTAGATGAGTGCAGGTGCAGGCTCACAATTCCTCGGTCACCTGACGGTGTGCTTGGTGCGGGCCAGCCCGTCGCCGGCGTACCATAGGGTACGGAATCTCGCACTAGGGCTTATCGCTTCTGGTCGGGCGTGCCGCGACAGTCCTCACAAGGGGAAGTGATGCGTATCATATAGCCTCTACGTCCCAAGTGGCTCTTTCCGCCTTCCCGTTGTGCCAGACGTCAAGCTCGGCATTTCTCGGGCCCACCCGAACGTTGCCTTGGTTTGAAAGGGAGCGCTGCGACCCAAGCCAATGCGAAAGCGAAGGGTTGCGTGGCACAGGGAGAGCTGTCTCGAGTGACAAGGTCTGTCCCTTGAGGGAGGGGGGGGAGAGGGTTGAGCAGGGCTGCTAGGCTCAGGGGGGGGGGGGGGGTGTTGCTCACTTTGTGTGCGACCCCTCTGTACTGGCCAGTTTCTGCTCCTCTCCCTCTCTGCGCAGAGCACAGAACACCAGGTGCTCTGCATGTTGGCGACTTCGTTTGTGGGATCTCGCCGCGCCTCTGGGTAACTGGGATGTGTTCTGCCAAACCCAGGAGGTGGTGACGTCGCCTGTGGCAGGTTAGCTGCGTCCAGACTGCTGAACAAGTTGGTGACTGGCCCAATACCTGAGTAGGAGTGGGTCCTTGGCCGAAAGGTGGTAGCTAGAGCCAGTAGGCGGTGAAGGACAAGGAGTGCATCCACTTCTCAAGAGTGCAGGCCGCACTTTCCAGGAAGGGCTGGGTGAAATCATCGATGTCGGGGCCACCGAGGGGGACCAGTATGCTGGTGACAGTGTGTTGAACCCGGCAGGCAGCTCAGGAGTGCCCTTGGCCTCGGGGCGAGGCTGGTGTTCGCCATGCTCCTGTCCCCCCCCCCCCCCCCCCCCCCAATGCCAGAGGAGCTGGTCTGGGGTAAGAGACAGGCTTCCAATCCTTTTTCGCATCTTTATAAATATGGCTGACGAAGAGACAAGCGATTTGTGTGTGCCTTTAAGGGCTTCGTTGGTTTCTGTTCCCTCCCCACAAGGGGCTCAGGGCAGACCAAGGAGAGTATAATTGAGAGGCAGACGAGTATTATGCATTACCTGGAAACCAATGTGAAAAATTGGAAGATAATCCATGCTGCAATCTTGACTCTTAAGAACGAACTCGCCTCTTGGGCCATCGCTCACGCGATGCTCGAGGGACTAGTCGAGGAACTCCAAAGAGAAAATGAAAGGTTGAGTAAGCAGCCAACCAAATCATGGGCAAGTGTCGTTGCTCAAGTTGCACCTAAGAGCCAAACGACGAGAGAGAAAATGGGAAATTGTCGCAAAGACTGGACACGACCATCTTTTTGAGACACTTGCCCAGTCAAGACAATAAAAAAGTGCTAGAAATATTCATGACTATGGTAAATCCCATCAAAGACAAAATAAAACTTAACAAAATTAAAGCTAATAAAAATGTTGTGATAGTCGATGTTGCAACAGAGAAAGATAAAAACAAAATACTAACCAATCAAAAACTGTGTAAAGCGTAAAATATGAAGCCCAAAAAAGACAGTCAGTCCAGTTACCTTAGATAATAACGACTTATGTGAAACAATACGAAATCCAAACTTTGATGATATAAGTACAGAAGATTTCAAAAATGAACTGAGATTCAAAACAGGACCAAGAGAGAGAGAGAGAGATGTAATGCATCATGTGACGGAAGTCTCTGGTAGAATGTGGAAGAAGCTAACATCTATCCAGGTGCAGATCATACAATCATGTAAAAAGAAATTGTACAAGACCAGGAATCTGTATCCCCTGTATTAGGAGGGGCAAAAAGACATGTAATGTCGCAGGACGGAGTTGCCTAACATACAGGATGCTGCAACAGAGGCTAATATCAAGGACTGATTATGGCTGAGTCCACTTCGGCATCCGGGGTGCCTAAACGTCAATCCCCGTGCAAGAGGCGAAGGGATGTGGCCAGGGCAACAAAGTTCAAACAATTCCTAACACTAGTTGCAGAAGGCAAATCTGGAAGGAGGGAAGTGAAGGATTGATGTGTCCAGATGGACTCACAGGAACAAGTTGCCGCTCCCTCTCCCTACTGATGGGGATATCGAGTGCCAGAAAATATGGCAATTCAAGACAGGCGTCCTGTAGTAGTGGGCCGACCAGTGTTCGTACAAGGAAACTCAGCACTGGCATCACCAGTACATGTTAATACAGTCAGTAGCACAAATGTCAGCACAGTCTCAGGACAACCACCAGTCGGAAGAGTAGGGGTTGAACCTGTTAGAATATACTCAAACCTTGAACACTCGTTGCAATTGTCTCTCCTGAAGGAGCCGGCTATCCTGACCAAGGCACCACCTAGTGCGGGTGGGGCATAAATATGGGCGCAAAGTCACCTTCTCGCCCATGGGTGCTGTTGACAGAGTACAGCTGAAGACCATGAATCTCCCCACCGACTTTGGCGCTCTGGGTGACCTAGTATAGAAGGTATTTGAAAGGCGAAACGTAACTTTTGATCGAAACGAAATCATTCTGTCCTATGAAATGGGAGAGTAGCTTTGGATTGGAAGAAGACCTTTCCAGAATCATATGTACACACATACTTCCCATGACTGCAGCAATTCAGATAGGGCAGTTGAATGCACACAACAGTAGGCTGGTCATGCAGAAGCTTCAGAAGGTGGAGGAGGAGACGAGCCTTGACGTGTTATGTTTTGCAGGAGCCATACTCTCTTTCAGGGAACATAGCTCTTGCTGCCATGAATTGGCAGGCAGTAAATTTCGGAGATGACCCTAAAGCCACCATTATAGTAGTCAACAGGGCACTGCGGATCACAGTGCTCTCACACCTCTCTGACGATCATTGCAATGTCGTAGAACTTCAGTCAAATAATGGTTCAAAGGGCTCTGAGCACTATGGGACTTAACATCTATGGTCATCAGTCCCCTAGAACTTAGAACTACTTAAACCTAACTAACCTAAGAACAGCACACGACACCCAGTCATCACGAGGCAGAGAAAATCCCTGATCCCGCCGGGAATCGAACCCGGGAACCTGGGCGCGGGAAGCAAGAACGCTACCGCACGACCACGAGCTGCGGACTAACTTCAGTCACCAACTGGCATCAAATACTTGGTGAATATGTAATTTCAGTACGGCACAGACATAATAGTATATCTCGACCAACTTTCGCAGGTGTCTACAGTGCTGAGGGGGCGCAAGATTGTAGTGGTGGCCGACGTGAATACCAAATCCCCCCTGTGGTATAGTGACAATTAGGATGAAAGAAGAGGTAAACTGGAAGATACCATCATGTCTTTACAGCTTCTCATCGCCAATAGACCAGGAACCCCCCCCCCCCCCTCCCCCACCTCCCACCTACACTGGCGGCGGGGCCGAGAGGACGAACATTGATGTTACGTTGATGACAGCAAATATTGCTCTCAACCTACAAAATTGGATGGTCAGAGACAGAGTCACAGATAGTGACCATAAGCTTATTACCTTTACGATTTCTGACAAAGAGTGCCACTGGGATATAGGGTGAGTGGTACAGCTTAATTATAATAAAACGGTCTGGGAGCACCTTGCAGGAGAGTTTGACGTCTCAGACGTCAATAGACACTCCAAAGAGCTGGTGGGCTGCTGTACCAACCAGGAGGACAGCCGTAGCAGCTTCTCTGTCACCATGGTCTGGAGAACTAGGGCAGATGCGTCGGTCTATCAGGAGGGCGAGAAGGTACTACCAGCAGAGTGTCGTCTGGGACGAGAAACAACGCTGGCTGCAAATTTACAGAGAAGCTAAGGAGAAATTCCAGAAGGAACTACGAGGTCAGGCTCCAAAGTTGGGAGAAATATGTGCAAAGCCAATTGGCTATTGATCCCTTTGGCATCCCCTAGAAGATAGTAAGGGAGAAAATCCGGTCGCCGATGTTGCTCTCCATGGTCAGGGATCAGGGATGGGAACCGGATACCGGATCTTGGCAGGAAACTGCTGAGGTCCTCCTCCGGTCCCTGCTGCCTGACGACAGAGTTGAAGAAGATACAGAGGAGCAAAGCCTAATTATGCAGGCAGTGCAGGAAGAATATGAGAATAACACGATGGTCTATCCATTCTCTGAAGAGGAAGTGGCGGCACATATGATATCATTAAAGAGAGGCAAAGCCCCAGGACCAGACGGCATTGTAGTGGAGGTGGTGCTATACCTTGCTCCTCAACTGGTAACACCTCTAACAAGAATTTACAATGAGGCTATGCGCCTCAGAATGTTCCCTTCCATCTGGAAATAGGCCAATGTGGTGATTATTAAGAAAGGGCAGGATAAAGACCCTAAGGAAGTTAAGTTCTACAGACCAACATTTGTGTTGGACCTGTTGGGCAAATTGTTGGAGCAGTTGCTAGCTGACAGGCTGACGGCACACCAAGTGTTGTGTGGATGAGCGGCAGGCAATTCGGTTTTCGACTGGGACGATCTGCGTCTGACGCAATTGCCCAGGTGGCCGAGGTCTGTGGGTCGTTTCCGCACAAGTACATAGTTGGCATCATGGTTGACATCAGTGGCGCCAATTGACAACCTTTGGTGGCCTTCGCTCTTCTCCTGTTTGCGGGAGAATGAGTGCCCAGGGCTGCTATGCGGCTGTCTCACGAGCTATTGTATGGAAAGGGACATCTGGCTATCGTACCCTAGCGGGAGAGTTGGTAAGAAGATCACAAACGGATGTCCACAGGGCTCTGTCCTGAGGCCGCTCTTTTGGGTCCTAAACATGGAGCCTCTCCTGGAGCGTCTGGAGAGCAGTGCTGATGTGCTAGAGGCGATAGCCTACACGGACGACCTCCTGCTGATGGGTGGCCAGAGCCGCGAAGATCTGGAACCTAAGATCGAAAGGGCATTAACTATACTAACACAATGGAGCCAAAGGACAAAAATGAAAGTAGCCCCAACAAATCAATGTACCTACTACTGAAAGGCCAATTGGCCAGAAATCTGGCAGTAAGGATCGGGGGCGTGAGGCCCGGTATTTGGGCGTGGTCATAGATGAGAGATGGAGCTTCACTCAACATACCGAAGCGGTAACTCAAAGGTCGTTAGAAGCTTTGAATAACCGTAGTATGATTGGACACAGGAGATTTCACCTTGCACCAAAACTGATTAAGTAATACCACAACACCATTCTCGCCTCCCTCGTAGGTTACGGATCCGGAGTCTGGGCACACAGGGTCACGACTGTGGTGCTTGCCACGGCCGTGAGGAGGGTGCAGCGCAACATGCTTTTACGTTCCATTGGAGCATACAGAGCATCGTATCCGGCATGTCTTTGCCGGTTTGGCGCTGAGATTGGCACTCTGGATCACGTGATCTACGAACGCCCATTTTCGATGATGTAGCCACTGATCTAAGACGCCAGCTACCCAATAACGACACATACCATCTGATAATGAATCCATCTACATTCAAGATCATAGACAATATTGCCAACGAGGTATCGGCAAAGGTATTGCGGGAATATCGTAGGGAAAACCTATGAACCATTGATTACAATATAACACACTGCGACCTATCCCATTCCGCCAGGGCGTAGACTAGCCGATCGCCGTAACAGTCGGAATCCGCCACGTCTTGGAATAGGGGGTAGGTGCGCAAATATCCCGGACTTGACACTGCACACCAATGATGACTTAGTAGGTAGGCAATTTTTAAGTAGAACGTAGATTAGGATACCCATAAACAGTACCTGCAGCGATTTTCTGTCAAAGGCCAACCCAGTGCCAGGGGCACGCCCACTGGGATTAGCTCGGTGGGCATGGCCAAAATAAAGCAGGTTTATAGATTCACTGGCAAGCCCTGTAACGCTGAAGGAGGTAGCTTCTTAGAATAGTTAGATTAGAGTAAGGAGACTATAGTTCTTACCCATAGAGTAACTAACATCTCACATCCTGTAGCATGTAGCATGTAAGAAGGTTAAAACTTAGAATTAGCAAGTGTTGCTAAAATATTATTAAATGTACTGTAGATATTCAAGACCCACTAATGAAATGGTGCGTTACATATATGATATTATTGGTTGAATAAAGATTTTTTTTGTGAAAAGTCATAACATGAGTGAGCAGTATGACTGTCGAGAAGGGTTGCTGTATGCAATTACAGTGCTGCATTCAGAAAGTATCGCCAACTGAAATGTCTGAGGAGCGGCGCGAAGTCAGAAATGGCTGAAAGAAGATGATAATCAGATTTGAAAACACGGGTGAGGTTGGTGCGGTACCTGAAACAGGAAAGTGTCCTATCTTGGTGAACGACGTAGCTGTTGCTGGAGCTGACCATGCAGCACAAGCTCCAGGTAGTGCTAGTACCCGTGCAGTCTCTCGAGGATTATCCATGCCATGGTCAACGGTACGGAAAGTTTTGCGGTCTATTTTACACTGGTACCCGTACAAGGTCCAGACGCCGCAGCATTTGAAACCTCGTGATTTGCAACAACATTCTGAACTAGCTTTCGGTTTCTGTGACGGGTTGAAGTTGATGACATGTGGCCAGGCAATATTTTAGGGCTAACGAGACACATTTTACAGTTCAGCATACAGTCAATGCATAAACTGTCGTATTTGGGGCACTGTTAAAGCACATGTAGTGCACCAAAAACCATTTCACTTGCCGTATATGACTGTGTGGTGTGGAGTCACATTCACCTACATTCTCGGTCCACTCTTCTTTGAAGAGAGCACACGAAGAGGGCCTGTCAGGTGTTCCGTGACGTCTACACTTTATCGAGACGACATTGTACAGCATGCGATTCCTGCTTTGGAAGAACGCAGCTGGGTGGAAACCAGTGTTTTCGTGCAAGATGGGGCAACACGTCATGCAGCTCGGCCTGTGAGAGATCTGCTTAATGCCACCTTCCTCGAACGTATTATCTCCAGAAATTTTCCACATGCAAGGCCTACAAGATCAACTGATCTGAATGTATGTGGCTTTTGGGTCTGAGGATATCCAAAAGAACGCGACTGCCACAGACACAATCGGTCTCTACATGATCTGAAGGCCGGTATACAGGAACACGTTGCTCAGATTCCATCGAAGCTGCTGCAAGCAACTGTTCCCACGTCGTTTTACGGATGCGGTCTTGTCGGCGTCTCCGGTGCTGATATTGAACAAATTGTGTAAGCGGCAGTTAATAATAAAATTAACATCATGCCTTCCTCTGCCCCATCCCTTTCCAAATGCATTACGTATGGAAACATTTCTACCCGTCTTTCTTGCATTCGCAGCGCTATATTTGCAACTGCTGACCAAAATTGGAACTAATTTTTTTTCCAGCATAGATCGTTTCCAGATTAAAGCATTAGCATATGCACCAAATTTCGCAGCCAT
Organism: Schistocerca gregaria; assembly: GCF_023897955.1. NCBI lineage: Eukaryota > Metazoa > Arthropoda > Insecta > Orthoptera > Acrididae > Schistocerca > Schistocerca gregaria. Next base: position 799,672,106 of record NC_064921.1, on the reverse strand, counting down.
ACCGTAATTACAGCCCAAACTCTACCTCTTTCAATAGCTGCACCTTAACTGTAACTACCTTGTATTTTATCGTCCCTTCGTCATTGTTTACCTTCTAGTAGATCTCTTCCTTCTCTCTGGTCGTAAAGCGGGATGCCGATCGAATCGGAAAATTGATATAATTGTCTAATTCGAGCTTTCGGCTGATAATAACCATTTATTACTACTATTAGTTGTTACTTTAATCAAACTTTACTGAGTACTGTACGCCGTTGCTCTGAACTGAGCTATCTGACCAGCAAGTTAATTAAACCTTGAACCATTTCACTAGACCAACTTCATTATCCACAGGCGAATGATCTAAGAACGACATTCTCTCGACAGGCCCGTACTATCACTTAGTACTAATCTGCAGACAATCCAACCCCTGCTGGCCGTGGCTCTACACACAGTGCAAAACCCACCCATTGCTCTGACTGGACGTGCGGATTTACTTATTCTCACAACTCGCCGACGCTATTGTTCGCAAGACTCGTGTAGGCATATCGAATGTTGGATGAGCTGTGAGAAAAAGTGACATTACGCTAGGTGACAGAACAGGTCGTGTTACATCTTTTAGCTAATGTGATGAGTTTAGCATCTGGACTACCTGCTAACGCAATGCAATGCAACAGTGTTCATTATTATATGTGGACACAAGAAGAACAAATAAGAGCGTGATTTTGTTAGACACCAATGAAAGATAGTTGGCGTTGGTTTTGATTCATTCCCCGGAATAATTATACATGGTTCAAATAGCTCTGAGCACTATGGGACTTAACATAGATGGTCATCAGTCCCCTAGAACTTAGAACTACTTAAACCTATCTAACCTAAGGACAACAAACAACACCCAGTCATCACGAGGCAGAGAAAATCCCTGACTCCGCCGGGAATCGAACCCGGGAACCCGGGCGTGGGAAGGAATAATTATAACTCAGTCACAGAGTTGTTAGTAGTAACTCTGTTCCGTGTCTTCTTCGTCGTCATGACAATATCAACGCCTCTTGCTCAGTCTAGTGAGTCTGTTATTACCCTACAACCATCTGTTCTACTTCCATTTTACTTCACTAATCCCCACTACCTTTATTGTGCTCAACAATCTTTCCAGTTTTTCCTGTTCCTTTGCCGTACTGAAACTTACATTTTGTTTCCCAATGATTTCATGAATTGAGTGAAGTACATTTCGGGATGGTTTCTTTGAAAGGGCACACCTGATTTCCTTCCCCAATCCAATGTTACACTGCGTCTCTGATAACCTCATCGTCGGCTGGACAATAACCCTAACCTTCCTTCCTTTCCAGTAAACCTCTCGAATGTTTTTGGTAAAGGGAGTAGACATCATTTCAATGCTGCCTATTCTGTGGTTCTTCATTCGAATCTGCATTGCTTTCTGTCTTCCATGCCATTGTATTACTGATTCTTCGGCCTTTTGCGATCGGTAGGACACCCCAAGTAATGAGTCTCTGTCCTCTACTCAGCTCTATTTTTGATAAGGTAGAGAGAATTGAGGGCGTCACTTTGCATTAGCATATCTCTCCCCTTTAGGTGACAATCATGCGAAATTTATCCATTAACAGGAAATGAAGTCGGAACCTTTGGATGAGTTGCGTAATACACTAAGCTCTAGATCACAGTGGAAGCTGTTGCGTGTAACTGAAATATATTCATCATCATCGTCATCACTACATTTTCAAGCATGTGACACCTATGAATGATTAAAATTTGAAAACAGTTTGACCTTAAGATAACTTTCATGCCAAGTTACACTCGAGCGTCGATAACCACTGTCTGTCTCATAGAACGCTAGTAACTTATTCGTTTGTTACCTTTGTACGGGAGCTACAAGGCATGTCTTAAACAAGTCGCCTAAAGTTGAGCCTTTTTGGCAGGCAGAATTACTTGTTCAAATGTTCAAATGTTCGTGAAATCTTATGGAACTTAATTGCTAAGGTCATCAGTCCCTAAGCTTACACACTACTTAACCTAAATTGTCCTGAGGACAAACACACACACCCATGCCTGAGGGAGGACTCGAACCTCCGCCGGGACCAGCCGCACTGTCCATGACTGTAGCGACTTAGACCGCAGAATTACTTATCGAGGCCTACGCGGACAGAGCAAATGGCGACACCCTTTTCTGCCACTTGGTGCTGTGAGGACGTGCCGATCTGTTTAGTGCAGATTCTTTTTCTTCTATGAAGAAATGGGCTCGTTTGAATAACATTGTTTGTGGAATGGTTGCTTGCTTGTGCTGCATTTGCGCAGTTGTGCTTAGTGGGACATCAGATTTATTCGCACAAAAAGGAAAAAAATGGTTTAAATGGCTCTGAGCACTATGAGAATTTACTTCTGAGGTCATCAGTCCCCTAGAACTTAGAACTACTTAAACCTAACGAAACTAAGGACATCACATACATCCATGCACGAAGCAGGATTCCAACCGTAGTGGTCGCGCGGTTCCAGACTGCAGCGTCTAGAACCGCTCGGCTACTCCGGCCGGCCGCACAAAATACATTGCAGTCGTATTCAATAGGGACGATATTAGCTCTTTCTTTGACAGATTCAACAGAGCCCATGGGAATGAATATTAATTTTCTGTTCAGTCATTCAGGCTTAAAAATTAATTGCCATGTCACTTTTCTACTCATTAATAGTATCAAGACCGTTAATGCGTATGTACGGCTGTTTTCCTTGTATTTTGTGTATATATAGTCATCTAAAGTCACGTTGTCCATTCAAGGAGACTTGTATGTGAAACATGATATATTGCATTCGTTTCCTGACAGTATCTATTTACAATTCATATATTTTGGGATTCTTAAGAACTTACCTTTCTCTCGTCTAATCTTTACACGTGTTCACTTAAGAAGTACGTTCTCGAAAGAACTACGCTTCTCTTTCACTGTACTTCAAATAAAGAGAGAAAATAAATTGACTTCAGCAGAGATGGCACTTTTTTAATTGATATGAAGTTTTCAGCTACCCAGGTGAGCTCGTGTTGCAGTGGAACTTCAAGGATGTTGTTGCAGCAACGGAGAGTTAGATATTTTAGTATCCCACTAACTCAGATCCTCTCAATTTATCATGTATTGTAGGATACAGAGTGCAAAATCATTTGCACTGCACGAATCACATCTGTAGGGGTAATCCATAAACACAGATAGCGACTAGCTACAAGAGATCTGTTGCAAGAATTTCAGTTTTGTGTTAACTTAGCTTATGTTAAAATCCTCTTTAATTATTTGTTACTACGAAATCTAAATCAGAGTTAGTCAGGTTGCATTTGTTCACTTATGGCTCTGATTTGATATAAAGGAGAATGCTCCAGAGCACTTGTAACGTCCCCTTTGAAAAATTATTAATTACTATGCTGGTAGATCTCTTACGTTATTTGATTTTCAAACAGCTGAGCAAAACTGAACGTACTCAGACATTTCTCTCTTTACTATTCTGATCAACACTAAACTGGCACACAATATTTTTAGTGCAACGCAATCTGACTTTCAATAATCCCTACAAAAGAATGGCCCTGACTAAGAATAACCTACACCTTTCATGAATCACTTACCTCACAAAAATCTTCGTTACTCGAACTACTGCAATGCAATACAGCGAGCGCCCCTACTGCCAGCTAAATAAAAGATTCAAACTACGGAAGGCACTAACTACTGATAGGCATAGTTAGCGAATGAAAGATTTTAATAGAGAACAAAACAATGTATTTACCTTAATAGTCATATATATATATATATATATATATATATATATATATATATATATATATATATATATATATATATATATCAGTTCATGACATCCATTCTTACAAACTTCAAAACTCTCTCTCCCCACATCCACCACTACTGGCGGCTCACCTCCAACTGCGCAACGCTGTGTGCTATTCACATCAGCACAGCACAGCACAGTCAGTGATTTTCATACAGAGCGCTACGTGGCGTTACCGACATAAAAACCTAAACTGCCTAATTACACACTGAAAACCAGGTGGCGATCTTTAAATAGGGACAGACCTTCTAGTTCTCCTGTAGACTTAACACGCTCCACAGTCCTCGGTTACACATGTCCAGGTCACTCCCACACATGTTCCAGTTCCTTCTATTTGGTCTTCGTCTCGCACGTTTCTTGCCTCGCGGAACCCAGCAGACAACTTCCGTACTCCATCTTACATCCATTCGTCTGGCTTAGTGTCCGCCCGCCTCCACTCCATCTTCATTATGGACATGACTACTTCCTCCATTGGAACTGTTCCGTGTTCCAGTTGTCTGCTACTAGTTTTCTTCATGAATCTGCCAATCACTCGCAAAGCAGTCCTCATTTTACGAATTGCATTCACGTCTGAGGTCCATGTCTAACTGCCGTAAGTGTGAAGTGCTAGTTCACTCGATTATGACTAGCGTATGGTAGTTTTCGAAAAAGCGTACTGGAAGCTCTCACGTTATTTTTTTCGGATTCTGTTTATTTCTTTCACTGCTTTCCCAAGCGCTACCTTCAACTGCCTTAAATAAAATAAAAAAATAAAAAAGCCTGGTTCTATGACTTCTTTACTGCAAATTTGCCCTCTTTTCTTTTAGGTATATTGGGTACACGCTGTTTTATTTTTATAATTGCTTTTTCAGATCTTCTGTAAAGCTTGTTCTATTAAATTACTGTATTTGATCTTGCACTTTATCTACAATAGAGGCAAAAATTACGTCATCAGTGACATAAAGATACTGTGAAGATATTTTAATACCGTCTTTGCAACAGAGTGTAATAAAATCTGCGTATCTAATTTACAATAGGCGTTTCGTTTTATAATGCGTATATGTTACATAATGACAAACGTTTAGCCAAGAGAACGTAAATAAACGTTAGTGACACAAATTTAGTAGTGTTTTACTTTTAAAAACGAGGGTCAAAGTGAAATCAAGGCAGGAACATCGGAATGCAAAACAAGAATATCGGGAAAGTGTACATGCAGACAGCATTTTCAGATGTAAGCGGAAATAGGACAAAAATTCTATCACTTTTAGTGTTTTAAAGGAATAAAACGAAACTGGTAACATAAACACGCATATGTTCTCAGCTTTTCCATTTTAAGGATTTGAAGCGTTCAGGTAGGACTGACAAGAAAACTTTTGGTGATGCGAAGTCTCCAAGCCTGACCCATACGACTTTCAGTTCAGTTTCCCATTATGCTGACGAAAGAAAATGGAAACTATAGCTTTAACGCATATGTATTATTCAGTAAACAAAAAGTGAGAAGTCTTGCTTTACTTCCAAAGAGCTGTTAGTACAATTTAGGAGGAGATTTTTAAGGAAAAAAGTATGAATTATGAACGAAGTAATAATTCCGTCATAGCGCCATTCTATAATTTCTGTTACCTGTAAGTGAGTATTTTATGGCCTTTAACGTACGCGAAAATGGGTAGTATAAATGGATACGATAATCAGCGTGCTTGATGCTATTCACAGTAACTAATCATCTTGTTTTCCACTTTTACAGAAGCATAAATGGGACAAAGTATGGAAATGAATTCATGAATGAAAAACTAGAAAGTACTTTTTTTAAAAAGAATTTCCGTCATTGATTTCCTGTTTCAGTAACATCATGAAGACCTCAATAATCCAGAGCCTTAACAAAATTTAATGTATTTTAGCGTATTTACTGTTTTTCGTGATTTCTTTAAGAAAAACATTAATTTGTGCTGATACTTGTGTTTATGTAATTCAAGTATAATAATATTCACGTTCACCGTCAATATCCTACCAATAGGACCATGTTTCAGTCCAGTAAAAACATAGCTTTTGTTAAGTGATCCATGTGCCAGGAATTGGGATGTAAATTCACTCTTGAACGTGAGTAATTGGTTATTTAAATAAATATAGAGGGTGGTCCATTATCGCGACCGGGCCAAATATCTCGCGAAATAAGCGTCAAACGAAAAAACTACAAAGAACGAAACATGTCTAGCTTGAAGGGGCCAACCAGATGGAGCTATGGCTGGCCCGCTAGATGGCGCTGCCGTAGGTCAAACGGATATCAACTGCGTTTTTTAAAAATAGGAACCCCCATTTTTATTACACATTCGTCTATTACATAAAGAAATATGAATGCTTTAGTTGGACCACTTTTTTCGCTTTGTGATAGATGGCGCTGTAATAGTCACAAACATATGGCTTACAATTTTAGACGAACAGTTGGTAACATGTAGGTTTTTTTAAATTGAAATACAGAACATAAGTACGGTTGAACATTTTATTTCGGTTGTTCCAATGTGATACATGTACCTTTGTGAACTTATCATTTCTGAGAAAACACGCTGTTAAAGCGTGATTACCTGTGAATACCACATTAATGCAATAAATGCTCAAAATGATGTCCATCAACCTCAATGCATTTGGCAAGCTTCTAGCTTTTTTCGTTTGATGCTTATTTCGTGAGATATTTGGCCCGGTGACTATCATTGGACCATCCTGTATACAATATTTAAGATAAAAGTTGTTTCAGTCTACATCCACTTTAAATTACTCCGGATGTTTTCTCCATCTAACCTCACTGGCAATCCCAACAATAAAAATATCATACAAATGGTTTAGTCTGTCACACAAAATAGTGTTTAATCAACATATGTGTGCCTGATAATGCTAGCAAGCCACCGAAACACGTCGTGTTACAGTAAAGATGGCTATTAAACGTGACTGCAGCTGAAAATTGTTTTATTTATCAAAGAAGGTAGGTTTTGACATCTCGTCAAGATCGAGGTAGTTACAGGCGGAGCAGCGGCTTACAAGGGTGCGTATGGGGAACGACGTCCGCCATGTGTTAATTTAAGGAATAATTCCAGCATTCGGCGCAAGGAACTCGGAGAAACCTTTGGTTTAGAATGCTCGCAAAGAGTTCCTTACCAGTGTTCTGCATAATTATCAGCGCCACTCACAATACGCGGCATTTCGCTGTCGTTCGTTAGAAGGTATGTCGCACAGTCGTCTTGGTTACACCTCCCGCGTGCGGGCCTATCAATTTAATGCTCCTGTTGTCCAATTACGGCGCTCTCGTCTACTGCTGACTTCTCAAACGTTAACCAGTGGCTCTCCGTGTGTGTGTATGTGTGTGTGTGTGTACGGGGGGCGAGGCTGTGCTTACGTCACGGGGACTCCCCCCGACTCACCTGCTGTTCTTTCCGTGACTCGACGCCGTAGCGGCGCCTTCCTGGCATCTCATGCGAACTGGATTGATTTTGCCCCACACACGCAAGTAAGACAGCCTTTCCGCTGCATCTAGCAGTACGTTTCTTCGTAGGCTAGTGTCTTTTTTTTCGTGAAACTAATACGGGCTTGAGAAATAATTTACAAAATATTTTAATATATTGTTTATATTTGAGGCCCATTTACACGCCGCCTTCTCGGCATGCCTAGTTAAGTGTTTTTGACCTCACTGGAACATCCTTATATAGTTGCGTCAGCAACACGTTGTGTCTATGAGAACTTCATATCAGTTTTCTGAAGCAACGACATAGATTTTAAGATGATCTAGGGAGTCAGAAATTGGTCTTCCTGTAAAAGACAGTGTGAATGAAAAATAAACGCTGTATTAAAATTGTCTCAAATATCAAAACTGTTGCTGTTCTCTCGCAACGAATATGTCGGCTGCAATGAACAGAAGCAATTTCTATTTCTTCCGTCTTTTCTTGTTAATATTTATAGTACGAGGTGTTTCGGAAGCATGCTGCCATCATCAGGGGCATTGGAGTTACATGTCCATTACATTACTATGAAACGTGATGGGGATTTGCTGGGCGTTCCACTGACCTTATGTGCCGAAATGTGTGTGAATTCCTAAGCGACCAAACTGCTGAGGTCATCGGTCCCTAGACTTACACACTACTTAAACTAATTAAAACTAACTTATGCTAAGAAGAACACACACATCCATGCCCGAGGGAGGACTAGAACCTTCAGCGGGAGGGGTCGCGCTATACATGACATGGCGCCTCAAACCGCGCGGCCACTCCGCGCATCTGTGCCGAAATATGTACCTGTACAGAAATATTAATTTAGTGCAGTGCATGATTTTGCTTACATTTCTGATGGAAATTTGTTTGTCTGTCACACAGTGCATAATAATAAACTCAATAATATCATCTAACATTTTCACATTCACTTTTTACGTTCCAGAAACTCTTAACGAAGATTGTATTCTCGACGTTTGTGTTGTCTTAGCAACTGAAATATATTTATCCTAGCAGTTAAATTTTGGAGTACAAATGTCTGAACGTGAAAATGTTAAAATGATGGTACTGCCTCTGTGCCAGACAAATAAATTTGCAGTAGAAATATAAGTAAAGAAATTAATGAAACGATTTAAACATGAAACTCACTTACACTAAACACTAAAATAATATAAACCTTCCTTACAGGGTTACAATTTCGATAGGTAACGACACTGGCATATCCGGCAAATAATCCCCATCATACTTCAGATTAACGTACATACAAGTGTAATGTACCTGATGATGGCAGCTGCCGAAACGCGTCTTACTATTAGTAAAAAGAAACTGAAGCAGTAAAATTTGTTTCATAAATTTACAATTTAGTCACTGATCCCAACCATTTGCGTACTACGTACATAATTTAAGTTTAGAATGCAGTTTTTATCTCTAAGAAGCTCATACGAAATAACTCTGCTGCGGCAGTAGACGGGATATAAGGTTACAGCAGAGACTCCTTGGAAGTCTACTAGTGGAAAATGGTGTAAGGGTAATTTTCAGTTTGCATTTGGCATAACATATATCACAGTGACATGAAAGCAATGCAATCACCACTGATTCTTTGGCTTCGTGGGTAAGCGTCAGACTACAATGATTAGTTGGGTCACTGGATACCAGATCACTCCTAAGATTCTTGTGTGTGTCATTTATCACCTGTCAACGATGTGAGAAGTCACCATCAGCGATACGTGATTCGGATTCCACGTTAAGCTGTGGGTCCCCTTTCCCCAGTTGGGTAACTGTAATAGGTTTGGGTCACGAAAGTCTCTGGAGTGCTGTCCTACTGAAAGATTCGCATCTCGCCATTCAGCCACAGGCAATGGGTACGGAAGCACTGTGGTGTCGAACCAACATTCGGACTTTGGAAAGCTTAACTTACTGACCGGTTGTGCTACAGCTGAGTTCTTCCTAATACCCTTCAACCATTGAGCAGCCACCAATCTCTTAAGTCACCGCTGTTCCTTCAAACTTAACTAATTTAATTTGATCCATCAGGTTACGCGAGGTAATGTGAGCCAAAGCAACTTGTGACCCGCTAAATAAGACACTGAAAGACGAACGAAAATTTAAATGTCGAGAAAGGAGGCGATTGTTTTATCCTGGGGCTTCTTTGCTGACACACGTATTGTTTCTGCCTGCCTTGGATTCACTGTTTAGTGGGCCGACATAGCTATGCCTTGCTATTTACAACCAAGTCTTAAAAGGCCAGGGGTCTTACCACAGAGTTGGCGTCTCACAAAGGCCAGAGGGAACGATTCCTTCTAATCACATGATTGATAAGTAGTGCAGGAACAAAAGGACAGAAGGGCTAACATTATTTCGCCATTTATTCGATCATAATTTACGGAGAGCTGGAAGCCTCCTAGTAGGGTAACCTCTGTCTACGATCAGGGAGAAACCTGCAGAACAGCAGTTTATTCCGGATACAAGAATGAAACGTTGGTCTTGGTATCGTCTCACAGACTAATCCTCTATAGCTCATATCTCGGGAACGTCCCTACGTGTCTCTTAGCTGAACGACAGGTGTAAGTAGCTCCCACAGATCAGAATAAAATAGACTAGCGTATGAACATGGTACGAATCTGATTCTATAATCTCGACTATTTTAAGACGCTGGTATTCTCACACTGTCGTACTGAAACAATTGTAGCTATCAGACTGAGCACAGACCAAACGCATGGTGCAATTATCTTCCTAAGTCTACTTGAAATTTAATTAGACTCGTATTTCTTTTGTCTTCGGTAATATAATAAATGATTCAATGTTACTCCTTGATTCTTTCCTGAAAGTATATGTGACATAACTGTCTTGGAGCACCACCTTTACAACCCTGCATACTTTCCCGTGAAAATAAAATGTATATACCTATCACTACAGTAGTTTATGCAGATTTTACGGTGACATTCATAATTTTAACTTACACACTATTGACATGAAATGATCAACAAACACTCATATTTTGCACAACTCTGATGGATCACTAACAGTTTCATTCTATCACAGAGGAGGTATGATATGTCGAGCATCCACATTCTGCCTGATACTTGTTAACATCTGACCCTACAGTTAACATTTTTGTTCTGAGAGCTCCCCATTCTCTTAGTACAATGCATAGTTTTCGCTCGTGTGATGATACTATTCACCACTTTGCAGTGTTGTCTGCAGCGAAATTTCGCAGATGAGTTTGACTATTCCTCATATATAAAGTTCATGCTTCCTCCTACATCGTACTCTAATGCCAATGGTGAATCAAACTGAGTCCTTGTTAATATCGAGTTTTTGTTTTCAATTTTATAACGGAAAAGATGGTCAAAGAAAGTTATATAGAATTATGTTACATTTCTCATTCGAGTCGCCTGTATTGTCAACATCTTGCCAAATGGCCCAGTCGAACTTGGCTTCAGATATCTGCATCTTAACCGGACCCATATCTCTCAACATTTGTTTACTACCTCGGAACTTAACTCTGCCTCGATTCCTTTCAGTATTAGCATTTGTGCGCCATCACGTATCAGGTCATTACTAATTTTCCTTACCGTGTGCCCTTCAGTTCGAGAACAATGAACGATGATATTGTCCATAACATAATTACTATTTCCATATACTGTGAAGCCAAATTTTTTGTCTTGACGAGGTTTACCGATAAATAAATTTGAGGAGCCCTGTGACAGCCTACAGAAATTTCTGTCGTCAGCCTCACATAGTTGCTGACTAAATACATTTACATAGTCCGGTATACGACACATCGTGAATAATGACGACTCTATAACTCTGCTTCGAGTGCTCTCGAAGCTACTTTTCCATATGACGAATGCAAAATCCGAGCAGCGCCGTCTAGCGAAGCGGAGAAGCGTAAGCAACAATTTTTCTTCATGTTGTGGAAACCAAACGCTTGAAATGAAATTAATCACAGAATATTTAGACTTAACTGATTTCTTGAAACAATCAGTTAAATATATACATGAAATAATAGTCAGAAGGTGTAGAAAGGGCAGCATGTGAGGTATTGAGGAAAAAGAAGAAAAAAGAAAAGGTAACGGTTTGGAATGAAAATATCGGAAGGGCTGTGGAAGAAAAGGGCAGAGCCCTAAAGAAATTCCTTCAGAACGGACCACCAGAAACTGAGGAGGAGTACAGCCAAGAAAAGAATCATGCGAAACAAATACCTAGTCGAGCGTGCCAAGAATCAAAGGATCATTTCATAACCAAAGTAGGACATGATGTACGCAGGAAGCAACTTTTTGCATACAGACTGACCAAACTCTCAACTAGAAAAGGAAACGATATTGCACAAGACCGGCAGGTGTGGCAGAGCGGTTCTAGGCGCTACAGTCTGGAGCCGGGCGACCGCTACGGTAGAAGGTTCGAATCCTGCCTCAGGCATGGGTGTGTCTGATATCCTTAGGTTAGTTAGGTTTAAGTAGTTTCTAAGTTCTAGGGGACTGATGACATCAGAAGTCCCATAGTGTTCAGAGCCATTTGAACCATTTGGTACTACAGAACTAAACATCATTAGCGAATATCAGTGGATAGAATTTCAGAAACAAAATGTGGCAAATAGAAGATTCAGAATTGCAAGAAGAGATCACATTACATAAAAGTACTGTGGCTTCAATCAGAACAGAATAAATGCAAGTACACTCCTGGAAATTGGAAAAAGAACACCGTGAATTCATTGTCCCAGGAAGCGGAAACTTTATTGACATATTCCTGGGGTCAGATACATCACATGATCACACTGACAGAACCACAGGCACATAGACACAGGCAACAGAGCATGCACAATGTCGGCACTAGTACAGTGTATATCCACCTTTCGCAGCAATGTAGGCTGCTATTCTCCCATGGAGACGATCGTAGAGATGCTGGATGTAGTCCTGTGGAACGGCTTGCCATGCCATTTCCACCTGGCGCCTCAGTTGGACCAGCGTTCGTGCTGGACGTGCAGACCGCGTGAGACGACGCCTCATCCAGTCCCAAACATTCTCAATGGGGGACAGATCCGGAGATCTTGCTGGCCAGGGTAGTTGACTTACACCTTCTAGAGCACGTTGGGTGGCACGGGATACATGCGGACGTGCATTGTCCTGTTGGAACAGCAAGTTCCCTTGCCGGTCTAGGAATGGTAGAACGATGGGTTCGATGACGGTTTGGATGTACCGTGCACTATTCAGTGTCCCCTCGACGATCACCAGAGGTGTACGGCCAGTGTAGGAGATCGCTCCCCACATCATGATGCCGGGTGTTGGCCCTGTGTGCCTCGGTCGTATGCAGTCCTGATTGTGGAGCTCACCTGCACGGCGCCAAACACGCATACGACCATCATTGGCAGCAGGCAGAAGCGACTCTCATCGCTGAAGACGACACATCTCCTCCATTCGTCCCTCCATTCACGCCTGTCGCGACACAACTGGAGGCGGGCTGCACGATGTTGGGGCGTGAGCGGAAGACGGCCTAACGGTGTGCGGGACCGTAGCCCAGCTTCATGGAGACGGTTGCGAATGGTCCTCGCCGATACCCCAGGAGCAACAGTGTCCCTAATTTGCTGGGAAGTGGCGGTGCGGTCCCCTACGGCACTGCGTAGGATCCTACGGTCTTGGCGTGCATCCGTGCGTCGCTGCGGTCCGGTCCCAGGTCGACGGGCACGTGCACCTTCCGCCGACCACTGGCGACAACATCGATGTACTGTGGAGACCTCACGCCCCACGTGTTGAGCAATTCGGAAGTACGTCCACCCGGCTTCCCGCATGCCGACTATACGCCCTCGCTCAAAGTCCGTCAACTGCACATACGGTTCACGTCCACGCTGTCTCGGCATGCTACCATGCCTGTCACCCACCTTATTTACGGTGTATATAAATGACCTGATTGCGAACTGGCAATAGGAGGTAAATCCGGTACACAGGTTGACAGAAACAAATATGTTAATATCTTTATGCAAGCAGATGGACTATAGTGAAGGTGGGCTACAAAAAGCAGTGTGTAAATTACACCAGTTAGGGAAAAGAGAATATAACCTTCGTATATCACTAAAGAGGACTAAAATCTTGGCTAATCATGGGAAAAGCCACGGCAGCTCAAAAATAACCATACATAAACTCCACTTGAACAGGTCTCCAGCTTTACCTTTTAGCATATGTTGTTGTGATCTTCAGTCCAACGACTGGTTTCATGCAACTCTCCGCGCTACTCTCTCCTGCGCAAGCTTCTTTATCTCCCAGTACCTACTGTAACCTACATCCTTCCGAATCTGCTTACTATATCCATCTCTTGGTCTCCCTTTACAATTTTTACTTCCGCTCCCTCTCCCCCCCCCCCCCCCCCCCGTCACAATTCCCTCCAGTACTAAATTGGTGATGCCTTGATGTCTTAGAGCGTGTCCTATAAAGCGATCTCTTCTTCAAGTCAGGTTGTACCACAAATTTCTCTTTTCCCCAGTTCTATTCAGTACCTCAACATTAGTGACGTGATCTACCCATATAATGTTTAGCATTCTTCTGTAGCACCACATCTCAAAAGCTTCTATCCTCTTCTTGCATAAACTGTTTGTCGTCAATGTTTCACTTCCATACATGGCTACATCCCATACAAATACTTTCATAAAGGACTACCTGACACTTAAATCTATACTCGATTTAACAAATTTCTCTTCTTCAGAAACGCTTTTCTTGCCTTTGCCAATCTACATTATATCCTCCCTACTTCGACCATCATCAGTTATTTTGCTTTCCCAAATATCAAAACTGATCTACCACTTTAAGTGTCTCATTTCCTAATGTAATTCCCTCTGCATCACAGGATTTAATTCGACTACATTCCATTATCCTCATTTTGTGTTTGTTGATGTTCATCTTATATCCTATTTTCAAGACACTTTTCATTCCGTTCAACTGTTCATATGGTTCAAATGGCTGTGAGCACCATGGGACTCAACTTCTGAGGTCAGCAGTCCCCTAGAACTTAGAACTACTTAGACCTAAGTAACCTAACGACATCACAAACATCCATGCCCGAGGCAGGATTCGAACCTGTGAGCGTAGCGGTCGCGCGGATCCAGACCGTAGTGCCTAGAACCGCTCGGCCATCCTGGCCGGTGATCAACTGTTCTTCCAAATCCTAATTATAATGCCATCGGCAAACCTCAAGGGTTTTATTTATTCTCCCTGGATTTTAATTTCTACTCCAAATTTTTCTTTTGTTTCCCTTACTACTTGCTCAATATGCAGATTAAATAACATCAAGAATAGGCTACAAACCCTCAGCTCTAACTGCCATCTGGTTTCTGTACAAACTGTAAATAGCCCTTTGCTTCCTGTATTTTACCTCTGCCACCTTTTGGATATGAAAGAAAGTATTCCAGTCAACATTGTCAAAAGCTTTCTCTAAGTCTACAAATACTATAAACATGAGTTTATCTTTGTTTGAACTATTTTCTGTGAGAAGTCGTATGGTCAGTATTGTCTCTCGTGTTCCTACATTTCTCCGGAATCCAAACTGACTTTTCTCGAGGTCTGCTTCTACTAGTTTTCCGTTCTTCTGTAAAGGATTCGTGTTAGTATTTTGCAACCGTGACTTATTAAACTGAGAGTTCGGTAGTATTCAAACCTGTCAGCACCTGATTTCTTTGGAACTGGCATTATTATATTCTTCTTGATGTCTGAGGGTATTTAACCTGTTCATACGCCTTGCTCACCAGGTTTAAGAGTTTTGTTATTGATGGGTCTCCCAGGCCTCCCAAGGCTATCTGTAGTTTTAATGGAATGTTGTCTACTCCGGGGGCCATGTTTCGACTTAGGTCTTTCAGTGCTCTGTCAAATTCTTTACGCAGTGCCATATCTCTCATTTCATGTTCGTCTATGTCCTTTTCCGTTTTCAAAATATTACCCTCAAGTACATCTCCCTTGTATAGACTATACTCCTTCCATCTTTCTGCCTTCCCTTCTTTGGTTAGGACTGGTTTTCCATCTGAGCTCTTCATATTCATACAGGTGGTTCTCTTTTCTCCAAGGGTCTCTCTGATTTTCCTGTAGGCAGCATTCATCTTACCTCTCGTGATATATGCTTCTAAATCGTTACGTTTGTCCTCTAGCCATTCCTGCTTAGCCATTTTGCACTTTTTGTAGATCCCATTTTTTAGACGTTTGTGTTCCCTTTCGCCTGCCTCATTTATTGTATTTTTATATTTTCTCGTTTGATCGATTAAATTCAGTATCTTTTGTGTTACCCAATGATTTTTACTAGTTCACGTATTTTCACCTAGTTGGTCCTCTGCTGTCTTCACTACTTCGTCTCTCAAAGCTACCCATTCTTTTTCTACTGTATTCCTTTCCCCTTTTCTTGTCAGTAATTCCCTAACGCTCCCTCTGAAGCTCTCTACAACCTCTGGTTCTTTCAAGTCCCATCTTCTTAAATTACATGATATAATGTATGATACGGACAAAGATATAGAAAATAAGATTTACAAAAATCACTGAATCTGTTGAATAATAAACAATATTATGCACTCACTCCCCTCTGAAAGTCGCAGAAGTTTGTAACTGGAATATCCGAACGTCTTGTATTGCTTCCTCCTATGTATATTTCGCGAAAGGATCGCGAAGGCATAGGTGAACAGGTTCGAGTCCGCACTGTGGCTTAGCAACCATCGTGTATCCCGCAGACTATTCGCTACTGGAACAGGAAAAGGGGGGAAACTGTCAATGGTAGCCAACGTACCGCCCGCCACGTGCGGCAATGTCGCTAGCTCAGAATAGATGTGGATGTAGATGTAGAAAAGTCGACGCATGCAGTAATGCATAGGGTTCAATCAAAAATTCTGGAAATAACATTTTCCACTTGATAATTGTTATAAATGTGAATTACGCGTAAACAGCCTCGACAGATGCCTCTAGTAAATTTTTAAATAACATTGTAATAATCTGGATAAATTGCTGGTTGCGTAAAAAACTATTTATTGAACTAAAGGCACTGAAATGAAATGAATGGATCGATGGAAATGGGTAAGTGAAAATGTGATAGTTTGTAATGGTTTGAAGTGTTGCTAGCGTTAACTGTTCAGATGTGCTGAATCTGCAATTACACTGCCTATTAAAGAAAGCGAGGCACACACAAGACTTGGCCGGATATAAATGTGACGTCCTAAACGTACACATACTATCAAACAATACGTAAATGATTAGAGCTGCAAGTCTTTGTGATAGAACTGGCACGACAGTCGATTAGTGTTTTTCGTGTTTAGTGTAGTCACCATAAATGGAGGGCTTGGACGGCGAGTGGAGATGCCACGTGCTCATTCGAGACAGTGTAATCGGCACGTGACAGTTTGGAAAAGGCCTTACTGAGAATCTCCATTTGACAGGCTGTTCGAATCGTGTAATTTCCAGATTTGCGTTGCATTCTGATGTGAGGGTGGCCCGCCGTTGGGCCCCACGGAAACGTGAGGACACGCGTGATAGTTGTCAAGTTTCCTGTCACTTCAGACTACCACAACGAATGATTGTTGTGCACCAAGCACATTGTAACGCCGTAAGCCTGCCATCGGGAAACAAGCGATGGACTACATGCAACATTCTGTCGTCCCGTTCCATTGGTCAGAGAGCAGCATGAGCCGCACCAGGGAATTGCTGCCCTATGGGTAGGCTACTTTTAACGTCTCAACACTAACGTCTGAATTTTCACTGGTGCTGTGAGCGGGAAGAATGGATTGCTGGTGAATGGCATCATATTGTGTTCGGCAATGAATAGCGGTTCTGCACTACCTCAGATGGGCACTGTCGGTGAATATGATGGGGACCTGGGGAGAGGTGCCATTCTTCTAATGCTTTTGAGAGGCACAGTGGTGATATTCCTGGAGTCGCTGTGTGGGCAGCCATCGCGAATAAGGCCACAGCTGGGAGTGGTTGTTGGCACTCTGGCGGCACAACAACACTACACGGACATCCTGCGTCCTCGTGTGTTACTTGTCGCGCAACACTGTCGTGGTGTCGTTTTTCAACAAGACAGTGCGCGTCCATATACACCACATTTCTCCATTAACTGTCTGCATGATGCTGAGGTACTCTTATGAGCACTTAGATCCCCATATCTGTCTTCGAAATTGAGCCGTGGCGCTATTGAATTAATAGACTGTTCTGTCTGGCGCTACTGGTTCAGGTGTAGCATCGACTATCCCCCTTGCGGCCCCATTGCCAATATCTATGAGCAAGAGTTGGCATCTGTCGGTTGTGTTCTTAGAAGGTCTTTGCTTGCTGATATTTATACGGGGTTCGCTGACCCGTGAGGGAGGCAAGAAGATTGGGGATCGGCGGTAGCGTTGCGACAAGTGGTGGTCACGGGGTCCGAGCGGCCGAAGCCACGAGCTGCGCAAGGAGATAGGAGATTCTGGGCAGAGCGGAGATACTGGAATATTTCACCGGGTTCAGCGTCCAGTACAGGCAGCAGGTCGACATCCCGTCTGTTGGTTGGCAACATTCGTGTCGGACGACCGCTCGTGGCCTGGCTGCCCTCTTCTACCTGGCTTTCATCGGCACCACTCAGTAACCGCTGCGACGCACCGTGGATCCATGGAACTGCTTGCTGATAAAGGGGAGTAACATTCTATAATTTTCGTTGTGATTTATGTCTTTGTCTTCCTGCCCTCCTTATTATTTTCTGGATTGTACCCGACCCTCAGAGTTTTACTCGGGGGGCTGTTTGGCCGCAAATATAGGCAGCAGAATTCTACTAAGACACTCGTTGTCGTTTGCTAATTTTTCCTGCTATTACATTGCCTTTCCTTTCTGGTTTGTACAAGATCATTAATGTTCGAATTAATCAGCTCTTGGCCGTAAATATAGCCGGAACAATTGTACTATCGCCCAGATTGTCTTTAAACAAAAGAGTGACCTTGTGGTTAGATTTAGTTGTTGACCGGTTCAATTCTTTGATTGTAATTAATTTCTCAGTCGTTAGTTATAATCTGAACAAACTGTGGTACTAAGCTGTTTGAGAGACCAATCTGAACAAACTGTGGTACTAAGCTGTTTGAGAGACCGGCTCATTATTGGTGTATTTTAGCTGGATGTTGTGGTTCCGCCGAGCGATTTCTCTTGTTGTAAGTGTTTACAAGTAATGTTTTGAGACGTTCCTTCAGAGCGGTCTTAATAACTGACAATCAGTATAACTTTGAAAATATTGACAGCTAGCTGTCACCAGGCTGTAGTCATAATAAAATTGTCAGAAGGGACGGGATGGGATCCAGTCGCACCTTGGTTGCTGATTGAAATTGGTTGCTTTGAAGTAAACCTTATCTTTGTCATATTGTTTGCTAATCTGTTTAACCTTTAAGCACAGGTGCGCGTCTTAACACAGAACCTTGGACCTACAGCTTTCAAATTAAAAGTAATCTGTTCTGAGTAATTGAGTCACTCTTGTCATCAACGGTGGTTATATAGTTTTCATGTGTTGCAGAAGGGTTTTTAATAAGACAGACTGTCTCCTTCGAGGTAGTAAACACCGCTGCTTCACCCGATAGCGGGAAGGCTGCCGGTCTGGCCGACTTGTAATCATTGTCATATTGTTTGCTGTTTTGCAATACAGCACTTCAGATTTCTTTTGCAAAGATTGAAAGCTTATTCTACGTAAGGTTTAAAGTCAAATCCAAATTTGTTCATTTGTTAAAGAAAATATTATGGTTAAATGCTTCGATTACCTGTGAAACACAGTTTATAAATGGTTAAATAAACAGGTTGTGTGAAAAGAAAGTTATATTGGTGGGTCCTCCCTTCCACGTTTTCCTTAACTCCAGTAAGTAGCACGTATTAGAAATAACACGTAACATGTGTGGTACCAGGTCAGCCAGCCACTGCGGCCGAGCGGTTCTAGGCGCTTCAGTCCGGAACCGCGCTGCTGCTACGGTCGCAGGTTCGAATCCTGCCTAGTGCTTGGATGTATGTTATGACCTTAGGTTAGTTAGGTTTAAGTATTTCTAAGTGTAGGCGACTGATGACCTCAGATGTTAAGTCTCATAGTGCTCACAGCCATTTGAACCATTTGGTTCCAGGTCGGACGTCAACTCTGACGCAGTTCAGGTATCCACTATACGAAGGACCAGTTACAACACTTGTTGGTCAGCTTGCCTCAGAAGAGTATACGACGGCTGCATGGCATCTCTCCCAACCAAATCATTGAGAGTATCAAGACTGGAGGAAATGCGACTTTATACCAATGAGTAGGTTCATACTGCCAAGTAATTTCTTAATCTGACGCCATTTTGTAGTCACTAAATAGTATCACTTATCATCTCAACCGGTGAAGTTATATTTCGCTTCCTACTCCGCTTCGGGGTCCATCAAATTTTTTTTTTTTTCCAGGCAGTGAAACTGCAGTGGCGTATGAAAAGTGATATGTCTGGGACTCGAGTCGTTATTTGAAAATTAGGTTAAGTACTGTAGTATTTAAGTAGTAGTGTAGATCCGACACAAAATTTATGGGTAATGTCATCACCTCTGAGCAATGCAACTAGAGGTTTTCTTTTGGGAGTAGTGGATGACACAGGTACGACTGCCACCCTGGGATAGACATTAAATTATCAAGAAAAAATGGTTCTGATAGTTTTCTGTGTGGTGGTCAATAAAAAACTGTATTGAAACGCAAGTTTATTCAATTGGTAATGATGTTATTTAAATATTTACGAGCAGTAGGGCACTACGTTTCT
This sequence comes from Schistocerca gregaria, assembly GCF_023897955.1. Lineage (NCBI taxonomy): Eukaryota > Metazoa > Arthropoda > Insecta > Orthoptera > Acrididae > Schistocerca > Schistocerca gregaria. Next base: position 799,652,120 of record NC_064921.1, on the reverse strand, counting down.
AAAATTTGCCTTTAGTACGCTGGAACTGTAGCCATTTACCTTTCCGATACCACGCCCACCGAACCATCTCATTCTTCTTCCGCAGTCGTTTCGCATCTTCTCTTTTGGTCCATCAGCCGGCAGCCAGAGATATTCCTCTGATCGTAAGGAGAAGTATCCGGCCGGCTGGACACAAAAAAGATGCAAAAGGGAAGACACAAAGAAGGCTGCTGTTGGTGGACGGTCGGGGTTTTGATTTGCTGGAGTCGTCCAAAAGGAAGAGCCGCGCAGGAAGAGACAATCGCGCAGCAGCGATCCTCTGGGAGCAGACCGGACCGGAGAGCGCGTGTGCCGCTAAAAATTTAGATAACTGCCTGCAGGCCGCGCGGCTGACATAATGGAGCAAAAAGGGGGCCCGCCATTTCCATGACAATGGCCGCGCCCGCCCCGCCGGCCACATGTAAATCTCCGGCGCAGACAGCGCGCTCCGAGACGCGGCCTGGCTGGCCGGAGGTGGGCGGCGCGGCTGGTGAGCTGCTGGCTGGCCGCTGTGACCACCTGCACAGTGCCTGGCTGAAGGCGAGCTGCCGATGGCCGACACGTTCCCATTAAGAAAGTGGAGCAAGAAAAGCTGATAGGTTATCAACATTTTTATTTCTGCTGATTCTAGGTCCATTTCCTCGAGTATCTTATTATCAAGTGGACCATCAGTATTTGGAAGCGAACAAATACGATTTTTACTCCGGCTAAGTGGTGGTACGTGTATTTAACGACTGTGTGCCTGCCCCCTCACCTGCGCTGTCCAGTCCATGCTTCCTTTCTCCTTTATAGCACTGAAACCAAGCTGCGACGCTGCTACGATAAACACTTTACTAGGGAGGGGAATTAAGGTACTCCTACTCTACCAAATAATGTAACACGTGTTTGATAAATCTACTGTATGTTGATAGACTAGCTGAGTACCTGCTGTCGTCTGCCTATGTATTTATTCCAGTCTTTTTACTTATGTATCTCCTCCTTCATCTACAGTCTATCTCCTCTACCCTATTTCTGTGTCCACCTCCTCCACCCCAGCTATCTGTCAATTTCCTCCGGCCCCTCTCTCACCGTCCACCTCTTCTTCCCCTCCTATGTCAATCTGCTTTTTTCCTCTGCCCATCTGCTCTTTACCCCTCTGTTCATCTACTCCTCCAGCCTCTAATTCCATAGCCTGGTCCCACTCTTTTTTTCACTCTCTTTTTCCCTCCCTCTCTCTCCATCTCATCATCCCTCTTCTCCTTGTTCATCTTCTCCACGTTCCTTTCTGTGTCCATCTTCTCCTCTCTCCCTTTTTTTCCACCCTCTCTTCTTCCCTTCCTGTATCCATTTCCTCTTTCTACCCCCTGTCTCTGCCTCTCTCTTCTTCCCCCTGTCTCTGTCAATCTCCTCCTCTTTCCTTTGTCTGTCCATCTCCTCCTCTCCCCTCTCTCTGTCCATTTCTCCCTCCCCTATGCAGTAAATGACAATCTTCTTTCCTGTCATAATTTTATGGTGGGGGGCGGGGTTCGTCGGCGAAAAAAAGTTTCGTAAGGATTTGAAATTATGTGAAAAGTCCGTTGCAAGTCTCTAAGTGATCTCACTCTCAAATACTGCATGACTAAAGTACAGCCAGCTGCGGTGGCCTAGCGGTTCTAGGCACTTCAGTCCGGAACTGCACGATTGCTATGGTCGCAGGTTCGAATCCTGCCTCAGGCATGGATGTGTGTGTGATGTCCTTAGGTTAATTAGGTTTAAGTAGTTCTAAGTTCTAGGGGACCGATGACCTCAGATGTTAAGTCCCATAGTGCGCAGAGCCATTTGAACCATTTGATTTTTTGAACTAAAGTACACTCACATTAAAAAAAACAGAACACCTTGAAGGACAAGACACAGGACATTCATACTCACAGGGTATGTACATTAGCATGTTCTGCAGAAAGGATTACCATTTCAGTCACCTCGAGTTAGCATGTGTCCTGTTGCCTAGTAGGCACAGGGACCCCTTTGGGCCCTGGTAACTTGTTCCATGCTTGGTGGCATCAATTCGTACAGGACGAAAGTGGCATCCTGTGGTATAGCCATCGTTGCTGCCTTAACCTGGTTCCATAGTTCACGTGTGGTCGTTGGCACTGGGTCGCAGCACTGCACCCATCGTTTCACCATATCACACACATTTTCGATTGGCCACAGGTGTGGTGATCTAGCGGGTCAGGGCAAAAGGCTGACATCCTGTATCACCAAGAAGACGTGTTTGTGCAGCAACATGTGGTCGTGCATTGTCTTGCTGAAAAATTTCACAAGCTGCGACATCGTCGCGAAAAAATACAGTGATCCGTATATGTAATAAGTTTCCTTTAATTTACGTCTATGGTCACAATCTTTTCTGTTTAACAGGTTACCGGTTTCGGTCTTTAATGACCATCATCAGAGCTGTCTCATAAAAACAAAGTCCTAAGTCATTGAAGACCGAAACCGGTAATCTGTTAAACAGAAAAGATTGTGACCATAGACGTAAATTAAAGGAAACTTATTGCTGAAAAATGACATCTGTGGTGTTGTGCAGAAAGGGTATGGCTACAGATCAGAGGATGTCATTCACTTAGGTCACACTGGTCACATTGCCCTGGAAATGCACCAATTGTGATTTGTGCTTGTACTCAACAGCATCCTACACCATAAAGCCTTGAGTTGTCGCTGTTCGTCTTGTGCGAATGCAGTCACTATGATGCTGCTCCCCCTGTTTGTGGTGAACCAAAATGGTCCCACCATTTTCAAACAAATAGAAACTGGATATGTCTGAAAACACTATCTGTGGCCATTCTTGTCACCAGTGGCGTCTTTCCATACACGATTGCCGTCTAGCATGTTCCTGCACATTCGCCAAAGGTAGGCAGAGAAGTGGATGACGTCAAGTAATAAACTGCGACAGACTGCCACCCCTGATAGTGCACGATGTTTTACACTGTTCCACTGTTATGCCAGAGCCGAGGAGGACACAGATCTATTCTGCAGCGCCATTAGGATGAGGTGTCGATCTCTTTGGGGCGGTGGTCTGGGTGGTGTGAGTTGGTGTGACCTGACTCATCCCGTCATGTTCTACGGCATTTCACGAGCCATTTTGCACACACCAGTCGCACTGCCGAAACTCTTCGTCCCACATGAGGAGCAATTTCCCTGATTGATGCATCACATTCACTCATGCCAATAATGTGCCCTCTTTCAAACTCACTGATCTGACAGTACGGTTCCCGCATACGTAACCCTGCACGTCTGCTCAACTCACACTATCCATTACCTTCGGTTTATAGCCACAACGAGAGCCGCAGGCACATTTCACCAGTGGGTGGCGTTGCGCCGCGATATTGATTTTAATCTTGAACCCGCAGGCCGACATGGTTCAAATGCTAATCACTGCTGTAGAACGCACTAATGTTCGTTCCCTGTGAATATGAACGTCCTATCTCTAGTCGTTCAAGGTGTTCTGTTTCTTCTGAACATGAGGGTATATTGGCACTTCGTGAGTTACAGTGATTTTTCAGCCCCACCCCATGACAGGGGAGAAGGTTCTTACCGCCACGGTGATTCTTTCCAGACAGCAAGCGATACGTGTGCCAAGTTTAGTTGAAACCTTTCCAGTGGCTTAGGAGGAAATGTGGAACATACATACATACATACATTGTATTGCGTGTGTATTAAACCAGAGGCCTAGAAACGACGGAGAGGCTTCGTCCCGCGGTAGACTTCAGTGGTTCACAACCCCACAACAGACGACTGTAACTGTGGTAGAGTAATTATGCTGTACGCATACGTGGAGACAGTGTTTGCGCGGCAATCTCCGACATAGTGTAACTGAGGAAGAATAAGGGGAGCAAGCCCTCATTCGCCGAGGCAGACGGGAAACGGCCTTAAAAACCATCCACAGGCTGGCTGGCACACTGGACGTCGACACTAATCCGCGGTGTGGATTCGTGCTGGGGTCCGGCAAGCCTTCCCTCTCGGGAAGAAGCGCATTAGACTGCATGGCTAGCCGGGCGGGTTACATACATACATATAGGTGACTGACGGCTTAGGAGAGTTACGTAGGAATTTTACAACGGAGGATTAGGTAATGATAGTGGGTGGAGCAGGGAACAATCTTGATAAGGATGGGGAATATGATGTAGGTGATGACCTGGTAAAGATAGCAACTCAAACTGTTGGCGCTAATGTGCATTTCGTGCAACTGTTTCATTGTCATGATCGGCCTCATCTTGATGCAGCTATTAGGCGCGTTAACATGGGACTGGAGAAGTGACTGATAGCAGAGGGCATGGGTACATTTCAGTGGTGCCCGTTGAGTCTACCAGTAGATCGGCTTTCACTAGGCATGGCCTGTATCTCAGTAAATTTGGAGAGCTTATAGGTGACAGTGTAGTGGGTGGTGGTAGGATTACTCATGGAAAAATTGCTTAGTAGTTGGTGTCAGAGTTGTACCTTTTTTAGACTGAAGTTAGCTGATAGGTATACCTGCTTAAAGGAAGTCCCTCTAACTAAGGGCTCACCTACAGAGGACATCATGTTCGCCTGTACACCAGATCACCAGATGCAGGCAACATCAAATCCTTCTTTAGCGCTGTGAATGGACTCCTGAATAAACAAAACTGTAGGTTTTGGGCTTCCAAAAATCTCCATTTGTACGAGGCAAAACCAATGCATTCTACCAAAGTTACTGTTTGAGTCACGAATTTCAGCCGAGGCGTTATCGTTTTCCCCTCGAGCGCCCACAAATAGAGAATATTGTGATTTCCAAGTTCTTCTCGGTGTTCAGACGATGTCAGGTCGGAAATGAAACTCCAGCTTTCAAAGCATAGCACCATCTCCTACGTCAGGAGATGATCTCTTCTTCTATAGCAACATTCAAATTTGTCATTGGTTGGGTGACGTCGCTTGGAATTCCAACATCCATTGGCGGAAAGGTCATGTGGAAGGCGGCATTCGCATCTGCAAATGCAGGAAATCGGTTATGTCGCGCTCTTCCCCTTCCCTCTCCGCCTCCCCCCCCCCCCCCCCCACATCTGGAACTCTAAAGTTTTCATTTAGATAGTTAAAGGCCTCGAGTTAAATTACAATCAACATTCACGTGGTGTCTTTATTTACGAAAGTATCGGTACCTGATACGTCGGAGCTTCAAGTTGACCATTTTCTACATGGTATTACAGATCATTTTCAGCATGTCTTGACAACCCACTGACTTTCTATACAGTGGGAAGTATTACGAAATGATCTATGGTGTGGCCATGAGCTCTCCATTATCACCATTTGCTGCTAACATATTTATGGAAGATTGTGAATAACTGGATTTATATTCTACTTATGTCTGTCCAACTATTTAGGGTGTGTGAATGGCACATTTTTAATCTAGCCTCATGAATGGATGCGCTGCATGAACTCTTGGATCACATGAACTACATACATCTAAACATCAAATTTACCATGTAAGTAGAAACGAAAGGCAAGTTGTCATTTTCTGTATATGCTGAATTTATGTTTTTGCTGGATGGTCATTCTGAAGTCAAGGAAATTTATGCCACTGCTACACTCATGTTCTACCATGAATTTCATATTTTTTTATAAAGAGTTGAACAGTCCACGTAGTTCGACTTTTTGTTGCGTGATGGACCCATTCTAAATCGAACTTGTTCTTCAACATACAAAATGTCTGTCACAGAATGTAATATTTCATTAATTATTATTTCATATCTGTTGTTTGATAAATTTATCGCTCTGAAATTTATTGTCTTCCTTCTATTTCCTTTTTTAAATAGAGATATCACAAGAGGTTTTCTCCAGGCATCAGGGATTTTGTAGTGTTACCAACGCATTTAAATAGACGCAACAGTCTCAGTGTAATCTTTTCCGGTACATTTTATTAGTTCTGCAGTTATTTCACCTGAACCAAATGCTTTTCACTTTTTTATGCTCCTAACCAAATTTTCTCAACAAAGACGAGAGACAAACAACATGTAATTATGTTGTCAGTATCGTCTCTGAGATCGATAGTAACATCAGGACTTTGTTTCGCTCAAGTTTGGCGCGGACCCTTTAACGGTTGACGACAAGATAACAAAAAGGTTAGTTAGTAGTTGATGGCTGACGGGACGGAATTACGGTAGAATATGGTTTTGAAAATGTGTTAAATTTATGATAAAACTATACTTTGTGATATGCAGTCATACGTACACGTCATGTAACAGTAACGGCGATCTGAAAGACGTGTAATGTTGAATCTAATCACGGGAAATACGAGTTGATGTCCACGTGCATCTCTCGCGTCACGTGAACAAGACTGTTGGATTAAATATTGGACCCATGAAAGATGAGTTGGTGAATTACAGTGACTGGATGGTAGTGTGATCTAAAGGAATATTATATTGTGTGTGAACAGTGGAGCCCTGTGACGTGCTTAATCCATACAAATTATGAAAATAATATATGTATATATGTTCATTTTTTGTTTTATTTACACGTCAAGTTCCGTAGTACCAAACTGAGGAGCAAATTTCCAAGGTCACGGAACGTGACAGTACGTGAAAAAAAAAAGGGAATGGAGAGTATGACACTGTTGGCCGGGAGGGCCCTATTGGAGGAAGTTCGGCTGCCAGTACATGAAATTCCAACATAAAAGTAATAACTGATAAAAATAAAATATTTATGAACCCGAAAAAGGTCATTCCATAAGTTTAAGTAAAAGCAACCAACAACACAACAAGAATCAGCTTAATTTTACAAGGAACTCCACCACAGAATAGAAGGAGTGATCCTAGAGAAAACTCGTCAGTTTCGATTTGAAAGCGCGTTGATTACTGCTAAGATTTTTGAATTATAATGGTAGCTTATTGAAAATGGGTGCAGCAGTATACTGCACTCCTTTCTGCAGCATGAGGTAAGGAAGTCCGATCGAAATGCACGTTTGATTTCTGCCGAGCATTAACACAGTGAAAGCTGCTTATTCTTGGGAATAAGCTAATATTATTAACAAGAAATGACAGTAAAGAATATATATATATATATATATATATATATATATATATATATATATATATATATATATATATATATCGAGAGGCCAATGTCAAAATACCCAGACTCGTGAACAGGAGTCGACAAGAGGTTCGTGAACGTACACCACTTATTATTGCCCGAACCGTCCGTTTCTGAGCCAAAAACATCCTTTTAGAATGGGAAGAGTTACCCCAAAATATAATACCATACAACATAAGCGAATGAAAATAAGCAAAGTAGACTAATTTTCGCATCGAACGATCACTCACTTCAGATACCGTTCGAACAGTAAAAATGGCAGCACTAAGTCTTTGAACAAGATACTGAACGTGGGCTTTCCACGACAGTTTGCTATCTATCTGAACACCTAGAAATTTGAACTGTTCAGATTCACTAACCATATGCCAATTCTGTGAAATTAAAACGTCAGGTTTTGCTGAATTGTGTGTTAGAAACTGTAAAAACTGAGTCTTACTGTGATTTAGCTGAGCCATGCTGCAGCTCGCGTTAGTGCTATTTGTGGGTTACTGCCCTATGTTGGAGGCCAGACCGTATCCTTTAGTTGGATTGTTTGCGGTTGTTTGTCTTCTTCTCGTCTTGACTGGCGCCACTCGTTTTGCAAGCGTTGCCTGTCCGCTAGAGGCAGCAGCGGCGGTTATCGATATGTAGTAACTGTTGCCCTATCTTTGGGGCAACGTGGTTGTTTTTCCGTATCATGTGAGTGTGGCAGTTCGGTTGGGGACTCAGGAGGAGCCAGGTCCGCGCAGTGCAAGAACACGCCAGGACTACTGGTGACCCACATGGACTGCCGGTTGGAAAGGCTGTGGCCACGAGGGTGCATGACCTCGTCGTAAACTAAATCCTGAGGGCTTTAAGATGAGTGCATTTCAATTCAAGTAGAGAAACCTCCACCACTGTGATACCTCGTGATTCTCCAGTAACTTGGGTTCGTGTTGCTGTTCGAAATGTCACCGAGGCGAAGAACAACGAGTGGAGTGCTTGGGGTAGACGGGTCTGATTAGCTTTCCTTGACTTCTTATTACCGTTTACTGCGTTCAACTTGTTACAATTTGTTAAATTCAACCAGCGGTATTTTTATTGCCTGATGGCCACTAACTCCCCAGTTACCTGCATTGGGGGCCGGCCGCGGTGGTCTCCCGGTTCTAGGCGCGCAGTCCGGAACCGTGCGACTGCTACGGTCGCAGGTTCGAATCCTGCCTCGGGCATGGATGTGTGTGATGCCCTTAGGTTAGTTAGGTTTAAGTAGTTCTAAGTCCTAGGGGACTGATGACCACAGCAGTTCAGTCCCATAGTACTCAGAGCCATTTGAACCATTTGAACCTACATTGGGGGTTAGTGTATGTAACGGCAGTGTACGTTTCCTCGCCTTGCCGCTGCTGTCTGGTAAAGCATGTGGTTTTGACAGCTTTCTTGATTGTAGGCCATTTGTGATTCCTTTACTCTGGTGGTAGTGACTCCTTTCTCGTTCCGAGCGTTCTAAGCACAGTATTCTGGGGGTGAAGTGCGGTCTGCCGGTTCTTGCTTTGGCGTATTATTCCATTCTTGCATTTGGTTTATTGGAAGTCAGGTAGCTACAGCAAGATTATCATTAGTCATTCGTTAGACTGCCACTAGTCTGAATTAGCATCTTGTGTAGTGAATGCAACTCTTGGCTGCCTATCTCATCGCTTGTCGGACCTTCTCAGAGATCGATTCCTGGATAACCATCTTTGACTGATCCTTGTGTTTTATTATTGTATTATTTACTACCATATCTTTTAAGGCCTATATTAAAGGTTATTTATGTCTAGTTAAAAGTTCTGGTCGCCTTCTGGAATACATCTAGCAGTGTAAGGGTTGTCATACACGGTTACCATCACCTTATTTCACCCGTTTGGTGGTCAGTTGCTTGTTTCTTTTAATTAAACTATGCTTGTATTTGCGGTTTTACAGCAGGTTTGTAGATTTTTTAATATAATTGCCGTTCCTGGGGTGTAAGGCCTTCAACTGTGATTGTGGTCATTTGCTTTGAAAAAATAATTCGATATTTGTGTTTAGGAGTAAGCCTAGAAACCTTATTTATTGCCATTCCTGGCATCTGATTCCTTCTTCTGTGTTTGTGGCCACTTTCCTTATAATGTTTCAATACCTGTAAGTTGTAATTGCACCGATTTCTTAAAAATTCCTAATTTGTTGCCATTCTTGGCGTGTAAGGCCTTCAGCCGTGATCACAGTGACCTTTTTTTTAAAATCATTATCTGTATCTATATTTTATGGTGATTTTCTAAATTGTAATGCACTGAAAACACTATCATTTACGCAGTTGTTTATTCATTCATTAATAACATGAGGTATTTTTTATTTATTGTTGAGTCTTGGATTACTTTTTTAAAAATAAATGTGTGTAACTGTAAAAGGTAACCAATAGTAACCGATTACGGCCCCGTCCACAATCCTGAGTCCTACCTTCCCTTGACTACCATAAGGTTTCATTAGCGTTAGTTTATTTTCTATAAGCCATGAACTTACGTCATGAACTGCACTATGTGAAACCGAGCCAATGTTACACACAACATCCTTTACTACCAAGCTAGTGTCATCGGCAAACAAATATTTTAGAATTACCCGTAATACTAGAGGTTATATCATTTATATAAATACAAGAACAGGAGTGGCCCCACCACTGATCCCTGGGGCACCCTACACTTGACCGTGCCCCACTCAGACCCCACATCACAACCATTCTCAGCACTGTGAATAATGACCTTTTTTCTGTCTGTTGCTAAAGTAAGACGTGAAACAATTGTGAGCTACACCCCGTATTCCGTAATAATACGACTTCTTGAGCAGTATTTTGTTATCAACACAATCAAGTGCCTTAGTTAAACCAAAAAATATGCCTAGCGTTCGAAACCTTCTGTTTAACCCAACCAGTACCTCACAGAGAAAACAGAATATAGCATTTTTTCAGTAGTTAAACCGCTTCTAAAGACGAATCGTACATTTGATAGTAAATCGTGGATATAATATGATCAATTATCCTCACATACACAACCTTTTCAATAACTGTATCAAACACTGATGGCATGAAACTGGTCTAAATTGTCTAAATAATCCCTTTCTCCCTTTTTATAAAGTGGCTTTACTACTGAGTAATCGTTCAGGAAACTGACCATTCCTGAGGGAAAAATTTCAAATATGGCTAAATACAGGGCTAACATGTGCAGCACAGTTCTTTAATATTCTGCACTGCATCATATCGGCGAGGGTCCTTAGTCTTCAGTGATTAAATTATTGAGTCAGTGTCCCCCTTGTCTCTATCACAGAGCAGTATTTCAGACATCAATGTCGGAAAGGCATTTGCCAAGGGAGTTATATGATTCCATCTAGAAACTAAATTTTTCTTTAATTCTCCAGTAACGCTCAGATAATGATTGTTAAATACTGTACATATATCTGACTTATCAGTAAGGGAAGTATTTTTACTACGAACTGACTTTATATCGTCGACTTTGTGCTGCTGACCAGACACTTCGTTCATAACTGACCACATGGTTTTAATTTTAGCCTGTGAATTAGCTATTCTATTTGTATACCACGTACTATTTGCCTTCCTAATAACATTTTTAAGCATCTTACAGTACTGTATGTAATGGGCTACTGTATCTTGACTGTGCCTACTTCTAACATCTTGATATAATTCCCATTTTGTTTTACATGATATCCTTATCCCACTGGTCACCCACCCAGGCTTCCTTATACTGATAGTAACCCCTTTAGAATGTTCTAAAATGGTTCAAATGGCTCTGAGCACTATAAGACTTAACTGCTGAGGTCATCAGTCCCCTAGAACTTAGAACTACTTAAACCTAACTAACCTAAGGACATCACACACATCCATGCACGAGGCACGATCCGAACCGCACCAGTCGCGCGGTTCCAGACTGTAGCGGCTAGAACCGCTTGGCCACTCTGGCCGGCTAGAATGTTTTAATGGAAAGCAACTTTCAACAGCATGAGAAATGTGTAAGGAAAGTATTATATTTGTCATATATGTAATCGGCACTATACACATCCTGCCACTCTTGTTCCTTTGTTAAAGATTTAAAAACCTTTCTATGGTTGTTGGATTAACTTTCCTACATAGTTTATAATTATATGTGACCTTTGTTTGATTACAAAAGCGTTTTAGTGTTAAAATTTGTGCATCATAGTCTGAAAGGCCATTTTACTAACAGAATGCCCATCTAGTAATCAAGAATGAATAAAAATATTGTTTATGGCTGTGCTATTGTTCCCCTGTACCCTAGTTTGAGAAAACACAGTCTGCATCATATCTTATGAATTTAGGAGACCTACCAACATACTTTTTCTTGCAACATCATATACATAATTTGTACTGAAGTCACCACATATAACTAATTTGAAAATAATGTCATTGAAACATAAACAAGGGGCTTTACGATCGTCACTTTCCTTTTCTTTACTGTACAGAAAGAAAGAAAGAAGGCGAATCGAGAGAAAATGAACCAGTATTACCTAGAAAGAATGTCATCGACTTATTTTTGTCGGCTCAAAGTTCATCCTCTTTTGTATGTACTTAAATGAAATTCTTATAAACACTATTAGTCGTTCGTAGGATATGGGTTACACCTTTTTGCAAAAAAATACTGCTTTTTCGTTTTACCCAAACATCTTTCAGCATCTCTGTGCCATCATCAATGCTTTTCTGTTTATTGAAAACTCTAAAAAGGGAAAGTATTTTAGGGTATAACCGATTTAACAAAGTGAGGCCTAAAGAAAGTTTTTGTTCGTTTTGGTTCTTATCATGATTTTACATCATATGGTTTCATACAAAGCAAAACGAACAAAAACTTTCTTTAGGCTTCACTTTGTTAAATCAGTTATAACCTAAAATATCTTCACTTTTCACAGTTCTCAACAAACAAAACCCAACTGATGGTGGCACACAAGTGCTGAAACACGTTTGGGTGAAAAGAAAACACAGTGTGTCTGCAAAAAGGCGGAACCCACATCCTATAATTTAAGTGCGAACACGGAAAGAAAGGCCAAGGGCTGCATATCTAAGAGATGAACGATTAGTCGAGTTTGTGACTTCTTATTCGGTTTTCATTGATGGTTCGGTTGCTTTGGTGTGCGTGGCTGTGGACTGAACTTGATCATCTCTGCCTGCCCTGCAAGGGACAGAGTGAAGTAATATTTAAGATAAATAATGTGACGTAATATGAATCATCTGGATTTTTTAGTTCTGAATTATTTTTTAACTAGGTTTCTTTGCTCGCGCGGCACCACTTCTGTGAATTTCATAGTGTTATAACATGTTATTTACCCAAAATTGATTAATAATCTTGTAAGGGCTTAATGTACTTAGCAATAAAAGCAACTTTTGGTATGGGACCAACTTCAAAATCGCGATAAAAAACCAGTTGTTTCACACGTATTGGTCGAGTGTGTTAGTAGGTATGTAACTCCTATAGGGAATAGCTGACTTCTTTCGCGATTTCTAAGTTGGTTTCATCGTAAAAGTCCAATAATAAAAGAAAAGCTGTTCATATTGATGGATGAGTATTATTTCAGCTCCTAAAAGGCTTACAGGACATTTTTAAATAACTCAGTACAGTAGATCCGAAGAGTTAGATTACTTGTTGGTAAGTTATTGATCTGATAATGTGTGATTCTCTACTTTCCGTACAACTTGTAGTTTTTGTTTACCATTGTCAGAGAGCCACAACTATTGGCAGAGGGAGCGGCTAGTACATCCGTTACTTGCACAGAAAGTCGGTTTGATATCGCTACATTTGCACCGATACTCTGCAAACGATATTTAAGTGCCTGGCAGAGTGACAGGAAATCTATTCAGCTTCGAGGAAAAGTCTCAACATGTGACGGACTCTTCAGAACCAACGCGCAGTTATAAATATTCAGAGCAGACAGAGGGTGGACAATAAAAGTAAGTTTCGATATAACTGGCTACAAGCTCTCGGCTAGTCCGCATCCAACGGCAGAACGGTGCATGTTGTTTGGCTTGCGTATTGTTTTCTGGTCCAGACAGTGGGGGGAAGCATTCTGTGACTCTATGATCTTTATTTATTTATTTATTTATTTATGCATTTATTTTACCTGGCAAGATTAGGGCCTTCAGGCCCTCTCTTACACCTAACCAGGCATACTCAGATTGAACGAGTTACAGTTTCTACTTAACATTAAGGACATATAGCCTATTATGCAGTATTGATGTTAAAGAAAAAAAATAGATATCATAACAGTAGTACAATGATAATTATAATAATAAAAAATAATTATAACAATCAATAATAATAGTAATAATAATAATAATAGTAATAGTAATAATAATAATAATAATAATGACTATGTATATGAAAGTAAACATACTTTTCTTTTCTGAATGTCAGTCACATTGTTAGTTGGGAATTTTCTCGTTATGTTCTTGCAGCTTGTGAGTTATTCTCATCATTCGTCCACTTTACAAACCTAAAAAAGCACTAGAAATCTTCTGAAACCATCCCACTAAATGATGATATTAAAAACTACACATTTCAAAACCCTGAAAACGCTGTCAATGTTTCAATAGAAAGTGAGAGACTGAAAGAGCTTAAATGATATGAAGAGCGACTGATTCGTATAGTAAAGGCGACCATACCATATAGTACACAAAATATACAGTTAAAAAGCCACCGAGATGATGGTACACTGACTGATGAAGTCGGCACAGGAAACTTTTGAACACTTTTACGATTTCTCATTCACTCAGGTGATTCATCTCTCCAAAAACAGCGCTGAGACGTACTCCGTATCTGTGTACAGGAACACAGAATCAGCTGACTGAGTGTTGCCATGCTGTCTTAATGAAAAAGGCACTCGACAAAGACAAAGAAGCAAAATACACACACATACACAAAAAGTTTTGCATCACCCCGGTTCCCAGAACTCCTGAAAATAGACGTTGACTGTGGATATTGTATCACAGACACGGTCCCTTTGACTGTTCAGAGATGTCACTAAACCCGTCCAGAGATGTAAATAACCATGCATGAGCAGCACCATTTAGACGGAGGAGGTGCGACAGCCGATTACTTAGTCATTCCACCAGGAAGGAGGTACACGGCTCGTGTTGTCTGTAGTTCAATCATGCCTAGAAGATCAATGACGCAGTTCGATCGCGTCCGCATTGTTACTTCGTGCCAGGAAGAGCTCTCAATAAGGTAAGTGTCCAGGAGTCTCGTAGTGCACCACAGCGATATTGTTCGGACATGGAGGAGATACAAGAGACAGGAACTGTCGATGCCATGCTTTGCTCAGGCCGCCCAAGGGCTAATACGGACTATGGCTCAGAGGAACCCTGTCAGCAACGCCACCATGTTGAATAATGCTTTTCGTCCAGCCACAGGACGTCGTGTTACGACTCAAAAACTGTGCCCAGTAGGCTGCATGATGGGCAACTTCACTCCCGACGTCCATGCCGAGGCCCGTCTTTGCAACCACGGCACCATGCAGCGCGGCACAGGTGGGGGCAACAACACGCCGAGTGGACCGCTCCGGATTGCCGGATGAGTGTCGCATATTCCTTCAACCAGACAATAGTCGGAGACGTGTCTGGAGGAACCCGGTCAGGTTGAACGCCTTAGACACACTGTCCAGCAAATGCAGCAAAAAGGTGGAGGTTCCTTGCTGTTTTGAAGTGGCGTTATGTGCGGTTGACGTATACCGCTGGTGGTCATGGGCTGTACGATACGTCAATGCCGTCTTCCGACCGATAGTTCAACCATATCGGCAGCATATTGGTGAGGCATTCGTCCTCACTGATGACAATTCGTGCCCCCAGCGTAGACATCTTGTGAATGACTTCCTTCAGGATAACGACAACGCTCGACTACATTGATCAGCATGTTCTCCACAAATGAAACCTATCGAATATGCCTGGGATAGATTGAGAAGGGCTGTTTATGGATGAAGTGACCCACCAACCACTCTGAGGGATCCACGCCAAATCGCCATTGAGGAGTGGGACAATCTGGACTAACAGTGCCTTCACGAATTTGACGAATACAGGCAGGCATCAGCGCAAGAGGACGTGCTACTGGGTACTAGAGGTACCGGTGTGTCCAGCAATCTGAGTCACCATCTCTGAAGGCCTTACTGTTTGGTGGTACAACATGCAATTTGTGCATTTCATGAGCAATAAAAAGGGCGGAAATGATGTTTATGTTGATCTCTATTCCAAATTTCTGTACAGGTTCCGGAACTCTCGGAACCGAGGTGATGCAATTTTTTTTTTATTTGTGTGTTATTCTGTCCTTGGGACGAAACAACGGATGGCAGTAGTGCAGAACAACTCAGTGTATGTATCAGGTATTTTTATGTACAAATCAGCACAATACACGAAGAATCCACATGCTTTCTATTTGCGACGCACTTGACCACTGTTGCATTAAATGATCAAGTCATTCAAGAATTAAATCAAGTCGCCCTACAAACTGAGAATTTTAGAGCTCAAATTTATGGCGAAGGTGTCAACACGTCTGGAAAGTTTCGTGGCGTACGATCACGAAAGAAGCAGCAAATACACTAAACCTAGTTGTCTTGAAACTGCAGCTTGCCTAGTGTCAGCAATGACGGAAGTTGTAAATATTGTTACCAATTTTGTGCGCGAGTCAGCAAAAAGATTGAAACTTATCAAGCGAGCTGTGCTTAAAAAACATCCAGAGGCGAAAAGATTTAATTTACTACTTATTAGTGATACACGGTGGCGTGAAAGGCATGATGCATTCCTTCAATTCAAAGAGTTCTTTGACTCCCTCAGACAGTTTCTTAAATAAATGTACAGAACGTCTGTCATCGGAAGAAGCAAATCTTCTGGCTTCTGTCCAATGGTTGTCCAATGTCTTACCTTCGATGGTGACAGCAGCTGTATTTAAAATTATTGTTTCGTTTTCACGACAACTTCAGGATGTTGCGTTAAATCTTAATCTTTCGTGTGCGACAGTGTACAGAGAAACTAAATATGAGGAAATTTTGAAAGAAATGTGTCGTACTGTACAACCTTCGAACATCCCAGTGCAAGCACTCAGAAATGCTAAACGTTCAACTCACCGCTGTTGTATAGAAGCACCCGACGCTAAACCATATTACAAGTAAAATGAAGCTTTGATACACACAAACGCTTTTCGCTTGGTGCAGCGTATCTTCAGTTATGTTCTTTCGAGCTCTAGAATGACATTGTGTGTTTTGTTACCCGTCGAATGTATTCCTTCCTTTCAACAACATTGTATTGAGACAGGTGAGGAGTTGCTATTTCAGAGCAGAGCGCATAACACTCCCACTCCTGTTCTACACTTTGTTTGTAATGACACGTATTCCTAAGGCATATGGTCCGAAGTAATTATCTTATAGTAACGTAGCGGATATTATAAGCGATCTGTCATTAACCCACTTTTCTACTAATAACGATAAACAAAGTCACGGTTAACTGAAATACTGTACAATGGTGGATACAAAATTTTAGTAGTTAGTTGTTCTGGTTACCTGTTCACTACTATGCACAGTAAACTGAAACAAACTTACTGCCACCAGCATCTCTAGTACAGTGAAATATTGAAATACTGACAAAAGCAGCGTAAAACGGCTCGTTTTGTTGTTAGCATACGACACTACTCAGCTTCTCACAATTCATTGACACAGCTACAAAATGGAAATGCTACAGCGAAATAAATTGCTGCTCAAAGCGCTGGCACTCCAATTACATTCTCTTTAGCGAAACGGCTGCGTCCAGCAGAATATTACGACGTTGCTCACCTTGGTGCTTAATCTGGGCTGCCATCAGTATACCTGTATGGGAATATGTTTCCATTTGCTCTTATACACTACTGGCCAGTAAAATTGCTACACCACGAAGTTGACTTGCTACAGACGCGAAATTTAACCGACAGGAAGAAGATGCTGTGATATGCAAATGATTAGCTTTTCAGAGCATTCACACAAGGTTGGCGCCGGTGGCGACACCTACAACGTGCTGACATGAGGGAAGCTTCCAACCGATTTCTCATACACAATCAGAAGTTGACTGGCGTTGCCTGGTGAAATTTTGTTGTGATGCCTCGTGTAAGGAGGAGAAATGCGTACCATCACGTTTTCGACTTTGATAAAGGTCAGATTGAAGCCTATCGCGATTGCTGTTTATCGTATCGCGACATTGCTGCTCGCATTGGTCGAGATCCAATGACTGTTAGCAGAATATGGACTACGTGGGTTCAGAAGGGTAATACGGAACGCCGTGCTGGATCTCATCGGCCTCGTATCGCTAGCAGTCGAGATGACAGGCATCTTATCCGCATGGCTGTAATGGATCGTGCAGCCACGTCTCGATCCCTGAGTCGACAGATGGGGACGTTTGCAAAGCAACACCCATCTGCACGAACAGTTCGACGACATTTGCAGCAGCATGGACTATCAGCTCGGAGACCGTGGCTGCGGTTACCCTTGACGCTGCATCACAGACAGAAGCGCCTGCGATGGTGTACTCAACGACGAACCTGGGTGCACGAATGGTAAAACGTCATTTTTTCGGATGAATCCAGGTTCTGTTTACAGCATCATGATGGTCGCATCCGTGATTGGCGACATCGCGGTGAACGCACATTGGAAGCGCGTATTCGTCATCGCCATACTGGCGTATCACCCGGCGTGATGGTATTGGGTGCCATTGGTTACACGCCTCGGTCACCTCTTGTTCGCATTGACGGTAGACGTTACATTTTAGATGTGTTAGGACCCGTGGCTCTACCCTTCATTCGATCCCTGCGAAAATCTACATTTTAGCAGGATAATGCACGACCGCATGTTGCAGGTCCTGTGCTGGCCTTTCTGGATACAGAAAATGATCGACTGCTGCCCTGGCCAGCACATTCTCCAGATCTGTCACCAACTGATAACGTCTGGTGAATGGTGGGCGAGCAACTGGCTCGTCACAACACGCCAGTCACAACTCTTGATGAACTGTGGTTTCGTGTTGAAGCTGCATGGGCAGCTGTACCTGTACACGCCATCCAAGCTCTGTTTGACTCAATGCCCAGGCGTATCAAAACCGTTATTACGGCCATATGTAGCTGTTCTGGGTACTGATTTCTCAGGATCTATGCACCCAAATTACGTGAAAGTGTAATAACAGGTCAGATCTAGTATAATATATTTGTTCAATGAATACCCGTTTCTCATCTGCATTTCTTCATGGTGTAGCAATTTTAATGGCCATTAGTGTCTTATTACATTTTAAAACCAGATAGTGCTTTATTAGACACTCTGATATAATTTTATAATCGAATACCGATTATTAAAGGAAAGGCGACCCTGACCACTAGCAATGGTGTTTGACCCTAAACCAGGTCCGTATTATGTAAATTATATTTTAGAATTCATGTAAAAAGTCCATATTTCGTATGCTGAAAGCAGTTAAATTAAGCACGCTATCTTTTGCTACCATAAATTGACGATCTTTAAAAACTAAGGTTTATAACATTTTGTAAGGGAGACCCACTCATTTCGCTAACTCCAAAATTTTGTCATGCATTAACGAATTTTAACTTAACTACCAATTTGGAAAGTAACGTTCACTCAGTTTATGATAGAGAACAAAAGATAATGTTTTAGACATAACGACTAACCTAAACGCATCAGGTGAATTAATATTATTCAGAATATTAAATTCTCAATTGTAGGAGAAATAGCAGACTGAAATATTTTTGCCGTCAAATTAATATACATTACGATTCATCTACATCTACATCTACATTTATTCTCCGCAGGCCACCCTACGGCGTGTGGTGGAGGGCACTTTACGTGCCGTTGTCATTACCTCCCTTTTCTGTTCCAGTCGCGTATGGTTCGCGGGAAGAACGACTGTATGAATGCCTCCTTGCGCGCTCGAATCTCTCTAATTTTACATTCACGATCTCCTCGGGAGGTATAAGTAGGGGGAAGCAATATATTCGATACCTCATCCAGAAACGCACCCTCTAGAAACCTGGCGAGCAAGCTACACCGCGATGCAGAGCGCCTCTCATGCAGAGTCTGCCACTTGAGTTTGCTAAACATCTCCGTAACGTTATCACGGTTACCAAATAACCCTGTGACGAAACGCGCCGCTCTTCTTTGGATCTTCTCTATCTCCTCCGTCAACCCGATCTGGTACGGATCCCACACTGATGACCAATACCCAAGTATAGGTCGAACGAGTGTTTTGTAAGCCCCCTCCTATGTTGATGGACTACATTTTCTAAGGACTCTCCCAATGAATCTCAATCTGGTACCCCCTTTACCAACAATTAATTTTACATGATCATTCCACTTCAAATCGTTCCGCACGCATACTCCCAGATATTTTACAGAAGTAACTGCTACCAGTGTTTGTTCCGCTGTCATATAATCATACAATAAAGAATCCTTCTTTCTATGTATTCGCAATACATTACATTTGTCTATGTTAAGGGTCAGTTGCCACTCCCTGCACCAAGTGCCTATCCGCTGCAGATCTTCCTGCATTTCGCTACAATTTTCTAAGGCTGCAACTTCTCTGACTGATTTAATGCACAACGGACAAATTGTTTATGTTGAAAATAATGTAAATCAAACTGGTGCTAGCGATCACTTAGGTTAAGTCTACGACGAAAGACATATACTTATATGCCAAAACATTATGACCATCTGCTTAACAGCTTGTTCGTCGGTCTTCGAAAAGAACTGATTCTGTGTGTAAGGGATCCAACAGTTTGTTGTTAGGTTTGTGGAGGTATGTGGCGTTAATACCTACTTATAGGCCATGTAATTCGCGTAAAACACGGGGCCGCTGATTGGCGTACCGGGTGACGGCGCCCGTACCAACGCAAAATGGTTCCATAGGATTTACATCAGGCGAAATTTGATCGCCGGGACATCAACGCAACTTCACTACAATGCTCCTCAAACCACTGTTGCACGGTTCTGCCTCCGAGACAAGGACAATTGTACTGCTGAAAAATGACATCGCCATCCGGGTGGACGTCACGCACAAAGGGATGCATATGGTTCATAGCTGTCAGCTTGTGTTCGGGTACTACCACAGGTCCCATTCAAGCGCACGAATATGTCTCCCATAATACGAGAGTTGGAACTTTGTCAGTGGGAACTATTTATTTACAGCTCGTACAATTTAGATACGTGTTTCAAAGTTGTACTGACCTTCAAAATAGTCAGCAGCATTGTGTATAGCCCGTTGCCAGCGAAGTGGATGTCATAGGATACTCTTAGCAGTGCCAGTTGTGTTGGCAGTTCAAACGGCGCGGTCTATTGCCCGGCGAATTTGTAGCAGTTCTGAAGCGAATGCCGTGAAGTGTTTCCTTCAGATTAGAAATCGAGTTGAACTTAGGAGGATTTAAGTCAGAGGAGTGCAGTAGGTTGTATGGCACTTAGCAGCACCGTCAGTGAAACAAATCAGTAACAGCTTGCACTGTATGTGCTTGAGCAATGTCTTGTAAAATGATGATCAGATCCCGCAGAAACTGTCATCACTTCTGTCTCTATGCTGTTCATTTTTGGAACACAACCTACGACCAGATGAACGGCAACAGAATCGCCGTCCTGTGCGGTACTGTGTTTACTGCAACAGCGGGCACCGCAGCAGGCGAGGCTGTCCCGTACCAGCCACGCTGGCTGCCCCAGCGCCACCAGACAGAGTTGATCCACGCTTCGTGTAGGAAGTTCTGCCTCCGCTGTCCCTGGTCCCTTATTGACGACACGGTTGCTTCAATGAAGTCTCGGCCGTCATCAGATACGAGCACTGTGCGAATGCCGGCCTTAGCGCCGCCGCAGCAGGGGAGCCCTCGGCGCAAAAGCTAATCTGTTTACTCAGAGATTCCACTAACTGTTAAGGCTTACCACTGATGTGGTAGTGGCCGAGGGGAGGGAGAGGGGCGGGTAGGTGGGAAGCGCTACTGGTTGTAATGTAGAATCTTTCATTGTCTCGGGCTGATAGTAATGTATCAGGTTACACGGTTCCGAAAGAAAAGGAATAGTAGGAACAAAGAATCCAGGTATAAGCTGACATCTCTCTGAGGTCGAACTGGTTATGAGTGTAACAGATCGCTATAGAAAGGAAACTGCATGGTGCAGTGTTGGCGGTACCTATGTGTAAACTTACGTTTTGTTCAAAAATGGCTCTGAGCACTATGGGACTTAACATCTATGGTCATCAGTCCCCTAGAACTTAGAACTACTTAAACCTAACTAACCTAAGGACATCACACACATCCATGCCCGAGGCAGGATTCGAACCTGCGACCGTAGCAGTCACGCGGTTCCGGACTGAGCGCCTTAACCGCGAGACCACGTTTTGTCTTCGAAGCTTATGTCAGTTATGTCTTGCCCAAAGTGGAAAACGTTCCAGTTAACGTTTTATTCCAGTTTTCTTTGAATGTTGTGAAGAATTGGACGAAAATATTTTGACAGAAATTTACTGTGTTCGCTAACGAATGGAAAGTGTGGTTTGCTCACAGTGTTCTTGTACCCTTAAAGGTGAACTGTTATCAAGTATTTGTGACTAATTCATTGCCGATCGGGGTGGCCTAGCAGTTATAGGTGCCACAGTCTGGAACCGCGCGACCGCTACGCTTATAGGTTCGAATTCTACCTCGGGCATGGATGTGTGTGATGTCCTTAGGTTAGTTAGGTTTAAGTTGTTCTAAGTTCTAGAGGACTGATGACCTCAGAAGTTAAGTCCCATGGTGCTCAGAGCCACTTGAACAATTTTGACTAATTCATTGAAAAACTTCGATAACGTTGCTTTTTGTGTATAAACGTGTTTTACCAACAGTACGACAACAGTACTTAAAAATCCATTGCAGTAATGGGTCGCAATATATTCTGAACGTACCCGTATAATAATGAGCAGTCAGTAATTTGT
Source organism: Schistocerca gregaria (assembly GCF_023897955.1). NCBI lineage: Eukaryota > Metazoa > Arthropoda > Insecta > Orthoptera > Acrididae > Schistocerca > Schistocerca gregaria. The sequence goes on along the minus strand of NC_064921.1, from coordinate 799,630,111 downwards.
TATGGGCACATTAATAGTTATCAGATGCTAAGCTGCGCTTCGTTATTTTCAATGAAGGATCTTCGGTAAATATGCAGGGGTATTTTGGAGTTTGTGGCACGTTATTTGGAACTCCAGTAATTGAAACTCCATGTAGGAATATGAACAATGTAGGAAAAGATAGTTTGCTACTTACCGTAAAGAAGACACGTCAAGTTGCAGACAAGCACAATTAAAAGACCATTACATACAGCTTTCGGCCACAGCCTTCATCAGTAAATGGGAGGTACACACCATTCACACGTCACGCACTCGCGATCGCCAACTCCAGCATCTTGGCCGTTCTGGAGATAGCGTTCTTACACAAGGAATCACGCAGCAGGTTGTCCCGGTGGACAGTGTAGAGGATGGGTGCAAGTGTGACAATCTTTTCCGTTTGGGGAACGCCTTTTTTCCAGTGACAGCAAGAGGTATACCGCAGACAGACTGGTCTGAGCACAGCAGCCTGCTGTCAGTCAAAGTGTAAGGCCACGTTCTGTTGTATTCAGCAAGACAATCAGTATTTGAGAATATTCATGTTTTCGTGACACAATCACTCCTCCATTAAATGTCGGGCGTGCAACCGCATAAATCCTCTTTCTCCTTATAATATTTCGACTGTATACCATTCAGTCATCTTCTGTGAATGGGATGACTGTCACTCCAGCATTTGCTTCATCCTTGCAAAGATGTCGCCACAAGGCAGCTCACATGATATCAATGACTTCACAGTATGGATAGACCACACGGCCACAGATCTAATTCGTGCATAAGAATGTACTTCTTTGGCGCCAATCAGCCTCTCAGGCACCTGCGTGTGTGTGGCTGTGTGTATAGTCCGCGCACAATGCCGTGGACAGTAAATGCGCAGATGGAAGGGTATGAGAGGGAAGAGGGGTAGTGGTGGCGGTTGTGGGAAGGCATTGGAGGGGAAATGCCGAGTGCTGGAGGGGAAGTGCCGCTTTAAACAGAGGCCTACACTCAAATTTGTTGTAAAAATTGAGTACCCTCGACGCTCACACTTGTATGGTGACCATTCAAAAGATCTGTTACCTCTGCTTTGGTTAGTATCTAAAAAGAATTTTTCCAAAAATGCAGCGAGTATTTTGGTGTGGCTTCTTAGCTATTTACAGCTTTCAGAGATTGGCACAAGAGGCGAATTGTGGGTAAAACAAGCACATTTCTCTTGGTGTCACGTTAAAATGTGCTTCTTTTACCGAAAAACAGCGTAGTTTGTAGTCTCTTCTCACTAACAGGTTGTGCAGACGTAATTGCTAGAGAATTCTGAAACAATGGTTTAATATCTTTATTAAGTGAGGAACTAGGGAAAAGTAAGGTCAGAATCTTATGAAAAAGCACATCCTCTATACAAAATAAAATGTGTAATGTCGTTACTTATGTCGTTCAAACACCCATAACATTTCTTGTTTCACCAGTTATCGATGGCCCTTAATAATTATATTTTTTTCATCGAAAAAATTTGTGTTTTGGATAATAACACGGTGGATAATGGAGTTTTTCTTAATAACCATATGGAAAAATACTTTCCTCTTTGCATTCTATAATTTGCCAAAATCTCACTTCGATATCTCAAACCATTTATGAAATATGAGGAGTGTTTGGATATTTCACTCTTGCTTTGTGGCTTTCTCGGCGCGACACCAAATGAGTGTGCTACATAAGATCAATTTTCTAAAGATTGGTGACAGACAGAGACATCCAGAAAAGTCTAAAGAAAAATTCAAGGTGTTGGCTAAATTTCTTACGCAGTACCATATTATATGCACCAAACGCAAAATCATATCGACACATATCTTACATTGCAAACTTTTTAGAATTTCGCAGTCTTACTTCCACGTAAATATCACAATAAGCATGACCACGAAGAAAATGATGGGCACATCATAATGGAGCTGACATATAAAGCTACAAGTAAAGAAAAATTATTTTTTTTACCGAAGAGTTTCTGCAAAATTATTTGAGAAAGATTGCAGAGCATGTGCCATTTCCGACTGCCCTGAAAAGGTGGAAGCCAGTTTCAACCTCCCCTACCAAACAAACGAACGAATTCACCCAGCTCGTTGCACGAAAATTGGTCACTGTGCATCGGCCACCATATTCTGCGCAGAATCTGCAATGGCGTGGTCCGCAAGTTTAAAAGCGACTGCTGCAGCGTCACTCATTCGGTTCACTCTGAAGACGGCTCAATGGTTTGCGGCCGAAACGTTTGAAGAAGAAGTGGAATTCATACGGGTGCATGCCCGAAACTTAATGGCGCAGTCATTGGGCCGCGAAAACATGAAGATGCACATCAAGTATTTCTTCGGGAGGGGATCTACGTCTACATTACGTAGATACTTCCCGAGCCACAGTGTGAGCATGACGTAGGGTACCCTATACTACTACCAGTCATTTCCTCTCTTTTTCCACTCGCAAATATAGCGAGGAAAAAACAACTGTGTATATGCCTCTGTACAAGCCACAAATTCTTTTTATCTTTGTGGTCCTTATGGATAATATACGATGGTGGCAGTAGAATCGTTCTGCAGTCAGCTTCAAATTCCGGTTCTCGAAAAGAACTTTACCTTCCCTCCAGGGATTTCCGTTTGAGCTGCCGAAGCATTTCTGTAATACTTGCATGTTCTTGAAATCTACCGATAACAAATATAGCAGCCAGATGGTTTTAAGTGTTCAACGGCTGGATTAGAGCGAGGTCACTCAGATCTTTAAGCTTTTTAATAAAGGTGCCGTGACTTCCACGAATAAACTTTTAAGGAAAGGTGGTTTTGTCTATTGGTAAGGAGACGGTCCAGTTTAGCCGCGAAAACTGGACCTGGCTTCCGAAAAACTTTGTCCTCTGCACCTAAAGATGTCTGTAGAGTTACCCCACAACTTATGGAAGTGGACAGATGGTCGATGCGGGTTGAATCGTACTGGATTTATGAGGTGGCCACATTGGGACAGACTGCTGAGTTTATCCGACTTCAGACGTCTTCGAAGCATATAACTGTATTTGACGCTCCGGCATTAATACGATGCGTAGAGTTCTGGTCGATGGTACAATAGTGGTTTTAGGTAAATTGTTGATCATCCCAGCCATCCAAAAGGTTTTGCCAATACCAGCGCTCATCAGAGCCATTGAAGAAGCTGTTAGACCACTCTCCAGGCATTCAGAGGGTAAAACAAGACGTGAAACTAGTCGGGCTGTTATGAAAGCTCACCCACAAAGGAGTAATATACAGTACCTGTGACAGAAACAGCTATACTACGTAAGCTTCTCTAGGATACCCAGTCCGTGGTTCTCTCATCTGACAAAGGCAATGCCACTGTTTTAATGCCTCGTGCCGACTATAATGATAAAATGTAAAGCTGACTGAATAAAAACACCTATCGGAACATCAGAGAAGAACCCCACTAACCATGTGATAATGAAGGCTGCTTCGCTTCTGAACGCCTTCCCAATTCCACCAGAAGTTGTGCGAGGATTGAAACCATGTGGTGTGGTTATTCTGAGGAACTAGCTAACATCCGTAAGAAAAATGCTCCCGTGTGTCCAACAGTGAGTAACGTTGGTTCTCCAAGCTATGACCGTGCTAAACACTTATCTACTTTATTACGGCCTCTTGTGGAAAAATGCGCTCATCACATACGCAACTCTGCAGACTTTATTGGCACACTAAAATCTTTTCCCGGAACCCAGTTAAAGCGGCAACCACAACCAGTGATGGGAAACACTGAAGATTTGTTACTGCTGTAGTGTACTGGAATTGCTTTAGTTGTCCACAGTGATTGCTGGGCAACTGACAAATTACAAAATTGTCAAGGTTTTCGGGGCCACTTGTTGACAAACTGGCTTATTGGCTCCTGTCTCAGGTTCTTCGGCTGCCGTTTGTTTGATAATTTTTCTGATGTTTCACCAGTAAGAGTGGCTGACACTGTCAAAGCTTCACCTCCTATTGCTGGTGGCCGAAGAGCTAGAGGCAGTAGCCAACAGGCAGTTTGTCAGTTGACAAGTTGTCAGACTGACGTTACTGTGCAGCAGTTCTCAGAACAGTGCAGTCAGCCAATGGCTGGTGTGTGTGATCGAAAACGACATGTTCATTACTACTGTGAGACTTTACGGCGAAGCTGTAAGTGGAAAAGGTGGTCTGCTGTTGAACTACTGTCTGTAGCAGAACTGAGTAGCTGGTGGAGATTCTTGGTAGTAGAGGCTAGCTCCTGTTGTGATTTTATTCGTTTAGTACACTAAGTTATTATGATTGCCTGATTATAAAGTACAACAAGTTGAAATTATAAAGATTGTGATTTCTCTTCTGTTGTTCATGGTTGATGTCCGCTTATGTGTAATGTGGATTAAATCAGATTTGAATTGTACATATTAAATTTGCTTATAAGCTTATTATTCAGTATTTGTTATTATGCGATGCTACTTGAAGAATACTGAAGATAAGGTGGATAGATCACGTAACTAATGAGGAGGTATTGAATAGGATTGGGGAGAAGAGAAGTTTGTGGCACAACTTGACTAGAAGAAGGGATCGGTTGGTAGGACATGTTTTGAGGCATCAAGGGATCACAAATTTAGCATTGGAGGGCAGCGTGGAGGATAAAAATCGTAGAGGGAGACCGAGAGATGAGTACACTAAGCAGATTCAGAAGGATGTAGGTTGCAGTAGGTACTGGGAGATGAAGCAGCTTGCACAGGATAGAGTAGCATGGAGAGCTGCATCAAACCAGTCTCAGGACTGAAGACAACAACAACAACAACTTATTGTCAAAAAAAATTAAGTTCTTGGAACTTTCTGGCAGATTAAAACTGTTCACCGGACCGAGACTGTAACTTGGGACCTTCGCCATCCATGGGCACTTATAAGTTCCACCAAAAGGCAAAGGTCACGAATTCGAGTTTCAGTCCGACACACAGTTTGTGGGATGGAGTTCCATGCTTGTTGGACTTTAAAGGACGGTTGATGGTGTTTGTCGACCACCATGGAATTGTCGTTTATTGGTGTCCCAGATATGCTCGATTAGAGACAGATCTGGTGATCGAGCGGGCCAAGGTAACATGTCGTCATTCTGTAGAGCATGTTGGATTATATGAGCAGTATGTTGGGAACCCCCCCCCCCCCTCCCCCCTGGAGCGCTGTTCATGAATGGCAGGCGCAATAGACCGAATCACTAGACTGATGTACAAATGAGTGCATAGGATAACCACAAAGGGGCCTTGTTTTGATACGAAACCGCACTGTCGATCATAACTCCCAATGTAGGTCAAGTGTGTCTAACAAGCAGACAGGCTGGTTGCAGGCCCTCAACTGACCTACTTCTAACCAGCAAATGGTTATCACTGCTGCCGAGGCAGAACCAGCTTTCATCAGAGAAGACGACAGACCTCATACATGCCTTCCAATAACCTCTCGCTTGACACCAATGAACTCGGAAATGGTGGTGGTTTGGGATCAGTGGACTACACCCTACAATGCCTCTGTCTTGGAGCAGTCTTTGAAGTAACCGTTTCGTAACAGTGCGTTGTGTCACTGAGGTGCCAACTGCTGCTCAAACTGCTGCTGCAGATGAAGTACGATGCGCCACACCTATACGCCGAACACAATGGTCTTCCATCTCGGTAGTGCCACGTGGCCATTCGGAGCCTGGTCTTTCTCATGACCACCGCTGCCAGCAATCACATACAATGGCTACATCCCTGCCAAGTCTTTCTGCAGTATCGCAGAAGGAACATACAGCTCTTCATAGCCCTCTTATACGACCTCGTTCAAACTCAGTGAAGCGCTAACAATGGCGTTTTTGTCGCTTAAAGGCATCAGCTCAGCATGTCCAATCGTACAGGCAAGTAACGCTCACGACTGCTGCAGCGTGTATTTAACCCTTTCAGACCCTTTGGCTATTGCAGTGTATATTAAGTTTTACTGTGTCTTAGCGGCAACAGAAGTATTTTTTCCCAGTGGAAATCTGCGGTACACAACCTTTTGATCACGTCCAAGTGCTGCCAGCTGTTGAGCATCACTATGAAAATGACAGCAAGTCAGTGTAGCAGTACACAGCAGCTCTTGTCCACCAGAATACATGGATGTGTTTGGTTCGCTATATTCTACTGTGTAATCGAGTATTGGTTGGTTGGTTTGGGGAAGGAGACCAGACAGCGAGGTCATCGGTCTCATCGGATTAGGGAAGGACGGGGAAGGAAGTCGGCCGTGCCCTTTTGAAAGGAATCATCCCGGTATTTGCCTGGAGCGATTTAGGAAAATCACCGAAAACCTAAATCAGGATGGCCGGACGCGGGATTGAACCGTCGTCCTCCCGAATGCGAGTCCAGTGTCTAACCACTGCGCCACTTCGCTCGGTAATCGAATATTGTTAGTGTTATTTTGCAGGCTAGTTATTGAATGATTATTTTAGTGTTTATTACAGTATAGAAAATTCTTAATTAGTTATTTTAGTCCATAAAATGAAGCCAAGTGTACAAAGTATGTTTCGAAAATAGGTACAAATTTTTGTATAAATCTTGCACGTAAAATCATTAATAAATTACATAAGAGCATTGCAACATACATTAAAATTTTCCTTCCTGCAGGAGAAATTCAGGTCTGAAAGGGTTAAACCCTACCTGGTTTGCATTCTCATAACGGCGTTACCAGTGCCACTGTTATTCGAGTGGCGCGAAATCTGGACAGACATCATTTTTCAGATGTATAAACACGCCTACCGACTTTCGTTTATGTCGCACCGCTCCTTCTTGGTGTGGCAATGTTTTTCCTTCAGTTTTCACCATAAACATAATTAGTTGAAATACGTCTACATACTCTTCTTCCGACTCAACTTCTTCAACATGTTTTATCAATACTAACATCTGCCCATCCGTGCGACCGTGACAATGACCGACGCTGTACTACTTCATAGCGCCTATATGTCATATTTTTATGGAGTTTTATTCCACCAAAGACGCCGCGCGTACAGTCTTAGATCTCCATTGCAGCAGCAGACCCAATGAAGGCTGTGAGCAATGTGTAGTAGTTGACACCACTCAAAATGAACTAAGAAATATTATCTGATGAACCTCGTCCACTTCCGGAAAACAGTAAATGAGAGAGAGGGATTAAAATTTTGCTCTGGGACAAAAATATCCCGTCAGAGTTTCTAGTGCAGCGGTTCACAACTTTTCTCAGACCATTATCCAGGAATGCAGTCAGACGTTTGGTAGTATCCCCCCCCCCTCCCCCCCCCCCCTCCGAAACCCCACATTATCACGAACTTTAGCACCTAACTAAACTCTAGAATTAAATGCTTTTTTATCACTTTTATTAAAAAAAAGAGACTCAAAAAAGGTCTTTATCAAGACCATCACTAGTGACAACTTCCTGCAATATTGAAGGCTTATCTGTAAATAAAGAAATTTTATTATCTGAAATGTGCAAACGAAGCAACTGTGATGTTTTAGTGTTACAAGAAACACACAGAGCACCAAATAGCCATAGACCAAAAATACAGGATACGAAACTAGTTCTTGAGAGACCACACGAAAGGTACGGAAGTGCTATATTTGTGAAACCGAACTTAGACGTATGCTGCTGTGCTCTGACCTGCGAAGAAAATATAGAAATTTTAACTATTGAGCTACATTCATGTACTGTAACATCCGTGTACAAACCACCCAGTGCGAGATTCAAATTTACGGAGCCTGGAAATTTCCATTCAAAAAACATTAAAGTTATAGTAGGAGATTTTAACTGTCACGGTCTCGCATGGGGTTATAAAGAGACAAATGAGGATGGCGAAATGCTGGAGATCTGGTCAGACCAGGCTAAACTGAAATTGAAACATGACCCAAAGTTGCCTGCATCATTTAACAGCGGAAGATGGAAACGAGGATACAATCCAGATAACATCTTTGTCTCCGAAAAGGTATCCCTGCAAACTGTAAAGCAAATCGAGGATCCAATTCCAAGATCGCAACACAGAGCAATAAGTTGCTGCATTACTGCAGTAATCAAATCAGATGTAATGCCCTTCAAGAGACGCTTCAATTTCAAAAAAGCTCATTGGGGACTTTTCACAGAGGACCTTGATAAGGAGATCTTGGAAATTAAACCAGAGATACAATCATATGAAACTTTTATAGACCTTGTCAAGAAAATCTCTCGACGGCGCATACCTAGAGGGTGTCGCATCCAGTATATTGCTGGACTTAATGGTAGCAGCAAGGAAGCTCTGAAAAAGTATGAAGAACTGTACAATAAGGACCCCTTCTCAGAGGAAACGATCCAGGCAGGTGAGGTACTGATGTCTGGTATCTCCGAAGCGAGAAAGGAAAAGTGGTGTAACCTCCTACAAGGGAGGGACATGAAGCACAGCAGTAGGAAGGCATGGAAACAGGTCAAAAGTCTCAACGACGACCCAACAGAACCACAACCAAATTACAGTGAAGTTACACCTGATCAGATAGCTCACCGACTACTCATGAACGGAAAAAACTAAAAGGAAGATCAGGAATGGCAAAATTAAAAGAAAACTGAACGAGGAGATTAGCTTCCTAGCTCGCCCGTTCTTCATTCAGGAGCTACAAGATGCCATCAACGATTTGAAAAACAATAAGGCCGCTGGCCTCGATGATCTGAGATCTGAGCAAATTAAACATTTTAGACCGGGAGTACAAGCTAATGCATAATTGTATTACAACAATGCAAATTCCTAAACTGTGGAGGAAAGCTCGGGTTATTGCGTTACTAAAACCAGGGAAAGACCCAGCTGAAGCTAAAAATTTCCAGCCTGTCTCACTGCTTTGTCATTTATTTAAAGTGCTGGAGCGAATGATCCTCAAACGCATAGCTGATTATGTGGACAAAGCCCTTATTAACGAACAAGCTGGATTTCTACCAGGGAAATCATGCTGTGGCCAAATCCTTAATCTCACACAGTACAGCGAAGACGGCTATCAGAGAGGAGAAATAACTGGGGTCGCATTCCTGGATCTCAGTGCTGCATATGACACAGTTAACCATAAGTTGCTTACCCAGAAAGTGTATAATGTCACTAAGGACTACACCCTTTCTATGTTCGTGAAATGCATGCTACAGAACAGACGCTACTATGTAACCTTACAATCTAAAAACCGCCCATGGAGGACACAGAAAAATGGACTTGCACAGGGTAGTGTCTTGGCTCCAATATTATTTAACATCTATACCAATGATCTTCCCATCAGCCACCAGACACGAATGTTCATATATGCTGATGATGCAGCAGTGGCCACACAGGATAAAACCTTTGAACAAGTGGAGGAGAATCTCACAGGAGCCTTAACAGAACTTGCTACCTATTACGACGGCAATAATCTCAAACCAAACCCTAGTAAATCTCAAGTATCCGCCTTCCATCTTAGGAACAAAGAAGCCAAACGGAACCTCCTAGTCATGTGGCAAGGGGAAGATCTGAAACACACAAACAGCCCAAAATACCTGGGAGTAACATTGGACAGAGCACTTACTTTTAAGCAGCACTGTCACAAAACTAAAAAAGGGTCTGTGCCAGGAACAACATACTGCGGAAGCTAACAGGTTCATCGTGGGGAGCTCAACCACATGTTTTGCGCACCACGGGTCTGGTGCTGAGTATCTCAGCAGAGGAATATGCGGCGCCAGTTTGGAGGAACTCTGCCCACACTAAGCAAGTTGACGTCGCCGTAAACGAAACTGTACGTATTGCCACAGGATGCCTCAAACCAACTCCCACAGACATCATTTATCCCATCATAGGCATAGCACCACCCACTATCCGCAGACAAGTAGCCGCCGAGATCGAAAGATCAAAACAAATGAATGATCCTCGACACCCGATGCATATGCACAGAAAACAACGTGTCCGGCTGAGATCCCGCAGGTGTTTCATTGAAACTACTGAAGAGCTCGCCACCAAGCCCGTCGCAAGGCGACTATCTCTTTGGGAAGAAATGGTGCCACACTCCACAATGGAACTACTTGAGGAGGCATCTGCAGGATTTCAACTACCTTTTACAACTTGGAGGTCATTAAACCATCTGCTCACAGGAGTAACTGGGTGAAAATCAAACCTATTTAAATGGGGTTACAGTGATAGCGATAGGTGTGAATGCGGACCAGTAGAGGACTTGGACCACCTACTGATTTGCCCAGATATGTCTATAACATGCACTAAAGATATTTTGAAAGTCAATGACAAAGCAAACTACGTTGCTAATTACTGAAAAGGGAAGATATAATTGGTGCATCCGGATACGGAAGAAGAAGAAAATCACTTTTATTTTTAAAATGATGAATGATATGAAAGATAAATGATATTTACTGTATGTGTGTTAGAATGAATGGTGAAAGAATTTGTGATGCTTCGCAAGTACTGCCCGCAACTCCTTCTCAGATATGAAAGATAACTGTGGGCAGTGAGGGTAGGCACTTGTTAGAAAGCGTACTTCCCCTGCATTACTCCTCTCCATTGCGTCACTTGACCTGCACACTGCATCCCCATTTAAAATCAAGCAGGTTCAGATGAATGCACTATGCTTACTGTTTTTCAAACACTTGATTGCTACACTCCTTACGTCTGAACTGGTGGAAACTGGATGATATGCACAGGCTGTTAATACTGTGTCTGGCCAATCTAATAATAATAATAATAATAATAATAATAGCACTGCGTGCAGCACTATAGTAGCCCTTATGTACTTACTGCTGTGTTCTGCTGTCAATTAATTCATTTATCTGTCTCGAAGCGAGTAAGGAAGCAATTTCTACACTACTGCAATTACTATCTACAACTTTGAGAAGACGTTTTCTTGAGAGACGTAGAATTTGTTACGTACATCTTACTTTTATCTTCAGCGCCGTATGGGACAAAGTACAACCATACGTGTGGGGTGCGTGGACTATGCCAGAAACCTGTAACCTCTGCCTCATTAGTGCTACTAATTGAGAATAAGTAATTATTGATAACCTAATTAATCAGCATTGGAGTCTTACAAATTTGTGATAATAGTAATGATCTTTTGAAAATAATTTAGTTTTTTCACTGAAATAGTGTAAAATCGTTTAGTTTTTATCCCTCAGAAATGTTCATTTTACCTGCCTGGGCGCAATTACCCCCAGGTTCCGAAGAAGTGTTAACAGAATTTATTCTGAGAGACATCAAGGAATCGGAAGTTTAATACTGGACGGAAGTGCAGAGATGAAGAGGCTTGCACAGGATAGAGTAGCGTGGAGAGCTGTATCAGACCAGGCTTCTGAACTGGAGACCACTACGAGACGCAGATGCAGGAATGTAAGCTGCGTGCAGAATAAGCTCTGCAGGGGACCTCGTTTCTTGCTCGACGTCTCCTTCAGAATCGTCTTAGTTGCTCCTCCCAACTTCGGCCGAGTTTCGCTGCTCTGGACGCCTCGGACAGCCGAGGAGTCGCAAGTTGGACAGCCGTTTGACGCGGGGCGCATTTGCGAGACGGACTGCGCCATAAACGAGATTAAGCGGCGCCACCTCCGCCGCCTCCGCCGCCGCCGCCGTCGTGACGGATGGGCTGCGGGGCGCGGGCGCTACAGTGGAGGCGAGGCGGCCACCCGCGTTCAGTCACTCCGTCGTGGGCGACCAGTGCGAAATTCTGACCGTCGTTGTCCACTTCGCTTCTTTCGCGAGAGATTATTATTGTATTTCTCATGTCAGAAACACACGCAAAACACAGTTTATACAATTATTGACAGGTCAACACAGTGTATATAATCTTTGAACAAAATTTCGCCACTTCCAGTGCATTTTCTGTTGTCTTTTGAAGGTCGTCTTCTGTGCTGGTGGCTGGACACAGTCCGCAATGAAACATGTAAAATTGTAAATTTGTGGTAAGATCTTATGAGACCTTAAACCTCCGTTGAAAACTTGGTCTTGTTGCAACAACACTGTGTTCTAGGCGGTGGAATTCCAACACCAGAAAAATCCTCTGTTCTAAGGAATAAATCATGTTGTCCACAGCACACTTGCACGTTCTGAACAGCACACGCTTTCAGCAGAAAGACGACGTACAAAATGGCGCACCCACAGACTGCGTTGTCTTCTATATCTTTCACATCACTTGCAGCGCCATCTGTTGTTGCAAATTGTAACTACTGTAATTTCGAAAGTTCGTCCGCCTGAAAATGTACTGTTGTCCCAAGCATATTGCAACAAACGGTGTATTTCTATCGCTGCTCGTTTAGTTTTTATTGCCATTTCAAATATACTGGTCATTTTTGAAACACCCTGTAAGAATGAAAAAGAAAAGTTCAGATGCTATAGTTGACCATCAGTTTGGCTTTAGGAAAGGTAAACGCATCAGAGAGGTAATTCTGACTTTGGGATTGATAATGGAAGCAAGACTAAAGAAAAATGGAGACACGTTCATTGGATTTGTCGACCTGGAAAAAGCTTCCGACGGTGTAAAGTGGTGCAAGATGTTCGAAATTCTGCGAAAAATAAGGGTAAGCTATAGGGAGAGGCGGGTAGTATACAATATGTACAAGAGGGAATAATAACAGTGGACTACCAAGAACGCAGTACTCGAGTTAAAATGGGTGTAAGACAGCGGTGTAGTCTTTGGACCCTACTGTTCCATATGTACGTCGAAGAAGCAATGAGGGAAATAAAATAAAGTTTCAGGAGTGGGATTAAAATTCAAGGTGAAAGGATATCAATGATAAGATTCGCTGATGACATTGCTATCCTGAGTGAAAGTGAAGAAGAATTACCTAATCTGCTGAATGGAATGAACAATCTAATGAGTACAGAATATGGATTGAGAGTAAATGGAAGAAAGATGAAAGTAATGAGAAGTAGCAGAAATGAGAACAGAGAGAAACTTAACGTCGGAACTGATAGTCACGAAGTAGATGAAGTTAAGGAATTCTGTTACTTAGGCAGCAAAATAACCAACGACGGACGGAGCAAGGAGGACGTCAAAAACAGACTAGCACTGGCGAAAAGGACATTCCTGGCCAAGAGAAGTCTACTAGTATCAAACATAGGCTCTAATTAGAGGAAGAAATTTCTGGGAATTTACATTTGGAGTACAGCATTGTATGGTAGTGAAAGAAATATATGGAAAACGCTGACAAGGAGAAGCGACGCGATGATAGGACATCTGATAAGACATGAAGGAATGACCTACATGGTCTAGAGGGAATTATAGAGGGCGAAAACTGTAGGAGAAGACAGAGATGGGAATACATCTAACAAGTAACTGAGGACGTTGGTTGCAAATACTACTTTAAGATGAAGAGGTTTGGCAATAGGGCAATAGGAGAGGAATTCGTGGCGGGCCTTTTTAAACCAGTCAGAAATGACTAAAAAATAAAAATACAATTGGTACTTAACTATGATTTCTGCACTCCATCGCTCCCTGAGGTGCCCTGAAATTTATTCGCTGATGGTTTAACACATCTTCACACTGCCGCTACTCCTAGTCAATATTTTCCACAAATTCCTCTCCTCATAGATTCTGCGAAGACTGTCTTTAACTCTTATCAAGCTACTTAATTTCCTTCGTCGTTTTGTGGCACCAGATTTCAAGAGCTTCGACGATCTTTTCCAGTTTTCCCACAGCCCATCAGTCCCTTCGAAACAATACCGTGCTGCAGAAATTTATTTCCTTAATTTAAGTCTATTTTTGACATTAGAGCTCTCTTTGCTGATGCTAGACAGCCTCTAATGTAAATATACAGACGGAGTCACGTGACTCGCAGAGGAGAGGTAGTGCTTTCATGGCAGCGCTGTTTGCAGCAATGCTCCTGCCTCGAGTGGCGAGCCTGCCGCCACACGGTACTGTGACCACTTTGTGAGGTCCAGTTGTAAACAACCTGCCGTATTTGTGTGTTGCTGCAGATTGCTTCCTTTGGGTTACTGAATGTTATTAGCGGGCTCTGACTGCGGCAACCCGCCGTACACAATTGTATGGTTGGTGTCGGTGTCACTAGGTGAGGCGTAGCGCCGTATACCGATCCTGCCTTGGAGGCGGTTAAGTGGGAGATGTGTCTCAGAACTGGATAGCGACAGATGGTGACGCGAGACTGGACGTGCACGTAGTTTATGTATCAACCGATAGAGAACAATATTGGATAGGGGACTGATTTAGTTTCGATTGTGCCCACTAGAGTGCGCTACAGTAATAGAATGGTTTTCATAAACTGTTCTAGTATTTTCATAAAGTGTTATTATGTCTTTTTGTGTAGGTAAAATGTTATAAATGTGTTTTAGCAGTATGAATGATGCGTGAGTGTGGTTTAAGGTTAATATGAAGATAATTGTTTAACGAGTTATGTAGTGGGATTTAGTGTGGGAACATTTCGAAGAAGTATGGATGTGGACAAAGGGGATTTTTGTAGAATATATTTATGAAGTAAGTTTATGGTAAAGGGAACGTTAATTCAGGTATAAATAACAATAATAAATAACTTTATGCATAAACAAAACTTCAGCATATTAGATAATTACGTCGGTAAAAAGTGTAGTCGTTAGCTTTACTATTTTGCGATTCGTTATTGATGAAAAGCGCGGACTTGCGCGGGAAAATGTTGTTTTGCTATTGGCTGTTGAGTAAACTGACCAATGGTAAAGCAGTATTATTCGCGCCCCTTTCTCTGCTGCTAGAGAAGACTTAAGAGTATTATAGGGAAGAGTCGGAAGATAGCCATGAAACAGTTCGGACATGTGTAGTAGTAGTTCCGATGGAAATGATAAGTTGCCGCATCTAGCAGTGTTTTATACATCAAAAGTGTGATAAAGTGAAGGCATAATCATTACGATGGGTGAGTAGAAATTTCGGAATGTTTAAGTGAATTTTGTGACGAGAAAAGACATATATTCCGTGTGGCTTATTGAGCAGGTCGGTGGCAAAAAACTGTGACTGCATTAGGTACCGACAGACTTAATATTTGGCGAGCATTCTCAACCAAAAACATTACGTATTTTTGTAGCTATTACGTTTTCGGGAAATGCAACTCCATAAACTTGCTAGCGTGAGTGAAAGGCATAGTGAGTGACTGCGTTAAGGCTAGCACGGCCTTGGCAGTGATACTTGTTCACCTAAGTTTCAGAATATATTAATTAAGGACACAATTTCCAACCTTTCATTTCGTGTGAAAACTTTCTCCCTAAACGTAGATTAGTGATATTAATTGCAATCTGGTTCACGTCGACGTACAGTAGGTTTCGCTCGGCTTCCCTACTGATGATCTGCTGAGACAATGTTCACAGGTAGGTGCAGCTTCGTCGTAAAAGGGACGGAAAGAACCGCGCAGCCGCACAGATGATCCAGCAGACCTGTCACAAGAGTAGGATCCCCCAATTTTCCTGAACCCATACGTACAATTATCACCCTGAAAATTATGATCAAGGACCTACAGTCGATATAAACCCGTCCACGCGTTAACAGCGTCACCCAGCGAAGAATGACATTTAGCTAGGCACACGCACGGTGCATGTAGTATCAGTGAGCGTACTGTTCGTGGGTAGAAAGGGGAAAGCCGCATGATCTATCTGAATTTGACCAAGGCAGACTACGATGAAGCGGAGGGTCGACACGAGCATTTCGGAAACTGCACGGCTTGTCGTGTGTTCGAGGAGTGCTGTGGTGAATGTCTTCAGCACGTGGCGAAACCAAGATGAAACCATTCCCAGACGTCTCGGGATTGGGCGGCCACCCGTCATTACAGATGTCGGACGTCGTTGCTGAGCAGACTGGTAAAACGGGACAGGCGGCGAACTGTGGTGGAACTAATATCGGACTTTAATGAGGGGCAGAGAGCAAGTGTGGCTCTGAGCACTATGGGACTTACCATCTGAGGTCATCAGTCCCCTAGAACTTAGAACTACATAAACCTAACTAACCTAGGGACACCACACACATCCAAGCCCGAGGCAGGATTCGAACCTGCGACCGTAGCGGTAGTGCAGTCCCAGACTGAAGCACCTAGAACCGCTCGGCCACTCCGGCTGGCAGAGAGCAAGTGTGTTTGAATACATAGTGCACAGAACACTCTTAACGATAGGCCTCCGCAGCCGATGACCTATGCATGTGCCGATGTTAACACCACGATATCGGCGACAACGACTGAAATGTCAGCAGTTAGTGACTTGTAACAAACTTTGCACATAATTTAAACCCTTACGAGATTTTTTTCTCGGTGGCTCAACCCACAAAATCACTAAAGGAAAAAACTGTATCGCTCACCACATTTTCGCTGTTCATGCAGTAAATCTGACGCATGAGGCATGACGGTTTAATTCATCATTTCTTTACTGCTAACTCTATTCACAACACTTTTCGTAGACAGCATCCGCAAATGCCGCCGAATGTACCTACAAAATTACACTGAAGTGACAAAAGTCGTGGAATGCCTCCCAATATCGTATCAGACCTCCTTTGTCCGGCGTAGTGCAGCATCTTCAGGTGCCATGGACTCAAAAAGTCGTAAGTCTCTTGCTGAAATATTGAGCCATGTGGCCTTTATAGCCGTCCATAATTGCGAAAGTGTTGCTGGTGCATGATTTTGTGAACGAAATGACCTCTCAACTGTGCCCCATTAAAGTGCTAAGGGTGTCCATATGATTTACTCAAACAGTCCAGAATGTTCTTCAAACCCACCGTGAAAACTTGTCGCCAGGTGACACTGCGCATTGTCACCCATAAAAATTCCTTCGTTGTTTCGGGACACGAAGTCCGTGAGCGACTGCAAATGGTCTCCACGTAGCCGAACAAAACCATTTTCAGTCAGTGATCGGGACCAGACAACCCAGTGCATTCCATGTTAACACAGCCCACACCTAATGAAGCCACCACCAGCTTGCACAGTGCCTTGTTGAGAACATGGGTCCATGGCTTTGTGATGTCTTCACTACACTCGAACACTATCATCGATTATTACCAACTGAAATCGGGACTCATACTACCAGGCCACTATTTTCTATCCGTCTAGGGTCCAACTGATATAACGAGCCCAGGAGAGACGCGGCAGGTGATGTGTTAGGCAAAGCACTCTCATCGGTTGTTTGCTGACGTAGCCAATTAAGGTCAAATTTATCCACACTGTCTTAACGTACGTCCCACACTGATTTCTGCGGTTATTTCAAGCAGTGTTCCTTATCTATTAGCAGTGACACCTCTACGCAAACCAAGGTGCTCTCGGTCGTCACGTGAAGGCTACCGTCTAGCTCCAACTACCATTCCGCATTCAAAGCCTTTTAATTCCCTTGGCGTAGCCACAATCACTTCAGAAAACTTTTCACATGACTCACCTGAGTACAAATAACGGCTCAGCCAATGCACTGCCCTTTAATACCTTGTGTACGCGATACTACCGCCGTCTGTATGTGTGCACATGGCTATCCCATAGCTTTTGTCACCTCTGTGTACATCATTGTATGACACATAGTTCAGGAGGTATGATGTCATAAATAATGAGATACATCAAAACGAAACTGCAGACCGAATTCTCTAGAGATACGGGCAAATGTTTCTACAAATACGAATGAAATATGTTCAATATACTCGTATGTGACAACTGTTACGCGGGTAAATCCATGGATAAAAATTTTGTCCGAAACACCTGGATCAATTTCAACTAAACTTCAAATTATTTAATATCTGGAAAGAAATATTTTGGATGGTAAGAATCAGGAACCTCGTTACGAGGTGGGGTGGTAATATCGGGAGAGAAACGGAGGAGTAGATGGACGCTAATAATAAGGAGGAGGAGAAGTGAAAGGAGAGTGGGAGGAGGAGATGTGTAGGAAGAGAGGAGGAGAGATGGGGAGGTGTAGATGGGGGTCAGGTGGAAATAGAGGGGTGGAGGATATGGGAAGAAAGAATGAGTTGAATAGAGTGGAAAGGAGCAATTGGACAGAAGGGGGAGGGTCAGGTGAACAGAGAGACGAGAGGGACAGATGGTCAGAGTGAAGGGAAAGGTACAGAAGGACAAGGAGAGTTGGAGAAGGACAGAGGGTGGAGGATGGAAGAGGTGGACAGAGAGAGGGGCGAGGTGACAGTGGCCAGAGAGTTGAGTCTGAGGAGATGGACAGAGGACGTGGTGAAGATGGAGTAATAGAAGATTGGAATAAATACATACTCGAGCAATGCTGGGTACTCGGCTAGTAAAGAGATAAAGCTGTCATCAGTCCGAAAGTTAGTTTGAAAACCACAGTGCTTTACTAAGCGTGGTTCACGGAAGGTGTATGAAGTCGCCTTCCTCCAACCCTTGAACTGACGCATTCAGCTATTAGACGGGAAGCCTACAGTTTAACATTGACTCCGAACCGAAGTACCACTTGGTAGTTGTAACATCAGGAAAATTTTCCGTGAGAACCTACATTACTTGAAGATGAAATGGGAAACCATGCAAAAATATTTCAGAGAGCTCCCACGATTAGTCTGGGGCCTGACGTGAGTCACTTACACAGAAGTATATGATAAACTATAACATTCAAGGCACTGGACGAACTGATAAGGCACTGGGGAGCAATAACCGAGAAAATGAGAATACCAGGGAAGTGTATGGGTGCCTTTGTGGACGACAAAGCGATAGAAACTGAGACGGAAGAAGACTCAAACAGACAACTCGACAATCTAGATGACATAGCCAAGAGGGTAGAACTCAGGTTTGCCTACAAGACAAAGGAAGTGTACACCACTAAGGATTGGAAAACAGCAGAAGGCAGCGTGAAAAAGGGGGACAAATTTAAATACGTAGGAGAATATATAACAGAGACCCACCGGTTAGCTGAGAGCACTAATGCGCTGCTTCTTGGACTCAGGTAGGTGCGCCGGCCCTGGAACGAATCCGCCTGGAGGAATAACGATGAGTGTCGGTATGATGGTCAGCCTGGATGTGGTTTTTAGGCGGTTTTCCACATTCCACTAGGTGAATACCAGACTGGTTCCCATGTCCCAACTCAGTTACACGACTTGCAGACATTTGAAACACGTTTACACTCCTTCATGATTTACACTAGACGCAGACAGCCTGGGGTACACTGTTCCATTCCTGGGGATACGGGGTGGCGGCAGCAAAGGCATCCGGCCAACGCTTCAAGCTACCCTTGCCAAATACGATTGTAACCACGCCGTACCTGTGAAAACTGTGGGTCAAATGCGTCAGCAAAAGAAGAAGAAGAGAATATGTAACAGGAAGAATATATGAAAGCTAAGGTCAGAAACTACAAGTGTAAGGGGTAAAGCTATGTTGGTGTCATGATAGCGCATATCACATTCCCCACACATCGCAGGTTTCCAGAATTTTCGAAGCTGAGGGCGTGTTTTCTCTGGCAGAGGCATTGTCCTGCTGTTTAAGATCAACAATGCCCAAGCACTACTGGTTAACCACATATATGTGAGAAGGACAATCGTTGTTTGGACAACGTGTGGAGTTGTCACTTGCAGCTGTGGAACGTGAAAAAGGGCTGCAGACTATGCTAGTAATTATGAGTTCAAAGAATTACTTTGGTTCATACGATAAAAGTAGTTTAGGACTCGGTTTATTCGCAGAAAGGCGGGCGGAGATATTTTTGAAATTTGTGGGTGAAACAACATAGTGTTGTTTGTTAGTAACTAACATTGAAGCACGCTATTTGAACAGATTTGAACAGATACGGCTTCTGTGAATAGTGATAACTTGTTAAATTAATGTGGAAATGGAATATAGCAATGATCACTTCACCATGAATGTGTAATGAGTTCACCTGTTAATACAAGAGTGGATGAGCCTAGGCATTATTAAGATGTGTGTTACGTGCCAAAAGGATATTAAAACGACTTTATATTGATTTTTACTGTTATTATTTGAAAGTGGCATTTTCCATTTTATAACTGAGATACTTTAATATTAGAAAAGTGTGAGAGACACGTGCTTATATAAGGTTACATGGTGAGGTTTATTTACTAACGAAGGGAGTTTTCTATGCCAAGCTCCCATATTGGATCTGTATAGTCGCAAAATTAATGAAAGAAATACTTCAGAATAGTTTTACAAGAAGGCGGTGATGAAGAATGCAATACTGTATATGTCCGCGACGGTAATAGCAGGAAGAATTGCGGAGAACAATTTGAGAAATAAGGGAGAAAAATAATGTGTCCTGTTAGTAGCAGGGGAACAGCGCAAACAGTGCACATTGCAGGTTGCCTACGTCAGGGGCAAGGATTCATTGAGAGGCAAGTCTACTGTTCTCATTCGATTCCGAGTTACTTAACCTATTGTAATGCTAAGAGGATTAAGACCCTCTGGAGATAATCCATCCTTTTGTTTGACAGATTATGGCCCCTGGGAAAAATAACCCCTCCTTTTCATTGACAGGTCCTTAACCTCACCGCTCCCCTCCTCCTGTTCCCCCTCCACTTCTTCCTCCCCCATCCCTCTGGAAACTCCCCTCGCTAATACAAACACACTTTTGATATCAATTTGATTGACTAATTAATTCATCGATCAATTAATTAACCCCTCCATCTCTGGTAAACCCCACAGCCCTCCCCCTCCCGGAAACTGGCGAGGGAAAGACTCAGTTGATAGAGCATTTGGAGGGAAATCGACTGCAGCGTATGGAAGATTGCTTAAACAATTTAGATAATGTGTGGAATATTGTTGATTTAAACGGTGGTAGACGGTGATAGACGGTGATATATGGAATATTTAAACAGTTGCGATTATTTTTCATTCCGATAACGCAAGGAATACCGCTATGAAATGCCAATCACACGTAGTTACACAGTTACAAATCTTTCGATCGCGAAGCACGCACCGCCCGCCATCCAGTGTCCACTGGAGCGCACCCAACGCCGACTCGCGCCACCGCACACGCAGCTGGATCAGGGTTCTACATAGCGCGGCCGCGTCACGCGCTACAGGGATGGCGGGGCAGAGACTGAGAAGCAGTTACAAAATGCTTAGGGACAATCTTAAACGACCATGGCATTTTACTTAGCAGATACGTTCGAAAAAGGTGACTCGTTTTGAGATATGATAGTGCTACGAATATGATTCACTTGTGACTGTAATCATTAAAAGACATCTCCATGGGGTCCAACACAGGTATGAGGTCGAATGGAAGCACTTGATTCCAAATCGCATACAGTGTTTTACCAGAAAGCGTAACACCATCAGCGATTTTTGTGTATACCTGTAGAACCAAGACCACTTTTTATGCATGGTGGTGGTAACATAGTCAATGTGGTCGTATTTTTCATAGCGTGGTCATGCGTAATGTATGTTTCGAGCACTAGAATCCTTCTGTGGTCACGGAGGTTCCCATTTTAACTACCTGGTGAGTGTAATCCGACTACTGAAAAAGAAAAATTACTCGCCATGGAAAGTGACTCTCATTATCATTTTAATTAATTACTCTATCAATTTGATATCGGTGACATGCCACCTGGCGGGTGCAGGCGATGGCTAGGACACCACGGATATGATTCTTAACTTGAAGTTTTTGTCATTGCGGCAATATCTTTTAACGATATTTCAATCGTCCACCTATACAGGGAGAGACAACCATTTCAATAAAATCAGATGTGTTCCCGAATTTATAAAATGATACGTAGTATAAAACTTACATGTACCACTTTTCTGTGCTGTTATCACAGGAGACTTCGTATGTGGCGAGATATTTGATACGTTAAGAGAGAGTTCTAAAGTGAGGGGACGTCCTATGACAGTAGTAGATCATACCACTCCGTGATGAGCTTAAATTAGTTTAATAATCTAGTCCTATCATGCCTGACGTGACGACAAGGAAAGATATTTTTCTACTTGAAAGAATACTTAGAAGGAACGCCATATTCCTGTACGGAATTTTACCTGCAATTAACAATATTTTAGCGACGTGAAAACGCGTGTACTGTCCGATTTCTTCCTTCTTCGAAAATAAATGTTATAAACGGGAGAAATATACATTTCGCGTGAGAAAGTCAAAGTGCATACTCAACAACATCGCTGCCTCGGATTGGGTAAAATAGATTTAAAAAAAAAAAAAATGGTTCAAATAGCTCTAAACAGTATGGGACTTAACTTCAGAGGTCATCAGTCCTCTAGAACTTAGAACTACCTAAACCTAACTAACCTAAGGACATCACACACATCCATGTCCAAGGCAGGATTCGAACCTGCGACCGTAGCCTAGAACCGCTCGGCCACCCTTGCCGGCAGATTTTTTAAAAAACTGGTCTATTTGGGGGTGGGAGTTTTCAGAACTACCGTATACGGTAAAGCTGCAGCTGCTTTCGCAGTGCACCGCGGCTGTCTGCAAGGGCGGTTATACGGAGTCGGCAACAGGAAGTACCGGATTAGCTCAGCCTTTGACCTGCACGAAGGATGCGCCTACCTTTCTGATCTTGCCCGCGGCAGTAAGGGTTGGCAAGTGACCGGTGTGGTGGGTGAGCGTGACAGAAGCGGACGTTTGTGTGTTACGCAGGAGAAGATTCAAAGTGATGGACGTCTGCACTGGACGTATTAACAACATCCGAATTGCTACCACTCCAATCATGATTGGATTTCCTCCATAGTGCACTCGAGCTTTCACGTGTGTGAGCGAATACGATTGCGGCTGCCGTGGAAATTTTCACTGACCTCTTTACGTCGGCGCTGGCGGTGTACATGGGGACAGGCGCGTTACGCGTGGATCTCAGGACAGGAGCACGTGGTATATGCATGTGTTCTCAGCTGTCTCCGTCATTTAGCCATGACAGCTTATCGCTACAAACTGGATCGTGGTAATAGTGTGTCGTGTTTAGTGCTTCTGAATACATCTTAGTAGACTCTGTCTTGAGGTGGTATTTGCTGTTGTCTCTCTTCTATCACGCCCTGAACGTTCCTCCCTACTTCTGAACGTATCGGAGAGAATCATTGTAGAAAGTCTAATGTACTTTTAAAAACCCAATCGCGACGTTAAATTCCCGATTGATCAATTGGATTGTGTCAGTATATTCGCATTGTGAAGGGACAGAGCAAGATAAGATGGATAGTTTTTATGAGGCACTCAGTGATGTAGTTGTTAGAGTAAAGGACAAGGACAGTGTTCTGGTCATGGGGGATTTTAATGCCAGGATTGAAAATCGAACAGAAGGGCATGAAAAGATTATGGGTAAATTTGAAGAGGATGTGGATGCCAAGAGGAACGCGATACAACTCCTGAATTTCTGTGCCAGTATGGGCTTAGTAATCACAAACTCCTTTTTTAAACATAAGAACATTCACCGGTATACTTGCGAAGGCAGGGGAACCAGATCTGTCATTGACAATATAATAAAAGATCAGGAATTCAGGAAGGCTGTGAGGGACACACGTGTATTCAGGGATTCTTTGATGACACTGGTCATTATCTAATCTGCAGTGAAATTGGGATTGTGAGACCGAAAGTGCAGGAGGTCAGGTCCATATGTAGGAGGATAAGAGTGGAGAAACTTCAGGATAAGGAAATCAGGCACAAGTACATGACAGCGATCTCAGAAAGGTACCAGTTAGTTGAATGTAGTCAGTTACAGTCATTGGAAAAGGAATGGACAAGGTACAGGGACACAGTACTAGAAGTGGCTAAAGAATGTCTTGGAACAGTAGTGTGTAAAAGTAGGATAAAGCAAACAGCTTGGTGGAATGACACAGTCAAGGCACCCTGTAAAAGGAAAAAGAAGGCGTATCAAAAATGGCTACATACTAGAACTCAGGTAGGCAGAGAAAGCTATGTTGAAGAAAGAAACAAAGCCAAACAGATAACTGCAGCATCCGAGAAGAAATCTTGGGAAAACTTTGGAAACAGGTTGGAGACTTTGAATCAAGCTGCTGGAAAACCATTCTGGAGTGTAATCAGAAGTCTTCAAAAGGGAGGTAAGAAGGAAATGACAAGTATTTTGGACAGGTCAGGAAAACTGCTGGTGATCCTGTGGATTCCTTGGGCAGATGGAGGGAATATTTTGAAGAGTTGCTCAATGTAGGTGAAAATACGATCAGTAATGTTTCAGATTTCGAGGTAGAATGGGATAGGAATCATGATGGAAATAGGATCACATTTGAGGAAGTGGAGAAAATGGTCAATAGATTGCAGTGCAATAAAGCAGCTGGGGTGGATGAAATTAAGTCAGAACTCATCAAATACAGTGGAATGCCAGGTCTTAAATGGCTACACAGGATAATTGAAATGGCCTGGGAGTCGGGACAGGTTCAATCAGACTGGACAAAAGCAGCAATCACACCAGTCTTTAAACATGGAAACAGAAAAGATTGTAACAACTACAGAGGTATCTCTTTAATCAGCGTTGTGGGTGAAACCTTATCAAGCATTGTTGAAAGGAAAGTGCGAGTATTAGTTGAGGACCAATTGGATGAAAATCAGTGTGGGTTTAGGCCTCTTAGAGGTTGTCAGGACCAGATCTTTAGCTTACGGCAAATAATGGAGAAGTGTTATGAGTAGAACAGGGAACTGTATCTTTGCTTTATAGATCTAGAGAAGGCATATGACCGGGTTCCCAGGAGGAAGTTATTGTCTGTTCTACGAGGTTATGGAATAGGAGGCAAACTTTTGCAAGCAATTAAAGGTCTTAACATGGATAGTCAGGCAGCAGTTAGAGTTGACGGTAAATTGAGTTCATGGTTCAGAGTAGATTCAGAGGTAAGAAAAGGCTGCAACCTGGCTCCACTGTTGTTCATATTATTTATGGATCATATGTTGAAAACAATAGACTGGCCGGGTGAGATCAAGACATGTGAACACAAAATAAGCAGTCTTGCATATGCCGATGACTTAGTTGTGATGGCGGATTCGATTGAAAGTTTGCAAAGTAATATTTCAGAGCTAGATCAGAAATGTAAGGACTATGGTATGAAGATTAGCATATCTAAAACGAAAGTAATGTCAGTGGGAAAGAAATATAAACGGATTGAGTGCCAAATAGGAGGAACAAAGTTAGAACAGGTGGACGGTTTCTAGTACTTAGGATGCATATTCTCACAGGATGGCAACATAGTGAAAGAACTGGAAGCAAGGTGTAGCAAAGCCAATGCAGTGAGCGCTCAGGTATGATCTACTCTCTTCTGTAAGAAGGAAGTCAGTACCAAGTCTAAGTTATCTATGCACCGTTCAATCTTTCGACCAACTTTGCTGTATGGGAGCGAAAGCTGGGTGGATTCAGGTTACCTTATCAACAAGGTTGAGGTTACGGATATGAAAGTAGCTAGGATGTTTGCAGGTACTAGTAGATGGGAACAATGGCAGGAGGGTGTCCACAATGAGGAAATCAAAGAAAAACTGGGAATGAACTCTATAGATGTAACAGTCAGGGCGAACAGGCTTAGATGGTGGGGTCATGTTACACGCTTGGGAGAAGCAAGGTTACCCAAGAGACTCAGCAGCAGAGGGTAGGAGGAGTCGGGGCAGACCTAGGAGAAGGTACCTGAATTCGATTAAGAATGCTTTGAAGTAATAGGTTTAACATCAGAAGAGGCACCAATGTTAGCACAGAATAGGGTATCATGGAGGAATTTTATAAGGGGGCTATGCTCCAGACTGAACGCTGAAAGGCATAATCAGTCTTAAATGATGATGATGATGATCAACTTATTGTTTTCGCTGCGGCGAACAAGAGCTGTGGCTGAATTTGTGTGATGGTTCAAATGGCTCTGAGCACTATGGGAGTTAATATCTATGGTCATCAGTCCCCTAGAACTTAGAACTACTTAAACCTAACTAACCTAAGGACAACACACAACGCCCAGCCATCACGAGGCAGAGAAAATCCCTGACCCCGCCCGGAATCGAACCCGGTAACCTGGGTGTGGGAAGCGAGAACGCTACCGCACGACCACTAGATGCGGGCGAGTTTGTGTGATCGTCAGGATTTTTTTTCGCCAGATATGTTTAGCGGAAACTTTGTGGTGGTAGAGGGCGGTTACAAGACCTCGGATATATTTAGCGCTACTGTCTATATGTGACGAAAATTTGATTACTTGGTTTATATTATGTTTGCGTGTGATGTTCAAACGCTAAAACTATGTTTTATTACGAAAACGGATCGTTGTAAGGTAGAAGTGAGTGTTATAAGCCATCCATTTGACTGCTGTGAATTTTTGAACAATTAATTTAACAGCGTAGTGCAAATGGATTATTTCACTCTAATTTTGATATGGGAATTGCTCAGTTTTCCCTGTCTCCATTATTATCCAAAAGTAATACAGTATTCTGAGGAGGAATAAAAACCTCCATCTTCGTGTTTGGAGACGTTGGTTCACACAGACACGCATGGAGTGTCTTCTTGGAAGTGACAGGGACCGAAAGCGAGTCTGGAATTTGTCGATCAACACAATGCTGCCACCTGATGCCGCAAGATCAAATGAGGCCGATATCCGGCCCATGTCGGTGGTATTTGGTAACGTAATCTGTAATTAGGACATTGGGCTGTTTTGACTTTCGTGGCGGCGCCCTGACGATAGATAGACGAATGGGAGAGCTCAAACAGTGGCTACTATATTGATCTTTATTCCATTACCTTGCGATTAAAAAAATGGAAATGAGCTTATGGCATCGTTGGCCGGCAGGCCCCTGTTCGATGAAGTTCGGCCGCCAAGTGCAAATCTTATTTCATTTGACGTCACACTGGGTGACTTGCGCGCCGGTGATGAGGATGAATTGATGAGAATGACAACGATACACCCAGTCCCCGAGCGGAGAAAATCTCCATCCCGGCTGGGAGTCGAACCCGGGCCTGCTTGCATAGGAGGAGAGTACGGCACCATCCAGCTAAGCAGGCGGACCCCCTTGTGATTACAGTTATTATGTCATTGCTAACAAGTGTGGGGGAGGGGGCGGGTGGGAGGGGACGGGGGTGCAATCACGATGTCTGCCCAGGTGGGGAAATCCCGACTCCTGCAAATGTTCAAGTAATTATTGACTTTGATTTGAATTTCGTGTCGTGAGGTCCTTCCTCTTCAGCACAGAGTGAGTCTTCTTCCTAGCAATTTTTTCTTGGAGAGGTGCGGAGGAATTGGCAAGGGGTAGAGGGGGGTGGGGGGGTGGAACGTCCTCTTGCGCTGTCACTGTGCATTAGCTGAGTCGATCCCTGCAGGTCAAGGTGAGCGCACACAGGAACATTTTACAATAAGACGACACTTTCAATCTTTCGAAGAGTAATAAAGTAATTAGGACATGCAGTTGCCGTAATAAAGTAATTAGGACATGCAGTTGCCGGATGTAAGCTTTTCCCACCAAATAAATCTGAGATCGAGCCTCTGCAAATTGAATTTTATGGTTCAAATGGCTCTGAGCACTATGGGACTTAATATCTATGGTCATCAGTCCCCTAGAACTTAGAACTACTTAAACCTAACTAACCTAAGGACATCACACAACACCCAGCCATCACGAGGCAGAGAAAATCTCTGACCCCGCCGGGAATCGTACCCGGGAACCCGGGCGTGGGAAACGAGAACGCTACCGCACGACCACGAGATGTGGGCTGAATTTTATGAATAAACAGTATACCCTATTCTGTATAATTGAGTTTCTTGTCGTGAGATCCTTTGTTTCCAGCACAGACAGCAGCTTAGAGCCCATGGCGGAATCCATTCTCAAACAGGCATTTGCCTTGGAAGGAAGGCGTCTCTGATGCGTCAGTATTCTGCAGGCGTTTACCTGGTTGTTTGCTGTGCGGTCCAACCGCGAACGACTGCGCGCACAGGCGTGACAGCACATGAGGAAAAACGTAGAAGGAGCACGTGTTTCCATAGTAATTTCTCATGATCAGCATGACATCCGGTCTGTCGGTGGCGGATATCGCGGAGACGCCTGCGCGTGGCGCGGCCGCACATTGCAGAACCCCGCGTGTGCGGTGGCGCGAGTCGGCGTTGGGTGCGCTCCAGTGGAAACGGGATGGCGGGTGGTGCGTGCTTCGCGATCGAAAGATTTCTAACTGTATAATTACGTGTGGTTGGCATTTCATTGCGGTATTCCTTGCGTTATCGGAATGAAAAAGCTTCGCAATTGTTTAAATATTCCATATATAACCCACTATCACGTAAATTGTCTATATAAACAATATTCGACGCATTATCTCAACTGTGTGAACAATATTCCATACACCGCAATCGATTTCCTGCCAGTTCATTTCAAGTAGGTACCCAACTCATACAACTATAGTCGGTGGTGACTTCAATCTACCCTCAATATGCTAGAAAAATTACACGTTTATAACCGGCGGCAGGCATAAAACGTCATCCGAAATTGTACTGAATGCTTTCCCAGAAATTTATTTTGAACAATTAGTTCATGAGTCCACTCGAAGCGTAAATGGATACGAAAGCATACTTGACCTCTTAGCAAAAAATAATCCTGGGCAAATATCAAGTATGACGAATTAATGCTGCTTGAATGGATACCGTAACACCACAGCCATCAAAAAGAAACGCCAACAACACGTGTTTAAAAAAGTTGATAAAAATGCTCTTAACGCTTTTTTAACAGTCTCCACTCCTTCCGATCTCATCTTGTAAGCGTGGAAAAGATGTGGAATGATTTCAAAGAGATATATACCACATAAATTAATAAGCGATGGTACTGATCCTCCACGGTACACAAAACGGGTCAGATCGCTGTTGCAGAAGCAACGGAAACAGAGTGCCAAATGTAAAGGAAGGCAAAATGTTTAAAATTGGCAGAAGTTCGGAATATAGCGCGTACTTCAATGCGAGATGCTTTTAATAGTTTCCACAACGAAACTCTCTCTAGGAATCTGCCAGAAAACACACAGAGAATCTGGTCATACATAAAGCACAGCAGTGGCAAGACGCAATAACAACCGTGAAGTCACTGACGACAGTGCCACCAAAGCAGAGTTATTAAACACGGTTTCCCGAAACTCCTTCACCAAAGAAGACGAAGTAAAATCCCTGAATTCCAATCAAGAACAACTACCAAGATGAGAAACACAAAAATAGATATCCTTGGTGTAGCAAAGCAGCTTAAATCACTTAATAAAGGCAAGGCCTCCGATCCAGATTGTATACCAGCCAGGTTCCTTTCAGAGTATGCTGATACAATGGCTCCATATTTCGAAATTATTATACAACCGCTCGCTCACAGAAAGATGCGCACCTAAAGACTGGAAAATTGCTCAAATCACACCAACACCCAAAAATGGAAATAGGAGTAATCCGATGAATTGTAGACTCACATCACTAACGTCGATCTGCAGTAGGGTTTTGGAACATATACTGTGTTCGAACATTATGAATTACTTCGAAGAAAACGATTTATTGACACATAGTCATCACGGATTCAGAAAATATCGTTCTTTTGAAACACAACTTGCTCTTTATACTCATGAAGTAATGAGTACTATCGACAGGGGATGTAACATTGATTCCATATTTGTAGATTTCCAGAAGGCTTTCGACACAGTTCCTAACAGGCCTCTTCTAATCAAACTGCGCGCTTGTGGGATATCGCCTCACTTGTGCGACTGGATTCGTGATTTCTTTTCAGTAAGATCACAGTTCGTATTAATAGAAGGAAACTCATCGATTAAAACAGAAGTAATATCTGGCGTTCCTCAAGGAAGTGTTACAGGCCCTCTTTTGTCCTTGACGTATATTAACGACATAGGAGACAATCTGAGTAGCCGTCTTAGATTGTTGGCAGATGATGCTGTCATTTACCGTCTTGTAATGTCATCAGATGACCAAAACGAATTGCCAAACGATGTAGATAATTAATCTGTATGGTGCGAAAAGTGGCAATTGACCCTGAATACAGAAAAGAATGAAATTATTCACGTGAGTACTAAAAGAAATCCCCTAAATTTCGATAACGGGATAAGTCACACAAATCTGAAGGCTGTAAAATTAACTAAATACTTAAGGATTTCAGTTACAAATGACCTAAATTGGAACGATCACATTGATAATGTTGTGGGTATAGCAAACCAAAGACTGCGATTCATCGGCAGAACACTTAAAAGGTGCAACAGGTGTACTAAAGAGACTGCTTACACCACGCTTGTCCGCCATATTTTGGAGTATTGCTGTGCGGTGTGGGGGCCGGCCTGGGTGGCCGAGCGGTTCTAAGCCCTTCAGTCCGGAACCACGCCTCGGGCATGGATGTGTGTGATATCCTTAGGTTAGTTAGGTTTAAGTGGTTCTAGGGGACTGATGACCTCAAATGTTAAGCCCCATAGTGCTCAGAGCCATTTGAACGATTTTTTTGCTGTGTGGGATACACATGAGGTGGGAATGACATGAGATCGAAAAAGTTTAACAATAGGCGGCTCGTTTTGTTCTGTCACGAAATAGGGGAGATAGAGCCACAGACATGATACATGAATTGGAGTGACAATCAAGGCGGTTTTCGTTGTGACGGGATCTTCTCATGAAATTTCCATCACCAGTTTTCTCCTCCGATTGCGAAAACCTTCTGTTGGCATCCACCTACAGAGGTAGAAATGATTATCACGATAACGTAAGAGAAATCTGGGCTCTCACAGAAATATGCAAGTGCTCGTTTGTCCCCCGCGCCGTTCGAGAGTGGAACGGTAGAGAGACAGCATGAAGGTGGTTCATTGAACGCTCTGCCAGGTACTTTATTGTGAATAGCAGACTAATCACGTAGATGTAGATTTAGATGCACAGCCAAATTCTTTAAATGAATAAAGAAACTATATTCCATACACAGTCTCGTATTCTATAAATTGTTTAATAAACAAATACCACACATTGTCTAAATTGTTTAAAAAATATTCCATACGCTACAATCGATTTTTGTTCAAATACCGTATCATCTGAATCTTTTTCGCACCAGTCTGCGGGAGGGGTAGGGCTGTGGGATCTATTATAGTGCGAGAGGTTAATTAATTGATCTATTTAATTATTTAGATAATCAAATTGATGTTGAGCCGTGACTGACTGCGGTGCTCTTGGCAGGATAGTTTCACGCTCTTTGCGGCGTCTTGGTTGTCTAGCGCCCTGTATTAAGGGCGGCCGCGGCTCGCGAGGTGAGACTCTGTCGGCGGCAGTGACAGAGGGAATACAGAGCACGGAGCACACCAAGTAGTCAGTCGGCGCTTTATGTCCTGCTAGGACGCTCGGTGTTGACATTATAGCGCCTGGGTTTGGCGGCGAGCGGAACTGAAGCGCCGAAGCAGTCACTGGTCAAGATAGGCTCTGTTTAAGAGTCGTGTCCATCTTGAATGCTGAGGAGAGCGCGGGAGTTTCCCCTGGCGTGCATGTTAGCGGCGGGCTCCTGAACTAACTTTCAATGGTGAGCCATTTTGTGGTGGAACTTTTGGATGTCAGTGCTCCGTGTAGCCACTTAGATTTTCATTAGTCATTCCATAAACCACTTGGATGAGGTTCAAGTGGCTCTGAGCACTATAGGACGTAACTTCTGAGGTCATCAGTCCCCTAGAATTTAGTACTAATTAAACCTAACTAACCTAAGGACATCACACACATCCATGCCCGAGGCACGATTCGAACTTGCGACCGTAGAGGTCGCACGGATCCAGACTGTAGCGCCTAGAACCGCCCGGCCATTCTGGCCGGCCGGGATGCTTGGTACTGCAAGTCCACGTACCTGCACTGTGCAGTGGTTCCGATGCATTAAAAGTGTGGCCGATATTCGGCGATTCTTTTTTCTTATTATTGTTAATATGTTAAGTGGTCAATTTTATGAATCAAACTTTATTCTCTGTATAAAAATTCAGCCGCCAATTTAAATTGGAGTTGCCAACTTCTTTCTTGTTCCAACTGTAATAGTAACAATTTTGCGCCCTTAGACGGTGCTTTGGTATTTAAGGTTGTGTGCAAGTTGTCTGGTCATTATTACCTTGAACTAGTTGTGGTTTATAAATTTATCAAATGAAATTTCACGTCGTTGGAGACTGTTTATTGAATTATTGCTTTAATAGTAACTGTGGTTGTCACGGTATAAGGTTTAATATCGCTTTCTGCATTTGGCGCTACTCAGTACTTGGCTGTTAGTTTTAGTTTAGTGTATAAATACTGCGTTTGTGTGTTCTAGAAACCATTACTGGTGTACGACAGCCCTCCTTTCTGTTGTTGTCACTTGAGGTCTTGAGCACAGATTTCAGACGCATGGCCAATGAGGACGCCAATTGTCGATAGTGTGCTGATTGATGTCTAGATCTTTCAGGCTATCATAACATCATATTGCCGAATGTTTTGCGCAATAGTTAATTCGCGTAGGTATGAGATCCTGCTAGTTGAGTATTTTTTAAACCTAATAGCTTTTACATATTGTTATTTTTCATATTTACAAGGCCTAATAATTTACTAGTGAACTCAGATCTGTAGTTATGTTAAAGGTATATTTCTTTAAAGTAATCTTTGTTAATTTTATGTTGGAGCCATAAGGATGTTTTCTTTTAAAACTTTTTTATACATTGTTGTCATTGCTTTTATACAATTAAATAATCAGTGTAGACCACCACAATTTGTATATACTAATTAATCATTGTGTTTCAATTAATGTGGTGAAAATAAATTTTGGTTTGCTCAAATGGGGTCAGCATTCCACTCCAGCAGCCCATGTGCCCTGCTTACCAATCCTATACCTCACCAGATACCAAAAACGTGCTTGTATCAGCGAGAGGAGTTTCCAGAGGGATGGGGGAGGAGGAGGTGGAGGGGGAAGAGGAGGATGGAGAGGGGTGCGGGAACAATAGGTTAAGGACCTGTCAATCAAATGAGAACAACAGGTTTCCCTCTGAATGTAGACTTGGCGAAATGCAGTCAACCTGCAATGTGTACCGATGGCGCTGTTGTCCTACTACTATCAGGTGGTGAGAGATGGATATCAGGAATTGAGTAAGAAATGTAGGAGAGTAAGAGGACAATATCAGGAGAATTCAGACTGAAAAGGACAGGGTGTACCGAACATGTAATCAGGATAAATATGGACAGAAAGACAAAAAGAGTTTCAGAAATAACAGGGAGGACTAAAGGGAAGACAGTAAGTAAGGAAGTTGTTGAACTATGAAAAGAATGATCGGAAATGTGGAACAAGGTGGAAGGAAAGGAAAGTTGGGGAAAGGAGTACATGCGGACCAAAACGGCAGAGACCGATAGATAGTCCAAAGTGGAACAGACAAGAGAAGAGGATACTGAAGATCTCGAAAGAAGAGTAGGGGAATAGAAAAAGAGAGGCTGATTCGGTTCTAACAGAAGATGAGAAAACTGCAATTTATGAAGGGGCTACCGATACTTTCTACAGAGACCATAACACAAGAAGAAAAAGAAGTATTCTTTCGAATTGAAATAAAATACTTGAGGCTTCATTTTCTATTCTTGAAAAGTTGTGTACATAGTTCCGCGTAGTCAGCGCATACACAACTTTCTCACTAGAGCGCGCCTCGCTAAGCACAACAGCACAGGCACAGCACCAGAGATATATGTGAGAATAAGATTAATGTACCAATACCAAAGGGACTTCAGGTTGTCAATTGGAAATAGCATCTAGAACCAAGTTAAGTAATCTTTATGCTTGTTATTATTTTAATAAATGTGTGTGAAAATTAATCAAGTTCTGTTTAAAGTTGCTCACCGTCAATGTGCTACTCTAAGTGTGAAAGTGGCATTTTTATCGTCTGACCTAATGGCAGAAGATAAACACGCCACGAAGAGACCACGAGACATATTGCTGACACTCGCCTATTTCGTTAGAGTGACAAGTCAGATAATCTGATGGTGTGTGTATTGAAGGTCTTACAGTACGCACACCACAAAAAGTTACCACGCTGTGCATGGATTATCCACAGAAAAGGTAACCCGGAGCCTGATGTACCTTTTGTGCCCTTTGTGCCGCTGGCATCGTGTATTGAGATTCACAGTTGTAGCTCTGGTCGCGTCTGCGGTTTGGGTTTGAAGACTCTCGCTTTCTGGAAGCAACTTCGGAAGGCGGAAAAAAAAAGGAAGGAAGGAAGGAGGGAGAGGCAGCGGTGCGGTGCGGCCTGCGGCAGATGTTCCGGCTCGCGGCGATCGTCCAGAAGAGGGAGCGGCTGTCAGCGAGCAGCGGAACTCGTCGTGGCGCGGCGTCTTTTATTGGCAGGCTCGGTGGCCGGCCGGCGCTGAATAGGGAACGACTCCGCGGACTTCTCCGCAAAGGACGGCGAGAGCGCAGCGTCTTCTGCATTTGGCGTCCGGTGTGGAGAAAGTCGAGGCGGCCGTTGGTAAAAGGAGAAGCGGCGGCCGGCCGGCCGGAATTCCGCCTGAGCGGCAGCGACACGGCTTGGCCACTCTACAAGTCGTCCACTTGTTCGGCCGTAGTACTGTAAACTGTGGTGGACGTAAACGGTTTTTTAATTCAAAAGCAAAAGTAGATACTTTTAGAAGAAAGAGAAACACAAAATTACAAGGAATTATGTGTCTAGATCTTGTGTCTAGCTTTAAACTTTTAATTACATTCATGTTCATAAATAAAGGATAATGCTGATACATGTTGAAACAACGCTCTGGTGGGCGGTTTGCGGATTTAAATCACCTCGGGGTATGACCATGCCGTGCACTTGACCTGCGGTCGTCGCACGGTGGCGCTGGCAGCAGTCCACATGCGCAGAGGTGTGTTGGTGCATGTCGGAGTACTGTGCAGTGAGTAATTGTGCAGACGTTTTCAGAGATGCTAATAGTGACTGTGTGTTGAAAATGGCTCAAAGAACACATACTGATGACATTATGAGAGGTAGAACACCAGGGCGACTGGAGGCTGGTCAAACACAGCAGGTCGTAGCACAGGTCCTCCGTGTGCCACAAAGTGTGAGCTCAAGATTATGGCAACGATTTCAGCAAACAAACGTGTCCAGGCGCTACAGTGCATGACGTCCACAGTGTACAACATCATCAGTGCCCGCAGACGGCCCCAGAGTACTGCACGTAGCCTTGGTCGGGACCTTACCGCAGCCATTGGAACAGTTGTCTCCAGACACACAGTCTAGAGACGACTGAACAGACAAGGTTTATTCGCCCGGAGACCTGCAAGGTGCATTCGACTGACCCCTGGTCAAAGGAGAGCCCGTAAAGCCTTTCGTCAAGAACACAGTACATGGTCATTGGAACAGTGGTCCCAGGTTATGTACACAGATGAGTCCAAGTATAGTCTGAACAGTGATTCTCGCCTGGTTTTCATCTGGCGTGAACCAGGAACCAGATACCAACCCCTTGGTGCCGTTGAAAGGGACCTGTACGGAGGTCGTGTTTGATGGTGTGGGATGGGATTATGACTGGAGCACGTACACCCCTGCATGTCTTTGACAGAGAAACTGTAACAGGTCAGGTGTATCGGGACGTCATTATGCACCAGTACGCCAGCCTTTTCAGGGGTGCATCCTATGATAATGCATGGCCCCACCGAGCTGCCATCGTGGAGGAGTGTGGAGGAGTACCTTGAAACAGACGATATCAGGCGAATGGAGTGGCCTGCCTGTTCTCCAGACCTAAACACAATCGTGCACGTCTGGGATGCTCTCGGTCGACGTATCGCTGCACGTCTTCAAACTCCTAGGACACTTCAGGAGCTCCGACAGCCACTGGTGCAAGAATGGGGAGGCTATGCCCCAGCAGCTGCTCGACCACCTGATCCAGAGTATGTCAAACCGCTGTGTGGCCTATGTACGTCTACATGGTGATCATATCCCATAGTGATGCCGGGGTACATGCGCAGGAAACAGTGGTGTTTTATAGCACATGTTTTGGGATGGTTTTCTCAACTTATCAGGAAAACTGTTGACTTACAGATCTGTGTCGTGTGTGTTCCCTGTGTGCCTATGTTATTAGCGCCTGTTTTGTGTAGTCCCCCATTGTGCGGCATCACATTCTGCAATTATCCTTAATTTATGAGCATGAGTGTAGTTTTGTGTCCTAACTCATAATTTTATAACAAAGCAAAAGTAAAACCTACGTGTGCCCACAGAGCGAGGTGAATAGAAAAGATAGTGTTGCTTCTATTTATTGGTCCTTTGGGTGGATATGGACATTCCAAAACCCATTTAGAATGTAGGAGAATAAGAAAAAAACTATATTTTCTTCAAAACATGTTTTATTCTGAACGAAACTAAGAACAGTGCATGTAGTATGACTTTTTATTCTGTTTTCCAAATAGTGTTATATACCTAATTACGATCTGTAACATTAAACTGATTAACTTGGTTCGTTTGTTAATGCATTAATTCACTGAAATCATTTAAAAATATCATGGCTGGCCGCTGTAGCCGAGTGGTTCTAGGCGCTTCAGTCCGGAGGCGCGCTGCTGCTACGGTCGCAGGTTCAAATCCTGCCTCGGGTATGGATGTGTGTGATGTCCTTAGGTTAGTTAGGTTTAAGTAGTTCTAAGTTCTAGGAGAGTGATGACCTCAGATGATAAGTCCCATAGTGCTCAGAGCCATTTGAACCATTTTTGAATGATCATTTCTTTGTATCTACAACTCGTAGGTACCCCCCAGGGGTAACGGTGAGCTTTAGAAATACATCTCCTTGATTGAAAAATGATTCCTGACCTGTCAAATGAAATATGTTATTTGGCCTCGATTTAAAAAAATCTCTAAATAACAAATTTTGCATCTCAATAAAAAGCTTATTTTTTCTATATACTTTCATTTTTTTATACTTTAATTCTCTGTCCTTTATACTTTAATTCTCAACTAAAAGCTTTTTTTTTCCAACCTGTATATGTACTCTAATCTACACTCATGCACATAAGTTAAGGATAATGCTGATACATGGTGAAACAACGCTTTGGTTGTCGGTTTGCAGGTTTAAATCACCTCGGGGTATGGCCTTTGGGTGCACCTGACCTGCGGTCGTCGCACGGTGGCGCTGGCAGCAGTCCACATACGCAGAGGTGTGTTAGTGCATGTCAGACTACGATGCAGCAAGTTAGTGTGCAGAAGTTTTCAGACATGCTAATGGTGACTGTGTGTTGGAAATGGAGCAAGGAACACATATTGATGAGGTGTAGAATACTAGGGCGACTGAAGGCTGGTCAAACACGGCAGGTCGTAGCACGGGCCTTCCGTGTGCCACAAAGTCTGATCTCAAGATTCTGGCAACGTTAGCAGCAGACAGGAAACGTATCCAGGGGCTACAGTACGGGACGTTCACAGTGAAAACACCATAAGAAGACCGATATCTCACCATCAGCGCCCGCAGACGGTCACGGAGTACTGCAGTTAGCCTTGCTCGGGACCTTACTGCAGTCACTGGAACAGTTGTCTCCAGTCATACAGTCTACACACGACTGAACAGACATGGTTTATTCGCCCAGAGACCTACAAGGTACATTCCACTGATCACTGGTCACAGGAAAGCCCGTAAAACATGGTGTCAAGAACACAGTACATGGTTATTAGGACAGTGGTCCCAGGTTTTGTTCACGGACGAGTCCAGGTATAGTCTGAACAGTGATTATCGCCTGGTTTTCATCTGGCGTGAACCAGAAACCAGATACCAACCCTGTAATGTCCGTGAAAGCGACATGTATGGTGCTCGTGGTTTCATCGTGTGGGGTGTAATTGTGATTTGTGCCGGCCGCAGTGGCCGCGCGGTTCTGTGCGCTACAGTCTGGAGCCGAGCGACCGCTACGGTCGCAGGTTCGAATCGTGCCTCGGGCATGGATGTGAGTGATGTCTTTAGGTTAGTGAGGTTTAATTAGTTCTAAGTTCTAGGCGACTGATGTCCTCAGAAGTTAAGGCGTATAGTGCTCAGATCCACTTGAACCTTTTTTTTTGTGATTTGTGCACTTACACCCCTGCATGTCTTTGACAGAGGAACTGTAACTGGTCAGGTTTATCGGGACGTCATTTTGCACCAGTATGTCCACCTTTTCAGGGGTGCAGTGGGTTCAACGTTAATCCTAATGGATGATAACGCACGGTCCCACCGAGCTGCCATCTTGCAGGAGTACCTTGAAGCAGAAGATATCAGACGAATGGAGTGGCCTGCCTGTTCTCCAGACCTAAACCCTGTCGAGCGCGTCTGGGGCGCACTCTGTCGACGTATCGCTGCATTTATTCAAACCCCTAGGACACTTCAGGAGCTCCGACAGGCACTGGTTAAAGAACGGGAGACTGTACCCCAACTGCTGCTCGACCACCTGATCCACAGTATGCCAACCCGTTGTGCGGCCTTTGTACGTGTGTGTGGTGATCAAAGGCCATTTTGATGTCGGGGTACATGCGCAGGAAAGTGTGGCGTTTTGTAGCAAATGTGATTCGGGACGGTTTTCTCAACTTATCACCAATGCCGTGGACTTACAGATCTGTGTCGTGTGTGTTCCCTACGTGGCTATGCTATTACCTCTTATATTTGTGTAGTGCCACGTTGTGTAGCACCACATTCTGCAATTATCCTTAATTTCTGGGCATGAGTGTACATTGAGCAAGCATTAAAGGAAACAAAAGAAAAAATTGGTGTAGGAATTAAAATCCATGGGGAAGAAATAAAAACTTTGAGGTTTGCCGACGATATTGTAATTCTACAGAGACAGAAAAGGACTTGGAAGAGCAGATGAACGGAATGGACAGCGTCTTGAGGATACAAGATGAACATCAACAAAAGCAATACGAAGATTAGACGAATTAAATCAGGTGATGCTGAGGGAATTAGATTAGGAAACGAGACACTTAAAGTACAGAGTTTTGCTATTTGGGGAGCAAAATAACTGATGATGGTCAAAGTAGAGAGGATATAAAATATAGACTGACTATGGCAAGGAGTACTTTTCCGAAGAAAAAAATTGTTAATATCGAGTATAGATTTTAGTGTTTGGAAGTCTTTTCTGAAAGTATTTGTACGGGGTGTATCCATGTACGGAAGTGAAACGTGGACGATAAATAGTTTAGACAAGAAGAGAATAGGAACTTTCGAAATGTAGTGCTACAAAGAATACTGAAGATAAGATGGGTAGATTACGTAACTAATTCGGAGGTGCTGCGCGGAATTGCGGAGAAGAGAATTTGTGGCACAACTTGACTAGAAGGAGGGATCGGTTGGTAGAACATGTTCTGAGGCATCAAGGGCTCACCAATTTAGAATTGGAGGGAAGCGTGGAGGGTAAAAATCGTAGAAGGAGACCAAGAGATGAATACTCTAAGCAGAATACACTAAGAAGAATGTAGCTTGCAGTAGTTTTTCGGAGATGAAGGGGCTTGCACAGGAAAGAGCAGCATGGAGAGCTACATCAAACCAGTCTCTGGACTGAAGACCACAACAACAACACCAACATGCTTTAACCACAGCATTGTCTCCTGCGTTGAGATCAGGGCCAGATGGTTCTTCATAGTCTCCAAATTGTTGGTCTCCTGAAGGAACACTGGCGATCACTGTTCCTATTTACTTCAAAAATACCGGAAATATAACTGTACGCTTCAGTTAGCTGAAACACAAGTCGAATTTGAGACATTTTAAAACGGAACTTTTGCTTATCGAAACGGGATTGCGAATTTGCATTACAGGTACTTAAATTAAAAGAAATAATTTAGACTGATATTTACATAAATTTAGAAGTAAGCAAATTCAGCACCACATCCAATGTCTGTCATAGAGGAAACGAAAAATCAACAGAGGGTATCGCCAGCTTTGACATTTGTAATTTCCCTGTCAGATTTGTTCACTACCAACGCAGAACAAAAATATTTGAATGGTATTCCCATTTGTAGTCCGACCGGTTCTAGGCGCTACAGTTTGGAACCGCGCGAAAGCAACGGTCGCAGGTTCGAATCCTGCTTCGGGCATGGAAGTGTGTGATGTCCTTAGGTTAGTTAGGTTGAAGTAGTCCTAAAATCAAGGGAACTGATGACCACTGCAGTTACGTCCCAGAGTGCTCAGAGACATTTGAACCATTTTGTAGTCCGACATGACAGCACAGAACTTTTCTGCAAGTTTCATTTCTCTTCACTCCGTTATTTCTATAAGGTATGCCTTATTGAAAAGTAGACTAGTGTAGAAGCGTTGTATGTTATTTCAGTGGGTGAATGTTTCTACCCAGAGATGGTATTCTCAGTTGCACAAGCTTTGCAGCAATTTTCTCACCCTGAGAGCTGTTTCCGCAGTTCGTTACGTAATGAATTCCTCCCGATCAGCAAAAATGAGCAGTTATCTAATATCTTTACGCCGAAGGGAGCTGCACTTCACAA
Source organism: Schistocerca gregaria (assembly GCF_023897955.1). Lineage (NCBI taxonomy): Eukaryota > Metazoa > Arthropoda > Insecta > Orthoptera > Acrididae > Schistocerca > Schistocerca gregaria. The sequence goes on along the minus strand of NC_064921.1, from coordinate 799,589,931 downwards.
ATTTATCGCAAGATCAAAGAGGTGTACGGAGATCATTGTCTATCTGTGCACCATATTCGATTGTTGTCAGCGCTATGGGCTGGGATGTATGACCAAGAAGACTCTCGAGCTCCTTCAAAAATTTCGGTGAAAAGTCCTGAAACATAGTCGTTATAGCCCTTATATCACCCACACGCATATCTTTAGCCCATTAAAACAATCTCTGAAAGATCGGAGGTACACCTGTGACAAGAAAGTCCAGGGCACCGTGGAAAACTGGAGTTTTTTAGTGAAACCACTCCCTTCCCGTGTACTGTTATCGCTGTATCAATGTCAATGGCAGTTATGTATGTTGCACCGTTCCACATGAACTGTAATTATAATGCTGTTATTTAAGTTTCGTTACGTATAACTGTAGTATTCGTTTCATTTGGGCACGTCTTATATCCACTCCATTTTTACGGTACTGTGCGGAAGATCCAGGACGTGGCTTTGTACTGCAGAAGAATGGAACCAAAAGTTGTTACCATATTCTTGTAATGGTCTTGCCACTATTGAACACTACTTCAACCAACGTCCTTCAGATTCCAAAGCCATTACCTTATTCCTTATACAGCTCACTAACTTTATCCTAACAGAAAAGTATTACTCATTTGAGTGGAAGGTATGCAAACAAATCCTTGGCACAGACGTGCGCAATGGCTTGGCACCGTCTTGTGCTGACCTGTCTATGGGCCATCTAGACGAAACCTTGCTAGTCTTCCAAAACCCCCAGCTCATGGTCTCGCTAAAATTATTGATGAGATTTCCATGATATGCACATAGGCAATCTATCCTCATTCCTTCACAACTTCAACACCTTCTCTCCCATCCATCTCACCTGGGTCTCCTCAACCCAGCGTGCCACTCTCCTGGACGTTGACCTCCTCGTTTTGATGGTCCCATCGACACCTATGTCTACATCAAAACCGCCAACATCCGACTGTATCTGTATTTCGACAGATGCCATCCCTTCCACATCATAAAATCCCTCCCCTACATCACAGCCACCTAGAGACAGTGTATCGCCTATGACAAGGACTCTCTTCCCAATATACTGAAGGTCTAACATATGCCTTCATGCATAGGCACTATCCCCCACACCTTGTCAGCAAATATATTTCCTTTGCCGTAACCCTATACCTCCCAGTCCTGCCATCAGCCCCAAAAACCAGCTACAGAGGAGACCACCTTCATCACCCAGTATCATCAGACTGAAACAGCTGAATCACATCCCTGTCAATGCCTTCAGTATCTACCATAATATCCTGAACTGAGGGAATCAAGATCCTTCCCATCCCTCCGAAAGCGGCGTTTCATCGCCCACTCAACCTCCACAACATCCCAGTCCATCCCTATCCCACTTCCAATTCTAAGCCATTAGTGCAGGGATCATATCCCTATGAAAGACCCAAGTGCAGAACTTGTGCAGTCCACCCTCTCAGCACTTGTTAAACCAGTCCTGCCACATTCCCATCCTACTTTGAAGGAGACTAGTCCACCTGCAGCCATTTCAAATAACAGCTCAGCTGCAATGACTGAAAACCTTTTTGTGTTGATATGACTGCCAACCAGCTGTCCACCAGGATGAATGGCCACCACCAAACTATGGCCAAGAGCTAAGTGGACCATCCTGTGGCACTATACGCAACTGAACATAACATGTTTGGCTTCTATGGCTATTTCGCAACCATGGGTATCGGGATTCATTCCTCCAACACTAGCTTATCATCCTGGCCTCACTGTGAGGGAACGTACTGTCCCCATACTCTACACCCAACGGCTTCCACCCTACTTGTCCTATCCTCACAAGTCCTGCCTGTCACCTTCGTTAAGAACAGCTCTCTGCCAATGCATCCACCAGTCTTTTCCCTTTGTCTGCTACTCTCTTTTTCTGTTCCCCTTTTCCATATTTTTTCTTGCCTCTCCCGCAGGTTGTCAATGCTGTGCATAGCAGCCTTGACCTGCCACCATCTAGTTTGTAGTCCTTGCATGCTCTGTCAGGCAACGATAACTACTTTGCCCCTATCAATACCCTGTTATTCCTCCCAATTCCCCATCCCACTTCAGACAACTACAACTGCTTCTGTTCGATGCAACAAAATTACATTTTGCCCTGAGTGGCCGTAGATAATGTTCATGCGTGCATGAGGTGTGACTGTTTCTGTGAATGTGTATGTGTTTTCCCTCCTGAAAAAGGCTTTGGGTGAAAGCACAATGTGTAACAAACATTTGTTGTCCCTGTCTCCAACTCAATGCGTCATCTTCACAGTGAGCAGCAATCTGTTTCTTTTCATAATATTGTTAAAGTTCTGATTTTCATTTGTGCTTGGAAAAGTACAAGATTTTCGCAAGTTCTCAAACGGTAATAAGTTGCGGTAATTATTGTACCTACTTTGTACATGGTGAGTTAGCTAGAGGTGTACACATAAATGTTGAGAATTAAAAACAACCAAAGTAAAAAAAGTAATAATAATAAATGTGCATCAGTCTACATATTATTCACCCACAGGACCAATGAGAAAGGTACTTACTCAGTGTCGAGACCATGAAAGGAAGGACTGTAAAAAAGTGAGGAAGACCAAGAGTATTTCTACTTGTTACCATAATCATATGGCGCAGTGGTTCGCACACTCGACTCGGGTTCCATAGGACGAGAGTTCAGATCTGCGTCCATCCATCTTCATGTACGTTTTCGATGATTTCTGTAAAACCCTTAAGGCAAATGCTGGGATGGTTCTTCAAGTTGCACCCTTTACATAATTTTTTGGATAAATACTTCTGAACATGGTGTACACAAAATAAAATTCAGAGCATTCCGAAATACTTCTGAGCACGGTAAAGATGGCTACACGGTGGTTAGCTGTTTTATTTTAATGGTCTGTGTAAGACTAAGCTATGTGTGGTGGAGAGTGCTGAGGAGGGAAGGGGGGAGAGGGGGTGAGGCGAGGATGGAGGGGGAGGGCGGAGGTGTTACAAAGCACAGCTGGGTTAGCTCCATCTTTTTGGATAATTGTTCTATTCTTTTCTATTTCACCCTATGTACGATCTTACATATTTTTAAGTATCCTGCCTGCCGTCAACTTGGATTTTCTTTTTTCAATTTCCTGCCAACCACCATCTATAATTTGTAACTCTCTTGGTATTTGACATATTTAATTTTTTTAATTTTCCACCGTACACCATCTTCAGATTTTTAAATTTCCCACCAGCTGCTACCTATAATTGTTAAATGTCCGAAATCCGCCAGCTTGGATTTTGAATTCACACTTGCGCCATCTTGACTGCTGGTGCCATGACTATAGTGCCGACTAGCAACGGAAACTTGAACTATGAATTTGGTAGTACCTTGTATGTTTCTAGCCCTCACAATCGTCACATACAGGGTGGAAAGCATTTAAACCGACAAACTCTGGGAGGTTGCAGCGGACATCAAAACAAATATTTTTCCCTTATGTCATTCTTTCCTATGAGGTGTATTTAAAGCGGTAGAGGGATATTTCTCTGGCGGCAAATTAACTAAACCAACAAACACTTTTCCATTCTTTTATGACCAAGAGACAACACATTAACACAACACAATTTCAATAACAGTAGATTTTCAAAAATTCCTCCGTTGACACGTAAACAAAGGTTACACCGTCGGATCATGTTCTGTCTGACACAGGCAAAAACCCCAGGAGTATCCTGAATTGTTCCTGCTGCTGCTACTATCCGGGCAACCAGATCCTCTTGTGCCGCAACAGGAGTTGCGTAAACAAGGTTGCGCATCTGTCCCCACACAAAAAAGTCCAGAGGGGATATATCTGGTGATCGAGCAGGCCATGGTACAGGACCACCTCTGCCAATCCACGTCGTAAGTGAAATGGACTAACAATTGCTCTCGAAGGACTGTTCTTACATTCACCTGATTCGTCCCCATGTTATGTGCTATTGCACGAATGCTGTTTGAAGGATCCCGCTCCAAATGCTGCAAGACAGCTTCCTCAAATTGTAGCTTTTTACCGTGCGCCGGCGTCCCTGTCCAGGTTATCTGCTAAATGACCCGGTCTCACAAAAATGTTGAAATGTGTGTGTGAAATGTTATGGGACTTAACTGCTGAGGTCATCAGTCCCTAGACTTACACACTACTTAACCTAAATTATCCTAAGAACAAACACACACAACCATGCCAGAGGGAGGACTCGAACCTCAGCCGGGACCAGACCCGGTCTCACGCAGACGTTGGTACACAGCAACAAACGTCGTACGATGCAGGATACGGCGATTACGATATGTTTGTTGATAAACTCGCTGTGTAGCTCGTCCGTTGTGGTGCGCTACGTAGTACGCACCAACCACATCAGTGTACTGACTCCAGGTGTATCGCTCCATTAGTAAACAGAGACAATGCACTACTACACTGACGGACAGCAGTTGCCTATAACTGAAGAGCGTAATACGCCCTCTAACAACTGAAGATCGTAATACGGTCTCTAACAACTGAAGGGCGTAATACGGCCTCCACCGGTTTAAATAATCCTCACCGGAAAAAATGATATTAGGGAAAATTTTGGTTTTAATGTCCCCTACAACCTCCCAGAATTTGTCGGTTTAAATACTTTTCACCCTGTATTACGAATACAAATTCCCTGATTTTTTTTAATAATCCAGAAGTAAACATGTAGTTTTACAATTTACGTAACTAATATAGCTATGATTCTGCAACTTTTTATTCTGCAAATAATTCATAGCCTTATTTGTGCACCTCCAACATCTTTAATATCAGGAGTTGGCACCATAGCACAATGATATGTAATGACTATCACATGTGATTAATAAGAACTTAGCAAACGAGAGAAATAAAACCAGTATTAGTTACAAATTCACATCTATCACCGTCGATAGAGTGCATTAAAGTGTAACACAAATATGCAGTAGTTATCCTACAAAAATGACAGTACCGATGGACCTTATCAAAGCCGAATTATTTGCTATTTTCTAGGTAGTTTCCACAGTACTATGGGGAGTAGAATGTCATCGAAGTACCGTTGCGCTGTAAGCGTGCCGCGGATGATAACCAAAGCAATGCTGCTAGGAAAGAAATGGCACACTGGACCATGACTCCTTGTTGTCGGACCGTATGGCGGGCTACAGTCAGGTTCGTATCCCGCCGCTTCTGGAGCGTCTCCAGACATGTCTTCGCTGGTCATCGGATCTCAGTTCGAAGCTGGACTTTTTTTTTTTTTGATTCATCAGTCTTCTGATTGGATTGATAGGCCTTCCACGAATTCCTCTCCTGTGCCAACCCCTTCATCTGAGAGTAGCACTTGCAAACTTCGTCCTCAATTATCAGCTGTACGTATTCCAATCTCTGTCTCCTTTTCAGTTTTTGCCCTCTACAGCTCTCTCTTGTACAACGGAAGTCATTCCCTGATGTCTCAGCTCATGTTCTATCATCCTGACCCTTCTCCTTGTCAATGTTTTCCACATATTCCTTTCCGCTCCTATTCTACGCAGAATCTTCTTATTCTTTACCTTATCAGTCCACGTAATTTTCAAGATACGTCTGTAGCACCACAGTTCAAATGTTTCGTTTCTCTTCTGTCCCGGTTTCGTCTCTTGGCCAGGAGTGCCCCTTTTGCCAGTGCTGGTCTGCTTTTGAAGTCCTCGTTGCACCGTCCGTCATTGGTTATTTTGCTAGCTAAGTGGTTAGAGTGGTTGTAAGCACTATGGGACTTAACATCTGAGGCCATGAGTCCCCTAGACTTAGAACTACTTAAACCTAACTAACCCAAGGACATCACACACATCCATGCCCGAGGCAGGATTCGAACCTGCGACCGTAGCAGCAGCGCGGACCCGGACCGATGCTCCTAGAACCTCTCGGTCACAGCGGCCGGCTGCTGGCTAAGTGGTGCAATTCCTTAACTTCATCTGCTTTGTGACCATCAATCCCTATGTTAAGTTTCTCGCTGTTTTCATTTTTGCTGCTTCTCATTACTTTCGTCTTTCATTGAATTACTCTCACTCTACATTCTGTACTCATTAGACTGTTCATTCCATTCAGGAGATCACGTAATACTGTTTCACTCAGTAGGGCAAAGTCATCAGCGAAACATATCATTGATATTCTTTGGCCTTGAATTTTTTTCCGTTTTGCAACCAGCACCACGCCAAGTAACGAGCAGCCCTTAGTAGCTCGCCATCACAGTTTTCTTTATTTTAAATATCTTTGTGACTAATGCCCTTTTGGCATATTTATTATTTAATAAATGACAAATAAGTACTGCCAGTCCTTCACGACGATTCCGTACTTATACCCTATCATACTTTTTCAGTCATAATTCTGTGACCATGTTATAGAATAAACACCATTCTTTGATTTAAATTCTGAGGAAGACACTCCTAGCAGTGTTGAAACCAGATTTATTTGTTAAAAATAGTGACTGAGGGCTCTTTTTCTATCAATTTCTTTTACCTTGAATTTTAATTCCACTTGGGAACCTTTGTATTATTCCCATCATTGCTTCTTCGATGTACAGATTGAACAGTTGGGGAAAAATACGACATTCCAGTCTTACACCCTTTTTAGTCCGAGCACTTCCTACTTGGTCGCCCGCTTTTATTATTCCCTCTCGGTTCTTGTACATATTGTTTATTACCCGTCTCTCCCTATAGCTTACCCCATTTTTTCTCAGAATTCTGAACATCTTGCACCATTTTACATCGTCGAAAGCTTTTTCCAGGTAGACAAATCCTATGTACGTGTCTTTATTTTTCTTTACTCTTGCTTCCATTACGAACTGCAAAGTCAGAACTGCCTCTCTGGTGACTTTATCTTTCCTAAAGCCAAACTGATCGTCATCTAACAGATCCTCAATTTTCTTTTCCATTGTTCTGTATATCATTCCTGTCAGCAATTTGGATGCATGAGCTGTTAATCTGATTGTGCGTTATTCTCGCAGTTGTCCGCTCTTGCAGTCTTCATAATTGTGTGGACCATATTTTTCCGAAAGTCAGATGGTATGTCGCCAGACTCATACATTATAGATACAAACGTGAACAGTTGTTCTCTTGCCACTTCCCCCAATGATTTTAGAAATTCTGATGGAGTGTTATCTATGCCTTCTGTCTTATTTGATTTTATGTTCTCCAAAGCCCTTTTAAATTCTAATTCTAATACTGGATCTCCTACCTCTGTCCTGTTGACTACTGTTTCTACTTCTATCACATAAGAAAAATCTTCCCCTGAGTAGAGGCCTTGAACCGGGATGTTGCTCGCGTTGGTGCTGTTTGTAGGTTTCCTCCCTCTGTTGGAGGCCAGACGGTATTGTTTAGTTGGCATGGTTCGTTGTCTGGTTTCTTCTCGTGTTGACTGGCGACACTCGGTTTCGCAAGCGTTGCCTGTCCGCTAGTGGGAGCAGCGGCGGTTATCGATATGTAGTAACTGTTGCCCTATCTTTGGGGGGACGTCGTTGTTTTTCCGGGTCATGTGAGTGTGCCAGTTCGGTTGGGGACTCAGGAGGAGCCAGGTCTGCGCAGTGCCAGAACATGCCGGAACCACTGGCAGCACGCATGGACTGCCGGACGGAAGGGCTGTGGCCATGAGGGTGCACGACCTCGTCGTAAACCGGATCCAGCAAACTTTGAAATGAGTGCATTTCAGTCCAAGTAGAGAAACCTCCACCACTGTGATATCTCTCGATTCTCCAGTAACTTGGGTTCGTGTTGCTGTTCGTAGTGTCACCGAGGCGAAGAGCAGCGAGTGAAGTGCTTGGGGAAGGCGGGTCTGATTAGCTTTCCTCAAATTCTTATTACTGTTTACTGCCTTCAACTTGTTACAATTTGATAAGTTCAACCACCGGTAAATTTCTTGGCTGGTGGCCGCTAACGCCCCAGTTAACTGCCCTGGCGGTTAGTGTGTGTAACGGAAGTGTACGTTTCGTCGCCTTGCCGCTGCTGTCCGGTAGGCGTGTAGCTTTGGCAGCTTGCTTGATTTTAGGCCTCTGGGTGATTCTTCTACTCTGGTGGTAGTGATTCCTTTCTCGTTCTGGGTACTCTAAACACAGTATTCTGGGGACGTAGTGCAGACCACCGGGACCGGCTTTGGCTTATTGTTCCATCGTTGCATTTTGTTTATCGGACGTTAGGTAGCTTCAGCAAGATTATCATTAGTCATTCGTTCGACTGCCACTAGTATGAGTCACCATCTTGTGAAGTGAATGCAACTCTTGGCTGGCTATCTCATCGCTCGCGGAAGTGTTTGTTGCCGGACCTTCTCAGAGATCGATTCTTGGAGTACCGTCTGTGGCCCCTTGGTTCTTGTAAGACATGTGTGTTCTAAAAGGAGGTCTGATGGCCAGTAGTTCAGTGTAATGCTCCTTCAGCCCACGCTTTCTGCGGGTATAATCTGCCTCAGTACTCCTTAAGGAACTTATGTACTGGTCCTTGTGTTTTATTATTGTATTATTTTTTACAATACCTTGTAATGCCTACATTCAAGGTTATATATGCCTAGTTAATAGTTTGGGTCGCCTTCTGGAATAAGTCTAGCAGTGTAGTGGTTCAAATGGCTCTGAGCACTATGGGACTTAACATCTGTGGTCATCAGTCCCCTAGAACTTAGAACTACTGAAACCTAACTAACCTAAGGACATCAAACACATCCATGCCCGAGGCAGGATTCGAACCTGCGACCGTAGCGGTCGCGCGGTTCCAAACTGTAGCGCATAGAACCGCTCGGCCATGTTAAGGGATGTGTTATAAAGTTTACCATCATCTTATTTCGCCCGTTTGGTGATCAGTTGCTTGTTTTTTAATTAATCTTTGCTATTGTATTTACTGTTTTACAGCAGATTTCTAAAGCTTTTTATATTATTGCCGTTCTTTCGAGAATAAGAGGAAGGTAGGAGACAAGGTACTGACAGAAGTAAAGCTGTGAGGACGGGGCGTGAGTCGTTCTTGGGTAGCTCAGATGGTAGAGCACTTGCCCGCGAAAGGCAATGGTCCCGAATTCAAGTCTCGGTCCGGCACACAGTTTCAATCTGCTGCCGAGTGAAAATCTCATTCTGGGACTATCTGCTGTATCTGTGTGGTGATTTGCTAAATTGTAACTCATTGAAAACACTATTATTTACACAGTTGTTTATTCCTTCATTAATAACGTGTGGTATTTTTATTTATTGTTGAGACTGGAATTACTGGTTTAACATAAATTGAGTGTAACTGTAAACGGCAACTAATAGTAACTGATTAATGACCCGTCCACAATCTTGACCGAATCCTGCCTTCGCTTGACTTCCAGGTTTCAGTTCTCTTTCCAGCTATCCGGTGTCTTCTCTGGATTTAACAGTGGAATTCCCGCGGTGCTCTTAATGTTACCACCGTTGAAGATAATTCTACTCCAGTCAATGAGATTTCACCCCGGAGAAGTGTCTGGAGACGCTCCAGACAGCAGCGGCATACCAGCCTCACTGTCGCCCGCCATAAGGCCCGACAACCCGGACTGATGGTCTGAGGTGTCATTTTTTTTCATAGCAGGACCCATTGGTTGTCATCTGCGGCACCCTTACAGCAGAGCGCTAAGTCGACGATATTTTACGACTCGTTTTGTTGCCCTACGTGCCAAGCCATCCTGAGTTTTACATATCAACAAGATAACACCTGTCCACACACACGGCGAAAGTTTCTGCTCCTTGTCTTCGTGCTTGAAAAACCCTACCTCGGCCAGCAACGTCACCGTCTCTCTCCCCAACTGAGAACGCATTACGGGCAGGGCCCTCCAACCGGGTCGGGATACTCGCGATCAAAAGCGCCAGTTACACGGAATTTGACACGATACCCCTCAGGAGGACATCCAGCAACTGCGTCAATGAATAAACTAAACTCCTCCCGTACAGGCCATGAAGGCCCAACGGTACTGACCGACCGCCGTGTCATCCTCAGACCATAGGCGTCACTGGATGCGGATATGGAGGGGCATGTGGTCAGCATACCGCTCTCGCGGCCGTATGTCTGTTTCCGAGACCGGAGCCGCTTCTTCTCAATCCAGTAGCTCCTCAGTTTGCCTCACAAGGGCTGAGTGCACCCCACTTGCCAACAGCGCTCCGCAGACCGGATGGTCACCCTGAAGCAAACCAAGCGCTGTATCATGCGTGAGATACAGAGGCGAGCGGGAGCGCCACGTCACCTTAACGCGTCTGCATGTAGCGCACAAGTATTGCACCATAATTTAGTATGAAATAAAAATAAAAACTTATGTTTAAAACTTCGTTAAATTATAGTTTAGTGTAATAATGTTCCAAATACCTAGACTTGATGTTCCAATCTTAATAGTTTACGGAAAAATGCCGTTTTAAGAGAAAAATCAGAGACGCTAAGTAATGACGGTAGGAAGCCAGAATGTGGTCAGAAGTTGCAGTCAGAAGTTATAAATAAGTGATGCTGGTTTCCAAAACCATAAAACAAAAATTAACCCCAGAACCAGAGGCGCTGAATAATGGACTTAAAACTTTGAACATTTGTTTTATGCTTCAGTACACCCCAAAAATAATAACAGAGAGTCCACGTTAATCTACCTCTTATAGTTTTTGAGTAATTGGCTCTGAGCACTATGGGACTTAACTGCTCTGGTCATCAGTCCCCTAGAACTTAGAACTACTTAAACCCAACTAACCTAAGGACAACACACACATACATGCTCGAAGCAGGATTCGAACCTGCGACCGTAGCGGTCGTGCGGTTCCAGACTGTGGCGTCTAGAACCGCTCGGCCACTCCAGCCGGCTTTTGAGTAATCAAATAAAAATTAATTTTGTAACTAAAATGTACCTAAGTGCTGTAGACTAAGTGCTTGAAATTTTAATGATAGAGGATTTTGGTAAAACCAGATGATCAGATACATCAAGTTTAAGACTTGTAACAAAAGTAGCAACTGGTTGGTTGGTTTGCTTTTGGGGAAGGAGACCAGACAGCGTGGTCATCGGTCTCATCGGATTAGGGAAGGATGGGGAAGGAAGTCGGCCGTGCCCTTTCAGAGGAACCATCCTGGCATTTGCCTAGAGTGATTTAGGGAAAGCACGGAAAACCTAAATCAGGATGGCCGGACGCGGGATTGAACCGTCGTCCTTCCGAATGCGAGTCCAGTGTCTAACCACTGCGCCACCTCGCTCGGTATAGCAACTGATATAAGTCTTAGCAAAGGTATGGTTCAGAGGTAACAATCTACCGTTAATTCCACTAAATAAATCCTATTAAGCAATCCATGCCCGAGGCAGGATTCGAACCTGCGACCATAGCGGTCGCGCGGTTCCAGACAGTAGCGCCTAGAACCACTCGGCCACCCCGGCGGTTAGGAAGGTTCGCTTCGCTCTCAGACACTGTGAGGTCCACGCCAGTTAAACGTCTGGTCACGCTCTGCCTCGGATGACGCCAGAGTCAAGCTGTGACAAGCGCGCATTTGGCAGTGAAAACGAATAGGTAACTCGCGAGGACTGTACACCGTCCTGGATCGTTTAGAATTCGGTAAAATATCTGTTAGTGTGCCGTCCGTGTGAAATTCAATTCCGCGTGGCAAGTGGTGAATTTATTTCCACTTTTATGGTGAGCATTAACTTTGTAACATTTATTGCGAACTTTCAATTGAGTGATGTTAATCAGGGCGAAAAACAATCTGGTAGGAAGTTACCGTAGAGGTCGCCTCTGAACTGCTAAAGGTGCTGTTAGATTAGAAAGAGATGTTTTCCATTGAACATAATGAAATTTTAAATGTTGTTTGTGAGAAACTTTAATTTCATTAAATCTTGATTGGAATTTTAAACTTTTACTGAGGTCATAGTCTTGATCCCGCAAAGAGATGGGAAACAGAGACTTTTCTTTCAGTGAGCTGGACCAGAATGTGGCCATGCAGATTGGAAACTAAGGTCAGTATGTTTCCCTTCGCTTTCTGGCTGACCACCACATTAGTTGCCAGGCTCACCTGATTAAAGACGACATCAAAACTTTAAACCAGTGAAGTAACTTACTCGCCGCCTCGCAACCCATCCAAGTGCTAGCCCAGCCCGACAGCGCTTAACCTCGGTGGTCTGACGGGAACCGGTGTGACCACTGCGGCAAAGCCGTTGGCCCGTCAGTGAATGGTAAAGCGAATAACTGGTTGCATAAGGACCAGGTGAACCTTCACGTATTTACTTTCTCAATTTTTGAAGCTCTTTCTCTTGAGTAAATCATCCAGTTTTTCAGAAATTCTGATCATTTGTTTATCTGTACACGTGCATCACATTTACCGATTTCAGACCTATCCAGACAATTCCTTCGCTGTACGTCTTTTTTTGTGTCTTACAATGTATTTTCCATGTCAGTTTTACTTGGGCCATCCTGTGGTACTAGGCGTCCACTTTCAAACCGCACAAAATGTGTGACGGAAAGAAATATTCGTGCAAACAACGACAAAAATTCAGTTTACTTTTCTTTCTGAGGAACGTTGTACGTCTCAGTAAGATGTCTGTGCCGTCGCGTGTAGTCGGTAGGTCCCTTTAAATATTAAGGCATTAAGAAAGTCTTACAGCGGCAAATCTTCTTGCCCTCCTCTCGGCTCTACTAGAGGGAGCGCTCAGACGTCGCCGCAAACCGCATAACTCGGTCCTTTGCCCGCCGCTCCGTCCTCGGGACTACACGGAATTACGCGGCGCCCTCTCCGCCTTTATCGTGGCTTTTATTCTTGTCCTCTCGCGGCCGCCGTCCGACCTTTATGAGGCTGAAGCTGCTCGGTCCGCTCTTTTATTCTAATGGCCACCGTAAAGTCGCGGCCGGCATTTGCATACTGCGCTGCGGTCTACGGTTTACACAGAGCGTCTCCGATTCGTCGCCCGCCTCTGCTCTTAGCATACGAATCGGCAACCAGTGCGTATGGGTGAGTCGGCAAAAATCACACTGTCCCTCAGATTGGCGGCAGCCAACTCAATTCCGCTTTTTGCCGCTCACCGGTATGTGTGTAAAGCTGTAGGAGCCAGGTAAGATTTCAATCTACGTCTTACGCGAGCATTGTGCGAATCGATTCTAGGTCAACACTGTTTCCGTGAATCAGGATCAAAGAAATTTCTAGTTACTTCCAGACATCGGTCAGCATGTAATGAACCTTGCCTCGTCAGAACTTCCGTACTTCACTTTAAATGTTTCATTCCGCATAAATTTAGGCATAACTTATGCTTAAATTATATATTCCAGCTTTAAAGGTAATTCGGCATATATTTGATCAGCAAAACACTGTTTCTCTTATAATATAATTTTATATTCCATATCGATCCATTTAGCAACATCCGCCTTGAAACCGCGAGAATTAGTAGTCACAATTAACTTAAATGAGTCTAAAACTGATTTACAGTGAGATAATATTATTATGCTTTAGTTTTCATGCAAACAAAATTTCTGTTTTCATTTTTAATAACTCTAATTTATTATCGATAATTCAGTCGACAGCTATACAAAGACAGGAAGGTATTTTTATACTGTCAAAATTTGCGTCCTCCATTATTAATTATTAGGAGCACAAATCTTTATATAAATAATTATTTCCAGAGAATATTATGTAAATTATACCTGAAAAGTAATATCAATTAAGACAGTCACAATAAAATCATTTGAACTACATCCTGTTCTTGAAGGATCTGGAACCTATTTACGTAATACTTACAGAAAATTTGGGCGCCAAACGTGTCATAATAATTGGTCAAAGTAACTATCAGGTTCTTCTTGTTGCATTGAAATGTTGCACAATGCATTTACTTAACAAGTGTTGCTGTAGAAAGCGTTGAAAATTTATGAATAAATAATTTGACGAAGAAATTTCTGAGAATGTAGGTACCAACCAACATTCGACCATTAATCTCCACGTATGGCTCAAAATGGTTCAAATGGCTCTGAGCACAATGGGACATAACGTATGTGGTCATCAGTCCCCTAGAACTTAGAACTACTTAAACCTAACTAACCTAAGGACATCACACACATCCATGCCCGAGGCAGGATTCGAACCTGCGACCGTACCTGTCACGCGGACCCAGACTGAATCGCCTAGAACCGCACGGCCACACCGGCCGGGCCACGTATGGGATTAAGATGAACTTTTGTGTGACATATATTGTCATTAATGGACGAATGTTGGTTTTCCACTTCAATTTTTTCACCAATCTGACTGTGCTCCAATAGGGCGTAACCCTATAAATAATAAAGATTTTTGCAACCGAGACTATCTTATTTCAAGAAATTCGTAACCGGATCCAATACCAGGCGCCAAGTATGGAATAGTACCAATTTCTTACATCAAGAAAAATGTGATGATGAATCTGTGAATCGTACACGTTATTTTAGCTTCTCAGACAATAGGTAGTAATTATAAAGAAAAAAAATAAAAGAGACCAATGTTTGTAACTTTTCCCCGTTATATACAGTTTCATAATAATTTTATGTGGGCCATATGCGGTAATGAGCGACATCGTTATCACCACCGCCCACCATGGGACTGAAAACAAATTCGTGGTGTTCGGAAGGTGGCGCTGTAAGGAAAGTGTACAAACGGAGCAGAGGCGAACGGGGAATCGTTCTAGTGACTATACGAGCTGAAAATGGGGAGATACACTTTGACAAAAGACTGATTATCACGGCCTGAAGCATGGTAAAAAATATCTCGGAAACGTCGGAGCTGGTATGTTATTTACGTTCCACGGGCGTCAGCATCTATGGAGAGGGGCTGAGAATGGTTGGTAGCTTGGCGGGATGTTGGTATCCATCCAGATAAAAACAGGTTTTGCTACGTTTCCCAAACAAAATAAAAAAAAGGCATCGACTCTGGTTAAGGACAAGCACTCTGATGTGTGGAACATGGAATGTACAGGGATTAGCACGAAAAGTTGAGCATATAATTAAAGGAATCGAAGTACTAAAAATGGATTTCCTAGTAATGACAGGGACGAAAAAGGGGGGATCTGGGCTAGTAACTGAAGTGGAAAAAGATGAAAGGGCGAATCAGGAGTAGTAGTTATTATAAAAAGAAATTGGAAGCAAGGAATAATTAATTGGGAAGAAGTGAATGAAAAGATAGTGCAACAGTAAAAATTCATGAAATAAAACTGGAATTTACAGCGTGGAGGTCGTAGGCTTGTCCACTGTGTAAAACACGATAGGCGGCGACCCGTGGCAGATCTCACGACAGAAAACAATTGTGGTGCAGCCGCAAGTGTTTCAGAGCATACCATTCACTATATATTGTTGAACAAAGGGATCAGCAGCAGACGACCCTGAAGTATTCCCATGCTGACCCTATAGTAAGTTCACACAGGATGATCGAGACAGTACCGTGAATCAAAGAACATGTGGCGCCCGGTGGTACGAATCACATTCCCTGTTACACCAAGTCGATGTTCGTGTCTGGACACGCCGTTATCCAGGCGAGTTGATAGGTACCCGAAACACTCAGCACGCCAAGGACGCAGCCCGGTGGGGGCAGTATTGTGGTTTGGGGGGTCGTTCTCCTGGGCTTCCGTGTGATCTGTGGTAGCAATCGGAGGTACCATGACAGCGGTGGACAACGTTTTCATTAGTGCGGACCACTTCTACCCCTCGACCGTCCAATACGGCAACTGTCTGCGTAACTTGCTCTCGAATGTTATCAACTAATGTAGACCAGATGCTTTCTATCTGTGTTTGATAAATACAGTTTTGTTGTACCTGAGAATGTTTTATACATATTTTGAGCCTTTGAGAATGGTCTAAGGTCGAAATACATAATGCAGTATAAAATTAATAAATAAGTGGTCAAGACTAATATCAGTTTTTGAATGCAATAATAATGGCTGCAACATATCACAATGTATTAATACATTATGCTGTCGTAATGCTATAGATGCTGGGCGTCCTTTTGTGTTGGTTATGGCTGCGTGAGGCGGCAGAGTGTAGGCACTCTGCAGCGTCCATAGACCATGTGTGTTGCCTATAACTAAGCCATCTGTTCCACGTGAAAGGGGGTAGGCCAAGCAAACTTTAAGTTCCTGATCCGGTTCTAAAATCTCTTGCTTTACTGAGAGACATTCATTCTCAAGGCACTCTTGTTGAAAGTAGTATCCAGCATGCTTGGTTAGTAGCCCTTACTAGTTCAGGGAAAGTTCATCGTTCCAGGGCCGACAAATACTAAAGATCGCCTAGTGCTGCTGGAAAGCATCAGTGAACATTTTTCTATGATGCCCTGTCAGCCCTAGAGGTTTGAGGCAAAGACTTTGAAAAACAAATATATGAAAATCTGGTTTGTGTCACCTTTCACTTCTGCTGGTATCTTTATTGTTATTGCTTTTATTTATTATTTATAACATTACAATAATTGTCATCTAATTAAACTGCTATGGAAAGGAAACGTTTAGCTAAAAGACTAGTCCGATGTAAGAGAGTGCCTGAAATGTCTAAAACTGAACAACTTGAATAAATACTTCTTGCTTTTTTACTTACACTGGCCGATCCTTGGCCTCACTCAGTTCAGCCTTCTACACCTTCCCGTCAGCTGCATCTTCACCTCCCAGACCCAGTATCTGCATGTCTCCCATGGTTTTATCCTTGCATCTCCTTCACGGCCGTCCTTGTGGTCTCGTTCCTTCAGCTTCTCCATCCATCACTGCCTTTATTACCGTGTTCTCTCCTGTCATGTTGGCACCACCTGAACCTTTTAATCTGAACACTTGTTACGACGTCAGGCAGTGTGTATAACTGTGTGAGATCTCTGTTATTCTTTCTTCTCCATTTGTTATTTTCTTTCACTGGTACATGAGATTTTTCTCCTTTTTTTGTCAAGAGTCCATGTCTTTCTTGCGTAGCACACTGTTGGTTTGATGGAGGTCTGATATATTCTTATTTCTGACTGTTGTTGTTGTTGTCTTCAGTCCTGAGACTGGTTTGATGCAGCTCTCCATGCTACTCTATCCTGTGCAAGCTGCTTCATCTCCCAATACCTACTGCAACCTACATCCTTCTGAATCTGCTTAGTGTATTCATCTCTTGGTCTCCCCCTACGATTTTTACCCTCCACGCTGCCTTCCAATACTAAATTTGTGATCCCTTGATGCCTCAAAACATGTCCTACCAACCGATCCCTTCTTCTAGTCAAGTTGTGCCACAAACTTCTCTTCTCCCCAATCCTATTCAATATCTCCTCATTAGTTACGTGATCTATCCATCTTATCTTCAGTATTCTTGTGTAGCACCACATTTCGAAAGCTTCTATTCTCTTCTAGTCCAAACTATTTATCGTCCATGTTTCACTTCCATACATGGCTACACTCCAAACAAATACTTTCAGAAACGACTTCCTGATACATAAATCGATATTCGATGTTAACAAATTTCTCTTCTTCAGTAACGCTTTCCTTGCCATTGCCAGTCTACATTTTATATCCTCTCTACTTCGACCATCATCAGTTATTTTACTTCCTAAATAGCAAAACTCCTTTACTACTTTAAGTGTCTCATTTCCTAATCTAATTCCCTCAGCATCACCCGATTTAATTTGACTACATTCCATTATCCTCGTTTTGCTTTTGTTAATGTTCATCTTATATCCTCCTTTCAAGACACTGTCCATTCCGTTCAACTGCTCTTCCAAGTCCTTTGCCGTCTCTGACAGAATTACAATGTCATCGGCGAACCTCAAAGTTTTTACTTCGTCTCCATGAATTTTAATACCTACTCCAAATTTTTCTTTTGTTTCCTTTACTGCTTGCTCAATATACAGATTGAATAACATCGGGGAGAGGCTACAACCCTGTCTCACTCCTTTCCCAACCACTGCTTCCCTTTCATGCCCCTCGACTCTTATGACTGCCATATGGTTTCTGTACAAATTATAAATAGCCTTTCGCTCCCTGTATTTTACCCCTGCCACCTTTAGAATTTGAAAAAGAGTATTCCAGTCAACATTGTCAAAAGCTTTCTCTAAGTCTACAAATGCTAGAAACGTGGGTTTGTCTTTTCTTAATCTTTCTTCTAAGATAAGTCGTAAGGTCAGTATTGCCTCACGTGTTCCAACATGTCGACGGAATCCAAACTGATCCTCCCCGAGGTCCGCATCTACCAGTTTTTCCATTCGTCTGTAAAGAATTCGCATTAGTATTTTGCAGCCGTGGCTTATTAAACTGATAGTTCGGCAATTTTCACATCTGTCAGCACCTGCTTTCTTTGGGATTGGAATTATTATATTCTTCTTGAAGTCTGAGGGTATTTCGCCTGTCTCATACATCTTGCTCACCAGCTGGTAGAGTTTTGTCAGGACTGGTTGTCCCAAGGCCGTCAGTAGTTCTAATGGAATGTTGTCTACTCCGGGGGCCTTGTTTCGACTCAGGTCTTTCAGTGCTCTGTCAAACTCTTCACGCAGTATCGTATCTCCCATTTCGTCTTCATCTACATCCTCTTCCATTTCCATAATATTGTCCTCAAGTACATCGCCCTTGTATAAACCTTCTATATACTCCTTCCACCTTTCTGCCTTCCCTTCTTTGCTTAGAACTGGGTGGTCAGAGTCCACATCTGCCCCTGGAAATGTCTTACAACTTAAAGCCTGGTTCCTTAATCTCTGTCTTACCATTATATAATCTATCTGATACCTTTTAGTATCTCCAGGGTTCTTCCACGTATACAACCTTCTTTCATGATTCTTAAACCAAGTGTTAGCTATGATTAAGTTGTGCTCTGTGCAAAATTCTACTAGGCGGCTTCCTCTTTCATTTCTTAGCCCCTATCCATATTCACCTACTATGTTTCCTTCTCTCCCTTTTCCTACACTCGAATTCCAGTCACCACTTACTATTAAATTTTCGTCTCCCTTCACTATCTGAATAATTTCTTTTATTTCATCGTACATTTCTTCAATTTCTTCATCAACTGCAGAGCTAGTTGGCATATGAACTTGTACTACTGTAGTAGGTGTGGGCTTCGTATCTATCTTGGCCACAATAATGCGTTCACTATGCTGTTTGTAGTAGCTTACCCGCATTCCTATTTTCCTATTCATTATTAAACCTACTCCTGCATTACCCCTATTTGATTTTGTGTTTATAACCCTGCAGTCACCTGACCAGAAGTCTTGTTCCTCCTGCCACCGAACTTCACTATTTCCCACTATATCTAACTTTAACCTATCCATTTCCCTTTTTAAATTTTCTAACCTACTTGCCCGATTAAGGGATCTGACATTCCACGCTCCGATCCGTAGAACGCCAGTTTTCTTTCTCCTGATAACGACATCCTCCTGAGTAGTCCCCGCCCGGAGATCCGAATGGGGGACTATTTTACCTCCGGAATATTTTACCCAAGAGGATATCATCATCATTTAATCATGCAGTAAAGCTGCATGTCCTCGGGAAAAATTACGGCTGTAGTTTCCCCTTGCTTTCAGCCGTTCGCAGTACCAGCACAGCAAGGCCGTTTTGGTTAATGTTGCAAGGCCAGATCAGTCAATCATCCAGACTGTTGCCCCTGCAACTACTGAAAAGGCTGCTGCCCCTTTTCAGGAACCACACGTTTGTCTGGCCTCTCAACAGATACCCCTCCGTTGTGGTTGCACCTACGGTACGTCCATCTGTATCGCTGAGGCACGCAAGCCTGCCCACCAACGGCAAGGTCCATGGTTCATGGGGGGGTATTTCTGCCTGCGTGGATAGTAACTCAGACCTTACGATGTTACGTATAGCTCCTAGACATCTTCTCCCTACTTAAATTCTCATTACGATCTCATGTTCTATAAGGTTTTGTTGCTTGATGTTGACACCGAGGTACACGAATGTGGTGTGTTCAGTATTGTTAGGTTGCTGATTGTTAGATGGTTTGGTCCTATCTGAGCTCTTCTGCCTATTACCATTAACTTGGTTTCACCTCCATTTATACTTGTATCTACTTTCTTAGTTTATTCCATCAGTTCTCATTTCCTTCAGGTCTTTCATGCTCTCTCTCCTATCACAATATCATCAGCGAAAGGCAGAACGTTTATCTTTTTCCGTGTAGTGACTCCCGCACATTCAACAGGGTGTGGTTGAGTGCCAAACTGAACAGGGTTGCTGATGTGATATCTCCCTCTCTCACCCAGTTTTTTACCTCAGGTGTTTCCGAGAAAACCCCCTCTTCTTTCACTCTACATTTTGAGTCCATCACACACATTTTCGTTAGTTTTATCAGCTTGTCCGGTCTTCCACACTCAGCATTTATCGTCCATGTCTCCTCTCTCACTATGCTGTCACATGCTTTGTTGAAGCCGACAAACACACAGAAGGTATTCTGATTGTGCTCCCAGTTTTTATCTGGTATTTGTCTTAATATGAATATTTGGTCGGTTGTTGAGTTGCCCTTTCTGAACCTCACTTATGCTGTGGCTAATATTACTTCAGCGTATGAGTTGAACCTCTTCAGTATAATTCTTGGTGTTATTTTATAGCATGTGCATACTAATCCCTCTACAGTACTGTGTCAATAATTTGTCTCAGTTCTTGTATATGGGACATGCAGCAGCTGTTTTACATTCCTCCGGCCTTACCTATTACCTCCACACCTCTTTTATCAATACGGCTTATCATTCACACGTCTTGTCTGTCCCTTCTTTAACAGGCTCTGCTGATATCATTTCTATGCCTGCCACCTTCTCGTTTTTCAGTCTTTTTATTGCCTCTTTCCTCCTTTAAATGAATACATAAAATAAATGTAGAACACCAACACCTGATTTGTGTGGTAGCCGCTTACGAATCGCTGAACGGCATTAGCCGATGACTGCGAGTGTTTGCCTAACGATTCTACGTTTTGAGTACAGCGCCTTTTAGGGAGACGCCGTGTGACGGATCACGTCTTCAGTATGGTTACTGGCAGAACGCAGAGCCTGTACCGGTGTTTTTGGCAGATACGCTCAGATTACGGCCGCACAGAGCTTTACGCCAAATTGCACGAAGCTCTCGGCTCTAGTTTCCTGCTCCTCCGTCTGTGTATCGCTGCTCCACTTTTCACGCTGCAGTCTCATCCTCAACTACCCCGTCTTTATTTTCTCGTTGCCGTGGCGGCCGTAAAATAACCACAGCCCGGTCTGCAATAAAACAGAAGCACCAGCACCGCTCAGAGCCATAGTCTGAACCGCACCGGTCCTCCTACCATAAAACGTCCTCTCCCGGACGATCAACAAATATCTCACTATTTGAATCATAATACTGTCACTGAGTATGCTTATGCGTTAAGGGAATTTCGAAAACTGAAATCTCAAAATGAAATGAGACGTAAGCATCAAACAATAAACTTTTCAAGAAAGAAGTAGGGCAACTCGTCAATTTCTTTTCATTCCAGCAAACTAGGTAAACCCGAATATTACCGACAAAATTTCTAAAGTGTTCAGCGATATTTTCTGTCTATTTTGGTATAGCGATAAAGTAACTGCACTTTGTAAATGTCACGAAGAAACTAATTATAATTACAATTCTATCTAAACACAGTATTTGCGTAGTTCGAAGACAACACAAACAAAACAATTTAAATTTCACAACATTTTCAAGTAAAATTAGCATAAACATCCATTATACACTTTTTAAGTGCAAGAACAAGGGTTTATAATATTCAAGGACTATGTAGTTTAGGTGGCTTTTATAGAATAATTTGAGGCTGCGTCTGTACCTGATATATCACACTTTTCCCGTATCAATAAGTTCGTCTCGACTTCACCTGTACCACTGTGGTGCGATGTAAACGTTTGTCGCTTATACCCTGTATAAGCTGAAAGTTATAAACGAGAAAATATTCTGGTTGGTGCAGTGTAGACTGTTGAAAATCGGACACCTGTATATAGCAAAACACATGAGCATAATGTAAGATGCCAAAAACTGACTACTGATGATGCTTTTGACTAAAGTGAAACTTGTCTGGTCTAACTAAGAGTTTCCAGTCGCAAAATATTGCATTATCGCTGTATAATTTCTTTGCCTAGTTGAAGACAGTCTTTTCTTGTTATTACGTTAATTTCTCACGCACACAACCAAACGATTGAAGATCTGTTCTGTTGAACGAACGAATACAGAATGAGGGTAGACCCACCTAGCAACAGCTACTGAAGCTCTTTGGCGTTGATGGCGGAGGAGAATGAGACCAATAAATGAAACACCTTTTAACTTTTCTGTGTATCGGTGCACCAGTCGTGTGATACCACAGGCGAGATGACAGCGCGGTGCGGAAGAGGTGGGATGGAGCGGCGCACATTTGCAAAATTTCGTTGCGTGTGAGAACGAGGCTCAACCCTCCAGCTCCGTGCCCTGGCATAATGTAAGCTGCTGTATAATCGAGTCACAAAACAAGATCCTTCCTTCTTCCTTTCCTTTCTTCATTTCACGAACTTACAGCCAAGAGTGTATGAGCTGCGCTTTCGAGGAGGCGGGAGTAACCCACATTACTTTCATAGTGAATGGCAAAACGGTATTTAGATTTCACGACAAACGGTTCTAGATGTATTTACTGCTATACAGTATCTTCTTGCGTTACGGCCTCTGTAGGACCACAGGTAGTGCCTCCATGGACAGCATTTTCCTCTTTTCCTCCCAGCAGCTCTTTATCCCATGTCCGGCAAACCTTGCCATTTTGATTCTGATTCATTCTTTGCTTCTTTCGTCTCGCTCAGTCGTCAGCAAAAGCCGGGATGTCCACTTCATCCTGTTTCCTCCTCACACGCGTCTTTGGTATTCCCGTCTTCTCATAATCCGGCATCGTCATTTCCTAGGTCTTCGCATCCATCTCTCACTACCTCCATTATGTCCTATAACTTTCCTTAGTACTTTTATACTTCTTTCTGTAGTTCTTCTGCACCATTTCTTTCATATTTTATCGTCTACGCTGCTTATAGAACCACTTTCCTCCCAGTTAGCGGCACTTTGTAATGCTGGATCTTTGCATCTATAGATATATTCTTTATATATATATATCTCTGGTCATAGAGACGGCCAACCTCATCTTCTTCGTCCTGTCTCTAATTCCGCCATTAATCCTGTTTTTTTCTTTTATATATTTCCCCAGGTATTACAATTTGTCACTTTTGCACGGTGGCTTTTAGTGTTTTCCAATCGCCAGTGATAACCAATGCCTTTCTCTGTTGTAGGTGATGCTCAGTCCCACTGATGTGGCTCTTTTGGTTCGGCTGCCGAGATTTGTCTGTGCGTCTTCTTAAGTCTCGCTTGCCATTATTAAAAGTTCATTTGGGTTCCATTATCCTGTTCGTCCTCCACACGCGTCTTTGGTACATTTATAGCTCTCTAGTGACTGTTCAAATTGTCAGTTGCTATGTTGAACAAAATTGATGAGAGTGATCTCTCTGTTGACACTGGTCTTCATAGATGATCTAACAACGTACTTCTGGATCTCACCATTGTCTTTGTGTCTTTCAGCATTTCCGTTATTGGTTTTCGTTTAGTGCTGTCTATTCCTCTGTTTTTTTTTTTTCAGGATCCTTCCAAGAGTCAGTCTGCCGCTGGGATAGTATTCTTTCGTGCAGTTTTTTACGGTTACTACCCTATTTTTCTTCTTTAAGCCACTCACAGATATCTGAAAGTAACAAACTCACTTTTTGAGAAAAGTAATGTACATAAATATACTTCGGCCAGTAGAAATCTTATATCAATAACTGACTACATTTTAGTAAATGACAAACTAGCGGGTCAAGTAAGGGATGCAAGCGTTTATAGGGGAAAAGATCCAGGATCAGCTCCTTTTTTACTAATCTCCAGAATATACAGTATCTTATGGTCAAATGGAAGAAAATAACAAAACAAATAAGTAACCAATAAGAACAAAGCTTTCATACAGTATACTCGGTTGAAGAGGACAGCATTAAACATCTTATCAAAGCAGATTAAATAAGGAGCAACAAACTGACAAACTAAAGATAATACAGAAGAAGAATGGTGAACTCTAAAGGTGTGTGGCGGAGGGTACTTTCGGTACCACCGTCTGATCCCTTCAACCCTATTCCACTTGCGAATAGTGCGTGAGGAGAATGATTGCCGGCAAGCCTCTGTATTGGCTCTAATTTCTCGAATTTTCTCCTCGTGTCAATAAGCGAGATGTATGTGGGGGGGAAATAATATGTCGTCCGACTCCTCCTGAAAAGTGCTGCCCAGAAATTTCAATAGTAAATCTCTCCGTGATGCACAACACCTCTCTTGTAACGTGTGCCAGCTGAGTTTGTCTAGAGTCTCCGTAACGCTCTCTCGCTGCTCTTCGTTGGATCTTCTGTATCTCCTCTATCAGTCCTACCTGATAGGGATCCTGATTGATGAACAATACTCAAGAATGCGCGAACAAGCACGCTATAGTCCACTTCTTTCGTGGATGAGTTAAATTTCCTTAAGATTCTTCCGATAAATCTGAGTCTGGTGAATGCTTTTCCAGTATCTGTTTTATATGGTCATTCCACTTAAGGTTGCTCTGGATAGTAGCTCCAAGATATTTTACGGCAGCGCTGTCTCCAGCTGTTTGTCATCAATAGTGCAGCTGTATAGTAGTGGATTTCTTGGTATGTATGCGCAATATGTTACATTTATTTACGTTCAGGGTCAACTGCCAGAGTCTGCATCATTCATCCATTCTCTGCAGGTCGTTCTGCAAATTCTATCTATCTTCTGGTTTTGCTTCTTTGGTATATACAACTGCATCATCTGCGAATAGTCTTAAAGAGCATCCGAAGCTTTCTACTACATCATTTATATATATTGTAAACAGCAACGGTCTTACCACACTTTCCTATGGTACTCCGAATATTACCTTTACATCTGTCGATTTAGTTCCGTAACAGTGACGTGTTGAGTCCTATCTGCAATAATGTCTTGAATCCAGTCGCAAGTCTGCTCCGATACTCCGTAAGCTCGTATTGTTTTCATTAAACGGCAATGCGGGACGGTGTCAAATGTCTTACTGAAATCAAAGAACACGGCATCAACCTGAGAGCCGTTGTCCAGTGCGCTGTCGATCTCGTGGAGGAACAGAGCGAGCTGAGTTTCGCAGGACCTCTGTTTGCGGAATCCAAGTTGATTTTTATAGATGAGATGTTCATTTTCCTAAAAGTCATAATTCTTGAGCATAAAAAATGTTCTATAATTCTACAACAGATTGACGTCGACGATATAGGTCTATAATTGTGTGGATCCGTCTTACGGCCTTTCTAAAAAACGGGAATGACCTGGGCTATTTTCCAGTCGTTAGATACCTTTTGTTGCTCGAGTGATCTACGATAAATTGCTGCTAGAAGGGGCGCAAGTTCTTTCGCATAATCTTTATAGAATCTTATGGGTATCTGGTCCTGAAGCCTTACCACTACCGAGCGACTGTAGCTGCTTTTCAATTATGCTATCGGTTATCTCAATATCTGCCATTTAGATGATCGTACGACGATTGAAAGGAGGGACAGTGTTGCGATCTTCCGCCGTGGAACAACCTCGGAAGACGGAATTCAGTATTTCAGCCTTCTCTCTGTTATCTTCCGTTTCGGTGCCGGTGTGGTCGCTGAGAGAATGAATAGATGATTTTGACCTACTTACTGATTTTACATACGACCAAAATCTCTTAGGGTTTTTACTCAGGTCGGTTGACAACGTCTTACTTTCAAAATCATTCAGCGCTTCTCTCATTGCTCTCCCTACTCTTATTTTCGCCACGTTCAGCTTTTATTTTCAGTTAGGTTTTCACTTCTCTTGAATCTGACATGAAGTGCTCTTTGATTACGTAGTGCTCTTGTAGCACGGCTATTAAACCATAGTGGATCTTTCCCATCCCTTTAAACCTTACTCGGAACGCACTTGTCGAGGGCATATTGAACGATGCCTTTGAATTTTTTCCATTTGTTCTCCACATCTTCGTCCTCATATTTGATGCTGACTGCTGAGACATTCTGAAATTTGTATCCTGTCACCCTTGCTGAGAGAATATATCTTCCTACTTTTCTTAACACTCCTGGTATGACCCGTCGATGTAGATGCTGTCACAGCTTTATGATCATTGATACCTTCCTCTACGTTAACTGGTTTAATAAGTTCAGGTCTGTTTGTTGCCAGAAGGTCTAAGACGTTACCCTCACGAGTTTTTTCTCTATCTGATCAAGATAATTTTCGAACGAGACATCCAGAACAATGCCACACGAATCCATGTCTCTGGCACCAGTTCTGATGGCATAACACTCCGAATCTATACCTAACAAGTTGAAGTCTCCCCCTATTATAAAGGCATGATCAGGAAAATTACTAATGATATTCTGTAAGTTCTGTTTAAATCGCTCTACAACTACAGATCCTGACCCAGGTGGTCTATAAAAGCGTCCGATCACCATTTTCGACCGTTCTTTGATACTCTAATTCACCCAGATGATTCACATTCGGAATCCGAGATAACCTCGCTAGATTTTATCGAATTGTTTACTGTACTAAATACGCCGGCACCATTGGCGACTAACCTGTCCTTAAGATAAACGTTCAAATCCGAACGTAAGATTTCTTTGTCACTGATGTTTGATTTCACCCACTTTCTGTTTCCAATTGCATCTGCGCATTATAATCTTCAGTAACCGATACTAATTGTGGGACATTTCCTTGGATACTCCTGCAGTTTACTAAAATCATGTTAATCTTATCTATCTCTGATCTGCGAGGACCAAGATTCTCTAAGGTCACTCCGGCTCATTTAACAGGCAAATCGTCTTTGCTCCCAAGGCAGGAGTTCTCTAACTTAAAAAAGAATGTGATATACAGACTAGCAGAGAAGCTCTAGATAAAAGAAGAAGGAACAGTCTAAAAATTTAGAATGACAATATAAAAAGAGAAAAAAAACCATGCACATACAATGAAGCGCCAAAGAAACTGGTATAGGCACGCATATTCAAATATAGAGATTTGTAAACAGACAGAATACGGCGCTGCGGTCGGCAACGCCTATATGACACAAGTGTCTGGATTTTAGATCGGAGGAGAAAACTAGTGATTCAAATTTCATGAGAAGATCGCATCGCAACGAAAAACGCCTTTGTTTTAATGACTGCTACTTCAATTCATGTATCATGTTTGTGGCACTATCTCCCCTATTTCGAAATAATACGAAACCATCTTCCCTTTTTTGAACTTTTTCGATGTCATCCGTCAGTCCCACCTGATACGGATCCCACACCGCACAGCAATACTCCCGAATAGGGCGGACAAGCGCCGTGTAAGCAGTCTATTTAGTAGACCAGGTTGCACCTTTTAAGTGTTCTGCCAATGAATCACAGTCCCTGGTTTTCTCTGCGCACAACATTATCAATGTGATCGTCCCAATTTAGGTTATTTCTAATTGAAATCCCTAAGTATTTAGTTGATGTCTGTGTGACTTATCGTGTAATCGAAATTTAGGGGATTTCTTTTAGTACTCGTGTGAATAATTTCACTCTTTTCTGTATTCAGGGTCAATTGCCACTTTTCGCACTATATAGATAACTTATCTAAATTGTTTGGCAATTCGTTTTGGTCATTTTATGACTTTACAAGACAGTAAATGACAGTATCATCTGCAAACAATCTAAGATGCCTACTCAGATTGTCTCCTATGTCGTTAATATAGATAAGGAACAATAGAGGGCCTCTGGCACTTCCTTTGGGAACGCCGGATATTACTTCTGTTTTACTTGATGACTTTCCGTCTATTACTAAAAACTGTAACCTTCCTGACAGGAAACAACTGAGTCGATGTTCCATAGGTTAGAAGACACCTGTGAGGAACGGTGTCGAAAGCCTTCTGGTAATCTACAAATACGGAATCAATTTGACATCCCCTGTCGATAGCACTCATTACCTCATGAATATAAAGAGCTGGTTGTGTTTCACAAGAACGATATTTTCTGAAACCGTGCTTACTATGTGGTAATAAATCGTTTTCTTCGAGGTAATTCATGTTCGAACTTAGTATATGTTGCAAAACCCTCTGACACTCCAGTCCTTTACTCGTTAGTCAGACATCAGCAAAAACACCTTGTGAGTGCGTAAGCGTCGATAGAATAAATGAATGGGGTTAGTAGTTGACCTTCATTCTATGACAGAGGACATCGGTGTTTAGCTGTACACAAATAATCTTTAATTCAGGGTTATTGTCAAAGAAGTACACGAATTTACATAGGTTGTAACATGACAATGTTAGGACAGTTGTCAATATAACGCATTATGTCCTGTTTAATCGAAATAACACTTGACGCAACAATATCAATCAGCTTTCTTCACCTTATGCTAATTGACATGCAGGATTTGGGTTCAGTGTGTTAATACCGTCGAACTGTCTTCCCTTTGGTTTGGATACTATACATTTTACTAAGCAAATCTGCTCATTATCGGTGAAGTATGTCAGGTGAAATATTCACCTTCTTGTTACGACATATAAAATCTCTCATGTGAGGTGCGAGATTGACATTCATTCAATCTGCCACCTTACAACTCTACTGCAGATCGACATCAGTGATATGGGCGTCCAATTTAGGGAATTGCTCCTACTTCCCTTTCTGGGTACTTGAGCAATTTTCCAGTCTTTAGGAACGGATCTTTCTGTGAGTGAGCGGTTGTAGATAATTGCTAAATATGGATCTATTGTATCAGCATACTCTGAAAGGAACCTGACTGGTATACAATCTGGACGAGTGGCCTTGCCTTTATTAAGTGATTTAAGCTGCTTTGCTACATCGAGGATATCAACTTCTATGTTTCTCATCTTGGCAGTTGTTCTTGATTGGAATTCAGGAATATTTACTTCGTCTTCTTTGGTGAAGGAGTTTCTGAAAACCGTGTTTAATAACTGCCTTAGTGGCAGTGTCATCAATGACTTCACTGTTGTTATTGCGGAGTGAAGATACTGATTGCGTGTTGCCACTGGTGTGCTCTATGTATGACCAGAATCTCTTTGGGTTTTCTGCCAGATTCCGAGACAGAGTTTCGTTGTGGAAATTATTACAAGCATCTCGCATTGAAGAACGGACTTCTGTAAAACTTCGCCAGTCTTGGGGACTTATCATTCTTTTGAATTTGACATACTTTTTTCGTTGCTTCTGCAACAGCAATGTGACCCGTTTTGTGTACCGTGGGGGATCAGTACCATCATTTATTTATTTATGTGTTATATATCCCTCAATTGTCGTCGATAGTATCTGTTTGAAATGATTCCACATCTTTTATACACTTACGTGATCATATCGGTAGGAGCGGAGACAGTGTCTTAAAAAGGCGTTAAGAGAATTTTATCAGCTTTTTTAAATAGGTCTTTGGGTTTCTTTTTGATGGTTGTGGGTGTTACAGTATTCAGCCTAGCAACAACTGCTCTGTGGTCGCTGATCCCTGTATCCGTCACGCTACTCCCTGTTTGTCGAGGATTACTTTTTGCTAAGACGTCAAGTGTGCTTTCGTAACCACTTACACTTCGAGTCGGCTCATGAACCAATTGTTCAAAATAATTTTCTCAGTAAGCATTCACTACAATTTAGAATTACATTTTATTCCTGCTGCCAGCTTTAAACGTATAATTTTTTCAGCATATTGAGGGTAGATTGAAGTCACCAACGACTATAATTGTATGAGTGGGGTACCTGTTTAAAGCGAGACTCATGTTTTCTTTGAATTGTTCAACAACTATATCTTCTGAGTCGGGGGGTCGGTAAAATGATCCAATTAATAATTTAGTCCGATTGTCAAGTATGACTTCTACCCATACTATTTCACTGGCCGTGGTGGCCGAGCGGTTCTAGGCGCTTCAGTCCGGAACCGCGCGACTGCTATGGCCGCAGGTTCGAATCCTGCCTCGGGCATTGACGTGTGTGATATCCTTAATTAGTTAGGTTTAAGTAGTTCTAAGTTCTAGGGGACTGATGACTTCAGACGTTAAGTCCCATAGTGCTCAGAGCCATAATACTTCGCAGGAACTATCTACTTCAATTTCTCTACAAGGTGAACTACTTCTGACAGCAGTAAATACACCATCAGCAACTGTATTTAATCTATCCTTTCTGAACGCTGTTAGATTGTCTGAAATTATTTCAGCTGAACTAATTTCCGGCTTTAGCCAGCTTTCTGTACCTACACCTATCTGAGCTTCAGTGCTTTCTATTAGTGCTTGGAGCTCTGGTTCATTCCCAACTCAGCTAAGACAATTTACAACTACAATACCGATCGTTTCTACAACTACCTTACTCTGTTTTACCAGCCCCCTTTTAGACGGACCCCCTTTCTGTGTTTCCCTCAGACCCTTTAACCTAAAAAACCAGGCAGTCCCTTCCACACAGCCCCCGCTATCCGTGTAGCCGCTGCCTGTGTGTAGTGGACTTCTGACCTATTAAATGGAAGCAAGAAACCCACCACCTGATGGTGCAAATCAAGGAATCTGCCGCCTAGATGGTCACAGAAGATGGTCGTGTTGTCCTCATCATTTCATCATCATTCTTGAAAGTGGCCATTTTAGATTGAGCAAAGGTTGGTGATTCGTAAGGACGCTGGCAACCGCGCAGTTAAGCGACCCAGAAACCAAACATCATCATCTCATCACCATGGTCATCGGTGATGAGATTGCGCAGGCCTCTATTTTAACTGTGCAGATAGTAACTGTGCTGTGACTTCTGAAATTTTCCTGGCGTATTTGTTCTTCTAATAATTTCCGGGTATGCAGCCGGATCGCGTCGACATTCTGCCACGATATTTCGGCCCAGAGACGTCCGGCCATCATCAGGTGAGTACACAACTACTGAAGAGCCCAGGTGCAGTCGCGGTATTTATACCGATTCTCGCGCACGTGTTGACATGCGCGGCATAGCCGAGTTGTACGTGCTGCAGTCGGTGGTGAAAGTAAAAGATCATCTAGTCATTGAGTATCGAATGACGCTGTCTGTTCCACTGTGAATGTATAATTTTAATAACAGGATTCCAAGTTTTATCCAGTTGAAAGCCGTTGTCACGATTTATAAGATTATCGGCAAGACGTATTTCCACTGATTCCTTGATTACGGAATCCCAAAATCCGGAAACCAGAGCTAAAATTTTTGTTCCATTGTATTCCATTGAATGTCCCAATGAAATACAGTGCTCTGCTACTGCCGATTTTGACGGTTGCCGCAGACGGGTGTATCTTTCATGTTCTGTACATCGTTCATGGACAGTTCTTGTCGTCTGGCCAATATATGCGGAGCCACATTCACAGGGAATTTTGTAGACGCCTGCTTTCTTCAGTTGTAAATCGTCTTTAACGGATCCAACCAGGGCCCGGTTCTTTGCTGGTGGACGGAAGATAACCTTGATTTTATTCTTCTTCAGTAATCGGCCTATTTTCGACGACACATTCCCGGCGTATGGAAGAAACGCAGTTGATTTAAAGTCGTCATCAGCGTCCTCAGTGCGCTGCTTCTTGTTATGACAGTTGCGCATGGCCTTTCTTATTTGGCGTGAAGTGTAGCCATTCTCTTTAAAAACCTTCTCTAAGTGTTCTAATTCTGCGTGGAGGTTTTCATCGTCCGATATTACATGCGCTCGATGTATTAAGGTACTGAGAACAACGGCTGTTTGTGCTGGGTGGTGGCAGCTTGACGCCTGGAGATACAGATCTGTGTGAGTCGGTTTCCTGTACACAGAATGTCCTAATGACCCATCATTTTTACGGCATACTAGCACGTCTAGAAATGATAAAGTGCCATCTTTTTCAATCTCCATCGTGAATTTGATGTTCCCATGTAAAGAGTTTAAATGATGAAGGAATTTCTCCAGTTCCTGTCTGCCATGAGGCCATACAACAAAAGTATCATCTACGTACCGCCAGAAGACCGTAGGCTTTAAGACAGCAGACTCAAGTGCTTTCTCCTCAAAGTCCTCCATAAAGAGATTAGGTACCGCAGGGGACAAAGGGCTCCCCATGGCGACGCCGTCTGTTTGTTCAAAGAATTCGTCATTGAATAGAAAGTACGTTGAGGATAGTATATGTTCAAACAAGGCCGTCATTTCTGCACTGAATAAGTTACCAATAAGATGTAACGATTCCATTAAAGGCACTTTGGTAAATAGTGAGACCACATCAAAGCTGACTAATAAATCCGAGCTGCTAAGCTTAACTTCCTTCAAGCGACCGACAAAATCCTCGGAATTACGTATATGGTGGCAACACTTACCCACATACGGCTTTAGTAGTGAGGCCAGATATTTTGCTGTAGAATAGGTGGCAGCACCAATATTACTCACTATTAATCGTAGTGGGGCACCATCCTTGTGTATCTTGGGATGACCGTAGAGTCTTCGCACTTTGCCTGTTCTTCCCTTACCTGGGACTGGATTGACGGTGTATATTGGGCCAAGGCAGACTGGGCTCACAGGAACAGTACGAACAGGCAAAGTGCGAAGTTTAGCCAACTCGTAACACGAAAGCCGCAAGAAGCTATCTCTGGACTATCCGTGGTGAACCTTACGGAGAAATCGTTTGACGATGCGACGATGTCAGTGCTTGCGAAAGGTTTAAACTTCGCCCCTACTCCTGTTTCACTGTCTTTAACGGATTTCATCAGTTCCATTGAGGAAGCTATTAGACGTCTCCCTGCGGATAATGCAGACGAAATTCGACGTGAATCTTGCCGAACGTTGTTGAAATGTGCGCCACAACGGAGTAACATCTCGCCAGCTGAAAGAGCTGCTCTCCGCAGCCTCAGAGAAGATACTAGCACAGTCGTACTGCCTGCGGATAAGGGTAACGCCACAGTTCTTCTGACAAGGGAAGCTTTCAACGAGAAGATATATTGTCAGCTAAATGATTCCACGTACCGCAGAATTGAAAAGGACCCAACAAGCCGAATATCAAGGAAAACTGCTACCCTTTTGAACGACTGTTCTCTACCTGAACAAATTATCAAGAGATTGAGACCACACAATGCAGTACCACCAAGACTCTACGGTCTTCCCAAGATACACAAGGATGGTGCCCCACTACGATTAATAGTGAGTAATATTGGTGCTGCCACCTATTCTACAGCAAAATATCTGGCCTCACTACTAAAGCCGTATGTGGGTAAGTGTTGCCACCATATACGTAATTCCGAGGATTTTGTCGGTCGCTTGAAGGAAGTTAAGCTTAGCAGCTCGGATTTATTAGTCAGCTTTGATGTGGTCTCACTATTTACCAAAGTGCCTTTAATGGAATCGTTACATCTTATTGGTAACTTATTCAGTGCAGAAATGACGGCATTGTTTGAACATATACTCTCCTCAACGTACTTTCTATTCAATGACGAATTCTTTGAACAAACAGACGGCGTCGCCATGGGGAGCCCTTTGTCCCCTGTGGTAGCTAATCTCTTTATGGAGGACTTTGAGGAGAAAGCACTTGAGTCTGCTGTCTTAAAGCCTACGGTCTTCTGGCGGTACGTAGATGATACTTTTGTTGTATGGCCTCATGGCAGACAGGAACTGGAGAAATTCCTTCATCATTTAAACTCTTTACATGAGAACATCAAATTCACGATGGAGATGGAAAAAGATGGCACTTTACCATTTCTAGACGTGCTAGTATGCCGTAAAAATGATGGGTCATTAGGACATTCTGTGTACAGGAAACCGACTCACACAGATCTGTATCTCCAGGCGTCAAGCTGCCACCACCCAGCACAAACAGCCGGTGTTCTCAGTACCTTAATACATCGAGCGCATGTAATATCGGACGATGAAAACCTCCACGCAGAATTAGAACACTTAGAGAAGGTTTTTAAAGAGAATGGCTACACTTCACGCCAAATAAGAAAGGCCATGCGCAACTGTCATAACAAGAAGCAGCGCACTGAGGACGCTGATGACGACTTTAAATCAACTGCGTTTCTTCCATACGCCGGGAATGTGTCGTCGAAAATAGGCCGATTACTGAAGAAGAATAAAATCAAGGTTATCTTCCGTCCACCAGCAAAGAACCGGGCCCTGGTTGGATCCGTTAAAGACGATTTACAACTGAAGAAAGCAGGCGTCTACAAAATTCCCTGTGAATGTGGCTCTGCATATATTGGCCAGACGACAAGAACTGTCCATGAACGATGTACAGAACATGAAAGATACACCCGTCTGCGGCAACCGTCAAAATCGGCAGTAGCAGAGCACTGTATTTCATTGGGACATTCAATGGAATACAATGGAACAAAAATTTTAGCTCCGGTTTCCGGATTTTGGGATTCCGTAATCAAGGAATCAGTGGAAATACGTCTTGCCGATAATCTTATAAATCGTGACAACGGCTTTCAACTGGATAAAACTTGGAATCCTGTTATTAAAATTATACATTCACAGTGGAATAGACAGCGTCATTCGATACTCAATGACTAGATGATCTTTTACTTTCACCACCGAGGGCAGCACGTACAACTCGGCTATGCCGCGCATGTCAACACGTGCGCGAGAATCGGTATAAATACCGCGACTGCACCTGGGCTCTTCAGTAGTTGTGTACTCACCTGATGATGGCCGGACGTCTCTGGGCCGAAATATTGTGGCAGAATGTCGACGCGATCCGGCTGCATACCCGGAAATTATTAGAAGAACAAATATGCCGGGAAAATTTCAGAAGTCACATCAAATACCTTTACGGGGAGGAGATGGTTCAGGATATCCACGTACTGGATAAATTACGTGAGAAAAGAGCAAGGTTGCTGTGTTCACTAAATTTTTTACTGAAATGTAGAAACAATAACTTGATTCCAACTTTCGCCAGAGTTGTTCATTTTATTAATAGTGTGGCCGCCAACAATATAAAACGCAAGGCGAGTCTGGCTTTATTAAGAGAACGAATCAGTTATACGCGTAATGAGTTAGATACTGTTGCCAGGAATTTATATTATTTACATCTGAAGATTGCAGCAAGATGTTCTTCCCTTAGCTGGGACTGGATTGACGGTGTATCTTGGGCCAAGGCAGACTGGGCTCACAGGAATAGTACGAACAGGCAAAGTGCGAAGTTTAGCCAACTCGTAACACGAAAGCCGCAAGAAGCTATCTCTAGACGATCCGTGGTGAACCTTACGGAGAAATCGTTTGACGATGCGACGATGTCAGTGCTTGCGAAAGGTTTAAACTTCGCTCCTACTCCTGTTTCACTGCCTTTAACGGATTTCATCAGTTCCATTGAGGAAGCTATTAGACGTCTCCCTGCGGATAATGCAGACGAAATTCGACGTGAATCTTGCCGAACGTTGCTGAAATGTGCGCCACAACGGAGTAACATCTCGCCAGCTGAAAGAGCTGCTCTCCGCAGCCTCAGAGAAGATACTAGCACAGTCGTACTGCCTGCGGATAAGGGTAACGCCACAGTTCTTCTGACAAGGGAAGCTTACAACGAGAAGATATATTGTCAGCTAAATGATTCCACGTACCGCAAAATTGAAAAGGACCCAACAAGCCGAATATCAAGGAAAACTGCTACCCTTTTGAACGACTGTTCTCTACCTGAACAAATTATCAAGAGATTGAGACCACACAATGCAGTACCACCAAGACTCTACGGTCTTCCCAAGATACACAAGGATGGTGCCCCACTACGATTAATAGTGAGTAATATTGGTGCTGCCACCTATTCTACAGCAAAATATCTGGCCTCACTACTAAAGCCGTATGTGGGTAAGTGTTGCCACCATATACGTAATTCCGAGGATTTTGTCGGTCGCTTGAAGGAAGTTAAGCTTAGCAGCTCGGATTTATTAGTCAGCTTTGATGTGGTCTCACTATTTACCAAAGTGCCTTTAATGGAATCGTTACATCTTATTGGTAACTTATTCAGTGCAGAAATGACTGCCTTGTTTGAACATATACTCTCCTCAACGTACTTTCTATTCAATGACGAATTCTTTGAACAAACAGACGGCGTCGCCATGGGGAGCCCTTTGTCCCCTGTGGTAGCTAATCTCTTTATGGAGGACTTTGAGGAGAAAGCACTTGAGTCTGCTGTCTTAAAGCCTACGGTCTTCTGGCGGTACGTAGATGATACTTTTGTTGTATGGCCTCATTGCAGACAGGAACTGGAGAAATTCCTTCATCATTTAAACTCTTTACATGAGAACATCAAATTCACGATGGAGATTGAAAAAGATGGCACTTTACCATTTCTAGACGTGCTAGTATGCCGTAAAAATGATGGGTCATTAGGACATTCTGTGTACAGGAAACCGACTCACACAGATCTGTATCTCCAGGCGTCAAGCTGCCACCACCCAGCACAAACAGCCGGTGTTCTCAGTGCCTTAATACATCGAGCGCATGTAATATCGGACGATGAAAACCTCCACGCAGAATTAGAACACTTAGAGAAGGTTTTTAAAGAGAATGGCTACACTTCACGCCAAATAAGAAAGGCCATGCGCAACTGTCATAACAAGAAGCAGCGCACTGAGGACGCTGATGACGACTTTAAATCAACTGCGTTTCTTCCATACGCCGGGAATGTGTCGTCGAAAATAGGCCGATTACTGAAGAAGAATAAAATCAAGGTTATCTTCCGTCCACCAGCAAAGAACCGGGCCCTGGTTGGATCCGTTAAAGACGATTTACAACTGAAGAAAGCAGGCGTCTACAAAATTCCCTGTGAATGTGGCTCTGCATATATTGGCCAGACGACAAGAACTGTCCATGAACGATGTACAGAACATGAAAGATACACCCGTCTGCGGCAACCGTCAAAATCGGCAGTAGCAGAGCACTGTATTTCATCGGGACATTCAATGGAATACAATGGAACAAAAATTTTAGCTCCGGTTTCCGGATTTTGGGATTCCGTAATCAGGGAATCAGTGGAAATACGTCTTGCCGATAATCTTATAAATCGTGACAACGGCTTTCAACTGGATAAAACTTGGAATCCTGTTATTAAAATTATACATTCACAGCGGAATAGACAGCGTCATTCGATACTCAATGACTAGATGATCTTTTACTTTCACCACCGACTGCAGCACGTACAACTCGGCTATGCCGCGCATGTCAACACGTGCGCGAGAATCGGTATAAATACCGCGACTGCACCTGGGCTCTTCAGTAGTTGTGTACTCACCTGATGATGGCCGGACGTCTCTGGGCCGAAATATCGTGGCAGAATGTCGACGCGATCCGGCTGCATACCCGGAAATTATTAGAAGTAACTGTGCTGAGTTTAGAGGTAAATAGTGTGTGAAACATTCATTGTAGGATACAACTATGCCCCACTGACGAGTGCGCACTCCAGAATGTCGAATTAGAACACCTTTCAGCCGTCTAAATTTCCAATTGTTATTTCACTGAGCAATCAGTTTCGCTGATACATTACTCTATCTTCAGGCCCCCTGACAGACGTGTAGGAAGATTCCCACGTCTCGTCCGCTCAAAATAGGTGCCAGCATGCACTGACTGGTATCCGCAGATTTTTGGCGTAGCGATTCCGTCGATCATCACCTGCCGACTCAAAGTAATGATCGAAGGGATCGCTTTGTCAAAAATCTACCGATATCAGTGAATTCTGCCCCTGTTTTGACTGGATCAGAGGTGAGAATCTTCTCACAGGTCGGTCAGAAGACCTTAAGATGGCGTAAAATAGCACCGAAACTGGTTACTTAATAAAATAACAATTGTAGATGACTGAAAGGCGTTTCGATTCGACATTCTGTGCCGAACAGCCGAGGTCTCGCAACCATATGTATAAAGATGGACATACAGTACGTATCCATTTGAACAGCTGCAACCATTTCAACAGGGTCGCATTGTGGACCTGCAGAAAGCTGGATGGACGTGTAGATGGACTGCTGCAGTGGTCTGCGGAACATTCAAGCACCTGTAGGCCAGGTCCTGGATGTCCGCGTAGTACAGACGCCACTCAACATCGACACACTGTGGAAGCAGCGATGACCGACCAAAAATCATCCAGGGAGGAAACCGGTCCCATGTTGCACCTGCTGTGTCATCAGGGACAATTCGGAAACATCTTATTGCATGAAGATTAACATCATCCGTGCCTCTGTCAAGGCTGCCACTGACACCACACCGCCAATCATGCCTACTTTGGTGTCGGGAAAGAGTTGACCGGAGAATGGAATGATGCTATGTTGTCTTCAGTGGTGACAGTAGGTTCTATCTGCAGCGAATATATGGACGCATACGTGTAGATCTGGTGAGTTAGATATTCCAGAGTGCATTTACACACGACACACAGATCCTTTCTCGGGCTTTGTGGTGTGGGGCGCCATTAGTTGCAACTCAAGGTTACATTAGATGTTTCTGCAGGGTAAAGCAACATGTGACCGTTACATTGCACGGGCTGTTATCCCCATGCTAATGCCATTTCTTGGACAGGAAGTTCAAGAGCTTTTCCAGCAGGACAATGCACGTCCACATACGGTTGCTGCGACGCGTCACGAAGTGTACGAGAACTGCCCTACCAAGCAAGATTATCAGATCTCCCGCCAATTGAACACGTAGGGGCATGATGAAGCGTAATAAGTTACTCATTCTCCATGGCTGCAGGAACCATTGCTTAATTGAAACATAAGGCGCAAGGTTCTTGGGACAGTCTTTCGCTGAATGCCGTTTCGCACCTTTATGATCGTTTCTATGCGATAACACACGCCAGCGACGCCAATAGAGGGGTACGCTGTTTATTGCTGCGACTGTCTGAGCACGGTTTACTATGACATATGTGATTCATTTAGTCTAAATTTGTTAACATTTACTTGTACAATGGTGGACTACCTGTCACATCACTAGTCAATAAATTGACTTTATCCTCGGAGGTGTTGCACTTCTTTCCGGTCGCGATGCTACTAAACGGCTACCCCGTTCACTGTGCGCGGACCAGTTACAGGTTCCCCATCTAAAGGCATCCAGGGCATCAACAATTTTATTTTAACTGTCTGCGTTAGGTTGGTGGCGGAAATGACACCTTTGGGTTTTCCGGACCACACGGAGCGTGGAAGAGGCTAGAGAAGTAAAAGGGACGCAGTCTGCCGCAGGTACGGGAAGCGTCCACAGCTGCGCTCCAGCAAATGCTATAAACAGTTTCACAGGTCTTCAGTCGGTCTACTTAGCTAAGTGGTAGGATCAGTATTTCCTTGCGTGTTCAGACATTTCACAGGAATCTAACATTGTGCTTATGTTACTTTGTACAACCCGTCCCCCCTCTCCGTTCTATCTATTCCTTCCATTTTCTAGCCTTCTCTTATTTGCTTAGTTCTGGCTTGCCAAGTGAATTCTTGAGAGTTGATTCTCCTTTGAGCAAAGTTTTCTTTCTTCTTTCTCGTTTTCATTCTCATTTTCATTGCGATTTTGGACTTTCTGTCAACGTCATGTTTAGACATTTCTATTTCCCATGGCCTACTTTATTTGCTGCATTTGTCATATTTAATATATCGCGTTTTATCTATAGATTTCTACTGTACCTTTTTCCCGTTCACATACTCTGCTGCATTCACCACTTCTTCTCTCAAAGATATCCATTCGTATTCTA
The DNA here is from genome assembly GCF_023897955.1 of Schistocerca gregaria. Taxonomy (NCBI): domain Eukaryota; kingdom Metazoa; phylum Arthropoda; class Insecta; order Orthoptera; family Acrididae; genus Schistocerca; species Schistocerca gregaria. Next base: position 799,550,430 of record NC_064921.1, on the reverse strand, counting down.
GCGGATTCCTTCCTCTGTTTCAGTCGGTCGTTGCTTTACGGTAACTTTAAGATTATCGAAAAACTGTGGGTCTTGACTTATTCAAGTTTCATCTCCTTAATTTGCTACTGCTTATTGTCTCTTTAGTTGTAAACTGCAGCTCATAACCAATAAATTATTGTATATTTGCGTCTGTACCGGGACAAGTCGTACGATTTAAAATCTGGTTTCGAAAACTCTGTTCAGAATCGATATTACTCTTTCGTGATTCTTAAGCAAGGCGCTGGCGATGATTACATTATGCTCTGTGGGAAATTCTGTCAGGTGGCTTCCACTTTCATCCCTTGTACAGAAAATGAAAAATTGGTATGTCTTCACCCAATTTCGTCTTTCCTTCATGTAGGCGCAAGAAATAGTTAATCAAACGCACCGGGCGTTTCAGTGGGTCCCGCCCCGTACCTCAGTGTCCGTCATTGGCTACCGCTAGCGCCTGCCGCTTCCAGATGGGAACGCCAATTCCGCGAGCCGCCGCGTCAAAGCGGAAAACACTTGCCGCTGCCGTTGCCGCACGACGCGCTGCCGCGCTCTAGTGGGAACCGGCCTTTAGACGCGTTGTTACTTGGCGAGGGGAGAGCTGTTAGCTTTTGGTCTCTGAAAGATTGCTTTGCCTTGTCGCAGCAAGGAATGCAAAACTTTGGCAGATTTTTCTTTCAGTAAATTTCTATAGCAGACTTAAATCCGCCGGAAGAGCGCCACACAAAAGTGTCGTTAAGAAGTGAGCACTCGCTTCTGTATGAATGTCTGTTTGCCTTCAGCTGCGCCTGTATAAGCTTTCATTTTTCTAAATATTAATAGCTTTGCCTTCTCGTAAATTTTCTTTGCTTTATGTATCTTTCGTCCATGGGAAGCCGACTACGTGGTTGAACATTAAAGTTTGTTGGGCTACCGTCATCACTAACTGTCCAGTCTCATGTTTGTTTTAAAGAATGCTAACTGTTCATGATTGTGTGATGAGATATTGTTGCAACTTGGCCACGATACCTAGAAATTGCGTCTCCACAAACCACTTGGGCACGCGGGTGTACCGTTTCACGAGTTATTGCGATCAGTTATCAGGCAACAGCAGTTGTATGAATGATTCACGCCAATTATTTTAGGTGTAGATTACAACGGTGTATGTTTCGATGCTTTTCTTTAATGTTTTAGGAATTAATGTTATCAGGAATTGTGTACTTGCCTCACATCCATATCTCAGGAATAAATGATTTTATACACCATTTTCTCTTGCATTCAGAGGTTACGTTTTTGCACCTAAGCCACTCACCTCGTAGCTTTCCTGTTAGCACATCCAACGCGTTTCCTTACGTACAGGTCCAATAATTAGTTTTCCCTTTTATTTTAAAACAAATGCTTTAGATTAAGTCTTGTTTTCAGGTGTGTTGCTGGGAGCTGATCTTCTGCACAGTGTTCATGCATGTACTACTTTATTTTAAATGATTGATTCTCGTGGACAGTGCACGGCAAATACTGTTAATAACATCGCATCCCCTATGAGCGATATCACGACGTACATATTTTTATGAGTTTTTGGTCTGTGATCAAATTAATTTATTTTCCGTTTCGTCCAAACCTCTGATTAGTTGTATGGTTAGAGTCGGTGGCGACCCTAATCTTCTCACGTTAATTTCACAATCAATAAGCATTTCCATTCCCACTCTTAACGTAATAACCCATAGAAACAGCTTAGTTACAAGTTATGTAAATCTACTTACCCTAGCGCCAACCTCTTGCCTCCGTCTCCTTCATCTTGTTCTGGGTATTTTCACTATACTATGATTATCTCGCCATAAAATAGGAAAAAAAGAAATACTTTATTCCATGCTACTACCCCTAACATCAGTTTGGTGCAACTTGGTGATAAGGATGCGTTACATAAATAACAAATGTTGGCGGAAAGAGACATTTTCATTCAGACTTTGACAGCAACTCAAGAAGTAACGTGAAACAAATCAAATCCTTTTTATTACTCTTTATATAAATGTGAATTATATTGTTCTTATCTTAAACATCTCATCATTATAGGACGTGAAAAACTGCCCATTGTTCAGGTCAAATTTAGAATTTACAAGTGAAACGTGTGAGTTTTAAGTCTCTATATACAGTGAAATGGGGGTATGTATTACGAGAATAATTCACTATTTCAAATAGGACATTTTTGTGTGGTAGAGTTAGAAACATGGCTCCACACAAAATTCCAGTTTGCAGACACCAGACCGAATCGACGTATCTGCGTTCGTGCTGCAGTGATGGTCTCTCGCTAACACTCACATGCAAATTTTTGAATGTTGTAGAGGGTGATTGTTCTTCGACCTGCTTCAGATAAATCGTAAGTAGGATGTCCATCTGTGTCATTAGCATCAAAACGATCGCTACGATCATCTTCAGATTCTTCGAGTCACTTAGTTCACTGTTGCCAGACATATTCGTCCGAGTACAGCTGGCGCTAACATTGGTGTCTCACACACAATTGACTACTTTGCTTCAGTTGGCAGATTGCATTGTCGTGAGCCGATATGACAAAGGTGTGTACTGAGAGCATTTATGTGCTGCCTCTTCCCCACTGGACGACCAACATTAGTGAGAGGAAAATACACAGAAGAGACAAAGAAACTGGTACACCTGCCTAATGTCGTGTACGCAGAACTGCCCAAATACGACATGGTATGGACTCGAGTAATATCTGAAGGAAGGACACCATGACTCCTGCAGGGTTGTCCATAAATCCGTAAGATACCACGAGGTGCAGATTTCTTCTGAACAGCACGTTGCAAAGCATCCCAGGTATGCTCAATAATGTTCATGTCTAGGGAGTTTGGTGGCCAGTGGAAGTGTTTATAGTCAGAGGAGCGTTCCTAGAGCCAGTCCTGCTGGAACTGCCAAGCCCATCGGAATGCACCACGGACAACGTCACCTGTCAACGTCTTATCTAGACTATCAGGGGTCCCACATCACTCCAACTGCACACGCCCCACACCAGTACTGAGCCCCCACCTCTTTGAAGAGTCCCCTGTTGACATGCAGGGTCCCTGGATTCATGAGGTTGTCTCCATATCCGTATACGTCCATCCGCTCGATACAATCTGAAACGAGACTCGTCCGACAAGGCGACATGTTACCAGTCAATAACAGTCCAATGCTAGGGTTGACGACGCCAGGCGAGGCGAAAAGCTTTGTGTCGTGCAGTTATGAAGGATACACGAGTGGGCCTTCGGCTCCGAAACTCCATATCAATGATGTTTCGTTGAATGGTTCGCACGCTGACACTTGATAATGGCCCAGCACTGAAATCTGCGTAAGGGTTGTACATGTGTCGCTGAACGATTCTCTTCAGTCGTCGTTGGTCCCGTTCTTGCATGATCTTTTTCCGGCCTCAGTGATGTCGGATATCTGATGTTTTACTGGATTCTTGATATTCGCGGTACACTCGTGAAATGATCGTATGGGACAATCCACACTTCATCGCTACTTCGGAGATGCTGTGTCCCATCGCTCATGCGCAGTCTATAACACCACTTTCAAATTCAATTAAATCATGATAACCTGACGTTGAAGCAGCAGTAACCAATCTAACAGCTGCGCCAGACACTTGTTGGCTTATATAGGCATTGCACACCGCAGCGCCGTTTTCTGCCTGTTTACGTGTATCTGTATCTGAATACGCATGCCCATACCAGTTTCTTTGGCGCTTCAGTGAATGTTGTGCCCGTAATATTAAGGGCACGGCGCTCAGAGTTAAGGAACCGGCGCTTTACTGGTACGAATGTTAATCGGTGTCGGGTTTTCCGCGCACTTTCGTGTGTTTCGTGTGAGCTCCGCACGCCCCGCGGACCGCGTCCCCGGCTGTAAACCGCGGCTGCCTGCCTCGTGCAGGAGACGGGGGGACTTGGCTGCCCGCCTTCCAGGTCGGCTTTGTCCCGAGGCCGCGACGCGCGCACCTCGGCCGTGGTTTTCGCGCCGCTAACGAGACTGGCGCGCATGGCCGCGCCGTGCAGCGCCCGTCGTCTGCGGTTCTGCTTAATGAGGTGCCGGGTCGAGACCCGGCGAGGACAATGCGCCGTGTAGCGCGGCGCGACGCGGCCGTGTAGCGCGGTTAATCTGCGCCGCGGGTAATTGAGGAGGGGGACGGAGTCGCGCGGACAGCCGCTGCCGTCCCGTCGCAACTCGCTTGCTGGAGGCGCGCCGGGCTCAGGTTTCGCGGCCTTTGCTACGGGTCGCGACCGGCGTGGCTGCGTCCCCATTGTCCGTCTGCCGACTGCGGCAGTGGCGCGCCACGCCGGTTCCGCGCCAGTGCTCCTCTTCGTTTTGGTCATTATCTAAGGGAGGTCAGTGACCATTCTGGAACAATGAGCCTGTCAAAAACTAAATTTACCAATACCTCCGTGAAACAGAGGTAAATAAACTAATGGATCAAAACATGAAATAAACTGCCTACCACGAAACTTCACTGAAGCTCCATAGAAACTGGTGTAGGCACGAGTATTCAAATTCAGATGGTTCAAATGGCACTGAGAACTATGGGACTTAACATCTGAGGTCATCAGTCCCCTAGACCTAGAACTACTTAAACCTAACTAGTCTAAGGACAGCACACACACCCATGCTCGAGGCAGGCTTCGAACATACGACCGTAACAGCAGCGCGGTTCCGGACTGAAGCCCCTACAACCGCTCGGCCACAACGGCCGGCTTCAAATACAGAGATATGCAAACAGGCACACTACGGCGCTGTGGTCGGCAACGCCTGTATAAGACAACAAGTGTCACGCGCAGTTGTTAGCTAGGTTACTGCTGCTACAACGTCAGGTTATCATGATTTAATTGAATTTGAAAGTGGTGTTATAGACTGCGCACGAGGGATGGGACACAGCATCTTCGATGTAGCGATGAAGTGGGGATTTTCCAGCACGACTATTTCACGAGTGTACTGTGAATATTAGGAGTCGGTAAAACATCAAATCTCCGACATCGTTGCGGCCGGAAAAAGATCCTGGAAGAACGGGACCTGCGACGACTGAAGAGAATCGTTCAGCGTGACAGAAGTGCAGCCCTTCCGCAAATTGCTGCAGATTTCAATGCTGGTCCATCATCAAGTGTCAGCATGCGAACCATTCAACGAAACATCATCGATATGGGCTTTCGGAGCCGAAGGGCCACTCGAGTACCCTCGATGACTGCACGACACAAAGCTTTTCGCCTCGTCTGGCTTCATCAATACTAACATTGGACTGTTGATGACTGGAAACATATTGCCTGGTCGCACGAGTCTCGTTTCAAATTGTACCGAGCGGATGGACTTGTACAGGTATGGAGACAACCTCATGAAAACCTCGTGAATCCATGAACCCTGCACGTCAGCAGGATACTGTTCAAGCTGCTGGAGGCTCTGTAATGGTGTGGGGAGTGCGCAGTTGGAGTGATATGGGACACCTGATATGTCTAGATACGACTCTGACAGGTGACACGTACATAAATATCGTGTGTGATCACCTGCATCCATTTATGTCCGTTGTGCATTCCGACGGACTTGGGTAATTCATTAGGACGATGCGATACCCCCACACATCCAGAATTGGTATGGAGTGGCTCAAGGAACACTCTTCCGAGTTTAAACACTTCCTCTAGCCACCAGGCTCCCCAGACATGAACATTATTGAGTATATCTGGGATGTCTTGCTACGTGCTGCTCAGAAGAGATCTCCACCCTCCCGTACTCTTACTGATTTATGGAAAACCCTGCAGGATTCATGGCAATTCCCTCCAGCACCATTATAGACATTAGTCCAGTCTGTGCCATATCGTAATGCGGTAGTTCTGCATGCTCGAGGGGGCCCTACACGATATTAAGCAGGTGGACCAGTTCCTTGGCTCTTCAGTGTATAAGCCACCTGTGAACGTTACGGGCAGGTGACGATATACGCAAAAGGTGTAAGTTCATAGCCGCAAATGGTGAGTCAGGTACGACGCGACACGCCTTTTATATCGTGAACGGTTACGCAGTTCGAAACATGGTTTTCGGCAACTGTTACAGGTTCGAGCACCGTGGCTGTAAACGGCATTTTTGGTGCAAAAACTGCCAAATTGGCGTCTCGGACTAGGCCGCTTAGTTGTATGCCGTAAAGTAGGCCTGCGCTTCGAGAATAAAGCTTTACTTCCCCTTGAACCAACTTACAACCAAGAACCAGGTTCACCTACGCATGTTGTGTATGGAAATACGACAGTGGATCGAATGTAGTTTATCACAAAGGACTTGGGAAAGTGTTCAACGTTCATGTATCCTGTCAGACGTAGGTAAGCTGAAACAGACAAGTCAACTGCTCATTTTCAAAAATAAGTTGCAAAAAGCGACTGCTGTATTAAATCTTTAAATGTTAGAAGGAAAATTTGACCTCTCTTTTCCTGTACGCACCCGTGTGTTTCTTAGAGGTAAAATATATGTTGTCGGATAAGTGTCTCTACCTTGCTCTAAAGTAGGGATACATACATGGAACTAAACATTTTGTTAAAGGTAATTTGGTGACCTCCTGTACACCGCAAAATAAATATTCTTTTGAACGAAATGTCGAGCGATGTCTGACATAAGCGAGGAATGACAGTGTCATCAACTACTTGCAATACATGCTATCAACTTCTTTGACACTGCAAAATAATTTCGTACACGCATAAATGAAACAAACAAATTACTAACACTAATTTGGTTACCACCCAAATCACGTAACATAAATTTTGTCTTCCAAAAAATGAATTTATCCTTTCTTTGAGGATGTGTTGAAACTGTTGACCATGGACTGAAAGACACATTTGCAATAGCCGTTCGAAAGAACAATGAACAGAAGTAATTACAATGGATGATATCGTAGAGCATACACTGGCGATTCGATGATACATATCGTCCGGCGTTTTTGGGGCTTCATTATAGACTGCGGCTTTGAGTGCTCCCCAAAACAAAAAAACGACAAGAGGCAGCAAAGTTTCTTCCTATCCAACGTCCAGGAAACTTCTCATTCAGTATTTGCGTTGCAACACGGGGCGAATGAGTTGGACAACGTCTCGTTGCAGCCACATAAACTGTCAAACATCCAGTGGCACCTCTTCTAGAAGAATCAACAGAATGTTCATCAGAAAGTGTGCGTACTAATGTCGAGTTAGAACGTCTGACGTGAAGTAAGATCCCACAACGTAATCATTCTGGGTTTGAACACCCTTGTGTTAACCGTGTTTGCAGTTAAAATTGTTGGATGTAAGGCCCGCCAGATACGCAAAACACCGTTTCTCCAAATTCCTCAGTTTGCATCGTTTTTCAGGACCACTTGTGTGTTATTTATTACAGGTACCTTGTCATCTACAACCAAACAATGGTGATGAGAAATTTTGTTGGAAGCTGACCTACCACATTTTTATGCTCTAAACGTTATTTAGTTTGTCGCGATATTTCGCACCTATATTCGTTTGTACTTAAGTTTTTGTGTGGCAAGCGCTTTTATTCTCAGCATCATGGTGAGGTGTTGTGAAGCATACCTAAATATAACAGGTATTTTCACAAATAAGGTCGTAAAAGCACTTTGCACTCCACCAAAACACTGTAATTATGGTTGTTGTGTGTCCCAGCCCAGTCAGTCTTCATTTCTTCGCCAGTAAGTTTAGCGTCAAATTTGAATTTTGTTTACATTTTATCTTTATGCGCGCGCGCGTTTGTGTGTGCGTGTAGACTTTTTAGCTGTTTGTGTTGCCTTTTTTGAAAGTTCCTTTAATATGTTAAACAGTGTGCCCTTGCAGAGTGTACTGTATTCATTTATGACCTTTTTTCCTTCTGCTGTTGCTTTCTGTATGTAGGAGTTTTCCTCAATGGTCAGTTTGCTGTATAGGCTGTGGCTGGGTTTTAGTATTCTTAAGTCTGTTCCTATTGCAGTTGCGTGGTGAGTGTGGACTATTAGGTGGTCAGCAAATGTGCTATGGGAGCTGTTGCTTTTTAAAGCTCCGAGATGTTGTGAATATCTGGTTTTGAAGTTTCTGCATGTCTGTTCTACGTACACGACTAGGAAGTGCTGCATGTGAGTTCATATATTCCTGATGTTTTAAATTTCTCCATGAGTGTTTCTTGTGTTCTGTTCTTTTTCTGTGTTCTGTTCTCTGTCCTGTATCCTATTTGGAGTCCCTGTTCCTTTAATATGTTGCCTATTCAGTGATCAATCTTGTCATTGTAGGTGAGTATGTGCCATTTCGTTCTGTATGTGTTATTGTTCTATTGTGTCTTGTGTGTGGTCATTGTTTGTGTTTTTGTGTTGTTCTGTCTTGGGTGAGGACTTGTGTGTGTGTGTGTGTGTGTGTGTGTGTGTGTGTGTGGTATGTTCATTTTTGTACTGTTTACATATTTTTTTATTTAATTTGTCATTAATATGGGTATCATAACTATTTTCTACAGCTATTTGTTTTATTATGTTTAGTTCCTGCGTGTGATTCTGTTTGTTCATGTGTGTTCTGTTTTATCTATGGAGCATAAATCTGAAGTTTGCTTGCTTTTGTGTCAATGGGTGGTTCGATAGGTTGTGAATGGTGGTATGGTGGTGCTTGTGGTTGTCGGATTTCTGAATATTGTGAAGTTGTGTGTGTTGTTTGTTTCATGTGTGGTGAGATCTAGAAAATGTAGTGTGTTGTTAGTTTTTGTTTCTGATGTGAAGTTAATTTTTGGGTGTAAGTTGTTTATTTCATTGTGTATGTGTGTTTGTGGTTCATCAATCAGGCATACTATGTTAACGACAGAACGGTACCAGTATATAACTTTGTAGTTTTTTGGTTTTATTACGTGTCTGAAGATCATGTTATTTAGGTTGTTCATAAATATGTTAGCTAGGAGGCCACTAATTGGTGATCTCATTGGCACTTCTTCATGTTAAGAATAAAATTCTTTGTTGAACACAAAATAATTTTATGATATTACGGTCTTAATTATGGTTGTTATTTCATTTATGTGTGTGTCTAGTGTGTTTCCTTGTTGTTTTAATCTTTGTGTGATGATGTTGATTGTTTCATTTATTGGAATACAAGTATACACTGATGTGACGTCAAATTATATGAGGGTTGCTGTGTCTGGTATGTGTGTGTTCTTGGTTCTGTCGATTAATTCCTTTGAGTTTTCCAGGTGTCTTTTGTTGTCAAAAGTGTACAATTTCTTTTAGCTATGTGTTTGTCTGTTGGGCTAGGTAGTAGCATTTCGGAAGTTGATGATGGGCCATAAGGGGTTTTATCCTTGCGATCCTTAGGTACGGAATTAAAGGTGAGTGCTTTTGGATTTTTCTGTGTCACACAACCACCACAATTACAGTGTCTTGGCGAAGTGCAAAATGCTTTTACGACCTTATTTGTGCAAATACGTGTTATATTTACGTGTGATTCACCACAGCTCACCATGATGCTGAGAATAAAAGGGCTTGCCACACAAAAACAAAAACGAATTTAGGCGCGAAATATCGCGACAAACTGAATTACGTTTTAGAGCATAGGTTAGCTCCCAACAAAATTTCTCACCAACATTGTTTGGTTGCAGATTACAAGCTGCCTATAATAAATAATAGACAAGTGCTCCTAAAAAGTATGAAAACTGAGTGTAAAGGTATTAACAAAAAGGAACGAATTGTTGTTTGAAGTAAATATCCACGTAATTTTGTAATCATTTAGTAAAAATGTTCACATTACAGATTAAATAAAACGGAAAGCCACTGACGATGGCACAGTGGTGCTGAAAGGTGTTTGGGAACTTGCAAAACGGTGTTTTGCATAACTGGCGGACCTTGCATCCAACAATGCGACTATGTAATTTTCTATGATGCCGCACGATACGTTTACGATACAAGCCTTTTGATCTTGTACCTGATTAAGTCAGTGTGGATTTTCGACCGCCCAGCAGTACATTAGCGTGGTTAGTATGCGTTGCTTCATCAGTTACGAGCTCAATTTGGCAAACGTAGGGCCGTCCCTCAGTTGCTGAAGGTCAGACTGACTAAAATATATGGGACGTTCGAAACCACGAAGTGCCTGATGCGCAGTGCCTTACGACGCCTGTGACGCTAAATGGAGAGACGCCGGAACGTTGAAAAGAGTGCGGCAATGCATGCTGCGCTGTGTGACAGCGCTCATTGCATCACATGCAGGCCACTCTGAACAGCTATTGTGACGAATGCGATGCGGCTCTGTACTGTGTTCGGGGACGATTTGTTGAAGTTGTTGCGCGTGCTCCGTCCATTTCTGGACACGTGTTCATAAGACCTTTTTTCCTCTATTTCCAGTCAGTTTTATTAATATTCGCACTGTATAATTGAGTGCAGGACGTCCACCGGTCTCTTTAGTGCAGATGCACACCAGGTTCGAACTCTTACGGTAATCGGCGGAATGCTGCAAGTAATGATGATCATGGTGAAAGGCACTGAATTTTCAGTGTGTGGATAAGTTGAGAATTTGGATCTGACGGGAGGCATGCTAGGATAGCATGTGCAGTTATTATAACAGCTGTGTCCGGACGGCGCAGTGGTCAGCGCATCTGCCTGCTAAGCAAGAGACCCAGGTTCGAATTCCGGTTTGGCACAAATTTTCTGCTTTCCCCCTTGACCTAAATCAATGTCCAGTAACAACCAATTTCTACAGTTCCTTTACATCTTAAATGGCTCGATGCCTGGGAACGAGCATCTCAGAAACTGCCAAGACAGCCGCCGTCCCCGAATCGGGATCATCTATCGAGAGTGGTTGAAACACGATAAAACTAAGGGTAGGCGAGAAGCCGTTGGACGTGCACACTTCGTCACTGATTGTGTAGGTCCGATGTAATCTACAGGGTGTCCGTAATTAAACTTCCAGTTTCAAAATGTTGTAGAAGGAAGACAACTGCTCAAAATGACGTAAAATTTGAACACCATATTATTGATACGGGAGAAACGTCACGGGGAAAAGAAAAGAAAATTTTGCTAATACACTCCTGGAAATTGAAATAAGAACACCGTGAATTCATTGTCCCAGGAAGGGGAAACTTTATTGACACATTCCTGGGGTCAGATACATGACATGATCACATTGACAGAACCACAGGCACATAGACACAGGCAACAGAGCATGCACAATGTCGGCACTAGAACAGTGTATATCCACCTTTCGCAGCAATGCAGGCTGCTATTCTCCCATGGAGACGATCGTAGAGATGCTGGATGTAGTCCTGTGGAACGGCTTGCCATGCCAGTTCCACCTGGCGCCTCAGTTGGACCAGCGTTCGTGCTGGACGTGCAGACCGCGTGAGACGACGCTTCATCCAGTCCCAAACATGCTCAATGGTGGACAGATCCGGAGACCTTGCTGGCCAGGGTAGTTGACTTACACCTTCTAGAGCACGTTGGGTGGCACGGGATACATGCGGACGTGCATTGTCCTGTTGGAACAGCAAGTTTCCTCGCCGGTCTAGGAATGGTAGAACGATGAGTTCGATGACGGTTTGGATGTACCGTGCACTATTCAGTGTCCCCTCGACGATCACCAGAGGTGTACGGCCAGTGTAGGAGATCGCTCCCCACACCATGATGCCGGGTGTTGGCCCTGTGTGCCTCGGCAGTATGCAGTCCTGATTGTGGCGCTCACCTGCACGGCGCCAAACACGCATACGACCATCATTGGCACCAAGGCAGAAGCGACTCTCATCGCTGAAGACGACACGTCTCCATTCGTCCCACCATTCACGCCTGTCGCGACTCCACTGGAGGCGGGCTGCACGATGTTGGGGCGTGAGCGGAAGACGGCCTAACGGTATGCGGGACCGTAGCCCAGGTTCATGGAGACAGTTGCGAATCGTCCTCGCCGATACCCCAGGAGCAACAGTGTCCTTAATTTGCTGGGAAGTGGCGGTGCGGTCCCCTACGGCACTGCGTAAGATCCTACGGTCTTGGCGTGCATCCGTGCGTCGCTGCGGTCCGGTCCCAGGTCGACGGGCACGTGCACCTTCCGCCGACCACTGGCGACAACATCGATGTACTGTGGAGACCTCACGCCCCACGTGTTGAGCAATTCGGCGGTACGTCCACCCGGCCTCCCGCATGCCCACTATACGCCCTCCCTCAAAGTCTGTCAACTGCACATACGGTTCACGTCCACGCTGTCGCGGCATGCTACCAGTGTAAAAGACTGCGATGGAGCTCCGTATGCCACGGCAAACTGGCTGACACTGCCGGCGGCGGTGCACAAATGCTGCGCAGCTAGCGCCATTCGACGGCCAACACCGCAGTTCCTGGTGTGTCCGCTGTGCCGTGCGTGTGATCATTGCTTGTACAGCCCTCTCGCAGTGTCCGGAGCAAGTATGGTGGGTCTGACACACCTGTGTCAATGTGTTCTTTTTTCCATTTCCAGGAGTGTAGATGGCGCTGTTAGCGTCTTAACGTAAACTGGGTCGGCTACAAATCATGGACGAACAGCAGTAGGACGTCTATGGTTTGAGTTGCACATTACACCTCCGTACTGTTCAATGTGCATGAATGCACAAGCTGGGCACTCAACCCCTGCGGCACAGGCAAGCTCATCCACCACGTCAAGGTCATATCACATTCGATCGGAAAATCGGTTTTCGATTTTCCTGAGGCCAAAATCCACATAAAAAGCAAAAATAAGACATTGGTTTCAAATTTTTGTGACACTGGCTTAAGACATGTTCAATACTCTATCCATGTTTTTCTGCCAGAAGCTGAAATCGAGAAACTGCATGTTCCAGAATAGATCGGAGTGTCTCGGGTATCACGTTCAGAATGCGATGAGCAAAGCTGCCTTCAATTCACCCACTTCTGTTATCTTTAAGATAACCCAACACGGATTAAGAACAGGTTATACGGGGGGCCAGATTGAAGGGAAGTGATGGCTGATAATAGTATAATTTGCGAAGTGCCTCTGCAGCAGCCGCTTCACTGGTCTGAAATGTGCAGAGGAGGGCCCTCTTGCATAAAAATGATCCTAACCACAAATGCACGCTGTTGAAATGTTGGGTTGACATTGATGTTCCAGAAGACTCTCATAGCGTTTACCAGTGACCGTACGAGGAAGAGGACCACAGGACTCATCCCCTCGAAAAAATTAAGCCCTACGATAAACGATGCTGTCACCTTTGTAGAATGAAATGATAGCGGTTGCCCAATTTCTGAAATTCTGCCAATTAACATGTTCTCGGAGGTGGAAATGGGCTTCGTGTCTCCACAGAATGTTCAATGGTCGTTCATTGTCCACTTTCACACAGGCAAGAAAGTCCACAGCGAACGTTCGTCTTACTGCCAGGTTAGTAGGTGGAAACTCCTGAACAGAGGTGGTTTTTCTTGGATCGCAATGCAGGAGGTTTTGCAGAATTTTGTATACCGTGCTCGCTGGCACGTCCAACGTTCGGGCAATGCTCCTTGTACTGCATGTTTCCACACTACAGCTCGACCCGTGATGCATTGCTATGGCCACATCTTCGACAGAGGTCGGGTCAACTGGTTTCTTCTTTCTGCCACATTGCATTTCAGAAGAACCTGTCTTTTCGATTCTGTTGTGATTTTCTCTAGACCCTTCGCAGACGTCGGGTCAATGACTTTTTCTCATACGCTTGAGCGTCCGTAACGCCTGCAGGGCTACTGGTACAAAGTCGCCGTTCCTGTAAAAGAGCTTTACCGACAGTGCGGGATCCTCCATGGAGACAGTCATGTTGAGCACCTCGGACACAACCTGAGCAACAGCCGTGTTGCTGTGGATATTCGGACCCTTAAAGCGCCATCTATTTGTCAAATTTCGGTTTACTTTTTATTTTTATTTTTCCCCCGTGCCGCTTCCCCTAGGTCAGTAATACTATGTTTAAACTGCAACTTTAATGATGGTACTCTGTAAACCAGGATAGGCGATGGTCTGTCGCAGATCTGGCGACAGAGTACAAGGCTTATGCAGCCACGAGGTACGTTGAGTGCACAGTGATGGACATGGGGCTCCACAGCAGACGACTCATATGTGTTCCCACCGTGACCCAAGGACGTCGTCAATTAGAGCTGCAGGGAATCATCGACACTGGATCATGGACCAGTAGAAACGTGTCGGATGCATCATGTCTCTTGTTAGACCAGGTCGATTGTCGAGTCCGGATCCACGCCAACAGCTGCTGCACGGACACAGGCCAGTGAGGGTTGTATTATGCTATTTGGAACATTCACCTGGGCTCTCATGGAGCTTGTGGCAGTAATCGAAGCTATAGGCTACTAGAAAATTGTTGCGAATCCTTTGGTTCCCTTCATGTTTGATGCCCTCCATGACGGACATGGCATCTCTGAGCTACGTAACTGTCCTTGGCACGGGGCCAGAATCGTGTTACAGTAGTTTAAGGAGCTTGGTAGTAAACTCCCATTGATACCTTAACCACCAGATTCGTCTGGTATTAACCTAACGAAACGCATCTGGGCTGCTATAGGGCGCAGGGTCAGCGTCCACGAAACACCTAGGAGCTGCGTGACCTATCAAAGATTCAGAAACATACCAAGCACTTGTTGAAACCTTACCGTGCACAATGATTGCTGTACTGAGCTCCGAGGGTGAACAAACAAGCTGTTAAACCGCTGATTATAATGTTTTGGTTCAACAGTGTACATGCGCTATCTAATATCACATCTTGACTACTGAGAATTAATGTTTTACATATTCAGTTCTAAAATCTAACATTTATTTGGAGCAGGAACTGAAGGCACAGCAATTGGGAATAAAACTTTGTGACGATACACTTAACTCTCTTTTAATTGCAACTGACGAGGTGATAATATTCTCTTTAGATCAAGAGGAAGGGGAATTCATGCTGAGAAAGTTTAAAGAGGAGTACAGCAAATGAGGTTTTGGAATTAAAGAAATAGTTCAAATGGCTCTGAGCACTATGGGACTTAGCTTCTCAGGTCATCAGTCCCATAGAACTTAGAACTACTTAAAACTAACTAACCTAAGGATATCACACACATCCATGCCTGAGGTAGGATTCAATCAGCGACCGCAACGGTCGCGCGGCTCCAGACTATAGTGCCTAGAACCGCTCGGCCACTCCGGCCGGCCGTTTTGGAATAAATCTGAACAAAACAGGTTATATGTGTGTGGGACATCATTTGGGGATCACTGGCACAGAGAAAGGGGAAATAAAATGCTGCAGAAGCTACAAATATTTTGGGAAGAGTGTTATATAACCCCGGTACATATCAAAGCATATTAGTTCCAGAATAGCAATTGGGAGGAGAGCTGCTAAGGAATATTTTAATGTGGTGGAGAACATAGTCCTACATGGAGCTGAGAGGTGGTGTCAAACAAGACAATTTAGGAAGAAAATTATAAAAATGGAAATTGACTACGTATATGCGAAGATGTCTTCAGTTGACGAGATAAGATAGAATACGAAATCAGGAGGTGGAGATATGGAGGCCAGTGGAGATAATGTGCTCCATAACAAAGGTACAGAGAATAACCAAGCAAAGGTGGCCAACGAAGATTTTAAACTGAGCCACCTGGAAGAAGAATTTGAGGAAGGCCAACCCTAAGATGGGAAAAATACATACAGGATGTAATGGAAGACGGAAATCTAAGACCGGATAATTGGAATGAAAGAGGCCTGTGTAGGTCCAGAACGATTAACAGAAAAAATGTTCAAATGTGTGTGAAATTTTATGGGACTTAGCTGCTAAGGTCATCAGTCCCTAAGCTTACACACTATTCAACCTAAATTATCCTAAGGACAAACACACACACACACACATGCCCGAGGGAGGACTCGAACCTCCGCTGGGACCAGCCGAACGGCTAACAGCTAAGGGGAAACCCGAAGAACAAGAAAAAGAAGAAAAAGGAGAAGAAGAAGAGTTTCTAAAAATTTTCTGTGAGAAGTACTAAAGATGTTGAGAAGTAAATCTAGCCCAATGGCTACATCAGCAGGAGGTGACAGATTATATTCTCACATGTAAGCTGATCATCAGGTGATAACTGCCAAAGATAGTGATGACTTAACCTATCAGCTGAGGGAGCTCTTTAAAGACTATGTCGAGTGGGGTTTAAAAATATATCCAAATAAAGCTGAATATATGATGGTGTCTGGTTAGGAGCAGAGTGAGTTAGTAGCTGACAATTTCATTTTTTCACTTAGCGCTAACTTTAAAAATCTGTAAGTGTGAATTCAAAGAGTGTAAAAGATATTAAAGATAAGGCTGGAAAGGTTGCGTGTTGTTTTTCGATTAAAATCACTTTTTTCTGATAAGATCACAATGAAAACTATAAACATTTTATGCAAAAAAGTAATGGAAAGGATTTGTACATATGGGTGAGACATTTAGGGTAATAAAGAGAATAAAAATATTAACTGCTACCTACCGAAATAGATTACTGGGAACGAAAATCGGCGGTCTAAAGGTTAGACCACATCAGAATTGAAGAAATGAAAAAAATTGAAGGGAACATAATGGAAATGGCCATTGAGATGAAAAGGTTAGTATGATACGGGCACTTGGATCGAACAGATTAAAATAAATTTATAAATATGGGACTCACAGGGTAAATTAAACGTATTCGACCGTGTGGAGAATGACTGACAGATATTAGGGAAGCTGTGGACTCGAGGGATCTCCAAGAGGTACATTGGGAAGCACACAAACTATGGAGGGACTATCCTTAATCACAAAATGTTTGTTACTGCCTCAGATAGACATGAGAGGGGAACATTAGTCTGCCTGAGGTAATGAAAATGGAAATATCAAATAAACTTCTAATTTATTAGAATAATCCTTGTGACAAACCCTCACATACGTTAACACAAAACGAACCATCTGCTACACTTGAAACAGGCACATTCTGCTCGATTCTCCAATGGGCAATATTAAAAAGAGCGCAGAAATATTACCGATCTGATTAGTGATTGAAACAATGACTTCCCTCTCGGGCTACACATGGGACGCGAACGTAATTAAAATGCTGTATCTTGATCTCAGTCTAATCGCCGTCCTGCTACACGGTCCGCAGGAAAGCCGAAACAGTCACACTGCCTTTGCGCAACACACCATACCGTGAGGAGAGCAAATAACA
The DNA here is from genome assembly GCF_023897955.1 of Schistocerca gregaria. Classification (NCBI taxonomy): domain Eukaryota; kingdom Metazoa; phylum Arthropoda; class Insecta; order Orthoptera; family Acrididae; genus Schistocerca; species Schistocerca gregaria. The sequence continues at coordinate 799,533,316 of NC_064921.1, read as the reverse complement.
CCTCACCTCGTATCGCTGCCGCAATTTAAGGGGAGGAGCGACAAGTGCTGTTGTAATCAGTTCAAAAAATATCGCTTCCTCTCCCGAGGTATAATAGTGTAGCCACGCTCATTACGAAGCCCAGTATTATGTACTTCTTTCTGCAACTGAGTTCTAGTAGAATTATCATACCACATCTTGTCTTTTACAAAAGACTTGTAACCTCGACCTTCCTAACCGGGCTACTGCATTGCGATATAATTGACCGTGATCGCGTATGACTAATGTAATTTTACGGTGAGTAAGGCTCTCGTTAGCAAAGGAAAATAACGCCAGTTAGTTGGAGGAAAGTGTACAACAGATCTTTCTGAAGGAAGAATGTATTCTAATCTAAATACTCATGATAATTTTGAAATGGGTGGTATCGATCACGAACCACAGAGGGGCGAAAAGGGTACCACGTAATATTTAATACAAAAATACGGATAATACAAAAAAATACTGATTAGATAAAAGGGGATAGATAATTGAACGGTTGCCAGCCAACTAGGGCTATGAATAGCCAGAACCTTAAGGAAGGTAATGGCAAAGAAATTGAAGTAAATAATCACTGAGCGTGGCAACAGAAGGTTGTCACGCTTTTCCACAAACCAACAGTACACGAGAAAATAGATGAATCAGAAAGCACTGAGTCTGCAGTTACTCGTTCTGAAGTACTAAATTTTGAAAGTAAAGTTAAATGAAGTTACTGTTTAAATAAATGTAACTAAATCTTTGTTAAGTAAAAAAATGTTTTCCAGTAACCTCAGTTTAACATAAAGCAAAATTTAGAAAAAGCCACGCAGTTTGCGTTTCATTATTGAAAGAGCGAATTGATTTCACTTTAAGGAAATGAGCAACTGATTTTACTTTTAAAATAACAATAAAATAATACCAAGCCAGCAGAAGTGACTCGCAAAGTTAAATACACAATAAATGAAATTGCGCACTCTTAATTTGTGCTGTATCTTTCGCTATTAGTTTTGCAATTGAAATTTTACGTTACTTTCAGTAAATGAAGTTAATACTCAAAACTGCAAATTCGTTATGCCTCTGTTATACAATACAAGAATGAACAGTTACTGAAGCAGCAAACTTTAGATTGGAACTTATCATTAGCCAACAAACCAAACTGGCAGGAAGAAGTTAATAAATTTTCATATTTTTTTACGACAATCGATGATTCCATGGAAAGGAAAGGGACTCTGCTTGGTAGTAATGTCTGAGGACAATGACAACACAGATGCCATACAAGTTTTAACTATTGCAGGCTATTATGCAGGTTGATCATACTTCGTGGAAAAAATGCCACTGCGTATTGCCTCTACAATACATATTTGGTCAGTTAACAGTTTACGATATTGTAGATACTGCTGGTTGAGAATCACGAGTCGTCTCCAGAGCCACACATAATTATGGGACAGGCAATAGTTGGAATTGCAGCTATCCAGTACTGGCGGGTTAACGAATTGGCGAGTCTACACTGTCACGAGCATAGCTACACTCTGCATCTGTGGGATCTTCCAACAAACACTTCCGCACTCTTTCATGACTCATGCTGGTCTGCTTCCTGTCTGCTACCAGAGCGACAGAGACTCTCCATGCGAAAAGACGAACAACGGCACAGCTACTGCAGTTTCGTCCTTGCTTTACATTTAAGTAAATTTGCCTTGGCAAATTACAATACCTTACATTATAATTACGATCAGTTATATACTTTCACAAATAAATACACTATTATATCCATTGTAATTTTTCCTCCTATCTACGTGATTATTTCGTTCGAGCAATCAGTCTGCTAATCTGTACAAATAAAATGCGGTTATTTGGCTTTGATGAAGTTTAACATTCCGAAGTAGTAATATAGCTGTTGGATTATTAAATGCAGGTTCGTATCCAGTCTTTCGGAAGTTCCCTTCTGATTAACAACTACGCAATATATCGATGAATATTATTAATTCACAAATGTCAAATACACACCTTTTGTATGAAGGAGCAATATATATATATATATATATATATATATATATATATATATATATATATATATATATATATATATACTCCTGGAAACTGAAATAAGAACACCGTGAATTCATTGTCCCAGGAAGTCGAAACTTTATTGACACATTCCTCGGGTCAGTACATCACATGATCACACTGACAGAACCACAGGCACATAGACACAGGCAACAGAGCATGCACAATGTCGGCACTAGTACAGTGTATATCCACCTTTCGCAGCAATGCAGGCTGCTATTCTCCCATGGAGACGATCGTAGAGATGCTGGATGTAGTCCTGTGGAACGGCTTGCCATGCCATTTCCACCTGGCGCCTCAGTTGGACCAGCGTTCGTGCTGGACGTGCAGACCGCGTGAGACGACGCTTCATCCAGTCCCAAACATGCTCAATGGGGGACAGATCCGGAGATCTTGCTGGTCAGGGTAGTTGACTTACACCTTCTAGAGCACGTTGGGTGGCACGGGATACATGCGGACGTGCATTGTCCTGTTGGAACAGCAAGTTCCCTTGCCGGTCTAGGAATGGTAGAGCGATGGGTTCGATGACGGTTTGGATGTACCGTGCACTATTCAGTGTTCCCTCGACGATCACCAGAGGTGTACGGCCAGTGTAGGAGATCGCTCCCCACACCATGATGCCGGGTGTTGGCCCTGTGTGCCTCGGTCGTATGCAGTCCTGATTGTGGCGCTCACCTGCACGGCGCCAAACACGCATACGACCATCATTGGCACCAAGGCAGAAGCGACTCTCATCGCTGAAGACGACACGTCTCCATTCGTCCCTCCATTCACGCCTGTCGCGACATCACTGGAGGCGGGCTGCACGATGTTGGGGCGTGAGCGGAAGACGGCCTAACGGTGTGTGGGACCGTAGCCCAGCTTCATGGAGACGGTTGCGAATGGTCCTCGCCGATACCCCAGGAGCAACAGTGTCCCTAATTTGCTGGGAAGTGGCGGTGCGGTCCCCTACGGCACTGCGTAGGATCCTTCGGTCTTGGCGCGCATCCGTGCGTCGCTGCGGTCCGGTCTCAGGTCGACGGGCACGTGCACCTTCCGCCGACCACTGGCGACAACATCGATGTACTGTGGAGACCTCACGCCCCACGTGTTGAGCAATTCGGCGGTACGTCCACCCGGCCTCCCGCATGCCCACTATACGCCCTCGCTCAAAGTCCGTCAACTGCACATACGGTTCACGTCCACGCTGTTGCGGCATGCTACCAGTGTTAAAGACTGCGATGGAGCTCCGTATGCCACGGCAAACTGGCTGACACTGACGGCGTCGGTGCACAAATGCTGCGCAGCTAGCGCCATTCGACGGCCAACACCGCGGTTCCTGGTGTGTCCGCTGTGCCGTGTTGTCATAAATCTCAGTAATCAGATTACAGTTCTTCAAACAAATCTCAGGCTAATCGGCACGAAGACAATCTCGGAAGCTTTTTTCTTCTAACAACCACCAGAGAGAGTACTACAAAGAATAATTATGCGCTCATGGCATAGCTATTGTATGAAACTATTTTGCGCGTGGATTCTGCGACTATGAAGATAGAAAATTTGTAAACGTCATTCAAGGGTAGAATTGTATCAAAATAATTCATTGAATATAAACAGATATTACACCATTACAATTAAATATACACTACTGGCCATTAAAATTGGTACACCACGAAGATGATGTGCTACAGACGCAAATTTAACCGACAGGAAGAAGATGCTGTGATATGCTTATGATTAGCTTTTCAGAGCATTCACACAAGGTTGCCGCCGGTGGCAACACCTACAACGTGCTGACATGAGGAAAGTTTCCAACCGATTTCTCATACACAAACACAGTTGACCGGTGATCCCTGGTGAAACGTTGTTGTGATGCCTCGTGTAAGTAGGAGAAATACGTACCATCACGTTTCCGACTTTGATAAAGGTCGGATTGTAGCCTATCGCGATTGCGGTTTATCGTATCGCGACATTGTTGCTCGCATTGGTCGAGATACAATGACTGTTAGCAGAATATGGAATCGATGGGTTCAGGAGGGTAATACGGAATGCCGTGCTGGATCCCAACGGCCTCTTATCATTAGCAGTCGAGATGACAGGCATCTTATCCGCATGGCTGTAACGGATCGTGCAGCCACGTCTCGATCCCTGAGTCATCACATGGGGACGTTTGCAAGAGAACAACCATCTGCACGAACAGTTCGACGACGTTTGCAGTAGCACGGACTATCAGCTCGGAGACCATGGCTGCGGTTACCCTTGACGTTGCATCACAGACATGATCGCCTGCGATGGTGTACTCAACGACGAACCTGGATGCACGAATGTCAAAAAGTCATTTTCTCGGATGAATCCAGGTTCTGTTTACAGCATCGTGATGGTCGCATCCGTGTTTGGCGACATCGCGGTGAACGTACATTGGAAGCGTGTATTCGTCATCGCCATACTGTCGTATCACTCGGGGTGATGGTATGGGGTGCTATTGGTTACAGGTCTCGGTCACCTCTTGTTCGCATTGACGGCACTTTGAACAGTGGACGTTACATTTCAGGTGTGTTACGACCCGTGGCTCTACCCTTCATTCGATCCCTGCAAAACCCTACATTTCAGCAGCATAATGCACGTTCGCATGTTGCAGATCCTGTACGGGACTTTCTGGATACAGAAAATGTTCGACTGGTGCCCTGGCCAGCACATTCTCCAGATCTCTCACCAATTGAAAACGTCCGGTCAATGGTTGGCGATCAACTGGCTCGTCACAATACGCCAGTATCGTGTTGAAGCTGCATGGGCAGCTGTACCTGTACACGCCATCCAAGCTCTGTTTGACTCAATGCCCAGGCGTATCAAGGCCGTTATTACGGCCAGAGGTGGTTGTTCTGGGTACTGATTTCTCAGGATCTATTTACCTAAATTGCGTGAAATTGTAATCAGATGTCAATTCTAGTATAATCTATTTGTCCAATGAATACTCGTTTATCATCTGCATTTCTTCTTGGTGTATCAATTTTAATGTCCAGTAGTGTTGTTTCTGCAATAAAGCTTACAGATTCAGAATTAGTAGTACAGTACAAGTTATCAACGGATATTAAACGGCGGAAAATTTTCTACCGTGGAGAAGATATTTTATCTGCATTTTCAGTGTTACAGACTTTCAAACGGCCTCTTCCAGCTCAGCGCGGCCATGCTGTACAAATTCACATTAATATGCACTGCATTACATGGCGAAACCACTTGCGGCTGTCCATGTCTGACCACAACAGACAAACTGACCCAGTACAACTGCCTCTCCTTCTTTCTCTCAAATTCTACCTGTTCACACGGCACGACCAGGACCTAGCCGTTCATTGGCCGAATCCAAAAACGACACGTAAGGCTCAAGTACTTCCGATGTAACACAATAAATATCTAAATCGATCAATTTGCTAGCGGAAAAAAAGGGAAAGGATCTCCTGTACTTGGTGCGATAAATAGCTGTCCCAAATGAAGGGTAGCTGAATCAACAGACACCTTCATAGCGACTTCTTCCACCTACGCTATAAACTGCACATTATTGAATGAAAGTATTTATTTCATATGCACCGGCGAGAAAATATTGGTGATTATACAGCCTAGAGAACTCCATTGCCAAAGTCGTCACCTGGTCTCAAGATTGTTTACACCTAAAGAGGATGTATTGAATCGAATCTGGGAGAAAATAAATCAATGGAACAACTTGACTGTCGGAAGGGATAGGTTGACAGGGCACATGACTAGGCCTCATGGAACACTTAATTTAGTGGAGGAAGATGGAGACTTGACTAAAGTAAACAGGTTCGAGTAGTTGTAGGGTGCAAGAATTAACCAAGTGTGTAGCAAACTGTCGTTCTACGGATACGGATTGGAACGTGGAATGTTATCCGCCTTAATCGGGCAAGTTAGCTAGAAAATTTGAAAAGGGGAATGGATAGGATGCAGTTAGATATTGTGGGAATTAGTGAAGTTCAGTGGCAGGTGGAAAAGGACTGCTGGTCAGGTGAATACATGATTATAAAGGCGGTTAAGCTACTATGAGTAGCATACTGAACGTGTTATGAAAGGTAACGATGGTGGGGATTGTTTAAATGATTGAGAATGTTGGCAAATTTTGGTGTTTAACTCTGGCCTAAAAACGTGGATAATGCAATCTGTATTGATCTGACGATGAGCAGGATTTCATTGATAAAATCCACTGAAGTTTCTCTATATAGGTGCAGCTGAGAGTAAGTCTCGATTAAGATCTGTACGCCCTGACAATGCTGGAGAGGCAGTACGTTACCCTGTACCTTAATGCGGCGATGTAAATTGCAGCTGGCGAGATGTGTGCGGTGGAGGTGAGACGTGGAGGCGGCACCTAAGAATCGATCGCGGCCACGAAAGAAATAAAAAAATCTCATGGTCTAGCGATCAGTCTGAGGGATCGCAATTTACTCTCTACCAGAGCTCTGAAATTATAGCATTCGCTGGTCGTACCACGGCCCAATTTGGCTCACTTATAGGACAGAACGCACAAGGATACCAAACGTCGAGACTGGTAAACCAAAATCGAATAAGTGTGCCCTCAGCAAACGAGAAGTTCGAGACTTTTGAAGTCAAACTGATAGTACAGTAAGTACTTCACCACAGGCTCTCCAGTCCGAACTAGTTGCAAGTGAAGTCAGTCTCAGGACAGGCCACAGGTACGAACCACACAAGACAGATTCTCGACTAGAAGTGCTTCCAGACCAAAGTCCCACATCCAAGTGCCTCGCACCTCTCCAGAATAAAATCCGTTTTTCCGCAGAAGGCACGAACGACACCACCTTCAACCCATCCTGAGCCAATCACAGGCCTCTAGAGGCGCTAAATCTCCTTTTCCACTCGACAACACAAACTCGTGTCGAACCAGCGCAAGAGTTATGAAACCTGCGTCTGTAAAAAAAAAAAAAAAAAAAAAAAAAAAAAAAAAAAAAAAAAAAAAGTCTATTACTGGCTTTTTTAAGTTTTCGTTGAGGGTGAAGATGAGTTTGTCTGAAGTCGTGTCGCTTCCCATGGCAACAAGCAAAGATCTTTATCTAAATCGCCTGAGCCTTGGAGCTTGTTAGTCCCAGCTATGATGTGTAATAAAGACTCTATCTATAAATGTTTCTCAGATTCCGGAGTTTCTTATACAACCGAGGCGGCCGATGGAAGTGGTTCACAAGCCTATTTGCAGTATTACTGAACATGACAACTTGTGAACTTTTATTATGCGTGGCTCTGCACACAATGCCTAGTTTAGGACTCCACTGTGTAGACGCATTCCTTCAGACTGTCGCCTCCAGCCCAGGCTTTGGCTGGCGCCACGGCAGGTATCACGTCATTCTTCTGCTGGAGACGTGTCTTGACGAGGTGCTACCCACATGGAGTGGCCGCATGGTTAGAGATGCCATGTCACTGACTGCGCGGCCCCTCCCACTGAGGGTTTGAGTCCTTCCTCGGGCATGCGTGTGTGTGTTGTTCTTAGCATAGGTTAGTTTAAGTAGTGTGTAAGTCTACGAAGCGATGACCTCTGCAGTTTGGTCCCTTAAGAACTCACACATATTTGAACTCTTTTTTTTATTTTTTTTATTTGTTTTTTAATGACGTGCTGCCCTGTGTGAACTGTACGGCTGTGGGTCTGTCCGGAAGGATGTACTGAGGGATGGGCTCACCGCCGATTGCTTTCAACTCCCAACATGCCGCTTCTATGAGCTAAAAATACCTCATGCTTTTAGCGCCTACCAGGCTCTATCAACGTCTGCTCAGGCTATTAACTTTCTAGAGTGTCACTCAAGGTGTATCAGGTTGTAACAAAATATTTAATAATTTTCCGTATACGAAAAATAGGTGAGAGAGTAACCTGTCCTGTTTGTAGCCAAGACAGACACGAATCCTACTCTGATCACAATAGTACAACTTTATAGTCAACTAGCTCTGCTGATGATGAAGCGATTGAAGAAATGTATGATGTCCTGAAACAAGTAGTTAAAGGAGACGAAAATTTAATAGTGATGGGTGACTAAAATTCGATAGCAGGAAAAGGAAGAGATGGGAAAATGGCAGGTGAATAAGGAATGGGGGAAAGGAATGAAAAAGGATGCTGCCTTGTAGAATTTTGCACAGAGAACAATTTAATTATTGCTGGAATCTGGTTTAAACTCATGAAAGGAGGTTGTACACGTGGAAGAGGCCTTTAGGCACCGAAAGGTTTCGGACTGATTATAAAAAGAGCAGACAGAAATTTAGGAACCATATTTTAAGTTGTAAGACGCTTCCAGGGGCAGTTGTGTACTCCAAACACAGTATATTGGTTATGAACTGTAGATTAAAACTGGAGAAATTGAAGAAGGATAGGAAATTAAGGAAATGTGACCTGGATAAGTTGAAAGAACCAGAGGTATTTGAGAATTTTAGAAAGTGCACTGGGCAACATTTAACAAGAACAAGGAAAAGGAATGCAGTAGAAGATTAATGTGTAGCTTTCAGAGATGAAATAGTGAAGACAGTGGAGGATCAGATGGGTAAAAAGACAAAGCCAAGCAGAAATCCTTGGCTGTCACACAAGATATTGAATTTAACTGATGAAAGGTGGAAATATAAAAATGCAGTAAAAGAAGCAGGTGAAAGGGAATACAAACGCCTAAAAAATCTGATCGACAGAGAGCACAAAATGGTTAAGCAGGGATGGCTAGAGAACAAATGTAAGGATTTAGAAGCATATATCACTTAGCATGAGGATGCAGAAGACAATGGAAACTATTGAATTAAAACAGAAAGCATGTGTCCACAAGACATGTGGCCTGAAACTGAAAAGCGTCGTGATGATCTCTCCATTGGCCAGAGATTCCGGAATAGTCCCCTATTCGGGTAACCAGGCGGGGACTGTCAAGGAAGAGGTGGCCATGAAAAAAAGACTGAATAGCCAACGAAAGGATAACGTTCTACGAGTCGGGGGGTTGAATGTCAATAGCTTGAATGTGGCAGGGATGCTATAAAATCTGAAAAGGTATATGCAAAGGCTCAATCTAGATACAACAGGGGTCAGTGAAGTGAAATGGAAAAAAGACAAGGATTTTTGGTCGTATGAGTATAGGGTAATAACAACAGCAACAGAAAATGGAATAACGGGAGTAGAATTCGTTATGAATAGGATGGTAGGACTGAGAGTATGTTATTCACGACAGTTGAGTTGATAGGGTTTTCTTATCAGGATCGACGGTAAACCAATATCGACAACGATAGTTTACGTATACATATCGACGTCGCAATCTGAAGATGGAGAGAAAGAGACAGTATATGAGGATGTTGAAAGGGTAATACAGTTCGTAAAGGGAGATGCAAATCTAATAGTCATGGGGTACTGGAATGCAGTTGTAGGGGAAGAAGTTGAATAAAAGTTACGGAAAAATGTGGGCTTGGGACAAGGAATGAGAGCAGTGATAGACTAATTGAGTTTTGCACTAAATTTCAACTAGTAATAGCGAATACTATGTTCAAGAATCACAAGAGGAGGACGTACATTTGGAAAAGGCCGGGTGATGCGGGAAGATTTCAGTTAGATTACATAATTGTCAGACAGAGATTCCGAAATTAGATACTGGTTTGTGAGGCGTACTCAGTAACAGATACAGACTCAGATCTCAATGTATCACTGACGAAAAGTAAGTTAGAGTTCAAGCGATTAGTTAGGAAGAATAAATACGCAAATAAGTAAGATACGAAAGTACTAGGAAATGACGAGATACCCTTGAAGTTCTCTAAGGCTGTAGATACAGCAGTAAGGAAGGGAAGCTAAGGCGAAATGCCTGCATTAAAAAGTGAAGAAATCGAAAAAGAAATGATTGTCGGAAGGATTGACTCAGTAAATAGGAATGTCACAAGAACCTTCGGTGAAATTAAACATTAATAGAGTAATGGGAATTCCACTGCTAAATGCAGAGGACAGCGGGGTTAAGTGGAGAGAGTACATTTGAGGGCCCTATAAGGGGGACGATTTGTCTGTTGTGTTAGAAGAAGAAGTTGATTTATGAGAGAAAGGGGATCCAGTATTAGAATCAGAATTTAAGAGAGCTTTTTTTTTTTTTCATCCGTACTCCGCAAGCCACCTGACGGTGTGTGGCGGAGGGTACCCTGAGTACCTCTATCGGTTCTCCCTTCTATTCCAGTCTCGTATTGTACGTGGAAAGAAGGATTGCTTCTGTGTGGGCTCTAATCTCTCTTATTTTATCCTCATGGTCTCTTCGCGAGATATACCTGTACGTAGGAGGGAGCAATATACTGCTTGACTCTTCGGTGAAGGTATGTTCTCGAAACTTTAACAAAAGCCCGTACCGAGCTACTGAGCGTCTCTCCTGCAGAGTCTTCCACTGGAGTTTATCTATCATCTCCGTAACGCTTTCACAATTACTAAATGATCCTGTAACGAAGCGCGCTGCTCTCCGTTGGATCTTCTCTATCTCTTCTATCAACCCTATCTGGTGCGGATCCCACACTGCTGAGCAGTATTCAAGCATTGGGCGAACAAGCGTACTGTAACCTACTTCCTTTGTTGTCGGATTGCATTTCCTTAGGATTCTTCCAATGAATCTCGGTCTGGCATCTGCTTTACTGACGATCAACTTTACATGATCATTCCATTTTAAATCACTCCTAATGCGTACTCCCAGATAATTTATGGAATTAACTGCTTCCAGTTGCTGACCTGCTATTTTGTAGCTAAATGATAAGGGACCTATCTTTCTATGTATTCGCATCACATTACACTTCGCTACATTGAGATTCAATTGCCATTCCGTGCACCATGCGTCAATTCGCTGCAGATCCTCCTGCATTTCAGTACAATTTTCCATTGCTGCAATCTCTCGATACACCACAGCATCATCTGCAAAAAGCCTCAGTGAACTTCCGATGTCATCCACCAGGTCATTTATGTATATTGTGAATAGCAACGGTCCTATGACACTCCCCTGCGGCACACCTGAAATCACTCTCTCCATTGAGAATGACATGCTGCGTTCTGTTATCTAGGAACTCCTCAATCCAATCACACAATTGATCTGATAGTCCGTATGCTCTTACTTTGTTCATTAAACGACTGTGGGGAACTGTGTCAAACGCCTTGCGGAAGTCAAGAAACACGGCATCTACCTGTGAACCCGTGTCTAAGGCCCTCTGAGTCTCGTGGACGAATAGCACGAGCTGGGTTTCACACGACCGTCTTTTTCGAAACCCATGCTGATTCCTACAGAGTAGATTTCTAGTCTCCAGTAAAGACATTATACTCGAACATAATACGTGTTCCAAAATTCTACAACTGATCGACTTTGGAGAACTTAAGATTGCTTAAGGCAGAATGGTTAGATAACATTCCATCAGAATATCTAAAATCGTTTGGGAAGTGGCAAAAAAACGACTATTCAAGTTAGTGTATCGAATGTATGAGTCTGACGCAACACCATCTGACTTTGGGAAAAATATCATCCACACAGTTCCGAAGAGTGCAAGAGCTGGCAAGTGCGAGAGTTATCACACAGTCAGTTTAACAGCTCAACCATCCAAGTTGCTGACAAGAATAATATACAGTAAATGAAAAAGGAAACTGAGGTTGTGTTAGATGATAATCAGCTTGGCTTTAGGAAGGGTACAGCCACCAGATGCAAACTAACATCCCAAAGATGTTCGGGCTTACATGTGGTTCCTCTTCGTCGAAATGTCTTGGCTCAAACTCGTCTAGAGGTTGAACCGCACGTGTCGCATTACACGCCCTAAATTACACACTTGTGACCCTTTTCTTAAATTGTCTCGCTGATGGCAAGGTTGTGAAATTGTATGAAGCATAAAAAGTTAATATAACGTATAGTAACAGTAACAATAATATCGGGAACTAATTAACGGCCCATAAATGATGTAGGCCACAGAGTCGCAATTTTGTTAGCATAATGTTCATTCAGAAAGCAAACTAATTTCGAAAGTGGTCGTGTTTAGAGTTACTGTTACACTCGAGCGCTTATCCATTTGATACAGTCCGATCATTCACAATCTCATCGCGAAATACAAGTTCAATACTCCACCTCGTAATCTACACAAAAAGTTTGAGTTCACACCAGGTGCGCGGCTGCTCACCGTTCAAAGTCCCGCGATACCACACAACGCGAAATTTTCTAAGTCGTTTCACTTCCCAGCTACCTAAAGACCGACTGTCCGCTTTCGCGTCTCAATCCAAATTGATCCTCTGCCCGTCTCCGGCCGCATCTCCCGCGTGCCGAACTTCGTCGCTCAACTGACTAGGGCAGTTCCCTTCCCTCAAGCCATTTTTTACATTTTAACTTTTAAATCATCAAAGCTTGACCACGTCCACGTTCTAAATAAAGTAACAGCAATATCCATTAAATAATAGACATTAAATTCTTTTACATAAAACCAGTACAACTTCCTTATTGAATTTGAATGTCACGGCCAGTAAGCTTGCACCAGTGTGCTTTCTGATAAATAAATAAAGAACAAAGTAACTATTATGCACAAAACTTTACAACAAATATTCTATTACTTAATGATTCAATAAGGTGTCATGCTGTCATCGTTCAATGCGTTTTGTGTGGAGGAAATGACGTTCTGATGCTTAACTGGAAATACTGATAATTTAAATTTACTATATCTTTTAAGCAAGTTACCGAGTTGATGTTTATAACATTTGTCAATTTAATGATGTGCTTTTATATGAAATGTCGATCGTTAAGATGGACCAAAGCGTTCAGATTTTAACATTCAAGTCTTTGTTACAGAACGTGTTACGTTCACTTGGACAGTAAATCCTAAACTATTATAGATATGATCAATATTCAAGTTTTGTAGCGATCACCATGAAAATTTATGAAAGATGTTAGATTAAAATTACTGTGGCTTCATTCCCTGAACTACTATAGAGTTAAATAGTTGTCATAAACGTTTCCCTTTATGGCCGATCACAGGTCCGCCATATTTAACACTGCTACGCCTCCCTGGACACAAACTGCTCCTCCGGGGTTTCCCTATGGCGTAGGCTCTGGTCTGTCTCACTGGTACACTACATTGCTTAGGCCTGATCAGCCTGGCCACATTCAGCACAACAGACGCCTGTGGACTTTCCCTGTTTCGTGGCGAATCTGCGCTCGTTGTGTCACACCGTCCTGGACGACAGGATTCGTGTCACAGTTCCTGGAAGTCTGTCTCTTTAGGCCATATACTGAAATTAGAGTGAAATGCTCGTTAACTCAAACAGAGAGGCAATTCCGACGTCATGAGTAATAATTGAAGCAATATTAAAGAGAAATCAAGATACAATCATAGGATTTGTTGATCTGGAAAAACCGTTGGACAGTGTAAAATGATACAAGACGTTCAAAATTCTGAGAAAGACAAGGGTAAGCTGTAGGGAGAGACTGGTAATATGCAACAAGTAAAAGAGCCAAGAGGGAATAATACGAGTTGAAGATCGAGAATGAAGCGCTCAGATTAAAAAAGAGTGTAAGATAGGAATGTAGTCTCTCGCCCCTAGTGTTCAATCTATACATCGAAGAAGCAATGGTGGAAATAAAAGAAACCTTCAAGAGTGGAATTAAACATCAAGGTGAAAGGATGTCAACGATACGCTGAAGATATTATTATTCTCAGTGAAAGTGAAGTAGAATTACATGATTTGCTGAATGGAATGGACAATCTAATGAGTACACAGTATGGACTGAGAGTAAATGGCAGAAAGATGAAAGTACTGAGAAGTTGCAGAAATGTGAACAGCGAGAAACTTAACATCAGGATTGATGGTCACAAAGTAAGGGCTTTCCCTGCTAAGAGAAATTTACTAGTATCAGGCCTTAATTTGAGGAAGAAATTTCTGAGAATGTACTTTTGGAGTACAGCATTGTATGGCAGAGAAACATGGACTGTGGTAAAACCGGAACAGAATCGAAGTATTTCAGATGTGGTGCTACAGATGTATGCTGAAAATTGGGTAGACTGATAAGGTAAGGAAAGATGAGGTTCAGTGTAGAATCAGAGAGGAAACGAATATGAGGAAAACACTGACAAGGAGAAGGGACAGGATGATGGGACATCTCTTAACACATCAGAGAATGACTTCCATGGCAGTAGAGGGAGCTGTAGAGAGCCAAAACTGCATTATTTACATAAGAATGGAAAAACTCGAGGAAGAACAGTGGGGAAATGTAGGAACAGGAGAGGCAATACTGACCCTACGACTTCTCTTACAAGACAGGTTAACGAAAGTCAAACCTACGTTAGTAGCGTTTGTGGAGTTAGAGAAAATACTGACTGGAATACGCTCTTTGAAAGTCTGAAGATATCAGGGGTAAAATACAGGATGCGAAAGGCTATTTAAAAATTGTTCAGGGATCAGATGGCATTGTAAGAGTCAAGGGGATGAAAGGGAAGAAGTGGTTGAGAAGGGAATGAGACAGAGTTGTAGCCTATACCCGATGTTATTCAATCAATACATTGAAGAAGCAGTAAAGGAATCGAAAGAAAAAAGAGTAGGAACAATGCTGCAAGAAGAAGAAAAAGAAATTGAAGGATTGCCGATGACACTATAATTGTGTCAGAGACTGCAAAGGACTTGGAAGACCAGTTGAACGGAATGGACAGTGCCGTGAAATGGGGATATAAGATGAACATCAACGAAAGCAAAACACAGATAATGGAATATAGTCGAATTAAATCAGATGATGCTGAGGAAATTAGACGAGGAAATAAGACACTTAAAGTATTAGATGAGTTTTGTTATTTCGGAATCAGAATAACTAATGATGACCGAAGTACAGAAGATACGAAATGTAGACTGGCAACGGCAAGAAAAGCGTTCTGAAAAAGAGAAATTTGCTAACATCGAATATAGAATTAAGTGTCAATAAGTCTTTTCTGAAAGAACTTGTGTGGAGCGTAGTTATATATGGAAGTGAAAACGAAGACAACCAGTTTAGAGATAAACAGAATAGAAGCTTTTGAAATGTGGTGCTACAGAAGAATGATGAAGATTAGATAGGTAGACCACATAACTAATGAGGAGGTACTGAATAGCGTTGGGGAGAAAAGAAATTTGTGGTACAACGTGACTAGGAGTAGGGGTAGGTTGATAGTGGATTACAAGTTTGGTAGTGGAGGAGAGTGTTGGGTGTAAAAGTCTTGAGGAAATTAAGAGATGAATACAGTAAACAGAACTAGAAAGATGTAGATTGCTGTAGTTATGCGGAGACGAAGAGACTTACACAGGAGAGAGTAGCATGGAAAATTTTGGAAATTTGTGGTAAGGTCTTATGGGACCGAACTGCTGAGGTCATCGATCCCTAAGCTTACCCACTACTTAATCTAACTTACGCTAAGGACAACATACACACCCATGCCCGAAGGAGAACTCGGACCTCCGACGAGGAGCGGTGCGGACCGTGACAAGGTGCCCTAGAACGCGCGGCTACCCCGTGCGGCGGAGTAGCATGGAGAGCTATATCAAACCAGTTTTAGGACTGAAAACCACAACAACAGCAAATGGTCACCGATACTTGTCATTTATCTAGCAAGAATTTTCAATCAGTAGAATCTAAATTCAAAATTTAGTAGGTACAGTAGATACAACATGAAATGAAGAGTTTGTATCATGTCTTACATAAACTACGAAAAATGGAAGGAAGATCCATTATGTAGCTTTTACCCAAGGAACAAATGGCCAACAAAGCACTTGTGCGACAGATTTTTGAGTATTGATCACCAATGTGGAACCCTTAGCAAGTAGGATTAATAGAGGAGATAGAGATCCAGCGGAAGAGGTGATGTTTTGTCATAGAATCGTTTAGATGGTGAGAGAGTATTGCGGAGTTGCTCAACGAAGTCCACTGGTAGAAGCTACAAGAGAGGCGTCGTGTATTGAAACGTCCCCTTGGAAAAATTTATACATGACTGTGCTTAAACTGACACAGAATTTTTTTTGCGCAACGCAATCTGACTTTCAATAATCCCTACAAAAGAATGTCCCTGACTAACATTAACCTATACCTTTCACAAATCACTTACCTCACCAAAAATCTTCGTTACTCGAACTACTGCAATACAGCGAGCGCCACTACTGCCAGCTAAATAAAAGATTCAAACTACGGAAGGCACTAACTACTGATAGGCATAGTTAGCAAATTAAAGATTTTAATAGAGAACAAACAATGTATTTACCTTAATAGTCATAATTATATATATCAATTCATGACACCAATTCTTACAAATTTCAAAACTCCGCCATCTCTCTCCCCACGTCCACCACTGCTGGCGGCTCACCTCCAACTGCGCAACGCTACGCGCTGTTAGCATCCAGCTGCCGCTGCCCAACACTACAATGGCAGACAACAATGCAAACCAGCCACAGACTGCACACGGCACAGCCAGTGATTTTTATACAGAGCGCTACGTGGCGGCGGCGTTACCAATAAAAAGAACCTAAACAGCCTACTTACAATATCATGGAGAGCCTTGCTGCTGAAATTCCGAGGTGTACGTTGCAGGAAGAGTCGGGCAGCATATCACTTCCGTCCACATATGTTTTGCGAAATGACCACGAGCAGAAAACTACAGCAATTAAAATTCATACCGATTTGATAGTAATTCGCCCTCCGCACATTTCGGGAATGGATCTGGGAAGGGTGTGGGGCGTCGGGTAAAAATTATTAGTACCGTCTTACTCGCGTAAGCCTGGCAACTAATTTAGTGGTCAGCCAGAAGGCGAAGGGAAACACCTTAGTTTCCAGTCTGCACGGCCACATTCTGGTCCAGCCCACTGAAAGAAAAGTTTCTATCCTTCTATTTCTTTGCGGGATCAGGACTTTGATTTTAAATAAAAGTATTATGTTCTAATCAAAATTATATTGCATAAAGTTTCTCCCATCAACACTTAGAAATTCACTATTTTCAATTGAAAGCATCTAACAGCACATTTAGCAGTTCAGAGGGGACCTCTACGGTACATTCCTACCAGATTGTCTTTCTCTCTGACTAAAATTACTCAATGAAAGTTTGTAATAAATTTTCAAAATTAATGCTCGCCATAAAAGTGAAGATAAAGTCACCACTGGCCATGCGGAATTGTAATTCACACGGATGGTACACTGACGGCTACTTTGGAGAATTCTAAGCTATCCAGGACGTTGTACAGTCCTCGCGAGTGCACTCTCCGTTTTTTGCCGCAAAATACGCGCTTTGACACAGTTCGGCTCTGACGTCATCCGAGGCAGAGCGCGATCCGACGTTTCACGGGCGTGGATCATACCGTGGCTGAGTGTGAAGTGAACCTTACTACTGCTTTTCGGGTTGCATTTATGTAGGTGCCGGAGCGGACGGCCGAGGGAACTTCTGTTGTCTACAGCTATCTGCATACTGCAGCAGCCTCCGAACGACCGCTTTCTTGGACACATAAACTTTAATAATATAGTAACAAATTACTTCAGAAACCTCTTAATTTTGACTTGTATCCAGTTAAGCTGTTTGAAATCACAGAGAAGTTTCAGCTCGCTAGAATGAAAACTTTGCCTTCTAGAATTTTTATAGTGGAACTAACGGTAGATCGTTACCTCTGAAACAGACCTTTACTAGAACTTAGGTCAGCATTTATTAATACTACAGCTCTCAAATTTGGTATAGCTCTATCACTTGATATGTTTTATCATCCACTTTAACCAAAATTATCCATCACTAAAATCACAACAATTGGGTACATTTTAGTTACAAAATTGGTTTTTTACTTAGTTACTCAAAAAATATAAGAGGTAGTTTAACGTAGTCTCTCAGTTATTATTTTTGGGGCTAACTGAAGCAGAAAACAAATTTTCGTGTTTCTAAGCCCATTGTTTAGCGCCTCAGATTTTTCCTAAAAACATGGATTCCGGCCTTAAGTTTTGTTATATGGTTTTGGAAACCTGTACCACTTTTTCATGAGCTCTAACTGCACTTTCTGACCAAAGTTTGGTTTTCTAGTTTCATTATTTAGCGCTGCTTATTTTTCTCTAAAAACAGCATTTCTAAGTAAACTGTTAAGTCTAGAACATAAAGACTCGGTATTTGGAACATTATAAACACTAAACTATATTTTAACAAAGTTTTAAACATAAATCTCTATTTTTAATTTCATACTTAATTGTGGTGCAATACTTGCGCTCTACGCGCAGTCGCGTAAAGGTGACGTGGCGCTACTAGCAGTGAACTGGGGTTACGCCCCGGCGCACTCGCTCGGCTGTGTATCTCACACACGATGCAGCGCTTGGCTTGCTTCAAGGGGACCTGGTAATGGCACCAGAGGTGCTCTCCGCATCACTCCGTCAGATGGCCTCCGGAGTACAGTTTTAGGTACAAAGTTTACAAAGAAAAAGATTGTAGCAGCAAAGACTACATTATGCTAAACAGATCTGGACAGGGGGCTATGTTTAGTGTCTTAGATCGAAAAGAGTACGAGGTTGGTACGAAATTCGAAAGAGCGATGAAGAAAGCTGGTATTTCGCTGGACGTACATGCGCCCGGAAGCGTTGAATTCTTAGCGCCTCCAGTGTTAAGACAGACAGAGAGAGAGAGAGAGAGAGAGAGGGGGGGGGGGGGGAGAGAGAGAGAGAGAGAGAGACGAGTTGCATAGGACGTGTGACGGGTTCCTGTTTACAGTTTCGTCGACTGCGGCTATTTCCACGCGCTGCGCCAAGCCCGAGTCACAGAGTCACTGACGTCACCACAACGAGAGCGTATCTGCAGGGCTGAAAAATAGCTCGACGGCGCTTCGGAATGTCCGGTACACGTGACACCTCAGCCCACGTGCTGGGCAACCGGGAGCGCTTGTTTGTGGGACTTATTCTCCGCCACTCGGTCACTCAAGTCTATAATAAAGTCAACTGCGGGTACGTACAGGGGCTACGGCTATAGACACTGCTGCCCCTGTTGTTGGAATACAGAAGGCGACACCGAAGATATTGCGGTCTTACGTGAGGGCATCTGCAAAAATGTTTTCATCGGTGATGGGGAAAGTGGGAAAATGTCATTTCTTTTCTTTATATAAATGAGTTGATCATTTCGAAATTTGTCGTGCTGCAAGGACTACATTTTACAGGTGACACAAAAAACTCTTAATGTCTCAGAGAACTGAAGGTTATCCACTCACTTCCAGAAGTAGATGACAATTCTTTAATGAATAATAACACTGTAATACAGAGCTCATCCCCCCCCCCAAAAAAAAAAAGGTTCAAATGGCTCTGAGCACTATGGGACTTAACAGCTGAGGTCATCAGTCCCCTAGAACTTAGAACTACTTAAACCTAACTAACCTAAGGACACACACACATCCATGCCCGAGGCAGGATTCAAACCTGCGACCGTAGCGGTCGCGAGGTTCCAGACTGTAGCGCCTAGAACCGCTCGGCCACAACGGCCTTATTGTTCCCTCTTGGCTTTTGTACATGTTGTATATCACCCGTCTCTCCCTATAGCTTACTTTTATATTGTCTAACGCATTTTCCTGGTCCGCAAGTCCTATGAACATGTGTTGCTTTTTCTTCAGCCTTGCTTCCATTATCAAAGGTGACGTTAGAAATTGTCTCTCTGGTGAATTTTGCTGTCCTAAAGCCAAACTGATAATCTACATCTACGTGATTACCCTGCTATTCACAATAAAGTGCCAGGCAGAGGGTTCAATGAACCACCTTCAAGCTGTCTCTCTACCGTTCCACTCTCGAACGGCGCGCAGGAAAAACGAGCACTTAAATTATTCTGTGCGAGCCCTGATACCTCTTACTTTATCGTGATGATCACTTCTCCCTGTGTAGGTGGGAGCCAACAATGTTTTCGCTGTCGGAGTAGAAAACTGGTGATTGGAGATCCCGTCGCAACGAAAAACGTGCCACTCCAATTCACGTATCATGTCTGTGGCACTATCTCTCCTATCTCGCGATAATACAAAACGAGCCGCTCTTCTTTGAAATTCCTCGATGTCATCCGTCAGTCCCACCCGGTGCGGATCCCACACCGCACAGCAATACTCCAGAATAGGGCGGACAAGCGTGGTGTAAGCAATCTCTTTAGTAGACTTGTTGCACCTTTTAAGTATTCTGCCAATGAATCGCAGTCTTTGGTTTGCCTTACCCACAGCACTATCTATATGATCGTTCCAATACAGGTTATTTGTAATTGTACTCCCTGAGTATTTAGTTGAACTTACAGTCCTCAGGTTTATGTGACTAACCGCGTAATCGAAATTTAGCGGATTTATTATAGTAGTCATGTCAATAACTTCACACTTCTCTTTATTCAGGGTTAATTGCCACTTTTCGCACCATACAGATATTTACTGCAATTCGTTTTGGTCATCTGATGACTTTACAAGGAGGTAAATGACAGCATCAACTGCAAACAAACTAAGACGGCTACTCAGATTGTCACCTATGTCGTTAATGTAGATCAGGAACGATAGAGAGCCTATAACACTTCCTTGGGGAACGCCAGATATTACATCTGTTTTACTCGATGACTTTCCGTCTATTACTACGATCTGTGACCTTTATGACAGGAAATCACGAATCCAGGCGATATTTCATAGACACGGGTTTGGTTAGAAAACACTTGTGAGGAACGGTGACGAAAGTCTCCCGGAAATCTAAAAATATGGAATCAATTTGAAATCCCCTGTCGATAGAGAGAGAGAAGAGAAGATTAGTGTTTAACGTCCCGTCGACAACGAGGTCATTAGAGACGGAGCGCAAGCTCGGGTGAGGGAAGGATGGGGAAGGAAATCGGCCGCGCCCTTTCAAAGGAAACAGCCCGGCATTCGCCTGAAGCGATTTAGGGAAATCACGGAAAACCTAAATCAGGATGGCCGGAGACGGGATCGAACCGTCGTCCTCCCGAATGCGAGCTGTCGATAGCACTCATTACTTGATGAGTATAAGGAGCTAGTTGTTTTGCACAGGAACTGTATTTTATGAATCCGTGTCAATACCTCATTTTCTTCGACGCAATTCATGATTCCAGAATGAGATTTTCACTCTGCCGGACCGAGACTCGAACTCGGGACCTTTGCAAAGGTCCCGAGTTCGAGTCTCGGTCCGGCACACTGTTTTAATCTGCCAGGAAGTTTCAATTCATGATGTTCGAAAACAGTATATCTTGCAAAACCCTACTGCAAATCGACGTTAGTGATATGGGCCTGTAATTCAGCTGATTGCTCCTATTTCCCTTTTTGGGTATTGGTGTGACTAGAGCAATTTTCCATTCTTTAGCTGCGGATCTTTTTGCGAGCGGTTGTATGTAATTGCTAAATATGGAGCTATCATCTAACACATCCTCAATTTTCTTTTCCATTCTTCTGTATATTATTGTTACAGCAACTTGGATGTATGAGCTGTTAAGCTAATTGTGCAATAATTTTCGCACTTGTCAGCTCTTGCAGTCTTCGGAATTGTGTGGATGATATTTTCCCGAAAGTCAGATGGTATATCGACAGACTCATACATTCTACACACAAACACGAAAGGCCGTTTTGATGCCATTTTCCCC
This sequence comes from Schistocerca gregaria, assembly GCF_023897955.1. NCBI lineage: Eukaryota > Metazoa > Arthropoda > Insecta > Orthoptera > Acrididae > Schistocerca > Schistocerca gregaria. The sequence goes on along the minus strand of NC_064921.1, from coordinate 799,511,713 downwards.
ATTTTTTTTTTAGAAATTCTGATGAAATATTATCTATGCCTTATTTGATCTCAAGTCTTCAAAAACTCTTTTGAATTATGATTCTAATATTGGCTGCCCTATCTCTTCTAAATCTCTTCCTGTTCCTTCCTGTCACATCAGACAAATCTTCTCCCACATAGAGGCCTTTCCAACTAACCCCTCTTTCCTCCACACTTAACTGAGAAATTCCCCGATGTATTCTTCATGTTACACCTTTGTTTTTAATTTCACTGAAGGTTGTTTTGCCTAATCATGAAGCCATTTCGTCTAAGTTTCCTTGCACTTGCTGTTTATTTCATTTCTCAGCGACTTGTATTTCTGAATTTCCCTGAACATTGTTGTATTTCCTGCTTTCATCGATCAACTGAAGTATTTCATCTGTTACCCATCGTTTCTTCGCAGTTACTTTCTTACTACATGTGTTTTTTTCCAACTTCTGTAGTTGCCCTTTTTAGAGGTGTCCATTCCTCTTCTGCTGTACTGCCTACTGAGCTATTCCTTATGAATTATCTATAGCTTTAGAGAACTTCAGGCGCATCTCTTCATTCCTTAGTACTTTTGTATCCCAGTTCTTTGCGTATTGCCGGCTGGGGTGGCCGAGCGGTTCTAGGTGCAGGTTCTAATCCTGCCTCGGGCATGAACCATTTGAACCATCTTTGCGTATTTTTTCCCTCTGGAAAATCTCGTAACCTTCAGCCTACTCTCCATCAATACTGCAATGTGATCTGAGTCTATGTCTGCTCCTGGGAACGCCTGTATGGCTATGATGTTATCTAACTGAAATTCTCCAGTATCTTCTGGCCTCTCCAAGTATATCTCCTTCTCTTGCGATTCTTGAACAGAGTATTTGCTATTGTTAGCTGAAATCTGTTACAGAACTCAATTAGTCTTTGTTCTCTCTCATTCCTAGTTCTAAGTTCATATTCTCCCTTAACCCTTTCTTCTACTCCTTCCCCTACAATCGCGTTTCAGACCCCCATGACTATTGGATTTTCTTCTCCCTTTGCATACTGAATTACTGGTCCAATATCCGCACATACATTTTCTATATCTGCATCTTCGGCTTGCGTCGTCGGCGTGTATACCTTAAGTATCGTAGTCGGTGTTGGTTTACTGTCGATTCTGATGATAACAACGATATCGTGAACTGTTGGCAGTAACACATTCTCTGCCCTACCTTCCTATTCACAACGAAACCTATTCCCGTTACACCATTTTCTACTGCTGTTGATATTACCCGTTTGGGCTGGCCAGATATCCTTCTTTCCATTTCACTTCACTGACGCCCAGTATATCTAGACTGAGACTTAGCATTTCCCTTCTCAGATTTTCTAGCTTCCCTATCATGTTCAAAGTTCTGACATTCAACGCTCCGACCGGTAGAACGTTGTCCTTCCGTTGGTTGTTGAGTCTTTTTGTCATGTTTACCTTCCCCTTGGCAGTCCCCTCCCTGAGATACGAATGGGGAACTAATCTGGAATCTTTACTGTACAAACACCACAATAAAATAACGTTTTTCTATTAACAACAGCGCTACGATGCTTCTGCACTATCTGAAGTATCATGGCACCGCTACCTAATTCGGAATTGACTGCTAGATGCCATGAGAATTGGACCCACCAGTATCAAAGAAGGCGTGCAGTGTCGTGTTCTCTGTAGAGAAGCTGCAACAGCAGACAGGATGTAGTGTTGCTGATCCCATCTGACTAATCGTTTACGTCCATTAAGAAAATTACAGCCTCAATTAGGGTTCCTCAGGGCACCTCTCACCTCACCTTCGTTTCTGCCGAACATTCGTCAAAATGGTTCAAATGGCTCTGAGCACTATGGGACTTAACATCTTTGGTCATCAGTCCCCTAGAACTTAGAACTACTTAAACCTAACTAACCTAAGGACATCGCACAACACCCAGTCATCACGAGGCAGAGAAAATCCCTGACCCCGCCCGGAATCGACCCCGGGAACCCGGGCGCGGGAAGCGAGAACGCTACCGCACGACCAAGAGCTGCGAACGAACATTCGTCGTCATTCATAATGTTCTGGTTTCTGCAAGTCAAATATACGTCAGACCAATCACATACCTGCAAAGACAGTTCGTACGATCGTTTCTTTTTGCCCTACCGAAAAACGTTTTGTATAACTCTGAGTGTAGTATATATCCCTTTTGCCAATTCCTCATCGTCCATCGTGAGTTTACATACGTGCTGTCGTTCTCTAATGTTCGGTTCCCATAACCCATCAAAGTACCGGTCCTGTCTTGATGTCGTAGTCTGCGTTTAATAGTTGTTGCATTGTTACTTCCGCGATGCTTCCACTCCACAACACAGGGTGTTTCAAAAAGAATACGCTTATTTTGAATGCAAACATTTATTAAACTTTAAGACATGTGAATATGAAACTCTATACACATATTTACGAACCTCTCGAGTTCAGATTACAGGTGTTCAATATGTCCTCCAACACCACAAGAACAATATCACATCGATACTCAAATTCCCCCCCCCCCATGAACCATGGACCTTGCCGTTGGTGGGGAGGCTTGCGTGCCTCAGCGATACAGATGGCCGTACCGTAGGTGCAACCACAACGGAGGGGTATCTGTTGAGAGGCCAGACAAACGTGTGGTTCCTGAAGAGGGGCAGCAGCCTTTTCAGTAGTTGCAGGGGCAGCAGTCTGGATGATTGACTGATCTGGCCTTGCAACATAAACCAAAACGGCCTTGCTGTGCTGGTACTGCGAACGGCTGAAAGCAAGGGGAAACTACAGCCGTAATTTTTCCCGAGGACATGCAGCTTTACTGTATGATTAAATGATGATGGCATCCTCTTGGGTAAAATATTCCGGAGGTAAAATAGTCCCCCATTCGGATCTCCGGGCGGGGACTACTCAGGAGGATGTCGTTATCAGGAGAAAGAAAACTGGCGTTCTACGGATCGGAGCGTGGAATGTCAGATCCCTTAATCGGGCAGGTAGGTTAGAAAATTTAAAAATGGAAATGGATAGGTTAAAGTTAGATATAGTGGGAATTAGTGAAGTTCGGTGGCAGGAGGAACAAGACTTCTGGTCAGGTGATTACAGGGTTATAAACACAAAATCAAATAGGGGTAATGCAGGAGTAGGTTTAATAATGAATAGGAAAATAGGAATGCGGGTAAGCTACTACAAACAGCATAGTGAACGCATTATTGTGGCCAAGATAGATACGAAGCCCACACCTACTACAGTAGTACAAGTTTATATGCCAACTAGCTCTGCAGATGATGAAGAAATTGAAGAAATGTATGATGAAATAAAAGAAATTATTCAGATAGTGAAGGGAGACGAAAATTTAATAGTAATGGGTGACTGGAATTCGAGTGTAGGAAAAGGGAGAGAAGGAAACATAGTAGGTGAATATGGATTGGGGCTAAGAAATGAAAGAGGAAGCCGCCTAGTAGAATTTTGTACAGAGCACAACTTAGTCATAGGTAACACTTGGTTTAAGAATCATGAAAGAAGGTTGTATACGTGGAAGAACCCTGGAGATACTAAAAGGTATCAGATAGATTATATAATGGTAAGACAGAGATTTAGGAACCAGGTTTTAAGTTGTAAGACATTTCCAGGGGCAGATGTGGACTCTGACCACAATCTATTGGTTATGACCTGTAGATTAAAACTGAAGAAACTGCAAAAATGTGGGAAATTAAGGAGATGGGACCTGGATAAACTGAAAGAACCAGAGGTTGTACAGAGTTTCAGGGAGAGCATAAGGGAACAATTGACAGGAATAGGGGAAAGAAATACAGTAGAAGAAGAATGGGTAGCTCTGAGGGATGAAGTAGTGAAGGCAGCAGAGGATAAAGTAGGTAAAAAGACGAGGGCTGCTAGAAATCCTTGGGTAACAGAAGAAATATTGAATTTAATTGATGAAAGGAGAAAATATAAAAATGCAGTAAATGAAGCAGGCAAAAAGGAATACAAACGTCTCAAAAATGAAATCGAGAGGAAGTGCAAAATGGCTAAACAGGGATGGCTAGAGGATAAATGTAAGGATGTAGAGGCTTATCTCACTAGGGGTAAGATAGATACTGCCTACAGGAAAATTAAAGAGACCTTTGGAGAGAAGAAAACCACGTGTATGAATATCAAGAGCTCAGATGGCAACCCAGTTCTAAGCAAAGAAGGGAAGGCAGAAAGGTGGAAGGAGTATATAGAAGGTTTATACAAGGGTGATGTACTTAAGGACAATATTATGGAAATGGAAGAGGATGTAGATGAAGACGAAATGGGTGATACGATATTGCGTGAAGAGTTTGACAGAGCACTGGAAGACCTGAGTCGGAACAAGGCCCCCGGAGTAGACAACATTCCATTAGAACTACTGACGGCCTTGGGAGAGCCAGTCATGACAAAACTCTACCAGCTGGTGAGCAAGATGTATGAGACAGGCCAAATACCCTCAGACTTCAAGAAGAATATAATAATTCCAATCCCAAAGAAAGCAGGTGCTGACAGATGTGAAAATTACCGAACTATCAGTTTAATAAGTCACAGCTGCAAAATACTAACGCGAATTCTTTACAGACGAATGGAAAAACTGATAGATGCGGACCTCGGGGAGGATCAGTTTGGATTCCGTCGAAATGTTGGAACACGTGAGGCAATACTGACCTTACGACTTATCTTAGAAGAAAGATTAAGAAAAGGCAAACCTACGTTTCTAGCATTTGTAGACTTAGAGAAAGCTTTTGACAATGTTGACTGGAATACTCTTTTTCAAATTCTAAAGGTGGCAGGGGTAAAATACAGGGAGCGAAAGGCTATTTACAATTTGTACAGAAACCAGATGGCAGTCATAAGAGTCGAGGAGCATGAAAGGGAAGCAGTGGTTGGGAAAGGAGTGAGACAGGGTTGTAGCCTCTCCCCGATGTTATTCAATCTGTATATTGAGCAAGCAGTAAAGGAAACAAAAGAAAAATTTGGAGTAGGTATTAAAATTCATGGAGACGAAGTAAAAACTTTGAGGTTCGCCGATGACATTGTAATTCTGTCAGAGACGGCAAAGGACTTGGAAGAGCAGTTGAACGGAATGGACAGTGTCTTGAAAGGAGGATATAAGATGAACATCAACAAAAGCAAAACGAGGATAATGGAATGTAGTCCAATTAAATCGGGTGATGCTGAGGGAATTAGATTAGGAAATGAGACACTTAAAGTAGTAAAGGAGTTTTGCTATTTAGGAAGTAAAATAACTGATGATGGTCGAAGTAGAGAGGATATAAAATGTAGACTGGCAATGGCAAGGAAAGCGTTTCTGAAGAAGAGAAATTTGTTAACATCGAATATAGATTTAAGTGTCAGGAAGTCATTTCTGAAAATATTTGTTTGGAGTGTAGCCATGTATGGAAGTGAAACATGGACGATAACTAGTTTGGACAAGAAGAGAATAGAAGCTTTCGAAATGTGGTGCTACAGAAGAATACTGAAGATAAGGTGGATAGATCACGTAACTAATGAGGAGGTATTGAATAGGATTGGGGAGAAGAGAAGTTTATGGCACAACTTGACTAGAAGAAGGGATCGGTTGGTAGGACATGTTTTGAGGCATCAAGGGATCACAAATTTAGCATTGGAGGGCAGTGTGGAGGGTAAAAATCGTAGAGGGAGACCGAGAGATGAGTACACTAAGCAGATTCAGAAGGATGTAGGTTGCAGTAGGTACTGGGAGATGAAGAAGCTTGCACAGGATAGAGTAGCATGGAGAGCTGCATCAAACCAGTCTCAGGACTGAAGACCACAACAACAACAACTCAAATTCCTCCTGTACTCGGGCAAGCATGTCCTTCGTCAGTGATGTTATGGCAGTACGGATCCGGTTCTTCAACTCTTCGAGTTTCTGTGCGAGTGGTGGTACATAAACGTTGTCTTTAACGACACCCCACAGCAAGAAGTAAGAGGGTGTCAAATCTGGTGACCGTGGTGCCCAGGTGAAACATTCGAAGTCGCCAGCTCCTTGACGACCATTCAACGGTTTGGTAGTGTATCATTCTGTAATTCACGCATTGGTAAATCCAGTGAGGGGGTACCTTGTCTTGTTGAAAAATGAAGTTGTTTTCGTGCAGCCTCGGAAACAACCAGCTTTATAACATAATGAGATACTGCTGACCATTAACCGTGTCTCCGTCAAAGAAGAATGGGCAGCGAGGACTCTTTCCTTTACATACACATCCTGTATTTAGAAACTGTCGATACTATCTGCGAATGTCCCACCCATTCGGAGGATCAATTTGGTACCTCAACCTGAAACGTCTTTGCACTGGAATCACGGAATTTCTCTTCGCAAACTCGAAAACACAAAATGATTTCTGCTGCTGAGTAGTCATTTTTTTAAAAGACGGTTACCAAGCAAAACGGAAGACAACTGACATCTAGCGGCTATTAATATAAACTAGACTATGTATTCGTTTCTCAAATAGCAGAGCCGAGGAGCAGCGATCGATAGTTTGGACAAAATAATACATTGTAATACGTACATTCTTTTTGAAACACCCTGTACTTTATGCCCATAAGAACCATATTCTTTTTTCAAGTGATATATTACCAGCGCAGCTAAAGTGAAAACATTTGCTTGAACTTGCGTCTTGTGAAACCTCAGAGTTTTAACAACGACGTATGGTAGTTTTTCAGTGTTTCTAAAAGTCTGCCTATACTGATACATCGAAATATGCTTCTATATTGCTCACTGTTTGATTTTAATAAAGTTTCACGATTATTTAGCTGTCCATGCAAAGTTTCTTTTGTGTATTTAATTAGAAGAGACGTCCAGATTTTTGATAAAGTAATGCTACTATACTCTAGAAACGCTGTCGGTGAAATTTGGCAAGAAGTAAGCTTTCATAGTACAAGTAAATGAAAAAAATCATAAAACTGCTAAATTATAATTACATCACATGATAAAAATTTCTTTCTCATTTGTTCCCCGACGTCACACTTGAAATTGAAATGGTCAGCAGTTCTGCTTTCTGGCTAACTATGTGACAATGGTGAAAATCAAACATAAGGCAAGGGAACAGTCGATGTCTTGAGAGTGTCAGTGTCGACAACGGGAAAAAATGGTAGAGATTCTCGGTTCCCGGAATGGATGAACTGTCTACACAGTTCTCTCATTGCGTGAGTCCCACTTGCACCGATGACGCAGTCGGCCGACGGCCATCTTGTGGCGATCGCAGACGCGCGCCACGTGGTCATCTAACGGGCACTTGTGTAGGTTGGCTGCAGCTCGCTGGATTGTCGTCTCGCATGGAGCAGGAACACGGTACAATAAATCAGTACTTATGCTAAACAGGCAATAATAAGGATACGAATAAAACATTTATCTTACTTACCGTGCGTGGGTGATGTGTCACACTTCACATTTCGTGCCGCTACCTTCACACGTGAAATCTGCTGACTCTTTGTCCACCGTAGCCATTGATGTCACTTCGAGTTACGTATTCTCATTTCTCACTCATGTTTACAAATTGGCCTCGCGTTATGCCAGTCTGGCGATGCCAGGCCGGCATGCATAATGGCGGTACAAGCGCGCACTTCTTATTTATGTCACATAATGGCGGAGAGGTGGTTATCTGCAACACTTAGGTAATAACACACAGTACTCTTAGGATCTCTTACGTCGGGCACCGCCCATTTGCGGAGAAGAAATTGTGTGTTGATCCGCGGCGATTAGCGTCCGACTCAAGTCGCCCAACAGCAGTTTATAAAGCGGCCACATTTCCGCCGTGTTCGTAAACATGCGCGACAGAAATTACGGCAAATTGAAAATTTTAGCGCCGGCTAATTTTGCATAATTATTCGACGTTCCGCTCAGGGTGTCGTTAGACAGCTGTTTTATGCGGGTCTCGCCCAGTGTAGGCGGCTGTGGGTGCTTTCTACCGGGCGGAATACTTCACTGCACTTATCTAGACGGCAGCGGCGCCGATCGCTGGGTAGGTTTGACGTCCGCCAACCACAAAGTTCCGAAACGCCGAGGCAGCAAAAAAATATGACGCCGCTTTTAGTCATGGCGCTGCCAGAATGTTTGGTGCTAAACTTTACTAAAGCACTTAATTTCGCGATACTAGCAGTGATCAACGGTGAGATACGCCGATTAAGCCGCATAAAAGTTAGTAAAGTAAGTGTTTATTTGAATGGGGGAAAAATAATTTGAAAGTCTGATTGTGTAGATTTGATGCCGTTCATTTCATTGCCGTAAGAAGATATTCATTCATCACTGATAAGTCGCTTTGCAAAAGCCATTAAGGAACCTCCGTGACCAAACAGAGAAAAAACAACAGGATAGGTGAATTTAGTGCCATCAGTTCGGTATGACCATATGAAGGGAATAATTTACTGTTGGTTCGTACGCCCTTACATTTCTAGTTAGACTCCAGATCTACAGTTTTAATGTCTTAGTAAGGCTGTCAGAGCACAATGTGGCTCAAAGAAAGACTGCCATTCTTTTGCCGATTAAGATGACGTGCCAAGAGGAATGCTGTCGTAGTTAAGACAACAGGTTTATTTACGGACACTGGGCTACATATAGAACGGTACATCATATGAAGAGTTGGATTTGTTAGAAGGATTCTCAGAAAATGCAATGTATGAATTACGAAAATCACATACAAGGTGAGAGATCGAACAGTTCTAGAGAGCTGCTACATCTCTGGGCTTCCTTATCCGATGGGCTGCTAGGAGTGTAACGTCAGTATAAACCATACGGACGTGTAACAATGATGACCATACTGCTTGCAATCTCTGTAAGGAACGCAACGTTGTTGTTTGGAAATCTTCTTGGATAAAATACACACATCAAAAAAAGTTTTGCATCACCTCGGTTCTGAGAGTTTCCGAACGTGTACAGAAAATTGGAATATACATCAACATACACATTATTTCCACCCTTTTTATTGGTCATGAAAACCACACATTGCATATTGTACCTGTGGTGACCCCGCCTGACACCACAGTTGCTAGGTGGTAGCCTTTAAATCGGCCGCGGTCCGGTACTATACGTCGGACCCGCGTGTCGCCACTATCAGTGATTGCAGACCGAGCGCCGCCACACGGCAGGTCTAGAGAGACTTCCTAGCACTCACCCCAGTTGTACAGCCGACTTTGCTAGCGATGGTTCACTGATTAAATACGCTCTCATTTGCCGAGACAATAGTTAGCATAGCCTTCAGCTACGTTATTTGCTACGACCTAGCAAAGCGCCATTATCAGTTACTATTGATGTTGTGAACTATGTACCGTCAAGAGCGACATTCGTCATTAATGGATTAAAGTTAAGTATTCCACCAGCTACGTCCGTTTTTCTAAATTCTAATTTCCTTGTCCTGTTCCAGACCTCACGCCAGCCTGCGTGAGTTGAAACGCGTGCCTTTCGGCCTCCTCTAGTAACACGGTGTTGGCTCTCCTGCCAACCACAACATTGGCGACGAGGCAAAACCGCGTTCTTCTCTATATTGCCCTGATTTCCTTGTGTAATGGCTTCGCCACAATCTCCAGATGTATTGTCCGAATTTTATCGCTTACAGAATCAGCAGACGCAGGCCTTACTGGATGCCCTTGGACAGCTCGTCCAGGGTCAACGTGCGATGCAAAAGATACGGCAGCAGCCGCTTCACCGCTAACGCAGCCACAACACGCTGTTGCACACACTTTTCGACCTTTTGCTGCTGCACTGGAAAGCTGGACGGAGTGGTCACGCCAATTTGGATTCCATCTCGCCGCCTACAGAATTCAAGGTAACGAGCTGGAGCCTTATGTCTTATCATCGGTCGGCGTACAAACGTACCGTGTGATAGTCAAATTATTTCCCCGGCGCGACATAGCAACTCTGTCTTACGAAGAAATTTTGTCTGCATTAGATGCATATTTCAAAGAATCAGTCAATGTAGTTGCGAAAAGGTATACCTTTTTTCGTACAAAACGTACGGCAGGTTAGATTAACCGGGAGTGGTTTGCAACCTTGCAAAGGCCTTACTAGGGATTGTGCTTTTGAGTGTCAATGTAGACTCCCTTATTCATATACTATGGTACGTGATGCAATTGCACAGAACGTTTCTGATGTTCGTATAAGGGAACAAATTTTGAAACTAGTAAATCCGTCCCTTCAACAAGTGATGGACATCTTGGATCGGCAGGACACACTTGACTTTGCTCAGGAATCATTTGAAACTTCGCCAACAGTGTGTCAGGTTAACCGGCCCGCCGGGCGAGTTGCACGGAGCAGTAAACAGCCCTCGCCCCCCGCCGCGCCGCTGCCGCCAGGCTCTCAACCACGTGTGCCGCGCCGGCAATCAAATGCAGTATCAAATCATGCCGCCGGTATGCTACTAAACATTCGCGTGAGAATTGCACGTCACGCCAAGCTATTTGCTTTTATTGTAATAAAAACGGACATGTTCAGAGTGTTTGCCAGAAAAAGCTCAGATCGGAAACTCACAACCATTCCAGGCCCTTTGCTTCGCGCCGGATTCGAACCAAGGATACTCAGGCTCGTGAAACTTCGCCCATGGAAATTCATGTAATTCATTCCACTCCGCTCTGTGCCACTCTAACAGTGACTGTGTTCGTCCCACAAATAGTGTGCGTCGACATCGCAGGAAATCCCGTCAAGTCGCAAGTGATTATGTATCAGTGTCAGTTCACGTTGGACGAGACAGTCGCTCTTGTCGTCAGCAGGAAAATAAACTTTTTGTAGATTTGGACATTAACGCCAATGTGATACCATTCCAGCTCGATACCGGAGCTGCAATTTTACTGATCAATCAAAATACTTACAAACTGCTGGGCACACCTACGTTGCGTGCCGCAAATGTTAAGTTAACTAGCTATTCAGGTCAAGAGATCCCTGTGTTTAGGACAGTGCAGCCTTCTTGCAACATACAAAGGGCAAACAAAACTTGTGTCCAGAATGAGATTTTCACTCTGCAGCGGAGTGTGCGCTGATATGAAACTTCCTGTCAGATTAAAACTGTATGCCCGACCGAGACTCGAACTCGGGACCTTTGCCTTTCGCGGGCAAGTGCTCTACCAACTGAGCTACCGAAGCACGACTCACGTCCGGTACTCACAGCTTTACTTCTGCCAGTATCCGTCTCCTACCTTCCAAACTTTACAGAAGCTCTTCTGCGAACCTTGCAGAAACTCCTGAAAGAAAGGATACTGCAGAGACATGGCTTAGCCACAGCCTGAGGGATGCTTCCAGAATGAGATTTTCACTCTGCAGCGGAGTGTGCGCTGATATGAAACTTCCTGGCAGATTAAAACTGTGTGCCCGACCGAGACTCAAACTCGGGACCTTTGCCTTTCGCGGGCAAGTGCTCTACCAACTGAGCTACCGAAGCACGACTCACGTCCGGTACTCACAGCTTTACTTCTGGCAGTATCCGTCTCCTACCTTCCAAACTTTACAGAAGCTCTTCTGCGAAAACCTGTGTCATTTTACGTCCATCATTCTTCTTCTGCAGTGAACTTGTTTGATTTCGATTTATTTAAGTTGTTTAACTGGTGTATAGTAAATCAGGTCCTATCAGTGAACCAGACTGTGCCTTCAGACAGTGTTTCTCGTCTATGTGAAGAATTTGCCGACATTTTTGCACCGGGCCTCGCTTGCGCTAAGAAATATAAAGCACATTTGGAACTGAAAGTAAACGCGCAACCAAAAATATTCAGAGCGCGCAATGTTCCCCACGCATTGCGTGATGAGGTCGCAAAAACATGTAAGTAGGCTGTTTAGGATTTTTTTTATTTGTAACACCACCTCTGTATGAAAATCACTGGCTGTGCTGTGTGCAGTATGTGGCTGGTTGGCATTGTTGTAATTCTCGCCATTGTAGCGTTGGGCAGTTGGCTCTTAACGGCGCGTAGCGTTGCGCAGTTGGAGGTGAGCCGCCAGCAGTGGTGGATGTGGGGAGAGAGATGGCGGAGTTTTGAAATTTGTAAGAATGGATGTCATGAACTGATATATATTCAAATGGCTCTGAGTACTATGGGACTCAACTGCTGTGGTCATCAGTCCCCTAGAACTTAGAACTAATTAAACCTAACTAACCTAAGGACATCACACACATCCATGCCCGAGGCAGGATTGAAACCTGCGACCGCAACAGTTTCACGGTTCCGGACTGCGCGCCTAGAACAGCGAGACCACCGCGGCCGGCTAACTGATATATATATATATTATGACTATTAAGGTAAATACATTGTTTGTTCTCTATTAAAATCTATTAGTAGTTAGTGCCTTCCGTAGTTTGAATCTTTTATTTAGCTGGCAGTAGTGGCGCTCGCTGTATTGCAGTAGTTCGAGTAACGAAGATTTTTGGTGAGGTAAGTGATTTGTGAAAGGTATAGGTTAATGTTAGTCAGGGCCATTCTTTCGTAGGGATTTTTGAAAGTCAGATTGCGTTGCGCTAAAAAATATTGTGTGTCGGTCTAAGCACATTCTTGTATAATTTTTCTAAGGGGACGTTTCATATGTCGACCCTTAGCTGAGGATACCTCACTGGAATCTTCTGACTTTTTCTTGTAGTCTGTGTAATTAGTGTTATTACTGTTACTGTTATTACAGTTAATGGAACAAATGGGACAAAGGCTACAAAAGTTAGATACAACGCTTGAACAAAATCAGAAACAAATGGGACGAAATCTTCAAAAGTTAGACACAATGGAACAAAATCAGAGACAAACACAGCAAAAGCTGCAAAAGTTAGACACAATGGAACAAAATCTTCAAAAGTTAGATACCTTGGAACAAAATCAGACACAAACACAGCAGAAGCTTCAAAAGTTAGACACAATGGAACAAAATCTTCGGAAGTTAGACACCACACTTGAACAAACAAGTGAAGATTTAACTACTGTGTTACATAACATTGAATCGAAATGTCAAAAAATCTTTAATGACGTAAAAACACAAATTTGTGACCATTTTCAACCTATTTTTTCGCGGCATGAAAATGCATTACAGAATCACGAAGCAGCCATAAAAGAACTCCAACCTATGGTTCGTGAAAATCACGACACCTTGCAAGTTAAAATGGACTCAGTTGCATCCACCGATTCGTTTACGCAACTTGCAAGAACTCAGGAAAACTTAAAGGACACAGTAGATTAGATTTCAACACAAATGGGCACTCTGAAACTTGGTTCAGAAAAACACACTGAGGAAATGTGTTCACTATCGGAGAAAGTAGCCGAACTTTCGGATCAATTCACTAATTTATCTGCAAAGGTAGATGATGATCTGAATGACACAAGACCTGTAGCCATCACTGACGCAGAAGAGTATGAACAAATTAAGAAATTCAAACAAAATCAGAATCAAATTAATACACAATACAAAAGAGAAATCCGGGAAGTACAAGATCAGTTGACGCAGGTAATACAAAAATTACATATTTCAGAGGACACTCGCGCTCCAACACGGGAAGACGAGTTCAGAAATACGGAAAAGCCACAAAATAATAACACAGGGCATTTCGGAAACCATGAAAGAAATTGGCAAGGTGCACCGAATTTTGAGATGGAACCGCCGACACGACGTAACAATGACCTATATGCTACTCGCCGACACGATGATTTTGACTATAAGCTGTTCATTACTGCACGTAAATTCAAAACATTTAAGAATTCTGGCAACGACATTCATCCACAAGCGTGGCTCCATTAATTCTCTCATTGTTTTCCTCCCAACTGGTCATTAGAGCACAGATTAGAATTTATGTGTGGCTACTTGGAGAATGAACCAGCTGTAAGAATGCGATCGGTCATTCACGTTGTCACAGGGAAGGAGAATTTTATCATGCCTTTCTCTCAGCGTATTGGTCTCAAGCTACACAAGACCGAGTAAAACATAGCATCATAATGATGAAACATTTCGAACAATCTGAATTTTCCAGTCTTGTCAAATATTTCGAAGACATGTTACATAAGAATCAGTATCTTTCAAACCCATACAGCCGCTCAGAACTAATCCGCATTTGCTTAATCAAATTACCTGAACATTTACGACAGATTATCTTAGCAGGACGATGCAAAGACGACTTTGAAGCTTTTCAGGGACTGTTACAAGAACTGGAAATTGACACTGACAATCGCGGAACGTGAAAACAAGAGCACAACAATTACAGGTCACACCTGTCACAATTCCGCGATGACAGAAATAATACACGACAAGGCTATTCGTACAACGTACACCAACCGTATGACAACCGTTGGCAGAGTAGTAATAATTACAGGGAAAGATCACCTCTCCACGGTAATGACTATCACAGAGACAATCAGAGAAACAGACAATATGGAAACCAAAATAATTATTATCAAGGGAGACAGAATAACTTCAGACGCAACGGTCCAGCGCACAGTTACGATTCAGGAAGAAATTCTCCACCACGTGACCGACAAGAAAAAAACTATGGAATCTATCGACATGACGACAGACGGTACGATCGTAACGACAGACCTGAATTGCAGCAGAACTGGCGGGATTCAAACAGAGCAGGGCCCTCTCGACAAGGTGAATTTGTAGAAGTTACGTCTCCAAATCCCAATAACGACGCGCGCCAACAAAGAGACAATAGGCAATGACTCATACCGCTGGCAGCCACAAAACGTACGTATGAAACTGACGACGCAGTTGCGGTAGCTAGTAATTACGTAAAAATGGAAGACATTAGGGACATCTTACTCCAGGAACACTACGTAAAACATAACAACATTGCATATCCTGTGATTCACATGACTGTAAATGACGTAAAATTTACGGCAGTACTTGATTCTGGCAGTAACATTTCAGTAATTAGTGAAACAACTTTTAGCAAATGCAACAAATTGAACGATTGCCCCAAACTTCCGTTACGTAAGATTAAATTACAAGATGCAATCGTTGGCAAATGTGTAGATGTACGCCAATAAACCAACTTAGAATTCTTTTGTCAAAGCCACAGCTTCTCTATGAACTTTCTTATTGTTCCATAATTGTCGACATAAATTATACTGGGAGTAGACTTTTTGAATGAATACAAAGCAATCTTAAACTTTCACGATGCTGAAATAAGTTTAGAGAAAGAAGGTAAGTCAATAGCTTTGAAATTTGAAGATTGGCTCTCAAACCATGACGAGGAAATTAATCGGCTTTACCTTCTGTTAGGCAACAGTTCGGAATTTTCTACGGAACTAGACACTAACAGTCACTCTGCAAGTACTGACAGGGATGATATCGACGGCATATTTGAAACTAATGAGTTAATTCAGAATAAAATTCAAACAATTGAGAATTGTAATGACACTGATAGGCAGGACCTTTTTGAGATTTTACAAGCACATTCCACAGTTTTTACTCACAAAACAGGAACAATCAAGGGATTTCAATACCAATTTCGTGTTCGTGAGCATACTAAATTTTGTGTTAGACCATACGTAATTCCAGCACATTATAGGGACCGTGTTAGAACAGAAATACAATCTATGCTTGACGAGGGCATTATTGAGCCTGCAGTAAGCTCATACAACAATCCATTACATGTTGTTGAGAAGCAAAATGGATCGATCAGGCTTGTATTAGATTCGAGACAAATCAATACTATCATTATTCCTGAAACAGACAGGCCGCATACGTTGGAAGAACTTCTTCAAAATTTTAATGGTGTAAAAGTGTTGTCTTCCATTGATCTCAGATCCAGCTTTTATCAAATCGAAATTCATCCAGAATGTAGAAAATACACAGCTTTCCTTTGTTTCGGCGTTTGTTATCAGTTTCGGAAACTTCCTTTTGGTTTGGACATTTCTTCGGCAGTGTTCATTCGCGGGCTAAATTCCATATTACCTGATTTCTTAAAACGTCACATCACCTTATATGTGGACGATATTCTGATAGCAGAAGCCTCATGGGAACAACATAATCGCATCCTCAACAGCGTGTTACATATTTTTACAGAATCTGGAATTACAGTTAACTTGGAAAAGTCTGAATTCGGTAGGACAAAGGTGAATTCAGCCGGATCCTGAAAAGCTAGAAACAATCAAAGCCATTCCAGTTCCATCCACAAAAAAACAAGTCCGCAGTTTTCTAGGTCTCGTAAATTTTTACCGTCGTTTTCTGAATATGCAAATTCTAGTTACACAAAAACTTTGTTCTCTCATTGGAAAAAATACTATTTGGAACTCGGACGAACAAGCACAGTTGGAATTCAATTCCTTGAAAGAATCGCTATTTAACGCACCAATACTAGCTCATCCAGATTGTCACAAGATTTCTGCCTTAGCACGGATTCTTCTAAAGTCGGTCTTGGTGCCCATTTATTTCAAGAAGCCATAGAAAATGACACTACCCTTCAGAAAACCATTGCTTTTGCTAGCCGAGTGCTAACAAAATCTGAAAAAAAAAATATTCCGTTACTGAATTAGAAGTTTTAGCTGTCGTTTGGGAATTTAACAAATTCCGTTTCTTTCTTTCTGGAAAGGACGTAAAAGTATACAGTGATCATCGTGCATTACAATTTCTTATGCCTTCAAAATTAAATCAGGACAGGTTAAAACGTTGGACATTGTTTCTGCAAGAATTCCACTTCACAATAGTCTACATTCCTGGCAAGGAGAACATTGTTGCGGACGCACTGTCACGCGCACCGGCTGGGCTTGAGAAAAGTAACACAGAAGGCAACCTCGAGAAATATTTCAGTATTCTTTACATTCACAAAGTCGCCTTTGAAAATTTCATCACCACATCTTTAAAGGACATTGCTCATGAACAAGATAAAGATCCGATTTGGAAAGACATCAAAAGCAAATGGCATGAAAAGACACACACAGTTTCGGCATTATTATCTGGTTAGAAACAACATACTGTTCAGACGCTGCACTGTTGATGACAAGCTATGGGTACTTTGCATTCCTGACGATTTTGTTAATAAGCTTATTTGGTACATTCATTTCAGCTATGCACATTTTGGTCCACGAAAATGTTATCATATTCTTTGGACGACTTGTTATTTTAACAATATGGAAAAGAGAATTCAAAGAGTCTTGTCTATCTGTAAAGTTTGTCAAAAGGCGAAACCATCTACTGTCTCACATCGTGCTCCGTTGTTTCCGATCATTCCTTCTAGATTAATAGAATTTGCTGCTGTTGATCTCTTGGGACCGCTTGTCAGAACATCTAATGGATTTTCGTACGTTGTAGTCGCTGTTGAACTTACTTCAAAATTTGTTTCTTTCACTCCGTTACGTAAAACCACTGGACGGTCTGTATCCAACGCCTTTGTTAAAAATTTCTTACATGAAGTTGGACACGTTAGTAAAGTCATTTCAGATAACGGACCGCAATTCAGATCTGCTGTTTGGTCACGAATGCTTCGTAACCATAAAATCAAATCTGTTTTTATTTCATTGTACTCACCACATTGTAACCCATCTAAACGGATTATGAAAGAAATCAATAAGCTTTGCAGACTTTATTGTCATAGAAAGCATCAGCATTGGGACAGAATTTACACTTATTTCAAAACGTGCTGAATGAAATGCCTCATGACTCCACTGCTTTACCACCTGTTCTTGTACTGAAGAATAAAGAACCACTGAACAGAATCAGAGAGCTTGTACCTTTTCCGAATACACGTAAACTTCGACACAAAGACATAATTGATTTGGCTATTAAAAATATAAATTCTGCTGCAGACAAAAGGTGAAAATTGAACGGTAAAGCAAATGCTAAGAAATTATATATTGGTCAGAAAGTTCTCATTAAAGCTCATTCATTGTCACATAAGAAGAAACACTTGAGTCACAAATTCTTTCTAGTTTACAATGGACCTTACAGAATCCGATGTATACCACATGATAATTGCGTTGAAGTTGAAACTCTGCATACTAGGAAGAGTAAAGGTTTACACCACATTTCACATGTAAAACCGTTTATTGAAAGTTAATCTGCTTTTTAATTTTGTATTTGCCATATAACTTTTCACTTCACATGACTAGTATGCTTTGTCAGACTTATAATCTGTTAACATGCAACACTGTTTGAAGTTAAATATCCAATCAAGAACTAAGAGAACTTATTTAAACAGAAATTACGAATGCATTGTTATAGTGAACAGACGACACACTGTTATTGTGTGTGTGTGTACATTCTTGCTTGTTAGTGGCACGATTACGTAACGACTATAAGGCTCAAATACGTAGAACATTTACCAGTACTGCTAATGAGATTTTAATGCTACATTTTGGTTTACTTGAAAATACATTCTGGATTTAGAGTACTTTCTGTGAGATACCAGATGACACAGTGGTTAGTATATGTGACAGCTACACGATTATATCACGACGCTACTAATGAGTGACAATTTACAATGTTGCTTTTGCGGTGTATCTGTTTTATATCTGCACAGTTTTTCTGAATTATTCTGGAAAGTAAAACATGTTTTACTAGTAACTTTTGTGGCATAGCTACAATGAGACAGCCTTTTCCGTAGCACAACAATATGTTACATTATAATACTTTCTTGATCACGATAAGGTACGTAATAAATACGATATCTATACACACAGCATTTCCCTTTTGTTTATCATGAGGTAAGTACATTGACTTCTGCAGAACTTAGCTTTCGGAGTACGATATCTACGACACTTCCACAGAGATTATCTTACAACACGACGCACAGTTTAGCGCTACAGTACACGTATTTGAGTGACTAATTTTGTACTTAAAACATTTATTTTTAAAGATATTTGAAGTACAATGATACAAAGGTTTTCCGTGATACATTTCATTCCATTGCTGTAATCTGCAACACCTGAGGATATAATTACATTAATCCTCAGGGAGGTACACGCTTACTTTGTGTACCATGTGTTTGGCAAGCAGAAGAAGCCCTAGCTAATATGGTATTTGCTTATACAACTTTATACATAGGTACCATATTTCTCTAACACAGAATTACACAGCTATCTGATTATTTAACTAAGAAACAAAAATTTTTTTCTACATCAGTACACATTGTTTACTCAATTACACAGTTGTATTACTTCACACTTACGAAATTGTATTTTGTCTGTACTTTGTGAACTGTTCATATTTTTTCAGAACCATTGTGATACTATGAGAGCTTTCAATGATGTATTTGGTATGAGATCATGATTTTTAAAGAACGTTTGAGGTAGATGACACTTTTGACATGGGCACAGATTTTTTTTTAGGTTTTGAAATTATTGAAGGAAGCCATGACGATTTTGAGATTTGGCAGAGGTTTTATGATGTTATGATGACGATGTGTATGACGCTGTTGCGGTATGTTTATGATCAATAGGGTGATGCCATGTGAGGAATTTGATTATGCTACGTATTTATTATGAAGAAATATTGAAGAAGTGTCTACGAATATTTATATGTATAATAAGGTAAGGAATAATGAGTAGTGGTTAGGGACTCTGATTTGTGGAAAAGGATGCTGGAAACCAAGAACTGTACTTTAAGAATTATGAAATGTGTGTACATGGGTGAATGTATTACAATGCTGTGGAAAATTTTTTGGACACTGTTGCATTTATAGGATTTTATTTTCTATATGTTTGTAACGCAAATTCTCAACCTGTGAAAATATTTTTACATGAGACTGTCACTGTAGCGGAAAATGCTGTCGTAAATATTTCGGTAAGAAAGGAAAGTGACCGTGACGTAATGCGTTGTGAGCGGCCAGGTGTGCCAGCTGTCTTGAGAAAAGTCATTAGTGTGTGCCTTTCAGAGGCACAGGTGGAGAAAAAAGGAGGCCATTAACCTCGCTATTGACATTCCTTTGTAGAAAGCATCGCAAATACGGCCCCCCCCCCCCCCAATCTTGAAAACATATGATTACACTGTGAAGCTCTTAATTTATGATATTTACTGAAATGAAATGATGAGAAACATTTTATATCTATTGTCTTTCTAGCTGAGAGATTGCTCGTTTAATATCCAGTTTCTATCTGCCTGCAGCATTGGTTAAAATAAAATTTAATAGATGTACTAATATCACTATTTTCTGTCTGCAGACCCAGTAAAGAATCATTTTATGATGTACTTTCTCAGAAAAGAGAGCACAAATAGACATTTCCCTTCACAGGAATTCCAAAATTAATTTTTTATGATTTGGTAACTTATCTGCTAGTGTATGTTCTCGCGATGCATCACTCTAGTGTTAAGATGTGACATAGGTATTAAACATTTTTACTGTAATATTTTTTCTGCTTCAGGTTTGTCATGTTTAGATATAAGTTATTGCATTTGCTGCTGCTGTTTTCCAGGCATAATGTTACTGAATTTGACTTTGTATTACTCTGTTAAGCCAGTTTTACTACGGATTTATTGTTCTTGTTTGCTGTGCATTGCCTTATATTAGTTGTAATATTTTTGCTTGCTTTGACAACTTCCATTTTTTTTATTGCTTTATATGAGTTTTAATATTGCTGCTTGCTTTGACAACTTCCATTTTTTCCATTGCTGTTTGTATTAATTGTTTTGTGCTGCTGCATTGCCTCATTCCTTAGTTTAGCATCTGAGCTCTGTAGCTTTAAGTTAGCTTAAGATAGGGTAGGCTATAAAAGAGAACAAGTTGTGATGAATTGGAAGAAATGCATTGAGAAGCTATA
This sequence comes from Schistocerca gregaria, assembly GCF_023897955.1. NCBI lineage: Eukaryota > Metazoa > Arthropoda > Insecta > Orthoptera > Acrididae > Schistocerca > Schistocerca gregaria. The sequence continues at coordinate 799,491,042 of NC_064921.1, read as the reverse complement.
AGAAAATGATTTGGCCAAAAAAGTAGTGTACAGTGGAGAAAAACTATTTTTGAAAGAGGATGTGAACAAAATACAGAAAGCATGCTTGGATAGGATATTTTTGGTGGAAACAAATGTTGAGATATGACGAAAGATCTACAGAATGAAGTTTTGGGTTGGACTGCAGTACCAAATGTCACACTGAAAACAAACCCTGTCCTGTATTTTGAGTTATTACTCTATGTGAATCTGTGTTTGTCCTGTCTTTATGTGTTTAGGTAATAAGATTTCCATTATAGAATTTTTCTGATAATATGTTATTTTCCTTGTAAAGATGTTTAGACATTATTCATTCTGTTCTGTTTTAATGCTCATGTGTGAAGCTGATGTTTCAAAAGTTATTCTGATCTTTATGGATGTACTTATGTCATAATTATTGTAACACTGATGTGCATGTTTATTTCTATTCTTTTGTAAGGCCTGTTTTACTACAAATGTTATGTGTATTATTATCTTTTAATGATGTATTTTGTACCTTTGTTATTTTATTCTTATGTTATAAATTTTGAATTGCCACCAGTTCATCAAATTAAGTAACTTGTAAATTACATTTCGCTGCACACGTTTCTATTGCTCATAGTGTATGGACAATATGTGAAAAGTAGGGACTGATAGTGTTTGCACGTGTGTTAATAATTCAGCAAGTGACTGGATAACAGCATTGCTGGTTCTAAGGACATTTCAAACAAATTCTTTGTGAGTGGACAAGTGGTGGTATATGGACTTGCTATATTCTCCGCAAGACTCTTCGATGGTGATTGTGCACCTGCCCAGTCTACAAGGACTACAGTGGGTCTACACCTTTGATGATTCACCAACACCATTATTTCTACAAGGACTGCAGTGGGTCTGCACCTCTGGTGGCCCACCAATACCGTAATCTCTAACAAGACTACAGTGGTCTGCTCTGTGATGACTTACCTACCAATATTCTTCAAAACTTCGACTGACTCTGCTGTGGGTTTGCTCTGTTGTGGACCATTACCTGTCTGCATGTCCAGAGTCAACACTGTCTTTCCCCTGGAAGGACAACACTACTTCTTCCAGACTGCATGGGAATCCACTACTGCTCAGACTTTTAGAAAAAACTGCAATCTTACTATGATGGACGATCAGGACTGTCTTTATGGACTGTGAGAAAATTTTAGATTTTGACCAACATTTTATCAATAAGTGTGTGCATTTGATTTCTTTGTTATTGTAATTATAATTATGAAAATTTTTTTCAGATCTGTATTGGCCAGTGCCCTAAACAATTTGTAAAATTTTTTGTGGGAAGCGTGGGGGCTATGTAAGTAGACTGTTTAGGTTTTTTTATTTGTAACACCACCTCTGTATGAAAATCACTGTCTGTGCTGTGTGGAGTCTGTGGCTGGTTGGCATTGTTGTAATACTCGCCATTGTAGCGTTGGGCAATTGGCTCTTAGCGGCGCGTAGCGTTGCGCAGTTGGAGGTGAGCAACCAGCAGGGTTGTGGGGAGAGAAATATATTGTTTGTTCTATATTAAAATCTTTCATTCGCTAACTATGCCTATCAGTAGTTAGTGCCTTCTGTAGTTTGAATCTTTTATTTACCTGGCAGTAGTGGCGCTCGCTCATTACACGATTTGGAATCACAAGGTGTAATTTAACGTGTGGAGGCTTCTCTCTGGGCATTACCGTTAGTAATTTTGCCAAAAACTTCCGGAAAGTTGATACTTTGTGTGGACTTCTAGGCAACAGTGAATCCACAACTAGTGATTGCAACTTTTCCTGTGCCCCGCCCGGAAGATTTTTTTGACAACTGTGCCCAGGTAAATATTTTTCGAAGTGGGACTAGCCGATAAGTACTTGCAAATACCGGTGGATGAAGAATCCCAGCGCGTTGTGGTGGTTAACACGCATCTTGGTTTGTATCGATTCAAACGACTGCCATTAAGGTGTGCATCCGCCCCTGTTTCAGCAGTTTCTACAAACTGTTTGTGCGTCGGTCCCTACTGCAGCAAATTATCTGGACGATACTGTGATCTCTGGAAAGACGGAAGGAGAACATTTGGCCAATCTCAGAACATTATTTCAGGTCTTGCGACAAAATGGTCTTCGCTTGCGAAAGGACAATTGTGTGATTTTTCGCTCATGACTTGTCACACTTGGGACATGTACTCAACGCCCAAGGCATACATCCCCGTCCAACGCACCTCCGTGCCATACAAGACTTGCCGTCGCCGCAGAATTTGGTGCACCTACAGAGAGTGCTGGGAAAAATAAATTACTACCACCGCATATCTCTTCCATTTCAGCTCCGCTTCATCGCTTACGCCGTAAGGGTGTTCCGTTCGTCTAGATGACGGAATGCGTACGCGCCTTTCGCCGGTTGAAATCGGCGTTGCTTTCCAATACTTGCCTTACGCCATTCGATCCGCAGAAGCCACTCTTGTTGATAGTGGATGCATCGGATTTCGGGATCTGTGCTGTGAAACCGCACAAAGATGGAACGCACGATCGCCCTATTGCCTTTGCGTCCAAATTGCTCTCATCTGCTCAAAGAAATTACTCACAGATCGAGAAAGAAGCATTGGCTCTCGTATTTGGTGTTACAAAGTTTCATGTTTACTTGTATGGTCGTCACTTTACCATAATCACAGACCACATACCTTTGACATCGCTTTTCCATCCGAACAAGCCTGTACCTCCACGTACAGCGCAGAAATTCATTCGCTGGTCTATTTTCCTCTCGCAGTACCGCTACGATATCTTGTATCGGTCCACTGCTAAGCATGGAAACGCCGATGCTTTGTCCCGCTTGCCTGTTGCTAGGATAGGGCATTCGATTCCTCCGAACTTGCTTGCATGTTCATTGATGAGGAAACCGATGACGTGGTCGAATCGTTTCCGATTGATTTTCGTCGTGTAGCTACAGCCACAGCTGTCGACCCTGTCCTTGCTCCCGTTCTGCGTTTTGTTGCTACGCAATGGCCCTTGTCAAAGTCACGGATCGGGGACCCGTTGGTTCGCCGATTTTTTGCTCACAAGGAGAGACTTTTTGTACGACGTGGTGTTTTGCTTTTGCGTTCTGATAATGATCAGTCCAGGGTCGTGGTACCATTTTCGTTACAGTCCTCTTTCTTACAGCTTCTCCACCAAGGACATTGGGGTATAGTGAGAACGAAACAACTTGCTCGTCAGCAATGTACTTGGTTCGGAATCGATGCCGCGATTACGAATATGTGCCCTTCTTGCATGGTGTGTGCCGAACAACAATCAGCACCACCGCGGAAATTCTTTGCATGGCCAAAAGCCACTTCCCCTTGGCAGCGCTTAAACATCAATTTTGCTGTTCCCTTCTGGAATGCTTGATGGTTGGTTGTGGTAGATTCATTCAGTAATTTTCCTTTTGTTGTCCGGATGTCTTCCACGACGTCATCTGCCACCATCCAAGCGTTATCCGCTATCTTTTGCATTGGAGGTCTTCCACAGACTATTGTTTCCGACAATGGCCCACAATTCATGTCTGCGGAATTTGTCATTCTGCAAGGCCAATGGTATTCAACATCTGACGTCCGCGCCGTTTTCGCCATAGTCAAACGGTGCCGCTGAACGATTGGTCAGGACTTTCAAGTCACAGATGTTGGAGTTGAAATAGTCGCATTCTCGGGAGGACGCGTTATTGCTCGTTTTGTCCTCGTATCGCTCTCAGCCCCGAGATGGTCGCTCGCCGGCTGAGTTGCTCCACGGTCGTCATCATCGAACCTTGATGTCTTTGCTACATCCGCCGCATCAGGTTCCTGTGCCGCGGCAGACACCTGCTTTTGCTCCAGGCGACGTTGTCTACTATCGCCACTATCGAGGTTCACGGCGTTGGCTCGAAGGGCGCATACTTCGCTGCCTCGGCCGCGCTATGTATCTGGTTTTGGGGGCCTCTGGTGAGGTGCGTCGGCATCTCAATCAGCTGCGCCTCTGTCGTCGCACGGGATCTGCCGCTCGCCGTCTGCTTTCAGCGACGGTGCCGTCCGGTCAGCGCCCCGGGGACCCATCTACTGGCTCGCCTCAGCCCCAGGTGTTACCGACGCTGCCTTCCATTTTGCCCCATGGCGACGAGCCGCCACCGCCTGTTCTCCCGCCGGCGATGCCCGCAGTGGACGCGTTGCTGCAACCGCCGGGCGTCTCCCTGGGTCACGCACCGCCGATCGCTTCCCGTGACCAGTTGTCCTCCGACATGGAACTCTTGCCCGCTCCAGACCATATGTCGTCTTCGCCCGTCGGGTGCTCTGGCGCCATGGAAGTTGACCCGTCGGCCCCTCCTGTCTCTCTACGGGCGCATACACCGCATGTTGGCGTGCACCCTGGAGCAGGTTTTCAGGCGTTTCCTAGCTCCCCGCGGTCCGAATGGCAGGGTGCGGATGGCACAGCCTCGCCTGTTGTTAGAATCCACACCTAGTCGCATGCGTCGACATGGGGTCCTCCCCACGGCGGGCGGAAGCCTTATGCCACAACCGTACGCCGATTTGCGGGGGAGGAATGTGGTGTCACCGCCAGACACCACACTTGCTAGGTGGTAGCCTTTAAATCGGCCGCGGTCCGGTACTACACGTCGGACCCGCGTGTCGCCTCTATCAGTGATTGCAGATCGAGCGCCGCCACACGGCAGGTCTAGAGAGACTTCCTAGCACTCACCCCAGTTGTACAGCCGACTTTGCTAGCGATGGTTCACTGACTAAATACGCTCTCATTTGCCGAGCATAGCCTTCAGCTACGTTATTTGCTACGTCCTAGCAAGGCGCCATTATCAGTTACTATTGATATTGTGAACTATGTACCGTCAAGAGCGACATTCGTCATTAATGGATTAAAGTTAAGTATTCCACCAGCTACATCCGTTTTTCTAAATTCTAATTTCCTTCTCCTGTTCCAGACCTTATGCCAGCCTGCGTGAGTTAAAACGCGTGCCTTTCGGCCTCCTCTAGTAACACGGAGTTGGCTCTCCTGCCAACCACAACAGTACCACCATATAGCGAGACCTTCAGAGGTGGTGGTCCAGATTGCTGTACACACCGGTACCTCTGATATACAGTAGCACGTCCTCTTGCTTTGATGCATGTCTGTATAAGTCGTGGCATACTATCCACAAGTTCATCAAGGCACTGTTGGTCAAGATCATCCCACTCCTCAACGGCGATTCGGAGCAGATCCCTCAGAGTGGTTGGTGGATCATGTCGTCCATAAACATCCCTTTTCCATCTATCCCGGGTATGTTTGATAGGGTTCATGTCTGGAGAACTTGCTGGCTACTCTTCTCGAGCGATGTCGTTATCCTGAAGGAAGTCATTCACAAGATGTACGCGATGGGGGTGCGAATTGCCGTCCATGAAGACGAATGCCTCGTCAATATGCTGCCGGTATCGTTGCACTATCGGTCGGAGGATGGTATTAACGTATCGTACAGCCGCTACGGCGTCTTCCATGACCACTAGCGGCGTGAGTCGTCCCAACAAAATGCCACCCCAAAACAACGGGGTACCTCCATCTCTCTGCACTCCCTGAACTTTGTGTCTAAGGCGTTCAGCCTGACCGGGTTGTCTCCAAACACGTCTCCGACGGTTGTCTGGTTGAAGGCATATGGGACACACACCGGTGAAGAGAACTTGATGCCAATCCTGAGCGGACCATTCGGTTTGTTATTGGGCCCATCTGTACCGCACTACATGGTGTCGTGGTTGCAAAGATGGACCTCAACATGGACGTCGTGAGTGAAGTTGCGCTTCATGGAGCCTGCTGCGCAAAGTTTGAGTCGTAACACGACGTCCTGTGGCTTCACGAAAAGCATTATTCAACGTGCTGGTGCTGCTGTCAGGCTTCCTCCGAGCCTTAATCCGTAGGTAGGGGTCATCCACTGCAATAGTAGCCCTTGGGCGGCCTTCTAGTCATGTCATCGACAGTTCTTGCCTCTCTGTATCTCCTCCATGTCCGAACAACTTATCTTTGGTTCACTCCGAGACAGCTGAACACTTCCCTTGTTGAGAGCTGTTCCTGGCACAAAGTAACAATGCGGACGCAATCGAACCGCGTATTGACCGTCTAGGTATGGTTGAACTACAGACAACACGAGCCGTGTACTTCCTTCCTGGTGGAATGACTGGAAGTGATCGGCTCTCGGACCTCTTCCGTCTGATAGGCGCTGCTCATGTATGGTTGTTTACATCTTAGGGTGGGTTTAGTGACATCTCTAAACAGTCAAATGGACTGTGTCTGTGATACAATATCTACAGTCGACCTCTATCTTCAGGAGTTCTGGGAACCGGGGCTATATTTGTATTTTTTGTTCTTTGTGTTCCATAGCTTATTTTCTGAAGTACCAATGAACGAGATACAAGTTATTGAAATTCAAGAACAAATAAGTATTGTGTTTTTGTCACTGTATTTTTGCGTAGTAACATTTGCTGTTAACAATTCTGTGGTGGATAATCGTCTTTCAATTAAACCGGCCGCACAGTAAAGAATAAACTTAACAGCAGCATAAGGTGTTAACATGATGTCATCATTTCTACAATTTCTTGAGTAAATTTAGAGAATCACCATTATTGCTAGACTGTTAAAAGATAGTGCCGTCCGCACAATATATCTCGCGAACCGAACTTTATAATAAGGTAAGAGGGACTAGGGTACATATACTGTCATACAGGGGGTGTATAGAAATATGGAGACACCGCAAGAAACGTATATTTGAAAATAAATGTAGGTGTACCTATATGGTTCCATAGACCGTTTCAAGTCTCCATTATCTGCTATGCGTATATGCAGACTGGAGCGGCGGATGAAAATTTGTACGAATGCCAGGATTCGAAGCCAGGTCATTCGTTGACTAGGCAGTTGCACTTCCTTTAGCATAACTATGGAGACTGCCCTAGCATGCCTCCCTCCTGAAACCTCTCTCATTCACCCTCAGCCAACTTGGTAGTCCTCTTGAACTGGAAAAGGTTTCTGGATCCATATACACTGAACCGTCAAAGAAATTGGTATAGGCATGCGTATTTAAATACAGACATATGGAAACATACAGAATGCGGCGCTCCGTTCGGCAATGTACATATAAGACAAGTGTCTGGCGCAGTTGCTGGGTTGGTTACTGCTGCTACAATGGCAGGTTATCAAGATGTAAGCGAGTTTGGACGTGGTGTTATAGTCGGTGGATGAGCGATAGGACACTCCCCGGAGATGAACAGTATTGACCATATCTGGGACGCGTTGCAACGTGTAGTTCAGAAGAGATCTCCACCCCCTCTTACTCTTCCGGACCCATGGACAGCCCTGCAGGATCATGGTGTTAATTCCCTCCAGCACTGCTTCAGACAGTAGTCGTGTTGAGGCACGTCTGCCTACTCGCGGGGCCCTACACGATATTAGGCAGGTGTACCAGTTTCTTTGGCTCTTCAGTGTGGTTTCATTTGATTAAAGAACCTTGGATGGCACCTTGATTAGCGCGTCTCCCTAGTGAGCAGGAGGCCCAGGTTTTAATCCCGTCCTTGATACAAATGTTCATTCTTTTCTTCATTCTGCATATATTCATCATAAATGTAGATGCTAAGGAAGCCTGTAGATGCACTGTTCTGTTTGATCGCAAACGGCACCTCTGCAATGTCCTCAATACGCTGCAAGTGTCGTTCACGGTCAGAACAGTGTTCTGTGTGGTTGTGAATGCATTATGTCGGATATAAATGAATTCGAACGTGGGCAGATTGCTGGTACGCGTGTGCTGGGTGGCTCCGTAACTAAGGTAGCCAAAGCGTTTGGTGTTTCAGTAGGTACCACATATAGAAATATACCACATATAGAAAACGCAGAAAAAACATTGTTCGCTAAGTGACAATGCGGACGAAAGTGTATACTGAGTAATCGTGACAGACGCTCGTTGAAGAGTATTCTGACGAAAAAGAAGAGGACGACAGCTACTCATGTCACTGCAGAAGTGAATCTCGCACTCGCGAGCCCTGTCAAGGCCTAAACAACACGAAGGAAGGCCCATACGCAGGTAACTGCAGGGTGAGCTGGAATACGAAGAGCACACGTCGGTGATGCCGATGCCCGTAACGTGAAAATGTGGCACCGAAACCATAAATAGGCAATAGACGTTAAGTCATTTGGTCGGGTGAGTCTTATTTCACCAGGTTTCCAAATTTTGGCCGAGTTTATCACCCAAGGGTGAAACTTCGGTGATGATTTGTGTAGCCACATCGTCATATTTCGTAGGCACCATGGTTACTTCGCGACGTCGCATCACTACCGAGAATTACAGACGAGGTCCATGTGATGATACAGTGTTTGTTCCCCGGTGATGATGCTCTGTGTCAAGAAGACAGGGCACCCGTCCACACAGCTCGCATCGCTCAGGACTGGGTTTGTGAACACCAGGATGTATAGTCGCAATATCCGCTAGCCACTACAGTCACCAGAGCTCAATATTATTCAGCCTTTGTGGTCTAGTTTGGGGAGAAGTGTGCGTGATCGGTAACCACCTCCATCATCGTTAGCGGAGCTTGCCACTATTTTGCAGGAAGAATATAAAATTTCTTTGAGAATCGTACAGGACCTGGATCTATCGATTGCAAGACGACTGGGAGCTGTTTTGAATGCCAGCCATTTCCTACGTTGTATTGGGTGCAGCACTGTACGGTGTTCTTGGGGGTTTACTTATTTTTGTCCCCACCTCCTTCCTTGGTATCTTCCTTACTATACACTGGAATGGAATAGGGCAGGAATGATTACACATGCTAGAAATCATACTTTGGGAATATGATTTTTGTCAGTCTTCTGTACGAATGGTTTTTATGATATGTTTCAGCCTTAGCCAACCCAGATCATATAACGGTTTTCGACTATATACCAAGAATGCCTTACATTTTTAGTTCTTTTGCATGTGCCGTTTCTCCCGCGCATACGCGGGTCGGGATGGTGAATCGGATATGGCAACGTTAGTTGAAGGGGTAGCCGGATGCCCTACCTGCCGCTACCCCGTACCCCCGGAAAGGAATTAGTGCACCCCAACTATCTGCAACTAGTATAATCCACAGAATAGTGCGAAAGTGTTCAGATGTCTGCGAGCCGTGTAACTGAGGCGGGACGTGGGAATCAGCTCGGTATTCGCCTAGGGGGATGTGGAAAACAACCTAAAACCGTAACTGATGAATAGCTCGTTCCAATGTCGCTGTGGTCTTTTCTTTTGGCTTGTTTTGCATTCAGTTCAAATACCCACATCATATAAATAAAACCGTCATTTAATATAGGTTATTTAACACACACACACACACACACACATATATATATATATATATATATATATATATATATATATATACTCCTGGAAATGGAAAAAAGAACACATTGACACCGGTGTGTCAGACCCACCATACTTGCTCCGGACACTGCGAGAGGGCTGTACAAGCAATGCTCACACGCACGGCACTGTGGACACACCAGGAACCGCGGTGTTGGCCGTCGAATGGCGCTAGCTGCGCAGCATTTGTGCACCGCCGCCGTCAGTGTCAGCCAGTTTGCCGTGGCATACGGAGCTCCATCGCAGTCTTTAACACTGGTAGCATGCCGCGACAGCGTGGACGTGAACCGTATGTGCAGTTGACGGACTTTGAGCGAGGGCGTATAGTGGGCATGCGGGAGGCGGGTGGATATACCGCCGAATTACTCAACACGTGGGGCGTGAGGTCTCCACAGTACATCGATGTTGTCGCCAGTGGTCGGCGGAAGGTGCACGTGCCCGTCGACCTGGGACCGGACCGCAGCGACGCACGGATGCACGCCAAGACCGTAGGATCCTACGCAGTGCCGTAGGGGACCGCACCGCCACTTCCCAGCAAATTAGGGACACTGTTGCTCCTGGGGTATCGGCGAGGACCATTCGCAACCGTCTCCATGAAGCTGGGCTACGGTCCCGCACACCGTTAGGCCGTCTTCCGCTCACGCCCCAACATCGTGCAGCCCGCCTCCAGTGGTGTCGCGACAGGCGTGAATGGAGGGGCGAATGGAGACGTGTCGTCTTCAGCGATGAGAGTCGCTTCTGCCTTGGTGCCAATAATGGTCGTATGCGTGTTTGGCGCCGTGCAGGTGAGCGCCACAATCAGGACTGCATACGACCGAGGCACACAGGGCCAACACCCGGCATCATGGTGTGGGGAGCGATCTCCTACACTGGCCGTACACCTCTGGTGATCGTCGAGGGGACACTGAATAGTGCACGGTACATCCAAACCATCATCGAACTCATCGTTCTACCATTCCTAGACCGGCAAGGGAACTTGCTGTTCCAACAGGACAATTCACGTCCGCATGTATCCCGTGCCACCCATCGTGCTCTAGAAGGTGTAAGTCAACTAGCCTGGCCAGCAAGATCTCCGGATCTGTCCCCCATTGAGCATGTTTGGGACTGGATGAAGCGTCGTCTCACGCGGTCTGCACGTCCAGCACGAACGCTGGTCCAACTGAGGCGCCAGGTGCAAATGGCATGGCAAGCCGTTCCACAGGACTACATCCAGCATCTCTACGATCGTCTCCATGGGAGAATAGCAGCCTGCATTGCTGCGAAAGTTGGATATACACTGTACTAGTTCCGACATTGTGCATGCTCTGTTGCCTGTGTCTATGTGCCTGTGGTTCTGTCAGTGTGATCATGTGATGTATCTGACCCCAGGAATGTGTCAATAAAGTTTCCCCTTCCTGGGACAATGAATTCACGGTGTTCTTATTTCAATTTCCAGGAGTGTATGTAGAGAAAAAACAACTAACACGCTGAAGTGGTTGCATATTAAGGTAGCAATGATCGCAATATCTGTACTTATGCCAGTATCACCCAGCGTATATGCTAATGAAATCCGTCATAAATAATCCACCACCATTTGAGAATGATGTCCACACTTAGAACATTAAAGGGAAAAATGTTCTTTGTTTCCCATTATCAAATCTGTCAGTGGCTCAGAAAGGAGATCAAGATGCATAAATAATTTTTTTTTTTATAATTTTCCCGGTAACATAAAATGCCTGACAGGTAGCAAAGCAAGCTTTAAATCTAACCTTAAATCATTTCTCCCGGACAACTTTCATACTACAGACTTTGGTTGAATGCACTCTGGCGACGTTCGTTTACCTAGCAGTCTAGACACATAGACAGACGGATACGTCCGTCGTGGTACTTTATCCGGAAGTGATACTCGTCTGGAAAAACGATGTGGCACCACTGTTTCGCCCAGTACTACCATTGGGCGCACCACTGTCCGAACTCCACTTGTCTGCCACTGCATCAAGCTGAACCGCACCAATGGTCACGTTTAGGTGCTCGATATATCGTCGCACAGTGCATGTGGATTGATGCCTTGCTACCAGTATCATTTCCTGACTCAAGGTACATAATGTAGGCGTATGATCTACTGCCGAGAGGAAAATATATCTGTCCTCTTGGACGTTAGTCGAATGGGACGGACCTCCTGAACTTACTGATTCCTTATTCGCACGGAAATCGTGGGATCCCGTCCAACACGACTAGCAGTATCGCGAAACGATAAACCAATGTCTCGTTACGGTCCACCACTGCTGGCGGCTCACCTCCAACTGCGCAACGCTACGCGCTGTTCATATCCAGCTGCCGCTGCCCAACAGCATTTGTGCGGCGGTGCACAAATGCTGCGCAGCTAGCGCCATTCGACGGCCAACACCGCGGTTCCTGGTGTGTCCACAGTGCCGTGCGTGTGATCATTGCTTGTACAGCCCTCTCGCAGTGTCCGGAGCAAGTATGGTGGGTCTGACACACCCGTGTCAATGTGTTCTTTTTTCCATTTCCAGGAGTGTATAATGATGGATGACATATGCGCGAACAGTACCATCAAATCAGTGAGTTTGAAAGAGGGTGCATTATTGACGTGAGAGAATGTGATGCATCCATCCGGGAAAGTTCTGTTGTGTGGGACTAAGTGTTTCGGTAGTGTAGCTTATGTGTGCAGAATGGCTCACAGAAGACCGTAGAACACGACGAGATGAGTCAGGTCGTACCACCCAGACCACTTCCCGAGACGATTGACAGCTTACATGAATCGCACTGCTGGACAGATGTGATTCCACCTCTGCTCTGGTGCAACAGCGGAACACATTGTACACTATCAAGGGTGACAGTCCGTCGCCGTTTATTACCGCATGGGCTAAGTGCGCATCGTCCACTTCGACGCCTATCTTTGACAAATGTGCAGAAAAAGGCTAGAAGGTGTGGTGTGTATATGGAACGACATAACTGGGGACGGAATGGTATCAGAAATTTTTTCGGGTGAATCCAGATTCTGTTTGTTCCCGCAGACAGAGGGAGTGGCATCACAGTCACTGAATTCGTACAAAACATGCAGCGCCAGCTCAAAGCCATATGGTGTGGTGTGCAACTGCGTACAACCACAAATCTTAGTTGATGCGTGCTCAGGGCACCGTAACTAGTGTAAACTACGTGAATGACATCCTGCGACCCACGGCCACACTGTTTCTGCATAACTCCCCAGATGCCATTTTCCAGCAAGACAATGCACGACCACATGGTGGTGCACGAACAAATGCCTTCTTGGTGTCGCAGGATGTCAATCTTTTGCCGTGGCCGGCTAGATCACCAGATTTGTCGCCAGAGGAATATGTATAGAATATGGTGAAACGACGGGAGCAGCGCTGCGAACCAGTGCCAAACACCACAGATGCGCTTTGGAACTAGGTAAATGCAGCATGAATGGCTGTACCACAGGACGTCATACGCGTCTTATACGCGTCGATGCCATCACTCGTGGAACAAGTTATCAGGACCTAAGGCGGACCTTGTGCCTACTAGTCAAGATGACACTTGCTGAATCAAAGTGACTGAAACGCTAATAATTTCTGCGGAACGTACTAATGTACATAACCTGTGTTCATTAACGTCTAACCTCTAGTCATTCCAGGTGGTCTGCTTTGTCTGAACATGAGTGTGTGTGATCAGGAAATCAGGTTCCAGTCAGTGGAAGAAGAATTGTCATTGAGTCGGAAAATTCCCAGAAGGATGTTGTTCATCGTAGTGTATTGGAATTTTAAAACCGTGATGAGAATTGCACGGGTCAAAATGTGGCAGACCTCTTACACGACAAGAATAGTCTCCTAATTGAAACACAGAAAAGGATGAAAGGACGGAATGGCAAGAAGTAAAAACTTTTACAATTTCGATTGCTGAGAAGAGGAATTCAGGCACCACGCACACATTTACAGCAAATTAAAATTTGACGGCTTTGCAGGAAAGTGGCCCGCCAGCTTATGAGGCTCTGTTCTTATCATTGCGAACACAAACCAATGGAGAACGTGCGGGCCCTAAAGAGAGGAAAGGTCACAACTACAAATTACACGTTCAGAAAGTAAGACGAGCATGTTTTACTTGAAATCCCACTGATGATTAAGTGGGTAAGCCACGCTAATTAAATGTTGAGTTTCTTGTTTATCATCTTCCCCAAAGTTGTAAACATTGTGTAACCGTTTCAGCAGCCGTTGCACTTCCTCCTACTTCCCGAAGCATTAGCTTTACTATTTCTGTGCGTTTTTCGAGGAATCATTTTGTTTTAGCTTATTTGGACTTCCTCTATATATAATTCCGAATTGACAAAAGCAGTTGTATTCCTTTCTTTACCTGAATATTTTTGTATTTCCTTTTTTCATCAATCAGTTGAAGTATTTCTTCTGTTATCACTGTGTCTTCGCAAGTTATCTTACTTATATTTATGCGTGCAATTGTTATTTTTCCTTTTAAGGAAGTTCATTTCTCCTCAAAGGGATTGTCTGTTGCTGTATCCAAAACCTCAGAGAACTTCAAACCTGCATCACCATTCTCTTTAATTCTAGCCTAGTCTGTGATCTGAGTCTATATCTACTGCTGGACACATCTTACACGTCAATACCTGCCTTTAAGTCGGTATTTGATCATTATTAAATCTATAATATTCAGTGGGATAGGGTAAGCAGCTGCGATGAATGTTTTGAAAGATTTCTTGAAGCCTTCAGCTGCCATTCTCTTTACTTCATGTACGATTGTACAATTTCGGCCTTAGACCATTTTCAAGTATTTTATGGATGATTTTTTAGTAGTAGATTACGTCATGTACGTCATGCTCCTATATCATGTTATTTTATGAGCATAACATGATACCACAGGTGCAACGACGTACATGACGTAAGCTGCTACTAAAAATCATCCATAAAATACTTGAAAATGGCCTAAGGCCGAAAATCTACAGTCGCACATAAAATAAAGAGAATGGCAGTGAAGGTTTCAAGAAATTTTTCAAAAAATTATCAAATCTAGCTCTAATATTCCCGTATCTCATGGTCATCTTCATATATATCGTTTCCTCTTGAGACTTTTGAACAGTGCTGAAATCTGTTACGGAACTCACCCTTTCTCCTCACTGATTTTTACTTTCGAGCCCATAATCTGCCGTAACTCTATCTTTTAACGTTTCCCATAATACAGCTTTCCAGTTACCCACATTTTTCATCTCCCTTTAGATACTGTATTACACGTTGAGTATCATATACTTTCTCTCTCTCTTCATATTCTGCTTGAGACGTCGATATGTATGCATGAATTGTTTTCGGCGTTGGTTTTCTGTCGATTCTGATGAGAATAATCTTATCACCCAACTGTTCACATCATCTCACCCTCCTTGCCCCACTTAACTATTCATAACGAACCCTACTATTTCATTCTTCTCTTGATGTTACCAGAAATCCTTAATTTCTTTAAATTTCACATCACTAACTGTTACTGTACCTGGATTCAACTTTGTTTTCCTCTTTTCAGATTTTCGACCTTCTCTACCACATTCAGACTGCTGACTCCTCGAAGAACGTCATTCTTCCGTCGGTTATTGAACATTTATACAGATCGTAATGCTACTTTTTCAGTTATAGGCAACAAGTCATGTGGATTTCAATTATAAGTTTTTAATTTAGTAATTCCGGTTACCTTCTGCATTCTCATACCGTTGATTTTTCAGACTTTTAGGACACTTTCCCACGGCAAAGGTTAGAAAATGCTCCGAACCTCTGTCTGCTCCTCTGCTGTCTACGATATCACTGTTCGTAGAACGAGGGGTCTCCTCATACCAAAATCTTCCGCAACCGATGCTGGTGATTTTTTGTTATAAATCTAAAAAAGTGTGAAGTTGGACCTTTGACCCATTATCTTGTATTCACAAGTCAAAGACTCTATCCGTAGACCACAGTGACCATCTGATTTGGTTCAGTAGTTGCTGGAAGTGACTGTGGTATTTACGTAAGTACAGCCAGAAGAATGTCAATAATATTGATAATGCCCATGGAAATCTACGTTTTTATGTTCTCATAAAAATTCCGTTTCAATCTGAAAGGAACAGTAGTGTCCACAGTACAACACTAGACTGAAAAAGTTAATCAAAAGTCACAATTAAGTAACATCAGTCATAAAGGTATGGATTGTGTTTAACGTCCAGACCAAGTGCTGGGTCAGCATCGTAGACCGGAACCTGTCCTTTCCAGGGCAGTGCTGGTACATTTTCTTGTCTACAAGAGCTTTATGATAGTCTAGCAAATGACGTAATGCATCTGACAGGTGTCAAGCAACACAGTTGAACTTTACAGAAACACTTCTCTCATGAATTATTTTTATTAAAGAAACGAATTTTAAACCAGAAACTAGAAACATATGTTTATAGATAAACGATAATTGTATTTTTGTGCAAATTATTTATTAGTTCATACATGGCTAAGATGTAATTAATATACAACAATGAGCCAACTACAAGTTGTCTGTAAGCTGACTCATTCGAAGTCGTTAGCACAGACAACTCGCAAATAATCCATGGAACGTGGTATTCGTACCAACAGTTTTACTGTTGTATAAGAAGGAAGCAACGCATTTTAGGCTGAGTGCTTTTCCTCTGAGTGTGCGTCAACCACTGTTCCTACTTGTGACCGACGGTACCGAAGAAAGTAATATTATAGCGAGAAAATTCATAAAATATTTAAAAAACGCTTGATTGGGAATACAAGATGTAACATCCCAGAAGGATTTAACTGGACACATGACAATAGGCTAGTCATTTGCGTACGATATGTTTGAAAGCGAGGTAGAGTGTGCCTTGTCCTAAAGGTCCGCCTGTGATTACCTGTAGAACGCTACATGTCTTCGTGTGTCAGCGTTCTAATGCAAGGTTTTACAGCCTTGTTTGCATCGGATGCAATCACCACTTCTCAGAAGTATTTATGTAACGTGCCTAAGAAAAAAGAAATCTGTTGCGCACGTGGACGAATCGGTCCTTTCCTGACGCTAAGCAAGTTATGGCGACGCGTCAGGTACGCTTATTAAACGGTATTTCGTGGAAGTGATTACTTCAGATTAGTTTAATGTGGACATCAATACAGGGGAAGGTCAGCCGATTGGGATATCTATCACTGCAGGGGGCGCGGTCTTCCTGTAGCACAGCAGCGTTGTGTGGGACGCATAACGCTCAGGCGCCTCCTGCTTTCAAACTTCAGGCGTAACCGAAGAAGCAAAAGCGAAAACTTGAAACTCGAAAAGTTTATGGAAATCGAGTTCTGTTTCAGTTACATATAATTTGCCTGCAAGTTTTAGTGTTATTTTTATTTTGTTTATTTTGCAGAGATGCGACGATCATGGGTCAAGTAGAATTTCACGTTCATGTTCACGTTCGTGTATTGTCTACAGTGAAGGGCAGCCAAACGAGAGTGAGACAGTTGGAAAACAAGTAAGTAACTGTTTCTCATTTTAAAAGTAATGGCCATCTGTTAATACATTTATCCTAGTGAGTGGCAAGACGGTCAATGACTTCTTGGAAAAATGTTTGCTGGTGTTTAAGGAACCATGATTGTACCTAGGCGTTCATCCCTTCGTCCGAAGCAAATCGACAGCCACGAATATCGTTCTTGAAGGTTCCAAAAATATGAAAATCGAATGCGGAGGGAACAGGACTCAATATGTAAGGGCTGTATGTCTAAGGGCTTTCCAGGGAAACTTTTGCAGCGTAGTAGAGATAACAGATACGCTAGTTCTCTGAAGTAGTTACGACTGTTTTCTTTGAGTGGAAGGCCGATGCCTATTCACTTTCTGGAACGCGTCGCCACATTTAACGCACAGCGATACGTGGACAGTTCGCGAAAACTGAAGGGCGCCGTCAAGTCAAAGCGCCCAGGAATGTTTCGGGGTGGCATCATTATGTTGCAGGACAAAGCCCGCTCCCATGTTACCAACGTTATTTTGATTCACTGGGAACCCTGAACACATTCTACATACAGTCCCCCCCCCCCTCACCCCATATGATTTCCATATTTTTCGAACCTTGAAGAAGGATATTCGTGGCTGTAGATTTGCTTCGGAAGAAGAGGTGCACGCCTGGATAAAATAATAATTCCGAAGGCAACGGAGATGCTAACGTTCTCTGCATACGTTCGGTATTTCCTAATAGTCTCAGCATAGGAATCGCACAGCGAACAGGTTGAAAATAACGGTTTGGTACACTGACGTAGGTTTCGACTCCCCTAAGTATGTCTTTATCAGAATGAAAGTTTAAGAAACAATATAAAATAATACATTAAGTTTGACAAAACTATCACCCGCGATCAAAATTCTCATCGAATACAAAGGTTACTTATGTAAAACACTGCGTGAAAGCGATGGTCAAAGTTAGGACCAGATATGCTCAAGTCAAAAATTCAGATTAAACACGTTCAAGCCTTTGGCATGTATGCCTTGCTACGAACAACATCAATTTTATCGGGCCAGTGCCTTACATTGCTGCCATGAAAACAACATATGTCGCGCAGCCTGTCGGGCGGGGACAGTGACCTGTGCCAATTTGAGACTTTTAACAAAAATAACTGAATTAAACAACAGTTCATTATAAAAACAAACTACGAAGTAAGAGAGCTTAATGTACTTCTGAAAACAAAAAAAGTCGAGCAAATGAAGCTTAACAGACCCAGCTATTAGGCTGTACAGAAATTACCATTGCGTAAAACACAGGATATTAAAGAATATTTAAACAAACTGCTGCACAACCCATGAAATATCTGCATGAAGGTGACTTTAGTAGTATACGTGTATGAGATTCGAAGAACAAGATATTTCGGAACTAGAGGCAGGAAAACGTAGTAAAAAATAAAGAAATCTAAATTCTGCCAATAGTGGATTAACACCAGTGAAAACATTTCTGTTACGTAATTGTAACTTTTCATTCAGGACGAAGCCATCGTTCGTACATTGAGCCTATGACCTTTCTTTTCCTTATGGAAAACGTAAATTTATTCAACACTTTTCGGTTTGTGACTAGAAACTAAGATGATCAGCATAAGAGGAGTTATATACACTAGTTCCTCTTTATTCCCAGTATATGTTCCTTGTACCTCACACTCAAAGATCTCCCAGTAAACGGAACACGTATCACAAGTGATTTTACAAACTCCTAACTGTTTATAGGAGCATCTGTGGACTTGAGATTGTGCATAAAACCTTTTGCAAGTTATTGTTAATGGAAAAGGTAGCTTTGCATCCATATTTTTAAATAAAAAACGACGAATTTTATAAGAAATAGGGACTAAAAAAATAGAAAAAAACTTTTTTGTACTCCAGTTGTCGGGGACGGGACTGATACCTAAAGTACTCACTGTAGCGTCAGTTTTACCGTTGAAGATCTTTTCAAGTAACGAAGGATCATAGCCGTTATTAAGTGAAATAGTTTTTATTAAAATCATCTCTTCATTAAGCTTGTCAGGTGATAAAGGTATAGAAACTGCACGATGAATGGCTGAATGGAAAAATGCTTTTTTTGTGATAATTAGGATGCACTGCGCTAGCGGTCACAATCTGATCGGTATTAGTGGCTTTTCGAAAAATACCGAATGAAAGTCTGTAGTTGTCAATAGTAATTCTGAGGTCCAAGTAATGAAACTGACAATCGTTATTTCTTAATTAACAAGTGAAGCTGATTGATTTCATTAATACTATTAAAAATTGCAAACAATTGTTCAATTCCTTCTATGGAACCGCTGTATATGATCAAAATTCCGTCTACGAGCCGAGAATACGACAAAATATCCGGATCAGGAGCTTAAAAATTACTGAACAATTTTTCTTCAAGCTAATTAACGAAACTATCAGCCAAGATGGCTGCTAGTGGATTACCCATTGCTAAGCCGCTAGACTGATGGCGTAGTTTGCTACCGAAAACGAAACAATTGTATTTAACTGCTATTCTTAGCAAACGAATTGGGTAATGATTTGATCATCAGAAATATAATTTTAAAAGTATTTAGGTTTTTTCAACAAAGTCAATAGTTATTTGAACAGTCACATTCGTATATAGGTTCGTAATATCTACTAAATAAAATTTAGTCTCTGTATCGTACTGAAAATCTTTGATTTTATTGACTAAATTTTGATTATTGGCGACGGAATAATTATTTCGAAAAACAAAGTTTTTTAAAAAAAAAATTCTGAAGAAACCTTACTAACTCATGATATGCACTGATCATACTGCTTACAATCGGAAGTATCGAATGGTGAATTTTATATACGTTTAACTGGGAACACAATTTTGGGGCCTTTGGATTCATATTAATAGACTTTTTTATGAAAAGGTTTAAGCATATGCGTTGTCCTATTAATGGAAAGTCTAATTTCTTTTTGTATCGTGGGGGTCAGATCCTCTTCTAGCTCCGAAACATTGTTCTCTTCGTACTAAGTAGCAACGATTATAGTATTCCGTTTGTCAGACTTCGTTATAAGGGCATTGTTTTCTTTAAGCTTGAGGTTAATAGCCAATATTTTATATGAATCGTACTGACGGGAGTTTTTAATTGCATGTTTCTTAAAAATACTACATACATCATGAGATACCCACGTTTGTCTAGAAGCGTCCAATTTGACGCCATCAAAGCCTATTTTAAGATCTACACTCATCTTTTCTACAATATTTTGTCTGGCAGGTTAGGCATTACACTATATTTAAGCCCTTTTTCCAACAAGGCATCTTTTCTACAATATTTTGTCTGGCAGGTTAGACATTACATTATATTTAAGCCCTTTTTCCTACAAGGCAGTTTCTTCTCGTGTAAAATATATTTCAATCTTACTCAGAATTCTGTTGAAAAATTTAAGCTCAGACCTTTCAGAGTATCTAACAAAAAGCTTTTTTACAGGTAAAATTCTCTTAAGTTTTTTCTCGTGTCCTTTTGTAACACAATTCTTACAGTTATCCATCCCGTCATTAATAAGATCCCAAAAAAGCTTCTGCTTGAAAATTAAAATGTTCAAATGTGTGAAATCTTATGGTACTTAACTGCTAAGGTCATCAGTACCTAAGTTTACACACTACGTAACCTAAATTATCCTAAGGATAAACACACACATCCATGTCCGAGGGAGGACTCGAACCTTCACCGGGACCAGCCGCACAGTCCATGACTGCAGCGCCCCAGACCGCTCGGCTAATACCGCGCGGCCAATTGAAATGTACGTGAAAAATTGTTGTGAGCTCAAGATAGAAAACGTGGGCTTCTTCATGTAATATGTCCCTTTTTCCGTAAAGAACTAATTTTGTAGGAAATAATTTTTTGAACTAGGCCAGGAAAATCAAACAAAAATTCTTTCAATGGTTTTAATCCACTACTGGCGGAATTTTTTTACTACCTTTTCCTGCTTCTAGTTTCGAAATATCCTTCTCTTCGAATCTCATACACGTATACTATCAAAAGTTACGGTCATGCAGATGTTTTTTGGATTGTGCACCTGTTTGTATAAATATTTTTCAATATCCTGTGTTTTACGCAATGATAATTTCTATATAGCCTAATAGAAGAGGTCTGTTAAACTTTATTTGCTCAATTTTTTTGTGTTTTCAGAAGTACATTAAGCTATCTTACTCTGTAGTTTTTTTAATAATGAACTGTTGTTTAATTCAGTTATAATGTCTCAAATGGGCACAGGTCACTGTCCCCGCCCGACTCGCTGCGCGGCGTGTGTTGTTTTCGTGGCAGCAATGTAAGGCACTGGGCCGATCAGATTGATGTTGTTCGTAGCAACGCATACGTGCCAAAGGCTTGAATGTGTTTAATCTGAATTTTTGACTTGAGCATATATGGTCGAAACTTCGACCATCGCTTTCACGCAATGTAATTTTACGTAATTAATCTTTATATGGCATGAGAATTTTCATCTCGGTTACTAATTTAGTCAAACTTAATTTTTATGTATTGTTTTATAGGGTTTCCTAAAATTTCATTCTGATGAAGACATCCTTACAGGTGTCGAAACCTAGGCCAATGTACCAAACTGTTATTTGGCTGTGTGATTTTTATATACCGTTGCCGAGAGACAACCATGTTTAAAACTGCCTGCTAATAGTCTTATTTTATGCGAACGCGACTTACATGAGCAAAATGCTAGGATGTCTCACACATGTGTTTGCAAACGACGTTAAGTCATCTCTTACGGTCGACCGGGTGGACTGAATGGTTCTGGGCGCTACATTCTGGAACCGCGCGACCGATACGGTCGCAGGTTCGAATCCTGCCTCGGGTATGGATGTGTGTGATGTCCTTAGGTTAGTTAGGTTTAAGTAGTTCTAAGTTCTAGGGGGCTAATGACCTCAGAAGTTAAGTCCCATAGTGCTCAGAGCCATTTTCATCTCTTACGACAAATAATATCGTGTTGCCTGATACCCAGATCGTGAGGCTGACTTATCTTATGGATATGATTGTTTGTCATGTCCTAACAGTAAACTGGAGAGAGGACGCTTGCAGCAGGAGACTCAAGAATACTCGGAGGTGTGATTACCCCTGTCTATTTGTAATCAAAGTAGCTACTACAGTGAAGCCTAATTCTAAATGTTACAAAAATCAAATAGTAGTCAGTGTCTGAATTTGTGGAGTGAGAGCTACGAGTAACAGTGAACACTAGCAGCATTTGAAGTACCTACTTTGAGAGCAGCAATCCAACTGAGAGAAACATACTTACCAAAGCTGGTAGTGACCGATACGGAGTTGGCGTCCCAATCATCTGACCGAGAACTGCCTCACTATAAAATCATGGATTTTTAAAGGATCATGGTAACGCAGCATGACCTTCCTATAGTCGGCTCACCAATCTACCGGGACTGTATAGGCTTCAGCTAATATAGCGAATGGCTTTGCAGCTCCAGGGCGCCTCTGTCCAACCACATTCAGATTCCTCCTCTTCTCCCACTCGGTGGGTAGGGATGTTTCTGGACTTTATAGGAACAAACTCCAAGTTTGGTAGCAACAGGGTTGAGCTGAAAGCTGAACGTCACCATTCTCCTTCTTACGGCCAGAAACAACAGTGTTTTACGTCACTTGGCCCCGCCCAGATGACTTTTGTCAGTGGGGACCGCTGTCGTAGTACTCGAACCAGTGTAACATCACTGATTTTGCGATTCTCAGAGTCAAGAGTGTCTTTTGTGACCATCTTATACTGCGGCGCTTTACAACAGCGCCTAGGTGGTGGATTCTCTGAAGTGAAACTTCTCCATTGGGACGGCTGCACGCTGGCCACTGTGCCCGAGCGGTTCTAGGCGCTTCAGCTCGGAACCGCGCAGCTGCTACGGTCGCAGTTTCGAATCCTGCCTTGGGCATGGATGTGTGTGATGTCCTTAGGTTAGTTAGGTTTAAGTAGTTCTAAGTCTAGGGGCTGATGAACTCAGATATAAAGTCCCATAGAGCTTAGAGCCATTTGAACCATTTGACACCTGCACGGAGCGTCTGCAATTCGCAGGTTTTTAGCGTTACTGATGGTCTCGAGTAGTATAAACGCTACGACTTTTGTCTGCTCTCCATTTTGTGCCTCTGATTTCCTACTTTGGAGTGCCCGTGCTGACTTCCAACAGCCGTAAGCTTAACAATTGAAACGTCCCCTTAGAAAAATTATACAAGACTGGTCTATGTGAAACGTCCTCTTTGAACAATTATACAAGACTGTGCTTAAACTGAAACACAATATTTTTAGCGCAACGCAATCTGACTTTCAAAAATCCCTACAAAAGAATGGCCCTGACTAACAATAACCTATACCTTTCACAAATCACTTACCTCACAAAAATCTTCGTTACTCTAACTACTGCAATACAGCGAGCACCACTACTGCCAGCTAAATAAAAGATTCAAACTACTGAAGGCACTAACTACTGACAGGCATAGTTAGCAAATGAAAGATTTTAATAGAGAACAAACAATGTATTTACCTTAATAGTCAAAATATATATGGTAGTTCATGACATCAATTCTTACAAATTTCAAAACTCCGCCATCTCTCTCCCCACGTCCACCACTGCTGGCGGCTCACCTCCAACTGCGCAACGCTACGCACTGTTAGCATCCAGCTGCCGCTGCCCAACACTACAATGGCAGACAACAATGCAAACTAAACACAGACTGCACACGGCACAGCCAGTGATTTTTTCATACCGAGCGCTATGTGGCGTTACCAATAAGAAAACCTAAACAGCCTACTTACACAATGTACAGATCATTCATTGGCAATATCTGTCTGACCAGCTTTAGCTGTAGAACGGCAGCGCACACATTGCTGATACACCGTCTAGCATGGCGCAGACTCACTGTGCTTTAGTGAACGACACCCACGCGACGCGAATGGTCACCTTTATCATGCGAATACTCTGCCTCGTATCGTCGCCAGGTCCTCGACACCTCAGCTGCTATCTGCGGACGGGCTGCTCGCCGCTTCTGGGAAACAGACCTTGGACCGCCGTGTGTTTGCCGACTGCCGCTGAGGACCGTGCAAATACCGGCCGCTGTGTGCGGAACGTGCCGCGGCACCAGCGGTAGCGTCTCCAGTACTGGAAACATGTCGCCGCGCGCCGCCGGTCCCTCTGAAGCCCAGAGCCGGCCACTCAGCCGTCTCTCTGGAGCGCCCCACCAGCCACAAGCAGATTGGTCAAGTAGCTCCGCCGACAAATTCCTCTCTGCAGAGGCTGCTGCACCACCCATTACGTCACGTGATCATTTTAGAACAGTTCAGTGACACCCTGAATAGAAGAGCCTGGAGAAACTTGTCTCTTAGCGATGTTTTATTGAAATACTAGCTCAAAATTTTCGAAGAACTCCGATCTTGTGAGCTATGCAAAATTAGTATAAAACAGTCTAGATCGCAATGGTTATTTTGTTTAACATGGCCGGTTTCGGCCTGGTCTTAGGCCGTCTTCAGAATACCACCATCAGCTGAAGTTCACGATGTGCAGAACAGTCGGTAGACCTCAGTTCCTGAAACTGGATATCGTCAACTTCAGCTGATGGTGGTATTCTGAAGATGGCCTAAGACCAGGCCAAAACCGGTCAAATAGTGGCTCTGAGCACTATGGGACAACTTCTGTGGTCATCAGTCCCCTAGAACTTAGAACTACTTAAACCTAACTAAACTAAGGACATCACACACATCCATGCCCGAGGCAGGATTCGAACCTGCGACCGTAGCGGTCACGCGGTTTCGGACTGAAGCGCCTAGAACCGCACGGCCACACCGGCCGGCTGAAACCGGTCATTTTGAACAAAATAGCCATCGCGATCCGGACTATTTTACACTAATCTGGTGTGTGTGTGTGTATGTGTGTGTGTGTGTGTGTGTGTGTGTGTGTGTACAGTATTGAAAGTTGTGGTGTGTCCAGTGGTTGTAGCTTTCACACACAAGAGTGAAGCGTATTGATCTAGGATGGCAGACTGCAGTGCTAGTTACTTTCAGACTGCGTTATCAACAGAAATTTGCTGATACAAGACGAGTCAGTTGCTTTGAGAAAACAATATCTGCAG
Organism: Schistocerca gregaria; assembly: GCF_023897955.1. NCBI lineage: Eukaryota > Metazoa > Arthropoda > Insecta > Orthoptera > Acrididae > Schistocerca > Schistocerca gregaria. The sequence continues at coordinate 799,466,146 of NC_064921.1, read as the reverse complement.
AATCTAAGCCGTATTGATATAAATGAAGACAATGCAATGCTCACTGCTTTGACAGAATGATCACTAATTTATCCTTGTAACGGGTCACTGTGCACAAGGACAATGCCGAAACGGTGAAGTGAACCAACTGGGGATACAGTTATACATTGAAGCCCCAAAGAAACTGCCACACGCATGCGTATTCAAATACAGAGACACGTGAAGAGGCAGAAAACTGTGCTGCAGTCGTCAACGCCTATATAAGACAACAAGTGGCTGACGCAGATGTTAGATCGGTTACTGCTGCTACAGTGGCAGGTTCTCAAGATTTAAATACGTTTGAACGTGTTGTTATAGTCTGGTCACGAGCAATGGGTCACAGCAACACTGAAGAGAATCGTTCAGCGTGACAGAAGTGCAAGCCTACCGCAGATTGCTGCACATTTCAATACCGAGTCATCAACAAGTGTCAGCGAACCATTCAACGAAACATCATCGATATGGGCTTCCGTAGCAGAAAGCCCACTCGTGTACCCTTGATGACTGCACGACACAAAGCTTTTCGCCTCGTCTGGGCCCGTCAATACTAACATTGGACTGTTGATGACTGGAAAAATATTGCCTGGTCGGACGAGTCTCGTTTCAAATTGTATCGAGCCGATGTACGTGTTCGGGTATGGAGACAACCTCATGAATCCATGGACCCTGCACGTCAGCAGGGGACTGTTCAAGCTACTGGAGGCTTGGTAGTGGTGTGGGGCGTGTGCAGTTGGAGTGATATGGGACCCCTGACACTTCTAGACACGACTCTGGTGGGTCACACGTACGTAAGCATACTGTCTGATCACCTGCATCCATTCATGTCCATTGTGCATTCCAACGGACTTGGGCAATTCCAGCAGAACACACATCCAGAATTGCTACAGATTGGCTTCGGGAACACTCTTCTGAGTTTAAACACTTCCTCTGGCTACCAAACTCCCCAGACGTAAACATTATTGAGCATACATGGGACGCCTTGCAACGTGCTGTTCAGAAGAGATCTCCAGCCCTTCGTAATTTTGCGGATTTATGGACAGCCCTGTAGGCTTGATGGTATCAGTTCCCTCCAGCAACACTTCAGACATTAGTCGGATTCATGCCACTTCGTGTTGTGGCCTTCTGCTTGCTCGTTGAGGCCCTACACGATATTAGCAGGTGTACCAGTTTCTTCGGTTCTTCAGTGTATTTCTGAAGGCGTCGACTAACCAGAAGCCTAAGTTGTAGGACAAGTTCAAGCATCTCGAAATCTGCGTCAACACTGAAGTAAACAGGTATTTGTATGCTCTAATGATTGACATAAATGACAGTAAAATGAACAGAACAACGTTCTGTATCATTAAGATAAATTATAAAATTGTGGCAACACTCCAGGAGGTACCAAAAGTGAAATACTGTTAGGAGCTGGGGCAACACGATCCATTTATATGGACAACTCACATAATAGAAATAATCTTTCGACAGCAATACGCTAGAAATATAGGCGATATAAGGAAGTTTTATGCAAAGCAAGTAAGTGACGAGCTACACAAATGTTGGTCGCACTACCACAACTGCGCTAGTTGCACTAGTTTCAGCAGCTTAGCATGCGCCGACCAGCACAGAACAGCAGCCAGAGATGATGACTACCTCACGGCAGCCCGGAACAGAGTGTTCGAATTTAAGTTCACGGCCGTCAACTCTCTACTCTCTAAAATCCCTGCAGCGAAGAGATGCTGTTATCAATGTGATGGGTGAAAATTGTTGCTAAAATCATTACAAAAGTAGGTTAAAGGCACACTTCAATCCTTTTGCCTACAAGATACACATTTTTTTCAATAATAAGTTGCCACTCTGCAGGAGAAAATTTTTTTGTGGTTGTTCTACATCTATATACATAGTCCGCAACCCACCGTATTGTGTTGGCGGACGGTACCCTGAACCATTGCTACTCGTTTCCTTTCCTATTCGACTTGTTCATACAGCGAGGAATAAGACAATTGTTTATATGCTTCCGTATGAGGCCTAATTTCTTGTACCTTATCTTCGTGGTCCTTACACGAAGTGTACGTTAACAACAATAGACCTTCAAATACTGGTTCTCTAAATTGTCTCAGTATTGTTCCTCAAAAACAACGTCGCCATACCTCCAGCCATTCCCATTTGAGTTCCCGAAGCATCTCCGTAACATTTGTGCGTGTTTCGAACCTGCTGGTAACAAATCGAGTAGCCTGTTTCTGAATTACTTCGACGTCTTCCTTCAATTCGACCTTTTACGGATCCCAGACGCTCGAGCAATACTCAAAAATACGTCGCACTAGCGTCCTATAGGCATTTCGTTTTCTAGTGATCCACACTCTCCTAAAATTCTCTCAATAAACAGTAGTCGAACATTCGCCTTCTGTACTACAACCGTTTCATTTTCGTTGCATTTCAAATCGCTCTGCAACGTTACGAACATGTACACGTCGTGACTGTGTGAAGCAGAACACTAATGAGACCAAACAGAAATTTTGTCCAAGTCATCTTGTATCCTCCTACAGTCATTCAACTTCAACACCTTTCCTCACACCACAGCATCGTCAGCGAATAACAACAGATTGCTGCTCACCCTGACCGTTGGATCATTTATGTTGTTGCTCTGGTCTTCATTCCTGAGACTGGTTTGATGCAGCTCTCCATGCTACTCTATCCTGTGCAAGCTCCTTCATCTCCCAGTAGGTACTGCAGCCTACATTCTTCTGAATCTGCTTAGTGTATTCATCTCTTGGTCTCCCTCTACAATTTTTACCCTCCACGTTGCCCTCCAATGCTAAATTGGTGATCCCTTGATGCCTCATAACATGTCCTACCAACCGATCCCTTCTTCTGGTCAAGTTGTGCCACTAATTTCTCTTCTCCCCAATTCTATTCAGAACCTCCTCATTAGTTATGTGATCTACCCATCTAATCTTCAGCATTCTTCTGTAGCACCACATTTCGAAAGCTTCTGTTCTCTTCTTGTCTAAACTATTTATCGTCCATGCTGCATTTCCATAAATGGTTATACTCCATACAAATACACTCCTGGAAATTGAAATAAGAACACCATGAATTCATTGTCCCAGGAAGGGGAAACTTTATTGACACATTCCTGGGGTCAGATACATCACATGATCACACTGACAGAACCACAGGCACATAGACACAGGCAACAGAGCATGCACAATGTCGGCACTAGTACAGTGTATATCCACCTTTCGCAGCAATGCAGGCTGCTATTCTCCCATGGAGACGATCGTAGAGATGCTGGATGTAGTCCTGTGGAACGGCTTGCCATGCCATTTCCACCTGGCGCGTCAGTTGGACCAGCGTTCGTGCTGGACGTGCAGACCGCGTGAGACGACGCTTCATCCAGTCCCAAACATGCTCAATGGGGGACAGATCCAGAGATCTTGCTGGCCAGGGTAGTTGACTTACACCTTCTAGAGCACGTTGGTTGGCACGGGATACATGCGGACGTGCATTGTCCTGTTGGAACAGCAAGTTCCCTTGCCGGTCTAGGAATGGTAGAACGATGGGTTCGATGACGGTTTGGATGTACCATGCACTATTCAGTGTTCCCTCGACGATCACCAGAGGTGTACGGCCAGTGTAGGAGATCGCTCCCCACACCATGATGCCGGGTGTTGGCCCTGTGTGCCTCGGTCGTATGCAGTCCTGATTGTGGCGCTCACCTGCACGGCGCCAAACACGCATACGACCATCATTGGCACCAAGGCAGAAGCGACTCTCTTCGCTGAAGACGACAGGTCTCCATTCATCCCTCCATTCACGCCTGTCGCGACACCACTGGAGGCGGGCTGCACGATGTTGGGGCGTGTGCGGAAGATGGCGTAACGGTGTGCGGGACCGTAGCCCAGCTTCATGGAGACGGTTGCGAATGGTCCTCGCCGATAGCCCAGGAGCAACAGTGTCCCTAATTTGCTGGGAAGTGGCGGTGCGGTCCCCTACGGCACTGCGTATTATCCTACGGTCTTGTCGTGCATCCGTGCGTCGCTGCGGTCCGGTCCCAGGTCGACGGGCACGTGCACCTTCCGCCGACCACTGGCGACAACATCGATGTACTGTGGAGACCTCACGCCCCACGTGTTGAGCAATACGGCGGTACGTCCACCCGGCCTCCCGCATGTCCACTATACGCCCTCGCTCAAAGTCCGTCAACTGCACATACGGTTCACGTCCACGCTGTCGCGGCATGCTACCAGTGTTAAAGACTGCGATGGAGCTCCGTATGCCACGGCAAACTGGCTGACAGTGACGGCGGCGGTGCACAAATGCTGCGCAGCTAGCGCCATTCGACGGCCAACACCGCGGTTCCTGGTGTGTCCGCTGTGCCGTGCGTGTGATCATTGCTTGTACAGCCCTCTCGCAGTGTCCGGAGCAAGTATGGTGGGTCTGACACACCGGTGTCAATGTGTTGTTTTTTCCATTTCCAGGAGTGTACTTTCAGAAATGACTTCCTGACACTTTGTACTCGATGTTAACAAATTTCTCTTCTTCAGAAACGCTCTCCTTGCCATTGCTAGTCTACATTTTATATCCTCTCTACTTCGACCATCATCAGTTATTTTTCTCCCCAAATAGCAAAACTCCTTTACTACTTTAAGTGTCTCACTTCACAATCTAATTTCCTCAGCATCACCTGAGTTAATTCGGCTACATTCCATTATCCTCCTTTTGCTTTTGTTGATGTTCATCTTACATCCACCTTTCAATTTATATCATATATCATTTATGTATACAGAAAAAATAGCGGTCTCGTCACATTTCCCTGGGCAATGCTGACGATACCCTTGTTTTTGATGAACACTCGCTGTCGAGGACAAAATACTCGGCCGTTTTACTTAAGTAGTCTTCTAGTCATTCACATATATGGGAGCCTATTCCGTGTGCTCCTGGCTACTTCAACAGTCTGCAGTGGGGCACCGTGCCAAATGCTTTCCGGACACCTAGCCTTTTCAGTGTTTTAGGCCTGAGTTCTGCCAAGTGCCCTGTGTCCCTCAGTAGGCCTGATGACCTTAGTGAGATACAGCGACTCACTCTCTGCCGGCAAGGGAGGTTATTCAAATGTTTCCGGTGGCACGCCATCCATCGTGGCGAGTGCAGGGCTGCCTTGTCAAACACATTACACCTGTAAACTCACCAGATAACGGCGAAAAGGCCTCGTAGGAATGTGTGACAGTAACATTATGACAATAACAGCACAGATTTAGTGTTTTCAATTTTTATTTGTGCAGTCACCTAATTAGATTTTTTGAATCAATCTACTTCATCTATAAAATGACATACTTGCAATCAATTCCCACTGTATCACAGAATCTAACAAATGAAATATCTATAGCTTGTTTAAACCATGACCTATATACCACTCGTAAATTAAAAGTAAGGCAATCGATATCCGACGGCGCAACGGTACACTGCTAACTTCTTACACAATTTAGTACATGCATTGCGTCTTTCAAATCCATCATTTCTTCTGTAGCAGTACAATACACACCGGCTATGACATTAGCTAACACTTACTATTAGACAATTCACCTGCAAGTTTTATAATTTGGGAAATGCTATAGAAACACTGGATTTCAAAGATATTCAGAAAGAAGAAACATACCATTTACTACCAATATTGATCGCATACGTATTCGAAATGATTTATTATATTTCAGTGAGTTTAAGTAAGACGTCAGAACAATACAGACAGTCCTGTACCACACTCCAGCCCATACGCACACGTTCACTTGATTCCAGGGATTAACACTGCAGAGACATGGGCGAACTGGCTGGGCAGCAGTGTTGGATCACTCCAGGATGAAAGGCGAATGTGTTCCACAGGTTGTGCCCATCGCAGAGTATAGTCATAAGGGTGTTGTTGTAGCAACGCAGATTCTCCATCTCTTCTGACATGCTCTTTGTCTCTGGCTGGGACACCACACTAAGTCTTTTTCTCTCCCCTGGCATTCTGAAAAATTTGCTCTGGGCAAATCTTTAGACTGGAATTAGCCTTTAGTAGCTCTTGTCTCATGACTTAAAACATTAAAAAGAAAATGAACAGCGCTCACACTTTTGCGACTGTGGTAAGACACAGCGCCTCAGATTTGGAACAAGAAAAAAGAGCGGCTCTTTACCATGAATGAGCACTGCGCCCTCAGGGTCGTTATTGTCCTGTACACTCTAAAGGTTGCAGAGTTGTATTTGGGCGGGATGGAGGAGGTGGTTGTCACCGGCGATTTCTTACGGGTCCATGAGGCGCCATTCAGTACTGACCGGCCGCCGTGTCATCCTCAGCCAATCGCGTCATTCGGATGGGGTATGGAGGGGCATGTGGTCTGCATACCGCTAGTCCGGCAGTTGTCGACTCTCCATGCCTTGCAGCCGCTACTTCTCACTCACATGAATCTGAATACACATCGGTCCAATCCTCTCCCCAACGAAAAATCACTGGCAGTGGTCGAATCGAACTTCGGCCCTCTGCATAGCTATCAGGCACGCTACCCACACAGCTACTGAAGCGAATTCAGGGGCGACTGAAAGTCATACATACACTGAAAACAATGATGCACTTATTACAGCTTCGCTTGACAGTGACACTCTCCAACTGGGATGGAATTACACCCTGCACCAGTCTAACAAACAACAGGAATGGGTGACAAAGTTAAAAAGTATTCGAAAGGAAGAGGATGCAGAGTCATAGAGACAGAGCCAGACGCAAGTTACAAAAGACACACACAGAAAGAGGGCCTACAGCAGTCTGTCTTATAGAGCAGCTGTAGCACAAGATAGCAGGAGTCACAAACGTCTCTCGGTACTGCCCCTGGATTTTTGAAACATCAGTTCAGCACTGAGGTAGCAGCACGCTAGAAGGACTTGGTATGCAACTAACATAAGTTGATAAACATTGACTCATACAGTCAGCATGGATTCAGAAAATACCGCTCTGGTGAAAAATAACTAGCTCTTAATGAATACTGTCTAAAGTGAATCCTAAACTGATTCCATATTTCTAGTTTTCCAGACGACGTTTGATACCGTTCCTCACAAGCAACTTGTTTGACTGGATTCCTGATTTCCTCTGAAAGTGAAACGAAAGTGATATCTAGAGTTCCCCAAGATAGTGTTATAGGCCCTCTTCTATTCTCGTTCTATACAAATGATTTGAGAGACAATCTGAGCAGCCATCTTAGGTTGTTTCCAGGTCACCCTTTCATCTACCGTTTAGAAAAGTCATCAGAAGAACAAAACCAATTGCAATATTTTTTAGACAAGACATCTGTGTGGGATGAAAAGTGCTAGATCACTCTAAATGGTGAAAAGCCCGAGGTCATCCGCATAAGTTTTAAAATGAATTCGTTAAATTTCGACTACATGATACATGGGGAAGTCGAACCAAAGACAGTGATTTATTAGAAATACATCTATAAGACGCGGCAGCTTTACTAAAGAGGCTGCCTACTCTACGCTTCTCCATCCTATTCTTGAGTATTACTGCGCGATATAGGACACTTACCAGGTAGGATTGGCGGAGGACATCGAAAAAGTTCAAAGAAGGGCAGATAGTTTTGTAATATCCCAAAATGGGGGTGAAAGTGTCACAGATATGATACATGACTTTAGAAGATAGCCATTAAAACAGAGGGGCTTTCCGCTGTGGAGGAATTTTTTCTCGTAACTTCAATCAATAACTTTCTCCTTCGAATGCGGTAATATTTTGTCGACTCCCAGTTTCATAGGGAGGAATGGTCCTCGTAATAAAATTAAGCTGCCACGGAAAGATTTAAGTATTTCTTTTTGCCATGTGCTGTTACAGAGCGGAATGGTATAGAAACAGTCTGATATCAACTCTCTGCCAGGCACCAAGGTGTGAATTCCAGAGTAGTCATGTAGGTGCAGATCTGTTGGGGCCCACGGGATTGTACGTTCCTTCGTTAAAAGCGAGGACAATTGTTTTGGACTGCTTTATTTTCGTGTTACATTTCTTCCCATACCTTTATTTAGCGATAGTAAATCACATGGCTTCAAGATATTCTTAGCTTTCAGGTAAATCACCTGTGTCATCAGTATAACTATTATTTTACAATATAATAACACTCTGGGCCGTAACTGTTCTCTGAGTTGCTTCTTTTATATGAATAATCAAAATATTTTGAAGTAGTGCGTATCCTTACTGGATTTCATTCTCAATCTGTGGTTCTTCTTGAAAGGCCACCAATCACAGGCACCTAGTTTTTGTAAAGATTCTATAACTGTTGTTCGTCCATGCGGTATATTCCTAGTCTCTTTAATGTGTCAAACATTTTATCCCCATTTCTAAAGTGCTTAACGCCTTCCGTATATCCTGTGAGTTCCGCAGAGCTGTAAATCTTGTGAGATGTCTTCAGTCAGAGCTCTGGCCCATTCACAGTGCTTTGTTGTCCTGACCTGCAGACAAAGCAAGCGAGAGATCTCTGCCTCAGCCACAATGCTCTTCCTGGAAGCTCTCCTGGGCCACCATTGTGTAGCGCTGTGCTTTCTTCCCGTGTATTCATGTTCCCTCCGTACAGACACATCACGAGGTGCCGGCCGTCATCTTGAGATACTTTCGTTGTGTTGGAACTGCGAGCGAACTGGTATTGTGTCGCTGTAAGAGCACGTCTCTCTAGCGCTGTTAAGTGCAAGTGCGCCTTTGTTACAGGCTATCACTGGTAAGGCCATAATGTCAGGAGATGGTCCAGTATTCTGCTGCTCCGAACGTTGTCGCACCGATGGTCTGATTCAGCTCTCGCAAACGACCAGTAATAATATGTCGCCGTTTTTGTGATCTTTCCAAGGCGTTTGAATGCGCAGATCGTGTTACACTATTAGAAAAACTCAAGTTTTGTTGAACTGATGGCTTTACACACAACTCATTTGAATCATACTTAACAAACAGAAACAAAAACTTATGTTGGATAGTTCAAACTGTCTTGTAAGGGCAGAAAAGTTTAATGACTCCGGAGAATTCACAAAGAGCGTCCCCCAGGGTTCAATTCCAGGTCCACTCCTATTCCCTACATACAGGGGGTTACAAAAAGGTGCGGCCAAACTTTTAGGAAACATTCCTCACACACAAATAAAGGAAAGATGTTATGTGGACATGTGTTCGGAAACGCTTAATTTCCATGTTAGAGCTCATTTTATTACTTCTCTTCAAATCACATTAATCATGGAATGGAAACACACAGAAACAGAGCGTACCAGCGTGACTTCAAACACTTTGTTACAGGAAATGTTCAAAATGTCCTCCGTTAGTGAGGATACATGCATCCACCCTCCGTCGCATGGAATCCCTGATGCGCCGATGCAGCCCTGGAGAATGGCGTATTATATCACAGCCGTCCACAATACGAGCACGAAGAGTCTCTACATTTGGTACCGGGGTTGCGTAGACATGAGCTTTCAAATGCCCCCATCAATGAAAGTCAAGAGGGTTGAGGTCAGGAGAGCGTGGAGGTCATGGAATTGTTCCGCTTCTACCAATCCATCGGTCACCGAATCTGCAGTTGAGAAGCGTACGAACACTTCGACTGAAACTTGTAGGAGCTCCATCGTGCATGAACCACATGTTGTGTTGTAAAGGCACATGTTCTAGCTCCATTGAGCGTAGGTGGACGAAACTAAAATGAACTCTAACATGGAAATTAAGCGTTTCCGGACACATGTCCACATAACATCTTTTCTTTATTTGTATGTGAGGAATGTTTCCTGAAAGTTTGGCCGTACCTTTTTGTAACACCCTGTATATTAATGACGTTCCACTTAACATTCAATAACACAATTGGTACTTTGTGCAGACGATACTAGTGCTACAACAGATCCCCATTAGAGAGAAAGCAAGAGAAAAGATTTTTAATGACGTTTCCAAGGAATTTTTGAGTGGTTATCTGAAAATGGATTCTCCTCAAATTAAAAAACACTACGTAGTTCAGTTCTATACAACAAATAGTCGTAACAACAATTGATATAATACATGAAAAGGGGTTGGTAATTAGTTTACAATGCTCCAAATTCTTGGATGCACGTACTGATGAAAGCTTGAACTGGAAAACCCATGTTACTGGGATCCTAAAACAATGAAGATCAGCTTCTATTGCTGGTCTGGGAAACAAACGCATCAACTTCCTGACCTATTTTGCGTATTTCCACTAAATATTGTCTTACGGAATATTTTTCTGCTAGAACTCACCACTTAGAAAGTAATGATTGCACAATGTCCATGTAGACACCTCTTCAAAAAGCTAGTCATTTCAACTGACAGCCACAATACATACATTCCTTAATAGAATTCCTCATAAATAATCCATAACAACTTGAGCAGTAACGTGCTCCTAAAATAGCATGAATACTTCGAACTAATTTATGAGCATAACATGTAATAGGAGCAACCACATATATGACACAACCTCTTACCAAAAAATCATCCACAAAATCGTACAGGAAATAAAGAAAATTTCAGCTGAAGACTTCAAGAAATAATTCAAAAAATTTATCGCAGCTGCGGAGCCTATTGCATTGAAAATGGTTGTATATGTGTTAAGGTATTTTGTGTATGTGTTATAGAAGTGCCCGGTGCTTGCGTTATTCGACCATGGTGAGTGACGTTGCGTTCAAACTAGTGAGTGATGACGGGATTTCAGTCCTGTCTCCCGATATGTTTCTCGGAATCGGGTCACCTATTATTGTTTTGGTGTAATTTTTATGTTATGTATTGATGTATCACAGGATTTTCGTGCTAATTAAATTGCATTTTGTTACGAATGATGCTCAATTTCTCATTGACCCAAGCAACTACTAACGGCTAGCCACGTAACAAGCTTATGTGGCACCAGATATCTACATACAGGTCACTTAAAGTACGTAAACTGCGTGACTCTGTCATGGAGGTGGCACTCATAGAGTCCCAGATGTGTTCCATCTGCCATTAGGCTAGTTTGGTGCCCAAGACATCAGCGTAAGTTCGCTGCCGTGCTCTTCACACCAGTGAATCACGATTCTGGCCTCCCATGACATTGACTGTTATCTCGTTGGAAGATGACATCGTTTTTGGGAAAGATATCAAATGTGAAGCGATGCAGGTGGTCCGCAATAATGTTCACAGCAGACATGGTCTCGTGGAAGCTCAGATGAATGTCCTTCATTGCATACCACTGCTACTCCTGGTCTGCATCTGCGATCCAGTGCGCGTTTCAAGTAGCCGTTCACCTGGATAATGGCATACTGGGACACGGTGATCAACCTGCTGTAACAACAAACATAATACATTCAAGCACTTTTTCATTGATTCATGGTCCAGTCTCGGTCACGTAGTGCCCATTGCTACAGTAATTGATGATGTCGTTGCGCTTCTCTGAGAACACATAGGGGTCGTTTCTGCAGCCGCTGTTCAACAATGTGCACTGAACAATGTGCCCCGAAATACCTGCGTCTGCACAAACACAGAACTCTGTCATGAGACCTGCCACAGGTTGCCGCCATCCTCCAAGTTCTACCATGAGTCCTGGACGTCCAGTTCATTGTCACCTACTCCTGGTTTAACCATCCTTCAACCGCTTTTCATGTGTGTTTATGATAATAGCACGTGACCAGAGTATAGCACTACAGGTCACTTCTACAGTAGCAAGTTCTCTACAATGTTACTCCTTGGACGGTAATTAAAGCTGACCGTGATCGTGTACTAATGACAGTCGTCCGGGGTGGCCGAGCAGTTCTAGGCGCTACAGTCTTGAACCGCGCGACCGCTACGGTCACAGGTTCGAATCCTGCCTCGGGCATGGTTGTGTGTGATGTCCTTCGGTTAGTTAGGTTTAAGTAGTTCTAAGTTCCAGGGGACTGATGACCTCATAAGTTAAGTCCCATAGTGCTCAGAGCCTTTTGAACCACTTTTTGTGCTAATGACAAGTAATCGAAATTTGTTTCGTCACCTGACAGATTACTTATTGAAAAGGGAGAAATAGTTATTTTAGCGAGACTCAAACCACAGTTGGGAAGTAGGAAAGTAAAGCCGTGGTCACCTAAATAAAAAACGGTCGCCAGTCTACTTAAGCAAAGTAATTCCAAGCAGATATACTGAGAACAAAGTAAACTAACTGCTGTTTTAAACTTTACTTGGAACTGAAATCTGCTTGGTGAATTGGACAAGAAAACAAAAGCACCTTAGCGTGTACTGGCAAATTAATTAGTCATGATCAACACAGATAAATGAATCATATGTATTGGCAACAAACTAACGCTTTCAGACTGTTTTAAAGTGTCAAAGGCAGTGATGATTACAAAATACCATGAAATAAGTGAGAAGCTCAGATAAATTGAACAAGGTGACTTTAATCTTCACTTCTGAAAAATAATAGTTTTAAATTACTTATTGAACTGTTATTTTAACTCAATGGACACTTTTAGTTTTAATGTGAAGCGTGTTGGTCTTTCAATTATACAGAACATGAATGAAACATCGGGACCCAGAATTTATTACGATCAATAAATTGTTGCTAGTTAGACTTCGAACTGCACAAATGCCTCTAGAATGGTTACCGTAGTTTATAAACAGTTAACTGTAAGAATCACTGCACTATGGACTCAACGTTTGGTGGGTGATCCAGAAACTGTTCAATGTACTGACTGGGTTTAGTACTAACACCTTTAACAAGACACTTTAAGAATACACACATAGATACAAATATGTGGATAAAAGCACTAATACAAACCTGTAAAGTGAATAATAATTGTGTGCAAGACTTCTAACTGCTGGATTCTATATATAGATATAGCAGTCAAGATGACAGGCATCTTATCCGTATGGCTGTAACGGATAGTGCAACCACGTCTCGATCCCTGAGTCAACAGATGGGGACGTTTGCAAGACAACAACCATCTGCACGAACAGTTCGACGACGTTTGCAGCAGCATGGTCTATGAGCTCGGAGACAATGGCTGCGGTTATCCTTGATGCTGCATCACAGACAGGAGCGCCTGCGATGGTGTACTGAACGACGAACCTGGTTCCACGAATTGCAAAACGTCATTTTTTTCGGATGAATCCAGGTTCTGTTAACAGCATCATGATGGTCGCATCCGTGTTTGGCGACATCGGGGTGAACGCACATTGGAAGCGTGTATTCGTCATCGCCATACTGGCGTATCACCCGGCGTAATGGTATTGGGTGCCATTGGTTACACGTCTCGGTCACCTCTTGTTCGCATTGGTGGTACTTTCGACAGTGGAAGTTACATTTCAGATGTGTTACGACCCGTGGCTGTACTCTTCATTCGATCGCTGTGAAACCGTGCATTTCAGCAGGATAATGCACGACCACATGTTGCAGGTCCTGTCGGGACTTTCTGCATGCAGAAAATGTTGGACTGCTACCCTGGCGAGCACATTCTCGAGATCTCTCACCAATTGAAAACGTCTGGTCAATGGTGGCCGAGGAACTGGCTCGTCGCAATATGCCAGTCACTACTCTTGATGAACTGTGGTATCGTGTTGAAGCTGCATGGGCAGCTGTACCTGTACACGCCATCCAAGCTGCGTTTGACTCAATGCCCAGGCGTATCAAGGCCGCTATTACGGCCAGAGGTGGTTGTTCTGGGTACTGATTTCTCAGGATCTATGCACCCAAATTGCGTGAAAATGTAATCACATGTCAGTTCTAGTATAATATATTTGTCCAATGAATACCCGTTTATCATATGCATTTCTTCTTGGTGCAGCAGTTTTAATGGCTAGTAGTGTAACTAACTGGCGGGTTCGTTTAACCCCAGTAGGAGCTCAACGTCGCTTCAGCTAATATCTAGCTGAATGTCAGCTGCAGTGAACGCAGTGTTCACTCAAATTTCTCCTCTGCGTCGTACAGAGCGTTATAAGCTCCCTTCTGCACTTGATGCCAGTTCAGAGAAGAGTCCACAAAAATTTCGCTCTGATCTTTCTCGTAGCTGAACTCCCTCTCCATGTGGGTTCTTTCGTTCTCCACATCAGGGTGTTTTACGATCAATAGAAGCGTTCCTCTTAATTTGTGGAAACCCTCTCTACCAATCGAAAGTGCCCTACCATTGAACTGCATCGAAATCTTGGAACTTTACTCTTTCCTAGTTCGTTTCCGCCAGTCGGACGTTTCGTGCCCGCTCACATGTGTACCATTCGCTGTTCAGGTGATCAACTGCATCGTATCCATTTGGAGTTCCGAAACGCAGTTTTCTGAAGCTTCTCTCTGTCCTACTTCTTCGCTCTTAGGTATGCTTCACCTGTCAAGTCGCTCATTTGCATTACATACTTATAGGCAAATGTGCTGATTACTGCCGAAGTAAGTTAGGTGTCATATTCACCTTCCCATTACAGACTTTTTCCTTGAAATACTTTAACTATTCACTTTAGTGATCACGTGGAGCATCTCATACAAAATACTAAATAACAACCTGAGAAAATTATTTTTGCATGAAGTTAATAATTATTTTGGACAGTAGTGATTCTGTAGTTCAATAAATTCGGACATTCGGGGAATTGCAGTACTAGGAAAAAAGAACTATCGAGGTAAATGACTGAGAATAAAACAGCGTTCTTCACACAGAGATACGAATGGGACAGTTATTATTTGAACATAAAGCATATTACTGATCCATACTAAACTCTACAATAATAAATTTTATTTGTACTGAAGGTAACAGTCGTGGTGATATTCTGCAGCTAAAGTAAAGTCGTACGTATAATGATGGATCTTGATGTAAGAATGCTCTATGAAGTATTTTCTTGTGGTCGGAATTTTATAGTTCCCTGAAAGCTGCGAATGCCATGATATAATTGCCAATCCAATCCAAATCCAAGGCATAATTGATCCGCCTTTGCTGTAATTCTTGTCTCAATAGGTACTCAGGATTGGGTGGGGCGGGGGGCAACTTTTAAATCTTAAATAGAAACACACATTTTTATTCCAGGTTTGGATTCTCCATAAAAAAGTATTCAAGTTTTGTCTGAAACATTTTTTGAAACCATTGACAGATGGAGCTGAAATCGGGAGAAAAGTAAAATTGGGGATGATCTCTGTTTTATCGAGAATTATCCGAGAAAGACGCATCAAATCGATAAAAAATGTACACCAATTCTTTCGTTATGCCAAATTAACCTATTTTTGTACAAAACGTACTGTATCCTACTTTTAGCGTTACCCAGGAACATGGAAGCAGTGGAATGATGTTCCCATGGGGTGCTTCATTAGTGTGAGTCCCCTTGCCTCTCACATGTTGGGGCGCTTCATTAGTGTGATTCCCCTTACCTCTCACAATTTGGGGTGCTTAATTAATGAAATTAGCCTGGAAGAAATTGTTCAAAACTGTCCCCATTTGCTTCAATGCATAAAGTCAATTGTCTGCAAAAGTTGTCCACAGTTTTGAGCAGCACATCCTGTGGCATGGCTGCACACGCTCTTCGAATGCATTGCTCCACATCGTTTTGGTTTGTGGGCTGTCTTTCATAAACAACATTTTTTAAATAACCCCACAAGAAAAAATCAGGAGATGTTAGGACTGGTGAACGTGGAGACCACTGAACTGGTCCGCCGCGTAAATTTAAAACGTTCCGCACATTTTTAGCATAATGGGGAGCTGCTTTGTCCTGTTGGGACCACATTAGTTGCCTAGTTTCTAAATAAAAATCTTCCATTAGCTCCAACAAATCATCGCGGAGAAGTTGTAAATAAGATTCCCCTGTAAAATTTCGCTCAAAAAAATAAGGGCCTGTCAAGCAAACGTTTTAAATTCCACATTTAGACTATCAATGAGAATTTGTGTTGATTGTCAACGGGTCTGTGACAGTGTGGATTGACAGGGGACCAATAATGATAATCATTATTATTTAATTCGCCATTGTTTTTGAATGGTTCTTCATCGGTGAACATAACGTATCTAACAAAATCATTGTCACCTCTTATAATTTCCAAGGCCCATTGGCAGAAATGCACGCGTATTTGCATATCTTTCGGCATTAATGCCTATGTCAGTTGTGATATGATACGCATGATGTTTACGTGCCTTCAAAATCCTCAAAACAGTTGATATCAGTTTGTCTCTGAATCGCATGACTACTAATTTCGGGATCCAGTTGAAGACAGGCGAGAACGGTAAGGGTACGATTGTCATTTTCATTGTATTCGCGATGTGAGGTGGACGGTGCACGTATCCATTTCCAGCTCATTGCGTGCAATGCGAATAATGTTTTCGCTTGGATGCCGTCTGTTTGGGAAACAATCGGCATACAATTGCGCAGCTGCAGCGTAACTGTTATGGCATTCACCTAAAATTAACATCATATCAACAATCTCTGTAGGAGGATAGTGAGTCATGTTTCGCTAAAGAATAATTTACTTTCGTCATTTGATGTATACGGTTCACAATTTGAAATTGAAGTGACGTCTGATCGCATTGCACCGACCTTCATACTGAGCCATAGTTTGCAGCTTGGCCACGGTAGCGCCACATTCGGGTGAGTAATAAAATTTTGAAGAGTTCCCTAACGAAATTTTAATACCATTCCGCCTCCCTCCGTCAAAAACTGTGGCGGGTAGGATACATTTTGTAAAAAAATATCTCAATTTGGCGCAACGAAATAATTGGTGCCCATTTTATATCGATTTTATGCGTCTTTCACGCATCATTCTAAAATAAATCGGAGTTTTTACCCAATTTTAGTGTTTATCGATTTCAGGGCCATCTGTCAATGGTTTAAAAAACTGTTTCAGACAAAACTTGATTACCTTTTTATTGAAAATACATATCTGCAATAAAAAATGTGGGTTTCCATTTAAGATTTAAAAGTTTCCCCCCATCCCGCGCAAGGAGGTGGGATCTGGGGGTCACGTGTGGTCTCATTTGATGTCCCCCTTTGAGCTTACGAAATTGCCTTACCCACTATTTCTACCCGATGTATAGTTTTCGAGATAATCTCACCCGAAACTTCAGATGGACCACCCTGTATACACAACACGTAAGTGTTACAAGTCGACCAGCAAAAAGATCTCTGCACTGCTTGGCGCATCATGTCACAGCTCCGGTACGTTGGAGCGAGCCAAATGGAGAGCAGGCCGCCATACTCAACTGTACCGACATGCTCTACAAGAAAGAAATTAGGGTACCTGATGCCGGGTGCTGCTTCGGTCTAATTTTGACTTTCTGGAGGAAGATAGTTATGTTTCTGTGCTTTCGCACGCTGTTTCATACAATTCGTTCGGATTGCTGCTTGTTACTGGCGCTAATCGTGCCATTCATTTGCGGTCAGTTCACAATTCACGGGTTTGAAAAATTTATTTCGAATAACGTTAATTCAAAGTAATTTCTCGAACCGAGTGTTTGTCGATTTGCTACAGGAGTTTGATATTTGTTTGTGAGCTATTAGAATCCGCTTGTAGAGGTGGCTATGGAAGTGAAGTTATGGTTGTTCCATCTGTGAAAAAACTGGTTAACGAGGTCTCTCTCTCTCACACAAAAAGCACTGGAAATATTATGTATGTTTTTTATAGATATTATCGGTTGATTAACTAAATTGTGAACTCGTGGATGAGTTTGTATTGGTGATATTTACAGTCTATGTGGAACCCCAATATTTTCTGAACTATTTAGGTTCAAATATAAGGCCCAGTAGCTTCCATTTTATCATATTTTCGTACCAAAAATTACTGCCATGTAGCCACGCGGCTTTGTTCACTGATGCTGACACGAAGTGGCCTCATGACAATTAACCACATTCTCCTGTCAACTTAGTTTTGAAACTAAACTGTCTGCTAGCTTTGTAATCCGCACTCCTGCTATATTTCGTTAGATTTTTCAGTTATGAGGAAAGGACGCCTGGCGCAGATCCTGAGATTCAAGAGCTAGTTGGCGCAGTGGTTAAACACACTTAACTCGCATTCGGGAAGACGACGGTTCAATATCGCGTCTGGCCATTCTGATTTAGGTTTTCCGTGATTTCCCTAAATCGCTTCAGGCAAATGCCGGGATGGTTCATTTGAAAGGCACGGCCGACTTCCTTCCCCATCCTTCCCTAATCCGATGACACCGATGACCTCGCAGTTTGGTCTCTCCCCCAAATCAACTCAACCCCAAACCCCTGAGACTTAACTAGGATAGCGGTTTAGTAATGGTCAGGTCCACAAAAGCACTGATTACTGATTTTGAAGTTATATCAACCACAAATTGCAAGCACATTTGCCAGCAAGAATCAAACCTGTAAGGTTAGACTCATTACTCGTTAGGCCCTTGTGTAGCACTGAGTATACGTAATATACAGTCTGTGCTAGTTAGAAATACTTTACAGAAAACAGTGCAAGTTCGTTGCGAAGGTTCTACCACGGCGTTACATTACATCCACAGTGGTACTCCGAAAGCTACTTGCATGTTTGTGATGGAGGTACTTCTGGTACCTCTGATTTCCCCTCCCCCCATCCCTTTCCCTGTTTCATTTGCGAATGGCTGTAGATGAGACTCTGCGTTAGCTCTAATTTCTAGAATTTTCTCAGCGTGGTCATCTTGTGAGATGTATGTGATGTTGTCCGTCTCTTCCCAGAAAGTATCCACTCGAAATGTCGATAGTAAACCTCTCCGTGATGCACAACGCTTCTCTTGTAACATTTGACAGAGAATTTTAGAATTTTGTTGAGCATCTCTGTAACGTTCTTGCACCGGCTAAACAATACCGTAACGAAATGCGGCCATCTTAGTTGGATCTTCTCTATCCATTCTATCAGTCCTACCTGGTAGGGTCCCAGATTGATGATCAATACCCGATCGAATGATCAATAATCGGTGGGGACAAATGTCTTATAAGCCTTATATTTCGTGGATGCATTATATTTCCTTAAGTTTCTTCCTATGAATCTCAGTCTAGCGTCTGTTTTGCCTTACCTAAATTTTACAAGGCTGAATGCGTTATCCAGGATTCAGTATCTGAAAATCGATATAAAATTCAGGGAGGAATCCGTTCAAAATTTATTTTAACTTGTACTTACGTTTTATAACACGTGGTGCTCTTTTAATCCCTTTGATTAAGAATTTCTCTTCCATTAATTTCCATTTTCATGCTGTCACATAGGTTTTGAAGATGTTGTAAGTTCTTCGTTTATCTCTGCACATAGCAAAAATCCACTATGGACTGTAAGCTTCTCTTCCCAGCTTGAATTATCGAAGTCAATAAATGTTAGTCATGTTTCCTGTTTGTTCTTCGTTCTGGTACCATTATTAAACGCAATCTCAGAAGTACTTCTGCGATAGCTATTATCTCGTGATTTGTGTCCAGTTTTGTTTGCATATCTTCAGCAAGTTACTCTTCAGAAGCATTACTTGTCACACCATTTCTTCTACAGTTTTCGCATTAATCCACACGAATGATTGCTTGCGTAAATAGGCATCTACATATCTGAGTTACGTAGCTGCCTTTGCGATAATTGCTCATGATCTCCATCGCGGAATTACTAGTTTAGATTCGTAATTATATATCTCTACATCGGAAGATTTTAAGGCTGCATTCGCTGATTTAATCGCACCAACGAGACGGAACTTAAGTTGCATGTAAGTGAGGTTATGCTCCTCACATTCCAATATATACTTCTCTTTATCGCTGACGGTAGATGGGTGTTCGCGATGTGCATTACTGCCAGAGGCTCTCGAAGCAGCCGAGTCCTCATACGAGAACGCGCTGGTGGCGTATGATCACTGACTCTGATAAAACCTTACTTTGCGGTGAACTATTAAATCGGAAAACGCGCTGACGTAAGTATGCGATTCTACGTAGCTGCATGTCCGTAAGCAGGAGTAATCTAAGGTTGTCGCTCGTTTACCGAGGACGGCAGCGAAAATTATCGAAGCAAATTGCTACGAGCAAATGGGCACCGCTCGTAGATTCCGTGACGATATCGTAGTCGCTGCAGAACGGGCAGATGATTCTGCGGTCGGTCTGAATGTTTAAGTGTGGCCCGGAACCCTTGGCAACGTTCCACACGCATAACACATAAACTAGGTAGAGAAACTAAGAGTGTGCAGGCTGGCTGCAGGCAACCCG
Organism: Schistocerca gregaria; assembly: GCF_023897955.1. Lineage (NCBI taxonomy): Eukaryota > Metazoa > Arthropoda > Insecta > Orthoptera > Acrididae > Schistocerca > Schistocerca gregaria. Next base: position 799,446,060 of record NC_064921.1, on the reverse strand, counting down.
CAGTACCGCCTCTGGCTGCTTCTGCAAAACCAGCGTGTGGTACACAGTGCAATGCAATCGCTTACATTCCTTCTTGTTACTTTCGTGGATGCTGCACTGGAAGAAATATGTCGTTTCTTTCTAAATATGCCAGAATTTCTATATTTTACAGTACATAAATTCAGTGTAGGGACAGCCAGTTAATCCCCAACGTAAACAAGTGATGTAGAGAGCCGTGCACTGGCCTGCATCGATGAACTGAGAGTGCGTCAGAGATTTTGCTGTTCCGTATCTGGGTAACGGATTTCACTGCGTCTCGATAGTGGGGCACGCCAAGAGGCGGAGAAGGAAACTGAACTTCGAGCGCGCCTTCGCATGTCTTGTCTGGGTCCGCGCGCTCGCTCATGTCTGCTGGCTCTGATTTCTCGGGCAGTAGTTTGTGCTCCGCACGAACTGCAACCAGCGTGTAAGCCGTACGTAAGACTAGGAGATGGCTACGGTGAGGCAGTGTGCCATTTAGCCGTGATCATTTCCAGTGTCGAGCGGTCCTCAAACACGTAATCCCGAGCTCCAAAGCCATGCATGTGGGTACTCTGCATGCTGTGTGGAAATCGATGATGGGCATTTATTTTCACCGATGGCATTATAAGATTTTCACTTACATACTTGTTCCCTATTGCCAATTTCAGTCTCTTGAAACTTTAACTACCTGTGAGTAATTCACTAAAGACTTATTGTCTAGTAATGCTCGTGGCCGGGCTTCGAGAAAACAAAATAAAAGTAACAGCGCTAGAGGCCATGAACACTTTTTTTGTAGGTACTTTTATGTGAGAAGAACAACCTTGTTGTTTTAGTATGCTATTTTAACACGTACTTCTGCAGAGGCTCAGCTTTATTCAAGAGCTAATGACCATGTCGTGCTTTCATATGACATGAATCCACTTACCTTTTAATATGCGTAATGGTTTACATGGGTAATTACGTGTCAAGTGTTGTTTGGACTGCAATTATTTTCATTATCGTTACTAGTCAGTTGCGTATATTCCCTTCCCCCTCCCCCACCTCATGTTTTGATTTATATTGCTTGTTGTAACTCTGTCCTTTTATGCTGCAGTAAATTGGGCAGCTAACTTTTCAGTGGTGAACGATCACATTTTAGGTGCGACCTGCGAATAGTGTATCAATCTATTCGAACGACACTCTTACTATAGAAACGGAAATTATTTGTTACTAACCGAAATTTTTCTTCTGTTTGTTAATTTCAAAAAATTATAAAGATTTGCAAACTAACGATTTTATTGTTCCTTTAAGGTTATACTGAAAAGCGTCTTTTTAAATCCACATCTACATAGACACTCCGCAAATCACAGTACCAAGTTTTGCGGAGAGTAGGGTGTACCACCACTAGCCATTTATTGTCCTCTTCCACTCGCAAATGCAACGAGGGAAAAACGATTATCTGTAAGACTCCGTATGAGCCCTAACTTCCCGTATCTTATCTTCGTGATCCTTATCGCAATGTATGTTGGCGGCAGTAGTCCCGTTCTGCAGTCAGCTTCAAATGTCGGTTCTCTAAATTTTCTCGAAAAGAATGTCGCCTTCTCCAGCGTTTCCTGTTTGAGTTCCCGAAGCATCTCCGTAACACGTGTTGCTCGAACCTACCAGTAACAAATTCATCAGTTCGCCTCTGAATTGCTTGGATGTCTTCCTTCAATCTGACCCAGTACAGATCCCAAACACTCGAGATCTACTCAAGAATAGGTCACACCTGCGTTCTATATGCGGTCTCCTTTACATGTGAACCACTCTTTCCTAAAATTCTCCCAATAACCCTAAGTCAACTATTCGCCTTCTCTTACACAATTCCATTTCATATCGGTTTCCAACGCTACGCCCAGATATTTAAACGACCTAACTGTGAAGCAGGACACTAGTAATACGGTAACTGAACAACACAGGTTTGTTCTTCCTACTCATCAGCATTAACTTACAATTTCACATTTAGAGCTACCTGCTTTTCATAACAATAACTAGAAATTTGGTCTAAGTCATCTTGTATCTTCCTACAGTCACTCAATTCCGACATCTTACCGTACACCACGCCATCATCAGCAAATAACCGCAGATTGCTGCCCACCCTGTGCGCCAAATCAATTATGTTTATAGTGAGCAACAGCGGACCTATCACAATACCCTGGGGCACTCCTGACGATACCCTTGTCTCTGGTGAACACTCGTCGTCGAGGAAAACATACAGGGTTATACTACTTAAGAAGTCTTCGAGACACTCACATACCAGTGAATTTATTCCCTGCAACGGGGCACCTTGTCAAACGCCTTCGAGAAATCTAGAAATATTGTATGAGGAAAGGGCAAGCTGAGTTTTGCACGAGCGATGCTTTCTAAACCCACAATGATTCGTGGACGTAAGCTTTTCAGTTTCAAGAAAGTTCATTATATTCGAACTGAGAATATGTTCAGGATTCCACAGGAAACTGAATTTAGATATATTGGTCTATAATTCTGGGAGCCCGGTCTTCTGCCCTTCTGATATGCGGGAGTTACTTGCACGTTTTTCAGGTCACTAGGTACTTTCTGCTGGGTGAGAGATTAACGATAAGCGCAAGCTAGGTAAGGGGCCAAGGCCGTAGAGTACTCTTTGTAAAACCCACTTTGGATTGAAATTGGACCTGGTAATTTACTTTATTACGAGGCTTTCAGCTGTTTCTGTGCGTCAAACATGATCATTACTAAGTCTTCCATACGGGAGTCTGTCCGGTGGTCAAACTACGGTGGGTTTGTACGATTGTCCTGTGTGGACGATGTATTGAACGTGAAATATAAAACTTCGCCTTTCGGTTTGCTATCTTCAACTGCTGCGCAAGACTGGTCGTCAAGGGACTGAACGGAAGCGTTAGACCCGCTTAGTGAATTGTGGTAAATTTCCTTTGTTAATACCTCTGTGAATCAATAGTTGTAAAATGAGTTATATTCTGTACGCTAGCACCTTACCGCTGTCTGCTCCATGCGCTCTGTTTTAAATTATTATCACATTCGTCTTCATTCGAGAAAGAATGTTCTAAGAGTGCACTTCTGTATTACGCTAGTATGTAACGTAATTTAAGAAAATTTGAAAAAAATGTAGCGTCTGGAATGCAGTGTCACAGAGATATGCTGAAAATCAAGTGGATTGCTGAAGTGAGAAATGAGTCGGTTCTGTATAGACTCAGAGAAGACAGGAATGTGTGGCAACCATAGTCTAGGAGGAGTGATAATATGGAAGAACACTAGGGGAAGACAAGCGGTTGGAAGATATCCTACGAATAATAGAGGAGGGTTGGTGCAGGTGCTGCTCTGAGGCGAAGAGATCGGAGGGCATCAATAGATATTGCGGCTATTGCACTCAAGTATGGGAGCTTTAAATACAGAACACCGCTGCTAAATAAACTTGACCATATGTGTAGTAGGGGCAGGTGTCTTCTTCACTTTCCGAATATTGAAGTTTCTCAAATTCAAAACGGAAAAGTATCGCTCTGAAGTAATAGTACAAATCAAATTACTTCGTTTTATTGTCTTTTAGGCGTGTGACACATTCCTTAACAATGCCTTGGTTCATATACACTTGTCTTAACGAGTTTATTCCCCTTTCATTCTCATTAAACTACTGCTGCTTTGCATTTTTACATTAATTTAACAGAAAATCACTGTTCAAGGAGCCTTAGGTTCAAATATCAATACGATCCGCCAGCGCAAGTCACTGACCAACGATCATGGTGCTGTTTCGTCCAAAAAGTTCACAATTCCGCTCGCAGTTCCACGAATAAACCAGGTCATAAGTCACCTTTACGTTATGAACGGATGTAACGCAATTAAAGTCACAATCAACGCTGAAATATTCTCTCCTGCCGTGGAAGTGTGTGCTGCGACGTGCTGGAGCTCTACAGCGTTTCTCAATACAAAAATATTATATTATATTTTTGGTTACATAGATATGAATTAATTAATTAAAACTGAATGTCTATGGTTTTATTTTTTTAGTAAGCATGATGTTTAAGAAAGTGAAACGTCCCTTTAGAAAAATTATACATAATTGTGCTTAAACTGACACACAACATTTTTAGCGCAACGCAATCTGACTTTCAATAATCCCTACAAAAGAATGGCCCTGACTAACATTAACCTATACCTTTCACAAATCACTTACCTCACCAAAAATCTCGTTACTCGAACTACTGCAATACAGCGAGCGCCACTACTGCCAACTAAATAAAAGATTCAAACTACTGAAGGCACTAACTACTGATAGGCATAGTTAGCAAATGAAAGATTTTGATAGAGAACAAACAATGTATTTACCTTAATAATTAAAATACATATAGCAGTTCATGACATCCAGTCTTACAAATTTCAAAACTCCGCCATCTCTCTCCCCACGTCCACCACTGCTGGCGGCTCACCTCCAACTGCGCAACGCTACGCGCTGTTAGCATCCAGCTGCCGCTGCCCGACACTACAATGGCAGAGAACAATGCAAACTAGCCATAGACTGCGCACAGCACAGCCAGTGAATTTTCATACAGAGCGCTGTGTGGCGTTACCAATAAGAAAACCTAAACAGCCTACTTACATAGCCCCCATGCTCCCCACAAAAGATTTTTACAAATTGTTTTGGGCAGTGGCCAATAATGATTTGATAAAATTTTTCATAATTACTATAACAAAGATATCAAATGCACACACTTATTGATACAATGTTGGTCAGAAGCTAAAATTTTCTCACAGTCCATAAAGACAGTCCTGATCGTTCATCACAGTAAGATTGCAGTGTTTTTATTCAAAGTCTGAGCAATAAAAGAAATTGCACTTGGAAGTAGTGGATTTCTAAGCAGTCTTGAAGAAGAAGTGTTGTCCTTCCAACGAAAGACAGTGCTGACTCTTGACATGCACACAAGTAATGGGCCACAGCAGAGTCAGTCGACGTTGAAGACTATCGGTAGGTAGGTCAATACAGGGCGGACCCACTGTAGTCCTGGTAGAGATTACTATTGGTGGGCCACCAGAGGAGCAGACCCACTGCAGTCCTTGTAAAAATAGTGGTATTGGTGGGTCATCAAAGGTGTAGACCCACTGTAGTCCTTGTAGAGATGGCCAGCAGCCATCTGTTTGACTGTGCAGGCGCACAATCACCATTGAAGAGTCTTGCGGATAATATAGCAAGTCTATAACCACCACTTGTGCACTCACAAAAATTGTTTTTGAAATGTCCTTACAACCAGCAATGCTGTTATCCAGTCCCTTACTGAATTATTAACACACGTGCAAACACTATCAGTCCCTACTCCTCACATATTGTCCATATACTATGACCAACAGAAACGTGTGCAGTGAAATGTAATTTACAAGTTACTTAATTTGATGAACTGGTGTCAATTACAATTTTATAACATGAGAATACAATAACAAAGGTACAAAATACATTATTAAAGAACATAACAATACAGATAAATTTGTAGTGGTACAGGCTTTACAAAAGAATAGAAATATACATATACATCAGTGTTACAAGAATTATGACATAGGTACATACATAAAGATCAGAATAACTTTTGAAACATGAAATTCACATATGAGCAACAAAACAGAACAGATAAATAATGTCTAAACATCTTTACAAAGTAAATAACATATTATTAGAAAGCTTCTACAACATAAATCTTATTAGCTAAACACATAAAGACAGGACAAACACAGATTCACATAGCGTAATAACACGAAATACGGGACATGGTTTGTTTTCTGTGTGACATTTGGTACTGCAGTCCAACCCAAAACTTCATTCTGTAGATCTTTCGTCGTATCTCAACATTTGTTTCCACCAAAAATATTCTATCCAAGCATGCTTTCTGTATTTTGTTCACATTCTGCTTCAAAAATAGTTTTTCTCCACTGTACACTACTTTTTTGGCCAAATCATTTACTTATAACTTCTCAATGCATTTCTTCCAATTCCTCATAGTTAGTTTCTTATATAGTCTACCCCTCTTAAGCTAACTTAAAATCTACTGAGCTCAGATGCTAAACTAAGGGACGAGGCAATGCAGCAGCACAAAACAATTAATACAAACAGCAATAACAAAAAAACAATGGAAATTGGCAAAGCAAGCAGCAGTAAATGTAATAACTTATATCTAAACATGACAAACCCACAAGCAGAAAAAAATAGTACACTAAAGACAACAATGCAGATAAGAGAAATGTATATTCACATCTTAATGTCTATGAAATTAAAGTGGTACACTACAAAAACTAATTGTAAAAAAAATTACCAAGAACAGGAAAAGAAAATTATATATGAAGTTACTGTTACTAGTCCCTTCTTATTGTTCTTTCCTTTCCAAGTGCTCCTTTTTTTGAAGAATGTGGATCATAAAATTATTATTTAACATATCTGTTGGCAGAAAGTTTTCACATTAGCAAATGCATTTAATTTTATTTTATAAATCGAATGCTGTAACACAGCTGGAAAACAGATATCAAATGAAACAAGCAACTATGAAAGGTAAAGCATAAAAATATCATTCAATAGTCATGTGACATTTCGTAAGTTAGTACAAATTCTCTCAACTCTCGTAGAAAGACGCTTGTCATTGTCAGTTATGCAGATGTAAGAAAATATCTTTCCAAGTAATGAGCGTGTCGTTTTTGCGATCCTTTCTACAAAGGAATGTCAATAGCGAGGATAATGGCCTCTTTATTTTTTTCTCCACCTGTGCCTCTGAAAGGCACACACTAATGGCTTGTTTCCCGGTGGCTGTCGCCCAGCTGGGTGCCCACGACGCATTACGTGCAGGTGGTCACTTAACTGTCTTACCGAAATATTTAAGACCCCAGTTTCCGCTACAGTGGCAGTCTCATATAAAAAATTTCACAGGTGAAGAATTTGCGTTACACATCTGTAGAAACAAATTTTATTAATTAAAAGTTTTCGTCGGCATTGTAATACATTCAAGCATTTACATACATTTCATAACTCTTAAAGTACGATTCTTGGTTTTCAACAACCTTTTTCACAAACCAGAGTCCCTAACCACTACTCATTATTCCTTACCTTATTCGTCGACACTTCTTCAATATTTCATCATAACAGATACGTAGCATAATCAAATAACTCATATAGCATCAGCTTATTGATCATAAACATACCGCAACAGCATAATACACATAGTCAACGTACTACTACTTTCTAATAAAGCTGAACTCTGCCTTTCAGCATCGTCATTACATAAGACCGACGAGTGCGTTTGTAAACGACACTTTGGAGGCCAATGACCGATATGAATATGAAGTCCCATGCTTCTTAACGTAGTGTAGGCAAAAGATGTGGAAGACCCGCACCGCCGTACTAGGTGGTCTGCCGTTGCCTTCCTTCGACCGTAATGGGGATGAATGATGATGACGAAGACGACACAACAACATCTAGTCATACTGGTGAAGGTGAAAATCCGTGATCCCGTCGGGTATCGAATTCGGGACCCGTGCTCGGGAAGCGAGAACGCTACCGCAAGACCATGAGCTGCGGACTTAGAGAAAAAGATCGGTAAAAATGATCTCAGGGACGTATGAATTATAATCTGTTGGAATAAACGGTGAATGAACATTGATAGTGTTCCGCCGTGGCCACCAAACAATGCGCCAGGGATTTCTCTTCGATGCAGCCTGAAACTGGACTAAAAAAGTAACATATAACATTAATAGCAAGGAAAGAGATCTTCAAATGAAAGACGGCTACTTAACATCAGTTTAACATAATTACACAACAAAAGCCTGCAAGTGACACTTACAAAGCTTACCTCGAAAGCGGAATATAAAAGAGAGAGAGTGAATTAGTTGCGTTCCGCTTTTTTATATCGGTAGATAAACAAAGGTACTTACTACGTTTTGTTTCATAGAGTTTTTATTACATCTTTTAACACAGATACTTTTTCTTGAAATCATTTATAATATTTTCATGCGTTAATTAAAACTGGGGCCACTTTTTATTCATTTATAAAGTAACATTTAAGTTCGGCAGTGGAGTGTGCAAACTGCCTATTTCGCTTACATACTCAACACAGAAATGTTACACGAGCGACTGTACGCCATTGTACAACACTAAACCAACAAATTTCCTTAGTTACAGCAACTATAATCTTACCACTGTGGGAAATAAAAGTTTGGCATCACCTCGGCTCCGAGAGTTCCGGAACCTGTACAGAAAATTGGAATAGAGATCAAACATTATTTCCGCCATTTTTATTGCTCATGAAAACCACACATTGCATGTTGTACCACAATACAGCGAGACTTTCAGAGGTGGTGGTCCAGATTGCTGTACACATCGGTACCTCTAATACTCTATTGCACTGATGCATGCTTGTATTCATCGAGGCATAGTATCCACAAGTTCAACAAGGCACTCACTTTTGGTCCAGGTTCTTCCATTCCTCAACGGCGATTCAGCGTAGATACCTCAGAGTGGTTGGTGCGTCACATTTACCATAAACAGCCCTTATCAGTGTATCCCAGGCACGTTCGACAGGGTTCATGACTGAAAAACACGCTGGCCTCTTGAAACGTCCCCTTAGAAAAATTGTACAAGACTGTGCTTAAACTGACACACAATATTTTTGGCGCAACGCAATCTGACTTTTAAAAATCCCTACAACAGAATGACCGTGACTAACATTAACCTATACGTTTCACATCACTTACCTCAAAAAAATCTTGGTTACTCGAACTACTGCAGTACAGCGAGCACCACTACTGCCAGCTAAATACAAGATTCAAACTACGGAAGGCACTAACTACTGATAGGCATAGTTAGCAAATGAAAGATTTTGGTAGAGAACTAACAATGTACACTCCTGGAAATGGAAAAAAGAACACATTGACACCGGTGTGTCAGACCCACCATACTTGCTCCGGACACTGCGAGAGGGCTGTACAAGAAATGCTCACACGCACGGCACAGCGGACACACCAGGAACCGCGGTGTTCGCCGTCGAATGGCGCTAGCTGCGCAGCATTTGTGCACCGCCGCCGTCACTGTCAGCCAGTTTGCCGTGGCATACGGAGCTCCATCGCAGTCTTTAACACTGGTAGCATGCCGCGACAGCGTGGACGTGAACCGTATGTGCAGTTGACGGACTTTGAGCGAGGGCGTATAGTGGGCATGCGGGAGGCCGGGTGGACGTACCACCGAATTGCTCAACACGTGGGGCGTGAGGTCTCCACAGTACATCGATGTTCTCGCCAGTGGTCGGCGGAAGGTGCACGTGCCCGTCGACCTGGGACCGGACCGCAGCGACGCACGGATGCACGCCAAGACCGTAGGATCCTACGCAGTGCCGTAGGGGACCGCACCGCCACTTCCCAGCAAATTAGGGACACTGTTGCTCCTGGGGTATCGGCGAGGACGATTCGCAACCGTCTCCATGAAGCTGGGCTACGGTCCCGCACACCGTTAGGCCGTCTTCCGCTCACGCCCCAACATCGTGCAGCCCGCCTCCAGTGGTGTCGCGACAGGTGTGAATGGAGGGACGAATGGAGACGTGTCGTCTTCAGCGATGAGAGTCGCTTCTGCCTTGGTGCCAATGATGGTCGTATGCGTGTTTGGCGCCGTGCAGGTGAGCGCCACAATCAGGACTGGATAAGACCGAGGCACACAGGGCCAACACCCGGCATCATGGTGTGGGGAGCGTTCTCCTACACCGGCAAGGGAACTTGCTGTTCCAACAGGACAATGCACGTTCGCATGTATCCCGTGCCACCCAACGTGCTCTAGAAGGTGTAAGTCAACTACCCTGGCCAGCTAGATCTCCGGATCTATCCCCCATTGAGCATGTTTGGGACTGGATGAAGCGTCGTCTCACGCGGTCTGCACGTCCAGCACGAACGCTGGTCCAACTGAGGCGTCAGGTGGAAATGGCATGGCAAGCGTTCCACAGGACTACATCCAGCATCTCTACGATCGTCTCCATGGGAGAATAGCAGCCTGCATTGCTGCGAAAGGTGGATATACACTGTACTAGTGCCGACATTGTGCATGCTCTGTTGCCTGTGTCTATGTGCCTGTGGTTCTGTCAGTGTGATCATGTGATGTATCTGACCCCAGGAATGTGTCAATAAAGTTTCCCTTCCCTGGGACAATGAATTCACGGTGTTCTTATTTCAATTTCCAGGAGTGTATTTAAATGTACGACGTGTAGGGTGAGTACGTTGAGGATATCATTCAGCGCATAAGTCTCTAGCTCTCATTGAATTTGGTTCGCATTCTCAGTAAATGAGAAGCATATCGACTTGTACTTCGAAGGTTTACATCATTCACACTCGCTTGATTCGACGATACTAGTCTTACCATTCTTGTTAGTGTTGTATTTCGAAACCGTCGAATGGTGCTTACATGTCAATGGCACGTTAGATGGATACGCGGTATTCAGGGAATATTTGCTATTTGCACGATATACGAGAGAGAATTGTCAGAGCATGTGCTTCGAAAAGTGCTGAAGTGACAAGGAAAACCAGTCAATCCTTGATAAGAAGATTGCAGAACTGTGTAGATACCAACGGTCATTACTTCGTACACTGTAAATGAGCATTCATGTCACCTTTTTGACCTTCTTTGATCTTCAAAGACCATACTGTTACATATCACTGGATTCGTCTCGATAGCCGCTATCAAAAAATAAGTACCAAACTATAGCACCCCATTAAAAAAAAGTTGTCTTACATATCTCTAAAGGGACCCCATGTAGCAACAAAAAACCAACATCTAATTAAGGCCCCCCGTTGTCTCATGCAACATTTGCCCCACATATAAAATCGGTGAAGTGCCGCGAGTAATGAGGATAACGGGCAGAGGCACTGTCAGTAGTGTCTGGGTAAGCTGAGTATTTGGGTGTGACGGGAGGCGTGCTAGGGTAGCATGTGCAGCCGCAGTGGCCACTGTGTCCGGATGGTTCAGTGGTCAGAGCATCTGCCTAGCAAACAGGACCCCGGGTTCGAATCCCTGTCCGCCCCAAATTTTCAGCTTTTCCTATTGATTGCATTCACTTCCCGCTGCAGCCAATATCTGTAACTCCTTTGTGTCTTAATTCATAATGGCTGCTGGATCAAAAATGATGTCTCTTCTTTCTGACATGTCCGAAAGAACAGACACTACATATACATGTAATTCATAACGTTCGAACACAGTGTATGTTCCAAAATCGTACTGCAAATCGACGGTACTGATATTGGTCTATAATTCAGAGGATAACTCTTATTTCCTTTCTTGGGTATTGGAGTGACTTTCTACTCTATGGGTACGGATATTTCTACCAGAGAGGAGTTGTATATGATTGCTAAGTATGGTGCTTTGTATCAATATACTCTTAAAGGGACCTGACTGGTATGCAATCTGAACCGGAGGCCTTGCTTTCTGAAGTGTTTTAGCTCCTTCGCTACGCCGAGGCTATCTATTTCTAAGTTACTCGTATTTGCACTTGTTCTTGACGCGAATTACGAAATATTTACTTCGTCTTCTTTGGTGAAGGAATTTTCTGAAAACTAAGTTTAATAATTCTGCTTTAGTGACGCTTTTATCGGTAACATTACCATTGGTATTACGCAGTGAAGATATTTATTGTGTCTCGCCTTGGTTACTTTAGTTACGTCCAGAATACCTTTGGATTTTCAACCCTATTTCAGTGTAGAAGCTATTACAAGCATCTCGCATTGAAGTTAGTGCGAAGATTCGAGCTAGAGTAAAACTTCACCAGTCTTGGGGATTTTTCGTTCTTTTAAATTTGTCGTGAGTTTTTTTGTTGCTTCTGCTTCATTTTTATAACCTGTTTTGTGTGCAATGGCGGATCATTAACATTTCTTCTAATTTATTTCGTATGCATCTCTCAAATGCCGTCGATCCTGTTTGTGTGAGTTTAAACCACATGTCTCCGCTTACTTTGTCATATTAGAAGAAGCGGAGACTGGCTCTGAGGACGGTGCCAAGTCAATTGTTATCTAGTTTTTAAAATAGATGTATTTATTTTTGGTGGGTTTGGATGTTACGGTATTCAGATTGGGCACAGCAACCTTATGCTGACTAATCCCTTTATCTGTCATGATGGCACTGAGCACTATGGGACTTAACTTCTGAGGTCATCAGTCCCCTTAGAACTACTTAAACCTAACTAACCTAAGGACATCACACACATCCATGCCCGAGGCAGGATTCGAACCTGCGACCGTAGCGGTCGCGCGGTTCTAGACTGTAGCGCCTAGAACCGCTCGGCCACACCGGCCGGCCTCTGTCATGATGCTCTCCATTTGGTCACACTTATGGTCTATCTAGTTTTGGTATAGCTGCCATTGATTCCTTCTCGTTTACACTACACAATGACATCAACAGTCGATTTGGGCAGCTTCAGAAGGGTTGAAATGTCTCAGATCGATCTGTAACTCAGGCTACATCCAATGACTGGTCCTCGTTCGAAGACAGTGGGCTGTCCTGACCGATCCATTCCGCTGTTATTGCTTCTCTACTGACAACATACCACTTACCATGTCTTTTTAAATTGGCGGTCAATTCGGCATTACATAGAGGTGTCCGGGTACTTCTGACTAGATAGCGCATTTTGTCGGGGGAGCTTAGAGCGCAAGTCGGCTCGTTACAGTCGTGTAGAGCTAGACGGACAACGGCGCGTCGTTCCGTTGTCCTCGTAGATAGTAACGGGCAGTCACTGCCACGAGTTGTTGCGACGCCAAGCAGCTACGTGGTGGAAGCGAGACGGGTCGGTACGGACTGGGCGCTGTGTCGCGTGTCTGCAGCGCAAAGCGCGGCGCCCTTTTTAGGGCAGGAGCGGCTACCGCGCTTGCGCTCGCTTTTAGAAAAGGTCATCGCAGTAAAAACGCAGCGGCTGATGTCATGCGGCGTGCGGCTCGCCATCTCGGGCCGGCGGAAGTTTAGCCCGCGCAGGAATCTGCAGTCCGCCTCTAGGAGAAGGCGCAGTGCGAGAAGCTGGAGGGGTTACCGTAGCAAAAACACCAGCTCTACGAGCGCCGAGTTGTACCGAGATTTCCATTAAGGGACACGGTGACCCACTAACAGATTCTACAAGACAGTGTTGTTCACAGAACGAGATCTCCGCGTCGACCGTGACGCAAACACTTGGTTACTCACCCCTCCCCTGCCCACAACTAGTCTCAGAGATTATTCGCCATTATAAGCTTATTTTTTTTACAAGCTATCTTGTCGGAGGAACATCCGCAACTGAGCATTATACTACAGGTTTAAAATACCGCTACCATCGTAAGGTTCTCTTATTTAACACACGACCGGTTATGGGCTCTTATACGCTCTTATCTTCAGGTGTCGTAACTTGGTACTGTGACCCCCAGTGCCGTGGTGTAGCTACTCCATGCTGTGCGCTCACTGGTAGCACTCAGCGTCTTGTACTTGTCCACGGCGGCGCTCATTTTCACAGAACTAAATTAACACACCTGAAGATGGGCGTATAAGAGCCCGAAACCGGTCGTGTGTTAAATAAAAGAACTTTACAGCTGCAGCGGTATTTTCAACCTGTGCTTTTTATATTCATTTTGTGCCTAATGCAGTATCGATTCCCGTAGAATTACTGAATTCTCGGAAGAACCAACCGTGGCTAAACTCTTCCACAGGTCAGCAGGATGTATGACGCTAGCAAAATACCCTCACTTTTCAAAAATAATGTAATAACTGCAATTCCAAAGAAGGCAGGTGATGACAGGTTTGAATTTTACCGAACTATCATTTTAATAAGCTACGGTTCCAGAATACTGATACGAATTATTTACAGAAAAAAATGAAAAAAAAACTGGTAGAAGCCATTCACGGGGAAGAGAAGTTTGTGTTTTTGAGAATTGTAGGAACACACCATCAATACTAACCCCACCACAAATCTTGTCGTAAACTTGAAAAACGGCTAACCTACGTTTCTACCATTTAGAGAAACTTCTTTACAACATTGCGTGGAATATACTCTGAAATTCTGATGGTAGCACGGATATAATATAGAGAGCGAAAAGTTATTCACAAACCAGACTGCAGCCAGAAAAGTTGTAAGAAATGAAAAGGGAACAGTGGCTGAAGAGCGATTGAGACGGGTTTGTAGCTCACCGTCGATTTATTGAATGTGTAAATTGAGAAAGCTATTAGGGAAACAAGTAAAAAAAATATGTAGAGGAATTAAAATTCAGATAGAAGAATTAGAAACTTTCATGTGTTTTGAGGACACTGTAATTCTGTCAGAGACGCAAGGGATTTGAATGAGCAGTTGAGGGAAAGAGGTAGTTTAAGGATATCAACAAAAGTAAAACCAGGGTAATGGAATGTAGTTAGATTAAAAGTCAGGCGTTATTGAGAGCGTTATATCAGTAAATGAGTCGCTAAAGATAGTTAAAGAGTTTAGCTATTCAGGTAGTAAGTTACCTTTCAACCGCAGAAGTGGAGAGGGTACAGTAGCGACAGCCAAAAAACATTTCTGAAAAAGAGGAATTCGTTAACTTACATCTACATCCATACTCCGCAAGCCACCTGACTTTGTGTGGCGGAGGGTACTTTGAGTACTTCTATCGGTTCGAATATACGTAGATATAACTGTTATAAAGTCTTTTTTGAGGGTATTTGTCTCTATGTATCCTTCTGCTGAAGTGAAACATGGTCGATAAGAAGTTCCTGTAAGACGAGAACAGAACCTTTCAAAATTTGGTACTTCAGATGAATGCTGACTATTAGTGAGTAGATCGAAAAATTAATAAGAAGGTAGTGAACCTAATTAGAGACAAATGAAACTTACGGCACAACTTTCTACAAATAAGAGATCGTTTTGTAGGAGACATCGTAAGGCTTTCGAGGTATCGACGATTTGGTAGTGGACGGAAGTAAATTGTAGAGAGGGACCAAGGGTCGATTTCAGCAAGCAGATTCAAATTTACGTAGGTACCATTAGTTATACCAAAGACGAAAATATTTGGACAGAATAGACTAGATGTAGAGTTGAATCAAACCAGGCTTTTTTCTGAGGACAACAGGAAACAGTGGACTCCCTTCCTACTACATTTTCTGTGTGGTCAGTCCAATGTAAGTTGTTGGAAGTATAATCATAACGCATTTATTTGAATCGACAACTTTTTCATCCGAACAGATGTCTTGTATTAGTCAAGTTGGGCCCTGAATTTATTTTATCTAGCATTCGATTTCGAATATCCTCATTAGTTATTCCATCTACCCATCTAATCTTCAACATCGTCTGTCGCACTACTTTTCGAACGTATCTATTCTCACTTAAACAGTAAACAGTGTATCTTCCAGTTACAAAGGACATAGCTATCTACTGATGGATAATTCCTGTTCATTATTCACAACTGTTATGTGCGTGCGCAAGCTTATTATGTGTGCACGCTGGGCTCATGTAACACAATGCAGTATGCTGACAATACAATGCTCACAAATCTTTACACGAAACGTCTTCAATTATGTATTGACTATATTCCAATTTCTGTCTTCCTGAACAGTTTTCGCTCCTTTGGCGCCCTGTTGTGCCACGTAAGTTATTCTCTGATGCCTTAACACATTTCCTCCACTTACTCTTCATTTCTTTTCCACTAACATTCATTTCCTTACCAATTATTCACAGGACTTCCTCACTGCTTATCTTGTTACTACACTGAATCTTCAGCATACTTTTGTTAACATTACATCTCAAACGCTCCGAATCTCTTGTTTTTTTTTCAGTTTTGTCACGGTGTTCGCTTTTACAGAGCGCTGTGCTACAAACTTACATTATACGAAATTTCTTCCTTAAATCAAACGCTGCGTCATGCGGACTACAGAATAAGAAATCTTACCACATCCGCCTCATCCATGTGGCACCCAATGATTCCTTCCTCTTTCCTAATATGAGGGAACCTGTGCGTGGACAGAACTTCTCCCCTGATGATAAGGAGACGAAACTTGTGAACTCTAAGGGTTACTATGTAACTATATTTTTGTTTGTTTTGAGCTACACGTATGCAGTCTTGAAACACATTAAAATTCCCCACCGCAGTACAGTGGGGCACGTCGATAGGGGAGACAAAACAAATTCGTGCAGCCCAGTGGTAAGGTTTAAAACCACGTTCAAACTCAGTTAAATGTAGATAAACTGCCATTGTAGCAGCAGTAACCTATCTAGCAACATGCCTATACGAGTTTCTTTGGCTCTTCAGCGTAGTTTGGTTCCAGCGTAAGGCGATTCCGCATTAATGCATTACCATTTATACCAAGTTTCTCTGCCATACGATAATTACAGTCCACACTAGATCTCTGTCAGTAGCTGCACTTAATTACAACCACTCGGTGTGACACCAGTTAGGTGGCGCAGACATTTCCAGTATAGTGAAACGAGGTTGAATGAATGACGAAGGACGAAGTGACGGACCATCTGCCAGTGAAGTATCAGGAGGAGAGCAGGCCCTGGTGCCCAAACACCGATGTGCCACAATCGAGGTGATAGTAGAAAAAGTGAAAATCAGTTACTGATCAGTTTTCAACATCTTGCAGGACAATTTGAACACTACAAAGGTTTCCGCTGGCTGGGTTCCGAAACCGCTCAGAGCTATTCAAAAAATTAAAGAAATAAAATCAGTTTAATTTTTAAAAAATTTAATGGCTATATCGCAATTTTTTCTTCACTAATTATAGTGAAGTAGTTGTAGTTGCTTTCTACAACATGGTTCGCTCACGATGACGTTTGTAACTACATAATCACGTAGTCTCGCTGGCCGACAATATAAATGCATGTAACTGCATCATTACAGCTATATATGATAGTTCTTACTAGATATCTACAGCTTTTTTCGGTACGTCGTCTTAAAAGCAGTAAAATATTACTTATACAGTACTCTTAAGTGGATTTGTTTTCTTACATGTCACCTTTCTTATTCGAGTTAGCTCTCCTTATATATTTTGTTTAGCTACTATAGATAGTATACTTTATTGCACAAAACTTTCTTAGTCTACTTTCCCTGTATTTGTATACAGATCTAAAGATGGTTGGAAAAAGGAACCGAACCTAGTTGCTTTAAGAAGTTAAGAAAAAATTGCGGTTTAGGCATTCTACTTTTATTTAAATTAAATCTTCTTTATTTCATAAATTACATTTACGCTAGCTACCATCTCTACGTCAGGCTTCACTATTCAGGAAACTAAGCGAACGGTGGCAGTGTCGGAAATGTCAGATCCGTTTTGAACCAGTCCAAATTTCTTTCGTCGTGTATCATGAGCAGTGGAAACGTAAGGATTCACCACCGCCGCAAAAAGACGAAGACCGAACCCTAATAGGCAAGGTGACACACAGTGAGTTTTGCGACGGCCACGGTGTAACACATGGTCGTGAGAGACAAACAGCCACAGGATCATACTTTCGAAATACCCTAACAAGATTACGGGAGCCTATCAAGACGAAACGTCGCGACTGGCTCTCGAAGGGCATATTTCTGTTGCACGACAACATTCCATTTCGACTGGACACTGCTACAGATGCTGCCTCTCTGGGATATCCAATTTTGACACATCACCCGTATTCTCCCGAAAAGCCTTTGCATTTCCAGATCGATGACGCGGTCATTTTCGAGATTTCCTGAACAGCTAAAATGCAAACGTCACCAACAATGGTCCCCAATAAGTTATCCACCACTGATGAAGGCGTCTCCCATTGAAGGGTGAATGTACAGAGAAAGGCTCACATCTCCACCACGTTTTCTTATCTGAAGTTGATTTCTTCGCTGTTACAGCTTTAGCACAGCCGTCCTTACGAACGCCCCTCACGCTCTGCCTACGTCTCTCCCACCTCGTCGCTCAGTGCGTGCCGGCGCCACCTCGTGACGTCACAGCCAGCGCGGCAGCGCCTCCCCTACCTGCTAATGACAGAGCAGCCCGCCGCACTCGCGTGTGACGCAACACGGCACGCAACAAGCGTGACGAGAGCTCACATTCGGCCGAGGCGCTCCCACCGTAAATCATCCGGTGCGGCCTTCGGCTCCTGGAAAGCTTCTTTATGACGTCAAGGTCGCGAGACCAGGATTAGGAATATTCGATGAAGCAGTTGCTCCAGCCGATTTCTTTAGCCAGCTTCAATATATTTTTTTTTTCTTTTTCAATTATCGCTCTTTTGATCGTTTTAATGCTCTCCTGCATCTCGTCCTATCTTACATTAATGTTTTCACATCTACATAACAACTACAGCCAATAACATGTACAGTCTTCTCCCATACTCTACACTTTGTGGACCCTCACTATATTTCACTGATTCCCCCAGCTCCGGGTTAAATCTGGACGCCGTAAAAATTGTAACGGTCTTCCAATGACGTTTTCTTTCCCCTACTATTTTCAGTACTTTTCCATTTCGCGTTTTATCTGTCCACATGCATTTCAACATTCTTTTACAGCGCCCGCATCTCGTGGTCGTGCGGTAGCGTTCTCGCTTGCCATTCCCGGGGACCCGGGTTCGATTCCCGGCGGGGTCAGGGATTTTCTCTGCCTCGTGATGGCTGGGTGTTGTATGCTGTCCTTAGGTTAGTTAGGTTTAAGTAATTCTAAGTTCTAGGGGACTGATGACCATAGATGTTAAGTCCCATAGTGCTCAGAGCCATTTGAACCATTCTTTTACAAAAGTAAATTTCAAACGCTTTAAGTTTCTTTTCCCGTTTTTCCATGTTCCACGATCCACTCGTATTGAGTACTGTGCCCCAGAATTGTACTGCCAGGATCTCCTTCCTCTGACAGTAGCACGGCTCTTCTGTGAAGAAAGCTTTCGTTTTTGAACTGCAAATATGCCGCATTAATAATTATATATCTGACGTAAGCTCATTTTTGAGAATACCTTATATTACCGGGCTAGTTTTGGGTGTACCCGTGTACCCGTGGTCTAGGAGTAGCGTCTTTGATTCACAATCAAAACGTCTTCCGTCCCGGGTTTGATCCCCGCCACTGCCTAAATTTTGATAAATTATCAGCATTGGCGGCCGAAGACTTCCGGCATAAGAAGCCAGCCTTATTCTGCCAACGGCCTTGTCAAGGAGGGCAGAGGAGCGGGTAGAGGTTCAGGGCACTCTCTTGTGCTAGGGGTGGGAAATTGACCCTAAAGGCGGAAGAATCAGCAATGATCAACGACATGAGGATGCAGAAGGCAATGGAAACCACTGCATTAAAGACACGTAACGTGTATCCACAGGACATGTGGCCTGTAGTTGAAGAAGTGTCATGATGATCTCTCCATTGGCAAAAGATTCCGGAATAGTCCCCCATTCGGATCTCCGGGAGGGGACTGCCAAGGGGGGAGGTTACCATGAGAAAAAGATTGAATAATCAACGAAAGGATAATGTTCTACGAGTCGGGGCGTGGAATGTCAGAAGCTTGAACGTGGTAGGAAAACTAGAAAATCTGAAAAGGGAAATGCAAAGGCTCAATCTAGATATAGTAGGGGTCAGTGGAAGGAAGACAAGGATTTCTGGTCAGATGAGTATCGGGTAATATCAACAGAAGCAGAAAATGGTATAACAGGTGTAGGATTCGTTATGAATAGGAAGGTAGGGCAGAGGGTGTGTTACTGTGAACACTTCAGTGACCGGGTTGTTCTAATCAGAATCGACAGCAGACCAATACCGACAACGATAGTTCATGCATACATGCCAACATCGCAAGCTGAAGATGAACAGATAGAGAGAGTGTATGAGGATATTGAAAGAGTAATGCAGTATGTAAAGGGGGACGAAAATCTAATAGTCGTGGGCGACTGGAATGCAGTAGTAGGGGAAGGAGTAGAAGAAAAGGTTACAGGAGAATATGGGCTTGGGACAAGGAATGAAAGAGGAGAAAGACTAATTGAGTTCTGTAACAAGTTTCAGCAAGTAATAGCGAATACCGTGTTCAAGAATCACAAGAGGAGAAGGTATACTTGGAAAAGGCCGGGAGATACAGGAAGATTTCAATTAAATTACATCATGGTCAGACAGAGATTCCGAAATCAGATACTGGATTGTAAGGCGTACACAGGAGCAGATATAGACTCAGATCACAATATAGTAGTGATGAAGAGTAGGCTGAAGTTCAAGACATTAGTCAGGAAGAATCAATACGCAAAGAAGTGGGATACGGAAGTTCTAAAGAATGACGAGATACGTTTGAAGTTCTCTAACGCTGTAGATACAGCAATAAGGAATAGCGCAGTAGGCAACACAGTTGAAGAGGAATGGACATCTCTAAAAAGGGCCATCACAGAAATTGGGAAGGAAAACATAGGTACAAAGAAGGTAGCTGCGAAGAAACCATGGTTAACAGAGGAAATACTTCAGTTGATTGATGAAAGGAGGAAGTACAAACATGTTCCGGGAAAATCAGGAATACAGAAATACAAGTCGCTAAGACGAAATGGCTGCAGGAAAAATGTGAAGACATCGAAAAAGATATGATTGTCGGAAGGACAGACTCAGCATACAGGAAAGTCAATACAACCTTTGGTGACATTAAAAGCAACGGTGGTAACATTAAGAGTGCAACGGGAATTCCACTGTTAAATGCAGAGGAGAGAGCAGATAGGTGGAAAGAATACATTGAAAGCCTCTATCAGGGTGAAGATTTGTCTGATGTGATAGAAGAAGAAACAGGAGTCGATTTAGAAGAGATAGGGGATCCAATATTAGAATCGGAATTTAAAAGAGCTTTGGAGGACTTACGGTCAAATAAGGCAGAAGGGATAGATAACAGTCCATCAGAATTTCTAAAATCATTAGGGGAAGTGGCAACAAAACGACTATTCACGTTGGTGTGTAGAATATATGAGTCTGGCGACATACCATCTGACTTTCGGAAAAGCATCATCCACACAATTCCGAAGACGGCAAGATCTGACAAGTGCGAGAATTATCGCACAATCAGCTTAACAGCTCATACATCGAAGCTGCTTACAAGAATAATATACAGAAGAATGGAAAAGAAAATTGAGTATGCGCTAGCTGATGATCAGTTTGGCTTTAGGAAAAGTAAAGGCACGAGAGAGGCAATTCTGACGTTACGGCTAATAATGGAAGCAAGGCTAAAGAAAAATCAAGACACGTTCATTGAATTTGTCGACCTGGAAAAAGCTTTGACAATATAAAATGGTGCAAGCTGTTCAAGATTCTGAAAACAATAGGGATAAGCTATAGGGAGAGACGGGTCATATACAATATGTACAACAACCAAGAGGGAATAATAAGAGTGGACGATCAAGAACGAAGTGCTCGTATTAAGAAGGGTGTAAGACAAGGCTGTAGCCTTTCGCCCCTACTCTCCAATCTGTACGTCGAGGAAGCAATGCCGGCCGCGGTGGTCTCGCGGTTCTAGGCGCGCAGTCCGGAACCGTGCGACTGCTACGGTCGCAGGTTCGAATCCTGCCTCGGGCATGGCTGTGTGTGATGTCCTTAGGTTAGTTAGGTTTAAGTAGTTCTAAGTTCTAGGGGACTAATGACCACAGCAGTTGAGTCCCATAGTGCTCAGAGCCATTTGAACCATTTTTGAGGAAGCAATGATGGAAATGAAAGAAAGGTTCAGGAGTGGAATTAAAATACAAGGTGAAAGGATATCAATGATACGATTCGCTGAGGATCTTGCTATCCTGAGTGAAAGTGAAGAAGACTTAAATGATCTGGTGAACGGAATGAACAGTCTAATGAGTACACAGTATGGTTTGAGAGTAAATCGGAGAAAGACGAAGGTAATGAGAAGTAGTAGAAATGAGAACAGTGAGAAACTTAACATCAGGATTGATGGTCACGAAGTCAATGAAGTTAAGGAATTCTGCTACCTAGGCAGTAAAATAACCAATGACGGACGGAGTAAGGAGGACATCAAAAGCAGACTCGCTATGGCAAAAAATGCATTTCTGGCTAAGAGAAGTCTACTAATATCAAATAGCGGCCTTAATTTGAGGAAGAAATTTCTGAGGATGTACGTCTGGAGTACAGCATTGTATGGTAGTGAAACATGGACTGTGGGAAAACCGGAATAGAAGAGAATCGAAGCATTTGAGATGTGGTACTATAGACGAATGTTGCAAATTAGGTGGACTGATAAGGTAAGGAATGAGGAGGTTCTACGCAGAATCGGAGAGGAAAGGAATATGTGGAAAACACTGATAAGGAGAAGGGACATCTGCTAATACATGAGGGAATGACTTCCATGGTACTAGAGGGAGCTGTAGTGCGCAAAAACTGTAGAGGAAGACAGAGATTGGAATACGTCAAGCAAATAATTGAGGACGTAGGTTGCAAGTGCTACTCTGAGATGAAGAGGTTAGCACAGGAAAAGAATTCGTGGCGGGCCGCATCAAACCAATCAGTAGACGGACGACAAAAAAAAAAAAAAAGTTTTGGGTATTCGCCCATCATTGGCGGTATCTGTATTGCAAAGACTTACATTTCGTACAGAACATTATTTATAGTATACCTCCTTTTGTGAGTATTTGGTTTTCTATATTATCGTTACGTAACTGGCATTATACGAGGTGATTCACCTAAGGCTCGCGCAGCAATATTGCTGTTAATGTGCGGTTTTCACCGACTGGATTGATAGTCAGGGGCTCGTACTGTTACCCAATAAACAGATTGTAATAATACTTAAAAAGAGTATTTTTTGCCTCCTAACATTAACAGACTAAAAGTAGGGTAAATTAGTATGTCAGTGGTATTTGTTTCAGGATTCTAGTGCGAGTCGTTTACACGATATCGTATTTTGAAGAGATCCCACATCGACTTGTACAATGGCTGTGGTATCACACACTAAAGAACAACGCAAGTGCATATACTGCTTATGTGGATTCTGAAAAGCAACGAGATAATTGACCATAACAAGTTGTGTTCAAAATGACCTCTGCCAGCGGCAATACACGCTTCCATTCTAGTATGGAACGACTGCTGCACACGTGCTAGCATTTCAGTGAAGATGTTGCAGTAGTAAGTCGTTGCATATCATTGGGTGTAGTTGGCATGTAGTAGACAGCGTCTTTCAGCTTTCCCTGCACAGAACGGTCTACAGGCGTCAAATCCCGGGAACGGGTCGGCCTAGGTACAAATCCTCTACATCCAGCAAAAGATTTAGAAGCAATTCTTGAGGACACACTGTAGTACTCCCTGCACTATGGGCTAGACAGCCATCATGTTGGTACCACATGTTTCTCCTAGTCTGTAGAGGAGCGTGTTCTAGCGTCCATGGAAGATAGTCTGTGAGGAAGCTGCTATACATGAGCGTCCACTGGTCCGTCCATAAAAACGGGCCTAAGAACTGAAGGCTCACTATGCCACACCACACTTTTACCCTCCTTGGACGTTGACGTTACACCTGATGAAACCAAAAGGGAATTGTCAACAGACCAATAGTGTATGTTACGGCGGTTTATCTGGCCATGATTGCGAAACGTGGTTTCGTCACTCAATAAGATACATCATACATCCGGAGTATCCTGTCTTAATGCCCAAAGATAGAAGTTAACACGATTTTCATAACCGTTTCCGTGCAGCTCTTGATAGAGAGAGATGTGATAGTTATGGAACCTATGTAGATGGAGAATGCATGGGACACTTGCCTGTCTCTTGGCACTTCCTCGTGCCATTGCACATGAGCTAACGTGCGAATCAATTGCAGCATTAGCAAGAACATTAATTTCCTGCTCTTCTGACGTCACTTGTTTCCTTCTGTTGCGTTGTCTAGGTGCTACACTACCGATTTCACGTAACTAGATGAAGAGACTGTTGACGACTATTGGGATATCTTGCTGCATACACCGTACAAGAAAAAACTGCATTTTTCCTACACTCTTCACACGCCATGAGCAAATCGACTATTTCTCCATTGGTAAATCCCGACCTAGTGCTTGGTCTGTCACACACTAACTGAATGGCAAGTCGCGATGCACTCAAGGAACACAGAAGCGCACTGTAAGCAAACATAACAGCATCGTACCAAGCAACTACTCAACTTGCATGGCACAAACAAGTGAATCTGTGGAAACTTTTCAAAGCAATTCGTGAACAACTCGCACTAGAATCCTGCAACAAACGCGAGTGATATTCTAATTTTCTCTACTTCTAGTTTGGTAATGTCAATAGATATAGTTCCATTAAAAAAAAAGTGTATGTCTGCACAAAAAATACATTTTCTAAGTGTTATTACAATCTGTTTATTGGCTAACAACACGACCCCATACATCAATAGTTCTTTCTATTTCCGCAATGTTGCTGTGCAAGTTTTAGGTGATTCAACCTGTATGGACTAAGAACCTTCAACGTTGCAGCGCGTCAGCAATCGTTGGTTAATATATTAAAAAACTAGAAACCCGCCTCGATTGCGAAAAAAGCACCTAGTGTTAACCTAGGTTTCGGCGTAGATAACTACACCTTCTTCAGAACAATAAAACAAACATGCGCCAATTCCCTTTCATCCATTCGTCTCGAATCTTATCCCTGTTTGTTGAAGTCTCATAAATTTGTGTTTTACCGCATTTGAAACACAACATAATTTCGCGCACAGAGAGTTTGTTTTTCTCATTCGCCTCGATTACATTAATCTTTTCGTTAAATGTTAACGATACATACCGTCTGTTTGACATTATGTAACTGTATCTCGTCAAGTGCTACTAGTCAACTGAAAATGGCAGCAAATAATGACCTTGTCGGGTAAAAGCATTGTTTAACGGAACACCACCCACCTCTTTCAATGCGTACATTGTAGCAGAGTGTTGGTAGATGCGCAACAATGTTCCTATATGCGCCGGCGTAATGAGGAAAACGAGAAAACCAATAGACAGAGCGCTGACGAACGAACCGTTTCCTTTGATGTTCTGTACCGACACTGAGTGTAACTTATTCGTTGTTGCACAGAGCAGCGCGGTTTTAGGTCCACACCAGCAGCATCGCGCCGAACTGGACGTTTTTCTTGGTTTTGGGCCGCTTAACAGAGCTGTTAAAAGTAAGCTTCTTTTACAGGCGTGAATAATTAACTGTAATACAGTAGTACTTTATAGGCTATTTTCCGCATTATACGATGAATTATTAAGTATGTTTCAAGATTTGCTTTCCGTTTCCGCGTTAGGCACGTTCCGCTTTACACAAAAAGCATCAGTGTATAAAAGTGCACTTAATGTATCGGGACTGAAATACTTGTATGATTTGGGCATATTTTCGAATTATACAAGTTTTACTGTATATATAAAATTCAGCGTAAGATCATTTTGGGATAGTATTTGTGTTGTCATAAGCTGTCACCAGCACATCAGGCGGCAAAGTGGTTGCGAGAAGATCGATAGAGGCGAAAGACAGACTCGCAGACAACGCGCCGCCAACGCCCTGTCGATCGCCGGTATTCAGACCTCCGCCGCGACGGGTGGGCCCAGTCAGTTCCAGTCAGTTATGCAGTGAGTCACCGAGTCGAGTCATCAGTCGCAGCCCAGTGGGAGCCGCAGTTAGCTCAGCCTCTAGCTCAGAGTCAGTCAGTACGTAGCGACCAGAGTAGTGTGCATAGCGGACTTGTTCTTCACCAGCAGTGAGGCTAACGTGGACTATTACGGAAGAGTTTGTACCACATGGACTAGTTTAAGATAAGTAACACTCTGTGCTATAAATAAAGAACACTGTTAATAAATGTGTGCAGTTTGTGTTACAGGAAGTGAATACCGGCCACCAAACAACATCCTCTCCTTTCTTCCCATGATACAAGCCTACAGTGGCAACGAGACGACACAAAAATATGTAACAACAGGAATCAATGGCACTTGTTGTATGTGCAAAGATCGCTATTTGTGATACACCATACACAATATATATTGTTACTTCTAATATGTATTATCTCCTTTAACATAACAAAGAAATGTGTCGATTGCTAATTTTTAGACGATTGCTTTTTGTCTTTTAGATCGCTCCGTTTGTTCAAAATATCAATATGTTTCGTTAAATGCATGAAAATTTCTACTTCTTCCAAAAATTTGGTAAACTGCCTTTTTCGGCAATATATAGAGCTGACAGGCACTATGTCATGTCACTGACCGTGTGGTTTTGTTCTTATAAGAGGGCACTAAGTGAAGATAGGTCGTCCCAGTCAGATTCAGAAGTTCTTTAAGTTTTATTTTAAAATTTCTTCCAGTATATTTAAGTCACAGGATAAAACAGAAAACTACATGTTCATAAAATACTATATGATACAAAAAAAACGTATTAGACTATAAGAAATATTTGTCTTCTATAATAGAGATTCCTTCGGCGATGGGCAAACGCTCAAAACCAGTCCGATAAAACAATCATTAAAAAGGAGTTTATTTCAAATTATTAATGTGACATTTATGCATTTTATTCAGCGCTACAGGACGCCAAATGTTCAAGACACTATTTTTTTTTTTAATTAGCAAGTGTTCCAACTGAGATCTACACTTAATGTCGTCCAAAGTCTGCCCGATATTGCCAATCCAGTTCAAATAAGAAACAGTCATAGCGAATATCATCTTTCCCCTTACCACTGAGCTTTTCAGTTAACTTCACTTGTATCAGTTTTGTACAATGTCATTAAGTTTATTCAATAAGTATGTATATCGTCCATGATGCCGAACGAGTAGAAGAAAAGGCAGTCTGTATGGTGTGCTTTTCGGAAAAAGGAAATGGGAACAATGAAATCTGAGAACACGTCTTGAGCACCGGAGTCAGCTCTTCGGAATAACGTTAGGAAGGAAAGGAAGGTGGTAAGTGAAGTAACTGCTGAAGAAAGAAAGATCCTTAAAACCAGTGCTGACGGCAGAGCTGCAAACACAGCTAGTTGGTTACTGAAGTGCTATGAAAGAATTTTTTTTTGCCTTAGGCAGAGAGACATGCAATAGGTGACTTTGCAGCAAGCCGTAACGAACAGTATTCCTTGTTTATTTTCGGAGGCAAACGACACTTACGATCCAAGATAACTGGGTTTATTTTTCTAAGGGAATCCAGTGTTCTCAGTCTTTCAATAACTAGGAATACAGGATACAGTCAATAAGATGCACTTTTTTCTCTTAGTTCGTTCCAATGTCTATTTTCGGGAAACCTCAATATCACCATCATCTGCATGTCGACTTTTGGTCGATATCTACCTCTCTCCCCTCCCTCATACCTCCCATTCCCCCAAGAAAATTTTCCAGGGAAAAAACATGCGAATATTATAACAAGAGCTTCTTCTGTGTTCATTGTTCACTTCCATTAATCAGGACAGATCCAAAGATGTAATGCGATATATTTTGTCAGTGGATGAAATATTTTGCATCCTTTGTAAAGCTTGAGACGAAGACGTAGTTTTGAATTTAAACTATCATTATTAATGTAGCTGAAACTAGGGGGTGGTAAATGTTGCCAGTGAGAATCCCATCATATTGCTGTGCTTAGCAACACACTCAGTTGCAAACTGCACCACCTTGATCAACAAAATTTGGATCTGTGGTAGGTGGAAACAGGGCAACGTAGTCGAAACATTATATTTGTGATCTTTCTAATCTCTGCTTATCACTTTCTCCCCGGCATGTTACAGAACTGATTCCGGAGACTAAAGTAGGGCAGTCGCTTGTAATATTTTGTGCATTTTCAGCTTAATATGTCATGAAGGAGAAAGAAAAGATAAAATATAGCGTAGACGATATTTTTGGAACTCAGATAACGTTACGAGCTGAGGCGGACGTCTGGAATGCGCCAAATATGCAGCAAGCCTGCGACGACGAGAAACACTTTGAAGATTAAATTGTAGAGCAGGCACAAGCCGCATGTGAGTTTATTTTGACATGTTTTACTCGACCGATACGGGAATTTTCAGAAATAACGTAGTAGGGGGCCACACGTTACATATATCGGGATGTGTGTAGCGCGGCCGTCATATATAAAATTTTATGTGTAACGGCGGCGCTATACGCATCCCGATATATGTAGCGTGTGGTCCTCTACTACGTAGTTCCTTAAAATGCCAGCGTTGGTCGAGTGAAACATGTCAAAATAAAGAAAACTCACATGCGGATTGTGGATGCTCTATAATTTTAAATTCTAACGGTCGCTGTTCCCCTCCACGCGATGCCTGTTCTCGCCGCATGAAGATTTTTACGAAATACATGCCCTATAAAATTACACTCTCGCCGGCGAGCGAGTACTGGTTTCTGGGTCAGTATACAAGTGGCTGACAAACTGTAACTGGTCTGTATAGAGGGATTCAGTGCATTTAAATGAGAGCAGCGGGTGTCTGTCCTTGTGTCCTGTCCAAGGGAAAACTGGTTAGGATTTTCGGCCTCAGTCTTGACAGAGGGACTATCCAATTTGTGACTGCCAGCAGGATGTTCTAATCTAATTAATTAAGAAACTGAGGAAGTGGACAACAGATATAACGAACGGTGAGAAAGGTTAAAAGTAAAGTATTCAGAGTTTAAAACAAAATACTTCGACATTGCCTAGAAAAGCCCTAGAATTCGTTGCAGATATTAATGGGCAAAACACTAACACTTCAAAATGATAGTCATTATTAATAACTTAGTAAACAAGTAGTCCGTACAGAGTGATGGATAGCGTGCTGTTTCCCTAGAAGTTACATTTAATCTCTACACAACAGATATTGATGGGGGAAAATTTATAGTATAATAGAAAGAGATTATAGACCATTGCATTTATTGAAATGTAGTCGAACGACAAAGGGCAGTGGTTACGAAGACTTCTTAAAATAAGATGATGCTGATGGCAGCTTGCACCATCCAGCAGGCACCAAAGTAACTGACCCTTTGGCACTATTACACAAAAGACAATAGCGAATGGATAAACAGCTTGCTGTGGGAAATATACCACTTAATGTCAGTAAAGGTTGAAGAATCAATAGCGGTTAGCCCTACACCGTTGCTTTTGAGTACAGATCGAAGTTCTAAATAATGCTAATATCCTTTTTATAGTTTCCAAACTAGTGACATAAGAACAAGAAATAATCGCTAAATACGGGGTGTACCTAAAGTCAGGAAACACTTTCAATTATGTATTGCACAAGAACCAGACATCGTACAGATATCATTCATCTGCCATTTTGAAGAGAAATCGTGAAAGTTTTTTTTTTCATGTATACAGCAAGAGCGTAGTTTATTAATTTGCCGATAGTCAGCGCTAGTCGCAAACATGGCGAGTTCAGGTGCGGAGCGAGTTTTCTGTGTGTTGGAGTTCGACAGAAACAAGTGTGCTGCAGCTGTTCAACTGATGTTTAGAACCAAGTACGGTAAGAAGCCACCAACAAGGGAGGCCATTTACCACTGGCACAACAAATTCATTACAGTGGGTTGCTTGTGCCCGGCAAAGAGAAGTGGTCATCCCAGTGTGGGTGAAGTGAATGCAGAGCACTTATGAGAGACATTCATAAGGAGTCAAAGAAATCGGTGTTTCGTGCACCCAGTGAACTTTAAATGGCTCTAATGGCAGTGTGGAAAGTCCTACGACACAAGCTGTCTATGAAACCATTCAAATTGGAGCTAGTGCACAAGCTCAGTGACGACAACAAAGACAAACGTTTTGAGTTTTGTTCGCACTTGCAACAATTGAATGGGAATGGAGATGGCATTGTTGATCGCTTAATTTTTAGCGACTAAACCACTTTTCACACTAATAGGAAAGTGAACAGGCATAATTGTCGAATCTGGGGTACCAATCATCCACACGAATTCACTGAATTTGAGTGTGATTCCCCAAACGTAAATGTTTTTTTGTGCCTTGTCACGTCGAAAACTGTAGGGGCCACTCTTCCTCGCAGAGAGCACTTTCACTGGATATTCCTACTTGGACATGTTGCAGTAATGGCTGATGCCTCAAATGCAATCTGACTCTCCGCTCAGCTTTCAGTCGGAATGGGCTCCACCCCATTTTCATCGTGAAGTGCATCAACGGATCGGCCGTGCTACAGAGGGGGACAGCTGTTTCTTGAAATGGCCTACCCGATCACCAGATCTCACTCCGTGTGACTTTTTCCTTTGGGAACACATTAAAGATCTGGTGTATGTACCGCCTGTACCACGTGATGTAGCAGACCTCCGGAGACAATACCGGGAGCGACTGCCACAGTCGACGATGCAATGCTGGGACGAGTATGGCAAGAATTCGATTACCGCATTGACGTCTGCCGGGTGACTCATTTTTCGCATATCGAATGTTTGTGTAACAAACGTTCAGAGTTTCTCTTCGAAATTCAGTATGTATGACATCTTTTTAATGTTTAGTTCTTGTGCAATAAATAATTGAAAGTGTTCCCGGACTTTATGTACACACTGCATTTAACCAAAATGAAGGGTGAGTCTATGAGAACTATGCCGTAGGGTAATGAAGTTGTTCGCAAAGAGCTGTTTACACCTTTGAGCTCTTCCCCCCAAAAAAAGACAAACTTTAGGGACCGGTTCACTACACCAAAACAAGAAAAAAGATCTAGTTAACAAGAGGTCTAAAAGGCATACCTTGAGGGGTATGAGCACTTTTTCATCTTGGATGCTGTGAAACATATCTCTTCTACTGAAAACTCTTTGATTTCCATATTTTTGGGGGGGGGGGGGGGGGGGATAGTACGGAGCGAAACAAGAAAAATCTTTACTAAACATTGGCTCTAAAATGCATGCTTTAAGAGCTATGATCACTTTGCTCAGTAGAAGAGATGTGTTTCACACTCGCTACGGTCGCAGGTTCGAATCCTGCCTCGGGCATGGATGTGTGTGATGGCCTTAGGTTAGTTAGGTTTAAGTAGTTCTAAGTTCTAGGGGACTGATGACCTCAGCAGTTAAGTCCCATAGTGCTCAGAGCCATTTTTGAGCTTCACACTAGTAGATAAAGATACCTAGTCCATCAAAATTAATGTTGTTGATCAACGAAGCTCATTATCACAATCGGCATGGATAACATCAAAATCTTTTATGTGCTATTGTCCATATCGTACGCGAAGGATTATGGACTCGTTGCGGACAGTAAAGTCACAAGCAGCGCTCAGGCTGCCTCACCAGACAAGATCTTACCAAAATGAAAACATCTCAACAAAAGATGAACAAAAAGAACCTTAACTCTTTCCTTTATACTTATTTAAAGCGTCGGTCACATGACTCTTACGTTATTAAATACATGTTTTACACCATGGCCACCAAGTGAGAAAGTTTTGCTTAAACCGTAAATATACGTTTCGCAACACAAAATAGATTTCTCAGTCACTTTACGATCGCATAAGGAAACGTTTGAATTCAAATCTTGTAATAACAACTTTATGAGACTCATTCGTTCCATCCGGCACTGCAACCAGCTGTAAAATAGCAGCTTGACGCTAGTCAATGCATCAACAGTAAAGACGATATACAATGATAAGCCAAAACATTATATTCACTATCCACTGCGACGTTGGATGCCGTCTAGTGGCGTGTGGGCACGCAAGACTGTGATAAAAGTATGTAAGCGGAACAAACACGGACAGGGAATTGTCCTGGTGAAGTTATGGGCTGCAAATGAGGAAATCCATTGAGAGAAGCTACTCTGAAAAAGGGCAGATAATTAATACAGATAATTATTACGCAAAGCCTATGAACGAATATCTCGAAAACAGCGAAGCTGGTCGAGTGTTCACATGCTACTATCGTGAGCGGCTACGGAAAGAGATGAGACGGTGAAACTATCGCTAGGCGCTAAATGGTTGGACGTCCACGACTCTTCAAAGAAAGTGGTGTTCGGGTGCTTGTCTGCTCTGTAAAGTAGGATAGATGATGAACTGTGGCATCTCTGCCGAAAGAACACAACGCTGGTGCACGCACAAGTGGTGCACCGAGGTGAACTTGCAGCGCGCCACGGACGCAGGCTGGCGGAAGTAGTGTTACGCTGTGGGAAACATTCTCCTGCGCTTGCATGGGGCATGTGGTACCAATCGAAGACACGCTGGCAGCTGCGAACCACCTGCGTTCCTTCGTACTTGATGTGTCCCGGATGCCAATGTCATCCTTCAGTAGTGTAATTTTCCATGTCTCGGAGCCGGAACAGTGCTATAGTGGTTAGAGGAGCATTATAGTGAACTCACGCTGGTGTCTCGGACGCGAATTATATTATCTATGTATAGACATCTGATACCACATATCTCCGCAAACTTACCACCAAACTGTCGGGTCCCTGATACGCAGAATCAGATATGTATAACGTTCCAAAGACGGACAGACAAAATATTAAGAAGGTGGTCTTAAAGTTTTGGCTCATCAGTGTAATGTCGCATTATAGTTACATAAACATAGCAATCAATGGGATCATGAATTGGAATTGTCATACGAGTTTTAATTAAGTGTGTTCGTGTGGCGAAATCTTAGTATAGGCACATTTGTGCATATTATACAATAAGTTGTTTAAAAGTACTTAATATTTTTTTTAATAATAAAGGTCACTTGTCAACCTCATTGAGTGTCGGGTACCATAAATGACGTGCCATAGGGGTACTCTTCTTTTCTGCTACAGTATTTTTTATAAATTTCACGAACTATAATAATGAAAAAAATTAACTTCATAGATAACATGTTCATAATCAAGGTTGATCGTATGCGCGTCTTTCTCACCTGGGTGCCCGCTTGCTCCACTACCACGCCACAATGTCTCATCGGGAAGATGGGCCAACTGCGAACACGTGGCATTAGATGGCAGCAAAGTCGCTCGAGGAATATTGAACAGTTGGTATTTGGCTTGGTTTCATATTTATGAGCAACACAGTTTTTACTCTTGTTTAATTTTTTTGGTTCGCTGGAGATAAGATAAAATTTGTATCAGCAAAAACTAATGGCACACAAACAGACGCAAAGAGTTTCGCAGTAGTTCGTCACTAATGCTGGCACCTAATTGTGGCTTGTTTGGTTTCATTATCAATAAGTGTTTCACACACACACACACACACAAAATATATATATATATATATATATATATATATATATATATATATATATACTCCTGGAAATGGAAAAAAGAACACATTGACACCGGTATGTCAGACCCACCATACTTGCTCCGGACACTGCGAGAGGGCTGTACAAGCAATGATCACACGCACGGCACAGCGGACACACCAGGAACCGCGGTGTTGGCCGTCGAATGGCGCTAGCTGCGCAGCATTTGTGCACCGCCGCCGTCAGTGTCAGCCAGTTTGCCGTGGCATACGGAGCTCCATCGCAGTCTTTAACACTGGTAGCATGCCGCGACAGCGTGGACGTGAACCGTATGTGCAGTAGACGGACTTTGAGCGAGGGCGCATAGTGGGCATGCGGGAGGCCGGGTGGACGTACCGCCGAATTGCTCAACACGTGGGGCGTGAGGTCTCAACAGTACATCGATGTTGTCGCCAGTGGTCGGCGGAAGGTGCACGTGCCCGTCGACCTGGGACCGGACCGCAGCGACGCACGGATGCACGCCAAGACTGTAGGATCCTACGCAGTGCCGTAGGAGACCGCACCGCCACTTCCCAGCAAATTAGGGACACTGTTGCTCCTGAGGTATCGGCGAGGACCATTCGCAACCGTCTCCATGAAGCTGGGCTACGGTCCCGCACACCGTTATGCCGTCTTCCGCTCACGCCCCAACATCGTGCAGCCCGCCTCCAGTGGTGTCGCGACAGGCGTGAATGGAGGGACGAATGGAGACGTGTCGTCTTCAGCCATGAGAGTCGCTTCTGCCTTGGTGCCAATGATGGTCGTATGCGTGTTTGGTGCCGTGCAGGTGAGCGCCACAATCAGGACTGCACATGACCGAGGCACACAGGGCCAACACCCGGCATCATGGTGTGGGGAGCGATCTCCTACACTGGCCATACACCTCTGGTGATCGTCGAGGGGACACTGAATAGTGCACGGTACATCCAAACCGTCATCGAACCCATCGTTCTACCATTCCTAGACCGGCAAGGGAACTTGCTGTTCCAACAGGACAATGCACGTCCGCATGTATCCCGTGCCACCCAACGTGCTCTAGAAGGTGTAAGTCAACTACCCTGGCCAGCACGATCTCCGGATCTGTCCCCCATTGAGCATGTTTGGGACTGGATGAAGCGTCGTCTCACGATGTCTGCACGTCCAGCACGAACGCTGGTCCAACTGAGGCGCCAGGTGGAAATGGCATGGCAAGCCGTTCCACAGGACTACATCCAGCATCTCTACGATCGTCTCCATGGGAGAATAGCAGCCTGCATTGCTGCGAAAGGTGGATATACACTGTACTAGTGCCGACATTGTGCATGCTCTGTTGCCTGTGTCTATGTGCCTGTGGTTGTGTCAGATCATGTGATGTATCTGACCCCAGGAATGTGTCAATAAAGTTTCCCCTTCCTGGGACAATGAATTCACGGTGTTCTTATTTCAATTTCCAGGAGTATATATATATATATATATATATATATATATATATATATATATATATATATATATATATATATATATGTGTGTGTGTGTGTGTGTGTGTGTGAAGGTCGAAACATTGATATCGCGTTTTCAGCCTCATTATGGGCTAGTGGAAACTAGTCACATGGAAAATTTCGTAAAACTCTTTTACAGTTTTAATGCAAACGAATTTTTCTTTTAAACTGAAATTTCATTGTAGATCAATCAGTTCCATCTGCACGTGACCAGGGTCACGTTCAACTGCAGCGGCAAGCGATCTCGAAAGCGTTTAGAAAATTCTTCCTCTAATTCCTTCAACGCCACAATAAATTTTTTGAAATTTGCATTTTCTTTAGCAACAGAGATGGTAGGCGTTCTTTGACAGAAGGTATCCATTCCACAGTGTGGTTTTCTTTTTAAATGCACCTACTTTCTTCATCAAAGCAGAAATAAGATGCTTCTCACATTGTAAAGGCTTATTGATGGCTTCCAAGTCTGCAGTTCAGTCCACTAAAAGTAAGTGATCTGAAATCTATTCCTGATTATCTAATATTGATTCCTGCTTTTCTTTTTCCGTCAGAAGTTCAACAGTAATGGTTCTTAGATCAAAAAATCATCCAAGGCATGTCCCTCGACCTAAATACAGGACTTGTTACTAGTATACTGCGCAACGTCTCGATACTCTTCGTCCAGTCACATCTAACACTGTTGAAACTGACGGTGTAAAAATGCACGCGACTTCAGGATGTGTAAGGGCCTGATGACCCTGTACTTTGGTCCGTTTCTCTCGAAACCAACGAACTAACCAGAAAATGTACTATTCGTACCGCCAATTACATCACGCTCTCCTTGCCAGAAAGTTAAGCTGAAAGTCCTTCTTGATGTACGAAACGAAGAATTCAGCGCAAATCTTCTGTTGATCGCTGTAATTGTTTGCTCTTTGATCGTAAACTTTTTTGTGCGAGGTTTTGTGATGCCATTCTGTAGTGAACCTGCGGTACCCGTCGATTATACGATTGCGTAATAGATATAGAGAAATCTCGATCTTCTGTTTGAAAAAGAAATTTGATTTCCGTTCGTTTAAATATCAGTCACGATAGATCGATAGACTACCTTTTTTTGAGCAACGGCCACTGGAAGTTTGAACTTCCTTTACATCTAGTTGTAAATGAGACCCGGATAGCACACATGTAAATGGCTCGGCCCGTGGTGAGATTGGTGTGTCACGATACGGACGTTACTTCGTCTCCACAGAACCATACGGGAGAACCGACTCTACTGCTGGTCAGACCGATGCTGCACTGATTTTGGGGTGCTAAGCAGCCATTTCTACCAATTCTCTGCCGAGAAAGATGAACCTCACTGGTTTCCGCAGCCGACGACAGATCCATGTCAAACTGACTTCCCATGACATTTGGCCACTCTGTGAAGACCTCAAGTATGGGGACTGGGGCAGTTTTACGATAAAAGGACACGAACACCACGGTTCCCAGTAAGAGAATAGAAAAAAAAACACTCGTTTTATTCAAGCGATTCTCGAAAGAGAATCGTAGAGGCAATGAAGACATGGAGAGGAGTAATTTGCATTGGAAATGCCTTTTGTGCGAGCGCGGGGCAGCCGGTGTTAAACGCCGAGAATTACCGCCAAGGCTGCACCAGATTGCTGATACGGGCGGATCTCCGCTCCGTAATGAGCGGGATGTGGCGTCAGAGCGGCCATTACCGCCGACCTCGACGCTTCCTGGCCTTTCCGCAGTCGGCGGACCTCCTGCCGGAGCCGCGGCGCATAGTGTTTACCGGCGGGCAGCTACCGGTAACCATTCGACCTTATCTTCGCTTATTTATACTATTGTTATTATTATTCTACAGCTACCACGTATGTACCCTGCAAGCCACTGTACGGTGAGAGGCGGAGGATTCACAGTACAAGAGTTTCACTTCCACCACTCCTCCCTCTCCCATTCGTAGGTAGCTCTTGGATAGAAAGAGTGATGGTACCGCTCTCCACTGAAGGGCCAAATAAACTGGTATAGGCGTATTTAAATACAGAGATGTGTAAACAGGCTGAATACTGCGCTGCGATCCGTAGCGCCTATGTAAACAACAAGTGTCTGGCCCAATTGTTAGATTGGTTACTGCTGCTACAATGGTAGATTATGAAGATTAAAGTGAGTTCGAACGTGGTGCCATAGTCGGCCACCAAGCGGTGGGACACAGCATCTCCGAGGTAGCGATGAAGTAGGGATTTTCCCGAGTGTACCGTGAGTATACAGAATCCGCTGAAACACCGTATCTCCGACATCGTTGCGGCCTGAGAAGGATCCTGCAAGAACGGGACCAACGACGACTGAAGAGAATCGTTCAGCGTGACAGAAGTGCAACCCTTCAGCAGACTGCTGCAGATTTCATTTCTGGAACATAAACTACTGTCAGCGAGCGAAACATTCAATGAATCATCGATATGGGCTTTCGGAGCCGAAGGCCCACTCGTGTACCCTTGATGACTCCACGACACAAAGCTTTACGCCTTGCCTGGGCCCGTCAACACCGACATTGGACCGTTGATGACTGGAAACATGTTGCCTGGTCGGACGAGTCTCGTTTCAAATTGTATCGAGCTTATGGACGTGTACCGGTACGGAGGGCCCGCCCGGTTAGCCGTGCGGTCTAACGCACTGCTTTCCGGGTGGGTAGGCGTGCCGGTCCACGTCACGAATCCACCCGGCGGATTAGTATTCTAAGCGCTTCAGTCCGGCACCGCGCTGCTGCTACGGTCGCAGGTTCGAATCCTGCCTCGGGAATGGATGTATGTGATGTCCTTAGGTTAGTTAGGTTTAAGTAGTTCTAAGTCTAGGGGACTGATGACCTTATATCTTGAGTCCCATAGTGCTCAGAGCCATTTGAGCCAAACAGTATAGACAGAAATTGAAAGACTGATACCAAATAAACTGACAAACTACGGAGCTGATACACCTTCGTGTAGAAAATGGGTCAGAACAGTGTTATAGAAACAACGAAACAATTATGCCAAGTTTAAACGAATGCAAAGTCCCGAAGATTCTTGACATTTTACCGAAGCTCAAAGTTTAGCGCGGACGTCAATGTAAGTTTCCACAACGAAACTTTATCTCGAAACATGGCAGAAAATCCAAAGAGATCCAGGCTGTATGTAATGTATGCTGGCGGCAAGACACAATCAATGCCTTCTCTGCGCGATAGCAATGGAAGTACTGTTGATGACCGTGCTGCTAAAGCACAGTTACTAAACACAGCCTTCCGAAATTTCCTCACCAAAGAAGATGAAATAAATATTTCAGAATTCGAATCAAGAACAGCAGCCAACATGAGTAACTCACAAGTAGATTCCTCCGAATACTGAAGCAAATTAAATCAATTAATAAAAGCAAGTCCTCCGATCCAGAGTGTATACCAATTAGGTACCTTCCAGAGAATGTTGGTGCGATAGTCCCATGCTTAACAATCACATACAACTGCTCGTTCGACGATAAGCCCGTACCGAAAGACTGGAAATGCCCAGGTCACACCTATATTCAAAAAGCCAATAGGAGTAATCCTCTAAATTACACATCAATCTGCAACGGGATTTTGAAACATATTTTGTGTTCTGACATTATGAATTACGTTGAACAGACCGGTGAAGCGACACAGTCAGCAACGTTTTAGTGAACGTCGTTCTTGTGAAGCACAACTAGCTCTTCACTCACACGAAGTTCTGAGTGCTATTGAAATGGATTTCACAATTATTCCGTATTTCTAGATTTCCAGAAGGCTTTCCGCACTGTACCACACAAGCGGTTTGTAGTGAAATGGCGTGCTTGTGGAATACCATCTTAGTGACGTGGCTGGATTCGTGATTTCCTGTCAGAGAGATCACATTTAGTTCTCCAGTGTGGTGTTATTGGCCCTCCCCTGCTAAAGTCTAGTAAGATCAGAAGAAATCGCAAGACGGTTTATAAAAGATATTTGAATGGTGCGAAAATTGGCAACTACCTGTAAGAAATAAAAAGTGTGAGGTCAACCACATGAGTGCTAAAAGAATTCGTTAAACTTCGGTTACACGATAAATCAGACAAATCTGAAGGCTGTAAATTCAACTAAATACCTAGGAATTACAATTGTGAACAAGTTGAACTGGAAAGAACACAGAAAATATTCTGAGGAAGGTGAACCAAAGACTGCATTTTGTTGGCGGAACAGTTAGAAAATGCAATAGATGTACTAAAAAGACAGCCTACATTACGCTTGTCAGTCCTCTTTTAGAATACTGCTGCATGGTGTGGGATCCTTACCATATAGTATTAATGGAGTACATCGGGAAAGTTTAAAGAAGCGCAGCACGTTTTGGATTATCGCTAAATATGGGACAGAGTGTCACTGACATGTTATAGGTTTTTGGGGAAATCATTAGAACAGAGGCGTTTCTCGTTGCGGCGGGATCTTTTTACGAAATTTAAATCACTAACTTTTTCCTCCAAATTCGAAAATATTTTGTTGACACCAACCTACATGGAAGGAAACGATCATCAATTTTAAATAAGGCAAATCAGAGCTCATATGGAAAAATATAGGTGTTCGTTTTTTCCGTGCGCTCTTCGAGACTGGAATATAGGGGAATTATTGTGAAAGTAGTTCGATGAGCCCACTGCCAGACACTTAAGTAGGATTTGCTGAATATCCAAGTAGATGTAGATGTAGAAAGACATTTTTGTATGGACTGCGTGCAGCCCTAGTTAAGGATCTTTACATACTACAGAAATGTTTTGTTTTCGTGAAAGTGTATTTTTTTGTTGACATTAAATGAAAAAATTGTTGAACTGTGCTCCTTGTCTGTACCACGTCCTTCCCGCCCTCCACTCCACCTGATATTATGGTACATTGTTTTATTTTACTTGATATTCAGCTTACAACTTCTTTTCCAGACGCTATCCATTCTATTCAATTGCTCTTGCAAGTCCTTTGCCGTCTGTGACGGAATTACAGCATTATCGGTAAACGCCAAAGATGATTCTGCTGTGTGTTACTAAGTCGCGACAAATCAAAAATTTCTTGCAGGAAGACCTTCAGAGCACAGGGACCGGCAGTTAATCCATACTGTAAAAAGATGTGACGTATTACACATGAACAGGCGGGAAGACTCACTGCTGTACCATTACTCTGTGAGTGATAAATAGCTATAAAAAGGAAGATCCATAAAATACATGGAAGCAACGATCTGGAGAGGCCTAAGTTGGAACGCACACGTAAGACTGGTTGTAGCGAAAGAGATACCAAGCTGAGATTCAGCTTGTTAGACCATTGTTCCCTAGGCTCGACGTCCCTTACCCCTTTGGCCATATACTGAAGCACTTTTTTAGGCTGTGTGTCTTGTTGCATTCTGTTTTCATGTTCCTCCCATTTCTGAATGTATGTGCAGATTCATTTCTGTTACTGCAAAAATCATAAGCTCATTCTTAATATTTTCGTTTCTTAATTTACCTTTTACTTTACATCTTTTAACTAATATGAAGATTTTCATTTCTGACGTCACTATCCCTCATTAACTATCCAGCCAACAGGTTCGTAAAGCAGCAATGGAACAGCTAACGTTCTTTTCTATTCCTATTTCCATTTCCTTGGTTGGCATTTTGTTTAATTATCTTATTATTGTGACACAGTCACCGTATGGCGGAAAAAGTAATGTTGGATAGTTATTTATATTCGATTATAGGAAAATGTAAGATTACAAAATTGTTAAGGCTTTTGTCTCCACCTACTGACAAATTGTCTGTTGGATTCTACCTCGGGTTCTTCGGACGACATTCGTCTCATGGTTTTCCTGACTTTTCGAGGCCAGCCCACCACCAGCAATGGAGGATGAAACTTTGATAATGCTAGCCATTAGTGTTGGTGAATCTTCATGTAAATCATCAGACGAACGTCGGCCGAAGAAACTGAGACAGAAGCCAGCAGCCAGTTTGTCAAATTCAAGATTGACCAATGTTTGTCTTAATCAGTGTAAGGCTGAATGTAAATGCAATGGCTTGATAGTAAATGGATATGCACCTGCTCCTTATGAATGTATAAACGGAATGGACTCTCAGTACGATATTTACATATATATGTGCACGGAGATGTTTTCTGACTGTTGGAGAGAAGGCTACGAACCATCCTGTTGCGCTCTGTTCACACACATATTCAGAAATTTAACAAAAGTGCCACCAAGTCGTTATAGTTTAGCAAACACGAAAATAGCCACCATGCTGTATGAAAATCCATGAAATTAGTAATTTTTGTAAAGATCACATGTTGCGCAGTGGGACTCCTTTTATAATAAGTTCCACAAGTTCAAATGATGGCAGTATAAGACTGTTGAAACCGATCACCTCGGAACAATAGAAGTTTATTTACCGCTCGAAGCGTTCTTCGTATGGGTTAGCCGTAACTGTGTAAGTCCATGTTGTGAAATGAAGAAAAAGTATCCATTTATAAGATTCCTTATCATGAATATGTATCGTAGAGGACTGGAAAGAAACTGAGTCAGCCAATAGAAGTTATGATAAGGAAACCTGAAGTCTTCAAAAATTATCCTTTCTCCTGTACCGGAGCGCATTGTATTGAGTGCAGTATAGACCAGTTGTGAAGGCTGTTCTTCTTTTCCGAATTAGTAATATTTTGGCTTATGGTACATCAAACACTTAAAGAGGTTCAACCAGTGAAAAAGTATCAACTTTATATTAACTTCCAAAATTGGTAGCAGTGACGAAAAATTAGAAGGCGTATAAAAACCAAGTATGAGGTAAACTGTCGCTAAAGCACACGCAAGCAAAGTATCATCCTTGCCAAATCCTTGTCAGATACAATCCTAACAAACACGCTCTCCCTCGGAAGGCAGCACACGAAGTAAACACGCCAGGCGCGAGCCAGACATCTTTCCAGAGACCAGCGTGTCTCTCGGCAGTCGCCACACCAAAAACCCAAGCTACCTGCCAGGCTGCAAAACCAAAGGCGACCAAAGAGGAGAGCATAGAATTCTTACATCAACTACGGGGTAATACTAGAGTAATACTACTGTCTGGGATCAGCTCCAGCTACTTTGATCAGTCCCTGGACACTACACGATTACAGACAAGTGCAAGTCTTTAACTGGAGTACACGACCATTCCAGCACCATGAAATTTCGGTGATTTATTCTTTAAATCTTTATTGTAACAATCCAGGGTAAGTGTAATTCATCTACGGTGGAAGTGGCTTGTAAAAACTTCTTCTGTGTACCCTTCCGGATTGTTAATGTGAAGAGAACTCTACAGAATGATAGAGATTGTATTTTTTTCTGTACTTTCTTTTCCCTTTTTCGTGCTTTATTTTCGTTATATAATGAAAGAGTTGTTTCAGGATGCCAACTGTAAATTTATTTCCTTGCACAACTACGTTTCTATTTACATCATATAGTCGTCACGAATGTAAGCACTATTTTCATTTGTTCTCATGGTGCAAGTTTTATCTTTTTGTTTAAATTCCTTTTCAAAAAAATGGTTCAAATGGCTATGAGCACTATGGGACTTAATATCTCAGGTCATCAGTTCCCTAGAACTTAGAACTACTTAAACCTAACTAACCTAAGGACAGCACACACGTCCATGCCCGAGGCAGGATTCGAACCTGCGACCGTAGTGGTCGCGCGATTCCAGACTGAAGCGCCTAGAACCGTTCGGATACCAGCGGACGGCTAGATTATTTTTCCATGTGAAGAATAATAGGAAGCTGTAGCTTTGTGTGAAGCTATAAATCGATGTACATAGAAGCTCTGAAAGTGTAATGTCAAGCTACATGGGTTGAGCGCTTCGGAAACATATCCATGAATTCGAAGAGAAAAAAATATCAACAAAGAGTTGGAGGCGAGAACAACAGGATGATTGTCGTTCCATGTGAGTACTAGTGTGTGGCTGACAAAAAATAACTAGACGGTGAGACGTAAAAACGTTCTGTATACCGCTGACGAAGAATTAATTATGTGCTAAACTGCGCATCCACCAGAACTGCTACGGGGCACATTAAGCTTGAAAACAGTGATGTGCAGACTGCTAAGCTGCGTGAACACT
The DNA here is from genome assembly GCF_023897955.1 of Schistocerca gregaria. Classification (NCBI taxonomy): domain Eukaryota; kingdom Metazoa; phylum Arthropoda; class Insecta; order Orthoptera; family Acrididae; genus Schistocerca; species Schistocerca gregaria. The sequence goes on along the minus strand of NC_064921.1, from coordinate 799,403,533 downwards.
GTATGTGCACTGTTTTGATTGTAGACAGCGCAGACTGCTTAGTGCCTACCGCAGACTGTGAAATTAAACAGGCAGGGAGGCAAGAGTGTTATACACTGTGAAGCGAAACACTGCCGACAGACATTATGAAACAGAGCCAACTGGGTGTGGTATAGCAACAGCCGATGTTGTAGTACACCAAATAAATGGTGTAAATCTTTCCTGGTTTGACACCATGGAAGTGTTTAGAGTATATGTCTTAAGACCTAAACGAACATAGGCTGAGCGTATAAGTACTCAGTCATTCGTGAACTAAAATATTCTCTTATCAGTAACACAGCCTACACCACAAGCCTGTGACATCCGGAGCGACATCGTTGAATGTATTCTACTGGCCATTAAAATTGCTACACCACGAAGATGTCGTGCAACAAACGCGAAATTTAACCGATAGGAAGAAGATGCTGTGATATGCAAATGATTAGCTTTTCAGAGCATTCATACATGGCTGGCGCCGGTGGCGACACCTACAACGTGCTGACATGAGGAACATTTTCAACCGATTTCTCATATACAAACAGCAGTGGACCGCCGTTGCCTAGTGTAACGTTGTTGTGATGCCTTGTCTAAGGAGGAGAAATGCGTACCATCACGTTTCCAACTTTGATGAAGGTCGGATTGTAGCCTATCGTATCGCGACATTGCTGCTCGCGTTGGTCAAGATCCAATGACTAATAGCAGAATATGGAATCGGTGAGTTCAGGAGGGAAATACGGAACGCGGTGCTGGATCCCAACGGTCTCGTATCACTAGCAGTCGAGATGACAGGCATCTTATCCACATGGCTGTAACAGATCGTGCAGCCACGCCTCGATCCTTGAGTCAACAGATGAGGACGTTTGCAAGACAACAACCATCTGCACGAACAGTTCGACGACGTTTGCAGCAGCATGGTCTATCAGATCGGATACAATGGTTGCGGTTATCCTTGATGCTGCAACACAGACAGGAGCGCCTGCGATGGTGTACTCAACGACGAACCTGGTTCCACGAGTGGCAAAACGTAATTTTTTCGGATGAATCCAGGTTCTGTTTACAGCATCATGATGGTCGCATTCGTGTTTGGCGACATCGCGGTGAACGCACATTGGAATCGTGTATTCGTCATTGCCACACTGGCGTATCACCCGGCTTGATGGTATTGGGTGCCATTGGTTACACGTCTCGGTCACATCTTGCTCGCATTGACGGCACTTTGAACAATGGACGTTACATTTCAGATGTGTTACGACCCTTGGCTCTACTCTTCATTCGATCCCAGCGAAACCCTACATTTCAGCAGGATAATGCACGACCGCTTGTTGCTGGTCCTGTACGGGCCTTTCTGGATTCAGAAAATGTTCGACTGCTGCCCTGGCCAGCATATTCTCCAGGTCTGTCACTAACTGAAAACGTCTGGTCAATGGTGGCCGAGGAACTGGCTCGTCACAATACGCCAGTCACTACTCTTGACGAACTGTGGTATCATGTTGAAGCTGCATGGGGAGCTGTACCTGTGCACGTCATTCAAGCTCTGTTTGATTCAATGGCCAGGAGTATCAAGACCGTTATAACGGCCAGAGGTGGTTGTTCAGGGTACTGATTTCTCAGGATCTATGCACCCAAATTGCGTGAAAATGTAATCTCATGTCAGTTCTAGTATAATATATTTGTCCAATGAATACCCGTTTACCATCTGCATTTCTTCTTGGTGTAGCAATTTTAATGGCCAGTAGTGTAGTATGTGGTCCGCTGTTCGACCACAGGCTAGAGGGAGGTCACGGCTGCCTTCTCAGGATTTTCAACTACGTTGCTGTGCTGTCATCATGGTTGCAGCCGCAGACGTCGTTGAGCGTGGCATTCCAGTGATGCCATGCTCGGCCCCACTCTTAGCACTGTCAGAAATGCTGGATATGTAGAGTTTTGCATTAGAGTCAATTGGACGCCTCCACCAAGTCATTCCTATTGTGTTACAACTAGAGGCCAGACTAAAGAAGTTATTTAGACAAATCTACTGTCGCTCTCTACGGCTGACAGTCCACGGGTCATCTAACAGTGGTAACGAATTTTCTTATCATCACATGATATGAAGAACTGCAATCTTGAATATACAGGGCGCCGATCACTGCAGATAGAAGCAGCCACGAAGCTCTTTCGAGGGCACTACCTCCCTCTATCATCATCACAGGAGCAAATGCTCCCGTGACTTTTCATCACTTATGGGGTTGTACAACTCACCAAAATTTGATCCACCTATTCCATCTGGAAGTATGAAAATTTTACCTGTTTTACTAGTAGTACCATTTTAAAGCATTTTAGCATCAGTAACACCGATTTTCAGACATTAAATAATTTCTGGGCGAGCCTCGACGCTATTCACGAGATGATATTACAAAACTTTGAGCCATAGAGAGCTAGAAATTTGAAGAATTCTGAGGTCGGGCGATACTTTATATCAGCGCTGCTATCCAGTTTCTATGGACTGGCGACATGAAGACCTGCAAAGTGACACTGGGAGCCACAGGGTAACATACGGTAAGGTAAGGAACCTCCCAGCCCCCTCTCCCCATACCCACCCCCTTCTACACAGTTGTCTGGGACACTGTTAATAGCTCTCTTAGACGTCAGCAGACGTCAAGCGAGTTGCCCATATGGAAGTTTCCAGTCAGTATCTATTCGTCTGTGGTCTAGCTCAGCGGGCTGAGGCAGTCGTGACGCCAGCCACGTGATCTTGTAGTTTATTTTCTCGAGTTCGCGTCATTGGAACTACAATGGCAAGACTACGTGGCCTTATGGAGACCGAGATTGTCTACTATGTGGAGAAGGTATCACCGACGCAGTCCAGTGGTGAATCCCGTAGCGAGACGACTGCGGAGCAGGACGACAATTTTATTCCAGTGGAAACTGCCGACTCGATTGATTCAGGAGCATCAAATGAACAGCATGCAGAATCTTATCCATCTGACATGACCTACCCCTTGCACAAATTAAGCATCAACCTTTCTACGTAAGTTTCTGAACCAATGAGAGCGCAGTCCGCTGTAAGCTTTTCTTTCTTCTAATCTTTAGGTGTCGGATTTAAGGATTCAACCCGGCCGGCCGGTGTGGCCGTGCGGTTCTAGGCGCTTCAGTCTGGAACCGTGTCACCATTACGGTCGCAGGTTCGAATCTTGCCTGGGGCATGGATGTGTGTGATGTCCTTAGGTTAGTTAGGTTTAAGTAGTTCTCAGTTCTAGGGGACTGATGACCACAGATGTTAAGTCCCATAGTGCTCAGAGCCATTTGACTCTACCCGAGGGTGTGATCGCCATTCTTAAAGACGAGCCAAACGTGTGTGCAATGCAGGACGGGGCTTCGATGAGGATGACGGGGAGGAGGAGAAATCGGTCAGCCACCCAATGGATTCGGCAAGTCACTGATAAATAAATCTTTGTTCAAAACTCAAACGCAGTATCACTGATCATTAAATGTAAATGCGTAAGTCAAATTGCGTCATGGCCAGTCTTTTGTGTCTTTCCCTACCTCTCACCAGTTAGAAGGAATTATGACATATGATTAAATTTGCTATGATCCAGGTATTGTGGACGACTCACAAGACGGCAACGGCGTGGCGGTCGGTCCAGTTGACGGAACGGCGAGAGGTGGACACGATCGCGGTACACTGGGTGCCGTGTCTGGTGCAGCAGCTCATAGTAGAGGAGGAAGAGGAAGCGCCGGCGAGTCAGTGGAGAGCTCCAATGGCATCAAGTATACACGCATTGAGCCAGACGACACAGCAAGTTGTCGCAAAGCGCAGTACGTGTTGCAGCAGATACAGGGCCGACGGGACACTCCAAACATGGTGTAGACGAATCGCCACTCTCTGCATTGTTGCTATATGGCAGCGACGCGATCCTGAAAGTAACAAAAAAAGTACACTCAAGAAAAAGCCCGCAGCAGAGTTGGTAATAATAAGCCTGGAAGAACTAGATGCTTTCATGGATTACTCTACGCCTATGAAGCATATGGCTCTTGGGGTACTTCATACAAAGACTTATGGAGCAATAAGTGGGAATCTCCTTTCTTTAAGCGCACCATGTCAAGGAGCAGACTTGCAGAAATGCTCAGCCATATTACGACTGATTCTATGTCATTAAGGAGACAACGTAAGGAAACTAATAAATTTTGCCTTGCTTCAGAAATATGGACTCTATTTATTGGCCGCGCGGAGTGGCCGCGCGATTTGAGGCGCCATGTCACTGATTACGAGGACCCTCCCGCCGGAGGTTCGAGTCCTCCCTCGGTCATGTGTATGTGTGTTGTTCCTAGCATAATCTAGTTTAAGTAGTGTGTAAGTGTAGGGGCTGATGACCACAGCCGTTTGGTCCCTTAGAAATTCACACCCATTTGAAAATTTTCTATTTATTGACAACTGTTTTGCCTGCTACAAGCCAGACGACAACAAGAGTGTTGATAAGCTTGCATGTGCAGGCGCGCATTCACACGGCACATGCCGAGTAAACCTGAGAAGTATGGGGTAAAATACCGGCTTTTGTGTGATGCTGGCAAATGCTACATCCTGCATGCATTCCGTTACCGTGTCAAACATAAAACTCGTGATCCAAGCAAGGTTCTCGGTCACCATGTCGTTATGAAGCTGGCACAATCATTTGTCGCCGGCCGGGGTGGCCGAGCAGTTCTAGGCGCTACAGTCTGCATCCGCGCGACCGCTACGGTCGCAGGTTCAAATCCTGCCTCGGGCATGGGTGTGTGTGATGTCATTAGGTTGTTAGGTTTAGTCGTTCTAAGTTCTAGGGGACTGATGACCTCAGAAGTTAAGTCCCATAGTGCTCAGAGCCATTTGAACCATTTGTCAACTGTGGTGGTATCATGACAACTGACAACTTTCCCACCTCCATGAAACTGACGGACGAGCTGAAATAAAAAGGAACAAGATTGTTGGAACTCTTCGGAAGTCATTGAAAGAGGTCCATTCTGTGGCGCGAAGTGGGGACATCGTATTGTACGCAACACTCTTATATAAGTCAGTTGAAAATCTTCCACAGCATACCAAGAGAAAAAGAAAAAAAAGTGACCTTATGCTGAGTAACATGCGTGCTACTTGTCAGGTGAACGAGAATACTGAGAACGAACTTCCAGAAACTGTCATGTTTTGTAATGAAACTACATAATTGACCAAATGGCTGGACACTACGGTGTCCAAGCTGGCACCCACCGATGGCCTGTGCGTGTATTTTACAATATTCTGTACCTTGTCATGATCAATGCTCACGCAGTTTTTAAGTTACTTACCTATAACAAGATTTCATGACGTAAATTTAACTTCAGAGTATCAGACGAGCTTGCTGCCCTCTACAAACTGCAGAGAGGAGCCAGCCTCCCCTTGCAGGCATTCGATACAGGCGCTGTTCAATATGGAAATAGAAGGCATTGTCAGATTCAGGTTTCCTGCAAACAACAAAAATGGAATAAAACATCACACGAATGCTTTAAATGCAACAAGTATAGATGCAAAATCTGCCAAGCAAAAACCCTTGTCGAATATCTGAAGCGTGAGCCCACCCCAAGCTTAGACGACTCTGTCAGCTCTTTATTCCTAAATACTTACAAATGTTTATAATTACAGACTGAAAGCGTTTGTTCTTAGTTTTAGTTCCTTGATTGTGCTAAGCAAGAAAACACCCAGAGTATTTTAGTCACCTGCTGTGTTTTAGAAGCTTTCAGAAGTACACGGTCTCTAAAAGCAAAAATAATATTAGTACCCACATAAACAGTATGTTTTGATTGTGTTTCAATCTTTTTATAAAGAAAAATATTGTAACTTTGTTTTACATACTTGTTTTAATGATGATTGACGAGAGACTATGGATTTCTTCTGGAAAATTTAAAAGAAAGGTTCATTTCTGAAAATTTATGTTTGACACTGTACTTTTCATTTTAGATACCAAATTTTCCTTTGGTTACACTTTACAGTCTTTCTGAACGTATTATTAACATGGTGACACTCGAAACACCACCAAGATACGTATAAAATGATGGTTTACTGCAAAGTGTCCGGTACTTCTAGTTTTAATGGACTTTCTTGCAGCGGAATGATATACTGACAACTGTCCCAAGCCGTCTTAGAATGGAAAACAGTAAATTTGAGTCAACAGATGGGGACGTTTGCAAGACAACAACCATCTGCACGAACAGTTCGACGACGTTTGCAGCAGCATGGACTATCAGATCAGAGACCGTGGCTGCGGTTACCCTTGACGCTGCATCACAGATAGGAGCGCCTGCAATGGTGTACCCAATGAAAAACCTGGGTGCACAAAAGGGAAAACGTCATTTTTTTCGGATGAATCCAGGTTCTGTTTACAGCATCATGACGGTCGCATTCGTGTTTGGCGACATCGTGGTGAACGCATATTGGAATCATGTATTCGTCATCGCCATACTGGCGTATGACCCAGCGAGATGGTATGGGGTGCCATTGGTTACACGTCTCGGTCACCTCTTGTTCTCATTGACGGCACTTTGAACATTGGACGTTGCATTTCGGATGTGTTACGACCCGTGGCTCTACCCTTCATTCGATTCCAGCGAAACCCTACATTTCAGCAGGATAATGCACGACCGCATGTTGCAGGTCCTGTACGGGCCTTCCTGGATACAGAAAATGTTCGTCTGCTGCCCTGGCCAGCATATTCTCCAGGTCTCTCATTAACTGAAAACGACTGGTCAATGGTGGCCGAGGAACTGGCTCGTCACAATACGCCAGTCACTACTCTTGACGAACTGTGGTATCGTGTTGAAGCTGCATGGACAGCTGTACCTGTACATGCCTCCACGTTCTGTTTGACTCAATGACCAGGTGTATCAAGGCCGTTATTAGGGCCAGAGGTGGTTGTTCAGGGTACTGATTTCTCAGGATCTATGCACCCAAATTGCGTGAAAATGTAATCACATGTCTGTTTCTAGTATAATATATTTGTCCAAAGAATACCCGTTTATCATCTGCATTTCTTCTTGATGTAGCAAGTTTAATGGCCAGTAGTGTAAATATGTTAGGGGGAAACATTTTTAGTTTTGACACATATGAAAATACACCTCATGTTACATTTTTACGAGACTTGTTTGCTTGCGTGGACATAATGTATAGTCAGTCCTGGTTTTAATGACCTTAAGTTTTATCAAGCCTTCTCCACTTTTAGTAGATGAACGCAATCATTTCTAGCTAGATTAACAATCGTGGAGGTTATGTTTCGTCACAGTTATCAGTTTGACTGTTCTTCCTGTTAGTTGTCAGTTTACATCCCTTACGATGCAGCGTTAATACACTCCTGGAAATGGAAAAAAGAACAGATTGACACCGGTGTGTCAGACCCACCGTACTTGCTCCGGACACGGCGAGAGGGCTGTACAAGCAATGATCACACGCACGGCCCAGCGGACACACCAGGAACCGCGGTGTTGGCCGTCGAATGGCGCTAGCTGCGCAGCATTTGTGCACCGCCGCCGTCAGTGTCAGCCAGTTTGCCGTGCCATACGGAGCTCCATCGCAGTCTTTAACACTGGTAGCATGCCGCGACAGCGTGGACGTGAACCGTATGTGCAGTTGACGGACTTTGAGCGAGGGCGTATAGTGGACATGCGGGAGGCCGGGTGGACGTACCGCCGAATTGCTCAACACATGGGGCGTGAGGTCTCCACAGTACATCGATGTTGTCGCCAGTGGTCGGCGGAAGGTGCACGTGCCCGTCGACCTGGGACCGGACCGCAGCGGCGCACGGATGCACGCCAAGACCGTAGGATCCTACGCAGTGCCGTAGGGGACCGCACCGCCCCTTCCCAGCAAATTAGGGACACTGTTGCTCCTGGGGTATCGGCGAGGACCATTCGCAACCGTCTCCATGAAGCTGGGCTACGGTCCCGCACACCGTTAGGCCGTCTTCCGCTCACGCCCCAACATCGTGCAGCCCGCCTCCAGTGGTGTCGCGACAGGCGTGAATGGACGGACGAATGGAGACGTGTCGTTTTCAACGATGAGAGTCGCTTCTGCCTTGGTGCCAATGATGGTCGTATACGTGTTTGGCGCCGTGCAGGTGAGCGCCACAATCAGGACTGCATACGACCGAGGCACACAGAGCCAACACCCGGCATCATGGCCGTACACCTCTGGTGATCGTCGAGGGGAAACTGAATAGTACACGGTACATCCAAACCGTCATCGAACCCATCGTTCTACCATTCCTAGACCGGCAAGGGAACTTGCTGTTCCAACAGGACAATGCACGTCCGCATGTATCCCGTGCCACACAACGTGCTCTAGAAGGTGTAAGTCAACTACCCTGGCCAGCAAGATCTCCGGATCTGTCCCCCATTGAGCATGTTTGGGACTGGATGAAGCGTCGTCTCACGCGGTCTGCACGTCCAGCACGAACGCTGGTCCAACTGAGGCGCCAGGTGGAAATGGCATGGCAAGCCGTTCCACAGTACTACATCCAGCATCTCTACGATCGTCTCCATGGGAGAATAGCAGCCTGCATTGCTGCGGAAGGTGGATATACACTGTACTAGTCCCGACATTGTGCATGCTCTGTTGCCTGTGTCTATGTGCCTGTGGTTCTGTCAGTGTGATCATGTGATGTATCTGACCCCAGGAATGTGTCAATAAAGTTTCCCCTTCCTGGGACAATGAATTCACGGTGTTCTTATTTCAATTTCCAGGAGTGTAGAAGTGGCGGAAAAGCTATCTCTCGAGACTGTCCTCAGTGTCACGTGGTACAGCAGATAAGGATAAGTTCTGAACTTTTATGTTTTTCCACAAGAATAAGGCAAAGTATTGCTTCTAAATGCAGACATTTCGTGAAATGATCTTGAGGTGATATGTAGACTGAAGCGACAAAATATTGCTTCCACATGCAGACATTTCGTGAAATGGTCTTGATGGTGATATGCAGACTGAAGCGACAAATGATAATTTTTACCAAGGCCGATGATTTAACCATTACGCTATTCTGGCACAACGGTTTTGTACAACTACATGGAGTATGTTAGCATGCCGCCCTTCTCAAACCAAATTCCCATTCATGCCTCAGCCTGCTTGGTATTCCTTCTAAACACGAGCAGCATTGCAGACTCTGAGGCATATCAAGTAAACTGAGGTGCTGATGACGGGAATTTCGACTGAGGAGGGAGGCATGTTAGGGTATTGTCCAAGTGTGCAGAGCCACTGTACCAGTGTGACGTAGTGGTTAGACCATCTGCCAACTGAGCTGGAGACTGCGGTTCAAAGCCGTGCACTGATACAAATTTTCGTTCGTCACTTCAGTCTGCAAATACAGCGTGGTCCATTGATCGTAGCCGGGCCAAATATCTCACGAAATAAGCGTCAAACGAAAAAACTATACATAGAACGAAACTTGTCTAGCCTGAAGGGGGAAAGCAGATGGCGCTATTGTTGGCCCGCAAGGTGACGCTGCCATTGGGTCAACGGATATCAACTGCGTTTTTTAAAAATAGGAAACCCCATTTTTTATTACATATTCGTGTAGTACGTAAAGAAATAGGAATGTTTAGTTGGACCATTTTTTCCGCTTTGTGATAGATGGCGCTGAAATAGTCACAAACATATGGCTCACAAGTTTAGACGAACAGTTGGTAACAGTTATGTTTTTTAAATTAAAATACACAACGTAGGTACGTTTCAATATTTTATTTCGGTTGTTCCAATGTGATACATGTATCTTTGTGAACTTATCATTTCTGAGAACGCATGCTGTTACAGCGTGATTACCTCTAAATACCACATTAATGGACCGAGCGAGGTGGCGCAATGGTTAGCTCACTGGACTCGCATTCGGGAGGTCGACGGTTCAATCCAGTCTCCGGCCATCCTGATTTAGGTTTTCCGTGATTTCCCTAAATCGTTTCAGGCTAATGCCGGGATGGTTCCTTTGAAAGGGCACGGCCGATTTCCTTCCTAATCCTTCTCTAACCCGAGCTTGCGCTCCGTCTCTAATGACTTCGTTGTCAACGGGACGTTAAACACTAAAGACCACCACCACCACCACATTAATGCAATAAATGCTTAAAATGATGTCCGTCAACCTCAATGCATTTGGCAATACGTGTAACGACATTCCTCTCAACAGCGAGTAGTTCGCCTTCCGTAATGTTCGCACATGCATTGAAAATGCGCTGAGGCATGTTGTCAGGCGTATTTGGTGGATCACGACAGCAAATATCCTTCAACTTTCCCCACAGAAAGAAATCCGGGGACGTCAGATCCGGTGAACGTGCGGGCCACGGTATGGTGCTTCGACGACCAATCCACCTGTCATAAAATATGCTATTCAATACAGCTTCAACCGCACGCGAACTATGTGCCGGACAGCCATCATATTGGAAGTACGTCGCCATTCTGTCAGGCAGTGAAACATCTTGTAGTAACATCGGTAGAACGTTACGTAGGAAATCAGCATACATTGCATCATTTAGACTGCCATCAATAAGATGGGAGCAAATTATCCTTCCTCCCAAAATGCCGCACCATACGTTAACCTGCCAAGGTCGCTAATGTTCCACTTGTCGCAGCCATCGTGGATTTTCCGTTGCTCAATAGTGCATATTATGCCGGTTGACGTTACCGCTGTTGGAGAATGACGCTCCGTAACTAAATAGAACGCGTGCAAAAATCTGTCATCGTCCCGTAATTTCTGTTGTGCCCAGTGGCGGAACTGTACATGACGTTGAATGTCGTCGCCATGCAATTCCTGGTGCATAGAAATATGGTACGGGTGCAATCGTTGTTGATGTAGCATTCTCAACACCGACGTCTTTGAGATTCCCTATTCTCGCGCAGTTTGTCTGCTACTGATGTCCGGATTAGCCGCGACAGCATCTAAAACACCTACTTGGACATCATTATTTGTTGCAGGTCGTGGTTGACTTTTCTCATGTGGCTGAACACTTCCTGTTTCGTTAAATAACGTAACTATCCGGCGAACGGTCCGCACACTTGGATGATACCGAGCAGCATACATAGCACACGCCCGCTGGGCATTTTGATCACAATAGTCATACATCAACACGATATCGACCTTTCCCGCAATTAGTGAACGCTCCATTTCAACACGGGTAATCACGAAGCAAATACCGTCCGCACTGGCGGAATGTTACGTGATACGACGTACTTATACGTTTGTGACTATTACAGCGCCATCTGTCACAAAGCGAAGAAAGTGTTCCAACTAAAACATTCATATTTCCATACATACTCTACGAATATGTAATAAAAAATGGGGGTTCCTATTTTTTTAAAAACGCAGTTGATATCTGTTTGACTTATGGCAGCGCCATGTAGCGGGCCAACCATAGCGCCATCTGGTTTCCCCCTTCAAGCTAGACGAGTTTCGTTCTCTTTAGTTTTTTCGTTTGATGCTTGTTTCGTGAGGTATTTGGCCCGGTCACTATCAATGGACCACCCTGCATACGTTATAGATGTTAGAGACTTGAAAAGGTAGTTCCGTGTGATCCTGAAGGGGTTATCATAGAAATATGAGATGACCTGCAGATTTATTTACTAACAGTCGTTCCTCCGAGTGGAATGCCGTTCGAGAGAATTGGAAATGGCGACATAAGTACTGTCCACCACACGCCGCTGCAGAGTTAAGGTGGAGAAGTTGTAGCATCAGCGAAACGGGCTCGCCGTATTCCAAGACGCACAGTCCTCTGCGGCAGGTGATTTTGTTTTAAACTACCAGCCAGGCCGCCCGCGTCGTGTCGGCGTCCTTTGTGCGTGGCCCAGACAAAGCAAAGCTGTGCGTAGCGCCGGCCGCCTATCTGCATCCTGTCGCCGGCTGGCGCTCCGCCCGATACCGAACAGCAGCTTCCGCGGCGCAGACCGGGGCCCGCACAGTGAGAGCGTGCATACAGCCGGCCGGCTCTTCCTCCTGTTCCCCACACTCTGCTCCGGCTATCTTTACTGCGCGCCACGTCCTGCCACCTGGGGCAGGATCACTGACCCTGTCTCCCGTCTGTACACGGATGCCGCGCGTGCTGGAGGAAGCTCCTGTACGGGTTCCACTGGCTGTAATCTCTGAACTTGTGCAAGGAGGGCAAGGCAAAATTGAGAACTAAGAGCCTATATAAGTAGAGATGGCAACAGAAGATCGATGTATAGGGTATACCAGGAGGAGTGTTCAGTATTCATGGATATGACAGAAACAACCACTCGAAGCAAAGAAGTCTAGTAAACGTGGCTGTGAAGTGCATACCTCAAGAGCTATGTGCACTGGGCACTTCTTCATCTTCGAACTGTGAAATAAATCTCTTCTACAGTAAGGACTGTCCTCGCCACATTTTGGGAGGAGTTAGTATGAGCCAAAATAAGAAAAAAAATTGTGTGCTGTAAAATGCATACATTAAGAACTGTGGGTACTTGTCCACTAGAGGAGATGTGTATCACAGTACCTTAGATGAACAAGTGCTCTTTGCTCTTAAAGTAGGTATTTTAGATCGCCATGTTTACTAGACTCTTTTGCTTCGAATGATCGTTCCTGTATATTCCTGAATAGTTCCCATTCCATATCGTGTAGGAAATGTCAGTAATCTATGAATAATATCATATATAGAGTATACAGGGTGACCCAATTAAACACGTCAGCGGAAATATCCCTGGAACAGCAACACATATGGAATAACGACTTTCGAGGGAATAAATGTAAGGCAGCGGCTAATGAAAGTAAATACTATGATACATTCTAAAACATAAGCAATGTTATTTTCATCAGAAATTTACGTCTTTTAATGGACACTCCTTACTATTTCTTCCGCAATCAATAACGTGAAAAATCACAAAAAGAATGGCGTTCGTTGTATAGCAATACCTCAATTACATCGCGAGAAATTGCAAAGCGAAGTTGACGCTCGAAATAAACGGAACGCTCCGCTCTCGCACATCCAGAGATGAAAGCGTGAACCGCACGTTGTTCGTAATCGCGCTGTGGTTGTCGTACGTCATCATGCTCTCACTGTCATCACGAGGGACGACAGTAATACCATAGTTTTCTGCCACATACAACGATATGTACATAACTGTTGTTCTCTTGCGTGTGTTATTTGTCTACGTACACACTACGGAACAATACCAATTAGTGCACTAAAGCATCAGTTCCGAAAGCGAAGGATGGCAGTCCTGTTCAGGGATTTCCAGCACGATCGCCGGACCTCATCCCCATGAAGCTTTTTGTCTGGGGACATGTGAGAAATGTGATGTATCAGAAGTTTCAAACAACAGCCGACGAAAGCCCGCATTAGCGCTGAATGTGTTGCAACAACACCAGAAACATTGACAACAGTGAGTTGATTAGTGTTGGAGCAAGCATGGCGGTGTTGCCACGTAAATAGCGACCTCTTAGAACACATGTTGTAGCGTTTCTGCTGTGAGAAATGTGATTCCATACCGGCGTAGATTTTGTGTGTTTCTGAGGAGATGTATGTTTGTTCTGTAGGTGCTATTGTATATTTATATAATCTTTTCGCTATGTGCAAAAGGCTAATTCTAACGTAATCGTCCAAAAGGTTGTATGACATGTCCTGTAACAATCATGTGCCATTACGTAATTGGTGTACAACTACATCTAGTATTTACCCTCTGTTAGATCCTTGGTCAGTCATTAATTACGTTTACTCCTGCAGGTGATATTCGGTAATTCGTTACCGTTATGTCCATTCTAATACTGTAATGAAGATCGATAAAGCACGAACGAGTAAACCCTTTTCGTATTTTTCACTGTGTGTGGCTGAACATGTACATTGTTTTCAATAAATAACAATGAGTACAGCGTTTGTCGTATCGTAGTACGTCAATCACATCGCGATAATAGGCAATGTAAGGTTAACGCTTCCATCTCGGGATGCGCAATTGCAGCGCTTTTCATTTATTTCAAGCGTCAACTTCGCTTTGCAATATGTCGGGATGTACTTGAGGTACTGCTATGCATCCAACGCCATTATTTTCGTGATACGGAACGTTCATTTAAAAAAAGTTTGTGTAGAAAAGAATATTTGCTCACGTTTTAGGATGTCTCATAGCATTTACTTTCATGAGCCCCCTCCTTACGTTCAACCCTTGCAGATGCTTTGCAGACTGGAGACTGATACCAAACAAGACCAAAACGGGTCTTTTTGTGCTTTCATCTCAATAATAAGCAAACAAGTCTAAGGCTCCAAGTATACTTCAACAATAACTTTGTTCGCTATAATTCTTTCCCAAAATATTTAGGGATAAGAATGGACCGAACACCATTTTTTTTGAAACTCATCTAGAAGACACCGCAGCAAAATTCTTCATCAGGAACAATATAATGCATAAATTGTGCGCTACCACTCGGGGGAGGGGTGCAGGCGAATGCAACCATCCTCAGGACATTCCACTGTACAGTGATCTGGATAACGCTGCTCTACAGTGGCTTAAGTCTAGATCTGCCCCACTACCTTCAGCAGAACTGCTTACGAGGGGCCGTTTAACAATCAACGCAGTGCGGAGAGAACATTGGGAAGCCCAGAAAGGAGGCTCAAGCTCCACCCAGTACCAACCTTATTTCATTACAACCAGGAATGGAAGTGCCTCGTAACGTATGGAAAACACTCAACAAAATAAGAACGTTAGATTGCGTCAGTTGAGACTCCTTTTACAATTGGGGAATAACCAAGTCACCGGCCTGCGACTGCAGAGAACCTCGTCAGGCAGTTCATCACATTGTCGCCAAATTACAGGAGAAAAATGTGATTTCTCTGAAGTATCAGACTTTGCACTGGACTGGATTAATGGTCCCTACTCTACAGGGTAAATTTATGTATACAGTGATAATATCTTCTGATTGAGCCTTTTATCACTTTCTTTTATACAAATTATTTTGATACATTATACAAAATCCCTGGAAACCATACGCTAAATAAACGAAATAAAAAGACGAATTAATGATATAAGTACAGCGATAGCAGTGATAGTACCAGTACTTCAAAAATTCGATAGGAATGTACTCGGGCAAGGTCGTCAACTTGCTCAATACGTTTATCGTTGAATAAAAAGTAAGCCGAGGTAAGCATATGTTTGTTATGAAAAGTAGCACCGCCTTTTTTGTGACTGCCGGTGCACCGTACTTTTAACTTTGTTCGACTACTCTGCGCTGGCTATACCGTATTAGGATACGTGATAAACAGATCTAAAGATGGTTATCACTGACCGTAATAGATACGCTGAGGACAACAAAATTGTGATCACAGACAGGAATAAAATGAACATAGTCCACACTTCCTGAATCACTGTTTTATGCACGAGTAAGATGCAGCTTGTGAAAGATGTAGACTTTTCTCCTCCAGCTCGGCTTCTATGTGTCTGAAGAAACTGACGGTGCTGTAATGGGTAGCCCTCTTTCTTCCATTATAGCTAATCTTTTTATAGAAGACTGAGAAGACAAATGACTTCAGTCGGCTCTTTTGAAACATACATATTTTTGGAGGTATGTAGATAGCAGTTTTGTGGCACGACCACATAGGGCAGCTACGCTTCCTGAATTTTTACAGCATCTCAGCCTCCGCCGTAACATAATTTGCTTCATCGTGACAGTAGAGTCAGATCAGCTGTTTGCAGGTGTTATGGTTCGTAGAAAAGAATAGGGCTTCTTGCATCACAGTGTGTTTGATTAATCTACACACACCGGACTGCATCTACAAGCTGCGAGTTGTCATTACGCATTCCAACGTAGCAGTGTGTTACGGACATTCGTGGGTAGGACTCGACTATGTCAGAGCTACAGAGCTTGTCTGCAGAGCTTAGCCATGCCCACTCTGTATTTGTCCAGAAAAGGTACTCTGATAATCAGATTTGCAATGCATTTCAACAAGCGCGCATTAAAGCTCGAGCGCAGCCAGAAGGCATTGAGAAGTCGATTAGGGTGGTTTTGCTGCCTTATGTTGGCGGTGTGTCCTTCAAGATAGGCAGGCCCTTCATGAAACACCGAATAAAATGTCTTCCGTGCTCCGGCGCGAGGGCTAACGATGCTGTCTTCTGTAAGAGACGACGGTTTTATCTGTCGCTGTTGGTGTGGGTGATGGGTGACCTCTATTGTCTCTTTATGATACTATACGGATCGGTCGCTTTATAGCCCATATATATTTGTTACAGAACTGATTCTTAACCCCTTTATGTAACTAGATAAGTCAACGAATAATATGTACAAATAAGTGAAATGACTGGATAAATCCCGCGGAGGTGATGATGTTGACAAAGCCACATGATTATAGTTTAAACCCAACAAATTTTTACTGAATTGTGTTAAACATTAATGACAGATTGAAATGAAAGAAAATTAAACAATAATGTATATAACGTGAACAGAGCATTGAAACCAAAAATATGTACATGGAAGGTTTATTTAACTGCACATTAATGCACGAAAATGAACCACAAATACTCATAGTCTGAAAGTGCAGTTTCCCAGTGTCAATGACGATGTAAACTAAAGTTCGCTTTCCCGACTAACCACTGCGAAAACGATGTACAATGGCGGTAGCATAATGGATGCACAATTTTCCTCGAAATCATATTCTCTAAAGTTACCCAACAGAGATTCGCACGACCTACGTTGTCCTCCTTCCAGTGGTTCCCATTCATAAATAGAACGAAAAACCAGACAATTTGAAAATACTTTATTTTTAATTGTGGACTACGTTCGGGCCGAGGCCCATTTTCAAATCAACGTAACACAGTCGGAAATTGCATTTCCGAAAGTGTCAGAAAAATGTGTGACATACATTCACAGTGTACGGATTTCCATTTATATTCTCCGAGAATTTCTGTCACACTTTCCTAAAGGATACATCTAGCGTCTCGTTATGTGATTAGTTCGAAGTATTTTATCATGCCTCATCAATGTGATTTCCAAACACTGGAACTGTGCTCTAGAATTAGTCCCTCTTGGGCCCTGTATGCGATTTCCTTTAGACAGCCGGCCGGAGTGACCGAGCTGTTCTAGGCACTACAGTCTGGAACCGTGCAACCGCTACGGTTGCAAGTTGGAATCCTGTTTTTGATGTCCTTAGATTATTTAGGTTTAAGTAGTCCTAAGTTCTAGGGGACTGATGACCTTAGAGGTTAAGTCCCATAGTGATCAGAGCCATTTGAACCATTTGAACCTTTAGACATGCGTTACACTTTCCCAGAAACCTTCCAACAAACGTAGCTCTTTCATCTTCATTTCCTAATAAAGATTTTACGAGGTCGTCTCATTCCATATCACTTTTTATTATTGACTCCAAACACTTACACAAAGTCAGATGATGCAGAAATTCTCCAGTAATCGTGCGATTGAGTTCTATTGAGATCTTCATCTTTGTTAGAGGGTTATCTTGCATTTATCATATTGAAAGTGAGCTGCTAGATAGAAACATCGTCCAAGTCTTTCTGCGTTTCCGTACGATCGCCCAAATATGATATTTTTCTCTAGGCAACAGCTCTCTCTGCGAACAGTGTGAGAGAGCTTGTGATTGTTTAACGGGCAGCCAAACCTGAATTTCTAGTACCGATAGTAGTCTACTAGCCAACCATTCAGAGATTCGTTGAATAAAAACCAGATTTGGGGGCATATGTAAGTATACTGCCAGAGACTACGTTTCACGATCTCGAAGGCGCCTGCGGTGTGGGCAACCCGCGCAACAGCCTCTGCACTACCGCCGCACACATTCGCCGTCGCCGCAAGGAGACGACCCAACACCAGCATCTGTCTTTTGGGAGATGGTATGAACCGCAAGGTAAAGAAAATGTTAGCAGATGTTATTGTTGTTTATAGTGAGAATGTTGTCCCTTTGTCGAGGACTATAAAAATTTAATTCTTGGTACAGCTGCTTTCAAAGGGTTATTGATTGCGTCACTACCGTCATGCTGCAAGAACTTAGCGGAGTTTTTACCCTCTCCTTCACGCAAAAGTGTTTGTGTGTGTGTGTGTGTGTGTGTGTTTGTGTGTGGGAAAGGAGGAGAAGGAGAGTATGGAGTTATATGGGTGACATACTAAAAAAATGTGTGTGAAATCTTATGGGACTTAACTGCTAAGGTCATCAGTCCCTAAGCTTACACACTACTTAACCCAAATTATCCTAAGGACGAACACACACACCCACGTCCGAGGGAGGACTCGAACCTCCGCCGGGACCAGCCCCACAGTCCAATGACTGCAGCGCCCTAGACCGCTTGGCTAATCCCGCACGGCGTCATACTAAAACCACATCATTTTGTACAGTCACCCCTCCGTCCTTCATACAAGCAAATCACTGGATTTTTAAGACACAATATGTAGGGTATTAGGGGTGTAGGTACAGAAAGTGTGATAATTGACACTTTAATACTGGTATGTGCCCACTTCCGTGTGTTAGTAGTTTTTATTTGTACTTAACAGTCTTTCCACAAACAAATCACTTAATTTACTACCTGATATTTTCTGCACGGTCGTCATTGTAATACGAAGAGGATTATGCCTGTAGTACAGACTGTCCACTTCGCGTCCACGTGACCGCACTTCAATAATTAATGGCTTCCTTGTGCCACGCATACTTGGAGCTACTAACCAACATAAAAACATACTACTCCTAATAGCTATAATTATTAGACCCCAACTGAAGTTGATGCTGACGTATGTGGATCTCTACCCCTAAAACGCCGTGTTTCATTTTTATACTCACAAAATCATATAAGATATCAAGAACACTTTCTCTCATAAACTGAATGATGAAAGTCAATGGAGGAGTTGTCCTATTTGAAGGCGTGCTATGTACGACGTCCACATTTTGCGGCTATGTAGACACGATATCAGAGTAGTCTGCTACAGACAGGTGTCTGATGAACAGCATGTCGTATTAATCGATGCAAGACGCTTGCGTCATTATATAAGAACTCGGGTTTCCAGTGACCTTCGGTACCGCAAGACAATGTTTTCGTAATTTTGGATAGTATGGTTTGGAGATCTTTCGGCGATCTATTATAAACAATCAGTTAATAAAACTGTCCAGCTCGCAACAATCATTTACTTAAATGGTTCTTACGTTTTTGATTCTTTTATTAACTGACAGTGTTTCCATTCTCGTAAACCGCCGCACAAGACCTTTGCCAATTTTATTGATGGTACATCCTGTAGGTAAGTGAATGAAATATATTTTTAGTATGTTATATAATTTTATCGGCTAGCTCTTTGTATGCTGAATTTACTTCTTGCAGCATCTTTAGGAACATCGTGGATCCGGTAGCAAGTGGGTGAACCGATCTAGGTCACGCAGTGGTTAGAAAACTGAACTTGCATTCCGGAGTAAGACGGTTCAGATCAGCGTCCCGCCATCCAAGTTTCGCTTTTCCATGATTTCTATAAATCGATGCAGACAAATGAAAGGATGGCTCCTTTGAAAGGACAGTGTCGATATCCTTTGCTATCTTTGAGACGTTCCGAGTTTGTGCACCATATCTAATGAACTCGATGTCAATGTGACGGTAAACACTAATCATCCTCCCTTCAAGTAGATGGTGCAGTGTAATATTTCGCGTTTCACCAGCCGTGTGCTGGCTTAGATGCTGAAGATCCAGGCTCCCCTTCAAACTCGACTTCTGATCTGGAGACAACACCGCTTCGTCCACAAGACGATCATAGGTGTTTGACGAAAGTACATCAAGTCGCCAGAGACATACTGGTTTATTGTCTGTCTACTGCTGAGTCGGACTGCCACCAATTAGAACGTGGAGAATCAGGAAACCACGCACACCATAGCTGTACGAAGGGAAATGCACAGCTTAGACTTCACCAGCCGACGACCGACATCACATCCCGTGCCTTCGCTTTGCTTATGGTCGCTCAGTGCACATGAATTACTTTTTATTTAATTTTTATTGGTTTTGCTGCTCATACGTTGGTGTTCAAAACTTAAGGACTAAAGTAACTTTTGCATGATGTGTTACTGACAAGTAAAATATCTCGATGAAACTTGGACCGTGCATCGAAATAACTGCTACTGTAAAGTGCAGAAGATAACTGAAAGAAATACGGAATGAGACGAACAGAAATGATACTTTCATTCAAAGTCAATAATTGCACTGAAGTTACTAGCTATTGATGTTGGTCCCCTGGGTGTTACAAACGATCGCACGTGGTTCTTAATAAGGTGTGCCATCACCTGAGACGTCAATGAATGGTCTGCAACGTGCTTCTATGCTGGCCACAAGGTCGCTAAGCATTGGTTGTTGTAGGGGGGTCCATTCCTCCACCAACTTGATGGTCATTTGCGCACGTGGGCGCTCTGCAGTACATCTCGAAATACATATTTAATTTCGTTTTCTTTATTAATATCTCACCTGATTTTGTATTAGTTATAAGTTCTTCTAATGGTGCACAAAAAAAGATATCAAAGGGATGTAAGCAAATAGAGCCCACGTCCACGTGGCGGGAAACGGGCAACGGTGTGAGTGGGGACGGGAGCCGGGGTGGTGTTACTTTCAGTCACACAGGACCCCGGACCCAGCACAGCGGCTAAATGGCAACATACGACCCACCATAAGAAATTAGACGGTGGGTCATAAAAAATAAGCAGCTAGTGAAAAAAAAGTACATCTCGGCAACGCAACCTACACTTGCCCGGTGGGATTTAAGTCGGTGGAAAGGGCAAGCCGATCCATTCGTCGTATATATTTTCGTTCCAAAATCACCTTCGCCTTCGCTGTTAAATGCGGTCGTGCTTTGTCACGCACAAAAATGAAGTCAGCGCCGAATGTACTTCTGGAAATACTCACGTGGGGAAGGAGTACAGTTTTACAGTAACGGTGCCCGATGAGATTTGGAAGTCAGTAGAAATACGCAACATTATGGCAGCCGACACCATAACACCTCGACCGCTAAAATGATCACATTTGACAATGTTCCTGGTTGCATTATGTGTCAGTACCTCTCTCCACATAGGGCACGTCTAGCATTGTTGAAGATGATGATGTTTGGGTGTCAATGATGGAAACAAGCGACGTACGCTCTATCCCTGCAGCTTTCGAGCACAGGTCACAACAGACCATTCAATGTGAAAAAACGGCGTACATCAGTATTTACAGACTGCTGTGTAATTAGCTTGCGGCGGTGCAAGAGGAACCCTCATAGTGTCAAGCTCTTCGACAGGTTGTGCTCTTCAATCCTAAGACGGCTGTGATGCAACTACAAATTCTAGTCCACCCTCCACAAACCGTCTTTGCATAGTTATTACAACCTACATCCATGTCAATATGCTTACTGTATTCCCTCTGAATTTTTACTGACTCCACACGCTTACTTACCTTACGGTCCCTTTATAACACTATCCTAGGTGAGCCGTGGCGCCATTGAATTAGTAGACTGTTCTGTCTGGTGCCATTGGCTCGGGTTTGGTACCGAATATCCCTCTTGCGACCCCATTGCCAATATCTATGAGGAGGAGTTGGTATCTGTGGGTTGTGCCCTTAGAAGATCTTTGCTTGCCCGTATATATACGGCACCAAGTTTGGCGATTGGCGGTAGCGAGAAGAGGTGGTCACGAGGTCCGAGCTGCCGAAGCCACGAGCTGAGCAAGGAGGGCATGTGCAGAGCGGAGATACCGGAGTACTCCACGGGGGTCAGCGTCGACTACAAGCAGCAGGTTGACATCCTGTCGGTTGGTTGGCAGCATTCGTGTCGGACGACCGCTCATGGCATGATTGCCGTCTTCTACCTGGCTTTCATCGGCGCCACTTAGTAACCGCTCCGACGCACCGTGGATCCATGGAACTGCTTGCTGATAAAAGGGAGTAACATTCTGTAATACTCGTGGTGATTTGTTTCTTGATCTACCTGCCCTCCTTATTATTTTCTCGTTTGTACGCGACCCTCAGAGTTTTACTCTGTCGGCTCTTTGGTCGTAAATATATGCAGTAGTATTGTACTATACACTAGTTGTCGTTTGAAAATTTGTCCCACTATTATATTACCTTTTCTTTCTGGTTTGTACCCGATCATTAATGTTCGAATTAATCAGCTCTTGGCCGTAAATTAGCCGGAACAATTGTACTAAGGCACAGGTTGCCGTTAAACAAAAGAGGACCTTGTGGTTGGATTTAGCTGTTAACCGGTTCAATTCTTTCATTGCAACTGCATTTCTCAGTCATTAGTTATAATCTGAACAACCTGTTGTACTAAGCTGATCTTTTCTGTGTTTGAAAGACAGGGTCATTATTGGTGTATTTTAGCCGGATCTTGTGGTTCCGCCGAGCGAGGTCTCTTGCAATAAGTGTTCACAACTAATGTTTTAAGACGTTCCTTCAGAGAGGTCCTAATAACTGACAATCAGTTTGACTTTGAAAATATTAACAGCCAACTGTTACCAGGGCCTTAGTCAAAACAAAATTGTCATAAGGGACGGGATGGGATCCAGTTGCACCTTGGTTGCCAGTTGAAATTAAGGGGCTGGTTGCCTTGATGTAAGCCTGATCATTGTCATATTGTTTGCTAAAATGTTTAACCTTTTCGACATACAGCTTTCAAATTAAGAGTTACGACATCTGTTTTGACTAATTGAATCACTCTTGTCGTCAATGGTGCTTATATAGTTTTCATATGTCGCAGAAGGGCATTTAATAAGACAGACTGTGTCCAGCGCAGTAGTAAACAGCGCTGTTTCACCCCACCCGATGACTGACGGGCTGCAGGTCCGGCCGACTTGTAATCATTATGATATTGATTGCTGTTTTGCAATACAGCACATCAGATTTCTTTTGCAAAGGTTAAAAGCTTATTCAACTTAGGGATAAGGTCAAATGCAAATTTGTTCATTTGTTAAAGAATATTTTATGGCTACATGCTTCGATGACCTGTAAAGTTTATATATTTTTAAATGAACAGGTTGTGTGAAAAGAAAATTATATTGGTGGGTCCTTCCTTCCATGTTTTGCTTAATTCCAGTAAGAACCGCGTTTCACCAGGTATGCTGTATTACGCCGACGCTGTCACTCTTCATTCCAACAGGTTAATTGTAATTTTATTTCATTTACTGACAATATGAGAAAGCTCATGATAACGGGTTCGACTGAGAACCGTTATTGATAGCGAATCAGAAACTGTACGGTTTTTTACCGAAATCATTACTCACATAAAACAGTTTTAAATAAGCTCGGTTTTAGGTATATTCCACATGCCCCCGTACGACACTGATCGTTTAACACTGGAATCTCAAAGCGAACTGTACACTGCGCAAATAACTATACAAAAGTAAATCAGTAACTACGTTCAAACAATGCCAGGACGTACATCGTCCGAATTCCACAGCCTTGCAGCACTGACTCGACCGCCATGATACACTATGTGATCAAAAGTATCCGGACACGTGGCTGAAAATGACTTACTAGTTCGTGGTGATCTCCATCGGTAAGGCTGGAATTCAATATGGTGTTGCCCCACCCTTAGCCTTGATGACAGCTTCCACTCTCTCAGGCATACTTTCAATTAGGTGCTGGAAGGTTCCTTGGGGAATGGCAGGCCATTCTCCACGGAGTGCTGCACTGAAAAGATGTATCGATGTCGGTCGGTGAGGCCTGGCACGAAGTCGACATTTAAAAACATCCCAAAGATGATTTATAAAATTCACGTGAGGACTCTATGCAGGCAAGTCCATTACAGGGATGTTATTGTCGTGTAACCACTCCGCCACAAGCCGTGCATTATGAACAGGAACTCGATCGTGTTGAAAGATTCAATCGCCATCTCCGAATTGCTCTTCTACAGTGGGAAGCAAGAAGGTGCTTAAAACATCATTGTAGGCCTGTGCTGTGAAGTGCTACTCAAAACAACAAGGGGTGCAAGCCCCCTCGAAGAAAAACACGGTCGCACTATAACACCACCGCCTCCGAATTTTACTGTTGGCACTACACACGCTGGCAGATGACGTTCACTGGGAATTCGCCGTACCCATACCCTGCCATCGGATCGCCACATTATGTACCGTGATTCCTCACTCTGCACAACGTTTCTCCACTGTTCAGTCGCCCAATGTTTACGCTCCTTACACCAAGCATTCGTTTGGCATTTACCGGCGTGATGTGTGGCTTATGAGCAGCCAAGGTTTCTCACCTCCCGCAACACAGTAGTTGCAGTGGATCCTGATACAGTTTGGAATTCCTGTGCGATGATCTGGATAGATGTCTGCCTGTTATACATTACAGCCCTCTTCAACTGTCGGCGGTCTCTGTCAGTCAAAAGACGAGGTCGGCCTGTACGTTTTTGTGCTGTACGTGTCTCTTCACGTTTCCACTTCACTATCATATCGGAAATAGTGGACCTAGGAATGTATAGGAGTGTGGAAATCTCTCGTACAGATGTATAACACAAGTGACACCCAATTTCAATACCACGTTCGAGGTCCGTGAGTTCCGCGGAGCGCATCGTTCTACTCTCTCACGATGTGTAATGACTACTGAGGTCGCTGATATGGACTACCTGGCAGTAGGTGGCAGCACAATGTACATAGTATGAAAAACGTATGCTTTTGGGGGTGTCCGGATACTTTTGATCATATAGTGTAAGCACTTATTCCGAGCAATAACAATTACTATTGCTGAAAGCATCGTAAACGGACAGCCATTACTCTGGAATTCTGGACTCGACTAAATCAGCGTTATTTGCATTAACGTAATTTACATTCTGTGATTTAGGAAATCGATAAGAACTTCACAAAGGATGACAAATCCCACAGGCAACGGATGGGATTTAAACCGGTGGCAACGGTCAGGGCAGTTCCAACAGCTTCTCCACCTGCGATGGTCTATGCGGTCGCACTTTTTCGTCCATAAAATTGAAATCGGGGCCAAATGCACCCTGGAAAATCTCACATGTGGAGCGTGTACCGACACAGTAACGTTCACCACTGAATGTATTGTGTTCAAAGATTTGGAGGTCTGTACGCTCACGCAAATTGGACCTCCCCCACCCTAACACCTGGACCTCCAAAACGGTATGTTCGGGGATGGTCGACGTACCGTCCTGTAGCGACAGGTGGGATAAGTTAATGCATCCAGGAACATTATCGAATCGCGGTGGCTTCAGTGCACCAATCGCTTTCGCATAAAAGAGTCTATTTTTTGTCCCATTGTGTATGTCTTCTGTACTATAGTAGTTCTTTCTATCCATGGTTCATGTTTCATCGAGCTATGTTGCTTGGCAGTGACGCATCATGAAGGAGCTACTTTCGTCCCTAAGTTTTGCTCACTACTGTACATTACTGTTCTTCGAATTCGTCTTCAAAAAATTGTTCATTTGGGTACAGCAGAGCTATTCCGGCTGAAATAAGAATTTTTTCCAGCTGTGTCGCCGCATGTGGGTTTGTTAAGAGTGTTTTCTGTTACATTATTGACAGAACAGAAGAACAAACTCTAGAGGTAAGCAAACTGTGGCATATTATTGTCATAGTTAGAGAATATAACCTTAAAACTTTAGGTGTACCACGCACAATAAAGTGAAATTTTAAACTGTTATTGTTACTTGTATAAGAATACAGGTTATGCAGTGTGTGTATCAACAAATACTACTGACTTTTTCCACAGACATCTGATTTTCTACGTCTTTGGAAACGTCTGCACATGAGGCTATTTCGTCCCGTACACGTGGGGCTATTTCCGCTCAGTCATGCTACTAGTTTAACTGATGTTTTACTGCGAAATTCTTGAGAACACGTTTTCTTGGTTTCTCTTGAGATGATCCGTACATACAAAAGGAAAGGAACCAAGTGCTTCATGATCAAAGAAAGATATGAAACAAGCAGCAACAATTGTTATAGACAGCTCCTATGGCCAAAGTGCTAGCAGTTTGCTACATGTTTTCACGAAGTGTGTGTGTGGGTGCAAAAGCACGGAAAATGTTTACTTGTGGTAAATTCTTGTGATCTGACAACTGAAACACACTGGACGGTATAGTCTCTTGACTGAGTGGAATAGCCCCACCATTTTTTTGTACTGTGATTTCTGCCTCATTCACGTTTGTTTAATACCTTGTTCCTGTAAAGGAATTTCGACCTTTTATGCACTGGAATGTATCCGCAATCAAAATACATTGAGAGATTTTTAAAAAGTTTCATGCTATATTCCGAGGATCGTTCAATAAGTAGTGCCCCACATTTTTTTTCTCAGAACATATTTATTATTAAGAGTCAGAATTTGGTGTCAATATACATCAACATGTCTTGTTCATGTCCTATTTTTCTACGTTGTCTCTATCCCGTTCTATGGTTGCACGCTAACGATGTGGAACAGCATGTATTCCCAGCTGGCAAAAGCTCTTGTCCTGTAAGCGTAGCCATATCTTCACTGCATGATTGACACTCTCGTCATCTTCAAAGTGTGTTTTCCATAGAGAATCATTAAGCGGCGCAAAGAGATGAAAGTCCGAGGGTGCCAGGTCTGGACCGCAAAGTGAGGCAATGATGTCCAGCCCAAATTGGCAATGTGTTTCCGGGGTCTCAGACTTGTATGTGGGCGTGCATTATCGTGTTGGAGCAAGATTTCTGCTGGATTCTTGTCCGATGGAACACGTCGGAAACGGTTCTTGAGATTATTCAGAGTTTTCACGTATGTCTCTGAATTGATGGTTACCCTCTTCGCATCACATCCACGAGAACGACGCCATCACAAACCCAGAAGACTGTCACCATGACTTTGCCGGCAGAGGGTTCGTCTTGAATTTCTTCTTTTGTGGTGAATGAGAAAGATGCCACTCCACGGACTGCCTTTATGTTTCCGGCGCTAAGTGGTGCATCCAGCTTTCGTCCCGCGTAACTATCCGTGACAGAAGCGCCTCTCCGTCTGTCTCAAAACGCCCCAACAATTCAGATGGAATGGCCTTTCTTTGGATCTTGCGGTCCGCAATGAGCATTCGTGGAACCCATCGTGAGCACCTCTTTGAATATCCGAGAGTCTCGATAACTGCAAACGCACTTTCGATGATGATCGAGAACTATAGGGCCAATTTTCGAGTTGTGATGCGCCGGTCCGCACGTTTCGCAAGTCTGGAACAGTGGACGTCCCGGAGCTGATCATGGAGCTCTGTTTCTGCATTTCGTGGTGCTGTAACTTTGCTTACCCATCACCAAACTGTACTTCTATCAACTTTAGCAGCGCCAGACACTGCACCAAACCCACAAAACTGTACTTCTATCAACTTTAGCAGCGCCAGACACTGCAGCAAACGTTTGTGGATGTTCACCATGGTTTCTTTTTCTGCACAGATGAATTTAATAACAGCACGCTGCTTGTAACGTGAGTCGTAGGCAGACGACACTTTGACGCTGTACTATGGCCCTGCCATCTGCCAGAACAGTTCGAAACTTCACCGGCGGGCAGAAGGAACATCAAATGTGAAACACCAACAAGGACGTTTGTCTATGTATATTAATGTATTTAAAAAAATGTGGAGCATTACTTATTGAACGACCCTCGGATATAGGGCTTACAGTTGAAAAGAGTGGAATAGCTCCGCTGTACCCTGTTAAATTTATACCTATGAACTGAATATTAAAAGAAGCTTCAGGTTTGTAGCCGGTCACCTTTTAACACACTGGACCATACTGTAACTGGGCACTTGTCAGTCCACCTCAGGTGATCCAGTGACGACAGTCTGAAGAAAGTACTTCGAATAAAAAAGTTATAAACAGACGGAGTGTCGCAGAGAGTGAGTGAGAGAGAGAGAGAGAGAGAGAGAGAGAGAGAGAGAGAGCGAGAGAGAGGGGGGGGAGAGAGCGGCCAGCGGGCGATAGCAGAGTTATCCGCGAGCAGCTGGCGCTTCGTGCGCTGTGGCGCCGGCTGCATCTCGTATCTCTGCGGCGGGCCGACTGCGCGCGTGCGGCTCGCAGATAATGCGCGCCCACGCAGCCACGCACGTGCGTTGCGCTGCGGACACACACACACACACACACACACACACACACACACACACAGAGTCGCACGCGACCATGCGTGAACGCGCGCTGGCATGTAGTGGCGCAGAGAGGCGGGAGTGAGGTTCCGCGCAGAGAGCTGGCGGCGAGCGCGCGCGTCAACAAGGCGCCGCTGTCTCCTGTCCTGTTCTGTTCCTGGAAGCAGTAGCCGGGTGGCCGGCCTGCCGCTGTCCGCCCTGGCTGGACCGCGGACCGCCTCCTCCAGTCCGCTCCAGCGCACCCACTCTCGTCTGCCTGGTGGTCTGAGGCACTTCCAACGGCTCGGTATTTTGGAGTCACACCTAGTTCATACGTGCTTTTTACATTTAATATCCATTAAGTTTAATAGAAATGAGGAACTGTTCGTTGACCATCAGTTTGGTTTTGAAATACAGGTAATTCACAATGTATACAGTAACTAAGTCGGAACAATAATAATGGATGATCAAAAACGATGTGGCCCTATTAGAAAGGTTACAATAGTGGGATGCACTCTGCGCCCTACTGTTCACTTTATACACCGGAGAACAATTAACTAACTGGCTGGTTCGTTTCTCCACAGTGTGAGCTCAACTTCGCTACAGCTAATATCTACCTAAATGTCAGCTTCAGTGAATGCAGTGTTCACACAAACGCCTCCTCTGCGACATACAGAGCGTTATGCACCCCACTCTGCACTTGACGCCAGTTGAAAGAAGAGTCCCCGAAAATTTCGTTCTTGTCTTTCTCGTAGCTGAACTGTCTCCCCGCAAGGGTTCTTTCGATTTCCACGTCATGGCTTATTTTGACCAATAGGAGCGTTCCTCTTATTTTGTAGGAACTCTCTCTGCCGATCGCAAGGACCCTACCATTAAACTGTGTCAAAATCTCGGCACTTTACTCCTTCCTAATTCGTTTCCGCCTATTGGTCGTTTCGTGACCACTCCAGACGCCTAAAAGTTACATCCGTACATCACATGTCTACCACTCGCTGTTCACGTGATCAACTGCGTCACTGTTCATATCCATTTGGAATCCCAATATGCAGTTTTCTAAAGCTTCTTTGTGTCCCACTTCTGGTGGCCCGTTAGCTGCACTCCCGTATGCATCACCTGTCCGGTCGCTGACTCCGACTGTCGGATGCGCCCTAAGAGGTTTTCGTGGTGCCTCCCATGGTGCGGCCTCTGCTTCTGCCCACGCCCGCTTCCACACAAAACGTTTTCTCTCGCTGCTTGTTTCACCTTCTGCTCATTGACATGCTTTACATAGGAGTTAATATCGTCGGTTGAGTGTCACGTCTTTTGCATTACATACTTATAGGCAAATCTGCTCATTACTGCTGAAGCAAGTTGGGTGTCATATTCACCTTCCCGTTACGATGCATAAAACTCTTATGTAAGGTGTGAAATTGACCTTACATTTATCCTGACACTTTACAAGCAATCTCTTGGTTACAT
Organism: Schistocerca gregaria; assembly: GCF_023897955.1. Taxonomy (NCBI): domain Eukaryota; kingdom Metazoa; phylum Arthropoda; class Insecta; order Orthoptera; family Acrididae; genus Schistocerca; species Schistocerca gregaria. Next base: position 799,374,101 of record NC_064921.1, on the reverse strand, counting down.
AAAAGCGCTGAAGTTACACGATCAACTAATTTTTATTATATTCTCCTTGCATTCTGTAAGGAATGGACTTACATTGAATGGTGTGCGATCCTAATTATGTGCAAACGATAACTAAAGAAACAAGAAAGCAAAGACATTCATTTATGTTTCTTTCCCAACCAATTTTACCAATACTACCGATAGTCATACCATTTAATACATCATTTATGTAATGTACCAAAACTACTGAACCGCTGCTTTGATAGAGTGCAACTCTTCATGTAACATATTCTCTTCCACTGGGGCGTTTTTCCGTAACTCACAAAGGCATTTTTCAGTCTAACATGGGAAAATTTGACTCTGACATACAGACGAAAACGTATTATACTATTATCGTCTGCACTGAAGAAACAGGTCGGCATGGAATCGATGCCTTTGCAGTAAGTAAATTCATACACGATGTGCGTATGGGCAAACTCTTCAGCCGTGAACTACCCATACCGCCATATGCCACTGTTTGTGTACAACTAATATTGCCTGAAAACTGAAGGCGAGACAAAACCGAGCAGTAGTGATCCAAGCCTGACGACGGAGAATACTCGAACGTTACAGTTGTCAGCAGCAAGTACCATGAGTGACTAGAACAGGTTTCTTTCCAAACCTTCTACATTTGCGGTGTTGCGCCGTTATTTACAGCGCAATACAGACACATAGTTTAATCACAGTGTACCAAAATACTCATAAAATATCGCTGAATAGCCTACGAAATACTGACGATGGATTTCGGGTTGACTCCTCTTTACATCAACGTCAACGTGTGTGTCTGCTATACGGAGGATCCAGATTTCCTGGTACTGCCAGTGATACTGGTGGGATGACTGATATGGGCAGTACTTAGAATTGTGATGACAGGGAAACTATAATGACACAGGATGACAGCGGCCGGTCAGCATCAAGCGATGGTCCTCTGGACCTGATCATGATATTACTTTTTGTCTATTTGTGACCCTACGTACAGATCACTTCACGATTCTGTATCACTACAGTTAAATTTACTTCGTAAAATAAAGCAATGTGACTGAAAGATTGTCAGATAACGATGCAGATTCCGTAACAAAGTATATTTACACAAGACTTGGGCGGCAATCTGGTAGATTCCCAGGTTCCACTCGCCCTACTGTGAAGTAGCAACTTCCCCTTGCTAATCCTTTATGTGCAGCTTCAGAGGCGCTATGTTCCCTAGCGTCTGCTTGAGATGTCCTATACATCTATTTAGCACGAATGTCATCATGAATCCCACCTTCTTCGTTTCTCATGATAAGTGAGAGGTTTATTACCAACTTAATAGAATTTCTGTCCGTCCAATCCAGTCTGCTACTTCCCCTACTAGACACCGTGTGTCCTGCTTCAACCAATAGTAAAACACTGTTCAGATTCGCTACCAACCTGGTAAACTGTTTATGAATATTTGTACGCCGTATCAGGGAGATTTCTGCAGCCTTCCTTCTCTTTTCAAGCTTCCAGGAACATTCACTCTGGTTACAAGCTTACTGTTGTCCCTCCAACGGAATTTGGGTGGAGGAACAGAGAACTTTCTGTTCTGATTATTTACTTCCTGGTTGTCGCCAAGAGATGACTGCGTGGTTCGAAGATGTTAAGTGTCGTTTTTTGATAAAAGGTTGAAGTATTAGTTTCATATTTCAGGGTCTGTGCTCCGAGGAGCTCGCTTTCATCTGACTGCTCGTGTATCTTGGACGTGGAATTCATTGGGTGATTTCACCTGTTAATTTGAAAAGACAAGTTGCGCAGTTGAGGAACCCTGATTTTGTTTTTCTTTCACCCTACCTAACGATGTCAATCGAAGCCCCTCATTAATATCTTCACCCTTGATTTTAGTTTTCTGCTTTTTTCCCAACAGTAACATGTCAATAAGATGCCACCTGTATTTTTTTAAACTTCAGTAAAGATTTGGTAACTGTGAAATCGATCTGCTTTGATGAAACCTGCTTACCACAACTTTTCCCGTGATTGGGTGAAATTTATTTGCCGATATAAGCAGCAACACACTGTTGTTTTTTCAATGTGCTGGCGTTTCTCTTGTGGAATGTTACGTAATATACAATGTGAAGTGGAATATTGCTTAGTATTTAACGCTGTTAATTGTGGTGGTGAGTGGGTAGCAATCACACGCTTTTATTTCAGAGGTCAGACCGGTTACTAATGCAGACTAGTTTCATGTTATATGCATACAGCCAGAACTGAAGTGCGTATCAGAGGGCACTGAGGTCGCAAGCAAAGTATTAAAAGCAAAGTACTTGTAGCTACCAAACAAACTACCTTTTCTAAAAAACTACGGGAATTCAGCCGTATCCGAACCTTGTCTGGTACTAATATATCGGCTGTAAACCGTAAACCGTTCAGAAGTTTTCAGAGCAAAGCAGAAAGTCTGACGGCAAACTTTTTTTTCCTTTTATTGCTGTTTCTACCAGGGTAAGCAAATTATTATCCGCAATGCAGTTACATATTTGTTTATTTTGGTAGTACTGTCGTTTTACGTTAATGAAGTATGCTTTGTTTATTTGTTGTTATGTCTTTGCAATTTTCAAGCTGCTAGGTTAGTTTCGTTATCGCTGCCGTGCTGTTAATTATTGCTGCTCCGCTGTCTATTTGCACCAAAGAAAAGCAACGTTCAGTGATCCATTTTTTGTGGTCGGGAGGAGTATCAGGGGCAGAAATTCATCGAAGACTTTGGGTACAGTACGGGAACAGTGTTTTGCCACAACGGAGTGTCTACGAATGGGTTGAAAAATTCGGAAATGGTCGCACAAGTGTTACGCTCGATGAAGGAGAAGGACGACCGTTTATTCCCTCGAATGAAGAAACCATTGAGCGTTCAGGTGAAATGATTCTGTTAGACAGACGATTAACTATTGAGGAAGTGGCACATCGTCTGCAAATTAGTCACCGTTCTGCCTAAGAAATCATCCACAACAGATTTGGGTTTCATAAAATTTGTGCAACATGGGTCCCAAAACAACTCACACAGTTGCATAAACAAACGCGCTTGGACATCAGCAAAAAAAAGAAAAAAAAATATTGGATCGCTATTGTAACGAAGGGGACAACTTCTTAGACACGATCATTACTGGTGACGAAACATGGATCCATCAATACGAGCCGGTGAGTAAACGGCAGAGTACGGAATGGAAACAGGAAACATCCAAATTCACCGTGCAAGAAAAAGTTCAAGACCCAACCGTCCGCAGGAAAACTGATTCTTACGATTTTTTGGGACGCACATGTTCCGGTACTGGGATATTATGGGGAAAGAGGCATAATAATAAACAGTGAGATGCTTACTGTCAGGCTAAAGCCTGCAATTCGAAGCAAACGCCGAGGATTGCTGTCAAAAGGTGTTGTGTTGTTGCACGACAATGCCCGTCGGCATACTGCTGCCCATGCTGCTGAAACGTTCCAGAAACTAAAATTTGAAGTACTGGATCAACATCCATATGATCCCGATCTTACCCCTGCTGACTATCACTTGTTTGGTCCACTCAAACAGGCATTAAGGGGCCGTCGATTTGCATCGGATGAAACAGTGAAAGAAGCTGTGCCTTGTACAACAATAGACCATGTGCGTTGAAACGCAAGGAAACTATGTCGAAAAATGATGTTCTTGTAAGTTTCCTATTTGATTACAATAAAATGCTATAACTACTTTGCGGATAATAATTGAATTACCCTCGTATCTCCCAGCAAGGGACATACTGGCAGCGGATAAAACCTATCTTAAACGAAAGATTACTCATATGTTTTGAAATATGTAAAAGATAGGTGACAGTACATGATTCTTTAGAAAAATCACATTGGAAGACGATTGTTATGACTTTTAAATCTTTTTAGATGATTTCAGGTTAAAGTACGTAAGGGGACAGTAAGTTCTGGTTTTCGGCGAGGGTGTTTGGATTTGCTCTTTTGGTAGTAGATAGGATGAGCCTGGTCGTTCGTGTTGCAAGTAGCATGGGGATTTCAAGATCGGAGATTGTTTTCCTGAATTTGATATCGTTTGCAGTGAGGACGGGTGAGTTCGTAGTCATATTGTGGGCACTGCTGAAAAAGGCATACTTGAGTCGTTGTCCAAGATATTTCTGGGAGATATTTCCTGCCGTTAGTCAATGCCCCGTTTACTGTAAGTTGGTCTATGGTGCGATTGATTCTGAAAATGCTCTTAAGTAGCGAGATCCATTATCATTTGGGATGTGTAGTGCCTTGCATACATTAAGGTCCGGTAGCAAATTCAATTCGCTTTGGAATCCTTCGTCGATGGGTTATAAATAATCCCCTTTAATTTCTGTTGTGAACTTTGGATGTCGAGGTGGAGACTGGAGGGTTTGTGAGGGGTGTTATGGATGCATTTCCTCAAAAAGATGGGTTCATTCTGAGTGGTGTTGAATGATAACGTGGCTATTTGTTTTGGTATTGATGAAATCTCTCCTGGAGATGAGTTGCTGACTTTCTGATGATAGTGTATATTTCTGAACATGGTTAGGGAACGTCTTCGTGTTTCAGAACACGGGGCCACGTCTGATAGTTAGAAATAGGAAGAGGAACCTACTGGCTTTTAAGGTTCTAGAGTAATTTCGACCTGCATGTCCTCATTCCATCAGCAAAGTTAACACCACGTTACCGGTGTGTCTACGACAGAATACCAGGCCCACGTGTCGTGCCGTCAACTGTGCGGCCCCTGGCGACAAACAGTGTGTGACGTAGACGGGCCCGCCCACGCAGTGACGTCAGCTGGGGCAATGTGACGCGTTCAGCTCAGCTCGGCTGAGCTCGGCTCAGGCGGCTGTGTTTGTGTTTGTGTTTGCTGGGTGGCTGAGGCGCGTTTGCGGAGGGGCTTAGCGCGGCTGCGTCTGCGTCTGGCGTTACGTCAGAGAACCGCTGGGCGCATCTGGCGGCTGCGATAACGCCCGCTTCCTGACGCACTGCTCTCTTATCTCACCCATCTTACTGTTCATTCACACTCGAGAGAGCTGCAAGGACACTCAAAGTTCTTAACATATCGTTGGAACAGTGCTTCCATTTCCTTTGTTTGAACAAAAACACTGGCTAGAAGTTCGGTACAGGTAGAAAATCTGACACCCAACCCTAACTATTGGTTTGGTGCAGTTACTTAAGGAATTAACACTGAGAAGTACAGTACGATCCAAATTATCGTTCCCACCAACAAATTTTACTTAGGTACGAGATGAGTTCAATAAGTAACGCAACACTTTTTTCTGAAAGCAGTTTAGTTTTATTCAGGACTCCAATAAACCAAGTTATTCCTCACTCACTAGGCTATTAAACCCTATTTTCCACGTAATCCCCTTTCAATGCTACGGCACTGCAGGGTCTGTATACACACAGTATACAGGGTGATTCACGAATACATGCAAATATTGTGATATGTTATTATACATGTAAAACTAAAGAAAAAAGTTCATCTAAGCATTGGTCCTCAAACATTTAGTTCCGGAGTTACAGCTAAAAAAAGATTTTGCCTGAAATTTAGCAACTTCGCTAATATGAAGCCATCGAAAAACTGCACAATATTACAGTAGAGCACGATTTCCGTTTATTTTGTTGTTACTGGTCTGGTGAATCTAAAAAAAACATGTCCCAGACGTGCATCTGCAATAGTTTTCCAGAACAATGACATATACGTTTCTACATCCTTATTGGAAACTGAACAAATTTACTTGTGTAATAATATTTGCTTCTCTGAATGTTCTGGAAAATTACTGTAGATACACATCTGGGACATGGTTTCTTTTATTAACTGTAACTCTGTAACTAAAAATTTGCGGACCAATGTTTATATGAAACTCTTTCTTTAGTTTTACTTGTAGAATTACATATTAAAATATTTGCATATCTTCGTGAATCGCCCTGTTAATGCCCCCGTGGTACCACTATAATGGTCGATCTCGTAGCCAACGTATTACTGCATCAACAACCTCGCGATAATTTACGAACTGATTCCCGTGGATTGCATCCTTCACTGAGGAAAGGAGATGGAAGTCTGGCCTGTGGAGTGGGTGACGAAGAACAGACCAATGGCGTTTTGTGAGCTCCTCTCTGGTCCGCAGTCTTGTCTGCAAACGTAATAACCCCTTCAGAGTGTCAAATGATGTTTTGTGAGTTCCTCTCTGGTCCGCAGTCTTGTCTGCAAACGGAATAACCCCTTCAGAGTGTCAGAAGACAGTCACCATGATTGTACCGGCTACGGGTGAGGCTTTTAAATCGATGTATGTTTGCAGGTGGGGCATATTCAGCCACCAAATAATTTTTAAAATTCATGGTGAAACCATCAGCTGTCATTTATTTTGCACAGTTCGCAACTAGTTTCAGTAAATGATTATTATCAAGTAGGACTTTCTCTTCGGATAAGTGGTGTGGTAGCACTCTATGGATTGCCATTTTGTTCCCGGTTCGAATTGATGAAGCTATGATTCAAAAATTTGTCACGATCAGCGTGCATCCAATAGAGGATCCAATAAGAGGAGTTTCAATCAAAAGGCAGAAGGCTTTATCTTAAAACATTTCATGAAAATTGGGTTGAAGGCCCCATTCAAAAGCATAACAATCTTATGCCTTAAGGGCAAGAGAAGAAGATTAATTTAAGAGATATTAAAACTCGGCTGAAGGCACTCACCAACAAATAATTTAACAGCTTAAGCCCTAGAAGAAGAGTTTCAATTTTAAAGGGGAGAAGGCCGTATCCTAAAACATTTCATATAAAATAAAGAATAACAGTCTCATGCCTTAAGGGCAAGACAAGGACATTAATTTAAGAGATATTAAAACCCGGCTGAAGGCCACAACAAATATGTTTAGCGGCTTCAGGCCTAGAAAGAGATTTAGTCTAAAAGGCAGAAGGCCTTATCTTAAAACCCCTCCAGTAAAATTCGGCTGAAGGCCCCATATAAAAATATAACAATCTGATGCCTGAAAGGCAAGACAAGAACATTAATTTAAGAGATACTGATACTTGGCTGTAAGCCACACATCAACCAAATAACTAAAGTCCAAACAGGGGAATTACTACATAACACACAAGGAACGGCACTCAGAAGCTTCCAAAGGTCGGCCTGGGACTGTAACACTAACGCCCATTTAGGTGAGACAGGCAGCATGTCCAACGACTTATTAATCTGGAGGCAACCCAACCACCAGACAGCCGATCGACCAATCAACCAAATCAGTTCTGCTCCACGCAGCCAGGAAAACGACCATGAGATTTCACTACACGACACACAGAATATTGGCTCCCACCAACGACCAACAACACCTCAGCTGTCGAACTGCACGCCACACTGGACAGCAACAACACGACGAGGAAAATACACTGAATAAAATTACGTCAACGACCAGGGCAGGTAACCAGAAAGTCAATGGCCAAAAGGCAGAAGATACCGCTGGTGAACTTCCATAACAGGGAATAAATTAAGTTAAATTTCACAGGAAGACGGCTGGAATCTTAGCTGACTTAAATACACACAAGTTGTTGCTCGCGGGAATGTCCCAAAAGGGACAGCCAGGATCAAATGAAGAAATGTAAACAGTTGAGGCTCGATAGTAAGTTAAAGTTAGGACTCAACTTTCATGTCCAAGATCGGTGGCGACGAACTTCGTAGCACTCGCAAGCAGCACCTCACACTCCAACCGTGTGTGCACGCCGCCAGCGGCTCCAGCCCGACTCCGCGAGACGGGGCTTGCTTGCTGCTCCACTCCAACCGACCGACGGGACTGCTGCTCCGCCGCGACTGCACTGCTGTTGGGTCTCCCACTCACTGACTACCTGACACACGACGACCCGGAAGTACTATCGGTCGCTCCAGAGATGGTACGACAGTGCGCTTATAGATACGCGCTGCTGCTGCCACTCAGGGATAAGTAAGGCAGGAAGTTAGTGACGCCAGTAAATGGAATAAGAAAATGAGGCGGCACTACGGTAATAGAAGATGCCCAACAATTAATGGGATGAACACGAGCCGTGCATGGCTCATTGCTTGTTGTTAGGTGGGCTTCATTTGCAGGTTTTTCTTCGCAAGCTTGAGATCAAAAAGGCCTCTTAACACTGACAGGATGTTGAGATCCCAAACTTCTACTCAAACGTAAAAGCAATCTGCCTTGAATTTAGTTTTCTGTCTTGCTTTGTTGTCATTTAGGTTGCCCTGCACAATCTGGGACTGCAGATTTTCTTCTGAACACATTTGTACCTCAGCTTCGACGTTTCAGTTTCAGCTTGTTACTTCAGTATATTTCACAGTTTTGTCAATAGATAATTTCCTTGCAACTTCCCTATTCGAGAAACCTTCATATTTGAGTCCCAAAATCATCCCTTGCTTCCACGAAGAAATGTCTTTTCTTTTTCCTAAAATCTGTAAAACAAATATTTGTATAAATATATAAACTTCCTGGATACTTAATGACGTTTTTTCCACACAATTATTGATAAAATGCACACAATTCCTTAGCAAATATCAGCTGACAGAAAAGTGGAAGGAAGGCAAACCAGAGAAATCAGATGGGGCGTGATGAAACTTTCAAGTGTGTAAATGTCAATTATTGTAACTAACTGATATGTATTTCATTTCAATCTTCGTCGTATCAAATAAAGAACTATATCTTCTAAGGATATATACCGTAGTGTATTTTTTCAGTAATTATTCCAAAGTTTGCTGGCGTGAACAGAGATCACTTCAGAAGATCATAAACTTGCTTTTCTAAAGCAGTTAGCATCAAAGTTCAAGTGTTGAAGCAAGAAAGGTCAATAATTAATAAATAATTTTAATGTAGAAGAAGTTTGGTAGGTAGGAACGAGGCACTGGCAAAGTTGAAGCTGTGAGGACGAGTTGTAAGTCGTGCCTGGATGGTTCCGTCGGACGCCGCCACGGTAGCTCAACGTGTTCGGTCAGAGAGCCGGTGGCCCTTTGTAATAAAAAAAAACTGAGTAAAGGAATCAACAGTCAAATTGAATAGAATCATGTGACGTCCGCCAAGACCAAACGCAACGAACAACACCGAACACAATGAAATAAAAAAAGGGTAGCTGGTGCACTTTCCCGTGAAACGCAAAGGTCCCGATTTCGAGTCTCGGTCCGGCGCACAGTTTTATTCTGCCAAGAAGTTTCAAGTTTAAATTTTAACGTAAGCTAAAATAGAATCAGAACTCTAACTAGGGATATTATTTTGGACTGTACTATACGCAAGTTCGCCTCCCCCCATGAACCGTGGACTTTGCCGATGGTGGGGAGGCTTGCGTGCCTCAGCGATACAGATGGCCGTACCGTAGGTGCAACCACAACGGAGGGGTATCTGTTGAGAGGCCAGACAAACGTGTGGTTCCTGAAGAGGGGCAGCAGCCTTTTCAGTAGTTGCAGGGGCAACAGTTTGGATGATTGACTGATCTGGCCTTGCAACGTTAACCAAAACGGCCTTGCTGTGCTGGTACTGCGAACGGCTGAAAGCAAGGGGAAACTACAGCCGTAATTTTTCCCGAGGACATGCAGCTTTACTGTATGATTAAATGATGATGGCATCCTCTTGGGTAAAATATTCCGGAGGTAAAATAGTCCCCCATTCGGTTCTCCGGGCGGGGAATACTCAGGAGGATGTCGTTATCAGGAGAAAGAAAACTGGCGTTCTACGGATCGGAGCGTGGAATGTCAGATCCCTTAATCGGGCAGGTAGGTTAGAAAATTTAAAAAGGGAAATGGATAGGTTAAAGTTAGATATAGTGGGAATTAGTAAAGTTCGGTGGCAGGAGGAACAAGACTTCTGGTCAGGTGACTACAGGGTTATAAACACAAAATCAAATAGGGGTAATGCAGGAGTAGGTTTAATAATGAATAGGAAAATAGGAATGCGGGTAAGCTACTACAAACAGCGTAGTGAACGCATTATTGTGGCCAAGATAGATACGAAGCCCACACCTACTACAGTAGTACAAGTTTATATACCAACTAGCTCTGCAGATGATGAAGAAATTGAAGAAATGTACGATGAAAGAAAAGAAATTATTCAGATAGTGAAGGGAGACGAAAATTTAATAGTAATGGGTGACTGGAATTCGAGTGTAGGAAAAGGGAGAGAAAGAAACATAGTAGGTGAATATGGATTGGGGCTAAGAAATGAAAGAGGAAGCCGCCTAGTAGAATTTTGCACAGAGCACAACTTAATCATAGCTAACACTTGGTTTAAGAATCATGAAAGAAGGTTGTATACGTGGAAGAACCCTGGAGATACTAAAAGGTATCAGATAGATTATATAATGGTAAGACAGAGATTTAGGAACCAGGTTTTAAGTTGTAAGACATTCCCAGGTGCAGATGTGGACTCTGACCACAATCTATTGGTTATGACCTGTAGATTAAAACTGAAGAAACTGCAAAAATGTGGGAAATTGAGGAGATGGGACCTGGATAAACTGAAAGAACCAGAGGTTGTACAGAGTTTCAGAGAGAGCATAAGGGAACAATTGACAGGAATAGGGGAAAGAAATACAGTAGAAGAAGAATGGGTAGCTCTGAGGGATGTAGTAGTGAAGGCAGCAAAGGATCAAGTAGGTACAAAGACGAGGGCTGCTAGAAATCCTTGGGTAACAGAAGAAATATTGAATTTAATTGATGAAAGGAGAAAATATAAAAATGCAGTAAATGAAGCAGGCAAAAAGGAATACAAACGTCTCAAAAATGAGATCGACAGGAAGTGCAAAATGGCTAAGCAGGGATGGCTAGAGGACAAATGTAAGGATGTAGAGGCTTATCTCACTAGGGGTAAGATAGATACAGCCTACAGGAAAATTAAAGAGACCTTTGGAGAGAAGAGAACCACGTGTATGAATATCAAGAGCTCAGATGGCAGCCCAGTTCTAAGCAAAGAAGGGAAGGCAGAAAGGTGGAAGGAGTATATAGAAGGTTTATACAAGGGCGATGTACTTGAGGACAATATTATGGAAATAGAAGAGGATGTAGATGAAAACGAAATGGGACATACGATACTGCGTGAAGAGTTTGACAGAGCACTGAAAGACCTGAGTCGAAACAAGGCCCCCGGAGTAGACAACATTCCATTAGAACTACTGACGGCCTTGGGAGAGCCAGTCATGACAAAACTCTACCAGCTGGTGAGCAAGATGTATGAGACAGGCGAAATACCCTCAGACTTCAAGAAGAATATAATAATTCCAATCCCAAAGAAAGCAGGTGCTGACAGATGTGAAAATTACCGAACTATCAGTTCAGTAAGTCACATCTGCAAAATACTAACGCGGATTCTTTACAGACGAATGGAAAAACTGGTAGATGCGGACCTCGGGGAGGATCAGTTTGGATTCCGTAGAAATATTGGAACACGTGAGGCAATACCGACCTTACGACTTATCGTAGAAGAAAGATTAAGAAAAGGCAAACCTACGTTTCTAGCATTTGTAGACTTAGAGAAAGCTTTTGACAATGTTGACTGGAATACTCTTTTTCAAATTCTAAAGGTGGCAGGGGTAAAATACAGGGAGCGAAAGGCTATTTATAATTTGTACAGAAACCAGATGGCAGTAATAAGAGTCGAGGGGCATGTAAGGGAAGCAGTGGTTGGGAAAGGAGTGAGACAGGGTTGTAGCCTCTCCCCGATGTTATTCAATCTGTATATTGAGCAAGCAGTAAAGGAAACAAAAGAAAAATTTGGAGTAGGTATTAAAATTCATGGAGACGAAGTAAAAACTTTGAGGTTCGCCGATGACATTGTAATTCTGTCAGAGACGGCAAAGGACTTGGAAGAGCAGTTGAACGGAATGGACAGTGTCTTGATAGGAGGATATAAGATGAACATTAACAAAAGCAAAACGAGGATAATGGAATGTAGTCAAATTAAATCGGGTGATGCTGAGGGAATTAGATTAGGAAATGAGACACTTAAAGTAGTAAAGGAGTTTTGCTATTTAGGAAGTAAAATAACTGATGATGGTCGAAGTAGAGAGGATATAAAATGTAGACTGGCAATGGCAAGGAAAGCGTTTCTGAAGAAGAGAAATTTGTTAACATCGAATATAGATTTATGTATTAGGAAGTCGTTTCTGAAAGTATTTGTTTGGAGTGTAGCCATGTATGGAAGTGAAACATGGACGATAACTAGTTTGGACAAGAAGAGAATAGAAGCTTTCGAAATGTGGTGCTACAGAAGAATACTGAAGATAAGGTGGATAGATCACGTAACTAATGAGGAGGTATTGAATAGGATTGGGGAGAAGAGAAGTTTGTGGCACAACTTGACTAGAAGAAGGGATCGGTTGGTAGGACATGTTTTGAGGCATCAAGGGATCACAAATTTAGCATTGGAGGGCAGCGTGGAGGGTAAAAATCGTAGAGGGAGACCGAGAGATAAGTACACTAAACAGATTCAGAAGGATGTAGGTTGCAGTAGGTACTGGGAGATGAAGCAGCTTGCACAGGATAGAGTAGCATGGAGAGCTGCATCAAACCAGTCTCAGGACTGAAGACAACAACAACAACATACAAGTTCGCTGAAGCCCTAGGACATCGTACTGAAATCAGAAATCCAAAACAGCGGAGCCAGAACATATTCAGCAAGCACGTAAGCTAAATACAACCTTGGTTTGTTGTCACTGTGTGGGCAGCTTTATCCTGTTCTAGAGACCACAGGATCACAACCACTTGGCTAATATGGGTGTGCCTTGGCTGGTTGCAGTGTGCTCGCTGCCGAATTCGCGTATGTGGCACCGGCGGTTGTGGGAATGAGAATATATCCCACTTCCTCAGTCTGTGGCTACAGCACGTGCCCCATCATTATACTGGCCCTTTCAGGACTTTGTCGAGAAACTTCGATCAATTATCTACTGACACATAATCAGAACGCAGTCAGAAAAATCGTTCCTATGACACACAAGCGCTCTTTATTCACACGAAGTAGTGACAGGGATCTAAAATTGATCCCATATATCTAGATTTCCAGAAGAGTTTTGACACCATTCCCCACAAGGGACTTCTATTGAAATTGTAAACCTATGATACAGCGTCCCAGTTTCGTGGATTCTTGATTTCCTGTCAGAACGCTCACAATCCGCAGCGGCTCACGGAAAGTTGTCAAGTTCCTCAACGAAGTGTTATAGGCCCTCAATTGTTCCAGGAGTAATGATCAAAATTAGCTGCCTTGAGGCAAATCTCTTCTACTGCAAGCTGCTTTTCATAGCATGAGCCGGCCGCGGTGGTCTCGCGGTTCTAGGCGCGCAGTACAGCACCGTGCGACTGCTACGGTCGCAGGTTCGAATCCTGCCTCGCGCATGGATGTGTGTGATGTCCTTAGGTTAGTTAGGTTTAAGTAGGTCTAAGTTCTAGGGGACTAATGACCACAGCAGTTGAGTCCCATAGTGCTCAGAGCCATTTGAACCATTTGAACCATAGCATGAGAGGTGATAATTAAGGATCAAAACAAGAAAAAATATGTCCAGTAAACATGACGTTCAAACTGTGTACGGCAAGAGCTATGAGCAGTTGTTCATAATCGCTACTGCGAATTGCTTCACTTATAATGTACACTCCTGGAAATTGAAATAAGAACATCGTGAATTCATTGTCCCAGGAAGGGGAAACTTTATTGACACATTCCTGGGGTCAGATACATCACATGATCACACTGACAGAACCACAGGCACATCGACACAGGCAACAGAGCATGCACAATGTCGGCACTAGTACAGTGTATATCCACCATTCGCAGCAATGCAGGCTGCTATTCTCCCATGGATACGATCGTAGAGATGCTGGATGTAGTCCTGTGGAACGGCTTGCCATGCCATTTCCACCTGGCGCCTCAGTTGGACCAGCGTTCGTGCTGGACGTGCAGACCGCGTGAGACGACGCTTCATCCAGTCTCAAACATGCTCAATGGGGGACAGATCCGGAGATCTTGCTGGCCACGGTAGTTGACTTACACCTTCTAGAGCACGTTGGGTGGCACGGGATACATGCGGACGTGCATTGTCCTGTTGGAACAGCAAGTTCCCTTGCCGGTCTAGGAATGGTAGAACGATGGGTTCGATGACGGTTTGGATGTACCGTGCACTATTCAGTGTCCCCTCGACGATCAGCAGAGGTGTACGGCCAGTGTAGGAGATCCCTCCCCACACCATGATGCCGGGTGTTGGCCCTGTGTGCCTCGGTCGTATGCAGTCCTGATTGTGGCGCTCACCTGCACGGCGCCAAATACGCATACGACCATCATTGGCACCAAGGCAGAAGCGACTCTCATCGTTGAAGACGACACGTCTCCATTCGTCCGTCCATTCACGCCTGTCGCGACACCACTGGATGCGGGCTGCACGATGTTGGGGCGTGAGCGGAAGACGGCCTAACGGTGTGCGGGACCGTAGCCCAGCTTCATGGAGACGGTTGCGAATGGTCCTCGCCGATACCCCAGGAGGAACAGTGTCCCTAATTTGCTGGGAAGTGGCGGTGCGGTCCCCTACGGCACTGCGTAGGATCCTACGGTCTTGGCGTGCATCCGTGCGTCGCTGCGGTCCGGTCCCAGGTCGACGGGCACGTGCACCTTCCGCCGACCACTGGCGACAACATCGATGTACTGTGGAGACCTCACGCCCCACGTGTTGAGCAATTCGGCGGTACGTCCACCCGGCCTCCCGCATGCCCACTATACGCCCTCGCTCAAAGTCCGTCAACTGCACATACGCTTCACGTCCACGCTGTCGCGGCATGCTACCAGTGTTAAAGACTGCGGTGGAGCTCCGTATGCCACGGCAAACTGGCTGACACTGACGGCGGCGGTGGACAAATGGTGCGCAGCTAGCGCCATTCAACGGCCAACACCGCGGTTCCTGGTGTGTCCGCTGTGCCGTGCGTGTGATCATTGCTTGTACAGCCCTCTCGCAGTGTCCGGAGCAAGTATGGTGGGTATGACACACCGGTGTCAATGTGTTCTTTTTTCCATTTCCAGGAGTGTATATAGAGTTTACAACCCATACATTTATACCATTTTTTCTTGTTTTGGCCAGTACCTACCACCTCCCGGAATATGGAAAGTAAGGAGCTTCCACCGGAAGAGATATGCTTGACACTGTCGAAGATGAAGTGTTCATAGTTCTTGAGGTATTTTAGAGCCAGCGTTTACTAGACTTTTTTTGCTTCGAATGATCATTCCTGTCATATCCCTGAGTACTGACCATCCCTCCTGGGAAATCCTGTATAGACGATTTAGGAGACAATTTGAGCACCCCTGCTGCCGAATACCGGCTTGTAAACTTATCCGTAGATCAAAACCGATTGCAAGTTAATTTGGATCAGATATATTTATGGTGCAAAAAGTGACAATTGACTCTATACAATAATGTGACGTCATCGACATGAGTACTAAAAGAAATCCGTTACATTTCGGTAACACGTGAAATCTCACTAAGTTAGAGGCTGTAAATTCAATTAATTACCCGGAAATTACAATTATGAAGAATTTAAATTGGAACAATCACATGAAAAAATGTTGTGAACAAGGCGAAGGAAAGACTGCGTGTTATTAGCAGAACACTTAGAAGTTGCAACAGATCTATTAGCAGAACACTTACTAGACGCTCGGATCCACAAAAGAGACTGACTATAGTTCTCTTGTTGGACCTCTTCTGGAATATTTTCGCGCGATATGAGGTCCTTACCATATAGGATTCACAGAGAACATCGATAAATCAAAAAAGGGCAACTCGTTTAGTATTATTGTGAAATAGGTAGCGTCAAAGATATGATAAGTGAGTTGGGGTGAAATCTTTTCACAAAATTTCCATCATCACCTTTCTCCTCCTAATGCAAAGATATTTTCTTGACGTCTGTCTACGCAGGCAGGAATGATCATCATAATAAAATAAGAGAAGTCAAAGTTCACACCGAAAGATTAAACTGTTCGATTGTCTAGCTTGCTGTTGGCGAGTGGAATCGCAGAGAAATAGTCTGGTGGTGGCTCGACGAACTCACTGCCAAGCACTTAAATATGAATTGACTATTGCTTTTTGAAAAAAAGAATACCCTTTTTATTTTTTCTATTTGTATTGCGTATTCTAAGGTGCATCAGTCACTTCTTGTACATCAAAGAACCAATCATGAAAACAAAAGGAAGATAAGAAAATTGGATTTCAGGTTGATGGACATCGAAAACAAGATTCGCTGATGACGTTACTATCCTCTGTGAAAGCGGCCAAAACATACACGACCTGTTTAATGGGTGAACAGTCTGGTGAGAACAGGAAATGGACTGAGAGTAAAGCAAAGAAACACGAATGTACTGAAGAGTAGTAGAAATAGTATTAGCAATAAAATTGACATCAAAATTGGAGACTACCAAGTAGACGAAGTTTCTAGTAAAATAATCCATGGTGCACGAAGAAAGGAGGACATAAGAAGCAGAAGGGCACAGCAGAATTCTTGGCCAGTGTAGGCTATAATTTGAGGGAGAGAGTTCTGTGAATGCCTCTCTGGAACACAACGACGTGTGCAAGTGATCATGGACAGTAAGGAAACCGGAAGAGAGTCGAAGCGTTTTGGATGTGGTGCTTAGAGTAGGCTGTTGGATGTTAAGCGTATTGATTGGTTAAAGAATGTAAAGGTGCCCGCAGAAACTACGAGGAAAGGAATTTGTGGAAAATCCCTGACCAGAGTTACGCGATGATAGACCGTCGGTAAGACATCCTGAAGTAGGCCCTATGGAATTAGGGGAAGCTGTGAAGGGGAAAATTGCAGCCGTAGACAGAGATTGTAATATGTACAACAAATAACTGAGGGTACCGTATGTTGCTACTAATCTATATCTACATCTACGTGGACATTCTGTAAATGACACTTAAGTGCCTGGCAGAGTGTTCATCGAACCACCTTCACAATAATTCTCTATTATTCCAATCTCGAACAGCGCGCAGGAAAAACGAACACATATATCTTTCCATGCGAGCTCTTGTTTCCCTGATTTTATTACGATGATCGTGTCTCTGTGTGTAGGTCGGCGTCAACAAAATATTTTTGCATTCGTGAGAGGAAGTTGATGATTGAAAACTAGTGAGAAGATTCCACTGTAACGAAAAACGCCTTTATTTTAATGATATCCACCACAAATCCAGTATCATGTCTGTAAAACTCTCTCCCCTACTTCGCGACAGTATAAAACGTGATGCATTCCTTCGAAATTTCTCGATGTACTACGTTAATCCTATCTGATAAGGATCCCATACCACGCCGCAGCACTCCAAAAGAAGACGGACAAGCGTAGTGTAGGCAGTCTCTTTAGTAGATCTGTTACATTTTCAAAGTGTAATTCCAATAAAAATCACTCTTTGATTTGCCTACCTCACAACATTTTCTATGTGTTATTTCCAATTTAAGTTGGTCTTAACTGTAATTTATAGGTATTTAATAGAATTTACGGCCTTTAGATTTCACTGATTTGACTCGTAACCGAAATTTAACGGATTCATTTGTAGCGCTCATGTGGATGATTTACACTTTTCATCATTAGGGTCAGTTGCCAATTTTCGCACCATACAGATATCTTTTCTAAATCATTTTGAAATTTCTTTTGATCTTCTGATGACTTTACAAGACGAAAAACGACAGCATCATCTGCGAACAACCTAAGACAAGTGCTCAGATTGTGTCCTAAATTGTTTGTACAGATAAGGAACAGCAGAGGGCCTATAACACTACCTTGGGGAACGCCGAAAATTACTTCTGTTTTATACGATGACTTTCCGTCAATTACTACGAACTGTGCCCTATCTGACAGGAATTCACAAATCCAGTCCAAGATGAATGACATATATGGGGGTGCTCAGGTGAAATGCTAACAAAGGCAGTTGACGTCGTTAACCACACTTGTTTGATCGTTGGTCCTACCTACCATTTCTTGTCATAACACTGTTATTGAACTGTGAAACACTGTTAAGACCAAGAAACGATAACGAAAGGTTAAGTTGAACCAACCATCAAACAAGTGTAAGCAATACTATTTAGTGTTTTAGTAAAGTCATTCAACGTACACATTTAAATTACACTGAAACCTCCGCGTGATGCATCTCCACATCGTGTTAGAGGGCGCTGGGCCTACAGCCACAGATGCACCATATAAACTAAAATAACAAAA
Source organism: Schistocerca gregaria (assembly GCF_023897955.1). Taxonomy (NCBI): domain Eukaryota; kingdom Metazoa; phylum Arthropoda; class Insecta; order Orthoptera; family Acrididae; genus Schistocerca; species Schistocerca gregaria. Next base: position 799,355,927 of record NC_064921.1, on the reverse strand, counting down.
TAAATAAGAAATTTTACCATGCAGCTGCTATGTATATTTACTTTTCCGACCAGTCTTCAATGTTTAAGATGCATTTGGGACTCTACAAGTAGTTTTCCTCGACGGTCGTCAAGAGAGCGCATGATCGTTGATTCTCCCTTGATGTTTGTCTATAGACTAATGCACTCTTCAAGCTTACTTACACTGCATGCACCACCGCAAGCGCATTGTTTTCATTGAAAACAGAACGATAGAGTTCCGAAACCGGTCAACAAATTCTCCCTGCCATAGTCACAAGGTGACAAGATTGTATTGCGGAAGCCAGGAAGAAGGACAGTAACTTCAACAAACGCAGAATTGCACAAACCTCCGCAAACGTTGCTTTGTCAAATAAAAACATTAAGTGAATGAGCTGTACTTTTAAATTAATGTACCACTTCTAAGTCTTATGCACCCTAAGATAAATGGAACCTACCGCACACGTGTTTCATTTCGATTTTGCTAAAACATGGTGCCATCACAGTCAGTTTGGGTCTGAGCTACAATTAATAGATAATTATATATGAAGATAGTAATTGCTCTCTAAAGAACGCATACCACTGATGACCGTGCAGCTTCTCTAGAATAAATGATGATTAATTGAAATCCTAAGCTGCCGACAGGTGTTGTTAATATATCTCTATGGGGACAGCTGAAAATGTGTGTCCCGGCCGGGACAAGAATCCGAGATCTCCCGCTTACATGGCAGACGCTCTGTCCATCTGAGTCACCGAGGACACAGATGAATAACGCGAATGCAGGGACTTATCCCCTGCAAGCTTCCCGTGAGACCCACATTCCCAACTGTTCACAATCTACATACGTAATGAACCTAATAGATATTTACCCATCCACTCATTACTCGAGCACACCAAGATGACGATGCCCGTAAGAGTTCGGGAAACCTGTGCACATTCGCACTGACTAAGGTCAGCCTTTAACTATCTTTGAAGATAGTAACTACTCTCCAATGAACAGATACCTTTGATGACCGCGCAGCTTCTCTAGAATAAATAATAATTAATTGAAACCCTCAGCTGCATCAGGTGTTGTTGATATACCTCGATGGGTACAGCTGAAAATGTGTTCCTCGACCGGGATTCGAACCTGGGATCTCCTGCTTACATCTGTGTCCTCGGTGGCTCAGATGGATCGAGCGTCTGAAATGCAAGCTGGAGATCCCGGGTTCGAGTCCCGGTCGGGGCACACATTTTCAGCTGTCCCCCATCGAGGTATATCAACAACACCTGTCGGCAGCTGTGGGTTCCAATTAATTATCATTTATAATAGATAACTGTTTAATTAGAAGTATTAATAGCATTGAGCTGTAAATAAATGTTAAAATGCTACCTAGTTCCATTAAGGCCTCATTCACAGCTCCACGAATGTGGGATACAATTTTTGTTATGCAAATTATGCTGCAACCATTAATTTATTTTCGTTGTTATTTATTTACAATACGTAACTAGTTTCGAGTGGGCAACCAGTGATCTTCAAGTGGTCGGACCACAAGTTTTCACTCACATTTGATGAACATCCGATACTACTATCCGTAAGGGTGTCATTATTGAGCGTGTTTAGATGGAAGAAGTTTCCCAGTTTAACAACACACTTTGTGCCACCGGTTCACCTTTTCTGAGCACCCGTCCACCGGCCCCTACGCGCCGGCGCGACAGGCAACACTCTAGACACGAGCGCATGGTTTCCGCACTCTGAAACTGAGGACGTCTATCTCGCCGGCGACTCGGTATAGAGACATTTTTAAAATGCCCAATAACGGTGCGTAGTTGGCACTGAGGGTGTTGCCGAACTGTGGGTTTGAGAATAATTCGTAGTCACCATATAAATCACGGGCATGTCAATGTTGCACCCCTAATCTCTCACTGTCTGTTCACAAACCACATGAGGCCGCAAAGAAGAAGGGATGAAAAGTCATAAACACCCTTTTCTGCTACGGACCACATTCAAATTTCGTCGAACGGTTTTGAACGGTCCATTGTGATTCCACCATATACCGGGAGGTTGTAATTAAACTTTCCCCTGCGGCTGGTCCCGGCGGAGGTTCGAGTCCTCCCTCGGGCATGGGTGTGTATGTGTTTGTCCTTAGGATAATTTAGGTTACGTAGTGTGTAAGCTTAGGGACTGATGACCTTAGCAGTTAAGTCCCATAAGATTTCGCACACATTTGAACATTTAAACTTTCCCTATTTAACGCGTCATAACAAGGAAACTAATTACAATACGAGGACCAAACTCGACAGCATTAATGTCAAGGACATGGGGAAGGGAAATAATGCAGAATCAGTTCAACTGAAGCTCTTTTAACATGCTGCTACGGTACATCATATCCTTACATATCGGTACCGTTACTGCTACAAAAAGGGCTCGATATAGCTCCCGTCAGTGTCCAGAAGAGTTTGAAACCGCAGGATTGCATTCTGCACAGGATAACGAAGAATGTGGGAAGTTATACTGGCTGTCTCTCTTGATATGCTTCGCTTCAGATGAGCACATGTGTGAATGTTGCCCTGGTAAACTCTGTCGTTCAGGTAGCACCACAACAGAAATCACAGGGAGTGGGATCAGGTGATCGTGCCGGCCTAGCATTGGGAAACGATCGACTGATAATTCGATCGTTTCCAAACGTGTTTCGGAGAAGCAGGTGAACTTCACGACCGATGTGCGGTGGGGCCCCATCTTGCATGAAAACTATAGAGTTCAATGCGTCTCTCTCCTGTAGGGCTGACATGACACGCTGGAGAAGCATATGGCACAAACGCTGACCAGTCACACTGCACATCTTTTGTCCTTGAGCGCCAACCTGTTTAAAAAAAGTATGGTCCAATGATGTACGTAGCCGTGAAGCCACACCACATGACTACACGTTCAACATACAGAGGAACTTCATGCACAGTGACTGCAGGGTGAGATCCCCACACTCGGCAATTCTGTGTTCAGCTCATCCTTCAGGGATAAATGAGCTTCGTCTCTCCACAGTATGGTCCAGGGCCAGCCCTCGTCAACTTCAGTCTTTTCGAGAAAGCAGAGAGCGAAGTCAACGCGTCGTTGTGAGTCCTGTGGTGCAAGTTGCTCTACGATGCAGATCTTGTACGAGTACTATTTGAGAATGGTTCGAATCACTTTCCGTACAATGGACTACGGGATGTTCAACTGTGGTGGCACAGCACATGCACTGCCCGACGTTCGGGAACTATGTGCAGTGTTGTCTGCCGTAGAAACAGCGATTTCATCAACCACCTGTGCTGCAACCGGTCATTGGCCTCTTCCCGGAGCGACGCCCAGTTCTCCAGTTGGTTCGAATTTCTTCATCAAGCTCCGGACAGCAGGTGGAGAAAGAGGACCCTTCCGTAATCGTTTCAGCCGGCGATATTATCGAAGTGCAGCTGCAGCAGTGCTGTTGTTTTGATAATAGAGCTTCACCAGTAATTCTCTGCTCCTTTTGGCAATGCTCGTGTTGACACGTCAACAGGTGCAATGTGACTGGTTAGATGTGTGACACTAAGTATCACGATGGCTGATCACGACACCTGGTGGCCATAGTTGGAACTGGACGGTGGCGCTGTGACGCAGGGAAATCGTGTACCCCTTACACCGGACATTAGTGCTCCCAAGTTTGGTACTCGTATGGTTATTAGTTTCCGTGTTATAACGTGTTAAATAGGGAAAGCTTAGTTATAACATACCAAAGCAAAAATTGCGGTCATGCTGCAGTCCAAAGGTATAAGATCATGTTCAATGGAATTGCAGCTCCATGATGTCCTTACAGAGTGGTTGAGTCGTCTGGAAGTGTCAGCAGTGTCAGTATTTGTCAATAACATCGTCCTGTTGCGCACCGCACTGCAAACTGTCGTTTTGCGCAGCAAAATGTGTGAAGAAAGAAACGCCCCAAGGGTAGTTTCAGTCAGTCTCTTTGAGACACCTACTGAGGATTTTTCGTGTCGATTCTGAGCAGCTGTGTGTCTGTTTCCTCAGCCACTCGTAAGAAAACTACTTGATGTCAACAATGGGCGTCGAGGTTCGGACCTTCATTGAGCCAAGAGAAGAGCTGGTAGACGGGTAAGGAAGGGTGTGACGACCTTCCCATGCATGGTGTGACACGGCCACACGGCAGCGGTGACGCTGGGCAGATTTGTGTTATATTTATTGCCAATGTGATATCGTTAAATCATTTTTTTTTTTTCGTGTCGACACCTTGCTGTTTTAAGCGTCACCGAGCCTGTCGGTGATGTAGCAGGGCAAAGCGCTTTTGCACCACTACAGAGGAAGACGGTAGGCACCTTTCAGCAAAATTGGAAATTCTGCTTCGCAGTGAGGGAAAATACCGGGGTTTCGAAGAAAATGACATATTACTTTTATTGCACAGTGTACATAGCAAACATGTAATTCCAGGAGTGTTGTAGTTCTCATCTGTAAATTAATTCCTATCTGTGTTCTCCAAGTATTCTGTGATTGTGTAGTATACATTATTTAACGCATATGTTTTGACATCCTTCTTAAATAAATGTGTTTCAGTTACTTATTTTATGTCCTTGGCTAGTTTATTATCCATAGATGAACATCTGTTCAGGCAAATTCTCCATACTCCTGTGCAACACAAAGGAGGCTCAATCTAAACCAATACCCACTGGAAAGGCAACTGGAAAAAAGTTTCAGGAGAGCACCACTGAAGAATAGATCCTACTTATGGCTGAAATATTGCCACCTGAAACCGAGTGCTTTTAGGATGATTGCATAGTTCATTGAATGTTGTCGCCACGTGAGGTATCACATGGATCGCAAATGGATGCGGTATTGTAACTCAGATATAATTGTGTCTTATAATTTTCGGTATTAAACATATAAAAATTGTGCACATTTGTGAAAAAACCATGTGTGTCTGTTTTTTATGTTTCTAAAATGTGACCATCGTTTAGACGTGATTTGGACAGCAATTTTCATCTTTCGTAAATTTGTAAACATATTTGTTCAAGATGAAGGTTGAGGTCAGTTTAACACTACACAAAAATCACACTGGAAAAATATAAAGTAAACTTTCTAATTATAATATACGAAAGGATATTTTAGAAAGGAGCAAAGCGTGAATGCTTAAAGCCTGTAAATTACAAAATTAGGTCACTCACTAAATCATTCATTTTCCCTGTCTTGGTGCAAAAACTGTTCAGCATATGTTTGTAAAGTAGTAGTCTGGCGAGAGACTTCAGTTGTTTGGCGGAGATTATAGACAGAAAACAATAAAAAAAAATTTCAACTGAAAATGCAGTGTCGTATACTGTCAGTTACCGGACTGTTTCAGTAAAGTACAGTTTCTGTTGTTAGTCCAGCTCAGAAACAAGTGAAAAGTTCATAAAGTGTAGACGAAGTTCTTTGTTTTCGTTTGCCTGGTCACGTAAACAGTGCAAAGTTATTTTGTTTAGAAACTTTCGAACTAGTCTTTTGTTTATAGACAGTGTGCTACAGTAAAGCCCATTCAGTTGTGATTACGTTATTTTACAGATACTGAATTTAAGTGAGTGCTAAGATCGTGTTGTAAGGGAAAATTAACAACTTTTTACATTTTTTAAAACACCTGGAGCGCTAAACGGTAGGGTAAATTTTTTCTGCTCATAAATAACGAACATTCGTGAAGTTTGAAGCGTGCTAAGTGATTTAATTTTGTTTTTAAGCGTGTAATCTCACTTGCAATTATTGATAAATGTGGATGTCGCCATAGGATAGTCAAAGAGGGAGTGGTATGTGTAGACTGTGATTGTAGTGGGGATCTGAATGGGGTTCTCACTGAGGCTCTCCCATGGAACTGTAGGCTCTGCAAGAAAGACAAGAGAATCGCTGAACAGGTGGCAAAGATTTCTGCGCTTCAGGCTGAATTAGATCACGCGAAATTGGAACTAGATAGACTGAAGGGGAAAACGGGCGTGGGAACTGGGTGAAGATAACAAGCAATGGTCGAATGGGGAACAGCTCATCATCTTCTTCTACATTTGAGCCATCAACATTGAATAAATTTGGCTTGTTAACTGAAGTAGGAGGGGAAGAGCCTCATACAGCTGTAGGTTAAAGTAGGGTTCATCAGGCTTCTAGCCAAGAAACTCGGTGTTCGTCGGTACCAAAAGAGAGTAGGAAGAAAAGAGTCTTGCTGCTAGGTAGTAGCCATGGGAGGGGTGGTGGCCAGATGGTGCAGGTAAAGTTAGGAACAGGGTATCACATCACAAGTATTGAAAAGCCTTAGCCAAGTGACAGAGGACATAGAAATTTTGGGCAAAGGTTTTTGCAAAGAGGATCAGGTTATTATAGTAGGTGGAGCAGGAAATAGTCTAGCTAAGAACAGTAATTACAACGTTAGTGACCTAGATAAAATAGTAGCAGTGTATGAGTTGAGCAGGTTACTGCTGATTGAAGTGAATTCTCATATGAGTGCAGAGCCAGTTGCAACAATTGGGAGATGGGGTTGTACTAGAAATGCCCTGCACCTGAATGGAAAAGGGAAAGATAAGTTGGCTGAACTTCTTGCAGGAAAATAAGGGGGGCCTCCACCACGTAATGCTAGATGACTGCGGTTACTGGTGTCAGAGGGGCACCTTTTCTAGGTTATAATCAAGTTTCAGGCGCCCTGTTTTGAAAGAAGTCACTATTACAGAAGAGCCCATCAAGAATTCACAGAAAAGTAAGGTTAGCTTATTCCACCAAGATATTAAAAGATTGAGAAATAAGGTAGAAGAGCTTCTTGACCGCTTGGTAAATTTAGAGGAAACTTTAGACATCCTGTGTCTGTTTGAACACCACATAACCACTTGGTTACATTAGCTACATGTAAAAGATTACAGTCTACCAGGCTATTCATGCAAAACTAATGTGGGAAAAGAAGGAGTTGTTGCATATATTAAGACAGAACAAAAGATCAAAAGCATTGAAACAAGTAGATTCTGTAGTGATCAGCACATAGAAGAGTGTGCATGTGAATTAATGCTGACAAGCAGTTCACTTTTAATTGTAACAATATATAGATCCCCACTGGGAAATTTTGAATTATTTATGAGGAACCTGAATTCCTTACTGTGCTGTCCATCAGACATCAGCAAGCAATTAATAGTCTGTGGTGACTTCACTCCAGATTTTGTAAAGGATCCTTATAGGGAAAATGTTCTGGAAACCTTATCTCGATCCCAGAATTTTCTCTGATTTATCAGCTTTCTAACATGGATGGATAAAGACACTAGGTCCCTAATTAATAATGTTGAGGCACAAAGCAAGAAAATAACTGCTTACCAGTAACAAATGCTCTCTCTGATCATGATGCACAGTTAGTCAGGGTAAATGACATAGTGACTTACCTTGTGGATACACCTCAGTGGACGTCAGCTTGAATCATTCATGACTACAGGTCAAATGTTTTTTAGAGTAGTTTACAAGGAATTTATAAAGAGCTGAATGCCAATATAAAATTTAATCTATTCCATGATAAATTCATACCATTTGAAAGTAGCTTTCCACATAAGCTAATCAGAAGGGACATTAAACAGTTATGTAAAAAACTATGGAACACATAGAATGTCACACTTCACCTGAGTGACACGAATCGAAGAATTTCTGTGGAAATTGTCTTCATTCTGGGTGCAGTGGGTGTGTGCGTATTGTTCAAAATCCGACGCTGTGGCAGAAGACCTCCATTTTTACGGTCCGGGCGTCATTACTACCTGTCGTACACTCGTTTTCAGCGGAGAGAGCCCTGACAAACAACTGTAGTTCACTAGTCAATGTATAAAGCCTTGTGAGCCACGATACTCAGAAGTTATTTCATTGCACACGCATGTTCATGTCACCCCACTTGACCATCCACTTGTTGAAAGACACATACAGCCATCCAAAACATTGTATAAATCGTTTATCTTTGAAGTTCATTTCTTCATATAGAGTGTCGTTTCCAATGAAATTCATACATGTATTGAGTTACAACGATATACATAATATTATAGCTGATACCTATGGCTGACATTCAATCCATTGCTCATACTACGAACATAAATTTCTTAAATTTTAAAACGTTATAAAATTTTCATTCACTGAGTTCTGTTACTACAGTTTGTTTGTTAGCATAAACTTATCTTCGTTCACATCACGTACACAGAATAATTACATATCATACTTTTATGACACAATAAAAGCATATGATAAATTTTTACTTCGTTTTATAGATAGGTTTTCATCACTTATGGGAGCTCATTTCTTTCTTAGGTTGTTGTTGTTGTTGTTGTTGTGGTTTTCAGTCCTGAGACTGGTTTGAAGCAGCTCTCCATGCTACTCTATCCTGTGCAAGCTTCTTCATCTTCCATTACCTACTGCAACCTACGTCCTTCTGAATCTGCTTACTGTATTCATCTCTTGGTCTCTACCTACGATTTTTACCCTCCACGCTGCCATCCAATACTAAATTGGTGATCCCTTGATGCCTCAGAACATGTCCAACCAACCTATCCTTTCTTCTGGTCAAGTTGTGCCACAAACGTCTCTTCTCCCCAATCCTATTCAATACTTCCTCATTAGTTATGTGATCTACCCATTTAATCTTCAGCATTCTTCTGTAGCACCACATTTCGAAAGCTTCTATTCTCTTCTTGTCCAAACTATTTATCGTCCATGTTTCACTTCCATACACGACTACACTCCATACAAATACTTTCAGAAATGACTTCCTGACACTTTTAATCTATACTCGATGTTAACAAATTTCTCTTTTTCAGAAACGCTTTCCTTGCCATTGCCAGTCTACATTTTATATCCTCTCTACTTCGACCATCATCAGTTATTTTGCTCCCCAAATAGCAAAACTCCTTTACTACTCTAAGTGTCTCATTTCCTAATCTAATTCCCTCAGCATCACCCGACTTATTTCGACTACATTCCATTATCCTTGTTTTGCTTTTGTTGATGTTCATTTTATATCCTCCTTTCAAGACACTATCCATTCCGTTCAACTGCTTTTCCAAGTCCTTTGCTGTCTCTGACAGAATTACGATGTCATCGGCGAACCTCAAAGTTTTTATACCTTCTCCAAAGATTTTAATTACTACTCCGAATTTTTCTTTTGTTTCCTTTACTGCTTGCTCAATATACAGATTGAATAACATCGGGGAGAGGCTACAACCCTGTCTCACTCCCTTCCCAACCACTGCTTCCCTTTCATTCCCCTCGACTCTTATAACTGCCATCTGGTTTCTGTACAAATTGTAAATAGCCTTCCGCTCCCTGTATTTTACCCCTGCCACCTTCAGAATTTGAGAGTATTCCAGTCAACATTGTCAAAAGCTTTCTCTAAGTCTACAAATGCTAGAAACGTAGGTTTGCCTTTCCTTAATCTTTCTTTTAAGGTAAGTCGTAGGGTCAGTATTGCCTCACGTGTTCCAACATGTCTACGGAAGCCAAACTCATCTTCCCCGAGGTCGGCTTCTACTAGTTTTTCCATTCGTCTGTAAAGAATTCGTGGTAGTAGTTTGCAGCTGTGACTTATTAAACTGATAGTTCGTTAATTTTCACATCTGTCAACACCTGCTTTCTTTGGGATTGAAATTATTATATTCTTCTTGAAGTCTGAGGGTATTTCGCCTGTCTCATACATCTTGCTCACCAGATAGTAGAGTTTTGTAAGGACTTGCTCTCCCGAGGCCGTCAGTAGTTCCAATGGAATGTTGTCTACACCGGGGGCCTTGTTTCGACTCAGGTCTTTCAGTGCTCTGTCAAACTTTACACGCAGTATCATAACTCCCATTTCATCTTCATCTACATCCTCTTCCAATTCCATAATATTGTCCTCAAGTACATGGCACTTGTATAGACCCTCTATATACTCCTTCCACTTTTCTGCTTTATCTTCTTTGCTTAGAACTGGGTTTCCATCTGAGCTCTTGATGTTCATACAAGTGGTTCTCTTATCTCCAAAGGTCTCTTTAATTTTCCTGTAGGCAGTATCTATCTTACCCCTTGTGAGATAAGCCTCTACATCCTTACATTTGTCCTCTAGCCATCCCTGCTTAGCCATTTTGCACTTCCTGTCGATCTCATTTTTGAGATGTCTGTATTCCTTTTTGCCTGCTTCATTTACTGCATTTTTATATTTTCTCCTTTCATCAATTAAATTCAATATTTCTTCTGTCACCCAAGCATTTCTACTAGCCCTCGTCTTTTTACCTACTTGATCCTCTGCTGCCTTCACTACTTCATCCCTCAAAGCTACCCATTCTTCTTCTACTGTATTTCTTTCCCTTATTCCTGTCAATTGCTCCCTTATGCTCTCCCAGAAACTCTGTACAACCTCTGGTTCTTTCAGTTTATCCAAGACCCATCTCCTTAAATTCCCACCTTTTTGCAGTTTCTTCAGTTTTAATCTACAGTTCATAACCAATAGATTGTGGTCAGAGTCCACATCTGCCCCTGGAAATGTCTTACAATTTAAAACCTGGTTCCTAAAACTCTGTCTTACCATTATATAATCTATCTTATACCTTTTAGTATCTCCAGGGTTCTTCCATGTATACAGCCTTCTTTTATGATTCTTGAACCAAGTGTTACCTATGATTAAGTTGTGCTCTGTGCAAAATTCTACCAGGCGGCTTCCTCTTTCATTTCTTTGCCCCAGTTCATATTCACCTACTGCGTTTCCTTCTCTCCCTTTCCCTACTACCGAATTTCAGTCACCCATGACTATTAAATTTTCATCTACCTTCACTATCTGAATAATTTCTTTTATTTGATCATACATTTCTTCAATTTCTTCGTCATCTGCAGAGCTAGCTGGCATATAAACTTGTACTGCTGTAGTAGGTGTGGGCTTCGTATCTATCTCTGCCACAATAATGCGTTCACTGTGCTGTTTGTAGTAGCTTACCCGCATTCCTATTTTCCTATTCATTATTAAAGCTACTCCTGCATTACCCCTATTTGATTTTGTGTTTATAACCCTGTAGTCACCTGACCAGAAGTCTTGTTCCTCCTGCCACCGAACTTCACTAATGCCCACTATATCTAACTTTAACCGATCCATTTCCCTTTTTAAATTTTCTAACCTACCTGCCCGATTAAGGGATCTGACATTCCACGCTCCGATCCGTAGAACGCTAGTTTTCTTTCTCGTGATAACGACGTCCTCTTGAGTAGTCCCCGCCCGGAGATCCGAATGGGGGACTATTTTACCTCCGGAATATTTTACCCAAGAGGACGCCATCATCATTTAATCATACAGTAAAGCTGCATGCCCTCGGGAAAGATTACGGCCGTAGTTTCCCCTTGCTTTCAGCCGTTCGCAGTACCAGCACAGCAAGGCCGTTTTGGTTAGTGTTACAAGGCCAGATCAGTCAATCATCCAGACTGTTGCCCCTGCAACTACTGAAAAGGCTGCTGTCCCTCTTCAGGAACCACACGTTTGTCTGGCCTCTCAACAGATACCCCTCCGTTGTGGTTGCACCTACCGTACGGCTATCTGTATCGCTGAGGCACGCAAGCCTCCCCACCATCGGCAAGGTCCATGGTTCATGGGGGGCTTTCTTAGGTAGAGGAGGAATAAAAACATTCGAAATAGGACTAAAAAAACTGAGCATTGCTGGCCTATCTACGCTTGGCGCCGCCTCCTTCGTTTGAGAGGGAAGAAGGGAAATACTCATCTACTGGTTCAAAGATTTATGAGGAAATGTTGCCCTTACAATCACGCACTAGTTGCCAATGAACTTTGGTTCATTGAAATAATGTGTACCGACTAATTATTTAGAAGTGTCATGTTGTTTCTACACGTGATAGTGCTGTTTGCTTAAGTTCACGTGTAGCTTAGTGTGAAACGTGACTTTTTAACCATTCTTAGACCTATATTTCTCAAATACCTGGAAATGTCATTATTCAAGCTTTCATGTAACATGATAAAAAAATTAACTGGTTTTTGTAAAATCTAATGCTTAAATGTTTATGTGTTCTCTGCAGCGAATAGGGACTGATAGTTGTTACGGAGACACACTGCGATCATTCATATTTCATTTGCCTTATGACCTTATCCTTATAACTAAATTGTTTGCTCGATGTGCGGCCCGTTTCTTCATTTGGTACCTGCTACTCTCGAAGTAATTCTCTTCTCCTGCGCCGTGACGATGCACTGGTCGCTGAAAGGAAAAACTTAAAACTTATTGCATTTCGTAGCTCTGTAGCCACTGATACATTTGGTCATTGCATACGTCCGCAGATATTTCCATACTTTGTTTAAATTAATAGACTTTCGTTTATTCTGTTACCCGTTATGATCATTCACTCTGCAAAGAAAATTGACATCTCCCACGGTATTTTGTCGTTAGTCCTTAGCTTACATTTCTCGTATAGTTTTTCGTAATGCTTCCTTTTGGTTATAAATATGGTTTATATAGTTTATTATTTAATTTAATCTCTGTCTACATATACCAATAGTTTCCTTAGTTCTTAGACAGTAGATGTATTTGTGTAGTATTTCGGTTTACATTGTATATAGGTTAACTACACCACGCATTCATATTTTGGTTGCCCCTTCTGCCAGTCTGTCACGCATGTGCACATGTCATGTCTCCTCTCCTGCTACTAACGTCAGCGCGTATTGTTGAGCGCTTTACAGCTGAGCCATAAGCTAATTTAGTTTATACTTTCGCTTCGCATGAAGCGGTGTTTTACTTCTCATTGCTGTAAATTTTATGCCTACGTGCATAAATCAAAAGAATTACTTATGCCTATACACATTACTTTATCTTAAAATACACTCCAGGAGAAAAATTACACTTAGAATTATGTACTCTATGTATAATTATCTTGTGATTAAAAAAATGTTACCACGCTTCGTCATTCTATACAGGCTTTTGTATCCTTTTTGAGGGTAGAGAACCTTATCTCTCCTTGTTTTCTCATAGGCTAATCTTTACGTCCCAGAGTATGATATTTTGGAAATTACATATGGTCCTGAATAGCGTACTTGCCACTTCTTATTTAGTTTTCCAATTTTTGTCGATTTTGGGTGCGTCCGTAAGAGGACTCGTTGCCCTTCAAAAAATTGTGTAACACGTTTCAGTATCTTGTTATAAATTTTCTTTCTATACTCGGCCCTGTTTTCTAGTGTAATCATGGCTTGTTTGATTTTGTCTTGTAATGTAATTTCTGTAGTGCGTACCTTTGATATGGGCGCCTCTCACACATTCGTTTATTTTTTAAGGAACATCGGTTCATTAGGTGTCAAACCTGTTGCAGAATGTGGAAGGTTATCGACAACTTGTGTGAAAGGAGTTACGTATTCTACCCATCGGGTGTGTTTGTGAGGGGTGTATGTCCTAATAAACCGGTTAAATTATTTAAAGACTCGTTCAACTGGGCTTTATTCTGGGTGAAAAGGCTTACTAATATGTGCTTTATGCCCTGTGAGGTCTTAAATTGTTTCCACTTTAGCCCAACGAAATACGAAGCACTATCAGTTAGTAGTACCTTTGGTTTACCTACTCTTCTTAAATGGTCTCCCTTAATTCTTTTTCTGACATTTGTGGCTGTTGCAAAATTTTTATATGTTTCGACAAAATATCGTATAATTCTACTACGTACCTTACTCCTCCTTTACTTCTTCGATATGGACCAGCTATGTCCAGGGATACTATATCTAGAGGGTTTTTTGTGAGTTTGGTTGTAGCTCAGTAATTTTGACACAATGGACTGTTTTGAGTTTTGGCATATTGCACACTTTCTTAAGAACTGTAGAGCTCTCCTTCTGAAATTTGGAAAATAACAAAGTGTTGCAATTTTTGTAGTGCATTTGCCTACTCCATAATGTCCCCATACTTTTCGAGTGTGTGTTATGAATTCGTCGATATAATCTTCAGTAATACACACACACTACTGGTCAGATTTTTCATGTTTCCTATGAAACAAAACGTCCTTGTACTCCTGAAACCATTTACTTACCTTTCCACCTTCATTTTGCTTAAGATTTTGCATGACGTTGCTCCATCTACGATCTTCCTCTTGTATAATTTTCATTTGCTTACAAAACTTATGGTAACCAGGCTGTTGTTCTGAACCTTGCATTAATAACGTTCTGATTTCTGCATCCTGCTGTCTTAATTCGCCAAATTCCTCTAAACCTTGTGGTAACCTGCACAAGGCATCCACAATAACATTCTGACTTCCTTTAATATAAATGATCTCAAAATGGAATTCCTGTAAATATAGACACCACCTAGCTAATCTACGATGCAATAGTTTACACGTTAAAAGAAGTGACAGTGACTGGTGGTCGCAGTAAACTTTGGTATTCTTGCCCCACAAAAATTATTCAAACTTTTTAAATGCCCCTATTACTGCTAAACTTTCCAATTCCGACATAGAGTAAGACCTTTCTGCTTCTGATAATGTGCAACTAGCAAAACTGATCATCTAGGTAACCTTCTTCCTCTAAGAGCTAGAATAGGCATGCCCCCAGCCCTTGAGATGAGCCACCTGTGCATAGACAAAAATCCTTGGACATATCAGGGTGGCTAGTAATGTTTGCGTTGACTAATGCCTGCTTAATATTATTAATGTCCTCTTGACACTTATCGTCCCATAACAAAGCCTATTTTTTCATTTCAAGTTGAGCAATGCATCACTGTTCATCAGATGTTGTGGTACGAACTTACGAAAAAACGAAGCTAGTACTAAAAAGGCTTTTTGTTGTTTTTTATTCCTTGGAGCTAAACAATTGCGTATGACATCAAGTATTTTCGGATCAGGTAATATACCTAGTTTTGACAAAACACGTCCTGAAAATTTGACTTGCTCCTTACGAAAACTAGACTTTTTTGAATTGGCTGTTACTCCGTAATCTGAAAATCGTTGAAGCACCTGTTCAATGAGCCTGGTATGTTCTAAGCAAGTGGGCGTGGCTATTATCAGGTCGTCTATATAGACAGTGACTTTGCTAAGCAATTCTGGTCCTCAAACCTTGTCCAATGCAGATATAAACACTCCTGCGCCAATGTTCAGTGCAAGAGGTGGAACCTGGAATTCGTAATTTCTGCCCCCACAAACAAATGCAGTATACTTTCGACTTTGTTCGTGGAGATTTATTTGCCAGTAGGACATCTTCAGATCGTGTATTCTGAAATATTTTGTGTTGTAAAACTTAAAAGCTGTTCGTTCAAGCTGTCTGGTCTTGTGCATACTGGTACTATAATCTTATTCATACCTGTAACATTGATAACTAATCTTACAGAACCATCTGGTTTGCTTACAGGTAATATTGGACTACAATAGGGTGAAAATGAATGTTGTATAATTCCCCATTTAATCATATGACTGATCTGTTCCTTTACTGCCTCTCGTTTTGCCCATGAAATATGACATTACACAAAATGTCTCATGTGAATAGAATTGAAATTTATATTCATAGTCTTTAATTACTTATGACTCCTTACTGAAAACATTAGCCAACTTAAATATCAAGTTAAGAAGTTCTTGTCACTGGATGTCAATTAGTACCTGTGATTCAATTAGTTTCTGCTCTACCATTTCGTAACTAACCTCAGTATTCGCTTTTTGTTCAGTATCAAATTTGTTTGTGAAATACACAGCTGGAAATGAATATTGTACTACTGCATTTGACACTGGTTTGTTTTTGTTACTTTCATCAGGTGTTTTGACTAAATCAATAGAAAAGATCTGATCCTTTACATAAAAGTGGCATTTACCATTACCTATGTCAATCTGAGTTTTGTTCGTTCTAAGCGTGTCCATGCCAATAAGACAATTAACTATAAGTTTTTCAATTATAAGAAAGTTGCACTTCACTGTAAAATGTTCAGTTTGTACTGGAATAAGTGCCTGACGCTTAACCAGTTTAGTCTTACTGCCTGTAGCAGTTTGCACCTTGCAATTTTGTACAGGAAATTGGGGGAATTTCTCTCTCTTCTTCAATTCACAAAAAAGTTCCTTTGACATTAGGTCGGTAGTTGAACCCGTACCTAAAATTAACTGCGTGCCAACGTTAAACATTTTCACCTTAATGATTGCTTGTACTATTTCTTCATTGACTTTGTCTGCTATATCTAACTCATGCTGATACAAATCATCTTTGATGTCAACTTGTCATATCTTATGAAACATGCTTGTAGCTCTGCTTCCTCCCCCCCCCCCCCCCCCACTCCCTGAGTGGTCAATAGTCTGAAGCTTAACTATGACCGGTTGGTGTTTTCCGACGGCGTAGTGTGACTTAGTTCGTTACCTGGAGAAATTTCAGTGAGTTGCATTGTGTGTGTACTTCGCCAATTTGTGTCGTTAGCTACTGTGCAGTTACTTTGCTGCCTAAAGGTCGGCTGCGGTACAGCGTAAGGCCACTGCTGCGATTGACTGTTTCTATTCATGTTCGGCATAGGATCTTGTGATGAATTGCAATTTGCTCGTGAGATGAAATTACTCCTGTTATTTTTTAATTTCTCATAAATTGTTTGTTTTTCCCGTTCCGGTTACCGTACTCGTTACCACTGGGTATGTAATTTTGCTGTTGTGTGTACCAACCTTGCTGTGTGTTGAAATCACATTTTACTGACTGATTTAGATAATTATGTTGTTGTTGTGCCTGATTTTCTGTTGCTCTACTGGGTACAGGTCTTTCCTCATAGATTAAGTCGATAGAATCAAGTACTGACAAAAAATATTCATTGTCGTGCTCGGAAATTGTAACTAATTTTTTGCGGTGATAAACGACTTTTCAAAAATTTTAAAACGTCTACCTGTGATATTGGGCTTGTCCAGTAGCGTGTCTTGTTCAAATATTTTTCAAAGTATTCACGTAGACTACCGTATTTGCCATTGAATGGTGCAGGGTTGAAAACCTCGCGTCTGAGCCTTTCTTGCACTTCCTCAGACCAGTACTTTCCGAGGAAAGCTCGTTCACATTGGGTATAAGTGCTGCAACTTTCGGCCACTTCAGTTTCCCATAAGAGCACATCACCTTACGTATATCCCACGACAAATCTGATTTTCTGTGCTTCCATCAAGTTGGGTGGAAATAGATGACGAAAAGCACTGACAAATACCACGGGATTCCTTTTTTACCATCGGTAGTGATTGTACAGAACTGTCGATGTCTCAGCAAACCTTCGCTTGCAAAAATAGCTGATAGACATGACATTTTCGGTCGTATTTAGGTGGTTATTGTCGTTACCTGTAATTCCGGCTGGTAATTGTTCAGGTATTGAAGTTATGGGTATGTTTACATTTTACAATCTACAGCTGTAATTGGTACCTGCTATAGGATTCGTGACAATTTGTGAATAGATACCAACAGGATGTGGTTTGTTCGCTGTAGCCTGTTTATTATTTACATGCATATTTTGAGATCTTGTATTATTTTCCTCTAATAGATTGTGGATCCTATTTTCCGCCGATTGTAGGTTAATGTTACCTTGTTCACGATTTCATTTTATTTTTTTCTGAGTAGCCTTCTCTACTACATCTGTATATAACTTACAATCGGTTACTAACTTCTCTGCAATTGTGTTGCCCTTATCCAGCGTACCTGCTTTAGCTTGACTAATGGTATCACTCAGATTTTCATTAATCCTATGTCTTTCCTTCTTAGAACGTGCTGAGTCAACTTCTAATGTTGCTACCCTTAACGTAGGCTCTTCTACAGCTAGAGGTACACCTACATAGTTTCTATTTATTTTGTTAACGACAGTGGTTACCTTATTTACTGTCGCACACAACTGGTGTTGTGTGGCCCTAATGTTTGTGTTTGCGTCTGTGATTTTCCTTATCTGTTGCTCTATTCGATCATGATGGTAATTAAAGGAATCTGCCTTCTGTTTTACCTCCGTAATGTTACTGTTAACTTCAGAAAGTACTTCATGCTTTAATTGTGTTTTCATATCATTCAATTTTTTGTCGATTTCAGTGCGAAAATTTGTGGCTTAGTGACCGAATTTTTATGAGACTGTATCTTGCAAATCCTTTAATACTTGTTTTTGTTCTTGCGTCATTGCATTTAAATGTTATGTCACAGAGTTTTGTTGCTGTTTTACCATGTACATATCTTGCGTCAAATTATTGAAATTGGTGTTCATATTGTGTTTCATATCATCAAATTTCCCATTTATGTTAAATAGTAGCTGCCATAGCAGTGCTTCAGTTGCACTACTGTGGTTGCTGTCAGCTTTACTTCCCACCTTAATGTTTGTGTTGTGACCTAGGGTTGTTTGTAATGTGTTGTCGAAATTCATATTAGGATCGCTCTCCAATGTTTCATTCATTAGCGGTATGTCGCTCTGGGAGATGGGTGACATTGTCACGTCAGTTGTAAACATTGTGTCATCAAGGTTATTCTGTTGTGTAGCGTCGCTATCATTTGTCACTCCTGCGACACTCAGCTCTGATCTACTTAAACTCTCTGCTGTAGGCATGCTTGGTGCCTGAACTTCAATTGTTCGAGCACG
The DNA here is from genome assembly GCF_023897955.1 of Schistocerca gregaria. NCBI lineage: Eukaryota > Metazoa > Arthropoda > Insecta > Orthoptera > Acrididae > Schistocerca > Schistocerca gregaria. Next base: position 799,337,442 of record NC_064921.1, on the reverse strand, counting down.
CAGTTCTTCGCCATCTTGGCTGATTGCGTTTTGCTATTGCCATCAACAATGGACATATTTTTCTGCCATGTTATATGAATTTGCAAAAAATAGAAATCTCAAAAAACGTTAAAAATTTCATACACTAATTATTACACTTGATAAATGTAAATTACGTAATGTCAAAGCTTGTTTTACATCTATTATAACGTGCAAACTATTGAGTCACAATTCTTTATGTTTTACTGACAATGAGCATCACACTGAAAAATTCCTGTAATTTCTTCGCAAATAAAATTCAAGGAAGGGCATAATGAGAAAAAGGTTTCTATGAACATCAAAAGAGGCGCTACCAGATGTAAAAATGCAAGCAACTTGCGGAGCCATCCGACCTTTTCTGCGCCCAACATAACAGCTTACTATGGAAAATTTCACTTGACCTGGGTCCAGTTCTTATTCCCTTCTAAAAATTTTCTGCTCAATTTTGACATTTTGCGTTACTTGCTCCCCGTCGTGACTCATGCAAACAGACTATACAGACAACTACTTTTTGTAATTCACTAATGTCATAGAAATTTCTTATTATAACAATAGTTAATAAACACTACTCACGATCGGTGCCCAAAAGTCCTGGCACACAGGTCACCAGTTGTAATATAAAAAATAATATAAATAAATATAATTGAATATGACTGCGTTGTTAAAGTGTTTGTGCTTATCTTAATTTTTCTTGGCGAATCCGACTTCGCTGACCTTGTAGTTGAAGCTGCAGGCGGCAGAGGACTCCAGGAACACCGGCACTTGTCTTAATTACGAAAATCCTCTTCCTGTAATTTTTCTCTTTAAATAAAAAATACTTGATACTGTTTTTAATATAATACTATTGACGCACATAAGTGATACATAAGGCTTGCAATAGTTCATATCTAAAGTAGCACATCTTCATCGTTCTTCTACATACGAAAGAGTCTGTAAGATTGAAGACAACAAATAAAAACTGTACAATAGTTAACTGTTTTCTCGTTCATTTGTCTGTACCTTACTGTGCATTCATAATTAACGTCTTTGCCAACTCTCTGGTTAATCGGTGTTTCGATTTTTTGTATTTTAATAAATCTTAATTTTACAGCATCCTGGGGCCTTTCATCATGTATTTATACAAATACCAGAAGAAAAAATTACATTCATTACTCGACATTAAGGTTGTCTTTAGCACAGAAAAGGGTGCACAACGCTGCAACAAACTGACCACTTAGCCAGTGATATAAAACGTCCAACAGACAGCAAGGTAAAATTGAAAATTAAATTGAAAGAGTTTCTCCTTGACAACGCCTTCTATTCTGTAAGAGAATTTCTATGTTTATATTGTGTAAAAGGTGGTGGGTAGGAATAGCTAACTCAATCTGTATATCTTGTTTTCATTTCGGGGGGAAAAAAGATAAATAATAGTTATATGGTGGTGTTTAGAGTACAAATACATGCACAAATTAATTTGCAATATCAATGTAAAATGATTCGTTCCACATCATGACGATTAATCGTGTAAAATGATCCATGAACCAGAAAGTAACTAACTATCTAACTAACAAGCTAAATCGTTCAGATGCAATACTTTCTAATCAATTCTAATCAATTTTATGTAAACGCATTTCATTAAAAAAAGGCGGTAATAAATGTGTGACTCAACTGCTTGTCTGCGTCTCTCTACCTGAATGAACACCCCGAAAATTGCCTAATAAAACGTCTCAAAAATGGTTGGAAACAAACTAATTAATAACTTAAACTCCTAACTTAAACTCATGTATTGTGCAAAACTCTAAATATTCTGAATTATACAAAGACTTAATATGATTTGTTCAACACTGCCTACAAACTGAAGCTAATTGTTTCTACAAAAGTTTAAAGCTTCCCTGAATGTAACCTCACTTGTACAATAAATGAGCTGCTGAACTTACAAAGAAATTCCTGACTCTAAACTATATTATCATTTACCTCATGTATTGACTAAGACTTCTGCAGATTTCTCGAAAGCAGCGCACAGTATACAGCTACATAGCAACATTAAAAACTATGACTGAAAATTCCGTACCACGAAGTGCAATGTGCATATGAAGAGTGGGAATTTTAACTGGTAAGAGATGACTTCTGATAAAGTTCAAATGAAACTCTATATTTAAAAGTAATGCTTTAAAGATCAACTGTGTGTTCACTGTGATATTTACATGATTTGTCTAAGAAATAACATTAAGCAATAGGTGTCTCATCCTCCTTTCAGAGCAATCCATATAACAATCCTACTGTCTGAAGCTCGTTACTACACTCTGAGTAAGGCAAAATAATGCACTTGCCTGCGTATCTCAATCTGTCAGCATTCAAGAAAAACTCACAAAATGGTTCAAATGGCTCTGAGCACTATGGGACCTAACATCTATGATCATCAGCCCCCTAGAACTACTTAAACCTAACTGACCTAAGGACATCACACATATCCATGCCCAAGGCAGGAGTCGAGCCTGTGATTGTACCGGTCACGCGGTTCCGGACCAATAAAAACTCACAAATAATCTCCTTAGCTTCTCTCTCCACAATGACTTCAAAAACTTTCATACTTCAGTTCCATCAATCGCATATGACACTTATACAGAAAATTTTCTGGCCGTTCTCCAAAATACGTCTGGTACTCAACACTGCCCAACTTAGAATGCGTGGAACTTTGCCAGCTCTCTCGGGTACAGGCATTGCAACAACGCAAAGATTTTGAAGCAAAAGTCAAAGATTGGTCAGCTGCATGATTTTGCTTGTCTATATCTATGCAAGAAACGAATTTTACAGAGTGACCAAAACAATATGCATGTCTCAAGTATCTTCCCCGTTCCACAACCAGAATTCTGCACAAAATGTGGTAAAGAATTGAGTGTAAACTTAGAACAGTGCTAAGTAAATAGATGCTCAAAAATATTAAAAGAATGAGGCTTTGTAAAAAGCAAACACATGTTGACTGAGAATACATATTTCTTCAGTTGCAATCATGAGCAAAAGTAAATAGTTTACGATGTTCTCAGTTACTTAGGATGTGTTATGCAGATATACACAGTATAGAATACATTATTTACAGTACATTCATATCTAGATTAATTGGCTTGTATGGGCTAGAAAACATATTTATTTTTGAAACAACACAACACAGAATTGTATTCACAGAGTTTCTCAATGTCTGGTTTCATTGCTAACAAATTACAGGTTTCACTGAATACGAAGGACTTTCATCATCTGAAGTATCGCATAAACACGGAGATAAAGGGAGATTCACTTAGAAATGTCTACGCTCAGCTGACACCCATTAGTAATAACCGTGAAGGAAATCGTAGAGTGTATCACAGTACTAAGACCAGACTCATGAGAGTGATCCTTCACTGACGACTCACTAGTCAATCAGTATATTGTTTCGAAGTCATTTAATGAATGAAGAGAGTCAATGTTTTATTCTTACCAGCTCAAAGTGGAATTTAAAATTTTCCCTGGCTCTCCAGTCAAAAAATTTTGTTGTGCAAAGAAAGACAAGAAACTGACATAGTGGTAAGATTTTACATCATTAGCGTACATCAACAATTTAATAATCAAGCAGATGAGATAAGTAGTAAAAGTTGTGCAGATGTGTATCTAGAAACCTAAGAGAACAATATAAGATTTTTCAGCCCTGTATCTATAAGCGAGAAAATTGCTATCTTGGTCTGAGCATAACAGGTGTGCAATGATGAGCTGCAGAAAAACAATAAGAATAAACAAGTGAACAGTATACAGTACTAAGCATGAGAGATAGTTAATATGTGTGTATAGAGTAACCTGATACACAAAATACAGCGACTGAGGCAGAAGTAAGCACAAAAGGACAATAAACACACTGAGATGAGTAGAATACAAACATATAGTTAGGAAATCTTGGATTGGGGAGTAACCACACTTCAAATCATGAAAATTGAGTACACTCTGTAAAAAACGCTGTCAAAGTCTTCCTTTTGCCAAGAATATCCTAATACTAAACTTTGAACAAAAACTTATTAGCATTTTTGTCACTTACGTTCCTGCATTCTCATACTGCTCTTTCTCAGAACTTACACTTCATATTTACCTTTTCTCACTTTCTGTATGTTTATCATGCCTTTTCTTAACTTCTTATTACCATTCAATCTTTCTCAGCTTTCCCTTAATAACGTGTTGCTTCTTATACTTTCAAACAAAAACCCCTTACAAATTTAATTATACATTATACTCTTCAAAACGTTTTCTCTTTAGTGCACCAAACTTTTATTTAATCTCTTCCTCACCTTTTTTTTTGATTCCTCCCTACACACATTTCATGACTTATTAGAGCGCACTAGAGTTGCACTTAACATAATTACTACACTAATGGTGCTTCAACCTACAATAACAATTTATACACAGGATATGCACCACAAAGACCCCCTAGAAATGATGTAAGTGCAATAGACAAATTCAACCTGAAAATTCTTGCAGCTAAAGCATGTTATTATGTTAAATCAACAGTAAGTACAAGAAAACAATCAGTATGCAGTGGCACACATGGTAGTAGAAAATGTATGCAAAAGAATCTTATATTATTCCATGGCAAAATAATGATGTTGAAAAGCAAAAAATCATCATTAGTAAAGTATTTGTTAGTTAAAATTCTTCTACAGGCGAATGACTATAAGTAAAGTGTCTTACTATATAAGTAATGATAAAAATGTAGTTACTTCTCTTTCCTGTTTTGGTAATTCTATATCTTAATGGTCTTCACAGTATGTAACACTTATTTCAATAGTGTGCCAGAAATGTACGAGAATGTTCAATAATTCTTTGCCTATATACATGAGTAGTAAAAAGTTTACAGTTTTCTCATATGTCTAAAATTCTGATTTGAAGACAAAGAAGGTACAATTAGTTGTAAAATGCATGTAGTTTGCTACAAAGTAATGCATCGTCGAATCCTAAGTAAACATTAATACTGAAAACGACCACAAAAGTGTTGCAAAACCGAATTATCCTAAAAATATGTACCATACAAGTAAACGTTGAAATATTTTTTTTATCAGGACAGAACATTAGTAAATAAAATTATTCTGCATATGGTCTATTGTCCATAATATGATGAACTCGTTTTGTTTTACGTATCACAATAGTTTAAATTTGTACAGCATTCTCGTGTGCAGTCTGCAATTTCTTTGTAGCAGCACGATGTGGAATGGTTGTTCGGTTGGGTTTCTCACGCAATTTTCTTTTTGCTAAAGTTTTTTGTATTCTCTTTTCCATGTTATTGAAGTAACAAGATGTACAAAGTTTGTGAAAGCCTTTCCTCAAACCTAAGTGATCATAATTAAGATGCGTGTACCCAGTAAGCTTATTTACAAAATCATCAGGTATGCACACAAACCAAAGAGAGTTACTGGCTGTATATCTTTTAAAAAGAATATTGGTACTGTAACACCAAGATCGATTACAAATAATATATACTGAGTAATTTTATGTATGTAACTATGAAATGTTTTGCCTTACTGATTAATGTCTTTGAATTGCGAGAGGTAAGTGGAAATTTGTGATGTAGATTTTGAAAAAAATTAACAATGTGTTTAAATAATGAAACTTTATTAAATATGCATGTTTATAAAAGAGAAATTGTATGTAGAAAACTGGTTCATACTTAGGGAAATTGTATTTTAAAGAAGGAAAAGACGTAGGGAACCCCCTCCGCTGCGGAAGGGGCTTGGCGTGTGGGAAAAGGTGGATCTGGCGGTCAATCTGGGTGGAAAGAGAGAGAGTACACTACGCAGTCAGTGGCTAGACGTTGTGCTGTGCCAAGGGAGGCATTTGGAAGCCAGTTTATGTTGAAATTGCCTCGTATGGTGCTCTTGTTATCATGTAATGGCTCTGAAATGAAGGAAATACGTCGCCAAGAAGAATTTATAATCAGCATTCAACTTCAGGTGCATGGGACCACTTAGCCAACACGTGCTTGCCACCACTATTGCGCCGCTGCTCCACCAACTGCAGGAGTTCAGATATGTATCACAGTATGGACCAGTATGTTGATGTGAGTGTTTTCCAATAATAATTTCTGCGACATAAAACTGTGTTTGCACCTTAGAACCCATCCTAATCACAAACCAATGCAGGGTCCTGACCTTAATGTGATAAGTGACCATCCTGTTTCTGAAAATATAATGGTTTGTTGTTGCACTAAAGGTGCTAAAGTTCAGTGCTAAAATGTTTAAACGTTGTTATAAAAGTTACCTCCTTCACAGGTAGTGAGAAAGTCACGTATATTGGACTATTATGAAAAGTAAATTGCATTGATTAGTATCTTGAATTATTTTCTGAAACTGATTGAGTTTAATATTTGAATAACGTCTTTTAAAGCAGTAACAAATAAACAAATTTAAGTGGGGTTAGAAATCTACAATAGTGTAATGTAATTTGTCTCTGAAATAGTTACAGAATTTGCCAGTAGAGTAACTGACAGTTTGTGGGGCCCCAATATATCCTTTTCTATTATGAGAAAGTTAAAGAAAAGATTGTTTTTCTAAAGAAATCTGAAGTACAGGTATTTCCATAAATGAGAGAGGGTAAAAAAAGTGTTTTTTATAGTATTATTTACCTGCATTTGTGGTGTGTATATTAGTTAAACCAGGACTCTTGTCATACTTCATTTAGCCTCTGATAACTTTTTGATGCTGAATTGGTTAATGGTTGAGGTGGTGATTATTATCAATAGAAGTTAAGTGCTTACTATCTTTCTGTGATTGCCAGTTTGTGCAAATGGTAACTACTGCTTACCACTGGTCAGTTCGTCTAGTATTTGTGTGTGTTCTTTGCACTTTACCAAAAGAGAAAGAATGAAACCCCCTTTTGCTAAATTATATTTAAATTCTTTGAAATTAATGTTCCAAATTACTATGCCTAATTAGGATGGCGACTGTCTATTATCTCATTCACGAAAATCTTTCACTATTTTCATTATTTCCTGAGGTGAAGTCGTTCAGCTTTCTATTAATTGTCATAGTCACGAAACTCATGTTCAGTGTCCTCTGTCCACACTTTCAAAACTCCTGCCAGAGGGTAACACTTATTGTGTGTTAGTGTCATATTTAGGTGCTGACGTACAGTATAGGTGTTACAGTACGCACCAAGCAAAATTGTCTCATTGTTGTGTTTGTTTTGTCATGATATTTGCGTTTCACGTCTTTCGAGATAGGGTATCTGTCTTGTTCCTGAGAAATGTCTCGCAAAGAAAATGAAATAAAGTTTTCAAAGGCTATCGCTGGTATATTCCACAAGCTAAAGTTTTTATTGGTGAAACCAATAGGAGCACGCAATAAAGTATCGGCTACAAATATGAACAATTGTGAAGTTAATCTCTTGTAAATAAAAAGCCCATCGTTTAAATAGATCATGATTTAGTATATATGACACTAAAAATTGGAGTGCGCGATGATAAGTGTAAATATTAGTATGTGACCCAAATATGAAGTCTCAAAATTTAGAGGAGGCTAAAATGATTTAATGTTTCCAACTCAGAGACGAAATAATTTCTTCCATATTTAGATAAAACACGACTGGCAAATGCTATACTTCTCTGTCGACAAATACTGCTTGAAATTGTTTGAAATATCGAGTTTTGCCCGCCCCCCCCCCCCCCCCCCCCCACACCTTGAATTTTCCGCATATGTTACTCAGAGACTTCTCCCTATGCCCATGGATGAGGAAATAATTGCGTGGCAGGTATTTCCATAGTGACCCGAGGTAATTTTCGAAGTGAAACGTTTCCTTAGCTGCCATTGCCATAATGTGGAACCTTATGCAACCGAAATTTCCGCCAAGTAATCTATCGTTGGGAAAAATTTATCGCATAGAATGGCCGATGTGCAGAGAAGATTTAATGGAGTCAACAAGTTGGAATTGGTAAGAGGACGTAATGGGTCACGTTGATGAGAACCCCCCCCCCCTTCCCCCTTGGCCTACGGACTAGTGGAACTGTAAAACAAGTGATGGACTGTCACGCCTGATCAGCTACTTTTAAAAGCGGTCGCGTTAGCAACATGTTTTCAAGCGGTTGCAGCACAGCAACGGTACTTTTCCGGACATGGGTTCCAGTTCACTCCCTTTTATAAGTCCTAGAAGTTTGTAACAAAAATTTTCAGTCCGTACATCCGAACCAGTTTCTTTCTTTCCTTTCTATTACATTCAATAACTGTCTTTGCACCTCCAGTCTTCTCAGTCTCTCTTGACTTTTCACTCGATGCAGCCGAGTAATTCTTTCCATCCGCCGCCAAGTCCATTTCTAGAAAGCTCCCAGCCTTTCTATATCTTTCTCCCACGCTGTACACGTTCCGGCACCATACTGGAGAACACTCCATACAAAACATTTCGTTAGGGTTTTCCATAAGTCTTCGTCCATATTGCTGCCGAAAATGTTTCTTTGTTTAAAAAAAAATCCTCTTTCGCCATTGCTATTCCGGTTTCAATTTCTGTGCCGCTTACGAGGTATGTAATGCGTTGTGATCTGATTTTTTCCATTATAAATGTTTTTTTCAAAAGCCTGTGACTGTGAAAAAATGGGTTTGTTTATAAATAAGTTTTCTGCTAGCAGTCACAATTTTATTTATTCATATTTTACAGAACGCATTTCGGGAATTGATTACCATGTTCATGTGTGTTTTCTCTTTGTACTATCTCATTTTACGTGAAGTTTTCGATGTATGAGGTTCTGCTTTGTTTTGTTGCTTTACTGCAAAAAATAAAAACGCCCAATTTTTGGTTAGTTATCGATTTTTAGATGTAATGAGCGCTGAAATGAGCTCTTACAATTTTGTTATGGTCCATTTGGACAGAGTCTCAACCATGTTAAACATCACACACAACTTTCAGTGGACAGTACAAATCTAGAATAACTTGCATAAACGAAGAGTTACAAAGATGTTTCTAGATGTAGTTGACAGGGGTAATGTTACAGATCTTCCACAGATATTCTTTTGTACAGAAGGTATTTACCTTAACAACATGGATTATAATTTGCTTACATCTATTTTACAATGGTGCTTATTCCTACGAGTTACTACATCTACTTAAGCATGTTATCAAAACATCTGAAGAAGTTCACCGATTCGCTCTCAAGTTTCTCATTTAACACTTTGTCTTCATATTTTCTGTAATGTGTATATTTCTCAGTTCTTCTAAGAAATCCATTTTATGCCCTTTATGTATTCGGTGGGGTACTTCGACATTTCGACCTACTTTTCCAAATGGGCGTCCCGTATTGTGTGTGTAGCTATTGCTGATATTGTTTATGTGGGCTTTATTGTGCTCCGTGTACCTGGTGTTGAAATTTCGGTCTGTTTGTAGAACATGGAGCATCCATGGCATGTTACTTTTTATATTCCAGAGTCTGATTATGGATAATGATTACTCTTTATGTCGTGTACTAGATTTGTTGTACTTTATTCGATGTAGAAAATCCAACTTTTAAGTTCTGATTTTTGAAAATATTTGCGATCTTCTGTGATACATTGTCAATGTATGGGATGCTAAATATATGTTTGTTTTTATATTTTTCTTCTGTGGTGCACCTTGTGTTTGGGTCTTTGTTCACTTTGTCTAGGACTATGTCAACAATGGAGCAGTATAATTATCTGGTAATATTTACGACTGTGAATGTCACGAGCTCTTATCTTGGGTTTTCTACTGAAAATCTTGTGCTTGTACTCTTGTTAACTTTACTATTACAGAGATCGCCTGAACTTTATTTTTTTTAAATTGGTCCTGTGCCTAACAAATAACTTACTTGGTCTTTCTGCTGCCACTGTTTGACCTGCTGCGTTCTATCATTTAACAAAAACATAAAAAAACCTATTATTCATGCTGAGTGCCATGCATGTTCTGTATGGCGGCTCCTGCTGTGGCTCGGCTGCTGATGCTCGCTACAACTACATATAATTCAAGAGAAAGGGATTGGTCAAATCTAAACTCCACTATTGATAACCCAAACAAGTAATTCCTTTTTTCAAAAACTATATTCTTAAAGCGATTCTTTCTCATTCAATTAACAAACCGCTAGAAGCTCTTTGAAGAATCACTTCGTATGTAAATCTGCCTCCAGTGGCATTAAAGCAATATTACAAATTAATCAAACTCTTGAGACAGACTGAAATACTTCTCAATTAAATGCATAGTGATACAATTCCCTGACAATTAAAAATAAATCAATGACAAAAATCAATACTTAATCTATTCGCCTAACAATGGTTTCCCTTAAGAATTCAACTCCTATCATTATCAAAATTACCGTCTGCTGCTACGCACATACACAAACCCTTTTCTTTAAATTAATAAGCGCGCTGCAAATCATAAAATCAATACCAAGTCCCGTGTCGCTGCTGGTGGACACGGCAGTACGGCTGCTCGGCGACCACCCCTCGCCCAACACACGTGCGCAACACAGCAGGCGGGCTCCTACACTGGCTACAGAACTGCCACTGCTTAATCCGTGCGCTGCGAAGCGCGACAACAATATCTTAGATTCCAGAGCTTGTGTGCGCACACTGTAGCCAACCTTTAAATCCTAAGAGAGTATTGCTGAAAGTTCGCTTTCATTTGTGACATTCATTTCGCAGATTATTCTGAATATTTGAGATAAATAAACTCATACACTCCTGGAAATGGAAAAAAGAACACATTGACACCGATGTGTCAGACCCACCATACTTGCTCCGGACACTGCGAGAGGGCTGTACAAGCAATGATCACACGCACGGCACAGCGGACACACCAGGAACCGCGGTGTTGGCCGTCGAATGGCGCTAGCTGCGCAGCATTTGTGCACCGCCGCCGTCAGTGTCAGCCAGTTTGCCGTGGCACACGGAGCTCCATCGCAGTCTTTAACACTGGTGCCATGCCGCGACAGCGTGGACGTGAAGCGTATGTGCAGTTGACGGACTTTGAGCGAGGGCGTATAGTGGGCATGCGGGAGGCCGGGTGAACGTACCACCGAATTGCTCAACACGTGGGGCGTGGGGTCTCCACAGTACATCGATGTTGTCGCCAATGGTCGGCGGAAGGTGCACGTGCCCATCGACCTGAGACCGGACCGCAGGGACGCACGGATGCACGCCAAGACCGTAGATCCTACGCAGTGCCGTAGGGGACCGCCCCACCACTTCCCAGCAAATTAGGGACACTGTTGCTCCTGGGGTATCGGCGAGGACCATTCGCAACCGTCTCCATGAAGCTGGGCTACGATCCCGCACACCGTTAGGCCGTCTTCCGCTCACGCCCCAACATCGTGCAGCCCGCCTCCAGTGGTGTCGCGACAGGCGTGAATGGAGGGACGCATGGAGACGTGTCGTCTTCAACGATGAGAGTCGCTTCTGCCTTGGTGCCAATGATGGTCGTATGCGTGTTTGGCGCCGTGCAGGAGAGCGCCACAATCAGGACTGCATACGACCGAGGCACACAGGGCCAACACCCGGCATCATGGTGTGGGGAGCGATCTCCTACACTGGCCGTACACCTCTGCTGATCGTCGAGGGGACACTGAATAGTGCACGGTACATCCAAACCGTCATCGAACCCATCGTTCTACCATTCTTAGACCGGCAAGGGAACTTGCTGTTCCAACAGGACAATGCACGTCCGCATGTATCCCGTGCCACACAACGTGCTCTAGAAGGTGTAAGTCAACTACCCTGGCCAGCAAGATCTCCGGATCTGTCCCCCATTGAGCATGTTTGAGACTGGATGAAGCGTCGTCTCACGCGGTCTGCACGTCCAGCACGAACGCTGGTCCAACTGAGGCGCCAGGTGGAAATGGCATGGCAAGCCGTTCCGCAGGACTACATCCAGCATCTCTACGATCGTCTCCATGGGAGAATAGCAGCCTGCATTGCTGCGAAAGGTGGATATACACTGTACTAGTGCCGACATTGTGCATGCTCTGTTGCCTGTGTCTATGTGCCAGTGCTTCTGTCAGTGTGATCATGTGATGTATCTGACCCCAGGAATGTGTCAATAAAGTTTCCCCTTCCTGGGACAATGAATTCACGGTGTTCTTATTTCAATTTCCAGGAGTGTATTATGGTTAGTCTTATTTGGTGGATTAGAAAGAGAGATACGTGATCATTAAACACATGTCTGAAATAATACGGGCTTTGGTAGTAATAATATTTAGTTGCATGCTGTAGGTGTAAGCAAAGTAAATTTGCCAGTGGAGGCGAGGAGTGGTCGGGCGCAGCCGGGGAGGCGAAGCCCGCGAGCGCCGGAAGAGCGTTGTGCAGGGGCCGGGGTCCCAGGGGATGCGGCCGCTGACCTGCAAGCATCAAAAGGAACGCCGCCGGGCGCCAGGTGGGAGAGAGAGGGGAATGTCGAGCAGACAGCGTCCAACGTACGCGCTGGCGCCGCCCGGTCGCGCGCTGTTTTAGCGGCTCTGATTGGGCAGTTCATAAGAAAGTGCGAGAATCGCTGAGGGTCAACGCCCGCTGTTTGAACAGAGAAATTTTTGGATAGGTGGAGAAATTGTATCACTCTGCGAGGGAGATGTGGGAGGCCTTTGCAGCGTCGGGATTGGCTGATTGGAGTTTGGCGGCAAGATTGTCGCAAGAGCATCGTGCAGAGAGCGTCTTGTGCCGTGAAAGCGGACAGTCGCATAGTTCGATAGCTCTGAGATAGGGACTTAGATTCTGAATACTGTGCTGTGTATGATCTAGAGTCTGCAGCTACAGTAGGACATCAGTGTCCACATAGGCACTGCATTGACTACTAGTATAATTGTAGTTGATTCCGCGTTATAGGCTAGCAGTCACCACTGAACGTAGTCAACCAGTGCACAGAACTATCATACTGGTATTGCACGTTAGTACAAGACACACTGGGCTGCACCTTAAAGGTTGTTGAGACAGTCTTGAAAGCGTTGTATACCATTTAGAGGAAATATAGGGCTTGTGGTATTAGCAGTTTCTGAGTAGTTTATTCTGCCCATGATATTTGAGAGAGACTTATCTTAATTCAGCGACTTCGCAGCTGCAGTCGTCGCCCCAGCAGTATCGACGGAGCCAGCACGCTGGTAGACGGCATAGTAAAACTTGCAGCAGCGGCAGTAAAGTTCAGAAATAGTTGTTGGATCGTGTTCTGGCCATCCACAGAGCATCCGTGCAGTTTTGCTGACGATTCGTTATTGGTTATTTGTCTTTTTTCATGCTGTTTGGTTTGTTTCTTGGTGGTGGTGTCCGAAGTGCGTGTTATTTCAGACACAAAAGAGATTATAGGAACACAGTCAGATCGCATTTACCATTTGCTTATCCAGGGGCATAATTAAATCTAACTTCGCATCAACTTAACATTAAGAGCTGAGAGCCAATCTTACCAGTGTAGTATATCTAAGAACAGTGTACAGTTTGTTTAATTTGTTTTCATTCATGATTCGTTCAATATGATCTAATTTCTGTCGTGGGATAATTGTGCAATAAATACAAGTTATTTACAATATCGCTTTTGATTCAGTAATCAGTGGTAGTTGGCAGTCACAGTCACATAATATATTTTATTCATGTATAACTCCGGCCACTACCCCAACGAGAAACCTTCCCTACATTGCCAACTCTCAACTGCCCCTTGTAATTATGACGAAGAGATTCGAGCGCCCTGTATGTAACAAAAGCGCATCGCTACGGTACCTGCTCTGAGTTTTGTTTTACTTACAGACCAGCCTCACTCCAGAGTATCGGCAGATAGTTATCTGGAGTGGGTTGCTTCGGCCACCGACAAGGCGCCTCGTGAGCAGGTAACCCCGCGTCGGCCCGGAGCGTGCACGCTGGAGTGACTGGAGGTGACAGCATTCCGGAGCAGGGAGGAGCCGGCCTGATGGATGGCCCCAGCCCGCGCCGCACATCTCGGGCCGCCATCGCGCCCGCCCCTTCCGCCACCCCCGGCTTAGCTGCGGCTCTCCTCACGGTCCAGGGGGCGCACGGCGGCGTCTGTACGGACGCGTCAGCGCTCGGGCGGAACGCAGACGGCTGCCCCAGTGACAGCCGCGTCTGTTGCCCAGAAGAGACAAGACCAGCCCAGCCACGCAGGCACGTGGCCCGATATCTATCTGGCTCCGATATCTCTCTGTGACCACCTGCTCCGCTCACAGCAGAGCCTAATAATGGGGAACAGTCGGCGCGTGCGCTTGTTAGCCTGTCCTGTTGCTGCGTATGTCAACAAAGTCGTGCTGCACATTTTCTGTGTTAAGGCGAACGGTACTCCCATTCACCAGTGTTACCCAGACACCAATTAGTGGAAATATCTGAAGAATTTATATCCTGATTGGAAGTGAAGAACAATCACACTATCTGATGAGTGGAATGAACCGTCTAATGAGTACAGAATATGGACTGATAGTGAATCGAAGAAAGACGAAAGTAATGAAAGTAGCAGAAATGCGAAGAGCAAGGAACGTAACATCAGGACTGATGATCACGAAGTGGATGAAGTTCAGGAATAACTAATGAAGGATGGAGCAAGGAGGACATCAAAAGCAGACAAGCCCTGGCCAAAACGGCATTCTTGGCCAAGAGAAGTCTACTATAGTCAAACACAGGTCTTAGTTTGAGGAATAAATTTCTGGGAATGTACGTTTGGAGTACAGCATTTATGGATGTGAAACATGAACTGTGGGGAACCGGAACAGAAGAGAATCGAAGCATTTGAGATGTGGTGCTAGAGACGAATGTTGAAAATTAGGTGGGCTGATAATGTAAGGAATGAGGAGGTTCTGCGCAGAATCGGAGAGGAAAGGATTATGTGAAAAATACTGGCAAGGACAAGGGACAGGATGACAGGACATCTCATAAGGCATCAGGGGATAACTTCCATGGTACTAGGGGGAACTATAGAGGGCAAAATCTATAGAGGAAGACAGAGATTGGAATACGTCAAGCAGATAATTGAGGACGTAGGTTTCAAGGGCTACTCTGAGATGAAGAGGTTGGCGCAGGAGAGAACTTCGTGGCGAGTCGCATCAAATTAGTCAGACGACTGATGACTAGAAAAAGATACGGGGTGTTACAGCTAAGGCGCTATTCTCAGTGAAATGAAATGACCGTACAGTATTGATGGCCGGGAGTTCCCACTTCGGGATGTTCGGCCAACGAGTTGTAAGTTTTTTTCTGTTGACGCCACATTGGGCGGATTGCGTGTCGAAGATGGTGAAATGATGACGAAGACAACACCAATTCCGAGTGGAGAAAATCTCGGCCGCCGCCGACAATAGAACCTGGGCACGCTGCATGGCAGTCATACGCGCTGAGCACTCAGCTAAAGCTGTGGATACTAATCTCTATAATTTAATCGCATAAAATAATAAGTGAAGCGATTATTTATTTTGACAGATAAACTAAGACATCTGACTATCTCTGCGGTGTTGTCAGCATAGCTTAATAAATACTAGCAGAAAAGCAGAAAAACTTGGAACTGCCGTGGTATTCATTTTGACAGTTTTCTATAAGAAACCAGAAGAAAAAAAATGAACTGTTTGTACATTATCAACAAAATTTCATTTCAGTGTATTCGTGAAAAAAACTTCTGAATTCATCAAAAAGTACCTCTAGGGTGTTTTCGTATTACCGTGCAAAAATTTAACAGGACTTAGAGCATGTTCCACTGAACAATTTGAGGTATGGAACGTGGGGTCGGAGAAGCCAGCTGAGGGAGATAATAGGAATAAAACCACATTACTGTGTACTTCTTTATTTACATCAGCTACAGTTAACTGCAAATACCATCACTGACACAATGAACGTACTATTCGTACTGTACCTCTCTGAATAGGACTGAGTAATGATTGGGTCTGTCGTTGATCCATAGCACGTTCTGTCATGGGACAATGTAAATACGTTACAACAGAACCATCATACGAACAAGTGATGTTAACAAAACCTGCGTCATGACTTCCTAGTAATCAGGCTCGTTCTCCTTGTTTCCTTTCGGGAAATACAGAATGTACATATAAATAAACAGCATTGTGCGTGTAAACTTGTACGCATGTTAGTTGTAAATAAGATGGTAAACTGTAATGTTAGACAAAGTGGTAGACAAGTTTACTTAAGCTGAATTCTCTGACCACAGGCTCCCTACCTCAAATATTTCAGTAAAGCATTATCTACGCCGTGTTACGTTTGTGCACGCTGTTATGGAAACACCCTGAATACGATGGGCACAGCTCTTTCCCTTGTCTTCAACGCGAATTTGTAGACGTCTCTATGGAACGCTTCTCCGTAGACCCATAGACGTCTGTTGCTTTCGTCTACAGCCTTTCCCGCTTCGCAGTTGAAATGTCTCAAAAGCGCTGCCAGGTATGAGGGATTTCTTTAGTTGACTCGATTGTAGGAGCGTCTTAGTAGTAAAAAATAAATGTATTAAAACTGCATGCATTTTAGATATTTTTTCATGCGTCTCAGTGTTTCTGCCTGTATGTCTACATGATTCCTGTTCAAATCATAATTAAGTGCCAGGCAGAGGGTTCATCGGACCATCTTCAAGTTATTTCTCTAAATCTTTCTGTGAGAGCTGTGGTTTCTCCGATTTATCATGACGATTACTTGTCCCCATGTAGGTCACCGTCAACAATATTGTCACAATCAGTGAAGAAAGTTGGTAATCGAAATTTCACGAGAAGATCCTGCCATAACGAAAAACGCTCTTACTTTAAAGATTTGCATTCCAATTAATATATCATGTCTGTGGCACTATCTCCCCTATTTCGCAATAATACAAAACGAGCTCCCCTTCTGTGAAATTTTTCGATATTTTGCACCAGTCCCACCGGATGCGGATCCCACACTGCGCAACAGTAGTCCAAAAGAGGGCGGATAAGCGCTGTGTAAGGAGTCTCTTTAGTAGACCTGTTCAACTTTCTGAGAGCTCTGCCAGTAAATCGCAGTCTCTGGTTTGCTTTATCAAAATGGTTCAAATGGCTCTGAGCACTATGGGACTTAACATCTGAGGTCATCAGTCCCATAGAACTTATAACTACTTAAACCTAACTAACATCACACATCCATGCCCGAGGCAGGATTCGAACCTGCGACCGTAGCGGTCGCGCGGTTCCAGACTGAAGCGCCTAGAACCGCTCGGCCACACAGGCCGGCCGTTTTCTTTATCCACACCATTATCTGTGTCATCCTTCTAATTTAAGTTATTCGTAATTGTAATCCCTAAGTATTTAGTTGAATTTACAGCCTTTAGATTTGTGTGACTTATTGTGTAACCGAAATTTAGCGGATTCCTTTCAGTACTCATGTGAATGACTTCACACTTTTCGTTACTTAGAGTCAATTTCGACTGTGAATTTACAAGACGGTTAATGACAGCATCGTCTGCAAACTATCTTAGATGGTGAGCCGTGCGCGGCTCGTGTTCATGCCGTTTACCGCTTGGCATCTTGTCATTGCAGTTATGGCATCACGTTTCTTATTCGGTTTACTGGTGTCACTATGTTGCTGGCTTGCCTGCCCGTGAGTGGCAGCAGCAGCGCTTATCGATACGAGTACTGTGGTACTATCTTTGGAGCGACCGCTAGTATTTCCAAGTCACGTAGTATGGAGTGGGGAGTTGGGGGCACAACAGCAAGCAGGTCCGTGCAGCGAGAGGGCAAGCCGGGGCCACTGGCGGCGTGCTGCCACTGCCGGATCGAGGAGGGGTAGCTGCGAGAGCGACGACTTCGTTGCACACCGAACCCTGGACGTTTAATTTGAGTGAAGAATTAACTGCTAGTGCAACCTCGAGTATTCTGAGATCTCGCCTTTGGTTCAAGTGGCTCTGAGCACTAATGGATGTAGCTTCTGAGGTCATCAATCCCCTGGAACTTAGAACTACTTAAACCTAACTAACCTAAGGACATCACACACATCCATGTCCAAGGCAGGATTCGGACGTGCGACCGTAGCGGTCGCGCGGCTCTAGACTACAGCGCCTATAACCGCTCGGCCGCTTTTTTACGTTGGTTCTAGTGTTTCCTTTGGCCTTGGTTGTTTTCTGAAGATGTAGTGCTGCCTGTCTCTTCGCCCTTGCCTAAAAATATTCGGTCGTTGTACCGGTGATCGGATGTTAGGCGAATTGCTTAGTTGGTCGGTCGGCGCTTAAGCTGCCCCTAGTATGAGTTGCCATCCTGTTACGTGAGTACAACTCTTGCAACTCTTGGAACACTTGATGAGAACTGCTTGCCCTGATTCCTTACATTGTGATGTTTGTTTTTAGGATATTTGTAATTTGTGGCCTTCAGCCGAGCAATAATTTCACTTCTTTCGTGATAAGGCCTTCAGCAGTGTTACTGTTTGTTTTAATATTTGCTATTTGGAATTGTTCTTCTGACTCCTGATTTAGGCCTTCAGTCGTTTATTGTTTGAGGTTATTGTTGGCGGCCTTCGTCCCTAACATTGTGAATTTTTTTTCCTGTGATAAGGCCTTCAGCCGTCATACACTCAATTGTGTTTTTTTAAAGAGATTGTTTTAAAATATTAGTTTCTTTAAATAAAGTTTACATATTTGTTGTGCAACCAAGAGTAACTGATTACAGCCTCTTCCGCAATCTTAATTTTATCCTGCCCTATACTGAGAAACCAGCTCTCAGAGGGGTGCCCAGAATTTCTCCTACGTTGTATATGTCGATCAGGCACAGCAGAGGACCTATAATACTTTTTTCGAGAATGCTACATATTACTCGTACTTTTCTCGATGACTTTCTGTCCATTACTACCAACTATCAACTTTCTGAGGAAATCACGAATCAAGTAGCACAGCTCTGACGTTACTCCATAGCCACGCAATTTGATTAGAAGATGCTTGAGAAGAACTGTGTCGAAAACCTTCTGGAAATCTAAAAATATGGAATCAATTTACGTCCCCTGTCGATAGCACTCATTATTTCGTGGGACTAAAGAGCTAGTTGTGTTACACAGGAGCAACATTTTCTGAATCCGTGCTGACTAACCCTCAATAACTCGTTTACTTCGAGGGGATTCATAATGTTCCAAATTGACACTGTAAATCGGCGTTAGTGATATGGGTCTGCCATTGAGCGGGTTTCCCCTATTTCCTTTCTTGGATCTCGGTGTGACTTGTGCAACTTTCCAGCCTTTAGGAATGGATCATCCGAATAGGAAGAGGCTGTAAATGATTGCTAAGTATGAAGCTATTGTATCAGCGTACTCTGAGAGGAACCTGACTGGTATACAATCTGGACCAGAGGCCTTGCCTTTATTAATTTAAGTTGGTTTGCTACACCGAGGATATCTACTCCTATATTCCTCATCTTGCCAGCTGTTCTTAATTGGAATTCACGAATATTTACTTCGTCTTCTTAGGTGAAGAAGTTTCGTACAACCGTGTTTAATAACCCTGCTTTAATGTCACTGCCATCAGTGACTTCACCGTTCTGCCTCGTGATGACTGGGTGTTGTGTGATCTCCTTAGGTTACTTAGGTTTAAGTAGGTCTAAGTTCTAGGGGACTGATGGCCATAGATGTTAAGTCCCATAGTGCTCAGAGCCAGTTGAACCATTTTGAACTTCACCGTTGTTATCGTGCAGTAAATTTCTCAACTGCTGTCGGTATTATTTCTTTGAATTCAAACGACAGCTTGTCTACGCTTACATAGATCGGATGGAGTAGAAACTGTCACTTCTGACTTCATATCTCTTGAACTATGTGTCATATAATGATACATTTGTGTAAATAGATTCAGCGGCATCAGTGGATACCGTCTGCGAAATATATTGCGAATAGAGTCTGTAGCAAAGAAGTAATAAGTTTGAACGTCGTATATCATGCGGCAGTTTTTCAGGTATCTCATTATACGTGACGTCACATCTCATGAACTGTAATAGGTAGTTGGTTCTTCTCACCTCCCCCCCGCCCCTCATGCACGCATACGTACACCCATTTTTTTTATTATCTACATCTACATCTCCATGGATACTCTGCAAATCACATTTAAGTTCCTGGCAGAGGGTTCATCGAATCACCTTCACGATTCTCTATTATTCCAATCTTGTATTGCGCGCGGAAAGAACGAACATCTGTATCTTTCCCTACGAGCTCTGATTCGCCTTATTTTATCGTGGTGATCGTTTTTCTCTATGTGGGTCGGTGTCAACAAAATACTTTCGCATTCGGAGGAGAAAGTTGGTGACTGGAATTTCGTGGAAGATTCCGTCGCAAGGAAAAACGGCTCTGTTTTAATGATGTCCAGCCCATTTTTGTGACACTCTCTCCCATATTTCGCAATAATGGAAAACGTGCTGCCTTTCTTCGTCAATACTATGTGGTAAGGACTCCACACCGCGCAGAATTACCGGTATTCTAAAAGAGGACGGACAAGCGTAGTGTAGGCAGTCTCCTTAGTAGATGTTACATTTTCGAAGTGTCCTGCCAATAAAACGCAGTCTTTGGGTAGCCTTACCCACAACATTTTCTGTGTGTTCCTGCCAATTTAAGTTGTTCTTAATCCTAATTGCTAGGTATTTAGTTGATTTATCGTGTAACCCAAGTTTAACGGATTCCTTTTAGCACTCATGTGGATGACCTCACACTTCTCGTTATTTACGGTTAACTGCCAAGTTTCGCACCATATAGATATATTTTTTAAATCGTTTTGCAATTTGTTTTGATCTTCCGATGACTTTATTAGTCGATAAACGACAGCGTCATTTGCAAAAAACCTAAGACGGCTGCTCATATTGTCTCCCAAATCGTTTTTATAGTTCAGTAACACTACCTTGGGGAACGCCAGAAATCACTTTTGTTTTACTCGATAACTTTCCTTCAATTACTACGAACTGTGATCTCTCTGACAGGAAATCACAAATCCAGTCACATTACTGAGACGATATTCCGTAAGGGCGCAATTTCACTACAAGCCGCTTGTGTGGTAGAGGGTTAAAAGCATTCCGAAAATCCAGAAATATGGAATCAATCTGAAATCCCTTGTCAATAGCACTCAACCCTCCATGCGAATAAAGAGCTAGTTGTGTTTCCCAGGAACTATGTTTTCTAAATCCATGCTGACTGTGTGTCGATAGACCGCTTTCTTCGAGGTAATTCATAATGTTCGAACACAATATATCTTCCAAAAACCTGCTGCATATTAACGTTAATAATACGGGCCTGTAATTTAGTGGATTACTCCTACTAACTTTCTTGAATATTGGTGTAACCTGTGCAACTTTCCAGTCTTCGGGTACGGATCTTTCGTCGAGGGAACGGTTGTATATGATTGTTGAGCTAATGCTTCAGCATACTCTGAAATGAACCTAGTTGGTATACAGTCTGAACTAGAACAATTGCTTTTATTAAATGATTTAAGTTGCTTCACTACTCCGAGAATATTTACTTCTACGTTACTCATGTTGGCAGCCGGCCGGAGTGGCCGTGCGGTTCTAGGCGCTTCAGTCTGGAACCGAGCGACCGCTCCGGTCGCAGGTTCGAATCTTGCCTCGGGCATGGATGTGTGTGGTGTCCTTAGGTTAGTGAGGTTTAAGCAGTTCTAAGTTCTAGGCGACTGATGACCTCAGAAGTTAAGTCGCATAGTGCTCAGGGCCATTTGAACCATTTACTCATGTTGGCAGCTGCTCTTGATTCGAATTCTGGAATATTTACTTCGTCTTCTTTTGTGAAAGTATTTCGGAAGGCTGTGTTTTTAACCCTGCTTTGGCCAGCACTGTCTTCGGTTGTATCTCTGTTGTTATCGCGCAGAGAAAGCATTGATTGTTTCTTGCCGCTAATATACTTCATATACGACCAGAGTCTCTTTGGATTTTCTGCCAGGTTTTGAGACAACGTTTCGTTTTGGAAACAATTATAAGCATCTCGCAATGAAGTCCGCGCTAAATTTCCAGCTTCTGTAAGAGATTGCCAATCTGGGGCATTTAGCCTCTGTTCGGATTCTCCAGATAGTTACAACAAATTTTATAATTACTGATACCTGAAATGGAACATTATGTTTTCTTTCATGGGCTGTTGTATTTCAGGAAACTCTGTAGAAATCGACTGAAATCAAAATTTTTATCGGCTTTTGGGGTTGGAAATTTTTAAAGTTTTCAGGATGGATGCGGCGTACTAATCCTACTTGTCTGCTTCCTCCTAACTGAGGAGTTAAAATGAGTGCCCGTTTTCCTGAGTGCACAACTCTATCCTTGTGAGAATCATAAAACTCGAGGAGTACTCAAGAATAGGTTGCACCAGCGTCGTAAATGCGGTCATGTTTTACGGATGTACCAGACTTTCCTAAAATTCACCCAATCAACTGAAGTCGACCATTCGCCTTCCCTACCGCAATCCTCACATGCTTTTTCCATTTCACGTTGTGACTGTGTCAAGCAGGATACTACTAACGCTGTAACCGAGAATTATGGGTTTATTTTTCCTACTCATCCGCATTAACTTACATTTTTCTACATTTAGAGCTAGCTGCGACTCATCCCATCAACTACAAATTTTGTATAAGTCACCTTATATTGTCCTACAGTCAGTCAACGACGACCCACATCACTGACCTCAATTTGCAGTAGGATTTTGGAGCATACACTGTACTCCAACATGATGAATCACCTTGAAGAAAATTACTTATTGATACATAACCAACACGAATTCAGAAAATATCGTTCTTGTGCAACACAGCTAGCTCTTTATTCCCATGAAGTAATGAGTGCCGTCGGCAAGGGATCATAGATCGATTCCATATTTCTATATTTACACAAGGCTTTGGATACAGTTCCTCACAAGCGACTATTAATCAAATTGCGTGCATATGGAATATCGTCTCAGTTGTGTGACTGGATTCGTGGTTTCCTCTCAGAAAGGTCATAGTTCGTAGTGATAGACGGTAAATTATCGAGTGGAATAGAAGTGATATCTGGCGTTCTGCAAGATAGTGTCGTAGGCCATCTGCTGCATAAATGATCCAGGTGACAATCTGAGCAGCTCCCTTAGATTGTTTGCAGATGATGCTGCAATTTAACGCCTAGTAAAATCTTCAGACGATCAATTCCAATTACAAAATGTTCTAGAGAGAATTTCTGTATGGTGCGAAAAGTGGCAATTGGCACTAAACAAAGAAAAGTGCGTAGTCATCCACATGGGAGCTAAAAGAAATCGGATAAATTTTGGGTATAAATAAATCGCACAAGGCTGTCAATTCCGATAAATACCTAGGAATTACAATTACGAGCAACTTAAATTGAAAAGACCACATAGATAATATAGTGGGGTAGGCAAAACAAAGACTACGCTTTGTTGTCATAACACACAAAAGATGCGACAAACCCACTAAAGAGACACCCTACATTACACTTGTCCGACCTTTGCTGGAATACTGTTGCGCGATGTTGGATCCTTACCAGCTAGGGTTGACGGAGGACATCGAAAAAGTGCAAAGAAGGGCAGATCGGTTTGTGTTATTGCGTAATATAGGTGAGAGTGTCACTGATATGATACGCGAGTTGGGGTGGCAGTCACTGAAGCAAAGGCGGTTTTCGTTGCGGCGAGATATATTTACGAAATTTTAATCACCAACTTTCTCTTCCGAATACGAAAATATTTTGTTGATACCCAGCTACGTAGGGAGAAATGATCATCATAATAAAATAAGAGAAATCAGAGGTCGAACGGAAATATTTATGTGTTCCTTTTTCCCACGCGCCATTCGAGAGTGGAATGGTAGAGAAGTAGTATGAAAATGGTTCGACGAATCCTTTGCCAGGCACTTAAGTGTGAATTGCAGAGTAACAATGTAGATGTAGATGTAGACACTTCCCCGTGCACCATGGCATCATCAGCAAACAACCACAGACTGCTGCCCACCTCTTCGGCTAGATCATTTATGTATATAGAAAATAACAGAGGTTCTATCACACTTCCCTGGGGCATTCCTGACAATACCCTTGTGTCTGATGAATACTCGTCGTTTAGATGTCTGAGAACCTCTTCCATACGTTCGTACCTTCCTTAACAGTCTGCAACGGGCTATTGTTTCAAATGCTTTTCGGAAATCTAGAAATATGCAATCCATCTATTGCCCCTCATCCATAGTTCGCAGTGTATTATGTGAGATAATGGCAAGCTGAGTTTCACACGATCGATGCTTCTTTCTTTGCTTTTCAGTCTCTAGGAAATTTATTGTACTCTAACGCAGAATATGTTCCAAAATACTGCTGCTAACCGATGTTAAGGATACTGGTCTGCAATCTTGCGGGGCCGTTCTTCTATCCCTCTCATCTAGAGAAGTTACCTGTTGTTGTTTCAATTCGCTTGGGACTTTGCGCTTGGCGTGTGATTCACAATAAATGCAAGCTAAGTAAGGAGCCAGTGAAGCGTGACATGACTTATCCACCTAGTATTTCCTGTTGCCCAATAACGAAAGTTACGAAGTTTCACTTTGCCATAATTAGGCAACGTGGATTCACCAGAGAACATAAGCCACTGTAAGGTGTCCAGAGTGAAATATTATTCGTGACCTGTTCTCAGAAAGTACCTCTGTGACTGAAATTGTTCCCAAGAAACGGGTGTCAGTGACATGTGGTAGGAGTGAAACTTGTAACCGTGTGCTATTCGCCACTCAGCTGTAAGGCTGATGTCAGTGATTGTACCAACTCGTCGTAATCAGACATGAGAATCGAAGTGTATTGCAGACAAAACAAACGCTTCCATATTCTTACTTCTTGCTGATTTTCCTGTTACCGCCGCGCCTTCTCAACCTACTTGATCCCCAAAGGGTTCAGTACGTGCTTCAGGTAGCTCTTCTTCGCCCATTACGTGTCTTGACACACGCCATTGCTGCTTCATTAGCATCATGTAGGTATCCTCCTACCACCAGCAACATGTTGCCTTACTTTTTGGTTATACATTACATATCCGTGGCATATAAAATATATGTTGTTACTGAATTCGTACTGCCTTGCATACGGCAGAGTAAGGATCTACATCTACATCTACGTCTACATCCATACTCCGCAAGCCACCTGACGGTGTGTGGCGGAAGGTACCCTGAGTACCTCTATCGGTTCTCTCTTCTATTCCAGTCTCGTATTGTACGTGGAAAGAAGGATTGTCGGTATGCTTCTGTGTGGGCTCTAATCTCTCTGATTTTATCCTCATGGTCTCTTCGCGAGATATACGTAGGAGGGAGCAATATACTGCTTGACTCTTCAGTGAAGGAATGTTCTCGAAACTTTAACAAAAGCCCGTACCGAGCTACTGAGCGTCTCTCCTGCAGAGTCTTCCACTGGAGTTTATCTATCATCTCTGTAACGCTTTCGCGATTACTAAATGATCCTGTAACGAAGCGCGCTGCTCTCCGTTGGATCTTCTCTATCTCTTCTATCAACCCTATCTGGTGCGGATACCACACTGCTGAGCAGTATTCAAGCAGTGGCCCTATAAGAATACTGTAACCTACTTCCTTTGTTGTCGGACTGCATTTCCTTAGGATTCTTCCAATGAATCTCAGTCTGGCATCTGCTTTACCGACGATCAACTTTATATGATCATTCCATTTTAAATCCCTCATAATGCGTACTCCCAGATAATTTATGGAATTAACTGCTTCCAGTTGCTGACCTGCTATTTTGTAGCTAAATGATAAGGGACCTATCTTTCTATGTATTCGCATCACATTACACTTGTCTACATTTAGACACAATTGCCATTCCCCACTATACAATTTTACAATCTAACTGAACATGACCTGAGACAGCGCATCGAGGAAACTTGTCCCTCCACGACACCAGCAATTTACATGTCATCTGCAGCTCGCTTAGAAAGAGCACTGATTTGTGAATTAGGGAAAATGGGGGCACTCGTTCGAACGCATCACTTAAACGAACGTTCCGCCACCAAAACATCATTCTGAACACCGCCACCTGTGTACAGCATTTTGCATGCAACCTAAAAATTGAAAGTTTGCAACAATCTAACTAAAATTGGTGTAAATTTGATGTATATAGACTTGTTTACAGTTGAAACGAGTGCCTTGACTGCTCCGTGATCGCACAAGGGATGTAAACCGGCCGCCGTGTCATCCTCCGTCTTGCAGCATTATGTGGATGCGGTATGGAGCATCCGTGTGGTCAGCAGACAACGCCGTTTTGCCGACTTTCCAGATCTTGGAGCCGCTTCTGCTTGGTCGAATAGTTCCACAGTTGGTATCACGAGGCTAATGCACCCCGTAGCAGTTCACCCACCAAGCGAGAACCTTTCGCATTACCAAGAATCGAACACAGGTCCTCCGCATGACAGGTATATTCACTGACTATTCAGCTTTTCTTGATTCTGCATTTTTTATGACGAGGAAGTTTCATTCTACAAGGATACACTCATTGTCAAAATGAATAAAAACCAGTAGTATTGCAGAGATCCTGGTATTTCCGCTACAGAGGTGGACATTTGTATACAGCTGATTTAAATAAAAAAATTACGTAATAAAGAAAAGTATATTCTTTTTACAAACAAATTGTAACTTACTTTTGTAACTCTCCGCGAAACAACTAAGCTATGTTCATAATTCTGCAGATGGAATATGGTTTCTTACTTGTACCGTTCAATGTTAACATTCCTTTCACTTATTATTTCGTAAGTTTCGGAGGTAAACATGTTATGTAGAACATCCTGAATATACGAGAGCACCCCTAGTAAAAGTGAAGAAGAATTGCACGACCTGCTAAACGGAATGAACAGTCTAATGAGTACACAGTATTGACTGAGAGTAAATCGAAGATAGGCGAAGGTAATGAGAAGTAGTAGAAATGAGAACACCGAGAAATTTAACATTAGGATTGATGGTCACGAAGTAGATGAAGTTAAGGAATACTGCTACCTTGGCAATGAGGACATCAAAAGCAGACTATCCGTGAAAAAAAAGGCATTCCTGGCCAAGAGAAGTCTACTAAAGTCAAATATCGGCCTTAATTTGAGGAAGAAATTTGTGAGAAGGTACGACTGGAGTATTGCATTGTATAGTAGTGAAACATGGACTGTGAGAAAACCGGAACCGAAGAGATTCGAAGCATTTGAGATGTGGTGCTGAAGATGAATGTTGAAAATTAGATGGACTGATAAGGTCCAAAATGAGGAGGTTCTGTGCAGAATCGGAGAGGAAAGGAATATGTGGAAAACACTGATAAGGAGAAGTGACAGGATGATAGGACATCTGCTAAGACATGAGGGAATGACTTCCATGGTACTAGAGGGAGCTGTAGAGGGCAAAAACTGTAGGGGAAGACAGAGACTGGAATACATCCAAAAATAATTGAGGACGTAGGTTGAGAGTGCTACTCTAAGATGAAGAGGTTGGCACAGGATAGGAACACGAACAGCCCATGGGATCGTACAGATTCTCGAATCTGTACGGTAAACACATCCTAGTGTTCTTGGAACCCAGCGCAAACACTGATGATGCCAACGTGACGAGTAAAAACAATCAGCATGTAGCGGTTGGCATGGACCCCAAGGATAGATGCGTATATGCATTGACCTACTGTGCCTTGCAGAATGACGAAATCATCCAGGAAATGCTAAGAAAACATTCCCCAGAACATAACTCTGCCTCCTTCGACCTGGGCTCTTCCGACGATTGTTGCTGGGTATTTGCTTTCAGATGTTTTACGCCGATGGAGAACAAAACGTGATTCATTTGAAAAGACCACCTGTTGCCGCTCGGTAGGCGTCCAGTTGCGGTATTGGCGTGCACATGCCGGCCTTCATAATCAATGAAGAGCAGTCAGCATGGGTGCATGAACGAGGTGCCTGCTGAGGAGGTTTATATGCAGCAGCGTCCGCGCAACGGTCGTTGAGGAGACACTGTTGGTAGTCCCTTGGTTTCACCTAGGTGGTCAAGTGCTCAACGGTTGCAACCTTGTTCGCCCCTACACGTCTCCGTAGTCGCCGGTCACACCTCTCATCTACCGCCCGTTGTGCACCACAGTTGCCTCGACACCGGTTTTGCATAGCGACACTTGGCCATGCACAGTAGACATTAACCATGGCGGCGCGGAAAAAGCTTAGCCTCTCTGGAAATGTTTCCACCCTTGGCCCGAAAGCCGATGATCATGCCATTTTGGACATCAGATAATTTGCTCCGTTTCCATATTACGACAACTAATGCGCTGTTTTCCAGGCACCGCCCCCCCCCCCCCCCCCCTCTATGACCCTTAGGTGGTGTGACTGGACCGTATATTACATGAATTTTCATCACTTATTACCCAACAAATGTTAGGTAATAAATTTCCTGTTTGTTTACTCCTACGTATTTGTGCTCTTGTGATGTTCCCGCGACACAGTACCGTTGGAAGCCGCTAGAGGAGTAAAAATAAAATGGAGCTGCCCATGTCCACTTTATCAGTCGGCTGTGTCATCTATCCCCGTAACTTACAAAGTTGCAGCGTCAAGTGAAGAACCTAGGAACACAGTGTAAGTCCACGACTGCTTCTCCTGTAGTTATAGATTACACAAATTACAGCGCGCTCAGAGGCGTTTAAAGATGAATGTATTCCACAAGCAAATGGAATGAGGTATCACGGGAACTATCCTGAAGCATGCGCTTCACCGTGGTTTGCGTAATACGTATGTAGAGAAACTTCCCAGCAGATTAAAACTGTGTACCGCACCGAGACTCGAACTCGGAAACGTTGCCTTTCGCAGGCAAGTTCTGTACCGAATGAGCTACCCAAGGATAACCACGGGCCCATCCTCACAGCTTTATGTCCGGCAGTACCTCGTCTCCTTCCTTCCAATCCTCACAGAAGCTCTCCTGCAAATATGTAGATGTAGATGTATGTGTCTTGCTGTGGCCTAGCGTCAAAATATCAACATGACGAAAGTTTCACAGTCCATTAGAGCCATGCGCACAGAACGACAACCATCCAATGATGCGATCACAATAAATCATCCTCACAGCAACCATATACTTGTCACTGTCGACGTCATTCTCGTGTTGAGATGAAATGCCACGATATGACTAACTGATTTTCCACAGACTGATAACTCTGCTTGAATTCACTCGAGTGCTCTAACGTTGACGTGGTACACCAGGACTTTTTTCCTCGTTTGACAGTCTTTGGCGGCGTGAGTTAACGAGCATTTAACTCTCATTTAAGTATATGGCCGAAAGAGACTTTCTTCAGGAATTGTGAAACGAACCCTGTCGTCCAGGACCGTGTACCACAAAAAGCGCAGATTCACCACGAGGTGGGGAAATTCACAGGCGTCTATCCTGCTTAATGAGGCCTAAGCACTATAGTGTGCGAGTGAGGCAGACGAGAACCTACGTCATAGGGAAACCCTGTAGAAACTGTTTGTGCCCAGGGAGACGTAGCAGTGTTAAATATGGCGGACCTAAGACCGGAAATAAAGGGAAACATTTATAAAAACTATTTAATTCTGAAGTAATACAGGAAATGGAGCCACAGTAATTTTAATCTACCATCCTTCATAAATTTTCATGGTGAGACCAATAAAATTTGAATACTCATCGTATATATAATAGATTAGGATTTACTGTTAAAGAGAATGTAACAAGATTTGTAACAAAGACCTGAATGCTAAAATCTGAGCGCTTTGGTCGATCTTAACGATCGACATTTCATATAGAAGAGCATCATTAAAATGACAAATGTTGTAAATATCAACTCTGTTTATAAGATATAGTAAATTTAAATTATCGGTATTTTCAGTTAAGCATCAGATCAACGTTTCCTCCACACAAACCACGTTGAACGATGGCAGCATAACACCTTATTGAATGATTAAGTAATAGAACATTCATTGTAATTGGTTTTATGTAAAAGAATTTAACGTTTGTTAGGTAATGGATATTATTGTTACTTTATTTAGAACTTGAAAGTGGTCAAGCTTTGATTATTTAAATACTTTAAAATGTAAAATAATGTAGAATAAGCTGTAGCCAATCAAATGGACGGCTTCAGGGTAGGGAACTGCACTAGTCAGTTGAGCGACAACGTTCGGTGCGCGGGAAATGCGACCGGAGACGGGCATAGGGACCGTGATGGTGTAGACGCGAAAGCAGACAGTTGGTCTTTAGGCAGCTAGGAAGTGAAACGAGTGAGCGGTAAGCAGCCGCGTGCTTGGTGGCTGGTGTGAACGTTTTGCGTAGTTAACGAGGTGGTGTATTGGACTTGTAATTCGCGATGAGATTTGTGAATGATCGAACTGTGACAAAGGGACATGTGGTCGAGTGTAATAGTAATTATAAATACGACCCCTTTCACTATTAGTTTGCTTTCTGAATAACCATTATTCTAACAAATCGTAACTCAGTGGCATACATTATTTATGGGTGGTTAATTTAGCTCCCGATATTATTATTGCTGTTGCTGTATGTTATGTTAACGCTGTACGTTTCATCCAATTTCGCAAACTTGCCATCAACAAGACAATTTAACGAAAAGGTCACAAGTGTCTAATTTATGGCGTGTAATGCGACATGTGCTGTCCAACACCTAGACGAGTTTGAGCCAAGACATGTGAGCCCGAACAACTCTTGGATGTTAGCTCGCAGTTGCGGGCTCGTTCGGGATAGGAATTAGGAAAGTGTTAGTTGAGGGATAGGAATTTCGCAAAGTGTTAGTAGCGGAATATGAGCTCACGAAAGTTTTTGACTTGGATTTGAATTCTACAAAGTATTTCAAAAGTATTATGTGAACTTCGATATGCAGGTGTGATGTCCGGAATTAAAAAAAAAGGGGGGTGGTAATTTTTTTTGTTTTGCTTTGTTGAAAGGAAAGAAAGAAAAAAGGGTGAATAAAGGTGAAGGGAAGTGGTTCTATTTTTACTGGAATGAACTTATTGATGGACATCACAAAAATTTATTTTACCTATATTTTTTTTTACTCATCGAAGAAGACAACACAACACATATAAAAGAAATCATCACACTAATATTATCCACAGAATGATCGTTTCACAAGACACTTTTTAGCTCGACTGACTCTTAAGACTGAACAAGACTCGACTGACTCTACTCTCTCTCTGGACCACAGCCTCTTCACGTCCCTCTGGACCAGAGATTTCAACTGTGATTAGCACGCCGATTATTTAATTAATCGTACAGCCGCTGGGCGCGCGCTTGGCGCGTCATTTAAATGGGGTTAAACGCACACCGCGAGAGGCGTGGGCTAGCGGTGTCTTACAGGTATCGCCACACAGGACCTCTCTCAATTGTTAAATGTTATTTCTTTTCATTACTGTAGATTAGGTACTTTTAATAGTTGTGAAATTACAATTCTAATTCTCACAGTTAACTACATTCTGTGACCTAGGTCGCAAGTCTGTGGCAGTTTAGGCAGTTTTCGTAGGGGCTCTGAGCTACGAATTTTGCAACTGTGGTGCTGACCGAGTTTCAGCACTGGTTAGGAGTGATAAAAAAAAGTACCGCGGAAGAAGAGGCGACACGTGGTTCCAGTCAGCAGCGGCATCTTCAGTGGCGATTCATCGCGCAGCGGCGGTTGCAGTACCACAGCAGAGGCTACGAGATCTTCAGCGTCGGCTTCAACTGCAACATCGGCAGCAATATCACGGCAGAAGGATCCAGCACGACAAAGCTAAGTACCTGAGCTGATGGTGAGATTGTGTAGCGTTCTGTAGTTCGATAGACAAAAGTAGACGTCCCTAATATTAATCAACCGGCCGGTTTGTGAGGGTTGGAAAATGCTAGCGAGCACCTCCGCCCGACGTCGGAGCCGGAGAGCGTGATCGGCGATGAATTTAGTAGAGCAAATAGAAATGAGGCAAGGGAGATGAATTTGGGGGGACGCATGATGTCGAAATTAATGCAAATTATAAGAGGATTGGGATTCAAAATTGGTTCTGTTAAAACTGATATGGGTTGCGTAGAATTAAAAATTTATTCAAAGTGGCTCTGAGCACTATGGGACGTAACTTCTGAGGTCACAGTAACTGTCAGAATTACAATTGTAAGTTCACAACTTGAACTTTCAACTACTTAAACCTAACTAACCTAAGGACATCACACACATCCGTGCCCGAGGCAGGATTTGAACCTGCGACCGTAGCGGTCGCGCGGTTCCAGACTGTAGAGCCTAGAACCGCTCGACCACCCCGGCCGGCACAAAATTAATTTGGTTGAATACGAAATAGCTTCGGTTGTGAAAGGCGATGTAGGTAAATCTGCTAGTAGAATCGAGGAATTGATAGACAGAAAATTAAAAACCATTCGGGATGAAATGGGCAAAATTTCTGTTGAAGTTGGGGTACTTGACTCTAAGGTACATCAAGCGGAGAAGAATTTCAGATCTGGGAGGCAACGTAAGAAAATGTATGTGTAGGCAAGATGCTCTAGTGGCTGAGACGACAGAGGCTATTAGTAACTTATCCGTTGGAATAGGTAAAGGAGATAAAGTAGTAGGTAAAATAAGGAATAACTAGAATCTGGCATTAAAATTGAAAATAGCGAAGTTAAAAAGCAAATCAATGAAATATAGTGAATTGAATTCTTTAGCTGCACATCAAGCCTCCACAATGACTAACGTTCCGTGGATGAACTCGGGAACGGTCAAATGTTTTGGAGACGACGAGATGAATCACCCAATAAATTTTGTAGCAGCATGCAGGGATGGTTTTATAAGGGAATGTCCGACAAGGGAAGATAAAATTCGTGAAAAGACATTAGGAAGGTGAGCCTAAATCGTGGGCAAATATACAGACAAAATTATTTCAGAGTGGAAATCATAACTACAGTCCAAGTGATTACTATGAAAGACATCCACGAAGTTATCAACAGAATGCAAACAGCAGCTTTGATAAGGAGACGGTAACAGGATCATATCAATGATAAATTCCAAAGGGGCAATGGGAACGGACTCTTTCGCGACAGGGACCGACACCAAGAACGTAGATTTGAGGGACTGTCACCTGGCAAAATGAACCAGCTTAATAGGAGATCGGGAAACTAAATTTTTCTGCATCTCAGTGCCAGAGATGGCACGGCGATGAATAGGACGCGAGCAAACCAAAACTGTGATATGTATCAATAAATCGGCAGAAATGCGTCAGAGTACTGAAATGAAATTAGTAAGAGATATGAATCAAATAGGTAAATTTTCAAATCAGGTTGTACATGAAAGGCGTAATCCTAAGATAATGAAATATAATGATAAAGGCGATGACGACGGTTTAGGGCTAAATGATTTGTTTTATGAATGTGAGACGAAAGAGTGGGTGTATGTTAATACAATGAAAGGTTTTGTGTGCCAAAAGGAGGCTGAGGTGGAGCTGAATTTGGTGGAGTTAGATGGAATAGAAAATACTAGAGGGGTACTAACCAGCGGTAGCGATTATAGTATGAAGGTGATGATGTTTCAGGTGATATTGTGATGACGATAGTTGTTAAGGAGGTTAACAAGGGCGACGTAGGATTAGTCTCGTCAGCTGTTGCTGAATTTGTGTGTGTATCGGCGGATGTTGGTGAATTATTTTGGAAGGAAGGTAGTAATGGTGTTTTATGTGCTGAAGTTACGAAAGTTGAAGCTTGCGACCAGACCGCCGAATCCTTGCGTCAGTAAATGGGGTATATTCTCAACTGACTCGGTTGTTTTAACCCCCTCCCCTGACGAAATGACCCGCTTCCTAATTCCGTATGTATATCACCAATACGGACTTGTAGCTGTCACGCCTTTGCGTTTACTGCTACTTATTTTAACAGTAAATAGCTCAGTTCTAATGGTAAGAGGTAGTAGTGAATTCAAGTTGTTAATATTTGAATACAGCACAGCTGCCACACTCTCAGTTCACTTTTACTCCGCTCGAACTCTCGCCTTTGCACAACATTAACTGTGTGCCGCTTGGACCTTGCCAAGCTGTTAAATTGACTTGCGTGTACAGTTTGACCGTTACTCCCCAGTATTTACCTAATGATCAAAGCACACTCCTAACGGGACCATTTCCCAAAGAGCTGTGATGATTGAATGGGCTCGATCCACGATCCATGACGTTGTAGGTAGTAATGTCGATAATTTTAAGGGAGAATACAGTGAGTTCGATTCTACTTATCTGAGAATATTTTGAGGGAATAATTAATTGTTGTATGGAGTATCGATTGGTGTACACAGCTTCACGGCACGGAATTAAACGAGGGGTGAGATTTCTTCATATTAGTTGTTACTTTCGAGTGTAAGTAAGTTATTTAAATTAAGGGGAAATATTAATCTGCCCATGAAGTCGATTGGGAATCAGTCACAAGATTCATGTCTCTAGTGGGACTTGAATAACGCGTCAGAATCATTGAAGAATTTACGAGCATCTTGCAAACGATGGCGATTGAATGGAGAGCCATACAGAATTTTGGCGGGGCACTCGGCTCCAAATCTTAGGAACGCCGGTGGAGACTTCGTTGTGATGGAGAAAAAAAGAAGAAGGAAACAAAAAAACACTTTGAAAGTGAGCACGGGCGCTGGTACTTCTGCGACATTTCAATAGACACTCCATTCTGATAAATGTGTAGTTTTATTTGGCATTTGATTCATATGCCACAATTCATAATTTATGTTGGATATAAGTTTCTTTAAATTTAAACCATGCTGCATGAACACCCTTAGGATATTTATGTTATTGTATTGCGAATTTGTGTCTTGTAAATTTGGGTGCTACTTCATAACATATATGACACACCAACCTGTTATGAAATGGAGGTGTGTGAGTTAACGAGCATTTGCCACCCATTTAAGTACATGGTCGAAAGAGACAGTCTTCAGGAATTGTGAAACGAATCCTGTCGTCCAGGATCGTGGGCAAAAAAGAGCGTAGATTCGCCACGAGATGGGGAAATTCACAAGCGTCTATTGTGCTGAATGAGGCCTAAGCGCTGTAGTGTGCAAATGAGACACACGAGAACCTACGTCATAGGGAAATCCCGTAGAAGCTGTTTGTGCCCAGGGAGACGTAGCAGTGTTAAATATGGCGGACCTAAGATCGGAAATAAAGGGAAGCATTTATAAAAACTATTTAATTCTGTAGTAACTCAGGGAATGAGGCCACAGTTATTTTAATCTACCATCCTTCATAAATTTTCATGGTGATCACAATAAAACATGATTATTGATCATATGTATAATAGTTTAGAATTTACTGTTACAGTGAACGTAACAAATTTTGTAACAAAAATCTGAATGCTAAAATCTAAAGGCTTTGGTCGATCTTAACCACCTTGTCTCCTACCTTCCAAATTTCACAGAAGCTCTTCTGCGAACTTGGAGAACTAGCACTCGTGGAAGAAAGGATATTACTGAGAAATGGCTTAGCCACAGCCTTGGGGGATGTTTCACAGAATGAGATTTTCACTTTGCAGTGGAGCTGATATGAAACTTCCTGGCAGATTAAAATTGTTTGCCGGACCGATACTCGAACTCAGGACCTTTGCCTTTCACGGGCAAGTGGTCTACCATCTGACGTACTCAAGTACGACTCACGTTCCGGCACACAGTTTTAATCTGCCATTAAGTTTCATGTCAGCACACACTCCTCTGCAGAGTGAAAATCTTATTCTGGAGGTAATAGAACATTTGTTGTAAAGTTTAGTTCATAATAGTTACTTTCGTTTTTTATTTATTTTTCATAAAGCACATTAATGCAAGGCTACTGGCTGTGACATTCAAAGTTAAGAAGGAAATTGTATTGGTTTTTTGCAAAAGAATTTAACGTTTATCATGTAATGGATATTATTGTTACCTTATTAAGAACGTAAACGTGGTCAAACTTAAATTATTTGAATACGTTAAAATGTAAAATAATGTAGAATAAGCTGTAGCCAATCAGATGGACGGCTTCAGGAAAGGGAACTGAACTAGTCAGTTGAGCGAGGATGTTCGGCGCGCGGGAAACGCGGCCGGGAACGGGCAGAGGGACCGTGCTGGTGCAGACGCGAAAGCGGGCAGTTGGTCTTTAGGTAGCTAGGAAGCGAAACGACTTAGAAAATTTCGCGTTGTGTGGTATGGCAGGACTTAGTCCCCATGTCTCTCCAGCCAATGAATCGTATCCTATGAGCGTGCTGTGCCGCGACTTCCGCCTGGGAAGTTCCGGGAACATTAGGCACTCTCACTAGGCGTCATGTACTTACACAACTCTTCATGTGTATGATTGTTTTTTTTCTGTATAGAAATATTTTGAAAAAAGCTTGCATAAGGAAGAAAGACTGGAGTATCAGTTTGGTGGGGTGGCTCAGTGGTTATTGCACTGGACAGGGATTCGGGAGAACGACGGTTCAGACCTGCGTCCGACCGTCCTGATTTAGGTTTCCCGTGATTTTCCTAAATCGCTTAAATGCTTCGTCTCTAATGTCCTCACTGACGACGGGACATTAAACTCAAGTCTCCTCCTCCTTCTCCTCCTCCTCCTCAGTTTAATGGCTGGATACTTTCAACTTGCTGTTGTGCCCCCACCTGCCCCCCCCCCCTCCTCCCGCATCCCCGGAATTTGTGGGAATTAGGTGACTTGCGTGTGCAGATGTGGTGCCGACTCCTTCCACCGACCTGCGAAGGCCTCGTTGCTTCCGTGCCACAACACGGCACCTCTGTTTTCGGTGCCAATCGTGGACATGCCGACTATTAGGTAGGTGGTCATAATGTTCTGGCCGATCAGTGTATATACATAATTAGGTTTGTATAGAACCCTCAGAGCGCGGCATCTGTTCTCACTTGTCCGTTCTGTTTTTCCATCTGTCTCGTTTCCATTTGACCGTCCCTTATATGCAATACTGATATGATGCCTGACTATGAATCGCCATTAGGATATAGTGAGACGCACGAGACTGTTGTTCCGTTGACGATGCAGAACGCTAATATGTGGTGCTGACCGCTTTAACGCACCGTCGCTGCCTCTTGGAGGCAGCCCGCCCTGTCTACCCGTCGTCTGTCTGCGGCAGCGTCTGGCCGGCTGAACGCCCCGCAAACATATTGGCTCACGAAAACACGCACCGGCCTTGGGCAGGTCGCCGCGGCTCTACAGAACTCACGCCTAGCTCAGCTCGCTTCGACCTTCTTCACAACGAGAGCGGTAGGGTGGTGACTGACAGGAGCAAGGTTATCTTCTTAACCGTTCCATAACGTGTTTACGCCTTGGAGTATACACAGATGAGTGTAAACATTATGACCACATCCCACCGCGAAGATGAATGCCGCCTTGTCAAGTTACGGGCAAGTGGCGCGGTGTCGTAAATATAAAAGCGCAACAGAGACGAGAGTGGAATAACTCTAGCGATGTTAATGGCCGCTAATGAGATATTCCAGCGATATAACGGTGATGAAGGGCAAACTGTTATACCACGCGGCACCTAGAATCAGCCCTCTCGGAAAAATGTTCGCGCGCTACTGTCGTGGCTGAAGGACGATGGTACCTCGAACAGGCGACAAGGTGTTAAGACATTCACCTCTCATCACTGCACGTGGACGTCGGAGGCTTACCCGCTCTGTAAAACAGGACAGGCGGCGATCTGTGGCAGACTTGACGTCAGAGTACAGTGTTGGTGCCGGCACAAATGTTTCGGAGCACACCGTTCACCACACATTTTTGAATACAGCGCTCGTAACAGGCGACCAGACGACCCAACTTGCTGTCATTTGACCCAAAAACATGGTTCAAATGTCTCCGACCACTATGGGACTTGACTTCTGAGGTCTTCAGTCCCCTAGAACTTACAACTACTTAAACCTAACTAACCTAAGGACGTCACACACATCCATGCCCGAGGCTGGATTCGAACCTGCGACAGTAGCGGTCGCGCGCATTTTGACCCAATCATGTCAACATTTACGATCACAGTTGGCACAGCAGCATCGAGACTGCACTGTGGATGAGTGGAAACTTGTCGCCTGTTTGGATGAATCGTGTTTCTTATTATACCAGGTCAATGGTTGTCCAAATACGGCATCACCCACGTGGACGTATGCCAGTGGAGGCAGTATTTTGCTGTTGGGAGTGTACATCAAGCTTGCTATGAGCCCCTTGGTAATATTCCTAGGCACTCTGACAGCTGTGGGCTGCTTCAACATTTTTGCGGACCACTTAGTGCTTGATGCTTTCCCTGATGGCGATGACATCTTCCAGTAGGACAGCTGTCTGCATCATGCGTCCCGAATCGTCTTACTGTGGCTTGCGGAGTGTGATTGTGAACTCACGTCTTGAGCACTAGGTTTGCCTGATCGGAACCCTATGGAACACGTCCGGGACGCTATTGGTCGCCATTTCCACACTACAGCCCCTGGAAATGAGTGTATGGCATCGTTGGCCGGGAGGCCCCATTTGGGCAAGTTCGGCTGTCAAGTGCAAGTCATATTTCAGTAAACGCCACAATGGGCGACTTACGCGCCGGTGATGAGGATGAAATGAAGATGAGGACTACGCAACACCCAGTCCACGAGGAGAGAAAATATCCAACCCGGCCGGGAATCGAACCTTGGCCCGCTGCACAGGAGGCAAGCACGTTACGACCCAGCTAAGCAGGCGGACGATCCAGCCCCTAATTGACGGTAAGTGCCTGATCTATGCAGAGACATATGGTGCCACATGCTTCTGGTAATTTACCAAGAACATGGCAGGGAAAATCGTTGCTGTATTGTATTCCAGAAGTGGAGCAACACGCTATTACCTCTTAAGGGCATCTCAAAGTAATAACAGGCTGAACTAAGACAGCTAACTACAGTTATAATTTAATCTCTAGCTTTATCTACTGCATCCCTTGCATTCATATAGTAATAATCAAATTTACCAGAATAATACATGGCGGATACATTGTGGAACTGCAGTGTACAACGAGTGTAATGTGTATACATATACTTTGTTATTGTACCACATTTTACATCCATTCTTGTTCCATTGCTCTGCTTGACGCGCTTGAGTGAAAAAAAACAAAGTGCCAGTGCATACTGCGCCACGATCATACATAGCACGATTGATTATCCGTAGATACACTTTGCAGCATCTTTGGCTACACGATAACAGCAGTGCATGTGATATGCTACGTCAGCTTTCTCTATGTGTATTACTAATAGAGGTAATCTAGTGCACTATTGGACTGTATATCTTGTGCTACACAGGCATGTGAAAACCATTCTTGCTGTTACATATGTAATGGCTATTTAGTCAAACATTATGTCAAGCCTAAGGCTTGTGATAAATAACTTTGTCTACGAAGTATACATGTACAAGAGAATTTTCATGTGGACAGACAATGTACAAACCAACATCACTATTTTTGTGGATGTATTTCAGGTGTTTAAAAATGACTGACTCTCGAAAGTAGCTAATAGCACAGACAATACATAGATTAGAACCTACCTGGATTGGGTTTTCGTTCTTAAAAAATACTGAGGATGTGGACCTCCACAAGAACAAAATTCTAATAATTAGCTCCTAAGAAGGCTAAAATGAGATATTTATCAAACCAAAAGGCATACCATATTATTCTTCCCTTTCCTCGAAATTGGAACAATAATTTTAAAATTAGTTCTGTAAACAGTATCTCAGGTTACTCTCCCTGTGGTCCACTATGGGGATGCATTGTAAAATAATCGCAAATATGGTGTACTTTAATAATATTCTGCAACTGTTGCCACTAAACTTTTTACATGTTGACTGCAAATGCCACACTCAGGTAGTTATGTTTAATTAATAAGTGAAATTAATATAATTTCTCTGTTTTAACTTATTAGTATCATTAATCAATCACCACATAAATTATATTCCACTGCGTGGAAAGAGCAACGCAGCTTTTCCCTAGTGACTTAAAACCATTTCTACGAATTTCGTAGGATAGAATCGGGGCAAGTGAAATTTGCAACACTGGAAATAATAACTACAGATGTGATCAGCAACGAGAAGTCTGGGATGATGGCAAACAAAGAGGCCCAGCAGGGCCGTGTCTAGTGTTACTGGAATAGTGCGTGATACACGAATCGCTGTCAGTACAGAGCCGTTGCGAGCTAACGTCAAAAAGATGTTCAGGCTCACATGCCGTTCTTCTTCGTCGAAAGATCTTGGCTGAAACTCGTCTAGGAGTTGAACCACACATGTCACATTACACGCCCTAAATTAGACACTTGTGACCTTTTCCTTAAATTGTCTGGCTGATGGAAAGTTTGCGAAATTGGATGAAACATGCAACTTTAACATAACACACAACAGCAGCAATAATAATACCGGGAGCTAAATTAACCGCTCATAAATGGTTTGTACCACACAGTTGCGATTTGTTAGAATAATGGTTATTCAGAAAGTAAATAAATAGCGAAATTGGACCTATTTAGAATTACTATTACACTCGACAACACGTCCCTTTGCCACAGTTCGATCACTCACAAATCTCATCGCGAATTACAAGTCCAATACACAACCTCGTTAACAACGCAAAACGTTCACACCAGCACACCAGCTGCGCGCCTCCTTAACGCTCAGATCGCCGCCACAGATTCATTGGCTGGAGAGACGTGGGGACGTCGTACCGAAAATCAATCTGCATGACTGTGATTCATCGGATGGAGAGACATGGGGACGTCGTACCGACAGTCATTCTGCAGTGACTGTGGTTCATTGGCTAGACAAACATGGGGACGTCGTACCGACAATCATTCTGCAATGACTGTGGTTCATTGGCTGGAGAGACATGGGGACGTCGTACCAACAATCATTCTGCAATGACTGTGGTTCATTGGCTGGAGAGACATGGGGACGTCGTACCGACAATCATTCTGCAATGACTGTGGATCATTGGCCGGAGAGACATGAGGACGTCGTACCGACAGTCATTCTGCAATGACTATGGTTCATTGGCTGGAGAGACATGGGAACGTCGAACCGACAACCATTCTGCAATGACTGTGATTCATTGGCTGGAGAGACATGTGGACGCCGTACCGACAATCATTCTGCAATGACTGTGATTCATTGGCTAGAGACACATGGGGACGTCGTACCGACAATCGTTCTACAATGACTGTGATTCATTGACTGGAGAAACATGGGGACGTCGTAACGACAATCATTCTGAAATGACTGTGATTCATTGGCTGGAGAGACATGGGTACGTGGAAACCGACAGCCATT
The DNA here is from genome assembly GCF_023897955.1 of Schistocerca gregaria. Lineage (NCBI taxonomy): Eukaryota > Metazoa > Arthropoda > Insecta > Orthoptera > Acrididae > Schistocerca > Schistocerca gregaria. The sequence goes on along the minus strand of NC_064921.1, from coordinate 799,296,322 downwards.
GTGCAATGACTGTGATTCATTGGGTGGAGAGACAAGGGGACGCCGTACCTACAATCATTCTGCAATAACTGTCATTCATTGGCTAGAGAGACAAGGGGACGCCGTACCGACAGTCATTCTGCAATGACTGTGATTCATTGGCTGGAGAGACATGGGGACATCGTACCGACAATCATTCTGCAATGACTGTGATTGAATGACTGGAGAGACATGGGGACGTCGTACCGACAATCATTCTGCAATGACTGTGGATCATTGGCCGGAGAGACATGAGGACATCGTACCGACAGTCATTCCGCAATGACTATGGTTCATTGGCTGGAGAGACATGGGAACGTCGAACCGACAATCATTCTGCAATGACTGTGATTCATTGGCTGGAGAGACATGGGGACGCCGTACCGAAAATCATTCTGCAATGACTGTGATTCATTGGCTAGAGACACATGGGGACGTCGTACCGACAATCGTTCTGCAATGACTGTGATTCATTGACTGGAGAAACATGGGTACGTCGTACCGACAATCATTCTGAAATGACTGTGATTCATTGGCTGGAGAGACATGGGGACGCCGTACCGAAAATCATTCTGCAATGACTATGATTCATTAGATGGAGAGACATAAGGACGTCGTACCGACAATCATTCTGCATTGACTGTGATTCGTTGGCTGGAGAGACATTGAGACGTCGTACCGACAATCATTCAGCAATGACTGTGATTCATTGGCTGGAGAGAAAGGGGGACATCGTACCGACAATCATTCGGCATGACTGTGATTCATTGGCTGGAGAGACATGGGGACGCCTTACGGACAATCATTCTGCAATGACTGTGATTCATTGGTTGCAGAGACAGGGGACACCGTAATGACCGTCATTCTGCAATGACTGTGATTCATTGGCTGGAGAGACATGGTGACGCGGTACCGACTATCATTCTGCAATGACTGTGATTCATTGGCTAGAGACACATGGGGACGTCGTACCGACAATCGTTCTGCAATGACTGTGATTTATTGACTGGAGAAACATCGGGACGTCGTACCGACAATCATTCAGCAATGACTGTGATTCATTGGCTGGAGAGACATGGTGACGCGGTACTGACTATCATTCTGCAATGACTGTGATTCATTGGCTAGAGACACATGGGGACGTCGTACCGACAATCGTTCTGCAATGACTGTGATTCATTGACTGGAGAAACATGGGGACGTCGTACCGACAATCATTCAGCAATGACTGTGATTCATTGGCTGGAGAGACAAGAGGACGCCATAACGACGGTCATTCTGGAATGACTGTGATACATTGTCTGCAGAGAAATTGTGACGTCGTACCCACAATCATTCTGCAATGACTGTGTTTCATTGGCTGGAGAGACATGGGAATGTCGTACAGACAATCACTCTGCAATGACTGTGATTCATTGGCTGGAGAGACATGGTTACGCCGTACCGAACATCATTCTGCAATGACTGTGATTCAGTGGCTGGAGAGACATGGGACGCCGTATAGGCAATCATTCTGCAATGACTGTGATTCATTGGCTGTTGAGACATAACGACGCCGTACCGACAATCATTTTGCAATGACTGTGATTCATTGGCTAGAGAGACATAGGGAAGCCGTACCGACAATCGATCTGCAATGACTGTGATTCATTGACTGGAAAAACATGGCTACGTCGTACCGACAATCATTCTGAAATGACTGTGATTCATTGGCTGGAGAGACATGGGTACGTGGAAACTGACAGCCATTGTGCAATGACTGTGATTCATTGGGTGGAGGGACAAGGGGACGCCGTACCTACAATCATTCTGCAATGACTGTCATTCATTGGCTAGAGAGATAAGGGGACGCCGTACCGACAGTCATTCTGCAATGACTGTGATTCATTGGCTGGAGAGACATGGGGACATCATACCGACAATCATTCTGCAATGACTGTGATTGAATGACTGGAGAGACATGGGGACGTCGTACCGACAATCATTCTGCAATGACTGTGATTCAATATCTGCAAAGACAGGGGGATGTCGTACCGACAATCATTCTGCAATGACTGTGATTCAATGGCTGGAGAGACATGGGGACGTGGGAGCGTCTATCATTCTCCAATGACTATGATTCATTAGATGGAGAGACATAAGGACGTCGTACCGACAATCATTCTGCATTGACTGTGATTCGTTGGCTGGAGAGACATTGGGACGTCGTACCGACAATCATTCAGCAATGACTGTGATTCATTGGCTGGAGAGACAGGGGGACATCGGACCGAGAATCATTCGGCATGACTGTGATTCATTGGCTGGAGAGACATGGGGACGCCTTACGGACAATCATTCTGCAATGACTGTGATTCACTGGCTGGAGAGACACAAGAACGCCGTAACGATAATCATTCTGTAATGACTGTGATTCACTGGCTGGAGAGACATGGGGACGCCGTACCGTCAGTCATTCTGCAATGACTGTGATTCACTGGCTGGAGAGACACAAGAACGCCGTAACGATAATCATTCTGTAATGACTGTGATTCACTGGCTGGAGAGACAGGGGACACCGTACCGACCGTCATTCTGCAATGACTGTGATTCATTGCCTGGAGAGACATGGGGACGCCGTACCGACAATCATTCTGCAATGACTGTGATTCATTGGTTTGAGCGACAAGTTTGCGTCGTAATGACAATAATTCTGCAATGACTGTGATTCATTGGCTGGAGAGACATGGGGGATCGTACTGACAATCTTTCTACAATGACTGTGATTCATTGGCTGGAGAGACATGACGACGTCGTACCGAGAATCATTCTGCAATGGCTGTGATTCATTGGCTGGAGAGAAATGTGGACGTGGTACCGACAGTCAGTCTGCAATGATTGTGATTCATTTGCTGGAGAGACATTGGGACGCCGAACCGACATTCATGCGGCAATGACTGTGATTAATTGGCTGGAGAGACATGAGGACGCCGTACCAACAATCACTCTGCAATGACATTGAATCATTGGCTGGAGAGACATGGGGACGTCGTACCCACAATCATTCTGCAATGACTATGATTCACTGGCTGGAGAGACATGGGAATGCCGTACCGACAATCATTCTGCAATGACTGTGATTCATTGGCTGGAGAGACAAGGGGACGCCGTACTGACAATCATTCTGCAATGACTGTGATTCATTGGCTGGAGATACATGGGGGCGTCGTACAGACAATCATTCTGCAATGACTGTGATTCATTGGCTGGAGAGACATGGGGACGTCGTACCGACAACCATTGTGCAATGACTGTGATTCATTGGCTGGAGAGACATGGGGACAACGTACCAACAGTCATTCTGCAGTGATTGTGTTTCATTGGCTAAAGATACATGGGTCATCGTACCGTCAATCATTCTGCTATTACTGTGATTTATTGGCTGTTAAGTCATGGGGTCGTCGTATCGACAAACATTGTGCAATGACTGTGATTCATTGTTTGGAGAGACATGGGGACGTCGTAACGACAACCATTGTGCAATGCCTGTGATTCATTGGCTGGAGAGTCATGGGACGTCGTACCGATAATCATTCTGCAATGACTATGATTCATTGGCTGGAGAGACATGGGGACGACGTACCGACAACCATTGTGCAATGACTGTGATTCATTGGCAGGAGAGATATGGGGACGTCGTTCGACAATCATTTTGGAGTGACTGTGATTTATTGGCTGGAGAGGCACGGGGACAACGTACCGACAATCATTCTGCAATGACTGTCTTTTGTAGGCTGGAGAGACACGGGGACGCCATACCGACAATCATTCTGCAATGACTGTGATTCATTGGCTGGTGAGACATGGGGACGCCGTACCGGGAATAATTTTGCAATGACTGTGATTCATTGCATCCTGCAATGACTGCGATTCATTTGTGTGAGAGACATGGGGACGTCGTAAAAACAATCACACTGCAACGACTGTGATTCAATGGCTGGAGAGACATGGGGACGTGGTAGCGTCTATCATTCTGCAATGACTGTGATTCATCAGATGGAGAGACATGGGGACGTCATACCGACAATCATTCTGCAAGGGCTGTGATTCATTGGATGGAGAGACATGAAGACGCCGTACCGACAGTCATTCTGCTATGATTAGGATTCATTAGCTGTAGAGACATGGGGAATCGTACCTACAATCTTTCTGCAATGACGGTGATTCATTGGCTGGAGAGACATGGGGACGTCGTACCGACAATGTTTCTGCAATGACTGTAATTCATTGGCTGCAGAGACATGGGGACGTCGTACCGACAAACATTGTGCAATGACTGTGATTCATTGTTTGGAGAGACATGGGGACGTCGTACCAACAACCATTGTGCAATGCCTGTGTATCATTGGCTGGAGAGACATGGGATGTCGTACCAATAATCATTCTGCAATGACTGTGATTCATTCGCTGCAGAGACTTGGTGATGTCGTACCGACAACCATCGTGCAATGACTGTGATTCATTGGCTGGAGAGACATAAGGACGCCGTACCGAAAATCATTTTGCAATGACTGTGATTCATTGGCTGGAGAGACATGGGGACGTCGTAACGACAATAATTCTCAATGACAGCCATTCAATGGTTGGAGAGACAAGAGGACGCCATACCGACAGTCATTCTGGAATGACTGTGATTCATTGGCTGGAGAGAAAGTGGGACGACGTACCCACAATCATTCTGCAATGACTGTGTCTCATTGGCTGGAGAGACATGGGGGTGTCATACAGACAATCACTCTGCAATGACTGTGATTCATTGGCTGGAGAGACATGGTTACGCCGTACCGTCAATCATTCTGCATTGACTGTGATTCAGTGGCTGGAGAGACGTGGGGACGCCTTACCGACAATCATTCTGCAATGGCTGTGACTCATTGGCTGTTGAGACATGGGGACGCCGTATCGACAATCGTTCTGCAATGACTGTGATTCATTGGCCAGGGAGACATGGGGAAGCCGTACCGACTATCATTCTGCAATGACTGTGATTCATATTCTGGAGAAACATGGGGACGTCGTACAACAATCATTCTGCAATGACTGTGATTCATTGGCTGGAGAGACTTGGGGACGTCGTAAAGACAATCATTCTAATTGACTGTGATTCATTGGGTGGAGAGACATAATGACGTCGTTCCGACAATCAGTCTGCAATGACTGTGATTCATTGGCTGGAGAGACATGGGGATGTCGTACCGATAACCATCCTACAATGACTGTGATTAATTGGCTGGAGAGACATGGGGAAGTTTTACCGAATACCATTGTGTAATGAATGTGATTCATTGGCTGGAGAGACAGGGGGACGTCGTACTGACAATTATTCTGCAATGACTGTGATTAACTGGCTGGAGAGACATGGGGACGTCGTACCGAATACTATTGTGTAATGAATGTGATTCATTGGCTGGAGAGACATGGGGACGTCGTACCGTCAATCATTCTGCTATTACTTTGATTTATTGGCTGTAAAGACATGAGGACGTCGTACCGACAAACATTGTGCAATGACTGTGATTCATTGTTTGGAGAGACATGGGGACGTCGTACCGACAACCATTGTACAATGCCTGAGATTAATTGGCTTGTGATACATGGGGACGCCGTACCGACACTCATTCTGCAATAACTGTGAATCATTGGTTGGAGAGACATGGGGACGCCGTACGACAGTCATTCTGCAATGACTATGATTTACTGGCTGTAGAGACATGGGAATGCCGTACCGACAATCATTCTGCAATGACTGTGCTTCATTGGCTGGAGAGACATATTGACTCTGTACCGACAATCATTCTGCAATGTCTGTGATTCATTGGCTGGGACATCGTACCGACAATCATTCTGCAAGACTGTGATTCATTGGCTGGAGATTCATGGCTACGCCGTACCGACAATCGTTCTGCAAAGACTGAGATTCATCGGATGGAGAGACATGGGGACGCCGTACCAACAGTCATTCTGCATGACTGTGATTCAGTGGCTGGAGAGACATGGGGACGCCGTACCGACAACCATTGTGCAATGACTGTGATTCATTGTTTGGAGAGACAAGTGGACGCCGTACCGACAATCATTCTGCAATAACTGTGATTCTTTGGCTGGAGAGACTAGAGGACGCCATAACGACAGTCATTCTGGAATGACTGTGATTCATTGGCTGGAGAGATATTGAGACGTCGTACCCACAATCAATCTGCAATGACTGTGTTTCATTGGCTGGAGAGACATGGGGATGTCGTACAGACAATCACTCTGCAATGACTGTGATTCATTCGCTGGAGAGACATGGTTACGCCGTACCGTCAATCATTCTGCAATGACTGTGATTCAGTGGCTGGAGAGACATGGTTACGCCGTACCGACAATCATTCTGCATTGACTGTGATTCAGTGGCTGGAGAGACGTGGGGACGATGTACCGACAATCATTCTGAAATGACTGTGATTCATTGGCTGTTGAGACATGGGGACGCCGTATCGACAATCGTTCTGCAATGACTGTGATTCATTGGCCAAGGAGATATGGGGAAGCCGTACCGACAATCATTCTGCAATGACTGTGATTCATATTCTGGAGAGACATGGGGACGTCGTACCAACAATAATTCTGCAATGACTGTGATTGATTGGCTGGAGAGACTTGGGGACGTCGTAAAGACAATCATTCTGCAATGACTGTGATTCATTGGGTGGAGGGACATAAAGACGTCGTTCCGATAATCAGTCTGCAATGACTGTGATTCATAGGCTGGAGAGACATGGGGACGTAGTACCAACAATCATTCTGCTATGACTGTGATTCATTGGCTGGAGAGTCACGAAAACGTCGCACTGACAGTCATTCTGCAATGACTGTGATTAATTGGCTGGAGAGACATGGGGATGTCGTACCGACAACCATCATACAATGACTGTGATTCACTGGCTGGAGAGACATGTGGCAGTCATACCGAAAACCATTCTGCAATGACTGTGATTCATTGGCTGGAAAGACATGGGGACGTAGTACTGACAATTATTCTGCAATGACTGTGATTCATTGGCTGGAGAGACATGGGAATGCCGTACCGACAATCATTCTGCAATGACTGTGATTCATTGGCTGGAGAGACAAGGGGACGCCGTACTGACAATCATTCTGCAATGACTGTGATTCATTGGCTGGAGATACATGGGGGCATCGTACAGACAATCATTCTGCAATGACTGTGATTCATTGGCTGGAGACACATGGGTAGTCGTACCGACAACCATTGTGCAATGACTGTGATTCATTGGCTGGAGAGACATGGGGACAACGTACCAACAGTCATTCTGCAGTGATTGTGATTCATTGGCTAAAGATACATGGGTCATCGTACCGTCAATCATTCTGCTATTACTGTGATTTATTGGCTGTTAAGTCATGGGGTCGTCGTATCGACAATCACTGTGCAATGACTGTGATTCATTGTTTGGAGAGACATGGGGACGTCGTAACGACAACCATTGTGCAATGCCTGTGATTCAATGCCTGGAGAGACATGGGGACGCCGTACCGACAATCATTCTGCAATGACTGTGATTCATTGGTTTGAGCGACAAGTTTGCGTCGTAATGACAATAATTCTGCAATGACTGTGATTCATTGGCTGGAGAGACATGGGGGATCGTACCGACAATCTTTCTACAATGACTGTGATTCATTGGCTGGAGAGACATGACGACGTCGTACCGAGAATCATTCTGCAATGGCTGTGATTCATTAACTGGAGAGAAATGTGGACGTGGTACCGACAGTCAGTCTGCAATGATTGTGATTCATTTGCTGGAGAGACATTGGGACGCCGAACCGACATTCATGCGGCAATGACTGTGATTAATTGGCTGGAGAGACATGAGGACGCCGTACCAACAATCACTCTGCAATGACATTGAATCATTGGCTGGAGAGACATGGGGACGTCGTACCCACAATCATTCTGCAATGACTATGATTCACTGGCTGGAGAGACATGGGAATGCCGTACCGACAATCATTCTGCAATGACTGTGATTCATTGGCTGGAGAGACAAGGGGACGCCATACTGACAATCATTCTGCAATGACTGTGATTCATTGGCTGGAGATACATGGGGGCGTCGTACAGACAATCATTCTGCAATGACTGTGATTCATTGGCTGGAGAGACATGGGGACGTCGTACCGACAACCATTGTGCAATGACTGTGATTCATTGGCTGGAGAGACATGGGGACAACGTACCAACAGTCATTCTGCAGTGATTGTGATTCATTGGCTAAAGATACATGGGTCATCGTACCGTCAATCATTCTGCTATTACTGTGATTTATTGGCTGTTAAGTCATGGGGTCGTCGTATCGACAAACATTGTGCAATGACTGTGATTCATTGTTTGGAGAGACATGGGGACGTCGTAACGACAACCATTGTGCAATGCCTGTGATTCATTGGCTGGAGAGTCATGGGACGTCGTACCGATAATCATTCTGCAATGACTATGATTCATTGGCTGGAGAGACATGGGGACGACGTACCGACAACCATTGTGCAATGACTGTGATTCATTGGCAGGAGAGATATGGGGACGTCGTTCGACAATCATTTTGGAGTGACTGTGATTTATTGGCTGGAGAGGCACGGGGACAACGTACCGACAATCATTCTGCAATGACTGTCTTTTGTAGGCTGGGGAGACACGGGGACGCCATACCGACAATCATTCTGCAATGACTGTGATTCATTGGCTGGTGAGACATGGGGACGCCGTACCGGGAATAATTTTGCAATGATTGTGATTCATTGCATCCTGCAATGACTGCGATTCATTTGTGTGAGAGACATGGGGACGTCGTAAAAACAATCACACTGCAACGACTGTGATTCAATGGCTGGAGAGACATGGGGACGTGGTAGCGTCTATCATTCTGCAATGACTGTGATTCATCAGATGGAGAGACATGGGGACGTCATACCGACTATCATTCTGCAAGGGCTGTGATTCATTGGATGGAGAGACATGAAGACGCCGTACCGACAGTCATTCTGCTATGATTAGGATTCATTAGCTGTAGAGACATGGGGAATCGTACCTACAATCTTTCTGCAATGACGGTGATTCATTGGCTGGAGAGACATGGGGACGTCGTACCGACAATGTTTCTGCAATGACTGTAATTCATTGGCTGCAGAGACATGGGGACGTCGTACCGACAAACATTGTGCAATGACTGTGATTCATTGTTTGGAGAGACATGGGGACGTCGTACCAACAACCATTGTGCAATGCCTGTGTATCATTGGCTGGAGAGACATGGGATGTCGTACCAATAATCATTCTGCAATGACTGTGATTCATTCGCTGCAGAGACTTGGTGATGTCGTACCGACAACCATCGTGCAATGACTGTGATTCATTGGCTGGAGAGACATAAGGACGCCGTACCGAAAATCATTTTGCAATGACTGTGATTCATTGGCTGGAGAGACATGGGGACGTCGTAACGACAATAATTCTCAATGACAGTCATTCAATGGTTGGAGAGACAAGAGGACGCCATACCGACAGTCATTCTGGAATGACTGTGATTCATTGGCTGGAGAGAAAGTGGGACGACGTACCCACAATCATTCTGCAATGACTGTGTCTCATTGGCTGGAGAGACATGGGGGTGTCGTACAGACAATCACTCTGCAATGACTGTGATTCATTGGCTGGAGAGACATGGTTACGCCGTACCGTCAATCATTCTGCATTGACTGTGATTCAGTGGCTGGAGAGACGTGGGGACGCCTTACCGACAATCATTCTGCAATGGCTGTGACTCATTGGCTGTTGAGACATGGGGACGCCGTATCGACAATCGTTCTGCAATGACTGTGATTCATTGGCCAGGGAGACATGGGGAAGCCGTACCGACTATCATTCTGCAATGACTGTGATTCATATTCTGGAGAAACATGGGGACGTCGTACCAACAATCATTCTGCAATGACTGTGATTCATTGGCTGGAGAGACTTGGGGACGTCGTAAAGACAATCATTCTAATTGACTGTGATTCATTGGGTGGAGAGACATAATGACGTCGTTCCGACAATCAGTCTGCAATGACTGTGATTCATTGGCTGGAGAGACATGGGGATGTCGTACCGATAACCATCCTACAATGACTGTGATTAATTGGCTGGAGAGACATGGGGAAGTTTTACCGAATACCATTGTGTAATGAATGTGATTCATTGGCTGGAGAGACAGGGGGACGTCGTACTGACAATTATTCTGCAATGACTGTGATTAACTGGCTGGAGAGACATGGGGACGTCATACCGAATACTATTGTGTAATGAATGTGATTCATTGGCTGGAGAGACATGGGGACGTCGTACCGTCAATCATTCTGCTATTACTTTGATTTATTGGCTGTAAAGACATGAGGACGTCGTACCGACAAACATTGTGCAATGACTGTGATTCATTGTTTGGAGAGACATGGGGACGTCGTACCGACAACCATTGTACAATGCCTGAGATTAATTGGCTGGTGATACATGGGGACGCCGTACCGACACTCATTCTGCAATAACTGTGAATCATTGGTTGGAGAGACATGGGGACGCCGTACTACAGTCATTCTGCAATGACTATGATTTACTGGCTGTAGAGACATGGGAATGCCGTACCGACAATCATTCTGCAATGACTGTGCTTCATTGGCTGGAGAGACGTATTGACTCTGTACCGACAATCATTCTGCAATGTCTGTGATTCATTGGCTGGGACATCGTACCGACAATCATTCTGCAAGACTGTGATTCATTGGCTGGAGATTCATGGCTACGCCGTACCGACAATCGTTCTGCAAAGACTGAGATTCATCGGATGGAGAGACATGGGGACGCCGTACCAACAGTCATTCTGCATGACTGTGATTCAGTGGCTGGAGAGACATGGGGACGCCGTACCGACAACCATTGTGCAATGACTGTGATTCATTGTTTGGAGAGACAAGTGGACGCCGTACCGACAATCATTCTGCAATAACTGTGATTCATTGGCTGGAGAGACTAGAGGACGCCATAACGACAGTCATTCTGGAATGACTGTGATTCATTGGCTGGAGAGATATTGAGACGTCGTACCCACAATCAATCTGCAATGACTGTGTTTCATTGGCTGGAGAGACATGGGGATGTCGTACAGACAATCACTCTGCAATGACTGTGATTCATTCGCTGGAGAGACATGGTTACGCCGTACCGTCAATCATTCTGCAATGACTGTGATTCAGTGGCTGGAGAGACATGGTTACGCCGTACCGACAATCATTCTGCATTGACTGTGATTCAGTGGCTGGAGAGACGTGGGGACGATGTACCGACAATCATTCTGAAATGACTGAGATTCATTGGCTGTTGAGACATGGGGACGCCGTATCGACAATCGTTCTGCAATGACTGTGATTCATTGGCCAAGGAGATATGGGGAAGCCGTACCGACAATCATTCTGCAATGACTGTGATTCATATTCTGGAGAGACATGGGGACGTCGTACCAACAATAATTCTGCAATGACTGTGATTGATTGGCTGGAGAGACTTGGGGACGTCGTAAAGACAATCATTCTGCAATGACTGTGATTCATTGGGTGGAGGGACATAAAGACGTCGTTCCGATAATCAGTCTGCAATGACTGTGATTCATAGGCTGGAGAGACATGGGGACGTAGTACCAACAATCATTCTGCTATGACTGTGATTCATTGGCTGGAGAGTCACGAAAACGTCGCACTGACAGTCATTCTGCAATGACTGTGATTAATTGGCTGGAGAGACATGGGGATGTCGTACCGACAACCATCATACAATGACTGTGATTCATTGGCTGGAGAGACATGTGGCAGTCATACCGAAAACCATTCTGCAATGACTGTGATTCATTGGCTGGAGAGACATGGGGACGTAGTACTGACAATTATTCTGCAATGACTGTGATTCATTGGCTGGAGAGACATGGGGACGTAGTACTAACAATCATTCTGCTATGACTGTGATTCATTGGCTGGAGAGTCATGAAGACGTCGTACTGACAGTCATTCTGCAATGACTGTGATTAATTGGCTGGAGAGACATGGGGATGTCGTACCAACAACCATCGTACAATGACTGTGATTCATTGGCTGGAGAGACATGTAGCAGTCATACCGACAACCATTCTGCAATGACTGTGATTCATTGGCTGGAGAGACATGGGGACGTAGTACTGACAATTATTCTGCAATGACTGTGATTCATTGGCTGGAGAGACATGGGGACGTAGTACTGGCAATCATTCTGCAATGACCGTGATTCATTGGCTGGAGAGACATGGGGACGTAGTACCAACAATCATTCTGCTATGACTGTGATTCATTGGCTGGAGAGGCATGAAGACGTCGTACTGACAGTCATTCATCAATGACTGTGACTAATTGGCTGGAGAGACATGGGGACGTCGTACTGACAATTATACTGCAATGACTGTGATTAACTGGCTGGAGAGACATGGGGACGTAGTACCAACAATCATTCTGCTATGACTGTGATTTATTGGCTGGAGAGGCATGAAGACGTCGTACTGACAGTCATTCTGCAATGATTGTGACTAATTGGCTGGAGAGACATGGGGACGTCGTACTGACAATTATTCTGCAATGACTGTGTTTAACTGGCTGGAGAGACATGGGGACGTCGTTCCGAATACCATTGTGTAATGAATGTGATTCATTGGCTGGAGAGACGTGGGGACGTCGTACCGTCAATCATTCTGCTATTACTTTGATTTATTGGCTGTAAAGACATGAGGACGTCGTACCGACAAACATTGTGCAATGACTGTGATTCATTGTTTGGAGAGACATGGGGACGTCGTACCGACAACCATTGTACAATGCCTGTTATTAATTGGCTGGTGATACATGGGGACGCCGTACCGACACTCGTTCTGCAATAACTGTGAATCATTGGTTGGAGAGACATGGGGACGCCGTACTACAGTCATTCTGCAATGACTGTGATTTACTGGCTGTAGAGAAATGGGAATGCCGTACCGACAATCATTATGCAATGACTTTGATTCATTGGCTGGAGAGACATATTGACTCTGTACCGACAATCATTCTGCAAGACTGTGATTCATTGGCTGGAGATTCATGGCTACGCCGTACCGACAATCGTTCTGCAAAGACTGAGATTCATCGGATGGAGAGACATGGGGACGCCGTACCAACAGTCATTCTGCATGACTGTGATTCAGTGGCTAGAGAGACATGGGGACGCCGTACCGACAACCATTGTGCAATGACTGTGATTCATTGGCTGGAGAGTCATGGGACGTCGTACCACCATTCATTCTGCAATGACTATGTTTCATTGGATGGAGAGACATGGGGACGTCGTACCGCCATTCATTCTGGAATGACTATGATTCATTGGATGGAGAGACATGGGGACGTCGTACTGACAACCATTGTGCAATGACTGTGATTCATTGGCAGGAGAGACATAAGGACGTCGTACCGACAATCATTCTGCAATGACTGTGATTCATTGGCTGGAGAGACATGGGTAGTCATACCGTCAATCATTCTGCTATTACTGTGATTTATTGGCTGTAAAGATATGGGAACGTCGTACCGACAAACATTGTGCAATAACTGTGATTCATTGTTTGCAGAGACATGGGGACGTCGTACCGACAACCATTGTGCAATGCCTGTGATTCATTGGCTGGAGAGTCATGGGACGTCGTACCACCATTCATTCTGCAATGACTATGATTCATTGGATGGAGAGACATGGGGAGGTCGTACCGACAACCATTGTGCAATGACTGTGATTCATTGGCAGGAGAGACATGGGGACGTCGTACTGACAATCTTTCTGCAATGACTGTGATTCATTGGCTGGAGAGGCATGGGGACGCCATACCGACAATCATTCTGCAATGACTGTGTTTCATTGGCTGGAGAAACATGGGGACGCCATACCGACAATCCTTCTGCAATGACTGTGATTCATTGGCTGGGGAGACATGGGGACGCCGTACCAACAATAGTTCTGCAATGACTGTTATTCATTGCATTGTGCAATGACTTTGATTCATTGGCAATAGAGACATGGAGACGGCCTACCGACAATCATTCTGCAGTGACTGTGATTCATTGGCTGGAGAGACATGGGGACGGCGTACCGACAATCATTCTGCAATGTCTGTGATTCACTACCTGGAGAGACATGGGGTCGCCGTACCGACAATCATTCAGCATTGACTGTGATTCGTTGGCTGGGGAGACATTGGAACGTCGTACCGACAATCATATTGCAATGACTGTGTTTAATTGGCTGGAGAGACATGGGAACGCCGTACCAACAATCATTCTGCATTGATTGTGATTCAATATCTGGAGAGACATGGGTACTTCGTACTGACAATCATTCTGCAATAACTGTGATTCAATGGCTGGAGAGTCATGGGGACATTGTAACGACAATCATTCTGCAATTACTGTGATTCATTGGCTGGAGAGACATGAAGACGTCTACCGATAATCATTCTACATTGACTGTGATTCGTTGGCTGGAGAGCCATTGGGACGTCGTACCGACAATCATTCTAGAATGACTGTGATTCATTGGCTGAAGAGGCATGGAGTCGTCGTAGCGACAATCATTCTGCAATGACTGTGATTCATTACCTGGAGAGACATGGGGACGCCGTACCGACAATCATTCTGCAACGACGTGATTCATTGGCTGGGATATCGTACTGACCATCATTCTGCAATGACTGTCATTCATTCCCGGGAGATACATGGGGACGCCGTACCAACACTCATTCTGCAATAACTGCGATTCAATGGCTGCAGAGTCATGGGGACGTTGTAACGACAATCACTCTGCAATTACTGTGATTCATTGGCTGGAGAGACATGAGGACGTCGTACCGATAATCATTCTGCATTGACTGTTATTCATTGGCTGGAGAGACATGGGGCATCGTACCGACAATCATTGTGCAATGTATGTGATTCATTGTCTGGAGAGACAAGGGGACGTTGTTCCGACAACCATTGTGCAATGACGGTGATTCATTGGCTGGAGAGACATGGGGTCGTCGTACCGACAATCATTGTGCATTGAGTGTGATTCATTGGCTAGAGAGAAATGGGAACGTCGTACCAACAACCGTTGTGCAATGTCTGTGATTCATTGGCTGGAGAGACATGGGGACGTCGTACCGACAATCATTCTGCAATGACTGTGATTCATTGGCTGGAGAGAAAGGGGGACGTCGAACCGACAATCATTCTGCAATGACTCTGATACATTAGATGGAGAGACATAAGAACGTCATACCCACAATCATTCTGGAATGACTGTGATTAATTGGCTGGGGAGACATGCGTACGTCGTACCCGCAGCCATTTTGCTATGACTGGGTTTCATTGGCTGGAGAGACATGGGCGTCGTACCCACAATCATTCTGCAATGACTGTGATTCGGTGGCTGCAGAGACATGGGGACGCCGTACCGTCAATTATTCTGCAATGACTGTGATTCATTGGCTGTTGAGACATGGGGACGCCGTACCGACAATCATTTTGCAATGACTGTGATTCATTGGCTAGAGAGACATGGGGAAGCTGTACCGACAATCGTTCGGCAATGACTGTGATTCATTGGCTGGAGATACATGGGACCATCTTACCGAGAATCATTCTGCAATGACTGTGAGTTATTGGCTGGAGAGAAATGGGGACGTGGTACCGACAGTCATTCTGCAATGATTGTGATTCATTAGCTGGAGAGACATTGGGACACCGTACCGACATTCATTCTGCAATGACTGTGATTAATTGTCTAGAGAGACATGGGGATGTCGTACCGACAATCATTCTGCAATGACTGTGATTAATTGGTTGGAGAGACATGGGGACGTCGTACCGAATACCATTGTGTAATGAATGTGATTCATTGGTTGGAGAGACATGGGGACATCCTACCCACAATCATTCTGCAATGACTGTGATTCATTGGCTGGAGAGACATGGGGACGTAGTACTGACAACCATTCTGCAATGACTGTGATTCATTGGCTGGAGAGACTTGTGGACGTTGTACGGACAATCATTGTGCAATGACTGTGATTCATTGTTTGGAGAGACATGGGGACGTCGTACAGACAACCATTGTGCAATGCCAGTGATTATTTGGGTGGAGATACATGGGGACGCCGTACCGACACTCATTCTGCAATAATTGTGATTCATTAGTTGGAGAGACATGGGGACGCCGTACTACAGTCATTCTGCAATGACTGTGATTCACTGGCTGGAGAGACATGGGAATGCCATACCGACAATCATTCTGCCTTGACTGTGATTCATTTGCTGGAGAGACATATTGACGCCATACCGACAACCATTCTGCAATGACTTTGATTCATTGGCTGGGGAGACATGGGGACGTGTACCAACAATCATTTTGCAATGACTGTGATTCATTGGCAGGAGAGACATGGGGAAGCCGTACCGACAACCATTGTGCAATGACTGTGATTCATTGGCTGGAGAGACATGGGGACATCGTACCAACAATCACTCTGCAGTGACTGTGATTCATTGGCTGGAGAGACATGGGGCGTCGTACCGTCAATCATTCTGCTATTGCTTTGATTTATTGGCTGTAAAGACATGGGGACGTCGTACCGCCAATCATTGTGCAATGACTGTGATTCATTGTTTGGAGAGACATGGGGACATCGTACCGATAACCATTGTGCAATGCCTGTGATTCATTGGCTGGAGAGTCATGGGACGTCGTACCGCCAATCATACTGCAATGACTGTGATTCTTTGCCTGGAGAGACATGGGGACGTCGTACCGACAACCATTGTCTAATGACTGTGATTCATTGGCAGGAGAGACATGGGAACATCGTACCGACAATCATTCTGCAATGACTGTGATTCATTGGCTGGAGAGACATTGGGACGTAGTACCGACAGCCATTCTGCAATGACTTTCATTCATTGGATGGAGAGACTTGGGGACGTCGTACTGAGAATCATTCTGCAATGACTGTGATTCATTGGCTGTAGATACATGGGGACGTCGTAGCGACAATCATTCTGCAATGTCTTTGGTTCATTGGCTTGAGAGACATGGGGACGTCGTACCGACAACCATTGTGCTATGACTGTGATTCATTGGCTGGAGAGACATGGGGACATCGTACTGACAATCATTCTGCAATGACTGTGATTCATTGGCTGGAGAGACATGGGGCTTCGTACCGACAAACATTGTGCAATGACTGTGATTCATTGGCTGGAGAGACATGGGGACGTTGTTCCGACAACCATTGTGCTATGACTGTGATTCATTGGCTGGAGAGACATGGGGACATCGTACTGACAATCATTCTGCAATGACTGTGATTCATTGGCTGGAGAGACATGATGCGTCGTACCGACAAACATTGTGCAATGACTGTGATTCATTGGCTGGAGAGACATGGGGACGTCGTACCGACAACCGTTGTGCAATGACTGTGATTCATTGCCCGGAGAGACATGGGGACGTCGTACCGACAATCATTCTGCAATGACTGTGATTCATTGGCTGGAGAGACATGGGGACGTCGTACCGACAACCGTTGTGCAATGACTGTGATTCATTGGCCGGAGAGACATGGGTACGTCGTACCGACAATCATTCTGCAATGACTGTGATTCATTGGCTGGAGAGATGTGGGGACCTCGTACCGACAACCATTGTGCATTGACTGTGATTCATTGGTTGGAAAGACTTGGGGACGTCGTAGCGAGAATCATTCTGCAATGACTATTGTTCATTGGCTGGAGTGACATGGGGCGTCGTTCGACAATCATTTTGGAATGACTGTGATTCATTGGCTGGAGAGACATGGGGACGTCGTACCGACAATCATACTGCATTGACTGTGATTCATTGGCTGGAGAGACATGGGGATGTCGTTCCGGCAACCATTGTGCAATGACTGCAGAAAGACTGGTGACGAGGTGGACACCGGATAGCAGTTGTAGTGCTACCTTGATGAAAATTAATAGTACAACGATGTCAAACCTTATTTTCATGATTTAAAGAAGTATTCATGATATTAAAAATGTAATTGTAATTTTATTATTTTCATTTTTGTGCTCAGTGCCCAAATTCTTTCTAGTGCACTGAATAAATTAACATTTTTTGTACTACGAAACTATGTATGGTTGTTAAGTGTTAAGCATGTAATAACTCAATATAAGACATTTTGTTGGGTCTGAATTTTGTTCTCGTACTTGTAGAGAACGAAATATTCCTTAGTCGATGTGAAGGCAGAAAGGCTGTAAAAAGGAGACTGGGAGAGAAGGTAAATAAAAGATATTTAAAGCAAATATCACCCAAGTGTAACGTCTTGTCATTTCCTATAACTAAAAATTGCATGATCTAATCTGAGCCTGTCCTGAATAACAGCCAAGAACATTTATGTTATCATATATTTTCTTCGTTTGACCACGGTTGTGATTCGCATGTTTCTTTTTGTTACGCGACGTGTTCTGAATATTTTCATCATACGCCCAAAAGTGCACACAGCTCTAATCGAACCTGACTCTTTCGGAAACTATAACTTTTAATCAGTACAATTACGCAAATACTTTCTAAATCGCCACCGCGATCGTAAAAGTGTTTCCTGGACCAAATAATTCTTATAAAATGTGTATTCTCCAAAGCGAGCAACATTGCACTATCGCTGACTCGCAACAATCGAAAGAGTAAAATCGGTGCTTAAATAAAATTGCCACCTTTTAATAATTATTATTATCCCATTAAATAAATAAATAGCTATTCAGTGGCTATTCAATCAATAAACAGAGGGGGCAATTCACAGTGTGACACAAAAAGAGAAGGGACGGATCCATTCCGGAGGACTGCGCCGCGAGAACGTCGGATTACTTGGCTGCATCCGACGCACAGAGCTACAGGCAGTGTGTCGCCACGAAGCGTCGCAAACAGATTACTGGAAGCTGAAAGGGGATTTCGAGGTGCCACGCGTCGTGTTTTAGAGCCATATTCAGCTGTAAACTGGAGCAGGTGATTACAACAACCAATCCTTGGAAGGAGATGATGATGATGATGATGAAAATTAAGGAAGCTCGTGTGAGAGGAAATCAAAGTTACCATTTCAGGGAGTTGCTGCAGCTACAAGCAGCCCAGTGAGACTCTGGTATGGGTACTATCCCCCCACGATATTGTTGCAATCTGCCACCTGTGAATGTTATCAGAGACACGTGGTGACGTTACAATAAACAAGTACAGTGATGACCAAAGAAAATGCAATGCACTTTCAATGCATTCAGGACAGCTGTGTATATAATATCGAGTGGTTTAGAATGTCCTTATGAAATGTCACAGTAAAAACTCACGACAAACTGATCAAAATGCCCTCATTCCTAGGTGCAACAATATTGTACTCGACTAATATATGAGCACCAACATTTCGGCAAGGGGTTAATGCAGCATTCGAACGGAAATTTTTTGATCGCCACTTATATTAAGCTTTGTTATGTTTACACATCATAGCTGCATTAATCTCAAGGCTACACACATGTGAATTATAGATCATTATGTTTCTTGTGATGAATTGTTTGTTGTAGTTTCTCTTTTACATTTACTGTAACACGTCTGAAGATGACTAACGTCGAAACCAGTAACCATAATTATTTACATAAGCGATCAATAACTAAAAATAATTGTAGTAGAAGTGTATTTTTATATTTTTATCCAAAGGCTGAAAAGTAGCAACGCAGGTGCTGCCAGACCGCCCCCTGCTGGCGTCCATAAGCACCAATGTTGCTCGTGCGCTTTTTGTAGTGCCTATAACATTAGTTTGCTTCTCTCGAAATTCACAAAAGAACTTCCTGCATCCATTAATGCGCATGGCTTTTTATCCAGTCCCCACCATTTCATTTCCATTACGGTCCTGATTAGGCCTTCCCTTCCAGATCGCTTTCCTGGTCTCCTTCTTTGTTTTATCACCACTCCTAGTAATTCTCAAGATGCATGTTTCTGTTGCTGCCTGAGCAACTCCGGGATTTCGAACATTTTTTGGTTTAATATTCCATATCTCACTGCCACAAATAAAAAGTCTTAACAGTCATCTGAAACTTAGTCTTTCAGTTTGTTCATTGTGTGAAAATAGCCCTAAGGAATTTTTACTTATCTCTTTATTTCTGTTGCTAATCATTCAGCTATTTTCAGGTGCCCTAAACTCAGAAACTCAGCAATACTTCGTTGTTGATTTGTATTATTTTCTTTTTAATACGTCGATTATACAGCTTTACGTTATGTTCTTCTGTTGCTATTCGGAAGTATCTCTCTTAGTGGCAAGTATTAATCTGACATTACAAGTTGATATGGTGGGTGGAGGAAGTTATATATATAAAAGGACCCTGCATTTGACATACACCTATTATTCACCCTCCAAAATACTGAATTAGGAATCAAATGACTACTACCTGTTTCACTGCTGACTTCACTTTTCAAAATTTTTGAGAAGGCGATGTATTCTGGAATAGTATTTCACCTTGGTAACAATAATATCCTCAGCAAATTTCAGTTTCGATATCAGAAGTGTTGCTCTACTAAGAATGACTTTTACATGTTCACTCACCAAATTTTACAGGCATTAAGTAACAAAGTAGTACTGGTTGGTATTCTCCGCGACCTATCTAAGGCGTTTGACATTTGACTGTGTGAATCGCAGTATTCTCCTTCATAAAATGACGTTTTATGGGGCTGATGGTATAGTTAACAAATAGATGATGTCTGTAACCAAAAGAATGCGGAAAGTTGTGTTTAGTAATACAACAAATATAATCTGGAGACATAAATGTTACTGGAGAAATCACATATGGAGTTCCCCAAGACTCAATATTAGGTCCATTATTGTTCCCCAAGACTCAACCTTAGGTCCATAGTTGTCCCTCTTCAATTTAATATGTAACAAAAACAATGAGTTCTTCTTGCACATGACACTAGCATTGTAATCAATCTAAGCCTACATATGTCAACAAAAGAAATTATAAACAATGTTCTTAAAAGAATTCCTGTGAATTGTCTCACCCTCTGTTTTAAAAGACTCAAAGTATTTATTTCTGCACATCAAGGGTTACTACACCAATAATAAGCGTAACACACGGTGTAGAAATAATAAGTAGGATGGAAACTTTAATATTCTTAGGCATCCATATTGATGAGAATTTAAACTGGAAGAAGCACATTTTGAACTCCTAAAACAACTTAGTTTAGTCACATCTGTACTAAGAGTCAGTGCAAACCTTTGGGAGAGACGAAACAGTAAACTGACGTATTTTGCATATTTTCATTCATAATGCCATATGGAATAATGTTCTAGGGTAACGCATCATTAAGAAAGAAAGTCTTTATCACTCAAAAACGTGCGGTAAGATTAACATGTGATACTCACCCGCAATGATGTTGTAGACATCTGTTTAAGCAGATGAGCATTATGACTGATGGTTCACAGTATATATATTCCCTTATGAAGCTGTAAATAAATCACTACAGTTCAAAAGGAACGTTAATGTACACAATTACAATACCAGAAGGAAAAATTACATTCATTATTCCACATTAAGCTTGTCTTTAGCACAAAATTGGGTACACAATTATTAAACATACATTTTTGATCATTTACCCTGTGATATAAAATGCCTGATATCCAACGAAGTTAAATTTGAAAACAAACTGAAAAAGTTAGTCTTCTATCCTGTAGAAGAATTTATGTTCCTATAATATGTAGAATGTGGTGGGTAGGAATTACTAACTCACATATGCACATTAAAAAAATGAGAAGAAACTAAGACGTGTTCGGCATCTAACCTCATTTAAAAAATAATTTACAATGTGAATGTAAGATAACTCCCATTATTTTGCTAAATCCAACGGAATAAAAAAGAAAACAATTACAGCACTGCCGCCTAGTGCAGATGACGAAAGGAAAGAGGTCGGTGCTTACATGTGACAGATGTATTAACTCATTCACAATTCCTATACATGTCCATCCTGCGTAAAATAAAAAAAAGCTTCCATTATTTTCCCCAGAATATCCTTGTTATTTTGCAACTGTCATCAGAGTAAAGAAAAAGTGAGAATTTAAACTCTGTAGAAAACACATCTATGTTAACTGATTTGTCCGGCAAAATTACATGGTTTAGGAGCTTCCCTCGTGTTCAAATCAGTGTATGTAAATGAACAGCCATGCATGTGCGAATTACAAACATTTCAGACATGAGAAATAACATTTCATGCCATTTGCCCACATGTCGGAAAAAACATATCATTTTATGTTCGACCATAACAAGCTATAATTCAAGATGACGTTGTTTTGTTCACTATGGCAGGTCCAGTTTTACCAATGTGATGCAATGTCGCACTTGAACTTATGAAACGATAATGAAAAAAATCGTAGAGCGTGTCTTCTAATAGAACCTCCTAATGTCACGTAGTAGAGAACCCTGTAAGATTCTTCCGATACATAGATAATTGTGTGCTGACATCTGATACTTTTGCTTCATAACTTCTCTCTACCGACCTCCATGTAAAATTTCAGTCACTTGTACTTGAAGAAGTAGTCCAAATCCAGCAGACTATCATTTCCAATAGCAGCAGATTCTTGCGTTGTAGCTAAGTAAGCAAATTGATCACACAGAACAGCCAGTTTCATGCAATCTTCTCACATGTCGGGAAAAATGCTGTCATTTCTGTGTTCCACAACGAGCTATCAATCAGTTGGCGTCTACTTTATAATTAGAGGTAATGGAGTGTGAAATAACACAGGACTTGCGGTAGCAAATCCTTTTAAACATGCAATCGTGACAATAAAAATAAAAACAGTCATGATTCCACTAGAATAGACACACTCGATTTCTATTAGTTTCATAAGTAAAATCGATGTACAGTCATGCTCATAAATTAAGGATAATGCTGATACATGGTAAAACAATGCTCTGGTGGGCGGTTTGCAGGTTTAAATCATCTCGGGGTATGATCATGCAGTGCATTTGACCTGCCGTCGTCGCACGGTGGCTCTGGCAGCAGTCCACATACGCAGAGGTGTGTTGGTGCATGTCAGAGTACAGTTCAGCGAGTAAGTGTGCAGACGTTTTCAGTCATGCTAATGGAGACTGTGTATTGAAAATGGCTCAAAGAACACATATTAATAACGTTCTGAGGGGTAGAATACTAGGGTGACTGGAGGCTGGTCAAACACAGCAGGTCGAAACACGGGCCCTCTCTGTGCCACAAAGTGTGATCTCAAGATTATGCAACAATTCCAGCAGACAGGAAACGTGTCCAGACGCTACAGTACGGGACGTCCACAGTATGCAACACCACAAGAAGACCGATATCTCACCATCAGAGCCACAGACTGTCACGGAGTACTGCAGGTAGCCTTGCTCGGGACCTTATCGCAGCCACTGGAACAGACGTCTACAGACGACTGAACAGACATCGTTTATTCGCCCGCAGACCTGCAAGCTGCATTCCAGTGACCGCTGGTCACAGGAGAGCCCGTAAAGCCTGGTGTCAAGAACACAATACATGGTCATTGGAACAGTGGTCCCAGGTTATGTTCACGGATGAGCCCAGGTATAGTCTGAACAGTGATTCTTTCCGTGTTTTCATCTGGCGTGAACCAGGAACCAGGTACCAACCTCTTAATGGTCTTGGAAGGGACCTGTATGAAGGTCGTGGTTTGATGGTGTGGGCTGCATGTTTTTGACAGAGGAATTGTAATAGGTCAGGTGTATTGGGACGTCATTTTGCACCAGTAAGTCCGCCTTTTCAGAGGTGCAGTGGGTCCAATCTTCCTCTTAATGGACTATAACTCATGGCCCCAATGAGCCATCGTGGAGGAGTACCTTGAAAGAGAAGATACCAGGCGAATGGAGTGACCTGCCTGTTTTCCAGACCTAAACCCCATCGAGCACGTCTGGGATGCAATCAGTCAACGTATCGCTGCACGTCTTCAAATCACTACGACACTTCAGGAGGTCCGACAGGCACTGGTGCAAGAATGGGAGGCTATACCCCTGCAGCTGCTCGACCACCTGATCCAGAGTATGCTAACCCGTTGTACGTGTGCATGGTGATCGTATCCCCTACTGATGTTGCGGTACATGCGCAGGAAACAGTGCGCTTTGTAGCACATGTGTTTCGGGACGGTTTTCTCAACTTATCACCAATACCGTGGACTTACAGATCTGTGACGTGTGTGTTCCCTCTGTACCTATGCTATTGGCGTAATTTTTGTGTAGTGACGCGTTGTGTGGCACCACATTCTGCAATTGTCTTTGATTTATGAGCGTGAGTGTAGTTTGAAACCAGTCTTCATGTTCAAATCGCAAATTGTCACACATGACGGCATTACATTGATTTCAGACGTATGACATGCCGATACAAATCAGCATCTATACAGTCATTTAGTGTGTTCGAGAGCAATCTTCATCATTATTTTGTAACATCCAGAGTAAGGAGAAAATATGAACTATCTGCATCTAAACTTTAACCAATGCTATCACTCTCTGTAACAGAACCTCGCATAAGATATTACCACGCCTCTCTCTTCCCATATACAGGAAAACAAATACTGTCTGCGAGCTGACATGGACCATATTACAAACACACATACTGTTCCAATGGGGCAGGTGGTCGTGATCAAAGTCGCTTGCAGAAACCTACGTGAAGTTTTGTTGCCTGTCCTGGAGCAAGACCACAGCCTACAGTCGATCAACCACACGAGAGGATTCCTGTGTTATTCTTTCATAAGCAGTTTAATACATTCTTCTTGAACTGCAACACATCCAAGCAATGTATGACTATTGCTTTATACACTGCCATACATTTTGAATTTCTTCTATGGCTTTGATTAGCTAAACCGACTTTAACTCTTTTTGACTCAATAGGTATCACAGAAAGCTGGACATCATATGGTGTAAACTATGCTGCACTACAACACACATGAAGGTACAAATAAAACACAAAGGTGATGTTTTTTATAGACAAAATGTGGAAGATATCGCAACATATGGAAACTGAAAAAGTAGGCAGCATTCTCGATAGTTTCCAAACAGACGCCTAAAGGTGATGACCTATAAAGCTAATCTCATCTTCCACAGTGACAGGATAGCAGATGTCTTGGTGTCCCATTTTGAAGAGCATTGGCTCCTCATTTTACAGTCAGGTACATGATAACTGTTCTGGTGCCTGCCTTCGGAAGGCGGTGTTCACACCTAGTGTGAGGCAGCAGAAGTTAAAAGAGCTACTGTTATCTTATTGGCAAAACAGATGTCGAGGGCATCGCAGCAAATTGAAGTAGGATGAGAGTGCAGCATTGAGGAACGAATCCAAACCACTGTCTGAAGGTTATGATCTGTACATTTAATCCCATGTTCCACAGCAACACGTAAGCCGCTGAGACTCTCTCCATCTCAATCTAGTTCAACCGAAATGCTGTAGTTTTGTTTTCACTTTGTTGCATATTGTAAAATAATTTGAAGCAGGGGGAGAGAGAGACACGAATTGGATCCTGCAGTTGAACGTAACAACTACACCGATTTTGCTCATAAAATAAAAGAAAATGAAGTGCACATCTTTTCGTAGAAACAGGACATTTAATATCGTCAGGACTGTGTTTTCTTTTTTTAACAGATGCGTCTACGTAAATTCCAACTGTTACAGTGAAGTGTACTCTTTCACAGAATGGCGGGCGCTTGTGGGGACAGTGTGGGGGACAGTGCGGTGCAGCTGTATTTTAGACGAACGAGTCGCACTCAGGATAGCCATCATCTATTTCGCTTTATTCTGTGGGCTGCCAGCATGTCGACCTATTGTGTACGTCGGCACTGTTAGTACAGTCTGACCATCTGCACTTCCCAGCCACGTGGTCCACCTGGGATGCATTGGACTGAAGGCCCTGCTCCCAGATACGGCAGGAGGCTGCAGTCAGCACAGTGTGTGCAGAGGAGCGATAGCAGCTGTCCATTTGAAAAGCAATCAGAAGAGTCCTCTGAATTTTATTGTTGTTCCACTCTTTACGAGTTTATCTGCAGACCGGAGACTGTATATCAGTGCCACAAGATGGATCTCTTTGTGGACCATCAGCAACAAGATAAAAGAGCCCTGCATCTTCACTTATGGTAGGGATAGAGAGGGACAAGTGGTGGTAGGAGGGGGTTGGAAGTAAGAATGGCTCTAAGTTGGTTAGTTCATGACTGCACATTTAGCAGAATGCATGTGCATCTGCCACGCCTCTCTTCTGATGCAATCTTTTGGGATGATGATTTTCCCCAATTCCCAGCGCATGTTACATTATGACCCATTGATTATGAGTGCTGGTTTTTTTCGCGACAGTTTCGACATGTAATTTGAATAGTGATACTTTTCCATCAGTTGTGGTACGATGTTCTTTTTTTCCTGAATTTCTATTACCTGGGCTGCAGGACGACTGTCAAGCAACGCAGCAGGAAGCGTCTGTAGCGAACTTTGACGTAAAAAAAAAAAACGATAGACACATTCCTCAGCTGTAATCCTGCAGATGAAACACTTATTAAACTCCTCTCGGTCCAACACCAGCAGCTCGTCAGTTGAGCGTATTTCCACACAAAAATCCAGCCTATCCCTACAAGCTTGTGGGTGAAGGGATCATCCTATGAAAATATGAGTACGTCAGCCACTAGTTTAGAGTGGTATTGAGAGTTTTTTCCCCAGCAGGATAACACCAGTTTCTGTGTAGCGCTAAGCATAGAGTTGTGTAATTAGGACCAATGTTTACTTCAGTTTCCCAACCAATACAAATAAAGTACATTAACCTATCCTTCCTGTCCTGTCCTGCATCTGGACCGTTTCAATGTGTTGAGATGTGCAGTTTGGATTTCTGTCCAGGAGGACTGGGGTTCGAGCCCCAGAAAATGCCCCACCATTTTGAATTTCCCTCCAATTTCCAGGTGGAGGTAAGGTGGGGCATCAGTGCAGCTCTGGGAGAAAGAAATTCTCGCAATTTTTGAGTTTCCCGCCAAAATTCAAATTCCCACCTAAATTCGAAATTCCCACCAATAGGACAGGTGGGGGAGGGGGAGGGGATGGGGACCCATTTTCCGGCTGGGGAAAACAAATGATGTCATCTGGTGGTGATATTCGGTCAGGGGGCAATTAATTGATCAATTTAATTAATTTGCGTATCAATTTGATATAAAAATAGCGCTTTTAACATCCTTACCCCATTACTTGTGTGACCTCTGGTGCTTTCTGGAGGAAAACTCAGCCTTCCACTTTTGTGCACATGAATTCTACAGCAAATCTTCCATAGCACTATGTTTCACATGCTACAGCCACTTCAGGCATCATCTGTCTTTTTACTGCCCAAATAGCAAAACTCATCTACAGCATATGTAGTCTTATTTGCTAATCTAATTCCCTCATCATCGTCAGATTTAATTCTACTACATTCCATTACTGTTGTTTTATCTTTGTTGATGTTCACCTTACAACTTCTTTCGAAGATATCATTCATTTCTTTCAGATGATCTTCCAAGTTCTTTGCTGTCTATGATAATATTACAATGTCATCAACAAACCCTAAATTTTTATATCTCCTCTTTCAACTTAAAATCCCTCCCCAAATCTCTCCTCGGTGTGTTTTACTGCTTACTCAATGATCGAATAATGTCAGGGATAGTTTAAAACCCTGCCCCAACCCTTTCTCAACCACTGCTTCCCTTTCACCTCTTTACACAATGAAAGCATCCCTCATCGTTTTCTTTGTACAGAGTGTTTGAGACGAAAAACCTGTGCACCACGTGCTCAATACGGCTTGTCCAAAACTCCCCTTGCCGCTAGCACTCCGCAATTATAAGAAACCTTTAATTTTTTTCATGCTCACGCCCCATAGCCAGTAAATCATATTGTTTATTGTAGCCATTATAGCTATTACATTTTATGAAATGTGATAAAATCAAAGTGAAGTTTGTAGACTTTAAAATAGTCTCTTATCCCAAAATTTTATCTTTTACTCGTATTTTATAACGTGTTTCGATCTAGATTATCATTACCGTATATGTCTGGCTTCCTGATAGTATACAAAAGATAAATAGCTTGTATCTGCGACACACATCATCAAGCATACTACTTGTTAACATACCTTGGCAGCGTATATCTTGGTTGCAAGTTCTTTTATTTTTTTACATACTATTCCCAGAAGACAGGCATATTTAATGATGATAATGTAGATCGAAACTTATCATTAAGTAAAAGAAAAATATTTGCGTTCTAAGTATTTTTAAATGCTAAAGATATTTCATTATAATTGCAAAATTTTGAAAGAAGTAAATTATTATCTTGTATACTGTAACTGAAGCATAAGTATTTATAGGAAACGAAGAATATAACACGAGCTTCAGGTGAAGGTGATTTCATTCAGAAGATAGTTTTAAGCTAATTATAAGCTTTGTGTGAAAGACATTTCAAAGACTGGGAACTGTTATTTCATCATTTTACCAGGAAATTTTGTAGTCGATGAATACTTGTCTTTATTGGTCGGTTTTTGGCACGGGATCCGGCCCGACACTATTTTCTGACTGTAATAGTCTACCTGTACTGTTCTAAAGTACAAATATTTGAGTGATTCGATTAATAAGAAGGCAATGAGAATTATAGTTCGCGCACGGATCTGTCTTTCCTTCAAATGAAAAGAAGTCGTCTGTCCAATGACAAGGATACGAGTATGCTCTGCTACCGGAAGGGTAAGTTGCGGAATTCATGTAGGGGAATAGTACATCCTTCCTCGAACTTCTCTGAACCGCAGAGTCCGCGTCTACCCTACCTACAAATGAGCTACCAGATACGAAAAAAATCTCGCGGCTGTTAGGATCAATGACTCGTTAGCACTGTATACCCTGCAACATTTGTTACTCGAGTCAGTTAGACACTTCTCATTACACGCACATTCCCCCTCATTCAGAATACTTTCAAGTGGTCAGATTCAGCTTGAAAAGAACTTGGAAATAACTATTTCTGTGGGCAAAAGACCTAACTAAAATCTCCATCGTTCACACTATCTATATCCTGTAATTGTGGTGTCCTCAATCATTTGGTTATACACCGCTTTGCAATTAATGTGCTAGAGATACTTATAGTCTCTTCTCTGTAATATAAGTGATAGTTTCCGTGAAATGCATTTACTTACGCAGAATTATGTTATGGGTTCTCCGATTGCGCTCAATTTATGGATTTTGTTTTGTTTATATGATTGTGAAGGAGGATTCATGACTTTTTTCGAGAGAGGCACTGTTCTCTGACATTTGACTTCATACTCTACCGAAAGTCACATTTTGTCTGACTGCATTGTAAATTGTAATGGAAGCTCAGAAGCAAATTTAAGTAGGGATCTAACCCCTATTTTAACTGACGACGGGACTAGTGTGATAACGCCTTTAAAATTTTGTGTGGTGTCTGGACTCCAGCCGAAACCTTTAGGCTGGAGATTTTCGTATGTTGCAGAATGGTTGGCTGTTACTTTTTATTCCAGCTATCAGCCACCCACAAATAGCTGCTGCACTGTTTTAACACTGAATTTTTTATCGTGTGTGTGTGTGTGTGTGTGTGTGTGTGTGTGTGTGTGTGTGTGTCTCAGGGGATTTTCATATTTTAGTTCACGTTTTATTAGCCTGTCACTTTGATCGACACTGTCTCCTAAAATTTTAATGTGGGCGCTAAATATCTATCTGTCTTCCAGCCAAACCAACAGATTATTGGTTCCATGATCACGAATCGTTCATGCCGTCATTTACTGCATGTTGTTGTCGTGGTCTTCAGTCCTAAGACTTATTTGATGGAGTTCTCCATGCTAGTCTATCCTGTGCAAGCCTCTTAATTCACAATTAATTTCTGCAGTCAACATCTACTTGGACCCGATTGCTTTCTTCATTCCTCTACGGTTTCACTCCCCACATTTTCTTCCGTTACCAAACTGCCGATTCCTTCACACCTCAGTATTTGTCATGCACCAGATTCCTTCGTTTAACAACATTATGCCATAAATTCCTGTTTTCTTCAATTGCATTCAGTTCGTCCATGTTAGTTATTCGATCTAACCATCTAATCGAAAGCATGTTTCTGTAGCATCACATTTCAAAAGCTTCTAATCTCTTCTTGTCTGGACTGCTTATCGTCAACATTTCTCTTCCACACGAGCCCGCACTGCAGATAAATACCTTCAGAGATGATTTCCTGAGAGTTAAATTGATATTTGACATTAAGCAATTCCTTACTGTCAGAAATGCCCTTCTTGCTATTGCCATTCCGCATTTTACGTCCTTTCTAATTTGGCCGTTGTCAGTTATTCAGCTGTCCAAAAAGGAGAACTCGCTGGCTACTTTTAATGGTTAACTTCATTAATCATGTTTTATTTTTGTTGATGTTGATCTTATCAACCATTATAGACACGACCCATTCCATTCAGCTGCTATTCCAAGTCATTTGCCAACTCTGATAGAATTTCAGTGTCGTTCGCCGACAAACTTTAATGCTTTCATTTCTTTTTTCTGAAGTTTGGTATTTCTTGCTCAATCAGCAGATTGAATAATATTGGGGAGGGGCTACAGATATGTCTCACTTACCTGTCAGCCACTGCTTCGATTCCACGTCTTTCGACTTTAATAACTGCCGCCTTGTTTCTGGTCAAGTCTGTGCCGTGATATCACAGCACAGTATCCGTCCTCATTTTTAAAAATTCTGTTCGTGCTACACACAAATTACAGAACAAAAGGCAGCAACAGGATTCAAACTGCAGCCAAGAGAGGCCTTATACTGACGAAGATACAACTGTATTACGCATGTTGAAGATGGGTGAAAGTCTGAAGCGCCTCTTGGCATACAGAAAAGCTATATAAAAAGTGCTTAGTTTCTGTATATTCTCAAGTAAATCGGATTCGGAATTTTGTATGTGCTCATTACGTTTTTCAACTCAGTTCAGAGCTGAGAGATCAGTCTCCTTCAGGCGTTCTCACTAACAAGTATTTTTTGTCTACCACGAGAATCTTTGTAGTTTATGATTTCGCAAGGGGCTCAGTCCATTTTTGGAAGCATATTTCCTACAACAGCTAGTGCACGTACTGCGGGATTTTTGCCACGAGGTTTTCTCGTACTTTTCTACGGTTCGCGATATTGCAGTGGCTGTGTTAGGCTGATTACGACGCAAAGTTTCTTTGGGCACGCTTGGTTGTCCAAAGGACCAGGCCCTGCGGCGACTACAGTCGATATGTAATTCATTAAACGAGTTCACAATTGCGAATAAGAACAACCTTCAGCTGTAGAATGGAATGACGACAGTGAAAATCTGTACCGGACCGGGATTCTAACCCGGATTTCTCGCTTATCGCGAGCGGTCGCCCTACCATTTGGCTACCCGTGGACGACTCTGGGGTGGACCCAAAGTTCCAAATGTCGCCAACCATGCATTTCTCTGCAGATACCGGGCAACCGACTTTCAAGTACATCGTCTGACCTATACGGGAATATACATAACAGATGTACGAGCCCAAGTCGCAGACGCATGGTTGACGACATATTGAAGTTTGGGCCTTGCCTTAAGTCCTGCACGGATAGTCAAATGATAGGGCGCAAGCGGTAATTCCGGGTTCGAGTCCTGGTCCGGGGCACAGACTTTCATGATCGTCATTCCATTCTACAGCTGATCGTTGTCCTTATTGGCAATTGCGAACTCATTTAATGAACCCCTACGGTTCCGTTTGTACGATCTCCATCCTCGCTATTATTTTTCGAAGTATGGTTCAAATGGCTCTGAGCACTATGGGACTTAACATCTGAGGTCATCAGTCCCATAGACTTACAAATGCTTCAACCTAACTAACGAAAGGACATCACACACATCCATGCCCGCGGCAGGATCCGAACCTGCGACCGTAGCAGCAGCGCGGTTCCAGCGGCACCTAGAACGGCTAAGCAACACCGGCCGGCTGTTAGAAGTATTTTGAGCCATCCTAAGCAGTCATGTCGAACGATAGGAGGATTCGCAACTGCTGTTGTCGATTCTGCATTTCTTAAAGTGCGACTTCAGAACGTTACTGTCCCGTTCCAGTTGTGCTCCTCGTTTTCGATATTTGTTTTCGTTGTCGTCTTTGGGTCACGCAGGTACTATGATCAACCCATTGAAGTTGGTGTTTGGTGATGACGGCCTCTTTCTGGTTTGTTGTTGTTTCCTCCATCATACTGCGGTCGCGTCATTTCACGTTCAAGGATCTCCTGAGACAACGCTGATGATATTTCTAAAAGACCTGCAGGCGACTTGTGTGCGTAATCCAGGTCTCAGACCCATAACTGAGACCTTGTGTAGTGATGATGATGGACAAAGCACTTAGTCAGAATGTTGAAGTCAGGGTTGTGAAATATCCCAACCAGCAAACGGCAAAAAGGTGAGCTAGCACAGTGTATTCCAGCGTCAATATTTGCATTCGTTGAGAGATGACTACCAAAATAAGAGAAGTATTTAACACACTGCACCATTGCAGATCTGAGTCTCACGACTGAATCTATATGGTTGATATTTAATGAAGGTCGACGTAAAATTTGAGGTTTCCTGATGTTAAGATCTAGGTCGATGCTCGTGCATGCCTCGTTGAATACATTCAAAATCGCTTGAAGGGCTTACTCTGACAACCATACCTCGACATGTCAGACTGTCACATCGGTACCAAACGTTTTATGTCGATAGAGTATCAATCAAAATAGCGATTTAGCTCGTGCTACGCCCATTAGAACGTGCGTAAACAGTAATTAAATGTAACACCGGAACTACGGAGCACAAGGAAAGCCTATCGGCGAGTTACAGTTTCCTATATCTCGCGTGGGTGAGTTAGAGTGTGAGATCCTCGTACCAAATGTCTCACGTACAATCGCCGCTGATGACGATTTGTTTTATCCGATTAGGCGTGAAACTCTAATGTGGTAGAACATTTTCCTTTGTAGGGTGGTGGGGTTTCGGGTTTCGCTGAATAGGTCAGGAGTTCACTACACTCAGCTGGCGGCTACACGGGTAGCGGAGGCTGTGTGGCGTGGACTGGGCGGTTTTTTAGGTTAGAAGGCCTCGGGAAAGTGCGGGATGGGCTGCAATGTCAAAGGGTGCTTGGCAATTACAGGACGTGCTTGGATCAAGGAACAGTCGGAATTATAGTTGTAAATTGTTGTAGTTGCGCTGGAAAGGTCCCTGAGCTTCAAGCGCTAATAGAAAGCACAGAAGCTGATATCGTTATAGGTACAGAAAGCTGGCTAAAGCCTGAAATAAGTTCTGCAGAAATTTTTACGAAGTCTCAGACGGTGTTCAGGAAAGATAGATTAGGCAGAATTGGTGGTGGAGTGTTTGTGTCTGTCAGTAGTGGTTTATCTTGCAGTGAAGTCGAAGTAGATACTCCGTGCGAATTGGTATGGGTGGAGGTCATACTTAACAGCCGAATTAAGTTAATAATTGGCTCCTTCTACCGACCCCCAGACTCCGATGATACAGTTGCGGAACAGTTCAGAGAAAGTTTGAGTCTCGTAACAAATAAATCCCCCACTCATACGGTTATAGTTGGTGGTGACTTCAACCTACCCTCGGTATGTTGGCAAAAATACTTGTTCAAAACCGGTGGTAGGCAGAAAACATCTTCCGAGATTGTCCTAAATGCTTTCTCCGAAAATTATTTCGAGCAGTTAGTCCACGAACCCACGTGAATTGTAAATGGTTGCGAAAACACACTTGACCTCTTAGCCACAAACAATCCAGAGTTGATAGAGAGCATCATGACTGATACAGGGATTAGTGATCACAAGGTCATTGTAGCTAGGCTCAATACCATTTCCTCCAAATCCATCAGAAACAAACGCAAAATAATTTTATTTAAAAAAGCGGATAAAGTGCCACTAGAAGCCTTCCTAAAAGACAACTTCCATTCCTTCCGAACTGACTATGCGAATGTAGACGAGATGTGGCTCAAATTCAAAGATATAGTAGCAACAGCAATTGATATATTCATACCTCATAAATTGGTAAGAGATGGAACGGATCCCCCGTGGTACACAAAAAAGGTCCGAACGCTGTTGCAGAGGCAACGGAAAAAGCATGCGAAGTTCAGAAGAACGCGAAATCCCGAAGATGTGCTAAAATTTACAGACGCGCGAAATTTGGCACGTACTTCGATGCGAGATGCCTTTAATAGGTTCCACAACGAAACAGTGTCTCGAAATTTGGTAGAAAATCCGAAGAAATTCTGGTCGTATGTAAAGTACACAAGCGGCAAGACGCAGTCAATACCTTCGCTGCGCAGTGCCGATGGTACTGTTATCGACGACTGTGCCGCTAAAGCGGAGTTATTGGACGCAGTTTTCCGAAATTCCTTCACCAGGGAAGATGAATGGAATATTCCAGAATTTGAAACACGAACATCTGCTAGCATGAGTTTCTTAGAAGTAGATACCTTAGGGGTTGCGAAGCAACTCAAATCGCTTGATACGGGCAAGTCTTCAGGTCCAGATTGTATACCGATTAGGTTCCTTTCAGATTACGCTGATACTATAGCTCCCTACTTAGCACTCATATACAACCGCTCGCTCACCGATAGATCTGTACCTACAGATTGGAAAATTGCGCAGGTCGCACCAGTGTTCAAGAAAGGTAGTAGGAGTAATCCATTTAACTACAGACCTATATCATTGACGTCAGTTTGCAGTAGGGTTTTGGAGCATATACTGTATTCAAACATTATGAATCACCTCGAAGGGAACGATCTATAGACACGTAATCAGCATGGCTTCAGAAAACATCGCTCTTGTGCAACGCAGCTAGCTCTTTATTCGCACGAAGTAATGGCCGCTATCGACAGGGGATCTCAAGTTGATTCCGTATTTCTAGATTTCCGGAAAGCTTTTGACACCGTTCCTCATAAACGACTTCTAATCAAGCTGCGGAGCTATGGGGTATCGTCTCAGTTGTGCGACTGGATTCGTGATTTCCTGTCAGGAAGGTCGCAGTTCGTAGTAATAAACGGCAAATCATCGAGTAAAACTGAAGTGATATCAGGTGTTCCGCAGGGAAGCGTCCTGGGACCTCTACTGTTCCTGATTTATATAAATGACCTGGGTGACAATCTGAGCAGTTCTCTTAGACTGTTCGCAGATGATGCTGTAATTTACCGTCGAGTAAGGTCATCCGAAGACCAGTATCAGTTGCAAAGCTATTTAGAAAAGATTGCTGTATGGTGTGTCAGGTGGCAGTTGACGCTAAATAACGAAAAGTGTGAGATGATCCACATGAGTTCCAAAAGAAATCCGTTGGAATTCGATTACTCGATAAATAGTACAATTCTCAAGGCTGTCAATTCAACTAAGTACCTGGGTGTTAAAATTACGAGGACCACATAGATAATATTGTCGGGAAGGCGAGCCAAAGGTTGCGTTTCATTGGCAGGACACTTAGAAGATGCAACAAGTCCACTAAAGAGACAGCTTACACTACACTCGTTCGTCCTCTGTTAGAATATAGCTGCGCGGTGTGGGATCCTTACCAGGTGGGATTGACGGAGGACATCGAAAGGGTGCAAAAAAGGGCAGCTCGTTTTGTATTATCACATTATAGGGGAGAGAGTGTGGCAGATATGATACACGAGTTGGGATGGAAGTCATTACAGCATAGACGTTTTTCGTCGCGGCGAGACCTTTTTACGAAATTTCAGTCACCAACTTTCTCTTTCGAATGCGAATATATTTTGTTGAGCCCAACCTACATAGGTAGGAATGATCATCAAAATAAAATAAGAGAAATCAGAGCTCGAACAGAAAGGTTTAGGTGTTCGTTTTTCCCGCTCGCTGTTCGGGAGTGGAATAGTAGAGAGATAGTATGATTGTGGTTCGATGAACCCTCTGCCAAGCACTTAAATGTGAATTGCAGAGTAGTCATGTAGATGTAGATGTAGATGTAGATGTAGATGTAATCATGTTCTTTTGGCCGTCTGCTTTCGCTTCATTAGTTGGAAGTAGCAGACCTATTGAGTGCATTTGTGTAGACAGGTGTGTTGTTCTGGCGGACATGTGCGACAGAAGAGACACCACTCGTGATGAAGCAGCTTGCGCATTTGTAGTTTCAAAATAAAAGTAAACAATCGGAACAGTACAATAAAGAAACAACTTAATCACACCTAGGGGAGTATTAATACCCCCATATAACACTTGTGCGCATAGTACAGAAAAAAAGTTATCACTGAATTTTGAACCCGACTAGCTACGACGATTTAACGCTGGACAAACTAAATCGGAGTTTTGGTCGATATTCTATAGACATACAACGTTTGATTCCGATCTGAGTGGCTGACATCTGGAGGTTTTGTTGAGAGCTCCATGACAACAGTATCATCTCAATAATAGAGTTCGATGGATGAGTCAAGCAGGTGTTTGCAATGCAGAGCGTCACTATAAAATTAATAGTGCAGGACTTATGGTATATTCCATCTCAAATTTCGTTGTTACTTCTCACAAGTTTACTTTCAACGAAATGCTTACCAGACTTCATCACGGGGGCTCGAAGTTTTTTCTGTAGTACATCAAAGAAGTAGCAGCAGTGACCGCTGGCTGATACCATTGGCGCCGTGTTAACCACGTCGTGGCACAGCGACAATTCCAAGAGTAGCAGCGGCGAAGCCTCCGCTACTTTGCCGCGTAAAGGCGGGGAGAACAGAGTGAGGCGTTTACTATGCAGAAGCCACGGCGAAGGCGACAGCCTGTGCAAACAGGCGCTGGCATTTCACACCTTCCGCTTAAACAGAACACACACACGACGTCAAAGTGTCCGAGCACAAAGGCGCCAGCACGCCGCCAGAACAGACCGGCCGCTGTGTTCCACGCCTGACAAGACGATCACGAAGTCTCCGCTGTGTCGCTTTCGCACTGCGACCGGCAGCTTTCGCGCCTGTGCAGTAAATTTTCGGCCGCCTGCTCAAACAGACACTTTTTACAAGCGTACGCTGACAATCTGCAGGCCGCGCTGTGAGCACGCCAGTCTGCGACAAAACTTCCCTCTGGCCGTATCATTCAGCTGTGGAGCTAGTTCTGGTGTACAGTGTACGGCAGAGAGTACCGTGTACACGTGTTATTTTGTCCCTTTCCACCTAAACCTTTATTTCAAATACGCTAATTCCCATGCATTATGACCTATGGAAATAGGTAAAAATAATGAGAAACTACTCAGGTGATAGTTTTTTCAGGACGCCACTAGCACGATAGCGCTAGTAAGGATTTATACCAGTCCAAATTATATCTATTGTGCTGTTCAAGAAGTGCTTTTATTTATTTTCCTTTCAAGGACTTTGATTACAATAGTATGACAAAAGTGATATGAACATTTATATGTTGCAAAACTGCAAAACAACCTACTCTCTCTCTCTCTCTCTCTCTCTCTCTCTCTCTCTCTCTCTCACACACACACACACACACACACAGAGTGATATTAATTTTTAGTATGGAGTAAATTAAGAATTTTTTTTCCTTGGACATGAACGATCACAGTAGAAGCAATGTGACTTGGCTAAAAATCGTCGTCATTGTCGTCACTGGAGAGGTCACTTCATTAGGAAGCCTCCAAAATAAGTTGTATTCTTTCTTCATCTGGTAACCCCAAAAATCAAAAGAATTTTATTCGTATATAACACCAAAGCAGTAATATCTGTTCACAGATCTTAGTGCGAATATTTACCGTACTGTCTGCATGTGAAAGTGAGGTTGGCGTCAAACTTTGGCATCATTAACACCTGGGAAGCATGATCGTGCTACTCCAAACAATAAAATTTATAAAATCCTGTTGGCACTTCATGCACTTGTTTAGACACTTTATATGTGTTAAGTGAGACACTCACAGTCGAAGACAATGCAGCATTGTCTAAAATAAATGAAATGGAAGAAAATACATTGTATTCACCTCGCGGACGCGTGGAAATGTCTTCTCGTCGAAGTTTGAAGTCATGTGCTGCTCTCTGGCTGCCGCATTATGAAACAAAACGGCAACCAGACGCAAGTCGGAAGCCCGCGCAGTCGTTACAGTCTTGAGTGACGCAGAAAAGTGATGTATTTAAGGCGCGGCACATTAGAACCTGGGTGGAAAGGTTTATGTTTGTTATTTTCTCTGTGACTGGGAAAGAATGGAATCGAAGGCTTTTAGATGTGGCGTTCGAAAATTAAATCAATTGGTAAGATACAAAATGAGAAGAGAGGCTTTAAAAAAACAGGCTCCAAGCACTATGGGATTTAACATCTGATGTAATCAGTCCCCTAGACTTAGGATTCGGACCAGCGACCGTAGCAGCAGTGTTGGTCCGGGCTGAAGCGCCTAGAACCACTCGGCCACAGCGGCCGGCTGCAGAAGCTTGAAGACTCTGATATTCTGAAGACATCAACTAGAAGAATATATTGGATGACAGGACTTATTGTGAAAACATCACGGATTAGATTCCTTGGGGCCATAGCGTCAAAAATTCTAGTAGAAGTCAGAGACTGAAACGAATGTTAAAAATTAGGTGGACTGATAAAGTAAGGAATGAGGAGGTTCTGCGTAGAATCAGAAAGGAAAGGAGTATGTGGGAAACACTGACAAGGAGAAGGAACAGGATGGTAGGACATCAGTTAAGACATCGGGGAATGACTTCCATGGTACTAAAGGGAACTGTAGAGGGCAAAAACAGTAGAGCAAGACAGAAACTGGAATACATTCAGCAAATAATTGAGGACGTAGGTTGCAACTGCTACTCTGAGATGAAGAGTTTGGTAATAGGAGAGGAATTCATGGTGAGCCGCATCAAACCAGTCAGAGGACTGATGAGTCGATAAAAAAAAAAAAAAAAAAAAGGTGGATAGGATTGGCAGAGGACGTGGAAAGAGTCGAAGGGCAGCTCGTTTTTATTACAGAGAAACAGTGGACAGACTTTCGCAGATGTCATACGCGATATGTGGTGGTAGTCCTCAAAACAAAGACGTTCTTCGTTGAGGCGAGATCTTATAACGAAATTTCAAACTTCTGTTTTCCGCTGAATTGCGAAATTTACCATGTGAACTCTTGCTCTTCATTACTTTTACTGCGGGAAACGTTGCTATTTCTAACCTTTACATAGGACACCAACAGTAACAGTAACAGTCCATAAAAATGAGTATACTCTTTTCGTTTTCTTGCTTCTTGCCCTGATACTTTTTTTTCCTTAGACCTGCCATCTCTTTAAAAACCAGTCTTTTCCTGAAGATCTGCCCCTGAAACAATTAAAAAAGATCAATTGTAATGAACAGTTTCTGTGAAAATAATAAACTTCATTAGTATATAATCTATTTGATTTTGTAAGTTAATGTGAAGCTTCATTTCCAGGTATCTTACCACAAAAAACTGTTTTAATGCACTGCACTTTTACTATCTTTTGGATGCCGGTACTGTTGGAAGCATTTTAAAAGATACTTGTGCGCAACTTTGGACACTGTGACCACTTCTTAAGTTGCCAAAACCGAAGAGGATTCGAAGGAGGTCGCAAAACAAATATGCATATGGACAAATTGCAAATTACTTCATTTCACCTCAAAGCTCATTGCCTTGGCAATACGACAGTATCTAACCAGTGGCTGGTACAAGATTTCATTAATTAAATAATAAATGTAAAATGACAGTGTTCTTAATAGCAATGTACAAACTACTGGAACTATATGTGTTTTCTTTATTTTGGATTGCAATAATTTTTTATGATAAGATACTTGTTTATATACACTCCTGGAAATTGAAATAAGAACACCGTGAATTCATTGTCCCAGGAAGGGGAAACTTTATTGACACATTCCTGGGGTCAGATACATCACATGATCACACTGACAGAACCACAGGCACATAGACACAGGCAACAGAGCATGCACAATGTCGGCACTAGTACAGTGTATATCCACCTTTCGCAGCAATGCAGGCTGCTATTCTCCCATGGAGACGATCGTAGAGATGCTGGATGTAGTCCTGTGGAACGGCTTGCCATGCCATTTCCACCTGGCGCCTCAGTTGGACCAGCGTTCGTGCTGGACGTGCAGACCGCGTGAGACGACGCGTCATCCAGTCCCAAACATGCTCAATGGGGGACAGATCCGGAGATCTTGGTGGCCAGGGTAGTTGACTTACACCTTCTAGAACACATTGGGTGGCACGGGATACATGTGGACGTGCATTGTCCTGTTGGAACAGCAAGTTCCCTTGCCGGTCTAGGAATGGTAGAACGATGAGTTAGATGACGGTTTGGATGTACCGTGCACTATTCAGTGTCTCCTCGACGATCACCAGAGGTGTACGGCCAGTGTAGGAGATCGCTCCCCACACCATGATGCCGGGTGTTGGCCCTGTGTGCCTCGGTCGTATGCAGACCTGATTGTGGCGCTCACCTGCACGGCGCCAAACACGCATACGACCATCAATGGCACCAAGGCAGAAGCGACTCTCATCGCTGAAGACGACACGTCTCCATTCGTCCCTCCATTCACGCCTGTCGCGACACCACTGGAGGCGGGCTGCACGATGTTGGGGCGTGAGCGGAAGACGGCCTAACGGTGTGCGGGATCGTAGCCCAGCTTCATGGAGACGGTTGCGAATGGTCCTCGCCGATACCCCAGGAGCAACAGTGTCCCTAATTTGCTGGGAAGTGGCGGTGCGGTCCCCTACGGCACTGCGTAGGATCCTACGGTCTTGGCATGCATCCGTGCGTCGCTGCGGTCCGGTCCCAGGTCGACGGGCACGTGCACCTTCCGCCGACCACTGGAGACAACATCGATGTACTGTGGAGACCTCACACCCCACGTGTTGAACAATTCGGCGGTACGTCCACCCGGCCTCCCGCATGCCCACTATACGCCCTCGCTCAAAGTCCGTCAACTGCACATACGGTTCACGTTCACGCTGTCGCGGCATGCTACCAGTGTTAAAGACTGCGATGGAGCTCCGTATGCCACGGCAAACTGGCTGACACTGACGGCGGCGGTGCACAAATGCTGCGCAGCTAGCGCCATTCGACGGCCAACACCGCGGTTCCTGGTGTGTCCGCTGTGCCGTGCGTGTGATCATTGCTTGTACAGCCCTCGCGCAGTGTCCGGAGCAAGTATGGTGGGTCTGACACACCGGTGTCAATAT
This sequence comes from Schistocerca gregaria, assembly GCF_023897955.1. Classification (NCBI taxonomy): domain Eukaryota; kingdom Metazoa; phylum Arthropoda; class Insecta; order Orthoptera; family Acrididae; genus Schistocerca; species Schistocerca gregaria. Next base: position 799,254,947 of record NC_064921.1, on the reverse strand, counting down.
GTTCTTTTTTCCATTTCCAGGAGTGTATATACACTGACCTTTACTTTTCTTGTATTTTTATGCCAGTTAATTCCAGTTTTGAATATCTTGTCAACAAACTTCACCGCAGAGTTCTTCCTTAAAATTACGATCACAATATTCCTTGAATTGTTTGAGGAAAAGAGCTAGCCTCTCATCAATTTCTTCAATAAGTAACTGTGCAACAATCACTGTTAATGTACGAGGGCTATTCGGAAAATAAGGACCCATTGGTCGTGAAATGGATACCACAGTGAAAATCAAAAACCTTTTATTTGCAACAGTTAGCTACACCTTCAAGCTACTCCTCTACATAGCCACCACTCCAACTTTGACGTGTCGCAGCGTAGTGCCAACTATCCAGTACCCTTATTATAGAAGGCAGCCACCTGTGCTTTCCACCAATTCTCTACGCTTGTCTAGAGTTGGTTGTCCGTGCCAAAATGTTGTCTTCATAGCCAGCGGTTCATGTGAGCGGAGATGAAGCTCAGAGGGAGAAAAATTATGGTCTGTATTGTGGGTGATCACTTTCCACCGAAAACGCTGCTGGAGTAGCTTCATTGCCCTGCAGAATGCGAAGTGGCCGAGCGGTTCTGGCGCTACAATCTGGAACCGCGCGACCGCTACGGTCGCAGGTTCGAATCCTGCCTCGGGCATGGAAGTGTGTGATGTCCTTAGGTTAGTTAGGGGACTGATGACCTCAGCAGTTAAGTCCCTTTGTGCTCAGAGCCATTTGAATCTGCAGAATGCGGCCGAGAATTGTCATGAAGAAGGACGACAGCTATGTTACGTGGGCTGCATCACAACAGGCGAAGTCTATCACCAGAACCTTATATTTTGTGGGACACACTTTCTTCTAGGCACCTTTACGTGTTCATTGTGCACTCAGAACTGAGAAGACGTGACGCGATCGACGGGCGTACTAGAGACACAGCCCAACGCATCTGTGCAAAGCTTCATCTGATTTTCACTGTGGTTTCCATTTCGGTCATTACTTTCCAAATAACCCTCGTATGTTAATCACATCCAAAGGACTAGTTGTCAGGAATTTTCAAAACAAGCAACAGGAGCGAGAAAAATTTGGAAACAAGACGAACAAAACAGCACAAACTACTTCAGAACTACGACTACATCCTCCCAAACTGGCCTATGTCCGTGCCCACTCATGTGATCCTTTCGACACCGCGAGAGTCGCGCCGCAGCGAAAATAGGACAGGTTGGTACTTTCTGATCGCTGCGATTGTTTAGCAGACGGTGCTCTTGTATTGGAAAAAAAAGTTTTTTTTAATGACTGAACAGTCGCACGACTATAAATCACTAATAGAGTGAACTAGTTAGATAAGACCAAATACAGATATTCAGTCTCCTTACTTTCATTTACTGTTATGAAACCAGCGGGATCAATGACCGAGTGCAGAGATGATTTTGACTCTTTTGCCGACTTAACGTGGGACCAAACTTTTCAGAGTGTATCGTTACATATGTCAGAAAAATTTTCCTTCGACCGGCTCTGAATTGGGTCTAAATTTATACGCATTTCTGTACAATTTTCGTATTCGTTGTCTTCATTACTATGTTGTGCTCTACGTGCCACATTTCAAAATTAATGATCAGTCTTTAGAAAATAGGGCTGAATGATGAGCGGAAATTACCTACTGCTTCTCAGAAGCTGTTAGGCCCCTAACTGCCACAATCTAGACATAATGCATAGTGAATGGGGATTACGGCCCAACTACTGCATTTCAATACCCAGTCAGCCATAGGCAGTCACACAACCAATGTCTCATTGTCAACGCCTTCTCATTTTTCGTCGAAAAACGACAACCACTCTTGAAATTTCTGGAAAGTGGACCAACTTATTTAGCACAAAATGCACTCTGCATTATCAGCTTAGTGATATGTGTTAAGCCAATAAGGTAGATGTCTCATTACGGCGGCGATCAGACATACCCGACTCTACAAATGCTCCTTCCCCAGAGGCGTCCCATTTCTTACGGGTGGTGCTAATGGAGCCCTCGCCACGGTCATGTCCAAAGAGATTATTAGCGCCGGCTTGTTAAATGGACGCAAAGGCTGAGCTAATGAAATGAAATGAAGACGGACCGAAACCTCAGAATGAGAAGGTAAACCGAGACGCGTCCTTTTGTCTTCACAGCTGGTTAAAAACACAGGCGGCAGTTGCTTTGTTTACGCAAAGTGTTTAACTCAGAGATCAAGACGAGTCCAGCTTTAGCGCTGACGCTTCATTTAAGATCTGAGTGCATCCCGATTATAACCGACCTTTAAAATGCAGAAAATCCGTGTCTCTTTATGAAGGATTAGCTACCAGATTGTATAAAATCGAACGTAATACACTCATTAATTTTTCACTGGTCGATAGTGTGAAAAATAGTTTCTCACTTTTGGTTCCTGTGAGACACATGTTCTTGTGCTTGTAATGAAACTCGTCTGACTACATCATGATCTATGTACCATGTGTAATGTCCGATACAAGATGTTTCATTGTGCGTTTTGTGATACCCTTTTTTAATTGTCGTAAATTCCGTAAGCATTTCTTAAAAATTCTCTTGATTATATTGATGAATGTGAATGTCAGAGAGATACATAAGCATGGAGTAATTTAAAAATCTTTGATCAATGTGTGGTTATCTTTGTATTTAACGAACTGCGGACTATTAGTAGGAAGAGTAACTTAGGTGCTGTGGAGTAGATTGCCGAGAGAAGTTGTTTACGGCCGCATGTGGTCAAAGTTAGGCGATTGTTATCCGTTATGCCTAATAATAATGCTCAGAAGTATCTTCTTATAACAGTGAACCACAAAGGACAAGAGTTATTTAAAATCTGTGAAATGATTTCAAGAATATATTATCTAAGGAAAATTGAAACGCTTCCATTGTTTTGATTAGAATTGATACACCAAGATCAAATCCGTCAATTCCTGCAAATTCAAATATTTTGTCGATATTCCACAGAAAAACGAAAAAGAAGACTCCTAGATGTGTGCCACTAGAAACACCGAAGAATAATTGCACCAGGTAAGTAACAATTATTTTGATCAATCAACATTTCTGAACTTTCCTTCCTGTTTGCTCAGGGTGCTGTTACGAAGTATATGTACGGAAAATCAGTACAGACAGAATTTAATTCATCAGTTTCAGTCATAGGATGAGGGGTCAGATGCTGTAACATGCAAGTGTAGATATGTTTATCGGGGCCAATATCTTTGTGAGGCTTCCAGTCGTTGCGCACCGACTCACTTCAGTTATTGTTGTTTGGAATAGACAAAGACAGCAGGCCGTGTCGCAAGGGTTAAAGACAGGATCAAATGAAACGAAGTTATATTGAAGAGTAGTAAGTAATAAAAGTGAAATAAATGTCGGCAGGAGTATAAAGTAAAGTGTATTAAGGGGAAGAATATTAATTACAAAATTCAGCAGAAAATATAAATTCGAATATTAATTTACAACCACCCAGCGAACGTTTTTTGGATATAAGAAGCTTTGCGACAGAGAGACGCACTCATTGTCATCGTGGTATCCTTATACGGACGAGCTCAACAAATTTGTAACGCTTCATATTAAGACAATACATCCCAGTAAAAGTGACGAGAAACGCTAAAAACCAGACGCGGCCATGGGGGTCCAGAAAGCACCCAGTTTCTGCACGAGCTTTGCGGTGTCGTCAGTAGATGGCTGCACTCTTTGAGGCCACAGTGGTTGGAGACGCTCCGAGTACGGAAAATATAAAAAGCAGGTCAGGTAAACGGAGGCTCTAGTCGTGTGGTCGGGAAAACCCGTTCGTTGGCGTGAAACGTGGAAGTGTAGCCACCATGGCCGAATTAACTGACAAGATCAAATCGCTAATGAGACCAAATGTCATAAAAACGAAACCCAACCCGTGACAGAGAAGTCAGCGACATCTTTACAGAGACAAAATTGACTCCATGGGTGGAAAAGCGTCTTCTATATGAGGTGTAGTTTTTAAGCTATTTCGTTGGTTGGATGGTTGATTTGGGGTAGGAGAAAACAGCGAAGTCATCAGTCTCATCACATGAGGGAAGTTTTGGAAAAGAAATCGGCTGTGCCCTTTCAAAGAAACCATTTTGGTCTGAAGCGATTTAGGGGAATCAAGGAGGAGGAATGTTTGAAAGTCAATGAGAGAGCACTTCGCGGTCCTGCTGCTAATGAGTCGAGTACATCATTTGTTTGTAGTATATTTTTACGAGCTTCAAACAGGCGCGACTTATTTTCAGTTATCTGTGTACTTACTAGTTTATTTCTGTAATTTCTTATGTGTTTGAGTGCTTACTAGGGTCATCCTTTTATTTTAATAACAGTATAGCATACAGTACCGCTGTTGTTATAGACGCTTGTATTTACCCTTGTATCATACAAGCTTTTGTTTGTTTTGGTTAGTGTAGCTCAGTGTCGGTTAGACCATCAGTTAGAGGGTACCTCGAATTCCTGCTGCTAAAAAGCCGAGTACACTGTTCGTTTGTGACATATTTTTACGAACTTAAGAAAGGAGCGACTTTCGCAATGGATAGGAACTGTGATTGCCATGTGCAGATGCGAGCTGAATTGTTGACCCTTCATTCTAAGCTCAAGGCGGTGTAGACTTCAGTCACACAGCTTGAGGCTGCTGCCAAGGGGCATCACTGTGGGGGGTTGGGCGCAGGGATGTGAGGGATGTCCCATGGGTCCACCGATCGGTCCACTGCTGTGGCCGCCCTGGGTACTGCCTGCACTGAGGCTGAGCCCTCACGCGTCATCGAGTGGAACGTCGTTCCAAAGTCTGGCAGGTAGTGACAGACTTTCTGAGGGGACGATCATAGGGCCTCATCAGTTAGTTTGACGGTTTCAGGCATTATCTGTGGCTGACGAAGTCTGTAACCCAGATGCAGTCGTCTACACTGTTTCAGAGGAAGCTTCTCTGCCCACAAGCTCTGGTCATTCATAGAGGGTGGGTTTGCTAGTAGTTGGGAGCTCCAAATGTCCAGAGAGTATTGCAGCCCCTTAGGAACATGGATGCCAAGGAAGGGAAGGAAGACAGTGTGCACTCCGTGTGCATACTGAGGGGAGTCATACCAGATGTGGAAAGGCTGCTTCCAAATGTACAGGGTACAGCCGACTGTATGTGGTGGCTCAAGTCCATACCAATGATGTCTGTCGCTTTGTATCACAGGAGATTCCCTCTGGTTTCGGTCTGCTAGCGCAAATGGTAAAGACTGCCAGTCTTGCTTCCGAGCTTAAGTCGGAGCTCACCATCTGTAGCATCGTCGATAGAACCGGCTGTGGTCCTTTGGAGCAGAGCCAAGTGGAGGGTCTGAATTAAAGGCTCAGGCGGTTCTGTGACTCTGTGGGCTGCAGATTCCTTCACTAGCGCCAGCGGGTGGTGGGTTTCCGGATTCTGCTTAATAGGTGAGGAGTCTACTACACACAGGAAACGGCTACACGCGTAGCGGGGACTGCGTAGAAGGAACTGGGCGATTTTTTAGGGTAGAGGGTCCCAGAAAACCATAAAAAGGCGTCTGTCTAAAAGCGGGCAGGTAAAACACAATAAGGTAGTTGTAGAAATGATCGGTATTATAGTTGTAAATTGTTGTAGCTGTGTTTGGAAAGAACCAGAGCTCCGATCCCTAATCTAAAGCATTGAAGGTCAAATATTTATAGGCATGAAAAAGTAGCTAAAGCAGAAATAAATTCAGACGAAGTTTTTTCACATGACCTAACAGTGTTCAGAAATGATAGAGTAAATACAGTTGGTGGTGGACTATTGATTGCTGTCAGAGGTAGTTCATCTTGTAGTGAAATTGAAGTAGATACTTCCTGCGAAATAGTATGAGTAGAGGTTATACTTGACAATCGGACTAAACCATTAATTGCATCGTTTTACCGACCCCCCGATTCAGAAGATATAGTTACTGAACAGTTCAAATAGGTATCCCACTACTACAATTATAGTCAATGGTGACTTCAATCTATCCTCGATGTACTGGAAAAATTATTTGTTTAAAGCCGGTGCCAGGCACAAAACTTCATTCGAAATTGTACTGAATGCCTTATCAGAAAATTATTTTGAACAATTCGTTCATGAGCCCACTTTAAGCGTAAATGGTTTCGAAAGCATACTTGACGTCTAAGCAACAAACAGTCCTGGACAAATAGGGAGTATCATGACGGATACAGGGATTAACGACCATAAGTCAGTTGCTGGTAGGCAACCCACTACCCAAAGCACATCTTTTTTAAAAAAGCTGATAAAAATGCTCTTAACGCCTTTTTGAGGGACAATCTCCACTTCTACCGACCTGATCATGTCAGCGTACAAAAGAAGTGGAGTCATTTCAAAGAGATAGCATCGACGACAATTAGGAGATATATACCACATAAATTAAGTGATGGTACTCATCTCCCATGAAATACACAAAACTGGTCAGATCGCTGTTGCAGAAGTAACGAAAAAAGCATGCAAAATATAAAAGAACGCAAAATCCTCAAGACTGGCAAAATTTTGCAGAAGTCGAAGTATTACGCGTACTTCAAAGCGATATGGTTTCAATAACTTCAACAACGAAACTCTGCCTCGGAATCTGGCAGAAAACGAAAAGAGATTCCGGTCATACATAAAGCACACCAGTGGCAAGACGCAATTAATATCTTCACTGCGCGATAACACGGTGAAGTCACTGATGACAGTGAAGCAGAGTTATTAAACACAGTTTTCCGGAACCAAAGAAGACGAACTAAATATTCCTGAATTCCAATCAAGAACATCTGCCAAAATGAGAAACACAGAAGCAGATATCCTCAGTGTAGCAAAACAGCTTGAATCAATAAAGACAAGGCCTCCGCACCAGATCGTATACCAGTCAGGTTCCTCTCAGAGTATGCTGATACAATAGCTCCATATTTAGCAATTACGTACAACCGCTCGCTCACAGAAAGATCCGTACCTTGAGACTGGAAAATTGCTCAAGTCAAACCGGTACCCGAAAAGGGAAATAGGAGTAATCAGTTGAATTACACGCCCATATCACTAATGTTGATTTGCACTAGGGTTTTGGAACATATACCATGTTCGAACGCCGACCGAAGTGGCCGAGAGGTTCTGGGCGGTACAGTCTGGAACCGCGCGACCGCTACGGTCGCAGGTTCGAATCCTGCCTCGGAAATAGATGTGTGTGATGTCGTTAGGTTAGTTAGGTTTAAGTAGTTCTAAGTTCTAGGGAACTGATGAGCTCAGAAGTTAAATCCCATAGTGCTCGGAGCCATTTGAACCATTTGAACTATGTTCGAATATTATGGAGTACCTCGAAGAAAACGATTTATTGACACATAGTCAGCACGGATTCAGAAAATATCATCCTTGTATCTTTTTATACTCATGAAGTAATGAGTGCTATCGACAGTGGATGGCAAATTGATTTCATATTTTTAGATTCCCAGAAGGCCTTCGACACCGTTCCACAAAAGCGTTTTCTAGCCAAACTGCGTGCCTATGGAATATCGCCTCAATTGTGCGACTGGATTCATGATTTCCTGTCAGAAAGGTCACAGTTGGTAATAGACGGAAAGTCATCTAGTAAAACAGAAGTAATATCCGATGTTCCCCAAAGAAGTGTTATAGGCCCTCTACTAATCCAGATCTATATTAACGACGTAGGAGACAATCTGAGTAGCTGTCTTAGATTGTTTGCAGATGATGCTGTCATTTACCGTCTTGTAAAGTCATCAGATGACCAAAACGAATTTCAAAATGATTTAGATAAGATATCTGTATTGTGCGAAAAGTGGCAATTGATCACGAACAAAGAAAATTGTGAACTTATTCACATGAGTACTAAAAGAAATCCGCTAAATTTCGACCACGCGATTAGTTCAGAACAATTTATAATGGATCAAAACAGATTATACGCAGTAAGTCACACATATCTGAGGGCTGTAAATTCAACTAAATACTTACGGATTAAAATTATAAATAACCTGAATTGGAACGATCACATAGATAACGTTGAGAAAACCAAAGACTGCGATTCATTGGCAGAACACTTAGAAGGTGCAACAGGTCTACTAAAGAGACTGATTACACCACACTTGTCCACCCTATTCTGGAGTATTACTGTGAGGCGTGGATTCCACATCAGGTGGGACTAACGGATAACATGGAGAAAGTTCAAAGAAGGGGAGCTCGTTTTGTATTATCGCGAAATAGGGGAGATAGTGTCACAGACATGATACGTGAATTGGAGTGGCAAATCATTAAAATAAAGGTGTTTTTCTTTGCGACGGGATCTTCTCATGAAATTTCAATTAGCAGTTCTCTCCTTCGATTGCGAAAACATACCACAGGCACCCTCCTACATTGTTAGAAGTGTTCATCACCATAAAATAAGAGAAATCAGGACTGGCACAGAAAAATTAAAGTGATCGTGTTCCCCGCGCGCCGTTAGAGAGTGGAAGGGTAGAGAGATAGCTTGAAAGTGGTTTTTTGAACCCTCTGCCAGGCACTTTATTGTGAATAGTGGAGTAATCACGTTGATGTAGATGTGTAGATGAAGCGTCATCCTACCGAATGCGAATCCAATGTACTAACCACTGCTCCACCTCGCTCGGTAGCTATTTTGTGTTAAATGTTAAAAGTATATTATGAACTTTAAATTAATAATATCTCTATAACACCTTAAGAAACGTTTAAAAACAAACTGCCTACGGATAGAAGTCACTGAGCGCTAACAGTCTATCATAGTAGAGTTTTGGTAAATATTACCTACTTGGAATTAGAAGCAGGTGTGCATTTCGCACATAAAAACATGAATTTTTACTTAAACAGGACGTGAAAATGGAAATTAGCCACAGTATTACTAAGAAGACATAATTATGGATTTATGAGTGTACTTAATTGTAATTGTTTATAGTTTTTAGTAAAAGAATAACGTAAAATAACATTTGCTTAGACAAAATCATTATTTGTGAACAAACTATTGAAGGTAGAGAAAAATTAAGAAAATCATTAGACAGCAGAGGAAATTTACGTGCAAATACGAATATCATACATGCATTGAACTTGATATATGTTTCGGAAGTGCGCGAGCTTGACTCACCTCAGTGCGCGGTTTTAGATAGCGGCGGCCGTTCATGCTCAGGGCTTTTTGCTCTTTGGTGGATATTCGTTCGGTAGTTAGGTTTGAGATCTCGAACAGACAGTGCATAGGTCCGGCAGTTGGTCTCTGTTGAGTTAATCGGAATATTTGTGAGTATTGAGTCACGGACTTGGTGGTATTCTCATGTGTCGAATACTCAGTCTAAAATATTTTCAACGTTTGAGTTCTCAATATTCCGTGTTAGGCGATCTAGTCAGAAATTTAAGAATTTACTGTTATTTTTTATAGTGATCTGCACTCGGAATTTAGTTAATTAGCAATTTTGTAACTTTAGGTTTGCGCTAAAGGAAGTTTAATCATTTTTACCTGATGGTTTCGAACGTGAGATACTATTCTGTTTCTTCCAAGCCCTCCCTCGGACTTACATTACGAAGTGATAAATGTTACTTTATTTGAAATAAGCTCATTATTGCTAAAATTTAAAATATTGTGAGCAGTGAAATTATTTTCACCGTAAATTCCCGCCTGCAATTACCTGCACTTGTGACTGAATTTTTTTCGGTTAATATCACGGAAGCGTTGATTGGTTTCTAGACTGTATCGTCCTTACCACCTAAAGGTAAACGACGGATTTCGAAGGCACTGTAAACAGTGATTTTCTTATTTACGATTTCTCATTCTTCCAATTGCCCTTGGGGACTGGAAAATTATTTTGTGGAAGCAACAAGTTTAGCTTCTCTACTCTTATTCATTAATTATCTATCCGACCAGTCGCATACATTGGTCTCGTCTGGGATCAACAAGAGTTAGAAAACTACATTTTATTCGTATAGTTGCATAATACGTAGTTGTACGCGTATAACGAGCAGCATTTCGTCGCAGTTGCCTGTAACGCTTCACACTGCAAGTGCGGAAGTGACGGCGTGCTGACAGTTTATTGAAGTACTTGAGCACTTGCATCTCTGGAGTTTTATGCAGCTGATCTCCGAAATAATATTTCGGGAACTTATAAAAAATATTGTATAACGTAAGTATTCCTGAGTTATACCGGAACTACAAACTGTTGTCCCAGGCATTATTCCAAAAAGTTTTGATCAATATGTGGACTTTTTCTGCAGCTTTCAGAGTCAAGTTGCTCGGCAGGATAATGATGATTAGGTTCCTCCCAACGGGAAACAAACCGTTGGCCTGAAATTTACCAGTTCATGACTCTGATGTGGGTGTGCCAACTGTAAAAATTGTCAGTTTGCCTAAACAGGCCAGTATAAAGGATTTAAATATGCTAAATCTCGTGGTAGTAAGCTATCGAAGTGTCTGTAGTAAGATCCACGAATTACTCTCCGAAATAAACCGTAGTAATGACAATATTGTATTGGGTGCCGAAAGCTGGTGGAAACCAAACATAAATAGCAGTGAAATTTTGAACTCGGATTGGTCAATTTTTAGGAAGGATAGGACTGATGCTATGGGAGGTGGTGTGTTCATTGCAGTTAAAAGCTGTTTAAACGCAGTTAAGGTCGGTTCTGGGTCGGACTGTGAAATTGTCTGGTTAAAGCTGTCAATCAGACAATGAGTGACCATTGTATTAGGATGTTTTTATAGACCACCAGCATCCGCAACCAACGTCGTAGAACTTTTCAGGGAAAGACTTGAGTACATAGGAAATAAATATCCAAATTATCCATTAGTTATAGGTGGAGACTTTAATCTGGCTTCTATTGACTGGGACGTTTATCACAGGGGGCAGAAGCAAAGACTCATGTGAAGTTATTCTAGGAGCGCTCTCAACATACAACCTCGAGCTATTGGTTAGAAAACCAACTCGAGATGGGAACACATTAGATATCTTGATGACAAACAGACCTGATATTTTTGAGGAAGTTAATCTAGAAGAAGGTATTAGCGACCATAAAGTCATTGTGGCTTCTATGTCAGTTGAAGTTTGCAATAAAACCAAAGAAACAGCGTAGAGTTTTCTTGTTTGAGAAAGCAAATAAGAGTGACATTAATGAATAGCTTCATAGTTAGCTCCAAGCATTCACAAAGACATTGAGCATCTTTTGCCGGAATTTAAAGGCATTGTCCACCACATGCTAGAGATATATGTGCTTAGCAAAAATATAGGGGAGGGAAAGGATCCACCTTGTTACAAAAAACATATTAGGAAGTTGCTGAGAAAGCAGAGAATTTTGCAGAGTTGTTTTAAACGTAGTCACTACCCCGCCAACAAACAGAAATTATGCGAAACGAAAGAAGCTGTCAAAAGGTCAATGAGAGATTCTTTTAACGAATTTGCAAGCAATATTTTATCTTCAGATTCTAAAAATAACCCACAAAAATGTTGGTCGTACGTAAAATCTATTAACGCTGCAAATAATTCAATACCTTCTCATGCTGACAGCATGGGTAATATAACGGATGATGATAAACAGAAGGCCGAAATTCTAAACCTATCTTTCAAAAACTCGCTTAGGGTAGAGAACTGTAGCAAGATTCCCCCTTTCAATTATCGAACAAACGCAAGGATAGCTGACATAGTGGTTAGTGTATCTGGGATTGTAAGACAGTTAAGATGCTAAAACTCTAGGAAGGCATCTGGCCCAGACGGTATCCCCGTAAGATTTTATATTGACTATGCTACAAATACAGTGCCATTCTTATCCATCATCTATCAGAGATCATTGGAACATCGGAAAGTTCCGCGGAAGAAGCTCCCTGGTCATAGCAATCTATAAAAAAGGGTAGAAAATCGAATGCACATAATTACCGGCCAATTTCACTGACATCAATCAGTTGTAGAATCATGGAACATATTTTGTGCTCAGACATAATGACCTTTGTAGGTTCTGAGAAGCTCATCTGCAAAAACCATCAGGTTTTAGGAAACAGCTGTCATGGGAGACAGAGCTGGCCCTCTTTGTGCATGATATACAACAGACTCTAGATACCGGCTCCCAGGTTGATGACATATTCCTCGACTTTTTGAAAGGCGTTTGACTCAGTTCTGCACTGTCGTATGCTCCAGAAAGTGCACGCTTACGGTCTATTCGATGACATATGCGGGTGGATAGAAAGTTTTCTAACAGACAGAGAGCAGTATGTCGTCCCGAATGGGGAAACTTCAACAGAAACAAGCGTGACATCAGGTGTCTCCAGGGCATCGTAAGAGGTCCGCTGCTTTTTACGATTTACATCTGGTTGATAGTATTGACAGCGACATTAGACTGTTTGCCGATGATGCTGTAGTCTACAAGAAAGTAGTATCACACGAAATTTGTGAACAGATCATTGAGGATCTGCAGAAAATAAACGCGTAGTGTATTGGCGAGAAATTATCTCTCAATATTAGTAAGTGTAACCCACTGCGTATAACAAGGCGAAAATCTCCATTAATGTATGACTATAAAATACACTCCTGGAAATGGAAAAAAGAACACATTGACACCGGTGTGTCAGCCCCAACATACTTGCTCCGGACACTGCGAGAGGGCTGTACAAGCAATGATCACACGCACGGCACAGCGGACACACCAGGAACCGCGGTGTTGGCCGTCGAATGGCGCTAGCTGCGTAGCATTTGTGCACCGCCGCCGTCAGTGTCAGCCAGTTTGCCGTGGCATACGGAGCTCCATCGTAGTCTTTAACACTAGTAGCATGCCGCGACAGCGTGGACGTAAACCATATGTGCAGTTGACGGACTTTGAGCGAGGGCGTATAGTGGGCATGCGGGAGGCCGGGTGGACGTACCGCCGAATTGCTCAACACGTGGGGCGTGAGGTCTCCACAGTACATCGATGTTGTCGCCAGTGGTCGGCGGAAGGTGCACGTGCCCGTCGACCTGGGACCGGACCGCAGCGACGCACGGATGCACGCCAAGACCGTAGGATCTTACGCAGTGCCGTAGGGGACCGCACCGCCACTTCCCAGAAAATTAGGGACACTGTTGCTCCTGGGGTATCGGCGAGGACCATTCGCAACCGTCTCCATGAAGCTGGGCTACGGTCCCGCACACCGTTAGGCCGTCTTCCGCTCACGCCCCAACATCTTGCAGCCCGCCTCCAGTGGTGTCGCGACAGGCGTGAATGGAGGGACGAATGGAGACGTGTCGTCTTCAGCGATGAGAGTCGCTTCTGCCTTGGTGCCAATGATGGTCGTATGCGTGTTTGGCGCCGTGCAGGTGAGCGCCACAATCAGGTCTGCATACGACCGAGGCACACAGGGCCAACACCCGGCATCATGGTGTGGGGAGCGATCTCCTACACTAGCCGTACACCTCTGGTGATCGTCGAGGGGACACTGAATAGTGCACGGTACATCCAAACCGTCATCGAACCCATCGTTCTACCATTCCTAGACCGGCAAGGGAACTTGCTGTTCCAACAGGACAATGCACGTCCGCATGTATCCCGTGCCACACAACGTGCTCTAGAAGGTGTAAGTCAACTACCCTGGCCAGCAAGATCTCCGGATCTGTCCCCCATTGAGCATGTTTGGGACTGCATGAAGCGTCGTCTCACGCGGTCAGCACGTCCAGCACGAACGCTGGTCCAACTGAGGCGCCAGGTGGAAATGGCATGGCAAGCCGTTCCACAGGACTACATCCAGCATCTCTACGATCGTCTCCATGGGAGAATAGCAGCCTGCATTGCTGCGAAAGGTGGATATACACTGTACTAGTGCCGACATTGTGCATGCTCTGTTGCCTGTGTCTATGTGCCTGTGGTTCTGTCAGTGTGATCATGTGATGTATCTGACCCCAGGAATGTGTCAATAAAGTTTCCCCTTCCTGGGACAATGAATTCACGGTGTTCTTATTTCAATTTCCAGGAGTGTAAATGGCCAGTCTTTGGACGCGGTAACATCGGTCAACTATCTGGATGTGACTAATCGAAATGATCTCAGATGGAATGATCAGATTACACAAGTAACGGGTAAGGCAAACTCTAGACTGCGATTTATTGGTAGAATCCTGAAGCGATGCAGTCCTTCAACAAAGGAAATTACTTAGAATACTTTAGTTCGTATTGTTCGTCTGTATGGGGCCCTTACCAGTTAGCTCTGACTCAAGAGATTGAGAATGTCCAAAGAAGAGGGGCAATATTTGTGACTGGTACATTTAGCCATCGCGAGAGCGTTACAGATCTCATAGAAAGTGTGAAGTGTGGCACACTTGCAGGTAGACGACGCGCGAATTGGAAGGGGCTGCTCGCTAATTTCCAAAATCCGATCTTCGTCGAGGAAGTATAGCATATATTATTGCCAACTTTCAAATTGCGCAATGATCACCATTCGAAGATAAGGGAAATTAGAGCTCGTACTGAGGCGTTCAGACAGTCATTTTTTCCTCGCGCGATCTGCGAGTTGAGCAGAGGGGGGTGGGGGGAGAGGGGGATATGACTTTGGCGCGAATAGTGCCCTCCGCCACACACTGCTTGGAGGCTCGGATTACATATGTAGATGTAGATGAACTTTGGATTGTTGTGTCACTCCATTTATTCACTTGGCTCTTGTTATTAATATTAACACGTTAGTTACACTTAACCGGTTTCCGTCATATCACCGAAGTTAAGCGCTGTCGGGCTAGGCTCGCACTTGGATGGGCGACCATCCGGTCTGCAGGGCGCTGTTGGCAAGCGGGGTGCACTCAGCCCTTGTGAGGAAAACTGAGGAGCTACTTGATTGAGATGTAACGGCTCCGGTCTCATAAACTGACATACGGCCGACAGAGCAGTGTGCTGACCACATGCCCCTCCATACCCGCATCCAGTGACGCCTGTGGGCTGAGGATGATACGGCAGCCGGTCGGTTCCGTTCGGCCTTCCAAGGCCTGTTCGGACGGAGTTCAGTTTAGTTTAGTCATGCTTAACAATCCAGTGATTAGTTCAGTTCTTATAATGCATTTTCCGAAATTTAATTAAATTTGGTGGCGACCCAGCGAAATTTTGTTGCCCACGAAACATTCAGTAGACTGCAGAGTTCCACACTGGCTAACTTCCCCAAGTTTCTGTTTGCAAATCACTTTCGAGATAACCATTCGCCCATTAATAACCATTTAAGGTCTATGGTAGCCGCCATGAACTCTGCCCCTATTATTGGCCCACGTGGTCATTGAAACACCAGTTAAACGTCGGATCGATGATAGTGATGAATCTCGGGCTCTAACGATTGCTGGATCCTCGCATTCTGTCATCTATCTAGGTCGACCGCTTTCTTCTTGACCCTGTGCTCGACCATAGTTCGCACATTCAACATCGTCGAATTGTGGCATCGCTCCTATTCAAACGCGGAGCGATTCGCCAATTACTCCAATCGCCTTCTTTGATCACAAAATGTTCAAATAGCTCTGAGCACTATGGGACTTAACATCTGAGGTCATCAGTCCCCTAGGCTTAGAACTACTTAAACCCAACTTACCTAAGGACATCACATGCATCCATGCCCGAGGCAGGATTCGACCCTGCCACCGTAGCAGCAGCGCGGTTCCGGACTGAAGCGCCTAGAACAGCTCGGCCACAACACAAATACACGTCCTCTCTCAAATACTGAGATCTTTGTATTGTGTACGCGCCTGTGCGAGGCATAGTTACTGTCCCACTGAGTGCACGGAATGAAATTCGCAAAGCATTTAATGTTTTCATCAGGCGAGAACCAACAGTTATTAAGTATAGAAAATGCATTTTAACCAACTGTTTTATTTAACCTATATATCATCTACCTTTTTCGGTCTTAGACCATCATCACTGGAGGTGACGTAAAGCAGATCAGTTAAAAACATATCCCATTTTCCTTTTAATCTGGTACAACAGCAAAGTTATTTGAATGATTTCACTGTCACAACCTCGATGTTGTATCAGCTTAAAAGGAAAATGGGATTAGTTTTTAACTGATCTGTTTTACCTTACATCAAGTGGTGATGGTCTAGGGCCGAAACAGGTAGATGATACGTAGGTTAAATAAAAAAAGCTGATGGTTAAAATGCATTTTCTAAATTCGCAAAGGCTTTATGTTCGGTACTGATATGTCGGTCATTAAGGCCGCGGTAGTCTCGCGGTTCTAGGCGCGCAGTCCGGAACCGTGCGCCTGCTACGGTCGCAGGTTCGAATCCTGCCTCGGGCATGGATGTGTGTGATGTCCTTAGGTTAGTTAGGTTTAAGTAGTTCTAAGTTCTAGGGGACTAATGACCACAGCAGTTGAGTCCCATAGTGCTCAGAGCCATTTTTTGTCGGTCATTAACAATCTTTGGCAGCGGCGCGGTGAATCTGCGCTGCGGAGTCACACATTAATGCATCGGCCATCAAAATTTACAGTTTTTCATTTTTCATTGGTAACTATATGAATATGTATTTGTGACCAATTTCTATAATGCCTTCGTCGTGCGTCTTTCTTTTGTGTGTTAGTGTGTATGTGGATTGTCATCTTTGTTGTTGTTGTGGTCTTCAGTCCTGAGACTGGTTTGATGCAGCTCTCCATGCTACTCTATCCTGTGCAAACTTCTTCATCTCCCAGTACCTACTGCAGCCTACATCCTTCTGAATATGCTCAGTGTATTCATCTCTTGATCTCCCTCGTTTCTCACCAGTACTAAATTCGCGATGCCTTGATACCTCAGAACGCATCTTACCAACCGATCCCTTCTTCTAGTCAAGTTATGACACAAATTCCTTATCTGCCCAATTCAATTCAGTATCTCCTCATTAGTAACGTGATCTACCCATCTAATCTTCAGCATCATTCTGCAACAGCACATTTCGAAAACTTCTACTCTCTTCTTGTCTAAACAGTTTATCGTCCATGGGTACCCTACATACAAATACTTTCAGAAAAGACTTTCTGACACTTAATTCTACACTCGATGTTAACAAATTTCTCTTCTCCAAAAGCGCTTTCCTTGCCATCGCCAGTCTACATTTTATATCCTCTCTACTTCGACTATCATCAGTTATTTTGCTCCCCAAATAGCAAAACTCATCCACTACTTTAAGCATCTCATTTTCTAATCTAATTACCTAAGCATCGCCTGATTTAGTTCGAATGCATTCCATTATCCTTGTTTTGCTTTTGTTGATGTTCACCATATATCCTTCTTTCAAGACACTGTATATTTCGTTCAACTGCTCTTCCAAGCCATTTGCTGTCTCTGAGAGAATTACAATGTCATCGTCAAATCTCAAAGTTTTTATTTCTTCTCCCTGGACTTTAATTCCTATCCAATTTTTTTTCATTACTGCTTCTTCACTATACAGATTGGGTAACATCAGCGATAGGTTACAACCCTGACTCACTCCCTTCTCAACCACTGCTTCCCTTTCGTGCCCATCGACTCTTAAAACTCCCATCTGATTTCTGAAAAACTTGTAAACACAGTTTCGCTCCCTGTATTTTACCTCTGCTATCTTCAGAATTTTAAATAGACATTTAACATTGTCTAAAGCCTTCTCTAACTCTGCAAATGCTATAAACGTAGGTTTGCCAATCCTTAAGCTATCTTCTAAGATAAGTCACCGAGCGAGGTGGCGCAGTGGTTAGCACACTGCACTCGCATTCGGGAGGACGACGGTTCAATCCCGCGTCCGGCCATCCTGATTTAGGTTTTCGTGATTTCCCTAAATCACTCCAGGTAAATGCCGGCATGGTTCCTCTGAAATGGCACGGCCGACTTCCTTCCCTAATCCGATGACACCGATGACCACGCTGTCTGGTCTCCTTCCCCAAACAACCAACCAAGATAAGTCATAGTGTCAGTACTGCCTCGCGTGTTCCCACTTTTCTACGGAATGCAGACTGATCCTGCCCGTGGTCGGCTTCTACAAGTTTTTCCATTCGTCTGTAAGGAATTCGTCTTAGTATTTTATAACCATGACTTATTAAACCGCTACGGTCGCAGCTGCGAATCTTGCCTGGGGCATGGATATGTGTGATGCCCTTAGGTTAGTTAGGTTTAAGTGGTTCTGAGTTCTAGGGGACTGATGATCTCAGAAGTTACGTCCCATAGTGCTCAGGGCGATTTGAACAACTTTGAACTTATTAAACTGATAGTTCTGTAATTTTCACACGTGTCAGAACCTGGCACAAATGTAACTCTTATAATTGTATGTCTTTATTGCTTAATAATTCTCTCGACGGAGGGTAATGTCACAAAACGTCCATTTGCGTGTCAGCCAGGGGATGTGAGTGTACTCGCTGTCGCCTTGAGCGCGTGTAATGCCGCATTGTCGGAGCGGCCGGCGGTGAGTGTGCAAGAAAGGTGCCGTCATTTATCGGCGGGATAAGCGGCCGGCAGCCTCGTGACAATGGGCGGTGGCAGGTGTCGCCGCGGCGGGGCGGTCGGGCGTGCCCGCCGGAGCTGGAGCTGAGAGGCGGCCGGGGCTGGAGCTCTGGAGCAGGTAGGCAGCGGCAGGCGGGCGCGCGGCGCGTGGCGGTCGCGGGCCGCGTGGGCCCGCCGTGTGGCCGCGGTGAGTCACGGCCGCGCCGCTCACGCACGCCGCGGCTGCGACGCCCACGGCCGGCAGGCGCCACGCGCCGCCTCCTGCCGCAGACGGGGGCCGGCTCGCTGTCAGCAAAGTGGCCGCACAACTTAACCGGTACCGCGTTTCAGATGGCAACGGAACGAGATCAGTTCCTAGAAACTTCCACATCTACATCTACGTACATACTCCGCAGCCACTGAACAGTGCACGGCGGAAGGTACCTCGTATCAACGTTGTCGATTTTCTATCTTATTCCACTCTTATGAAGACTGATGGTATCATCTTAGACCGTGTCTACATCTACACTTACATCTACATGAATACTCTCCAAATCACATTTAAGTGCGGATCAGAGGGTTCCTCGAACCACCTTCACAATTCTCTTTTATTCCAATCTCGTATAGCGCGCCGAAAGAACGAACAAAAAAAAAAAAAAATTGGCTCCAAGCACAATGGGACTTAACATCTGAGGTCATCAGTACCCGAGACTGCCCGAGACAGGATTCGAACCTGCGACCGTAGCAGCAGAGCGGTTCTGGACTGAAGCGCCTAGAAGCGCTCGGTCACAGCTGCCGGCAAAGAACGAACACCTATATCTTTCCTACGAGCCCTGATTTTCCTTATTTTATCCTATTTAGGTCGGGGTGAACAAAATATTTTCGCAATCGGAGGAGAAAGTTGATGATTGGGATTTCGTGAGAACATCCTGCCGCAACGATAAACGCCTTTGTTTTAATGATGTCCTGTATCATGTCAGTGGCACTCTCTGCCATATAATAATAGATAACATGCTGCCCTTCTTTGAACTTTCTCGATGTTCTTCGTCAGTTCTATCTGGCAATGATCCCACACAGCGCAGCAGTATTCTAAAAGTGGGCGGGCAAGCGTAGTGTAAGCAGCCTCTTTAACAGATCTGTTACATTTTCTAAGGGTCCTGCCAATAAAACGCAGTCTTTGGTTAGCCTTCCACACAACATTTTCTGTGTGTTCCTTCCAATTTAAGTTGTTCGTTATTGTAATTCCTAGGTATTTGGTTGAATTTACTGCCTTTAGATTTGATTGATTTATCGTGTGACTGAAGTTTAACGGATTCCTTTATGCACTCACGTGCATGTCCTCACACGGTTTGTTATTTAGCGTCAATTGCTAATTTTTGCACTATACAAATATCTCTTCCAAATAGTTTTGCAATTTCTTTTGATCCTCTGATTACTTTTCTACTCAATAAAGGACAGCATCATCTGCAAACAACCTAAGGCGGTTGCTGAGATTCTCTCCTAAATCGTTTATATAGATAAGGAAAAGCAGAGGGCCAATGACACTATCTTGGGGAATGCCGGAAATCACTTCTGTTTTACTCGATGACTTTCCGTCAGTTACTACGAGCTGTCATCTCTCTGACAGTAAAGCACGAATTCAGTTACATATCTGAGACGATATTGCATAAACACGCAATTTCACTACAAGTCGCTTGCGTGGTACAGTAGCAAAAGCTTTCTGGATATCTAGATGTTCGGAATCAATTTGAAATTCCTTGTCAATAGCAATCAACTCATCATGTGAGTAAAGAGCTAGTTGTGTTCCACAGGAACGATGTTTTCTAAATAAGTGTTGACTGGGTGTCAATAGACCGTTCTCTTCAAGGTAATTCTAATGTCGAACACAAAATATGTTCCAGAATCCTGCTGCATGTCGACGTTAATGATATGAGCCTGTAATTTAGTGGATTAATCCTACTACCTTTCCTGAATATTGTTGTTATCTGTGGTACTTTCCAGTCTTTGGGTATGGATCTTTTCTCGAGCGAGAATATTATATAATTTTTATTCAAATGGTCACACACTGCTCCGTTATTAGGCACTCAAGTGGCAAAATTTGCAACTATAACCAACTTTTCATACTGCAATAATGAGGGCCAAAAATTGAAATAGACTTCCCATATTTACTCATGCATGAAGGGCTACCGAGAGATGTGGTTCAATAGTTAGCACACCGAACTCGCAATCGGGAGGACGACGGTTCAAACCCACGTCCGGCCATCAGGATTTAGCTTTACCGTGATTTGCCTAAATCGCTTCAGGCAAATGGCGGGATGGTTCCTTTCAAAGGGCACGGCCGAATTCCTTCCCCGTCCTTCCCAAATCCGATGGAGTCGATGACCTCGCTGTCTGGTCCCCTCCCCCAAACCAACCAACCATGGAGGGCTCACTACGCACATCAAACGGTTTTTTAACCGCCTTAAGCAAAACACTACTTATATCTTTTTATTTCGTCACCTACGTTGTCATCTTTTGTGGCTGAACTTTATTTGTGTAGAATATAAGGGGCGAGCATAGCTTCCGTTCGAAGGTAATACAGTCCACAATCCGTATACCAATCAAAATTGCAGTGAGCAGTGAAGAAATCGTCCCATCGACGCACCACGTTGAAGATACACATTTGGAAGAGCACTGCGTCCTGCAGCCTGAAGAAGTCCTCTCCTGCCTGCTCTACATCCTCGTCCGAACCTTAACGGCTTCTTTTTAAGGGACCGAAGGCGTGATTATAGCATGGGGAGACATCAGGACAAAAACTGCATAAATATTCTACATGACTACTTTGCAGGTAACATTCTGCTAAAACTAGAAAAAAAGGACAAAAACAGATACGTAAAAATGCGTTTTCGCTAGCAGCGTGATTTTCAGATGAGCAATCGGAACAAACCGAACAAAATCCACATGTTAAAATTTTATGCCTACAACAGATATACGATTATAAGATTTGTATTATATTTTATAGAAATAAATTTGATTGACAGAAGACGACATATAGCCGTAGAAACATGTGAGCGTGGGAAAGATAGAAATAAGATTTTGAATAAGGTGGATTAAAAAAAATACTAATATGGCTACCAAACTCTTCATGCAAGTTAAGATCTGCGGACAACGGGTTTAAATTTTATCCCCCGTATTATGGCGCTGTGGAAAGCTGGCTATTATGAAACTACCTCTTTAATTATTTTTTTATTAGACACTGACATACAGAATTTTCCCTGACAAAGACTACTCTAACTTAACTTTTTCATTTATTACCGACAACGCAATCTGACTGCTATACATGGACACATGACTTCCAATAATTAACACAAAAGAATGGCCTGAATTGCAAGAAATCCTAACAATAATACAAATCTAAACAAGATGAAATTAAAGAAATATGGAACTACCTCCAACTCTGTTAATTGCCTGAACTCATTTCAGTCACGAATCCCAACAGTGCAAACCCCATTCTTTTTCATAAGTCACATACTCCACAGAAAATCTTCATAACACGAACTACAGCAATTACAACAAGTAACAACTACAGCCAGCTAAATAAAAAGATTCTAGCTACTATAGACTCTAAGTACTAGGAGGTACACGGTTAGCGAAAGAAAGATTTTGTCGAAGAGCAAACAATGTATTTAGAAAATTTAACCTTACTCATGTGACATCCAGTTCCAAAAATTATATATTTGTTAATAATTCCACTGCTCAAAAATTATCAACCAAACGTCCATCATCATAAATTGCCTTGCGTATTTTCTTATAAACACACCATTTCATCTCACTTTACATTGCATGTCCTACCAACACAGAGTCTACACTAAGAATACACTTCCCTATCCACTCGCTAACTGATAGTCCGTCCAACCACAGAATCTCTTACCGAGGGCGCAGAGCGCTGTCAGCGATATTAACACAGTCTGCAGCGCTGCCAACATACAAACAGGCTACTTACAATTGATCCAGTTTTTACGGTTTGATGGTCAGATGACGGGGCAGTGTGTTATCGAAATCGGTCCGAACTGAACAAAGAAATATAAACACACGTCTGAAGGTGTTACCGTTGGTTCTCATAATTGTACTGATGAGCCATCGTCCCACTCCACATGTGAAATAAAAGGTGGGTTTACGAAAAAAGTACTCCATTCGCGTACTGAGCGACGTAAAAATTACTTTTTGCACTGCTTGTCAAGAAAAACAAAGCAACCGGAGGACAGAAATCAGTGCTTCTTCAAACACGTGATCACCATTTGCCGGAAAGCAAGTGACGTAATGTAGTTCTCTGTAGTAGACAGAACGGTCACCAGTGTGCGTTACAGCCGTGGTAGGGTATATAAGGGGCGTGAACAGTGTTAGACGTTGGATGACTGCAGGCAGTGCTCAGAAATGGCGAGCCTTGCCTGGAACGATAGGTGTTAAACTGAACGTCGACAAGTGCGAGGGTGTTCTGTTAGCACGCAAAGCGAAACACCCGCACAAACGCCAAAATTGCAGACAAATAACACCACACACACGCCCAATACGCTTCTGTAAGAAATTCAGATACCTCGGTATTTGGCTGGATCAGAAACATACATGCGGGGGACCACACTAAATACGTAAGCAACCTAGCAAATGCGAGGCTCAGACAGCGTTGCCCCACGCTCAACACGCAAAACATAGGAGGCTGTCGAGATCCATGCACACAACACTAATTAGACCGTTGACGAGGTATGCAACTACTGTTTGGCGATGCGCAGCTCCAACATGCCTACGCCGCCTGCAGATCGTATAGAACAAACAGCTACATATCGTAAGCAACGCTCCGCGACACATAGGCACTGCAGACGTCCACAGAGAACACCGCTGTGAGACTCTCATGGAGGTATTCAAAAAACTTGCCACACTACTGCACAAGAAAACGAGACAATCCTTCCATCCTATGATCACAACCATAGGTGGAACACAATCGCCCATAAGCACTACTACTTACGGACATTTAACAACCACCTATGGATAACGTCACTGGTAAATCCCTGCAGCACAGCAAAATTAACTGGCACTGCCAGGTGTAAACTAAGCAACACGGAAGGCAAGGAAGCTATATTGCACAATAAACG
This sequence comes from Schistocerca gregaria, assembly GCF_023897955.1. NCBI lineage: Eukaryota > Metazoa > Arthropoda > Insecta > Orthoptera > Acrididae > Schistocerca > Schistocerca gregaria. The sequence goes on along the minus strand of NC_064921.1, from coordinate 799,231,456 downwards.
CAAAAAAACCCAATCCAAACCCTTACACAGTGATCGATCCATGATCAATCGATCACTTATACGACAATCTTGCCATGTTACGGGTACAGACGCTGCAGCTGGCCCAGTAGACTATGCAACTGCCTTGCTCAGCAGTACCCCTCCTCCAAAGGAGGACGAACGAAACTATGACAATGATACCGAGCATTGCGCGGTACCCAAAACTAACAACCACTCTACCCTCTTTGTGCTCTTCCTCCTCCTCTTCCTCCTCCTCCTCCTCCTCCTCCTCTCCAATGTTCCGACCGAGCACGTCTGATTACAACAAGACAAAACCGCTGTTTTCTGCACCCAGTGCAGCGTAAGCCCTTCACAACCCCCATGCCGTCTGAGAATAAGTGGTAGTCTCACTGAAACTTTCTCTGCCATCGGTCAGAGAGCAGCAGTAGCCGACGTAGGGAATTACTGACTCATGCGTACGCTGCCACCAGCACCTTGACACAAATGACTGCGTTTTGACCTGTGCCGTGACTGGAAAACACGGCCTGACGATGAATGGTGTTCAGCGATGTATCGCAGTTCTGCATGACCCAGATGATAACCGTCGACGAGGATGGAGGCGAGCTAGAGATAGGTTCCATTCTTTCAATGCCTCGGAAAGGCATAACAGTGACACACTTGACGTCATGGTGTGGGATTCACCGGGTATGACGTAAAGCTCGGTGGTGGCTGGAGAGAACGCTGACTGGGACAGTACTGTGATGCCATTTATCAACACGACTGTGCTCCTCCGTACACGACACGCGCCTCTGTGATCTGTCTTCGTGATATTGAGATAGCCCCGTGTCCCCGATACAACACGCGCGGGAACGGCTCGGATGTCAGCTGTGACCCAGTGCTGCGTACGAACCACGCATTACAAAACCTGTGGGCCAGTGTGCCCCAGAAAGGGATACAAAACGACCATACACTGACGAGCCAAAACATAACTACCACCCTCTTAATACCTTGGTGGGCCATCTTTGGAATGCAATATGTAATCGATTCTGCGTATCTTCTGTCCTACTCTTCGCTGATAGGCTTGTGGAGGTATCTGACAGTGGATGTCTAAGCACAAGTCACGCAATTCCCGTATTAACGGGGCGACGATTTATGTACGCTATGGTTACGCCTGATAGCGACTCAGATGGGCTCCACCAGATTCACATCAGGCCAATTTGATGGTCAACGCATCAACATGAGATAACTATAATGCTCCTGAAACCACTGTAGCACGGTTTTGACTTTGAAACACGGACAATTATACTGTTCAAAGACGACATCCCCGCGGGGAAAACGTCAAGCATGAAGGGATGCAGGTGGTTCGCAGATTTCAGCGTGTCTTCGATTACTACCACAGGCTCCGTGAGAGAGCAGGAGTCTGTCTTCCATAGCACAATACTGCTCCCACAAGCCAGCGTCGGTGGCGCGCTGCACGTTTCGAGCCGTCGTTCACCTCGCTGACGGTGCTTATGGAGACGACAATCAATCAGGTGAACAAGAAACGTGATTTACCTGCGCAGGTGATACGTTTCCATTAATCATCGGTCCATTCCCGCTGTTCCCTTGCCCACTGGAATCGTAACTGACGATAGAATTCGGTCAACATGTGAAGACGTAGCGGTCGTCTGCTGAGGAGTCCAATGTTCAACAACCTGTGCTGAACGGTGTGCTCCGGAACGCTTATGAGTACACCAGCTATGTGGTTTTTCGCCAGGGATGTCATAGATCGCAGCACATCCTACGTTACAGAGCAGGCAGTTCTACGAACTCCACGTTCTGTGTAGAGTCGTAGACGTCCAAGCATTTAGCGCCTAGTGGTAGTTTCACTGTCGTACTTCTTTCCGTAGACGCTCAGCTCGTAAAAATTCTACCAGCTTCGCCGTTTTTGAGATATTCGTGCACAGGCTTCGGGTATTAATAATCTGGCCATCATCAAAGACGTTCATGTCAGTGGATTTCTTCATTTTCGGCCCATATCGTCACTAGAACGATTACCCCATCCGTCTCTCCTCCCCTTATATGCTTTCCTTACCGCCTTATATTTTTGCAACGCCATCAGGCAACACCCAACCCTGCGATGGGCAGTGGTCACAGTGTTTCGGCTTATCAGTGTATAAAACCTTTGCCAATACCTGCGTTCAGGTCAAAGAAGGATGCTTCGTCATACCTATACGTGGCTTTTCAACGCCAAGTTCTTCGTAAATTTAAGATGATGTTTTAATCGCTGAAATGACATAACACAGGTTCGCAACCCGTAAATTTTCTGTTCACTTTCTCCTCCCCTTTTGCATGCTGAACTTATGATACACTGTTCTAAACTTACTCATAAAAATCTAGAGATCCAAAACAAACAGCCACAACTAGTTCTATTACACCACAATTTGTACGGTCCAGTTATATTAAGCGCCTAATCTCTACGGTATTCTCATGATCCACCCACTAAACATACGCTGGTGACACCAGAACTGTCACGCAATCTTTCGTCAAATACAACTTACCTTCGTACCAGAGTTTCGTGCGAACTACCTTATCATTCTTCCAAGGATTCCCATTTATTTTTCTTCATTCCATTACAGTTTCGCGTGGGCTGTACTGTCCTCTTTCTATTCTAATATCGCGTTTCTGAATTCGTTCGATGCCTGTCGTTGTCCTACTTTGTGACTTCAAGCGCTACAACAGTGCTATAGTATTGTAGAACTATTTGCGCCAGCGTCTTGAATGCGACGTCCTTTACAAATACATTTTCCAGAACCCTTCGTCTAAGTCTTCCATTCGTCTTCCCTGATGCTGACTCGACGTGAGCGTTCCATTTCATATCACTTCTTACTGTTACCCACACGGTGATGTGCTAATGTCTACATCAACATCTACATCCATACTCCGCAAGCCACCTGACGGTCTGTGGCGGAGGGTACCTTGAGTACCTCTATCGGTTCTCCCTTCTCTTCCAGTCTCGTAGTGTTCGTGGCAAGAAGAATTGTCGGTATGCTCCTGTGTGGGCTCTAATCTCTCTGATTTTATCTTCATTGTCTCTTCGCGAGATATACGTAGGAGGGAGCAATATACTGCTTGACTCTTCGGTGAAGGTATGTTCTCGAAACTTTAAAAAAAGCCCGTACCGAGCTACTGAGCGTCTCTCCTGCAGAGTTTTCCACTGGCGTTTATCTGTCATCTCCGTAACGCTTTCGCGACTACTAAATAATCCTGTAACGAAGCGCGCTGCTCTCCGTTGGATATTCTCTATCTCTTCTATCAACCCTATCTGGTACGGATCCCACACTGTTGAGCAGTATTCAAGCGGTGGACGAACAAGCGTACTGTAAGCTACTTCCTTTGTTTTCGGATTGCGTTTCCTTAGGATTCTTCCAATGAATCTCAGTCTGGCATCTGCTTTACCGACGGCGTCGTTCAGCGCTAATCTTGTTATCTGAGTCTTTCCCCTTTTTTGTTATTGGTGTTAGGTCACATTCATCCAAATGCAATAGACTTACCAGTGAGAACACCAAGCAGAAAATTGGCCAAAGTCCTTCTGAAATTCCGTACGATCGTCCAGCTCTACCCAACCTATCGATCTTCTTATAGTGTCCCTGACCCTACGCCATAAATAATTGATCTATAATGAAAAAATTAGATGTCCTACTAGACTGAAGTTTTAGGAGTCGAAGGACATGGAAGGGAAGCAGTAGGCGAGGAGGGAATGAGACAGAGTTGTAGCTGATCCCTGACGTTATTCAACCTGTGCATTGAATAAGCCCTCCTGGGATCCTAATGTGTTGGGTAATTTCACGAGATACTGTTACGCTTCAAAAAATTATAACCCATTCTGATTTGTGCCGATTACAACGCCATATATCATGTAAAGACAAAATAGTTCCATACAAAATCTGGGTATTTTTTCCTGGAGAATCCGGACCCTCAGTCCAATTGAAGATTTCAAAGTTAACGCCTCTCCCAGCCCTTCAGGGTGGAGCATGGGGGATAGAGTGTAGTCTCATTGGATGTGCTCGTTCGAGATGAATAACTGTTATTAACCCCTTTTTGATTCCGGTGTGTAGTTCCCCATGTATTCCCGAAATTGTTTTAATCGTCCTACCCTATACAGTGTGCAGTTGGGTATATGTATTTTGTTGACCACTGAGGATGGTGTACTGAACAACATTACATCAGTATCTACATCATTTGCAGACTAATAATTACAGCTATTACAAGTCGTATGTGTCTAGGTTAGGTAGAACCTCCAAGTACATGTGGCCAGAGCAAGCCATTAACGCCTATTTTCGCCTGGGCAGCAGGTAAGGTGTTGAAGTGTGGATGCGAGAATGCAGAATGGGTAGTCTATACTGACAAGCATAGTCAACTGAATGGTGCAGTTACAACTGGGCCGAAACATCAGGTCGTAAAGTTTGCAATTTATGTGTGCAAAGACTGCTCGACGCTTGGGAGAAACAACCAGCACACCATATTAAGATACACATTACAGGGTGTTCGCAAATTCGCGTTACAAAATTGCAGTACTGGTAGAGGGGAGTGAGCACATACAATTTATAATAAAAGACATGTGCGGCATTTGGAAAACATGTTTGCTACATAGGTTTGCAACTGGCTTGTCACGCTGGGGGGGGGGGGGGTTACGTCGGATCGGCTGATGTCATTTGACGCCTATCCTACTTCAGTGACTTGGTTCGAACCTCATTCAAGTGCCTGTGAGTGTCATCGATAGTTCAAATGGCTCTGAGCACTATGGGACTTTACATCTATGGTCATCAGTCCCCTAGAACTTAGAACTACTTAAACCTAACTAACCTAAGGACATCACACAACACCCAGCCATCACGAGGCAGAGAAAATCCCTGACCCCGCCGAGAATCGAACCCGGGAACCCGGGCGTGGTCAGCGATAGTAGAGAGTGTTGGAGGTGGTATGGATGTTAGTTGTCGGTCATCCACGACTATCAGACGGTGTTGGCAGCGACATCCATTGAAGGCGCAGTTGCTCCTGTACTAGCTGACGGGCTCTCTACAACGTGACGCGATACGTCCTCTTCCAATGTGGGCGTGCGGCATCTCACAGCCACGCCTGCTGACGGCGAAGGTACCCTTTCTCGAAGCCATTGCGTAATTGTGGCGAGAAGGGTGTGTGGTGGGGTCGGACGTTGTGCGTAACGTTCTTGATAAAGGCGGGTAGCATAACCGCGAACTTCGCCATACAGAAGGATCATGTAGATGTGTTCTGCAAACGTGTACTCAACCATGTTGCTCCAACACCTATAGAATGTGAATAAGGCTCGAATCAGGTGGGGAAGGTAGGATAGACGTCAGATGACAGCCGATTTTATGTAACCAACCCTGTCCCGCACCCACCATGTCTTCCAACGGCTGTATCACGGAAACGGTACATTTCAGGGCATGGACTCCTGTCCAAACTATTATGTAGTCGCTCGCCACTGCAAGTCCTAGAAGTTTGTACCGAGAATTTCCGAGCAACCTGTGTAATTTTCCTCGTACTCTTGTTAAATGTGGTTGCAATTGGACCCGCTCTTTGACGTCAGTCCGTACCTTCCTCTTGCAGAATGTAGTCGTCATCTGCCGCTGTAGTTGACCGTGATCGACCATCTCTCCTTTTGGCAGCAATGCCTGTGTTCGGAACACTCGCCATGCACGTGAAGTAATGCTGTGAGCAGATCAAATTTCTTAGCTACACTCGTCACACTTCGCCCTTCTCCCAGTTTCCTAATGATTCTTCCACGTGTGAAGTCATCCGAATGTGGTCTCCGAGTCACGATGTAATAAGCAATAGTGTCACACTGCAGTGTCACTGCTCGCTGATTGAGACCCACACCGTCTTCTCCCATTCCTTCAACTGCTTCGTGCTCTGCGGCCAGCCGCATTGGGCGATACAGCTACGTTGACCTCACGCCATGTGACTTCCAGCTTCTGTGCAAGACTGGAAGATGTCTGTGCAACACGCTCCCACAGCCTCATTCGCTTTCACCGAGTACTTAATATCCTACGTTACATTATACAGCTGGTCCTTAAGACTTTGCGGAACTTGAGGTTTTAAAATAAACCTTTCCAAAAGTGTTTGTGGCTGGTTGCGTTTCTTGCCAACAATCCTCTACAGCACTGTACGTAAAACCTCTGTGACATACGCAGCGAGGCGCCTGTAACAAACCGCAGCACAGTAAAGGCTTCCACATTTCTGTTGCTCCTGCTTTAGGTGCCCGGCAGATGTCGTCTCGTATAGTGCTGTGGACAGCAACCAGTGTCCTGACAGAACGGTCGCCCACTCGCAAGCGGACACGGTGGCTGCGCCGCCGCCCCACCTCGTGTCGTCATTTTTTCGTTCAGCACGCACACGCGCGCACACACACACACACACACACACACACACACACACACACACACACACACCGCGGTCTCGGCGCGCGCCTGCGAGAACCTGCCTACCTGTCGGATTCTCGGCTGCTGTGTCAGATACGCCCACTCTCGTAGCCGGGCACCAACTCAATCACGGCGTGCGCCCCACTATCTCACGACCGACGCCCTGGTCCCTCCCTCAGCATTACACGCACAGAGGTTGGCGGCGCCACGAGATAGTAACCGACAGCGGCTGCCAACTGGCTGCGCCGAAATACGACCATCGGCGACAACACCAGACTAGACGCCTACCAGTGGCTACGCTGTAATGCCTGTCTCAGATCCCTAAGAGCCACTCAAGAGCCGAAACTGAAGCGCAGAGTATTCTCGCTGGGATCGTACAGGGTTATTTACAAGGACTGCCTAGGTTCCGGAAGATGACTGGGCAAAAGCTACAAGACACACGACACACATCAGTGGGTAGAACAACTCTCCATAGGTTTCGACTCATAACACGGGCTGTTACGGAGACGCAGTAGGGATGAAGCGAGTCAGAACGTGTACATATATCATCCAATCCGCGCTGTCGCAACGAATTAGTTTTTGACAGCAGGTAGGCAATATAGTGATGCGACTTCCAAAGAAGTCGCGACTTCCCAGACAGCGACCTCAATGAATTTTCCCACATGTTTCGACGTTTTCTGCATCACGAAAGTTGCTCCAATTGATGGGATGCTCTATCCAATGTTATGTGTCACATTTCTGTATGTCTTATAGTTTCAGAGCAGTCATTTTGTGAAACGCCGGAGGAATATACGAATAGGCCTGTGTTTGTCGTTTTTCTTCCCTGTTTATGATATCGTCTTTGATGTTATTGTTTTGTGGCCTTTAGTCCAAACATTGCTTTCATACAGTTCTTCACATAGTTCAGTCGACTGACGTCTTCCAATTCAGAACCATCAATCAGAACAGCGAGATACTTATTCAATTTTTTCTGTATGATTTTACGGTCTAATTCTTAAATTCCTTGCAATTTTCTGTTTTTAAGAGGTATGGCCTGGCATACTGACGACGTCTGTAGCGCCACTGTTGTTTGATTTGGACAGCCAGCGACAACTGTAGATCGAGTCCCGCATCGGGACTTGTGGCGATTCATTTACTAGAATTCAATATTGATTAAATTTGTCCAGAACAAGTTGGCCTGACACGCCTTACGTAAAGCCTAGGCGCACTAAGCATTACTTTCTGTCTTACCTTAATTAACTGAGTACGATAATTTATTTAATCTCATCATACATTCCTTCAGTCTCCTCATCACCTGCGGATGTAGTGGTCATATTTACCTGCACTGCTTCGGCTATCGTTTCTGTCTTGGCTGTGACGAATCTTTCAGTCCTGAGACTGGTTTGATGCAGCTCTCCATGCTAATCTACCCTGTGCAAGCTCCTTCATCTCCCAGTACCTACTGCAAAGTACATCCTTCTTAATCTGCTTAGTGTATTCATCTCTTGGTTTCCCTCTACGATTTTTACCCTCCATGCTGCAGACCAATGCTAAATTTGAGATCCCTTGTTGCCTCAGGACATGTCCTACCAACCAATCCCTTCTTCTAGTCAAGTTGTGGCACAAACTTCTCTTCTCCCCAATCCTATTCAATACCTCCTCATTCGTTACGTGATCTACCCACCTATCCTTCAACTTCTTCTGTAGCATCACATTTCAAAAGCTTCTATTCTCTTCTTGTCCAAACTATTTATCGTCCATGTTTCACTTCCATACATGGCTTCACTCCATGCAAATACTTTCAGAAATGACTTCCGGACACTTAAATCTATACTCGATGTTAACAAATTTCTCTTCTTCAGAAACGCTTTCCTTGCCATTGCCAGTCTACATTTTATATCCTCTCTACTTCGACCATCATCAGTTATTTTGCTCCCCAAATAGCAAAACTCCTTTACTACTTTAAGTGTTTGATTTCCTAATCTAATTCCCTCAGCATCACCGGACTTATTTCGACTACATTCCATTATTCTTGTTTTGCTTTTGTTGATGTTCATCTTATATCCTCCTTTCAAGACACTATCCATTCCGTTCAACTGCTTTTCCAAGTCCTTTACTCTCTCTGACAGAATTACGATGTCATCGGCGAACCTCAAAGTTTTTATATCTTCTCCAAGGATTTTAATTACTACTCCGAATTTTTCTTTTGCTTCCTTTACTGCTTGCTCAATATACAGATTGAATAAAATCGGGGAGAGGCCACAACCCTGTCTCACGCCCTTCCCAACCACTGCTTCCCTTTCATGCCCCTCGACTCTTATAACTGCCATCTGGTTTCTGTACAAATTGTAAATAGCCTTTCGCTCCCTGTATTTTACCCCTGCTACCATCAGAATTTGAAGGAGAGTATTCCAGTCAACATTGTCAAAAGCTTTCTGTAAGTCTACAAATGGCAGAAATGTAGGTTTGCCTTTTCTTAATCTTTCTTCTAAGATAAGTCATAAGGTCAGTATTGCCTCAAGTGTTCCAACATTTCTACGGAATCCAAACTGGTCTTACCCGAGGTCGGCTTCTACCAGTTTTTCCATTCGTCTGTAAATAATTCGCGTTAGTATTTTACAGCTGTGACTTATTAAACTGATAGTTCGGTAATTTTCACATCTGTCAAGACCTGCGTTCTTTGGGATTGGAATTGATAGATTCTTCTTGATGTCTGAGGATATTTCGCCTGTCTCGTTCATCTTGCTCACCAGATGGTAGAGTTTTGTCAGGACTGGCTCTCCCAAAGCCGTCAGTAGTTCTAATGGAATGTTGTCTACTCCTGGGGCCTTGATTCGACTCAGGTCTTTCAGTGCTCTGTCAAACTCTACACTCAGTATCGTATCTCCCATTTCATCTTCATCTACATCCTCTTCCATTTCCATAATATTGTCCTCAAGTACATCGCCCTTGTATAGACCCTCTATATACTCCTTCCACCTTTCTGCTTTCCCGTCTTTGCTTAGAACTAGGTTTCCATCTGAACTCTTGAAATTCATACAAGTGGCTCTCTTTTCTCCAAAGGTCTCTTTAATTTTCCTTTAGGCTGTATATATCTTACCCCTAGTGAGATAAGCCTCTACATCCTTACATTTGTCCTCTAGCCATGCCTGCTTAGCCATTTTGCACTTCCTGTCGATCTCATTTTTGAGACGTTTGTATTCCTTTTTGTCTGCTTCATTTACTGCATTTTTATATTTTCTCCTTTCATCGATTAAATTCAATATTTCTTCTGTTATCCAAGGATTTCTACTAGCCATCGTCTTTTTACGTACTTGATCCTTTGCTGCCTTCACTACTTCATCCCTCAGAGCTACCCATTCGTCTTCTACTGTATTTCTTTCCCCCATTCCTGTCAATCTTCAGTATGCTCTTATAATACCACATTCAAAAAGCTCTGTCCTCACCTTACTTGTACTTTATCGTTCACGTTTCCCTACAATATAACGCTTCAATGAAGACAAATACTTCTAGAAAAAACTTTTGACACATTTATATTCGATGTTTACACTTTCTCTTTTTCCCAATAGCTTTTGATATTCCTTGCTTCCGTACGGTATTCAAGACTTTAGTAACCCAGACAACGAATAATGCTCAACACTGCCAAACTGTTTCCTAAATACAGTAATGTTAAAGACTTCTGCTCAGGGATCTCAGAGCTTTTAACCGACGCATGAATCTACAATAAACTACAACGTAAACGACATTAAATCTTTCGTCGAGACACCTTAAAGTCTGTACGCTGTATAATGTTTTCCACGCTGTATAAGTCGCCAGGCAAGTATTATTCTCACCAACACATTATAAGTACTTGCGTATATTCTGCTAGAGTGCAGTGCTTATAATCCTTGTTATGCATTGTCTTCTTCCACCGCACTTGGTTAGACAGAGGTGATCATCATTATTTATCTCGATGTCTTATGTAGTATTAACTTGCTAACTTTGTTTCTGGCAACTGACTGAGGAGATTCCAAGTGACAAATACATGCAACTCTGTAAGTGATCCTAGTTTGTACTGTGTATAAAGAAGAATATTCCAAAGTGCAATTAAAACGTCATTTTCGCTGTAATCGGTAGTCCTCACCACTAATGCTTGATTTTCCTAGCAGCAGAAATTCTACACCATGTCGTACGTAAAGCGCTCGGCGTAGTACGTCGTCCTCTTGGCAGGACAAAATAGTGAAGGTGTTTTCCGACAGAAAGTAATGCTTAGTGCGCCTACGCTTTACGTAAGGCGTGTCAGGCCAACTTGTTCTAGACAAATTTAATCAATTTTGAATTCTAGTAAATCAATCGTTACAAGTCAGTTAATGTTATCGAGGAAAATGGTTACAAATTAATTAACGTGGTATCAAAATGACATCGCTGACTGGTTCTCTGAGCTGCTCATAGGTCTAGAGCAAATAATCCTCTTCTTTACTGTCCACTACTGGTTTATCTATCAACAAATCCAGGGGTTTTCTTCCCTCCTAGACGATCTATCGATTACCGTAGAGTATATTAGCACTTTCGTAAAAGTAACAACATTTTGAACACTGTTCTCACACAGCATGTGTGGACTGAATGCGTTTCCATATCATTTTCCGGGAAAACACAAGTTATTTAAGTTTTGCATCCCTGCTGCCTCAAAGCGCCCTGACCTGATCGCGCGGAGCGAAATTCCCGTTCCTAGGAAAAACCCTGCTTAACGCAGATGTCAAAGCCAACAGGTGACCGCCTGGGAGTTAGGCAGTCCGGGATTGCTGTGGAAGAGACACAGAAATAACACAACGCCAGGTGGACAAGTGAAATGGACGCACCTGTAATTCAGCCACAGACAGACAATGGAAGTTTAGTTAAAGCACACGTGTCGTCCCGATTCTCCGCATGAAGCTGTTATCCAAACGAATCAGTTATTGAGGACGCTATCCTCAGCTTTCTGTCTCTGTTCCAAAGTTTGTTGTTTTCTAACAATTTTCCTCTTTTATGATTCCTAAATACTAATACTAGCTGCAAAATACTAACACGAATTCTTTACAGACGAATGGAATAACTAGTAGAAGCCGACCTCGAGGTAGATCAGTTTGGCTTCCGTAAAAATGTTGAAACACGTGAGGCAATACTGACCCTACGACTTATATTAGAAACTAGATTAAGAAAGGGCAAACCTACGTTTCTAGCATTTGTAAACTTAGAGAAAACTTTTGACAATGTTGACTGGAATACTCTCTTTCAAATTCTAAAGGTGGCAGGGGTAAAATACAGGGAGCGAAAGGCTATTTACAATTTGTACAGAAACCAGATGGCAGTTATAAGAGTCGAGGGGCATGAAAGGGAAGCAGTGGTTGGGAAGGGAGTGAGACAGGGTTGTAGCCTCTCCCCGATGTTATTCAATCTGTATATTGAGCAAGCAGTAAAGGAAACAAAAGAAAAATTCGGAGTAGTAATTAAAATCCTTGGAGAAGATATAAAAACTTTGAGGTCCGCCGATGACATCGTAATACTGTCAGAGACAGCAAAGGACTTGGAAAAGCAGTTGAACGGAATGGATAGTGTCTTGAAAGGAGGATATAAGATGAACATCAACAAAAACAAAACAAGGATAATGGAATGTCGTCGAATTAAGTCGGGTGATGCTGAGGGAATTAGATTAGGAAATGAGACACTTAAACTAGTAAAGGAGTTTTGCTATTTGGGGAGCAAAGTAACTGATGCTGGTCGAAGTAGAGAGGATGTAAAATGTAGACTGTCAATGGCAAGGAAAGCGTTTCTGAAGAAGAGAAATTTGTTAACATCGAGTATAGATTTAAGTGTCAGGAAGTCATTTCTGAAAGTATTTGTATGGATTTGAAATGTAATGCTACAGAAGAATGCTGAAGATTAAATGGGTAGATCACATAACTAATGAGGAAATATTGAATAGGATTGGGGAGAAGAGAAGTTTGTGGCACAATTTGACCAGAAGAAGGGATCTGTTGGTAGGACGTGTTCTGAGGCATCAAGGGATCACCAATTTAGTATTGGAGGGCAGTGTGGAGGGTAAAAATCGTAGAGGGAGACCAAGAGATGAATACACTAAGCAGTTTCATAAGAATGTAGGTTGCAGTAGGTACTGGGAGATGAAGAAGCTTGCACAGGATAGAGTAGCATCGAGAGCTGCATCGGACCAGTCTCAGGACTGAAGACCACAACAACAACAATGCTTCCTAAATTGCCATTTTAACTGAAGTTGCCTTCCTCTACACAAATCCCTCCAAGCTGACCAATTTCCGCCTTATTTGTTAGCCCAAAGTCATAGCACTCGCCAACGCTGTGTGTACATTAAAAATTTGGCAGTTATGTAAAGCAGTGCTATGAAATGCATCTCTTTTCCCTTTCCTTGGCCATGCCATGTTCATGCACGATTTCCATTACTATAATGCTCCATGGACAAATTTGCGGAAACTTCATTCTGAGTTCTCGTACTCAGCAGCAATTTACTTTGATGAAAAAAACTTTTTCAAGACAATTCTCATTTATCGTTCCGTTTTAGTTGCACATTAATTGGTTTACATGCTTCAGTCATTCTTGCTTATCTTCAGATCTAACTACTTGCGTCATTAAACCGTCTCGCTTACACAGAACCACTTATCACAGTTCTGAGTAGACAAGACGGGTTGCTGACGCGACTACTTACATCTGAACATGGTCCAGAATGAAAACCAATTAAAAATGTGCAACTGCGACGGATGATAAACAAAAATTATCTTGAACATCAATAAAGTTGCCGAATCTCTCAAGACGATTAACTCGGATATAACAAATACTTTTTCATACTCACCTGTCTACCTCCGAAGGCCATTTTGCTTCTCCCAGCCTTTTGTAATCTTTTTTTTTTCAATTTTCTCCATTACTTTCCTTAGAGTAGAATTTAAATGATGATTACCCTTGTCCACGCTACTCCTGTTCATTCTTAACCTGAATTTCATCCTCAGCAACAAGTTTCGTCCGCTGCTGGTAACAGGAAAATGCGCGAAGCCTTCAATGACTGCCGTAGCAGAATGTTGTCAAAAGATCTCTCAAAAGACCCGAAGAAATTATGGTAACACGTACAGGCTGCAATAGCGCTAGACTGAGCGTCCAGACACTCATGAACGAGACAGAAGCTGGAGTTGAGAGTAACAAAATAAAATAAGACATCTTGAATTCGTATTCCAATTGCTCAATTTTTGGCACTACCATTTGTTATTACCAAACGAAACTCTGATTGTCCGGCCATAACTGTGAGTTCTTTGGTTGCTCTGCGAGATGGCTAATTGGAAACTATGACAGATGAAATAATTTACTGTACTACATGAATAGTAAAAAGATTTAATTAACTTGTTACAGCACTTTGTCACGGGAGTGCTTGATGATTTACAACTGACAAAGACCGAATATCTTGACGTATCATATTTTTTAACCTTTTAGTAACTCATAACCAATGCAATTACAATTATTGAAGGAATTAATGCTATTAAATAGGGGCCTAGCCATTTCACACTTATCCTCTATCCTTCTATCCTTCTGGTTTCGTATCCTGGGGCATTCCACGCAATAGGAGTCGTTATGAATAGGAAGGTAGGGCAGAAAGTGGAGTTATTGTGAACAGTCCAGTGATAGAGTTGCTCTCGTCAGAATCAACAGCAAACCAACACCAACAACAGTAGTTCATGTATGAATGCCGACAACACAGGCAGAGGATGAAGAGGTAGTGAAAGTATAACAGGATATCGAACGATTAATTCAGTACGTAAGGGGAAATGAAAATGTAATAGTCACGGGAGACTGGAAATCAGCTGTAGCGAAAGGAGTAGAAAAAGAATTACGGAAGAATAAGGTCTTGAACGTAGTAACGAGAAAGGGAAAGACTATTTTCAGGAAGTAACAGCAGATTCTGCAAGAGATAAGATGAGGAAAGGTCGGAAGATACGGAAATATTCCAGTTAGATCACATCATGCTCAGATAGACATATCGAAATCAGATAATGGGTTGTAAGGGATACCTGGAGCAGATACAGACTCAGACCACAATTTAGTAATGATGAAGAGTAGGCTGATTGTTAGGAGACTAGTCAGGAAGAATTAAGGCCCAAAGATGTGGGATACAGAAGTACTAAGGACTGAAATTCTCTGAGGCTGTAGATACTGCAATGATGAATAGTTCAGTAGACAGTTCTGCTTCTGAGTAACAGACATCTCAGAAAGGGGCAGTCACAGAGGTTGGAAAGTAAAACATACGAACAGGGAAGTTAACCATGAAGAAACAATGGGTAATAGAAGACATACTTCAGTTTATCAACGTAAGTAGAAAGAACAAAAATGTTAAGGGAAATTCAGAAATACAAATTACTTAGGAGGACATAATTAAGAAGTGCAAGGAAGACAAGCCGAATTGACTACGTGAAACATGCAAAGAATCGATAAATAAATGATTATTGGAAGGACGGACTCAGCACGTAAAAAAATCGAAACAACCTTCGGTGAAATTAAAAGCAAGGAGGTAATATTAAGAGTTCAATAGGAATTCGAGAAGAGAGCGGATAGGTGGAAAGAGTACAGTGAAGGTGGAAGGGTACAGTGAAGAGCTCTATGAGAGGAAGGACTTGTGTGACGTGATAGAGCAAGAATTAGTAGTCGACAGGGAAGAGATGGGGGATCAAGTATCAGAATTTAAAAGAGCTTCGAATGACATGTGGCCAAATAAGGCAGAAGGGATCGATGACATTCCATCAAAATTTATACGATCATTTAGGTAAGTGGCAGCAAAGTAACTATTCACTTTGGAGTGTAGAATGTATGAGTCTGGCGAGATACCACCTGACTTTCGGAAAAATATCATCCACACAATTCCTAAGACTGCAAGAGCTGACATGTGAAAGAATTATCACACAGTCAGCTTAACAGGTCAAACATTCAAACTGCTCAAAAGAATAATAAACCGAAGAATGAAAGAGACAATAGAAGATCTGTTAGATGACCATCAATTTGGCATTAGGAGAGGTAAAATCACTAGAGAGACTGTTCTGATGTTGCACTTGATAATGGAAGCAAGGCTGAAGAAAATTTAAGACGCGTCATAGTGTTTGTCGACCTGGAAAAAGCATTCGACAGTGTCAGTTGGTGCAACATGTACGAAATTCTGAGAAAAAGAGGAGTAAGCTATACGAAAAGATGGGAAATATGTAAGATGTACGAGAGCGAAGAGGGAACAATATGGGTGGAAGACCAAGAATGAAGTCTCGGATAAAAAGGTGTAAGACAGGGATGTAGTCTTTCGCCTCTAGTGTTTAATCTGTACATCAAAGAAGCAATGACGGAAGTAAAAGCAATGTTCAAAGAGTGAGACTATGATTCAGAGTGAAAGGATATCAATGATAAGACGTCGCTGTTCTCAGTGAAAGTGAAGAAGAATTACACTATCTGTTGAATGGAATTAACAGTGTAATGAGTATGGAATATAGATTGAGAGTAAAGGGAAAAGAAGAGAAAAGTAATGAGAAGCAGCAGAAATGAGAACAGCGAGAAACTTATCATGATTACTGGTCACGAAGTAAATGAAATTAAAGAATTCTGCTATCTAGGTTGTATAACAACTCATGACGATGGCAGCAAGGAGGACAGAAAAAGCGGCCTAGCACTGGCAAGAAAGGCATTCCTGACCAAGAAAAGTCTTCTGGTATCAAACAGAGGTCTTAATTTAAGGAGAAATTTCCCTGATTGTATATTTGGAGAAAAACATTGTATGGTACTGCGACATGGACTGTGGGAAAACTGGAACAGAAGAGAATCGAAGCTTTGAGCTGCGACTATAGAAGAACGTTGAAATCAGTTGGAGTGATAAGTTAAGTAATGAGGGGTTCACCACAGAATCGGCGAGGAAAGGAATATAGAAAACGCTGACAAGAAGAAGTGACAGGATTATAGGACATCCGTTAAGACGTCAGGGAATGCCTCCCAGGGTATTAGAGGGAGCTGTATAGGGTAAAAACTGTTGAGGAAGGCAGAGACTGGGATACATCCAGCAAATAACTGAGGACGTAGGTTGCAAGTACTACTCTGAGATGAAGAGGTTAGCACAGGAGAGGAATTCGTGATCGGGCGTATAAAAAGCAGTCAGAAGACTGATGACTACAAAAAGTAGCATTTATGCTAAGGAAATACCAATTATTTGACAAACTATTTAACTTAGGAGGAAACGAACGTCAGAAGTGAAAAGTTAAATAAATTTACGTGCTAGTTGATGTATCGTAGATATGTATACATGTAGTATAAAAATAATAATTTGTAAGTATCTGCTGGAAGACAAGAGGGTGTTGGTTTGACTAACGACAACGCGAGTTCTTAAGTGAGCGGTGGCCCTGTTACTTGGGAGCATTTCGTCACTCTACATTTGACAGCTGTAGATAATGTTTCTCTTAGGTGAAGCGGAGCAGTAAAACACGTATGATCGACGATTAGGTCGCGTTTCGCTAATGTACGGCTATCTCCGCGGCTTGTGTTTTTCGCGAGTATCAGCAGCGAATATTTAAAACTACTGCGTATGAAACGAGAATAATTCACGTTGATGAATAGGACAGAACTCTGAAATACACTGGCGTCCAAAATTAAAGCGACAAACGGAAATATTGCGAAGATTGCATTTATTTTGACACAAAACACTATAAACAAATGATGGTACAGTAGGAACAATGTGTAGAATGCAGAACGTAAACTACTGCAACCAGCATAGCGATAGACAAAAATGTTCTTCGTTTTTTTCCAACTTAACGGATTTTCGCACACATCCAGACTACTGGTTAATATACTCAGAATGGTGTGTGACCACTTCTGGAAGCAATACAGACCTGACAACGACGGGGCATGATGTGAATGATGTCATCAATCTCATGTTGAGGCAATAAGGCCCGTTCTTCTTGCAGAGCTGCTCGAAGGTCTTGGAGAGTGGTTGGTGGATGTTGACGTGAGGCATCCCAGACATGCTCTATAGAATTCAAATCCGGAGAGCGAGCAAACCACCTCATGCATGTGTAAGGTGTCAGGCAAATCCAACACCTTCCATGAAAACCCTGACATGATAAGCAAATCCAGTAGTATGTTACGTAGCTCCGAATAAATCGTGACATTAAATTAACCAAAGTAATACGAGTAACGAGTGAGCAAATGGAATACCACATACTAACACAAGAATGCCTAAATGCATGTCATACCTTCCCACCATGAGACAGACGCAGTTCCGAGGTGAGAAACGAGGACAGAAGCCGAGAGCAGAACCGTGTTAAGCTAGAAGGCCTTACGATAAGGGACGGACTGGACACCCACGTCGCCAGCCTTCCTCAAAGTCTACCACCCGAACGTTTTAGCGTGAGACTTTTTCGCGTCCCTGTTACATCAATGACCACCCCCCAGCCCATGTTAAAAGCTAGAGCCCTCCAGAAAAACAGTATAGACCATTCGCAACCGTCTCCATGAAGCTGGGCTACGGTCCCACACACCCTTAGGCCGTCTTCCACTCACGCCCCAACATCGTGCAGCCCGCCTCCAGTGGTGTCGCGACAGGCGTGAATGGAGGGGCGAATGGAGACGTGTCGTCTTCAGCGATGAGAGTCGCTTCTGCCTTGGTGCCAATGATGGTCGTATGCGTGTTTGGCGCCGTGCAGGTGAGCGCCACAATCAGGACTGCATACGACCGAGGCACACAGGGCCAACACCCGGCATCATGGTGTGGGGAGCGATCTCCTACACTGGCTGTACACCTCTGGTGATCGTAGAGGGGACACTGAATAGTGCACGGTACATCCAAACCGTCATCGAACCCATCGTTCTACCATTCCTAGACCGGCAAGGGAACTTGCTGTTCCAACAGGACAATGCACGTCCGCATGTATCCCGTGCCACCCAACATGCTCTAGAAGGTGTAAGTCAACTACCCTGGCCAGCAAGATCTCCGGATCTGTCCCCCATTGAGCATGTTTGGGACTGGATGAAGCGTCGTCTCACGCGGTCAGCACGTCCAGCACGAACGCTGGTCCAACTGAGGCGCCAGGTGGAAATGACATGGCAAGCCGTTCCACAGGACTACATCCAGCATCTCTACGATCGTCTCCATGGGAGAATAGCAGCCTGCATTGCTGCGAAAGGTGGCCGAAAGTGGTCAGAAGTTAACATCGACTGCGATCAAGACTGTTTGTAAATAATTTGATCACAATTCAAATTCACTACGTCTCTCATAATGAAATTCGTTTTGCTCTTGACAACAAGACACGCTTACAAAGATAACAAAAAGTGAACTTAAGGGTCGGGGGCCGAATTTTCTAAACTGTAAAATGAGAGCAACAGCAAAACGACAGAAGCTATAAAAATCTGATACTATTCCAAACATATAGTTAAGGTTATATATCTGCATTATATTAGAGTAAAAATAATGAATATTTTCCTGAAAAAGACCAGAAACAACGCCACATTATGAATTGCTAAGGAACATGTGTTACCAAAGTAGAAGCCATGACGATAATATCCGGCCAGCGACGAGAATTCAGTATCTTTCTGCATCCGAATACTTGGAAGACTATGTTTCCCTAACAGGGTTTCTCTTTTTATTACTTATACGAATGTTTACATGTATATGTATCGGACGTCCTGGTTCATAAATCTTCCTGTTTTGAAAAACGGATCTAATTGAAGTTAATACCTCATCACATTCTTCTAAATTGTGAAGGTGGCGGGGGTAAAATACAGGGAGCTAAATGCTGTTTACAACATGTACAGAAACGAAATTGCGGTAAAAAGAGTAAAATGACATTAAATAGAATCAGCAGTTGAGAAAGGAGTGAGACAGGATTGTAGCCTACCCACCAAGGTGTTAGATATGTGCACTGAGCAAGAGGTAAGGAAACCAAGGACAAATTTGGAAAGGGAATTACACTTAATAGAGGAGAAGTAAAAACTATTAGGTTCGTAATTCTGTCAGAGACAGCATCGGCACTACGAAATTTTAGACTATTGTCTACTGTTTATGAGGACTCACGAATTAGTCTACGGATTTCGGTATTTTTTAACATGACCTGGAGTACTTCGGTGTCAATACGTGTTCAGGTTAAGAATAGGCATCACTGAATGCTGCGTATGGAATTTGCTTAACTAAACTTGATGTGTTATTGTAAAGAGTTTGTCTCGTCTAAAGTAATTTACAGTAGCTTTACACTACACTATTATTTATTTGTGGACATATAGTATATTTGCCCGCATCTCGTGGTCGTGCGGTAGCGTCCTCGCTTCCCACGCCCGGATTCCCGGCGGGGTCGGGGATTTTCTCTGCCTCGTGATGGCTGGGTGTTGTGTGATGTCCTTCGGTTAGTCAGGTTTAAGTAGTTCTAAGTTCTAGGGGACTGATGACCATAGATGTTAAGTCCCATAGTGCTCAGAGCCATTTGAACCACATAGTAAGTTGGTTGCAGCTGGCTTAACAACTGAACTGAAATCGGTGGATGCATCCAACCCCCCCAGAAAACCTAGAGCCATTAACAGTGGTTTGATTGCATTCCACTGCAGTCATATTCCCGATGACAATATTATTTGTTATCATCAAGTTGTGTGGTAGCGTCGCAATAGCTAGACAGTAAAACTGTTATTTTTTTGTTGTCACTACTAAACGCTAATATAATACTTCTTTCCTTAAAATGACACAGCAGCCCCAGCATGTTTTACATCACACAATTCTGTTCCGTTACAGGTTACGGAAGACTTTGGGTTTAATACAGAGAATGTAGAGAGTAGACGAACAGACGAGAAAACAGTGTTACAGAATAGGAAGAAGTGATGAACAAAACGAAAAACAGCACGAAATGTTTGTTAGGCCGTATACTTCTACACCTACATCTAGAAAACAGAGTGCAACGATTAGAAATGTCACACACTCAGACTCAAAATATATTGATATAGGTGTACCTGAGGGGAATAAATTGGGCTACATCTTTATTCTAATTTAGTTTAACGATTTCTCACAGGGTGTCACAAATGGGGAAAGTCTTGTTTGCCGCCGAGAGAACCATCACAAATAAAACACCAGCACTGTTGACAAAAAGATCCAATCATGCTCTCAAAAATGCCCAAAAATGGTCGCTGGACAACAGAGTAGGACTAAAACTACAGAAGGCAAACTGCACCAACGTCCAGTTGAATAAAAAACACAATGGTGCTTGGCTAAAAATCCACGACGCTTAATAAGAATGTGAAAATGATACCGATTTCTTGGGGACGAATGTAAATAGCTTCCGCTTCCGCTAGTTTTGTAGAAAGGAGTCCCTGAACATTGCTTATGGAATTCGCTTAACTAAACTTGATGTTTTATTACAATGAATTTGTCTCGTCCAAAGTATTGACTCTAAAGTAGATATATATTTATTCAATAGACCTATTACCAGATATTTCATTGCTTTCTTCATTTTGTTGATGTGTTGACTTAACAATTTAGAAAATTCTTATTTTGACTTCTAAGTTCACATCCTGTTATCTTCGTAGTAGATGTGGCGTATTGTCAAGAGCAAATACAATTTGGTTATGAGAAGTATAGTGGTAGCGATTTTGAATTGTATTACATCACTTCATAATGCGACATGCAGTAGGTGATTCAATTAATTTCAGTGCTATTTACTGACGTCATCTGTAAGTCATGATGTTTTTGATGTTTCTATTTTAATGGACAATTTACATAAATTTATTGATCTAACTACATTCCATCGCCAGTGAATAGCTGTGTGACGAAAGTCCCAGGCAGTTGAAATGGACAGAACATGTGAAGGTTTTGGCAAATAGAATATCTATAGCTTGTTACTCCCTTCGAATTCTTGCTCCAGTTTTCATGTTTCAAAGTAACCTGTTTTGTGTACAAATACTAAATCCTCAACATGGGAAACAGCAGTAGTGGAGGCTCACTTTATTGAGTAGTTTTAAATCCTAGAAATTATGCCAGTCCCATGTGGATTTATCTTTCTGCATATAACCTAAGTTAGGAAAAATATTCATCTGCATGCCACGAACAGCTCAGGAGATGACTGGGAGCCAATCTTAAACACAAAACTGTTTGTGATGTCATGAAGTAAAGCTCTATAACAGCCTACCACAAGAAATTAAAAACGTAAATGATCCCAGCACCTTTAACTAAAGGCTTGAAAAACATTTATTCAATATCAAGTGTTGTACTGCAAATGAGTATTTAAAATAGCCCTCTAAGGCCAAATAATATCCTTGGACATGCAACACTGTTTCCATTAACATGTATTATGTAACAATATATGTTTATTAGAAATTCTATGTGGCTGCAAAAATTATGTATATTACTTAATAACTTTATCATCTTCTACAAGCACACATGCAACGTGCATTGCACCATGGATGAATAAATAAATCAATCACTCAATCAGTAAGGCACCGTACGGCATGTAGCGAAGAGTTCATAGCGAACCAGCAGCAGTTTTCGCCTTCCTGTTGCACTGCCGGATTGTATATAGGAAGACAGGCTGCCGGCACCCGTCGGTGTGAGCCAGAATTTCTCTATTTATGCCGTAGTGGCCAATAAACAACACGTTTGCTGGAGGAAACAGTCGGTCCCTTCACTAAATTTTGAATGGCAGACTCTCAGAATTATGCTGTCCGCTATGAACGTCTGTCTTATGTCGGCTCTTCTACGGCTATTTGCTGAGAATCACCGTGACACTGCCTGACTGATTAAACAAACACGTGAAAAGTAGTGTAGCTCTCCTTCGAATATTTCATATCTTCCCATCTAACCCAGTTTGGTACGGGTCCCAGGTGGACAAACGACACTAAAGAAATGGTACTACGGTCTTCTTGTGAACTACCTATCCCGTGTGCGAATGACACTTCCTTAGGATTCTTCCAATAACTGTGAGTGCGGCACCCGCCTTTCCCACCGCTAGATTTGTGTTGCTATAGTACGTGATCACCGATGAGACACGCGATGTCAGATCTTTTCGTCCACTTACGCTCGTTACTTTCATTTGTCATCAGAGTCAGCTGTCAGTCTTTGCAACAAGGCCTAGACTTCTGCAACTACATCCCCACTTCACAACACGTTTGTCACGACGTCACGTAACTGTACGCTAAATTCGAGGCACTTACACAACACAACCAAAGTAAATTTCTTTCTTTTCTTTGTAAATTTCTTAAAAATTCGTTTTGAAGTATGTCAAAACTTATATAAGTGTTCTGTAAATGTAACAAGTGCTGCAGCCTGTTAGTAGTGTGGGGGACTATCTTTGCAATTTTATTTACACTACTTTTATGATACATTTTCTTAAATGCCTAAATGGCATGCAAACATAAGAATGTGTAGTATAACGTAAAATACATAGGTAAACATTTTTGATACATTAGAAAGGGAGCTACACTGTATAAGCAAGAGACACTATTTTGTGATGAAACAGTCGAACACTTACAGTCTATTGCTGGGCGTGCATTCAATACAGCTGCGGCCGCTAGTGGTGTCCAGAGGAAAACTTGTGGCTTGGTATTTGTGTGGGTGGGATATAGTGAGACGACAGAAAGAGACATTAAGAGAAGGTAAATCCAACATAAAAAATATGGAGTGAGGAAGAACAGCTGGTCCAACTTTGTAGAAATATACAGGGTGTTACAAAAAGGTACTGCCAAACTTTCAGGAAACATTCCTCACACACAAATAAAGAAAAGATGTTATGTGGACATGTGTCCGGAAACGCTTAATTTCCATGTTACAGTTGATTTTAGTTCAGTATGTACTGTACTTCCTCGATTCACCGCCAGTTGGCCCAACTGAAGGAAGGTAATATTGACTTCGGTGCTTGTGTTGACACGCAACTCATTGCTCTACAGTACTAGAATCAAGCACATCTGTACGTAGCATCAACAGGTTAGTGTTCATTACGAACGTGGTTTTGCAGACAGTGCAATGTTTACAAATGCGGCGTTGGCAGATGCCCATTTGATGTATGGATTAGCATGGGACAATAGCCGTGGCAAGGTTACGTTTGTATCAAGACAGATTTCCAGAACGAAGGTGTCCCGACAGGAAGACGTTCGAAGCAATTGATCGGCATCTTAAGGAGCACGGAACATTCCAGCCTATGCCTCGCGACTGGGGAAGACCTAGAACGACGAGGACACCTGCAATGGACGAGGCAATTCTTCGTGCAGTTGACGATAACCCTAACGTCAGCGTCGGAGAAGTTGCTGCTGTACAAGGTAACGTTGACCACGTCACTGTATGGAGAGTGCTACGGGAGAACCAGTTGTTTCCGTACCATGTACAGCGTGTGCAGGCACTATCAGCAGCTGATGGGCCTCCACGGGTACACTTCTGCGAATGGTTCATCCAACAATGTGTCAATCCTCGTTTCAGGGCAAATGTTCTCTTTACGGATGAGGCTTCATTCCAACGTGATCAAATTGTAAATTTTCAACATGTGTGGGCTGACGAGAATCCGTACGCAATTGTGCAATCACGTCATCAACACAGATTTTCTGTGAACGTTTGGGCAGGCATTGTTGGTGATGTCTTGATTTGGCCCCATGTTCTTCCACCTACGCTCAATGGAGCACGTTATCATGATTTCTTACGGGATACTCTACCTGTGCTGCTAGAACATCTGCCTTTACAAGTACGACACAACATGTGGCTCATGCACGATGGAGCTCCTGCACATTTCAGTCGAAGTGTTCGTACGTTTCTCAACAAAAGATTCGGTGACTGATGGATTGGTAGAGACGGAGCAATTCCATGGCCTCCACGCTCTCCTGACCTCAACCCTCTTCTCTTTCATTCATGGGGGCATTTGAAAGCTCTTGTCTACGCAACCCCGGTACCAAATGTCGAGACTCTTCGTGCTCGTATTGTGGACGGCTGTGATACAATACGCTATTCTCCAGGGCTGCATCAGCGCATCAGGGATTCCATGCGACGGAGGGTGGATGCATGTATCCTCGCTAACGGAGGACAGTTTGAACATTTCCTGTATCAAAGTGTTTGAAGTCACGCTGGTACGTTCTGTTGCTGTGTGTTTCCATTCCATGATTAATGTGATTTGAAGAGAAGTAATAAAATGAGCTCTAACATGGAAAGTAAGCGTTTTCGGAGACATGTCCACATAATATATTTTCTTTCTTTGTGTGTGAGGAATGTTTCCTGAAAGTGTACCTTTTTGTAACACCCTGTATAGCATCAGCTGTTATTTTTGAAAACTTTATTTAGGCTACTAGTTTCAACTACTCAGTAGTTTTTTCTTCTGGTCCCGGCACATCGAACGATTGGAGGATTTGAGTCGTATATGTGCATAATACGGGAACTACTGCAGTAACAGTATTCCGTAGAGGTCTTTCAAACAGTTGTACAGAAGCCAGTTACTGCATTGGTTCCTGTATTGTGTACATATACGACTAGAATACTCCAGACGTTCGATGTACTGGAGACTGAAGAAGCCGCTACTGAGGTGCCGAAATTAAGGGCCTACGTAAAGTTTTCAAAAATGACGGCTGATGGTATACAGTTCTACAAGAGGGAGATATTTACAACCATATATAATTAAGCATAAAGTATCAAGGAGATGTTGAGACAGGGAGAGAGAGAAATATAGTAGTCTTTCACTACAGCCATGACACGCACTTCAACAATGCACCTACGCAGCTAAGTCGACCAATAAACTTTGTAGAGTTCAGCCATAAAGAATTTGAACTTTTTTGACTCCCATCAGTTGAGTGAGAACTCAGAAAAATTGCCTTTTTCAATAATTTCTTTAAATTTATCGTAATAAAACATTAGCAAATTCTATTGAAAGTAAAGATAAAATTGATTCAGTAATGCTGTTTAGCAATGAAATTTGTTTAATTTCGCTTCACGAATTCTTTCTGACAATGTTTGACATTTAAAAGTCTTTACAGTCACACCACAAACTCTCACTAGCTGCAGAGTATGTTTCAGTATTGTTAAAATTTGTGCAAGATTAAAAATGTAGCTCATACGAATGTATGTATGAATGCTATTGTATTGATGCATAATCTGTTTTTACGTAAATGCAGTACTGCAGGACGATAAATCAGCACTCATACATATTTCAACTTGTGAGGCCAATTGAGGAGATACTTGACTTAGAAACAGCGGCTCCGGTCACGAAAACTGACAACGGCTGGGAGAGTGGTGTGCTGACCACATGCCCCTCCGTATCCACGTCCAGTGACGCCTAATGGTTGAGAATAACACGGCGGTCGGTCGGTACCGTTGGGCCTTCACGGCTTGTTCGGACAGTTTTTGTTTGTATTTGTACTTGTAAAATTATCGTTGTAACACAGCGTTGGACCCCGATTTGCCAACAGTCATTACTCCTATTTAGGGAGGGTATTTAAGTAGTAAATCCAGACGGCCACATTGAAATCTACTTTTACACAGCTGTTTAGTCTGTAAACAGCCTCATAGGACTGCAGTACTTAAGCGCCAGGTCAGCTGCATACAGGGTGATTGACGAAGATACGCAAATATTTTTATATGTTATTCTAAAAGTAAAACTAAATAAAAAAGTTCGTGTAAACATAGGTTCGCAAAAATTTAGCTACAGAGTTACGGCTAATAAAAGATTTTGCCTGAAATTTAGCAACTTCGCTAATATGAAACCATCGCAAAACTGTACGAGTTTAAAGTAAAGCACGATTTCCATTTATTTTGTTGTTATTGATCTGGCGAATCTAATAAAATCTATCCCAGACGTGTATTTGCAGAAGTTTTCCAAAACATGCAGAGAAGCAAAGATTATTGTACAAGTAAATTTGTTTACTTTCAATTAAGAATGTAGAAACGTTTATGTCAGTCGTTTCCTAAACTGGAAACAGCGTTAGTTTTCTGTATTGTTCAGTGAAAGAACATAAAAACAACAGTGTATTTAAGTGAAACCACATAGTAACTGTTGTAGTTTGTAGATTATTTATGAAATAGGAAGGTCTTTCAAATATGCGGCAGAGGAATACACTGCTATGGTGTTTATTTAACGCAAATACACGTGAGGCATTACTTGCTCTCAAGATGAATGAAATAGACGAAATTAAGAAAACCCCGTGAAACTGAAACGAGAAACAAAATCTGCTCATACACGTGCAGCTAAATGCATTGAACCCGGTGGAGACATTTTTGAACATTTTTGTGAATGTATTATGAAACTGTAGGTACACTGTACAAATTCCTTAACAATGAGCTATGGCTTTTCCGGCTTAACGTGAATTCACGTGTGGTATGGTGTTAATAGAAGCAGATTATCTGACACATTCATACAGTTTCAGTTAACGTTATTACCACCATTTTTCCAAAACTAAGTTTTCTACAACTTCTGTTGAAAACTTCGTGCAATTGTGTGGAATTAAAAAAAACAATTTGGGCCAAGTGGTTAATGAATAAAGAATTTTACGAAATTACGTCTTTGCTTCATTGGAAGTCCTGAAAAACTACTGCAGATACACCTCTGGGACTTGTTTTACTAGATTCACCAGATCAATAAGAACAAAATAAATGAAAATCCTGCTTTACTTTAAGCTCGTAGACTTTTGCGATGGATTCACATTAGCAGGGTTGCTAAATTTCAGGCAACATATTTTATTAGCCGTAAACATTTGCGGACCTATGTTTCGATGAACTTTTTTCTTTTACTTGTGGAACAACATATTAGAATATTTGCAGATCTTCGTGAATCATCCTGTGTACTTAAAACAGCAGCGGGCCCAGCACAGTGCCCTTAAGTACGGCTTTCCTCAAAGAACGCCATACTGGGCTACTGTTAGCTAGCAGGTCTTCACTTCAACCACATATCTGTCCGGATATTCTGTAAGTACATCTTTTGTGCACTGGTCCATGGAATGTTCAACACAATCTTCGCAATTAACTTCCTTCGGAATCTCATGAGCAAGCCAGGTTCACAAGACTAGTGCCTACAGAAGCCGCGTCCACTTCTATATAGGGGTTCATCGATGTTCAGAAAAACAGATAGAATGATGACTAGAGAATGTAAACGGCAAGCCTCAGAACGATCCCGTGAGAGTAAATAAAGTGCCTGGAGCTCCCTTTTATCGCCGGCTCACTCGCTGGTAAAAAGACAAAAGTGGATGTGACGTATGTGGCGTCTCTACACGAGAGGGCGGTGCCCGCTAGTACCCCCACCCCGGGTCCACAGGGCAGGCAGGGCTAACTAATGCTCTGATTGTTCCTCTGATGGACGGCGGCCGCGAGTGCTTCATAAGCCCTTAATAAAGCACGGCAGAACCCCTCCCCTGGCCTGGGCGCAGCGGGTAAATTAATTACCCCGCCGGCGCTGACTTACGGTGCAGGTGGCGAGCCTTACACTACTACACTACGGTACACTACACCGCGCCGTACAGAGGGCAGCGCCGCTCCTCTCACCAGAGGCGTACATCTCCCCCAGACGGCGGCGCACAATGCTGCCCAGTGTCTCCCGAGACGGATGGCAGCCCCGCCACTTGCGCTGACGTACAATACAATGCCCTCAGGGGTACAGCGAAGTGCGGTGCGTGTGTGGCCCGCTTATGCCGCTCTGACCCCATATTCCATCTCTGTAAACTCCTTCGCCGGTCGGGGTGGCCGAGCGGTTCTAGTCGCTACGGTCTAGAACCGCGCGACCGCTACGGTCGCAGGTTCGAATCCTGCCTCGGACATGGATGTGTCTGATGTCCTTAGGATAGTTAGGTTTAAGTAGTTCCAAGTTCTAGGGGACTGATGACCTCCGAAGTTAAGTCCCATAGTGCTCAGACCCATTTCAACCATTTTTTGTAAACTCCTTCAGGTTTCCGGATGGTCTAGTCCACTGGTTTCCAACATATCTGTGGCCATTGCACCTAAACGATATTATATGCCATCCAATAACCCTAAGTTTAGCACCCGAACATGGATTTAAGAAGTCTCTTTTTAAGTGATGGATGATAAAAATACTTAGTTAGCATTCAAACGTCTTCCTGTTTTATTTATTTTCTTTTCACTAAACCAAGAAATAACGACTCATTGACACAGTTGGCTCTGCTGAATGTAAAAGTCCTCATCACAACTGTGGTTGCGACGTTCAACTTTCATGTGACGATTTCCTAAGAACTCGAAAACTACTTTGTGAAATATGTATATACAGGGTGAGTCACTAACTAAAGTATGATGGGAGCTGAAAAGTTTCTGGGACAAATGTTGCATGGAACAACCGGGGTCATATTATGACGCTTGTTTTTTGTTGTTCGGTGGGGTTGCGTCAAAGATGTGAGGGTCAACTTTGTTTTTTTAAATGGAATGCTATAGTTTGGTACTTATTTTATGATAGCGGCTATCGAGACAAATCCAGTGATGTGTAACAGTGAGGTCTTTGAAGGTCAGCGAAGGTTAAAAAGGTAGCATGAACGTCCATTTAGAGAAGGTCTTCGAAGTGATGACCACTGGTATCAGTGCAGTTTTGCAATCGTTTAATCATGGATTGAGTGGTATTCCTTATCACTTTGGCACTTGTCCAAGCACATGCTCTGACAATTCTCTTTCGTATATCGCGCAAATAGTAAATATTCGCCGAATGCAGCGTATCCATCTAACGTGCCATTGCCATTTGACGGTTTCGCAATACAACACTAATAGGAACGGAAGACTAGTATCGTCGAATCAAGCGAATGTGAATGATCCATTCCTTCGAAGAACAAGTCGATATGATTCTCTTTTACTGAGAATGCCAACAAAATTCTATGAGAGCTAGAAACTTATACGCTGAAAGGTATCCTCAACGTACCTACTCTACACGTTGTTCATTTAAATAAGTGTATGATAAATTGAGAACAACTGAATCTTTAACGCATCTGAAACATATCCGGCAAAGGGAAGTTACTAACGAGGAAACGGAAATTGGTCCTCTTGCCACTGTGGCTCTAGATACTTGTGTTAGATCGCGTCAAATCGCAAGGGAATCTGGCATGAGCCAGAGTAGTGTTGTTCGTGTTCTGCATCGCCATAAATATCATCCTTACCATATCAGTCTCCATCAAGAATTAACTGGTACGGATTGTATGTGTCGCATTGAATTCTGCCGACGGGGTCAACTTCAGATTCGGAGGGATGACACATTTATTAATTTGATTTTATTTACTGACGATGCTACATTCAAGAATCATGGAAATGTTAATTTGCATATCATGCACTATTGGGCAATTGAAAATCCGTGTTGCCTCCGACAAGTTGCACACCAAAATCCGTGGTCGGTGAATGTATGGTGTGGGATTCTGGAGGGCATAATTGTAGGCCCCTGTCTCATCGAAAGAAATATTAATGGTAGGAAGTACACCACATTCCTGCAAGAAACATTAGGTTTGTTATTTTAAGAAATACCTTTAGGAACAAGGAACAGGTTGTGTTATCAATTCGATGAGTGTCCGGTTCCTTTTTTTGCTGATGGCTAGAGATGAGTTGCAGAGGAAATTTCCAAATCGTAGGATTGGACGCGGAGGAGATGTGTCGTGGCCAACTCGTTCGCCAGACTTGATACCTCTGGATTTTTTCTTGTGGGAATTCGTAAAAGACATAATTTATAAATATGTTCCAACTATACCTGAAAATATTTGAGAGAGAATTGTCAGAGCATGTGTTTCGATAAGTGCCGATGTGATAAGGCATACCACACAAACCATGAGAAGAAGACTCCAGCACTGCATCGATACCAATGGTCATCACTTCGAACACCTTCTGTAAAGAGACGTTCATGCCGCCTTTGTGACCTTCGTTAATTTTCACAGACCTTATTGTTATACATCATTGGATTCTTCTCGATAGCCACTATCAAAAAATAAGTACCAAACTATAGCATCCCATTAAAAAAAAAAAAGACCTTGATGTCTCTGAAGCCACCCCACCCAGCAACACAAAACCAACGTCATATTATGGCCTCCGTTGGCCTATGCAACTTTTGCTCCACAAACTTTTGAGTTCCTATCATACTTTCGGAGTTGTTCTTGGTTGCAATAGTTAGTGACTCACGCTATAAGTCTCACAAAGTTTATATTATATTTATAACCTCGGAAGCGATGCGTCATACGAAAAAGATGCCGAAAGTGAAAAATTAGTATTAGCAAAGTGGACAACAGTCTGTGCTACAACTGGAAAGATGATAAATGAAATGTAGTATCAAATGTGCAGCTTTTTAATTGCAAAAACAGTCAAACTTGATATTTGTCGATTACAGCGCCATCTACCACGAATGGGAAACAATAGTTCGACTAAATGCACGCATTTTTAGCGTAGAATCCAAATATGCAATTATTTAGTACAGCTCTATCGAATGTGCAGATACAATTTCATCTTTGAGAATAGAAAGCTCACACTGTCGACGCAGGAGGAGTAGTCACCAACAAAAATATCGACTCTTATACCCTTTACATACTGTACTTAGAGTACAAAGTAGTTTGGGAGACCATATCCAAGTAATGTCCATGCTATCCCTTTGTACGATACGAGATAATCAGAAAATGAACTGAAAATGAAGTGAACGCTAATTTATTAGATTATCAAAACACAATTTTTCCAACTTTTGGACAATTACGTAATAATGAAATCTATGGCTGTAGTATGGATAATGTCAGAAATAGAAAGATGCAAAAGCCAGTGTTAATTCATTTGCTAAAAGTAGAGTAACTTCCATAATAAAAAAATGGTAGTAAAACTTCACGTAATTTGGACACTGAACTACACTGTAAAAGCACAGTTTCTAATTTATGGCTTGAAGCATAAATTATAGCTTTTATTACAAAGAAATATTAGAGTAATTGATAGGTAAATGACAGTTCTTGCCAATGAGTAAATTCAAACAATCTTTCTGCTGCTAAATCTACTATCATACTGAAAATCAACTAAGCTGCCCTCATGTACTCACCTTGGGCTTTTATATAAGCACTCTAAAAGCAGAATGAAGAAAATTAAGTAAACAGTATTTCTCTCATGTGATGTATACTTCCCGCGTGTTTGTAATACAAATTTTGCTGAATAATAGATTTCATGAAATAAAAATGTAGTCGGCTATTCAAAATACTCACACGCCAAACCTGAGCAACTCCTGTATTATTGTAAGCGACTTATAATCTATGTCATCCAGAAACGGGGTGGATGGTATAAGTTTGTCTGTCTTAAGGTGCCCAAAGTACAGTATTTTCCGGGCGCTTTTGTTTGCCTACTTTGTGTACATGTATGAGGGGAAGTTGGGAAGGGGAGGACAATGCTTAACTTAAAAAGCCTAACGGGTGTCTTTCGCGATGTCGATCGGACTTGGCACAGACTGCAGACTGCTGACCCTACACCCGCCAGCTACACCACAAAGTACGCCAAAGCAGCAGAAGGCTGATGCGGCTCCCCTGGTTCGGTTGGAGAGGCTCTCCCTCGCCCTCTCGCTGGCCCGGATTCAGTGCAGTTCGCGGCTACTTTAGTGGCGACACTTGGCGCTCGGAGGCGGCGCAAGTTCCGCCCCCTGCATCGACGGCCGCCCGGCTCAGCTTTACGGCTACGGCCGCAGCCGCCTCCAGCCAACTGAGTCCGCAAACCGTGTATGTGTAGGGTGGTGGAGGGATGAGAGAGCGAGGCGGCGCCACACGCTGCACAGTGCAGCGTAGGAAGAGAAGCGCCTACCGAGTGGAACGGCAGCCCGGGGCACCGCAGGCGTTCTTGGCAGCCCGGCCGGCTTGAGAAATGTCAGGCAAGGAGCAAAGAAAAGCAAAGGAAAGGACCGAAGCGGACACGATGGGAGAAGGAGAGGCGGAAACCCTGTCAACACTGCTGCGCGATGCGTCACTCCAACTGTGCCTAGGGTGACACACAGCAACATATACCTCTCGTGAAGAACGAATCATGGTTTTCAAACTGCAATGAGTAATCGCTTCACGATTAATTAATAAAAAGGAAGTAGGCAGCTAATACCGATGTCATGATGACTGGGGACAGAGTGCTCTACAGGGTTCGCTATATGGGGACTGCTCTTGATTGTACAGGGTGATTCCATGTCGGCGTCGTACACTTTCAGGGATGATGGGGAATAGTAAATGCAACAATTTGTGGTAAGGGACACTCTTTCGGAAACCACCGAGTAGAAGGGTAAAAGCGGAAGTGGTTCTCTTACATCTGACAGTGGAACACAAATATTAGTACTGTTTTGCTAAGAGTGTAAAGCAGGTAGCTTGCAGGATTGGTGGTATGGACCAAAAGAAAAAAAGTATGTATTAAACATGGCTCTTTGTAAAATGTCTACTTTCAAAGCCGGAAATGTCACAATTAATAAAATATTTCTGGCTACTATGCCGTGGTCGAATAGATTTCACCATAAAACCCAACGTTTCGTCCCCATCTGCGGAGGACATTTTCAATCGTAGCTTCCGATTCACACCCTGGCTCGCTACTGTAGCGCACCAGGGTGTCTGCATTCTCCTTATCAGTGTTTTCCACATATTCCTTTCCTCTACGATTCTGCTCAGAACCTCCTCATTCCTTGCCTTATCAGTCCACCTAATTTTCAACATTTGTAGCATCACATCTCAAATGCTTTGATTCTCTTCTGTTCTGGTTTTCCCACAGTCGATCTTTCACTACCATACAATGCTGTGCTCCAGACGTACATTCTCAGAGATTTATTCCTCAAATTAAGGCCTATGTTTGATGCTAGTAGACTTCTCTTGGCCAGGAATGCCCGTCTTGCCATTCCTAGACTACTTTTGATGTCCTTCTTACTCCTTCTGTCACTTTGCTGCCTACGTAGCAGAATTCCTTAACTACATCAATCTCGTGACCATGAATCGTAATGTTAAGTTTCTCGCTGTTCTCATGCCGCATAATTAATAAATAATACAACAACAAAGTTTGTGACTGGTAGTGGTAATTTAAAAAACCGTTACATACTTCTTCAGACAGCCACGGTCGAAAAACTGTCAAAATGGCTGTAAGAGGTCCATGACTAAAGAATTTGTTGCTGGCGCACTCGAGCTGATGTAATTTCGATGGGTTGCTCACGTGCTGCCTGCGATATGGAAGCTATAAGAGAATCTGAGACCAAAGAACAGTGTTGACTGCAGTAGGAACTGTGCAGCAGTAGGAGCAAGTAGTTGGTAGCTAGCAGTCGTGTGTGTGGAGTTGACTGGGACGGTCGTGGAAGCGATGGCGGTGCCTGAACGGTATAATATAAGGTAAAAGCAGCCTCGCGCATATGTAGTATAGTTATATCATGTCCCATGTAAATGTTAAAAAATTCTCTTAATAATAATCTTTCTCATAAAAAGTAACTTTTGACAATCATTCATTTCAATTTAAAGATTTTACTAATTTCTCCAATCCTTGGTCATCCTGATTATTGTAAAGAAAAATCCGTTCTTTCTTTTTATACATGACAAATCTATCTGTCAGTATTGCACTGGGCTGTGCCAGAAAAGTTTGGTTTCATATAGGAGCAGATATATATGCGTTATCCGGCGACTAGACTGAGATAAGAATTTTGAATTTATTCAGTATGATCTTTCAGGCCCATGACGCAGCACTGCTGACGTCCAAGATTTACCAGTTTAAATTGACAGTCAATTATTGAAAGGTTATAAGTGAGCGACAATTTTATCGAGAGGTTTGTCACACTGTATTATTGGTAGGTTACGCTAAATGTCAATGCTTTATATATTTTCACTGTTGGGTAGTTACGCTAAATGAGTTCTCGCTTCCCACGCCCGGGTTCCCGGGTTCGATTCCCGGCGGGTTCAGGGATTTTCTCTGCCTCGTGATGGCTGGGTGTTGTGTGATGTCCTTAGGTTAGTTAGGTTCAAGTAGTTCTAAGTTCTAGGGGACTGATGACCATAGATGTTAAGTCCCATAGTGCTCAGAGGCATTTGAACCATTTTTTGAACGCTAAATGAGAATATTATTTGTATTATATATTGCTGTTGGGAAGTTTCGGAAGTTATTTTGTGGGGAGGTTACACTTGTCGACAACCGGGTATGATCGTATTTTTGTGAATTTCTGAGAAGCAGTCAGTTATATATCTGCTCTTATTTACTTAATTTTAAATGTAGTTTGCATCTGGCGCAACGCATTTACTAACTTGTCACTCTTTCTTTCACAGGTCATCGGCAATTTATTGCTCCTTGTTGTAATTGCATTTGTTCCATTTTTGCTTTGTCTCTGTTTCATTTTGTGCTTAACTTTGATTTGTGAAAATGCCGCGAAAAACTGCTAACAGTACATCGCGATGTGCAATGAGTGAAAAAGCTGATTCGAATAATTTGACCGATCATACTAGCGACAGTCAGTGTAATAATGATAATCCTCTAATTACAGATAATCAGTGCGTGCCGATCACTAGTAATGATTTTAATGCTAATTATGAGCAAACAAATTCAATTGTGTCTTCTGTTAATTTAACGACAATTGATGACGTGGCACGTTCTGTTACAATGAACTCTGCCCAGTTTAACACACCTGATTTGCAAAATGTACACAGTGAACAGATAAATTTTTCTCACGAAGATGAACAATGTAGTCAAAATACGTCAGATTTATTTGATTCCGAGGTAGTGACCCACAGTGCACATCCAATTAGCAAACCTTTTCGTGAGTCAGACAATGACCAAATGGTTTCACAAAACGTGACAAATGCAGATACACCATCACACAATACAGAGAATAGAGTCGGTAATTTTGGCTTGGATCAAGTTCTAGCATTATTGCTACCATTCAATGAAAAACAAGACGACAATTTCAAACGACTTAATGAATCGAACAAACAACTTTCAAAGTTTCAAACAGTCGAATGAAAAACACGACAGGTCGATCGAACAAATTAATGAGAACTTTAAACAGATTAATGAACAGATTGCAGCCGTTGCCGTGCAATGTCATGATACTAAAGAACAATTACGTGAGGAAATTAAGGCTTGTGCTAGGAATAGTAGTGAAGAAATTAGATCCGTTGCACAAGAATTGAGTAATACACATGCAGACACAACCAAATTACTTAGAGATGAAATTAGTGCAGTCGCTAAACAATGTTATGAAAACGCAACACAGTTACGCAACGAGTTTAAATTAATGTCATCAGAACTTTCACGCACACTGGATGCGAAAGTAGATACGAAATTTGACCACGAGAATAGCCAAATTGACGAACGTTTTAATCACCACCTACAAAACAGTGAAACGCGTTACCGTAAATTGATACAAGAACAGAATAAAGTAAAGAAAAAAGTCATTGAAACAATTACGGCACAAAGACAGGAAGATAAGCGTAAGTTATTTAAGAAAGCAAAGACATACGTAGACAACGACATTGCTACATTATCAGACGAAATCAAACAGTTGAACACCGAATTGCATGATGAAATCTCCGATCTTAAAACAAAAGTAGACACACACACACTTTAGACTTTCAGACAATGACCAACAGACTTGAAAAGTTGGAACTAATACAGGATCCCGATGCCATCAAAGCAGACTTTAAGAAATTGAACAAAACCATACGTAAAATACAAAAACAAGTTAATGCTTGTGACACTAAAAACGACGATCACGTAAAAGCACTGACTGAAAAATTTGATGAATTCGCCAGTCGTATTGATGTTATCGAAAATAACAATGACACCAAATCAGACGATACGTCACCAATTTCGTTCAATCAAACGCCAGAATTCCAAAACTTACAGCAGACAATTAGTGAGATAGGTTCGTCCAATAATACATTACGTAGAAAATTGTCATCTTTACAGCAAGAAATGACTGAAATGAAAAATGTTACAGCCTATAAAACACGTCACAGCATACACCACTTTCCGAACGTTTCTCACACAGCCAGTATAATTTAGGTAATTTACAGAGAGTACGTGACTTAGATTCCGAACAGCCACAGACAAACAGATTATCATACAATCCTGAGCCTGCTCATACATTCACAGACGATAATTTTGATTACAAGCACTTTCTATCCGTTAGGAAATATAAAGTATTTAAAAATGACAGATCACAGATTCACCCTTTGGATTGGAGACAACAATTTAGCTTTGCTTTTCCACCAACTTGGCCGTAACACACAAACTTGAATTTATTTGCAGTTTTTTGGAAGGCGAACCGGCAACTCGTATGAGACCGATCGCGAGACAATGTTATTCGGTAGAAGAATTTCAGAATGCTTTTCTGTCAGCGAATTGGTCGAAGACGACACAGCGCGGAATCAAGGATCAATTAATTAGCTTACCGAATTATGAGAACTCAAATTTTCCCACTGTCACGCAATTATTTGAACACATGGTCCAACAAAACCAGTACTTAAGTGAGTCATACAGTGAATCTCCACTTATCCAATTGTGTATTTCTAAATTACCACGATCGTTAAGAGTATAACTTTTAACAGGACAGCAGAAAGAAAATATTTCGGCATTTAGAGATCTGCTACAGCTTTTGGATGTTTAGCAATCAGATTATTCTTTGATAAACAAAAATGTTTCACATCATAACCAAGGCCAACAAGCATACAGTAATTACAGCATTTAGAGATCTGCTACAGCTTTTGGATGTTTAGCAATCAGATTATTCTTTGATAAACAAAAATGTTTCACATCATAACCAAGGCCAACAAGCATACAGTAATTACGACCACCCACGCTATTTTAATAGCAAAGGTGATAGACGCTCCAGGAATGACAACCACCAGAACTTAAATAATAGACAAAATTTTAATTATCAGTATCGTCAAAATGATCACCAACAGGAAACACATTTTGGTAACAATAGAGGTTTTTCCCTTCAACAACAACAAAACCAGCCGGGTAGCATACCTAACCAACAATGCAGTCTGCAAGGTCAACCAAGCTTTTGTAAGGTGTCAGGCAAATCCAACACCTTCCATGAAAACCCTGACATGGTAAGCAAATCCAGTAGTATGTCACATAGCTCCGAATAAATCGTGACATTAAATTAACCAAAGTAATACGACTAACAAGTGAGCAAATGGAATACCACATACTAACACAAGAATGCCTAAATGCATGTCATACCTTCCCACCGTGAGACAGACGCAGTTCCGAGGGGAGAAACGAGAACAGAAGCCGAGAGCAGAACCGTGTTAAGCTAGACGGCCCTACGATAAATGACGGACTGGACACCCACGTTGCCAGATAACTATTAGGACGACACCACCCGCACGTTTTAGCGTGAGACTTTTTCGCGTCTTTGTTACGTCAAGGACCACCCCCCAGCCCATGTTAAAAGCTAGAGCCCTCCAGAAAAACAGTATAGATCTTACGATAACACAAAAAGGGCCACACCACCTGCAAGTTTTAGCGTGACACTTTTTCGCGTCTCTGTTACATTGCAAACTTTAAAAACATTTCCCCACCACGAAAAGTATAACGTTTCTCATTGGATAGACAAAACTTTTGTAGGCGGAGCTTAAGGTTAACATTGAGACCCTGATTGGTCAGATGAAAACACAGCCAGATAGTTTTTTTTTTATAAAAAAAACTTCGGTAAATGGTAATAAGGAGAAGTGAGGACAGAGTTAGTTCCGAGACGGCGAGCTGGATGGCTGCAGCGCCGGTCGCTACCCCCCTGAAGCTGCCTAACCAACGACAGGGTAATGAACGCACGCGATACCGCGTAACAGCGCATAAAGCTTCACTCAGAACTGCAGAAGTCTCATCTCTTAACCCCCTTTTTGCGTAATACTAGTGTCGATCGTAAATTAAAGCTCATGGTGTTCACATTTGCCACTTGAAGTAAAAATCTGAAACGTGATGATTTTTCTGCTATATAATTATTGAGAAGCTACATCAGCCACTCTAATTTACGACAAGTTAGGTAAGTAATTAAAGATAATTGAGGGTCATTGTAGACCATTTTGATAGTTTTCTCTCTTGTGAAACTTAATTTAAACCTAGATTATAGATGTGATATGGCATAGGTCATCCTTCGATCCATTGTAGAACTTGGAAACCGACTCAAGGAATATTCGTTCACATTTTTGTTGAACGCAGTTGGTTTTTACCATCCTGTATTGAAACATTTCCTTTTATCAATATTGCAATTTATAAACGATGTTTCGTGAGTAGAATAAAATTTCCAATGGTAAACTTAACTGCTTTTTCGACGTTATTTTACCAACTAACTTAAAATAGGTGCCGGCCGAAGTGGCCGTGCGGTTCTGACGCTGCAGTCTGGAACCGCGAGACCGCTACGGTCGCAGGTTCGAATCCTGCCTCAGGCGTGGATGTGTGTGATGTCCTTAAGTTAGTTAGGTTTAACTAGTTCTAAGTTCTAGGGGACTAATGACCACAGAAGTTGAGTCTCATAGTGCTCAGAGCCATTTGATCAATTTTTTTTTTTAAATAGGAAAGCCTTGAACCCCTTCCACTAAATTTACAGGGAGTGCAGTGGAGCTGACGCTGAAATCATTAAGTATTTGGTTATATCATCGCTAGCCTCACTGAACTCTTCTGAATTCTACATGTCATGTGTGGTCTGGCGTCTCCTTATCAGCAACAGGTCCCAGGTTCAAACTAGTCAATTCCCTAAAAAACACGCTCAGAGCTTCGTTGTGCGAAAGTGGTAGGGAGACACGATATAGAACAAACAGACACCACCATGAATGTTTAGACTTTAATGTTTCGCCGCCTACACTTATAGCGTCGGCTCCACCAAATAGTAACGCACAGCAACAAGGAAATCACTACGTACAGAAAACACACCATTTCAACTCATATCGCAATGAGCCGTATAGCAACGATTATTATGACAGACGTAAAAGTAAAGAGCACAGTTTTCAGCGTACCTTTAATAACAGTCGGTCTTACCAGGAGCATAATCATCCGCAACAACAAATTATAATGAACGAACCAGTCAGTCGGTATCATCCCGAACCTAATACGTCAGGAAGAAATAACAGAACAGTACAAATAGTCGTGATGCCACAGCATCTTCCCGCAAATAACAGCACGTCAGAAAGAATTTGACTAGATACAGGACAGGTTGCATCTTCCAACAACGTAAGCATTACTTTTGACACGCAGAATGGTGTTCACGAAAATGTTATTACTTTTGACGACATCCGAGACACACTTTTGCATGAAAAACCAGTTGTTAAAAAAATCATTTCCCACCCTGTCATTGAAGTAAAGATTGGATCATACACATTTTCAGCAGTAATCGATTCTGGATCACCTGTGTCAGTTATAAATGAGGAAACTTTCAACGAATGTAACAAAGAGAATACCTACCCTACGTTACCATTAGTCAAAACTGAAGTAAAAGGAGCAGTATCTGGTAAAGGAGTAGATGTAAAATTACAGACACACTTATCATTTTCTTATTGCAGGTCATACGTTCCATTCAAATTTTTGGATTGTTCCCTTACTGACAACAGTCATTATTTTAGGTACGAGCTTTTTGGTACAGCACGACGCAGTTATTGACTTTCAAAATCCCTAGTTAATGTTAAAGGATGAAAATGTACAACTGGCATTAGAATTTCAGCACGCTTTATCTGCAATTAATCGAACAGAGATGTAGAAATACATCGCGTAACATAGACAGTCATTCGACATTGTTCACCGATACGTACGTACAGAATTATAATACACCATGTGATAAAGTAAAACAAAGCAGTGCAAATATAGACGTCGAACGTACTTAACTACGCAATATTCTTTTACAGCAAGCTCCAGTTTTTGACAACATCCCTGGTACTGTGTCTGGTTTCGTGTATGAATTTCAAGTTAAACAGCACGATACGTTTAAAGCCAAACATTATCCCATTCGTATATTCACAGAGAGCAAGTTAAGAAAGAATTGCAAGCTATGCTTGACCAAGGTATTATTGAACCGGCTGTTAGTCCATAGAGAAACCCACTCCATATTGTTAAGAAAAAGGATGGATCACTTCGACTCGTACTTGATTCGCGTTATGTCAACGACATTATTATTTATGAAACAGATCTCCCACAGACACTAGAAGAACTTCTACAGAAATTTCATGGTACTGCTGTTTATTCCACATTAGATTTGAAATCGGGATTTTGCCAAATTCAGCTCCATCCGAACTGCAGAAAGTACACAACATTTCTCTGTTTTGGTGACTGTTATCAATTTTTCAAATTACTGTTCGGTTTAACAATTTCTTCAGCAGCATTTATTCGCTGTTTGAATACTATACTTCCGACAAAACTTAAACACTGAATCACAACATATGTAGACGACATTCTTATTGCAGAAGCTAACTGGCCTGAACATAATCTGATTCTGGAACAACTGTTGCAAACTTTTCGTGCACAAGGACTCACAGTTAATCTTAACAAATCGGACTTTGGCAGAACTCCCATAAAATTTCTTGGACATGTAATTTCAGCAGAAGGCATTGCGCCTGACCCGGAAAAACTTTAAGCTTTACGTGACATTACTGTTCCAACGACAAAGAAACAATTACGCAGCTTTCTGGGTTTAATTATCTTTTTCCGTAAATTTATTCATTACTCTGCTTTAGACACCCCTAGATTATGCCAACTGATGGGTAAAAACACTATTTGGTCCTTGGACAGCCAAGCGCAGTCTGAATTTGTCAATCTGAAACAAGCTTTGTTGAACGCATCACTTTTATCAAACCCAGATCTTACTAGAAATTTTTCCATTGTCACCGACAGTTCTAACACAGCTTTAGGCGCACACATTTTTCAGGAAATTGAAGAAGATGGTATACAGTAATTAAAAACATCACCTTTGCAAGTCGCATTCTGTCACCTACTGAAGGCAATTATTCTGTTACAGAACTTGAAACATTATGTGTTGTATGGGCATTTACGAGATTTAGGCATTTTCTTTAGGGAAGACATACGACCGTTTACACAGATCATAGAGCTATACAGGATTTTACTTTCCGCAAAGTTTACACACGACAGGTTAAGCAGATGGAAACTTTATTTACAGGAGTTTAATTTTACAATTGTTCACATTCCCGGTACACAAAATATTGTAGCAGACGCACAATCCCGCTCTCTCAGCAACAATAAGCAAGACATCGCAACCAACTTCTGCCAAGCAAATTCTAGCGTCATGTTTATTCAACAAGTCGCATTCGAAAATTTCATTTCATCGTCATTACGAGACATAGCACAAGAGCAGAGTAAAGACAACGTATGGAAAGAAATTACACACCATGGCAAGATAAGAATAACGTTACCATTAGAAACCATTACACTGTACGCAATAACATTCTGTTCCGCCGCTCTCACCCTGACGGCAACAACTGGTTATTATGCATTCCTGTCGAACTTGTTTACAAATTAATTTGGTATACTCATTTGAGTTACTCACATTTTGGAGCCAGAAAATGTTTTCTTATACTGATACAGAACTGTTATTTTGCCAACATGGAGAAACGTATTCGACGAGATTTAGCGTCATGTAAAATCTGCCAGAAAGCTAAATCAGACACGACTTCACATATTCCTCCGTTACATCCTATTGTACCCGTTAAATTAAGACACATGGCCGCTGTTGACATTTTTGGTCCGATTCCCAGAACTAATTTTTTGCTATATCTTTGTCGATATTGAACTCACTTCGAAATTTGTTACCTTCACTCCGTTACGCAAAGCTACTGCTAGATCTGTTTCGAATGCATTTGTAAAACATTTTCTGTTGCATGTAGGGCATGTATTGAAAATAATTTCCGACAATGGACCACAGTTTCGATCTGCGTTATGGACACGTATGTTACGAGCTAGAAACATTTCTCCGACCTTTATATCCAACTATCACGCTTCTTAGAACCCTTGTGAACGACTAATGAAAGAAACTGGTAAACTATGCAGAATATACTGCCATAGAAAACATATTGATTGGGACATACACATGCTCTCATTTTAGGATGTAATTAACTCCATACCAAATGCATCTACTATGCTATCTCCGACTGTTATATTGAAAAATGTTGAACCACCTAACAAAATTAAAGAATTAGTATCTTTTCCTACAACTCCATGAAATAATTGACATTGCGTTCAACAACATCAAACATGCCGCAGAGCGCCGGTGACGGCAGCAGAAACTGGTTTGTACACACCGAGACTTTCACATTGGACAAGATATTAGTACGCACGCATTATTTATCCAACAGAGGAAAGAGTAGATGCAGTAAATTTGAGCTTCTGTACGCAGGTCCATATACACTCCTGGAAATTGAAATAAGAACACCGTGAATTCATTGTCCCAGGAACGGGAAACTTTATTGACACATTCCTGGGGTCAGATACATCACATGATCACACTGACAGAACCACAGGCACATAGACACAGGCAACAGAGCATGCACAATGTCGGCACTAGTACATTGTATATCCACCTTTCGCAGCAATGCAGGCTGCTATTCTCACATGGAGACGATCGTAGAGATGCTGCATGTAGTTCTGTGGAACGGCTTGCCATGCCATTTCCACCTGGCGCCTCAGTTGGACCAGCGTTCGTGCTGGACGTGCAGACCGCGTCAGACGACGCTTCATCCAGTCCCAAACATGCTCAATGGGGGACGGATCCGGAGATCTTGCTGGTCAGGGTAGTTGACTTACACCTTCTAGAACACATTGGGTGGCACGGGATACATGCGGACGTGCATTGTCCTGTTGGAAAAGGAAGTTCCCTTGCCGGTGTAGGAATGGTAGAACGATGGGTTCGATGACGGTTTAGATGTACCGTGCACTATTCAGTGTCCCCTCGACGATCACCAGAGGTATACGGCCAGTGTAGGAGATCGCTCCCCACACCATGATGCCGGGTGTTGGCCCTGTGTGCCTCGGTCGTATGCAGTCCTGATTGTGGCGCTCACCTGCACGGCGCCAAACACGCATACGACCATCATTGGCACCAAGGCAGAAGCGACTCTCATCGCTGAAGACGACACGTCTCCATTCGTCCCTCCATTCACGCCTGTCGCGACACCACTGGAGGCGGGCTGCACGATGTTGGGGCGTGAGCGGAAGACGGCCTAACGGTGTGCGGGACCGTAGCCCAGCTTCATGGAGACGGTTGCGAATGGTCCTCGCCGATACCCCAGGAGCAACAGTGTCCCTAATTTGCTGGGAAGTGGCGGTGCGGTCCCCTACGGCACTGCGTAGGATCCTACGGTCTTGGCGTGCATACGTGCGTCGCTGCGGTCCGGTCCCAGGTCGACGGGCACGTACACCTTCCGCCGACCACTGGCGACAACATCGATGTACTGTGGAGACCTCACGCCCCACGTGTTGAGCAATTCGGCGGTACGTCCACCCGGCCTCCCTCATGCCCACTATACGCCCTCGCTCAAAGTCCGTCAACTGCACATACGGTTCACGTCCACGCTGTCGCGGCATGCTACCAGTGTTAAAGACTGCGATGGAGCTCCGTATGCCACGGCAAACTGGCTGACACTGACGGCGGCGGTGCACAAATTCTGCGCAGCTAGCGCCATTCGACGGCCAACACCGCGGTTCCTGGTGTGTCCGCTGTGCCGTGCGTGTGATCATTGCTTGTACAGCCCTCTCACGGTGTCCGGAGCAAGTATGTTGGGGCTGACACACCGGTGTCAATGTGTGACATTTTACTTTAAATGAAGATTGGTACTCATATAGACTAGGCAGTTCCACATCTAAAAGAATTTTGTAGGATTTCATTATTATAAAAAAAGTAAAATAAAATAAAAAAGTTACGAGCTTTGTTTCTACAGTGCTCTTGATTGTACACTGTGTAGTGCTGATATTTTTAATGAATTTAAATGTTCTGTTGTAAATCTGTGATGTTAAATAGTTTTATGACAAACAAATATGTACACATGTTTTAGTCTGTTGTGCTGCATATACACAGAGATTAGGTTTAATGCTACTAAACATATATATACATTTGTGTATATACATTGTTGTGCTGGATGTACACATAGATATGATTTAACACCAATACTTTCATCATTTACCTCTCACTTCCTGTAAGCTTGGTTTGTACACCGATAAACTCTGGTATCTCTAAGCTGTCCAGAAGAGTTAATACTGGTTCAGATCACTTCTTATTGGTGTCAGTAACTGACATCTAAGCAAAATGGTAAAAACCGAAGAACCCAATTAAAAACCAAAAGTACAAACAGGTTCTTAACGTTTACCTTTTAGAAGATGGCAGCACAAGAGATTTCTACCAAAAGCGGATGACTAAAAAATTAGCAAACTTAGGAACGTTGGAAGATGTGGAACAAGATTGAGAAAAACTTAAGCACAGCTGTATCGAACATAGCGAGGTTCTGCGGGAGAAAAGGAAATATAGTAAATGTAGAGGAGTAAAGATTTGGAAGCCGGAGATGTAAATAACGATTATAGAAAACAAGAAGCTTTCAAGAGCTACGTAGAAAGCTGGTAGAAAGTATAATTAATATCAAGAGAAGAGAAATAATGGGAAATGCAATAATTTGGAAAGGGCATGCAGAATCATAGGAACGCTTTATTAG
Organism: Schistocerca gregaria; assembly: GCF_023897955.1. Taxonomy (NCBI): domain Eukaryota; kingdom Metazoa; phylum Arthropoda; class Insecta; order Orthoptera; family Acrididae; genus Schistocerca; species Schistocerca gregaria. The sequence continues at coordinate 799,186,517 of NC_064921.1, read as the reverse complement.
GAATACAAAGCATAACGTACAACGCAGAAAAATTATCGCTTATAAAGTCATGAAATCGCTCAACAGAAAAGAAAATGATGGAATACGAGTTAACAATGTAGGGAGAACGAATCTGTAACTCGTTATAACAAATGCAGTATAATGATATCTTAATTCAGCTCTTACCTGAACTAAATGACAGAAAAGGATGGACAATATTGTTGTGAGAGAACTGATGGAAGCTCTCAAAGCTACAAAAAATTGAACAGCTCTGATTTAGATGATGTTACTATGGAACTGTGGAAACATGGAGCGTTATTCCTACTTATAAGTTTTCTTCACATGTTTAATTAATTTTGGAGAAATAAGAAGGCGCCAAAAGACTGACGGAGAGCCGAAGTAATCTCTATCTTTAATAGGAGCGATAAGAATAAATGTAGTAACTATCAAGGAGTAACCATACTGTATTCAGGCTATAAATTATATGTCAAAATCCAGACTGCAAGACTTAAAGGTATCATGGAAAAGCTAATACCTGAACAACAGTCAGGTTTTTACACTGTAACAAGTTACAGAAAGGGCACGAGGGCTCAATAGGGAAACCTGTCTTACTTTTATGGATTTTGAGAAAGCATTCGATAAATTAGAACAGAGAAAAGCTATGTAATACCACAGGTGCAGGAGAAATCTGCGGGCTTCACGGTCGCAAAACTGTCTGAGCCTCGGATTCAGACACTCCACTCCACGCTATGACAAAGGAACCCAGTCTGTTCTGTCGACGATGCTACAGATGGTGATCTCCGCCTTCAACTCGCAAGAAAGACTGGCAGTGTTTACCATTTCAGCCATCTGCTCGAAAGCAGAGAGAATCTCATCCTAATCCAAAGTAACAACATCATTGTTCCAACATGAGCCATCACCTGCAGACGTCTGCACCATGTGCTCTTCATGGAGTCCGAAAGTACCCTTTCTATATCTGGAATCACTCCTCCTTGTTTCCAAACAGGGTGCATACTGGATTCCTTCCCCTCCTTGGTAACCACATCGCTATGGAGCACGATTACACGTCTAACTCTGGAGCTACCAGCTGCCAGTAAACTCACCCTCTGTGAATATCCAGACCTTGCAGGCCGAAAGGCTTCTTCTGGAACAGGGCGAGCGACTGCATATAGCTTACAGATAAATAGGGCCGGAAAGCTGTTCTTGGAGCAACTTCCTCCTTGACCACAGGTGAGGGGGCAACCTCAGTAGTGGACCGATCTTGGGAACACGTGGTACGTGCCCCACAGACCAAAGCCAACACCGCCTGGAGCTCTGTTTGAAGGATCATCAGCTCACATCGCATCTGAATACACCATTCACAGTCCTTACCTATACCAAAAAACGGCAAAACTGTACATTACACAGTTATGCGAATGGAAGACTGTGCCTAGTAACCACACAAACATGCAATATATCAAAAAAATAAACTAATATCCACATAGATAACTGAAAATAAGTAGTTCCTGTTTGAAATTCGCAAATATATTTCACAAACGAACGGCCTACTCGCCTTTATATGCATCAGGTACGCAAAGTCCTCTCTCACTGACAGGTAACCGTTTGAAACGTACATGGTGTTCTGGGCATTGTCGTCTTGTCCGTGGGTCACAAAATCACGGCGCTAGAAAATTTTTAACGAAAACGTCATACATAGCTGCACGAGAATCGGATGTTTAGCGGTGACAGGCAGTATTCTATGCTATTAGTCTGTCGCTGAAGTACCAAGAATGCTTCGAGAAGTGATATAGTTCTTTCGACACAACGCAGAGTTCAGAAGCTGTTGCGTTACGCAACAGGCCGCCCAGTGAGAGAGATAAGTGCTGAAAAACAGAAGGAAAAAAGCACTGTTTGTAGCTGCCTGCCGATTTGTCTGCTGAGGAATTCCCTATAGCTTTAGGTCAAGTGCACGGATGACAGATGGCTGCCTTTATCTGGCCGCAGGAGCATTTCACTCAGCCGTGACCGTCAGCTGGCTGGCTGGAATCGACGTCCTCTTTTATCCATGTCGAGGTATGAAGCGTTTCACGCCGTTCACTGTAAGAGAGCCATTGCAAACGAGTTTATCCGATACTGAATCTTGAAACAGCAGTACCACAGAGGAAAATAACTTAATACTCTGCTAATCAGTCAATGTTACACGTCGTGACAATACTGGACACGAGAATTAACGCTATATCATATTTTGATGTGTTAGCGATTTTTCTACATAGTCGCCACTCAAATTTAAAGATTGTTCGTAGTGCTCCACAAACTTTCCTGGTGTTCTGCATAATCAATTGTCGCCATGTTGTGTAACCACTCACTAACGTTGTCTTCCAGTTCGTTGTCATTTCCATATTGCTTTCCATTCAAAAAATCTTTCGATTTGGTAATTTTTGTATATGTCGTAGCAAGCCTAGAGGAGGCTTCTAGAGGAGGTCGAACGGATATTGCGACGTACATGTTGACAATTATTGAACTGAATGAAAAAAATGCACATTAGTTACGAACTACGACGTGTACGCACTTTATTCAACATGTAAACGTCACTACAAATATTTAGATTTAGGTTATGACATGTGCGATATACCCGCCATCATTGACGATGATGTGGCACAGACGAGCGAAATCCTGCATGATGCGCTGAAGCGTCGGACCATCGATCCTGTCGATGACCTCCTAAATGGCTGTTTTCAGCTCAGCAATGGTTTTGAGGCTATTTCTGTACGCCTTGTCCTTCCATATAGCCCCACAAAAAGGAGTCGCATGTGTTCAGATGCAGAGAATGTGGCGGCCAATCGAGTTCCACGCCAGTGGCCTCTGGCTACCCCAGAGCCAGAATGCAGTCCCTAAAGTGCTCCTCCAGAACATCAAACACTCTGCCGCTTCGATGGGGTCGAACTCCGTCTTGCATCAAGCACATCTTGTCGATATCAGGATAACTTTGGATAATGGGGATGTCACCATCCCATCAAGGAATATCCTACCGATTATTTCGGAACTTGACACTGCACACCATACAGTCACCTCTTAAGGGAGAAGAGAGTTCTCGATCGCGAGATGCGGTATCTTAGTTCCCCAAATGCGTCAGTTTTGCTTATTGATGGACTCCTTCTTCACTAAACCAAATCATGCTTGCGCTTACTAATTCCCATAATACTCCGCGACCAACCGGGCAGTTTGAACGTCCTATCACAAACCGTTCAGAAGTTATGATAATTTTATTTCACATAGTTCAGTAACTGTCACCGTGCATAAAGCATATCAGTTCCATTCATTAAAACACTTTAACACAGGATACTTATCTTCAGTAGAAATACACGTCCATATGAGAGAATATGTACAGTCACACTCACAGAAGACAATGATACACTACTGGCCATTAACATATCTACACCACGAGATGACGTTCAACAGACGCGAAATTTAACCGACAGGAAGAAGATGCTGTCATATGCAAATCATTAGCTTTCCAGAGCATTCACACAAGTTGGCGACGGTGGCGACATCTACAACGTGCTGACATGAGGAAAGTTTCCAACCGATTTCTAATACACAAAACAGCAGTTAACCGGCACTGCCTGGTGAAACGTTGTTGTGATGCCTCGTGTAAGGAGGAGAAATGCGTACCATCACGTTTCCGACTTTAATAAAGGTCGGATTTTGGCCTATCGCGATTGCGGTTTATCGTATTGCGACATTGCTGCTCGCGTTGGTCGAGATCTAATGACTTTTAGCAGAATATGGAATCGGTGGGTTCAGGAGGGTAATACAGAACGCCGTGCTGGAGCCCAACGGCCTCGTATCACTAGCAGTCGAGATGACAGGCATCTTATCCGCGTGGCTGCAACGGATCGTGCAGCCACGTCTCGATCCCTGAGACAACAGATGGGGACGTTTGCAAGACAACAACCACCTGCACCAACAATTCGACAGCGTTTGCAGCGGCATGGACTGTCAGCTCGGAGAACATGACTGCAGTTACCCTTGACGCTGCATCACATACAGGAGCGCCTGCGATGGTGTACTCAATGACGAACCTGGGTGCACGAATGGCAAAACTTCATTTTTTCGGATGAATACAGGTTCTGTTTACAGCATCATGATGGTCGCCTCCGTGTTTGGCGATATCGCGGTCACCGCACATTGGAAGCGTGTATTCGTCATCGCCATACTGACGTATCACCCGGCGTGATGGTATGGGCTGCTATTGGGTACAATTCTCGGTCACCTCTTGCTCGCATTGACGGTACTTTGAACAGTGGACGTTACATTTCAGATGTGTTACGACCCGTGGCTCTACCCTTCATTTGATCGCTGCGAAACCATACATTTCAGCAGGATAATGCAGGACAACATGTTGTAGGTCCTGTACGGGACTTTCTGCATACAGAAAATGTTCGACTGCTGCCCTGGCCAGCACATTCTCCAGATCTCTCACCAACTGAAAACGTCTGACCAATGGTGCCCAAGCAACTGGCTCGTCACAATAAGCCAGTCAGTACTCTTGATGAACTGTGGTATCGTGTTGAAGCTGTATGGGCAGCTGTACTTGTACACGTCATTCAAGCTCCCGCATGCCCACTATACGCCCTCGCTCAAAGTCCGTCACCTGCACATACGGTTCACGTCCACGCTGTCGCGGCATGCTACCAGTGTTAAAGACTGCGATGGAGCTCCGTATGCCACGGCAAACTGGCTGACACTGACGGCGGCGGTGCACAAATGCTCCGCAGCTAGCGCCATTCGAGGGCCAATACCGCGGTTCCTGTTGTGTCCGCTGTGCCGTGCGTGTGATCATTGCTTGTACAGCCCTCTCGCAGTGTCCGGAGCAAGTATGGTGGCTCTGACACACCGGTGTCAATGTGTTCTTTTTTCCATTACCAGGAGTGTATATTTGTCCAATGAATACCCGGTTATCATCTGCATTTCTTCTTGGTGTAGCAATTTTAATGGCCAGTAGTGTAATTGTTGTACTGAATAATACTGTAATGCGACGCCGCTCTATTTCTGTCTTGTACTGAATGCGAATCAGATATCACTTTCATTTAACTTTAAACTCCAGTACACATTTCTGATTAATGACAGTCGTTCACTGCTGAACCAGAACCACCAGGATGCAGCTGTAATAGCCTGCTATCAAAGAGTGGGGTCAGCGGCGCTGTGCTCTGACGTAACTAGACTTCCTGCAGCGGCAGCGTGCGGAACCTCTTAACCAGGGCCGGCCAAACGGTGCACAGTGTGCAGACGTGCGGAAGTGCTGCACTTTGCGCCCGTGTGCGACAGCGACATCTGCTATTAGTCATGTGTCCTAAACGAACGGCGGCGGCTCCACTTCCCTGTGGTACAAGCAAGAACGCAACATATCCAGTCTCGTTTACCCCTGGTGACCGTAATGGCAAGTACTGAGAAAAAGCAAAGGACGGGAGATCTATGTTCTCAGTAGTTTAAAAATGACTGGGAACGGCAATCCTTTTTTGTAGCCGTTGGTGAAAACTCACAGTGTTCGCTGTGCCGCCGAATAATAGGCATCCGGCGTAAGTTTTCAATTGAAAGACATTACAATACATATCACAAAGACAGTTAAGAACGGCAAGCAAAATTAAATGTCCTTCAGAAAATGGATGAGACACATCAACTCGATTTTACTGTACGTCAAAGTAACTGGCACTTCTTGAATTCTTAGTTTATTGTGTTACATTTGTGTCTGTTTTACTGTACGGTGTACAATGTACTGTTTTCAATTTTCCGGAATGACAACGACACTAAATCTTCACTGCGAGCAAGTTTTAAAATCGCATTAAGAATTGCACAATCTGGGAAACCCTTTTCGGAAGGGGAATTTGTGAAGCGGTGTCTGATTGATGCTGCAGAACTTGTGTGTCACACGAACGTTAGCAGGTTTCAAGAAATCCGTCTACCCAAACAAACAGTGACAAGACGTATCAGTGCTATGGCCGGCGATCTGCACAGGCAGCTAATAAATAAGGCTAAATACTTTGTTGCTTTCTCTGTTGCGCTAGATGAAGTAACAGATCTTACAGTTACAGCCCAGGTTGTGATATACATACGAGGTGTCGATAACACACTTTTTGTAACAGAGGAGCGACATCTGTGCGTAGAAACATGCACTACATAAACGCTGACGGTTGCAGCGTGCACGCTGTGATCCGTGACCCGGAAGTTGCACATGTGCAAGAGCACTGCACTCGTGCAGAATTTCTGGCCGGCCCTGCTCTTAACGGTGTGTCTTCGTCGACGTCTATCATTCGTGGCTACGTCTGGCAGCTTGTGCTTCCGTCTGCAGGTACCAACTTTAACAGGTGGCTCCGCTGTTCGGACGACACAGCAGTAATCACTCGGGACCGTTTTGGGTCTATCAGGCGGGTGTTCGAGAACTTCTTACTAGACAAGATTACGCGCCATTTGTTTTTAAGGGCGTGGCGCAGTCGGTGAAGGATCTGGCAGTAGGTCGATACATTTATCGTTTTTCGTCTAGGCACAAAGTTCAAGGTGAGGCTCCCCTTTCGACCCGAAAACACTTACCCGCAACTTTAAGGGTGCTCAGAATATGTTTGGCTATTTTTGCTCTTTTTGGGAATTGAGAAAGTAGTCATTACACTGACCGATTTCTGGACTATTGTGTGAAATCCAGGTCTCGTCACCATGGACAATGTGATTCAAAAGCTCCTCGACACCCTTATCATTGCAACATATATCAGTGTAGTTCTCGTTTAATGCTTTTTGTGTTACTGTGTGAAACGTTGAGAAACGGACTTACAGCATCCTTTCCCACACCCCAACTCACAACTACGAATTTGAGGAAAAACTAATCTAGAAAATTTCAGGAAAGCACAAACTCAGTCAATTGACAGTGAAACCCTTTTCGTCCATGCTCCCTTTGAGTTCGTCAGTCACGACTGTAGGTCGGCCTGATCGTTCTCCGTCATGAATATTCGTTCGTAATCATTCGTGAGAATTTCCAGCCGTAACTCTTAACGCAATTATTTTTAACATTTGTGGATAATGAATACAATCTGAAGGGAATTTAGGTAAAGAAGACAGTAGTTGAGCGGCAGTAAAAATTGCTGTTTTGAAGAGCGCGCCGCAGCGCGTAGTGTGAAGCAGTCGCCCTCCGTTTCTGGCGGTGGCGCCGCTGCGGCAATCGCAGCTTTGGTGTCTCCCTCTGGTGGGAAAGCGGAAAGGTTGCCTGTCCACGTGTATTTAAGGGGCGCTATGAGCTCGCCAAGGGGTCAGTCTGGGTCAGTCTCTCGTCCCCAGCTTGCTAGTCTATCTCTCGTCCTTATTTGTCAGGCAGTTAGTGTCTGTCTGTCGTTCGGAGTGCTAGTATGCCTGTCGTTCGGATCAACCTTTAAAGCCGGCAAAATGAGAGTCTTTCCACTCCGCCAGTAAGAGAACTCAGCGAGTGGTCGCCCGGTCGGGGCTAAGTTCCTACATCTGAGTCTGCGCGTTAGGCCGCCAGTCTACTCGAGTTTGCTCAGGCAATGGTCATTGGCGGTTGGATGGATCGGTTGGTGGGTCTCGCACTGAGACACAAGATGGCTTGCCCGTATTGAGCGTCGACGCATGTGAGGTCGCCACGTGAGTCCAGTGGGCCGTGGCGTATAGCGAGAGGTAGTGACTTCGCGGTCGACACGAGAGCAACAGGAGTCAACCCACGACATCGGTCTGGCCAGTGCGAGCTGCGACCTGAGACGGGAGATCGGCGCGCCTTCCTGCGTCCGTTGAAGCGGCTGGCAGCGGACGGTTCCGGAGAGCGAGTTGGGGGTGCTGCGCCAGGTCTTCTCGAGAAATCTGCAGTTTAATAGAAGTTGGCGATATGTTGTTTGATTTACTCTTGTTAAATTCTACTTGTTTTCTTCGTGAGGTCACCAGCCGTTTTGCTTTGGGGTCGTCCCACCATTCTTCTCCGTTTGCTCACCCGCGGGAAGGTGGTTGTTTATAAATCGGGTGGTCTGTTTTATCCCTTGTGGAGTACGGGCGGGTTACAGCAACCTGCCGTTCGGGTAGTTCGGTAATCTCCCTATCAATCTACCGTACGTTACCAGCTGCCTCTGTCATGTTTGTCGGATTTGGTGTGTTAACGAATGTATTGCTTGGAGTGCAACGGCCTACTACCTGAAATATGTTTTGTTCTTTGGAGACTTTGATACACTCCTGGAAATTGAAATAAGAACACCGTGAATTCATTGTCCCAGGAAGGGGAAACTTTATTGACACATTCCTGGGGTCAGATACATCACATGATCACACTGACAGAACCACAGGCTCAGAGACACAGGCAACAGAGCATCCACAATGTCGGCACTAGTACAGTGTATATCCACCTTTCGCAGCAATGCAGGCTGCTATTCTCCCATGGAGTCGATCGTAGAGATGCTGGATGTAGTCCTGTGGAACGGCTTGCCATGCCATTTCCACCTGGCGCCTCAGTTGGACCAGCGTTCGTGCTGGACGTGCAGACCGCGTGAGACGACGCTTCATCCAGTCCCCAAACATGCTCAATGGGGGACAGATCCGGAGATCTTGCTGGCCAGGGTAGTTGACTTACACCTTCTAGAGCACGTTGGGTGGCACGGGATACATGCGGACGTGCATTGTCCTGTTGGAACAGCAAGTTCCCTTGCCGGTCTAGGAATGGTAGAACGATGGGTTCGATGACGGTTTGGATGTACCGTGTACTATTCAGTGTCCCCTCGACGATCACCGTAGGTGTACGGCCAGTGTAGGAGATCGCTCCCCACACCATGATGCCGGGTGTTGGCCCTGTGTGCCTCGGTCGTATGCAGTCCTGATGGTGGCGCTCACCTGCAAGTCACCAAACATGCATACGACCATCATAGGCACCAAGGCAGAAGCGACTCTCATCGCTGAAGACGACACGTCTCCATTCGTCCCTCCATTCACGGCTGTCGCGACACCACTGGAGGCGGGCTGCACGATGTTGGGGCGTGAGCGGAAGACGGCCTACCGGTGTGCGGGACCGTAGCCCAGCTTCGTGGAGACGGTTGCGAATGGTCCTCGCCGATACCCCAGGAGCAACAGTGTCCCTAATTTGCTGGGAAGTGGCGGTGCGGTCCCTTACGGCACTGCGTAGGATCCTACGGTCTTGGCGTGCATCCGTGCGTCGCTGCGGTCCGGTCCCAGGTCGACGGGCACGTGCACCTTCCGCCGACCACTGGCGACAACATCGATGTACTGTGGAGACCTCACGCCCCACGTGTTGAGCAATTCGGCGGTACGTCCACCCGGCCTCTCGCATGCCCACTATACGCCCTCGCTCAATGTCCATCAACTGCACATACGGTTCACGTCCACGCTGTCGCGGCATGCTACCAGTGTTAAAGACTGCGATGGAGCTCCGTATGCCACAGCAAACTGGCTGACACTGACGGCGGCGGTGCACAAATGCTGCGCAGCTAGCGCCATTCGACGGCCAACACCGCGGTTCCTGGTGTGTCCGCTGTGCCGTGCGTGTGATCATTGCTTGTACAGCCCTCTCGCAGTGTCCGGAGCAAGTATGGTGGGTCTGACACACCGGTGTCAATGTGTTCTTTTTTCCATTTCCAGGAGTGTATTATTGCCTATGATCTTGAGAGGCGGTATCTGTGTACTGTAGAGCATCTTAACTATTGTTTGGCCAACTTTGTAGAATTTTATATAAGATTGCATTTCATGGGCCTTTATTTAAATGATCATTTTAGTATATAAAGTTGCCACCCTTTCACCGTAAGACTTTTCTTAGAAGTTAAAATCAAGTTGCACCTTCAGTGGCAAGGTTAATATTTTAATTCTTAGAGTTTTGTGCCATTTCCATCCCTCCTACGGGAGGTTCATGGTTTGTGTAAATTGTTAAAACTCTTAGTTTAAAGTTATCTGGTGTGTTGCACATTTGCATCAGTGCACGTCTTTCAGAGGCTGTTGTGAGTGGTCGTAACTATGGCCGTGTCAAAAGGGAGCGGCAAGGTTCTCTGCCCGAAAGCTCATACTGTCAAAACTTGTTTCTTTCTGCCTCTGAATAAACCTTAACTTTGATATTTAGAGGGTGCTTTTCATTATAATTTTAAATCTGTTTCTTTTAAAAAATGCTTTAAGGCACTATTAAAGTGAATAAAATTCCCATTTGTTGAAAGGAATTCCGTTATGATTTCACCAGTTACTCCCTGGCAACTACGTCCATGCTTATATAGTATGATTAGGGTGTGTTAATGTTTTTGATGAATCGCTAGTAAATAAAATAAATTGTTAAGAATATTCTATGAAAATAAATCACGGTTCAGTAATGAAAATAGATTATCTCTCTCTCTTTCTTACACAATGAACTAGTTACCGAGTTTCTCTACGTAAAATTCGTTGGTTTTTGCTAAAATTAATGATGGGAAGTGGAAAATCCACCGGAAACGTAAAATAAAACTTAGTATATTAATAATCGACACGATACTTGCGAAGCCAGTGAAACTGTACATCGCATGATGTTTACGGAAGCAGGAAGCAGATCGGAATGCCTTATGAGTCACGTTGTAAGTAGGCTGTTTAAGTGTGTATATGTTGGTAACGCTATGTAGCGCTCTGTATTAAAACTCTGACTGCTCTGTGTGCAGTATCTAAGAGACTCTCTGTGGCTGGTCGGACTTGCTGTTGGGGGTGATCAATCAGCAGTGATGGAAGTTGTATTTGAGGAGTCAACAGTGATGGAGGTTAGAGGTTATAATTAGCAGTGTTGGAGGTTAGTAGTCTTAGCCCGATCGGACGATCTGGACGTGTCCGAGCTTCAGATTGGATATTATTCATGATTATATAATTTTTGGAACAGAATGTCATGCAAGATTATATAATTTTTGAACTGGTTGTCACATTATTAAGGTAAAAAAGTATATTGTTAGCTTTGCAACAAAATCTTTCCTTTGCTCACCATATGACTATTAGTAGTTAGAGCCAACAGTAGTTAAAATCTTATTTAGCTGGCTGTATTTGCACTAGCTGTATTGCAGTAGTTCATGTAATGAAGATTTTTGTGAGGTAAATGACTTACGAAATGTATAGGTTGTTGTTAAGATTTCTACTAATTCAGGGCCAGTCTTTTGAGTTAATCTGAAAGTAGTCAAATCGCGTTACCGTTGAATATTGTGAGTAATTAATGAATAGGAGAAGTTAGAGTTCCGTTTCTCAGGGCAAATTCTGTAGATCAGTGTTGATATGATAAAGAAAAGCAAATAGACCGTATAGTCTATTTCACTCAGCAATATAAGCAGAAAATTTAAATAAGAAAGCTTCACCTATCTACCCTTAGCTGAGGGTACCTCACTGGAATCTTCTGATTTTTCTTGTAGCTTGAATAATTAGTGCTTGATTGGAAATTAGTTATTGTTATTGTTAGTGCGTAATTGTATAGAGAATTCCCTTTGTAGTTGTAGTTTCTTATTGTTGTACTGTATTGCAATAAGCAAAGCATTTGTAAGATGCATGTGGATTTGCATTAAGTATCTCGCAGTCCTTTTGCAAATAATTAGATATTTATTATTTTCAGTGCTATTTGAGTGTGTCTTTTTATTGTTGCTTGTCATATTGTTTTCTATGTGTTACTGTTTAAATTAGTGTGATAAGCAAGGCATATGAAAAGCGCAACACTAGGCTGCAAAGCTAATTGAGAAACGATAGTAACGATGAGCTTAGCTTGTCAGCACCGCCTTGTAATTTAGTGACAAATGTTCAAAATAATTTGGTAATTGCGCATAGGGACATGGACCATGCAATAAATAACGGTGTAGATAGTGAAATAATTAGTGAACAGGGAAGTATTGTCGATCGATTGGTTGGCAACAGTTCATCTCAGGAATGCGAAATGATAGAAAAAAATATTGCTAATACTGTAGATTCAAATTTTGCATCATTACTCTTTTCTCAATTAAGTCAAGATTCATTCTCTGCTTTTCAAAATACGAATATTGCCGATGCAAATGCACTGCCGAAAAGCATGAAAGTGTTGCAGACACTAATACATTGTTATTACAATTTATGCAACAAATGGAACAAAATCTTCAGAAGTTAGACATAATTGAGCAAACAATTGAACAAACACGTGAAGATTTAACTGAGTTACTTAAAATCGAATCTAAATGTCAAAAAGTTTATAAAGATGTAAAAACAAATTTGTGAACATTTTCAGACTATTTTTTCGCGACATGAAAACGCATTACAGAATCATGAAGCAGGCATAAAAGACCTGCAGATTATTGTGCACGAAAATCACGACACCTTGCATGATAAAATTGACTCAGCTGCATCTACCGATTCGGTTACGCAACCTGCAAAAAATTAGGAAAACTTAAAGGACACAGTAGATACGATTTAGACACAAATGGACACTCTAAAGCGTGGTTTAGAAAAACACACGGAGGAAATTAACATATTATCGGAAAAAGTAGCCGAATCTTCGGATCAGCTAACTAATTTATCTACGAATTGATCTGAATGACACAGGACCGGTAGCCGTCATTGACACAGATGAGTAAAGGAAATTAGGAAATTCAAACAAAGTCAACATGCAACAAAAAAGAAAAATGTGCGAACTACAAGATCAGTTGGCTCACGTGTTAAGAGTTACATATTTCAGAGGATACTTGCGCTCCGACACGGGAAGCGGTATTTAGAAATATGGAAAGGTTACAAAGCAATAATACACATTTCGGAGATCTTGAAAGGAGTAGGCAGGGTGCACCGAAGATTGAGGTGGAACCGCCAACGAGACGTAAGGATGACCGATTTGCGACTGGGCAACACAATGACTTTCACAATAAGCACCTCATCATTACGCTTAAATTCAGAACATTCAAGAATTCTAGAAATGATATATATCCACAGGCTTGGCTTTCTCAATTTTCTTACCGCTTTCCTCATAATTGATCATTAGAGTACAACCAAACAAAAGAAAAAAAAGGTTATACCACATTTCTCGTGTAAAACCGATTATTAAGAAACAATTTGCTTTCTAATCAAACTATCCACGGGTGTACTGCCGGTCTACAGTGTCCAACGGGCACAATATTTCGGCGATCATACACGTCGCCATCATCAGGTGAACTGACGGACTGAGCTCCTGTGAACGTGCCGGCACGGAGATCCGTACGCTATGGCTGCTCAGGAGGAACTGGGTTCGGACGCGACGCGGCCGATTTAAACACCCTCCGCCCGCGGCGCACTACCTCCACTGTCCGCGCCCCGGTCGCGCGGTGTAACAGATTGCAACGGCGTCTGAGATGACGTCGGTGTGATGGCTCTGTCCGCCGTGGTGGTCACAACTTTACGTTTGCTCGATTTACTCTTGATTAACCCAATCGCTGGTTCCCAAGCCTTGCTTATAGCAACAGTCACGGTTTATGAGATCGTCATTGGTGCGAATTTCGATGGCCTCTCAAACAACGCTGTCCCAGTATCTCGACGTCTGTACCAGAATCCTCGTGCGTTCATACTCCATAGCGTGATTTTACGACAAACAATGTTCAGCGACCGCCGACTTGCTCGGATACAGAGGCACACTCGACTGATGTATCCGAGCTCTCTGTCAGTCATTTTCCTACTGAGTTTTACTTTGTATTACTCTGATAAGCCAGTTTTACCACTGATTTAGTTTTCTTGTTGCATATTGCCTTATATTAGTTGCAATGTTGCATTTGCTTTGCTAATTTGCATATACTGTTGCTTGCTTTGCCAATTTGCATTTTTGTTGCTGTTGTTGTTGTTGTTTGAGTTGAGAGGCACCCACATGCCTTGCTCATACTGTGGCATCAAGCAGTCAGGCCTGCAAGATGAGTGGTCTGCAAAGCGAGTAAATTCCTACTAATTTATCGAGTAACATGAGCTCTAGTACTCACAATTAAGTTACAAATTATTCTCCTGTTTGAATATTACGCAACGGAAACGGATAACGCACATCTGACTATTAGTAATTTACACATCTCTGACTGTTCACTACGCACTGGCTATACCAGATTTTCTTTCTTACTCAACGGCTTTGATCAACACGTGTCCATCGCACTGAATATGAATGGCGCACACATTATAAATTCTGGATATCATGACTACACACTATTCGATAAACAAGGCAATCAATCTTTTTCTTTTCACTATATTTTTTACTCTGATAAATTCTATAACCTAAACACACCATTACATTTTCTACAACAATTACACATGAGAAACTCCGCCCAGTGGGCATGGCTTTACATTGGTGATTCTCTATCTTATGTTCTCGTAATTATCTAACACTACAGTGCAATTTCTGGATAGGATGGTGGATCTTATGCTATATCTCACACTTCGACTCTCACACCCCTCATCACGAAAATTTCCTCCAGAACGAGCGGTACAAAAAGGAACATGCATAACCCACTGCCTCTGAACCTATCTTGCTACTCTCCCATGCAAACCACACATACTTAAATTACATGAAATACACCACACCGGCAACATGGAATACAACACAAGGAATAGTCACAACGTTATAATCACATTACTTGCAGCTTTCCCACTTCAATTAGTATACATCCCACTTTCACACGACACTGCCCCACTTTCCTACTATGAACTCTGTAGGATATATGTACGTCTTCCTATGCAATGCAAGCCAAGTGGCGTTGCTGGATAGACGGCTGACTCACCTTGCTTCACTCTCAGAGTATTATAGTTTGAATCAAGCGTCACATGGAAACCGCCAAGTAATATTAAGAACATATTCGTCACACACGGGAGTCCTCAACTGATACCATGGACGAGTACTTCTCTTTATCGTTTGTCTCATACACAGATTGAGACTCACACAGTACTCACCATGTGGAAGAATTCGTCTCTAATTTCAAGCCCTGCACACGCCATTTCTTAAATATTTCCAATTAATAGTACACACGCCAGTAATTCAGCTTAACTTTAGCACTCGGAAGTATTTCAACTTCTTGCTACACGTGGTTTCATTGTGACCGTTTATCATTTCTGAAGATTACTACGATCCCCTTAATATTACCTGCCTGACATTTAATTCTCCCCACAAAAGTTCCTGAAATAGAGAAATTATTACTCCAAACCACTCTTAAGTATTCCACATGCATACCATTCTCTCCACTCTTTTATCTTTACGGAGCACACCTAAGACAGGTCTTACCAACACAAGATCGAGCGCCAGAGTGCTGAAACATGGCCGCTCTTCAGGTCATCTCGCACCTCTGTCGAGGTGGGGGAAGATCATGCTACTCATTGGTTAGCCATATTTCAGGCGCTCAAAGCTCAGGTAAATTTCATCTCTTTGGTTCCTGCAAAGGTGACCAAAGGATCGTATATTGAACATTCACTATCTGTGGTTAGCAGACGACCATACATTCATTTATTTCGCAGATATCACCAAACTGAAAGTAGGGATTTATTTTGTGAGAGTGCACATGTGATCAGTTAAATAAATAAACCTTCATTCTTTCCTACACTGGTATCCGGCTTCCGTGTATTAAGTGAAATTGAGTTATTATTACAAAAAATATGTTGTTCTGACAAGAATAACGAAGAATGTTGTACCTATTTTCAATGTCGGGCGGTACTGTAACCTTTCAGAGTTAATGTGCTGCTGCATTGCCTCGTTCTCTAATTTATATATCTGAGCTCAGTAGGTTTAAGTTAGTGTAAGTGGGGGTATGTTTACAAGAAAATGAGTTGTGATGAACTGGGAAGAAATGCATTGAGAAGCTATATGATAAAGGTTTACCCAAAGACTACTGTACAATGAGGAATAATTATTTTCAATGATGAAATGAGCAGATGTAAGAAGGGAATAGTGACAATAGGTTTAGGAAGGATTTTCTTGGAAACAGATGATGAGGAAACAAATGATGAGGTAAGAAAGATATGAAACTATAAGTACAGATAAATAATTTTTTGTAGGAACAAATGTTGAAATAACAAGAAAGATCTGTGGAATGAAGTTTTGGTTGGACTGAAAAATGTTACACTGAAAACAGACCCTGCCCTTTCCTTTTGTGTTATTCCGCTATGTGTTTATGTGTATCCTTGTGTGTGTCTGTGTTCTTCAAGTCTCTGTGTGTTTACCTGATAAGATAAATTTGGTAGAATTTTTTTCGTCTAATACTAAGCTGCATTCATTATCATGAGGAATTATGTTATCCTCAAATCTAATTTTGCTTTGTAACATATTCTTCACTTTGGAAAGATGATCAGACATTATTTATTCTGTTATGTTTTCTTTTGATGCTTATGCGTCAAGTTAATGTTTCTAAGAATATTCTAATTTTCTCATTTATTTACTTATGTCACAAATCCTGTAATACTCTTGTGTATGTTTATTTCTATTCTTTTGTAAAGCCTGTATTACTACAAATGTTATCTGTATTATCATGTTCTTGGTTGTAATGATATTTCCTGTACCTTTGTAATTGTGTTCATATGCTGTAAAATTGTAATTGTATAGACACTAGTTCATCAGGTTAAGTAAATAGCAGGGATTCATTTTACTGCGCACGTTTCTGTTGCTCATACGATATGTATAAAATGTCAAAGGTTATATGGCTGTTAGTGCTTGCACGTGCGTTGATCACTCAGCAAGGGACTGGTCAATAGCATTCAATTGTGATTGTGCACCCACACAGTCACAACGGATGGCTGCTGGCCATCTCTGCAAGTACTACAGTGGGTCTCCATCTTTGGTGGCTCACTACTACCATAATCTCTTCAAGGACTACAGTGGGTTTTCACCTTCGGTGGCCCAATACTACCATAATGGTTCTGCTCTTTTGGTGGTCCATTACTACCATAATCTCTGCGCCAGCTGGGGTGGACGAGCGGTTCTAGGCTCTTCAGTCTGGAGCCGCGCGACCGATACGGTCGTAGGTTCGAATCCTGCCTCGGGCATGGATGTGTGTGATGTCCTTAGGTTAGTTAGGTTTAAGTAGTAAGTCCCATAGTGCTCAGAGCCATTTGAACCATAATCTCTGCAAGAAATACTGTGGGTCTGCTGTGTGGTGACCTACTAATTCTAGCAATATTCTTCAAGACTTCGACTGACTCTGCTGTGAGTTTGCTCTGTTGTAGCCCGTTACAAGTCTTCATGTCAAGAGTCAACCCTGTGTTTCCATTGGGAGGACAACTCTACTTCTTAAAGACTGCATGGAGGTACACTACTTGTGTGTGTGCATTTCCTTTTACTGCTCAGACTTTGTGCATAAAACTGTCATAGACTACTCTTTTGATGAATGGTTAGGACTGTCTTTAGGGACTGTGAGGTGAATATTTTGATTTATTGGCCAACAGTATATTACGAGATACTGGCAGAAATAAAGCTGTGAGTACCGGGCGTGAGTCGTGCTTCGGTAGCTCAGGTGGCAGAGCACTTGCCCGCGAAAGGCAAAGGTCTCGAGTTCGAGTCTCGGTCGGGCACACAGTTTTAATCTGCCAGGAAGTTTCATATCGATCATCTGTTAGGAAAATTTGGGACCCTTTTTGTTCACTGCAATATGACATCTTTCATAATAGTATTTCGAGTTCTACTTTCATGCTGTGAAATATGCGTGCAGACCATTTTTCCATGGCTTTAAAGCATTTCAACATATTGGTAGAGTAGCGGTTTTTGTTTTCAATTTGATGGCGAGAATATGCAGACACGTAAGTTTACTCTATGTGAATTGAATGTATATTACGATCTTTTATGGTGAACACACTCCAACTTTCAACAGTAGCTGATGATCTGCGTCTTGTAGTGACACTTCATATTTGCAATAATATTTCAAAACAGAACAGTTTAAGTGAAATTGATAATGCAGTTGCGTGGTGGGGAAACAATTTTGACCAGGAAGGGGAGGGGAGATGGTGGCGTAAGGTTTCTGATGACCAGATTTTGCGCCCACATCGTCGGTTAATATTCCGAACCGTTCCACAGGGTCAAATGAAATGGCTTCAGGCATTGTCGATGGTGATTCCTCCTTCGAACGTGGACATTACTGTCAGTGACCAACTTGCTGCCAGACTGAGATTTTCACTCTCCAGCGGAGTGTTCGCTGATATGAAACTTCCTGGCAGATTAAAACTGTGTGTCGCACCGAGGCTCGAATTCGGGACCTTTGCCTTTCGCGGGCAAGTGCTCTACCAAGTTTCAACTTGCTGCTATTTGAGAGGTCTGGAGTATGTGCAGGCACTAGGTTTTACCCTCTCCCTTCCATTCACCCATAACAACACATACACGACATTAGGCCGTACAAGCTACTGAGGATAAATACTTACGTACTAGAAAATTATTTTCTCTGCTGTAACATATTTGATGCTGCATTGGTAGGATCATTTTTTGTCAATTTGTGCCGAGGAGTCAATATTCACGTTCGGTTGAAGGAAAAGAAGGGGACACACGCACAAATTTAGGACAACTGAACCGCTTAGGAGAGATGTTGTCGACAGTTCCGTGAGAAGTCTCGGGCTCGTGCCATGTTATCAGTTGGTGCTAGCTGAGCTTCACAGATCGACATTTTGGAGCTCATCGGCACTGGAAAACTTCAGAGGACGGCAAGGGTGCCTGTTGATTGTGATCCTCTCTCGCGCCTTCTTCAATTTCTGCATCCAGTTGAACACACCTTACTGTGAAGTCTAATTCTCGCCCCACACAGAACGCACTTCACGTGGACAACCGCTTGATCAGCAAAAACCGCACACCTAGTGGTCGGGTAAACCGCTGCACCGCAGCTGCTGTCTTATACTGGAAACAGTGCGCCAACCGATGACTGCGAAATAATATGTATGTGGTGCCTCTCATCCTATGCTTGCTGCCATCTTCTATAAATACAGCATGTAGTGTCTTGGCGTTTTCGGCACAGTTATTGCCAGCTTACTGGTTTTGAATGAAGACCAAAACCTTTTTATTGGTGTGTTTCCAGTCAGAGAGCTGCAGCACCTTCACTACAATTTGTCACTGGTCGCTTTTCGGAGACACAGTAAGCTCCCCGTAGAGTTGCATCACTCTGAACTTTGTCCTGTTGACGGCGTCTGGTGTCAGAGGACTTGATCCGGCGTTCAGACGGGCGCGTGGTTGACGCGCCTGTTGTGTCACACAGTACAACTCGTCTTCCCAAAGCGCGTGGGGCCTCGTGTGGAGGAGTTGCTATGGTTAGGAGCCTACTGTCACCTTCGCCTGCGTCATTCACATAATCGTGACAACCTCTTAGCGCTCCTGTTGACGAGAACAGCGACAGGCAGTGTTGCTAACGGCAGCTGTAAATTTAACCTAAATCTTAAGCACTCGTAAGTGATGGCTAAAGTAAAACTGGTTCCGAAAATATTTGTGGCACCTGAAACTAAGCACCAGGGATGAATGAACTAAGGTGGGCTGCCTGTTGTAAGGCGATTGAAATTTTTTGAGCCCAGTTTTACTTTGGCCGTCCTGTATTTCTGATGTAGTTTCCATTGCAGGTGGGAGAATCAGCGATGATCAACGGCATGAGAATGCAAAAGCCAATGGGAACTACTGCATTAAAGAGACGCAATGTGTACCCACAGCGCATGTGGCTTGTACGGAGGACATATCGTGAGTCCTGTTTTAGTAGCTCAATCGGTAGACCACTTATCCTCGATAGGCAAAGGTCCCGAATTCGAGTCGTGGTCCGGCACACAGTTCTAATTGGCTAGGAAGTTTCATGTAGCCTATAATTGAACAATTGTCATGATGAACTCCCCTCTAGCCAGCGAAACCAGTCCCCCATTTTCATCTCCTGGAGGGAATTGCCAAGGGGGGGGGGGGGGGTCACCATGAGAAAACGATTGAATAACCATCGAAAGGATAACATTCTACGAGTCGCAGCGTGAAGTGTTACCAGTGTGAACGTGGTAAGGAAGCTAAAAAATCTGGAAAGGAAACTAGGAATCTAGTGGGGGTCAGTGAAGTGAAAGGGAAAGAAGACAACAATTTCTGGTCAGATGAGTAGGATAATATCAAGGCAGCAGGAAGTGGTATAACGAGAGTAGGATTCGTAACGAACAGGAAGGTGGGGCAGAGAGTGAGTTACTGCAAACATTTCAGTGACAGGGTTGTATGACAGGGTTGTACTCATCGGATTCGACAGCAAACCAGCACCGACAACAATGACTCAAGTATAAATGCCGGCATCGGTAACCAAAGATGAAGAGACGGAGAAAGTATACAAGGATACTGAAAGGGTAATTCAGTACGTAAAGGGAGATGAAAATCTAATAGTTATGGTGGATTGGAACGCTGTTGTAGGGGAAGGAGTATAAAGAAAGATTACAGGAAAATATGGGGTTGGTACTAGGAATAAGAGAGGTGAAAAACTAATCGAGTTCTCTAGCATGATAAATGCGAAGAAACCATGGTTAACAGAAGAAATACCTCAGTTTGTCGATGAAAGAAGGAAGTACAAAAATGTTCAGGAAAATTCACGAATACACAAAGATAAAACACTTAGGAATGAAACAAACGGGAATTTAAGGGAAGCTAAGGTGAAATGACTGCATGAAAAATGCGAATAAATTGAAGAATAAATGATTATCGGAAGAACTGACTTAGAATATAGGAATGTCAAAACAACCTTCGGTGAAATTAAACGCAAGGGTGGTAATATTAAGAGTGCAATGTGAATTTCACTGTTAAATGCAGGTTCGAATACTGACTCGGACACGGATGTTTGTGATGTCCTTAGGTTTAAGTAGTTCTAAGTCTAAGGGACTGATGACCTCAGATGTAAATTCCCATAGCGCTCAGAGCAATTTGAACCAGACTACAGACACTTCTGTACTCTTTCATCATTCAAGCTGCTGTGCTTCCTCTCTGCTCGCAGCGCGACAGAGGCTCTCCATACGCAAACACAAACAGTGGCATAGCTACTGCGATTTCGTCTTTGCTATCTACATCTACATCTACATCCATACTCCGCAAGCCACCTGACGGTGTGTGGCGGAGGGTACCCTGAGTATCTCTATCGGTTCTCCTTTCTATTCCAGTCTCGTATTGTACGTGGAAAGGATTGTCGGTATGCTTCTGTGTGGGCTCTAATCTCTCTGATTTTATCCTCATGGTCTCTTCGCGAGATATACGTAGGAGGGAGCAATATACTGCTTGGCTCTTCGGTGAAGGTATGTTCTCGAAACTTAAATAAAAGCCCGTACCGAGGTACTGAGCGTCTCTCCTGCAGAGTCTTCCACTGGAGTTTATCTATCATCTTCGAAACGCTTTCGCGATTACTAAATGATCCTGTAACGAAGCGCGCTGCTCTCCGTTGGATCTTCTCTATCTCTTCTATAAACCCTATCTGGTGCGGATCCCACACTGCTGAGCAGTATTCAAGCAGTGGGCGAACAAGCGTACTGTAACCTACTTCCTTTGTTGTCAGATTGCATTTCCTTAGGATTCTTCCAATGAATCTCAGTCTGGCATCTGATTTACCGACGATCAACTTTATATGATCATTCCGTTTTAAATCACTCCTAATGCGTACTCTCAGATAATTAACTGCTTCCAGTTGCTGACCTGCTATTTTGTCGCTAAATGATAAGGGACCTATCTTTCTGACCTGCTATTTTGTCGCTAAATGATAAGGGACCTATCTTTCTATGTATTCGCATCACATTACACTTGTCTACATTGAGATTCAATTGCCATTCCCTGCAACATTCGTCAATTCGCTGCAGATCCTCCTGCATTTCAGTACAATTTTCCATTGTTGCTACCTCTCGATACACCACAGCATCATCTGCAAAAAGCCTCAGTGAACTTCCGATGTCATCCACCAGGTCATTTATGTATATTGTGAATAGCAACGGTCCTATGACACTCCCCTGCGGCACACCTGAAATCACTCTTACTTCGGAAGACTTCTCTCCATTGAGAATGACATGGTGCGTTCTGTTATCTAGGAACTCCTCAATCCAATCACACAATTGATCTGATAGTCCGTATGCTCTTACTTTGTTCATTAAACGACTGTGGGGAACTGTGTCAAACGCCTTGCGGAAGTCAAGAAACACGGCATCTACCTGTGAACCCGTGTCTAAGGCCCTCTGAGTCTCGTGGACGAATAGCGCGAGCTGGGTTTCACACGACCGTCTTTTTCGAAACCCATGCTGATTCCTACAGAGTAGATTTCTAGTCTCCAGAAAAGCCATTATACTCGAACATAATACGTGTTCCAAAATTCTAAAACTGATAGACGTTAGAGATATAGGTCTATAGTTCTGCAAATGTGTTCGACGTCGCTTCTTGAAAACGGGGATGACCTGTGCCCTTTTCCAATCCTTTGAAACGCTTCGCTCTTCTAGAGACCTACGGTACACCGCTGCAAGAAGGGGGGCAAGTTCCTTCGATACATTCAAAGAAGCATCCCTTGCAGACTACCCAGCAATTTACAATATTTATATTATAATTACAATCAATTTGTGTACATTCAGAAATAAATACTCTTACGTCCACTACATATAAAATATATTTTCCGTAATAAAGCTTACAGATTCAGAAGTAGTGTATCACAAGTTATCAGCAGATATTAAACGGCGAAAAATATTCGATGGTGCAGAAGGTATTTTATCTGCATTTTTGGTGTTACAGGTTACAGGCGATAAGTGGTCAAGTGCAGACGTGGTTAGCGGGAATGTGAGGAATAAAATGCAACAATTTTAATACTTGCCAAGGCATTTTATGTGGTCGCGAATGGGCGCAGTACATTGTCATCAAGAGGAATGATTGTTCAAGAAGAACTCTGCGGGCTCAAGCTTGTTATACGGAGCTACGATTAAGAAGAGTCAGTTGAGATACATCGTTGACGAATATTGCCTTACATCGCACGAGCAGCAACTCATCAAAATAAAATCCGAACCGTTTCATCTTTAGATTGTACACGTCCAGCTAGCGTTGTAGTTTATCTTAAATTGAATAACACAATGTTTAATGCAGCAACTCTTATAGTGGAAACGAACTTTACTTCAATTATTTATCTAACAGGGTCCTATCCTGTCACCACTATTGACTCCAAGAATACCATCATTGAAAGAATCGGAAAATACTGAAAGTGACGAGCTTATTTAATTGCGGTAATTAAGATAAAGAAGTGCAATTTACGAAACTGGGCATTATCCTGAACTGTCGTTTAATAGAAGTGAACTTCGTTGCCTGGTAGAACAACTAGTTAAAGAATAATACCTAAAAGTAAGAGTAAAAGTACGATTAAAATAAATGTTGACAAAGTATTACTTCAGAGTAATAGTTTCATGTTTTTTTGTGTGCATCGCAAATTCTGCCCACATTTGCGAATTATGTAACAGTCTAGTGTGAAATTAGCTATTCTTCACTAAATGAAACATTACAGACTTTCCAGAAATAACTTGCTATAATAGAAAACAAATCATTAACAGTTAGCATTATAGTGAGTAACGAAAAGCTATTCATCAAGCGAGCTGTTTTGCAAAAAATTAATTTATACGTGTGTGTGTTCTGTGCTAATTATGTTGGTGTTTTTCTGCTTAACTTTAATTCATGGTATTAACTGTGTTTGCACTTCTGAGCTCTCGTCAGTGTTTTTGGTTCCGTTCTCGCCCCACTACAATTCAGTGATTAGTACGTAATTTCAGACTACAAACAATTAATAATACTGTAACTTCTACTCACACAGTAACCTGGTGACAATTCTTAAGTAATTTGCAATCTAAAATTATAACAGTTTCAGTTCATTTGTTCTAAATTTCACTACTTCCTTTTTTCCTTTTTTGTCAAAATTTCTTTCGATCGGTATCTTGCGAAAGTATTTACGCGGTAACAGTTCGGTTATTACTGCACTTGCACTTATCCGGATTTTCATTATTCTTCGGAACAGATGCCTTTCACAATATTAGGTGCACTCTTCATTTAAAAAATCCTAATTAACCGTAAGTGCAGGTCCGTTGTAACCGCATTTTGGCAACCTACTGCCAATGCACCCAAGTATATCTCCTGCTTTACCTCTAAATGCAACTATGTCGTCGTTCCATTCCATTTTACATTCCCAAAATTTGTTACTCTCTGGTATTTGGACGAAGATAAGGTACAAGAAACTAGGCCTCGTATTGAGGCATTTAGGTAGTCGTTTCTCCCTCGTTCTACTTGCGAGTGGAACACAGAAGGAAATGGCTAGTAGTGGAACAGAGTACCCTCAGCCACGCATCGCACGGTGGCTAGCGGATTATATAGATGTAAATGTAGGAATATAGGTAGACCGTACTATTTCAGTTTTCTCCATCGCCATTAACGGGGTCTGGCGAAAACATACAGAGAAAATGAAACATACCTACACCGAAGTTGTTTTCTTTCTTTAACTATCTCATACACTCTGGGACCGAATTATTAGTACTGCAGTCAATCTTTTCGTTGGTGGAGGACAGCGTACAAGGTTGTAGGTTACATTTTCCGTATAGCAACTGTCATTTGTGTCGTGGCTCTCAGCGGAACTGTTGCACCGGCCAGTGTGGCCGAGCGGTTCTAGGCGCTTCATTCTGGAACCGCGCGAGCGCTACGGTCGCAGGTTCGAATCCTGCCTCGGGCATGGATGTGTGATGTACTTAGGTTAGTTAGATTTAAGTAGTTCTAAGTTCTAGGGGACTGATGACCACAGATGTTAAATCCCATAGTGCTCAGAGCCATTTTTTTGGAACTTTTGCACAGTGATCGTAAACAGTGAAGAAATTTCAGTACGCAGAGAACCAGGTATGAACCACACACAGACTTACCGTAATATCTTTCACTGACTTCGAACTATCTCTGCATGTGTGTGATGACCCAAGGACAGAAATCCGTTACAAATCTCAGCTAGCCTCCTTCCACGTAACCGATATCTTTGGAATGCTTTTAGCTGTTTGAATTTGTGCCATTTAATCTTGCTAGCCCTTTCCTTCTAGTTGTTATCTTCACTAAGTTTTCTAGAAAACAGAAACGCAATCATAACTTACACGAGCATTGATGTATGGCAGGAATATGCGACCGCTGAACTTTGCGTCCATATTTTCCTAATCGGTATTCTTTACTGTGCTAGTGGCTTCACCCTCTAGAAATGTCGCCTGCAGTGTCGGTGATCAAGTGACCGCGCTGCCCTTATCTGCGCCGGCTAGTATTTGTCACTCGGAGATTAATTGTACAGATATTTTTACTACTGCGTGCTCATCAATCTTCTCCAGTGATCTTGCAATACCGACAGAGGTGACATACTTAATTGACTTGATTACAGCGTTAATTATCTTTCCGGACACTTGGAACGTGACTCACTCGTTATGAACATCGTTAGAAGTATATATGAAAAATTTGCATTTTGTAAGATGGGAGGTTACAAGTGCCGGTAATTATTTCTACATCTACGTGTACATCAATACTCTGGAAATTACCATGAGACGCATGGGAAAGGGTACGTCCCGCTTTACCAGTTATTGGTGTTTCTCCCTGTTCCATTCACGTGTTGAGCGCGGTAAGAATGATTGTTTGAATGCCGCTGTGCCTGCAGTAATTATTGTAATCTGATCGTCACGAACCCTATGTGAGCGATACGTAGGAGGTTGTAGCACATTCCCAGAGTGATCATACAAAGCCGATTCTTGAACCTTTAACAGACTTTCTCGAGATAGTTTACGTCTGTCTTCAAGAGTGTTCAAGTTCAGTTTATTCAGTATCTGTGTGACTCTCTCCCACGGATTAAACAAACCTGTGACCATTCGTGCTGCCCTTCTCTGTGTACGTTCAATATCTACTGTCAGTCCTATCTGATACGGACCCCACATACTTAAGAAGTATTCAAGAACCGGTCACATGAGTGCTTTGCAAGTAACCTCCTTTGTAGGCTGATTGCACTTCCTCAGTGTTCTACCAATAAACTGAAGTTTACCACGACTGCACCTATGTGATCATTCCATTTCAAATCTCTACAAAGTATCACACCCAGGTATATGTATGACTTGGCCAGTTCCAACAGTGACTCACTGATATTGAAGTCATATGATACTGCATATTTTCGTTTCGTGAAGTGCACAATTTTACATTTCTGCACATTTGTGGTACGTTTTCAGGCTCTGCATCACGTTGAAGTCTTGTCAAGATCTGACTGAGTATTTATGCAGCTTCTTTCAGGTAGTACTTCATTATAGATCACTGTATCATCTACAAAAAGCCTGATTTTACTGTATTTTTTTTCTCCAAGGTCATTAATATTAAACACGAACAGCAAGGATCCCTACACGCTTCCCAGGGGCACACTTGAAGATACTTATACATCTGACGATGGCTCTCCATCCAAGATAACATAGTGTGTCCTCCCTACCAAAAAATTCTGAATCCAGTCATAAATTTCACTTAATACCCCATAAGATGGTACTTTTGAAAATAAGGTTAGGTGTGGTACTGAGACAAATGCTGTTAGCAAACCGAGAAAGACTTCAGGTACCTGGCTGCTTTGATCACGTGAGAAAAGTGCGAGATGGGTTTCACATCATCGATGTTTTCGATGTTTGTGTGTTTGTGTAAATCGACTGTAACAATGAAAACGCGAATCTTCGAGCATGTATCTGAAAAACATACTGTTGTGCTGATACAACGCCTACTGAACCATAATACAAACTATCTTCCGCGATTTTTCAACAGGAACTTTTTTCATTTATTTTGCTATCATATCAATGATTTGTCATCTACAAGCAAAATCCAACAGTACAATTGGTACCACAATCATAAAGATGCGAAAAAAGGCGTTCAATTACATTAATTACCCAACAAAATAAATTCTAGCAGAGAAAATCTTAGTATTCTATAATATTCATTTGAATTATAAATTATCGAAACAGCTGCTGTGAGAAGATTTATTTATTTCGTATTCGTTCAGAACTACTACAAAGCTACATCCTCAGATGCTCCACAAGTAACCTAAAGAAGATGCGAAAGATACCCTTTGTAAAACATGAAAGGAGTGTCTCAGAAATCTCCATTACATTGATTAAATATTGCACTGAGTATCGAAAACAATACAGCCAACTTAAGGCTATTCTTTGCATTTTGTAAGATTATGCGATTCTCCATGGTAATAAATAAGCTCTCAGATATCAATATTACAGTCTGTGGTTGAAAGATGGGAGCACGATTCTAAGCATTTTTGTGAGATGAGGTCTGCCTGCGAGAGTAAAATTTCAGTTGGTCGAGAGTTCGGAGACAGAAGACGTGTCACGCTGTCCTCACGTCGGTGGTGGCAGATCTTACCACACTGAAGGCCTGATTTCATTTTATGTCAAAGAGAGATTTAGATGGCTTAACTACGCTTGAAGATGGAATTCAAGGTAAAATTCGCAAGCATAGGCTAGAGCGAAATTTCAAGGTTATGTTCGTGATTGTTAGCCCGAGTTTGCAGTAATCCCGTGTTTTGCTTGTCAGTTAAAGAGGCCTCCTTATCCACCAAATAATAATTATTATTCTCCACATCTAATTCATAAATATGCTTTGGTTACTAAATATTAACTAAACTTTGAAATTGAAATAATCTGTTAATTGATGTTTATAAGGCCATACTCAGGCATTTCGCCATTGTTAATACTTGTCAAACCATTATTGGTCATGACGATTTCTGAAGCTTTTAAAAAGACTTAATTTGGGAAGTCCCTTCTTACAAGTTGTTTAGTAGTTAACATGACACAAACAAACTCCTTTTTCTCAACTTCACTCTTAGTAACAACAAGCTTTAGCTGCTGCTGCTGCAAATTGCTGTAAACTACGTGAAAAAGGCAGTCATCTAAAGATGTGGCTGCTAAACGTAGGGCCAAAACAGAGACACTGACGCAATATGTCATATACTCTAATCCAGTAAATTCCGTTGCACAAGGTAGATTCTGTATCACTTGTAAATTCATATTTAAATATGCTGTCAGATAGCTTACCCAAATGTAGGTTTTAAGTCTTCCATGTAACGATCTATGAGGGTTTAAATGATAGTGAAACTGACACTCATACAAGACGCTCACAGTGCTATGCAGGTTAGACTCCGATTACTGATAGCTAAGGTTGCTTATCGACTCCATTTTCACAGACGAATATAGGCTTTATTTTGTTGCATGTACGTTACAACGTACATAGGTTAAACTATATGAAATAATTTTAATTAAATTGTAAATAAGAAAAAAAGACCACGGATCGTTTTAGACATGTAAATAAGAAAAGAAAGACCATGAACCTTTCTTAGACATGTCTAGGAAAAGTTCGTAGTCTTTCGTTTTTTCTCCTTATGTTTGCTCTTCTGTAGGTCAGTCGTTTGACACCTGAGGATTGATTTTATTCTCACGAAAATAGTTGTGAAAGAATAGGTAGTCAATAAATCTTCTCAAGGCAGCTGTTACGCTTATTTATTATTCCAATGGTTTTCTGCAGCTGTGGCTGCACCACTTAGCAAGTGATCTGCATTGTATAAAAGTCTCAAATTAACCTAGTTCTAAATGAAGACTATCATCTGAAACAGGGCATAGTGTCACGCTCTGGTTCTGTGCGAGACATTCTGCTGTTTACGAGTAGCGCTGTCTGTCAATGCATATCTTATATATTCTTTTCTATACAATCGCCACTTTGCTGAATTTAGCTGCAGTGGTGTGATACGTTAAAAAGTCATTGCCTTGTACAGCTACGTGATTACTCTCCAATTCAGACGTAAGTGACTGGCAAAGGCTTCACAGAATCACCTTCGCCCTGTTTCTCCATCATACCACTCGCGAACCGTGACTTCTCTTATTGTATTGCGAAAATTTTTCCCCATGTAAGTGGGCGTGAACAGAATATTTTGGCATTGGGAGGAGGGAGTTGGTGTACGAAATATTGGAAAATATCTCGCCGCAACGAAAAATGTCTTTATTTTGATTGTCACCCTAACTAGCGTATCATATCCTTGACACTGTGACCACATTATGTGGACTGTTATGTCCTGGTATCAGGTCACTCATGGCGTCCACCAGAGGACGTCGTCACCACGTGGGGTTCTTCGTGGCATGCAACTCTCTCAGGCTGATTCCAGGACGTGACATCGTTCTCCTGTCTACCTCTCGTATTCGAAATGCGAATGAATCGGCGACCTGTAGTAGTTCTTAACGGATCCTACGTCTATCGCGAATATTATGAGATCTATTTTATGAACTGCTCTGTTGCACATTACGACTTACAACTTATAGACTCCTCTGAATTAATAACTGAGATGTGACAGAGATATTTTTATGAACAGTTTTTATGTGCAACTAGGGACAATTTAATAAATGATTCGGACCACTGAAAAAGCTGAAGAGTAAGGAGTATTTGCTACAATTCCGGGAAAAGATGGCGATGACAGTTCCTAACACTTGGCTCCGACAATCTCGCACCTGAGTTGTTAAGTACTATAGCCGTGTCCGCTACAAAGGACTTTCCACTTGTCTAGACGATTATAATGTGGATTTCTAATTTATCTACAGAGAGATTTCACTTTAGTCTATAACTGTTTGGTATATTCTTTGAAATTTTATTTCTACCAGGTAGATGCCAGCTGTCATTTCTGACTATAAGCTCGTATAAGAAGACAAGAACTACTGATAACGACACTGGAAGAAATTCACACACCGAGACAAAAAAGTACGATATTGCAACACCTGTGGTATTCAGAATTACGATATCCGAAGTCACATTACATCGTAATTTGGAGTAACACAGACACTGCAAAAAAATGGTTCAAATGGCTCTGAGCACTATGAGACTTAACATCTGAGGTCATCAGTCCCCTAGAACTTAGACCGTAGCGGTCGCGCGGTTCCAGACTATAGCGCCTAGAACCGCTCGGCCACACCGGCCGGCTACAGACACTGCAAGATCGTATTTATCCGCTGACAATGAGGAAGTACAGTGTCTCTCCTGTACGAGAATGCACACAATGGACGTATGAGTACAGGTTATAGACACAGGGTTGTCGACATATGGAAGTCTGGGTCCAGACGTGAGTCGTACTGAGACAGGTTATTGGTAAAGCGAACGCTCGCGATAAGCGGTAAATGTGGCTACGGGTCGTCATTCCATTATACAGTTGGTGGTTATCGACATTCGCAACTGCGAATACGTTTCATGCATAAGATAAAAGGATCCATGTTCTAATTTTCTGGTGATAACTGAAATTCGTTTGTGCCACTTGCTCCGCAACACGTATTTGTGCATTTGCACGTTAGCAATTTGTGCAATAAAACAGGAATATTTACTTACGTCTGCTGCCAGTATTAACGATATAGTTTTCAGTGTGATACCGTAAGTATTTTTTGGCGTACTGCGAATTCTTACTATTCAATACATGTGGATAGTGAAATTTGCACACTTAGATTATAATCTACTTCTACATCTACATCCATACTTCGCAAGCCACCTGGCGGTTGTGGCGGAGGGTACCTTGACTACCTCTATCGGTTCTCCCTTCTATTCCAGTCTCGTATTGTTCGTGAAAAGAAAGATTGTCGGTATGCCTCTGTGTGGGCTCTAATCTCTCTGATTTTATCCTCCTGGTCTCTTCGCGAAATATAAGTAGGAGGGAGCAATATATTGCTCGACTCCTCCGTGAAGGTATGTTCTCGAAACTTCAACGAAAGACCGTACCGAGCTACTGTGCGTCTCTCTTATAGAGCCTTCCACTGGAGTTTATCTATCATCTCTGTAACGCTTTTGCGATTACTAAATGATCCTGTAACGAAGCGCGCTGCTCTCCGTTGGATCTTCTCTATCCCTTCCATCAATCCTGTCTGGTACGGATCCTACACCGGTGAGCAGTATACAAGCAGGGGGCAGCGGGTGAATAAGTGTACTGTAACCTACTTCCTTTGTTTACGAATTTCCTTAGGATTCTTCCAATGAATCTCCGTCTGCCATCTGATTCACCGACGATTAATTTTATGTGGTCACTCCATTTCAAATCATTCCTAATGCCTATTCCCAGATAATTTATCGAATTTACTGCTACCAGTTACTGACCTGCTATACTGTAGCTAAATGATAAACGATCTTTCATTTTATGTATTCGCAGCGCATTACACTCGTCTACATTGAGATTCAATTGCCATTCCATGCACCATGCGTCAATTCGTTACAGATCCTCCTGCATTTCAGTACAATTTTCCATTGTTACAACCTCGCGATATACTACAGCATCATCCGCAAATATCCTCAGTGAACTTCCGATGTTATCCAGAAGGTCATTTATATATATTGTGAATAGCAATGGTCTTACGACACTCCCCTACGACACACCTGAAATCACTCTTACTTCGGAAGAGTTCTCTCCGTTAAGGATGACATGACCGAAATATACGAAATCGAGAAATGAGACCCACGTTCCTAACCCCAGAAGTGTATGACGTTTCTTATGTGCCACACGAACGTTTGTGAGAAATGGACGCTTTTGTATGCCTTTGTTAGTACACCTACACGGATAGTTGACATTTGGTGTGTTCTTTGATGCAGTGAGCGCTTTCCTCTTTCACAGAAAGTCATTTGTATTATGTGAATAAATAAAAACGGCACTCTTTTTCTTACAGTAAATTGAAGGGGGATCACTGTTATCAGATTCAGCCATCCCCTTTCAGTTTACTGATTTACTGTACAGTGTCACGGCTGCTGGATCTGCGTAGTGTCTGTTCTTTCCATGGAAGAGAAACTGCACATTCAAACAATCTTTTGATCTTCGTTCAAATGGTTCAAATGGCTCTGAGCACTATGGGACTTAACATCTGAGGTCATGAGTCCCCTAGAACTTAGAACTACTTAAACCTAACTAACCTAAGGACATCACACACATTCATGCCCGAGGCAGGATTCGAACCTGCGACCGTAGTTGTCGCACGGTTACAGACTGAAGCGCCTAGAACCGCTCGGCCACAACAGCCGGCAATCAATCTTTTGATCTCTGAGAGCTTATGTTCTGGGAGTGAAATAAAGGGGCAGTGGTCTTTTCGCTGTGATTCTCGTAAACGTGACGTCATTTTGTCGCCAAGCCCAATATCGACGACCGCATGGTCGACTATCGACTTTATGGCAAGGAAGAACATGAATATTATTGCACCTCGATTTACTCGCCGTAATTGAAGGTGTCCTCTTAGGTTCCTGCCTAACCACACCCTCGAAAGGCGGCACATATTCGGAAATTAAGAGACAAATATTTCTGAGAAGGAAGAATATGAATTTTATTGTTGCTCGTTTCAGTCGAAGAAATTTAAGCTGTTCTCTTAGGTTCCTGTCTAACCACATACTTGGAAATCGCTAAATATTCATTTCATCTTCCGTTATCAGACCAGACAGAATATAAATAACATCCAGTATTGCAGAACATACTTCTATTAGTTCATACGAAAGTAACAGAATGTGTTAACGATCCTAACATGAAAAAGGAGAACTGCATGTAATGTGATGCGAACCAACAACTTTCGACTCCAGAAACCACGACATTCTTCACTACGCAAACACTTAACGTCGTGACCTTTAACTCTTGTCTTGTTTATCATATTCTCTTTTGAAGGCTTGTAACGCTGATGCGTTATTAAGTGAGATTTAATGATAATGGTGATCTGTCTGTGATAAATTTTCAGTGCTCGATTACATTGAAACGGCATACTATAAATCATAAAACAAGTATGCTACATTCTTAATCTGTAAATTATTGGTGATAGTAACTCACTCCTTAGAGAGCACTCCTACACGAGTGTATTAATGGTCGGTAAATCATTACGTGAGTTTTATTATAGCAATAATTATGTAAGTAGCCTGTTCGTACGTTGGCAGCGTTATAGACTGTTTTAATATCGCTGACAGCGCTCTGTGCCATCGGCAAGAGATTCTGTCGTTGAACGGCTTATCAGTTAGCGAGTGGATAGGGAAGTATATGGACACGATATTCTTAGTGGAGACTCTGTTGGTAGGACACGCAATGTAAAGTGAGATGAAATGATGTGTTTATAAGAAAACACTCAAGGTAACTTAAGATGATGGATGTTTGGTTGATGATGTTTGGGCACTGGAATTATTGACAACTGTACAATTTTTGGAACTGGATGTGACGTGAGTAAGGTAAAATTTTCTAAATATATTGTTTGTTCTTCAAGAAAATCTTTTCCAGCCGTGGTGGCCGAGAGGTTCTAGACGCTGAGTCTGGAACCACGCGACCGCTACGGTCGCAAGTTCGAATCCTGCCTCGGGCATGGAGGTGTGTGATGTCATTAGATTAGTTACGTTTAAGTAGTTCTAAGTTCAAGGGGACTGATGACCTCAGACGTTAAGTCCCATAGTGCTCAGAGCCATTTGAACCATTTCAACAAAATAGTTCTTTCACTTACTATATGGCTTCTAATAGTTAGAGTCTATAGTAGTTAGAATCTTTTTATTTATCTGGCTGTAGTTGCTACTGTCTGTAATTGCTGTAGCTCGTGTTATGAAGATTTTCTGTGAGGTAAGTGACTTGTAAAAATGAATGGGGTTTCCACTGATGGGATTCGTGACTGAAATGAGTTTAGCCAATTAACAGAGCTGGAGGTAGTTTCATATTTATTTAATTCCCTATCTTTTGGATTAGTATTATGTTTAGGATTTTTTTTTGCAATTCAGGGCCATTATTTTGTGTTAATTATTGGAAGTCATGTTGCCAATGTATAGCAGTCAGACTGAGTTGAGGTTGTACATTGTGCGTAATAAATGAATGGGTTAAGTCTGAGTTGTCTTTGTCAGGGAAAATTCTGTAGGTCAGTGTTTAATAAAAATTAATTAAAGAGGTAGTTTCAATTATAATAAATCATTCCAAGAATGACGTGTTTTTTGTAACTCTCCCGTATCCGCATGAAATCATGTGAGAAGCCCTTATCGAATGCTAACGAAAATTGATAACCGATCCTGCGGTTGTCGATATTGCGCGTGACGTTCAAATGACTCCACAATTGCGGGAATTGTGAAACGAGCGTTACCCGAAATAAAGAGTACACTTGCAAAACGAAGACGTTTAGCGTAACAAGGCAACGCGAGTAAGTCAAAGGGGCAGAGTCTGTTGAGGTCAGATGTGAGCTGAGCGCTATCTGCTGTATCCCTTTGGAATGAACCGACTACTAACGGTTGCGATTCGTGCCGACTTGGCGTTTTACGATGCAGTGGCCTCGAGAGTAGTTTGTTATTTAAAGTACTAATTACGTCAAACAGGAAATTGACATAATCCAGCATCACCAGGAAATTTCCGCACTGCAGTGTCATCGTTTCGGAGGAACATTGCGCAATGCGCCATCGTGTGATGTGTATCGACCAAATCTGTACATTTGCAGAACCAGACTTCTCACAGAGAATGACTTTTTCGATAAAGTTCAATTTGCTAAGAAAATTACATATGAAAATGGAGATCTATAAAGGTGAACGATGCCATATGTACTCACAAGGGATCCATATAAACAGGAATAGATTGCGTTAACGAAAAAGTGAGAAACAATACTCATAATTATGGTTACATAATTTAATTAAATGTTTTTCTGTCCCCAAAAGGAGGCGCCCAAGAGCAAACTCTTTCTCGAAATTGAGTTTTTGTCACCATTATTCTCTCTGTGCTGTCGTCTATCCATTACACCCTTAAAACACGAGAAAAGCGACTTATGTCTGCCCTGAAACGTACTTGCAAAATAGACTACGGTCGCAAAAGTCGGTGTATCCATTTCTGGTTGCCAAGCAAAACTAAATGAATAGTGAGCCGTAACTTCCTGCGATGATCCTGGCAGGATAGTTTCTCTGTCGAAGTTATGTGCATTGCGGCGCCCTGGTTGTCTAGCGCCCTCTATTCAGGACAGCCGCAGCTCGCGAGGGCCCTCTACCCTCCATCTCTATGCCCTTCACCTCCTTTCCCAAGGTGGCTTCCATCAACTCCCCCTCCTGGATGATGCCCTCTCTCCCTCAATCTATCCCTCCTATGAACCCTGATCCTCATCCCCCCTCCTTTCCTCCGTCCATTCCCTGGGCTCCCTATTCCCCCCCTTTCCATCCTGTTTTCACCTGTCAAACCTCTCTCTACCTCCCTTCTCCCCTCTCCCCGCCGAGTCCTTTTGTATTCCCCTCCTCTGCCTTCCCCACTCCCTGTCGCGTCTGCCCAGCATCCCCCACCACTGTTATGGGTCCTCATCCTCCAATGGCTCCTTTCCCCCCTCCCCCCCTACGCTTTTCCTCTCCTTCCCCCCTTCCTTTTTTATTTTCCCATCATCTGTCCAGTTTCCCCAGATCTGTTCTCGGCTGTTGTATGTCACATTTGCCAACTTTTTGGTGCAGTGTTCCAGTGAATGTTCAGTGTTGTTCGTCTTTCTAGTGTTGCGAACAGAAACCATGCCGTCGCTGTGTGTACATTTTATGTCTTTTGCGAACAGAAACCAGACTGTCGCTGTGTTTTTTTATTGTCTGTCTATTGTTTTACCTGTCTGCTTCGTATGTATTTTATTAGCATCATCATCCCTTTGTTCTATGTTTTAATTTCCAGGATTTTTTCGCCATGTTACTATTTAAGTCTCCGGTTTTGTCGCCTGTTTTTATTATTTATTCTCTTCATCTTTTTAAAACAAAGTCTGTAGGCTGAAGAGCGGCATACTACGCTACTGCCAGCCCGCCCCCTACGGGGGGAATCGAAATTCAATAAAGAAAAAAAAAATTCGCGAGGGGAGACTCGGTCGCGGGCAGTGACGGCGATTCTGTCGGCGGCAGTGACAGAGGGAAGACAGCGCACGGAGCATCACGAGTACTCAATCGGCGCTTGGTGTACTGCGAGGACGCACCGTGTTGCCTTTCCGGCGCCTGGGTCTGGCGGCGAGCGGAACTGGAGTGCGGAAGCAGCCACCGGTCAACATAGCCTCTGTTTAAGAGTTGTGTCTATCTCGAATCCTGAGGAGAGCGCGGGAGTTTCCCCTGGCGTTCATGTTAACAGCGGGCTCCTGGACTAATTTTAATGCTGAGTCATTTTGTGATGGAGCTTTTGGAAGTGATTGATCAGTGTAGCCACTTTGATTTTCGCTGGTCATTCGTTAAACCAATTGGGCGTGTGTCCGGGATACCTAGTATTGCAAGTCCATGTAATTGCGCTGTTCCCTTGTTCCGTTGCCTTTATCATGTATTACAAGTGTGGCCGATATTTGGGATTCCTTTTTTGTTATTATTGTTAATATGTTGAGTGGTAGATTGTGTGAATGAAAGTTTATACTCTGTATAAAACTTCAGCTGCTAATTTGAAATGGAATTGCAGACTTCTTACTTGTTGGCAATTATAACAGTACCAATTTTGCACCGTCAAACGGTGATTTGGTATTTAAGGTTGTATGCCGATTGTTTGGTCATTACCACCTTGAGCTAGTTGTGGTTTATAAATTAATTAAGTGAAATTTCACGTCATTGGAGATTGTTTGATGAACTGTTGCTTTAATAGTAACTGCGGTTGCCACTCTATAACATTTAAAATCTCTTCCTGCGTTTGGCGCTACCTAGTGTTTGGCTGTTGGTTTTAGTATTTTAGTGAACTGTGTATTAACACTGAGTTTTTGTGTTCTAGAGGCCGTTGTTCGTGTGCGCAGGACTTCGTGGCTGTTGTTGTCACTTGAGCTCTCGAGCACGGAATTCAGACGCGCGGCCGATGTGAACGCCAATCGCCGAGGATATGCTGATTGCTGTGTAGATCTTTCAGGCTATCGTAACATATTGCCCAACGTTTTGCAATTAATTTACGTTTTATGAGATCTTGCTATCTGACTAATTTTGAAACATAATAGCTTTTACAGTCTGTTATTTTTCATATTCACAAGGCCTGACAACTGACCTAATTTCAAACTAGTGAGCTCAGATCTGCAGTTAAGCTAAATTATATTTGTGTAAATAATTTTTTAATTAATGTTAAGCCTTGAGGTTGCTTTTCTTTTAAAATGTTTTGAATTATTCTCATTGCTTTTATATAATTGAATAATCGGTGTAGATCACCGCAATTTGCAAATTATAATTAATCATTGTGTTGTTACCAGTGCTGCGGTAACGTGGTTAAAAAATAAATTTTTGTATCCTCAAATTGGGTCAGCATTACAATGCAGCAGCCCATGTGCCCTGCTTACCAAACCAATAAGCTGCTTGATATACCAGTAGAACTAGGTGAATCCTTAGAAGCCTCATTAAAAAGAAGGTTTGAAGACGCAAAACTTGCTTTGTACACATTATGTAGTCTGTCTGTATTCAGAAATTATTAGTTCATGAGTGTTACTTTCGAGCCTAAGTGTGGCAGTTCCGTCAAGTTGTTCCTACAGCACACTACCGTGGAACAAAAAGCAGTAGCACGGCGACTGTTGCCTAGCAACACTGGCGCCTTTTTCTTGGAATGTTTGTGAGTGCAAGCAGAACGTTTATGATGTACTTGTTTGATAAAATATCAAGAGTACTTTATCATATCCTCTATAATTATGGATGTTAATGATGGAACACGTGTGCAATCAGTTTCAAAAGAGAAACACCATAAAAGTTCAGTAAATCCTCTTGAATGGAAGAGGAACAAAGCAAAACGCTTAAGTTAAGATTTAGTCGCCAATTCTCGTATTTCCTGCTACGTCACTGCACGGAAGTAATAGGAAATTCATTATCAGCGTACCTGTGAACAGTAATTAGTGCTGTGATGTTCTTGCCTCGTTTCTTTTCACGCCCGTGTTGTTCCAGAGCACTGGCGCATGGCGCTTTACCTCCATATTCTGCAACATGTGTTTTTATGTACTTTCACTTTTTTGTTTATCTTCTTGCTACTCCACTTCAGGTTTCCTGTGCCGCCTGCTGCTGGCAACGGTGCGGACAGCGTATTGTTGGCCATGGCTGGCCTGGTATCGACACTCCTAATGTGGACCGCGCCAGGAGTGATCTTATGGCGCCGCCCTTTGTGTAGACGGTTGTGCTGCTTCGACAGCCCACATCAGTGCCTCTGAAGTTCTTTTTAGCGAGGTGTCAGACCTGTTCGAGCGCCGCAGATAGTGAGGCGACTGGTGTATCCAGGCCTTCGTTGGCCATGGCGGGTGGTGTGGCACGGAAGGTAGCGCTTGAGCCATTAACGCCTGTCGCTGTGATGGCGCCTTCCTTAGGCAATGGAGTTTCCCTTGGGGTGTTGGTTTCTGCTGGTCCAAGATTTAGAGACGTTGGCGGACGGCCTCTGTTCGTTTCTGGCTGTTTTGGTCGGGATGGCAAACACCTGCGCACCTGGGCTCGGATGTCTTATGGGACAGTCGGTCTTCTTCTTGAGTGGGGCCCCAAGTTGGCGGGATATGGCTACCTTAAACACTGCACACCCAAAGTAGCTCGAGACATGCGGGCCACCACGGTTCTTCCACTCGGGAAGGTACGTCTTTGGTACTGAGCACCTTGCGCTCTCGTGTTCGCCGGCGCACTTCACGTCTGCCTCGGGGAAGGTGTACTGGCATATGCCAAACCTTGACAGCGGGAGCACAAGGGCGAGCCTTTCTCTTTTCGTAGACATTCGACGGTGACCTGAGCGCTAGCTACGCTCTTCATCGAAAAGAGCTTCTTGATCCCCTGGTCGTTGCTGGCGATCACTGGGAGTGAAGGTGAGTATTTTTGCGTCTGAGTGAATTTGATGCAATTCACTGTGCACGCACCAAATGCAATTTCCTGCAGGGTTACTTTTAGGAGAACAGGGTCAGCGCACTTTGGGAAACCCTTGAAGACCACCATGATGGGATGTCTGGGACAACAGCATAAGTGTAGAAAGGAAACGAGAGCTCTTCTGCCTCGCGTGTGACCTTCCTGAAGTCCTCGATCTTTGAGAGTTGGACTCATCTCCTGCAGCGTTCACAGTGAAGAAGGCAGCTATGCACCCTTTGTTGAAACGCAGGAATCCTTTGTAGACCTGTTCACCCCCCATGATGATGAACGGAAGCCGACTGCAGCTGGCCACATCTTCTGTGAGATTTTGGCCGTTTGGTTGCTTGATTTGGGGGTGGGGCTAAACAGCGAGGTCATCGGTCCCATCGGATTAGGGAAGGGAGTCAGCAGTGCCATTTCAAAGGAACGATCACAGCATTTCCATGAAGAGATTTTTTAAAAAATCAAAAGAAACCTAAATCTGGATGGCTGGACGCAGGTTTGAAGAGTCGCCCTCCCGAATGCGCGTCAAGTGTGCTGACCACTGGACCATATCTCTCGGTTTTTGGACATTTGCACGACCTTCGTCTGTTCTTCCGCTAGCGGTTGATACCGGTTGCCAATTAGTCGGCCGCCGTGGCCGAGCGTTTCTAGGCGCTTCATTCCGGAACCTCGCTGCTGCTACGGTCTCAGGTTCGAATCCTGCCTCGGGCATGGATGTGTGTGATGTCCTTAGGCTACTTAGGTTTAAGTAGTTCTAAGTTCTAGGGGACTGATGACCTCAGATGTTAAGTCTCTTAGTGCTTAGAGCCATTTTGAACCGTTTGTCCATTGGAGTGATGGTGGCCGTTTCTTTGGCCAGAATGTTTGGTCCAATAGAAAAGATTCTCAGGTCTAAAATCACAATTACGTCACTGACGGAGTACAGTGAAGTGTTCAAGGATCACGGAATAGTTTTCCAGTTAGGTGCAGGTGTTGGGAATAGGTGATGGTAGGATCTAGTCTCTGGCGTCGCTAAGCCAGGCAGGCTGTGGTGCTTCAGGTTTTGCCCTGTAGAACGGATTGTGATCAGCGGAAGGAAACATGAAAACGCACTAGTGAGAGGTGAAATTGCCTATAGAAGAATACCGGTGAAGCAAGAGCGACGTTCAGACGAAGTAAAGCCTACTCGCCTATGGACGCAGATGTTATCCGACTGGAAGAGCATTAAAGGAAGCAAAAGTGAAGAACACTGATTACCTGTTCAAAAATAATTTTGAGCAGACTTTGGAAGGAAACTAAAATTTGCTTTCTGCAAGAATATAATCGATTGTCAAACAGCTGTGAGTAGTGCAGAACAGGACTCAGGCTACGAAATTCATCAATGGATGACGAGTTGCCCGTGTAATTAAGTCGGGTCAGCACTTGTCTCGTAAGCTTGTGACGTTTTATCTCCTTTCAAACTGTTGTTCAATGACGCAATCAATTATAGTCATTAAATAGTTTTCTTTTCTCATTTGTACGAGTATTAAGGTCTCCTTTTTATTGTTATATACACTCCTGGAAATTGAAATAAGAACACCGTGAATTCATTGTCCCAGGAAGGGGAAACTTTATTGACACATTCCTGAGGTCAGATACATCACATGATCACACTGACAGAACCACAGGCACATACACAGGCAACAGAGCATGCACAATGTTGGCACTAGTACAGTGTATATCCACCTTTCGCAGCAATGCAGGCTGCTATTCTCCCATAGAGACGATCTTAGAGATGCTGGATGTAGTCCTGTGGAACGGCTTGCCATGCCATTTCCACCTGGCGCCTCAGTTGGACCAGCGTTCGTGCTGGACGTGCATACCGCGTGAGACGACGCTTCATCCAGTCCCAAACATGCTCAATGGGGGACAGATCCGGAGATCTTGGTGGCCAGGGTAGTTGACTTACACCTTCTAGAGCATGTTGGGTGGCACGGGATACATGCGGACGTGCATTGTCCTGTTATAACAGCAAGTTCCCTTGCCGGTCTAGGAATGGTAGAACGATGGGTTCGATGACGGTTTGGATGTACCGTGCACTATTCAGTGTCCCCTCGACGATCACCAGAGGTGTACGGCCAGTGTAGGAGATCGCTCCCCACACCATGATGCTGGGTGTTGGCCCTGTGTGCCTCGGTCGTAAGCAGTCCTGATTGTGGCGCTCACCTGCACAGCGCCAAACACGCATACGACCATCATTGGCACCAAGGCAGAAGCGACTCTCATCGCTGAAGACGACACGTCTCCATTCGTCCCTCCATTCACGCCTAT
Organism: Schistocerca gregaria; assembly: GCF_023897955.1. Taxonomy (NCBI): domain Eukaryota; kingdom Metazoa; phylum Arthropoda; class Insecta; order Orthoptera; family Acrididae; genus Schistocerca; species Schistocerca gregaria. The sequence continues at coordinate 799,145,566 of NC_064921.1, read as the reverse complement.
CGCGACACCACTGGAGGCGGGCTGCACGATGTTGGGGCGTGAGCGGAAGACGGCCTAACGGTGAGTGGGACCGTAGCCCAGCTACATGGAGACGGTTGCGAATGGTCCTCGCCGATACCCCAGGAGCAACAGTGTCCCTAATTTGCTGGGAAGTGGCGGTGCGGTCCCCTACGGCACTGCGTAGGATCCTACGGTCTTGGCGTGCATCTGTGCGTCGCTGCGGTCCAGTCCCAGGTCGACGGGCACGTGCACCTTCCGCCGACCACTGGCGACAACATCGATGTACTGTGGAGACCTCACGCCCCACGTGTTGAGCAATTCGGCGGTACGTCCACCCGGCCTCCCGCATGCCCACTATATGCCCTCGCTCAAAGTCCGTCAGCTGCACATACGGTTCACGTCCACGCTGTCGCGGCATGCTACCAGTGTTAAAGACTGCGATGGAGCTCCGTATACCACGGCAAACTGGCTGACACTGACGGCGGCGGTGCACAAATGCTGCGCAGCTAGCGCCATTCGACGGCCAACTCCGCGGTTCCTGGTGTGTCCGCTGTGCCGTGCGTGTGATCATTGCTTGTACAGCCCTCTCGCAGCGTCCGGAGCAAGTATGGTGGGTCTGACACACCGGTGTCAATGTGTACTTTTTTCCATTTCCAGGAGTGTAATAAAGTATGCACTTCCATCTCAGCCACGCGGGATTAGCCGAGCGCTGCAATCATGGGCTGTGCGGCTGGTCCCGGCGGAAGTTCGAGTCCTCTCTCGGGCATGGGTGTGTGTGTTTGTCTTTAGGGTAATTTAGGTTAAGTAGTGTTGTGGGAAGTAGGGACTATTAGTGTTTGCACATGTGTTGATAATTCAGCAAGGAACTGGTTAACAGCATTGCTGGTTCTAAGGACAATTCCAAAAACTTTGTGCGTTCACAAGTGGTGGTTGATGGACTTGCTATATTCTCCGCAAGACTCTTCGATGGTGATTGTGCACCTGCACAGTCGCAACAGATGGGTGCTGGCTATCTCTACAAGGACTGAAGTGGGTCTACACCTTTGATGACTCACCAATACCATTATCTCTACAAGGACTGCAGTGGGTCAGCACCTCTGGTGGCCCACCAATAACGTAATCTCTACCAGGACTACAATGGGTCTACTCTGTGTTGACCTACCTACCAATATTCTTCAAAACTTCGACTGACTCTGCTGTGGGTTTGCTCTGTTGTGGCCCATTACCTGTCTGCAAGTCAAGAGTCAGCACTGTATTTCCGTTGGAAGGACAGCACTACTTCTTCGAGACTGCATGGAAATCCACTACTTCCGTGTGCATTTTCTTTTACTACTCAGACTTTGAGAAAAAACACTGCAATTTTACTTTGATGAATGATCAGGACTGTCTTTATGGACTGTGAGAAAATTTTAGCTTTTGACCAACATTGTATTGTTAAGTGTGTGCATTTCATTTCTTTGTTTTTGTAATTATGAAAAAAATTTTCCAATCTGTATTGGCCACTGCCACTGACTGGATGTCATGAACTGCTATATATATTTTGACTATTAAGGTAAATACATTGTTGGTTCTATTAAAATCTTTCATTTGCTAACTGTGCCTGTCAGTAGTTAGTGCCTTCCGTAGTTTGAATCTTTTATTTAGCTGGCAGTAATGGCGCTCGCGGTATTGCAGTAGTTCGAGTAACGAAGATATTTGTGAGGTAAGTGATTTGTGAAAGGTATAGGTTAATGTTGGTCAGGGCCATTCTTTTGTAGGGATTATTAAAAGTCAGATTGCGTTGCGCTAAAAAAATATTTTGTGTCAGTTTAAGCACAGTCTTGCATAATTTTTCTAAGGGGACGTTTCAGTGTGTACGCTTAGGGACTGATGACCTTCGCATTTAAGTCCCATAAGATTTCACACACATTTGAACTTCCATCTCTACAAGAGCAAAACTCTGCAGATCTGAGTAACCGAAGCGAAACTTTATTGAATTCAAATTATTGTAGGTTATAAATGGTAAAAGGAAAGCCGGATATTTCAGGAACTGTCGCAAATATACTCCTCAGGTAAACATAAATTTACCATACGAAGAAAAGAAGTTTTTTGCGTCTCCTGAAAAAATGTTCTGGTGCACTCACTGCATTATGCTTCTGACATCTCAAATATTTCCCTACGTGATACGATCACTGGATATCTTTAAAAGTAAATGAAACTGACTGATACAAAGTATCTTGTTAATGTTGTCGGTATACATCGTAAGTGCAGATAATAAATGTGTAGCAGTGCTGCGCCGGGCCGAATTGGTGATATTACATTTGTGGACTCTTGTAAACAAAGATTTATAACTAAACACAAAGCTAGTGACAAATACAGCACAGTATAGTATTGTTCACTGCACCTTGATTGGGATTACTTACAGCAAGATGCGTGAAAATGACGACATAAAGTCGGGAAAACTGCTACAGAATGATGCTGTAGTTTCGAGCAGAACAGCCATGGTAGTCCATCTTGTGCAACTCTTTGCCTACCTGTATCTCTTCATCTCTGCTTAACTACTGCCCTCAACATTTATTTGAACCTACTTCATCTGTTACAGCCTTTGTTTCCACCTTAAATGTTTCTCCCCCTCCCCCACAACTCTCCCAACCCCCCTCCCCGCTCCCCTCTCCACCGCCACCACCACACAAACCCATTTGTCCATTAAAATACTGGCGATTTCACGATGCCTTACGATGTCTAAATTTTGTTTGTTCCCGACTCTATTCAGTTAAGTCTTCATTAGCTCTTCTATTCACCCATATAATGTTCCTTGAAGGAGCGTCCCCTCCAATACTCTTCGCTGTTTTATAACAATTAATCGTATCATCGACCTCAAACAGTTCGTGGTGGATGCTGGACCGAGATACTCATATGTAAACAGCAACAGGTGAAGGACATTGAAGAGTCAGAAGCCAAACAGCAATTAACAAACCAAATAACCATACATACCCTTCTCATAAATCTTATCTGATAATATAGCACGTGCACTTAGAGACAAAAAAACTGACGCAGGTTCAACGCCGTTTTCATCATCTTAGATCAGAAAGAACCAGATTTACTAGTACACAAGTATTTGTAGTAAAACACTACAATCCCAAATTTTCCACTTTGAAATTGGGTTAATGTAAGAATGACACTAGGTTACCGGTTTCTATCTTCCAATTTGCAATAGTGCCAACTTTAGTCATTTTAAATTATGTTTTCAGCAGTTTAACTTTCTTTAACGTAAAACTCGGTTCAGTTTTGGATGAGGTACAGGATCCTGGCGTAGGACAACTGTTTAGGAGTAAAAAAGTAAGTCACACAACGAATATTTAGAAACTATATTCACACAGCTTTCGAAAGTTAATACTCTGCCATAATATAGCAACGAGTTGCTGGAGACTGTTAGGCAGTCACTCTAGTCTAATATACAAACCTCATCGGGTCATATCTCCTGGATCATCCTCATTTGATCACGGCAACCTCTTGATAATATTATGGAAATGGAAGAGGATGTAGATGAAAATGAATTCCCTCCACATAAATCTCGCGTATTGACTATGAGGAGAGAATTCGAGAAATTAGGCCAATACAGAGGCTTACTGACAATCATTCTTCCCACGCACTATTCTCAAGTGGAACAGGGTCGGAGGGATCAGATAGTTGTTCCGAAACTAGCCTCCGCCACACATCACTAGGTGTCTTGCGGAGTATGATGTCGATAAAGATAGATAGATAAGTACATATAGAACACTGCAGATAAAGTAGCAGGCTTCAATATGTACCCATACCCATTACGAGCCCAAATTCATGCCTTCTCAATCTTACACAGTGTAACTGTACATATTTTTCACAAAATAGCAACAACATCAAACTTCGAAAAATTCGCTTTCATAAACACAAACAGAAAGCAGAAAGGTGGAAGGAGTGTATAGAGCGTCTGTACAAGGAATGTACTTGAGGGCAATATTATGGAAATGGAAGAGGATATACATGAAAATGAAATGGGAGTTATGGTACTCCGTGAAGAATTTGACAGAGCAGTGGCACAACTTGACTAGAAGAAGAGATTGATTGGTAGGACACTTTCTGAGGCGTCAAGGGATCACCAATTTAGTACTGGAGGGAAGTGTGGATGGTAAAAATCGTAGTGGGAGACCAAGAGATGAATAAACTAGACAGATTCAGAAGGATATAGGTTGTAGTAGCTACTCGGAGATGAAGAGGCTTGCACAGGATAGAGTAGCATGGAGAGCTGCGTCAAACCAGTCTCTGGACTGAAGACGATAACAACAACCACAACAACAACCACACTTAATCATAAACATTTTTATGATGATATGGAACGTTTTACACATTCCGGAAAAAATAAAGCCACATGTACCGTGTTCATATAATACTGTTTTGTTGGTGCTACAAGTCCTGGAACGACAAGTGTTGGAAGAGTTGATTAGCAGTGTAATACTTTATCTGACCTGCGCGCATCTGGCACGCATACAGCTTGAGTTCTGCAGCCAGTCGTAAACAAGTTTTAACGACGTACAAAGTATTAGCCGGACAGGGCCGCCTCGCGCTGCGATGGTCAGTTTTTTGGGAGCACCTCTCAGCCGGTCCGCACTCGTATGCACGACCTGTAATTGGACAGATGAGGCAGCTGGTGTCGGTTGCTGAAAGACTTGGTCGAGATACGGGCACACACTGCTTCGGCTCGTAAAGCAGAGCAGCTTTTTCCTGCCCAGAATCTCGTCGAGCCATCGGCAGCACGCATCCGCCATCGTTAGGTGGTGCTGCAATTTTACCTCTTCATTACGACCAAGCTGTTCGCACTCTCTGCGAAATGTGTTGGAAGCCACTGCAAAATAATTATTATGTGCTTAAGTCTGGCTCATGCCGTGTTACACCGAATTACCTGCAGCTACAATTTGTAGATATAGCATTAAGCTTTTAGAATGTCGACTGGAATGTAATCTTTGGAATTCTGAAATTATCTGCGATAAAATATGAGGAGACAAGCGTTATTCCTAACGTGTGCAGGGATCAGGCTACAAGGAGAAAAGGTTCGATAAATATGGGCCCTAAAGTGCATACCTTATGACCAGTTGTTCATCTTCGCTACTGTGGAACATGTCTTCTACTAAACAAGTGCTCATAGGTTTTAAGGTTTGCCTTAAAGAGGCCATGTTTACTGGCCACTTTTGTCTTATTTTGGTCCTTACTTCGTCCTCCCAAAATATCGGAAGCAAAGAGCATGGAGCAAAAGAGGTCCACTGACAGAGGCATCAGAACTGTTTTCGCTTACAACTTTCCGATCGGTCGTTCCCAGACTGGGGTCACCTGCTTCAGACTGATACATTTACCCTTCTCCCTCATTCCTGAAAGTCTGAGCATCGTCGCCGAATCACCCTGTAGAATGCCTCTTTCTGTACATATTGCCTCTCTTAGCTGCTTCATCTTGCATAGAATGAATAGAAAATAAAACTAAGATGAAACATGGAAAATGAATTGAAGTTGAGTGATAGGTTTATCAGTGACAATATAATTTGGACAGACCCAGATAAAGTTGAATGGAATGGGTAGTTATTTTAACCATGCTGGATGTAGTTGAACTCTACCTGTGCTGATTTAAATGTTGTTGAGGAAGACTGAAGCAAGCCAAAAATACTCTTAGAAAAGCCTTAGTTTATTGCCTTTATCATTTCCGGGCCACCTTCCCCAGATTCAGACGCCTAGAAGTGTTTTAATATAGGGGCAAAGACGTCAGCAGCATACTGACTACTCCTGTATTCTTCCTTATTCTTCTTCTTCCTCTTTTTCTTGTTTTTCATTTGCCTTAACCCGAGGCTTCACGGCATCGGCACGTTTATCATCGGATGTGGAATTGCTAATGTCAAGAGGGTGGCCAGATACCATTCCTGTTGTCACACCTTTACACCTGGTATGAACATTGTAGAGCCCAAGTGGCACCTGTTATGGACATTGTGGACCCCAACTGTCTGCGTGTAATGATACCCTTGTGAAATTTTGCAGGCGTTTTCTAAATGTTTGCGAATCGTACAACTGAGGCGTCACATGGGTACCAGCCCCGTATTCACGTGTTCGTGTGTGGAAAACCGCATAAAACTAAAGCTAAAACCAAATGTGGGCGGCATACAAGATTTCGTCATCGTTAATTGATTGGGCACATTCTAATCGCAGACAACTCGCCTGCCAGAACCCCAGAAGCAGCATGCTAACGTGCATACTTAGCTCGGTGGCTTGAATATCCCTCTATTGGAATGGAATATATATGTACTAGGGTAGTCACAGAGTTTTATAATTCTCACTCCGAAAGCTGAAGCTGTGACCACGACAGTTGGAGTGGGTGCTAGTGGTTCACTGTATGCGCTACACTGATGAACCAAAACACCATAACCACTGTCCACTGCGAGATTGAATTCCACCTGGTGGTATTATTGGCATGTGACACATTAAGGGAAGTATACAGTTTGTTAGAGGTATAAGTGCAGATATTGTGATCATAGATACCTCAATATGTTCCCATTTCAGTGTGTTACTTGTCGCTATCTCTCACCACTGTACTTGGAGGTACTAAACAACCTAAAAACATACTACTCCTAAAAGCTATACTTATTATATGCAAATTAATACGTAGTACTGATGTAATGATCCTCAATACTCTGTCCTCAGTCACCAACAAAAATATGTACACTTATAACCCCAACGCCAACGCCCGGCCTAAGTGGGACAGAGACGAACGGGAATTCATTCCAGCGAAAATACAGGCTCCGAACAGGGAATTCTGCTGACATAAGCGACTTAGGCCAAGGGCAGGGCCTACCAGCTTGCGCCTCGTAAACGGTGAAGCTGGTCCGCTGTTCACATGATACTGCTGTCAGTACCTATGGAAACTGAAACTTTCAGCCAGGTTAAACCTGTGTGCCGGACCAAGACCCGAGCTCGGAACCTTTGCCTTTCGTGGGCAGGTGCTCTACCGACTGCGCTACATAAGCACGACTCGAGACCATCCTCACACACAAGTTGTCCTGCGAGGAGAGCAGGGGAGTTTCTGTGAAGTTTGGAAGTTAGGAGACGACGTAATGGCGAAAGTAAGGCTGTGAGGACGAGTTGTGAGTCATGCTTGGGTAGTTCAGTCGATAGAGCATTTTCCGGCGAAAGACAATGGTCCGACACACTGTTTCAATCTGCCAGGAAGTTTCATGTCAGTGCTCACTCCACTACTGATTGAAAATGTCATTCTGGATCTATGGGAAGTGCCTGAACCTCGGTGAAACCATGAGTAGGCGATAATGCCAGCTCACAGAATGTGCAATTCGGACGCTTTTCTGCTCTGTAAAGTAGGATCTGTGGCAGATCTGACGAGAGAGTACACTGCTAGTGAAAGCACAAGCGTTTCGGAACACACCCTTTAGCACAAAATTTTGAAAACAGGCTCTTTAGGAGACACCATATTTCCATGTTGATCCAACGACGTCGTGGCACAGGATCGTCGACATTAGTCCGTGGATTAACGGTTCAAATGGCTCTGAGTACTATGGGACTTAACATCTGAGGTCATCAGGCCCCTAGAACTTAAAACTACTTAAGCCTAACTAACCTAAGGACATCACACACATCCATGCCCGAGGCGGGATTCGAACCTGTGACCGTAGCAGCAGCGCGGTTCCGGACTGAAACGCCTAGAACCGCTTGGCCACAACGGCCGGCCATGGATTAACGGAATCATGTCACTCGGTTGCATGAATCACGTCACTTGTTACACCAGATTGATGGTAGCGTGTTGATAACGCTCTCATGTAGGTGAACAGTTGCTCGTAAACTGCACCGCATTACAGACGTTGGCGATTGCAGTCAGTAGTATGATATGGGAGACGTTCACCTGGGCTGCATTGAAACCTACGATAGCAAATCAATTCTCTGTGTAAGTTGTGATCTACACCAATATTACTGCAGATCTATGTGGATAATTTCGTGGATGGTGTGTTCCCGGACAGCGACGGCACCTTCCAACAAGGTTACTGTACGCATCAATGGCCTGAGTTGTGCTACAGTGGCTTGAGCAGCTTGGTAGTGAACGCACTTTGATGTTTTGTCCATCATATCAGCCTCATCTGAACTAATGGAACGGTGGGTGGTGAGGTGTATGGGCGCTCAACGGTGAGGTTATCAACGACTAATGGAACACTCTGGGATGTTATCAGCTGGCAGCTCCACGCCTACAGGCCACCGTCTCATAGTTTGCAGCAACTGTGTGAAATGTGTGTCGTGCCTCATGTCTCTGGAAACCTACCAAGAACTTTTCGAATCCATGCCAAGTAGAATCACTGCTCTATCGCATTCCAAAGGTGGACCAACAAGCTATGAAGCAGGGCATTGGATCATCCATGTATCTGACTTTCAATGTGAGACATTTTCCCACTATTGATGACTTGGTGGAGAAATTTGTTTTACGAGTACATGGTGCAGACTCGTTTAATGCGACCAGCGCCTATATTCGACATCAGCATGAAATAACCACTCACAGGCAGCATGTGGCATCAGTAGCAAAGGAAGTTGTGCAATGCATCTTGGAGGGGGGGGGGGGGGGTTCAATCGTTGTTGTAATGCGAAAATGGAGCGATTTACCTGATATCCAAAAGGGCATAACCATTGGCTTTCGTACCAAGGGCAGAAGCTTTTCCAAAATTGTTAAGTTTGTGTACCCTTCGTGTGCTGCCACGGTTAAAGTATGTCATGCATGGCAAAATGGTGCTATCCAAAACTGGCGACGAGGTAGTTTCGATGTAGCACGGGGCATATATGATGGGGATGAACCATCGTTGTGGAGATATGCATGGAGGAATAAATGTACAACTGTTGAGCAACTCACTGCCCAGGTAAAGCAAGGGGCAACCAACAGCGTCTACTCAACGACCGTTTAGCGAAAGTTTCTGTGTATGAGTCTCCACAGCAAGCACCTGGTTCATGCACCCATACTGAGTGTCGTTCATCATTTGGAGTTTACACGCCGATATCGTAACTATACGTACTCTGAGTGATGACATATACTCTTTTCAGATGACTCACGTTTTATGCTCCATCAGACAGATGACTATTGGTGTGAATAGTGTGAAAGATCTAAATGCAAACACCCTGCACACATCATATTATAGGGAATGCTTTCGTAACATCCCCTGGGTAGTCTCGTCATTCTGGAAGGCATAGTGGATCAACACAAGTACGCATCCCTACTTGGTATGAAGGCATCCACCAGCAGTACAATGCAACATGTCAGAGCTCTCAGTGTACATGCATGGTTAGAAGAACGCAAGAATAAGTTGACCTCTGGGCACCAGACTCCCCAGATTTAAACCCAATAAGGAATCTGTGGGAGCACCTCAAATGGGCTGTTCGCATCATGGATCCTCAGCCGAAAAATCTAGCAGAGGTGGCCACAGTACTGGAGTTGGCATGGCTTCACATCCCTGTTAGTATCTTCCAGAACCCCACTGACTCTCTTCTTGCACATCTTGAAGTAGTCCGTATTGCAAAAGCTGGTATTCTGACTTGTGACGGGTGGTCAGATTAATGTGACTGACAGAACAGAGTAGGAGTCGTCGTCATTCTTGAATGTCTAACACACATGGTTTCTTGATCCATGAAAAATAGAAGTCACAGTGTGTTATCTTACTAGAATAAAAGCACTCCGTCGTCAGGCCACGAGTGGCCTACCGGGACTATCCGACCGCCGTGTCATGCTCAGTGGACGATGCGGATAGGAGGGGCGTGGGTTCAGCACACCACTCTCACGGTCATTATGATGGTATTCTTGACCGAATCCGCTACTATTCGGTCGAGTAGCTCCTCAATTGGCATCACGAGGCTGAGTGCACGCCGAAAAATGGCAACAGCGTATGGCGGCCTGGATGGTCACCCATCCAAGCGCCGACTACGCCCAACAGCGCTTAATTTCGGTGATCTCACGGGAACCGGTGTATCAACTGCGGCAAGGCCGTTGCCTACTGTCTTACTACAATATGATGTGTAAATCAAAATTTAATAGTCCAAAGAAACAACATATGTGAATGTGTCCTGTGGATAACGAAGTGGGGCGTTTCCTGGGGAAGGCACATTCCCTTGGACAGCCTCCTGTATCCCTTTCAGCGGTTTTGGGGTAGTGTCTTCCTAAGATGACTTTCACCTTAAGAGCAAAATCAGTGAGCAATACACCGTGTCAGTCCCAGAAAATGATCAGCTTCACCTTGCTGACGATGGCTGAGTCTTCGTCTCTCTTGACAGTGTGGAATACACGAAGTGTTTGGGGTCTAATTGCAGGTATTTTTATCGATTATTAAGTACAGTATACGTAACAACGTATCAGTATTTACTTCATTTGCAGGCTAATAACTATAGCTACTAGAAGGAGTATGTTAGTAGCTCCGAGCACATGTGGCAAGGGTAATCCATCAAAGCTTATTTTCCCCTTGGCAGCCAGTCAGCTGCTTAAGAGTTGGCGTTTGGACGCAAAACGGTTAGTCTGTACCGGCAAGGTAAGTCCGCTTTGTGGTGCAGTTACGACCATGCAGAAAACATCAGGTAATGAATTTTATGACATCTTTTTGGAAAGACTGTTAGATGCAGAGAAAAAAAGAACTGATACACTGTAGTGGGTACATTTTAAGATACCAGTGATTAAAATACCTGCATTTATACATGTAGCTCCCTGTGTGTGTTTCACTGTTTACTTTGTCTCCAGGTCATAGTGATACAAGCAGCACTTGTCCATGGTGATTAAGCAACTAAGGAAATCGTCTGGATTGGTCTGATACAGTTACAGCATTTCCGTTTCACTCTCGGTTCGGAGGGCGTTTTGAATATGAGTAATCAGTCAAAAACTCAGCCACCGGCGACACTTTGTCAGAATAAGTGTGTCGTGCAAGGTGATCTTTTGATTATTTTCATATCATACACCGGTGTTTGAGCATCAAAACCTCCAAGCCCACTGCAATTCCCGCTTTTTCAGATGAAATGGTCTATCACTTCGTTCTTCATCCTGCAGTCTTGTTCCACTAATAGTCCAGGCAAATTAGGCAAAATGGGGGAAAAATTTATAAAGTTTTGAAACTTTGGGAAAACAATCTTAGGGGATGTAGAAGTAGAAAACAGAAAAGTTCCCTCCTCTATCGGGGGGGGGGGGGGGGGGGGGCTTCAAACTCCCCCTCCCCTTGATGTAATTTATTTTCCTTTTTTCTGGTGAAATTCTTCTCAGAGAAGGTCAAGTGCATATTTAAACAACGTAATTAGTTTATGAGTGCTAAAATTTAAAGCTAAAAAAGTGAAATTTCTTTTAAAACACACTTTTATTTATATGGAACCATTTTGCTCTATCGTCTTACTTTAGATTTATGCAACTTGAATTATTGGAATGCAAATCATTTTGCATGAAAATTAAGAATTACTGTAAAACTAGTCAACAATTACTTTTGTTGTAATATATTTACAATTATATGCGCAGCATGTAGACAATAAAAATACCACAATACCTATCAAACAAATAAATTCTTGTAAATATTTTTTTTACCTAAAACCATTGTCAAAATCTTCTGTCAAATCACTGAGAGGCACATTAGTGCAGCTTTGTCCACGACAGTTTTTGCACATTGTTGTGTAATGTAGGTCAAATTTCCCACATCCGCACTTTCTTCCGCAGCCTTGAGTGCAGCCGCATTAAATCAATAGATTTTCTCTCGAGCAGTTGGGCGTTACATATGTATCGGGGAGAGGAATGAATCTGATTCCCTCTAGCCCCAGTTACTGAGATCCAAGTTGTTCCCCAGCCGTAGCTGGACTGGTAGATAAACTCGGTAAGAGTGGAGACCTCCCGCATCAGTATTGTGTGACAAACGAGAGGGTATTGACAGTATTGTTTGCCTGATCCACACGTATACTAAAACATTTAAATCGAATGGCATTTAAGTTGTCATCATCAGGACTCTCTACTGTTTTCGTGTAGAGAGAGAGTATAAATTTCTCTCTTGCTTTTGCAGTGGCATAAGGAGAGGAAGCAGGATCGTTGAATATCCGTGGAATATTATGAAGTTGGGGATAGCGGTTGAGTAGCTGCAGATTTCCTTTCCGAAACAAGGCTGAAGTGCTGTCTCAATCACTTACTGCATTAAGAAACACTACTGAATTCTTGCTTTCATGAATTAGTGAGGAGTTACGTGTATTTTTAGAATCGTAACGCCTTGTTATGATGCTACCTTTACCTTCCTTCATCAGGATTATGCCTGTGTCGTCTGGAGCAAGAGCGATAAATAGCACAAGAAGATCTACATATTGACCCACTATAATCACTTTCTGGTAAAATTTTGAGGCATTTATTGCTTTTGCAACAATTTAAACATCTGAATCGTCATCCGCAATCTTGGTTTCAATACCAAAATTGTCTAGTTTTTGTGCAAGCTGTGTAATAAACATTTCCTTATTGCTGAGGTTGCTAAGTAAGGCGGGATTGTGATTCAAAACATAACGTCTCGTCATTAAAGAAAATTCCTCATGAGGTCCTCTTCATCGTTCACCTTTGACGTTCAATAGTTTTTATGTTCAGAGAACCTTCTGAATATCCGTCAAATACAACAGCAACCTCATCTTTATAATGTTTCTGAATATAGGCTACTAAGGTTTTATAAATGTCACCAAAAGTTCCATTCTCGGAGCACACGGCAAGGTGGATAAGAAACACTCCATATATAGCAAATAACTTCGATTGATTATTATCAATATTCCTTTCAGGTACTTCATTGAAAGACTGCACAGCCACGACTGTTTTGTTTTCCTCATCAATCTACTGCTTTCAGTCAGACATTGGAGAAGCAATCCTTCAAATTATCAGGTGAATGAAACGTGCTCAGTATTCTCTGAAATAACTGCGTTGTATCTACTTCAGCTATATTTTTTTGCAAGCTCACAGTTGACATGCACATTGTCCTAACCATGCTGGATCGCTTAAGCCTCAGAGAACCAAATATTGGCGAGACAGTAACTATTATTCGAAGAGCTTCTTCACCAACAGATACAGCTTTCTGGCAGTTTATTTCCTGAGAAGCTACTAATCCAGATCCTAACGAATACAATCGATACTTAGAAACAAATAGTGTGTGTTGTTGCAACCGTTGCTGAAATGTTCCGCTAATTTTCTCATCAGTTTCTATCCTCCCACCCCTCAGTTCAACATGTTGGCACTCGAAATCGAATGTAAATTGCAGAGCTTTTCCATGTAAAACACCTCCAACACACTTCAGGTTCTCCATAAGCGTTTGTTTTATCGTCATGTCGGTCCACACTCCACACCAGTACTCATCAGAGCGTAGAACAGAGGAGAATCTGTCCTTGGTGAATTTATAGAACTCCGTGGATTTCATGGTTTCTCTCAGTTTTTCCATGTCCTGGAGGTACAAATGACACGCCTTAGCATAAGGAAAGTGTCCAGTTGCATGCAATATTCTATATGGAGTACGCATTTCCCCATACGCTCTCTCTGGATGAAATGCAATGCCAAAACGACAAGCTGAATATATTGTATCCATAACTGGGAAGTTTTCCCTCTTTGCTTAATGTCATCCACTGTGTTGACAAATTTATTTTTCAACTTTTCAATCACTTGATCTTTTTCCAAATCGCCGAAAGATGCACAGTTTCCACTCAAATCAGAAATACTGTCTTTAATATGTTGCTTCTCTTCTTCCATGACTGCCATTTCCTCTAGTATTATGATGGTAAAAGTACACATGACTGCAGAGTAAACTGAATTGCCCTCTCGTATGCACGGCCAGAAGGTATATGGGGAAAAGAAGATGCAGCATACAGTGTCTCCAAAAGTTGACAGAGCCCACTGGCTCTCATTAAGAATCTTACTGCTCCTATAAGAGACATTATCAAGTGAAAGCGTCCTAATCGAATAACTACATTAGTGAATAGCTCATTCCCTCCATTAGCCTCCACTGTAACTACATCTTTAGCTTTCACGTAGAGTGCTTGATCAAACGACACGATACATATTTGCTGCGTAGTCTTCTTTCTGTGATGGCGTAAGTTAAAGCAGTTAAAATAGTACTCTAATCTGTGGGCTGGTTGTTGATGAGTGAAAGCGCTAATACATTTGAATGCGTATAAGGTTCTCGTGATATTCTCCATAAAACCTTACCATGAAGGAATAGAAATTTGTAAAAACTTTCCCATCATCCAAGTAAAATCGTGATTGGTAGGCACTGTTGCTTTAGTGAAGGATTGTTCTGAGTAGACATTTTGCAGAACAATTTCTTCAATTCCATTCTGCCTTCGGGGGGTTAGCAAACTAATTTTTTGGGCACTTGATGTTTCAGTAGAGCTCGGCATGACAGAGTTTCGTTACTTTCTGAGGCTCTACCGGTCTGCCAGGAGTCGCACACCAGACGCACCTTTGCCCGTCCTTGTTGCAATATTGCACTCAGCGTTATTGAAAACGAACTGCAAGAATGAATCATTTGAAATATTTGGCTTCTAGAACTGAACAGTAGAAGCCTCAAGTAAAGCCACAGTGAGAAACCCATATTCGAGACAACTTCAACAATGTTTTTTGATCCCGCTAACAAAACAAGTACACTGCAAGACCAAGCTGCAGTGGGGAGATAAATGAACGAGGCCTGATAGCTGACACAATCGCATGGGATATTGTTGTACATTTTTTCAAAGGGGATGTTCACTGCCTTTCTTTTTTGGTAAAAACACACTATTCAAAAATTCATGTAAAGTGTCAGGAACAACAACATCAACATTCTCTGTCAAGTCATTGATATCTGGATAATCTGCAATACTGTAAGGAGTCACTCTTATAACTTCACGGATGATAGCTGCTGCTGCTCCCACTATTCTCTTTCTCTCATCTTTTTCATTAACAGCTCATTCATTGTACCACTGATACAAAAGTTTGGGGCCACTGTCACGAAAACATACAACTGAGGGATTTTTCGGCGTTGTGGCAGACAAGTCCCCATCACTGAAGTGTAACAAACGTGTACACAACTGCTGTACCTGAGAACTATTCATTAGGACTAAGGACGTTGTCTTACGGCTCATTTATAAATATCTAGAGTAGAAGCGGCCTACCTTAAGGTCCGCCGGATGCTACCTTCACTTTTGACGTCGTCTCTCTAATAAGGATTCCGTAAGAGTTACGAATGCTATGAATCCTTCACTCCAACGGCACAACAGTTAGTAAATTTCGCAGTCAGGAGTTCTGTGTAGTTGGCGGAACCGTAGCAGTGTGCTGAGTGGCTGAAGACGTTACTCAAGGACCTAGCTGGACGTGCCTGGTGTTCCAGTTTTATGGGGCGGCGAGGGTACATAATTGTGAGCAACATCCCGCGTCTGGCCGCACATAAATCTGCGGCTCCCTGTTCCGAATGCACTGGCTGCGGCGGCATTCCCGGCGTGTTATTGTTTCTGCGTTTGGATGGCCTTGAATTAATGAGACAGCGCGGAATGGATGCGGCTTCCCCGGCGCCGCCCCACCTCCTACGTCTGTATCTGCAGTCCACCGCTTCTTGTCTCCGCCGGGGCTTCTTGCGCTAGGGGCGGCGCGCGCGGGCGGGAGCTAGGATACTCTGGAAAACACATATACGCGGTTGCCGAACTTACTGAGTATCCGTCAATAAACAGACAAAATAAGTCTGAAAAAAGGTCAGATGTTTAGTGAAATGATTCCTTTAAAAGTAAGAAATAGTGTACATGAGAATGCTGAAAAGTAATGCATCCGAATGTTTTATGCCATTGTCAGTGTCGGTTGAGGTATTAAGAGGCCTATTCAGGAGATAATGTCCAATGGTTAGTGAAATGAAGATCACTGCGAAAATTAGTAACAGTTGGCTACACCTTCAACCTACTTCTCTACATAATTTCTGCTTGTAGCGTTGCACCCTCGTCGTAGAAAGCAGCAGCCTCTGTTTTTCGCCAGTTCTCTTCACTGGTCTACAGCTCGTTGTCTGTTTCAAAATATGTCTTCACAGCCAGTGGTTCATGTGATAAGAGATGATTCTCAGAGAGAGCCAATAATAGGCTGTATGTTTGGTGATCAAACATTTCCCATCGAAAATGCTGCAGGAGCATCTTCATTGCCCCTGTGGAGTGCGGTCGAGAATTATCATGTAGAAGAAAACGCATGACAGTAATGTTTTGTGGGCTGCATAGCTTCAGGCGAAATGTCCCACCAGGACATCATACTTTCCAGCCTTCTTTACGTGCTCACTGTGCGCTCAGATCTCAAAAGCGCGACGTGACGCGATCGACGGGCATACTCGAGACACTGCCCAACACAACTGTTCAAAGCTTTAACAGATTTTCATTGTGGTTTTCATTTCGCTTCCGATCGAACCTTACTTTCCAAATAGCCCTTGTGTGAGGGTAAGTCAATTATTATCCGCAAAGTAGTTATAAAACTTTATTGTAATCAAATAGGAAACTTAAAAGAACGTAGTTTTTCGACATAGTCCCCTTGCGTTCCAACGCACTTGGTACATCTTTGTATAAGCTTCCTGATGCCCTCATAAAAGAATGTTCTCAATTGATCTGCGAGCCAGGAATGCTCCGCTTCTTTCACTGCTTCATCCGAGGCAAATCGAAGGCCCCTTAATGCCTGTATGAATGGACTAAACAAGTGATAGTCAGAAGGGGCACGATCGGGACTATATGGAGGCTGATCCAATATTTCAAATTTCCGTTTGTGGAGAGTTTCAACAATGTGGGCATCAGTATGCGGACGGGCATTGTCGCGCAACAACACACATTCTGACAGTAATCCTCGGCGTTTACTTCGAATTGCAGGCTTTAGCCTGGCAGTAAGAATCTCACTGTAACGTACACTGTTTATTGTTGTGCCACTTTCATCATAATGTTCCAGTATAGGACCTAGAGTGTCCCAAAAAACCGTAAGCATCGGTTTTCCTGCTGACAGTTGGATCTTGAACTTTCTCTTGCACGGCGAATTTGGATGTTTCCATTCCGTACTCTGCCGTTTACTCTCCGGCTCGTAATGATTGATCCATGTGTCGTCATCAGTAATGGTTCTGTCTAAGAAGTTGTCCCCTTCGTTACCATAGTGATCCAAATGTTTTTGCAGATGTCCGAGTGCGTTTGCCGGCCGCTGTGACCGAGCGGCTCTAGGCCCTTCAGTCAGGAACTGCGCATCCACTACGGTGGCAGGTTCGAATCCTGCCTTGGGCATGGATGTGTGCGATGTCCTGAGGATAGTTAGGTTTAAGTAGTTTTACATTCTAGGGGAGTGATGACCTCAGATGTTGAGTCCCATAGTGCTCAGAGCCATTTGAACCATTTTTTGAACCAAGCGCGTTTGTTTATGCAACTGTGTGAGTTGTTTTGGGACCCTCTTGCACGAACGTAATGAAACCCAAGTCTGTTGTGGATGATTTCGTAGGCAGAATCGTGAATAATTTGCAGAAAATGTGCCACTTCGTCAATAGTTAATTGTCTATCTAAGAGAATCATTTCAGGGAACGCTCAATGGTTTCTTCATTTGCGGTGGTAAACAGTCGTCCGGCTTCTTCATCGTGCGTAACACTTGTGTGACCATTTCGGAATTTTTCAATCCATTCGTAGACACTTCGTTGCGGAAAAACACTGTTGCCGTACTGTACCGAACGTTTTCGATGAATTTCGGCCCCTGATGCGCCTTCCGACTACAAAAAACGAATCACTGAACGTTGCTCTTCTTTGGTGGAAATAGACAGCGGAGCAGCCATGTTTAACAGCACGGCAGCGATAACGAAAGTAACTTAGAAGCTTGAAAACTGCAAAGATATAACAAGAAATAAAGATAGCATGCGTCATCAACGTAAAACGACAGTACTACCAAAATAAACAAATAATAACTAAATTGTGGATAATATTGACTTACATATTACATGTGGTGCCCATCCCTCGGTCAAATTTCCAATTTCGCTGACGCACGTTCCAACCCTCTACAGCTAGAGGGCTCAGAATTGTAGGGTACAATACGGCCGTGTGTAAGGCTGGACTTGCACAGTCATGAATTTCATTCGCGTGCATTGCCCCCTCACCACTCGCGTTGAGCCAACTTACATATCGAAACACTCTATTTACACTGTCATGCCAACTTACGAATAAGGTATGTAAGTTAAAGAGCATTTAACTTTGTTGCAGTATGTCATCACTTCCTGCCTTCATTTGACGCCATCTTGAAACTCGTGTAATTGGCGTTTCTAACTTCGGTGTGTGGAAACGCTACACTGCATGCAAGAATGGTGGTGCGAGAATGTACAAATAAGAAAGTCGTGCCTGTGGAAGACCGTCTTAACATAACTACACTACTGGCCATTAAAATTACTACACGACGAAGATGACGTGCTACAGACGCGAAATTTAACCGACAGGAAGAAGATCCTGTGATATGAAAATTATTAGCTTTTCAGAGCATTCGCACAAAGTTGGCGCCGGTGGCGACACCTACAACGTGCTGACACGAGGAAAGTTTCCAACCGATTGCTCATACACAAACAACAGTTGACCGGCACTGCCTGGTGAAACGTTGTTGTGATACCTCGTGTAAGGAGGAGAAATGCGTACCATCACGTTTCCGACTTTGATTAAGGTCGGATTGTAGCCTACCGCGATTGCGGTTTATCGTATCGCGACGTTGCTGCTCGCATTGTCGAGATCCAATGACTGTTAGCAGAATAGGGAATCGGTGGTTTCAGGAGGGTATTACGAAACGCCATGCTGGGTCCCAACGGCCTCGTATCACCAGCAATCGAGATGGCAGGCATCTTACCCGCATGGCTGTAACGGATAGTGCAGCCACATCTCGATCCCTGAGTCAACAGATGGGGACGTCTGCAAGACAACAACCACCTGCACGAACAGTTCGACGACGTTTGCAGCATCATGGGCTATCAGCTCTGAGACCATGACCGCGGTTACCCTTGACGCTGCATCACAGACAGGAGCGCCTGCGATGGTGTACTCAACGACGAACCTGGGTGCACGAATGGCAAAACGTCATTTTTTCGGATGAATCCAGGTTCTGTTTACAGCATCATGATGGTCGGATCCGTGTTTGGTGATATCGCTGTCACCGCACATTGGAAGCGTGTATTCGTCATCGCCATACTGGCGTATCACCCGGCGTGATGGTACGGGGTGCCATTGGTTACACGTCTCGGTCACCTCTTGCTCGCATTGACGGCACTTTGAACAGTGGGCGTTACATTTCAGATGTGTTACGACCCGTGGTTCTACCCTTCATTTGATCGCTGCGAAACCATACATTTCAGCAGGATAATGCAGGACAACATGTTGTAGGTCCTGTACGGGCCTTTCTGCATACAGAAAATGTTCGACTGCTGCCCTGGCCAGCACAGTCTCCAGATGTCTCACCAATTGAAAACGTCTGGTCAATGGTGGCCGAGCAACTGGCTCGTCACAACACGCCAGTCACTACTCTTGATGAACTGTGGTATCGTGTTGAAGCTGCATGGGCAGCTGTACCTGCGCATGCCATCCAAGCTCTGTTTGACTCGATGCTAGGCGTATCAGGGCCGTTATTACGGTCAGAGGTGGTTGTTCTGGGTGCTGATTTCTCAAGATCTATGCACCCAAATTGCCTGAAAATGTAATCACATGTCAGTTCTAGTATAATATATTTGTCCAATGAATACCCGTTTATCATCTGCATTTCTTCTTGGTGTAGCAATTTTAATGGCCAGTAGTGTAAATCGATGCGTTAGAAACAACTCAGAAAACTGAAAGCACGAATTCGAAGAGTTCGTCCACGCGTGGAGCACCCTCGCTTTCAGCCTGAGAACGCCAGGGCACACACGAGTGCTACGACATCTGCAACCATCCCACGCCTTGGGTTCACTGTCACCGATTATCCTCCATACAGTCCCGACTTGATCTCATCCGACCTTTATCTATTTCCAGAACTTCAACAATAGCTTCGAGGGCTTAACTTTGATAGCGATGAAGCTTTGCAATCACAGGATAGGTTGTGGCTCCGTCAGCAAAGTCAAACATTCTATAGTTTCGGTATCAACAAACTGATCTCTCATTGGCAGAATTGTGTTCATCGCTAGGGTGACTGTGTTGAGAAATAAATATGTAGGCATGGAGAATAAGGATGTAGAATGTTAATAACGTTTGTTTTATTTGAAACGTTTTAAGAGTTTTCGCAAACAAAATTCGGAAGCATTACTTTCAGGAGGCCGTCGTAGACTACAGAAACTTTTGACACGACTCTGAATGATTCTCGAAACCACGTACGAAAATCAGATGCTCGTATCCTCTAGTATCTTTAAAATTCCAAAATTCTGAGTTAAACATTCAACTTCAAATTCCCTGTCGGCACTTCATTTGCTATTCATGATTCCGAGCGTCATTCAAAGGTACGTCGTATGTCTCTCTAATCTATTTTATTTTTTACCTTTAGACAAATCATTTCACAAAACATTTGACCGTTTTCTCACAGTTTTTATTTTAAATTTGTGTTCAGATGCCATAAAATATATTTCTGTACTATTCAGTTTTGTATTGTTATTAAGAGTATATATGTAAGGAGAAACAAGAGAAGTTTCAATTTGTTTTCTGATTTGATTTTTTTGATACTTTATTTACACAGCTGGCAGCAGCTCTTCGGAAAATATTTCAGTTTTTGCCGCCGAGTTGTGTAAGACGCTGCAGTCATAGACTGTGCGGCTGATCCCGGTGGAGGTTCGAGTCCTCCCTCGGGCATATGTGTATGTGTGTTTGTCCTTAGTATAATTTAGATTAAGTAGTGTGTAAGCTTAGGCACTGATGACCTTAGCAGTTAAGTCCCATAAGATTTCACACACATCTGAACATTTCAGTTTTTACATTACCTACTCTTTGTATGATTATTGAAATTCTAACCAAAATTTTCCATCAAATCACTACTTGGTAACACGTTCAGTTCGTTTTTTTTTCTGAATTCTGAACAAAAAAAGTATATTGATAATTATTCCACTTTGGACCAATTGCTACTTATCTGGTCACATATTAGCACTGTTGCTTAAGGAACCTAGGTTCGAATCCGGTTTGCTCTTACATTTTCTGTTTTTGGTGCAATGCTATTTCAGTTTGCATTAACCCTTTAGAAACGCGATCACGGCCAAGTAATCCTGTAAAAGAAGTAACACAAATTTTGCGTATAGCAGAACAGTACAGGTTTTATACGTGACGTTACTGTGACTGGGTTGTATTATTGCTATTACTACACTGTCCAGTCACGTTAATGTGAACACCTGTCAAGAGCCAAAAGAACCACCTTCTGCAGCGCGAACCGCTGCGAGACGTGCAGGAACAGAATCAGTGATGTTCTGGAAGGTACCGACAGGGATGTGGAGCCATACCGACTCCAGTGCCGTGTCCAGCTGCGATAGGTTTCTCTGTTGAGGATCCATGCTGCGAACACCCCGACCGAGGTGGCCCCACAGATTCTCGACTTCGTTGAAATTCTGAAACTTTGCTACGGTAAACTCATCCTTGAGGTCTTCGAACCACACACGTACAATGCGAGCTCTGTGACACGCTGCATTGTCCGTCATGTGGATGTCATCGTGCTGAGCAAAACCAAACTACACGTAGGGATAGACATGGCCCCAAAGTTAGATAAATACTATCGTTTATACATTGTGCCTTCCAGAATGACGAGATCACCTAGGCGAACACCACGAAGACATTCCGCAGACCATAACGCCCCTTCCGACCTGGACACTTCCGAAGATTGTTGCATTGTGTTTGCTTGCAGACGTTTCCGTCTAATGGAGCATAAAAAGTGAATCACTGAGTCGTTGTCGAATTGCGGTAGTGTCATGTAAATTCCAGCCTTCGCCGCCGATAAACAGCAGTCAGCATGGGTGCATGAACAAGGCGCTTGCCGCGGAGACACACAAGTAGCAACATTCACGGAACGTTCGTATAGAAGACAATGCTGGTAGCCCCTTGATTCATCTGAGTGATTAGTTTCTCAACAGTTGTACGTCTGTTCATCGGTACACAATTCCGTCGTTCACCACTGCCATCTGTGGCTTATGGTGCACCACTGTTGCCTCAGCACCAGTTTCTTATAGCATCATTTTGCCCTGCGTGGTACACGAGTCCTATTCGGGAAGTGAGGTCCGATCGATTGGGTAAACCACTCGATCGGGCGCGAAATGGAAACAACAGCGAAGATACGATGAAGTTCTGCGTATATGTGTTGGGCGGCGACTCTAGTATGCCCGTCCATCGCGCCACGTCGATCTTTTCAGTTCTCAGCGCACAGTGAGAGTGTAAAGGAGCCCAAGTATGAGTACCTGTGAGAGGTTTCGCCTGATTTCATGCAGCCTACACAACATAAGTGTCATGCACTTCCTTCTTCGCGAAAATTCTCGGTCGCACACTGCAGGGGAATGAGGACGTTCCTGCAGAGTTTTCTATTGGATGTGTTTGACCACCCACCACACAGCTCGGTCTTGGCTCCATCTGATTTTAATCTCTGCTCGCATGAACCACTGGCTATGATAACAACATTTTGGTACGGACAAAAAGTTGAAGATGAGTTTAGAGAATTGGCAGAAAGCAGAGGCGGCTGCCTTCTATGACGAAAGTATTAGAAAGTTGGTACAATGCTACGACAAATGTCTGTCGGAGCCGCGACTATGTAGAGAAGTAGCTGGAAGTTGTAGCTAACTCTTTCAAATAAAATACTTTTGATTTTTGCCGTGGTTTCCATTTTTTGACTGATCGTTCCTTATTTTACAAATAGAGCCCGTACTTCAAACACTGTGGCAATTTACAAACTTAGCCGTTTCGGAAATGCTTTCTCTCTTAATCCGAAAGCTAGTGACATGCCCTTGTTGACGTTAGATAAATCGCTCCGCTTCCACATTGCGACAATAACTGCACTGTTTTCCGCGTCTCCCCGTCACCCTTCATATACCCTCCACTGCCAGTGCTACCAAATGCCGTCTGTGAGTGGCTGCTGCTCGTTGACATCGAATATGGGCGGTGACCACATTAACGTCACTGACCGTCTACAGGGTGTTACAAAAAGGTAAGGCCAAACTGTCAGGAAACATTCCTCACACACAAATAAACAAAAGATGTTATGTGGACATGTGTCCGGAAACGCTTAATTTCCATGTTAGAGCTCATTTTAGTTTCGTCCACCTACGTTCAATGGAGCACGTTATCATGATTTCATACGGGATACTCTATCTGTGCCTGTGCCTTTACAAGTACGACACAACATGTGGTTCGTGCACGATGGAGCTCCTGCACATTTCAGTCGAAGTGTTCGTACGCTTCTCAACAAAAGATTCGATGATCGATGGATTGGTAGAGGCGGACCAATTCCATGGCCTCCACGCTCTCCTGACCTCCACCCTCTTCACTTTCATTTATGGGGGCATTTGAAAGCTCTTGTCTACGCAACCCTGGTACTAAATGTCGAGACTCTTCGTGCTCGTATTGTGGACGGCTGTGATACAATACGCCATTCTCCAGGGCTGCATCAGCGCATCAGGGATTCCATGCGACGGAGGGTGGATGCTTGTATCCTCGCTAACAGAGGACATTTTGAACATTTCCTGTATCAAAGTGTTTGAAGTCACGCTGGTACGTTCTGTTGCTGTTTGTTTCCATTCCATGATTAATGTGATTTGAAGAGAAGTAGTAAAATGAGCTCTAACATGGAAAGTAAGCGTTCCAGGACACATGTCCACATAACATATTTTCTTTGTGTGTGAGGAATGTTTCCTGAAAGTTTGGCCGTACCTTTTTTTAACTCCCTGTATAACCGAAAGGAGTGTTGTACCTTTCAAACGTCCCCTAAGAAAAATTAATCAATTACTGTGCTGGTAAACCCCTTACGTTATCTGGTTTTCAAACAGCTGAGCAAAACTGAACGTACTCAGACTTTTCGCTCTTTACTTATTCTGATCAACACTAAACTGACACACAATATTCTTAGCGCAACGCAATCTGACTTTCAATAATTCCTATAAAAGAATGACTAACAATAACCTATACCTTTCATGAATCACTTACCTCACAAAAATCTTCGTTACTCGAACTACTGCAATACAGCGAGCGCTAATACTGCCAGCTAAATAACTACTGAAGGCACTAACTACTGATAGGTATAGTTAGCAAATGAAAGGTTTTGATAGAGAACAAACAATGTATTTACCTTAATAGTGTTCAAAAGTCATATCAGTTCATGACATCCAGTCTTACAAATTTACTCTCTCTGATGGACACAGGTCCAGATCATCCGCTCTCAAAACTCTGCCATCTCACTCCCCACATCCACCACTGCTGGCGGTTCACCTTCAACTGCGCAACGCTACGCGTTGTTCACACCCAACTGCCCAACACTACAATAGCGAATATTCCAACAATGCCAACCAGCCACAGACTGCACACAACACAGCCAGTGATTCTCATACAGAGCGCTACGTGGCGTTACCAATATAAAAATTTAAACAGTTTACTTACACCTTGCCTCCCAGTGACTCCTTCTCTTTGTATTCTCATTTGGTTTTGGTAGATTTTGTTGATTATTCAAGTGCCTCTACTTTATTTCAATCTCTTAACGATTGTGATGATCTCATTCCATCTTACGCTGCTGATGGCTTTTACCAGCTCCAAAGATGTTACGAAATCATCGTAACTGATCTTCAGTATGGCTTCCATTACTGAGGCTGGGTTAT
Organism: Schistocerca gregaria; assembly: GCF_023897955.1. Taxonomy (NCBI): domain Eukaryota; kingdom Metazoa; phylum Arthropoda; class Insecta; order Orthoptera; family Acrididae; genus Schistocerca; species Schistocerca gregaria. The sequence goes on along the minus strand of NC_064921.1, from coordinate 799,120,778 downwards.
AAATACATCTCTTTGTACCTTTTCTTCCTGTAACCAAACTGATCTTCGTCCAGTACCCTCCAACAGCATAGGAAATTCCTCTTAGACAGATAGAATAGGTTGCGTCGTCTTTGCCCCACAAGCGAAGCACATAATCTCGGAGAGACTGTTGGCACCATTGCCTTTCTAAATAGCTTGTTTACGTTCTGAGTACTACAGGCCCCAATACTGTGCCCCGCGGCAACGCTCGTATCCGAGCGTCTGCCTTCCTTCTTTCTCTCTCTCTTTCTCTCTCCACAAACTTTCGACGACCCTGCCTGCTCCCGCGTTCATGCTATTGATCGCCTTTAATATAACACGTAATTTCGTGTCGTATTTTACAGTTGGCTTTCATTTCGAGCTTTAAAATCTCTGTGCCAGCAGCGGCTGTGTAACCTGACGACCGGATAACTCATCCCGTCGAAGCCGTAAAACTGTCCAGCACAGAATCTTTACGGCGTAATTAACGTGAGCGCACGATATAATGAAATGACTGTGATAACCCTGAAACGGGGACAAGGAATTTCCAGACCGTGTAAAGACAAAAAGCAGAAGCACCAGTCTCCTGGACTTTGTCTTGTCATCCGCGTCATACGCTCTTGAACATATTGTGTTCTCGAACTCGTAGAAAAGTATGAGGATGATTCATAGTGGCAACATTTACTGGCTTTCAGAGTCTTCCCGCTGTAAACTCCACCTGGCGTAATAGTTCGTGATAATCTCAGTAAATGTGATTTACGGCATTAATCAGTTTTTACATTTATTGTGCTTCAGAAACTTTCCAGTATAATCTCTTCACTAGCGTAATAATACTCGAGCAGAATTACAGCTTGGGGCAATTTCGTTGCAATTCGACGCAGAGAAAATATTTATACAGTTGTTGAAAGTTGTCCACTGGAGTCATTCTTATTTGTTATAATGAACATTACGAGACTCTCAGCAAAAGGCGTGTTAATGTGAGTCACGCGTCCTTTAGTGCTGCTCTTCTCACAAAGGTTTCTTCGCAGTTAATCTAGTTTTTGCAATCACAGGAATTTACTTTTATTGGCGACTCAAATTCCAATGATATATCGGTACACAGTAAATAATGTGTCGAAGTCGATAATTATACATTTATACAATACAGACTTTTTGAGTGACTTAATAAAGAAGATTAGATAAATTGTCAGGTTCATAGAAAGGTCAATAAATGCCTTAGATCATTTGAGCAAAAGCAAAATGTAAGAGGAAGTCTGGAGAAACAAACTTTGAAAATTTTTCTGGACGCAATGACGTAGTGTAACTACATGTTCTACATTACTGAACAATGTCTGGTTACCGTGATAGCTAATCAGGAAACACACTTCGGGAAGAAGTCGGCAGGTGAGAGTCAGGTAGCAAGATCAGGTAATCGTTTTACTTAACACCTTTAGGGAAAGATGTGCCATCTTCCGTTACAAAGAAGAAAGCACCAGGCAGCAAACAAGGTATTGTTGGAGGATTTCTGACCGTCTACCAAGCTTTCCAGACGCACTTGTCATGTCCAAAAATCTCTTCGGCCAGGAGATGTGCGCTTACTTATTCGGCAAGCAAATCACAGACCACAGTTCAAATGACATAACTGGATATGCCCAAGGTGAATTAATTTTAATGATTGCAAAACCAAATAACGCTCTCCGATTGTTTCTGTTCCGGTGAAGCATTATTCAGCCATCATTTGTCACTGATAAGTGGGATGAAAAAAAGCCGAGGAATATGAGAAGAAGCGAAAGTGAAACTCACAAGTTACGTAGAATAGGGAGTGTCCTGGTGTCACTTATACGGGCATAACAGAACTCACGAAACCACAGACTTTGGTTGGCTAGAACAGCTCTTGGTCGTGAAAGACGAAGGAAACCTTGTTTGGAAAGAACAGGTAAGATCAAACACGTTCTGCAACCTTCGGAGAAGGACACTTTTAACTTTACGATCGCTATCATAGTGGCTTCCATAATAGTTTCCTATTTTATAGTGACAGGGATGTAGCCTGGAATTCACATTTATGCTTAGTCCGTGTGTTGATTTAATACTCTGGCGAATTACGTATGTTACAGATAGTCTCCCTCTTCGTTGTGTTCTGCTGGTCGTGTCATGAACTGCAACGAAAGTTGCACTGGTCTTCACTCCACGATCAGAAACTATTTCAGGGATATGGAGTTCCATGAAGAGTCTTATTTATGAGTCGAGAGTGTTGATGAGTATGCCTTTTCAATTATGGGTTTATACACACATCACAAGACTCAAATTAGGTTGGATAAAACCATCTCATTTTTTAGTACTTCGGCATTAAGTCAATAATCTTGTAACCTCCCCCTTCCTATTCGGACCACTGGATTGCGATATAACTGACCGCGATCGCATGAGCCTAACGAAATTTTACTGTGAGTAAGGCTATCGTTACCGAAGGAAAATAACGTCGGTTAGTTGGAGGAAAGTGTACAACAGACCCTTCTGAAGGAAGAGTCTATTCAAACTTAAGATAGATGCTGATGATAACTCTGAAATGGAGGTATGAAGCGCACTTGAGGGAGAAAAGGGTATCACGTAATATTTACTACAAAAATTACTGATAACACAAAGAAAACACTAATAAGGTAAAAATGGGATAATGAAACGGTTGACAGCCCGCTAGGACAAAGAATCTCAAAAATCTTAAGAAAGGTAACGGCACAGAAATTTAAGCAACTAATCACTGGAATGCAACAGAAGATTGTTACGCTTTTCCACATCGCAACAGTTCACGAGAAAATAAATGAATGAGAAAGTATAGAGTTTGCAGTTACTTATACTGAAATACAAAATTTTGAAATTAAAATTAAATGGAGTTATTGGTTAAATGAATGACTGGCTTAACTTCAACTCTGATGTAAAAAATACTTTCAGTAACCTCAATGTAATGTAATGCAAAATTTAGAAAAAGGCAAGCAATTTACGTTTGGTTATTGAAAGACTGAACTGAATTTAGTTTAAACAAATGAGCAACTGATTTTACTTTTAAAACAGCAACAATAAAATACATACCAAGCCAGTAGAAGTCACTCGTTAAGCTAACAAGGGAACTTCCCCATCGCACCCCCTCAGATTTAGTTGTAAGTTGGCACAGTGGGTAGGCCTTGAAAAACTGAACACAGATCAATCGAGAAAACAGGAAGAAATTGTGTGGAAGTATGAAAAAAAAAGCAAAATATACGAACTGAGAAGTCCACGTGCAAGATATGCAACATCAAGGAGAGTGTAAGCTCAGCAGCGCCGTGGTTCCGTGGTTAGCTGCGGAACGAGAAGTCCTTGGTTCAAGTCTTCGCTCGAGTGAAAAATTTAGTTTCTTTATTTTCGCACAGTTATGATCTGTCCGTTCGTTCATTACTGTTTACAGTAATAGATTTAGTGTCTGTGTTTTGCGACCGCACCGCAAAACCGTGAGTGAGATTAGTAGACGAAAGGACGTGCTTCTCCAATGGGAACCCAAAACATTTGATCGCAAGGTCGTAGGTCAACCGATTCCTCCACAGAAAAACACGTCTGATATATTCTATACGACACTGGTGACGACATGTGCGTCACATGACAGGAATATGTTGTCGACCCACCTAACTTGTACACTTGGAGAATGGGTAAAAAGATTCTTCTACCTTGCCCGATTTAGGTTTTCTTGTGAATGTGATAATCACTCCCAAAAAAGTGATGAAAACATAAGAGTTTGTCACAAAAACTGCAACAAATGAATGCAACAGTTTCACAGTCGTACAGTTTTCCCTGTGCTCTAACAAAACATATGTCTTTAACATTTTCAAATTTTTACGTGTGTAGACCGTCAAATCCTGCATATGTCCAAGCAAATCTGAACATGTCCTGGAATTTTGGAGAGCGAAGTTGATTATGTGTGAGTGCCTGAACTTTGATAATTGTCTGAAAATAAAAAAAAATTAAACTTTTTCACCCGAGGGAAGACTTGAACCTGAACCTCTCGTTTCGCAGCTGCTCACTGTAACCACGGGACCACGACACTCGTGAGCTTCGACTCTCCTTGATGTTACGTATCTTACGTATCGACTATTCAGTTTGTATATTTTGCTTATTTTTTTCATAGTTCCACACAACTTCTTCCTGTTTCCTCGATTGATCTGTGTTCAGTTTTTCAAGGCCTATCCACTGTGCTAACTTATAACTAAATCTGAGGGGGGTGAGATGGGGTGGTTCCCTTGTAAGTAGAGAATAAATGAAACTGCGCACTCTTAATTTGTGCTATATCTTTAGTTATTAGTTTTGTCAGTGAAATTTTACTTTACTTTAAGTAACCTCTGTCATGCAATACAAGAGTGAACAGTTATTGAGGCAGAAAATTTAGACTGAAGCTCGTCATTAACAAACACACAAAAGTGGCAGCAAATATTTAATCAGTTTTCATATAATTACGACACTCGGTGGTTGCATCCGAAGGAAAGGGATTCTGCTTTGTAATAATGTCTGAGGACAATGACAACACATGTGCTCTACAAGTTTTAACTATTCCAAGTTATTACTCAATATATTCATAGTTCGTGAAGGAAATGTTGCTGGACAATGCCAACGAGAGTTTATAATTTTTCACTTAACTGTCTTACGATGTTTTGTTGCTGCTTCTGCTGTTCGATGGGAAGAACCCCGAGTTGTCTCCAGAGTCAAGGGCAATTGCGGGACAGGCAACAGTTGGAATTGCAGCTTCCTCCGCCTGTCCACGCCTTCCGTGCGCTCAGTACTTGCAGGTTAACGAATCAGGAGCGTCTACACTGGCGCGAGCGCCCAACAAACACTTCTTCACTCTTTCATGACTGAAACTGCTCTGCCTCCTCTCTGCTCGCAATGCGACAGAGACTCTCCACACGCAAAATTTATAATCTGCACAGCTACAGCCCTTTGGTCGTTGCTATCAATACATTTCAATTAAGTTCCCTTGGCTATTACCGAGCAATTTACAATATTTTCATTATAATTACGATCAGTTTTACACAGTCAGAAATAAATACACCAGTACATCGATTACGTATTGAATATAATTTTGTAATACAGGTTACAGCTTCAGAATCAAAAATACAGTGCAAGTTATCAACGGAAATTAAACGGCGGAAATTTTCGATGGTGCAGAAGGTATTTTGTCTGCAGTTTCGATGTTACAACCTGTGTCGTACACACACATGTAGACCACGGACGATAGTGGCACCACAGCAACTAAGGAACTTGGCTCATATCTCTATGGAGTCTTACTGATGTTTTGGTCTGTTTAATTTCACCTCGATTTACCTCCTCCAACACCATTCCACTAGCGTTCGTGCTTCGCATTACGGTGACTTGGAATCATTATTCCGACACTGGAAGTAATGAAATACTTTTATATTTACTAAACGTGCTGAAGTAACGACGTTGTCCACCCCTCCCCTCTCTCTCTTTCTTTTCTCAGGGTAGTAGCGTTGCATTCAAAACCGTAAGGAATGGTTGCCTAAAGCTACAGTGTTTTTGTTTTGCTATGCGTAAAAATACACTGACAGAGAGCCAGAGTGCATTTCACTCCCTTCTCAAGTCTTCAGCGATCGAATTGGTTAGCAGCAGTTCACCACGCATTTCGCTCTTCGGCCTTCACCTTGACAGCGGTAGTGTTGGTACAGCTGATATCCGCCTTGGTGCGGTTGATGCATTCTATTCTCTGTCTGCCTGTTGTATTTTTCCTTTCTGCTGTTCCTGAATTGTTACTTTTAATGATTCCATTTGTCTCAGCAGATGTTCGATCAGCTTCAGGATGCAATGCTTCTCTACCTCCACTCTTTGATATCTGGCGTACCCTGGAAATCTTGAGCATTCTACGGTAACACTACATCTTGTAACGTTCCCTCTTTCTGTTTATTTAGGTTTGATTTGTTTGATTGTTATTCTTTATTTCTATTATTCGGAATCTTTTTTTTTATTAAATTGAGCCTGAAACTTACGTAATAAATACTTCGCATGAAGTACGATTTGCAGCATAAACAAAAATTAATTTCGGAAATGTAATCCACTGAATATTAAAAGTAAAGCTTTTGAACAACGCGCGTGACTGACTAGATACATTGAGAGGGTACGTACATTCGCGTGCGAGTGGTTGCGGTCTGATGAGAAATTTTCATTGTGAAATAATTTCGTCGTAACACACTCGGAGATTGCGAACGTACATTCAGAGTAGAGGCACGTACGTTCTATCATTCCCCGTGGCCTGGGTAAAAGAATGGCAATTATTTAAATCTAAGAGTATTTCTTTTGCATCGGACTAGTATTTTTATAAGAAAAAGAAGATTGCAGGTTCTGAATGTCTCGGCAAAACGAATCGGAAGTAATTTTAGCGGCCACGAAAGGAAAGTAGAGAGCACAATCACGTACCTCTATTGTTGAGCAGCGCCGTTTTGAAGATCTTCGGTTCCATATAAAACTCGCCTTCTCTGCTTAACATAAATACTCCATAGGCATGGGAATAAGGCTTGTTGTGCGATGAAAATAATATAAAACACATCTTGCGTCTTTTAACTCATTCATTTACCACACACACACACACACACTAGTAATTAGACAGTACGACATCCCACCAGCCCATCAGAACAAAAAGTAGTCGTTCATATAAGAAATAAAAAACGAAGGGCGAAATTGTTCCTATGTCTCTCAAAGATAAAAAGTTTACCAGATATTTCTCTGGTGTGTCACTGGAACAATTTTTCAGCACCTCTGCGATTAAATCACAATATTTTCAGTTCCTTTATATCGCCCCCTTGGGCGAATTGTCTGAAGAAATGTCAATTTTGCGGGCAATGAGCCCAAACACTTTGCACACTGGTAGTCCTTGACTTATTCACACGTAATGGGATTGCACTGTCAGTGTCTCTCTCCCGATCACTTCATTCTACAAACATGGTTTTGATGCCAGTTTTGACACATGACAATGAGGACAAAACATTTATATAAGGATACACAGAACACATGTAAAACACACATAAACTTACATACTATACACACAAAATTATTACATCGTCCTTGACACAAAATCATCACATTTGGATAATTGTTACATCCTCCTATTACCTTCTTTCTTCTCTCTTTTTTTTGTATTGTATACACAAAATTATTTTATTATTTCTTGGTACATCGCATTATACAAAGGTATTACATTGTTTTATACATAGTCTATCGCTATATAAACAGTCTTCTTTTACACTTGCTGCTCATAAAACTCATAATTCCTAAGTCTTTTTTTTTATTAAAAAAAATTTCAGAAAAGTCACATATTTATTAGAGTGTTCGGATCTAGATTGTGGGTTAATAGTCGTGTCTGGGGCAGCAAGAGGCGTTAGCTCTTGCTTAGAGTTGGTTCTGCATTCCACTGCTTCTCTCTTCTACGCCAAGATCCGCTTAGTGACATCCTTTCCGTATTTTACTATTGTCTCGTCATGGGTAATATAAACATGTAACAAACAAAAATTCACATGGATTAATACTTAGTCTAACTTAATACTAATACATATATATACATATAAACATAGGCGTTGTTCAAAGGCAACGTGGGGCGTGAATCATGAGCTGGGGTAGTCAGACTTTATTTCGGGTTTCAGGAATCTGTGTTTCTACATGTCTTGGCACTTCGTTGGGTGTCCATTTAAACGTAGATTTTGCTTTGCATTTAAATTGTCCTTCTATGTTATGCCGTTAGCCAATAATGTGTCATATGCACATAACTGCACTCGCAACAATCAGTTTGGTGGCGCGCTGCGCGCCGTGTGGAACTCGGCAGTTGCGCGGGCCCACCGCCGTAAAGCGATGCCGCGCGTCTCGGTCCAAACTTTTCAGTGTCTCGTGCAGTGTTCGCAGAGTTTGCAAAAAAACCAACCGCACTTGTTTCCACTTGCTGTACACCTTGGCTGTGGGAAGAGACCACTCGGTGCCTCCGAAGTCCACTGCACAAAGGTAAGTACTGCACTTCACTATTTGGCTAGCAACGGCACACTGTCCTATGTAGTGCACAAACACTTGTACCGCCGCAGTCTTCGTCGATTCACTATGTCTCTTTTACCTCGAAGGAAAAGGTTCGTGATATGAAACGTATTTTCACTTGTCTATTTGCATATAGCTCACAGGTCACTGACACTGAATAACATTGTCACACTGTCCTGTCCATTCAGAAACAAAACTGTAGCTCATGATATCACTAGCTTGTCTTTTATGATAAATGCCCACGTTCGTTATTTGTTCCAGCGATTTTTTACTGAACCTTGTCGGCGTACCTTTTTGCTCATAACATTTTTATTACATAAATTGGTAGGTGATTGTGTTCTCAGAAAGTACGTGCCTCTAATACTATATTTCGCGATCGTGACACTGTCTGACATCTCATAGAGCATAGGAGAACACGTTTGAAAACAACAGCACTTTTTTACTCTATGTCGTGCTACTGATGCACTTATGTATTGAAATAACAATACTAGGACATGAACGCACTATAAGTGCTTTTAGAAGTTGTCTCTAAATGAGGCAAAGTTTGTTCATTCTCTACCCGCGAGTTACTATGTGGGAGGGGGGATTCTTTCATCCTTTCGTCACCCAAGTTTGTAACAACGCATGGTACACACACATCATAAACATAAAGGAATAAAATAATAATAGGAAATGAGTAAACAGACATAAATAAATCACTATACATAAATTGCTAGGTAGTACAAACAACAGATTAATAATGAAGCTTGGCTGCTGTGCGCTACTGCCTCTAAAGTCTGTGCTCGCGTTTATGGTGTTATTTTTTTTGTGTTCATATTTGTGTTACTTCTTCTCCTTCCATCAAATATCTTCCGCTCAGATTGGTCAAAATATTATAAACACATAAAAAATATAATCAATGTACTGCATCCCTCTAAAGTCAGCGTACATCCTTCGTATTTTCATACTAAAAAAAATAGATTATTAAAATTCTTTGGCGTTACTGGGTATCACGTAGTGTGTTTCTCAGTGATCTTGGTAATGTTTTATTACGTCAGTCGTCAGTCATAGTGACATTAATGTAACTTCATGACTTTTCCCCGCCGATTGAAGTCTCGCAGTATCTCGCCGAGCGCCACCTGTAAATAATTGTGTTTGTTTCGGCGTTACCTCATTTTTTCGGCTAGTTGGCTACCTGTAACTTACCTTATACATACTCCTTTATTTTTTTTAATAAGGGACGGTGTTATGTTTGCTTCAGTTAACATTCACAGATTGTATCTCAACATCGTACTTGCATTCAAACATGTATATAAAGTTAAAAAAAAATTATCTGTATGACAGTAAGATCACACAAGTTGTTATTCATGTATCCTATCTTTAAGTGCACTTTTCTTAGATCATGTTACTGTGCGTATGGTATATATATATATATATATATATATATATATATAGTAACCTACACTTTCATTAGCAGTTAGGAATCCTTTTTTATAATTACAGCATACAAAAAAAATTTAAGGTCGTGTTTTGTGCGATATATTTATAGATAAAAACTCGTGGTGTGGATACGTCAAAGACACAAAATACTTTCTCAGCAACCTATCGTGTACTTGCGTCACAAATTTAACCTTTGTACCTTAGGGAGTCCAATATTTTTCTTTGTAACTTACCCTGTACCTTACTGCCTTGATACACAAGTGGCAAAAAAAAAAGAATAAATAACTTACATCTATTTTTTTGTGAGGTCTGTGCCAATTGTTCGCTCCAGATACCTCCGTACATAAACTTAAAACTAAAATACCACTGTGACCAAACAAAAAACATTCCGTCAAAACTTACAAGTACACTTCGTGTTAAACATCGCTAGTCACCAACTGACGTGTATGTCCTAGCTTACCTGTGTCTTGCGTCCACGTTCACTGAGAAATGTAAACAGAAATAGTGAAATGCTCTGATTCACTTAGCTGCATAAGATGTATTTTCTTTGTCCTAATCGTGCTCGTTCCTTTTTTTACAGTAACTTATTTTATACTTGTGCATTATTAGATATGACGTATGATACTTAATTATAGTAGAATTTTCTTAAGTCTCTGTGTGCATACAGCCCTTTGATCTTACCACTGTGAGGGTATGCAAGTAAATAACAACCGTCGTGCGGAATATGTGCGATTACGTACGGACCAGTATATTTCATTTGCCAATTAGCGTTTTTCTTAGCTAGCAAGGAAGATTTCACGTGAGTTTTGAGTAACACCTTTTCTCTGATTGTAAATCTGGTAACACCATGTAGCCGTTTATCATAATGCTTCTTTCGGCATTGGGCCTGTTGTGTGATAGAGATTAATACTTGCCTTATTTTTTCATTTAGGTCGACGGGTTGTCTAGGAAAAGACGGGATAGGGTTTACCCATTCATTATTTTCTTTCTTATTGCATATTAGTTCTGACGGCGTAACTGCAGTGTCGTATATTGAGAGATTGTTTACCACCTGTTCAAAAACGTTTAAGTATTCAATCCATTTAGACTGCTTGTTGGCTACGTATGTCCTCATAAACCTATTCAATTCACGGAATATTCTTTCAATAGGGTTTGATTGCGGGCTATACCGGGATATCAGTATTTGTTTAACCTGTTGTTCTTTCAGAAATCTTTTCCAAGCATGGCACGTAAAATTGGTTGCGTTATCTGTTAAGATCGCCTGTGGTTTCCCAACAGACGGGAAGTAGTCGTTTAGCATACGTCTGATAATAGGCTTAGCTGCAGTTGTTTTCGTGGCATATAATTTCACATACTTTGAAAATACATCATATACTCCAATAATATATTTTACACCTCCCCTGGCAGAGGGTAAAGGACCCATAGCATCTATGCATACTAGCTCTAGTGGTTTTTTTGGTAAAATAGGATGCAACTCTGTCTCGCAGTTCAGATTGACAGGCTTAACCTTCTGACAAATAATACAAGTTTTCAAAATTTGTTGTGTGCGTCGAAGCATATTGGGAAAGCAACAGTACATATTTAATTTCTTATAGCACTTGCGGGCACCGTAGTGTCCCCAAGCGTAGTGAGTATGCCAAATTAAACTTTTCTCATATGCTTCGGGCACACAAACGCACCATGTATCGCTGTACATGTTCCTCCTGTAAAATAATACATCCTTGTGTAATTTGTAATGTTGTCTTATGGGTAAAGGGGGGTTATTGTTTAACTGTAATCTAACTTTTCTCCACCGGTCATCTTCTTCCTGTAATTTGGCCATATTATTGCACATATCCAAAAAATATTTCCTGAATTTTGTGTCCTTGATGAGCATAACTTTAAATTCTGTGTTTTCTCCTACCAATTCTTCGAACTCAGGTAGTCCTTGTGGTAATCTTGACAGTGCGTCGGCGATTACGTTATCCTTGCCATTCACATATATAATTTCAAAATCATAAGACTGCAAAAATAACGTCCACCGCGCAGAGCGATTGTGTAGCAACCTACACGTGAGTAAAAAGCTTAATGCCTGATGGTCGCTGTAGATTCGTATATGTTTGCCAAATAGATAATAGTGGAATTTTTTAATAGCCCACAAAATAGAAAGGGCTTCCAATTCTGTTGTGGAATACCTGCGCTCGCATTCTGACAGAGTACGGCTAGCAAAACTAATTATCTTAACATTGTCGGAGCTAGCGCCTATGTCCAGCTGAAATAGACAGGCTCCTAGTCCCGAAAATGAAGCATCCGCCGCTATACAGAAATCTTTGCTCATGTTAGGATGTTCTAGTATTTTAGAATTAACCAAAGCATGTTTTATTTTTTCAAACTCGGTCTGGCATTGAGGCGTCCAGATCCACTGTTTGTCCTTCTTTAAGAGGCCCAATAATGCAGGGCTATTGAGCAATTGGTTCGGCACGAACCTGCGAAAGAAAGAACACAATCCCACAAATGCCTTTAGCTGTCGTTTTGTGCACGGCGCGGGAAAGTTTTTTATGGCTAACAGTTTTTCTGGGTCGGGTCTTATCCCTGCCGGCGAAATTATATGACCGAGAAATTTTATGTCTTTTCTCACAAATTTTGGTTTGCTAAGGTTTGCTGTGACACCTGCCGCTGAAAACCTCTGTAACATTCTTTCCAAAAGCTCTATATGTTCATCCCATGTAGGTGTTTGCTATTAATATGTCATCTATATAAACTGTGAGTTTGTCAAGAAGGTCAGGTCCTAAAACAGTGTCGAGCGCAGTTATGAAAACGCCGGCACTAACGTTCAATCCGAACGGTAGAACACAATACTGGTAGGACCTACCTGCAAATATGAATGCTGTATACTTCGTACTATCAGGTGATAGTGGGATTTGCCAATATGAACTACGGAGGTCTACACTAGTTAAATATTGCACCCCATGAAAACGCTGCAGCTGTTCTTCCAGGTTTTCAGCTCGGGTGGTTACTGGAACTATAATCTTATTAATTTCCCTTGCGTCGAGAACGAGTCCCACCGAATTGTCGGCTTTCTTGACCGCTAATAGTGGACTGCAATAAGGCGATAATGAAGTCTCTATGATATTCCACGAGAGCATTTTCTTTATTTCTTGAGCCACTGCCTCTCTTTGTGACCAAGGTATAGAATAGGTATTCTTACAGAAAGTGTCGTGGGGCCGGACATCCATGCTATACTGATACGTCCTAATGACCCCGGGTCTTTTATCAAACACACGAGCATAGCGTAACAATACACTTCTAAGATCACCCTTCTGTTGTTGTGAGATTTCCGAGCATTCAGATATTTTCTGTTCAATTTCATGCTGCTCTACCTGCTGATACCACAGTTCACTCGAGTCGCTATTTCGTGAAGTATTGACCTTTAGGATTTGGATGTGTATATTTCGACAAGCTTTGTCGTTCTTACTCTTGACTTTTATTAAATCCACACTACAGTTCTTTCCGTTAATATATAAATGACACTTTCCAGATTCCAAGTCAATTTTAGCACACTTTTCCCTTAAGAAGTCCATGCCGAAAATGCACCGTTCTGTCAACCCTTCTACAACTAGAAAAATTGACTGAAAAACAATGTCTTCAATCTGCACTTCGACCATGGTTTGCATTTTAATTAACTTGGATTTACCGCCTATGGCTCCTAATATCCTACAATTTTGTACTGGATAGGTCGGTAAAGTCGTGTGGATATTAATCTCTTTAAATAGTGCCTTGGACATCACACTAATTTTCGCACCAGTATCTACAAGGATATGCGTAGGTACTTTTCCTACTACGGCCTGTAAATTAGCTTGTACTATACCATCACCTTCACATGACTGTGGTTCTTCCTCCTTGGTCAATAAATCACGCATATCCGTTTCATCTTGGTACCTGAGCAATTTACTTTCATGACAGCATGGATCGCCCCCACGACAATCTATGGCCAACATTGGGGAGCATAATGAGGCCATGTTTAGTTTAACGCTCCACGGTTCATATCTGTTTGTGTTTCGTTTGCGACTTCAATTATGTTTACCCCTGACGTGTTGCTCCTTAGTTGAGTATTTCTGTCGTGGTTTTGCCCTGAGTTTAGCGGAATAGTGTCACACAGCGTTTCTGAGTGATAGGCTTGGCTGTTAGCAGGATATTGCCACTGCCTACTTTGATGATCTCCCGTGTGGTTGCGGCTAAATTCAGGCTGGAAATTATTATAACTATTTCCCCACTGGTTCCTATTGCCATTTCTGTACCAGTTACGTTTTCGGTCACCGGAATAACCAGAAAAATTCCTATCCCCGTTTTTTCTTTTTCTATTGTATTGCGATGGCACGTCTGATTGTAGTAGTTGTAATTTCCTCCCGAACTCGGGCCTGGCATCTGTGCTCTAGGGGCGCGATCGACAAAAGCCGGTCGCGATTCAGCCGCGCACGCTACATTGTTGACGCCGTAATGCGGCTGGCGCTGTATAAGCTGGTTGCTACCGCTGCCACGAAAATTGTTTTGGTAGGCTTGATTTTGCCTAGCATCGTCATTAATTAAATCGATAGAATCTAATACAGATAGGAAATATTCGAGATTGCTCTCTGGTACTTGTACTAATTTTTCTCTGATACTGATCGGTAATTTTGCCTTCAGGATGCGCAGTACGTCTGTGTGTGTGACGGGCTCGTCCCAGAATCGCGTTTTGTTTAAGTATTTTTCAAAATACTTCCGGAGTGATCCAAATTTTGGATTGTATGGCTCCGGGTTAAACAGAACTTTTCTCAATCTCTCTTGTACACCATGGGACCAATACTTAGATAAAAATGCAGCTTCAAATTGTTCTAATGTCTGACAATTTTCCGACATTTCCATTGCCCATAGGGCACCATCCCCTTGTATATATGCAGTTACATACTGTATTTTTTGCTTTTCAGACCAGGTCTTAGGCAACACATTCTTAAATGACTTTATAAAAATTACCGGGTGGACGGATTTTTTTTCTGGGATAAACATTTGAAACTGCCTGTGTTTTATAAGGCTTTCCTCTAACAGAACAGCCGACAAAGTTGGTTCGATTGTCTGGTGTCTCTCTCGTTCGTCGCGGTAATGTTGATTACCGTAACGACCTTGGTTTGGTGAAAACATGGGTACATCGGGATAAAGATAACTGTTTGCTGCGTCGTCACTCTTACCTGTGCGTCTGTCATCAAATTCCTCTTCTGAATGTTGTTCTCTTTCGTTCTGTGTATGGTGTTTACTCTTTAGTTGCTCGTCTACATGTTTTTTCCAGTCAGGTAAGTCCTGTGTCAGAGTCTTTTGTAACTGAGCTAGGTCAGTTTGAAGTTTAGTTACAGACGTGTTTTGGGTAGTGTACACCTGTTCTACAGTGTTACTTATTGCTTTTTTCAGTTCTGTTTCTAATGTATGGTTGATATGTTTGTCTTTTTCCTCTAAAAATTCGTCAAACTGCTGTTTTCGTTGTTTCGTCATGTCATCAACTTGGTCTACAGCCTCCTCCATTTTGACACTAAGCTCGGTCTGTTGAAAACTCATAGCTTCAAAATTTTCGGTTAAGGTACGGATCTGTTCTGGCATATCCTTAACTGTGGACTTTAAGTTATCAATGTCTTGGTTCATGTAATTTAAATCTTCGCGTACTACCTCTATCACTTGATCTGCTACCTCTCTTTTTAACTGGGTCAGTTGAGTCGTCAGATTATTTTGCATGTCGGTCAGGTTCTTCACGTCATTGTCTATTTTGTCCATTTGTGTCGTTACACTGGCTATCTGGGTAGTGACAGCGTTTATCTGCGCTGTGACATTGTCTGTGTGAGCTTGCATTTGTGCTGCAACATTTTCTACTCGTGTGTTAACAGTACCTATCTGAGCTGCAACATTTTCTGTGTGAGCTTGCATTTGTGCTGCAACATTTTCTACTCGTGTGTTAACAGTACCTGTCTGAGCTGCAACATTTTCTGTGTGAGCTTGCATTTGTGACGCAACATTTTCTACAACTTGAGCTGCAAACTGCGACATTAAATTTGTCTGCATCTCTCTAAACATGCGTATAAGGTCTGTTTCTACTGGGTCTTGTGTATTGTCAGTATTCGTATTTGTTTCTGTAGTCGACATATTGTCGCCCGTCGCCTGCGACTGAGCACTGCCGGTCGCTGCGACTGTGTTTTCGGTATTCGCAGTACTTTCGGCCTCAAAGTTTTGTAAGGGTTGGACTATTGATTCCGCATCTGACGAACTATCCATGGTTTTTGTCTGAGATCTGAGTTTCACCATGCCGATTCACAACACAAAACAGCGTGCAGCCGAACTTCAATATCACTACAGCTCGTACTACACGTAAATAAATCACAGATGGCTTTGCACTCGTCCGTGAAAATTCACGTAGTAAAATATGTCTCTGGCAAAACAGAAGACTGATAAATGACTCTTACTTTTTTCGCGCTCAATCAATAAAAATTGTCCGCCATCTTGTGATGCATTTACATATAATAGAAAATGAACTAATGCAATTTTTCCGTAAACTAAAAAGAAATGGAAAAGAATTTGGAAAAAGGAATTGATGCGTTCTACGCAGTGGGTGTCGAAAAAATGAAAAAAAACTGTCCCACATTTACTTTCAACTAAAGCGGATTAGTGCTGTTGTTCTTACCTTACGTGTGTTTTCTGACGGTTTTGTAGTGAGAAGAATTAACATTAAATGGTCCAAAACTTCTTTTCGAAAATTAGTAATTTCCATGTGGTTTTTCGTTTCTGGTACGTAGCTCGCATGACATGCAACAGAAACAATATGTTGTAGTGGCAATAATGGATGGCAAGAAAAAAAGCTTAAATATTTCAACTAACAACTCTACTGATTTTTACTGAAATTATGGTCATGGCACTCGGTCGCCATTGTAACGTTCCCTCTTTCTGTTTATTTAGGTTTGATTTGTTTGATTGTTATTCTTTATTTCTATTATTCGGAATCTTTTTTTTTATTAAATTGAGCCTGAAACTTACGTAATAAAGACTTCGCGTGAAGTACGATTTGCAGCATAAACAAAAATTAATTTCGGAAATGTAATCCACTGAATATTA
Source organism: Schistocerca gregaria (assembly GCF_023897955.1). Lineage (NCBI taxonomy): Eukaryota > Metazoa > Arthropoda > Insecta > Orthoptera > Acrididae > Schistocerca > Schistocerca gregaria. The sequence continues at coordinate 799,104,236 of NC_064921.1, read as the reverse complement.
AAAGTAAAACTTTTGAACAACGCGCGTGACTGACTAGATACATTCAGAGGGTACGTACATTCGCGTGCGAGTGGTTGCGGTCTGATGAGAAACTTTCATTGTGAAATAATTTCGTCGTAACACACTCGGAGATTGCGAACGTACATTCAGAGTAGAGGCACGTACGTTCTATCATTCCCCGTGGCCTGGGTAAAAGAATGGCAATTATTTAAATCTAAGAGTATTTCTTTTGCATCGGACCAGTATTTTTATAAGAAAAAGAAGATTGCAGGTTCTGAATGTCTCGGCAAAATGAATCGGAAGTAATTTTAGCGGCCACGAAAGGAAAGTAGAGAGCACAATCACGTACCTCTATTGTTGAGCAGCGCCGTTTTGAAGATCTTCGGTTCCATCTAAAACTCGTCTTCTCTGCTGAACATAAATACTCCATAGGCATGGGAATAAGGCTTGTTGTGCGATGAAAATAATATAAAACACATCTTGCGTCTTTTAACTCATTCATTTACCACACACACACACACACACACACACTAGTAATTAGACAGTACGACATCCCACCAGCCCATCAGAACAAAAAGTAGTCGTTCATATAAGAAATAAAAAACGAAGGGCGAAATTGTTCCTATGTCTCTCAAAGATAAAAAGTTTACCAGATATTTCTCTGGTGTGTCACTGGAACAATTTTTCAGCACCTCTGCGATTAAATCACAATATTTTCAGTTCCTTTACAATCTCTAACGCTGTTATTTTATGTTTTTTCTGCTTATCTGAGTATTCATGTTTCATTTCCGTACAGCAGCACACTCCAAACGGATGTCTTTTTCCTGAGATGCTTTTCTATGTTGGTGGATGTGAAAGATTTATTCACTTGTTAAAAGCAGCTTTTGCCTCGTGGATTCAGATTGCAATATCCTTCCTTGACCTTCCATCTGATATAATTTTACTCCCTAAGTAGGCAAATTATACAACGGTCTCCAGTTGCTCATTGTTAAGTGAGCAGTGAGCAACCGTGTATTGTCTGCTCATCAGTAAGATTTTTGTTTTACGTTTATTAATTTTCATATTATAGGAAGAACAGGGTGGTTTCCATCTGGGTCGGCATCGCTTCTACACTGAAGAGCCTAATATCGTATAGGGCTCCCACGAGCATGCGTTAGTGGCGCACTCGACTAATGTCTGAAGTAGTGTTGGAGGGAACTGACACCACGAATCCTGTGGGGCTGTCCATAAATTTGTAAGAGTACGAGGGGTTGAGATCTCTTCTGAACAGCAAGTTGCAAGGCAGCCCAGAAATGCTCAATACTGTTCATGTCTGGGGAGTTCGGTGGCCAACGGGCGCGTTTAATCTCAGAACAGTTTCATGGAGCTACTCTTTAGCAATTCTGGACGTGTGGGGTGTCGCATTGTCCTACTGGAATTTCCCAACTTAGTCGGAATGCTCAATGAAACATGACTGGATCCATGAGATCAGAGAGGATGCTTATGCGCAAGTCACCTGTCAGAGTCGTATCTAGACGTAACAGGGGTCCCATACCACACCAACTGCACCTTCTCCCCCCACACCATTATACAGTCTCCACCAGTTTGAACAATCCGCTGTGAGATGCAAGGTGCATGGATTCGTGAGGTTGCCTCCATACCCGTACACGTCCCTCCGCTCGATGCAATTTTAAATGAGACTTTGTAAGGTATCAGGCAAATCCAACACCTTCCATGAAAACCCTGACATGATAAGCAAATCCAGTTGTATGTCAAATATCTCCGAATAAATCGTGACATTAAATTAACCAAAGTAATACGAGTAACGAATGAGCAAGTGGAATACCACAGACTAACACAAGAATGCCTGAATGCATGTCATACCTTTCCACCGTGAGACAGACGCAGTTCCGAGGGGAGAAACGAGAACAGAAGCCGAGAGCAGAACCATGTTAAGCTAGAAGGCCCTACGATAAGGGACGGACTGGACACCCACGTCGCCAGCTAACCACTAGGGCCACACCACCCGCAAGTTTTAGCGTGAGACTTTTTCGCATCTCTGTTACGTCAAGGACCACCCCCCAGCCCATGTTAAACACTAGAGCCCTCCAGGAAAACAGTATAGATCTTACGATAACACAAAAAAGGCCACTACCTATCTGCAAGTTTTAGCGTGAGACTTTTTCGCGTCTCTGTTACGTTAGGACCACCTCCCAGCCCATGTTAAAAGATAGAGCCCTCCAGAAGAACAGTATAGATCTTACGATAACGCTAAAAGGACCACACCAGCTGCAAGTTTTAGCTTGAGACTTTTTCGCGTTTCTGTTACGTTGCAAACTTTAAAAACATTGCCCCATCACGAAAAGTATAACGTTTCTCACTGGATAGACAGAATATTTGTACGCGGAGCTTAATGTTAACATTGAGACCCTGATTGGTCAGATGAAAACACAGCCAGATAGTTTTCTTAAACCAACTTCGGTTAATTGTAGTAAGGAGAAGTTAGAGGAGAGTTAGTTCCGAGACGGCGGGCTGGATGGCTGCTGCGCCGGCCGCTGCCGCCCTGACGCTGCTTAGACACCGACAAGGTAATGAACGCACGCGATGCCGCATTTTTGAGCGCATAAGGCTTCAGTCAGAACTGCAGAAGTCTCATCTGTTACACCCCCTTTTTGCGTGATACTAGTGTCGATCGTTAATTAAAACTCATGGTGTTCACATTTGCCACTTGAAGTAAAGATCTGAAACGCGATGATTTTTCTTTTATATAGTTATTGAGAAGCCACATCAGCCACTGTAATTTACGACAAGTTAGATAAGGAATTAAAGATAATTGAGCGTCACTGTAGACCATTTTGATAGTTTTCTCTTTTGTGAAACTTAATTTAAAGCTAGGTTATAGATGTGATATGGCATAGGTCATCCTTTGATCCATTGTAGAACTTGGAAACCCATTCAGGGAATATTCGTTCAAATTTTTGTTGAACGCAATTGGTTTTTACCATCCTGTATTAAAACACTTCCTTTTATCAATAGTGCAATTTATAAACAATGTTTTGTGAGTAGAATAATATTTCCAATGGTAAACTTAACTGCTTTTTCGACGTTATTTTACCAGCTAACTAAAAATAGGAAAGCCTTGAACCCCTTCCACTAAATTTAGTTAGTATTAAGATTCTGTTACAGGTAGTGCAGTGGAGCTGACGCCGAAATCATTAAGTATTTGGTTATATCATCGCTAGTCTCACTGAACTCTTCTGAATTCTACATGTCATGTGTGGTCTGGCGTCTCCTTACCAGCAACAGGTCCCAGGTTCAAACTAGTCAATTTCCTGAAAAAGACGCTCAGAGCGTCGTTGCGCGAAAGTGGTAGGGAGACACGATATAGAACAAACAGACACCACCATGAATGTTGGAACTTAACCTAAATTATCCTAGGGACAAACACACGCACCCATGCCCGAGGGAGGACTCGAACCTCCGCCGTGACCAGCCGCACATGTGTCGTGTATCGTCAAGGGCCACGAGTGGACCTTCAGCTCCGAAAGACCATGTCGATGACGTTTCGTTGAATGGTTCGCACGCTGACACTTGTTGCTGGTCCTGCACTGAAATCTGCATCAATTTGCGAAATGATTACGCCTTTTAATTCAATGAACTTTACCGACAGCCGAGCACTTCTAGATATTTTATTTTATTTCGAAAGCAACCAGTTTCGGCAGTTGTATGAAGTCGTATGAATCAGCTGCACAACGGTTGGGATTCACGATATCCAGTTTTATGGCGCTATACGATAAGTTCATTGATTCGAAAAAAGCGTATGGTGCCTGAAGATGGAAAAATGAATTGCCGAAACTGGTTGCTTTCGAAATAAAATATCTTGAAATGTAAGGCTGTTGGTAAAGTTTACTGAATTGAAAAGTACGTACCAGCCGATGTCTCCTGGCCGTAATGGACCAACAGAGGGTTACGCTGCTGTCACGTTGAACTATTCTCTTCAGTCTTCGTTGTTCCCGTTGTTGCAGAATCTTTTTCTGGTCTCAGCGATGTCGATTTGATGTTTTATCTGATTCCTTATATTCGCGGTACACTCGTGAAATGGTCATACGGGAAAATCCCGACCTCATCGCTACCTCGGAGATGTCGTGTCCCATCGTTCGTGCGCCGACTATAAAACCAGTTCACACTCACTTAAATCTTGATAAACTGCCATTGTAGGAGCAGTATCCAACCTAGCAACTGCGACAGACATTTTTTATCTTATATAGGTGCTTCCGACCGCAGCGCAATTTTCTGCCTGTTTACATATCTCTGTATTTCAATACGCAGGTCCTACCAGTTACTTTGGCGCTTCAGTGTAATTGTTCTGCTTCTTCACTTTCCACTGCGATATCATCACCCATATCTCAGCATGCCTATTTTCTTACCATGAATTTTAATTTTTCCTACAGTTCATAATTTCTTCCTAGCTTCATCTGCTCCCCCCTGAATGTATGCATTGAAGAAGACAGGAGCCTGCTTTACAGTAGCTTCTAATTGATGTTCTCCACACCTTTCCATAACCACCTCTTCTCTTTACAGTCTCTGCATTACTCATCTGTCCTTGTACATTATGCCAGTGTCTCTCAGCATCCTAAAATCTGTCGCTAGTTAACCCCGTCAAACGCTTAAGTCGCTTAAGGCAATTGAAGTGTTTTGTCCCTTCCTTTATTCTTTTCTCAAGAATTCATCGCAAGCCGAGTATTGCTCCTCATGTGTTTACAACTCTTATGAAGACAAACTGGTCGTCCGTGATCATTGCATCTATTCTTCCATCTTTCCGCCTTAGAATGATAGAGGTCAATATCTTCAAGACGTGTGTTACCAAACTGAGAGCCCTGTGTTTTTCACATTTGTCTGCAGATGCTTGATTTGGTATTGGTACTGTGATACATTTTTTAAAGTTGTTGGGAGTTCCTCGGTTTCGTATACAACATCTATGAGATGCAACAGTTCTTCATGTAGCTGTTTTCCACCATCCTTGATGAGTTCTGTTGGTTATCTTCAATTCCAGTGGCTTTCCTAGGTTTTAGCTGCCTGACTGCAAGGTTGAACCCATCGCGAAAGATACAATCTCCCTCTTCTTCCTGATCGATTTTTCGGCGTTCTCCAGTTCCATATCTTCAATATTTCTTGCACACAGTTTTTCGAGACACTGCTTCCGTCTTTCTACTATGTCTTTCTGCACATGCAATTCTACTCTGTCTTCATTTCGGACTTCACTGCTTTTTATAGTCTGATTCCAAAGAACTAATTCATTCATTTATAGGCAAATTCCAGCTTTCCCACATTGATCATTTCATTCGCCAGTTTGCATTGATCTTCCAAAAATTGTTGTTTACAAATTTTTGACTCTCGGTTGATTCGATTCCTCAGTGTTCTACACTCCTGAAAATGGAAAAAAGAACACATTGACACCGGTGTGTCAGACCCACCATACTTGCTCCGGACACTGCGAGAGGGCTGTACAGGCAATGATCACACGCACGGCACAGCGGACACACCAGGAACCGCGGTGTTGGCCGTCGAATGGCGCTAGCTGCGCAGCATTTGTGCACCACCGCCGTCAGTGTCAGCCAGTTTGCCGTGCCATACGGAGCTCCATCGCAGTCTTTAACACTGGTAGCATGCCGCGACAGCGTGGACGTGAACCGTATGTCCAGTTGACGGACTTTGAGCGAGGTTGTATAGTGGGCATGCGGGAGGCCGGGTGGACGTACCGCCGAATTGCTCAACACGTGGGGCGTGGGGTCTCCACAGTACATCGATGTTGTCGCCAGTGGTCGGCGGAAGGTGCACGTGCCCGTCGACCTGGGACCGGACCGCAGCGACGCACGGATGCACGCCAACACCGTAGGATCCTACGCAGTGCCGTAGGGGACCGCACCGCCACTTCCCAGCAAATTAGGGACACTGTTGCTCCTGGGGTATCAGCGAGGAATATTCGCAACCGTCTCCGTGAAGCTGGGCTACGGTCCCGCACACCGTTAGGCCGTCTTCCGCTCACGCCCCAACATCGTGCAGCCCGCCTCCAGTGGTGTCGCGACAGGCGTGAATGGAGGGACGAATGGAGACGTGTCGTCTTCAGCGATGAGAGTCGCTTCTGCCTTGGTGCCAATGATGGTGGTATGCGTTTTTGGCACCGTGTAGGTGAGCGCCACAATCAGGACTGCATACAACAGAGGCACACAGGGCCAACACCCGGCATCATGGTGTGGGGAGCGATCTCCTACACTGGCCGTACAACTCTGGTGATCGTCGAGGGGACACTGAATAGTGCACGGTACGTCCAAACCGTCATCGAACCCATCGTTCTACCATTCCTAGACCGGCAAGGGAACTTGCTGTTCCAACAGGACAATGCACGTCCGCATGTATCCCGTGCCACCCAACATGCTCTAGAAGGTGTAAGTCAACTACCCTGACCAGCAAGATCTCCGGATCTGTCCCCCATAGAGAATGTTTGGGACTGGATGAAGCGTCGTCTCACGCGGTATGCACGTCCAGCACGAACGCTGGTCCAACTGAGGCGCCAGGTGGAAATGGCATGGCAAGCCGTTCCACAGGACTACATCCAGCATCTCTAAGATCGTCTCTATCGGAGAATAGCAGCCTGCATTGCTGCGAAAGGTGGATATACACTGTACTAGTGCCGACATTGTGCATGCTCTGTTGCCTGTGTCTATGTGCCTGTGGTTCTGTCAGTGTGATCATGTGATGTATCTGACCCCAGGAATGTGTCAATAAAGTTTCCCCTTCCTGGGACAATGAATTCACGGTGTTCTTATTTCAATTTCCAGGAGTGTATATTACCTTTGTCCTTCCTCTATGTTGTCTTGGTCTTAAATTTATTTTTGTTAGTGTGCTTTCTGTAGTCTATTCTTTTTTATGCTTTGTCTTCTCCCATCAACTTCGTTTGCTGCTCGTACGATATTACTTTCATGGACTCCCATCTTTCTTCAACAATTCTGATGTTGTTCATAATTGTAGCCTTGTCTTTTTATTCCTTGTATGTCGAACTAATAGTATCATTCTTTAGTCTATTCAGATCCCATTTCCCACAAGTTCTTTTCTTAAGTTTTTTGAATTTCAGTTGACATTCTCCTGTCACTGTATTACGCTCAGTTTCAACGTCTGGGCCTGAGTTCCTTCTGCGGTCTCTTATTTGACTCCGAAACCTTTGTCTAACCAGAATGTAATTGATCAGATATCTCTTCCTATCTCCAGGGCTTTCCATGCACACCTTCTCCGTGTATTATGATGAAATCACGTGTTACATATTACTAGTTGGAGTTCTGTACAGAATTCTACTAATCTATCTCCCTCTTAATTTCCTTCTCCAATCCGAGAATGTCCCACTATTGCGCCATTCCTTCTCCCACTGATGCATTCCTGTCTCCGTTAATAAGGTTGTCTTGTCCTTTGACCATGTTTACGGCACCTTCTATCTCAGTGTGCACTCTTTCCACTTTTTCATCATAGATGGATATCCGCATGTACACTTCGTTTACCTGTGTCCTGCTCGGTTGTGTGTCCAATTGTAGCGGTAGTATCCTTCCGCCTATTTTTTGGTAACCGTCATCTCTACGTCCGAGCTCCTTGAAAAGTACAGCTCCTTCCCTTCTCTAACTTAGTCGCTCCTCTATGCAGCCCACGTATGTAACTCTGTAGTCGCCACTCCAGAAGTCTCCACCATCAAGCCATCTCACCTCACTCACTCCTAATATGTCAGTTCTCATTAATGACATTTCCAGCTTGAGCTTCTTTACCTTACCGCACCTCAGGAGTGTTCGGACATTCCATGCTGCGATTCGTTTTCTTGTATCCTTCATAACCTTTATTTTATTGGAAGTACAGCCTTCTACAGTACCCTCCAGGAGGTCTGAATGGGGGACTATTCCGGAATCTTTTACAAAAATACGGTTCATATTTTCACAAGTGAAACCGAACTGCTGTTTCTAGCTAATTGCTACTCAAATATTTTCAATATTTCGCGGCCCTGTCAGCAACTATAAAGATATTAATTTTAATTTTAATAATAAATAGCCTCAGTTGCACCGTTTACCTAGAATCTACCTAGGTTTCAGGTGGGATAACTCAACTTTCTTCAGAATAACCGTAATTACCGTTTGTCCATAGTGGACATCGTCAAGCTAAAGCTACAAATCCATAAATTATTGTCAGACTATAAAAACTTACCTGAAATCCATAAATTATCGTTAGACTGTAAAAACTTGTCTGGAACTGCCTCGGCCCCACATCGCGACCGCGATGCCTCAGTCACGAGTGCTGTACTGCTGGTCGCGGTCGCGAAGTGGGGCCGAGGCAGTTCCAGACACGTTTTTACAGTCTGACGATAATTTATGGATTTCAGGTAAGTTTTTATAGTCTGACGATAATTTATGGATTTGTAGCTTTAGCTTGACGATGTCCACTATGGACAAACGGTAATTAATGCTACTCTGAAGAAGGTTGGTTCAAATGGCTCTGAGCACTATGGGGCTTAACTGCTGAGATCATGAGTCCCCTAGAAGTTAGAACTACTTAAACGTAACCAACCTAAGGACATCACACACATCCATGCCGGAGGCAGGATTCGGACCTGCGACCGGCATAGAAGAAGGTTGGGTTATCCCAACTGAAACCTAGGTAAATTCTAGGTAAACGGTGCAACTGAGGCTGTTGAGTATTAAAATTAATTGCTACTGAACCTTAATTAGGTGTTTTCAGCTTGCCTTCCACATCCTACAACGTCGATTCGTGAAGAGTTTTTCCAACATTAGGAAGAATTTCTCCTTCCAAGGGTCAGAGGGTGTCCTAAATCTCTATTGGCTCATCCGCCGACCACAGTCCCAGTTGGCACTCGGCAGAGTGGGATTCCTTATCCCGGGAATCTTTCAGTCTCTGTGATCGTCAGCTGTTTGTCACTGGGAGGTGAACGTCAGGATTACCCGAGCCTAGGACCGAGACGGCATTTCCTAGAACCTCCAGTACTTTAGCGAGGCGATTTACCTAACATTTATTATTTAGTTGCAAGTGTTTAGAACCCTTCCCCTTCCCCATCATCAAACCGAATGATAAGTATTTCATAGTGGCTGGCACGTCCGATCAAGAGCATCGCGACAACAGCGTGGCTACCAAGGCAGATGAAACGCCACATAAAAACACGCGAGCGCTTCGCAGACCAGCGTTGAACTCGCGTGAGCGAGTGGAAACAGGTTCAAACGGCTCTGCGGACTACGGGACTTAACATCTGAGGTCATGAGTCCCCTAGAACTTAGAACTACTTAAACCTTACTAATCTAAGGACATCACACACATCCATACCCGAGGCAGGATTCGAACCTGCGGCTGTAGCAGCAGCGCGGTTCCGGACTGAAGCGCCTAGAACCACTCGGCCACAGCGGCCGGCGTGGAAGCAGGAAAACAGAATTTCAGATCACAGTTGTCGGGGCAGCACACACGACAAAAAATTCTCCTGTACATGCCAACCACACCAATTTTTTTTTAAAAAAAAGCTCATCCAAAATAATAAAGAAGTAGCTCTAAGTTCTCGCTGTTCATTCGATTTAGGATCAGTTTTTTTGTTTACAACTGTAAATTTGCAACGTCTCAAATGAAGCAAGCATCCTTCCTTTGGGCTCATTGTGTAGCATGTCCATGAAGTGCTCAATATTCTGAAACGTATGTCCGACTGCAGCGATACGCACACCAAAGGTCGTTTTATTTTCGGCGTACGTAAGTTCCCTAAAACTAGTATCACAAGAACGTTCCGTCTGGATACTGGTCTGAGAGAGATGTGAAGTTGATTCTAAGAAAACTGTGAAGTCGAACAAAAACAGAACGCCGTCAACATTAAACACAATAGCGATATATCTCACTGAAAGGACCCTAATGTTCTGCAGTCTGAGAAACGACAAAACCTGCAATTGTGCAAGTACAGCGCAAGCAAGCAACAATCTAACCATGATTGAGGACGAAGTCGCTACGATGTGCCCCTCTCATTACCAGAGAGATCAGTACGTCCTCACGGCAACGGGTGGAAGAATAGACTGCTTTGTCTTCCGCTGAGTGCTAACTGATCCTGATACCAAGCTTCACTATTGGCTGTCTCACGATAAAGGTGAAGCGTAGGACTTGAATAATGGTAACAAAACTAGCGGCTGTATTTGAATCTAAAGTCGTTTATTCTTTTTAACTCATGCTTACCGTTTCGGCGCCACGTGGTGTCACCTTCAGGTCCAACATGATCAGACGTCTGACCACGCTGGGCTTCTTGTTGCCACGGAAGGTAAGGAGTCCAGTAAATTTTGGCCCGCTACAAACGATTATGTTCATTGCACATGAAAACGGCTGTGGGTGGAAGGTAGGGTCCGGAGCCTGTAGATGACACCGTGTGGTGTCGAAACTGTTAGCATGTGTTAAAAAGAGTAAACGATGTTAGATTCAAATACAGCCGCTGGTTTTGTTACCATTATTAAAGTACTAAGTGACCGGCTGACGTCCCACTTTGCTTGATAGATTGCCAAAGAGAAGTGGGCGAGTCGCTGAGACATAAACTCACATTCCTCACTCACGTATAAACTAGTCTAACAGTAGGAGAAGTGATTACAGGTTCTTTGACACACGCCCTCGTCTGTACGTCATACGGGATAACAGTAGAAGAGTTTCAATATCAGGAACATCCAGAAGAAAGTAAAATCGTCAAAGGGGGTAGTGCATGACGACGGCGAGGTGGGATTCCCGCATTCACATGTAGGCTAGGCTGCACCGGATAACGTGTTTGTATTCTGCCCGCTGTCTGCGGATACGCCAGCAGTATTCTGAGCTGCCTCCACTGTGCGCCGTGGACCTTGGCTGAGGGCAACCGGCTGCTGAATGGAGAGTCCTGTGTGAGCACGTGGCCCGCATCGGACCCACACATGCGTATCGCACAGCGTGCGACTGCGGGGCGCTATGCAAATCGCAGAGCAGTGCGTGATCGCAACTACTAGTCCTCCATTACTCGGTGCGTGGAACCTGATTAATAGAGGCTCCACTCGTAAAGCAGTTGTCACAGTCTCTTTTTTACAATCCGAGGTTATATACCCATGTCGCTTCAGCTCTCACAATAGTGCACAGGGATCTGCTACTGGGACTGAAAGGCACATTGGACTTCCCCAATCGATTCATCGCCTTTTACATCTACATTACATCTACATCTATACTCCGCAAGCCACCTGACGGCATGTAGCGGAGGGTACGTTGATTATTGAGTACCTCTATCGGTTCTCCCTTCCATTCCAGTCTCGTATTGTTCGTGGAAAGAAAGATTGTCGGTATGCCTCTGTGTGGACTCTAACTTCTCTGATTCTGTCCTCGTGGTTTCTTCGCTAGATATACGTAGGAGAGAGCAATATACTGCTTGACTCATCGGTGAAGATATGTTCTCCAAACTACAAAAATGTGAGAGTAAGTCCGTTCGACCTAGTGAGTAGGGAAAGAGGAACCTTACTTTGGTTAAAGCCAAGCCGATGTAACGAACGAAAACACGAAGAGGTAGATTAGTTCATGAAGCTAATGTTTGTATGCAGTACTGGTACGCACTGAAATTCACTTGCCACAGAGCCGTAGCAGTCCACTAGAGGAGCCGAAAAAAAATGGCGCATGTCATTGATTGGATAGGGAAACGTGGGGTAATTCGTTTACGGCGGCAGTGTAGGCGTTGAAGTTGTTTCAGGACAAACCAAACGGCTACAGAAGTCATCTGTGTTGGCCTGAGACACCTGCAACATCTACTGCCGAAAACGAATTACCGCAAGTTTCTCCACCCAATCAGTGGCTTGCGCCGTTTTGTTACGGCTCCTCTAGCGGACTGCTATGGCACTGTGGCACTTGAGTTTCATTGCGTACCAGCACTTGACAGATGTACCTGGAGACAAAATAATGTACGCTTAGGCTTCCGCGGGCGTTGTCACTGTCTTGTGGGCTGTTACCGCATTGCCAATATATAAAGTTGTCCGACGTTTCGGCCACAATGTTGGCGCTGATTTTGTGTAACATTTGACGATGCCACTATGGCTCCAGTATTTTAGGACATGTTCTTATAAAACAGATCCAAAGATGGTCATTATAGACCGAAACCGATAGTCTGATGACAAAAAAAATAAAAATTAAGGAAATTTAAAGGAAGGCTGACTGCAGTCAACTCTGCCAGCCCTGAGGAAAGCAGAAACGCCGGACAACTTTAAGTATTGACAAAGTGGTTAACAGCCCAGAAGAATTTTATTGACAGAAACAAAACATTAATTATGTGACTATTTTGTTCTAGCTGTCAATTACAATTAATGAATGGGGCACTTCCGACGCAGGCAGAAGAAGATAAAAATTTGTCACGTACAACAGGTAGACAGTAGAATGAGCCGCTGCTGAATCTTCAGGGCCGAATAGCTGTAGTCTACATCACACTCCGCAAGCCACCTAAGTCTATCAATGTTCTACACTCCTAACGTTTCGTTTAGAGCTACGCTAGGCATCTTCAGAATTGCTCCTTGTTGGGCTGAGCTGAGCCTTGCCAACTGACGGGACGGACGACGGAGGGCGACATAAATAGTCTGCAAAATGAGTGTGGTCGAAGTTTACATATGGTCGGCAGAGATAAAACTTAACTGTCGATTGTGTCTGTCAAAGAAGTTAGCTATCGATTCTGTAGATCATCTATTTTAGGGCTTCTTCTTTTCGGTTCTCATATTTAGGTATTTCGGTGGCTTCTCTATATAGCCGTCGATAACATTTCGTCATTGCAGAAGAAATTCCGATTTCATATAAATTCGCTTCGTAATTTCTCGACTCTAGAGCGCACTCTGCTCTGACTGATTTTTCTAGTTTCGCAAACCGCCAAAGACCTTTATGTTCCTTCAGCAGCTTATTCGCGCTTCTCTTAGTAGATCCAATGTAGACCTTACCATACATGTACAGAACCTATTCTCCGCAAACCGACAGAAGACGGCATTTGTCGTTTACAGATTGTAGTGGTTCAAATGGCTCTGAGCACTATGGGACTTAACATCTGAGGTCATCAGTCCCCTACAACTTAGAACTACTTAAACCTAACTAACCTAGCGACAGCACACACATCCATGCCGGAGGCAGGATTCGAACCTGCGACCGTAGCGGTCGCGTGGTTCCAGACTGAAGCGCTTAGAACCGCTCGGCCACCACGGCCGGCAGAGATAATAGTGTTTGACATACTTTTTTTGTTAGTCTAAAAACCGGTCTGATGATTTGTTTCTGTAAAATCTTCCCCATCTCGTCAGTCACTTTTTTGATAAAAGGAAGATAAACTATGATCTGTCACCGTTGTGTTTTGTTGGTTGCAGAACGTTATATACGTCTTTTCCCGAAAAGTCATTTTTCTGTAAAGCTTCCTTCAGATGTTTTACTTTGTCGTCCAGGACTCCCGGCGTGCAAATTCTGTCGACAAGACTTTTAATGACACTCTCTTTTGTTGTTGAAGAATGGAGCTGTTATATAAATATATGTCCTATGCATGAACTTCGGAAAAACTTAATAATATTGCAACTTCCTATTGGTCTGTTCTTAATTAAAACATCTAATAAGAATACTGCAGTGTATTTTCCATTTTCATGGGAATCTGAATTATCGGATTTATATTATCTAGATCACAAAATATCTTTTCTAAAGCTTTTGCGCCTTTGTAACCAAACTACAAATGTATAGTCCACAAACCAGTTCCAAATGAATGATTTCTTATTTGCTTTTTCTAGAGCTGATTGTTCGAATTTCTTCATAAACAAATTATCGATAGTAGGGTCCAACGGTTTAACTATTGCCGCACCACCAGTTTGCTTATAAATTTCATAGTCCCATAGGAGCTGATTATAACTGAAGCTATGTATAAAAAGTGCAGCCAAATCCCCTAGGAAAACATCTGCTATATAAATCACACCTTAGTTAACTGGAATCTTATGCAATAAAGACACTGTGTCCCAGTTTGCAGGAATATGTTTACTAGAGAAATATATCTCTCCAAGTTTTTCTATAAAATGATGTGAGTCTTACATATATGAGTCAGTTTTCCCGTTACGTCACAAACGAGTTTCCAGATGTCTCACTATCTGATATACAGGGAAATTGATGACGCTAGCAATGGGTCTCAGACAAAGAATTTTGAGTGGGCGATTAAGCCCGGGCCACATAGATTCAGTCTTCAATACAGCTTTTTTATCTTCTTTTTGAATTTAAGTAGATGACTTTATCAGAATGTTGTAGCTGATGTCATGAACAAAGAGAAAGCACAACAGATTACACAGTCCAATATGGCTGTTTGTTGCGTGCCTCTTTGCGATTAAATTATACATGCAAGGTGTGCACTATCGATAGTTCGTCGAGTAACTTAAATAAAACAACGTGTAAAGCACAGTACATATTTGAATGATTGTAAGTAATGTCGACACACTTGTGTGTGGTTGGGCGATGTCCAGTGAACGTCGAAAGAAGGCGAGGCTCTACAGGCTGTTTGGCTCTTATAATGTAGAAACGGAAGAGGGAGTAAAGGACGGTGAAACAAATAAATAATCCTAACAAACATAGGTGCGGAAAACAATAGTTTCTCTTATAAGTGGTATGCAGATATGCAGCCATGCCATCTTTGCAACACTCTTAATATCTAAAGCTAGCTTAGGACTCAGCTTCGCTACTGGCACTGACTCTGACGATAGTGAAAAGCTTTGGTCTATTCCAGCCCTGCTGATAGTACAAAAGTGTTATAGTCACCTGTTGACAGAGAGCCTGTTGGTTTCTGTCTGCCGCGAGTTCAGTTCCAGTCCACCACCAACTAACGGAAGGTAAATCTTTGAGAATGCCAGCCACTCTTGCTGGCGAAACGTCAGAAAAATCTTCGAAGAATCCGAGACAAAAGAGGAAGGAAGACTGGGTTTAACGTCACGTCGACATCGCGGCCATTAGAGACGGAGCACAAGCTGGGATTGTGTCAACGATAGGGACGAAAATCGGCCGCGCCAGTTCAGAGGAACCATCCCGGCATTTGCCTGGAGCGATTTAGGAAAATCACAGAAAATCTAAATCTGGTTGCCCAGACGCGGGTTCGGGTCGTCGTCCTCTCGAATGCGACTCCAGTGTGCTAATCACTGCGTCACTTCGCGAAAAGGTCTATTGATAATGTGTACGAAGTCTGTGAACACATTTTGGATGGCTGTCAGTGCATTTTTGACCCTGTCGGGACAATGTTGAGGAGACGTATGGAGTCTGCCTTCAAATGAATGGTGGCTCTTTCGGACACTAGCTAAAAAGAAAAAAAAAGTTCAAATGGCTCTGAGCAATATGGATATGGGACTTAACATGTGAGGTCTTCAGTCCCCTAGAACTTAGAACTACTTAAGCCTAACTAACCTAAGAACATCACACACATCCATGCCCGAGACAGGATTCGAACCTGCGACCGTAGTGGTCGCGCGGTTCCACACTGAATCGCCTAGAACCGCTCGGTCACAAATGCCGGCGGACACTTGTCATGATGAGTTTGTCTACGTGGCATTCTGCAGCTTTGGGACTCTGTTATAAGGTGTTCACGTAGTTTGTCGTAATACGTCGTATCGGGGAAATCATTGGTTTCTTCGCCTACGTTTACCAGAGTTAATTGATTTTTTTATTGTCTTCTATTCGTTCCTTTTTTTTACACCTATAATAGTTTCGCGAATTGAACAGTGACCCGTATGTAGAATAAATTTCCGTTACTTTATGTCTATGGTCACAAATTTTTTGTCATCAGACTACTTGTTTCGGTCTATAATGACCGTCTTCAGATCTGTTTTATAAAAACATGTCCTAATATACTGGAGCCATAGTGGCATCGCGAAGTGCTAAACATAAAATCTGCGCCAGCATCGCCAAATGAATGTGAATGATGGTATATACAAGAGTTTGCTTTCAACAGTAGTGCTGCTCCCACGGTGACTCTTGTATACACCATTATCTATATACATTTGACGATGCTGGCGCAGATTTTATGTTTAGCACTTCACGTTGCCACTGTAGCTTCAGTGTATTAGGATATGTTTTTATAAAATAAATCTGAAGGTGTTCATTATAGACCGAAACCGGTAGCCTGACGACAAAAAATTTGAGACCATAGACTTAAAGCAACGGAAATTTAACGTATGATAGTGTAAATCGAGAAAAGTGCCGTCAACCAGGCTGCAGTTGGTTTCTGCAGCTGGGGGTCTCCCGCTATTCGTAGCTCGGCGAGCGACAGACACGCAGCGTGAGGCAGCATAAGCGCGGCGTCATGGGGCTGTTACCTGGGCAGTACCAGTCGGATGCAACAGCGCTGTCAGCTGGTGAGGGACCGCCACTAGGAGTAGAAAGACTGTTCGACCCATTCTTCAGGCAGAAACTGATTCTTCCCTCAGTCACGGGACCGTCTCTAGACGAAGCTGTGCTTCAGGTAGCAGACAGGTCCGAGACACATGTGGGCCGCCTGGAAACAGCGAGTCCTTCCAGTGGCGACCTTCCGTGGCAGCTTCGTGAGGCAACGGAAATGACGTTCGGCATTCCTCTTCCTCCTGTCCCCGCTCCTCTCCTCTCCTGTCGTCTTGTTTTGAATGGAGCGTCGAGGCCGCCCCAAGGTCTGAGCTCTCGCAGCGGCATTAATTGATGTGACAGGAATCTCGATGTGAAGTGCGAGAAAACGTGGCGGACTCGAAAAAAAAGAGAAATCGCAAACTTCTTGGGCTCCCGAGGGAGAACCGACGATTGGCGTGTTCAGAGAGCGAGTAAAGGGCCTCTGAAGTGGCTACTGACACGACTGCAAGCATCTGTATTTCATCTGCAGTCACTGTAGAATTCACATACTCAATTACATTGGATGTATCGTGTGCTAAATGTCGGATGTCAGGAAGGCAGAGGACCTCAAGACCTGTTGACTGGATAACACACTTAACACAGCATACGACTTAAGAAGGCAAAGAGGAAAACGAACGTGATGAAAAATAGTATGGAAAAGAGGAATAACTTGTTTAACATCACAACTGCGAATGATACATTAGTGGAACAGACCAACGATTTCTCCGAAACAACAAAGGTTTCAAAAGTAGGCCTACAGAGGCACAGGCGAAAATGTCTTTCTTCAATAAAACAACTACTGCAATCACACTTCCTGTAGATCTGAGGAAGTATTTCTGGAAAATGTACGTTTGGAGTACAGCACAGTTTCAAAGTGAAACGTGGACCTTCAGAAACTTGGAGAAGA
Organism: Schistocerca gregaria; assembly: GCF_023897955.1. NCBI lineage: Eukaryota > Metazoa > Arthropoda > Insecta > Orthoptera > Acrididae > Schistocerca > Schistocerca gregaria. The sequence goes on along the minus strand of NC_064921.1, from coordinate 799,086,949 downwards.
AGGGACTGGAAGAATTTGAAATGTCATGTTTCAGATGAAATTTTACACAATGTTCACTGAAGCTTGTAGTTACTGTTCTGTTGTCCCGTCATTACTAGTTAACCCAGTTGTAGGGTTGATAATACCATGACCAGCGTGATCACTTCAAACCCTAATGACTTCACAATTAATAATCCTACAGATTTTTTTTTACAAACGCCTGAGCCCTCGTTCAAGATGCACTTCAAGGTGCACCTAGCTGCTTTTACAAGGCTCATTCCACTCGGCGTAATTGCGGAGAAATTTTCATCAATTCTCACTTGCTTCAAAGGCCACGACGTAACACTCTTGGTGAGTAAAATGTTGTGGGAGACACTTTTCTTTTTTTTTTTTTTGTAAGGGCGGGAGGGGGGTGGGAGGAGGTGGTGGAGGGTTTGTTTTCTGTCATATAGATTTTTCCATAATTCAACACTGATTCTGCACTCTCTCCCGCCCTTACCTTGCTGCACACACTTTCTCGTGCATCCCTTTGTGTTCAGAATCCATATCTACGATATACGGGCTACACCATATTTTATGTGAGCCGATAGCGAATATAGGTCACTATTCCGAGAAACAAGGTGAAGGTAACTTTGAGTTATGGCGCGTGTCATCTGCAACGACACAGTACAAGTGAATCATTCAGAGGAGCCATCTTTCGTGGCACGCTGTGTAATCACCAGATAGTGAATAAAATCTTCCGCACTGTCTGTTAAAATACTTTTATTAAAAGGTCACGACCGGTTTCGCTTTAGTGGGAATGCATCTTCAAGTGATACTTTTTTATATTCCACATTAAAGTGAATGCTTAGAGCCAAGTTCCATTGTTCATAATGAAGGTTAAACCAATAGCAAGGTAAAGGCTGCTGTCTCTGATTAAACTGGACGTCATGGTACGGTGCGATCCCAGTCAGTTTAATCAGAGACAGCAGTCTTTACCTTGCTATTGGTTTAACCTTCACTATGAACGATGGAACTTAGCTCTAAGCATTCACATTGACGCGCAATGTAAAAAAAAAAAAAAAAAAAAAAACTGTCATCTGAAGATGCATCTCCGTAGATGCGAAACCGGTCGTGATTTTTTAATACAGGTGCTTTAACAGCCAGTGCGGAAGATTTCATTCATCTACATCTACATGGATAATCGTCAAATCACACTTAAGTGCCTGCCAGAGGGTCCACCGAACCACCTTCACAATAATTCTCTATTATTCCAATCTCGAAAAGCGCGCTGAGAAACGAACATCTACATCTTTCTGTGCGAGCTCTGATTTCCCTAAAGGAATCTGCTGTATGAAGGTCGGCCTCAACAAAATATTTTCGCATTCGGAGGAGAAAGATGGTGATCGAAATTTCGTGAGAAGATCCCGCCGCAACGAGAAACTCCTTTGTTTTAGTGATGTACATCCCAAATCCTGTATCATGTCAGTGACTCTCTCTCCCCTATTTCTCGATAACACAAAACGTACTGCTCTTCTTCGAACGTTCTCTATGTACTGCGTTAATTCTATCTGATAAGAGTCCCCCAACGCGCAGCAGTACTCTAAAAGAGGACAGACAAGTGTAGTGTAGGCAGTCTCTTTAGTAGATCTATTACATTTTCTAGGTGTCCTGCCAATAAAACACAGTCTGTCATTAGCCTTCCCCAAAACATTTTCTACGTGATCCTTCCAATTTAAGTTGTTCTTAATTGTAATTCCTAGATATTTAGTTGAATTTACGGCCTTTAGATTTGAGTGATTTATCGTGTAACCGGAGTTTAACGGATTCCTTTTAGCACTCATGTGGATGACCTCATACTTTTCGTTATTTAAGGTCAATTGTCAATTTTCGCACCATACAGACAGTTTTTTCTAAATCGTTTTGCAATTTGTTTTGATCTTCTGATGACTTTACTAGGCGATAAACGACACCATCATCGCAATGGTTTCGAGCAAAGAGGCCACCCCATTGCAGTCTCCTTGCCATTGTTGAGCGTGAGATTGCGTGGCTTGCAGCCGTGTTAATTGCGGCTGGACCTGCATCCGCTGTTTGACCTGGGTAGCTTCTGTGGAGAATCCACCCATCGTCTAGGGCTGCGTCTTCGATTAGTAAACAAAATGTTGCTGGTCCCGGGCTCGAAATCCGCCACTGTTTAAATTTTGATAAATAATCACCATTGGCGGCCGAAAACTTCCGGCATAAGAAGTCTTGTCAAAGAGGCCGGAGGAGCGGACAGAGGTTCAGGGCACTCTCTTGTCCTAGGGGTGGGAAACTGCCCATAAAGCCGAAAGAATCAGCATTGATCAACGGCATGAGGTTGCAGAAGGCAATGGAAACCACTGCATTAAAGACACCTGATGTGGATGCAAAGGTCATTTAATTAAAAAACTGTCATGATGATGTGTCCAGGAACTGCCAAAGGGGAGTTGTCCATGAGAAAAAGATTGAAAAACCAACGAAAGGGTAACGTTCTAAGAGTCGAGGCGTGCAATGCCAGAAGGTTGAACGTAGTAGGGAAGTTATAAAATCTAAAAATGCGAAGTCTCAGGATAGATATAGTAGGGGCCAGTGAAGTGAAATGGAAAGAAGACACGGATTTCTGGTCAGATGAGTATAGGGCAATGTCAACAGCAGAAGAAAACGGTATAACGGAAGTAGGATTTGATATGAATAGCAAGGTAGGGCAGGGAGTGTTACTGATCACATCAGTTCAGTGATAGGTTTGTCACAATCGACAGCACTCCAACACCGAAAATAATAGTTCAGGTATACAAGCAGACGTCACAAGCTGGAGATGAAGAGATAGAGAAAGTATATGAGAATATTGAAAGGGTAAGACGGTAAGTAAAGGGAGATAAAAATACAATAATCATGAGGAACTAGAATGCAGTTGTAGGGGAAGGAGTAGAAGAAAAGGTTTCAGGAGAATATGGGCTTGGGACAAGGAATGAGAGAGGACAAAGATTAATTGAGGTCTGTAATAAATTTCAGCTGGTAATAGCGAATACTCTGTCCAAGAATCATAAGGGGAGTAGGTATACTTGGAAAAGGCCATGTCATACGGGAATATTTCAGTTAGATTGCGTCATGGTCAGATGGGGATTCGAAATCAGATACCGGATTATAAGGCGCACCCACGAGCAGATATAGACTCAGATGACAATCCAGTAGTGATGAATAGGAGGCTGAATATTAAGAGATTAATCAGGAAGAATCATTACGCAAAGAAGTGAGATGCGGAAGAACAAAGGAATGACGAGACACACCTGAAGTTCTCTAAGGCTATAGATACAGCAATATCTGTAGCTTAGTAGGCAGTACAGTTGAAGAGGAATCTCTAACAGAAGTTGGAAATAAAAACGCAGGTACAAAGAAGGTTACGCCGAAGAAATCTGATCGATGAAAGAAAGAAGTACAAACATGTTCAGGGGAATTCAGGGATACAGAAATATAGGTCGCTGAGGAATGAAATAAATAGGAAGTACAGGGAAGCTAAGACGAAATCGAAAACGAAATGACTGTCGGAAGGTCTGACTCAGCTACAGGAAAGTCAAAATAGCCGTACATGAATTAAAAGCAACAGTGGTAACATTAAGAACGCAACGTCCCACTGTTAAATGCAGAGGAGAGAGCAGAGAGGTGGGAAGAATATATCGAAAGCCTCTGTGAGGAGGAAAGTTTGTTTGATAGGATAAAAGAAGGAAAAGCAGTCGATTTAGAATAGATACAGGATCCAGTGTTAGAATCACAATTTAAAAGAGCTTTGGAGGACTTATCAAATAAGGCAATTGTTGTTGTCGTCTTCAGTTCTGAGACTGGTTCGATGCAGCTCTCCATGCCACTCGGTCCTGTGAAAGCTTCATCTCCCGGTATCTACTGCAACCTACATCCTTCTGAATCTGCTTAGTGTATTCATCTCTTTGTCTCCCTCTACGATTTTTACCCTCCACACTACCCTCCAATACTAAACTGGTGAACACTTGATGCCTCAGAACATGTCCTACCAACCGATTCATTGTTCTAGTCAAGTTGTGCCACAAACTCCTCTTCTCCCCAATCCTATTCAATACCTCCTTATCAGTTATGTGATCTACCCATCTAATCTTCAGCATTGTTCTGTAGCACCACATTTCGAAAGCTTCTATTCTCTTCTTGTCGAAACTATTTATCGTCCTTGTTTCACTTCCATACATGGCTACACTCCATACAAATACTTTCAGAAACGACTTCCTGACAAATGTATACTCGATGTTAACAAATTTCTCTTCTTCAAAAACCCTTTCCTTGCCAATGGCAGTCTACATTTTATATCCTCTCTACTTCGACTATCATCAGTTATTTTGCTCCCTTAATAGCAAAACTCCTTTACTACTTTAAGTGTCTCATTTCCTAATCTAATTCCCTCAGCATCACCCGACTTAATTCGACTACATTCCATTATCCTAGTTTTGCTTTTATTGATGTTCATCTTATATCCCCCTTTCAAGACACTGCTCAAAATAAGGCAGAAGGGACAAATAACATTCCATCGAAATTTCTAAAATCATTGGGAGAAGTGGCAACAAAACGACTATTCACTTTAGTGTGTAGAATGTATGAATCTACCTACACACCATCTGAGTTTCGGAAAAATATCATCGACACAGTTCCGAAGACTGCAAGAGCTGACAAGCGCGAGAAGTATCGCACAGTCAGTTTAACAGCTCATGCATCCAAGTTCCTGACAAGAATTATATACAGAAGAAAGCAAAAGGAAACTGAAGATGTTCTAGATGACGATCAGTTTGGCTCTAGAAAAGGCAAAAGCATAAGAAAGGCAATTCTGACGTTGCAGTTGATAGTGGAAGTAAGAATAAAAAAAATCAAGATAGTTTCATGGGATTGGCGACATGTAAAATGCGTTCGACAACGTAAAATGGTGCAAGGTGTGCGCAATTCTCAGAAAAATAGGGGTAAGCTATAGGGAGAGACGGGTAATATACAATATGTACAAGAGCCAAGAGGGAATTATATGAGTGGACGACCAAGAAAGTCGTACTCTGATTAGAAAGACAGTAAGCTAGGGATGTAGTCTTTCGCCCCTACTCTTCAATCTGTACATCGAAGAAACACTGTTGAAAATAAAGAAAACGTTGAGGATTAGAGTTAAAATTCAAGGTGAAAGGAAATCAATGATACGATTCGCTGATGACATTGCTATCATAAGGGACAGTGAAGAGGAATTACATGATCTGCTGAATGGAATGGACAGTCTAATGGGTACAGGATATGGATGGAGGTAAGTAATGAGAAGTAGGGCAAATAACAGCAAGAAACTTAGAGTCAGGATAGATGATAAATGGTCACGAAGTAGCTGAAGGTAAGGAATTCTACTGGCTAGGCAACAAAGTAACCAATGACGGACGGAGCAAGGAATACTTCAAAAACATATTAGCAATGGCAAAAAGGGCATTCCTAGCTAACAGAAATTTACTAGTATCAAACTTAGGCCTTAACTTGAGGAAGAAATTTCTGGGGATGTACGTCTGGAGTACAGAATTCGATGGTAGTGAAACATGGACTGTGTAAAAACCGGAACAAAAGAGAAGCGAACAATTTGAGATGTGGTGCTACAGACGAATGTTGAAAATTAGGTGGACTGATAACGGATGAGGTTAGGAATGAGTAGGTTCTGCGTAGACTCGGAGAGGAAAGGAATATGTGGAAAACACTGATAAGGAGAAGGGGCTGGATGACAGGACATCTGTTAAGACATGAGGGAACGACTTACAAGGTACTAGAGGCAGCTGTAGAGGGCAAAAGCTGCAGAGGAGGACAGGGACTGGAATACATCCAAAAATAATTGAGGACGTAGGTTGCAAGTGCTGCTCTGAGATGAAGAGGTTGGCACAGGAGAGGAATTCGTGGCGGGCCGCATCAGACCAGTCAGACGACTGATGGTTCAAAAGAAAAAAAAAAGAAAAACTTCTTCCTTGTTGCACAATGTGTCTTATCATCTCCTGCTGTACTTGACCGGGGTCGACCACCTTCTCCCCTTCGGGCAGCAGCGCCTGTGGTTTTGAATGCTCCGTATTCACGTGAAACAATGGTGTGAGTAATACCAAAATCCTGGGCTACACTCTTCACACATCGTCCTTCCAGTTTCCCGATGGTTCTTCCCAGTGTGAAGTCATCAAGATATTGTCTCCAGGCCATGAATTAGTTACCACCAACACCACAGTGCAGCACAGGTGCTTGCTGATTGACACACACTGTATTTTTCCCGTTCCTTTGTAACACCCCACCCGTCACTTATCTGGTTTTGGCGTGTGTTCGCCCCAGCTAATTGACTAACAGATCAACAGAGAGTGCAAAACTGCCGCAATATCGGATAACGCCAAGAAAAACGTCGTAAGCCCCTGTGACTCCTGATTGAACTGCGGGGGCAGTGTTGACATTAATTGATTCAGAATTGATCACTTTTAATTAAAAAGGGGTGCACATTGATGTGATATTCAGCTATTGAACACCAGATGCAAATGTTGAACATAAAATTAATTGAGAAAGTGACTTGGGATTTCAGTTACTTGATTGAAAACAGATGCTGTCGATTAGCACAAATTTATTTTAACTGCCGACCTTCAATCATCACATTACAAGACTCTCCTATCAGGCAGTGGTAATAAATTGCGTTTGCGTGGAGTAAAGCGCGATAACTCAAAAGTAATTCCTATCGACTGACCCAGGCGTAATGCGAAGTGCGAGAAGAATTCTACAATAGCCGGCCCATGAAACCCTCGTGGAAACTTTGCCGACGTGACCCAACAAATTAATCAGTGGCCGGAGCGAGCGCAATATCACCGTGGCGGAGCGGCGTCGTTGTGTAGATGTCGGCCGACCTCGTGGTGCTGCAAGGCTGTGCTCGTCTATTCACTCCTAGCTATCTTGCTCAGTACATAGCTGAACCAAAACTTCCTATCTCCAAGCTCAATCGTTCCATTTGCTAAGTTCTAAACTGCAGAGATGCTCACTCTTTCTCAGGCAAGCTGAGTAAAGAACGCCACGTCTGCACTCTAGGCAAGTTGGGAACGGAAGACCACTACAGAGACTTCTTCCAGTCCGCTCTTCGCCTCAGTTTCCCCTCCAGCAAAAACACTTACGCCAATTGCAGCGCAAGTCGCGTTAATTATGCGTCGCTTCCCTGTGCCGATCAATGCCTGCTCTGGGAAGCGAACCAATTCCCACAAAATATCCCTTCCTCTCAACTTCTGCTATTTAGCTCCTCCCAGGCCACCCATAAAGGTTAGCGTCTGCACAAAACAATTTTTCCGGAATTCTGACTCCGAGGAGAGAACTTCAGATCCCTTGGTCCTACGTTTTCATCGGAGGCCGGTGTATTTCATTCTGTCGCTCTTCACCTGATTTACTTCAGACTCTGCAGACCGTGAATTCAGCGTGAAGTTGCTATAGTCACGAACACGCATATTATGGCCTCTGTTGACCGCTCCACCGTAGCTTTGCGCGGCTTTCTCGCATGTTTCACTGAAAACGAGACGACGGACATTTATCAACAGCCGTACAAGTTCTCCGTCTGCTTCCCGGTACACCAGCATGGGGTCAACCACCCACTCACTGTCACTCATCTTAAGGCAGCTGGAGACCGCGCCCCGTTACCGCTTTCTCAGAGCTTGAGCCGCCATAAGTTGCCAATTGTCGCTTCCCTTCACCGCTACCCAGCCGGCCACAGTCACTCGAATACTTCCCTGGGAAGTTTCCACAAAGTTTTCATGTCGTGTGAATTACTTTAAAACCATCACCTGACATTAATTATTCCAATACGTCCATACTGTACCCTCTACAAGATGCATTGTGCCTTGTCAGTCATTTTCGTTCAGCCCTACTGTTCGTTCAACGTGAGTTAGGTGATTTTTAATGACTTCATGTAAGGGGCATAGCTCTTGTCATCTTACACCTTCAGCTGCCTCGTTTCGCGGGGTCAGCCTCATTTGGCGCCCTAGTCACGGTGACCTCACGCCATGTGATGTACAGCTTTCTGTGGGTCTTCAGTTGACTTAAATAAGAACAGCTACAGCGGACTATTGGCCTTTTACATTCAGTTTTATATTTTAATAGTTTCAACAGCTGTATTTAAACTCTTGTTGTACTGTGTGAATTCTCAATCAATTATGTATTTCTGTGGGTGACTGGGAGATCTTTAAGAACACGTTTAATTAATTTCCACCAAATTGATGCCATTTTACGAATGCTTCAAGTATGCTGGATTGTCACCTGACAGTATCTGCTATTGAATTATAATGCAAAAAGACAGGCAGAGGTGCGATTAGAAGAGACGTTTACTGAATAAACATCTATTTTATTCGCAACTCTGGCTGTGTTTTTGCTTCTTAATATGTTGTGTTACTTTGTCTATCTCTCCCTTAAGTTCCGCAGTGTAGTGTATTCCATCTACCCATCTACCTTAAGGCAGACGACTCAACTTACATCGGCTGCCATTGGTGTGAATGATATGAGTTGGATTACCTATTTGAAGGTAAGTGAATATTTTCCAGAACAGTTTCGTAGCCCATCCTGTATCATGTGGGGGTTTTACTGTCGTAGGGAGCACTGCAGAATTTTCTTGTTAGCATCTGTCTATGGCTGTTTGTTGGGAGGTGCTTCCACGTGCTGCTGGTTACTGGCAGTTTAACTGTAACAATTATTCCTAATGTTCTGAAAAAAAATCGTGCATTTTATTGCTCTACAGCCTGATCCGGAAATGGTTACACGATGGACCAAGGCATCAGTATTCACAGAGAGGTCCACTAATTCTCACTCCATTGACAGTTTCACCACCTTTGCACATGAATGTCGACAACTACCAGGACAAAATATGGAGGACATTAGCACTGATCTTCCTGAAAACGTCCAGGGCAGGAGTAATAAACGATTCACAAAGAGCACTGAAATCAATCTGGTGCAGAAGTTGGACGAATACTTTGTATACCCAGTAGCTCAGTACCAGCAAGCAAAGCATAATAGCCAACCAATAAAACTGGTCGTTGGAGGTTCGAATCCTCCCTCGGGCACAGGTGTGTGTGTGTCGTCCTTACATTAAATTAGTTTAAGTCAGATTAAGTAGTGTGTAAGCTTAGGGACCGATGACCTCAGCAGTTTGGTCCCATAAGACCTTACCACAAATTTCCAATACAACCGGTCTGCATCAAATTTCATGAAGACATTTAATAGAATGTACCGACAGACAAAAGAGCGGAGGATTCCATTACAGAGAGTGGACAGATTCTACCTATGCGTAGAATTTTCAGAATCAAACAATAAACAACTTTTTCTTTGGAGCATATAAAGAATTTCTTTCTCTTGTGCTTTTGTCCGACGATTAAATTTGGAGTCGTTAATCTACGTGGAGACCGAACGTTCTTTATGTAGCCAACCCGCTACTCCCACGGACGGAAGATGTGTACCCCAATTGTGTTATCCACGTGAAAGTGGGCGAAAGTGTACTAAATATTTGCGAATATTGTAACGGAGGCAGGACTTACCTACCACCCCGGTATTCACCTAGTGGGATGTGAAAAACCACGTAAAAACCGCATACATGTTGGTCGTTAAACTATCGGGCTGATTCGATCATAATGCAGTCTCGCCAGGTTTCATAAAATCCATACTGCCAATGTGATGGCCTAGAAATTTTTTATGTAAATCACATCTACTTCCGATGTTACGGAAGGGGAAAGACTAACTTTATGAAAGAGTCGATGAACTATGGTCACTGACTTTTGCTGTGTAATATCTCAGTTCTTGGTCGCACAGGTACACCTGTATGTTACACAGGGTCGTCCATTGATCTTGACCGGGATAAATATCTCACGAAATAAGCGTCAAACGGAAAAACTAAAAAGAAAGAAACTTGTCTAGCTTGCAGGGGGAAACCAAATGACGCTATGGTTGGCCCACTAGATGGCGCTGCCATAGGTCAAACGGATATTAACTGCGTTTTTTAAAAATAGGAACCCCCATTTTTACTACATATTCGTGTAGTACGAAAAGAAATATTAATCTTTTAGTTAGACCACTTTTTTCACTTTTTGATAGATGGCGCTCCAATAGATACAAACATATTGCTCAAAGTTTTAGACGAACAGTTGGTAACAGGTTGTTGTTGTTGTTGTGGCCTTCAGTCCTGAGACTGGTTTGATGCAGCTCTCCATGCTACCCTATCCTGTGCAAGCTTCTTCATTTCACAGCACCTGCTGCAGCCTACATCCTTCTGAATCTGCTTAGTGTATTCATCTCTTGGTCTCCCTCTACGATTTTTACCCTCCACGCTACCCTCCAGTACCAAATTGGTGACCCCTTGATGCCTCAGAACATGTCCTACCAACCGATCCCTCCTTCTAGTCAAGTTGTGCCACAAACTCCTCTTCTCCCCAGTTCTATTCAATACCTCCTCATTAGTTATATGATCTACCCATCTAATCTTCAGCATTGTTCTGTAGCATCACATTTCGAAAGCTTCTATTCTCTTCTTATCTAAACTATTTATCGTCCATGTTTCACTACTGTACGTGGCTACACTCCATACAAATACTTTCAGAAACGACTTCCTGACATTTAAATCAATACTCGATTTTAACAAATTTCCCTTCTTCAGAAACTCTTTCCTTGCCACTGCCAGTCTACATTTTATATGCTCTCTACTTCGACGATCATCAGGTATTTTGCTCCCCAAATAGCAAAACTCCTTTACTACTTTGAGTGTCTCATTTCCTAATCTAATTCCCTCAGCATCACCCGATTTAATTCGACTACATTCCATTATCCTCGTTTTGCTTTTGTTGATGTTCATCTTATATCCTCCTTTCAAGATACTATCCATTCCGTTCAACTGTTCTTCCAAGTTCTTTGCTGTCTTTGCTGTCTACCTATGCGTAGAATATTCAGAATCAAACAATAAACAACTTTTTCTTTGGAGCATATAATGAATTTCTTTCTCTTGTGCTTTTGTCCGACGGTTAAATTTGGAGTCGTTAATCCACGTGGAGACCGAACGTTCTTTATGTAGCCAACCCGCTACTCCCAGGGACGGAAGATGTGTACCCCAATTGTTTGCGTGTAGTGTTATCTACCTGAAAGTGGGTCCTTTGCTGTCTCTGACAGAATTACAATGTCATCGGCGAACCTCAAAGTTTTTATTTCTTCTCCATGGATTTTAATACCTACTCGGAACTTTTATTTTGTTTCTTTTACTGCTTGCTCAATATACAGATTGAAAAGCATCGGGGAGAGGCTACAACCCTGTCTCACTCCCTTCCCAACCACTGCTTCCCTTTCGTGTCCCTCGACTCTTATAACTGCCATCTGGTTTCTGTAAAAATTTGTAAATAGCCTTTCGCTCCCTGTATTTTACCCCTGCCACCTTCTGAAGTTAAAAGAGAGTATTCCAGTCAACATTGTCAAAAGCTTTCTCTAAGTCTACAAATGCTAGAAACGTAAGTTTTCCTTTCCTTAATGTTTCTTCTAAGGTAAGTCGTAGAGTCAGTATTGCCTCACGTGTTCCAACATTTCTACTGAATGAAAACTGATCTTCCCCGAGGTCAGCTTCTACCAGTTTTTCCATTTGCCTGTAAAGAATTCGCGTTAGTATTTTGCAGCTGTGCCTTATTACACTGATAGTTCGGTAATTTTCACATCTGTCAACACCTGCTTTCTTTTGGATTGGAATTACTAAATTCTTCTTGAAGTCAGAGGGAATTTCGCCTGTCTCATTCATCTTGCTAACCAGATGGCAGAGTTTTGTCATGACTGGCTCTCCCAAGGCTGTCAGTAGTTCTAATGGAATGTTGTCTACTTCCGGGGCCTTCTTTCGACTTAGTTCTTTCAGTGCTCTGTCAAACTCTTCACGCAGTATCATATCTCCAATTTCATCTTCATCTACCGCCTCTTCCATTTCCATAATATTGTCCTTAAGAACATCGCCCCTGTATAGATCCTCTATATACTCCTTCCACCTTTGTGCTTTCCCTTCTTTGCTTAGAACTGGGTTTCCATCTGAGCTCTTGATATTCATGCAAGTGGTTATCTTTTCTCCAAAGGTCTCTTTAATGTTCCTGTAGGCAGTATTTATCTTACCCCTCGTGAGATAAGCCCCTACATCCTTACTTTTGTCCTCTAGTCATCCTTGCTTAGCCATTTTGCACTTCCTGTCGATCTCATTTTTGAGACGTTTGTATTCCTTTTTGCCTGTTGCATTTACTGCATTTTTATATTTTCTCCTTTCATCAATTAAATTCCGTATCTCTTGTGTTACCCAAGGATTTATACTACTCCTTGTCTTTTTACCTACTTGATCCTCTGCTGCCTTCACTATTTCATTCCTCAAAGCTACCCATTCTTCTTCTTCTGTATTTCATTTCCCCATTCCTGTCAATTTTTCTGATACGCTCTCCCTGAAACTCTGTACAACATATGGTTCTTTCAGTTTATCCAGGTCTCATCTCCTTAAATACCCCCCTTTTGCAGTTTCTTCAGTTTTAATCTACAGTTCATAACCAATAGATTGTGGTCAGAGTCCACATCTGCCCCCGGAAATGTCTTACAATTTAAAATTGGTTCCTAAATCACTGTCTTACCATTATATAATCTATCTGATATCTTCTAGTATCTCCAGGGTTCTTCCATGTATACAACCTTCTTTCATGATTCTAGAACCAAGTGTTAGCAATGATTAAGTTATGCTCTGCGCAAAATTCTACCAGGCGGCTTCCTCTTTCATTTCTTAGACCCAATACACATTCACCTGCTATGTTTCCTTCTCTCCCTTTTGCTATTCTCGAATTTCAGTCACCCATGACAATTAAATTTTCGTCTCCCTTCACTACCTGAATAAATTCTTTTATCTCCTCATACATTTCATCAATTTCTTCGTCATCTGCAGTGCTAGTTGGCATATATTTGTACTGTAGTAGGCGTGGGCTTCGTGTCTATCTTGGCCACAATAATGTGTTCACTATGCTGTTTGTAGTAGCTTACCGTACTCCTGTTTTTTTTATTCATTATTAAACCTACTTTAGCATCACCCCTATTTGATTTTGTATTTATAACCCTGTATTCACCTGACCAGAAGTCATGTTCCTCCTGCCACCGAACTTCACTAATTCCCACTATAGCTAACTTAAACCTACCCATTTCCCTTTTTAAATTTTCTAACCTACCTGCCCGATTAAGGGATCTGATATTCCGTAGAATGCCACCTTTCTTTCTCCTGATAAAGACATCCTCTTGAGTACTCCCCGCCCGGAGATCCGAATGGGGGACTATTTTACCTCCGGAATATTTTACCCAAGAGGGCGCCATCATCATTTAATCATACAGTAAAGCTGCATGCCGTCGGGAAGAATTACGGCTGTAGTTTCCCCTTGCTTTCAGCCGTTCGCAGTACCAGAACAGCAAGGCCATTTTGGTTAGTGTTACAAGGCCAGATCAGTCAATCATCCAGTTGATAGTGGAGACAAAACCGCAGTCTACCTGTAACCACAGATTATTTGTAACACCTATGTTATCACTCCATCACCTATAACCTCGTAGTTGGTAGTTGATGGTTGGAGAGGAAAAAGGTAATCTGCGATAACGAGTTAATAGATGGTGGTCACTGATACATCGCGTGTAAGGATGGTGTTAATAGCCTCAACATCAGCTAAGGCCTGAAGATGCTCCAACGAAGCACGGAGACTGGTAGCTGTGCAATAAATAATAGCATAAAGACACCTATACGTGTGTCATTTACTTACATAAATGAACGGCTGTAGTCCTCCAGACTTCCGACCATATGGATGGACACACACACACACACACACAAAACAACTTGGGCCGTACGTCATCTCCCATCTTTCCTTGTGTTGGCGTTGTTGATGCACCAATAATAGTAGTTATTGCTTTTTACTTTCTCTACCTTATAGATTTATTTATTGTAGTTGTTATTGCATATTTTTCATATGTTCTTTTGGGGGTTGTACTTTTACATACATGGGTAGTGTTTTGTCTGGTGAATTTATGTATTTATCACATGTGTGCTAGTCGGCGTAAACTGCGGTGTCCGCCATTGATTCCGGACGCCGAACAATCTAAGCTGTCGCTTGCTATTGGTACAAGACACGCTACGGGTGAAAAGTTTGATTTTGACAGCTGTCAACTAAGTGAAATGTGTTTGCATTCAACAAGACGTCTTCTTACGGTATTCTCATTCTCTTTCAATTATAAGTGAAGACACGTATACTCATTTCCTTAATTATTCACTAATTTATTTGCGGAAGTTTTCATATTATATCTTATTCTGATGTTTGTTTCCAAGCTCTGACGTGGTTACTTTAAGTTTGGGAAGCGAGACGGGTTGCTTTTGAGTTTAAATAATCAAAATTCAGCTCAAAATTACGCAAGGTAGATATCCGAGAACCGTTTTCTCCACGGGAGAAATATCTCCCGTTATACACTGAAGCGCCATTGAAACAGGTACAGGCATGCGAATTCAAATACAGACACTGCTGTCGGCAACGCCTATATGAGACAACAAATATCAGGCGCAGTTGTAAGATCGGTTACTGTTGCTACAATGGCAAGTTATCAAGATTTAAGTGAGTTTGAACGTGGTGTCACCGTCAGCGCACGATTGATGGGATAGAGCACCTTCGATGTACCGATGAAGCGGGAACTTTCCCGTACGACCATTTCACGATTGTACCGTGAATGTGAGGAATCCAGTAAAATATCAAATCTTCGATATCGCTGCGGCCGGAAAAAGATCCTGCAAAAACGGGACGAACGACGACTGAAGATAATCGTTCAACGTGACAGAAGTGCAACTCTTCTGCAAATTGCTGCAGATTTCAATGCTGAGCCATCAACATGTGTCAGCGTACCAACAATTGAAGGAAACGTCATGGATATGCACTTTCGGAGCCGAAGGCCCACTCGTGTGCCCTTGATGACTGCACGACACAAAGGCTTACGCCTTGCCTGGGTCCGTCAACACCGACATTGGAATGTTGATGACTGGAAACATGTTACCTTTTCGGACGAGTCTCGTTTCAAATTGTGTCGAGTGGATGAACGTGTACGGGTGTGGAGTCAACCTCATGCATCAATGGACCCTGCACGTCAGCAGGGAACTGCTCAAGCTGATGGAGGCTCTGTAATGGTGTGGGGCGGGTGCAGTTGGAGTGATATGGGACCCCTCATACGTCTAGATACGACTCTGACAGGTGACTGAAGCATCCTTTCTGATCACCTACATCCATTCATGTCCATTGTGCATTCCGACGGACTTGGGAAATTCCAGCTGGACAATGCGACACCTCACACGTTCAGAATTTCTATAGAGTGGCTCAAGAAACACTCTTCTGAGTTTAGAAGCTTCCTCTGGCTACCAAACTCCCCAAACATGAACATTATTGAGCATATCTGGGATGCCTAGCAAGAGATTTTCGGAAGAGATCTCTACTTCTTTATACTGTTATGGATTTATGAGCAGCCCTGGAGGACCCATGGTGTCAGTTCCGTCCAGCACTCCTTCAAACATTAGTCGAGTCCATGCCACGTCGTGTTGCGGCTCTTCTGCATGCTCGCGGGCGCCCTACACGATAAAGGCAGGTGCACCAGTTTCTTTGGCTCTACAGTGTATTTGACGTTCAAAACAGTTCTATCCAATATTAAGCGATCCGAACAGCTTTACTCGAGAAGAAAGGAGTAATAATTGCTACAAAAATTGTGGCCCAGTGTCTTGTACCTTGGAGAATCAAAGGGAGACCACCCACGCACGGCGACCAAGATAGAGACACAATGTATCAGAAATGAGCAACTTGGAATCTGGCGGGGCGCAGACGGGCGTAGCACGGCGAGGCGAGCGTAATGTGATGTGGGGAACGTGGTTTGGCAGCTGCCGTGCGCCTTTCTTATGGAAGGTCGTCGCGCCTACGGTGCACCGTCGAATAATGGGCGCCTCGGCCGGCAGGCGCTGCGCGTGCGCCCACAAGGTCAGCGCTGTATGCGCTCGTGGACAGCATTACTCTGTCCCCCTCTTCTTCTTCTTCTTCTTCTTCTTCTTCTTCCCCGGCGTCTTAGGCCAGAGAGGACCACTGCAGTGTGATCAGACACCGACCCTCTATGAAATCTTCTCGGGTTATCAGCCGAATGGCGTCGTCGTATTGTCGCAGTGTTTCAATGGATTCCCCATCCATCATCTTCAGGCGAAATCCTGTATTCGCAGAAGAAGCGGTCATAGACTTTGTGGCTTCCCTGCTGTCCTGGTTTAGGCTTTTCGTGGTTTAGCTAAATCTCTGCAAATGTAGTCTGTGAACCGGTGTGGAATGTATGGTAGATGGTGCTTCATAATCTGACCGAATATTACGTTTCTTCCCATTCAGTTCTCGGATAAAGCTTAGGAAGAATTATAGCTTGCACACGTGTATGAAGGTTGTTATTCTCTTAATTTCACGAGAATGATCTGTAATGGGATGTTGAATATTCACAGTTGCTGTGCTTGAAAACCGTTTCTCGAGGTTCTGTACGCATGATCCCACTATGACTCAAGAAGTCTTTCGGCCACTTTACGCTTTTCAAAGTTTCTCCCCAGTTAGTTTGTTATTTTCATGTTCCATAGACAATTTGAACTAGCCTCTTATCGAAATAATGCTTAACGATTCAATTTACAGGGTATCCATACGTAATTATTTTTAACATTAATGAACATATTACTTTTAGTCCTACTCGTTCAACTACATTAAATTTTTTGGTTTTCTTACTTTTTTTTTGGCAAAAGTTATTAAGTAGAAATTAGTCAGTGGAATAGAAGGAATTGTCCAGGAGAAATGATTTTAAATTAGATTTACAGCTTGTTTCGCTACCTGTCAAACATTTTACGTTATTGAGAAAATATTTAAAAAAATTGTTGCCAGATATTGAACTCCTCTCTGAGCCACTGACAGCCTTCAACAATGGTGAATAAAGGTCATTTTTCGCTTAAGTCATGTAGATATCGACATGACGATTCATTTCAAATTGTAATCGTTGATTTATGGCGTATTTAATTAGCGAATACATGTATTGTGACAACGCAGTTAAAATCCTAGTTCCTTGAAGAGGTACCTACATGGGTCCGTGGGTGAACAGCACATATAACGCTTAGTGCTCGCTTTAGTGCAATCTGTATTTTCTAAGTGACAACTTACCCCAGAAAATTAGTCAATAACATATTAATGAGTAGATATATGCAAAGATCTAAGTAGAAACAACACACGGGGAATAGACGATACTCCATCGGAAGTACTGATGGCCTTGGGAGTGCCAGCATAAAAAACCTCTTCCACCTCGTGTGCAAGATGTATGAGACAGACCCTTTAAGAAGAATGAAATAATCCAAATTCGAAGGAAGGTAGTTGCTAACACGTGTGAAAATTATCGAACTATAAGTTTAATAACTCATGTTTGCAAAAAATACTAACACGAATTCTTTACAGAAGAATGGAAAAACTGGTAGAAGACGACTTCGGAGAAGTCCAGTTTGAATTCTTGAGAAATATAGGAACATGCAACGCAATACTGAGGACTAATCTTAGAAGATCGGTTACGAAAAGGCAAATCTACGTTTATAGCATTTGCAGACTTTCAGAAAGATTTCTGCAATGTTGACTGGAACATTCTCTTTGGAATTCTGAATGCAGCAGGGTAAAATGGAACGAGTGAAAGGCTATTTACAACTTGTACAGAAACCAGACGGCAATTACAACAATCGAGGGGTATTAAATGAAAGCCGTGGTTGAGAAGCGGGTGACACAGGGTTGTAGTCTGGTTCCCGATGTCATTAGGACTGTACATTGAACAAGCAGTAAAGACAACGAAAGAAAAATTTGGAGCGAGAATTAAAGTTCAGGGAGAAGACATAAAAACTTTGAGGTTTGACAATGACGTTGTAATTCTGTCAGGGATAGTAATGGACTTGAAAGAGCAGTTGAACGGAATGGACAATGTTTTGAAACGAGGATATAAGATGAACATCAACAAAATCAAAAGAAGGATAATGGAACGTAATCGACTTAAGTCAGGTAATGATAGGGAAATTAGATTAGGAAACGGGACTCTAAATTAGTAGATGAATTTTGCTATTTGGACAGAAAAATAACTGATCATGACCGAAATAGAGAGGATGTAAAATGTAGACTTCCAATGACAAGAAAAGCATTTCCGCAGAAGAAAAATTAGTTAACATTGAATGTAGATTTAAGTGTTAGGAAGTCTTTTCTGAAAGAATTTGTCTGTAGTGCAGCCATGTAAGAGGTTAAATATGAACGATAAATAGTTAATGGAAAAACAGAATAGAAGCTTTCTAAATGTGGTCCAACAGAAGAGATTAAGTGCGTAGGTTGCATAATTAATGAGGAGGTACTGAACAGAATTGGGGAGAGAAGACATTTGTGAAAGAACATGACCAGAAGAAGGGACTAGTTGATAGGATACAATCTGAGAGATATACTTTTAGTATATCTACAGCTACATGATTACTCTGTAGTTCACAATTAAGCACTTGGGAGATGCTTCAGCGAACCATTTCAAATCTATTTATTGAGCATTCCATTCTCGAAAGGCACATGGGAAAAATGAACTCTTAAATCTTTCTGTACTAGCGCAGTTTTCTCTTATTTTATTATGACGATCATTTCTTTCTATGTAGGTGGTCGCCAACAAAATATTTTCGCAATCGGAGGACAAAGTTTGTGATTGAAGTTTCCCAGAAGATGCTCGCTCAAGGAAGAACCCCTTTGTTTTAATGATTGCCACCTCAATTCACATATCATGTCCGTGGCACTCTCTCAGCGATAATGCCCTCTTTTAACTTTTTCGATTTCCCCCACCAGTCCCATCTGATGCTGTCCCACAGCGCACAGTACTACTCCAAAAGAGGGCGGACAAGCATGGTGTACCCAATCTCTTTGGTAGAGCTATTGCATTTTTTAACTGTTCTGCCAATAAATCGCAGTCTTTGGTTTGCTTTCTCCACAATACTGTCTGTGTGATCGTTCCACATTAAGCTATTCGTAATTGTAATCCCTAAGTCATATTTATCTTAATTTACAGCCTTTAGATTTATGTGATTTATTGCATAACCGACATTCAGCGGGCTTCATCTAGTAGTTATGTGAATGGCTACACACTGTTCATTATTTAGAGTAAATTGCCATTTTTTGCACCATACAGACCTCTTGTCTAAATCACTTTGCAATTGGTTTTGATCATCTGATGGCTTTACAAGACAGTATACGACAGCATCGTCTCCAAACACTGTAACAGGGCTGCTAAAATTGTTTCCTAAGTCGTTTATGTACATCAGGAACAGCAGAGGACGTGTAACTCCTCATTGGAAAACGCCAGATATTACTTCAGTTTTCCTGGATGGCTTTTTCGCCAACGACTACGAACTGTGACCCTTGTGACAGGAAACCAACCGCACAACGAGGTGATATTATACAGGCACGCTATTTGATTAGAAGTCGCTTGTGGGGAACGGTGACAAAAGCCTTCTGAAAATCTAAAAAGGCAACTCCGGATCAGCGAAATGAGGTTTCAGTAACTCGTGGTGAGATAGAAAAGGTCTGGTATAAACATGCTGACAGAAAGAGGCTTCGTGAACTCTACTGAAATCTTAGCCATCTCCATAGCGACTAATCCTTGATTTCAGATAGTGGTACACTTAAAATTTGGTCTAACGATGTAATCCCTTGCGGCTTAATGCCCATCCCTGCAGTAAACTAACTGAATTTTGCGGTGGTTCCTTAATGGGTTTGATGAACACTGAATTGTTCATTAACTTAAAAAGTTCTTTTCAAAATCAGATGTCGGAAGAGCCACCATTTCGATATTGACATTTAGTACTCTTCTTCCTAGAGATGCTAAAAGGTAACAGATAGATTATATAATGGCAAGACAGAGATTTAGGAATCAGGTTTTAAATTGTAGGACATTTCCAGGGGCAGATGTGGACTCTGACCACAATCTATTGGTTATGAACTATAGATTAAAACTGAAGAAACTGCAAAAAGGTGGGAATTTAAGGACATGGGATCTGGACAAGCTAAAAGTAGCAGAGGTTGTACAGAGTTTCAAGGAGAGCAAAAGGGAACAATTGACAGGAATGGGGGAAAGAAACACAGTAGAAGAAGAATGGGTGGCTCTGAGGGATGAAGTAGTGAAGGCAGCAGAGGATAAAGTAGGTAAAAAGACGAGGGCTAATAGAAATATTGAATTTAATTGATGAAAGGAGAAAATATAAAAATGCAGTATATGAAGCAGGCAAAAAGGAATACAAACGTCTCAAAAATGAGATCGACAGGAAGTGCAAAATGGCTAAGCAGGGACGGCTAGAGGACAAATGTAAGAATGTAGAAGCTTATCTCACTAGGGGTAAAATACATACTGCCTACAGGAAAATTAAAGAGACCTTTGGAGATAAGAGAACCACGTGTATGAATATCAAGAGCTCAGATGGCAACCCAGTTCTAAGCAAAGAAGGGAAGGCAGAAAGGTGGAAGGAGTATATAGAAGGTTTATACAAGGGCGATGTACTTGAGGACAATATTGTGGAAATGGAAGAGGATGTAGATGAAGACGAAATGGGAGATAAGATACTGCGTGAAGAGTTTGACAGAGCACTGAAAGACCTGAGTCGAAACAAGGCCCCCGGAGTAGACAACATTCCATTAGAACTACTGACAGCCTTGGGAGAGCCAGTCATGACAAAACTCTAAAAGCTGGTGAGCAAGATGAACAAGACAGGCGAAATACCCTCAGACTTCAAGAAGAATATAATAATTCCAATCCCAAAGAAAGCAGGTGCTGACAGATGTGAAAAGTACCGAACTATCAGTTTAGTAAATCACAG
Organism: Schistocerca gregaria; assembly: GCF_023897955.1. NCBI lineage: Eukaryota > Metazoa > Arthropoda > Insecta > Orthoptera > Acrididae > Schistocerca > Schistocerca gregaria. The sequence goes on along the minus strand of NC_064921.1, from coordinate 799,066,029 downwards.
CTGCAAAATACTAACGCGAATTCTTTACAGACGAATGGAAAAACTGGTAGATGCGGACCTCGGGGAGGATCAATTTGGATTCAGTAGAAATGTTGGAACACGTGAGGCAATACTGACCTTACGACTTATCTTAGAAGAAAGATTAAGAAAAGGCAAACCTACGTTTCTAACATTTGTAGACTTAGAGAAAGCTTTTGACAATGTTGACTGGCATACTCTCTTTCAAATTCTGAAGGTGGCAGGGGTAAAATACAGGGAGCGAAAGGCTATTTAAAATTTGTACAGAAACCAGATGGCAGTTATAAGAGTCGAGGGACACGAAAGGGAAGCAGTGGTTGGGAAGGGAGTGAGACAGGGTTGTAGCCTCTCCCCGATGCTTTTCAATCTGTATATTGAGCAAGCAGTAAAGGAAACAAAAGAAAAAATTGGAGTAGGTATTAAAATTCATGGAGAAGAAGTAAAAAGTTTGAGATTTGCCGATGACATTTGTAATTCTGTCAGAGACGGCAAAAGACTTGGAAGAGCAGTTGAACGGATTGGACAGTGTCTTGAAAGGAGGATATAAGATGAACATCAACAAAAGCAAAACGAGGATAATGGAATGTAGTCAAGTTAAATCGGGTGATGCTGAGGGAATTAGATTAGGAAATGAGACACTTAAAGTAGTAAAGGAGTTTTGCTATTTAGGAAGTAAAATAACTGATGATGGTCGAAGTAGAGAGGATATGAAATGTAGACTGGCAATGGCAAGGAAAGCGTTTCTGAAGAAGAGAAATTTGTTAACATCGAATATAGATTTATGTATAAGGAAGTCGTTTCTGAAAGTATTTGTTTGGAGTGTAGCCATGTATGGAAGTGAAACATGGACGATAACTAGTTTGGAGAAGAAGAGAATACAAGCTTTCGAAATGTGGTGCTACAGAAGAATGCTGAAGATAAGGTGGATAGATCATGTATCTAATGAGGAGGTATTGAATAGGATTTGGGAGAAGAGAAGTTTGTGGCACAACTTGACTAGAAGGTGGGATCGATTGGTAGGACATGTTTTGAGGCATCAAGGGATCACAAATTTAGCATTGGAGGGCAGCGTGGAGGGTAAAAGTTGTAGAGGGAGACCAAGAGATGAATACACTAAACAGATTCAGAAGGATGTAGGTCGCAGTAGGTACTGGAAGATGAAGAAGCTTGCATAGGATAGAGTAGCATGGAGAGCTGCATCAAACCAGTCTCAGGACTGAGGACAACAACAACAACAGTGCTCTTTCAACCACAGCGACTGATTAAAGGCGATGGCGCGGATGATTCTAATAAGTTTCATCCCTAAACTCAGACGCTGCATAGCGTACCTTGTTACATTCCCCAGCATCGTCATTAGCTTGGGGGGTGGAACCACTGCAGAGAATTAGTCGATCCGAACGTAGCGACAAGTCACCATGCGCATAATGCAAAGTAGTAGGATATGCACCACGACATATCCTACACCAGATCGGTAGATTGAGTCTTTTTGCTCAAACAGCAACTGGACCTGCGAACGTTGCGCATACGACTAAGAAATGGCAAAGGATAAACAGCGCTGACAGCACGATTCTGTCGAACTAAGAGAGTTGTGACGACTGAAACATGCAACATCGCAGTACTAGATGAAATGTCTCGCTGTTCCGAATACTTCCGAGAAGGACCGAGCAAAGCCGAATGACAGGCCGCACATTGGCCCACACGCGACCTGCTCCAACACCACGTAGACTACAGGCCTGCGCGCACACTTGTGACGTCACATACTGATGGCCGGGTCTGTATCGGAACGCTCCTGTTAAGTACTCTGCAGCTATACGAACTTTACGAGTTTTAGAGCTGAAACTGCGTAGGGATTCTCGTGATTTCCTCTTCTACCTGGCCTTGTAATTAAAGTATGGAAATTTATATCATTACGCCAAGTAACTGAACAAAACTGCGCTATGTTATTTCATGATGTAAACTTAATTTGGCGATTTGCCTTAAATACGGGTTTCTAGGCTTGAATACAAACTTTAATTTTAAATTCTGTCTTTTATCTCAGGGGCTACGTTCTTTTTGCAGTAAAAAAACGGCAATATGCAACAACAAGCAGCCGTTTTCGGTTTTAAATAAAGGAGCTGGAGCTCCTACAGAATTTAAGATTGTTTTCCCTAGTTATTTTCGCAAATTTTCCTCTCCACTTCAAAATTTGCTGACCTCACACGAAACTCAAATCATTCGACGAAATGGAGTACCTCTGATATAATATTTAGTAAATCAAAAAACCCGAAAAATATTTTTTTCCCTGTTTCTCCAGAATTTTAGAACCTTAAACATGAAAAGATTGCTCCTCGTATATCCTTGACTGAAATTCGTGTCACAGAGTGCTGTTGTTTTAATCAGAATGCACTTCCCTCGAAATTCTGCTTTCTATACTGCTTAATCTGTCGAACACTGAATTCATTAAAGCAATTTTCTAAGGTAGTTTACTCAAATTGAAGTTATTTCTGAGTAGCTGTATATGTAAAACCGAACAAAATCATTCTGTAGCTCTACCAAATAAAAGTATTGGAATCTCAATAATCTGGTAGGAATGATAAGGAATACTATACATTTCGAGCCACACTAATTAATATAAATATTCTGTGTGACAATAGTTGCAAATATGAGAGACATTTCACAGTCGGCTTCGTATTAAACTTGCAGCAATGGTAGAATTAAGAAAAAAATTATACTGGTACATGATTTCATAACTGCTTTTAAAAACAATTGGCAAATGTGGTACAAAGGAAACAAATAACACGCTATAAATTTGTCATTTACTTACCCTTCAATGACGCGTAGACACAAATTCCTGTCTGGGAATAGCTTCAATCCAGATATTTCTCAACTTCACACATTTGGGAAATCGAAACATGTGCACTTTCATGCCTTTTTGGGATTTATAATTTCCCTGGCAAAAGGGAACGCAACCCTTGTATCCCATACTTCAAAGAACTGTAGGCGAATGCTGTATGAAATATATATCACTTTCACGTGGCACGCACTTCAAACACAACATACACTCCAACAGGGCTGCCCGACTAAAGGTAAGGTGGCCAACAGTTTGTGACGTCACGTGCCAATATGGCCGCTGTGCGTAGGCCTTGTATCTAGAAGGCTTCGATTGCACACGCTGCACGCGTGAAGATGACGCACCGTGCCCGGCTCTGTACTGTAGGGAACGGTAGAAGTGTAGAGGAAGACAGTGACTGAAATGCATCCGGCAAATAATTTTGGACGTAAGTCGCAGGCGCTACTCTGATTGAGAAAAATTGGCATATGAGAGAAATTCGTAGCGGTCCGCATCACACAAGTCAGAAGACTAATGACTTGGAAACGCCGAAATCACAAATAGAAAATGAAGACATGCAGAAAATGTGTGAGGCCATTCAACGGATAATCAAGTATGTAAAGGGAGATGAAAATCTAATAGTCAAGGGAGATTGGAAAGCTGTTGCAGGGGAAGGATTAGAAGAAAGGATTACAGGAGGATACGGGCTCTGTACAAGGAAGTAGAGAAGAGAAAAGCTAACTGGGCTCTGCAAGAAATTCCCGGTAGTAACAGCCAACAATCTGTTCAAAGAACACGAGAGAAGAATGTGTACTTGGAAACGATCTGAAGACACTGGAAAATTCCATTTGAATTGCATCTTGGAGACATAGAAATGCCGAGATCAGGTAGTGGATTGGAAGGCATATCTAGGAGCAGATAAAGATTTAGATCAAAATTAAGTAATGACATAGATTTGGTGAAAATTAGGAGAACCGTCCGGAAGAATGTTTGGATAGAAGTGGGACAGTGAAATACTGAGAGATGATGAGGTGCGTCTGAAGTTCTTCTATAGAGTTGGTAGTTCAGTTGAAGACATACGGACTTCTCTAAAAAGGAGAGACAAATATAGGTGCTAAAGAGGTAGCTATGAAGAAATCTTTGGTAACAGAAGAAATATTTCAGTCGATCGACGAAAGAATGAAGTTTAAAAAATGTTCGGAAGACACAGGATAACAGAAACATAAGTCACCTACGAATGAAATAAATAGGGTATGCCGGGAAGCTAAAGCGAAATGGTTGAAAGAAAAATTTCAAGAAATCGAAAAATGGTCATCGGAAGGACATAATCGGCGTATATAAATGTCAAAATAACCTTCGGTGGAAGTGACAACAGAGTTTAACATTGCGATTCAAAGGGAATTCCTCTGTTAAACGAGAAGGAAAGAGCGGATAGATGGAAAAAGTATGCTGAAGGGAAGGAATTGTCTGACGTCGTTATAGAAAAAGAAATGAGAGTTCATATAGATAGTATAGTGGATGCAGTATTGGTCAAAATTTAACAGAGCTTTGCACGATTTGAGTTCATATAAGGCGAAAGTCACAGATCGAAGCGCTTCAGAATTACTAAAGTTATTGGTGGTACTGGGAATCAAACGACAATGGAAGTCGACTTGTAGAATCTATAGAGATATACACGTACTATCAGTCTCCTGGCAAAACATCATCCACACATTCCCAATGATAGTAAGGGCAGAAATTCCGCGCAGGAAGGAGCGCCTGGTCCCCGACACGAATCCGTCCGGCGGACTTGTGTCGAGGTCCAGTGACCCGACCAGTCCGTAGATGGTTTTTAGGTGGTTTTCCATCCGCCACTGCGAATGTGGGATGGCTCCCCTTATTCCGCCTCAGCTACACTATGTCGGCGATTGCTGTGCAAACACGTTCTCCACGTACGTGTACACCACCATTACTTTACCACGCAAGCATAGGGGTTACACTCGTCTGGTGGGAGACGTACCCCGGGGAGGGGGTGTTCCACCGCGACGCCTAAACGCACAATAGCCCTGAAGGGTGGTTCGGTGTGGGGCGGCGGAGGGGTGAAGTGGACTGCGGTAGTCGTCGTGGCGTTGTGGACCACTGCGGCTGCGGCGGGGACGGAACCTCTCCGTCGTTTTTAGGTGCTACAGAATACCGCTGAAAATTAGATGGACTGATGAGATAGCGTATGAGGAGATTGTCCACAGAATCAAAAATGGTTCAAACGGCTCTGAGCACTATGGGACTTAACTTCTGAGGTCATCAGTCACCTAGAACTTAGAACTACTTAAACCTAACTAACCTAAGGACATCACACACATCCATGCCCAAGGCAGGATTCGAACCTGCGACCGTAGCGGTGGCGCGGTTCCAGACTGAAGCACCTAGAAGCGCAGAATCGTCCAGGAAAGAAATATCAGGAAAACTCAACCAAGATGGAGAGGCAGTATGGTGGGTCATGTGTTAAGACATCAGGGAATAACTTCCATGGTTTTCGAGGCAACTGTACAAGGGAAAATCTCTAGAGGAAGACAGAGACACGAATATATTCAACAGATAGTTGAGAACGCAGGGTGCAAGTGGCGGGCCGTATCACAACAGAAAAGTCACGATGAAGATTGGGGGGAGGGGCCTTCATTGATACGTATTCCCTTGGTACTAACATTATCAGTCTAATTCCGTCGATACCGCAAGGTGGTACTGAATACATCTATACTCAGGTACCTCCTTCCACTGTTAGCTGAAACTGCCCTTCGAATTTGCTTCGGTTAATATGGTGCGCTATTGTAAGACAGTAGGCGGATTTTTTAAAAGTACTCTCCAACATCTCTAGTACTTAAGTACCCTACAAAAGAAGACAGGTCTACGGCAATATTATAGGTTCTGTGTCAGTCAAAAGATTATTCACCACGCGTTTAAAAGATACGCCATCATCACGTGGGTCGCATTCTGCATACATCTGTCCTTTTTGCCTTTTTGAAAAGCACACGCACTTTTTTTTTTTTTTTTTTTTTTTTTTTTTGCAGTATGTGAGGTATCCAGACGTTTGTGTTGCGTCCTACACGTGCAAAACGTACGAGCGATGTGCTGCGTTATAATGTGGAAAACCTCACATATGTTTTCCTTTCAGGCCACCTTGTGCGCTGTGTCAAAAAATTTCCAGAGTTTTTCGCAAAGTCCAGTTTCATAAAACTTGTAAGTAGGCTGTTTAGGTTCTTATATTGGTAACGCCGCCACCACCTAGCGCTCTGTATGAAAATCACTGGCTGTGCTGTGTGCAGTCTGTGGCTGGGTGGCATTGTTGGAATTTGCTATTGTAGTGTTGGGCAGTTGGCTGTTAACAGCGCGTAGCGTTGCGCAGTTGGAGGTGAGCCGTCAGCAGTGGTGGATGTGGGGACTGAGATGGCGGAGTTTTGAAAGCGGATGATCTGGACAGAGACAGTAAATTTGTAATATTGGATGTCAAGGACTGATATAGATATTATGACTTTTGAACACTATTAAGGTAAATACATTGTTTGTTCTCTATCAAAATCTTTCATTTGCTAACTATGTCTATCAGTAGTTAGTGCCTTCAGTAGTTTGAATGTTTTATTTAGCTGGCAGTATTGGCGCTCGTTGTATAGCAGTAGTTTGAGTAACGAAGATTTTTGTGAGGTAAGTGATTTGTGAAAGGTATAGGTTATTGTTAGTCAGAGCCATTGTTTTGTAGGGATTATTAAAAAAGTCAGATTGCGTTGCGCTAAAAATATTGTGTGTCAGTTCAGTGTTGATCAGAATAGGGAAAGAGCGAAATGTCTCAGTACGTTCAGTTCTGCTCAGCTGTTTGAAAATCAAATAACGTAAGAGGTTTATCAGCACAGTAATTCATAAAACTTTTCTAAGGGCACGTTTCAAACTTGTCATCCATCGAATATTAAAGCAATCCGCCGAAATGAGATGTCGATGAATAAACGTCTTGTGATTATCAATGAAATTTTAATATTATCATCTACATTACCACTCGCAATATGCACGATTATTAATGGATGAAATACTTAGAAAACTATGTGAAACGGAAGTAAGACGTTGGTTCTTGATCATTCAGAATGGAAAAGCGGTTAGGGAAGTGTGTAATTGACCGACTTAAAGATAAAACATCCCCTCTTTTCCTCAAAGTCCTTGAAACTCATCGCACATGGGAGCAAAAAGATAGCGTTAATAGTTTGCAATTTTGTCAACACAGTGAGTTACATCTACACTTTCCGTTACTAGAAATCCTGTACTGAGTTATTATTATCGTCGGTAAATATTCCTACGTGTACTTTAACCGTCTGACGACAAATTCAATGATTTGAAAACGTGCTCGATGACGTAACATCAAAAGTTAATCGAATATTACGTTTTTATTTAAAAAAAAAAAAAAAAAAAAACAGAAAAAAAGAAATATAGCAACGAACCAGTTTCTTGACTTTATTAATATGAACTCACGTTTCAGATTTCCACTCATCATCATTAGAAGTAACACAGTTACATATTCATCAGTTCTATGTTTATGCTGACTGAATTTTCGGTATGGCGGTTTTCCTTCGCAAATTAACAAACTTTTAACAGTCGTATATTCGCGACTAATTTACGTTTACGTGTACTTTTATTCTGCATACGCAGCTCTTCGTCTGTTTATTATATAAATACCGCAGCACTTTTATATACTTTGCCTTACAGACGGTGTAAGCATTTGTTAACATCGGAAATTACTTTGGAAAGAACAACAGAAAATAGTCGAATCGGAAATTACGTATAAAATCTTCAAAGTTTTTAGAAGCCTGTGTGTGAAAGTAAAACTAAAACTTAACTTTTTATGTGTACTATAATGACTAGGCCTATCTTGCTTCGCCGACTTTTACCTATCTGGGTTACCGTAAGAATGACTTTTCGGATGGCACAAACAGAGCGCTAACATATTGAGTGACTTATATGAAAAACCGAAACATTAAAATTAATATCATATTTTAAGGCAGACTTTAAATGACGACCCAATTATTGGAGCGGTGACTACTTGGGTAGCACTAACAGAACGACAACTAAATGGACATGAGTAGTATAATCTGCTATGAGATTCTGCGTAGGAGATAATATTCCCTCAGCGCATTGATGAACATCAGCATTCTTCCTTTGAAATAGATTAGTCTCATATGTCAAACACGCCACATTATTTTTGTATTTTTGTATACATTTAATTATGATTCTATTAGTGTTATTTAGATAGCCACTGTTACACTATCTGCATAACCACTTACATTTTGCCTTGAAATACACTTCCAGAAAAAAATTAGTACAGCCATTTAGAGGTTTCCAGTTCACTCAAGATTTATGATTGCAACAGTGCATATGGTGTACACCACAGTATAGGCACCACTGCCCTTCTTTTTCTTTTCTTTTTTTAAATTCTTTACTACGTCTTGAGCACCGTACCATTAGCTAGATAAGGGGCTTACTTAATTGGAATCATGGCGCAACTTTTAATTTTTCAGATACACAAAGGAAATGACGAAATATTTCTTGTTCTCTTGGACCAAAATCAAAAGACCGATTAATTTTCGAACAACATATTCATGGATTTCATGTTTCTTGATGAAGCCCACAGTTTGTAAACTACAATATGTTAGTATACAGAAGCAACACGGAACATGTCAGTTCAAAAATAATTGGTGTGGTAATATTTGAGAATAATTGCAGAAAATATTGCCCACAGCAACCAGTGCAGGAACCAACATAGTGATCTAGACACGCCGCCGGCCTGATTTCTATTAACATCACGAGGGAAATGCCAGTGCGTGACTAGATTAATTGGTCGCGTGTCATAACTCGAGGCAAAAACTGGCACTGTTGGTAGAGAAGTGAGCGAACTGGCTTCTAGAAAGTTGTAGCCTTAATTGCAAAAACTGAATTAATTACACCGACTGGAGTACAGTTCTTCGAAGACATTTTCTCATGTGGGTCACTGAAACGTGAATTGCCGTATTCTGCATCGATAACTCCCTAGATGATTATATCACAGAATCAGTTTGATCACTGAAGCAGTTTGAACTCAGCAAGTTAACTCATGCTAATGTTGGTGTTTTATCGCTCAAGAAAAACCGCTAGATAATGTAAAATGTTGCAGCGAAACGGCTACGCGGTATCAAAAACACGGGTAATACACAATATGTACAAGAACCAAGGGGGAGAAAAACGAACGGAAGACGACGAGGGTAGTAATCGGACTAAAAAAAGAGCATAATCCAAGACTGCGTTCATCTGCTGTTCAACCAGTGTATCGAAGAAGCAATGAAGGGAACTAAACAAGGCGGGATTTAAATTCCAAGTCAATCTACATCAACGATATGGTTCGCTGACGACATTGCTATCCTTGTTAATGTGAGGAAGAGTTACAGGACCTGTTGAAAAGAGTGAACAATCTGGGCAAAGAATATGGATCGTGAGAAACGTGAAAATAATGAGAAGCAGCAACAAACTCACTAAAGTTATGGACGAGAAAAGGGAATTCTACTGCCTTAGAAGTAAACTACCACATGACGGAGGAAGAAAGGAGGACATAAAAAGCAAAGTAGTACTCTTTAATAAGAGTCCAAAAAATTCTGGGGCAGGAAACGTTGCGGAAGCGATACCGAGATGGAGAATGCACTGAGAAACTATCAGAACGGACTGGTGGTGATCGTCTACGGTATGAGAATTCTTAAGTTCATGGGCACATATGACAAATGCTTAAATAACGGAAGTGATTATGTAGATGACAGAGGGATAGAAAACCAATTAAAATCGCTCGAAAGAGGAAAGGCCGCTGGACCAGAGGGATACTAGTTCGATTTTAAACAGAGTACGCGAAGGGACTTTGCCCCCTTCTTGCAGCGGTGTACAGTAGGTCTCTAGAAGCGCGTAGATTTCCAAAAGATTGGAAAAGGGCACAGGACGTCGAACACATGTGCAGAACTATACACCTATATCTCTAACGTCTATCAGTTTTAGAATTTTGGAACACGTATTATGTTCGAGTATAATGGCTTTTCTGGAGACTAGAAATCTACTCTGTAGGAATCAGCATGGGTTTCGAAAAAGACGATCGTGTGAAACCCAGCTCGCGCTATTTGTCCACGAGACTCAGAGGGCCATAGACACTGATTCCCAGATAGATGCAGTGTTTCTTGACTTCCTCAAGGCGTTTGACACAGTTCCCCACAGAAATTTAATGAACAAAGTAAGAGCATATGGACTATCAGACCAATCGTGTGATTGGATTGAAGAGTTTCTTGATAACAGAACGCAGCATGTCATTCTCGATGGAGAGAAGTCTTTCGAAGTACGGGTGATTTCAGATGGGCCGCATGGGAGTGTCGTAGGACCGTTGTTATTCACAATATATATAAATGAGCTTGTGGTCAACATCGGAAGTTCACTGAAGCTATTTGCGGATGATGCTATAGTACATCGAGAGGTTGTAAGAATGGAAAAATGTACTGAAATGCGGGAGGATCTGTAACGAGTTGACGCATGGTTCAGGGAATGGTAATTGAATCTCAATGAAGACAAGTTTAATGTGCTGCAAATACATGGAAAGAAAGATCCTTTATCATTTAGCTACAGTATAGAAGGTAGGCAACTGGAAGCAGTTAATTCCGTAAATTATGTGGGAGTAGACATTAGGAGTGATTTAAAATGGAATGACCATATAAAATTAATCGTTGGTAAAGCAGGTGCCAGACTGAAATTCATTGGAAGAATCCTAAGGAAATGCAGTCCGAAAACAGAGGAAGTAGGTTACAATACACTTGTTCGCCCACTGCTTGAATACTGCTCACCATTGTGGGATCCGTTCCAGATAGATATGATAGAAGAGATAGAGAAGATCCAACGGAGAGCAGCGCGCTGCGTTACAGGATCATTTAGTAATCGCGAAAGCGTTACAGAGATGATAGATAAACTCCAGTGGAAGACTCTGCAAGACAGACGCTCACTAGTTCGGTACGGGCTTTTGTTGAAGTTTCGAGAACATACCTTCACCGAGGAGTCAGGCACTATATTGCTCCCTCCTACGTATATCTCGCGAGGAGGCCATGAGGATAAAATCAGAGAGATTAGAGCCCACACAGATGCATACACACAATCTTTCTTTCCACGAACAATGCGAGACTGGAACAGAAGGGAGTACCGATAGAGGTACTCAAGGTACCCTCCGCCACACACGGTGAGGTGGCTTGCGGAGTATGGATGTAGATGTAGATGTAGATGTATAGAAATAGAGGTAGTTACAACTTTTTAGGTGTAATACTCTTTAAGAGACAAAATAACGCATCACGAAAAATTATCTGAATCGACTGAAATTGGTAGATGCAATGTCCATATCAGACAAACAAATGATTACAGTCTCAGAAAAACTGGATGATTTATTCGAGAGGGAGGGCTTCACTCATTGAGCAAGTCAGTAAAGCGTTTCTCTACCTCTGGCCCATATGCAAGCACTTTTTCAGCTTGTCATTGACTGACAGAGTTGTTGGATGTCCTCTTGCGGGACATAGAGCCAAATTCCGTCCAACTGGTACGTTAGTTCGTCAAAATCTCGAGCTGGCTGGAGGTTCCTGCTCATAATGCTCCAAACGTTCTCAGCTTCGGAGAGGTCCGGCGACCTTGCTGGCCAAGGCAGGGTTTGACAAGAACGAAGACGAGCAGTAGAAACGGTCGCCCTGTGCGGGTGAGCTTTATTGTGCTGAAATGTAAGCTCAGAATGCCTGCCACAAAAGGCAACGACGCGGGGCGTAGAATATCAGGGACGTCTCACTGTTCTGTAAGTGTGCACCGGATCACAACCAAAGGGGTGCTGCTGTGCAATGAAATGCCAACCCAGACGATCACTCTTGAAAGTCTGGCTGTACCGCGGGCGACAGTCAGGTTGGTGTACCACCGCCGTCCTGGGTGTCTCCAGCCACGTCTTTTCCGGTCATTGGGCCTTAACTTGAAGCGGAGCTCATCACTGAAGATATTTCTATTCCATTTGATCAGATTCCAGGCTGAATCTTTCCAACACCTATGCAAACAGGCTGGTTGCTGTACAGAGGTCAATGGCAGACGGCGCAAGGTGTGCCAGGAGGCCAGTCCTCTACTCATGAGCGGCCTTATACTGTTCATTGTGGTCACTGAAATTGTAATGAGCGTTTGGCGTCATTGACTGGGAGGCCTCTTGAGGGGCAGGTCCGGCCGCCTTGGTGCAGGTCTCATTACATTCGACGCCACATTGGGCGGCCTGCGCTGGGAATGAAATGATGATGAAGACAACACAGCACCCCGTATATATGACGGTAGTAACTGTTCCCGAAAGAACAGTTATCGTTGATGACCATGCAGCTTTGCTAGAAATGAAATTATAATCAAATGGACACCCTAGCTGCAAACAGGCGTTGATATACTTCATTGGGGACCTGATGAAAATGTGTGCCCCGACCGGGAATCGAACCCGGGATGTCCTGCTTACATGGCAGACGCTCTATCCATCTTTCTAGCAAAGCTGCATGGTCATCAATGGTAACTGTTCTTTCGGGAACAGATACTACCGTCATATGTTGTTAAAATATGGCTTGCCGCCCATTACCTTGTTCGAACGCATACGCTATGCCCGAACTCGTACGGGACTTGGAAGATTAATCTGCCTCGAGTAATGAGTATGATGGGAAAAAATTTATTAGGCGAACTACGAATGAAGTGGTGTGGACATGTTGAGAATGTGGGTCTCTCGGGGAGTGTGCAAGGGATAAGTCCCTGCAGGCGCTCTATCCTCTGTGCCCTCGATGGCCCAGATCGATAGAGCGTCTGCCATGTAAGCAGGAGAACCAGGGTTCGATTCCGAGTCGGAGCACACATTTTCAACATGTCCCCAATGAAGTGTATCAACGCCTGTTTGCAGCTAGGGTGTCCATTTAATTATCATTTCACAACATCCAGTCTATAAGCGGAGAAAATCTCCGACCCAGCCAGGAATCGAACCCGGGCCCGCAGGACGGCAATCCGTCACACTAACCACTCAGCTATTGGGGCGGACCTTGTGGTCACTGAAGCATCAGTTGCATGTCGGATCGATGATAATGGTGAATCCAGGGCTCTGAGCGCTCTCTGACGATTGCTCGATCCCCTTGTTCTGTCGTGCCACGTTCTTTCTTGTTCTTTCCTGTCCACAACGTCGAATAGTGCCATTGTTCGGATTCAGATCTCGAGTGACTCGCCAATTGCTCCAACCTAGTTCTTTGAGGCCAACTACACTTCCTCTCTCGAATGCTCACATCTACACGGCCGCGAGGGGTAGCCGTGCAGTCTGAGGCGCCTTGTCGCTGTTCGTGTGGCTCCCCCCGTCGGAGGTTCGAGTCCTCCCTCGGGCACAGGTGTGTGTGTGTATTGTCCTTCGTGTGTTGTTGTTGTTGTGGTGGTGGTCTTCAGTCCTGAGACTGGTTTGATGCAGCTCTCCATGCTACTCTGTCCTGTGCAAGCTTCTTCATCTCCCAGTACCTACTGCAACCTACATCCTTCTGAATCTGCTTAGTGTATTCATCTCTTGGTCTCCCTCTACGATTTTTACTCTCCTCGCTGCCCTCCAATGCTAAATTTGTGATCCCTTGATGCCTCAAAACATGTCCTACCAACCGATCCCTTCTTCTAGTCAAGTTGTGCCACAAACTTCTCTTCTCCCCAATCCTATTCAATACCTCCTCATTAGTTACGTGATCTCTCCACCTTATCTTCAGCATTCTTCTGTAACACCACATTTCGAAAGCTTCTATTCTCTTCTTGTCCTAACTAGTTATCGTCCATGTTTCACTTCCATACATGGCTACACTCCATACAAATACTTTCAGAAACGACTTACTGATACATAAATCTATACTCGATGTTAACAAATTTCTCTTCTTCAGAAATGCTTTCCTTCCCATTCCCAGTCTACATTTTATATCCTCTCTACTTCGACCATCATCAGTTATTTACTTCCTAAATAGCAAAACTCCTTTACTACTTTAAGTGTCTCATTTCCTAATCTAATTCCCTCAGCATCACCCGATTTAATTTGACTACAATCCATTATCTTCGTTTTGCTTTTGTTGATGTTCATCTTATACCCTCCTTTCAAGACACTGTCCATTCCTTTCAACTGCCCTTCAGGTCCTTTGCTGTCTCTGACAGAATTACAATGTCATCGGCGAACCTCAAAGTTTTTACTTCTTCTCCATGAATTTTAATACCTACTCAGAATTTTTCTTTTGTTTCCTTTACTGCTTGCTCAATATACAGATTGAATAACATCGGGGAGAGTTACAACCCTGTCTCACTCCTTTCCCAACCACTGTTTCCCTTTCATGCCCCTCCACTCTTATGACTGCCATTTGATTTCTGTACAAATTGTGATTAGCCTTTCGCTCCCTGTACTTTGCCCCTGCCACCTTCAGAATTTGAAAGAGAGTATTCCAGTCAACATTGTCAAATGCTTTCTCCAAGTCTACAAATGCTAGAAACGTAGGTTTGCCTTTTCTTAATCTTTCTTCTACGATAAGTCGTAAGGTCAGTATTACCTCACGTGTTCCAATATTTCTACGGAATCCAAACTGATCCTCCCCGAGGTCCGCATCTACCAGTTTTTCCATTCGTCTGTAAAGAATTCGCGTTAGTATTTTGCACCTGTGACTTACTAAACTGATAGTTCGGTAATTTTCACATCTGTCAGCACCTGCTTTCTTTGGGATTGGAATTATTATATTCTTCTTGAAGTCTGAGGGTATTTCGCCTGTCTCATACATCTTGCTAACCAGATGGTAGAGTTTTGTTAGGACTGGCTCTCCCAAGGCCGTCAGTAGTTCTAACGGAATGTTGTCTACTCCCGGGGGCGTTGTTCCGACTCAGGTCTTTCAGTGCTCTGTTAAACTCTTCACGCAGTATCTGATCTCCCATTTCGTCTTCATCTACATCCTCTTCCCTTTCAATAATATTGTCCTCAAGTACATCGCCCTTGTGTAAACCTTCTATATACTCCTTCCACCTTTCTGCCTTCCCTTCTTTGCTTAGAACTGGGTTGCCATCTGAGCTCTTGATATTCATACAAGTGGTTCTCTTCTCTCCAAAGGTCTCCTTAATTTTCCTGTAGGCAGTATCTATTTTACCTCTAGTGAGATAAGCTTCTACATTCTTACATTTGTCCTCTAGCCATCCCTGCTTAGCCATTTTGCGCTTCCTGTCGATCTCTTTTTTGAGACGTTTGTTTTCGTTTTTGCCTGCTTCATTTACTGCATTTTTATATTTTCTCCTTTCATCAATTAAATTCAATATTTCTTCTGTTACCCAAGGATTTCTAGCAGCCCTCGTCTTTTTACCTACTTTATCCTCTGCTGCCTTCACTATTTCATCCCTCAGATCTACCCATTCTTCTTCTACTGTGTTTCTTTCCCGCATTCCTGTCATTTGTTCCCTTATGCTCTCATTGAAATTCTGTACAACCTCTGCTACTTTCAGCTTGTCCAGATCCCATGTCCTTAAATTCCCACCTTTTTGCAGTTTCTTCAGTTTTAATCTACATGCATAACCAATAGGTTGTGGTCAGAGTCCACATTTGCCCCTGGAAATGTTCTACAATTTAAAACTTGATTCCTAAATATCTGTCTTACCATTATATAATCTATCTGATATCTTTTAGTATCTCCGGGATTCTTCCATGTATACAACCTTCTTGTATGATTCTTGAACCAAGTGTTAGCTATGATTAAGTTGTGCTCTGTGAAAATTCTACCAAGCGGCTTCCTCTTACATTTCTTAGCCCCAATCCATATCCACCTACTACATTTCCTTCTCTCTCTTTTCCTGCACTCGAATTCAAAAATCTAAATCCTTAACATGTAAAACAAAATTATTAAATGAATAAATAAGTTTTGTGGAAAGATGGCTTCCAGTAACTAATGCTCCAAAATGTTATTACAGAACATTACATGTCATTTACATTTTTGTAGGAAAGCATTTTGAAGCAATTAAGGTGTCGTCGAAGATAAAATCCACTATAGTGTAATAATTATTTATTTCTTAACAGGAAAGCACTAACCCGTTTCAGGACATTTGTCCCCTCTTCAGGTGCATATTAAAATATGAGACCACAAAGGATGCATAACTAAGGTTAAAATATATTAAAACAGTGCGTCCCTGATGATATGACAGGCAAGAGAATATTCTCTTCTACCCTGTGTCTGCCAGAAAGCCTAGAATTGAAAAGGACATTCTCTTGCATGTGATGTACCAGGGATGCGTTGCTTTAATGTATTTTAAACTATTTTAAGCTTAGTTACGCTTCGTTTGTGGAATATACACCTCAAGGTACAACATATGTCCTGAAACAGGGTGATGCTTTCGTTTTCAGAAATAAATAATTTTTACAGCGAGAGTGGATTTTATCACGGAGAATGAACAACACCTGTATATGTCCCGAAAAGACAAATCTGTGGCAATTAGGATATTTCAGTGGAAGCACTTGATTAAATTGCCTGTATTCTGACAACTACTTTTACTTAAAATACGATGTTTTAATTAATATTAATTAACTAAAATATACACAAATGGTACATGGATAACTTCCATAATACTCTGCCTAGACGAAATCCAGTTTCTATTACGTAATCCTTTGACCAAACGGGAACGTTTCATACGCTTATTTTTTAGTGCTTACTTAGCCTGACCAGGTCAGGGCCTTGAGGCTCCCTGTTACATTTAGCCTGGAACAACACATACTAAAGATTCACAATAATAATATTATTATTAATGATAATAAGAATGTAATAATTATTGACTCTAATAATGATAATAATAATAGTGTAGTAACAATAATGGAGAAGAGTAAAAATTAAGATGATATAGATCAGTTTAACACATTTGAAGACACGTTTAGTATGGCCAGAAACTGATAGTATAAATAAAGAGGAGAAGGTTGAACTGACAGTGGCAGTGACTATTAGGAAGGAACAGAGTTTAAACTCTTCTCACAATGGAGAGGGCAAGGTTTGGGAGAAAGGGGGAGGTGGAAATGACAGAATGTGGGAGAGATGGTGTGGGAGAGATGGCTTTTCTGATTCGTGGGTCTTCAGATGTCTTTTAAAGTTTGAAAGGGTTTTAATTTCTCTGATATTTTGAGGATATTGTTCCAAAGTCAGGTTCATGATACAAAAAATAATTTAGAGAACGTGACAGCGTTATGTGTTGGTAAAGAGAAGATTTAATTTTACTGAGGGCGAGTATTTCTGTTGTCCTGTTCAGACGGAAATGTATCAGTTGAAGATAAATAAGAGAGAGTGCAGCGATCGGGAAGACGGTTGAGCACTCATACGGTACGATAGTGTCTGCACCTATCGGCACGCATCCATGATAACTGCTTGTAGGCAGGAGTAATATAAGGAAACAGTGCACGTCGAAATTGTATCGTAGATAAGCATTCATTGCCTGTTCTAAGCCTCTCGAGTTTTCGTACGAGAGTCCTTGGAGAATAGCATCGCCATAGTCAGAAACCAAATGGCAGTTATAAGAGTTGAGGAGCGTTAAAGGGAAGCAGTGGTTGGGAAGGGAGTGAGACAGGGTTCTAGCCTCTCCCCGATGATACTCAATCTGTATATTGAACAAGCAGAGAAGGAAACAAAAGAAAAGTTCGGAGTAGGTATTAAAATCCATGGAGAAGAAATAAAAACTTTGAGGTTCGCCGATGGCGTTGTAATTCTGTCAGAGACAGCAAAGGACTTGGAAGAGCAGTTGAACGGAATGCGTAGTATCTTGAAAGGAGGATATAAGATGAACATCAACAAAAGCAAAACGAGGATAATGGAATGTAGTCGAATTAGATCGGGTGATGCTGTGGGTATTAGATTAGGAAATGAGACACTTAAAGTAGTAAATGAGTTTTGCTATTTGGGGAGCAAAATAACTGATGATGGTCGAAGTAGAGAGGATATAAAATGTAGACTGGCAATGGGAAGAAAAGCATTTCTGAAGAAGAGAAATTTGTTAACATCGAGTATAGAATTAAGTGTCAGGAAGTCGTTTTTGAAAGTATTTGTATGGAGTGTAGCTACGTATGGAAGTAAAACATGGACGATAAATAGTTTAGACAAGAAGAGAATAGGAGCTTTCGAAATGTGGTGATGCAGAAGAATGCTGAAGATTAGATGGGTAGATCACATAACTAATGAGGAAGTATTGAATAGGAGTGGGGAGAAGAGAAGTTTGTGGCACAACTTGAGTAGAAGAAGGGATCGGTTGGTAGGACATGTTCTGAGGCATCAAGGGATCACCAAGTTAGTATTGGAGGGCAGTGTGGAGGGTAAAAATCGTAGAGGGAGACCAAGAGATGAATACACCAAGCAGATTCAGAAGGATGTAGGTTGCTGTAGGTACTGGGAGATGAAGAATCTTGCACAGGATAGAGTAGCATGGAGAGCTGCATCAAACCAGTCTCAGCACTGAAGACCAGAACAACAACAACAGTCAGCTATGGGTTGTATTAGTGACTCTATGAGCTTCTTAGCTTTCCACGTCGTAATAATACTCTGTTCGACTTTTATTTTGGCATTTTGCAAGTAATTGTTTATGTTTTTTCCTTCCATGCTTCTTCAACACGGCTCAGTCAATGTAGTAAACACACAGTTCTCATGCGAACAGAGCTGGAAATTAGTGAGGGACACGTAATATCATTTATACGCACTTAATTATCCACATAATTGGCATCCGCACAGTTACAAGTTACGTGGAACGTAATTCTGACGTCGTGCTTGTTTCACGCCTAGGGAGTGATGTAACAGGCCAGCAGAATAAAAGTAACAGCTCCAGATGAAGGTGAGCACTTGTCTACGCAGTTTTGGAGAGAATTGGGATAGTTAGGAGAGTGATTCCGATTTTTCGATATTATTAAAAATACGAATACATGCGCTCCACAGCGGTCAAGTCACGTTGCGTGTTACGGATGTACTCTCAGAGCAGCGCTGACCCTGTGCTGTCGTACACTTTGTTTTTATACTGGGCGATAATACGCAGACATTACTGTAAGTTCTTGTCCTTCATTTTTCTACTCACGTCAAGCAAAAAACTGATCCGCGTCTCTGCAAAGACGGACAAGTTGTGGATTTGAAAAACTACTGATGGAGCCTCACTTTTGTAAACTAAACATCGAATTGCGGGAAACGTCGCACTGGTGCACTAGACACAGATGAAATGTTGTTTGGCTGCCAGTTGTCTGGCCGTAAAGAGGACACAGTCAGCCACTTTGGGGCACGACCTAATTGTTTGTCTTTTACAGCTCGAGAATGCGGACTCGAGAGGGTCGAGGGTAAGACGGATGAGGAGGTGGGAGGGACACAGTAAATCAGGCTCAGTGGCGCTACAAACGCGCGCTCGTCATGTGGCGGCCGGCCGTTTTAAGGGACACGCATTATCGCCCGGTTCACACAGGCTTGTCCCGTGTCACTCGCAGAGCGAGCGAGATAAGGGCCGGAGAGCGGGATAGGGCAGCGCTACCCCGTAATGCAGGGCGCGCCAGCGCTGGCGGTAAAGATAGCGGCGGCACACACCCGCAGCCACTCGAAATTCCAGAGGCCGGGGGGCGGCGGCGAGCAGCTGGTGGCGGCGGGGGCGGAGTCTGCTGCCGCAGTAGCGAGCAGCGGTGAGCCACTTACATCACAGTTTTGTACTGTACATATAAGCTCTCAAGAATTAATACAGTCGAGTCAAGAAATGAGTTAATCATAAAATATAATTCGAACAAAAAACTGCGCCCCGAGTTGGAATAAAGTACAGTCACACTCCCCTACAAAAAGAGTAGCAGACTTGATCTGTAAAATTACCGTCGTATAGCACTGGTGACATCCATTTGCGTAGAATTTTTGAACATAATCTGAGCTCAAATGTAATGAGGTACCTCGAACAGAGTGAGATCGCCCATCTCAACAAACAAAGATTCCGAAAATTTCGACCAACTGAAACCGCAATTACGTCGCATTACATCCTGAAGACCTGATAGAAACAGACAAACATGTGCAGTATCTCTCGGCTTCCTAAATGCCTTTAAACTCAGTACCATATGGTTATTATCGAACGTCTAGTATTTTATCCATCTTCAGCAACTGTAGTCGTGTATAATGAAATAATGGACAACCAGTTGCATAAAAGAAATTTAATTCCTTTATCGGTTTCGTGCACTTAGTGCCCTTCTTCAGAAGGTTATACCTATTACATTGTTGACACTCGCAGATACAAGCGAAAGTACATGTGCATGGGATATCAAGCGAAATTCTTTAATGGACTGAGGATCTCTTGCTAGGGAGGAAGCAACATGTTACCTTGGATGGAGACGTATGGACAGGAGTGAAAGTAATTTCAGACGTTCCCCAGAAATATAGGATCCTTGCTATTCATGTTGGATATTAATGACCATGCGGGCATTATTAGTAGTAACCTTAGACTTTTCGCAGATGATGCAGTTATCCGTGATGAATTATTGCCTGGAAAAGGCTGATCAAATATTCAGTCGTATCTTGATAATATTTCCAAAGTGGTATAAAGTTTGACAACTTACTGTAAAAGTTCCAGAATGAACACCTGTACTCTTCACAAAACTAAAGAACATAATATCCCAAAAACTACAATATCATTGGGTCACAATTGCAATCAACCACTCATAGAAACCCTGCGTCTAACAAGCTATAGAGATACGAAATGGAGCGATCACATTACCTCAGCGCAAGTAGAGCAGGTGGCAGACTTCGGTTCACCGGTATAATACTACGAAAGTGCAATCAGTCTACCAAGGACGTTCGATAAAAAACACTCGTGCGAGCAGTCCTAGAATATTGTTGGGACCTGTATTAAAAAGTAAGAACAGGAGACATTGAACTTACGCAAAGGACGGGAACAGGAACGTTCACAGGTTTGTTTAATCGGAGGAGCTCACGGATGACGCTGAAAGAATTGAATTGGCAGATTTTTGAAGAGAGACAGAAACTATCCCATGAAAGCCTTCTTACAAAGTTTCTAGAATCAACATTAACTGATGACTCTAGGATTGTGGTGCAACCCGTGCCCATCGCTCCCATAGCGATCGGGAAGACAAAATTAGATTAATACTGCATGCACAGACGCGCTTACACAATCATTTTTCTCACACTCCATACGTAAGTGGAACAGGAAGAAGCCCTGGTAACTGGTACAGTTGGAAGTATCCTCTACCGTGCACTTCACAGTGGTTTGCAAAGTGTAGATATGGGTTACCACGTCTCTGCTGCCCTCGCCACTGATCGAATCCAGCTTCCTCGTCCGCCGTCTAGTATTGTCATGACAAATTTCGGGTGGTCAGCCAAAACAGTCCGCTACATATAACGAAATAATAAGCAATCAGTTGCAAAAGAAATTTAATTTCTGTACCGGTTTCGAGCACCTAGTGCAGTTCTTCAGAAGGTTATACCTTTCGCACTATTTACGATTGTCAAATAGTTCAAATGGCTCTGAGCACTATGGGACTTAACGTCTGAGGTCATCAGTCCCCTAGAACTTAGAACTACTTAAACCTAACTAACCTAAAGACATCACACACATCCATGCCCGAGGCAGGATTCGAACCTGCGACGGTAGCGGTGGCGCGGTTCCGGAATGAAGCGCCTAGAACCGTTCGACCACTCCGGCCCGCTTGCGATTGTCAACAATAACATGTATACAGCAAAATGCCATTGTCTTGTGGTTCATAGTGGCAGTGCAAACACTATGAACCATATGACCATGGCATTTTGTTGTACGCATCTATTGTTGACACTCGCAGATAGTGCGATAGGCATAACCTTCTAAAGAACGCAGTAAGTGCCCGAAACCGGTAAGGAAATTACATTTCTCTTATGTAACTGATTGCTTATTATTTCGATATAGGCGACTGCTGTTGCTGAGGGTCGGTAAAATACTGATCCGCTACTTGAACATTTTATGTTACAGAAGAATGACGTAGCACAACACCTTGATAGCTGTCATTATTACGTTATCGCTGACCATAGAAATTGCATACTGCCGGTAACAAAGCCCGGCAATGTTGCCTGGAAATATTTATGGCCAGTGTGATTGCAGTCATATGTTCGGTCACATTGCCTGTGGTGTCCGGCAATGTTTTGCGGCAATACATTTTGGGGCCAGAAGTGCTTAGACGTGCCGTAGCATGAAAGCGAAGTGAATGAAAGTGAGCCACTGCACGGGAGTGCGGCATTAGCATTCCACGAGAAGAAAAGCAGAAAAATTGTAATCGGTGTCTGTAGATGCGTTCTTGTTAAGTAAGTCAAGTGCTTCTGAAATCTTGCATCATGGACGACACAGGAACTTAAATTGAGGATAGCATAGCAAAAGCAGGAACGTTGAATTTCGTTTTCACATGTACCATTATAATGCAAAATCCATGAGCATTGCCACAATTTATATCTTGCATCACAGCAAAAATAATTGATATAGATGTCGGTAACAGTAGTTTTGAGAAACAGCTGTAATCGCTGAAACTGGAGATCCAGAATCCAATAGAATCCCTATCTGATTCTGTATTGTACTGAATTTGCTTATGAGTTATCCCATCTTTTGACCATAATCTATCGTAAATCCCTCCAACGCAAAACCATGGTCAGTAGTTGGTAGTTAAAAGAAAGTACAAGTCACACCCATCTCTGAAATGGATAGCAGAAGTGACCTAAAAAAAAACGAACAAAAATCAGTAACCTTGATACCTGTTTATTGTAGAAATTATAACTTATTCTGAGCTCAAACTTAATGGCATATGGTAGTTAATGTTGAGAGATTCACTTCAGTTGTATTAATATCTCTTCAGTTTGAGCATTTCCTTGACAGGGAACAACCACTTTTTTAATTTAATTTCCTTAAAGCCTTTATTAATGGTTCCGTCAACCGGAGAAATTATTTACTAGGTGACTAGTAGCAAACCCTTACAGATTCATTTTCAAGCCTGGTCCACTGAGGCTGTACTGAAAGTGCCTGATGTTAATAATAAACATATAAAAATGACCTGCTACAAGCCTGTTACCAAGATAAAAACAATTTGATTTTGACTTGTAACAGGCATGTGGGAATTGCCAACGTTTATAGAATATGTGTTGCCATTCAATGTTTATTATTAAGATCAGGCACTGTCAGTGAAACCTCAGTGGGCCAGGATTCAAAATGAACCTGTAAGAGTTAGAAATTAGAAGCCTGGTAAATAACTGCAGCTGTTGTCAGAATCATTAATAAACGCTTTAAGGTACTAATATTTACTTAAACCAGGATCAGTTTCGAGATTTTAAAATCCCATCTTCAGGTGTACGAAATTATTGTATTTGATAATACAAAACATGATGTTAATGAGATATATCGAACACAATGACATCCTCCTTGTCAACCAACATGGATTCCGAAAACATCAATCACCTGAAACGATCTCGCAATTTTCTCACGTGACTTGCCAGCCATGGATCAAGGCAATCAAGCAGATGCAGTACTTCCGAAAAGCGTATGCGTTCTTACCGCACCTGAGCTTATTATCAGAAGTATGATTGTCTGTGGTGTCGAGCGAAATTTGTTACTGGACTGAGGATATGTCGGTAGGGGGGATGCAGTATATTATCTTTAATGGAGTGTCATAGACAGATGTAGAAGTAACTGTCCTAAGAAGTGTGTTCGGACGCTTTCTGTTCATGTTGTAGATTAATAATTTGTAGACAATATTAACAATAACCTTCGACTTTCCGCAAATGGTGCAGTTATCTATTTTGTGGACCAAACTTAGAGAGGGTGTTATAACTACTTATTATTTTGGTTGTGGCCGAGGAAAGGCGGGAGACTGGTCATCGAAAAATTCAGCACTCTTTAATGAAACCTTATGGAAACTGTTGATAAACGAAAACGTTATTTACAGTTATAACACCTTAATGACTTTTGGACCACCCTTTGTAACGAAGACCTGGCTCTAAGAAGAGTTTGGAGGAGGAGTTTAGCTTTCAATGTCCCGTCGACAAGGAGGTCTTTAGAGACGGAGCAGGAGCTCGGATCAGGGGAAGAATAAGGAAGGATATCGGCCGTGTCCTTTCAGAGGAACCATCCAGGCATTTTTATGAAGCGATATTTAGGGAAACCACGGAAAACCTAAATTAGGATGGCCGGATTCGGATTTAAACCGTCGTCCTCCCGAATGCGAGTCCGGTGTGGTAAACACTGCGTGCCTGAACGAGGCTGCACAAATACTCAATGAGATACTGACAAGATTTCATCGCCATTCAAAGCTTGCCAACTTGCTTGAAATGTTCAAAAAAGGAAAAAAAATTGTGCTATTCACAAAAAGAAAGAAAGTAGTGCTATTTTGGCAAAAATTGGCTTTTTGAGCCCGTGGCTGTGTACAAAATATAGCTTGACTCTTACACAGAAAATTACAGGAACCGGTCACTTTTTACAATGCTGTTTATTTGCTTAAACAGCGCTATTACCAGTTTCCAACCGGAAGTGTGAGAGAAAGTAGTATTCTTTAACTACAGTGTGAGCGTGTGTGGGTGCTATTCTGTCATTCTTTACAACTGATTAATTTCAGATGTACCCTTTACCCTGTGGCTCCTGCAAGATGCACTTTCCACCGCCACACTTCTACAGAAGTCAGACACTACGCTCCTAACGGTCTAAAGACAAATGCCTGAAAAACTTTCAGCAATAAATATCTTCTCGAGTCGTCCGCTGTAAGGAAATGACACAAAAATTCACAAAATTTCTTACATAACTAGTGGGATACGTGGGTACTGGAGTAGTGCTAGTTAATGTAAGAAAAACATGAAACTAACGAAAATTATTATTTATTTTGCTAAAATTCTGTGAAATCACAATGATACCTTTAGTTATGAACTGAACACCTTATTTCCGGGATCTTTTCGGAATGTGAAGTTAACTCAGAAGAATAGGATTCACTAATGAAATTTCTGTACAAAGTTTAAGATTGGTATTGACTTGGCAGAATGGCTCAGAGCCGCACCTACTCAACTTGAATAATTATCAATTAGAATGTTGCTAGGTACGGTCGAGGTTGTCGCGTGTGAAATGCAGTTAAGTGTACTGCAGTAGAGGGAGGAAATATAGGGCTCACAAGAGCTGTAATGCACAATACTGTAAGCTGCGATGACTGCTGTCTGCGCCGCTCGCTGCTGATAAATAAGATAACTCTCGTTCTATCTGGATTGACCTTCGCCAATCAAACTCTCCCTATGCCATGATGAAGTCAAGGACTCCTATTCACCCCTAGTCTAACTATTGGCGTGGTACACCGGTCAGATAACCAGTCCACCGTGATGCCACTCAAAAATTCGCTCACAGGTGTTTAACTATAACTGTGTCCGTTCACACCGCACAATAAGTGTGGCGGCCAACACAGTGAACAACGCTTAATCACAAGGACTCAATATAGAGTCGCACTCTGATTTGCTCTCAACGGAGGTGCTCTCCCAGTGAAGTATTGAGGAGAGACTTGTTCCTCTCTCTTTGAGTACACGTACGAGCGCGCACGCTCTCGTTACGTGTTCTCGCTCCACGAGTGACAACGGAATGGTCCCTCTCCACGCCAGCCATGGAGGGGTATATCTTTCAGTCTCTTCCATTATTCCTTCAGCTCAAGGCGTCAGGAATATCGTCTGCCAATCAGCATTGCTTTTCTAAAACGGGAGAATGACGTTTCGTTTAAGGCGACCAATCCGGAAACCTGTAGCATCGGCGTTTGGCGTTTGCTGTCTCCCTGTGAAAATCTCTGAAACTGCGTGCTATATTTGTAAAGAATGCGTAGGCTGGGGGCTCCCACACAATGTAGCAGAATTTGCTTTTAAGCTGAACACGGGGCCGTTCTTCCTTTCACTCGGGCAAACGCTGTCTGGTCCATGGGCGGTCACCTCGGCATTTGGTGTTGACTCGTCCTCTGAAAGGACTGGCGCCCCAGCGTGCAGTTTGCGTCTCCTGAACTAAAAGCTCCTGTGACCGTCGTGTCTGGAACGTGTGTGTATGCCAGCCTCGAATATTTCAATCTCGGAGAGCATTTGCAATTCACTAGTTATTTGCATATCGTTTACAGGAATTCATAAAACATTGACTTTATCTTATCGAGTTTGGGTTCGAATGAAGCGTCTTGGTATGCGGAATATGACTGTGAGGACGGAATATGTAAGCAATGAAGGTCAGGCGACCACGACGTCTTACAACACAAGCAGAGTGTCGGAAGAGGAATTGGTCAACTCAGTCAAATTCGTGGGAGTAACAATTTGTAAGAATATGAAATGGAACGATCACATGGTCTCAGGTAAGCCAGGTGGCATATTTCGACTTATTGGTAGACATACTCGTAAAATTACAATCATTCTTCAGAGGAGACTGTTTACTAAACACTTATGTAACCTTCACAGAATATAGACCAAGTGTGTGGAACCTGCGCGAAACAGGACTAACAAGAGATAGTGGACGTGTACGGAGAAGGGGAGCAAGAAATGTCACAGCTTTGGTTGACGTCTAAGTGATTGTTACCAGGGTAGCGAAGAAACTGAACTGACAGACACATGAAATTAGATTCACACTATTACGAGAAATCCTACAATGTTTCAAGAACCAGCCTTAAATGATGACTCCATGGATATACTACAGCCACCTACGTATCGCTCCCGTTGGGATTGCGAGGGCAGAATTAGCCTGATGACGGCGCAGTCACAGGTTTTTAAGCTGAATATCATCTTCAGCTTCAGAAGAGAGTCACTAAAGCAACAATACCGTCTACCATTCTCCCTGTACGCACACATGAAACTTACACATGCTTTTTCTTTTTAACGGGATCTTCCTCATTTCCCAGTTTTCTTAGCAGGTGCAATCTCCTTGAATTCTCTTTGGCCCAGAACTAGCTATATCGGAAAACATCTATTTTGTATACCCATAAACTCTTTTTATATCTGCCAATGTCATTATTTATGTATGCTTGTAGGTGGGGATATTCAGTCAGCAAATAAGCGTTAAAATTCATGGTGAAATATTCAACTGTAATTTATTTTGCACAGTTCGCTACTAGTTTCTGTCAGTGACCATTATCAGTCTTAGTATAAAACGAATAAATCAAACCATTAGAAATTACACAGTTTACAGGGGAATATGAGTTTCAATAGTGTTTCACTTACTGGCATAAACGGCTGGAAAGTTGTACCAACAGTAATGTGCTATTTCCTCTTTTAAGCCCTCCATAGTATGTAAAAGAATTTCTCACAATAAAAAATGTGTACGATAATTTTCGTCAACAAGCAAGTCCTTGACGAAAAGTATCGTACACAGTTTTTATTGTGAGAAATATTTTACGTACTATGATGGGCTTAAAAGAGCAAATTACTGTTGTTCAAATTATGGTACAACTTTACTGCCGTTTATGCTAGTAAGCGAAACACTATTTGACCTCATATTCCCCTATGAACTGTGTAATCTCTAATGGTTTGATTTAGCCGTTTTAGGCGAAGGTTGATAATGGTCACTGACCGGAACTAGTAGCGAACTGTGCAAATTAAATTACAGCTGAAAGTTTCACCGTGAATTTTGATAAGCGTAATTATTGTTGTCATTAGTATTGCCATTATTATTATTATTATTATTATTACTGTCACTATTAGTGACAGCAGCATCAGTAGCACAAGTACTCCAGTTACCTTGGTGAAAGACTGGGCACAGATGACCTGCCATACAACTTATCTGCTTTGCGTATCAGAAGTCATCGCGTTGTTTACCCGATGGCACCCGCATACCACCAAGCCAGAAGCTGAGTCTGTATGATGATGACAGATGAAGTGTGGTGACGTTCGTTCCTTTCAGAGCCTATATGTATGGATATGTCCAATATGAAACTGCCTAGTGTCCAGTGTTACAGATGTAGGCGCAGCTCTCTCTGCTGCGGTGTCAAGGAAAGCAACAACAATAGTTGACATATTGAAAGTCTGTCGGCGTACTGCTCACGTGGACAACTGTCTTGCAGCCACTAGTCCACTTCCTAAGTTATGAAATGTGGCTGTATGACACTGCATGGCTGAGCTAATAATACACTCAGGAGGACCCGTCATATCCACTGAAACGTGGGTGGGTGTGTTGCCCATCATCATCTGTGCCAGAGATTACTTTTGCACGGTCATCCATGCAGACGGGGAGCGCAGATGGAGCTGTGAAGTCATGCACATTGGTTGATATAAGAGAGACTCTAATGGCTATGCCGGCCAGTACGACAGTGGGTAGCGTCATTAAAGTGGCAAGTTTGACAGTAGATTGCCCAACTGGACGAATTCGAGAGGGGCCACATTGTGGGACTGCGGGAGGCGGGTAGGTCACATCGTCGCATTGCACTGCACACTGCTTATATCGGCACTAACAATGCACGACTGCCAATTGTAGGCAGCAATGCATACAGGGCGGCAAGCATGCATGACAGGTTACATCTGGACGTCCAACAAGCATCACAATGAGAGAGCACCGAAAGAGCACAATGTGCGAGCATATCTGACAATGATGGAGCTATTCAGCAGGCCGTCCTGTCACCTGCGCAACATCCTGTACGTGCTAGCACCGCTGCATATAGATGCATGACACAGGGTTCTCTGCACTTTAAACACACACTGCCACAAATATCCCCAAAGCATACGACTCGTCTGGTGTCGACAATGTCTGATGTGGTGCCGTGCAGACTGGTAGTACGCAATCTCTAGTACATCTTCCTTGGAAGGGATGGTCACCGTTTGGAAGGACAGTGGACAGTATCACAAAGAGTGTTTTGAAGTCTCCCATCGCACGTCCCACCATCCTGGTGTGATGGTGAAGGTAGAGTTACCCTAAGGTGCCCATTCACCATCAGTGTTGATAATAGGCTTCATAACAGCCACACAATACATGGAAGAGGCCCTCACAGTGGTAGCTCTGCTGTTCGTGGACGCCCATGTCTGTGTTCTATTTCAAAAGGGCCCCGCTCATCTTCACAACCTCCTAACCGTGGATTGTAGCTGTAGATACTCTGCCATCATCTGACCTCTCCTCAATCAAGAATGTATGTTATGCCATGGAGTGTGTCATGAAGACTCCACCTCCACCCACAAGTATGTGTGACCTGCGCACTGAGGTGCAAGAGGTATGTAATGGTGTATCACAGGACTACAACCGAGATCCGTACAACTCAATCCTGCACATCTTGAGACTAGTATTACTCATGGTGGCCCAACGAAATACCAACACACACGTTTGGTGGCCATGTAGCACAGTACATGTTGGTTCTTATCAGAGGAAAGTGTCATCATTTCATGCCTGCCAACAACGATTGCAATCTGCCTTATCCTTCTGGGTACAGCTCTTTCTATGACGATGAGTGTATATCTCTGTGTGTCCGCCTCCCCCCCCTCCCCTTTCCCTGGTCGCTAGTCCAGTGGTACCAGCTGCGCTGAATGCCACCTTCCTGAACCCATCGGTTCCTTATTCGCATTACAGTTCTAGTATCCTGACCAACATGAGCAGCAATATTTCAGAACGATAAATTGCAAAGTCAATAGGCGACAATCATATTGGTGTCGAATTTCGACGCTTAATGGTAGACGTTTTTACGTATTATATATGTCATAACACGATCTCCTCATATACAACCAACGTTCAAATCAAATTCACTAGTGAGAATCCGGCTAGCTAAACTTTCCTGGTGTAGAGAATGTAGACATTGTTACTCCTCCATACTTCGTGTGGATGCACTGAAATGCTGACCATTTCCATGTTCAGGTATGTAGTACTCTTCATGCCGTAGTTGTTACAGGCCTTCTTCATAAAGTTTGCAAGTTTTCTAGCTAGCAGTGTACTTTATGTGCCTGAAGGTCATGCACTGTCCCCATGAAAGTAACCACCGCCTAAGTCCAATGTCAACGTGCCATAACCAATCCAAGACGGCGGTTAGTAGCACTAGCAGTGGAGGATACTCAAAGCGTGTTGGGGAGATGCGGAAAACAGTGCAGTCATTATCGTAATTTGGAAACGGAGCGTTTTATCTGACGTCCAAAGGGCATGATTACTGGCTTTCGTGCCAAAGGGTGGAAGCATTTCCGAAACTGCTAAATTTGTAAGCAGTCCGCCTGTCACCATGGGAAAATGACGGAATGCAAACCCAGCGCCAAGAGAACTGTGGTACACCCTGGGCCATAGGTGACAAGGGTGAATGACGTCTGCATAGAAGTATAAGGAAGAGTAGACGTGCAACTGTAGACCAGTTTACCGCCAAAATGAACCAAGCTGGTACCAACAGTGCCTCCTCAACGACCGTTCAGCGAACGTCTATGGGCATGTGGCTCATGCACCCATACTGATTGCTGTTCATCGGCGATGAAGGCTAGAATTTGCTCGCTAGTACCGCAACTGGACGTCACTGAGTGCTGATAGGTGGCCTTTTCAAATTAATCACGTTTTATGTTTCATGTGACGGATAGCTGTTGGACTCTGTATGTCCACCTTCTCAGAGATGGTTGCGGGATTCGGCTGTTAAGTAAAGAATGTCAGATCAAACACCTTTCAGCTGTCTGATTTCCAATCTGTTATTTTCTTGGGCTACCAGTTTCGGCCTGAAGACGGCCACACCAGAGGATCTCTTAAGGTAGCCAAGTGCCTCGTCACCAGCTTCCTCAAGGTCACTCTACGCCTAGCACATAACAATGCGCTTAAAGCGCAAATGAATGAATGAATATTTTTTTTTTAGCTTGTGTTAAGGAACCTCTGCAATGCCTGTTCAAATGGTTTTCAGCACTATGGGACTTAACTTCTGAGGTCATCAGTCCCCTACTACTTAAACCTAACGAACCTAAGGACAGTACACACATCCATGCCCTAGGCAGGATTCGGACCTGCGACCGAAGCAGTCGCGCGGTTCCGGACTGAAGCGCCTAGAAACGCTCGGCCACCGCGGCCGGCCTGCAATGCCTGTGCGACATGGCTATCGTCGCCGTTGGTGGCGCAGTGTTCCTGTGTGTAAGTCTTTGAAAGCAATAGATATTGACCTTGCTGACCAATTCAATAAGCAGCAGCTTACTGGTGGTGCAAATGTCTGTCGTGGACTGAGAAGGCAGTTCACATGTGATGTTAGTGCTGTTTTTGAGGGTAGCACTGGTTGACCTTGGCTGTTGTATGGGGGGACAATGCAGACTGTAGTGGCCTTGAAGCCTTCCCTGATGCAAACATTTTGGCTTTGAAGACGTGGAGTATAGCGGAGAGTACAGGAATGCTAGATACGGTTCTTTGTGGTACCTTGGTTCCAGAAAAGCCGTTTAATTTGTCTACAAGAAGAAAGAAGAAGCTGAATGCCAACGAATACCTGCTTATTTGGGCCGAAGTAGGCAACAACAATTGTAAAATAAAGATTACTGGTGTCTGTATGTTGTATTATAGACAATAAAAATTCCTTATCTCCTTTCCTATTTCCTTATCCTTCCAAAAAATTATTCATTCACTCATTTACGCTTTTAGTGCGTGGTTATGCGCTAGGAGTAGTGTGACCTTGAGACAGCTGATGCGTTTTGTCTGGTGACGAGGTACTTGGCTACTTTAAGAGACCAGACGTTGCCTCTGGCGTAGTAAATCGCCGTAACTGGTAGCCCGATAAAATAACAGTTTGAAAATTATAGGGCTGCTGGAAGGTGTTTGGTCTGGCATTCTGATGGCTGTTGGGGTGTACAACGTTAAACGTCTGCAAGCAAACATCCTGCCACAGTTATGGTCTGGGGAATGTTTTCGTGCCATTCCCTGGATGATCTCGCCATTCTGGAAAGCATAATGGAGCGAAACAGGTATGCATCTATCCTTGGGACCACGTTCACCGGTACATGCAGTTTTTCTTCCTCAGGACGGAGGCATCCACATGAAGTACAATGCAACATGTCACGTAGCTCGCAGTGTACATATGTGGTTCAAAGAGCACCAGAATGAGTTTACCGCACTTCCCTTGTTATCAAAGTCCTCGGATTTAAACCGAATCGAGAATGTGTGGGACCACCAGGGCACTGGCGTCGGCATGGCTGCACATCCTTGTAGGTACCTTCCAGAACCTCACGGAATCTGTTCCTGCACATCTGGCAGCGGAACGCGCAGCAAAAGGCAGTTACTCATGGTCTTGACAGGTGGTCACGTTAATGTTGCTGGAGAGTGCAAGTTACGAGCTGCTGTAACGCGGTATAGTTACAGCACGCGTCAGCCCATGTTCTTCTACTTCAAAGTAATTTAATGTATATTGGCGATTGTTTATTATTGACGTGTATGGCTACTGTAAATTTGTATGTTTCTGATTCGAGAATAATAATAATTGTTTTTTGATCCACTGTCTTTCTCTAAAATAGTTGACTGTATGGTCTGTACCTTTTACGCGACCAGTGAAGTCGTATAAAACAGATTCAATGCAGCAGTTAGAGTGATGTGTTCCAGTTGTTTCTGAAGTGGGATCTTCGTTAAGAGAAGTCGACTTCGCCACTCGGTAGCCCGTAATGGGGGCGGAACAGGAGATCCTGCCTGTGTGGGAGCCTCTCAGCTCCCGTCCGTCCAGGGCGTCTGTGAATCAAGTTATCGCAGCAGGCGGCTGCGAGTGCCCGAACACATCGGATGCCGACCGCCCTCATCAGGCAGCCAATAGGAGCAGAGGTGTCACAAACCATACCGGAGCTAACAACGGGCCATTATGTCGGTTACGAAACGCTTCCAGTTTTCTTGTTGTACGAAATAAATTTTTACAGCGTGTGACGACGATTAACAGCCGTTTCCTGGCGGTTGTCAAACAACATTTGGCGAGCGACTGGTACACATCTCTTTCTTCTGTTGACGGAAAAATCGACTTGAATGAGTTTAAAATAAAAGTGCGTAACCGAGACAGTCACCACGGCCTAAGTTTATGCGCTCTTTTCGGCTTATCTCCACATGTACCTCTCATCTTATGGCATGGTCAATTTAAGTTGGCCACGTAGAGAGACTTTCTTGGGTTACTTACAATTGTGAGTGAATAAACACAGGAGATAGTACATAAATTAGTAGCCAGCATTTCCACATATCTGTTCTATGTGATGATCATACGGGTATAAGTACACTTCCCAGCCATCTTCTGTAGCTCTTAAAAACTCTCACCGTCATACCTGGAGTAATATCATCCGCAACTGCCCATTTTTGTTACTTTAACTTTGCCAGCTTGTTACAGTGTAAAGTTTAAGAGGTGTATTGACATCAGATACGGTAGCCAAACGCCTTAGTGCTGCAGGATCAATCTCTAATAACGATGTGACGATCTTCAATTGTTGCTCGCTTTTCTTATAACCTGATACTGTCGGGTTCTTTGTCTTTCCTGTGAGCATCGTCTCCAATTTATCCACGTCTAAAGACAACTGCCAAATAGGAATTTTGTTCAGATCCTTCCCTATTTCCTTTTCCTTCCCCCAAGTATACGTACCTCAGGTTTCACTTTTCGCTATCTAATATTTTATTTTATTTTGAACCATTCTATTGACATGTTGTCCGGAGAATAAGCACAGTTTCGTACTAAATAACTAACAGTACTTGTGTCACAGTTCCACACATTCTCACTCGTATCTCTGGTGCATTGTCTATCCACTGACACCATAACATCGGATTGTGTTGCGTTTACATTTGTCAGTTATCGTTCAACATGTGTAAGACATTATCTGAGACCGTCGACTGTGAAGTGCCTTCTGTAGCAGAGTTTCTGAACGCAAAGAGTGTAAAACCAGCTTAAATTTATGGCCAACATGTAGAGAGTCAACTTGAAGAGATTTATGGTGGAAATGTAATAACTGATTGAGTGGTGAGAAAGTGGATGAGATAGTTTAGTCATGAAGTACGGGGTACGCAGTGGGCTGCCTCCCTTTGTCATTAATGATTTGGTTGCTAAATTGAATAAGAAAATTCGTGATAACAGACGATCCACAATAAGAACGATTTCTGATAAATTTCCACAAATTTCAAGAACAGTTTTGCGTGAGATTTTTAAAAATTGTTTAAATTTTTGCGAGCTGTTATAACCTACCACCAGAAAAATAATTATAATATTCACATTTAGTGTAGCCTCCCAACAGAAAAAATCTCGTTTAACTTCCCAATAAATAATTTCTTTCCAATAATAAAATTTCAAGTTTTTATGTAACCTGCCATTAAAGCCTGACTGCATATCGAGATTAATAAGTTTTGACGCCCAGCAGCGCTGCGTCATGGCCCTGCGAAGTCATGTTGAATAAACTGAAAAATTCTTACCTTACAATAATAATGAATAATGAGCGTATGGCATTGCTGGCCGGGAGACCCCTCGCGGGGCAGTTCGGCTGCCGCTCCACAAGATCTTTAACGCCACTGCGGTGAATGAGGATGAAATGATGATGAAAGACACACAACACCAAGTCATCTCGAGGCAGAGAAAATCCCTGACCCGCCGGGAATCGAACGCGGGACCCCGTGCGCGGGAGTCGAGAACGCTACCGCAAGACCACGAGCCGTGGGCACCTTACAGTGATGTCGCCTATAAGAAATTTTTTTTTGAACTGCCCAGTGCAATGCTGGCCACCAGATTTTCATTTGTAGGAAAACAACTGATTTTATTTTGCTTAATCAACATGAGTACGCACAGGAAAAATTTGTAAAATATTTAAACTCAGATAAATGAGTCGCAAAAGTTTTCTTCAAAACAAAATTTATTATTGAAACATTTCTGCAAGGAATTACATGGGACCTTAACATTACAATTGTGGTTAAATCAGTTGTGGCAATTAACATATGCGCGAGGCAACAAAGAACAATAATTTTTTTTCACCTTATACTGCATCGCTCTGGCACTGCCATCTTTCTGCACGACCGGCCCAACACAAGTCAACCGCGGACTGCCCGTCCGAAGTCCAGTACTCAAGTGCTCTGTGCGAGCTACAAAACACGAGTGCTCTCTGCGAGCTACTAAACTCGACTTACTGCCAACACTGCTCTGACCTGCGATTCTAATGTAGCATAGATATTCCATGTCGTAGGCAGTGCCTGAGCAATCCATCGAAATTACATCTGCTCAAGCGCGCTGGCGAATAGTAATGAATCCCTAATGAACCCCTTACACTGTGTTCCCATTGGGTTTCAAAAGTGCTAATAGATGTCCACAAAATGAAGCGACGTGGCAGTGCTTCGACATTTCTTACCCGAAACAGAGGATTTTTGACTGGTGATGAAACTTGGCCGGTTTTCTGTCGCCGACCGGTTCTAGGCGCTTCAGTCCGGAGCCGTGCTGCTGCTACGGTCGCAGGTTCGAATCCTGCCTCGGGCATGGATGTGTGTGATGTCCTTAGGTTACTTAGGTTTAAGTAGTTCTAAGTTCTAGGCGACTGAGGACCTCAGATGTTAAGTTCCATAGTGCTTAGAGCCATTTAAACCATTTGATGAAACTTGGGTTTGTCATATCATTCCGTGGTCAACACAACAGTCGATGGAGTGGAGACACTCACGATGTGCGGCGTGTGCTGGCACAGACAGGGTATTCTGCTTGTTGAGTTCCTTCCCCAGAGGTGAAACCTCCAGTGCGTTACGTTACTGTAATAAATTGAAAAAACTTCGTTGTGCAGTTGAAAAGAAATGGCGTGGAATGCTCAGCCAAAGCACTGTGTTGTGTCATGACGACGCACGTTCCCATTCCGCTGGTGTCACACAAAACCTTATTCAACCTCTCGGCTGAGAGCAGTCCGATTACCCTCCGTAGAGCCCCGACCTCTCAATTGGCTGCCGCTTGTTCTTGAGCTAGAAGCGTGACTTTGGAGGAGGGCACTTTGACGGCGATTACGACGCAGAAAACTGTGTTCAACAGTAGCTGTCTTCACTGGCGACAATGTATGAAGAGATCATAGGAAAGTTGATTTCCTTCTACGACAACTGTCTGAACAATGGTGGAAGCTATGTAGAAAAAAATGGCTTAAAGGACTGTTCTTTCTTGTAAAAAACAAATTTTGGTTTGAAAAAAAATAATTTACGAGTTTTTTTTCCCAAAAGATTACTTACTTTCCAGACATGCCTCGTATATTATGATCATAATAAGCAAGATGTTGGTGTTGTTTTTACTTAGAAAAAATAGCATAGAAACAAAAGTAGGAACTTATTGCAATATAACACTTCTACAGAAAATTCTGTCTCTTAGTGTATCATCTAAAACTTCTAACTCTAACCCGTGAAATTTTAATTTTTGAGCTAGTAGGAAAGTACGGTCTTGTATACTTTCTAGACTTTCGGGATAAAATAACTACCTCTTATTAAATGAGTAACAAAGTTAACCTGTTAACGTATTTAATAAGAGTTTGTTTTGTAGAATCCTGCACAAAAAAGTCCTGAAAATTACATATGTGCATCACATTCTGATTCTATTTGCATGAACATTTTTATATGTCATATATACACATTTTTCTCACTGAATACCAACTTATAGGAGCTGCATAAAATTTTGTAGCTAGATTTGGTTTCTTAATTTGAAGTGATCATTCAAGGTACAGTCAACGTTTTTATGACTATGGCTGTGAATTTATAAATCATCCAACAAATTCATCTGCACACCGTTCTCCATAAAACGCAGTTTTCTTCATATGTGCCCATAATTCCTCGACAGTTATGTAAGACATTCAATAACCGTATGTGCAACTATCAAAATATGTTTTTATCATACGCGTTTCGTTTTAGTCATTTAAAACATACCAGTAGCCTGGAATCAAAAATTTTAATTATTTTGAGCCTGTTCTAGATCAGCTGTTTAGTAAGCACGCGAGGCAAAAAGTTAGACGCCCCAAGCAGAAGTCAAAATAGCAGCACGCCCCTACCCCTGATAACCGCCTCAGTTAGGCAAGGAAGTAAGTCTACAGCTTTCTTGAAGTACACCTTGTCCAGCCCATTAATGCGTGGATGTCGTAGATCTGCTGAACTCGGGGATTTTGACTCCTGCATTTCATCCGCTACTCCAATGAGACTCAGATATTTTCTGCAGGATGAAGATCGGCTGAATTAGTGTGCCAGTCGAGGTACCATCACATCTGAGCATTCGGCAAGCCACGAACGAATGCGAGCAGGCGTGTGAACACGGCTGCAACCTTGGTAAGTGGGGCTATGCACAGGTGAAGGCGGAAAGGCAACGGTTGCCATCGGCAGTGCTGAAATAAATATCTTTATTCACGTTCGGGGTAACACGAATGAGCGGTCCCAAGGCACGGTGCGAAAGAGAGCCACAAAACATCACAAAACCGCCTCATGTCTGAGCTACAGTGCAAGTGTGGCGCCCATTGGGGCTTCAGAGGCAACGTAGCAGTTCATCGGACAGCACTACTCGTCTCCAGTCAGATACTGTACAGTTTATGCTTTGTTTGGCCCATTAATTATGTGTAGCTTCATCTACCTCCGTTTTATCAGGTCGCAGGTTCGAATCCTGCCTCGGGCATGGATGTGTGTGATGTCCTTAGGTTAGTTAGGTTTAAGTAGTTCTAAGTCTAGGTGACTGATGACCTCAGATGTCAAGTCCCATAGTGCTCAGAGTCATTTGAACCATTTGTAGTTATGGGCACACCAGAATACTGTAGCTCCTTCCTGCCAGTTATTCACTTTGACTTGTATTAATACGACGATTCCATACAACCGATTCGTACGTACATACACATCAATTCACTGCCATGAATTTAATCAGAAATGGACGGTCATATACCATTAATAGCACTCCAAGGGATTGGTGTGTTCTTTTGAGCGGCGACTAATATTTTGTTCGATGACTTCAGTTCCATAAATGTATTAGGAATACGTTAAGTAAGACGTAATATACACTGAAAAGCTAAAGAAATTGGCCTTATATGGTGTAGGGCTTCCGCGAGCACTCAGAAGTGCCGCAACACGACGTGGCATGCAGTCGACTAATGTCTGAAGTCTGGAGGGAATTTACACCTGCAGGGCTGTCCATAAATGTTGCCAATAAATCCGGAAGAGTACGAGGGGATAGAGACCTTTTCTGAACAGCACGTTGCAATGCATCCCAGATATGCTCAGTAATGTTCATGTCTCGGGAGTTTGGTAGCCATCGGAAATGTTTAAACTCAGAAGAGTATTCCTGGAGCAATTCTGTGGTGATTCTGGTCATGTGGGATTTCCCATTGTTCTGCTAGAATTGTCTAAGTCCATCGGAATGCACAATGGACATGAATGGATGCAGGTGATCAGACATGATGTTTACGTAGTGTCACCTGTCAGAGTCGTATCTAGACGTATCAGGAATCCCATACCACTCCAAATGCACACGTCCCACACCATTACAGAGCCTCCAGCAGCTTGAACAGTCGCCTGCTGACATGCAGGGTCAATGGATTCACGGGGATGTCTCCATACCCGTACACGTCCACCCGCTCGATACAATTATAAACGAGACTCGTTCGACCAGGCAACATGTTTTCAAACATCAACAGCCCAATTTCGGTGTTTATGGACCCAGGTGAAGCGTAAAGATTTGTGTCGTGCACTCATCAAGGGTGCACGAGTGGGTCTTCGGTTCCAAAAGCCCTTATCTACGATGTTTCATTGAATGGTTCGCATGCTGACACTTGTTGATCGCCTATCATTGAAATCTGCAGCAATTTGCGGCAGCACGTCTGTCACGTTGAACGACTCTCTTCGATTTTCGTTGGTCCCGTTCTTGCAGGGTATTCTCTGGCTGCAGCGATGTCGGAGATTTTATGTTTTGTCGGATTCCTGATATTCACGGTACACTCGTTAATCGGTCGTACGGCAAAGTCTCCACTTTATCGCTACGTCGGAGAAGCTGCGCCCCGTCGCTCTTGCGCCGACGTTCAAACTCACTAAAATCTTGAAAAACCTGCCATTGTAGCAGCAGTTTTTTTTGCCATCATTCTACTGACTGGTTTGATGCGGCCAGCCACGAATTCCTTTCCTGTGCTAACCTCTTCATCTCAGAGTAGCACTTGCAACCTACGTCCTCAATTATTTGCTTGACGTATTCCAATCTCTGTCTTCCTCTACAGTTTTTGCCCTCTACAGCTCCCTCTAGTATCATGAAAGTCATTCCCTCATGTCTTAGCAGATGTCCTATCATCCTGTCCCTTCTCCTTATCAGTGTTTTCCACATATTCCTTTCCTCTCCGATTCTGCGTAGAACCTCCTCATTCCTCACCTCATCAGTCCACCTAATTTTCAACATTCGTCTGTAGCACCACATCTCAAATGCTTCGATTCTCTTCTGTTCCGGTATTCCCACAGTCCATGTTTCACTACCATACAATGCTGTACTCCAGACGTACACCCTCAGAAATTTATTCCTCAGATTAAGGCCGGTATTTGATATTAGTAGACTTCTCTTGGCCAGAAATGCCTTTTTTGCAATAGCGAGTCTGCTTTCGATGTCCTCCTTGCTCCGTCCGTCATTGGTTATTTTACTGCTTAGGTAGCAGAAT
Source organism: Schistocerca gregaria (assembly GCF_023897955.1). Taxonomy (NCBI): domain Eukaryota; kingdom Metazoa; phylum Arthropoda; class Insecta; order Orthoptera; family Acrididae; genus Schistocerca; species Schistocerca gregaria. The sequence continues at coordinate 799,026,642 of NC_064921.1, read as the reverse complement.
TCCTTAACTTCATTGACTTCGTGACCATCAATCCTGATGTAAAGTTTCTCGCTGTTCTCATCTCTAATACTTCTCATTACCTTCGTCTTTCTTCGATTTACTCTCAAACCATACTGTGTACTCATTAGACTGTTCATTCCGTTCAGCAGATCATTTAATTCTTCTTCACTTTCACTCAGGATAGCAATGTCATCAGCAAATCGTATCATTGATATCCTTTCACCTTGTATTTTAATTCCACTCCTGAACCTTTCTTTTATTTCCATCATTGCTTCCTCGATGTACAGATTGAAGAGTAGGGGCGAAAAGCTACATCCTTGTCTTACTCCCTTCTTAATACGAGCACTTCGTTCTTGATCGTCCACTCTTATTATTCCCTCTTGGTTGTTGTACATATTGTATATGACCCGTCTCTCCCTATAGCTTACCCCTACTTTTTTCAGAATCTTGAACAGCTTGCACCATTTTATATTGTCGAACGCTTTTTCCAGGTCGACAAATCCTATGAACGTGTCTTGATTTTTCTTTAGCCTTGCTTCCATTATTAGCCGTAACGTCAGAATTGCCTCTCTCGTGTCTTTACTTTTCCTAAAGCCAAACTGATCGTCACCTAGCGCATTCTCAATTTTCTTTTCCATTCTTCTGTATATTATTCTTGTAAGCAGCTTGGATGCATGAGCTGTTAAGCTGATTGTGTGATAATTCTCGCACTTGTCAGCTCTTACCGTCTTCGGAATTGTGTGGATGATGCTTTTCCGAAAGTCAGATGGTATGTCGCCAGACTCATATATTCTGCACACCAACGTGAATAGTCGTTTTGTTGCCACTTCCCCTAATGATTTTAGAAATTCTGATAGAATGTTATCTATCCCTTCTGCCTTATTTAACCGTAAGTCCTCCAAAGCTCTTTTAAATTCCGATTCTAATACTGGATCCCCTATCTCTTCTAAATCGACTCCTGTTTCTTCTTCTATCACATCAGACAAATCTTCACCCTCATAGCGGCTTTCAATGTATTCTTTCCACCTATCTGCTCTCTCCTCTGCATTTAACAGTGGAATTCCCGTTGCACTCTTAATGTTACCACCGTTGCTTTTAATGTCACCAAAGGTTGTTTTGACTTTCCTGTATGCTGAGTCTGCCCTTCCAACAATCATATCTTTTTCGATGTCTTCGCATTTTTCCTGCAGCCATTTCGTCTTAGCTTCCCTGCACTTCCTATTTATTTCATTCCTTGGCGACTTGTATTTCTGTATTCCTGATTTTCCCGGAACGTGTTTGTACTTCCTCCTTTCATCAATCAACTGAAGTATTTCTTCTGTTACCCATGGTTTCTTCGCAGCTACCTTCTTTGTACCTACGTTTTCGTTCCCAACTTCCGTGATGGCCCTTTTTAGAGACGTCCATTCCTCTTCAACTGTGTTGCCTTCTGCGCTATTCCTTATTGCTGTATCTATAGCGTTAGAGAACTTCAAACGTATCTCGTCATTCCTTAGAACTTCCGTATCCCACTTCTTGGCGTATTGATTCTTCCTGGCTAATGTCTTGAACTTCAGCCTACTCTTCATCACTACTATATTGTGATCTGAGTTTACATCTGCTCCTGGGTACGCCTTACAATCCAGTATCTGATTTCGGAATCTCTGTCTGACCATGATATAATCTAATTGAAATCTTCCCATATCTCCCGGCCTTTTCCAAGTATACCTCCTCCTCTTGTGATTCTTGAACAGGGTATTCGCTATTACTAGCTGAAACTTGTTACAGAACTCAATTAGTCTTTCTCCTCTTTCATTCCTTGTCCCAAGCCCATATTCTCCTGTAACCTTTTCTTCTACTCCTTCCCCTACTACTGCATTCCAGTCGCCCATGACTATTAGATTTTCGTCCCCCTTTACATACTGCATTACCCTTTCAATATCCTCATACACGTTATCTATTTGTTCATCTTCAGCTTGCGACGTTGGCATGTATACCAGAACTATCGTTGTCGGTGTTGGTCTGCTGTCGATTCTGGTTAGAACAACCCGGTCACTGAACTGCTCACCGTAACACACCCTCTGCCCTACCTTCCTATTCATAACGAATCCTACACGTGTTATACCATTTTCTGCTGCTGTTGGTATTACCCGATACTCATCTAACCAGAAATCCTTGTCTTCCTTCCACTTCACTTCACAGACCCCTACTATATCTAGATTGAGCCTTTGCATTTCCCTTTTCAGATTTTCTAGTTTCCCTACCACGTTCAAGCTTCCGACATTCCACGCCCCGACTCGTAGAACATTATCCATTCGTTGATTATTCAATCTTTTTCTCATGGTAACCTCCCCCTTGGCAGTCCCCTCCCGGAGATCCGAATGGGGGACTATTCCGGAATCTTTGTCCAAAGGAGAGATCATCATGACACTTCTTCAACTACAGGCCACATGTCCTGTGGATACACGTTACGTGTCTTTAATGCAGTGGTTCCCATTGCCTTCTGCATCCTCATGTCGTTGATCATTGCTGATTCTTCCGCCTTTAGAGGCAATTTCCCACCCTTAGGGTAAGAGAGTGCCCCGAACCTCTATCCGCTCCTCCGCCCTCTTTGGCAAAATGAGGCTGACTTCTTATGCTGGAAGTCGTCGGCCGCCAATGCTGATTATTTATCGAAAATTTAGGCGGTGGCGGGGATCGAACCCGGGACCGAAGACGTTCTGATTACGAATCAAAGACGGTACCCCTAGACCACGGCTGTAGCGGTAGCAACTGATCCAAAAACTGCGTCGGACACTTATTGTCTTATGTAGGCGTTGCGGACAGAAGCGCCATATTCTGCCTGTATACGTATCTCAGTGTTTAAATAATCATGCCCCTACCAGTTTTTTGGTGCTTCAGTGTACGCGATTGAAATTTCTTATTTTGAGGAGGCAGAAGGAGTTCTCTGTTTTACTTGCAAGAAACATACTAAAGCCAAGATCGCATAATTATCTGTTTATTTAAAACACCCGCTTTCGGCAGACTTTGCTGTCATCTTCAGGCTTTAAAAATGTTGTTGTTATGAAATGTGTTCATTTGAAATTGGACTTCAGGCCAAGGTGTCGTGTGGATGAAAACCACCACATTATGACAAACCTTCTTTTATCCATACGACGCCTTGACATGAGGTCCATCTTTAAAGGCACACGTTTCATAACAAAAAAAATTTTAAGACCTGAAAATGATAACAAAAGTTGTCAAAACTGGCTGTTTGAAATAAACGAATATTTATGCGATCTTGGCTTCAGAATGTTTTTAGTGATATATATAAATTTTCTTCAGTGACGTTCTCTCTTTGTTTGGCTTCAAGCCATACTTTTTTGCCTGTTGATAGCTATATGTGTAGGGGTGCACCCGAGTGAAGCTACGCCAGTGCCACAGTGGGAGAGGAGGACAGGGCAGAGTGGAATGGGGAGTCCAGAGTAGAATGACTGAGTTCAAGGAGAAGACTCTTCCTGGAGAAGGACCAGGATCGGCGCATCTGCGAGGCGGCTGGATTCGGTCCAGTTTCAGGCGCGGGGGAGGGGCCGCGTGCAAGCCGCCCCGGCTCGGCTCGCCTCCAGTGCAGATGCGCTGGAGCCGCTCCAGGAAGCCATTGTGGTATGAGCGCCGTAAAGCTCCCGCCGGCACCGAGTTATGAACGGGTCCTCCACTGCTGCTCCTGGCTTCCGTTCAGTTCTCTTTCTTTCTTCCGTCCGTACTGCATCGGCGTCAGTGTATACTCGTACATCACGACCAATGCTTTTTCCTCAGATTTAATGCCCGAATCTAGCCATGCCTTTTCAACATGCGCAAATAAATCCTCTTGGAAATTTATTTGCTACAGATGTACTGAAAAGCACTTCGTGAGCGCGTGAAGGTTGTTACTGCTATGCTAGTACGTCTGTGCAAACCACTATGGAGTGTATTGGAGGAGGTACTTCCCGGTATACGACGTATGAATGGCTCTATACGCCTTATTCGTGTATGAAGCCGGCAAGAATGATTTCTTAATTGTCCCCCGTACGCGCCATAGACAACATAATCTCATCTTCGTGCTATCTGCGTAAGCGATACGCATGGAGTTATAGTGTGTTTCTACGTTTCGCAATACTTTGTCTTAAACCTTTTTAAGCAACCAACCTTTCACGAGGCAGTTGTCATTTATTTTCAAGTGTTAAACTTTTCAGCATCTCAGTAATGCTCTCTTGTTGGACTAAGAACCTGTGATTACTCGAGCTGCCCTTTCTGAACGTCCACTACCGCCTGATAATCCTATTTAGTAAGGGTTATAAAACATGACTAATTTTCTAAGACTGTCGTTTTCTGTTGCTGTCGGTCCTTAGCAAAATCGGAAATAATACAGCCCATAGTCGAAAATCATTAGTAGGACACCGATATAATTCAAACATTCGTTAACAAAACCAAAACACAATTAAAGAAAAATAAAAATAAGCAGAGAACACAAATATCAATCGGTCAGTATCAATTACTCTCCTTTTTCTGACTTACTACAGTGTTTACAAACTGTGATAGCGCGTGCGATGTGAAATGACTAAAAAAGAAGCCTATGGCCACTGGAGACAAAGCACAAAATACACATGTAGCACTTACCCAAATAAATCCACTTGGTGATGGACGTTTAAACCTTTGAAACGCAGTGTGGAAATAAGTAAATTGTGACTGGTGACAGTAAACGTATTTTTTCATTCGCCTCAACAAGATTCTGTATAAAGCCTAACCAGGAAAGATTCTAATTTAAAGTTAAGCCTGTCACTATTCGCAATGTCCAGCTTCGTAAAAGCTCCGCCCTTGTTCATACGACCTCATGAGGGTTCCGCACACTTGAGTAGAATTCGTTGATACAGTATTGCTTGACTTCGGGAAGGCTTTCGATACAGCTCGACACTGCCGTTTAGTGAAGAAAACACCAGCTTACCGAGTATCACACCAGACCTTTGACTGGATTCAGAACATTCTAAGTGACAGACAGAACTCAATACGTCAATGGAACTTTTTTTTTGGGGGGGTCGTCAGTTTCAGATTGCTTCGATGCGGACCACGACGAACTCCTCTCCTGTCCAGCCAAGCTCTTTGTCTCAGAGTAGCAGTTGCAACCTCTTTGTCTCAGAGTAGCAGTTGCAACCTCTTTGTCTCAGAGTAGCAGTTGCAACCTCTTTGTCTCAGAGTAGCAGTTGCAACCTCTTTGTCTCAGAGTAGCAGTTGCAACACGCGTCCCAAACATTTGTTACATATATACCAATATCTGGCTTCCCATGCTCCTTTCCCTCTCTACAGCTCCCTCTAGTACTATGGAAGTGACTCCCTAATGTCTGAACGCATGTCCTGTCACCTTGTCCCCTCTTCTTGTCAGTGTTTTCCACACATGTCTTTTCTCACCGAATCGCATTTCCTGTGAGTCCACCTCATTTTCAAAGGGATGAACTCGACGCTGCAGAGGTAATGTCTTCCGTCCCTCAGAGGAAAGTTGTATGCCCATTACTGCATAAAATATGTACAAAATATTTAGTGGAAGACGTCGGAAGCCCCATGAGGCTTTCTGCGGACGGTCTTGTTGCCTAATGGAAGGTTTCAGCGCGCAGTGAAATGCAGTTAAGACCCACAGAGAAACAACCTTTGGTGCAGGTACTGAAATTTGAGCTGAGCGTAAACAAGTGTACAGAATTGTGCGTAAATAGGTGAAGAGATCTGTTACTTCTCATTTACGCCAGTGGCAAACAATCACTGGGAAGTCATTGGGAACGGTAAGTGTGAGGATCTACTTAAATTGAAATGACCACTTGAAACAGATTATTACGAAAAGTGTGTGCCAGCTGAGATGCATTATAAGAATATTAAGGAAATGTGATTAATTCACGAAATAACTGGCTTATAAAACTCTTGTTAAACAGAAAATATGTGAAACGCTGTTAACTTCATCTAGATCTTACGCAATATTGTAGCTTCATTGAACCTTGTGAACGTATTGAGTATCCTAGCAGCTAGAGTCCAAAATCGTTCTTAACTGGGAGAAATTGTCACATGTGAAGTCATGAACAGTAATGCTCTTATAACTCTCCCTTTTGATACATATACAGGATATACCAGTATATATCAACGTTATCAATATACAAGGTGTAACTGTATTAAATGCAAATATTTCAATTGGCTACTGAGGGCGGTCTACTGATCAACATTACATCAGTATTTAAGTCCTCTGCAGACTAATAATTATAGCCATTACAATTCATATGTTTGTAGGCTGATTAGTACCTAGTAGTACATGCGGTAACAGCAAGTCATTAATGCTTAGTTTCCCATGGGCAGCAGCTCAAGTGTCAAAGTGTGGACACAAGACGCAAAACGGTAGTGTATACTGACAGGCGCAATCCACTTAGTTGTACAGTACGATGACATTGAGAACATCAGGTTGTAAAAGCTTGTGACACGCTTTTCGGAAGACTGTTCGAACCAGAGAAAACACAAACAACACACTGATGTGTATACATGTTTTGATACCACATATAAAGGTATCTTCACTTATACCCGTTACATCCTGGACATCAAAAATATGGAGGAAGTAATAAAAACTGTCTAAACTGCAGATCGTAACGCCTGTCGCTTAGGCTACTCTGTGTGCAGCAGCGCTGCAGTACCTCTGGCGAACGCTTCCCGCAGTGGACCTGCGAGCATGTGTTCCAGGGCAGTCTACACCTGTCACAGCAACACTGCAGAGGACGTTAAGTGCAGTGACGTCACAGGCGTCCCGTATTTAACTCACATTTGCCGTCGAAAGGGTGAGCCACCGGAGGCGTTCTTCCCTACACTTTCGATGGACTTCACCGATTTATTGGAATGTTTGAGTGTAAACAAAGTGTAAAGCATTGCGCGTATAGGTGGAGAGATGAGTTCCAGCTATTAATTCCTTCCTTACGGCACTATCTACAACCCCTTGAAGTCTGTCGGTATATTGTTACTAGCTGACCCGGTGAACTCTGTTTCGCCTCAAAGCCAATAAACAATCAAATTTTGGATTATAAGTTCAATTTTTTATTAGGAAATACAAATAATAAATTATTTTAATGATTCTTTATTCTTTATGTTTTTTGGTGCATAGCTTCCACTCTTCAATTAAGTACCTTGTGATACACGACATTTCTTGTTTTATTATCAGGCGCAAGAACAAACAACGCAGATGGTCTTTCGACCTGTGAACATGCCACATATAATTGACCATGTGAAAAACATGGATATTCCAGATTTAAACGACAAACTTTCAAGGATTAGCCTTGTGATTCGTTAATGGTCATGGCGAATGCAATACGGATCGGAAATTGAAGTCTTTTAAACTCAAAAGGCATATCGGTTGGGATCATAGGGAACCTCGGAATGAGAACTTCCTCTCCTTAGAAATTTCCTTTGTGTTTCGTCGCGAAAATAACATTGTTCATCAATTTACTTACCACCAAACGCGTACTGTTGCACAGTTTTGTTTGGTTTATGTTTCGAAGCATGATTACTACGGAGCCAACTTTTAGGTGTAAATTGTGCGGTAGTAAGTCAGGCATATCCAAGGTGTTTAAAAATTCAATTGAATAGTTGGAGGCTTCATCTTCATTTGTTACACAGTCAATAGGTTTGAATGAATGCGTTTTAACAATGATCTCATTCTGAATTATGTAGTTTAGGTCATCTACATCTTTATTCTTACCCGCTAAAATTGCCCGCTCACTCAACCATTCATTACGTTTGTAGTTAGTAAAGATGTTTGGGAATACTTTGTTGATAAGTTCGTCTTTCGATGAGAGAAAGTTACAGAAATCTCTTCTTGTGCGTCGAAAATTATCTACATGTTAATCTCTGTTGTTCGCTCGACGATTTCGCATTGCCAACCGAGCCTCACTTTACTCTTGTGACTGAGAAGCACGAAGTCGAGCCATACTAACGCGGCGCTCTTCACGGGCAATTTGTTGTTCTTCTTCAGTCCTTTCATTCGCAATGTTTTGTATCCTTCTTACATTACGGCTTTGTCGGGAAATATTCGATCGTCTTGGTCACGGCATTGTTAATGATGATTCAAAGAAAATACAAATTATTTCTTTAAACTTTTAATTAATGATATATACCGATACTTAACCATAGACGTTTAACTGTCACTTGCGTTTTGTCATTCCATGTCAGATGCGTTTCTGTTATACCACGTTTTACAGTGACGTTTAGCTGACATTTGCGTTTCGTTATTCCATGCCAGATGAGTTTTTGTTATAACACGTTTTATAGTGGTCGATCGGGATAAGAAGTATCCTGCGTCCGTCTCCTGGTTCTAAGCTACCTCTCCAACACAGCAGTTCTTGAGTTATAAATAGTGTAACTAACACGGCCTTCTTATATATATATATATATATATATATATATATATATATATATATATATATATATATATATATATAAGAAGGTCGTGTTCATTGTATCTATTTATATATAGAGTGCTTCGCATAGCGTGAAAGAAATATTTATTTAGACTAGGAAATGTGAGAAAAATTGTTTTTCTGCAGAGATACGAACATAGTTATTTAATTATCCTTCAGAGAGCTGCAGCGACGAGACGTATTTTTTAAAATACAATCTCATTGATTTCTATCATGCAGCTGATGTACTGAAACTAACTGTGCACAAATCAATTTGAATCAGCCATCTACGGGTTTTAGCTTGCGGAGCTTTAGGGGTGCATGCAACACGTTGAAAATACTTGTGTTTGTTCACATTGATGATCTGATGGCGGAACGTTAATTTTTTTTTTTTAAGTGAGGTGTTGAAATGAGTGTCTGTTTTCCTGAATGCATAACTCAATGCGTCTTCTAACCAATCTGCAGACGTCAAGTTGTTGGTGCCACAGTGCGAGAAGGTTCCTCGTTGCGCTGTTTGAAGACATGTGAGGCTGTGGGCTCTCTGGCATGAACGCACGATTCTTTAGACATCATCACAAAGAGATGTCTATCGGGGTTAAATCGGGAAGTTGTGAAGGCCATTCCTGAGGACTAAAGCGAGCTGACCATCCTCGAAGAAATCAGTTGTTCAGTACCTGGAGCCAATCGCGTGCACAATGGGCTGGGTGACCGTCGTACTGCATTCACACACAGCATCTAATGCCGTCAACAATGACATTTTCAAAGAGAGTGCCCAAAAACGTCGATAAGAAGTATGGAAGGAAGGTTACTGCTTAACTTCCTGTCGACAAATAGGCCATTACAGACGTCAACAGCTCGAAGGAAAGAAGGAACGAAGGAATGCTATTGTTTATTGTTTATTGTTATCAGGTACGGGTCACGCTAGGATTAACGAAGTGTTGGGAAGGAAATCCGTCGTGCTCTGAAAAAAGAACTGTCCTGGTATTTGCCTTGAGCGATTTAGGGTACCATGGAAAACCTACACCAGAATGACTGGGTGCTGATTTGAACCGCTGTGTTCCCGAATGCGAGAACGGCGTGTTAACCACTCTTCTATCCCGCTACGTGATAACAGCTCGATACTTCTCAAGCGTCACAGTACCTGCGATGTGATGTGGACCGATGGCCTCACTTACAAGACTTACACACCATACATTAGTGCACCACCCCGTCTGACGACTGATGTAACGTAACTACATAGGATTTTTTGTGGTACAGTAACTTGTCTGTGCTGATATTGAAACCTCACTGCACCATAATTTGTTAATCTGGAGTCCTCAGAAAACACAACATTTTGTAATGCCTGCAGAGCGTAATTATTCAGGCCCACTCACAAACTCCCTGACTTTGCCAAACAAAATGGTTCAAATGGCTCTAAGCACTATGGGACTTAACATCTGAGGTCATCAGTCCCCTAGACTTAGAACTACTTAAACCTAACTAACCTAAGGACATCACACACATCCATGCCCGAGGCAGGATTCGAACCTGCGACCGTAACGGGCGCGCGTTTCCAGACTGAAGCGCCTACAACCGCTCGGTCACAGCTGCCGGCTGTTTCCATGCAGATCCTACGTTGGTGACAGGTGGTCGGCCCCTCCCACCGGAGGTTCGAGTCCTCCCTCGGGGCATCGGTGTGTGTGTTGTTCTTAGCATAGGTTGGTTTAAGTAGTGTGTAAGTCTAGGGACCGATGACCTTACCAGTTTGGTCCCTTAGGAGTTCACACATATTTAAACATTTTTGACAGGTGGTACGGGTAAAACTTCTAATCGTGAACTCTTCGCGAGACAGATGTAAGGCTGACATTTATCGTAATCTTACATGAGGAGTGTAGCTTGTAACACACATACGGCAACCCATCCTTGGGCTCACTCATTATAGCATTCAACACTTTCCTGTCAGCTGCATCTTCATCTCCCAGGTCCTGTATTTATCTACACGTCTCCCATGGTATTATCCTTCCATCTCGTTCTCGGCCGTTCTGGTGGTCTCGTTCCTTCGGCTTCTCCATCGATCACTGATTTATTACCATGTTCACCCCTCTCCTCCTCACATATCCGTACCACGTAAGTCTTTTAGTTTTCACACTCGCTACGACGTCAGACAGTGTGTATAATTGTGTGAAGTCTCTTTTTTCCCTTAGTCTAAAAAATGTTCAAATGTATGTGAATTCCTAAGGGACCAAATGCTGTTGGCATCGGTTCCTAGACTTACACACAACTTAACCTAACTTATACTAAGAACAACACGCACACCCATACCTGAGGGAGGACTCGAACCTCCGGCGGGAGGGGCCACTCATTCCATCACATGGCGCCTCAAACCACGCGGCCACTCCACGCGGCTTTCCTTAGTCTCCACTGTTACCTTTCTTTCACAGGTCGATATATATTTTTCTCAGTACTTCATTTTCAAAAGTGATGAGTCGTCTCTCTGCTTGTTTTTTTAGGATTCATGTTTCGCTTGTGCAGCACACTACTGGTTTCATTATGGTCTGATATATACTGCATTTATTTTAGCCTGCCTGGATAGTAACTTAGATCTTGTTATGTTATGTGTAGCTCCTAGATATCTTCCCCTGGCTTGAATTCTCATTCCGATCTCTTCCTCTATAGGGTTTTACTGGTTGGTTTTGGCATTGAGGTATGTAAATGTGTCTGTCATCTGTATTGTTAGGTTCCTGACTGTTAGATGGTTTGGTCCTACCTGAGCTCTTCTTCCTTCTACCATGAACTTTGTTTTATTTTCATCTATACTTACACTACTTTCTTAGCTTCTACCATCAGTACAGTTCCCATTTTCTCCAGGTCTTCCACGTTCCTTCCTCTAACCACAATATCATCCGGTTCAAGCCAGCGTCCGGCCATCCTGATTTAGCTTTTCGTGATTTCCCTAAATCGCTTCTGGTGAATGCCGGGATGGTTCCTTTGAAAGGGCACTGCCGATTTCCTTCCCCATTGCTCCCTAATCCGAGCTTGTACTCCATATGTAATGACCTTGTTGTTGATGGGACGTTACACATTAATGTCCAGTTCCGTCTCCTCAATATCATCTGCGAAAGCCAAAACATTTATCTTTTTCTCTATGATCACGTCTGCACATTCTCATGTTACTCTCCTCAGGGTACTGTTGAGTTCCAAATTGAACAGTGTTGGTGTTATTAAATGTCTCATGTTTTTACTACTTCAAATGTTTCTGAAACGCCCCCCCCCCCCCTTGTACTTTCACTCTACACTTTGGTTCTGTCACACACATTGTAGTTAGCTTTATTAGCTTGTTCGGTATGCTGTACTCTATCATTATCCTCCACATTTCCGCTCTCACTATGCTGTCATAAGCTTCCATGAAGTCAATAAACATACAGAAGGTATGCTGACTCTGCTCCCAGTTCTTATCTAGTATCTGGTATCTAGTGTATAATACTAAAACAAACACTTCCATACCCGCACTTCTTACTGACCGTCTATTAGCGCCATGTCTCCTTAGGCAACTTGTTTCTCGAAGTCGTCGTTCAGCAGGTAAGAAAGCAATTCCTGATGGAACTCTTGGAGCAGGATATCTCACGCCATAAACCACGACTGCTTCATTGACATCGTGTCGGTAACCATCAGCAACATGTCACTATACGCGTCGGATGTGTCTGTCATATTACTTCCACATGAATATCCATGGCAGACCGATACTCGTTTTTTTGTGCATTCTGAGCTGCCCCGTACAGGACAGAGTAACGAAGCAATTTAAAATCTAACCGAACATATCTTCAAACAGTTCGTCGAAGAAGCTTGTCGCCCTGTGACGCCAGCAGCTTTACATCTCGTCCACATGCCATTTAAAACTCAACTGAGTTGTAAATTCGGCAAAAGGGACACTCGTTTGAACGCTCCAGTTCAGTGGACATTCTTCCACCAGAACATCCATCTTAACAAAGTCAGTTATGTACAAAATCTTGCATCCAGCCCTAAAACTTGGAATGTATCTAGCACACTAATTAAATTTTACTTATTTTCATTAGGTTTAAATATTTGAGCTACATTACAGAAAAACCCGACGTTCTTTAAAAAAATTATTATACGTTGTTGTTACTCTCTGGAAATAACCAACAAAAATATTTCACAACTTCGCAGAAAGAGTAATGGTTCAAATGGCTCTGAGAACTATGGGACTTAACATCTAGGGTCATCAGTCCCCTAGAACTTAGAAGTACTTAAACCTAACTAACCTAAGGACATCACACGACACCCAGTCATCACGAGGCAGAGAAAATCCCTGACCCCGAGAAAGAGTAATATTTTTTTTACTTTTTTCCTACCTAAACAAATATTCCTTTCATTTATTATTTCTACATCTACATCTGCATCCATACTCCGCAATCCACCTGACGGTGGGTGGCGGAGGGTACCCTGAGTACCTCTATCGGTTCTCCCTTCTATTCCAGTCTCGTATTGATCGTGGAAAGAAGGATTGTCGGTATGCTTCTGTGTGGGCTCTAATCTCTCTGATTTTATCCTCATGGTTTCTTCTCGAGATATACGTAAGGAGGGAGCAATACACTGCTTGACTCTTCGGTGAAGGTATATTCTAGAAACTTCAACAAAAGGCCGTAACGAGCTAGTGAGCGTCTCTCCTGCAGAGTCCTCCACTGGAGTTTATCTATCATCTCCGTAACACTTTCGCTATTTCTAAATGATCCTGTACGGAAGCGCACTGCTCTCCGTTGGATCTTCTCTATCTCTTCTATCAACCCTATCTGGTACGGATCCCACACTGCTGAGCAGTATTCAAGCAGTGGGCGAACAAGCGTACTGTAACCTACTTCCTTTGTTTTCGGATTGCATCTCAAGAGGATTCTTCCAGTGAATCTCAGTCTGGCATCTGCCTTACCGACGATCAACTTTATATGATCATTCCATTTTAAATCACTCCTAATGCGTACTCCCAGATAATTTATGGAATTAACTGCTTCCAGTTGCTGACCTGCTATTTTGTAGCTAAATGATAAGGGATCTATCTTTCTATGTATTCGCAGCACATTACACTTGTCTACATTGAGATTCAATTGCCATTCCCTGCAACATTCGTCAATTCGTTGCAGATCCTCCTGCATTTCAGTACAATTTTCCGTTGTTACAACCTCTCGATACACCACAGCGTCATCTGCGAAAAGCCTCAGTGAACTTCCGATGTCATCCACCAGGTCATTTATGTATATTGTGAACAGCAACGGTCCTATTACACTCCCCTGGGGCACACCTGAAATCACTCTTACTTCGGAAGACTTCTCTCCATTGAGAATAACATGCTGCGTTCTGTTATCTAGGAACTCCTCAATCCAATCACACAATTGGTCTGATAGTCCATATGCTCTTACTTTGTTCATTAAACGACTGTGGGGAACTGTATCGAACGCCTTGCGGAAGTCAAGAAACACGGCATCTACCTGTGAAACCGTGTCTATGGCCCTCTGAGTCTCGTGGACAAATTGCGAGAGCTGGGTTTCACACGACCGTCTTTTTCGAAACCCATGCTGATTCCTACAGAGTAGATTGCTAGTCTCCAGAAAAGACATTATACTCGAACATAATACGTGTTCCAAAATTTTACAACTGATCGACGTTAGAGATATAGGTCTATAGTTCTGCACATCTGTTCGACGTCCCTTCTTGAAAAAGGCGATGACCTGTGCCCTTTTCCAATCCTTTGGAACGCTACGCTCTTCTAGAGACCTACGGTACACCGCTGCAAGAAGGGGGCCAAGTTCCTTCGCGTACTCTGTGTAAAATCGAACTGGTATCCCATCAGGTCCAGCGGCCTTTCCTCTTTTGAGCGATTTTAATTGTTTCTCTATCCCTCTGTCGTTTGTTTCGATATCTACCATTTAGTCATCTGTGCGACATTCTAGAGAAGGAACTACAGTGCAGTCTTCCTCTGTAAAACAGCTTTGGAAGAAGACATTTAGTATTTCGGCCTAAAGTCAGTTATCCTCTGTTTCAGTACCATTTTGGTCACAGACTGTCTGGACATTTTGTTCTGATCCACCTACCGATTTGATATAAGAACAAAATTTCTTAGGATTTTCTGCCAAGTCAGTACATAGAACTCTACTTTCGAAATCATTGAACGCCTCTCGAATAGCCCTCCTCACACTACATTTCGCTTCGCGTAATTTTTGCTTGTCTGCAAGGCTTTGGCTATGTTTATGTTTGCTGTGAAGTTCCCTTTGCTTCCGCAGCAGTTTTCTAACTCGGTTGTTGTACCACGGTGGCTCTTTTCCATCTCTTACAATCTTGCTTGGCACATACTCATCTGACGCATATTGTACAATGGTTTTGAACTTTGTCCACTGATCCTCAACACTATTTGTACTTCAGAGAAAAATTTTGTGTTGAGCCGTCAGGTACTCGGTAATCTGCTTTTTGTCACTTTTGCTAAACAGAAAAATCTGCCTACCTTTTTTAATATTTCTATTTACGGTTGAAATCATCGATGCAGTAACCGCTTTATGATCGCTGATTCCCTGTTCTGCGTCAACTGTTTCAAATAGTTCGGGTCTGTTTGTCATCAGAAGGTCTAATATGTTATCGCCACGAGTCGATTCTCTATTTAACTGCTCAAGGTAGTTTTCAGATAAAGCACTTACCAAAATTTCACTGGATCCTTTATCCCTGCCACCCGTTATGAACGTTTGAGTCTCCCAGTCTACATCCGGCAAATTAAAATCTCCATCCAGAACTATAACATGGTGGGGAAATCTACTAGAAATATTTTTCAAATTATGCTTCAGGTGCTCAGCCACAACAGTTGCTGAGCCAGGGGACCTATAGAGACATCCAATTACCATGTCTCTGCCTGCTTTAACCGTGACCTTCACCCAAATCATTTCACATTTCGGATCTCCGTCAATTTCCTTCGATGCTATTGCTCTTCTTATCGCTATAAACACGCCTCCCCCTTCACTGTCTAGCCTGTCTCTGCGGTATATATTCCAATCTGAATTCAGGATTTCATTACTGTTTACGTCTGGTTTCAGCCAACTTTCTGTCCCTAGTACTATATGGGCGTTGTGACCGTTTATTAATGAGAGCAGTTCTGGAACCTTTCTATAGACGCCCCTGCAGTTTACTATTAGTACATTAATATTGTTCTTATTCTCTGTTGCATTTTGCCTACTCCTACCTTGCCGCGTCTCAGGAGGCATCTTGTCGGGTCTAGGGAGCGAATTCTCTAACCTAAAAAACCCCCATGTGCACTCCACACGTAATCCGCTACCCTTGTAGCCGCTTCCGGCGTATAGTGCACGCCTGACCTATTCAGGGGGACCCTACATTTCTCCACCCGATAGCGGAGGTCGAGAAATTTGCACCCCAGATCTCCGCAGAAACGTCTGAGCCTCTGGTTTAAGCCTTCCACTCGGCTCCAAACCAGAGGACCGCGATCGGTTCTGGGAACGATACTACAAATAGTTAGCTCTGATTCCACCCCGCGAGCGAGGCTTTCCGCCTTCAGCAATTCCGCCAACCGCCTGTACGAACTGAGGATGACCTCGAACCCAGACGGCAGGAGTCATTGGTGCCGACATGAGCAACAATTTGCAGTCGGGTGCACCCAGTGCTCTCTATCGCCGCCGGTAGGGCCTCCTCCACATCTCTGATGAGACCCCCCGTCAAGCAGACAGAGTGAACACTGGCCTTCTTCCCCTATTTCCCTAAGGGGCTCCATCACCCGCCTAACGTTGGAGCTCCCAATAACTAATAAACCCCTCCCCCCGTGTGCCTGATCGGACCTTGCTGAAGGAGCAGCCACATGTCCACTCACAGGCAGAGCGGGCGATGCCACACGGCCAGACTCCACATTTACCCTCCGCCTCGTGCGCCGCGAACGCCGCTGAACCCGCCACTCCCCTTGGGGAGAGGGTGGCCCAACCGCGCCCGGTACCCGCGAAGATGTCTCGACAGCAGGGACAGTGCGTGAAGCATGTAACACCTGGGGTGTACCTTGCGACGCACCAGACTCCCCACTGCCGCTACACTCCGAGGCAGCAGCCTGAAGACGGCTGACCGCGGCCATCAACACGCTCAGCTGTTCGCGAACAGTGGCCAGCTCTTCCTGCGTCCGTACACAGCAGTCACACATCCTTTCCATCCTAAGGAATGAATTTACTGAAGAGAGTTAATCAACTTTTAACTAGACTGCTAATTCACTAAAGACGGCTGATTATTGACTAAACTGTGATTGCTAGCCACTTCTTGTAGAAACCAATGAAAATAGCACTACCTGTCTCTGGACTGTATTCAAAACAAACACTAGCACTACTGGCACTATGGTTGACTAAAGGGACTCTCTCTGACTGTATTCAAAACAACCACGAAATCTATGGAATATTATTAATAGCACTCGACAATTAAAGCTTCATAAAAGCAAAAACACACGGAAGAAGAAATGACAAGTAAGAAAAATAAAGTTAATACTTAAATTAAGGTAGCTCGCTGCACAGCAGACGTGAAGCAGACTGAGATACTTCATATGAAAGACGCTGTATTTGGTGGGCGACGTCGGTAGGTTCCTCTATCATAATATATCATGAATGCGGCTTTAATTTCGACTGATAATTAGCGCCAATGGCAGAAATGACCAAACGCTCACACAAAAAAAGTTATGACTACATTTAAGGCTACAGAAGTTGGCGTCACATTCCCTGACAAACTTCATCAAAGAAAACATTGAAACACACTTGCGTCTCGAGCCCAAAGATTGTCTTGCTTGGGGTACACTATGTGATCAAAAACTATGTCCACACCTGTTAGTGAATATTACTATGAGCTGTGCCCAACCTTCGGCTGGAACACTACTTATCCTTCACTGTTGAGGTCTCTGTATGTCTGTAGAGGAATGGCAGTCCATTGTTCCTCACCGAAATCACAGAAGGTAGTGATGTTGGACTCTAGATTTTGGAGCAAAGTCAATGTCCTCACTCATTGCTCTATTGGATTCAGGTCAGTTCACTCGGGGAATGTTATTGTTCACGAACCGCTGCATCACCGATGCTGTTTTTGATATGGTGTCATCTCTTAAGTTTTCTCAGTGTGATTGATTAATAGTACCTTCTGGGTGTTCTGCAGAGTTGTTCTTTCCGTTTTGTCCATCACGTGGAAACAACAACTCGACAGAACACCCAGAAGCAAACCATAACAACAGTGTGAATTGTGAAGCTGATACAACCATCGTCTCTGAAATGTTCGTCTGATGTACGCAATGCACAACACTGTGAACTGTGCTCATATCCTTACTCAGAAAGTGATTTCTTAAGCGCAGTAAGTGGAGCACACCCTAACCAGGACAAACACCACCCCATGTCAAACACCAACTCTTCCGTACTGCACTGTTGCTACTATATACATTAGGAGAAATAGTGTGCTTCATGGCCACAGGCTATAACGTGATACATCACTCCAAATCGTTTGTTTCCATTCATTCATCGTGTGGATGCTCAAAGCATCGAATACATACCGACCAGCGCAGCGCAGCAAAACAGCATCAAGAAGGCGCTGACCTGCGCCAATGGAAAGAGAGGGCAGCGCCACACCTCCAGGAAGACAGAGTTCAGCGCTTGCTATCAACGCTGACTTATCCAGCTACATATCGCTGGTCGGGCCCAGTTCGGTTACAGACTTTGAGAGCATCAGTAATTAGTAATGGGAAGCCGATACTTAGCCTGCGTTCTGCGGGTGGCAATAGAGAGCAAAAGTAATAGTGTGTAAGAGGCACAGGAAAAATATCAAGCTACTTCATAACGAGAAGTAAAATGGGTGTTTCTTCCCTTTTAAGAAATAAGGAGTTTTATTAATCTGCAAGCGTTTGTACACATGATTTAGGATACCTGCCACAGGCCATGGAGCTTCTTTCCTTCCTTTCCACCCCCATTGTTTTTAATGCTCTGCGCACAATCATTGTGCTAGTTGGACTCCTGGTAGGATTTTGTACCTCACGAGTGATTTATTCCCCAGATTTCCTAATATTTTTTTTTTTTTTTTTTTTTTGGAAACATTACTACCATGCTCAGTGGTACCAGTCCCTCTGTATATGAAGTCTGCTTGCTCTTGGTGTAACTGTCGTTTCTTCTTTGCTTTTGCACTTTACAATCACATCAGCAACAGTCGACTTGGGCAGCTTTAAAAGGGCTTACAATGTTCCTGATAGATCTGTTACTCAGGTGACGTCTGATGGTTAATCGTAGTTCGAAGTGGCCTCGCTCTCCTGACCGACCAGATCTGACTGTGTAGTGCTTCTCTACTGACAGCACAATACTCCGCGCCTCCTTCTATACAAGCCGGCCCGCTTTTCGTGACGTCCAGAGCTCGATTTTACATAGTGTAAGGGTGTCCGGATGTTTTTACCAGCTGGTGTAAATCGATAGCTCCATCTCTGCTGAAGGCCGACACAATACAAATAGCGTTACGAAAACTAGAGTGATAAAATTTTGTTGTCATACCTTTAGGAAACTCAGCCAACGTTAAGTTGTTTATGCATATTTTTTAGATAACCTAGCAGACTGTAAATCACCGGCAACTGTAAAAGCCATCAATATCTATAAATAACAACGCATACTCACTAAAAAATCGTATAAAGTTTTTTAGTGTGTGTTGCATATCCATCGTTTCGGCGATCTGAATTAAGGCGTCCGCGTAGCAGCTGCCACACATGTGGGCGCAGATCGCCATCTAGCTTCTAGGTCAGTGGTTCCCGACCTGTCTCATACCACTACCCTTGACTGCAAACATTAGATAGTACCTCCCCTCTTCGCCTTCCCCCGCCCCTGCCATCTGTTCTTATCCATCCTCCTCCACATTATCACCAACTTTAACACCTAGCTAAACTGTAGAATGAAAGACTTGTCTTGGAACACTTTTATTTTTAAAATGGTGAAAGATGAACGATATTTAATTTGTGTGTGTTTGCGCGCGTGTGTGTTAGAAAAAAGGACAAAGGAATTCCTGGTGCATCGCAAGTACTACCCACATCTCCTTCCAGAAAAGAAAGCTAACTTTCCAGAGTGAAGGCAGACACTTGTTACAAAGCATGCTGCCCCTCCGTTATTACTCTGTACTGGTGCACTTGCCTGACCTGCACACCACAGCCCTATTTGAAATCAAACAATTTCAGATGTGTGCACTATACTTACTTTTCTTAAATATTTTCATAGCTGCGCTCCTTACTTATGAACTAGCATAAATTGGACAACATCACGCTGTTAATGCTTTATACCTGACCACAGCCGCTAATAGTAATAGTAATAATAATAATAATACTGTGTATAGTGCTTTAGTAGCCCTTGTGTAGTTACTGCTGTGTCAAGCTGTCAGTTAATTGATTTATCTGTTTGTTATGGCGCAGTTTCTGGACTACTGCAAGTACTATTTACAACTTGGAGAAGACAGTTTCATGGGATATTTATCATTTGTTACGTATATGTCTGACTCTTATCATCACCGATGTACGGAACAAAGCATGACATATGTCTGTCTCTAGTGGGTGCACTACGTGAGGAACCCGTAACCTCCACCGCATTAATGCTACTAACTGAGAAAAAACAATTGTTGGTAACTTACATTATCAGTTTAATAGTCTTACAAAATTGTGGTAACAGTAGTGATCTTTTGAAAATGTGGCGAATACAGTGGTGGACGGCCGAGGCAAGGAGCACCCTGCCGGCACTGTGACTTTTTTTTCCAAGTAAGGTCTCCCTGTTTATAGCGGAAATAGTCCACTGCGGCTCGAGAATAACAGGGCAAGGTGTTAAGAGTATCTGTGGCCACGTCACTGGTCTGCAGTTCTTGAACATATGCTTTCCGCATGATTTATTGAATTATCTGTTCGACAGCAGTGGTATCACAGTAGTGTAGGGGGTCTTTGACGCAAGAGGCAGATACCCGGTTACTGAATGAATACCGTTCATTATGCTAGACTGGTTGGTTTTGCCTCGCACCTTGGGTCTGCTATCCGTTTAGTCTAGCGTCGTCGCAGTAGTTGCTCTTAGCTCTCTGTAGACACGTTCTTGTCAATGGAGTTGCAAATGGTGAGCAGTTTGGATTTTGTACAGAGCTGCCGCTACTGCGAGCTCCTTGGCTGTTATGGCGAGTGTTCACTTGCTTAGGGAAATTATCTTACGGTGAAAAGGGGTACCGTAGGGTGTACAGCGACCAGGACTGCAATTCTCTGCAAGCTTCTGGACACCAGACGTTACAAATTAATTATGTGCTTTGTCTGGTCGGCTATGTGCACCTTCGACAGGCGCGGAGCAAGGTCAGTGTCGCCTGTCTCCGATCCCAACTCCTGCCACGGGAGAGCGGCCCACGTCAGTGCTTGCACCGTCATCACGGGGTATTGCTGTTATTCTGTGTGACTGACTTGTGGATAACAGCAAGCCGTGGGTCGTCAATTCTCCCTCTTCTCTCTGTCTGTGCTTATTGCTATAAGACCTCTTCACCTGACGTTTTATACACCTGAGGCGGGACGTGATTACAGATTTGTGCACGAATGTTGATAGAGCAAGATTATATTTGCGATTCTTGTTCAGACTTGTTTTTCGGGCGCCACACACTAGACAAAATCGGAGGATTGTGTCGTTAACGGCACTGCCTGTGAAAGTATTACATGCCATATCCATCCTGTCAAATATAGCAGGAAGTGTACTGGTAGTTTGTCACATTCAGTGTGAGCAAAGAAAAGAAGATTTCATAATTTGAGGTAAGGCACAACTGGCATGGCCTTTTCATATTAGTACCAGTGTGTTTTTAATTAAAAGTGCCCTAATTCTTAGCTAGATATGGTGCACCAAGTTTCTTAGGCCAGTTGGTTGCTTAGTTATGAGTCGTAGTGGTAGCTATGTAAACCTACCGCTGTTGAGCTGGCCTATTTCAAAATATATCCATCTTAAAGCGCGCTAACCTATTTAAGTTCTGCTACACGAGAGAAAAGTAGTTGGGTTGATGCTTTTGCATGTAGATAGCAAAGTGCTTAGCCGTACTCTTATGTATTAGCTGAAGTAACCTTAAGGTAATATTCTACGAAGTATCAATACGGCAGATTTGTCAATGTCTCAATTTTTGCAATGGATCTGTGGTCAGCCTGTACCAGTATGGTTTCACTTTTACCGTTAGGTTCTTGTATTACGTATGCACCTTTGGCATATGTCTTCAAACATTAATGAACAGTTTTAGTTGGATGATGTCTGATATTTGAAACCCTTTGTTAAATTTATAACGGTGGTATATTGCGTTGTTATAATGATTGGTTTGAAAGGAGCGAAAGTTCCTTTTTAGATGTCCATTGTTTTCATATATGAGGAGAACCATGTGTTTTGTGACTGTGATTCAGGTTCATTCTCTGTCTGTGTTTTATAGGCTTATACGTTTCTGGACTAGAGCAGAAGAAAATGGAGGTATTGACATGCGTGCTCCATTGGTACTTCGCAGAATATTACCTTAAGGTTACTTCAGCTAATATACAACAGTACCATAAATTTAAGTATTCGCTCTTTTATAGTTCTTTGTTTTCAAAGACTGGCATTGTGTTATTATTCTTTGATAAACGAGGCCTGAGGATGGCCGCAATGTGCCGTCGAAACAAGTCGTGTGACATAATAAAGACTTTCTCCATATACAGCTGTGGTAGTACTTTTTCTCATATAACGTCTCTAGTCTTGTTGTGCTGTCTGTCGTATTTGAAGGGTGGTAACGTTGTAAACGGGCCCTGGTTCTTATACTGATCCGTGGTGCCTGACGTTGTCTGTTAAGCTGACATGCTCGCATCTACGAAGTAGCATTCGATATTACAATCGCAAATGAATTCTTCAATAAAGGTTATTCTCCCAACTTAGTCAGTTGCTAAAATCCAGCCTTTCACTGCCATCCACTAAAAACTGGGTCCAGTAGAAAAAGCAGACTTCATAAAGAGATTGATTGGAGGAATCATTAGAAAATGTAATTCTCCAGCACATTAGACAGTTTCTAGACCAAGCATTAGTAAAGCGAATGAAGAAAATCTAAACAACACTGGCACGCAACTTGCTATTCGGAGAGCGTCACTGCTCCAACTCCAATGGTAAACGCTTCAGGAAACAATACATCATGCAGAAGCTTACAGTTCAAACTACGAGAACGTACGTTCCATGAGGAATGAGGCAGTACATATAAACTAAAAAGCCAATGAAACTGTTATCGTGTACGGCCCCCGCGAGCACGCAGAAGTGCCGCAACATGACGTAGTATGGACTCGACTAATGTGTGAAGAAGTGCTGGAGGAAACTGACCATGAATCCTGTAGGGCTGTCCATAAATCCGTTCCCCCCAGGGGCTCGTCACTCTTTGGTGAGTTCGTGCTTGGCTACCACGGGCCCCTGCCTTTGGAGCACTTTTTCACTTCTGTGCTGCATGTCTATCCTCTTTCTATTCTTTTTTCCCTCCCTTGGGGAACATTTCTGGGGTACTCTTGGGAATGTTCTTCATTCTGTCGGTGACGTGCGAAGAGTCTCGCCTTTGTTTTTCGCTCCCTTTTCCTTTCTTCGTTTTCCTTCTCCTCTCATTCCTCCGCTTCGGCGTTTGAGAATTCCTTTTTTTTATTCTTCCTCCCTGTGCGCTCCCGAAGGCCAGCTCACGGGTCTGACGCGTAACAGAAGACTGGGTAACGCGTAATTCCCAGCTGCAGGTCGACAGCTGCAGGGTTCGCACGTACCCCCTGTTAACAGTCCAGGCCCAGGGAGGCCGTTTGGTCCCTCCGTCAGGTGCTCAGGAGGTGGGTGCCCCCAGTTGGAAGGAGCGCACCATCGGAGACGCTGGCAATCATGGGGGATTTCCTCATGATGAGTCAATCATCTTCCCACTCATCTTCTACAAAACGTAAACGCAACGAGGCTAATGATTCAAAGACTCTTCCCGCTGCACCACGGTTCCTCATGGTCTCACTTACTGAAGATGGTCAGCCATTCACCATGGTAAATCCGTTTATTATTCAAAAAGGTGTAGATGCAATTGCTGGCCCTGTGAAATCCTGGACTATGCTTTTCGAGAGCACTTCAGATTCTCAAGCAGAACTGCCTGCTGCCTTGCTTCTCCACACTTACCCTGTTCATGTCGAGACCCACAGAACTTTGAATTCTTCCCATCGTGTAATTTACACCAGGCTGCTCGACGGTCTAACCGAGGCCAAAATACAATATTACCTCTCTAATCAGGCTGTCATTGCCAGTCATCGTGTAATGAAAAAGGTAGATTCCTCCTTAGTGCCTAACTGCACTCTCTTTCTCACATTTGATAGAGGTGTTTCCATCCAAGCTCAAAGCAGGCCATGAAATTATCACCATCTGGCCATACATTCTGAACCTGATGTGCTGCTACCAGTGTCATTATTTTAACCACACTAGAACATCTTGTCGACACACAGCCATATGTGTCACCTGTGGTAGGGATGCACACGAGGGCAGTTGCCCATCTCCTTCACCCCACCTCTCAGGAGTGTCCAGTGATTCTTGAAGAGTGGACTGTTCAAGAGATTCAGGTAAAGGAAAAGGTGCCTTATCCAGTTACTCGCAAGTTACTGGCTAGTCGCAAACCCTGTGTTCTCCTGTCTGGTACCTATAGTTCTGTTGTTGTTACCCCATGCGACTTCCAGTTCAGCTCTGAGGTTGTGAAATAGCCCATTGGCGAGGTGGTATCGCCATCCCCCCATCCAGCTGTGCTACAAGCCGTCAAACTCTCACCTCAAGGGGTGAAATCAACAGCTACACAACCAGTAGGCTGAAAAGAACAGAAGGAGTACTCCTTTGAAGACTTCCTCCATCCCTCTAGCCAAACAACACCCGAGTCTTCATCTACCCGGAAAGGCTCGAAGAAGTTCTCCAAAGGCAAACGGTCTTCTCCTTCGCTACCTTGAAGATCCTCTTCGATGGTGTCGGCACATTATGACTTCGCTTGGCCGGCCTTCGTGTCGTCTGTGCGCACCAACAACCGTTTTTCGGAGTTCACAGACAGTCCGCAAAAGTAATCTGATGCTTCTGTGGACCCCATGGAGCAGGATCCTGCTGCTTCTGTGCCCGGTAGTAGCGCCTCTTCCCCCGCTCTCACTCGGCAGCCGCCGAGGTGACACCCCCGCGTCTCTTCATCGTGACTCTCCTCCAATGGAACTTTTGCGGCCCTCGGTCCCACAAAGAGGATTTACAGCTACTTCTAGCGTCGTAACGTCCCCTTGTACTCTGCCTTAGGAAACGAAATTGTGCACTCACGACCGCTTTGAGCTTTCACATTTCTTACCATGTCGTTTTGACCGTCCCCCTGAGGTCAGCATTCCTCTCATGGGGGCGTCATGCTGCTCATACAGGATGACATTCATAGTCAGCCCATCTCGCTGACTGCCATCTTCAAGCTGTGGCAGTTCGCCTTTTCTTACCCCACCTGACTTTTCCCCTCTGTACTATATATGTCCCCCCATCATTCGCTGTCACCAGGGCAGACTTCCTTCAACTTATTGGGCAGCTGCCTCCCCCATTTTTGCTACTCGGTGACTTAAATGTACATCATCCCCCTTGGGGTTCTCCTAGGACCTGTCAGAAAGGTGTCCTCTTGGCTGACCTTCTTAACCAACTTAACTTCTCCTGCCTTAACACTGGAGCACTCACTTTCCTTTCCGATTCCTCAAGCACCTATTCCCATTTGGACCTATACCTCTACACTGCCGAGCTTGCCTATCGTCTTGATTTGTCCGTTCTTTCTGACAGCTATTCGAGCGACCATTGCCTGTGTGCTATCTATTCGCTAACCCCTACAGCATCCACGTGCACGCCTAAATGGCGGCTTCCTAGGGCTGACTGGCGGCTTTACTCCTTCCTGGCGACTTTCGAAGAACAAGATTTCCCCAGTTGTGATGCCCAGGTCGAATATCTCACAAACGTTATCCTTACTGCTGCAGAACGTTCCCTCCCCCGCACTTCTTCTCTACCACGTCGTGTCCCAGTCCCTTGATTGACTGAGGCATGGCGGGCGCAATTCGCCCACGTAGAAGTGCTCTCCGCGTTTTTAACCACCACCCTTCGGTGACAAACTGCATTCATTATAAACAGATGCGTGCAAAGTGTCATCGCGTTCTTCGCGATAGCAAAAGAGCTAGCTGGATACCATTCATTAGTTTTTTAACAGTTCCACACCTTTCTCTGTCGTGTTTGCCAACCTCCGACGGCGCTCTGGAATCAAGATCCATTCCTCAATTTCCGGCCTGAAAGTCGCTGACGATGTCATCGTGGATCCTATTGCTATCTCCACCACCTTGGGCTGCCATTTTGCGGAAGCTTCGATCTCTTCTCACTATCACCCTGCTTTCCTCCATCGGAAACGAACGGAGGAGGCTCAGGCGATGCCCTTCTCCGAATCGTGAGTGCTACAATTCCGTCTTTACTATGAGGGAGCTAGATCATGCTCTCATTTCATCCCGATCCTCTTCCCCAGGGCCAGACGCCATCCATATTCAGATGTTACAGCATCTTTCGCTTGGGAGCTCTGCTTAACATGTACAACTGCATCTGGGCAGAGGACACATTTCCTGGACGCTGGCGTGAAGTCATCATCATACCCTTACCTAAGTCTGGTAAGGATAAAATCCTTTCTTCTAGCTACCGCCCCATCTCTCTTACCGGCTTGAAAGCATGATTAATGCCTGACTGGAGTGGTAGCTCGAGTCTCGACATTTACTAATGAATGCAGACTGTGGATTTCGAGTGCAGCGTTCTGCAGTTAACCATCTTGTTACTTTGTCCACCCATGTCATGAACGGTTTTCTTGCCCACCCATGTCATGAACAGTTTTCTGCGGAAATCCCAGACTGTGACCGTGTTTTTCGATTTGGAGAAGGCCTACGTCACCTGCTGGAGAACTGGAAGCCTCTGTAACTCTTTATACACGGGGTTTCCGTGGGCGCCTGTCCTTTATTCGTGCATTTTTACGAGGCCGAGTTTTCAAGTTGCGTGTGGGTTCTGCCTAGTTGGATATCTTTATCGAGGAAAATGGTGGGTCTCAGGGTTCCGTCCTGAGCGTCGTTCTCTTTACTAACGCCATGAACCCTATAATGACCTGTCTCCCGCCATACGTCTCTGGCTCTCTTTTTGTAGACAATTTTGCCATCTATTGCAGTTATCCACGGACCTGTCTCACTGACGGCGTCTTCAGCGCTGTCTTGATCGTCTTGGAGCGTCGACAATGGCTTTCGCTTTACTTCTGACAAAATCGTCTGTATGCATTTCTGGCTGCGCAATTTGTTTCTTCCACTGTCTCTACATCTTGGGCCTATTGCCTTTCCGTTCGTTTAAAATACGAAATTTTTGCAGCTCATGCTCGACCCGAAACTCTCTTGGTCCTCCCATGTGTCTTACCTGGCAGCCTGCATTACGCGGTCCCTCAATTTCCTACGTGCCCTACTTCCTGGGGTGCTGATCGAACCACTCTCCTTCGTTTGTATAGGTCCTTTGTCCGTTCGAAACTCGACTATGGGTGCTTTGTTTATGCGTCTGCACGCCCATCCCTCTTACGCCGTCTCAACACTATCCACCACCGTGGCACCTGTTCGGCCACGGGCGTCTTTTACACCAGCCAGGTTGAGAGTCTGAATGCACAAGCTGCTGAACTACCACTGTCCTACCGCCATGTCTTTCTCCTCAAAACGTTTGCAAGCCGTTTGTGTGCTATGTGTTGCCACCCCTCCTATGCCTCCTTCTTTGATGATTCCTTTGATCGTCAGTATGGGGCTCGTCCCTCTTCTCTGTTACCTCTTGGAGTCCGCTTTTGCCACTTGCTATGGTGGCTTAACTCCACACTACCTGCAACGTTCACGATGGGTGTGAACACACCACCACCTTGGCTTCGCGAAGCGGCCCATGTTGACCTTGGGCTTCATTCGCTTCCTAAGGACACTACTCCAGCTTCGGTCTGTCGCCTCCAGCATCACGACGACCTTCGCATGCAACTTCGCAATAGCACCTTTGTCTACAGTGATGACTCTCGGACTGACCATGGGGTCGGTTGTGCCTTCATCACTGGCATCCTTGTCTTTCGATATCGGTTTCCGGAGCACTCCTCAGTGTTTACAGCCGAGCTCTTTGCCATGTATCAGGCCACGGAGTACATCCGGCGACACAACCTTTCCAGTTGTGTCTGCTCAGACTCAATCAGTACCCTCCGAAGCCAAAGTGCGCTGTACATTTCTCACCCCTCAGTGCAGTGGGTCAAGGCAAACTGTCACTTGCTCGCTCTTCGTGGAGCCATGTCATGTTTCTGTGGGTCCCTGGTCATGTCGGTCTGCCAGGAAACGAGGCTACTGACGCTGCTGCTAGGTCTGCAGTCCTCATACCTCAGCCCGCAAGTACCTATATTCCCTCCAAAGATCTCTTTGTGGCCATCTGTCAGGAGATTGTCTCTCTTTGGCATCGCCAATGGTCCTCCCTCCACGAGAATAAACTTTAGCTCATTAAGGCTCTACCAGCGCCTTGGACGACCTCCCCTCGGCCCCCCCGCCGGGAGGAGATTCTTTAACTCATCTGCTTATTGGGCACTGCCTTTTTAGCCATCGTCATTTGCTAAGTGGCGCTACCGTATCATTTTGTACACATTGTGCTCAAATTTTAACTGTCCACTACTTCCTGCTGGAATGCTCTTTGTTTTAACGATTTACGTTCCAGCTTGTGTTTGCCCTCTGATTTATCAGATTAGCGAATGACGCGCAGGCTGTAGACCGCATTTTATATTTTTCCCCGCCGAAGCAATATGACGAAGGCCATTTAATTTTTAGTTTTGGGCCTCCATTTCTGCATGGTGTTTTTTAGACGTTTTCCACTTGCCGGTTTTAAGCTGCCTCCTGTTCTGTCCATAGGGACTGACGTATAGTCGTTTAACTCCTCTCTGTGATCAATAGTTTTGACTTGGGCTCGTACAATCCCTGCTGTTTTTTGCACCCTAAAGCAAACCAAAACAAAACATAAATCCGTAAGAGTACGAGGGGGTGGAGATCTCTTCTGAACAGCATGTTGCAAGGCTCCTAGATATGCTCACTAATGTTCATATTTGGGGAGTTTAGTGGCTAGGGGAAGTGTTTAAACTCAGAAGAGTGTTTCTGGAACCATTCTGTAGGAATTCTGGACGTGTGGGGTGTCGCATTGTCCTGCTGGAATTGCGAAAGTCCGTTGCAATGCACAAATGACATGAATGGATGCAGGTGATCGGACAGAATGCTTGCGTACGAGTGGCCTGTCAGAGTTGTATCTAGACGTATCAGGGATCCCATATCACTCCAACTGCAGACGCCACAGACCATTACAGAACCTCCACCAGCTGGAACAGCTCGCTCCATGGGTTCATAAGGTTGTCTCCATACCCGTATATGTCCATCCGCTCGATACAATTTGAAGCGAGACGCGTCCGACCAGGCAACATGTTTCTAGTCATCAACAGTCCAATGTCGGTGTTGATGGGCCCAAGTGAGGCGTAAAGCTTTGTGTCGTGCAGTCACAAGGGTACACGAGTCGGCCTTCGGCTCCGAAAACCCATATCCATGATATTGCATTGAATGGTTCGCATGCCGACACTTTTTCATGGTCCAGCACTGAAATCTGCCGCAATTTGCGATAGGATTGCACTTCTGTCACGTTGAACGATTCTCTTCAGTCGTCGTCGGTCTCGTTCTTGCAGGATCCTTCACCGGCCGCAGCAATATCGGAGATCTGATGCTTTACGGGATTCCGGATATTCACGGTACACTAATGAAATGGTTGTACGGGAAAATCCTCACTTAATCGCTACCTCGGAGATGCTGTGTCCTATCACTCGTGCACCGATTATAACACCACGTTCAAACTTACTTAAATCTTTCTAACCAACCACTGTAGTAGCAGTAACCGATCTAACAACTGCGCGTGACACTTGTTGTCTTATATAGCGTTACCGACCACAGCGCCGTATCCGGCCTGTTTACATGTCTCTGAATTTGGCGCTTCAGTATACATCGTGAATCGATGGCGAGTGTAGAAGAAATTGGGAGCGGGAAGGAGTCATACAGAGGCTTAAAAAAACTGTTCTTTCTCGTTCTCAAATGTAACAGGATACGAGGGCTACGGTAGTGACATCATAAATACAGTCCGCAAAGTCCAATGAGTTGACTGCAGAGCGCAGAAGAAACATTCGTGGTTTTTTCTTCAAGTGGAATAATGTTAAGCAGTGGCTGTCTGCTGCGTCAGAGGAGTACGGTTTCGCTGCAGCGCGTGTGGCGTGCGCTTTGGACACGCGCAGTGCACGCTGATTTGCATCAGTACAATGGACAACGCGGCCGTCATACGGCACGGCGCAGACCGCCTGCTTCTGGAGGCTGCACCAGACCCGCGTGGGCGGCACGCCCTCTGTCCCCACACGCAACAGCCTCTGGCTGCCTACTTTGCGTTTCTCGTCACGCCAGAGGGAGTCAAGGTGTAACGTTGTCGCGGATCTCGGCTATAAATAAACTTTCTTTTTTGGGAGGGGGAGGGAGATTATCTGTCCTTAGTTTGGTGCAGTGCTCCAAGAATTCCTCTCTTGTGCCAACGTCCTGCATTCAATGACCTCCACTATTTTTTAATGTGTTACGATCTTACCCTCTACAGCTCCATCAATTAGCATGAAAGTTATTCCCTGATGTGTCAACACATGTCTTGTCGTCCTGTTCCTTCTTCTTGTCAATCCGCTCCCCATTATCCTCTCTTCGCCGATTGTGCGGAGCACCTTCTCTTTTATCAGTCCAGTTTAAGAAAAAAAAAAAGAAAATGGTTCAAAGGGCTCTAAGCACTCTGAGACTGAGGTCATGAGTCCCCGAGACTTAGAACTACTTAAACCTACCTAACCTAAGGACATCACACACATCCATGTCTGAGGCAGGATTCGAACCTGCGACCGTAGCAGCAGCGCGGTTCTGGACTGAAGCGCCTAGAACAGCTGGGCCACAGCGGCCGGCTCAAATTTTCGACATCCTTCTATAGCACTACATCGTAATAACTTCGATTCTAGTTTCTCCGTTTTTCTAGAGTAGATTAGATTACATTCAATTTTCTTTCCATAGACCCAAAAAATGAGATGATTCTAGTGAGCGCGGAACAAATAAGAAAGTATAACGTAAAAAACATAAAACATTTGAGTATAATACTTACTACCCTGATCATTTGTCAGGTGATTCACAAAAGAGGCGAATACAATACAGTAAACTGAAACAGCTAACATTTACAGAATTAATAAGCTGTCAGAATGAAACATACTTATGTCCTATTAATAAATTTATCATACACAAAATACCTAATCTTGATTGTTGTGACCAAGTGCTGTCAAAACTGAAATCTAAAAGGCATTTTTACTTAAGCTGGCCTAACAGTCTCTGTTAAGACATTCATCTATAGACTAGAAGGAGTTGCCTATCAGAAAGTCTTTCAAATTCTGTTCAAACCGTGCTTTATCTGAAACCAAGCTTTTAATGGTTGCTGGCAATTTATTGAAAATGTGTGTTCCTGAATACTGGACCCCTTTTTCGACCAAGGTAAGTGATTTTAGGTCTTTATGTAGAGTCTTCTTATTCCTAGTATTGATACTATGTATTGAGCTATTGCGTGGAAATAGTGATATATTACTTGCAACAAATTTCACTAAGGAATAAATATACTGGGAAGCAGTGGTTAGAATACAATGTTCCTTGAACAGGTTCCTACATGATGTTCTTCAATTACATCATAAATTATTCTTATTACACTCTTTTGTAGGCTAAAAACATTTGCTCGGTTTGATGAGTTATCCAAGAATATTGTGGTATCGATAGCAACGATACCACGGAATAGTCTCTCAAGTTGGCACTACGAGAGACACCGACGACAGCGCCCTCTAGCAGGTGCTGTCGAGGTCTACGAGCTCCGCGACTGCTTCAGCCCATTTGATCAGGTGCAACCAGCCAGGACACTTCGCTTCAGCATCGCACCTACATACAAAGTTATGTAATCGTTTATCACCTTGTTTTTGCACCAGTAAACCACTTTCGGGCAGTACCGACTTCTATTACCTTTTCTCGTTTCTACACACGCGCCGCTTCCCAGGCGGGATACAAAAAATATGATCCCGTGTGACGTAATGGAATGGAAGTAAGAGAAGCATGCAAGTTTTTTTTGTTTTTTTGTTTTTTATATTCACATCTCCTACACCTGACGTCATTCTCCCTGCAAATACAGACTTGTTTGGGCGCTTAAGCAATTCTGTGGTATGCCCTTCCCAACCGAATTTATTATCGAGTTGTAATCCCAGAAGTTTAATAATGTCAACCCCTTCGATCTGCATGTCCTCATATTACTAATGTCAATGAAAATTTGATTGTCAGTTGTTTCTAAATCTGTACTTGTCTTGCTACTTATTGCAATGTTTGTATCATCTACAAACAAAACAAACTTAGCATCTGGCGATGTAACAGACGAAAGGTCATTAATGTACACAAGAAGAAGCAATGGACCCAAGATGGAACCTAGACAAAATTCACATGTAATTAATTCCCAATCAGATGAAGATTGACTGCTTACTGTACAGATATTTCGCAACGACAATCTTTCGTTCATGTTAGCTAGTCGTCCAAATTAAAGCCAATGCCTGATACTAGTACACTTCTTTTGATCAGGAATGTCTTCCTTACCTGTCTGCTCTTTATATTCTTCTTTGTTCGTCTGTCACTTTACTTTGCTTCCAAGCCATCAGAGTTCCTTTCTTCACTCGTCTGCTCCGTGATCCCAAATTTTTAGTTTAATTCTTTTTACGAACCTCATTTCTACTACTCCCTATCACTTTGCCTTTCAACAGATTACTGTCAAACCATAGTGCGTCCTCTTCAGACTGTCCACTCCGTTTTACAAGTTATGCAGTTCTTCGTCACTTTGGCTGAGAACAATGAAGACATCAGCGAATGTTATCATTGCAGACATTTCACTTTTAATTTCAATTACAGTCTCGAATTTTTTTTTATTTTAGGGATTGCTTCTTCGATGTGTAGATTCACCAACCGTTTCTAATCCTACCACTTCGTTCTTGGTTTTCCATTTCTATTTTTTACTTTCGGTTCTTCTACATTACTTAAAAATAACTTGAACTTAGCCCTATACACCCATTCATCCATTTATTTGTGTGAAAGGGGAATACACTGCCTCTGCTGCCGTAGCCCATTGACGCCAAATTTCGCCGCACTGTCCTAACGGATATGTTCGTCGTATGTGCTGTATTGATTTCTGCTGTTATTTCACGCATTACTGCTTGTCTGTTACCACTGACAACACTACACTGCTCTCAGTCGTTAAAAGAAGGATGTCGGGCACTTCGTTGTCCATAGTGAGAGGTACTGCCTAAAATATGGTGTTCTCTACACATTCGTGACACTGTGGATTTCGGAATATTGAATTCCCTAACGATTTATGAATTGGAATGTCCAATGCGTCTGGCTCCAAGTACCATTCCGCGTTCGTAGTATGCTAATTCACGTCGTCCTGTTATAATCACGTCGGAAACCTTGCACATGAATCACCCGAGTTCAAATGACAGCTCCGCCATTGCACCGCCCTTTTACACTTTGTATACGCGATACTACTGGAATCTGTGTATGTGCATATCGTTATTGTGATGTCGTCAGTCATACGACCACACCGCCGCCTGAGAGATCGACCCGCCGGATGCGATTCTCTCGATAAACGGAACAGAAGAACGGCTGTGTTAGCCAAAGAGTACACAGCCAGTCGCAGTACTTACGCTCGCAGCGAGCATAAATACACTACTGCCCTTAAAATTGCTACACCACGAAGATGACGTGCTAAAGACGCGAAATTTAACCGACATGAAGAGGATGCTGTGATATGCAAATGATTTGCTTTTCAGAGCATTCACACAAGGTTGGCGCCGGTGGCGACACCTACAACGTGCTGACGTGAGAAAGTTTCCAACCGATTTCTCATACACAAACAGCAGTTGACCGGCGTTGCTAGGTGAAACGTTTTTGTGATGCCTCGTGTAAGGAGGACAAATGCCTACCATCACGTTTCAGACTCTGATAAAGGTCGGATTGTAGCGGTGGTGGTGGTGGTTAGTGTTTAACGTCCCGTCGACAACGAGGTCATTAGAGACGGAGCGCAAGCTCGGGTTAGGGAAGAATTGGGAAGGAAATCGGCCGTGCTCTTTCAAAGGAACCATCCCGGCATTTGCCTGAAACGATTTAGGGAAATCACGGAAAACCTAAACCAGGATGGCCGGAGACGGGATTGAACCGTCGTCCTCCCGAATGCGAGTCCAGTGTGCTAACCACTGCGCCACCTCGCTCGGTGGATTGTAGCGTATCGCGATTGCGGTTTACCGTATCGCGACATTGCTGCTCTCGTTCGTCGAGATCCAATGACTGTAAGCAGAATATGGAATCGGTGGGTTCAGGAGGGTAATACGGAACGCCGTGCTGGATCCCAACGGCCTCGTATCACTAGCAGTCGAGATGACAGGCATCTTATCCGCATGGCTGCAACGGATCGTGCAGCCACGTCTCGATCTCTGAGTCAACAGATGGGGACATTTGCAAAGACAACAGCCATTTGCACGAACAGATCCACGACGTTTGCAGCAGCACGGACTATCAGCTCGGAGACCATGGCTGCGGTTACCCTCGACGCTGTATCACAAACAGGAGCGCCTGCGATAGTGTACTCAACGACGAACCTGGGTACACGAATGGGAAAACGTCATTTTTTCGGATGAATCCAGGTTCTGTAAACAGATGTTTGGCGACATCGCGGTGAACGCACATTGGAGGCGTGTATTCGTCAGCGCCAAATTGGCGTATCACCCGGCTTGCCACTGGTTACATGTCTCGGTCATCTCTTGTTCGCATTGACGGTACTTTGTATAGTGGACGTTACATTTCAGATGTGTTATGACCCGTGGCTCTACTCATCATCCGATCCCAGCGAAATCCTACATTTCAGCAGGATAATGCACGACCGCATGTTGCAGGTCCTGTACTGGCCTTTCTGGATACAGAAAATGTTCAACTGCTGCCCAGAGCACCACATTCTTCTGATCTCTCGCCAAATGAATACGTCTGGTCAATGGTGGGCGAGCAACTGGTTCGT
Organism: Schistocerca gregaria; assembly: GCF_023897955.1. Lineage (NCBI taxonomy): Eukaryota > Metazoa > Arthropoda > Insecta > Orthoptera > Acrididae > Schistocerca > Schistocerca gregaria. Next base: position 798,992,018 of record NC_064921.1, on the reverse strand, counting down.
CACAAATACGCCAGTCACTACTCTTGATCAAGAGTGGTATCGTGTGCTGCATGGGCAGCTGTACCTGTAAACGCCATCCAAGCTCTGTTTGTCTCAATTCCCAGGCGTATCAAGGCCGTTATTACGGCCAGCGGTGGTTGTTCTGGGTACTAATTTCTCAGGATCTATGCACCCAAATTGCGAGAAAATGTAATCACATGGCAGTTCTAGCATAATATATTTGTGCAATGAATACCCGTTTATCATCTGCATTTTTTCTTGGTGTAGTAATTTTAATGGCCAGTAGTGTACTTTCTTATTCTGTGCTCCTGCTAATTAATTGTGTTTTCTTGTTGTAGCTACCAAGCAGTCTTGGCATAGTAGAACGCACGTTTCCACCTCCTTAGCTACCTCATATTTGCCACCACATGTAGATGGATTCGATTATGGTGGAAGATCGAAAGCCATCAGTTATCCCATGACTTTCGTCACCTCATTGTAGAATGAGCAGGCAGGCTTCCACAACATCTGTAGCTGCGACAGTTCCTGCGGTGCAGGCGCCGGCACCTGCCAGTAACGGCCGGGGCACCCAGAGCCGGTGGCCGCGGCGGCCGAGCACAAAGTTGTGGCGGTCCTGCCACAATGTCTGCGCGTTCCGCATTTAGCGCGCTCCGGGACACAGAGCAGAGCCGGCAGGTTCTGCCGCTGGCCCGATGGCCGCCTTGGCCGCAGGATGTTTACGTCGCGCGTCCTGCGCACCCTTGGGCCGCGGCACGTACTCTGCGCCGGCTTCCAGGAAGCGTCAACAAGTTGTCACGCGCCGCCCACCAAAGCGGCCGGCCGCCGCTAATATTAACCCCGCCCACCTCTTGCCCTCGCCGTGCGGACTAGGCGGCCCACACCGTCGCAGCTGGGCCCCTAGCAAGTATCCGGGAGCTGCCGCGCTAATAGTCCGCCGTAACTCGCCGCCGCGTGCTTTCCCTAAACTGCCTGCGGTAACAGCTGGCAGGCAGCGGGTTCCCTGCTCACACTCAAAGTCGTCAGCTGCACACACACACACACACACACACACACACACACACACACACACACACACAAACACAAACACACACACACACACATTAGTCCTTCATACAAGGGTCGTTCAATAAGTAATGACCCACATTTTTTTTTAAAAAAGTCATTCATATACATGGACAAACGTGACCCACCAGGGTAGCCGAGAGCGCTACCACTTTGCTTCCTGGACTTGGGTAAGCGCGCCGGCCCCGCATCTAGTCCGCCCAGCGGCCAGCCTGGATATGGTTTTTAGGCGGTTTTCCACATCAAACTAGGTGAATACCAGGCTGGTCCCCACGTTCCGCCTTAGTTACACGCCTCGCAGACATTTGAAACACGATTTACACTAGGCGCAGACAGCTGGGGTACACTGATTCCAACCTGGGGGGGGGGGGGGGGGGGGGGTTACGGGGTGGCGGCAGGAAGGGCATCTGGCCATCCCTAAAACTAACCTTGCCAAATCCTTTGTAACCACGCCGACCCTGCGATCACTGAGGGACTATGGCGTAAGCAAAAGAAAGAAAGATAGAAGTACATAGACAAACGTCCTTGTTGGTGCTTCACATTTGAAATTTGTTCTGTGTGCCGTTGAAGTTTCGAAGCGTTCTGACAGATGGTAGAGCCGTAGTACAGCGTCAAAATGGCGTCTTCATACGACTCACGTTCCAAGCAGGGTGTTGTTATTGAATTCTTGTGTGCAGAAAAAGAGACCATGATGATCATCGATAAACGTTTGTGTGCAGTGTATGGCGATGCTGCAGCTGATAGGAGTACAGTTGGGCGATGGGTAAAGAAAGTTACAGCCTCAGGAAACGCAGATACAGAGCTCCATGAGCAGCCGCGCTCTTGACGTCCTGTCACAGCCACTGTTCCAGACATGCTGAATCGTGCAGATGCCATTATTCGTGCCGACCGGATCATCACAATTCGACAATTGGCTCTACAGTTGTCGGTCGGTATCGGAAGTGCGTTTGTAATGATAGGATATTCAAAGACGTGCTCACGATGTGTTCCACGAATGCTCGCAGCGGACCACAAGATTCAAAGAAAGGCCATTTCACTTGAATTATGGGAGCGTTTTTAGACCTACGAAGAGGCCTCAGAGAACACACTTTGAAGATGACGAGAGAGTAATGCAGTAAAAACATGGCTACGCCTACAGGAGAAGAGCTTTTATGAGTAGGGAATACATACTCTTCCACACCATTGATGTACGGCCACAGAACGTGATGGAGACTACGTAGAAAAATATGACGTAGACAAGGCATGTTGATGTGTATTGTCACCAACTTCTAACTCTTAAAAAAATAAATAGGTTCTGAGAAAAAATGTGGGGCATTTCTTATTGAACGACCCTCGTACTTTTATCTGGTACAGTCTGAAGGGGTGTACTGAAAACTGCGTCCAGTGAAATTTGCGCCCAGAATGTATCGAGCAAGGATCCCGTTGACCGGCAGGTAGGATGGACGATACCAAGGGATTTCCGAGTTCGCATTTTCAAGCCATACTATACAGAACGCTGGGAACCGAGAAGGTCAATGTTAAGAGTCGATTGACAGCTTTTTACAAGAATTAGATACACGTTGCAAAACCATGCACGTATATTAGATGTCGTTTGAGTTACATGTCTTTGATTAGAACTTCAGGAATGAAATTTCCCGTAATCATACAAAAATCAGTTGCCAATTATTATGAGATACCTGAAGAAGGTATCCTTTCAGAATTTTCGGAAATAAGAAGATATTTTCCCCGAAACTCTTCCCAAGTTTATGTTGTGAAGATTTTTCTTAGCTCTGTGTGATTCTATAGCGCTGTCGAAGAGAATTCTTTTTTTTTTTTCGAAAGCCGAATTAATTAAGAATTGTTTTCGGTCCTCTGTGAGTCAAGCACGACTAATTCAGCATTTGATCAATAAACAATAGGCCGGCTAAAGATATCGATTTTGAAGGCTACGACAGGGTCTGCAGCCCAAAATAATGAAGTATTTCTAAGCTACGTGCTAGTCTTTTGTCACAAAGCAGATATTTGGTTTATTTTTCTGCTTCCTTAATAATCAGTTTAATTGTCTTTTTAATGAGTTTTACTTATTCGTTCTCACCTGATTACTTAAACACACATATGAAAGATACTACACGGCTAACAGGACAAGGCAGCCCTCTAGTGTGACGATAGCGGCGGTTTGATGCAGTTCTTGGCACTAAGCGATCTCGCGACGGTCACTGTTTTTCGATGGAATATTTTATTCCATTTGACAAACACGTTATATTTTTACAGTTTAAATTTTATTCTTGTGATAATTTCAATTTGGCAAGAGCATTTTTGCTCAAATGTGTCTCACCTCTGGTGTGATTACATGTAATGCTACGTAATTTTTATTCTGATGAAGACCGCCTTAGTGCTGTCGAAACCATGGTCAATTTGACAATAATTTTATGCATCCGAGGTGGCTGTACATACATTCTGTAATGAAGATAATACTCCTTGTATTAATGAACAGATACGTTTCAACAAGCTGCCACAAGGTTTGAAAACTTGTGAACCAAAGCTGTTCCAAAGGAAGTTAAAAGTCTTCTTAGTAAATAAATGTTTATGTTCATTCAGCGAATTCTAATCTACTTACCCTCTCTTGTAGCACATAATATAATTAGAATACTAAAACAAATGTATGTACCATTACTGTATGTAAGCGCTGTCTAAAGTAATGCTATCTATAGTAATTTACTCAATGTTTGCAAAAAGCATCAACTTGATGGCCTACATGCAAAAAATTTAATTCGATAAATAAATTTTTCCATGAAGACAGTGCCCGTCTTGTCTCACAGTGTGATAAATGTGTTGGCAATTATGTCGATTACTTTTGAAATAATAATAGTTTGCTTACTTTTTTGCCATGTGTCCCGTTTTGATTTGACTGTCCCTTATAAATGACTCACTATTTGTATAAAAATATGATGACGGTAATATAGCTCAACTACTAGGGGTAGGAGTCGGGGCTGAGAAGGTGTGATATCCAAAAATGTTAGGTAACGGCCCTATTAACATAAAATCCACAGTTTCCGGGGTCACTAGACTTATCGCTGACATTAACATATAGGTTTCATCCTTAGAGTTGGGGTAGGAACAGGGGTGGAGCTGTGGAGGTTGTAATGGTACTTGAAGTACGTAACCATTACGGCACCTCACCTCAACCTCTCAATACCAGCAATATTATACTGTGTTTCCGTAAAATAGTTAACATATTTCTGTGACAACATTCAGATCCGATTTCATTAATGTAGAGGTACTCCGATACGTCGATATGTATATATTGCAATGATATTATGCTCATGTGTATTCTTTCTTTTGTCACTATGACCTTTGACGTACTTGTAACTCTGACTTTTGGGCGCGTAAGCGGTTACTGGAGAGTCAAGTATTGATCGTCATGTTGAAAATAAGAAAATTGTAGTCAGTTTATGAAATGTGACCTTTAACTGTGAGGAAGATATTTTCAAGTATGTTTTATATTGTGAAGTGATGTTGGAACAAAAGTAATAAAAAAGAAATGTAACTTAAATTTGGAGTGCTGATTACTTTTTTACATCACGATTGTCCTAACTTGCAAAAGTAAAATCTTCAAGAATGGTTTATGAAACACATCTATAAATTTTTGAATATCTCAGAATAACACCTAGGCCTCTTTGCATCCGAGCTTGGAATCATCACTACCTAGATTTTCGACGATTGAGCCATGAGTTCATAACGAGACCAGCGTGGGAAACACGAAAAGATGAGTGCCTAGTTTATCCATTATTTCAAGAAATGACTTTATTAACTGTGCTCTAATGACACCTGCCAAATAATATAACTTTGTTGTTGCCCGAAAATGCAATATTTAGCAGCGTGAGCAACACTACAATCTTAATTAATTTTTGACCTTTGTTGTGGTAGGGTTGTTAGAAGGTGCAGAGAGAGTCAGCAAATATCTCTGTAACGCCTGAAGGAAGTTCTACCAAAATTTGTCATTTATAACTTGCTATTTGGAAAAATTTACTGCCACAATAACGCACTCATAGCACCCCTATGTCTGAGGGGTTCGAGAAGAAAGGGCGTGACACAATTGTGCGATGTAACCACGCTCCCTGTCAAAAAATTGATGCCAAACTTCAGCGAAGTTACCAATCTGAATGGCAAATCAAAAGTATTTCCATCATTCCCAATGACATGCCATATAATTGCAAACGACTGTAGTTCCTCGTTCGACTAGCATTCTCAATGACCAACAACAGGGCGCAAGGTCAATAGATTCAAGAGTGTGCATTAAATTTGGAAAATCCATGCTTTTCACATGGTCATTTATGTATTTTATACTCACGAGTGGGACGATTATTATTGTTATTATTTGTTACTGCAGAAGGCACAAAGATCGCAAACATTGTACATCATAAAGCACTTGAACAAAATTCTTCAAATATTCTAAATTCTTTATTTTGTGCATTTAAATGTGTCTGCTTTGTCCAAGTGTTCCTATCTAGAAAGAAAAGTGACATTTCAACGCATGGTGGGCACAGATAGTTTTCAATAAAACATCACCCTGACGAAAAATATCTGCAACAGTAATCAAAACATTACACAACTGGGAAAATTCTGTGAAAGCTTGAAGGCTGTCAGTAAGGAAATGATCCCTGACACAACTACATAGGCTTCCACGGCCAGTTTAATGATGATTATGATTCTTCTGGGTGTTACACCGCGTCGTGGTATAAAGTACTTTAATTATAAACTTCAAACCAACGTTTAGACCTTATTACAAAGACCTTCCTCATGGCAAGACTTTCCCTGAGGAAGCCGTTGTAATACGGTCTAAACGTTGGTTTTTAAGTTCATAACTGAAGTTTTATTAAATGACGGGGCACAACGCTCAGAAGAATTTTAATCATCAAAATGCTCCCTGGTGCTGAATGTGCGGGTGCAATATAGAATTAGTTTTCTCTCGATGTGTGTGTGTGTGTGTGTGTGTGTGTGTGTGTGTGTGTGTGTGTGTGTGTGTGTGTATGTGTGTGTTTGATGAGCTGTAAGGAGGGGGGAGACATAAAAATCGTAAAAATTGGTTGCACTTTCAACTTTTCGAAGTTTTTCAGTTTAAGAGACCCTCTTTTTTTTTTGCTGCTTTTGCATTTTTGCACTCATTATTCGTGGAGTGGAAGCGTAGTGGTTCCGATGAGAAACCTGCAAGTAAACTTGAATGAGCTTTGCAGAATGTTTCGCAGCCGTCCTCCAACAAAATTTCGCACCTTTACGCAACTATGCATCAAAGGATAGACACTTCAAGACTGATTCAAGGATCTGCCAGGAACGCAGAAGGGCTTCGCCTCCATTACGACGTTGTCGATAAGTGTGATGGAGATTTCCGTAGTGCCACAAACAAAGCTCTGAAAACATCCCGTCTTGATGGGTCCCAGACGTGCTAAGTCTGATCGAAGTGTATCGCTATTTATGACCTAAATTCTGGACCTTGAGAAATGTTCCGCCAGAAATTGGGTCACAGTCTTGTAATACATACTAAGTGAGCAGCTCCCTGTTCCTAATGGTTTTCTTTGCTTGTACTGTCCGAAATGTGCGAGAGAAGAAAACATTTCATTCTTGACACGAATAAATTGACGGTGAGAGTCATACGACTTTCAGATTGCCAAATAAAAAAATGAATATGTGAAATTACAAAATAGGACACACATATTTAATCTTTGCCCCAGTGACCAAACTCCTCTACGGGCACAACCAGTTACACGAAGCAGATGAAGTCGGTGCTCGATTTCTTGTTATGTTAGTAGCAGCAGACCCTCATCAGTGGTGGCGATGAAGCTCTGTTTGAGATCAGTGACGTACTGCTCTTGTGTTCGCTACACGAATTCTTTAACGTAACGGTAGAAAAGAAGACGAGCGAAATGTTATCTGGTCAATGGAGTGGTGGCAACGTAATTGGATCAAAGATTTCAGTCGACGGTCTGAAAATGTATGATGTAGGAGAATACGAATGTTCAGTCGACAGTCTGAGGGCGAAACATCGTGTTGGAAAATGTTGATTGGTTGGTGATACAGTTCTGGCTCGCATATTCCACTAAAAAGTCCAGATAAACATTTTTAGTTATTGATGTTTCATCGAAGAAAAGGGACATGATGTCATACCACACTACACATTCACCTTTGGACTCTATAGCTTAATTTCCGTAGTTAAACGTGAGTTTTATCATCCCCAGATTGTCGAATTATCAGTTTCAGTAAAAGATGAAAGATTGAAACAAGCTCGGGTGAAGAAATACATCTTAAGCGGGCATTTTCCAAAATGTTAACTGCAAATTCTTTTCGTTTTGGTTTAACATTTGCTTCAAATAAATTGCATTTTGCAAATGTTCCGTCAAACGCTTTGTTGCAGGATATTGTGCACTGTTAGAACGTAGCAGCAATCTTCATCGAGCACTTTACGTCTCTCCATGAATTCCTTGCGCCTTGCACGAATTGACGAACGTGACGATGGACGTCTTGCATGGTTCTGTCGTCTTGCTGAGACTATGGGACCGATTCTTTTATCGGTAAACCATGATACACACTGTGTTCCCTCTTGAGGATTAGACATGTTGCAGCGAGTTTGTTTCACGGTATCTCGCACATGAAATACAAATAAAATATGATTAAAAACTTGGGATAACCACGCAGTAGACCGTACAAATCTGATGAAGGTATCGACAGATTCTGCAATACATTTTTGTACTTGTAAACTATATGTAACTGGTCTAGTGGATGACATCATAAGATCCTCGGACTGTTGGCAGACGATGCTGCCCTCTGGGTGAAGGTTAAAACACCAACACCAACAGACAGCAGCGAATTGCACGAAGACCTGCAGAGGACCGTGGAACTGGTGCAAGGACAGCTGACCCTCAACGTAAATGTATGTAGTGTACTGGGCATAAACAGGTGGCAGAGACCCAGTTCCATTACACCATTAGCGATACATCAGATGACGTCGTTATCAGAAGAAAGAAAACTGGCGTTATACGGACAGGAGCGCGGAATGTCAGATCCCTTAACCGAGCAGGTAGGTTAGAAAATTTAAAAAGGGAAATGGATAGGTTGAAGTTAGATATAGTGGGAACTAGTGAATTCACGATACTGCGTGAAGAGTTTGGTCAGGTGAATACAGGCTTATAAACACAAAATCAAATAGGGGTAATACAGGAGTAGGTTTAATAATGAATAAAGAAATAGGAGTGCGGGTAAGCTACTACAAGTAGCATAGTGAACGCATTACTGTGCCAAAGATAGACACGAAGCCCACGCCTACTACAGTAGTACAGGTTTATATGCCAATTAGCTCTGCAGATGATGAAGAAATTGATAAAATGTATGATGAGATAAAAGAAATTATTATAGTTAGTGAAGAGGGACGAAAATTTAATAGTCATACGTGACTGGAATTTGAGAGTAGGAAAAGGGAGAGAAGGAAACATAGTAGGTGAATATGGATCGGGGGTAAGAAATGAAAGAGGAAGCCGTCTGGTAGAATTTTGCACAGAGCTTAACTTAATCATAGCTAACACTTGGTTCAAGAATCATAAAAGAAGGTTGTATACATGGAAGAATCACGGAGAATCAGATAGATTATATAATGGTAAAACAGAGATTTAGGAACCAGGTTCTAAATTGTCAGATATTTCCAGGGGTAGATGTGAACTCTGACCACAGTCTGTTGGCTATGAACTGTAGATTAAAACTGAAGAGACTGCAAAAAGGTGGGAATTTAAGCAGATGGGACCTGGATAAACTGACTAAACAAAAGGTTATACAGAGTTTCAGGGAGAGCATAAGGGAACCATTGACAGCAATGGGGGAAAGAAGTACAGTAGAAGAAGAATGGATAGCTCTCAGGGATGAAGCAATGAAGGCAGCACAGGATCAAGTAGGTAAAAAGACGAGGGCAAGTGCAAATCGTTGGGTAACAGAAGAAATATTGAAATTAATTGATGAAAGGAGAAAATATAAAAATGCAGTAAATGAAAAAGTCAAAAAGGAATACAAACGTCTCAAAAATGAGATGGACAGGAAGTGCAAAATGACTAAGCGGGGATGGCTACAAGACAAATGTAAGGATGTAGAGGCTTATCTCACTAGGGGTAAGATAAATACTGCCTACAGGAAAATTAAAGAGACCTTTGCAGAAAAGAGAACCACTTGTACGAATATCAAGAGCTCAGATGGAAACCCAGTTCTAACTAAAGAAGGGAAAGCAGAAAGTTGGAAGGTGTATACAGAGGGTCTATACAAGGGCGATGTACTTGAGGGCAATATTATGGAAATGGAAGAGAATGTAGATGAAGAAGAAATGGGAGATACGATACTGCGTGAAGAGTTTGACAGAACACTGAAAAACCTAAGTCGAAACAAGGCCCCGGGAGTAGAAAATATTCCATTAGAACTACTGACGGCCTTGGGCGAAATACCCTCAGACTTCAAGAAGAATATAAAAATACCAATCCCAAAGAAGGCAGGTGTTGACAGATGTGAAAATCACCGAACTATCAGTTTAATAAGTCACAGTTGCAAAATAATAACACGAATTCTTTACAGACGAATGGAAAAAACTGATAGAAACCGAACTCTAGGAAGATCAGTGTGGACTCCGTAGAAATATTGGAACACGTGAGGCAATACTGACCTTACGACTTGTCTTTGAAGAAAGATTAAGAAAAGCAAACCTACGTTTCTAGCATTTGTAGACTTAGAGAAAGCTTTTGACAATGTTGACTGGAATACTCTCTTTCAAATTCTGAAGGTGGCAGGGGTAAAATACATCGAATGAAAAGCTATTTACAATTTGTACAGAACCCAGATGTCAGTTAGAATAGTCGATGGGCATTAAAGGAAAGCAGTGGTTGGGAAGGGAGCGAGACAGGGTTGTAGCTTATAACCGATGTTATTCAATCTGTATATTGAGCAAGCAGTAAAGGAAACAAAAGAAAAATTCGGAGTAAGTATTAAAATCCATGGAGAAGAAATAAAAACTTTGAGGTTCGCCGATGACATTGTAATTCTGTGAGAGACAGCAAAGGACTTGGAAGAGCAGTTGAAAGGAATGGACTGTGTCTTGAAAGGAGGACATGAACATCAAAAAAAGCAAAACGAGTATAATGGAATGTAGTCGAATTAAGTCGGGTGTTGATGAGGGAATTAGATTAGGAAATGAGACACTTAAAGTAGTAAAGGAGTTTTGCTATTTGGGGAGCAAAATAACTGATGATGGTAGAAGTAGAGCAGATATAAAATGTAGACTGGCAATGGCAAGGAAAGCGTTTCCGAAGAAGAGAAATTTGTTAACATCGAGTATAGATTTAAGTGTCAGGTAGTCGTTTCTGAAAGTATTTGTATGGAGTGTAGCGATGTATGGAAGTGAAACATGGACGATAAATAGAGGGAGACCAAGAGATGAATACACGAAGCAGATTCAGAAGGATGTAGGTTGCAGTAGGTATTGGGAGATGAAGAAACTTGCACAGGATAGGGTAACATGGAGATCTGCATCAAACCAATCTCAGGACTGAAGACCACAACAACAACAACAACGATACATCCCTGGAAACGGTAAGAATCGTACAATATGAGTGGTTGACCGTCCAGAAGTGACCTGAAATGCAGTCAGCTCATGAAAGTAGCTGCCAGTCTGAGGTTCACTGCATGCATCACAAGAAAATATACTCCACTCGCAAAAGGAGTGTCTTACAGAACACTCCAGCGACCTATTTTTGAGGACTGCTAGGCAGTCCGGGGTTCTTCCCAGGTACGATAATAGAAGAAATTGACAGAATCCAGAGAAGAGCTGCATGTTCGTTTAGTAAGCGCGTGAGCTTCTCGGAGACGTACATCAAGCTTCAGTCCGCCCCGATAGCTGAGTGGTCAGCGTGGCGGATTGCCGTCCTACGGGCCCGTGTTCGATTCCCGGTTTGGTTGGAGTTTTTCTCGTCTCAGGGACTAGCTGTTGTGTTGTATTCATCATCATTTCATCCCCATAAGGCGTGCAGATCGCCCAATGTGGCGTCGAATGTAATAAGAGCTGCACCAAAGCGGCCCGACATGCCCCGTAATGGGCCTCCCGGCCAGTGACGCCTAATGCTTATTTCCATTTTCATCAAACTTGAGTGCAGACGCTTCAAGATTGCTCTTGTGCAGCACGTTAAAAGTCAGGAAACCAAAGTTCCAACAATATTCAGGCAACATATTACCCCCACATTCTTCTCACGAAGTAGTTAGGGAGAAATCAGAGAATTTATGTCGTCTAAATGATGGATCCATTTGAATCATCGTAACCTGACAGTTTCATTCGTTTAAAGCACCATGCACATATATTTCAATGACAGTAATTTTTGGCATTAGGTCATCTACAAGTGTGTGATATTGGTGATGTGTGTCTCACATTAAAAAAAAAATTGATTCATATTGTGTGGGAACAGCCACTTCTTCCGACAACATGGGCCACAAATGTAATTTATATGCAGGTGCATTAAAGGAATAAAACTGGCAACCTACGGCGGTTGAAATGGTTCTGTCACTTACAGGCTGTCGTCCAGTAATTTAGAGCCGAACCATGGACCTACGATGAGTTCTACTTTCCATCCACCATACTCAAATAAAACAGGAAAAGCAGGAAACGTTATTGGTACAACTAGTGCTTTCTTCGACACATCTGCTCAACAGGGAAAGCACACTAAATAGGAGGGTGTTGAGATCCATATTCATGACACTGATTAGGCCTCTGGTGAGGTATACAGCTCCCGTCTGGGGACATGCAGCTCCTACACGCCTGCCCAGCCTGCAGGTTATACGGAACAAAGTGCAACGCATCATTAGCAACGCTCCACGCTACATTCGCTCTGTGGATCTTCATAATTAAACCGCCTTGAAACCTCAAGGAAGCATTCAAAAAACTAGCCACACCACTATACAAAGACTTGGGACATTCGAACAATCCTGTCATCCTTACTCTGTGAAACCGCGATCAGTACCATAGGTGGAAACATAAGCGGCCAAAGACACTGCTAGTTATGGCATCATCACCTATGGCCAGCTAACATACACTCACAAGCGACAACATCGGCAGGACCCTGCACATCAGCAATACTGACTTGATATGCCAGCTGCTGTCAGTAGCTGACTAACAGCAGGGAAGCCGACAATCTCACTCACTATCGCACATACATACCGTCAACACTATCCCATTCCCCCCCTGCGGGTACGGGGGTTAGAATAGACCCGAGGTATTTCTGCCTGTCGTAAAAGGTTACTAAAAGGAGTCTCACACGTTTCGGCCTTTATGTGATGGTCCCCTGTAGGGTTTGACCTCCATTTTCCAAAATTTTCCCGAAGAGCGAGCCAATTGGGGAAGGGTGCCTGACATGGTGCATAGTGTCCATCATACACTGAGACCTCTTGCATCCTTCGTCAACGTGGTCTGCACTTTCGCTCATTCTCCAGCTGTTGGGCGAGGTCACATTCCTGGGTGCGTTTTCCTCCATTTCCTGTGCAGTACCGCTTTCTGCACTGTCGACGATAATGGATTCCTTAGCTCGTTTGCGCCTGATATCCATCACAGTAGTCAGTCCATTGTCGTGGGGTCGCTATGTACCCCGTTGGTTGGAGCTCCCTGACCACACAGGGATTGCTCTGCTGATGCCTGTGCTTTTAACACCCCACGTATGCCAAGGAGTGAATGCCTGCCATCCTGGGGTATCAGGACTCCCAACAATGGCCATCCTGCCAGGTGACCTTTGCTACAGCTTGGTCGTACCCATGGGGAGAGCCCCTGGTTGGAGTGGGTGGCACCAGGTTGGATGACACGCCATGAAGCATAGTACGTTATGTCTTGCTGGTGGCCAAACACCAGCGGTCTCTAAGCCGTCAAGGTATAGCTTCAATGCTAAGAAATATATCCCCAAAGCTTCACCCCCCCCTCCCACCCACACCATGGTAGGAACGCCAGGCTAAGGATGGCAGTGATGCTTAGTCAACCCGGTACTTCATATGAATGAGAGTTGATGGGGAATATTTCTTGTCAATGAAACCTCAGTTTTTTGTGGAGCATTTAGAGGACAAGTTTGGGAGATGGAGGGCTTGTCCAAAATGCAGTCAGGGTCGTCTTGATGATAATAGCATCCTCTGCCCAGTTATGAGCACTCCTCGCCTGTGGGAAGCTGAGGGATGTTTCTGCTTCCATCACGCCCCATAAGAGCTTAAATATGGTCCAGGGTATCATATTTCACAGGGACCTTCTTTTGCAGTCTGACGATGAGCTGCACATCAATTGCCGGCCGCGGTGGTCTAGCGGTTCTAGGCGCTCAGTCCAGAACCGCGCGACTGCTACGTTTGCAGGTTCGAATCCTGCCTCGGGCATGGATGTGTGTGATGTCCTTAGGTTAGTTAGGTTTAAGTAGTTCTAAGTTCTATGGGTCTGATGACCACAGATATTAAGTTCCATAGTGCTCAGAGCCATTTGAACCATTTTTTGCATGTCAATTTAGAGTGGCGATGTGTCCATTTCATCGGGCGCATCCACTGGGCTCCAAGGGACAATCAGGTTGCCACTGGTGCCTTCATTCTGGCCTTCGAGGGTGACACATTACCCGAGAAGATCAAGGTGATGGTCTTCCACTGTGACGTAAAGCCATATATCCCTCCTCCAATGTGGTACTTTAAGTACTGGAAGTTTGGCCATATGTCTCCCCGCTGTACTTTCAGCTTCACCTGTCGGGATTGTGGACGACCTTCACATCCCAATACTCCCTGTGCCCTGCCTCCCATCTGTGTCAACTGTGGAGAGCGCAATTCGCCTTGCTCGCTGGACTGCAGGTTTCTCCAGAAAGAAAGAAAAATAATGGAATACAAGACCCTGGACCGACTGACCTAGACTGAAGCTAAGAGAAAATATGAGAGACTACATCCTGAGCACATTACGCCAACCTACGCCGCCGCTACGAAAACATTTCTACCATCTTCCGTTCCCCCACGTACAGCTGGCTGTCAGAGCTGCCAGACTCCACTTGCCCCTTGATGATGGGGGGCACTTCCCTCCCCGTTGCTCCTGCACAACCTACTTCAGGAGCAACACCCCCCCCCCCCTCCAACCATCAGGGATGTCAATTCCCACTTCTCAGCTGGAGAAGCATAAGTCTTCTCCGGCTCCTCTCGCCAGGCAGGGATCCCTTGGGTCACTCCCTTCCCAGGTTCCTACCAGTGGCAAAGCTGACACCTGACAGTGGCTGAAACAATCACAGGTATTTGGTTGTAGCGTTTGACGGCCCTCCTCAGTCCCTGAATCAGTAAAGCCCTCACAGTTGGACAAACCTAAGAGCAGCGAGGTAAAACTAAAAATAAAAATACCTCCAAGAACCAAGGCACAAGCTCTGTGTCTGAGGATGAGGTAAATATTCTGGTGTCCACTGAGAACCTAGATCACGCTGGGCCCTCAGACACAATGGATGTCGATCGCATGGGTGCTCATCTGATGGCAGCAGGTGACTCTGAGTCGTAGACTGGCTCATTGAATGTTTCATGCCTTCCCTGTCTCATGATCACTTAATCCTTCAGTGGAATTGCGGTGGTTTTTTCTACCACCTGGCTGAGCTAAGGCAACTGCTAAGCTTTACACCTGCTTTCTGCATTGCCCTCCAGGAAACCTGGGGTCCCGGCAATGCAGACCCCTGCCCTCTGCGGCTATAAGGGATATTACAGGAGCCGCAGCGACTATAGTTGGAGGTAAGGTGGAGTTTGCGTCTGTGTCCTGAACTCAGTATGTAGTGAACCCGTGCACCTTCAGACCCTCCCTGAAGCTGTGGCTGTCAGGATAAGGAAAAAAAAAAACGGGAAATAACTGTCTGCAACATGTATCTCCCTCCAGATGGTGGAGTACCCCTGGACGTATTGGCTGCACTGATTGATCAACTCCCAAACCTTTCCTACTTTTGGGAGATTTTGTTCTGCATAAACCCTTTTGGGGTGGTGCCATAGTTACTGGCCAATGTAGGGAAGTCGAAACTTTACTGTTACAACTCGACCTCTGCCTCTTAAATACAGGTGCCGCCACACATTTCCTTGTGGCACATGGCACATATTCAGCCATTGATCTCTCGGTTTGCAGTCCTGGCCTTCTCCCATCTATCCACTGGAGTGCACATGACGACCTATGTGGTAGTGACCACTTCCCCACCTTCCTGTAATTCCCCTGGCGTCATGCCCATGGATGGGCTCCAGATGGACTTTAAACAAGGCATACTGGAAAGCCTTCACCCACCTGTCACCACTGAATCTCCCCCACATGGTGCCATCGATGCTGTCGTAGAGCAGGTCACTACAACGATCGTTTCTGCGGCGGAAAATCCGATCCCTTTAGGGTGCCCCTGGAGAAAGACGCCCCTTGGTGGTCGCAAGAAGTCACCGAGGAAATTAAAGAGCGTCGGCGAGCTCTACAGCGACATAAGCAGCACCCTTCCCTTGAGCACCTAATATCCTTTAAGTGGCCCCGTGCTCTCGTTCGCCAGCTTATAAAACGACGAAAGCAGGAGAGTTGGGAGAGGTATGTGTCGACCTTTGGGTGCCATTTGTCACCTTCCCAAGACTGGTCAAAGATCAGACGTCTTTTTGTGTACCAGATCCCAACAGGTGTCCCTGGCATTAACATCAATGACGTGTTATCTACTGACGCAAACGCGATTGCCGAGCACTTTGCTGAGCACTATGATCGAGTCTCTGCGTCAGAGAAATACCCCCAGCCTTTCGCACCCTCAAATAGCGGATGAAAAGGAAAGTCCTCTCGTTCACTACACGCCACAGTGAACCCTATAACGCCCCATTTACAAAGTGGGAACTCCTCAGCGCCCTTGCACATTGTCCTGACAGCTGCTGGGTGGAATCGCATCCACAGTCAAGTGATTAAACATTTCTCGCTTGACTACAAGCGACATCTCCTCGTGATCTTCGAGTGGATCTAGTGCCATGGCGTGTTTCCATCGCAATGGCGGGAGAGTTCGATCAAACCAGTGCCTTAACCTGGCAAAAACCCGCTTGATGTGGATAGCTATCAGCCCATCAGTCTCACCAACTTTCTTTGTAAGCTGCAGGAATGTATGGTGTGTCGGCGGTTTGGTTGGGTCGTAAGTCTCGTAGCCTACTGGCTCCATGTCTAAACCCGCTTGATGTGGATAGCTCTCTCTCTGAGCACTATGGGACTCAACATCTTAGGTCATAAGTCCCCTAGAACTTAGAACTACTTAAACCTAACTAACCTAAGGACATCACACACAACCATGCCCGAGGCAGGATTCGAACCTGCGACCGTAGCAGTCCCGCGGTTCCGGACTGCAGCGCCAGAACAGCACGGCCACTGCGGCCGGCTCTTGATAGCTATCGGCCCACCAGTCTCACCAGCTTTCTTTGTAAGCTGCTGGAATGTATGGCGTGTCGGCGGTTTGGTTGGGTCGTGGAGTCTCGTGACCTACTAGCTCCATGTTTCGGCGGCTTCCGCCAGGGTCACTCTACCACTGACGATCTTGTGTCCCTCGAGTCTGTCATCTGAACAGCTTTTTCCAGAAGGCAACATCTGGTTGTCGTCTTTTTGACTTATATAAATCATACGACATCACGTGGCGACATAATAACCTTGCCACATTGTATGAGTGGGGTCTCCGCAGCCCGCTCCCAATTTTTATCCATAACTTCCTGTCGCTCCGTACTTTCCGTGTCCAAGTCGGTGCCTCCCATAGTCACCCACATCTTCATGAGAATGGCGTTCCCCAGGGCTCCGTATAGACTGTCTCTCTATTTTTAGTAGCTATTAGCAGTCTAGCAGCAGCTGTAGGCCCGTCGGTCTCACGTTCTCTGTATGCGGATGACTTCTGCATTTCATACTGCTCCTCCAGTGCTGGTGTTACTGAGCGGCGCCTACAGGCAGCTATTCACAAGGCGCAGTCATGGGCTCTAGCCCACGGTTTCCAGGTTTCAACCACGAAGTCGTATGTCTTGCATTTCTGTCGGCGTCGCACAGTTCATCCAGAACCAGAACTTTACCTTAATGGAGACATATCGATTCTTAGGTCTGCTTTTCGACGCCCAATTGACTTGGCTACCTCATCTTCGTCAGCCTAAGTGGAAGTGCTGGCAGCAGCTCAATGCCCTCCGCGGCCTGAGCGACACCAACTGGGGTTCAGATCGCTCTATGCTTCTGCAACTCTACAGAGCCCTTGTCCCATCCCGCCTTGACTATGGGAGTCTGGTTTACCTTTCGGCGGCGCCCTTAGCATTGCATTTACTCGACCCAGTGCACCACTGTTGCGTTCGGCTAGTGACAGGAGCTTTTAGAACGAGTCTGGTGAACAGTGTCCTGGTGGAGGCCTTAGTCTCTCCATCGAAGGTTAGCCGTGCACAACTGCTCGCCAGTTACTTTGCACACATTCGTAGTTTTCCTGCGCATCAGAATTACCGTCTCCTTTTCCCAACCACGGCGGTTCATCTTCCGCAGGTCAGGGCTTACGAATGCGGTTCGCGTTACCAACCATGGCAATCTGTTCTCTTGTTTTGATCTCTTCTACATGTTTATTGCGTCTTTCTGTGGTTTTCTTGACCGATTTTGTCCATTTTTGTGTTTGTTATGCTTCTGTCATTCTTGTGGTTTTCTCCTTTCTTCCAGCTGTGTTTTGTATGTCTCTATTGTTTTACTCACACCCTTTTGGAATTATTTTGATCGGAACGAGGGACCGATGAGCTAGCATTTTGGTCCTTCTCCCCCCACCCCCCCCACCCCCTCTTTTAAACCAACCAACCAACCAACCACTACCCCACACTGTGGATAAGATATAAGACCTATCGCGAATTAACTGATGATGAACCCAAGATGCTGGTCAAGAAGCCAACGCCGGTACCCACCTGCAGCCGCCGAGTAGCAACGCTTCACAACGTTAGATGTATCCACCCGCATGACACCCACTACTAACAAAATCCACCCTTGCGTGACCTGTGGCAGGACGCAAGAAAACCGCTACTGCTCTTACAACCGGACTCAACTATGGCAAAGGTTTTTTTCCCCCTTGGCTCTTGCCTTGGCACTTTTCTTCCTCTACCTTTCAAACCGCTACCCTTCCTTCAACTTCCGACCCAGTCTCTCTCCAGCTAAGCGCACATTAGTGGCTAATCATAACCAGACCTACTCAAAAATTGCAGTACCCATCTTCTGACAGACCTCACTTAGTGAAATATGGAGGGGTTCCACCCGTCAATATATATATATATATATATATATATATATATATATATATATATATATATATATATATAATTAAACACATCGTCGTGTTGCCTTACAGAGTACAATTGTAAATATAGACCTAGGTGTAGAGGGACGCTGATCACTGACGAACAAAGGCGTTCAAAGGATACTCGCTGTCAGGGTCACGTGGTTTGAGCACCTCCGCTTTTCCGCACTCAATGTAGCATCGACTGTGCTTCGCCCTACTCTCCTCTGGTCTCGGCACGGCGGGCGCGACCTTCCCCGCTGCCGAACCAGTGCCGCCCGCCGTGTTTGCTTCGCTAAGGCGGGCCGTCACAACACGCCGCAAGTGGTCGCGACGGACACAAACAGGCCGCACGCGCCGACACGCACGTAGCCTCAGGTGTGTGTGTGTGTGTGTGTGTGTGTGTGTGTGTGTGTGTGTGTGTGCGTGCGTGCATGCGTGTGTGTACACGGCCGCACACTACGTACTGAAAAGCATGTTAAACGCTCCCTGCTATACACGTAACCACGAACGATTATGCACAGTGCTGCAATCTTTTTTTCTTTTTTTCATTTCTTTCTCTCAGTGAACTCGGACTGCACCTACGAAGCACGTGCACTCTACTTATAGATCACTCAACCCGGTTGCCATTGGTATCTCTTCGGGGTTCCTGACAGTCATGACACATGAGCGTCACGTGTTCTTTAGTAGCTTCATGGCAAACGTTCTTAAAATGGCTGCGTCGTTTAGTGCGTGACTCTAGGAGCTCGTGAGCCTAATACTCTTTAAGTAAATAGTAAGAATGTTCAGTATGATGCGCCTGTTTTCTGTAGCCTATAGTCTAGAATCTTCGTATGGCATCTTATATGAAATGCCAATCAGTCAAAGAAGAGTGTTAGTTTGTACCACACTGCCCCTCTCCAGTACCAGTCTCGCCTTTCACCGAGGGAAATTATTACTCTATGGATGACTCTGTGTATTGTTTTGATACCAAAACACTGGGTAATTTGTAAAACATTCTCGGTATTCTTGCCGCGTCAGTTCTGGATAAAATCTCGAGCTTTCGACGATTACCTCCATCGTCATCGTCAGGAGCTGTCTATCTTCACTGCTGCTGTGATAGCCTTTTCTATAGCCCGTGGACGGCTTCTGATTGATCGGCTTATGATTGGTCGGCGTTTACGTAATGCTGTCGCAGACGGTATTACTGTGTGCGCCGGTGGCGCCACCGCTTCCGTTTGAAAGTAAACCTTGGAAGGAACGTCTCTGCTTCTTCTCTGCATCGAGCGCTCGTTTCCACGCCTAGCTCAGATGGTATCCGCTATCGCGGTTAAAGTTCTTTTGGCTCATTCTTATTTCAACAGCCTCCTTAATAACAGAATCCCAGTACCTGGAGGCATGGGACAGAATTTTTGTTTCCTCGAACAATATTTTATGTTTGTTCGTGAGGTTGTGCTCCGCAATTGCCGATTTCTCCAATTCTCTATTTTTAAAATGGCGTTGGTGTTCTGCACAGAGGTCGGAAACGGTACGAATCGTCTGTCCTATATAATTGCTCTCACACTAAAAGGGTGTATTATAAACTTCAGGGACCCTGAGGCCGAGATTGTCCTTAACAGGACACATCATCTCGTTAATTTTCTTAGGAGGACGAAAAATCGGTCTTATACCTCGTCTACGCAGGACTCTTCCTCTTTTGCTGGAAATCGTGCCACAAAAAGGAATAACCGCAATCGGTTCAAAAATGACTCTGTGCACTATGGGACTTGACATCTGAGGTCATCAGTCCCCTAGAATTTAGAACTACTTAAAGCTAACTAACCTAAGGACATCACACACATCCATACCCTAGGCAGGATTCGAACCTGCGACCGTAGCAGTCGCGCGGTTCCGGACTGAAGCTCCTAGAACCGCAATCGGTGTTTCATCCCGTGAGTGTGCAATATTTTCACGTTTCCTGTTTTTGGAGAACGTTGCCTTTATATCGCGTGCACCACAGCCATTCTTTCGTAACACGTACTTCAGATGGTTAATCTCGGACCTTAAGTTGTCCTCGTCAGAAACAGTTTTTGCTCTATATACGAACGTGTTCTAAACGCCTCTCTTCTGAGCAGGATGATGGAAGCTCTGTGCATTCAGGTATAATTCGGTATGCGTCGTCTTACGGTATACAGAGTAACCAAGACGCCTGTCGTTGTACTAAAACGTCTAAGAAAGGCAGTCTCCCTCCCTTCTCCATCTCGACAGTGAACTGCATGGTCGAATGTATGCTGCTCATGTGTTCCATGAATTGTTCGAGTGCTTCTGCGCCGTGTGGCCAGATCATAAATGTATCGTCACAGTGCCGTAACAATTAAGTAGAAACGCTTCAATGTATAAAATACCGAAACTCAGAATGAAAAATAAAGGAAGGTTAAGTGTGATTGAGACAATAAATAGAAAATGCTCTAAAATTAAAAACGATTGCAGAAGATTTTTAAATATTGTAATTTTACATAAGATTATAATCATAACCGTTTTCAGACTATCAGGTCCATATTCATATGACTAATAATTTCAGTTATGAAGTTTGACACACTGTGTGGTAGAGGGGGATCCCCCGACTAGCAGAAGCCGCATGCTGCGATCTGTTTCCTTCTCGAGAAAGGAATAACAAATACAGAAATTTTTTCGCGGATCAAGTCAATTTACGGCAAAGATGTTATGAACAGAACGAGTATGTTTAAGTGTTGTAGGGAGTTTAGTGGAGTCAGAACACATGTTCATGACGAACAGAGGAGCGGAAGGCCTTCCATTTTCACTAATGAGTTGGTATAAAAAAATGAGGAAACTGCTGATGGAGACCGCAGATTCACAGCGGATGAAATTACTGTGATGTTAACACAACTTTCCAGAATTCTCTTACAGGAGAAACAATCATCGGAAACTGTGCCAAACATGGTTCTCAAAACAGCTGTCAGACCAGTACAAGAAAAGTAGGGTGAATAATAGCCCACAGTTTCGTGAGCGACTTGAACTGGAAGGAGGATTTTCTGAGCTCTGTTGTGACTGGAGTTAAAATGTGGTTGGCTCATTACGCGCCTGAAACAAAGCCAGTCGTCACAGTGGTGTCACTACAGTTCCCCATTCCCAAAAACATTTCGGACAAAAACATTATGGCCTCAATGGTTTGGGCATTATTTTTTTCGAATTTCTGCTTCAAGAAGAAACCGTCAATGCACAATGCCATTTTGAAACCCTAAAAACCTCAAAAGGAGCATTCAAAACAAAAGGAGGGGAGTGCTCACTCAGCCTTCGAAACTGAGGCGCTCTTGAACTCATTCGGTCAGTATGTTTTGAATCACCCACCTCACATTCCCAGACTTGGCGCCTTCAGATTATTATCTTTTCACCTCCCTGAAGACACACATAAGTGTACTTAATTTTCGACCAACGAGCATGTGCAGAGAGGGGTTCTGAACTGGAGGGAGCAGCTAATGGGACAGTTCTTCGAGTAGTCCACAGAGAAGCGTCTCCCGTGGCTCGCCATATGCACTGAAAGAAATGGTGAATAAGTGGAAACATAGACGACAATGTGTATTAACAATGCCCTACAATTTTTTTAAAAAATATACTTTTTCTAAAAAAATATCAAAATTTGCTAAGTTATTTCTCACCATGCCTCGTACAAAGATGTTTTTGTCAACAGCATGTCCTCCAGCGTTGCACAGGAGTATTTGAATATTTAGTGGTACTTTATAAGTTGTTTCATAAATCAAAACACGGTAGAGTGCTTACATCTATTTAGGCGTAAGGTGAAGTAGTTAGGTTCACATACATAAGTTCCAGTAAATGGCCATTTGTTTTGTTGGCGTCCATAGGGTTTTCGAGATCGATGTATATGTTCTTGAATTGCAAACAGCAAACATATTGTAAATAAACTATCGTGGCACACTTGATAGTATTTTTAATCTCAGTGTATAATGAAAAGATTGTCCACTAAGCAAAGATTCATTTACTATTGGAGAAAGATCTAAACAGAGCAAAGATGATGAGTGAGATGCACAAAATGCAACATGTTAATAACAGAATAATGTTTGCAAATTAAGAGCAAACCTTATTATTGTTATTATTATGTAATGCAACTGTCAACAAACGTTTTGACGAAATATTTTAAATCCAACTGTATGGATACTATAAATTAGACATGTGTACCAACACAACATAAACACACACACACACACACACACACACACACACACACACACACACACACATGAAACTGTGTAAATATAAGGTATCAAGGTGAGCAAATGTTTGCTCTTATCCACCCTCCCCTTATTTAATTTTGTATTTCCGTCAACGAACTTATTTATAACGATATTCGGATGTCTGTATGTATGAAAGTGTGTTCACGTGTATTAATTTATAGTATACAATCGCTTGGCTTTAAATATTTCGTCTAAATTTCCGCTGACAGCTGCATTAAAATAATAATGATGGTAATAATATGTTCCCTCTTAGTGTGCAATAACTTTTCTGTTATTAAAATGTTGTATTTAGCATATCCCACAAATCATCTTCGCTCCGTTTGCATCCCTGCTCAATAGGAAATGGATGAAATCTTTGTATCTTTGCTTGAAGAATAAAGTTAGCATTTTAAACAAAAATATCAAGTGCATAGCACTCATGTGACGCTCAACACTGGCACTAAGAATATTATGAAGTGTGCCACAGTAATTTATTTGCAATATGTCTGCTGCTTGCAATTCAATATCATATTCGTCGAGTTGGAGAACCATATGGAACACAACAAAACAAATCACGATCTAATGGAACTTACGTGAGTGAATTCAAGTATTTCACATTGTATCTAAATAAATGCAAGTAGTTTATCGTGTTTTGATTGATGAAGCAACATAAAAAGTGGCATTAAATATTCAAATATTCTTGGTCATGATCAATATATCTATGTAACTGAAAGTCATGGCAGCCCAAAACCGTTTGCGAGACTAAAATAAAACTTTTTAAAAAGTTTTTGTGTCTGGTTGAGCCATTCACCAACCATCATTAACGGCCGTAGGATTCATAAATCCCATTATGGATAAGACAATGTTCAAATTAAAGTCATAGTAATTGAGCAAATAGTAAGGCAATATATTTTCGGCCTGAGGTGTCTTAAATATCATCATATTAATGTATTGGTATTTTGTGTGTGTGTGTGTGTGTGTGTGTGTGTGTGTGTGTGTGTGTGTGTGTGTGTGTGTGTGTGTGTGTGTGTTTATGTGTTTATGTTTGTGTTGGTGCACATGTCTAATTTCTACGACTGAGTAATCACAATTTGGATTAAACAAAACATTGCTATTGATTTTAGTGACTGTTAAATTATCATATACGTTCTCGGTGCTGAAAATTCACCTAATTTTAACCTCTGGCTATGTAATATGCGCGGTATAAGTAGTATTTCATTATATCTCAATTGCTTTTAGAATAACGTTCACTCTATTTCAGCACAGATGTTTGTTTTTATGGATATAAACGGTTGATAGTTTCCGAATAACGATTGACACGGTGCCGCACTGTGGATTGTTAACGAAGGTACGAGCATACAAATACGTGAGTGGTACAAAGACTACTTAAGTAATAGGACCCAGTACGTTGTCCTCAACAGCGAGTGTTTATCAGAGACAAGGGTATCAATAGGAGTGCCCCATGGTAACATGACAGGCTCTGTCTTGTTCTCTGTACACGTACAGTACACACGAGTACATACTCTTACGGACAGGGTGAACGGCAGTCTATGACTACTGATGACGCTGCAGGGTACATGAAGGTGTCACCGTTGAGTGACCGTGGGAGGACACGACTTGGACAAAATTTGTAGTTGTGATACGAATGGCTGTATACTCTGCATGTAGAAAAAAGTAATTTAGTGTAGATGAGTGGGAAACACAACACTGTAATGTTCGAATACAACATTCGTAATGTGCGGCTTGACACAGTCACGTCTATTAAATCTCTGGTAATAACGTTCCAAAGAAATATAATACGGAACGCGCACGTAAGGTTGGTAGTACGGAAGCCAATGGCCGACTTCGGATTATCGCGGGAATTTCATGAATCGTTATCCGTCGTTAAAGAAGGCCGCATATGGAACACTATTGCGACTCATTCCTGTGTCCTGCTCTACTGTTTGGAATCCCCAACACGTCGGATTAAAGGAAGACATCGAAGCAATTCAGGGGAGGGCTGCCAGCTTTGTTACCGGTAAGTTTGATCAACACTCGGGTAATATGGAAATGCTTCGTAAACTCAAACAGGAATACCTCGAGGATAGACGACGTTCTTTCCGCGAACTGCTATTGAGAAAAATTAAGGAACTGGAATCTGAAGCCGGTTGCAAAACGATTCTACTGTCGCTGACGTACTCTTCGCGTAAGGATCGCAAATATAAGAGAAATTAGGGTTGGTACGGCGGCATATAGACAGTCGTTTTCCCATCGCTCTGTTTGCTAGTCGAACATCTATATCTACATCTGTATAGATGCTCTGCACATCACACTTAAATACCTGACAGAGGGTTCATCGAACCACCTTCACAATATTTCTCTATATTTCCGCTGTCGAACAGCGCGTGGAAAAAACGAACACCTATATTTTTCCGGTCCAGCTCTGATTTCCCTTATTTTATTATTATGATCGTTCCCCCCTACGGAGGTCGGCGTCAACAAAATATTTTCGCATTCGGAGAATAAAAGCTCGTGATTGAAATTTCATAAGAAGATCCCGCCGCAACGAGAAACGATTTTGATTTAATGATGCCCACCACAAGTCCTGCATCATGTCAGCGACATTCTCTTGCCTCTTTATCGATAATTCAAAATGTGCTGCGCTTCTTTGCACTTTCTTAATGTTCTCCGTTAATCCTATCCGGTAACTATCCCACACCGCGCAGCAGCATTCTAAGAGAAGACTGGCAAGCACAGTGTAGGAAATCTCTTTAGTATATCTGTTACATTTTCTAAGTGTCCTGCCAATAAAATGCAGATTTTGGTTCACCTTCCCCGCAACATGCTCTGTGTGTTATTTCCAATTTAAGTCGTTCGTAATTTTAATTCCTAGATTTTTGGTTGAATTTACGGCACTCAAATTTGATTAATTTACCGTGTAACCGAATTACATTTAGCATTCATGTGGATGACCTCACACTTTTCACTATTTAGGGGCAATTTCCAATTTTCACACTGTACAGATATCTTTTCGCAACGACATTGCCGCAGTGGATACACCGGTTCCCGTGAGATCACTGAAGTGAAGTGCTGTCGGGCGTGATCGGCACTTGGATGGGTGACCATCCAGGCGCCATAGGCTTTGCCATTTTTCGGGGTGGACTCAGCCTCGTGATGCCAATTGAGGAGCTACTCGACCGAATAGTAGTGGCTTCGGTCAAGAATACTATCACATCGTACTGTCATCCCTCCTATGACCTAATCCCACGTAGTGGTCTGTATGGAGCGGGAATTATGCTAAAACTACTCAGGCTGCGCTAAGCCGCTGGGGAGAGTAAGGAAGGAGGCCACTGAATTTACTTTCTAACATTTTATTTAGAGATCGAATATATTTATCACATTGAGACAAAACACTCTCCATCTTATGCTTGCGCTCACAATACAGTCTGCAGCTACGCAAACAACTCCTAATTTTCCGAATTAATTTCAGTACAGACCTCCAAACTGCTCCGAAATAATACAGCACAGTCATGTGCAGACAGGCTAAGTGCTCGTGAACTGTCCAAATAGCGCATATCACAGGCTACAGACCTGATCACAAAGTAATGCAATCGACACGCCACACCCTGTCCACAGGACCGCGGACTGACCACGCACAGGCTACCGCTCGGATCCCGCAGGCGGCCACATCCTTTTCATACTTCATTTCTGAGAAATTGCTATCGCAATACATATTCACCAAGACGTCGATGATGACGCGATCAGACGGGAGCGAAGATATATTTACAGGGCCCAAACGCTAGAAGCTAGTCCGCATGCTTGCGGTCGATGAGCCGTCAGCTGTCACAGCACACACACACGTCCGTTCAGGACCGCACTCCGTCACAGTCCCGACTTGCGGCCGCCGAACGCAGGTGAAAGTCGGGTCTATACAGTCACCGTTATACTGACGTCGCAGAATTCCAAGGCACAGCCCCCATATGCGAGACACCTCGTAGCCGCAGATGTCTTTACCGCCTATGACACAACAGCTCAGGGCGCATTGCTCCTAACGCGACATGACACACTCGATTAACCACGCATAACTACCCAGCGTGACTGACGCAACACCGCCAAGGGCACGCACATACTTACAAACGCATCTCCTTGTAAAAGAAAAAAAAAAAAAAAAAACAGCCAAGTCAACCTCTCGACTTTTCTATACTGTTCAAGAAATATTTAACTCTCCCTTTCTTCATGTCTCAGCTTGTATGCACGCAAATTCTTACCCTAACAGAACCGGTTTACGAAAATAACGTCGAATGGACTCTCCCCAGCTATCCTAACGTCTTACCCTACGCTCCTATACACCAGCACAAACGATGGAGCATTATGATTAGCTCTTGTAGAGTTTACCCGACGAATTACTGGTGCCGCCGGTATCGAAGGACGATCACCTGTTCTTTCGGGTCCGTTCAGACGCAAAATTATATTCCACACATCGCTAAATTGCATTGACAGTTAAACCCGCAAAGTTGTCTACAGATCATAAAATACATACTGTACTCAGAAGAATATTCGAAGCCAGGAATATATTTACCACTACAACTAGAAGTAAATATTACAATTCCTGCTATACTCTGACACCGATAGGGAAGCATCGTCAACCTTTTCTGTCATTCTACAGACACGACATTCAGCGGTAATAAGCTATTTTACACTGATCACCATATTGCACCGACAACTAAACCTCGCAAAGTTGTCTACAGATCATCAAATACAAATGAGACTCGCAAGGATATTGGAGCATGAAACCAATCTCCATCCCGGCAATATATCATCGAGTACAGTCTCGATCTAGTAAACATGCAGTTCATATCCCTGACCTTACAAAATCATCACTCTTACATCAGCGAACAGAAGTCACTCTCAGAATTGATGTACAAAGACACACTCGTCTCCCCATCGGTACAAACGCGCTACTCTTTATAGTTCGGACCTGCCTGCTTGCTTGCGTTTTTAGACGCATCGCCAGACTCTGGGATTACATGAACACACCTATTTTCACCATAATATTATATCATTTTCGCCGTACTTCTCGATATCAAGCACACAGCAGTAGCCTCCCGATCGCTCACGCAACGTAATTCCGAAGATATACACTGCAAATTATTTCTCTACAAACCCGAAACTTTATCTACGTGGAGTGTGCTCCAAACCACTGACTAACTAGAAACAAACACATTAAAAATCACATTTTCACTCTAGAATACCGAAGCCTATCATCCAACAGATCCCAAATCATCCATATAGTTTACAAGTCAACTAAAGCCTTTCCCAAGTCTGGAGGTCAGGCAAACGTGACTCCTACACACCACATTCAATCTTGTCTCAACTAAATAAACGCGAGAAATGTGCATAAACAGTCAACGGAACAATTTAAATGGGAGGGAATAACACTCCATCGCAATCATACCATCTTCTCAATGTTCCACTTGATGACGAAAGCCGCCCAACACATACTAAGTATTTGTTCGCTATCTGATCGTCTAGACGAGGGCAAAGTTAACTCATATATATTCCTGCAATACAAGAGGCCTCTGCATTCGCACGGATGCTGTTGTTAACAGCAAAAGTGAATCTTTAGCACCATTGACTTTGCATACATGGAATCATACGGGAAAACTGGTCGCATATATGTTTATGATTATCCTTAGAATTAAATGTTATCATCGTGCTCCAAATTGAACGGCATTCGAGAATGAGCGAAGTATCGGAAATACACCCTCTTGTTGGCAGTGGCTCTGGAAATCGCTGTGCCTTCCTTACAACTGGACATACTCCTCCCTTTGCTATCACAGTACTCCAAGTCAAATCCTTACCTTCCCTACAACAGGGCATAGTCATCTCGTTTCCACAAACACACATACTTTATAAACTTGATGCTCTAATACTATCATATCACGCACCCACCAATATTAGTAAGTATATTACTTCGACAATAACTGATTGCCTACCATACCAAATAATACTGATCGAAAATCAGCGATGGGCATGTATCTCTCTTAAGTTCTTCTTTCGAGTCTTACCACTGTGTCCTACAAAGAGACACGTAATCGGAGAGATGTTAAAGAAAAAACCGATCCCAGCAACTACTACATGTTACTGAGTCTTCGCTCTACAGGTGCACACAAGTATCCATGTTAAGAACTGTACCCGCTTTACGAATCGAGGTACGACATTACCTCTGAATGAGATGGTTTTTTCTGGACAACTGGTACGTCAATAGATATACAGTATAATACTGCCTCAACTGAAAAAAAATGACTGCCTCCTTGATTCCCTCCGTTTCGATGTCAACGTTTTCTCGGATTCCTCTTGTTACCGCATACTTGTTCCTATGGACAAACGGTTCCGCGCGAACCAGAAGATAGCGGGATTAGCCGAGCGGTCTTTGGCGCTGCAGTCACGGACTGCGCGGCTGGTCGGTTCGAGTCCTCCCTCGGGCATGGGTGTGTGTGTTTGTCTTTACGATAATTTAGGTCAAGTAGTGTGTAAGCTTAGGGACTGGTGACCTTAGCGGTTAAGTCCCATAAGATTTCACACACATTTGAACATTTTTGAACCAGAAGATACACAAGTACTTCCTAAATTTCACCGCATTTAGGTGTATATTAGATCAATTTATACCTATTCCCTCCTCATTTTTCTCAGTTCTATCGATGTCATGTCAGATCTGTCCATGTGCTCACGACATAAGAACTCGTTCCGAGTTCTAAATCTGATTGTAAATGTAACACAGACGCTAACACCTAACTCAAATGCACTGATCGGGAGGCGTAATACAGCACTGTACTCGACTGAATCCAGTCACCCCAACATTGGGGGAGCGTTTTCTACATGTCTGTGTATATGCACGCCTCACCGAAGGCTTTCAGACCTGCAGTAGACCCGAGCTAGCCTTCGAATGTGGATCCGCTACGCGTAATATCCGGAAGTGTGTTCAGATGCGGATTCACAATATGCCACGCATGGGATAAGGTTTGAATGTGAATCCGCCAAGCGCAGTGTACGAAGCGGTGTTGGGATGCAGATCCACAATAAACCACATCGTAGTTAGCGTTCGAGTTTGGATCTGTCGTGGACTATGTATCCGGAGCTATGTTCGGAGGCGGATCCACTACACGCCACATTTGCGATAGGGTTCGGGGGGGACGGGGGGGGGGGGGGACGAATCACATGTTACGTCCGGACACGTATTCTATGTTCGAAGTTTGGTCCACCATGGGAGAGGACTGAGTCCTGAGAGCCTTCAGCGAGGCGTGCATATGCACAGACATATAGAAAACAGAGCAAACGCTCCCCGAATGTCGAGTACAGTGCTATATTACGCCTCCCGATCAGTGGATTTGAATTTGGTTTTGGCATCTGTGTTCATTTACAATCAATTTTAGAACACGGAACGAGCGCTTATGTTGTGATCGCATGGGCATATCTGACATAAAATCGATAGAACTGCGAAAAATGAGGAGGGAATTGGTATAAAATGATTTAATATACATCGAAATGCGATGAAATTGAGGAAGTATTTGTGTATCTTCTGGTTTGCGCGCAACAGTTTGTACATGAGAACAAGTATTCGGCAACAAGATGATCCGAGAAAATGTTGACATCAAAACGAAGAGAATCAGGGAGGGAGTCAATTTTTTCCTGTTGAGGTAGTATTATACTGTATATCTATGACGTACCAGTGATACACGCGAGTTGACTACTGTATTTGGTAGTTTTGAGGATGACAGGAATCGATTTAGCTCTAAACTTACTTGCATCTGTGTTAAAGGATAACGGAGAGTGGACGGGTTGATCGACTGAGTTATAGTTGTAACGAGGTACGATTTAATGGCTGATTTGTTCATTCTAGAGAAGGAGAAGCTGCTGCAGGTCAATTTTTTCCCCCGTTGTTCTGTCCGGATGGATCAGTCACGTGACATAGCCTGAGTTCTACACCTATACAGCTACGTATGTGTTCCGTATGTGCTTCAAATCACTGTCTACTTGCGATCGTTAACGGTAAAGCTGTCGGTGATCAGAGGACATCAATCTCATGTGTGATGAAATTTGACACTTTCCTCTAACGAATTTTGATTTATTTGATTTCACCCCCCCCCCCCCCCCCCACCACCACCACAAGTCGCATCTTGGGTGTAAAATCGAGACTTCAGCGTAGTAACTGAGTTAGCGGTAGGAGCTTGTAAAGCGCTGCAATCCCTATGTATACATTTGTCTGACAGGTGTGCTGTTTACAGAGTTAGTGACGAAACGACTTCTAATTTTCACTTGTCGGACGCTGCTGCTATGCGTTTATCTCTTTCCTTGTAGGATGGCAGTTGACGCTAAATAACGAAAAGTGTGAGATGATCCACATGAGTTCCAAAAGAAATCCTTTGGAATTCGATTACTCGATAAATAGTACAATTCTCAAGGCTCTCAATTCAACTAAGTACCTGGGTGTTAAAATTACGAACAACTTCAGTTGGAAGGACAACATAAATAATATTGTCGGGAAGGCGAGCCAAAGGTTGCGTTTCATTGGCAGGACACTTAGAAGATGCAACAAGTCCACTAAAGAGACAGCTTACACTACACTCGTTCGTCCTCTGTTAGAATATTGCTGCGCGGTGTGGGATCCTTACCAGGTGGGATTGACGGAGGACATCGAAAGGGTGCAAAAAAGGGCAGCTCGTTTTGTATTATCGCGTTATAGGGGAGAGAGTGTGGCAGATATGATACACGAGTTGGGATGGAAGTAATTACAGCATAGACGTTTTTCGTCGCGGCGAGACCTTTTTACGAAATTTCAGTCACCAACTTTCTCTTCCGAATGCGAAAATATTTTATTGAGCCCAACCTACATAGGTAGGAATGATCATCAAAATAAAATAAGAGAAATCAGAGCTCGAACAGAAAGGCTTAGGTGTTCGTTTTTCCCGCTCGCTGTTCGGGAGTGGAATAGTAGAGAGATAGTATGATTGTGGTTCGATGAACCCTCTGCCAAGCACTTAAATGTGAATTGCAGAGTAGTCATGTAAATGTAGGATGTATCCCCTGCTACTAACTAGCGTTTTATATAAGTCTGATGCGGGCATCGTATAATTTCTGAATCGCGATTGGGTGTGAACAGTGTACAATATACAACTCCGCAAAGCTATATTGTGCTCTTATCATGCAAAGAAAATGTTTTAGGGGAGTAGTTTTTTCGCTTTACGTTTCGACAAACCTCGAATAAGGATGTATATCAAGCGCCTGAAATATATTTCTCAGAATGCAATATTACCGGCGCTACATTCGATAAATATGATAGGTCGGAAACGCAGGCGATCTAACATTATAGTCCGTTTTTAAGTGAAGTACATTGTAGCCTTAGGAGCGCCTGTGTTTATGTTCTCTCTCTTACCAGTACCTTCTAGGTACGGATCCTAGACTCTAGAACAATACTTTGGTTGATTTACGTAAAAGAGCGCCGAACTCCATCCGTCTGGAGCTCGATCGCATATAAAAATTATTCCTTTCTTGTTCTTCTTAACTGTCTGCTATTACATCACATCGCTTTGAAATCTGTTACTATACATCGATAAGGAGTGCTAAGCTCATCGAAATGGCCACATCTCGTGAAATGTCGTGCATTTGGACTCGAAACACTCTATTCATTCACCAGACGTGGAGTGTAGCGGCCTTGTTCTGATCAGTTGCAAATTCATTCGGTAACTGTGCTGCAGGGCGGGTTGGTCAATGACAGTGTGAGGATCATCTTTTAACCTAAGCTAGAATGCTCTGTGACTCCATTACACAGAGAGATAGATCGTAAATCAATCACTATTCTCGAGGTCTTAGAAATATGTAGTGTGCTTTCTGGTACACTTTGATTGTTTATGTGTTCGAGAATTAACACTGAATGGACGTACTGCAAAGTCATCTATCCAAGTTCACACTGATACTCGCAAAGTGAAGAATGGGCGGTTTAGCTATGATACTGAAATTGAGGGAAACCTGCTGTCACATCATTGGCCGGTATTGAAGTTACTGTAAAATTGCTAAAATTGTTCGCGCTATCAACTGTGTTGCTTAATATTACAGTATATCGGCGGTGTCTTTTCCATGCCTTCCGGGCTTTGGTGCGCTATTGGTTACCGCATAATGATTGACTGATAGCGATTGTTTGAGTTTGGGAATGAGTTTTGTGTGTGGGTGAGAGCTTCTGGGGGTTGCTAGCAGCGAAACAGTGATGGCGTACATGGGTTCAAAATGAGGGATCACTCTAAATGGAAATCAGAGTCATGTGACATGTGTTGTTGTTGTCTTCAGTCCTGAGACTGGTTTGATGCAGCTCTCCATGCTACTCTATCCTGTGCAAGTTTCTTGATCTCCCAGTACCTACTGCAACCTACATCCTTCTGAATCTGCTTAGTGTATTCATCTCTTGGTCTCCCTCTACGATTTTTACCCTCCACGCTGCCCTCCAATGCTAAATTTGTGATCCCTTGATGCCTCCAAACATGTCCTACCAACCGATCCCTCCTTCTAGTCAAATTGTGCCACAAACTTCTCTTCTCCCCAATCCTATTCAATACCTCCTCATTAGTTACGTGATCTATCCACCTTATCTTCAGCATTCTTCTGTAGCACCACATTTCAAAAGCTTCTATTCTCTTCTTGTCCAAACTAGTTATCGTCCATGTTTCACTTCCATTCATGGCTACACTCCAAACACATACTTCCTGACACATCTACATCTACATGACATGACTACTCTGCAATTCACATTTAAGTGCTTGGCAGAGGGTTCATCGAACCACAATCATACTATCTCTCTACTATTCCACTAACGAACAGCGCGCGGGAAAAACGAACACCTAAACCTTTCTGTTCGAGCTCTGATTTCTCTTATTTTATTTTGATGATCATTCCTACCTATGTAGGTTGGGCTCAACAAAATATTTTCGCATTCGTAAGAGAAAGTTGGTGACTGAAATTTCGTAAAAAGGTCTCACCGCGACGAAAACCGTCTATGCTGTAATGACTTCCATCCCAACTCGTGTATCATATCTGCCACACTCTCTCCCCTATAACGCGATAATACAAAACGAGCTGCCCTTTTTTGCACCCTCTCGATGTCCTCCGTCAATCCCACCTGGTAAGGATCCCACACCGCGCAGCTATATTCTAACAGAGGACGAACGAGTGTAGTGTAAGCTGTCTCTTTAGTGGACTTGTTGCATCTTCTAAGTGTCCTGCCAATGAAACGCAACCTTTGGCTCGCCTTCCCGACAATATTATCTATGTGGTCCTTCCAACTGAAGTTGTTTGTAATTTTAACACCCAGGTACTTAGTTGAATTGACAGCCTTGAGAATTGTACTATTTATCGAGTAATCGAATTCCAACGGATTTCTTTTGGAACTCATGTGGATCATCTCACACTTTTCGTTATTTAGCGTCAACTGCCACCTGACACACCATACAGCAATCTTTTCTAAATCTCTTTGCAGCTGATACTGGTCTTCGGATGACCTTACTAGACGGTAAATTACAGCATCATCTGCGAACAACCTAAGAGAACTGCTCAGATTGTCACCCAGGTCATTTATATAGATCAGGAACAGTAGAGGTCCCAGGACGCTTCCCTGGGGAACACCTGATATCACTTCAGTTTTACTCGATGATTTGCCGTCTATTACTACGAACTGCGACCTTCCTGACAGGAAATCACGAATCCAGTCGCACAACTGAGACGATACCCCATAGCTCCGCAGCTTGATTAGAAGTCGCTTGTGAGGAACGGTGTCAAAAGCTTTCCGGAAATCTAGAAATACGGAATCAACTTGAGATCCCCTGTTGATAGCGGCCATTACTTCGTGCGAATAAAGAGCTAGCTGCGTTGCACAAGAGCGACGTTTTCTGAAGCCATGCTGATTACGTGTCAATAGATCGTTCCCTTCGAGGTGATTCATAATGTTTGAATACAGTATATGCTCCAAAACCCTACTGCAAACCGACGTCAATGATATAGGTCTGTAGTTAAATGGATTACTCCTACTACCCTTCTTGAACACTGGTGCGACCTGCGCAATTTTCCAATCTGTAGGTACAGATCTATCGGTGAGCGAGCGGTTGTATATGAGTGCTAAGTAGGGAGCTATAGTATCAGCGTAATCTGAAAGGAACCTAATCGGTATACAATCTGGACCTGAAGACTTGCCCGTATCAAGCGATTTGAGTTGCTTCGCAACCCCTAAGGTATCTACTTCTAAGAAACTCATGCTAGCAGATGTTCGTGTTTCAAATTCTGGAATATTCCATTCGTCTTCCCTGGTGAAGGAATTTCGGAAAACTGCGTTCAATAACTCCGCTTTAGCGGCACAGTCGTCGATAACAGTACCATCGGCACTGCGCAGCGAAGGTATTGACTGCGTCTTGCCGCTTGTGTACTTTACATACGACCAGAATTTCTTCGGATTTTCTACCAAATTTCGAGACAATGTTTCGTTGTGGAACCTATTGAAGGCATCTCGCATCGAAGTACGTGCCAAATTTCGCGCGTCTGTAAATTTTAGCCCATCTTCGGGATTTCGCGTTCTTCTGAACTTCGCATGCTTTTTCCGTTGCTTCTGTAACAGCGTTCGGACCTTTTTTGTGTACCACGGGGGATCCGTTCCATCTCTTACCAATTTATGAGGTATGAATTTCTCAATTGCTGTTGCTACTATATCTTTGAATTTGAGCCACATCTCGTCTACATTCGCATAGTCAGTTCGGAAGGAATGGAAATTGTCTTTTAGGAAGGCTTCTAGTGGCACTTTATCCGCTTTTTTAAATAAAATTATTTTGCGTTTGTTTCTGATGGATTTGGAAGAAATGGTATTGAGCCTAGCTACAATGACCTTGTGATCACTAATCCCTGTATCAGTCATGATGCTCTCTATCAGCTCTGGATTGTTTGTGGCCAAGAGGTCAAGTGTGTTTTCGCAACCATTTACAATTCGCGTGGGTTCGTGGACTAACTGCTCGAAATAATTTTCGGAGAATGCATTTAGGACAATCTCGGAAGACGTTTTCTGCCTACCACCGGTTTTGAACAAGTATTTTTGCCAACATACCGAGGGTAGGTTGAAGTCCCCACCAACTATAACCGTATGAGTGGGGTATTTATTTGTTACGAGACTCAAACTTTCTCTGAACTGTTCCGCAACTGTATCATCGGAGTCTGGGGGTCGGTAGAAGGAGCCAATTATTAACTTAATTCGGCTGTTAAGTATAACCTCCACCCACACCAATTCGCACGGAGTATCTACTTCGACTTTACTACAAGATAAACCACTACTGACAGACACAAACACTCCACCACCAATTCTGCCTAATCTATCTTTCCTGAACACCGTCTGAGACTTCGTAAAAATTTCTGCAGAACTTATTTCAGGCTTTAGCCAGCTTTCTGTACCTATACCGATATCAGCTTCTGTGCTTTCTATTAGCGCTTGAAGCTCAGGGACTTTTCCAGCGCAACTACAACAGTTTACAACTATAATTCCGACTGTTCCTTGATCCAAGCACGTCCTGTAATTGCCAAGCACCCTTTGACATTGCAGCCCATCCCGCACTTTCCCGAGGCCTTCTAACCTAAAAAACCGCCCAGTCCATGCCACACAGCCTCCGCTACCCGTGTAGCCGCCAGCTGAGTGTAGTGAACTCCTGACCTATTCAGCGGAACCCGAAACCCCACCACCCTATGGCGCAAGTCAAGGAATCTGCAGCCAATACGGTCGCAAAACCGTCTGAGCCTCTGATTCAGACCCTCCACCCGGCTCTGCACCAAAGGTCCGCAGTCGGTTCTGTCAACGATGCTGCAGATGGTGAGCTCTGCCTTCATCTCGTAAGCAAGACAGGCAGCCTTCACCAAATCAGATAGCCGCTGGAATCCAGAGAGAATTTCCTCAGATCCAAAGCGACACACGTCATTAGTGCCGACATGTGCCACCACCTGCAGCTGGCTGCACCCTGTGCTCTTCATGGCATCCGGAAGGACCCTTTCCACATCAGGAATGACTCCTCCCGGAATGCACACGGAGTGCACACTGGATTTCTTCCCCTCCTTAGCCGCCATATCCCTAAGGGGCCCCATTACGCGCCTAACATTGGAGCTCCCAACTACCAGTAAGCCCACCCTCTGCGATTGCCCGGACCTTGAAGGCTGAGAATGATCCTCTGAAACAGGGCAGGCGGCTGCATCTGGCTCAGCCAGAGACAGTGCCTGAAACCGGTTTGTCAGACGCACCGGGGAGGCTTTCTGATCAGCCTCCGGGGACGCTGCCTGCCACGCCTTGGAACGACCTCCCAATCAACCACAGGCGAGGGCTCAGCCCCACTGCGGGCAGCAACCGGGGCAACCACAGCGGCAGACCGATCTGGGGACAGACGGGATGAGGTTGACATCCCCGTGATACCCGAGTCCGGCTCCCCACAGTGGTGCCCATTGGCAACAGCCTCAAGCTGCGCGACCGAAGTCAGCGCCGATTGCAGCTGTGAGCGAAGGGATGCCAAGTCAGCCCTCATCCGAACACAGCAATCGCAGTCCCTGTCCATTCTAATTGATGTTTAACAACAGTTACTGAAACACGAGACCGTGCCTAGATAACGCAAGCGGAACACACAAAGAATGTATCAACTAACCTGTACAAATGCCTAACGACTGCGCTACAATCTGCTGAATTTACGATTACAGTAACTAAAACTCGAAATTGCACCTCCTATACGAAACTCACACGCAATTTAAATAAGAATCTACGAAGTAAACACTAAAGCGCGATGCTACAACTGTCAAATACTATAATACGCCCGAAATATATGAATTAAACAATGCAAGTACCCAAAAACACGCAAAGAAATTAATTAAACTATCTAACAAATAAGTAAGCTAGGGTTATACGACTTGCTGCAGCAGCTGCTTATCCAACGGCGTCAGGGAGCACACTGACTGGCCAACCGACACTGGCCGTTCACAACAAAAACAGAAGACAGACGACTACGCGAATTTGCACTATTCAGGTACTAAGGCGCGATGCTACAACCCTCAAATACTATAATACGCCCGAAATATATGAATTAAACAATGCAAGTACCCAAAAACACGCAAAGAAATTAATTAAACTATCTAACAAATAAGTAAGCTAGGGTTATACGACTTGCTGCAGCAGCTGCTTATCCAACGGCGGCAGGGAGCAATCTATATTCGATGTTACCAACTTTCTCTTATTCAGAAACGCTTTCCTTGCCGTTGCCAGTCTACATTTTACATCCGCTCTACTTCGACCATCATCAGTTATTTTACTTGCTAAATAGCAAAACTCCTGTACTACTTTAAGTGTCTCACTTCCT
Source organism: Schistocerca gregaria (assembly GCF_023897955.1). Lineage (NCBI taxonomy): Eukaryota > Metazoa > Arthropoda > Insecta > Orthoptera > Acrididae > Schistocerca > Schistocerca gregaria. The sequence goes on along the minus strand of NC_064921.1, from coordinate 798,954,080 downwards.
AATCTAATTCCCTCAGCATCACCCGATTTAATTTGACTGCATTACATTATCCTCGTTTTGCTTTTGTTGATTTTCATCTTATACCCTCCTTTAAAGACACTTGAAAGGAATCCAACAGAGATCTTTCATAATTATGAAAGGTCTCTGTTGGATTCCTTTCACACTGTCCATTCAGTTCAACTGCTCTTCCAAGTCCTTTGCCGTCTCTGACAGAATTACAATGTCATCGGCGAACCTCAAAGTTTTTACTTCTTCTCCATGAATTTTAATACCTACTCCAAATTTTTCTTTTGTTTCCTTTACTGCTTCCTCAATATACAGATTGAATAACATCGGGGAAAGGCTACAACCCTGTCTCACTCCATTCCCAACCACTGCTTCCCTTTCATGCGCCTCGACTCTTATGACTGCCATCTGGTTTCTGTACAAATTGTAAATAGCCTTCCGCTCCCTGTATTTTACCCCTGCCACCTTCAGAATTTGAAAGAGAGTATTCCAGTCAACATTGTCAAAATCTTTCTTTAAGTCTACAAATGCTAGAAACGTAGGTTTGCCTTTTCTTAATCTTTCTTCTAAGATAAGTCGTAAGGTCAGTATCGCCTCACGTGTTCCAACATTTCTACGGAATCCAAACTGATCCTCCCCGAAGTCCGCTTCTACCAGTTTTTCCATTCGTCTGTAAAGAATTCGCATTAGTATTTAGCAGCTGTGACAAATTAAACTGATAGTTCGGTAATTCTCACATCTGTCAGCACCTGCTTTCTTTGGGATTGGAATTATTATATTCTTCTTGAAGTCTGAGGGTATTTCGCCTGTCTCATACATCTTGCTCACCAGCTGGTAGAGTTTTGTCATTACTGGCTCTTCCAAGGCCGTCAGTAGTTCTAATGGAATGTTGTCTACTCCGGGGGCCTTGTTTCGACACAGGTCTTTCAGTGCTCTGTGAAACTCTTCACGCAGTATCTTATCTCCCATTTCGTCTTCATCTACATCCTCACCATTTCCATAATATTGTCCTCAAGTACATCGCCCTTGTATAAACCTTCTATATACTCTTTCCACCTTTCTGCCTTCCCTTCTTTGCTTAGAACTGGGTTGCCATCTGAGCTCTTGATATTCATACACGTGGTTCTCTTCTCTCCAAAGGTCTCTTTAATTTTCCTGTAGGCAGTATCTATCTTATCTCTCGTGAGGTAAGCCTTTACCTCCTTACCTTTGTCCTCTAGCCATCGCTGCTTAGCCATTTTTCACTTCCTGTCTATCTCATTTTTGAGACGTTTGTATTCCTTTTTGCCTGCTTCATTTACTGCATTTTTATATTTTCTCCTTTCATCAATTAAATTCAATATTTCTTCTGTTACCGAAGGATTTATAGCAGCCCTCGTCTTTTTACCTACTTTATCCTCTGCTGTCTTCACGACTTTTTCCCTCAGAGCTACCCGTTCTTCTTCTACTGTGTTTCTTTCCCTCATTCCTGTCAATTGTTCCCTTATGCTCTCCTTGAAACTCCATATGAGTTTAAATGTATAGGTCGTCATTCGATTTCGGACATCAGTTTGGAAACTCTCCGCAACGTAGCCAAACTCTTCTAGTTTCGTTAGGTTGTAACTCTCTTTTATTTAAAATCATCCACTGAGTGTTCCGTGTTATGGTAGTTGCAGTACTAAAATGTTTTACACTGTGCGATGTCTAGTTTTCTATGAGAGCCGTGTATCAGGGCGTCTTACTGTTAGTTTATAACATGGGACAGGCATCGAAGTCGTTGCAGAAAAAGGAAATGTTTGGTGTTGTACAAAAGCGTGTTAGAAAACAGTGTTTGAGACAGCTAAACAGGACCAGAGGGAACGTGTCATACGATAATTCGCCTAGAGTATAGGTGATCAAATTTTGAAGACGCATCGGCGGTGTCTGTATATTTAATAGAATCGTGTCATACATACAGAGGCAGTAGCAGTAGCAGTTTGAGGTGAGAGCCGGTGAGTAAGGGGCTATACCGCTAGGAATGCTTGGATGACTTCATGCTACGCTATTGTGGGAAGTATTGTGAAATATGTTTCCCCTCGCTGGAGGCCGACCGCAGCTATGTGTCATTGCGGTCGCATCGGTGCGTTGGTGACTTCTAAATCGTATGATCTTTTATAGTTCGTAACTTTTATCTGTTAGGCTGAATGATTTGAATGGACGTGGATCTGTAGTACTTGTACATAGTTTGGGGACGTACCACATTGCGTGCATTTCCACCGAATAGTCAAAGCATGGTCCTGTTGCAAAAATTCAGGCCGTTCTGTTTCTACAGAGGTTGCTTCTGTTCAGTACAGAATTAAATTGGACTGATCTCATGCGCGAAGCTGTAGAAATGGGAGCAGTTGCCCGATGTGTAGAGGGCAACTAGGTTCGGGAAAAGTGACTCGTTTGGACTTATGAGAGTGCCAGAAATATGATTGAGTAGTAGTTGTAAACCGATGCATGTATGTGCTTGAATGGTGGGAGGTGATTCCAAATGATTGACATCATTTCGAACATATAGCGTAACACTAGAGATCTGAGAAGCTAGTGTACATTATTCTTCTTATGACCTCAGTCAGCAGAACATCTACTATTACTGTTTGTGTTCCTTCTCAATCAGTCCTCGCCTAGAGCTCCGAGGATATATAGCGGAACATCTGATATGATGTCGAGACAGAGTGCGTTGCAAATACTAAAGAATTGTCTAGTTGAGGGAAAGGGGGGGGGGGGTGGAGGGAGTCGCAAATACCGCGTACATACCATGTACCTTAGCCGAATCACTTTCAAAGTTCAGTGATTTTATCCCTAAGGCTGCATAGTTGGCTGATGATACGTACTCCTACGATCACTGTCAAGGTATTTGTCCAGATAAAAACGAAGAGATCAGGGAGGCAGTCTATCTTTTTCTGTTGAGGCAGTATTATACTGTATATCTATTGAGGTACCAGTTGTCCAGAAGAAACCATCTCATTCAGAGGTAATGTCATACCTCGATTCACAAAGCGGGTATAGTTTTTAACATGGATACTTCCAAGCACCTGTAGAACCAAGACTCATTGAGACAGTAACATGTAGTAGTTGCTGGGATCGGTTTTTTCTTTAACATCTCACCGATTAAGTGACTCTTTCTAGGACACGGTGGTAAGACTCGAAAGAACAACTTAAGATACATACATGTCCATCGCTGATTTTCGATCAGTATTATTTGGTACGGTAGGCAATAAGTTATTGACGAAGTAATATACATACTAATATTGGTGGGTGCGTGATATGTTAGTATTTGAGCATCAAGTTTATAAAGTATGTGTGTTTGTGGAAACGAGATGACTATGCCCTGTTGTAGAGAAGGTAAGGATTTGACTTGGAGTACTGTGATAGCAAAGGGGGGAGTATGTCCAGTTGTAAGGAAGGTACAGCTATTTCCAGAGCCACTGCCGAGAAGACGGTGTATTTGCGATACTTCGCTCATTCTCAAATGCCGTTCAATTGAGAGCACGATGATAACATTTAATTCTAAGGATAATCATAAACATATATGCGACCAGTTTTCCCGTATGATTCCATGTATGCAAAGTCAATGGTGCTAAAGATTCACTTTTGCTGTTAACAACAGCATCCGTGCGAATGCAGAGGCCTCTTGTATTGCAGGAATATATATGAGTTAACTTTGCCCTCGTCTAGACGACCAGATAGCGAACTAATACTTAGTATGTGTTGGGCTGCTTTTGTGATCAAGTGGAACTTTGAGAAGATGGTATGATTGCGATGGTGTGTTATTCCCTCCCATGTAAATTGTTCGGTTTGCTTGTGCACATTCCGAGCGTTTATTTAGTTGAGACAAGATCGAATGTGGTGTGTGGGAGACTCGTTTGCCTGTTCTCTAGACATGGGAAAGGCCTTAGTTGACTTGTGAACTACAGTATATGAATGATTTGGGATGTTAGATGATAGACTTCGGTATTCTAGAGTGGAAATATGATTTTAATATGTTTGTTTCTAGTTACTCAGTAGTCTAGAGCACTCTCCAGACAGATAAAGTTTCGGGTTTGTAGAGAAATAATTTCCTGTGTATATCTTCGGAATTATGTTGCGTGAGCGATCGGGAGGATACTGCGTTTGCGAGAGGGAGCAGACAATCTTGTGTCATTGCCTGACTTCGCTCTCTGGTGGCCACGGTATGAACGAAGTCACTTGAGCTCTGGAACTCGCGGTGAACACACCGGGTGCCGTCATCTTGAATACCGGTATTTGCGTCATGATCTGATGCCAGGGGAGCGCCCTCTGGTGGCACCAATATGAACTAAGCCAGTTGGGCTCTGGAGCTTGTGGTGAACGCATTGAGTATGGCCATCTTGAATAACGCTACTTGCGTCATCACCTGACGTCACGGTTACGTCCTCTGGTGGCGAAGATATGAACTAAGCCAGTTGGCGTCCAGACCCAGTAGATAACACAACCACTTGAAATTGGTTAAATAATAAAGATAAATCCTTTTTTCCCGCCATTTTCTTTGCTTAGTAGAGATAAGCGTGGTGTGATGCATTATCATGTTGGAATTTGAACTTCGCGCCATTTTTCCGGGCGGGGGAAGCCTGGCACTTCCCCACCAAAATTCAAACTTCCCGCCAAAATCCGCCATTCTGTTTGACGTCTCGGCCGCCATATTGGATGACGTCATCGCCGCCATGTTGGATAACGGTACAGTGGAATGGTACACAGGCTGTTCCAATACTCTCGCATTGTAACATGGTGTTAACTCAAACTCAGATTTGTTGCCAACAGTATTTATTGACATTAACACAAGTAAGATAGAAAACATTATTGCCTTAGCATTTGAGCTATGAGATGAGTAATTGTCTTGTCTTATCTCGCTTTAGCACAAGAACTTTAATGGAATCTTATGACCAGTAGGTTCGACAATTTGCACATGTCGTATACAAGTAAAGCGGTAAAGTTGTGCACCTACTGTCATGGGACACCTCCTAACTACGGGTCGAACCTAATTTTCCCTGTGGCAGTGCATTAACTCGACGTGGCATTGTCGCAACAAATCGTTGGTAGTCCCCTACAGAAACACTGAGTAACGCTCCGTCTACAGCCGTCCCTAAATGCGAAAGTGCTGCCGGTGCAGGATGTTGTTCACGAATTCACCTCTTGATTATGTCAATGTTCGATGGGATTCATGTTGGGCTGTCTGGATGGCAAAATCATAAGCTCGAATTGTGCAGAATGTTCTTCAAAACCAGATTTGCGGATGGGTGCTGTTTCCTGGAAGAGAAGCAAGACCCTCTTCTTGAAAATTAAGAGAAAAAGCCTTCAGAAATTATTGTTTTAAACTGTGTTGATACTTACAAATATCAAACAATTGCAAAAATATGTTTTATTTTAGACACAAACTTTAAAATTTATTGAAATGTGTAGCTTTTAGAACTGTTTTTTGAGCAAATTCTTTTATACAATTGTTAACACATAGAAACGAGCACATGAGCCTCTTGTTAACACAGAGCTGATAAGCAAATTAAAAGCAAATAAACTGAAATCAGAATAAGATACTTTTAAAACTGTAGTTCTCGATTTGTTGACAGTTGTATTTTTGCAAGATTCGTTTTGTAAAGCGTGGTTCTGTGGCAGATTGGTAGCCTTGCTAATATTTGGCGCCACCATTCGAACAGGGGGGGGGGGGGGGGGCAGCACAAGTGACTGGTGCAAGTAGTACATTCTCCTGGGCACACAAAGTAAGATGGCTAATATTGAATTAAATGACTAAAACCACTGACCAAGACTCTAAACTCGATTGCTTAGGTTAGAACCATTTCCAGTCAATGATCTACATCTACATCCGTACTCCGCAAGCCACCTGACGGTGTGTGGCGGAGGGTACCCTGAGTACCTCTATCGGTTCTCCCTTCTATTCCAGTCTCGTATTGTACGTGGAAAGAAGGATTGTCGGTATGCTTCTGTGTGGGCTCTAATCTCTCTGATTTTATCCTCATGGTCTCTTCGCGAGATATACGTAGGAGGGAGCAATATACTGCTTGACTCTTCGGTGAAGGTATGTTCTCGAAACTTCAACAAAAGCCCGTACCGAGCTACTGAGCGTCTCTCCTGCAGAGTCTTCCACTGGAGTTTATCTATCTTCTCCGTAACGCTTTCGCAATTACTAAATGATCCTGTAACGAAGCGCGCTGCTCTCCGTTGGATCTTCTGTATCTCTTCTATCAACCCTACCTGGTGCGGATCCCACACTGCTGAGCAGTATTCAAGCATTGGGCGAACAAGCGTACTGTAACCTACTTCCTTTGTTGTCGGATTGCATTTCCTTAGGATTCTTCCAATGAATCTCAGTCTGGCATCTGCTTTACCGACGATCAACTTTATATGATCATTCCATTTTAAATCACTCCTAATGCGTACTCCCAGATAATTTATGGAATTAACTGCTTCCAGTTGCTGACCTGCTATTTTGAAGCTAAATGATAAGGGACCTATCTTTCTATGTATTCGCATCACATTACACTTCGCTACATTGAGATTCAATTGCCATTCCGTGCACCATGCGTCAATTCGCTGCAGATCCTCCTGCATTTCAGTACAATTTTCCATTGTTGCAACCTCTCGATACACCACAGCATCATCTGCAAAAAGCCTCAGTGAACTTCCGATGTCATCCACCAGGTCATTTATGTATATTGTGAATAGCAACGGTCCTATGACACTCCCCTGCGGCACACCTGAAATCACTCTTACTTCGGAAGACTTCTCTCCATTGAGAATGACGTGCTGCGTTCTGTTATCTAGGAACTCCTCAATCCAATCACACAATTGATCTGATAGTCCGTATGCTCTTACTTTGTTCATTAAACGACTATGGGGAACTGTGTCAAACGCCTTGCGGAAGTCAAGAAACACGGCATCTACCTGTGAACCCGTGTCTAAGGCCCTCTGAGTCTCGTGGACGAATAGCGCGAGCTGGGTTTCACACGATCGTCTTTTTCGAAACCCATGCTGATTCCTACAGAGTAGATTTCTAGTCTCCAGAAAAGACATTATACTCGAACATAATACGTGTTCCAAAATTCTACAACTGATCGACGTTAGAGATATAGGTCTATAGTTCTGCACATCTGTTCGACGTCCCTTCTTGAGAACGGGGATGACCTGTGCCCTTTTCCAATCCTTTGGAACGCTTCGCTCTTCTAGAGACCTACGGTACACCGCTGCAAGAAGGGGGGCAAGTTCCTTCGCGTACTCTGTGTAAAATCGAACTGGTATCCCATCAGGACCAGCGATTTTAATTGTTTCTCTATCCCTCTGTCGTCTACTTCTATATCTACCATTTTGTCAACTGTGCGACAATCTAGAGAAGGAAGCACAGTGCAGTCTTCCTCTGTGAAACAGCTTTGGAAGAAGACATTTAGTAATTCGGCCTTTAGTCTGTCATCCTCTGTTTCAGTACCATTTTGGTCACAGAGTGTCTGGACATTTTGTTTTGATCCACCTACCGCTTTGACATAGGACCAAAATTTCTTAGGATTTTCTGCCAAGTCAGTACATAGAACGTTACTTTCGAATTCATTGAAAGCCTCTCGCATAGCCCTCCTCACACTACATTTCGCTTCGCGTAATTTTTGTTTGTCTGCAAGGCTTTGGCTATGTTTATGTTTGCTGTGAAGTTCCCTTTGCTTCCGCAGCAGTTTTCTAACTAGGTTGTTGTACCACGGTGGCTCTTTTCCATCTCTTACGATCTTGCTTGGCACATACTCATCTAACGCATATTGTACCATGGTTTTGAACTTTGTCCACTGATCCTCAACACTATCTGCACTTGAGACAAAACTTTTGTGTTGAGCCGTCAGGTACTCTGTAATCTGCTTTTTGTCACTTTTGCTAAACAGAAAAATCTGCCTACCTTTTTTAATATTTCTATTTACGGCTGAAATCATCGACGCAGTAACCGCTTTATGATCGCTGATTCCCTGTTCTGCATTAACTGATTCAAATAGTTCGGGTCTGTTTGTCACCAGAAGGTCTAATATATTATCGCCACGAGTCGGTTTTCTGTTTAACTGCTCAAGGTAGTTTTCAGATAAAGCACTTAAAAATATTTCACTGGATTCTTTGTCCCTGCCACCCGTTATGAACGTTTGAGTCTCCCAGTCTATATCCGGCAAATTAAAATCTCCACCCAGAACTATAACATGGTGGGGAAATCTACTCGAAATATTTTCCAAATTATTCTTCAGGTGCTGAGCCACAACAGCTGCTGAGCCCGGGGGCCTATAGAGACATCCAATTACCATGTCTGAGCCTGCTTTAACCGTGACCTTCACCCAAATCATTTCACAATTCGAATCTCCGTCAATTTCCTTCGATACTATTGCACTTCTTATCGCTATAAACACGCCTCCCCCTTCACTGTCCAGCCTATCTCTGCGGTATACATTCCAATCAGAGTTTAGGATTTCATTACTGTTTACGTCTGGTTTCAGCCAACTTTCTGTTCCTAGTACTATATGGGCGTTGTGACCATTTATTAATGAGAGCAGTTCTGGGACCTTTCTATAGACGCTTCTGCAGTTTACTATTAGCACATTAATATTGTTATTCCTTGTTGCATTTTGCCTACTTCTGCCTTGCCGTGTCTCAGGAGGCGTCTTGTCGGGCCTAGGGAGGGAATTCTCTAACCTAAAAAAACCCCATGTGCACTCCACACGTACTCCGCTACCTTCGTAGCCGCTTCCGGCGTGTAGTGCACGCCTGACCTATTCAGGGGGACCCTACATTTCTCCACCCGATAGCGGAGGTCAAGAAATTTGCACCCCAGCTCTCCGCAGAATCGTCTGAGCCTCTGGTTTAAGCCTTCCACTCGGCTCCAAACCAGAGGACCGCGATCGGTTCTCGGAACGATACTACAAATAGTTAGCTCTGATTCCACCCCGCGAGCGAGGCTTTCCACCTTCACCAACTCCGCCAACCGCCTGTACGAACTGAGGATGACCTCTGAACCCAGACGGCAAGAGTCATTGGTGCCGACATGAGCAACAATTTGCAGTCGGGTGCACCCAGTGCTCTCTATCGCCGCCGGTAGGGCCTCCTCCACATCTCGGATGAGACCCCCCGGCAAGCAGACAGAGTGAACACTGGCCTTCTTCCCCGACCTTTCCGCTATTTCCCTAAGGGGCTCCATCACCCGCCTAACGTTGGAGCTCCCAATAACTAATAAACCCCTCCCCCCGTGTGCCTGCTCGGACCTTGCTGAAGGAGCAGCCACATGTCCACTCACAGGCAGAGCGGGCGATGCCACACGGCCAGCCTCCACATTGACCCTCCGCCTCGTGCGCCGCGAACGCCGCTGAACCCGCCACTCCCCTTGGGGAGAGGGTGGCCCAACCGCCAATGATCAGTTCAATTGGACCAGAGTACCCAGATCATTCCATGTAAACACATTATGGAGATGACAGATTCCAGTTGTTACTGTGATGAAACATTCTATCGTCCCAAAGGCATCTCACAGCCCACCTCCAGCCATTCTAGAGGCCTCAGCTAAGGCAGTGTGAGCAGTGGCGTTCTGGCACAGCTGCAAGCGTCCTCCCCCGAGCGAGAATGAATGAAGAACTGCACACTCAGAGGGGAGGCACGGTGAACTGAGCTGCTGAGTATCCAAGGCATGCAGGCTGAGCGAAAAGCGCGGGGATCGATGCCGCGCCTCATCTGCATGCCCAGCCGAGGCGGACGCAGACGCCGACGCCGGCGACGCCGCCCCCGCAGCTGCCGCCGCCGCTGCTGCCACCCCCGCTGGCGCCGGCGCCGCCACGGCCCGCGCGCTCCGCCGCCGCCCACGCCGCCGCAGTGCGTGGGCGTCCCGCGGCGTCGCGACGCCCCACGCCACGCCGCCCTGTTGATCTGGGTCGATACGGCGGGCAGCGCGACGCGTAATGGAGGCGGCGTCGCTCGTGTCAGCCTGCGGTGCTGCATGGCCGCTGCGCGGAATACTGTACAGTGTACAGGGGCGGCCGGCGTCCCGACGCAGTACGTCCGTCCGGACGACCCAGCAGACATTTTTCCTTTTTATTCATCAGTCTTCTGGCAGGTCTGACGCGGCCCGCCACGAAATCCCCTTCTGTGCCAACCGCTTCATCTCAGAGTAGCACTTACACCCTGCGACCTAAATTATTTGCTGGATGTACTCCAATCTCTGTCTTCCTCTGTTTTCACCCTCTGCAGCACCTTCTAGTATGATGTGGGTAGTTCCCCGATGTGCTAACCCTTTCGCTGCCACAGACGTCCTCTCTGCATTCAATGCTGAGGGTGGCTGTTGTTATGGTTGCACTGCTTGCCAGATGCTAGTGCATGTAATGAGTGACGGAGTTCCGGCCGATTTGAAACAATTATTGTCCAGTGTTTCGTTATGGAGAACTGAATTTCTCTTCGTTAACCGTCATACTTACTGCGCTGCATAAAATTAAGTAAAACACAGCAAGAAATTTTAAAAAGTTTGCTTCGCTAAAAGCGCTTTGCTTAAAGTTTGTGTCTGGTTGGTTTTAGCTCATACATTGCAGTGAATGAAATGTAGTTGAGATATAGTAATTTATTTAAAACTGGAGCCGAACGGTATCTCATTTGGTTCTCGAGCTATTGGGTTTTAAGCACGAAGGGCGGTAGCGCCCGACGCTCCCTCTCGCGGCCTTGTGCATCGAAAAACATGTGCTCGCTACAATCGCCATACCTCATAAACGGTCCAAAATATTGAAACGAGTTTTCTACAAATGACAGCACGCGATGAGGCACATCTTTTGTATGGTAAATACGCGAATATCATTTATTCACCGAGATACGGGATTAACTTCTTAGCAGCAAAGAGACGTCAGCGGCTCAGGAGGCTTACAGGGGTCCATGGCACTGATGGAAAACCCATACGAAGCGCGTATGCACGTCCACAGTACATGTAGAACGAGGTAGGACGTGCTCAAGAATTGGAATCCTGTCACTTCTTCCTGTCAAGGTTTTCCATATTATTATGTTCCTTTCTGAGGAGAACCTTCTTTCTATATCTTATCTGTCCATCTAACTTTCAACATTTTTCCCTACCACACCCAAAACGCTTCGATTCCCCTTTGTTGCTATTTACCCACAGCCACGATTCACTGTCATACAATGTTGTCTTCCAAATGCGGCTTCTCAGAAATTTCTTCCTCAAATTAACTCTTGTGTTTCATACTACTACACTTCCTTTGGCCAGGAACGTTCCCAGTTTAAGTTCGCTTTTTATATCCTCCTTGCTTCGTCCCTGATGGATTATTTCGCTTCCAACATAGAAGAACTTCTTAACTTTGTCTACTTCACGATCACCAGTTTTCACATTAAGCTTCTCGCATTTCTGATTTCCGTTACTTTTCATTACCTTCGTCTGTAAACCGAAGAAACTATATTCTGTACTCACTAGACCCTTCATTCCCTTCAATACATTCCGAAATTCTTCACTGAAGATACTAATTTCACCATCGAATCTTATCAGCGATTTCCATTCACACTGAATTTTAATCGCACTCGTGAACCTTCTTTTACTTCCGTCATTGTTTCTTCTGTGTCTCCCTGGTCCTTTTATTTTTCCTAAAGTCAAAGGCTACGTCATCTAACAGGACTACGTGCTCATTTACTGAACTCCTAATGCCTCCAGCAATCTGTAATACGAGAGGTATTGCATAAGTTGTTTGTTGTTGTGGTCTTCAGTGCTTGACTGCTCCATCCTGTGCAAGCCCCTTCGTCTCCAAATAACTACTGCATCCTACATCCTTCCGAATCTCCTTACTGTATTCATTTCTGGCCTCCCTCTACAATTTTTACCCCCATGCTTCTTGTCTCAAGATGTGTCCTATCAGCCGCAACACATTTTACTATCGGCCACTTGCGCTTAAAAAAATGCAAAATTTGCTGTGGTACATCATAGAACATTTTAGTTCCTGCCATTGTAGGTTCATGGAGTTCAGATAGATGGCGACGCTATAGGTAACCTGCAAAAAGGCTTTTGCAACAGTGCTGCATAATGTCTATGGAGGCCTTGGAGTGAACAAAAGCATGGTCGGTCATCGAACAAGGTGTTTTCACCATCACAACAAGTTCGCACAAACCTGTCTGATCAGCCACCTGCACACAGCTGACTCCTGCAGTGATGGGGCGGGGGAATAAAGCTGATACTAAGACAGTGTACATTGTTGCCAAATTTATTCAAGATGTTTCATCATTGCACTGATGATGCCACTGGTGACATCACTGCTAATGTCACCCACTTCCCTACTTTCTCCTCCTCCCTCCCACTTTGCCCTTTCCTTTCCCTCTCCCTCCCCTCCCCCTAATTGGAAAATGGCGGGAATAGTGGTTGTGTCCCCTTCAACAGGTCGACACCGAGTGGCTAGTTCTAAAACCGAGGGGGTGCTGCAAATACTGATGTTCTGGATGAAAGAAAAAGATGATGAGAGCCAATAGGAATGTTGCATTTCCCAGAAATGAGCGAGGATGCTGCATCTCGCCACACGATCACAACTTGAGTGAATATAAAGTGGTGGGTCAGTGGAAGAAGAAGAACCATGAAGAGTCAGCTGCAGCAGTTGAGACACCAGCGCCACCCTGCGGAATGGGAAGAAGCAGAAAAGTCATTACTGAATATTATATCTTTGTCTGTAGTTATTATTATTATTGTTGTTTGTTTGTTCAGGTCTTGTTCCTGCAGTGGTGGTTCTTCCACCTTGTTCAGCAGCCTTGGAACTGTCTAGACACACAGAGATGACAGCCAACATGCTGATACCGGCAGCGAGGTCCAAAATGTCAGCACCTGCAATGTTCTCCAGCGTTTGTTGACATGTGGCGATCATGTGGGATCCTATAGTTCACCTGGTCAGCATGCTGGAGCATAGCAAGGACTTGCCTATGTCTGTTCCACTAATCATTTTGTGTGAGGAAGTCACCCAGCCTAGCCCTCACAAAAGTGTGCTGCTGAGAGTTCTATACAGCAAGATCCAGGTCACTGCTGGACTCTGATGCCTGTTCTGCCCATCGATTTGTGTGATGAAAATGACCTGGTAAAGACAGCTACACAAAGTGGTAGCACTATTGTGCATTTCGTGCAACTGTTTCAGCGTCATGATCAGCCTCATCTTAATGTGGCTGTTAGGCACGTTAACATGGGCTAAAGGGGGCAATGGTGGCATTGGTCATGGGTAACATTGCAGTGGTGCCAGTGAAACGTCCCCTTTGAAAAATTGTGCAAGACTGTGCTTAAACTGAAACACAATATTTTTTAGCGCAACGCAATCTGACTTTCAATAATCCCTACAAAAGAATGGCCATGACTAACATTAACCTATACCTTTCACAAATCACTTACCTCACAAAAAATCTTCTTTACTCGAACTACTGCAATACAGCGAGCACCACTACTGCTAGCTAAATAAAAGATTCAAACTACTGAAGGCACTAACTACTGATAGGCATAGTTAGCGAATGAAAGATTTTAATAGAGAACAAACAACGTATTTACCTTAATAGCCATAATATATATATATATATACTCCGCCATCTCTCTCCCCACGTCCAGGACTGCTGGCGGCTCACCTCCATCTGCGCAACGCTACGCAGCTGTTAGCATCCAGCTGCCGCCGCCCAACACTACAATGGCGAATATTACAACAATGCCAACCAGCCACAGACTGCACACGGCACAGCCAGTGTTTTTCATACAGAGCGCTACGTGGCGGCGGCGATACCAATTAAAAAAAAAAAAACCTAAACATCCTACTTACATAGCCCCCATGCTCCCCACAAAAAAATTTACAAATTGTTTTGGGCAGTGGCCAATATAGATTTGAAAATTTTTTTCATAATTACAATAATAAAGAAATGAAATGCACACACTTATCGATACAATGTTGGTCAAAAGATAAAATTTTATCACAGTCCATAAAGACAGTCTTGATCGTTCATCACAGTAAAATTGCAGTGTTTTTTTCAAAGTCTGAGCAATAACAGAAATTGCACTTGGATGTAGTGGATTTCTAAGCAGTCTTGAAGAAGTAGTGTTGTCCTTCCAACGAAAGACAGTGCTGACTCTTGACATGCAGACAGGTAATGGGCCACAGCAGAGTCAGTCGATGTTGAAGACTATCGGTAGGTAGGTCATCACAGGGCAGACCCACTGTAGTCCTGGTAGAGATTACTATTGGTGGGCCACCAGAGGTGCAGACCCACTGCAGTCCTTGTAGTAATAATGGTATGGGCGGGTCATCAAAGGTGTAGACCCACTGTAGTCCTTGTAGAGATGGCCAGCAGCCATCTGTTTGACTGTGCAGGTGCACAATCACCATTGAAGAGTCTTGCTGATAATATAGCAAGTCCATAAACCACCACTTGTGCACTCACAAAATTTCTGGAATTGTCCTTAGAATGAGCAGTGCTGTTAACCAGTCCCTTGCTGAATTATTAACACACGTGCAAACACTATTGGTCCCTACTTCTCACATATTGTCCATATACTATGACCAACAGAAATGTGTGCAGTGAAATGAAACTTAATTTGAAGAACTGGTGTCTATACAGTTATAAATTTACAACATAAGAATACAATAACAAAGGTACAAAATATATCATTAAAGAACATAACAGTACAGATAACATTTGCAGTAATACAGGCTTTAGAAAAGAATCGAAATAACAAATACATTAGTGTTACAAAAATTACGACATAAGTACATACACTCCTGGAAATGGAAAAAAGAACACATTAACACCGATGTGTCAGACCCACCATACTTGCTCTGGACACTGCGAGAGGGCTGTACAAGCAATGATCACACGCATGGCACAGCGGACACACCAGGAACCGCGGTGTTGGCCGTCGAATGGCGCTAGCTGCGCAGCATTTGTGCACCGCCGCCGTCAGTGTCAGCCAGTTTGCCGTGGCATACGGAGCTCCATCGCAGTCTTTAACACTGGTAGCATGCCGCGACAGCGTGGACGTGAACCGTATGTGCAGTTGACGGACTTTGAGCAGGGCGTATAGTGGGCATGCGGCAGGCCGGGTGGACGTACCACCGAATTGCTCAACACGTGGGGCGTGAGGTCTCCACAGTACATCGATGTTGTCGCCAGTGGTCGGCGAAAGGTGCACGTGCCCGTCGACCTGGGACCGGACCGCAGCGACGCACGGATGCACGCCAAGACCGTAGGATCCTACTCAGTGCCGCAGGGGACCGCACCGCCACTTCCCAGCAAATTAGGGACACTGTTGCTCCTGGGCTATCGGCGAGGACCATTCGCAACCGTCTCCATGAAGCTGGGCTACGGTCCCGCACACCGTTAGGCCGTCTTCCGCTCACGCCCCAACATCGTGCAGCCCGCCTCCAGTGGTGTCGCGACAGGCGTGAATGGAGGGACGAATGGAGACGTGTCGTCTTCAGCGATGAGTGTCGCTTCTGCCTTGGTGCCAATGATGGTCGTATGCGTGTTTGGCGCCGTGCAGGTGAGCGCCACAATCAGGACTACATACGACCGAGGCACACAGGGCCAACACCCGGCATCATGGTGTGGGGAGCGATCTCCTACACTGGCCGTACACCTCTGGTGATCGTCGAGGGGACACTGAATAGTGCACGGTACATCCAAACTGTCATCGAACCCATCGTTCTACCATTCATAGACCGGCAAGGGAACTTGCTGTTCCAACAGGACAATGCACGTCTGCATGTATCCCGTGCCACCCAACGTGCTCTAGAAGGTGTAAGTCAACGACCCTGGCCAGCAAGATCTCCGGATCTGTCCCCCATGGAGCATGTTTGGGACTGGATGAAGCGTCGTCTGACGCGGTCTGCACGTCCAGCACGAACGCTGGTCCAACTGAGGCGCCAGGTGGAAATGGCATGGTAAGCCGTTCCACAGGACTACATCCAGCATGGGAGAATAGCAGCCTGCATTGCTGCGAAAGGTGGCTATACACTGTACTAGTGCCGACATTGTGCATGCTCTGTTGCCTGTGTCTATGTGCCTGTGGTTCTGTCAGTGTGATCATGTGATGTATCTGACCCCAGGAATGTGTCAATAAAGTTTCCCCTTCCTGGGACAATGAATTCACGGTGTTCTTATTTCAATTTCCAGGAGTGTACATAAAAGATCAGAATAACTTTTGAAACATTAACTTCACACATGAGCATTAAAACATAACACAATAAATAATGTCTGAACATATTTACAAAGAAAATAACATAGTATTTGAAAAATTCTACGACATAAATCTTATTAGCTAAACACATAAAGACAGGAAAAAGACAAACACACAAGGGTACATAAACACATAGAGGGATAATACGAAAGGAAAGGACAGGGTTTGTTTTACTGCAGTATTTTGCATAGAGATCTGCCTTAGTTCATCATTATTCCCAAAACGTCCTATCTAGACCTGCTTTCTGTAATCTGTTCACATCCTCTTTCAAAAATAGTTTTTCTCCACTGTACACTACTTTTTTGGCCAAATCATTTTCTTATAGCTTCTCAATGCTTTTCTTCCAATTCATCATAGTTAGTTTCTTATATAGTCTACCCCCTCTTAAGCTAATTTAAACCTACTGAGCTCAGATGCTAAACTAAGGGACGAGGCAATGCAGCAGCACAAAACAATAAATACAAACAGCAATGACAAAAAAATGCAAGTAAGCAAAGCAACGAGCAATAAATGTAATAACTTATACCTAAACATAACAAAGCTGAAGCAGAAAAAATATTACAGTAAAAATGTGTAATACCTATGTCACATCTTAACACTAGAGTGATGCATCACTAGAACATACGCTAGCAGATAAGTTACCAAATCATAAAAAAATTATATTTGTAAGTCCTGTGAAGGGAAATGTCTATTTGTGCTCTCTTTTCTAAGGAAGTACATCATAAAATGATTCTTTACTGGGTCTGTAGACAGAAATAGTTATATTGGTACATGTATTAAATTTTAATTTAAACAATGCTGCGTTGCAACAAGAAACTAGACATTAAACAAAATAGGCAAAGCAAGGCGTGAAACTTCATTCGCTAGCCATAAGGCATTTCATAATGCAGTAAACAATCTTCCAGCTAGCAAGACAATAGACATGAAACGTTTCTTATCATTTCATTTCAGTAAATATCATAAATTAAGAACTCTACAGTGTAATCATGTTTTCAAGTTTGAGGGTGTCGTATTTACGATGCTTTCTACAAAGGAATGTCAATAGCGAGGATAATGGCCTCTTTTTTTTTCTCCGCCTGTGCCTCTGACAGGCACACACTAATGGCTTTTTTTTTTCCAAGCGCCTGTCGCGCAGCTGGGTGCCCACGACGCATTACGTGCAGGTGGTCACTTACCTTTCTTATTGAAAAATTTACGACTTCAGTTTCCGCTACAGTGACAGTCACATATAAAAATATTTTCACAGGTTGAGAATTTGCGTTACAAATCTGTAGAAACAAAATCCTTTAAATATAACAGTGTCCAAAAAATTTTCATCGGCATTGTAATACATTCACACATATACACACATTTCATAACACTTAAAGTACGATTCTCGGTTTCCAACATCCTTTTTCACAAACCAGAGTCCCTAACCACTACTCATTATTCCTTACCTTATTACACATATACATATTCGTAGACACTTCTTCAATATCTCATCATAATAAATATGTAGCATAATCAAATTCCTCATGTAGCATCAGCTTATTGATCATAAACATACCTCAGCAGCATAATACACATAGTCATCGTAATAATAACATCATAACACCTCAGTCAAATTATCAAAATCGTCGTAGCTTCCTCCAATAGTTTCAAAACCTAAAAGAATTCTCTGCTCGTGTCAAAAGTGTCATCTATCTCAAACGTACTTTAAAAATCATGATCCCATTCCAAATACATCATTCAAAGCTCTCATAGTATCACAATGGTTCTGAAAAAAATATGAACAGTTCAATAAGTACAGACAAAATACAATTTCGTAAGTCTGAAGTTATCCAACTGTGTAATTACGTAAACATCTGTCACTGATGTAGTAAAAAAAAATGTTAGTTCCTGTGTTAAATGACCAGATATCTGTGTAATTTATCTTTTAGAGAAATATGGTACCGATGTGTAAAGTTGTATAAGTAAATACCATATTAGCTAGGGCTCCTTGTGCTTGCCAAACACATGGTACACAAAGTAAGCGTGTACCCCCCTGAGGATTAATGTAATTATATCCTCAGGTGTTACAGATTACAGCAATGGAATGAAATGTATCACGGAAAACTTTCTTTGTAATTCAAATATGTTGAAAAATAAATAGTTTAATGCGTGTCCTGTAGTGCTAAATGTGCGTCTTGCTGTAAGACAATCTCTGTGGAAGTGTCGTAGTTATTGTCCTCCGAAAGCTAAGTTCTGCAGAAGTCAATGTACTTACCTCATGATAAACGAAATTGAATTGCTTTGCGTATACATATCTTAGTTATTACGCTTATTGCCGTGATGAAGACAGTACTATGCTGTAACGTATTGTTCTGCTACGATAAAGGCTGTCTCATTGCAGCTATACCACAAAAGTTACTACTCAGACATGTTTTACTATCCAGAAAAATTCAGAAAAACTGTGCAGATATAAAACAGAAAAACTGCAAAAGCAACATTGTAAATTGTCACTCATTAGTAGCGTCGTGATAAAATCGTGTAGCTGTCACATAAACTAACCACTGTGTCATCTGGTATCTCACAGAAAGTACTTTAAATCCAGAATGTATTTTCAAGTAAACCAAAATGTTGTATTAAAATCTCATTAGCAATACTGGTAAATGTTCTAAGTATATGAGCCTTATAGTCGTTACGTAATCGTGCAACTAACAAGCAAGAATGTACACACGCAATAACACATTGGCGTCTGTTCACTATAACAATGCATTCGTAAATACTGTCTAAATATGTTCCGTAGGTTCTAGACTGGATAGTAAACTTCAGACATTGTTGCATGTTAACAGTTTCTCAGTGTGACAAAGCATACTAGAAATGTGAAGTGAAATGTTTTATGGCAAAGACAAAGTTAAAAAGCAGATTATCTTTCAATAAAAGGTTTTACATGTGAAATGTGGTGTAAACCTTTACTCTTCCTAGTACGCAGAGTTTCAACTTCAACGCAATTATCATGTGGTATACGTCGGATTCTGTAAGGTCCATTGTAAACTAGAAAGAATTTGTGACTCAAGTGTTTCTTCTTATGTGACAATGGATGAGCTTTAATGAGAACTTTCTGACCAATATATAATTTCTTTGCATTTGCTTTACCGTGTAATTTTTTCCTTTTGTCTGCAGCAGAATTTATATTTTTAATAGCCAAATCAATTATGTCTTTGTGTAGAAGTTTACGTGTATTCGGAAAAGGTACAAGCTCTCTAATTCTGTTTGGTGATTCTTTATTCTTCAGTACAAGAACAGGTGGTAAAGCAGTGGAGTCATGAGGCATTTCATTCAGCACGTTTTGAAATAAGTGTAAATATCTGTCCCAATGCTGATGCTCTCTAAGACAATAAAGTCTGCAAAGCTTATTGATTTCTTTCATAATCCGTTCAGACGGGTTACAATGTGGTGAGTACACTGAAATAAAAACAGATTTGATTTTATGGTTACGAAGCATGCATGACCAAACAGCAGATCTGAATTGCGGTCCGTTATCTGAAATTACTTTATTAACGTGTCCAACTTCACGTAAGAAATTTCTAACAAAGGCGTTGAATACAGACCGTCCAGTGGCTTTACGTAACGGAGTGAAAGAAACAAATTTTGAAGTAAGTTCAACAGCGACTAGAACGTACGAAAATCCATTAGATGTTCTGACAAGCAGTCCCAAGAAATCAACAGCAGCAAATTCTTTTAATTTAGAAGGAATGATAGGAAACAATGGAGCACGATGAGAGACAGTAGATGGTTTCGCCTTTTGACAAAGTTTACAAATAGACAAGACTCTTCGAATTCTCTTTTCCATATTGTTAAAATAACAAGTCGTTCGAAGAATATGATAACATTTTCGTGGACCAAAATGTGCATAGCTCAAATGAATGTACCAAATGAGCTTATTAACAAAATCGTCTGGAATGCAAAGTACCCATAGCTTGTCATCAATAGTGCATCGTTTGAACAGTATGTTGTTTCTAACTAGATAATAATGCCGAATCTGTGTGTGTGTCTTTTCATGCCATTTACTTTTGATGTCTTTCCAAATCGTATCTTTATCTTGTTCATGAGCAATGTCCTTTAAAGATGTGGTGATGAAGTTTTCAAAGGCGACTTTGTGAATGTAAACAATATTGAAATTTCTCTCGAGGTTGCTTTCTGTGTTACTTTTCTCGAGGCCAGCCGGTGCGCGTGACAGTGCGTCCGCAACAATGTTCTCCTTGCCGGGAATGTAGACTATTGTGAAGTGGAATTCTTGCAGAAACAATGCCCAACGTTTTAACCTGTCATGATTTAATTTTGAAGGTATAAGAAATTGTAATGCACGATGGTCACTGTATACTTTTACGTGCTTACCATAAAGAAAGAAACGGAATTTGTTAAATGCCCAAACGATAGCTAAAGCTTCTAATTCAGTAACGGAATAATTTTTTTCAGATTTTGTTAGCACTCGGCTAGCAAAAGCAATGGTTTTCTGAACAGTAATGTCATTTTCTGTGGCTTCTTGAAATAAATGGGCACCAAGACCGACTTTAGAAGAATCCGTGCTAAGGCAAAAATCTTGTGAGAGATCTGGATGAGCTAGTATTGGCGCGTTAAGTAACGATTCTTTCAAAGAATTGAATTCCAACTGTGCTTGTTCGTCCCAGTCCAAATAGTATTTTTTCCAGTGAGAGAACAAAGTTTTGGTGTAACTAGAATTTGCATATTCAGAAAACGACGGTAAATATTTACGAGACCTAGAAAACTGCGGACTTGTTTTTTTGTGGATGGAACTGGAATGGCTCTGATTGCTTCTAACTTTTCAGGATCTGGCTGGATGCCTTCAGAAGAAATAATATGTCCCAAAAACTTCACTTTTGTCCTACCGAATTCAGACTTTTCCAAGTTAACTGTAATTCCAGAATCTGCAAAAATATGTAACACGCTGTTGAGGATGCGATTATGTTGTTCCCATGAGGCTTCTGCTATCAGAATATCGTCCACATGTAAGGTGATGTGACGTTTTAAGAGCTCAGGTAATATGGAATTTAGCCCGCGAATGAATGCTGCCGAGGAAATGTTCAAACCAAAAGGAAGTTTCCGAAACTGATAACAAACGCCGAAACAAAGGAAAGCTGTGTATTTTCTACATTCTGGATGAAGTTCGATCTGATAAAAGCTGGATCTGAGATCAATGGAAGACAACACTTTTACACCATTAAAATTTTGAAGAAGTTCTTCCAACGTTTGCGGCCTGTCTGTTTCAGGAATAATGATAGTATTGATTTGTCTCGAATCTAAGACAAGTCTGATCGATCCATTTTTCTTCTCAAAAACATGTAATGGATTGTTGTATGAGCTTACTGCAGGCTCAATAATGCCCTCGTCAAGCATAGATTGTATTTCTGTTCTAACACAGTCCCTATAATGTGCTGGAATTACGTATGGTCTAACACAAAATTTAGTATGCTCACGAACACGAAATTGGTATTGAAATCCCTTGATTGTTCCTGTTTTGTGATTAAAAACTGTGGAATGTGCTTGTAAAATCTGAAAAAGGTCCTGCCTATCAGTGTCATTACAATTCTCAATTGTTTGAATTTTATTCTGATTTAACTCATTAGTTTCAAATATGCCGTCGGTATCATCTCTGTCAGTACTTGCAGAGAGACTGTTAGTGTCTAGTTCCGTAGAAAATTCCGAACTGTTGTCTAACAGAAGGTAAAGCCGATTAATTTCCTCGTCATGGTTTGAGAGCCAATCTTCAAATTTCAAAGCTATTGACTTACCTTCTTCCTCTAAACTTATTTCAGCAACGTGAAAGTTTAAGATTGCTTTGTATTCATTCAAAAAGTCTACTCCCAGTATAATTTCAGTCGACAACAATGGAATAATAAGAAAGTTCATAGACAAGCTGTGGCTCTGACAAAAGAATTCTAAGTTGGTTTGTTGGCGTACATCTACACTTTTTCCAATGACTGCACCTTGTAATTTAATCTTGCGTAACGGAAGTGTGGGGCAATCGTTCGATTTGTTGCATTTGCCAAAAGCTGTTTCACTAATTACTGAAATGGGACAGCCTGAGTCAAGTACTGCCGTAAATTTTACGTCATTTACAGTAATGTGAATCACAGGATATGCAATGTTGTTATGTTTTACGTCGTGTTCGTGGAGTAATATGTCCCTAATGTCTTCCATTTTAACGTAATTACTAGCTACGGCAGCTGCGTCGTCAGTTTCATAAGTACGTTTTGAGGCTGCCAGCGGTATGAGTCATTGCCTATTGTGTCTTTGTTGGCGCGTGTTGTTATTGGGATTTGGAGACCTAACTTCTACAAATTCACCTTGTCGAGAGGGCCCTGCTCTGTTTGATTCCCGCCAGTTCTGCTGCAATTCAGGTCTGTCGTTACGATCATATCGTCTGTCGTCATGTCGGTAGATTCCATAGTTTCTTCCTTGTCGGTAACGTGGTGGAGAATTTCTCTCTGAATCGTAACTGCGCGCTGGACCGTTGCGTCTAAAGTTATTCTGTCTCCCTTGATAGTAATTATTTTGGTTCCCATATTGTCTGTTTCTCTGATTGTCTCTGTGATAGTCACTACCGCGGAGAGGTGA
Source organism: Schistocerca gregaria (assembly GCF_023897955.1). NCBI lineage: Eukaryota > Metazoa > Arthropoda > Insecta > Orthoptera > Acrididae > Schistocerca > Schistocerca gregaria. The sequence goes on along the minus strand of NC_064921.1, from coordinate 798,931,267 downwards.
CCTTTCCCTGTAATTATTACTACTCTGCCAACGGTTGTCATACGGGTGGTGTCTGTGTTGGCCACGATTTGTGTTGTGAGAATAGCCTTGTCGTGTCCAGTTATTATTTCTTTCATCGAGGAATTGCGACGGATGTGACCTGTAATTGTTGTGTTCCTGTTTTCGCGTTCCGCGATTGTCAGTGTCAATTTCTAATTCTTGTAAGAGTCCCTGAAAAGCTTCAATGTCGTCTTTGCAACGGCCTGCCAAAATAATATGCCTTAAATGTTCAGGCAATTTGATTAAGCAAATGCGGATGAGTTCTGACGGGCTATATGGGTTTGAAAGATATTGATTCTTATGCAACATGTCTTCAAAATATTTGACAAGACTGGAAAATTCAGATTGTTCAAAGTGTTTCATCATTATGATGCTATGTTTTACTCGGTCTTGTGTAGCTTGAGACCAATATGCTGAGAGGAAGGCATGATAAAATTCTGCCTCACTGTGGCAATCGTGAATGACCGATCGCATTCTTACACCTAGTTCATTCTCCAAGTAGCCACACATAAATTCTAATCTGTGCTCTAGTGACCAGTTGGGAGGAAAACAATGAGAGTATTGATGGAGCCACGCTTGTGGATGAATGTCGTTGCCAGAATTCTTAAATGTTTTGAATTTACGTGCAGTAATGAACAGCTTATAGTCAAAATCATCGTGTCGGCGGGTCGCATATCGGTCATTGTTACGTCGTTTCGGTGGTTCCATCTCAAAATTCTCTGTACTTTGCCAATTTCTTTCATAATCTCCAAAGTGCCCTGTGTTGTTATTTTGTGGCAGTTCCGTATTTTTATGTCCCTCTTCCCGTATTGGAGTGCGAGTGTCCTCTGAAATACGAAATTCTTGTATTACCTGTGTCAGCTGATCTTGTACTTCCCGGATTTCTCCTTGGTGTTGCGTATTAATTTGATTCTGATTTTGTTTGAATTTCCTAATTTGTTCAAACTCTTCTGTGTCATTAAAGACTACCGGTTTTGTGTCATTCAGATTATCATCTACCTTCGTAGATAAATTATTTAGCTGATCCGAAAGTTCAACTACTTTCTCTGATAATGAACTAATGTCCTCCATGTGTCTTTCTGAACCAATTTTCAGAGTATCTACTGTGTCCTTTAAGTTTTCTTGAGTTTTTGCAAGTTGCGTAATCGAATCGGTAGATGCAACTGAGTCAATTTTAGCTTGCAAGGTCTCATGATTTTCATGAACAATTGTTTGCAGTTCTTTTATGGCTGCTTCGTGATTCTGTAATGCATTTTCATGCCGCGAAAAAATAGGTTGGAAATGCTCACAAATTTGTGTTTTTACGTCATTACAGACTCTTTGACATTTCGATTCGATTTTATGTAATTCAGTAGTTAAATCTTCACGTGTTTGTTCAAGCGTATGTTCCACGGAGTCTAACTTTTGAAGCTTTTGCTCCATTGCGTCTAACTTTTGCTGTGTTTGTCTCTGATTTTGTTCCATTGTGTATAACTTTAGAAGCTTTTGCTGTGTTTGTCTCTGATTTTGTTCCATTGTGTCTAACTTTTGAAGCTTTTGCTGTGTTTGTCTCTGATTTTGTTCCATTGTGTCTAACTTTTGAAGATTTTGTTCCATTGTGTCTAACTTTTGAAACTTTTGTCACATTTGTTGCATTAATTGTAATAACAATGCACTCGTGTCTGAAACATGTTCCTTAGTGCTATTCGGCAATGCATTTGAACCGGCAATATTCGCAGTTTGAAAAACAGAATATGTGTCTTGACTTATTTGAGAAAGCGGTGAGGACGCAAAACCTGAATCTACAGTATTTGCAAGAATGTGTCCTGTCATTTCGGAATCCTGAGGCGAGCTGTTGCCGACTGATCGATCGATAATTGTTCCCTGTTCACTACTTATTTCACTGTCTACACCATTGTTTGCAGTCCGCTCCATTTCCCTATGTACAATTACCAAATTACTAATTTGAACATTAGTTAATTCATTACTCGGTGGCGCTAACACACTGCTTTCGTCTTCACTGTCGTTTCCCAGTTTACTTTGGAGCCTAGTATTACGTTCTTCACACGCCATTATTGTCACAATATTTCACACGACAACACAGAAAAAAAATAATTTGAAGAGCAAAAATAAGAGAATACATTAACATAGAAAATAATATCTAGTTAATTGCAAGCGCAGCTGCGAAATACTTGGTGCAACTCTACATGCATGCTACAACTGTTGTACTGTACAACAATGAAAGACTACAACTACAAAGGAGATTCTCTCTACAATTACGCGCTAGCAATAAACAAAATCTACATTAATTACACAAACTACAAGAAAAAATCAGAAGATTCCAGTGAGGTATCCTTGGCTAAGGGTCGACATATGAAACGTCCCCTTTGAAAAATTGTGCAAAACTGTGCTTAAACTGAAACACAATATTTTTTAGCGCAACGCAATCTGACTTTCAATAATCCCTACAAAAGAATGGCCCTGACTAACATTAACCTATACGTTTCACAAATCACTTACCTCACAAAAATCTTCGTTACTCGAACTACTGCAATACAGCGAGCACCACTACTGCTAGCTAAATAAAAGATTCAAACTACTGAAGGCACTAACTACTGACAGGCATAGTTAGCGAATGAAAGATACTTACACCAGTTAAGTCTATCAGTAAATTGGGTTTCACTAGGCACGGCTTGCACCTGAATGGGAAGAGGAGGCTGGCAATGTTAATAGGTGATAGTGTAGTGGGTGGTGGTGGGATCACTCATGGAAAAATTCCTGTAGTAGTTGGTGTTAGAGCTGCACCTTTTTTAGATTGAAGTCAGCTGACAGGTATACCTGCTTAAAGGAAGTCCCTCTAACTAAGAGCTCACCTTCATAGAATGTCATGTTTCCAAGTAGAGAAGGAATTAGCATTTTCATCAAAATATAAGAGGTATTAGAGATAAAGTTAGTGAACTGCTTATAGATATCGACTCTCAAATTATTGGTGTATCAGAGCACCACTTAAATAATTTGACAATTCAGAGGCTTCCTTTACCAGGATACAGACTAGGTGGCTGTTTTTCAAAGAGTTCCTTGTGTGGTGGGGAAGTAGCCAAGTACGTAAAAAACAGTATTCCATTTGAGTCCATAGAAGTAACGTGGCACTGCACCGAACATATATCTGAATGTTGTATTAGTGAAACTAAATTGCTAATTGTTGTTGGTAATAGGTCCCCTAACTCTGACTTCAGAGCATTTCTGCTCATGTTAGAGAGGGTTCTTGATTCACTTTATAGGAAGTACCAGAAATTAATTGTAGTTACATGTGGTGACTTCAGTATTAATTTTGTATATGATGGCGCAAGAAAAAGGATGTTGGTAGATCTCCTAAATTCATATGACCTGATGCAGACTACGCTTCTTCCAACTAGGGTGCAGTAGAATAGAAGCACAGCCTTATGTATTATTTTTATTCCTTCTTAATTACTAGATAGGCATTCTGTCAGTAAAAGGGTGAATGGCCATTCAGACCATGATGCACAAATTTTAACACTAAAAGGCTTTTGTACTCAAACAAATGTTACATATAATTACAAACTATGTAGGAAAGTTAATCCAACAGCAATAGACAGTTTTTTAAACCTCAACAAGGAACAAGAGTGGCAGGATGTTTTTAGTACTGATAAAAATCGATGACAAATATAATGCTTTCCTTAACACATTTAACGTGCTTTTTGAGAGTTGCTTTCCATTAGAACGTTCTAAACAGGGTACTAGCAGTAAAAGGCTTCCTGGGTGGATGACTGGTGGGATTAGGATATCATGTAGAACAAAGTGGGAATTATATCAAAATGTTAGAATTAGTCACAATCAAGCTATAGTAGCCTATTACAAACAGTACTGTAAGGTGCTTAAAAATGTTATTAGGAAGCCAAAGAGCATGCGATATGCAAATAGAATAGCTAATTCACAAGATAAAATTTAAACCATTTGGTCAGTTGCGAAGGAATTGTCTGGTCAACAGCACAAGGTCAATGATATAAAGTCAGTTCATACTAAATATATTTCTGTTACTGATAAATTAGATATATGTACAGTATTTAACAATCTTTTCTGAGCATTGCTGGTGAATTAAATAAAAATTTAGTTTCTACAGGAAATCATATAACTCTCTTGGCAAATGCCATTCCAAGATTGATGTCTGAAATACTCTTCTGTGATACAGACAATGGGGAGACTGAGCCCATGATTAAATCACTGATGACTAAGGACATTCATGAATACGATGGTGTGCCTAGCAGAATATTAAAGTACTGTGCTGCGCATGTAGCCCTTTATTTAGCTGTATTTGTAATTTTTCCCTTAGGAATGGTCAGTTCCCTGAATGATTAAAGTACACAGTAGTAAAGCCGCTTTATGAAAAGGGAGAAAGGGAAAATGTAGACAATTTTAGACCTATTTCTAAGCCATCAGCGTTTGCTGAACTTATTGAAAAGGCTGTGTATGTAAGGATAATTGATCATTTTATATCACATGATTTGCTATCAAATGTACAGTTCGGCTTTAAATGTCGTACAACAACTTAAAATGGTATATTCTCTTTTCTCTGTGCGGTACTGGATGGGTTAAAAATGGTTTTCGAACGCTAGGCGTATTTTTTTAATTAACTAAGGCGTTTGATTGAGTTGATAACAAAATATTGCTCCAGAAGATGGACCATTATGGAATACAGGGAGTCAGAGAGTAGTTCACAGTTGGTTCCCATCTTACCTTAGCCACAGACAGCAAAAGGTCATTATTCACAATGTTGAGAATGGCTGTGATGTGGGGTCTAAGTGGGGTGTTGTCAAATGTGGGGTGCCCCAGGGATCAGTTTTGGGGCCACTCCTGTTCCTTATTTATATAAATGATATGGCCTCTAGTATTATATGTAACTCTAAAATATTCCTGTTGTGTGCAACATTGGCTCAGTTTCAAATAGTGCAGTTCATGATGTAAGTTCATGGCCTGTAGAAAATAAACTAAGGCTAAATCACAGTTAGATGTTTTACTTTCACACAATGGCCATATGATTTGTGAAACTGAACAGTTCAGATTTCTAGGAGTTCAGATAGATAGTAAGCTGTCGTGGAAATCCCACGTTCACGATCTTGTTCAAAGACTTAATACTGCCATTTTTACTATTCGAACGGTATCAAAGGTGAGTGATACTTCGACACGTAAATTAGTCTACTTTGCTTATTTTCATTCACTTATGTCATATAGTATTATGTTTTGGGCTAACTCTTCCCATTCTAAGAGGATATTTTTGGCTCAGAAACTGGAGGTTTGGGAAATAAGTGGTGTAAGTTCATGAACCTCTTGTAGACCCCTGTTCGTGAATCTGTGTGTTCTGACATTGGGCTCTCAATATATATATTCCTTATTGTCATTTCTTGTTAACAATATTAGCTTATTCCCAAGAATAAGCAGCTTTCACTCAGTTAATACTCAGAAGAAATCAAATCTGCATTTGGATTGGACTTCCTTAACTCTTGTGCAGAAACGTGTGCAGTATTCTGCTACAGCCATTTTCAGTAAGCTATGATAAGAATTTAAAATTCTTAGCAGTAATCCACGTGCTTTCAAATCGAAACTGAAGAGTTTCCTCATGGGTCACTCCTTCTATTCTGTCGAGGAGTTCCTTGACAAATTAAGATAATGCTTGTTGTATTGTTGATTGTGTTTACTTAAACTTACAGTAACATTTTACAGGTTCATAAGTATTTTATTTTTATCTGTTATTACTTTTATGTTGTAATTTCATGTACTGACACGTTCCATGACCTTGGAGATTTGCTCATAATTTTGGTCCTACAGAACTTGAAGTGTAAGAAATAAATAAAGTAAAACTCATCCTACCGCCTGTTCACAGAAGTGTCCTGGTGGTCCTAAACAGTAGGGTGCAGGTAGGTACTGGGCTTTGACATACATACTGTCCCTGGACTCTTTAGTGGTAGTGCATGGATAGAGTGCATATGCTATGGGTAAGAACATGCCAGTTGCACCCAATGTGCTTCTGCTTTTTACGTTGCCATAATTTAACTGCTAGTCGACCAATGCATCTAAATATTGCTATATAAGCATCAGCACACAGTGACTGTTGTGTTGCGCTGGAGATAAACAAATGTACCGAAGAGTGTTAAAGTGTGGGTCACTGAGTAGAAATGCGACGAACTACGTTGTAATATACCCTACATAAATATATAAATGACTACTGACTGTTACGTATCTCATTCTCTGCTGGTCATATACTGTACTGCTCTAATGCTATCCATTACAACTGTGTGTGATGATGCTACACTCAGGATAAGACCAGGGTACCTGTCCATTTTGTGTGGTGTCATCTTTTGTGTTGGAGAGACTGAAATGCTGGCTGCTGAGTACTCAATCCATGTACAATTACATTGTGGACTATCTTTGTGTGCATAGTGTACATGTGGATGATTTAGAACAGTGCTTCAGTTCACACATCAGTGTAGTGGCAAAGTGGACCTCTATAGACACAAAAGCCATCTGCGCTAAATGTACCCTTTTTATACCTGAGTTGTATGATGCACCCATCAGTTTCAGGGGCATGCCGAATTTAGAGCACATGGGAAAGCTGTATTTGGTAAATATTGTACAATTGTAAAGAAGATAAAGAAAGAACCAGAAATTTTTTGCATGTAGTGAATCCAATGTACAGTTTCTAAATGAAAAAATGAATGTATCACAAACCATGTTTGTTTTTGTTTTCTCATACCTCTCATAATAATGTATGTATTTTCTGTGCAATGTCTAGATTATCACAGTAATAATTCTGCGAACATCAATATTTTCACGGCAATGTGTAACAGCACCAGACTTCTTGAAGCATGTCCTCACCACAACAACCAACATCTTCACTCATGATAGATGAAATAATCAGGGGTGCATATACATCTGTAGCCATTGTGGCTCAGTTGGTAAAGTGACTGTGCTACAGTGGCTACATATAATATTATTTGCCTTGTTCCTAGAAAACCCCAATGTATGCCAAAAACCATTGTAGTTTGTATCATGTCAGGGTGTGTGAAGCATCCTCAACACAAGAACTTTGTTGTAAGTGATTCGTCTTGTGATGGAGTAGAAAACCAGCAGCCTGATAACATACAAGCTATAATTGCAGGTCTGTTCCAGCTGTGGCAAGACAAATGTTCTCATGTCACTGTTAACACACTCCAATGGTCTCAGCTTTGACAATGTACATTTATCTTCAAAAACATTGTTTCAGTCTAAATATCAACTTTTACAACAATTATTATGAAGTGTCGATAGTATAACACACACAACAGTCAGAGCAATGACATCCACCCAATATAAAAAGCTGACCCAAACATAGTGTTCATATTTGATGATGTTGCCACAGATAACCAGATCAACATTCAAAGATATTTCTGTTTTGGCCATAATATAGGTGTTGACATATTTTTATTTGTGTCAGACATATTCCAGAATTTCAAAACATTTGGTGCAGAATAATGAAATTCTCATTATAGCCTTCAAACAAGACAATGTGAATTCAAAGAACACCCACCTAGCTCATATAGGAATTGATATGCCATACAATAAACTTGTCCGCAGCTCGTGGTCTCGCGGTAGCGTTCTCGCTTCCCGAGCACGGGGTCCCGGGTTCGATTCCCGGCGGGGTCAGGGATTTTTCACCTGCCTCGTGATGACTGGGTGTTTGTGTCGTCTTCATCATCATCATCAATCATCCCCATTACGGTCGGAGGAAGGCAATGGCAAACCACCTCCACTAGGACCTTGCCTAGTATGGCGGCGCGGGTCTCCCGCGTCGCTCCCCTACGCTCGGTAAACGGAGTATGGGACTCATCATCATCATCATCATCACAATAAACTTATAAGATTATGTGGAGATTGCAGGAATGACACACAGTATGGATTTCTTATTATTGATTCAGCAAGGAAATTGAGTTATGGTAGATATAGACACAGATGCAAATATATTTCAAACAAGAAATAGCACAATAAAAATGAGATCAATCGATGTTTGTGATAAGAGACCCATAGATGCGATATACTATCGTATTAAAATGTTGGTTTAATGCAAACAAAAATTTGATGTGGGTGATTTACAATATATGTAAAGGTTTTTTAACTATCACGACCAGTCACAAAATTTGTTAACTAATGTATTGTTTATTTATTGTGTAACATGGTTCAAGGATATCGCTCAACATCAAGCTATATGGCATTACAAAAACAATTTTAAAATAGGATAATGTAGATGTTAAGCAGTCTTTTCATAAATGCTATGGTTATCCTGTGGAAGAAGAGAAAACCTAGCAAGGGGCAGTGTCATTTTGTAAGCTCGACTGATGCTTGCTTGAAATTTTCTTATACCTGACACTCACTTTGTTCTTATGGCGTGGCAGTCCCGTTGTGATGGTATCTATGTCGAGGGAGATGAGCTAGTACACTTATATAGCAGAATATTCCATCAAAGATTCCATAGATATAATGAAATATAATTTATTAAGGGGAGTTGGAACAATCCATGTCCTCTGTGTTAATTGTAGCAAATGGAAGGAACATTTTTTTTAAAACCATTAAACATATTGCTCTGAAATTTGGAGTACATGTTCTGTGATTATTTCTCTACCAAACTATAATGCCATGTTAAGAAATATTTATTGGTTTTTGTTTTACAATTTTTTCAAACAGATGGTTAATTTTTTCTCTAAAATTTTGCACTATTTCTTCTATAACTCTTGATTTGACAATGTTTTTTTTGCAATTTGTAATAAAAATGAAGTAAAAGAAGTAAACAATATTGTTTATAAATTTCATTGAGATACTGTTAGCAGTTTTTGAGAAAAGGTTCCTCAAAGATGAAAATTTTAAAGTTACGGGAAATGACTTCCAATGTTTTTTAATACATTCCTGTCCCTTATGATGGATTATCAGCATCCTCTTCTTCTTTCAGTGCTAGTTTCCTTTTCACTGGTCTTTTCTTCCCTTTTGCTGCATGTTGCAGGCTTTTATCTCTTCCTCGTGCACCTCTTAATCTTTCTTCATCAATTAGGCGCATTGTGGAAATGGTGTTGTGTCCTGGTTGGAAACCTAAACGTTTTAGCACATCACATTTCATAATGTTTCCTTCACTGTATGTTGCCACTGCATCATACACTCCAAAATGCAATGTTTTTGTCTATACAAACACTCTTTTCGGAAATCCAAATAAAATTATTTGCACTTTCATTTGCATTTTGTGTTTTCCTATGTAAACACTTTTCCAATAAACTTGGCTGTGATAAATCTCTGAATATGGGCTTAATTACATCAAGTAGCTGTCACACCTCCATTTAGAGATTTATGACTTCTATGTTGCTATGATCCTTCTAAAAAACAGTTAAATCTCTACAATTCCCATTATCTGACACGGCTTGCTTTCTTCATCGTTGTTAGAACGATATCTTCAGCAGAATATCCCACCAATTCATTATAAAATCTGTACTTGGTTGGTGGTTTTGGCAAGTTCATAATTCCATATAACATTGTCCCTGCAGCACTGCCCTTGCCAATGCAACGCAAGCCATACACTAGCTTAACATTTATATCATACACCCTCTTTCCACTATTACCACTACGAGGAATCCTGTTAGAATTAGAAAACGAAACTTCTGCAGCACATTTATTACACTTGTAAGTAGGCTGTTTAGGTTTTTTTATTGGTAACACCACCTCTGTATGAAAATCACTGGCTGTGCTCTGTGCAGTCTGTGGCTGGTTGGCATTGTTGTAATACTCGCCATTGTAGTGTTGGGCAGTTGGATGTGAACAGCCCGTAGCGTTGCGTAGTTGGAGGCGAGCCGCCAGCAGTAGTGGATGTGGGGAAGTGAGATGGCGGATTTTTGAGAATGGATAATCTGGAGGTGTGTCCATCAGAAACAGTACATTTGTAAGAATGGATGTCATGAACTGCTATATATATTATGACTATTAAGGTAAATACATTGTTTGTTCTCTATTAAATCTTTCATTTGCTAACTATGCCTATCAGTAGTTAGTGCCTTCCGTAGTTTGAATCTTTTATTTAGCTTGCAGTAGTGGCGCTCGCTCTATTGCAGTAGTTCGAGTAACGAAGATTTTTGTAAGGTAACTGATTTGTGAAAGGTATAGGTTAATGTTAGTCAGGGCCATTCTTTTGTAGGGATTTTCGAAAGTCATATTGCGTTGCGCTAAAAGTATTGTGTGTCAGTTTAAGCACAGTCATGTATAATTGTTCTAAGGGGACGTTTCACACTTCAATAACATTTTACGTGCCAAACCAATGTGTGAAGTTATTTTCAATTCCAGTCCTCTTTCTTTGCAAACTTGGCATGATACGTGATGTTTCAAAATATTAGAGAGCAAGGAAATGTTAATTATGTCATCGACATCGTTACTGTCACTTTCATAGTCTTCAAATTTTCTTTGCTGTCACAAAGTTTCTTGCTGGAAGAAGTTCTATCGCATTCATTTGCAGTAGTCAATGAAGCAGTCTGAGCAGTGTTTCCCTTCGAAACAAGAACAGATTTTTTTCCACTTACTGGGCCTTTTCTTAAACACTCGATTGCTGACACGGGGCATATTGTTATCCACAAACTAAATAAGTAAAACAGGTATGAGCAAAATTTGTCAAATACGCAAAGCTGAACAGTTAAACAACACAAAGCAAACTCCACAAGTCAACACACACGGTACACCGTTTATGTTTACCGATATGACCAGTCACTTGTGACAGTGATAAAGCCATACAACGTTGAAAAACAAAACCCTGCTTTCAGCCAGCGTGCAGTGCCATCAGAGTGACACACCAAGTCACTACAGCCGTTTACACGGTGCGTCAAGTTTGCAGCGGTAACAAACACACTTAGAATTCACTCGGAAGGGTGAAACTTGATTTGTTTTATTCAGAAAACTCCAAATAATTTTAAAATGCAAAAACAAAAAAAACGTTAATTTTATCATTTTCATCGTTCCAGTTCGCCTTAAGAGGTCAGACTCTGTCCACAGCTGAAGTAGTTGAAATAACAGAACTGCTAGAACTTGTCCCTTCACACAATTATTTCACATTTAATGGTAAAATGTACAAACAAGATGTAGGTTTACCAATGCGAAGACACAGTCATTAATAAATCTTCCACACATCCCAATGCACATAAACAAGCTGCTTTCAGATCCTTCTTAAACAGAGAACAGTTAATTCCCACTCAATGCTGCCAGCTATGAGACAGAAATGATTACTATCAAATACGAGGGTGAGTCAAATGAAAACCTCAATTTTTTTAAATCAGTTATTGTGCAGAAGTGGTTCAAATCTGTATAACTTTGCAACATAATCTCCCCCGCACTCAATGCAAGCCCTCCAGCGCTTACAAAATGCATAAATTCCTTTAGAAATAAATTCTTTTAGTAGTCCGCGCAACCACTCATGCACCGCATGGCGTACCTCTTCATCAGAACGGAACTACTTTCCTCCCATTGCGTCTCTGAGTGGAAATCACTTGGGGCAAGGTCTGGTGAGTATGGTGGATGAGGAAGACATTCAAAATGTAGGTCTGTGAGTGTTGCAACTGTTGTACGGGCAGCTTGCATTGTCATGTTGCAAAGGGACACCTGGTGACAGCAATCCACGTCGCTTTTTTTGGTGATGAGGAATGGCGCCATTCTTTGTTCGCTCTCTTCGTTTCCGCTTGGTGGTAGTGAATCCAGGTTTCGTCCCCAGTAACGATTCTTGCAAGGAAGCCATCACCTTTTCGTTCAAAGCTCCAAAGAAGTTCTTCACAAGCATCAACATGTCGTTCTCTCATTTCAGGAGTCAGATACCCTGGCACCCATCTTGCAGACACACTGTGAAACTGGAGCACATCATGCACAATGTGGTGTGCTAACCCATAACTAATGTTTAAAGATGCAGCAATGTCATTCAGTGTCAATCGGCGGTTTTCTTTCACTATGGTTTCAACTGCTGCAATGTTTTGTGGAGTCACAACTCGTTGTGCCTGAGCTGGACGAGGAGCAGCTTCACTGAAGTCACACCATTTGTGAACTCCCCACTCCATTTGTAGACTTGCTGCTGTGACAAACATGCATCAGCGTACTGAACCTTCATTCGTCGAAAAGTTTCAATAGGTTTCATACCTTCACTAAGCAAAAACCGAAAAATAGCACGCTGTTCATCGCTGGTGAAAGTCGTAAGTGGAGCGACCATCTTTATACTGATACTGCGACGGTATGTGTGCATTCGCACTATGCTGCCACCTACAGGCCACTCTGCACGCTGTCTGTAGCATGCTTACCAACTTACAGGACAACGGCGCGAAATTTCGATTTGTTATTACAAATTTAAGGTTTTCATTTAACTCACCCTCGTACATTGCACATAATAATGGCTATCACAAACATCAAGTAGACACACTTTGACAATGCACAACTACAAATGACAGGAAACAATGTGACACAGCTTCCTCACACAACATCCAAAAACCCAAGTATATAACGTTACCATATTTAGGTGTCATATCAGACCAAATAGCCAAGCTGTTTAAAAAAGGAGATATCAGGATCACCTTTGACACCAACAACAACTTAAAAAAGAAACTGATACATGCCATCTCACATCCTACAGAGAAACTGAACAAATCAAGAATTTATAAAATTACATGCAGTCATTGCAACAATAATTATATTGGCCAAACAGGAAGAAATTTTAAAAGCCACTTTAAAGAAAGCATTGACTGTTTCAAACCTGGCAAACCGAATAATTCAGCTATAGCGAAACATATAAATGAATCGGGACACAGCGTTACAATAGACAACGATCTCAAGGTATTACATAATTTAGAAAAGAGCTTGAAAATTGACATCTTGGAAGAAATGGAAATATTCGTCCATGGCCACATGGGGAATAACGAGATCATGAATGAAATGACATACTTAAAAAATTCACATTCATTTTTCAATTTCACTACAATACTTTTAGAATAAAAGATACTAACATCACAGTCATTTGACTCTAGCCCCAGTAATAATTTAAAAATGTATAAAATAAATAGTTTTTATACCATAATCTGTGCAATAATGTTGTAACTGGTGCTCAATTTGTAATGTATTTCGTCAACCTACATTTTAATACGATAACAAGATGTGCAGAAGACTTTGTAAACATTTGACACCACATAAACCGACAGATCGATAGTAAAATCGAAACCTGCTGTATTTTGACGGCCATCTTGCCCACTGCGACTACAGATTTATTTGTCTGATCGTGTTTCCAAGTTACTCGTACGTTTGTGAAAATTTGTGAACAGTGATCAAAAAAGTCAAGAGTGCCACAGAAATAGAAACACCTCAGATCATCACAACCAGACTCCCACGCCATAAGAACAAAGTGAGTGACTGTTACAATATAATTTCATGCAAACATCAGTCCAGTGTACAAAGTGACATCGCCTCTTACTAGGTTTTCTCTTCTTCCACAGGATAACCACAGCATTTATGAAAAGACTGTTTAACATCTGCATGATCCTATTGCAAAATTGTTTTTGTAATGCCATATGCCTGATGATGAGATATACCGTCGAAACATGTCGCGGAGTTTGTCTCCTGTCGATAAGGAGATTAATCTGTTGACAAGCTATGTTTGGAACACAACATTGCAGACATAAAACATAAAGATTTCTCAGGACATCACGCTGCAGATCGGATTTTTGCTGATAAAGACAAGGCAGTACGTTAACATCAGTTATCAAATTTTGTTACTGGTGGAGGTATTTAAAAATCCTTTACAAATTTTTGAGACAGTCACATTCGAGAAATAGGCAAAATGGCTTCAAATGATTTAGCATATATCTCAAAACATAAAGCAGCATTTCAGAAGTCACACCTAGCACATTGGTTGAGTGAAATTTTCACATTTCCAGAGTGTTGAGATGAAATCCCAGAACTTACATCTTAAACGTTAGCTGTGGCAGTGAAAGTTGAGGACGCTTTAACAAAGAAGAGTCAGAAGAGCTCAGAACCACAGGTGTTTCTCATGATATGTGCCGTTAGATGTTGAGCGAGTAGAGCATTAGTTAGATGGCTTGGTTTTCGTGCAACACAAAACAGCTGAATTGACGCCAACGATCTGTTATATAATGGGGTGCACAGAAGGCAACCACCACAGTAGCATAATATGCACATCAGGAGACACACTATAGGGGATGGTGGTATTCTCGGCAAACTTCCAGTTGGATTTCTTATTCCAGGGTATAACTATTGAAGACCTGGTACAAAGCTTCAAATCACTTTGGCTTCCGTCGATAAGGGGGCTACTCCTGGCGATAAAGGGGCTTAACATGCTAACAAGGCATGTTGGGAACACAACATTGTATACGTAAAACATAAATATTTTCCAGGACATTACGCTGCAGATCGATTTTTAACTGATAAAGACAAGGCAATACGTGAAACAAAGGGTATTGGTATAGGGCAGCGCACTGCAGCATGGTAAAATTAAGTTGGGGTTGGGTGTGAATTTCAAGAAACTTATGAACGAGGCATGTCTTTCACTGAAGAAGAAAAAGGAGAAAAGAGGAAGAAGAAGAAGAAGACAACGATAAAGAAGGAGAAGAACCCAGGGAAGAGGTGTTTAAAAAACTATGTCCTAACAGCGGTGTATGTTAAAACCATCCTAAAGTATTAAAGGCAGTTAAAGCAACCAGGTTGTACCGATACCCAAGACAGCAGCCAGAATTATTCCCTTCTTCATTCCTGCCGTCGCAGGTCTCTCAGTGATGGCTTCACTGGCTGGTGGTGCTGCGGCTATTGCCAGAACAGTCAGTAATGCACAGAACTCCCAGGAGGAACTACAGGAGGCAAGGAGACATAATCATACAGGGTGTTACAAAAAGGTACTGCCAAACTTTCAGGAAATATTCCTCACACACAAAGAAAGAAAAGATGTTATGTGGACATGTGTCCGGAAACGCTTAATTTCCATCTTAGAGCTCATTTTAGTTTCGTTCTTCCACCTAGTCTCAATGGAGCACGTTATCATGATTTCATACGGGATACTCTACCTGTGATGCTAGAACATGGGCCTTTACAATTACGACACAACATGTGGTTCATGCACGATGGAGCTCCTGCACATTTCAGTCGAAGTGTTCGTACGCTTCTCAACAACAAATTCGGTGACAGATGGATTGGTAGTGGTGGACCAATTCCATGGCCTCCACGCTCTCCTGACCTCAACCCTCTTGATTTTCATTTATGGGGGCATTTTAAAACTCTTGTCTACGCAAATGTAGAGACTCTTCGTTCTCATATTGTGGACGGCTGTGATACAATACGCCATTCTCCAGGGCTGCATCAGCGCATCAGGGATTCCATGCGACGGAGGGTGGATGCATGTATCCTCGCTAACGGAGGACATTTTGAACATTTCCTGTAACAAAGTGTTTGAAGTCACGCTGGTATGATCTGTTGCTGTGTGTTTCCATTCCATGATTAATGTGTGCTGAAGAGAAGTAATAAAAAGAGCTATAACATGGAAACCAAGCGTTTCCGGACACATATCCACATAACATATTTTCTTTATTTTTGTGTGAGGAATGTTTGCTGAAAGTTTAGCCGTACCTTTTTGTAACACCCTGTATAATGTAAGCAGTAGCAATCGGAAAAGGCCTATGCCTGAAACCCTACAATAAAGGACTAGGTCTCTTCATAAATGAAAAAGCCCGTTATCCAGCCTCCTAGATAGCCCACTTACAAACACAGATCTTCTCAAGTTTGTTAAGGAAAAATCAGGTATGTTTATGTGGGATGCTTACAGAAGACTATGTTGGAATCCAAAGAATGTAGAACTGTGAACTTAGATGTTACGAAAAATACAAATATCGTATACTATTTAGATTCATTTGGAGGTCTTCAATCACCATAAGAGTTACACCGACAGAAGATGTGTGTTCTACAATTTTCATCGCCACCAAGACTTTAATACTCACCTGCCTGGGGACTTGTGCACCAAGTTCCTCCTAACGTTCACGAAGAAGGATACACAATGAAGCACCAAAGAAACTGGTATAGGCATGTATATTCAAATACAGAGATATGTAAACAGGCAGAATGCGGTGCTGCGGTCTGGCGCAGTTGTTAGATCAGTTAATGCTGCTACAATGGCAGGTTATGAAGATGAATAGTGGTACTACTCAATTCTTTAGAAAATCAAAATTTACAATCTCACTACAGTTATTTAAAGGAAATAGGAAGCCCGGGATCACGGGGTGATGGACAAGTTTGTGATTGTTTTACAATCTTAATTTGACTCAAAACCGACTTTATTATAAACTTCAATTCGGACGTTTGCCCTCTCACTGATTCCATATACAAATCTTCACTTTAACTGAATTACATAAACACGAATAAGAATCATACTCTGCGTCCGAAACCAAAATCATAGAAGTAGGAACGGTGAATAATCAATCATAAACAATCGTTCTTGTTTAGCCATATGTCAAATAACTAGTAACGCTATACACTTCCAACCCAAAGTTACACAGCCACATAATACTACAACTCCATAAAAAAAAGCAAGGGTCATAAAGCTTAATAAAACTGAACTGCCCACATAAAGGTCCACAGTGAAACATGCTTACACTAAAAATGAAAAGTGGGCCAACCAAGGTCGCAAAACTGGCACACAGGAAAAATAACAAGTTGCACATTCATTAAAGATACTCAAATGATTAAAATAAGTGTTAAATAAGAATGGCTAGTAATAACTCAACCAGTAAAATAACTTACAGAAACGCAAATATTAACAAAGTGGTCTCACTTAACTAATGGACATAATGACTCAGAATGATTCCCAAATTGCACTTAACTTTAGAGAACAGCGTTAAGGCCCACAGCAGTATTTGGAAGCAATAAAGCTACGGCCGGCAAGCAATACGAACGTTCACTCCCCACGGCTGGTGCACAGGCTCACTAACAGGCGGTATATATTTACATATAATCCGACCGGCCTCACAATGAGCGGTCCTGACAAGAATCCATAACCGCACCGACGCCAGGAATGAGCATACTTAACAAATGGCCTGCAGCACAAATAGATTGCAATGAAAACAAGGTCAAATCACAGCCACACTGGAATATGTAATAAGCATGCTCCCAAATTGTTGTGGAGCAATACTCTAACGTTACCCGTCTCCCAGTAGATAAGCAGGAAACTTAGAGATCACTTCCAGTCAACATTAAATAAACATACCAAATCCTGCTGTGACAAATGATTAAACCATTAACTCTACGGCTGCCGGGCGCGTACACAACGGCAACCAGTCTCCAAGCGGTCAATATGTTGTAAAACAAGTTAAAACTTGCATGAAAACCACTTAAAACACACACTCCACAGATGTTGACAAACGAAATGAGGAACATCAGTCTCCTTAAAATAGCCGCTGTGGAACCAAGTTCAGAATCATCTCCGGCAGCTACCCACGCCACAATAAGTTTCAACAAACTTCTTAGTTAAACACAGAATAAAAGTCTTACGTAACTTGGAACTTGCAAATTATGAGCTGAGAAGCTGCTCAGCGTGAGACGAAGAATCCACCACAACTTTGCACGTCAAGGCGTCTAAAGATCGGCACCGTACATCCAGCACGACAAAAGACAAGGGCGGCGACATGGCGAGGCCCATGCAATACGGTTAGGGACGCCGGCTTGGTTTCAACACAAGTTGGCTCGTTGAACGCCGACCGGAGACTCTCCCGTCACACGTTCACCCGGGAAACCACCGGGGGGAGCAGTCAAAGATAGCAAGACAGCCGAATATCGATATCAGCGATGCACGTAGAACACCCTAGTGCCAGCCGCCACGGCTCAAGGGATTTTAGTGAGTTTGAACATGGAGTTACAGGCGGCGCACGAGCGTGGGACATATCATCTCCGAGGTAGCAATGAAGTGGGGATATTCCTGTACGACCATTTCACGAGTGTGCCATGAATATCAGGAATCTGCTAAAACATCAGTCTCCGACATCGCTGCCGCCGGAAAAAGATCCTGCAAGAACGGGGCCAACGAGGACTGAAGAGAATCGTTCAACGTGATTGAAGTGCAATCCTTCCGCAAATTACTACAGATTTCAATGCAGGACCACCTCTAAGTGTCAGGTAAAATGCATTCAACGAAACATCATCGATATAGGCTTTCGGAGAGGAAGGCCTAATCATGTACCCTTGACGACAGAACGACACAAAGCTCTACGACTCCTCTGGACCCGTCAGCGCCTACAATGGACTGTTGATGACTGAAAACATGTCGCCTGGTCGGACGAGTCTCGTTTCAAATTGTATGGAGTGGATGGACGTGTACGGGTATGGAGACAACCTCATTAATCCGTGGACCCTGCATGTCAGTAGGGGACTGTTCAAGCTG
This sequence comes from Schistocerca gregaria, assembly GCF_023897955.1. NCBI lineage: Eukaryota > Metazoa > Arthropoda > Insecta > Orthoptera > Acrididae > Schistocerca > Schistocerca gregaria. The sequence goes on along the minus strand of NC_064921.1, from coordinate 798,912,774 downwards.
GTGGAGGCTCTATAATGTCGTGGGGCGTGCAGTTGGAGTGATATGGGACTCCTGATACGTCTAGATACGACTCCCACGTAAGCACCCTGTCTGATCATCTGCGCCCATTCATGTCCATTGTTCATTCCGACTGACTTGGGCAATTCCAGCAGGACAATGCGACACCCCACACGTCCAGAATTCCTACAGGTAGGCTTCATGAACACTGTTCTGAGTTACAACACTTCCACTGGCCACCATACTCCCCAGACATGAACGTTGTTGAGCGTATCCAACTGCTGTTGAGAAGAGATCTCCACGCCCTCGTACTCTTACGGATTTATGGACAGCCCTGGAGGATTCATGGTGTCAGTTTCCTCCAGCGCTACTCCAGACATGCCACGTCGTGCTGCGACACTTCTGCGTGCCTGCTGGGGCCCTACACGATATTAGGCAGGTGTAACAGTTTAGCTCTTCAGTGTAGAAAAGGTACATTAAGCATCCACTCATCAGTTGAGGTTCAGATGCACTGTCTTATACTATGACTTTAAAAAAATCGTTCAAATGCCCCTGAGCACTATGGGACTTAACATCTGAGGTCGTAAATCCCCTAGAACTTAGAACTGCTTATAGCTAACTAATCTAAGGACATCACACTCATCCATGTCCGAGGCAGGATTCGAACCTGCGACCGTAGTGGTCGCGTGGTTCCAGACTGAAGCGCCTAGAACCGCTCGGCCACATTGGCCGGCCGACTTTAAAAATCCAATCGTCAGTATTACGTGCAAATTATCTCCAATCGATTAATGTAGCAATGGAAAGTGGAATATTGTACTGATTGGACGGGGACATACAACTTTATTCTGAATATCACATAGGCTTACAATAAACTTCATCTGGAAATTAATGGTAGAAAAGAAATTGTGGAAGTAGAACCTGGTACATATGATATTGATGGTTTAAGCGACATTTTAAAACGGTCTAGAAAAGAGGTTATGCTATGTGCAAACATCAGTACACTTAAATCTGAAATAAAGTCTTTAACCAAAAACGTTCAGTAGGACAACTACTGTGTTTCACATTATAGATTTTGAAGAAGGACCCGAATAAATTTTTCAGATCCGACCAGTCAGAGGATATACTCCGTGTCAGTACAATCCATGTCGAGTGTAACTTAGCAGTTAACTCCTATCTCAACACTAAATTGATTCATACAATTTACAGATTCCTCCTGTCAGTTACAACAGGGTGTAAGATAATTGCGACCGCTACCAATATTACGCACCTCCCAGTACCAGTTCAGACATTGGACGATATGGAGCTGTTTATTGTGGACCAGGATAATGGAGTTTTCCACTCTCGTAGTGAGGAAATCATTGTACAACTATAACTAAAGCAGACCCAGCAGTCACCTCGAATATGCAGGGACATGGAAGCAACGGCGACAGTCAACCTGCCGGGAGCTGTCGGAGGCGGAAGCGACGACGATGATCTCCAACTTGCTGGAACGTTCAGGAGCGGAAATGGCAGTGACGTTCAATCAGCCGGGACTCGCAAAAGCCACCAGCACCCAGCGCCTGTGTATTGTCAATGAATACAGGATGGGTGTAATGCATAAAACCACAACACGCAACTGTCAGTGCGGCACTTCACAGCAGAACAGCAATGTGGTAACAAGTCCAAACTATGAGTTTCTAGGTATGAACCTCGCAATGACTTCATTCGATATAACTAACCTGATAGTATATGCAGAGCGTATTATACGTCGAGAATACTTCATGTATGAAATATGTGATTTAACCACATGTAACAAGAATGATGAAATTAGATTTCTCATCCAACGACAAGATGCTTCAACCCTCACACGCAAGAGTTTTATATATCTTGATGGATCATTTACGAAAAGGGGTGGTACTGCTACAGTGATGTCGATCCTTACATGTAATGCCTTAGTGTTCGTGTTTCTTGAGATACGACGTGAAGTGAAAGGGGTAGAGACAGACCATACATGCAATGCAGGCATAGAATCAACTCTTAAAATGTATGACTCTGCTTCTCTCTCGGATCGGAGCGATTTAGAAGATCCTGGATGGTTCATAGATGACCCTGTAGGTAGAACTATGGAAGAGTACAAGAGATATACTGCTTGTATACCTCTAAAACTGCTTATGGGGTACTTTGAAAACAAGCAGTGAATTGTTTGGAATGCTAAACAGGAACGTATTCTGTATGTAATAAAATGGAACACCTACAGCCGTCCTTACAATGTTATTTATTACATGGTTAACAGTTTCGGTGCTTCAATACACCATCTTCGGGCCTTAACATACGCTGAAATATTGTACTGAAGTACCGAAACTGGTAACCATATAATTAATAACAATCCAAGGACGGCTGTAGGTGTTCCATTTTATTACAAAAGTGAATGCCCGAAGTACCTCAAACCTCCAGTCAGATGGATGGACATACATAGACTTGGAACTTAACTCAGATACGGAGTGCAACAGATAACAACTCTTATCTTCAACGAGCTAAAGAGGAGACTGAAATCACCGTCAGTAAAATAATATGGAAAATGCCACACATTACTGTGTTGGATGAGCAGCATTTAAAGCTTTTGAAAGTTCTGAATGCCAGTGTATTTCTACCATTATTTTTCCATTAAAAAGGTAATACGGTACGTAAAGGCAGATGGAAATCTAATAATCATGGGGGCTGGAATGCAGTTGCAAGGGAAGGAACAGAAGAAAATGTCAGAGGAGAGTATGGGAATCAGAGAGGAGAAAGACTACTTGCGTTCTGTAATAAATTTCAGCTAATAGTAGCGAATACTCTGTTCAATAATCACAATGGGACGAGGTACACTTGGAAAACGAGTCCAGCGACTCTGTTCGAAACTTCACCATCATCTGACTTGCACTTATCCAAGGTATAGATATGAACTGAATTATCAGTATTCTACGCCTCAAATTTCGGTATATCCCGGGTTAAAGGAGAACTTGATACCGTCAATCTTATACAGCCCGCAAACGTCAATACCTCCGCCTATTGATATGCCCCTTTTAATTATTTTTTTTCAAAGTTGGAATTGACCATGCAAAGAAATACTGAGCGTCGTTTCTAACATTAATACATCTCTTCTTGTTAGCTATATAATCAGGAAGCTAGATACATCTGGAGCCTCCACTGACTGAATTATGGACATCCTTGTGGATGCTGGGGTATATTACTTGGCTGAGTGCTTCACCTGGCCCTCTGACATGCCTTTCAGAAAACATGTCTCTCATAGCACTCAAGGTGAAATCTTCAAACCACATAGCGATTGAGGTGCTCCAAGATACCACTCCCAAAAATACACTCCTGGAAATTGAAATAAGAACACCGTGAATTCATTGTCCCAGGAAGGGGAAACTTTATTGACACATTCCTGGGGTCAGATACATCACATGATCACACTGACAGAACCACAGGCACATAGACACAGGCAACAGAGCATGCACAATGTCGGCACTAGTACAGTGTATATCCACCTTTCGCAGTAATGCAGGCTGCTATTCTCCCATGGAGACGATCGTAGAGATGCTGGATGTAGTCCTGTGGAACGGCTTGCCATGCCATTTCCACTTGGCGCCTCAGTTGGACCAGCGTTCGTGCTGGACGTGCAGACCGCGTCAGACGACGCTTCATCCAGTCCCAAACATACTCAATGGGGGACAGATCCGGAGATATTGCTGGCCAAGGTAGTTGACTTACACCTTCTAGAGCACGTTGGGTGGCACGGTATACATGCGGACGTGCATTGTCCTGTTGGAACAGCAAGTTCCCTTGCCGGTCTAGGAATGGTAGAACGATGGGTTCGATGACGGTTTGGATATACCGTGCACTATTCAGTGTCCCCTCGACGATCACCAGAGGTGTACGGCCAGTGTAGGCGATCGCTCCCCACACCATGATGCCGGGTGTTGGCCCTGTGTGCCTCGGTCGTATGCAGTCCTGATTGTGGCGCTCACCTGCACGGCGCCAAACACGCATACGACCATCATTGGCACCAAGGCAGAAGCGACTCTCATCGCTGAAGACGACACGTCTCCATTCGTCCCTCCATTCACGCCTGTCGCGACACCACTGGAGGCGGGCTGCACGATGTTGGGGCGTGAGCGGAAGACGGCCTAACGGTGTGCGGGACCGTAGCCCAGCTTCATGGAGACAGTTGCGAATGGTTCTCGCCGATACCCCAGGAGCAACAGTGTCCCTAATTTGCTGGGAAGTGGCGGTGCGGTCCCCTGCGGCACTGAGTAGGATCCTACGGTCTTGGCGTGCATCCGTGCGTCGCTGCGGTCCGGTCCCAGGTCGACGGACACGTGCACCTTCCGCCGACCACTGGCGACAACATCGATGTACTGTGGAGACCTCACGCCCCACGTGTTGAGCAATTCGGTGGTACGTCCACCCGGCCTTCCGCATGCCCACTATATGCCCTCGCTCAAAGTCCGTCAACTGCACATACGGTTCACGTCCACGCTGTCGCGGCATGCTACCAGTGTTAAAGACTGCGATGGAGCTCCGGATGCCACGGCAAACTGACTGACACTGACGGCGGCGGTGCACAAATGCTGCGCAGCTAGCGCTATTCGACGGCCAACACCGCGGTTCCTGGTGTGTCCGCTGTGCCGTGCGTGTGATCATTGCTTGTACAGCCCTCTCGCAGTGTCCGGAGCAAGTATGGTGGGTCTGACACACAGGTGTCAATGTGTTCTTTTTTCCATTTCCAGGAGTGTAGATGATGCTGGTCCCCCCTGGAACACTGCCTTGGTTTGGGGGGCGTGAGCTCACAGAACTGCATTGCACTGCACTTAATGGAGAGTCAGATCTGTCTCCAGCAGGGAAAGGCACGATTTCACAAACCCTACGGGGTCTCTGTATCCCCCTGCTGGGTTCCCAGTTTGCAAGAAAGGAGATTCACCCTTCAAAAGTGTCCTCAGTCACCACATTATTTATCTCTGGCATCCCGTTACTAACCTGGTGCAGATCATTATTATGTCGGGAGAGGGAACTACCGCCAACTGGTGATACACTATAAGTAGTGGTTGGTGACGTAGGTCATTGTAGGCGAGGGTCAGCATTTTCCCAATGTAAACAACCAGGACGTGGAGATGTAGCGCCTTGTGGCTGACGTGTACCTGTGAACAAATTAACTGCTGGAAATGAAGAATTAACTGTTTTAAACTGAAAAAATCAGTACCCGACCTGTCCTTTATTTATAAACTAATACAAGAAAAATTCAAAAGTTTATTTCACAGCAGACTAATATCTAGAGTATATCTTTTCGTAACAAATTAAATCCAAAGGTCATATTGGTAAAAGCATAGTTCAAAGAAATTAAAAATCTAAAGAGAAGGAATAGTATTTCTCAGTGAATAACTTGCAACGAAAAGAAAGATAGTTTATCGTTATTCAGACAGGGAAACGTAGTTTACGTTTTATTGAAAAGTGATTAATTATACATTAAAAGTGATTCCATTTAATTCTGAAAGGTTGAGATTGACGAAATAGTTTATTAAGATAAAATTTCAATGGAGTCAAGGATATTGTATTATCAAGGCCCTGCTTATAGAGGTTATCATTGACTGACAATGAAAGTTGAACAATATTAAATTATATCTTCGCCTTGTGAACGTATTCTCCAGTTTACGTACAAAATTATAATTTTCACACTGATAGCTTGTATATACGATTATTCGTTGAAGCTTTAAAAGAGGAGCAACTACAAGAGGCAACGGATCTATATGACATATTCATCAATTATATACGAAAGCTGTCGTTTCTGATACATACGTTGTTGAGAAAGTGGTTGTAAGACTACAACAACAATGTGCTAATAGTAAACTGCAGGAGCGTCTATAGAAAGGTCCCAGAACTGCTCTCATTAATAAACGGTCACAACGCCCATATAGTACTAGGAACAGAAAGTTGGCTGAAACCAGACGTAAACAGTAATGAAATCCTAAACTCGGATTGGAATGTATACCGCAGAGATGGGCTGGACAGTGAAGCGGGAGGCGTGTTTATAGCGATAAGAAGTGCAATAGTATCGAAGGAAATTGACGGAGACTCGAATTGTGAAATGATTTGGGTGAAGGTCACGGTTAAAGCAGGCTCAGACATGGTAATTGGATGTCTCTATACGCCCCCGGGCTCAGCAGCTGTTGTGGCTCAGCACCTGAAGAACAATTTGGAAAATATTTCGAGTAGATTTCCCCACCATGATATAGTCCTGGGTGTAGATTTTAATTTGCCGGATGTAGACTGGGAGACTCAAACGTTCATAACGGGTGGCAGGGACAAAGAATCCAGTGAAATATTTTTAAGTGCTTTATCTGAAAACTGCCTTGAGCAGTTAAACAGAAAACCGACTCGTGGCGATAACATATTAGACCTTCTGGTGACAAACAGACCCGAACTATTTGAATCAGTTAATGCAGAACAGGGAATCAGCGATCATAAAGCGGTTACTGCATCGATGATTTCAGCCGTAAATAAAAATATTAAAAAAGGTAGGAAGATTTTTCTGTTTAGCAAAAGTGACAAAAAGCAGATTACAGAGTACCTGACGGCTCAACACAAAAGTTTTGTCTCAAGTGCAGATAGTGTTGAGGATCAGTGGACAAAGTTCAAAACCATGGTACAATATGCGTTAGATGAGTATGTGGCAAGCAAGATCGTAAGAGATGGGAAAGAGCCACCGTGGTACAACAGCCGAGTTAGAAAACTGGTGCGGAAGCAAAGGGAACTTCACAGCAAACATAAACATAGCCAAAGCCTTGCAGACAAGCAAAAATTACGCGAAGCGAAATGCAGTGTGAGGAGGGCTATGCGAGAGGCTTTCAATGAATTCGAAAGTAAAGTTCTATGTACTGACTTGGCAGAAAATCCTAAGAAATTTTGGGTCCTATGTCAAAGCGGTAGGTGGATCAAAGCAAAATGTCCAGACACTCTGTGACCAAAATGGTACTGAAACAGAGGATGACAGACTAAAGGCCGAATTACTAAATGTCTTCTTCCAAAGCTGTTTCACAGAGGAAGACTGCACTGAGCTTCCTTCTCTAGATTGTCGCACAGTTGACAAAATGGTAGATATCGAAGTAGACGACAGAGGGATAGAGAAACAATTAAAATCGCTCAAAAGAGGAAAGGCCGCTGGTCCTGATGGAATACCAGTTCGATTTTACACAGAGTACGCGAAGAAAATTGCCCCCCTTCTTGCAGCGGTGTACCGTAGGTCTCTAGAAGAGCGAAGCCTTCCAAAGGATTGGAAAAGGGCACAGGTCATCCCCGTTTTCAAGAAGCGACGTCGGACAGATGTGCAGAACTATAGACCTATATCTCTAACGTCGATCAGTTGTAGAATTTTGGAACACGTATTATGTTCGAGTATAATGTCTTTTCTGGAGACTAGAAATCTACTCTGTAGGAATCAGCATGGATTTCGAAAAACACGATTGTGTGGAACCCAGCTCGCGCTATTCGTCCACGAGACTCTGAGGGCCATAGACACTGATTCCTAGGTAGATGCCGTGTTTCTTGACTTCCGCAAGGCGTTCGATACAGTTCTCCACAGTCGTTTAATGAACAAAGTAAGAGCATACGGACTATCAGATCAATTGAGTGATTGGATTGAGGAGTTCCTAGATAACAGAACGCAGCATGTTATTCTCAATGGAGAGAAGTCTTCCGAAGTAAGAGTGATTTCAGGTGTGCCGCAGGGGAGTGTCATAGGACCGTTGCTATTGACAATATACATAAATGACCTGGTGGATGACATCGGAAGTTCACTGAGGCTTTTTGCAGAAGGTGCTGTGGTGTATCGAGAGGTTGCAACAATGGAAAATTGTACTGAAATGCAGGAGGATCTGCAGCGAATTGACGCATGGTGCACGGAATGGCAATTGAATCTCAATGTAGCGAAGTGTAATGTGATGCGAATACATAGGAAGATAGGTCCCTTATCATTTAGCTACAAAATAGCAGGTCAGCAACTGGAAGCAGTCAATTCCATAAATTATCTGGGAGTACTCATTAGGAGTGATTTAAAATGGAATGATCATATAAAGTTGATCGTCGGTAAAGCAGATGCCAGACTGAGATTCATTGGAAGAATCCTAAGGAAATGCAATCCGACAACAAAGGAAATAGGTTACAGTACGCTTGTTCGCCCAATGCTTGAATACTGCTCAGCAGTGTGGGATCCGCACCAGGTAGGGTTGATAGAAGAGATAGAGAAGATCCAACGGAGAGCAGCGCGCTTCGTTACAGGATCATTTAGTAATTGCGAAAGCGTTACGGAGATGATAGATAAACTGCAGTGGAAGACTCTGCGGGAGAGACGCTCAGTAGCTCGGTACGGGCTTTTGTTAAAGTTTCGAGAACATACCTTCACCGAAGAGTCTAGCAGTATATTGCGCCCTCCCACGTATATCTCGCGAAGAGACCATGAGGATAAAATCAGACAGATTAGAGCCCACACAGAAGCATACCGACAATCCTTCTTTCCACGTACAATACGAGACTGGAATAGAAGGGAGAACCGATAGAGGTACTCAGGGTACCCTCCGCCACACACCGTCAGGTGGCTTGCGGAGTATGGATGTAGATGTAGATGTAGAGTAAGCTTCGCTGTAGGTTCCTGTTATTGGTAAAGTAAATATATCATTCCTACTGTCCGTATGCTCCCGCATTTAATATTTTTCTGGTTACTGATACCAGCTTTGGCGGTACTTTATCTTCCGAATCTAGTGAACGCTGACAGTGAGATGCGTTGCTGCAATTAATATCCACATAGCTACCACTGACCCCATAATACCACGAAAAGTTTTATTGTGTTCATCCATTTGTGAATAATGATGCTATGACTAGAAGTAGTGTGATGAAGAAGCTGAATATCAAATCTTACAGACGATTATTTCAAGCCACATAGATTACGTCGTTGAGTGTAGGCAAGATTTTGCAAGTACAACTTATTGTAGCATTACGAGAGTGGGCTGACGTTGTTTTACACCTACGTATTGCATTACTGCTAGAGATTGTTCATACAGTATATCTCCTACGAGTTAGTGGTATCTAAAGGGTGCCTCATTACATATCCGTAGTTGTTGGAGACTTCAATCTCCCCTCGATATGGTGGCAAAAATGCATGTTTAAATCCAGTGTAGATATAAAACGTCTTCTGAAATCGTTCAGAATCCATTCACGGAAAATTATTTTGAACACTTAGTTCAGGAGCCCGCTCGAAGTTTAAATGGATGCGAAAGCATACATGACCTCTTTGCGAGAAATAATCCCAAGTAAATTGGGAGCATCAGACGGATACAGGGATTAATGACCACTATAGCCATAACACAAAACCCACAAAAAAAACGCAGAATACATCTATTTAAGAAAGCACATATAAATTCGCTTGATGCATTTCTAAAAGACAGTCACATCTCCATTCAATCTGACTATGTAAGCGTAAACCAGATATGATTTATATTCAACGAAATAGTATTGACGGCAAAACGGAGACACATACTCAGTTGGCATAAATCATGGGATAGCCAAATGCACTTATACATACCGCTGTAGTATGGCGTACACAAGCTATAAAAGGGCAGTGCATTGCCGGATCTGTCATTTGTACTCATAGGATTCGTAATTATGGTCTCACGACGTGAATTAAAGATCTTCGAACGTCGAATGGCAGTTGGCGCTAGACGCATGGGACATTCTACGAGGGTCAGTCAAAAAGTAATGCCTCCTATTTTTTTCTACGTTTAATTGTCAGGAAATTTAAATGCAATTACATAGGTAGAAAACCACAACATTGAGGATCATTTTGTCATTTTTCAATGTAATCTCCGCCCATCTCTACAGTTTTGGTCCATCTTTGAACAAGGGCATGTATCCCAGCACGGTAAAAATCACAGCTCTGCTTCCTAAGCCATTGACGCACGGATGTTTTGACGGCCTCCTCATCTTCAAAATGAATCCCACGATGAGCTTCTTCATCTGCAGTCACCCGACGGTCACCACGAATGATGTCATCAGCTTGAGGAATGTTGTGTGGAGTCACTGCACTCACCGGCCTGCCGCTCCGCTTTTCGTCAGTCAACGGTGTTTGCCCTTCAGCTTCCTTACAACGACGAACCCATCGTCTAACAGTGCTGACATCCACTGTCACAACACCATACACCTTCTTCAGTCTTTCATGAATGTGTATGGGCGTTTCACCTTCTGCATTCAAGAATTCAATCACACAACGCTGTCTCAAACGAACATCGATGTCGGCCATCTTACAAACTTCTGCTGTGCTGCCACCTGTTGACGCAGAAAGTTACTACTGCAGTGGATTGCAGAAGAAGGTTTGAGGAATGGCGCCAAATTCAAATTTTTCACTTAACTTAATTTTTTTAAGTAGAAAAAAAATGGGAGGCATTACTTTTTGACCGACCCTCGTATTTCGGAACTAGTTAGGGAATTATATATTCCGGGATCCACAGTGTCAAGACAGTGCCGAAAACAGTAAATTTCATGCATTACCTCTCACCACGGACAATGTAGCGGCTGAAAGCCTTCACTTAACGACCACGAGCTGCGGCGTTTGACGAGAGTTGTCATTGCTAACAGACATACAACACTGCCTGAAATAACCGATGAAATCAATGTGGGACCTACAACGAAAGTATCCGTTATGACAGCGCGGCGAAATTTGCGTCAGTGGGCTGTTGCAGCAGACGACCGACGCGAGCGCCTTTGCTAACAGCACGACATCGCCTGCAGCTCGTCTTTTCGGCTCGTGACCATATCGGTTTGACCATAGACACCTTAAAAACTATGGTGCAGACCCCACGAACCCATGAACCGAAGTTGCCAACAACGTACTGTGTAAGATGGTGGTGGCTCAGTAACCATGCGGGCTGTCTTTACATGGAATGGGCTAGGACCTGTGATCTAACTGAACCTATCATTGACTGGAAATAGTTATGTTCGGCTACTTGAAGAACATTTGCAACTATACACGGAGTTACGTCCCAAGCAACGTTGGAATTTTTATAGATGACAACGCGCCGTGTCACCAGGCCAAAATTGTTGACAATTGGTGTCTAGAACATTCTGGACAACTGGAACTAATGATTTGGCAACCCAAATCACCCAACATGGATCCAGTTGAGTCGATGCCAGTCGAGTTTTCAGTCTGGAACCGTGCGACCGCTACGGTCGCAGGTTCGAATCCTGCCTCGGGCATGGATGTGTTGATGTCCTTAGGTTACTTAGGTTCAAGTAGTTCTAAGTTCTCAGGGAGCTATTTGAACCATTTGTATCAGTCGAGTTGCTGTGTAGACTGGGAGGTTTGACACGATATTTGGAGGTATCTCATGATTTTTGTCACCTCAGTGTTGTTGTTGTTGTGGTCTTCAGTCCTGAGACTGGTTTGATGCAGCTCTCCATGCTACCCTATCCTGTGCAAGCTTCTTCATCTCCCAGTACCTACTGCAACCTACATGCTTCTGAATCTGCTTAGTGTATTCATCTCTTGGTCTCTCTCTACGATTTTTACCCTGCACACTGCCCTCCAATACTAAATTGGTGATCCCTTGATGCCTCAGAACATGTCCTACCAACCGATCCCTTCTTCTGGTCAAGTTGTGCCACAAACTTATCTTCTCCCCAATCCTATTCAATACTTCCTCATTAGTTATGTGATCTACCCATCTAATCTTCAGCATTCTTCTGTAGCACCACATTTCGAAGGCTTCTATTCTCTTCTTGTCCAAACTATTTATCGTCCATGTTTCACTTCCATACATGGCTACACTCCATACAAATACTTTCAGAAATGACTTCCTGACACTTAAATCTATACTCTATGTTAACAAATTTCTTTTCTTCAGAAACGCTTTCCTTCCCATTGCCAGTCTACATTTTATATCCTCTCTACTTCGACCATCATCAGTTATTTTGCTCCCCAAATAGCAAAACTCTTTTACTGCTTTAAGTGTCTCATTTCCTAATCTAATTCTCTCAGCAGCACCCGACTTAATTCGACTACATTCCATTATCCTCGTTTTGCTTTTGTTGATGTTCATCTTATATCCTCCTTTCAAGACACTAGTGTATAACATATTAATTAATAAGAGATGGTATTGATCGACCATGGTACACCAACAGCTCAGAAAACTGTTGCAGAAGCAACAAAAAATCGTGCTAAATTAGAAAGGATGCAAAATCCCCAAGATTGGCGAAGTTTTACACAAGTCAGAATTTTAGAGCGAACTTCAATGCGAGATGCTTTTCATAGTTTCCACAACCAAACTACGTTTCAAAATCTGGCATAAAATCCAAAGAGATTCTGGTCGTATGTAAAGTACGCCAGAAAAAATACACAATCAATACTTTCACTGCGGTATAAAAATGGTGATGTCAAATGTTTCATAGTCACTAAGGCTGAGTTACTAAATACAGTTTTCCGAAATTCCTTCACCAAGGAAGACCAAGTAAATATTCCAGAATTCGAATCAAGAACAACTGCCAACGTGTGTAACTCAGTAGCGGGAAGCGAAGCACCTAAAATCACTTTATTATGTCAAGTCCTCTTGTCTACATTGTACACTAGTCAGGTTCCAAAAATGGCTCTAAGCACTATGGGACTTAACACCTGAGGTCAGTCTCCTAGAACTTAGAACTACTAAAATCTAACCAACTTAAGGACATCACACACATCCATTCCCGAGGCAGGATTCGAATCTGCGACCGTAGCGGTCGCGCGGTTCCAGACTGAAGCGCCTAGAACAGCTCGGCCACACCGGCTGGAACCAGTCAGATTGTTTTGAAAGTATGCTGATACAACAGCTCCACACAACCGCACTCTCGTCGAAAGTTCCATACCCAAAGAATGGAAAGTTGCAGAAGTCACACGAATATTCAAGAACGGAAATTGGACTAATCCGATGAATTACAGACACACATCGCTGTCAGTTTGTAGTAGGATTTTGGAACATATGCTGTGTTCGAAAATTATCAGTTACCTCGAAGAAAACGATTTACTGACGAACAGCAAACACAGATTCAGAACATATCGTTAATATGAAACACAAACAGCTCTTTACTCTTACAAAGTGCTACCAACAATGGGTGACAAGTTGATTCGATATTTTTAAATTTCCAGAGGTCTTTGGACACTCTTCTTAAGACGGGACTCCTAACCAAATTGCGTGCCTATGGACTATCGACTCAGTCGTGTGACTGGATTCGTGATTTCCTGTAAGAAAGGTCACAGAGTATAGTAATCGATGGAAAATGGTAGGGCAAAACAGAAGTGGTACAACAATCGAGTTAGAAAACTGCTGCGGAAGCAAAGGGAACTTCACAGCAAACATAAACATAGCTAAAGCTTTGCAGACAAGCAAAAATTACGCGAAGCGAAATGTAGTGTGAGGAGGGCTATGCGAGACGAGTTCAATGAATTCGAAAATAAAGTTCTATGTACTGACTTGGCAGAAAATCCTAAGAAATTTTGGTCTTATGTCAAAACGGTAGGTGGATCAAAACAAAATGTCCAGACACTCTGTGACCAAAATGGTACTGAAACAGAGGATGACAGACTAAAGGCATAAATACTAAATGCCGTTTTCCAAAGTTGTTACACAGAGGAAGACTGCACTGTAGTTCCTTCTCTAGATTGTCGCACAGATGAAAAAATGGTAAATATCGAAATAGATGACAGAGGGATAGAAAAACAATTAAAATCGCTCAAAAGAGGAAAGGACGCTGGACCTGTGGGATACCAGTTCGATTTTACACAGACAACTTGCTACCATCCTTGCAGCGGTGTACCGTAGGTCTCTAGAAAAGCGTAGCGTTCCAAAGGATAGAAATAGGGCACAGGTTATCACAGTTTTCAAGAAGGCACGTCGAACAGATGTGCAGAACTATAGAAGTATATCTCTAAGGTCTATCAGTTGTAGAATTTTGGAACACGTATTATGTTCGTGTATAATGATTTCTCTGAAGACTAGAAATCTATTCTGTAGGAATCAGCATGGATTTCGAAAAACACGATTGTGTGGAACCCAGCTCGCGCTATTCGTCCACGAGACTCTGAGGGCCATAGACACTGATTACTAGGTAGATGCCGTGTTTCTTGACTTCCGCAAGGCGTTCGATACAGTTCCCCACAGTCGTTTTACGAATAAAGTAAGAGCGTATGGACTATCAGACCAATTGTGTGATTGGATTGAAGAGTTTCTAGATAACAGAACGCAGCATGTCATTCTCAATGGAGAAAAGTCTTCCGAAGTAAGAGTGATTTCAGGCGTGCCGCAGGGGAGTGCCGTAGGACCGTGGATAACATCGGAACTTCACTGAGGCTTTTTGCGGACGATGCTGTGGTATATCGAGAGGTTATAACTATGGAAAATTGTACTCAGTATAATCTGCAACGAATTGACGCATGGTGCAGGGAATGGCAATTGAATCTCAATGTAGACAAGTGTAATGTGTCAGCAACTGGAAGCAGTTAATTCCATAAATTATCTGGGAGTAGGCTTTAGGAGTGATTTAAAATGGAATGATCATATAAAGTTGATCCTCGGTAAATCAGATGCCAGAATCCTAAAAAATGCAATCCGAAAACAAAGGAAGTAGCTTACAGTACACTTGTTCGCACACTGCTTGAGTATTGCTCACCGGCGTGGGATCCGTACCAGATGGGGTTGATAGAATAGATAGAGAAGATCCAACGGAGAGCAGCGAGCTCTGTTACAGGAGCATTTAGTAATCGCGAAAGTGTTACGGAAATGATAGATAAACTCCAGTAGAAGACTCTGCAGGAGAGACGCTCAGTAGCTCAGAAAAGAAGGGAGAACCGATATAGGTGCTCAAAGTACCCTCCGCCACACACCGTTAGATGGTTTGCGGAGTATGGATGTAGATGTAGATGTAGAAGTGATATCTAGCGTTCCCCAAAGAACTGTTGTAGCTCTCTCGTGTTCCTGATGTACAGAAACGATTTAGGAGACAATCTGACCAGCCCTCTTATATTGTTAGCACATGTTCCTATCATTTATCATCTTATAAAGTCATCAGGTGATCAAAACAAACCGCAAAACGCTTTAGACTTATGGTGTGAAAAGTGGCAATCGACTCTAAATAAAGCAAAGTGTGAAGTCATCAAAATGAGGACTAAATCCGCTAAAGTTTGATAACAAAATAAATCAAACTAATCTGAAAGCTGTTAATTCACCTAAATACAGAGGGATTACAGTTACAAATAACTTAAATTGCATAAATGGGTCAAATGGCTCTGGGCGCTATGGGACTTAATATCTGAGGTCATCAGTCCCCTAAAACTTAGAACTACTTAAATCTAACTAACCTAAGGACATCACACACATCCATGCCTGGGGCAGGATTCGAACCTGCGACCGTAGCGGTCGCGCGGTTGCAGACTGCAGCGTCTAGAACCACTCGGCCACTCCGGCCAGCTAAATTGAAAAGTTCATATAGATAGATAATGTTGTGGGTAGAGCAAACCAAAGACTGCGATTTATTGGCACGACACTAAGAAAATGCAACAGGTGTTGGATTATTGCCGGCCGGCTGGTGTGGCCGTGCGGTTCTAGGCGCTTCAGTCTGGAACCGCGTGACCGCTACGGTCGCAGGTTCGAATCCTGCCTCGGGCATGGATGTGTATGATGTCTTTAGCTTAGTTAGGTTTAAGTAGTTCTAAGTTCTAGGGGACTGATGACCACAGATGTTAAGTCCCATAGTGCTCAGAGCCACTTGAACCGTTTTTTTAATATTGCTGTGCTGTGTGAGATTCGCATCAGATAGGATTGACGGAGGACGTCGGAAAACTTCGAAGAAGGATAGCTCGTTCTGAATTATCGCGAAACAGGGAGAGAGTGCCACGGGTATGATTCACGAATAGGGAGCAGTCGTTTAAACAAAGGTGTTTGCAGCTGCGGCAGGATATTCTCATGAAATTCCAGTCACCAACTTTCTCCTCAAAGTGTGAAAATATTTTGTTGGCACCCACCAACATAGGAAAGAAGTATAATCGTAATAAAATAAGAGAAATCAGAGCTCGCACTAAAAGTTTTAAGTCATAATTTTCCAGGTATTTTAGGTTATAAACATCTGAGTCCTGCGGTAACAGGTCTTTTTAATATTAGTAAGTTAAATCAGTTCTCACTAGGTGCAGCTGCTGACATTGTCAGATCCTTCCCCCTCCCCCCAGCTACGGGAGCCTCTGTTTTCAAGTGAACCAGGATGGGACTGCGTGGCGGAAACAGCTCTCGACGGGCAAGAAGCCGTCGGCTGCGTGCAGGTGTGTTTCGAGGAATTACGCGCCAGCTCTGCGTTACGTCACGCGCTCGCCTGTTTGATCCGCTCGCGGTGAATCCACGCAGTACAGACCCGTGAGGGAATCCCGCTCCTCGTGCGTCGCTTCTGCAGGCCAGCACGAGATCGACGGCTTCTGCTTCCTGCCCAGCATCGACAGCGACGTGAACCTCTTTCATATATTGTAGTCAGTGAGATTCGTTTCCATTCTCATTCTCATGTCTTCAGAGACTCATTTATCATCTCAATTCTCCACGAAGTTCTTGAAGGATTCCTCCGAACTTCTTTGAAAACTGCTAATAAAGTTCCAATACAGTGCGACGTTTGGTCTGACTTTAAATAGCGTAAACAAGCGTAAGTTAAGAGGTGACCTAATGTCTCTGCTACATCTAATGACCTAAAACATGTTCGTAAAGAATGATTTACATTTCACGCGTGGGGTTCTGACACAGAAAGAAATTAAATTTACTGCACAACTCAATGTCAAGTGAAGTTGCATTCACTTAATCGCCCTGTAACTTTTTGAAGCACGCAAAAAGCAGGATTAAGAATGTGAATAAATATTATTTGTTGTCATTCAATGTAGTTCTCACAAACATATAGATCGATGTTGTTGAACAAAGAGCATCCGTCGTGAAGGTGTAATGCCAAGACTCCCACATAAATAATTTTTTTTATTCATTGTGTTTAGCTATAAATGTCAATGCATTCAGATGTAATAAGAACATAAACGTTCCAACGTGCGTGTGCGTATCTTTCATGGAACTTAAACACTCCCTTGGGGTATGCCCGAAGACACTCTGTTCTGTACACTAGAAACCCATCCCTCCAATCACACAGGTGGTCTTATATTCCGTACGCTTGGATTTTATTAGGTGGTGGTACGGAACTATATCGAAAGCATTAATGAAGTCAGGGAACATGGTATCTACCTGCGAGCCTATATCTACTGCTTTCTGGATCACTTAGACGAACAGAGCGAGCTGGGTTTCACACGCTCGTCATTTCCGGCACCCATGTTAATTCCCAGAGAGAAAATTTTCGATCACGCGACCATAGAAGATGTCCCAAATTCCTAACAGACCGACGTCAGACATGAAGGCTTACAGTTTTGTGCGTCTGTTTGACGTCCCTTCTTCAATATGGGAATGACCTTTGCTTTTTTCCAATCATTTGGAACACTTCGCTCCCCCAGAGACCTACATTTAACTGTTGCCAGAAGTGTGGCAAATTCTTTCGCATACTCTGTGTAGAATCTTATTGATATCCCCTCAGATTCAGTAGCCTTCCCTCTATTGAGCGATTAAAGTTTATTATCTATTTCACAGTGAATTATTTCGATATCAGCTACTTTGTTGTTCGTGCAACGATTTAAGAAGGAAAGCACTGCAGTGGTATCATACTCTATGAAACAATTTCGGAAAAAGACGTCCACATCCCGGCATTTTCTGAGTTATTCCCTGTTTCAGTGCCATTATGGTCAGAGAGTGCCTGAACAGATGGGTTCGATACGTTTACTGATTTGTAACGTAAGACCGAAACGTGATAATTTTCTGTCAACAGACAGTTGGGAGAGAGAGGAAAGATTGATACAGTGTCAACACGTACTGGTTTCTGGACACATCGTTATAGCAACTTATCTCTTAGCTTTGGGTAGTACTGATGCCCATAGCAACTACACTGCTTAAGAGGGTGAAGCTAGTCAACTGGAAACTATGTGTGTGCCAAAACCTCTGGTTAACAATGTGAAAGCCAATACCTTTAATATTCCGATTGCAGTGTCGATCTGGAACCACCTTCCCAGTCCTACTTCCAAACACGAACGTATTTATGCAAATTACTTTTTAGATGCGTGATTTTCATTAATCTGAAAAGGATCTGACTGTCAGTAAATGAAATTAAAAACAAAGAAGAGCCTTCTGTAATAGTCAGAATGGCATTGTCATAAAACACAGCGGGTAACAGTTGCATAATGAAAATGCACACTGTTATAAAAGCGGATCTGCTGAACTCACGTGAAATTTTGTAAATAACAGTTGTTTCTGATACCTGGGCACTGGATAACTCGACTCTGCTCAGTGTGAACTGTAAAAATGACGAGCTGAAATGAATCACTGCAGAGCAGTTTACCTTTTTAATTTTGTCACCTAGATGCATTGGCAAATTACGTTTTTGTTGTCCTTTTTTCAAAAATGATAATCACTGTTCACGCAATGGTGCAAGGCGTGACAATGAAACATTCTACCAAACACATTTTTCATTTAAATAGTGAGGATAAGCTTCAGTGAAACGTTTCGCAACATTCTTTTGAATGGAGAAATAACGCAACAAAGCGGTAGTAAATAATTATTTAATACATTCACCTAGGTTTCGACACCTCTATGGCTTTCATCATGAGAATTGCCTTCTTGCAATGTAACCTTTCAGCTTTTAAATTTTCATTGTGATGAAGAGATACTTAGAGATGTCAAATCCTAAGTAAATATATTAAACAGTTATTCGCAACCGATCGGCTGTGTTATTTCTCCACTGAAACATATATACGGTTGCTGGAAAACACCCATGTTCAAAACTGTTTGTTAGCATTGTCATACACCATAATGAATACTTTTGACAGATATTTTTAACTATGTATTTTACTACTTTTTATTCCTAATGAAACACTTTAAATTAGTCTTGGTGGCGGAAACTAATTAGAATTCAGATCACATGAGTGAAAAGTCTTCCTGTATACCAACGCGTAGATATATTTAAACACAATGAAATCTTTACACTACAATATTAATGAACTCACGGTGGGAGCTAATAAACTCAGTATAAATTACCTTACCTCAGAGTGCTGGCGCTTTATAGCATGCTCCCAAAAATCACTGTCTATGCTCAAATTATAAGCCATGGAACATGTTGTTGTGGTCTTCAGTCCTGAGACTGGTTTGATGCAGCTCTACATGCTTCTCTATCCTGTGCAAGCTTCTTCATCTCCCAGTACCTACCGCAACCTACATCCTTCTGAATCTGCTTAGTGTATTCATCTCTTGGTCTCCCTCTACGGTATTTACCCTCCACGCTGCCCTCCAATACTAAATTGGTGATCCCTTGATGCCTCAGAACATGTCCTACCGACCGATCCCTTCTTCTGGTCAAGTTGTGACACAAATTTCTCTTCTCCCCAATCCTATTCAATACTCCCTCATTAGTTAAGTGATCTACCCATCTGATCTTCAGCATTCTTCTGTAGCACCACATTTCGAAGGCTTCTATTCTCTTCTTGTCCAAACTGTTTATCGTCCATGTTTCACTTCCATACATGGCTACACTCCATACAAAGACTTTCAGAAATGACTTCCTGACACTTAAATCTATACTCGATGTTAACAAATTTCTCTTCTTCAGAAACGCTTCCATGCCATTGCCAGTCTACATTTTATATCCTCTCTACTTCGACCATCATCAGTTATTTTGCTCCCCAAATAGCAAAACTCCTTTACTACTTTAAGTGTCTCATTTCCTAATCTAATATCCTTAGCATCTCCCGACTTAATTCGACTACATTCCATTATCCTCGTTTTGCTATTGATGATGTTCATCTTATATCCTCCTTTCAAGACACTGTCCATTCCGTTCAACTGCTCTCCCAAGTCCTCTGCTGTCTCTGACAGAATTACAATGTCATCAGCGAACCTCAAAGTTTTTATTTCTTCTCCATGGATTTTAATACCTACTCCGAATTTATCTTTTGTTTCCTTTACTGCTTGCTCAATATACAGATTGAAAAACATCGGGGAGAGACTACAACCCTGTCTCACTCCCTTCCCAACCACTGCTTCCCTTTCATGTCCCTCGACTCTTATAACTGACATCCGGTTTCTGTACAAATTGTAAATAGCCTTTCACTCCTTGTATTTTACCCCTGCCACCTTCAGAATTTGAAAGAGAGTATTCCAGTCAACATTGTCAAAAGCTTTCTGTAAGTCTACAAATGCTAGAAACGTAGGTTTGCCCTTCCTTAATCTAGCCTTTAAGATAAGCCGTAGGGTCAGTATTGCCTCACGTTTTCCAAAAATTCCTACGGAATCGAAAATGATCTTCTCCGAGTCGGCTTATACTAGTTTTTCCATTCGTCTGTAAAGAATTTGCGTTAGTTTTTCGCAGCTGTGACTTATTAAACTGATAGTTCGGTAATTTTCATATCTGTCAACACCTGCTTTCTTTGGGATTGAAAGTATTATATTCTTCTTGAAGTCTGAGGGTATTCCGCCTGTTTCATACATCTTGCTCACCAGATGGTAGAGTTTTATCAGGACTGGCTCTCCCAAGGCCGTCAGTAGTTCCAATGGAATGTTGTCTACTCAGGGGGCATTGTTTCGACTCAGGTCTTTCAATGCTCTGTCAAACTCTTCACGCAGTATCGTATCTCCCATTTCTTCTTCATCTACATTCTCTTCCATTTCCATAATATTGCCCTCAAGTACATCGCCCTTGTATAGAACCTCTATATACTCCTTCCACCTTTCTGCTTTCCCTTCTTTAGTTAGAACTGGGTTTCCACCTGAGCTCTTGATATTCGTACAAGTGGTTCTCTTTTCTGCAAAGGTCTCTTTAATTTTCCTGTAGGCAGTATCTATCTTACCCCTAGTGAGATAAGCCTCTACATACTTACATTTGTACTCTAGCCAAGCCTGCTTAGCCATTTTGCACTTCCTGTCGATATCATTTTTGAGACTTTGTATTCCTTTTTGCCTGCTTCATTTACTGCATTTTTATATTTTCTCCTTTCATCAATTAAATTCAATATTTCTTCTGTTACCCATGGATTTCTACTAGCCCTCGTCTTTTTACCTACTTGATCCTCTGCTGCCTTCACTACTTCATCCCTCAAAGCTACCCATTTTTCTTCTCTGTATTTCTTTCCCCAATTCCTGTCAATTGTTCCCTTATGCTCTCCCTGAAACTCTGTACTACCTCTGGTTCTTTTAGTTTATCCAGGTCCCATCTCCTTAAATTCCCACCGTTTTGTAGTTTCTTCAGTTTTAATCTACAGGTCATAACCAATAGATTGTGGTCAGAGCCCACATCTACCCCTGAAAATGTCTTACGATTTAAAACCTGGTTCCTAAATCTCTGTCTTACCATTATATAATCTATCAGAAACCTGTCAGTATCTCCAGGCTTCTTCCATGTATACAGCCTTCTTTTATGATTCTTGAACCAAGTGTTAGCTATGATTAAGTTGTGCTCTGTGCAAAATTCTACCAGCCGGCTTCCGCTTTCATTTCTTAGCCCGAATCCATATTCACCTACTATGTTTCCTTCTCTCCCTTTTGCTACTACCGAATTCCAGTCACACATGACTATTAAATTTTCGTCACCCTTCACTATCTGAATAATTTCTTTTATTTCATCATACATTTCTTCAATTTCTTAATCATCTGCAGAGCTAGTTGGCATATAAACTTGTACTACTGTAGTAGGTGTGGGCTTCGTATCTATCTTGGCCACAATTATGCGTTCACAATGCTGTTTGTTGTAGCTTACCCGCATTCCTATTTTCCTATTCGTTATTAAACCTACTCCTGCATTAACCCTATTTGATTTTGTGTTTATAATCCTGTAGTCACCTGACTAAAAGTCTTGTTCCTCCTGCCACCGAACTTCACTAATTCCCAGTATATCTAACTTTAACCTATCCATTTCCCTTTTTAAATTTTCTAACCTACCTGCACGATTAAGGAATCTGACATTCCACTCCGTAGTTTTCCCTTGCTTTCAGCCGTTCGTAGTACCACACAGCAAGGCCGTTTTTTTTAATTGTTACAAGGCCAGATCAGTCAATCATCCAGACTGTTGCCCTTGCAGCTACTGAAAAGGCTGCTGCCCCGTACCGCCAACCAAGCTCCTCACTCTGTCATGACACAACTAACTCTCTCTCTCTCTCTCTCTCTCTCTCTATGGCCAACAACTGCTTCCGACTTCTTCGCTCGTCCGAGCCCTACTCAGTAATACAACAATCTTTAATAGTCAAAGAATACGTATCACTGATGTTTTAAGTCGTGCAAAGATGCTCAAAGTGTTAAACATTCCGAACTGCACTGATTACTGTTGATATTACATTCAAAGTTACGCCAATTGAAATAACGTGCCACTCAGACTGTGATTCATCATGTTATTTTCTTTTTTTACAAACATTTCTCGTTACACCGATACCTTTCACTACATCTGACACTTTTTTGAAACCGAACACCTGTCCGGCGTCTTGAGGCAGTCAGGCGTATTAATTCAGTACGTCTGAAGAAAGCCATAACAGGTAATGGATCTTGACTACAGCCCGATCCACGAACGACAACGGTTCCCGAATGTCGAGGCACAGACAGTTATTGCATTGTTAAAAAAAAAAAGTGTATGAAATCGTGTGGGGCTTAACTGCTAATGTCATCAGTCCCCAAGCTTACACACTACTTAACCTAAATTATCAAAAGGACAAACACACACACCCATGCCCGAGGGAGGACTCGAACCTCCGCCGGGATCAGCTGCACAGTCCATGACTGGAGCGCCCTAGACCGCTCGGCTAATCCCGCGCGGCTTGCTCATCCAGAATTTGTCACTTACTCCAACAATCAGCGATGATAATTCGCAGCAAATGGAATACAAATTCGCTAAACGACTCGCTACGATCACCTTCAACGGTCACCTAGCTGTGGCATTCACAGGAGAGTGCTCAAAACACTACTGAACGCTCATTGACTGAATAAGTGACGTAGGTGCGCAGAACAAGACTAAACTGGACCGTCATCGGTCGTGACTCCAACTATAACAGCGAATGTACCGGGAACCATTTAGATTGACTTGACCCCTCCTCGACCCCCCTCTGCCCTCCACATTGTCCGGTGGCTGAAGTCATGGGAATGCCCTTAGCTATAAACCAGGTAATGTGCAATATGGGCGCTAACTGTTGTCACAGAAGCGTTACCTGGACTGAAGCGAGAAGAAAACCCAAAGCGCGAGCGAAACTTGTGAGCAAGCTGCTGCAGGTAGTGAGGAAGGAGGGGAACATCGGATACGGAAGAGCTTACCGGAGCCGGCATCAGTTTGTGGTCAGGCGCGTAGGGAGGGGGGGGAGGGGGGATGGTCCGGCACGGCAGAGGTAGCGGAGCAGGTGGCGCCAGGACAGGTGGCGCCTGCGCCGGCGCAGCCTCTGGCACGGGGAAGGGGGGGGGGGGGAGAGGATACGTATGGCTTTCTCCTCTCCCCTTCCCACGCCTCCTCACCGGCCAGGCATTCCTGGCGGCGCGTGGCCGCACACCCGCTGCACAGAGTGCGGAGCAGGGCTCACCGCGCCTTTGAGTTGCCGCCGCAGCCGCTGCGTCAGGTACAACGGAAAGGCGAGAGGGCAGAGGGTCCAACGCACTGCTTTCTCTTCGTCGGCAAACTCAAGAGCAAGAACGCTGCCCAACCCCCACTCACCCCCCCCCCCCCCCCCCCCCTCCATCCCCCACTCCTGGTAGCCAGACAACTATCAGTACCTTTGCATCGGTTTCAAAATTCGGTATTTCCCCATATCGCTCCTGGCTGGTCAAGTAAACATGCGAATACCCAGTCTGAAAATTCTATATTGACGAGACTGTTTAAAGAGTATGAATATGTTTTTCACAGACCACTACAGCCACAAAAAAATTTTTATTTATTTAAATTCTTTAATGGAACAACATATTTCGAGATACAAACCTCATATTCAGGCTACAGTGGCAATACAAGTAACATTTACCAAAAGTACACATGGAAAGGTACACATGGCATTATTATCTTTAATTGAGAAACCCTCAAAGTGGTAGAAAGTTTCACTTATTTAGGGAGTGAAATATCTAGGGATGGAAGAATAACTGATGAAATTAATAGGTTAAAGAAGGGAGGCAATTTTTACCAAACAATAAAACACCTGATTTGGAATATGGAAGTTTCAGAAAAAGCAAAACTCCTTATGTATAACAATTATTACTTCTCTATTGCTCCCACGAGTGGCAGCTGCTTACAGCCCTCCATTTACGCGAAGCTGTCTGCAAACACCGCGGAAGGCACCTGCCAGTTTTTGTCTCTCGCTTGTCACTGATACGTTTAGTGAATGCCATTAATCAGTTGAACTTTGACCTTGCCTGTATTAATTAAGTCTCCCATTCGGATTGCTCCCTGCGCACTTAAGACGACTTTGCTACAGTCTACACTTGCTTTTGGTTAACCGTTCACTTCGTTACCTCACCTGTCATTGATCTCGGGAATCGCCTGTTCGTTCTTCCGGTCTCTGCGTTACGGTCGATGCGAGTGATCATAAAGGGTGTTTTACCTACACAGAGCAGGACAGAAAAACACTGACAACAGTTTCTAACGAAATGACCGGTTTGCAGGCTGTTGTGGCCGAGCGGTTCTAGGTGCTTCAGTCTGGATCCGCGCGACCGCTACGGTCGCAGGTTCGAATGCTGCCTCGGGCTTGGATGTGTGTGAAGTCCTTATGTTAGTTAGGTTTAAGTAATTCTAAGTTCTAGGGGACTGTTGACCTCAGATGTTAAGCCCTATAGTGCTCAGAGCCATTTGAGGCTGTCTCGGACGTCATTGCTCAGCCTCATATCGTAAAACAGACGCCTTGGTTCACTGTCATGGCTGAGGAAACTGAATTGTCAGCGTGGTCTTTTCGTTTTAAAATTAGTGTGAGTCTGTCGGATGATACAGTATCAAAAATGGTTCAAATGGCTCTAAGCACCATGGGACTTAACATCTGAGGTCATCAGTCCCCTAGACTTAGAACTACTTAAACCTAACTAACCTAAGGACTTCACACACATCCATGCCCGAGGCAGCATTCGAACCTGCGACCGTAGCAGCAGTGCGGTTCCGGACTAAAGCGCCTAGAACCGCTCGGTCACAGCGGCCGGCTATACATAATCTTCAACAAAAACATTCACTGTACGTCTTTGGAAGGGCTTACTATATGCAAATGTTAACATATTTCTTGGATCAACTAACTGGAGCCGGCCGCTGTCGAGCCTCATTCAACATGCTGACTAAAACATGAGCGCTGATTCACAGATACGAGTGCTGTGATAACTTCGTATGAAACCACAGTCGCTGAACAAGCAAATTACATCTCCGATTGAGAAATAGACTTCGGATACTCTACAAACCAGTACATCACCACTACCTTTCGTCCTATAAATATTTTTCTGTTATGTCCTATTCCTAAGCATGAACTCACAACGCAATTATCACCTGTCAACCTAATCTAGACTTCTTATTACACTAGAGTTGGAGACGTCACCACAAACTTCACAGTACAAATAGTAGTGAACAGTTATTGTAATAACGTTTCTGAGTGTCACGTTTTACCGTCATAAACAGTTTCACGTGACAGACGTCACGTCCAGCTGGTGAATATTCGACGCTTGGAACGTTCCTCCTCGGAGATCGTGATTTGGATTACACTCTTCGGTAGCAACCACATCATCGATGTAGCTTAACTCCTCGATTTTGGGGAAATCGCCGCTAGCAGACAGTCAGAATAAGAAGGATCGCTGTCGACTGTGGCGGACTGCTTCAGCAGGTAGGTAGCACGCAGCATAGTGACACATTCACCAGTTCAGTAACGGGCAGCCGTAAGGCGGCAAGCCACTCAGTTTGCCTCTTTTCATTCAATATGAGAATTAATTTGAGTGACAGGGTATGACGAGACTGGATCTAAGAGTAACAGCTCTGGAGACTAAATACGGCCACAGTGACTATACCTGCTGACTTCTGAATGACTTCTTGTCTTAATTAGCGTTTCCACATTCAAGTTGGTTTGGGTCTACTCTTTGTTTTACTGAGAGAGTTTGGCAATCGCATGCTCGATGGGCTGAGTACACGCAATGCGGGACCAGAAAAAAAAGAAATAGGGCTTGGTACACAACAGTGACTCAGGTGTTCGCAATGGTGCTGGGCCAGGTCGCAGCTTGGAAGCTATGTGTTGCATGACCAGGATGCTCCCAGCCTATAGAAGTTATTGTTCCGTTTTATGGCATGTGTACTCTGGCCAGGAGGGCAGAGCTGGGGGTGAGAGGGAAAACTTGTACCAGCAGGACGATGATATTCTGCCATGTTCAGAATAGTTCCCTTCTAGAGATAACAATCTCTAAAAGACATGAAGAGGACAGAGAATTAGTGGGTAGCCCTGGGCACAGTTTTTCAACTTGCCCTGAACCTGAGAAGTGAGGCTAACAGCTGGGCTCGATGAACTCTGATTCATGAAAACACATGTGATGTCAGGAGGTAGATCACATAGAGAGAAGTTTTCTTTAGAGAAGAGGGGAGGTTAGACAAGTCATTAGAGACTTTACGTGACACGCCTTCTTGGCGGGATTTCTTCAGAAAGAGCAGTTACCCCACTGGTGGACACACAGGGGAAAAATGACTGGTGGTTATGTTGTCTTGGCGGGAAGAAATGAGCAGGCTGCTCGTTTCTAATAGACAAAGAAGAACCTGAAAGCATTTTTCCAGGCTGCAGTCTCCACTCTAGCAGCCAATTGGATGAGTCGGCGGAAGTGCGATCGTATTCTCGCACTTTAGAGACCCAGAGACGGAACCAACACACTATTCGTGTTCCACTGATAATTTATGGTGAGAAGAGTAGCAACACCACAACGTTAGGACAGTCCATGGTCAGAATTCAATCTGAAAGTTGGAGAACGCCGGTCAGTGCACTGTCAAATACTTGCGTCTTTTCAGTTTAACGTTCAGCCAAGCAATCACTCTAATGAATCGGTTGGACATCATGAGTTATTTTCAGAACGTCAATCGCATTTACAGCTGCCCTTATGAACATTCGAAGTAACACAGGAAGATTCATTTTGCTTGGAGTTCTTGGGTGTTGTTGTTGTTGTGGTCTTCAATGCGAAGACTGTTTTGATGCAGCTCTCCATGGTACTCTCTCCTTTGCAAGCCTCTTCATCTCCGAGTAACTATTGCAACCTACATCCTTCTGAATCTGCTTACTATATTCACCTCTTGGCCTCCCTCTACGATTTTTACCTCCTACACTCCCGTCCAGTACCAAATTGTTGATCCCTGATGTCTCAGAATGTGTCCTGGCGACCGATCCCTTCTTTTGCTAAAGTTGTGCCACAAATTCCTCTTCTCCCCAATTCCATGCAGTACCTCCTTATTAGTTACGTGATCTACCCATCTAATCTTGAACATTCTTCTGTAGTACCACATGTAGAAAGTTTCTATTCTCTTTTTATCTAAACTGTTTGTCAAAAAAAAAAAAAAAAAAGGTGCAAATGGCTCTGAGCACTATGGGACTTAACGTCTGAGGACATCAGTCCCCTAGAACTTAGAACTACTTAAACCTAACTAACCTAAGGACATCACACACATCCATGGCCGAGGCAGGATTCAAACCTGCGACCGTAGCGGTCGTGCAGCTCCAGACTATAGCGCCTAGAAGCACTCGGCCACCCCGGCACCCATTTGTCCACATTTCACTTCCATACAAGGCTACACTCGAGACAAATGCTTTCGGAAAATACTTCCTAACACTTAAATCTAGAGTTCTTCGTAGATTTTTATATTTTTAACTTTGTTCATTGTCAGATGACCAGATGCTTTTCTATATTTGTGCATTAACTGAATAAGTTTATATCTTCACTCAAATCGTGTGTTTGTTAACATCTTTAAACATTTTCTTTTTTATAGTAAGCAGTTCTCCCTTTACGTCTTTCACCCAGGGCCTTACCATTTCATTGAGTTTATCAATACGTTTGTATTCAGTAATTTGGCATGGCTCTTACGAGTGTATGTTTCATAATTAATTTTCTGAATCAGGTTTTTACATTTAATACACGGGGAATCCCGCACCACAACAACCGTTTTGCAGCCACCCCTTCCTAGGACATCTCACAAAGGGGTGCAGTAACGCAGCCCTACACCAGTACCTCTGCTCACCGCACGTCTCAGAAGTGAGGGAGCAGTGTCCTCGCAATAACACCATCACTGCAGCCTGTACTGTTCCCAGATTCACTGGGTTTAATACGCACTGATGAATGAAAACATAATGGTATATCTGCAAAATAACTTGTTGGTGCACATTTCGGACGCAAAACTCTAGCGATTCTCCGTGGCAAGGATTAGACAACACATTCAGAGACATCAAGTAATCACCAATTTTGTATTGGAGGAAAATGTGGGTGGTAAAAATCGTAGAGGGATCCCAAGAGATGAATACAATAAGTGGATTCAGAAAGATGTAGGTTACATCAGTTATTCGGAGATAAACAGGCTCGCACACGATGGAGTAGTCTGGAGAGCTGCAGTGACCAGTCTTCGGACTGAAGACCATAACAACAACGATAAGCAGTTGGAATAAAATAATAAGATTGACCAAACTAGGAAAGATTTATTAAAATAATTGCATAGGGAATTGAAACAAACTAAAAAGCAACTAATGAGTGAATTGATCAGCTGAGTAAATCTTGCAAAATGTGAAATAAGGAAGTTAAAACAGAATTGGCTAAAACTAGGTACAAAATGACAAGCATGGAAAATGTGTCGACAAAAGACTGTAAAAAAAAACTGAACACTAGAACAGGTCAGGTGAGTGAGCCACTTGGAAAAACAAAAGGGGAATTGTCAGAAAAAAATTTTGTAATGAAAACAAAATGCAGAAACATGAAACTAAAACTGGGGTCGTGATGTTCAACTTAGTGAATTTATCATCTCATTTTGAGAAAGTGATACACAAATCAGATCAAATTGCTAAATTTTGCAATGATAAGACAAAAGCTGTGAGCCAGAAATCAAGTAAGTAGACAGAAAATTATTGTACTAAATATGATTTTACGAGTATATATATATATATACGAGTAATATCAAATCTCAGTTAATAACAAGGCAGCTGAGAGTTTCGTAAAAATAAGTGAAACTGAATATTTTATGACTGAAAATGTTCACGTTAATAAGGAGGACTTAAGTATGGAACTGAAATTGAAAAAAGAAAAAAAAACAAAATAAGAGTAGGTTATTATGAGGCAATTGATTAGAGTTTCTTGTGGGTTTGTAAGTTCCACGAGTTTTGACATGAGGTCGTATTCATCGTGTTGCTTTCATGAGACAATTTAATAATGCTTTACCTAAATCATGGGATGATAGAAAAAAATAGGTTTTGTCACTATACTGATAAGGGGGAATAAAAATGGAGTCCTCGTATAAAATATATGAGAAATCTGTTAATGACTATGTAAGCCAATATTGGTCAAACACCGCACAAAGCAATGTGCGTAGTGACATTTTCAAGAGAGGAAATTCTTCTGGTGGTTGATGTCAAAGCTACCCATAATTTCTTCAAAACTACTGAGAGAAGATATTGTATACATTTGGATGATCCATTAAAGAAGAGGTTGCTAGTAAGTGTGCAACAGTAGGGGTTCTGAAAAACAATCTTGAGCAGCTGTATTCTTTGTCTGTCATTAATTAGCACAAAGAAGCCTGGAGGGAGAGATCAACGTTTAAAAACCTGTCAACAACACAGAGACAGAGTATAAGCTCGAATTACGGAAGGATGGAGAAGGAAGTCGGTAGTGCCCTTTAGAGTTATTTGCCTTAAGCTATTTAGCGAAATCACGGAAAGCCTGTATCAGGATGGCCAGATGTGGGTTTGAACCGTCGTCGTCCTGAATGGAAATCCGGTGTGCAAACCACTGCACTGCCATACTCGGTAGAGAAGGATGGTGAGCTTTCAGATAGAGACAAGGTAATAACGATGAAAGATGAAGGGATGATGGTAGTGACAATTTTAGACAAACAAGTAACAGAGGTAGGCATGGGTGGACTCATGGTGGTTATCATAATAATTATTTTCATAATCAAAGAGGAGCAAAAAAAGAATAGAGCCAATAGAGCCAAATGAAAGGAATCATAGGAGAGGTATGGATGGGCAGGTCAAGAAAACTAGTTGGGGGTTTCGATGCAGTCCAATTGAGAATTGATGTAGAACATTTACCAATAAATGTTACTTACCGAGGATATTACAAAAGGGATGTTATTAAGGAAAAGTAATATTTGACAATGAAAATGTGATAAATGAAGTCTATCAGCGACATTAATGGTAGAAATACAAGGTCCAGAAATTTCAGGAATTTTAGATTCAGGAAATCACATTTTTGTTATTAATGAGGAACTTTATTGGAAAATAATCGAGGGAACGATTATTCTGGACTCGCCGATACAAAGGGTAAGAATTATTGTAGCTGTTGGTACAAACAGTAAGCTGATAAGAGAGCAAGCAAAGCGGAAGTTGAGATTGAAGGCAGAAGATTTAGTGTTCATGTAACTATAATTCCAGGATTATGTGGCGGGTTAATACTGGGAGCCAACTGGAAAGATAAAATTTTTGAACACCCTGATGAAAGTGGCGCCAGATTAATGGAAGATACATTTAGCATAAATGCAGCTTGTGGGTATGAATCAAATTTCACCACGAATGGTAAGGAAAGCGTATCTTGTGTTAATGTAAACGAGGATAGCGGGTTTGAGATATGCAGATTAAAGTTAAATTTTGTAACATCCCAGGAAAAAATTGATGAAGTAATCAGTAATAAGGTGCGACAGATAGAAGTTGAAATTAAATGCTACAACCCCAAAAATAATGCAAAAGCAGTCAGAAACTATGATGATAAACAAAAGACTGCTGCCGTGTAACGAAGCAGTACGTTCTGATATATAACTGACATGCACAAGTTTTAATTTTGCAAATAGTTGAAGTTTTTTCTTTCGTACTCAGCACTCGACACAGTTCAAAGACGTATTCTATTCTAAGTCCCAAGAATGGCAGTTATTATCCCGACTTTTAATTACATGAAGTTAATAGCTCGCCTTAAATGTGGAGGATAATTTACGTCACTTGCCACATGGGCTTCTATAATATAGTGGGTGGGGTGACATAAACCAAAACATCGAAAACGAAACACGTACGTTCCAGTAAATTATTAATCCATGAAAGTTCACTTATGCACATTTTCATTAAACTACCGGCATATCTCATTCGATTGAAGTAAAAGAAAACTTAATGTCAGTAGTCTTTAGCGCCATCCGAGGCTTAGTGGACACTGTCGTGGATAGAATCACGTCACATTATGTAGCGGTGCGTAACACATCATGTATGACTGACGACGATCGAACAAACTCTCAAGCGAAGAGACATTAGTTTATTTATTTGATTAAATATCTTTATTCATCCAAGGATGATCTCACAATGATATAGGATTTGTCAAGGTAATGCAATGCCAATCAGTAGGACAATAATTTCCGCGCTTTAGTTAGGTAGGACAGATAGCCTGCAGGGATAGGACTGGTCGGCCGTGGCCTTGATTGAGGAACCATCCAGGCGTTTGCCTTAGTAGCCAGGATAACCACGGAAAAGCCAAATCAGGATGGCTAGACAGAGCAGGTACAACCTCCCGAATATGAGGTCAGTGTCCTAGCAGCTGCGCTACCACATTCGGTAATTCTCTTATGAGTAATGTTTCTTCATTTACACACGAACTGTTTCATGTAGAGTGAAATACAAAGCAGAGTTCCCTTCGTCACTGGCTACACACGGAGGACACCCGCTGATGGCTCATGGATTGTTTCCGATCACTTGCAATGCAATACAGTTCCAACCTTCACTGCTGCTCAAACTAAGACACTCACCTATGACTCCTGAACTGACAAGATGCTGCTATGGCCCTTGCCTCAATTCCAGATCCCACACTCAACTGACCCTCTGAAAAACTAAGCCAGCGGACATTGCTGTCATGCATTATGCATCTTGACACGTGATCATTGTGTAAGCAGTAAACCATAACAATGTTTTGAAATGTGACGTAGTCGTGTAGTATCTCCTTTCATTACTATTCACTGCTCTGAGTCCTCTAAGTAATCTTCAGCAGTGTAATATGCACTGCCTATGAAGAACGTTTTAGCAAGGTCTTTTTAAAACAGTGTACTGTAATCTTTTTCACTTCCTTTGGCAATTTATTACACATTTTTCTCTCTCGATATAAAATGCTATTTTGAGTTATTTGTTTGTTTTCCTATGTAACTGGAACTCCAAACTAGCTTAGGTTCCATGATTAAGAATAGAACTATTAGTGCACTATTCAGTAATGTCTTCCCTGATATGCACCACAGATTGACATACGTATTCACTTGAGGCAGTAAGAATTCCCAATTTTTAAAAAAATATACCTCACTACAATGGTTTTTACATAATCTCGGTGCGCACAACGAATGGAACACCTGCTGTTAGACTGATTCTGATGCCAGGAGCAGAAACCATCTGGCACCCTATTTGACTACCAAATTGCTTCTACCATTCTTACTTTAACAGTAACAACAATCCACATCCTTGTTTTAGTAAATCTGTAATTTGCTTATCTTGTGTTAAATTCTCGACTCGATAACGTAAAACTTTGACTTCCAAGATTTTTTAAAAGGAACCAAGGACAGATAGTGTCCTCTAAACTGTCTCCTTTCTAATTTCTGTACCTTACTCAAATTACAGTACCATCGTGAAAGTTGGCACAGTTTCATCGTTATATTTATTAAATATAGTGTTGTCATTTTAGCTTTGTAGCCCAGTTACAAAAGTTAGTTAATCTAACACTTTTTCACAAATTTTTGTACGATAATTGGTTTTTACTTAATAAGTCCAAACATAAAAGAGGTAGGTTCATCGAAATCTCTCCAGGAAGTTTTCTAAAAAACTGAACTTAGTTCCAAAAGTACAGCTTTCTACTTTTTATTATGCATTTTTGAAAAGCCGTGGAAAGTGGGTATTTGGGGAAACATATCAGCAGGTCACGTTATTTGACATTATCTCAATTTTACTTAATCTGACCAAGTTTTGTAACAATCTTTAAGCATTTAATTTCACAAAAGATTTATTCGCTGTGTATGGTTTGTGTCAGGTGCTGCTGGATTGACCTTGCCAGGTGGGAGTGACTATGAGGGGAGAGGGCAGGAGTGAAGCTACCTCTCACTCGTCATCATAGACATCCAGATATGTTGCTTGCTTCTTCACACGCGTTGTCCCATTTTTAAGCGACTCTCCATTATTCTCCTACTTATACGTGCTGGCTACTCTCCTGTAATTTGATTCTGCCACATACAGCCATTACATGTAAGGGACTAACAGTTATTATTCGTTTTCTAAATTATCTTAAGTACTTTACGTGGGTTGTTTTTCCACCCACAGTTAATGGACAGTACCAGAAGAATCTGTCTCAATATTTCTATCTCCCTCGTTTCATTACTTCCCGCCTCGTGAGATCATTCCCATCAAAAAGTTAGTCAGAAAGTTTATTAAGACCAACTTATAAGAGAGTGAGACAGTATTGTTTCGTACTAACCGTGTATCAGGCAGCTGGCCGCAGAATTTCATAATTGCGAGACCTCGTTCACTTTGTGTTCCTTGCAGGAGTGTTAACAAGCGCGACACGAAACGACAGCGTTTCATCACGGTAGCAGGTCAGGCCGAAAGCAGGACATTAGCGCTTTGCGTGAACTGGGTAGCTAGCATCAGCAGGAGCTTAGTAATGCAATACGACTGAGTAATGACACGTCACCTTGTTATGTGCAGTAAGAAGCTGTGTCGCTAACGCAAGAAGGCGTACTGAATATTGTTACGGACCAGTCTGTTGCTATAACAAATGTGTTAAGCAAGTAGGGAGCGATATGGGTCGCTGAATGTACCAACGGCAGATGCCAACAGCCAGTTGAATGTGGCGTGTTGAACTGTTAGTGGCGAGCATATTCTAGTACAGAGGTCAGACGTCGAGTTGATTCCTAAAAGTAGTTAGATAGCTACAGGGTCTTCTCGTTGTTGACTTTGAGTTGTGAAGTTTAACCCTGTCCTACGGGTAGAAGTGATGGTGACGATATTTACTCTGACCCAATTTATTACAATCATTCGCAAGCCGTCACAAGACTTATTAAGTGGTGTACGCTGGTTTGTGTACTGAGTAAATTCAGCCTGATCAACGCACGTACAAAACCAGTACTTGCCTTCCAACTATGCTTCATATCTGTCAATTCTCGATTTCCTACGTTTTTCAGATGCTTGTTCTTTTGGCCATTGGATCTGACGTCATTTGAGTTTTCTTTATGTTTTATGCAATTGCCGCGCGGGATTATCCGAGCGGTCTTAAGCGCTGCAGTCATGGACTGTGCGGCTGGTCCCGGCGGAGGTTCGAGTCCTGCCTCGTGCATGGGTGTGTGTGTTTGTCCTTAGGATAATTTAGGTTAAGTAGTGTGTAAGCTTAGGGACTGATTACCTTAGCAGTTAAGTCCAATAAGATTTCACACACATTTGAATTTTTTTTTCTATGTAATCAACCCGTGCCTTATTTAACTCTCACGTTGCACGTGCCGCTTATTTGGATTATAAAAATTCTTTTAAAGATTTGATGTAGAATTTTCTCCTTGCGCAATGGCTTCGTATGTAACATGTAATATGTATGTATTTTAAATCAGTTTTTTACTACGAAGCAGCACTGATACTTCATTTGTTTTCACTGTAGTGAAATTTTGTACTGTTACGTGAGCGTTCCAGTGTTGAATAAATTCCTCTCGTTGAAAAGCTACAAAGCTGATTTGCTTGCCCATATTGTAACAGCTTTGGCATGGAAAAAGTAATCGTCTTTTAAATTTCTAAACTATGCTATTTTTATGAGAAAATAAATATGCAGAACTTTTTTGAATAAAATAAAAATTATTTTATCAAGAAGGAAGAACCACTTACAGCTTAACCCAGTTCTACCATTCCGTCCAGCGGCATAACTGCTCGTAAGCAGATATTTAATCTACTCTCCTGGAAATGGAAAAAAGAACACATTGACACCGGTGTGTCAGACCCACCATACTTGCTCCGAGCACTGCGAGAGGGCTGTACAAGCAATGATCACACGCACGGCACAGCGGACTCACCAGGAACCGCGGTGTTGGCCGTCGAATGGCGTTAGCCGTGGCATACGGAGCTCCATCGCAGTCTTTAACACTGGTAGCATGCCGCGACAGCGTGGACGTGAACCGTATGTGCAGTTGACGGACTTTGAGCGAGGGCGTATAGTGGGCATGCGGGAGGCCAGGTGGACGTACCGCCGAATTGCTCAACACGTGGGGCGTGAGGTCTCCACAGTACATCGATGTTGTCGCCAGTGGTCGGCGGAAGGTGCACGTGCCCGTCGACCTGGGACCGGACCGCAGCGACGCACGGATGCACGCCAAGACCGTAGGATCCTACGCTGTGCCGTAGGGGACCGCACCGCCACTTAACCCACAAATTAGGGACACTGTTGCTCCTGGGGTATCGGCGAGGACCATTCGCAACCGTCTCCATGAAGCTGGGCTACGGTCCCGCACACCGTTAGGCCGTCTTCCGCTCACGCCCCAACATCGTGCAGCCCGCCTCCAGTGGTGTCGCGACAGGCGTGAATGGAGGGACGAATGGAGACGTGTCGTCTTCAGCGATGAGAGTCGCTTCTGCCTTGGTGCCAATGATGGTCGTATGCGTGTTTGGCGCCGTGCAGGTGAGCGCCACAATCAGGACTGCATACGACCGAGGCACACAGGGCCAACACCCGGCATCATGGTGTGGGGAGCGATCTCCTACACTGGCCGTACACCTCTGGTGATCGTCGAGGGGACACTGAATAGTGCACGGTACATCCAAACCGTCATCGAACCTATCGTTCTACCATTCCTAGACCGGCAAGGGAACTTGCTGTTCCAACAGGACAATGCACGTCCGCATGTATCCCGTGCCACCCAACGTGCTCTAGAAGGTGTAAGTCAACTACCCTGGCCAGTAAGATCTCCGGATCTGTCCCCCATTGAGCATGTTTGGGACTGGATGAAGCGTCGTCTCACGCGGTCTGCACGTCCAGCACGAACGCTGGTCCAACTGAGGCGCCAGGTGGAAATGGCATGGCAAGCCGTTCCACAGGACTGCATCCAGCATCTCTACGATCGTCTCCATGGGAGAATAGCAGCCTGCATTGCTGCGAAAGGTGGATATACACTGTACTAGTGCCGACATTGTGCATGCTCTGTTGCCTGTGTCTATATGCCTGTGGTTCTGTGAGTGTGATCATGTGATGTATCTGACCCCAGGAATGTGTCAATAAAGTTTCCCCTTCCTGGGACATTGAATTCACGGTGTTCTTATTTCAATTTCCAGGAGTGTATATTTACGTGGGCAATCTATCACAAAGTGAGAGAACTACTATTTGTGAACATTTCAACGCCGTTAAATCGGAGGTGGACTAGTTTGACCAAGTGTAAAAGTAACAAGTTGGCTTGGAGTAACTTGCGTCTCAGTAAATCATTCTCAAAAATGCATAGCCGCGGATGGCTCTTCAGTGATAAGCCCGAACGTGCCGGAAAGTCAAATTAAATCCGCCGCAAAAGACAGAATCGGTTCGGTCACGAATGAGCCCTCGAATCTCTGATCAGTTTCTAAATCATGGAACCTACTCAAGTTCAGATGCAACGGAACGAAGAAACGTCTGATTGCGCCTTCTTCCAGAGGGTCCACATTCCGCTTTCGAGCTGGCCGGTACCGTTCCCTACCATCTCCTTCCGTAAGCGCTCATCCAAGGCTCCATCAGATTCATACAGCACAAAAAGTACACGACATCTATATCTACGTCACACTTCGCAAGCCACTTAATGGTACGTGACAGAGGGTACGTTACGTACTACTAACTTGGCCCTCGTACCGTGTTCCACTCTCCAATAGCGCGTGGGAAGAATAACTATCGGTAAACCTCCATACTGGCTCTAATTTCTCGAACTTTCTCCTTGTGAATATTACGCAAGTTGTATGTGGAGGAAAGCAATATGTTGTCCTACTCTTCCGGAAAGTTCTCTTACGAAATTTCAATAGTAAATGTTTTCGTGATGCACAATACCTCTCTTATAGCGTCTGCCACTTAAGTTTGTTGACCATCTCTGTAACGCTCTCGCACTGACCAAACCATCCCGTGAAGAAGCGAGCCGCTCTTCGTTGGACCTTCTGTATCTCTTCTATCAGTATGTGCCTGACAAGGATCCCATATAGATCAACAATACTGAACAATCGGTTGAACAAACGCCTTATAAGCCACTTCCTTCGTGGAAGAGTTACATTTGCTTAAGGTTCTTTCTATGAATCTGAGTCTGTCATGTGCTTTCCCCACTACTAGGTTTAACGTCCCGTCGACATCGAGATCATTAGAGATGGAGCACAAGCTCTGATGGGAAAGAAAATCGGCCGTGCCCTTTGAAAGGAACCATCCCGGCATTTGCTTGGAGCAGTTTAGGAAAATCACTGAAAACTTGCATCTTGATGGTCAGACGAGTAACTACAGAGATGGAGGGAATTTACTACATGTGTTAGAGCCTCGTTCTTGTTATCACCTACATCACCCATACTTTTAGTTAAAGAAATGCCCTGCCACCACCAAGATCGAAGTTACATCAGTCACAACGTTCTCAGAAATGCTCTTCCTTACAGGTCGGACACGGAAAAGATTAATGTGATATTAATAAACTGCAGGAAAATCCAAGAAAAGATGCCTGAATTAGTTATCGTTTATTGAAGGTTATAATGCCCTCATAGTATTAAAAACAGAAAGTTGATTGAAACCGGAAGTTAATTGCGAGGAAATCCCAAGTTCAGGTTAGAATATACATCGTAAGGATAGGTCAGTCTCCAGTGGTGGCGACGTATTTATCGCAGTAATCAATTAGATAAAATCTACCAATGTTATCACGGATTCCGAATACAAATTAATCTGGATGAAGTTAAATTTCAAAGGTCGACCAAAAACAGTAAATGGATGCTTTTATAGAACGAATGGTCAGGAGTGATAGTGACAGAGCTCTTCAGAGACAACTTGCAGAATGTCGTTAGTAATTTTCCTGATCAACCTGTGGTAATAGGTTGGAGGCGGGAGGGGGGTGGGGAGTGACGTCACCTCGCCAGCTATTGATTGGAAGACTCACACTATCAAAAATGATGTCAGAGACAGGGATTCGTGTGACATTTTTCTGGATGTCTTCTCCGAAAATTACTTTGAGCTCGCGAAGTTAATGTCTTAGACTTGCTAGCTACAAACAGACCTAAACTTATCGAATCAGTTAACGTAGTGCAAGGTATCTGTCATCATGAGGCTGTGACAGCAACTATGACTACGGGTTTTAAAGTGAATGTTAATAAAGTCAGGGCGATATTTATGTTTAGCAAGAATGACAGGATACAAATTATAAAGTATCTGAGTACTCAACATCAAATATTCGGTACTGAGGACGAACATGTGGAGCACAAATGCAAACATTTCAAAATCATCGCTCAGCAGGCCTGAAACAAGTACGTTCCGCCAAAGACCTTAAGGGATGGGAAAGACCTAACGTGGTATATTAGCAGGGTTAGAAAACTGCTGCCTAAACAAAGAGCTTCATCACACATTTAAAAGACGTCAAAACCTGGCTGACAAACAAAGGCTGGGCGAAGCAAAAATCAGAGCAATGAGGGAAGCGTTCAACGACTTTGAAAATAAAATTTTGTCAGCCGATTCAGTAAAAATCCTAAGAGGTTTTAGACTGACTTAAAATCAGTAATCGGTTCGAAATCCTCTATTCATTCACTCCCCCCTGCACCGAAACGTAAAATCACAGAAGGCCGAAATGCTAAATTCGGTCTTGCAGATCGTTTCATCGCTCAAGACAGAAACACGCGCCCTCTTTTCCGTCACCATACGACTGTCGAAATGGCAGATAATCAGATAACCGATCGCAGAACAGCAAGCAACTACAATCACTTAGTAACGGAAGGCAGATGGTTCAAATGGCTCTCAGCACTATGGGACTTAAACCTAACTAACCTAAGGACATCACATCTGTGCCCGAGGCAGGATTCGAACCTGCGACCGTAGCAGCTGTGCGGTTCCAGACTGAAGCGCCTAGAACCGCTCGGCCACAACGGCCGGCACAGCCCATGATCGTTGACGTCAATCTGTTGTGGAATTCTGAAACATGCTTTATGCTTAAGAGTTAGGACTTTTTGGAGAACGAAAATCTCCTCTGTAAAAGTAAACATGGATTCCGCAAACAGAGAGCTTGCGA
Organism: Schistocerca gregaria; assembly: GCF_023897955.1. Lineage (NCBI taxonomy): Eukaryota > Metazoa > Arthropoda > Insecta > Orthoptera > Acrididae > Schistocerca > Schistocerca gregaria. The sequence continues at coordinate 798,873,252 of NC_064921.1, read as the reverse complement.
AACTCAGCTCGCTCTGTTCCTCCACGAGATCCATAGCGCTGTAAACAACGGCGCTCATGTCGATGCTGTGTTCCTTCACTTCAGGGAGGCATTTGACACCGTACTGCACTGCCATTTAGTAAAAGAATTCGAGATAAACAGTTTCAAGACCTCTTTGCAATGAACCCCCATGAACCATGGACCTTGGATCTTCCCGTTGGTGGGGAGGCTTGCGTGCCTCAGCGATACAGATGGCCGTACCGTAGGTGCAACCACAACGGAGGGGTATCTGTTGAGAGGCTAGACTAATGTGTGGTTCCTGAAGAGGGGCAGCAGCCTTTTCAGTACTTGCAGGGGCAACAGTCTGTGCTGGTACTACGAACGGCTGAAAGCAAGGGGGAACTACAGCCGTAATTTTTCCCGAGGGCATGCAGCTTTACTGGAGAGCTGCATCAAACCAGTCTTAGGACTGAAGACAACAACAACAACAACATTACAATGGAACTCCATATGTCGCTCTTAACGCAACAAAATAAAATCGATGGATGTAGAAAGGTAATTTCTGGATGATCCCAAGGGTGTGTGATAAGATCATTACTGTTTGGAAAGCATATAAATAATCTAGTAGAAATAGTCGGAATCTCTTTATCATGCGGTTGTCTGTAAAAAAGTAGCAAAGCCAGATGACAGTATCGATTTGCAGAATGCCCTGCAGAGGATTGATGCATGGTGTAGGCTTTGGCACTTGATCCTGAACATAAATAAATGGACCATATTGCGCAGACATAGGGAAGAAAATCCCCTACCGAACAACTAACTATTGATGACAAATTGCTAGAAACAGTATCAACCGTAAAAGTGGAGTGACCATGTAAAACAGATAACAGGAAAAGCAGATGCCAGATTGAGATTCATAGCAGGAATCTTAAGGAAATTTTGCTCATCCACGAAGAAAATGGCACACAAGCCGCTTGTTACACCGATTCTTGAGTATCGTTCGTCAACCTGGGCTCCTTATCAGGTCAGACTGGTAGAAGAGATGGAGAAGATCCAATGAAGAGCGGCGCGCTTCGTCACGGGATGGTTTGGCCAGTGCGAGAGCTTTACAGAGATAGTCAACAAACGTGTGGCAGACGCTAGAACAGAGGTATTGCGTATCGCAGAGACGTTTGCTATTGAAATTTCGAGAGAGTGCTTTCCGGTAAGAGTAGAACAACATATTACTTCCACCCATATACATCTCGCTAAATGACACGACGAGAAAAATTGAAAAATAAGAGGTAATACAGAGGCTTACCTACAGTTACTCTCCCAAGCGCCATTCGCGAGTGGAACAAGGTACCAGAAATACCCTCCACCACATACAGTTAGGTGGTGTGCGGCGTAACATGTAGATGCAGATGTAGATCAGCACCAGATTTTCATCGCCCGGTACAAACATGGTATTGATTCTGATCAAATGAATCAAAAGCAGTGGTATGTGGGACTTAGCAGGCCTCCACTCGACAGATGTGTTCACCTTATAGTGTGTAATGTTCGTAGATACTTATACAATGTATCATTAATTCACATTAAAATATGCCACTGTAAGGCCTCCCTATAACAATGGTGACTCCACCGAGGGCTCCCTCGGGCATGTGTGTGTGTGTGTGTGTAACTTCTTACATCATTTTCTTAAATTTTTGGGAAGGTAATGTACTATCATTTTCTAATATTTTGGAAAAGGTGATGTACTCCAGGGCTACTACCAACCTGTTTAGTACTAAGATACCTAGCGAATAACGATCTGCATTTCAAAAGTGCCCTTCTACGTCTGAAGCCTACATTCTTATGGAGCGCATAATACTCTTTAAATCAGAACGTATCGTCAGCTGGGATCTTCTGTGAGTTATCGAAGGCAATTTATTGCTTCAGTAGTAATATTCGATTACAGAAGTTAAGTTTTTATGGAATATGTAGTTTAGTAAATGCCTGACATAGTTCTTATTTAAGAAAGCGAATGCAGCAATTTACGCTAGGCTGTTATGTAACACACAACGAAGAAAGCCAAGCCGCCCGGAGTGGCCGCGCGGTTTGAGGCGCCATGTCACGGACTGCGCGGCCACTCCCGCCGAAGGTTCGAGTGCTCCCTCGGGCATGTGTGTGTGTGTGTGTGTGTGTGTGGTGTGTGTGTATGTGTGTGTGTGTGTGTGTGTGTGCGCGCGCGCGCTTGTGCTTGCGTGTGTGTGTGTGTTGTTCCTAGCATAAGTTAGTTTAAGTAGTGTGTAAGTCTAGGGACCGGTGACCTCAGCAGTTTGGTCCCGTGGGAATTCATACACATTTGAATATTTTAGGAACGCCACTACTCAAGTCTAGGCCATCTGCGTAATCTATTGACTCTGGGATCGCCAGCTGGAAGTCTTCAGACCTACCATATCATGATGTAGCAGGTCGTTCTTCGTAAACACAAAGTGAGAATGGTTGCTCAACGCAAGTGGGCAAAATAAATGTATATACATCATGGTAGTCTCTAATTCTATTCAGTAATGGCCATGCCTTGCGATGGTTTTTGGGTCCTAAGGGTATATTATCATGTTGTTGTCCGGTTCGTTCTTCGGTCCATGCGTTGGTGACTTGTCTTCTACAGCAAATTCCTGTTTTGATTTTTCTTCGACCTGGTGTCATTGATATCTTGATAGACTGGCAGATTTATCATATCGATGATCTCTTCTTACGCATCGTAATTAAAGGCGTGGAATTTGGCTTGTACTGTTAGCCATTGCTTAGGGGCTGGTTTTATGTCACCAGCAATCCCCGGTAGTTGAGAATAAAAGACTCAGGGAAGAAAAATTCAAGTTGGATGGCGATGCTACCCAGATTGTATCACACCACTTTTAGATGACTAGCTGTTTTTTGTATGACACTCTCTGACATACAAAGTTTTGTCTGTGGTTATCTCCACATACTTCGACATTTTATTGTGAGTAAGTGTAGTGTTTTCAAATTGTTTGTTGAGTTTTCTTTTCCAGTGAGTTTATTATTTAGGCAAAAGTAGGAAACCTCCGTTTTCCTGGCACCTTGCTGGAGTCGCTATTTGTGGTTGCGCAGCTGCACTATTATAATTTAACGTCACTTTACTCAGAATAAATTTAGCGGGAAATGCCATTGATTGCTCCCAGTGAAAATTACGTGCAAGTCTTTGCCTTTTCATATGATCATCAAACGACGGTGGCTTCATGTAGACAACAGCGTCGTCAGTGAATAATGTGGCGATTATGCTTCTCATTCGGATCTCCAGGTGGGGACTACTCAAGAGGATGTCGTTACCAGGATAAAGAAAATTGGCGTTCTACGGATCGGAGCGTGGAATGTCAGATCCCTTAATCGGGCAGGTAGGTTAGAAAATTTAAAAAGGGAAATGGATAGGTTAAAGTTAGATATAGTGGGAATCAGTGAAGTTCGGTGGCAGAAGGAACAAGACTTTTGGTCAGGTGAATACAGGATTATAAATACAAAATCAAATAGGGGTAATGCAGGAGTAGGTTTAATAATGAACAAAAAAATAGGAGTGCGGGTAAGCTACTACAAACAGCATAGTGAACGCATTATTGTGGCCAAGATAGACACAAAGCCCACGCATACTACAGTAGTACAAGTTTATATGCCAACTAACTCTGCAGATGATGAAGAAATTGAGGAAATGTATGATGAGATGAAAGAAATTCTTCAGGTAGTGAAGGGAGACGAAAATTTAATAGTCATGGGTGACTGGAATTCGTCAGTAGGAAAAGGGAGAGAAGGAAATATAGTAGGTGAAAATGAATTGGGAGGAAGAAATGAAAGAGGAAGCCGTCTGGTAGAATTTTGCACAGAGCATAACTTAATCATAGCTAATACTTGGTTCAAGAATCATAAAAGAAGGTTGTATACATGGAAGAATCCTGGAGATACTAAAAGGTATCAGATAGATTATATAATGGTAAGACAGAGATTTACGAATCAGGTTTTAAGTTGTAAGACATTTCCAGGGGCAGATGTGGACTCTGACCATAATCTATTGGTTATGAACTGTAGATTAAAACTGAAGAAATTACAAAAAGGTGCTAATTTAAGGAGATGGGACTTGGATAAACTGAAAGAACCAGAGGTTGTAGAGAGTTTCAGGGAGAGCATAAGGGAACAATTGACAGGAATGGAGGACAGAAATACAGTAGAAGAAGAATGGATAGCTCTGAGGGATAAAGTAGTAAAGGGAGCAGAGGATCAAGTTGGTAAAAAGACGAGGGCTAATAGAAATCCTTGGGAAACAGAAAAAATATTGAATTTATTGATGAAAGGAGAAAATATAAAAATTTAGTAAATGGAGCAGGCTAAAAGGAATACAAACGTCTCAAAAATGAGATCGACAGGAAGTGCAAAATGGCTAAGCAGGGATGGCTAGAGGACAAATGTAAGGATGTAGAGGCTTATCTCACTAGGGGTAAGATAGATACTGCCTACAGGAAAATTAAAGAGACCTTTGGAGAAAAGAGAGCCACTTGTATGAATATCAAGGGCTTAGATGGAAACCCAGTTCTAAGGAAAGAAGGGAAGGCGGAAAGGTGGAAGGAGTATATAGAGGGTTTATAAAAGGGCGATGTACTTGAGGACAATCTTCTGGAAATGGTAGAGGATGCAGATGAAGATGAAATGGGAATACGATACTGCGGGAAGAGTTTGACATAGCATTGAAAGACCTGAGTCGAAGCAAGGCCCCGGGAGCAGACAACATTCCATTAGAACTACTTACGGCCTTGCGAGAGCCAATCATGACAAAACTCTACCATCTGGTGAACAAGATGTATGAGACAGGCGAAATACCATCAGACTTCAAGAAGAATGCAATAATTCCAATCCCAAAGAAAGCAAGTGTTGACAGATGTGAAAATTATCGAACTATCAGTTTAATAAGTAACAGCTGCAAAATAGTAACACGAATTCTTTACAGACGAATGGAAAAACTGGTAGAAGCGGATCTTGGGGAAGATCAGTTTGGATTCCACAGAAATGTTGGAACAAGTGAGGCAATAGTAACCTTACGACTTATCTTAGAAGAAAGATTAAGGAAAGGCAAACCTACGTTTCTAGCATTTGTAGACTTAGAGAAAGCTTTTGACAATGTTGACTGGAATACTCTCTTTCAAATTCTAAAGGTGGCAGGTATAAAATACAGGGAGCGTAAGGCTATTTACAATTTGTATAGAAACCAGATGGCAGTTATAAGAGTCGAGGGGCATGAAAGGGAAGCAGTGGTTGGGAAGGGAGTGAGACAGGGTTGTAGCCTCTCCCCGATGTTATTCAATCTGTATATTGAGCAAGCAGTAAAGAAAACAAAAGAAAAATTTGGAGTAGGTATTACCATTCATGGAGAAGAAATAAAAACTTTGAGGTTCGCCGATGACATCGTGATTCTGTCAGAGACAGCAAAGGACTTGGAAGAGCAGTTGAATGGAACGGACAGTGTCTTGAGAGGAGTATAAAAGATGAACATCAACAAAAACAAAACGAGGATAATGGAATGCAGTCGAATTAAGTCGGGTGCTGCTGAGGGAATTAGATTAGGAAATGATACACTTAAAGTAGTAAAGGGGTTTGGCTATTTAGTTAGTAAAATAACTGATGATGGTCGAAGTAGAGAGGATATAAAATGTAGACTGGCAATGGCAAGGAAAGCGTTTCTGAAGAAGAGAAATTTGTTAACATCGAGTATAGATTTAAGTGTCAGGAAGTCGTTTTTGAAAGTATTTGTATGGAGTGTAGCCATGTATGGAAGTGAAACATGGATGATAAATAGTTTGGACAAGAAGAGAATAGAAGCTTTCAAATGTGGTGCTACAGAAGAATGCTGAAGATTAGATGGGTAGATCACATAACTAATGAGGAGGTATTGAATAGAATTGGGGAGAAGAGGAGTTTATGGCACAGCTTCACTAGAAGAAGAGATCGGTTGGTAGGACATGTTCTGAAGCATCAAGGGATCACAAATTTAGCATTCCAGGGCAGCGTGGAGGGTAAAAATCGTAGAGGGAGACCACGAGATGAATACACTAAGTAGATTCAGAAGGATGTAGGTTGCAGTAAGTACTGGGAGATGAAAAAGCTTGCACAGGATAGAGTAGCATGGAGCTCTGCATCAAACCAGACCACAACAACAACAACGCTATAACGATTCTGTAATTCCTTACGTGATCTGGAGCTCATGCCTTTTCCTAAAACGTGACGTACGTATGAACTCAGTAAAGTCAGCTAATGATACAGGAAAAGATTTCCGCTGGAACCTTACAAATTAAGCTCAAAGGAAATTTGTTGAAGACCTTGGTAGCAAGATATCTGGAAATAGGTCACACCACATCCCTTCTCGTGCCCGCATTGTCGTAAATAGAGAACTGCGCTTTGAGTCTTTAGCGGTGGTACGCCACGTCAAGCCAGGTCACCTAGAGCTGACCTGAGTTCCTGGAGTCCCGAGGCCAGGGCGGCGCAGCTAGCGGAGCTGGAGTGTGCGGCTGGAAGGCCTGCAAAAGAGAAGAAGACCGGCCGGCCACTGGCTGCAAGGCCGCGCCGCGGGCCCTCGCGACCGGTTCCAGCAGTCACAGCGGCTCCAGCTGAGGCAGTTCCGTACTGGAGAGGAGAGCAGGGGCCCACTCAGCAGCCCAGTGTCTTCTGTCCCTCTTGCTCTGTCGCCCAGTCTTACTATCAGTAGCTCTCCAAGCCATCTGATTGGCCTGATGGTGCCATAAAGGTCCTGTATCAAGCCCCAATACGTATCTACATATGCATATCCTGAACCACAGTGAAATGCGAGAATGATATTGCTTTTTACCATACCATAAGATTTATCTCCCCAACATTCACAGATGGAGCGTGGTATCTTTGCGAGTTGTTATCCACATTTAGCTGCAATATCTGTACGGTATACATGCGAAGGAGGATGAACGATATTCGTTATTCCTACCCTGATAGAAGGTTCATCGAGTTTTAAGAGAAGGTTCTCCAGACATTAACAGTATCTTTCTTCCAAAGTGCGCCAATTATTATTTTTCAACGCTCACTGGTGGGGCAACAAGGTATCGAATTGCGTGGTATGGAGCCGACAAACATTGGCATGTTGCTGGAGGAAGGTATCACTAGATGTCTAGATGTAGGTCATGCGGTTCCCGCAATTTACTGGCCGTTGGTTTGTGGGCCCTCAGCTAGTGCACGATAGTGCCGCAGACGTTCTCCATCGAATTCCGGTCAGGCGAATTTGGTGCCCAAGACATCAACCTAAGTTCACCGCCATGCTCCTCAAATCCCTGTAGCAGGATCCTGTTATTTGAAACGGACAGTTACCCCGCTGAAAGAAGATGACACCATAGTCACAGAAGACATCAAACACGAAAAAATGAGGTGTACACAACAGAATTTACGTAGTCCACAACTGCGTAAGTGCCTTCGATTACTACGACGGATCGACAGATCCCATGGAAGCCCAGATGAGCGTTCCCCATAGCATAAAACTACCCCCAACGGCCTGCTCGCGTGGTGTGGCGCACGTTTCCAGCAGCCGTTCTCCTCCCTGAAGCCGTATACGGATATGATCATCGGTCTCATGTAACATGATTCATCTGACCAGGTGATATGTCATCAATGATTCACGGATCAGTCTCTATGAGCCTGTGCCCTCTGTAATCGTAATTGCCTATGCTGTGAGCTCGACATGAGAACACGTATGGGTCGTCTGCTGAAGAGCCCCATTGAACGGTGTGCTCTAAAACACGTGTGCTTGCACCAGCATTCTGCTCTGTCTTACAGTCTGCCACACATCGCTGCCTATCCTGCTTTGCAGAGGGGGCAAGCTCGCGACATCGACGTTTTGTGATGAGGCTCTGACTCCCGAAAGCTTGTCGCCTACGAATGATTTCAGCGCCCTTCAATCATTTTCCACAGACGCTCATCATAGCAGCACGTGTACAGCCGGGCGCCTTTGCCATTTTCCGAGACCATCGTTTCCACACGCAGTCAGTGCTTTGTCAACGTCGCTTATGTCAGTGGACTTCCGCATTTGCAGCCCGTTTCGTCGCTAGAATGATTGCCTCTTTATTTTTGTCTTTGAGTGTTTGAGGCCACATCACTTATTGGTGCCATACATTAATCAGCCAAAGCATAATGACCAATGCCCACTGCGACGTTGGATGCCACCTGTTGGCGTTGCAGGCACGTGAGGCGGGAACAAAAGTATGTAAGCAGAACAGACACGGACTGAGGATCACTCTAGCGAAAATACTGACTGCCAATGGGGAAATTGGTTAAGATAAGCGACTTTGGCAAAGGAGAGATTGTTATTACGCGGAGCCTGTGAACGAGGATCTCGAAAATGGCGAAACTGGTCGAATGTTCACGTGCTACTGTCGTGAGCATCTGTGGGAAGAGGTAGAAGGACAGTAGTACTCCAGTACTCGCTAAACGGTTTGACGTCTACGAGTCTTCGACGAACGTGAGGATCGAAGACTTGTCTTCTCTGTAAAGTAGGATAAATGGTAATCTGTTGCATCTCTGCCGAAACAGCGCAATGCTGGTGCACGCACAAGTGTTTCGGAGCACGGTATTCATCGTTCATCGTTGCACATTGAGCTCTGCAGCAGACCGACCGAACATGTTCACATGATGACCCAACGACATCATCAATTACGATTACAGTGGGCACGGGACCACCGGGATTCGACCGTCAATCAATGGAAACGTGGCGGCTCTTTAGCTGAATCACGTTTGTGCTACTCTAGGTCGATGGTCGCCTCCACAAACGGGGTCATCGAGGTAAACAGCTGCTCGAAAAGTGCAGCGCGTCATGGACGAAAGCCGGTGGGAGCAGTATTATTTTGTGGGAGATGTTCTGCGCTTGCATGGGACCTGTCGCAGTAATCGAAGACACGCTGCCAGCTGTGAACGACCCTTCATGATTGATGTCTTCCCAGACGGCGATGCCATCGTTCAGTAGTGTAATTGCCCATCTCTCTGAGTCAGAACCATGCTCCAGCGATTTGTGGAGCGTTATAGAGAACTCACATTGATTTCTCGGCGAACAGATTCTCCTGATGTAAATCCTGTGGAACTCATCTGGATTACTGCCGGGCGGCATTACCGCGTACCCGCTATCGACAGGGGATCTCAAGTTGATTCGGTATTTCTAGATTTCCGGAAAGCTTTTGACACCGTTCCTCACAAGCGACTTCTAAGCAAGCTGCGGACCTATGGGGTATCGTCTCAGTTGTGCGACTGGATTCGTGATTTCCTGTCAGGAAGGTCGCAGTTCGTAGTAATAGACGGAAAATCATCGAGTAGAACTGAAGTGATATCAGGTGTTCCCCAGGGAAGCGTCCTGGGACCTCTGCTGTTCCTGATCTATATAAATGACCTGGGTGACGATCTGAGCAGTTCTCTTAGGTTGTTCGCAGATGATGCTGAAATTTACCGTCTAGTAAGGTCATCCGAAGACCAGTATCAGTTGCAAAGCGATTTAGAAAAGATTGCTGTATGGTGTGGCAGGTGGCAGTTGACGCTAAATAACGAAAAGTGTGAGGTGATCCACATGAGTTCCAAAAGAAATCCGCTGGAATTCGATTACTCGATAAATAGTACAATTCTCAAGGCTGTCAATTCAACTAAGTACCTGGGTGTTAAAATTACGAACAACTTCTGTTTGAAGGACCACATAGATAATATTATGGGGAAGGCGAGCCAAAGGTTGCGTTTCATTGGCAGGACACTTAGAAGATGCAACAAGTCCACTAAACAGACAGCTTACACTACACTTGTTCGTCCTTTGTTAGAATATTGCTGCGCGGTGTGGGATCCTTACCAGGTGGGATTGACGGAGGAGATCGAAAAGGTGCAAAAAAGGTCAGCTCGTTTTGTATTATCACGTAATAAGGGAGAGAGTGTGGCAGATATGATACGCGAGTTGGGATGGAAGTCATTACAGCAAAGACGTTTTTCGTCGCGGCGAGACCTTTTTACGAAATTTCAGTCACCAAATTTCTCTTTCGAATGCGAAAATATTTTGTTGAGCCTAACCTACATAGGTAGGAATGATCATCAAAATAAAATAAGAGAAATCAGAGATCGAACAGAAAGGTTTAGGTGTTCGTTTTTCCCGCGCGCTGTTCGGGAGTGGAATAGTAGAGAGATAGTATGATTGTGGTTCGATGAACCTCTGCCAAGCACTTAAATGTGAATTGCAGAGTAGTCATGTAGATGTACACAAATCAGCGGCCCGTTATTTACGAGAATTACATGACTCAATCTAATACCGCATACCTCCACAAACCTGCCAACAGACTGTCGAATCCCAAATAAGCAGAATCAGTGAAGTATTTCGTTTCAAAGACGGATAAACAAGCTATTAAGCAAGCGGCCATAATGTTTTGGCTCACCAGTGTACTCGTGGCACGTAAGGAAACTTTATATCCATTCTTCACAGCACTGCGGTGAAGACCATGAGAGCAAATCTAAGGTCCGCAATCCTATCACCTCCAATGTTGTACTAAAACTCAGTTCTCATTCATCAACGTCCTGGGAACCTTATATCTGTGCCAGATTTCCGTGATGTCGATATGTTGTTGTTGCTTGGCTGTTGCCTCTTCGTTCTTGTGATGATGCGCCATAAAACGTCTCTGAATTGCCTCTTTCAGCATCTCTTTGTTGTTGTTGTAGTGTAGATCCCTTATTCGGTAGTACCTGTTTCCTCGGATGATCTTTCTCCTTTCGCTTATGTTCCCCTTACATACTTTCCTTACAGCGTTACATGTCTGTTACACTATCAGGCTGCTTTCAGTCTCGCGGAGTGCGCTGTTCATGATGTTCTCCTTCCTTAGCGTACGTCAGAGGTTGTCTACAGGTGTTCGAAGCGCATATTGTGTGCCGATAGGTTACAACTACTCCAGCAATAGCTGTAAGGATACTACTGTGGTATAGCCTCAAAGCTGGCAGCATTAGTTGATAAGCTATCGCACGGCCTCTGAGAACTCCAGATATCTGCCAGTTCACTAACTTATATTATGAACTAATAGTAAGCCCAAGCGCACTGCATAGCAAGGTGATAGTAGCAATGTTATTTGCAGTGACGTACAGTTGACTGGAAACTTATTAAAAGGTTTTGAGTGCAGAAAGGTTTACACAACAATCAATGGGCACATGTAAAAGATGAAGTAAAGCAGTGATCAATTTGAAGGGTGGTTTAGATACCACAAAGCTATACTTCGCAAACTCCTGTTGGTTTTGGTACGCCGTTGTCGTCCCCAGATGTGAGCTGACTTACCCAACCACATGTAGGGGCGACTTAACAGGCTAACGTGGATTCCAACTCAATGAGCAGTTCAGCAGTTTGCATATTAATAAACATAGACTGGGATGAAACGAATAATACGTGACAGATAGAAGTCCTAGGACCTGAGCAAATAACAAGAAAATTTCGTTTCCAGTACTGACAATTCTGAACATAAATGGAAAAAGTTCAAGATATTGAACGATATGCTTCAGACTGGTATATTTCGACTAAAGCTATGAGGAATGGGAAAGACCAGCCTTGATACGACGGCCGTGGTAGAAAACTGTCATGAAAACAAAGAGAACCTCACTGCAAATTTAAACGAAGCCATAGCCTCACAGACAAAGAAAACCTAAACAAAGCCAAAATTTGTATACGGAGACCCATGCATGAAGCGTTCAAAGATTTCGAAAGTATAATTCTGTCTATGGACTCGACAGGAAATCAATAAACGGATCAAAGCTATCTCTCCAAACTGAGGATGACGCAGGTAATGCCGAAACACTACACATATGTTTCCAAAACCATTCACTGAAAAAGATCACACTGTAGTTCCTTCTTTAAGTGTAGCATTCAGAAGGATGTAGGCTGCAGTAGGTACTGAGAGATGAAGAAGCTTGCACAGGATAGAGTAGCATGGAGAGCTACATCAAACCAGTCTCTGGACTGAAGGCCTCAACAACAACAACAACAGAAACAGCGAAATGGTATCGAAATATGTGACAGTGGGATAGAAAAGGAGTGAAATAGCTTAACAGATGAAAGGCCACTGGACCTGACGGCATACCAGCACGATTGTACGTAGAGCATGCAAAAGGCTACTCCTGATCTAGTAGCAGTGTACCGTTAGGTCGCTGGTGGAGGGCAGCGTTCCTAATGATTGGAAAAAATCACAGGTCAATTCTCTTTTGTAGAAGGGTCGTAGAACAGACGCACGAAAGCGTAGGGTCAAACCTCTAACGTCAGTTAGTTACAGAATTTTGGAACATGTTTTATGCTCCCGTATTATGACGGATATGGAGACAAAAATTTCCTCTGTAGGAATCAACATGAGTTCCGAAAAAAACGATGGTGTGAAACCCAGTTCTCCTATTTGTCCACGACACATCTAGCACTAGATACCGGAGTCCAGGTTGATGCCCTGCTCCTTGATTTCCGGAAAGCATTCCGTACAGATCCGCACTGCTACCTACAAAATATAATACGACCGCACGGAATATCACGCATGCTGTGTGACTGCACTGAAAAGTTGTACAAACCGAACGCAGCACGTCATTATCAACGGAGAAAAATCTTCCCACGTAAAGCTAACTTCAGATATACGCAGATGGAGGATTACTGGATCATAGCTTTCAGAAGTATATACACACATCAAAAAAAGTTTTGTATCACCTCGGTTCCGAGAGATCCGGAACCTGTACGGAAAATTGGAATATAGGCCAACATAAACATCATTTCTGCCCCTTTTTATTGCTCATGAAAACTACACATTGCATGTTGTACCACCATACAGCGAACCCTTCAGAGGTAGTGGTACAGATTGCTGTACACACCGGTACCTATAATACCTAGTAGCTCGTCTTCTTGCATTGATGCATGCCTGTACTCGTCATGGCATACTATACACAAGATCTTCAAGGCACTTTTGGGCCAGATTGTCCCTCTTCTCAACGGTGATTTGGTGTACATCCCTCAGAGTGGTTGGTGGTTCACGTCGTCCATAAACAGCTCCTTTCAATCTATCCCAAGCATGTTCGATAAAGTTGATGTCTGGAGAACTTGCTGGCTACTCTAGTCGATCGATGTCGTTATCCTGATGGAAGTCATTCACAAGATGTACACGATGTCGTCCATGAAGACGAATCCCTCGCTAATATGCTGCCAATATGGTTGCACTATCGGTCGGAGGATGGCATTCACGTATCGTACAGCCGTGACGGCTCCTTCCATGACCACCAGAAGCATACGTCGATCCAACATAATCACACCCCAAAAGATCGGGGAACCTCCACCATGCTGCACTCGCTGGACAGTGTGTCTAAGGTGTTCAGCCTGGCCGGGTTCCCTCCAAACACGTCTCCGACGATTGTCTGGTTGAAGGCATATGCGACACTCATCGGTGAAGAGAACGTGATGCCAATCCTGAGCGGTCCATGCGGCATGTTGTTGGGCCCATCTGTACCGCGCTGCATGGTTTCGTGCGTCGGGAGTGAAGTTGCGCATCATGCAGCCTATTGCACACAGTTTGAGTCGTAACCCAACGCCCTGTGGCTGCACGAAAAGCATTATTCAACATGGTGGCGTTGCTGTCAGGGTTCCTCCGAGCCACAGTCCGTAGGTGTTGGTGATCCATTGCAGTGAAGCCTTGGGCGGCCCGAGCGAGGCATGTCATGGACAGTTCCTGTCTCTCTGTACCTCCTCCATGTCCGAACAACATCGCTTTGGTTCACTCCGAGACGCCTGGACACTTCCCTTGTTAAGAGCCCTTCCTGACACAAAGAAACAATGAGGTCGCGACCGAACAACGGTATTGAAATCCAGGCATAGTTGAACTAAAGACCACACGAGCCGAGCACCTCCTTCCTGGAGAAATCACTGGAAACGATTTGCTATCGGACCCCTTCCGACTAAAATAGTGGCTACTCGTGCGTGGTTGTTTACATCTTTGTGAGCGTTTCGTGACATCTCTGAACAGTCAAAGGGACTGTGTCTGTGATACAATACCACAGTCAACGTCTATCTTCAGGAGTTCTGGAAACCGGGTGATTCAAAACTTTTGTTGATGTGTGTATAAATAACCTAATGGATAAAGTCGGAGATCCCATTACACTTTTCGCGGGCGATGCTGTTGTATACAGAGAAGTCGCAACGGTTGAAAACTGTAGTGAAACGCAGAAAACGAGGAGAATACCGTCTATTCGTGCAGGGATTGGCAATTGCAAGGTATTTATCGTGTATAGGCTCATAGACTCGTTAATTCAAGCTTACACAACTGCAGAATTATCACTGGAAGCAGAGATTTGCGCAAAATATGTAGGAATACGAGTGCGAAGTGATTTAAAGTAGAACGACCACGTAAAACTAATCACAGGTAAGGCAGATGCTAGAAAGGCATTGGTTAGAAAATGTAGTCTATCCACAAACGAGGCAGCTTACAATACACTAGTTCTATCAATACTTTAATATTGCTCGCAGGATAGTATCCGTATTAGATAGGATTGATAAAAGGAATAGAGATCCAAAGGAGAGCAGCACGTTTCGTTACAGTTTCATTTATGTAGTAAGCTCGAAAGTGTTATGGAGACGCTCAGCTAACTCCACTGGCAGACACTGCAAGGGAGGTGTACTGCATCATGATGTGATTTACTACTAAACTTTCGAGAGAGTACGTCCCTAGAAGAGTCAACCGATGCACAAGTATTTCTTCCTCCTTCATAGATCTCGCGAAAAGACCGGGAAGGTAAAATTGAAGAGATCGTTCTTCCCGCAAATCATTCAAAGCAAAAATGTGGAGTGACACTTACACAAAGTACCCTGCACCACACACAGTAATGTGACTTCAGGAGTGCGGATGTAGGTGTGATGTAGGCGAATTGAACTCGTGGCCTTCGGCTCCGTAATTAGGTACTTGCGACTGAACCACCGAGCTGCACATGGCGCACGAAATATTAAAAAAGCAATTTGTTCGCTGAAGTTGCCTAATAGAATTAGGTAAAATATTTATGATTGAAACGATAGTAAAAATTCAGCTCCAAAATGCTAGTAATAGATATTCAGCCGCGCGGGATTAGCCGAGCGGTCTCAGGCGCTGCAGTCATGGACAGTGCGGCTGGTCCCGGCGGACATTCGAGTCCTCCTTCGGGCATGGGTGTTTGTGTTTGTCCTTAGGATAATTTAGGTTAAGTAGTGTGAAAGCTTAGGGACTGATGACCTTAGCAGTTAAGTCCCATGAGATTTCACACATATTTGAACAATAGATATTCAGATCTCCTAGATAAAGAAAAAAATGGATCACATATGACAGGTACATCTTCCTTGAGTGCCTCAGCATCGATGAAGATTTATAGCGTACCTATACTCTATCTTTGTGTGTAAGATTTTATTGTGGCACATGTACCTAATGCCGCTCTGTTAGTGGAAACAAGGCACCGAAACCGAAGGTCAATACTTACCGATAGAATATAGATTGTTACAACCTGACACCTGTCGCACTAGTGTTTGTTACATCGTACAACAACGAACGAAATGTGAAACATAGTAATAAATTGGAGTTCAACTGTAGTTAGCCGTAATTTTGAATGCCAGAAAATAGTTTGAAAGACTTTAGACCGCGGAATAAAACTGTCGCTAGCTTCATAAGAAAGCAAAATTTAATTATGGCAAAAGTTGTAATGATTTCGAAATCCCGTAAATATTGTGTGAGAAGGACGAAGCAGCAGCTGGACGATATGCACACATGCAACTTACATGCAAAAAATATACGTGTGACATGAACACAAAAGACGTTAATTTGGAATGCAATGATGTTAGTTACCTTAATGGTCACCAACAGTAAGTAATGACTAACAACAATTTATGGAAATGGCACTGTATTACGTAACTCACGATAGTGCTATTTGTTTAAAAAAAAGGCTTGCCTGAGACAAAAACAGTTTAATCATTCTTAACTTACTATTTTGTAAATGTTTGCGTCTCAGATTAACGCCGTAATAACTTTCATCCATGACAACAACTACTTTTCCGTACTTACGTTACATAGGCGTACACACATAATATCATTTACAAAATGTAACATAAAATTGTAAAACTAGTTTGACTACAAGAAAGCAAGCATTCGTTTGTCACGAATTTCAATTTGATTGTTTGCACTACATTCCCACCTGCTTTTGAACAGAGTAAGTACTTGATTACAAATCAACGGAAATTTAAATAGATTTGGCATCTTTTTTAAAACTTCTTTCACTTGTGACTTCCTCTTAATTTACGCTGAAAGTATAGGGCCCTGCTTGATGAACGATACGGGTTAATGAAGTTTATCTCGACAAGTCTGTTCTTTGACTAAACACACTATAATGTTTGTAAAGTTACTAAGACGCCGCCGTGCCTATTACACAGCTACAAAATACTGGCTGGGTTTTCCTTTGTGACGCGTTGCTTGTAGTGCGAACTTCTTCATTATCGATTAGGTTGAATAAATTTGTGCCACACGGTATTCTTCATTACTTTCAAAATCTTCTTGCGATCAAATGCTGTGCCCACATACTTAATCGGTCACTATTTGTCTGGTGACATACTAGAACAACAAAATTTCGACGCAAAACAGTCTGGCATTTGCGTGCCGACACACACGTCTGCTCCACATCATAGATACTTCACAACAAATTCTCTGGCTTCACCTCTACGACTGTGCGCATTCGAGCCAAAGATGTTGTTGGTTCACGAAAAATATTCCCTGTACTTTATACAATAAAAATTTCCCTGACGTGGCCAGCGTGATTCCTACAAATATCTTTAATAAATAATTCTCATATATCATGTGCACATACATTAATTTTCATAAACATTAATTATTAACAAAATGCATTAATAGATTTTTTATTTACCGAAAACTGTTGTAAGTTAGAGAAATCAAGTAGCTGAAAAATACGTGAGGCGCTGGGTTGTTGTATTACGGACTTAGGATATAAATATTGGGACAATGATATATAGAAATGTCCAAATGTACGAGTCTAAATACCTCCTTCACTAATGTTACTAGAGATTAGCTAACGCCATGAAATTGTGCAATAGAGACCTCAAGAAGGTAGAGATTTAAGAGCTGCGCAAAGTAAATAGAGTAATTAATCCTTTTACTCTGCGAGAAATAAATCGCTCATAATTTTCTGATGGATGACGACTACGATGATGACTTATGTAAGCTCAAAAGATGAAAATCACTGCGGTTCAGCCGATAACTTTGCTGGAGTACCAAGATTTCCTTTACCTAGGTAAACTAGATCAGATAAAGCGTGGTGAAGCTGTTTGCGTGATGATAGTGATAAATGAGACTGTGTCCTATCGCGCTTGAAGCACTCTGCAAATGGTACGACGTCCGCTAACACTGGAGACAGTATGGGCAGTATAAAGTACTGGATTCACTACAGCAATTACTCGTTCATGCGTTAGTGAATCAGTGCGTCTTACGACACTAGATGTAACGATTTTATCTCAAATTCTTTGAAGTATTTGTGTGAGCTGACACATGCTTGTGACAAGGTAGATAACAATCGAAATTCCAAGCTCTTATCTGCGTTTTTGAAATTGCGGAGCAAAGTGAAATCTAAATAATTCTTTTACTGCCACGCCCGATACCGAGAACTATCTCATCTTCATTCTTGCTAAAATGCGTAAAACATTGTTTAAGACTCACTGCTACACCGCTCTCTACTTTCTACGCAACATCCACTTTGTAATCGTTTCATGTGTATACTCATGATAACGACTCAAAGGTAACTGTCCCTTAATTAAAAACGCCGAATATTCGGAAATGGCGGTTCTCTAATTTAATTTTTAACGTTGTTACGGAAGGATGGTGAGCCACTAGTTTATTCTAGGTTCAAACACCTGAAAAGGCATTTTTTTAAGGTCTAGCATCACCTAAGCCTGATAGCTACACTCCGTTACCGAATACAGAAATCGAACTGCAGTTAGTTATCCCAAACGAAACTATTCTCTGATCCAATAAACAAAAGCACTCCCTCTTCTTCCATCCAATTACAGCCGCACACAAAGGATTGGTTCTGTCGGCGCTCCTTTATCTCCTTAACTATCCCTTCCTCTGAACTTTCTTAAGTATGCTGACGATGTTACTTTCCTTGCTGTCCATCCACACCTCTTCACATCCCAATGATCCTTCCAAATCCATCTCACACCCAAGCTTTATGTCCTAGATATTTCTCAAACAGTCCAATTCATGAAACCAGGACATTAAAATATCTAAAGTCTGCCGCAAATGAATGGTCCATAAACTTTCTGAATAATGTCTGACGAAAAGAACACCTTAACACTGTAAGAAGTGTGTCAGAACTCTCAATTACATTGATTAAACATTACTTTGAGTATCGAAAACAATATAGCGAACTTAAGGCTATTCTCTGCATTGCGTAAGATTCTGCGTTTCTATATGGAAATAAATAAGCACTCAGATATCAGTAGTTACAATCTGAGGGCGAAACATGTGAGTGCGATTCTAAGCATTGCTGTGAGATGAGGTCTGTCTGCGAGAGTAAAATTTCAGTTAGTCGAGAGTTCGGAGACAGAAGACGTGTCACGCTGCCCTCACGTCGGTGATGACAGATCTTACCACACTCAAGGCCTGATTTCATTTATATGACCAGGAGAGATTTAGATGGCTTAACTACGCTTGAAGATGGAATTCAAGGTAAAATTCGCAAGCATAGCTTGAAGCGCAATTGCAGGGTTAGGCTCGTGATTATTAGCCCGAGTTTGCAGTAATCCCTTGTTTTGCTTGTCAGTTAAATAGGCCTCCTTATCCTCTAAATAATAATTACTCTCCACATCTAATTCATAAATATGCTTTGGTTACTAAATGTTAATGTAACTTTGAAATTGAAATAATTTGTTAATCTGCCACTCAGCCATTATTATACTTATAAGGTTTTTGTCAGGCATTTGGCCATTATTAATACTTGTCAAACTATTATTGGTCATGATGATTTCTGAAGTTTTTAAAGAGACTTAATTTATGAAACCCCTTCTTAGAAGTTATTTAGTAATTAACAGGACCCAAGCAAACTCCTTTTATTAAAATCATTATTCGTAATAATAAGCTTTAGGCGCTGCTTCTGCATGCTGCTGCGAATTGCCGTAAACCACTTAGAAAAAGGCAGTAATCTAAAGAGGTGAGTGTAAAACGTAGGACCAACAGAGACACTGACACACCAAAACAGTTCATGTACTCTAATCCAGTAAATTCCGTTGCACAATCCTGATTCTGTATAACTTGTAAATTCTTATTCAAATACGCAGTCAGATAGCTTAGGTATTCATTGTTTCATTGTTAAAGGTTCATTTGTTCCTGTAGTATTTCATATTTAAATACGCAGTCAGATAGCTTACCCAAATATTAGTTTTAAGTTTTTCTTGTAACGATCTGTTGAGGACTTAAATGACAGTGAAGCTGACATACAACACGCACACAGTGTTATGCAGGTTAGACAGCTCAGGTTGCTTATCGAGTCCATCTTGACAGATGTACATAGGCTTTATTTGTTGTAAGTAAGTTACAACACCTCCAAATTGTTTTGATGTCTTCCTAAAGTGGCGTGGGTGGATGGCGAGTCTCTCCTCAGCTCAGTGATCAAATGACGTAATACAGTCAGCCTCCCCATGGACTGTTTACCCATACGGCAGCGGCGACGCGTAAGATGGACCTGTCAAGGTGCTGTCCAGGCACATCTATATCTGCATAGATACTCCTCAAGCCACCGTCCGTGGTAGACAGTTCGCTGTACCATTAGTTACCAGTCCCTTTCTTGTTCCACTTAAAAATACAGAGAGGGAAAAACGACTGTCTGTATGCCTCCGTATGAGCCCCAATTTCTCGTATCTAATCTTCGTGGTCCTTACACGCAATGTATCTTGGCGACAGGAGAATCGTTCGGCAGTAAGCTTCAAATGCCGGTTCTCTAAATGATCTCAGTAGCGTTTCTCGAAGAGACGTCGCCTTCCCTCCAGGAATTCCCATTTGAGTTACCGAAGCATCTCCGTAACACTTACGTGTTGTTCGAACCTATCGTAACAAATCTAGCATCCCATCTCTGAATTGCTTCGATGTCTTCCACAGTCTGACCTGGTAGGGATTCCAAGCACTCGTGCAGTTCCCAAGAATAGGACGCACCAACGTCCTTTATGCAGTCACTTTTACTGGTTGAAAGGGTACAGTAACGCCCGACATTGAAAATAGGTACAACATTCTTCGTTATTCTTGTCAGAACAACATATTTTTTTGTAATAATAACTCAATTTCGCTTGATACACCGAAGCCGGACACCAGTGTAGGGAAGAATGACAATTTATTTATTTAATTGATCACACATGCACTCCCACAAAATAAATCCCTACATCCAATTTGGTGAGATATGCGAAATGAATGAATGTATGGTCGTCTGCTAACCGCAGGTAGTGAATGTTCAATATATGATCATCTTTGAGACGGTCATTTGGTCACCTTTCGTGGAACCAAAGAGATGAAATTTACCTAAGCTTTGAGCGCCTGAAATGTGGCTGACCAATGAGTAGCATGGTCTTCCCCCACCTAGACGGAGGTGCGAGCTGACCTGAAGAACGGCCATGTTTCAGCACTATGACGCTGGATCTTGTGTTGGTAAGACCTGTCCGTAAAGACAAAAGAGTGAAGATGGTATGCATGTGAAAAACTTAAGAGCAGTTTGGAATAATAATTTCTCTATTTCAGGAACTTTTGTGGGGAGAATTAAATGTCAGGCAGGTAATATTAAGGGGATCGTAGTAATCTTCGGAAATGACCAACAGTCACAGTGACACCACGTGTAGCAATAAGTTGAAATACTACCGAGTGCTGAAGTTAAGCTGAATTACTGGCATGTCTACTAGAAGCTGGAAACATTTAAGAAATGGCGTGTGCAGCACTTGAAATTAGAGACGAGTACTTCCACGTGGTGAGTACTGTGTGAGTCTCAATCTGTGTATGAGACAAAGGATAAAGAGAATAACTCGTCCATGGTATCAGTTGAGGACTCGCGTGTGTGACGAATATGTTCTTAATATTACTTTGCGTCTTATGTTTCCGTCTGACGCTTGATTCAAACTATAATACTCTGAGAGTGAAGCAAGGTGAGTCAGCCGTCTATCCAGCAAAGCCACTTGGCTTGCATTGTACAGTAAGGCGTGCACATATCATACAGAGTTCATGTTGCTGTTGTTGTTGTCTTCAGTCCTGAGACTGGTTTGATGCAGCTCTCCATGCTACTCTATACTGTGCAGGCTTCTTCATCTCCCCGTACCTACTGCAACCTACATCCTTCTGAATCTGCTTAGTGTATTCATCTCTTGGTCTCCCTCTACGATTTTTACCCTCCACACTGCCTTCCAATACTAAATTGGTGATCTCTTGATGCCTCAGAACATGTCCTACCAACCGATCCCTTCTTCTGGTCATGTTGTGCCACAAACTTCTCTTCTCCCCAATCCTATTCAGTAATTCTTCATTAGTTATGTGATCTACCCATCTAATTTTCAGCATTCTTCTGTAGCACCACATTTCGAAAGCTTCTATTCTCTTCTTGTCCAAACTACACTCCTGGAAATTGAAATAAGAACACCGTGAATTCATTGTCCCAGGAAGGGGAAACTTTATTCACACATTCCTGGGGTCAGATACATCACATGATCACACTGACAGAACCACAGGCACATAGACACAGGCTACAGAGGATGCACAATGTCGGCACTAGTACAGTGTATATCCACCTTTCGCAGCAATGCAGGCTGCTATTCTCCCATGGAGACGATCGTAGAGATGCTGGATGTAGTCCTGTGGAACGGCTTGCCATGCCATTTCCACCTGGCGCCTCAGTTGGACCAGCGTTCGTGCTGGACGTGCAGACCGCGTGAGACGACGCTTCATTAAGTCCCAAACATGCTCAATGGGGGACAGATCCGGAGATCTTGCTGGCCAGGGTAGTTGACTTACACCTTCTAGTGCACGTTGGGTGGCACGGGATACATGCGGACGTGCATTGTCCTGTTGGAACAGCAAGTTCCCTTGCCGGTCTAGGAATGGTAGAACGATGGGTTCGATGACGGTTTGGATGTACCGTGCACTATACAGTGTCCCCTCGACGATCACCAGAGGTGTACGGCCAGTGTAGGAGATCGCTCCCCACACCATGATGCCGGGTGTTGGCCCTGTGTGCCTCGGTCGTATGCAGTCCTGATTGTGGCGCTCACCTGCACGGCGCCAAACACGCATACGACCATCATTGGCACCAAGGCAGAAGCGACTCTCATCCCTGAAGACGACACGTCTCCATTCGTCCCTCCATTCACGCCTGTCGCGACACCACTGGAGGCGGGCTGCATGATGTTGGGGCGTGAGCGGAAGACGGCCTAACGGTGTGCGGGACCGTAGCCCAGCTTCATGGAGACGGTTGCGAATGGTCCTCGCCGATACCCCAGGAGCAACAGTGTCCCTAATTTGCTGGGAAGTGGGAGTGCGGTCCCCTACGGCACTGCGTAGGATCCTACGGTCTTGGCGTGCATCCGTGCGTCGCTTCGGTCCGGTCCCAGGTCGACGGGCACGTGCACCTTCCGCCGACCACTGGCGACAACATCGATGTACTGTGGAGACCTCACGCCTCACGTGTTGAGCAATTCGGCGGTACGTCCACCCGGCCTCCCGCATGCCCACTATACGCCCTCGCTCAAAGTCCGTCAACTGCACATACGGTTCACGTCCACGATGTCGCCGCATGCTACCAGTGTTAAAGACTGCGATGGAGCTCCGTATGCCACGGCAAACTAGCTGACACTGACGTCGGCGGTGCACAAATGCTGCGCAGCTAACGCCATTCGACGGCCAACACCGCGGTTCCTGGTGTGTCTGCAGTGTCGTGCGTGTGATCATTGCTTGTACAGCCCTCTCGCAGTGTCCGGAGCAAGTATGGTGGGTCTGACACACCGGTGTCAATGTGTTCTTTTTTCCATTTCCAGGAGTGTATTTATCGTCCATGTTTCACTTCCATACATGGCTACACTCCACACAAAGACTTTCAGAAAAGACTTCCGGACACATAAATCAATACTCGATGTTAACAAATTTCTCTTCTTCAGAAACGCTTTCCTTGCCATTGCCTGTTTACATTTTATATCCTCTCTACTTCGACCATCATCAGTTATTTTGCTGCCCAAATAGCAAAACTCCTTTACTACTTTAAGCGTCTCGTTTCCTAATCTAATTCCCTCAGCATCACCCAACTTAATTCGACTACATTCCATTATCCTCATTTTGCTTCTGTTGATGTTCATCTTATATACTCCTGTCAAGACAGTGTCCATTCCATTCAACTGCTCTTCCAAGTCCAATTTTAATACCTACTCCGAGTTCTTCTTTTTTTTCCTTTACTGCTTGCTCAATATACAGATTGAATAACATCGGGGAGAGGCTACAACCCTGTCTCACTCCCTTCCCAACCACTGCTTCCCTTTCATGTCCCTCGACTCTTATGACTGCCATCTGGTTTCTGTACAAATTGTAAATAGCCTTTCGCTCCCTGTATTTTACCCCTGCCACCTTTAGAATTTGAAAGAGAGTATTCCAGTCAACATTGTCAAAAGCTTTCTCTAAGTCTACAAATGCTAGAAACGTAGGTTTGCCTTTCCATAATCTTTCTTCTAAGATAAGTCGTAAGGTCAGTATTGCCTCACGTGTTCCAGTATTTCTACGGAATCCAAACTGATCTTCCCCGAGGTGGGCTTCTACTAGTTTTTCCATTCGTCTGTAAGGAATTCGTGTTAGTATTTTGCAGCTATGGCTTATTAAACTGATTGTTCGGTAATTTTCACATCTGTCAACACCTGCTTCCTTGGGATTGGAATTATTATATTCTTCTTTAAGTCTGAGGGTATTTCGCCTGTCTCATACATCTTGCTCACCAGATGGTAGAGTTTTGTCAGGACTGGCTCTCCGAAGGCTGTCAGTAGTTCTAATGGAATGTTATCTACTCCGGGGGCCTTGTTTTTACTCAGGTCTTTCAGTGCTTTATCAAACTCTTCACGCAGTATCGTATCTCCCAATTCATCTTCATCAACATCATCTTCCATTTCCATAATATTGTCCTCAAGTACATCGCCCTTGTACAGACCCTCTATATACTCCTCCCACCTTTCTGCTTTCCCTTCTTTGCTTAGCACTGGGTTTCCATCTGAGCTCTTTATGTTCATACAAGTGGTTCTCTTATCTCCAAAGGTCTCTTTAATTTTCCTGTAGGCAGCATCTATCTTACCCCTAGTGAGATAAGCCTCTACATCCTTACATTTGTCCTCTAGCCATCCCTGTTTAGCCATTTTGCACTTCCTGTCGATCTCATTTTTGAGACGTTTGTATTCCTTTTAGCCTGCTTCATTTACTGCATTTTTATATTTTCTCCTTTTACCAATTAAATTCAATATTTCTTCTGTTACCCAAGGATTTCTACTAGCCCTCGTCTTTTTACCTACTTGATCATGTGCTGCCTTCACTACTTCATCCCTGAAAGCTACCAATTCTTCTTCTACTGTATTTCTTTCCCCCATTCCTGTCAATTGTTCCCTTATGCTCTCCCTGAAACTCTCTACAACTTTTGGTTCTCTCAGTTTATTAAGGTCCCATCTCCTTAAATTCCCACCTTTTTGCAGTTTCTTCAGTTTTAATCTGTCGTAACCAATAGATTGTGGTCGGAGTCCACATCTGCCCCTGGAAATGTCTTACAATTTAAAACCTGGTTCCTAAATCTCTGTCTTACCATTATATAATTTATCTGAAACCTGTCAGTATCTCCAGGCTTCCTCCATGTATACAACCTTCTTTTATGATTCTTGAACCAAGTGTTATCTATGATTAAGTTACGCTCTGTGCAAAATTCTACAGGCGGCTTCGTCTTTCATTTCTTATCCCCAATCCATATCCATCTACTAGGTTTCCTTCCCTCCCTTTTCCTACTACCGAATTCCAGTCACTTATGACTATTAATTTTTGTCTCCCTTCACTATCTGAATAATTTCTTTTATTTCATCATACATTTCTTGAATTTCTTCGTCAGAGCTAGTTGGCATATAAACTTGTACTACTGTAGTAGGTGTGGGCTTCGTATCTATCTTGGCCACAATAATGCATTCACTATGCTGTTTGTAGCAGCTTACCAGCATTCCTATTTTCCTATTCAGTATTAAACCTACTCCTGCATTACCTCTATTTGATTTTATGTTTATAACCCTGTAGTCACCTGACCAGAAGTCCTGTTCCTCCTGCCATCGAACTTCACTAATTCCCACTATATCTAACTTTAACCTATCCATTTCCATTTTTAAATTTTCTAACCTACCTACCCGATTAAGGGATCTGACATTCCATGCTCCGATCCGTAGAACGCCAGTTTTCTTTCTCCTGATTACGACATCCTCCTGAGTAGTCCCCGCCCGGAGATCCGAATGGGGGACTATTTTACCTCCGGAATATTATACCCAAGAGGACGCCGCCATCATTTAATCATACAGTAAAGCTGCATGCCCTCGGGAAAAATTACGGCCGTAGTTTCCCCTTGCTTTCAGCCGTTCGCAGTACCAGCACAGCAAGGCCGTTTTGGTTATTGTTACAAGGCCAGATCAGTCAGTCATCCAGACTGTTGCCCTTGCAACTACTGAAATGGCTGCTGCCTCTCTTCAGGAACCACACGTTTGTCTGGCCTCTCAACAGATACCCCTCCGTTGTGGTTGTACCTACGGCACGGCTATCTGTATCGCTGAGGCACGCAAGCCTCCCCACCAACGGGAAGGTCCATGGTTCATGGGGGGGGGGGGGGGGGGAGGCATAGTTCATGGTAGGGAAGAAAAGCTACGAAGTGGGGCAGTGTCGAGTGAAACTGTTATGAATACTAATTGAAGTGGGAATGCTGAAAGTGATATGATTATAACGTTGTGACTATTCCTTGTGTTGTATTCCATGTTGCCAGTGTGGTGTATTTCATGTAATTTAAATATGTGTGGTTTGCATGGGAGAGTAACAAGATAGGTTCAGAGGTAGTGGGTTATGCATGTTCCTTTTGTACCGCTAGGTCTGAGGAAAATTTTGTGACGATGGGTGTGAGAGTCGAAGTGTGAGATATAGCAAACGATCCATCAGCCTATCCAGAAAGTGCACTGTAGTGTTAGATAATTACGAGACCATACGATAGAGAATCACCAATGTAAAGCCATGCCCACTGGGCGGAGTTTCTCATGTGTAATTGTTGTAGAAAATGTAATGGTGTGTTAAGGTTATTAAATTTATCGGAATAAAAAAGATAGTAAAAAGTAAAAGATTGATGGCCTTGTTTATCGAATAATGCGTAGTCATGATATCCAGAATTTACAATGTGTGCGCCATTCATATTCAGTGCGATGGACACGTGTTGATCAAAGCCGTTGGGTAAGAAAGAAAATGTGGTATTGCCAGTGCGTAGTGAACAGTCAGAGTTGTGTAAATTACTAATAGTCAGATGTGCGTTTCCGTTTCCGTTGGTTAATAATCAAACAGGAGAATAATTTGTAACTTAATTGTGAGTACTAGAGCTCATGTTACTCGATAAATAAGAATGAATCCACTCGCTTGGAAGACCACTCATCTTGCAGGCCTGACTGCTTAATGCCACAGTATGAGCAAGGCATGTGGGTACCTCTCAAGGTGAACGAAGCACTCTTTCCTAAAATTCTCCCAATAAATCGAAGTCGAGCATTCGCTTTCTCTACCACAGTTCTCACACGCTCTTTCCGTCTCATATCACAATACGCCTACTTCACATGGCTGGTTGGAAGTGATTCGGTATATGACAGGGGCCGTCCGTTTATGAACGGACTGCAATCCTGTCGTGTGGCAATGACCTACTGTGTTCAACATCCAGTTGTTAGATGGGGCTGCACTGTAACTGGTGGTAGCTTAGTGCTTTCACCCTGGAAATGTCTCTTACTGGTAGTTCAAACGCAACATAAAGAAAAGAGACAAAGAAATGCAATATGTCTCGCGCAACTCGGTTACTGAGCTTTACCGTCATAAAAATCCCATTCTACGCATGGATTTCGAGTGAATTTTGAACAGAGGTTAAGGCACTTGTGTGCTGATTGCGTTTTCAAATTTCACCAGCATTTTAACTTTGGTCACATGGGCTAAGCTGCGGCGCCATCACAAACAGCTTACCATCCTCCACTTGCGCGGTACAACTAAGTTGGCTGGTTGGCTGGTAGCTGGCTGCGGTACACGGAATGGCAGCGGAGCAGCGGCAGCGGAGCGCTCAGCACGCAGACGACGAACCTCGCGATCGGTCCGGTGATCACGAACTTAATGACCGTGGAAGGGGCTGTGGCTCTCTCGCAGGGGCTATTGCTTGAGTTTCTGATAGCCGGGCTAGCGATATTTTAAACTCAAGGCGAAAGAACTGCAACGTCATAGGAACGGGTTATCCAGTGATATTATAATATCCCCGCCGTGGTAAACTTAGGACTCGATGCTGTACTTATAACATACAGCAGTGCTCCAGGTAAGTGGGACGGGACCACTAATGTTGATCTCCATAGACATAAATGATACATGACAGGCAGGGTGAGCAACAGTCTACGGTTGTTTGCTGATATCGCTGTAGTATATGGGAAGGTGCCACACTGAGTGACTCGCAGGTTACAAGATGACTTAGATAAAATGGCAGCTGGCTGTGAGTGTAGAACATAACTTGGTGCAGATGAGTAGGAAAATGCATCCCGTAATGTTGGCATACACTATCAGTAAAGCGCAGCTTGAACAGTAACAGCGACTAATTATCTAGGCGTAGCGTTGCGCAGCGATCTGAAATGGGCAGAGCTTGTAGGGCCTGTACTAGGGAAGGCGAATGACTGACTTCAATTTATTAGAATTCTTAGGAAGTATGGGTCATCTGTAACGGAGATCGGATATAGAACACTACTTCTGGGCTTGGGCTCCGCGGGAGGTCGTACGAAAGAAAGACATGGAAGAAATTCAGAGGCAGGCTGCTAGCTTTGCTACCGTAGGTCTGATCGACAGAGATGGTTTGTGAGCACAAATGGGAATTCGTGGAGGGTAGGTGTCGTTCTTTTGTGGAGCACAGTTGAGAAAATTTATAGAACTGATATTCGAATCTGACTACAGAACGATTCTACTACCACCTACACATACTTCACATAAATTTCACAAATATAACGTAACAGAAATTAGGGCTTGCACGGAGACATATACACAGTTGATTTTCCCTCGCTATATTTGCGCGTGGAACAGGAAACGAAATGACTAGTAGTTGTACAAGGTACCCCACACATCGTACAGTGCCGTTCGGAGTATGTATGTAGATATAGATGCAGATCTGACAACCAAGTAGGCTTTCCTAGTATCCACCATTTTGGATTTAAGTGATCTATCAGCCATGCCTAGCAGCCCTAGGTCCACCACTGTATACATATGGCAATAACCTCACTGCCCTCTGTTTTTATAAACTACTTTGTGTCTGATTTTACTCTTAGAAGCTGAGTAATGTATGTAAATACCGTAAATGTAAATCTGATTCAAAAAGTACACAGGAAAAGAAATGCATTCTCTATAGCTTTCATTCAATAAGTAACAACCTCTCATAATTTCTTAATTACAGTAATCGGATTATTTTCTTGTACAATAGAATGGTGCTAAACTCCACTGACCAATTTTGATGTAGCAGGACGTGTAGTTTGAAGGAAGTTTGTGTGCTAAGCAGTCTCCTTTTCTCACGAAAATCAGATTGCTGTTTGATCTTATTTACTTACAACAGTTGTCCCTTGAGTATGAAAAGCTGCGAAAACTTGGACTCAAAGCTATCCGCAATACGGTCAAGTAACTAACAGAGTCGTATTTTAAACCTTAAAGAACAATAACTTCCTGCAAATTGCAATACGTCATCAACTGGTGCAGAAGCTGATCATTCAAGGAGGCAGCAACCAAAATTCAGGTACCAGTTACGACTTAAAGTAAAAATCTCAATCAAAAATCAATCTCTCTCTCTCTCTCTCTCTCTCTCTCTCTCTCTCTCTCTCTCCAAACACATATATAAATATTTATATTATTAAAAAAAGAGTCATTTTACAGACTATATCAGTGGTGTGGGAATAGGGACAAATCTGCAATCTTACAAGATGTCATCGATGAGATCATAGGGGAGAGGAGAAAAGGGAAAATTTGGAAACAATGGAGGCTCCATCATAACGCCCAACCTATACTATTATCATCCTTACCACGCTTTGAAGGTACCGATTATGTCTTGCCGCTGGTGCACTTTACATACGACCAGAATCTCTTTGAATTTTCTGCCAGGTTCGCTGTGGAAACTACTGAAAGCGTCTCATACTGAAACCCGCCCTAAATTTCGAGTTTCTGTAAAACACTGCAGATCTCTGTATGTTCTTCTGAACGTGGCAAACATTTTTCTCCGCTTGGGCAAAGGTGTTCGGATCCGTTTTTGTACCATGGGGGATCTGTTCTAACCGTTACTGATTTATCTGGAAGAACTAATTATCATCGAGTTTTATGTTACGGCTTCCAGTCACACTACAACGATCTTCGTTGTCATTGTAGGGCATGACAGTAGCAATAAATAAATAAATAAAATAAAAAATAAAAATCACTTAGTTCAGGCAATTTGTGATACGGCATGGTACCGGAACAATTTCCAACTACTAGCTTAATTACAAATTTGTTTGTTTCATCGTAGAACAACGGTCAACAATAATGTGCCATTTATTGACAAAAGAGATCAAAGGTCGACATTATTGAAACTGGCATTTATCTTCATGCTGCGAGGAAAAACTCGTCACTTCATGACTGTGTGAAAGACGGCCTGCAATACACGGAGTATTTCATTTCTAATGCTGACAGAACATATCCTCCACACTGAGTCAGCATTGATGGAGAGTAATGGGGCCGGAAGGTACGTGACGTTGACGTATAGCTGAGTTTATTGCACGTCCATCTCGCGTAGGTAGCAAGCAATTAGGAGAGCCTCTCTAAGCCACTTATCACTTGTTTCCTCAGGCACAATTTGTTACATATTTATTTGTACCAGGCAATTAGTATATTCAGTGAGCTGCCGCGCATAGCCGCGTGGATCCGTACTGCCGTTTGGCTCTCGTGGACATAAGGTCGTCTCAGCCATACAGAACAATGTCTGCCCTTTGTGTTTCTTCCCCTGCAGTTCATTGTGTTATTGATTCACGTCTACATCCATCTCTACATAAACACTCTGCAATTCACCCATAAGCTATTGGCAGAGGGTACACAGTGCTAATTTCCAGACTATTTGTCGACCGTTCCACTCTCGAATAGCACATGGGAAGAATTAATGTCGGAGTGGCCGCGTTGTTTGAGGCGCCATGCACGGATTACGCGGCCACTCTCGCCGGATGTTGGAGTCCTAAATGGGTGTATGTGTGTGTCTGTTGTTCTAAGCATAGGGACCGATAGTCTCAGCAGTTTGGTTCCTTAGGAATTCACACACATTTTAACATTTTGAAGAATTGATACTAAAATATTTCCGTGAGTGCTGTCATTTTTCTCACTTTATTACGATGGTGGTTTCTCCCTACGAAGGTGGGAGTTAACTTTTTTTTTTTAATTCAGGGGAGAAAGGTGATGACTGAAGTTTGAAATTTCGTCCAAAATCTCGCTCTAACTAAAAACCCCTTAGTTCTGATGATTGACACCCCCAACTCGCTTATCACGACGGTGACAATCTGTCCCCCAATTCGCGATAATACAAAACGAACTGCCTTACTCTGAATTGTCTCGATCTACTCCATCAGTTCTGTCTTGCAAGGATCCTGTACCGTGCAGCAGTACTCCAAGAAAGTACGGAGAATTACAGTGTAGGCAGTGTCTAAGATTTATTGCATCTTCCACGTGTTCTGCCAATGGAATGCAATCTTTGGATATCTTCCACACAACATTTACTATGTGACGGTCCCTTTTTAAGTTGTTCGTAATTGTAATCCGTAGGTATTTAGCTGACCTGACAGACTTTATGTGATTTATCCTGTAACCGAAATTTAACGGAATTCTTTTTACTACTCATGTAGACGACCACGTACATCATTGTCAATTGCCATTTTTCACACCTCGCAGCTATATTGTGTAAATTATTTCGCAATTCATATGATCTTCTGACTAGTTTACTAAACGGCAAACGAAAGCATAACTTGCAAAAAATCTAGGAGGGTTGCTCAGATTGTCTCCTAAATTATTTACATAAATTCATAAGAGCAGAGCGCCTAAAGCACTTTCTTGGGGAACCCGAGGTATCACTTCTGTTTCACTCGAAGACTTCCCGTCAGTTGCTACGAACTGCTATCTTTCTGAATTGAAGACTAGGATTAAGTTAACAGTGGGAGACGAATCTTCATCTGTGCATCGTTATGAAAGCATTATCTTCATTGGACGTAACATAGATCCACGGAACAGCTATCATGAAATGTTTGGTTAATATCTATTCATGGATATCACCAAGTTACGCAATTGCAGAATTCAATGATTTGTCCTTATGAAACTCTGATTACTATATGGGAGAACCAAGTAGATAAAAGTGCCGCGAAGAAGAAAGAATTGCTAAATAACCAAAACAGTTGTTGTCAAATGAGTGGCCAAACAGAGATCATCAGTTCACCGTAGTTCAGGATCACTGCTCTCTCCCAGAATCAAGAACCATCTAAAAGACCAGGTGGAAAATGTTTATGGCACCTACTCACTCTCAGAAGAAGAGTTTCCAAACAGGTGTTGGAATATGCAGGGCTAGTAATTTGGCAATCGCGTGTGCAATATAAGAAAGAAAATATAAAGACCTTCATCACAGATTATTGAGAACTGGAAATAAAAAAAATTTCAAAAGTAAATGCGTTATTAATACCTGATATGAAAACAACGATCATGGATCCTCAAGCTTAACTGAGCTGTTGTGGGCAATTTTCATCTTTTAATCGGTATCAATGTCTGTATTAGGAACTGACTAATAAATTTGTTTAATTGCAAATAGTTTACTTGAATGCAGCAGTGTCAACCAGTAATAGAGGATATTGTATGTGCTATTCGCACGATTACGATCATACTGTAAAGCCGGAAATGCATATCCTCCTATTTCCATCTATTGTACAATAAAGTTTTTTCCTTATTTTGTTACCTGAAGATATGACATTTCTGTGTCTTTATATATTGTAATTGTTCTATTATTTGTATATATATGAAATGAAACATATTTCATATATATTTATGCATTTATGTCGATGTATAATTGGTTTGTATTGTAAATATCATTTGTATTTTTATGCTGAGTCTGGCTTAGGGAAAACTATGCTCTCGTACGATTACATCGATAGGTCGTGTGGAGAATCAAAGTGTTTAGGACCTTTGGTAGGGTTAACTCTGCTGCATGGAGTGCGGGCAGAGGGAGTCTGGCTGGAGTAGGGCAGTGGAGCAGGTGTGTTGTGTGATACTCTCGCGAGTTGCCGCGCTTTCGGGGTTTGGCAGCAGATAATTGCGCTCGACTTGCTATGATAGTTTCTGACACGGTGTCACGGACAGGAAGCATTAGCTGGCACACATCAAGAGCCCGTTTTGCCTGGTGACTGTGTCGAGAAGAAGGCGCGCCAACATCCAGCTTCTGCAACAGCTACGGCCGACAATGAGTGACTGTCGCCACCTCCCCGATTGACGACTGTAAACCTTCAATCAACCAACAAGGAAGACTAAAAGCACGTAAAGTTTTAGAACTGTATGGAAGGCCTCAGTTTTTAAAATTGTTCCATTCACAAAATTACAGCAACTTAGCATGAACCTTTGTTGCTCATTGTCCCAATAGCATTACCAAGCAGGGTCCCGTCCTTTTCCGGAATGAACCCGAGTGTCGTTGAAATTCATACGCCAGCATTAAAGTAACAACATTCCATTTCACTGGTTTAATTTCAAAGTTCAGTTAAAGTATTCATAGCTGGCTACAATACTTAGATTACACAAGCAGAAATCAAGAGTGCGAGTTTTGTTACCATATTTTAGCTTACCTGTGACTGCAGCTCAGCTTGGTACATACTAAATTTTGCTATTGTTAATTGTTCAGAATCATTTAATTCAAGTTCAAAGTCAAATCTCTTATTTCTAAATTGTGTAGATTCAACTAGCTTTAGAAATGATTGTTGAGGCAGCCCAAGACTAACCTTATTTTATTGAATTTCGTAGTGCTTCAGAAACAAAGTTCACTATTAACTTCAGTCACTACATTAACTTTCAGTTTTCCGGTTTTTGCTAAATTAAGTCAGAGTGTAGCGAAATGTTTTGAAACTCCCCGGTTCCCAGAACTCCTGAAGATAGCATTGACTGTGATATTGTATCACAGACACAGTCTCTTTGACTGTTCAGAGATGTCACTAAATCCTTCCAGAGATTTATGCAACCATGCATGAGCAGCGCCTATTACACGGAGAGGGTCCGACAGATGATCAGTTTCAGACATTCCACCAGGAAGGAGGTACACGGCTCGTGTTGTCTGTAGTTCAACCATGCCTAGACTGTCAGTATTGCTGTTCGATCGCGTCCGCATTGTTACTTTGTGCCAGGAAGTGATCTCAACGAAGGAAGTGTCCAGGCGTCTCAGACTGAATCAAAGCGATGTTGTTCAGACAGGGAGGAGATACGTGGAGAAAGAAACTGTCGATAACATGCCTCGTTCAGGCCGCCCAAGCGCTACTACCGCAGTGGATGACCGCTACCTACGGATTATGGCTCGGAGGAACCCTGACAGCAACGCCACCATGTTGAATAATGCTTTTCGTGCAGCCACAGGACGTTGTGTTACGACTCAAACTGTGCGCAATAGGCTGCATGATGCGCAACTTCACTCCCGACGTCCATGGCAAGGTCCATTTTAGCAACGATGACACCATACAGCGCGGTATAGATGGGCCCAGCAACATGCTGCATGGACCGCTCAGGATTGGCATCACGTTCTCTTCACCGATGAGTGTCGCATATGCCTTCAACCAGACAATCGTCGGAGACGTGTTTGGAGGGAACCCGGCCAGGCTGAACACCTTAGACACACTGCCCAGCGAGTGCAGCATGGTGAAGGTTTCCCGATCTTTTGGGGTGGCATTATGAGGGGTCGACGTACGCCGCTTGTGGTCATGGAAGGCGCCGTTACGGCTGTACGATACTTGAATGCCATCCTCCTGCCGGTAGTGCAACCATATCGGCAGCATAGTGGTGAGGCATTCGTCTTCATGAACGACAATTTGCGCTCGCAACGTGCACATCTTGTGAATAACTTCCTCTGCATCGCGGTGTAGCTTGCTCGCCAGGTTTCGAGAGGGTGCGTTTCTGGATGAGGTATCGAATATATTGCTTCCCCCTACTTACACCTCCCGAGGAGATCACGAATGTAAAATTAGAGAGATTAGAGCGCACAAGGTGGCTTTCAGACAGTCGTTCTTCCCACGAACCATACGAGACTGGAACAGGAAAGAGAGGTAATGACAGTGGCACGTAAAGTGCCCTCCGCCACACACCGTTGGGTGGCTTGCGGAGTATAAATGTAGATGTAGACAACGCTCGACTAGAATGGCCAACATGTTCTCCAGACATGAACCCTATCGAACATTCCTGAGATAGATTGAAAAGGTCTGTTCATGGACAACGTGACTCACCAACCACTCTGAGGGATCTACGGTGAATCGCATTTGAGGAGTGGGACAATCTGGACCAACTGTGTCTTGATGAACTTGTGGATAGTATGCAACAACGAATACATGCATGCATCGATGCAAGAGGATGTGCTACTGGGTATTAGAGGTACCGGTGTGTGCAGCAATCTGGACCACCACCTCTGAAGGTCTCGCTGTATGGTGGTACAACATGCAATGTGTGGTTTTCATGAGCAATATAAAGGGCGGATATGATGTTTATGTTGATCTCTATTCCAATTTTCTGTACAGGTTGCAGAACTCTCGGAACCGAGGTGATGCAAAACTTTTTTTGATGTGTGTATAATACTTCCTTCACTTCCGCCCCATACATTCCTTCCATCTGTCGGCTCTCACATCTTTTGTTACTAAGCTCCTGATGTTCATACAGCTGCTTCTCTTATCGCCAAAGGCCTCTTCAGTCCTCCTGTAGGCGGTATCTGTCTTTCTCTAGCTATACGCTCTTCTATATCTTTATATTCGTCCTGTAATCACTGCTTAGCCTTTTTGCAGTTCCTCTCAATCTCATTTTTTAGGCATTTGTATACCCTTTCACCTGCTGCACTTGCTCCATTTTTATATTTTCTCCTTTCGTCATTTTAAATCACTGTGATAGCCAAAATTTTCTACCAGGCCTTGTCTTTTTAAGTATTTGATGTTCTGCTGGTGCAATATTTCACCTGTCCTACCCAGTCGTCTTCTGCTGTATTCCTTTATCCTGCTTCAGTCAATCGTTGCCTAATGCTGCCTGAAGAACTCTGAACAACCTCTGGTTCTTTCAGCGTATCCATATCCCGTCTCCATAGTTTCTAAGTTGTTACATTTTCTCTAGTTTCAGTGAGTCATCAGTCCTCTGACTGATTTCACGCGGCCCGCCACGAATTCCTCTCCTATGCCAACCTCTTCATCTCAGAGGAGTACTAGCAGCCTACGTCCACAATTAATTGCTGCATATATTCCGGTCTCTGTCTTCCCCTACAGTTTATACGCCCTACAGTTTCCTCTACTGCCATGGACGTTGTTCCATGGTTTCCATGGTGTCTCATCACATGTGCTATCAACCTCTTCCTATTTCTAGTTAGTGTTTTCCAGATAGTCCTTTCCTCACCGACTCTGCGGAGAAGCTCATCATTCCTTACCTTACCAGTCAATCTAATTTTCGACATTCTTTCGTATCACCACATCTCAAATGCTTCGATTTTCTCGTGTTCTGGTTTCTCAACTGCCCATGTTGCACTACCATAGAATGTTGTGCTCCAAACGTGCATTCTATGAAATTTGTTACAGTTAAAAATCTGATCCAGAAATCTCTGTCTGAACACTGTGTAATCAATAGGAAGCCTTCCTGTATCTCCAGATCTTTTCCACGTATTCAACTTTCTTTGATGATTCTTAACCCAAGTGTTACCGATGATTACATAACGTTCAGTGCAAAATTCTACCAGACGGCTCCCTCTTTCAGTCCTTTACCCCAGCCCATATTCTCCACTCATTTTTCTTCTCTTTCTGTTCTACTGTCGAATCCCAGTCCGTCATCACAATTATACTGTATTTTGTGTTTTCTTAGCTATTTGAATAATTTCTTTTATCTGATCATACATTGTTCCAACCTCTTGATCACCTGCTGTGCTAGTTGGCACATAAAACTGTAGTAGTGTGGCGGGTGTTGGCTTCGTGTCAGTCTTTGGATACGATAATGCATTCACTATGCTGCTCATAGTAGCTTACGTGCATTCCTGTTTCCTCATTGATTATCAGATCTGCTCCTATTTTATTCTGTATTTATAACCCTGTACGCACCTGACCAGAACACCCGTTCCTCTGCCTCCGAAGTTCACTGATTCCCACTGTATATTACTTGAAACCGCACATTTCTCTTTTTTAAATGTCCTATCTATCCGATTAAGGGATCTAACATTGTAGGCTCCGACTCGCAGTTGACCATTCTGTTTCTGGTGTCATTACAATAATTTTTAATGAACTGCTTTGAACTGTTTAAACAAAGTGATGTTTTAATAATATAAACAGAGATTTAGAAATGTTCCTACGAGGAATTAACTTACAAGACGTTAATTTTACCGATTCTTGAGATTTCTAGTCAGCCTGGGACTCTTATCAGGCAGGATTACTAAAAGAGGGCGAGAAGATCCAAAGATCACTGGCAGATTTCGTAGCCGGTTGCTACAGTCAGTTGTTGTAGAAAGAACAAGAGAGTTGCAGCAATGCTCATACCTCCGGTGGCAGACGATACAATAGAGGGATTGTACTTCACGCTGCGTTCCAAGACGAGCCAAGCAACACACCACGACGAGAAACTCAGGTAAATTAGAATTCGTGTAGGCTTGCGGATATTCGCTCTTCTCATCCACCTGCCGGCCGTTGTGACCGAGCGGTTCTAGGCGCTTCAGTCCGGAACCGCGCTGCTGCTACGGTCGCAGATTCGAATCCTGCCTCGGGCATGGATGTGTGTGATGTCCTTAGGTTAGTTAGGTTTAAGTAGTACTAAGTCTAGGGGACTGATGACCTCAGATGTTAAGTCCCATAGTGCTCAGAGCCATTTTAACCATCACATCCACTATTCACGAATGAATGCAACACGGAGGGTGGTGGTAGTCCCAGAAATAGCTCAGTCACATACCGTAAGGAGACTTGCGTAGGGCAAAAAGAAAGAAACACTGACTATTTATTATATTCTAATTCAAACACATTAACAAATGTATTTTAAATAACTAAACTTCTCTTTGTTGTTAACTATTTTCCAAACATTTATTTAATTATTAGCACGTCCCAACTGAGTTAGCTTCCTCTGAATATCAACCACTCTTGGGATGGGGGAGCGGGAGAGCGAATTAATAGCGACGGAAGTAGGCGAAACCGAAAGTCTTCAGATGGCAGCGCGTTACATCAGGCCATTACTTTCCAATAGCCCTACATCTCGCAAAACGTCCTTGCACGGGAAATGCCTGCGTTTAAATTCACGGCAATAATGCTGTATCGAAGTACATGCTCAATCACGGCCACTTACGCCGTAATTATCCGAAGCTTGGGAGCGCAGTGCTGGGAACCACGTAGCGCGAGATGTTAGCGGGGTGTCCCGCTACAGCGGCCGGTAATGAGACACGCAGAGAGGCTACACTCGAATCGCCCGTGTATTTTGTACACTCACCCGTCTGTTGCGTTGCGTTCCCATTACACCGTGCGCTCCCGCGGGGCATTACGCTTAATACGGCGTCATTATATACTCTCACCTTCGCAGTCCGAAAACGTAATTGCGCCGACGATTAATAAGCGTGGGCGATATTGAACAGGGGGCTGTGCAAGGTTCTTGCCGGATGTGTGTACACCTGCTGGATCTGCGAGATGACTGCTCTCAGTTTCTGATTCTGATTGCTCTGGCAGAGAAGTAAAAAGCGTTCGTTAGGTACGAGGCCAGGGCAAAAATAAACGTAACAGCAGCTGCTGATGTGGACTTCAGTCGGGAGACTCATCACTCTCTAGTCGATCGACTGTGAAGTCGTCCTCACACTGGATGAGGCAGTTAACGTTGATATGGACACTAAGGGAAAATCCATCCTCACGAGACAGAGCTCCCGCCTCACACGGAACGCTCTGGTTAGCGCGATTCGTAACTGCAAATCTCTCCAACGGCACTTGTCTGGTGCGCAAACGACATAGTATCTTCACGAAAATGGACACGCGTAAAATTCCTGCGCTAGTTCTATAAAAACTCACGGTTCTTTCGTTGTCCATGTACTAGTCATGTTGATCTTCCTGTAGTATACAGAAATAAAATTTTCAGCATCCATGAAAATGTTGGAAAATCGAACTTTCTGCCAGTAATCCTCGTCCATCGTATAACTCGTTATCTTCATCAATTGCTCCCTGAGGCTCAGCTTCAGGGAGCACTTGATGAATATTTCGAATTACGCGATCGCATTTCGTGCAAGTCTGACACGGATTACCGGCAGAAAACCCGTTTTTCCAAGATGACCATGCCTCGCCGAGGAAGCCTGAAGACCGACGTCCATGAAAATGCTGTAAAATGAAAAGGAAAGTTCCGTGTCCAGTCACTAACCACATTAGCTTGTAAAACTTGACAAAATCGGACAAAATCACTCCTCAGAGAGTATGCACTTATATTCGCGTAACGTCGAATATAAAGAAATTTTAACTTATCCACAAAGTCGTGCAATGTTCAAAAAACGTGGGGGTAAAAGAAGACTTAATGCAGCAAGGCTACCATGCTGTAGTTCTACGACAAACGATCTTTTCTTTTATGTTACGGTGTTGAGAATGTTTTTCTCGACGACGTGTCATTAACTGAGGTTTAATTATAACAAATCCCACCAACAGCAGAGCGTTGTCGATGAATTATCAATGTACCGTTGCCTTAAACAGAAGCGCTTTCAAAATACGCGAGTTATAACAAAAAAACAACTAAATTAGAAACGTCCCGTCACTTCGTTACAAAAACTCGTGCCAATAACGACGCGTTTTCGAGAGATCCCCAGTGTTCTGGTGTGCTTAGAAACGGCGTATATTGATAAAGTTGTAATGGAAAACCAAACAAATATGGGCTTGAACTGAAAACGGCAGATACAGTGAAGTGTCTCACGAGCTCTGCTGGTGACGCAGAGATCATTCGCTGTACTCGGCCAAAATATCGCAGAACTTCTTTTGTGTTTCATGCGACGAAATTAATCCCCAACGACAAATATCGAGAAGCGACGTCACAAAACTCGCTCAGCTCGACGTCATGTGGGGCGGCGGGTTGATTATCATAATATAACAACATTAGTCACAGAAGGAAAATGAAATTGTTGTAAATGTTGTTCGCCGTCTTTTACGAGAGCCTGGCAACTATTTTTGTGGTCAGCCAGAAAGCGATGAAGAACATACTGACCTTAGTTCCTAGTCTGGAAGTCCACATTCTCGTCCAGCCCACTGAAAGAAATGTTTATATTCTCTACTTGCTCAGCGGGATCAGGAGTATGATTATAAATGAAGATTCTGAGTTCTAATTGATACATATATTTGGTAAACTTTCACAGGCA
Organism: Schistocerca gregaria; assembly: GCF_023897955.1. Lineage (NCBI taxonomy): Eukaryota > Metazoa > Arthropoda > Insecta > Orthoptera > Acrididae > Schistocerca > Schistocerca gregaria. The sequence continues at coordinate 798,833,379 of NC_064921.1, read as the reverse complement.
CAACATTGTAATATTCATTATGTTCATACTGACAGTAAATCTCTCTATCCTAAACAACACTATGAGTAGTTCAGAGGCGACCTCTACGGTAAGTTCCTACTAAATTGTCTTTCGCCCTGACTATTCATAATCAAATTAATGCTCACAACAAATATGGAAATTAATTGCCACCACTTGACACACGGATTTGTTAACATTACGGGTGGCACACTAACAGTTACTTTTGCGAAATGGCCGTGCGGTTCTAGGCGCTGCAGTCTGGAACTGCGAGACCGCTACGGTCGCAGGTTCGAATCCTGCCTCCGGCATGGATGTGTGTGATGTCCTTAGGTTAGTTAGGTTTAACTAGTTCTAAGTTCTAGGTGACTAATGACCTCAGAAGTTTAGTCCCATAGTGCTCAGAGCCATTTGAACCATTTTATTTTTTTTATTTTTTATTTTTTTTGTGAAATCTAAGCGATTCAGGCCAGTGTACAGCCCTCACGAGTTCACTTTCTGTTATTACTGAAAACAAACATTTTGTAACAGGCTGTCTCTGACGTCATCCGAGGCAGCGCGCACTCCGGCGTTTGACGGATTTTGCGGTGGCTGGGTGCGAAGTGAATCCTAGTCTTGCCTCTCGGACTGTATTTATGTATATGTGGCGCAGCGGACGGCCAAGGGAACACCTGCTGTCATCCGCCCTATGCACGCGGTAGCAGTCTCTAAACGGTCGCTTTCTCTGTATTTAATAACAATGTTATGAATCAATTTAGATGGTTCAAATGGCTCTGAGCACTATGGGACTTAATATCTGAGGTCATCAGTCCCCTAGAACTTAGCTCTACTTAAACCTAACTAACCTAAAGACATCACACATATCCATGCCCGAGGCAGGATTCGAACCTGCGACCGTAGCAGTCACGCGGTTCCAGACTGAAACACGTAGAACAGCTCGGCCACATCGGCCGGCAATCAATTTAGAATCTTCGTAATTTTTATATGAATGTAGTTAAGTTGGTTAAAATCATAGAAAAAGTTTTAGCTCGTTTGCATTACAACTTATCCTTTAGAATTTTTAGAATAGAACTGACAGTAGAACATGGACTCTGAGCTACAACTTTAAGAGACCTTGTATTCGTTCTTATTAACATCAAGGACCTAAAACTTGTGATTCTTGAAGTTTTCCCGGCGTACTGAGTATTCGATGAGATTTCGGGATTGCAGCCGGATCACGTTGACTTCTTGCCACGATATTTCGGCTGGCAATCGTCCAGCCATCTTCAGGTGAGTGTGCGTCACTGGAGACTGCAAGTTCCGGGAGTCAGCTTTATAGCAAAAAATTGGCGCGAAAACGCATGCGCATTGGCCACCGTCACAGGAGCGTCCTCTGTCGAAGTCCGCGCCCTCTGGAGTTACTGTTCTATCTTTGGAGCGCAGGCACATGCGTAAAGGTGAAAACTACATGTCCGCCCTCTGTCGGAATGCGCGCCCGCGTCGCTAAAAACAGACGTCAGCTGTCGCTAGACGTGTCATTTAGAATAAACCGTCTTCTCTCAGAGGAAATTAGAGAGATCACCGGGTCCCAAGCCTTGTCCAGTTGAAAACCGCCGTCACGATTTATAAGATTTTGCGCTAGGCGTATCTCCACAGATTCTTTAATAACGGAATCCCAAAAAGTTTTCGCTGGGGCCAAGATTTTCGTGGCCGAAAATTCCATAGCGTGTCCTGTGGTAATACAATGCTCAGCTACGGCCGACTTACTGGGCTGCAAAAGGCGAGTGTGGCGTTCGTGTTCAACGCACCTTTCATGTACTGTGCGCGTCGTCTGACCGATGTAAGCTTTGCCACACTGGCAAGGAATTTTATAGATTCCGGCCTTCCGCAGACCCAGATCGTCCTTTACCGAACCGAGAAGGGCACTAATCTTCGCCGGTGGCCGGAAGATTACTTTTACTTGATGTTTCCTTAGGATCCTGCCTATTTTAGATGAAAGGTTGCCGGCGTATGGAAGGAACGCCCTGGACCTGAAAAGCTCCTTATCTTCTTGATGTGAGTGGTCACGTTTCTTCCTTTTTAGCGCTGCTCTAATCTGATGTGGAGAGTAACCATTACCTCTGAACACCGACTCTAAATGTTCCAGCTCCTTTGTAAGGCTGTCTCCATCAGAAACAACATGAGCCCGGTGCACCAACGTTCTAAGGACACCAGTAGTTTGTGAAGGATGATGACAACTCGACGCTTGCAGGTAGAGGTCCGTATGTGTGGGCTTACGGTAGACAGAATGCCCTAATGACCCGTCCACTCTCTTGGTAACCAAGACGTCCAAAAACGGCAAGCAACCATCCTTCTCTATTTCCATCGTGAACTGGATGTTATTGTGGATTGGCCCCAGCGAAAACTTTTTGGGATTCCGTTATTAAAGAATCTGTGGAGATACGCCTAGCGCAAAATCTTATAAATCGTGACGGCGGTTTTCAACTGGACAAGGCTTGGGACCCGGTGATCTCTCTAATTTCCTCTGAGAGAAGACGGTTTATTCTAAATGACACGTCTAGCGACAACTGACGTCTGTTTTTAGCGACGCGGGCGCGCATTCCGACAGAGGGCGGACATGTAGTTTTCACCTTTACGCATGTGCCTGCGCTCCAAAGATAGAACAGTAGCTCCAGAGGGCGCGGACTTCGACAGAGGACGCTCCTGTGACGGTGGCCAATGCGCATGCGTTTTCGCGCCAATTTTTTGCTATAAAGCTGACTCCCGGAACTTGCAGTCTCCAGTGACGCACACTCACCTGAAGATGGCTGGACGATTGCCAGCCGAAATATCGTGGCAAGAAGTCAACGTGATCCGGCTGCAATCCCGAAATCTCATCGAAGACCTAAAACTTGTTATAGCCGTATTATTTAATAGGTTTCATCACGTGATGTAACCAAAACTTTCTAGCGTTAATGTAATAGATACTTAATCTACTAGGCGCTCCCTGACCGCTGGGCCTGCTTTTTTATTTATTTTTTTATTTTTTATTTTTTTAAGGACATCAGTCTTCTGACTGGTTTCATGCGATTCGCCACTAATTCCTCTCATGTGCCAACATCATCATCTCAGAGTAGTACTTGCAACCTACGTCCTCAGTAATTTGGTGGATGTATTCCAATATGTATCTTCCTATACAGTTTTTGCACCCTACAGCTCCCTCTAGTACCATGAAAGTCATTCCGTCATGTCTTAAAGGATGTATCATCCTGTCTCTTCTCCTTACCAGTGTTGTCCACATATTCTTTTCCTCTTCAATTCCAAGCAGAACCTCCACATTCCTTACCTTATCAGTCCACCTAATTTTCAACATTCGTCTGTAGCACCACATCTCAGATGTTTCGATTCTCTTCTGTTCCGGTTTTCTCACAGTCCAGGTTTCACTACCATACTATACTGTACTCCAGGCGTACATTCTCAGAAATTTCTTCTTCATATTAAGGCCTATGTTTGATACTAGTAGACTTCTCTTGGCCAGGAATGCCCGTTTTGCCATTCCTAGTCTACTTTTGATGTCCTCCTTACTCCGTCCGTCATTCATTATTTTACTGCCTAGGTAGCAGAATTCCTTAACTTCATCTACTTCGTGATCATCTATCCTGATGTTAAGTTACTTGCTGTTCTCATTTCTGCTATTTCTCATTACTTTACTGTCCAGAAATCCCTGTCTTCTCTCCATTTTACTTCACTGACACCCACCTTTGCATTTCCCTTTTTATATTTTCTAGCTTCCCTATCACGTTCAAGCTTCTGACATTCCATGCTCCGATTCGTAGAACGTTATCCTTTCGTTAATTATTTAATCTTTTTCTCTTAGTCATCTCCCCCTTCGCAGTCCCCTCCCGAAGACCCAGATGGGGGACTATTCCGGAATCTTTTGCCAATGGAGAGATCATCATGACACTTTTTCAATTACAAGTCACATGTCCTGTGGATACACGCTATGTGTCTATGACGCAGTGGTTTCCATTGCCTTCTGCATCCTCATGCCGTTGATCATTGCTGATTCTCCCGCCTTTAGGGGCAGTTTCCCACCCCTAGGAAAAGCGGGTGCCCTGAACCTCTATCCGCTCCTCCGCCCTCTTTGACAGGACGGTTGGCAGAATGAGGTTGACTTCTTATGCCGGAATTCTTCGGCCGCCAAAACTGATTATTAATCAAAATTTAAGCAGTGGCGGTATGCGAACCATTATACCACGGTAGCGAGATAAACCTCATCTCACCTCATAACAAAATTCAGGCTGCCAAACTGCCCACATACATACGCAAGAAGTTACGGAATGTAAACCGTTTTACACGTGAGAGATCGATTTTTTAAAGAATCGGTGGGTGAGAGATTTACTAATTCTGTGTACCACAAAAATTTTCGCCATTCTTATGCAGCACCACATTTCTGAAGCTTCCATTCTCTTCCTCTCTGAACTATTCATCATCCACATTTCAGTTCCATGCAAGCCTACACTCCAAATCCTTCCAGAAAAAACTTCCTAAAACTTAAATTTGAATTATACTAGCGACGTGATCCTACTTTACTCGGGAAGTATTATGTCTCTACAGCTGGATGACTTGTCTCGTGAAGCGGTAATCTGTACTGCTACATAAAGACAAGTCACTGTTTAGCTTTGTTTCCAAAATCCTAGAAAAGTTCTTCATCGACTTACTTCAGGTTTTTACGCAATACTCTGACAAATGTTTAGAAAGGTAAAGGTTGCATATTTTTTTTTAAAATACAGATGGTGTGTAACTACTATATGTACATTGTTTAAATGGGAAAAGCTGCTAAAAGAAGGCTCGAAAAGTACCTGGCCAATTTCTTTCAAATTTTTGCGCACTCCTCTAATAAACCCTTGTATGGACATTGGTTATATATTTTTTAAACTTATATGGTGTGTAAATATGTACAAATTATACGAAGGGGAGCGCTATTAGCAAAAGTTCCTGAAAAGCCTAAAAAGTTCTTGACCGATTTGTTTCAAATTTTTACACGGCAATTTAACAAATATTGGAGCCGTCATAGACTACACACACACACACACACACACACACACACACACACACATATATATATATATATATATATATATAGTAAACATGGAGAAAAATCTGGAAAGTTCTAGAGCAATTTACTTTAAATTTTTACACATTACTCCAATAAACACTTGGACTGGTACAGGCTATGTAATTTTGACAAATGTAATATGTAAATATACATATACAATATGTAAAGGGTAACAGCTGTTAGCAAAGATTTCGAAGAGTTCTTGACTGATGCAATTTAAATTTTACACAATAATCTAACAGATATTTGGACAACCATAAGCTACATATTTTTAATATGTGTAATTGATGAATAATTCTTTTTGAATCATCAGTCATCTGATTGGTTTGATGCGACCCGCCACGAATTCCTCCCCTGCATGCCAACCTCTTCATCTCAAAGTATCACTTGCAACTTACTTTCTCAGTTATTTGCTGTATTGCTGGATGTATTCAAATTACTAACTACCCTCCATAGCTCCCTCTACTACCATGGAAGTTGTTCCCTGATGTGACAGATGCCCTATCATCCTGTCCTTCCTTCTTGTCAGTGTTTTCCTCATATTTCTTTCCTCTCCGGTTCTGTGCAGAACCTCCTCATTCCTTATCTTACCAGTCCACCTAATTTTCGACATTCGTCTGTAGAATCTGCCAGCGTGTGTAGTGTCAACAGTAAAATCCGGAGGCGGTGGTGTTACGGTGTGGTCGTGTTTTTCATGGAGGGGCTTGCACCTCTTGTTGTTTTGCGTGGCACAGGCCTACCTTGATATTATAAGCACCTTCTTGCTTCCATCTATTGAAGAGCAATTCCGGAACAGCAACTGCAGCTTTCAACATGATCGAGCACCTGGTCGTAATTCATGGCCTGTGGCAGAGTGGTTACAAGACAATAACATCCCTGTAATGGACTGGCCAGCACAGAGTCCTGATCTGAATACTATACAACACCTTTGGGATGTTTTGTACGCCGAGTGCGTGCCAGGCCTCACCAACCGACATTGATACCTCTCCTCACTGCAGCACTCCATGAAGAATGGGCTGCCATTCCCCAAGAAACCTTCCAGCACCTGACTGAACGTATGTCTGCGAGAGTGGAAGCTGTGATCAAGGCCAAGGGTGGGACGGCACCATATCGACTTCCAGTATTACCGATGGAGGGCGCCACGAACTTGTAAGTCATTTTCATCTAGGTGTTCGGATACATTTGAACACATAGTGTAAATGATTTGTAACACCCCACCCGTCACGTATCTGGTTTTCGCGTGTGTTAACCCCAGCTAATTGACTAACAGATCAACAAGAGTGCAAAACTGCCGCAATATCGGATAATGCAAAGAAAATAATAAGGCCCTGTGACTCCTGATTGAACTGCGGTGGCAATGTTGACATTAATTGATTCAGAATTGATCACTTTTAATTAAAAAGGTGTGCACATTGATGTTATATGCAGCTATTGAACACCAGATGCAAATGTTGAACTTAAAATTAATTAAGAAAGTGACTTGGGATTTCAATTACTTGATTGAAAACAGATGCAGTCGATTAGCACAAATTTATTTTAACTCCCGACCTTCAATCATCACATTACATGACTCTCCTACCAGGCAGTAGTAATAAATTGCGTTTGCGTGGAGTGAAGCGCGGTAACTCAAAAGTAATTCCCATCGACTGGCCAAGGCGTAATGCGAAGTGCATGAAGAATTCCAAAATACACGCCACATGAAACCCTCGTGGAAACTTTGCCGACGTGATTCAACAAATTAATCAGTGGCCAGAGCGGGCGCAATATCACCGAATACAGCGTGGCGGAGTGGCATCGTTGTGTGGACGTCGGCCGACTTCGTGGTGCTGCAAAGCTGCGCTCATCTATTCCCCTAGCTATCTTGCTCAGTACATAGCTGAACCAAAACTTTCGATCTCCAAGCTCAATCGTTCCATTTGCTATGTCCTAAACTGCAGAGATGCTCACTCTTTCTCAGGCAAGCTGAGTAAAGAACGCCATGTCCGCACTCTAGGCAAGCTGAGAATGGAAGACCTCTACGGAGACTTCTCACAGTCCGCTCTTCACCTCGGTATCCCTTCCAGCAAAATCACTTACGCCAATTGCAGCGCAAGTCGCATTAATTATGCGTCACTTCCCATCGCTGACCAATGCCTGCTCTGGGAAGTGAACAAATTCCCACAACATTTCCCTTCTTCTCAACTTCTGCTATATAGCTCCTCCCAGGCCACCCATCAAGGTTAGCGTCTGCACAAACACCAAGTTTTCCGGAATCCTGACTCCCAGGAGAATACTTCAAATTCCTTGGTCCTATGTTCCCATCGGACGCCGGTGCATTTAATGCTGTCGCCCTTCACCTGATTTACTTCAGGCTCTGTGGACCGTGAATTCACCATGAAGTTGCTATAGCCACGAACAAGCATATTTTGACCTCTGTTGACTGCTCCACCATAGCTTTGCGCGGCTTTCTCGCATGTTTCACAGAAAACGGGATGACGGACATTTATCAACAGGCGTAAAGTTCTCCGTCTGTTTCCTGGTACATCAGCATGGGGTCGGGGTCAACCACCCATGCTGTCACTCATCTTAAGGCGGCTGGAGGCCGCGCTGCATTGCCACTTTCTCAGAGCTTGAGGCGCCCTAAGCTGCCTATTGTCACTTCCTTTCGCTGTTCCCCATCCGGTCACAGTCAATTCTAAATACTTCCCTGGGGTAAACTAGTGTCCAGTAAATCGACTCATTTCCACAAAGTTTTCATGTTGTGTGAATTACTTTAAAACCATCACCCGACATTAATTATTCCACTATGTCCATATTATACCCTCTACAAGATGCATTGTGCCTTGTCAGTCATTTTGTTCAGCCCTACTGTTCGCTCAACGTGAGTTAGGTGATCTTTAATGACTTCATGTAAGGGGCATAGTTCTTGCCATCTTACAGATTAGAGTTGCAGAGGTCTGTGGCAGAGTGAACTGCCACCAGAATGTCCAATGTTGTATCTATTTAGTGTTGCTGCAAGTCCTGGCACTGTCTATAAGGGACATGATGTTGAGTTGGTGCGAAGTAATATTCTTCCAGTTGAAAGGAGTCTACTGGGATACAGTTGCATATGGCACACAAATGTGATAATAATACACACATCAAAAAAGCTTTGCGTCATCTCGGTACCAAGAGTTCGCGAACCTGTACAGAAAATTCCTTTTTATTGCTCATGAAAACCACATATTGCATGTCTACCATCATGCAGCGAGACCTTCAGAGGTGGTCGTCCAGATTGCTGAACACACCAGTGTCTCTAATACCTAACAGCACATCCTTTTGCATTGATGCATGCCTGTATTCGTCGTAGCATACTATCCACAAGTTCATCAAGGTACTGTTGGTCCAGATTATCCCACTCCTCAACGGCGATTCGGCGTAGATCCCTGAGAGTGGCTGATGGCTCACGTCGTCCATAAACAGACCTTTACCTTTCCAATCCATTCCAGGCAATTTTGATAGGCTTAATGCCTGGAGAACATTCTGACCACTCTACTCGAGCTATGTCGTTATCTTGAAGTAAGTCATTCACAAGATGTGCTTGGTGGGGCGCGAATTGTCGTCCATGAAGACGAATGCCTTGCAAATATGCTGCCGATATGGTTGAACTATCGGTCGGAGGATGGCATTCACGTATGGTACAGCCATTACGGCGTCTTCCATGACCACCAGCGGCGTACATTCGCCCCACATAATGCAACCCCAAAACAGCAGGGAACGTCCACCTTACTGCACTCGCTGGACAATGTGTCTAAGGCCCTCAGCCTGACCGGGTTGCCTCCAAACACTTCTCCGACGATTGTCTGGTTGAAGGCATATGCGATACTCATCGATGAAGAGAACGTGAAGCCGATCCTGAGCAGTCCATTCAGCATGTTCTTGGGCCCATCTGTACCGCGCTGCATGGTGTCGTAGTTGCATAGGTGGACATCGCCGTGGACGTCGGGAGTGAAGTTGCACAACATGCAGCCTATTGCGTACAGTTTGAGTCGTAACACGACGTTCTGTGACTGCACGAAAATCATTATTCAATGTGATGACAGCGGTCATCCACTGCAGTAGATTGGGCAGCCTGAGCGACGCATGTCATCGACAGTTCCTGTCTCTCTCTCTGTATCTCCTCCGTGTCCGAACAACATCGCTTTGGTTCACTCCAAGATGCCTGGACTCTTCCCATTGCGAACCGTGTACCTCTTTACTGGCGGAATGAACTGGAACTGATCGGCTGTCGGACCCTCTCCGTCTAATAGGCATGGTTGTTTATATCTTTGGGTGGGTTTTGTGACACCCCTGGACAGTCAAAGGGACTGTGTCCGTGATACGCACAGTGAACGTCTATCTCCAGGACTTCTGGAAACCGGGGTGATGCAAGACTTTTTTTTGATGTATGTATTTATGTAAACTAAAATGAAACTGATACTATAAGCTACGTATGTCTCCGATTGGCTTTATAAAGCGGATCGCTGACTGTGCACTATCGCAGAGCCAAAGATACTATTTCTGGTCTGAGATTATAGTCTTGGAGTAAGAGAGCACTTGGCGCACAGTAGTGGGTAACTGTCTGTGAGCGAAAGAGGATGGAGTTGGCAGGTTTTGCGGTGTATTCTGTGTAGCCACCAAGAGTTAGATTAATGTAGGAATCAGGAGAACATGGAAGCAGAAGTCTTCACGCAAGCAAGATAAAGATGTTAAATACACTCCTGGAAATGGAAAAAGAACACATTGACACCGGTGGGTCAGATCCACCATACTTGCTCCGGACACTGCGAGAGGGCTGTACAAGCAATGATCACACGCACGGCACAGCGGACACACCAGGAACCGCGGTGTTGGCCGTCGAATGGCGCTAGCTGCGCAGCATTTGTGCACCGCCGCCGTCAGTGTCAGCCAGTTTGCCGTTGCATACGGAGCTCCATCGCAGTCTTTAACACTGGTAGCATGCCGCGACAGCGCAGACGTGAACCGTATGTGCAGTTGGCGGACTTTGAGCGAGGGCGTATAGTGGGCATGCGGGAGGCCGGGTGGACGTACCGCCGAATTGCTCAACACGTTGAGCGTGAGGTCTCCACAGTACATCGATGTTGTCGCCAGTGGTCGGCGGAAGGAGCACGTGCCCGTCGACCTGGGACCGGACCGCAGCGACGCACGGATGCACGCCAAGACCGTAGGATCCTACGCAGTGCCGTAGGGGACCGCACCGCCACTTCCCAGCAAATTAGGGACCCTGTTGCTCCTGGGGTATCGGCGAGGACCATTCGCAACCGTCTCCATGAAGCTGGGCTACGGTCCCGCACACCGTTAGGCCGTCTTCCGCTCACGCCCCAACATCGTGCAGCCCGCCTCCAGTGGTGTCGCGACAGGCGTGAATGGAGGGACGAATGGAGACGTGTCGTCTTCAGCGATGAGAGTCGCTTCTGCCTTGGTGCCAATGATGGTCGTATGCGTGTTTGGCGCCGTGCAGGTGAGCGCCACAATCAGGACTGCATACGACCGAGGCACACAGGGCCAACACCCGGCATCATGGTGTGGGGAGCGATCTCCTACACTGGCCGTACTCCTCTGGTGATCGTCGAGGGGACACTGAATAGTGCACGGTACATCCAAACCGTCATCGAACCCATCGTTCTACCATTCCTAGACCGGCAAGGGAACTTGCTGTTCCAACAGGACAATGCACGTCCGCATGTATCCCGTGCCACCCAACGTGCTCTAGAAGGTGTAAGTCAACTACCCTGGCCAGCAAGATCTCCGGATCTGTCCCCCATTGAGCATGTTTGGGACTGGATGAAGCGTCGTCTCACGCGGTCTGCACGTACAGCACGAACGCTGGTCCAACTGAGGCGCCAGGTGGAAATGGCATGGCAAGCCGTTCCACAGGACTACATCCAGCATCTCTACGATCGTCTCCATGGGAGAATAGCAGCCTGCATTGCTGCGAAAGGTAGATATACACTGTACTAGTGCCGACATTGTGCATGCTCTGTTGCCTGTGTCGATGTGCCTGTGGTTCTGTCAGTGTGATCATGTGATGTATCTGACCCCAGGAATGTGTCAATAAAGTTTCCCCTTCCTGGGACAATGAATTCACGGTGTTCTTATTTCAATTTCCAGGAGTGTATTTATAACTCTTGTTTTGCCAGGGCGTTAGTGTAGATGATTTAGCTGGTAATTTTTAATTGTTGAGTAACTCATTTGGTGAACAGGCTAGTTAGATATTTCCCTTTTGTAATGTTTTTAAGATTTGTTATTACAGGTATATGTAATTTGCTGATTTGTATTTATGCTCTTTTTGTAAGAATAGATAATACTTGCTGTATAAATCTCATTGTTTGTCAATCAATTTGTAAAAACAATGTAATATTTCTGAGTAATGTAATTTCAAGTGTCAAACGTTTTGGAAGCCAGACTTAACAGGAAATATTATTTCACAATACAATCAATGTTAGTATTTCACCATTCAGTATCGCCTCCCTGTCCAGGTCCTATGTTTTTCAAAGACGTTGGATTGTCCCTAAATGCTTTCATTTATGAGGCAAAAGAACTTCATGTGCATTTCAAAGTATTACAGCTAGCTTTGTACACCGCTGAGCCTGTAGCTAGCAATTTTCTTTTCTTTTATGAGAAACCAGAATATATAGCGTTCCAACGTTGCTGCATTATAGAGATTAGACAAATCAATTTATTTGTCATATGCACAGGGCCCAAAGTTACCAGTTTTGAATAGTGCCAGAGGATTCACTGCCTAAGGGTCTGAATGTATTTTGCAGTGTCTGTATTTATTTATTGGTATTGGGAGTTGCATTGCCCAATCAGTTCGCAAAACGTTTTGCTAGCAATAACACAGAGTAAGTACACCACTTGCAGTTAGAACGCGCAACACGATTACTCGAGTTTTGTGTCTATTCCACAGTTACGCATTCATTCAATAAATTATTTAAAGAACTTTACACAATGTTTCGGAGAGACACAGTGACGTTACTCCTGACTTCATTGGGAAGCCATCGGATATGATTGCAGTTCACGGCTGATAGTGGCTGAGGGAAGTCTGATGGAATAACAGTACTTAAGGGCATACTGAGAGCCGGGCTGTTACCTCTCATCCAACAGTACGCTGCTATCATTTTTCAACAGGGCACTTCTCCACACAAGACACGTGTCTCTATGAACTTGTAACGGTAACACCGGTCCCCTTCAAAGGACAATCGATGCTAACGTTATACCTCTGCGAGGAATTTTTGAAATGTTACCTTGAGATAACCTAATGGAAACAGAACAATCAAACTGGGATTCGTTTCCGAAACACTCCAGCAAAGTACAACCCCTAGTATTTACAATTTATACAGAAACCAGATGGCAGTTACAAGAGTCAAGGGGTGTGAAAGGGAAGCAGTGGTTGGGAATGGAGTGAAACAGGGTTGTAGCCTATCCCCGATGTTATTCTATTCATATATTGAGCATGTAGTAAAGGAAACAAAAGAAATATTTGGAGTAGAAATTAAAATCCATGGAGAAGAAATAAAAACTTTGAGGTTTGCCGATGACATTGTAGCCGGGCACTGTGGCTGAGCGGTTCTAGGCGCTTCAGTCCAGAACCGCGCTGCTGCTACGGTTGCAGGTCAGAAGCCTGCTTCGGGCATGAATATGTCCTTAGGTTAGTTAGGTTTACGTAGTTCTACGTCTATGGGACTGATGACCTCAGATGTTAAGTCCCATAGTGCTTAGAGCCATTTGAACCATTTGATGATATTGTAATTCTGTCAGAGACAGCAAAGGACTTGGAAGAGCAGTTGAACTGAATGGACGTTGTCTTGAAGGAAGGATATAAAATGAACATCAACAAAAGCGAAACGAGAACAATGGAGTGTAGTCTAATTAAATCAGGTGATGCTGAGGGGATTGGATTAGAAAATGAGACACTTAAAGTAGTAGATGAGTTTTTCTATTTGGGTAGCAAAATACCTGATGATGGTCCAAGTAGAGAGAATATAAAATGTAGACTGGCTATGGTAAGGAAAGCGTTTCTGAAGAAGAGAAATTTGTTAACATCGAATATAGATTTAAGTGTCAGGAAGTCCTTTCTGAAAGTATTTGTATGGAGTGTAGCCATGTATGGAAGTGAAATATGGACGATAAACAGTTTAGACAAGAAGAGAATATAAGTTTTTGAAATGTGGTGCCACAGAAGAATGATGGATTAGATGAGTGAATCACGTAATGGGGAGGCACTTAACAGCACTGCGGAGAAGAGAAATTTGTGGTAGAACTGGCTGGAAGAAGGGATCGGTTGGTAGGATACATTCTGAGGCACCAAGGGATCACCAGTGTATTACTGGAAAGAAGCGTGGCGAGTAAAAATCTCAGAGATGAATACAGTAAGGAGATTCCGAAGGATGTATGTTACAGTAGTTACACGAAGGCTTTCATAGGATAGAGTAACGGGGAGGCCTGTGTCAAACCAAGCTTTGGACTGAAGGCCCCAGTAACAACTTCCATTTTATCCATCTTTGCGCAACGTCTTTATTTCATTATAATCTGACTGTCTAATACTAATAAAGGAATCTGTGACAGTGTTTATACTTGAGTGTTGAGTGCCATTGTTTTCAAGGCGAAAGATTCCAATCGATGGTTTTCGGAGCGTGCAAATAATGTACTCTTTGCATTGTTTGAGACTTTCTCGACGTAACAACTGCTTGTTTGGTTCACGGGCGTTCGTCGGATTAGTGGCACTAAGGCATCGGCGGCGGCAAAAGAACGAGTCCGACTGGGAACCGGAATCAGCACACTTGTAAAAGGGGCGCCAGCACTCTGCCCGCGCGCTGCGCTGCGCAGAGATTAGCGGCCGCGCTTTTGCCGCGTCACGTATGCAAAGAGCGTGATCCGTTTCTGCGGCAGGGAACACTGGATGTCGTCGTGCTCTATGATTCGTCTACGATGACGTTATTGCCCCAGGACTTGGTGCCTGCGCTCTTCCAGCTAGCTAGCATGTACACTGAAGCGCCAAAGAAACTGGTAAAGGTATGCATGTTCAAATACAGGGATGTAAAAACAGGAAGAATACTGCGCTGCTGTCCGTAACGCCTATATAAGATAATAAGTGTCTGGCGCAGTTGTTAGATCGGTTACTGCTGCTACAATGGCAGGTTGTTAAGATTTAAGTGAGTTTGAACATGGTGTTACAGCCGGCCCACAGCATCTCCGAGGTAGCAATGAAGTGAGGATTTTCCCGTACGACCAAGTCACGAGTGTGCCGTGATTATAAGGAATCTGGGAAAACACCAAATCTCCGACATGACTGCGAAGGAAGAAGATGCTGCAAGAACGGGACCACCGACAACTGAAGAAAGTCGTTCAACGTGACAGAAGTGCAGATTGCTGCAGATTTCAATGCTGGGCCATCAACAAGTGTCAGAGAGTGAATCATTCAAAGAAACATAATCGGTATGGGCCCCTCTCGTGTACCCATGATGAGTGCACGACACAAAGCTTTACGCCTCGCCTGGGTCTGTCACCGACACTGGACTGTTGATGACTGGAAACATGTTCCTGGTCGGACGAGTCTCGTTTCAAATTGTATCCAGCGGGTGGATGAGCATGGGTATGGAGACAACTTCACCATGGGTCCTGCATGTCAGCAGGGGACTGCTCAAGCTGGTGCAGGCTCTGTAACGGTGTGGGGCGTATGCAGTTGGAGTGATTTGAGACCTCTGATACATCTAGATACGACTCTGACACTTGACACGTACGAAATCATCATGTCTGATCACCTGCATCCATTCACTTCCATTGCGTATTCCGGCGGACTTGGACAATCTCAGCAGGACAATGCGACACCCCACACGTCCATAATTGCTACAGAGTAGCTCCAGGAACACTCTTCTGAGCTTAAACACTTGCTCTGGCCACTAAGCTCCCCAGACACGAACATTATTGAGCATATCTGAGATGCCTTGCAACGTGCTGTTCAGAAGAGATCTCGCCCCCTTTACCCTCCCCCCCCCCCCCCCCCCCCCACGTCCTCCCGGCACTCTTACTGATTTATGAACAGCCTTGCAGACATTAGTCGAATCCATGCCAACTCGTATTAAAAATGGTTTTGAGCACCATCAGTCTCCAGTCTCCTAGAACTTAGACTATTTAAATCTAACTAACTTAAGTACATCATACATATCCATGCCCGAGGCAGGATTCGAACCTGCGACCGTAGCGGTCGCGCGGTTACAGAATGAAGCACCTAGAACCGCTCGGTCACACCGACCGGCGGAATTTTGAATCCCTAACGATTTCCAAAATGGAATTTCCCATGGCCCTAGCTCCAGCAACAATTCCGCGTTGAAAGTCCGTTTATTCGCGTCGTGTGGCAATCATCAAATCGGAACCTTTTCACATGAATCACGTGAGTACAAATTACAGCTCTGCCAACGCACTGCGATTTTATACCTCCTGTACGCAATACTACAGCCATCTGTACATATGCATATCGCTAGCCAGTGACTTTTGTAAGTAATGAGACTGACTGTTTTTCCAGGAACACTTTCAAGAAACGCACCAGATGTGCTTACCATTTCACCCGTGGCTATTAGCCAGAACACGCAGGAGCTTCAATCGTGTCGATGACTCAGCCAGTGCATGTACAGCTCCTGGGAAAGTAACGTTATGCATGTAGCGGCGGTCAAGCGCAGCATCAAGAGCTGTGACAAAATTTTTCCTGCAAACACATGTTGTGTTAGTTTTGCACAGGTATTTATTTGGTTTTGAGAATGGGAAAGAACCATTATAATAAGTCGGAGATCCTGCGCCTGCTCAGGAAGATGAAAATAAGGAGAGGGCCACGGAAATCGTTATCAGTGATACAAGAATTACCACCAGAATGTTTGCAGTCCAACTTGGTGTCAGTAAGGAAATGGCCAGCTCCATTTTAGGGAAAAATTTGCGGAAGAGACATATTTGGTGCCGGTTCGTGCACCATTCAGTGCACAATTCACAGGTACACTTCTCATGCCGCGCGGGATTAGCCGAACGATCTAGGGCGCTGAAGGCGTGAACTGTGGGGCTGGTCCCGACGGAGGTTCGAGTCCTCTCTCGGGAATGGGTGTGTGTGTTTGTCCTTGGGTTAATTTAGATTAACTAGTGTGTAAGCTTAGGGAGTGATGACCTTAGCAGTTAAGTCCCATAAGATTTCACACATTTGAACATTGTTTACACTACTCGTGAAACTGCTTTTAGTATATATCATGTGTGTTCGGACACCTATGCTAATCGCCTATATGGCACCTGCACGCTTTTTTCTAGTTTGGAAAATTAAACGTGCTTTAAAAGAGAAACGTTTCAGTGACACTGAGGATATGCAGTGTGACGCGACCAACAGACAGATGGACTTGTAGCTTTCTTTCAGGAATTTATGTGATCAATGTAAACATTATGTGGAGATGCAAGGGAATTATTTTGAAACCACGTAACAGCTCAGTTGAAATAAAATTAGACGTAAAGCACGTTTCAGCCTAACCTTCCTCGTTAAATACGAAGACAGGACCACAGCCGATGGGACTATTACAATTTTCGACACTACCATCAGCCATAATTTTATTATCAGTTTATTGGCAACCGGTTTCGGCGATACATTTCATCATCAGACCCTCTATTCAAACTGCTGAATTTTCCCGAAATTCATCAGTCAGTACCTCTGTTTGCGGTTTCACCTCGTGTGGTTGCTTACAGGAGCTGATACCGATACCGGTTATTTTCACATGGGATTTTCTGACATGTCTTTCGAGAAATTTCAGTCATTTTGTATTTAGGGGGCCTGATGATCACCAAGTGTGTCGTCGAAACTAGTTGCCAATAAATGTATAATGAAATTACAGCTGACAGAAGTGTTGAAAATTGTGACTCATTACTTATTTGGCGCACTGTCTATTAAAAATTTGTAAATGTGTCTTAGGAAAAATGTGAGGCGACATCTGAGTTGTTTTGGGAACACGTTACAGAAAACAGACAAACTAACCTAGTCAAATGGATGCAGGGTGTGAAACGGCGACATACCGAGTGACACAACAATGTCAACGGATTTCTTGTATTTTCATATTTAATGGTGAAAAGCAAAACAATCGAAGGAAAGGTGGGGAACGCTCGTTGTACCGTAAGTCCTCTGAGCCATACAGCGTTTGTTTTCTTAACAGTACACCTGTGGATGAAGATATAAGCAGGTTTGAATTTACCACGGATTGTGACAGCATTCTGCTTCAGCAGGGGAGCAGAAGATGACGACCGCGTGCCTTTAACGAGAGGTTTCCATCTGCCTCGGTATCAGTAATCTCGTGTCTTGCTCATCTGTAATCGCGCCTCTGCTGTAACCTCAGCGCGAACAGACCTGTGTTTTACGCTAAGAGGCCAGTCTGCCGGTGCGCAGCAGAAGCTGATACCGTATCGCAAGACGAAACAAAACAGTTTTTCATTAAGATGCGGAGGTCTGTTTGCCGTTGGGTCGTTTTACAGCAGAGACGCCGGAAGACCCCTTCTGGGAAACGAATAGTTTTAGCACGGCGTGTTCCAGGAAGAGCGGCTCGCTTATGTTGTGGCGTGGCGGGTTGGGGCGCGGTGTGCTGTGGAGGTCTCTGACCCTGGGAAGAGGCGGCGCTATCGCGGTCCCCGGCTCGACGCCCGGCTTCCTGTTTATCAGGGGCGCAGGTGCCACGGAAGCGCCGCCTTATCACGACCTCAAAAACAGCCCACGTGCAACCCACGTGGCCGCGCGGGTACCTGCCAGAGCTCTGCTGTGTGTGCTCCACCGGGAACGGGGAGTCTCCGGTGCGCAGGTTCCTGCTCTCTTGCTTGACTTCCGGAAGGCAATCGATACGGTTCCGCAGCGGCGACTAACGGACGGAATATCGGAGCAGATTTGTGACTGGATTCAGGACTTACTAGCCATAACTTTCTAGCGGATGGAATCGTGCACGTCGTCGTTTAGGGGACGAAGTCAACAGATGTAAACGTAAAACGTTTTGGATGGTGTTGAGCCAGAGACGTGCAACACTGTTTAAAAGAGTAAATTGCCATTTGACTGTGTATTACTATAAAACTGACAGGTGCTAGGAAAATCGCATAGTCAGCTTAACAGTTCATGCATCCAAGTTGCTGACAAGAATAATATACAGAAGAATAGAAAAGAAAATTGAGGATGTGTTAGATGATGATCAGTTTGGTTTTAGGAAAGGTAAAAGCACCAGAGAGGCAATTCTGATGTTGCGAATGATAATGAAAGCAAGACTAAAGAAAAATCAAGACACGTCCTTAGGACATGTCGATCGGGAAAAAGCGTTCGACAGTGTAAAATGGTTGTAAGATGTTCGAAATCCTGAGAAGGATAGGGGTCAGCTATAGGGAGAGAATGGAAACACACAATATGTTCAAGAGTCAAGAGGGAATAATAACAGTGGGATACCAGGAATGAATTAATCCGTTTAAAAAGGGTGCAAGACAGGAATGTAGTCTTCAATCTACGCATTGAAGAAACGATGATGGAAATGAAAGATAGGGTCAAGATGGAATTAAAACTAAAGGTGAAAAGATATCAATGATACAATTCGCTGATGATATTGCTATCCACAGTGAAAGTGAAGAAGAATTACATGATCTGCTGTATGATATGAAAAATTTAATGAGTACAGAATATGGATTTAGAGTAAATAGAAGGAAAGAGAAAGTAATGAGAAGAAGCAGAAATGAGAACACCGAGAGACTCAACATCACGTTCGATGGTCACGAAGTAGATGAAGTCAAAGAATTCAGCTACCTACGCAGTAAAATAACCAATGACAACCAGAGCAAGAGAGACATCAAAAGCAGACTATCAGAGGCAAAAAGGACACTCGTGGCCAAGAGAAGTCTACTAATACCAAACACTGGCCTTCATTTGTGAAAGAAATTTCTAAGAATTTTGGAGCGCAGCACTGTAAGGTAGTGAAACACGGACTGTGGGAACACCGGAATAGAAGAGAATCGAAGCATTAGGGATGTGGTGCTACAGACGAGTTGAAAATTAAATGGACTGATAAGGTAAAGAATGAGGAGGTTCTGCGCAGAATCGGGGAGGAAAGGAATATGTGAAAAACACTGACATGGAGGAGGGACAAGATGGCAGGAAATCTGTTCAGAGATGAGGGAATGACTTCCGTGGTACTAGAGGGAGCTGTAGAGAGCAAAAGCTGTAGAGCAAGACAGAGAGTGGAATACAGCCACGAAATAATTGAGGACGTAGGTTGCAAGTGCTACTCTGAGATGATGAAGTCAGCACATGAGAGGAATTCGTGGCTGGCCGTATCAAACCAATCAGAAGACTGACGACTCAAGAAAAAATTACTATATTTATGTTCTGCGCTATCTAGTTTTCGACTTTCATGCCATTATCAAGTACAACGCTTAAAGTTGTTAGACCATTATTACGTCGTATCTGTTAAAGCAGTCCAAAACAGGTAAACCAGAAATGAGTCTGGTCTAACAACTTCCAGCGTTGTTCTTGATAATGGCATAAAAGCCTAAATCTTGATAGTACAGTTGATAAATACAGTAATACACAGTCAAGTGGTGGTTTACTCTTTTAAACAAACGTAAAAGTAAATTCTGGGGAACCGCAAAAGGGTCTTACAGGACAGTACTCGAGAACCAGTCACACGAGTTTTTTGTATTTCACTTCTTTCTTTGAAGAATTACATACTCCTTCGATTTTTCAAGTGAGCAAATTTTCTGTACCAAATTTTGTGGAATTATTCTGCAATGCTGATACAGCATGGACTACAAAAAACGCGAAGCATCCAGACGACATGCTGCAATGTCAAGATAACCTCTTACACGGTCACACCATCAGCGGGTATGTAAATCGTCAGTGTTGCGATTCTCTGTGACAGGTGGAACGCGAGCAGAGTGCGTTAATGCTGGTCGTGTTTAGAGTTGTTACCGGGTTTGGTATGGTATCCAAGGGGCGTGAACAGCGTCAGGTGTTGAGTACCGCTGTGTGCAACACGAACGTGCCACGCACTGTTTTGAGACAGCGTTATCAGCAGCTGTCAAAATTTGAAAGTGGTACAGTTTGGGGTCTCCATTTGTCCTGCTAATCGAATAGTGCAGTATCCAGATTTTAGGGGCATTCGCATGTGACAGTGGCTCAGTGATGGACTGTATGCGAACATGAGGGCAGTTATAGGGGTAGGGCTTGTGTCTTGGTCACGTTTTCCTTAGGATGATCATTGTAGGCACAATAATTGAATTTTGGGGTGTTCATTTAACCGTTTCGCTATTTCTCTAATTTCCCATCACATAAATGACAGTACATGATCAATTTATTGAAAAACTGTATCGCAGAGAAAATTTTTCAAAATGTTATGTTTGGCCCAAGTACACTGTGCTCTTGTACCGTGACCCACAACTTAAAAAACGTGGGCAAATCATATATTACTAATAGAGGTCACTAAAAATGAGCACGGGGCTAATAAAATGAACATCCAAATAAACAAACTAAAAAAAAAATTCTTGTTAGCAAAAAAATGGTTCAAATGACTGAGCACTATGGGACTTAACTTCTGAGGTCATCAGTCCCCTAGAACTTAAGAACTTAGAACTACTTAAACCTAACTAACCTAAGGACATCAAACACATCCATGCCCGAGGCAGGTTTCGAACCTGCGACCGTAGCGGTCGCTCGGTTCCAGACTGTAGCGCCTTTAACCACTTGGCCACCCCGGCCGGCTCTTGTTAACAAATTAGACCTAAAAATTGATGTTAATATTTTAAAGCAAAATGTTGCTTTATTGTTTTAAGCCAATGCTGTTGTTGTTGTGGTCTTCAGTCCTGAGACTGGTTTGATGCAGCTCTCCATGCTACTCTATCCTGTGCAAGCTTCTTCATCTCCCAGTACCTACTGCAAACTACATCCTTCTGAATCTGCTTAGTGTATTCATCTCTTGGTCTCCCTCTACGATTTTTACCCTCCACGCTGACCTCCAATACTAAATTGGTGATCCCTTGATCCCTCAGAGCACGTCCTACTAACCGATCCCTTCTTCTAGTCAAGTTGCGCCACAAACTTCTCTTGTCCCCAATCCTATTCAATACCTCCTCATTAGTTATGTGATCTACCCATCTGATCTTCAGCATTCTTCTGTAGCACCACATTTCGAAAGCTTCTATTCTCTTCTTGTCTCAACTATTTATAGTCCATGTTTCACTTCCACACATGGCTAGACTCCATATAAATACTTTCATAAACCACTCCCTGACACTTAAATCTATACTCGATGTTAACAAATTTCTCTTCTTATGAAACGCTTTCCTTGTCATTTCCAGTCAACATTTGATATCTTCTCTGCTTCGACCATCATCAGTTATTTTGCTCCCCAAATAGCAAAATTCCTTTACTATTTTAAGTGTCTCATTTGTTAATCTAATTCCCTCAGCATCACCCGACTTAATTCGACTACATTCCATTATCCTCGTTTTTGCTTCTGTTGATGCTCATCTTATATCCTCCCTTCAAGACACTATCCATTCTGTTCAACTGCCCTTCCAAGTCCTTTGCTGTCTCTGACAGAATTACAATGTCATCGGCGAACCTCAAAGTTTTTATTTCTTCTCCATAGATTTTAATTCCTACTCCGAATTTTTCTTTTGTTTCCTTCACTGCTTGCTGAATGTCTCATTTCTGAGACGTTTGTATTCCTTTTTGCCTGCTTGGCTTACTGCATTTTTATATTTTCTCCTTTCATCAGTTAGATTCAATATTCCTTCTGTTACCCAAGGATTTCTACTAGCCCTCGTCTTTTTACCTACTTGATTGCTGCCTTCACTACTTCATCCCTCAAAGCTACCCATTCTTCTTCTACTGTATTTTTTCCCCCATTCCTGTCAATTGTTCCCTTATGCTCTCCCTGAAACTCTGTACAACCTCTGGTTTAGTCAGGTTATCCAGGCCCATCTCCTTAAATTCCCACCTTTTAGCAGTTTCTTCAGTTTCAATCTACATCTTCCCCTGGAAATGTGTTACAATTTAAAACCTGGTTCCTAAATCTCTGTCTTACCATTATATAATCTATCTGAAATCTGTCAGTATCTCCAGGCTTCCTCCATGTATACAACCTTCTTTTATGATTCTTGAACCTAGTGTTATCTATGATTAAGTTATGCTCTGTGCAAAATTCTACCAGGCGGCTTCCTCTTTCATTTATTAGCCCCAATCCATAGTCACCTACTACGTTTCCTTCCCTCCCTTTTCCTACTACCGAATTCCAGTCACTCATGACTATTAATTTTTGTCTCCCTTCACTATCTGAATAATTTCTTTCATTACATCATATATTTCTTCAATTTCTTCGTCATCGGCACAGCTGGTTGGCATATAAAGTTGTACTACTGTAGTAGGCGTAGGCTTCGTGTCTATCTCGGCCACAATAATGCGTTCACAATGCTGTTTGTAGTAGCTTACCCGTACTCCTATTTTTTTATTCATTATTAAATGTACTCCTGCATTACCCATATTTGATTTTGTATTTATAAACCTGTATTCACCTGACCAAAAATCTTGTTCCTCCCGCCACCGAACTTCACTAATTCCCACTATATTTAACTTTAACCTTTCCATTTCCCTTTTTAAATTTTCTAACCTACCTGCCCAATTAAGGGATCTGACATTCCACGCTCCGATCCGTAGAACGCCAGTTTTCTTTCTCCTGATAACGACGTGTTCCTAAGTAGTCCCCGCCCGGAGATCCGAATGGGGGACTATTTTACCTCCGGAATATTTTACCCAAGTGGACGCCATCATCATTTAACCATACAGTAAAGATGCATGCCCTTGGAAAAAATTACGGCTGTAGTTTCCCCTTGCTTTCAACCGTTCGCAGTACCAGCACAGCAAGGCCGTTTTGGTTAGTTTTACAAGGCCAAATCAGTCAATCATCCAGACCGTTGCCCTTGCAACTACTGAAAAGGCTGCTGCCCCTCTTCAGGAACCACACGTTTGTCTGGCCTCTCAACAGATACCTCTCCGCACCTACGGTGCTGCTATCTGTATCGCTGAGGCACGCAAACGGCAAGGTCCATGGTTCATGCCAGTGTAACATTTCTATATTGTTAACCTCAATTGGCAAATTGCAAATGTTTATTACAAAGCATCATAAGGTATGATCATGGTGCAGTATCACCAACTGGCTCAAGGTACAATTTCCCTCCCTGATCGATAAACGTTAACAGAACGTAAAATAATAAAATAATTGCAAAATTCAAAGCGTGGTTTGTAAGTTAAATCTCTGTCATAATTATTAACTGGTTAACTTTAATTATATTTTTGTGTATGTAGCAGGAATAACATAGAATTAAGAACCTGAAAACTTACTTTTAGGTTAAAGAAAGACAAACGATATATGTAGGAAATTTTAGTAATTGCTCCTTGCTCCTGCAACGAGGGTAATACTCGTTTCACAACAATTCCCGCAAACGTGACATTATTTTGACGTCACGCGCAAAACCGACGACCAGATGATCGACTATAGACTTAGTGACAAGGAAGAATATCGATATTATTGCTCCTCGATTCACTCACAGCAATTTAATCTGTCCTTAGATTCCTCCCTAACTACACACTCGTAAGTCACTACATGTTCGGAAATAAAGAGCCAAATATTTGTGAGAAGGAAGAATATGAATTTTGCTGCTGCTCGTTTCAGACGCAGAAATTTAAGCTGTCCTCTTAGGTTCCTGCCTAAGCAAATACTCGGAAATCGCTAAATATTTAGTTCATTCTTCGTTCTCAGATTAGATTGAATGTGAATAACATCCAGTACTGCATAACATATTTGTATTATATTCGTAAGGAAGCAACAGAACGAGCTAACAACGCTGACATGAAACAAATGGCATGTAACAGGATATGAACCAACAATATTCTTCTCCAGAAACCACGCCGTAAATCATTACGTTAGCAGTCAACCATACGATATTTAACTCCGGTCTTGGTTACCATATTTTATCTCCAAGGGTTGTATCGTCGATCGTTAAAAAGTGACATTTAATGACAATGGTAATGCGTTTGTGATAAAGTTTCAGTGCTCTGCCACAATGACACGGCATATTGCAAAACAAGTATGTTTCATTCTTCATTTTAAATTATTTGTGATAATAACCCACTCCTAAGAGAGCACTCTTTTATGAATGCATTGATGTCAGTGAATCATTACGTGAATTTTATTACAGCGATAATTATGTCATTCCAACAATGACGTGTTTTTGTATACAGGGTGTCTGTCCCACTCGAACCTCCCTGGGCTCAAGGACCCAGGAGAGAAAAACTGCAGTAAATACGACAGTGAAAAATGCACCACATTGTAGAGCATCTCAAAGAATTTATATCCCGCGTCAGAAGTGGCAAGTATCGTCACCAGAGTGCAGCATGGTCGCATGAAGTGAAAATGGCGGCTCCACAGCAGCGCGCGCAAGCAGTAGTGTGGTTTGCAAAACAAAATCGCCGACTACTGTGCAAACAAATTACCGTCGTGTGTATGACTGTGATCCACCTGATGTGAAAACAATTAAGGAATGGTACAGGAAGTTTCTGGCATCAGGAAGTGCTCTGAAACATGCTGGCAGTGCACGTTATGGAGTTTCAGAAGATGCAGTGGAAGGCATCAGACAAACGTTTCTCAGAAGCTCAGGTCAGTCAATTCGTCAAGCATCCAGGCAACTTGATGTACCTCGATCAACATTGCATCGTGTAGTTCACCAGCGTGTTTGTATGCGTGCTTACAAAGTGCAAATTCTACAATATCTGACGCCGAACTACGAACCACGCCGACAACAATTTGCTGCAGATATGCTGCAGCGTATTGATATGGATGCCAGGTTTCTGGAAATATGTTTATTCTTAGATGAGACAACCTTTCATCTTGTGGTGTGTGGCGAAGAGTACATCTGCTATTATTTACATCCACTATGCGTTTCAACAGTCTCGAAATCATAATCAAAAATGTTTTTTTATATTCACGTCGCAGGTAGTGGTGAGATGAAAAGGTTGAACCTCATCGTGCACAGCTGGCGAAATCTGTTAAGTACATACTCATATTTGTAGAAATTGTACTTACTGAGAGACAGAAACTGAATTTTCCCTGTGGTTTGTCGTTCAGTAATTACTATCACTAAACGGTCAACAGACCGAGGTAAAAATATATTAATTATTTATTTGCAAGTTACATGGATCGTTATTGTGACCTCTTGCTATCAAGCGGGAATTACAGTTACAAGGTATTCTCTCAAGCAAAAATTGGGACGAATGTTGGCTGTTTACAAGGCTTTATATTTTTTACATTAATCTTAAACTATTCTTAAATTTTTTGCCTACTGTTACTTATACTTAACTATATTGAGTCTCTTCCTCCCAAAAATCAACCACACACACACACACACACACACACACACACACACATTGTATCATTGCCAATTCAAAGGTTCAACAGGAGCATAATTAGTTATTAAAATCATTGCCTGGCGTAAACACCCATTTAGCATTTTCTAGGTACTAAAGTAAATCCATTCCTTTATCATTCAAGGCAGATATTATCTAGCTATTTTCTGTAAACAGTTCTCACATTCATTATATTTCTCAAAGTCGACTGCTTACTGTAACGAGGTCGCAGAATACCATAATTTGTTGTCAGTGTCCACAGTGTATAGTTAGTAGTTGTCAGTTTAATTAGTTTCCTTGAACCTAACTCGTAATCCTATGATGCAGGCAGCTATAGCACCTGTTAACAGTTGTGGATGGTATACATATAACATACAATCACGACGAAGAACAAGACTTTCATCGTGGTGACTTGAAATTCCTGAAACTATACGTTTAGATGGCAGCACGTTTTAAAAATGAAACATGAGCAATGGGGAAACACCTAGAACAAGAAACTAGAAGCTTTTGAAATGTGGGTCTCATAGGCAGATATTAAATGTTTAACGGATTAAAGCACTGTGAGAGTTAGGTGCGGGAGACGATAGGCAGGGATTACAATGAAACTTGAATTCGCAAGTACAGACTGTCTTTGAAGTGTTGAGATAAACAATGCTACGGTAGGAAAACAGAAGTGTTATCTCTTTCGACCAGTTGTGGGATGGTGGTCACAATCTTTTACTTACCATCTCGAGAAAATGGAATGACTAACTCTTATTTGTTTGCAGATACATGTGTGTTGTCCTGAACACCCTGAAACCTTGGAAGCCCCGGGCCAAGGAACGGTAGCACGCCGGTAGATAGTAAAAACAAAATTGCACAGCCCACTGATGGCCAATAAAAACATAACATTAATTACGCAACTCTGTTTTTTTCGAGGTGGTACGTGAAACTTTGAAACTACCCCTCGTATTTAGGAGACCCATTTATTTACGGCGCAGACTAATTTCGAATGTAGTGAGCAGAGTCTCTTCTTCTCGTACTGAAACTACAGTGTCGTGAGCTGTGCTTTGCGTTTCACGATTGGCAGTTCTTGCTGAATGAGAACAGAGCGAACATTAATACGTCAATGCACTGACATGTATTGATGTTTATTAACATATAAATGATCGGAGGCCTCAGACGTGATTTTATGTCCTGTATAGCAACATATCCATGTAATGGTAAACACACTTTTTCGAAACGACCAAGTCGTACTAGTGGTAAGCATCCAGAGGCACCCGGTAGTTACTGGCATTGCTACATACTTTTACAAGACCAATAAATAATCATTTTGTTACACTGACTTGGCTTCGCTGCGCCTGTATTGCACTACTGGGATCACAGTCCTTTCGTTATAGGGAACAGAAGACTGCAGTCCTCCATTTTCCGCCACTGGCGCCAGTGACGCCTGGCGGCACTCACCAGCACACGCTAACACAGCTGCTCAATAAGCCTGAGTGGCCGACCGGCAGGAGCAACTCGTAGACTTACAGCGAGCGCACTGTGCCCTGACAACGAACGCGTCACTCGCTTTTGAAATTCATCCGTCTCCATCGCTGTAGAGAATCCCTTTTCATTAATTTCATCCATAATGACTATCTATGGAATCTGTGAAAATAAAGGATAAAGTGACTGGTAGCGGATTTTCATCAACATTACGGTTTTTCCTTGTTACTCCTCTACATATGCGACCTGCTTACGACGTTTTGCTGCAATATTTTTGCCGCTCTGAGGCTTATGATTGCAGATGCCAAGGCAAGGAGCAGCTCTTGTATCATCCTCTTCTCCTTCCAGCAACATAAATCATGTTGACAGAATTCCTCAGCTGGATGTTTTGTACTCTTAGTATCTGTTACCTGTATTACGAGATCTCGTCTGTTGATTAGCAACAGAAGCACTCCTAGCTGTACAAGTAGACTTTATTTCTATTGGTACTATTTCGTCAGACAGCTCCGCAAGTTATGTGCCACTAAACAACTGCTTAATAGTAAAGCAACTTTCGTATTAGTACAAGGAGCTCGCTACACAGAGTGATTCTAACATCAAACAAAGAGCTCGCCGGGCCCAGACAAAAGTCGTCAAAAGTTCGCACCAGAACGCTCGAATAAAGGTGCCACTTGTAATACACAGGGTGTCCCATTTACCTTGACCACCCTAAATAGCTGTCTGTCCATATGCAAATGTTTCAAACAAGTTTTCTTTAGCCACCAGAGGGACATCAATTAGCATGATTGCCTTCGTTGTAGCTTTGTGTTTTACAAAGATATGAACAGTGGTATGACTCTTTTTTAAATGGCACCCTGTATTTTTTACTGGTAATCCAATTCCCTCCTAAAGACCTATTCAAAAATGTATCACAGTATACCATTCACTGAACCACAAACTTATTAATTACATAACACAACACTGACTTTGAGCCTGGGACCATAAAATCGTCCACTTGCTCGAGTTATTAGAAGACAAATGAAAACCAAGTAAAAACATAATACAAAATTGACTTTGACTCTCCTGTACCATTTCTCAGGAGTAGAACATTCAAAGATGCACAAAGTGGTGACCCTGGACACCGATACGCTGGTGCACTTGTTGTATGAAAGAATTATTTACTGCTTCCAGTGTTGTCTGCTGAAAAGAATTACAAGCAAGCACGATACGTTCCTGCATATCCTCTGGAGTTGTTGGAATGTCGCGATAGACAACGTCTTTAATGCATCACCAAAGAAAGACGTTCAGAGTATTTAAATCAGGAGACCTAGAAGGCCAAGTAACTCTTCCTCGTCGACCAATCCATCTGGCAGGACATCTTCGCTTCAGAATACGGCGTGCACCCAAGGCATGATGTGCTGGACATCCATCGTGTTGACACCACACAAGCATTCCGGTTCTTAGAGGCACTTCATCCAGAAGAGTAGGAAGAATTCGTCTAAGGAAGTTGGCATACGCTGCGCCGTTTAGACTACTGTTGGTGAAATAAGGGCCAATAATTGCAGAACCAAGCATCCCACACCAGACGTTAACTCTCCATTGACGCTGATGTTCCACCTGTCTAAGCCATCGTGCACTGTCGCTGGACCAATAATGCATGTTCCTTGTATTTGCCTGACCTTTGTTTGAGAAGGAACATTCATCGGTAGATAGAACATTGGAGAAGAAGTTCGGGTTGACGAGGATTTGCTGCTGTGCCTACTGACAAAACTGTACACGATTCTGGAAATCATTCCCATGCAATTCTTGATTTAGGCGTACATGGTAAGGACGGAACCGGTCACATGTGAGAATACGATGTACACTGGTTTTAGGAATGCCAATCTCATGTTCGAGCTGTCGTGTGCATACATGAGGATTCATAGCAACGGAAGTGAGAACAGTAAATTCGGCAGCTTAGTCTGTGCGAGTGCTACGACGATTGCGTTGTCGTGGGTTGAAACTTCCCGTTTCCTGAAGCGTAGCAAATAGACAGGAAAACTTTCGCCTACCTTCAAGAAAAACAATAAAAGAAACGTTATGTCGATGCAGTTTGTAGGAAGGACAGCCTTTACTGTATGCCTACTCTACACTAAAGGACTAAACTACTGTACTAAATATACTTGTACATAAGGAAACAGTATTGCAATTATTGTTATGCTACTTACAATCCCCATAGATGAATAGTTCTTCTACCTTCTCTTCGTTGGTGTACTTCCTACTCACACAACTCTTCAACTGACGATGGCTAACGGAATAACGAGTGTACATTCTGCATGTTTACATTTGTCTTCTGTCAACGTCAGCACGTGGATGTGTCCCATTACCCCGAGGATCTGCACTAAGCGCTGGGAGTCTCCACGTCGGTGTTCTGTTATGTAATTAATAACGTTGTGTTGCAGTGAATGATACACTGTGATACGTTTTTGAATAGGTCTTTAGGAGAGGACATCAATTACCGAATAAAAAATACAGGGTGCCATTTATAAAAGTCTTACCGCTGTTCATATCTTTGTAAAAAACAAAACTGCAATGAAGGCAATCACTCTGATTGATGTCCCCCTGACGGCTAAGGAACATTTGCTTGAAACATTTTGTGATTTGCATCTGGACGAACAGTTATTTAGGTTGACAAGATAAATGGGACACCCTGTATATGGGGTGTTGCGGTAATAAAATATAAACTGTGTCCTGTAGCAAGATACAAGTATAATAAGTCTGTCCCTGTCTCTTTAGTTTTGATAACGTATATCCTAAGGGAAAAAAAACCGAATGGGATGGAAATCGCAGACGTTATGTAATGTACAGCTAAATGGTTACAATTGCAGTAAAATTGGATGACATATTCAAGAGAAAGAGCTTTACAATCTGAGCATGTCAGTGCGTTTGTCTCTCTGGGCATTATGAAAGCAATTATTAGGCTTGAAACTGATTGATACATTTCTTGGATATCCTCCTGAAGGGTACCGTGTCGAGTTCTGTTCTTGGCGCGTTACATGGTCAAAATCCTGAGCTGGTTGTAGGGTTCTGTCCATAATAGTCGAAACGTTCTGAATTGGGGAGACATCCAGCGACCTTGCTGGCCTAGGTGTGGTTTAGCAAACATGAAGAAAAGCGGTAGAACCTCTCGCCGTGTGTGGGCGTGTTTTATCTTACTGAAATGTAAGCCCAGGATGGTTTGCCACGATGGGCAACAAAATGTGGCCCAGAACATAGTCGACGTACCGCTGTGCTGTGTGGATGCTGCGTTTGACAATCAGAGCGGTCCTGCTATGAAAAGAAATGGCCTCTCACACCGTCACTCCTGGTTGTCGGCCGTATGGCGGGTGACAGTGAGGTTGGCTTTCCATTGCTGTATGGGCCGCCTTCACACACGTCTACGGCCAGGAATGTCATTGACTGGAGCAGAACTGTCTTCTGTGATGAGTCCCAGTGATCAGCGACGAAGCGTGCTTGCGAATATTAAAAAGATTTAATTAAATAATGAAGAATTTTAAGAATGGTCACAAACAGTCTCGACTTGAAAAACATTTATTTTGAGGTAAAGGGCCTCGGTCCGTTTTTGACCATCCTTAGACCGTCATACCATAATAGTAGATGGTGGTGGTGAGTGGAGCTGGTGTTGTAACTCACTGAAGAAAGTTATTTTTAACTGATAACAGAACAAGTCAAATTACTTTGGGTTATTGTTCATTTTGCAAGTTACACACTTCCCTATCAATGCCCACATTCATCCAGTCTCATTTACCAGTTATATTTGTTTCACATCAACATCAAAATAACGATTACTACGTTGAGTTTGAACATTAGCCAAACAAGAAAGCTTTCGCATTTTACCTTCCACTATTAACATGTTTCTCAACAACACTGTATTAGCCATAAATCATCAATCCAGCGCGCCTTTCCGCAAAATAGCTTATTTACTGAAATACGTTTCTTTTACAAGCCGACGTGACACTTTCAACTACTGATTCCACTTTCTACCGTATTCTTGCCACTAATTATCCGCGACGCGTCTGCTCACGACCGCTCCATGCGGGACCCCAGCACAGGCTCTCCTCGCACACACCAAGACAGCGCGTGACCACAACGCTGGTGCATTATTATCATTATACAGCAACGCAGTGCTCCCCCAGAGACAAAGTGTGCTTGGCTCCGAAAGCTCCAGAAGCCGGCCATACGTGAGGAGTACAATATCGATACCCTACAACATCAAAAATACCAACTCCTTTATACACTGGCGTGCACAGTTAGTTGCCATCCGTATACTCTTGCATTGTTGGCACTGCAAGTTCTTCCGGTATTCTTGATAAAAGGAATACGCTCTTTGGTGCTTACATCTGCCCACAAACTGAAATTTATTTTTTTCAAATGATCTTCTGCTATAAAATACTGAATAGAAAATAAAACATTCTGCTAAAACTATGGAATACGTCATCATGTTATTTGTGTATATGCATGATAAAACTTTGGAATACGTAATCATGTTATTTGTGTATATGCGTGGATATTATTAAATCTTCAAAATCTTAAGGGAGATTTCTAGGCATAGTCAAAAAACAAAACTAAGTATCCGAATCACCACATACAAAATCCGTATTTAGTAAATACATACTGCCGGCCGGTGTGGCCGTGCGGTTCTAGGCGCTACAGTCTGGAACCGCGTAATCGATACGGTAGCAGGTTCGAATCCTGCCTCGGGCATCGATTTGTGTGTTGTCCTTAGGTTCGTTAGGTTTAAGTAGTTCTAAGTTCTAGGGGACTGATGACCTTAGAAGTTAAGTCCCGTAGTGCTCAGAGCCAATTTTTGAAATACATACTGTACATAAATGAGGGTAATAACGATTTCTTTCTCTATTTAGGTCAAGTTCCTGAAGTAGTGAAAAATATGTGTAGTACATTTGCTTAAGTTTCTGTGTGTCCCAACTACTTTTAGTTCTTGTATATATCAAAAGACGTTCATATATATATGATGGAGCTTCTCCGCACCCGCACCGACATGATGGCCAACACAAAAGGTTAACGCCACTTTGTATATTGGTTAGTTTCCACTAAGTGAGGTCTCCCAGAACGTGGATACTGTGAAGTTTGCGTACGTCTGATTATGATTAACCATTAATATGCGCTCATCTGGAGATAGATTGGGTCGAAACTTGAACGAAAGGTAGCGGTATGAAGGGCAGAGAAAAAAAATGTTACATGGGAAATGCCAAGGTGCAAAAAAGTCTGCTACAGTCTGGTTCGGTTGTAGGAGCAGCAGCGCTTTCCTTGGTGCCTGCTACAGGTCATGCAAGGGTAGGCTTTGTTAGTAGTGGGTATCATGCCGGCGGGTACCTTTGACGTTGTGCAGCGGTGTTACTCGGCAACTGCACCTGCGTACCGGTGTTGGCTTCTCGGTCAGCATCAGCAAGCCTGTGACAGTTGGGTTCTTCATCAGTTGGTGTCCGATAGGCCATAAACCGGACTCACAGAGTGGGGTAGTGTTGGCGGTTTGTTGGTGATTCAGTGCGCGATCGTGTCGGCTTCCCTGCTGTTGGCTGTTGGTCGGCTGTGATAGGAGCTGGCATATCTACTCAGTATTGCTGATATGCAGGGGCTTGCCGATGCTGTCGCTTGTAAGTGCATGTTAGCTCGCCGTAGGTGGTTATGCCCCAGCTAGCAATGTCTTTGGCCGCTTATGCTTCCACCTATGGTTGTGATCACAGTTTCCCAGAGTAATGATGAAAGGATTGTTCGAGTGTCTCGAGATCCTGTATAGTCGTGTGGCGGTTTTTTTTTCTTTAATCTTCCTTTAGGGTTTCAAGGCGGTATTCATTGTGACCTGGGTTCGATTCCCGGCGGGGTTAGGGATTTTCTCTGCCTCGTGATGACTGGGTGTTGTGTGATGTCCTTAGGTTAGTTAAGTTTAAGTAGTTCTAAGTTCTAGGGGACTGATGACCATAGATGTTAAGTCCCATAGTGCTCAGAGCCATTTGAACCATTCATTTCGAAGATCCTCGGTGCGTATGGAATATTTATATTCTTATTTATACACAGCCAGGAACAATATTACTTTCGCATTACGCAAATTTAGTAACTAAAATGCAGTAATTCTTTTATATTATTCTGAGGTGGCACATAGTGTTTATATCTATTCACTATATTCAGTGCAGCAAGGAACTTAAGAAAATA
This sequence comes from Schistocerca gregaria, assembly GCF_023897955.1. Classification (NCBI taxonomy): domain Eukaryota; kingdom Metazoa; phylum Arthropoda; class Insecta; order Orthoptera; family Acrididae; genus Schistocerca; species Schistocerca gregaria. Next base: position 798,800,191 of record NC_064921.1, on the reverse strand, counting down.
CTTCTTCATTACTTACAAATATCAGAGTCCAATCATATACAAATTGACCTTCAAAAGTTACCACCAAGCTTTCATTCAAACTTAGCGAAAACTAAACAATGCATTCTGTTTACTTTCAGTCTCTATTATGGTTTGTGAAAAGCTAATAAAGTCTGTAGTGTTTACTGGAATTTCACTTAATGTTAACCAAATGACTTCTACAAGTATGTACTATTTAAAAAAATTAGTAAATCAGAAAGTTGAATGGAATAAACTAATCAGTGCAGAATACAGATTAAAAGTGGCTTGGATTTTTTTATTTCTTTATTTTTACGGTGCACTAATGTCCTTACTAAGCGTACTTATAGACTTCATTTGAAAAAAAAATTTTCCTCTGCAAGTGGCTCTCAACATTATTCACATTGTCCACAGTTGTCATGGTATCTTCGATTACTATCACAGGTCCCATGGAGGCCAAGGTGAATATCCTTCCTCGTTAGCATAATACTGTTCTCGGTGGCCTGCTTCCGTGACGTGGTGTTCGTTTCCAGCGACTGTTCGCCAGCATGCTGTCGTGTCTGGACAGGACCATCCACCTGGTGCAAATACGGAACGCGAATCGTCCGATCAGGCGACTCGTTAGCATAGTTCCACAGTCCAATGTCGATCCTGTGACCACGGTAATCGTAACTGACGATATCGTTGGGTCAACATGGGGATACGTAAGAGCTGTCCGCTGGGGTGACATGTGTTCAGCAGACTACGCTGAACAGTGTACTCCGAAACCCTTGTGCCTCCACCAGCACTGTACTCTGCCGTCAAATTTGCGACGGATCGCAGCCTGTTCTGCTTTACTGAGCTTGCACGTTCAGTGAGGTGCAGACGTCCCACACCTTGTCGATTGTCACCTACTCCGAGTTTAACCGCGCTTCAGCCGCTTTCCATAGGCGCTCGCCACAGTGGCAAGCAAACGGCCGACAAATTTTGCCGTTTCCCAGATGTTCCCTCCAAGACGCTGAGCAATAATGGGTCTGTCCTTTCTCAAAATCGCTTATATCAGTGAATTTCCCCATTTGTGACGACTCCCGCAGCTAGAATGATTCCCCATTTGTCTCTGCTCGCTTGTATATTTTCTTTGCCGCACTCTATGTCCATAACGCCAGCAGGTGGCATTCAATCACGCGGTGGACAGTGGTGATGCGATTTAGGTTCATCAGTGTATTGCGCACGCAACCTCGACGAGGTAGCCAGCTGCTGTGGCCGAGGGGTTCTAGGCGCTTGTGTCCGGAACCGCGCAGCTGCTACGGTCGCAGGTTCGAATCCTGGTTCAAATGGTTGTAATGGCTCTGAGCACTATGGGACTTAACTTCTGAGGTCATCAGTCCCCTAGAACTTAGAACTACTTAAACCTAACTAACCTAAGGACATCACACACATCCATGCCCGAGGCAGGATTCGAACCTGCGACCGTAGCGGTCACACGGTTCCAGACTGTAGCACCTAGAACCGCTCGGACGGCTCGAATCCTGCCTCGGGCATGGTTGTGTGTGATGTGCTTAGGTTAGTTAGGTTTTAGTTCTAAGTCTAGGGGACTGATGACCTCAGATGTTAAGTCCCATAACGCTTAGAGCCATTTGAACCATTTCGACTAGATAGTTGATGCGTGCTGATTAATAGGTAGACATAGAAATACACTGACCAGCGAAAGCATTGTGACCATTACCCACTGCAAGGTTGAATGCCTCCTGATGGCGTTGCTGGCACGTGACGCAGTAATAAAAGTTTGTAAGCCGATCAGAGGCGGATGGGAGATTACCCTAGTGTAGATATGCGCTGCAAATGAAGAAATGCACTCAGATAAGCGACTTCTCCAAAGGGCAGATTATTATTCCACAGACCCTGTGAACGAGTATCTCGAAAATTGTGAAGCTGGTTGAATCTTCACTTGCTACTGCCGTGAGGGTAAACGGAAAGTGACAGACGGACAGTGAAACTACCACTAGACCCTAAATAGCTAGACGTACGCGACTCTCCACAAAACTTGCTGTTTGGAGGCTTTTCTGCTTGTTCTTGGCACCTCTGGCAAATGAGCACAATGCCGCTGGCCGCACAAGTGTTTTTATTAAAACTGAAATTCTTCCAGCTGTACTTAAGGTTTTATTTTTACTTCGCTACTAGTTTCGACGTTGCGCCAACGCCATCTTCATGAAGATGGAGTTGACGCAAAATCGAAAGTAGTAGCGAATTAAAAATAAAACCTCTTGTACAGCTGGAGGAATTTCATTTTTAATAAAAATTATACCAGCTGTGTCCCACCTTCATCCAGTTTAAATATGGATGTACGAAGATCACATGTGTTTTGGAGTGCACCATTCAGCGCACATTGTTGAACAACAGTGTTCACTTGTTGGCCCGGCAACATGGTCAGTTGTGATTGTAGTGTGTAGGAACCATCGAGATTAAACTGTGTATCATTGGAAACGTGACGGCTTGTCGGATGAATCACGTTTTCGCTGCACCAGGTCGATGGTCGTCTACACAAACTCCGTCATCTAGGCTACCGGCTGCTCGAAACGTGCACCGCGCCACGGACGCAGGCTGGTCGGAGCTGTATTATGCTACGATAGAAATGCGTGGCGGAGAGTACTTAGCATGCAAAGTCTGTAACATTTCACCTAATTGTTATTCACAGGTATCAAATTTAAACCATTTTAACATTTCACCTGGTTGTATAAAGGAGTACGAATGTTAAGCTGTTTTAACTTGTCAAAATCGTGTTTATATGCCACCTGAAGTACACACACATATATTCGACACCTCAAAACAAACGCCTCCAAATCCTTTAAATAATTACTCTGTAATAATGTTGTTACGATGTATATTCTATGTACTTTGCGATTATGTCTTCTCTTCTGCTATACGAACTTTGCATCCAGCAGATTCCAGGCGCCACATTTGTTTACAAATGTGACAGTATACATGTGATGTGTTACGACAGCGAATAGGAACCTGTGACCACTGGAGGTACTCTATTTTACTTATTTTATTTTTACCATTAGATATCAGTTTAATTTTTTGTCAGAAGAAATCCAAAACCATGTTCTGAAGTAGTGTCTTGTTTCTCCATTAGGCAGTGATACAAGTTCCTCCAAAAATCGTAACACAACGCACACACAAATGTCGTACTAAATAACGTAAATCCATCCGATGATGGAAGTTACAACCTTTGAAACGCGTCGTGGAAATAAATAAAACGGTGACTGGTAATAGTAAACTTGTTTCATTTCATACCACATGTCATGTTTCTTCCATTTCGAGTCCAATACGGACTGCAGGCAGAAAGCCTGATTAAATACCAATGTGCTTCTTGTTTTCACAACCATCTTCCCGAGATACTTCTTGAAGAGCGAGTATGATATTTTTCATTTCTCTGTTTTCCAAGCGACTCCAGTTGCCATTGTCGAAGTACACAACTAACTGATGAAATATCGATTTACGACACTGGATATACAATGGCGAGGGTCGTACTACAAATCCCGATGTTATTCTCTAGTTATAGGGTTTCTGTGGTTGTCACTTCAGAAGACATCCTCTGAAAAGAGGGCGGGACGTTTACTGCCCCACGGGATCCTTTGTGCTCTGCTATAAGCAACTGTTGTCACGCTCTAACGACAGCGTCGTCAATGGGGTGATCTAGACCCTAACCGCCCTTCCCCCATTCTCTGAATGTAGACAAAGCCAGAGCTTCTCCAAACAGCAGCCAGCGATTTCTGCGAATAGCATCGACCCGCTTCACCTTTGTACGAACATCTGATAAGTCGGTCGTGATAACGGCCGCCTATCGACGCCACTCCCTGAAATGTTTTTGTCTCAACCGCCAGCAGTGCCGTGTATTTGTTGTTTTAATGCAGAGCCAGATATAACATTGCTCTAAAGGGTGTTTTCCACAACAGTGAGTGACATGTGCCTTCTTGAGGGGATTCTTACAGATTGTGTAGACTCGACATACTGTGAAATACTGAACTTCACGACTTGTCCGTATAAATCGGTTTAGCCGTAGTGCATACATGGGTATCCTCCATTCAAAACGAGGTTTGAAATCATGTTAGACGTTTATGTCTCCGGGATTTACTGTTGTTGTTGCGGTCTTCAGACTGAAGACCGGTTTGATGCAGCTTTCCACGATACTCTATCCTGTACAAGCCTCTTCAGCGCTGCGAAACTACTGCGCCCTTCATCCATCTGAACCTTCTTCCTGTACCCATCTCTTGGTCCCCCTCTACAAGTTTTATCAATCACACTTACTTCCATTTCCAAACAGAGGATTCCTTAATGCCTCAAGATTTGTCATGTCAAATGATCCCTTCTGTTACTTAAGTTTTGTCATAAATAGCAGCCGGCCGGTGTGGCCGTGTGGTTCTAGGCGCTACAGTCTGGAGCCGAGCGACCGCTGTGGTCGCAGGTTCGAATCCTGCCTCGGGCATGGGTGTGTGTGATGTCCTTAGGTTAGTTAGGTTTAATTAGTTATAAGTTATAGGCGACTGATGACCTCAGAAGTTAAGTCGCATAGTGCTCAGAGCCATTTGAACCATTTGAACCTTAAATAGTAAGTCTTATTCATTTGGCTGAAACTCGCTAATTGGCAACGCTAAACGGGCAGGCGTTTTACAACTGTGAAAGAATCATCATCTTTGAAATGGCAGTGTGCCAGTATTGGCCAGGAGATCTTCTCTGAGTTATTCTGCCGACTGGTACATATTTTTTCCCCCAATCTGTCACCGATGGCTAGACGTTTGTCGCCTGTACAGATCCGTGCACAGATACAGCAAGTGTGGGTTCATTAAACGTGCTGCCCTAATAAAAGGTAAATTTCACATCTGAACAGTACATGGAGTTGCGCTGTTTTTGCAAGACAGCCGTTCACTGCCTTTATACTACACTCGCGTCGGTTCACGTTGCCAGATATATCGGCTATAATTTTGGAGGTGTTACAGAGGATTGTTAGAAATTGGGTGGACTGATAAGGTAAGGAATGAGGAAAGGAATTGGAGAGGAAAGGAATATGTGGAAAGCACTGATAAGAAGAAGGGACATGATGATAGAACATCTATTAAGACACCAGGGAATGAGTTCTATGGTACTAGAGGGAGCTGTATTGGCCAAAAACTGTAGAGGAAGACAGAGATTGGAATACATCCAGCAAATAATTGAGGACGTAGGTTGCAGGTGCTACTCTGATATGAAGAGGTTGGCACAGGAGAGGAATGCATGGCGGGCCGCGTCAAACCAGTCAGAAAAGGCATGACCAAAAAAAAAAAAATATTCTGGATCAGTCGGTGCGTACACAAATATCAAATAACATGCTATTACTGGCCTTCTTCACTGTCACAAAAAATGTTCAAATGTGTGTGAAATCTTGACTGCTAAGGTCATCAGTCCCTAAGCTTACATACTACTTAAACTAAATTCCTCTAAGGACAAACACACTCACCCATGCCCGAGGGAGGACTCGAACCTCCGCCGGGACCAGGCGCACAGTCCATGACTGCAGCGCCCTTGACCGCTCTGTCTTCATTGTAACATGTGGTGTATACGGGGATGGAGACAGACTATGGAAAACACGTCCGTCCGCCGCAATCGCCCAGAAGTACGTGCCGCCTTTCCACAGAGTTAGGTTGTTGAGTCTGAGAGAGGAAGAACGTCGTTTGCTCCTCGCAGAGCCGTCTGTTGGTCCCGCCCTATCACCTGGGATCTTCAGTCGTGAAAGGTCAGTGGCGGGCAGGCCGCTGGAGGAGGTGGCGGGCGTGTGGCAGCCGTTAGGGGGCCCGCAAGACGACCCGAACGCTAGTCGGGGGAACCTCCAGTCCGGAAGACGGCGTCTGTCCATTGTTATTTACGTTCTGCGCCGTTTCACTGAATCGACTGAGGCATATTCCAGGATAGCTCTTGTTGAGGTCACGCTCACTTTCCTCAACCTTTCTTCAACAAATCGGAGCTTGTACTCCACGTCTGATGACCTTGATGACGGGACGTTAAATGCTAATTTCCCTTCCTTTCTTGAGAGTGTTCTGACTCCACAATAGCTCTTCTTTCCATTTAGAATAAAAGAAGAAGACATTCTTAAGATCCATAGGGGCAATCAAATGTAAACGAGACAGATGGGAAAAAAGGAAATACATTGAAACTTCCTGGCAGATTAAAACTGTGTGCCGGATCGAGACTCGAACTCGGGACCTTTGCCTTTCGCTGGCGAAGTGGTAGAGCACTTTCCCGCGAAAGGCAAAGGTCCCGAGTTCGAGTTCGGTCCGGCACACAGTTTTAATCTGCCAGGAAGTTTCATATCAGCGCACACTCCGCTGCAGAGTGAAATCTCATTAAGGAAATACATTGGTTATTACTTCAAAAGTAATCCCCATAACTGTTAATATATTTATCCCACTGTGAGACAAGAGGGTCAATACCTTGACGGGAAAGTGTCTGCAGTACCCAAGCGTGCACCTCTTCGTCCTAAAGAAATCGACGACCACCAACGTCTTTCCTCTGGGCTACAGACATATGGAAATCGCATGGGAAGAGATGACTGCTAGCGAAATACCCGAGCACAGCTTGCCAAGGCTGTTTCGACTGTGCTGCAGAAGGTGCTCTGGGAAGTTCTTGCACTTCCTCCGTATAGTCCCGAACTCTCCGCATATGATTTCCTCAAAAAAAGACTTTCGTGGGCATCGATTTATTTCGGACGAAGAAGATGTGTACGCTTGGCTACCGCAAACATTTTTCCTTGAGAGCACTGACCGTCTTGTCTCACAATGGGTTAAATGTATTAAGAGTTACGACGATTACTTTTGAAATAATAAGCACCTTAGCCGGCCGCGGTGGTCTCGCGGTTCTAGGCTCGCAGTCCGGAACCGTGCGACTGCTACGGTCGCAGGTTCGAATCCTGCCTCGGGCATGGATGTGTGTGATGTCCTTAGGTTAGTTAGGTTTAAGTAGTTCTAAGTTCTAGGGGACTGATGACCACAGTAGTTGAGTCCCATAGTGCTCAGAGCCATTTTTTGAATAAACACCTTATTTACCTGTTTACGATCTACCTCTTTTTTCGTTTGACTGCCCCTTATCGCATGCTTAATACCATAAAGTATACAACTAAAATACACTGCCTGACAAGAGGTGTGAAGCACAAAAAAGACAAAGTTGGATGTCGGTGTAACTTCGTACACGTACAAACGTTCGGCGGCTGTGTGCGTGACTGGACTACCAACAGACTGTGACTGTAAGAACGCCTCCAGAGTGCATTAGACTTCTTCGTATTTAGAGATGTTGCCAGCTTTGGTCTAGGTGTAGCTTCTTTGAGTCATAATCAAAACGTTCTCGGTCCCGGGCTTGAAACCCGCCACCGCTTAAATTATGATTAATAATCAACATTGGCGGCCGAAGACTAACGGCATAAGAAGACACCTGGATTCCACCAACGGCCTTGTCAAAGAGGGCGGAGGAGCGGACAGAGATTTAGGACACCTTCTTGTCTTGGGGGTGGGAAACTGCCCATAAAGGCGGAAGAATCAGCAGTAATCAACGGCATGAGGATGCAGAAGGCAATGCAAAGGACTACATTAAAGATACGTAACGTGTATCCACAGGACATGTGACCTGTAATTGAAAAAGTGTCATGATGATCTCTCCATTGACAACTGACTCCGGAGTAGTCCCTCATTCGAATTTCCGGGAGAGGACTGCCAAGAGGGAGGTGGCCATGAGAAAAAGCATGAATAATCACCGAAAGGATAACGTCCTACGAGTCGGGGCGTGGAGTGTCAGAAGCTTGAACGTGGTAGGGAAAATAGAAAAACTGAAAAGGGAAATGCAAAGGCTGATTCTAGACATAGTAGGGGTCAGTGAAGTGAAATTGAGAGAAGACAAGGATTTATGGTCAGACGAGTATAGGGTAATGTCAACAGCAGCGGAAAATGGTATAACAGGAGTGCGATTCGTTATGAATAAGAAGATAGGGCAGAGAGTGTATTACTGTGAACATTTAGTGATAGGGTTATTCTTATCTGATTCGGCAGCAAACCAACACCGGCAACGACAGTACAGGTATACATCCCGACGTCGCAAGCTGAAGAGCTAGAGAAAGTATGTCAGGATATTGAAAGGGTAATACAGTACGTAAAGGGGGACGAAAATCTAATAGTCATGGGAGACTGGAATGCAATTGTAGGGGAAGGAGTGGAGGAAAAGGTTACAGGAGAATACTGGCTTGGGACAAGGAATGAGAGAGGAGAAAGACTAATTGAGTTATGTGACAAGTTTCAACTAGTAATAGCGAATATTCTGTTCAACAATCACAAGAGGAGGATGTATACTTGGAAAAGGCCGGATGATACGGGAAGATTTCAGTCAGATTACATCATGGTCAGATAGAGATTCCGAAATTAGATTCTGGATTATGAGGCGTACCCAGGAGCAGATACAGAATGTCTCTGAGCACTACGGGACTTAACATCTGAGGTCATCAGTCCCTTAGACTTAGACGTAGTTAAGCCTAACTAACCTAAGGACATCACACACATCCATCCCCGATGCAGGATTCGAACTTGCGACCGTAGCAGCAGCGCTGTTCCGGACGGAAGCGCCTAGAACCGCTCGGTCACAACGGCCGACGCAGATATAGACTCAGATCACAATTTAGTAGTGCTGAAGAGTAGGCTGAATTTTAAGACATTAGTCAGGAAGCATCCATACGCAAACAAGTGGGATACGAAAATACTAAACAATGACGAGATACGCTTGAAGTTCTCTAAGGCTGTAGATAAAGCAATAAAGAATAGTCCAGTAGGCACTACAGTTGAAGATGAATCGACATCTCTAAAAAGGACAATCACAGAAACTGGAAAGAAAAACACAGCAAAGAAGGTAATTATAAAGAAACCATGGGCAACAGAAGAAATACTTCAGCTGATCGATGGAAGAAGGATGTACAAAAATGTTCAGGGAAGTTCAGAAATACAAAAATACAAGTTGCTGATCAGTGAAATTAATAGGAATTGCAGGAAAGCTGAGACGAAATGGCTGCATGAAAAGTGCCGAGAAATCGAAAAAGAAATGATAGTCGGAAGGACTGACTCAGCGAATAGGAAAGTCAAAACAATTTGAGGTAAAATTAAAAGCAAGTAACATAAAGAGTGGTAACATTAAGAGTGCAACCGAAATTCCATTGTTAAATGCAGAGGAGAGAGTCTGACGACATACCTTCTGACTTTCGGAATTCGCACAATCAGCCTTACAGCTAATGCATCCAAGTTGCTGACAGGAATAATATACAGAAGAAGGGAAAAGAAAATTGAGGATGCGTTAGGTGACGATCAGTTTGGCTTTAGGAAAGGCAAAGACACCAGAGAAGCAATTCTGTCGTTGCGGTTGATAAGGGAAGCAAGACAAAAGAAAAATCAAGACACGTTCAAAGGATCTATCGTTCTAGAAAAAGCGTTCGACAATGTAAAATGGTTCAAGACGTTTGAAATTCTGAGAAAAATAGGGGTAAGCTATAAGGAGAGACGGGTAATATACAATATATACAAGAACCAAGAACGAATAACAGGAGTATACGATCAATAACGAATTGCTCGGATTAAAGTGGATGTAAGACAAGGGTGTAGCCTTTCGCCTCTAATGTTCAACTTGTAGATCGAAGAAGCAATGGTGGAAATAAAAGAAAGGCTGAAGAGTGGAATTAAAATTCAAGGCGAAAGGATATCAATGATACGATTCGTTGATGACATTGCTACCTTCAGTGAAAGTGAAGGAGAACTACAATATCTGCTGAATGGAATGAAGAGTCTAATGAGTTCAGAATACGGATTGAGAGTAAATCGAAGAATTAAGAAAGTAATGAAAAGTAGCAGAAATGAGAACAGATAGAAACTTAACATCAGGATTTATGGTCACGAAGTTGATGAAGTTAAGAAATTCTACTACTTAAGCAGAAAAATAACCAATGACGGATGAAGCAAGGAGGACATCAAAAGCAGACTAGCACTGCCAAAAATGGAATTCCTGGCCATGAGAAGTCTACTAGTATCAAACATAGGCCTTAATTTTGAGGAAGAGATTTCTGAGAATGTACGTTTGAATCACAGTATTGTATGGTAGTGAAACATGGAATTTGGGTAAAAAGGAAGAAAGGGGGAATCGAAGCTTTTCAGGTGTGGTGCTACAGACTAATGTTGAAAATTAGGTGGGCTGATAAGGTAAGGAATAGCTAGTTTCTGCACAGAATCGGAGAGGAAAGGAATATGAGGAAAACACTGAAAAGGAAAAGTGGCAAGAGGATAGGACATCCGTTAAGACATCAGGGACTGGCTTCTATGGTACTAGAGGGAGCTGTAGATGGCAAAAACAGTAGAGGAAGACAGAGATTGGAATACATCCAACAGATGATTGAGGACGTAGGTTGCAAGTGCTACTCTGAGATGAAGAGGTTGGCACAGGAGAGACAATTTGCGGCGGTCAGCATATAACCAGTCGGAAGGCTCACAACAACAACAACAAAAAATCCAGGTTTGGTAGGGTCTATAAGGAACGTGTAGAGCGATCACTGTGGAGCACACTGAGATGCCGCGTAAGCCAATGAGGCAGTGTTATCAGCACGTAACACAGTTTTTGGACCCTCATTGTGGACTCCTTTTCACCAGCCGATCGAATCGTGAAATAATCAGATTTGCAGGGCATTCGAATGTAACAGTAACCCAAGGTTGAACAGCACGGAAACGTGAGGTTCTGGTGGACTACGTATAACTACCACAACCGACCATCGCCGTTTTGTGGACCAAACACATTGTGACACCGTCACCTCTGTGCCTGGCATCCGAGTACAAGTGATGGACACCTTGCAACATTATGTCTCGTCCCGCACAACTGGCTGGAGAGTAACAGCAATTGGATTGTGGAATTACCGTCCATTGCGCAGGTTGCCATTAACATCACAACACAAATATCCACGTTTGGCGTGTTGCCCTGCATCGCTGAACGGAAATCGGTAATGTGATTTATATGTGCAGAAATATTGGATGATTTATTCAAGAAAAAGAGCTACACAAACTATGCGAGTTAATAACGCGTTGATCCAACTCTGCCCTTATGTAAGCAGTTGTTCGGCTTTGTACTGAGTGACAGAGTTATTTGATTTCTTCCTGGGAAATACAGTGCCAAGTTCTGTGCAACTGGCGCATTTTATGGAGAAAATCCTAGATGGTTGGTGTGCCCTGCCCATAATGTTCCAAGCGTTCTCAACTGGGGAGAGATCCTGACACCTTGCTGACCAAGGTAGGGTTTGGCAAGCGCGAAGACAAGCAGTAGTGACTCTCGCCGTGTGCGGGCGCGCATTATCTGGCTGAAATATACGCCCAGGATGGCATGTTAGGGAGGGCAACAAAACGGGACACAGAATAACGTCGACGTACAGCTGCGTTATAAGGATGCCCGGATGTCAACCAAAGGGATCTTGCTAAGTAAAAAAAATGGCACCACAGACCATCGCTACTGGATGGCGGGCCATACTATGGGTGATAGTCTGAAAAATTCAAGTCCTAGTTTCAAAACAATATTCACGTCAAGAGCTTCTGTTAGTGATGCCATAAGGAAACTCTGTTTCAAAAACTCGTAGTAAATATTAGAAACATGTTAAATTTGTTGTAATCATCAGCCGAAAGACTGCTTCGATGCAGGTCTCCATGTTAGTCTATCTTGGCCAAGTCTCTTCATCTCTGCATAACATTTCAGTAATGACAGCTCTCTATCCTACATCCATCTCATCAGGCTAAATAAAAACTGAACGTGTCTTGCCATAGTTAAGTCATGGTCTACAATTTTTACCGCCCACTCTTTCCTACCTTTCCAAAGCGACGATGCACTGCTGTCTCGCTATTACCGCATCTATTTTTTTATTGTAGGTGTGCCTTTTTTCTCACTTCAGTTCAGTATTTCTTCACTAGTTATAGATTCGTACCACTAATAGTCAGCATTCTTCCGTAGCACTTCATTTCAAAAGCTACTATTCTCTTCTTGTCTGCACTGTTCATCGTCGACGTTTCACTTCTATACAATGCTTCACTCAAAATAAAGACTTTCAGAAAAGACTTCCTAGTACCTAAATTAATATTCCATGCTATCAAATTTCTCTTGTTATTGGCAATCTGTGCTTTTCATCCTCTCTACTTCGGACATCAACAGTTATTTTGGCGTACAAACAGAAAAAAACGTGTCTGATACTATTATTGTCTCATCAGCATCGCCTGATTTATTTAGACTATATCGCATAATCCATGTTAGTGAAAACTAACGTTCTTCAACCTCATGATGAGGTGAATACAGGCATAAATCCTAGTGAGTGGTTTCTGGTGCTTGCTCAGCCCCCTGCAGTGTGCCGGGGCACGCCACACTCGCGCCTGTTGTCCGCCAGTGGTGCAGTTGCCCCGCGTGCCTTGTCTAGCCTCGGCAGCACTCGCTGCACAGATAGCAGCGGCGCAGCTGGGACAGTTCCGCGCCTATCTCCAGATAGAGCCGCATTCCAGAGTCTCGCTGGAACACACTCCTGGTGTCAGCTGCTGCCGGCATCTTTGTTGTTGACGCCAGCTGACTCTGCTGTTGGAGCCACATCATCTCGTTTACGAATACCGACGTTTCATTGCTTCATTTTTCTTTATAAATTTGCGTGTTAGCATGTTGCTGGAGTTAGCATCGTGCCAGCAACACACGAGAAAAATGTAAATATTGTTCTTTTTTTTTATTCTTTTCGCTTTGAAAGGTAGGAACCAAGTGCCAGTTTTAGTTCATTCTCATTTGCATTCTTTCTTATCCTCCAGTATGCTTTTAAATTTTCTCTTTCTTCAGACCACTTCACACCTTTTCTCTTAGTGCTGTTATCTTGGGGACACATAGTTTCAGCACTTCATTTTTGGAAATATCTCGTTCTCTTTCTTCTTTCTAGGGGTTCCGTGGCTCAATCTGTAAAAACGAAGCCTTTTAGGAAAACTTTGTTGTCTGTCTGTCTGTCCGATTGTTAACAACGCTTTTTCTCGGTAAAGGCTAGATGTATCAACTTCAAATTTATTTCACATATGGTCCCTTGGCGTTGTAAAAAAATTAAACTTTTAAGTCAAGACAGTCAAACGCTGCGATCATTTATTTCATATATTTTGACACTCGCAAACCTATAGAGTATTTCCCTTTGACCTCGAATCGTGATATTCGGCCGGCGCGGGTGGCTCGAGCGGTTCTAGGCGCTACAGTCTGGAACCGCTCGACCGCTATGGTCGCTGGTTCGAATCCTGCCTCGGGCATGGATGAGTGTGATGTCCTTAGGTCAGTTAGGTTTAAGTAGTTCTAAGTTCTAGGGGACTGATGACCTCAGAAGTTAAGTCCCATAGTGCTCAGAGCCATTTGAATCATTTTTGAACCTGATATTTGGCAGGAAGCAGAGTTTAACAGTACAAGTAAAGAAATAAATCTGATATTCGTTAAATTGTAATTATATCACATAAAACTTTCTGCCATTTGAACATACATTGCCTTCTCCGCGCTTGGTAACCGAACGGTCTCAGGGGCCTTCCCACGGTTCGCGCTGCTCCCTCCTGTCGGAAATTCGAGTCCTCCCTAGCGCATGTGTGTGTGTGTGCGTTGTCTTTAGTCTTTAGCGTAAGTTGCACTACTGGCCATTAAAATTGCTACACCAAGAAGAAATGCAGTTGATAAAAGGGTATTCATTGGAAAAATTTATTATGAACTGACATGTGATTACATTTTCACGCAATTTGGGTGCATGTATCCTGAGGGATCAGTACACAGAACAACCACCTCTGGCCGTAATAATGGCATTCACACGCCTAGGAATTGGGTCAAACAGAGCTTGGATGGCGCGTACAGGTACAGCTGCCCATGCAGGTTCAACACGATACCACATTTCATCAAGAGTAGTGACTGGCGTATTGTGACGAGCCAGACGTTTTTAATTTGTGAGAGAACTGGAGAATGTGCTGGCCAGGACACCAGTCGAACATTTTCTGTATTCAGAAAGGCCCGTACAGGAACTGCATCATGCGGTCGTGCATTATCCTGCTGAAATGTAGAGTTTTGCAGGGATCGAATGAAGGGAAGTGCACTGTTCAAAGTGCCGTCAATACGAACAAGAGGTGACCGAGACGCGTAGCCAATGGCACCCCATACCATCACGCCGGGTGATAAGCCAGTATGGCGATGACGAATACACGCTTCCAATGTGCGTTCACCGCAATGTCGCAAAACACGGAGGCGACCATCATGATGCTATAAACAGAAACTGGATTCATCCGAAAAAACGACGTTTTGCCATTCCTGCACCCAGGTTCGTCGTTGAGTACACCATCGCAGGCGCTCTTGTCTGTGATGCAGCGTCAAGGGTAACCGCAGCCATGGTCTCAGAGCTGATAGTCCATGCTGCTGCACACGTCGTCGAACTGATCGTGCAGATGTTTGTTGTCTTGCATACGTCCCCATCTGTTGGCTCAGGTATCGAGACGTGGCTGCACGATCCGTTACAGCCATGCGGATAAATGCCTGTCATCTCGACTGCTTGTGTTACGAGGCCGTTGGGATCCAGCACGGCGTTCCGTATTACCCTCCTGAACCCACCGATTCCATATTCTGCTAACAGTCATTGGATCTCGACTAACGCTAGCACCAATGTCGCGATCCGATAAACCACAATCGCGATAGGCTATAATCCGACCTTTATCAAAGTCGGAAACGTGATGCTACGCATTTCTCCTCCTTACACGAGGCATCACAACAACGTTTCACCAGGCAACACCGGTCAACTGCTGTTTGTGTGTGAGAAATCGGCTGGAAAGCCTCATGTCAGCACGTTGTAGGTGTCACCATCGACGCCAGCCTTGTGTGAATGCTCTGAAAAGCTAATCATTTGCATATCACAGCATCTTCTTGCTGTCGGTTAAATTTCGCGTCTGTAGCACGTCATTTTCGTGGTGTAGCAATTTTAGTGGCCTGTAGTGTAGTTTAAGTTAGATTATGTAGGGTGTAACCCTACAAAACGATGACCTCAGCCGGCTGCTGTAGCCGAGCGGTTCTAGGCTCTTCAGTCCGGGGCATGGATGTGTGTCCCATAGTGCTTAGAGACATTTCAATGACCTCAGCAGTTTGGTCCCATAGGAACGTACCACCACACTCTATTCATCACTCGTCAAGACATAACAAACGAACATTTTTGCAAGCAAACATAAAATCTAAGTTGCAGTTATATTTTAGTAAGTAAATAAATAATGTTCTATTAAAACTTCTCTCTCTACATATATCAGCTGTAGTCCCCTGCTCGTTTCTTTTTGTAGATTCGAGCTAGTCTGAAGAAATACTGTAGAGATTTTGATACGGTCTTGAAATTTCCGGCTCCAATAATTTGCCTGTATCGATATCGATAACAGGCAAATATCGTTGCGCTCATCGATTGTCAAGATGTATGAACCATATACACTACTGGAAATGGAAAAAAGAACACATTGACACCGGTGTGTCAGACCCACCATACTTGCTCCGGACACTGCGAGAGGGCTGTACAAGCAATGATCACACGCACGGCACAGCGGACACACCAGGAACCGCGGTGTTGGCCGTCGAATGGCGCTAGCTGCGCAGCATTTGTGCACCGCCGCCGTCAGTGTCAGCCAGTTTGCCGTGGCATACGGAGCTCCATCGCAGTCTTTAACACTGGTAGCATGCCACGACAGCGTGGACGTGAACCGTATGTGCAGTTGACGGACTTTGAGCGAGGGCGTATAGTGGGCATGCGGGAGGCCGGGTGGACGTACCGCCGAATTGCTCAACACGTGGGGCGTGAGGTCTCCACAGTACATCGATGTTGTCGCCAGTGGTCGGCGGAAGGTGCACGTGCCCGTCGACCTGGGACCGGACCGCAGCGACGCACGGATGCACGCCAAGACCGTAGGATCCTACGCAGTGCCGTAGGGGACTGCACCGCCACTTCCCAGCAAATGAGGGACACTGTTGCTCCTGGGGTATCGGCGAGGACCATTCGTAACCGTCTCCATGAAGCTGGGCTACGGTCCCGCACACCGTTAGGCCGTCTTCCGCTCACGCCCCAACATCGTGCAGCCCGCCTCCAGTGGTGTCGCGACAGGCGTGAATGGAGGGACGAATGGAGACATGTCGTCTTCAGCGATGAGAGTCGCTTCTCTCTTGGTGCCAATGATGGTCGTATGCGTGTTTGGCGCCGTGCAGGTGAGCGCCACAATCAGGACTGCATACGACCGAGGCACACAGGGCCAACACCCGGCATCATGGTGTGGGGAGCGATCTCCTACACTGGCCGTAAACCTCTGGTGATCGTCGAGGGGACACTGAATAGTGCACGGTACATCCAAACCGTCATCGAACCCATCGTTCTACCATTCCTAGACCGGAAAGGGAACTTGCTGTTCCAACAGGACAATGGACGTCCGCATGTATCCCGTGCCACCCAACGTGCTCTAGAAGGTGTAAGTCAACTACCCTGGCCAGCAAGATCTCCGGATCTGTCCCCCATTGAGCATGTTTGGGACTGAATGAAGCGTCGTCTCACGCGGTCTGCACGTCCAGCACGAACGCTGGTCCAACTAAGGCGCCAGGTGGAAATGGCATGGCAAGCCGTTCCACAGGACTACATCCAGCATCTCTACGATCGTCTCCATGGGAGAATAGCAGCCTGCATTGCTGCGAAAGGTGGATATACACTGTACTAGTGCCGACATTGTGCATGCTCTGTTGCCTGTGTCTATGTGCCTGTGGTTCTGTCAGTGTGATCATGTGATGTATCTGACCCCAGGAATGTGTCAATAAAGTTTCCCCTTCCTGGGACCATGAATTCACGGTGTTCTTATTTCAATTTCCAGGAGTATATATATATATATATATATATATTAAGTTCGTTTGGTGTCCGAGTCCTACTCGAACTTGACCGTTTCTCTCTCTCTCCCTGCCTGCCTGCCTCACTCCCTCCCTCCCCTCCCCCCCCCCTCTCTCTCTCTCTCTCTCTCTCTCTCTCTCTCTCTCTCTCTCTCTCTCTCTCTCTCTCTCTGGTTAAACCTGTGAGGTTCAACTTGACATCAATTTCTCGTCTGATCGGCAACTCGTACATCTGCATCATTACTCTATTGTAGTTTACTCAGTATAAATGTGCAAAACATATAAGTCATTCTTTCACGTTTGTTTCTGTTATTTTTGTTTGTTTGCCCCGATATTCTTAATGTAACTACATTTTCCTCACAGTTCGCCGTGCCAATACTTCTGGTTTGTCTCGTGTATTACGTAGTCACAGGCACTAGGCTGGATGAAGCGGTGCTGGTTTCCCTTCTACGTTGTATCTATTATTTCTACATTCCTAAGTATCCCCTTCGTATTGCAAACAATCTTTGCTGTTCCAAATCCTCTTTCTATTTTATGTGTTCTTTCATCTATAGCAGATTTCTCAAACTGTCTCTCATAAACACTTCAGCATGTTAGCTTCTTGTATTTTAGCAACTTCTGTTACGGGAAATGTTGACGCACTTTTTCCACCATTAAAAAAGAAATAGGTTGTTTTATTTTGTTACTATAGATTTGTATTCATTGTAATACGTCTTGTCAACCTTAATTAAGAAGAGCAAGGTAGAAATTATCTTTGCTTCAATTTTTAATTGGTTATTGAATGAAAAGTATTGTCAGCACGTAACGGCGGTACATTGTCGACTTCGTTCTTACAGGGGCAAGTACACGGTTCTACAATAACATATCCTCACATTTAACGCACCACAGATGCCTGGATTTTAGTAATAACAACAATATAGTGCAACCTATGACAACCCCCGCCCTCTCATCCCCTCCTCCCCCGCCCTCGATCTACCTCTGTATTCTGGAGTAAACTGATGTTCGTGCTGCAGAATTTTGTTAATTTAGGAAACAATTATTAACATAGAAAGGCACATACATCTAAAGAGAAGGTTATGTTTATTTCAGTATGGTTTATGACGCAAGACAATAAATGGATGTTATTTACATCGCAGTACATTGATGGTAATTGTGATTGTCAGTCCTTGCAATCCGAGAATTATTATACCCATTGTACTGAGAACTGCGACATTGTTACTGAAGGAGGAAGACGCCTTAAATGCCAGTACGTCGAGACTCAAAGCATGCTTCTGAGACAACAGATGCATATTGGTCGCAATAATATAGTTAGCGTGGCGGTAACGTGCACAGGAGCGCGCCATGGAGTTCTTAACTCCTCTATTCCCATCGAAGAATAGTAAATAGTGACTACAGCTAAAAGAGTTATAAGATATTCACCTTGTTAGAATGAACTGGTAATTGTGAACAAACAGAATCATTTGAAAGGTGATTGACTGAAATGAATTGGTTGGATTGATAGTGATGAATTAAATGAAGATGCAGTATCAGAAAATTATATCAATGAAAAGTGATCGGAACTCCAGAACCTGCAATGTAATGAATATGTTTTGACTACTGTAAATTCATACCAGGCCAGAATTCGAGCATAGTTTTTAAAATTTAGGTCCTAGTTCCATTACTTTATGAATGTTAAGTAGTCACAACATATTTATTGAAGTAACATTGATAGTTACATTGTTATGTGACTGTGGCTAACACTAAGGCAAATGTTACAGAAGTTGCTGAAGTGGAAGTTTATCAGAACAACTTCGGAAATCTGTAGAAGATCCAAGAACGTCTGAAGATGACAGGATGAACGAATTCATCAGCACAAGGTTGAGTTCAACAGCGCAGGTAGTGATCACAGCAAGCAGCTGTGAACCGGTAGTAAGTAATTTAAAAACCAATGCTTCCTCACACAATCTGCAGGAAATAAAGCTATGAGATGCAAACAGTAAATTACTGAGTTACTGACGAAAGAACAGATAGAACTAAGGCGGAAATTTCTCTCTAACCACAATCAGCTCGAAAACTGAGAGTAAGAAATCAAAACTAAATTCCTGAACAACAAAAATGGTGTCAAATTCGGCTGGCAAAATATTCAACCAATTTAAACAACAAAACTCCGAATTTTGGACTTAGAAAAGTGTGTTTCAAGCAGATCAAGACGCACTCACTCATTTGTTGACTTGATGAGAAATGCAAGGAATTTAGAAAGGCATCGAAAACGAAATGATGCCTGGAAGCTAGATCAGTTCCCTAGAAATCCACAGACACATGTTACCGAAAGAGGCTGGCACTGTTTTAAAAAAAAGGGAGCATGAAATAATTGTTACATTGTCATGTACTGTACAGGTCGAGGCAAGCCGTTTTAGAATTCAACGCATCCTATGAGATTCATCTAGTAGCATTTCCTACTCGACTTCGAAAAATTATACTTCGTGTAAGGAAACTGAGTCTTTCATTTTGAACAATACTAGTATCTAAATGCACAGTGACCTGTAAAATTTATGTTATTAATGTCACCTAACGATATATGGGGTCACAGCATGATTAGATATTTTTATTTATATACACTGCAGTAGAACTGCATACTCAGACAGTTCAGTTAAGGACGAAGTACTTCTGGAACAATGGGCATTTCACACAGGGATATCAAGGAATAATACATAGTACTCGAACAAAATAAAGCAATTATCAGATGAATTAAAGAGCAGAAAACGGCTGAGATGGCAGAAATCTATATACAGCAGCGAAGTTGAAGAAAAAGGAAATTCCTTCTTTTGTGAGCCATTGAAAAGATTTAATTACAGGTAAGAAAATCTGTGATGAAATGACGATCGTCTTTCAGTGAATGGTGTCATTTACGTGTACGTTTACATTAATCTTCATTGATGGTGCACCACACAGCTAACTAAATGGACTGTTTTGTTGTTATTATTTACATTACATTAGGCAAGTGCTGACGTAATCCCGGAATGTAAATTCGCTGTATAGTGTTGGGCGGCAACCTAAATGCCCAATAGTGGAAGGATATCGACTCGGCTCTCCAGGGACACGTCACTGGCGGAACAGCGCTGTTTGAGGCGATGCTAGCGCCTCTGGCTCCTAGGCTGTCGAATTATGGTACCGCAGCAGCTGCAGGAGGTCTGGGTGAAAACAATGTGTTGATGTATTGTTTGTGTTAAGTCTCCAGAATTGTTGGTCGACCACAATATTATTGCTCCTGAAAGTGAAGATACTTAGTTCGGCTTATCGTGATGCACTGCGTAATTAAGATTTCAAAACATGCACAACTGCCCTGAAAGCTTTGAATATGGGATGTTTTTCTCATAGTCACCTTGAGGC
Source organism: Schistocerca gregaria (assembly GCF_023897955.1). Classification (NCBI taxonomy): domain Eukaryota; kingdom Metazoa; phylum Arthropoda; class Insecta; order Orthoptera; family Acrididae; genus Schistocerca; species Schistocerca gregaria. The sequence goes on along the minus strand of NC_064921.1, from coordinate 798,779,896 downwards.
GTAGCGCCGTATAACGATCCTGCCTTGGAGGCGGTTAAGTGGAAGATGGGTCTCAGAGCTGGATAGTGACAGATGGTGACGCGAGACTGGACGCATACGTAGTTTATGTATCAGCGGATAGAGGACAATATTGGATAGTGGGACTGTGATTTTAGTTTCGATTGTGCCCACTAGAGTCCACTAAAGTAATAGAATGTTTTTCATGAACTGTTCTAGTATTTTCATAAGCTGTTATTATGTCTTTTTGTGTATGTAAAATGTTATAAATTTGTTTTATCAATATGAATGATGCGTGAGTGTAGTTTAAGGTTAATATGAAGATAATTGTTTAACGAGTTATGTAGTAGGATTTAGTGTGGGAACAAATGGTTCAAACGGCTCTGAGCACTTAGGTCATCAGTCCCCTAGAATTTAGAACTACTTAAAACTAACTAACCTAAGGACATCACACAACACCCAGCCATCACGAGGCAGAGAAAATCCCTGACCCCGCCGGGAATCGCACCAGGGAACCCGGGCGTAGGAAGCGAGAACGCTATCGCACGACCACGAGATGCGGGTTGGGTGTGGGAACATTTCGAAAAAGTAAGGATATGAATAAAGGGGATTTTTGTGTAATAGATTTGTAAAGTAAGTTTATGGTAAAGGGAAAGTTAATTCAGGTATAAATAACAATAGTAAATAACTTAATGCATAAACAAAACTTCAGCATATCAGATAATTACGTGGGTAAAAAGTGCAGTCTTTAGGTTTACTATTTTGCGATTTGTTATTGATGAAAAGCGCGGACTGACGTGGGATAATGTTGTTTTGCTATTGGCTGTTGAGTAAACTGACCAATGGTTAAGCAATATTCTTCGTGAGCCTTTCTCTGCTGGTAGAAAAGACTTAAGAGTATTCTAGGGAAGAGTGGAAGCCTAGCCATGAAACAGATCGTACGTGTGTAGTAGTAGTTCCGATGGAAATGATAAGTTGCCAGATCTAGCAGTGTTTCATGCATCAAAAGTGTTGGAAAGTGACGGCATAATTATTCCGATGTGTATGTAGAAATTTCGTAATTTTTAAGTGGCGAGAAAAGACATAAGTGACGAGAAAAGACATAAATTTCGCGTGGCGTATTGAGCAGTCGGTGGCTAAAAACTGCGACTGCATTAGGTACCGACAGACTTAATATTTAGCGAGCATTCTCAATCAGAAACAATCAGTATTTTTGTAGCTATTACGTTTTCGGGAAATGCAACACCATAAACTTGCTAACGTGTGTGAAAGGGATTGTGAGTGACTGTGTTAAGACTAGCACGGGCTTGGCAGTGATACTTGTCCACCAGAATATATTAATTGAGGACAACATTTCCAACCTTTCATTTCTTGTGAAAACTTTCTCCGGAAACGAAGATTAGTGACTTTAATTGCAGCCTGGCTCACGTCGAAGTACAGTAGGTTTCGCTCGGCTTCCCTACTGCTGAAATGCTGAGATAATGTGCACAGGTAGGTGCAAGTTCGTCGTAAAAGGAACAGAAAGAACCGCGCCGCCGCAACCTCTTCACTTGTTTACTGTAACATCATCCTGTATTTCCCATAACGGCCAAGTGGTATAATACCTTGGTTATGTAGTAGATTCATTGGCGGGCCAGAGCATCGGCAAACCACGGTACACGACTGTATGATTGATGCCTAATTCTAGGCGACAGCCTGGGTATACCGTACATGTAACTCTACATGGTCTATAATTACTTCTTCACAAAGGCGGAGATGACTATATGAAGACATATATATCGTGGGATCTCAGATTCGACTCCCAGCCGGGTTGGTGATTTTCTTCGCTCGTGGAATGGACATTTGTGTTGTCATCTCATTTTAATTGATGAGCAAAAGGTATCTAATAGAAAGCTGCACCAGGCAGCCGAGCAATCCAAGACACAGCCAATAATGCCATAAGAACATTTCATTTTCACGTTATCTGCCACGTTCCAGATCTCACAGAAATTCTCCTAGGTTCGAGTCGTCATGCGGTACACTGTTTTAATCTCTCAGAAAATTTTAAAAATTGGTGTAATTGAGAGTTTGTAGACTTTTTCTGCGTAACCTTAAACAAACGTAGACGTTAGTTTAGGTCCATTTTTTCTCAAGACTTGTTGCACTTAAATTCATGCAGTATATTGTGATACACCCGACCTTAAAAACTGACGGGATTCCGTCAGTTGGGACGTGTTCTGCCCTAGTATCAGCCCACCTGGTATTTGAGTGCAAATAATGGCTTTATAATTAATCAGATTTCCTATAGGGATATAAGCTAAAGTAATGAATTAAAATTTGTGCCAAGGCCAGGATTTGAACCCGGGTCTCCTGCTAGCTAGACAGATGTGTTATCCACTACACGACCCTGGCGTGGTGACTAACACGGTTGCACAGATTATCCTCGCAGAATGCCCCCCCCCCCCCCCCTTCTCCTCCCCCCCCCCCTCCCCTAACCAACACAAAATTCAATTCACACCTCAGCTCACCTTTATTTTGCCCTTCTTAAATGGTCAGCATTGCTGAGGCTCTCCAATAATGGACTAGCACCTCAGCTTTGTACATAATGGGGAAATCCTGCCAGTGCCTCAGGCAAAAATTTTAATACATTACGTCAGTTCCTATCCTTATCGAAGACAAAGGTGAGACTCCATATGTCTCCAGACAAACGTAATTCCATGACATCAATAATCATATCTCCAACAACCCCACTTAATGAAATGTATATAGAAAAAACCGCACAAGCAAACACCCTGGAATAGGGAGTTCTGACGTAGATTGCATGGATTAATATGCACGTGTTGATGTTAGTAGGCTCATTCCTCTAAAAAGTGTTCTTAAAATTAAAAAAAAAGTTCCAAATGGCTGTGAGCACTATGGGACTTAACTTCCTAGGTCATCAGTCCCCTATAACTTAGAACTACTTAAACCTAACTATCCTAAGGACATCACACACATTCATGCCCGAGGCAGGACTCGAACCTGTGACCGTAGCGGTCGCGCGGTTCCAGACTATAGCGCCTAGAACCACTCGGCCACTCCGGCGGCTAAAATTAAAAAAAAATCTTCATCCAAAGACAGAACATAGAATGTTTACATGTTATGTTATAGTGAATCGCTTTATTTAATTCCTTCCAAGTCCATGAATGTAAACACGCAACTAAAAGAACAGAGTCAGGGAACTACGCATTGTATAACTGCAAATCCTCGGTTATCTACAAGCAGAAAATCCTTTACAGTAGTGCATGGCGTAACAAGGCGACGATTAATGACGGTTCAGAAATTTTTGAAACTGGTCAAGTCTCCTCCTGCTGGGAGCGGTAAGCATGGATGTTGGCAATGGAAAATTAAGAAAGAAATAGAAATGGCAGTTTATGGTCATATTCATTCATTTAAAGGTAGATCAAGTCATTACAGCAATGACAAGACAAAGAAGTTGTATGAGCCAGAGGAACTTTTGATGAAAAAGTTGCATTAAATGTTCGATGAAAAATAGCCTAATTTTGACATTTCGTATGAAATGCACAGAACAGTATTCAACACCGTATTCAATACAGCTTTTGGGAATCCAATGAATGATACATGCTCAATTTATGATAAGTACACTGCTAAGATGAAAGTGTTGAATGCAATGTTATCTAAAAGTTTAGATGATGACATGAAAAAACAAGTTTTGAAAGAAATTTATAAGCCACTGTTGAACAGGAAGTACACAGAGTCAAAGCTGAAACATTTTGTTCCAGGAAAAGAAATGTTGGTTTGAGAAGCCATAAGTCTAATGAAACAGAAGCAGTCTGCATTCACTATGAAAAAACTTTATGCTTACCAAACAAATTACTAATGATGTTTATTACAAAAGGCAGTTGTCTGTTTAGTCTTGCAATATTCATGAACTTTCAAATGAAATTTCAGTGTTCTACATTTACAATGAAGTTACTGGAAAAAAAGGTTCAGATGGTTTAAATGGCGCTGAGCACAATGGGATTTAACTTTTGAGGTCATCAGTCCCCTAGAACTTAGAATTACTTAAACCGAACTAAACTAAGGACATCACACACATCCATGCCCGAGGCAGGATTCGAACCTGCGACCGTAGCGGTCGCCCGGTTCCAGACTGAAGCGCCTAGAACCGCTCAGCCACCCCGGCCGGCAGGAAAAAAAGGCGCTGCAGTCTGGAACCGAGCGACCGCTACGGTCGCAGGTTCGAATCCTGCCTCGGGTATGGATGTGTGTGATGTCCTTAGGTTAGTTAGGTTTAATTAGTTCTAAGTTCTCGGCGACTGATGACCTCAGAAGTTAAGTCGCATAGTGCTCAGAGCCGTTTGAACATTTTTGAAAAAAAGTGGCAATAAAGTTATTTTTTTTTTTACATTTTTAGACCGCTTTGTGACAGAATTATCGCACAAAACGTTGAACATCTTGAAGTTTTATGTGATTCATGGTCAGGCCAGAACAACAATTACACTGTACCAAGGATATCTTAATTATCTTGAGAGTGAACTGAAACTTTTGGAGACAGTGAAAGTAATTTCCTCTATTAGAGGACACTCTTTAATGGAGTGTGATATTAATGTGGGACTGATTAACACATAAGGAATACCAGAATTTCCAATGCACTGGGCGTGGATCACTGTTGAAGCTCGACGCAAACCTAAGCCTTTTTGTGTTGTGGTGGTCAGTCAAGGTATGATACAAAATTTGGGGTCATTCCTGAAGAAGTAATATTTGATAAAATGTCATTCCCTAACAAGGCCGGTCAGACAGGTAATTATCACAAAAAAACATCCCTGCCTCATTCAACTTCGAGAAATAAAAGAGCTTGGATTTTATCAGTGGTGATAGTTTCTCAGCGACCTCAAAAGCAGCTGACTGAAGAATATCAATCCTCTGCTTACAGATGTAAAAATAAAAAATTTAATGAAATACTGTTTTAAAATAATTTTGTATAATGCTGACAATACTGGCAATAATAATAATAGTCTTTATTAGTCTTCTGGCAACATCAAAAGAAAAGTATCAGTACCTCCAGGTTTTGAAGGAGTATTGCAGACAAGAAGCTAGAGTGTTTTACGCAAAAGTTTTACACTAGGCTGAATGTGCTTGTTGGGAGAAAGTGGCATTATATTTTATTCTTATTGCCGCTTTACCACATCAAGTTAAAATAACCACGAGAAACTGCTTAGCAAGAAGTATCTTTATTGTATAAAATGTTGTTTTTCATTACAAAATGATCTTACACATGACTTTAATAAAAAATAGTTTTGCTCTCAATACCTTCTATACCTCTATATACAAGCAGCACGTTTTTCCCTTGAAATGTGTACATTACTTTAAATATTATCCCAACAAAACCACAATTAAAATATTTAGGGAATCAGTTTATATTAAATTTATTGTATGTAACATATCCTTTCAAATGAGTTTTGTATTAATTAATTTTTTCATTAGTAACCATGCAATTCGCTTTCAAGCTTTAAAATTGCTCTCCCGAAAAATTTGATAATATAGGCAAGGCACGCTCTTCTACTGTGCTTTTCACATGTGAAAAGACGTAAGAATTCGCTCCATGGGTAAGTTTCTCTTACAACATCAGGTAACTGAAGCTAAGTAGTGGTATTGTTACTGAGGAGATGTGAATAATTCTTTAATCGCGAGCATTAATGTGCTCGCAAATGATAAGAGTTTATTGATAAGGGCCATTGTATAAAATCTTATGAAAGTAGGGGCCGATATTTACAAAATATGTATTACTGTGCTTTTTTCTGTATATTACATGAATTTCGTAACTTTGAAATCTTTTAAACGGGAAATTCTTCCGTTTTTATTAACGGATACCACACTATTACTCTTCGTTCATTCTTAGGGAATCCGAAGTTTTAATCGCGCGTAAACTTTCCCCACACCTTAGGTAATGGTAGCATCACTTGCTAATATTGTGCTTTACAGTATGGTATAGCAGAATAGTCCTGAAAATCTGCATAAAACAGAAAACATAATTCACACTGTCATACATTAAATTATCTGAAGATACCCCTGCTCTAAATGTGTGACAATCAACGGATTGACTAGAAGCATACTCCCGCACGACTAAATTAATTTGTCTCTTGTTTGGTAAATACATGATGACAGATTCACAAAATAATCCTTGTTATATTATGCCCTCATCACACTGTAACTCGATGATTTTCAGGGCATAAAGCGCCGCTTACTACACTGGAAAGCCAAAGAAACTGGTACATCTGCCTAACGTTGTTTAGGTCCCCAGTCAGCACGCAGAAGTGCCGCAACACGACATGTCATGGGCGCGACTACTGTCTGAAGTAGTGCTGGAGGGAACTGAAACCATGAATCCTGCAGGGCTGTCCATAACTGCGTAAGAGTACGAGGGAGTGGAGATCTCTTCTGAACATCACGTTGCAAGGCATCCCAGATATGCTCACTAATGTTCATGTCTGGGGAGTTTGATAGCCAGTGGAAGTGTTTAAAATTAAAAGAGTGTCCCGGACCCATTCTGTAGCAATTCTGGACGTGTGGGGTGTCGCATGGTCATGCTGTAGTTGCCTTAAGTCCGCCGTAATGCACAATGGATCTGGATGGTTTCAGGTGATCAGACAGGATGCTTACGTTACAAGTCACCTGTCAGAGTCATTTCTAGACATAACAGGGGCCCCATATAACTCCAACTGCACACGCGCCACACCATTACAGAGCCTCCACCAGCTAGAACAGTCCCCTGTTGACATGGTTTCCTTAGGTTGTCTCCATACCCGTACACGTGCATCCGCTGGAAATCATTTGAAACGAGATTCGTCCGACCAGGCAACTTGTTTCTAGTCATCAAAACTCCAATGTCAGAGTTGACGGGGCCATGCGAGGCAGTCATCAAGGGTACACGAGTGGACCTTCGGCCCCGAAAGTCCATATCGATGACGCTTCGTTGAATGATTCGCTCGCTGACACTTGTTGATGACCAGTGTCCCAGCTTTGAAATCTGCAGCAATTTGCGGAAGGGTTACACTATTGTGACGTTGAACGATTATCTTCAGTTGTCGTTGGTACCTTCCTTGCAAGATCTTTTTTCGGCCGCAGCGATGTCGGAGATTTGATGTTTTACGTGATACCTGATATTCACGGCACACTCGTGAAATGGTCGTACGGAAAAATCCTCACTTCTTTGCTACCACAGAGATGCTGTGTCTCATCGCTCGTGGGCCGACTGTAATACCACTTTCAGACTCTCTTAAATGTTGATAATCTGCCTTTGTAGTTGCAGTAACCGATCTAACAACTGCGTCAGACACTTGTTGTCTTATTTAAGCATTACGACCGCAGAGCCCAATTCTGCCCATTTACATATCTTCGTATTTGAATACGCATGCTTATACCAGTTTCTTCGGAGTTTCAGTGTATTCCTACAACTATGTTACTTTTCTGCGAAAAGTAACGAACTGTTCTTCCTTTCACTAATATCTCTTTACATCCGTAGCAACAACAGAAATACGTCATTGTAATTACAAATAAACAAATGCGTAAAAACTGGCAGATTTATGTAATACTTGTGTTTCCATTTTTGTGTAAAGCGGGAACGAATGATAGTATAGGAATGTCATATAATAATCGCAAGTTGTTCATTACATGCGCAGTAGGCTCACAGACATACATTATTAGACTGGCAAAGGCTCATCTTTTACTGAAATCTGACGTTTGGTGAGGTAAGACGGTGGTCTCAGGATATTTTTGTATAGTACTACTAGGATTTTCCGAGGCGAAATGATGATGTAAGCTTTAAAAGGTGGTGTAACCAAATTCTGCAGTTGAGCAAATATTTTGCAGTATTTGAGTATAAAACATACTGCACATGTAAAATAGCATTATGAGAAGAACCTCAAATTACATATACACAGGTTTAAGGCAGATTTTTGCTTTCGTAAGAACACTCAAATGAACAAAGACACTTGTTTTCAACGACAAATAGCACGTTCTACTTAGAGGACCACTTTCATAACGACCATACTATTCGGAGAAAATCCGGAGTTAATCAAAAGTGGTTATAACACAACATTAATCTACGTCTGTTGAAAATAGATTTATTAAACTCCTTAAAATATACACAAATATTTAAACACTGCCGGTATTTCAGATTAGACACATTATAAAGCAATTATTTCGGCTTACATACAGTACTAAAGCAAAAATGAGTGAGATGTTTCTTGTTATGCATGCATGGAGACATGTTCCTTTCCTTGAATCTTTCATCTACTGCACGAGAAACTACACCAAAAAAAATGGCTCTGAGCACTATGGGACTTAACATCTATGGTCATCAGTTCCCTAGAACTTAGAACTACTTAAACCTAACTAACCTAAGGACAGCACACAACACTCAGTCATCACGAGGCAGAGAATATCCCGAGAAATTACAGTCAAACTCGATGCATATATTGAACATTAAGTCCAAATTCTAAAGTAACGGATTAGTATCTCCATTTCTTACAACTCTTTTATCGGTAAATAAACAGCTGTTTATATGACCTTTACACTCGCCGCCATTTTGAGATTCTAAAGTGTTGAGTTCGTTGACACCAGTGACAGTGTACACGGTACTGTCAATCTAGTCACTTACGTCTGTGAGAAGGCTATGCTCACTCCAAAGGCTGTTGTACCACACCCTACCACAGTATAAATAACAGTCACGACACTCCGTCTCGATTTTGTTATCCCTAGCGCTAGCAGTGCCCCAAGTGGCCAGCAAGCTGCACTTCTGAATAGGATATCGGATGTATACGAATAATAAAGTTTATGTTGATTTGTAACATGATATTTACAATATGAAGTGTATCTAGTGCCACAAAAATCAACAATATCTAAAAATTACACATTTGTGATTATTTAGTTCCCTAATGGCCCTAGGAGATAAGGAACGGTAGATTTCAGGACAGTTTATTTATTATTCTCTTGTAATGTGTAGATATTTTCTGAATAACGTTTTCACCTTTGATAAAAAATTGCGAGTAAACGTAAGAAGATCTGACCTTTTACAGAAAGACGTCGTATATTTATCCAAAAAAGCAGAATTTTGCTCGCTACACTTTGAGCCAAATCAGTGAATGTGGAACGTAGGACACCTATATGGATCGTAATAGCGACATTATTTAACGTATTAAATAAGTTACCAAAACTTTAGCTTAAGGGAAAACAATAAGGAGGTGATATAAGTCGTAAAACAAAAAACTGTTTCCTGACACAGGACAAACGAATTCTTCAACTGTTGCTAAATCGCCTTTGAAACGAAGTTAATTACATTTACAAAAATATTCGTATGTCAGCAAGTCGAGTAAAATGTAAGAAAGCGTGAATCATTTGACTCCATTATAACTTTTTAAGTTTCAAGACCTGAGCCCATGATAATAACAACGGACAATAACGGAAATAAATACTTCTCATGCATGCATGAAATGTGTGTATATATTCCATTGCTTTCAGCGGAATAAGCAGCAAATATATTCGAAAGTATTTTTCATTGATGAATTGTAGCTTTATCACATAATCAGTGTCATTGGCAGTTTTTACGTGCATTCCGCGAAAATTCATGTCTCATGGTCACTAACGCATTTAACGCAAAAACATAACAACTACTCCGTTGATTAAACATTACCCTTATGACGCGTGACTTTATTTTTTCCCACCTCCTGGAGCGCTAGTGTCGCTGTCGCTGTCAAACGGTAACAGCTTTCATACCAGAGAGTATCGTGAATGTATTTATTAGACTGTGGTTTTACTCTAGCCAGGAAAACAGAAATAAAATTGTAACATCGCTGGCGCTCAATAATTACGTCGTTGCGCTTACAAATAACTGGTGACGCAAACTGGGAAGTTATTTCACTCATATAGCAAATTAAACTGCAGCGTAAATAGAAAATTAAATGCTATATGCTGTGCATGTTGGCTGGTTTCAATGTAAACTGTCAGCGGAACTAATTCACAACAGAAATTAAATTGCGGTGCGTTGGGAAAACAATAAACGCGGAATCACAACGAGCTTCAAATGTTCACAGATCAGTACGCTTATCAAGTAAATGCTAAATGAAACGCGTACTTAATAGAAGTTTAACTGTTATAGTATGGGTGCTATAAATTTATTAACTGATTTTGTATATAAATTAACTTCTAGACAGTAACAGTGCCGACAGAAAACAATTTTTCTACGTAACTATGATGATGGTGTCGTCATAATTTTTTCATCTCGAGTCGAAATGAATATTACTGAGAAATTGTATCAGTTTCAGTTAATGTTAGTCCATTGTGTGTCTACATCAACTGGAAGTTTCGTCATGAACATGTTGGCCATTGTCGTTGCGGCGTAAGAGACAACAACCATAAACAATGGAAGAACGGTATGTAACCTTCACTAGTGTAACTAATATTTAACTGCGTATTTTGATGGCCAATTATGAGTACTCCTGTTCCATGAAATTTTCGACGAAGTGCCAGATAATGGCCAGAAGACTCTACGCCCAAATATTGAGGCAGCAAGTTATAGATATCCGGCAGTTGGCCTGAAATATTATGGAAGAGTCTACACACTGGAAAAATTTGTACTTTACTGTGGTTCATTCCAACAGTTAGAAAAAATGGTTAACTATTTGACAAAAATTAGTCACTGTTGAATGCGGTGCAAAGAATCTGTCCAATATCTCATTTATGAAAACAACGATTTAGCAGGAGGAGCTAATCCCTTTTGCTTCACTTAGAGTTACCTCTTGCCATATATTCAAAACGTATGTGGGCCGGCCCAGGTGGCCGAGCGGTTCTAGGCGCTACAGTCTGGAACCGCGCGACCGCTACGGCCGAAGGTTCGAATCCTGCCTCGGGCGTGGATGTGTGTGATGTCCTTAGGTTAGTTAGGTTTAAGTATTTCTAAGTTATAGGGGACTGATGAGCTCAGAAGTTACGTCCTACCTGTATAGTGCTCAGAGCCATTTGAACCAAAATGTATGTGGTCCGCCTTGCAGATGCTATTCGGATCATAGCTGGGACCTCTCACTTCCATGTGTATCAAATCAGTTTTACAGTATTACAGTAGACTTCCTTAGAGAAAAATATGGCAAAATTCTGACCATTTACACAGCTGTCTTAAGCTACTTTTTTCCATGTAGTTAATCATGTAACTTCGTTCAAATCCGTCTACATCGCATCCTGTCGATTTAGTTTTCCATCTACATTTATACTCCACAATCTCTTACATTGTGTGGCGGACGGCATTTTTAGTATCACTGTCGTTTCTCCTCTTTCGTGTTCGGTTCGAAAATGTGCGGAATACACGTTTGTCCGTAAGCCTCTGAGTGAATTCTGATTTCACTGATTTTCCCGTACTAGTCACTTATTGTGATGCGTGGAAGAGGGTGTGTCGCGTAACTCTTCTTTGAACCTACACTCTTTCAATTTTCTCAGAAGACTTGTCCGTGATACAGAACGCTTCTTTTGTAGCTTCTATCACTAGAGTTGAATGAGCATCCCCATAATGCTCTCTCGGTTAGTAAAGGAAAAGCGGGACGAAACATGCCGCCCTTGTTTTTACTTTCTCTGTATTCTTTAATAACCCAACATGGTAAAATTTCCACACTTTTTGTCAATATACAGGAAGCGGTTGGTCGAAGGTTTCCTGAGACACCTGTTTCATAGATGAATTTCATTTCTTTAGCATTTCTCCGATGAGTCTCATTCTGGCACATGCTTTTGCTGTAATCACTTTTATGTGATCGTCTTACCCTAGGTCGACCAGACGCACATTGCCAGGTTCTTTTATGGCTCTTAATGTGTGCAGTGATTGGTTGCCATTAGTGTAATTCATCAACAGTAGAACTTTCCTCATGTTTATGTTCAGTACGCTTCATTTATTCGTGTTAACGGCAGACAGAACTTCAATGCAGTATGCGTCGAACCTCTGACAGTCTTTCTTTACCTTGAAAAAAATTTTGTTGCAACTTTCCTACATACAGTAGAATTACCTGAGAACAACCTTCCTTCGAAGTAGTCACCAGCGTTGCGTAGTATATCGTTAGCAGAGCCCGTTCTGTTGATGGTGCGAATGGAGCGGTCTACTGCCTGTTGAGTGTCTGAAACAGTTCTGAAGCGAATGCTACGAAGTGGTTCCTTCATCTTCGGAATCAAATCAAAGTCACAAGCACTGAAATCCGGGAAGTATGCTGGATGGTACAGTACATCCTAGTACCATCGACCGAACAGAGCACCCACAGCTTGCGCTGTATGCGCCCGCGCATTGTCGTGAGAAATGATGGATGGTTTGTGCAGAAAGTGTCGCCACTTGTTTCCCAAAGCTGGTCACAGGTGATGCTCCAAAACCGAACAGTAATACTGTGCACTGACGGTCTGCCGTGGAGGAACGTAATGCGTTAGGATAACACCATCATAGTCGTACACGAGAATCACCATAACTTTAGACCGCACCATTCACACCATCAACAGAACAGGCTCTGCTAACGGTATACTACGGCTTCCACATCACTGGCAACGGATTCTACACAACGCTAGTGACTACTTTGAAGGACAGTAACAGATGCAAATACCCTATTGGCCATTAAAATTGCTTCACCACTAAGACGACGTGCTACAGACGCGAAATTTTACCGACAGGAAGAAGATGCTGTGATATGCAAATGATTAGCTTCTCAGAGCATTCACACAAGGTTGGCGCCGGTGGCGACACCATCAACGTGCTGAATGAAGAAAGTTTCCAACCGATTTCTCATACACAAACAGCAGCTGCCGGCGTTGCCTGGTGAAACGTTGTTGTGATGCCTCGTGTAAGGATGAGAAATGCGTACCATCACGTTTCCGACTTTGATAAAAGTATTATCGTATCGCGACATTGCTGCTCCCGTTGGTCAAGATCCAATGACGAGTTAGCAGAATATGGAATCGGTGGGTTCAGGAGGGTAATACGGAACGCCGTGCTGGATCCCAACGGCCTCGTATCACTAGCAGTCTAGATGACAGGCATCTTAGCCGCATGGCTGTAACGGATCACGCAGCCACGTCTCGATACCTGAGTCATCAGATAGGGACGTCTGAAAGACAACAACCATCTGCACGAACAGTTAGACGACGTTTACAGCAGCATGGACCATCAGCTCGGGAACCATGGCTGCGGTTACCCTTGACGTTGCGTCTCAGACAGGAGCGTCTGCGATGGTGTACTCAACGACGAACCTGGGTGCCCGAATGGCAAACCGTCGTTTTTTCGGATGAACCCAGGTTCTGTTTACAGCATCATGATGGTCGCATCCGTGTTTGGTGACATCGCGGTGACGCACATTGGAAGCATGTATTCGTCATCAGTATACTGACTTATCACCCGGCGTGATGGTATGGTGTGCCATTGGTTACACGTCTCGGTCACCTCTTGTTCGCATTGACGGCACTTTGAACAGTCTACGTTACATTTCAGATGTGTTACGACCCGTGGCTCTACCCTCCATTCGATCCCTGCGAAACCCTACATTTCAGCAGGATAATGCACGACCGCTTGTTGCAGGTCCTGTACGGGTCTTTCTGGATACAGAAAATGTTCGACTGCTGCCCTGGCGAGCACATTCTCCAGATCTCTCACCAATTGAAAACTTCTGGTCAATGGTGGCCGAGCAACTGGCTCGTCACAATATGCCAGTCACTACTCTTGATGAACTGTGATATCGTGTTGAAGCTGCAAGGGCAGGTGTACCTGTACACGCCATCCTAGCTCTGTTTGACTCAATACCCAGGCGTATCAAGGCCGTTATTACGGCCAGAGGTGCCGGCCGCGGTGGTCTCACGGTTAAGGCGCTCAGTTCGGAACCTGCCTCGGGCACGGATGTGTGTGATGTCCTTAGATTAGTTAGGTTTAAGTAGTTCTAAGTTCTAGGGGACTGATGACCACGGATGTTAAGTCCCATAGTGCTCAGAACCGTTTGAACCATTTGAACGGCCAGAGGTGGTTGTTCTGGGTACTGATATCTCAGGATCTATGCATCCAAATTGCCTGAAAATGTAATCACATGTGAGTTCTAGTATAATTTTAATGTATGTAAGTCTTTCGTATCAGTTGTGAATAAATAGTTGCACACTATTTAAGTTCCAACCCTCGTAAGTTACGTTTACAACTATTTCTCGCCGTTGAGAAAAATGAGTTGAGGTCTATCGTCTGTGAAATTCTGACTCCAATCACAAATTTGGGCCGATAATCTGTAACCTCGTATTATGTTATCTATACTACAGTATGGAACCGTACCGAATGCCTCCCACAGTCAAGGAACACAGTGTCGATCTTGATACAGCTGTCTACAGCTCGCTGGATCTCAAGGGCGAAAGAACCAGAAGATTTCTGTTTGCGGAGTACATGCTGACGTTTATAGAAGTGAGTTGTCATTCTTCAAAAAGGTCACAATGCGTGAGCATAGAACGTATTTTGTAATTCTTCAACACAGTGATGTCAGTCCCCTTGCCTCACTTCTCTGAGAAAAATCGTTGATTAATTAATGACACTTAGTAACTGGTGGGTGACGTACAGAAAGTGCAGCAGACTAAGATGCAACTATTCTCGTTTGTAGACGATAGTTATGAAATCGGAATCATGTCACGCCACGATATTCTAACTACTTGCTTTCAGAAGTCATTCATTCTAGGGCGACATTTCTTACACTCGCGCTAACTTTAAATATTATTCGAGCACGCGGCTGAACACAGGTTACGGCAGCTCTTCAACGATATACATTGACGAATCCGGTCAACTCTGAATGACAGCCACGACTGGCACGCTGTTCGCTCTGACTGTTGAAGCCAGAGAGGTTGAATCGGACGTGCCATAGCTCACGGTGGCTGCATTTATTCTCCAAACAATAGAGGCGCAACAATGGTGGACTCACGCTGTACGACGACACTTCTAAAAACGTTTCGGGGTAAAAGTGTATCTGCCGTTCACAGTGTTAAATGTAATATCAAGTTACAAGAGCTTTTCTGTTGCATACAAAAATCAGTTGAAAAACAGTATATTATAGCGTTAGCAACCATACTTGTGTCTAGTATTATATTCTGAAATCTGTCTGCCGTCTCTGAAAACCAACATAAACTGAAAGTCTTTAAATTTAAACGACTGAGAATTTACAAGTGTCTCACCTCAAAGGAATTTACGTGCTGATTGCAAAACTGTTCTTAGATTTGGTGAATCTGCAATAGTTTAAAAGGTTCCAGAGGATTTAATATTCTAATTTATATTTAGTAATATTATTTCAACTGATGTGATTGGATTGTCATTATATATGTAAATCATTATCTTTTGTCTTCCAGCATCTACTGTGTCAACAGTCATTTAACAGGACGTTAACATTACTCAACAGTTTCCTGTGTTAGTACCGTGCGAGGTGGCGCAGCGATTAGCACCACTGACTCGCATTTGGGAGGACGGCGGTTCAAATTCGCTTCCGGCCAGCCAGACTTAGGTTTTCCACGATTTCTATCAGTCACCTCAGACAATTGCAGGGATTGTTTCTCTCGTTGTAGATGGGACGTTAAACCCTAATCGTCCTTTCTTTCCTTTCTTCTTATGTTGATAGAATTTAAGAATTAGCCAAAGGAGTTGGTTTCCCATGAAACTTATTATCCTACTACCATGTATAGTTACTATCGATCCTCAATTTCGTGCGGTAGCGTTCTCGCTTCCCACGCCCGGGTTCCCGGGTTCGATTACCGGCGGGGTCAGGGATTTTTCTCTGCCTCATGATGGCTGGGCGTTGTGTGATGTCCTTAGGTTAGTTAGGTTTCAGTAGTTCTAAGTTCTAGGGGACTGATGACCATAGATGTTAAGTCCCATAGTGCTCCGAGCCATTTGAACCATTTTTTGATCCTCAGTTGTTTGCAACAGCAAATGTGGAATAATTCATTTAAATCGTTTTACCATTCGAAGTGTGGATTTCTTACAGCATTTCTATAATATAAGCTCAGAAGAATTACATTACATCAGCGGAATCATCAGCAGTATTGCACTGTTGTCGTGAATATTCTTCTGTATTATGTATAAAAAATGAAATTCATACGACATGAAATTTTTGGTTGGGATAAAAGAGTTCAAGACAAGTGTTGCAATCAACATTGCCGGGATCGAACATTGCTTCAGAGATTGGCAGCTCATCCTCAACATAAACGAAGTTAACTTGTTACAGATAAACAAGTATAAAGACCCGTTATACGTTTACATGATACTCAAAGAGTCACAGGAAGTTTTCATATCCATTAAATACCTGGGACTAAGCAAACGTAGTGGTTTAAATTGGACAATCACATAACACAAATCGGAAGAAAGGCAGGTGCTAGACTGAGATGGAGGGAGGAAGGTTCAAAATGGCTCTGAGCACTATGGGACTCAACTGCTGTGGTCATTAGTCCCCTAGAACTTAGAACTACTTAAACCTAACTAACCTAAGGACATCACACACATCCGTGCTCGAGGCAGGATTCGAACCTGCGACCGTAGCAGTCGCACAGTTCCGGACTGCGCGCCTAGAACCGCGAGACCACCGCGGCCGGCGAGGGATGGAGGGAAGGGGAGGCATGAGGAGAGGTAAGAGGGCCTCGATTTTCGACAGTTTGTGGACGCCTATTGATGAGAATGCATGTTCAACTACCGTCCCCTTTGCAGTCTTTTGGCACAATGATTTTCCCCAGTACATGTGTTGCATTATGACCTGTTCATCATGAGTGCTGGTTTTTTCATTATTTTGAAGTGTAGTTAGAACTGTGATGCATTTTTTCCATCTGTTGTGGTAGCGTGTATTGGCTTCGGCTGCCTGGGCTGCAGGGTGGCTCCTGAGGAGGCTTGTGTAGCAAATTCTGAGGTCAAACACCGGTAGATGCTGCATGCTTACGGGTAATACACTTTTTAAACTTCTCTCTGTCCAACACCAGCATCTCATAAGTTATATATATTCCTAGCCAAAAAGAATAAAAATAGTACCTTACACCTCTGCCGTTTTTCAGCCAGCTTGTAGGTGAAGGTAGAGTTTGATCGTTTCTGTCACTAGTTTTGAGTGAAACTGCGACATTTTTTCCCAGCAGGGTAAACCAGTAGTATGGCATCTTCAGTTTTTTAGGTTATTGCAAATTTTAGGCTGTCGTTGTGTATTGCTACGCATATGGTGGCGTAATTAGGCCTGATCTTTATGATTAATTACTAAATTAGAATCTATTTTTACTTCCTTTTCCCAACCAAAATAAATAAAGCACACTAATCTAACCTTCCTCTCCTGCATCTGGACAGTTTCCATGTGTTGGGGGTAGTAGAACCACAGTTCGATTCAAAGAAAGGGCATGCCGTTTCTAATTTCCCAAGAATTCCAAGTGCCTCTAATGGTATAATTGTGTTCGTGGGGTGCACTTGGGCTTTCCATTCAGAAGGACCAAGGTTTGAGCCCCGGAAATGGCACTGCCAATTATAATTTCCCTCCAATTACTGGGTGGTGGGTGGGGTGGTGTATAAGCACAACCTGGGACAAAGATATTCAAACCAAAATTCGAAATTCCAGCCAATAGGGTACATGGGGGAGGGGGAGGGTGGGAAGGGGGAAGCGGCTGGGGGCTAGTGTCCACGTGGCAGCTGATAAAAAACACATGACATCATCTGGGGGTAGGGTGGGGGTGGTCGGAGTTGAGGGTGGGCACGGCGGGAGGAGGAATTAATTGATCAGTTTAATTAAATTGCATATCAATTTGATGCCAAAATTGCACGGCAAACCCATCTCCCAACTATTTTGGAGGGCCTGCCAATCTAAAGGTCAGTTCCGCATTGCAAAGGGATGTCTGTGTCCTTCCGATTAGATGGTGTAATACTGTCTACATCTACATACATGCTCCAAAAGCCACAGTACTTTGCTTGGCGAAGGGTATGCTGTACCATCTCTAGTCGCTTTCCTTAGTGAGAATGTAAGTATTTAATTATGAACTTACTTTGCTGGAAGGTAGAGTGAGGTAAAAATGACTGTCTATATGTCTCCATATGAGCCCCGATTTCTCGAATCTTCTCTTCGCGGTCCCTACACAAGACGAATGTTGATGGCAGTAGGATTGTTCTTTAGTCAGCGTCAAATAGTGTTTCTCTAAACTTTCTCAGTAGTCTTCTTCCCTCGCCCGTATCTCGTGGTCGTACGGTAGCGTTCTCGCCTCCCACGCCCGGGTTCGATTCCCGGCGGGGTCAGGGATTTTCTCTGCCTCGTGATGGCCGCCTAAAAATCATCGACAGACTGGCCGGCTCACCGGACCTCGACCCAAGTCCGCCGAGCGGTTTCGTGCCGGGGCAAGGCGCCCGTTCCCAATCCGGAAAGCCGTGCGTTAGACCACACGGCTAACCGGGTGGGCTCTAACTGTCCATTACTTTCTTGTCCTTCCTGTTCATGCTTTTAGTAGGGGCGTGTCCGTTTGATACTGCATGCTTTTTGTTTACTTCTCGGATCACCAGTGTTGATTTCCTATACGGCCTGCTCTTCTCTTCAGGTATGCCACACTCGTGCCTCTCGTCTATCGTGAACCCCATAGCAAAACGCTTAGGTCTGTACTTCCCCAAACTGATTCATGGTTTTACTTACAGCGCTGCGGAGCCTTCTGATTTCACTGTATTTTCTTTCTTGCACCTCGTGTACTACAAGTCTCACTAATTGTGTGAACGTTTATGGCACTCGATCTGGACGTGTAACAATAAAAATTGGATTTGAATCCGTGGTCTAGTAGGCGCTTATGAAACATAGTGCAAATGCGAGAATTCTTCCATAATACCCATTTCTTCACCTTATGACTATCCTATGAGCACAGAGGCTGTGTGCATCATATTCTCATGGCTTCTTATTTCCATCTATAGCTCATTTATAGTGTTTGGCAATATGTCTTATGCGGACTGAATCAACACCCGGCAAAAACATCGTAACTAAGAACAACGTAAGTCATTTGTCGCTTTATTTAATGTCAACATAGTTGACTATTTCAAAAATGATTCATGCATACGAAAATTGGATCTCTAATCTATTAAAAAGAACGCTGTCTAATAACCGAAAGTGTCTCACCATATAGTTCACTACATTTACATCACCATTTTAATTGAAAATGACGTAATTAATAACTTCATTTTACAAGAAAATGGAATGGCTGCAACTTTAAACCGACATATTGAAAGTTACACTTGAGATAAGAATAACGTTCTATCATGTCGGGTCCGATATCAAGATGATTAGTGAGACTTGGAACAAAACCGAGGGAAAGATTGCGCAACAGATGATTGCCAAGGCTGTTAAGTAATTAACTACTTTCGATATGGAAGTGTATTCTATGACATAGTTCTGGAGTTGAAAAGAGAAGTCAACAAGAAAGTCAAAGGTGGCTCCATACATACTTCGCGAAGTACATCGTTACATTACCGACACCTACGTTGGTCAGTCGAACTGAGATATTAATTATACTACGTCCTGACCTAATTATGGTGCAGATAACATTCAACAAAAGATTCTGTTTGTCAGTAGCGTCTTCGTCAGTCTGGTGTGTGGTAGTTCGTCGTGACATTTACAGGGTCCACTGACGTTCCTCGATAGATCAGTTGATGATGACCATTTTGATTGAAAGTAGCTGATTGTCTGGCGTTGGGATTGCTTTCTTAGATCACAAAAATACGAGAAAAGATTATTTTCTCGTTTAGCTCTCGTAGAAAGTAATGTAGAGTTCGAGTCGTGTGTAATCGTTTCCATTATTTATTGGAAACTTCGACATTACGACTTTCAGGTTTTATTTATTGATTTATTTATTTCCTATGACATACTCCTCCACCTGTACATCTCTTAGGGCTGTCGAGGGTGTATCGGCTTCATGGTATTTTTTGACCGAAAGTAACTTACACGTGCCCTAAGTGTGATTGATACCACAGCCCGAGTGGAAACAGTTTCGCCTTAATTGTTGTTCTGCAACTTATTGGCAAAAGTCTACCAAAAACTAAACGCATGACTGGATTTTCAGGGCTAGCACTGTGGCATTCTTAAGACATAAGCATGTTTTGTATGTATTCCAAGTCTTTTATGTGCAAGGAGTGAAGAAGACACATCAACGGATACATTGTCCGAATAAATAACGACCACGTCGGGTGCAAATGTGCACTGCTTCTGGTTTCTGATATATATACTTAGGAGGAGAATGTGTCAGCATCCATACATTCATCTTAAAATACGCTGAACTATAAAACTAGGCAAACAAAGTACTTATTTTAACCAAACTGCCTGGTGGAAACAATTTATTTCTTTGAATTTATCGTGCCTACCCAGAAGAAATCAATCATTTATCTTCACCAGTTCTTGTGCGTCTTGCTCTCTTCGCCCGTACAGGAATTTTCTTGGGAACATGGAAACATATTATGTTGGAAGTGGATCATGCTAACCTAAAAACTGACCACACGGTCACTGATTTTTAATGTGTCACTAATTTTGGATATTCTAAGCGTGATGTCGTTTCTGATCATGACACTTGGAAATCCTTGGAGGGTCTTCTCCGCAGTTCGCGAACTCAATGGAAACGATGAGTTTTTATGCTTGGTTGGCTTGTTGATTTGGGGAGGGGTTCAAACAGTTCCATTGGGTTAGGGAAGGACGGCGAAGGAAGTTTGCCGTGCCCTTTCAAAGGGATCATCCGGCATTGGCCTCAAGCGATTTAGGAAAATCACGGAAAACCTAAATCAGGATGTCATCGTCCCGAATGCGAGTCCGGTGTGCTAACCATTGCGCCACCTAGCTCGGTGAGATTTTATAGTTTACGCACCATCACATTAGCACTTAGACGTATGAACTAGCTTAGCTGGCATTACATTAGACAAGTAGTGAGTACAAAATATCGTCACTTAACCCCGATCGATTTGTGCTCATGGAGGAATGTACAAAATGTTATGTGGCGTAAAAAGCCAGCTGGACCAGCGGAACGCTGGGAATAAATATCCATAAATGAGATGTCATTAGGAATCGTTCATCGAAGAGTGCACTGTCGAATTTACACGTTCTTGGGACTGCCTCAATGTCTCCTTGTGCCACAAGCTACGTCGTTTATAACAAAATGCGGTAGCCGTGCAAAGCGTGTTTTTTAGCCTAGTGAGCCACTTGAAAGCCATTGTAAAGAGACAAAAGAACAACTCTGCACTGACCCACTGATAAACAGATTGCGGAAACTATTCACGGGCACAAAGGAGCTGCGCTCTCGAGTGGCTGATGTAACAGGTGGGCTGGCCGTGTGATTGCCGGCGAGCAGGGTTCCCGGGGCCCTGTCTCCTTTGTTGACCGACGGGCGATAACAGAACTGGCCTAATCTCGCGCGATCTGCTGCTGTGACGGCCGTGACGACAGCTCCTGTCGCCGGGCCATGTCGCGCTGATTAAGCTTCCATTTGCATAGGCCCTTCTTTGTTTGCCACGCCGCGTTAACCATTTCGTAAGGTGTAAACACGTGACGGAGCGTGGAACATGACCACGACACTTGTAGCTTTTCTCACGCAATGGCAACAACACTGGCTGTCTTTGTCTCGTCACTATAAGCGTAGTTAGCTGCGTACCTGTTTCGAAGTTCACGTGCGTTTCCTGCCTTACTGCCACATCCCACCCACATCAACGTTTGAATCCATACATGTCAGATTTTGCTGTGATGGTTTAGGGTACTTTGGATATATAGTGTGTAGTACATATTACACCGAAGAGTCAAAGAAACTGATACATGTGCGAAATATTGTGTAGGGCCCCCGCGAGCACGCAGAAGTGCCGCAACACCACGTGACATGGACTCGACTAATGTCTGAAGTAGTACTGGGGAGAACTGACATCATGAATCCTGCAGGACTGTCTATAAATCCGTAAGAGTACGAAAGGGTGGAGATCTCTTCTGGAAAGCACGTTGCAATGCGTCCGGTGAGGTTTCCCCTTATTCCGCCTCAGTTACACTATGTCGGCGACTGCTGCGCAAAAAAGTTCTCCAGGTACGCGTACACCTCCATTACTCTATCAGGCAAACATAGGGGTTACAGTCGTCTGGTGTGAAACGTTCCCTGGGGGGAGGGGGGGAGGGGGGGAGCCCACAGGGGGGCCGAACCGCACAAGAACTCTGAAAGAGTGGTTCGGTGTGGGGCGGCGGAGGGGTGAAGTGGACTGCGGTAGTCGTCGTGGGGTTGTGGACCACTGCGGCTGCGGCGGGGACGGAGCCTCTCCGTCGTTTCTAGGCCCCCGGTTAACATACAATACAATATACAATACACTGAACAGTTTCTGAGAGAGGAAAGATAACACGCTGAAAAGGATAAGAAACGGACAAATGAAGAAACTCGTAGGTGATTACGATACACAGACTGGAAGTGAGGGCCAACACAAGGGAACAATAGGCGACTACTCGGCACATCGGAAGACAAACATTAGTGGCGAAATTTTTACTTAATAGCGTCGAGAACACAAAATCATATTAATGACAATAAACTGCTGTGTCGAATCCATTAAGAAAACGGCGTGGCCGAGCATACGCACAACGCACAAGCATTCGAGTTGGGAAAAAAGTAAATAAAATAAGAAAATAAATATATAAATCAGGATCGTGAGCGTCAACGCTGGCAAGAGTAAAATACTAGAATCTGACTGCTACCTTACTGAGCAGAAGTGTATTTTCATTCTGAACTGAGGTAGACAGCAACAGGAAATACCAAAATCGAGAACAATTAAGAAGCAGCCGAGACAAATACGAGGAAGGAATCGAAATATTCAGTGAAACACAAGCATCTCATTTCACAAGGACTTGTGACTGTACTGTGTGGCTTAATTATGATGGCATTATCTTGGGCAAAATATTCCGGAGGTGAAAATAATCCATTAGGAACTCCGGAGGAAGGCTATTCAGGAAGATGATGTCATCAGGAAAAACAGAACTGGCCTTCTACGGGTCGGGTGGGCAAAGAATTTAAAAAAAGGTGGGTAGATTTAATTTAGATATTGTAGAAATGAGTGAAGCGCGATGACAGAAAGAACAGGACTATTGGTCAGGTGAATACATGATTATAAATGCCAAATCAAAAGTGAGTAATACGGGAGTATGTACTATAAATGAATAGGAAACGGGGAATTCTGGGAAGCTACTATGAACAGAATAATGAACACATTATCGTAGCCAAGATAAATGCGAAGCTAACACCCACCACACTAGTGCAAGTTTGTATCCCTACTAACTCCAAGGATAATGAAGAGGTTGAGACAATTTATGATGAGATATAAATTAGATACTTAGTTAAGGAAAATTAGAGTTTATTTCTGATGGGAAATGGAATTCTATAGCAGGAAAAGTACGAAAAGGAAGAAAAAGTGTAGATGAATACGGAGCGGAGGAAATGAATGAAAGAGGAAGCCATCTGGCAAAACTGTACACAAAACACAATCTAACCTTCGTTAATACTTCGTCTCAGGAAAGAAAGTCTTGGGCATTGAAGCGGCCTGCAGACACTGAAGGATTTCAGAAAGATTAAATAATGATAAGACAGAGATTTCTAAACTAGGTCTTAAACTAGAAAACATTTTCAGGGGAAGATTATCCCTCACCATGATTTGTTGGTTATGAACCACAGACTGAAACTAAAGAAATTGCAGTGAAGTAGGAAGGCTGGAAGGTAAAACTAATTAAGTATATACATGAGCTATATAATGGAAATAAATTTGAAGACAATATTATAGAGAGGGAAGGAGATGGAGATACGATGAGAGGTATGAAACTGGAGAAGAATTTGACGAAGCACTGAAAGACTTAGGTCGAAAGATGGCCATGTAGTACATAGCCCATCAGAACTATTGTGATCTTGTGACGGACGACTATCAAAACTGTTCCATCTGATATGCAACATGGGCGAGACTGGCGAAGTACTTCCAGGGGAATGTAATAATTCTTACTGTGAAGAAGTGCTGATGCTCACATGTGTGAATGTTTCCGATCTGTCATTTGTGAACTCTGCCTCTGACACGAATTTTTAACAAAGAAATTCGCCAAACAGCCTTGCAAACTGATAAGTTACTTATGTTTTCGCCACGAGTTTCAGAAAGTCAATATGCCACCTCCAGTCCCGATATACATCTTTCCAAAATTATCGATATTGCCTTACAGGGGCCACCTGTTTTTGGATGTCGTGAATTCTAAAGTGCTTTCATCGAAAACTTGACTGCAACTGAGCAGACCTGCAGTCTTCGAAGAAATTCACTACATCCAGAAATAGATGACCCAGTATGTCATTATTGACCATTTTTGTGAGGTGCTTCTGGGGCATGTACTCGCAGATGACGTATTGAATTGCCGTAAAAACTAAATAAAACAACTTCTCAATTTGCACAGCTGTTTGGCGAATTTCTTTGTTAAATATTCGACTAGCCGCTGTCCCACGTCCACAATGGATCAACAGAGTCTGACATGAATAGTCGAGTTGGGACTATGTGCATATACAAGTGTTTTTAGTGTCTTAACTTACATTTACTGCACTGAACCTGGCCACACAGAGACCAAGATCTAGATTTGCTGCCGCGCGGACTAGGGCGTCCTTTCACAGTTAGTGCTGCTCCTGCTGTCGGGGGCTCGAGTCCTCCCTCGGGCATATGTGTGTGTGTGTGTGTGTGTGTGTGTGTGTGTGTGTGTGTGTGTGTGTGTGTGTGTGTGTGTATGTGTGTATATGTTGTCCTTAACGTAAGTTATTTTTAGTTGGATTAAGTAGTAAGCTTATGGACCGATGACCTCAGCAGTTTGGTCCCGTAAGGTCTTACCACAAATTTCCAAATTTTTTAGATTTTTAATCAACATCATGTAGCAGTGAGTGCTGTTTCCCTTACTACGTGAAATGAATACAGTCGCTGAATACAGCTGTTTCCCTATGAAATCAAACCTGATGCAGACAAGAGGCTGGCGTGGAGAGCTGCAACAAACAGTCTTCAGACAGACTATCATAAAAACAAAATTTTGCAAATAACTTCCAAATATATTTATGTATTCTTTCTGCTGTAATGTACACGCACAGCGAGCAAAGTTTCGTTATTTTCTACCGTGCCTGATGTAGTACTTCAAACATTAACACACTGTCTGCCCGGGAGAACTAATTACGTGCGATCGGCCAACTTGTCTCGCGTAGCGGTAACAAATTATATACACAAACTTTCCTCCTGAATCAGTCTGTCTATTAGTTGAACGAGGAATTCCACCTTATGCAAGACACCTTTGGAGATTTGTTTCACCCAGACATGTTTCAGCACTTTTTGTGCTATTTCAGTCGGTTACTTTATTTCCTTTCTGTAAAACTGATCTTACATATTACTTTTAGAGGAAATATTTGGTCAAAATAGTTACATTTATGAATGAAGTGATTCTTGTCAAATATTATACACGGTTTGTTTACAGTTCACAGATGAGATATGTATTACTGGGCTGATGTATTGTACGTTGTTTATTACAGTATGTCTATAAGTTCTGGTTTTATAGCTTGTATGGAAAAATGATGGATGTATGCATTAGTTTACACACCCACCATGAAACTATTGAATGTTTTTGCTGGTAGCTGTGAGTCTGCTACACAATCTACAACTTGTCATTTGAAACAGCAAAACGTAATTTTTTATTTTAGTTTATTGTGCATTTCCGAACGAAAATGAGTACGTATCGCGTTATTTTCGTGTTACTTATGCCTTTGATGTTGTGTTGTTTGTCTCCTTGTAAGCACTCCATGTGCACATTCTATGGAAATTAGTTATTCTGTCTCGAGTGAAACACGCTTCATTTGTGACGATTATTTTGTTTACAAAATCATGCTGGGCACTTTGTAACAAGAACCACTCCGAGAATTCCCGTCTCGGAGAGAAATCTTACTCTTTCAATGCCTGTAAGAGTTGAATGTGATAAGGATGCTCCCTAGTACTCAGAATAAGACCTTCGTGGATGCTGTCCAGAGTTTGTTCCTCAGCTTCCAACGTACTTTCTTCGCGCTGTGGGCCTCTGCCTTCCACGCTGTGTAGTAAAGGGCCAGTGTCTTTCAATCTACGCAAATTAAATACGTACTGGTAAGCTGTATTCTATCGCGACGTACTTAATAATGAAACGAAATCGTATCGGAACAAACAATACGTTACGCATACAGAATTAAAGGTAAAGATAACTACTGTAATTTGTTACTAAAGAATCGCAAAATAATCGAATAAATGTAGAGAATTACGGTGATAGAAACGGTGAACAGTAAGAAATGTCGATCGTGCAGGAAGCATTCTGGAAAAATTCGTGCAGTTGGCCTATCAACACCTTTTGCCTCACCGTAATTCAAATAAATCTCGTATAGTTCAGTGGTAATACATCTCCCTTCCATCCTAACGCTTAATAGAGTTGCAGTAACGTCTGCACAGGTAACGCGACGGCTGTCGACGATCGGCGTATTACAGTGACTCAAGCACGAAGGCCGTCGTGGCCCGTATGGTTGCGATTCGCGCTCGCGATGTCAATACGCGCAGCGGTAATGTCTACTTTTTCAAAAAAACATTGTCCCGAGATTTTTTTTCTGGAACAACCGAAGGAAATTGACAACCATTTTACTAGACGCTTTAAATCAATTGCTTGCGTTCTACTAATAGGAATTTTCTGGCAGCTTATACCACTTACATTGTTCTCTCTCTCTCTCTCTCTCTCTCTCTCTCTCTCTCTCTCTCTCTATATATATATATATATATATATATATATATATATATATATATATATATATATATATATATATATTAGAAACGGCAGAGGGCTTCTAACACTTCCGCGGGGTACGCCGAACCTCACTTTTGTTTTATTCCAAGATTTCCGTCAGTTGGTATGAACTGTATCCCTTGTGACACGAAATTACGAATCCAGTTGCACAACTCAGACAATACTCCATAGCACAAAACTTTATTAATGTTACTTGTGAGGAACGATGTCAAAAGTCTTCTAGAAATCTAGAATAATATGAAATCAATTTGAGATCCGCTGTCCATATCACTCACTATTTCATCAGAATAAAGATCTAATTGTGTTTCACAAGAACGATATTTTCTGAATCAGTGACGTGTGTCAACAGATAGCTTTCCTCGAGATAATTATGTTTGAACACAATATGTATTCCAAACTCCGTCAGTGACATGCATCCGTAATCCATCGGATTACTCTTACACCCTCTCTTCAGTACTGGTGCGATCTGTGTAGGTCTCCAGTCTTTTGTCGAGAGAGCGTTGTGTAGGAGCGGAATTTGTATATCAGCATACTCTGAAAGGATTCGCGCACAGTCTTGATCGGAGGATTTTTGATAAGTGATTTAAGCTGTTTGCTACAGCGGGGGTATCTACTTCTAAGCCACCCATGTTGGTAGAAATTCTTGATTCGAATTCTGGAAAATTTACTACGTCTTCTTTGGTGACGGAATTTCGGAAACTGACATTTAGTAACCTCGTGTTATTGGCACTGCCATTGGTAACATTACTATAGCTATCGCACAGTGAAGGTATTGCGTCTTGCCCCTGGTGTACATCACACACGACCAGAATATCTTTGGACTTTCTGAGACAGAGCTCCGTTTTGGAAACTACTAAAAGCCTTTCGCAGTGAAATCGCGTTAAATTTCGAGCTTCTGAGCAACTTCACCAGTCTTGCTGATTTTGCGTTATGTAAATTTGGCATTTTTTAAACAGTGTTCTGATCTGTTTAGTGAATCACGGCGTCTCAGTTCAGTATCTTATTAATTCATCTGGTATAAATCTCTCCACTACTGTCGATACTATTTATCTGAATTTAAGCCACTTCTGGTCTAAGCTTACGTGGTTAGTTGGAAAAGAATGGAAGCTGTCTTTTAGGAAGGGATTGAGTGAATTTTCATCTGCTCTTTTAAATAGTTATATTTTTCGTTTATTTTTGATGGGTTTCGACGTTATAGTATTTCAGTCGCTGCAACGACCCGGTGGCCACTAAGCCTTGTATCCGTCATAATGCTCCATATTTCCCAGCGATTGTTTGTTGCTAAGAGGTCGAATGTTTTGGCAACCATTTACAATTCGGGCGGACTCCTGAAGTTTTCCCGTCGCTCTATTTTCGAGTGGAAGAGGAGGATATGACAAGTAGTGGTACAGGAAACCCTCCGCCACGCACTCTACGGCGGCTTGCTGAGTATCTTTGTAGATATAGATGTGGAACGAACTGTTCAAAATAAGAGCGCTTGTTACGATTTCGTACGACGTTTTATGCTTACCACCGGCTTTAAACACGTATTTTCGCTAAAATATCGAGGGTAGACTGAAATCACCACCAAGTTTGGTTCTATGAGTGGATTATCTATTTGAAAGGAAAGTATCCTTTGAACTGATCAGCAACTGAGTCTGGAGTTCGGTAAAAGGAACTAATTATTAATTTAATCCGGTTGTCAGGTATAATCTCTACCCATACCAAATCACAAGAACTATTCTCTTAAATTTCGCTGTAAGATTACTTCGAACGGCAACAAACACGCCACCACCAACTGTTTTTTATATATCCTTTCACAACACCTTCAGGTCCTTTGTTCAAAATTTCGGCTGACATTCCGTGCAGCTTTAGCCAGCTTTCAGTACGTGTAACGATTTGTGCTTCAGTGCATGTTTTAGCTCCTGGTGCTCAGGTTCTTTTCTAATCCAGCTACGACAATTTACTGCTGAAATACCTATGGTTACTATGTATATTTATTTCCTTTACTAGGCTAGATTTGGCATACCTGAAGAACCTTACGTACCCGAGGAAATGACGCCATTACCGAGGTTAGAGGAATGTTGTACGCTATTATCGAGGCTGTTAATGCCCATATGGGCGTAAATACCATCACGACATCGTGGAAGAAGGAAACTATTGCGCGAACACCGCCCCGCTTTCCGCGCGCTGCCCAACTAGAATTCGCCTCTCGCTAACCGCGTTCTTGTGGCGCCGC
This sequence comes from Schistocerca gregaria, assembly GCF_023897955.1. Classification (NCBI taxonomy): domain Eukaryota; kingdom Metazoa; phylum Arthropoda; class Insecta; order Orthoptera; family Acrididae; genus Schistocerca; species Schistocerca gregaria. The sequence continues at coordinate 798,750,868 of NC_064921.1, read as the reverse complement.
TAACTGTTCTGGAGACAATGGCGCCGGATCTGAGTGGATGGAAGCGCGGGTGTGCCTTCCCTTCCCGGTCAAAAGCGGCCTGCCCGTTACTCGGGGCCGTATTCCTGTCTGTTGTGAAAGCTGTCGTCTCGCCGCATGCGGTCGCTTTGTCTTCCGGTTTCTGCAGTTAGCGTGCTTACCCTTCATCAGTGCGCCGCCGTATCAGCCTATAAACGTGTTTTATAGCCGCACTCGGCATTTCATGTCCTCCTTAAGGACCCTTTGTGTTGTTATGTTTTATTGCGAGTAAACTCCGAGATACCCCGCCATCGCCCTGGTCGCTAAGAGCCTCTCGTAGCTTTGATTTCCTTGCTCACCCACGAGATGTGCAGGCTACGACGTCCACGATGCCGCTGTGCTAATTTTCCACAGTCTACGAAAGCTGGCGGGCACCGTTATCCGTTTCCTTTACGACAGCCGACTTAGTGGACAATCACACTTCGAGGCGCTGCTTTGACAGCCGACCTTTCGGCAAACTAGTTGTTTTGTGTTATCCATCTGAATTTGCATGTGTGCTTCACAAGCAATTGTACGGTGTATGGCGGAGGGCACTGTAGGGTTTTGGTATCCTCGCTCGTCGAGATTTTACGGGTATTTTAATATTATTTGCCCGCATCTCGTGGTCGTGCCGGGTTCGATTCCCGGCGTTAGGTTAGTTAGGTTTAAGTAGTTCTAAGTTCTAGGGGACTGGTGACCTAAGGTGTTAAGTCCCACAGTGCTCAGAGCCATTATTTTAATATTATTTACATCTTAACATTATTATAAAATTTACATTCCTGAGCGTACATCAACTTCAGTTGGTCAAACTACAAATTAAAGTAGTATCTCAATAACAGTGATGAACTGTGGATCGACAGTTTATGCGTGGTAACAAAAGATCCGAACAGGTCCAGTCAGTGAAATTGAGTCTTGGTAAATGAACCGCAACATCTGTTAAATGATCATTTATAAAAATGACCAATTTCGCCACTTAATAAAGGGTCATTTAGCAGCTGTTGCGGTTCATTTATCAAGACGTATTTCATCAACTGTGGCTGCCCAGAGTATAAAGTTTTTTTGTAATAGTGGAATCTGTTACCAGAAATCATAATGGGCAATTAACTGCTTTGGCTTTAGGAAAGGTAAAGGGACCAGAGGGGCAATTCTTACATTCCGGTTGATAATGGAATGCCGGCCGCTGTGGCTGAGCGGTTCTAGGCGCTTCATTCCGGAACTGCGCTGCTGCTACGGCCGCAGATTCGAATCCTCCCTCGGGCATAGATGTGTGTCATGTCCTTAGGTTGGTTAGGTTTCAGTAGGTTTCAGCATTGGCGGCCGAAGACTTCCGGCATAAGAAGTCAGCCTCATTCTGCCAACGGCCTTGTCAAAGAGGGCGTAGGAGCGGATAGAGGTTCAGGGCACTCTGTTGTCTTAGGGGTGGGAAATTGCCCCTAAAGGCGGAAGAATCAGCAATGATCAACGACACGAGGATGCAGAAGGCAATGGAAACCACTGCATTAAAGACACGTAACGTGTACCCACAGGACATGTGGCCTGTAGTTGAAGAAGTGTCATGATGACCTCTCCATTGGCAAAAGATTCCGGAATAGTCCCCCATTCGGATCTCCGGGAGGGGACTGCCAAGGGGGAGGTTACCATGAGAAAAAGATTGAATAATCAACGAAAGGATAATGCTCTACGAGTCGGGGCGTGGAACGTCAGAAGCTTGAACGTGGTAGGAAAACTAGAAAATCTGAAAAGGGAAATGCAAAGGCTCAATCTAGATATAGTAGGGGTCAGTGAAGTGAAGTGGAAGGAAGACAAGGATTTCTGGTCACATGAGTATCGGGTAATATCAACAGCAGCAGAAAATGGTATAACAGGTGGCAAGGAGAAGGAACAGGATGATAGAACATCTGTTAAGACTTCAGGGAGTGACTTCCATGGTACTAGAGGGTGCTGAGAGGACAAAAACAGTAGAGGATGACAGAGATCGGAATACATCCAGCAAATAATTGAGGACGTAGGTTGCAAGTGCTACTCTGAGATGAAGAGGTTGGCAGAGGAACCAACCAGAAAATCAATATGGAATGGACTAATGAAGTCCGTGTGCAATGGAGGAATGATGATTAGTGACATACTGCATGACTGATTATTAGAAATGTGCAAAAACGTTCTGCTTTTTCTGCTACTAACTTAACTACGGATAAATTCCACAGTTAGTTATTCGCATCAGTGATTTAGAATTTTAAACCTTTTTTGCGTCCCACCGTAAAAACCCACAGAAAAATGGTAATTAATTATGAAGCAACTGTTGTAAATTTTATTTAATGGCTATTTCTACTTAATTCATTAGCTCTTTGCATAGCGTTGCCCATAATTCAAACTCTGACAGAGCTACATAAATTTCGGTGACATCAGCAGAAAGCGTAGCCCTTTTCCTATAAGACGTGCGACTTACATATATGCTATAGATGTTCCAGGCACGGTACATAGAACTAAAAACAGTCTTCGTTACGTGAAAATTGCTTTCACTTTATTTGCGATTGTGGGCTAACTACTCATCTTAAGATTTATTATAACATATTAGTCGGAAACATTTAAAAAGGCAAGAGCTGTGTTGCTCTGGGTGCTGATTTAACCACTTGGGGTTTCGTCTGTGGGTGCGTGAGATTTTTCGCTAGCACTGTGAATCAGGACTTTAACAGGACATAGCGTTCCAGGCAGTCAGCTGAGCACGTGTTATTGTGGTTTAGAACTGCTCTTCACCTTGAATTATTTCGCACAGTCGAAACTTATACTAGATCTGTGCTTAACTACGTAGCGTTTTTCCACAAGTTTAAAAAATGTAATAGAGACACATAACGTAGACTTTAGCCATCAATAATATGTTCTCCTTCACTCTTTACAATAGGCTGCCAACATTGGGGTAACTTTTCGAATCCGCGACAGTAGAAATCACGTAGTTTTGAGACGAAGAATTCGCCGAGCCATGTTCGGAGGGCAATTTTATCCGGAAAGGAAGTTTCATGAAAGTTATTCGATAAAGAGCGGAAAATGTGAAAATATGAGGGCGCAAGATGAGGTTAACGGGGTGGATGTGGAATGACTTCCCATCCCAACTGCTGTGTATTGTTTGTTGTCAATTTAGGATATTGCGGGCTGGCGTAGCATCACTTCACGCAGTCTTCCTGATCGATGTTCCTGGATTCCGCCTGCAATAAGTCTCAGTTGTTGACAATAAATGTCTGTAGTGATGATTACACTTCGAGGAACCAATTAAAACTACACCATACCGTCGCCGTTCCACCAGATGCATAACATTATCTGTCGTACATGTAGATGTAGATTTGCATCCTTCATGGACTGTGCCAAAGCAGAGTTACTGCACACAGCCTTCGGCAATGCCTTCACGAAACAAGACGAAGTAAATATTCCAGAATTCGAATCGAGAACAGCTGCCAACATGATTAATGTAGAAGTAAATATCCTCGGAGTAGTGAAGCAACTCAAATCACTTAATAAAAGCAAGTCTTATGGTCAAGACTGTATACCAATTAGGTTCCTTTCAGAGTATGCTGATGCATTAGCTCCATACTTAACAATCATACACAACCGTTCGATCAACGAAAGATCCCTACCCAAAGACTGGAAAGTTGCACAGGTGACACCAATATTCAAGAAAGGTAGTAGGAGTAATCCACTAAATTACAGGCCCATATCTTTAACGGTGATATGCAGCAGGATTTTAGAACATGTATTGTGTTCGAACATTGTGAATTACCTCGAAGGAAATGGTCTATTGACACAGTATCAACATGGGTTTAGAAAACATATTTCCTATGAAACACAACTAGCTCTTTATTCACAAGAAGTGCTGAGTGCTATTGACAAGGCATTTCAGATCGATTCTCTATTTCTGGATTTTCGGAGGGCTTTTGACACTGCACCACACAAGCGGCTATTAGTGAAAATGCGTGCTTATGGAATATCGTGTCAGTTATGTGACTGGATTTGCGATTTCTGTCAGAGAGGTCACAGTTCGAAGTGACTGACGCAAAGTCATCGAGTAAAGCAGAAGTGATTTCAGGCGTTCCCCAAGGTAGTGTTATAGGCCCTTTGCTGTTCCTTATCTGTATAAACGATTTGGGAGACAATCTGAGCAGCCGTCTTCGGCTGCTTGCAGATGACGCTGTCGTTTATCTACTAATAAAGTCATCAGAAGATCAAAACAAACTGCAAAACGATTTAGAAAAAATATCTGAATGGTGCGAAAAGTAGCATTTGACGAGATGGGCCTGTAATTTAGTGTGACGTCATCCACATGAGTGCAAAAAGGAACTCGTTAAACTTCGGTTACACGATAAATCAGCCTAATCTAAAAGCCGTAAATTCAACAAAATACCTAGGTATTACAATTACGAACAACTAAAATTGGAAAGAACACAGAAAATGTTGTGGGGAAGGCTAACCAAAGGCTGCGTTTTGTTGGCAGGACACTTAGAAAATGTAACAGACCTACTGAGGAGACTGCCTACACTACGCTTGTCCGTCCTCTTTTAGAATACTGCTGCGCGGAGTGGGATCCTTAACAGATAGGACTGCCGGAGTTCAAAGAAAGGCAGCACGTTTTGTATTATTGCGAAATATAGGAAAGAGTATCACAGAAATGATGCAGGATTTGGGCTGGAAATCATTAAAAGAAAGGCGTTTTTCCTCGCGACTAAATCTTCTCACGAAATTCCAGTCACCAACTTTCTCCTCTGAATGCGAAAATATTTTGTTGACACCAACCTACATTGGGAGAGGAAATCAGAGCTCGTACGGGAAGACATAGGTGTTCATTCTTTGCGCGCGCTATACGAGATTGGAATAACAGATAATAGTGAAGATGATTCAATGAACCCTCTGTCAGGCACTTAAATGTGATTTGCAGAGTATCCATGTAGATGTAGATGTAGATGTTGTGGATGTGCGCAGGTCTTCGTATGGGGAGTTGCTGCTCTGTTTGGGCTCAACCATTCCTTTCTTTTCCTCATGTTAGCTTAATGACACCATTTCTCGTCACCGGTAACGATACAGGGTAGGAATGGTCGGTGTTATTCGCGAGCCAACTGAAGGCGAGCGAGCAGAGATGCGTATATGGCCATTCGCTGATTTTTGTGATTTTTGGCTTAGATCATATGGTATCCACAAACCCAATTTTCTAACCATCTCCATTGCATGTAAATGTCACACAATGGTGAAATGATCACAGCTCATCACGTCTGAAAGTTCTCGAGTACACTGACTCAGCTCATCACGTCTGAAAGTTCTCGAGTATGCTGACTTGGATCATTGTGGATTAATACGTTTAAGCGATGCTCATCAAACTCGGAAGGTCTTTCTAAAAGTAGAGAGTGACTAATGTCAAAAGACTCCTCCTTGCTCTGTCTAATGGTATTTTCCCCATAAATAGCGGAAATGTTTGTGGCTGCCTCTGCTAACGTCACCCCTCTACTGAACTCAAACAGAAGAATATGTCGGAAAAAACACTCAATTTTGTAGCGTCCACAGCCCCACTCGCTGTCTCCAAATGACAATATGTAAACTCAAATAGCAACAGTGAACTGCAAATAAAAAATGACAGTCGATAAATAATCCCATAACAACAGGAATACCACATGCAAAATGAAAGCTCTACGAACCTGTGCACTAACCTAATAATTTTCAAGCTTTTTACTTCCGTGAACTTTCACACGTGTCAATGAGAAAATAATACAACCTGTTTTATTTAAATGTCTAGTGATTTTAAAACACCTTATGGGTTCTCGAGACATATGGAGGTCGCTATTACAACAGCAACTAGGTTAATCTTTGTCAGTCCATTCTTGCATCTGTAGAACTGATTTAATGAACAGTGGTGACTTTAATTACTAATCACGTTGTTGGATGACGTTATATGTACTATATACATCAAGCCTTAGAAACTTACCTGACTAGGGGCGTCAGTGATACATATTTAAATTTTTTTATTGATATGGACAGACATGGACTGTGAGAGAACCGGAACAGAAGAGAGTCGAAGCATTTGACATGTGATGCTACAGAGGACTGTTGAAAATTATTAGGTGGACGGATAGGGTAAGGAATGAGGAGATTCTGGGCAGAATCGGAAAGGAAATGAATACGTGTAAAACACTGAAAAGAATAAGGGACAGGATGATAGGGCACTTGTTAAAACAGCAGGGAATGCCTTCCATGGTACTAGAGGAAGCTATAGAGGGAGAACTGTAGAAGAACACAGAAACTGGAATACGTTCAGTAGATTCTTGAGGACGTGGGTTGCAAGACTACTCTTAGCTGAAGAGGTTGGCACAGGAGAGGAATTCCTGGCAGGCCACATCAAACCAGCCAAGACTGATGGCTCAAAAAAAAAAAAAAAAAAAAAAAAAAAAAAAAAAAAAAAAAAAAAAAAAAAAAAGACCACGAGCCATACGAAGTAGGCGAGGTAAAGACTGCGTCCAGTGGTCACATCAGAGTTCCCCAGTAGCAGGAGGATCGCTTTAAAATTATATCGCAACGCTGCACAGTGGACTCGCATTCAAGAGAGTGGCGGTTTAGACCAACGACCCGCCACCCACATTTAGATTTTCGGTGCTGTCCCTAAATCGCTTAAGTCAAATGACGGGAGGGTTCCTTTGAGAAGGCACGGCCGATTTCCTTCCCCAACCTCCCACATTACGAGCTTGTGCTCCATCACTAATGACCTCGTCGGGCACAGGAGGCTGAGCCATAATCTTCCTTCCTTCCATCCATACTACAGAAACGCCAGCTACACCCAACATCTACCCTTAAGACACAACTCTCACACACGACACAGAAACAGGGAAAAGTGTGCTGATGAAGAACGAAACATCCTCTATAATTAGCGCCTTGTCGTAGTTCACGCGGCTTCCCCCGTCAGAGGTTCGAGTCCTCCCCCGGGCATGGGCGTGTGTGGCGTAAGTTACTTTAAGTTAGGTTAAGTAGTGTGTAGGCCTAGGGAACGATGACCTCAGCAGTTTGGTCCCATAGGAACTTACCACAAATTTTCTTAGGTGGTTGAAGATCAGCCAAAAACGACATACAACTTTCTTTTTTAATTAAATGAAGGAGACAGACGTGTATTTCTTACACGCCTAACCAAATTCTTATGATATGTGCATTTTCGAGATACCGAAACAAACTCTCACCTGGGAACACTTCTTTGAAATAGTGCAGATAGTTTTTTAGGTAATTTCCTGTAGGAGTCGCGAAAATGTGCTTCTTAAATTATACAGTGGTGAGCCAAAACATTGTGGTCACCACCCACCGCGAGTTTGTATGCTGCCTCGTGGTGCTGAGGTCACGTGACGTGGTAATGGAAGTATATGAATGGAGTGGAGACGAATAGGGAATCATTCTAGCGACGAAAAGTGGCGCAAATGCGGAAATCCGACGTCTTAAATGACTTTCACAAAAGCCAGAGCGTTGTGGGCCAGTGCCTGGGAGCGAGCATCTCGGAAACGGCGAAGCTGGCCTGCTGTTGGCGTGCTGCTGTCGCGAGTGTCTGTGGAAAGTGGTTGAAGAGTGCTGAAACCACGAGTAGGCTTCAAGAGATTGGACGTCCAAATCTCAGCACAGAATACAAGAAGCAGAGGGCTGCCCGCTCTCTAAAGCAGGATAGGCGGCAATCTGTGGCAGATCTGACGACAGAGTACAGTGATGGGGACAGGAACGGGTGTTTTGGAGAACACCGTTCAGCGCACAGCGTTGAAAATGGTGTTCCCCAGCAGAGCTCCCCTACGTGGTCCCATGTTGATCGTACAACATCGTCAGTTTTGATTACAGTGGGAACAGGATCATCGAGAGTGGAGAGCGGATCAGTGGCACAGTGTCACTTGGTCGAATGAAGTGATAACCCAGATCGATGGTCGTGTGCAGGTACGCCGCCATCCAGACGAGTGGCTGCTCGAAAGTGAAGCGCGCCACGGACGCAGGCCGTTGGGAGCAGTTTTATGTTATTGGTGACGTTCACCTGGCCTTCTACGTGACCTGCACCAGTAATCGAAGGCACCGTGACAGCCGTGAACTACATGAATGTTTTGGGGACCACCTGTAAACCCTTACGCTTGATGTTGTTGTTGTGGTCTTCAGTCCAGAGACTGGTTTGATGCAGCTCTCCATGCTACTCTATCTTGATATCTTCTACAAAAGTGGTGGCATCTTCCAGCAGGATAACTGTACGTGTCACAAGGCCAGAATCGTGCTGCAACTCCAGTTGTTATCTTGGCCATCAAATTCGGATTATGTGAATCCGATGAAACTCATCTGGGACGTTAACGGGCGGCAGCTCCGCGCCCACAAACCAACACCCCCCCCCATAAATTACGAGAGATGTGTGTCCTGTGCTTAGGCATCTGGTGCCACAGACCTCTGGAAACCTATCAAATACTTGTTGAATCCATGGCACGCAGAATCACTGCTGAATTGCGGTTCAGAAGTAGACCAACACGCTTTTAGTAGGTGGTCATAATATGGTCATAATGTGTGTATTTGTAAGCAGCCAGTACCGAATGTTTGCCAGCCACGGTGGTCTAGCGGTTCTAGGCGCTCAGTCCGGAACCGCGCGACTGCTACGGTCGCAGGTTCGAATCCTGCCTCGGGCATGAACGTGTGTGATGTCCTTAGGTTAGTTAGGTTTAAGTAGTTCCAAGTTCTAGGGGACTGATGACCTCAGTGCTCAGAGCCATTTGAACCACTTTGAAGTACCGAATGTTTTTCTAAGCTTTTGGTAACAAAGGTATGCGAATTTTTCCCAGTATGAAAATTATTATTTCAATATTTGCTGACAATTACAAATCCAGTTCCGCGATCAGTTCTATGAAGTTTTCTGAGTAACGAAGTGCAACGGAGCTCAAAACAGTGTGGAATACCAATTTAATCTTATCTACATCTTTCAGGAAATCAGATAAAAAGTGAGACGCTGCCTTCTCTCTACTCTGTCAGCCTTGTGTCGAAATCTAAGTCTACAATCAGACAACCTAATCCTTAAGTTTTAAATTTGAAATACACAACACGGTTGAGGTTACTACTACCTTATCAGTGTTTGACTACCGCAAAAACTCGTGAGTAGTACTGGAATAAGTATTACCAGTTCTGAAATACCTTTCATTGCCCCTTGCTGAGTATGTCCTCGTTCCGGCTCACAATGAACGCCTAGCCGCTGGTTCGTCTGACTGCTGTCTAAGCACAACTGTAATACAAGGATTCACAAAAAGACCCTTGGGTCCGAAAACGCTTTATTTCGATATTAGAACGCATTTATACTCCTCTTCATAAACATGTTAATTATGGGAAACACACAGAAAAAACTATCAGCACAGTAGAAAACAGTATCGTAAATGAAATGTTCAAAATTCCTTCCGGTAGCAATGAACGTGCTTCAGCCCGCTGTCGCGTTGAATAGCTGCCGCTCTAGTGTACCCCTGGAGAATTGTGTATCGTTTCACAGCCTTCCACAGTACGGGAACGAAGACTCTGTACATATTGTACCGGGGTTCTGCACATACGAGCTTTCAAATTCACCAACAAATAAACCGAGGAGCGTGAAAGGCAAGGAATTGATCCGCCTCCACCTATCCATATGTCATGGAGTCACTTATTAGAAAGAAGCCTGCGAACATTGCCATTGATATGAATAGGTCCTTCATCGTACATGAAGTATGTGTTCTATTACACTTGTAAAGACTCGTGTTCTAGTAGAACAGAGAGAGCTCTCTATAAAAAATCATAGTAATTTTCTACGTCGTTCCCGGGTGAAGAACACGAGGCCCTAACAGTCACCAACAATGCCGACCCAAACGTTAACAGAAGATCTTTGTTGATGACGTGACTGAACTATTTCATAAGGATTCTCGGCAGCCCGTGCCGGCCAGTGTGGCCGACCGGTTCTAGGCGCTTCAACCTGGAACCGCGCGACCGCTACGGTCGCAGGCTCGAATCCTGCCTCGGGCATGGATGTGTGTGATGACCTTAGGTTAGTTAGGTTTAAGTAGTTCTAAGTTCTAGGGGCTGGTGACCTCAGATGTTAAGTTCCATAGTGCTCAGAGCCATTTGAACCATTCTTTCGGCACCCCTTATGTGCTGATTGTGAAAATTTATAATCTGATCAATTTGAAACAAAGATTTATAACTGAACAGCATGTCTGCAGTTAAGTGAGAGATGACTCACTGTTGAATGAAGCTTTAGCAGAAACGTACTCGTGCAGGACAATCAGCTGCTGATAGTTCCTACACGCGTTGTACATGGCAAGAATACGGCAGGTTCTCATGTAGCACTATCGAGACAGTCACGTGGTCAACATCAATAGTTAACTGCCTTAAGCTGACACTAGAACTGGCGTCAAATACACGAAGACGTTCCTCCTCCAGTAGAGGTGTCCTTTTCCTTCTAGGGTTCCCGCAATCGCGAGTAGTTGGCTTAAGCTTCGCATGCTCCGTAAGGCGACGATCATTTGCTTCAAACGGCTTCCTGTCGGGACACCATCGTTCTGGAAATATCTCCAGATACAAAACTTGAGCATAATGGCCATTACCATATGCTAATACGCACAACAAATGGGCATTTGCCAACCCCACATTCGGGTTCACTTCCATAGCACTATACCGAAACCACGTCCGTGATGAACATTGAATAGCTGGTGCTACGTTCTTGATGCTAACAGAGCAATGATGTTAGTCGCATGTCGATACAAAGAATGAATTTAGTAATTTGTAAACCTCAGAATTACAATATACTTTACATTTTAACCAAACGTAAGCAATATCTTAATTTGAACGTTTCATGTAAGAAACGTTTCATGGGTCGTTCGTTCTGTTTGTGTGTGTTTCCCATCATTAATATGATTATTAAGAGAAACACGAAATGAGCTCTAATATGGAAACGAAGCACTTCGGGACATATGGCCATAAAAAACGTTTTCGTCCTCTGTGTCTGTTTCTCGAATTTCAGCTTCATCCGAGACACCGACCAAAGGCTAATACGTCAACTATTAAGTGAATCTGAAGAAGAAATCGCTTACAAGGCACTAGTGCGACCAGTTCTAGAGTATTGTTCCAATGTCTGGAGTCCTCATCAAGCAGGCGTGACAGCAGACACGGAACGATGTCGGAGACGCGCCGCTGGGATCGTAAGTGGACGGTATAGCCCTTACGGAAGAGTAACAAAAATTCTCGGGTAACTTAAATGTGAATCCTTAAATGAAACACCACGAAATTCTCGCGCGACACCCGAAGAAAAGACCATGTGACCATTATATTGATACCAACGCTCATCTCATGTAGGCATCTTGAGAACAGGAGAGATTAGGATACTCAGATATGCATGTGCTACCGTCCTAACATCACAGAACATCGATGCCACAGACATTAGCGATGTCCCGCTGCAATCTGCAATGGCGAATGTGAGAGGCTGAAGAAGACACGCCTTCTATCTCAGCACTGCAGCACTCTCACACAGAGGTCAGTTTGGAACCGATCTTGGAAGCGCTCAGCTCCAGTTCGTGACCTCAACTGAGACAGTCAACATCATAGTAAGATAAAAGTGTTAATCATGTGTCAAATGGAAATGTACTTTTGTAAATGTTGAAAATTCTACTTCAGGAGAAGAGTTTGCTAATTGTAATATCAGAAATTGTGTCCGCCTTGATGCAACGAACGTGAGTACACGAATAGCAAAGTAACAGCTCAGTCCACACCAAATAGCTGGTTTCCACAACACTACCACAACGCCAATTAAGTATTGCTGACATACGAAGTTCACCTCTTAGTATGAGATTACTAACAGCCGCTCACATGGTTGCAGATGACATGACGTTCGCTAAGTAAAAAAAACGGCAACAGAAAAAAAGGGCACAGAAAATATGTCGCAAACAGCGCCAATAATTGCTTAAAACATGCTCCTCCACAATAAATAAGGTAGTATGAAAGTATCAATAGAAAACTATATTTCAAAAGACGAATAGTAAAAATTTAATGATGTTTTACTGTGTTTCTATAACCAAACTATTTTCTGCATGTTTTAGATTAAATAAAACACCGATGATGGTGATATCTGTCGCCGAAACTAGTTTGGGATAATAAAGAAATAAAAGAATAACAAGGTGTTTTGCATCAAGGCGGACTCAATTTCTGATATTACTTTTTTTCTATGCAAACACGGACCAAACGGAAGAGTTCCAAGATAAATTCATAGTTTGCTAAATAGTGCTTAAGGTGATGCTTTAAAAGAAAGACGCGCTACGAAGAAATTATCCAAATGGACAGAAATTGGCAGACATAATTTACATGTACAGATGTGTAGACAAACAAATCATTACATTCTGAGAGAAAGCTGATAATTAATCCAAGAGAAAGAGTTTCATAAACTGAGCAAGCCAATAATACATTGGTTCTTCTCTTGACCGTATTAAAGGTGTTACTCGGCTTGGCATTGATTGATTGAGTTGTTCGATGTCCTCCTCAGTAACATCATGCCAAATTCTGTCCATTTGCGGCACTATATCGTCAAAATCCCCAGCTGGTTGTGGGGCTGTGCCCATAATGCTCCAAGGTTCTCAGCTGGAGAGAGATCCAGCAACCTTGCTGATCAAGGTAGGGTTTGGTAGGGATGAAGAAAAGAGATAGAATCTCTCGCCAAGAGCGCGCGGCCATTATCTTGCTGAAATGTATGCCCATGATGACTTTCCATGATGGGCAACAAAATGGGACGTACAATATCGCCGACATATCCCTGTCCTGTAAGGGTACCGCGGATCACAACCAGCGGAGTCCAGCAGTGAAATGAAATGGCGCCTAAGACCATCACTCCTGATTGGTGGACGACAATCAGGTTGGGGCATCGTCAGACACATCTTCGTCCTGTAATCTCATCAACTGGAGTAGAATTGTCTTCGAACTGAACCCTGATGACCAGCGAAGACTTGTCTGCAGACACCCCAGACAGCGGTTAAATACCAACCTGACTCTTGCCCCCCATACGATCCGACAATCTGGAGTATCATTGATTTTCACAACAGGATCTCGTCGGTTGTCATCTGCTGCAGCCTTAAAGCAAAGCGGTATGTCGATGACATTGTACGCCCTATTTTATTACCCTTCATGTGAAACTTCGGTTTTAAATATGTGTGTCTGTAATTAAATTGCTGAATGACTGAGAAGATGTAATGGTTCAAATGGCTCCGAGCACTATGGTACTCAACATCTGAGGTCATCAGTCCCCTAGAACTCAGAACTACTTAAACCTAACTAACCTAAGGACATCACACACACCCATACCCGAGGCAGGATTCGAACCTGCGACCGTAGCAGTCACGCGGTTCCGGACTGAAGTGCCTAGAACCGAACGGCCACCGCGGCCGGCCAGGAGATGAAACTTCTATGTTATTTGATTCTGAAACAGCTGAGTAAAACTGAACGTATTGAGCCTACTTTCTCTTTACTTTTTCTTATCATGTCAACACTGACCCACAATATTCTAGCGCAACGCAATCTCACTGCTCAAAAAACTGCAACCTGACTTCAAATAATTAATACAAGATGGTTCAAATGGCTCTGAGCACTATGGGACTCAACTGCTGTGGTCATCAGTCCCCTAGAACTTAGGACTACTTAAACCTAACTAACCTAAGGACATCACACACATCCATGCCCGAGGCAGGATTCGAACCTGCGACCGTAGCAGTCGCACGGTTCCGGACTGCGCGCCTAGAACCGCGAGACCACCGCGGCCGGCAATTAATACAAGAGAATGGCCCTGAATAAGAAGCAATCCTGACAATAACCTATACATTTTATTAAACACTTGCCTTACAAAAATCTTCATTACGTGAACTACTGCAAGACAGCGAGCGTCAGTACTGCCATCCAAATAAAATATTATAACAACTAAAGCCACTAACTAGTAATAGGCATGTGGTTAGCAAAGGAAAGTCTTTGCTGCAAACAAAATAATTTATTTTTTACCTTAATAATGTGACATCCACTTCAGACACGAATATAAATCGTCATTGACATCTTGTAGAAAGGCATATAATCATGAATAATATTCAGTCTCCAAGTCGAACATGTACAGATCGTTAGCCTACGCTAACACTTCAGACCTCTACCCTCCATCAATGCTAACTTCTCACATTTACATCCATCACTGCTGGCTGTTCACCTCCAAATGCTCAACAGTACTTCCATCACTGCTGGCGACTAACTTCCAACTAACTGCCCTACAATACTGGCGATTAACTTAAAACAACGAGTCCAACCATCCACAAAGAAAACGCAGTCCAATGCAAAGCGCTACACAGCGCTGCCAACACAGAAGCAGCCCACTTACACATGGCAAGCCAGCCTGGGATTATACTTCAACAAGAAAATGTACGCCGGCACATGGCGAGAGTTTCTATTGCTTTCTTTGTGCTTACCAAACCCTTCTTTCGCCAGCAAGGCCGCCGGATCTCTCCTCAATGGAGAACGTTTGGAGCGTTATAGGTAGCGCCCTAAAAAAAGCTCGGAATTTTGACCTCTCCAGTTGAACAGAATTTGCCACGGTGTCTCTCAGGAGGACATCCCCAATGAACATACCAGTCAATGCAATGCCGAATACGAGCTTGCATTAGGGCCAGAGGTGGACAAACGTGTTATTGACTTGCTCAGTTTGTGAACCTCTTTCTCTTGAATAAGTCGTCCAGTTTTCCTGAAATTGTAAATTGTAATCATTTGTTTGTCTGCACATGTACATCATATCTACCGATTGAGTGTAATAAAGTGAGTGTTTCGTGATCTATCTCCTAGAGCAATCAAAAAATCCACACTTATGACAGGATGATTGTAGTTTCGTCCAGTCATATCACCAAATCTAACATTCTGGGCGGTGTCTGTTTGTTCTATATCGTGCCTCCCTACCACTTTTGAGGAACGCCGCTCTGAGCATGTTTTCTAGGGAATTGACTAGTTTGAACCTGGGACCTGTTGCTGGTAAGGAGACGCCAGACCACACATGACATGTAGAATTCAGAAGAGTTCAGTGAGACTAGCGATGATATAACCAAATACTTACTGATTTCAGCGTCAGGTCCACTACACTCCCTGTAAAAGATTCTTAATACTAACTAAATTTAGTGGAAGGGGTTCAAGGCTTTCCTATTTTTAGTTAGCTGGTAACATAACGTCGAAAAGCAGTTAAGTTTACCATTGGAAATTTTATTCTACTCACAAAACATCGTTTATAAATTGCACTATTGATAAAAGGAAATGTTTCAATACAGGATGGTAAAAACCAACTGCGTTCAACAAAAATGTGAACGAATATTCCCTGAGTGGGTTTCCAAGTTCTACAACGGATCGAAGGATGACCTATGCCATATCACATCTATAATCTAGGTTTAAATTAAGTTTCACACGAGAGAAAACTATCAAAATGGTCTACAGTGACCCTCAATTATCTTTAATTACTTATCTAACTTGTCGTAAATTACAGTGGCTGATGTGGCTTCTCAATAATTATATAACAGAGAAGTCATGGCGTTTTAGATTTTTACTTCACGTGGCAAATGTGAACACCATGAGCTTTAATTTACGATCGACACTAGTATTACGCAAAGAGGGGGTGTAACAGATGAGACTTCTGCAGTTCTGAGTGAAGCCTTATGCGCTCAAAAATGCGGCATCGCGTGCGTTCATTACCTTGTCGGTGTTTAGGCAGCGTCAGGGCGGCGGCCGGCGCACAGCTCCGCTCACCTCGCCATCTCGGAAGCAACTTTTTCTCCTAACTTCTCCTTACTACCATTTTCCGAAGT
Organism: Schistocerca gregaria; assembly: GCF_023897955.1. NCBI lineage: Eukaryota > Metazoa > Arthropoda > Insecta > Orthoptera > Acrididae > Schistocerca > Schistocerca gregaria. Next base: position 798,734,999 of record NC_064921.1, on the reverse strand, counting down.
TGGTTCAAAAAAACCTATCTGGCTGTGTTTTCATCTGACCAATCAGGGTCTCACTGTTAACCTTAAGCTCCGCCTACAAAAATTCTGTCTAACCAATGAGAAAGGTTATACTTTTCGTGGTGGACCAATGTTTTTAAAGTTTGCAACATAACAGAGACGCGGAAAAGTCTCACGCTAAAACTTGCAGCTGGTGTGGTCCTTTTAGCGTTATCATAAGCTCTGTACTGTTGTTCTGGAGGGCTCTATCTTTTAACATGGGCTGGGGGGGGGGGGGGGGGGGGGGGTGGTCCTTGACGTAACAGAGACGCGAAAAAATCTCACGCTAAAACTTGTAGCTGGCGTTGTCCTAGTGGTTAGCTGGCGACGTGGGTGTCCACTCCGACCCTTATCGTAGGGCCTTCTAGCTTAACACGGTTCTGCTCTCAGCTTCTGTTCTCGTTTCTCCCCTCGGAACTGCTTCTGCCTCACAGTGGGAAGGTATGACATGCATTTAAGCATTCTTATGTTAGTCTGTGGTATTCCATTTGCTCACTCGTTGCTCGTATTACTTTGGGTAATTTAATGTCACGATGTATTCGGAGCTATGTGACATACTACTGGATTTGCTTATCATGTCACGGTTTTCATGGAAGGTGTTGGATTTGCCTGACACCTTACACAAGTACTGACAAAGGAACAAATGATTATATACAGAATAACAAAAATCATTTGTTTAGTTTCAGTTTAATGAATTCCGTGTCCAATCAGCAAGTCATGGGTGATGAAATTTTCGCGACGGCTACGTACACTGGAAAGATATCCAAGCGGAGTGCGCCCGCCAGTAGCTATTCTTTAGAAAACTCAGTATGTTATTTCCCCTGAAGTGTGGTACTCACTCTGCACCACAGTGCGTCACAGTACTTCACACTCAGTCACATCGAACACACGTAAAGTTGTTTCACGGGCCGGATGGTGGCTCGCTGCCGGGACCTACACTGATTCGGGATTCTACTCACTCCGTCTCCCATTCACACCAGACGGCTGCCAGCACCAGGCTCCCGTCCAAATGTGGCTCTCGTCTCTCGATTCTTTTTTCTCCAGTCAACAAAAAACGCCTGCGGAGAAAACCGATTGCACTTTAGCGCCACTTCTCCCCAACTGTTTCCTTCCGGATTCCAGGGACACCAATTACGATATCAATTACCTCGTCGGTGATACGGTAAGATGACATTTTATAAGTTAGACAGTTTTACAATTTACCTCTTGACATCACTGATACTCTCAACACAGTACAGAAATTAAAAGGAAGATCAGCGTTGGCTTTAATATTGATGTTTTATTGATAGCAGAATATATTTTCGATCACATAGTGATCATCTTCAGTGCTGTACAAATTAAACTCAGACATTGGTATCAAGTTATCAATAACCAAAACTGAGAAGCGATCACAATAACTCGTTGTTAATGTGATCTCTTCTCAGTTATTGATAACTTGATACTAGTGTCTGAGTTTAATTTTTACAGCACTGAAGATGATCACTATGTGATCGAAAATCGATTCTGCTATCAATAAGACATCAATATTACGGCCAACGTTGACCTTCCTTTTAATTTAACATATATGGTCGTTGTGCACACAGCACTCCATGGAGTCGCCAATCAAAAGTGCAGAAATTTGCTGTCTTGTGTCAGTAATACAGCTGGCAATCAAGTTTAAGTTCAGAGCGACAGCCCTCTGCTTCATCGTTTCAAGATCACGACCAGTCTGCTAACATATCGCTCGGCAGGCAAGCCATTGTGTCGGATTCCACGTGTCTCACTAGAAGTAGAACCGGCGTCTTTGATTTTCTCGGAAACCACTCTTAGGAAATTTTCTCGTTTCATGCCCAAGTTGAAGCTTTAATGCAGCGGTGCCCTTCTCCACCTTTTGTTCCACGACCTAGACTGCGACGGAAAGTTAATCTCTGGCCTTCCTTCACTCTTTTCGAAATTCCGCGAATACACACGTTTTCTCCGTACAAAACAGCTACTTAGCGCTCTCGTATTCTGCTGGCGCTTATTGTTCCGCAATATTGCTCGTGACTAATTGAAGCTCCATCTCGTTGCCAGTGAATAAAGGGAGGGGCTGAACACTCTCGCAAAGGCGCGCTCGAAGCAAACTTCTTTACGCGAATTAACAACGTTTCTGACTGCTGAATTGACTCTGAGCAGATCATGCGGCAGCACGTTTCCGTGGACAACAGCACCCCTGCCGCTCCCGATTGCGGGCGTCGCAGCGGCTCCACAAGCGAGGCTGGAGGACAAAGACGGCTTGCTACAGCCGGGTTACTCGGTGGCCGGTACCACGTGCCCGGCGCCCGGTACCCGGTAACCGCGTAATTGCGCGCCGTGGAACGTGCCTCGCCTCACAAGCTTCCGCCGGCGCACGCGGCGGCACGCGCGCCCGTGAGCGAGAGCCGAGCCGGCGCGCTCTGCGCTTTTGTTTCCCGCGCAAGTGCGCACCTCGTCCGCTGTTCACCGCACCTCGAGAGCAGCGCCGCTGTCGAGATGACGCCACCTGCATCCGCGAAGTGCATTCCCCGCTGAGAACTCCTAAAACCATGCCGAACCTGACACACCGACAAAAAAAAAAAAAAAAAAAAAATGCAACACCAAAAAAATTAATTTTTTTTTTTTTAGCCTTGAGGGATGAAGTGGTGAAGGCAGCCACCGGTCCACCGGGACCGGGGCCAGAACCGCACAATAACCTTGAAAGAGTGGTTCATTATGGGGTGGCGGAGGGGTGAAGTGGATTGCGGTAGTCATCGTGGGGTTGTGGACCACTGCGGCTGCGGCACGGACGGAGCCTCTCAGTCGTTTCTAGGCCCCCAATTAACATACAGTACGATACAAATGTCTCTATCATCCGATCGATTGTTAGTCTAAAAGCTAATTGTCCGAGAAATCCTCTCTAGTCCCAGTTCGGCAGAGAGAAGCGCCAAAACATACTCATTTTCCGATCAAAAAGTTGTTCGTGGTTATCCCAGTGGGATACCTCGAACAAAGCATGCTCTCTCTTCTCCGAAACGGTTAATTTAAAAACCAGCCAAGCTCTTGTTTTCTCAAGATGGGAAAGCTTTAAATTTAGCGACAACCTCTGAATCTAGAGAAACGTTTTTGCGCCAGCCAGTGTGAATAGGAGCTGCGCTGTCTTTTCCCAGAAAACAGCGTCCAATCTACCGTTTGAGTTGTTTTTTAGTACTGGCCAACCACTGTTGTTCCGCAATTTTCTGCAGTGCTCGGTGACACCTGCCCGACAGACATTTGATGCAGTCTTTGGGATTTGCGGGCAGGTGAAACGGTATATATTTAGGCAGACAGGGGCTCCGGGTCAGCCTAGCGAATATAAGGGCTGCAAATGGGAAAATCCATTGAAATAAGCAACTTTGACAAAGGGCAGATAGTTATTACGCACAACCAGTGAATGAGATTCTCGAGAGCGACGAAGCTGGTCGAACATTCACTTGCTACTGACATCTACGGAAAGAGGTAGGACAGTGAAACTACTACTCGGGTAGCTACAGAACATCAGGTTCGGAGGCTTGTCTGTTCTGTAAACTAGGATAGATGGTGATCGATGGCGTCTCTGCCCAAAGAGAACAATGCTGGTGCACGCACAAGTGCTTTGGAGCACACCATTCATCGTGAAATGTTGAACATGGAACTCCGCAGCCGACCACCCATACACGTTCACATGCTGACCCAACGACATTGTCAGTTACGACTGCAGTGGGCACGGGACCATAGGGATTCGACCATCGATTAATTGAAACGTGTCGGCTCTTTGGGTGAATCACAGTTTTGCAACACTAGGGCAACAGTCGTCTCCACAATCGCCGTCATCGAGGTGGAGGGCGGCTCGAAACGTGCAGCGCTTGCATGGGACCTGTCGCAGTAGTCGAAGACAGGCCGACACCTGCCAACCACCGGCATCCCTTCACGCTTGATGTCTTTCCCGATGGCGATGTCATCGTTCAGCAGTATAAGTGTCCGTGTCTCGGAGCCAAAACCGTGCTACAGAGATTTGGAGAGTATTATAACGAACTGATGTTAATGCCTTAGCGACCAAATTCGCGTGATGAAAATCCTATGGAAACCATCTGGGTCGCTACAGGGCGCCATCATTACGTACGAAAATCAGTGGCCTTTTATTTATGCAAACTACATGACCTATGCGTAGACATCTAGGGCCATATACCTCCACAAACCTAGCATGAAACTGTCGTATCCCTGATACGCAGAATCAGTGGCTTATTTCGTTTCAAAGACGGACAAACAAGCTATTGAGTAGGTGGTCATAAGATCTGGCTCATCAGTGTCTCTCACGTTAACTGTCTCCTGGGATCACCTCTCGAGTCCATAGCTACCAAGTGGCTCATAGCTAGATAGCTCACCAAGACTCAGCCAAATTCTTCAGTCCAGCACTGCATGCAAACTAAATACTCAGAGTCAATCATATTTATTTTATAGAGGGATGACTTGATCTCTGCAATCATTTGTATCACCCATTTGGACATGAAAGTTTGAATCAATGGAGAAGAAAAACAGAAAAATCTGTCACAGTGGCTGATGAATACAAGCAATTAATTACAAAAAGGAGCGAAGTGGCAGTCTCTCAACAGCCTGAGTCGTTCCAGTGTATAGGTTATTAAGGTCGCCTCTCCATTAAAAACAAGTTTCCGAACAAATAACATGCTAAAATTCAGGCTTCACCATAAAATACAAATACATTTTTGGGAATCAGGAATGTGTAAGATAAATTACAATGACTGTTGTAAACTGTACATATGGCAGACGAGGAACAGCTCGGAAGCTCAATTTGTGGAGCAAATGCATACTTGAAAAAGTGTGAACATAAAGCATTCTACCATGAAAAGTGAACATGATTTAAAAGTATGGGACGAAGCTCGAAAATGCCTTTTAAGAAGTCAAAAGTTTTACCTTGACAAAAAACAAGATCCGGAATGGAATGAGCAGGGAGAATTCAATCACAATGCTTACTTTTATATTTATCATGACATTCTTAAGATGACGAAATTAACGGATGTCCGAGGCGAAACAGGAGAGTGTCTTGTGGGGCAGCAGGAACATGTGTGCTTTGCCTGAAATCGGTGAGGCAGTCCTCCTGAGGGGGAACTCTGCCCAGCATTGCAGCGACCAAAGCTTTAGACGTTCAGACTGCTCTGCTGGCAGCGCAACACAAAAGAAGCAGCCATAACAGGTACCATGCTGTGACAGGCAAATTCATGTATGTGGAGGCCGACTGTTATTCAAAATTCATACTTTTGCGACTTTTTCAAAAGATTCACACCTGACAGTCCTCAACTTTTAATCAAGTATTTTACAGAATAGCGTTCTCAACAAGAGAATTTGAAATATTCAATACTTTTTCCCTAACCACTTCTCCTTCAGTTCTTTCTTCAGTTTTTACACTGAAGAGCCAAAGAAACAGGTACACATCCCCAATACCGTGTAGGGCCCCCACGAGCACGCAGATGTGCCGCAGCACAACATGGCATGGACTCGACTAATGTCTGAAGTAGTGCTGGAGGGAATTAACACCAGGAATCCTGCAGGGCTGTCCATTAATCCGTAAGAGTACGAGGGGGTAGATATCTCTTCTGAACAGCACGTTGCAAGGCGTCCCAGATATGCTCAATAATGTTCATATCTGGGAAGTCTGACGGCCAAGGGTAGTGTTTAAACTGAGATGAGTGTTCCTGGTGCCACTCTGTAGCAATTCTGGACTTATGGGGTTTCGCATTGTCCTGATGGAATTGCCCAAGTCCGTCGGAATGCACAATGGACATGAGTGGATACAGGTGATCAGACAGGATGCTTACGTACATGCCACCTGTCAGAGTCGTACCTGGACGTATCAGGGGTTCCCTATCACTCCACCTGCAAACGCCCCGTACCATTACAGAGCCTCCGCCAGCTTGAACGGTCCTCAGCTGACATGCAGGGTCCATGGATTCTTCAGGTTGTCTCCATACGCGTACACGTCATTCCACTGCATACAATTTGAAACGAGACTCGTCCGAGCAGGCAACATGTTTCCAGTCATCACCAGTCAAATGTCGGTTTTGCGGGTGCAGGCGAGGAGTAAAGCTTTGTGTCGTCCAGTCATCAAGCGTTCACAAGTGAGCCTTCGGCTGCGAAACCCCTTATCGATGATGTTCCGCTGAACGCTTCATACGTTGACACTTGGCCCAGCATTAAAATCTGCAGCAATTCGCGGAAGGCTTGCACTTCTGTCACGTTGAACGAGTCTCTTCAGTCGTCATTGGCAGTCCCTTTTTCCGGCCGCAGCGATGTCGCAGATTTGATGTTTTGTGGGATTCCTGATGTTCACGGCACACTCGTGAAATGGTCATACGGGAAAATTCCCAATCCATTGCTACCTCGGAGATGCTGTGTTCCATTGCTCATGCGCCGACTATAACACCACGTTCAAACTCACTTAAATCTTGATAACTGCCATTGTAGCAGCAGTAACCGATCTAACAACTGCACCACACACTTGTCTTATACGGGCGTTGCCGACCGCAGCGCCGTATTCTGCCTGTTTGCGTATCTGTGTATTTGAATATGCTTGCGCTTCAGTGTAAATTAGGATAGCCGATGAAGGCTTTGAACGTGTCAGGCCTCGGCACTTTTTTCTGTACTTCTCAAGAGCAACGTACTACGTTCTGTGCTCAGGTAAGTCTTAATTACCTGTTATATTCTCTCTGCATGGTTCCTGTACAACTTGAAACATGTAGTGTGAAGCGTCCCCATAAAAAAATTAAGAAAGACTGTGCTGGTAAACTACGTTATTTGATTTTCAAAAAGCTGAGCAAAACTGAACGTACTCAGACGTTTCTCTCTTTACTTATTCTGATCCTCACTAAACTGACACACAATATCTTTAGCGCAACGCAGTCTCACTTCAAATAATCCCTACAAAAAAAATGACCCTGACTAACAATAACCTCTACCGTTCATGAATCACCGCACAAAAACCTTCGTTACTCGAACTACTGCAATACAGCTAGCGCCAATACTGCTACCTAAACAAAAGATTCTATCTACTGAAGGCACTAACTACTGATAGGCATAGTTAGCAAATGAAAGATTTTTATAGAGAACAAACAATGTATTTACCTTAAAAATGTTCAAAAGTCATCATATATCAATCAATCAATTCATGACATCAATCTTCACAAATTTCATTTTTCTGTCGGACGCACGTCCAGATCGTCCGCTCAAAACTCCGCCATCTCTCTCCCCACATCCACCACTGCTGGGGGCTCACCTCCAACTGCCCAACGGTACGAGCTGTTCGCATCCAACTGCCCAACACTACAATAGCGAATATTCCAACAATGCCAACCAGCCACAGACTGCACCCAGCACAATCAGTGAGTTTCATACAGAGTGCTACGTGGCGTTACCAATATAAAAACTTAAACAGCCTACTTACAAATGTCAACGAGAAATCAGGATGTTGAGAGTGCAAGTGCCTCTCTGCCGAAGTACTGATGATTGAACTGATAAAAACAGTCGGTGTACATGGAAAACGCACGTTTTTGTAAACAACAGGACGTTTTTACCCTGATGACGGTGTAAACACTCAACAACTGGCTACTAATTCGACATGTATGTGCAGTGCAGCCACCTGAAGTCGTACAAAATCTTCGAAACCATTAATCGAAAGAAAGAATAGAGTGTTTTAAAAATATGCCGCGGGATTAGTAACTCGTGGCTGTATAAAACTATTTTAGCCTTCGTTCTGTTCTGGAACTGTGATTCCAACTCAACTACCAAGCGAGGTAACGCTGTGGTTAGAAGGCTAGCACAGAGGCGAAAGCCCCAGGTTCGAGCCCCTGGTCTGGCACACAGTTTTGTTTGCCAATGAGCTTTAAATGAGTGCATAGTACACTGCAGAGTGAAGATTCCTTCTGAGATACTGGAACGGACGCTTCGGAAAGGAGTCGACTGTTTTCTTGTGCAGTATGAGCTTGTCTTCTGTCTTTTATGACCCTGTCATCGACGGGACGTTAAACCTGTATATCTCTTCCCTTTTCTTTCTAGCTGCTGTAATATTGAATATTTTGCGGCTAACGACGTAGACGCGGATGCTTCGCACAATAAAACATGGCAGCTGTTCGCAGAGGTTCTGTTACCTTATCTCAAGAACGGCGGAACGCCAGCATGTTGTGACTTGCCAGAGCGTTGTGGATGGCCGTTGTCAAGGACGCAAGCGAAACTATCGTGGAAGCTACTTCCAGACCAACAAACTGTGCGATGTTGTCTCCAAATCACATCGCCTGGGGTACCTGAGACGGCATTGTGTACCGGTAACAATAGATGCCTCAAGTTAGCGATCGAAGCTAAGGCGGTGTCTCAAGCGGCAAACACGTAGGCGGGATATAATTGGGAGAATGTTGGAATAACAGGGAGTGTTAGAGTATTGCGTAAAAAAGAGATAATGTAGGGAGACAGCTATACAAAAATTATTAGTAATGTACCCATCTGTCAAAATTATAATATGATTCCTACTAGCCTTGTCGGAGCAAGCGTAATTTACGAGCACCCTAGAGTGTGATGGAATTTTCGACTTCGTAAAGTGAGCATCAGCATCTGCAGAATTTCCAGAAACTGCGATCACAAAATGTCTAGCCTATGTCGGTTAACCCTGAGCTGATGAACGGTATTTTCCTAATACGTCAGAGGAACTATTTTGAAAGTGCGCAACGGGAAAAAATCTCAAGACCAAAAGATAATTTAGAGTAACAAGATAAGATCATACAACCAACCAGTCGCAGCCAGAATTCTGACGAAGACATCCTTAGTAGATGTCGGAGCCTTGGTCAATGTATCGACCAGTTAGCTGCAGCCAGTTGACTGTATAATTCTTAGTCGATACTAATATACGGTTGCTAAATAACAGCCATTTTTAAAACTGTATAATTTAGAGTGATGAAATTTCGGGAATGCGTTTGTCTAGGTAATATATTTAAGTGATTAGCATTGCAAAATAACAGATAAAAATAAGAGCGGTATAAGCTACTGCAAATGTGAAATGGTGCACATCGTCTGTCACCGCCAGAATGTTAAATTCAAGCATGCATTGTGTTGTACAGGAGCCGGACGTCAGTTTGTGGGATGCAGTTCCATGCCTGTAGCACTTGGTTGGTCAATACTCTCATAGGGACAGTTAATGCTGGTTGTGGATGACACCGGAGTTGTCGTCCGATGATGTCACATATGTCCTCGATTGGAGACTGATCAGGTGATCGAGCTGCCCAAAAATATGTCGACTCTCTGCAGAGCAGGGCTTCCCAACATGTGGTCCGCGGACCCCTTAGGGGTCCGACGGCTCTTTCTAGGGGGTCCGCGGTCGCCCTTCACCAAATCGTTTAAAATAATGGGCAAAATTATTGAATAAAAATGTGAAAATCAAATTCATCACTATTTTTTTCATGTGAAAAACATGTGTACTTTTACTTCAGGTCGTATTCCCAAGCAGCCATTGCGGTTCCTAAGTGAGAACGAATACACAGTTTAATGCCGGAGAATGCAGCTTCTCTGACTGACTGTTTCGCAACAATTCGGGGGTCGTTTGTGCCCCGGCTCAAGGCGCTAGATGCGCTGATACCTTTTACGCATGCGCGGAGCGAGCTTTGTCGACCAATCACAGCGCTCAATGGCACGTATGCGGCCCCAGGCATCGTTAAATGTTAAACTTACTTTGTCAGTGCACTACCTATTTCATAAGTCGATTTTTGACCAGTTTATTATTTCTAACATGGATCCGTGGCTGAAGTCGGGATCTTTGAAGGAGGGTGCGGTTTCTCCATCGCCTTCACAACAAGGGAAGTTTCCAGTTGAAATGAAGGAGGAGGGAGGACGACCAAAGGAAGAACAATCACAAGAAGCTCCAAAGCCTATTGATACTTCGGGGGGGGGGGGGGGTGGAGGGGGATCATTGGGAATATGGCACTAGCATTAAGAAGCTTTCAGTTACCATGGGTTTCGCTCTGAAATTTAAAGTTACTGTGCTCTTGACTGACTAGGGGTCCGCCTTGGATTTTCGACTGTAGAAGGGGTCCGCCAGCTGAAAAAGTTGGGAAGCCCTGCTGTAGAGCATGTTGGCTTGTAGACAAGCGTTATCCTGTTGGAAAACACCAAATTGAATGTGGTTCATGAATAGCAGCACAAAAGGTCTAATCACCATATCGACGTACAAATTTGCAGTCAGGGAACGTGGGCTAACCACTCCTGGTGTCAAAAGAAATCAAACCCATAGCATAACTCTAGGTGTAGGTCTCGTATGCCTAGCATGAGACAGGTTGGTTGCAGGCCCTGAACTGGTCTTCTCTTAATCAGTGCATGGCCATCTCTTGCACCAAGGCAGAACCAATTTTCATTGGAAAACAAAACAGACCTCCACCTCTTCCTCCAATAATCCCACACTTAACACTACTGATGTCGCAAATGGTGGTTGTTTGGGGCGAGTGGAATGCACGTTGCAGGACTCCTACCACGGAGCTGCCCTTGAAACACCCGATTTGTAACAGTTCGTTGTATGACTGTGATGCCAACTGTTGCTCAAATTGCTGCTGCAGATGTAGTACGATGCGCCAGAGCCATACGCCGCTCGAGGCAATATTCGAACCTGCGACGGTAGCAGCAGCGCGGTTCCGGATTGCTGGATGTTCCTTCTGGAATATGCCAGAAAGACTTGGTAGGGATGTAGCCTCTGTACACGATTGATGGCAGCGGTGGTAAAGAGAAGCTATGGCCACAAGAAGACCGGTCTCCGGACGGTCACGGGGCAGAGGGAAGACCATTAAAATTTATTATTCACGCGTTTTCAGATAACTGTTTCGTCAAGCAGTGTAGGTTAGTCCTGGACACAGCGGCGATATAAGGGTCATGGGTCGTATGTCATGGGTCTTCTAGATACACTTTCCGTCTGAGAACTCCTGCTTTCAATTATAGCATTGCAAATTTTGGATGTTATGATCTTTATTGTTGCTTTACTTCTTTCAAAATATTTGAGAAAGATTTTGTTGTTGTATCTGTAGAATTAGCCGCGCGGGACTAGCCAAGCGGTCGTTGGCGCTGCAGTCATAGACACTGCAGCTGCTCCCGGCGGAGGTTCGAGTCCTCCCTCGGGCATGGGTGTGTGTGTGTTCGTCCTTAGGATAATTCAGGTTAAGTAGTGTGTAAGCTTAGGGAGTGATGACCTTAGCACTTAAGTCCCATAAGATTTCACACACATTTGAACTTTTTTTTGTAGAATAATAGGCTATAAATTCTAGTTTATTCACACGTCCTTAAAAGTGAAAGTTGTATTCGTTAATGTTATCGTTATAGTCTTCAGTCAAGAGATTAGTCTACACTTTGTGTAACAACAGCAAACTAGCTCCAACTGAACATGTCATCAGACGTATTTTCTCAGGTTCAAAAAAAGGCTCTGAGCGCTATTGGACTTAACATCAGAGGTCATCAGTCCCCTAGAACTTAGAACTACTTAAATCTAACTAACCTAAGGACATCACACACATCCATGTCCGAGGCAGGATTCGAACCAGTGACCGTAGCAGTCCCGCAGTGCCGGACTGAAGCGCCCAGAACCGCTCGGCCACCGCGGCCCGCCTATTTTCTCTGGCGTTTCGGAAAATATTTACTATGTGGTTTCTGCATTGTGTAGCTGCAGTCAGCCCAAAGAATATTGCTCATCGCGTGTTTCATGTGACGCCTAGTGCCGACAGAGAGTTTCTGTTTTTACGAGCTAAACGATTTTTTACAGCGGAAATTTACATGCCCATTCGATTGAGTGGTCTAAAATTAAAACTAGTGTGACATCCGTTTTACCGATTTCTGTTAACAGCGACAATAAGACAAGGAATCAAGGAATAACCAGTGTTCTATCAGCGGCAGCACCGCCCAGGCCCACTCTCATTGCTGCCGCCAAGCTGCAGCGCTGCTCAGTCGTTGCTGGAGTACAGGTTTTACTTAGTTTTTACTGTCGCTGTTTATATACACCGATAAAACAAATATCGCGTTAGATTAATTTGGGTGCGCTCAATTGAACGGGCACGCAAAATTCCGCTTTTAAAAAAGCACTTTGCTCTTAACGGGAAACAAACCGATACTTTTTGTGAGTCATGGGCATCGCACGATAGACCTGATGAGCAGTGTTGTCTGGACTGACTCCAGCTACACCCTGCAAAAACTAAATTGCCAATATCTGGCTAAGCACCAGAGAAAATACGCCTAACGACCCTTAGGAAAAATACCCTGTATAAACCCCACACCCGTCCCTATGCTTCTCTTGATTCTCTAATTAATTATTCCCTTTATGTCTCAGAATGAATCCCATCAACTTACCTCACGATTTAATCAACTTTTTCTATAAATTAATCTTGCCTTCGGTTAGATTCAGTGCCTCGTTATTAGTTACACGATCTGCCCCTGTAGCCTTCAGGATGTTTCTACAGCACCATGATTCTTAAGTTTCCGTTCTCGTCATGTTTGTGCCGTTTTTCATTCGTCTTTATTTCATATAACTTGCACTGAAGACAAACATTTACTAAAAGAGCCATTCTAACACATTTCTATTCGACGCTAACTCACTGCTACATTTTATATCATCTTTACTGCTGCCGTAGTCAGTTATTTTTCTACTTAAATAGTGAAACTCATCTCCTACTTCCTTTTGGTGTCTCGTTTCCTGATTTATGTCCCTCAGTATCTCCTAATTTAATTCGGCTACGCTCCTTAATCCCTCACTTTCGTTAAAGTTTATTATAAAACTTATTTTTAAGACAGTATCCATTTCGTTTAACTAGTCTTCCTACTCCTTTGATGAATTAAAATTAGAATATCATCGGCAGACTTAAAATTTTAGTTTCTTTTCCATGAAGTTTAATTCTATTCCCAAATAACTTCCAAAAATATTTAGATTTCTTGAAAGTAGAAAGAAACATCTGACATAACAGTTCATGGTTCATTGGAAAAATTTGGACTGAGAAACGAAATCAAAGATTTGTATTTACGGAACAAATTATCAGTTAAACCTTTCCTTAAGAACTGACATATCGTTAAATGGAAACATGTAGTCTAATGAATGTCCATACAGTAATTAGTTATATGTGTGCTGAAGAGTATAAAAATATATAAAATGTCACTAATATATGCATCACAGCGTCAATGGTAAAACATACGAACATTAGTATATTGCCGTTTGCTGTTTATATATTTACAGTAACTGATCAAGAATATCCGAACACCCTACGTAATACGGAATTGACCACTAGATGTCACGTGAGGCGGATTCGATATATAAAAGGCGGCAGGTAATTTTGTGTTCTCAGTAGAGAGTCAGCAATGGAACCCTTATAAAAGCTGCCCAGTTCGATTACTGGTGATGTGACTGCGAGGAAGAAACGCGAACGATCAGCCACATCTGAACCAACACCTGCAAGACTTCATGTACCGACAGACACGGACCGTCGAGAACTGCGGATACTGGTTGTAAAAAATCGCACGAATTCAGTGGAACGAATCAGTCGTGAGTCAAAAGTGCAATCAGCAGTCTTACCAGCACAATGACTGTACGTAGGGAGTTAAAAAGAACGGGGTACAGCGCTCGAGCAGCTCATCATAAGCGACACTTGGGATGCTGTACACAGCAACCTCACTGGACAGCGTATGATTGGAAACGAGTGATCTGGAGAGATTTATCACGCTATACTTTTCACAGGCTGGTATGAAGATTCCGGTTTGGCAAATAGCAACAAAAATCAGATGCATATATCTCCGTGTATCGTGTTTCACTCGATTACCTTTTTATGTATTTTACGGACTATAAGACGCTGTGGACTATAAGGCGCACGTTAATTGTTTTTTTAAAATAATATTTTTACAATTTTTATAATTAGATTGCATAGCCAGACTTTAAACAATTTTTAGTTTATAAAACCGAACTGAACTTTAACACTATGCCGTCCGGCGACACCACAGTGGTGTCGTGTGCGAAATAGCGGTCAACGGCCGGCGACACCACAGTGGGGTCGTGTGCGTAGTATCGCGTAGTGGCCGGCGACCGCATGTTAGTATCTTTTGCATTCTGTTGGTGTTTTGTTTAGGTAACAGTAAGTTACACAGGTCAACAAGTGTTTTGTTTTTACAAGTACTTGTGCCCTTTTGAGCACGGTGGACGAAAGAGACAATAGAACTACTTGTATTTACGATGAATGCGCGGACGACTTGTGAGACGTTCCGGACGACATGGCCGATTGGGAAGAAGTCATTGGATATCAAAAAAATGAAAGTGAAGCAGAGTCGTAGGAAGATAGTGAAATACGCCAAAGAAGAATTCGGCGAACGCTACGGTTGCCAGCTGATTCGGCTGAATCAGAGGAAGAAGACAGTGCACAGTGGTCAAACTTCGATTTACCGAGGACCAATAATTAATCTGAAGGATCCCGAGGTCCAAACTTATTTCCTAAAGATACAAAGAGCGTCGGGGATATCGTACAATTATATATTGGGAACTATCTGTTTGAATAAATTAGCAACGAAACCAAAAAGTACTACAGTCAGAATTACAATAAAAGGAAACTGGATTTTAAAACGGACAAATTTGTCGACGTTACGGGACGCGAACTTAGAAAATGGTTTGGGCTTGCTATCCTGATGGGAACTGTAAGAAAAGCAAGGGTCAATGATTATTGGTCAACGAAGCCGTTGATAGACACACCGATATTTCGCAAAACCTTGTCCCGCAACTGATTCAGACGAATATTATCATTTTTACATTTTTCCGACAGCAACAATAAACTGGATAATGCCGACCGGCTTGTCAAAGTGTAATTCGTAATTGATTATTTTTCCAAAAAGTTTAAAGAAACGTTTAATCTAAGTCAAAATATCTCAATTGATGAAGTAATGATACCGTGGCGTGTACGGTTAAATTTTAAAGTTTTTAATCCATCGAAAATTACGAAATACGGCATCTCATTCGGATGCTGTGTGATTCGAATACGGAATACATTTCCTCATTCAAGATATATTCCGGCCTTGGACAGCCTTTAGCAAAAACAGTGATGGAACTATTGACACCTGATGGAAAGTGGCATCACCTCTGCATGGACAATTATTATAACATTGTAGAACTTGCAGAGAAATTACTTGAAAAGAAAATTCGAGTTTTTGGAACGATACGCAAAATAAAGGATTTCCGGAAAATTAAAGCGCGTAAAAGTCAACGTGTTTGTAGCTTGTCATCAATGGAAAGGCGACAAGCGGCCGGCGACAAGCCAAGTAATCCGACTTAGCGCTGCCGGCGCCAAGCGAACAAATTTGTACGAGACGTGCGGACGGCAAAGTGTTAAAAGCCCTGAAAATCGTCGGCTTCTGGTTTTAGCCATTTTGCATTCAGTCCTCTATTCGCATATTTAATCTTCCTCATTTTCTTCAGTTCCTATATACTAGCCCGCAAATCGGAAATTGTTTTTTCTGTCGGTGGAGGGCCGAAATGCCGCTCAGCTGCTGTGTTTCATTTTCTTGTGCATATGCTATTACTTTCAATTTATGACCCGCATCATAGGCATACATTAATTTTCTTCCATTACGAAACTAGCTACTAACAAAACTATTGTACTGTTACCGATAACACAAATCGCTTTCAAGTTTGTTAGCACCGTAGACTGCAATGACACACCATAGGCTAGACAGTGTTCTTAGTTTGTGATGGAGGGACGGGAGGAAGACAGTGTTATCAAGCTTGTGAATCCCAGCAACTCATTTTCGTCGCATCGATGCACTGCTGTTGCCAGTTGTAGCCAATGTTGCCAGATGGAGATAAGTTTCCCGCGGTACAGAATATATGGCCATTTTTTAGACTGGGGGGAATTTTAAATCGAGCTCTGGATATTTTTATATTAATTTCGAGTGTAAAACGCACCTGGATTTTGGAGGCAATTTTTCGAAGAAAAAAGTCCGTCATATAGTCCGTAAAATACGCCGGCCGAGTGAATCTGGCGCTACAGTCTGGAACCGCGCGACCGCTACGGTCGCAGGTTCGAATCCTGCCTCGGGTATGGATGTGTGTGTTGTCCTTAGGTTAGTTAGGTTTAAGTAGTTCTAAGTTCTAGGGGACTTATGACCTCAGCAGTTGAGTCCCATAGTGCTCAGAGCCATTTGAACCAATCCCTAAAATACGGTTGTCTTCCTGAATAAACAGCACTCTGAAATTCCTTTCTTCAGCCATTTCCACTTCCAACGTCACCGCCGCATTTCGCCGTGCAGAACTGCTAACATCCTGCAAGCAGCTGCTAAGCTGTATAGAGATTCGAGTAGTGACGGAAACCCACCGAAGCGCCTGGCGGGTGACGTGGCACTGTGATATTTCTTTCTTACACAATAGAGGACTCGGGAGTGTGGCGGGCTGCCTAAGCCGCGAAAGTCAGAGGCGCAGCCAGCGGAAGCGAACGCTGCAAGGTGAGTTCTGCGCGACGCCGCAACCTCTGGCAATGTTTGCTGAGGAATGCCGAATCCCACAGTGGTCCGAAGTCTGCATTATCTGTAGGCCCCCCCTTTGACAGGCAGGTTGATGCTGTTCAAAGGTCGGTGGAAGGACGACAACGGCGCACATACCACCTATGCCTAGTGACGCCCTCGAGTCGATGATAGCTTTACCTGTTGTAAGAATAACATGTGGTACTCACCCACGATCATCTTATAGGCATCTGTTTAAGGAGTTAGACATCTTGATCATTGCTTCACAATATATTTATTCTCTCATGAAGTTTGTTTTAAACAATCCACTGCAATTCAAAAGGAACAAACATGTTCATAATTGCAATACCAGTAGAAAAAATGACGTTCATTAAGCCGCATTAACTTTAATACAAAAAGTGGTACAGTGTGCTTCGACCAAAATATTCGATCACTCACGCAGTGACACAAAATGCCTGACAGATCGGAAAGTAAAACTTGAAAATAAACTAAAAGTTAATCCTTGACAACTTCTTACATTCCGTACGAGAATTTCTATTATTGTAATCTATGAAAATTGGTAAGTTGTAATTATTGACTCTCATCTCTATGTCTTCAAAAAAATGGTTAAAATGGCTCTGAGCACTATGGGACTTAACATCTGTGGTCATTAGTCCCCTAGAACTTAGAACTACTTAAACCTAACTAACCTGAGGACATCACACACATCCATGCCCGAGGCAGGATTCGAACCTGCGACCGTAGCAGTCGCGCGGCTCCGGACTGAGCGCCTGAACCGCGAGACCACCGCGGCCGCCTCTATGGTTTTCAAAAAAAATCCCACTCGTAAATGACATATTTAAGTAATAATTTGTGATGCAAATGTCTAGTACTGCGTAGCAATATTGTAAACCATCAGAAATAAAGTCTATAAATCATATCATATTATCTCGAGACTCTTCCACCAGTCCGTGTTTGCATACAAAAACAACGTGGGGTGGCAGATCCCCCTTGATACAAAACACTTTTTTTATTTATTTACTTACTCCCAAACTAGGTTCAGCGACAAATATCGCCATCGTCAGTGGGTTCTTTGATTCTTATTTACTATATGTTGCAGTTGGTTTCATGATTTCATGATTGTTACTCCTGTTTCCGGCGTATCTTCTGCGTTTTTTGTCTAAAAGTAACTGCAAGCCATCCAACGAACTTGCCGATGACATGATACATGCCGAGAAAAAAGGCAAAAAAAAAGAAGAAAACGCAGGAAATATGCCGGAAACAGCCCCAACAATCGTAAAACCGTGTTGTGACGTATAGTAAATAAGAATCAAAGAACCCACTGATGATGGCGGTGTTTGTTGCTATAGCTAGTTTTGGAATAAATAAGTAAACAACGAAAGTGTTTTGCATCAAGGGGGACCCACAGTCTCAGATTGTTGCCACCAAGTCACATATATACAGGACGGTACAAAATTCCTAGTAAAGACTTCGGGGTTGTTGAGGAGAGCTGGTAGACAAAGTTTGGTAATGACTCATGTCCGGAAAAGTACCATTTGAATGTAAAATAAGTCTGAAGAAGGAATCACTTTCTAATCTCCCGCTCCACGGTATGCATACAGCGGAGACGTTGATCCCTGGCCTGTGTGCTCTACAGGAGCCCATGGCACGGCGAATGTTTCGGCAACTCGTCGTCGGATTCTCTTCTGTGTGGCGAAGGACGTCCCGTTCAAAGTTGAGAGCGCGGCGCGCACGCGGAGCACCACAGTCAAACCCCCCAGTTGAGAAATCGGTTTCTCGCAACCGTTTTTGCAGCAGGACAAAAGTTCTGTGCGACGTTATAATTAAAACAGGGACTGGTGATGGCACCCTCTTCTCAGCTTGTGTGCAGGAGATTTGAAAGTGATCCGACCTTCAAACTTATTTTACATCTAAATGGTACATTTCCAGATGTTGCTTTATCATCAAAACTTTATCTATTAAGTCTCCTCTACGACTCAAAGAAGCCTGTAAAAGGAACTGTGAAACACTGTGTATATTGCCATGTGTTTTGCTTCACTCGCTTGCTTTTATATTTCCTTAGCTCGTAAGCATCGATTTCTCCTGGTTGCTCGTAGGAATTCGCAATTTTTTATGTACTTCTACTTCGGACAAGACCACTGTATTTCGAGCGTAGATCTGCTAATAAAATCGCCAGAAGCGAATACCACCTACGGAAACGT
Source organism: Schistocerca gregaria (assembly GCF_023897955.1). Classification (NCBI taxonomy): domain Eukaryota; kingdom Metazoa; phylum Arthropoda; class Insecta; order Orthoptera; family Acrididae; genus Schistocerca; species Schistocerca gregaria. The sequence goes on along the minus strand of NC_064921.1, from coordinate 798,716,262 downwards.
ACAGAATCCTAAGCAGTAACGACAGAACCCCGTGAAGGTAGGAGCCGGTCGATGCATATATGCGCTCCAACGTGCCATTCCAGCAGTGTCGGTACAGTGTCCACACGACAATGAGTCACGCGCTGCCTCTGATGAGGCACATACAGGAGCGCAGCCTCGCTAGCACCACAGGCGACTTCTTTATCTCAGGCATTACTGCTCGAATAAAACATTTCGCACTATCACCGCGAAACAACAGGAAAGGAACTCACTCTATAAATAATTGTGCATATTGTTAACATATATTCACATTTCATTTTGCAGCGTCGGATTTGTGGGAGTACGCATTATGCATATTGTTTGTGATCTTTGGAAGCAGTCTATGTAAACGCTTCTTTGTAGCAGTTGTATCTCGTTTCTTTCGGGTCGACTGTGCTTTGACATTTTACTCTGCATTTGTCTCAAAACGATAACTTAATGCGCTATAATAACTGTCAAGAATCTTGCGAAGTTTCATTTTATTTTTGATGTTTCTGTGTTTAGTTACGTTTCGTGATAATGTAATGCCCGCAATTTTCCACGTTTGTCTCGTTTCACCTCGACATCACGTAGTGTGTGCAGTTCTCTAGTGACCACCAGTACGCGTTCTTTTCTATTTTCTGATACATTGCCTTGTCCAGAAGCAGTGTGTCCTTTTTGGCTATAATGCTAAGCGGTGTCCTGATTACAACGAGGTTTCAAAACTCTTGGGATACCTCGTAGTACCGAGCAGGACCTCCTTTAGCCGGGAGTAGTGCAGCAACTCAACGTGGAAAGTTTAAATTCTCCTTAGTGCTACTGAGCCATGCTGCGTCTATAGCCCTCCATAATTGCGAATTTTTTGTCGGTGCAGGATTTTGTGCACCAACTGACCTCTCAATTTCGCCCCATAAATGTTCGACGGGTAGCCAAATGATTCGCTCTAACTCTCCAGACAGTTCTTCAAACCAGTAGAGGACAATTGTGGCCTGGTGACACGGAGCATTGTCATCTGTTAAGATTCCGTCGTTATTTGGGAACATGAAGTCCGTGAATGGCTTAAAGGGCGTAGGACGTCAGAAGGGCAGACTTGGAGCAGAAGAGGCACCACAGGACATTTTAAGTTCCACTGTCTACACTTTTAAAAATAAATTCATAAAACTTTGTCAGCATGACCAGGAAGGATTCAGGATTCACAATCATAGCAGTGGAAGTTCAAAAACATAACAAAATAATTTTTTAATGTGAAATTTCATCATTTTTTTAATTGTTATTGGTTGCATTTGTTTCTATAGGTACACTTTTCTTCAAAAGTAAGAGAAATTCTTCGTCGACTTTAGCACAGCATACAAACTATACTTACAGGTGAATGAAACTCTAGAATTTATTTAATTTACGAAAAACTGAATGAGTTGTTAATTTTAAACTTCGTGTTTAGAAAAAACTCAAATTTTATAGTTAATTATCTCAGTTTTTACCACAGTTTTTAATAGATTTGGACATTCTAGAGTCTCAGACACTTGAACACTTCAAGTATGGTTTGCATACTGTACAAAATTTATCGAAGAATTCCTCTTACTTATGAAGAAACCTATAGCAACCTATAGCAACATATGCTGCCAATAGTAAGTGAAAAAATGATGAAATTACACAAGTGTCAACCCTGAATCTTCCTGGTCATGCTGACAAAGTTTTATGAATTTTATTGTAAAAGTATAGACAGTGGAAATTAAAATGTCCTGTGGTGCCTTTCCTGCTCCAAGTAATCCTATTTGACGTTCTACCCTCCACTCCCTTAAAATCGTCTGCAAGTAACCGAGCGTAACCATTTTAAGTGAATAATCGGTTCAGATGGACCCAAGTAAACACAGCCCACACACTTCTTGAGCCACTACCAGCTTTCGCAGTGCCTTCTTGACAACCTCTGCAGCACTCGAACCCTATCATCAGCTTTTATCAACTGAAATCGGGTCTCATCTGACCAGCCCGCCGTTTTCCAGTGATCTAGGATCCAGCTATTATGGTCACTGGCCCAGGAAATGCGCTGCAGCGATGTCGTGCTGTTATCAAAGGACTCGCGTCGGTAGTCTGGTGCCATAGCCCATTAACGCCAAATTTCGCCACATTGTCCTAATGGATTCATTAGTTTTACGTGCTACATTGATTTCAGCTGTTATTACACACAGTGTTGCTTTTATGTTAGCACTAACAACTACACGCAAACGCCGCTGCTCTCGGTCATTAATGAAGGCCGTTAATCACTGTGTGGTCTGTGGCGAGGGATGCCTGAAATTTGGTATTCTCGGCACACTCTTGAAATTGTGGCTTCCCTAAAGATTTCCGAAATGGAATGTTCCCTAGCTCCAACTGCCGTTCCGCGTTTCCCGTCGGATGGCCATAATTACGTGGGGAAATTTTCACATGAATCACCTGAGTACAAATGACAGCTCCCCTAACAGACTGGCCTTTTATACCTTGTGTACACTATAGTTCCGCAATCTGTACATCTGATTACTGTTCCATGACTTCTGTCACCTCAGTGCATAACAGACAATTTTTCTCTCATGCGTTTGCATTTAATCCGTGTTTCCCTACTTAACGGTCTCTTCCATACTCTTTCTTGTGTTACAGACACGTGGATTATATCCAATTTCGAAGAGTTTGCTATCTGTTGTGATCGCTCTGCACCACAGTGAACGAGCAGACCAGCTCAGCTCCATGCAGGGCTCTACATCTACAGCTACATGATTACTCTGCAATTCACACTTAAGTGTTTGGCACAATATTAAGACATCTATTTTACTAGCGCTCCATTCTCGAACATAACGTGAGAAAAATGAGGGAACTCCGATTTCTGTTGTTTTCTTACAATGACCTTTTCTTCCTGCATAGGTGAGAGTGAACAAAATATTTTCGCTTTCGGAGGAGAAAATTGGTGACTGAAAATTTCGTGGACAGATCTCGCCGCAACGAAAGACGCCTTTGTTATAATGATTGGCCCTTCTTTGAGCTTTTTGATATCCTCCGTCAGTCCCATCTGCTAAGGATCCCGTACTGCCCATTGTTTCACAAATTCAGCATTTCACTGGTGAGCGCCTCGTGTTCCAAGATAACAACACCGTAACAGATGGACCACCAAAACAATCATGTTAGACAATGCTGGACAAATCGTCATACACCGAGAGTTGGGAACACTTAATGCATCCATCAATACTAAAATGGTCGCTTTGGTGGCGCAGTTGTTGTGGTTTGCGGAGACATTATTTTGCGTGGGCGAACTAACCTCCAAATTTTTGAACATGGTGCACTCACCAGTCAAGATTATTGTGACACTTTACTCCTTCCCAAAGTGCGTCATTGTAGGGTTGCATTCGGCCCTGGTTCCATCGAACTGCTCAGGTGAAGGAGGCCTTGAAATGAGAGCACATTCAGCGAATGGAGAGGCCTGCCCATGCCTCCGAACACGCGATGGATGTGTTGGGAGGACGTACACCTTGTGTCCCAGATCCGTTAGAACTGCTTGTGCGAAATTCCAAACTGCAATGCTATCTCGTAGCGAGATGTGGTGTTATGATCCTTGGAATTTCAGCGACAACCATGTAGAAGGTCAAATTGCTAGCTTCACTGCAACAGACGTCCTGGCTGCAAATGAACCGGTACTTGTCGTAAAATGGCCGTGGAGCAGTGAGACATGAATAATTTTTTTTTTTATCCTCCATCGTTCTTGGGGGAGAATTCATTGAATTTTGAGAGGCGGGTTGCTGGTCGCTCCTCCACGACAGTGCTACAGCCCACAAAGCGATGGTCGTTTGCGACTTTTTCGTCGGCAAATGGATCAGTCCTGGATCACTGGCCGTATTCGCCGGATTTTGTCCCAGCTGACTACTGATTGTTTCCCGAATTGAAGTTGAGACTGCAAGGACACAATTACGATGCAACTGAGAACACCCAAGGAAATTGTACTGCGGTACTAAATGCACTTCCAAAAAGGACCATAGTGAGACACCATGCTTATTGCGCAGGACAAGTCAGGTAGTTTAAATTGTGGAAAGGGGCCAAAACAAGAGTCTTCAGTTACACTTGAACATACAACTTTATTTATTTCACCAAACATTACAAGAGCCAAGAAAATAAAAAAAAACACAGCATTAATTTTTGGAACTTAATAACCAGCTGAATACACCATACAATCTCATGCCTTAACGGCAAGACCACTTTAATTTAAAATAGGCTGAAAGCCAATAAATTATGACTCAAACCAAAATCAGAAATTTAAAAGGCAAAAGGCCTGATCTTAAATCAGTTCTTTCAATTAGCCTGAAGACGGTCTCACACCTTAAGAGCAAAACCAAAATAAATTTTTAAAATGGCTAAACCCTTACTTAAAACAGTTCTTTAAATTAGGCTGAAGACCCAAACAATCTTAAGGGCAATTCAACCTTAATTTAAAAATCAGCTAGAAGCCATATAAATACAAACAACAATAACAAATAAGAAAAGGCAGTATACCCAACGTCGCTCAGAAGTTTCCGAGGTCGGCCTGGAATTCAAACACTAACTCTCGCTTAGGCGAGACAGGCAGTCGGAACAACCATTCTCGATCCAACGACAACCCAGCCGACAGACAGTCAATAGACCCACAGACAAGATAACTTCCGCTCCAGTCGAACAGCACACAACAGGGAGTTCAATGGAACAACGTAGAAATTATTGGCGCCCACAACCAATTATACATTGAGCTGTCAAACTACACACCGTGCTGGACAGCAACAACACGATGAGGAAAATACACTGTTTGAATTTACGTCAAGGCCAGGGCAGGTGACCGGAATGTTAATGGCCACAAGGCAGAAGATTCTGCTGGTGCACTTCAATTCAAATAACCAAGTACAGTTAAATTCCACCGGAGGGTGGCTAAAATTTGCCAACTTGAAAACACACGTTGTTGCTCGCGGGAATGTCCCAACAGCCGACAACGAAATCCAAACGACACAATGTGTACAGTCGTGACTTGCTGGTAGATTAAGTCAAAACTCAACTTTCGTGTCGAGGATAGGTGAGCCACGAACCTCGTAACAATGGGAACAACACCGCACACTCCAACACCACGTAGAGGCCGCCAGCGGCGATGGCCAAACTACGCGCCGCGGAGATTTCCTTGCTGCTCCACGCCAACCGACCATCTGCCCAGACCCGGAAACGATAAAGGGCCAAATATAGGTCAGCCGATGAGACGACCAATCGAACGACCCAACAACGGTCGTACCGCTCCAATCTCCCTCCGTCGGACAGTTCATGTGTGTCGCCAGCGGTCGGCGAGCACTGGCTGTCGGCGCCTCACCGGCGCTCCGTCCCCGACTTCACTGCTGGTGCGTCCCGACTGCACTACTGGTCCGTCTCGAAACAACTCCAGACACACGACGACCCGGAAATACTATCGATCGCTCCAGAGATGGTACATCACTGCACTTATCGATACGTGCTGTTGCTGCCGGTCACGGGCAAGCAAGGCAGGAAGCTAGTGACGCCAGTAAATTGAGTAAGAAAACGAGGCGGCAGTAGCGTAATTGAAGATGACAAACCATAAATGGCATGAACAAGAGCCGTACACGGCTCACATAGTATCAGTTTTGAAACACTTTTGAAACGGTCTTACCTGTTTATTGATTTAGGGAGAGATTATTTCGAATAAATACAGCGATCTTGTGAACATAATCCATAACCTTTATTTTTGGTAGTGGCTCTGAGCACTATGGGACTTAACTGCGGAGGTCATCAGTCCCCTAGGACTTAGAACTATTTAAACCTAACTAACGTTAGGACATCACACAAACAGGCAGGATTCGAACCTGCGACCGTAGCGGTCGTGCGGTTCCAGACTGCAGCGCCTAACGGAAATGGGGAGACTGAGTACTGCAGCACGTCCTCATGCATCAACGATATCCAGCAGGTGTCAACCACGCTGGTAGTGGTATGGAACGCCCTACCAAAAGAACCCCTAAAGAACCTTAAGCCCAGCATGGGATCACGTTGCGGAGCGTGCTTTGCCGTCCGTGGTGATCACACAACCTATTAAGAACCATGTCCCGCCTTTTGTAACGTGCAGGAGACCATCATGAATTGCGGTGACATCAGCGTAATTATTGTCTTTGAATAAATGTATCATTTCTGTTCGTCTGATAGACGTATTTCTATCAGTCACCCTCTGTCCAAGTTCCATCGAGCTATGTTGCTTGGCAGTGACAGATCACTAAACAGTTATTTCCATCCTAAGCTTTTACATACCTAAAACTCTATTAACTCCGCCTAAACAAGTCTCTGGAGGTCCGACGTTATCAACCAACCGTCGTGTCATCCTCAACGGACAGGCGTCACTGGATGGGGATATGGAGAAACTTGTGGTCCTGACGACGATGGCGGAGATGGTCATCGAAAGCTCGAGGATTTTATTCGATTTGACGCAGCTTGAAAGCCGAGACCGTTTTATTCACGCTGCTCTCCCGGCCGTTGTCAGTTTTCGCGACCGGAACTGCAACTTCTCAGTCAAGTAGCTCCTCAATTTGCCTCATAGGCGTTGAGTGCTAGTCAAACCCGACAGCCCTTAACTTCGGTGATGTGACTGGAACCGGTATTACCACTGCAGCAATGCCGTTGGCAAGTTATAAATATAAACGTATATTAAAATGACTTGGGTAGCAAAAACCAAACAGATTTTAAGGTAACAACGCATGTCATTTTTCATATTAAGACAGTGTACGCGTCATAAAAGTAAACCAGGATTTAAAGTTTAAATCAACCAGCAACGTCTATAGTAGGATATTTACGTTGCTGGTGAGCTGCACGGCGCCGTCAATATGGTTCGGACAGGTGGCACAGCACATCACGCTGGGCGTAGGGACAGTTTCCCGTCGACGAGGATAACCAGTGTGCGGGTGGGTCACGATATACTGGGCAGGTGGTTTATAGGAACTGAGTGCAGCTTCCGTACAGTCGAGAAATTTCATTAGAAAGAGCCGCTGAGTGCTTTAATTTGGCCACAGCTGGCCAGACGCGAGCCAAGACGAAGAAGTGTACCTTTTTTTTTTTTTGTACAGTAGAAGGAGTCATTGTGCAGTCTTTGGGATGGGAGGAAGGAAAGACGCCTGAGGCGGCGGAGAAAAGATGCCAGAGGGGAAAAGAAAGCAGAGTGGCGCCTCGCCTCGACTGGATTATCGTAATTGTGGGGCCAGTCGCAGCCGCACGGGCGCCGTGGCGGTCGCAGTCCCGTGCCGGCAGCGATAATTGCGGCCGCTGGTAGCGGAGGCCGCGCGGCCAGTGCGCGTGTCTGGAGAGAGTAACGAGAGAGAGAGAGAGTGAGTGGGGGAGGGGGAGGGGGAGAGTGGGGGAGGTGGTGGGGGCAGGCCCGGCCGGCGCAGCGGCGGCGGCCGCGCCAGCCCGCGGCCAGTGGACGGCCGGTCGCCGCGCGCTGCGGACTGTGCTCTCCGGACGGCTCCAGCGCCTCCAGTTCCAGGTCGCCGCGTGTCACGTGCTCGCCGCGCAGACAAGCTGCCAGACGGACGCCAGCCAGCTGCCCGCTGACCCGCTGCTGCCTCGCCGAGCCAAGGTACTGTGCGACGCGTGTCCCCGCCTCTCCACACACAGTACACACGCCGTGTGACAGCTCCGCTATAATGTTTACTCTCCTCTCGGCACGCCGCTGCAACGTCGCCGCCACACGCCGAAACTCACACGTATCAGCTTTCTCGTAACTGTCCGACATACACTACAGCCAACGTTCTTCTCCTGTAACCATTTCTCCAGTGTTGCGCTGGCGACATCTGCTGGATCGAAACCTTTCCGACAGTTCAAGAAATTGCATGTTCTCCCAGAGTGATAATCGTCTATAATAGCTGTTGTGCACAAGGGATGGGTAATAGGACCAGTCTTTTTCGTGTTAAAATCGACAACCGAGCGCATAATTTTTGTTGCACTCTCAGATTTTTGTTAGATGATGCAGTTGTTTCTGAGGAAACACTATCCCATAAAATTGCAGTAATATCCAGCGTGTTGCGTCGTCTTCAAGTTTCCTGGAAGACTAAAACTGCGTGCCGGTTCGGGACTAGAATCCCGAGTCTTTCGTACGCGGGAAAATTTCAGTATCCTATAGAAAAAATATCAGCTTGATACGAACATTGACAACTTGCTCTTGATGTAGAGAAATACAAAGTTGGGTTCTTCGCGAAAAACGTAAAAGCGTGTCATTATTCAGCTACAGAATTAATTACTCAAAACCAGAGTGTGCCATCTCGAGTAAACATTTGGAAGCAACTCTGTGTAGAGGTATGAAACGCAACATCCACAAACTGTAGGCTACGATTCATTTGTAAGAGATTGTTAGACTGTAGTTTGTCTACAAGAAAGATTACATACAAAACTTTTTTACGGCCCTTACTTAAACTTGGTGGGTGTGTAGGATCCTTGTCAGATCGGATTAACAGGTGACATCGAACTTGCACACAGAAGAGCGATACGAACCGTTACAAGCTCGCTTGACTGCAAACTGACACTCGAAGAAAGTCACTGTAAAACTGTCGGGAAGCTGTTCACAGGGCTAAAATAACCGCATTCCAGGTCGGAAACTAGAAATATTTAGCAGAGATTGTGCAGATAAAATTAGACAAAAACATCGCACACTGGTGTAAGAGCAGTCCGTGAAAATAACAGGAAAAATACTCGACATAAGCTGTTATAAAAATTACCCTCTGCCACACACTTCGCTTTTGTTCTTGGTGTACAGATCCAGATGCTGTTCGTTCGAGAGGTCAATTTCCCCTGTTGCAGCAATGGCTTGTTCATTACACTCTGATAGCGTATCAGAAAATTTCATTCATGCACTTACGTACCCGACAACTTATCTGTTCAGCTTGACGCGTGTTTTCGAAGTGTCCGATGTACCAAGAACTTCAATTTATCACACGTTACGCAAGCTCTGTCTGGGTGCAGGCGATACACCAGCCGTAAGAAATCCATTTTTCTCCAATGTGGTATCAACAATGCATTCCTCACAGATTTTCGCTAACACTCGTGAGTGGACTTGCGCCTCGAACAACTAGTTGTCTGTCAGCCAGACGAGCGCGTTCGTCACGACAAAGTATTTTCATATCACAGTTTTTCGATGATAGTGTCGATTTGGCATATTAAATGCAATAGATTAGCCGAAATAATTTCATGCTGATAAGCATTAGAATAATTTTCGAATCGTTTGGTGTTCGTCTTCGAAGTGTCAGATTTTCGAAGAGACGTAGTATAGACTACGCCCTAACCGCAAGGGTGTCATTTTTCTTCAAGATAGTGACAACATGCTATTTCTCTGAGAATTTCGCTGACTGGTACGCTTGCAGTTGCGGAACTGTCAATCGGTGCTCGTCAGTTTGACACACAAGCGTTTTCACTATATTCAAATTTTCTTTCCTCGGTGGATTCATGCAGTACATATATTCGATCAATTACTTATGATATACGAACTGGAGACGGCTAAGAGTGTTCTCGGAAGTTAAATGATTGTTAACGTATCTTTGACTATTTTGTCAACTCTCACATTTTGTTTTTTGTAACCAATAATCTAAACGTCAGTTTGACGCAACACGTTAATACATTCTATTTATTACATACGATAGACCAACCCCAAAGAGTTTATCATTTTCAGTAAAAGAATACCTGTTTGTTTTCCTTCGTTCACGCCTGCGTCGTAAGCTTCTAATAATCATGCCAGTTTATTAATATTACATCCTGCATTGCGAGCAGATTAAGTGGTCATTTTTCTCATTGAAATCTGTAAACAGATCTGAACCTTTCTTACAACATAAATCGCTGAGAGAATTTCGTTTGTCATTCTACTGCAGTGTAACCATTCTTGTTTACATGCGCAATAACGTGAAGTGCAATGTTTGTCTAAACTGGATGGGTGTCTTCCTGATCACGTAGATCGAAACTGATTTAAATCGTAAAACTCTTTTGTTTATTTTCGACTTTTCACGTGTGGATGATGATGATGGTGGTGGTGGTGGTGGTGGTGGTGGTGGTGGTGGTGGTTTGTGGGGCGCTCAACTCGTGGTCATCAGCGCCCGTACAAGTCCCACATCTTCCCTTATCCAATCTCAGCACTTCCCGAATGATGATGATATGATGACAGCACAAACACCCTGTCCCCGGCCGGAATCGAACCCAGGACCCAGTAATCTGTGTGGAAAATACAATGAGGGATGTTACAACTTTGTTGTCTCGCAGATTCTGTTTCATAAAGTTTTCCTCGAATTACTTGACGCAAAAACAGTGTCGAAAAATATGGATTATTAGAGCACTAATTAGTACGTTAAGGAATTAGTGTTCTTTTCCACTGTCTTTAATCATTTCTGCAAAACCACCCTCATTGCATCCTAGCATTTCTTATTTTTAGTTTATGATAAGAGACTTTTCACAGTACGTTTTTTCCTGTGTACCGCGCATTAATTTTGTGAAAATAAGTGTAATATGCTGGAGTCGGCTTTCACTCATTCTTGCAACTGCAGGCAGCTGGAAATTTCCATTTTCTGCGTGAAGTTTCAAGCTCATCATTCAGTGTGAATAATTACTGAGAGAATCCCACCTTGTTTTCTGCATTCAGCAAATGAGTTTACTTACGACTACAGATAAAAGACATAACGTTCACATCAGTCGCTGTTACCTAGATAGTGGTGTGTAAGAATACAACCTACATCCAATGTTGCAATTTTGCTTTGTTATTCTGCTAAGAATTCATGGAACGACAGGGAGCTTAATTTGTGAGTTGGGCAAACTCCCTCCAAATTTGTGCGCTACGAGACATTTTTGGGCGAATTGTGAGTGGGAATTCCTCTTAACGAATTTAAATTGTGAACACCGATCGGCAGCTGCATCCATTTCTAATGGTTTCTCCCTTTCCACATTCTTTTATTTTCGCGGTGAACGTGTATTCGACTTCACATTCGACACTCCCACTCAATACACCAACTCCCACCGGTATTAGTCTAATAAAATTACAGCGGAAAAGAGGCACTTAAATGTGCAGGCTAATTTGATGGCCGAGTTTCTTTATTTTACAGAAACAATGAAAGAATTTTTTTTTGATAAAAATCAGTTTATTATTTCTTAAAATATTCGCATTTAAAATTTGCACACTTTTGCATTCGTTGGAACCACTTCTCAAAACATTTTTCCACTCTTCATGTTGCTGTCTCAGAAACATTGGAAGTGTTCGATAGGTCCTTGAGGTAATAAGTCATTGTCGTCGTATCTTTTAAAACTTCTTGCCAGATTAAAACTGTGTGCTTAGCCGGTACTCGAACCCGGGACTTTCGTCTTTCGCTGGCAGGTGCTTCATTATCTTGCATATTTTGGTGACGTAAGGCAACGAAAAGAAGTCGTCGTGTATTTAACCAGCCAAATACTGGCAATGAGATATTAATTCGATATTTTTGGGCGTTAGATAATTAATTGCTTAACGTACCGTAGCGGCGTATTTATCGCATTAAAGAACTCGACAATATCTCGCGATGTGAAGTTGAGCATCAATACTGGATCGAAAATGGTAATCGAAAGCTTTTATAGCAGCGTCAGGAGATGTAGTAGTAGAGAACTTCAGGGAGAACTTGTACAATTTCGTGAGTAAGTATCCTGATCATGCCTGTTGTTATAGGGTGTGACCTAACCTTGCCAGGTGTAGATTGGGATAGTCTTGCTATCAAAACTCGTGCTAGAGACATGGATTCGGGTGACACTATTATGAATGTCTTGACCAAAAATTACTTCGATAATTGGAGAACCATCTAGAAAAGGTAACGTCTTTGACCCCATAGCAACAACCAGACATGAACTTCCCGAATCATTTAACTCAGAGTAAGGTATCAGTGATCACAAGGCTGTCACTGCATGTATGACAAGGAATATAAGAAAGGTAGGAGAATATTTTTGCTTAGCAAGAATGACAGGACACGAATTTCAGAGTATCTGAATAATCAGTATTAAATATTCAGTGCTGGGGGTGAATATGTGGAACACAAATGGAAAAAGTTGAAAAGAGTCGTTCAATATGCCTTAGACAAGTATGTTTCGAGCAAGGTCTTTAGGGATGGGAACGACCCACTATGATTTAATAGCCGCGTTAGAAAACTGATACGTAGACAAAAAAAGCTTCATCACAGATTGAAGAGAAGTCTAAAACCTAGTTGACATACAAAAGCTGAGCGAAGCGAAAATAAGCGTAAGGAGACCAATGAGAGGAGCGTTAAATGACTTTGAACATAAATTTGTGCCAAACAATCTGACTAAAAACTCTAAGAGATTTTGGTCTTACGTGAAAATTCGAGAAATTAGTGCTACTACAGAGGATTAGCGACAATCATTCTTCGTACGCACCATTCGCAAGTGGAACGGGAATGTGGGTTCAGCCAGAACACCTTCCGTCAGACACCTGACACCTGGAATTACTGTGATTAATAATGCTGCGTTTTCAATTGGCTTTCCTAGCGTCATCAGTGACTTTTGACAAACAAAATGTTGTATACGATTCAGGATCCTCTAAAACAATCGTCACGACATACTCAGTCTAGGTAAATAGACGAGTGATCATCTTCATAGAAGTACTTCGCTAAGGATCCACTTCTGTTGGTTTAGGCTCATCTTGCAGTGCCCTAACAGTTTGCTGATGCTTGGTTTCCGGCTCTTATGAAACTATAAAAGTTGTGTCTCGCCTTTAGACGTTGTATACGGCTTTTGCATTTCCACGGCATATTCTTCCATCATATGACTGGAGCTCGTTTTTGAGCTTTGGTCAATTTGCGCGGAATCTATCGCGAACAGATCTTTCTGGTTCATCGCTGACGGAAGCACAACCGCGATGAAGTCTTCAAACCCATAGTAAAAATATTTTCTACACATTTCTAAATACATACCCCGCAAGCCTTCATATAGTGCAAGACGGAAGGTCCTCTGCTGCTACTACTACTACTAGTAGTAGTAGTAGTAGTAGCAATTTCCTTTTCTGTTCCTCTCGCAAATAGAGCGAGGGAAAAACCAATTGCCTACAAGCCTCCGTAAGAACCTTAATTTCTCCTATCTTGTTTTAATGCTCCTTCCAAGAAATGTGCTTTGATGGGCAGTAATTCGTTCTGCAGTCAGCCGCAAATGCTAGTTCTCTAAGTTTCCTCAACAGCATTTCGTGAAAAGAAAGTCGTCTTCTTTCCAGGAATTCTCGTCTGAGTTGCCGAACCATCTCCGAAATGCTTGCGTGTTAATCGAACCTACCGATAACAAACCTAAAGACACGATATCTTCATTTAATCCGACCTCGTGGGGATTCCAAACACTCGATCAGTGCTCAAGAAGAGGTCGCACTAGTGCTCTATATGCGATCTCCTTCATGCATCTACATCTACATACATACTCCTCAAGCCACCGTACGGTGCCTGGCGGACGGTACCCTCTACGAAAAGTAGTCGTTTCCTTTTGTGTTCCATCCGCGGACAGAGCGAGGAAAAAGCGACTGTCTATATTCCTCCATTTGAGCGGTAATTTCTTCGTGGTCCCTACGCAAAATGTATGTTGTCGGCAGTAGGATTGTTCTGCAGGCAGCTTCAGATGTCGGTTATATAAATTTTCTCAGTAGTGTTCTTCGAAACGAATGTCTTCTTCCATCCAGGGACTCGCATTTGAGTTTCCTTAGCATGCCCGTAACGCTTGCATGCTGATCGAACCTACCGGCAACAAATCTAGCAGCCCGCCTCTGAGATGATTCGATGTCTTCTTTCAATCCCACCTGTGCGGATCCCAAACATTCGTGCAGTACTCAAGACTAGGTCGCACTAGCGTCGTAGATGCGGTCTCCATTACAGATGAAGCACACCTTTCAAAAATTCTCCCAGTAAACCGAAGTCGACCATTCGTCTTTCCTACCACAGTCTTCACATGCTCGTTCATATCGCTTCACAACATTACGCCCAGGTATTTAAACGACGGGACTGTCAAGCAGGACACTATTAATGCTGTATCCGAACATTTCGAGTGTGTTTTTCCTACTCATCTGCGTTAACTTACATTTTTCTACAAGAGCCATCGGCCATTCAACACACCAACTAGAAAATTTGTCTAGGTCATCTTGTATCAATCTACAGTCACTTATCTTCGACACCTTCCAGTACAACATAGCATCATCATCGAACAGCCGCAGGTTTCTGCCCGCCAAGTCTAGGTCATTAATGTATATAGAAAATAGTAACAGTCGTATAGCAGTTTGGCGCACTCCCGATGTTACCCACATCTCCGATGAACACTCGCCGTCGAGGAAAACATACTGAGTTCTGATAGTTAAGAAGACTTCAAGCCAGTCAGGTATCTGGGAGCCTATTCCTTGTGCACGTACCTTCGTTAATAGTCTGCGGTGGGTACCGTGTCGAACGCTCCTCGGAAATCTAGGAGTATGGAATCTGCCAGTTACCCTTTATCCATAGTTCGCAGTATATCATGTGAGAAAAGAGCAAGCTGGGTTTCGCACAAGCGATGCTTCATCCATGGACATGAGCTTTTCGGTTTCTAGGAAATTTATTATATTCGAACACAGGATATGCTCTAGAATTATGCAGCAAACCGATGTTAAGGATATTGGTCTCTAATTGTGCGGGTCCGTTACTTTACGCCTGTCATATGCACGAGTCACGTGCGCATTTTTTCAGTCGCTTATAGATGAGATACACTTTCCTAGAATTCTCGCAATAACCCAAAGCCGAAGATTGGCCTCCCCTACCACCGTTGTTAATGCTCGTACCATTACATATCGCTCTGCAACGCTACACATAGGTATTTAATCTGGATGAGTGTGCCATGCAACACACCTCTTATACTATATTCGAACGGTACAGAACCGTTTATCCAACTCATCTGCATTAATTTAGATTTTTCTACATTTAGAGGTAGCAACCATTCATTACGCCAAATAGAAATCTTTTATGAGTTATCCTGTATCCTCTTACAGTCATTCAACAACGTCACCTTTTCGTTCACTACGGCTTCATCAGCAAACAGTCGCAAATTGCTGCTCACCCAATCCGTCAGAACATTTATGCATGTAGAGAACAAGAGTGGTCCTGTCACACTTCCCTGGGGCACTCCTGTCAATATCCTTGTGTCCGAACACCCGCCGTCGAGGACAACATACAGGTTTCTATTACTTAAGACGTCTTAGAGGCGCTGAAGTTGGCTGATTACCCAAAGCTGAACCGAATGGTTAGAGACATTATTACTGAGTTAAATCTTCACGCAAATGGTTAAAATTCATCGAACGCAAACTTTCGCATGAAGTTTCCAACCCTCCACTACCCTGTTTCTTTTAACACTCATTTCGACGTATCTACTCCTATAGCTTCTGTGCTGCCATTGGTTTTAGTTGTAGAAAACGACAAATTTTAAGACAATACTAATGTAACATCTCACTAGCACCATGTAGGGTGCGTTCGTAATAAAACTTGTAAAAGACACACTCGTTACGTTGACCATCTTTTACGAGATCAGAATGATGTCTGACAGAGCGCGCGTAACAGCACCATAAACGTCCGTGGAAACATGTAATTTAGATAGTAATATTCTGTATTCAGGATGTCCATAAAGTCTCGCTATCGTGTCAAAAAGCCAAGCTTGGAAAGTATTAAATGTAGAGCACCGTGGTTTGTTAGAAAATGTTTAGCAGCTCTCAAAGTTTTTATGTACCGGAATTTCGGCGTGTGCCCCATTTATCGCTAGTAGAACATCGAGGCGATATTCGACTTCTGCCGCTGCAGCATTAACAGTTCTGATTGCTTCACTGATTCGTGCACGAACAGTAGCGAGGTCATTGACTGGTGTTACGCGCACGCGATCCTTAACGTAACTCCACAAAAAGGAGGTGTGTTGGTGAAACATCGGAATGGCGCGGGGGACGTGTGATGGGGACATCACAAACTATCTTCCTCTCAAGAATTGTGTCAATCAGAAAATACTGGCCGCCCGCTGTGGCCGAGCGGCTTTAGGCGCTTGAATCTGGAACTGCGCGACTGCTATGGTCTCAGGTTGGAATCCTACCTCGGGCATAGATGTGTGTGATGTCCTTAGATTAGTTAGGTTTGAGTAGTTCCAGGGGCTGATGACCTCAGATGTTAAGTCCCAAAGTACTCAGAGCCATTTGAACCATTCAGAAAATCCTGGAAGCTCCGCTAAAATGGCGGGATTGGTTGGTTGGTTGATTTGGTAGGGGGGACCAGACAACGAGGTCATCGGTCGCATCGGATTAGGGAAGGATGGTGAAGGAAGTCGGCCGTGCCCTTTCAAAGGAACATCCCGGCATTTGCGGAAGCGATTTAGGGAAATCGTGGAAAACCTATATCAGGATGGCCGACGCGGGTTTGAACCGTCGTCCTGCTGAATTGGAGTCCAGTCTGCTAACCACTGCGCCACCTCGCTCGGTCAGTGGCGGGGCATTGTAATAATGGATGATGACAGACAGCTGCTGCTCTTCGATCTGTGGTAGCAGGAACTGTTCTACCATGTCCAGACGAGCATTACCCGTTTCTGTTTTCTCTGCGAAGAGAAATAGGCCTATCACCCTATCCTCCATCATGCCACATCAAAAATTAAGCTTCGGACTATGGCGGATGTGTTCACTTGTGTTGTGTTAGTTTTCGGAGCCCCAAATCACAGCGTTGTGTCGATTCACATGTGGAACATTGCTTTATGTAAAGAAAGGTATTAGGTAGTCTTGTCAGTATCTATAGATGCCATCGTGGAATATGCGAATGAAAACGGCAGAGGACGATCCTTTGCCCAGAATGTTTGTACCATTAGGACTTTGTACACAAAAAGGCATATCCGCTTATTTAACACTTTATGGACAGTTGATCTCGTTTCGTGCAGTCCTCGTGATGCACGAGGAATTCACTTCTACGTGCTCCGTTCAAATGAGTTTGCACTCTGTCAACAAATGCTGGAGACACAAGGGGTCTTTAACTTTGAGGAAGGACTTTGACACTCCATGTCCCTTTAAAGAGACCACCCAATTATCGTTGTTTCTGCCGGTGGTACATTCCCATACTGGTGTTAGCAATTTCGCAGTACTGCTATGAAAGATTTGTATTGTGCATTCGGATGACACGTGTCTCCTTCTCATGGTCTGTCGTCATTTTCATGCACTCCGTATCAGATCTGTAACAAAGGACAAAGTAAAAAAAAGTAATTAAAAATTGGTTAACGTCTCACAACAAATCTCGATTCTCTATCTCCAATAGTTAAATTGTAGCAGGACTTTGCGGACACCTTGTACTTCATATGTCGTTAATACAATGATGAAGATAGGTAATCTGCCACAGCCGCCAAAACGCTAGAGCTTGACCGATATCACTGTAGCAAGCAAAGCTGCGCTCTGTTAAAACTACGGTTCGGTCATTTTGGTACAATACATAAATGGCGTAGTGAATGGTAGGATTATCAGTAGTACTTTTAGCATTGGTAGGGAAAGAAACATAAATGGATGCGTGTGAGAGGAACTGGGATTCGACAGGTTCTCTCTCGTTTGTTTTTTTTTTTTTTTTTTGGTTTATTTGTTTGTTTATTTTGCACATACTTAAAACAGAATATCGTTTGCTGTCAGTCCACTGAGTATCTTATAGTCTTCCAAAATATAAATTGCATTTTATAAGTAATAAAAATGAGTTGATCGCGTAACTTATGCGCTTCTATGTAACCGAAGCAATTACTTCTGATGCAAGTACGGTTCACATGCATAAACATAAAGAATCTATATAATTTTTGTCGCTATTTTCTACTCAGTAGAACTTTCTACATCATGGTGAAAGGCAAGAGTTTCCTGTAATTACTGATAAGTTTGAAAGTTCGTGAAAAACACAAATATGTTTTACATAAGCTATTCGAAGTATTGAAACAATGTTTGATATGTTTTTGTTTTGTGTCTCTTTTTTAATTTTACCTTTTTATAAGTAAATTGCGTTTGTAGTGCTACATGGTAAATCGGTATTACTTTTTATTTTATTTTTGCTGCAACATGCTTGAGTTTAACGTTACAAATCAACAATTTTCGAATAAAACCTGGATTGAACACTGACAGTTTCAGTTTTGCTGTAGCTACTGTTTACTTTTAAGTAACAGACAGCAGGATAACTATGTAGAACAAAAAGGTTTGGTAGATTACGTGGCCCTTTGTATATCCTCAGTTTGTAGACTGTTTACCTCACCCCATTCTAGGGGAACATAATAAGAGATTGATCACATACACATACACAGCGATCGGAACGAGGTAACGCTCGATATATGCAACACACCTAACGTCACGTAAAGCAGCTACGAACTTAACTGACCAAATCTACCAGGAAAACAGTTGTAGTCCACGGTAGCCTCCGTTGGTTTCACAACTCTAGTAGCAAGTAATCAGAAGACACCTCCAGCAAAAACTATTTGAACGTGTGTATCGGATGGGAGTGAAAGTGCGCTGTGTCCCCTGTGTCTGGCAAAAACTCGAAAGAGGTCGCGGACCACTTGCCGTGAATCTGTTACCGCTCCGCACCGCGCACAGCGCGAAGTATTTGCAGCTGCGGTGCGAACGTACGCGCGGGGCACTGCATGCTGCTTCTTCCCCTGCAGAGCCACCACAGCGTGCAGTTTTTTTTTTTTTTTATTTTTGCCTTCTGCGGCATCTTGGCCTGTGCACTTTTATACACTACGCACCAATGGTTGCCGAACAGAATGCTGCCTCTTCTGCGAATTTCCCTTCGTACGAACGGTCCACATGCCGAGATAACAGGCATTCAAAAGTCCTTTTCTGAAATGCTATCCGTATTATTACGAAGTTCTTCCTGCTACCATCTGTCTCCCTACATATTCCACAGGCAGTCCTTCCGCAGGTCTCTTCATCTCAGAATAACTTCTGCAACATACATCCGTTTGAATCTGGTTACTGCATTTGTTCCTTGGTCTCGCCCAACCTTACACTTCTCTCCAGTTCCAAACTGACAATTCCTCCATGTCTCAGAATTTGTTCTATGTAACGATGCCTTCTTTTAGTCAAGCTATAGCACAAATTTCTTTTTTGTCCAACTCGACTCAGGACCTCCTCATTAGTTACATGACCTACTCATCTAATCTTCAGCATTCTTTTTTGCCATAGCATTTCAAAACTGCTCACTTCTGTACTTCCTACTCTTAGGTTTAGAACTTCAATATTGTTCGTAACAATAACTTCTTCTAGTAACGCTTCTTGATATATTAGTTCCATCTGATTTTAAATGTCTGCATTTGATTCCATTATTCATATTTTCTAGTCTTTATGGTCTGTCTGATATTCTGAAGTACAGAAGAACTTGGACTGGTAAAAAGCGATATTCGTTGTTATATTCTTTCCCAAGATACATACCGAAAAAACATTGAGGATTCCAGGAAAAAATAAACTGCGGATGGAGACTTACGTCCGAAACTGTCATCCGCTAAGGCAACTTAATATCGCATTCATAGGAGGCAAGACCTATCTTTTCAGTAGTCATCTCTCGTCTGGTAAAAGAAGCAATAAATTGTTGTCACTGAATAACAAACGACGTTGAGACGTTCTCCCAAAGATGATGATGATGAGATCCCATACTCCGAGGAGCGTAGGGGACGATGCGGGATACCCACATCGCTGTACTAGGCAAGGTCCTAGTGGTGGTGGTTTGTTATTGCATTCCTCCGACCGTTATGGGGATGAATGATGATGATGATGATGATGAAGACAACACAACACCAAGTCATCTCGAGGCAGGAAAAACCCTGAGCCCACCGGGAATCGAACCCGGGATCTCCTGCTTACATGGTAGACGCTCTATTCATCTGAGCCACCGAGGACACGGAGGGTAGTGCAACTGCAGGTATTTATCCCTTGCACGCTTCCCGTGAGACCCACATTCCCAACTCAATGTCCACACACTACATTCGTAGTGGCCCTGCCCATTACACTTATTAGTTGCGGAAGACAATCTTACCGAGTCCCGTAAGAGATCGGGCAATGCGCGTGCATACAGCACAGAAAAAGGTCAATGGCCGGTTAGCCCTAACTATATGAGGATGGTATCTGTTCTTTCGAACACGTCCGAAAGTACAGATGCCATCTTCATATATGTTCTCCCTACCGTCTGTCAGCGTACAAAGTCACTTTTGCTGCCGAGCGGGTGGCCTAGTGGCAGGCACCAGTGCCTATAACTCCCATGCTCAGTAGCGTCGTTGGACGCAGTTTCCGGAATCGAGTTCCTATTCTAGATTTGTTCCTCAAGACACCCTCTATAGCCCCTCGAACTTCCTCGCAACATTTCTGGAACATCATGTATATCTCTAATGTCATCACTGTGGAACTTTCGAAATTGTGGGCCTTGAACATTCGACCAAGAAAATCTCTGCTGCAACACAAAATCTTTAAACACTCTGTAGTTTGTCTGCGGGCTGTAATGCACGTAATAGTTGTTTCCCATGGCAATGTTTGTGTATTGCTGTGAAACTAACATAACTGGAAAACATAAATTATATTTTTCAGAGTGATATGCGTACCAGGATTAAATCCATGGATGCTAAGAACTGTGATTAATCCCCCCAAGTCGACCTTATCATGTAGACAATTCCTAACACCTCGCCACGTTAAATGTTTACTTGCTTCATTTTTTCTATCTTGACACAGCTTAAGAAAGACTTCCACAATGCTATAAACAATCATTAAAAACACGTACCATTTGATGATAAGCCGCTAGGCTACTTGTAACAGGTCATGCTTTAATAATAACTGAACCATCACAAATGCAGTGTCCCACATTTATCCATTATGAAAGTTTTATATTGTTTTAGATTCTATTCTTCCTTGCCAGTATTCGTTTCGAACATTTTGCCAATTTTCAGATGGCTGCGTCGCACTTGGTTATTGAGCGTTTACAACCCAGCTGTTTCCGAAAACATGCATTTTCCATGTAGTACGAAATGTCGCATTCATTCACTTACCGATGTACGCGCTTTTATCAGTGGACCTAAAAATGTTCCGAAAGGGTGGACACTCCTAATTGCGAGACCAGCATTTAAGCGCCATGCCACACCGCTTGGTTACAGAAATACTTGAGACAAGTACGACTGAAGATAAGATCTCATAGCAGACAGAACTGCCGCCCGGAGTGGCCGAGCGGTTCTAGGCGCTACAGTCTGCAGCCACGTGACCGCTACGATCGCAGGTTCCAATCCTGCCTCGGGCTTGGTTGTTTGTGATATCCTTAGGTTAGTTAGGTTTAAGTAGTTCTAAGTTCTAGGGGACTGATGACCTCACAAGTTAAGCCCCATAGTGCTCAGAACCATTTGAACTTTTTGAGGCAGAACTCAGTAAATCGTTTTTACTGGACATCATCAAAGGCGAGGGTAGCGCCCAGCATACCATAAGATGGAGCGAGAGGTCCGCTATTGTTCTCGACATGTGAAAACGACCTGGCGGATAAAGTCTCCAGTTCTGTTAAACTGCTCGCAGACGACGCGGTTTTGATTCAAATTTTGCAGTTGGGAACTTTTAGGTAATCACCACCTTATGGATAGACTGCCAGTTGACTGTAAATCGAAACAGTTGTAATTTAATCGGCGTAAGCAGACGATTAGCTCTGCGGTCGGCGATCAGTTGCTGGAATCTGTCACAACATTATTGTAACTACGAGGTTCTGTCTAGTCATGTAAAGTCAATGATGACCATACATCTAGTCTTGGGGAAGGAATATGCCATACGTAGATTTATCGGGAGAATTGTAAGGAAGTGTAATTCACACAAGAAAGACGTCGCTTACAAAATTTTCGTTCTACCAATCCTTGAGTACTGTTCATCATTTTGGGAACCAAAACGGGTTAACTGAAGAAAAACGAAAACATTCTGTCCGCATTGGCTCAGCTGAATGCTGTGCTTCTTCCCACAGTCACGGTCGGTTTCCTTCTACGTCGTCACTGCTTGAATGCCTCCAACGATATAGTCGTCGACGGCAGGTTAAACACCAACCTACCTGAAACTTCCTGGCAGATTAAAACTGTGTGCCCGACCGAGACTCGAACTCGGGACCTTTGCCTTTCGCGGGCAAGTGCAGAGTGAAAATCTCGTTCTGGAAACATCCTCAGGCTGTGGCTAAGCCATGTTTCCGCAATATCCTTTCTTTCAGGAGTGCTAGTTCTGCAAGGTTCGCAGGAGAGCTTCCGTAAAGTTTGGAAGGTAGGAGACGAGATACTGGCAGAAGTAAAGCTGTGAGGACCGCTCGTGGGTCGTGCTTCGGTAGTTCAGATGGTAGAGCAATTGCTCGCCAAAGGCAAAGGTCCCGAGTTCGAGTCTCGGTCGGGCACACAGTTTTAATGTGCCAGGAAGTTTCATATCAGCGCACACGCCGCTGCAGAGTGAAAATCTCTTTCTACCAACCTATCTTTTCAGTGTCGTCGTATCGTTCATGTCTCTATCACTTACGAATAACTTTTACAAAGTAACTCCTGCTGAGAAGAAAAGCTCAAGTAATAAGACCTGGTTTTTAGCGAAGGTTCACGTACCGTTCTGTTCCTACGTACATCACCTCGCATTATAAACGGAAGTCTCCCACCGTGTTTTTCCTGGCTGTGTATGAAGACTAATCTGAGGAGGACTACTGCAGACACCACATGTCGCTGTCTCTAATAGGTATGCTGATTCACGAGGAAGGTTGGTGCATATAATTTGTTACAGCTAAGCCAGACAAGAAGTCCGGCCGTAGATATTCTGTGCTACCCGTGCCAACCCGGGGCGGGTCGCTAGTACCGGTAATTATAACTACTTCCATCGTAAGATGCACACCCCCCTTAGTGGATATTTTCCCACCGCTTCGGTTTTTTCGACGTCGTTAATGCTGTGTAAACCGAATATTAACAGCTATCTAAGAGTGATTTATTCACTGGCACTACGTGTCCCTGTTTGATACTGAATGTTTACATCTTTATCATCTTGCACTCTCAAACACGGAATGACTGTCAGAATCGACGGCCGTCCTAATTTCAATTACCTTTTAACATCGCACGTTACGATATACTCTTACGCTGTTAAGAACCAAATGAAATTGGTTATATTTCTGGTCTCCGGAGAAACTGGTACCTGCCTCTCGATTGAGAGGTTAAACGTTTTTGACATTTTTTTGACCAAAGACAATGTCATATCACTGAAAATCGTTCATCGAGATTTTCGTAGCCTAATAAAGCAACTGTTACCACGGCGACGTTGGTTTCCATCAAGATCGGCGTAAACATCACTTGTCGCTTGTGTTGGCGGCGCTTCTTTCTGGGCCTCGTGGGCTAGCCGCGCGGTCTTGGGCGCCTTGTTGCGGTTAGTGCTGCTTCCCCCTTCGTGGGTTCGAGTCCTCCCTCGGGTGTGGGTGTGTGTGTGTGTGTGTGTGTGTGTGTGTGTGTGTGTGTGTGTGTGTGTGTCGTCCTTAGCGTAAATTAGTTTAAGTTAGATTAAGTAGTATGTAATCCTAGGGACCGATGACCTCAGCAATTTGTCTCGATAGGAACATCGAGTAATCTCTCGGGCGGCGTGCGATTTAAGCGGCTGCAACGACAGCATAAAAGTACTTGAATTCAGTGTTTTTTTTTTTTTTACTTCGTAATTTCTTTTTAGGTTGATCTATTGAGCCAGCCTCCAATACATGACATATTCAATCGCGCACACACTTACGCCGATGACTTGTCTTCCAATAAAATCATAGAATAAATTAGGTTGCAAACTTGTTGCTGTCCAGGGAATTTCTTGTCAGATCTCTGAAAGAGCTATACTACTGAATGTTTCTGATATATTTCTGCTATTCTGTCGCAAAAAGTCTTAGTTACATTGAAAAAGAATTGTAGCCTGTATCTCAGAGGTTAATACAGCGGCGAATGCTCAATGCTCTTTGTCTTATGACCCTCCGGCCTAAATGAAGAGAGACTGCGAATACTTTTAACGAGTTAACAATTACCTCACGTGAAAAACCTAAGGTTCTCACCTTGTGTACTCCATGGAGTTCGTTTCCGCTGCTAATGTTCCACTTTCTTCCTTGAACCCAACATCCAGATCTCGCTTTCATACGTTAGTAAAGGCTGAACCACAGTGTTACCGAACGTAAATTTACCATTCATTTATGTCAAAGCGTTAACTGAGTAATCCTACAAGAACTGTTAAACCTTTCATTTATACTCTGAATCATCGTTATTGTTAAGATACTCGTATATGGCAGAATCTAACGAATAAAATATAAACACATCTTCAAGGAAGATATCATTATGAACAATGTATGATCTCACTGTTGATTTTGCTTTGAAGTCATAATTTCTGCCTTGTTACTAAGATTCATAACTTTTATACATTATGACAAATATTGGATTTTATTTCTGAATTCAATGTGCAGATATCGTTTTACACCAGACGCGTTTCAATTTTGTTCATAAAACATCAAGAGTAGTCATTGATGCATGTTCCTTTTCTTTTACAGTAAACACCAATGATCACTGATGATGCTTTGTAAATCAAATTGAAACGCGTCTGGTGTAAAACTCTTAAATCGTAGCGCATTTGAGACATACAAAATATTAAATGATAACGATAGCTACTTTAGAAGATTGCCATGCAAACAAAGATATCATGTTCAGAACAATTTTATTCTTTACAAGACGAAAGTTGAAGCTTTCAGTTTTTCTAAGATAGTTTGAAAGTCTTTCACAAAAAGTGATTCCTTCAGCTCAGTGACTTCTGGTTTTCTTCCCATGTTCTCATTACTTTATGTTGAAGCGGTATTCAGTCCGATGACTGACTCGTCAAGCTACTTTATCCTGTGCAAGCCTCTTAATCTCTAAACAACTACTTCAGCTTCTCTCCATTTCAACGCCCTTACTGAATTCGCCTATTTATCTGTACGCTGGTTAAAGAGCGTGCCACATTGTTATTAATCCCATTATTCTTGCCAGGATGTCCTACTGCATCCACTAGCTTGTGTGGTAGCGCGCTCTACTCAGGAAAAAGCATCTATCCTGACGCATTCCAGTCAACAGTTGTCGCCTCAGACGCATTTAGATGATTGATCTCAAGAATAGCTAGGCACATGCCAGAACTTTTAACACTCAACTTATGAAACTGCTGAGTGGTATTGCCGTTTCCTCAGTCCTCGTGTAGGTCGTAAAAATCTCGTTTGGTTGCTCTAAAATTCGGCTGGGCTGTGAGTTTATCGGAACGGATACTGTGTGAATCAACAGCTTGCTGACCTCTTTGAGGGGTCGCCATTTACCACAGCACCGCCTGCGCGTTCACTGTTTCCATATATCAGCAAAGAGCCAAACGGCGAACGTACTGGAATCACACCCGAGAATGTCGGGCTTTAAACACAAGTGCGGTCATAGAGATTTGAGGTTTCCTTGGTTTCTCGCAGGACGTTACCCTGAATGGAGAGTTATCTTAGAGGCACAAAAGTAATTAGTGTACTCCGGGGATGCCGTAAAGTTACACATTAATGACCTAGCAGACAGAACTAGATGAAATCTCACATTTTTCAAAATTGACACAATTATTTATGAGGTAAAATTAACAGTAATATCCAGTTGCCTCTGTACAAAATATAGTCCTGATGAAAATATTGGTAATTCGTTGTGAATGTGCAAAGTTGTGCCCTGCATGAAACGTGTGTGGTATTCTTTGAATGTAGGCTGAATGAGATTCATGTCCTACTGTAACATTGTGTAGCTTTGTGAGGTCCAACTACCACATAGGCTCCGTTATAGGTAAGAAAATGTAGAATATAATTCGATGGCACCATACTGGGAGATTACAGTTTGTCAGCCAGATAGTCGCATATAAAACACTTGTTCGTTCCTTACGTGGATGCCTAAAACAATAAAAAGTACTCTCTGCCACGAACTTCACAATGATTTGTAGAACAGAGACGAGTATAGATGTGGATATAACAGATATCCAGTGACTGGTGTCGAAAAAAGAATGAGCAGAGTAGCGATAACTTTTTATACGAGTATTATGAAATAACTTCTTTACAGGAATGTATAAACAAAATATTATTGTACATTAAGGGTAAACCGAAAGAGATCGCGCTCTTTTAAACAGACGGGCCTTATATTCGATGGAATGGAGGGAGTAATCTGCAATTCTAAATCCTGAATTAGGTTTTTCTGGTCTTTCCCTAAATTAATGCGTGTAATTGCCGGGGTGGGTCCGAGGCCACGACTGACTACCTGTCCCATCCTTGTCAAACGAGGCCTGTAGGTACGTTAATGCCCATACAGAGCGTTAATCACTCAAACCTTGCACCGCTTTTATTTCGTGAAAGTTTCAAGATATCGAAATGACGTTTCTGGCAAAAGGGGAAGGAACCACGTAACTTAACGCTTACGTCAGCCGAAACGTTGAATCGTGTGTGCGTCTCTCTCTATCTATCTAATCTATCTATCTATCTATCTATCTAATAAATATTCGGCTGCACCCCTAACGATGTCGATGGACTGGGAGTGTGTTTGAAGGTAACTTTTGTACGTCGTTCTTGAGTAACTCGAAAATTACGGCCTGTAGCAAATAAAAAATTACATTACATTTCTTACGAGGAAAGTCCTGTTCGTTTTTTTTTTCTTTAGAGCTTGTGGATCTTCTTAACGTTGACTTTAAAATTTCTCGTAAGATAAATGTGCCATAATGCAAGCGCTAGACCATTGGAATATCCTATGACGATGGGGCTGTAATGCAAAGCTCGACCGACCATTGACTCAAACTGAAACGTCCCCTTAGAACAATTTATACACGACTGTGCTTAAGCTGACACACAATATTTTTAGCGCAACGCAATCTGACTTCCAAAAATCCCTACGAAAGAATGGCCCTGACTAACATTAACCTATACGTTTCACAAATCGCTTACCTCACCAAAAATCTTCGTTACTCAAGCTACTGCAATACAGCGAGCGCCACTACTGCCAGCTTTAAAAGATTCAAACTACTGAAGGCACTAACTACTTATAGGCATAGTTAGCAAATGAAAGATTTTAATACAGAACAAACAATGTATTTACAATGGCGAGTATTACAACAATGTCAACCAGCCACAGACTGCACACGGCACAGCCAGTGATTTTCATACAGAGCGCTACATGGCGGCGGCGTTACCAATAAAAAAACCTAAACAGCCTACTTACAAAACCTACCGACTGTTTACCAGTTACCACAAAATCTGTATAGGAGTTCTTTTCCCGTTGTGAAACGTTAATACTACGACATGTCCACCATCCTTCAAAGAGTTATTCGCACATGAATAAAAATACTACTAAACCTGGGGAGCTGCTATGTTTTTGTTGAAAAGACACAGCCTATATCATCCCCAACCTTTTACCGGTCTGAATATGTCCTTCATCTCTAACGACCTCGTCATAGAGGGGACGTTGACTCCTCCCATTCTTTGCGTCCTACCGTGTCAGCAGAGTCCCGTCTGCCGTTTGGTGAATTCGTCGCTTCGTAAAAGGGCAGTGGCGCTGCGCTAGTTTTTGTTCTTCCTGTCGCCACTCTGAGATCACCAGTGACTATATTTAACAGCGTTGTTTGCATTTTTCAGACATACTTTTCTCGGACGTTAAAAGGCCACGAATGAAAATGCTTGCCAGATTACTCATTTCCTTGTCAAACTCGTGTGACAGCTGTGTAGATAAAAAGACGTAACAAGTGCGCTTTTCGCGAGATAATCGCTGGGTGGCCTCTTAGGCAGCGAGTCAAGTGGACTTTGCTTCAGTAATGTGGAACTGAATAGAGCTTAAAGAGATGCAAACGATTTTATGACTTGCCAGGGTATCTGCTTATGTGTTACGAAACGTACAGAAAATGTCTGGAAGGAAAGGAGATGTGTGAGCAAACGATTACCTTCGTGTTTAAGAGCAGTTGCATCCATAATTTCGTAAAAAGGAAATTCTCTCACGACTACTAAGTCTAAGTCTAAAGTCTGTAATATCATAATTAAAGACAACATTAATAGTTTTCTGGGGTAACTCACCACTTACACACAAAGTATTGACTGCACAAAAGAGAGCAGTGAGAATAATTAGAGGTGTTCACCCAAGGACGTCATGTAGGCACCTTTTCAAGGAGTTAGGTATTTTAACTGCACCATCAGATTACATATACTCGCTAATGAAATACGTTACAAATAATCCATCTCAATTCGCGAAGAACACTAGAGGGAAAAATAACCTTTCTTATCCGTTACTGAAGCTGTCAGTTGCTCAAAAAGGAGTACATTATTCAGCAACAAAAATCTTTGATCATTTGCCCAACAACAAAAAGTGTCTGGAAGGTAGCAGAACAAGTTTTAAATCCAGCTTAAAACCATTTATTTTGGACAACTCCTTGTACTCTATGGACAAGTCTCTGTTTCAGAAATGGTAAAAAAAAGGACCTCTAAATGTAGTTGCATGCGTAGAACTAAAAACTTTTGTTATATTAAATAAGCACTATTCATGTGTGTGTATATATCTTCTAATCTGACTTTTTCCACATCATATCGATAGAATAATCGGGAAAATGATGAACGGAACATGACATAACTTAAACTAAACTAAAAACTAAAGTGTTGCTGTTGTACTCATTACGAAAGTGACTCCCCGATTTCAGGTCTATGTTGGCTGCGGAAACGTGCAATGAAATAATTTCGCAATGGATTTAAGAATTAGGGTAGGTAAGATATTAACTTTTTGACGAACAATTTACAGAACTGGTAGTTTCTCTGCATATCGGACGTACCCGCTCAGTAAGAGCGTCAGTGGTAGAACATATTAAGTTAAAGTTCTTGAGACAAGTAATTTTTCACACAGTGCTGTATGGATGTGAGGTCTGGTCCATGACAGCAGACGCCCGCCTGAAAAAGTGGCAGTCGCTGCGAAAAAATAGCCTAAACACTACAGCCCCAGACTCCACGCCAATCCACACCAAACAGCCACGTCAGATGAGCCAACAATCTGTGACAACAAAAACAAAAAGTCAAAGCCTCTGTAAAGTGATATCAAATCATTTCATCAGTTGAATTCACAGTACTCCTCCGTCACTTCAGATAAAGGGATCCTTCTCCACGCTAACCACACAGCAAACGATGTAGCCCAGTACAGAATAGAATCACATACATATGCTCTCACCCAGACACTGTATTTATAACGTCACCTTCAAAAGTCTTCAATGTGATCTACAGTCGATGGACATTGCCATGCAGTGCTTCCGTGACTTGAAATAAGCTTTCGATTAACAGTCGATGCCGCCAACTAACCAATATGCCTCTCAGCTGGCTATCAAACTTGACTGATTGTATTTTCCAATTTTCTGTTTAGTTGCCCCAGAGTGTTAGAAACGCGTATGCAAGGAGAATAGACTATAATACTGCATTATATTCGAAAAGGCAGAAAAAAAAATTTAGTTTATATAGCTGTCTGCGTTTCGGAGAATATTTCTAGCAGATAATAGTAGGTGAATCAATAAGAACGCCTTACTTGCAGTAGAAAAATAGTGTGACATGAAGTTACATTCGCGGCGACGATGACAACAAACAATCTAAAGTCTTCACCATCTCCTCACCATTGTCGTACTGCCCTAGTGTCATTCGTGTTGATAAATACGTCCGTCACTCAGATTACAGATGAAACAAATTACGTATTATTAATAGATTTTAATAATGTCACTACATTAATAAAATATTTTTCGTGATTATTGTGTCTTACGTTATGTAATCTATAATATGAGGAGTAGCAAACACAAAAAGAGTTCTGCAGGTTTCGCAACGTTAGCAGTAGACTTAAAGGCCAATAACAATGTGTCCATTTTATTTGGACTGTTGAGCTCCGTGGCCGTGGATAATGATATTTTACTATAAAAATACAGCGACCAGCCACTTTTTTAATGCGTTTTATTTATGCCAATATGCATTTCGGGTTTGCACCCATCTTCAGCTGGCAAATTACATGTACCGGGTGATCAAAAAGTCAGTATAAATTTGAAAACTTAATAAACCACGGTATAATGTAGATAGAGAGGTAAAAATTGACACACATGCTTGGAATGACATGGGGTTTTTACTAGAACCAAAAAAAGTATTGCTAGACGCGTGAAAGATCTATTGCGGGTTTCGTTTGGTGATGGTGGTGTGCTCAGCCGCCACTTTGGTCATGCTTGGCCTCCCAGGTCCCCAGACCTCAGTCCGTGCGATTATTGGCTTTGGGGTTACCTGAAGTCGAAAGTGTATCGTGATCGACCGACATTTCTAGGTATGCTGAAAGACAACATCCGACGCCAATGCCTAAAAAAAAAAAAAAAAAAAAAAAAAAAAAAAAAAAAAAAAAGTCATTCCAAGCATGTGTGCCAATTTGCACCTCTCTGTCTACATTATTCCGTGATTTATTCAGTTTTCAAATTTATACTGACTTTTTGATCACCTGATATCTTCAGTTTCTACAGTGGTACAATATCGACAGCAGTTTGGATGCTGCAGCTGGCATTCTGCTCTCCTTGCTTTTTCTTGGCTTTTCTTCTTTTTTGTAACAGCACAAACACTTTTTGTCACGTATTTTACACAGGCACACTGCGTTATCCGCCATTTTGTCGACAACTGGATCTTCCAACTTCCTTCACAAGAGGTCGCCGTTCGTGCAGTTGGCGAAGGTATTCTCTCTGGAGGATGTTTACATATGATAAACGGGAGCTGTTGATAAGTTTTCCATTATTTCTGCGTGGCAAACAGTACAAAAGCCTATGATGTCCGACCATGTACATCTGGAGAATCCACAACCCTTTCTCTATCCCACATAGTCCGTGGCATGAAGCAATGCCGCCATGGTTGTCGCGGAGCATATCTAAACCAGATACTCGTGGGCGTACTACATCCGAGCATTACCCTGGGGAAAAAAGGCAAAAATTTCTATCGATAATCTGAGTGAAGCTGGTAAAACACACCGGCGGTTGTTATAGCACAGTCACATTTAAAGAAACTTGGAGTTGGCCGCATAAATCTGCGCGCTGTGTCAGAGGCCGGGCGTACAGTGGCGGTGCTTCACGCGCCGCGGCCCTGAGTTACGCGCCTTCCGATAGCAGAGATCGGCGGCCTTCCCGCCTGTGGGGGGAGCACGGCGCAGCCTGCACTGCACTGCACTGCTCTGCTCCCGTTTCTTTTTGCGCCCTTCGATCTCCTTGTGCGATACGAGCACTCGGCTACTGCGCCGTTAGTCGAACGCAATCTTCAATTCTGATCTCACACAGACATCCTTTTAATTTACTTCGCATATTCGCACATCGAATATGTGGTGGTATAGGAGGTCCGTTCTACGCTTACCTTTTCATTATTGTGCATCGTCTCCTTGGAAATACTCTCCTGACACACCGCTGACACACCGCTCCCAACGCCGTTTCTACTTCCGGAAGAGTCTTGGTACGGCTCTTGCCGGTTCGTGCGAGGCGCCGTTCGCCAATTTGCTTTTATCTTCTCTATCGTTGAAAATCTTCGTGCTATTAACGGGGTTTTCAACTTGAGAAATTAAAAAAAAAATGTCCTCAGTGGCCATGTCTGTGGAGTACGGAGGATGAGACAGCTTGGTGATTTCGTTTTTTGTGCAATAGTCACGCACTCACACAGACGAATATGCTGGTGCGTTATCGTGATGCAAGAGCCATGAATTGTCTCGTCAGATTTCAGGCCGTTTCCTTCTCACATTTACTCGCACGCATCGCAACACGTCCCGAGAGTACTATCGATTAACAGCTGTACTATCAGCATGGCTTCGACTTGCCCTGAGTGCAGGAGAATGTAACTTTCTGCTGGATCACGAAATCATGATACAGCTTCTTGAAATGCATCGTGTTGCCGCCAAGTTCGTCCCAGAACTTATGTGTCAAGACCAGAAAGACGTTCGCTTCATAATCTGTGAAGAGCTTTTGGATCGCGCAAATGACAACGAGATGGTTGAAATTGCTCTGAGCAGTATGGGACTTAACATCTGAGGTCATCAGTCCTCTGGACTTAGAACTACTTACACCTAACTAACCTAAGGACAGCGAGCAAATCCATGCCCGACGCAGGATTCGAACCTGCGACCGTAGCAGCAGTGCGGTTCCGGACTAAAACCGTAGATCCAGGCCTCATCACCAGTTACGATTCTCTTAAGGAACATATAGTTGCCGTTGTGACCGAGAGGTTATTTATACATATATAACCTTTCCCGACCCATTGTGAAGATAGAACCTTAGTCAAAACCGTAGACCCTCGTCTCATCACCAGTTATGATTCTCTTACGGAACATGTCGTTGTCAGTTGCGCGATCCAAATGCTCTTCACAGATTACTAGGCGAACGTCTTTCTGGTCTTGCATTTCAAGATGCTGTATCATGATTTCGTGACATGATCCAACAAAAAAGTTACATTCTTCTGCACTCTCTCGGAGGTCAGCCTTCAATTGGCACGCACAATTTCCTTGACGTTCCTGACATGAGCGTATTGGTAGACGTTGAAGGGCATCTTGAATAAGGGTCATCTTTAACTGCCATCCGGTCGTTTTAAACCGTATGAACCATTCGTAACACTGTGTACGGCTTAAGCACTCATAATCGTAGGCTTCCTGCATCATTTTGAGTGTCTCTGTGAAGGTTTTCTTGAGTCTCACGTAACAATTAATGCAGACGCTCTGCTTCTCTAACTCTGCCATCTCGAAATTCGCAGACTGTGTGACACTACATTCTACTCAATGCAACACTGAACAATAACAGGCATACAAGAATGAAATTTTCGGCAGTTACACATCAAACACAGGCTTGTGCAGAAATACCAACCGCATTTCGCTCCAATACGCCATTGGGGGGTAAACTACGAGTGTTCTGGAATTTTTTTGACAGACCTCCTATTCAGCGAAGAGTAGGAAAAAAAATTATACTAACATACTGATCACTGGCGTCCGCAGACATTTTTCAAGGGACACAAGACCCAAAAATCTCCAGTTTTGATATACAGTAAATGAGTCACTCACACATATGTTACACAGCAACTGCTAATGCCACTATGTGTCATTGCGGACAGCCACATAATGAAGGGTTCAGCGGAACCACGGGAAATCGCTTCTAGAAGTGGTCCAGGATTCTGTAGAACATAATAGCTCTGTGCTCCAGATTACAGGGGGAGATGGGGAGGAGGGGGGGGGGTGAAGGGCCTCACGTTGCTCCCCCCCCCCCTTTTGCAACGCATGTGGTATGATAGAACATACCCTGAGGGAACATCACACCGTGCAGAATTTAGCCCCTAAACGCAAAAGATAATCAAGAGTAAATATGGTACCTATAACAATTTGTCCATTTTATTTGGACTGTTGAGCTCCGTGGCCGTGGATAAGCCAGCCACTGGCTGGTTGCCGTATTTTTTCAGTGAAATATGGTACCTGTTGTGGCAGTTGTTGGTTAGAATACTGTTCTGATGTTACTCGTCAGTGTGAGACATTCTCCACGTAGGATTGAGGGGAAGTAGAGAAGATCCGAAGGAGAACAGAGTGGTTCGGTATAGACTCGTTTAGGAAGCGAGAAATCACCACGGAGATGTTCAACGTGCTTTATGTATTAGGGGTTAAAATTCCAAGTGCCTACATTTCTAGACATATGGATACCTTCTACACATATCTCGTGAAAAGACCATGTAGGTAAAATTAGAGAAATCCAAACTTATTTGGAAGCCCACCAAGAGTCTTCCTTCCTGCGCAGCATTCGTGATTGTAACAGGAAACGGCGGAAGCGACAGCAATACACAAGATAGGCTACCCTCCACCACGTTCAGTAGGGCAGCTCGCGGGTGTTACATGTTGCTGTAGGTGCAGAGCACACCGTATAGCCGCGCGGGCTTAGGCTAACGGTCTAGGGTGCTGCAGACATGGACCGTGCGGTTGATCCCGGCGGAGGTTCGAGTCCTCCCTCGGGGATGGGTGTGTGTGTGTTTGTCCGTAGGATAATTTAGGTTAAGTAGTGTGTAAGCTTCGGGACTGATGACCTTAGCAGTTAAGTCCCATAAGATTTCACACACAATTGAACATTGGAACACACCGTATAAACTGGGGTTGTGTGCTTCATAATATCTGGCAGTATAATAAAAACAAAATGACACTGATATGGGTACTGTTTATGAGGCAGAGCAAGTGCGTTTGCATCATGTGTAGCCAGCATAAGTTATCTACGGCAACGTACACTTCTGCCTGACAGAAACGACACAGGAGACGCTGAGTCTGTACAGTGAGCACTGATGGCAGGCTTTTTTTTCCTACGGCGCAAGGCGAGTGCTTTCCCCTGATTATGAATATGAAAGCTGTACCTACCTTCCCCGAGGCCCTTCTGGGAGTTTCGCCCGCAGTGGCGCCACCGCATCCTGGAAGTCCCTCTGCCACCAGTGCTACAGCTACATCTACATCTACAACCTTCCCGCCGCAACTCTTCCTCCCCCCCCCTCCCCCGGCCCCCCTTCTCCCTCTGGCGAATCTTCCTACTCAAGCAACCACAACCACACGTCGTCACCTGCGGGCCAGGAACATTTTCGTTTTTCATTCTTATCTACCGTGCGTAGCAGTGTCTGTATCCACGTAGAGGTCGACGGGCGATAAGACTTAATTTTTACGGAATGGCAGTTCTCTTCACAGTTGGATAAAAAATCCGATATCGATTAAAAGATCAGCTGGGAATTTCTTGAAACCATCGTATCATTTATACCTCTACGTGTAACGGCAGCAGACTTCGAATGAGTTTAGAGACCTGCTACAGATCGCTATAAACCATGTTAAAAGCTAAGGGCAGGCAACTCAAATGGGAATATGGGAGTGTTTTTCGCAGCTGTCTTTATTTATGATGCTCATATTTACTTTTTGTTATCTATTTCGCAGTTATTTAATTCCACTTTCAGACTTGGGCACGGCTGTTCATCTCAGTCAACCATGCAGTACATCGAACGATTCATATAGTGTACATGTAGATCTGCCACAGACGCCACCTTTAAAAGCATATATTCAATCGGGTAAGACCATTCACCAACCAAAATCGCATAAAATATTTCTTTATTTAAGACAATCGGTTTCAAAAGATTCGCTGTCATCTTCGTGTCATAAAATCTTTCTGTTGTAAAAATCTTCATTTCACGCTGAAACTCACGCACAAGATGTGAAGTGGATAAAAATCAGCACATTATGAAGGGTCTGTCATCACTAAAATATTTTAAAACATAAATCACGTTGTGCAGAAGGCCATGTACTTATACATATTACTCACAGACGCTTGCTACATCATACAAACACGGCACACAAAAGCACAACTGTTTATATATGTTCGACATATCCTAAGCAGTGCGAATTGCTTTAAATGGCGTATAAAGTACAACTGCTGACTATATCATGTTCACCATCAACGTCAGACCCAGCGCACCTTGTTCCGGGAATCACATGGTAAACTGCAGTAGTAAATACTTCATTGGCTGTAATAAGTCTTTTCGTAGACCGTGACGCATTACTATTGTTTATTTTAACTATTTTTCAATGCTGCATGTCACAGAGCCCTTTGTAGTTATCCCTCAGGCAGCGCAGTACCCACATCGATCTAGGCGTCCACACTATGACGTAGCCCTGTACAGTGCATTGCATTGTTATGTATCTATGATGCAAAATAATCTACTACTTTCGATACTGCATAGACAAATTCTTGTCGCCGCTAAAAGGAGAATGTCCATTTTACGGAAGAAGTACTTCAGGTAGTTCTCTCTCAATTACCCCTATATGATAGTTATATAAATAGTCTTACGTAATCTCTGGAGACGTTTCTCCGATACATTATCCACTGACAGTCCTGTGTTGCTTAGAAATGACCATCACCTATATGAAAACTGATCACAGCAATGTAAAAACAGATAAAAATGATACGTCGAAAACGATTATAAGACACATCAAAACTAATCAACAACTACATCAAAAGTGATCAACAAAAAAAATGGCTCT
This sequence comes from Schistocerca gregaria, assembly GCF_023897955.1. Classification (NCBI taxonomy): domain Eukaryota; kingdom Metazoa; phylum Arthropoda; class Insecta; order Orthoptera; family Acrididae; genus Schistocerca; species Schistocerca gregaria. The sequence goes on along the minus strand of NC_064921.1, from coordinate 798,680,196 downwards.
GGGCACTATGGGACTTAACATCTGATGTCATCAGTTCCCTAGAACTTAGAACTACGTAAACGTAACTAATGTAAGGACATCACACACATCCATGCCAGAGGCAGGATTCGAACCTGCCACCGTAACGGTCGCGCGGTTCCAGACTGAAGCGCCTAGAACCGCTCGGCCATAGCGGCCGGCAGTGATCAACAGCTTACTTAAAGCGTCTCAACAACTATGGCGGATCAACAACATTACAACTTAACTGCGTTTAAGTCAGAATTGATTAATAACTATATGTATACTCATAATAACTTCTAAACTTATCAACAGTTTTGTGACAAATAATCAAAAGTTACATAAATCTGATCAACAATTAAACCAAAATTGATCAACAACTACAGGAGCCGGCCGCGGTGGTCTCGCGGTTCTAGGCGCGCAGTCCGGAACCGTGCGACTGCTACGGTCGCAGGTTCGAATCCTGCCTCGGGCATGGATGTGTGTGATGTCCTTAGGTTAGTTAGGTTTAAGTGGTTCCAAGTTCTAGGGGACTGATAACCACAGCAGTTGAGTCCCATAGTGCTCAGAGCCATTTGAACTACAGGAAAACTGAGCAACAATTATATCAAAACTGATCAATAACTACAACAAAATTGATCAAGAAGTACATAGAAATGGATCAAGAACTATGTGAAAATTGTCACAAGCGTGCATGTTAGATATTTTCTTTCTTTTGTGTGTGCCTATAAACAACTCAACACTTCTGTTTTTCGGTGATTGGTCTCCTTTAATCCAAAAGTATATATACAATGTGTCAGGGGTATACGTGCAGATATTTATGTTGACGATTCGGGACAGTACTGAACAACATTAAATCAGTATTTACTTCGTTTGCAGACTAATAATTAGAGCTTTACCAACAGTATGTTTTTGTGTTGGTTAATGCCTCCAGGTACGAGTGGCTCATGCTAGCCATGGTCAGCAGGTCAGGTTTTGATGCGTGGTCGCATGGACGCAAAATGGGTAGTCTCTACTGACGGGCGTAGGGCACTTCGTGGAACAGTTACGACCTTGCAAAAAACATTGGATAGTAAATTATGTGATGCTTTTGCAGGAAAATTGTTAGCAACAGAGAAAAAAAGCACCTAACACGCTGAAGTGGGTACACATGAAATGATCACAATACCTGTACCCCTTACACCCTGTATATATACAAAAGCGAAACTAGAGCCGCGCGGAGTAGCCGCACGGTCTCAGGCGCCTTGTCACGGTCCGCGCGGCTCCCCCCCCCCCCCCCCCCCCCCCCCCCATCGGAGGTTCGAGTCCTCCTTCGGGCATGGGCATGGCATGGATGTGTGTGTTGTTCATAGCGTAAGTTAGATTAAGTAGTGTGTAAGTCTAGGGGGCGATGACCTAAGCAGTTTGCTCCCATAAGATCTTACCACAAATTTAGAATTTACGAAACTAGAGCACGAATAAACAGACAGGTTTGGAGATAGCTCTCTGTTCTCAACTTCAAATCTCTTTTTAGTCACTCCATCAAGTGCAGGTCAAGACATGTGATGATGTAGACACGTGAACCGCACATTCAGATGCTAACGAAGGGTTCCGTGCCGACGACCCGTAAAATATGCCAGCTCATACGCGGCATGCAATCAGTAACTCTTTTCGCTTTCTTCGCTGACTTTTCTCGGCTTGTCAGCTCACTGGCATTCGTGATAGACGAGACGTGTTAGCACGTTAAACTAACACACCTTACCGTTGACATATAAATACTTCTCATGAAGCTAAGAATATATCCTAACCCCGAGTAGTGCTCACGAAATAAATAAAAGACGACGTGGCAGTATGACAACCTTCATGGATACGTAGTTATTGGCTCTCAGATCATGTATTCAGTATTTAATACGTGTCTCATCACCCTGTTTCTTCTTCTAGTGTTTTCCATATATTTCTTTCTTCGAGCGATTTATGTATAGCCTTATTTTCTCTTGTGTTATCAGTCAATTTAATTTTCATAATTTATCTGTAAAATCACGTTTCGACACTGTCACTCATCTTTTCCGGTTTCTGGACTCCAGACGTATATTCTCAAAAGCATCTTCCTCAACTTGCTAGTGATGTTTGTTGCTAGTGAACTTGATTTTGCTAATAATGTTCTCTCTGCTGTGCTAGTCTGATCCTGATATCATCGTTACTTGCTTCGTCCGTTATGCATTATTCTACTGCGAGGTTAGGAGGATTTGTTCACTTCATCTAAAATAGTCCCCAGTTCAAATGTTATGTTTATCTTCACTCTTCACTACATTCGCCTTTTTTTTTAATTTGCTTTCATTACGTATTCTGTGATCAGTAGACATTCAGGAGGACCTGGTATATTTTCACTCTAAATATCAATTCCACTCCGTAAAGTTACTTTTTTCTCCACCATCGCTAATTCTGTATGCAGGCTGAACAAGAGCAGTGGAAACTGCATCCCTACCCAATGTCTTTTTTCACCTGAACACTTCTCTTTTCATCTTTCTTTCTTTTTTTCTCTCTTGCTTCTTGTAGGGCCTAAATATTGTAAATTAACAGCGCTTCCGTATAGCTTATACGTATTTTCCGATAATTTAAAACATCTTGTTTTACTTTCAGTAGTCGAACGCGTTTTAGGAGGAAAATTTCAATGAAGGTCGCTCGATTTTTCCTACGTACTTTTCCATTATCAAGCGCATTGTCAGAACAGCCTCACTTTCTAATGCAAAATGAAGCGTATGTATATTATTCTTATCAGCAAGTGAGCTTTCAGCCTGATTGTCTAACAATTTCTGCATATTTCTGGCTCTGATATCTTCAGAGGTGTGTGGGTGATATTTTTACGGAAGTCAGATGGTACGTCTCCAGTCTGAAAGACTCTGCACACTAACCTGAGTAACGCCCCTTCCTTCTACGATTTTAGAACTTCCGAAGGAATTTTCTCCATCCCTTCTACCTTTTTTTGTTCGCAAGTCTTCCAAAGCTCTATCCATCTGTAATGCTATAACCCAAGCTTCTTCGAAATTGATGTCCACTTCTTCTGCCGTCACGTCAGCAGACAGTTTCTACCCCGCGGCTCTTGTAAGAGTTAACAGTATTAGCCAGCTAACAAAGTCTGTTCGCCTGTCCATACTATCATTTGCCGAAAAATACGATTCGATATCATGAACCGTTCAGTACAAAAAGGTGTATAGCAATAAAAACGGCTATGGATATCTGTGATAGACTGCTTGACAATTGCTAAGAGACGTTAGCCAGGGATAATTACAGGCACTGATGGACGATTGAAACACAGTACGTATATAATAGAGGTGGCGTGGTATATTTGTAACGAAGTATGGTACAAAAAATGTTCAAATGTGTGTGAAATCTTATGGGACTTAACTGCTAAGGTCATCAGTCCCTAAGCTTACACACTACTTAACCTAAATTATCCTAAGGACAAACACACACACACACACCCATGCCCGAGGGAGGACTCGAACTTCCGCCGAAATCAACCGCACAGTCCATAACTGCAGCCCAAGACCGCTCGGCTAATCCCGCGCGGCGAAGTATGGTACAGATTTCACCACATAGGAAATCATGACAACGTGCATAACCAACGTTCATACTTTCACAGATTTGATTCTCAACTTGAAAGGTCGAAATGGGACTCTCAGTAAGGAAAGCACATTTAGCATCTGTTATTCATGCTGGCTACCGAACTGTTGTACCGAACTGTTGATGGGTCCTTGGGAGATGTTATCCCACTCATGCCCAAAGATTGTTTACAGTTCTTGTACGATTCGGGGAGAGCGTTTTCGTCGACAGACTTGTCTGCCGAGAGCATTCCAAGCATACTCTATAGGGTTTAGTTACGGGAAGTACGCAGGTCATTCCAAACGTTTACTTTCTGGTGTGTCAGACACCTCTTCAATTCTTTGTCAGCGGGCGTTTTCGTCCATTAACAGAACGACAGCAGCTACCACACCCCTAATCAAACGGACATCATCCAGAATAATCTCTCTGCAATACCGTTCTTATGTAATGGTACCTCGCGCAAAGATATGCAGCGGTGTTCGGTCGACGTCTGCCCTCAGCATAACGACTAGGCCGTATACGTAGATGACATCCGTGAATGTTCTGTGGTCCGCAAAATTAGGTATGTAGGAGATCGGCAACACCAAGGCATGATAATTTAGAGAGATCGGCTTCAGTTTTACTAATTCTCTCATGTTCAGGAGAAAACAGAACACCTTGAGGACGTCCGTAGTCATAGAACATGAATAGAACGTTCATATTCACAGGACATGTACACTAATATGTTCTGCAGAAATGAGTAGCGTTTGAGCCATGTCGGTCCGCCGGTTGAAGGTCAACATCGATATCGCTGCGCAATTCCACCGACCAGTAAAATGTGCCCACGGCTGTTGTTGTCGCTATAAAGAGGAGGTAATGGATCTTTGTGACCTGATCAGACATGGAGGATGCCTCTCGAATGTATACGCGAACCTTACCGTCAAATCAGTGAGTCTGAAAGATAGCGCATAATTTGCATGAGAGAATGTGATGCATCCATCCGGGAAACTGCTGTTCGTGTTGGACGGGTGTTTCGGCAGTGCAACGGGTGTTTGCAGAATGGTTCACGGAAGGCTGTGGAACACGAAGAGACGGATCAGGTCGCACCACCCAGACCAACCGCCGAGAATATCGACACCTCATCCAAATGACACTGCAGGACAGATCTGCGTCCCCCTCAGCTCCGGCACAACGGTGGAACACTATAACACATCGTTCACTATCAGGGGTGAGAGTCCTTCGCCATTTATTACGGTATGGGTTATGTGGGCGTCGTCCACTTCTCCACCTATCTTTGACAAATATGCAGAAAAATGCTAGACGGCAATGATGTGAGGAACGACGTCGCTGGGGACAGGAATGACATCAGATAGCGTTTTCGGACGAATCCAGGTTCTGTTGTTTGAAATGTATGGCCGCATTTTGGTTCGCCGCAGACAAGGCGAGCGGCATCATAGTGACTGCATTCACACAGGAAATACAGTGCCAACTCAAGACCTTGTGGTTCCGTTGGGTAAAACTACAAATTATAACTGGAGCGTATCCTCGGGACTGTCACCAGCGTGACCTATGTGAATGGCATTCTGAGACCCGTGGCCTTACTCTTCCTACACAACACCCCACTCGCCATTTTTCAGCAAGATAATGCACGACCTCATGCTGCTGCACGAACACGTGCCTTCTTCGTGTCAGTCAGCCTAAAACTGGTCTAGAAAAACCACCTCAGCTACAGCGCAAGTCCGTCGCGAAAGGTTTTCAGTATTCTCTCGCTCTCTTCGCGGAAATTATTAGTCGTACAGAAAAATGGATAGGAATTATTTTTTATAAATTTAATGAAGTTTAATTTTATATCGCGATACGTTGTCACCAGAGACCGCTGATTTTTAGTTACTCAGGGTAAATGTACAAAACTGACCTTCAAACACACCCATCACCCCACATTCACCTCCGGTCCGGCGAGGGTCTGTAGTATGTTGTTCACAGCACTCCTTCAGAGCACTGTACAAAAACTTACGACTACAGGAATTAATTCGCATGGTCTCCAGTAACATTGCTATTGTGGCACCATATTATTGATGCACTTATAAATTGTAAAACTGGCGTTTGAGTGACTTTTACCTCACAATTTTGTGATCCTTACTGACATAGGATTGTTCGTCTGACATTTTCACTATGGAACTATTGGGCTTGTAAGGGTTAAGTTTAGCATGAACTGTAAGCGTAATTAGTGTTACCACACCCTTTACACCAGTCTGTTTTGTTTCATTAGCCACAGGGGAAAATTTAAACTAACTGTGATAACGAAATATGACTAAGTAGATGGTCTAATAGCCCAGTCAATAGGATGTAATTCCTGTAGTCGCAATTTTTTTTACCGTTGTAGGAGGGAGTGCCATGAACAACATGTTAAAAAATGCTGAGAGTTTGGAGATCACTTTTCAATATTTTTCTTGAGTAACTCGGAAACCGCGACCTCTAGTGAGACGTATTCCAATATGAAATTACACTAACTAAATCTCACACAGAAAATATTGTATTCTTTTTTTTCTAGGATTAACTCTTTGAGCGAAGAGAGCGAGAGAATAGTGAAGATGTCGCATGATGTGAATGTGCTATAGCTCAGGCGGCTTTTGTAGGCCAATTGCCGGCCGCGGTGGCCGAGCGGTTTTAGGCGCTTCAGTCTGGAACCGCGCGACTGCTGCGGTCGCAGGTTCGAATCCTGACTCGGGCATGGATGTGTGTGATGTTTAAATGGTTTAAATGGCTCTAAGCACTATGGGACTCAACTGCCTTGGTCATCAGTCCCCTAGAACTTAGAACTACTTAAACCTAACTAACCTAAGGACATCACACACATCCATGCCGGAGGCAGGATTCGAACCTGCGACCGTAGCAGTCGCACGGTTCCGGACTGCGCGCCTAGAACCGCGTGACCATCGCGGCCGGCGTGTGTGATGTCCTTAGGTTAGTTAGGTTTAAGTAGTTCTTAGTTCTAGGGGGCTGATGACCGCCCATGTTACGTCCCATAGTGCTCAGAGCCATTTGAACCATTCTTCGTGTCACAGGATGTAAGCCTTTTGCCCCGGCCCGCCAGATCACCAGACTTGCCAACAGTCGAAAATGTGTCACATACGATGAAACTACGGCTGCACCTCTGTGATTCATTGCCCACCACAACAGATGAACTTTGGGACCAGGTGAATACAGCATGGATGGCTATACCTTTCGCATCTAATACGCTTCGATGCCATCACGCATGGAACAAGTTATCGGAGCCCATGGCGGACGCTGTGTCTACTAGGCAACACGACACATACTGAAGCAAGGTGACTGAAATTTCTGCAGAATGTACATTCCTGTGAATATGAACTTCTTATCTCTAGTGTTTGAAGGCTTTCTATTTTTTCTGTACATGAGTGTATTTATTTAAACCGCGACTGATTTCGAGATTTTAAAATCCCATCTTCAAGCGTTGAAAATTAGAGTACTTCATGATACATAATATTCGATCGGGCCAGTCAGTGCAAGATTTCCATGTACTGCATTCTGGCGGAAACCCCGCCGCCTGGCAGCCGCACGTTACGAACACCAACCGCGACTGTGTGGAGGGCTACGCCAGAGGTCTGGTGTCTGACGTGTTCTCTCTCTCTCTCTCTCTCTCTCTCTCTCTCTCTCTCTCCATCCACAGTAATCACTTGCCACTAACTCTTGGCCAGAATCATTTGCCACAGTGAGGCGTGGTCCATGTAACGACCAGCAGCATTCTTTCGTGTAGCATTTCCACCTCCAGCGAACTTTTCAGTTACTAGGTGACACATTTGGACACACGCATTACTAATGCCCACAGTAGGGACACTATGACTGGCTTCGAGTTGTCCAACCGTCCGTCCACAATCGTAAACACTCAAAGGTTTTGCAAAAAATGGTTCAAATGGCTCCGAGCACTATGCGACTTAACTTCTGAGGTCATCAGTCGCCTAGAACTTAGAATTAATTAAACCTGACTAACCTAAGGACATCACACACATCCATGTTCGAGGCAGGATTCGCCAGACTATAGTACCTAGAACCACTCGGCCACTACGGCCGCAAAAGGTTTTGAAGACATGTTGCCATACCATATGGAATGACACACTAATCGGTTTAACAATAACCTCTGTTAAACGCCGCACTGCTTGAACTGTTTACTTTAACACGTTCCGCCCTCTACAATCAAACGTCAAAGAAACTGGTATAGGCATGCGTATTCAAATGCAGAGATATATAAACAGACAGAATACGGCGATGCGGTCGGGAACGCCTTTATAAGACAATAAGTGTCTGGCGCAGTTGTCAGATCGGTTACTGCAGCTGCAATGGCAGGTTATCAAGATTTAAGGGGTGTTAAACGTGGTGTTATAGTCCAGACATGAGCGATGGCACACAGCATTTCCGAGAGAACGATGAAGTGGGGACATTTCCCGTACGACCACTTCGCGAGTGTTCCGTGAATATCAGAAATCCGGTAAAACATTGAACAATCGACATCGTTGCGGCCGGGAAAAGATCCTGCAACAACAAGACCAACGACGACTGAAGAGAATCGTTCAGTGAGACAGAAGCGCAATCCTTCCGCAAATTGCTGCATATTTGAATGCTGAGCAATCAACAAGTGTCAGCGTGAAACTCGTTCGACGAAACATCATCAATATGCAGAATGAGATTTTCAATCTGCAGCGGAGTGTGCGCTGATATGAAACTTCCTGGCACATTAAAACTGTGTGCCCGACCGAGACTCGAACTCGGGACCTTTGCCTTTCGAGGGCAACTGCTCTACCAACTGAGCTACCGAAGCACGACTCACGCCCGGTACTCACAGCTTTACTTCTGCCAGTAGCCAGTAGAGCAGTTGCCCGCGAAAGGCAAAGGTCCCGAGTTCGAGTCTCGGTCGGGCACACAGTTTTAATCTGCCAGGAAGTTTCATCATCAATATGGGTTTTCGGAGCCGAAGACCCACTCGTTTACTCTTGATGACTGCACGATGCAAAGCCTTACGCCTCGTCTGCGCCCGTCGAAACCGACACTGGATTGTTAATGACTGGAAGCATGTTGCATGGTCGGATGAGTGTCTAGCGGATGTACGTCTTCGGATATGGAGACAACCTCATGAATCCATGGACAGTGCATCTCAGCAGGGGATTGTGAAAGCTGGTGGAGGCTCTGTAATGGTGTGGGGCGTCTTCAGTTCTATGGCACTTTAGACGGATGACACGTACGTAAGCATCCTGTCTGATCACCTGCATCTATTCATGTCCATTGTGGATTCCGACGGACTTGGGCAACTTCAGCAGGACAATGCGATACCCCACACGCCCAGAATTTTACAGAGTGGTTCCAAGAACACACTTCTGAGTTTAAACACTTCCGTTGGCCACCAAACTCCCCAGACATGAGCATTATTGAGCATATCTGGGATGCCTTGCAACCTGCTGTTCAGAAGAGATATCCACCCTGTCGTACTCTTACGGATTTAAGGACAACCCTGCAGGATTCATGTTTTCAGTTCCTTCCAGCACTACTTCAGACGTTAGTAAAGTCCATGGTACGTCGTGTTGTAGCAGTGCACATTTCTCAGGTATTCCTTATCAATGGTCGGTTTTTCGATAGCAATAGACAGTTGTTCCTTGGCAAATGTAAAGCAGTGTATTAAGGTTCTTGGATCTAGGAGCGGTTAACTGGTACCATTAGGAAAAGAGAAGTGGAGAATAAAAATTCAGTAGAGATAGGTTGCGGATGCCAGTCACAAGCGATGGAACGGCGGAACGTTTCACATACCATAGCGCTAGAGAATAGAGTTTCAGCTCTAATGGCAATGTGGACTTCCGAAGGATAGCTTGAGAGAAACCAAACATTATCTGTTTTGGTTCCTGGGTGAACTGTCCTGCCTGCATTGCACAAGGTGAGGCAGGACTTCAGGCCGCTCAGCGCACATACTGGTCTTCCGCGTCACTGTGGCTGAAGACGCCATGTCGCGACGGCAGTCATCGCATAGCTAACGAACCGTGGCCCATGCCGCCAGAGTGCTCTGGAACTCACCGGTCTTTCCAGAATACACTGTTTACTGCTAAGCCCGCCCGTGTCGCCTCAGCACTCCGAAAGGTGCAGTGAATACACACTGTGTGATCAAAAGTATCCGAACACCTGACTGAAAGTGGCTGACAAGTTCGTGGCGCCCTCCATTGGTAATTCTGGAATTAAGTGTGGCATTGGCCCACCCTTAGCCTTGATGGCAGCTCCCACTCTCACAGGCATACGTTCAATCAGGTGCTGGAAGGTTTCTTGAGGAATGGCAGCCCATACTTCACGGAGTCCTGCACTGAGGAGACGTAACATTGTCGGTCGTTGAGGCCTAGCACGAAGTCGGCGTTCCAAAACATCCCAAAGGTGTTCCATAGGATTCAGGTCAGGACTCTGTGCAGGCAATTCCATTACAGGGATGTTACTGTCGTGTAACCACTCCGCCACAGGCCGTGCGCTATGAATAGGTGCTCGATCGTGTTGAAAGATGCAATCGCCACCGTCGAATTGTTCAACAGTGGGAAGCAAGAAGGTGCTTAAAACATCAGTGTAGGCCTGTGCTGCGATAGTGCCATGCAAATCAACAAGAGGTGCAAGCCCCCTCCATTAAAAAAACTACCGCAACATACCACCACCACCTCCGAATTTTACTGTTGGCACTACACACGCTGGCAGCTAATGCTCACCGGGTATTCGCCATACCTACAATCTGCCATCGGATCGCCACATTGTGTACTGTCATGGAGTATCAGGCATTAGATGCCAGCACAATGCCCGTAATATGAGAAACGTATGCTTTTTGGGAGTTCCCGGATAGTTTTGATCACATAATGTATGTATGAAAGTGGAATGTGGAAGATAAACATTTTCGACAACAAGTGATTGGAATCTTTTGCAATGTAGTGCTAGAGAATTGTAGTGAAGATTATATGAGTAGATCGCTTGACTACTAAATTGAATTGGACTGAGAAGGCATTCTTAGCCCAACTTGACTAAAAGAGGGGATCGGTTAGTAGGACTATCTGAAACATCAAGGTATCGCCGATTTAATACTGTATGGAAGTGTGAGAGCAAAAAATTGTAGAGGGAGACCAGGAGATGAATACAGTAACCTGGTTCAAAAGGACATAGTTGTACGGAGATGAAGAGGCTTGCACGGAATAGAGTAGCGTGGACAACTGCATCAAACGAGTCTTCGGACTGAAGACTACAACCGCAGTATTAATAGTAATTGCATTAGCTCTAATCTGACGCAGGTAACAACACGTCAGTCTAGAACGATTGTAGAGTGTCATGCCTCTTGTTAGGCGGTTGTTCCGAGCATCCACTGCAACGAAATCAGTCTTCGGAATACAACATTACCCGAAACTCGTACCTGAGCGGCAGCTCGAATGTTCTTAACGTTTGACAGATTTTTCCAAAATTACTAACAATAGCATTTTTCTTCCATTCCATCATTTCAGCTGATACAGCAGTCAGTGTAAAATTTGAGATGAAAATACGGTCTTGGTTGCGGAGGTTTATGTTTTCAAATTTCAGTGACGTTTCGCTTTTGGTAGGCATCTTCAGATTAGAGAAACTAGTGACAACGCACACCGTCCTGAAAAAGATCTCACTTGACGGGCATTGGGGATTATCAACGTTTCGATATCCCAACCGCATTTTGCCGATGTATTTGCATCGTGTAATAATTTTCAGACGGCGAGCGCCGTGATCAGTTTCTATAGTTTAAAGATACCCACCAAACTGGAAACGCGTCATTGAAATTTGAAAATAAAAACCTCCGCAACCAAGACTGTGTTTTTTATCCCTAAAAGGGGTTTTCATTTACTTTTAGCCCATCTACAATCCATCAGCAACAGTTCGAGATTAATATTTTCTGAGCTTAATTATTGAAATTAATATTTTAGCAGAGAATAACAAAAACGTATAAAACTGTACCATTACAAGATTTCAGCCGAACCCTCATGGAAACGAGTTGACTGTCTTATCACTGCGCCGTGACAACACATCCCGTGCACCATTCGCGAATCAAACAGGAAGAAGGGAAATGACAGAACTACAATACGTACCCTCGAAAACACACCTTAGGATGGTTTGCGAAGTTTAAGTGTATTAACAGATATTGATGCCCGTCCCTATGTGGGGCGGCGGGTTTAATTATTTACTTGGTTGATTGTATAACACGCCGTCTTTCTCACGCGAGCCTGGCAACTATTTTTACAGTCAGCCACAAAGCGATGAAGAACGTACTGACCTTAGTTTCCAGGCTGCACGGCCACATTTTGTTCCAGCCCACTGAAATAAATGTTTCTATTCTCCTCCTGCTTTACGGTATCAGGGCTATGATTATGAATGAAAGTATAATGTTCTAGTTCATACATATATTAAGTGAAGTATCTCACGTACAACACTTCGAAAGTCACTAGGTTCAATTGACAGTAAATCTTTCTCTTCTTAAACAGCACTATTATCAGTTCAGAATCGACCACTACGGTACGTCCCTGCTAACTTGTCCTACGCCCTGACTACTAATACTCAAGTAAATGTTCAAAATAAATGCTTGCCACAAAAGTGGAAGTAAGTCACCACTTGCCACGTGGATTTGTAATTATCGCGGACGGAACACTAACAGTTACTTTAGCGAAATCTAAGCTTTCCAGGACGGTGTACAGTCCTCGCGAGTCCACTATCAGTTTTTACCGCAAATACGCAATTTGTCACAGTCCGTCTCTAATGTCATCAGAGGCAAAGCGTAAACCGACGTTAAACTCACGTGGATCTTACAGTGGTTGGGTGCGAGGTGAACCTTTTTCCTGCCTCTCGGGCTCTATTTATGTATATACCGCAAAGGCCGAGAGAATATCTGTTATCATCTCCCAATGTACACGGCAGCAGCCTCAGAACGACCGCTTTCTCGGACACATAATCTTTAATAACAAAGTTATGAATTAATTTAGAGTCTTCTTAATTTTTACATGTATTTAGGTAAGTTGCTTGAATACATAGTTTCAGCTTGCTGGAATCAAAACTTTGCCTTCTAGAATTTTTATACTAGAACTAACGGTAGATCGTTACGTCTGAAAGATACATTTACTAGAACTTATATTGGATAAGTTCTAAAATTTGGTATATCTCTATTATTTAATAGTTTTTACCATGTCCAGTAACCAAAATTTTCTATCATTAAAATTACAGTTACTTAATCTACTACAAATGGGTATATTTTAGTTACAAATGTGGTTTTCATTAAATTACTCCAAAACTAAGAAAGGTTGCTTAACGTGGTCTTTTAGTTATTATTTTTAGGGTGAACCAAAGCATAAAACAAAATTTTACGAAGTCCAGTTCTAAGCGCCTTCCATTTATCTTAAAAACGTGGATTCCGGTTGTAATTTTCATTCTTTTACTTTGAAACTTGCACCACTGATTTCTGACTTCCATAGGCACACACTGACCAAATTATGGCATTCAAGCTTTATTATTTCGCGCCACTTATTTTGTTCTTAAAACTGCATTTTTACGTTAGCTATAAGTTAAAAATCATTAAGACTTGATATTTAAAACATTATTACAATAAAATATATGTTCACATAGTTTTAAACGGAAATTTTTACTTTTAATTTTATACTTAATTCTGGTGCAAAAACTTGTGCGCTACGCGCAGACGCGTTAAGGTGTCGTGGCGCTACTACCAGTGAACTGGGGTGAGTCCCGGCACACGCTCGCCTCTGTATCTCACCCATGATACAGCTCTTGCTTCGCTTCACCACTTCACCTAAATTTTAACAGAGACAATAGTTTAAACGACCTTAATGAGTTTGGACTACCGAGGCGCTTACATCAAAATTGTGGGCGCTCAAAAAAAAATCGTTCAAATATCTCTAAGCATTATGGGACTCAACAGCTGAGGTCATCAGTTCCCTAGACTCAGAGCTACTTAGACCTAACTAACCTAAGGACATCACACACATCCAAGCCTGAGGCAGGATTCGAACCTGCGACGTAGTGGTCACGCGGTTCCGGGCTGAAGAGCCTGGGTGCTCTGCGGCATCAATGGATGTGGTTTCTGGTCATAGTATTTTATTCTCAACGTGACCCTTCCGCCACCTTGTACAGTCTGTCAGTCCTCTTGGGCATAATTTCAAACCACTTGTTATATTCTAATGTACACATATTGAAAATAGAATATCTACCATGGTACAGTGTACAGTGTCCATGTACCCCCACCCCCCTTGTTTAGATTCCCGTCGTTCTGTAGTTATTAAATGGCGATGGAAAGGAAAGACAGTCAGACAATTGATTAGAGATAGATGGTGAAGAGTAAGAATCGGTACAGGGTGTACGTACAGAAGTAATGATTCCATGAATATTTTTGCACAAATGTTTACCCCCTTCAGTTGCAGGAGATACGGACATCGTGACGCACGGAAGGATATTGCGCTCGGATATCATCCACGGAAATATCCTGATGCAGGCCATCGAACGCTTTATCATTTCCTGGCGTTGCGTTGCCGACCAATAGATACGGGAATTTGTGGAGTCAGCGACGCACACGTCGGAGCAGTAAACAATTCGCAGAATGCAACAGGACGCGTCCGGCGCGGATACGTCAACAGAGGTCGTATCCACCATAGCATCCACTCAGGACGTTGCCAACTGGCGATCGCTTTACTGTGTCTCAATGAAAGTACGACCTGCTCTGGGAAATGCACAGAACGGTGGCCCAGTAAAGTGATCTCAAACTGTGTTTTGTATGTGTGTGTGTGTGTGTGTGTGTGTGTGTGTGTGTGTGTGTGTGTGTGTGTGTGTGTGTGTTCATTGCTTCTCAAATAGGCATTAATTCCGAAAAAGAGTACCTGAAAGTCGTCATCGATAAGCAATGTAGAGATAGGCGTGAGGAAAGCAACCTAGAAAGAAGATTAGAGTGAGGCTATGAACATAGAACATGAACATATTTTCGAGATAACCACAGCTCAGAAATGCCATAAAACGACAGCCGATCAGGGACAGGTGCGTGTAGGTGTGTCCACTTACTCTGATCTACTGTTTACTCTACATTTCACACTTAAGTGCCTGGAAGAGGGTTCATCGAACTACCGTGAGACTATTTCTCTACCATTCCATTCCAAAACAGCGCGTGGAAAAAACTAACACAACTAATTTCTCTTAATCTATTACGATTATCAACAAAATATTTTCGCTTTCGAAGGAGAAAGCAGGTGACTGACATTTCACGAAAAGATCTCGCCGGAAAGAAAAACGTCTTTTCTTTGTTTTTGAATAACTGTCACCCCAACTGGTGTATCATATCCGTCGCTCTCTCTCCCCTACTTCGTGATAATACAAAAGGAACTGCTCTTCTTTGAACTTTTTCGGCGCCCTCCCTGAGTCCTATCTGATGCGCATCCACACGCAGCAGTACTCCAGAAGAGGATAGATAAGCATTGTGTAGGCCGTCTCTTTTGTAGACATGTTGCATTTTCCATACGTGCTGCCAACTAAACGCAGTCTTTGGTTTGCCCTCTCCATATCTTATCTACTTGATAATTCCAGTTCAAGTCCTTCGTAACTGCAATCCCTCGGTATTTACATGAATTTATAGCCATTACAATTGTGTAACGTACCGTGTACACGAATTTTAACAGATTCCTTTTAATACTCGTGTCTGCGTACTCAGCCTTTTGATTATTTATAGTCAAGTGCCACTTTCCGCACCTGACAGATATCTTGTCTAAATCATTTCCCAGTTCGTTTCGATCTTCTGGTGACTCTACTAGCATTCGCCAACAATCGAAAATATCTGCTCAGATTGCGTCGTAAATAATTTATATAGATTAGGAACAGCAGAGGGCCTGTAACATTTCCTTGGAGAATGCAGATATCACTTCTTGATTTACTCAGTGAATTTCTACCAACTACTACTGGCTATGAACTTTCTGACTGGAAATCAGCCGGCCGGCGTGGCCGAGCGGTTCTAGGCGCTACAGTCTGAAACCGCGCGACCGTTAGGTTTAAGTAGTTTTAAGTTCTAGGGGACTGATGGCCTTAGAAGTTAAGTCCCATAGTGCTCAGAACCATTTGAACCAATTTCGAAAGGGAAATCAAGAATCTAGACGAACATCTGAGACGATACTCCACAGGCAAACAGTGCTTGCGAGCAACGGTGCCAAAGGTTTCTGGAAATCTGGAAATATCGAACAAACTTGACATCTCCTGTTGATAGCACTCATTGTGTGAATAAAGAACTAATCTTGTTTCGCAAGAACGATATTTTGTTTGGCCCCGAGCTGACTACACATCGATAGATCAGTTTCTTCGAGGGAATTCACAATGTTCGACAAAATATATGTTCCAAAGTCCTACTGCACATACGTCACTGATATGAGTCTGTAATTTAGTGGTTCAAATGGCTCTGAGCACTATGGGACTTGACATCTGAGGTCATCAGTCCCCTAGAACTTAGAACTACTTAAATCTAACTAACCTAAGGACATCACACACATCCCTGCCCGAGGCAGGATTCGAACCTGCGACCGTAGCTGACGCACGTGTAATTTAGTGGATCACTGATATTTCCTCTACGTAAACAGTATCTTTTACGCTAAAGAGTGTAGTTTCTGATTAAATTAGAAAAATATACTAGTTTCAGGAGAACAGTCAGACCTACACAATCTTTAAATTCCTATCCATAGCCGATAATGTCCAAAGCGATTTAGCTGTGATGTTTAGTGTTTACAGCTTGACTCTTGCATCAACTACGCTGACAGTGTCGCAATACCATTAATTTGCTAAGGTTGAAAACTGTGCTGCATAGATGGAGCTGCAGTAATGTAGTCGATATGTTGTTCTGTGAAGTGCAATGTTATCAACTGTGACATGTAGAGGCCACATGCTTTAAATTTAGCTGATGTGCAGATAGCATGAACGAACTTTGAATCTAAGAAGTACGGAAGAGCAATAACGGAATAAATTCTAATCATTAAAGGACTACACCAAGGCTGCAACCGAAAGAATTAGAAACTGGAAGGAACGTATGCACATTGGAAATGTACATAAATACCATCCTTTTTGTAGATGATCGGTTCATCCTACAGAGCAATGAAACTAAACTCTAGAAGTGATTACATGTGCCAAATATCAATTTTGAAAATTATAATTTTGAGATAGGGCACGGTAAGTAAATTTCCAATTAGAGCCAACGTAATAACTGACAGTCAATCAACAGCCTAAGTTTCAGACTATAGTTATATTAGTTGTGATTTATCTTTTAATGATGATGACAGAGAGCAGAAAAAATTTCATCGGTTTTAATATACACTCTAAGCCAAAAGAAGAAAACGACGCACCAAGAACGAGCTATGCAAATTGGTCGAAAATCGATATTCATTAGGGTGCCAACGGAAAATGCAAAACTGTTAAATGCGGCAGCCGATGGATGAATGTGTGATGCTGCGGCGAAATGTCACCATTCAGCTGGCAAGGATAGAAAGCGAGGGACGTGTGGATGTCATGGCGTAATGTATTTGCGAATTTCATTTCGCGGGCTCATTTGGACAGCAGAAATACCTCGCAGACAGGCACGTGAACAGTAGACGCAGATGTCAGCATTTGAGAGAGGGTGTGTAGTTAGATTCAAAGAAGCCAGCTGGGGTAATCGGCAAATCGCTCAACGTCTGAATAGAAGTAGTGCCACTTTTCGACGATGTTGGCAGGAATGAATGAAACATGGCGGAACACAGCGTCAAGAAGAAACGTGAGGACAGAGCAATCGACAGAAAGGCAGTCAGAGCCTGTGATTCACCATTATCGTCGATCCGACGTGCAACTGGTGATCCAGTGACCACAAGGACCTTTAATAGGTGGCTCACAGAGAGGGGACTGACCTCACGGGGCCATTTGAGCCTTCTACCGTTGATATCTGAATAACAACAAGCCTTTTCAGTGGTGCTGGGAACATTCGGCCTGGAATCTCATCGATTGGAGCAGAACTGTATTCAGTGATGCGTTTCGCTTCGAACTGAGCTCCTAGGACACGGGAGGACGTGTCTGGAGATGCCTCAGATAGCGGTGGGATACGAAGCTAACTGCCACCCGCCGTACAGCTCGACAGCCAGGAGTGATGGTCTGGTCTGCCCCTTCATTTCATGTCAGGATCCCTTTGTTTGCATGCGTGGGGCTCTTACACCACTGCGTTACGTTCACGATATTCAACGCCCCGTTTTGTTGCCTGGGCTTACATTTCAGCAAGATAACGCCGGTTGCACACGGTGAGAGTTTCTACAGCTTGTCTTCTTCTTTGGCAGACTGTACCTGAGCCAGCAAGGTCGCCGGATCTCTTCCCAACTGAGAACGTTTGGAGTATTAGGGGGAGGACCCTCCAACCGGCTCGGGACTTTGACGATCTAAAGTTCCAGTTGTACAAAATTTGGCACGATATCCCTCAGGAAGACATCAAACAACTCAGTCACCAAAGCCTAATGACTTCATACATAAGGGTTACACGTGGACAACGCTCCATTTGTGAAGCTCTTGCTCTTCAATGACTCATCCAATTTTCTTGAAATTGTAGTTATGTCTGTCTGTACGTGTACATCACATCTACCGATTCCGTCCGATCCTAATACAATTCCTTGTCGGTGCGAAATTTTTTTTCTCTCTTTTTAACTATATGTGTCGAATAATTCGGTGACCAGTGAAGAATAAACTGAGAGAAGGGAGTCAAAATCGTCGTGCTAACACTGGAGTATAAAAGCGAGAGGTGGGTGAATAAAATAAATGATGAAAAACAAGCAATCGTCTGAAATGCGGTTACTCAAATCGGTGGAAGGATATATTTCCTAAATGACAAAACACTACTGAAGAGAGAACGGCCGGCCGCTGTGGCCGAGCGGTTCTAGGCGCTTCAGTCCGGAACCGTACTGCTGCTGTGGTCGCAGGTTCGAATCCTGCCTCGGGCATGGATGTGTGTGATGTCCTAAGGTTAGTTAGGTTTAAGTAGTTCTAAGTTCTATGGGACTGATGACCACAGGGCTGTTAAGTCCCATAGTGCTCAGAGCCATTTTGAACCATTTTTGAAGAGATAATGTAGCAATTAAATACGTTCTCTTTGATTGATAGAAGTCCTCCGAAACAACAGAATTGGGAAAACCATATATTTAGAATGGAGGACAACAGAATTACGAATTTTGGCCTTAGATGTGATGTTAGCAGAAGAGATGTTGGTCAGCCAATGAGGAGATGGCATGAAAACTGAGGTCAATACAGGCTAACAGCCTATCCTGGAATGGGAAGGAAGAAAGTACAGAAGACGAGTAGGAGTGAATTAATACGGAGTGGAAAAGAAGCAGAAATAATATTTTAAACACTTTTTACAATAAACACTCTAAATTAATGCATGCTACGTCGCTACGAAGTTGACATTGTGGAAGAATGGTGCACCATCTACAAAATTCCTGGCATGTCGCGAATGACTTCAGCAATCTCGAAAATTCTTGCTACATACTCTTCACGGGTACAGGATTCCGCGCGTTCTTCACATATTCTTTTCTGGCCGTAGCGCCACAAGGAGGCATTATCTATGATCTTATTATCAGGTAGGCTAGGTTTTCATTAACACTCACTTACCTAATTTTACACATATTAAACTAAAGGATAAACAAGAGCATTTTCGAAAAATGCAGTCAATTATAATACTGAAGAGATCGTCTTCGTAATTTACCGCGTAAGATGTACGAGACGGTATTAGAAACGCAGCTCTAGAATGTGTGTCGCAAGCAGAGCCCACGTTGACGAAACCCCCGTGCAGCCAGTCGCTCTCTGTCGGCCAAAAACCAATTTTGTAGAGGAAATTAGCGGTCTGTAATTATCTTCCGCAGGGCCGGCGATAAGCGAGATAAGATTACGGATTTTGTTTTTTAGTGCTGCGGAAAGCGCGCACAACTTCCCGTCCGAAGTCGCGGTGCAGAACCGCACGCGCATGCGCAGTTCCGCAACAGTCATCGTCATCAGAGTCAGTTTCACATCGACAGATTCCTCAGGCTTATGACCATCAGCTGAGTGCGGATTCTCAAATAGATCACTGCGGGGTAGTTAATTCTTGCAGAATTATGGAACATATGCTTCCCGGAAATGGTAGTACACTCATTTACAGGTTCCCAGTTCACTCAAGATTTATTCCTTTAACAATGCATATGTAGGACATGAAATGAGAACATTTGAAGATCAATTACCACAAACAGTTCAGATATACCAGGTATCGACCCATACTGGAACACGCATCTGTATGTGCTATGGCCTCCAGGGGCGGAATACTGTCCTGGGATACGCTGTTCCATGCTTGCTCCACTTGTTCACGTAGAGTCGCACGGGTCGCTTCTCGTGCCATCATATCCCACACGTGCTCCATTGGAGACAAGTCCTGAGAACATGGTGGCCAGGGAGGTTGCTGCACGTCTTGCAGAGCACGTTGAGTTTCACTCGCAGCGTGTGGGCGAGCATTGTCTTGTTGGAACAACACACCACCTTCCTGTTGCCAGAACGGAGAAGGAGTCTAACAACGTTCTGCACTTATCGAGCGCTGATTGGCGTTCCCTCTAGAAACACTAAAGGTGAACGAGTGTTGCAGCTTATGGCACCTCAGACGATAAGTCCTGGGGGGGGGGGGGGAGAGAGAGAGGACGGCGAGGGGGAGGAAGGGTGTCTTGGGCAGTTTCACTCTACAAGATAGCACTCACCATGTCTGAGTGGTAAGCACAAACGACCATCACTGTCGTGCAGGCAGAATACGCTTTCATCGCTGAACACTAAGGCTTACCATTCCATCTTCTAGTTGCACAGGATAGAGTAGCATGGAGAGCTGCATCAACAACAACAGTGATTCTCTGACGGCACCAGTCGAGCAGTGCACGCCTTGCTGTGGCGCGAGTGGAAGACAGGCTAGAGGTGTGCGTGCCCGTAGTCTCACTGGTCCAGGCTCCCTAGCCTTCTTACCTGTGCTGTGGTAGCTGTACAATCTGCCACTGCTTCCCTTTCAATGTGGGGTCTGTGCTGCGTGGATATCTAGAACCTCGTTTACAGGTGTGAAAATGTTCACATGAGCACTCATACCAGCATTGTTGCACGCTCTACTTCTCCGGAAGGCCGCCCCACCACTCGGAAGGCCATAATCTGTCCGCATTCTAACCCACTGAGTTGGCCGTAGGAAGCACGAGCGCGTCTCCATGTCGTGGTTCTCTGCGTGCTTCACACGTTTGCACCAGACTGAACCTTCTAGCTGTGTGGGCAGACACATATGGCGCTCTGGTAGCTGCAATATCTGTTGGCGGATAAATCTGAAGCCATTATCAGTACATCTACTATCCCTCAGGTGGCACATGCCACCATTGAATCAAAATCGACGTCACCTTACAGGTGTAGATTTTTTTCCGGCACTGTATATTGGGTTACACTTACGTTTTGGGCTATATTGCCATGGTCTAGTAAATTTCCTGGAGAAACCCAACGTTTCGTCCTTACTTGTGGAGAACATTTTCAAATGGGGTTCTAGCTTCTATGAATGTCCTATTCATAATACCCTGATCCACCTGATTCTGACCCTCCCCCTGCCTCCCTGCCCTAGAACCACTGCCATTTTCAGTAGTGCAAAGGGAGGTGTTATCATTAGAAAAAATATTACGAAATGCAGAGACAGTTGCAGGCAATCTGCGCACTCGCTCACTCCGTTTCAGGCCACGAGTGGCCTACTGGGACCATCCGACCGCCGTGTGATCCTCGGTGGAGGATGCCGTTATGATGGTATTCTTGGCCGAAGCCGCTACTATTCGGTCGAGTAGCTCCTCAATTGGCATCACGAGGCTGAATGCTCCCCGAAAAATGGCAACAGCGCATGGCGGTTTGGATGTTCACCCATCCAATTGCCGACCATGCCCGATAGCGCGCTTAACTTCGGTGATCTCACGGGAACCGGTGTAACCACTGCGGCAAGGCCGTTGCCCTTAGGTAATCTGCAGCTCGTTGAAAAATTGGCAGCTGACTAAACATATATAAACGTAATGCAATGAGCGTAAATCGAGGAACATATCCAACGCCGTTTGATGGAATTTCTCATACATCGGAGGATGTGAAACAGATGCTGATAACGATGATTACAATGACGTACGTCTAGTCTACGTCTGTACTCCACAAGCAGCCTTATGGAGTGTGGTGGAGGGTACTTTGGGGGACCAGTGGCAATTCCCCCGTTCCAGTCGCGAGTAGTGCTCGGAAGAATGAGCGTTGCAAAACCTCAGTACGAGCTCTGATCTCTCTTATTTCTACTTCTTGGTCCTTTCGCGAGAGACACTTACTAGGAATCAGTGTACTGCTTCACTCTTCGAAGAAAGTACGTTCTCGAAACTCTAACCTTAAAATGAGACTTCTATGAGCAACGCTTCTCTTGCAGCGTATGTCACTTGAGTCGGCTGAGAATGTGCGTGACACTCTAGTGTTTACTAAACTATTACGTGACGAAACTCTCTGCTCTTCTTTTGATGTTTCCGCATTTCCTATACATTCACGTTTCCAGTCAGATGGGCAATATGAGGATTCATGGACTACGGTTCCTGAGAGTTCTGCGAATGAACCTGTCAGACATGCGAGTATCCCACGATTTGTTTTTGTGTGGCCATTCAACTTGGAATTGTTCCGTGAGCATACTCCTAGTTACTTAATGAATCTGACTGCTTTCAGTGATTGGTGTACAATGTTTTAATAACAAAGTATCGGGTACGTCCTCCTACTTTTGTTTTTGTTAAATCAGTTTCCAATATCTGCACCAAAACGTGTCTTTTGCAGGTCTTCCTCCATTTTACTACAATTTTATACCGTTGCGACTTACCTGTTTCGATAAGAATCCTCTGGCAACTTTCGACGTTATCCAATCGGTGATACACACTAATTGGCCAAAACACTGACCACTGCCCACTGCCTGGTGGTGCTGAGGTCACGTGACGCGGTAAGAGTATATGAGCGGAGCAGAGACGAATAGGAAATCGTTCTAGCGACGCTTAGTGGCGCGAAGGGGGAAATCCGACGACTTAAACAACTGTGATAAAAGGCAGACTGTTGTGGCCCATTGCCTGGGATCGAGCATCTCGAAAACGGTGAAGCTGGTCGGCGTTTTTCGTGGTGCTGTCGTGAGCGTCAGTGGGAAGTGTTTGAAGAATGCTGACACCACGAGTAGGCGACAAGGAGGTGGACGTCCGTACCTCGACACAGAACATAGGGATAGGAGGCTTGCCAACTCTCTGAAGCAGGATAGACGGTGATATGTGGCAGATCTGACGACAGAGTACAGTGCTGGCGCGGACACGTTTTGGAGCACACCCTTCGGCGCACATCGTTGGACACGATGTTCTGCAGCAGAGGGCCCCTACGTGTTCCCATGTTGACCCAGCAACATCGTCAGTTGTGATTACAGTAAGCACGGCATCATTGAGATTGGATCGCAGGAGTTTGGGGAGCACGGTAGTAAACTCACTTTGATGGCTTGGCCATCAAATTCGGCTTATCTGAATCCCATGAAAATCAACTGGGACACTATCGGGTGCCGGCTCCGCGCCCAGAAACCAACTGTCCTTAAATTACGGGAAGTGTGTGTGACCTGCTCCTACGCCTCTAGTGCTACAAAGCTCTGGAAACCTGTCAAGTAATCACCGAATCCATTGCACGCTGATTGATTGCTGAAGTGCGTTCCAGAAGTGGACCAGCACGCTTTTAATTAGGTGGTCATAATGTTTTGGCTCATCAGTGAACATGTTGTTCTATTTTTTAGTGACTCTTCCGCGTAGGCAAACAACTGGTCTGATATTTCGTAGCTCGTAGTTTGTTCACTACAGCAAAATATACATGATGCTCTCTGTTATGATATTATGAATGTATTAGGTACGAAATTGTAACGGCATAACGCCTTTGTTTCATAAAAACCTTTTAATTATACTGGCCAGGAACGACGAAAAGCTGTTTTTAACTATGTAATCTATGGATGCTGTCAATTTAAGGAAGAAATTAAAGATGTGTGAAGTCGTAAAGGTATTAACATTAATCAACGGTGTTTTATGATCGGAATATGGCTAGATTGTTAGCCGAAACTAGTTGCCAGTCGAAATAAATATGATTTAATGTGCAATCTTGATTTCATAGGTTTTCGGTCGAGGGGCACCAAAGGGAAGCAGTGGCTGAGAAGGGAGTGAGACAAGGTTGTAGCCTGCCCCCGATGTTATTCAATCTGTATACTCAGCAAGCAGGAAAGGAAACAAAAGAAAAATTTGGAGCAGGAATTATACTCCATGGAGAAGAAATAAAAACTGAGGTTTGTCCATGATATTGTAGTTCTGTCAGAGACAGCAAAGGACTTGGAAGAGAAGTTGAACGGAATGGACGGTTTGTTGAAAGGGAGATATAAGATGCACATCAACAAAAGCAAAACGAGGATAATGGAATGTGGTCGAATTAAATAAGGTAGATGTAAATGTCGTGTGACTGGGGCCTCCCGTCGGGTAGACCGCTCACCGGGTGCAGGTGTTTCGAGTTGACGCCATTTCGGCGACTTGTGCGTCGATGGGTATGAAATGATAATGACTAGGACAACTCATGACCCAGTCCCTGAGCGGAGAAAATCTCCGACCGCTGCCGGGAATCGAACCCGGGTCCTTAGGATTGATAGTCTGTCGCGCTGACCACTTTTTTAAAAATCTTATTTTGTTGTACATTGTTCTTGGACTTTTTTCGTGGGGGGCGTCCGATGATACCCGCTCAGGTTGTTCGTTGATCCGTTCACTCAGTTTTTTATTACAGAGGGTAGCTAAACCCTCTGGCCGAAAACGCTGAGCTACTGTGCCGGCTACCACTCAGCTACCGGGGGCGGACATTAAATAAGGTGATGCTGAGAGAATTAGTTTAGGAAATGAGGCACTTAATGTGGTAGATGAGTTTTGCTATTTGGGGGGCAAAATAACTGATGTCGGTCGAAGTGCAAAAGATATATAATGTAGACTGGCAATGGCAAGATAAGCGTTTCTGAAGAAGAGAAATTTGTTAACATCGTGTATAGATTTAATTGCCAAGAAGTATTTTCTTTTTTTTAACAAGTATCTGTAGAAATGCAGTGTAGCCATGTATGGAAATGAAATATTGACGATAAACAGTTTAAATAAGAAGAGAACAGCAGGTTTCGAAATGTGGTGCTCCAGAAGAATGTTGAAGATTATGTGGGTAGATCACGTAACTAATGAGGAGTTACTGAATAGAATTGGGTAGAAGAGGAATTTGTGGTACAACCTCGATAAAAGTAGGGATCGGTTGGTAGGGCACACTCTGAGGCATAAAGGGATCACTAATTTAGTACTGGAGGGAAGCGTGAGGGATAGAAATCGCAGAGGGAGACCAAGGGATGACTACAGTAAGCAATTCAGAGGGTGCAGTAGTTACTCGGAGATGAAGAGGGTTGCACAGGATAGAGTAACACGGAGTGCTGCATCAAACTGGTCTTTCGAATGAAGACCACAACAAGAACAAAAACAACATAAATAAAAAAATTACAACAGATCGCGTCTATTGTCGTTGACACTGTCAACAGTCTTGACAGTAAACTGTGTTCAATATCAAATCAGTCAACAATCATAACGAAGAAAGAATGCCGAAAAATTATCGTTCAGCAGGCCATTAGACTTTAATGTTTTCTATGTCCAAGGGAAAGTGGCTCATTCCATTTCAAGGAAGCCGGTACCTTGCCACTGAGCATTTGTGGTGAGTCATGTACACGCTAGACACACTAGCGACAATTATCGGAAAGTGGGAGAACTCGGTCACGGCGGAATGTCACACGCACCGAGACCGATCTTACGGCGGAGCACGCGGTCGTAAAGCGCGAACAGTGCCTCTCGGGTGGTCGTTGCGCCTCTGTCGTCCTAGCGCTGCGCATTACGAGCAGCCTCGTACACTCAGGGAAGTGCGCGCTTGAACGACACCGAGGCGTCTCTCTGGTAGTCGTGATGCGCGCACGTTAATCCCGCGCTGCACAACAGCCGCTAATTAAGTCTCAGTTGCAGCCGGCCCCGCTCAGTACTGCAATTACCCGCGTCGCGGCGCTTTGTTCACCGCGAGCGGTATTGCCCGGTTTGTCCGCGAAAGCGCTCAAATTGCCAGATACTCGGCAATTACGAGCGCCGGGCCTCATAAGCGCATTGCCACCGCCGGCGCCGGCGTTCTGGTAAATGTCAAACAACTGCTGTAGGGAGCGTGACGCCGCACTGTCGGGCCGTTTCATCGCAAACAGCACACGGCCGTATTTACCGTTTATTTTACATGTCTGCCCCGTAACAGATCGCACGGATAACACTGGACAAATAGCAGCAAGCACGGAAAGAAATCCGGTGATACTGTACTGTGTTCATCCTGGGAATAAACCTGATGTAAACATTACACCGTGTAATCTTTCGCGTTTGCTTGATCCTCTCTGGATTTCGTTTCAGGGAAGCTGTCTCGAGTACAGTCAAGTACCACAATAAGTTTGTTTTGTTCTGTGCGTTACGCCCCCATCGACTCAGCAGTGACAAGAGATAATAGGTTTAGCAGCGCATTTAACTTGCACGGCACTGAATAGGTGGGCTAATCTACCCTCCAATTAAGAGAACAATTGCAGTTAAGACGTAAAATCAGACGATAAGAGAAAAAATATAGCATCGACTGTCATTTCGTTTCTAAACGGAATGAAATGATACACTGCAAAACTCCGGCAATACGCTACTCAGGTCACCATACGGAAACAAGCATGCTCTCTCTCTCTCTACCTCAGATTCGAATCCTGCCTCGGGCATGGATGTGTGTGATGTCCTTAGGTTAGTTAGGTTTAAGTAGTTCTAGGGGACTGATGGCCTCAGAAGCTGTCTCATAGTGCTCAGAGCCATTCGAACCATTTTTTCTCTACCTAAGCTAAAATAGTATTGTAAATAAAACCAAGAGTGATGAAAATTCCTAACTTAAACAGATGGTAATTTTTCTGCATGAGCTATGTGTGACGTAAAAGCATATTTACATATTTCACCGTACAGTTAAATATTGAAGGTACTATAGCCAGTTGCATTTACCAATTTGCAATCCTTAGAAACAAATTGTGAAAATCACCAAAACGTGCTCGGAACAAGTTTCTTATCAATGTACGGGGGTGAGTAGAAACAGCCCGAAAAACTTGTAAGTGTGATGCTGGGGAGGTTCTGCTGAGAAATAATTGTTAAGAAAAAAATTCGTTATTTGCGCTGTTTCCGAGTTACTTAGCATAGAAGTTAGCCAACCAGATAGTCGCTCGCGTATTCAAGCAGTCTGTCAGAGATAGTGTCACCAATTCGTTTTTCGTTTGATTTCCTCAAACCGAACAAATATTGCTTTTTCTCACCTAGCTGAAATTTATTGCTTCCCGAAAACAGCGCATTTTAATAAGTATTGAATATTTGAAAACTTGGTAACCCACGAACCCACAGATGTCTGCGTAACACCGCATTCTAACTCGAATATATTCCTGAATTTGCGTGCGAAATGACGTGATTGCCTAAGTTCAATGCTAAATAACTCGTAAACAGCGTACGTATCGAATTACACTCCTGGAAATTGAAATAAGAACACAGTGAATTCATTGTCCCAGGAAGGAGAAACTTTATTGACACATTCCTGGGGGTCAGATACATCACATGATCACACTGACAGAACCACAGGCACATAGACACAGGCAACAGAGCATGCACAATGTCGGCACTAGTACAGTGTATATCCACCTTTCGCAGCAATGCAGGCTGCTATTCTCCCATGGAAACGGTCGTAGAGATGCTGGATGTAGTCCTGTGGAACGGCTTGCCATGCCATTTCCACCTGGCGCCTCAGTTGGACCACCGTTCGTGCTGGACGTGCAGACCGCGTGAGACGACGCTTCATCCAGTCCCAAACATGCTCAATGGGGGACAGATCCGGAGATCTTGCTGGCCAGGGTAGTTGACTTACACCTTCTAGAGCACGTTGAGTGGCACGGGATACATGCGGACGTGCATTGTGCTGTTCGAACAGCAAGTTCCCTTGCCGGTCTAGGAATGGTAGAACAATGGGTTCGATGACGGTTTGGATGTACCGTGCACTATTCAGTGTCCCCTCGACGATCACCAGAGGTGTACGGCCAGTGTGGGAGATCGCTCCCCACACCATGATGCCGGGTGTTGGCCCTGTGTGCCTCGGTCGTATGCAGCCCTGATTGTGGCGCTCACCTGCACGGCGCCAAACACGCATACGACCATCATTGGCACCAAGGCAGAAGCGACTCTCATCGCTGAAGACGACACGTCTCCATTCGTCCCTCCATTCACGCCTGTCGCGACACCACTGGAGGCGGGCTCCACGATGTTGGGGCGTGAGCGGAAGACGGCCTAACGGTGTGCGAGACCGTAGCCCAGCTTCATGGAGACGGTTGCGAATGGTCCTTGCCGATACCCCAGGAGCAACAGTGTCCCTAGTTTTCTGGGAAGTGGCGGTGCGGTCCCCTACGGCATTGCGTAGGATCCTACGGTCTTGGCGCGCATCCGTGCGTCGCTGCGGTCCGGTCCCAGGTCGACGGGCACGTGCACCTTCCGCCGACCACTGGCGACAACATCGATGCACTGTGGAGACCTCACGCCCCACGTGTTGAGCAATTCGGCGGTACGTCCACCCGGCCTCCCGCATGCCCACTATACGACCTCGCTCAAAGTCCGTCAACTGCACATACGGTTCACGTCCACGCTGTCGCGGCATGCTACCAGTGTTGAAGACTGCGATGGAGCTCCGTATGCCACGGCAAACTGGCTGACACTGACGGCGGCGGTGCACAAATGCTGCGCAGCTAGCGCCATTCGACGGCCAACACCGCGGTTCCTGGTGTGTCCGCTGTGCCGTGCGTGTGATCATTGCTTGTACAGCCCTCTCGCAGTGTCCGGAGGAAGTATGGTGGGTCTGACACACCGGTGTCAATGTGTTCTTTTTCCATTTCCAGGAGTGTATTTCTTAAGAATTATATCGCGGCACAACCTCGCCTGCAACACCCTTACAAGGTTTTCAGACTGTTTCTGACCACCTCGTATTTTTTAATTTGAAAATTTATTGTACAATCTGACGGCTCTGTGATGCAGCACCACCGAAGGCCAACTAAAGCAACATAAGAAAATAGTAAAGCTGAAGGTTTCATATGGCGTCTAAAGAACACAATTCTCTAAACCTTTATGCAGAAGCTGGAAGTTAAGTGCCTGTGTTGTTCAAAAGTACGATGCGAAGTTCCGACAGATATAGATGCATCGTGCTTCTGAACAGCGCAGGTTCTGGAATGTTGTATTTATCCGCCGACAACTGATAAACGACTTTTAATTAAAATGTCTCCCCTGTGCAGGAATGTACATAATGGTTGTACGAGTGCAGGTTGCAGAAACATGATTGACTACATATGGAAGTTTTGGACTGGCCTTGAAGCGTGTTCAGGTTGTCTAATGGTAGGAAGACAGTTCGTGGTAATCGGGAAATCCGAATTCGACTCCCGTTGTGGCACAAATTTTCGTTGTCGTCATTACATTTTACAGGTGATGGTTTAAGTGCAACACGCATTTGCCCGTAATATCGGTCACGAAATATTGCGGTCATTAGCTTTTTAGACTCACTGCCGAACATATTTCGATACGCATAAACTGACAATAGCAGCGGAACTCGTCGGCAGCGTCACAGAAAACGACTAGCAGAAACTTTTGAGCAACAGGAGGGGCGGACATAGACACGTTTCAAGTCGAAACGGTTCTGCTTTGGAGGCGACCATCATTAACTAAAGTCACTTGTTAAGTACTTGCCGGGTGCTGTGGCCGAGCGGTTCTAGGCGCTTCAGTCCGGAACTACGCTGCTACTACGGTCGCAGGCTCGAATCCTGTCTCGGGCATGGATATGTGTGATGTCCTTAGGTTAGTTAGGTTTAAGCAGTTCTAAGTCTAGGGGACAGATGACCTCAGATGTTAAGTCCCTTAGTGCTTAGATCCATTTGAACCATTTGTTAATTACATTAATTTGCCACATCTATCTCATTTCGGTCGCGGCGGTATTTTCCGGCGAAGCACTAGAACAGAAACCGCTCGTCCACTGCTGCTGAACTGACATAGTTTAGATTGAATCTCGCCACACCGTAAGGAGACAGCCTCTAAGGTCGACAAACTGTCGCGCACCAATACTCGCTTTGTTCTCATCCTGACGACAACGTTTGTGGAGTGCGGCATTGTGTTGCGCGTGGTCTCGGTTGCGCTCAGGCCGTATCCTGGTTTATGCGCGGCAAGGAGTGGGTGCGTCTGCTTCACGGATTTACTCGAGATCGTAAATGTTCGGTACTCTTCGCGCAGAAACGACGACGATTCCGTGACTAGTTAAGAGTCCGTGACTCAGCCACGACCGAGCTGCGTGTCTCGAGCGAGGTCGGACGTAGAGCTCCGAGCCATAGCCTTCTAGCGGATGCACGCGTTAATCATGAAAGGAACGTCCATATGTTCAGAAATTCTGAGAAAAATAGGGATAAGCTGTAGGGAAAAAACAGGTAATGCACAATATGTACAAGAGCCAAGAGGGAATAATAAGAGTGGACGACCAAGAACAAAGTGCTCTGATTAAAAAGGGTGTAGGGCAGGGATGTAGTCTTTCGCCCCTACTGTTTAATTTGTACATCGAAGAAGCAATGACGGAAATAAAAGAAAGGTTCAGAAGTGGAATTAAAAGGATATCAATTATATGATTCGCTGAGTACATTGCTATCCTAAGTGAAAGAGAAGAAGAATTAAGTGATCTGCTGAAAGGAATGAACAGCCTACAGAATATGGGTTGAGAGTGAATCGAAGAAAGACAAAAGTAATGAGAAGTAGCAGAAATGAGAACAACGGGAAACTTCACATCAGTATTGATGGTCATAAAGTAGATGAATTTAAGAAATTCTGTTATGTAGGCAGAAAAATAACTAATGATGGGCGGAAGAAGGACATCAAATGTAGACTAGCAGTAGCATAAAGGCCATTCCTGGCCAACATGATTCTACTAGTATCAAACATAGGTCTTAATGTGAGTAATGTGAGGAAGAAATTTCTGAAAATGTACGTTTGGGACACAGCATTGTATGTTAGTGAAAAGTGGACATGGGGAAAATTTGAACAAAAGAGAATACAAGCATTTGAGATTTGCTATGAACGAATGTTGAAAATTACGTGGACTGATAAGGTGACGAATTAGGAGGGTCTGCGTAGAACCGGAAAGGAAAGGAGTACGTGGAGAACACTGACAAGGAGAAGAGTCAGGATGATAGGACATCTGTTAAGACATCAGGGAATGACTTCCTTGGTACTAGAGGGAGCTATAGAAGGCGAAAACTGAAGATGAAGAGAGTGATTGGAATCCATGCAGCAAATAACTGAGGACGCAGGTTGCAAATGCTACTCTGGGATGATGAGGTCAGCACAGGATAGCAGTTCCTGATGGACCGCATAAAACCAGCCAGAAGATTGATAAGTAACAAAAGAAAACAAAAAGTATTGAGTCTTTCGACCGTTCGGAAACTCTCTTTTTCCCTTTTTCTATGTACGCCCAATGTATTCTGTAATAAATGTTACGTAGTCTAATTCTCGTGTGTTCCTACAACGTTTATCTGTGTCTTGGAAGTCTCAGTTCTTAGAGACACTAGCAGATGTCTCCTCTGTGTTCTTTCTAACGTCCATTTATAATCTAAGATGCGTACTAGCACTTGGTTTGTACACTCCTGGAAATGGAAAAAAGAACACAGACACCGGTGTGTCAGACCCACCATACTTGCTCCGGACACTGCGAGAGGGCTGTACAAGCAACGATCACACGCACGGCACAGCGGACACACCAGGAACCGCGGTGTTGGCCGTCGAATGGCGCTAGCTGCGCAGCATTTGTGCACCGCCGCCGTCAGTGGCAGCCAGTTTGCAGTGGCATACGGAGCTCCATCGCAGTCTTCAACACTGGTAGCATGCCGCGACAGCGTGGACGTGAACCGTATGTGCAGTTGACGGACTTTGAGCGAGGGCGTATAGTGGGCATGCGGGAGGCCGGGTGGACGTACCGCCGAATTGCTAAACACGTGGGGCGTGAGGTCTCCACAGTACATCTATGTTGTCGCCAGTGGTCGGCGGAAGGTGCACGTGCCCGTCGACCTGGGACCGGACCGCAGCGACGCACGGATGCACGCCAAGACCGTAGGATCCTACGCAGTGCCGTAGGGGACCGCACCGCCACTTCCCAGCAAATTGGGGACACTGTTGCTCCTGGGGTATCGGCGAGGACCATTCGCAACCGTCTCCATGAAGCTGGGCTACGGTTCCGCACACCGTTAGGCCGTCTTCCGCCCACGCCCCAACATCGTGCAGCCCGCCTCCAGTGGTGTCGCGACAGGCGTGAATGGAGGGACGAATGGAGACGTGTCGTCTTCAGCGATGAGAGTCGCTTCTGCCTTGGTGCCAATGATGGTCGTATGCGTGTTTGGCGCCGTGCAGGTGAGCGCCACAATCAGGACTGCATACCACCGAGGCACACAGGGCCAACACCCGGCATCATGGTGTGGGGAGCGATCTCCTACACTGGCCGTACACCTCTGATGATCGTCGAGGGGACACTGAATAGTGCACGGTACATCCAAACCGTCATCGAACCCATTGTTCTACCATTCCTAGACCGGCAAGGGAACTTGCTGTTCCAACAGGACAATGCACGTCCGCATGTATCCCGTGCCACTCAACGTGCTCTAGAAGGTGTAAGTCAACTACCCTGGCCAGCAAGATCTCCGGATCTGTCCCCCATTGAGCATGTTTGGGACTGGATGAAGCGTCGTCTCACGCGGTCTGCACGTCCAGCACGAACGCTGGTCCAACTGAGGCGCCAGGTGGAAATGGCATGGCAAGCCGTTCCACAGGACTACATCCAGCATCTCTACGATCGTCTCCATGGGAGAATAGCAGCCTGCATTGCTGCGAAAGGTGGATATACACTGTACTAGTGCCGACATTGTGCATGCTCTGTTGCCTGTGTCTATGTGCTTGTGGTTCTGTCAGTGTGATCATGTGATGTATCTGACCCCAGGAATGTGTCAATAAAGTTTCCCCTTCCTGGGACAATGAATTCACGGTGTTCTTATTTCAATTTCCAGGAGTGTATTACCAGACGAGAGATGACTACTGCAAAGATAGGTCTTGCCTCCTATGAATGCGATATTCCGTTGCCTTAGCGGATGACAGTTTAGGACATAAGTCTCCAGCCGCAGTTTATTTTTTTCCTTTTCAATTTTTTTTTAGGTCTTCAATAATTGTGTGTGGCGTAACATTAATCATTGCATCTACACAAGGCATGGCTCTATTGGACTGACGTGAACTCTCTGCAGTTTTAATCATTACTGTTGCTTTATTTCACTCATCATCCGAGTTTAGTTTCATTCAGGCTGACGCTGAGGGGGGTGAACTCTAACCGCATACACCATCCTGTCAGTGGTCAGTATCGATAAACTGTTTCCAGAGGCTACTGTAACAGCGAAGTTGTGTCTGCAGCCATCAGCTAACAACTGGATTGTCACTTGCTTGATACAAGACGCCGCCAAGTCCATTCTAATCCAAAGTTATACTTTTGACATTGACAAGCAATCACATTCACTCGTTAAAACCTCTTACGGTACTTAAGCGAACCTGGTGTCAAAGAAAAGTAACAAACGGATTGTCTGTGAGAGAATGCTCACTGAAATATTACCGAATTTGACGACTACGAATGTTCAGTCTACGCTCACGGCTTGTGTAACACGCCACTCGATTCTGATTATTCAAAAGTCACAGTTTACATATTAAAATTGGAGTTTCACGTGTTCGTCTTTTTCACACGTTCACATCCTCTTTGCGGCACTCCACGGTCACGTTTTAATTATTCCGCAAAATTATCACTCTATTCAGGGCTCCTTATCCCCACGTCCGAACATGATCACGGCTGATATCCGAACCGAAGCTAGACTCCACAAAGCAATCCTTTTAGTCCACAAAATACCCCCGAACATATGGTCGTCTGATTGTCTGATCAAATCAATACTAGTTTTAAACCGCGTGGTCTTGTAGTTTTGACCTACCATTTCGACGAACCACAACGTAGTTTTTATGAACAGTTTCATCAAAAGAACAAATTTATAAGATCCACAATTACGAAAATAACTCTCTCTTTAAGAAACTAAATTATCGCAAAATGTCTTGTTTCTCAGTCCCACAAACTGCCTGG
This sequence comes from Schistocerca gregaria, assembly GCF_023897955.1. NCBI lineage: Eukaryota > Metazoa > Arthropoda > Insecta > Orthoptera > Acrididae > Schistocerca > Schistocerca gregaria. Next base: position 798,646,248 of record NC_064921.1, on the reverse strand, counting down.
TTGCACTCTGCGATTTCCCCCCTCTGCAAATATTTCTCACGCTAAGATATACGCAGTTAATACACATGAAAATATCCATTGACTTAATACTTCAAATTCACACCCTCGTTCACTGTAAGAATTAAACAAATTAGCAATAGTTAAACAGCTGCAATAAATACATTTTAGTTAGTTTCCCAAATATACAGTTATAACTGCTTGATAATTTGACAGTTCGTGCACAGTTGTAACTACACTGGCGTCCAAAATTAAAGCAGTAAACCGCTATTTCGGTATAATCATACAAAATGTCAACAAATGTCCTTACAACCGTGTTCTTCATGGAAGGTGAAATTGCGGTCAATGGACAACCACGTCGACTATGGCGTCAGGGTAAACGGCGTAGTGTTTTCCGGGTAGGCCCACATCCACAATCGCTGTGTATACATTCACAGGCGGTGCAATATGGCGTAAAGAAGATGCTTACCAGTCACTCTGTGGCTGAGGTCCATAAGGAGAATAGAAGCAGGACAGTCGCAAACTGATGTGGCCCGAGAATTTAATGTGTATCGTTCTGTTGTTTCTCGGATGTGGCCACAATTTATGGCGACCGAAACAGTATCCCGGAGATCAGGGCATGGTCGACAACATGTGATAGCAAAAGGAGAGGACCGTTATTTGGCCGAAAGGCCACCACAGTACCGCCTAAATACTGTACGTCAACTGACATTTGACCTCGCAGCATCCACTGGAAGTGTTGTATCGAGGCAAACGGTGTACAGAAGGTAGCCTTTATTGTTGAATACCTTCTGTATGTGTACCTCTGATGCATCTTCATACGGAAACTACTCAAACAACAGCTGAAGGCATACGAGAGAGAGAGAGAGAGAGAGAGAGAGAGATTTTGTGAAATAATGCTACAAGGCTGTAGATTTAGCGTTATCTGCACCGCAGCAGGCAACTCCGAGGTTGCACTATCGGGCTGTCATCTAATATTTGCTAATCAAGTTGTCACGCCGAGTGAGCATGATGCTTAACCGGTGTTCACGTTGAGAACAGGTAGCCTTTTCAAGCTTCAGCAGACGGGTAAACTGTTACAATCTTGCACCCATGGCTTCTAAATTGTTGGTACATTTGTCCAGGACGGTGGCTCTATCTATCGCAGAAAAACGTGTTTAGTTATTCACGAAGGTCGTGGGACTCACTGCTCGCCTTGTGTGCTATTTGTAACCTCGTCTCCCAAAGAAAACAGTTGTCAAAGAAAAGCGGGATTATTTTTTACGTTCGACGTAGCTGTGTGATCTACAGCAGTTATGCAAGAACCACTGCAGGACACTAGTGTCTTCCTATCGGCCCACTTCACCTTGTAGATGTATCCCCGTGCACGAAGTGTTCAAGTTCCTACAAAGACTTGATTTCAGAGGAAATTGCCGTCCTGTTGATCATTAATAACTCTTTAATGCAACTAGCTTACTGAGTGGTTTAGCGGTGTTATTGAGCATCACGCAAAACACGCAGTGTCACGTTTCTGATCAGTCACTGGGAGCCCTTGAGTAAAATGTCTATGAATAGTTTACGCGGAACGATTTCACTGGGACGCACATGTAACTTAAGCAGTAGAGTAAGAAACTTCAGAATGAGAGTCACCAGAAGAAAATTTTATAACTATGATTTACGCAGTAAGGAGGACGCTGAAGGAACTCTTTGTTCGATCGGTTTTTGGACAGACTTACTGTTGGTCGGCCTTGGATCGTAACCACGTTGGTTAACAAGGCGAAAGAAAATTCACTGAAGAGCATGGTTGTGTGTAGTCTGCGTGAGAGCGCCACACTGATGCTCAACAAAACGCCGTGGCAGGCGCTACAAGAGGAGTTGTGTATAACATAGATCTCTCAGTACAGTATTCCTGTGGCCGAAGGTCCTCCATCAGTTAGGAAACACGTTACTTTCTCCATCGTATAGCGAAACCGAGGGTAAAGTCTGAGAAATGCCGGTGTATGTATTTCTGCATTTATTTGATATGAAAGTTTTGTCTTTTAGTGCCTGTAACACAGTCCGAATTACTACAGAAGTATGTGAAGGGTATATTCCAGTGTCTGTTGTTACATAAATTACACAGTAATACATGCTAATGAGTGAAAATGTTTTCATATATTTTCAGAAGGCGGTGCCCATCATGTCTTATATATTGGAAAAATGTAATGTTAATGCCATGAGCTGCTGATAAAATTATTTATACGTATACGTCCAGTTTCTGATGTCTGACCCTCATCAGGTTCATAAATTCACAGCATCGTGCTGTCGTCAAGCGATGTAGAATGTTGTAACTTACTAAACCGCTCAAAATATGTATATATAGAAACAGAGTGCACGGATGCACGCAGTTCACTTGTGCGTATTTTTCATGTGGGCTAGATAAACGTGAAGTGTTATTTCTCCTTGACGATCTTGTTTCAACGTAAAAAAGGTCTGACGGTAAACGCTACAGTATGGTAGAAGACATACATCATGCGGAAGTGGGTATACCTACCGCCAATACTTACTGCCGAAGGGGACGAGGATGAAATGTTTCTCGTACAAGCGGCACTCACCGCCAGACACCGAAATGTGGTTTGTCGAGTGCAGGTGTACATGCAGCTCCAGAGTTAGCGTCTGCGATCCAAGAATATCGCAATGTGGCGATAAAATTGTCGCACTATTGTGGCATACTCCTAGCTGTGCACCTTATGGCGTAACCGTGGAATCTATTTCGTACCACTACAGTTACGCCGCTGACTCAGAATGTCGTAGCGGCTCTTAACGGCACCCACCAGACGGCGGCGAGTCCCGACCTGTTGACGCGACTGCGGCAGCGCATTCTTCAGTAATGCACCCATTACAACGGCTCTAACGGCCGAATAACAACGCGCAGTTACAACGTTCCTGAAGCATTCGCTGTAGCCACACAAATCGGGATTCGTAGCTGCCCATTTTCGGTGACAGTCCCGGGCAGCTTTTGTTAACAGTCCACGGCTGAGAGGCCAGGGCAAAATAAACGTGACTCAGAAAATATTTACAATGAAAGTCGAGGAGAGTTATCTGGTGTTCGAGCTCTTTTCGGATACTTGGGGATTTTATACGCTACAGAACCCGTTTCACAATATTTTGCCACTAAGTTTTACATTGTATTGCTTCTGCCAAAACACTTCCAGTCCTGAACTCTTGAGCAAGCATTCCCCCACACGTGTGCTTCGTCTTACACTCGACAATGAAGACGCGCTAGTTTATTCTTAGCACAACTTTCCTTTGCATTCAGCTAGTCATTAAACGAGCCTTTTCCTCTCATCAGACGTAATAGAGCAGCAAAGTATTCAGGACAGAGCATGTGGGAGATGCGTATGCACAGAAATTTGGCAGCAACCGATTGCTGCATCGAAATCACGGTTTCCAATATTTTCTGTGGCGAGCTGTTATCCTATTCATTAAAAAGCGTCATTTCCACATCAGTCTTTTTAATATGTTTCGCACCAGTTTCATTTGACGACCGTTCATAAAACTACTAATTGCTATTTCGTGGCGGCCGCGGTGGTCTCGCGGTTCTAGGCGCGCAGTCCGGAACCGTGCGACTGCTGCGGTCGCAGGTTCGAATCCTGCCTCGGGCGTGGATGTGTGTGATGTCCTTAGGTTAGTTAGGTTTAAGTAGTTCTAAGTTCTAGGGGACTGATGACCACAGCTGTTAAGTCCCATAGTGCTCAGAGCCATTTGAACCATTTGCTATTTCGTTTCCTGTTGACGCAGACGTCTTCGGAGATAAAATGACAACAGTTTCAAGGGCAGCTTCAAGGGTTCTGGGGGCTTTACGTGACGAATCGTCAGATCCATATATTCTGTGCCGTGGATGCAATGGCCGTTTTATCTCCGAAGCTGTTTCCCGCAGTCAGAGATAATTCGTCAGGAAATAGTTTTGTATGTAGACCACTGCGTGTCAGCCCAAAAGTCTTAACTGAAGTAATCACCGGCAGTGAAAGTGTGCATTGTATGAACCTCATAAAGGTTTAACCTCAGTATACAATGTAAACATGTTTTTAGAGACTATGAAAGTCGTGTTGCCTACTAATATGCCCTTCTTTTCTGTTGCAGGTGAGTGGATCTCCACAAAAGTGAGAGAATTACGTCTGTGCCAACCGCACAGCTGACGAGAATTGCTCAGGGAAGCAGGGTCGTTCGTCCGTAAAATCTGAATCACACTACGCAGGTAATTAATAGGTGCATTTAAGGCTAGAAGATAACGTAAGACCCTGTTGCGAGTTGCACAGTCACTTTCAGCAAGCACTTTTTGGTACCATATGTTAAACCGTTTTAATAATAAAGAGGGAACTTCACCCTAGTTGAGACTCGTCGCTTATTTTGACGCAGCCTTACGCCAAAAATAGTCCATGAACTGTTGGAAATGAAAGTCAGGATCGGTTTTGTCGTCAAAGATTTTACGCGAGTGTTTCAGTGTAATAAACTTCAATGTTTGAAAGGAAGCAACTTCGCCAGTGTGAACATCTGAAACTATTTGTACAGTATCGGCCTTCTGGTATTTCTGCGACCTACAGGTACGTTAAGGAGAAGTCTTTTTTTTTTTAATTTGGGAAAAGGTGGTAATCTGTGAATGTGACATTAGGGCAGTAAGAAGATAACTTGCTAATTAGAAGAGTAGTCACTTTTTTCAGTTTAATTTATGCCAGTTATCATTTTTCCGGCCTTTTTCACTGAAGTTAACGCCCGTAGAAATTTGTTCCCAGTTTGTCGATACAAAGCTTCCTTGTTTACTATTGTGGACGGAAGCTGTATAAATTTCGACTAAACTTGGTTGACATATAACTAACAATATGGGATGATGATATGGGTGTCTTTATAACTATAGGCACAAAAATGCGCCCGCCGGAGTGATCGAGCTGTTCTAGGCGCTACTGCCTCTAACTGCGCGGCAGATACGGTCGTAGGTTCGAGTCCTGCCTCGGGCATTGATGTGTCTGATGTCCTTAGGCTACTTAGGTTTAAGTAGTTCTAAATTCTAGGGGACTGATAACCTGAGAAGTTAAGTCCCATAGTGCTCAGAGCCATTCGAACCACAAAAATGCATATTTGACAGCACAATTTTGCTTCACCAACTCCATGGCTTACGAATTGTTGTAGAGTTTAATTATTAAATCCCTTAAACACTGATAAGTAGCCGTTTCTGTTAGAGCTTTGCATTGAATTTTCATTTGATCTGCTGCGCTGTTTTGTTTTGTTTTCATTATTTGACAAGCTGTGTTTTCCTTCTTTTTTTTTAAGTTTATATACAGGGAGCGAAAGGCTATTTACAATTTGTATAGAAACCAGATTGCAGTTATAAGAGTCAAGGGGCGTGAAAGGGAAGCAGCGGATGGGAAAGGAGTGAGACAGGGTTGTAGCCTCTCCCCGATGTTACTCAATCTGTATATTGAGCAAGCAGTAATAGAAACAAAAGAAAAATTCGGAGTACGTATTAAAATCCATAGAGAAGAAATAAAAACTTTGAGGTTTTGCCGATGACACTGTAATTCTGTCAGAGACAGCAAAGGACTTGGAAGAGCAGTTGAACGGAATGCGCAGCGTCTTGAAAGGAGGATATAAGAAGAACATCAACAAAAGGAAAACGAGTCTCAGGACTGAAGACCACAACAACAAACAACATGTTCGGATGCTCAATTCTGATGACACAGTTATCGTTAATAATAGGCGGGAGAAGTCGTGTGCGTCACCTATATGACACGTGTAAATTTTTTCTTTGTGCTATCGAATCATAAAGTGTTCGTGTATCTTAATCTGGACGCGAAGATTGGGGGCGAGTCTAGCATGTGTCTAAATGAGCAAGGAAACACAGTCAGGAGGCTGGCCGTTGTACCAGACCGACGTTAGCTCACCCACCGCGCGGGTTGGATTCGTGTCGGTCTCAGCTCCCAGTCTCGTAAGGTAGCGCGTTGTGCGTTAAGCTATGGGAGTAGGAGCTTTTGGGAAACTTGCGATCTGGCCTGAGGTATTTTGATCTTCTGCCTCGACAGAGATTGCTCAGTTACTGGATAAAATTGCTTGTATAAAGTAACCGACGCCAAGCAGTGCAATGCTTTCACGTTATATTTGATGGCTTCAGTTCGTGCGTACCGTCCACTGCAAGACACGTTATGTCACTGTCGATAAGAAGTGGCCCTGAGGGGCAGCAGATGTTCAGAACTGAAACTGAATGTGAAGCATGGTGTCATGTGTTGTTATCTGCTTGAATTAACAAAAGAAAATTGTTGCTATTAAAATTGTTGCCTATCAGAGGCAAACGTAAATTGCAGTAAAAAATAAATAAAAAAGACCTAGTTATATATGTAGATAATAGTAATAATAAGTTCGTATCACTTAATGGCATGTTGCAAGTGTTTCTAGTGGGCGCCATTTGAGCGACTTGCGTGCCGCTAACCAATCCCAGTTATCCTACCGGGGAGCAGGACCTACAGTTTAACGCGGAATCCAAACCATGTGTTATTTCTGGCGACGCCTCGCCTCGTTTAGAGGTGAAGGCAATACTGAAAAATCCGTAGTCCGTCCCCGCGACTTCTCAATTTCCAGACACTTTCCCGCTACGTTACCAGACGCTACATGCATCCAGTATTTCTTGAGTCATCGGTCTCCTGACTGGTTTAATGCGGCCCACGACGAATTCCTCTCCTGTGCCGACCTCCTCATCTCAGGGTAGCACTTGCAGCTTACGTCGTCAATTATTTGTTGGATGTATTCTTCCTCTGCAGTTTATGGCCTCTACAGCTCCCTCTAGCGGTTCAAATAGTTTTGAGCACTATGGGACTTAACATCTTAGGTCATCAGTCCCCTAGAACTTAGAACTACTTAAACCTAACTAACCTAAGGACATCACACACATCCATGACCGAGGCAGGATTCGAACCTGAGACCGTAGCAGTCCCGCGGTTCCGGACTGCAGCGCCTAGAACCGCACGGCCACTGTGGCAGGCGCTCCCTCTAGTAACAAAGGAGTTACTCCATGATACCTTAACACATGTCCTATCATTCTGTCTCTTCTCCTTGTTAGTGTTTTCCATACGTTCTTTTCCTCGCCAATTCTCCGGAGAACCTCCTCATTCCTTACCTTGTCAGTCCATCTTCTGTAGCAGCACATCTCAAACGTTTCTCTTCTGTTCTGGTTTTCATACAGCCAATGTTTCACTAGCATGCAATGTTTTTCTCCAAACGTACATTCTCATAAATTTTTTCCTGAAATTAAGACCTATGCTTAGTACTGGAACACTTCTCTTGGCCAGGAATTCCCTTTTTGGCAGTGCTAATCTGCTTTTGGTGTCCACCTTGCTCGGTCCGTCCGTCTACTGGCTAGGTAGCTGAATTCCTTAACACCATCTACATTATGATCAGCAACCCTGATGTTACGGAACCGCGCGACTGCTACGGTCGCAGGTTCGCATCCTGCCTCGGGCATGGATGTGTGTGATGTCCTTAGGTTAGTTAGGTTTAAGTAGTTCTAAGTTCTAGGGGACTGATGACCAGAGTAGTTAAGTCCCATAGTGCTCAGAGCCATTTGAACCTTGAACCCTTATGTTAAGTTTCTCCCTGTTCTCATTTCTACGACTTCTCATTACTTTAGTCTTTCTTCGATTTACTCTCAGTCCATATTCTGTACTCATTAGACATTTCATTCCACTCAGCAAGTGCTGTAATTCTTCTATGTCACTTAACATAACAATGTCATCATCGAACCGTATCATTGATATTCTTTAACCTTGAATTTTAATTACACTCCTGGACCTTCTTTTTATTTCCATCATTGTTCATCGACGTACAGATTGAACAGTAGGGACGAAACACTGCATCCCTGTCTTACATCCTCCTTAATCCGAGCACTTCGTTCTTCGTCTTCCATTCAAAGATCATACTGTGCCAACAGTTAACATGCGAGAGCGTACGGAGCTAGGTCTGCACGATTTATAGGCAGAGGTGCATACAACTTGCCTACTTCGCTTAGCAAAGGCTAAGGCGACAGCATGAACGTCTGACCACGAAGTTGAAATAGAATAAATAAATTTGCCAAAACTTGGGAGCAGCGGATCCAACACGGGGGATAAACGCGAGGAAAGAGAGAGAATGGTGTACAAAAAGTGTATATTATGTTAAATCTGAGCTACCTTTCAGTATGCGTAAATATACATTAAAACGGAAAGAAATGCAGAATAAAATGTGCGGGCAGCTTTGTGGAAAGTGGAACGTGTCTGAGCTATGAGGCCGTTAGGAGACGGGTCGGAGCGCTAATATATGTGTGTGTGTGTGTGTGTGTGTGTGTGTGTGTGTGTGTGTGTGTGTGTGCGTGTGCCGCCACACAGAGGCCTGATTCACTGGCGCCGTTTCAAAGTGGCACGCCGACGGCACAGCCTACCTCGCTCCTGCCACACAGCGAGGGCGCGTCGCTCCCCGTTACAGTAGCTGCAGCACCTCTCTTAGACCGTTATCTCTGATTGCACTCAGACATTACCTAGTGCGCTACATATTCTCTAAACTGTCCCAACAAATCCCCATGAACCGTGGTCGGGCACTAGCCTTCCCTACAGCTGATCCTGAGTGCTCACTCCGTGTCATGTCGTCTCGTCAGCATTGCGACTAGATTACACTACTGGCCATTAAAACTGCTACACCAAGAAGAAATGCAGATGATAAACGGGTATTCATTGGACAAATATATTATGCTAGAACTGACAAGTGATTACATTTTCACGCAACTTGGGTGCATAGATCCTGAGAAATCAGTACCCAGAACAACCACCTCTGGCCGTAATAGCGGCCTTGATACGCCTGGGTATTGAGTCCAATAGAGCTTTGATGGCGTGTACAGGTAAAACTGCCCATGTAGCTTCAACACGATACCACAGTTCATCAAGAGTAGTAACTGGCGTATTGTGACGAGCAAGTTGCTCGATCACCATTCACCAGACGTTTTCAATTGGTGAGAGATCTGGAGAATTTGCTGGCCAGCGAAGCAGTCGAACATTTTCTGTATTCAGAAAGGCTCGTACAGGACCTGCAACAAGCGGTCGTGGATTATCCTGCTGAAAAGTAGGGTGTCACAGGGATCGAATGAAGGGTAGAGCCACGGGTCGTAACACATCTGAAATGTAACGTCCACTGTTCAAAGTGCCGTCAATGCGAACGATAGCTGACCGAGACGTGTTACCAATGGCACCCCTTACCATCACACCGGGTGATACGCCAGTATGGCGATGACGAATACACGCTTCCAATGTGTGTTCACCCTGATGTCGCCAAACACGGATGCGGCCATCTTGATGGTGTAAACAGAACCTGGATTCATCGGATAAAATCAAGTTTTGCCATTCGTGCACCCAGGTTTGTCGTTGAGTACACCATCGCAGGCGCTCCTGTCTGTAATGCAGCGTCAAGGGTAACCACAGCCATGGTCTCAGAGCTGATAGTCCATCCTGCTGCAAACGTCGTCGAACTGTTCGTGCAGATGGTTGTTGCCTTGCAAACGTCCCCATCTGTTGACTCAGGGATCGAGACGTGGCTGCACGATCCGTTACAGACATGCGGATAAGATGCCTGTCATCTCGACTGCTAGTGATAAGAGGCCGTTGGGATCCAGCACAGCGTTCCGTATTATCCTCCTGAACCCACCGATTCCATATTCTGCTAACAGTCATTGTATCTCGACCAACGCGAGCAGCAATGTCGCGATACGATAAACCGCAATCACGATAGGCTACAATCCGACCTTTATCAAAGTCGGAAACGTGATGGTACGCATTTCTCCTCCTTACACGAGGCATCACAATAACATTTTGCCAGCAACGCAGGTAAACTGCTGTTTGTGTATCAGAAATCGGTTGGAAACTTTCCTCTTGTCAGCACGTTGTAGGTGTCGGCACCGGCGCCAACCTTGTGTGAATGCTCTGAAAAGCTAATCATTTTCATTACACAGCATCTTCTTCCTGTCGGTTAAATTTCGCGTCTGTAGCACGCCATCTTTTTGGTGTAGCAATTTTAATGGTCAATTTTAATTGACGTGGCTGAGTTCAACAGCTTATCGCTAACAAAGTATTCGAACATTATGGAACTGTTTCTTCCTTCCGACCTCGTTAACATATTATTATCCGCATTTGAAGCTAATTCTCATTCGTTCTGTAAAACAGGAATTTAGTCGAAGTCGTTCTGAATCCCATTAAATTGTACAGTCACCCTTCGACGATATTTTCCCCTTGGACAACGGCGCCAACTGCAGTTTCACATTGCTGCCACCCTATTTCATAGACGGTTTTCAGAGCTGCAACAAACGTACACACGCTACCTTCGCTGCCAAATTCCGTTATTTACATCAGAATTATCTTATTTCAGACTAGGTACAACTTTTGCAACGCCTAAAACCCACGGGCGCGTCGTTTACATAATTCTTTGTAAGTCTGCGAAACGAAAAACATCAGCAGGGATCAGTTTGTAGATACGAAAGTAACGTCAAGAGTTCCATTTTTATTTTTTTCACAACTTTTCACACCAATATTCAAGAAAGGCAGTAGGTGTAATCCATTAAATTACAACTCATTTCATTAACATCGATATGCAGCAGGTTTCTGCAACGTATATTGTTCGAACATTATTGACAGTTGGTCAACATAGATTTAGAGAAGATCGTTCTTGTGAACCACAACTAGCTCTTTACACACACGAGGTGTTGAGTGCTATTGACAAGGGATTTCAAACTAATTCTGTATTTCTGGACTTCAAAAACACTTTTGACATTGTACACGCAAGTGGTTTGTAGTGGAATTTGCTTGCTTATGGCACTGATGTGTGATTTGCAGAGTATCTACATCTACATGACTACTCTGCAATTCACATTTAAGTGCTTGGCAGAAGGTTCATCGAACCACAATCATACTGTCTCTCTACTATTCCACTCCCGAACAGCGAGCGGGAAAAACGAACACCTAAACCTTTCTGTTCGAGCTCTGATTTCTCTAATTTTATTTTGATGATCATTCCTACCTATGTAGGTTAGGCTCAACAAAATATTTTCGCATTCGGAAGAGAAAGTTGGTGACTGAAATTTCGTAACAAAGGTCTCGCCGTGACGAAAAACGTCTATGCTGTAATGACTTCCATCCCAACTCGTGTATCATATCTGCCACACTCTCTCCCCTATAACGCGATAATACAAAACGAGCTGCCCTTTTTTGCACCCTTTCGATGTCCTCCGTCAATCCCACCTGATAAGGATCCCACACCGCGCAGCAATATTCTAACAGAGGACGAACGAGTGTAGTGTAAGCTGTCTCTTTAGTGGACTTGTTGCATCTTCTAAGTGTCCTGCCAATGAAACGCAACCTTTGGCTCGCCTTCCCGACAATATTACCTATGTGGTCCTTCCAACTGAAGTTGTTCGTAATTTTAACACCCAGGTAATTAGTTGAATTGACAGCCTTGAGAATTGTACTATTTATCGAGTAATCGAATTCCAACGGATTTCTTTTGGAACTCATGTGGATCATCTCACACTTTTCGTTATTTAGCGTCAACTGCCACCTGACACACCATACAGCAATCTTTTCTAAATCGCTTTGCAGCTGATACTGGTCTTCGGATGACCTTACTAGACGGTAAATTACAGCATCATCTGCGAACAGTCTAAGAGAACTGCTCAGATTGTCACCCAGGTCATTTATAAAGATCAGGAACAGTAGAGGTCCCAGGACGCTTCCCTGGGGAACACCTGATACCACTTCAGTTTTACTCGATGATTTGCCGTCTATTACTACGAACTGCGACCTTCCTGACAGGAAATCACGAATCCAGTCGCACAACTGAGACGATACCCAATAGGTCCGCAGCTTGATTAGAAGTCGCTTGTGAGGAACGGTGTCAAAAGCTTTCCGGAAATCTAGAAATACGGAATCAACTTGAGATCCCCTGTCGATAGCGGCCATTACTTCGTGCGAATAAAGAGCTAGCTGCGTTGCACAAGAGCAATGTTTTCTGAAGCCATGCTGATTACGTGTCAATAGATCGTTCCCTTCGAGGTGATTCATAATGTTTGAATACAGTATATGCTCCAAAACCCTACTGCAAACCGACGTCAATGATATAGGTCTGTAGTTAAATGGATTACTCCTACTACCCTTCTTGAACACTGGTGCGACCTGCGCAATTTTCCAACCTGTAGGTACACATCTATCGGTGAGCGAGCGGTTGTATATGAGTGCTAAGTAGGGAGCTATAGTATCAGCGTAATCTGAAAGGAACCTAATCGGTATACAATCTGGACCTGAAGACTTGGCCGTATCAAGCGATTTGAGTTGCTTCGCAACCCCTAAGGTATCTACTTCTAAGAAACTCATGCTAGCAGATGTTTGTGTTTCAAATTCTGGAATATTCCATTCGTCTTCCCTGGTGAAGGAATTTCGGAAAACTGCGTTCAATAACTCCGCTTTAGCGGCACAGTCGTCGATAACAGTACCATCGGCACTGCGCAGCGAAGGTACTGACTGCGTCTTGCCGCTTGTGTACTTTACATACGACCAGAATTTCTGCGGATTTTCTACCAAATTTCGAGACAATGTTTCGTTGTGGAACCTATTAAAGGCATCTCGCATCGAAGTACGTGCCAAATTTCGCGCGTCTGTAAATTTTAGCACATCTTCGGGATTTCGCGTTCTTCTGAACTTCGCATGCTTTTTCCGTTGCCTCTGCAACAGCGTTCGGACCTTTTTTGTGTACCATGGGGGATCCGTTCCATCTCTTACCAATTTATGAGGTATGAATCTCTCAATTGCTGTTGCTACTATATCTTTGAATTTGAGCCACATCTCGTCTACATTCGCATAGTCAGTTCGGAAGGAATGGAAATTGTCTTTTAGGAAGGCTTCTAGTGGCACTTCATCCGCTTTTTTAAATAAAATATCTATGTAGATGTAGACATTCACTACTACTGAGAGTCGATAGCGGTCTGTTGCAGAACAAAGTTTGTTCTTTTTATCCAAATATCCCAATAGGTTGGGAGTAGTGTTTGTAAGTGCAAGTGTGAGTACACGCACGCGGTTTCAGCAAAATATTCCAGTATTTTGTGTGTGTGTGTGTGTGTGTGTGTGTGTGTGTGTGTGAGTGAGAGAGAGTGTGAGTGAGAGAGAGTGTGAGTGAGAGAGAGTGTGAGTGAGAGAGAGTGTGAGTGAGAGAGAGTGTGAGTGAGAGAGAGAGTGTGAGTGAGAGAGAGAGTGTGAGTGAGAGAGAGAGTGTGAGTGAGAGAGAGAGTGTGAGTGAGAGAGAGAGAGTGTGAGTGAGAGAGAGAGAGTGTGAGTGAGAGAGAGAGAGTGTGAGTGAGAGAGAGAGAGTGTGAGTGAGAGAGAGAGTGTGAGTGAGAGAGAGAGAGTGTGAGTGAGAGAGAGAGAGTGTGAGTGAGAGAGAGAGAGTGTGAGTGAGAGAGAGAGAGTGTGAGTGAGAGAGAGAGAGTGTGAGTGAGAGAGAGAGAGTGTGAGTGAGAGAGAGAGAGTGTGAGTGAGAGAGAGAGAGTGTGAGTGAGAGAGAGAGAGTGTGAGTGAGAGAGAGAGAGTGTGAGTGAGAGAGAGAGAGTGTGAGTGAGAGAGAGAGAGTGTGAGTGAGAGAGAGAGAGTGTGAGTGAGAGAGAGAGAGTGTGAGTGAGAGAGAGAGAGTGTGAGTGAGAGAGAGAGAGTGTGAGTGAGAGAGAGAGTGTGAGTGAGAGAGAGAGTGTGTGAGTGAGAGAGAGAGTGTGTGAGTGAGAGAGAGAGTGTGAGTGAGAGAGAGAGTGTGAGTGAGAGAGAGAGTGTGAGTGAGAGAGAGAGTGTGAGTGAGAGAGAGAGTGTGAGTGAGAGAGAGAGTGTGAGTGAGAGAGAGAGTGTGAGTGAGAGAGAGAGTGTGAGTGAGAGAGAGAGTGTGAGTGAGAGAGAGAGTGTGAGTGAGAGAGAGAGTGTGAGTGAGAGAGAGAGTGTGAGTGAGAGAGAGAGTGTGAGTGAGAGAGAGAGTGTGAGTGAGAGAGAGAGTGTGAGTGAGAGAGAGAGTGTGAGTGAGAGAGAGAGTGTGAGTGAGAGAGAGTGTGAGAGAGAGAGTGTGAGAGAGAGAGTGTGAGTGAGAGAGTGTGAGTGAGAGAGTGTGAGTGAGAGAGAGTGTGAGTGAGAGAGAGTGTGAGTGAGAGTGTGAGTGAGAGAGAGAGAGAAGGGGGTGGAAATGGAGAGGAAGATAATAGTGACATTGTCCTTGTCATTTTTAGTTATAATTATCAGGGAATAAGCATGCAAACACGCACAGAGTAGAACATTTCCTTGAACTCACTAAACGATTTATTATTTATATAGGTTTTTTCAGGCAATTTTCAACAGTCGATATGTTCATCAAGAAGATCATGGCACTGAAATGCATTATTAGCAGTACCGGTTTCGGCCGTAAGCCAACATCTAGTACGAAAATCACTTATTACATTTCATTTGTCATGAATGAAATGTCTGATTTTCGTACCACATGCTGGCTTACAGCCGAAAATGGTAGTGCTAACAAAATTCAGTTAACGCAGTTCAGTGTCATAGTTTTTTGAAACAATTTATTATTGAGACAGGGAAAACTATCATCTTAAGTCGTAAATAATGTATAACGAAGATATCGAAAAGAAAATTGATCAAATTAATAGTTAAAAACCACTTGATGAATTTTTATGCCTACGGCATTTGAAGTGTGGCGGGGGGGGGGGGGGGGGGGGGGATGGCGCAAAAAAAGTGAACAGCAAGAAATAAGAGGCTTTAGCGTCCCGTCGTCGACGAGATCATTGTGGACGGAACAGCAACTCGCATTGGAGGAGGCTTGGAAAGGAAAACGGCCGTGTCCTGACAATCGAACTATTCCGGCATTTGCCTTTAAGGGAAATCCTGCAAAGTGTAAATCTGGATGGCCCGACGGGGATTCGAAAGGCCGTCCTCCGGAATGTAAGCCTCGTCCTCGCACTGCGCCACCTCTCCCGGTACAGACGAGAGAAGGATTCAGCATGCTTCTCGCTCGCTGTCCTTCCACGTCAGACACCGACTTTGCTCTTGATTTCAAGCTAAAAAGCTGCTGTGTCAACATTAGAACAAATACTGCCTGGTTCACGATATACAATGTAAGCAACATTTTTAGTAAGTTGCAGCTCTGCCTAAGATGTCGGAATACATCGAAACGCTCACACAACGAGAGCGCCTATGGAGCAATCTCCTTGGCCTCGGAGAAAGAAGCATTGATCTGTCCTTGGGACTCCTATTGAACGGTAAGGAGAACGCTGCACCAGGGACTTGGAATGCATCCCTAGAAAGTGTCGTTGGTGCAACAACTTAACTACATGGACTGTGGAAACACGGCGTGTCATGCAACTGTTGTGTTGTTCATCGATAAGTAGCGTCTCTGAGGCTGTAAATAAATAAATGTTTTGGAATTTATTGGCTCTAAGCACTATGGGACTTAACATCTGAGGTCATCAGTAACTTAGACTTGAACTACTTAAACCTAACTAACCTAAGGACGTCACACACACCCATGCCCGATGTAGGATTCGAATCTGCGACCGTAGCAGCCGCGGGTTCCGCACTGGAGCGCCTAGAACCGCTCGGCCACGGCGGCCGGTGGGATTTATTGTTAGGGAATCCTCATTAAATTGACAATCGTCGACCACACTACCCGCAACACTGCAGCCCAATGTAGCGAGAGGGGTCCACAGTTTAATGAGGAAAGTCGTTCACGTCGATGTCGTTAGAAAGGCCACAGGAGCACATTTGGAAGCGAGCGGAGTAAA
This sequence comes from Schistocerca gregaria, assembly GCF_023897955.1. Taxonomy (NCBI): domain Eukaryota; kingdom Metazoa; phylum Arthropoda; class Insecta; order Orthoptera; family Acrididae; genus Schistocerca; species Schistocerca gregaria. Next base: position 798,630,437 of record NC_064921.1, on the reverse strand, counting down.
GAAGTGGTCGTCTTACGTTGAAGAAACTCTCCTCTCCTCCCCGTCCCACCGCCCTCACCCTCCCCACGCATTCACCGAAAATGATTGGTGCCTAAATCAGTATCGACAGAGCGCGATTCGAGTAACCGCTCTCACGGAATAAGAAATCTTTGAAGGAACAAGGTACGAAGAAAATTACTGCTGTAGATCGAAATTGTAAATGCAGAGAATTTTCATTGCCTAATGAAATCGGATGGCCAGTGCTTGCGGTTTTTCTTTCTCTGAGTACCTAAGGGCTGAAGTCATGTCACATGTCCCACGAAGTACTGAATAACAAGGATGATTTGGGACTTGAGGCTACGCCCGTGGATATTACCCTTTAAATAGCAAGTAGAACACTTTGCTTACAACCACGTGTGTCGTTTATTTTATCCATGATCCGATCCATGGACTTCGTCAATTTTTGTATGTCCATCCTGGTAGCTGTGGAAGTCTGGGGTACTAGGGCCGTTCACTATTCCAAGAAAATGAAACATCTACAGCTGTCCTTAAAGCGTCATTTATTGTGTAGCTATCAGTTTCAGCGCTTCAGTGCACCATATTCAGGCCTTAGCTGATGCTCGATCCATATATACGATGCATCAATGGCCAGCATAACTGGTTTACGCAGAGTACCTATAACTGTGATGTCTCTCCAACCATCAATTTATCTTATCACGTGTAAAGGTGTTTTTACATCAGTGACGGTTACGCTACATTAATTTCATGGGTCCCGTTCAAAATGTTGTCATGAAGACCAAGATTATATGGTTCAAATGGCTCTGAGCATTATGGGACTTAACATCTGAGGTCATCAGTCCCCTAGAACTTAGAACTACTTAAACCTAACTAACCTAAGGACGTCACACAACACCCAGTCATCACGAGGCAGAGAAAATCCCTGACCTCAAGATTAAATCATCAGAGATGAAACACTTGAAGATGAGGTATAAGCAGCATTTAAACATGTGGTGAATAATTTGTTTTTTTACGCCAATCAACGTGTTTTATTCCTGATCCAGTTGAAGAAAGCGACACGGAAAGAAGTTCTTGGAAAACAGGAACTGCGCGTATTCGAAAAACCTTGTGAGAACGTGTGAAGTGTTATTTGTGGATGGCTGAGATAAGTGATCGTAGAGTTTGGTGGTGTTTTTGTGTAGGATGATGATGATGATGATGATGATGATGATGATGATGATGATTTAGAAAACATCGTTCTTGTGAAAGACAACTCGCTCTTTATTCGCATGATGTGCTGAGTGCTATTGACAAAGGACTTCACATCGATTCCGTATTTCTGGATATCCGAGAGGCTTTACCACACAAGCGGCATCGTGTAACTTCGGTTTCACGATAAAGCAGTCAAATCTGAAGGCCGTAAATTCAACTAAATACCTAGGAATTACAATTACGAACAACTTAAATTGCAAGGAATACATAGAAAATAAAGGCTAACCAAAGACTGCGTTTTATTGGCAGGACAATTAGAAAATGTAATAGATCTACTAAAGTGAGTGCCTACACTACGCTTGACCGTCCTCTTTTAGAATACTGCTACTCGGTGCGGGATCCTTACCAGATAGGATTGACGGTAAAGTTCAAAGAAGGGCAGCACATTTTGTATTATCGCGAAATATGGGAGAGGGTGTCACTGAAATGATACAGGATTTGGGCTGGGCATAATTAAAACAAAGGCGTTTTTCGTTGCGACAGAATCTTCCAATCACCAACTTTCTCCACTGAATGCGAAAATATTTTGTTGACACCGACCTACGTAGGGAGAAACGACCACCACCAGGGAAATCAGAGCTCGTACGGGAAGATACAGGTGTTCGTTCTTTCCTCGCGCTATACGACATTGGAATAGAAGAGAATTGTGAATGTGGATCGATGAACCCTCTGCCAGGCACTTAAATGTTGTTTTGCAGATGTGGATATAGAAGATGAGGGAGAGGGTGAAGCCCATCGCCGACACGTTGCCTACTCCTCTCTAATATCATCAAGGAGGCCACTGAGCTTAAGGTCGCCACTCGACGGACGGATCGCCATCAGCGCTGTCGCATACCCTCACTTCATGAGACACTGTGGGTATGCTTGCAATTTAATTCAGAAATTTGGAGAAAGTTGGTGTGAGAACACTTTTCTCGGCCACAAGCTCTGGTTATAGAAATTACATCGACAACCAACGTTCGAACAGGCTGCCTCTGACTGGAGTGCAACAGCCTATTGTCAGCTGACGACTTCGGCTACCTGTATCGTTGCCGGTTGAACAAGTAATAACAAAAACGCAGATGCGTTCAGCAGCTCGGGCTTATAGCCAGCTCACTAATTCCAGCATATGTCATTCGTCATTATTTTTACAGTTGTTACACACGCTTCCGATTCCTGCAAGTATGGTTGCACACGTGGCCATTGCACGTTTAAAATCTACATTAGTGTCCGAACGAAGGTTCGACTCGCGACTTCAGCATCTAGAACTCGAGACTATATGGTCAGCTTAGGGCAGCACATGTGTGACATGAAAGAGTCGGTGGTGGTGAATTATGATAACAATCAAATAACTTTTTTAATGTGGTAAATTTATCCTTCACAAAACTTTAATATTTAATTGTGGGTTTATGGGAGCCATACGAACAGCCATGTGCACTTCCGGGATTCGGGAGGGCTCGCCGGTGCCAGATAGAATATGCCCGGCAGATTAAAGACAAAGACGAAGGGCGGGTGTGGCAGTCAGCCTGGATCTGGCATTTAGGCTGTTTTCCTCACCGGAGTAGGTGAATACCGGTCTGGCGCCCACGATCTGCCGCATTTACACGATTCGCAAATGTTTCAGAAACGTCCACACATTTTCACATGGGATAACATTAGGAGCAGACAGATGTATACACAAGTTCCTTCCCAGAGACGGGTGAGGTAGGTACGGGGGGGGGGGGGGGGGGAGAGAGTTAGTGATAAAAAGGTTAAACGTTGTCTGGCCACCATCTACTACTAACATTTCCAAATCCAGACTAACTTGTCGATTTACTGTTTAATACTAAAATAGGGTCACAATATTTATGTGATATGAGTGGTAATTCAAGCCACAGAGAACCTGCATTTCGGGAAAATAACATGACCGGCCGTTGTGGCCGAGCGGTTCTAGGCGCTTCCGCCTGGAACCTCGCGACCGCTACAATCGCAGGTTCGAATCCTGCCTCGGGCATGGATGTGTGTGACGTCCTTAGGTTAGTTAGGTTGAAGTAATTCTAAGTTCTAGGGGACTGATGACCTCAGATGTTAAGTCCCATAGTGCTCAGAGCCATCTGAACCATTTAAAAATAACATGTACGGTGACGTTTTTTGGAGGATAGCGTAAGGGGCAATGATACAGATGATTGTAGGTGTGTTATTGACCTGGAAACGTTAGGGGAAGGAGTTATAGTAAATGAGTACGGATCCGGAATCAAGATTAGTGGGTAGTGGAGGAAGAGAAACCACCTCGATGTGAAGAGGAAAACAGAATGTCAGGTCAGGAAGGATGTCCTCCGACATTGGGAGTTGGTTTAAGTTATCTCCTTGGATGATGTGGACATATCACTGATGTCTCAAGACGTGTATAGGAACGGGTCGAAACACAGTTCAACGAACAGAAAATGTGAGTAGGTAAGACTAGTAGCGCATCTATTGTCTACAAGAAGAGCGCACTTTACCTGCAGCTGAGGACAATAGCAATGGTTATTAATGTGCGATAGCAGGCAGCGGACAGCGAGTCTCGTCGTGTCGTCGGGGCGGACAAAAGCGGGACGGGACGCTGTCACCGCGGGGACATGACGTGCGTTGCCGCGTGTGCCTGCCGGGCTGCCGGCCGCACGCACGTCACGTAGAGCGGCACACATGTAGCACACATGCGGCAGCGCACCGGCCGCGGAGATTGTCTGCGCCATTTGCAAGTCTCAGCAGGGCGGCATCTGCAGCAGTTTATGCGCGTCCGTACAGCGAGCGCAGAATTGCCTTTGATCCCTCGGTAAAGCCTGAGACATTGGGAAATGACAAAACGAGTTCCATGAATTGCCGCATATTGTTTCTGCAGACAAGAGCACGAATGCTGCATGTGCAAATACTCCGTATAGTTTGTTTGTCAACGTAGGCGACAGACATTTCCCAGTTAAACGCATATTTGTCTAAAAAGCTGAGTTCCCCAGCGGTGGAAGCCGCTTTTTGAAACTCTCTCTACAGTGATGTGGGATAAGGCCCCAGGTATTACACCCTGCAGCCATTCACCCTGGAGGACCCTTGTTTTTGCGAGAAATCGACGAAAACATTTTTTGTCGGAATTTCGTTTGATGCTCTAAAAGATCAAGTACATTGTCTTCTACGAGCTAGTTGCTCAGCGTAATGATAATGGTAATGATGCTAACATCATATGCAAGAGATTCTGGTTTCGAAACTCAAGTGCCTCGAAATTTTTTCATTTGTAAATCATTACCGGAATGACATTGATCATTATTTTTATTGAGTTAATACGTTTAAATGTATTTTTTTATTTATCGTCCTTTGTCACGTCATTGCAATCACCGTATTAACGTTTCGAATAGAACTCGTTTTTAATTTTCGAGTTGGAATCTTTGTTCATATGGAGTTAATTAAGTTTTTAGTTATGTGTCATAATATTTAAACAACTGAAATTGACGATCTATCGATTAAAAAAACAAAAAACGAGGTAATCTATTTTTCCTTGTAGTGGTGTCAAAAATGTATTTTTCGTTACGAGATGTACATTTTCTTGGATGGTAATCATCATATAAGGATTTAAAACATAAATTCTTGTAGCACTATGAGCAGCCGGCCTGTGTGGCTGAGCGGTTCTAGGCGCTACAGTCTGGAACTGCGCGACCACTACGGTCGCAGGTGCGAATCCTGCCTCGGGCATGGATGTGTGTGACGTCCTTAGGTCAGTTAGGTTTCAGTAGTTCTAAGTTCTGGGGCACTGATGACCTCAGATGTTAAGTCCCATAGTGCTCAGAGCCATTTGAACCATTTTTGAACTATGAGCAAACTAACGCAGAAATAGATTTAAAGAAAGAACAGATTATAATAGAAGCGAAATTGAACGAAAATGAGAAATACAAATAATGAATGCAATAACTTGGACGAAAATATGGGATGAAATTGATGTTAATACTATATATGTCAATCATTAAAATCACATGTACAAAGATTCCAATTGGAAGACAAATGATGGGAATTAAAAATGAGATCAACTGAAAAAGTTAATATGTTGATTAAAATGAGGTAACAAAAGAATAGAAATTAAACAAAAAGTATATTTCAATCAATTAACTGACTAACAATAATCATCAAAATCATTTGGATAGAAATTTAAAAATAAAAATTTCAAAGTGCATGAGGAAATTCGAACCCACTACTTCTAACACGTGAGCCTAGTACTAACACCATTACGTTATGCAACCTGTCCCGAAAACGTAACTTTTTTTTACAGTTGTATAGCATCACGCAAAATTCTGAATGTTTTTCTATCGATTACTCGCAAACGAGGGTTTACTAGGATGAATGGTTACAGGGTTTAATATCTGGAACCATAACCTATACACAGTATAAATGGCTTCAAAAAGTCTATCCGACCACTGTGGACCTCTCCCTGCGAGTTCTCCAACGGCCTGCTCGTCACCGGGAGCACCTAATCACCCGCACTTGTCTAGTCTTGCCATCATTTCATTACGCAGCAAATGTGTTGAGAGAACTAACATGTTTCTTCATACATCTCGGAAGTATGGCCCAAGAGTCATCTGTAATCGTTTGGTACCTTTCAAACCTCACACACTCTCTTGACTAAGATATGGCTTAATCACAGCCTGAATCTTATTTGCAGACTCCTGTGCTATATAGTTTCTTCAATGTTCGCTACTGTAGCAAGGTTTTCAGCAGAGAAGAGTGCATGTAAGTTTGGAAGCGATGGCTCGACATTGTCCGCGAAAGTCAATGCCTACTGTTAGATTCCCTTTCCGCCACACAATTTTAACCTGTCGCTCAGTTTCAGTCCTCGGTAGCTGGTCCAGTAGGTTGATCTCCAACGTGAATACAATTTCTCGGCTCTCTTTTGCCGCGCAGGATTAGCCGAGCGGTCTCAGGCGCTGCAGTCATGGACTGTGCGGCTGGTCCCGGCGGAGGTTCGAGTCCTCCCTCGGGCATGGGTGTGTGCGTGTGTATTTGTCCTTAGCATAATTTAGGTAAATAAATGAAAAGCACCAGTTTCCTTTTGTTCTACAATATTACTTTCATTGCTAACCGGTTTTCGGCTTACAAGGCGGTTATCAATAAAAGTAGTATTGTAGAACATAAGCAAACTGGTTCTTTTCATTTATTATTTTAATGTTGTTCTACCAAGAATCGACGGAAGATTCTGTTAATATGATAATTTAGGTTAAGTAGTGTGAAAGCTTAGGGACTGATGACCTTAGCAGTTAAGTCCCGTAATATATCACACACATTTGAACATTTGGTTTTCTTTTAATGAAGCTCGACTGACGTTTGCCTTGGACGTCACTGAATTAACGTAGACGTCTCACCTTAAATCGCTCCGAACGGATGCCCGTGATATCACAATTACTGATCGCTGTGATGGAGTTTGCGAGAGAACTGAACGAGCAGTTCAGTATTCAAAGGGAGACCAAAGTAAAATAATGATTGGTGATTGGAACGCTGTACTTACGTAACGCAAGGTGAAACGTGTTCAGAAATAGAAATGAGAGAGGGCAAAGTCCCCCGGAGTTCGGCAGTAAAATTCAGCTAGTGTTAGCTAGTATACTGGACAGCTTTAGTTAGAGTCCAAACATGATATCTCGATTCAGCCATTCTGTCACGCCTCCACGCCGACTCACCGAGAGTCACATTATCGCCTGGTCCTACCAACAGCGCTCCAAAGCAGTCAGTGTGCTCTTTTTTGGGCGTTTCTGACATTTTGTCCGGTGACATTATATGCTGCCGTGCTGAACTGCTATGACACTAATGTCAACAGGCTCCCGCCCAGTTGGCCGTGCGGTCTAATGCACGGCTTTCGGGGCGAGGAGGAGTGCCCCTGGTCCCCGGCACGAATCCGGCCGGCGGGTTTGTGTCGAGGTCCGGTGAATCGGCCAATCTGTGGATGGTTTTTAGGCGATTTTCCATCTGCCTCGGCGAATACGGCCTGGTTCCCCTTATTCCGCCTCAGTTAGACTATGTCGGCGATTGCTGCGCAAACAAGTTCTCCACGTACGCGTACACTACTATTACTCTACCACCCAAACATAGGGGTTACATTCGTCTGGTGTGAGACGTTCCCTGGAGGGGTCCACCGGGGGCCGAACCGCAGTATAACCCTGGGTTCGGTGTGGGGCGGCAGAGGGGTGTAGTGGACTGCGGTAGTCGTCGTGTGGTTGTGGACCACTGCGGCTGCGGCGGGGACGGAGCCTCTCCATCGTTTCTAGGTCCCCGGTTAACTTATAATACAATAAAGTGTCAACAGGACTTTAAATCGCCCCATGCCTATTATTACCCCGTCTCTCTCTCTCTCTCTCTCTCTCTCTCTCTCTCTCTCTCTCTCTCTCTCTCTCCGCCTCCCTCCTTCTCTCCCTCCCCACCATCTCTCAGTATTTACTTATCTATGTGCCTGTTTTTTCCCCGTCCTCTTCCAGGGAGAGAAGCTACAAGCTACTGGGGAAAGAGACTGTGGTGCGGACAGGTATCAGCGGTGAGCAGAAGTACAGGGCTACTGGGACACGTGTAGAAGGGCAGAGGGCGGTGGTGTGGGCTGTAGCTAGTACTGTGCTGTGTCGGGTGACGGGTTCGGCGACCGGCGCGCAGGTGCCGGCGGCGGCGGCAGCAGCCTCAACCCCACTCACTCAGCCGCGGCCTTCGCGGAAAGCCACGCCGCGCCACGCACCACTACTTGACGCCGCGGCCAACGTTCAGCGTTCCGCGAATGCCTGCGTCCGCCATTCGCGAGCGACGGCAGCCGGCTCCTCCGCTCCTGTCCTCGCCTCTCCAGGTGGCTCCATAAGGCCTGTCCCCAGTCCGCATTGATAACGTAAGGGGTAAGGATTTGTGACTGCATCTAAGACTTCCTAGAAAGCAGAACTCTACACATGGGTTCTTGAAGGGACGGAAACTGACCCACCCTTCCCCTCTCCGTACATATATTAATGCGGACAGTGCATCGTGGCAGTCGGCCGCAACCATAAACAAACGAGAACTTAGACTGCCAGGAGGAGAGAGTGGGGGCGGTGCGGGGAGAAGTTCCACCCCCCTCCCTCTCGAAGGGCTGCCATCGTACGTCCGCGTTCTGTGCTTCCACCAAAGCAGAACTGACATAACACTCATAAGGTTCGCTAGTTCCTGTTGCTATGGTGAGAGTCGCATTCGAGTCCCTTCATACACCAGAATTAGTCTCTTAACTCATTTCAAAATAAGAAGCGGGGGTGGGGGGGAGGGGGCAAGCAACCGTGACAAAAAGCACATTACAGCCCAAAGCATTTTGCAGTGGCTATAGCGCAATTGTTTGCTGCGGTTGCCAGTGGTAGTTCAGCCCCGACACCAGCCGGTATGTTTCGCAGTCGTAGTTCAAAACACTCCCTACCTAAAACTGCTACGATACAGTGTCCGCATAACATATTACCGTTTACAGTACACAGGCTATAAACAATAGCGGTCTAAGACACTGCAGTCATGGACTGTGCGGCTGGTCCTGGCGGAGGTTAGTCGTCCCTCGGGCATGGGTGTGTGTATTTGTCCTTACGATAATTTAGGTTAAGTAGTGTGTAAGCTTAGGGACTCATGACCTTAGCAGTTAAATCCCATAAGATTTCACACACACACACACACACACACACACACACACACACACACACACACACACACACACACACACACACACACACACACATATGTAAACAATAACTGTTCACAATGTAACACAAAGGAGCAGAGGAAGTAGAAATATAAGACGATTGTCGTCTATCAGGTCGGGAAACTGCATCGAATTGGCCTACAAAATGGTTCAAATGGCTCTGAGCACTATGGGACGTAACATCGGAGGTCATCAGCCCCCTAGAACTAAGAACTACTTAAACCTAACTAACCTAAGGACATCACACACATCCATGCCCGAGTCAGGATTCGAACCTGCGACCGCAGCAGTCGCGCGGTTCCAGACTGAAGCGCCTAAAACCGCTCGGCCACCACGGCCGGCAATTGGCCTACAAAAGCCGCCTGAGCTATAGCACATCTTCACTATTCTCTCGCTCTCTTCGCTCAAAGAGTTAATCCTAGAAAAAGGAAAGAATACAATATTTTTTGTGTGTGATTTAATTAGTCTAATTTCATATTGGAATACGTCTCACTAGAGGTCACGGTTTCCGAGTTACTCAAGAAAAATATTGAAAAGTGATCTCCAAACTCTCAGCATTTTTTAACATGTTGTTCATGGCACTCCCTCCTACAACGGTACAAAAAAATTTGGGACTACAGGAATTATATCCCATTGACTGGGCTATTAGACCATCTACTTAGTCATCTATTTCGTTATCACAGTTAGTTTAAATTTTCCCCTGTGGCTAATGAAACAAAACAGACTGGTGTAAAGGGTGTGGTAACACTAATTACACTTACAGTTCATGCTGAACTTAACCCTTACAAGCCCAATAGTTCCATAGTGAAAATGTCAGACGAACAATCCTATGTCAGTAAGGATCACAAAATTCACTCAAACGCCAGTTTTACAATTTATAAGTGCATCAATAATATGGTGCCACAATAGCAACGTTACTGGAGACCATGCGAAGTAATTCCTGTAGTCGTAAGTTTTTGTACAGTGCTCTGAAGGAGTGCTGTGAACAACATACTACAGACCCTCGCCGGACCGGAGGTGAATGTGGGGTGATGGGTGTGTTTGATGGTCAGTTTTGTACATTTACCCTGAGTAACTAAAAATCAGCGGTCTCTGGTGACAACGTATCCCGATATAAAATTAAACTTCATTAAATTTATAAAAAATAATTCCTATCCATTTTTCTGTACGACTAATAATTTCCGCGAAGAGAGCGAGAGAATACTGAAAACCTTTCGCGACGCACTTGGGCTGTAGCTGAGGTGGTTTTTCTAGACCAGTTTTAGGCTGTTTCCCAGCTTAATAGACCAGAAGCGTCTTATATCAAATCGTTTTTCTCGACTTCCTCTACTCCACTGTGGTGCGTTGTAAACATCGCTTATGGCCTGTATACTGGATATGAAAAGGGACCAGTGGTTGACAAGGGACTGACTCACAGTTGGTATCCATTGTGTACTCAACAAGCACGAAAGGAAGCCAAAGAAAAATTTCTAAAAGGAATTAAAGTTCACGGTGAAGAAATAAAGCCTTGATGTTTGCCGATGACACTGTAATTGTGTCAAAGACGCAAGGGACATGGAAAGTTGAATGGACCCGATATTGTCCTGAAAAGGCGATGTGAAGAATCACGAAACATATTACTTCTTTCCAAATATGTTTCACGAAATAACGACAAAAAATCAGAAAGTTGGTCGAGAATCGTGGCAACGAGTCATTCACGAGTGAAGAGAGAAAAGTACCTTCCGCCACGTATCGTAAGGCGGCTTTTGGACTGTAGACGTAGACGTATTTCTCGTTAGATCAAACCGGACTGGAACTTAATTCCTACGTCGGTATCGCTAGCCGCCAATCTCTCTTTTTTTCTTATTTACTCAGTCTAATGAAAAGGAAGAATAAAAAATCAACTGGTACGAGCAAAATTCATCCGAAAGGCTGTGATCTTGTAACGGTCTAACAGATATGTGGTGTGTGTGTGTGTGTGTGTGTGTGTGTGTGTGTGTGTGTGTGTGTGTGTGTGTATGTGTGTTTAATTTGTTATTTCCTTTCCTTCACTAGAAGTTTCGTTGGCAGCTACCATGCCGTTTTTCTGCATTTCAACGAAGCAGCTTAAGTACATTAATCACTTTGATAAGAGTAAAAATGATCATTTGAAGCTTAATAAGACACTGGTGATATGCATCGTCGTTAAACCTGTTAGCGTTTGTAGGTGATGCGATTATGGACGATGTGACTTGAAAATAGTATGAGGTTTGAGTTTTGGTAAGAATCAAGCGAACAGTAGTAGGCGGTAGCGGTAGGCTAGGATTTCAGTATGCGAAGAAAGGGTGAGTCCGAGCTGTGGCTCACCCTCATTTGGAACAGGAGAGAAAGGGCAAGGCGTGTCTCAGAAATGATTTAATGGTCTTGGAGGGGAACGTGATTAAAGTTACCCTATAAAAGCAAATGGAGCTTCTGGAGATGCAAGGGACGTGGACCGTGGTGGTGGAGACGAGACAGCAGAACAAGATTCTCAAGGACGGGAGATGTAGTGGGGGCTGCGAGACAGCAGAACGTATTTCTTGCGTTTGACGAAATGTGGCTCCTTTATCAGCTGCACTGGATATGTGTGTGCGAGGTTAAACATGTGTGAAAAATGAGGTGAAGGGTGTAGCGTTCAAGGATTTAGAGGGACTGGGAAAACTTGGAAAGATATAACATGTCCATAGGTGAGAATGAGGCGGAGACTCTTCTAGGTATGTAACATGGTCGTGGAATTTCGTCTGCATGTTCGGCCAGTTAATAATTTTTGTAGCTTCTGTTTTCCGCGCGTTTTCTTCTGCATAGAGAGTAAGTGGAAGTTCCAAGTTAGATATTGGTCGAGGAATGGTACAAAGCATTTTAGTATTTCGTGAATTGGTCGGCTGTGTACTGTGAGGAAGAAGTCTTTTGGACGGGAAACACTTTAGGTTGTTCCTACAATTGTCAAAGAAAATGGTTCAAATGGCTCTGAGCACTATGGGGCTTACAATCTATGGTCATCAGTCCCCTAGAACTTAGAAGTACTTAAACCTAACTAACCTAAGGACATCACACAATACCCAGTCATCACGAGGCTGACCCCGCCGGGAATCGAACCCGGGAACCCGGGCGTGGGAAGCGAGAACGCTACCGCACGACCACGAGCTGCGCACCCTACAATTGTCACCTGCGTGTGTATAGGATTTGTAAAGCAGTACCAATGGTTACATGTGGATTTGGAGGGCTTATCGGAAGGAATATAACGTGTGAAGGATAGCGAAACAAACGGTGTAATCACCGTACTTCGTAGGCACAGAGGAGAGGTTGGTTTAAGAACGTTGGCTGTGTGTAGGAGATCAAGAAGCAGTGGCCGAACAGATCCTTCGAGGACGCCTACCAGGGTGGAAATTGTAGATACTGTTAGTTGAGTAATTGCCTCCAATACTTTACACATGTTATTGGGTATCTGAGAAAAGTGAGGAGATTCTGCCGCGTAACATTTGGACAGCAAATTGTTAGGGCAAATATCTGTGAGTGTGCCCGCCTGGGCTTTGACATTTTCGCGTGAGTGTGCGCCGTGATAAGAGCGGGTTTGCAGAAGCGCCACGTCAGCCAGGGTGACCGCCGGCGGCTGTTTGGACAGGATGGCCACCACCCCGCGTGTGTCAGCGCGGCTCAGCATGGATCAGCACGGCGCCAACAACACCGAGTGCGGTCTGCCTCCCTCCCTCCAGCCTCCGTGGTCGCCGCTTCCAGAGGACGCCGGCCCTAGCGAGGCGCCCCGGGTGCGACGCGTTACAGCTCCTCGTTGCCCACGTTCAGTCGTGGGAGATGGGAAGCCGGCCTCAAGCCAGTCAGCGTTTGGTGTTGGGTGATTTACATTTCAGTACGAGCTAATTCGCGGTTCCGCGATAGATTCTATACCACATACATACACACAGCACTGAGATAGCGGAGTCCAAGTGGTTTGTTCTCAGATGTTCAACCGAGCTGTTATTTCCGTTTTTATGGTGACACTGACGTCTTTTTCAGGTATTGCGAGTTGTGCTGCTATGTGTAATTCCGTGCCTGGACTTAATCCACACTGTGAAGTACTGTCGGTGTCGCCCAATGTTTATAGTCGAGCTTGACTCCCGTCACCCGCCGTGCCCTTCGGTGATCATTGGTTTGCCAGAGATCTCACTGTTCTTCCCCTCATAGTTCTCTAGCTCTGTTGGAGACTTGCGAGATGGTATTAAACTGAGCGCTGGACCTCAAACTTTGTTTACATTTAAATCTCCATTCCGGTGTACCAGGCTTTTCGACAAATTTGTTTCCATGTGCTCCATCACACAATTTTCAATCACTCAGGGGAAATTTTAAGAATGAAGTCACAGCTCATGGGGAAAGGAATGTTGAGACTGCTTAAAGTTGTTAAAATACAGAATATCTGCTCACTGACGAGAGAAAGAGTGCAAGAGTCTGCTGTGAAGTGGGGCTCAATACAACAAAAATGCATATAATCTATAGATATGAGTTTTGAGACTGTGTTTTCGACTTCACCAAGCTGCGTTTCGTGCTCTAGATTCAAGGAATTGAATATATGGAATTAAAAAAACATGTAAGAGCAGCTCGGATGGGTATAGATGAAGACAGTAAAGAATGTAAGTTCTCGAGGGGTGCTAGTGGGAGGCAAATGACCGAAGATGATGATGATTTTTCCTGGAAGTGATTCACGAATAAATCGGAAGTGTATTATAGAGTACTTAAGCTAGACTGAAATTTCTCAAACAACAGTATCTCACTCTGCAGTGGAGTGTGCGCCGTTTTGAAACCTCCCAAGAGCTTAAAGGTGTGTGCTGAATCGGGACTTCACCCGCCGAATTTGCCTTTCGCAGACAGTGCTATCGCCATCTTAGCTACCCATGAACGACGACACCACCTCCAGAACTCCGTTGAGGGTTTGCCCGTCGAAACAATTGGTCTGGGTTTCTGACAGCATGTTTTTGATAACATTCTTTCCAAAGTTCTGCTTCTTTAAAAGAACTTTCCGTCATTTGATTCTTAATTTTCGGCTTGATAGTCATTCTCAAGTGCATGTTAAAATGTTAAAATACATCTGACCTGTATGTGACTTGTCACGTACAGGCCAGACACATTTTAACGTTTCGACAGGCGGTTGAGAACTGCTATAAAACCAAAATCATGATTAGGTAAAATAACTAAACAACTGACAGTCAAATAGCGGAAGTTTCTTTTAAAAAATTCTACCTGACTATAGTCCTGCACGATGGAAATATCGTTTCCAAAGGTATTTGTAGATATAGTACAGTAATATTGAAAATTTGATCTGCTAAAGAAGGATTGAACTAACAGCTTGGTACAGTCCATTTTGAAAGTTGTGGCAGTGTTGAAAGCATTGCTGAAGTAGTGTCTTGTATTAGGCACCAGTGTAAAAATGCCTGTGTACAAATGCCGCCTGACCGTGAGTATCGCGGTCTGAATATGGCACCAAGACTAAACAAGAACGACACTTACACAGTTTCAATATACACCAGCCAGAACATTATGATCACCTACCTAATAGCCCGAATGTCCACCTTTGACACGGATAATAGCGGCGACCGACGCGTCGTGGCATGGAAACGATGAGGCCTTGGTAGGTCGTCGGAGGGAGTTGACACCACATCCGCCCCCCCCCCCCCCCCCCCCCCCCACACACACACACACAAGTCACCCAATTCCCGTAAATTCCGAGGAGACGGGCGATGGGCTCTGACGTCACATTCTATCATATCCCAGGTACGTTCGATCGGGTTCAGATTTGGAGGGCCAGCACATCAGTTGGATTTCGCCTCTGTTCCTCAAATCAATCCGTCAAACTCCTCACCTTGTGACATGATGCATTATACGATCAAAGGGTCGAACACCACAGAGATAACGAGCACAGGGGTTGATAACCAGTTCCAGGTGCCCTGAGCTTTCCCGACAAAGGCCATGCACGGTAACATCGCTGTAACCAATAATTAGAAGTATAAGCATTTGTACCGTTTTCTTTTCAGGTCAAGAGATAATAGGGTTTTACATTCTTAACGTATGGAGAGATGCTGATGCCTTCTTGCAGAATATAGTTAGGTGATCAGTCCAATTTAGATTTTAGGCTATTATTACTTTTAGACACTTGGTTGCATGAGAGGAGTTGATGTTTTTCCAATTCAGAGTTAAAGATGGGATTCCGAATGCTTGAGTCTAATGAGCCTAGAATGACCAGTCAGTACCGTTTGGGTTTTCAATGGGTAGAGGTTTAACCTTACGTCCTGTGTCCACAGTTCCGTACTGAGATTCTCGATAGTTGTCTTCAGGTTTATTACGACTGGAAATCATCAGTGTATGTGTGATATTTGTAGTAGGACGAAACTGATATACACCATTCACGTTATGAGTTAACGAGCATTTCGCTCTCATTTAAGTGTAGGGCCGTAAGAGTGAGCGTTCAGGAATTGTGAAACGAACCTTGTCGTCTATGGCCGGATGCCACAAAGGGAGAAGATTCACCAAGAGATGGGGAAACTCACAGGCGTCTATTGTCTATTGAGGCCTAAGCGCTGTAGTGTGCGAGTGAGACAGGTGAGAACCTACCTTCATCATAGGAAAGCCCAGGGAAGCATAGCAGTGTTAAATATGGCGGACCTAAGATCGGCCATAAAGGGAAATATTCATTAAATTATTTAATTCCGAGCCGGCCGCGGTGGTCTCGCGGTTCTAGGCGCGCAGTCCGGAACCGTGCGACTGCTACGATCGCAGGTTCGAATCCTGCCTCGGGCATGGATGTGTGTGATGTCCTTAGGTTAGTTAGGTTTAAGTAGTACTAAGTTCTAGGGGACTGATGACCACAGATGTTAAGTCCAGTAGTGCTTACAGCCATTTGAACTCTAGCCAGATCGCAACTGTGTGGCCTACATCATTTATGGGTCGTTAATTTAGTTCCAATATTATTATTACTGTTATTATTTGTTTGTTAACTTTGTATTTGGAAAACTTTCCATCAGCCAGACAATTTAACCAAACGGTCACAAGTTGCTAACTTAGGGCGTGTAATGCGACTTGTGCGGTTCAACCCTAGACGAGTTTGAGCCAAGACATTTCGACGAAGAGGAACCGCATGTGTGCCCGAACATCTTTGTGGTACTAGCTCTCAATGTACAATGAAAAGAGTGTATATATATCATGAGTGCTTTGCTGAGGCTGAGACGGAGACTGGGGAAGAATCGGGAAGAAAGGAGTAAGGTGGTAAAGATAGGTAGT
Source organism: Schistocerca gregaria (assembly GCF_023897955.1). Classification (NCBI taxonomy): domain Eukaryota; kingdom Metazoa; phylum Arthropoda; class Insecta; order Orthoptera; family Acrididae; genus Schistocerca; species Schistocerca gregaria. Next base: position 798,614,278 of record NC_064921.1, on the reverse strand, counting down.
CAGCCCGACGTTTGCCTAAAGTAACATGAGAAACCACTAAAAATTGTGCTGAAGCCGGCCAATGTACGAGACCAATGGTAGTCAATACAGCACACAGTTTCGATCCGAGTTTGGACCATCTCATGAGCTAGTGGAGGACCTGAAACATGCAGTAGTAGATTATCCTGCTGAAATGAAGGGTTTCGTAGGGATCGAATGAAGGGTAAAGCCACGGGTCGCAACACATCTGAAATGTAACTTCCACTGTTCAAAGTGCCGTTATTGCGAACAAGGTGGCAGAGACGTGTAACCAACGGCACCCCATACCATCACGCCGGGTGATACGCCAGTATGGCGATGACGAATACACGCTTCCAATGTGCGTTCACCGCGATGTCGCCATACACGTATGCGACCATCATGACGCTGTAAACAGAGCCTGGATTCATCCGAAACAATGACGTTTTGCCATTCGTGCACCAAGGTTCGTTGAGTACACCATCGCAGGCGCTCCTGTATGTGATGCAGCGTCAACGGTAACCGCTGCCACGGTCGCAGAGCTGATAGTCCATGCTGCTGCAGTCGTCGAACTGTTCGTGCAGATGGTTCTTGTCTTGCAAACGTCCCCATCTGTTGACTCAGGGATCGAGACGTGGCTGCACGATCCGTTACAGCAATGAGGATAAGATGCCTGTCATCTCGATTGCTAGTGGTACGAGGCCGTTGGGATCCAGCAGGGCGTTTCGTATTACCCTCCTGAGCCCAACGATTCCTTATTCTGCTAACAGTCATTGGATCTCGACCAGCAACAATGTCGCGATAGGCTATAATCCGACCTTTATCAAAGTCGGTAACGTGATGGTACGCATTTCTCCTCCTTACACGAGGCATCACAACAACGTTTCACCAGGCAACACCGGTCAACTGCTGTTTGTGTATGAGAAATCGGATGGAAACTTTCTTCATGTCAGCACATTGTAGCTGTCGCCACCGGCGCCAACCTTGTGTGAATGCTCTGAAAAGCTAATCATTTGCATATCGCAGGATCTTCTTCCTCTCGGTTAAATTCCGGGTCTGTAGCACGTCATCTTCGTGGTGCAGCAATTTTGATGGCCAGTAGTGCATTAACATTAATCATCACCATAATGAATCACGGAATCACGGATAATTTTCGTAAACAATCGTTATTATCACAAGTCATCATCATCATAAATCATCATCAACATAAAGAAACATCTACCGTTCGGCAGTACAAAGTCCGGCACGACTGTCTGTAGTTTTAGCACGCAGGGCATTGCGGAACTTTAGGTGAGAGATGGCTGGAGACAGATTCGCCAGCAGGAAACCCAGCGGCGGTTGGCGACTGCGTGGACGCGACCGCTGATTCACGGTGTGGCGCACGAAAACAGCCCGCCACGCCAGCAGGGTGTAGCGATGTATACGGCTTGCTCAGGCCGCCTGCTGACTACCGTACGCGTCTCGTAGCGCTCCGTGAGTCAGGCGGAGCCCGGCCAGGGCTGACTAACTGCCCAGGGTCTGTTTCCCGGAGTCGCTTATCGGCAGCGCTACAGTCGTCGCCACAAAAACAAAAAGCTCTTCCTCCTGACACAGCTCCGTTATGCAACCTCCACAAATGACTAACGCCGTGTTGTAACTGATTTCCATCTTCTGGAATCAACCCCAAGGGCACTGTATCGATTATTGTCGTCAGCAGTCTATAGAAGTTAAAAAGTTCAGTGAAATGCAGAATATTGGGGCCGATATCGTGAGAGATGGCATTTGTTGTTGGGAGTTCACGTAAAGAATATATTAGAGGTAGCGTAGGGCACATGTGTGTGTAAACGACGGCATGCCAGCTGAAGGGCTGTTATTCACGGCACGTACACCATAAGCATTTGTGTGTGTGTGTGTGTGTGTGTGTGTGTGTGTGTGAAATCTTATGGGACTTAACCGCTAAGGTCATCAGTCCCTAAGCTTACACACTACTTAAACTAAATTATCCTAAGGACAAATACACATACCCATGCCCGAGCGAGGATTCGAACCTCCGCCAGGACCAGCCGCACAGTCCATGACTGGAGCGCCCTAGACCATTAGGCTAATCCCGCGCGGCGGGGGAAAGGCTTATCCTATGGGTGAGGTATTGAGTAGTGACTGCAGAAGACATGCAGATACCGAACAGATCATTGAGATGCGACGTATCTGGAAAATTTCAGTCATGCGCGCCGTATATTACTGTACCTATGTTTTGCGTAAGGTGCTGAAGCATAAGCAGAGGTCCGCAGTTTTGTAAGATACTGAGACACTGACTTATTTTCAAGATCCTAAATGTGATTCGGTACTTTCCTACCATGTTCGCTGGGCATTTCCACATACCGTGAAATTCGCATCAACATCTTACACGCGCAACTTAAGACAGTGAAAGTGAGAGAAGCCATAATATAGCATCGTTGAAACCAGAGTCCGGCGTGATAAGGCAATCTCGTCCCAAGTTCAGGGGTAGATTTTATAGAAGTAATTTCAAATTTTAATAATGTGATCAAGATGAGACTCACAAGCAGCAGTTTGGCCTCATTTTGAAAAGGTATAAAGGGTATTCATTTCAGTACCGGTCTGACGTTCGTGGCGACTGGACGTAGAGAAAAGTACCCGCGAAAAATAACTCACATTTTTGGACCTCACTGTTTCGACGCGTATTTATAAATTGGATCACATTCCATATCGTATATCGTAGCAATAGTGGCATGGGGTTGCTGTGTAATGGGGCAAAGGTGAATAGGGATTTTGTAATAGAAACAATTATTTTTCTCGAAATACACTCTAATACAAAAAAAAAAGAAAACGACGCACCAATCAATGGCAAGCCGAATACATGCCTGCGTAAGTACCAGAGCCTGACTTGCTGCGTTTGCGAAGCTCTTTCTCTTGAATATATCATCCAATTTTCCTGAAATTGTAATCATTTGTTGGACCGTAAATATACATCACATCTAGCGGTTTCCGTCGCATTTGGATTCTTCCTGATATTGTAATCATTTGTTTGTCTGAACATATACATCACATCCACCGATTACCGTCCCATTCGGATATTTTCTTCATCGTGCGTTTTCTTTTCTCTTTTTTGTTGAGCATGTTAGTACGTAGCAAATAGTAACATTTTTACTATCGTCCGCGGCTTTCAACTATAGAGATAACTGGCTATAATGGTCAAATGACGAATAAAGAAATGAAAATAATCTCAGATTTATCATCCTATCTGCGGCTGTCAAGATAAGTGTATCTGTTAGAATAATACTACGCTCCAAAGGTGTATCTCCTCTTCCTTTTTTAATTGCAGCCCTATGGATTAGACTTTTAAACCTGTTCGGACTCCACAAGCTCTTTCTGTCTCCTGTTCGGACATCTGATCCTTCCCCAGCCGTTTGTTTGATAATCTGATCCTACTTTGGGAAACGTTTATTGCGCAACTTTTTTAAGAGGTGGCTTTACTCGTCTGGACTGTCCTGACACGGCTGTAACACTTCCACTTTTGCAGGAAACGAATCACCCCTACGTTATTCGACGTTACCAGTGATCTGCGCCATTTTGCTTTGACTCGACTATAGTCGTTAGCGGGGACTGCAGCGAGTATAAGAAATCCAAAAGAACGAAAATTAACTGCATAGGTTTTTCTAAGGAATAACCCTCGTGCGTGTTCATTCCAGTACTTGCTTACTTTCCTCTGAACTGCTGTTGCGAATCATAACAGGGAACTGGTGCACTCTGCGCTTCGCCAATCGCCCCCGTGTGAACAGCGGTAGTCATTCACTTTGGCACTGAGTTCCCCACACCCCAGCGGCACCTCTGGTAGTGTGAGTTGTGTGAGGCGTAGACCAGTCAGGAGCCAATGTTGTTAACAAACGGCCAAAAACACTGGAAGTGATCGAGAAATCCTGTAGATCTACGGCACAAAGTGTAAGCTAAATGACGACGCCCAGAGAACTAAAGGATGCCGACCGGCCGCCATGTTACCCTCTGCCACGTGGCACCATTCGGATGCGGTGTGGAAGGGCGTGTGGTCAGCAAACCGCTGTCCCTGCAGTTGGCTATGCAGACAGTGGAGTCGCTCCTTCTCAGTCATGTAACTCCTTAGTGGGTATCACAGACTGAGTAGACCTCGACCCAGTCTTCACACTAAGGAGAAAACCGGTCAAATGTCCTGCCCATTCAGCTACGGAGGTGGACGCAGCGCAAATTTCTGGCCTAACAGAAATATGTTTTGTTGCAAACTGTCGATGTACCCAAATGTCCAGCGGGGGGAATGTGAGGAATACGAAGTGATTCATAAATTACTTCCATCAGGCGGGAAGAGAGAAGAGGGCACAATCTGCTGCATCTTTCTCATAAAAAGGAATACCACAAAAATTCCTTGATATTAAGCAGTTATGTATACATTATGCTAATTACTGTAAACTAATAATATACAAAAGACTTACATAGTTATCTAGTTAGTGTTCTACCAATAAATCGCAGTCTTTGGTTTGCTTTATCCACAACACTATCTATGTGATCGTTCCAACTGAAGTTATACGTAATTGTAATCCTTAAGTATTTAACTAAATTTACAGCCTTTAGATTTGTGTTATTCAAAATTTAGCGGATTCGTTTTATTAGTCACGTGAATGAGTTCACATTCTTCATTATACGGAGTCAATTATCAATTTTTTGGACCATCAAGAAATCATGTCCAAATCATTTTGCAGTTGGTTTTGATCAACTCATGACTTTATTTATTTATTTATTTATTTATTTATTTAACCTGGCAAGATTAGGGCCATCAGGCCCTCTCTTACATCTAACCAGGCATTCTACTTATTTTACAGTCATATGTTTTAGTAGGCATGTTAAACTACATCTAATCTATGAGACGGAAAATGATAGCATCATTAGCAAACAATCCTAGAGGGCTGCTCGCATTGTCTGGTAAATCGTTTACGTAGAGCAGAAGCAGCAGAGGGTCTCCTTCCTTGGGGAACGCCAGATATCACTCCTATTTTACTCGGTGACCGTCTGTCAGTTGCTTCGAACTACGGCCTCTCTGACAGGAATTCAGGCATCGAGTCGCACAACTGAAATGATACTCCATAGGCACGGAAATCGATTAGAAGTCGCTAGTGAGGAACGATGGCAAAATCGTTATGGAAATCTAAAAACATGGAATCGGTTTTAATTACACTACCGATAGCACTCACTACTTCGTGAGAATAAAGAGCTTGTTGTGTTTCTCAAGAACGATATCTTCTGAACCTGTGGCGGCTGTTTGTCAATAACTCGTTTTCTTCGACGTGATTCATAATGTCTGAACATATTATATGTTCAGAAATCCGACTGCAAATCGACATTAGCGATACTGGACTGCAATTGAGGCGATTACTCGTATTTCCTTTCTTTGGTGTTGGTGTGACCTGTGCAACTTTTCCAGTTTTTAGCTACCGCTCTTTCGTCGCGCGAGCGTTGTATAGGAGTGTTAAGTATGAAGCTATTGTATCAGGAACCTGACTGGTATACAATCTGGACCAGAGGCTTGCTTTTTTTTAAAATGATTTAAGCTGTTTCACTACACTGAACATACCTACATGTGAGTTACTCACGTTTGCAGTTGTTCTTGATTCGAATTCTGGAATATTTACTTCGTGATCTTTGGCGAAGGAATTTGTGATAACTGTGTTAAACAACTCTGCCCTAGTGGCTCTGTCATCGATAACAAGCCATTGTTAATGCACGCTAAAGGTATTTTGCGTTTTGCTGCTGGTGTACTTTATATACGACTAGAATCTCTTTGGGTTTTCTGCCAGGTTTCGAGACAGAGTTTAGTTCTGGAAACTATTAAAAGCGTATCTCACCGAAGTTCGCGCTAAATTCCTAGCTTTTGCAAAACTTTGCCAGTCTTGGCAGTTTTTCATTCTTTTGAATCTGGCATGCTTCTTTCGTTGCTTCTACAAGAGTGTTGTACCTGCTTTGCGTACCAAGCGGGATCAGTACCATCTCTTAGTAATTTATTTCGCATTCATAGCGTTTGCACGATTCGGTGCTAGTTTTCTGGTATTCCTTTCCGATCTCTGCAGTGTGGACGCCTGCACACAGATACAGTGTAGAGAACTCTGGTGAGCAATGGCGAGTCGTTCTGCGAATGCTCGTTCGCTTGTGTCGGACTCGGTGTGAGCGGGGCTCCAGAAGAGCGGAGAATGCCCGCTAGATACATGTACATGTGTTGCGGGCCAGAGAGACGCGCGCGTAGCGAGCGGACAGCTGAGCGCGGCCGAGCTGCCCCGTGTGGAGCCGAAGAGCTCCGAGCGCTGGCGACTTTCCCGTGAGGCCGGCCGGCACGGATTCCACGCGTGCCTCTCTCTCTCTCTCTCTCTCTCTCTCTCTCTCTCTCTCTCTCTCTGTGCACTCGGCTCACCGCTACCACTACCGCCCCCTCTCCTCACCCTTCTCCTCATCAGATAGCCGCCAACGTCAGGCAAACGCACGCTTCGCGCTGCAAACACACACACACACACACACACACACACACACACACACACACATACGCACAGGTAGTCTCTGTGATGGCATTCACTGCTGCGTAAAGGCGTCGTCCAGGCTCAGCAGCTACTGGTTTAGAGGTCTGCGGATATCCGCCTTTACAGGTTGAACACAGAAACTCCGCCGACAAGATTTCGGAAGTTGTTCAGGAATATTTTCTGAATATTTTCGTGGATTATTACACGGCATTTGCACTTCATTTTATTCCTCATCCGCATTTATCTTTACATGTGTACTTTTTCCCCCCCTTGATCATGTTGAGCCGCCAGCCGCCATTGATGTCAAGCCGCCTCGGCATTTGTTGTGTTACGACCGCTTTCGTTTCTTCGAACACCTTCAGGTTGCCGAGTTGTGCTGAATTCAAGATGTAGATGGACTGCTCGTCGTATGTGATCACATCAAACAACTCGGCAACCTGAAGGTGTTCAAAGAAGCGAAACCGGTCGTAACACAATAAATGTGTAACAATACCGCTTGAGACAGTTTTCATAAATCGTTAACTTTTTTATTCGTTAGCGCTTAGCCTGTCTGGTACGCTCTCATCCGTACCCAACGTTTGTCAAATTTATTTTAACTTTGCGACCTGATGCACTTCGTGACGGCACAGTCACGAGTCCCTTAAGGAGGGGAATGTGCCCCACATGTCTCAACGGTGTAAGCTCTTGTTCTGTGTGTGATCGTATTTTAACTGTTTGTGCATCGTATTTTCTGAGGCGGAAGTGGCGACCAGTCCAGTATTTGCCTACACGAGCGTGGGAAACCGCCTGAAAATCACAGTCAGGTTGGCCACGGTCGTTAATCCGCCGCACGTATTCGATGTGGGACTGGCACAGCTTTGTATCTCGAATGCGGTACGCTGTACCGGCTGCTGTTTTCGTGTCTGTGCTGCACCGAAAATATCTGCAAAGCAGTACATACGTTGCGGTGCCCTGTGAGTGTCTTGTTTGTAAACAAATTTGTTCCATTGCTTCGCGGCACTTGCTACTGACAACCGTAATTTCCACTATGTACACTATGTGACCAAAAGTATCCGGACACCTGGCTGAAAATGATTTACATGTTCATGGCGCACTCCATCGGTAAAGCTGGAATTCAATATGGTGTTGGCCCACCCTTTGCCTTGATGACAGCTTCCACTCTCCCAGGAATACATTCAACCAGGTGCTGGAAGATTTCTAGGGGAATGGCAGCCCATTCTTCACGGAGTGTTGCACTGAGGAGAGGAATCGATGTCGGTCGGTGAGGCTTCGCACGAAGTCGGCGTTCCAAAACATCCCAGAGGTGTTCTATAGGATTCAGATCAGGACTCTGTGCAGGCCAGTCCATTACAGGGATGTTACTGTCGTGTAACCACCCCGCCACAGGCCGTGCGTGTTGAAAGATGCATTCGCCATCCCCGAATTACTCTTAAACAGTGGAAAGCTAGAATGTGCTTAAAACATCAATGTAGGTCTGTGCTGTGATAGTGCCATGCAAGAAAACAAGGGGTGCAAGCCCCTTCCATGAAAAACACGACCTCACCATGGCACTACCGCCTCAGAATTTTACTGTTGGCACTACACACGCAGGAAGACGACGTTCACCGGGCATTTTCCATACCCACACCCTGCCATCGGATCGCCACATTGTGTACTGTCATTCGTCAATCCACACAACAATTTTCCACTGTTCAATCGTACAATGTTTATGCTCCTTACACCAAGCGAGGCGTCGTTTGGCATTTACCGACGTGATGTGTGGCTTATGAGCAGCCGCTCGACCATGAAATCCAAGTTTTCTCACCTCCCGCCTGACTGTCATAGTACTTGCAGTGGATCCTGATTCAGTTTGGAATTCCTGTGTAATGGTCTGGATAGATATGTCTGTTACACATTACGACCCGCTTCAACTGTCGGCGGTCTCTGTCAGTCAACAGACGAGGCCGGCCTCTGCGTTTTTGTGCTGTACGTGTCCCTTCACGTTCCCACTTCACTATCACATCAGAAACATTGGACCTAGGGATGTCTAACAGTGTGCAAATCTCGCGTACAGAAGTATGATGCAAGTGACACCCAGTCACGTGACCACGTCCGAAGTCCGTGAGTTCCGCGAAGCGCCCCATTCTGCTATCTCACGATGTCTGATGACTATTGAGGACGCTAATGTGGAGTACCTGGCAGTAGGTGGCAGCATAATGCACCTAATATGAAATACGTAAGTTATTGGCGGTGTCCGGATAGTTTTGATCACAAAGTGTACCTTAACAGCTGTACACAGCACCGTGGATATATTTACTAGCGAAGAGTTGCCAGATATGCATTTCAACCGTGTGAGCGGATATTAGCAAATAAATACAAAAACGTGAACCTACGTATGTCAGGAATCCCAGTTGGAGAACGCCCACATACATAACTCCACGTTTTTGTATTTGTTTACCAACAGCCGCTCACACAGTTGCAGATGACATGATGTATACCGAGAAAACGGCAACAGAAAACCACAGAAAACATGACGCCAACAGCGACAACAATTTTAACACCGTGCTGTAACTTATAGTAAATAAGGTATTAAGAAATTTTTCAGACAAAACAATATTTAAAAAACAAGCACTACACGCGTAGTAATGTTTCTGCATGTTTTAGAATTCAAGAATCCACTGACGATGGAGATATTTGTCACTGATACTAATCTGGGAAATAAATAAATGAATAAGAAAAGTATTTTGCATCAAGGCTGACCCACAATTCCCGTATTGTTCTTTTTGTATGCAAACACGGACCAGTGGAAGAGTTCTAAGATAAAATTATCAGTGTACGTATTTCGTCTGACGCTTGTTGTCTGACGGTTGTAGTGTTACTCTGTGTATTATTGGACATTTCGGTGGTTCCATATTGCAGATTTTCTAAGTGGTTGTGAATCTCTCTCACAAACGCAAAGATAAACGGTGTAATAAACCGAATAAATGATAACTCTTTTGTTATTCCGTCAGAGGTTCGAGTCCTCCCTAGGGCACGAGTGTGCGTGTTATCCATAGCGTAAGTTAGTTTAAGTTAGATTAAGTAGTGTGTAAGCTTAGGGACCGATGACCTAAGCAGTTTGATCCCATAAGATCTTACCACGAATTTAAATTTTTAAATTTCTTACGGTAAATTACTCAGAAAATTTTGTCGGTAGACTTCGGTGGATATTTGCAGTAATAATTACTACACAGGTGAAAGTCTATTGAGTTGCTTATACCTAAGAGCAGATCTGTCAATATGCGCAGTAACATTATCATGTGCTTTAGAGTTGCACAACTGTGACACATTATTTTCTTCTATAGGCATTTCATGTGACATAATAGTCATGAATTCAACGTAAGGAAAGCTTCAGATATGAATTTTTTTTTTATTTCCTTGATCACGTAGGTACACTGGATTATTAGTTTGGACAGGAATAAGCTGCCGTCAGCAGATACCGTACAAGTTACGAAATCATGCCATGCGATGGCAGCTTAGTGCTGTCGAAACCTGTACGTGCGATCAAGGAAACAAAAACTTCATATCTGAAGCTTTCTTTACATTTAGTTCATTATCACTCTCAAACCGACAATATCAACTATTTGTAATAGTAATCAGTTTAAGTCAGTATTACTACCAATTCGTATCGGCCTGAAATGCGCAGCGATCTGAAGAAGGTGAACGCGATGTGGGCAGCTCAAAGTTGAAAGATGGTGACAAGTGCCCCCTGTTATTGGCCCTCATAATTTGAGGCACACGCCGCACTCTTACCGGCGTACCAGCAGCTGCATGAGTTCTTCGTCAGCCCTCTTCCGGCTGCAGCAACGTAGGTCAGTTACAGAGTTTCCGGAAGCTGCCACTGGGTGGCACCAAGGTTGTTTTGGAACACTCACTTCATCGCATGATCACTGATACTGAATCACATACGGTGTAAATAATGTTCGGCTTAAAATCAGTAAATGTATAAACATTTTCATAATAATAGCAACAAGTAGAAACTCCAACGCCTAGAACACCGAGAAATGTAGGACGTAAACATGATTTAACGTTATGAGGAACTGATGTATATTTGATAAACGAATCCCTTTACTAACACTTGACAGTAGGCTCCATGTGATGATAACTTCGACCATGAGTCCTCTTGTGAAAACGTTGCATGAAAAAGTTCAAAAAAATTTCATTAACAGCGACAGAAAGTTGTAGCTTACGGAATGTTTGAGGAATATAAAAATCTATGTTGTATGGAAAGGGTTCCATGACCAGCCTTTACATTCTTAATATGTGTAATGCAAATTACGAGATCCACCTTAAAGGAGTCCATTATTAATTTGAGCTGCTCTCTGTTCGATATGTCCTTTAGATATTATTTTGCACTTATTGTAGTTTTCAGATCTACGGTACTTCAAACTTTTTCTGTTAGTTACTCGAATTTTTGTTGACGTATACTGGCATGCTCTTGTAGGATTACAGAGTATTTTCTTTGCTTTTTCTGTGTACGTGTACGTTAGTTCTGGCACTTGTTCCACGGCCGCAGTTAGAGCAGGTTTTTTTTTTAATGTGCACAATCGATTGTTAGATGTTCTCAGATGGTCACTCTTCAACTCTTTTAACAAATTTTTACAATGAATCCGATTGAGGAAGAGGCTGATAAAGTTCTCCGTTTGTAGAGTCCCACTGTATGGCCGAAGCTAGAGAAGACGTGAGGCTTCTTGAAGATGAACTCGCCGATCAGTGAAAGAAATTAAAACAGGCAGGCAGAGCGTCAAAGAAAGAGATGCTACGGACAGTGGGAGATGATAAGCAATTACCGAAAGTAATTTAATGAAGTAAAAGAGACTGAATCGGCAAACACTGAGGTATGGTTGTGTTATAGAAAGTATTTTAGAAGGATGAATGGAGGAAAATAGAAGCCAAGGACGGAAGAGTATTCAGAGGAAGCGATCAAATGCAACACGCAATGACAGCAAGGATTTTTATTATGCCTAAGATTATAGACTTCCTCAGTCTCCGGTTTATTGATGGTAATCATTCATACAACTGATGTTATCGATTTCACAATACACAGTTCATTATCAGGTATGTCTCGCATGCTTACCACATTTTTTATTTATTCGATGTAATAGTTTGACACAGGAATACCTGATAACTACCAGTATCCTGTCATACGACTTAATCACGTAGTTAAAATCACGCAAAGTTATATGAAGATATTTTTTTACAACGTACGAAATCAAAACTTATCAAGAACGATGGAATTCAGAAACTGCAAAGTTAGCGTCAGCAACGTACAGTTTGTAGTCTTTCAGGTAATACAGCATATTGCGACTTTGCTGATGTTAATTAACTAGCTACATATTCCATAGAACATTTGAACGATTTTATATCAAAATGGGGTGGAACGAGTTAATTCACAGGATGTGTATACGTGATTATTTTCAGAGGATCGCTTCATGTTGGCCATTTACAAGTTCCTAAGTGTCTGGCGATACACGGGCGAATTTCCGCGACTGGCCAGTTCTGACGGATCTTGCTCACCGATCTCAGGACCGTCGTTTCCCACTAACCTGCTGTTCCCGCCCCTTGGATCTAGCTCTTTGACCTGCTCGCAGGTCGCGCCTGTTAATGTGTGGTGACAGAGTGGCGGGTTTTCGCGATTTACCCGCGGGCGCAGGACTGCCCTGCATATACGACAGGCCAAAGGCCACGGGTAGCGGATTTCAGGAGTTGCCACTGTATTCATCGCAAGTAAGTTGTACAGTACGAAGTTCTACAGGCATTTTATTTGTTGCAATACATTTTCGCACTTTGAAAGGAGCTTATATCTTCGAGGGTTCAAATGGTTAAAATGGCTCTGAGCACTATGGGACTTAACATCTGTAGTCATCAGTCCCCTAGAACTTAGAACTACTTAAACCTAACTAACCTAAGGACATCACACACATCCATGCCCGAGGCAGGATTCGAACCTGCGACCGTAGCGGTCGCACGGTTCCGAACTGAGCGCCGAGAACCACTGGACCACCGCGGCCGGCATCTTCGAGGGAAAGTATAGGCTTTGCTAGTAAGAAAATTGTGGCAGTCGCTGGCTGTTTGAGTCTTTGAAGTACAGTAATTCGCAATACCTGTAAAATAATGGACACAATACAGTTACGGGTAATTGCCTGTAATAATGAACATACATATTTTATTGGCGATCACTACAGCGTTGAAACTTCCTGGCAGATTAAAACTGTGTGCCGGACCGAGACTCGAACTCGGGACCTTTGCCTTTCACGGGCAAGTGCTCTACCATCTGAGCTACCCAAGCACGATTCACGCCCCGTCCTCACAGCTTTACATCTGCCAGTAACTTGTCTCCTACTTTCCAAACTTTACAGAAGCTCTCCTGCGAACCTTGCAGAACTATAAGTCCTGAAAGAAAGGATATTGCGGAGACATGGCTTAGCCACAGCCTGTAGGATGTTTCCAGAATGAGATTTACACTCTGCAGCGGAGTGTGCGCTGATATGAAACTTCCCGGCAGATTAAAACTGTGTACCGGACCAAGACAGTGTTGATTACAGTGTTGGTTTGTACGCATCTCCCCGTCCTCTTCCTCCCCCCCTTTCCCCTCTTTTACGCATGTTTCAAGAGACCTACACCTTTCTGAGATTACTTCAAGAATTGCTGAAGCTGTTTTAACTCTGCCGCTGCCACCACAACAAAACGTGTAGTTTTGTCACGAAATGCTTTTCGTTTTATTGAAATAAAGCATCAGTGGGCTGTAATGAAACATTTTTACAGTATGGATTGCTGTCTGCTGTCTTGCAAAAGATGTTGATGTTACTTCTTATATATTATGTCTGATTTTCGCTCACATCAGGAAATGGTGTCTACTTGCATGTTTTTGTGGCATCCCCTCCTTTGGCAATGTTGTTAGTTCTTACAATACATAGGTGCACAGTTGGAATACTATCTATAAATGTTTCAACCATCGCTTTGCACGTCATGTCTTTTTACATTCTTGTCTGTATAATGTTCATGCGTCAATTTCCGCAACTAGTTATTTTACGGTACAGTTACAAGTTTTTAATGCCATCATTTTTATTATGCTTCTAGCAACTAAAACTTGCTGTAACCTGAAAACCACGAATTTCGACTGTCTCCTACATTTCTCTTGTTGCCATGTTAAAATTTGCTTCTTTTGTCAGAACAAAGCTGAGTTTCCATACTGTCACCCCGCTGACATGCTAATGGAGCAAATCTTGAAACAGTGGTTTATTAAACGAGGAACTGAGGACAATTCAAGCCAAAAAGCACATTCTAGACATAAATATAAATGTGTAATTTCCTCACTTATCTTACTGCAAAATCACACTAATTCTCATTTGGAAATATGGTCTAATATACAACAAACGCAGATTGATAGTGACCTCTATTTTTCATTGCGAGCTTCTCGGATTTTACTTAGTGTGTTACTTATATGCGAAATATCGCAATAACTACGCCAATTTGCGAAATGATAGGCACTTTACCATGAAACTGAGCTATAAAGCTATGTGACGTAAATACCATTTGTTTTTACGGAATAGTTTAACATCATTTGAGAAGGATTACGAGGTAGTCGACGTGAGAGTGCAGTTATGTCGGAGTAGTAGCGTGTCAGCCGCCGGCTCGCGGAAAACTGACTGAGTGGCTGGAGGAGACCCGTCGCAAAACGCCGCCCCTTTGTGTACCTCAGAGGTTGATAAGTTCTCCTTCCAACCTTAAGTGCAACTAACCACGTAGCAACCATTAAATCAGGTCAACCTGCCTCCAGGGAGACACAAGAGTGCATGTGTACTGAAGCACCGTTCTTAAAGCAGGTGGTTAAAGCAGACCAACTCGTGTTTCCGCTAGCTACATAGGATTTGTTCAGCCTGCTACAACTGACACAGCCCGTCTACATAACGGTGGGATCAGGATAACGAAGAAAACAATCCTGAAAGAAGGCTGAGGGAAAATTAAGACTGGAGGAATGTACATCAGTCAGGCTCCAGTAGGAGAAAAGTTGTCGTGTGTGTATGAGGCAGATTAAAAAAAAAAAGTGTGTGTGTCCTGCAATGTAAACTGTGTAAGAAGTTACTAAACACTCATTCGGGAATCACGAGTATGTTACGACATGTTTGTAAGTTTGACCAGCTGTTACTTCACTCCGTAAATATTTTTAGAGAGGACAAATATGTGGAATTGTGTGCTAAGGACTTCAGGCCATTAAGCGGTATATAGACTTTCTAAATTTACAGGAAACATTGACTGAAATAGAAAAAAAATGTCTCTGTGGGTAGTAAAAGCCTCATTCTGGTGGTATGCAACATCGTTCGAAGAAAGCATAGTGTGAAGGGGAAAGCTTATTCTGTCAGATATGTACTTTTTAGATTAACATAATACGGAAAACAAACGTTGCGTTTCCAAAAATGCATTTGAGGAATTCTAAGTGAACTATTTCGGCCGCCAAGAATGAATTCAGCGAACCAGCAATACACATCCTGGAAAAAGTAATTAAAACTAGTATAATTGTTGTCATATTTGGCTGTAACAAGCTAAGGTTACAGAAAATAGACTTCTAGAACCTTAATTTAGTTGGCATTGCAGTATAATAGACGTCTTCAAGTTCGTACGTGCAGTGGATCCTGATGACAGTTCGAATTGAAAATAGCCAGTGCTAGTCGAAAGAGAGTGAAGGTGCAGAGGAGAACGTTCACACCGAAATAAACAAATAGCCCCAAATACACAGAAAAGAAAAAAGGGCAAATAAAATCTACGATTTTCTGGCCTACAAAGACCCAAAGGAATAAATATTTCATTTAGGCCCGTCACGCGATATTCTAATATTTTTATCAACGTCGGAAATCTATTCATAACAATACAACGAAAACGTAGCACAGCAGGTAGACGGGCAGGCAAGCGAGACTCTTGTAGCCTGCTTGGGGTGTGCATATCCTGGCTTGGATGGGTCTAAAGCAGCTTGCCTGTTTTGCTGACAACGTGCGGCTGCCTGCCTGCATGCCTGATAGGCAAGCATGGGAAGGTTAAAAGCGCATTGTGTACACCTCTGGTGTACCTCCTGGTAGGCCGAATCGGCAGTCCCCAAAGCTGCGGGTAGCGGTCTGTAGACCGTGTCTCCACTAACACACGGGCGAGGACTGCAGGTGCTCAAGAATCCGCGTTAAACACAATTGGCCCGGAAAATCCACCCCTGTATGGTTAGCTAATGGCTTACTGACCTAAATTTAACATCGAAAAAAGTGTTATTTTTCAGATTTCCTCTTGCAACTAAACTTAAAATAGTTTTGTTACAGTCTAGCAGTTTATAAAATAAAACTTCCTCTGTGGAATAGAAGCAGTTGCACTTAAAATTGGTTTTAGGTAAGATTTAAAATTTGCTTCACTACCTGTCAGACACTGTATGTTATTTGGTATCAAAAATCTTCCTCGAGACATATTGAACTCCTTTCTGAGTCACTGACAGTTTTAATAGAGAGTAGTAGACGTCATTCTTGTTCAGGTGTGAGGATCGAAAACGTCCAGAGGCACTGAGAACGTGACTGTTACAGGGTGACAATTATTGATCTATATGAAAAAAAAACGTAAATTAATTACAAACTACAGCGTGCATGCATTTTATTCAACATGTGAACGCACTACAGATATTCAGATTGAGGTTGTGACATGTTAGATATGCCTACCATGTTTGGCGATGATGTGGCGCAGACGACAAGCGAAATTCTGAATCACCCGCTGAAGAGTCGGAACATCGATGCTGTCGATCTCCTGAATGACTGTTCTCAGCTCGGCAGTGGCTGGTTCAAATGGCTCTGAGCACTATGGGACTTAACATCTGCCGTCACCAGTCCCCTAGAAGTTAGAAATACTTAAACCTAATTAACCTAAGGACATCACACACATCCACGCCCCAGGCAGGATTCGAACCTGCGACCGTAGCGGTCACGTGGTTCCAGACTGAAGCGCCTAGAACCGCACGGCCACACCTGCCGGCATCTCGGCAGTGGTTTTGGGGTTGTTGCTGTACAACTCGTCTTTAATATAGCCTCACAAAAAGGGGTCGCATGTGTTCATACACGAAAAACATGGCGGTCAATTAACGCCCATGCCAGAATGCGGTCCCCGAAGTACTCCCCCAGGACATCAAACATTCTCTTGCTTTGATTGGATGGAGCTCCGTGTAGCATGAACCACATTTTGCCGAAATCGGGGATGAAATCATCTTCCAAAACCTTCACGTAGCGTTCGGTAGTCACCTTGTCATCAAGGAATATCGTACCGATTATTCCGTGACTGGACATTACACACCACACAGTCACCCGTTGAAGGTGAAGAGACTTCTCGATAGCGAAATGTTCTCAGTCCCCCAAATGCGACAATTTTCCTTATTGACGAACCCATCCAAATGAAAGCGGGCTTCGTCGCTAAATCAAACCATATCCGTGCATATTAATTCCCATAATGCCCCACGGCCAACAGTGCAGTTTCAATGTTCTAACTCAAACCGTTCAGAAGTTTATTTCATGTAGTTCATTGTTTGTCATCCTGTATTTTCACGGAACAGCTGACACTGAGAGTGGTCGGTTTTGTGTCGTGTAGATTCCCGGCGCCGACCGCGAAGAAGTGCGTGCGCACGTCACGAGTGCGTGATGGACGGATGTAAACACGGCCCGCGGGCCCGCGCGGCGTCCGTGCTGTGCGGGTTGCCGCGTGGCGGCCGGCAGGCGGACCGCGCTCCGCGCTGGAAGCGAGCCAGCCACTTTTCTTGCAGCAGCAGCAGCAGCAGCCGCCTACGGCCGGGCAGCCGGTCCGCGGCACGCGGGCGCAGACGCTCTGACCGGCCTCTCTTTACTCTGCTAATTGCTCGGGCGAGGCGCGCGCGTGCTAGCGTGGCGGTGGCAAAAACAAGCTGCCCGCTGCCAATGCGCCCCTCCACCCAATAAGAACGAGGGGAAGCCGGCGCCAGGCGGCGCCCGCGACGAGAGGCGATAAATTACACGCATAATGTAGTTGGCGTGGCAGCGGGATACGTCCCGAACGAGATTTACGCGGCGTGTTTCGCCGATGCTAATGATGTGTGGGATTACTTTATGAAACTGCTGCTGCTGGGCGGCCATCGGCGTTAGCGCTCTTGTTCGGACGCGGGCGCGCCAGTTCGCCCACTCGGCCGGCGAATAATTTACTTTTTCCGCTTCTCGTAAATCTGGTTTCATTTCTTCATTTTCCTAAGGGCTCTCTCGTTGCTAAATTTAATTGCCGCAACTCGCATTAAAATTTATGCGGCCCGAATGATGCAGCAGGGTTAAAGAAAGAAGCAGATTTCGCGAGAGTGTTTCATTGTGCACGTTCCGAGCACGTGCGCCCCCGAAACAGAAGCAAAACAAGCATCTGAATAGAAGCTTCTGGCAGGAAGAAACATCTCGAAGAGGTGTATGGGTGTTGCACAATATGTTCAGTTCCCGTACAAGAATGCAAGGCTTGCTGTTTGGGTCTCAATATAAATAACTGCAACGTATAAACCATAAGTAAGTAGAAAGACCCATTATTGTTCGGTCACACTAATCGTGATAAATCATATCAAGCAATATCTACCGTAAGTCTGTTCTAAGGTGTTAGGGCTAAATAACAGTTGCAGGCAAAGCATATGGAAGGCTGAGACTCTCGGCGAATCTTAAGGAAGCGTGCGAGGCTGTAAAGAAAAGTAATAGCTCCGAATTTTTTACGTGAAAACTCTTAAAGCTTTTTAAATAAAACAAATGTTATTAAATTTCCACATCTTCAATCTTAAAATCTAGATATTTACAGCCATCTGTCGGTAGAGGGCTCCCAATTCTAGCCTTAACACGAGGTGTGTAACGTAACTACTAACCAATTTTTGGATTATCAGAATATATTTAAGAAAAAAATGAAATGATCGTGTGGCTTTGTTGGCCCGGGAGGCGTCAGTCGGGGATCATCGGCCGCCGGTCTGCAAGTCTTATATCAGGTGACGCTACATTGGGTGACTGGCGTGACGGTGATGATGACCGAAGGACAATTAGGACAACTCAACATGACACCCAGCCCACAAGTGGAGAAAATATCCAACCCGGCTGGGAACCGAAATCGGTCCCGCTGCATGCTAGGCAGACACGTTATACCGTGCAGCTAAGCAGGCAGACACTATACTTAAGAGATCTATTTAAAATATGTGAGTCCTTTATCGTTGACGCTATAATTTCACACCACGCGTTCGTCATTTCTAATTTTAAAAAAGTGCAGCTTATCAAAAGCGACACTAATGAACTTGACTAAGAAGCACAAGGTTAATGTTGTTTCTGTACTTGTCTTATAAACAAAACGAAACAGGAAGCATCTAACTGATTACTTTTTCTTCTTCCTCCTCAAGGTGTTTTAGTTTTGTAATCATTTCCGGTTCCAATCATTGTCATCTTTCTTGATGCAGTGAGCTGTAGCAGCAAAATATTTTTGGTACACTTCATTTTGTTTAAAAGATTCTACTAATTCCTTTTACCAACTTATAGTTTTATATCTGGTTTTAAAAACAATTTAAACAATTCTCCCACTACATCATTTCTTATCTTATCCATTAGTGTATATAGTTTGCTTGATCTAAGATATTTCATCTCTGCTACCTCAGAGGCGTTTTCATTCATTCTTGTCATTATCCATGTTACGGTTCCATAAAGAAGCAACCATACAGACGTACGTTTATAAAATTTTAGTAATGTTTCTCTTCTTGTTTTCCCTTTGAGACTACAAAGAACAGACCTTTAAGTCTGTTAGGTTTATGTGTTTATCATTGTGACAGTTGTAACTGACATTAGGCTACAAATACACCATGTCAACAAAAGTATCCTGACACCTCCAAAAACATACGTTTTTCATATTAGCTGCATTGTGCTGCCACCTACTGTCAGTTACTCCATATCAGCGACCTCAGTAGTCATTAGACATCGAGAGAGAGCACAATTGGGCGCTCCGCGGAACTCACTGTCTCCGAACATCATCAGGTGATTGGGTGTCACTTGTGTCATACGTCTGTATGCGAGATTTGCACACTCCTAAAAACCCGTAGGTCCACTACTTTCGATGTGATAGTGAAATGGAAACGTGAAGGGACACGTTCACCACAAAATCGTACAGGCCGACCTAGTCTGTTGACTGACAGAGACCGCCGACAGTTGAAGAGGATCATGATGTGTAATAGACACACATCTATCCAGACCATCACACAGGAATTCCAAACACCATCTGGATCCTCTACAAATGCGACAGTTAGGTGGGAGGTGAGAAAACTTGGATTTCATGGTCGAGCAGCTGCTCATAAGACACACATCACGCCGGTAAATTCCAAACGACGCCTCGCTTTGTGTAAGCAGCGTAAACATTGGACGATTGAACAGTGGAAAATCGTTGTGTGAAGTGACGAATCACTGTACACATTGTGGCGATCCGATGGGAGGGTGTGGGAATGGAAAATGGTATGTGAACGTCGTCTACCAGCGTGTGTAATGCATACAGTAAAATTCGGAGGCGGTGGTGATATGGTGTGGTCGCGTTTTTCATGGAGGGGGCTTGCACCCCTCGTTGCTTTGCTTAGCACTATAGCAGCACAGGCTTACGTTGATGTTTTAAGCATCTTCTTGCTTCACACTGTTGAAGAGTAATTCGGGGATGCGGATTGCATCTTTCAACACGATCGAGCATCTGTTCCTAATGAACGGCCTGTGGCGGAGTGGCTACACGACAATAACATCCCTATAATGGACTGGCGTGCAGAGTCCTGACCTGAATCTCAGAGAATACCTTTGGGATGTTTTGGAACGCCGACTTCATGCCAAGCCCCACCGACCGACATTGATATTTCTCCTCAGTGCAGCACTCCGTGAAGAATGGGCTGCCAATCTGCAAGAAACCTTCCAGCACCGTACTGAACGTATGCCTGCGAGAGTGGAAGCCGTCATCGGGGCTAAGGGTGGGCTAACACCGTACTGAATTACAGCATTACTAATGGAGGGCGCCACGAACTTGTAAGTCTTTTCAGCCAGGTGTCCGGATACTTTTGATCACATATTGTAGCTAAAATTGATAGTCTTGTTTGTTATCAGCAGTTATTATTATACTCCGGTCAGACATACATTGGTCCATGTAGTTCTTAATTCAGACAAGCTTTGCTCTTAGCACAGTGCTCTCTCATTGTGGTTGGCGCTTTTACTGCTTTTCCTGACGGGAGGTAACCTGGTGTTCTGATAAGAATTCAGTGTTGAGTTTCGTTGTGGTCAGTTCGTAGTTGTTTGCAGTATTTCCTAGCTAGTCTTGTGCACTCGGGGCTAGTCGTTTTGCCGGCCGGAGTGGCCGAGCGGTTCTAGGCGCTTCAACCTGGGATTGCGCGACCGCTACGGTCGCAGGTTAGAATCCTGCCTCGGGCATGAATGTGTCTGATGTCCGTAGGTTAGTTAGATTTAAGTAGTTCTAAGTTCTAAGGGACTGATGGCCTCAGAAGTTGAGGTTCCATAGTGCTCAGAGCCATTTGAGCCATATTTTGCTATTGTAATACACTTTAGGCGTACGTGAAGATCCTTGTTGTGTGTGACAATGTGTACACTACCCAGAGTTTTTTGGAATGCTTTCTGTCATTTATTTCTAATTTCCTGAGTTGTCCCTCTCTGATCTTTGTGAGGCATTCGGGAGAATACAGTCCTGAATAATTCACTACAGTGTTGTAGTGACACTAGTATCATTATCATTAATTATTTTAGATGTATGTCGGTATATTCTAATAAAGCCATTGCTTAAGTTTCGTCGTTCTGAGATTACTTCTGAGTACCAACTCAGATATATGCAAACCACCTTTTTCGCTATTGGATTTGGTCCCAGCACGATTCCCCGAGGAACAGCAGTCGGTGATTAGCTCTATGTGCAATGTAGCTACACAGTATAACGGACCAGTATGCAAGGGTACCAGCAGGCCGCCATATATACAGTGGCATTACCTAGATGACAGCCTGTGTCCGGGCAGCGAACTCGTGACCACCTAGCGGCCGTTCCGCTCCCTTTGCTGACCGGCCGGAGGGGCACAGGCGCAGGTGTGTACCGCGCGGCCGGCAGATTTGTGCAAAGGTGAAAGGGAAAGGAGAGCGGAGCAGAAGGGAGGAGAGACGAAGAGAGGAGACGGGAGGAAAATCCTCGCGGCGATGAACGCGCGCAGCTGAGCCGGGCCGGCTGGAGCTGAGCTACTGGGCTGGCTGGTAGCGAGAGGCGGCGGCCACGTGATAAGCAGCGGCGGCGGCGGCGGCGGCGGCGGCGGGTTCAGCGCCCCCAGATAGCAGCCGAGGCGAGAGGGAAGTCGTGTGGCGCTGCCGGCGAAAACCACGGCCGCAGATGTCGGCGAGCGCCAGGGGCCGTGCGAGGACACGCTCTGCTTACCGCCGGGCCAGTTCCAGGCTGTGTGCGGGCGGCTGGCACAGTCGGAATACTCGTGTAGCCGCACTCTTCTTACAGATGTAGCATTCTTGCATCAGATACGTAACAGACCTGGCAATCGGATTTTGAACATCAGTATAATTAAGACGCTCTCGCCTTGTCATCCTCGTACTTACCTACCATCAATGTTACCCACCGCCATTTGGCACATGGGCGAGGTAGGAGAACCTACCGCTTAATGAAGGAGGAGGGGGGGGGGGGGGGGTAGGACGGACGTGAATGGGACGACTTGGAGCAGGAGAGACACCACAGGAATGTTTAATTTCTACCGTCTATACCTTTAAAAATGAATTCATAAAAGTTTGTCAGAATGACCGGAAATTATTCAGGATTTACACTTATACTTGTGGAAGTTCAAAAATATAAGAAAATAATTTATTTTTTTACATTTGTGTTTCACCTTTTTTCACTTACCATTGGTTGCATTTGTTGCTACAGGTACACTTTTCTTCATAAGTAAGGGCGATTATTCGATGAATTTTGCACAGCATACAAACCATACTTGCAGGTGTATGAAACTCTAAATTTTCCAAATCTATTAAAAACTGTGGTGAAAATTGAGATAATTAACTATAAAATTTGAGTTTTTTCTAAACATGAAGTTTAAAATGTAACAGCACGTTCATTTTTTCATAAATTAAATAATTTCTAGAGTTTCATACACCTGTAAGTATGGTTTGTTCGTTGTGCAAAATTCAACTAAGAATCTCTTATTTATGAAGAAACGTGTACCTATAGCAATAAACGCAGCCAATAGAAGTGAAAAAATGATGAACTTTCACATGTAAAAAAATTTATTTTGTTATTTTTTGAAATTCCACTGCTGTGATTGTGAATCCTGAATCCTTCCTGGAAATGTTGACAAAGTTTCATGAATTTATTGGTAAAAGTATAGACAGTGTAAAGTAAAATGTCCTGTGGTGTCTCTCCTGCTCCTGGGCGGCCCGTTTGACATCCTACGCCCCTTAATAAGGCAGGTGGCCCCTCCTGCTGGAAGGGCGCACTTCGACACAACGTGAAGCTTGTGCCAGCGGTCAGTGCCCATAGAGAACCGACTTGGAGCCGACACAACCTCGGCCGAGTCACACTGCTCCGTTGTATGAATGTAACTGAGCTTCACCATCCTTTCTGTGGCCCGCAGAAGGCTGCAGAACGTGGGTGGGCACTCGTGCCCGCTGCGGAGCCGAGGTTCCCTCTGTCTCAACAGGTTTTGTCCCAGCCACACCTTAGCCTTCCGTGCCACGAATATCAACACGTTGGAAGAGCTGCGACATCTCATTTCCCGGTCGCATCCGTATTCGCTTCCTATGTCTATTCGCCCGTACACAGCTGTCGTTCGCCCCTGTATCTATGGTCCGCGGTGCACCGCAGTTGCCTCAGCGCCGATTTTGCAAGGCGCCATTTTTCCATGCACAGTATACTTCAATCACGCAGTCTAGCGAACAATTTCCAAACGCAGTCGTTTCGGAAATGCTTCTACCCTTGGCCCCGAAAGTCAATGATCATGCCCTTTAGGTCGTCAGGTAAATCGTTTCGTTTCCGCATCACGCCAACGACTGTCCAATATTTCCGCGTACCTCGGACACGATTTATACACACAGCACTGCTAGTGCTGCCACCTGCCCTCTGTGAGTGGTCGATGTACGTTGACGGCCAAATCAGGTTGTGGTCACGTTACTGTTACAGGACCGTGTAAATGACATCACTCAATAATGTTTCATCATTTTCATGAACTCTTTCACTATTTTTTCAAGCCTTCAGCGTTGTCGCGCGCTTCTGAACTTCGCTCTGTATACATGGAAGGAACATCCAACTTCTAGTAGCCCTGTTACACGACCTCATTCAAAGTCAGAGAGGTGCTGACAATGGCGTCTTCAAATGGTTGAGATGGCTCTGAGCACTATGGGACTTAACATCTGAGGTCATCAGTCCCCTAGAACTTAGAACTACTTAAACCTAACTAAACTAAGGACATCACACACATCCATGCCCGAGGCAAGAATCGAACCTGCGACCGTAGCAGTCTCGCTGTTCCGGACTGAAGCTCCTAGAACCGCTCCGCCACCGCGGCCGGCAATGGCGTCTTCGTCGCCTTAAAAGCATTCTTGAGTAACATCAGCTCACCGCGTCAAATCTCAAAGGCAACTAACGCTCACGACCGTCACAGCGTGTAATTAAACCAAACCTGACTTGCATCCTCATAGCGGCGCTACTGTCGCCACTCTTAGACTGGCATGAAATGTAAACAGACGTCATCTTTCAAACGTAGGAAGACGCCTACCAACTTTCGTTTATGTCGCAAACTCCTCCGTGGTTTAGCGACTTTTTTCCGTCTTTGTGTATATATCAATTTGTAACTTGCTTATTCTTTGTTTTTCCTCCTTGCTATGTCTTCATAGTTTACTATGATACCAATGCGTTATGTTCTGTTTGCAGTGTAGGTAGGTATTGATCTATCACGGTCTAAAAAATTTGTATGCTGTTTACACTGTTAATTTTTCTACTTCCACAAACGACGCCCTGAAACGTTCGTCGTTCTCGAGCTAATATGTCAGACGTAGAATCCAGTTGACATGCGGGTCAGCTTTCTTACACTGTGGCCGTTGGTCACAGAGCACACGACAGCGACAAATAACAGTTCCTGCAGACCGATACGTTTCTGTGAAGTACTTCGCGAATGCAGCCAGCAGGTATACCATTATGCGTGTTTGCACATCCCAAGCACGGTCCTGGATTGCATTCCCCTACCGCCTCACGCCTCGACCACCGCGGAGTACGGAGAACAGTAAAACCCACCTGCGAAGCGCTCTGTGTGGCCTCCCATCCAATTCAGTAGCAGTAGACCCACGTGAGCGGCCGAGCTCCGTCGTTAGCGCTAGGACAAACTGAGGTCACTCGCGTACGGGCAGAGGACTGACAACAAGTATCTTTTGCCATTTATGTTTAGTTTTACGTCCAACGTACTCCGCAAGAGTGCTCGACCGTGCGTGGTGGAGCATTCTTACTGTCAATTCCGGTCTTATTCCGTCCGCGTACAGAACTAGTGAAAAATGTTCGTCTGCATGCCTCCTAGCGGTATTAGAATATCAGTGTGACGCCAGATAGGCAAGGGAAGGATGGTCGCACAGCCTTACACGAATTAGGGTTCTCTAATTTTATCCAAGAGTTTTTCGTGAGGACTAGGTCACTTTCTTTCCGAAGGTTCGAATTTAAGTTCGTCGAGAATCTCTGTTTCGCTTTCGTGTAGGATTTACAGGCCTATTATGGTCTCTGAATTTCTTCGACATCTTTTGTGACACATACTTCGAGAGGACTCCAAACGCCGTATCAGTACTCGATGTGTTACGATGTTACCAGCAGATCTATGAATTTGCTCGGTGACTGCTGTCGCGATGAGGATAAAGGATTAATATCTTCATCCGACATAAAGATTTATTTCGCTTATTGCAAAACATAAATAGGTGCGAAATGTTGTAATGTAGCTCATCGTAAGTTACTTATGTGATGCCAACGAGATTTCACCGCCTAACCCCTGTGGCACGTCCAACAACAGCAAAAAATATCGCACGTTGGTTTCGTTACGGTCTTCACTCCGAATACTAGTTTGAACCTGCTTACTGTATTCAAACCCTGGTCTCCCTCTCGTGTTTGTACCTCTCACCCTTTCCTCCGTTACCAAAATGACGATTTCCATAGGGTCTAGGATCTCTTCTAGTAAAAAATCCATTGTAGTTTTGCCATAAACTTATTTTTCCTCCAGTTCGATTCAGTACCTTCTCATTAGTTATTAAATCTACCCATCTGTTCTTCGACATTGTCCTGTAGCGCAAGATTTAAAAAAAATTCTATTCTCTTCTTGTCTCAAATGTTTATCCTCCACTTTTCACTTCTGTACAAGTGTGCTCTCCAGACAAACACCTTCAGACTTCCTAACACTTAAATTTAAATTAGATATTAACACGTTCCTCCTTTTCGGATTCGCTTCTCTTCATACTGCCAATCTAACTCCCTTGGCATCATCTGGCTCAGTTCGACTCAAGTACTCTACATTACTGCTTGTTTTCTTTCCTCGTTAATGTTAACCTTATAACTTTTTTTAGAAAATATCCATCCCGTTAAAGTGGTCTTCGAAGTCCAATGCCACTAGTATAAATAATTTAATAACGGCAAGTAAAATGTAATTAGTAAATGGACACCTGATGACGGTAGCGTGCTGACGAAACGCGTAGCACCAGACTAAGTATCGATATCAGAAAATGAAGAAAACAGAGAAGTTCGTTGTTTACAAAATTGGCAAGGTACTGTATTGACAGGTCTCATTCAGTTGCATATGAAGTGCATAATTTTGTTCCAACCATTTTTTTCCTTGACAGTTACAACTAGTGTTACGTAAGGACCCTCGGATCGCATTGGAAAATATTTCGTGACCGACGCTGTCATAGTCCATTCGTCTTGCCGTGTACGGCATCTCGCGGAAACAGCTGCCACAATACCACTAGACACACAAATTAATTTGCTCACAGTCCTAACAACTTTCTTGCTGAAAGTTTCCACGAGGCCCAACGAAGTACAAAATTATGAGCGATGAATTTTCTATCTATAGGGTGAAAGTAAATTTACATTTCCTACAGTGTTTTATTATTTAAATTCAAAGAATTACTTTTTCACGATAAAAAATGTATCGCATGCGTTTGCAAACATCGTGAACCTTCTTTTCCTTTTTTAAAATTTTTATTTATACTGCTTGGTGGTCCAAGTTTTTCACACTCGCTGAAACAACAGTTTTTTTGTGAACTATTTCCAACCTGACTTTTTAGTTTTTGTAACAAGCGCGTGGAAAGCACACCATCGTATTCTAAACAAAAACACTCACGTACGTTGCTTTGTCCGGAATTTTTATTAATGACTAAAAATTTCGGGTGACGTGGCCTTGACCTGCTTACGTTAGTGACTAACTCTGCAGGGTATGACGAAACGAAACGAGTAAACTCCGAAGAGTTGTTGTACAGAATATCTTGAATTAGAAATCGAGGACGCAACCCATCTCGGAAGTGTCATCCAAAGACGCTATGGGGTGTGGAAGTTATAGACGTGAGATCTTGCCTCTAGACTACTCTTTCGGCAACAAACGTGAGTTTAATACTGTGATGCTGCCCTTATCGGTCTCTCTAGCGTGGACGCTACAGATCAATCCACTGTCCGTTGCGAGAATTTGCGCTGTCAGCGTACAAACTCGTGATAGTTGCCGAAAGTGGTGGCCGTAGCAGCAGGTGATGACCACCCACGTACGACGTTTTCCGGGCATGCGATCTCATGCTCAGTCGGTTCCTCGAGACGCCCCTGTTGCACAGTCTACAGTGCAGCCACCTGTTGATCCGATGCCCTGTAGCGGGTGTGTGCGTGACGGCCCGCTGTGGCACTTGATTTAGCGAAGGGGCGAGTGGAGCGGAAGCCCGCACCCTAGCGCTGGGCTGTAACGGGTATCCGTACCAGCAGTTCACCAGGGACACCGTTGCAGGTAACCATAGCTGGC
Organism: Schistocerca gregaria; assembly: GCF_023897955.1. Lineage (NCBI taxonomy): Eukaryota > Metazoa > Arthropoda > Insecta > Orthoptera > Acrididae > Schistocerca > Schistocerca gregaria. The sequence goes on along the minus strand of NC_064921.1, from coordinate 798,586,711 downwards.
CGGAAGCATTTCGCAAGTCCGCGAGTTGGCCAGCTGGACTCCCCACGGCGAGCGGCGCAACAGACGCAGCGCAGCGGCCGGAAGTCGCGACAAGCGGCGGCTAGAGAGACAAAGAGAGGAGGTTAGAGGACAGTGCAGGAGAGGACAGAGGACAGAGCACAGAGCGTTCCCGGAAGGCCGCGACACCCGACACCTGCTGTGTGCGCGCGGCGCGACGCGGCGCGGGTGGTCGGCCTGCGGTGACGAGCCCACCGCCGGAAGGACGGCTCAGGTGACGCCTGTTGTGGAGGCGTGGCTGCGGGCGCACACTCACCACACAGGCAGTTTAATTTGGGCACGGATCTTACTTAATCCGTGATGGATCTTGCAAAACTCTGAGGCGGTTTTTCATCGAAGGCACATAAATAAAGAATCCAATCAACCACAAATGCTCTAAGAAGACTTTTGTTCTATTTCCATTATCGGTTTCGGACTATCACTCCCATCCTCAGATGGCTATACTTGTTCTACCGCGGCGTTAGTTTTGGCAGCAGCGTCGTGTCCGCTCCTGCACTGCTTAGCATCATCTGATTACAAAATTGTTAAGGCTTTCGTGGCCACTTGTTGACAAACTGCCTGAGCTGGTGCGCCGCCTTTCGAATTCCTGGCGCCACTAGTTCGATCTGTCGTGTGATGTCCCTCTGGTTTGAGCCCACTAAGATCTTTGCTGGAGGTTGTTGATGGGGAACGGCGCGTGTCATGGCGTGGTAACGGAGTGTGGAGGACGGTGTGAGGTCCGTCCGGCGACTAAGCCGAGTTCGAGCATGTCTGCCTATTGTGCATCAAAGCTTTACAAGGTAATTAACATTGGCTTTTTTTTCATTCAAGGCTATTCTTTACCTGTCGTTTAATATAATTGTCCACAACTATCTGGAATGCGCGGTATCTGTCCGAATGAACAGACACCACACAGAATCTGCAGCTGGGGGACATTATGTGTAAATTAAGGGGGGGGATCAGAGCGAAAGGCTGTTTACAATTTGTACAGAAAGCAGATGGAAATGATAAGAGTAGAGGGGCAGGAAAGGGAAGCAATGGTTGGGAAGGGAGTGAGACACGGTTGTAGCCTATCCCCGATGTTATCCAATCTATATACTGGGCAAGCAGTGAAGGAAACAAAAGAAAAATTCGGAGTAGGTATTAAAATCCATGGAGAAGAAATAAAAACTTTGAGGTTCAACGATGACACTGTAATTCTGTCAGAGACAGCAAAGGACTTGGAAGAGCAGTTGAACGGAATGGACAGCGTCTTGAAAGGAGGGTATAAGATGAACATCAACAAAATCAAAATGAGGATAATGAAAAGTAGTCGAATTAAGTCGAGTGGTGCTGAGGGAATTATATTAGGAAATGAGATACTTAAAGTAGTAAAGGAATTTTGCTATTTTTGGAGCAAAATAACTGATGATGGTCGAAGTAGAGAGGATATAAAATGTAGACTGGCAGTGGCAAGGAATGCGTTTCTGAAGAAGAGAAATTTGTTAACATCGAGTATAGATTTAAGTGTCAGGAAGCCATTTCTGAAAGTATTTGTGTGGAGCGTAGCCTCGTATGGAAGTGAAAACATGGACGATAACTAGTTTGGACAAGAAGAGAATAGAAGCTTTCGAAATGTGGTGCTACAGAAGAATGCTAAAGATTAGATAGGTAGATCATATAACTAATAAGGAAGTATTGAATAGGATTGGGGAGAAGAGGAATTTGTGGCACAACGTGACAAGAAGGGATCGGTTGGTAGGACATGTTCTGAGGCATCAAGGGATCACCAATTTAGTATTGGAGGGCAGCGTGAGGGTAAAAATCGTAGAGGGAGACCAAGAGATGACTACACTAAACACATTCAGAAGGATGTAGGTTGCAGTAGGTACTGGGAGATGAAGCTTGCACAGGATATAGTAGCATGGAGAGCTGCATCAAACCAGTCTCAGGACTGAAGACCACAACAACACTGCTGTCAGGTCCAACCTATTTGTGCATCCGCACTCAAGAAGGTAGATCCAGTGCCCAGCTAAGGCAGTCAAATTGTTTGAGCACAAATAGTCCGTCCTCATATGGGAATCTCCAAGTAGCGAAGAGGAGTAGAGTGGTCACGGACTGCGGGTAGGTGGCGCTCGGCGATAGTGTGGATCGGCCGCGCAGGTGTGATAACGCTGTGTCCCGGATGGTGCAGGATATCCCGCGCCAGTACACATTTTAGTTCGTCGTCGCTGATTTCTCTTCATGACCTGGCGCAGCTGACAGCATCAATCCCCCATCGATTTACGTATCTGCGCGTATTAATGATCTTGTACCTACAGTATTTCTTTTGATCTCAAAGAATGAGCACGTTGTATGTCAGGAATATTCGCCATCATTGAGCTGTATTCCGTCAGCAGTGACCACAGATGGAAGGGAGGAAGATAGGGTTTCACATGCCGTCGGCATCAAGATCATTATAGACGGAGCACACACTCGGAATGTTTCAAAGTTGGGGAAGGAAATCGACCGTGTCCTTTCAAAGGAACCAGCTCGGCCTTTGCCTGGAGCGATTTAGGGACGTCTAGGAAAACCTAAATCTGGATGGCCGGACGTGGAATGGAACGGTCATCCTCTCGAGTGCTAGTCCAGTGTGTGCGGAAGTACGCCGCGGTGCGACGTCGCCTGCCCGTGCTGAGGGCGCAGTCGCAGACAACGCCGACACCACCGCCCCGGTCTTCGCCCGCCGCCACCTGGGAACAGGTTCCGAGAACATCTGGACCGCGACTCGCGCGAGTTTTTATCTAGAAACGCAGTTCGCGGCTGCCGGCTGCTCCTGCTCGCCGGAACCCACTCACGCTCGCTTCCTTCGGGTGTCCGCACAACTCGTGGGACCTTCTGAAAGGCACCTCTCATGACTTAAAGACCATTCGTGCGAAACGCAGCTCAATATTTGACACGTGAAATCCTCAGAGCGATTTATCAAAGTAATAAGACAGTTTGTTCGGATAAGGGAATATTTTAGTAGTAAAGAAGTAATCCCGAAGTCAATCCGACAAGTCTCAGTTTTTCTTCCACTTAACATTTATGATGCGCAATTGCTACTTTGCGAACGATACTGCTGTTACAATAAATCAAGACAGGGACAAAGCAACAGAAGAAACTGTTAATAATGTTTTTCAAAGGGTTATTACGTTTTCCTCTGGAAACGGACACTCCATTGATTTTGAGGGAAGATGTTGTATCCAGTTGTCTAGAACTAACAGTCATACCAACAAGTGATGGACTGCAAGACCAGAAGTCAGTAAACACAACAGAGTATTTCAAATTTTTGGGTGTGCATATTGGTAAAAAACAGAACTGGAAGAAACGTATCGCTTACCTGCAATTCAGTTTGTTTTGCTCTTTGTATTATTGTTAATCTTAGAAACACACCAATTAAAGTTATGATATATTCTGCTTGTCTCCACTGAGTAATGTCTTGTAGAATAATTTTCTGAGGTAACTTATCACTTAGAAAAGAAATTATTGATTGGGCAAAAGAGCGCAGTGAGGATACTGTGTGTTGATCACCCGGCGTCATCTTGCAGGTCCCTCTTCAAGGAGTAAAGCAAAGTATTTTGACTGCAACTTCACACTACATTTATTCGCTAATGAATTTCTCCCTGATTTATCCATCACAATTTGAGAAGAATAGCGATGTGTGTGGAAGTAAACACCCCTGTATTACTAATTATTAAGGCTGTCAGCGGCTCAGAAACGAGTTCAGTACGTATGAACATAAGTTTTTGATGCTTTTCCGAATAACATAAAATTTCTGGCAGATAGTAAAGCACGTTTTTGCGTAAATTTCAATAAAATTATTTTGTAGTGTAGCTGCAATACTAGGTTGAAATATAAGACGTTCATTAATTTTAAACATGACAGTGTGCCATTTTGGAGCTTTTAAATGATGAGCATGTACCCATTCACTGAAGCTAATCATAGGTGCGCATCCTGTATCTCACTCGTTGCACCTTATCCTGATCAAAAGAATAATCGACATAATGATGATCTGCGGAACTTTTTAACTAACTAATTAAATGATACAATATTTATGGAAAACCAAGGGCATTTGTCTCAGTGCCCCACTATACCAGTGACGTTATATGTTTCGAACTATGTGTTCTGCAATGACATAATTTTGCAGGCATTTTCAGCGATATATGTTGGTACCGTCTGTAAACTGTGTGGCGAATAGAGCCGGTAGTAAAGAAGTAAGAAATTAAAACGGCAATCCACTATGACTGGTCTGAACGTTGACACAAATCGTTTCGCGGCCGAATGCTCATATTTTGCTAATACGTAACGATCTGGGGTACTTTGTCTTACTAGAACAGTTGTGTTATCTCGATAAGCTGAAATTCATTTTTATTAGTATAGTTCTTACTAATTAGCGTTTCTTCTTTCATTTACATCTTACATTTACGTGTTGTGCTTAACACACCAATCAGCATTAATACGAAGATCGGAACTTAAATAGTGGCAACTATTTATTCACAACCGATACAAAAGAGTTAAATGTTTGCACCAGTTACTGTATTTCAAAGTAGTCACCAGCGTTGTGTAGAACCCGTTGCCAGCGATGTGGAAGGCGTAGTACGTATACCGTTAGCTGAGCCTGTTCTGCTGATGGTACGACTGTGTTAGTGTTATCCTAACACTTAACGTTCCTCCACGCCAGACCGTCAATGCACAGTAGTACTGTTCGTTTTTGGATCATCACCTGAGACCGGCTTTGCTAAAGAAACGGCGACACTTTCTGCACAACCCACCGATCATTTTGCACGACAATGCGCTGGCGCATACAGCACAAGCTGTGCCTGCTCTGTTCGGTCGATGTCCTTGTGACTTTGATTTGATTGCGAAGATGAAGGAACCACTTCGTGGCTTTCGCTTCGGAACTGTTCCAGAGATTCGACAGGCAGTAGACTGCTCCATTCGCACCATCAACAAAACAGGCTCTGTTAACGGTATACTACGCCTTTCACATCAATGGCAACGGGGTTCTACACAACGCTGGTGGTTACTTTGAAGGACAGTTAAATGTGCAAACATGTAACACTTTTGTATCCGTTGCGAATAAATAGTTACCACTATTGAAGTTCCAACCATCGTATATCTTACACATGACTGAAAACAGCCCAGCAAAGTTCGGATAGTTTGTCAATTTCACGCCCGTCCATAGTATGTTGGTAGCACTTCGTCGCCTTGCCTGTTACACGGTGTAGCAAACTTTAAAGGTGTGCGAATCAGAATAACAGAAAGGCGACGGGTCTCGCTCGTTTTGTCCACGACTGTACGTCAGGAAGTCCCTTACTCACGCGTCGCTGTTGCAAACCGACGGTATACCACGACACAGATACACATTGGCCTACAACGAACAGACACGTTCAAAAATGGTTCAAATGGCTCTGAGCACTATGGGACTCAACATCTGTGGTCATAAGTCCCATAGAACTTAGAACTACTTAAACCTAACTAACCTAAGGACATCACACACATCCATGCCCGAGGCAGGATTCGAACCTGCTACCGTAGCGGCCGCGCAGTTCCGGACTGAGCGCCTAGAATCGCTAGACCAGAACAGACACGTCAATGAGCGGACGGACAGTTTATATTTCTGTGAGGGGGAAAAAAAGAAATGGGGCACTAGAGAGATTCGCAGTCCAACACCAAATACCCACTATACCATGGCTCTTCAAATTCACTCGATGTTACACATGTTGAGCTTGGTCAGTACACTTCTTCTATTTCGTTTCTTCTTCCACAGTTCAGTACACCTTCTACCTGTTTGCAGGCTTCATCTGTGTTCAGTTTACGGGCTGTCCCCTGAGCCATCTTATCACTAAATCTGAGGGGTAGGGAAGGGGGTGGGCGTACGACGGGGTTTCCTTTAGTAGTACCCATCTTCAGAACGTTATACCTATTGCATTATTTGCGAGTGTCAACAAGAAGATGCATATGGCAAAATACCATGGCCACGTGGCATGACGTGACCATGATATTTTGCTGTATACACATTATTCTTGAGACTCGCAAGCAGTGTGATAAGTATAAACTACTGAATAAGGGAACTAAGTGGCCGCAATAGGTAATGAAATTAAATTTCTTTTATGCATCTTGTTGCTTATGATTTGGTGATTTACGACTGCAGTTGCTGAGGATGGATAAAATACTAAACGTTTATGATCATTTTCTTGCGAGAGAACAGGACGGCGTCGCCTGCAAGTAGGGATACACTGTGTATTGAAGCGACTGCCTAAGCACCTTCCACTGTCACGTATGTGTTTCATTTGGTCTGATTTGTTATCATATACTACTACAATGAAAAATACAGTACCTCACTTGTCAAGAAATAGCCTGGTCCTTGAAGGCTCCGCAATTTTTTTTAATTTTTTTTTCCGTCAGCGTATCTGTCCAAGACACAAAGTCGGCCAGTACGTGGTGGAGACAGGGGAGACAGTTCCCGAGCATGAAGCGCGTTCTGCGGAATGCACCTTGTGGGGTGGGGCGGGACGGTCGCGCAGCTCCGCACTGCCTGAGAGGTGGGGAACACGGCGCCCGTAGCGGAAGCAAAGAGCTGCGACGCGATACGGCGTACGGCGGGACGCGAGCAGCGCGCAGCGGCCGGCGGCCGCACAAAAACAACCGCCAGGCATACTTGTAACGTGAGACGGGCGCCGCGAGACCACGGCGCCACACACACACACACACACACACACACACACACACACACACACACACACACACACACTCTGCTCACTAGGCGCCGTACTTCCCATTCCACTCGCAGCTCCCATCTCCGGAGTACGGTACTAACGGCTGTTCCGTAAAGTGACGCAACCTTAAGGAGTTGCTGCATAAATGATACTTGTTTGGTGTATTAACTGCATGTAGTGCCCCCACAGCTCGTACTAATGTAAAGAAAGTCACAGCAATATACCACCGACAGCGACTGATGAAAACAAATACACACATGAAAAAAAGTTTTGCATCACCCCGGCGCACAACTCCTGAAGATAGACGTTGACTGTGGTTATCGCATCACAGACACAGTCCCTTTGACTTTTCAAATATGTCATTGAATGAAATGAAATGTCATGTGGCTAGGGCCTCTCGTAGGGTAGACCGTTCACCTGGTGCAGGTCTTTCTATTTGACGCCACTTCAGTGACCTGCGCGTCGGTGGGGATGAAATGATGATGATTAGGACAACACAACACCCAGTCCCTGAGCAGAGAAAATCTCCGACCCAGCCGGGAATCGAACCCGGGACCTTAGGAATGAAAGTCTGTCACGCTGACTACACAGCTACCGGGGCCGGACAAAGATGTCACTAAACCCGCCCAAAGATGTAACAACCATGCATGACTATCGCCTATTAGACGGCTGGGGTCCGACAGCCGATCAGTTCCGGTCATTCCACCAGGAAGGAGGAACATGGCTCGTGTTGTCTAGACGGCAAATACCGTGGTTCGATCGCGTCCGCATGGTTACTTTGTGCAGGAAGGTCTCTCAACAACGGAAGTGACCAGGCGTCTCGGAGTGAACCAAAGCCATGTTGTTCGGGCATGAAGCAGACACAGAGAGGCAGGTACTGTCGATGACATGCGTCGCTCAAGCCGCCCAAGTGGATGACCACTACCTAAGGATTATGGTTTGGGGCAACCATCACAGCAACGCCACCATATTGAATAATGCTTTCCGTGCAGCCATAGGACGTCGTGTTACGACTCAAACTCTGCGCAGTAGGCTGCATGATACGCATCTTCACTCCAAACGTCAATGGCGAGGTCCATCTTTGCAACCACGACGCGATGCAGCGCGATACAGACGGCCCCAACAACATGCCGAATCGACCGCTCAGGATAGGCATCACATTCTCTTCACCGATGATTGCCGCATATGCCTTCAAAATGGTTCAAATGGCTCTGAGCACTATGGCACTCAACATCTGAGGTCATCAGCCCCCTAGAACTTAGAACTACTTAAACCTAACTAACCTAAAGACATCACACACATCCATGCCCGAGGCAGGATTCGAACCTGCGACCGTAGCAGTCGCGCGGTTCCAGACGTAGCGCCTAGAACCGCTCTGCCACCCAGGCCGGCGGCGAAGGAAAGCGGCCGTGCCCTTTCAAGTGAACCATCCCGGCATTGGCCTGAAGCGATTTACGGAAATCACAGGGAACCTTAAGCAGGATGGTCGGACGCGGGTTTGAACCGTCGTCCTCTCGAATGCGAGTCCAGTGTGCTGACCACTGCGCCACCTCATTTGGCAATGAAAGTAAAATCTGCGGAATACACACAACACAACAGCAGAGCCCACAGAAACAGATAGTGTACCAACATTATTCTATTACAACTGCATTTTCCCCGCGACGCAGGTTGGCTTTTCACTAATCTATTTGTTCTATGTTAATCGCCTCGATTCAGACCGGTTGCAAACAGAGCTTTATTTTTTTCCGGTACCTGAGCTCTTTTTGCTACAGATATGACTTACTGTAACTATCTTTGATTCACTGAGGAAGGAATGGTTTTATCCATCACATTACAAAGCGCTCTCACAGTCAGGTGAACCAGTTACGCTGTACCTCTGAATGCCTTCACGGAACAGTACGCTGTGGGTGTACCTGTGTGACAAGTTGTAGTACACTGAAATGTGGCAGAAGCAGCCGAAAGAGCTCCTCAGAAAGGGTTCATACTAGAAAAGCTGGACTGTCGGAAAGCAACATTTTCACTGGAGAGTCCGATGAAGTCTGTGCGATGCCAATTTAGCGAGTCTCGTCTCTCTATTCGTAGTGCTCACACGACATTGCGTAAGCGTTTAAAGATGCATTCGTGTATAATTAGCACTATTTAACAGTTGTGGCCGAGCGGTTCTAGGCGCTTCAGCCCGAATCCGCGCCGCTATTGCGGTCGCAGGTTCGAATCCTGCCTCGGGCATGGATGTGTGTGATGTCTTTAGGTTAGTTAGGTTTAAGTAGTTCTAAGTCTAGGGGACTGATGACCTCAGATGTTAAGTCCCATAGTGCTTTGAACCATTTTTGAATTTAACAGTTGTTATCTGAATTCAGTGCTGTACGTCATCTGTAACTCCAGGCTGTGGAGGACTCATTATTTGTTACTGGTCTTATGAAGGATGCTTCCACATTGATCTTACTTTTTCCTGGCCTTTATGGCGTATCTTCAGGGGATCGGCGTGTTAACTTTTGGATTAGGAATGTTAGTGGTAGAGGCTGGCCGGATGGCCTTCCAGCCTTTCTAAATGTTCACGAATCGTGTAAAAGTTGCGAGACGTGGATACCAACCAGACATCCACCTATTGGGTTGTGGGAAACCACCAAAAGAGCAGTTCCAGGATTGGTGGCGTATCGGCTCTCGTCATGTTCCCCTAATCTTGTTAACGCGTGCCGCTGTCCGAGGGAGTTTTGGTTCTACCCTGATGGCTACGGTAATGCACCGAAGTCGCATTTAGCCTACGTGAAACTCGCATTAGAGGCACCTGACCCCTTCGCAAGCACTAAACGTCGGTCTGGTGTGAAATTTTACGTAGTACAATAAGCATCACTTTTTTTTTTTCAGTGAACAGCGAGCGCTCCGTACAGATGACGAAACAACATTGCAATTGAAGCCCACCTGTACCACAAGCGATTTCAGCAGGACAACGCTTAGAGTGCAAGCAACAACAATACTAGGACTTTATGGATCAGTGTCTTCATGGACAAGTGGTTTTTAAAGGTTTTTGTGATCCCCTCGTATCACTAATTTAGCCTTAACTGATTCCTTCTTCTGGAGACACCTTAAGGATACTTCTTACAAGAGTCTACCAAATTGCGACAGTGACGAACTCGCCTCTAGATGCAGCGTCAGCCATTCCGCCTCCAACAGGCAAAGGAAGTCGGACGAGCTAGGGCCAGTCAGTGGGTCCAACCTATTTGCCTTTCATATACAACCACATCCATCCTCTGCGAAGGACTGAACTGCGTGGCCGGAAAGTACTACTTCGGATATTACGAGTCTTGACGTTCCGCTCGAATATGAAGTGCGGCCAGAACGACTGTTTGGATGTCTCTGTGAGAACTCCATTTTAGTCTAAGATTGTCTCCGTGGTCCCTAAGGGAGCGATAGGACGAAAGCTGTAGTATGTTTCTAACACTCGATCATACAAAAAGACTTGTACGGGACTTTGGCTTATATGTTGAATCGTCTGGCTACTCAAATGTTTCAGCGTTTCCGCGTTATTTTCCCGTGGGTCCAACTTCTTGGCATGTTAAAACCGTGTGACGCAATGGGACACGAACCTCGCGCGTCTGCCAGCAAAAGGCAAAGCTCCCAGTCTCGAATCCCAGTCCCGCACAATTTTATTCTGCCAGGAATTTTGAATAAGCGCAGACTCCGCTGCAGAGCGGAAATTTGTTATGGAAACCTCTGACGATTCGTGGTGCACTTGTTTTTATTCGTTCAGTATCCTCTGTTAGTCCTATTTGGTATCGCTCCCTCACAGACAGTATTCTAGAAGGGTCAGTCATATGAAAACGATGAAAAAAAGCCAGTGAACAGTTTATTATCTCAAAAGTAATCTTTTATATTAAGAATTTTAAATCCTTGAAGTGAAGATCGTAAGTAAATTTTATTTTGATTGCTAGTTTCAGGTACACATAGCAATCTCCAGGTCGCAAAAATGTTCTTATGTAATCGCCATAACGACTCAACACATGGTTAAAATCTTTTTTATATATGACAAGAGCCACACAGGACGTACAGGTAAAATAACATGACATCCTTCATAAGCAATCAGAGAGAACGAAGGTCATAAAATTAAGACATTATTCCATTAATTTCTTTAAACATCTGATTTTTATCGTTAGTAGGAGAAGCTTTCATTGTAGGTCAATGGGCTGTTAACATGGCAGTTTTTCAACTGGTCAGTTTGACCTCTGATGCCGTGCTTGTTGCGGGTAACAGTATTTTATTTTGAGTCTCATTTCTACGCGTATCATAGGCTGCACGTTTTACTGACGTGCGAGTATTTGATATAGGTTGTCATAGAGCTCAGATCATAATGTAAGGTTACTTATTACGATAGGTATCCGATTTTTATCACAATGTCGACTGAATGTTTTTTATCTTGTAGATGTACATCTCAAGATGTGATCTGACATCGCGAAACCGATCGTGCACCTCTAAATAAAAGTAGAGATACGGTTTATTTCTGAAACATACATCAATGTGAATCAGTAGCATATGTGCAAGGACTGTTGATATTTTTAAAAATATCTGGAATCCGATCCACCGATATTTAAAAATATCATTGTTGGCCCTCGATATATTGAAATAATAGCTATATATCGACAGAAAATATATCGACATGCCTGCCTATAAAAATATCGACTGCACATTGTAAATATACTGCAGGTTTTTGAGTTGTATATTTAATTATTGATTTATCGCTAGATATTCTGCACATCAATAAGCTAGCAGCCTGTCTATACCTCTAAGATGAAGAATCGAAAGGGAAACAATGCACGTTCACGCTTGACGATAAACACTTTTCTAACTGCAGGTAAGTGGCGCAATAAAAGGTGTCCGTCGTTAGGTTTCGTCACATATCGGATTTGTCCGGAATACTTCATGTCGACTTCCCTGGGTTTTTTTTTTTTCATTTCTTTCCATTTTTGCGAACGCCAGCAACCTAGCAGTTGTAGTGGCAAAATTGTTTGGCGAGCTAGACGTTGCAGTTTGTGCTGGTAGCGACCAGCGTCGGTTACGTCAGCATTTTCCCTCAGATGCCTCCACCCCTCTCATGGACTAGTCTTGCCATTTAGATTTTCGTTCATCACTTTCAGCAACTATTTTTGAAGAATGTGAATGTGAAGACATAGCACAGTAATTGGGTTAAAAATTGTGTCTTAACGCAACTGGTACACTATCTCTTCACATCGGACATCTTATTGTTGCATTCACACCACCACCATCCCCCCCCCCCCCCCCCTTGCAATCGGACTTCTTGTTTTGTGCCACACGTATTTGCTTCACACAGTCAAAAACAAAAGATTGGACGTGATGAAAGCTCAAAAACTAGTAAGGCTACTATTCTACTACAACTTCAAGAACCAAATAGTTACAAAAAATTGAAAAAATATAAAACAAAAATAACGGTAGCCTATGTTGGACGTCGATTTGCAGCCTGGCGTCAGTTCTCAGCTGGACTCTTCAGTAGAAGCAGCATTTTCCTGAAGATAGCGACCAGTTGGATCACCGTAATATCGAGTCAAGTTGATTTTAGGATCCGGCAGCAAACCCGAAGAGACTTTCAACACTTTTACGCCGGAAAAGCCTATGTAGTCACATTAAGTGCCTCTACGGGGAGGACATGGCGAAACTTGTACAGAAGTTAGATAACTTCGGAGGAAAAAAGGAAAGCTGTTGAGTACACTCGCCTCCTTACATAGTCAAAAAAATATCGGCAATCGATACTACGAATTTGATATCGATCTATCGATACACCGGTAGAAAATCTATCACCGATGTATAGCCTATCGATAGTTTTTGGAAAAATATTTTGCTGATGATGCTGATGAACGGTGTGGGCAGCACGTCGTCGTGGGGGGGGGGGGGGGGGGGGGAGAGGGGCAGGAGGCGAAACATCGGCCACTGTCGCCCCCTTCAGACTCCCGCTCTGCGCCGCGCCGCGCCGCCGGGCGTCACCGTCGCCGTTGCTGCCTGCGTGGGCGTCGGCGGCGTCCGCGGCGCAGTTGAGCGGTCCAGGGATCGCAACGCGAGCCGCCATAAATCACGGCCGCGGGCGATACGGGGCCACCCCAAGGCCAAGGGCGGCGCGGCGCAGAGCGGGGCCCGATATCGGCGGCGGCCGCCGCCGCGGACACACACACACACACACACACACACACACACACACACACACACACACCGATTGACGATCCGCCACTCGCAGCCAACTGCGCCAGCCGCGGCACGGCGACCGCCCGACGGCGGCACCTTCCTAGTACTGGCGATGCAGTCTGATGTCCACTGGAAACGTGGCTTGCTCTATTGCGTTCCGTTAAGCCGCCGGCACACGGACCATGCTTCCGAGCGTTGAGCGTGCTGCGTTTCTGACGTCACAGCATGCAACACCACGTTCGGGAGTCTTTCCGAACGTGTAGAGCAATATCTAGCAAGTCAGATATTCTGAGCGTGAGTCTCAGCGTTGACCAATCAGATGGCACAGCGCCACCTACGTAACACGCACGCCATCTCCCTTCAGCACAGAGTTGTGAGGCGCCATATTGGCATTCAGTTCAAGCTTATACGTATATAAGCCGTTTCTGAGCACCAGCAAATTGAGAATCACTTGAAAACGCGTTGTTAACTGTGTGACTCATTGCAATAAAATAATGGAAAACATAATATTCGTGGCAAAACAATTATTGCAACTTGCGTATTATGAGGGTATGCTATTTGAAGGCAACGAGACACTGAGTATCCATCAAAAACTCATTGTTCTTGGTACAATTTGTTATAATTAAATATTAATTACTAACATAGCTACGATTAAAGTTTTTAGCAAGTGGAACATGCTACATTTGCAACTAAACTGCGTCGTTAGTTTACAGTGGTGAGTAGCGTCACTAATTTAGTATCGAGATGTATAACAGGGCGGTAGTTCGCGTCTCGCCACGATTGAATTTTTTTCGTACCATTTGCGTTTTTATTAGCTTATTATGCTTTATTAGTAGTTTAATATAAGTATATACTATAATATTTGATGTCATCTAAATATAAGTTCACCTTTTTTTGAGGATTGAGTTTGTTCGGTTGGCTTAATCTACAGGTCACCTTGCGCTACCTGTATAAAGATATTTTGCTCCTTTTTCTTTTACGTTTCGTAATTCACATGTTGCAAAGATTCTGCTACTGGGTAGGAACAGTGATAAAGTAAGACTGACCTTGGGCTTTTACTCCATCTTGGGAATGATGAAATAATGTTTATATTATGTGGAGAAGTATCGCAAATTTGTATCGCACTGTTTGTAATGGAACTTTTATAAGTCTGTGTCCTTACTGACTGGACATCGTACTTTCCTTTTCCTCTAAAAACTTGTACATGGATACTGAAGTTTTTGTTTATGTATATTACATGTAGAACAACGTGACTAGCATATGGGCAATGGAGGAAATGCGCGTTTTAATACTGCTAACGTGGGAATTTTACGCGCTCCCGTTTAGTAAACAGTGTGATTTACGAACTAGAAACACCCCGCAACTGCGGCTGGAGTGCGCTGTGATCGCGTGTACCACGTTGGGGCCCCCACGCATTTCCGTCAGTGTTAGATCAATATTTCAGTAATTCTTTCTTTCATGATAATCTTTAATTCTACATCTACATAGATACTCCGAAAGTCACAGGGTGTTACGTGGCGGAGGGTACCCTGTACCACTACTACTCATTTCCCTTCCTATTCCACTCACAAACGCCGGCCGTAGTGGCCGTGCGGTTCTAGGCGCTACAGTCTGGAACGGCGTGACCGCTACGGTCGCAGGTTCGAATCCTGCCTCGGGTATGGATGTGTGTGATGGCCTTAGGTTAGTTAGGTTTAAGTAGTTCTAAGTTCTGGGGGACTGATAACTACAGCAGTTAAGTCCCATAGTGCTCAGTGCCATTTGAACCACTCACAAACAGAGACACGGACAATGACTTTCTATATGCCTGTGTATGCGCCCTAATTTCTGGCATCTTATTTTCCTGGTCCTCAGACACAGTGTAAGTTGGTTGTTGTATCATTCTTCGCCAGACACTTTCAAATGCCGGTCCTCCAAATTTTCTCAACAGCGTTTCTCGAAAACAATGTCGCCTTCCCTCCAGGGATACCCAATTGAGTTCTCAAAGCGACTCCCTAACACTTATGCGTTGTTCAAACCCACCGGTAACAAATCTAGCAGCCCGCCTCTGAACTGCTTCGATGTCTGTCTTCAATCCGATCTGGTACGGATTCCAAACTGTCGAGCAGTACTCAATAATAGGTCGCACCAGCGACCTACATACCGCCTCCTCTACAGCTGAACCATTTTCACCTAAAATTCCCCCAATGGACCCAAGTCGACCATCCGCCATTTACCACAGTTCTCACATGCTCGTTCCACCTCATATCTCCCAGCAAAAGTTACGCCCAAATATTTAAATGACTTGGCTTTTTCAAGCAGGACACTAGTAACAACGTTTCCAAACATTACAGGTTAGTTCTTCCTTTTCATATGCATTAACTTACTTTTCCATATTCACTGTTATCTACCGTTCATTGTCTAAATTGTCGTGTATCTTCCTACAACCGCTGAACTTGGACACCTTAACCGTACACCACGGCATCATAAACAAGCGTCAGATTTCTGCCTGCCCCGTCCGCCTAATCATTTATGTATGCAGAGTACAACAGCGGTCCCACCACACTTCCCTGGGACACTCCTGACGATACCCTCGTCTCCGATAAACACTCGCCGTCGACAACAACATACTGGTTTCTATTAGTTAAGAAATCTTCGAGCGACACACATATCTGTGAACTTATTCCATATGCTCGTACCTTTAACAGCCTGTGGTACCATTTACCCCCACCATTACCCCTAGGACCATTATTTAAAATATTTAAGTAAAAAATTCAATTTAAAGGCTCAAGAATGGTTCAAATGGCTCTGAGCACTATGGGACTGAATTTCTAAAGTCATCAGTCATCTAGAACTTTGAACTACTTAAACCTAACTAACCTAAGGATATCACACACATCTATGCCCGAGTCAGGATTCAAACCTGTGACCGCAGCGGTCGCGCGGTTCCAGACTGTAGCACCTAGAACCGCTCGGCCACCCTGGCCGGCCAATGTAAAGGAAGTGAAATGACTAAGAACGTAAACTTATAAGAAAACAAAGCTGTTTTATCGTAGTTTTCTTTTTTGCCTATATATACACGTAACCATCATTTCTAGCTTATTATTATTAGGATTGCTGTTCCGATTCCTGTCCTGTGATTGCAGCTACTATTGTTGTTGCGATTGCTACTATTAGGTGTTGTGTGGGGTGAAGTACTGGAAATGTGCCAAATTATTGTAAAAAGACCCTACCGATCCTTTTACAAAAGCCGGTGTACTTTTCATCGTCCACAGATATAATTTCAGAGATTTGAATACATAAAAGACAAAGATAGATTCTTTACTTATTAGAACTGAAGATTTATGATATTTGACGTTAAATTATGAAGTAGAAAAACCGGTGAAATTAACAGCATTTTAGTGGGACTAGTTGCAAAAGTCAACAGCATCGATATCGACATTCAAGTGTTAATGCAATATTTCAGCACTGCAGACTGTTAAAATCTCTGGTCTGACGTAAACTTTGAGCTAACTGGAACATTTCAATAACCTGTTAATGAATATTTATTGGCATAACTAGAGAATAAAAAAATAGAAAAGACAATAAACTTTGTAAACCTATAAACAAAAATAAGAATCAATAGTGCAGGCCAGATAATTACATCAGCGTATGCTGTAGCGTGAGCAATAAACATCATTAGTATCGCACGCAGTGACTATAAACTACTTAAATTAATTATAAACGAGCTATGTCTTCTTGAAGCGAGATGTTGATTCTCAATCTGTGTTCTTATAAGTGACCAGTATATAATAACTGAGCTGGAGCTTCGTCGCTGTGTTATTCAAATAAAACAAAGTAAGAGCTAAGGTACTCCGGCAGCACTACGTACGATTTACTTCAGGATATGCACACACGATGACGCCACATTCCAAGAGGACCACATGTTAAAATATCTACAGTCAAGACAAGACAACGACAACCTAACACCATCTTCACTGTCCATTGTAAGATACTGACTGTAAGGTAAATCGTTCATCGATGCAATAGCATGTAAATGAATACAGTACATGTCATTGTACTCGTAACCGAGTTGTTAGTACTTACTATCATAAAATGTGGAACGGCTTCCACTGTTCTGTTGTTGAGTTTGTCACAGGGTAGGAAACTGTGGCGGATCGCAGCAGATCACTGAGAACATTCTCGTGATACTCGCAGCTGGTGCAGCTGTGCTCAATAGCCTGTGCTAGGCAAGTCTCCTCGTCTCAGTTCTGTGGACACACAGAATGCGCCGACATTTTTGCGGAGCCCAAGAGACTCCAGGCGGTTTTCTTCTGTCACATCTTTAGTTTCGGCAACTCTCAAGTGTTTCATTCCAACCTACCCGGCCTCTTGGGCTAAACTATCCGTTAGTTTCACCAATTCAGAACAAATCGGTCAGATTCCAGCCTGACCAAGGCCTTGTCTGAAGACGGGCAAATCAGACTGGTAAAAGCAAAATAAAATATCATAAAAATAGGTGGTTGCAGTTGTTTCAATCTTTTAGCATTTATTAAAACTATAATTTTATCTTTTAAACTCTTTCATTGGTCCGTGTTCGCATACAGTAACATGGGATTGTGGGTCCGCCTTGATGCAAAATCCTTTCGTTATTTATTTATTTATTCTTTCCCAAAACAGTTTCAGCGACCAATATCACCATCACCAGTGGATTCTTTGAACCTAAAACATGCAGGAATAACACAGTTATGAAACATTATTGCATGTCTACTGTTCGGTTCCAAATATTGTTTTCTATGAATAATTTCATTATACCTTGTCCACTATGTCACAGCAGCAACAACAGTAAAACCATTTTATGACATATAGTAAAACAGAGTATTATGAAATTGTTGACAGAAAGGTATATTTGGAACCAAACAGAACACATGTAATAATGCTTTACAATATTTTTAACTGTGCTATTTCTGCATCAAAGAACCCACTGGTGATGCCGATATGTATCGCTGAAACTAGTCTGGGAATAGATAAATAAATAACAAAAGCGTTTTGCATCAAGGCGGACCTACAATCCCATATTATTGGTTTTTAACTAGCTCCTAGTAACAAGTGTCGTAGACTACAGCACAGAGTGCGTCACTTCACGACAGTAAACAGATTCTTAATGTACCTGTATGCTACTTGATAACGGCTACTTGTCCCAGCAAGAACACCAGGCTACGCAGAAAGGTCTCTCCACAGAATTACTACACTGTACAGATGTTGCAACCCTGCTGCAACATAGGCTATGTCCATTTGGACCTATCAACTGCACTTAACAAGCCCTGATCTCCTTCAGTAGCTCCAAACTATTCACCTGTTTTAGTCAAGTAGTGCCTCACATTTCATTTCTTCCCAGTCCGATTTAGTAATCAGTTACTCAATCTACGGATTGGTTAGGATTTGATCAGTCAGTCTATCCCTTCTTTAAGTGTAGTCGCGATACAAATTTCTTCTTTCCCCAATCATATTCAGTATATCCTCAGTTGTATCCAATCTACGCATATAATCTCTCAGATTTTTCCTTAGCACCATATTTCAAAAGCTTCTGTCCCTTCTTGTCCTGCGTATCGTTCACGTTTGACTTTTCCACAAGGCTACGCTCCAAATGTTCAGGAAAGACTTCCAACACTTAAATTTACATCGTTGTTAAGAAATTTCTGTTTCTCAGAAATACTTTTTATCTACTCCTCACTTTGTATTCTGTCTACTTCTCCCAGCGTCAGTTAATTTACTGCTCAAACGACAAAGCTAATTCTTTTAGGGTCTTATTTCCTAATCTAAATCCCTGCAGTTTGACAGATAAAGGAGCTTTTACATGTTGCTATAGCATCTCGAGCAAGCCGAGCATATTTCCTTGTTTGAAGTAAATTTATGTAGTCGAAATTCGGTTTCAAAATACTTCCTGAATCGCTGTGACCCATTCCCAGTCGGTTGAATAGTCGCAATGACATCACAGCCTTTCATTCCAAGTACTTGCTACTCTTCAATGTCGGAATATGGGAATTATAGTGAGACGTGAGGATGTCTTACCAGACTTACATCACCTTTCTGCCCTCCTGGACTGCCTAGTCCGTCCTTACACGCAGAGGAAGCGGGCGCTAGCGCCTGTGAATAGTCGATTCTGCGCAATAAATCCGTTATTGCGACCGCGGCGCTCACTGAGATGGTATCGGCCGGCGGCCACGGGAAGTCAATTGCAGCGAAACTAATTGGCGTCTATTGAATGTCTAGCGGCGGCGAAGGCCGTGCCGGAGCCGTCGTAACGAGCCGTCCGCGCGCGCACGCGCTGCGCTCCGCTTTTGTTTCGACATGACCGCTGTGTAAACACGGCGCTACGCCGAAGGTTGCGCTTCCCATTGTCTGCCTCCAGAGATGCGATCGACTTAATTAATTCGCGTTACCTGCAATCACCAAGACTGCTGTGGCAAACGGAATTGGCTCCAAACACCATTTGCTCACAGCAGCGTCGATACTCGGAAAATTTGTTGTTTAGCTCATCAGCGCTAAGGCTGGTCTGAGGCAGTTTTCCATTCCTACCACTTTGCAAGCTACCTACTTCCACATACTAGCTACAGCCATATTATTGACGGTCTACCTTATATATTTCTGTCTAGACCTGCCAAACAAAATTAGCGATAGAACTGTCAAAAATAAGAACTACTCAATAGAGGAAAAGGAATTCTTCTACATGGAAGCGAAATAACGCAAGGCTGACGTAGGAACAGAGTAACGCAGGCACTGAGTGAATTCATCGTGCTATCATCAAATGTAGGCTTTAATTTAGGAATAAATTTATGAAAATGTGTGTCTGGAACACAACTTTGCTTAGTGATTGCAATTATCCTATCTTCTAGTTTGGTCAAAGCTGAGAAGCAGCCTAATATGAGTCTGTGTCCATAGCAAACGTATAAGGACAATTGGCATGGTAAGGTTCAAAAGGCTCTGAGCACTATGGGACTTAACATCGGTGGTCATCAGTCCTCTAGAACCTAGAACTACCCAAACTTAACTAACCTAAGGACATCACACACATCCATGTCCGAGGCAGGACTCGAACATGCGACCACAGTGGTCACGCGGCTCCAGACTGAAGCGCCTAGAACCGCACGGCCTCACCGGCCGGCCATGGTAAGGGAGAGGTTACAACGACAATACACTGATCAGTTAGAATAATATGACCACCGGCGTGCTGTCGATATATACCAGTCCAGGCGACAGCAGCGTCACCTGGTGAGGAATGACTGCTAGTCAGACACACTCACTTTGCATGTGGTATAAGTGAGCGTGCTGTCCGTGTGCAGAATAGGAAAGGCGCGCGATATTTTTGAGTTTGACCGAAGGCGTACTGTGATGGCTCGGAGGCTCGGCACGAGCATCTCGGAAACTGCACCACTTGTCGGGTGTTGGATGAGTGGTGTGGTGAATGTCTTCAACACGTGGCGAAACCAAGGTGAAACCACGTCCAGACGTCATGGGGCTGGGTGGCCACCCCTCATTACAGATGTAGGCTGGCCAGACTGGTAAAACAGAACAGGCGGCGAACTGTGGCGGAACTGGCATCACACATGAATGCTGTGTCTGAGCACACAGTGCGTTGGACACTCCTAATGATGGGCCTCTGCAGCCGAC
The DNA here is from genome assembly GCF_023897955.1 of Schistocerca gregaria. Taxonomy (NCBI): domain Eukaryota; kingdom Metazoa; phylum Arthropoda; class Insecta; order Orthoptera; family Acrididae; genus Schistocerca; species Schistocerca gregaria. The sequence goes on along the minus strand of NC_064921.1, from coordinate 798,566,141 downwards.
GACCCATACAGGTAGCTAGTACTGACACCTAGACATCGGGAACTACTACTGAACTGGGCACGTGACCATCGGCACTGGACACTGGCACAGTGGCAGAGTCTTGCATGGTCTGATGCATCCTGATCCCAAAGGGAGGCTGCGAATCCGTCGTCTTAGAGTGGAAGACGTCCTTGACACTTGCTGCTAGCGGCGGCTCCTTTATGCTCTGAGGAATACCATACGGGCATTTCTGGGTCCAGTGGAACTCGTGCCAGGCACCATGGTGGCTATGGAGTATCGTACACTGGTCGCAGACCACGTATACCGCTTCATGACCTCCATGTTTCCCGACGGCAGCGGCATGTTTCAATAAGATAATGTACCATGTCAAAAGTCCAGGAGTGTGATGGAGTGGTCGAGGAACAGAGTGGCCAGTTGATATCCTGGCTCCCCAACTCGCCACATCTGAACCCGATCGAACATATCTCGGACGTGATTGAACGTGGCAAAAGAACTCACCGATCCCCCCCCCCCCCCCTCCTTTCCCGGGAATTGGGTGATCTGTGTGTGTAGATGTGGTGCCAACTCCCTCCAGCGACCCACCGAGGCCTCGCTGCTTCCATGCCACGACGCGTCGCCGCTGTTATCCGTGCCAAAGGTGAATATATCGGCTATTAGGTAGGAGGTCATAATATTCTGCCTGGTCAGTATATAGCTGCATGTTAATAATGAGAATTTATTTTGTATGCGATGATGCTGCTTATTGTGACTGAATATGCAAGATCGTTAGCCACATAGTCATGAGCCGCGAGGGATTAGCCGAGCGGTCTGGGGCGCTCCAGTCATGGACTGTGCGGCTGATCCCGGCGGAGGTTCGAGTCCTTCATCGGGCATGGGTGTGTGTGTTTGTCCTTTGGATAATTTAGGTTAAGTAGTGTGTAAGTTTAGGGACTGATGACCTTAGCAGTTGCCGGCCGTGGTGGTCTCGCGGTTCTAGGCGCTCAGTCCGGAACCGCGTGACTGCTACGGTCACAGGTTCGAATCCCGCCTCGGGCATGGATGTGTGTGATGTCCTTAAGTTAGTTAGGTTTAAGTAGTTCTGAGTTCTAGGCGACTGATGACCTCACATGTTAAGTCCCATAGTGCTCAGAGCCATTTGAACCTTAGCAGTTAAGTCGCATAAGATTTCACACACATTGTCACGAAACAACACACACCAAACTTTCAGTTCTTCGGAAAATCTACCCAGCTCTCCCTAGTCAATAAACAGAGTTGTGAGGAAACAAGGCGAGCGAGTGCAATGCTCGTTATACTCATTGAGTTAGAGAGTGATCGTTGAGTTTGGCCACTGTGCACAACTATACCGCCGTCATGGCGAGAACAATACGCTTACGTGAGCACCAGGTTACATTCATTATTAGTGGGTCGCCCAACCATGGAAAAGTTGTAGAACAATGTAAAGAATCTTGAAATCTGAGTCAGATCTGAGATTAACAGATATTTATCTGATCTAACAACTAACATAAATGACAATAAAATTAGCAGACAACAAAATTCTACAAAACTCAAATCAAATTACAAAATGAGGCACATTAACAAACACGAGCTTGGTGCTGGACTGTAGCAGTGTCTACTCCATTGATCACCTTCTTCACACCAAGCAGTTGGTGGGACAATTCACTTTGATTGTATAGCTACAATGTTGAAGAAAAGTGACCGTTTTTCTAACGCTGGCACCGTGGCCACTACAGCTCTGAAAGTCCAAAATTTCTAACTCAGTTGCTCTCTGGGGACAGGAGTGACGACTCAGCGCCCCCCTGCCCTCAGCTAAGTTAGCCACCGAGCCGGTGGCTCACAAAAGTACGAAGCAGACCACAGCCTCAATTGTGCGAAAACTGCTCGTCTTCCTGGCCAGGTATGTCTCTGCTAATGAGATTCACTGACTGCCTTCTGCCGACGACAAGAGCGCATCATTCCAGAACGAGAAACACAAAGCCTTCGTCCCAAGCCCACATGTGCAGTACTCTCAATAAAATAACCACTAGACACAGGAAAAAATGAAACCATACAGTGATATCACAAAATTAAATTACATTTTAGCTTTCATGGTGCAGACGAATGTATTCTTTTTGGATCAAAAATAAGGAGACTGTCAGCCCTTCTTCTTAGAAAATAATCACAGTCAATATCGACACAGAACAAAACTGAAGTATTATTATCACACTCCTCTCTGACGATTCATGCATACTCAGCACTGTAATAATGACCGGCACAGGAGACGCGAATACTACCGTAACTTTTATCTACATGTTACTCGTACAATTCTTCATAGGAAATACATTTCCTCAGCAGTCACCGTAGCTATGACTGTTTGTTTGAGGAACATATAATATCACGGTGTGGGCATCTACAGCTTAGTTTATACCTGTTAACAAATTTCTTTAAATTTTTTATTATAGTCTTCTAAAAGAATGTTCTGGAAACCGCATTTTAGCTGTTGATAGCCTTTTATTGCAAGTGTTTCGAAACACTGTACTCTCATCTTCAGGCGAAAAAAAAACCTACAACATACCGTGTGCATCAGTATCAGATTAATAATACCAAACATGTTTGGTAATTAAACCAGAGAAAGAGACAGTGAATTACTCGCGCAGCTACTTTAACGTTAGTACGGCCACTGTAGTAGTGCGGTCTCCGAAAGTTGTAGTGGCACTTGTCGTTGGCCTTGCCAATTACTTTGGATGTTGGGAGATCCGGGAAAAGAAAACCAAGAAGCCGTGCTTGTAGGCCCTGTAACCAAACACTGCAAGTCGCGTTTTTTGACCTGTAAAACGGGTCATAGCGTAAGAAACCCTCAAATCTATGGGGAAACTAATTTACTCTAATGAAAAGGAATGACGGCACATCAGTGCTGCAAAATCGATGACAAGAGCAAAACCTACATGTAATGACCTGCAGCAGAAGGTCGTACAATCGCCTGAAGGTGTGGACACGTCCAGGTGTTGGAGAAAGTTAGTCGTATTGATATCTCCGCGGCGAGGCCGATATGCCAAACCGTTACATCAACAACCACCACCACAGTCACTGTTTTTTACTCCTACAATGGAGCAACTAATATCGTCTTCACTGCACTGTCGTCATTTCCATCTCGATAATTGATAATTATTTACACTGACGTGTGCGAATATATAGTCAGTAATGCTGAGTTCGATGTCATGGATCCATTTAGAGAGTGAACTACGGGCTGCTGGAAAATAACGAAATCGAAATATTTTCGAAGTGGTGCTGCAGGAGGGTGCTGAAAACTGGGTTCACTAATAAGGTAAGTAACGAATACGTCGCCCGCTGAGTGGGCGAAGAAATTCAAATTTCCTTTCGGCCCTCCAGATTTACGTCTTCCGTGATTTTCCTAACTCGCTTATGCCGTATGCTACAGTGGTTCTTTAGAATAGACACGGCCTTTCCTTGCGCTCTGTCCCTAATAACACCGTCGTCAACGGGGTGTTAAAAGCTATTCTTCCTTTCCTTCCTTTTCTGCTTGAGCTGATGAAACAGGTACCGATCCTGTTTACCTAAAACAGAGCATATAATTGTGCGTGTCTGCTGCGTCTCTTCAACAAGAAACTGCCTGAAAGCTGGATGTGAGAAGCGGCCCCAGTTTTACCTTTCTCGTACTGTAGCGTCCTGTGACACTGGGGGGGAGCGTTTATATTCCGCGGCACGAGCGGCGCCACATGTCGCGGTGACAGTGATGGGGAAGTCCGGTGCACGCGCACACACGCATGCGCACTGAATGCCAACGCCGGCTCGCTCGCTATTAGCTGCGCTCTGCGGACCCTATGCTGCACCGCTGAGACGAAGGCAGCGAACCGCGCCGCTTCAGTAGCGGCTCAGAACCGATGTCACCAGAGTAGCTAAAATGTGCACGCATGCTGAAGAAAGCAACGGATGGGGGTTGAGGTAGTTATTCGGAGATGAAGAGAGTGGGGGAGGGGGAGGGTGGTTATCATGAAGACCTGCATTTGACCAGTTTTCAGTCTGAAGAGCAGAACAATAGTTCAGAATACTGTTTATGCAGCTGTAGGCAACTTCCCGAATGACCACGCCAAGTATTTCAATACTGAGACAGGCGACGAAGTTGTCTCAATGTGTAACTAAGATGAAAGTATCTGAAGATGACCCACCAATCGCCTGCAATCAATAACGAGCTGTATTGCCCATTAAAGCGAACTGGAGATTCGACAAGGAAGGCAGCACCGTTGTCTTTACGTCCGAGGTTCGGTACTCGTTTGGATCAGGTAGTAACGGCGTACTCTCTGATGCTCTCATGTTCTATTCCCTAGCTAAGTGCTCTTTTGTATGACGACACTCCTCGCACAGTGTCACTTATATAGCACTCCGTCTTCAGGGCACAAGTGGCCCATCGGGACCTTCCAAACGCAGCGTCATCCTCAATAAGGATGCGGATAGGAGGGGCGTGTGGTCAGCATACCGCTCTCCCAGTCGTCATGATGGTTTTCTTTGACCGGAGCCGCTACTATTCGGTCGAGTAGCTCCTCAATTGGCATCACGAGGCTGAGTGCACCCCGAAAAATGGCAACAGTGCTTGGCGGCCCGGATGGTAACCCATCCAAGTGCCGGCCACGCCCGACAGCGCTTAATATCACTTAAATAGGGTGAACATTAATAAAAAGCGACAAACTTTAGCGACGAGTTAGTGGCTGGAAATGAAGGAAAAAAAGGTCCTGTGAACATATGTCTGATAAAGCATCGTAGCCACGGTAGATGGCGCTGACGAATGGCAGTTCCTCTGACCATGTACCGTGCGTTCCTTGCGTGTTGCAGGCTGTGTAATCGACGCAGCGTACTGTAAGCTCCAGAATGTTCCGGTATTCATGTCGCGAACAAGCCGAAATGGTGTACGGTCAAGCAGCAAGGCTGTGTACTAACACAAGTACCCTCACAGACGCCAACCACATCACACAACAGTTCGAGCGCTTTTTGGGCGTTTGTGTGGTCATGGATACCTTCAGACAAACGAACGCGCAGGGAGGCGGCGGACTGTGCGAGCACCAGATCTCTGACGAACATTAGTACAAGCTCGAGGCAAGCGGTCCGCAGCATGTTGTATGCCAAAGTACGATTATACGTATCGCGCATGACAACCACTACTATCCCTGTCACCTGAAATGAGTGCAGGGATTATCAGCAGCTGGCTTCCCTCAACGGGAAGGATCTTGTCCATGATTTTTGCACCAGACCATTATAGTTATGGGATTTCTGTCAGCAGACCTCTTTACCGAGGAAGCAACTTTTAGCAGAATTGGCTACTTACAGTATCGTATGTCAATCGCACCGACTGCAACACACAAAGAACACACGGCATGTGGTGAGAAGAACTGTCATATGTCAGCGCCATCTGCCGTGTCAACGATAAATTTCCGGACACATGTCCATATGACCTCTTCTCCTCCATTTCCACTCAGGAATACGTCCCTGCAGTTTGTCGGCTTCATTAATGTTCACAGTGCAATGTTTTTGATTGCATGTTTTTTCTAGACACATCAGAGGCCGATTTATTTTCGATGCTTGTATTCGTAAACTTCTAATGTAGTTTGCGTTCTTGTCATGACGTTTGCAAGTGATTTGTCATTGTTATATGCTCTTTAGTCCGAAGAGTGGGATGATGCTGTTCTGCACGCTGGTCTAACTAACTCATTCATTGGGACGCCACTTAAATTCAAATCTCATAACAGGACATTTTCTCATACTTCGCTTGCTGGTCTTGAAGGTCAAATATGTGTGTCAAAAGCTGTGAAGATCCAGAAAAATTAGTGCCTCTCTGTGCTGCTCATGATTTCGGCGAAATTACTGCCGAATTACATATACAGGGTGAACCAACTAATACTTGCACTGCATATATTGCGGATATGAGAAGTGCTATTGATATGCGATTTTCGCAGACTGGATTGGTAGTATTTTTAGCCACTCAACAGATTGTAATATATATATTGCCCGAACTCTTACGGGAATCCGCCCGCAACGCGCCGCGAGTAATGAATATAATGGGTGGGGGCACTGCTAATGCAGTGTGGGACAATACGTTGAGAATGTTAGTTTCGCGGGAGAGATAAATCCCTGCAGTCGCACTGTCCTCTGTTTCCTCGGTGGCTCAGATGGATTAAAAAACTGAGTGGAAGGATCAACAAACGAACTTGAACGGATGTCATGTGACACTCGCAACGACCAAACACAGCGATCAACAACGAACAAAATACAAAACAAAATGGATAGATCGTCTGCAATGTAAGCAGGAGATCCAGGGTTCGAGTCCCGGTCGGGGCACACAGTTTCATCTGTCCCCGTTAACGTATGTCAACGCCTGTAAGTAGCTAATGGTTTTCATTTCATTGTATGATTGTAATAACCCTTAGTTTTTTTGTGCAAACATACAATTTTCAAATGGAACAATGCCTGTTGACATAAACAAACTAAAAATATGGTAATTTAGAATTTCAGTGGGGTCTGTTGCAGAATTCATGTGAGAAATGTTTACGAGATATTGTATTTTGAAAAAATTTCTCACACCGACACTTGTTTTTCATTTTCAACCTGAGTCATTCAAAAATGGTTCAAATGGCTCTAAGCATTATGGGATTTAACATCTGAGGTGATAAGTCCCCTAGACTTAGAACTACTTAAACCTAACTAACCCAAGGACATCACACACATGCATGCCCGATGCAGGATTCGAACCTGCGACCTTAGCAGCAGCGCGTTTCCGGACTGAAGCGCCTAGAACCGCTCGGCCCCAAAGGCCGGCCCTGCGTAGTTGCTAGGTGCAATGTTGTTATGTCTGCTTACAGCGTGCTTGTGTGTCCCTTGAGTGCATTACGACTTGCCAGTCAGTCAGTGTGCTGCAGTCCAAGCAGTAGGTCGTGAGTGGACGATGGGAGCCTAAAAAAAAAAAAAAAAAAAAAAAAAAAGTCGACGTGCCCATAACGTATGGAGTTACAGTGTATGGAGGCGAGATATCCTAATTGACGTCAACCAACCTATTCAGCCAGTTACGCGAAAGTGGTAGTGTAACACCTAAACAACGTATCAGAAGGACACAAGTGACGGCAGAAGAGGGGGAAATTGACGTTCTTGCTGCTATTGCAGTTGATCCGCACGTTGACTCCCACGCAATCACAACAGGATGTGATAAAGAGTCACGTAAGAGTCCTACGCATTCTCCATTGACATAAGTTCCACCACTATCACGTCTCTCTCCATCGAGATCTGAATGGAAACGATTATGACAATCGTGTTAACTTCTGTACATGGGCATTAAGACAGGATACTCCAGATCTATCTTGTATACTGTTTGGTGATGAAGCCGCATTTACTAATCATTGCCAGAAAAATCACCGAAACATGCACTATTTGTATGTTGACAGTCCCCGTTGTCTCCGCCAGGAGCAACGTCAGCATCCACGGAGCATAAACGTATGCTGCGGGATAGTGAGCCCTCAACTCATGGGCCAGTATTTAGTTCAAATGGCTCTCAGCACCATGGGACTTAACATCTGAGGCCATCAGTCCCCTAAAGCTCGAACAATTTACACCTAACTAACCTAAGGACAACACACACACACCTGTGCCCGAAGTAGGATTCGAACCTGCGAGCGTAGCAGAAGCGCGGTTCCGGACTGAAGCGCCGAGAACCGCTCGGCCACAATAGCAGGCGCCAGTTTTTCATAGACGGAACACAACGCGCACAAGTATCACAGCCTCCTAAGGGTCCACCTTACACTGATGCTAGAACAAGTTCCTCTGCAGATTAGGAGAAACCTGTGGTACAAAAATGATGGCTGTCCAGTCCATAGTGCACGAAGTACTACAGCAAGTCTTCATGAATTGTTTCCAAATCTTTTGATTAGACACTGAGGACCCTTACATCGGTCGTCCCGTTCTCAGATTTGAAGCCTGCAGTGAGCTATATGCCGGACATCCATCATGTTGGAAGTACATCGCCATTCTGTCATACAGTGAAACATCTTGTAGTAACATCGGTAAAACATTACGTAGGAAATCAGCATACATTGCACCATTTAGATTGCCATCGATAAAATGGGGGCCAATTACCCTTCCTCCCATAATGCCGCACCATACACTATCCCACCAAGGTCGCTGATGCTCCACTTGTCGCAGCCATCGTGGATTTTCCGTTGCCCAATAGTGCATATTATGACGGTTTACGTTACCGCTGTTGGTGAATGACGATACGTCGCTAAATAGAACGCGTGCAAAAAATCTGTCCTCGTCCCGTAATTTCTCTTGTGCCCAGTGGCAGTACTGTACACGACGTTCAAAGTCGTCGCCATGCAATTTCTGGTGCATAGAAATATTGTACGGATGCAATCGATGTTGATGTAGCATTCTCAACACCGACGTTTTTGAGATTCCCGATTCTCGCCCAATTTGTCTGCTACTGATGTGCGGATTAGCCGCGACAGCAGCTAAAACACCTACTTGAGCATCATCATTTGTTGCAGGTAGTGGTTGACGTTTCACATGTGGCTGAACAATTCCTGTTTCCTTAAATAACGCAACTATCCGGCGAACGATCCGGACACTTGGAAGACGTCGTCCAGGATACCGAGCAGCATACATAGCACACGGCCGTTGTGCGTTTTGATCACAATAGCCATACTTCAACACGATATCGATCTTTTCCGCAATTGGTAAGCGGTCCATTTTAACACGGGTAATGTATCACGAAGCAAATACCGTCCGCACTGGCGCAGTGTTACGTGATACCACGTACTTATACGTTTGTGACTAATACAGCGCCACCTATCACAAAACGAAAAAAGTGGTACAACTAAAACATTCATATTTCTTTACGTACTACACGAATATGTAATAAAAATGGGGGTTCCCATTTAAAAAAAAACTCAATTGATATCCGTTTGACCTATGGCACCGCCATCTAGAGGGCCAACCATAGCGCCATCTGGTTTCCACCTTCAAGCTAGAAGAGTTTCGTTGTTTGTAGTTTTTTCGTTTGATGCTTATTCCGTGAGATATTTGAACCGGTCACTATCAATGGACCACCCTCTATAAAGGAAACACATTCTGAAGTACTCTTCGAGTATTTTGGATCACCACCACGTCTGATTAAAGGAAGCCGTCGAAGTAATTCACAGGCGTGCTGCTACATTTGTTACACATAAGGTCGAGACGGAATGCGGGTTTTATAGAAATGTTCCGTAAATTCAAATGAGAATCACTGGAGGGAAGAAGACATTCTGTTCGTGAAATAGTTTTAGAAAGTTTAGAGACACGACATTTATTACAAGCTGCGGAACGATTCTACTGCAGCGAACGCATATCGTGCAGAAGCGCAACGAAGACAAAATAAGGATGTAGATACTCGTTTCTCCTTGTCTCCATTTGCGAGTGAAATAGTAAAGAGAGAGACTAGCGGTGGTGCAACGTACTCATGCACCGTAAGGTGCCTTGCAGAGTACGAATGTAGATGTACAGGCAGATCATTTTCCGTACTCGGTGTAAACGCTTACTACTCTGTACTGGAACGCGGCTGTACCCGGCCACGTGACCCGGGCAGTTTCCGCTACGACCGGCTCTACTCTCGTAGAATAATATGTAGCAGTTTACACGATGCCCTAGTTAGCTTTGTAAAATAAGCGACGAAGTTAAATGGTGCAGTCGATAACAGATAATTTTGCAGTGAGGAAGTAGACGCGGGCGATTAAAAGCCACAATTTGTCCGCGGAGAGCGCGCTGCCGCCGGGGCCAAGGCCGGCTTTGCGTATGCGCGCGCGCGTTCCGCCAGTGCGTGCGTGTGCGTGTGTGGCGCGTGCGCGAGGAATGCGGCGGCCGTCCGCCAGATGCGGGCAGATAGCCGCCCCGCCGTCTCGGCCCGGAATGCGAACGAGTGGCGCCTCGCCCGGCTGGACACGGCAGGCAGCGGGCTGCTACAGCTGCGCTGTACTGCACTGCACTGTGCGGCGACGGCCCGCCCAGTAGTAAACACCGGCAGCTCGCGACTTCCTACTGCCCACCACAACCGTCGGGCTCGGTTTGATTTTTTCGTCTCCGTGTTTACGAAAAATAACTCTGAGCACTATGGGTCTTAATATCTGAGGTCGTCAGTCCACTAGAACTTAGAACTACTTAAACCTAACTAACCTAAGGACATCACACACATCCATGCCCGAGGCAGAACTCGAACCTGCGACCGTAGCAGCAGCGCGGTTCCGGACTGAAGCACCTAGAACCGCTCAGTCACATCGGCCGGCTGCGAATTACATTTCAGGTACTCAGACCCATACACGATTGTAGAGAAACCACCTGTCTGAGAAGTCCTTTGTGGCTACCAGTTTCGGTGTTTCACTCCACCATCTTCAGGCCTTAGCTGATGTAGAGGGTAGCATCAGTGACCAACGTCTATAACTGATTTTCGTAGGCTACGTGTAACCTCGATGTTGTCTGTCCAACGTTCAAGGTTAGCTGATCGTTGGAGAGACAACATCACAGCTACAGGCACTCTGCAAAAAAGAGCTATAGATGTTGGCCAGTTATGCACCGCCTATACAGACAGTGTTAGACGTTGTGCATCAGCTAAGGCCTGAAAATGGCGCACTGAAGCACCGAAACTGCTAGCCGCACAGTAAATGATATCGTAAGGACGGCTGTAGATGTTTCATTTTCTTGCAGTAGTGAACGGCTGTAGTCCCCCACACCTCCAATCATAAGGATGGTCACACAAAAATGTCTTTTTAACCAAGTCCCAGTATCCTATATTACCTACAGAAAATAACGTACCCACTTCATGTTCTGAATTCTCCTTAATATTTAGGTTTACCATTATTCTTAGAATTGTACATCAGGGTCAGTCTGATCCAGCAGTTTTTTTCTTTGTTACCGTGCATGCGCCACCGTACATACACATCCCGCAGCCATTAATGTAAATTCAGCATCCATGCCCGATGCAGGATTCGAACCTGCGACCGTAGCGGTCGTGCGGTTCCAGACTGTAGCGCCTCAAACCACTCGTCCATTCTGGCCGGCTATCGCTGATCCTAGAGTTCATTTATGTGAAAATGTCGCATAGGAATGACATTTTACTAACGGAAGATGCTATGTGGGAAGCACTGTTAAAAGAACTCAATTGTGAATGTGACGTAAGCGAATTTCGTGATGGAAGTGATTCTGAAGCTGACATTCCTACAGTAATTATGGACAATGGCGAAACTGGCCAATCTAGATATGGAAAAAATTCAGTCGTCCACGGAGAGAATCGTCATTATTGGAACACAACGGTCCGTAACAGTTCAGGCCTGCCAGTTACCAATAACTTTTAATCCATATTCCAAAAGTGTGGAAATAATGGATGAAGGATTTATGAATAATTGAGAACACCTCAAAATATTCGTGTAAAATGTGAATTGCATTAAGTCAATAGCATATTCATCTAATCTTACTGCAAATGATGTCTTTAGATCCGGATCACTTTTAAGGTTTATTCACTGAAAAGTTTCCATAACTGTTTTTACTTAGTCTCGAATTTTGGATGCGTTAATACTAATATTGATTGACAAAGTACACGGGGGAGGAGAAATCAAATCAGTTTAATACATAAGAGTCCACTTTCATTATAAAATATCCTGTTTTCAGGCAGTTTCTCCAGCACATAATTGAGCCTCACTGTGATCCTGCTGTACAATTCATGTGACAGTTTCGGAAGTGAACACTACTAGGATTAACGTTAATCCGCAAAGCGTACATACACAGGTTACTGGCAATAATGTATCTTTGAGTGTTGTGTCGTTTGCAATTAATGTGAAACTAGACTCACAACACAAGTAACAGATACTAAATACACGCAAATACGTCGCATCCCAGCACTTCATGCCCCCCGGAGATCATCATTTCCATTAAGCACATTCTCTGGCTTGAGGTTAACATGAAACTGTCTATTCGCTTCAGGCACGAAATCTAGCAGTTTCGTTAAGTCTATGTATTTCAAGTTTGATCTTGTATTTCATTAAGTCTTTCTGTTTCAAGACTGATATTTCTCTTCCACCTACGTATTTACAGACATATTTTTCCAACTAATTATTTGTATTTTGCAAGGTACCTATAAACTCTGTGGAAATAAATAGTGGTCGCCCTTTGCTGTGACTTCAAGAAAATGGTGGCCTCACACAAATCCAATGAAGAATATGTTGTTTCAAACAACAGTTAATGGCAGCCCGTTGAAAACATCATTGTAACATTTATGAACTGTACGAGTACATTGTCTCCACGAACATCAAATTCTGGTTTGCTAGTGAGGCTGGTAACACTCTTAAAGGTTCTGGTATTCTCAGTCTCCGGTTCACAAACTGGAACGCTGAAATCTTGGAACGTTGTGAGGCATTCCTCCGAGAGCTTCCAGATTTTTTGAAGAAATGGGCGTCAGTGCAGCCACTGAGCATTCCTACAGCATTGAAAATTAGTGCTTTGGGTCCTTATGGAAGTGAATATCGGAGAAATTGATGAGACTCGTTTCCGCAAATGTTCATGTAGGGGTACACCACTGAGAAAGCTAGTTCGCCGTAAGATCAACAAATGTCAGGAGCGTGCATGCAGGCTACAGTCTCAAAACTGACCACTGTATGTTTTAGGCCCTTACGGTTCTCACCGCCTCGCCTGTGTTTCTGCAAAATACAATAGTTTACCTCTTTCAAAAAATTATTTTCCCACAATTGTTTTGATACCTGCGTGTCATCTCCAGTAGGGCTAGTTTTATTTGGAAACTACATTAATGGTATAACCTTCCCATTCTCGATGAGTGCGGCGTCGCATGATTACCACAAATATCGTTTCTGCAGATAACGTATGATACCGAATAAAGGTACAGTGGGGAAGGTGTGAAGAACTATGTAGGGGTCACACACTTCAAATATCTCAGTGAGGCCAGAGAACCAAAGGGATTGGAAAGGAAGCATAGAGAGTTCGATGGCAGAAACTGATGTGAGGGTAGGGAAGACCGCGTGACAAGTATAACAAAGAAATGCACGTCCGCACGTACAAAGGTTAGAGATTACTACGCGGTGATTAAACCGGAAGTTCTGTACGCGAGTGATGCTTAAAATCTCAACTGAAAAGGCAATGCGGGAAACATCCCAAAGGTAGAACGCACGATTATGAGGGAAATTCTTGGCATAGTAAAAAGCAGAGGACATATATAGACTGAAATAAAAAAAAAGGAATCATACAACACGTCAGCAGATTTACAAAACTACGATTAAAATTTTATGCACGTGTTGACAGAATCCAAACAATGTGGCTTGCACATAAGATTATGACGTATATAGAGAAATTAAATAACATATCATGGCCCAACAAGTTGGAAAGCACCTTGACAAAGCCCAAGTAGTGTCCAGGAACCCGTTCAGTAGAAAAGTAAACCGTTGGTTAGTAAGGACAGAGAATGAGGTTACTGAAAGACTGCTGGATAAAAAAAATAACTCACGAAAAGGAGACCAGTGAAACAAATCTAAAAGCATTGAGTGATTCAACAGGGTCCACATGCAAATAATAATAATAATAATAATAATAATAATAATAATAATAATAATAGAATAACAGAAAGAAACAACATCAAAGAATCGGAGACAAAAGAGGAAATCTTTTTAAGAATAAAGTACTATATTTAAAAGTCTTTCAAGGCACAACAGATAAGAAATCTGTAACAGTGTGGACGGAAGAAAGGAAAAAGAAGCATGGGGGGGGGGGGGGGGGGGGGAATAAACTACTGGATAAAATTAACAAAGGAAGGAGGCGGACTGAAGTTATTACATGATACTTAAACTGCTGTACAAGAAGATAAAAAATATTACTAACATTCGTATAAAAACAACCAAGAGGTAAGCACACCAAGGTGTGCAGAACGACTAGGAAACATGACTTGCTGCCAAGTCTTAAACCGCATAAAGCCAAGAGAGCATGTAGAATTCCCTATTCACAATTGTCCAAGTTTCAAAAATGAAATGGGACCACTGAAGATGACACATGAGTGTCAAAATAACTGTTCCCAGAGAACGGAAACAAATATAACTTTTCATTTTGCTGAAGGTGTAGATTTAAAAATCCAAAAAAATTTCCTTCACACTTATAATCTTGCACCCCCTTCTGTTATTCTATATTAGAGTAATTCTATGGGTCATAAATTTAATTAAGGATAATAATTTAGTGGCGAGTACAGTACAGCTCACGTATAGGTAAACGTGGGGAGGTTAGGAGCTGCGATCGTGTGCCATGCACGGTCCCTGCTTCGATTCAAGTACAGTTTGAAAATTCTCCATTTTAATTTAAATAGTCAACAGAGAACGATCTACATTCAGTTATTTACAAGCAGCGAAGTACGTTATTACAGTCATTCCTTATTTCTCTAGCACTTAAACTGAATCAGTGATATTTTGCACTCGCTATAAATACAATTGTTCTAATACGATTTCCACGCTGGGTATAGCGATATTCTTCGTTGTTCCCACGAAAATTGTTCCCGAACAAGCCATGAAGGCCCAACGGTACCGACGGGCCGCCGTGTCATCCTCAGCCCACATGGGTCACTGGATGTTGATACGGAGGGGCACGTGGTCAGCACGTCTCTCCCGGTCGTATGTCAGTTCACGAGACCGTCCCAAGAAAATTACGCGAATTTATTTGAAACATAGTGCATGGCGAGTGCCGTTTCTTATTATTCCCACGCAGTTGTCAACTTTTACCGCTTGAACCACTTTTAATCAGAACATTTACTTCCTTACTTACTGCCTACCCACACCCACAATCACCTCACCCGTACTACTAATTAATGCGAGTGGTAGTCATAAAGTTTTATTTATCACTTCGAAAAAAGTAGTTACTCATTTTTAAAGGTAGATAGTCGTGCTGCAGGTAAAAATTGAAATCCCATCGCGACAGTGCCATTAGGGTGCTAGAGCAGCGGAGGGGAAATGACGCAGCCCATTGATACAGAGGAGATATGCTGCGGTCTCTCTACGGCCTACTTAGGTACTGTGGCGCACCTATTTCAGTGTGTTCCGGGACTGCAGACATGCACCTGCGAAAAAGTTTCAAGACGGATCTGGCTAGCTACGTTAAAATAAAAAGGGCACTCATTGATATGTTAGTTTCTATCGTGTTCTTGTCATGAGCTTCAGACCAAGAACTGGTTCGATGCTGATCTCAACGCCGGTTTATCCAGTGCAAGCCGCTTCGCTTCTGCCTAGCTACACCCTTTTGAACCTGATTACTGTAGTTAATCCTTGGTCCTGCTTTACAGTGGCGGTGGAACTATTTAGGCAAATGTCTGTTTTAGGTTTTGCATGGGGAAACAGGTGGCGAGATAAACGCGAAATTGGATACCGTTTGAGGTGACCCTTAAACACCACTTGAACGGATTTAAAGTGGTGGGACATCGGTATTTCATAGGGATGGCCTATGACCCAAGGAAGATACGATTATCAATGAAATAACTGGAAAAGTGCACATGATTCTCGTTAATCGTTGAAGGAGCGGAAACCACTAGAATTCTTGGGTGTGTCGGAGGCAACAACGCTAATGTTTTAGATGAAAAGTTTCCGACGAAATAATTGTTTGTCCGACGGGTTATGCGATTGCTGACAATGGACAAGAGGCGAGAATGGGTTTAAACTTCAAAGCCGTGCTTGGAGCAGTTTAAGTGAGAGCCATTCTCTCCCGCGTCGTCACTTTGCGCCTGCCTACCCACGGCTCTCCGCTGGCTTCTCAGGTAAGAGCAGCTGATACCTGCCACCGCCAAGTCGCAGCCAAACGGTCAGGAAAGTGTTCGGCATCTGCTCGCTCGTCCACCTCCTCCCCCCCCTCCCCCCCCCCCCCCCCCCCCCACCAAGTACCGCGTTGCAGAACGCTACGTCCTAAACCCACCGCCATTTGCACGCTCTAAACCATTTGTCTCAGGCTACAGCGGCTCCAATGAGCAGATTGTGCTGTGCTATTCTAGCTGTTCTCTCAGAAACTCACCACGAATATGCTTATGTTTATAGCAAAGCAACAACTTTTTTGCGTTGCTTCGAAGAAATTCGGGTTGTTCTCACCGTTATTTTTGATCGTGCGCCACCGATTTCGCGTTATCTACTATTTTTATTTATATAGCCGCCTTTCGACGTGCTTCTCCCAGCCTACCACCATTTTCCACGAAATAATTAGCTGCAGATTACTTGGAAGTTAGGTAGAGTACTGTTTTCTTCGCCGTTCCAAAGAAGCATTCGCTCCACCACTGTATCACTGCAAACTTTGTTACAAGTATTAGAAAGTCAATTTTTCTCTGTTCATATGCGACGAATTCGTGCTACTGTAGTTGGAAGATACATGTCGCCCAGTATGACCAGCAGTTTCGATATATTGCACGTCTTCTCAAGGTCAGGTCACACTAGGACTGAATCCTATGCTACGCAATAGCATGGTTCACCTTGAAGCTTTCTCATAGTTAATTCTTTCGCTACTAATATTTAATAGTCCAATATCTTGTGTTTCCGCCTATGGTTGTTATTACGAGACGTCTTTCACGAGGACCACCTCAAGAGACGTACTAGCTAATATGAAGTCAACCTCACAATCCTTAGCTACTAAAAATGCTGTAACGCGCCGTATTTCACTTACCGTACCCCATCTGTATGAACCCCTGGGCGACAAAACGTTCAAAACAAAACAAAAATTATGACTGTCAATTATTCAAGTTTATCCTGATTCACGAAGCACAGAAAACAGCCGTTTTAAGCAGCCGTACAAAACAAAATATGTACCTTTAGGGAGGAAGGAGGGGGGAGGGGTGGGGGCGGTGCTTAGAGACACAGAGGCGAACAGCTCCACAGACGATGACGCTGCAGGCGCCTTGCGGAAAATATGTAGTTCTTTGGACAGGTGTGAGCGAGCGAACCCAAGAGTCCTTATTGGCCTGCAACGTCAGCGATAATTGACAGTGGACTGCCTGGTGGGAAAAAAATTTACGGCTCATAAGCAGACCACACAACAATCGGCTTTTGTATACAATTTCAGGACTCAATCACTCAAGACAGTTTGACTTAACTCGTAAAAATCCTCTAGGAAAAGATCGTCTTTGAACTTTGTACATTGTCGTTAATGCCCTAAAGTAAGATCGTTCTCCGGACAGCACGACTTTGTCGTAGAATGCTCGCCTGCCACGTATGCGGACTGGGATCGATTCTTGGCCATCCTCAGCTTTTAAACAAAGGGGCAAGTTCCACGAGCGCTTCCGTGAAGCGTAAAATACATAAAGAAGGAAAACTGAATTTGTAATGTCTTCAGCAACTATATTTTATAAAATATCGGTAATTAAGATGATATACTTGCTATTAAAACTGAATTTTTGTG
Organism: Schistocerca gregaria; assembly: GCF_023897955.1. Classification (NCBI taxonomy): domain Eukaryota; kingdom Metazoa; phylum Arthropoda; class Insecta; order Orthoptera; family Acrididae; genus Schistocerca; species Schistocerca gregaria. The sequence continues at coordinate 798,548,729 of NC_064921.1, read as the reverse complement.
TGATTTGTAATTACATATAAGAAAATGACAATAACAGGTATAAATCAAAATATATTTCACAAATTTTGTATTTAAATGAGGTAGGTATTCGAACTGAACAAAAAAAAAACCTAAAAAATAATGATCCAAACGAGACTCGAACGAGCGATCCAGCAATTAAGTCTCAAGCGCAACTGAGCTTTTTTTAATCTGCTTTATGTATTGTATACTTCACGGAGAAGTCCATAGAACATGCAACTTTGTTTAAAAATTTGCATCGACAGGAATCCCCACCCCACGTGGTAAGCATGCATTATACCACACAGCCACGCTGCCTGTCGAAAACAGAGCGTTACATTATGTTACTAAAGATGCTCAAAACCCTTCAAGTTTGATTTTGTCGAGAATTTTGACAGTTGCATTGACCTGACATTTGAGTTCTGAACTTCAGTGCCATAAATGTAGTAAACTACAAAAATCCGATTCGCACGTGATTTCCTTTCCATTACGATTCGGGATTTGTGTATACCGTCAGATCGGAATTAATGAGGAATGTTTCTAGGATATACATTCTTTATTGTGTTTCTAGTGTGATTCAACAGACTATTACGAAATAGCTGCAAAAGGAGAGAACAAATATTCGATTAGGAGGTCAAAGAATGCGAGCTGGCGAAACAAATGTAAAAAATTCCTGGGGCGACTTTTGAAGAAGACATGGATAGAGGGGTTACTCCCGCTGTGGGGCTCTTTTCCTCCCAGACCTTACCGGAAGCGCTGCACGTCTGTTGGAACACCGTAGAACCGTTGCCGAGAGATGCCCGACTAATTCTAACCAACTGGCTTATGTGACAGAGAAACGTACAAAGTTTCCTCTATGTGTGACTCAATGTGTGACAAGAGATGTTGCATCGCCACGTTGGACTCAGACTGTCCGAAATGTCCTGAACCAGGTGTTTACAGATCGTCAGACTGGTAGGGCCGGTTCATTTCCCTGGCCTTACATCTTTCCTGAAATTGCACCGATGGGCTTCTTTCTACAGGGATACGTCAAGAATAGAGACTAACAAACGTGTGTCAAACGCATCAATGATTTATAGCAGCGAAACGTTGCTGCCATTGCCGCAGTTGATGCGGATATTTTGCGCAGTGTGTGGACAGAGCTTGAATAACTGGATGACGTGCATGTCACCAAAGGCGCACAAGTTGAAAGCTATTGAAAGGCGTAAAAACTTTGAGATAGTGTGTCACATAAGTGAAACAAAGTCTTAATTAGTCTGGATGCTATCTCAGACAAAATTGCACCGTATCTTTTGAAACACCCCGTTCATTTTAGAAAAGAACTGCATTCGTTTTAGCTGCAGTCTAAAATTAGACAAATTGCGTGGCAATAAAAGCAGTCATAAGATAGAGCAAACTCATTCCTGCAGCTTTCTCATTTTAGTTCAGAAAGCAACCTACAGTTGTAACAGTCGAAGGAAGTGAAAGGAGACACTGGTGGAAAAGGAAGTGAGGCAAGGCTGCACTCTGATGTTATTCAGTCTGTACATTGAGCAAACAGTAAAGATAGCCAAGGAGAAATTCGGGAAGAAAAAATTCAAACGGATGAAAAAAACTGAGATTTACCGATGACATAGCAATTTTGCTAGAAACAGCAAAGACTTGCAAGATCATTGATGTACAAGAGGTTCTAAGATGAGTGTTAACAAAACTACGACAAAGTAAATGGAATGTAGTTAAATTAAATTAGCCTATATTCCGGAAGGATTATGAAATGAGGTTTTGCCAGTTGGACAACACAATCTCATGACATTTGATAAGTAGAGAGGATATAAAATGCAGGTGTGAAATAGCAAGAAAGTATTGTCTAAAAAAAGAGAACCGGTGTAAAGCTGAATAGCAAATGTTATGAAATCTTGTAGGACTTGTTTACTGTAGTGTAGTCTTGAACGGAAGCGATACGTGAACTAGAAGCAGTCCAGACAAGAAGGGAATAGGTAAGAGAATGGGTGCTTTTGATATGTGGCACCACGGAAAAACGCAGAGGGTCAGAAAGGCTGATCACGTGACTAACGAGGAACAACTCTACTAAACTGGGTAAAAAAGAAATTTACTGTACAGCGTGACTAAAAAAATAAGGGTCGGTAGATAGAACAGATCCAGAAGCATCAACAAACGGTCAGGTTAGTTGAGGGTAAAGTGTGTGTGTGGGGGGGGGGGGGGGGAGGGGGGGAGGGGGGGGGGATTTGTAAGGAGACACCAAACTCATGTTCAACTGGACGTCGTTCGCAGTAGTTACACAGAGATGAAGAGACATGCACACGATAGATTTGCGTGAAGAGCTGCATCAAACCAGTCTTTGTACTGAGGACCACAACAACAAAGAACGAAAAAGGAATAAACTGCAGCTGGCAATGTGATTTTTCTTTAAGAACTAGTTTCGATAGTGCAATTGAGGCATATTACGGTGAGTCACTGTGTTCATGTGCCATTAATCATTTAAAATTATAAGAAGTTTATCTACTGTATTTTATATTTATTCGAATAACCTTTTTGGAACGTACGATAAATCAACTTTGGTTTTTTTCTTCATTGTGTTTAATTTCCGTTGCGCCCAAACTTCGTTCATTCTTCGAGAGTATCGTTCTTTTTCTTCCTGGGTCCACTTTCTTCCTTTAGCAGATCTCTTTCTTTCCGGAAATGCTGTGTTTTTCATATCTTTGCCAGTTTCGGTGAAGCATGTGGGTTTGCATTGCAGCTGTTCAGTAAGTTGAAGATCTGTTTGCTTAGTCTGTTACTATCCATTCGGTGTATGCGTCCAAAAACTTGATTTTCCTCATTACATCAGTTACATTTTCGATCATCAAATAAATAAATGTCGTGTGACTAGGGGCCTCCCGTCGGGTAGACCGTTCGCCGGGTGCAAGTCTTTCCATTTGACGCCACTTCGGCGACTTGCGGGTCGATGGGGATGAAATGATGATGATTAGGACAACACAACACCCAGTCCCGAGCGGAGAAAATCTCCGCCCCACGCAGGAATCGAATCAGAACCTTAGGTTTGACATTGTGTCGCGCAGACCACTCAGCTACCGGGGGCGGATATTTTCAAATAGAACTCTGTTTGATCTTACTTTTTATTCAATATTACTATTAAATCTTGGTCCCAGTATTTTCATCAGAATTTATCTTTCAGTTTTTTCCAGTTTTTCAAGATCCCCAAATATTTTTAGTTTAAGTGTTTCTGCTGCACACAGGTTTCAGGCCTTACCGCTATTTGATAGTGTCTTACGTTTGTGTTCCAGGACAATGTTTTTTTTTGTTATAAATGTCTTTTGTCATTTGGAATGCCCTTTCCATTTTATGTACTCTATTTTCTATTACTATCTTTTCTTTTGTGTAGCTTGTTATCCAACCTCGTAGGTATTTAAAACAGCTTGTTTTATTATTATGGCCGCGCTGGACTAGCCGAGCCGTCTAGGGCGCTGCAGTCATGGCCTGTGCGGCTGGTTCGAGTCCTCCCTCGGGCATGGGTGTGTGTGTTTGTCCTTAGGATAATTTAGGTTAAGGAGTGTGTAAGCTTAGGAACTGATGACCTTAGCAGTTAAGTCCCATAAGATTTCACACACATTTGAACATTTTTTTTATTGTTATGAATTTTAAGATTTGGAGGGGCATTATTGATATTTGTTATGAAGCGTGTTTTTTCAAATGATGTCTTTAGTCCTGTTTTCTTCGCTTGTTTCTGTACTTCTGTGATTCGTTCTTTGACACTGTCCAGTGAGTCAGTAATTAATGTCATATCATCTGCAAAAGTTAGACAATCTATAGTGATATTATTTGAGTTTTTTTCTAGTTGAATACCCTTAGCACTGATGGACTTCCTCCGTTCCCTCACTGCTTTCTTTAAGACGCAGCTGAAAAATTATGGGTATTGAAGCATCTCCCTGTGTTACTCCTGATTTTATTTCGAAAGGTTTCGGCAGATCCCCCATAAATTTTACTTTGAATGTTTTGTTTCTTAAAGTTCCTTTAATTAGTTTGTTAAATGTCGACAGCAAATGACACGTTCGCGTACAGTTTTGTGGGTAATAAATGAAAATAATATAAGTTTGGTTGTAACGCTCGATCGCGCAACGTACAACTACTAAATGAAAACGATATGTAAATTCGCTGTCTCTGCGTGGGACCGAAACGTTTTGTTTGCTATTGTAGTGCAAGGACAGCTGTCACAGAGACGTTGAGAACAAGGAGAGACGAGCGGTCCGGTGCGGCGGTGGCGGCGGCGCTCAGCTGTGGGGAACCTGTCTAGTGGCGCCAGCACACCTGGCGCCAGGCGGCGCCCACCTGTTGCAAGGTCGCCGGCCTCAGCTGGCGGTGCCGCTCTCCAGGGGCAAGGGCACCCCCCCCCACCTCCCCCTCCCCTCCCTCCACAACCTCTCTACTGCCGCGGAGCAGCTGGGAGCCGGATTTACTGGCCGGCCAGATGGCCGCAGCCACATGCTGTCGCTGGGCGAGTGCTCGAGACTAGGCTTTTGCCAGCGCTACGTGTTCATAGAACCGCGGATGCGTGTCCCAGGCCAGGACTGGTCTGCAGTGATCCCCAACCTTTCTGAGGCCGTTACCCGTGCACAAAAGAAGATATCACGCAGTCTCTCCAACAAAGTGTAGCACCTATTTGTCTTTAAAACAACAGAAAATGGTGAACAATTATTAGTTTAAAATGAATGCAAAGGCGAATAAAGAGAAAAAGATCTCGGCAGGAACGCTTAAAACTGGGAAGGGCTAGTTGTCATAGGGCGTGGGAAATGTCTCTTGCTTGAATGCAGTCCAAAAATTTAGAAAAATGATGTAGGACGATACGGCGCAAATAATAAAAATTCCAGACAACTCAAGCTAGCTAAGAATGGTTCCGTAGGACATGTATGTAGTAGCATGCTGTTGTTTCATTACGCCATTTCTTCCTGTCGATGCGACCGGAGAGCAGACATGATTTTGCCGCTCTCTGCTTACCGGTACTTCATCGCTTTGTCAGGTATCGATGTCTTCAGAACTCCAGCTCAGATAAGTATCATCATTCCATAACTGCAATACAGTATCTCAAACGTACAGTGTCTTCCATGAACCAATACATAAATCTTTTCTCCGCCCCTTTGCCATTTCAGTCGTATGATTCTGCAACAAAGGACTCTGTAACCTGCTTCTTAGTTGAATCCTCTGCATTCAAGACTAGATTAAAGTTTTGCAAAATATCAACGGCGTAGTTTTCCTGTCGCCATATCGCAGTCGTCTTTCTTGCTCTCAACATGTCTCCCTTCTTCCCAATGGCTTATCAGTATTCCTGTCAGATTGTCAACATTATCATAGTTACCTATTTCTCTTTCCTCCTCCTCATCTGCTAACCCTATTCCAATAGTCCTTACTTTTCTCCAACTTCTTCTCCAGTTATGATTCCTTCCGTACGATACTATACACTTTATATACATCATAACACAACCCATCACCGATTGTTACGAGAATAGAAGTCGATAACATAACACAGCTTCAAAAGTCTGAGTTACTGTGTTAAATATTTGATGTATAGCGTATAAAATCTTTATTGTTGAGGACTCAGAACCCTATTTTATGTTTGATTCATTATTTTTGAATTATTCACCGTGGTATAATCCTAGTAATTTGCGCTTCGTTTTAAGAGAAGGTAGTTTTTCACGCATCTCAATGTTTAACGTCATATCTCCCGATCTAAGTGTGGTGTCACCGCCACACACCACACTTGCTAGGTGGTAGCCTTTAAATCGGCCGCGGTCCGTTGGTATACGTCGGACCCGCGTGGGGCCAATATCAGTGATTGCAGACCGAGCGCCGCCACACGGCAGGTCTAGTCTAGGGAGACTCCCTAGCACTCGCCCGTGTTGTACAGGCAGAGACGACAGTTTAGCATAGCCTTCAGCTACATCATTTGCTACGACCTAGCAAGGCGCCATATTCAGTTACTATAATAATGACTTCAAGAATGTATTCTGAACAGATAATAGTGTGAATCATGTACCGTCAAGAGCGACGTTCATCATTAATGGATTAAAGTTAAGTATCAAGCTAATTACGTCCGATTTCTGAATTCTCATTTCTTGTCATGTTCCAGACCTCACGTCAGTACAGTTCTTCCTTCCTCACGCCTACCTGCGTGATCTAAAACGCGTGAATTTCGGCCTCCGCCTCGTAACGCGGTGTTGGCTCTTCTGCTAACACAACACTAAGTATCGTATAATCATAAGATTGTAAGCAGTTTCCGGGAACCTTCAATGCTTGATTTGTGTTAAAACCTAAACATAAGATTATGAGTAGATAACGACAGCATACAAAATTTTTTAATTTGGTCAAAAATTGTTACGTGAAATACTGGAAATAAAAATTTTTGTAGTCTCTGGAAGCCGTTAGACAATCTGCAACTGGGACCAGTTTCGTTCGGTAATATACAGGGCGACAATTATTGAACTCTCTAAAATAAAATCACAACTTCTGAACGGTTGGCGTTAGGACTTTAAAACTGCACGGCTGGCCTTGGGGTATGACGGGGATTAGTATGCGCATGCATGGTTTCATTTACCGACGAAGCCCACTTTCATTTGGATGGGTTCGTCAATACGCAAAACTGGCACACCTGGGGGACTGAGATTCCGCATTTCGCGACCGAGAAGTCCTTTCACCCTCAACGGGTGACTGTGTGGTGTGCAATGTCCAGTCACGGAATAATAACATTGGCCGCCATACTCTGCGGATCTGAACACACGCGACTCCTCTTTGTGGGACTGTATTAAAGACAAGGTGTACAGTAATAACTCCAAAACCATTGCTGAGCTGAAAAAAGCCATTCAGGAGGTCGACACCATCGATGTTCCGACACTTCGGCGGGTAATGCATAATTTCGCCAACGATGACAGGCATATCGAGCATGTCGTAACCTAAATCCAGATGTCTGTAGTGACGTTCCATGTTTAATAAGTGTGTGCATGCCGTAGTTCGTAACTAATTCTTTTTTTATTATTATTTTCATATAGTTCCGTAACTGTCACCCTGAGATGCCATTACTCGCATTGGATAAACATGTTTCGGTGGAATTACTTAACGCATTGTAAATTAGACTGGTACTTTTGAAATATCGCATATTAATTATTGCATTGGTTATTAGTAGATAGGTGGTGTTCGTGTGCTGCATTTAACACAGTGTCAACTTACCGAAGATATCTGGTTAGACGTTAAAGAGGGTCTGAGGCACTAATCTTGGCAGTCGAAGAAAGTGCATAAGTAAATAAATATTCAGTTAACTCTCCATCAAAATAAAAATCACGTGTTTTTGTAAGCGTTATTAAGCAAGGCAATAACGAATCAAAGAGTGAGTTGGTACCATTATTTCCTCAATATTAGCGGACGATGTGCTACGCTGTTAACTGTGTGGTGGAAATTCAGGAAGACGTAATGTATCTGTCCACTTGAAAGTAGTATATAAGACTTGGAAATAGTATACAAGATGTTATGAATGAATACGAAGGCTACTCGGCAAGTAAAGTCCGAACGGCGGCGAAATGGAAACGATGGTGAAAATCCACGTAGATGTGTTAGGCAGTGCCCCTGGTACGCCCACCACAAGCGTCACGTCGCGCTTTTCAGAGTCCACAGTGAGCACGTTAAGATGCACAGAAAATAGGGTCTCCCGCCAAGGATGAGTGGCTGTGAGAAGTTTCGTCTGATTTGATGTCCCCCACGCAACGTTACTGTCATGCGTTTCCTTCTTCACGACAACACTAAGCCGCACACTGCCGGGGCAATGACTACGCTCCTGCAGGCGTTGTCGATGGGAAGTGTCTGATCACCAGCATACGGCTGGGACGTGACGCCTTCTGACTTTCATCTCTACCACATGAACCGCTGGCTATGTATACAATATTCTGGCACAGACAACGAGCTGCATCTCAGCGCAGAGAACTGGTCGAAAGCACAGGTGGCTGCCTCCTATGACGAGGAAAGCTGGTACAATGCTACGACAAATGTCTCAGTCAGAGCGGCGATTATGTGGAGTAGTAGGTGGAAAGTGTAGCTAACAGTTCCAAATAAAACATTTTTTATTTTCAATTTGGTTTCCATTTCGCGACCGATCGGACCTTTCTTTGCTGGCAAAAAAATAGTGTTACTTTCCTAATAGCCCTCGTAGTTTGGATATCACATAGATATACACTAGATAATGAAAATTAAACACACTAAGAAAGAGACATGTGATTACAATGAAATGCATTTCGCAGATTAGGGACATGAAAATGTGCGAATGTTGAGAATTACGGAAGTGTAGGCTCGTCTTTGATGATGTGAAGTCACCATGTGCTGCAGTAAGAGCCTCCATATTGCGTGGCGTTGAATTACAGAGGCCCTGGATATGGTTCCTGGGCACAGACTGCCACACGGTTTGAAGGCGCGTTCACAAAGGAGAGGCAGTAGTTTCACGAGTAGCAGAACGAAGAAGTTGCTGATAGACCGTATCCCAGGCATGTTCAGTGGGCGACCTGTTAGGCAAATGTGCAGGTTAGGGAAGCAGTGTCGTCAGTCCTCCTTTGGAGAAGGTTTGCGCGTCCGTCGCTACATGTGACGAGGCATTGCGCTGCCGAAAAATGGCATGCGGAGTTTCCTGCTTGAGAGGCAGTCCCCGTTGTTATACGACCTCCCTGATGCAGTGTTTGCTGCTAGGCTGCCTTCAATAGGAGGCGAGATGCACGCTATAGCCAATGACGCTCTAAACTATCACACTTGATGTTTGTCCTCTCTCAGCTATGCGGCCTGTCCGACTGTGTTCACGAAGTGAGCGTCTGGTCTGCCGTCACTGCAGGCCGTCTTGAAACAAGTCTCCTTTGTAAACACTGATTTTTTCCATTCCTCACTCCAGTGACGGTGTTCACTGTGCACTGCAGTCTGCGTTGGTCAATGTAAGTCGATGTAGCGACGTGAGAGGTACGAGTGCAGACCTCAGCAGACGCCATCGGAACGTCGACGCAGATAGATCCACAGCCCTTGCAGTGCTCCGACATCGACGCAACGGAGCTGTCCTGTTGGCTGCGGCCATGCTCACATGATGGCGGTCATCCAGCGCGGTGGTAATGTTGTATGGTCTAGTACCCGTTCATCATTGTTTACGGCGTTGTTCTTTCCACGCACTTATCACTTTTAAAACAGTGTGCCCTATACCAGTAGGAATTCTGCAGTGAGACAAACCTGTGTCCCCGGGACCTAAGATCCTGCCCCATTGGAACTTATTCACGTGCTAGTATTCCGCTCTTTGATGTCTCCGAGGCATTCCGGTACGCGGTTGCAAGTTTCCACTTCTTCAAAGGCTCGGCTCTGCACTGACTGGAGTATCGCAATACTGATACGTGGGGTAACGGTGCCGCTGGGCCTACGTATTCACTGTATTACTTCTTATAGTTCATTTCTGTTCCCTACACATCCTCCGGTTTTGGACTTACTCACACTATTCCTTTTGGATGTTGCAATTTTCACAAAGAGTAGTGAACGTAAAACCGATGATTGCTAAGCCACTATGGTGGTGTGGTATTACGAACAGCAATCATGTCCTGTCAAACACTGCTGGGAAATTAATGCATCTGACAGGTTCCGGTGACGTAAAAAAGTAGAGCTTTAGCTCTTCTCTCGCCCCTGAAACACTGTAAACTAATATATTTCACACCATATTTGAGTGCGTTTCTGTTGGGAAAGAAATTTCTTTGTGCGCCATGAAAGAAATCTGGAAATTGATTTTTAAAGTTTTCCTGACGTACAGAATATTCCAAGAAGTTTCGGCAATGCAGCTAGGTTACATCGACTTCCTGTTACAATATTTCAGCTGACAACCATTCATCCATTTTCAGATGAATGTTTCACGCTGAAGATTGGTAGTTCACGTCAGTAACTAACCTGAATTCAATGCAAAATTTAAAATGGAAGTGAAGGGCGGAGATCTGCGGCTCCTGGATGTCTTGGTCATTCGGAAAGTGGATGGGCATTCCGTATATTGTAAGCATACAAGACCGTTGGTGTAACGGGCACACGTTGTGTCTGACGGAGGCAGCCTTGCAAAGGAACTGGAAGACCTCAATGGGTCTTCAAAGATAACGAATATTCTCCACATCAGGTCATCACAGCTTTAGGGAAGAAGAAACGTGGCTACCCTCAACATGAATAGCAGGAGGGGCAGTTCTTGTCCTGGGCGCTCCTCTCGTGCGTCGGTAATATTTAGCCTACATTAAGCAGAATCTTAAGGAAATCTTTCCCCGATCTACAAAAATACACGCTCTTCTTGGTTCGGCAAAGGATGATCTGGAATCATGGAGGACTGTAATCTACAGAATAAGTTGCGAGAGTGGCGAAGCCTATTGTACATTTGTCAGACAACGGTCACAGTGCGTGAGAGATGCTTTGAATATGATGGCCACACTCGCTTTTCGCTTCTCAGTAAGCCAGTCACAGCTGAATATTGTACTTCCACAGGACGTTCCATGGATTTCGACCAGATAGTTCTGGGATTCAATTAAACACGCCAACGATGGAAAAACTTTTTTGCTGAAAATACCTCATTTTTACGTTTTTTATGGTGGGAAATCCAAATATGACACTTAAAAAACTGTGACACCCACCATTTCTTCACATTTTACAGTTAAATTTAATATATTAAGCGATTTTTAAAGAATTCAACAGCTTTTATATAGTTAAAGTAATTAAAAAAGGAGCTATAATGAATGTAGTGACGTTGGTAGCACTGCTGAATAATATTTGCTGGCAAAAAAGGTCGATTGTATTTTTATGTTAACAGAAGGTGTTTTCTTTACTGTCAACCTAACCTTACATCCCCGTTTCCTGTACATGTGCTCAGTGGTTGGCAAATTTCTGCGGACAGTTTTTATTATATTTGTGGTGAATTTGTGATTAAAAAACACCAAACAAACATTGCAGACTTTGTCAAAAAGGTTTATCTATCACATTTTGTATCTAAACTTGATAAAGATAAATCTTGGGCGCCACATAAGGTGTGTTATGTGTGTGTTGAAGATCTGAAAAATGTTGCAAAAAGGAGATAAAAAGCCTTTCGATTTGCTGTTCCTATGAAATGGAGGGAGCCAAGAAATCATTCCGATGATTACTACTTTCGCAGTGTTGACAGTACTGATCATAATTCGAAACACAAGAAGGTAGTAAGCTACCCTAATCTTCCGCCCACTATCCGACCAGTAGGGCATAGTGCAGATTTGCCGGTTCCTGAACCACCAGATGATGTACATTCCGTTCCAAAATAAGTATTTTCTGATGTACAATATGATTTACATGAACCAGATGATGATGAATTCCACTGTAATACAGAAAGTCTAGAGCCCAAATTGTTTACTCAGGCCGAGCTTAACGATTTGGTTAGGGATCTGGGCTTAACGAGAGAAAAAGCTGAATTGCTTGGCCCTAGGTTAAAAGAAAAGAACTTATTGGCAGTTGGAACTAGCATATACACGTACAGAAAGAGGGAGGAGCAATTTTCCAAGTTTTTTCAACAAGTAGATGATTTATTGTACTGCTCAGACATTCCCGGTCTGATGAATGAGTTTGGTATTGAATACAAAAAGGCTGTTCATTGACCCATCCAAAACCAGTTTAAAGGCTGTTTTATTACACAATGGTAATATGTATGCATCTATACCTGTTGGACATTCTGTACATACGAAAGCTATGAAAACCTAGAAATAGTGCTAAATAAAATAAGCTAGTCAACTCATTGTTGGATGATATATGGCGATCTAAAAGTAACATGAATGCCCCTTGGTCAGCAAGGTGGCTTTACCAAATTTCCATGTGTCTTGTGTCAATGGGACAGTAGGGGTAGGGATCAACACTGGTGCAGAAAAAACTGGCCTGTGAGGGAGACCTTAAACTTTGTGAGAAGAACATTCTACGCAAAAACCTTGTAGATAAAAAACGTACCATCTCTACATACACTCCTGGCAATGGAAAAAAGAACACATTGACACCGGTGTGTCAGACCCACCATACTTGCTCCGGACACTGCGAGAGGGCTGTACAAGCAATTATCACACGCACGGCACAGCGGACACACCAGGAACCGCGGTGTTGGCCGTCGAATGGCGCTAGCTGCGCAGCATTTGTGCACCGCCGCCGTCAGTGTCAGCCATTTTGCCGTGGCATACGGAGCTCCATCGCAGTCTTTAACACTGGTAGCATGCCGCGACAGCGTGGACGTGAACCGTATGTGCAGTTGACGGACTTTGAGCGAGGGCGTATAGTGGGCATGCGGGAGGCCGGGTGGACGTACCGCCGAATTGCTCAACACGTGGGGCGTGAGGTCTCCACAGTACATCGATGTTGTCGCCAGTGGTCGGCGGAAGGTGCACGTGCCCGTCGACCTGGGACCGGACCGCAGCGACGAACGGATGCACGCCAAGACCGTAGGATCCTACGCAGTGCCGTAGGGGACCGCACCGCCACTTCCCAGCAAATTAGGGACACTGTTGCTCCTGGGGTATCGGCGAGGACCATTCGCAACCGTCTCCATGAAGCTGGGCTAGGGTCCCGCACACCGTTAGGCCGTCTTCCGCTCACGCCCCAACATCGTGCAGCCCGCCTCCAGTGGTGTCGCGACAGGCGTGAATGGAGGGACGAATGGAGACGTGTCGTCTTCAGCGATGAGAGTCGCTTCTGCCTTGGTGCCAATGATGGTCGTATGCGTGTTTGGCGCCGTGCAGGTGAGCGCCACAATCAGGACTGCATACGACCGAGGCACACAGGGCCAACACCCGGCATCATGGTGTGGGGAGCGATCTCCTACACTGGCCGTACACCTCTGGTGATCGTCGAGGGGACACTGTATGGTGCACGGTACATCCAAACCGTCATCGAACCCATCGTTCTACCATTCCTAGACCGGCAAGGGAACTTGCTGTTCCAACAGGACAATGCACGTCCGCATGTATCCCGTGCCACCCAACGTGCTCTAGAAGGTGTAAGTCAACTACCCTGGCCAGCAAGATCTCCGGATCTTTCCCCCATTGAACATGTTTGGGACTGGATGAAGCGTCGTCTCACGCGATATGCACGTCCAGCACGAACGCTGGTCCAACTGAGGCGCCAGGTGGAAATGGCGTGGCAAGGCGTTCCACAGGACTACATCCAGCATCTCTACGATTGTCTCCATGGGAGAATAGCAGTCTGCATTGCTGCGAAAGATGGATATACACTGTACTAGTGCCGACATTGTCCATGCTCTGTTGCCTGTGTCTATGTGCCTGTGGTTCTGTCAGTGTGATCATGTGATGTATCTGACCCCAGGAATGTGTCAATAAAGTTTCCCCTTCCTGGGACAATGAATTCACGGTGTTCTTATTTCAATTTCCAGGAGTGTATAAAGTAAGCCTAATGAAACAGTTTGTAAGGCCTTTGCCTAAAGATGGACCATGTTTTAAATATCTCTGCCAAAACTTTCCACACCTTTCAGAAGCAAAACTAAAAGAAGACGTCTTTGTCGGACATGATATGAGAAACTTGATGTCTGATGTTACCTTTAAATCCACAATGACCTTAAATGAGAGAGAAGCATTGGCATCATTCAAGCAAGTAGTTAAAAAGTTCTTATGACTTGAAAAAGACCCAGAATATGTTTCTATTATAGCTTTAGGATGTGTAATGAGCCTGAAAGATCACTTTTTGAACAGTCACCTTGATTACTTCCCGGGAAAGTGATGGAAAAACTCTACAAAGGCCGCTGGAACACCGACATTATGGGGGACTACTATTGGTCACTCCACCGAGAAGTTCAGCAAACGACTCACAGTAGAAAAAGCTACACAAGAAGCTTCAAAGAAAAAAAGAGGAAGAAAATACAAACCAATTCCAGCTGACAAGTGAAACCTCTATTAACACACATCATTGTTCAAAAATGGCTCTGACCACTATTGAACTTAACTTCTGAGGTCATCAGTACCCTAGAACTTAGAACTACTTATACCTAACTAACCTAAGGACATCACACACATCCATGCCCTAGGCAGGATTCGAACCTGCGACCGCAGTAGTCGCACGGTTGCAGACCGTAGCGCCTAGAACCGTTCGGCCACCCCGACCGGCCATATCATTGTTTTAAGTAGCTTACTGTAAATATAAACCATGTTTATATTTTAGGAAAGCGTTTCAATTATTTCCCCATTTACCTTACAGCATAGGAGTTTTCTACTACATAACAAAAAGCATATTGCTCGAAAACTATGGGTGATACAAAAAACGTAGGCTAGATTTGGCTTCAGTTCGTAAAAATCTATGAAGATCAGCTATCATGAAAAAAAAGGTTTTTTAAAAAAATTATTCGTTGGTCTGTGTTATTAAGGATTCGCTGGAAATACGTTTGTCGGAAGATCTTATTAATCGTGACGGCGGCTTTCATCTGCACAAGTCGTGGGACCCAGCGGATTCTTTAATGTCTTCAGAAAAAAATATTTTATGACTAATGAAACGTCTAGCGACAGTTAATCTTATTAATGTGGACTTCTGAATTTTGAATTCTCGAGTCCGTATCCCGAAACAGAGTGTACATGTGGTTTCACCCTTACGCATGCGCCTGCGCGTCATAGGGGGAGCAATTGTCGAACAGGGCGCGAAAATCGACAGAGGTCGCTCTTGTAGCGGTTGCCTTTGCGTATACTGGTGTGAACTAGCAGTCTCCAATGAAAAACACCCACCTGAAGATAGCTGTATCGTGGCAGGAAGTCGATGTAACACGGCTGTAATCCCGAAACTTCACGGAATAAACTTGTAAGTGATTGGCGTCGCCCGCAGGGAGGAGCAGGCGTCCAGCCAGTAGGGGGGGCACGGCGTCCCTTCCCACCGGCCGTCATCATCGGCGCGCATTGGAACGCCGGGCGCCAGCCCTGTTTAACGACCGGGCAACGACTGTCCGGCGCGGTGAGAACGCAAGCAGTTCCTTTGTTGCCGTCTAAACGTCCCGCTCAAGTATTCTGCGCTCGCCGGCAATTTCGGCCGGCATTCAGATGGAGGCTGGCGAAAAGCGACGTTGACGGGCATCTCTGTGGCGCTGCTGCGGGCGCTATCGGCGGCCGCTGTCGTCAGTGCTCGAGCTCCGAATAAAGCAGCGTGGAGACGCGGCAAGTCAGTCTGTCAAACAGTGCCAGACACACACGTCTCGCTTCCGTCAACGTCGAGGCGCCGACGGAATCTCTAAAAGTCGTCAGCTGTCACGTCGCAGAAGGTTGGGGGACCTGCATGCACAATGTGGCTACGTCAAAGATTACGAACAATTTGCATCCGCAGTGTAACTGTACATTTATGCTCACAAAAGGTTGTGTATTGTGACATAGAAACGTCAGAGAGGCTTCGTCCAGCCGTAGCCCTCAGTGGTTCACAACCCCACAACAGGCCACAGCAGTCCACCCACCCCACCGCCGCCCCACACCGAACCCAGGGTTATTGTACGGTCCGGCCCTCAGTGCAATCCCCCCCCCGTCCAGGAACGTCACACACCAGATGAGTGTAACCCCAATGTTTGGGTGGTAGCGTAATTATGGTGTACGCGTACGTGGAGAAAATGCGCAGTCGCCGACATAGTGTAATTGAGGATGAATAAGGGGAACCAGCCCGCATTCGCCGAGGCAGATGGAAAACCGCCTTAAAAACCATCCACAGACTGGCCGACACACTGGATCCCTAATCCTGCAGGCGGATTCATGCCGGCGACCGGCACGCCTTCCCGCTCGGGAAGCAGCGCGTTAGACCGCGTGGCTAGCCGGGTGGGCTCCACAAAGGTTACTTATGACTGTTTACAGTCATGGAGAATCAAGAGAAAATTCCGCCCGCTGTGCACCCGCACCTCCTTTGAAGCGTTCATCGTTTGCCCTCTATCCATATCCTCATGTACAGTAACTTGATAATAAGTACTACTCAGTGTAGTCTTTGTCGGACACAGCCAAATTAGTCTTCCACATCTCTTAACAATATAATCATATTTTAATAAAAAATATATAAAAAATTTCTTGCCTTAGTACTTCAAGTTATCCCTCTCATCCCTTTCTGCGTCATGTGTTTGTCTTACTCTTAACACTATCAGATATAAAGTGAGACACCCAAATCTACACTACGCAAAATCCCATACGTTTGTCCACGCGTGCTCTTACCGATTTCGCATTGCTGTTTCTTTCACAAATAACGCTCCGCATATAACGCAGCCGTCGGAAGTTCCTATGAAAAACGTTAATTTATTGAAAATATGACTCTGAAGACATCGGACTACCCGACGCCTAGCCATAACTAAATTTCAGTATGCGCGGTAAAATTATTTCAATTTTATGATCACTTACTGACAGTGGCTAATTAGAGTGAAACAAAACTGCTGTGACAAATGGAAGGTTGGCATTGAGTAGTTAACGATGTGCACGACACTGGCTTACTGGATCCCATAATAATCCAATAACCTTAAAACTACAATAACCATTCGCACTGCCATTCAGGCGCATTAAAATACTGTCTATAGATTAATCAAAATAAATACTCACAGACACAAAGGAGTGCAGGTACTAAACTGAATAATTTACTGCAATGGTTCAAACAGAACGCTCGTAACAACACTTTATAGTAATTAGTTGAGAGCGAAAACAGTTTTGAAAAAAGAAATCAGTTATATACTCTGATTTTAATTCAATAGTCTCCGGATGTTTACGTAAACTGTTGGTGAGAAACTAAACTTTACACATAATTATCACTTACATGGAATGCTACTTTGAAATCGCTGTTACTTGGCATATAAATCATTTCCATCTCCATCCTCGATCCTTTGGCAGCCATGCTATGTTAATACTATTAGTACAGTGTGGAACACCCCTTCTTGCAATATCTCCATATAAAGACACGTTATGTATATATTCTCCCACACGCATTTCATCGATCATCACAGAATGCTCACAGTTGCACACAGAACACACGCCATTGCCACAAAGAGCCAACCGCCATAGTTCACTACTGTCTTTAAGTTTTTACGATAAAGAAAGTCTGTGAAATCAGTGTAGCTCTCGTACGTTTGCAATAAATGTTTTATATACTTTGTTTCCTTTTAACACACATTCTAGTTTTCAGTACAGTTTAACTTTTGAAATAACTGATTACACAAATATTATCCACAAATACTGAAGGCTTAGACAGAAATGTCGATATTTATGCATGCAGTTTCTATGATACTACCAGATGGCGTTACTGCTGATGGTTGGAGAACAGTGGTCCATACTCAGGAATATTATAGATTTCGTTATGGATTGAAATTGATAAACTCACAAATTAAAATTCTGCTGTGATTTTATGTTTCTCAATTGAGTGACTTCACTTGTATGTTACTGTCTTAACGTAACTGTGTCGTTACATGCTCTTAGCTGGCTCCTCCCAATATCTTCTACTGACAACCGTACCTGGTAAGGCATCTAGAATGATGAGCAGTGCTCACGAACTGCTGGAATGCGCATTTTGTAAGCAACAGTTTTCGTGGGTGAACCCGTTTATATAGCCAGTGTTATTCATGTGATCGTTCCACCCCTAGGTTGTCCGGAAACATATTCCTAGAAATGTATTATCACACAGTTCCCAAGACATGGTCGCCTAGTGATCAGCAACATGTTTTGTTTCTGTCAACTACCAGCCCCTCTAGCAAGCATTGATCCGCTGCAGGTTTGCCCACATTTACCCACAATCTTCAGTGTGTACAAAAACATCAGTCAGAACGCCACAGAACTCCTGACATTTTTAGCCACATTACCGATGAGCAATAATGGTCTTTAATACACTGCTGCAGTCGTGGCTGTGACGGTTACCTAAATCTGATTCGCTGGAAGACCACTAAGGAAATGCTGCTTGTAGAGAGTGTAACAGTTGTATTTGCGCCGGCTGGAGTGGCCGAGAGGTTCTAGGCGCTTCAGTCTGGAACCGCGCGACCGCTACGGTCGCAG
Source organism: Schistocerca gregaria (assembly GCF_023897955.1). Taxonomy (NCBI): domain Eukaryota; kingdom Metazoa; phylum Arthropoda; class Insecta; order Orthoptera; family Acrididae; genus Schistocerca; species Schistocerca gregaria. The sequence continues at coordinate 798,530,718 of NC_064921.1, read as the reverse complement.
GTTCGAATTCTGCCTCGGGCATGGATGTGTGTGATGTTCTTAGGTTAGTTAGATTTAAGTAGTTCTAAGTTCTAGGGTACCGATGACCTCAGAAGTTAAGTCCCATATTGCTCCGAGCCATTTGAACCAAGTTGTATTTGCAGATATTTTTAATGTTCACTAAGAACAGTATACTGAACAAGATTCTATCAGTATTTACGTCATTTGCAGACTAATAATTATAGCTATTACGAATAGTATATTTTTAGGTTGGTTAGTATCACCAAGTACATGTGGCAAGAGCAATCCAGTAGTGCTTGTTTCGTCCTGCAGAGCATATCGGATGATGAAGTGTAGGTGCAAGGACTCAAAACAGTTAGCCTATACTGACAAGTGTTATCCACTTTGTGGTGCAGTTACGACCATGCGAAAGACATCAGGCTGTAAATTACGTGACGTATTTGTGGGAAGACCGTTCGACACAGAAAAAACAACCAGCACATAGAAGCGTGTACATCTTAAGTTACGATATATGAAAATATCCTCATCTGTCCGCTTGCTCAGTCCTTTGTCAATCTGAAAGACGGAAATGGAAGACTGGTTATAGGGTTAAACCTTAAATGACGTCGACGTGTTTAGGGATGGAGCCGAAACTGGGATTGAGGATGGGGAAAGAAATTCGTCATGTCATTTTTTTAAGGAAGTACAGCGGTATTTGCTTTAAGCAATGTATAGAAAAACTGCCTTGCCAGATGTGAGTACAGTGCCTGACCAATGGAATTCGTACGTAGGAGATGAAGATGCACATCTGATATATTTCAGACGTTGTTCCCGTGAAATATGCTTGAATAAGAGCTGTGTGTAAAAACTGTATGACAAATTAGACTGAATAAAATTATTGTTTGTATCAGAAATAAAATTAAAAATTCAGAATCGAAATTGAATATAAAATTTAAAAAGTTAAAGAAATTCACCAGTTTGAAACTTTTAGTAAAACTAACAACTAATAACATGTGAGTAATAATTTATCTTGGGCAGCGGAGTTTTTAATATGACATTGTCATGGAGTATACGCACGTTATGTTCATGTACTGTGTAGTATTTATTGCTAACAAAACTTTGTCTTATGATGAATTCTTGATGAATACCCAACAGGGCTTCCCTCATGCAGTTGTTAGCATTATGTTGGTAAAATAAACACATCAAAACAATTATTGATCACCTCGGTTCCGAGAGTTCCGGAACCTGTACAGAAAATTAGAATAGTGATCAACATAAACATCATTTCCGCCCTTTCTATTGCTCATGAAAACCACACATTGCATGTTGTACCACCATACAGCGAGACCTTCAGAGGCGGTGGTCCAGATTGTGTACACATCGGTATCTCTAATGTCCAGTAGCACGTCATCTTGCATTGATGCATGCCTGTATTCGTCATGGCATACTGTCCACAAGTCCATCGAGGTACCTACTCCTCCACAGCGTTTCGGCGTAGATCCCTCAGAGTGGTTGGAGGGTCACGTCGTCCATAAACATTCCTTTTCAGTCTATCCCAAGCATGGGCGATAGGGTTCATGTCCGGAGAACATGCTGGACACTCTAGTCGAGCGATGTCGTTATCCTGAAGGAAGTCATTCACAAGATGTACGCGATGCGGGTGCGAATTGCCGTCCATGAAGACGAATGCCTCGTCAATATGCTGCCGGTATCGTTGCACTATCGGTCGGAGGATGGTATTAACGTATCGTACAGCCGTTACGGCGTCTTCCATGACCACTATCGGCGTGAGTCGTCCCAACAAAATGCCACCCCAAAACAACGGGGTACCTCCACCTTGCTGCACTCGCTGGACTTCGTGTCTAAGGCGTTCAGCCTGACCTGGGTGTCTCCAAACACGTCTCCGATGGTTGTCTGGTTGAAGGCATATGGGACACTCACCGGTGAAGAGAACTTGATGCCAATCCTGAGCGGACCATTCGGCTTGTTGTTGGGCCCATCTGTACCGCGCTGCATGGTGTCGTGGTTGCAAAGATGGACCTCGCCATGGACGCCAGGAGTGAAGTTGCGCTTCATGCAGCCTGCTCCGCACAGTTTGAGTAGTAACACGTCGTCTGTGGCTGCACCAAAACTTTATTTAACGCGGTGGCGTTGCTGTCAAGTTTCCTCCGAGACATAATCAGTAAGTAGCGATTATCCACTGCAGCAGTAGCCCTTAAGCGGCCTGAGAGAGGCGTGCCATCGACATTTCCTGTCTCTCTGTCTCTGCTCCACGGTCGAACAACATCGCTTTGGTTCACTCCGAGATGCCTAGACACTTCCCTTGTGGAGAGCCCTACCTGGCACTAAACATTTTGCATCCACACTTCAACAGCTGACCTGCTGCCCAGGGGAAAACAAGCGTTAAAGGCTTGCTCTTGCTACATGTACTCATACTACCTAACCCAAAAACATGTGACTTGTAATAGCTATTATTATTATTATTATTATTATTATTATTATTATTATTACTCTGTAAATGACGTACATAATGATGAAGTGTTTTATAGTAGACTGTCCTCAGTCACCAACAGACATATCTGGACTTACACACGTAGACCACGATTTTTTCTTAAATTAAATGAACAATGAGAGAGTCGAAAAATGGTAACGACTTTTCAGTTAATGAAAAACTTGGCTCGAAAAATACTCCTATTGGTAGTTTCGATCTCCTCACCAAAGAATTAAGACACATAAACCGAAAACCAAATATTGGCATAATGACACAAAGTTCATGTGCTGAGCAGTGAAACGTAAAAGGCTAGCGAATTCAATGGCTTTCATGTCAATATTGGTGCTTGCATCTCAGCTTCTCGTTGCCCTTGCATGTGTATGAGAACACTACTCCAGAACATGCCATGCCATGCCATGAAAATTTGTGATCGTTACCAGAAGTCGAACCTCATACCACAGCTTCAGAATCCAACTACGCTAATCATTAGTTTGTATAAAACGTCCATATTTAATTATGCCTGAAGTCTTTCATAAACCAATTATGTGAACGGGCATTATTTCCGGGACGTTTAGGCCGCATACGCAGCTGCAAAGCTGGAAGAAATTTCGCATGAGCCAAGTGTTGGCGAGCTGCTCTCTGCTGCCGCCAGCTGCTTCCTGCGGCAGAAGAATGTTGACCGCACGAGATCACCTTACATAACGCAACTATCTGCCCTGCACTATCTGGCTGCGTCCCTAATTTGTTTGCCGGCACTCCGCTGTAGGTCAAACAAACATGTGTACCCTCCCGTGAAAACTCCTACCATTTGGAACTCGAGAGCCTCTCACAGTCACGGACGTAGGTAAAAAAGAAACCACATACCATGGAACAAACTATTTTAATATTTACTGGCAGGTAGACAGCGATTATGCCACAAGCAGATGATAATAGCTACGCCATTGGTAATGGTTAACGATTTTCTTTCTTGTCCTACTTGATAATTGACCGAGGAAGAAGCGACTGTCTGTGTGCCTATGCAGTGGCCCTGGTCTCTTATGCTCTTCATCTGTACGCGAGATATGCGATGGGGCAGCAGCTTTCTCTCAGTCTTCCTCTGATACTGGTTCTCTGAATATGAGCACAACAGTTTCGCGATAGCTACGTCACTTTGCTTCCATAAAATTTCGGGAGAACTGCCGGATGTCTGCATCCGCATGTGAATACCGACGAAAATGCACTGAGCTCACGTACGTAAGACCCCTCCTCCCACTCCTCACATGTGTGCTGTACCCAGTTGGCGTTGCGAGGTATTTCGATACCTGTTGTCAGAACGTATTAATATTTGTTGTAAGTATCTGAGAAGGCAAATTGCCAATATCCTAAATAAACTAATAAATATTTTCTTACAGTTTATAATTAATATATCTCAGGACGCAATTAATATATTTTTGGCTGCACTGAAGTTTTAGTACAGAACTGTATTTAGACACTAAAAATTTCTCTTTCTCTTGCAGGTGGGTGGCTGTTCCAAGCGCTGGTCCTGTGGAATCCGAGTAGTTGCTGACGAATACTGTCGAAGATAGCGTCGCGTATGTCTCAGGTAATATAGTCGATTTAATGGCCATATTTGGTGTAATAATACCGAGTGAAGCTGTGTGATGTAAATGATCATGTCAGCCCTTGCCGAACGACTATCTGGCATTACGCCGTTCTTCAGAAGTATGCTAACAGAGACAGTGAAAGCAAAATGGTCAGTATTCTCTGTAATTATCTTAAACATTGCGTGTAAGGGTATTATGTGTCTTGAGGTTTACCGCGCTATACCGAAGACTTAGCAATATAGTTGGCTCCCAACCAACGTTCTCGAGCTGGAAAGTTACATGAGAAGATAATCACATAAGCAGCCAATGATGGGAAAGCATGTGATCAATGTTAAGCGACTGAAAAGGGGACTATGTAATAGTCTAGAATAACATGTGTCGTCTGTGAGTTAACTCCTTGATGCACGTGGTCGTGACACGCCGAAAGGAAGGGTAAAAGAATGGAAAATGCATGTAGCGTACATCTGCAACAGAGTAGTACGGACACACCAATAATAATAATAACTTCAAAAAGGTATCGAACTCATAACCGGAACACCAGCGAACTTGTGTAATGGCGCAACAAAAACTGAAGTTGATGACAGGTTCTTCCTGCGCTTACTATAGCTTCGCGCAAAGGCTCCAAACGTCACCAATGGAGACATTACTGGTCTGAAGATTGTCTATGTGCGACTGAAACCGATTACCACGCCATAATAACTAATAGCATTTGCGGTCTGGACTCGCTGTACTCCTGTATTATATCACAGACACACTCCCTATTAGACGGAGAGGGTCAGAGAGCCGATCAGTTACAGTCATTCCACCAGGAAGGAGGCACATGGCTCTTGTTACCTGTCGTTCATCCATACCTAGACGGGCAATACAGTGGTTCGATCGCGTCCGCATTCTTACTTTGTGCCAGGAATGACTTTCAACAAGGGAAGTGTCCAGGTGTCTCGGAGTGAACCAAAGCGATGTTGTTCGGACATGGGGCAGGTACAGAGAGACATGCCTCGCTCAGGCCACCCAAGAGCTACTACTGCAGTGGATGACCGCTACCTACGGATTATGGCTCGGAGGAACCCTGGCAGCAATGCCACCATGTTGAATAATGCTTTTCATGCAGCCACAGGATGTCTTGTTACGACTCACTGTGCCAAATAGGCCGCATGATGCACAACTTCACTCCAGACGTCCATGGCGAGGTCCATCTTTGCAACCACACCGTGCAGCGCGGTACAGATGGTCCCATCAACTTGCCCAACGTACCGCTCGGTATTGGCATCACGTTCTCTTCACCGATGAGTGCCGCATATGCCTTCAACAAGACGATCGTCGGAGACGTGTTTGGAGGCAACCCGGTCATGCTGAACGCTTTAGACACACTGCCCAGCGGGTGTAGCAAGGTGGAGGTTCCCTGATGTTTTGGGGTGGCATTATGTGAGGCCGACGCACGCCACTGGTGGTCATGGAAGGGGCCGTAACGGCTGTAGTATACGTGAATGCTACCCTACCACCGATAGTGAAACCATATCGGCAGCATACTGGCGAGGCCTTCGTCTTCACGGACATTATTTCGCACCCCCATGGTGCACATTTTGTGAATGACTTCCTTCAGGATAACGACATCGCTCTAGAAGAGTGGCCAGTATGTTCTCCAGACACGAACCCTATCGATCATGCCTGGGATAGATTGAAAAGGGCTGTTTATTGACGACGTGACCCACCAACCACTCTGAGAGATCTAGGCCGAATCGGCATTGAGAAGTGGGACAATCTGGACCAACAATGCCTTGATGAACTTGTGAATAGTATGCCTCAACGAATGCAGGCATGCATCAATGCAAGAGGAAGTGCTGTTGGGGTATTACAGATACCGGTATGTACAGAAATCTGGATCACCACCTCAGAAGGTCTCGCTGTATTGTGGCACAACACGCAGTTTGTGGTTTTCATGAGCAATAAAATGAGCGGAAATGAGGATGATGTTGTTATCTATTCTAGTTTTCTGTACAGGTTCCGGAATTCTCGGAACCGAGGTGATGCGAAACTTGTTTTGACGTGTGTAAAAACACTTAGATACGGCTAGTTACGGGGATTTTATTTCTCGAGCGAAGAGGTCGTGACGGTATCAGAAGGACACGCAACTCACAACTCGGGACGGACGAAATCCCATGAGACAAGTTTTCAAAAACGCCTCTATGTAAATGTGTGGTGTAGTACTCAAAATAATTTTTGTGGACTTAAAGATGACCGTTTTATCTGTCGAAAAACGTTGCAAAAAGTTAAGAATTTATGCGATCTTGGCTATTGAAAGCTAAGCTGTGCGCGGCTCGCGTTTATCGCTTTTATTCTCATCTTCTATGACGGTACTGCCGCCTCGTTTTCTTATTTTCTATTTACTGGCGTCACTAACTTTCTGTCTTACGTGCCCTTTAGCGGCAGCAGCAGCGCGTATCGATAAGTGCACTGACTTCTCTGGAGCGGCCAATAGAATTTCCGGGTCGTCGTGTGTCTGGCAGTTTGTTGGAACGCGCCAGCAGTGCAGTTCGGCCCTGGCAGTAGGGCAGTTGGGACGCGGAAGACGTTCGGTCGGGTTGGAGTGACAGTGAGGTTCGGATAGCCATTCCTCACCCGACCGTTGCCACCACACGTGGCTGGGGACGGTCTTGGTTGATCGTCGGTTGGTCGTCTTAACGGACGACGTGTATTTGCTCGCCGGTCGCTTATGGGTTGGCGGTGTGTGTCCCAACTCGTGGCTCGTCCTGGTGATTGCACAGTCACTGCTTTCAGCATTGGTGACGTTCTTCGTCTAAGAGTTTGTGAAATTGTGTGTAGCCTGTGATGTTTTCTGCCCAGTTATTTTCGTGGTCTCTCGGTGCTGATGTGTAGCAGTTGGTCGATTGGCGTAGCCGCGTTGTAGCACCAGTGGGGCATGCAGCGCCAGGGAGGCGCGGATAGCCATCACTCGCCGATGATTGCAGACACACATGATTTGAGTGAGGGCCACTTTTGTTGATCGTCGGTCGGTCGTCTTGTTCGACGACGTATATTTGGCCGGCGATCGCTTATGGGTTGGCTGTGTGTGCCAACTCGTGATTCATCCTTGTTTTGGTCAGTCACTGCCGTTAGCATTGTCCAGTTCTTCGATCAAGTGTTCGTGAAACAGTGTGTGGTTTATGTGGTTTGACTGACAAGTTATTTAAGGGTTGTCGGCGTACTGGCTCTGAACTGGTCGGTTGGACACAATAGCCATCACTCGCCCGACTATTGCCGACACACACGTTTGAGTGGCAACCACCTTGCCTGGCCGTTTGGTCGGTCGTCTGATTAGACGACGTGTATCTGGGTCGTCCTCCGCTTATTGGTTGTCTGTGATCCGTTCTTGTTCTTGTTGTTCCGGTCTCCGTTGTTAGCATCGTTTGAGTTTTGAAGAAAGTGTGGAGCGGAATTGATCTTGATCATTGGTCTGTTGACTGTCTGTCGGTTGGGTTCCCAGCGGAAAATGGTTGGGTCGACTGCCTGTCTAAACTAAGTGAGCGTTAGTGTTTGAATTCCACGCCGACCATCGAATATCTGAGCGCCCTTGGGTGTACTGCCCTATTTTTTTTTAAATTTGTTCTTGTTGTTTACACTTGAATGGCTTCTAGCCGATTTAAAAAAAATTAGAGTTAGTTGTTTTGCCCTTAAGGCCTTCAGCCTTAATTAAAGAACTGTTTCACGTAAGGCCTTAGGTATTTTTTTTAAATTATGTTATGGAGTTTTAAGTGTTAGGCCTTAAGCCGATTTGAATTTAAATTGTTTACTTCAGCCTAACTAAAGCAGTGTTTTAAGATAAGGCTTGCCTTTTAAATTTCTGACTATGCTTGCTTTCTAAGTTTTTGGCCTTCAGCCGTTTTTAAATTAAATTGGCTCTCAGCCGGTAATTAACTCCCAAAGATTAAAGGTGGGTGTTCAAAAATAATTTTTTGGGCTCTTGTAATGTTTGATCAAATAATAAAGTTGTATGTTCGAGTGTAACTGACAGCCCCTTACTTTGGCCCCATTCCACAATTTAAATTACCTGTCCTGTTCTGCGGGTTAAGGAGAGCGTCTCAAAAGCTTTTTACCAAGTGAAAAAATCGCTCCTTCTAGTATCTCAGTATGAGACAGGAAATTTATCCCGCCTCCCATTTCTCCCACGAACCATGGATGCTGCCGAGTCGTGACGGTTTCCATGCCTCTGTGACAAAAATGGCCGTGCCGTAGGATCTGCCACGTCGGATGGGTATCTGTGGAGACGTCAGACATATGGCTTTTCAGTAGTTGCAAGGGCAACAGCCCGGATTACTGATCTGGCCTTGTGCTATCAACATTCATATAATTGCTACATCGGTGCTGCGAACGGCTTAAAGCAAGGAGAAACTAGTTTCGTTATACACCGAAGCCCCAAGGAAACTATTTCAGGCAAGCGTACTTAAATACAGAGATATGTAAACAAGCACAATAAGGCGCTGTATTCGGCAACCCCTATATACGACAACAAGTGTCTGGCGAAGTTGTTAGATCGGTTACTGCTGCTACAGTGACAGGTTATCAAGATTTCAGTGAGTTTGAACGTGGTGTTATGGTCGGAGCATGAGCGATGGAACACAGCATCTCCAGGGAAGTGATGAAGTGGGGATTTTCCCGTACGACCATTTTGCTTATTTATCGTATCAGGAATGAGGTAAAACATGAAATCTGCCACATCGCTGCGGCCGGAAAAATATCCTGCAAGAATGGCACAAACGACAACTGAAGAGAATCGTTCAACGTGACAGAAGTACAACGCTTCCGCAAATTACTGCAGATTTCAATGATGGGCCGTCAACGAGTGTCAGCGTGGGAACCATTCAACGAAACATCGATATGGGCTTTCGGAGCCGAAGGTCCATTCGTGCACCGTTGATGACTGCACGACACAAAGCTTTATGTCTCAATTGCGCCCGGCAACACTGGCATTAGCCTGTTGATGGCTGGAAACATGTTGCCTGGTCGGACGAGTCTTGTTTCAACTCGTAACGAGCGGATGGACGTGTACGGGTATGGAGACAACCTCATGAAACCATGGACCCTTCTTGTCAATAGGGGACTGTTCAAGCTGGTGGAGGCTCTGTAATGGTGTTGGGCGCGTGCAGTTGGAGTGATGTGGGACTTACGATGCGTCTAGATACGACTCCGTCAGCTGACACGTACGTAAGCATCCTGTCTGATCACCTGCGTAAATTCATGTCCATTGTTCATTCCGACGGACTTGAGCAATTCCAGCAGGACAATGCGACAATCCACACGTCTAGAATTGCTACAGAGTTTAAACATTTCCGCTGGCCACCAGACTCCCCAGACATGAAGAATATTTAGCGTATGTTGTATGCCTTGCAACACGCTGTTCAGAAGAGGTCTCCACCCCATATGCTCTTACGGATTTATGGACGGCCCTGCAGGATTCATGGAGTCAGTTCCCTCCAGCACTACTTCAGACATTAGTCGAGTCCATGTCACGTCGTTTTGCTGCACTTCTGCATGCTCGCGGGGGCCCTACACAATATTAGGCAGGTGTACCAGTTTCTTTGGCTCTTCAGTGTACTTCGTGAGGATATGCAGCTCTGATATTGAAATGCATGCGCAGATGAGAATGCAGATGAGAGCGGATATTTCGAAACTAACAGTAAGTAATCACAAAACACAGTCAAGGAATATTTCCTCACAACAAAATTAAGTTCATAGATAAAGTGATTTTTTAAACTCGCTAACAAAACTCAGAGCAGCATCGTTTAATTGCAGGTGACAAGGTTCCAATATACGTACAGTAATGTACAGAGGGTCCTACATAAACCAACAATGTAGAAAAATAAGATAATGAAAACAGTAGGCGAAAACTGTTTTTCGTCCAATTTCGTTAGAATAATAATTCCTTGAAACATGTTTTTATTTTACAAAATTGACTAACCACTGACGAAGATACAAGAGCGCTGAGACATGTGTGGGTTTATATAAAAAGCAGTTGTTTGTATAACAGACGGACCTGGAATCCTATTAGAATTCCAAGAGTTGAAAAGATATCAGAATACTATTAGGACAAAATGGTTTCCATATATCTCGTTCATCCAAAGACACAATTTTTCAGGAACTGCAGGTGACAGTTAAAAAATGCGTATTTAATCCTGAAAGGCAAATTATAATCACTTATTGTACCGAGGCATTCGAGAGCGACAAACAAAGCAGGTGGCAAGAGGAAATTGAAAATAAAGGCTTTCCACAGCATCTAACGGAAGTCCCGAGCAGCCTGTACAGAAATAATTCACAGTAATCCCTTCTGGCATACTGTACAACGAAGGCGTCGTATGCTGCTCAGAGGGCTGGTGCAATGTGGTTAACCTCCCTTCGCGGAAGAGCATTTCCCCCTTATTACATATCGCACACACACTGCAGTGATAGAGATAAGAGTATGGAATAAGTCTCCGTCAAACATTATAGAGCCATACATCACTGAGCTGTACCATTCACAACACGACGATGAGGAAAAAAAAAAAAAAAAACTGCTATTGCTTGACAAAGCCGATAAGAGTCGCTCTTTTGAAAGCCGTATTTCATCCACTTGTCGAAGAGGCTGAATTGCGGGTCGCTCTTTGATCGCCTCGCAAATGGGAGGGGGGGGGGGGGGCGGTAAACTTGTACCATAAAAAAGGCGAACGTGAAACGCTAATTAGTGTTTGCTGTGGTTTTCATTGCTCATTAAGCGCATGATAACGTCAGGCGTGCATGAGTTGTGTGCCGCGATGACTGATTTGCGACTCGCAATTAACGTCACAGTAAGCCGACAGCAGCAGGGCACCAGGGCGGGATGCACCGCCCGGTTCCGCAGCAGGATGCGGAGCTGAGACGCGACGCCCGCTGCGTTACTCCGTTCACTGCTCGCTCAAACATTACTCGTCGACTCCATCGTACACGGGATATTACCCTCGTAAATGTCCGCCCGGCTGCTCACACGCATATATAACCCACTTAGTATTAAACTAAGAAATGTACACCTGTCTGGTAAGGCCATCCTTCACCTGTCTTCATAAAATCAGTACGGGCGATGTACACCCTCTGGGTGGTCCCCGACTGCTACTCTTTCACCGTGAAACTCATTTAGCAATTATCCAATGTCCTAGCAAATAAGCCGTTTAGGTGTATGAAAAATACACTGTCAGAGAAAAAATCACAACACCAAAATATAATTAACGTAGAGTAATGAAGTTTCTGGACTACATTTGTCTATGTAAAATATTTAAGTGACAAACATTGCAAGACCACAGGTTAATGCAAATGCGAGGTATGACATTGCAAATGTAAAATACTGGTATATTAATAACCCGTATAACTACTGAAACGTCTCCATAGAAAAATTAATGAGTTAGTGTGCTGATAAACCCCTTACGTTATTTGATTTTCAAACAGCTCAGCAAAACTGAACGTACTCAGACATTTGTCTCTTTACTGATCCTGATCATCACTAAACTGACACACAATATTTTTAGGGCAACGCAATCTGAATTTCAATAATCCCTACAAAAGAATGGCCCTGACTGACAATAATCTATACCTTTCATGAATCACTTACCTCACAAAAATCTTCGTTACTCGAACTGCTGCAAATCAGCGACCGCCACTACTGCCAGCTAAATAAAAGATTCAAACTACTGAAGGCACTAACTACTGATAGGCATAGTTATCAAATGAAAGATTTTGATAGAGAACAAACAATGTATTTTCCTTAATAGTATTCGAAAGTCATATATATGTTAGTCACCTAACGTTACCACAGGATATATTTCGTAAACCACATCAAATACTGACGAAACGATTCCACAGACCGAACGTGAGGAGAGGGGCTAGTGTAATTGTTTAATACAAACCATAAAAAAATGCACGGAAGTATGTCTTTTAACACAAACCTACGTCTTTTTAAATGGAACCACGTTAGTTTTGTTAGCACATCTGAACATATAAACAAATTCGTAATCAGTGCCGTTTGTTGCATTGTAAAATGTTAATTACATCCAGAGATATTGTAACCTAAAGTTGACGCTTCAAACCTCCGACGTTCAGTTGCGTGTTGTAACAAACACGGGCCACGGTCGGCGAGCAGCATCTGCAGGGACATGTTTACGATGACGACCGTGTTTACGAGTGTGGCTGTAGTGCACTGTTGTGGTTTGGTCTAGCTGTCGCAGTGTCCGCATGTAGCGCTTGCTGCTATTGTTATTGTGCATTCGTCTCCGCACGCAGACCAACTGTAGTACACCGTGTTACCAGACGTCTGTGATAGTGTAGTGTTGTAGGAACTGTGACCATGGTGTATTCGAACTCTGAAAAGGCGGAGATGATACTCATCTATGGCGAGTGTCGATTAAATGCAGCTGAAGCTTGCAGGGTGTATGCAGAACGGTACCCGAACAGAGAGCTTCTAACGTGCCGCACATTGCAAAACATCTACCGCCAACTGTTTACAACAGGTATTGTAGTACGCAAACGTGTCCGTAACAGGCCCGTGACAGGAGAAGCGGGTGCAGGTGTGTGTTAGCCGCACATGAGTACACGGGACATTGCAAGAGCCGGCGAACTGAGTCAAAGTAGTGTCATGCGCATACTGCATCGTCACCGCTTTCAGCCGTTTCATGTGTCGCTACATCAGCAATTACATGGTGATGACTTTAATCATCGAGTGCAATTCTGTCAATGGGCATTAACAGAGAATGCGTTGCAGTTCTACCTATTTACCGATGAAGCAGGTTTCACAAACCACGGGGCAGTGAATCTACGGAACATGCATTACTGGTCCGTAGACAATCCTCGGTGGCTCAGACAGGTAGAGCGACGGCGACCGTGGACTGTAAATGTATGGTGCGGAATCATTGGCGACCACCTCATTGGTCCTCACTTCATTGCAGGGGCCCAAACAGATGCAACATACATCGCGTTTCTACAGAATGATCTGCCAACGTTGCTCGAAAATGTCCCACTGGAAACGCGCCGAAGTATGTGTTATCAGCATGATGGTGCACCTGCACATTCCTCAATCAACACTAGGCTGACCCTTGACCGGATGTTCGACGGGCGTTTCATAGGACGTGGAGGACGCATAAATTGGCCAGCCCGTTCTACTGACCTTACACCTCTGGACTTCTTTCTGTGGGGTACGTTAAAGAAGAATGTGTAGTGTGATGTGCCTACAACCCCAGAGGATATGAAACAACGTATTGTGGCAGCCTGCGGCGACCAACGGGCCGCCTCCTAACAGTCACACTGCCGTCACTGGCACCGACGCAGAACCAAGCAGAAAATACGACACACCCCCACCCTGCTCTCCCATGAGCTTTCGCTTGACACCACTGAAGAAGCCGGCTGAACTGAGTGAACGGATCAACAAACCTGACTTAGTGTCATCGGACGTCCGCCACGAACAAACTCAACGAACAATATGGAACAAAATGAGATACAAAAAACTGTCTAAGGCGCTGCAGTCATGGACTGTGCGGCTGGTCCCGGCGGAGATTCGAGCCCTCCCTCGGGCATGGGTGTGTGTGTTTGTCCTTAGGATAATTTAGGTTAAGTAGTGTGTAAACTTAGGGACTGATGACCTTACCAGTTAAGTCCCATAAGATTTCACACTTTTCAACATTTTTGTCTCTTCTTATTTCCGGGATGCTGAGACCTGATACTAGATTTGCCTAGTTTCTAATACATTCTACATAAATTGCAATTTTACGACCTTTGTGACTGAGTTCAGATTTTCCAACTCTTACCTCCTTGTTTAGGAATTGTAACTGCGTTTTTCATAAGACGTTTGTATTGGTCTATGGTACGATCAACATTTGGTCTTTCCTAAACACAGAGACCTGCTATCAAGAAATAACTGTGGAGTATCGTGATACGAATGACCTTAGGTCGCTGAGTAACGATTTTCGCACAAAAAAGTATAATAACAGTACCAGCAAGAACGAACCCGTAGCTCAACAATAAATTTTTGTACAATATAACCCGCCTCCAAGTCTATGTCAATGAATAATAATATGAGGTAGTATTCAAACAGAGCAGCCAATACGAATTTTAGAGTCTGCAAGAATTTTCTCCGTTATAAACTGTAACTGCCGCAGAATAAAATTGTTCAGTTACAGGAGTATCGTGACCATATAGCATATTCCTGAATAAATTTAGCAGCCTATTCAGATAGATGATATTGGACATGTTTGGGGTCGTCTGTCAGTTCACTATCATCTCCACCTAACCTTATCCAATTGCCATCTGAACTCTTCTGACTAGCAAGGAAAAATAATACAGTTCATTGGAAGTCTCTTGGATCTGTCTGGTGGTGAAACAAGACAGCAGACAGAAAGCAGAAATATTAATTTCGAAACCTAACTGACATGGCCCCGCCTGCCGGGGTGGCCGAGCTGCTGTAGGTGCTTCAGTCTGGAGCCGCCCGACCGCTACGGTCGCAGGTTCGAATCCTGCCTCGGGTATGTATGTATGTGTGTGATGTCCTTAGATTAATTGGCTTTAATTAGTTCTCAGTTCTAGAGGACTGCCACGTGACTACCCAGAGACCGGTCTTCTTCTGACCGTACATTCTCGTGACCACCGCTGCCAGCAATCACGTACAGTGACTACATTCCTGTCAAGTCTTTCTGCAGTATCGCAGAAGGAACATCAAGCTGTATTACACGACCTGGTTCAAACCCATTGAGGTGCTGATAACGGCGTCTTTGTCGCTTTAGAGGCATTCTTGACTAACATCATCTCACCGTATCCAGTCCCAAAGGTAACTAGCGCTCACGGCCGTTATGCTGCGTGTTTAAAACGAACCTGATTCGCATCCTCATAGTGGCGCTACTAGCGCCTCTCTTACCCAGTTGGCGCGAAATTTGAGTAGCTTTTCACTACGACGTCATTTCTGCGCTCGAGTGCGAGTTTCTTTTACACACGGAGCTGTTCATCTGAATTCGTGAGCTTGAATGAACGTCGAGCTAGACATCAAGAGATCCGAGATGGCCGCTAGGAATGGAACCTCAACTACGGTAACAGTCACTCCGGTTAGTTGCTTTACATGGGCGTTTAATAAAAAAAAAAGTTTTGAAGGTCGGAAGATGACATTTATACCCATCGAAACTGTTATCAAAAGTAAAGACGAATTTCTGCGACCCTGGCTAATGAGAGTTTTACCAAATTTTTCTATAACTGTGGAGTAACGTGCGACAAAGTTTTAGAAACGTTAAATATTGCTTTTCGTGAGTGTCCCTTCAACTTAGGAAATCGTCAAAAATGTTAAAGAAATGGTTATGAACGTTTTCTGAATCACCATTATCTGAGCATATCAATTCGCTCATGCCATGACGTTTCTTCGGATGTTTTGGCTGGGAAACGTGTGGCAGCATAGTTTGATCCAAAATTGTTGAATTTAGAATAACAAACTGTGGCGAATGTAAGTTTCTCAAGAGCTTCTAGATGAAGTCAACAACGATGCAGAGCTGTTGAAACGTGAGCTTGAATAACGGATGATGAAAGATGGCTTTATGGATGTGTTATCGAAGCTAAGTTTTCTGGGTAGCCAAGGCCGGAAAAAGCTCGATAAGTGCAATGAAATGTGAACAATGTGCTCACCCTGTTCGATTTAAAGAGCAAGTTCTACCCATAAGGTCGAACGATCAATAAGGAATACTACTTGCAAGTACAGCGCAGTTTGCGAGAACCAATCCGAAAAAAGGCCTGAGTTTATGGATTACGATAATGCAACTGCTCACTCTTCGTTTCTTACTTGTGGCTTTTTGGGCGTAAGCAATACTGCAGTAATGTACCAGCCGCCGACATGGCCCGATGTTTCCTTTTTATGTTCGAAAAAACAAAGAAAACCTTAAAGGGCAGTCGTTTTACAAGGAAAGGCGTGACTACAGACGCATCGCTAAAAAACGATAATCTATCCTAAAAATCGAGTCCCAGAAGAGTTTCGGGGTATGGAAAGAGAACTGATACGAGTGTGTAATTTCTAATGGGGACTGTTTTGAAGTGCATAATGTTGACGTAGACAAAGAAACTATAACTATTTTTAAAAAAAAATCGATATTTTCTGACCACACGTTGATCGTTTGAAGAGATTTGGGAATCGCATGTTGTTTGTTAAACATTAAACACTACTACAAAATAATTTGCGAGAGGGGTTCGTTGCATCCAGACCCCCATCCTCCTTGTTTTGGATCCGAAGCTGTAAAACATACATGCATTGGAAGATTTACTCGGCATATAGAAAAATAAATTTGAAACATGAGAAACATAGAAAGGGAAAATGAAGTTAATGAGGATAAGATGGGAGATGTAAGACAGCGAGAGCAATTTGGCAGAACACTGAAAGACCCAAGTCGAGACACGTTTCCTCCAGTAGACGCCATTCTCTTGGCACTATTGAGAGAAACAACCATACCAAAAATGTTGCTTCCGGTATCACGAATAAATGAGATGGATGTTAGTTTTGCACGATAAATCGTAATGACGTAGATAGAGTAAAATTACGTTGACATCGCGAAGTAATTCGTACATATGTTTACATTCTGAACATTTCTAACTTTTTTTTAACGAATGTGGACTAGTATTTCCTGCCCAGCACGTTGCAATAATAGAAATTTTTGTACGGAATGCAAGAAGCTGAAATTTTCTCACTTTGTTTTCAAATTTTACTTTGCTGTCTGTCAGATATTTTATATCACTGGGTAAACGATCGAAAATTTATGACGCAGCATTGTGCAAATCTTTTTGTGCTACAAAAAACCTCAGCGTGAAGTAATGAAGGTCACTTTCCCTTCCACGACCGGTCGTAAAATAAATTAAGAAAATTGCTAGCAACTGAAGTGGATTTTTATTCTACAAATATGTTCCTCAGTTGCGGATGTTCACCTGGTCAAATAGGTTTTAAGATGATCGTGGGTGAGCGCCACATATTATTCTTACAGGACGTTTATCAGCAACGAATACTTTCTTTCTTATGAGTTACCCCAAAACATGATTCCACATCACATTATTGAACGAAAATATACAAAATATGTCAACTTTCTGATTTGTCTTTCCCGAGATTTGCAAAGATTGTAGGTCCTAATATGATTAAAGTCTAGGAGTTCGGAGATGGGCATTTTCCAGTTTAGATTAGCATCGATTTGGACACATAAGAAGTTTGAAGTTTTCACCCTATTTATCATATCCTCATTATCTGCTACACTTGTCACTGGCGTAGTACTCTTAGATGTGGAGAACTGAATATGTTATCGTTTTAAAACTGAGGATGAGATCATTCACAGAAAAACAGTCAGTTATTCTTTTAAGAACTTAGTTTACCATTTCTTCCGTTTCTGTATGTGTGCTTGGATTGATTACAACCTGCAAAAAGAAATAATTCTACTTGTTGTACGTTAGACGGAAGACCGCCTACATACTGTACATGAGGAACAACAGTGGACCTAAGACTGAGCCTTGGAGAACCTCATCGCGATTTCTGAACAGTCAGAATTATGTCCCCAGACTATAATGGCTGGATTACGAGGTATAACTTTCTGCATTCCTTTGCTCAGATACGACGTTATCCATTAGTTGGCTATACAGACAATCCCATAACACATCAATTTGTGTAGGAGAATTCTGTGATACATACAGTCTTATGCCTTAGATAGTTATTTTAGTATTTAATGCTTGCAAAATCTGGCGAGTGAACATGTAAATAGCGTTTTCAGTACAGGAACTCTTCTGAATCCGAAAATTGTGATTTACTGAGGATATTATTGTTGCTAAGGCGAGATACTATGCTAGAATACATCTAGTTCAAAATGGCTCTGAGCACTATGGGACTTAACTTCAGAGGTCATCTGTCCCCTGTAACGTAGAACTACCTAAACCTAACTAACCTAAGGACATTACACACATCGATGCCCGAGGCAGAATTCGAACCTGCGAACGTAGCGGTCACACAGTTCCAGGGCCGGCAGAATACATCCATTAACTCTATTACTACGTCCAAACAGGCCTTGGAAGGCCCAATGGTACCGACCGGCCGCCGCGTCATTCTCACCCACAGGCGTTACTGGATGCGGCTATGGAGGGGCTTGTGGTCAGCAGACCGTTCTCCCGGCCAAAATTCAGTTTACGAGACGATGTAGAATACATCAACCTCTCAAATTTTGGAAAATTATTTCTACATACTCTCAGGCTTCAAGAGCCTCTTTTCCTAAACGAGAGTATAATTATTACCTTCCGGTATTTTTGGGATTAATCATTTTCTAGGTTTCAGTACATTAGTAAATGTGAGAGTGTAGATTTTAAAAGTTCAGAGTTGTCCCGTCTCTGGTTTTTCGGTTCCTTAATCCGGTTAGAGCAGACAAAGACAGAAGAATTAGGATATTAGTATGCAAGAAACCCGCTCCAGCTGCGGAACGTTGGCGAAGCGAAAAGAAAAAAAAGGGTTGGCAGGTTGCTCAGCGGCGCGGCCGGCCAAGAGGTGGCGGCATAAAGCACGGCGTGCGGACGCCCAGCTATGCCGTACCGTGCTGTCCTGTGGAGTGGAGTACTCTGCCGCGCCACGCACCGGTCTGGCGGGCCGACGCCCGTCCGGATTCCGCATTCACCGGCGGTAGCGATTAACTGTCAGGCGGGCGGCCAAGCGCCTTCCGTAACCCGCGCCTCCTCTGGCCAGCGGCTACATAGTACTAACAGAGCCCCTGCCCGAGCTGCCGCGACGCCTCAGTTACCTGGCCCGTCGCGTACTGCTGAAGACCTGCCGTGAGGCTTGTCAAGTACTCCTACATACAGGGAGATTCAGACAGAAAGAACAGATTTCAGTTGTCTATTGCAGATAAATTACGGAAGATAGAAACACAGTCCACATCTACATCTACATTTATACTCCGCAAGCCACCCAACGGTGTATGGCGGAGGGCACTTTACGTGCCACTGTCATTACCTCCCTTTCCTGTTCCAGTCGCGTGTGGTTCGTGGGAAGAGCGACAGTCTGAAAGCCTCCGTGAGCGCTCTAATCTCTCTAATTTTACATTCGTGTTCTCCTCGGGAGGTATAAGTAGGAGGAAGCAATATATTCGATACCTCATCCAGAAACGCACCCTCTTGAAACCTGGCGAGCAAGCTATTCTAATAAGCTATTCTAATAAGCTATTCTAATAAGCTATTCATATAAGCTATTCATATAAGCTATTCATATAAGCTATTCATATAAGCTATTCATATAAGATATTCATATAAGATATTCATATAAGATATTCATATAAGCTATTCATATAAGCTATTCATATAAGCTATTCATATAAGCTATTCATATAAGCTATTCATATAAGCTATTCATATAAGCTATTCATATAAGATATTAATATCTTCTAAGTTCTCAATACCAGCCTTGTAATGACAATCCTCGGCCGTACTTCCCCAAACCGAATTACTCAGAGTAAGATATAAATATGAGAGGGGGAAAGTCACTGCGTGCATCTAAAGGTATGCCACCTCTCAATAGATAGCACACCTCGCCTAGTACAAGTCCACCGCGGCGCTCGGGGGCCATAGCACCAAGTTACGACACCCGAAACCGGCGGTATTTTCAAACTCTAGTATAATGCTCAGTTGCGGATGTTCCTTCAACAGGATGCAGAGCGCCTCTCTTGCAGAGTCTGCCACTTGAGTTTGCTAAACATCTACGTAACGCTATCACGGTTACCAAATAACCCTGTGACGAAACGCGCCGCTCATCTTTGGATCTTCTCTATCTCCTCCGTCAACCCGATCTGGTACGGATCCCACACTGATGAGCAATACTCAAGTATAGGTCGAATGAGAGTTTTGTAAGCCACCTCCTTTGTTGACGGACTACATTTTCCAAGAACTCTTCCAATGAATTTCAACCTGGTACCCGCCTTACAAACAATTAATTTTATATGATCATTCCACTGCAAGTCCTTCCGCCCGCATACTCCCAGATACTTTACAGAAGTAACTGCTACCAGTGTTTCTTCCGCTATCATATAATCATACAATAAAGGATCTTTCTTTCTATGTATTCGCAATACATTACATTTGTCTATGTTAAGGGTCAGTTGCCACCCCCTGCACCAAATGCCTATCCCCTGCAGATCTTGCTGCATTTCGCTACCATTTTCTAATGCTGCAACTTCTCTATATATTACAGCATCATCCGTGAAAAGCCGCATGGAACTTCCGACACTATCTACTAGGTCATTTTCTAACATTCTGGGTGGTGTCTGTTTGTTCTACAGTATATCGTGTTCCCTACCACTTTCGCGCAACGACGTCTGAGCGTGTTTTTTAGGGAATTGACTAGTTTGAACCTGGGACCTGTTGCTGGTAAGGAGACGCCAGACCACACATAACATGTAGAATTCAGAAGAGTTCAGTGAGACTAGCGATGATATAACCAAACACTTAATGATCTCAGCGTCAGCTCCACTGCACTCCCTGTAAAAGAATCTTAATACTAACTAAATTTAGTGGAAGGGGTTCAAGGCTTTTCTATTTTTAGTTAGCTGGCAAAATAACGTCGAAAAAGCAGTTAAGTTTACCATTGGAAATTTTATTCTACTCACAAAACATCGTTTATAAATTTCACTATTGATAAAAGGAAATGTTTTAATATAGGATGGTTAAAACCAACTGCGTTCAACAAAGATGTGAACGAATATTCCCTGAATGGGTTTCCAGTTTCTACAATGGATCGAAGGATGACCTATGCCATATCACATCTATATTCTAGGTTTAAATTAAGTTTCACAAAAGAGAAAACTATCAAAATGGTCTACTGTGACCCTCAATTATCTTTAATTACTTATCTAACTTGTCGTAAATTACAGTGGCTGATGTGGCTTCTCAATAACTATAAAACAGAAAAATCATTGCGTTTCAGATTTTTACTTCAAGTGGCAAATGTGAACACCATGAGCTTTAATTGACGATCGACACTAGTATTACGCAAAAATGGGGTGTAACAGATGAGACTTCTGCAATTCTGAGTGAATCTTTATGCGCTGTTATGCGGCATCGCGTGCGTTCATTACCTTGTCGGTGTTTAAGCAGTGTCAGGGCGGCAGCGGCCGGCGCAGCAGCCATCCAGCTCGCCGTCTCGGAACTAACTAACTCGTCGTAACTTCTCCTTACTACCATTTACCGAAGTTGGTTTAAAAAAACTATCTGGCTGTGTTTTCGCCTGACCAATCAGGGTCTCAATGTTAACCTTAAGCTCCGCCTACAAAACTTCTGTCTATCCAATGAGAAACGTTATACTTTCTGTATAATGTTTTTAAAGTTTGCAACGTAACAGACGTGAAAAAGTCTCACGCTAAAACTTGCAGCTGGTGTGGTCCTTTTAGCGTTATCGTAAGATATATACTGTTCGCCTGGAGGGGTCTATCGTTTAACATGGGCTGGAGGGTGGTCCTTGACGTAACAGAGACGCGAAAAAGTCTCACGCTAAAACTTGCAGCTGGCGTTGTCCTAGTGGTTAGCTGGCGACGTGGGTGTCCAGTCCGTCCCTTATCGTAGGGCCTTCTAGCTTAACACGGTTCTGCTCTGGGCTTCTGTTCTGGTTTCTCCCCTCGGAACTGCGTCTGTCTCACGGTGGAAAGGTATGACATGCATTTAGGCATTCTTGTGTTAGTCTGTGGTATTCCATTTGCTCACTCGTTACTCGCATTACTTTGGTTAATTTAATGTCACGATTTATTCGGAGCTATGTGACATACTACTGGATTTGCTTATCATGTCAGGGTTTTCTTGGAAGGTGTTGGATTTGCCTGACACCTTACAATTTATATATATTGTGAAAAGCAATGGTCCCATAACACTCCTCTGTGGCAAGCCAGAGGTTACTTTAACTCAGAGGACAGAGGAAAGTTCAAAGTTTTACGTTCGCACAGATACTATACCATACACTCAACATGAGTACCATGCATTGCTTGAGAAACATCGAAACAGTAGTCCATTTCGTTCCACGTACGAATCAACAGGTACCTGAATGAGATTTTCACTCTGCAGCGAAGTGTTCGCTGATATGAAACTTCCAGGGAGATTAAAACTGTGTGCAAGGAAGTTTCGTATCAGCGCACACTCCTCTGCAGAGTGAAAATCTCACTCTGGGACCATCCCCCATGCTGTGGCTAAGCCATGTCTCCGCAATATCCTTTCTTTCAGGAGTGCTAGTTCTGCAAGTTTCGCAGGAGAGCTTCGGTAAAATTTGGAAGGTAGGAGACGAGGTACTGGCAGAAGTAAAGTTGTGACGACTGGGTGTGAGTCGTGCTTGGATAGCTCAGTTGCTAGAGGACTTGCCCGCGAAAGGCAAAGGTCCCGAGTTCGAGTCTCTGTCCGGCACACAGTTTTAATCTGCCATGAAGTTTCAACAGGTACCTGTTCAGTGGACTGACAGCTTCAACATTTAGATTTGTCAGGTCTGGTGGAGTAACTGTCATAGTTGGGGCAAAGACACCCATGCAACCTCACGGAAAAGAATAGCAAAGTGTGATGTCTGGTGACCTGATGGTGGCAAAAGCATTTAACAGGATCTCGTTCTCCACCTCTTCCAACGCTGTCAGATAGTGTTGTTAAGATAACACCGCACCTCAAGGTGAAAGGGAGACAGGGTGCCGTCATGCATAAAAGTGAAATCATTTGAATCTTTGTGAAGTTGAGAAAACAACGAATTTAGCAGCATGTCCAGCTATGACATTCCTGTCACAGTTTCCACCATAAAAATGAAAGGTCTCAGGCAATCACGTGTCGATACCACCACATGGGCATCAAAACTGGGAACAGAATTGCACGTTTCCGTCAGACGCGGATAGCGGCCGCACGGGATCTGGCGGACTCAATGGTGCGCGCCCAGTGAGCCACGCCTTCGGCGGCTCTGCACTGCCGCCTCGATACTGGACGGCTAGCGGTAGCACACAGCCCCCGCCCACCTGCACTTCGAGAGTCTTTGCTAAGCAATGCTAAGCAGATGCCACCTAGTCACAGCTCCGACATCATCGTTTGTCGCAGAGGTTGAAAATACCGCTGCAGTTGTCTGTCCCTGTTCTGCGCTCATAGTGCGAGGTGCCGGGGCTAGCAGTGTATTTAACACTAAATTCTTCTAGAATCTTCATATGGAAATGATGCTTTAAGCCTCCCCGTCTCTAACCCCGACTTTTGTTTTTGCACATGGGTTAAGAAGAAACGCGAACTGACTGTAATCGACCCCGCAAGTGGAATAGAAAAGGGTTTGGCACCTGCAATAATTTAATTTGCTAAAGGAAAGTAGTGAGAAATGAAAGGGTTGCTCTACCGATCAACAGAATGAAAGTTCTGTCCAAAATAACTATTTGATTTATTATGACTAAACTCAAAATAATAAACAAAAAACATGACATATTTACAATACATGAAATTGGATACTCAAATAAATGCTGTGAAGGTGAAGTTGTCCATAAACTAGATTGGGACATTTATGACCAATTCCTTCCAACTCAGATCTTAAGAGAAATACCCAGCCAACTCAACATTAACTGTTGAAACTGTAGTGAGAACTCAGACAATGAACACCCAAGACAGAACCACGTTAGAAAAGGCGGGGAAACAGGCGCGTTCTGCTGAGCTCTGATTATCACAGAGCAAAATTCCCTAATGTGCCGGTGCTGCGAACATACATTACCAAGCTGTCTTCTTAACTGCAAGGACACGATCTGGCATACTTGAGGCGATGGCTGGCTGCTTCGACATCCCGTCGTGGTGATGATAATGTCGCGAGTATAGCCCGAAACAAATTATCCTGGTCTGGTTGCTCCAAAATAAAGACTTCCTAGCAACACAAAAGCGCCTTTGAGGGAGACGAAGAAGGCTCGCTACACAATCACCGACTGTACGACAAGCGAAGTCACACAGTAACTTCGATATAGTCAACTTTAGCCACAACTGCTAAGGACGAACAACAGAGGCCGCTTGTACGCAGAACGGTCAATTGCCAACTCTATTCGGAAAGTTACGTTGAAGTGGAAACTTCAGCAACTTCGTAAAACAGTTACAGTTAAATGAAAGTATATTAGACAGCCAACGGAAGGCAGGCTGTCCAGAGCAGCGAGAGCTCAGTCCTGGAACCTACTCCGACCAAAAGGCGAGAGACGACTCTCTCAAGAGCACTTCTTCAATCCAAAGAGAGAACAACAGTGGCCGTGGTTAAAACGTGCCAATTATCAACTCGAAAACCGGCGGAAAATTTCACTCTATTGCCGAAGTACTATTATTCCACCAATGGAGAAACTTGGCGCCAATTTCTGTGCCGATTTTGCTACGTCACGGAGCTATCCACTGAGCAAGCTAATCATTGTTAAAATTTTGCAGAGAACGCGGGAATTTGCCCGCCAAGACTGCCTGGGAAGACAAGTGTTTTCACTAAGTTTCTGCGAAGTAACGGAATTTCTAGCTCCAGCCGCTCCTTCAGGCCCCTGTGGGGTCTCACCCCTGCTCTTATGACAATGTCGGCATTCACTCGACTCCCTCACAACCATCGGCTTAACCCTATCAAGATCAGCAGAACCTGCCTGTCACCGGACCACCCGGGTGACGAGAGACGCTGCATGGAAAGTCCGCGTATCAAGCAATGGAAACTTTTCACAGAATGCAGTTACAGAGGAAAATATTCATATCTTCTAAGTTCTCAATACCAGCCTTGTAATGACAATCCTCGGCCGTACTTCCCCAAACCGAATTACTCAGAGTAAGATATAAATATGAGAGGGGGCAAATCACTGCGTGCATCTAAAGGCATGTCACCTCTCAATATGTAGCACACCTCGCCTAGTACACGTCCACCGTGGCGCTCGGGGGCCATAGCACCAAGTTACGACACCCGAAACCGGCGGTATTTTCAAACTCTAGTATAATGCTCAGTTGCGGATGTTTCTTCAACAGGACTGTTTGTATCTTCGTTTGCGTTTTAGTTCTAATAACGTCTTCCTTGTTGACACTGAGAGCTGGACTCTTTTTTTCTTACTATGTTATTAGTAATGTGTCTGTTTATAATTGGATAAATACAAGTTAAATAAACATTCTGTTCACTGCATTTGCTTGCCCCTGTCCAGTTTTCCTGCGATGGCAGTCTCTGCACCGCTCTGTACCTGTCTCTTCTTATCGTCTATAAAGTGGTACGGCAGGCCGTGGCTGAGCCGTTCTAGGCGCTCCACTCTGGAACCGCGCGACCGCTACGGTCGCAGGTTCGAATCCTACCTCGGGCATGTATGTGTGTGATGTCCTTAGGTTAGTTAGGTTTAAGTAGTTCTAAGTTCAAGGCGACTGATGACCTCAGAAGATAAGTCACATAGTGCTCAGAGCCATTTTTGAGCCAATCTGATTTTTAATTCCACTCTTGAAACAGTAGAGTGAAAGACTACAACCATGCCTTACAGCCTTTTCCGTCCGAGCACTTTTCTTGGTCTTCCAATCTTAATGATCCTGTCTTCGGTCTCGTACATATTGTGCTTTACCCATCTTTCCATATATCTGACGTAATGATTAAAATTTGTGCCAAGGTCGGGACTTGAGCTGGGGGTCTTCATCTTCTATTCTCATCGAAGATGAAGTTTAGACTCAAATGCCTCCAGGAAAATGTAATTCCATCAGATCAATAGATCACAAATGAGACTATTTATTTTACTTTCGTATGAAGCGACAGTCATATAAAACTTTCTGGAAGATATAGCCGCCATTAAACTGTACAACAGGTTTTATTCTGCAATCTAGATTTCGGCTTTAGCCCGTTATCAGGTGTTAAAAGTATTATACATCATTATTCTTGAGCAGAACCGAAGTCATCGTCAAACCATGTATAACATGTGTGACTGAAGATAAAATGTTTTGACGTTGGCTTGGTTACTACTGAAATTTAATGATGAGTAATACTTGTCACACTTGATAATAGCCTAAGGCCGAAATCTAGATTGTAAAATAAAACCTGATGTACAGTCAAATGGCGGTTATATGTTTCAGGAAACAAATGAGTTTTTCGGAGTGGTAGCTGATAGCGACATGGTCCATTTCAATAATCCGTAAACGGAGACTGCTTATCACAGAGCGAGACCCGCCTGGCCGACAGAGACAGGTATCACGGTGTGGGTAACACAGCGTCTGCAGAAGTTTTCCCGGGATGAGGCGGAAGGGTAGTAACACTCTAAAACTGCCATTTTTTCACGAACGATTTGGGCAGTTTCGAGATACGTCATGCCAGAAGAACAGTTTGACAGGTGACACAGAGAACTTCTGATACGCTGTTACGGTGATCTATTGGGTGTATGAATAAAAGTTCTGTACTCCAGATTCCAGTGTGAGTGGGGGGGGGGGGGGGGGAGGTATCCCCCTGGCTCCACCCCTCTTGTGGACGCCTATGGTGAGTAGTGAGGAAGATTGACAGGGCCACGCGGTCAGTTGTATGGTTTCTTTGTGGGGTTCACGTAGCAAAACCGATTGTCTAGAACAGTGAGTGAACGGCGCGGGCCGCGTCAGCTGTCGATCAGGAGGCGCGCGAGCGGAGTGTGGTAGCTGGCTGCGGGTGCTTTGGACGCGCGCGCTGGGTGGCTGGGTGCCGTCGCCCCGTGCCGCGTCCCTGGCAGCGGGGCAGCAGATGGCCGGCGGCAGATAGCGGGGCCCGGCGGCGCCGCAGAAGCGGCGAGACGCGCCGCGTGCCACTGCGCATGCGCCGACTGCGCCACACATGCCAATGGGACGCGCCAGTGGCAACTCAGTTCTGCGCTTAAATGGGTTTAAGCGCATCTCGCACTGAATCAGTGCATCGGTAGTGGTTTTATTATTACTATTATTATTATAGAAATACCTGTAGATGGAGCATTAAAAAATAATACATGCCTGTTGCATTTGCATGTTCACTAATATCCAGCTATATCACGACACGGTTTATATCAGTCACTGACATTTCGATAGAACATAGACTTCATCCGTTCACTGTCCAGATTGCACCTTATCATGCTTCAGTTAATAACGTAGGTAGTAAGGAGAGTTCCGAATGACGTACCACAAACTCGAAGATACACTCGCGTATATTCTGGAAATCCAACAGTGAAGAATAAACAATTGCACTTTACATTTCACAACGGTTAATTGTACTTGTGCGGCCAAAACCCCACGATCACCAAACCGATCACATTCCGAGAATCCGGATTGATTTCAGCTGTTTAACACACATGAATGTCTGAACGTCATTGCAATCTGAAATACGGACACTGTATAAACACAAATACTGTAACCATCAATGACGTATCCATGCCTCGACGGGCTAAAATGACGACATTATATTTGTCTCCCTGTGTGAGAATCGCCGGCCGGAGTGGCCGTGCGGTTCTAGGCGCTACAGTCTGGAACCGAGCGACCGCTACGTTCGCAGGTTCGAATCCTGCCTCGGGCATGGATATGTGTGATGTCCTTAGATTAGATAGGGTTAATTACTTCTAAGTTCTAGGCGATTGATGACCTCAGAAGTTAAGTCGCTTAGTGCCCAGAGCCATTTGAACCATTTTTTGTGCGAGAATCACGAATTGTGTGAGTTTAAGGATTGTGACTACGTGACATATGGAAGTTTGGATCGGTCGTGGAGGCGTCCTTGAATAGCATAACTGATTAATGCGATCGCCCGAAATAAGTGGGGAATCAGTTTTACACCGAACAAAAACGCCTTCACCTACAAACGCAAACTGGCTTTTAAGGCCACAACAGCGAACAGCAGTAACGCTCGAGAGCGAGCTTACACGTCTTCAAGGTGACTAACGTTTGATGTGTGAGTGAAGCGAAACCTTTTTCCATATTATTAAATTAAAACTCCTACGTCGTTTATATGAAGGTACGGATGAAGTTAAAACCTGCTTCAATCTTCAGGTTAGAGCAGGTGAAAAATTTACATTACAGTAGGGCGCCGACTTTCCCAACCAATTGGGGGACGTGGGTCTTCATAAAACCACTTTATTCCGGTAATCGAACTGTAATTTTTTATTTACTAATTTGTCAATAGAAAAGACATACATTTTACTGTTACAAATACAAGTACGGTAGGAATATATGAAGGGCTTATTTCAGTAGTGGTACAAGTCCGTTACCTCCACTTTTCTGTCTATAATGCTTCTGAAATTAATGGTCGAAACAAACAGAAAGAAAGATTCATCTTTAGCAAGAAGCCATATGCTTGAATATTCCTGGTATCCCAACTGCAGATTTTTCAGCGCTCATTTAACTTTAGCACTCTTTATCTCAGAATGAACAAAAATGGACTTGTATCACTACTGAAAAAAGCCTTTCACATGTAGCACAGTCTAGTAGACGAAAAATATAGCACAAACATGCATTTTGCGTGTATAGTACATATGATAGAATTAACGCTTTAAAAAAAAACTTAATTTTTGTGTCTAAGCGAGACTACTCGCTTACGAGGAGCTAAGCCAGGTACTTTTTCCGAGACAGATAACTGATACCGGTCGCTCTCACTTTAAGCTTCAAACCATCACAAGGCTCTGCCTGAACATGCAAATTCTTCACAAACGGCCAGTGTACTTCCAGCAGCAGAAGGTATATTTTTAGCCTCACTTTCTGGGCTACTAGTTGACTAGATGCTGGCGGTGTCGCCTTCACAAGTGACGAGCTTCACAGTTCCGCTATGCTGCATGATCCGGTGCCCCGGATGTGCAGCGTCGACTTTCAGCCGTTCTTGAACGTTGTCTTCCTCACGTTCATGGCAACTGAGTTCGTTTAGCATGTTGAGTATTACGATCATATTCTATTCGCCATTTTCAGTTACACTTTGAGAATTTTCCACCATACTCAAAATTTTATTCAAGGCCTTTTTTTTTCAAATTCTGTCCCTTTACTCTTTTCACACGCTATT
Source organism: Schistocerca gregaria (assembly GCF_023897955.1). Taxonomy (NCBI): domain Eukaryota; kingdom Metazoa; phylum Arthropoda; class Insecta; order Orthoptera; family Acrididae; genus Schistocerca; species Schistocerca gregaria. The sequence goes on along the minus strand of NC_064921.1, from coordinate 798,501,719 downwards.
CCGATCATGTAGGATGCGTCTGCCAATTCTTTTATGATTTCATAAGATTTTCTGGTCCGTCCTCTTTACTTTTTAACTGTTATTTACGTAACAATTCTCTTTTGCAGTGTCGTTTGAGAGTCTCAATAACGCCGTGATCCATGGGCTGTAATAAGAGAATTACATTAAACGGAAGAAACATCACGTTTATGAACTCGTCGTTTACCTTTAAGATATCACATGATGGATGGATTGGTGCGTTTTCAAGGAGAAATCATGTTTTCCCCCTTTTGTCATTCTTTAACTGATGGACTTTTACATAGAGTACAAAAACTTAACCTAAAACATTCCGTGAAAATCGTCCTATCCGTACAGGCGCTCTTTTGTGAAGTGTAAACAACAGGTATCATAGTAATATTAACGTGACTGAAACAACGCGATTTCTTACGTTTACCAATGACGTAGGCAGTCGGTGGCGACCAGTAGCATTAGCACAAATTAAATCATTACTACTATGCTTGCTTACTTTGTTACCAGATGCTACTAATTCACGATGTGAAGTAAGAATTTTTCGTAGGAAAGCTTGCTAATTGAGCCCAGTTTCGCCAGTGTTGTAATCGACCCCGGGAGTATAATCTTCTCCCTTCAGTACGTCCCTTAGTTTTGTTTTGAAAGAATCCGTAGACAGGTTTTCTATTTTGCATTTGAAGCTCACAAATACCGTGCCAAGACTTAAGCGTATTAACAAGTCAGTGCCTGTTTTAAAATTCTATGGCCATCCATGATTTTCAGTAAAATGAATTACCTTTTCACACAGAATAGAACCAGAGAGAGGTTTTGTGATCATTGTTGTGTAAGCCACCCACTCGTAAACAGCATCAACGAGCTTCATAGTTTTAGGACTTGTCGCCGGCCGGAGTGGCCGTGTGGCTCTAGGCGCTACAGTCTGGAACCGCGTGACCGCTACGGTCGCAGGTTCGAATCCTGCCTCGGGCATGGATATGTGTGATGTCCTTAGGTTAGTTAGGTTTAAGTAGTTCTAAGTTCAAGGGGACTGAAGACCAGAGCAGTTAAGTCCCACAGTGCTCAGAGCCATTTGAACCATTTTTACGACTTGTCGATCCATCAGTAGAATGAACCCAGAAGTAGAAATTTGTGAACTCGTCGTTTGTTTTTGTTTTTTTATGTCAGTAACTGTCGATTATCAACCTTGTACTCATAAGATAACTTGTTGCAGACTCATCTTTCTCTAACATTTTATGAATCTCTTGTTTACCTCCCGTAGAAAGGAAAAAAAGTAATGGGTAGGGATTTTCGATCTGAAAGTTTAGTTTCAGTGTAAAAGTTGGCACAAGGGATCACAACAGTGCGCAAACGGTTACTATTGTCGGCGACACGGGATTAGTACGAGGGGGAGGGGGGGGGGGGGGAGAGTGGAACAAAGACCATAAAAAGTTCTGTCCTTTCCTTCTGTACTCCCGCAAATGCATGCCGTTATTGGCAAACAGTCCACTTAATCACAGGTCGATCTGCAGTCTGAAGAATGTGTCCGTTCAGTGAAACGGGTCGAACATTTTATTCCTAGTTACCCAGGCCGCTACTGTCTCGCCATTCCATCTACGGAGAGTGAGTGCAGTCTGAATAAATCTCTCGGTCTGTGCTGCTTAGTGATGCCACGCGTCGCTCTCTCTCTCGCGTAGTTTATGGATTCCTCAGTGTATCTGTATTGCAGCCACGCAGCGTGCGTTATGAATGACGCGCTTCACCCAGTGGCACAGTTTGTCGTCCTGCAAAGCGGAGCTATGTGCCAGATGACAGATCGTCCTCTAGAACCGGCGACACGGCCGTGTCCGGGATGTCTGGAGCAGTGCAGAGCGCTGCCGGCGCTACACGGGGCCAGTCTGACGTCACCCGTCGCCCCCACCCCTGTAGCGTCGCGACGGCGGCGCCGGGGTTACACGAGGTCAGCACGCAGTGCGTCGGCGCCCCTGGCAGAGGCCCAGCACGCTGTCGGCCGCGGTTCGTGCGATGCCGGGGGATAGCGCCGCTTCTCACGCACTTCCTGGCACCGGGGCAGCCGTGCGTGGCCCCCACACACAGCCTAGGGTCGCATTCACAGTGGCTCTTCTTTTCTTATTCGCTTCTTTTTTTATTCGCTTTGATATTTACAATCATGAAGCCCTCCCCAAAATATTGCAGAGGGTCCGCCTTCTCGCAGGAAAACATTTTACACTGTTGTGTACTCTGTACAGTAGAGAAACAGTTCTGAGATCGTGATTTTTGGTATCAACATGACAATGCACCCTGTTATAAAGGAACATCTATGAGGTTTGTGGAGGATACAATTTCTGAAACGGACTGGCGTGCCCAGACACGTGACTTGAAGCCAATGGGACACCTGTGGGATGAGTTACGACAACGACTTTGCTCCAGACCCTACGTTTTCTGATTGCGGCTCTTGACGAATTTGCAAATTTGTAGTAAGTACCTATGGGACCAAATTTCTGAGTTCATCAGTCCCTATTCTTACGCACTACTTAATCTAACTTAAACTAACTTACGCTAAGGACGACACACACACACCCATAGCCGAGGGAGGACTCTAACCTCCGACGGGGGCACAAGCGCGAAGCGTGACAAAGTGGCTCGACCGCGCGACTACCCCGAGCGGCTCTTGAGGAAGAATTTGCTGTCATACCTCCACATTCTTTCAGACACCTCACTGAAAATGTCCACAGCAGACTTCAAACCGGCGTAAAGGCGAAGAGTGGACCCTTCTCATACTAATGTCCACTAACTGGTGTCGAGATACTTCGGAGTAGCTCGTGTACTTGGCCTTTTTTTACCTTATGTATGTCATGTGGCTCCAAACAGAAATCAGCCACAAGTATATATTAACGCAGCATATCATCTGCAACACAAGGATTCTAGGGCAACGTCTTAGCTGTTAAAAAAACACCCTCTAAACTAAGTAATCCGGTAAAATAGTTGCATATGCCTCTTTTTGATGATTAACAGTTCAGTAGCGAACATGTCCTGAGCTCTACTTGGCTATTATTTGCCTGATAAATGTGTTGTTGTTATTGATTGTATGTTTAAAGTTACCTGCGGACATAGGTAAAACTTGTTGAGGTTTCCGATTTGGAATAGTATATGGTGTGATTTGCTATTCATAGGTTCTGTTGCGGATTTATAATAGCGTTAATTTACGTTTTCTCGTGATCGTTAGCGAATTTTGAATGTTACTATTTTGGTTCGGTTCTGTTGTGTGAGGGAGAAGACCAAACAGCGAGGTCATCGGTCGCATCGGATTAGGAAAGGAAGTCGGCCGTACCCTTCTGAAAGAACCGTCCCGGCATTTGACTAGAGCGATTTATGGAAATCACGGAAAACCTAAATCAGGATGGCCGGACGCGGGATTGAACCGTCGTGCTCCCGAATGCTAGTCCAGGGTGCTAGCCACTGCGCCACCTAGCTCGGTACTATTTTGCTGTGCCTTACACACACTTTTGACTGTACATTTACGTTCCAGATGCAGTGTTGACAGTGGTTTGTTTAACTCTTTTGTTTGCAGTTGGCGGCAGAGCAGTTTGAATTTGTTCAGTTGTGTCTTTATTGTGTGTGTGTGTGTGTGTGTGTGTGTGTGTGTGTGTGTGTGTGTGTGTGTGTGTGTGTGCGCGCGCGCAGGGCAAAAAAGCCATTCATGATCAAACAGTAGTCTGCAACAGAACATTATTCAATAATTTAACCGAACTATCAAACAAAATATGCGCTTCCACACACACAGACACATATGAGCGCGCGCGCTCATATGTGTCTGTGCGTCTAGAAGCGCATATTTTGTTTGGAATAATGTTCTGTTGCAGACTACTGTTTGATCATGAATGGCTTTTTCGCCCTCTTTGATAACTTTTAGGTGTGTTAGTTTGTGCCAGGCGCTGTGATCGGTTCTAGGCGCTTCAGTCTATAACCGCGTGACCGCTACGGTCGCAGGTTCGAATCCTGCCTCGGGCATGGATGTGTGCGATATCCTTAGGTTAGTGAGGTTTAAGTAGTTCTAAGTTCTAGGGGACTGATTTCCTCAGTTGTTTAGTCCCATTGTGCTCAGAGCCATTTGAACCATTTTGTGTTAGTTTCTTTCTGTTGTTAATAAATGGTACAGTTTTACTGTGTCTTGAGGTCTGGAGGTATTTTTCTTTCCCTCTGGGGTGATAGCTGTTTTCAGTGAGGTGGTCTGCAATTTTTGAATTTGCGCTGTCGATTTTCAATGCTTTTAGATGTTCAGAGTATCTTATTCTGAACTTTTTATATGTCTGTCCCATGTATTCTAAATTATTTACCTAAAAGTAACAGTAAATAATTTCGAAATAAATGAATGATTATTCTCCTAGATCTCGTCAGACCTTGAGCCGTGTTCTCAACTTACAACCGTACACCTCCAGATATCGCTCCTGTCGCTGGTTATGCGGAAACAGTACGTGACCGCAGTAATAATGCAGATATTGTGAAGAAAACGGTTCTCACAGATTTAAATTGAATAACTTTGACCGCAAATTTCGATTATTTAAACTCAAAAGAACCCTTCTTACTTCCAAAACTAACATTACGTTTCCACAGGTCTTAGGAGCCCCACAAGCAATTTGAGGAAAAAGCAGTTCAGAAAGGGAGTATCCGAGATGGGGAGTAGCTTTCGGTTCTTTATTTCGTACCAACAATATTTCCTGTGTTTGGGAACGACCCTGGGTCGGGAGACGCGGCCGCTGGCTGCGGTCCAGGCCGCCCAGACTTGTGGGCCGAACTGCCGGCGTGAGTTACGGCGTTCCGCCGGACGCCGGCCACGAGGGCCCGAGCCGTTCCCTTAGAGCCCACATCCTCAGCTGCTCACACCACCCTACGCGCTTACTCCCACGCATCGATCCCTGCGTCCTGTCGACAACTTTTTGAAACACTGGTTTTATATTTGCTGCATTACGTGATAAGAGTGTATTATTTATGAAGTGAGAGATGGAAGAGTCAGTAAGGTTAATGGCTCTGAGCACTACGGGACTTAACATCTGAGATCATCAGTCGGCTACAACTTAGAACTACTTAAACCTAACCAACCTAAGGACGTCACACCCATCCATGCCAGAGACAGGATTCGAACCTGCGACCGTAGCGGTCACGCGGTTCCAGATTGAAGCGCCTAGAACCGCTCGGCCACACCCGCCGGCAGTCATTAAGGAAACTGGACTATAATTATTTAAGTTTTCCTTCACATATTCCTTATGTTGTTCTTGTTGTTGTGGTCTTCAGTCCTGAGACTGGTTTTATGCAGCTCTCCATGCTACTCTATCCTTTGCAAGCTTCTTCATCTCCCAGTACCTACTGCAACCTACATCCTTCTGAATCTGCTTAGTGAATTCATCTCTTGGTCTCATTCTATAATTTTTACCCTCCACCCTGCTCTCCAGTACTAAATTGGTGACCCCTTGATGCCTCACAAAATGTCCTACCAACCGATCCCTTCTTCTAGTCAAGTTGTGCCACAAACTCCTCTTCTCGCCAATTCTATTCAATACCTCCTCATTAGTTATGTGATCTACCCATCTAATCTTCAACATTCTTCTGTAGCACCACATTTCAAAAGCTTCTATTCTCGTCTTGTCCAAATTATTTATCGTCCATGTTTCACTTCCATACATGGCTACACTCCATACAAATACTTTCAGAAATGACTTCCTGACACTTAAATCAATACTCGATGTTAACAAATTTCTCTTCTTCAAAAAAGCTTTTCTTGCCATTGCCAGTCTACATTTTATATCTTCTCTACTTCGACCATCATCACTTATTTTGCTCCCCAAATAGCAAAACTCCTACTTTAAGTGTCTCATTTCCTAATATAATTCCCTCAGCATCACCCGACTTAATTCGACTACATTCCGTTCTCCTCGTTTTGCTTTTGTTGATGTTCATCTTATATCCTCCTTTTAAGACACTGTCCAACCCGTTCAGCTGCTCTTCCAGATCCTTTACTGTCTCTGACAGAATTACATTGTCATCGGCGAAACTCAAAATTTTTATTTCTTCTCCATGAATTTTAATTACTAGTCCGAATTTTTATTTTGTTGCCTTTACTGCTTGATCAATATACAGATTGAATAACATCGGGGAGAGGCTGCAACCCTGTCTCACTCCCTTCCCAACCACTGCTTCCCTTTCATGCCCCTCGACTCTTATAACTGCCATCTGGTTTCTGTACAAATTGTAAATAGCCTTTCGCTCCCTGTATTTTACCCCTGACACCTTCAGAATTTCAAAGAGAGTATTCCAGTCAAAATTGTCAAAAGCTTTCTCTAAATCTACAAATGCTAGAAATGTAGGTTTGCCTTTCCTTGATCTTTCTTTTAAGATAAGTTGTAGGGTCAGTATTGCCTCAAGTGTTCCAACGTTTCTATCAAACATCTTCCCCGAGGTCGGCTTCTACCAGTTTTTCCATTCGTCTGTAAAGAATTCGCGTTAGTATTTTGCAGCTGTGGCTTATTAAACTGATAGTTCGGTAATTTTCACATCTGTCAACACCTGGTTTCTTTGGGATTGGAATTATTACATTATTCTTGAAGTCTGAGGGTATTTCGCCTGTCTCATACATCTTGCTCAACAGATGGTAAAGTTTGACTGGCTCTCCCAAGGCTATCAGTAGTTCTAATGGAATGTTGTCTACTCCCGGGGCCTTGTTTCGACTGAAGTCTTTCAGTGCTCTGTTGAAATCTTCACGCAGTATCGTATCTCCCATTTCAGCTTCATCTACATCTTCTTCCATTTCCATAATATTGTCCTCAAGAACATTGCCCCTGTATAGACCCTCTATTCCTTGTAAAATGGTTGAATAATTGCATATTTTAACCTGTCTAGGAAAGTACACGCAGTGATGCTTTTCCTGTATCACTGAGGACATTACTTAGTGAGTTTCGGTGGCGAGCCCCCCAAGGTGCACCACTGAGCGCGCAGCGCCCCTGCCGGGTTGTAGGCCAGTGTGTGGACGTCTCCTCCTCGTGTTTGCAGGTCGCCAAGCAGAGCCCGACCGCCATGCTGGCCCCTTCCCTCGTGCTGCTGGCCGCCTGCGGTCTCGCCGCCGGATCCCTCATCAACGGTGAGTACCCGTCTCTCTCTGTACTGTACTGCTGCCACCTGCCGCCTCACCTCTCACACTCCAGGCGGGCGCGATCAGCAGCTGAGCGCTGTATCGAAGGGCATGAGTGGCGGCGACAAGAGGCGAACTCAGGAAGAAATCTGCTGTGTTCACGCCATGACGTCTGATACCAATTACGATGCGGTCTTGTAGGGAAATATATCTAGAAGGCACAAGAGTCCCAGTACTGTCCATGTACACGTTAATGACAACACTCTTCTTGCAGTCAATAGCGTTACGCCTCAGATTCACCGTCTGTAGGATTGCTCGGATACTGTATTTATTTCACTATTGAATTTGGAAGTATCATGAAAGGTATAGACAAACACAACATGTACAAGTATAAAATGAATTGCTGGGTGGGCAAAGCAAAACTGGCCCTGAAATATTTCGTGCACCTTAAAACAGGCAACCCAATTTACATTATATGCAGCCGGAACCGAAGTTAAGTTGGGTTGCCTATTTTAATGTGCGTGAAATATTTTCAGGCCCAGTTTTGTTTCGCCCACCGCTTACTAGTATATGTTCTTCGCGTACTTTCTCCTGTGACGCCACGGGGTCGACATGTTAATTTGAATTCGGCAACGAGACCGGACGACATCTGTCACCAACCTTACTCCCCCCCTCCCCCACCTGACCCCCCCCCCCCCCGGTTCCAAGACGATATTTGTCTATCCTCATTTGCGTTTAGTGCATTTATTTTACGTGTCCAGGAGTTAGATATACAAACTTATTAAAATGCAACGTAATAAATAAAAGTGCAGTACAGTAATACCGGATACTGAAAGTAAAAACATAACACAGCAAGACAATATCGTTTTCTATTATACAGACCGCAAGCTCCGGAATGCCGTGACTCTGACGGCTTTATCACCTGCTCCATAAAAACCTTCTGTGGTGCAAGAATCGGGCAGGTTTCTGCAGACTGGTAGATGTCGTGTGTCCTGTAGGTCGCCACACTCACATAACTCCTCCTCAGTGGTGTAGCCCCACTTCCTGAGGTTCACCTTGCATCTTGACACTCCTGGCGTCAATCTGTTTACAGCCTACAGCAGATCAAAACCCGTCGCAGGGTCCTCTTTGATGTCCGTCCTACCCCTTTCAGTTAATGAATATGGCCATAGCTCTGTTCGACGAGTTCCAGGCGCTGACGGATTTATTGGCGTTGTGTATGTGAAGCTTCTTCTTGACCGCAGCCTAGGTCTTTGCGCTTAATGTCCGAACAGGGGATGCCTGAGTCGATTTCCTGCTTCTTTTTCACAGTTTCTGTGGCTGTTCTTTGCGGGTGTCAGATCACGCTACACCCATAATTTGTTTGTTTTTGGTGACAGGAGTTTGGTCGTAAGCAGCCAGTCTCATTCAGCGTCGTGTCCAGCTGTTTAGGATGTGTGGAGTTGCGCCACACTGCTGCTGCATATTCTGCTGCATATAAGCATAGTGCCAGGGCAGACGTACTGAGGACGTTAGGCTGTTATCCCCAGCCAGAACGTTTGCTAACGTTTGGGACACGGGTACCAGGCTGGTAGTTTTCTACTTGAATTTAGCAAACCGCTTAAAAAAACACATCCAGGTTCGCCGGCGCATCGGCCCTCGACCGCAATCGATCCGTGGCCCGACACGCCTCCCCGAATCCCGGAAACGTGATACCGTGCGCAGCTATCCGGGAAGCTCTATAAGTACACATTATACAAAATGAATAACGAAATATGACACTATCGCTTTCTTATACGCTCATCACGTAAGCATAGAAATCAGTATTTATTCAGAAACGACGGCGACTAACATTTCCAGTGTAAAATCGTTTCGAAGAAAGGCATCTGCAAAGGTTATAGCGGACAGACGCATGGATCTTACGAGTGGCCAGCAAACAGCTGTCGCTTCTATCGAAAGCGGTTGTATTTTAACACTGCACTATCTGAGAGGTCGATCATGAGTCAACAGACCTTCTCAATGACAATAACTTCGGGTGAAGGCGAAATACAAACGCAAATTAACATATTATGTTATAATGATAATTTTTACTTTTGGATCGTCTAATTCCAATTGAATGAAACACAGTTTTCACGCCATAAGCGTTTCGCCTTTGCTCTTTGCAAGGTGTCTTCAGTGGCCTGGAATATCTATATATACTCTGGTAGTGTGAAGTGCGAAAAACAAAATTTCAAATAGCAATTACCGGTATAAGAAGAAGAGTGCCAAAAATGGAACAAAAACACACATGTAGAACGACATCCACGAAACCTATAACGAAGCCTTTACATTATTACTACATCATAGAAAAGTAAACGGCCAGATCTGTTTATTACCTGCATATACAGAATGTAAACTAAATAGTATACACAGAAATATCTACATATTCGAGGGCACTAAAGCTGCCTGGCACAGAATAAAGGCGAAACATGTATGGCGCGAGAACTGTGTGTCCTTCAGTTGTAATTAGACGGTCCAAGAGTAAGAACTGTCAACATACCGTAATATTACACTCAACTGAGGACGATAGGGCTACAAATTGTGCTGTAAATTAACATAGTACAATTTTAAAAGGGGTCTTTCGCCAGAATTGCAGTTCTTTTGATTTGTTTGGAATCACAATTCATAATTTTTTCGTTGAAGATAGTTGCAACAAAAAAGACAAAAAGAAGGCTGGGTAACATGAGTGACATTTAAACAGCTACTTATCCTCTAAAGCATAAAATTTTATGAATAGTTTGCCGATGCAGCTTTTTCACTTTCATGCCGTACGTACGTGTATGAGGTATTAATTTTTTAATATGACTATGTTAATTAACTCACTATTCATCAAAACCATAGCCTTTACTTACACTCGATAACCAGTGCCGAGGTGGTTTCACGCCCAGTGTCGTCTATACTAGAATAACCAAGCTGATATGTAATACAAGAAGTACGATCAAACTCCTCTCTACAAATAACGACAAATCAGGTGCGATGGAAAAGTTAGTTAGCTGTCCCCCACAATGCCAGTTAGGGCACTATGAAATGTGAATCATCCTGTCTTCTAGCAACTGTCGGTGTTATTTGGTGTATCACAAAACTAAGTGCTGGATCTGTATAATGGGTTCCCTCGCAGATATTCAGGGGACTCAATGTATTAATTATGTCTGGTATCAGATCGCAACATTGTGAAACAAATCTGTCATCAGAAATTTGTTGTATGCACTCAAAGTGTCACTGAAATATTCCGCTCTCCAAAGTGAGTCAGCTATCGACTTTGTGCATGCAAGACACCAGATATCACAACACTCACACTTTGAAGCAATGAAGGCGGTGTATTAAGGGTATACATTGTATGCAGTTTTCATTTTTACGTTATATGTACGTACTACAGCCAGCTGAGTGTCTAAGGATTATAATTCTTATTAATTTGTTAGAGACACGTTTCTAGTCACTAGTGTTCGGCTTTAGGCATCTAGCCACACATCATCATCATCTTCCAACGGTTAAGTGTTATAGTCTCCTGTTCTGCTCTCCGTTATCTGTCCACCTGCTGCGATGTCTTCCTAATTCTCTCTTTCCAATTGGCCGACAGTTCATACATTTATTTGGTAATCTATTTCAAATCATTCTATCGTGATCCATTTCATTCTATTCTCTTATATCTCGTCTTTAACTGAAAAGATTCTTAAATCTGATTGTTTCGTTCCTTACTTTATTCATTTTTTATAGAACATGTTCCATGAACTTCATCTCTGCTACTTGTATTTGCGATTTTTCTTTTTTTCTTACTGTCCATGCCTCCGAAAAATATACAAGAGTAGGCGTAGCTACAACTTCATAGAATTTTGTGTTTCCTTTTTTTGTTTTTCATCTTACAGTTGTTCCTCAGATAACTTGAATTCTAGTAACCTTCTCAATGTCTTTGCCTTCTTTTAATAAATATCATATCCTAGATAACTGAATTGGATTACGTGTTCTAAAATTTTCTCGTTTATTATTATTTTCCATCTTGAAAGTCGTTAATTTTTTCTTATCCGCAGATAAACTTAAATTGTAGTATATTGCGTTTTGGCTCAATCTGTATAATCCTCTTTGTACATTATCTTCTATTTCCTGTACAATTATCTGGTCGCCAGTACATAATAGAGTATCGCAACCTGCGATATGATAGCGAATGGAATGGTGACCCGAAAAAGTAAAATAAATTTCTTTTATTTCACGTATGTGGTCACAAACTTGTAGATTCTCAAACTACCGGTTTCGGTCAGCGATGGCCATCTTCAGGTCTGTTTTATAAAAACATGTCCTAATATGCTGGGGCCATAGTTGCAACGTCAAATTCCACTACTGGACAGGTTTTTATAAAACAGATCTGAAGATGGTGATTGCTGACCGAAACCGGCAGTCTGTGAATCCACAAGACTTTGGAAACAAAAGAAATTTATTCTATAATAGAGTATTAATAAGAAGCTAGATCCTATTTTAATTCCTAACTGTACTTCACTTCTGTAGATTTCTACTTCATAACAGGTCCTCAACATATAAATTAAATAAAGTGGGCGATAGACTACACCCTTGTCCAACACCTTCGTTTATTAAAATTTCATACGATGTTTTCGAACCTGAAATTATAACTTTTTCGTCTTTACATATACTCGTAGATTCCCAGTGGTATTAATAAGCTGTTTACCAAAACCTTGTATTTCTAAAATGTTCTGCTAAACGAGTCTTTTTACCTTATCAATGGCTTTATCTTAATCCTAGTTACGTTTCTAAACCAAATTCCCGACGTTGTTCAATAATTTGACATATTGTAAACACATCATTACACGAGCGTCTTTTCCTGAAGTCCGGTTGTTCTTCTGAAAGTAGTCTCCCAGCAGTCGTTTACAACCTTTGATTAAGATTTTTCCCGAAAACTTTGTATCTGCACTCTAGTAAACTTAGTCTGTAATTGCATGGTTCTTTGCTATTGCCTTTTTTTTAAAATATGGAAATAAATTTAGCTGTGTTTCATTCTTCAGATATGGAACAAATCTTCCAACATACATTTAAAAAATAAAGTCAAATTCCAAATGGTTCCTCCATATTTGATTAATTCATCATTAATTCCATCTAGGCCAGTAGCTCTTCTGTTTCTTTTATCTTTTTTTTGTTACATTTAGGGGTGACTTTAATTCTTTTGTGTGTACTTGTCCATCAGACTTACTATCAGTTTTTATGTAATAATTTTCTACATCAACTTTCTACATTAACTCCATCGTTCCATAAGCTTCTGTATCGTTGTGTCAACTGATTTTCTGTTACTGTATTACTGTTCGCAGTGTCTATATTATGTTCAACATTAGCAATGAATCCTTCCCAGGATTCGCCATGGTAACTTTTTATTTTGTTGCTTTATTTTATTTCCTTTTATAAGCTTCCCAGGCTTCGTTCATCCGTGTTTGTAAACAGGTTATATAAGTAAGCGATATAATTCACTTAAATATTATCTACATTGCTGTAACTGTTAAGTAGATTATCCCTGATATGCTTATTTACCAGGGTCTTTGTTAGTTCGATGTCTTGTGCCTCCTTGTATTGAATAGAGGAAAATGTATGGCTTAAATCGTGATGACGTGTACCGTATGTGCCATCGCAGCTAATACTTCCTTTTTTCATTAGGTGTCTTCGTCAACTCACAAGCAACCTGTCAGTTTCCAACGCACAGATCAGTCGCACACCGCAGACTACATTCCGCAAAACAGAAGCTAATTCAGTATCGTCGGATCTCCGATATACTGTACAGGCTGAGTCGTCAAGGACTCCACAACTTTGGAATGATATAGAAATTTATTGAGGTAACTTACAGAATTGGAAAGTATGTCTTATGTAGTAAACAACGTCAAGTTTCAGATAAAAGTGGCAAGTGTTATTTTGGTTCTGAATGACTACCATTTGTGATGCGACAAACATTCCACCAGTGATCAGTTTCTTCCCACACACGTTCTACCAAATGGGGCCCGGCTTGTGAAATGGCAGCGTAGATCGTTTTTTTCACGTCGGCTAAATTGTTTAGTAGGGGAGGAACATACACACTGTCTTAAATGTAACACCAGAGGAAGAAATCCAGTGTCATGTCATGGGAGCGAGATGGCCATGCGATTGGCCCTTCACGGCCAATCCACCGTCGTGGGAAGTGATTATCGGAGAGACTTCTAATTTCCGTGAGGAAATGAGGTGATGCACTGTCTTGCTGGTAGTAAACCAACCCATCTCCCTCATCTTAATCTATCTGTGGAATTAAAAAGTTTTCAAACATAACCAGGTACGCAATACCAGTGACAGTTTTCTCCAATAGGAATAAAGGACAGTACACTTTCAATTTGCTAACAGCACAAAGCATATTAACTTTGGAGTTGTCACGAATGTTTTGCAGGGTTGCGTGTGGATTTTCACTGCCCATATTCTGATGTTGAGTGTTCACCATGCCACTGCTATGAAATGGTGACTCATTGCCGAAGATTATTATGTTCAGGAAAGAATCGTCGTCCTGTATCCGATGCAGAATTTCCGCACAGAATTCCCTACGAGCAACCAATGTGCTGCACCGTTGTGAGTCTGTATGGTCAATTGGCTATGCGGTACTAGCTAAACACTTTTTTGTGGAATGCCACTCTCGCGAGAAGCACGTCGCATTGATTTTTGTGGACTGCGGGCAAAGGTCTCCCTAACATGTACGACATAATCATTAAACTCGTAGGCCACGTGGTGTTTATCATGTCGCAGTGAACAGCCAGTCTCAATAAACTTCTTGTCCCCAGAGTAAATTGTAGGCCTACCTGCAGGTTCTTCAGCGTTTTCGGTGCAAAATTTACGTGGAACAGTTGTTGCAGAGTTTGTTTCATGAAATCCAAACACACTGCGAGGACGCTCCGCACCAGCGAAAGTAGCCATTCTAAGTGTGCGGGCGCTCCTGATGGCGGAATGGGGTACTGATGCACTACGCGAATCAAACTACAAGCTGTTCGCTATAAAATTACACATCTACACATTCCGTAAGTTATGTGAATAAATTTCTATATCATTCCAAAGTTGAAAGTCCTTTCTCAGTCATTGTGTATATCTCCTTCACCACGTTTGTCCTCAAACGCCACAAAAACTTTACATTGCTGGGCGAAGCTTCCCCTCCCATCCCTTCCCCTACTCTTACTACCTACACAATCCACAGCTCCGATCCGTATCTGTCGAGATTATCCGAGCTCCCTAATCCCTTGGACTTGTTTTGACGGCCACATTTTCCTCGCTATTTCCTGCAATACTTCGGGCTCTGAGGCCGAGATGGGGCGCCGGGACGTCACCGCCGACGTTGTGTATGGCTGTCACATTTCGCCTCTTATTTATAGCGACGCGTCCGGAGTAGCGAGAGGAGAACTCGACGACGAGAGCGTCTCGCCTGACGCCGGCCGGGGGATCCCCCGGGAGACAAACGGCTGCTAAGTGGCGGCCCGCCGGCGCTTTCTCCGGCCGTCCGTCAGCGGCGCCGTTTCGGCACCGCGGGCACCTCCTCAGTTATCAATAACGCGGCCGGCCGCTCTTAGCCGCTGTTAATCGCGGCCGGTGCGGCACGCACGGCATTTGCATAGCGCCGTTACCGGCAGTTTGTTAGGGAAAACAAATATTTAAAAACGTGTCACCCGTGATGCATGTTATGGGCGCTCCGGCATTAGGTGAGCGCGCCCGGCTCTCGTATATCGCGATCCAATTGGTCGTAAATCGGCGCTCTCGCCACGCCCACCCAGCGGTCTCTCGCCCTACCCCCACCCCTTCCTGTCTCACCCTCCCCACCTCCACCAAGTCTCTCCCTCCTACCCTTCCCCCCAAATCGCTCCATCCCTCGTGCAGGGCCTTCTTCGCGGCCCGAAACCACTAGTGAAGCCGTTCCAGCAGTAGTTTTTCATCGGTCATTCGAAGAGACTGTCCCGCCAATTAAGTTAATAAATCGGATCGCTCAGGTCAGACGGAAAAGGAGAAAAAGGAAAAGACGACTTAGTAATCTCGGCAGTAACTCAGTGACCGTCGAACAACGTAATTTCTCTTCGAGCTCTACTGGCGGTGATAGGTCAAACCACCATTCTTCTTCCGCGCCAAGGACTAGCAGATATTGTGGTAGCCCCCTTTAAAAACTGTGATTTTTATTTCACATTAATGATTCACGAAGTTCGACAAATAAAGCAACATGATGTTGATATCTATTCTTAATGTTCCACCTAATTATCGACAAATCGCATGTTTGTGACTTCGTGTAAACACTAATTCAGTAAACCTGTGTTCCTTTAGACTCAAATGATCTGGAGAATACTGACAGGCAGGCTTATCGAGTGATGTAGCAAGACATGGGACTTGTATTCGAGAGAATGCGGTGTACCGTAGGTCTCTAGAAGAGCGTAGCGTTCCAAAGGATTGGAAAAGGGCACAGGTCATCCCCGTTTACAAAAAGGGACGTCGAACAGGTGTGCAGACCTATAGACCTATATCTCTAACGTCGATCAGTTGTAGAATTTTGGAACACGTATTATGTTAGAGTATAATGAGTTTTCTGGAGACTGGAAATCTACTCTGTAGGAATCAGCATGGGTTTCGAAAAAGACGATCGTGTGAAACACCACTCGCGCTATTCGTCCACGAGACTCAAAGGGCGATAGACATGGGTTCCCAGATAGATGCCGTGTTTCTAGACTTCCGCAAGGCGTTCGACACAGTTCCCCACAGTCGTTTAATGAACAAAGTAAAACCCTATGGACTGTCAGACCAATTGTGTGATTGGATTGAAGAGTTCCTAGATAACAGAACGCAGCATGTCATTCTCAATGAAAAGAAGTCATCCGAAGTAAGAGTGATTTCAGGTGTGCCGCAGGGGAGTGCCGTAGGACCGTTGCTATTCACAATATACATAAATCACCTTGTGGATAACATCGGATGTTCACTGAGGCATTTTGCGGATGACGCTGTGGTATATCGAGAGGTTGTAACAATGGAAAATTGTACTGAAATGCAGGAGGATCTGCAACGGATTAACGCATGGTGCAGGGAATGGCAATTCAATCTGTATGTAGACAAGTGTAATGTGCTGCGAATACACATAAAGAAAGATCCCTTATCATTTAGCTTCAAAATAGCAGGTCAGCAACTGGAAGCAGTTAATTACATAAATTATCTGGGAGTAGGCATTAGGAGTCATTTAAAATAGAATGGCCATATAAAGTTGATCGTCGGTAAAGCAGATGCCAGACAGATTCATTGGAAGAATCCTAAGGAAATGCAGTCCGAAAACAAATGAAGTAGGTTACAGTACACTTGTTCGCCCACTGCTTGAATATTGCTCACCAGTGTGGGATCCGTACCAGATAGGGTTGATAGAAGAGATAGAAAAGATCCAACGGAGAGCAGCGCGCTTCGTTACAGGATCATTTAGTAATCGCGAAAGCGTTATGGAAATGACAGATAAACTCCAGTGGAGGACTCTGCAGGAGAGACGCTCACTAGCTCGGTACGGCCTTTTGTTGAAGTTTCGAGAACATACCTTCACCGAGGAGTCAAGAAGTATACTGCTCCCTCCTACGTATATCTCGCGGAGAGACCATGAGGATAAAATCAGAGAGATTGGTGCCCACACAGAGGCATACCAACGATCCTTCTTTCCACGAACAATAAGAGACTGGAATAGAAGCGAGAACCGATAGAGGTACTCAAGGTACCCTCCGCCACACACCGTCGGATGGCTTGCGGAGTATGGATGTAGATGTAGATGTAGATGAATGGCGCTGCAGGTACCCTTCCGACACCCCAATTTACACTGAGGTGACAAAAGTCATGGGATAGCGATATGCACATTTTCAGATGCCAGTAGTATCCTTCACATAAGGTAGAAAATGGCAGTGCATTAGCGGAGCTCTCATTTGCACATTGGTGATCCAAGTGAAAAGGTTTCGGAGATTCAAAGTGTCAAGAGCGTGACGAGAATACCAAATTTCAGGCGCTACCCCTCACTACGGACAAAGCAGTGGCCGACGGCCGTCACTTAATTACTTGCGTTGTGTTGTCAGTGCTAATAGACAAGCCACACTATATGAAATAACTCCATAAATCAATGTGGGACGTGTGGCGAAAGCATCCGTTAGGGCAGTGCGGAAAAATTTGCATTAATGAGCTACGGCAGCAGACGACCGACACGAGTGCCTCTTCATGACATCGCCTGCAGCGCCTCTCCTGGGGTCTCGCCCATATCCGTTGGATCCTAGACGACTGAATAACGGTGGCCTGGACAGACGAGTGCCGATTTCAGTTGGTAAGAGCTCACGGTAGGGTTCGAGTGCGGCGCAGACACCACGAAGCCATGGACCCAAGTTCTGAACAAGGCACTGTACAAACTGGTGGTGGCTCCATAATCGTGTGGGCTGTGTTTAGATGGTCATCTGGTCCATCTGAACTGATCATTGACTGGAAATGGTTATGTTCGGCTACTCGTAGACCTTTGTAGCCATTCAAGGACTTCATATTCCCAAATAACGATGGAAGCTTTATTAATGATATTGTGCCATGTCATCGGGCCGCAATTTTCTGGACAACACGAGCGAATGATTTGGCCACCCAGATCGTCCGACGAGAATCCCATTGATGGGACGTCATTGAGAGGTCAGTTGGTGCACAAATTCTGCATCGGCAAACCTTTCGCTATTACGGACGGCTGTTAGATGCAGCATGGCTCAATATTTCTGCAGGGGACTCCAACGCCTTGTTAACTCGATGCTCCGTCGAGTTGGTGCATACGCCAAGCAAAATTGAGTCTGACACGATATTAGGAGCTATCCCATGGATTTTCTCACCTCGGCTTAAATTATCTGCGGTTTCCGCAAAGCGCTTAGGGCGAATTCGGGACGGTTCCTTCGAGAGAACACAGCCACTTTCGTTTCCCAATCCATCCGAACTTACGTTCTGTCTCGAATGGCATCTTAGTCTATGGAACGTTAAACCCTAACTGAATTTAAATTCGTACGGTATTATATTCATCATTAATGGCACAACAGACTTCGTCGGATGCTGCTTCAGCGTAGGACATCATCATGGTCAGCATGTCGTACAGAAGCGCTGTTTATAGCCGCTTAACACCGAGGTCATCAGCGCATCATACAGGAAGAAAGTCTATTTTCCCCAAACCGCCTTAAGATGGTTTCTAATCTTCCAACTGTTTCCAGAATTGCGGACCTGGCGTAAGTTCTCAAAGCTCCTTCCGTAGTGTTTGGAGGTAGAAACAGTAATTCGAGATGTTTGCAGGATGTAACATCAGAGACAGAACTGCATTTCTTAATAGATGAGCATAACCAATTGAAATGTTCGTTACTAACACAAAAGTTGGTCGGTAAAAACAGTGACGAAAATACGTTAGTTAAGCATTTTTTCTGGAGTCTTGTTGCACTCGATTGTGCGTCGTAACACTTCGCTTCTCCACATTTCGCTATAGCATTGCAGTGCGGTATGGGATGCTTACAAGATATAACTGACAGAGGACATCGAAAATGTCCAAAGAAGAGCAGCTCGTTTTGTATTATTGCGACAGGAGAGGGTGTCACGGACTTGATAAGCGAGTTGCAGAGGCATTCATTAAAACAAAGGCGAAATAATTTCAGGAAATTTCAGTCACCATCTTTCTCCTCTCAATGTGAAAATATTGTCGCGAAGCTACACAGGGAGAACGATCGTCGTAAAAAATTAGAGAAATCGGAGCTGGTACAAAAAGAATTAAGTTTTCATGATTTAAGCATTCATTTTTCCCCACACGTTGTTAGAGAGTGGGGTGGTAGAGAGATAGTTGACGTAACTTTTCGGAGTATCGCACGGCGCCATGAGGTAAAAAACTATGCTGGAGAAAGCAACATTTTGACCACGGTTACAGTGCCCTTGTTCTGGGTCTACTGGATGCATAGGTTTATCAACAACGTAGGAAAAGATAGATTACTTTAATGGTTCAAGTGGCTCTGAGCACTATGGGATTTAACAGCTGAGGTCATCAGTCCCCTACAACTTAGAACTACTTAAACCTAACTAACCTTAGGACATCACACACATCCATGCCCGAGGCAAGATTCGAACCTGCGACCGTAGCGGTCGCGCGATTCCAAACTAAAGCTCCTAGAACCGCGACAGATTACTACTCACCGTAAAAAAGACGCGTCAGTTGCAGACAGGTACTAGTAAAAGACACTTGCAGCTTTCAGCCACAGCCTTCGTCAGGCACACACACACACACACACACACACACACACACACACACACACACACACACACACACACACACACACACAATGTGGTGAATCGTGTGTGTGTGTGTGTGTGTGTGTGTGTGTGTGTGTGTGTGTGTGTGTGTGTGTGTGTGTGTGTGACTGACGAAGGCTGTGACCGAAAGCTATATCTGGTTATTTCGATTCAGGCAGTACATCCAGGCTGCGTTAACTGGTGCTCTCTTGGTAAAATTAAAGACGTCTCGAAGCATACATAAATTTCATCAACAGGAAGTTGTTCGCAATCACACATGTCGTTCCTCAAACAGGACACTGTTCTGTCAGTGGGGCGGAGGAAGAGACTGTCAAAGCGATATCAGTATCGTTCACTCTCTTACCCTGATCGATTTCGCGAGCGCAACGGAAGAGGGAACGACAGTCGAAAGTCGTCCGTGCTCGCCCTTATCTCTGTCGTGGTG
Source organism: Schistocerca gregaria (assembly GCF_023897955.1). Taxonomy (NCBI): domain Eukaryota; kingdom Metazoa; phylum Arthropoda; class Insecta; order Orthoptera; family Acrididae; genus Schistocerca; species Schistocerca gregaria. Next base: position 798,481,875 of record NC_064921.1, on the reverse strand, counting down.
CGTTTATGGCCGTTAAGCGGAATAAATGGCGGCGATAGCGGGCGGCGTCAGGAATACTGCCGCTCGGAACTTTCGCAACGGCTTCTCTTCTCCCAGGCGGGACGACGCCTGCGCACTCGAAATCTCGTAGGGTCTGGGAGATAATAAACGGACAGCTTACAAGTCTAGCGGCGCCGTCAAAATCGTCCCATCTTCTCTTTCAGTCCTAAATTACAGCACTCATATACGTTCCAACAGAACACAGGAACTTTTCGCAATGAGCCATAATACGAAGATTTCAGCACAATATTCTCAGGACTGTTTCTTCTTCTTCTTCTTTGGTAGGTCTATTTGTATCACATTACGGCTACCGACTATATGTGCTCAGTCTCCTAGTAGTCTAGTTAATTTTTCATGTCATCTAGCGTTCCTCTCTCTCTCTCTGTTATATTCGATCTTCCCTTAGAATACTGTTCGTTGTACGCAGTTTCGCCGCTATATATGTCCCGTTAGGGCTACTGATAACCTTTGGAGAGCCAGCCATGACAAAACTCTTCCATCTGGTGAGCAAGATGTATGAGACAGGCGAAATACCCTCAGACTTAAAGAAAAATCCCTTACCGAAGAGTGGAAAAACTGGTAGAAGCGGACTTTGGATTCCGGAGAAATGTAGGAACACGCGAGGCAATACTGACCCTACGACATGTTGAGGAAAGGCAAACCTACGTTCATATCATTTATAGACTTAGAGAAAGCTTCTGACATTGTTGACTGGAATAGTCTTTCAAATTCTAAAGGTGGCAGGGGTCAAATACAGAGAACGAAAGGCTATTTACGATTTTTACAAAAACCATATGGCAGTTGTGAGAGTCGAGGGGCACGAAAGGGAAGCAGTGGTTGAGAAGGGAGTGAGACAGGGTTGTAGCCTATTCCCAACGTTATTCAATCTGTATATTGAGCAAGAAGCGAAGGAAACAAAACAAAAAATTGGAATAGCAATTAAAGTACAGGGAGAATAAATAAAAACTTCGAGATTCACCGACGACATTGTAATTCTGTCAGAGACAGCAAAGGATCTCGAGGAGCAGTTGAACGGAACGGACAGTGTCTTGGAATGAGAATATGAGAGAAACATCAACAAAAGCAAAACGAGGATAATGAAATATATTCGAATTAAATCAGGTGATGCTGAGGGAATCAGATTAAGAAATGACACTTAAAGTAGTAGAGCAGTTTTGCTATTTGGGGAGCAAAATAACTGATCATGGTCGAAGTAGGGTGGATATAAAATGTAGACTGGCAATGGCAAGAAAAGCGGTTCTGAAGAAGAGAAAATTGTTAACACCGAGTATAGATTTAAGTGTCAGGAAGTATTTTCTCAAAGTATTTGTATAAGGTGTAGCCATGTATGGATGTGAAACGTGTAATGTGCCACCTTTGTCTTTGTTTTTTTATTTCGGAACAACTGACGCTAGTTTGGCTTACTTTTCTCTGTGGGCCACTTCTGATAGCTATAGTTTTTTTGTTAAATTAAAAAAGACAGTATTTTTTTAACGTGTTCCATAACATTGATGATTCAGTCGCACCACCAATTCCGACAGCATGAAAGTCATGTTTTCAGATTATGTAGCGTCATCTGGGACAGTTACCTGTTAGTCACCAATCTGTTGATAGAGACGTCCATGGTTAATCAGGCCGCCAGTTCTTAGCATTAGACTTGGCCAGTTTTCAGTCAACAGTTTTTTAACTGTTCGTCAACAAGGTAATGGGGAATTGTGATGGTGCACATATGCACGACGCGATAACTGTTGGACAGTAACTTCTTGTAGGTCGACAGGAAAATTATAAAGCCCTACTTCCGGTCTTTTGGCTAGACTCCCATCAAACAGTTGTACAGCCATCGCCCGACAGCCTTATGTACATGGCCAGTGGATCCACGATTAATGAGACACTATTTGTGAAAGATCTGAGAATGGCAGAAATAGTCGCCAACGACATGTAATTTTTATTATTGAGATCGTAGGAATGGAGCCTGCATTATACAGGGTGATTAAAAAACATGGACACAGCTTCAGTTGGCTATATTTCCTGGTCTATATGTTGTATTTTCAATCTATGAATTACGAAGGGCGTTCAATAAATGACGCACCACATTTTTTTCTTAAAACAGGTTTGCTTTATTCAGAATTACAATACACCGTATTAATCCCACCCATCTGGCTGCAAAATCCTATTTTTCAACATAAAATCTGTTCAATGAGACGCCTTTACGCGATGTTACCGCGAAATCCCGTACTTCCGCGTGGTACGTCTCTGTTGGTCGACATCGGTGCCAAAGGCCTGCTGCATCAGTAACCTGCCCATCTTCCAAGTGCTGCATCCCGTGGAGTGCAAACTTCATTGGGCCAAATAGATGGAAATCGGAAGGTGCGAGATCCAAAATGTAGGGTGGATGTCGAACAGTTCAGTGGAGTTCTCTGAACTCCTCTCGGGTACGTCCAGTTGTGCAGCGAGGTGTTTGATCGTAACCCGTCGATCACCTCGAATTAGTGTCCGCACGTTTCAACACTGCTGGGATCACAGCTGTGTGCGACAGGCCGGCTAGCGGGAGATTGGATAGGTTTGAGCGACCTTATTGCGATGATGACAGACGCTTCGCCCAAAGACTCGCCGTGCTTTTGTTCACAGCTAAGTTTCCGTAGACGTTCTGCAAGCGCCTATGAATATCTGCGATGCTCTGTTTATCCACCGAAAGAAACGCACTCATAGCTGTCTGCTTGGAACGCTCCTCCATTTCAGGCGCCATTGTGAATGCTACGTATAGCGCTGCCACCTATCGGAACTCCATGAAACTATACGAGCTCAAATGGGAAAATTCTCCGATGTCCCACAACATATTCCGCATTTTCTCAACCGAAAGTTGCCTAGAAAAAATGTATTGCATTACTTACTGAACGCATCTCGTTCATTTGATTTAACGAATCTTGAAGTTTACAGATGTTCATGTGCTCCACTCCCGCTGCAGGCATAACAGCTAGGATATAGCTGAATTCATCCCACATTCGATGACGAGTGCCTTGCGGCACAGAGTTCACCACAGCTGTGAATCGTTTTCTTTGGTAATTCAATCCTGTGGGAAGAGGTGGTACGTAAACTGCATTTTTTCATAAATCTTCACAAGAAAAAAGAATCGCAGGGTGTGAGATTAGGAGATCTCGGTGGCCAGAGGCTAAGTGCTAAGTTTTCATTCAGGGGATTACATTGGCCAGCCCGACGGGGATCCGCCCTAGTGGCATTTGAATGTTAGACGTTTCCTCAATGAAACTCTACCTCAACGAGTAGAGAGGTAGAGTTTCATTGAGGAAACGTCTAACATTCAAATGCCACAGGGCGGATCCCCGTCGGGCTGGCCAATGTAATCTCCTGAATATTAATTCATTTGTGGAACAAACTACGTTCAAAGCTCACTCGAATGCCCTCCATGTGCTGGTCCGATACACGCTGTTAGTTCGGACTTTTGCCTTTACACAGAGAGCCAGTTTCGTTAAATTGTTTATTCCAACAATCAATACTCTTTCTCGTTGCACGCTGCAACGCAGTCACAGACTCGCTTTTACTGAAATGACGAATGCAAAAAAAGTCTTGTGTTGCGTAGTAGCCACCTCGTTTACAACTGAGACGCGGTCTACGCCACAGGCGGTGCGGTTCTGGAGCGCTCTAGCGGTACTATTCGAAACTTTACAACATTCTCTTTCGAATATACTGGACAGAATTCAAGTACAATGCATAGTGCAGGAAATACAGCCAATTGAAACTGTGTCCTTTATTTTAGCCAACTTGTACATAAAAGAAGAAAATTCTTTCTAAGAGACCGAAACGATGATGTATGTTAAAATGTTTTCCTCCCTGCATCGCAAAATAGTATTATTATTCATTAACGATGTGTTTCAGCTCGTGGCATCAAAAATGTGTAACGAATATACGATGGTAAATTTATTTTGCGATCCAATCGAAAAGTACATTTTAATTTTTAAAATCATCAGAAGACTATTATGATGTCAATAATAATAAGGGATTATAGAGAGAGGTGTATCTGACGAGGTAGACCTGGTTGCAGAACAACCTACGTTAGGGATTTTTGTCCTTCTGCAGAAAGGGTCATAGTGATGTTTTGGTGATTTGCAATGCAGTAATAAACAAAAAATAGTGAATATAAATACTTACACATTTACGAATCTTCATGCTGTCGGGGCGTGTTACTGCTGGAATTCAGCGATAACCAAACTTTATCTTCTGCATCTTCGGAGATGACTGAATCGTTTACAGCAGGAATATTAGAAGAAGGCAAAGTCCGGTTACGGATGAAATCTCACAATTTTATGAATTGATTGGACGTAAGAGGATTGTCCAGAAAGTAATACACCGCATTTTTTTCTTCACCTATTCTTTATTGAACATAATGAGAATTACACATACGAAAGAATTGTGTTTTACCTACACACCCTATTTTCCATGAAATCTCCATCCCTTATTACGGCCTTTCTCCAGCGCGAAACAAGGGCTAGTATACTCCGTCACTACCAATCCTTGTCCTGGGCCGGCCTTGGTGGCCGAGCGGTTCTAGGCGCTACAGACTGGAACCGCACTACCGCTACGGTCGTAGGTTCGAATCCTGCCTCGGGCATGGATGTGTGTGATGTCCTTAGGTTAGTTAGGTTTAAGTAGTTCTAAGTTCTAGGGGACTGATGACCTCAGAAGTTAAGTCCCATAGTTCTCACAGCCATTTGAACCATTTTTGAACCTTGTCCAGGTGGCGGAGCCAGTGCTTCACTTTGAGAATCACCTCCTCTTCGTTCTCAAAATGCCTTCCACGAATGGAATTCTTTACTGGCACAAAGAAGTGGAAGTCCGAGGGGGCTACGTCAGGTGTGACAGCCGTGAATGGTGTCCCAGACCGCTGCAAATCGTGGAGCTCCACCGAACCGCCTTCTGATGACCTCGCCCTACAACTAACTGTACTTCTAAAATTAAAATTAAATCAATATCATTAGCTGCTGGCGGGCGTTGATACACATCAACGGCGACAGTTGAAAATGTGTGCCCCGATCGGGACTCGAACCCGAGATCTCCTACTTACGTGGCAGACACTCTATTCATCTGAGCCACCGACGGCACAGAGGATAGTGCGACTGCAGGGACTTATCTCTGTCACGCCTCCCGTGAGACCCACATTCGCAACTTATTGTCCCGCACTATATTCATAGTGCCCCCCACCCATCATACTCATTTCTCGCGGTTTTACCGCCGATTCCCGTAAGAGTTCGGACGCTGATTGTGCATCCGCACAGAAAGAAGATGGTCAAGTGGTTGGTGAACATATATATGTATGTCCGAAAGAACAGATGCCATCTTCTTAACTGTACTTCTGTCTCCACATTTTCTTTCCCTGCAGTGAAAAATTCAATGACGGCACGTTGCTTGTAACGTACATCACCTACAGACGCCATTTTGAAAATGTCCTGCTGCTACGTTATCTGTCTGAAGTGACGGAAACTTGGCGCGCTCACTCAGGAGACATCAAATAATACATACGTAATGTTTCGCATTCGTAGCATTGTTTTTGGCTGAGAAAAGAATGCGGTGCATTACTTTCTGGGAAACCGTCGCATGTTTCACTTAGTGTAAAATAACATTAAACCCATCTGGTGGTGATACAGAACGGTTCCGTGATGTGTATGTATGGACCAGTTACTAACAGCATTCCATACAAAATCTTTTCACTCGTTCTATAACATTTGAATAACTTCAGGTTGAAGTGTAGCGCATGGATCCTCCCTTTTAATGATCTATTACTGATAATGGGAATTTACTCCCTTTCTTTGTTTTGTGTGCTGTATAAAGCGGTACTCATCCGTCGTCTTTCTGCTTATTATTCGGCACAGCGTAGCGTGAGTACGAAGGAGTGAGACACGAACGCCTTTTAAGAAACGTTTGCGGTAGCTGATTGAGTGAACGTGCAGCCTTCCTTATAAATAGCTTAGACGAGCTGAAAATTCCGTCGGAAGTGTTGTGTGCAAGTGGCAGGCCATGGACTTTAGACAATGATGGTTGTACTTACCTAAAGAAGTGGAAAGACAGTGTTATCGTCGCTACCAAGCACTACCGGCCAACATATGATGGAGTCAGCAGACGTATCATCTGTGTTGGTGTCGTCTCGTCTTGAACATTCATCGTGTTTGACGTAGAATCGCTTCGTCTGACACGGCCCTTAACAAGTGAATAGTGAAATCAGCCCAGCAAAATGGGGAGCAGAGTGTTTCAAACTCAATCGAGGGGTTTCCAATCAAGGGGTTTCCCATCGAGAGGTTTCCCACGTCTCTGACTCTAAGACGCCCACGGAAATCGCAGACAGACAAATGAAAAGAGGTCAGTCACCCTGGGAGTTACTTACAACCATTTTGGCCTACACAAAAAAAAAGACAAGCAATATACTGCACGGATCAACTGTGTCGCCTGATGCGTACAGTTTACGCGAAACCACAGTCTTCCCCCGCCTCTTCCACCCTCCCCCCCCCCCCCCCTCCAAGCATCACAACGCGCCACACACCAGGGACTATGTCGCACTGAGGGAGTACTTCCTTTGAAACAATGGTCCGGACAGGCACCGCCGTAAACTGAACCGGCGCCAGTAAGTTACACACTGTACACAGAAGGTAACGATACCTGCTGTGCTGACATCATTCCGGAGCTTGGCAGCTGCGCCAGTTAGGCCGGCCGATATCCCGCGATAGTCACGCGAACGCATCACAACCGCGCCAGCACCATGTTCCCCGCGGGTCGCTGTCAAAACACGGCGCACGGCAACAGCCGTAAAGTGTTTAACGCACAGCAGAAGTCGCCCTACTGCCTGCCAGTTATTACCGAGGGTCGGTCGTAAAGTCCACCCGGACAGACTTCCCGCAACGCCTGGAACGGAACGCGTTCGTCGCTTAGTGCGCCACTCTCCAAGAGCAAAAGCTGCCGTGTAATCCTACCAACTAATTCGGCGCTTCCGTCACCTGATTACCTCGTGACTCATTCGTTAATATGGAGAACTGGGGAAAAAATGTGAGGGCTATATCTGAATATTACGTCAACACTGAACCATTAGAACGGGGCGCTGGCTAAGTTAGACAAGAAGGCCAACAACACAGTTGTGTAATGTTCGAAGATCCACTAAAACGTTTAACTGCACGCCGTAGAGTTTGCTTGTAACTGTCTGCATCCGCTGGGACACGGCAGATATTAGTTTGTCTCTGTGGATGCTCTCCCCCCCCCCCCCCCCCCCTTACTTTCTGTAAATTCACAACCCAGCCACAAGCCTGTTAAGGTATGACGTGGGTACGTACTTTAGTAGGTGTTTTTCTCACGATCGCCGCTTTCGGAAGCCATGGTGATTTCTGTGAGGGACTTAGTTTCGTCATAGGTATTTCGTAGCAAGGTCGCCTCATTGCCTCTTGTATGCAGAGGGTGAGTCAATGCACGTTTCCATTCCTGTGGGATTATTCAGATATCGACGTAAGTTAGTTTTATTTTCAATGTCCACCTTATCAAAGAGATTCACATCCGTGCATCTGACTCGTTTCGTGGTAAAGTTATGTTTTCGGGAGGGCAGTCAATACCGTTTTTCCATCTAGTACTGTACGGGCGAACATCCCTATTACTGTCAAATTGCAGTGGATTGCAGATAATAAATTTCATCAGTCAATAAAGTACTGTGAGGTTGCGCTATTAGTACTATCCAATTAGATAAACAGATACTTACAAGTTGTTCGTGTGAGAACTCTACACACACACGCCCAATTATTATTTTCTATTGTGCGAAGAATACTTCTTGCCTAAGGGGAGACAGACCACAAAAATAGTGTCACGTAGGATATCAGAAAATGAAATTAAGTTAACTTGCTGATTTACAAGTACATGTGTTTCCTGGATTAGGGCTACGTCAACATCATTATCTACAAGGAGATGCCAGTAATGCCGGAGCGAGAGACTTGCGGGATCAGAGCTGTCACCTTTTGAAAGTCCTGAAGAGCTTGAGTAGTTCCAAAAGTATAACTGTGATGCTGCTGGCACACAACTCGTCAGAAAACTGTGGGTCAAACTGAACAGAGCTCGCACTGGGCATGACCGATGCGCAGACACTCTTTACAAATGTGGTGCTACAGAGTCTCCGGTTTGTGACTGTGGGGCTCCGAACCAGACAATCAAGCACCTTAAAGATGAATGCCACTTACGTTCCTAATAGGGGAGTTGGATCGACCTCATGAAAGCTGATGATACTGCTCTTACGCGGATTAGGAACCTAGATATTGACGTTTAGCTAGTTTAATATGTAGTTTTGTATTTTCATATTCCTGTTACACAGGGTGTCCCATTTATCTTGACCACCCTAAATAACTGTTTGTCCAAATGCAAATTACAAAATTTTTCAAGCAAATGTTCTTTAGCCGTCAGGGGGACATTAGTCAGCTTGATGGCTTCCGTTGTTGCTTTGTTTTTTACAAAGATATGAACAGCGGTATGGCTTTTTTAAATGGCACCCTGTATTTTTTATTCGGTAATTCATTTCGTCTCCTGAAGACCTATTCAAAAATGTATCACAGTGTACCATTCACTGAAACACAACGTTATTAATTACATAATACAACACTGACTTTGGCTCCGAGCTCACACACACGTCCACTTGCTCGAGTTGTGAGAAAACAAATGAAAACCAAGTAAAAACGTAACACAAAATTGACTTTGACTCTCCTGTACCATTGGCCAGGAGTAGAACATTCAAAGGCCCTCAAAGTGTTGACCCTGGACACCGATACACTGGTGCACTCGTTGAATGAAAGAATTATCTACTGCTTCCAGTGTTGCCTGCTGAGAAGAATTACAATTAAGCACGGTACTTTCCTGCCTGTCCTCTTACGTTGTTGGAATATAGCGATAGACAACGTCTTTAATTTATCCCCAAAGACCTAGCAGGCCAAGTAACTGTTCCTCGTCGACCAATCCATCTGGCAGGATACCTTCGGTTCAGAACAGAACGAACAAAGGCATTATGTGCTGGACATCTATCGTGTTGATACCAAGTAATCATTCTGGTTCTTAGCGGCACTTCATCCAGAAGAGTAGGAAGAATTCGTCTGAGGAAGTTGGCATACGCTGTGCCGTTTGGACTACCATTCATAAAATAAGGGCCAATAATTGTAGTACCAAGCAACCCCACACCAGACGTTAACACTCCATTGACGCTGGTGTTCCACCTGTTTAAGCCATCGTGGGTTGTCACTGTAGCAATAATGCATGTTCCTTGTATTTATCTGTCCTTCGTTTGAGAAGGAACATTCATCGGTAAATAGAATACTGGAGACGTTTGGGTTGGCGAGTATTTGCTGCTGTGCCCAATGACAGAACTGTACTCGATTCTGGAAATCATCCCCATGCAATTCTTGATGTAGGTGTACATGGTAAGGATGGAACGGGTGACGTATAAGAATACAATTTACACTGGTATTAGCAATGCCAAACTCGTGTTCAAGCTGTCTTATGCTCCGATGTGGATTCATAGCAACGGAAGCGAGAACAGTAAGTTCGGTAGCTTCGTCTCTGCGAGTACTACGACGATTGCGTTGTCGTGGGTTGAAATTTCCCAATTCCCTAAAGCCTCGGAACAAGACGAGAAAACATCCGTCGGGAAGGTGGGTTCTTGTCAGGACATCGCTCTCTGTACAGTTCCGCTGCCTGCGTAGCATTTAGCTTACCTTCAACAACAACAATAAAAGAAACTTTATTTCGATGCAGTTTGTAGGAAGGACAGCCTTTACAATATGCTTGCTCTACGCAACAGTATTTAAAAGGACTGAACTACTGTACTAAATGTACCTATTCATAAGAAAACAGTATTGCAGTTACTGTTCTGCTAACTTACATTCCCCATAGATGAGTAGCATTTCCAGCTTCTCTTCGTTTGCGTAAATTCTACTCGCGTGCGTTTATGGTATTAGTTACAGTAGTTATTAATTCCTGCACTCCATTTGCTGTTGACACATTAACCGAAAAATGAAACTCCTGTGTTGTCACTCGTTTAACGTATGCGCCGTGGAATAGTGAGATCGTGATGACTGGGTGTTGGGTGATGTCCTTAGGTTAGTTAGGTTTAAGTAGTTCTAAGTTCTAAGGGACTGATGACTACAGATGTTATGTCCCATAGTGCTCAGAGCCATTTGGACCATTTGAATAGTGAGAATACTATTGTGTAACAGCATGTAATTAAGCGATGGGACAAAGAAGTAGAGAGAGAGGCGACCCAACTGTTCCCTCTTCAATTTGCATACAAACTGTAGGAAAAGAGTTTTCATGAGTTTCCTGGCAGTACGAAATTGAATAAGAGGACTCACTCGATTAATTTAATAATAAAAACACCATTTACTATTTTCCCTGTGGATGCGTCTTTGTTAGGATCGAAAAGATTAAAGGATTAATTTAGCCCCCTAATTGAAACACAGTTTTAGATCATTAACATAGAGCAAGAACAATAATGGACCTACTATCGAACCCTGTGGAACATCCGTTTTATTTCTCCTTATAAAGACGATGCGGTGACGCTAGTTCTGTTACTCGAACAGATATGAAGAATGAACGCATTCTTCCCATGTGAATACGTCAGGTTCATCTGTAGCTCTGAAATGAGACAGAGACTTAAATGAACTGCCTATTAAGTTTTGTAGATACCTTACTACTTTTTACTTCTTCTTACGCTGCGGTGAGCTGTTCTAGCAGGCAGGTAGCCGCCTGTCCTTGGGGGTCGGCACCCAGCATGCTCGGTGCGGACTCTTTCAATTTGGATATGTTAGCAGATACGCCGTGCAGTCGGCGTTTTGCTTGGCGCACCGCGACACACTATCTGCCCATCTCGTAGCTCATACAATGGCACGGTTGCTTTACTTCACGAATTCATCCCGGGGTTCCGGCGAGCAATTAGACCAACCGGTTCAGGTCAGCACGACTCAAGCATGCGGCGGCAATACGAGCCGGCCGTAAATAAAAGTACCCTCCAATTTTAATTAATTTGTCTGGCTTTCTAGCTCAGTTTTATCCATTATCTTATGTTCAACATGAAAACGTCAGTACCGATATTCGTATTTAGGTTACGACATGTTCGATATGCCTGTTATAATTGGCGATGATGTGGCTCAGACAAATAGCGAAATACTGCATGACCCGTTGAAGTGTCGGAACATCGATGCTGTCGCTGACCTCCAGAGTGGCTGTTTTCAGCTTAGAAATGGTTTTCAGATTATTGCTGTGAACCTTGTCTTTAATGTAGCCTCACAAAAAGGAGTCGCATGTGTTCAGATCCGGACAATATGGCTCCCAATCGAGACCCAAGCCAGTGACCTATGGTTACCCCACAGCCAGAATGCGGTCCTCGAAGTGCTCCTCCTGGGCATCAAACACTCTCCTGCTTCGACGGGGTCGAGCTCCGTCTTGCATGAACCACATTTTGACGAAATCAGGGTCGCTTTGGGTAATGGGGATGAAATCGTCTTCCAAAACCTTCACTCACCGTTCGGTAGTCACCGTGCCATCAAGGAATATCGCACCGATTATTTTGTGACTGGACTTTCGACACCACACAGTCACCCGTTGAAGGTGAAGAGACTTCTCGATCTCGAAATGTGGACTTCAGTCCCCCAAATGGGCCAATTTCGCTTATTGACGAACCCACCCAAACGAAAGTGGACTTCGTTGCTAAACCAAACCATGCATGCGCATACTAATTTCCATCATGCCGCACAGCCAACCTTTCACTTTGAACGTCCTAACGCAAATCTTTCAGAAATTACGACGATTTTATTTCATATAGTTCAAAATAATTGTCACCCTGTACATAAGCTCATCGGAATGTTGCAGATAGATGGAACACAGCATCCCGACGATTCGCTTGAAGATGATGGATACGAAACTCATCGAAACCTTGAGACACCACTCGGCTGATCACCGGAAAAGATTTGATCGTTGGAATACGCCGAGAAAGCTTGCAATCACAAATAATTGGTATGCTGGGCGTAACTGCTGCTCTCACGTAGAGAGATTAGCACGGGACGAGAAACCGTGGTAGGCAGCATCTACCTGTTGAAAAGGATAAAAATCCAACAAACAACACTGGAAGCACATAAGTGAGTTACAACATTAATGGGAAGACTTTTCCTCTAAGTAGCGATGTTTCTTGCCACCGACAACGGACGCACTTCATTTGTCAGCCAGTGGGCGTGCTATCGACCCGGATGTGGCCGGCGCGCCGGGCTCCAAAACAATCGCCTCAGTACGTCCCATACATCAAGCCGCGCCTCGCAGCAGCTGCAAAGTGCTCCGGCGGATTCCGGGAAGCCACCCGGGACGGCACCGGGATTGATGGCCCGTGTCACCGACTGCAGCGGCAACACGATGGGCGTCCGATAGGCGCAGGGCGTGTCCGCCCAGAAGCGTCCCGGCAGTTGACCGAAGCGACGCCCAGCAGGGGAGCCGTCACACTCATAACCGCGGCACTGCTGGCTGGAGTGAATGTACTCTCATAATGCGAGAGGAGCAGCCTCGACACACTCGGTTTGCAAAATTTTAGTGACCAGTGCGGACGTGCTAGAGGCCTACGCGGACAATCTCCTTTTGCTGGTTGGCGCCCGGAGTCGCGAAGATCTCGAACCCTAGATTAACAGGGCATTAACTATTCTCACACAAAGGTGCCACAAAACGAAAATGACCATAGCGCCTAACAAGTCGACTACCTACTACTGAAAGGCCAATTGGCCAGAAATCTAACAGTGAGGATTGAGGCCTCACCAGTAATTCGGCGTCGCGAGGCCCGTTATCTGGGAGTGATAACTGATGAAAGATGGAGTTTTGCCAAACACATCGAAACGGCAACTCAAAGATCATTAGAAGCTCTGAACAATCTCATCATGATAGGACACAGCAGATTTCACCTTCGACCAGAACTCATAAAGTTACACCATAACACCATTCTTGCTTCCATCGTGGGTTACGGAGTCTGGGCACACAGGCTCAAGAGTGTCGTGTCTGCTATGGCCGTGAGGAGGATACAGCGCAACATGCTTCTAAGTTCCACCGGAGCATACAGAACATCTCCGGGAGGGGCACTACTAATATTCATGGGGGTGTGTCCCCTCGATATTAAAATTCGGGAACAGGCGGCCTGGTATTGGGTAAAAAGGGGAGAAATAGAAAAAACCGAGAGCATTTTGGGGGTGCGGGTGGGGGACAAGATTGCAGTTAAAAGAAGAGGGCCGGCTGAGGTGACCAAGTGGTTCTAGATGCACAGTCCGGACCGCTACGGTCGCAGGTTCGAATCCTGCCTTGGGCATGGATGTGTGTGATGTACTTAGGTTAGTTAGGTTTAAGTAGTTCTAAGTTCTAGGGGACTGATGACTTCAGAAGTTAAGTCCCATTGTGCTCAGAGCCATTTGAACCAAAAGAAGAGGAGAAGAGCTATGACAAGAACTCTGGGACAGAGAGGAAACAGGCAGAAGTACTTACCAACTGCTCCCAAACATCGAAGAACGTCTCCAACTCTCTCATTTCCAACCAAGTAAGGGACTGCTGCACTTCCTCACAGGTGATGGACCGTACCCGGCATATCTTTGCAGGTTCGGGAAAAGGGCTACCCCCTCGTGTGACTGCGGAGCCGAACTGGGCACTCCGGATCACGTGATCTACTACTGCCCTATCTTCGATGACGTAGCCAGCGACCCAAGAAACCAGCTACCAAACAGTGACACCTATCACTTAATCAGGAACTCGACCACATTTGACATCATAAATCGCCTTGCCAGCGAAGTATCGGCAAAAGTCCTGCGAGAATATCGTAGGGAAAATACATGAACTATTGATCACGACATGACTCAATGCGACCTATCCCATTCCGCCAGGGCGCTGATTGGCCAATCGCCGTGACGGTAGGAATCCGCCACGTCATGGAACAGGGGGAAGGTGCGCTAACACCTGAACTTGACAACTGCACACCGTTAGTGACCTAGTAGATAGATAATTCTGAGTAGGAAGTAGATCAGGACATCTCCAAACAGAACCTGCAGCGATTTTCTAAGGGCCAGCCCGGTGCCAGTGGCATGCCCACTGGGATTAGCTCGGTGGGCACGGCCACATAGTAGGTTTATACAGTAACTGGCACGCATGTAATGCAGCAGGAAGTAGCTTCTAGAACAGTTAGATTACAGCAGAGATTAGTTCTTACCCTTTAAATAACTAACTCATCATTTCCTGTAGCATGTAAGTAGACTAAAACTAGAATTAGAAAATGCTGCTAACATCATTGAATTATATTGTAGATGTTAAGACCCACTAATGTATAAGGTGGTGGGTTGTTATGTATGATATTATTGGATTGAATAAAGATTTTTTAAGAAAAAAAATTAGTGACGCGAGAACCTAAAAACTGAATGCTCTGTCATATAACAGAAAGGGTTTCATTCGTATTTTTGTAGTCAGCGACAGTGTATAGCTAATGCAACTAGGAAGATGCAGTCTTGGGACAATAATTATAGACGTAGCACCTATGGAACCTCTCAAATCAATATTCAAAAATTAATCTTAATATTGTGAGGGTCGTAGTTTTATTTATTTTTAGTGACCGGGTTTGCTCGAGCCATCCTCAGTGCAACTGCACCCTTCTCATGTTGGACTGCTTGAGCTCTGTTGGGAACACATTCAATGAGATGTCAATGTCTGTCGAGGTACGGCAACCCATTCTTCTTCAGGAGCCGAAACCAGTGATGTTGGTAATGTCGGACGCTGAAAGTGTGGAACAAAGTCATACGAAAGGTGTTTCATAGGCATCTGGTGGAGATTCTGGGCAAATCAGTCGGTTTCACGAATAAACCGTCCAAAAACCATTGCCTCAAAGTTGCTGCTTTATGACTGGATGCATTGTCATGCTGATAGCAATCACCCTATTCGACCTCTTTCTCTACTTTACAGCGTACCCAATGCTCTAAAATGTATTCATAACCTTCCGCGTTTAGCGTTTTCTTAAGCACAATAAAGGGACCATGCCACAACCACAAAAATACCCCGTTACTGCAACTCTGCCTCCTCCATACTTCACCGTTGGCACTACGCACAATGTCACGTAACCTTCTCCAGGAATTCACCAAACCCAAACCCGTCCATCGGATTTCCACAGGATACAGCGTGATTCATTACCGCAAATCGTATGTTTGCATTCACCTACCTTCCCGTTGTGTCACCCTTTCCCTCATCTCAAGCATAGACAACAGAAAGATGTGGCCAATGACGAGCTACTCGAGCCGGCCGGGGTGGCCGAGCGGTTCTAGGCGCTTCAGTCTGGAACCACGTGACCGCTACGGTCGCAGGTTCGAAACCTGCCTCGGGCATGGATGTGTGTGATGTCCTTAGGTTAGTTAGGTTTAAGTAGTTCTAAGTTCTAGGGGACTTATGACCTCAGATGTCAAGTCCCATAGTGCTCAAAGCCATTCTGAGCTACTCGACCGTTGTACGCCGTTCTCTTTAACTCCCTACGCCCAGTCACAGTGTTACCTGAACTGGTGGTAATACTTAATATCTCACGACTCACCCCTTCTGCTGATTTCATGGCATTTTTTACATCCATCCTCCACAATGGTCGACTGTCCCTGTCCGTCAGCAAATGGAGTCTGCGGGTCTTCCCCAATTATGCACTATGACTTCATCAACAGTCGACTTACGCAGCTTTAGAAGGGTTGAAATGTCCTTGATGGATCTCACTCAGGTGACATCCTATGATAATACTTCCGAGGTCACCGAGCTCTTCTGCCCACGTTATACGGCTCCTTTGCTCACCACAAAATAGTCTTCGGCTCTTTTATACTTGCGGTTCCACGTGGTGAGATATATATAAATACTACTGCTAATTGAGGACAAAGTACTGAAACACATTAGATCACTATTTACTTCATTTGCAGACTAATAATTATAATTATTCCCAGTGGAATTTTTTAGGTCGGCTGTGGTATCTAGAAGTACATGATGCAATAGCAATGTTGAAGCGTGGATTAGTGGATGCAAAACGGTTAGTCTATACTGACAGGCATAGTTAACTAAGTTAGCAGTTACGACCGTGCAGAAAATATCAGGTAGTAAATTATGCTATGTGTTTGCGGAGGAGGAGATTAGCCTTTAACGTCCCAACGGCAACGTGGTCATTAGAGACGGAGCGCAAGGTCGGATTAGGGAAGGTTGGAGAAGGAAATCGGCCGTGTTCTTTCAGAGGAACCATCTCGGCATTTGCAAGAAGCGACTTAGGGAAATCACGGAAATCCTTAATGAGGATGGCCAGACGTCCAGACGCGGGTTCGAATGGTCGTCCTCCCGAATGCGAGTCCAGTATGTTAACCACTGCGCCACCTCACCCTGTCTGTGTTTGCGGGAAAAGTGTTGCGGATACAGGAAATCTCCTAACACAGCGTTGATGTTTGCTTTGTGGGGCGCTCAACTGCGCGGTCATTAGCGCCCATAGAAAGTTCAAATTTTTGCACAGTCCGATTTGTACACTGTCCAATAGAGCCACTGTTACTGATGATGATGATGATGAAATGATGAGCACAACACAAACACCCAGTCCTTGGGCAGAGAAAATCGGCAACCCGGCCGGGAATCGAACCCGAGATCCCGTGACAGAACTAACGCAGTGGAGTGGGTACAGATCAAGGTACCAATGATTACAACCTCTGCACTTATTATACCCTTAACACTCTGTTCATATACGGAACTTCGAACGAGTTCAGAATTCCTTTAAAAGGGGGACTGGAAGAAATAAGGTTATAGGACTTTTTTTCTAGTTTTATGCTGTAGTATCTCTAGTAAGAATATGTGACCTTTAAAAACAGAAAAGAAAAAGAAACGCAGCCTGAAGGTCCTTCACGACAGTGACTGAAACGTTGGCACTTAATTTACAACACAACACTCTGTATAAACCGCAAGAGTTTTATGAAAACAGAAATATACTGACATCAAATTACTGTATAACTTAGCAGCAAAGTAGAACGTTTGTCAGTGGAGTAGGTTTCATGTCCATATCAGCCTCCTCCTCAATTTTTTTTCATATTCAGTCTGGTTATTTGCTTCGCCCTCTTAACATGTTTCATATCGTATAGATTTCTTATTCAGCTGCAATCAATAACTTTGATGCAGTTAGTGTACAACGTTGATCAAGATACAAGTGGCAGTGACCGGACGCATCTGAAGACGGTCTGTTGATTGACCAAAACTGGCAGCTTTAGTGACTACAGTTTTTGTGCTAAGCCTTTATCTTTCTTTTTTTTAATCATTAGTCTGCTCACTGGTTTAATGTATTTCCTCTCCTGCGTTAACGTCTTCGTCTCACAGTAGCACTTTCGACCTACGTCCCCGGTTATTTGCTGGAGGTTCTCCTGTCTCTGTCTTCCCCTAAAGTCGTCTACCTTTACGGCTCCCTCTACTACCATGTAGCTTTAAGGGGAGGTTTACTATCTTTGGCCCGAAAACACTTTTTTTTTTGAGTACTTTTTTCTCGGGATATGTTACAGATATCAAAGTCAAATTTGGTCAAAATGTTTACTGATATTTCCTCTACAAACTGGAATTTTTTCGACCGCAAATGTCGAAGAGCAAAGGCGGAAGTGCCGTCGGAACGAAACAAAATTTCTCCACGTGCGGTATGCCATAGGTCATCCAACTCGTCTGAAATCAGAACTGAGTTGACATTAGCGAAGTATATAAGATTCTTTAGGAGTTGTACCTCGCTTATTTGGTCTATAGGAAACAAAATGGCAGCCACTTGTAATAATTTACAGTTGATGGATCGGAATAAAAGTGGTTCAACTCCTAGACAATTTAGTCAGCTTCGCCGGAAACAAAGAATCATGCCAATCGGTTCAGTAGATTTGAAGTTACCACACCGCGCGATAAAAAGAAAGTCGTTTCGAGAAAAACTCGTTTGAAGTCTTGACTACATATAAATGCAATATTACACAATCTACGTTCAATCTGCTATTCCGGATCCGTAAGAGTTCCTCCCTCTACCTCATAGAGGGCGTTCTACTCGATCTGGGCCATCCTGCGCTGCCCCAGAGCTGCTCGTACGGCCGGTGACAATCGGTTTTCTGACGCTTGAATCCGGTGGTCATCCGAATGCTTGGCGAACTGCGACGAATAGAGTCCCAGGGTGACGTCCATCGTTGTCATGGTCTTCAGAATTGCTGAATACCCTTCGTTGAAGCTTCTCACTGCCAGGAAAGTCGCAGTCTCCAGTCTTCGCACCAGAATGCAAATGCTTGGCGGCTAACTTCCAAACACACGCGTTCAAACTTTCGTTTTAATTTTGTGTGTTTCCTCCCAAGCACCGGTACAATAACTCGTCCCCCGAAAGAAAAAAAAAAACTGGTGCGTGAAAAAGGCCGATTTCAGGCAGGTGCATTTCTTGTTCAACCGCTAATAACGAACATTTTCGTTCCGTATTTGGAAAAACGGTTTCAGGGGTGGATTCTAAACACTTTTCTGGATCCAAAAGTGCAATTTAAAAAAAAATCTATTTTTTGAACCAAAGCATAGTAATCCTCCCCTTGACATACAGGTACGTCCTATCATTCTCTCCCTGTTTGTAGTCAGTCTTTTCCACCCCCGATTGTGCAGAGAACCCCCTGATTTATTATCTTACCAGTCCACTCGATTTCAGTATTGCCCTTTAACAGCACATGTCAAACGATTAGATTTTCTTCTTCTCCGGTTCTCCCGTAGTCCGCGGTCCAATTGCAGACAATGCGGTGCTCCAGATTCGTCCCTCAAATTAAGGCCAATGTTGGAGACTGGAGGAGTGCCGCATTAGAGATTTCCGGAGGCGGTCCCTGTTGTCGTGTCGTCACCGCCCCCGCTCCGTATGCAAATCGGCCACCCGGCAGCTGACCGGACTGCCTGCCGGTAATTAAGCACAGTGCACTGCGCTCACTGGACAAACCACGAAACGGCGCGGCGCGGTCTGGTGCCGGCGCTGTTAGGCTCCCTAACGAGGGACGCCGGGACCCGCAACAGGGCGGGGATTAGGGCGTCGGCCCTCACCTTGAGCTTTTCTCTGCTCCGCTAACCGCACGAAGAACTCTGCAGTGAAGTCTGATCCTGCCGGGTTTAGCCACGAGTCTGGTTTACTACACTCCTCCAGTTAACTTTCTGCGCCCCAACTCATCGACGGTCTCTTCCTGTTCCAGCCACACACACTTATACCATTTTCGCACTGACTTGTCGCATACTTGCTGGATCGCACCACTGTGACCACAACATGGCAGCCAGCAGTGTTGAGCTAGCTGACACCCAAACCTCCAGATGTTAGACAGTCAGATCGGTAACGAACGTTGTATATCAATATAGTTTGTGCTATGTGCTTTCATCCAGGACAACGTGTGTAAACGGTGAGTAATAAGTAACATTTGATCTAAGGAGCATTTTCATTTATTTAGTTAGTTATTTTTTGAGTCATCGGTCTTCTGACTGGTTTGATGCGGCCCTCCATGAATTCCTTTCCTGTGCTAACCTCTTCACCTCAGAGTAGCACTTGCAACCTACGTCCTCAATTATTTTTGGATGTATTCCAGTCTCTGTCTTCCTCTACAGTTTTTGCCCTCTACAGCTCCCTCTAGTACCATGGAAGTCATTCCCTCATGTCTTAGCAGATGTCCTATCATCCTGTCCCTTTTCCTTATCAGTGTTTCCCACATGTCCTCTTCGCTTCTGCGCAGAGCCTCCTCATTCCTTACCCTATCAGTCCAGCTATTTTGCAACATTCATCGGTAGCACCACATCTCAAATGCTTCGATTCTCTTCTGTTCCGGGTTTCCCACAGTCCATGTTTCACTGCCATACAACGCTGTTCGCCAAACGTACATTTTCAGAAATTTCTTCCTCATATTAAGGCCTATGTTTGATACGAGTAGACTTCTCTTGGCCACGAATTCCCTTTAATAGAATAACCATTAACTGAAAGTGTCTGTCGGGCAGAGCTCGTATGGAGAAGTCGGTAGACATTTAGTTGATTGTACCAAGACACCCGGGTTCGAGCCCTGACTTTGGCAGATTTTCCACTGTACTACGTGTGAAACTGTTAGATGGCACAGTATGTCAAAAATGATTGACCACTATGAGACTCAACTTCTGACGTAATCAGTCCCGAACGGAGAACTACTTAAACCTAAGTAATCTAAGGACATCACACACATCAGTGCCCGAGGCAGGATTCGAACCTGCGACCGTAGCGGTCTCGCGGTTCCAGACTGTAGCGCCTAGAACCGCACGGCCACTCCGGCCGGCAGGCACTTTGTCCTCATGGACGTACAGTATGTCTTCACGGACATGTAAAAGTACTGTTCTGAGTTTATGGCAATGTTTAATTAGAAGTCCGCTTTCGCTTCATTCAGTTGGAAGTAGCAAACCTATAAAGTACATTTGTAGTTCCACATAATAAACATTAACAATCGGAACAGAAGAATACAGAAACTATTGCATTCCTTGTGCAGAAGTATTAATAGTAATAATTATTATTACTATAATAAACCAAATAATAATTGTTGTTGTCATTGCTGTTGTTATTACTATAAATACTTCCGCACATTTTATGCAATTGTTTCTTTATTCTTCTATTTCGATTGTTGATTAATCTGTGAAACTACAATATGTTCTACAGGCTTGCTACTTTCAAATAAACAAAGCGAAAGCGGAGTGCTGATAAAACATTTTCATAAACTCAGAACAGTCCTTTTACGTATCAGAGAAGTTTTGTCCCATGTAACAGTGTCAGATGTACCACAGTACAAAAACTAGGATGACCAGGGCTCCAACTCGAGACCCTTCATACAACGAACTAACGCCCTGACGACGTTTACATGGCAACTCTTTAAGAGAGAACCTCAAATCTATGGTTTTCTCGTGCTCCGTTTGTCAGGCGTTACTTATTACTTATCGTTTACGAATGTTCTCCTGGACAACAGTTCATACCACAAACTATATCGGAGTTTTGGTTGATACTCTGTCGATATACAAAGTTCGGTATCGAACCGACTGTCTGACATCTGCGGGTTTGAGTGTGAGGAGTAAGTGCGCTTGGTTGCTAGCCGAAGGGGACCGGCTTCGATTCACCACCGGGAACTGGGCGTTGTGTCGTTCATATCTTCATACAATCATAGCTGAGACGAAACTCGCCTGCATATCACCACATTCCTTTTTGTCAAACAGCAAACAGTAATTTCTGGCATAAAATTCATTTCAGACGCCTGTATCCCTTCTCGATGTTGTATTTCTCCCGGACATAAGCGCAGCAGATCGTTGTGGGAGGAAAGACATCCCTGTCGTGTAATCCGGTTTCCGAGGTTTCCTGCAGTTCTCCACATCACGTGGCCTGATTACTGGCTGAGTCCCTCAGGAAAGCACGACAGTTCCGCTCCCCGCATTCTTTATAGTGTGGACTAACTCCTCCTCCGTCCTTAATGCCTACGTTGTTGAAGGAACGTCGCAGTCTGTTCGTTCTGGTTTCCCTTACGTAGAGAAGGTTAGTACGGAATGTCTCTCCAGGAGGGTAACAACCTGGTGGCAGCGCTCAGGAAGCTGAGACGTGACATTTTATTTATGGGTGCTGCGTTTCACTCGCAAAAAAAAAGGTTCAAAACTGTTGGTCGCGCGCTGCGCTGTTCCGGCTCCTGCAGCATTCTCGAGACACTGACGCCTGATTTATTTTCGGCAAATTAGACTCCGATGATGAATACGCTCGGTAGGTTGGAAACGTCATCAAGCAAAAAAGTTGTTTCGGACGTCCTCTCCCGCATTGCGATATTACCCACAACGAAGACATCCTTCCACCGTATTTTTCGAGGAAAACTGTTACGTATTAGCCACGAATAAATTTAATAAGCTCACCGAACATAATATTAGTGACTCTTTTAAAGCGCTCACTGGTGCCTTTGCAGCGCTCTAGATACTCACGTGACAATCCAGCGCTGACGTAAGTCATGTCTGCTAAGTGGTGTGTGTGTGCCGGTCGGTTGTGTGGAAACAGCACAGTTTGTAAGGTGTCAGGCAAATCCAACACCTTCCATGAAAACCCTGACATAATAAGCAAATCGTGTAGTATGCCACATTAAATTAACCAAAGTAATAAGAGTAACGAGTGAGCAAATGGAATACCACAGACTAACACAAGAATGCCTAAATGCATGTCATACCTTCCCATCGTGAGACAGACGCAGTTCCGAGGGGAGAAACCAGAACAGAAGCCGAGAGCAGAACCGTGTTAAGCTAGAAGGCCCTACGATAAGGGACGGACTGGACACCCACGCCGCCAGCTAACCACTAGGGCCACACCACCTGCAAGTTTTAGTGTGAGACTTTTTCGCTTCTCTGTTACGTTGCAAACTTTAACAACATTGCCCCACCACGAAAAGTATAACGTTTCTCATTGGATAGACAGAATTTTTGTAGGCAGAGCTTAAGGTTAACATTGAGACCCTGATTGGTCAGATGAAAACACAGCCAGATAGTCTTTCTTAAACCAACTTCGGTAAATGGTAGTAAGGAGAAGTTAGTTCCGAAACGGCGAGTGGATGGCTGCTGCGCCGGCCGTCGCCCCCTAAAGAACACCAACAAGGCAATGAACGCACGCGATGCCGCATAAAGCTTCATTCAGAATTGCAGAAGTCTCATCTGTTATACCTCCTTTTTGCGTAATACTAGTGCCGATCGTCAATTAAAGCTCATCGTGTTCACATTTGCCACTTGAAGTAAAAATCTGAAACGCGATGCCGGCCGCGGTGGTCTCGTGGTTCTAGGCGCGTAGTCCGGAACCGTGCGACTGCTACGGTCGCAGGTTCGAATCCTGCCTCGGGCATGGATGTGTGTGATGTCCCTAGGTTAGTTAGGTTTAAGTAGTTCTAAGTTCTAGGGGACTAATGACCACAGCAGTTGAGTCCCATAGTGCTCAGAGCCATTTGAACCATTTTTTTTTTTTTTTACGTACATCTGGAATCGCATGCCTCGCAAAAGGCCATTGCCCATACAGCGACAGTCCAAATAACAAAGAAACTCGACAGTAGATGACTGGAGCCGTTTAGTATAGTTGGATGAATCACGTTTTCGCCACTCTTTTTAATGAGGCCAGGTGTCGAGTGCGGTGACACCTCGCTGAGGTTTTCATCCCGCGGCGTAGTTCAGGCTGGACGTCCTCCTATGATACTTTGGGGATGTTTTCCGAGCATTACTTAAGCACACTCAATCACGAAGAAAGGGATTTCGACAACGAAGTGCTGCCCTTCCATCTCCAACTGCGTGACGAGTGCTCCGTGTTCACTCCCGTCTCATAAAAGCTCCTTTCGAGTTTCTCTCTCCAGGTTGCTACATGTAGTCCTCTAGCGCGTGCGCCCATGACGCTTTCTGCCACAAGTGCATATTATCTTAACCTCCAGCTAGCAAGTGTTCCATTGCATTTAGCGCGAAAGTCAATTCCTGTTAAGTTTCAGCTGTCACTGCTGCATCAGCAGTGAAACGTACTGAGCTAATTATCTGTGTCTGACAAATAACAGCAGTTCTTTAATTCCCAAGTCAGTGGACAAATAAACGTCAGCGGTGACAGTGAACTTGGCTTACATCTTTCCTGATTTCGACTTACACAAATCTGTCAAACCAGACTATTCTGATTCGCTATGACGAAAAACTGGATTTCCATCTCCCTACCAGAAAAGGAAAATCATTTTACTTCATTCCAGATTTGAAAACGGTTTTCCATGTTCATAGTGCCACAATAAGCACCAAAGTATGACTTTCGCATTTCGAATGTGCTTCTCCATTCAATACACACACACACACACACACACACACACACACACACACACACACACACACACACACACACCACACAGTGGCTTCACGGTGTCTTTATGCACGTCAGTCACTTGCAGTAAACAGAAGACGATCACTTTCTTTCATCAAATCTAAGGCGAGGCGCCAGAACTGATCAGATGAATTTGACGAAAGATAACATTTGACAAAAGTTTCCTATTGCACTACATCAAATACATTTGACAACGTAACTTCGTCATAAAAATTTGATACTATAATACGGAACTTCCTTCTGCTCTGCAGAAGTGTTGCGTTGAACGGATAGGGCTGGGCGCCGCTTATTAGACGCCAGTTTTTTCTCACTGCAGTATTTTCCTGGCCATGGACCTCCGGCATGATGACCGCCAAGATCCGACGCTACGTGCAATTAGCGGAACAGCGTATTCCTATCGCGTTGTCTCTGTTTCAGCTCAGGCCTCTCATATTTTAGTTTCAACGCCAACATTAAAACTTTATACCACTGTAGCTATGTTTCAAATAGCCTTCCAATACCGGAAAGTGTAGCGTTCCATTAGAAAAAACCTTTATATTTTTTTTATTTTTATTTTTATTTTTATTTTTTTATTTTTTTTTTTTTATTTTTTTTATTTTTTTTTTTTTTTTTTTTTTTTTTGTTGACAAGAAAGAGTATCAACCATTGAACCGTCCTTTGCGACTTATCCTGTTCATTCCATACTACGATTATTGTGTTTCAATACTACTTTCGCCTAAGGAGAGAATAGATAATAGATTTTCCCCGTAATCCGAAGAAATAAGCCAATAAATAATTTTCCATCGTTTCATTCTGAGCAGAAAGAGTACAGCTGTAAAGGGTAAAGGAATTTGATCTCCTAGCCTTTTGAATGTCAGGAGAATATCTTAGACGCTGTAACACCTCGCTCGATCGGTGGGGGATAACATATGCGAGTATACTGTAATGTGAGCTACTCAGCTCTTTTAGGGCAACAGCAAGATGCAGAGAACTGCGACCTCCCTATCTTTCCCAGCTAGCTGAAGCCCTCCGTTTGCATGCCACATAATAACATGTATGCGATATTCTCCCAGGCTACCCTGAACAAAAAATTTATTTGGTTCTCTTTTTCCGAGTGAACCTTCATCCAACTTAAATGAAGACACACTAAGAACTCTGTATGTTTCTTTTTTTATTGAGGAACTAGCCATGTAGACACCATTACCACGTACGCGACTGGTTTGTGTTTGGCGGACAAAAGCCAACAATCTGGACGTCGACAAGTCCTAATTCCATATCTATGATGTCTCACTTTCCTCGCATTTAATAGTAGCGCATCTTGTTTCGGAAGGCGACCTGTTTGAAAAACTGAAGACAGTGGTCGGCCACTGTGACCGGTGCGATTCTAGGCGCTTCAGTCCGGAACCGCGCTGCTGCTACGGTCGCAGGTTCGAAACCTGCCTCAGGTATGGATGTGTGTGATGTCCTTAGGTTAGTTAGGTTTAAGTAGTTCCAATCTAAGGGACTGATGACCTCAGATGTTAAGTCCCATAGTGCTTTAGAGCCATATGAATCACTTTTTTTCTACTGTTTCCAATACAGTTGAAGTCAGAGAGTATGGCATAGGCAAAAGATGGTAATAGTTCGATTCCATAGGCACAGAATCTATGGATTAAGATGCTATCGAACTGAAATTAAGAATAATGACCCCATCAGAATTTTTTAGTTCTTTTTTTCTACGAAACGACATCCATTTACTGAGATTTTTAATCAATACTTTTATTTCGCAAACTTCCCCCCGCGCTCATCGTTGGTCCAAGTTGCCACAGGACACTGTCCCGCCCGCCCACCCACCACCCATTGCTGGCCCGCCCCTGCCCTGCCTCTGATCCAGGGCCGGCAGCGTCTGTTCTCCTGCACCAGAGGCGCTGCGTTACCTTCGGACAGGCCTGTCTCCTCCGCTGTCGTTATGACCCTGAGTGTAGTCTGTCTCAGTTCTCCGACCAAGGAAAAGTCCTTGGCGGTGCCGGGGTCACTCACATACAGCGACATTCACTTACATAGGTAGATTGTATCTCACAAAAAAATATTGCCGTACTGCCGTTTTCTAACAAAACCACTTCAAAGAACAGGCCCCAACAATTCACTTCAGAGACTGACTGTAGAGCGTCCAAAGGACAGATGTCGCATTAACAGATCTAACAGGACAAGTTTACCGGCAATGGCTTCCAAGAGAGAAAATTCAAGGGAATTTTTCTTATTAAACTGTCTCCTATATTTAGACCATAATCCAAATGAACTAGCTTGGGGGACTGAACTTTCGATTTGGCTGCCCACTCATAAGTGTCAGGAACTAACTGTGCGACAGTTACGAACTAATGCCCATTCACTTCATCAACTTTTACGTGGAGAACAAAGTAATTTCTGTGTCTGTCGGTGATCTGTATAATTATGTGAAAATTACTAAGCTGCACTGTGGTTCGAATTCAACATCGTCAAGCACTACTAACATAATAGTCTTGTGTGCCTTCAAAAGAATCCTCAGAGCGATGATTTCCTTAATAAATCAAAGGCTTCTACTTGTTACTGGTTATCAGAATGCCCTGCAGGTAAGCATATTGAGGAAAGATTGTCTGTGGTACCCCCCAAAAAGATTTTTCCATGTATCTGGATTTGTCGTGGTGTGTTCAGTCAATGGATCTCCCGAGCATCAACACCCAATCACATGAATTAGTGTTTCCAGTAAGAAAACCCTGCCGTATGAAAATTATGACGTCAGAGTGCAAGAGGTAATTTGACTCATGCGTGGACCAGTTACATGAACAGAAATGTGATGGCGCATAAAGAAATGACCCAGTCAGTCGGCTTTCGGCCGTGGTCGCGTGCGGACCGGCTCCGCGCGCCGGACAGCGCACCGTAGTTTGTTTACTTCCGCGTCGCGGTATTTCGTGTTGTGTAGCGTCCATTTCTATTGCACCTCATGGCGCACTGTTACCGCCGAGCGACACTTAAAGTAACATTCCAAGCCGAACACGCTAGACCACGCGCTTTTGAAATTGAGCAATTCATTCGCGAAGAGCTACGTCTGGACCCTCAGGAAGTGATAGGTACTCATTTCTCTATCACTAGCAGCATCGTCTATATTAAGATGACGACGGAGGAAGCGTGTGCTAACGTAGTTCGACAACACGCACGCGGACTCAAGTTCAAACATTCTGACGGGCATATTGGAGAGGTGACGGTCGATCACGCTGGTTTCGGACTTCGAACAATCCGGGTTTTTGAGCTCCCTTTCGAAGTGCCGCAAGATGTGGTCGTCGAAGCTTTCCGACCCTATGGCAATGTTGTGGGGCACATCGCGGAGAAATGGCAGACATTCACGACATACAACGTGTTGAATGGTGTCCGCCAAATCAAAATCGAACTCTCCAAACATGTACCATCCTATCTGCTGATAGGTGGCGTGCGAGCCATCGTTATGTATGATGGCCAGCCGCGGACGTGTACCGGTTGCGGACAGGAGGGCCATGTTCGGTCAGAATGTCTCCGCCGACGTTTGCTCCAGGTCCCGACCAGTGACTCAGCTCCCAAAGTGACGGCCGCTTCTTTACCAGATAGCTACGCCACAGCCGTACGCAGCCCCGATGCGTCACTTCAGGAAGCACCTCTTCTCCACCCGGCACTCCCCACTGGAAATGACGGTGTTGCCATGGCCTCACCGGCACCATCTCCTCTGACGGCTACGACACCACCAACTCTCCAGAGCTCGATGGACATCGACGCGAATGCGGTGCCTACCTCTGCCTTTCTTCAGACTGGCGCGACCTCGGACATCGAACATCTACATTCTGATTCAGAACAGCACCTCCGAAAGCAACGGTCGCCCAGAAAACGGAAGAAGAGGAGTCAAACGCCATCTGACGACACACTTCTTCATGTGGCATCACAGGCAGTGGAGCTGATACACGACAGTGATCTCCCTTCGAGCGTTCTGACGACAGGAGAGGCTGCTCCTGATGTCCCATCTGAAGAACGATCTCACACGAATATGACGGATTCCAAGGAGGGTGCCTCCCTGGACCCCACTACAGCAGCGTCGCTACAACTCGCCCTCGAGGAGTGTGACAGTCGCTCACCGTCTGTTCCAGTCTCCTGGGCTGATGATATCGACGAAGGAGCAGTTCGAGATGGTGGTCCTCCCATCAGGCAGTGCCCCATGGAGGTGCCTGACCCACCTTCCAGCCAGTGATTACGACAACGGTGACTACGTCAGATGTTACACGCCAGCCAGACATCTCTACCGGAACATCTGTGCCAATGGTGGGAGCACGCCCCCAACATTACCGCATAGCGACGATGAATCTGGCCACCATTCGGGCCCCCCATAAACTGGCAATGTTTCGTGAGACCATTTATGCTGCTGATGTCGACATTGCCCTCCTCCAAGAAGTGTTTGTCGCCGATTTCCATGCCCCCACTGGCTACGTGGCACACATCTCCCATGCTTCTGACAACGGTAGTGGAGTTGCCATCCTCCTCCGTTCTGGACTCCCTGCTGAAGATGTAGTGTACCTTGCTAATGCTAGGGGTATGGCTCTCACGCTGTTCGGCGTCCGTATCCTCAATGTATATGCGCCGTCCGGCTCCAGTCGACGTCGTGATCGACACACTTTCTTTGCTGACGAGGTAACGCCGCTGTTTGAGGGTCCCCTAGATGATATGGTCCTCGGTGGCGATTTCAACTCCACGCAAAGGCCTGAAGATCAATTACCGCATCATTCCCCTTGTGCGGCCCTCTCCGTCATCATCGACAGACTCCAGCTTGTTGACACATGGACAAAGGTGCATGGCACCCGTGCAGGTTTCACATATTATACGGCGCATTCATCTAGTCGTCTCGATCGTATATACCTCACACGTTCCCTTGCTGCCGACACTCGGCATGCCGAAGTATGGCCTCTGGCTTTCTCTGACCATGACGCCTACATCTGCGATGTCGTCCTCGCCCGCCAACAAGTGTGGCACAGCCGCGGCTTGTGGAAATTCAACGTTTCCCACCTGACTGTCCCTGACTGCCGACGAATCGTTGAGGATGCGTGGGCCCTCTGTCATCGTCGTCGCCCCGCCTACGCATCCACCTTATCGTGGTGGGTATCATGCGCGAAACCAGCTCTGCGCAGGGCGCTGATAGGATATGGCAAAGACTTCAAAGCCTGGCAAGCGAGCACCATGGACTTTTATTATGCAGTCCTTCGTGACTGCACTTCGATGGCCTTCTCTCCTGATCGTCAGATGATGGTGCATCGTGCTAAAGCGCAGATCACTTCCCTCACGCGACGGCGCTTAGAAGGGACTCTTGTCAGATCCTGCACCCGTGACCATATACCTCATGAAACGCCATCGATGTACCACCTTCTCAGGGAACGCCGACGTCGTCGTCGAACCCTCATCCACGATCTCACAGATGCGGAAGGACGACGACACACTACGCAATGCGACATTGGTCACGCTTTTTATTCTCATTTCCGTCAACTGTTCGCTGCCGTCCCTCATCCCCCGACCTTAATTGAGGAGGTGGCAGCAATGACTGTCAACACCATGCCAGAGGATGTGGCTCAAGAACTTCAGGAACAAGTGACCTCTGATGAAGTCCTAGATGCAATCAAGGTGGGGGCTGCCAACAAGTCCCCTGGACCTGACGGCCTCCCCCTCGACTTTTACAAGTATTTTAGCTACCTTTTGTTACCTGCTTGGACGTCCATCTGTCGTGAATTGATGTCACCCACAACGATGATCCCAGCCACCTTCCTTGATGGGGTCATCATCCTGGTCCCTAAGCCACATGGGCGATCACGGATCTGTGATTACCGGCCCATCACTCTACTCAACAGTGACATGAAAATTTTCACCCGTTTGTTGGCCTCACGCCTCAAGAAGGCAGCAAGATCCGTCACCTCCCTTGATCAGACTTCGTTGGGCGGTGACAACAACATCCATACGGCCCTTTGCCGTTATAGGGACATGATTGCGCTCGCGCGCTCGCGACATTTACCTGGCGCATTGGCATCGCTTGACTTCCGTCAAGCTTTCGACCGTGTCGACCATACTTTTCTGAAATCGGTCCTCCAACACATGGGTTTTCCGGTTCGTACAATCACCGTGGTAATGCGGCTCTTGAGCGGCGCAACTTCAAGAATACTCTGTAATGGTCGCCTCACCGCGCCTCTAGCGATCGAGCGCTCTGTCCGACAGGGATGCCCACTTTCCACGATACTATATGCTTTTGCATTAGAGCCCCTCCTACAGGGGCTTCGCCAACGCCTGGTGGGCCTGACATTGCATGGGCACCGCTTCTGTTGTACAGCCTATGCTGACGATCTAGTCCTCTACCTCCGCAATGAAGACGATGTTCGCGCTGCTCTGACTTGGGTGACGACTTATGGGGAGGCATCGGGCAGTTCTCTTAACATTTCCAAATCGAAGGTTCTGCTCATTGGTGAGGGTCTACCAGAAAGATCTGTCGCTCCTCTAAGTGTGGCCACCAGCGTCCGCTGCTTGGGCATTGATTTTATGAATGACCTCCGTCGCTCAGCGGCAACCAACGGTCGACGTCTCCTACAAACGATCAGGGCTGGCCTTGTGGATCACCGGCTTCGATCCCTCGACATTATACAGCGCGCGCAATACGTGAATGTTTATCACGCCTCACGCATCCCCCATGTGGCACAAGTGTTCCCGGTTCCGATTACCCTCGCACGTCGTATGTTGATGGCGATGGGATCCTTTGTCTGTGCCGGGATGTTATTTAAAGTTCAATATTCCTCCCTTGCCCTCCCGCGGGAGCGTGGTGGAGTGGGCTTATTCCATGTGCCAGACAGAGTTACCGCACTTTTTGTTAGCTCCCAACTGAAAGTCTGGCGTCGCTGCCCGACGAGCCTGACCGGACTGCTTTTGCGTGAATACGCACCAGTCTCCATGTCAGCCCCGGTCATGTTATCCGACATTCCACCCCCCTTTTATCACTTTCGGTACTTCTTCTTTGAAATCAGTTACATTCTGCACTCCTTACCCCTTCTCCGTATACTCCAGACAAAGACTGTATACGACACCTTACAAATGTGTCAAACCCCCAACCCCATTGAACACAAGTTTCCCCAGATCATATGGCGCCGTGTGTGGAAAGCAGTGCATGCTGGTTACCTCGACACCAGCGTTCAGTCCACCTGGTATATCACCGTCAATGGCAAACAGGTCAACCAGTCTCGTTTGCATCGTATCCGCCTTGCTGACACACCACTCTGTGTTCACTGTGGTGTAGAGGACACGGACGCTCATCGGTTCTCATGTGGTCCGTCTGCTGACGTCTGGAGGCTCGCGCAGCGTATCCTGGCTTTCCTCACCCGACAGCCGCCTGCTCAGATTATTTTCCTGACGCTTCTATTCCCGGATGTGATTCATTACCCCACAACAAAAACTAATGCCGTGAATTGGATACGCGGTCATACAGTCCGCTACCTTTTTGGGCCCGATGAGAAATCAGAACTAGGTTATTGGACGTACCTTAACGATCGACATTGTGCACTTGTTCGCAACCCCAGATACAAGCAGTTCTTTTCCAATTTTCTACGGAGCGCCTTTCATGACCCGCCTTCCAGCTGGAACGTCCAAGCCATGAGATGCTGATGCTTTTTTGCCGATATGATGTTGTGAACTTACTACACACGGAATCCCCACTAAAATTTCGAGAAGACACGTTAGGATGTTCCGCCAATCAGACGGCGCAAGCGACTCCTAGAATTCTGGTGCAACGACTGCCATAATACAAAAAAATGAATAAATAATAAACATACATACAAAAAAACCAAAGAAAAATAAAGAAAACAAAAATGCAATACAATAAACTAAAAAAAAAAAAGTTCCTGTTCACAACAAATTTCATTTTTTTATCGCTACTCTCTATGTTTCTTCCCCCCTACTTTCTTCCTTTCCTACACCTTTGCAGTAATAGGTTAGTTGTTTTGGAATAGGTGTAGATAGGTGCCAACGCCTGAAGAGGTGCATTTAATTTTATTTTTTTGTTAGAATACAAGTGGCGGTGGCAAATAGACATTTTTTTTGTAGTTTTTCCTTTCCTGTCCAGATAAAAAAAAGGGGGTAGCGTCTTATTAGAAAAAAAAAAGATGGTAGAGCACTTGCCCGCGAAAGACAAAGGTCCCGAGTTCGAGTCTCGGTCAAAAAAAAAAAAAAAAAAAAAAGTGGATACACCGGTTCCCGTCAGATAACCGAAGTTTAGCGCTGTCGGGCGTGGCCAGCACTTGGAGGGGTGACCATCTGGGCCCCCCTACGCTGTTGCCATTTTTCTGGGTGCACTCAGCCTCGTGGTCCCAATTGAGGAGCTACTCGACCGAATAGTAGCGGCTCCGGTCAAAGAATACCATGACGATCCGGGCAGCGGGGTGCTGACCACACGCTCCTCCTATCCGCATCCTCAGTTGAGGACGACACGGCGGTCGGATGGTCCCGATGGGCCACTTGTGGCCTGAAGACGGAGTGCTATGCTACAAGGAAATGAAGTTTATTGAGCACATTCTATGAAAAACCAAAGTATCAATATATGTGTGAGTTACGGGCTATAACTCGGGTGAGGAATAAGATCCCCATGAAGTTCTATGAGCTCCTCTCGGGTGCGCAGACTTGTGTGAGGGTATGACTGTCATGGAGGTGGAAAGGTCAGTTCGGGATTTTGTTCAAAATGGCTCTAAGCACTATGGGACTTAACATCTGAGGTAATTATCCCCTAGGACTTAGAACTACTTCAACCTAACTAACCTAAGGGCATCATACACATCCATGCCCGAGGCAGGATTCGAACCTGCGACCGTAGCAGCAGCGCGGTTCCGGACTGAAGCGCCTAGAACCGCTCGGCCACAGCGACCGGCTCGGGATTTTGTCCCTACGAATCGTTTCTTCACTTCCCTAGGATAGAACAATACACTTGAGAGTTGATCGTTGCACCACGAGAGAAGACATCAGACACAAAATATCAGCTCCAGAATCTCAGCAAACTGTCGCCATGACTTTACCGGTGTGTGGTGCCACTCCATGGATTTCCGTTTTGTTTCCAGTCCGAAGTAACGAACTCATGTTTCATCGTATGTGACGATTCTCAACAAAAACCTACGAACATCAGCATCTTAAAATGATAGCAGTCTGTACAGATGGTCCTTCGTTCTATTAGGAGGCGAGGAACCCAGGGGGCACATAGCTTTGGGTGCCCCAAATGGTGGATGAATATGTCTGTACTACCAGTAGGGACGTCAGTTGTGCACTGATATGTCTTATTGTGATACATCGATCATGCGCTTTGTGCAGCACACGTTTCCTCTTCCAACGAAAAGTTACCTTGGCAAGTTGAGGTAACGTACGCTTAAATCGCAAAAGTTGGTGGTGGGTGACGGATACGTGTTGTTGTCGTCAGTCGCTGTCATACGGTCAGTCTTTGTTGTTAAGTTGTGCCATCACGAGAAATTATGCCAAAAGGCATTAATGAATTGAAATACCAAAATACGTTAGGATCGTTATGGGTAAAAAGAACTGGCGATTGATGCAAAGAGTAAAATTTGCTGAACTTAGCTTTGTAAGAAAGTTAATAGGATGATCCTTGCAACTCATGTTTTCCTCAGTATACACAATGGAAAATTCGCGACATTCGGCCGTGTTAGATGACTCTCGTCGGTGATATATTACTTGTTGTACAGAATGAAGTATCATGTATTCCTTTAAGTAATTACATGAAAATAATTATTAACGACCTTTTTTTGTTGCTATCTAAGCAGCATGATTAATTGTACCTTCTTGAGACTGCGTTAAAGTATATACGAGGGTTGCAACTATTTATTTACAGCTCGTAGAAAATTGATACATGTTTCAAAGTTTTACTGTCGTTTAAAATAGTCACCAGCATTGTGAATAACCCGATACCAGCGATGTGGGAGTCGTAGGATACTCTTAGCAGTGCCAGTTGTGTTGACAGTTCGAGCGGCGCGGTCTATTGCCCGACGAATTTGTAGCAGTTCTGAAGCAAATGCCGTGAAGTGTTTCCTTCATTTTAGAAATCGAATTGAACTCACGAGGGCTTAAGTCAGGGGAGTGCAGTAGGTGGTATAGCACTTAGCAACCCCATCAGTCAAACGAATCAGTAACAGCTTGCGCTGTACGTGCTTGAGCATTGTCCTGCAAAATGATGGTCAGGTCCTGCAGAAAGTGTCAACATTTCTTTCTCTACCCTGTTCATTTTTGGAACTCAACCTACGATCGGCTTCGAGACAGAAGTGATGACACTTTCTGCAGGATCTGACCATCATTTTGCAGGACAATGCCCAAGCACGTACAGTGCAGGTTGTTACTTATTTGTCTGACTGTGGGGCTCCTAAATGCTGTACCACCTACTGCACTCCGCTGACTTAAGCCCACGTGAGTTCAACTCGATTTCTAAACTGAAGGAAACACTTCACGGCATTCGGTTCGGAACTGCTAAAAATTCCCCGGGCAATGGACAGCGCCGCTCGAACTGTCAAAACAACTGGAATTGCTAAGAGTATCATACGACTTCCACATCTCTGGCAACGGGGTATACACAATGCTGGTGACTACTCTGAAGGTCAGTAAAACTTCGAAACACGTACCTATTTTGTACGAGCTGTGAATAAATAGTTGCCACTGTTAAAGCTCCAACCCTCGTATCATGTCTGACATATGTCGAGTGGTGGCTGAGCTGTACAAGGAAGAAGAGTGGTACCAAAACTGAACCCTGTGGGGAAAGACAGAAACATACCACAAATGACTGCCGCTACTCAAACGCTTGTGACGAAAGGGACTGAATGAGGCAGTTGCGCAGCACTATTCTGAAAATTGTCAGGATGACTTGACCAAAACAATAGAGCATGTAATGCCTGTGTATGGGTGTAAAACCTTTCCCGAGCGTGCGCAGTGCTGTATTGAGCTCCTACATTTACTTTTGTAATGAGGAGCGGAACGCTGTTCCTGGCGATACACATCTGCTAGCCGTGTAGGCAGACAGCTCACGGCAATCCGCTTCCGCAGATGGGATCGGTACAAATTTCTCTGGAGCCAGCGACCTACCCGCGGCCGGTGCGATTGACTTGTACAAATGTGCTGCGGCTACGCGGCCGAAAAGGGCAGAGCCTCCTCCCGTACCGGGGAAGCCGAGATAAGCAGGCCAACGGCGGAGCGGCACGGCGACTGTTTTGAAATGCTAACGAGACCAGCTGGAAGCGGCTGATTGACAACGCGGACGCACGCGGAACTACCATAGGAGCACACACGGCACGCCGCGGTTCTGCCGACGGCTGCCCTTCCTTATCTAGCCTAGCGCGCACTCGCGCCTCTGTTAACTTTTATAGCTCTCGCGCCCGCGTCGGTAATTGTTTACCGAGTGGCCGTCGGCGACCTTTATATCTTCATTTTTACCGACAGCGGGGCGCTAACTTTTATAGCCGCATTGTCTTCCGACGTGTGCGCCGCGTCTGGCAGTTAATTCCTCTCGCCGGCGGATTATTCACAGAGCCGCAGAGTCGGAGCCAGGGGGCGGATATCGGCTAGGGTGCAACGAACCGGCGGCGGTCACAGCACTCGGACGTTTGTTATTGACCGGCCGACCGCCAGGCACTCTGCAAAAAGCGAGAGAGGCCTCGGCCAGCCAAATCGGCGAGCAACTCTTTTGGAGGTGCCTTAGAAAGATTAATGAGCGCTTTCCGCACAGTCATAGCCGCCGGGATAAAATCACTCCGGCTCAGCCGAGGGCTCTCGCTCTATTTCTTTCGATAAGCTGCCGGGGAGATGCGTCTCACGACCTAACCTGTTGCAAAATGATACAGCGCCTCCGAATGGACGCCAGCCTCTCTCGTACAACGCAGCCTTTGTGTCCTCGGTGGTTTTGTTTTTTGGCTGTCAGGACGTGGTCCAAGGCGCATTTCTTGCCCTAACGTTCCATCTCCTAATGGCGGAGACATCACAAGTGATTATAAAGCCACTAGTAGTAGTTTCTAGCTTAAACAAACCTAGCAATTCACTGAATGTCAGGTAGCGGATTAGCGCCGTCGTACGTTACGAAGGTTGTAGTGGGGAACAGCACTAAGACCACACCTTGTCTAGTTTCAATCCTTCATTTCTTTAAGCTGCCTTTTATGATTTTGAGTTTTCTATGGCCTCTCCGTAGATCCTAACACAGTAACGAGTGGGTCTTGATAAAACGATAGCATCGGGGACACCAATTTGTTGATCCCCTGGTCCCACTGAATGATACGCTGCAGCCCACTTGTCTGTATTTCCCAGACGAAAATCAATCTTATGTTCCTTAAGCTTAGTGTCAATGCCTCTTTATTTAATTACTATGTACATTTGACTGTATGTGCTACTCCTTTTGTGGCAAGTAGTGGGCTAAGATATTTTCGCAGTCTTCAAATACTGACGCACCTCTCTTGTTAATATACTGTGTCAGCAGTGTGACTGTTTTTACGAATGGGAGGAAAACTCACCCTAATACTGAGCACTTCTCCTGGGTCACCCTGTATAGGCAAGCAGAGACTGCTTCACGCGTGCCCCGAGTACTGCCTCCGTTGTAAACAATACCAGCAGCACCACACGTAGCGAAGGCAAACAAAAACAACGTTTCGCTGCCGTTAACAATCGTCAAAATATTCTGGTGGTCGAATCAAAGAACGTCGCGTTTAAATGCGGGACGAGGTGCTCAGAGGATAGCCCTTTGTCCCTTTGAAAAACATGGTAACACAATCTAATTTCAATAGACTCCAGGGGAACACGATCCCATCATCTGGAAGCGACAGCAAATATTACATCAACTTAGCTTGAATATCCGGTTATAATCCCTACAAAACTTATTTCGCTCGAAAAAGCTACGAACTCAGCTCCGCACCGAATTCGGCTCTCGAAACTCCTTGTGCCACGCATGTAAAAGACTTGATAGGTGCAGTAGGTTTATTATTTAAATAATTATTGATGTAATTATACGCTTTCCGAAAGTATGTTTTGTGATGAACGAAATTAAAATGGTGTAGGTTTGGGAGGAAAGTGCTCCCAGACCGATGGTCAGCCGACTGGTGTAAAAACACCCGGCGAGCGTCGCTTGAGCGTGCTCTGAGCCACAGTGAAAGCTGTATTGTCAGTAATTATTATCATGTTTAGCCAGGTGAAAGTTTTGCTATCAAAAGTTATTACTATGGCAACAGAAGTATGGAAATGTTAAAGCACTATCTCTGGCAATATTGTTATGTGTACTTTTTTCTAAAAATTGCTAGGCCGTCTAGTCAGACTTTACTACCGTCACCATATAATCTGATACGTAGCAGTACAACTTATATTATGAAAACCTTTATTCCGACACGTCAGTATTCAAGCATTTTCTGGAAATTTCTACTGTCGAAAATTTCGGTATTTTAATAGAAACAAAAAAGCAGAAATTACTCTTCCTACAAAATACGAAAAATCAATTCTCTCGTATCGGACAATATTTTCAAATACTGTCTAACGTCTCCTAACAATTACACTGTAATGCTCCTACAAGCAACAGACAACTTACTTCCTCTTGCCGCTGCAACTGCATGAAAATTCTGCAGCCAGCAATATCGTAAAATAATTCGAAAGAAATACTGTGATCAATGGAGAGTGAAATGCATGGTCACAACCGCTGATGCAACTACCCCTTTTTTCTTTTTTTTGTAGTAATTCAATGGTAAAGAGGGGTTCACTCACCCAGCCTTAAGCGATGTAAGAAATGAAAGGAATGAATAAAACCTTTTAATTTACTATATTCTGAAAATTGACGATTCACACACTGACAAACTTTACTTAGGCCTGCCTTTTCCTTGGACAGTTTGATTAGCAAAAAACTAATTACTGCACAATGTCTGTAGTCAATAACCACATATCTGGTAAGAAGAAACATATAAAAGGTAATTTCAATGTATGCATACACAAAACTGACAGAAACACTAGAGGGCGAAAGCGTGCAACATCTACGTATACAAAAAGGCAAATTACCAAAAAACCTCAATTAATACCAAAATCTGCTCCGGCGCCACTAGCAGGATGAGCGCAGGCTGCGACATCTCCTTACGCGCGGCTTCTCTCCACGCCACTGCGTTGTACTACTCTCAACAACTATTCGCTCGCTACCACTCGCGATAAGAATATCTCAAGCTAAGAGTTCCTGTGTGCACGCAACAGTAGAACCAATAGCCAACTTTCCAAAAAGAGATATTTACATCCACCTTTTAACGTTGTCTCGTGATCCCTCCCGTTACCTCTAGTCTGAAAGGCTACTCTGAATTTCGACCGGAATTATGATGTGGATGGAAGTGCAGCCCCGTGCTTTGCGAGAAAAATCTAGCAAGCCCATGACTAGTAACGTAGTTCTCGATATTCTCGTGGGCATTGAAACTGCGTAGTTTGTAATCTTCGCTGTACAGTACTGTGCATAATCGATCAGTTTTGTCGTGAATGAAACGCTGGCCTTAAATTTAGTTGAATTCTATGTTTTACTGAATGAGCAGCCAGATATTAGCTGAAAATGATAGACATGTCACTGTAAGAGCCACTGTTGAGTGGTACTAAGAGATAGATGCGTTTAACAAAAATTACGTCTGCATTCTGCAAAGTAAGAACAAAGTCTTCCTCTCTGGCGTGTCAGTGCCGGAAATGGTGCACTTAGTAAAGAGTCATTAATATGTTCACAGTTTAATCAAATGGTTCAAATGGCTCTAAGCACTATGGGACTTAACATCTGAGGTCAGCAGTTCGCTAGACTTAGAACTACCGAAACCTAACTAACCTAAGGACATAGCACACATCCATGCCCGAGGCAGGATTCGAACCTGCGACCGTAGCAGCACAGTTTAATCTTCCTATGCAAGTGGCCCATGAAAAACCATATTTGTGTAAAAAGTGATCTAGTCATTCGTCATTTTCACATAATAGTTCTACACCTACGTAATTACTAACAGTCATAAAAATTTCAAGTTCCTGTGTTTAACAGTAGAAGGAACATGAACTCATTAGCTGCTCTGAAACTTCTGAAAATAAAGTTGCGTTTTAATGTTTACTTTTCTCTTAAAGTGACGCTCTAAGTTTTTTGTATTACTTTGGTGTTGTAAAAATCCAAATAAAATTCTAGTTTCAACATCTGTCGAAATAAGGTGTACTTCAGAATTTTTGATACATGAAGCAATTTAAATATCTTAAGCACGGACGGCAGCTCAACAAAATAAGTATGAGGCGATTTAAAATGCATTACGAATATGCTGTCTGCTAAGCTCCCTCATGAGCTATGAATTCTCAACAGGTAATTTCTTTTTATAAACATGCAGAGTCTGAAGTTATGCATTTCTTTAAATTATATGGCATTTTGTATTCAGCAGGAGGTTAGATGGGTTTTCAGTTTCTTACAAGAATTTTGGTATCATCAAACAAAATAAAGTAATTTTTAATTTTTTTTACAGTCTATTAGTTTCGCATGTAGCAAAAACGGTTGCACGAGTAAATAATGCAACACTTTTGTCTCAACACTTTTATGTAGGATTCCAATAACTATATTATTCCCTACGCATTTGGTTACAAAACCTTATTTTCCAGCGCAATGTCTGTTCAGTGCGATGGCCTTACGCCTTCCTATTGGGAGGGTCTGTGTGCCCACTGTCGACGCCGGAGCCAACTTTTTGCTGCATCAGTAACCTCCTCATCGCCCACGGACTGCTTCCCGCAGAGTGCATTCTTCATTGGACCATACAGATGAACGTTCGCACGTCCCAACATCGTGGGAGTCACAGCATGCGGGTGATCGTACAGATATGCGTGACATTGCTGCGATGATGACAACCGTCTCGCAACGACTGGCCGTGTTTTTGTTCACTGCCAGGTCTCCACAGACATTATGCATGCACCTATCCGTATCTGCGATGCTCCGGTATTCCGCCAAAAGAAATTCACTGACAGCTCTCTGCTTGGAACACACCTCTGCGAGACGCACGTGAAAGACAGGTCCTATCGCGTACGTTACACGACTTGACACTGCAGGTCTTACGTGCGTGGCAACCGCCTCCGGCGGGGAGCGAGTAACTGTTTCAGACGATTTCAATAATTACTGTCCGCGTCTTTAAATGCATGCAAGTTCTCCACAACACACGACAAAGTTAAGACCTTTAGTGGCTACATTTTCAGTTACATATTCATTTTACGTGGCCACTGCACGGAGTCGAGCATTAACAGTGTGGTGGATAACCGACTAGTGACGTCACAAGTGTGTGGCAGAGAGCGTATATCTCGTTGGTCCCGGCACCTCCATTACACACGTCTTGTTGAAGATTATGTATAGCGCCGTCGCCTATCGGTACTTCAAAAAACTATAGTGCCTGAAGTGGGAATATTCCACGACGTCCCACAAAAAATTCGGAATTTTGTAAACCGAAACTCGCCGAGAAAAAAAAAGTTGCGTTACTTATTGAACGTCCCTCGATTGATTAAAATTTTTTATTTTCTTTATTAAATTTGCGAATAGAAATCGAACGTTACAACTTTGTCCAAGTACAGGCGTCAAAGGTAGGATTCCGACCTTGCAACTATTTGATACATAACTGCACTGAAGCGCCAAAGAATCTAGTATAGGCATGTGTATTCAAATAAGGAGATATGTAAACAGGCAGAATACGATCGTCCGGTAGGCAAAGCCTATATAAGACAACAAATGTCTGGCGCAGTTGTTAGATCGGTTACTACTGCTACATGGGCAGGTTATCAACATTTAAGTGAATTTGAACGTGGTGTTACAGTCGGCGCACGAGCGATGGGACTCAGCATCTCCGAGGTAGCGATGAAGTGGGGATTTTCGCATACGACCATTTCACGAGTGTACTGTGAATATCAAGAATCCGGTAAAACATCAAATCTCCGACATCGCTGCGGCCGGAAAAAGATCCTCAAAGAAGGGGACCAACGACGACTGAAGAGAATCGCTCAACGTGACAAAAGTGCGACCCTTCAGCAAATTGCTGCAGATTTCATTCCCGGGCCATCAACAAGTGCAATAGTGCGAACCATTCAAGGAAACATCATCGATATCGGCTTTCGAAGCCGAAGGTCCAGTCGTATACCCTTGATAACTGCACGACACAAAGATTCATTCCTCGTCGGTACCCATCAACACCGACACTGGACTGGTGATGACTGGAAACATGTTACCTGGTCGGACGAGTCTCATTTCAAATTGTATCGCGCGCATGGATGAGTCTGGTGTGCAAACACCCTCATGAATGCACAGACCCTGCTCGTCAACAGGGGACTGTACAAGCTTGAGGAAGCTCTGTAATGGTGTGGGGCGTATGAGGTTGGAGTCATATGGCACCCCGATACGTCTAGATACGACTCTGGCAGGTGATACGTACGTAAGCATACTGTCTGATCACCTGCATCCATTCATATCCGTTGCGCATTCCGACGGACTCGGGCAATTGCAGCACGACAGTGTGACACCCAACACGTCCATAATAGCTACAGAG
Source organism: Schistocerca gregaria (assembly GCF_023897955.1). Classification (NCBI taxonomy): domain Eukaryota; kingdom Metazoa; phylum Arthropoda; class Insecta; order Orthoptera; family Acrididae; genus Schistocerca; species Schistocerca gregaria. Next base: position 798,440,385 of record NC_064921.1, on the reverse strand, counting down.
TGGCTCCATGAACATTCTTCTGCGTTTACAGACTTTCGCTGGCCACGAAAGTCCGCAAACATGTGCATTGCTGAGCATATTTGGGATGACTTGCAACGTACTGTTGAGAAGAGATATCCACCCACTCATATCCTTACGCATTTATGGACAGCCCTGCAAGATTCATGGTGTCAATTGCCTCCAGCAATACTTCATCCATGCCACGTCGTGTTGTGGCACTTGTGCGTGCTCCCGGGGGACCTAAACGATATTAGGCAGGTGAACCAGTTCCTTTGCTCTTCAGTATTGAAATACTCGATGTTGTTGTTGTTGTTGTTGTTGTTGTTGTTGTAGTCGTCAGTCCTGGGACTGGTTTGATGCAGCTCTCCATGCTACTCTATCCTATGCAAGATTCTTGATCCCCCAGAACTTACTGCAACCTACATCCTTCTTAATCTGTTTAGTGTCTTCATCTCTTGGTCTCCCACTACGAATCCGGGCGCGGTGGTCTAGCGGTTCTAGGCGCTCAGTCCGGAACCGCGCGAATGCTACGGTCGCAGGTTCGAATCCTGCCTCGGGCATGGATGTGTGTGATGTCTTTATGTTAGTTAGGTTTAAGTAGTTCTAATTTCTAGGGGACTGATGACCACAGATGTTAAGTACCGTAGTCCTCAGAGCCATTTCTCCCACTACGATTTTAACCCTCCACGCTGCCTTGCAATGCTAAATTTGTGATCCCTTGATGCCTCGGAACATGTTGTACCAACCGATCCCTTCTTGTCAAGTTGTGCCACAAATTCCTCTTCTCCCCAATCCTATTCAATACTTCCTCATTAGTTATATGATCTACCTATCTAATCTTTAGCATTCTTCTGTAGCACCACATTTCGAAAGCTTCTATTCTCTTCTTGTCCAAACTATTTATCGTCCATGTTTCACTTCCATACATGGCTACACTCCATTCAAATACTTTCAGAAACGACTTCCTGACACTTCAATCTATACTCGATGTTAACAAATTTCTCTTCTTCAGAAACGCTTTCCTTGCCATTGCCAGTCTACATTTTATATCCTCTCTACTTCAAACTTCATCAGTTATTTTGCTCCCCAAATAGCAAAACTCCTTTACTACTTCAAGTGTCTCATTTCCTAATCTAATTCCCTCAGCATCACCCGATTTAATTTGACTACATTCCATTATCCTCGTTTTGCTTTTGTTGATGTTCATCTTATATCCTCCTTTCAAGACGCTGTCCATTCCGTTCAACTGCTCTTCCAAGTCCTTTACTGTCTCTGACAGAATTACAGTGTCATCGTCGAACCTCAAAGTTTTTATTTCTTCTCCATGGATTTTAATACGTACTCCGAATTTTTCTTTTGTTTCCTTTACTGCTTGCTCTATATACAGATTGAATAACATCGGGGAGAGGCTACAACCCTGTCTCACTCCTTTCCCAACCGCTGCTTCCCTTTCACGCCCCTCGACTCTTATAACTGCCATCTGGTTTCTGTACAAATTGTAAATAGCCTTTCGCTGCCTGTATTTTACCCCTGCCATCTTTAGAATTTGAAAGAGAGTATTCCAGTCAAAGCTTTCTCTAAGTTCACAAATGCTAGAAACGTAGGTTTGCTCGCGATACACTGTCCAAAATGTTAGAAACGTAAACCCTTGTTCAGAGGTGCAGTCGGATGCTGGAGGTCACTGGTGACTTGTTCTGTGGCTCGTTCTGGTTTGCACGCGCCCCTGTGTCGTCTTCCATCGCCACGCACGCAGCGCGCGGGCGCCGCCGCCGCTATGTGGGCCAGCGTGATGGATGCGGCGGCTCGCAGGCCGGCGCCGCTCTGGGCGACAGGCCCGCCTTGTGGCGTCCGGAGGCTGCGAAACGCTACGCGGCGCGCAAAAACCGCGAGCTGTTACATCGCGCAAACTGCTGGCGGCGGCGCCGCAGCGGCCCCACTGTACGCGATATACTGCGCCTGCCCGACCGCGGTCCGCAAGGTGTGGCGGTTCACCACCCTGCTCCGGCCTGCTGTGCAGTCCTGCCGACTTGCAGGCGCGGCGGACAAACTACGCTGCGGACTGGTTCACAGGTTCACACTGGCAACTTCATTCACAGTACCACTCTCATAGTTCTATACATCCTTACACTTGACAGTGACTACGCTGTTTAGCTGCTCCTAGCACTTAGTATCGCGCCTTTAAGTGTAAAGTCTGGCTTACCGCACACACTGTCTCAAAAATTGAATGACGTACATCTACGTTGATACTTTACAAATCGTACTTAAGTGACTGGCAGAGGGTTCATCGAACCATCTTCACAATAATGCTCTGTTATTCCACTCTCGAACAGCACGCGAACAAATCCTATATCCTTCCGTGCGAGCTCTGATTTCCGTTATTTTGATCCTTTCTCCCCATGTAGGTCGGAGTAAGCAAAATACTCGTATTTTCGCATTCGGAGGAATAAGTCGCTAATTCAAATTTCGTGACAAGATTCCGCCGCAACGGAAAACGCCTTTGTTTTAATGACGACCACCCTAAATCCTGTATCATGTCAGTGACACTGTCTCTTCTATTTCTCGATAGTACAAAACGAGCTGCCCTTCTTTAAAGTTTTTCGATGTACTCCGTCAATCCTATCTGGTAAGGATCCCACACCGCGCTTAAGTACTGTAAAGAAGGAGGGACAAGCGTTGTGTAGGCAGTCTCAAGGTCTGTTACATTTTCTAAGTGTTCTACCAATGAAATGCAGTCTTCGCTTTCCTTTCCCCACAGCATTTCCTATGTGTTCTTCAGAATTTGAGTTGTTCGTAATTGTAATTCCTAGGTATGTAGTTGAATTAACGGCCTGATTTATCGTGTAACCGAAGTTTAACGGATTCCTTTTAGCACTCATATGGATGATCTCATATTTTCGTTATTTAGGGTCAACTGCTAACTTTCGCACCATACATAAATCATTTCTAAATTGTTTTGCAAATTGTTTTAATCTTCTGATGACTTTTTACTAGAAGATAAACGACTACATCATCTGCAAACAACCTCAGATTGTCTCCTAAATTGTTTACATAGGTAAGGAACAGCATAGAGCATATAACATTACCTTGGGGAACGCCAGAAATCATTTCTGTTTTACTCGATGACTTCCCGTCAGTTACTATAAACTGTTACCTCTCTGACAGGAGATCACGAATCCAGTTGCGTAACTGAGACGATATTCCAAAAGCATTCTGGAAATCTTGTAATGCGGTATCAGTTTGAAATCCCTTGTCAAAATTACTCAATACTTCGTCTGAGCAAAGAGCTAGTTTTGTTTCGCAAGAACGATGTTTTCTAAAGCCATGTTGACTGTGTGTCAACAGACCGTTCTCTTCGACCTAATTCGTAATGTTCGAACACAACATACGTACGAAAATCTTGCTGCATACCGATGTTAATGCTATGGCCCTGTAATTTATGGATTATCCCATTAACTTTCTTGAATATTGCTGTGATCTGCGCAACTTTCCAATAGACAAGAATGTCAATACAATTATTTGCGTGCAAAATGTCATACATTACACGTGAGAGTGGATATAGAGTTAAAACTACGTAGTAGTCAACAACAAAAATTATGAGAATGGTTTGGCAGTATGGCAAAGTTAAATCATTCATGAAACTAATCGTGGCTGTGAAACCTATTGCAACTAAATAATGTTCTGTATATTTCCACACTATTGAAACGAATCTAAAAGAAGGGTCTGCAGGCTCCTTTTGTAGCACGAGACATTGTTAAGCATGTCAGTACTCCAGGACCAATGATTTTGCTCCATACCTATTTGCCCACATTCCCCAAGATTTGGAGATCCGACAACTACTCGAAAAACAATGTCGCTAACTGCCAATGCGTCGTCTGCAACTGGTACCTACTCGTAACCTCTTCCATAAACAAAGCACATTATCGGGTCTAAAGTCTAAAATAAGGAAAAGGAGACATAAAAGTACCAGACTGAAAGCTTCCACGGCAACGAGCGCCTCGTGCATTAGAAATCACCTGGTTCCGCGTCTGATACGAGACATCTCCTTACCGAGCACGCACTCGCTCACTGCATCGCAATTCCTGAAAGTGACTAAGCCGACTGCAAGCTACTTGCGTACTCCTTGAAAGAATTCTGCTGCCCTTTCAGAGCAACTTTGCTGACGACTGACCGTCACAGACTACCTGTCGGACAGAGATACTCTTAAATCATCGGATCGGCAGTGGCTTTGCCTCAGTGGTAATACAGGTTCCCGTCCGGTCACCGAAGTTAATCGCCGTCGGACTGGACTAGCACTTGGACGGGTGACCATCCAATCTGCCGAGCGCTTCTGGCAAGCGGGATGCGCTCAGCCCTTGTGAGGCAAACTGAAGAGCTACTTGACTGAGAAGTAGCGGCTCCGGTCTCGTCAACTGACATACGGCCGGGAGAGCGGTGAGCTGACCACATGCCCCTCCATGTCCGCATCCAGTGACGTCTTTCGTTTGAAGATGACACGGCGGCCGGTCGGTACCGTTGGGCCTGCATGGCCTGTTTTGGTGGAGTTCAAAACATTGAATCACTCCCATAGACCTTTCCAATTACCGCCTGATCTCCACGACGGCTGCTGTTCGACACCTCGATTTCGTTAGCTCCAAACTGCTCCACGAAATCGTTTTAACATTCAAGCCTTCCAGCAGGTCAGACTCTCGAGAAAAATGCAGGCATTTCGTTGGCGCTTTTCCGTTTCCGTTAATAGGATTCTTCAGCAGCGAGCGCTTCCTGCCTCGGCTTTTCAAAAGCCTCGGAAGATGCTGCCATCAAGGGAAAATCACTCGAACTTAAGCTAGCATAGCAGGCCCCGAACGCAACTCATTTCGGAGGATTAGGGGAAGTCTGGCCCATCATATGTAGGATGGACGACGCATCCTGATGATGAACACTGGAAGTCACCTCTGGTATCCACAATAATCAAAGCGTGACCCAAAGGAGCACACCTGGAGTGACATCTTACACAGTGTGTCAATGTTTTGAAAAAGTTTCAGGTACTCAAGAAATGTGTTAGTATCCTTGAAATTTTCCAAAAAAAGATATTTTTTGTTCGTCTTCTGACTTGTTTCTTGCGGGCCACCACCATTTCCTTTGCATTGCGAATCATTGTTATGGCCGCAGCAAGGGAGGTTCCATTGTTCCGCTTATTAAAGATTTCTCGTGGTCCGTGTATGTATGGCGCGCGATAAGACTGATAGCTTAAATGCCTCCGTGCTTGTTGTAATTAGTCTGATCCTGTCTTCGCAATCTCTATAAGAGCGGTGCTTAAAGCGCAGTAATATATTCCTAGATTCATCACTTTAAGTTGATTCTAGAAACATTTTAGATAGATTTGCGTCTATGTTCAAGCGTCCCATGGGTCGTACAAACCGTCCGCTTTGTACCTGTACAATGTCTCCTGTTAGTTACTTTGCAGGGTCTCATTCACTTGAGTAGTATTCTAAGAAGGGTTGCATGAACGTTTTGTTTGAAGTCACCTTTGCGAACTGACTGCGTTTCCCTAGTATTATGTCTAGGAACCGTATTATGCTACTGAGACTATTTGGTCGATCCATTTTGTATCCATAGAAACTGTTGTATCCAGGTGTTTTAATGACTTGAAGGTATGACTCTGATGTTCTAGTCAGAGAATAGTACGCTTTTTTCATTTTTTCCCCGTCAGAATAGCGCTTAGACGATACGTCCTCAGTTTTTGTCATTGACATCCATTCGAATCTCTGTCTGCCCCTATAGTTTCTTCGTTCTGCGGATCGCTCTATTGCCGGCCGGAGTGGCCGAGCGGTTCTAGGCGCTTCAGTCTGGAACCGCGCAACCGCTACGGTCGCAGGTTCTAGGAGACTGATGACCTCAGAAGTTAACTCCCATAGTGCTCAGAGCCATTTGATCGCTCTATTACCATAAGAGTTACTCTCTGATTTCTTAACACATGATCTGCACCCTCTCTCTTGCTCTACTCTGTGTTTTACACGTGCTTCTTTCTTCGCCGAAACTGTGGAGAACTTCATTTTGTATCTTGTCTAGTTATTATTCTCTAGTATTAGACTTCGGATGCTCGATTATCTTGTCTTCCGGTTTTTCGCGCAGTCTGTTCTGTTCTCCTGACGTACGTTATCAAAATTCCTTTCTCCACTTAAACCTGGTGGAGACCAGTAGACTCTCTTCCCCTATGATAGGTTGCTCGGTAAATATTTCTTGCTGCGACCGTCGTGCGTTATTGTCTTCGCAAGGTAACAGCATTCCTTAACTTAGTCTTCCACTTCAGGTTTCCGAGGTCGACAGTATCGCAGAGACAGCGTTTTCACGCGCGTAAACCGCCGCACAGGTGTCTGACGTCGCATCGCCTCCGCCGGAGCCCGCGAGAGAAACGGACCCCGCGACGAACTTATGACGTCATATTAATCGCCTTGTCCGCCCTACTTGGCCAACGTTTGGTGCGTGCAACGCCCACGGGAAATCAATATGTCAGTGCAAAGGTACCCACTGAAGCTACTTGTCGTGTGCTGTCGGGAGCCTGCAAGGATTTAAACGCACGGCAAGACCTGTAGTATCAAGAGCTGTGACGTACGCGGCATGGCCTGTTTTTCTCGCGAGCCTCGGCCTCCGCGGAACCACAGCTGGAAGCTAACAGTCTGCGGTGTTTCCAGAATGAGATTTTCACTCTGCAGCGGAGTGTGCGCTGATATGAAACTTCCTTGCACACAGTTTTAATCTGCCAGGAAGTTTCACATCAGCGCACACTCCTCTGACTGAAAATCTCATTCTGGAAACATCCCCCAGGCTGTGACTAAGCCATGTCTCCGCAATATGCTTTCTTTAAGGAGTGCTAGTTCTGCGTGTTTCGCAGGAGAGCTTCTGTAAAGTTTGGAAGGTAGGAGACGAGGTACTGCCAGAAGTAAAGCTGCGAGGACGGGACGTGAGTCGTGTTTGGGTAGCTCAGTTGGTAGAGCACTTGCCCGCGGAAGGCAAAGGTCCAGAGTTCGAGTCTCGGTCCGGCACACAGTTTTAATCTGCCAGGAAGTTTCAGTCTGCGGTGAGTCAGAATGTGGGCCGTCACTGTACGGAGACAAATGCACAGCTTAAGTTTCATCATCCGACCACCGACAGCCCATCCAGTGGCTTCCCGTGTCTTGCCACTGAACGCATACTGTCGTTCGTCAAAGGCAGGCGCGGTCGATGCCGAAGTACAAACAGCGCCTTCGTCACTTGTCGCCGGCCGCAGAACTTGTGGAGGGGGGCCTATCCACGTGTGAGCCGAGGTGAGCATATTGTCCGCAGGAAGGCGGTGCGGCGGCAGGTCGCGTGCCGCGCGGGATTCGGCATCTTTGTATGCAAATGGCCGCGCCGGTCTCTGCTGCTTTATTAGCCGGGCCTCGGTGCACGGAATGGTCCATTGAAACGCCCCCGGACAAATCGCCCATTTCCATAAGACTCGCCGCCTCCCTCTCCCCGAATGTTTACAGATTTCTGCATAAATTATGTGCGAATACATCGGCGGGCGCTATCGCCGCATACGAAACGACCGCCGACCGCGGCGGCGACTTCTTGCCGTGCTGCTGAGGACATTTATTTTTATGTTTTCGATTCGCATGTAAATGTTTCTCGCAATAAAACAGCCTCTCGCCCTCTCTCTCTCTTCTCCTCGTCTTTTCTTTTTTTTTCCCGTGCCTCGCTTCGCCGCCGGGCAACACAGCACACTGCTGGCGAGGAATCTAAAGCGAGCGTGCGTCGCAAATAAAAGCAAAGTAAACACGCTGTTTTGCTTAATGCGATTATGCGCAGCCGCTACACGCGACACGCACGAATGCGCGCGGGCTTAAAACGGATGCAGCGCTGACGTCCGCACCAAACTTGCACGTGGTTTTCTCGACGACTGCTCGACTTCAGCAGCGTGGAGATGTCTACTGTTCGGTCTCTTATCTAAGACTCCTTCAGTTACGGCAAACTGCTTTCTCATAGTCACACAGAAAATACAGAGTTTAACTTACTGATTACCTGGGGCACAATCTAAAGATTTTGTATGACTGTCACTTCATGTCCGGGAAAATCTTACGTGACCGGTTTCTGTTTTTAAACAGTTACTTACTACATTGTCGCTCGAACAGAACATCTGCAGATAACCTAAAACTCCAGTCGCTTCAAGTCAAATCAGTGTACCACAGAAGCCAAACCTAAATATGCTACTCTCTCATACACAGGCCCACTTTCATGCCAAATAGCAAATTTATTTAAAAAGAAAAATATCACATTCAGCTTTTCCACAAAAAATAAATTACAACAAAAAGTAATCCATGATGTAAATACCTCCAAGAGTCCCTACCGTAAATCAGGAATATACAAACTCAAATGCGATACATGCCAAAAATTCTACATTGGACAGACAGGCAGAAGTTTTGAAATTAGATATAAAGCACACATTGATGCTTTAAGACTTTGTAACTTGAACAAATCCGCATTTGCAGCCCATATTGCTGAAGAAACCCATTCAGTGGGAAACATTGAGGACAACGTAAAAAGTTTTACATCTAGCAGAAAAAGGAGTCACTATGAATATATTAGAAGAAATAGAAATACACACACACACACACACACACACACACACAACACACACACACACACACACACACACACACACACACACACACACACACACACACACACACACACACACAAGAACAGCACCCCAGACTATATCCTTAATGAACAAACGGAGTTAGCTAACACCCCTTTCCTGAAAAATTTCCAAAAATTATTTTCCAACCTCCAAAGCAAATAATATTAGTACGCCTATCTGCAGATCAAGTAGCAAATTTATATGTTAGTATATTTCTCATTATGCTAAATTTAATTAAATAATGTTCTATTTTACCTATACAGATATAATTAATGTAACAATATCAACTCAAAAAATCAATGTCTCTGTACTAGTGTAAAATGCATTACAGTTACATAAATGAATATATGATCCTTCCCAAACATAGGACATTATCGTCAAATGTTACGATGTATCACAGCACCTTTGATACTCATCTGTTTGTAAGCTTTTTGTATGTATCAAAACATGTGGAGCGTGATAGAAATCTTCTCAGTGACAAATCTAAAGTGTTCAGTGAGAAAAATTTACGTGTGCAAAAATAATAATGCAGTGGGAATGTATTCACATCTGTTGGACGAATGTTACGAAAACACACTCCAAACCGACATTTCACGTAAGTCACATGCAACGAAAATCTGTAATGCAACCATCTGTGTGTGGCATGTTTATAGTTACGTATTATTTATATTTTAGGACAATTAATCTGTAAAAAAACACACAACATGTCATAAAGAAAGCGTCTAAACCGTCTGAGGATGAATCACAACGATTCGAAACCGGTAACGGTACCCTTTCAATAAAGGAACTGAAAGTAAATTTGTGGCTGGTTGCTGTCCCAACACCATCAACATTTGTCTTCAAACAACAGCCACGGTCTCCATCATGTCATCATATGACAAAATTGCATGTAGTGTCTTTGTAGAAATATGTCACAACATTCACCCCTATTCTTCATTGAGGAGCCAAAGAAACTGGTGCACCTGCCTAATATCGTGTGTGGCCCCCGCGAGCACGCAGAAGTACCTCAACACGACGTGGCATGGAATCGACTAATGTCTGCAGATAAATTAAAACTGTAGTATCTTTGTTGAAATGTGTCATTCATAATTCAGCAAAAATTCGCCCCTGTACTACACTGAAGAGCCAAATAAACTATGCAATTACAATGAAATCCAGATGTTTGGCCGCTTACAGCCGTTGATAAATATCAACGGGGACAATTGAAAATGTGTGCGCCGACCGAGACTCGAACCCGGCATATCCTGCTTACATGGCAGACGCTCTATCCGTCTGAGCCACCGAGGGCATTCTTCATTGAGGAGCCAAAGAAACTGGTGCACCTGCCTAATATCGTGTGTGGCCCCCGCGAGCACGCAGAAGTACCTCAACACGACGTGGCATGGAATCGACTAATGTCTGCAGATAAATTAAAACTGTAGTATCTTTGTTGAAATGTGTCATTCATAATTCAGCAAAAATTCGCCCCTGTACTACACTGAAGAGCCAAATAAACTATGCAATTACAATGAAATCCAGATGTTTGGCCGCTTACAGCCGTTGATAAATATCAACGGGGACAATTGAAAATGTGTGCGCCGACCGAGACTCGAACCCGGCATATCCTGCTTACATGGCAGACGCTCTATCCGTCTGAGCCACCGAGGGCACAGAGAATAGTGCGCCTGCAGGGACTTATCTCTGGCACGCTTCCCTTGAGACCCACATTCCCAATTTGCCGTCCACGCACTACATTTGTAGTGTCCCTTCCCACTGTCTTCCCAAAGAGACTGGTCCACCTGCTTAATATCAGACAGGAGTACACATAAGTGTCGCAACGTGACCTGGCATGGACTCGACTAATGCCTGAAGCAGTGCTGCAGAGAACTGACATCATGAATCCTGCAGGGCTGTGCATAAATCTGTAAAAGTACTACGGGGTGGAGATCTCTTCTGAACAGCACGTTGCAAGGCATCCCAGGTAAGCACAATAATGTTCATGTCTGGGGGTTTGATGGCCATCGGAAGTGTTTAACCTCAGAAGAGTGTCCCTGGAGCCACTCTGTGGCATTTCTGGGCGTATGGGATGTCGCACTGTCCTGCTGACACTGCCCAAGTCCGACGGAATTCACAATGGACACGAATGGATGCAGGTGATAAGACAGAATGCTTACGTACGTGTCACGCGTCAGAGTCGTATCTAGGCGTATCAGGTGTCCCATATCACACCAACCGCACACGCCCCCACACCGTTACAGAGCCTCCACCAGCTTGAACAGTCCCCTGCTGACATGCAGGGTCCATGGATTCATGAGGCTGTGTCCGTACCCGTACAAAAATAGCTGGATAATATTCTAAACTGAGACTGGGTGTGCCGAGAACGCGATGCAACACCTCCATTGCCACGAAAGCTCCGCAGTACGTAGCGTCAGCAGCGCTGATTCTAGAGTCCTTGTCTTCTCGTGTTGTCATTTGCCATCTCTTTTCACGAAAAAATTTGTCCGCTGACATTTACCACCGCTAAATCAGTTAATTCCTGAAGACCTATTTTCAGCAACTTGCCGATATTTTAACACGTAAAGGTACTATGATGTTACTCATGCAGCAAGCTAGACGCTCGTTTGCTTGATATCACTTGTCGAAAACATTGTTCCGAAACCAACAAAAGACACGGAAAGCACTTATGGAACACACAACTCGATTATAACGCAAAAAATAATGTTACCGTGGTCCCCATCTATCATATTCAAATAGAAGACGATTTTTACTATCGGATTGTCGTCCCGTCTCAGATTACGAGTGCGGTAAATTGTACGCTACAGCAGAGCAAATCTGTTTGTTGGTGTACAGCGATCGAGCTCACTCGCATGATACAGCAGACAACTGAAAAGAAATCATCACATACATTTAAATATACAAATTTGCTATATTTAGTGCTGATTTACATGACGATAGATCATTAGTTAAAATTTACATAACCGCTCACTAAACTTCGAGTGAAGACTCAAAAGTGTTGACCATATTATAATAGCATAACATTTTTAAGTATGCTATAAAGAACCAGTTTGTACATTTATCCGTCCTAAACAGAGGAAGAAAAGGAAGATATAACATATTAAAGAACTACTGCAAGTATTATAGTGTGGATGGGGAACGCAGTAGGTGTCAAATGACTTCAGCACTACAAGTGCCAGATGATATTTTTGCTGTAAGTTCCGGAAGTACAGAGGTGTGCTCACGCAGCTATCATTCCACCTCTCTCTCTCTCTCTCTCTCTCTCTCTCTCTCTCTCTCTCTCTCTCTCTCTCTCTCTCGCGCGCGCGCGCTTAGTGTGTGTGTGTGTGTGTGCGTGCGTGCGTGTGCATGTCTCGCACTCTCTCTCTCTCTCTGTGTGTGTGTGTGTGTGTGTGTGTGTGTGTGTGTGTGTGTGTGTGTGTGTGTGTGTGGGTGGGTGGGTGGGTGGGTGGGTGCACTTGTGTGGCAGCGCTGGCGTGTGTGTTTTTAGCTGCAAAAGTTAGAAAGATATTAGCTTACGGAGAGAAACTACGTGGTAATTGTGTAGAACAAAAGACACAAAGGGCTGACTGAGAGAGCCCGCTTCTCCCCCCCCCCCCCTTCCCCCCCAACCAGGAGTATGGTTAAGGCAGATTTCAACGTGGATTTCTCTTGGGAAAGCTTCTTGCTCTGTGAACAAGACTACAGCAGTTTGTTAGCACGCAACTTCAAGGTTGAGTATAAAAATAACTTCGAGAAAACATTGCGTCTAGATTCTCGGTAAAAGTACGGTGTGGGCGACCACATAACTTGATGAAGACCTTGACTGTGGCTACCGGAAATATCAGACATGCAGCCGAGATCATACCAGCAAAGCCAGTAAGTTCATTTTGCTGGCTAGAGGTGCGTGGTCCGTTACTGGTGTCTTTCAGTCACGCGCCAGAGAAATCTTCGTGTAGGACAGTTTTTCCACAGTTTCACCAAAACACAAGAAAACTATTCGATTGAGATGACCGGCTAGGTTAATGGACTTAATCAGATGTAAACTCTTCGTCGACAAATGTTTTGTCGCTAACACTGACGCCAGTCTTTATGTTTGGCGTCACTGTATCAATGGCGACGATGGATGACAGTCGATGGGGGCACTCAGTAGGGGAGCTGTGAACCTTGTAACTTTCCTGTATTTAAACTTTGTAAGTAGGCTGTTTAGGTTTTTTTATTGGTAACGCCACATAGCGCTCTGTATGAAAAATCACTGGCTGTGCTGTGTGCAGTCAGTGGCTGGTTGCCATTGTTGTAATACTCGCCATTGTAGTGTTGAGCAGCGGCAGCTGGATGCTATCAGCGCGTAGCGTTGCGCAGTTGGTGAGCCGCCAGCAGTGGTGAACGTGGGGAGAGAGATGGCGGAGTTTTGAAATTTGTAAGAATGGATGTCATGAACTGATACATATATTATGACTATTAAGGTAAATACGTTGTTTGTTCTCTATTAAAATCTTTCATTCGTTAACTATGCCTATCAGTAGTTAGTGCCTTCCGTAGTTTGAATCTTTTATTTAGCTGGCAGTAGTGGCGCTCGCTGTATTGCAGTAGTTCGAGTAACGAAGATTTTTGGTGAAGTAAGTGATTTGTGAAAGGTATAGGTTCTATCTACATCTACATCTACATCTACATCCGTACTCCGCAAGCCACCTGACGGTGTGTGGCGGAGGGTACCCTGAGTACCTCTATCGGTTCTCCCTTCTATTCCAGTCTCGTATTGTACGTGGAAAGAAGGATTGTCGGTATGCTTCTGTGTGGGCTCTAATCTCTCTGATTTTATCCTCATGGTCTCTTCGCGAGATATACGTAGGAGGGAGCAATATACTGCTTGACTCTTCGGTGAAGGTATGTTCTCGAAACTTCAACAAAAGCCCGTACCGAGCTACTGAGCGTCTCTCCTGCAGAGTCTTCCACTGGAGTTTATCTATCATCTCCGTAACGCTTTCGCAATTACTAAATGATCCTGTAACGAAGCGCGCTGCTCTCCGTTGGATCTTCTCTATCTCTTCTATCAACCCTACCTGGTGCGGATCCCACACTGCTGAGCAGTATTCAAGCATTGGGCGAACAAGCGTACTGTAACCTACTTCCTTTGTTGTCGGATTGCACTTCCTTAGGATTCTTCCAATGAATCTCAGTCTGGCATCTGCTTTACCGACGATCAACTTTATATGATCATTCCATTTTAAATCACTCCTAATGCGTACTCCCAGATAATTTATGGAATTAACTGCTTCCAGTTGCTGACCTGCTATTTTGTAGCTAAATGATAAGGGACCTATCTTTCTATGTATTCGCATCACATTACACTTCGCTACATTGAGATTCAATTGCCATTCCGTGCACCATGCGTCAATTCGCTGCAGATCCTCCTGCATTTCAGTACAATTTTCCATTGTTGCAACCTCTCGATACACCACAGCATCATCTGCAAAAAGCCTCAGTGAACTTCCGATGTCATCCACCAGGTCATTTATGTATATTGTGAATAGCAACGGTCCTATGACACTCCCCTGCGGCACACCTGAAATCACTCTTACTTCGGAAGACTTCAATCCATTGAGAATGACGTGCTGCGTTCTGTTATCTAGGAACTCCTCAATCCAATCACACAATTGATCTGATAGTCCGTATGCTCTTACTTTGTTCATTAAACGACTATGGGGAACTGTGTCAAACGCCTTGCGGAAGTCAAGAAACACGGCATCTACCTGTGAACCCGTGTCTAAGGCCCTCTGAGTCTCGTGGACGAATAGCGCGAGCTGGGTTTCACACGATCGTCTTTTTCGAAACCCATGCTGATTCCTACAGAGTAGATTTCTAGTCTCCAGAAAAGACATTATACTCGAACATAATACGTGTTCCAAAATTCTACAACTGATCGACGTTAGAGATATAGGTCTATAGTTCTGCACATCTGTTCGACGTCCCTTCTTGAGAACGGGGATGACCTGTGCCCTTTTCCAATCCTTTGGAACGCTTCGCTCTTCTAGAGACCTACGGTACACCGCTGCAAGAAGGGGGGCAAGTTCCTTCGCGTACTCTGTGTAAAATCGAACTGGTATCCCATCAGGACCAGCGGCCTTTCCTCTTTTGAGCGATTTTAATTGTTTCTCTATCCCTCTGTCGTCTACTTCGATATCTACCATTTTGTCAACTGTGCGACAATCTAGAGAAGGAAGCACAGTGCAGTCTTCCTCTGTGAAACAGCTTTGGAAGAAGACATTTAGTAATTCGGCCTTTAGTCTGTCATCCTCTGTTTCAGTACCATTTTGGTCACAGAGTGTCTGGACATTTTGTTTTGATCCACCTACCGCTTTGACATAGGACCAAAATTTCTTAGGATTTTCTGCCAAGTCAGTACATAGAACGTTACTTTCGAATTCATTGAAAGCCTCTCGCATAGCCCTCCTCACACTACATTTCGCTTCGCGTAATTTTTGTTTGTCTGCAAGGCTTTGGCTATGTTTATGTTTGCTGTGAAGTTCCCTTTGCTTCCGCAGCAGTTTTCTAACTCGGTTGTTGTACCACGGTGGCTCTTTTCCATCTCTTACGATCTTGCTTGGCACATACTCATCTAACGCATATTGTACCATGGTTTTGAACTTTGTCCACTGATCCTCAACACTATCTGCACTTGAGACAAAACTTTTGTGTTGAGCCGTCAGGTACTCTGTAATCTGCTTTTTGTCACTTTTGCTAAACAGAAAAATCTTCCTACCTTTTTTAATATTTCTATTTACGGCTGAAATCATCGACGCAGTAACCGCTTTATGATCGCTGATTCCCTGTTCTGCATTAACTGATTCAAATAGTTCGGGTCTGTTTGTCACCAGAAGGTCTAATATATTATCGCCACGAGTCGGTTTTCTGTTTAACTGCTCAAGGTAGTTTTCAGATAAAGCACTTAAAAATATTTCACTGGATTCTTTGTCCCTGCCACCCGTTATGAACGTTTGAGTCTCCCAGTCTATATCCGGCAAATTAAAATCTCCACCCAGAACTATAACATGGTGGGGAAATCTACTCGAAATATTTTTCAAATTATTCTTCAGGTGCTGAGCCTCAACAGCCGCTGAGCCCGGGGGCCTATAGAGACATCCAATTACCATGTCTGAGCCTGCTTTAACCGTGACCTTCACCCAAATCATTTCACAATTCGAATCTCCGTCAATTTCCTTCGATACTATTGCACTTCTTATCGCTATAAACACGCCTCCCCCTTCACTGTCCAGCCTATCTCTGCGGTATACATTCCAATCAGAGTTTAGGATTTCATTACTGTTTACGTCTGGTTTCAGCCAGTTAATGTTAGTCAGGGCCATTCTTTTGTAGGGATTTTTGAAAGTCAGATTGCGTTGCGCTAAAAATATTGTGTGTCAGTTTAAGCACAGTCTTGTATAATTGTTCGAAGAGGACGTTTCAACTTTTGGACTGAACCTGAACTGGACTGAACTGCTGTTCTTTACAACTCGTGTATCAGTGTTGTAATAATGAACAAGCCAAGTGGTGTAGTTATGGAAACGCTATCTTATAGAAAAGTCGCCAAATCTGAAATTGTATAAGTGTATTTTTAATTAAATTTGTGAAAGTAATTAGAAAACCAAAAATGTGAACTAAATAAGCTATCCCTGGAAACCACGTATTGTGCAGGAGAGAACAGTGTTACAATGCGTGACTTCACAATATGTAACTTGCAATTCCAACTCACAAAGCCAACAGAATGAAACTGGTCCATGATATTATTAATGAAATACTGAGGGAATAAATCACCAAAGAGATTCTACAGAAAGATTGCCCTGTGAAGAGAAGCTAAGGTGTCGTGGTCATTGTATTGGACTGCGACGCGGACGACTCAGTTTCACAACTGTTTCGTATCGTTTATTTTTATTTTGTTCCACAAAATTATGATCTGTCGGTCCGGTCATTGAAATGTCTGTTCTCGTTCTGCAGTCTTGGCAGCTGTCATACCATACTTTGGTTATACAATACGAGTCATATGGTAAGACTACATCACCGTCGCAAGTAAATTTGATGAGTAGTGCGAGCGGGCGAGATACCGCACAGATGTCTAACATAAACGAAAGCAACAAATAATCTCGTGTGAACTATGTTACAACGAAAGAATTCAGTAGCGAAGACATCCAAAACGGAACGCAAATTCAAAAACGTTAAAAACTTATGTTTTGACGGAGCGCAGAGAAAACTGTGTGGTTGTGAAACTGTTCCGTTCATTTGTTGCAGCTTACGTGACAAACTATTAAGTTTTCATCATTTTCCTTGGGAGTGAACAGATTCACTTTCATACGAACACGTAAATCTGGCAAGGAGGCATATCTCACTCACTCATCAAGCGTACAAATTAGCTGTGTCGATAAGAGATTCCTATCACATGATACACGCACTGTCACTAATGCCCTGTACGACACACTGGATGTGTTTTCCGGTGGAGGATTCGGTTGACTTGCCGCCTCGTCATCAAAAGTTTGTGGTTCCCATTCGACAGCTACTTCCTTTTCGGTTGCTAATAGAGTAGCTGTGCACAAAGAGCCTTTTATTATAGGCCCATTCCTTATACCTTGCTGCTGCAAACGGACTTCACACCACGACACACACACATTTGAATACAGCGATAGCGAAAAAAAAAAATGCGCTTTACAGTCCAACACCGTTACCACTTAACCATGACTCCGTGGCTCTTCTGTGCTGCTTTATGTTCCACTTTTTGTACTTGGAGCGTTCATTGTTCCTATTTTGCTTTTTTTTTCACAATTCGGTATACCTTCTTCGTGTTTTCGTGCTTGATCTGTGTTCAGTTTTTGGTGGCATGACAACTTAGCCCTCTTACCATTAAATCTGAGCGAGGTGCAATGGGGAATTTCCCTTGTCAGAACCTATGTGGCGTAATACATCGACTATCGAAATGCACTCTTTGAAAAATGTTTAGCGTACAAATATGAAAAATGACACATACAATGAAAATATATACAGCTCATATCATTTTCCTTGTAGACCAAAATTAAACTAGAAATCTTAAAACGGGTCGCGCCAGAGGGACGCAGTCCATGAAGACTTTATCAGCGAGTTGCGCCATTTTGTTTTACGTCCTCTAGTGGCGCGGCGATCTGAATGTTTTGTGTGTAAAGAGCCCGCATACTCGGCTCGCTAGACAAACAATCAAACAACTCGTATTAATGAGTTTCGTTACAAGACGACAATTACAGATACTTAACTTTGGCAGTTACACAGACGTGTCGCAAGCAAAGGGCAACATAAGAAATAATCAGTCTTTGCAGTGACTGCTGATCTCTAACTGACAAAAGTCTGTCCTGAACTGCTATCGAACTGCCTAACGTTGACGCTGCAATCCAAAGGGCTAATCTTGAAGCTGCTATTGAACTGGGCCGCACCAGTCGGGCGTGCCGCTTAGGTCCTCTTCACCTAGGGGCCTCTGCTGATGCGTTGTCGTCCTGGAAGGGAGGTCGGTCGGTCAGTCAGTACGCGATTGGCTGACCCCTTCTCACAGCCTTCTCTGTTCTGTTGTTCCCGACTGGCGTGCGGGCGCTTGTCTTTACGCCGCAACAGAATGTGTACCAGGGCTGCGGACACGTGCCTACAAAACAGTCAGTTAATTACGTAACTGCGTTTATTCGAAGCTGTAATTGAAACTTTGCGACTCGCCCTCTTTGCAGTGCGAGCTTCCGGCGCCCCGCCAGCGGCCACGTCCAGTCCAGCTGCTCTCGCCCTGCCCTCGGTCGATCTGCGACGCCAAACGAGACTGGTGCAATTCAAATTCCGCGTAGGAGGCGGGCCACTGGCGCCAGTCGCCCAGGTAATTCATTTCGCTTCATTCAGGATTACGGCTAGGGCGTGGCGTGGCACAGGTCACTGGCGCGTTAATTGGCCCATGGCCTGGCGCCAGCGAGCGTGCCAACAGTATGAAATATGCAGCGGGTAACCTGATCGCGAACGCTGTTATTGAAACTGGCTCCAGTGCCAGAAAAAAAAGTGCGTGGACCGAACAGAACTATCAACTGGTATTGCCTGTCCATTTTCATAGGACGTCTGAACCGCGTCGTTAATACACGATTTAACGACTGTTTTCTAAAGCTGCACGTTTAACAGGCACAATCTTATTTTTAATGAAATTGGGTAGCTATGGAATATCGTCTAATTGACGAGAACAAATCTGGTGAAATTAAAATCATTCCTGGCGTTATCGCCGGCCGGAGTGGCCGCGTGGTTCTAGGCGCTACAGCCTGGAGCCGAGCGGCCGCTACGGTCGCCGGTTCGAATCCTGCCTCAGGCATGGATGTGTGTGATGTCCTTAGGTTAGTTAGGTTTAATTAGTTCTAAGTTCTAGGCAACTGATGACCTCAGAGGTTAAGTCTCATAGTGCTCAGAGCCATTTGAACCAACCTGGCGTCATCCAAGAAAGTGCGATAGGCCTTCTGCTGTTCTTGATCTGTACAAATGCTTCGGTAAACAAACTGAGAAGTATCCTTAGATTATTTACCAATGATGCGGTCGTTTGCCGAATGTAGAAGTATGAAACCGGAATTTCCCTATAGATGGTGCTATCCGTCATTGTACCGCCCGTGATACCGCGTCTGCAGCGCCATCATGTAATGACTGACGAGAAATGTCAACACACAGTAACCCATGTTCCATACATCGGCACCTGTTTCAAACCCGTAAACATGTCGAGTTTTGTGCCTACGAACTACGATTTGCGAATAACATTGGTCTTCGGTTATCATTTGAAGAAAACTGCTGTAGAATCGCATCGAATGCTTGTCGAAACTTTCGGCGAACATTCTCTTAGCAAAACACAGTGTTTCGAATGGTTCAAAAAATTCAAAAGAGGTGATCTTAAGGTGAGGAACGGCAAACACTGAAAAGCCACCGAAAAAGCTCACAGACAACTGATTGCAGGCGTCACTGGATGAAGACGATACTCAGACTCAACAGCATCTAGCAGAACAGCTGAATGTGACGCAGAAAGCCGTTTCTCTTCGGTTGAAAGCTATGCGAAAGGTGCAGAAATTGGGAAAATGGGTTCCGCATGAACTGAATTAAAGACAGCAAGCAAATCGAAAGACCACTTGTGAAATGCTGCTCGCCAGATACAAAAGAAATTCGTTTCTCCAACGAATAGTGACAGGTGATGGAAAAAGGATATATTTTGAGAATATTAAGCGTCGTAAATCATAGGGTGAATCCAGGCAAACCATCTACTGCAAGGCCAAATCGTTTTGGAAAGAACACAATGCTATGTGTCTGGTGGGATCAGAAGGATGCTAAAATCTGGTGAATCCACTAACATTCATCACTGCCAACAGCAAATGATTGATTTACATCGAGGATTACGTGAAAAATGACCGGGAGATGGCAAAATGCAACACAGTCATATTGTTCATGGTGACGCCCCATCATACACAGAAAAACCGGTCAGGAAAACGATCAAGGCGTTCAGTTGCGAAATACTAAGGCATGCGGCTTATTCTCCAGACTTGGCTCCATCCGATTATCATCTGTTTGCATCACTGGGACACGCTCTCGCTGAACTACGCTTCAGTTCGTATGAAAATGGTCGTTGAATGGTTCACTTCAAAGGAACTGTTATTTTGTCGTGGCATTCATAGCCTGCTGGAGAGATGGAAGAAACGCATAAACAGCAATGGAGATTATTTTGAATAAAATACTGTTTATCAGTATCAAACAGCAGACGTGTAATTATTGCAACCAAATTCCGGTTTCATATTTCTACACCTGGTCCCAGGCAATGAAGAAGCAAATTAGAAGACGCAAATTAATTACAAAATGATGCAAAATTTGTGTGACTGCTTCACAAATTGATACAAATTGTAAGCTCCTGCATTTGTGTACCAAATGATTTAGTTTAATTACAGGATAGAGTAGCATGGAGAGCTGCATCAAACCAGTCTCAGTATTGAAGACCACAACAACAACAACAACTGTTGCGCGATTAATGACGCAAATTTACGGTTATCGATTCAACTAAGTAAACACAAGACAATTTCGAGTCTTACCACAAAACTATGAAGTCTTTTAATAAAATAAATGAATTGTGTAACGTAACTAACTATCTCTATTACTCTTTTCACACATTCAGATGATTCAAGCGAATAGAACTACAGTCACCCTCTATGCTCAGCAACACATGATAAATACGGTAAAAGAGAACAACTCTCTTCAAGTTCTGCAACAATTTTTATTTACTCACTAACCGGTTTTCGTCTCCGTGGACCACCACCAAATGACAGCTCGCGCTCGCATAAAAGGTAACATCTGACAAGAGAGATATTGTGTGACACACAAGTCACGACATTCAAAATTATAAAATTGGTGGTAAATACAATTTTCATGGAAGACTTAATTTTATATTGTAAAGCTAATTTTACTGTACTTATCTATTCCCTTAATATACCGGTACTGTTTTCCGCTGTTTATGTCACAGTTGGTTGTAACTGTTGTATCTGTGTCTTTATGTGAACACACTGCCTGATCAGATGTAAGAGAGGACACGGTGGCGCTAATATTGCCAAGGTAAATGATGCGAAACAAAATAAACTTTACTTAACAGAGACAGGAGAAAGAAAGTTGTCTTACCTCGCTTGCAATTTTGTTCGTTTTTGTATACTTCGGATGAAATTAATTAATTTAAATGTAACCACAGGTGGCAGACAGTACATTTTAAACGTATTACGGACGTATATAGTTACAATGGTGCTCAAATATAAGTTTGTAATTAATGGCTGAAAACAACGGTAAAGAGATATTCGTGCCGGATGCCGGACAGAGTGGCCGAGCGGTTCTAGGCGCTACAGTCTGAAACCGCGCGACTGCTACGGTCGCAGGTTCGAATCCTGCCTCGGGCATGGATGTATGTGATGTCCTAAGGTTAGTTAGGTTTACGTAGTTCTAAGTTCTAGGGGACTGATGACCTCAGAAGTTAAGTCCCATAGTGCTCAGAGCCATTTGAACCATTTTGTTTTTTTTTTTTTTTTTTTTAGATATTCGTGAAATCACAATTAGGTTGTCTATGTAGCATCGCCCAGCCAAGCAACCACGCCAAGGTTTAAAGCAAATTCCTGACGTCCTCGTAGTCAGGAACCTATTCACACTGAATCCGTCTGGTATAAATGTCGGTCACTCGTGGATTGGTAAACAAAGAATGTTCGGAATGAAACTCTCAGCTCAGTCCATCGTGAGACAATATATTTGCTGTTTAGAGAGGCAACTACACTGCCTGCCCTATCGTGCAAGCATTTTGTGTTGAGAGAGCCTGACTGTTTTCCTTTCTTAATCATACGAGGGTCAAAGGCAATCTCTTGCATCGAGTAAACAGCGCGAAATGAGTCTGGCGTCCTTAGAGCGATATTCTCAGGTCATTCGCCTGCCCACACAAACCGTTCCTGTGGCGACTCGTGACGTGATTTTAAAGTCTTGTCAGAAGCCATGTTTTTAGACAAACAGCAGTAAGTCGATTTTACTGTGGTCGGGAAAGATCGAATGGCACACTTAATGAAAACGCGGTTGCGACAGTCTCGTCACCAAATTGAGGAATTCACTGCTAACAAATAGCTCATACAGGATAGGGCGCAGTTTAATGTCATATTGTGCCAGTATATCAAGTTCTTTTTAGTGTGGCGGGTTACCTAGGGGCAGTCCCATCGCTGAAGTGCCACGAATGCTTAAAGCTATCTGAGTTCACAAAATATTTGATCAGATGAACATCCGCAACTTAGGAACATATTTATAGACTAGAAATCCGCTTCAGTTACCACCACCTGAAGTCTGGTTTTTATTGTGTAAATATCTGAATTCAGCCCCTCCCCTTCCCCGTCCCATCAACCCCTGTAGACCATGCTTAAATCTTTGACTACCAATTTTATTTCAAGAAAATTACAGCACGGTTATTTAAAATTACTGTCTCAATCAGAAGTAACAATATCAAAATAATATTTCAGTCGTTTCCTTTTCAAAGGTGATTGGGCGGTGGAGGGGGGAGGGGGGCAGGATAAGGCATAAAGGATTATTCATAAGTACTTTCAGGGGTTTCACAAGAGGACTGCACAAAACGTATAAGACATACTGAAAACAGACACACATCAGTGGACACAGCACTTCTTCAAGTTTGTAGCTCGCACTACAGGTGCTCACGGTGGGCTTCGCTTGTGATGTGGCATGTTCGCGAGCGCAAGTCGTTGACGCCATGTGTCCGGCGAAGTTCGAAGGCAACCCGCTTTGCGAATTTGGTAACTGCTTTGCCTATCTGCAGGTGCGAACTAATACGATATGACAATACAGGGACCAGGGTTAACAATAAAACTCGAAAACAGCACAACCTGTAGGAACATCCTGTAATTACAAGTATTCTGCTAACCATCACTAGGCTTCCGTTTACCTGTGGGACACATACGTGGCCATAATAAGGAACATAGTTCAATTGGTTCTCGTGGGATGCACACGTCCCGTTGGTAGTCGAAGGGTTAACGAATAAGATTTCGCGTCAACAATTTACGTTTTCCATTGCATGATGATGAGTATCCTTCCCACACGGGGAAAGTATTTCGTGTCTAAATACGTACTGACAACTGTCAACACTGAAGAACCAAAGAAACTGGTACATCTGCCTAATATCGTGTATGATCCCCGCGACCACACAGAAGTCCGTAATACAACGCGGTAGTGACTCGATTAATGTCTGAAGCCGTGCTGGAGGGAACTGACAGCGTGAATCCTGCAGGACTTTCAATAAATCCGTAACAGTACGAGGGAGTGGAGACCTCATGTGAGCAGCACGATGCAAGGCATCCCAGATATGCTCAATAATGTTCATGTCTGGGGAGTCTGGTGGCTAGAGGAAGTGTTTAAACTCAGAAGAGTGTTTCTGGAGCCACTATGTAGCAGTTCTGGATATGTGAGGTGTCGCATTGTCCTACTGTAATTGACCAAGTACGTCGGAATGCACAATGGACACGAATGGATGCAGGTGATCAGACGGAATGCTTACATGCGTGTCACCTGTCAGCGTCGTATCTAGATATATCAGGGATCCCGTAACACTCCAAGTGCACACGCCCCACATCATTACAGAGCTCCTATCAAATTGAACAGTCCCCTGTTGACAAGCAGGTCGATGGATTCCTGAGGCTGTCTCCATACCCGTACACGGCCATCCGCTTGATACAATTTGAAACGAGACTCTTCCGACCACGCAACATGTTTCCAGTCATCAACAGTCCAATGTCGGTATTGACGGGCCCAGGTGTGGCATAGACCTTTGTCTCGCGCACTCATCAAGGGTAAACGAGTGGGCCGAAAGCTATATCGATGACGTTTCCTTGAATGGTCGCACGCTGCCACTTGTTGGTGGTTGGGTTGTTTTGGGGGAAGAGACCAAACTGCGAGGTCATCGGTCTAGGGAAGGACGAGGAAGGAAGGCGGCCGTGCCCTTTCAAAGGAACCATCCCGGCATTTTCCTGGAGCAATTTTGGGAAATCACGGAAAACCTAAGTCAGGATGGCCGGATGCGAGATTGAACCGTCGTCTTCCCGAATGCGAGTCCAGTGTGACATGTTGATGGTCCAGTATTGAAATCTGCAGCAATCTGCTGAAGAGTTGCATTTCTGTCACGCTGAACGATTCTGTTCAGTCGTCGTTGATCCCGTTCGCGAAGGTTATTTTTCCGGCAGCAGCGATATCGGAGATTTGATGTTTTACCGATTCCTGGTTTTCACGGTACATTTTTAAAAAGGTCGTACGAGAAAATTCCTACTTCATCGCTAGCTCGGAGATGCTGCGTCCCATCGCTCGTGCGCCGACTGTAGGACTGCGTTTAAACTCACTTAAAACTTGATAATCTGCCGTTGTAGCAGCAGTAACCGATCTAACAACTGTACCAAACACTTGTTGTCTTATATAGGCGTTGTCTGTTGACATACCTCTTTATTTGAATGTGCATGCTTATACCAGTTTCTTTGGCGCTTCAGTGTGTAAGTTCGATGAGTTGAAGGTAAGAGGGTCATTTCGGTACACCCGCGTCGGGCCGACCGAGTTGTCGCCGCTGCCCCGCCACGCGCCCTGGCTTCAGCTGGAGGTGGGCGTGGATGGCCGCCTGCCCACACTGTGGCCGCCTCCAGTGGAACAGCCGCACCGGGCAGGCCGCGGTATCGGGTGACGCGGACGAACCGCCTCGCCTTCGGACAGTGGTCCGCGGCCGGGCCGCATTGTCTGCCGTTCTGGCGCCCTCGGTCTGACACCCGAGACTGAGATGCCGGCGACGCCCACAGCGCGATGAGGTCACCGAGGCAGCCACAAATTTCCCTACCAGCTCCTGCCTGCCTGCGATATCGAGAGACACTCGGACGCAGACTTAGTCACCGGACCACACAAGAGCTTACGCGCTAACGGGGGTATACAGGGTGGTCAGAGGATTGTGACCGGGCCAAATACGAAGTAAGAGTCAAACGAAACTGCAAAGAACGAAGTTTGTCTAGCTTCAAGGGATAACCAAACGACGCTATGGTTGACCCGCTAGATTGCGCTGTCAAAGGTCAGACGGATATCAACTGCGTTTTTTTAAAACAGGAACTCCCATTTTTATTACTTATTCGTGTAGTACGTAAAGAAATGTGAATGTTTTAGTTGGACCATGTTTTTCGCTTTGTGATAGATGGCGCTATAATAGTCACAAACTTATGGCTCACAATTTTAGACGAACAGTTGGTAACAGGTAGGTTTTTTTAAATTAAAGTACAGAACGTAGGTACGTTTGAACATTTTATTTCGGTTGTTCCAGTGTGCTACATGTACCTTTGTGAACTTATCATTTCTGGGAAGGCATGCTGTTACAGCGTGATTACCTGTAAATACCACATCAATGCAATAAATGCGTTTGGCTATACGTGTAACGATATTCCTCTCAACAGCGAGTAGTTCGCCTTCCGTAATGCTCGCACATGCATTGACAATCCCCTGACGCATATTGTCAGGCGTTGTTGGTGGATCACGATAGCAAATATCCTTCAACTTTCCCCACAAAGAAATCCGGGGACGTTAGATCCGGTGAACGTGCTGGCCATGGTATGGTGCTTCGACGACCATTCCACCTGTCATGAAATATGCTATTCAATACCGCTTCAACCGCACGCGAGCTATGTGCCGGACATCCATCGTGTTGGAAGTTTATCGCCATTCTGTCATGCAGTGAAACATCTTGTACTAACATCGGTAGAACATTATGTAGGAAATCAGCATACATTGCACCTTTTAGATTTCCATCGACAAAATGGGGGCCAATTATCCTTCCTCCCATAATGCCGCACCATACATTAACCAGCCAAGGTCTTTGGTGTTTCACTTGTCGCAGCCATCGTGGATTTTCCGTTGCCCAATAGTGCATATTATACCGGTTTACGGTGCCGCTCTTGGTGAATGACGCTTCGTCGCTACATATAACGCGTGCAAAAAATCTGTCATCGCCCGTAATTTCTCTTGTGCCGAATAGCAGAACTGTACACGACGGTCAAAGTCGTCGCTATGCAATTCCTGGTGCATAGAAATATGGTACGGGTGCAATCGATGCTGATGTATCATTCTCAACACTGGCGTTTTTGAGATTCCCGATTCTCTCGCAATTTGTCTGCTACTGATGTGCGGGTTAGCTGCGAAAGGAGCTAAAACACCTACATGGGCATCTTTTTCTTTTCCAGGTCGTGGTTGACGTTTCACATGTGGCTGAACACTTCATGTTTCCTTAAATAACGTAACTATTCGGCGAACGGACCGGACACTTGAATGATGTCGTCCAGGATACCGAGCAGCATACATACCACATGCCCGTTGGGCATTTTGATCACCATAGCCATACATCAACACAATATCGACCTTTTCCACAATTGGTAAACGGTCCATTTTAACACGGGCAATGTATCACGAAGCAAATGTCGTCCGCACTGGCGGAATGTACGTAATACCACGTACTTATACGTTTGTGACTATTACAGCGCCATCTATCACAAAGCGAAAAAAGTGGTCCAACTAAAACATTCATATTTCTTTACGTACTACACGAATACGTAATAAAAATGGGGATTCGTATCTTTTAAAAACGCACTTGATATCCGTTTGACCTATGGCAGCACCATCTAGCAGGCCAACCATAACGCCATCTGGTTTCCCCCTTCAAGCTAGACGAGTTTCGTTCTTTGTAGTTTTTTCGTTTGATGCTTATTTCGTGAGATATTTGGCCCGGTCACTATCAATGGACCACCCTGTACGTTTCACACCACCTCGACTGCGGCCCAATTGGACTGCTCACGCGGCGCTGGAAGCAATAAGTTGAGCAGTTCAAACACCTTTGTGCTTCTAAGACACATATTCTGATTACACAGAGAGTTTCAAAGTTATTTCAAAGTCTTCTTGGAGGAACGTATTACGGATCAAAAACTACAACCGAGGACGCTACATCGATATTCCGCCAGCAACAGATTGTGTGGCAGCCCATAATCGCATTAGCGCATGGATCGGTGCCCCTGTATATCTTGGTATACACGAATTTATTTGATTTTAAAGTCGTTGGCGAACGGAGCTCTCGGAATTCCAGTACTAAGGCCGCCCGCAAAGTACAATCTGTTCTTGGAGCGTTGGTCCACTGACGTTGCTAAGTATATTTTCGCCACTCTCAAACTGATCGAACTACTCTGTAACGAAACGTTACTGTTTTTCTGTCTCTTACGTTAACCTTCCATAGTAAGGATCACAGACGAATAATCCTCACCGATTGGGGTGGTGCTCTGATTATTGCACTCGACTCGCATTCGGAAGGACGACGGTTCAAACCCGCTTCCTACAATTCTGATTTAGGTTTCCCGTGATTTCCCTAAATCTCTACAGGAAAATTCGGGGATGGCTCGTTTGAGAGGGCACGGCCGATTTCCTTCCCCATCCTTCCCTAATCCGGTGGGATCGATGGCCTTGCTGTTTGGTCCTCTCACCAAAAACAATCAGGCAACCGAATAATCTTCAATAACTTGTCGAATAATGACTTTGTCAGCGCCCTCTTTCGCATGAGAGTTACACTTCCTTACGATTCTCCCCTTATCTGAAGTTCCTTACTTGGTATGTAGCTTCGGAAGGGATTGAAATGTTGACGATAGGAAGTTCAGACGAGAAGAGAATTAAAGCTGCATGCTGTGGTGCTGCAGAGGAAAGTTGTAGATTGCATGGACACATGGAACAACTGATGAGGAGATACGGGATAAAAAAACCGGGCGGGGCAGCTGCGCGGTCTCGGGCGCCTTCCATGGTTCAAGCGGTTCCCCTCTTGGAAGTTCGATTCCTCCCTCGGGCATGGTTGTGTGTGTTGTCCTTAGCGTAAGATAGTCAGATTAAGTCGTGTGTAAGCTTAGGGACCGATGAAAAAATGGTTCAAATGGCTCTGAGCACTGTGGGACTCAACATCGGAGGTCATCAGTCCCCTAGACTTAGAACAACTAAAACCTAAGGACATCACACACATCCATGCCCGTGGCAGGATTCGAACCTGCGACCGTAGCAGCAGCGTGGGTCCGCCTAGAATCACTCGGCCACCATGGCCGGCTTAGGGACCGATGATCCGAGCAGTTTGGTCCCATGGGAACTTACCACCACCACGGGATAAATTCGGAGAAAACAGTAAATTGTGGCACAACTTGACTTAGAGAACGCATCGGTTGATAGGAGGCATTCCGAATGAGACACTGAGGAGCCGTCAATTCAGTACTAGAAGTAAATGTGTCGAATTAAAATTGCAGAGGGAGACCAAGGCTAGAACACAGTAAACAAGTTCAACTAGACGTACGAGGCCATAGGTACGCAGCGATGAAGAGGTTTGCACAGGATGGAGTAGCAAGGAGAGCTGCATGAAACCAGTCTATTTCTCTGACACAAGTGTGTGTTGCTGTAGCTCTCTCCGTGACTATATTTACGTGGTTGTCCCACCATAAACTACTCCCGACAGATACTTTTAAGTACTTGATATTTGTGAATCATTCAATTGCCTGATCTCCGATTACGTACTCGATACTGGACATTATTACCTGTTTACGAGCATTGAGTTGCATTTATTTATCTTTAAAGTCGGCTACCTTGCATCACGCGCTGGTCGGATGCGTAACAAGTTTCTGATCTGTCTGCACAGAACTGCGTTGCCTGTGAGTGGAGTAATTGGGCTACAAACGGTTTTCTAGCTCCTCATTGACACGAATCGTGCCGCTCTACCACTTCTACCACTCTAGCTTGAGGTTTGGCGGACGCTGCCGCTGCCTCTGGTGGTGGCCGTATCGGGACGATAGGAGTCCGAAGCATCCAGATTTAGACTTTCCGTTATTACGCTATAACCGGACAGCGCGATGGTTCCTTGGACACGGTCGATTTCCCTTTTCGTCGTTCGAGCCTGTGCCCCGTCTCCAGTGCCCCTGTTGGCGACGGGACGTTTAACACTCGTCTTCCTTCCGATGATGCCTGTCCTCTAAGAACGACGTGATAAGGGTATTTTTCGTATGAAGGCATCAAGTGCTAGAGGCTAGCCGAGCCTGCGAAAGTATGTTAGCAAGAGGGCTATAATACCACGCGCACAGTATTTCGGGTACTTTGTGTCGCCGGTGCTATTTCGCCCACGGACAAAGCCTCCACTGTTCTGCGTGCCTGACGTCACGTGGATGAAAGGCGCGCGTCAGACTCCCAGCGCACACCGCGAGCAGATCAAGTCGGGAAGTCACCAGTTGCTGACGGCGTCACGCAGCACTACCTGTTCTCGCAGAAAGCGTCTGGTGCCCCGAAGCTCCCTTCGCATAGTTGTGGACTGCCACTGCACCTGTGCAGGCCGTAGATCCTGTAATTATATCGTTTCTTATTACAGAAATCTGTGAGTGGAATGAGAATCACACTAAGCTACGCATAAGAGTGGTAAAACTACGTACACTACCACCGGAAAGCGTAGACTACTGTACTTTTCCTCTTAGCGTTGGTCACTTAAGGTCGCACCCGCGTTACCAGTATGTTAGCTGTGTTGCATAGCTATCGGGCGTTACGTCATAACGATCTCTTTCTTTACTTTGCAGTCAGTGTCTTACTAGACCCCCCCCCCCCTAAAAACCGGAAGCGGTGAATCGGCTAGATTCTGAGTGAGGATATATGAATGGCTGGGTAACCGATAGAACAATTTTTCTACCTAGTTAATCTATCGTCTGTTGTCTAAGAGCCGGCCGCGGTGGTCTAGCGGTTCTAGGTGCTCAGTCCGGAGCCGCGTGACTGCTACGGTCGCAGGTTCGAATCCTGCCTCGGGCATGGATGTGTGTGATGTCCTTAGGTTAGTTAGGTTTAAGTAGTTCTAAGTTCTACGGGACTAATGACCATAGACGTTAAGTCCCATAGTGCTCAGAGCCATTTTTTGTGTAAGAATAAACAGTGTATATAGTAAAACTGAAATTTCTAATGTCGCTTCAGTACTTCGTCGAACATGTATCAAACATGTTTCTGTTATTCATCAACACTTTCACATTTATCGTATGAAACTATTATCTGATCATGATCAACAACGTTATATTGAGTACAAAACAACGAAAATAGTTATATATATACACTGAAGAGCCAGAGAAACTAGTACTACTGCCTAATATCGCGTAGGGCCTCTGCGAGCACGCAGAAGTGCCGTAACACGACGTCGCATGAACTTGATAAATGTCTGAAGTAGTGCTGGAGGGAATTGACATCATGAATCCTGCAGGGTAGTCCATAAATTCGTAAGAGCATATGGGGTGGAGACCTCTTCTGAACAGCATGTTGCAAGGCATACAAGATATGCTCAACGTATGGGGAGTTTTATGACCAGCGGTAGCGTTTAACCTCAGAAGAGTGTTCCTGGAGCCACTCTATAGCAACTCTGGACGTGTCAGGTGTCGCATTATAGTGCTGGAATTGTTCAAGTCCATCGGAATGCATAGTGGACATTAATGGATGCAGGTTATCGGACAGAATGCTCACGTACTTGTCACCCGTCAGAGTCGTATCTAACCGTGTCAGGGGTCCCATATCACAGGTCCCACACCATTACAGCTTGAACAGTCCCTTGCTGACATGCAGGGTCCATGGATTCATGAGGTTGTCTTCAAACCCGTACACGTCCATACGCTTGATACAATGTGAAATGAGACTCGTTCAACCAGGCAATATGTTTCCAGACATCAAAGTCCAATGTCGGTGTTGACGGGCCAGGCGAGGCGCAAAGCTTTATGTCTTGCAGTCATCAAGGGTACACGATTGGGGCTTCGTCTCCGAAAGCCCATATCGATGATATTTCGTGGAATGGTTCGCACGCTGACACTTGTTGATGGCCCAGCATTGAAATCTGCAACAATTAGCGGAAGGGTTGCGCTTCTGTCACGTTGAAAGATTCTCTTCAGTCGTCGTTGGCATCGTTCTTGCAGGACCCTTTTACCGGTCGCAACGATATCGGAGATTTGATGCTTCACTTGATTCCTGATATTCGCGGTACACTCGTGAAATGGTCACACGGGAAAATCCTTATTTCATCGCTACCTCGGAAATACTGTGTCCCACCGATCGTGCGCCGACTATAACACCACATTCAAACTCACTGAAATCTTGATAACCTGCCATTGTAGTAGCAGTAACCGATCTAACAACTGCGCCAGATAATTATTGTTTTATATAGACACTGTCTACAGCAGCGGCGTATTCTGCGTATATATATATATATATATATATATATATATATATATATATATATATATATATATATATATATATATATATATATATATATGTGTGTGTGTGTGTGTGTGTGTGTGTGTGTGTGTCTGTGTGTGTATTTGAATATGCATGCCTATACCAGTTTTTATATATATGTAGATGTACAATGCAATTTATATTCTGTAGTAGTTAAACTACCCAATGAACTAACACTGACTGAATGATGTACGGTTCTAATTGTGTGTCAAACACTCAACCACACAGACAAAAAGTAAATAGAACGAGTAGAAGTCGCCGGCTCTCAGTCTCTCTCCTACACATTCATTTATTTTTTTTCTCCCTACTAAAGCGAGCACTTCCTACGACATTTATGTAGTGTACCAAAACTACCAAACCACAGTTTGTCATACAACGAAACTCTAGCTACCCTGTCACTTGTTACAGTCGAAAAGGAGATTGTCATAAATGTCCCAAAATAGTTGTAAAGGCATGCAGTGAGTTTAGACCTTTAGAGTGACAGACAGACAATGACGGAATTTGTAGTATTCTAATCATGTTCACCACGTACCCTTGACGAAACGCTCCGGTCATGTTTGTCATATTGAGCTGCTAAATAGCTGAACGATACTAAAGAATGGTAGCTCATTGAGGTAACGCGGGTGCATTGTGTTACTGTATGTCTGTCCCAAAGTATCGTAGTCCGCCGTCTGTATTTAATACAACTGGTTTTATACAGCCTCTCCATTTTAAATTGGTCCCGTAACATATGAACAACTATGTACTGAGGACAACTATGTTTGAAACTTTGTTTCAAGTGGTTTCAAAGGGAGTGGCTAAGGAGGAGAGGAAACAGGGGAGGTGGACGTACTGACCTTAACAGCTCATGACAGAAAGCGGTTGCCAAGCAGAGTTTCGATATCTGTGTTTGTAGCGTAGACAACTTGTCCACACAGACACCAATAAATTACCGTCAACAGCAATGAGCTGTGAATAAACAACGTTTATAGCTCCCCGTATCACCACGGAGTCCTCTGCAGTCTCCGTCTTCGACAGCGATTCCGACGTTTTACGAACGTTTAAATTTGCGTATGCACTCTCCCGGTCTTTTTCCCTTTCTTTACCGATAAATTTTACGAGTGTTTGCGACACCCGGCGCCCACTTGTGCGACTGATGGGAGAGTCATTAAGTCCGGAGGTCCGCGGATAACCTTGCGACGAGTGTTAAATGGGCTGTAAAGGGTGACGGAGATTAGGCACGCCGTGCGAACTTGCGCGTCACTCGACGGGCCGGGGTCAAGTGCCTTATGCAAGGACCCTCCGGCACATACCACTGGCGCCGATGCGCCGTTTGTCTGCAGGCCTGCGCCGAGACCGGAAATCGTCTCCACGTCGAGAGTCTGCATTAGTTCTTTTGTGTTTCCATAAAGGCCGACGTTGTTGCGTGAGAAATGAGTGCATCCAAGCTTGGTTAAAGGAAGAGTCATTCCACATTGTTGGCTAGAACACCCCAGTGGATAGCTTTAGCTGCTTAAACGGAAAGATCTTACTGCCTGTGCAGACGAAATTAATTTTGTAAATAGTCTTCACGGGTTTGCCGTCCGGTGACGTGCAAATTCCTCGGAGCCACTGACCGACATCTTCAGGTAGTTGAACCTTACTGATGGCTATATACGACTGACGGTATCCTCAAGTCGACGCCTCTGTATATAGAATGCGCAATCCCGGAAATCACGCATGCGCAATGATATGCAGACACACACATCAAAAAAAGTTTTACATTACCTCGGTCCCGAGAGTTCCGAAACCTGTACAGAAAATTGGAATAGAGATCAACATAAACATCATTTCTGCCCTTTTTATTGCTCATAAAAACCACACATCGCATGTTGTACCACCATACAGAGAGACCTTCAGAGCTGGTGGTCCAGGTTGCTGTACACACCGGTACCTCTAATACCCGTAGCACGTCCTCTGGCATTAATGCATGCCTGTATTCGCCTTGGCATAATATCCACAACTTCATCAAGGCACTGTTGGTCCAGAATGTCCCACTCCTCGACGGCGATTCGGTGTAGACCCCTCAGAGAGGTTGCTGGGACACGTCGTCCATAAATAGCCCGTTTCAATCTGTCCCAGGCATATTCGATAGGGTTCATGTCTGGGGAACGTGCTGGCCACTCTAGTCGAGCGATATCGTTATCCTGAAGGTGATCATTCACAAGATATGCACGATGGGGGTGCGAATTATCGTCCATGAAGACGAATGCCTCAGCAGTATGCTGCCGATATGGTTGCACTATCGGTCGAAGGATGGCATTCACGCATCGTACAGCCGTTACGTAGCATTCCATGACTATCAGCGGCGTACGTCGGCTCCACTTAATGCCACCCCAAAACGTCAGAGAACCTCTAGCTTGCTGCACTCGCTGAACACTGTGCCTACTGCGTTCAGTCTAACCGGGTTGTCTCCAAACTCGTCTCCAACGATTGTCTGCTTGAAGGCATATGCGGCAATCATCGGTGAAGAGAATCAGTTTCTTTGGCGCTTCGGTGTATATCAAAACTATTTTCTCCTTGCTTTTCGCCATTCGCAGAACCGATGTGCCAAGTATATGAACGTTGATAATTCAAGGCCAGATCTATTGCACAGAGTTTGAGTCGTAAGACGACGTCCTACTTTATACAACATGGTGGCGTTGCTGTCAGGGTTCCTCCCCAGCATAATCCATAGGTAGCGGTCATCCACTGCAGTAGCAGCCCTTGGGCGGCCTGAGCGGGGCATGTTATCGACAGTTCCTGTATCTCCTCCATGACCGAACAACATCGCTTTGGTTCACTCCGAGACGCCTGGACGCTTCCCTTGTTGAGAGTCCTTCCTGGCACAAAGTAACAATGCGGATGCGATCGAACCGCGGTATTGACCGTATAGGCCTGGTTGAACTACAGACAACGCGAGCCATGTACCTCCTTCCTGATGGAATGACTGGAACTGATCGGCTGTTAGACCCCCCCCCCCCCCCCCCCCCGTCTGGCGCTGCCCATGCATGGTTGTTTACATCTTTCGGCGGATTTAGTGACATCTCTGAACATTCAAAGGGACTGTGTCTGTAACACAGTATCCACAGTCAACTTCTGTCATCAGGACTTCTGGGAACCAGGGTGATGCAAACCTTTTTTTGATCTATGGCTCCATACTCCAACACCCTCTGCCGAAAATCGCAAATCGGCCCTCCTGCGCGTGCGCTGTACGCTATGTTTACTAACAGTGCGGCTAGGCGTTACAAAAAAAAGTTATCGAAAAATCTTGAATGGCAGACTGTGAAGGGTTCCAGGCTGTGTTCAATTGAAATCCCGCATCCCTGTTGATGAGATTATCAGCTGCCCGGATATGTATCGCTTACTTAATGACACAATCGCACAAAGATAATGCCGGAGTAAAATCTTCAGTCTTTTCATAAATCATGAGATGCCCTGTATCCAGCCAGTGCTCAGGAATAGCCGACTTCTTCGGTTGGCGTAGGTGTGTATGACGCTCATGTTCATAGAGACGTTCTTGTACTTTGTGACATGTGTGGCCTATATACGCCACCCCACGATGATAAGGAATCTGATATACAACACGTTTCCGCAGGCCAAGATCATCCTTAACCGAGCCCAACAGGTTCCTCAGTTTTGCAGATGGTCGAAAAACACAGTCATATCTTCCGAGGACTATTCCGATTCTTGACGACATGGCACCGAAATATAGCAAGAAGGCCAAAGTGATGGGTGTTTTCGTATCTTCTTCCTGCTCCAATTTAGTCGATGTGTCATTTTGTTATAACATTAAATTTGTTACGTCAGTTGTCAACTTCGTTTAATTGAGAGGACATCACATTACACAGTTCGTCATGTTTGGATGACGTTTCATTTTGTATTTCACTCGACAATTGATTTGGCAATTACTCTAATTGAGTTGATGATTGACTTGACATCTCATTTCACTTGCTTTCATCAGGCCCACTAAACTGTGATACATTGCGGAAGTTGATTCTTGTGTTGTACTAAACATTTGACTAATTATTGCAGTTTCAGCACGCGATTCAGTTTTGTGAGTTAAAATAATAAATGAAAAGCGCTAGTTTGGTTTTGTTCTACGGTATTACTTTTATTGTGTTAACCTGTTTTCGGCTTACAAGGCCATCTTCAGACATTTACTTCAGACATCGTCAGTTAAAGTTTCAATGCTCTCAATGACGACCCCAGTGAATACACTATCAATGGCTTTTAATTGTACCACATCTCGAGTTTGTTTCAAATTTTGTGGATTTATCTATTTTTACCATAGCATATAAGATGACTGAAATCACTTCTGTAAAATCACGTATTTGAATTTAACATCTGCCCAGAAATAACACTATTGCAGAGCAAGAACTTCCTGGTAATTCCTTAAAACAATAAAGAAGTGGTGCATCGTTACATGCTTTCGTGTTGCAAATTCAGCCATCTCGTGGAAAGTAAATCTGTCGTACGGGCTCTATACTCAACTGATTTCTACCCTCCAGGATCGTCTTTGCCTCTTAACTTTGCGTCCGCAGCTCGTGGTCCAGTGGCTAGTGTTGCTGCCTCTGGATCACGGGGTCCCGGATTCGATTCGCGGCCGGGTTGGGGATTTTCTCTGCCCGGGTACCGGGAGTTTGTGTTATCCTCATCATTTCATCACCTTCATCACCATTCTTGGACAAATTGGACTATGTAAAAAATGGACTGCGTTAAAACTGGGACTTCGTACGGGCGCTGATGACCGTGCAGTTGAGCGCCCCACAAACCAAACGTCTTCGTCTTTCCCGCATACTTGGAGTTGTTTTTGACCGGTTTGTCGCTAAAGGAGGCGGTCCAGTCTCTTGGCGTCTTAAGAAGCGGAAGAATGGCTCCGTCCTGTCCAATCTAAGTGAGCTGCCTTTGCCTCTCGCGTCTCCTTCTCCTCTTTCACCTTCCGGTGGGTTTGGTGTTACCTTCACGCATGATCAGTCCACATACAATAAGGTTATTTGCTTTAGCTGTTTATTGAAGACTGCTGTCTTGCCTGTCCCATTTTTTAAAATACTTGTTTGTTGCTTATTAAAAACCTGTACTTAGTTTCATTCTATGAAACGAATTTTCTAATTACTGGAAGCTGTTTGTGAAATATTATCCTAAATCTATTTAGTGAAGTTAACTGTCTGTTATTGTCCAATTAGTGGTCACCGATATTGTCTAGAAATTCTAGGTCTTGCTGAATAATAAGGTTAGTCCTCATAATTCATTATTGAAGGCTGCTGTCTTTCCTGTCTTCCTTTAAACGTCAGTGTTGCTGCTGATAAAAATCTGTGCTTCTGATTTAAATGTAATGACAGATGTTTTATGCTTAATCGCACTTATAAATGAGGAACTATGTTAAGCTTGTTCAGTGCATTAAGTAGTTCCTGATTAAAAAAAGAAAAAAACTATACCTGATTGCTTAATAAGCTAATATGGTAAAGCTGTTTATTGAAAGCTCCTGTCTTGCCTGTCCCACCGTTAAATATCATTGTTTGCTACCTATAAAATCCATACTTCTGATTTCAACTTAATTACAGGTGTTTGCAGCTGTACGGGAGAAATTCTCCTAAAATTAAATGATCAACGATTTTAATTCCGTAAAATTGCCTCCCTTTAAATATCATCGTTACTGTTCGTAAAACAAAACGAAAAAAACCTGTTCCTGGTTTCAGTATAATCACATGTGTTGGTAAATATGAGCAGCTGTGTCTGAGACATTCAGGTAACTTCTCTGTCAACTGAGTCCTGAAGCTGACTATTTAGCCAGCGCTGGCTGTTTGTTGAGGGTCTGATAGTAATTAATTAAAATCGTGGTAACTGTTCAAATAATATTTGTTTGGTTGGTCTCAATAAAGTTGTTTTTTGCTGTAAACCTTTTAACGCTGAAGCAACCAGATGGAGACTTCATCCTTCCATTTTGGGGCACATCCTGGCCCTTCCCACCCCAGTTCCACCTAACACTAAATTCGCTGTTGTTAAAAATAACCGCCAAAAACATTTTAAAATATTCAAATATTAAGCAAAATTTGGCTCTGAACGGCTCTACAGGTGTCCAGCAAACTTTCTGTGCGCACAAGCAAAGAAGAATAAACAGTGTTGCCCTTAGCTTTCGTGTTGTGTAGTAACGTAGATTGCCGTCCACATTTTTTTGAAAAGTTTGTTTTTCTGATAAACAAACACAGGAAAAGCTATACCAATGTAACGACACACACATATATATTAGTCGGCGTTTTATGATAATGTCTGTGAGCCTATCTGTGTGTTCATAAAATTCTTTGGTTGGTCTCTTCATCCATATACCATCTGTGTTTACTGCTCCATTTTGAGGATTTTACGTTCTATTTTTTCTGTCTCCCTAAGGCCTGACGCTCCGACTGCAGTCGTTTCTGATGCATAGTGTGCTTCTGGTAGTACAAATGCATTGTAGTGCCTGAGTTTAGACTGTCTGGAAATATTTCTTTTATTGTAGTACGCCCATGGTCCGTGTCAGTTTGTACACTTCCTGAGGTTTTTCTATTCTCTGTACGTTGGGTGCTTTGTCTGATTCATCTATTTGTATATATTCCCCGAGATATTTGAATTTTTCCACTCTGTTAACCTTTCCGCTGTGAGGACGGGGCGTGAGTCGTGCTTGGGTAACTCGTATGGTAGAGCAAGGTCCCGAGTGCGAATCTCGATCCGGCACACAGATTTATTCTGCCAGGAAGTTTCATATCAGCGCAGGGTGAAAATCTCATTTTGGGACCTTTTCCGTATTTTGTGTACATGGCTTGATTGATGTTTTTCGCCGGCCGGGGTGGCCGAGTGGTTGTAGGCGCATTACTCTGGAACCGCGCGACCGCTACGGTCGCAGGTTCGAATTCTGCTTCGGGCATGAATGTGTGCGATGTCCTTAGGTTAGTTAGGTTTAAGCAGTTCTAAATTCTACTGGACTGATGACCTCAGAAGTTAAGTCCCATAGTGCTCAGAGCCATTTGAACCATTTTTTGTTGTTTTTCTTTCTTTCCACGTTCTGTGTCTTCTCAGGTGATATCTTAGGCCTGTTTTCGCAGAGACGTTGTGTAAGGTCGCAGTGCTTCTTGCCTGTTGTTGCTGAGTACTGCCAGGTCATTTGCAGCTCTCAGGCATTTCATAATCGTCTTCTTTGCACACATTCTTCCTATCTGAATTACTTTTACTTTTTCTACCCATTGTTTGACTATTTTGTCTAGGACCATGTTGAATAAAAGCGGTGAGAGATCATCTCCTTGACTGACCGCAGTACGTATCACGAATGGGTCTGAGATTTCTCCCATAAATTTTACTTTGGATGAAGTGTCTGTAAGTGTCTTTTGTATTAAGTGTCCTAGTTTTTCTGTTTATTTGATATTCTTCTACAGCGTCAAAGAGTATCTGCCTGTACATGGAGTCTTAGGCCATCTTGAAGTCCTCAAATGTGGCTACATTGCTGGTCGTGTGTCTGACCTTCAGGAGCCTTCAATTCAAGACCTTCAATTTCTGATGCCTGCTTGGTATTCAACTATCTTTATATCAGCTTGTGCTTCTAGTCCGTTGAGTAATGCCTTGGAGGGAATTCTATAGGTGACCGGTAATAATAGGATACTTCTGTGGTTATTGGGGTCTGTCTTGTCGCTCTTTTTGTGGTTAAGAGACGATGACAATAGGAGTGACACCACCGTGGGAGCCTGCGAACTTATAAATCAGAAATAAAGTTCTGACACACTACCTTTCCATACTCTCACCTCGGTCATTATTCCTATACACGGTCCGCACATGCGGCCGCCAAGCGAGATGCTAGGAAGACCCATGAAGGCAGCCAGAGTGGCCTGGCTGTGAGCGGACCTTGGCCTATTTAGCGGCCGGGACTCTTGTATCTGCGTAGATAGCAGCGCGCCAACCCGTGGAGAACGCAGCCGCCTGCTGACGCAAGGCCCCCGGCAACACGCAACCAGCAGAGCACGGGGAAGTAGCGGCAGCGCCTCACCGGCGCGGCGTGGTGATCGGCGGAACAGAAACTTCAGGGAACCGAATTCTCGATAAGCAATCAGTATCGAATACTCGTCAAAGAACCGAGATCTTTTCCGGGCAATAACCTAATGTATTCGGTTCTCGGACATGTGTCCATCGTGCCTGCGTCCACAATGCGGGATTTCGCGCCATCTGCTATGTTTGTAAGACAATTTGAAAACCAAACAACTTATATATTTTCACTTAAAGTATACGTCATATATATTGCTGATTTTTTTTTAAAGACTCCCCGACTTACGACTGAAAAGTTTTTGTTGACGGATTCTCCCTCTAGGTGCCTGTACTACTCACCGATCTGAAACAGTTACTGAAAAGCCATCCGTGGGGAATCTTAGGTTATGCTAGACTGTTTACGTAGACACCGGTCCAAGTACGAGCTTTCGAACATGACAAAACAGGACACTGACATCAAGGTCTCTCAAAAACATTCGCTATCTGGGAGATTTAAAAATAAATAAATAACGCTTTTGCCACTATAAAGCACTCAGGATCCACGTGATGCTACCAAACAGACGTAAAACAGGGCAGAAAAAACTTATCACGTGGCAAATAAAACCAAAACAATGTGCAGTTGTTTTCCCCGACGTGAAGCGGATACGTGGAAAACTTAATAGCAAAATGTGTCTGCTGTATTTCTAGCGTTTATACTGTGCCAGTGCATCATCATCATCGTCATCATATTCTTCTCCTTCTTCTCATTCTCCACTTCACTAATAGGAGTTTTCTTGTTACGGTGCCCATCTTTTCCTTCTTGTACTCTTCAGATTTCTTCGCCCTATTGATTACAGTTTCTGGCTTTGCAAGGTAGCGTGCCGCTGTTCATTTTGTCGAGATGCTCATTCCATTTACTTCTGTTGTCTTCAGTTTTGATTTTTACGCTTTCCAACCCTAAGAAATCTCATTCTGGCTGCATGAATCCTACTTTCTTGTCATTGATAAACGACCCACGACTTACTTCGGCAGAGATATGTGAGGAACGCCATCAGTTAATAAAAATTCATACTTGTAATTCTTTCTGTGTTATCTGTAAAGTAGCTTTTGTTTTGTACCACACATGTTTCCAGTTTCAGCTACCGCCTTATCTCTATATCATACTTGCAACTGGTACCAGACCCCAGATAATTAAAATAGCTGACTTGTTCTACTCTTGACTGATCGCCGGTACTTCTGTTCGTATAGAGTCCATCTATATTTTGCTGATTTCTCTTCTATAGGACATCACAGAGAAATCTTTCC
The DNA here is from genome assembly GCF_023897955.1 of Schistocerca gregaria. Classification (NCBI taxonomy): domain Eukaryota; kingdom Metazoa; phylum Arthropoda; class Insecta; order Orthoptera; family Acrididae; genus Schistocerca; species Schistocerca gregaria. The sequence goes on along the minus strand of NC_064921.1, from coordinate 798,399,626 downwards.
TGCACGACCGTGTATGTTGATATAACAGTGTAAACAAACTATTGGAAAGACTCCATTGTGGCGTCATATGCAAAAGAAATAAACGAAACAGAAAGCTCTGATGATGAAGCAGTGATTTCGAAAGGTACAGAAGGATAGTAAAAACATTGCAAGGACAACAGATGATGTTTACTATTAAGTTCTCCATTTATTTCACCGTCGCGGCTTGCCAAGAATTGCCACTGTGGCTACCGTGACAAATGAAATGGGGTAGCTAACAATTAAATAGCGCTACGATACTTCGTTGATGACTCACTCCTTAGTTTCAATCATTTACACTGCATTTGTGTATCACAAAGTAAAAATGTTCAAAGCAAAGAAGTATCTGGTACCGGTTATAGGTTATAAACCGCGCACTTTGACACAATGATTAAAGCATGTTACCAATATCAGAACAGTATTTCACAAACCTCTTGCTCCGCTGCATAGAACTGGGTTGTTATGATTAAACTTTCGCTACTTACAGGGGCGCTATCAAAACGAGTGTTCATAGGAGAATGAAAGTTTGTAGAAAATTTGTAAGGAGACGCGGAAGATAAATGACGAATAAACAATTGAATGAAACAACTTTAGCTGTTACACGAAAGGGTAGCATTTATTGAGTGCGGTGTTCACTTTCCAGGCTACAAACGTTGCTCAGTGTGACGACCAGCTGCATCCATGACAGACAGGAACCGCAGTTGAAATACCATTTCACAATTGATAGCAGCGCTTTTAGAATGGTAGGCTACGGAATGTTCAGCTGTCGTGACACGGCTCGTGCACTGCTTGAAGCCATGACAACAATAACGCCTTGAACAATTTGTCGATCAATTGGCCGTCGGCCTCTACCAGAGCAAATCGCCAGTTACTTTGAACTCCTGGATTGTGGTCTTCATCCGCAGTGCGGAAAGATTACAGCTGTTGTTTCAGTAAAACAGATTTACGATCAAGGCCCTACTCGCCTTGTCTAGACCATGTTAACGTTCTGGAACTGTAATGCACAGTGAGGATTTTGTTTCAACCCTACGTCACCGTACTAATACCGGCGAGTGACTGCAATTCTTGACACTAACACCACTAACAACGCAAATCCTGCACTGCACAATCCTAGCAGCAATCCTATGTGCATGACTACAAATCGTGGTACAACCTCACTAACAACACAAATCCTGTGGTGCAGTCTGAGCACTATTCCTACGTCTCTGACAGCAGGTTCTGACACCAACACAACTAACAACACAAATATTGCAGTGCTCAGTCTGAGCAGCAATCCTATGTGCCTGACTCCAAATCATGGCACTAACACCACTAATAACATAATTCCTGCAGTGCACAGGCTGAGCAGCATTCCTACATCCCTGACAGCAGGTCATGAACTAACACCACTAACAACACAAATCCAGCATTGTACAGTCTGAGTAGCATTCCTAGGTCCCTGAGTGCAGGTCAGGACAGTAACACCACTAACAACACAAATCCTGCAATGCACAGTCTGAGCAGGAACCCTATGTTGCTGATTGCAAGTCATGTCACTGAAGCCACTAACATCACAAATCCTGTAGTGCACAGTCTGAGCAGCAGTCCTATGTGCCTCACTGCAATTTATGACACTAACGCCACTAGCAACACAAATCGTGCAGTGCACAGTCTGAGCAGCATTTCTATCAATCTGGGTATGCTTACAGTTAATATTTTTCCGTCTGCATTGGCTCAAGTAAAGAATGTTTAATTATAGTCACCCTGTACTTCAGGCTCGGGTATTAAGCGACTGGAGTGTGGCGGGGCGAGTGACAATAATCGATGCGACCGAAAATTTGAAAGCTGTATGTTCAAAAGTTCGTAAATCGTACTATAATAATTGTGGTTCCATTTTTCGTGTGCGAATAATGTCTTGCAAGTGCTTTTTTTCCTTCTTAAAATATGCCGAGCTGATGGTGTTTTTTCGCGAGATAGACCGGAAGGGCCTTACGCTTCTTTCTCAGCCTTCAGCGCCGCGCTGTACCATACCGTACCGTGCCTTGGCGTGCTGTGTGATGTGTGCCTGCAGTGTGCTGTGGGATGTGCGCCCGCCTTGTTTTTCTGGCAGATAGGCCGCCCGCTGGTTCCGAGTCAGCGAAACCGTGACGGCGAGTGTTTATGCCGCGGTGGCGCCAGGCATTTGTTGCGAACGCCTGAAAATTTCCCCAGTACGCTCTCCGTTCCTGGTCAACGCCAGAAACGAGGTCGTGCTTAACGGGCCGATAACATCAGCGCAAACACGCGGAAGTTTTTCCCACTTCGGTAAAAGAAATCGCAGCGGCTTGCTACATCTTACAGGGAAATACTCCAAGTTTTTTGCCGCGAGCAAGACAGTCAATACTTTTTCGAAGTTACTTCTCTGATTGCACTGAATGAGGAGGAACAGTTCTTAACTACTAGTTGTGCATCGTGTTACGATACGATCCCATTACATTTGGATTCCAGTGCTTCGTTACTTTGATCCGAAAACTATAAACGACTATAGTAACCGAAGTTAATATTCTAACTAGGTTTAGACGCATTCAGTTACAAGTTTTAGATTCTACCTCATTTCCGAGTGGTATTCTCCATTGTCGCTGTATAGACGACACTGTTTAATAGTCTTTCATCTACAATACGTAAATAAAACAAGTAGCTGAAGAATATAATGTGGAGTCGTTACACTTCAGTAGCCACAGCGCTGCAGTGAAGATATAACTCTTCGACAAAAAATTCAAAATCTTAAATACTTTAGTGCTTTTTCTTGCTTGCTTAAGAAATAATATGGAACTTAAAAATGTAGATTCCGTTTTCATTGTTAGAAAATGGCTATTTCTGATCTCGAGCAGAAATTTTCTCGTGCAGATTATGAGATGGTAATAAAATATTATATTTGTATTTTCTCCACTTGCGTCAAGTAAGTTCTTCATTTCATTAGCTTCAAGAAATGTGATCCTCATACATGGTGCATCAATATTAACTGCATCATGTCAAATAGGCTACTTTTGATCGTTGGAACGCCTAGATGGTTACTCAACGAAGGCACGGGACACTCTTTCTTCTTATATTGATCCAGATGAGTTACTCAGAAAGACAGAGTTTCAGTTCCGGCCTTTCAGGTTCATGTTTTCCGCGGTTCCCCAACACAGCTTAAGACAAATGTCCGGATGGTTCCTCTGGAAGAATGGGCTCATTATTTCTGACTCCGAGCTTGTCTCTAATAACCCTCGACAAGTATTCGTAACTTCTTTTCGCCCGATTTCCAAAAATGTAGTGTGGGATTCTGCAATTAAAGTGGCAGGACAGTTAGTCAAAGACAACATTCAAATGTGCAAAAAAATTAATTCCCCTACATTTTCACGTGTATTGAACCCAGAGAATCTGAAGCACAAAGTTAGGTATAAAGTACTCTGTCAAGTTCTCCTACCCGAACTGTGAAAACATTCATTGGGATTCAGTTTGCCGCTGCTACCACTAGACATAAGTAAAACATGACAATTATTGAACTGTACGAAATAGAATCGTCACAACCTGTGAACGGACGTCCAAACAGCACAGTTGGCCGCAGGCATGATGGGAATTTGTATGCGCATAACCTAAATCAGAACATCCTTAGTGACGTTTACATGTCGAATACTGTGTGTGCTCACCGTAGTTTGTAACTAATTTACGTTTTTTTCGTGTAGACAATGTCATCCCGTATCCACGGTTCGCTAGATTACCTACAATTTGAATTTTGGCTCCCATTTACATCGAGACGTTGTAGAAAAATTCAATCGGAGGGGATAAACTGTTTCCTGGCTCGAGGAATTACCCTCACATTTACGTGAAGGGAGTAAGACAGCCTGTAGTGCTTTCAAACAATTAACTGAAACCTCCGACCTCCTAAATATAACCCTAGGGACTGGAACCTTCATCTATCTCCTTCACCCAGCAGGCCGTTGACGGATCTTAAGGTAAGCCGGCCGGTGTGGCCGAGCGGTTCTAGGCGCTTGTCTGGAACCGCGTGCCCGCTACGTTCGCAGGTTCGAATCCTACCTCGGGCATGGATGTGTGTGATATCCTTAGGTTAGGTAGGTTTAAGTAGTTCCAAGTTCTACGAGACTGATGACCACAGATGTTAAATCCCATAGTGCTCAGAGCCATTTGAACCATTTTTGAACCTTAAGGTAAATATATCTGATACGAAATTCTCCTCATACTCCTCCGTTTTGAAAATGCAACATACGTGAATTCCATATGAATTCCTGTGTGTCCCATTCATTGTTAAATGCTATGCACAGAAAAAAACACTTAAATGTAAATTCGGTGGAAGAAAGCGATCTTTGGTGGGGGGTCAGAAAGAAAAAAGGAGTTGATTACGTTGTTGTTGTTGTTGTTGTTGTTGTTGTTGTTGTTGTCGTCGTTGTTGTAATGGTCTTCAGTCCGAGGACTGGTTTTATGCAACCCGCCACGCTACTCCGTCCTATATCAGCCTCTTCGTTTCAACATAACTACTGGAACTGTTTGAACCTGCAAACTGTACTCATCCCTTGGTCTCCTTCAACAATTTTTACCTCCCCTTCCCCCCACCCCCCGCCCACACCCACACACACTTCCCTCCATTACCGGAGTGACAATTCCTTGACGCCTCATGACATGTCCTGTCAGTACATCCGTTCTTTTAGTCACGTTGTGCCGAAAATTTCTTTTCTCCCCAATTCGATTCAGTACCCACTCATTAGCTACAAGATTTTCCATCTAGTTTTCAGTATTCTTCGATAGCGTCACTCATTAGTTACGTGATTTACCATCTAATTTCCAGCATTCTTCTGTTGCACCACATTTCAAAAACTTCTCATCTCTTCTTTTCTCAACTGCACGTCGTCGACGTTTCACTTCCACACATGGCTACACTACATATGAATTCGTTCAGAAAGACGTCGTAACACTTAAATCTATATTCGTTATTAATAAATTTCTTTTCTTCATAAACACGGTTATCTCCATTGCCAGTCTATAATTTATATCCTCTCTACTTCGGCCATCAACGTTTATTTTGCTAGCCAAATAACAAAACTCATCCACAACTTTAAGTGTCTCGTTCCTAATCTATTTCCCTCGGCATCGCCTGATTTAATTCGACTACATGCTGCTACACTTGGTTTGCTTTTGTTGATTGGTGTTCATCTTATATACTCTTTCAAGACATTGTTCATTCCGTTCAACTGCTCTTCCAAATCCTTTGTTATTTCTATCAGAATTTCAGTGTCATCTACAAACCACCAGGTTTTAATTTCTGCTTCACGATCTTTAGTTCCTTCTCCCAAGTTTTCTTTAGGTTTCTTTATTCTTTGCTGAATATAAAGACTGAACATCATCAGGGATAGGCCTCAACCATGTCTCACTCTCTTCTCAACCGCCGCTTCCCTTTAATGCCCTTCAGCTCTTGTAACTGCCGTCTGATTATTGTATTTATAACCCTGTACTCACCTCACGGGAAGTCCATTTTCTCCTGCCTCCGAACTTCACTAATTCCCACTATATCTGAGACCTATCCATTTCACTTTCTCAATTTTTTCTAATCTGCCTGTCCCGTTAAGGGATTTAGCATCCCGCGCTTCGAACCCTAGAATGCCAGTTTTGGTTTCCCGATTGAATGTAGACTGTGTTCTACGTTGGCTACAGTGAACATTGAATGTGTGAGAATGTGGATCGACACAAAGGCATATAGCAAACGATGTAAAAAAAAATCGACTTTGTCATTTCAAGTGGTGAAAGCTTGTTGAGGTTTTGGTAACGATCTCTGAACATAGAGACATTGCTGTATGGGCTATAGGTGGAAAAAGAAAGTTCTTTGTGGTGACACCTTTTGAATTAATAATGGTGACGACTATTTAATTTACTGAACAAACCTTTTGTAAGAGCATAGTATATCAAATTGTTTAATAAGGAACTACACAAAGTGCTCCGAATTTATTAGTACTTTCCAGAAAAGATGTTTCATTCGATTTTTGGCCTAAATGCTTCATCAGTAATAATTCTGATGTGTATTCAAGTCAAATCAACATAGGCGCTACGCCGTCTTAGTGAGTTCAACAGGCGATCCAAAGCGGTAGCAGCAGACACAGCAGTCGGAGGTGAGAGAATGCTGCGATACGTACATCTTCGGAATATGTGACGATCAATAGCACACGTGATAAAAATTAACAGCCTTCACCAACGTGGAACGAAACTGAAATATGTCGCTGACACTGTTATTAAAGTTAATTTACTAACAGTATACAAATGTGAAAGAAATTATCCTCGCAGTCGTTTACAGTTAGTCGAAGGTAATTAATTTAACCACTTTTCTGGTTTCTGCATTTCTTGCCAGTGGAGTGTATTTCTTTATTTACATACAGCAACCAATCACGTTTTTATGCATTTTTTTTTCTAAAATAGGGGATGGGTGCTGTATTTCTTAAAGTAACTATATTTTTGGGTCAATAAACATGTAATATCACTTCAGTATTTGAGTTCACCAGCGCTTTAACAAAAATTAACCAAAATTACCGAGTACCATTATATCTCTCATAACTATTTCTCCATGAAAGTCCATATTAAGACAGCTCTTCATTTACAGTTACAATACAACACATCAGAAATAGGTAGATGTTACCTGTAAGTTTGTTATCTTCTTTTCATCTAATTACTTTTGCCATTGTTTATAATTATTTGTGTTGTGGATTTCTGAGAGTGCTGAATGATTTTTCTCGAGCAAAACAGTGGCTCGTAGCTTCCTAACAGCAATAGAACATTAAGAAATGCAGAGCAACATTTTATCAGCATACATTTGTTGTCTCTACGGATGACGTCACAGTGTTATCAGCTGTCTCTACGGATGACGTCACAGCGTTATCAGCTGCAGAATAATAATAACCGTAACTTCTTTTTTGCTAGTACAAATTAATTTCTTCGTTAGTTTCTCTTACTTTCCCAAGTTTTCTGACCTTTATTCTGTCTACGATGGCAATGAAATTATGTAACCTCAGCTCCAAACGTCGGCAATTTCCAGAGCAAACTCAAGCAGCGGCTTGGCGAAATAATGAGTTAATTCCGGATAGAAACCAGTGCACCTATCTCCATAAAAATACCATTCTATGACGAACTTGCGATACACTGCCAAGGCCGTCCACGCTTCGATAATAATGGATCTCAGTAATCAGTGTTATTTGTCAGTTCAGGTTGACCGCGGCGTGGCGCTGCCAGGCTCGTTGAACCCTAGCGCTGGCGGACCAGATAAAAGACGCCATTTTTACCAGAGGTGTCTCCGGCGCCACGATAGCTAACTGGCGCTTTAAAAAGAATCTGCTGCGCTTGGCTGCTCGGAAGATATGCACAGACTCACTGAGAACCGCTAACGTTTGCTTTTTCTGTGTTTAAGTAACAATTTAATAGCTCTGACATAGTAATAATTTAATAGCTGTGACATCTATATCGTACGTCTGACCATGCTTTTATAGAATTGTTGCAGTTCACTAAGTTATGTCTTTACCCACACTTACATTTATAATACACAGTCCACGCCCAACCCTTTTTTTCATTTTGCGGATAAGAAACACTGTTGATTATCCTCTTTAAGGTCTCAGATTCCCTTGAATCTGCCATCATAGTCACTTCACTAGATGCATGTGAGGGGAAGTAATGTTTTCGTGGACATTTCTCTTGAATCATACAAGTTCTTAAATCAAGGAAGAACAAAAATTGCAGGTTAATTGCGTAAAGCTTCAGACAGAAAATTAAGACTAACTCCAAACTAATCACTCCGATGCTTACCAGATTACGTAGTATGTGTATAACGCACAATTAACTGGAGATAATATCTTCTTACCACTTTATTTATTTTGAAAGGCTTATAAATTCCGCCCATGCTGTTTGCCTTTCAGACTGTGTCTGTAAGTATTCTACACATTAGATCTGCCAATTTAGTATTAACACCAAATTCTCGGATTTCTTTGTTCTGAGTTTCCCGTATGACGAGAACCAAAGCTTTCTTGAAATCCAGATATGTCACATCTATGTTTTTAGAATTCACCAGTCTGTGAAGGTGTATACGTTTCAAATTGAATATCTCTCCTGATCAGAAAAAGACTTTTCTAAAAATGTCTTGGTATTCGTTTAGCTGTCGGTCGAACGTTTTTTTAGTTCTTTTCAGTAACTTGTTTAACATAATTTATAGGTAACTAGTAGAGAAGATATCCCTCTGTAGTTATTGACGCCTTTTGTGATACATTTCTTATGATTCTTATGGAATCTACTCTGCTTTACCAACTCCCTGAGAAACTATCTGCAAATATTTTTTAATCTTTGTTTGAGACCATGTCAAAAGTTCATATGGTACGGAATCGTGTTCACTGGCTTCGTTACTTGTGAGAGTTTTAATTACTTCTTTGATTTATGCAATAATTGGTAGCATACCTTCTTTATTCTTACGAAAGTATGAGAATTCCAGTTTATGGCTCAGTTCTAGGCAATTTAACAGTTTATTAATATATTTTGCAAGTCTTTCACAGTTTTGAGTATTCTTTAAGACAATTCTAACTCTTTCATTCTTGAAGAAAATACTCGGTTGTTGGCAATCCTATAATTTATTCTTGAAGCTCTCACAAAAATTTCTGGAATTATAGTTCGTGAAGTTTCCTTGCATTTCGACAATTTGTGTTTTTTTGCAAACCATTTTTTTATTCTCCGTATTATTCTAGATGTTCCCCTTTTTGGTGTTTAAATTGCTCATTGTGTTCATTGTTCCCAGAACATGTCCCACTTCCCCATGTTTCTGACCTTGCTGTTACCACGTTTTCAATTTTTTCATTCCGCCATATTCACTCTTTATTGCTGGGTTAACTAAGTGTTTTGTGATTTGTTTGTTGCAATGGTGAATTGCCCAGATATTACATGCCAGTTCAGTTATTATTATTTCATTTTGGAGTTGTTTTGTTGCTTCTTGTGTTACGGTAAGTTTATCCGTGCTGTATACATAATGAGGCTTCGTCTACATGTAAATTATTTTTACTTCTGGTATTGAGGTTGTGAACTGCGCATATCATCTCAATCTCACTTTTGTTGTTAAACACAAACACAGTGAGGGAGTATATGTATTGACCCCTAAGAAAACTAAGTCCCTAAAAGGACTTCTGCAAGGTGTTCAGATATTAACGTTACCCAATACTCTTACTGCACGCTTCTGTAGGATAACTGGTCTTTGCCAGAAGAGATTGTTCTATACGACAGTACTGAGTGAAAGTTCTCTAGCTATCCTGTCTGCAGTTTAACACTGTGGGAGGTATTTCTGTAACTAAGATTTTTTGTTAACCAAAAGCTGGTGTCACCTCGGGCGTGCCTAGGAACGTTAAACGTGGAACGATGAAAACTTAAGAATCGGTCGTTGTAAGTCACTTCTTTTGCGGATTAGTTACATTTCCTTTGGATTCTTCTAATGAATCTCAGCCTGTGACAGTTTGACAGAAATTACTTTCGAGTGGTCCTCGACTCTGGTATAACCTAAGCCCGCCGTCATCGGTGGCCTCTGCTTGTTGATTGCGCTACTCAGGGGGTGGATTTCCAGAGGCGTAATTTTCGCTGATTTGAATCGGGGTTCCCGAACCTGCTCTGGTCGGACAGCAAGCGTAGAAATTTCATATAGAAGGATTTGTCTGACTGCCTTCTGTTCTCATCAGAAGTTGGACAGATTTTGATTCTGAAATATACAGAAATTATCGTACCTATGTGTGCTTCGGATTGATTATCAATTCACAGTAGGTAATCGATTAAAATCTTCTGTCGTCGTTTGACTCCATGTACATATATACTGTCCAAATTCTCACCGATGAAATTTACATAAGACTGTCTTTGTCTTAAGTATAACATAAGCATATTTCGTTTGCGAAGACTATGCAACTATTGGGTTTCCAAAGACCAATTTTATTTAAAGAACTGCTGTTTATTTTGGCCTGAAAAGCAGACGGAATTAAGTAATTACTACAAGGAAGCGCAAAGGGAACTGTTACAGGCATACGTATTCAACTATAGAGATATGTAAACAGGCAGAATAAGGCGCTGCGGCAGGCTGGTGTGGCCGAGCGGTTCTAGGCGCTTCAGTCTGGAACCGCGTGACCGCTACGGTCGCAGGTTCGAATCCTGCCTCGGACATGGATGTGTGTGTTGTCCTTAGGTTAGTGAGGTTTAAGTAGTTCTAAGTTCTAGGGGACTGATGACCTCAGATGTTAAGTCCCATGGTGCTCAGAGCCATTTGAACCATTTCCTCGCTCCATTTGCGTGTGGAAAAGGGAAGGAAATGACTGGCGGAATATACGTATAGAATTGTGGCAGGGGCAAAAAGGACATTTATGACGAAGAGAAGTCTATTTGCATCAAACACAGGCGTTAACTTGAGGAAGAAATTTCTGATAATATACGAATTGGAGCACAACATTTCATGGTCGTAAAACGACTGGGGAAAAGATAGAGGCATTTGAGATGTGGTGCTACAGCAGAATGTTGAAAGTTAGGTGGAGTGATCCCGCCCAGTTTGGCACGCGGTCTGACGCAGTGCTTTCCGGGCGGGAAGGGGGCCAGTCCCCGGCACGAATCCGCCCGGCGGATTAGTGTCGAGATCCGGTGTGTCGGCCAGCCTGTGGATGGTTTTTAAGGCGGTTTTCCATCTGCCTCGGCGACTGCCGGCTGGTTCCCCTTATTCAGCTTCAGTTCCACTATGTGGGCGATTGCTGCGCAAACACTTTCTCCACGTACGTGTACACCATCATTACTCTTTCATGCTACCATGCAAACATTGGGGTTACACTCGTCTGGTGTGAGACGTTACCGGCGGGGGCGGCGCGGGTGGGTGGGGTGGGGGGGGGGGGGCGTGTCCACTGGGGGCCGAACAATAACCCTGGTTTCGGTGTGGGGCGGCGGTGGGGTGGATGGACTGCTGTGGCCTGTTGGGGGGCTGTGAACCACTGAGGGCTACGGCGGGGACGATGCCTCTCCGTCGTTTGTAGATCCCCAGTTCCATACAATACGAGTACAATACGAGTACAATACTATACAATGGGTGGACTGATAAGGTAAGGAACGAGGAGATTCTCCGGAGAATAGGAAAGGAATATATGAAACACTGACAAGGAGAAGGGACAAAATGATAGGACATCTGTTAGGACATCAGGGAATAACTATTGTGGTATTAGAGGGAAATGTAAAGGCTAAACAGTGCAGGGGAAGACAAAGGTTGAAATACATGGAGCAGGTAATTGAGAACATAGGTTTCAAGTGCTACTCTGGATGAAGAGGTTGGCGCAGGAGAACAATTCGTGGTAGTCCGTGTCAGACCAGTCAAAAGGCTGATGACTCAAAAAAAATGAGTAGTTGCAGATTATCTAAAAGCTGCACAATTTTGAATTGGTTCCTCTAGTGGCGTGCTATGATGCAGTGGCGGGAGGGATGTTAATGTGTAGCAAGACTGCAGACACCTACGTACGAACAAACAACAAAAGCCGGCCGGCGTGGCCGAGCGGTTCTAGGCGCTACAGTCTGTAGCCGAGCGACCGCTACGGTCGCAAGTTCAAATCCTGCCTCGTGCAGGGATGTGTGTGTGTTGTCCTTAGGTTAGTGAGGTTTAAGTAGTTCTAAGTTCTAGGGGACTGATGACCTCAGAAGTTAAGTTCCATAGTGCTCAGAGCCATTTGAACCAAACAACAACATTGTCAATAAAGTTCTTCTGGGTTTGAGGCAGCATTGTCATCTATAAAGCAGTTAGCAATACATTCCGAGGAAGCCGCCTTGCAACAGTCGCCGAAACGTTGGAATTTTACAGACGACAATGCGGCCTCAAACTCAGAAGAATTTTATTGCCTGTGACAACGGCCTCGGAAGCCTAAGGTTACATACAACAAACAACAAAATTAATTACGTAATTCTGATTTTTGGCGGTGATGATTCGAACTTCGTGACTGTCCCTTATTGATACTCGAGCGCAGTAGTCGGTAACTCCGTACCCGCCGGCTGGCTCTGCCCGGATCGTAATACGACCGCTCTGTCTCCTCCGTTCGCTGCGGCCGGCCTGCGACCAGCTCTTCGCCTGCGGCAGCAGCAGTACCGCAAATAGCTGGCGAGTCGCTCGCCGAGTACGCGGAACGGTTCATCAGCTGTGTGCCGGCGCCACGTGACCCGCGTCGCGTGTCTGCCCGGCGGTCTCTCAGCGGTGGACGCCCGGGCTGGGCTCGCGGCCGCCGGCGCCGCCGCAATTTGTCGGCAGGGGCGGCGCCTGGCGTCTGCCCTCCCCTCCCCTCCCCTCCCATTCCCTCCCCCTGTCTAATGACGACTAATCACCGGCTACGGCGCCGGCTCCTGCAGTCGCCAAAGTCCGCAACTTGACGCCATCGCTCTCGGTCTCTACGTTTGAACACAGAGTACGTCTACATAGGCTTCTTGGAACAGTACCGCCAGAATGGTGCAATTTGCTAGAACCAATATACAGGGGTCGTTCAATAAGTAATGCCGCAGGGGAGTGTCGTAGGACAATTGCTATTCACAATATATATATATATATATATATATATATATATATATATATATATATATGGCCTTGTGGATAACATGGGAAGTTCACTGAGGCTTTTTGCGGATGTAGTACATAGAGAGGTTGTAACAACGGAAAATTCTACTGAAGTGCAGGAGGATCTGCAACCAATTGACGCATGGTGCACGGAATGGCAATTGAATCTCAATGTAGACAAGTGTAATGTACAGCGAATACATAGAAAGAGATCCTTTACCATTTAGCTGCAATATAGCACGTCAGCAACTGGAAGCAGTTAATTCCATAAATTATCTGGGAGTAGGCATTAGGAGTGATTTAAAATGGAATGACCATATAAAGTTGATCGTCGGTAAAGCACATGCCAGACTGAGATTCACTGGAAGAATCCTAAGGAAATGCAATCCGAAAACAAAGGAAGTAGGTTACCATACACGTGTACGCCCACTGCTTGAATACTGCTCACCGGTGTGGGATCCGTACCAGATAGGATTGATAGAAGATATATAGAAGATCCAACGGAGAGTAGCGCGCTCCGTTAAAAAAAAGGTTCAAATGGTTCTGAGCACTATGCGACTTAACTTCTGAGGTCATCAGTCGCTTAGAACTACTTAAACCTAAGGACATCACACACACCCATTCCCGAGGCAGGATTCGAACCTGCGACCGTAGCGCCTAGAACCGCACGCCCACTCCGGCCACGTTTCGTTACAGGACTATTTGGTAATCGCGAAACCGTTACGGAGATAATAGATAAACTCCAGTCGAAGACTTTGGAAGAGAGACGGTCAGAAGCTCGGTCCGGGCTTTTGTTGAAGTTTCGAGAACATACCTTTACCGACGAGTCAAGCAGTATATTGCTCCCACCTGCGTATATCTCGCAAAGAGACCATGAGGATAAAATCAGAGAGATTAGAGCCCACACGAAGGCATACCGACAATCTTTCTTTCCACATACAATACGAGACTGGAATAGAAGGGAGCAGTATGTGCCTCCAAAATGTCGTTTATAATGGAAATGAGTTCCAATCAGATAGCTGTCATTGTTTCTTTTGGCAGAAAACCAAAGAATCACAGATATTCGCAGGCGCTTGCAGAACCTCTATGGAGACCGGGCAGTGAAGAAAATCACTTTGAGCCGTTGGGCGAGGCGTCTGTCGTTATCACAACAAGGTCGCGGAAAACTGTCCTATCACACACGTGCCGGCCAGCCGCACACGGCTGCGACTGTTGCATTGTTGAAACGTACGGACACTATCATTCGAGGTGATCACGGTCAAACACATCGTCGCCTAACAGAAGACCATAAAGAGCAACGGAGGACCACGTTTGTGGAATCGCTTTCGAGTTCAGCGCTGATTTTGATAATTTTTGTCGAACATCATCACAGGCTATGAAACATGGCTTAATCACTTCTAATCGAAAAAAATGGCAGTCCATGGAGTGGCGCCACACCAACTCTCCTCCGAAGAAAATCTCAAAGCTGCGCGGTATTAGCCGAGCGGCCTTAGGCGCTGCAGTCATGGACTGTGCGGCTGGTTCCGGTGGAGGTTCGAGTCCTCCCTCGGGTATGGGTGTGTGTGTTCGTCCTTAGGATGGTTTAGGTTAAGTAGTGTGTAAGCTTAGGGACTGATGACGGTAGCAGTTAAGTCCAATAAGATTTCACACACATTTGAACATTTCTGAAAAACTCAAAGCCCCCCCCCCCCCTCCCCCGTAAAGTCATCGCCTCTGAAGGGGTTATTCTGATGTCCTCCATCATGGTGCAACGATGAAGTCGGAAGAGTACTGTGTGTAGACCACTAAACTGCAGATACGACTTCAGCGTCTTCATCGGCACTAAAATGCAAAAGGACTTCTTCTTGTCTATAACAATAGACGACTTCACAGAAGTCAATGCACCCGAGAGCCCGGGTCTCGCACCTTCCGACTTCTGTGTGTATGGTCCAATGAGGCATACACTCCTCGGGGAGCAGAACATGAATATTGGGGAGGTTATCGGTGTAGCAAGACGTTCGCTGCGATGTCGACAGGGAGACTGGTACCTCCCGTCACATTGAACGGTGATGTCGAAAAGTAGGGTGTTGTAGTCAAAAGAGTCAGGAATAATAAAATACTCAATAAAACCTACTTGCTTTCAGAAAAGAAATGTATTTCATTACGTAATGAGCATCCCTAGTATGTTGCTGGGAAGAAAGAAATCAAATAACAAAGTTTTGCTTATCTCGGCAAGACTCACGGCCATCCCACACTCCAAAAAATGGTTCAAATGGCTCCAAGCACTATGTGACTTAACATCTGAGGTCATCAGTCCCCTAGACTTAGAACTACTTAAACCTAATGACATTACACACATCCATGCCCGAGGCAGGATTCGACCTGCGACCGCAGCAGCAGCGCGATTCCGGACTGAAGCTCCTAGAACCGATCGGCCTCAGAGGCCAGCCACCCAGATCCCCAGCGCTACCTATCCGCAGTTCCTATGCATCTACCTCATGCTCGCTACTCTGAGATTCTCGGAGGAGGTCGGAAGTGCTCATCGGAAATAAGACACCGCGCATTCGTATAATATACCCGAAACATTAGCCGTGTCATGGGCTCATGTAGTGCACACAGGCCAGGGATCAAAGTGTTAACTGTGTGCGTACCGTGAAAGAGGAGATTTGAAAGTGATCCGGCCCTCAAACGTATTTCACATTCGTATGTTACATTTCCGGACACGGGTTCCTTCCTAAAACTTCACCTACTAAGTCACCTCTACAACGACTAGACGCCTTTAACAGGAACTGTGAAACATCATTTAGTTTTGCATAGGTAGATGATTAACAACTGAACATTCCTTCCTTTGAAAATTTTATCAATGCAGCGACAACATTTTCGAAAGTTATTATTAAGAAACAAACAGCAGCGTCTGTGAGACTTACTGCAGTCCATGTTACGGTCTTTGGCTGGTGTGGCAGACGTAATTGATGCCCTTCACGAGCCGTAGCGAACGAATTTTGGTTCACCAGGGCAGTCGCTCTCTCCGAGTGAGAATGAGAAAAAGCAGCATCATATACGCAGTACTTGTTAAAATAAAAATTAAATAATTACAATTGTTGCGCATTAAAATATGAAAAATGTTAACTTTGTAATAATGTACTGAATTACAAAACGTCATTTAATTTCACCTTGTATTGTATGTTAACCGGGGACCTATAAACGACGGAGAGGCTCCGTCCCCGCCGCAGCCGCAGTGGTCCACAACCCCACGACGACTGCCGCAGTCCGCTTCACCCCACCGCCGCCCCACACCGAACCCAGGGTTATTGTGCCGTTCGGACCCCGGTGGACCCCCCAGGCAACATCTCACACCAGACGAGTGTAACCCCTATGTTTGCGTGGTAGAGTAATGGTGGTGTACGCGTACGTCGAGAACTTGTTTGCGCAGCAATCGCCTACATAGTGTAACTGAGGCGGAATAAGGGGAACCAGCCCGCATTCGCCGAAGCAGATGGAAAACCGCCTAAAAACCATCCACAGACTGGCCGCTTCACCGGACCTCGACACAAATCCGCCGGGCGGATTCGTGCCGGGTACCAGGCGCTCCTTCCCGCCTGGAAAGCCGTGCGTTAGACCGCACGGCCAACCGGTGGGCATAATTTCACCTTACTTATGATTTCGTAAGTGGTTAGGAGTACGGGTCCGATGCGACACTGCACTTTGCTACGCCTTGTCCGTGGAAAGGAGCACGGTGTTGCCAGCCGGCGGCCGTCGCCATTCCTCCGCTGTGAGTGCCTCGCTGAAGCCCGTCTCACACGGAGCAAGATTCGCTGTAAGTTTCCTTGCTGGCTCGCGCGACGGCTACCTTGCGGGCTCCATCGTCTGCTAGCGGGCTACCTTGCTGGGCACCTTGTAAGATTTCCAGGATAGGTCCGGTGCTATTTTTCTTGTTAGGTTCCCTGCGTGCTACCTGCGTTGGCCAATCATGAGACGTTTCGTTTGTGACGTCAGACGCGGAATGCTTGGGCGGAAAGCCTTTGTTTATAGTCGCTTTTCTGCTGTTGTGGGGTGCAGTAGGAAGTTCTTATAATTATTAAATAATGGCACCGCATTGGTCCAAGGAAGTGATTGAAGCATTGATATGTACTTTAGGGAAGAACAGTGTCTGTACGTCGTGAAAAGCGCAAACTATTATAATAAACACTTGCGTGCAGAACAACTCGAAAGAGTTGCAAGTGCAGTGTGTCTTGTTCGACTATATACGTCCATTCGTATAAAATTTGCAGAGGTGTGCGATCTTCTATCCTACAAAATAAAGTCGTATATAACAGTCATTATTGGTATATTTATAAAGTCAAACAGTAATGAAATTGTGATACTGTTAAAAAAAAAGTAGGTGTTATGCGAACTAATCTCAACTCTTTATGAAGCATGGAGAGCACACCTTTTCCAGCTTTTCCAGCATTTCTCCTCTTAGTCCAGTTTTGCGTCCATTCTTTCTTTCTTCTTCTCTCATTACCATGCATTTCTGCATCGTTTAGCACCAAAACAGCTAATAACGCCAGTTTGCTCTGACCATCTGTACCTGAAGCAGCCATCTTCGTAAGATACAACATGCAGCCGATCACAACACAACTAGCTGCCGATCTAGCACCGTGGGAGAGCTTCGGCATGGAAGACAGCCGACTCCTTTCCCTAGAAGCCAGCAGGTATACACGCCATCTCGCAAACTTGCGGCGAACCTTTCTCCGTGTGAGACGGGCCAAGCACCGAGGCCCCAGCAGCCGCCCTGCAGGAAGCCGCCGGAGCGTCCAGCGTAAACAAAGCGCGGAGAGCGGCTTCGGCGGCAGCTGGTGGGCCCAGGTGGGCGGCCACCGGCGGAAGGCCAGTTTTTTGCCTCTCCCGCACCTGCGGATCCTCCAGGAGGACGCGCGCCATTTGCCGCTGGAGCTGAAGTGTCCCGTAATGAGCGCCGCCTGCTATTAGCTGACAGCCAGCAGACTCCTAATGACCCGACACGACGGGAATTGGTGTAACGCGGCGCCTACTGGCGATGCCGGTGCGACGGGTCTCCGGCGGCTGGAGAAAACTGCATATCCAGCAACAGAGGACGCCGCCACTGACTCACGACAAACCGGTGATGCTGGTAGATACTAAACGCTTTCGTGTTATACACGGCAATGAATTACAATAATATATACCTCAAACTGTGCTCTGCGCGCCGCGGTACGGTGTGTGGCGGAGGGTACAACCTGCACTACCCAAATTTCTCCTTCTTCCTAATCCTGCCATACAGTGAAGAAGTGCTGCCTCATTCCTAGCACACACCTCGTCGTACACGTTCCACCTTTTTCGTTATTTATTTTAAATTTTTATTGCCGGCCGCATTGGCCAAGCTGTTCTAGGCGCTTCAGTCCGCGCGACTGCTACGGTTGCAGGCTCGAATCCTGCCTCGGGCATGGATGTGTGTGATGTCCTTAGGTTACTTAGGTTTCAGTAGTTCTAAGTTCTAGGGGACTGATGACCTCAGATGTTAAGTCCCATGATGCTCAGAGCCATTTGAACCATTTTTTGAGGCGGGAAGGATAATACTTCTCGCGATGATTATGAAGGTAAGATAAAAATAGAGAAATTTAGGCATTCGCAGTTACCGACAGTATTTCTTCGCGCGCACTATTCGCCAGTGGAACAGAAAATTAGAAGAGGGAAAGCGATGGTATCCTCCAGTATCGGCTGATTTAATTTATCTACACTCCATTAATATCGTTTTATTTGTGGCCAGCTTACAACCTCTACGAAATACACTACCCATTCTGCTTAATTGTTCTTCCAAGTCCTAAGCATTTCCGAGAAAGAATGTCGTCCACAAACTCCAAAGTTTTTCTTTATTCTAACTGATCTTCAGGTCCCTTTTCAGAATTCTTCTTGATCTCTCTTACTGCTTGCTCTTTGTACAGCTTGAGTAACAGGGGCATACTCTAAGAGTAGGAGACGCCTGAAGTGTATCATAGTTGAGAGAACTCTGCATTTCCTTGTCTCTCTTCCGATGACGAATCGCGCAGCCCTTCTCTGAATGATACCTCTTTTTCCACAAATCCAATTTCAAATGGCATACCATCAACCTCAAAAGTGTCAGCGGTTCACCTACTCAGTGTCCCAGACAGTGCTTACATGTGGGGAAAGACAGAGGATTACCTGCAAACGCCTGGATTCGGTATTACTTGCCGACGGCCGTAGCTACAGGCATCTCCGGGAAGGCCAACAGCGACCGTAATTAACTTTGCCTCTGCAGACATCGCCAACCGCCAGCCTATCGAAGGAGCGTATGCCCGCAGTCTTCCGGCAGCTAAATTGCCGCAGCTTGACTGCTTGGCCGCAAGAAATGTATGCTGAGCCGTCGGCGAAGCTGGTGCATCCGCTGCATATGGGCAAACACTGCCGGCCGGTTCACCATCAGTGCTCAACAGGTGGCAGGCGGGTCCGTTTGTCCGTGGAGAACGTCCTCCAGCTGCCTGCAAGTTGTTTCTGCCCAGTATAGTGTTCCTTTCACACTCGTACTTTACCGTCACGTCCCGCCGCAATGCAGTAGCAGTAAGCGAGCAAACGCGTCGGTGCGAACTTCGTCGTCTTGTTCACTACTTTGCTTCATTGTGGTCACTTTGTAGAGATATTTGTTCCGTAACCTTTCTCCTTAGCTTAGAGTGACATACTCTCTTCATTATTCGTCATAGACTCTTCCTAAGCCCTCACAGAATGAGGGTAAAGAAAGGATAAAGTTTCTTGTCGGTGAAAGTTTTCTGTTTGCCGTATTGAGTTCGTTGTAGTTGTGGAAACGTACAGCGATTCGTTCCCTTAGCTTTTCCAATTTATTCAATAGATCATATACAGCAGACGAGGTGTTTTTACTAAATTTTGGTTTATATAAATCCCTTTAAATTATAGTTTTTGCTGTGTCTTTAAAGACATAAGAATCTATCACTTGGGCTATTCACTTCATATTTTTGGTTGACATTGTTCTAAGCGCTGCAGCATTACATTGCTGGCCATTAAAATTTCTGCACCACGAAGATTTAATTTAACCGACAGGAAGAAGATGCTGTGGTATGCAAATGACTAGCTTTTCAGAGCATTCACACAAGGTTGGCGCCGGTAACGACAACTACAACTTGTTGACGTGAGGAAAGTTTCCAACCGATTTCTCATACACAAAATGCAGTTGACCGGCGTTGCCTGGTGAAACGTTGTTGTGATGCCACTTGTAGGGAGAAGAAATGCGTACCATCACTTTTCCGACTTTGATAAAGGTCGGATTGTAACCTATCGCGATTGCGGTTTATCGTATCGCGACATTGCTGCTCGCGTTGGTCGAGATCCAATGACTGTTAGCAAAATATGGAATCGGTGGGTTCAGGAGGGTAATACCGAACGCCGTGCTGGATCCCAACGGCCTCGTATCACTAGCAGTCGAGACTACAGGCGTCTTATCGGCATGACTGTAACGGATCGTGTAGCCACGTCTCGATCCCTGAGTCAGCAGATGGGGACGTTTGCAAGACAACAACCATCTGCACGAACAGTTCGACGACGTTTGCAGCAGCATGGACTATCAGCTCGGAGACCATTACTGCTGTTACCCTTGACGCTGCATCACAGACAGTTGAGCCTGCGATTGTGTACTCAACGACGAACCTGGGTGCACGAATGGTAAAATGTCATTTTTTCGAATGAATCCAGGTTCTGTTTACAGCATCATGATGGTCGCATCCGTGTTTAGCGACATCGCGGTGAACGCACATTGGAAGCGTGTATTCATCATCGCCATACTGGCGTATCACCCGGAGTGATGGTATGGGGTGCCATTGGTTACACGTCTGTCATCTCTTGTTCGCGTTGACGGCACTTTCAACAGTGGACGTTACATTTCAGATGTGTTATGACCCGTGGCTCTACCCTTCATTCGATCCCTGCGAAACCGTACATTTCAGCAGAATAATGCACAACCGCATGTTGCAGGTCCTGTACGGGACTTTGTGGATACAGAAAATGTTCTACTGCTGCCCAGGCCAGCACATTCTCTAGATTTCTCACCAATTTAAAACGTCTAGTCATGGTGGCCGAACAACTGGCTCTTCACAATACGCCAGTCACTACGCTTGATGAACTGTGGTATCGTGTTGAAGCTGCATGGGCAGCTGTGCCTGTACACGCCATTCAAGCTCTGTTTGCCTCAATTCCCGGCGTATCAAGGCCGCTATTATGGCCAGGCGTGGTTGTTCTGTTTTCTGATTTGTCAGGATCTATGCACCCAAATTGCGTGAAAATGTAATCACATGTCAGTTGTTGTATAATATTTGTCCAATGTATACCCGTTTATCATCTGCATTTCTAGCAATTTTAATGGCCAGTAGTGTATTTTACAGGTCATGCTGCTTTACGTAAAATCAGTTGTCCGTAACAGCTCCTTAAGTCATCATCATCATCATCATTTAAGACTGATTATGCCTTTCAGCGTTCAGTCTGGAGCATAGCCCCCTTACAAAATTCCTCCATGATCCCCTACTCAGTGCTAACATTGGTGCCTCTTCTGATGTTAAACCTATTAAACCTATTACTTCAAAATCATTCTTAACCGAAACGAGGTACCTTCTTCTTGGTCTGCCCCAACTCCTCCTACCCTCTACTGCTGAACCCATGAGTCTCTTGGGTAACCTTGCTTCTCCCATGCGTGTAAAATGACCCCACCATCTAAGCTTGTTCATCCTGACTGCTACATCTATAGAGTTCATTCCCAGTTTTTCTTTGATTTCCTCATTGTGGACACACCCTGCCATTGTTCCCATCTACTAGTACCTGCAATCATCCTAGCTACTTTCATATCCGTAACCTCAACCTTGTTGATAATGTAACTTGAATCCACCCAGCTTTCGCTCCCATACAACAAAGTTGGTCGAAAGATGGAACGGTGCACAGATAACTTAGTCTTGGTACTGACTTCCTTCTTGCAGACGAGAGTAGATCGTAGCTGAGCGCTCACTGCATTAGCTTTGCTACACCGCGCATCCAGTTCTTTCACTATGTTGTCATCCTGTGAGAATATGCATCCTAAGTACTTGAAACCGTCCACCTGTTCTAACGTTGTTCCTCCTATTTGTCACTCAATCCGTTTATATCTCTCTCCCACTGACATTACTTTCGTTTTGAGATGCCAATCTTCATACCATAGTCCCTACATTTCTGATCTAGCTCTGAAATATTACTTTGGAAACTTTCAATCGAATCTGCCATCACAACTAAGACATCCGCATATGCAAGACTGCTTATTTTGTGTTCACATATCTTGATCTCACCCGGCCAGTCTATTGTTTTCAACATATGATCCATAAATAATATGAACAACAGTGGAGACAGGTTGCAGTCTTGTCTTACCCCTGAAACTACTCTGAACCAAGAACTCAATTTACCGTCAGATCTAACTGCTGCCTGACTATCCATGTAAAGACCTTTAATTGCTTGCAAAAGTTTGCCTCCTATTCCATAATCTCGTAGAACAGACAATAACTTCCTCCTAGGAACCCGGTCATATGCCTTTTCTAGATCTATAAAGCATAGATACAGTTCCCTGTTCCATTCATAACACTTCTCCGTTATTTGTCGTAAGATAAAGATCTGGTCCTGACAACCTCTAAGAGGCCTAAACCCACACTGATTTTCATCCAATTGTTCCTCACCTAATACTCGCACTTTCCTTTCAACAATACCTGAGAAGATTTTACCCACAACGCTCTGTAGTTGTTACAATCTTTTCTGTTTCCATGTTTAAAGATTGGTGTGATTACTGCTTTTGTCCAGTCTGATGGAACCTGTCCCGACTCCCAGGCCATTTCAATTATCCTGTGTAGCCATTTAAGACCTGACGTTCCACTGTATTTGATGAGTTCCGACTTAATTTCATCCACCCCAGCTGCTTTATTGCACTACAATCTATTGACCATTTTCTCCACTTCCTCATATGTGATCCTATTTCCATCATCATTCCTATCCCATTCTATCTCGAAATCTGAAACACTGCCGATCGTATTTTCACCTACATTGAGCAACTCTTCAAAATATTCCCTCCATCTGCCCAAGGCATCCACAGGATTCACCAGCAGTTTTCCTGACCTGACCAAAATACTTGTCATTTCCTTCTTACCTCCCTTTCGAAGACTGCTAATTACACTCCAGAATGGTTTTCCAGCAGCTTGACCCATAGTCTCAAACCTGTTTCCAAAGTCTTCCCAAGATTTCTTCTTGGATGCTGCAATTATTTGTTTGGTTTTGTTTCTTTCTTCAACATAACTTTCTCTGTCTACCTGGGTTCTAGTATGTAGCCATTTTTGATACGCCTTCTTTTTCCTTTTACAGCCTGCCTTGACTGTGTCATTCCATCAAGCTCTTTTGCTTCATCCTACATTTACACACTACTGTTCCAAGACATTCTTTAGCCACTTCTAGTACTGTGTCCCTGTACCTTGTCCATTCCTTTTCCAATGACTGTAATTGACTACATGCAACTAACTGGTACCTTTCTGAGATCGCTGTCATGTACTTGTGCCTAATTTCCTTATCCTGAAGATTCTCCACTCTTATCCTCCTACATATGGACCTGACCTCCTGCACTTTCGGTCTCACAATCCCAATTTCACTGCAGATTAAATAATGATCAGTGTCATCAAAGAATCCCCTAAATACACGTGTGTCCCTCACAGCCTTCCTGAATTCCTGATCTGTTATTATATAGTCAATGACAGATCTGGTTCCCCTGCCTTCCCAAGTATACCGGTGAATGTTCTTATGTTTAAAAAAGGAGTTTGTGATTACTAAGCCCATACTGGCACAGAAATCCAAGAGTTGTTTCCCGTTACTGTTGGCCTCCATATCCTCTCCAAATTTACCCACAACCTTTTCACACCCTTCTGTTCGATTTCCAATCCTGGCGTTAAAATCACCCTTGAGTAGAACACTGTACTTGTCCTTTACTCTAACAACTACATCACTTAGTGATTCATAAAAACTACCCATCTTATCTTGATCTGTCCCTTCACAATGCGAATATACTGACACAATCCTAATTTTCTTGCTAGACACTGTAAACGAACGACTGATGTGGATAGATTTGACATACCTTACTGCAACTACGCTGGGTTCCATTTCTTTCCTGATGTAAAGCCCTACACCCCATTGTGCCATTCCTGCTTTGCCTCGTGACAGGTAGACCTTGTTTTCTCCCACTTCCTCTTCTTTCTCACCCCTTACCCGAATGTCACTAACAGCTAAAACGTCCAGCCCCATCTTACTTGCAGCCTCTGCCAGCTCTACCTTCTTCCCAGAGTAGCCCCCATTGATATTAATAGCTCCCCATTGATATTAATAGCTCCCCATCTCATTACCATTTGTTTGCCAAGTCGTATCTTAGGAGTCCCTGCTTTGTCAGTTAGAGGTCGGACTCCGTCACCTCCAAAGGTCCGAGGTATTTTGCTCTGATTGTTGCCAGCATCATATTTAAAGTATCGGGGAAGTAGGTTGCTAGCCTTACTTGCCCCTAGTCCCATTGAGTTTTACCCCTAATGGTTGAGGGACTAACCGGCGGATTTGGTAGCATTTCTGAAGAATATAATAAAATTAATTCACACAGTTTTTTCCAAGTAGAACAAACGAAAAAGGAGATGGAAAATTAAAAAACTTATTACAAAAATAGTCGGAAGACTCCTTTACAGTCTTCCGACTATTTTTCTAATAAGTTTTTTAATTTTCCATCTCCTTTTTCGTTTGTTCTACTTGGAAAAAACTGTGTGAATTAATTTTATTATATTCTTCAGAAATGCTCACGCAGTACTTACGAAAAAATATCTTCCATTAGCAAATGTATTTCTTTCATTATCGGTACTGGTGACAGCTTGAGGGATAGATAACATAGACTAACTTGCTTACAGTCTCACAGCATTTCATCCATTTAGAAGAACAAGTTTCATTTTTGCCAGCTGCGTCTTCTTCCGTCGGATGGTAGAATTTCGTCGGCCGGCGCTAATCATACCCGTCACAGAGGAAGCATAAGGCTCCCGTTTCCCCTACTCTCGCTGTGTAACATGCAACACAGCAAATAAGAACAAGTTGTATCTAGTTTCATTTACTCCTTTCGCCCTAACACGTTAAAGTCACTGCTAAAAAATAGTACAAACGAACTGTCGTCACTCAGCTCTCCACAGAAAAATTTCGCTTACTTCGTCACTACACCAGTGTCTAACGGAGGAGCAGCACAACTACTAGGAGAGCTGACAAGCTTCCAGGATTTTATGTAAACTGCACATAGTGAACGTACCATATTAAAATAATGCAACCGTCATCGCCATCTTCATAACCAGCGATGACACAACAAGTTTGCTCTTTCGAGTCATTTATTTATTTCTCGGCGTGTTTCATAGCATTAAATTTCCATATATATGATGTGTGAGTGGATCTGTTGTGAGTCATGTCTCAGTAAATTACAGCAATGATTATTCCCGTAACTGCGCCTGTTGAAGGACGTTTAAACCTCTGAAATGCGTCGTGCAAATAAATGAACTGCTCCCAGAATGAATTTTTCTCTCTGCAGCGGAATATCCCCTGACATGAGACTTTCTGGCAGATTAAAACTGTGTGCCGGACCGAGACTCGAAGTCGGGGCCTTTGCCTTTCACAAGCAAATGCTCTACCAGGTGACGTACCCAAGCACGATTTACGACCTCTCCTCAAATCTTTAATCTGCCAGGAAGTTTAAAATAAATTGTGAGTAATCATTGTGAACTTATTGTTTCAATGCCTAGCTAATCAGATGGGATCAGCGACATCTTTATTTTGATTCTGCAAACTCTACTTTAACGAAGTCACGTTATAATTTCCAAACTATTGATCATTTCCAGGTTAGAGATACCAGTCCGTTAGGTGTCTTGCTCAAGGACAAGGTAAGGTGCAGTCTTCAGCAGGAAACGTTGCGAATCATGAAACGCATAACTGAAACGCATTAACTGGAAACTTTTATTGTGTGCACAAAAGAACCAATGGGCACACAGAAAGAACGGAGAAATAAAAACTACCGTTGATGCCTAGCATGAATGTGGCAGCATGCTTGGTAAAGCAAACATGGGCATTTGGCTGCAAAACACTGAAAACATTTGTCGTTATCTACAAGATAAACACGCAAGGAAATGTATATTAATGATAAGAATGATTTATTCAATTTCGTTGTAGGTGAAAGTTATGCTGCCAAATGATTGTTGAGTAGACTATATGAACTATAAATTTAAGACCAGAAATACAATATGTATTATTTTCTTGGACTTCATAAAAAAGAAAAAGAAAGATAATGAAAAAGTAAAGTGTTACATCAAATAATACTTTTGTTGCCAATCAGTAACGACGCACCATCAGGCTTGCCCACACAGCTTCTGTTTACAGCTCTTCCCAATTTTGCCGCCCTCACAATGGTTGCCCTGCGTGTTTAACTGGACCAGCACTCCTGGAAGGAAGGATACACCCAGATCGAATTTGAACCAATGCACACTCCGCTACAGAGTCAAAGTTTCATTCCAGACTAAAATTACTTGCTGTGTTGCATCCGCGATTTACGATGAATGTTTTGAAGGAGTGATATACTCGGGACTCCTTGGCGGGATGGTGTCAGGAGCGCCATACCTCTGCTCGCATGCCGAAAACTCCTCAGGCGGAAGGAGGAATGTTTCCTTCAGCAAAGTCACGACAACTTCTTTCTGCTTGCTTGTCCTGTTTAATAACCACTCTCTCTCCCACCTCATGTGATCAGCCCAGCACTCGGAACGTTCGACAGAGCAGGTTACTGAGACAACTGCACAGTGTGTGTCAGACGGTCAGCTTAGCAGTCGGCACGCCATTAGATACGGCAGCGAAACAAGCGCCGAGCGACGGCCGCCTGTGAAGACACCGTCTTCTCCGCTCTTACTTCCTCGCCAATGCGTCTGTGTCAGCAGCGAGAGGATCTGGCATCCATCACTGCGCGAAGCCGGCCGTGAAATTTGTTTTGACGCGCGTGCGTCGGCAGGCGACAGTGAAAAGCGTCGCGCCGCGCTGTCCGGACTCCACACTGGAAACAGTGCGAGGAACAATATGCGTGTCTCGCAGTTTCAAACTAAGAGCCGTATTTTACCCAGCGACACACAACGCAGGTGCGACACGTTTGAAGTTAATTATGTTTATCATTTAGGTAAGAGCAAATATTATCAGTCCCTTGCAACTGAATGTTTTTCATTTTTAGCTGAACATGTTTCAGCTCTTCATATCAAGCATCACGAGTGGCCTACAAAATTAAAGATAATTATTTAACTATCCATATTTTACACTGATGAGCCAAAGAAACTGTTAAACCTGCCTAACATCGTGTAGAGCCAATGCGAGCACGAAGTACTGCAACACGACGTGGCATGGACTCGACTAATGCCTGAAGTAGTGCTGGAGGGACCTGACAACATGAATCCTGCAAGGCTGTCCACACATCCGTAAGAGTACGAGAGGGTGGAAATCTCTTCTGAACAGCACGTTGCAAGGCATCTCAGATATGCTCCATAATGCTCATGTCTGTGGAGTTTGGTGGCCAGCGGAAGTGTTTAAACTCCGAAGAGTGTACCTAGAGCCACTCTGTCGCAATTCTGGACTTTTGGGGTGTAGCATTGTCCTCCTGAAATGTCCCACGTCCGTTGGAATGCACAATGGACATGAATGGATGTAGGTGATCAGACAGGATACTTACATACGTGTCACCTGTCATAGCCGTATCTAGACGTATCAATGGTACCATATCACTCCAACTGCGCACGCACCACACCATTACAGAGCCTCCACCTGCTGACATGGGGTCCATTCATTCATGAGGTTGTCTCCATACCCGTACACGTCCATCCGCTCGATACAATTTGAAACGAGACTCCTCCGACCAGGCAACATGTTTCCAGTCATCAACAGTCCAATATCGCTGTTGACGGGCCCAGGCGAGGCAGAAAGCTTTGTGTCGTCCAGTCGTCAACGGTACACGCGTAGGCCTTCGGTTCCGAAAGCCGATATGTTTCGTTGAATGATTCGCACGCTGCCACTTGTTAATGACCCAGCACTGAAATCTGCAGAAATTTGCCGGTGGGTTGCACATCTATGACGTTGAACGATTCCTTTCAGTCGTCGTCGGTTCGGTTGTTTTTCCGTCCGCAGCGATGTTGGAGATTTTATGTTTCACCGGATTCCTGATATCCACAGTACACTTGTGAAATGGTCGTAAGAGTAAATTCCCACTTCATCGCTACCTCGGAGATGCTGTGTCCCATCGTTGGTGCGTCGACTATAACACCACGTTCAAACTCACTTAATGTCTTGATAAACTGCCATTGCAGCAGCAGCAGCAGTAACAGATCTAACAACTGCGCCACACTCTTTTTGTCTTGTATAGACGTTACCGACTGCAGCGCCGTATTCTACCTGTTTACGTATCTCCATATTTAAATACGCATGCCTAGACTAGTTTATTTGGCGCTTTAGTGTGTATTATTTTATAAGTCTGAATGGTATAGGCGAGACTGGATTCCTCTGAACTCTTTTTGTTTAATACGTGTACTTAAATTTTCACTAGGTAATGGGCTTGTTAATTCTACTGTATGACACGCAGTTCTCGCTTCGATTCGAAGACGAAAGGAAGCGACAGTGAAGTTTGACAAGAACGTACTAGAAAAGATGCGAGGTTTGTTTCCTCGAATAGCGTGAAGCGCTACCGTTCAGGCCGACACTTCACTTTGTTCAAGGCGCACGTCTCCATGTTAAATCAACAGTACTCTCCATTATTCTATTGCTTTGTATTCTGTACATCACATGTTCAGAATCGCAACAGGCAACCTTGCTACAGAAGGAGCGCAGATTCCTGCAGTGTCGACATCGACTTGGTAAAAATTTTCTAAATCCAAGATAGCTCAAAATTTCTTCATTTACAAAGAACCAGTTTAGACAGATTTTGCTGTGATCTTCAGATCTTCAAAAATTTATATTATAAAATGTTTTGATTTTGTGTTGGACCTCACGCCAAAATGTCATGTCGATAATATGTAGCACATAATGTAAAGGTCTGTCATGAATAAAATATTTAAAATCAGGGAACACCTGTGCCTGTGCTCGTGTTCAAAGTAGTGCTCGTAGCTGATTGTTATGTATGTGGACATGGTCATATATTTTCTTGTATACTGTGTTTTTATGACGTAACAATCCTCTGCGAGCGCTACGTATATGGACATGGTCGTATGCACAAGGTTCTTCTTAATTTTAAATATATTATTTATGACAAACCTTTATATTATGTGCTCACTTCATCTGCATAGCGTCTTGGCATGAGGTCCAACTAGAAAATAACACATTAAATAACATAAATTTTTGAAGACTTGAAGATGACAGCATAGTGTGTCGAAACCAGTCGTTTGTAGATAAAGGAATTTCATGTGATTTGAATTTAGAAAGTTTTGCCAAGTAATAGAGATAGCTCCTACAAAGTTCTCAACATGATGAAATTCAATAAACATCGACTTACACAAAAGCGAAGAAAACGAGCTCGAAAAATGTGAATTAGCTGACAGTGCGTGAAATGTTTCGTGTAATGCAATAAGAGATGCATATCTGTGACTAAGATGGTTTTCCGTAGGCGTGTGCGTGTGCCATGTATTTGTGAAAAGATTACTCCGCTTCGACCGAGCGAGGTGGCGCATTGGTTAGCACACTGGACTCTCATTCGGGAGGACGACGGTGCAGTCCCGTGTCCGGCCATCCTGATTTAGGTTCTCCTAGATCACTCCAGGCAAATGCCGGGATGGTTCCTTTGAAAGGGCACGGCCGGCTTCCTTCCCCATCCTTCCCTCATCCGAGCTTGTGCTCCATCTCTAATGACCTCGTTGTCGACGGGACGTTAAACACCAATATTCTCCTCCTCCTACTCCGTTTCGCTGGAAGTATAACACGACACAATGTCGCGAAAAAGATTTCGCTTGCTTTGCATTGTGATGATCCCTGTCAAATGTTAATTTGTGCTTTCAAAATCAGTGTGTACCTCAAAACGATACTCTTCCCAGATATAATGTCCAGTGTACTTAATGTGTAGTAGGACGATTACTTTACCCTTCCCACGAATTGCAAAAAGTCCCATATTTCGAAAAACTACCCGACAACACATCCCTTGTGATGGAAGTTTTTGTCAGCATCCGACTTCCATTCCACCGGTCCATATTCTTTTTCTCTTCGTCCTTTTTTTTTTTTTTTATCCGTGCCGGTCGGAATACATTAAGTCACAAATTATGATCTCTCGGGTCAGTTATTAAGAGCCGGGCCGAGAACTTGTATGAATACCCGAATCTCAATTTATCAAATTCCTGGCTGACACATTCCGAAACAGCCATTGTTTGCCCTACTTAGTTACACGGCCTTTGGAACAAAAATGCCCCAACAAGAAGGATTTTACCGAAGGCCGCTCGGCGCGTTTTAATCTGCCTCGCCTCGCGCCGCGTCGGCCCGCGCCTCCCGCCGCCATTGTGTCAGCCGCGCTATCGGCGGACGCATCGCGCCCGGAATGCCGCGCTCAGCACGCAACACGCGCCTAATTAAAATATCCCCGCCGTGTCTCTGGCTCTTTACGCCCCGCTCGCTGTACAGGACGGGGAGACTCACTCTATCGGCCAGGGTGGGCGACCGGTGTCTGCCGTCGGGCGAGGAGGAGGATGCGCTAAACGCGCTCCATGTCTGTCCTCCTGCCTCTACGGGGTAAAGTGTGAAGCTTACAATGAGTGTACGTCTCTTCTTCTTCTTCTTCTTCTTCTTTTCCTTCCAGTCCGTAAATGTACTCATTCTATACATAAACACAGTTTGTCCACTGCCCCTTGTGATGAAAGACTACCTCTGAAGTACGATTCTATAGAACTGAACTGTCTGATTTCATATGTAAGCACCAGCAAGCTGCTTACTGTTTTGCCACTAGTTGCGACTGTCTGTGTCGCCAGTTCGCAGACTGTCGACCTTTGTGGTCTAGTGGTCACGCCGCTGACTACAATTGCGGGCCAGCCCCGGAAGATCTGTCGCCCTGTCCTGTGTCCAACATCTCTGCTATCTACATCATACTCTGTAAGCCACCTAATGGTGTGTGGCAGAGGGTAGTTGGCTCTAATTTCACGAATTTTGTCGTCGTGGTCAATACATGAGATGTATGTGGAGGGAATTAATATGTCGGAAAGTGCTGTCCCGAAATTTCAATAGTAACTCTCTCCGCGATGCACAACGCCCCTCTTGTAACATCTGCCAGTTTAATCTGTTTAGATCTTCGTAACGCCCTCTCTCCAGCAAAACTACTCCGTAACGAAACGCACCGCTTTTCGTTAGATCTTCTCGGTCTCCTCTTTCAGTCCTACCTGACAGGAATCCCAGATATATGAACAGTACTCAAGAATCAGGCGAACAAGCGCCTTTTAGGCCACTTCTATCTTGGTTGACTTACATTTCCTTAAGATTCTTCCGATGAATCAGAGTCCGGTGTCTGCTTTTCCCACTAGAAGAAGGGATCGGTTGCTAGTTCATATTCTAAGGCATCAAGGGATCATCAATTTAGTATTGGAGGGCATCATTGAGGGCAAAAATCGTAGAGGGAGACCCTGAAATGAATACACTAAACAGATTCACATGGATTTAGGTTGCAGTAGGTATTGGGAGATGAAGAAGCTTGCACAGGATAGTGTAGCATGGAGAGCTGCATCAAACCAGTCTCAGGACTGAAGACCACAACAACAACAACAACAACAACAACAACAACAACGGTCATTCCACTTGATGTCTCTCTGGATAGTTACGCCTAGATATTTTCCGGCACACGCAGTATTCAGCTGTTTGTCATCAATACTGTAACTGTACAGTAGTGGATTTCTTTTCCTATGTATGCACAATATGTTGCATTTATTTACGTTCAGGGTCAACTGCCAGAGTCTGCTGCATTCTACAAGTCTCTGCAGCTCGTTCTGCAAATTCTTACTATCTTCTGGCGTTGTTGCTTTGGTACAGACAACTGCATCATCTTCGAATAGTCGTGAAGAGCATTCGCCGCTTTCTATTAGATCATTTATAAATATTGTAAACAGCAACGGTCCTATCACACTTTCCTATGGTACTCTGGATATTACCTTTACATCTGTCGATTTAGCTCCGTTAAGAGCGACGTGTTGAGTTCTCTCCGCAAGAAAGTCTTGAATCCAATCGCAGGTCTGCTCCGATACTCCGTAAGCTCATATTTTTTCATTAAACGGCAGTGCGGGACGGTGTCAAAAGCCTTACTGAAATCAAGGAACACGGCATGAACCTGAGCGCCGTTGTCCACTGCGCTGTGGATCTCATGGAGGAACGGAGTGAGCTGAGTTTCGCAGGATCTCTGTTTGCGGAATCCATGTCGATTTTTTATAGAGGAGATCTTCATTTTCCAAAACCGTCATAATTCTTGAGTATAAAACGTGTTCTTTAATTCTACAACAGATTGACGTCAACGATATAGGTCTATAATTGTGTGAATCTGTCTTACGGCGTTCCTTAAAAACGGGAATGACCTGCGTGTTTTTCCAGTCGTTAGCTACCTTTCGTTGCGCAAGCTATCTACTATAAATTATTGAAAGAATGGGACCAAGTTCTTTCGCATACTCCATAAAGAGTCTTATAGGTATCTCAACTGGTCCTGAAGCCTTTCTACTACTAAGCCGTTGTAGCTGCTTTTCAAATCCGCGATCGGTTATCTCAGTATCTGCCATTCGATGGGGATCACCTTTACATCAATGCGCCGTACAGTGCCGGTTAACTAAAGTTTGTAATCTTACCCTTCCATCCTTCTTCCAGCTATTGTTCACATTAAAGTCTTTTATGGAGATTTGAGAGAAGCGAAGATTACAATAAACTTTCAAGTTTACTTAGCTTGTCATGTTGAGACGCCTCGAGTTCTTCCTGTCTTGGGGTCTGATGGTTGAAGCTGAAATTCTCGCGTTTTAGGTCCTCACGGTTGGATTGAATTTTTGTTTTGACGTTAATATATTTTTTCACATTTTAATATATCACATGGTCTTTGATTGTTCACATGAACAAATCCGAAATTACATTGTTGGCACAAAAATACGACCGATCACATCAGAGGCATGCTTACGACTCTCACACACTTCGGAAATAACAATATTCCAAATGGTTTTCAATGCTTCTTAACAAATGAATATCCACTAGTTTGTGTTACATTATTAATTTCGATTATTATTTCATAAATGAATCCAGAAATAAACATAGCAAAATAATGCAGGATTGCGTAATTAATATTAAAATTTTTAA
Source organism: Schistocerca gregaria (assembly GCF_023897955.1). NCBI lineage: Eukaryota > Metazoa > Arthropoda > Insecta > Orthoptera > Acrididae > Schistocerca > Schistocerca gregaria. The sequence goes on along the minus strand of NC_064921.1, from coordinate 798,366,664 downwards.
GTGTGCAAATATTTCGTAATTTCAAATGTTTCTAAAAAATAATGTAACTGTACATTCAGAGCTAGTACTTAATGATTGTTACATCGAGAATAAATTTTTTTATAAAGTAATTCCTTTCCATAAATTTTAGCTTAAAATATAACATAGTGTGTATAAAATTACATGAAATTTGTCATAAAAGCAACTGAGATAATACTGAACTGTCCAAAATTTGAAAAATAATACTGGTATCGATAACTACTATCGAGGAAAAGTAATGCCGGAAAAGGATGTCCCCCTAAAAAGTTTAACATATGATGATCAGTCACAACTCCCTAAACTGCCTCGATCCTTTGTAGCGTGTTGCCTATCAGAATGCCTATGTCGCATCCAGAATGGTGTGGTTGATACTGGGCAGGTCATGACGATGCCGATTACGATAGGACGTTGTATACAAGCGGCGTTCGGATATTTTCTGACGGCTGGGCCCATCTCCATAGTGCGCTGTGACGCACTTACTCCCCACCCCCGATTACAAGAGGGCTTGGTCTTACGAACGTATGGCAGTTTACGTGGCCACGATGTACCAAGAATGGCGCAGTGTCGAGGGCGTCCCTCTCCCCGCTGGTCCCGGTCGGTAGCAACGGGCCCGTGTTCCCGCGTTTGCACTCATTGCAGCGTTCGTTGTGGAACTCAGTTAAGCTCGCGCCGAACTCCCACAAACGCGCTGGCCGCAGGTGAAGGATTTCTGCGTCCTTTTCCTGCGTGGCGTCCCCTGTAACATCGTAGAAAGCAAGTTCCCATTGTAGCGGTGGACTGTAATTTGGCGGCTTATTCATCACAGCTTCTTTCCGACTCTACCAGATCGATTTGGTACTATGCAAACTGTGGGAAGTATCCGACTGATCAGCGGCTCCATGCCATAGGACTGGCGGATTCTCCCCTCTGCGTGTCTGTCGTAGTGTAGACAATGATCATCACAGATTCAGAGGTGTAGCCGTTGAGGATCTCTGGTTGATGGGGTGTCAAATGGTCGCGTGTTTTCTACGAGTGCCGCCTCATGTTATTGACCCAGAGTCCATTCTTTCCCCAGTGCTGAAATATTTTCTGCCACGAAGTCTCGAGCGGTTCTCTGCAGAAAGTGCTGGACCTTGGAATATCTATAAGGAGATGCTCATCAATCGCTCCTTGGTTTTTGGCCGTACTTACAGACTGCATATGTAGAGATGGGCGCTGTTACCGTTATCGCGTATCTTTCGCCAGCTATCTTAACAGCATTTATACCACGCCTCCACTAAGTTGGCGTGTTCACGGCGTGACAGGCTCGCCCAACAAAAAAGATGTAAAATAGAAACTGTAATACATACAATCTGTTTTAAAATATCAAGTAACAGATCTTTAAATTTGAAATAAATAAATAAATAAATATCCAGGTGGGTCGAACAGTTTTGCTTTCTACATAAACTTAAGTCATTATGTGCTCAGTACATAGTGGCACACACTCGTTCTTTTTCATCGTCGGATGTGCTACAAATACACTGATAGAAAACATGGAAACTCAAAAACGAAAAATTAATGTAGGATAATAAAGTTCTGGGAATACATTTGTCTAGATGACGTAATGTAAGAGCGATATAAACTCAAATATCAAATGCTGGTACGTTAATAACCTGTGTAACAGCCAGACTGCTGAATCTAAGCATGCAAACGTGTATTCATTATGTTGTACGTGTCCCGGATGCAGTTCCATGCCTGTTGCACTTGGTTGGTTAAGGGGAGCTGGAACGCCCTATCCCGACAATGTTAAATTTAGTGACTTGACTTTTCTGTATTTCAGGAAGCACTGTAGCTATCGACATGAAACTTTTGCAGGACATTAAACTTTACGTTCTGAGTCTACTGAACTACAATAATTGCATTTCAGCCACTCTTTCGAAAATACAATTTTTTAATTACACAGTTAAAATTTTGTGTACTTCTTTGTACTTATCCTAAATAATTTTAATTATACATAACATTATGTTCTTCTTTTAGTTCAGTAAACTCAGGACATGCATGTTATTACTCCCTGTAAATTTGAATACTCTACTCGATGAGGTTTCTAAGATTTCGGGAAAAATGCAACAGAAAATGTAAATTTTCAAGAATGGCTTCTAAAGTTTCAAAAGACTATAACTAACTTAATTGGTGCTTAATTTCCTATTTTTAGTCATTCAGAAGCCCCCTGCACCGTACTGTATATCATCCTCTTGATCTCTTTCTAAGTTTTTTCTTCTTTTCTGCTTTCTGGATTCCTTAGTGGCCAATTGTGCTGCATACTGTGCTTTATCAATGTGAACCTTGTCCATCTGTTCAAATTCTCTGATGCAGTTATATCCCATGTGCTGTAGCACTTTCACACTACCAATGTTGCCATCATTAAAAGCAATAACAGCATCACTGACCCCCCACTTTAGTGTCTTCATTCCAATAAAAACATTGTTTGGTAAGCGAGTCCATATAAGAGTATTGAACGACGCATTGGGATGATGAGTTTGACCATGCACACATTTCTTCAGTAATTCAGGATTTTTCAGGTTTTATGATATCCATGACGGCGGCTGGTACGGAATGTTTATGGCTGTATGAACTGTTTGATTAGTGGGCATTGTGGTAATTACTCCATGAATCACGTCCAGGAGGGTAAAGGTGGTGTACTGGTTTTTCATCAGTTACAGTCTCTCAAATTTTGTTTCAACTTCCTCAACCTGGTACCCAACCTCTTCTGGACATGACCAACACGTTCCAGTTTTGTGCTAATCTTCTCTCTATAAGTCTGAGAGGCTACTACACTGTTATATGCCTTTGAGTCTCCATCAGCTAAGAACTTAGTGTAACACACTCCCGTTTTGTTCACAGATCGACTAAAAATTTCTATAGCTGCAGAGGCATCCATACCTCCACTTATTCCTTCATAATTTCTGTCACAGAAATGTCTTCTTATTTCCATGAATTACACTTATAACAATGTTTGATTAAAATCTGGAAATCTATTACCATTCCAGTATCCACACTGGTCACCGTAGCTACAGAACTGTAGCTGCGATTCTGCCAAGTGCCATCAAAAGCTATTGGTATGTCAGTCATACCATCATTTATTTCAGTAGCTCCGTTTGCAGCACCCTTCATTGACTCACATGTAACAGATTCTACAGCAGCTCCAATAAACCCTGCTTACTTGTCGATTTTAAAAGGTGAGCATGGCGTATTCATCACGGCACACATTTTTTCTGCTGCTGTGGGTCCTTTGGCAATAGCTCTCAAACCATAAAACTACCTAACATTTACTTCAAAATAATTATCTTTACACTTATCATAATTCCAAAATGAATGAGTATATTTACAACTGGTACAATTAATGATAAGTTTCCTGGGTAGTCCATATGATACCTCACTGTCTTCATGTCAGCTAACTAGCCCCCCCACACATTTTACAACACACACATTCATCTATCAGAATACAACATAACCTACCATTTACATCACTTTCGTTTTTTTAGAAAACTGTGTATCACAACGTTTTATTTTAATCTTCGAAGCATTGACATGTGTTTCTCTAGATACTGACGAGTTTGCATGTATTTCATTGTAACTTCACACGCCGCATGTTGAACACAATGTTTCCCTTTCTTCGAAAATCTATTACCATGAAACGCACGTTTCTTAAAAACACTTCGTTTTGGCGTCATACTTTACTTTTTGAGAGCTTTTCCAGTCCACATTTCCTCGGAAAAACGTTATTACTTCGACATACAACGCGTATTTATATTATTCAACGATACTATACCGTTTTTGACATTGCTACCAATAGAAACAAGTAATATAACCTCTATAACAAAGCAATCCACAGCCTTCTATATAAAAATTACCGATTTTATTAGTTCTTGAAGTAATGCACATAAAAATTTTAAAACTTTCAACTGGTTTAGATTATATTTAAAAAATAAAATTCTTCCTCTCTCTCTCTCTCTCTCTCTATATATATATATATATATATATATATATATATATATATATATATATATATATATATATACTTCACAAGGGAAGTATTTTTTATTTTTTTAAATATAAAGCTTTAAAATTTTTAGATAAATAAAGTTTTAAAATTTTTAAGTGCATTACTTCAAGATCTAATAAAATCAGTAATTTTATATATCATAGTATTCGGAAAACTGCAAATTTTATAATGAGATAAAAATATGAAAATGTAAAAAAAATTTAAACTCCCCTGAATATAGGAACTTTAATGCTGTTGTTCGATCATCTACCACATGTGGTCGACTGGAGACATGTCTGGTGGTAGAGCAGGCCAAGGCAACATGTCGAGTGTGTGTAGCAGACAGACAGGTTGGTTGCAGGTGCCCGTCTGGTTTGCTTCTAACCGACGCACGGCCACCACTAACACCGAGGCAGAACCAGCTTTCATCAGGAATACAACACACCTCCGCGCTTCCGTCCAGTGAGTCTTACAGAGAGTCTGTCCGTGAAGTAACCGATTTGTAACAGTTCGTTGTGTCACTGTGGTTCCAACTGGTGCTGTAATTGCTGCTGCAGGTGCAATACGATGCGCCAGAGCTATACGCCGAACGCGATGGTCACTTCTCTCGGTAGTGCCACATGGCCGTCCAGAGCTATACGCCGAACGCGATGGTCACTTCTCTCGGTAGTGCCACATGGCCGTCCAGAGCTATACGCCGAACGCGATGGTCACTTCTCTCGGTAGTGCCACATGGCCGTCCAGAGCTATACGCCGAACGCGATGGTCACTTCTCTCGGTAGTGCCACATGGCCGTCCAGAGCTATACGCCGAACGCGATGGTCACTTCTCTCGGTAGTGCCACATGGCCGTCCAGAGCTATACGCCGAACGCGATGGTCACTTCTCTCGGTAGTGCCACATGGCCGTCCAGAGCTATACGCCGAACGCGATGGTCACTCCTCTCGGTAGTGCCACATGGCCGTCTTCTCGCGGCCAGCAATCATGTACAGCGGCTAAATTCCTGCCAACTCTTTCTGCGTTATCGCAGAGGGGACATCCAGCTTCTCGTATCCTATTACACCACCTCATTCAAACTCACTGAGGTGTTGGTAATGGTATCTTTGTCGCCTTAAAGCAATTCTTGACTAACATCTACGCACCACGCCCTATCTCGAAGGTAACTACGCTCACGACCGTTACAGCGTGTATGTAGAGGAAACCTGATTTGCATCCTCATAGTGGTGCCATTAGCGCCACTTTTATGCGACTGGGGCGAAATTTTTATGGACCTTATCTTTCAGATGTAGAAAGATGCCGAACAACACTCGTTTCTGTCGCAAAACTCCTTCATGGTGTTGTGATTCTCTCCGTCGTTTATAATATGGTGTTATCTATATGTTACATACATAAAATGCCAATTTTTTCTAAAAAAAGCTGTGTCTCTGTACCACTAGATGTTGTGTTGGGCCCACTGCTTGGAATGAAAAAAAATCTTCGTCCCCGTTTCCTTGTCATCTGTCTATTTTCATAGGCTCTTGTTAGGGATATTCCACAACGCTTTGAGATTCTCGACTCTCTTCTCGTTATCCTGATAGAGTGTTCGAATCTCCTGTGGCCAGCTTGTAGGCACAGTGTGAAGTGCCGTAGCAACGCTAGTCTTGTAGTTCCGCTGAGCAGTGGACAGCAGACCTAGCCCCCCCCCCCCCCCCCCCCCGACTGCTGTCATCTTCCCATTACGCGTCGTCGCAGCACCGCCAGGGGACCTAATCAGCACCTGCTGCCGGGCGTCATTTATTACGGCCAATTAAAGCCGATACCACTAGCCGGCCGTACGGCGCCTATCAGATCCGCGTCGCCGGCGTAATTAAATGAAAAAGAAAACGCCAGGAAAATCAATTAACCGAGCTACCGTTGTGTTTTCAGCTGATTACAATCTGTAAAGGCGGAAGAAAATGACCGCCGCATCTTTTTAAAACGGAGAGTGGCCGTCGAAAAAAAGTAAAAAAAAATGAACGCGTAAAACGCGATCCAACATAGTTTTCTTTGCTAATGGAATAATAAATCTCTGGTGAACCACGTACGATTCGCCCCGGGGCTGCTGGTCTTTTCTTCTGTCCTTCGTGGGAAAACCGCCGGCCTTCGGAGGTTCTCGATTACACGCAATTACGGTGGAGATTATCTCGGATTAAGCGCGGCGCTCGCAGCACCCAGTAATTCTCCGGCCAGCTCTCGGATCCTCATTTTTATGGAGCTGCCTCGGCTCTATGAATTAAGCACGCCGATTTTTCCTAAGTTTCTGCCGCGGGTCGTAAATCAGCGTGGCTGACGGCCGTGATTAACGGCCTAACTGCGCTCCAAAAGATAGTAATCACGGGCTAGTAGGTAATCGCTACTCGCCTTGTGCAAGCTTTTAGCGATCGCAGTTGCCACATACTTTCAATTCGCCACTACAGCGCAGCTCCCCTAATGTTGCTATTAGACGCCAGAATCGCTCGCTTCAGTCTTTGGCCAACCCGACTACCCAGTCGCCCCACCATTTCGTTTCAACCGATGTTCGTACCTAACCGTGTTTCATCCTCTTGTTTGCAAAAATGCGCTTTACAACTTTCTATCCGGCTTGTCTTATAACTTTTTTTTGTTTTTTGGCTACAATCTAGAACATAGTAAAATTTATGTACATAGAATTCTGACAGATACGTTCTACGACCGATGTAGACTTAAAAAAAATCTTATCTGTAACATAGTACAGAACCGGACGATACTTCGGTGTAGAGCTGTAGACGTTCATTGCGTCCGAAACGTAAATAGTGTCTGCGTAGGAGGAGATCGCCGTGGACGGATAGCGATGCAGATCTTCGCTAAATTCAGACGGTACTTCGTCAGCGTGACGGAGAGGCTAAATTAACTTGTGAAACATGTGGTTGCATTTTTTGCTCTTAAATACGTGAGGGTCAATAAAAAAAACTGAAATACAGACAGTTGACGGACCGTCAATGAAGTAAAATAAAATTTCTACGTCTTGAGAGAATAACCTTGCAAGATCTCAAGATCTAGGTCAGGGCTTAACACAAAATTGCCAACAGCGGCAGAGGAAGGTGCCGGCGTAAACGGATGGTGTGCGTGTGGTGGGGTCTGGGATTTGGCGCTGTTGGGACAGAAATCAACATACTGCCGAGGAATACTTAAGATCAAAGATTGTAAGGTGCTTAGTTCAAACGCTTATCATTCTGGACCTCTGAACGACGCTCGTCTAGATGTGCATAAGATTCTGAACTAGGCCAATAAGAAGTCACGAGAGGAAGAGACTTCGATTTCTGAAAGATATTCCTCTGAGCTAGGACATCCACAATCCAAGGTATGGTTTTGTTACTAAAATGCCAAAACACCAAGCAACAAAGAGGTTGCTATACAACCACCAGGCCAAATCACACGGAAATCGGAAAGAACCAGAGTCACTGCAAGCATGGGCACTAACTGTTAATGACGGTACCAATTTTGTTTTAAGTGACGACAAAAAAGAAATGGCTCTGAGCACTATGCGACTTAACTTCTGAGGTCATCAGTCGCCTAGAACTTAGAACTAATTAAACCAGCTAACCTAAAGACATCATACACATCCATGCCCGAGGCAGGATTCGAACCTGCGACCGTAGCGGCTGCTCGGTTCGAGAATGCAGCTCCTAGAACCGCACGGCCACTCCGGCCGGCAAGTGACAACAACTTTGAAGGCAGGATTATAGGTTTTTTGGACATAACCTCTACACCCCCAGTACAAAAGACATTCTCAGATGCTGTAGCTTCCAATTTTAAAAGTTTTGGAGCTTCAGTTATTGTTGGAGCATCCGCATTCCTGTTCGTCGCTGGTTACGATGAAGTGAAACATAACGTAAGAGCCCATTGCTGCTCTACGTGCAGGGCAAGTTTCGGAGTTCGGACACGGAGATTGGTGGACCTTTCCTCGATCCTTCCTGGCCGCAAATTTCATTGGGTGGTGTTTACAGGGCACCTGAATACTGTACGCCGGGCGGGGTTAGGGTTATTTAGGCCCGATGAGGTTGGGTTCCCGGGTGACGGGCCACGGGCTGACGGCAGAAGCAGGCGGGCCGCCGCTCGCCGCTACCTGCGGATGCCTCAGCCGCTAATTGCCCTGGGAAAAAATGCGGGCGACAGCCGACGGCCGGCCAAAAGGAAAACAAAGCGAAGGCCCACCGGCGGCGCGCCGGACCCCAGGGGGGCAGGGGGCGGGGGGCGGGGGAGAATTTCCACAAGGGGGCCCGCCGACCGCGGGGGCGGAGGAACACACGCTCTCTGCGTCATCGGCCCTCACAAGGCACGGCACTGGGGCAGCGGCGTCGTCTTACAGACACGCGGCCATCGCTGACGATGGACCGAAGGTGCTGCAGCTACCTGCCTCGTGTTTCACGGAGTACCGACTCCGCGCTAATATTTACAGTTACAGTCAGCTGTAGCTACCACTAGATAGGATCAGCGGCACTGCGACCTTGCTCGCTTACGATGTTGTCATCTACAGCAAAGCATCATCATTCAGCGATCATAAGGAAACACTCAAAGACTTCGACGAACATTTCAGTTCTTATAATGTATTATAGCTCTTTTACAATGTGGACAAATCGAAGATAATTCCTATAAAAAGAGAAAGAGCCCGATAGTACTCGATTACAAGAAAACTGGTAACATCTACTTGGGGGATATGGCAAGATCTGAAGTGGGGGTAATAACGTAAAATGAGTATGGCCGGGTGATAAAGTTAGATTAGGTGGAAGGGTTCTCGATGTGCAGTGCGCTTCTAAACGAAATCGCATTTACGAAAAATGCGCGACCAGTTATGTTGTTGTACATAGTTTTTTTGAGTCGTTATCAAATAGACAACGCACGTCAAATGAATTGTGGGAAGGAAAGCTGGGATTCTAACGGGTCGTTGTAAACAATGCGAAAGTGTACCAGGAGCTTTCGGAGAAATTGAACTTGGAAGAAAGACGACGTACTTCACGCGAAATATTTTTTCGGTAAATTTAGGGAACCAGCTTTCGGAAAACACACAGCTGCCACTACCATCCTTGTCTATCTCGCACAGAGATTATGGAAGTACGAGAGATTAGGGTCCATATAGTTGCCTATTGGTGACCACATACCCCTCACCCAGTTAGATAATGGAGTAGGACAGGACACCGATGATACACGTATGAAGTAAGCAGCCAGCGTTTATATTAGAGTGGCTTGCGGATTATATACCGAAAAGTATTTTTTGTTTCGTTTTATTAACATTTCATGTACATTGTATGAAACCAGCTCCATATTACAGTGGCGGCATATTTGACAGTTACTATTATTTTAGTACATATTTCACAATTGCTGTTATTTTAGTACATACAGAACACACAATAGTTGATTATGTGTAGGCTTTAATCTGTAAAAAAATCCGTGGTAATTTGGTAAGTTTTTGAATTTCCTGATACGAACATACATCTCAAATTAGCAAGGGTATGTTGCACCAATTTGATTAGCCCCTTCCAGAAGGCTATTTGCTGCGTACCGTGTCAGTCTCACTGATAATAAACTTCGTCTTTATTTTCACATAAGCAAAAGTAATTCATCTCAACATTACAAAAATAGAGGTGTTTTCTCAGAAAATGTTGCTCTGTATGGGTAAAAAGCAATACCAGTGCGGGGTGGCCGTGCGTCCGTGGGGCATGGTTTTTGCGTTATCGTTAGTGTAAGTTAGTTTAAGTTAGATTAAGTAGTGCGTAAGCCTAGGAACCGATGGAAAAAAATGGTTCAAATGGCTCTGAGCACTATGGGACTTAACTTCTGAGGTCCTCTAGAACTTAGATCTACTTAAACCTAACTAACCTAAGGACATCACACACATCCATGCCCGAGTTAGGATTCTAACCTGCGACCGCAGCGGTCGCGCGGTTCCAGACTGTAGCGCCTAGAACCGCTCGGCCACTCTGGCCGGCGGAACCGATGAGCTCCCATAGCAGCTTAGCACAAATTTCCAATTTCCAATACCACTTTTCTCTCTGTTTCGTGAAATGACCGACTCTTCCGTTCCCTCATGGGCTCCAACAGCAGGACCGTTGCAAATTCCGCATCGGCTTGGCCGCTTCCACTGTTTCCTACGGCCAGATTCCAACTCCTTCACGGCCTCGTACTATTTACATTGGCGAGTGAAAGAAACTGGTACACCTGCCTAATATCGTGTAGGGCCGCCGCGAACACGCAGAAGTGCTACAACACGACTTAGCATGGACTCGACTAATGTCTGAAGTAGTGCTGGAGGGAATTGGCATCAGGAATCCTGTGGGGCTGCCCATAAATCCGTGAGAATACGAGGGGGTGGAGATCTCTTCTGAACATCACGTTGCAAGGCATCCCAGCTATGCTCAATAATGTTCATGTTGGGGGTTTGGTGGACAGAGGAAGTGTTTAAACTCATAAGGGTGTTCCTGGAGCCACTCTGTAACAATTCTGGACGTGTGGGGTGTCGCAATGACCACCTTTATTTGCCCACGTCCTTTGGAATGTACGCTGGATATGAATGGATGCTGGTAATCAGACAGGATGCTTACGTGCGTGTTACCTGTCAAGGTCGTATCTAGAAGTACCAGGGGTCACATATCACTCCAACTGCACATGCCCCACACCATTAAAGAGCCTCCACCAGCTTGAACAGTCTTTTGCTGACATGCAGAGTCAATGATTTCACGAGGTTGCGTCGATACACTGATCTAACAGCTACACCAGACACTTAGTGCGTTATATAGGTGCTGCCGACCGCAGCACCGTATTCCGCCTGTTTACATATCTCTGTAATTGAGTAGGCATGCCTATACCAGTTACTCTGGCGCTTCAGTGTACATTTGTAGTGTAAGTGCGTGGTAGAGGGTACTTTTTACTGTAGCAACGGTATGTTTGAGCTAACTGCTCGTGAGCTGTCGTCAGCTCCCTGCTGTAGGCCACCCCGGTGCTGGCGCTGTTGCTGGTGGCCGGTGATTCAGCGCGGCTGTGCGGAAGCGCGCTGAAAGCAGAGCCGGCCAGCGCGACACCGGAGCTACGACACGACACCGACACCGCTCAGGGCAGCACAGGCCGTGACGTCAGGCGCCGCGTTGCGTAACAGCGGCGCTATAATTAGCGGGGTTGCGCTCACCTGTGATGGGGGCCAGTAGGCGTACATGTATCTGAGGCTGCGGCACTCCAAGGGGTGCACAGGACGAGGAAGCAGGAGTACTCGGGAGACAGGCAGCGAAGTGTCGTCTTTGGAAAAGGAGGTCGTCCTGGGAGCAGCTTTTCTCAGGAATGCCACAAAAAATGGTTCAAATGGCTCTGAGCACTATGGGACCTAACGTCTGAGGTCATCAGTCCCATAGAACTTGGAACTACTTAAACCTAACTAACCTAAGGACATCACACACATCCATGCCCGAGGCAGGATTCGAACCTGCAACCGTAGCAGTAGCGCGGTTCCAGACTAAAGCGCCTAGAACCGCTCAGCCACAACGGCCGGCCGGAATGCCAGAAGCGTCAGTCTTGGGTTCACAGTTGTTCTCTTCGTATATCAATGAGATCTCGTCGGTTTCGTCGTCCTGCAAATATAACTTCCATGCCGACCGCCTCCACCTTCACACAATATCAGTAACATCTTTAGATGAGTGGTCATCAATCAGATGAGGGACCATTTGTCTTCAGTTTTCAGATGGGAGCAAAACCTTGAAGTTGTACTACATGCGAAAAAGTCCCAAGTTATTTTAGTACCCCATCGAAAATTACGAGGGTAATCCCAATAGTAAGGTCTCCTATTTTTTTTTTATAAGTACATAGACCTGTGTATTTATACAATGGTTTGTATCAGTTTACAGCTTGAACATTTAGATATTTTTCGACATAATCACCATTTCGGTCGATACATTTTTGCAGACGCTGTGGCAGATTTTGTATGCCCATGTCATATCAGCTCGCCTCCGTGCTGTTCAGAAAGTTATGAACCTCTTCTTTAACCTCGTCGTCGGAGAAGAATCGCTTTCCGGCCAAATGTGTTTTTAACCTAGGGAACAGGGGAAGTCACTGGGCGCCAAGTGAGGACTATAGGGTGGGTGGGTGATTATGTTCCACTGAAACTGTTTCAGGAGACCAACGATTTGCCGAGCGATGTGTGGGCGAGAATGTGTACGCCCTTGCTTCCTCTTCTCCGGTTCTGAATTGGCCGTTTGAATTTTTTCAGTCTCTCACACTACCTGTCGGCGTTAATTGTGGTCCCAGCGATTCAGCTTCGACGACGAGGTGAAAGAAGAGGTTTATAACTTTCTGAACAGCAGTGCGGCGAGCTTGTATGACATGGACAATCAAAAACTGCCACAGTGTCTACAAAAATGCATCGACAGAAATGGTGATTATGTCGAAATACAGCTAAATGTTCAAGCCGTAAACTGATGTAGACCATTGTAGAAATAAACAGGTCTGTGTACTTATAAAAAAATAGGAAACGTTAATTTTTGGATTACCCTCGTAATTAGTCCAGAATTTCGTAAACTCTGCCTCATGTTCTTCGCCATAGTATCTCAATACTGTATCAGAAACTGGTATGTAAATTCTCATTAGCTCTTTAGTTGGGCAGAACATACTGAAATCACTGCACATTATTCACGTTATGTGAAACGTAAACTTGTGAAATCACTTCTGTTTCCGAATCTTCACTACTACGAAGTACACTGGGGTGTACAAACTCGTGGGATATCTCCGTAATATCGTGCCGGACCTCCTTTCGCCCGGCGTTGTGCAGATATCGATGTCTCATCGACTCAACAAGTCTTTGGAAATCCCATGCTGCCTCCATAGCTGTCCATAACTGCAAAAATGTTGCCGGTGCAGGATTCTGGACACAAACTGACCTCTTGATTATGTCCCATAAATGTTCGGTGGGTCTCATATAGTGCAGTCTGGGTGGTCAAACATTTGCTCGAATTGTCCAGAATGTCCTTCAAACCAACCGCCAACAATTGTTGCCCCGTGACACGGCTCATTGTCACCCATAAAAATTCCATTGATATTTGGAAACAAGACGTCCATGAATGGCCGCAAATGGTCTCCAAATATCGGAGCATCCGAAACACCCAATCCATTCCACACACAGACAGCCCACGTCATTATGGAGCCACCACCAGCTTGCACAGCGCCTTGTTGACAACTTGGATCCATGGCTTCGTGGTGTCTGCGGCACACTCGAACACTATCATCAGCTCCTATCAACTGGAATCGGGATTCAAGTGACCATCCCACCGTTGAAACTTCCTGGCAGATTAAAACTGTGGCCGGACCGAGACTCGATCTCGGGACCATTGCCTTTCTTGGACAAGTGCTCTAACTTGCTCACGAAAGGCAATGGTCCCGAGTTCGAGTCTCGGTCAGGCACACAGTTTTAAATTGCTAGGGAGTTTCATATCAGCGCACACACCGCTGCAGAGTGAAAATCTCATTCTGAACCCATCTCACTGTTTCCCAGCCGTTTAGTGTCCAACCGGTATCGTCATGAACCCAGGAGGTGCGCTGCAGGCGATGTCGTGCTGTTAGCGAAGGCACTCGCGCCGCTCGACTGCCGCCATAAAGCATTAACTCACATTTCGTCACACTGTCCTAACGGATAGGTCTCACATTCATTTCTGCGGTTATTTCACGTAGTTGCTTGTCTATTGGCACTGACAACTCCAGGCGAACGCTGCTGCTCTGGGTCGTTAAGTAAAGACCGTCGGCCACTGCGTTGTCCATGGTGAGAGGTAATGCCTGAAATTTTATATTCTCGGTACACGCTTGATACTGTGGTTTGTGAAATATTGAATTACCTAACAATTTACGAAATGGAATGTCCCATGCTTTTAGCTCCAACTACCTCTCTGCGTACAAAGCCTGTTAATTCCCGTCGTGCGGCCGTAATCACGTCGGAAACCTTTTCATATGCATCAGATGGCAACCCTGCTAATGTAGAGTCCTTTTATATCTTGCTTATGTGATACTACCGCCATCTGTATATATCACTGTACTATGACTTTCGTCATTGCAGTGTAATGCATCATGGTACCAGTAGTGAAGATTCTTGAAGCTGGGTGTGTTGCATCTACGACATCCGACTGTTCTACATGTCGGTGCTTCCCGTGTCCAGTTATGATAGTTGCGACCAGACTGGCTACCACATGCTGTGCCTACTCCATCGGCTCTTCAGCATTCGTGCACCAAAGTATCACGCATGATATGATAATCGCAACATGAGGTCTCAGTCACTTATTACTCTAGATGTATCCATCTATAAAGCAAAAACATTCACAAACTCTTTCCGTTTTGTTGTAGTCCGCCTCCTGAACCAGCTAACCCGCAAGCATCAGTTCAGTGACCTGTTGCGTGTAGCAAAGAGCTAAAGCAGTTCCTTCTGTCAGCCACATATATTTTCCATTAAACATTAACCTGTCATATAAGGCCAGTTTCCCTGCACCAAACAGCGCACCAAAATTACTATCCTCTCCTAGCTGCGCTTCTTTCTCTTCCCATTTGTCCAACAGCCACCCACATTACTTGGCGAAGACTCCAAACGTTCGGGAACAATACTCTAGAACTCGTCGCACCAGCGTTATGTAGGTGACTTCTTTCACAGATTCATTACACTTTCCCAGAACTTTTCCACCAAATCTAAGTCTTCCATTCGCCTTTCCTAACAATGTTCGTCCCATTTCATATAGCACATATGTTTACCATATGACGCCCTGAACATGTTAACTACTAATCTCGTAATCAAACAGTAATGGCATCTCCTTGTTATAGGCGTTGAGGCCCGCATCTCGTGGTCGTACGTTAGCGTTCTCGCTTCCCGCACCCGGGTTCCCAGGTTCGATCCCGGCGGGGTCAGGGATTTTCTTTGCCTCGTGATGGCTGGGTGTTGTGTGTTGTCCTTAGGTTAGTTAGGTTTAAGTAGTTCTAAGTTCTAGTGGACTGATAACCATAGATGTTAGTGATCAGAGCCATAGGCGTTGAGGAGAATGACCTCATCAGTCCCAACTGCGCATGAATTCTGGGAACATCGTTCCTGTGATACACGACTCGTCTTTTCCTCACAAGACATTCTGAAAGCCATGGATCAAAGCAGTCACGTCGACGGAGTATTTCTTGACTTCCGAGAGACATTTTATTCCGTACCACGCCAACCTTATTCTCAAAACCACGGCCGTACGGAGCATAATCAGAAATTTCTTACTGGACTGAAGATTTTTTGTTAGGGACAGAGCACAAATTATCGTGAATGGAGAGTCATTGATAGATGCAGAATTAAATAGGTGTGACCCAGAGAAGCTTGTTAGGACTCTTGCTGTTCAATCTCTATATTACTGATCTTGCGGTCAGTATTAATAGCAACCTCATACTTTTCGCAGATAATACCATTATATTATGAGATTATCTCTGAAACAAACAAACGAACACAGTCCGAATAGGCCCTAAAGCTCCAATGGTACCGACCTGCCGCCGTGTCATCCTCAATCCGTAGGCGTCACCGAATGCAGATACGGAGGGGCACACCGCTCTGCCGGCCGTTGTCAGTTTTCTTGAACAGTGCCACTAATCCTCTGTCAAGTAGCTGCTCAATTGGCCTCACAAGGGCTGAGTGCACCCCAACAGCACAAGGCAGCCCCGGACGGTGACCTATCCAAGTGCTAGCCAAGCCCGACAGCGCTTAACTTCGGCGTTCTGACGGGAACCGGTGCTACCACTGCGGCAAGGCCGTTGACTAGTCTCAAACAAGATGCACAAATATTCAGTCAGACGTTGATAAGATTTCAAAATAGTTCAAAGATTGTCAACTTGCTTTAAATGCTCAGAAATGTAAAATTATGCATCTCAGAGAAAGAGAAAACGTAGTGCCTATGACTTTAATGTCCAAGAACAGTATTGAAGTCTATCAATTGATACAAATACGTGGGTGTAACAATTTGTAAAGATAAGAAATGGAACGATTACATAGGCTGAGTAGCAGGTAAAACATGTGACAAACTTCGGTTTGTTGGTGGAATATTCGGGAAATGCAAGTCTACAAAAGAGATTGCTTGCAAAACACTCGTAGGATCCATGCTAGAATACTGCTAAAGTGTGTCGGACCTGTGCCAAACAGCAATGACACGGATATCGAACGTATACAGAGAAGAGCAGCACAAATGGTCACATGTTTGTCTGACCATGGAAGAGTGTCACGGAGCTGCTGGAGGAACTGAACTTGCAGCCGGTTGAAAATGACACAAACTATGCCGAGAAAGCCGACGAACGAAAGCAGCTTCAAATGATGAATCTAGTAATATACTATGGTCCTCTACACATCGCTCACGTAGACATCACGAGGACAAGATTAAATTAATTACAAATCGCACTTGAGCAATGACTCCTCCTGTGCCCCATGGAATGGAAAGATGCTCTACTAACTGATACAATGGAATGTGCTCTCTGTCATGCACTTCACAGTGGTTTTGTAGAGTATGGATGTTGATGTGGATCTTGCATTTATCCATTTTTGAGTAAAGCGCACTCAGTGCAATTTTCGTTTGTGTAGAACATTCACTGTCCCATCCAACATACTGTGCGGGTGTTATTAGTCAATTACTGATGTCTGTCATCTACAAGAGAATATTTTACATATTGTGGTACTCTTCAGAGATCACGTTGCCACCCCGAAGTCGCAACACGAATCGATGCAATGGACATTAGCAAGGGCTGTTTGCAATCTGCAACAGTGTGTGGGAGGTGCACGTGAAGACCACACTCCCCCCTCAGCACAGCAGCGCCCTCCCGCTGAGGTCAATATGGTGTCGAGCAAGCAAGTGGTTCTCCTCCTGCTTGGAGACCTCAGCTGCTGCAGTCGACATCATCGAGTAGGACAGTGTGACAAGGGTCCCCGTCGAGTAGACCGTTCGCCTGGTGCAACTCTTTCGATTTGAGCCCACTTCGGCGACTTGCGCGTCGATGGGGATGAAAAGATGACGATTAGGACAACCCAACACCCATTCCCTGAGCGGAGAAAATCTCCAACACAGCCGGGAATCAAACCAGGCCCTTAGGATTGACATTCTGTCGCGCTGACCACTCAGCTACCGGGGGCGGACAAGTAGGACAGTTGAAGTTTCAGATGGACATATACCGTTGTCAGTAATGAATATTGTTCCTCAAGAAAAGAGTTTGTTATTTAATGCATCAAGTGATGCTTTCCTAGTGCATGACAGTAGTAAATTATCCAGTACTCCTATAGCAAAGAATTGTGCCAAAGTTAAGCATTTTTTAATTGATTTATGAAATAAAGTGAGGCAATTATTCAAGCGTTCTGGTATGGTGAGCATTCTCCCAGAGCAATCAAAGAATCAACAGTTGCGGCCGAACAAAAGTGATTTCGCCTGGTCAAAACGGGTATCATCCTAAGTTTCTTTATACTCCAAGAGGTGCGGTTTGGAACGCCTTTGGGAAATTTAGGAAGACGAGATCTACCTGTTCATTTACATCTATGTTTCCAGCTGTGTGTAAATCTGATTACTAAAATACCAGCTTTCATGGACTTCCTTCGAGCATTTGCTTATATTTTACAGTAGAATAAGATCTCGAAGCGTATGTGAGCAAATGCAGAAAGGACAAAGCTTTTCTGTTCTGTCCCGGGTTCGATTCCCGGCGGGGTCAAGGATTTTTTCTGCCTCGTGATGACTGGGTTTTGTGTGATGTCATTAGGTTTGTTAGGTTTAAGTAGTTATAAGTTCTAGGGGACTGATGACCATGGATGTTAAGTCCCATAGTGCTCAGAGCCATTTGAACCATTTTTTCTGTTCTGTCCAAGACTAAATCTTAATTTACGCTATATTTATGCGGCAAAGAGGTATAATACGATTAAGCTGGCTTCACCGCTTAGGATAGTGACGTGCTGCCTAAACGCGTTATACCAAATTAGTAGCTTGCACAGTACACCAGAAAATGTGTGATGTTGTAGTGAAATATGCAGACTATGTGACGCAATCTCGAGTGGTTTTGGCGTCGGATGTCCGCGTGTAATATTATGTGAGCCGCTGCCACTGAGTGGACGAACATCCTGGCACTAATTGGCCAGAAGGGGAGGGGTAAAAGTGCTGGCACAGAAATGCGTTTCCTTGCCAGCCCAGCAGCGTCCGAGATATAATGTGTTATTAAACCCTTCCGAGGGAGGGGGCGTGGTCAGAAATATTAGCTGAAGTAATGACCGCCCGAGTGTCTAATTGCACGCCGGGGCAGGCATTAGTATGCGTGATTACAGTTAAAGAAGACATTCCCGCTGGCCGGCCCTGCAGGTAAACAGAGTCCGCGGCCCGTGGGACGGCGGCGAAGCGGTGCTGCGACAGCGGCCGGCCGCGCTGCGCTCCTAATAAACTCCGGCCCGGACCTCTGCTGCTTTACGAGCCTCCCAAATTACAGGGCCGCTAATTCGGCAGCGTCCAGCCGAGCGCGAGAATTTGTCCGCCGGGAGTCACAGGCCTAATTGTCTGGCCGCGCGCGGTAACAGCACCCCAAACCGTGGCGCAACTGCTGCGCTTCTTTAATACTGACGCCGACAGCAGGTGGCGAAGCTGCGAGTTATTTACGGATTAGCATACGAAAATTTGTCCCTCACAGTGGTAGACACTACCTTATGAAACACCTTTCAACAATACGTGCCAGTGGTCTAGCGGTTTTAGGTGCTCAGTCCGGAACCGCGGGACTGCTACGGTCGCAGGTTCGAATCCTGCCTCGGGCATGGATGTCTGTGATGTCCTTAGGTTAGTTAGGTTTAAGTAGTTCTAAGTTCTAGAGGACTGATGACCACAGATGTTAAGTTTCATAGTGTTCAGAGCCATTTGAACCAATACGTGCCAGGAGGACAATTTTGTACAGCGTCTACACCACGCATAGTATATGTCGTCTACGACCTTAATGGAAGGGTGGTTCCTTATGTACAAAAGAAGAAAGGAAGAGTCGTACCATTTTGCTGGCTCAACCTCTAGATGTCAGACACTCAAATCGGTACCGAACTTTGTATGTCAATAGAATATCAATCAAAACTCGGATTTAGTTCGTACTATGTGCTGTCGTCCAACAGAACGAGCCTAAACGTAAAAGTAGCTTCAGAACTGCGGAGCACAGGAGAAGCGTAACTGTAACTAATATGTATTGCTTTCGTGGGGAAGTGGATAGAGCTTTAGACGTCGTAGCAAGGGTCCCGGTTTTATACCCCACTGATGACAATTTTCTTTTTTCTTGTTGTATTATACGCGAAAGTGTGATATGGGATTATTAACAAACCCGCACGTGTAACGCAGTTGTTTCTCTACTCTAATGTTGCAGTTGATTATGTTTATTCCGTAAAACTAAATATGCAGTAGCTGCTTCATCACGAAAGATGTGTGTTCTGTCGCACATGTCTGACATAACACCACATCTATCTATACAAATGTACTCTAAGGTTTGCTACTTTCACCTTACGAAGCAGACCGCTAAAAGAACGCTGCTACAAACTCCGAAAAGTCCTTTTACATGCCAGGAAAAAATTCTCCCATATAACTGTTTCATGTGTAAACTGTTCAAAAATGGTTCAAATGGTTCTGACCACTATGGGACTCAACTGCTGTGATCATTAGTCCCCTAGAACTTAGAACTACTTAAACCTAACTAACCTAAGGACATCACACACATCTATGCCCGAGGCAGGATTCGAACCTGCGACCGTAGCAGTCGCACGGTTCCGGACTGCGCGCCTAGAACTGCGAGACCACCGCGGCCGGCTGTGTAAACTGTTAAAACATATTGTCATCAGTGGGGTTTGAACGCGGGACCTTTGGCACGACCACCTCAAGCTCTACCAACTCACTCACGTGAGATCAGTTATTGACAGTTACTCACAGATACGCCTTTCCTGTGCTCCGTAGTTTTGGTGTTACTTTTAATTACTGTTTACGCTTGTTCCACTCTACCACAGAACGTAGCACGAACTAAATGAGAGGTCTGGTTGATACTCTATCGACATACAAAGTTTGGTATCGATGTGAGTGTCTCACATCTGGAGACTTGGGTGTCAGAGGACCCGTAGAGTAGGTTCACCAGCGTAAACGTAAAACGTTCTCTCCCTACGAGCACAGTGGACCATTCCTTCATGATGTGTCATATTTGTGTCTTCAGTCTGTCTGCTGAGTGTAGTTGACTGTAAAGGGTGTGCGTATAGCGTGGTGTCACGCTTATGATGTACGATGATGGGAGCAGGGCGGAGATGTAACCTGCTACCCCGGCACACAACCTATTCCTCCCGAGTTTCACCAATGTGGCCTCCGAGCTTAACGTCCCAAACGACGAACAGATCAGCATCAATAGGCCCGCTGCAAGAGGCACTGAGGAGAGGTGTGGAATCTGACCCAAGACGTTAGCGAAAATTCCAGTGATGAGAAATTTCATGCCAGCACCACCCCTCGTTCTTGACGAAGTAGAGGCGATGAGATTTTTGGAGCCACCAGCGTTCGAACCGGCTGTCTACGAGTCGAGTGCGGTCACACTCTCATGTAGCACCCCGACCTCGGCTGTTTGTTTACTAGGCATCGTTTATAAATACGTCCGCTGCACCGCCGCGCTTGGCGATCTGCTCATTCACATTGAGCACTTGCATCTATTGCTACCCACAAATGCCCCAACTGAAGAATTCTTCAGTTTTAACCTTGGTGCTTGTCAACAGTGCCTCAAATAACTGAAAACAGCATCGAGTGTGATTAATTTCCTTATGTAAGGAATGTGATGGCTGTCGATGTCCGTCAGTAGATTAGTGAAATTTCTCCAGAAGACACTATGAGTGTTCCAGTGGTAACAATGTAGTTTTATAACCTTTAGAGGTGGTTGTTATGAAGTGCGAGCTTATCACTGAATACTGGCTTTAGTTGTAATAATTATTAGCAGAATTTGCTTTAGGTTACTAATCACTTTTCGTATAATTAGATCATTAGGTAACAGCTAAATAAATTGTAGAACAATTGTTCTTTTTCAGCGGAAAATAAACATTAATGGCTTGCTTTGTCACCGCTGTTCAGTACATTGCCTTCAGTCATCAGTGGAAATATCTGCACTTATATCCCTAAAACCCTTTATCTCTTGTATGATATCTTAGAGACCAGGCGATGCTCCTATCGAAATAACTCGCCTATACTACTTGCATCCAAATTCAACCAGTCTCAACTATTTTTACAACACAGTTATACCACATCATCATTAGCGAAAACCGTCAACTATTGTAACATATTTTGACATCATGGCCACTGCCCACCAGGAGTCTGAATGCCTCCTAATGGCGTTGACACAGCAAGGAAAAAATATATGCGGGATGGAGACGAATGAGAAAGCGAGAAAGCGTACACAGACCGTAAATGGAAAAATTCACTAATGACTTTGACAAAGGCCAGGGATTAATGACCTGGCGTCTGGAAACGAGCATCTTGGTAACACCGAAGTCCGTCATCTGCTCGCGAGCTGCAGTCATCAGGTGGAAGGACGGTGAAAATAGGAGTAGGGCACAAAGTGTCGGAAGTCCACGTCTCATCACAGATCGTAGCTGTGGGAGACTTGTCCACTTGTAAAGCTCTGTAGATGTGACAGTAGAGAACAATGCTGGTGCATCGAACACTCTGCTCACTGCACGCTGTCGGATGTGGGGCTCCGCAACATACCACCCCAGTGTGTTCCCTTGTTGACCCCACGACACCATCTTCAACGATTGCTCGGGGCACTGGATCATCGAGATGAAATCGTGCCGACTGGTCGGGTGAATCATATTCCTTGTCACACACGCTCAATGTCGTATCTGGCTACGCCGTCATCCAGACCAAGGTCTGCGAGAAACATGCACCACCCCGAGGTCGCAGGCCAGTTGCGGCACTACTGTGTTATGGCATTCACCTGGTTTTTTGGGGGGACTTGTAGTGGTAGTCCAAGCCACAATAACTACTTTAAACTGTGTGCACATTACTGCTGGCCGCCTATTCCCTTCATTCGTGTTGTTTTTGTCGTAAGTAATGGCATCTTACAGCAGAATAACAGTTTGTGTCAGAAGACGGAACCGCGCTACAGCAGTTTGAGGAATATGATAGTGAATTCCTTTGATGTCTTGGAGACCAAATTTGCCTATTTGAACTCGATGGAGCACAACTAAGACACCATCGGGCGCCATCTCAGAGCTCACAAACCACCGATCCTTACTTTACGGTACCCGCCTCAACTGTGTGTAGATGGCGCACACCTCCAAAAACGTACTAAGAACTTGTCGAATCCATTCCACGTACAATAGCTGCTGTATCTCCTTCCAAAGGTGGTCCTTCACAGTGTTAAGCAGGGAGTCATAACTTTTTGACTGATCAGCCCACGCGATACATACCAACAGCGATGAGAATTCGATGTGACACTTCCGGCATAAAGGCTTGCTTGACTGTAGATTCTGTCCAGTTACGTTTGGTTTCGTTCTTGGTTAATACCAGTTAGTGATAAATAGATAAGTGTTACATTTTGCACCGTAAAATTGGAATTTGTCCACCTAACAATCACGGAAAACTTCGTTAAAATGATATATTGTTTTGCAGATCTGTTGACAAGTACGAGAACCCATGCAAAGACCCCACTGTTCGCTGTTTACGTCTCTTCCCGGTACTCAGCCTGAGACGTGATTTTACGGTGCGTGTTTTTCACCCAGTGAGATCCAGTCTGATGCTATCAGAGCCTATTATGTAGATGTAGCAGGTAGTAATGACCCCGGCGGTCTTTTATTTAGGGGGGAGTGGGGGGGGGGGGCGAACTATAAACATACTTACACCCTCCAATTCGACCCCCATTCAGAGAAAATCGGAGGAATCTCACCCTAAAAAGCCCGGAGTTATGGAGAGAAGCCGAAACCAATTAGGCATTCCTTGTAAACAAGAGCTCCGGGTAGAGGAAGATGTGTTGCGGGCAGTCTTCCTCGCAGGCGACTTAGCCGGAGGCAAGGCGCGCTCCGCAAAGCAAATATTCTTCTGTATTAGGTTTGAACATGCGAACACAATGGAATTACCACATATGCTAGTGCTATTTTTTTCATTTCGAGACTTTCAACTGACAGTATTTGGAGCATCTAGGAGAAATTGTGATGATTTAGCGTTCTTTATAAATAGCACATTTAAGATCGTAGGTTGGCTGCATTGTGACCGAGAAGCCATGATAATGTCTGAGGTTACTGTTTCTTCGAAGCGAATAAATTTATTTACAGCACTTTTCAGTCGTGGAACCAAAGGAAAATTGCAACATTAGCTTATGCTCTGAAATCAATGTTGAACACTTCTACAACAAGGTATTACCCTACCGAATTACCTATTAACAATTCAGTGCAGTTACATCCCATGGTAAAAGGTGCACGATCAACGGAGGAAGATCAGAGTTTATCGTCTCGTCGACGAGAGGATGATTAGTGTCGGAGCACAAACTAGAATTCAGTAATGTATAAGGTACGCAACTAGCCCTTAGCGTTTGGTGCTTTATGGAAATTGTGGAAAATCTAACTCTGGGTATTGAGACAGGCATATTTACTCCGTTCCGTGCGAATATGAGTTGGTCATATACCATGACGTGCATCTTTGATCTGTTTAGTAAATTCGAACAATCGTATTACAGTGTATCCGAGTTTCGTTTTTTATGTTACATCAGTCATATTCCATGTCTTTGGGATGTCTCAATAAAACAAAGATGTACGGACCTTATAACGTCTTGAGATTCTGAAATATTATTTCATTCAACATTTTACTATAAAATAGCCTGAAAACATCAGTTTCAAAGAGTTGTTGTGCAGTTACACTACAACGGCAGATTCCATAGCAAATAAGTAAATGGTGCAGTTTTCATTATTTAAATCGTAAGAGAATGGTCTTTAATTCAGTCTTAAAATAAATTCACCGTGAAAGCTACAAGACAATTAATACGCTATGACAGGTTGTTTAATACAAGTTTAGCCATTTACCTAACTGTTTAGGTATTTATGATGACCCCTTGAAGTATTTACGGAGTCTTTTCATGAACCTAGTGTCACATTCACGATTTTTTAAAAAATGGAGCTTCTGGTAACTGTAAGGGACATAAGGATACATAATTTGTGAATTGTTAAAATACACAAAAAGAATATTTTTAAGAGTTCTTTGCTGGAGCCAACGTAAAATATAATTCTTACAACATGTTACTGTTTTCTTAAAATATTATCACTGAAAGTTGAATTTCCCAAAAACAGAGCACTCTGTAACTAATTATCAAATGGAAGTATCTTCATTTTTAAAATAGCTATAGTGGTATTCTAGCGTACTGTAAAAAGCTGAAGTAAGCTGCAAAATTAAGGCTAGCGTATGGGTTTTTCAGTAACGATTGTGATCCATCTGTAGACACAGAAATATTATTTCATGAAATAAATGATTTTTACAGATTTTGGGGTGCTTTGATTATTACTTATTGTTTGTACTGACTCCTGCCAAAGTTTAAGCAAACTCCATCTGCCCATATACCATCTGTTGATGGTTTCAAATATTTCCTTAACTGCCGTTTCAGTAAAGCGACTAGTACTACTTTTTGTTCCCACAGTTCTATCATCCACAAAAAGGAAAAAAATCGTTCGAAACTGCAAGTGAGGGATGAATTATGTACATTAAAAGTAACAGGGGATATAAATCAGATTCTTGACACTTAACGCAGGTAAATGCGAAATGATATGACTGTGTAATGCGTACAGTAGAAAAACAGTTCAGAGGCGATTCCTGTTTGTTTAAAGACAATGTACGGTGTTATAAGGCAGCACACCTGCAACGCAATGTTTTGTTGAGAATAAGATTCCTCAAATGGACTGGCATACCCAGAGTCCCGACCTGAACCTAACAGAAGACCTTTGTGATGAGTTAGAGCGTCGACTGTGTTGCAGACCACAGCGTCCAACATCACTGCCTACTCTGATTTCGGCTGTAGAGGAACAACAGGCCGCTATTCCTCCAAAATCATTCAGATGCCTCACTGAAAGGGTCACCAGCAGATTCGAAGCCGTCAGAAATGCCAAGAGGGATTACACCCATTATTAATACCCACTGATAGGTAATTATAAGGTGTTGTACCGGGTGGTTATAATTAAACTGACGGTACTCCGAGTGCTGCACTGCCGGTTGTATACATATATCAGGACGCTTACACGTAACAGTTACGTTCTTTAATCTGTGCGCCCGCGGAAAAGGCTGAAAAAAAAAAAGTTTCGCTTTCCACCACCACCAGTTAAAAATACGGCACTGCAAGCAGTCAGACTCTGGTGTGTGTGTGTGTGTGTGTGTGTGTGTGTGTGTGTGTGTGTGTGTGTGTGTGTGTGTGTGTGTGTGTGTGTGCGCGCGCAAGAGAAGGGGGGGGGGGGACGTCAAACACACGATATCTTTAAGATATGATTACAACATGCGTTCAATATGGTCTCCCAATTCAGCAACATGGTCCATCCCTAACACGGCATGGTCGACACCTGCTCGCAGCATATCCAGTGTGATCAGAGCGATGTTTCGTCATATGCTATCCTTCAGACCAGCAAGATTCCGGATACATCCCTGATAGACACGGTCTTCCATATATCTCCACAGCCAGAAGTCACCATTTAGGTCAGTGGATCTGGAAGGCCACATATTTTGAAACCGCCTAGAGATGATGTGGTTGTTAGCAAAGGTTTCTAGAAGCAAATCTTTCACCTGGGAATCGACGTGTGGTGTCACCCCATCTTGCATGAAAATAGTGGTATGGATACGATTGAGTTCTTGCAAAGCTTGAAATCGCATGTTGCACAAGGAGGTTCTTAAAACATGTACACCTAACAGGACGACAATCGAAGAAAAACCGACCGAGAATGTAGAAGTTTATGAAACTACATTACACAGTCACCTAAGCTGAGTGCAGTTTGGATTTCGGCACAACATGTGGCGGAGTGTGCATTCACGGTATCGCGCAGATTAAAATGTGCCTCATCCATCCAAAAGGTATTGCCAGCCCAAGTCATTCATTTCCATATATAGCTTCATTTGGTGCAAAACACGAATTTTGTAGGAGTACCAGTGTAATATGCGCCACACAATCTTTTGAATTGCTGTCGAGGGATGAGACAGTCCCCATGAGACAGCTCGAGGACTTTCTGAACAATTTGAGGCATGTCCTGCACGGTCGGCTGTAGCACCAGCAACTTCATCAACAACTGCCTTTGGAAAGAGCGGCCTTCCCCTCCCCGCCGCACCACCTAATTTACATTCTTCTTCAAAATTCTTGATCTTTAGCCCATTTATTGACATTTCACCACTTCACAACTGCTTCTGTAGGCGGTATCCTCACAATGCATCACCGGTATTACTCCCGTTCTAATAAAACAACTTTACCAGCAGTGCGTGGTCTTTCTTTTCAATACCTTTGAATTTCGTATGGAAACATTCAATCTTCTTAACCCTTTACACCAACAGTCAATTTACAAAAGTTACCAATACGCTTCTCCAAACGACAAACAGCATACTGACACCAAAACAGGAAACTTCCGCATTCTCACTGCTTACAGCGCCTATTTATTTATTTATTTATTTATTTATGCATTTATTTTACATGGCAAGATTAGGGCCTTCAGGCCCTCTTCCACCTAACCAGGTATACTCAGATGAGCGAATTTCAGTTTGTACAGAACATTATGGACATACCACGTGTTATACTTTATTAATGTTAAAGAAAAAAATAGAGATTATAACAGTAGTACAAAGATAATTATAACAATCAAAATAATTATAACACTCAAGAATAATAATAATAATAATAATAATAATAATAGTGACTATGCATATGAAAGTAAACATATATTTCTTTTATGAATGTCAGTCCTATTGCTAGTTGAGAATTTTCTCGTTATGTTCTTGCAGCTTGTGAGTTATTCACATCGAGCAGAGACATAAGACGATAGAATGGGGTGAACGATATATAGAAGAGGTAGCTAAGTTAGAGGAAGAGAAATAGAATGGTAAAATTCGAAGCTATGATGGAGAGGAGAAAGAAAGAGAGGGGCACAACAATGGTGGCTATACCATTCCTAATCTTCACCTACTGTCAGAAAGTGGAACTTCTTTCTTTTCCATATACTTCCTGAGCGCACTGATTAATGAACATCACCACGATGTTTTAGCGTCCTGTGATGTATGCACCCCGCACTGCAGCATTCGGAACACCGTCGGTTTAATTATGACCACCCGGTGCTACATGCAGGAAGGACGAGCTGCCTCCTCTGTGGAGGGGTTCCCCGGCTCTGTCCAGGTGCCACACCGGACACGGCTCTCAAATTGTTCAAATGGCTCCGAGCACTATGGTACTTAACTTCTGAGGTCATCAGTCCCCTAGAACTGAGAACTACTTCAACCTAACTAACCTAACTAACCTAAGGACATCACACACATCCATGCCCGAGGCGGGAATCGAACCTGCGACTGCAGCGGTCGCACGGTTCCAGACTGAAGCGCCTAGAACCGCTCGGCCACAGCGGCCGGCACAGGCCCCTGGCTGCAGTCTGAAGCGTAGTGCGGACTCGGCACCTCACCTCGGTTCGGCGCAGCGGAGCCCTCCTCGCCTCCTGTCCTTCGGCGCGGCATTATGCGCGCAACCGCGTTGCGAATCGCAGGTCGCTATTCACGCCCCCTCCACCCCGGCCCCATCTCACGCGACTTCCCTCTTTATTCGGCCGGTTACTCGTCTTTTTTTCCTCTCTCTGTCTCTTCTCTTTTTACTCCCTTTTCTCGACTCACCCTTTCGCTCGGGGTCCCTGCCGCGTTCGCGCACCACAAGGGCGATATCTCGGTGCTGCCTACCGTGAAAATGCGAGGACCGTTGTGAAAATTGCGGCCAGGTGGTCATTTCAATGAGCGGGCCGGGCCGTTCCCAGCCTGCCTTGCCCGACCACGCCCAGACCACAAAGCAGCCTCGGATAAAGGCAGGCCTGGCGGAGGAGGCAACCAATAAGCACCGCGGCCGATCAGCGCCGGCCGTCAACTAGACTCGCGTTTTTTTGCCGGCAACTGCGGCAGCAGCGCCACGCGTTGCCCGTGAGGAACTGAGCTATTCACGAAACACTTACACGTTCCCCGCCGTTCCCAAGTATCGACTGCACGTTCCAGCGATCCAATTTTCCACTGAAGACCGTTTCCCGGCAACATAGTTGCAGTCAGTCAGGTCTATTAGGTTTAAAAGATACTGCTTTCAGCAAATCACCTCTGCGTCTCTTTTGAAGAAGAGACTCAACATATTGACCTATCGTTTTGCACTTTACGAATTACAGCGTGTGTCACCGGAGTGGAATGAATTGTTGCTCTTGTCCTAGTTGACAAAGTGCGTCGGTCGAAGTGGGTGACAATGCATAAATGCAGCCCCATAGCCATAACGTTACGATTCTTTTAGACTAATCCAAACATTATGTTGATAATTTTTATGGTGGAACTATTAATGACAACTGTATGTAACAGAGTTTTTGTGCCACACGCGTTTTAATAGTAATGCATTTATTTATACATATAGATAATCCCGCGCACGCGCACGCGCACGCGCACACGCACACACACACACACACACACACACACACACACACACACACACACACACACACACACACACACATGTCACAGATAGATATCACAAAAATACACTCAATATCTGGCAACAACATTCGACAGTTGGCAACAACATTCGACAGTTGGCAACAACATTCGACAGTTGGCAACAACATTCGACAGTTGGCAACAACATTCGACAGTTGGCAACAACATTCGACAGTTGGCAACAACATTCGACAGTTGGCAACAACATTCGACAGTTGGCAACAACATTCGACAGTTGGCAACAACATTCGACAGTTGGCAACAACATTCGACAGTTGGCAACAACATTCGACAGTTGGCAACAACATTCGACAGTTGGCAACAACATTCGACAGTTGGCAACAACATTCGACAGTTGGCAACAACATTCGACAGTTGGCAACAACATTCGACAGTTGGCAACAACATTCGACAGTTGGCAACAACATTCGACAGTTGGCAACAACATTCGACAGTTGGCAACAACATTCGACATTTGGCAACAACATTCGACATTTGGCAACAACATTCGACATTTGGCAACAACATTCGACAGTTGGCAACAACATTCGACAGTTGGCAATACCTAGCAAAACATAACAGTTATAAGAAGAACAGCTGTAACAAAGGAACAAAAACACATATAGATCAACATTCACTAAAGCTGTAAGTAGAACTTTAAATTATTACTATTTTGTAGAGAAGCAAAAAATGCCAGAACTTTTTGTGACCTACATATTCAACGTCCTGAATGTAAACGAAATAGTATAAACAGACATATGTACATATTCCACGCCGCTAAAAAAGACTTGATAAGAATAAAGGCGAAATGCGTATGGCACAATAACTGGGTTTAATTCAGTTGTGATTAAACGGTCGCAAAGCAGAAAATGTGTGTGAATGTTCAAATGTGTGTGAATTCCTAAGGGACCAAACTGCTGAGGTCATCGGTCCCTAGACTTACACACTACTTAAATTAACTTAGGGTAAGAAAAACACACACACACACACACACATCCATGCCCGAGGGAGGACTCTAACCTTCCGCGGGAGGGGCCGTGCAATCCGTAACATGGCGCCTGAAACCGCGCGGAAAAAAAGGTATCGACATACAGTAATATTATATGCAACTGCGGAAAACAGGACTACAAAAGTTGAAGATGTTAATCTAAACCTCATGCATCTAAAATAACACTCATGATTTCGGTACATCGATGTTTCCCACCACAACTGTACAAGATGACAGGACTGGCTTCTCTTGCATCGACATCTACATACATGTTCTGCAAGGCACTGCGAAGTTAACAGCAGAGGGTATAAGATGTTAGGGCTTCTCCGGGCAATATTCGCGTACGGATCGCAGCTTGGATGACTACTAGACGCCGCGTGCGTGCTGAAACTAACCTAATCCTGTCTTCGTGGTCTTTACGGAAGCTATACGTAAAGGGCTGTAGTCTATTACGTCTACATCTACACTACTGCTCTGTAATTTACGCTTAACTGCTTGACACAGGGTTCATAGAAACGCTTTCTGACCATCTCTTGACCGTTCCACTCGTGGCAAAAATAAACACTTAATTTCTCTTATTTTATTACGATGGTCATTTCTCCCTATGTATGTGAGAGTCGAGAATATATTGTGACATTCGTAGGAGAAGATTGGTGACTGACATTACTTGAAAAGATCTCGCTGCAACGAAAATTGCTTTGTTTTAAATGACTGACCCTAATTCGCGTATCATATTACTACATTCCTCGCCATACCATATTGGGATGCTCAAGGTTCGAAGGACTACTTGACAGTTAAAACGGCATTGATCGATGCAGGAATTCCTCTACCCACGAATATTACCAACACTACTGATGCAACTACGGCCGATGTACTGCGTGACTCAGGCTAGATTATTGCAAGAAGTAAATATGCAGCTGGAAACCATTTATGTGAAGGGCAAGAACTCTACCGAAGGGTGACTCCTCTCTCCTCACATATTTGCAATTGCATCAAAGCTGACGCCTACATTAAAAAAAATCCTTGATTTTCACATTATTATTGTATAAGTAGTGTGAATATCATAATTATTGTGTAATGTATACACAAGCAATGTTACCCGGAGCAGTTATCGCTAAATATACGTTTACGTGGCGAAACTGAGTCAGGCAAATAAATAAATAAATAAAAATATTTTGCTTGATGAAATCAAGGTATGTTGACATAACTAAGAAGCGATGCGCCTTATGCTGACTGAGATGTACAAATTTCTAATCCGAATTCGGTCTTCATTAATGGGTATTATTCTGTTGACGACTTCCACACGAGCACACTCTAAACATGGCATCTCTGATGCGCATTCTCAAGTTTCGTTCACATTCGCATTTAAACTGCACAATTTCTATTGATATACTTTTTTTCTCTGTAAATTGTATGAATGAACATTTTTCTGTTGTAACCAGTACATCACATCTTTCAGAAGGAAAGCAACTGGTATGATATGGCGAGGATATCTGTCTCTTTACACCGAGCGAGGGAAAACATTGGTAACAGTACCCGTCCTGTTAACCAAATTGTGACTTTCCACGATTTCCCTGTACCCTTGGACGTGAAGACCAGTGTGGTTGCGCAGGAAATAGTACGGCTGGTTTGCGTCTACATCCTTCCCACGTCTGAGTTTGTCGTCTGCCTCTAATAACCTCACGTTTTCCTTGTCATTTAAAAAATGTTCTTTCTTTCGACAGTTTACCTTACGGCATTTGTTCCTTCTTCAAAATTATGGTAACTCAAGAAAATAAGCCTGTAACTGAGGGTGTCAACCACATCTGGCCCACTGAGAAAGGTCTGCTGCTACGTTGCTGACTGACATGTTGGAGGTTGTTTGCATGGAACAGTTTATATATTCAGGATCCACTGTATCTGTGGTGCAGGTCCTATCAGGGGACATTTTTTGTAATACATAAAAAGTAGCATTTTACATCAATTAACGAAAAACAATCTATGCAGTATTTAGTTTCATTATTTAACGCTATAAATGCATTCTCAGCAATTTCATGACTTAAAGACCCAACGAAATTAAAAAATGAAAGGCACTGAAATTATTAATATATTCAATATATATTTATTAACATCGTTATGAACAACTATATTTTAAAAAAGGAACAAAAGTTTAGGTTCGTGTCCATGTAGAAATCAATATCCCATTAGCAGTACAATTATTACGATCAAAAAGTATTTTTTGTAACACTATAATGGTATTTTTATATAATAGATTTCTGAATTTTCCAGTAAAGCGAACACCGCAGTTGTGTGATCTTCGAATCAGTCAGTGAGCTGTCTGTCAGACACTATGTATGTTAAGACATCTTGTATGTTTCACGCAAATATCGTTAGCGAACAAAATTATCTGAAAACGGTTTCTCCACTTTAAAGAGCTCAAGGATCTGCCACTGGCGGCATGAAATAAAAATAAGTTATTGGTCCTGGTCTGGATGACCAGAGGTACGAAAGAAGCAAGCTTTTAACGAAGTCGAATTCGCTCCAGACTGCTAAAGTTCCACTATTAACCATCCTCTTAAAAGTCTCTGTGATTTTGGTAACTGAAGCACCATGCATTTGACCGTGCAGCGCCACTGGAAAGGAGTGTGGATTTTGAGAACTGAATGTTGAGTTAACGCATGTCACCAGTCCACTGAAAAATTCGCCAGCATTAACTCACACAAAACTGTTAGATACGTGTCTTTTTACGATTATAAAAGGGACGGCACCACAATACTGAAACACTTTGTTGTTTGTTCTGCGGGTTGCCAACCTGCAACTTACTATAGATAGCCTGCAGTGTAATTGCGGCGGTGGCTGAGGATAAAAGCCACGAGTTTTCGGCAGAATAATTTCCTTTGCACAATTAATATCGATTTCCTGCCTCAGTCACTCTTTATGTAAACTCACCGCCCATTTCGGTGGCCACGCAATCGTCATCGTTTGACTGTATCCATTATGTTTAAATTCTGTAACGCTGTACATGTGACATATTGTTGGCAGCCAGCGTAAGACGGAAAGATTATTTGATGCGTTATATGAAGAAAAAGATCCACCGAATTCTGTCGTGACGCATGCTGTTTCTACATATGAAGTAACTGAAGAAGAAATGTCGATATTGTTGGTGTAGTATTTAAAGCGTCACGTATCAAAAAGCCCTAATGGATGAAATACATTTAAATTTCTTTTTTCCCAGTCAGAGTGGATAATAGGACGGTAAAAGTGTGGTAAATTTTGTTCCTAACTATCGAATTTATATAACAGCAGTATGGTATTTATTTCTATGCACATGTCTCTGCTGTTGCGTTGTTTGAGAAGTAAAATCTCTGGATCGTAATTAAGTGTAGCTTTCACTAGCTGTGGACATTATGCGACGTATCATCAAAGGATATTCTTGGCTACTATGTATTCATAGCAGTTATTACGTAATTTGCTTGTACTGATTCGTGATGGATCATGTAATTTACGTTCTGTCTCTCTATTTTGCAGGTAGGTGGTCATTAAACATAATGGCGTTCACCGCTCCATCAGGGCTTAGTGAGTAATTCCATCAGACATGGCGGCACGGAGGCCGCTACATTCTGTCACATCCGAATGCCTTGCACGCCGACGTGATTCATCACGTCAGAACTTCAGAGCTCTAAAACTGACGTCCTCCGCGCAACGTTGGAGGACGCCGGATCGGTGACAGAATCTTTGTTTAGATCATTATTCTATCAAATGCGTGTTGTAATTCCAGAACGAGGAGTGTTTACACTATATTAATTTCAGCTTTTAAATAACCCTTTACGACTTCTTAAAAACTGCACGTCACTGGTTCACCTCTCCTTCTGTGTCTGTCCTCAGACGCAGGAGGTAATTTTTAGCTTCACAGGTACCATACAAATGAAGGATTGAGAAATGGGTCAGCATTATTGCCTGCATCTAATCTTCGGTAAGGACAGACTTCTGATAGTGTCACTGCTTCGTTTAGTACAGCGTAAGCTGAAACAAATTTTCATCATGTTTGATTAGAGACGTATGCAGGAAATATGTATTTTGAAAGGGGAAGATTACAAATACTACATAATCAAGTCAAGTCTACTGTCTCTACAATGTCCAGCAAGAAGCGGTATGTTTATAATGGACTGGGAATCGTCAACAGGAGCTGAAGCAACATCTGGTGTGTCAAATAGGACCCCAGCTGCTCAGGTTATAAATCTATGTTATACTTTAGTTTTAATCTCAGGCCTTTCACATAATTATGTTAAAATTGTCTATGAGAAAATTTTGTACGGTAAAAAGTGCTTTATTGTTGTCAAATCTCGACAAAACACGAGGGACGTTCGATAAGTAATGCAACACATTTTGTCTCGGCCAATTTCGGTTGAAAAATGCGGAATTTGTAGTGGGACATCGTAAAATATATCCGCTCCAGCCCCTATAAATTCATGGAGTTCCGGCAGGAGGCGGCGCTATATGTGCCTCCAAAATGGCGTGTGTAACAGAGGTGCGTTCCAAGCAGAGAGTTTTCATTGAGTTTCTTTTGGCGAAAAACCAGGCATCGCACGTACTCATAGGTGCTTGCAGGATATCTACGGAGATCTGACAGTGAACGAAAGCACGATGAGTCGTTGGCCGGGGAGTCTGTCATCATCGCAACAACGTCGCGCAAACCTATTCGATCTCCCGCGTGCCGGCCTTCTGCACACAGCCGTCGGGACGTGCGAACATTCTCATTCGAGGTGTTCGACGAATCACAATCAAACCCCACGCTGCACAACTTGACGTGTCTGTTAATAATGCTGAGTCACTAGTACACCTGGTGGGGTACTCAAGGTGTGTGCCCGCTGGATTCTTCGCCGCCGTTTCTTTGGGAAAGGTGCAAGCCATTTATCACAAGTCATTTGTTACTTCCCAAAAGTCCAACAATCTTTTATTGGACAGGTACCAAAAACACTTATGAAATACAAATGAGTCAGGCAATTACTTCAAAATTTTTTCAGTTGAGCCAATAGATGATTAATTATTTAGTTTAAGCGATTAAATGCATCAATGTAGGAAGAACAAGTAGTAGAATCGAATGTAACACAAACACGAGCTTAGCGCTGGGCAAACAATGACAGCAATGAGGAGTAAAGATTATAATTCCAACATATGCTTGGCCAAATGGGGTGCTTGACATTGATGAACATAAATTACAACAATGGCAGTAACATAAAATTACACAAGCCTGGTGTCAATACAGATATCCGATATTTGATCAATCAGAGAAACTCCTAGCACACAATCAAGGTACTGACGTGGAAAAATAATATAATATCATTTAACAATTGAGAATTACATCAATGTTACTATTACTACTTATAACCAAACTTCAAACAGCGAAAACATGGAAGGGTCAGGTCTGAATACACTACTGACTATTATACTTTGTACATCACGAAGACGACGCGCTACAGACGCGAAATTTAACCGCCAGGAAGAAGATGCGGTGATATGCAAATGATTAGCTTTACAGAGCATTCACACAGGTTAGCGCCGGTATCGACACTTCCAACGTGCTAACATGAGGAAAGTTTCCAACCGATTTCTCATACACAAACACAGTTGACCGGTGAAACTGGGAAAAGTTGTTGTGATGCCTCGTGTAAGGAGGAGAAATGCGTACCATCACGTTTCCGACTTAGATAAAGCTCGGATTGTAGCCTACAGCGATTGTGGTTTATCGTATCGCGACATTGCTGCTCGCGTTGGTCGAGATCCAATGACTGTTAGCAGAATATGGAATCGGTGGATTCAGGAGGATAATACGGAACGCCGTGCTGGATCCCAACAGCCCCGTATGACTTGCAGTCGAGATGACAGGAACTTATCCGCATGGCTGTAACGGATCGTGCAGCCACGTCTCGATCTCTGAATCAACAGATGGGGTCGACTAATGTCTACAGTAGTTAAAAAATAGCTCTGAGCACTAAGGGACTTAACATCTGAGGTCATCAGTCCCCTAGAACTTAGAACTACTTAAACCTAACTAACCTAAGGACATCACACACATCCATGCCCAAGGCAGGATTCGAACCTGCGACCGAAGCGGTCGCGCGTTTCACGACTGAAGCGCCTAGAACCGCTCGCCCACCCCGGCCGGATCTAAAGTAGTGCTGGAGGGAACTGACACCATGAATACTACAGGGCTGTCCATAAATCCCGAAGAGTACGAGTTGCTGGATATCTCTTCTCAACAGCACATTGCATGGCATCCCAGATGTGCTCAATTGTGTTCATGTCTGGCTAGTTTGGTCGCCAATTGAAGTATTTAAACTCAGAAGAACGCTCCTGGAGCCACTCTGTATCAATTCTGGACGTGTGGGGTGTTGCAGTGTCCTGCTGAATTTCCCATGTCCGTTGTTATGCGCAGTGGACATGAATGGAAGTAGATGATACGTGCCACCTGTCAGAGTCGTATCTAGAGGTATCAGAGGTCTCACATCGCTCCAAAGGCATACACCTCACACCAATACACAGCCTCACCAGCTTGAACAGTCCCCTGCTGACATGCGAGGCCCACGGACTCATGAGATTGTCTCCATACCCATACACGTCCATCCGCTCGATAAAACTTGAAACGAGACTCTTACGACCACGCAACATGTTTCCAGTCATCAACAGTCCAATGTCAGTGTGGATGGGTCCAGGCCAGGCATAAAGCTTTGTGTCGTGGAGTCATGAAGTGTACACGAGTTGGCCTTCGACTCCGAAAGCCCATATTGATGGTGTTGTGTTCAAGGGTTCACACGCTGATGGCCCAGCATTGAAATTTGCAACAATCTGCGGAAGGGTTGCATTTCTGTCACTTTGAACGATTCTCTACAGTCGTCGTTGGTCTCGTTCTTGCAGGATATTTCGCCGGCCGCAGCTATGTCGGAGATTTGATCTTTCACTGGATTCCTGATATTCACGGTACAGTTGTGGAATGGTCATAATGAAAAATCCCTTCTTGATCTCTACTTCGGAGTTGCAGTGTCCCACCGACCGTGCACCCAGTATCACACCACTTTCAGACTCACTTAAATCTCCATAACCTGCCATTGTAGCAGCAGTAACCGATCAGACGTTTGCTGTCTTACATATGCGTTGCCGACGGCAGCGCCGTATTCTGCCTGTTTAGATATCTCTGTATTTGAATTTGCATGCCTATACCAGTTTGTTTGGCGATTCAGTGTAGAATGGGGTGTTGCGCATTACGCAACTCATTCCGCACGTGAGCTCTACAACTGTTGCATCTCCCAGTTTCATCAGTTGTGTGTGTGTGTGTGTGCGCGCCCGTGCAATGCTCCACTACCCCCCCCCCCCCCCCCCGACTCCTAGGGGAGCAGCATGTCACGCCCTACAGGGAGGCGTTCCCCCGCCCCCTACCCCCGCGCTCGACCACCCGATGGAGACGTCAGCAGGCAGCACGGCCGGCAGCAGATAGAGCGGGCCCCCGCCCCCGGCAGCATTCCTTTCCTGTCCCCGGCGGCGGCGCCGCGGAGCGCCGCCTAGCCACCCGCCGCCCACGCGTCAAAGCGCCGCCCAGCGGGCCGCACTACAAGCTTTTCGCATTTGGCGGGAGGCGCGCCACGCCTTTGTCGGCGCTCGCCGGCTGGTCCGCCGCTCCTTCCGTTCCGCCCCCGGGAGGTCTCCCGCTTATCTGCGTCCGCATCGCAGGTCGCCCAGCAGGTAGGCACATTCAGGAATGCGACTGCCCGCTCCCTGCGTGTGCCGCTTGCACTCCCACTTCCAGCCCACCCCTGTATGAAGCTGCTTTGTGTTTTGCGCTCCGATGCTGAGGAATGCGCGCAGAGCAGACGTACTGTTTGACTGGGCTGTTTCAACATTCAGACCTGCCAATCCCCCAACTTCACTATCCTGCTACATATTTAACCGCAAAAGAAGCCGTACATAAATTATAGGGCTCGTCACGAAATGGGGGACGTCGAGGTCATGACGTCCACTTAAGATTGTGTCACTAGAGGGAGTCAAATAGATTTCTTCAGTACTTTTCTTAACTTCATTACTCAAAAATTCTGAGGGTCCAATTTAACTCGTTCTCCTCTACCCATGTCCTTAAAATTTCGGTCCGAAATTAGCCATACCCTACACCAACGTGTTAAAGTTCGGCTATTTGGGAGGACCCAGAACCCCCAAGCCCATGTATGGTAACCAGGCTTATTCATCCGTATTTTTCATTTCCACTGACTCCACTCTCTCTCTTGCCCGTACTGCTTCTACACTATGTGATCAAAAATATCCGGATTATCCCAAAACAATTGTTTTCATATTAGGTGCATTGTGTCGCCACCTACCGCCAGACACTCCAGATCAACGACCTCAGTAGTCATTAGGCATCATGAGAGAACAGAATGGGGCGCTTCGCGGAACTCACAGACTTGGAACGTGGTCAGGTGATTGGGTGTCATTCGTGTCATACGTCTGTACGCGAGAGTTCCACACTCCTAAAAATCCCTAGGTCCACTGTTTCAGATGTGATAGTGAAGTGGAAAAGTGAAGGGACACGTACACCACAAAATCGTACAGGGCGACCTCGTCTGTTGACTGACAGAGATCGCCGGCAGTTGAAGAGGGTCGCAATGTGTAACAACCAGACATCTATCCAGACCATCACACAGGAATTCCGAACTGCATCAAGATCCACTGCAAGTACTATGACAGTTAGGCGGGAGATGAGAAAACTTGGATTTCATAGTCGAGCAGCTCCTCATAAGCCATACATAACACCGGTAAACACAAAGGACGCCTCGCTTGGTGTAAGGAGCATAAACATTGGACGATTGAACAGTGGAAAAACGTTGTGTGGAGTGACGAATCACGGTACACAGTGTGGCGATCCGATGGCAGGGTATGTATGGCGAATGCCCGGTGAACTATATTGAATTACAGCACTGACGATGGAGGGCGCCATGAACTTGTAAGTCATTTTCAGGCAGGTTTCCGGACACCTTTGATCACATAGTGTATCTCGATCCAAGTGTTGCACGGGCAGTATGAGGCTGAGCATTGTCACGTTGCAAAATGGCACCTCTAGTCAGAAGTCAAAGCCGCGCGGGATTAGTCGTGCGGTCTGACGCGCTGCAGTCATGAACTGTGCGGCTGGTCTCGGCGGAGGTTCGAGTCCTCCCTCGGGCATGAGTGTGTGTTTTTGTCCTTAGGATAATTTAAGTTAAGTAGTGTGTAAGCTGAGGGACTGATGACTTCAGCAGTTAAGTCCCATAAGATTTCACAAACATTTGAACATTTTTTTCAGAAGTCAACGTTGCTTTGATCTTATTGCAGGCCCGAGCCGGGCATTGGAATATGACACAGTGCTGAAGGTTTTTGCCCTAGTGGTGTAATGTTCCAAGACAATGCCTCGTTCATCCCAAAAGACTGTCAGCAAAACCTCTCTCGCAGATGGTTGCGTCCGGAACTTCTTGGATTTTGTTCGTGAGGAATGGCATGATTCATTGCTTGTTCTCTTTGTTTGGGGTTGGTGGTAGTGTACTCGTTTTTTGTCCCCTGTAACGATTATCACGAAGAAGCCATCACCTTCAACTTCAAAGCACCGCAGAAGTTCTTCACAGGCGTCAAAGCGTCGGTCTTTCAGTTCTGGAGTGAGCTGCCGTGGCACCCATCCCGCAAACACTTCGCGAAATTTAAACACTTCAGGAACGATGAGTTGGGCTGAGCCGTGACTAAAGTTCAGATCTGCTGCTTGCCCATCCACCGTCACACGGCAATGTTCAATCACAACGGTTTCGATTGCTGCAGTACAATCTGTTGACCCAACGCGGTGTGTCTGACCCCGGCGCTGGGCGTCTTATCACAGAAGTGACGCCGTTTCCGAGCTTTCTGCTCCACTCATACACCCAGTGCAGCGATTCGCCGATGGACTTCAATAGGCTTCGTACCTTCCCTGCTCAGAGAACGTATGACAGAACTCTATTCTTCCTTGGCGCACGTCACAAGTGGGCCAACCGTTCTGAAGTGCTATTGCGGCCGCGTTTTGGTTGTCCACAGTATTCTGCCGCCTATACGGCATTCCTCACACTGTTGTCAACAGCATTGCCAGCTTACAGAATTGTGTCGCGAAAGGTCGATTTTAATTACACTTTTAATGTTTTCGTTTGACTCCCCACGTACGCTGTAAAATAACCTTGTCAAATATCTTTTATGGAAGACGTTTGATGGAGTGTTTGATAGAGCGTTCTGGTGTACTGTGTACTTTTATGACGTCCTGTGTTAGAA
This sequence comes from Schistocerca gregaria, assembly GCF_023897955.1. Lineage (NCBI taxonomy): Eukaryota > Metazoa > Arthropoda > Insecta > Orthoptera > Acrididae > Schistocerca > Schistocerca gregaria. The sequence continues at coordinate 798,326,692 of NC_064921.1, read as the reverse complement.
CGTAGTCCCAGCTCTCATAAAGGACCATTAAACCACAGATTCCTTAAAGAATTGAATTCCTATGCAGAAAACAGCTTCAAACATCCGCTTACTTAGAAATGAGTTAATGTTTTCAGTATTTGACGGTAAGCATATAAGCGAAAAAAAGCTTGGAAAAGTTTTGAAATTATGTTTAATGTTCGTTGTAATTCCCTAAGTGTTCTCAGTATGAAACACTGGATTAAAATAGTGTAGGTAATTGCCGTTCCTCTTAAGCAAGAGCTGGTTTGTTACACATCTCAGTCTCTATGACGCCAAATCTCCTTACTTTGCATAGCACAATGATATAATTGTACATTCGGTGGCATATGTGGATATCGGCTGCAATATGTGTTGTGAATAGTTCGCAGTAAACCGGTAATGAATTATGAAGTCGTGGCTTACGTTAAAATTTTATTGCATGAACAGCGGAAATGTAGTTAGCGATAAACTTCGTTCCTTACATTGTGTGCTCAGGGTGTCAGCGAGGAAAAGTTTCGTAAAGGTCTGAAATTACGTGCGAATTTTATTGGAAGACGCAAACTATTCTGATTCTCAGATTCTGGATTAACAAAGTCTGCGCATGCGTGCGACATCAGCTACTCTGCCTCAAACGAGGCACACAGTGTATGCCAGTAATGTTTGTCTTACTGTGTTACACTTTTAACCTCTCAGTGAGTAGTTTATGATGGCATTTGAAATGTTTAAATTCGGTCAAAACGTGAAACATTGAAAACCAGATTTTTGTTGCCACTAGAAGCCGTTAGATAGGCAACCTGCTACTGGTTTTGAGTTCTTGGATTGCCAAATACATTGGACAGCGTAGTACTGGTTTTACAGCTTTCAAACGTGTGCAGTTACAAATATTACTAAAAATTACACAACGTAATGCAAAATTTCTGTCATTTGTGTAAAATTAGCAGCCTATACTGAATTTTAAAGAAATCTATCGTCTACATCTACATCTACATGACTACTCTGCAATTCACATTTAAGTGCTTGGCAGAGGGTTCATTGAACCACAATCACACTATCTCTCTACTATTCCACTCCCGAACAGCGAGCGGAAAAAACGAACACCTAAACCTTTCTGTTCGAGCTCTGATTTCTCTTATTTTATTTTGATGATCATTCCTACCTATGTAGGTTGGGCTCAACAAAATATTTTCGCATTCGGAAGAGAAAGTTGATGACTGAAATTTCGTAAAAAGGTCTCGCCGCGACGAAAAACGTCTATGCTGTAATGACTTCCATCCCAACTCTTTTATCATATCTGCCACACTCTCTCCCCTATAACGTGATAATACAAAACGAGCTGCCCTTTTTTGGACCCTTTCGATGTCCTCCGTCAATCCCACCTGGTAAGGATCCCTCACCGCGCAGCAATATTCTAACAGAGGACGAACGAGTGTAGTGTAAGCTTCTCTTTAGTGGACTTGTTGCATCTTCTAAGTGTCCTGCCAATGAAACGCAACCTTTGACTCGCCTTCCCCACAATATTATCTATGTGGTCCTTCCAACTGAAGTTGTTCGTAATTTTAACACCCAGGTACTTAGTTGAATTGACAGCCTTGAGAATTGTACTATTTATCGAGTGATCGAATTCCAACGGATTTCTTTTGGAACTCATGTGGATCATCTCACGCTTTTCGTTATTTAGCGTCAACTGCCACCTGACACACCATACAGCAATCTTTTCTAAATCGCTTTGCAACTGATACTGGTCTTCGGATGACCTTACTAGACGGTAAATTACAGCGTCATCTGCGAACAATCTAAGAGAACTGCTCAGATTGTCACCAAGGTCATTTATATAGATCAGGAACAGCAGAGGTCCCAGGACGCTTCCCTGGGGAACACCTGATATCACTTCAGTTTTACTCGATGATTTGCCGTCTATTACTACGAACTGCGACCTTCCTGACAGGAAATCACGAATCCAGTCGCACAACTGAGACGATACACCATAGCTCCGCAGCTTGATTAGAAGTCGCTTGTGAGGAACGGTGTCAAAAGCTTTCCGGAAATGTAGAAATACGGAATCAACTTGAGATCCCCTGTCGATAGCGGCCATTACTTCGTGCGAATAAAGAGCTAGTTGCGTTGCACAAGAGCGATGTTTTCTGAAGCCATGCTGATTACGTGTCAATAGATCGTTCCCTTCGAGGTGATTCATAATGTTTGAATACAGTATATGCTCCAAAACCCTACTGCAAACAGACGTCAATGGTATAGGTCTGTAGTTAAATGGATTACTCCTACTACCCTTCTTAAACACTGGTGCGACCTGCGCAATTTTCCAATCTGTAGGTACAGATCTATCGGTGAGCGAGCGGTTGTATATGAGTGCTAAGTAGGGAGCTATAGTATCAGCGTAATCTGAAAGGAACCTAATCGGTATACAATCTGGACCTGAAGACTTGCCCGTATCAAGCGATTTGAGTTGTTTCGCAACCCCTAAGGTATCTACTTCTAAGTAACTCATGCTAGCAGATGTTCGTGTTTCAAATTCTGGAATATTCCATTCGTCTTCCCTGGTGAAGGAATTTCGGAAAACTGCGTTCAATAACTCCGCTTTAGCGGCACAGTCGTCGATAACAGTACCATCGGCACTGCGCAGCGAAGGTATTGACTGCGTCTTGCCGCTTGTGTACTTTACATACGACCAGAATTTCTTCGGATTTTCTACCAAATTTCGAGACAATGTTTCGTTGTGGAACCTATTGAAGGCATCTCGCATCGAAGTACGTGCCAAATTTCGCGCCTCTGTAAATTTTAGCCCATCTTCGGGATTTCGCGTTCTTCTGAACTTCGCATGCTTTTTCCGTTGCCTCTGCAACAGCGTTCGGACCTTTTTTGTGTACCACGGGGGATCCGTTCCATCTCTTACCAATTTATGAGGTATGAATATCTCAATTGCTGTTGCTACTATATCTTTGAATTTGAGCCACATCTCGTCTACATTCGCATAGTCAGTTCGGAAGGAATGGAAATTGTCTTTTAGGAAGGCTTCTAGTGACACTTTATCCGCTTTTTTAAATAAAATTATTTTGCGTTTGTTTCTGATGGATTTGGAAGAAATGGTATTGAGCCTAGCTACAACGACCTTCTGATCACTAATCCCTGTATCAGTCATGATGCTCTCTATCAGCTCTGAATTGTATGTGGCTAAGAGGTCAAGTGTGTTTTCGCAACCATTTACAATTCGCGTGGGTTCGTGGACTAACTGCTCGAAATAATTTTGGAGAAAGCATTTAGGACAATCTCGGAAGACGTTTTCTGCCTACCACCGGTTTTGAACAAGTATTTTTGCCAACATACCGAGGGTAGGTTGAAGTCCCCACCAACTACAACCGTATGAGTGGGGAATTTATTTGTTACGAGACTCAAACTTTCTCTGAACTGTTCCGCAACTGTATCATCGGAGTCTGGGGGTCGGTAGAAGGAGCCAATTATTAACTTAATTCGGCTGTTAAGTGTAACCTCCACCCATACCAATTCGCACGGAGTATCTACTTCGGCTTCACTACAAGATAAACCACTACTGACAGACACAAACACTCCACCACCAATTCTGCCTAATCTATCTTTCCTGAACATTGTCTGAGACTTCGTAAAAATTTCTGCAGAACTTATTTCAGGCTTTAGCCAGCTTTCTGTACCTATAACGATATCAGCTTCTGCGCTTTCTATTAGCGCTTGAAGCTCAGGGACTTTTCCAGAGCAACTACAACAATTTACAACTATAATTCCTACTGTTCCTTGATCCAAGCACGTCCTGTAATTGCCAAGCACCCTTTGACATTGCAGCCCATCCCGCACTTTCCCGAGGCCTTCTAACCTAAAAAACCGCCCAGTCCACGCCACACAGCCTCCGCTACCCGTGTAGCCGCCAGCTGAGTGTAGTGAACTCCTGACCTATTCAGCGGAACCCGAAACCCCACCACCCTATGGCGCAAGTCAAGGAATCTGCAGCCAATACGGTCGCAAAACCGTCTGAGCCTCTGATTCAGACCCTCCACCCGGCTCTGCACCAATGGTCCGCAGTCGGTTCTGTCAACGATGCTGCAGATGGTGAGCTCTGCCTTCATCTCGTAAGCAAGACCGACAGCCTTCACCAAATCAGATAGCCGCTGGAATCCAGAGAGAATTTCCTCAGATCCAAAGCGACACACGTCATTAGTGCCGACATGTGCCACCACCTGCAGCTGGCTGCACCCTGTGCTCTTCATGGCATCCGGAAGGACCCTTTCCACATCAGGAATGACTCCTCCCGGAATGCACACGGAGTGCACACTGGATTTCTTCCCCTCCTTAGCCGCCGTATCCCTAAGGGGCCCCATTACTCGCCTAACATTGGAGCTCGTCGCAAGTAATTTTTTTTTTCCTTGTTTCAACCTGCGGCTAAAAGACTAGAAGCACATGAAAAAAAAAGAAACATTCTCAAAATTCGTAGAGGCACGGCATGCAGATTTCATCGTGAAGACAATAACTTATTGCAAATCATCTGACATTATTTTGCTCGTTTAACAGAAATGTAGTCGCCTATAAATTTTGGTTCTGTTGGACCTTGTAGACTGTTCCAGTGAGAAAGCTCCTAAGAAAGTAATAAAGATAACAGTAATTTTGTTAACATACGACAGTTTATTATTTTGTGTAGGTAACTGGAAGTAATTTATTGGAAAGAGGTTATGAGAGAGGCAGGAACCGGGGATTTGCATATCGACAGCCAAGAAACTTCTTCCGGTGGTTCGCTATAACAGGAGATTAAATATGTCCTCTGATTTTGTTTACTTACACACTCGTCATCTTTGTTCCCGTCAGTGTATGTACTGAAACAGTATATAAAATGGACAGGCAACTCCAGTATCCAAACATTTTACATGTGGAAAAAGTGCGGTTTTTTAACATGTACTCAGGCGGCTGTCAACAGCAGATCTCCCGAGAAAATCACTGAAGTGTCATGTAGCGGCACGGTTCATCCATGCCTTAGTTATGGTGGGCAGTTGCGAGTGTTCTGCAGACACACACCTCAGCGGAGCGTTAGTACTGCAAAAAATAAATAAAAAATGTAATAAAAATTTATAAATAGGAAATAAAAGACGCAGCTAGGCTGTTGCATAGATTAGGACACAGAGACCTTTTGTGTCAGTTGTAAAACATAAATATCTAACAACATATCCCTTGCATCTGTGCCGGACGGAGTGGCCGAGCGGTTCTAGGCGCTACAGTCTGCATCCACGCGACCGCTAAGGTCGCGGTTTCGAATCCTGCCTCGGTCATGGATGTGTGTGATGTCCTTAGGTTAGTTAGGTTTAAGTAGTTCTAAGTTCTATCGGACTTCTGACCTCGGAAGTTAAGTCCCATAGTGCTCAGAGCCATTTGAACCTTGCATCTCTATAAATTGGTGATTTCTTTTGTAATACATCTTAGGGGAATAGGCAAGTGGATACCACAAACATTAGAAGTAAGATCAGTTACTTCAACATAGCATGAATTTAAGAATAACAGCCCACTGTCTACACATCAGAGCTTAAAGCAAGTTTATGAAGCTCCCAGTCACTACAGGAACATTTGAAACAAAACTCTGAATAAAATTACAAATCTTTCTCGTACAAAAAAGTTTGGTATTCACTGCATGAATTTCATGACAATACGTACCATGTCAAGGCTTATGCTATCAGTTTCAATTTTATTATCGCCCGTTATACACCTTAGAGTCGCTTGTGGTTTACTCGTTGCAGTGTCACACGGTTTGCATATCACGAAGAGTAGTCCACTCCCTGATACACCTTTCTGGTGGTGGAAATTGCGGGCCTCACCAAAACACCAATCGGTTATCTCCAGATCATCATATTTGGAATTAATCAAATAAAAATTAAGAGAAAATTTACTGAAGAATTTGCTTAGGTTTCGTACTTGAGACCGTGCTTGCGAAAAAGTATACTGAGTTGGCGGTGTGTTGAAAAGGAAACATACAATTGTGTGTTACCATTAAGGAGATCGTAAGTTTTCTCACAACGCTTGTGGCGACGTCTGAGTCGTCGCTCTTATATGTTCTATGTGGGAATGTAACAGAATGAAAACATCGAGATGAAGTGGGCAGTTACGTGTAGTTTCCGTGTGTAAATGTGAACGCACACAGTGACCGCAGTCGATGTTCCTCTGCCAGAGTACCAGCCTTGTCCGGACTAATGGCGTAATGCGTTGTGTGAAGGCAATCTAACTTTGTGGATGGAGTGCGTGCGTGCAGAAAGCAATTTAGCGACGCAATCGGATCGCAGCGGACGAAAGCAGAATGAGCGCGGCACGGCAATAAAAATTTATCAGCGGCGGCCATTCTGCGGACGGGGGAGGAAGACCGCTGCAATATCGCTGATGAAAAGGCGTACCGCCCACAGTGCAGCAGCACCGGCCGGCCATTGTTTTCCCTCGGGGACAGATACGCTCCGGAATTGGATTGCCGTGTTCATCTGCGTTTTGCATCGGAGATCCCATACAAGTCGTAACCGACTGTGTGGTTAGACGCTCGCTGTTTAAAGGGACCGTATACTTTAACCAGCCTTGCGGTGACGAGCACTACGTTTACACATCGTAAACATCGTCATTATCATCACGATCATCATCCTCCTTTTTATCGTCATCGCCAGCAGCATCACCACCACAGTTTGTTAGATGAAGGACCCTTCTACGTTGTCTCTGTCTCTTCTTATATACAGGGTGTCTCTCCTGAGAGAAGCCAGCCGCATTTTCCCCGGTGTTGCAGCAGGATACTATTTTTGCGTTTTGTAGCTGGTGTCACGCCAAACGAATAGCACTCATCGCGTCTTTCATGCGACGCCCAACGTAGTGTCAGTTTGTTTCCCGTTACAAACAAAATTACTGTCAAACTGGAGTTTTACGTGCCCACTCTATAGAGGTGTCCCACATTAGTCTAGTGCGATACTCGTTACAGCGATGAGTGTTAACAGGGACAGTACAACACGAAGAACAGCCAGTACTCCAGCAGTGGTAAGACCGCACTGGCCGCCACCGCCATTCATAGGAACCGGGAAAATCCACATTTTGCGATAAATGCGAAATAGACACGAATTCTGCCTCAAAATGCGAAAATGTGATATTTCTTGATAGACGCTGTTGCGTTGCCAGTTGTGTCCAGATGAGCTATTTATCAGAGCTAGTTTGAAATAACTTTCGATTCTGCAGAAAAATCGGCAACGTAAGCAGTTACTGGCGGAGCCAGTTTGGAAACATAACGCGCGCAAGAACTTACTTGCAAAATAAAGTGTACGACTGCAACAGTGTAAAATGCGCTCAATGATCTGGTGCCGCGTCAATTGCTGTCGACCGTTGAATGGTCTGTTTAAGATACACGTCGCTTAATACAATGTAGTACACAGCCATGAGACTTAACAAAAAAAATGGTTCAAATGGCTCTGAGCACTATGGGACTCCACATCTGTGGTCATCAGTCACCTAGAACGTAGAACTACTTAAACCTAACTAACCTAAGGACATCACATGCATCCATGCCCGAGGCAGGATTCGAACCTGCGACGTTGCGGTCGCGTGGATCCAGACTGTAGCGCCTAGAACCACTCGGCCACTCAGGCTGGCTGGGACTTAACATTTTACAAGAAAGAAACCCGTACGTTAGTTTGTTAGCTAAGGCTCACTAAGTCGTTAGCAAATTTCTTCTAACTTCAATATGCAATTGCGTGATATCCGTCCCCGAATGCTTTGTGTTGAGCGTTGCTTTTTTCTTTTCTTATTTTGAAAAAAGTGAAGTGACTAATGCTGGTCCATCATGAATTTCGATTCCCTCTGATCCAAAGTGATTGGAAAACGACATCTGTAAAGTTTTTCGACAGCGCCGAAATTCTCCCCCTAACGTTAAAATCTAATTGCCGGACATTCGGTTCTACGTCTACGCTAAGTGCCTTGTCAGTTTTATCTGCAGCGCTGTAAAACATGGGTCGTGGAGCTATTAATGACCATGAAAGGTTTAAATTCGTAGCCTGCAGATTTTTTTACTCTTCAGGTTTGGCGGGAAAAGACAAATAATATCCTGAAATATCTTATCTCGGAGACGCATTCACTTCACTGGTGGAAAAATTCTGATGCTTTTCGACAGAACAATCATTTTTAATAGTTTAAATACAGTCAAACTAATAAATCAAAGGCCGTTTCGGAAAAAAAAGGTGCTGCATTTTTGCAAACGTTTCAGTCAAAAAGTTCCCAATCAGCACTTTTTTAACAGTCAATTTCAAAGAACTAATAATTTGTTTGTCTTCACTCATGTAGCTTGACAACCTTCTAAATTGGTGCATTTAATCATTTACAAACAAAGAAAATAGGTGCGTATTTCTACAAAAATGTACGAAAATTATCAAAAAATAGATGCGAATTTTACCAAAAATAGATGATACATTTTTATGTCCATAGCCCATGCAGAAGCGCTGTTCGGTCGCTGCTGTAGTACTCTCTGTTCTTCGTGTTTTGTTGTCCCCGTTAATACAAATCAATAAACTGAATAACACACTAGACTAATTTGGGACACCTCTTTCGAATATGCATGTAAGATTCCGATTTCAAAATAATTTTGTTTGTAACAGAAAAAACCGATTCTTTTCGTTATGCTGGACGTCGTATGAAAGATGTAATAAGCAGGGTTTACTTGGTCTGACTCCAGCTACACGTTGCAAAAATAAAATTACAAAGATCTGCCGAAACATCAGAAAAATGCGCCTGACGACCCATAGGCGGGACACCGGATATATCGATCCAAGAAAGAAGTTTCCTCGTCTATTCGTCTGGCTGTGTGTCCTATCCGCCTCCACCATACACTATGAGATCAAAAGTATCCGGACACCTGGATGAAAAATTCTTTAAAGTTCGTGCCGCCTTCCATCGGTAATGAGGGAATTCAATATGGTGTTGGCCCATCCTTAGCCTTGATGACAGCTTCCACTCTCTCAGGCATACGTACAATCTGGTGCTGGAAGGTTTCTTGGAGAATGGCATTCCTTTCTTCACGGAGTGCTGCACTGAGGAGAGTTACCGATGTCGGTCGGTGAGGCCTGGCACGAAGTCTTCGTTCCAAAACTCTGTGCAGGCCAGTCCATTACAGGGATGTTACTATCTTGTAACCATTTCGCCACAGGCCGTGCATTACGGACAGTTGCTCGATCGTGTTGAAAGATGTAATTGCCATTCTCGAATTGCTCTTCCACAGTGGGAAGCAAGAAGGTGCTTAAAACATCAATGTGCTGTGATAGTGTCACGCAAAACAACAAGGGGTGCAAGTTCCTTCCACGAAAAACACGATCACACCATAACACCACCACTTCCGAATTTTCCTGTTGGCTCTACACACGCTCGCAGATGACTTTCACCGGGCGTTCGCCATACCTACACCCTGCCATCGGATCGCCACATTGTGTACCGTGATTCGTCACTCCACACAACGGTTTTCCACTGTTCAATCGTCTAATGTTTATGCTCCTTACACCAAGTGAGGCGTCGTTTGACATTTACCGGCGTGATGTGTGGCCTATGGCCGACCAGAGTGGCCGTGCGGTTCTAGGCGCTACAGTCTGGAGCCGAGCGAAGCTACGGTAACAAGTTCGAATCCTGCTTCGGGCATCGATGTGTGTGATGTCCTTAGGTTAGTTAGGTTTAATTAGTTCTAAGTTCAAGGCGACTGATGACTTCAGAAGTTAAGTCGTATAGTGCTGAGATCCATTTGAACCTTTTTTTTCTGAGCAGCCGCTCGACCATGAAATCGAAGTTTTCTCACCTCCTGCCTAACTGTCACAGTACCTGAAGTAGATCCTGATGCAGTCTGAAATTCCTGTGTGGTGGTCTGGATAGATGTCTGCCTGCCTGTTACACATTACGACCCTCTACAACTGTCGGCGGTCTCTGTCAGTCAACAGACGAGGTCACCCTGTACGCTTTCGTGCTCTACGTGTCCCTTCACATTTACACATCGTTATCACATCGGTAACAGTGTACTTAGGGAAGGATGGGGAAGGAAGTCGGCCGTGCCCTTTCAGAGAACCGTCGTCCTCCCGAATGCGAGTCCCGTGTGCTAACAACTGAGCCACCTCGCTCGATATATCCGCTAGAAAACGGCTCTAGAGCAAAAATTTATCAATAGTTTAAATAAACATTATGGTATGGAAATAGACAGTCTCGGTAGAAATAACGTCATCTTTGAAGAAATTTGAAATAACTGGTGGAAGCGAGTCGAGAAGACGTTACACAGTTCTTGTTTTCATCTAAGCATGTCTTTGATACCGACCAGCCGTTTCCCCTCCCAACACGCCACATCTGTCCACACTCCCTCATGCTTCTGTAGCTGATCGCTAGAAAAGAAACATTTTGTCTGAAAGTATCACGGCTAACTAAAAGATTGTTTACGTCTCTGGCATAAACGCGTCGCTGACACGGAGCCGGACAAAGAGGGCCCGGCGCTGCCCCAGCGACACGTTGCCTCAGCGTCCGTCGTCGCGACGCCCCCTTCCGCCCCCCTCCCCCCCTCTCGCCGCCTGTTTACGCCCGCGTCCGCCGCTGTCGGCGGCTCCGGGCGCCCAGCAGCGCCACCACGTGGCTGACCGCCAAACCACTCGCGCTCCGACACGCCAGCATCCCAAGTGACTCGTCCGCATTTAAAACGCGCCTTCGAGTGTCCAGCTGAACATTCGACTCCATTTCTATGGACGATATTTCGACGAACGACCAGGCTTTCGGCTGTTGTCTGCGCTGCAGCACCTCGCAGCACCTGAAGAAGACGGACGACTGTGTCGGTCGTCGAAACACATCTGACGTCACGAAGTTCGTGTCTCGCAGCGGCCGCCGGGTAGCTCAAATGAAGGCCTCGGCGCCTGTTGGTGACGTCACGTCAGCTAGGCACGGCGAACGCCAGGTCTGTTGCAGGCAGAAACGCTTGGGCGTGTTTATCGCTATAAATCTCTTATTTTTGAACAAAATTTTTGGCGTTGTTTTGGATTCTGCAGTTTTATTTAGATGAAAGATTTTCTTACTATCGTAAAGCTACAAATGAAGATCATGGTTCCGTATTACTGAATCCTGTCGAAACAAACGTAGATCAATATGAGAAGATGCTTTGCCCCATTGCAAGCTTCTGAAATTTTACATTCAAGTAACTATATTTACTTCATCCATTTTGTTATCGAAACTTACCCCAACCCCCGTACAATGAACTCGTTTCTTTTATTTATTTATTTATTTATTTATTTTCGTTTGACGTCGTCACTGGAAATGTGAACTAATTTACATGTGTAAATGTCCAACTGTTGCCAAAATAGCTTCAGACATCGAAAATACTGCTGAGCTTAAACTTCTTTAAAACAGGCACATTAGAAAAGATAAATATTCCCCTCTTGCAACTGAAAGAAGAAAATTTATAACAAAAAAAAATTTTATTTGATAAAACTAGTATCTCTCTTTTGCCTTTACGTCTGTCCCCCAGCACCTCCCACAACGTGTACAATCGCAAGATATTTCATTGACATTCAGGGCTCCTCACACCATAGTCAACCAAGATACCTAAAGAAGTGCACCTATACGTTCACAGTTTCTTGTAAAAGCAACCCAGTACAAACGTAACCTCCTAAGATTTACAAATAAGGTAAAGAAGCACGAATTCTGTTGCTGCTGGACCATGAAGTTGTTTTTGTACGTCAATCCTTAAAACAGGTGGAAATTTAAGTTCAGGAGTACACTATTTGTTAAGAAGTGTAATGAATTGCACAATTAATTGATTACAGAAATCTCTCAGAACAATGTGTGTTGGTCAACTACCGCCAATAGTTTCACATTTTCCTGTGCCAGAGAGGGAGACACCACCATTATGAGCATGCCTGCAACAGACCTGGCGTTCGCCGTGCCTAGCTGTCGTGACTCACGAACAAGCGCCGAGGCCTTCCTTTGAGTCGGTGTTGCTCTGCCCCGCTAGCGGCTCTGCTACGCGGCCGAGGAGTCAACGCGGACGAGGCAGGAGACGAGGCGCAGAATCGCGGCCCGCGGTGAGTCGGCGCGGAAGGAGACCGCGCGCCGTGTTGACTCAGGTGCGCCGGCCGGCTAATTAGGCGCCGCGTCTTGACTAAATACGCCTAATAGCCGGCGGTCAACAGCTGCCGGAACGCGGACGTGTTGACTCTGCTGTGGACAAGGCAGCTGCCGGCTGCCGCGGGCACAACCCGCTTTTGTCTCCGGAGTGACCGCCACAGACAGCTGGATGGAGCTGCTCTCTACCAACACGACGTGTGGCCGAATCACGTCTCTGTGGCAGAGTAAACGAGCTCTCTGACACTCGAGCCGGAGGCAGCGGGTTTTCTCGGTAACATAAGCACAATCAGACAAAAAGACTGGCCGTCCTCTGGAGGCACCGCGTAACACCGCCTCCACCGTTAGTAGCAGCCTCCTTTCAGGGATGGAGAGAGTTCACAAGTTTCATCCGGGATGCCACATCCGGCTGAAGCCACCAATAATCATTAGACTCCACAGAGCTACCAAACTGAGGGGGACGGCTGCGTTAATTCTCTGTTCCAAATAAGTTAAGCACTCCGTCTTAAGGCCACCAGTGGTCTACCGCGACCATCCGACCGCCATGTCATAGGATAGGAGGGGCGTAGGGTCAGCACACCGCTCTCCCGGTTGTTATGATGGTATTCTTGACCGAAGCCGCTACTATTCGGTCGAGTAGCTCCTCAATTGGCATGACGAGGCTGAGTGCGCCCCGAAAAATGGCAACAGTGCATGACGGCCTGGATGGTCACCCATCGCTGTTCCAAATAGGTACAGCAATTTTCTGCGGCATTAAGATCGGGTGTATTAACAGACCAGTCAACGTGCGGTAGGGTGCGTGAGTGCCCATCAAACAGGTATTCATCAGACAGTAGTTTTTGATCTCAGCCACGTAAACACAGCTGTTATGTTGGAACACGGGGATAGCCATAGCATACTCATCTGCATATACATATGCAAACGTACTCTGAAAACCACTATGAAATTCATGGTGAATGTCGCTTAGCATACTATCAAGTGTTCGACCTCTTCCCGTTTCAGGTTCTTGTTTAATGTTCATGGTCACCAGAATGGCTGTGGGCCAAGTCATATACGAAGAAAAGCCGCAAAACATCATAAAACCAAATCCGGCCTCAAAAAGCCTCCACACTCTGCAGATTAAATGCCTTATTACACAGACAGTGCATTCGACGCATTGAGTCGTTTGAAAAGATGCAAAACGGTGACGGGTCGGACCACAGCATGCCCCCTTCACCCCTAAGACCCAGTCAACATCCATCCATTGTCCCGTTTCTCTGTCGATTGCCCCACTGAAGACCTCTGCACGCGAACCGCTGGTCTTGTGTTGTTTTTCATGGTTTTGGATGCGATACCATTCCTTGTAGCAGAACTACGAACGTAAACTGCTGGTGTTTTTCATAGGTGCGGATGCGATACCATTCCCTGTAGTAGAACTGTGAACCTCAACCGCTGGTGTTGTGTTGTTTTTCATGGCTGCGGATCCGATACCATTCCTCATAGTCATTTTGGATAGTCCGTGACAGTAGTCAAACAGATCTGTCAACTTCAAACACGATGTGGCCTGGGTCATGGCCTAACAAGTTAGCTCGTTTCTTCCAGTCTGTTATGTCTCTAAGGCGTCTAATCTTATTGCGCTCATCCCGTACATCTCACACACACATCACTTCGCTGTCATGGCTTACGTCAGCGGTGTAGCGTCACATAACAATCTACTTGCAGTGAAGTTCGAAGCAAAAATTCTGTTCTGGGCTTAGTAATTTGCCTGCTGACTTACCATTCGCTTTTATGTCAGGGCTGCAAGAATCAGTACCTAGTGGAATCTTTGTCTAGCTTGTAGCTGGTGGATCTCTCTTTCCCTGATCCAGTGGTTTACAGTCCGAATCCGCTGGGCTGGCTTCGGGGCGAGTGATTTTCCCACGAGGGCGAGTGTTTTTCAGCACCTGTTGGAGACACATCCGCTGAAAGCAGCTTTTTCTAGAGGCATCTTGGAAGCGAGAGCAGGAGATGGCGAATGATGACACCTCTGCCGCTGACGCTAATGGTTTGGAGAGTAGAATGTTTAAACATTTTTGCTAGTTGTAGGAATCGGAGGATCGGAGGATTAACCGGCAGAACTCCCAGGTGGAGAAGGCAACTACCGGGGGGGGGGGGGGGGGGGGGCTGTGAGACGGAGATTGTAATGAAATGTCGCTAGGTAGCGATTATTAGTTATCAGCCAAGTTTGGTGTGCAATACAGAAAGCGTAAAGTAGTTCGCAAGAGTGCTTCTGTTTCGGGCTTTGGAACGCGTCTGGTCATTTCCTGGTTTTCTAGACAATGCTTGGGATTTACTGAAGTCGTGGATTCATTAGTAGCTGAATGATATTTTTTAATGAATGAGATAAGCTTGGTAAGATTTAATTGAGTCCAATAAGTTTGTTTCTGTGAAATCTTGAATTGCGGTGATGTTGTCTTTCTTCACCTGACAATTTTCGATATTCACCCGGTTTTATCTCTGTGATTTTTTTTCTGCGGCGCTTGCAAGGGACGAGTGGGAGGCAGAGTTTTGCCTCTCTGAATGCCGTTGGAAGGCCACAGGGCAGTCGACATTCGGGTTTTTAGTTCCCGCAAGTTGACGCCTTGAGAGTCGAAGCAAGGCTGGTGGCTCCAAAAATGGTTCAAATGGCTCTGAGCATTATGGGACTTAACATCTGGGGGTCATCAGTCCCCTAGAACTTAGAACTACTTAAACCTAAGTAACTTAAGGACATCACACACATCCGTGCAGGAGGCAGGATTCGAACCTGCGGCCGTAGCAGTCGCACGGTTCCGGACTGCGCGCCTAGAACCGCGAGACCACCGCGGCCGGCCTGGTGGCTCCCTTTTGTTTAAGGGGGGGGGGGGGGGGAGGGGAGGGGAGGGGATGGTTGGCGGTCGTGAAACTTTTATATTTCCGTTAGAGAAAGACTAGCCGGTGACACCGGCAATTATTTGTTGACATACTTTCACTCCATAGCACTGGTGTCGATTTGCAGTAGAATTTTAGAATATATACCCTGTTCTAACATAATCAGTTATTTCGAAGTAAACGCTGTATTGAGACATAGTCAGCACGGTTTCAGAAAAATATCGTTCCTGTGCAACACAACTATTCTTTATTCATACGTAGTAATGAGTGTTATTGACTCCATATTTCTAGATACGATTCCTCACATGCGGCACCAACCAAATTGCGCGCTTATGGAATGTGGTCCCACTTCTGTAACATGGCTCTTGATTACCCGTCGTACTAACTGACAGAAAAACATCAGTTAAAACAGAAGTGATAGCTGCTGACTCCCAAGGAAGTGTGAGATGTTCGCTGCTGTTCCTAATCTATGTAAACTGTTTAGGAGACAATCTGAGCAGCGGTCTTACATTGTTTGCAGATGATGCTTTCATTACCGTCTTGTACATTCATCAAATAATTGAAACCAGTTGCAAAATTACTTAGACACGACATCCGAATGATGCACAAAGTACCAGTTACCACTAAATAATGAAAAATTTGAAGTCATACACATGAGTAATAAATGAAACCCGTTAGATTTCGGTTCACGATAAATCACACAAATCTAAACTCTGTCAACAAGCTAAATACATAGGAATTACAATTACGAACTACTTAAATTGGAACGATCTCATAGATAATATTGTAGGGAAGGTACTCCAAAGACTGCGTTTTATTGGCAGAACACTTAGAAGATGCAGTAGATCCACTAAAGAGACTGCCTGCGCTACGCTTGTTGGTCCTATGCCAGAGTATTAGGGCATCTAAAAAGTCCAATTAAGTGCAGGAGAGAGTGTGTGATCATAGAAGAGTTGGGGTGGCAATTATCACCAGCTTTCTGCTCTGATTGCGAAAATATTTTGTCTCCGAGATACACAGGCAGAAATAATCATCGTAATAAAATAATCAGAGCTTGTACGGGAAGATTTAATTGTTCATTTCCCTTCGCACAGTTAGAATGTGGAACGGTAGTGAAATGGGTTGGAGCCGGTTGCATGAAGTTTCTGGCAGGGGCTTAATTATGAATTGCAAATTGTCATGTAGATGTAGACGCAGAACGTGCTGGTCTGGTATTCCAATCTGTGTATTCCCTACACGCAGTGCCGTCTACGACTCCTTGTGGTACCATGAACTTATTCTGTGATGTCATGGGACAAAGCTTATCTTTAATTACATTGATCGTGAAGATAAAACCAAATATTATCCGTCTTTTGCAAGTGAATGTTCATTTTGGTTTTAACCAAACATGTTGTATATTAATGCAAACAGATACAATAACAGTGAAACATTCGGCAGTTAGACGTGTAAACACAGGAATGTGAAGTGATACTAACCGCATTTCACTCCCACACACCACTGGCGCGAAATTACTAACGTTCCGGAAATTTTTGAACAGACCTCAAAATGCTGTCAGTAGTTCCCGAGATTAGTCTCCACATGCAAACAGAAAATTGTGGCAGGAGCTTTAATTTGTAATATACACACACGTATTGTTATGAGACATGTAAAGCTTCCTGGCACCACAATTAACTTACCTTACTATTTACAAATATAAGATGTGGTTTATGGTTTGATTTCATGTTTCTTATTCTTTTGCGGGTAGAAGAAGAACACAGTATGGGTTTCCAGTTGATTTTACGACACAGTTATACATTTCACCGTGCGAAACTTTCTTTCTGCTCATTGAATACGACTTTTTGCATGTCCGTCTCTCCTATCTCTTATATGTGGTGTCTGTTCTTTCAGACAAATCCACATGTGAAGTCTGTTAAAAAAAATCCGAAACGTTAGTAATTTCTCGCCAATTGGTGTGTTGGAGTGAAATGCGGTTAGTATCACTGCACACGCCTGTGTTTACATGTTTAACTGCCGAATGTTTCACTGTTGTATCTCTGTTAGTTATTGTCCAGCGCTACTCAATAGTACAACGTTGTGTCGCACAATTTGCGAATTTCGTGATGGCAGAGTTATAGGAGCAACGCGTCTGATTAAATTTTGCGTGGAACTTACGAAAATAGTTACAGAGACATACCAAGTGATGCACGAAGCCTACGGTGATGAGTGCTCATGCTGTTTTACGAATGGTTCAGACGGTTTAAAAATGGCCGGACGGAAGTTAAAGGTGACCCTCGTTCAGGGCGCCCTTCGACGTCTACCGACGGCGCTGATGTCAGGAACGTCAACGTAATAGTGCGAGCTTGTGTGACTGCAGAAGAATGTAACATTTCAGTTGGATCATATCATGAAATCCTGACACAGCATTTCGGAATTCATCGTGTTGCCTCCAAGTTAGTGCAACGTTTCATGAGTCAAGACCAGAAAGACCTTCGCCTCGCAATCTGTGAAGAGATTTTGGGTCGAACAAATGAGAACGAGATGTTCCTTAAGAGAATCATAACTGGTGATGAGACGTGTGTCTACGGTTATAATATTGAGATCAAAGTTCAATCTTCACAATTTGTCGAGAAAGGTTGTCCAAGACCAAAAATGCTCCTGAGGTGAGGTCAAATGTCAAAGCCATACTTTTAGTTTTAGCCGGCCGGGGTGGCTGAGCGGTTCTAGGCGCTACAGTCTAGAACCGCGCGACCGCAACGGTCGCAGGTTCGAATCCTGCCTCGGGCATGGATGTGTGTGATGTCCTTAGGTTAGTTAGATTTAAGTAGGTCTAATTTTAGGGGATTGCTGACCTCAGAAGTTAAGTTCCATAGTGCTCAGAGGCATTTGAAGCATTTTTGAACTGGTAGCTTTAAATGGGTGTGAGAAATTAGTTCATCATGAAATCGTGCCATAGAGGCAAACTGTTAATCGATGGTACTATCGGGAAGTGTTGAACGAAAATGTGAGAAGGAAAGACCTGAAATGTGGCGAGACAGTTCATGACTATAGCATCAAGATAACGCACCAGCGTAAGGCGGGTGCCAGGTTGAGATTCATTGGGAGAGTCCTTAGAAAATGTAGTCCATCAACAAAGAAGGTGGCTTACAAAACACTAGTTGGACCTATACTTGAGTATTGTCCATCAGTGTGGGATCCGTACCAGGACGGGTTGGCAGAGGAGATGAAGATCCAAAGAAGAGCGGCGCATTTCGTCACAGGATTATTTGGTAAACGTGATATCGTTACGGAGATGTTTAGCAAACTCAAGTGGCAGACTCTGCAAGAGAGGCGCTCTGTATCGCGGTATTACTTGCTGTCCAGGTTTCGAGAGGGTGCGTTTCTGGATGAAGTATCGAATATATTGCTGCCCCCCCCCCCTACTTATACCTACCGAGAAGATCATGAATGTAAAATTAGAGAGATTCGAGCGCGCACGGAGGCTTTCCGGCAGTCGTTCTTCCCTCGAACCATACGCGACTGGAACAGAACAGTGGCACGTAAAGTACTCTCCACCACACGCCGTTGGGTGGCTTGTGGAGTATAAATGTAGATGTAGATGTACCAAGACTGCTTCCGGAAGTGAAAAAGGCGTTGGGAGCGGTGTATCAATTGTGGAGGAGAATATTTCGAAGGAGACCATCCACAACAAATAAAAGATAAGCATAGCAAAAATTTGTGGACGTATTTGCGGAATTTTGAACATATCTCTTCAGTACAAGAAATGCCGCGAGTAGTGAGAGTAATGAGCAGGGACATTACACCGTTAGTGTGTGTTGTAAGTTGAGAACCTGGGTCTGACAGGACGCGTGCTGGGGCGCGGTTGTGGTGTCCACTGCGTCCGGATGGTGTAGGAGTCAGCGCAACTGCCTAGAAGGCAGAAGATGTGGTCCGACTCAAATTTTCAACTTGCCCCATAGATATAAATCACTGTTCACTGACAGCTAATCTCTCTAATTCCTCCACGTCCTATCTGGTAAGGACACCAAACTCGTGTCCTGATCAGGCTTCAGCCTGCCAAGAATGCTGAAATCAGAGTACGCTCCTTTGCAGAAGGAAAGATTCGTTCTCTCGTCCAGTGTGCAGCAATAATTGAAGGACAGCAGTGTGGATACGAAAGACTTTGGCCCGTCGACGACCACCCAGGCTAGCTGCAGTCCCGCGACCCGTCATCCAGTATTCGTAGCAGGGCGTCCGCGACTGTGGCCGCCGGCGATAAAAAGCGGTCGCTGGCGCCGGCGTCTGCAGCGACCGATATGGCGTCGCACCTGAGGCGCATGCGCGACCGGCTACGGGCGCGTGCCGCCGGCGGGTAGCCTAGGCTAGCCTGTCTGCTCTAGTCTAGACCGCACCAGCCGGCCGTTGCCTTGTACGGCGCACGCAGCACGCGACGCCCGCCGGGCGCCACGGCTTCCGCCGCCGCCGCTGGCGCCGCCACCTGTTACGGAAGCTTGGCGCCGACCTCCGCGGCCGGCCATCCGCTTCTTACCGACGCCGCTCAGCAGTCCGGCGCACCGCTGGCGCCGCCCCATAACTGGGCATCCGCGACATCGGCACGTCCCACACTGTCGCGGGGGCCGTCGTTACCCCTCGGCACGGTGCGCGTCGTAAATCTCTAAGTGCCCGCCAGGGAAACACAAAGGCCCCACACAAAGGGCGCCATACTGTAGTGGGAAGGTCAGCGGCTAGTGCCACACCAGAGGCAAAATGGAGGAGCTGACGACGGGAGGTCGACTCTCGCCTTGTTGCCGACCATCAAACTGGGCAGAAATTTACAGGTCTGCGTGGACGCGGATATCGGCACAAAGGAAACACACCATTGCACCACCCCCCCTCTCCCCCTACCCCCTGCAGATTTAGTGAGAGCATGGAAACAGGAAGAAGTTGTATCCTCTTCGCCACTGTAGTGTCTTGTACCGTAGGAAGCAAGGGAGAGGCTGTTGTTATGGGTGGCCGATATCCTCTTTCTACAACACAATTGCACGCGTAGATTAATACGGTTCTTTATCTACAAGAAGCTGCTACATAACACGTATAGCGTCCATGTTCGTGGTACTAGCTCTATAACGGTATTCTTGCTATTAACCGAGCGAGGTGGCGCAGTGGTTAGACACTGGACTCGCATTCGGGAGGACGGCGGTTCAATCCCGCGTCCGGCCATCCTGATTTAGGTTTTCCGAGATTTCCCTAAATCGCTCCAGCAAATGCCGGGATGGTTCCTTTCAAAGGGCACGATCGACTTTCTTCCCCGTCCTTCCCTAATCCGATGACACCGAAGACCTCGCTGTATGGTCTCCTTCCTCAACCATCCCAACCCCTCTTGCTATTACACTAATCTGGTCGCTACGTAATGGTGTAGCCTGCGCTGAACCACGCCGCTCATCGAATGAATGACAGGCGCCAACTTGGACTAGTGAGTCGAATCAGTGAGGCCCTCCGGTCGGCGGCGGCGACCTAAATACTTGCTGTCGAGAGGGCGCTGGGGGTATGATGCTTGCCAGTGTGTTTCTGGTGTCTCTTGTGATAGCAGCACTTGATCCAGTGCCTACTATCGATCTTCGCGCTACAGCTTTGCCATCCCATGTGCTGGCGACAGCTTACGCCTGCACAGGAGGTGTACTGAACTGTGAAACAAAAGCAAAATAGGAACAGTGAACAGTCCAAGATCAAGATGTGCAGCGTCTAGCGTAATTGTGTAGCTACGATGTCGTGGTGATGTGTCCACGGTGTTGGACTGCAAAGGGGGAGATCTGTGTTCAGATCTCGCTCATGGGCTTAATTTTTTTCTAATTTCACAAAATTATGAATTTTCCGTCCGGTCATTGATGGGTCTTTTCTCCTTCTGTAGTCTTCGCAACTGTCATACTCTAGCCGGCCGGTGTGGCCGAACGCTTCCGGAACTGCGCTGCTGGTTCGAATCCTGCCGCGGGCATGGATGTGTTGATGTCCTTAGGTTTAAGGTGTTCTAAGTCTAGGGGACTGATGACCTCAGATGTTAAATTCCATAGTGCTTAGTCATTTTGTCATACTCTACATTGGTTACAGAGTATGAGTCATGTGGTAAGAATATATTACCGTCGCAAGTAAATGTGATGAATAGTGAGAGTATGCGAGATGCCGCTTTGATTTCTCACAGCAATGAGAAAAACAAATAAGGGAGGTGTGAACTATGTTACAACGAATGAATTCGAGTTAAAACTTGCAAAATGGAATGCAAGAGTCAGAACATGCAGCGAACAGACAGGCCAATAACCGGACGAACAGCTCATAATTTTGTCAAAAAAAGGGAGGAAGAGCGAGGTTTGAACAGGGATTTCCCACTTCAGAGTCCAAACATTGTAACTACATAACCAAGACGCCATTGGTGCAGAAGTACCCTGAATGCTGCACATCTTGAGACTGGACCGTTCACTGCTTCTGTTTTGCTTCTTTTTCCGCAGTTTAGTATACCTTCTTCCTCTTTTCATGTTTGATCTTTATTCAGTTTTTAACAGGCTAGCCACTGGGTCATCTTACCACCAAATTGGAGGGGATGTGGGATGCGGAGTTTCTCTTGTCAGTACTAACTAAAGTTAAAAGACAGTTGTACTATTATATCTACTTGTTTTACATCGAAAATAATAGGTATTATAATTTTAAGTCACTATTATTAATCATTTACGAAGGAGTTCCGCTATTTTGGCTTCTGTGCACAGTGCCCTGACGTGAGTAGTTGTTTCGTTGACATCTGTAAGACCTTTCTGATATTTACGCTGGTTTTACACCTGCATCGTATTTCCGTCGTACCACCAGCTGCCTCAGGTCGGAGACAATCCTTGTCAAAGTTCATTATAGAGGACCATCAGCTGTTTATTTTTATGCTCAATGTTACCGGCTTTTATCTGCAGACCATTATCAAGCAGAAGGAAAGCGTAACCAGCTTGTCGTTACACACTTGAAGTGAACAACTTCGATGTAGGTAGAAAAACAAAGTTCCTATTACAGTAAATAATCTCCAAAAGGCGCAGATTAGTAGGAAACTCACACAAGACGACCATACATTTAAAACTCCGTCGGCAAGTGAGCATCGAAGGCACCGCTGTGTAAGAAGGAGTCTATGGATACTAACAACTGAATTTTGGCTCCAGTTTTGAATGTACAAGGGGTGGGGTTCTTCCTACACGGCCGTCACTGTGCCTAAAGATGGCGTAATGTAGCGCTGAAACTGGTTGCACAAATAATATAAAACTGGAAATTTAGGCGGCTGTAGGTATTCTGATTTGACATTTACATTGAACAGCCAAGGTCCCGCAACTGTCTTGTAAGAAGATGGACTCCTGTTTATATTTCAGGAAGGTAGTGTGCCCCACACCTCGTAAATATTAGTGAAACGTCGTGATTCACCAGCAAGAGCAGCTGATAAAAATTCCTTTATTACATAAGCAGTTTCGGTCCACAGACCATCATCAGGTCTCGTAAAACACTTTGCCTTGCTCTCTCCAATTTGCAGCTCTTGTCTTACAGCTTCATTCTTCTGCGATTCTAGTAGAGTACCACAGGATCTCCCGGCAACATAATGTGTTTCCGAGTGACGTGTTACTCTAGGAATCGACTCAGGGCTTGTATAACATCAGAAGCCAGTTCTGGGACTCGGATATAATGCGACCAGGCAAGGAAAACAAACAACGTGTGTATAGTTCATATGAGTGGCTGATCCTTATACTTACGGGGATGGTGGACTTACTTTTTATGAACTTGACAAGAAGATATGTGACGTTCGGTACATGATGCGTTGCGATACCAAAAAACTATATTACTCTTTGACATTGTCAATCCAGAGAGATGTGCGATCTGTTGATTTACAACATGTGTGGATAGAAGTCCTACGTCAAGATCGCAAATTTCCTTTACAGATTACTGGTTTCGGCTTATTGCCGAGCTATCTTCAGATCTAAAAGAACAGAAAATTGAGTAAAATAAGTGAACAGTTAAAAGAACGTTTCATATTTCAACTTCCATTGTGCAATACATACCAATATAAAATGTTGCTCAGTGTGTGACACGCATTGCATATCGATATATTTTTAGGGCTAAGTCACTCTAGTTAAATAAAAAATCCTGCAGGTATAACGGGAAAATATTACAACGTGACACAATAAAAACTGCAAAAATGCATGGTGAGTAATATGAAGTACCTTACCTAAAGTGTACAAACGATCGACAGCAATGATTGTTGCACCGCCCATGAGTGGATGTAAACGAGCTATCATTTATAACATTCATTCAGGACCAAGGAAATTTCTGTAACAGCTGTCAGCCAACTGGCTGAGATGTAGGGTCATAGCTACACGAAAACTCTCGCTACCAGACACGGTGTCACCCGACTAATTTAGTACAAAGGATGTTAATACAACGCAATTTTTTTAATAAATTTAAATTGTGTAAATGTGAGGAATAATACTTATATCAGTATATTTATAGTAAATAAACACTGACTCTTACGTGTTCGTTAATTAATGAAAATAACGAATAGCAGGAAGTACTAAATGTCAGGGAGTTAAGACTGGAGTCAGAACATTATTTTAAATACAAAAATTAGAGCAATACTACTAACTAAAAACAACATAAATTTGCAATCGGGAATATTAGGACGAAGTAATATCGCAACCCTGTGGTCTAGGTGCCAGCTGCATCCAGCTTGATCAGTGACTATGGTAACCAACCAGCGTGTATGTGGCGAACCAGCCGTAGTACAACTCAGCCATTAAGTGTTACAAAGATAGAATATAATCTCGTAAAAGAAGAATTTTATCGAAGTAACCTTATATTTAGCTATTTGTCACAGAATATAGCATGACATGTACTACATATGTCAAAGTACAACAAGCCAATGACTAATGTGTGTTTATTTACTACACATGAACCGATATGAATATTATTTCTTCCATTTACATAATTTAAATTTATAAAAAAAAGTTACAGTAACAGACTTTGTCTTATTAGAGTGAGGTATGTATTAAATTAGTTGGATGGTAGTACTTTCTGGCAGCAGAGTTTCCGTACTGCCAGTTGGCTGTCAAATATCGCACATAAACTTCCTTCTTCCTGATACGAATTTACATCCACTCATGGGCGATGCAATTATCATTGCTGTCGATAGTTTGAACATACGAGGGTTGCCCAGAAAGTAATGCACCGCATTTTTTTTCTCAGCCGAAAATAATACTACTAATGCAAACCGTTGCGTATGTATTATTTGGAGTCTCCTGAGTGAGCGCGCTAATTTTCCGTCAGTTCCGACAGAAACCGTTGCTGCAGGACAGTTTCAAAATAGCGTCTGTAGGTGATGTACGTTATAAGCAACGTGCCGTTATTGAATTTCTCACTGAAGAGAAACAAACTGTGGGGAATATTCACAAACGTTTGCGCAAATTCTATGGAACATCTGCTGTCGACAGAAGTATAGTTAGTCGCTGGTCACGGAGCGTGAGATCATAAGAAGACCGTTCGGTGGATCTCCACGTTTTGCGCGTTCGGGGAGACCATCCACGGCTGTCACACCTGACGTAGCCCCCTCGGACTTCCACTTGTTTGGTCCAATAAAGGATGCCTTTCGTGGAAAGGACTGGGACCAAAAGGGCAAACACGTCCTTGTTTCGCGCTGGAGGAATGCCATGGAATGGGATGGAGATTACGTGGATAAGTAAGGTGTAGAGAAAAAACCGTTCTTTCGAGTGTGAAATTCTCATTATATTCAAGAAAGAATTCTTGAAGAAAGAATGTTGTGCATTACTTTCTGGGCAACTCTCGAATGTGGCAAAATGAGCACTGTAACAACAATTAATTAGTGACTGACATTGTCAACTTACGTAACCAAATAAGATTTTCACTTTAGGTAAGGTACTTTATATTACTCAACATATATTTTTGCAATTTTTATTGTGTCACGTTGTAATATTTTCCCATCATGTCTATAGGATAGGGTGACTTAGCTATAAAAATACAACGATGTGTAACAAATGTCACACATTGAACAGTGTTTTTGATTGTTATGTATTGCACAATGGAAATTCAAGTATGGAATGTATTTTTTATTGTTCACCTTTTATAATCAATTTTCTGAATTTTTAGATCTCAAGATGGGTCGGTAACTGGAACAAATCGGTAATTTGTAAAGGAAAATGCACGTAAGATTTTTTATCCACACATGTTTTAAAACCATCAAACTCACTACTTCAATATAAACCACGTCATAACACTTGCATATCTTGAGAAAAGGGCGACAATAATTCGTCAGGATGTTGAGCTTTGTAAAGATAATACACCAGACCAGTGAAAGGACTAACATGCACAATCATGTTACTCAAAAAACGGCAAAGAGTTGCGCGTTATGTTCTTCTGTCACGAAAGGCCTTACCTCAGTATGCATTTAGAAAATTATGCGGCGTAGCCGTAAAACAGAGAGAAACTTCGATTTTGTTTTTGTTCAATGTAAGATACGCTTGTTATGCAAAATTCTGTTTTCTCGAATGAAATTTTCGCTCTGCAGTGTGCACTGATATGAAACTTCCTGACTGATTAAAACTGTGTCGGACCGAGATAGGAGACGAGGTACTGGTGGAAGCGAAGCTGTGAGGAGCGGTCGTGAGTCGTGCTTGGGTAGCTCTGTAGCCGCGTGGTCTTGGGCGCCTTGTCACGGTCCGCGCGGCTGCCCCGGTCGGAGGTTTGGATCCTCCCTCAGGCATGGGTTTGTGTGTTGACCTTGGAGTAATTTTTAAGTTAGATTAAATAGAGTGTACACCAAGGGACCGATGACCTCAGCAGTTTGGTCCCATCAGAACTCACCACAATTTAAAAATAAGCTGGCCCAGTAGCTCAGCGTGTTCGGTCACAGCGTTAGCTGCCCTCTGTAACAAAAAACTGAGTTAATGGATAAACAATAACGAACAAATTGGATTAAAAAAAAAAAAAGCGGTAGAGCACCTGACTGCGAAAGTCAGAGTTAAAGTCCTGGTGTGGCACACAGTTTTAATCCTCCAGGAACTTTCACTGTTTTTCGTATGGCCCAAACATGTTTCAACACCGTTGTGCCACCCTCAGTGGGTTTTCTTTATTCAAATCCGTGAAATGTAACATATGTTAAGTGATACTTAATATACGAAAATTAAACCTAAAGACCGTGTTCGTTTGTTGGTGTCATTGCCTTAATTTAACATTATACCGTTATGCAGGACTCTCTGTACATCATCGTGTACTCATAGTTCGTGACCTGTAACTTCGTGATGTTAATGTGAATTTCGTTGGTGATTTAAAATATCACTTTATATCTGAACGTAATTTCGTTGCGTGGAGATATTTCGCGCCCACATTTGCTATTACTTACGTTAGCTTTGGCAACTTCTTTTTGATCTGCAGTCCTCCTCAATCGTTTAAGAGGAATATTGCAGATAGAACGACCGATTATGTCTTTTTTTCAAATTTTTTCCGGTGCTGTGCTCCGTCTGTAATCACCTACATGTCGACGCCCCGTCCACCCGCAGCTCCCCTTTTTCTTCTTTGTTACGTCAGTGGCATTTTGTTCTTTCCTCGGGCGACCCTCTAAGGCAAGTTCTTAGAAAGAGAACGGATGCAAAGTCGCTTTCATACAGAAGTAAATTCTTTCGGAGAATCCTGTAGCATGTCTAGAATTTGACAGATTTTTCCAACATCAAACAACAACGTGAAATAAAACTGCTGCTCAAAGGCGAACTCCATTAGTAGCGATGTGGTGACTTTGCTCAGAAGATGTCCGACTTAAAAACAGATGCTGTGGTCGAAGACAGAGCAGTGCTCTCCGAAGAAGAAGAAGAAGAAGAAGAAGAAGAAGGGGAACAAAACAAGTGGAGTGGGCCCTCCTGCCTCTGCCTGTGCGCCGCTCGCAGTAAATTCCCCGCTAGCGCCGCCGTTCGCTGCGGACAATAGGCCGTTGGCCCACTTCATAGGGACCGGTCGCCGGCGGGACGATATGCTTTTTGCTGTTGACGAGCAATAAAAGGACGGACGGAGCAGGAAGTCTGGATAAACTTTTACGTCACACTCAGAAACTTGCGGCGGGCGGACCGCCGTGGCGGACGGAGAGGCCCAACTTCCGCGGCGAGAATATTACGGCTGCGACCGAAAAGTACGCCAAAGAAAGGCCCAGCGGCCGAGTTTATTTGTGGAGGAGAAATTGAACCGTGCGACAGCAACAAAGTTTGTAAGAAGGGGCGGGATTGGCGCGCCGCGCGGTTTACAGCTATCGCGGGGTGGCGGTGACGACGGTTTACGTCTACCAGCTAAGTGTTAAAGGATCAAAGCGCAGCCACGCGAGTGTGATTGGTGGGAAAACAAACGGCATAGCGTAAACGGGCGCGGCGGGCGCGAACACATGCCAGCGGTGCGTGGAACCCGCCGGCAACGAGCCGATGACGCCTGCCGTCTCGCGTAGGCAGTTATGAGCCGCCAGGGCCGGGCGGCGCCGCGACGCCAAGCGCCAATTGCAGAGGTCGACCGCCCCTGCGTAAACACCCCTGTAAGCCAGTGCGCAGTGCTCGGCAGAGGGTTTCTAACATAGCTGTACTACGACCTCCATCCTCTCTACTCAGTTCACAGGTGGAACGGGGGAACAAAGCCGTTGTACGGCTCCGACCTTCTCTAGGTTATTGTCACGACTTTCACGTGTCACGAACACTGACGAGCAGAAACATTATGACCTCTGGTCACCGGTAGACTGGACGCCACCCTGAGGCTTGGACATTGGTGTTACCCCACGCCACGCCCCTATATCGGTTGGAGACTGTCACGTCTGGACGCTGCGATCAGGACACTACGGCAGTAGCAGATCTTAACCCCTCTTATTGGCAAGTTACAAATAAATTGCTGCACAATCAGACTAGTATAAGAAACCGGTTGCGAAAGGTTACTCCTCCCCCACCAGTTTCCCTGTTTTACTCCACCGTTTGGATAAATATAACTTGGTCACAGACTATTTGAAAGCTACCAGCATCCAATTTAATTTACAAGTTGCCAAGGTCTTCATTTTCACATGACCTGAGCCCAATGTGCAATCAGGTACGTAATTTTGTGTCTTAATTTGCGTACGGGCCTCTAGTTGTACATTAAATTTTCATTGTTGCTCTCCTGTACACTTTATGTCGTTGTTATGCTAGCACTGTTGTACATACCGTTGGTTGTATTGTGTATGTCTTTCTGGGTTTTTCTTTCACTTTGTCTGTCTGCATGCTACATTTCTCATATTGTTATATGATATTATTTGCAGTTTTGTTCTTCAGCTATCGTTGAACTTATAGTATGACGTACGGCGTTTGCCCTTGCATGTTTTTGTCCTTCACTAGAAGATCATTGCATGTTTGCCATAATGTTGCTGTCGTGTACTGTTTATAATTCTGCTGCAATGACGTATCGAACCAGACTAGCCAGGGACCTCTCTGTCGAATGTGCACGTAAAATTCCACTTTAGAAATAGTTTTGCTTATAGCTGGAAACAAACCGAGTCGTTCCTTCGACGCTTGGCGTCGCATGAAAGATGAGACGAGCACTATTTTCTTCGGCTAGCTCCAGCTACTCTTCACAAAAACTAAATTGCAAATATTTGCTGAAACACAAGAGAAAATGCGCCCGACTGTTTCTGCTCAAAGCGACGTACCGCACTGTGTTGAAGGTTTTTGAGAAAGTGTGGAAGCACGGCCTCTACCTGAGCAAAGCTACCCCTTCAGAAATTTTGGTAACATTTTTTGGGCAGTTTTAGCGACTGTTCTACGCATCGTGAAACTCAGCTAATGATGCTGTCTGAAATTTCCTAAGCGTAGGCCGAAACCGATCATTTTAATAAATTACCCATTGCGATATAGACTGTTTTTCACTGTTTTTTTAATGCTGTCCCTCCCTTCTAGATCTCATGAGTAAACGTAGAAAGCTGGTTCTCACTCAATAAGTGACTGTGGAAATCGTGTTAAATGTTGCGTGGCAGTTGTTCTGGATACCGAAGACACATTACGCGATGACAACACGTGTTCCTCCATTCCTGTTCTACTCGCCGCTATCAGTCGGCTGCCGCAAGGTGTCTTCCACAAATCAACACGTGCCATCCTTTACAATCACGTTATTCTGAAAGTCATGAAGCCATCTCTTCTGATGTCTCTTATACTCCTGTCGTGCCCCCTAAAAATTCAGGGTACCAACTTAGGGCTCCATCTACTGGGGCCTTGCCTCGCCTTGTGACTGGTCAACTATCATTTCTAACATTTCTCTGCAACACCCCGTCCTCTCCTGTGCTGATCTTTATGGATGATGTAGGTTATGAGCTCCCATCATCTTCAGAGACAACGTCTCTACGCCGCTATCAAATTTCGACTGAAGAACTCCCAAGAAGGACCTCAGCTCTCCCTGATGTTCGTTCTTATTTCTCTACGTCTACGACTTTCGTTGGAGGCAACAGAATAGATCTACAGCCTGTCTCGAAAACTGGTGCGTAAATTCACCCAGCAGCTGTCTGTAAAAAGTATTGCGCCTTTTTTATGCAAAGGTTCCCGCGAAAGAAGTAAATACGCTCGTTTGGTGTAGTCACCGAGTGTTTAATATTACTCGTCAGTCTGGGGCATTCAGGCCCGACTAGGAGATGGAAGAGATAAAGAACATCCAAAAAAAGAGTTGCGCGTTTCGTCACGGGATCGTTTGGTAAGCAGAAGATCGGTACGTTGATTGTCCTTCAACTCGACCTAAAAGAGTGACGATTTGCAGCTCAGAGAGGTTACTGCTGAAATTCGGTAAACGTAAGTTCCAAGAAAAGTCGCCCATCATATTAACTCCTCCTTCACACATCTCGTGAAACGTTGAAACGAGACAAATCAGAGAGATTAGTGCTCGTAATGAACCTTACCGAAAATCTTTTCTCTCGCGCATTGTTCGTGAATCGTACAGGAGAGGGAGAAATGATAGTGCTCATAATAGCAAAAGTATGCTTCCTCACACACGGTAAGTTGGTTTGCGAAGTATGAGTGTAGATGCAGATGTACATTCGTGTAGATTTTCCGAGAGACTGTACCGAGTCGTCAAAATTCGAGCAGCATGCTTATGTTCTTAGACCTGCCCTGTTTCTGATTAATCGTCCACCAGCAAAAAAACTCGGACCACGCACATGTCTAAGCCGATACTTCGAGCGTTGCTAGCCGTCGGACGCTTTTCACTTGCTGAAAGAAATTCTTGTGTAGAACCAAATGAAGTGGAACAACACATCACTGTTTGCGTTACACAAGCAGAAATGCGTTTGGAATTTAGCCAACAGGTGTGTCCATGTTTCTCCACTATGAGTGACCTTAGCGAGTGGGAAGTGCTTTATAGAGCCATCAGTTTATCTGCGATCGCTACAGCACTACGCGGTTGTTTGGAATTGTAATGACGAGAGAAAGTTGTAGAAGCAGTTATAACGTCGTCGAATGAAATATTTATTTAGCTGTAAGCAGAACACCGAAGGTTTGGACGCTAATGAGACACTCGGACAAGGGTGTTGCGGCTATTATTCATTATTTATGAGCATGAAATTATCCCAGAATGGAAATCAACACATCTAGTGCTATGAAAGTGGTAGAATATTAATGACGTGGCGGAATCCGGTCTACCGGGTGCGTATCGCAACTCATATGCAATTACTCTTTTATAATATTCATTGTGCTGTACAAGGGTGCTGAAGTATCTTAAAAAATGACATGTAGAATTAAACAGGACGAAATCCTTGTGAGCAATACCCACTGAAAATGTACTAATGCCCATCTCACTATGAATTTTGTGAAACTCGATTTTCAAAATCTATTATTTGGTCTAAGGGAAAGGAGTGATTTCAGTAACGGGATGAGAGGTAATATAAGCTTCCTAAAAAATTAAAACAAACGCTATTGACTTATTTCAGTAAACAGAATCATTCGTAATTACTACTTATATTCAAAGTAGAGGATTTATTAACATTTGCAGCAAAGTACCCAGCTGTCCTAGGGATTATCAACAGTCGACAGGCAGCTAACTTTAAAACGTCCGTCTCAACAGACATAAATAAGTAGTGGTATACCCACTGGACGTCGGAATTTCCGACACTAACGGAAGACCACAGCGCTTTAACACTTCAGCTGCCATAGCCATTCATATAGACAAACCGCATTTATTTTTTTAAGAGTCAGTCTGTCCCACTTTAAGTTTCAAAGCACAGTAGCCATCACTTGAACCCATCGACAAAACGGATTTTGATAGTAAGCTTCTTAGGTCGCGTCCCGCACTTCACCAGTTTCTCCTACACGATCAAAGTTTCGACCCCTATGCTAAGATCTTCAAATCTTCTGGCATTCACGGTAAGGTGAACACTGTGACAGTGTAGACCCTGAGCTGATCCGCCATGAAACTGCCGAAACGCTGGTTACTTCAGTATTTCGTATTTTTTATACATGATAACGCGTCAACACCTGATGAAGGGTTTTAAGGAAACTAATCACCTTTGTGTTACAAGATACGCTCTTGTCAACAGCCATAACAAAATTTCTCACTACTTGACAAAATTTTGCTGAACTATGCGTCCACCTTTGAGTCTCGGGCGAGATTTGCAAAACTAGGTAGAGCGACTGTCATCTGCAGAAGCAACACGTTTCGGACCACATTGCAGTCTTCTTACCATTCCCGCGTTTTCTCAAGATCACTTCTGCCCTAACCGGATACCTTCATCAACTTGTCAAGGATAGATTTCTACTTCTGACCTCAAATGCTACTCGTTGCCCGAGTCATTGTCTAGCTGAGTAACGATTCCCTCTTGAACAATGACAACGTGAACGGTACGTTGCGCTCTGAACTCTCTTGAAGAAAAGTTTTAGGTCGTAAGCGCCTAGGAGTGCGAAGACGTAGCTCAAGGCTTACCCCATTGCAGCGGTAATAAATAACGCCAGACGGCACTTTGACAGTGACAATTAATCTCCTGCGATAAATCTCCGGAGCCATTACAAACGGACAGAAGGTGCCGGGTGAGTCGCGGGACGCTTCTGTCCATCACCAGCGTCCAGGAAGACAGCGAACTACGAACTACTTACCACACTCAGGTGACAAACGTCATGGGATAGCGATGTAAGGTGGCTATTATTCCGCACCTTACAAACGCTCATCTATATACTTTACCGTGATTTACAACCGGAATTAGGTATCATTTGATAGGTTGTACGTCATATAGACGTATATGAATATTTAAAGAAGACTGACATTGTCACAGCCGGTCGCTGTGAACGAGCGGCTCTAGGCGTTTGCGTCCGGAACCGCGTTGCTGCTACGGTCGCAGGATCTAATCCTGCCTCGGGCATGGATGTTATGTCCTTAGGTTAGTTAGGTTTAAGTAGTTATAAGTCTCGGGGACTGATGACCTCAGATGTTAAGTCCCATAGTGCTTAGGGCAATTTGAACCATTTTTGAACATTGTCACGTACACCTTGTAAATATTTGTTAACGCTTATTGCAAGAAAGGTGATGGAGTGTCATTATCAAAACGTCGTGATGAATGACTGCCTATACTGGTAGAGGTTGGAACGGCAGTGGAAATGAAACGGCAGGCGTAGCTCAGACACTGAGTGGATAAGCCCGCACAGGTGAGTTGGTCGTGCTTAACACAGGAAGTTGCCCCAGCCGGACG
Source organism: Schistocerca gregaria (assembly GCF_023897955.1). Taxonomy (NCBI): domain Eukaryota; kingdom Metazoa; phylum Arthropoda; class Insecta; order Orthoptera; family Acrididae; genus Schistocerca; species Schistocerca gregaria. Next base: position 798,294,027 of record NC_064921.1, on the reverse strand, counting down.
GTCGGGCACCTGAGTGCTGAAGCACAATGGAATGGCGGCTGGCCGGTGTTGTAACTAGGCCGCAAGTATAACCGGAAACTCTAAAAATCTTGGACGCAGCAGAGAGGAACAAGGAAGCGTTACTTCGAAAATCACGCAGGCTGGGTTATTTCCTAGGATATTTAATCAGATAAGCGTACCATTGTATGAATTCCTAATTAACGGGGGATAGGTATTTCCTCGCAAACTTTCCGCGCTGGTCGACAAAAGGCTAAAATATGATTCGTCGGCGATCGGAAGAATCTGTAGAGAGGGAGAATATTCCGTGGTTTGGAGAAATGATTCGCCTTCTGCAGTGACAAGGGAGGGGAGCCTAGCTTTGTTGGGAAGCCAGCTGTGGAGAGAATGAGGTCTTCCGTTTAGAGCAGCCATGTCTGACGGTCGCTCAGTACCAGCTTTTGTTGGTACAGACGGATTAGCTGTCGTTGCTCTCAGGAGATTTTATAGTTAGAACGGTTAGGCACTGTACTGTTGCGAACCTATACGATTCTGGACTTCACCTCCGGCTAGGGAGTCGTCGTTGAGTATGCAGTGTTCAGTGATTGAGAGCACTTCTTCTGTCTACATCACGTAGAGGCGTTATCTGAATTCCGTTGCGTTTCTTGTCTGTAGAACACAGAGAGGAGAAGACAGTATTAGAGTATACAAGCCAGAGGACCGCCTTCTTCCGTCCTAGTGTTTGAAAGAGGTTTTTTTTAGCTGGAGTTCTTCCATCGTCACAGACGTGTACGAGAACCATAACTCCGTCGCACTGGACACAGTTGTTGTTGTTGTCTTCAGTCCTGAGACTGGTTTGATGCAGCTCTCCATGCTACTCTATCCTGTGCAAGCTGCTTCATCTCCCAGTACCTACTGCAACCTACATCCTTCTGAATCTGCTTAGTGTACTCATCTCTCGGTCTCCCTCTACGATTTTTACCCTCCACGCTGCCCTCCAATGCTAAATTTGTGATCCCTTGATGCCTCAAAACATGTCCTACCAACCGATCCCTTCTTCTAGTCAAGTTGTGCCACAAACTTCTCTTCTCCCCAATCCTATTCAATACCTCCTCATTAGTTACGTGATCTATCCACCTTATCTTCAGTATTCTTCTGTAGCACCACATTTCGAAAGCTTCTATTCTCTTCTTGTCCAAACTAGTTATCGTCCATGTTTCACTTCCATACATGGCTACACTCCAAACAAATACTTTCAGAAACGACTTCCTGATACATAAATCTATATTCGATGTTAACAAATTTCTCTTCTTCAGAAACGCTTTCCTTGCCATTGCCAGTCTACATTTTATATCCTCTCTACTTCGACCATCATCAGTTATTTTACTTCCTAAATAGCAAAACTCCTTTACTACTTTAAGTGTCTCATTTCCTAATCTAATTCCCTCAGCATCACCCGATTTAATTTGACTACATTCCATTATCCTCGTTTTGCTTTTGTTAATGTTCATCTTATATCCTCCTTTCAAGACACTGTCCATTCCGTTCAACTGCTCTTCCAAGTCCTTTGCCGTCTCTGACAGAATTACAATGTCATCGGCGAACCTCAAAGTTTTTACTTCGTCTCCATGAATTTTAATACCTACTCCGAATTTTTCTTTTGTTTCCTTTACTGCTTGCTCAATATACAGATTGAATAACATCGGGGAGAGGCTACAACCCTGTCTCACTCCTTTCCCAACCACTGCTTCCCTTTCATGCCCCTCGACTCTTATTACTGCCATCTGGTTTCTGTACAAATTATAAATAGCCTTTCGCTCCCTGTATTTTACCCCTGCCACCTTTAGAATTTGAAAAAGAGTATTCCAGTCAACATTGTCAAAAGCTTTCTCTAAGTCTACAAATGCTAGAAATGTAGGTTTGCCTTTTCTTAATCTTTCTTCTAAGATAAGTCGTAAGGTCAGTATTGCCTCACGTGTTCCAACATTTCGACGGAATCCAAACTGATCCTCCCCGAGGTCTGCATCTACCAGTTTTTCCATTCGTCTGTAAAGAATTCGCGTTAGTATTTTGCAGCCGTGGCTTATTAAACTGATAGTTCGGTAATTTTCACATCTGTCAGCACCTGCTTTCTTTGGGATTGGAATTATTATATTCTTCTTGAAGTCTGAGGGTATTTCGCCTGTCTCATACATCTTGCTCACCAGCTGGTAGAGTTGTGTCAGGACTGGTTCTCCCAAGGCCGTCAGTAGTTCTAATGGAATGTTGTCTACTCCGGGGGCCTTGTTTCGACTCAGGTCTTTCAGTGCTCTGTCAAACTCTTCACGCAGTATCGTATCTCCCATTTCGTCTTCATCTACATCCTCTTCCATTTCCATAATATTGTCCTCAAGTACATCGCCCTTGTATAAACCTTCTATATACTCCTTCCACCTTTCTGCCTTCCCTTCTTTGCTTAGAACTGGGTTGCCATCTGAGCTCTTGATATTCATACACATGGTTCTCTTCTCTCCAAAGGTCTCTTTAATTTTCCTGTAGGCAGTATCTATCTTACCCCTAGTGAGATAAGCTTCTACATCCTTACATTTGTCCTCTAGCCATCCCTGTTTAGCCATTTTGCACTTCCTGTCGATCTCATTTTTGAGACGTTTGTATTCCTTTTTGCCTGCTTCATTTACTGCATTTTTATATTTTCTCCTTTCATCAGTTAAATTCAATATTTCTTCTGTTACCCAAGGATTTCTAGCAGCCCTCGTCTTTGTACCTACTTTATCCTCTGCTGCCTTCACTACTTCATCCCTCAGAGCTACCCATTCTTCTTCTACTGTATTTCTTTCCCCTATTCCTGTCAATTGTTCCCTTATCCTCTCCCTGAAACTCTGTACAACCTCTGGTTCTTTCAGTTTATCCAGGTCCCATCTCCTTAATTTCCCACATTTTTGCAGTTTCTTCAGTTTTAATCTACAGGTCATAACCAATAGATTGTGGTCAGACACAGTACATACGGTGATATTGCTAACTGCTCCGGCTTGTTAGGGCTTTAAGGCTAAACAGCTGCGATCACGTAAGTTTTGTTTCCACTGAGGTTGCACACCACTGTAGATTATCTTTGAAAGTAGTGTCTTCTAGTGTTTGGTACGTAGATGATGTCAGTCATTTCTCGTTATTTATATTACATTGCGTATCCATAAAAAGGGGCAGATTTGAGCATTTGATCAGTAACATTAGTTAGGAAATGTAAACATTTGTAATATAAAGGGGTTTTTAATCTACAGTAAATGTTAAGCAGAAACAACATTTATCATTTAGTAGTTACTAGGTCCCTTAACATTCATTTATGTTTAGGTTGTATTCTATATATTAAAGAACAAGAAGGAGGAAATAATATCACAATTAAGAGATCCTAAGATCTGCTTCAGGGGGTAGTCAGACAGGGCCAAATCTTGATTTTCGCGTTCAGTACTTCCCGTTGCGCACATTCATTTCACAGCCGCCTAGAGTAACACCTGTGAGCGATATGCACATATACAGATGGCGGTAGTGTCGCGTAGACAAGGTATAAAACGGCAGTGCATTGGAGGAGCTGTCATTTGTACTCAGGTGATTCACAGGAAAAGATGTCCGTCGTATTACGGCCGCACGACGGAATTAGCGGACTTTTAACGCGGGATAGTAGTTGGAGCTAGACTCATGCGAGACTCCATTTCGCAAATCATTAGGGAATTCAATATTCCGAGATCCACAGTGTCAAGAGGGCGCCGAGAATACCAAATTTCAGGCATTAGCTCTAACCACGGACGACTCAGTGGCCGACGGCTTTCACTTAACGTCTGACACCAGCGGCGTTTGTGTAGAATTGCCAGTGCTTATACACAAGCAATACTGCGTGAATAAACCGCAGAAATCAATATGTGACGTACGACGAACGTATCCGTTAGGACAGTGTGGCGAAATGTGGCGTTAATGGGTTGTGGCAGCAGGCGACCGACGCGAGTGCCTTTGGTAACAGCACAAAATCGCTTGCAGCGCTTCTCCTGGGGTCGTGACCTTATCCGCTGGACCCTAGGCGTCTGGAAAACCGTGGCCTGGTCAGATAAGTCCCAATTTCAGTTGGTAAGAGCTGATGGTAGGATGCGGTGTACCGCAGACCCCACGAAATCATTGACCCAAGTTGTCAACAAGGCGCTGTGAAAGGTGGTGGTGACTCCACAACGGTGTGCGCTGCGTTTAAACGGAATGGACTACGTCCTCTGGTTTATCTGAACCGATCATTGGCAGGATATATGTGTATTTGTGTTCGGTTACTTGGAGACCACGTACAGCCATTAACGCTGTTAATTTTTCCAAAGAACGGTGTCATGTCACAGGGCCACAACTGTTCATGATTAGTTTGAAGAACATTCTGGACAGTTCGAGCGAATGATTTGGCCACCCATATCGTCTAACATGAACTCCATCGAACATTTACGGGACACAACAGAGAGGTCAGTTCGTGCACAAAATCCTGCACCCGCAACACTTCGGAAACTTCGAAGGCTACAGAGGCAGCAGGGCTCAGTATTTCTGCAAGGGACTTTCAACGTCTTGCTGAGTCCATGCCACGCAGAGTTGCTGCCCTACGCCGGGCAAAATAGTTCCGACATAATATTAGGAGAATCCCCATGACTTTTGTCACACCAGTCTAAGCTCCCTTGTATACATGTTGAGCAATAATGAAGAAAAAATATTTCGTACATAGTGTGACAAGTTAAACTACAAACACAAACTTGTTTTTCGCACGTTGCTATGTCAATAAACAGCAGTGCAACTGAATTTTGTAAAATGGACAAATATCACGCGAACTTTCTGATGTTCCTGTGCTGCTGCAGAAGCCAGGGGCAGAGATCGGCAATTCTGCACAACTTACTTCGTATTATAATTGTAGACATACGCCCTTCTTCTGGCCACAGTCATCATCTGAACGGGGTGAATAAAGTCGTGTGCGCCATCTGTTTGTGAATCGTGTCAACTTCGTTCTTTGTGTTGTCGTATTTTTACTGCTTGTTTCCTGAAGCTGAGGTTGGGGAACAGACTATCACTTTCTTAAACTGGCGTGGAAAACAGTCTAAAAGCCACAGTCACGGTGGTCGGCGTACCACACCAACGGTCGTCCACCAACTGCTCACCTCCCTGTCACCCCATACCCGCGACAACTGCTATCCGTCCGTTACGAACAAGTTATTGTGTGTGTGTGTGTGTGTGTGTGTTTGTGTGTGTGTGTGTGTGTGTGTGTGTGTGTGCCCATCACGCTCCAAATGGATGTGAAAAACCATGTGAAGCCAACATCAACCCTGGCCGGGTTGCATCCAGAGTTGCGTCAGTTCCCTGTTCCCCAGTCAATTCTCTACGCGATACCAAGCGGGCACGTCACCGTCTATATTGCCGCTTTTTTACTGAGGGAAAGACTAGAAACGAACCACTATTCTTCTGAACGTGTCCGAAAAACGTCTTGAAACCAGACCTAGAACAGCTGGATTCGATGCAAGTATGGCTCAACTCTCTATACAGTTAATTAATGCGATAGGCGTTGCACTACAAGAGATCCAGGGTCCCATATACTATAATATTCTCTGGGAATATGCTCAGTAGTTACGTGGGACAGTATATTCCAACCGTTTCACAGCGCTTTGCCGAACATTAGCACCTTCAAGTACAGGAATCTAGAGAAAAAAAATTCTGTTGACGAACGCATGTGTATGAACAGACACGAGAACTCGATCGACCAGACGTAGATTCTAACCCGCTCTTCAATCTTCTGGCACTCAATCACCAAAGAGAACGTCGGGGTCAGAATGTATGTCAACTACATATATTACATACAGATACAGCAAATGCTTGGAAACGGGCACTTGACGCCGAGGTGTTTCAGGACCAATCCATTACAGAGTCGCTATGCTTTTCAGCCAAATGTCCCAGTAGGTTTGTAGTGGGGCTGAGAGGTTGCCAATCTGGAATGAATGTGAGGTGCTTACAAGTCCCAGCATTCATCTGACAACCAACAGAAAGCATCCTAGAATCCTTGGTCGGTACCAGACGACTGCAACTATTTTGATTTATTTCTGAGTCGATGTTTTCCGTTATCCTAGACAAGACCACAATCACATGTGCTCGTGTGTGTACCGTGTAAGTGTATTGTGAGTGTGTTAAGTGTCTCGGTCGTGGGTATTCCGAATTACATACATCGGGACGGGAACAAAGAGTTTGCTAGAGGTGTGTCATCGTTGGCGCCAATGTAATCTGTGATCATAGTGGACACTGCTAAACCTGTGTGATACCATTACAACTTCGTCGGTGAGTTGTTTTCCTAATGAAGACAGTGGCGGGTACTGTCAAAAAAGTTAACTAACACCACAACTTCACTGGTAACATTTGATACATGAGCCATAGAATGCGGCCCAGGAAAGTTATTCGAGCAATATGATACACTGTAAGGCACATTCCAAGTAACATTACTCCGACCGCAGTCTTATACACCTGTGGCTGAACTGAAAAACAGCGCAAATTTTCGTGCAGTCGAGAGCATTGAGAGCGGAAAAACGAGGCAGCACCTCGCCATACCATTCGTGTTCCATGAAGATGGTAAGAGCAATGGGCAGGTTTTCCTCAGATTATTAGCCTCGAGAGTAAACTGTGGACTTTTTCAGTGCTTACAACTGCCATACAAAAGGAGAGATGTGTAAATGCAGCTCGTGAACTGGACGCTGTTTCAAGGTTCAGACGATTCCACCAGTACGGTAGTATGTGAGACGGCAATGCCGAGTTTACAGTTTAAGCCATTTACTGGTTTCACAAGAAGCAATGCTGAGCGACACGGAGCACGTGGTGCCAGCAGACTATAAAAACAACTGTAGGAGAGTGCTTTAGACTACCTGGGGCCCTTTGGTATTTCAGCAGACAATGGGGATGATATCACCCGTTCACATGATATCATCAACTAACTCGAGAGGGCACGCAGTGAGCCGTGTGGCAGTGTTTGCTGTGAAAAATGCTCCACCCATCCGCTGAGACATCGTTTGGACGCCTGCCACGTCCCGGCAGTGGCCGAAGCTCCCCAACCAGGATGGGACAACGGGCGCACTCTCCGTGGTTCGTACGGTGAAAACACCTTCCCTGACTAGTTTGCCGCTGTGGTCGTTACTATTTAAATTAAACGCCTTTCTCTTTCAGCAATACTAATATTTAATTTCCAGATGCGTTTCTCCTTTAATATTACGAGCAAATTCAATCCATTCTTAGTTACAGTTTGTCTTTCGCACCAGTTTCTGCGTTTCTTCTCGTGTGGTTGTGGGTTACGAAGTGCATTTCCGTTACGAAACTTCGACGCGTACTCATGACGAAATTATTGATATTTTTCACTTTGTTTTTTTATGTACTAAATGCTATGAACCGTCTCACTTCTGATTTGACAACTACACTACTGGCCATTAAAATTTCTACACCATGAAGATGACGTGCTACAGACGCGAAAGTTAACCGACAGGAAGAAGGTGCTGTGATATACAGAACATTCACACAAGGCTGGCGCCGGTGGCGACACCTACAACGTGCTGACGTGAGGAAAGTTTCCAACCGATTTCTCTTACACAAACACAGGTTGACCGGCGTTGCCTGGTGAAACATTGTTGTGATGCCTCGTGTGAGGAGAAGAAATGTGTACCATCACGTTTCCGACTTTGATAAACGTCGGATTGTAGCCTATCGCGATTGCGGTTTATCTTTTTGCGACATTGCTGCTCGTGTTCGTCGAGGTCCAATGACTGTTAGCAGAATATGGAATCGGTGGGTTCAGGAGGGTAATACGGAACGCCGTGCTGGATCCCAACGGCCTCGTATCACTAGCAGTCGAGATGACAGGCATCTTATCCGCATGGCTGTAACGGATCGTGCAGCCACGTCTCGATCCCTGAGTCAACAGATGGGGACGTTTGGAAGACAACAACCATCTGCATGAACAGTTCGACGACGTTTGCAGCAGCATGGACTATCAGCTCTGAGACCATGGCAGTGGTTACCCTTGACGCTGCATCACAGACAGGAGCGCCTGCAATGGTGTACTCAACGACGAATCTGGGTGCAGGAATTTCAAAACGTCATTTTTTCGGATGAATCCAGTTTCTGTTTACAGCGTCTTGATCGTCACATCCGTGTTTGGTGACATCGCGTGAACGCACATTGGAAGCGTGTATTCGTCATCGCCATACTGGCGTGATGGTAAGGGGTGCCATTGGTTACACGTCTCGGTCAGCTGTTGTTCGCATTGACGGCCCTTTGAACAGTGGACGTTACATTTCAGATGTGTTACGTCACGTGGCTCTAACCTTCATTCGATACCTGCGAAACCCTACATTTCAGCACGAAAATGCACGACCGCATGTTGCAGGTTCTGCAGTGGCCTCTCTGGATACAGAAAATGTTCGGCTGCTGCCCTGGCCAGCACATTCTCCAGATCTCTCACCAATTGAAAGTGACTGGTGAATGGTGGCCGAGCAACTGGCTCGCCACAATACACCAGTCACTACTCTTGATGAACTGTGGTATTCTGTTGAAGCAGCAGTAGCTGTACACGCGATCCAAGCTCTGTTTGACTCAATGCCCAGGCGTATCAAGGCCGTTATTACGGCCAGAGGTGGTTGTTCTGGGTACAGGTTTCTCAGGATCTATGCACCCAAATTGCGTGTACATGTAATCACATATCAGTTCTAGTATAATATATTTGCCCAATGAATACCGTTTACCATCTGCATTTCTTCTTGCTGTAGCAATTTTAATGGCCAGTAGTGTATACCAGGTTGATAATCCAAGAACTTTGACGATTTTTGCGGAAGAACTGTTTCTTCAACCTGAATCTGCTGTCTCGTTCGAGCATAGAAGTGTAACCAGCCTTCTGAATGGAAGAACAGGAGGCCCTAAGAAATATGACTTACCCAGAAGAAATACACAAAGCATTTGCAAATTTAGAGAAAGCTTTCGACAATGCTGACTGGAAAGTATTTGAAATTCTGAAAGTAGCAGAGACATAGTACACGGAGCGAAAGGTTTTCCACAATTTGTACATAATCCAGACCGCGGTTGTAAGAGTCAAATAGAACGAAAGGATAGCAGTAGTTGAGAAGGCAGGTTTGTAACCCGTCAGTGATGTTACTGAAACTGTACATTGAGCGAGCAGTAAAGGGAAGCAAGTAGGCATTTTGAAAGAGAAAAAGCAAAAAAATTGACATTAGCTGATGATACTATAATTTTTGAGAGACAGCAAAGGACCTGAAATAGCAGCTGAGTGTGCTCTGGACTGCGGACTGGATAGCGTCTTGAAAAAAGATTCAAAGTAAAATAAGGATAACGGATAATCAAAATGCGAAGGTAGCCGAAATAGAGAGGACATAAAATGAAGATTGGAATAGATAAAATTATCTACGAAGGAGTTTCGAGTGTATAATTTATAAATGCACACACCAAAAAAAGTTATGCATCGCCTCGGTTCTCAGAGTTCCGGAACCGGTACAGAAAATTGGGATACAGATCAACATAAGTCATTTCCGTCCTCTTATTGCTCATGAAAACCACACACTCCGTGTTGTACCACCATACAGTGAAACCTTCTGATGTGGTGGTCCAGATTGTTGTACACACCGCCAGCCGAGGTGGTCTCGCGATTCTAGGCGCGCAGTCCGGAACCGTGCGACTGCTACGGTCGCAGGTTCGAATCCTGCCTCGGGCATGGATGTGTGTGATGTCCTTAGGTTAGTTAGGTTTAAGTAGTTCTAAGTTCTAGGGGACTGATGACCACAGCAGTTGAGTCCCATAGTGCTCAAAGCCATTTGAACCATTTTGTTGTACACACCGGTACCTCTAATACCCCGTAGCACGTCCTCTTGCATTAATGCGTTCTTGTATTCGTCGTGGGATACTATCCACAAGTTCGTCAAGACACTGTTGGTTCAGATTTTCCCTCTCCTCAACGCCGATTCGGCGTAGATCCCTCAGAGTGGTTAGTGGGTCACGTCGTCCACAAAGAGCCCTTTTCAGTCTATCCCAGGCAAGTTCGTTAATGTTCATGTCTGGGGAACGTGCTGGCCACTCTAGTCGAGCGATGTCGTTATCCTACAGGAAGTGACTCACAAGAAGTGCACGACGGGGGCGCGAATTGTCGCCCACGAAGACGAATGCCTCGCCAATATGCTGCTGATATGGCTGCACTATCGGTCGGAGGATGGCATTAACGTATCGTACAGCCGTTACGGCGCCTTCCATGACCACCAGAGGCGTACGTCGGTCCCACATTATGCCACCCCAAAACAGCAGGGCACCTCCACCTTGCTGCACTCGCTGGACAGTATGTCTAAGGCGTTCAGCCTGAACGGATTGCCTCCAAACGCGTCTCCGACGATTGTCTGGGTGAGGCTTATTCGACACTCATCGGTGAAGAGAAGGTGATGCCAATTTTAAGCGGTCCATTCAGCATGTTGAAGTCCATCTGTACCTCGCTGCACCGTGTCGTGGTTGCAAAGATGGACCTCGCCATGGACGTCGGGAGTGAAGTTGAGCATCATGCAGTCTATTGCGCACAGTTTGATTCGTAGCACGACGTCCTGTGGCTGCACGAAAAGCGTAATTCAACATCGTGGCGTTGCTGACAGGAGTCCTCCGAGCCATAACCCGTAGATAGCGGTCATTCACTGCAGTAGTAGCCCCTGGGCGGCCTGAGCGAGACATGTCATCGACAGTTCCATGTCCGAACAGCATTGCTTTGGTTCAGTCCGAGACGCCTGGACACTTCCCTTGTGGAGAGCCCTTCCTGGCACAAAGTAACAATGCGGACGCGATCGAACCGCGCTATTGACCGTCTAGGCATGGTTGAACTGCAGGCAACACGAGCCGTGTACCTCCTTCCTGGTGGAATGACGGGAACATCGGCTGTCGCACCCTATCCGTCTAATAGGCACTGCTCATGCATGGTTGTTTACATATTTTGGGCGGGTTTAGTGACATCTCTGAACAAAGGCACCGTGTTTGTGATACAATAACCACAGCCAACGTCTATCTTCAGGAGTTCTTGGAACCGGGATGTTGCAAAAGTTTTTTTTTTATGTGTGTATTTGTGCAAATTGCGTGAACAAGGATGAAAAGTCCCCCGCCATTGTGAAAACGGAGCCATTGCCATCTAGGAGCGAATGGCGGAACTCGTTGGGACTGCGGTAGACCGCCCGTCCTAGAGGTGCAGTCGGGCAGGTTTGCGTGGCAGACTGTGCATTATACTGAAGTTGTTTGGGGAGTGCAGCTGGGCGGCCAGCAAGTGGCCGTAATTCGCCCCAAAGTGGCACTGCAGTCGGGTGGACTGGATGGTGCAGTACGACGTATCTCCCACAATTGACACACGACAGTGCTCAAGACACCAATTACATATGGTACATATAACATTCGTGCCTCCTGAGAACTTTCCTGGTATGCACAGCATTTACTTAAGTTATATGAAAGCGGCGATATTCAGTTACATAATGTTATTCTCTGAATTTAAATCATAGCTGTACTCAGTGGCTCATCAACAAAATAATTGCTATGTCAGAGAAGTCGTGCAACTAGAGGTACGTAGTTCTACCCATGTCAAGCCGGGGTGGGTCGCTAGTTTAAGACATATTTAAATGTTATGAGGTTTTTTCTGAAAGTATTTGTCTGGAATGTAGCATTGCACAGAAGCGAAACGTGGCTGACAAACAGTGCAGACGAGAAGAGAATGGGAACTTTTGAAATGAAGTACTAGGAAAGAATGCTGAAGATTAAGCGCGTAGATCGAATAAGTGATGAGGACGTAGCGAATATATGTGGGAAAAAGAAAAATTTACGTCAGGACTAAAAGAAAAGCTCTGTTGATAGAGGACGTACTGAGGCATCAAGGTATTGAGAGAGGAATGTAGCGAAGTGGAAGGAGGTTGTGGGGGGGGGGGGGGGGGGTAAAAGTTCTGGAGAAAGACCCAGGCTTGACTGCAGTAACTGAGTTCGAAAGGATGAATGTTGCAGTAGTTGTGTGGATAAAGAGGCTTGCAGCGGATGTGTTAGCGTTGAGAGCTATATAAAAGCAGTTTTTGGAGTGAATATAACTACTACTACAACAAGAACAATAAGTATTTTGAACATATAATACAAGAAATAGTTTCCTGTCGTATTGGTGATACGTTCTGTTGCTGTTTCATCTTTACGATTAATGTAGTGTTAAGAGTTGTAGAAGATGAGGAGGGATATGGAAATAATGCGTTTCCGAATCCATGTTTATCTAACAGGGTTTTGCCGCTGCTTGAATAGAATAATCACGTTCAAGTGAATGATGGTTGCAGCAGTCATGTACGATAAGAGGACTTGCACGAACTGGCCGAGCTTTAAAACCGCAAAAAACCAATCCTCGGAATGATGACTTCAGTTATTATCCGACAAAGTGAACTGATTCCCGGAGCTCTTATGACTATGTTACCGTTTATATGCGGTATAGTGCGTATGAATCCGCGTTTCGTTTTATTCTGGCACTTTAATCTTGACGTTTAAATTTTTCCCTAGAACCTAATGTAGTCTGATTCTTTCGAGACGGTGCTGTCTCGTTCGCACTTGATCACTCGTTTATTCTGGCACCATTTGAAAGATCCAATAGACAGGGCACCATCGACTAATGAACTTCAACGTTTTACTTGCAAGTTCCGTTATGTTTTCAGTGGATAATGCCAGTTGTCAGTAAATTGTAATGACGTCACCAGGGAGTGGAGACTCATGCCCGCGGAGGGATTTTCGGTGATCACATTCCGAGATTTGCAGTGCGGGCTAAAAAGATGCATTACTCTGAACTGGAGCTTGGCAATATCCACCTACGTAACCACATTCGTTCATCCTGGAGTTTGCTTTGTCGAGTACTGGTAGCAAACCCGGATTTTTTATATTTCCGAACCGGACCAAAAACTATAGTGGCGCCCCCAATCCCTCCTTTCCACCGTTTGAGGTAGGACGTCAAAATTTTAAAAAAAAAACGATTTTTAAAAATATGTTCATTTTGTAGCGTACATCTTTCCAAAGAGTTTGACATATAAAACGTATATGTTGGGAGAAATGGAAGACATGTTATTCGGTCGTAAGTGTTCCTAAGTGCAGCGCCACGCCTCTTTACACAGCATTCTTGTGTCGCACGTCACTGTATTTCGATCTGTAGAATTCAAACGTCTATATTTTGTAATGGCAGCCATCAAACGTACATTCAAGACAGTGGAAATTAAAATATCCTATGGTACTTCTCCCAGTAGACCGGTTTGTTGTACAGATACCGAATAGGTCAGATTGTTTTGCACAAATGGTCATTTTTACGTACATCATTTACATAAATAACACGACAGAATATTATCCATGAGGTAACAATATCAAAACCGGCCGCGGTGGCCGAGCGGTTCTAGGCGCTTCAGTCCGGATCCACGCGGCTGCTACGGTCGCAGGTTCGAATCCTGCCTCGGGTATGGATGTGTGTGATGTCCTTCGGTTATTTAGGTTTACGTAGTTATAAGTCTAGGGGACTGATGACCTCAGGTGTTAAGTCCCATAGTACTTAGAGCCAGTTGAACCAATATCAAACGCCTATAATGCCTAATACAAGCAAAAAGTTTTGTTAGGAAATAGTTTCACATTTCATTGATAAGTAGCCGTTCGAAATTTTTATATGAATTTGGAATCATCATATTCTTCCATATAATCTGTGTGATGTCCCCGTTTCTTCTTCTTTCTCATTCTAACGATGTTGTTATCACTAATTCTGTAACTATTCCTGCAATTGTCAGAACTTATTCTTCGGTTAACTTCACTAACACTACCAAAATGACCGGTTCAGTTATCCCGCGATTATTCTCCGGTTAGGCGTTGTTACGTGTTCGTATAACGCGTTTTCCGCGTTACTTCCAGAATAGAAGCGGCTGTTAACTGGGGACCGTACAATTGGTCCTCCGTACTGCAGCGATCTGGCAAAAATTTTCTGTCAAAGTTTCATTTTCTTGGATACACCGAGAAGATGATATGTAATGTTTGTTACCTCTTATTCCTGTTAGTCGTTTACTTCCACTCTTGTAGTCTGAATCTATGGATTTCGTTAATAACTATAACAACGTTGATCATCCGGACTCCCAATCTCAACCACATACGCAAACAGCGATTGGCATTCACCCGTTTGGGTTTATTCGACTCAGCTCGTATAGACTCGTCCCCCTTTTTTGGGAAAATTTTTTATTTGTAGATGCGACGGCGACTTCCCTGGCAGGGACATCACGTACAGTATGCATGCATAAAAAAAAAAGTGGGTGAAATCTTATGGGACCTAAATGCTAAGGTCATCAGTCCCTAAGCTTACACACTACTTAACCTCAATTATCCTAAGGACAAACACACACACACACACACACACACACACACACACACACACACACACACACACACACACACACGCCCGAGGGAGGACTCGAACCTCCGCCGGGACCAGCCGCACAGTCCATGACTGCAGCGCCGTAGACCGCTAGGCTAATCCCTCGCGGCATGCATTCAAAGATCAACTTATGATTCGTTTAGAAATCCACTTAGAATGTGTTGAAAAACGTTCACACACCAACTGGAATGCGTTTCAAAATCATACGAATAATCGGTAAACCAACGTGTGCTGGTTGCTAGGCGCTTTGCTGGCCGCGGTGGTCTCGCGGTTCTAGGCGTGCAGTCCGGAATCGTGCGACTGCTACAGTCGCAGGTTCGAATCCTGCCTCGGTCATGGATGTGTGTGATGTCCTTAGGTTAGTTAGGTTTAAGCAGATCTAAGTTCCAGGGGACTAATGACCACAGCAGTTGAGTGCCATAGTGCTCAGAGCCATCTGAATCGCTTTTTTGCTAGGCGCTTTGTGAAACAAGGTTTTCTCCTTCGAGAACGTGAATCTGGCACCCCCTGAAATTGCCGCCCGCGACAGAGGGGCAGATACCCCGATGTGCCCCCGCCCCCTCCCCCCACACCCCGCATCCCCAGATCCGAGCCTGACTGGTAGTCTAGAGTGCACCGAGTTGAGTGCGGGCCAGGTGATTATTTTATTTCTCGTTCGATCTGCCAGATACATTTTACAAAGAACAGATAAGATTAATATAAATCACAATAAACGTTTGGAACTTACAATGTGGAAACAAATTATCAGTTATTACATTACAATTATGTCAGGGAAACTACATTATTACATTAAATGGAACAGAAATCACATAAATTGAAGACAATGAATTACACAGTAACATTATGATTATGGAGCCATTTCCTGGCATTGTCCGTTAACTTGTGGAGCGACATCAGAGAGCCGTCTCTGAAACCATGAATGTTACAAACCAGATGATGGTCCATTGTTTGTACCTCGCCACAGTCACAACACGAATCATCCGTATAGCCCCATTTGGTTGTTCGCTGTCTGCATCGTCCAACTCCAGTGCGAAACCTGTTTAGAGCCAACCAGTATTTCCTGTTGAAATTGAAGCCTTCAACCCTTTTGGTTGGGTCGTGGATTAGGTGATGGTTTTCCAAGACACCTCTTCTCACATCCTGCCACGCATTCTTCCATTCAACCTCGAGACCCCCTGTGCCCAATGTTCTGCTCCAGACGATATGTTTCCTGGGCTTGAGTCTCGTGGGTCCTCCTATGTCGTCATGTATGGGTAGCCTCGGGTTTGCTTCAATTTTTTCTACTATGTCCTGGGTTGCTTTCTCTCTACGTATGGAAGCATCAGCGATGTTTGCCAGCACCGGAAGCCACTCGACGGGGGTTGGCCTGAGAGTGCCGGTGACGGTTCTCAGAGTGGCATTTAGTTGTACATCCACTTTTTTGACTTGGGGGCTTGTGCTCCAGACTGGGGCACAGTATTCTGCAGCGCTGTACACCAGTGGCAGTGCAGCAGTTCGTAGAGTTGGAGCCTGCTGGTCTGTTGAGCAGGTTATTTCTCATCTTTAGCTTTTGGGCAGTATCAGTTAGGTGTTGTCTCAGTCATGCTGCGATCTAGCTTAATACCCAGATATTTAGGGAAATTCTCGTGGCTGACAGCTTTACCGGTGCTGAAGCTCGCTTATTGCGAGCTGCTCATGCAGTCGTGCCTAGGTGTGCGCTACCCGTTTCTTTCGCGGCGTGATTTTTGGCCGTTTCGCCGCCTGACGCCGGCGGCAGCTGTGAGACGTGGCACGGCGGCCGCAGGTGTCTGCGGGACGCGGCGGGGCCCGCAGCTGGCCGCGGCTGCCGGCAGGTGGCCGGCGCGCGCGCACGTGCCCGGCTGGTGGCGAGGTCGCTGTTTAGTCTGGACCCGGGCCTGCGCTGCGCCGCTTACGTAAGGCCGCCAAGGCCGCAGCACTGCACGCCGCGCCGCCGGCCCGGGACGCCGGGCAGAGGCGCGCCGTCGCACGCACCGGAGGGACGCGCCGCCCAGCGCCGGTTGCTTCCTGCTGTAGTGGTCTGCAACTCTCCTTAATCTGCGTTGGCGTCTTCATCACTGCCCAACTCGGACCTGCGCCCATTTGGACCTGCTTATGCATCCGAAATATGAATATTGCGCGTCAAGAAGTACACGAAGTGAATCAATTCTGCTACCTTCGGAGCAAAACGACACACGACGGCCGATCTGAGGATATAAAAAGCAGGCCAGCGCAGGCGAAGAGGGCGTTCCGGCCGAGAGCAGTCTACTGGTATCAAACACAGGCCTTAACTTGAGGAATAAATGAGGTTCGGGTTGTTTAGTATCCCCCCCCCCCCCCCCCTTTATGCCATTCGTTAATAGCTGCCTCTATCATGTTTGTCGGATTCGCTGTTAACGATTTATTGCTTAAAGGACGATTTATTGAAATATGTTTCTATCTTGCTTATCATCTTGCTAGGTGGTATATGTGTAATGTAGAGCATCTTGTACATTTTATGGGTTTTATTTAAATAGTCATTTTAGGTTATAAGCTTGCCACGCTTCCACCGTAAGAGCCCTTTTAAAAAAATTTAAAAAATTGCACTTTCGGTGGCAAATAGTTAGAGGGCTCTACTGTTTCCATTCCTCTTACGGGGTGCATAGTTTACACGTTTCTATGAGTTTTTGTTTAAAGTAATCTGGAGTGTTGCAGATTTGCACCAGTGTACTCTTTCAGAGGTGGTTGTGAGCGGTCAAGACTACGGCCATGTTGACAGGGAGCAGGCAACCTTCTCAGACTGAAGGCTCCTTACTGTTAATATTGTTCTTGCCTCTAAATAAAACTGTAACTTGATATTTCGAGGGTGCTTTTGTGCTTATAATTTTAAGTCTGTTTTGAAAAGGCTATTAGGAATAAAATTCACAGTTGTTAAATTATGACTTGATGTTTCGAGTCTGCTTTCCTGCTTATAATTTTAAATTTGTTTTTAGTAATAAATTCACATTTGTTAAAGGTAATTTTCCATCAGTTACTTCCTGACAACTACTTCCACACTCACCTAGTGTGACTAAATGTGTCAATGTTCTTGATGAATCGCCAGTAAATAAAGTAAATTCTTTAAGAAAAGATTTTGAAAGTTTAAAATCACGGTTCATCTGTGAAGACGGATTTGGAGCACAGCATTGTGTGGTAGTCAATTACAGACAGTGGGCAAACCGGAACAGAAGAGACGTGCTGCCATAGAAGAATGTTCAAAACTGTGTAGATGATAAACGAGTACGTGCACTACAGAATCGGCAAAAAGAGGAGGTTCACTGTAGAATCATCAAAGAAAGCAGAAAACATTGATAAAAAAGGGGTAGAATTATACGACATGTGTTAGACATCATGAAATATCAAAAAAGGGGTAGAATTATACGACATGTGTTAGACATCATGAAATATCTTCCATAACTCTGAAGACAGTGACAGAGACTGGAATATATCCAACAAATGATCAAATGATAAAGAACCTTGGGTGAAACTGCTACTCTCAGATAAAGACACAGTAGACTAATTACTAGTGAACTGCATCAAACCAGTATACTCATGAATCTATCCCCGAACAATTTCCCCCCCCCCCCCCCAAACAAACAAACAACAGTATTCGGGTGTTGCTCTCACTCTACATCTTTCATCCCCCACACCTCCCTCCATAACAAGCTATCCATACATATAATAAAAATGGCTATACCTACAAAATGTATGTATGGATGGTTGCGTGTACGTTTCACATCTCCTCCTAAACCACTGGTCTGATGTCAGCAGAATTTGGTACACGTATTAGTTACTGTCTAGAAATGGTAAGAACCATGTACGTATGAAAAGTGTGGGGGTGGGGATGGAAAAGCAGTGTAGGCCATGACGCTCCGTTATCCATACTTTAATCATCCACTGTTTGAGAATGAAAGCAGTTGGTGACTTGTAACAAAGCTTACAGGTAATTTCAAACGTTTTCGAAACTTCTGTCTTTAACCCGCACAACATGATGAAAGCAAAAAAGTTTCACTTACTATATACGCTCTTAGTGTAGTAAAACTACCGCATGAAGCATGATGTGTTAATCAATTATTTCTTTACTGCTAATCGTATTCACGACACATTTTGCAGACAGTATACACATATGCCACTGAATGTACCAGCAAAATTATGTCATTGTACGACACACAGTTCAGGAGATGTGACGTCTCTAAGCACTAAGATGCGTGAAAAACTGGCGCATCAAGCGAGACGTTTTGATTTATTACTTCGTTCTTACAAATTCTGTCCTCAGCACTTTTCGTAGATAGTATCCATATATGCCACTGAATGTATCTACAAAAATATGTCATGGAACGACACACAGTTCAGGAGATATGTCGTCAAATACTGAGACGTGTGAGACAACCTGTCATCATGTAACACGTTTCGATTTATTACCTCTTTACTACTAACTCTATTCACAACACATTTCTCAGCAGTAGCCAGGTGTATCACTGGACATACCTGAAGAATTATATCATTATCTAGTTCAGGAAATATGACGTCATAAACATTGAGCTTCTTGAAAATCAGACTGCACCGCGAAATTCGCAAGTGGCACAGGTGACATATGTGTACAAACATGTGAAATATGTTAAATTTATGCGAAATACATGTGCGTACGGCCACAAAGCAGCGGCTAAAAAGCTCATTCCACACACTTGGAACGATTTCAACCAAATTTGATACATATATTAACTACGATGTAGAAGGACGTGTTATGTGTGTAAGGAACACCAGCGTGATAACATGGAGAGAGAAGAGGGGAAAAGATGGTGGACATACATTGAAGGGAAGGACGAGATGGACACAGAAAGGGGAGAGGAGAGAATGGACAGAGCGAGAGGAGGGGAAATTAGGCAGAGAGAGAGAGGGGAGCAGGAGATGGACAGAGAGGGGGGCAGGAGGAGTTGGGCAGATAATGAGGGGTGGTGGAGGAGATGGACAAAGAGAGAGGGTGGAGGTAATGGACCGAGAGGGAGTGAAGGCGGACATGGAGAGCGAGTGGAGGAGGAGCTGGACAGATAGAGGAGGAAGGAGTAGATGGACTAATAGAAGAATGAAATAAATACATGACCATGCAACGTTGGATATTATATACAGGGTGGGTCAGGAGAAAAGGTAGTTTCCAGACTTGACAGACCACACGTGTCCCGCATCAGACTGCCCGTCTCAACGTGCTACCTCAAATTGGCCTACAAATTAGTCGTAGACGTAGAGAAAGAAGAAGAACCTGAAACAGGGAGAGCTCAGATCCTTCGTGCGAGTTCTTCAATCGAAAGTTGATAGCGGTGTAGAGACGTTGTCTCTGAAGATGATGGGAGCTCATAACCTACAGCATCCATAAAGAGCAGCAGAGGAGCGAATGTTGTTTCTTAGTCTGGCAGGATTAGAGCAGATGTGGTTACAATTAAAAAAATTAAAAAAAGTGGCCGTTGTGTCCGAGCGGTTCCAGGCGGTTCAGTCTGGAACCGCGCTGCTGCTACGGTCGCAGGTTCGAGTCCTTTCCCGGTCATGGATGTGTGTGAAGTCCTTAGGTTAGTTAGGTTTAAGTAGTTCTAATTTCTAGGGGACTGATGACCTGCGATGTTAAGTCCCTTAGTGCTCAGAGCCATTTGAACCATTTTTGAGCCACAGCGCATGCGCGTCGAGCGAGTTTTTCAACATTCTCGCGCTCTTTTCGCACAGACCATTAGTTCCAGAGAAAAAAAATGAACGGGACCTTTTTTGTAGGAAATTTAATACGGATTAATGCCCTACTGCGACACGTTGTCGCTGGAGGGTGCGGTTTTCGAGTTATTAAAAAACAACGTACAAAAGTTATATTAAATGTGTTATATGTCGGAAACCATTCGGAGTAGGCCATACGTCCGTTTGACATTTTTTGTTCAGAATCACTAATACTATCACCCCTGAAACCCTGTACCTTTCCTACTGACTCACCCTGTATATCCAGGGATTGATTTGCGTGAAGCACATTTCCGATAGACAAGGTCACAAAAAAAGGAATGGATGCAATTTGAAGACGAGGAAGGCAAGCCAGCAGCATTGTCACTAGCTTAGCGTTTGACTCATTGTTCAGTTCAGTAGGTGAGCGACTGTTAATGCAGCTGGCCACAACTCCTTGTTTCCTGCACAAGTTAACGTCGCTTTGGTTCTCAGCTATCATTGCGCCTGTTAGCTATCAGTCATCTTTAAAAGGATCCATTTAACACTATGAGCGACATGAGCAAGAAAAGTGGTGCATAAAATCGGAAATTAACTATCGAACAAATAAACGAACATTCTGTTCAGGTTACAAGATTCGCCGAATTTCTTTTTGAGCGTTAATAATCAAATTTGTAGCGTCCGTTGGGAACCACTAACGTTAACAACGAAGACGTAATATTAGCACCATTTAATAAAATCGTTGCTAGCGACGGATGTATGGATAGCAGCGGTGATAGTGTTGCGAGCTGAAGCGGCATTGGTGTCTTCTTTTCTTTCCTTTCCGCGAGTAAACCGCATCGCTCATATTTGTTTCGTCGTTATTCTCAGATGAAAACAGGTATTGCGTATTGCTCCTACGAATTCCCGTCCCATCCGGAACGGAAAAGCAAGCAAGTCGAGCATGTACCTTCCCTAGCACCGATATAGTTTGCCTTCCAGTAGCAGAAAGATAACTGTGAACAAAAAATTTAATTGCGGAGTCTTCGATAAAATGTAGTAATTACATTATTAATTACCTTTCTTGTGATAAAGATCTTAATTATACAGGGCAAAAAGCTAAGTAAACTAAGAACGTGGAAAATCGTCTATATTCTTTTATGGAGAGCAAACGAGTTTAAAATCAAAATGAAAGGTACAAATTTCAGTAACTCTTTTTCGTATGATACATTTCAAAACAGGGCGTAACACAAAGCCGCAAGGCTTGCAACAATAACACGATCCCTTTTTAATCGTTTCATTACGAATCAACGTAAAGCCGTAAGAAATGAAACAACAAATGCAAAATACGGGTTTTACACTTCGTTACGTTGGCTCCCTTAGCAAAACGAAAGTAGATCCGTCTAATAGCCGAAAACAGAACACAAGCGTCCATTTTTCCCCATTTCATTTCCATATGAGGATTCACTGACACTGTAACAGAATACTTTTAGAGGAGACTATCCAACACTTAGAGTTTACGTTTGTTAGGTGCTGAGTGCGCCTGGTCAGGACGGACAAGGTGTGGATATCTTAGCGAACGTTTTGCATAGACCGTAATGAGATCAGGACTTAATCGCCACGCGCACTTTATTTCGAGGAAACGCAATCAGGTACCCCACTAGCGCAGAAGTTGACCTGTTGACATGACGAACGCCGGGACTCTCAACATATGAATGGCCCCTCGAGAGCTCCAGTCGCTCCGACGTCGCGGAAAGCTGCCTCCATTGATAACTAACTGCCTCTTCTGCTCCGCGTGATACCCTCTGGTCCGCGCGATAACCAATTGCGAATCGCGCAGCGTTCTTTTTACTTCCATAGACACTGATTCATTAGAGGGACATTTATCGCTAGAGGGTCTCTGGCCGAATAACGGTCGTATGTGTGTTGCGATACTTACGCACGCGTATCGGAGATGAGTTATGGATCTGTTGGAAGCCAGATGCCGCCTTAACGGAGAGCTGACGATAGCAGGAAAGTACCACTGAGTTTTGCTGATCTTATTGTACCGCGACCCTGAAGATTTCGGTATCAGAATCAGCCCGCAATTTCCATGTGAACGCGAAGACGAATTACGACACGTGGTGTGAGACAACTTTCTTTTCCTTTTTTTAGTCGTCAGACTCCTGACTGACTTGATGCGACCCGCCACGAATTTCTCTCCTGTGCCAAACTCTTCATCTCAGAGTAGACGTACATCGTCAGTTATTTGCTGTATGCATTCCAGTCTCTGTCGTCTTCTACCGAGTGAGGTGGCGCAGTGGCTAGCACACTGGACTCACATTCTGGAGGACCACGGTTCAATCCCGCCTCCAGCCATCCTTTTCTAGGTTTTCCGTGATTTCCTTATATTGCTCCAGACAAATACCTGGATGATTTCTTTCGAAGGGCACGGCCGACTTCATTCCCCCTTGTTCTCTAATCCGATGAGACCGATGACCTCTCTGATTGGTCTCCTCCCTCAGACAACGCAAGCCTGTCTTTCTCTCCAATTTTTGCCCTCCACAGCTCCCTCTAGTACCATGGATGTTATTTCCTGATGTCTTAAAAGGTTTCTGTCATTCTGTCTCTTCTCCGTGTCAGTGTTTTCCACATATTCCTTTCCTCTACTTACAATCTGAATAATGGTTCAAATGGCTCTAAACACTATGGGACTTAACGTCTGAGGTCATCAGTCGCCTACATTGAGAACTACTTAAACCTAACCAACCTAAGGACATCACACAGATGCCCGAGGCAGGATTCGCACCTGCGACCGCAGCAGCAGCGCGGTTCCGGGCTGAAGCAACTAGAACTACTCGGTCACAGCGGCCGGCTTACAGTCTGAATAAATCCTCTCATTATTCAAAATGTATCAAAGCGAATAAAATCCTCGAGCTTTCGGGAGCCGCACCTCAATAAGCTCCACAACAAGTGTCCCACATCGCTCGGTCTATAGGGCACAAAACTTTGGATACACACATGTCATCATCAGCAGCATTGCCCATCTGTCATCCACTTCTGGATATAGGTCTTATCCAAACTCCTCACTGCGTGACGATCAACAGATTACCGCAACTGTTTGTCCTGCTTAGCTGGCCTGGGTGGCCGTGCGGTTCTAGGCGCTACAGTCTGGAGCCGGGCGACTGCTACGGTCGCAGGTTCGAATCCTGCCTCGGGCATGGATGTGTGTGGTGTCCTTAGGTTAGTTAGGTTTAATTAGTTCTAAGTTCTAGGCGACTGATGACCTCAGAAGTTAAGTCGCATAGTGCTCAGAGCCATTTGAACAATTTTTGGTCCTTCTTATTTCCTTGTTTCGTCAATTCGTCTTCAATTACGTCGAGCTGTAGCTCTGATCACTACGGACGCAACACAGAATCTCCTCAGTCGATATCACGACAGTTAATATTGCTCTATGCCCTGACTCTCTCCCTTTCAGTTTCCTAATACTCACTATCACTTTCTCAACTCCACTCTCCTCTCTTTTACATTTCTTTTCTTTTTGTTTTTCTTACCTTTTTTGTTATATCCACCATGAATCTTTCCACTGATCGTTGGATAATCCTGAACTGGTTGCGCATTTAACGTTCATGTTTCACTTTTTTAAGTTAGAACCGCCGACAAGGGAGTCTGCAGAAATGTATCCAGGAGAAGTGGGATAAGACTGCAAAATTTCCATCCTTACTTTCTTGAGGTAGTCAGTCTCGAGACTTTCATGCCACAAGAACTAAACGTTACAGTGACGCAAAAAACATACCATGATCCAGAGAAATGGTTGTTCACTCGTTTCTAGGGGTATATGAGAATTCTGCAATGAACTGCAACTATGCGTTAAAGATTCCAGTCGGGGGGGGGGGGGGGGGGGGAGAGAGTGAAAGTGACTCGTCTCCCCCCCCCCTCCCTGCCCCGCTCTTCTGGACTCCTATGAAAGACAGTATACACAGCACCAGTTTTCCAAACGAGCTCCACGGCATTTTACCCTCCTTCTTCTCCTTATTGTTTTCAGTTGGCCTAACTATTCATATTTGTCAACTGCTGCCATGTCTTTATTATTATTATATTATTATTATTATTATTATTATTATTGTTTTTTCCCTACCGGCAGATGCATTGTCCGGTATTTTGTTCTTGATGTAATTAACTTGCAGTCCTACTGTCATAAGCGTCCTGTTAAAAAATCAAAATCAAATCCGTGTGAAATCTTACGGGACTTAACTGCTAAGGTCATCAGTCCCTAAGCTTACACACTACTTAACCCAAATTATCCTAAGGACAAACACACACACCCATGCCCGAGGGAGAACTCGAACCTCCGCCGGGACCAGCCGCACAGTCCTTTACTGCACCGCCTAGGCCGCTCGGCTAATCCCGCACGGCTGTCCTCTTCGTACATCAATTGCTTATGTTCTTCTGGCTCTGAAGCACATCGGAGCTGGTTCAAATAAGATCCGTTCATGAATATTGCTCTTCTACCCGAGTGTAACGATTTGCAGGTACTGTGTTCTCTAGAAGACATGCGACACAGCGTACATAGAAGAGCGGCGAGCTGCCTACGACACAGGTGCAGCTTAAAAAAAGTCTACAAAAGATTTCGCCCTCGATAAGAAGTGTTTCTCGTATCTACCGGACGTCGTACAAATACTTCTCGAGTGGGCATTCATCCGCCACACATGCACACAAGCAAACACGCGGCTCCACTGAGTTCTCAGTTAGTTACTTAGTTAGTACCACAACACAGGGGAGTGCCTCAACGAATGTCTCAGAACCCATCTGCAGTTGTCTCTAAAAAGAGTCCAACTAGCCATTATGTAAGTGTATTAGTCATCGTTCACTGGACCTAAGACTGTGTCATAGTTTAAAGAGAGATCAGTGCAGATGAACACTGATCACCACGCACCGCCCCCATACTCCAGTTACAAACTGAAAAAGTTTGTCGATAAATTATCGTCCATTGATACAAATCTGTATTTCCATCTGCTTTTGCAGTAGCTGCTGCGTATTTGGCTCTGCGGCTACTCTGTACAGTTACTGCGTGTAGGCAGCCCCCTCATAATGGCAACTACACTGGCGTGGCCGGCCGCGGTGGTCTAGCGGTTCTAGACGCTCAGTCCGGAACCGCGCGATTGCTACGGTCGCAGGTTAGAGTCCTTTCTCGGTCATGGATGTGTGTGATGTTAGTTAGGTTTAAGTAGTTCTAAGTTCTAGGGGACTGATGACTACAGATGTTAAGTCGCATAGTGCCCAGAGCCATTTGAATCATTTGAACACTGGCGTGCAAAACTTAAGGACGAAAGTTAATTTCGCACGATGTGTCACTGCCAAGTAACAAAGCTAGTTGAAACTGGGATCATATGTAAAAGGAACCGCTACATTAAAGTACAGTACAGTACAGTACAGTACAATAGGTAACTGACAGAAATACGCAGTGAGACGAAAATAAATGACACATTTATTCAAAAGACAATAATCACACTAAAGTCATCGCGATTCATGATGCTCATCTGGGCATTACAGACGACGGGGCAGTGGAAAGGACAGTGATGGTTCTTAATAGGATATGTGATCACCATGGTCTGAAACATGCTGGCAAGGGGTTCTTGTAATAGGGCGCTCCATTCTTCCACTAGCGCGGTTGAAAATCCGCTGGAGGGTCGCTGGTGCTTGTGGACATTCTGCAATTAGTCTCCCAACGCACCCCAACGGGATTTAAGCAGGGGCAACGCGCAGTCCGGTCCATTCGCTGAATACCATCTCACTCCAACGGCTCCCCCACCTACACGGTTCGATACGGTTGCGCACCGTCAGCGATAAAAACGAAGTCGGGTCCGAATCCACCCCTGAAAGACGCACTCGGCGATCAAGTCCCTTGTCACAGTAACGCTGACTAGCCAGTGTACCGTGTTCAAAGATATGGAGATCAGCACGCCCATGCAACATTATGCCTTCCCACACCATTGCTCATGGACCATCAAAACGATTGTTTCCGACATCGCAGGACGTACCCTCCTATTGGGAGAAAAGATAAGACGTAATGCACCCAGGAGCACTGTCGAACATGATAGTTTTGATGGTCCATGTATTATGGTGTGCAGAGGCATAATGTTGCATGGGGGTACTGACCTCCAGGTCTTTGAACAGGGTACACTCTGGTCAGTGTTACTGTGACGCTGTACTCGTTCCCAGAGTGCGCCTTTTCAGGGGTGCGTTCGGCCCTGACTTCGTTTTTATCGCTGACAGTGCGCAACCGTATCGAACCGTGTAGGTGAAGGAGCCCTTGGAGTGAGATGATATTCAGCGAATGGGCTGGACTGCGCGTTTCCCCGACTTACGAGGCGCGTTTTTTAGGTAAGTACCATTTTGCCACACCGCGGCCACAGCGCTGCGGTCGGCGTTCTGCGCATGCGCAATGGGTACCTGAATCTGTTGACTACGCACTGACGCCATTACAGTTTGATTCTTCCTTGTTTACGTTGTGTACTGTGTGTTTAAGATGCCTCCTATAATCGTGAGTCCCGCCGACTGTGAAGTACGGTCTGTTATAAGATTTCTTAGTGCTAAAGGCCTAAAAGTAATCGATATTCATCGTGAGATCTGTGCAGTTTACGGACAAAACATTATGAGTGACGGAATGGTAAGAAAGTGGGTGAGAGCATTTAAAGATGGCAGTACAAATGTGCATGATGAACAATGGAGTGGGCGTCCTTCGGTCGTAAATGAAAGTTTGGTGCAGGAAGTGGGCAATAAGGTGAGAGAAAACAGATGCTTTATGATTTCCTCCTTGCGGGATGACTCTCCTAACGTTTCTCGTAGTGTTTTGTATGGCACTGTGACTGAGGACTTGAATTACCGAAATTTGTGCGCACCATGGGTACCGAAAATATTGACGGATGTGCACAAAACCATCCGTTTAGACAGTTCACTGACTTTCCTTGAGCATTACCACAAGGACAGTGATGATTTCTAAAGTCAAATTGTTATGGGCAATGAAACATATGTGGCCTACGACACACCGGAATCAAAGCAGCAATCCATGGAATGGCGGCATTCAGATTCACTCAGAAAAGTTTAAGCAATCAATTTCTGCCCGAAAAATCATGTGCACAGTTTTTTGGGACAGAAAAGGAGTACTACTTGTGGAATTTCTGCCTCATAATGAGACAATCAATGCAGCAGCTTACTGTAAGACATTGCACAATCTGCGCCATTCCATTCAGAACAAAACAAGTGGCAAGTTGAGCCACGGCATCGTTTTGCTGCAAGATAATTCCTGTCCGCATGTGGCTAATGAGACCAAAGATCTCATCACATATTTTCGATGGGTAACTCTAGATCATCTTCTGTACAGCCCTGATCTTACGCCCAGTGACTACCATCTGTTTCTGCACTTGAAGAAACACCTGGGCAGTCAGCATTTTCAAGACGATGACGAAGTCAAAACAATGGTGATGGAGTGGTTAACAAGTCAGGTAGCAGGCTTCTCTGAGGAAGGTATTCAAAAACTGGTACAACATTATGACAAGTTCCTCAATATTGATGGAAATTATGTAGAAAAGTAGATTAAGGCACAGGATATCATGTAAAAATAAAATTGAGATATTTTAGCATGTCCTTTTTGAAATTACTTACTTTAAATTATTTACTTAAAAAACACGCCTCGCAAATCCCGTTCGGATGCGCTGGGGAGACTTATTGTAGCACATTCACAGGCACCAACGACCCTCCAGCAGTAGTCAAGCGCTGTGGTGGAGGAATGAATCGCCCTACCACGAGAACTGTTTACCAGCCCACTGGCCAGCATGGGAGGACACTGCAGACCGTGCGTAGCTGCCCGTGGTGATCACACAATGTATTAAGATTCATGTCCTGTAGTTTGTAATGGCCATGGGGGCATCATGAATGACGGTGACCTCAGTGTGATTACTGTCTTTCGAATAAAACATTTATTTTTCTATATCTTTTAGTTGCTTCTGTAGCTCTCTCCACGTCTAGTCCGAATTACATCGAGCTCAGTCACTTGGCAACGGCACATCACATGGAAATTACTTGCGTCCTTAACCTTTCACTCCAGTGTGTTTCAGTAGTAAGGGGTTGCCTTCCTCCCGTATTTGTATGCACTACTGGCCATTAAAATTGCTACACCAAGAAGAAATGCAGATGATAAACGGGTACTCAGTGGACAAATATGACATGTGATTACATTTTCACACAATTTGGGTGCATAGATCCTGAAAAATCAGTATCCATAACAACCACCTCTGGCCGTAATTACGGCCTTGATACGCCTGGGCATTGAGTCAAACAGAGCTTGGATGGCATGTACAGGTACAGCTGTCCATGCAGCTTCAACAAGATACCACAGTTCATCAGGAGTAGTGACTGGCGTATTGTGATGAGCCAGTTGCTTGGCCTCCATTGACCACACTTTTCAATTGCTGAGAGATCTGGACAATGTGCTGGCTAGGGCAGCAGTCCAACATTTTCTGTATCCAGAAAGGCCCGTACAGGACCTGCAAGATGCGGTCGTGCATTATCCTGCTGAAATTTAGGGTTTCGCATGGATCGAATGGAGGGTAGAGCCACGGGTCGTAACACATCTGATATGTAACGTCCATGGTTAAAAAAAAAAAAGTTTCAAATGGCTCTGAGCCCTATGGGACTTAACTTCTAAGGCCATCAGTCCCCTAGAACTTAGAACTACTTAAACCTAACTAACCTAAGGACACCACACACATCCATGCCCGAGGCAGGATTTGAACCTGGACCTTAGCGATCGCGCGGTTCTAGAGTGTAGCGCCTAGATCCGCTAGGCCACCCCGGCCGGCAACGTCCACTGTTCAAAGTGCCGTCAATGCGAACAAGAGGTGACAGAGGCGTGTTGCCAATGGCACCCCATGCCATCACGCCAGGTAATTCGCCAGTATGGAGATGACGAATACACGCTTCCAACGTGCGTTCACCGCGATGTCGCCAAACACGGATGCGACCATCATGGTGCTGTAAACAGAACCTGGATCCATCCGAAAAAAATGACGTTTTGCCATTCGTGCACCCAGGTTCGTCGTTGAGTACACCATCGCAGGCGCTCCTGTCTGTGATGCAGTGTCAAGGGTAACCGCAGCCATGGTCTCCGAGCTGATAGTTCATGCTGCTGCAAACGCCTTCGAACTGTTCATGCAGGTGGTTGTTGTCTTGCAAACGTCCCCATCTGTTGACTCAGGGATCGAAAAGTGGCTGCACGATCCGTTACGGCCATGTGGATAAGATGCCTGTCATCTCAACTGCTAGTGATACGAGGCAGTTGGGATCCAGCACGATGTTCCGTATTACCCTCCTGAACCCACCGATTCCATATTCTGCTAACAGTCATTGGATCTCGACCAATGCGAGCAGCAATGTCGCGATACGATAAACCGCAGTCGCGATAGGCTACAGTCCGACCTTTATCAAAGTCGGTAAAGTGATGGTACGTATTTCTCCTCCTTACGCGAGGCATCACAACAACGATCCACCAGGCAACGCCGGTCAACTGCTGTTTGTGTATGAGAAATCGGTTGGAAACTTTCCTCATGTCAGCACGTTGTAGGTGTCACCACCGGCGCCAACCTTGTGTGAATGCTCTGAAAAGCTAATCATTTGCATATCACAGCATCTTCTTCCTGTCGGTTAAATTTCGTGTCTGTAGCAAGTCATCTCCGTGGTGTAGCAATTTTAATGGCCAGTAGTGTATTTGGTCCCAAGTTCATTTGGTGAATACAGACCCTCTTGTAAATCTGAGAAAATAACCTTTGTGAAACGGAGTCACCTAGCTTACCTCTGCTCTCAATTCCGAACTTTTCAGCCATTTGATCAATGAAATTGAAATAATAGCTCATAAATCCAGAGTTCAAGAATTCGGATAACTGTTCGGGGTTTTACTTTCTCAATTTCATTCCTTGACGTTCTTCAACCGAATGAACAGAGTGGTGTTGTTAGAACTCAGTGGATACCGCAGTAACATTCAGTAAAACATTAAAGTTTGCAGGGAAATGATCTCTATATACAGAGTTTGCAAGAACTAATTGTTCTAGATTCCGAGTGTTTAGAGGAGAAGCAAAGAGACTCTTTTTGTGTGACAAAAGTGTTACGTGCACCATTTCCTCGCTAGGGGTCCTTGAAATTGTTGACGCCAGTGACGTCTCAAACTCGGGATGAATGTTTGCAAACTTCAGCTTCTGATACAATTGCACCAATTACCAGTCTGTAGTGTTGCCGTGACAAACAGTCGCCGTTTTCACATTTGCTTAATGGTCATATCACCCCACGTGTTGACATTCACCTGCGGGTGGTTAAGGCCAATTTTGCTCTTGACAGTGGCCTACAATGGATCACTTTTTTTCGATTTTCAACTGAATTATGGAACATCCTAGCTTTGCGATTGTTTGAGAGCTAATCATTACATTACCTGAGGATTCACCTGCAACGGTGCTAAACCGGTACTATTGTCAATAAAGAGCTACATAACTACTAAAGCGGCTTGAAGAGCCAGCCGCAGTGGCCGAACGCTTCTAGGCGCTTCAGTCTGGAACCGCGCGACCGCTACGGTCGCAGGTTCGAATCCTCCCTCGGGCATGGATGTGTGTGATGTCCTTAGGTTAGTTAGGTTTAAGTAGTTCTAAGTCCAGGGGACTGGTGACCTCAGATGTTAAGTCCCATAGTGCTCGGAGCCATTTCAACCATTTTCGGCTTGAAGAGTCTTCACTCACTACGAATCCCACCAATTCATAAGAACTTTTTTAGTAAAACAGGGTTAATGAGTCTTAAATATTAACAGCAAAGAACTCTTCAAACTGTCTTGTGATGAACATTGTTTTCGAGATGTTGCCACGTGTCCACCACGTTCTCCTGACCTCACTCCTATGGATTTCTTTTTGCGGTGCTGGATGAAGCTTTTGGTGTACGAGACACTGGTAGACGCGCCAGAAGAGCTAATTGTCCATTATTCGTCACACATCGGAGTGTTTTGAGCGTTTGAGACAGTCGTTTGCATGCAGATTCCATTTGTGCATTAATGTAAACGGACGACATTTTCCGCGATACCACTAAAATAATATTCATCACACGGCACTTTTAACACTGTTCAGAGACAGCGTCAAAACTTTCAAGGAAAACGGTGCACCTGTGACGCTTTAGACACATAAAAATGTTTCTTTTTATCTCATCTAAACACTCAAAATCTTTGAGTACGTAGATTTTTTTACATCCTGTATATAAGCAACTTCTTCGTCCTCTTGTACGTGCAGAAATAGCTCCACGACCTTTTTATTTTCCTCTTTTTGTCACCACGTCGACCTTCAGTAAGTCTACGTAACTCTGGCACACCAAGGACTTCTACAGTCCGTCTTCCTTCTCTGCTAAATCACACACCACGTCGACTAACAGAGAGAACGCGTGAAATTACTACAGAGTATGCAACCAGTGCCTTGTGCTAAAGCTTTATGCGATCACAAATATCGAACTATGTTAGCGAGTCCCCGCCATTCGTCTCTACGTTACAGGTAGCAGGCTCGCTCCACGCCCCAAAACATTGGAAACATTACTCCGCGGTTACGCGCAGGGCATCACGCTATGTCGGACAACAGAAGAGTCGTTCTCTGCTTATGTAATCGCACCCTGACAGCAAAGCACTCTTCCTGTTGTAGATGGCAATTTTTCTGAACAAGAACCGCCTCGTCTCCCTCCCCAGTTGTCTTCTTGAGGCTGATGTTTGACTTTTAGAGTACTGGATGTAGACGTTTCAACTCCTGGTGTGGACGTATTTGTTTTTTATTTGCTATTTTTTGTCTGCGAGGTGCGGTGTCTAGCTTCTGAATCGTCATATAGGAATTGCAGCAGGTATTATACAAAACAAGTACAGTCACATAACAAAAGCAGCGGCCGTTTTAATCATTGAATTTCTAAGGAAGTACTTTACCTTTAAGCCTTCATTCTGCTATCTTAGCACGCACGGCACACCTCCATACTTTCCTGTCCTCAGCCAGCACAGCTTCTACACCTCCCGCCCCCCCCCCCCTTTTTTTCAGGTGCACCTTTTCTCTCAAAGTAAGCAGTAGCAGAGTTTGAGAATTACCTAACACGCGTGTTCCTGTCTCCATTTCTGATATTAATCTCTAAGTTTATGTAACGGACGTGACAGTGACGAGATTTGTAGTTCGTGCCAGTTGATGTGACAAAAGGTAGAAAGGTACACCGCCGTCTGAGTTCGACTGTAGTAGGAGACATATGATGTTTTCCTCCATTCAGTAAAAGACACGGAGAGGGCGGTGCGTGGTAAGAGAAAAGAGTGAGCCCTTACAGGCATAGTATGTCTGTAAAAACTGAATAATAAAAACGATAATATTAAGTAAGTGCACGTGATTTGTAAATCGCTGCTTAACTATTAAGAATACAGATGCCGCACAACAGAGACTCCAAATAAAAACAAATATACATCACGTACAGTTGCTTTGCAAACTCTCATAGCAATCGGAAATGGGAATAGACTCCTAAATTGTGTCATCTAATGCATGAAAAAATTTAACTGGCGCGATTTTTAATTATTTGAATCACTAATGAAAACTGCAATAGGCTTTCCAGGATTACGCGTACGCGTCACAACGCCGCCAACTCCCTCGCCACAAATACGGGTAGCAAGACACATGATTCCCAAGTTTCATTGTAACTGTTGCTGTTATTCTAGTAATGCCCTGCAACGTAGACGCATACATTCGTTTTTATACCAGCGCTTTTTTCTTAACCTCCAAATTGGTTGAGAAATAGAAACGAGAGGGAAGAACAAAAATGTTTCATTTGTAACATATAGCTGCACCTTGCAGATACTTCTCTACAAAGTCGCTGCTCCGACTTCGGCATTTTGTCGTAGCGTGGTAACAATTTTCGAATACCTTCGTCATGGAAGGCAGTCGCCTGAGAGTTCGTCCAGTTCTCTGCGCTGCTCTTCAGCTCGTTGTGTGTAACAACATATTTCATATGAGAGAAGAGACGAAAATCACCGGTAGCCAAGTCGATGCCTTATGGTGGGTGATCAAGCAGTTCCTATGGAGAATGCTTCGTTGCTTCGACAGTGTGAGCTGAGAACTGTCACGAAAAAAGCAATGCACGGCAGTTACGTTATGTGGGTTGCATGAAATCAGGCGAAACCTCTCAGCAAGCACCTCACACTTGGCGGGAGACACTATTTTCTAGGTATCTGTACGTGCTTATTGTACCCTCAGAACTGAGAGGTACGACATGACGCGAAAGATGGGTATACTAGAAGCACTGTGCAACACAATTGTTTAAAGTTTTGCCGGATTTTGACTGTATTTTAAATTTTGCAACCGATCGAAGGTTGGAAAAAAATGGCCGTCGTACATACAAGGAGGCTTCTCGATGTCTGTGGAGAAGCATACGCCGTACAATTCGTACTCAAAGCTATGAGCAATTTATGCACTATATTTCATGCAAACAAATATTTTCAGAATTATTTCTTTATAATACACTGTAAGTCGGATGAACGTAGAACTAACTAATTCGTTCGTAAAATTACCGTAGAACTGAGATTTGATGCAAATGCTTCCTCTGAAAGAAGCGCACAGATCGCAGAATGCACGAAACGGTTCAGCTTGAACCAAGTGAGACAGCATAGCAACTTCGGAAACGCCGTACTTTCTCTACTCCTCGCCGGCAGCTCCGCTAAGCGAATGCGTCGAGGGGAGGTGGCTTAGTGCTTCTTGTACCCGAGATTCTTACGTGCCTCTTCCAGACTTCCATTTCTCGTCACAGCTGCTTTCTAAAGGTCGTTCCCAAAAACTTCGGCGTTAATTATTGACTAAACTGTCATACGCATCCCCAGAAAAGGTGGTTGTTCCCAACTGAAAATCTGCGAGGGGGTCCATCCTTTGCAGACGTCGGGTCGCCTGCGGAAAGGAAGCGGGGAGACGTTTCGGAAGTGCGAGCCTGCCATCGTCAGCAGCAGGCGAGCCCGTCCACTCCTGGCTGTGAATGGAGCAGCAGATAAGGAGGGCGGGCTGTGAAAGGCCGGACTGCGGGCTGCCGGCTGCCGTCTGCCGTCTGCTGGCGTTCTGCGGAGGCACTTGGCACGCGTACTAATGACGCCTGTGGCGAATTGCAGAGCGGCTGAATAGACGGCAGCAGCCGTCGCACCTGCCTTCTAGAAACCCACCTTTGCCCTCAACGGACAACTCTGGCCTCTATCTGTCCCTGTCTCTGTCGCCTCTGTGCTGCTGTGGGACCTTCCGTTCCCTTATACACTCTGAGATTTGATGCACACGCTTCGTCTGAATGGAGCACATAAATCGCTACACCAAGAAGAAATAAAAATGATAACGGGTATTCATTGGACAAATATATTATACTAGAACTGACATGTGGCTACATGTTCACGCAGTTTGGCTGCATAGATCCTGAGAAATCAGTACCCAGAACAACCACCTCTGGCCGTAATAACGGCTTCGATACACCTGGACATTTAGTCAAACAGAGCTTGGATGGCTGCCCATGCAGCATCAACATGATACCACAGTTCATCAAGAGTTGTGACTAGCGTATTGTGACGAGCCAGTTGCTCGGCCACCATTGACCAGACGTTTTCAATTGGTGAGAGATATGGAGAATGTGCTGGCCAGGGCAGCAGTCGAACATTTTCTGTATCCAGAAAGGCCCGTACAGGACCTGCAACTTGAGGTCGTGCATTATCCTGCTGAAATGTAGGGTTTCGCAGGTATCGAATGAAGGGTAGACCCACGTGTCGTAACACATCTGAAATGTGACGTCCACTGTTCAAAGTGCCGTCAATGTGAACAAGAGGTGACCGAGACGCGTAACCAATGACACCCCATACCATCACGCCCGGTGATACGCCAGTATGGCGATGACGAAAACACGCTTCCAGTGTGCGTTCACCGCGATGTCACCAAACACGGATGCGATCATCATGATGCTGTAAACAGAACCTGGATTCATCCGGAAAAATAACGTTTTGCCATTCGTCCACGCAGGTTCGTCGTTGAGTACACCATTGCAGGCGCTCCTGTCTGTGATGCAGCGTCAAGGGTAACCGCAGCCACCGTCTCCGAGCTGATAGTGCATGCTGCTGCAAACGTCGTCAAAGTGTTCGTGCAGATGGCTGTTGTCTTGCAAACGTCCCCATCTGTTCACTCAGGAATCGAGACGTCGCTGCACGATCCGTTACAGCCATGCGGATAAGATGCCTGTCATCTCGACTGCTAGTGATACGAGGCCGTTGGGATCCAGCACGGCTTTCCGTATTACTCTCCTGAACCCACCAATTCCATATTCTGCTAACAGTCATGAGCAACGCGAGCAAAGATGTCGCGATACGATAAACCGCAAATGCGATAGGCGACTTTATCAAAGTCGCAAACGTGATGGTACGTATTTCTCCTCCTTACACGAGGCATCACAACAACGTTTCACCAGGAAACGCCGGTCAACTGCTGTTTGTATATGAGAAATCGGTTGGAAGCTTACCTCATGTCAGCACGTTGTAGGTGCCGCCACCGGCGGCAACCTTGTGTGAATGCTCTTCTTCCTGTCGGTTAAATTTCGCATCTGTAGCACGTCATCTTCGTGGTGTAGCAATTTTAATGGCCAGTAGTGTATTCCCCCGCACATATTTTGTGTGTTGTTCAGCAACTATAGCTTTGGCCAAGCGTAATGACAGGTGTCTGCAAGCGCGCCGGTGTGCCCGTACTTGTGCCTAGTCTCGCCTAGAGCTGTCCCTCTAAAACTCGAAAATGGCAGTGCTGTGCGTCCGCAGATACCTAATTCGAGCGCCAGTAGTGTACCAGTAACAAGGCGGTGTGCAGATTATGGCGCAGGTCTTGTTTTCCACTCCTTGTTGAGTTATTAGTTTCGGCAGTTTGACTGGAAATAAGAGTGCATCTCGTGGTGTTATTTACTGAGTGGAAGTGTTAGCGTAACTTGGAAATGAAAAAGCAGCAAGAAAGAAAGATTTCCCATGTCCCAAGTCCAAGAAGACACACTTTGACAGTAGGGAGAATGTTCCGAAAAAGTTAAACTAGTTTCGATGGCAAAGAAAATCCATAATCTAAAGTGTCTATAAATGTGTAAAACTCCTTACACACAATTATGCTGAAGTGTTAGCATGTATATGCGCCCTCATTAGGAAATATTTGCATAAAATAGACAGACTCAGTAACGATGATATCAAGAAATGCGGTGATATGTTATCGAAAAAACTACTATTGTAAGAAAAAATTTTGCTGCTGAACAAACTCTATTGCAGTGCGTGGCGTTGTTTTAAGAAGTATCTAGTGAACGTGTCGTGAGGGAAAACACCCAACGTTCAATTTTCCAAGGAAAAACATTAAACCATACGTTGGATACTTCCAATTGTAAAACTCATAGACTACCCACCTCCCAACATCTTTTGATAAGTTGTTTAGTTTGATTAAAGAGCTCAGATAAACTGCGGAAGAGATGCACACAAAGGTGTTCGCCTATTTTGTTTTTGACCGTTTGAGGATTTTCAGTTTCCTGTCTGATGTCCACTGACAACCTATTATATGCTTTTGTACAAGAATATAAAACTCCATTCTCAGTTCTACAGAGCGATGCATGTTCTATACGGTAAGTATTTTGCTACTAGTGTTGTGATTTCCAGTTGAATAGTTCGTTCTAAATTCGCTCTTGTTGTTAGATACAAATATTAGACTGTAAAAGCATTGTCACGTAAGCTTAGGAAACCCTAGGACCCGGAAGCAGCTTCTGCGAGATGTACCGTTAGTGTGATATACTCCTGGAAAGAGGTCCGTTATTTTGTACGGAAACGCGCAGCGCCTAAGCGGAAGAAAGCATCCGAGGTCAATGAGATAAAGACAAGGCTAAAGACGGAACAGCTGGGGAGCGCGAGAGATGAACGGCCAGCACTCTGGCGCCATCCGCGAGCATGGCGCTCTCTGGACAATACCTCAGCAGTGTTCAGCGTCTGCTCAAACACCACCACTCACATTTTCTGTGTTCTTCTTTATAATCACCTGCTTCTTGTTCTTCTTCTACCACCTGCCTTGCGTGAGCAGCCGGCCGTGGTGGCCGAGCGGTTCTAGGCGCTACAGTCTGGTACCGCGCGACCGCTACGGTCGTAGGTTCGAATCCTGCCTCGGGCATGGATGTGTGTGATGTCCTTAAGTTAGTTAGGTTTAAGTAGTTCTAAGTTCTAGGGGACTGATGGCCTCAGATGTTAAGTCCCTTAGTGCTCAGAGCCATTTGATCCATTTTGGGTAAGCAACACAAATCTGAAGCACAGAAGGTTACATTAAAGCAAGCTCTCGTTGGAGTATTTAATAGTACGATTTGACTGAAGCGCAAAGCCTGTAAACTTGTCAGCTATACGTAATTTGTGTCTGACTTGGAAAACAGCACTTAATTACCGGAACCCAGCCCCCCTCCACCACCTTCCTCCTCCGTACAACTTCACTCTGTCAGTACCTGTCCCCTACCTTTCACATTTCACAAAATTTGCATACTTGCTGGACTAGCACTCCTGGAAGAAAAGGTATTACGGAGAAGTGCCTTTGCTGCCTGACTATGACATTTTTCCATAATGAATTTTCACTCTGCAGAAAAGTTCGCGCTCTTTTTGAAATTTCGTGGCACATTAAACCTGCGTACCGGGTCAAGTCATAGGAGAAGCTGTAACGGACCAATACTACAGACGGACACTTCGGGACAAGTTCAAAAGCGATCTGCAGCCACTCGTCCATTTTTAAGTAGTGCGGAAGCTTAGGGACCGATGACCTCAGCAGTTTGGTTCCACTAAGACCTTACCACAAATTTCCATTTTTCTAATACATGAATACATTTTTAATATATAAAGAGGAATCTCGAAAAATTCTTGAGAATTTACTTCATATTTTACAGCACATTCGTATGGACATGGCGATTTTTTGAAATCATAATGTATAGATTTTTTGTTTTTTAACGAACTGTGAGAAAGAAAATGCCGTGCTTTGCTCTGTTGTGAGCGTGTGTGGGTTCTGTTTTCTTTCTCGCAAGCATTTTCAACTACGATGGTCAGAAACAACAAAGGACTTGAAAGAGCAGTTGAACGGAATGGACAGCATCTTGAAAGGATGGTATGAGATGAACATCAAGAAAAGCAAGACAAAGATAATGGAATGTAGTCGAACAAGTCAAGTGATGCTGAGGAAATCAGATTAGAAAACGAGAAACTTGAAGTAGTACCTGGGCAGGAAAGTGACTGACTATAGCCGAAGTAGGCAGGGTGTAAAACGTAGACTGACAACGGAAAGAAAAGCTGTTCTGAAGAAGAGAAGTTTCTTAACGTCTGATACAGATTAAAATGTTATGAATATTTATCTCAAAGTATTTGTATGGAGTGTAGCCTTGTATGGAAATGAAGCGTGGTCGATAAAAAGCTTGGACAGGAACAGGATAGAAGGTTTCGAATTGGTGCTGCAGAAGAATGCTGAAGATTAGATGGGTATATCACGCAACTAATGAGGATGTACTGAGTAGAACTGGGGAGACAAGAAATTTGTGGCACAACTTGACCAAAAGAAGGAATCGTTTGATTGGACACACTCTGAAGCACCAAGGGATCACAAATTTAGTACTGGAGGGAAGTGTGGGAGGGTAAAAATCGTAGTGGGAGGTCAAGAGATGAATATAGTAAGCAAACTGAGAAAGATGTAGGTTGCAGTAGTTATTCGGAGATGAAGAGGCCCGCAGAGTAAGAGTATCATGGAGAGCTGAATCAAACATTTAAACCATTATAAAAATTGTTTCTTCTGCACACATTCTATTTCGTTATACACATTTGTAAACAAAAATTGTGCAGACAACAATGTGCTGTTTTATTTTCGTCCTCGTAGTCGGTTTTCACAGAAGACAGAAAAGTTTCATTTATGCCTCATGAGCTTATTATTAGAATACTACTATGGAATCTGAATTTGCAATAACAATAAACAAGGCTCGAGATTGGAGAGAGGGGGAGGAATAGATGGACAGAGGAGGAGGAGAGGAAGTGAAAAGAGACAAAGGGGAAAGAGGATAGACAGAAAGACGGCTGAAGAGGTGATGCACAGAGAGGGGGAGGAAGGAAGAGCAGATGGACCAGGACTAGAGAGGAGGAGATAGACAGCCAGAGGATGGAGAAGGAGATTAGGATATATATTCGATTCCCATATATATTTAGCTATTGAAAAGCATTGCCGAGTTCGCTAGTCTGTTTTATAAATGCTGTAATCAACATCTGCAAACAACTTGTTACAGAAGAGCAAAATTATAGATTATTACAAGAGTGCAGTGTTTGTGTAACAAACACTTTAGAATTATGAGCGGGAGCGATAAAATTCGTGGCTGTGTGCTAATATGGTCATCGACGGGAGAGCTACATCGGGATGGGCTTACAACGTGATGAAGTGATTTCGCTCCATAGGGCAACGTCAGTTGTCTAGCTTGAGGAAAACACAGGGAGGCGTAATGTGGAAGGGAGGCCTCGAACAGCAACAGGGAAACATTCATAATGATTCTAGGTCACCGCATGCTTAGTATATGTTCAAGGGTTGCACGATGACTAGAAACTTTAAATTTTAAACAGTTTCAAATGGAAGTGGTTGACATTGAAGAGTCATTTCAATTACACTGGAGCGCCAAAGGAACTGGTACAGGCATGTGTATTCAAATACAGAGATATGTAAACAGGCAGAATACTGCGCTGCGGTCGGCAACGTCTATATAAGACAACAAGAGTCTGGCGCAGTTGTTAGATCGGTTACTGCTGCTACAATGGCAGGTTATCAAGAATTAAGTGGGTTTGAACGTGCTGTTATAGTCAGCGCACGAGCGATGCGACACAGCATCTCCGAGGTAGCGATGAAGTGTGAAGTGTACCGTGAATATGAGGAATCCGATAAAACATCAAATCTCGACAACGCTGCGGCCGGGAAAAGATCCTGAAAGAACGGGGCCAACGACGACTGAGGAGAATCGTTCGACGTGACAAATTGCTGCAGATTTCAATGCTGGGCCGTCAACAAGCGTCAGCACCCGAACCATTCAACGAAACACCAGTGATATTGGGTTTCGGAGCCGAAAGCCCACAGGTGTACTTTTGCTAACTGCATGACAAAAGGCTTTACACCTCGTCTGGACCCGCCAACACCGTCATTGGACTGTTGATGACAGGAAAGCCCGGTCGGAGGAGTCTCGTTTCAAATTGTATCGAGTGGAGAGAACCTCATGAATCCAGGGAACCTGCATGTCAGCAGGGGACTGTTCAAGCTGGTGGAGGCTCTGTAATGGTATGGAGCGTGTTCCGTTGGAGCGATATGGAATACCTGATACTTCTAGATACGACTCTGACAGGTGACACATACGCAAGCATCCTGTCTTATCACCTACATCTGTTCATGTCCATTGTGCATTCCGATGGACTTGCGCGGTTCCATCATGACAATACGACACCCCACACGTCCGACATTGCTATAGAGTGGCTCTAGGAACACTCTTCTGAGTTTAAACACTTCCCCTGGCCACCAATCTCCCACACATAAACATTATTGAGCATATCTGGGATGCCTTGGAACGTGCTGTTCAGACGAGATCTTCACACTCTCGTACTATTACGTATTTATGGGCAGCCCTGCAGGATTCATGGTGTCAGTTCCCTCCAGCACTACCTCAGACATTAGTCGAGTCAGTACCACGTCGTGATGCGGCAATTTGCGTGCGCGAGGGGGCCCTACACGTTATTAGGCGGGTGTACGTCTCTTTGGCTCTTCAGTGTAAATGACTGTTACATGTGTTCTTAATTTATTGATAATAGTCTGAGCGGAGAAATGAAACCTGTCGCTATTATCTTTAAAGAACGGTTTGAGTTCTGTTTTAACAAAACTTACCCCTTAAACACATTCAGGTAAAAGTGCATTGGTTTGTATTTACTAGTTTCACTTTATTCTGCAGCTAAAAGTGATGTAAATTGTCGCAAGACGATCCCATTATCACAACTTCTTCGACTCCCCTCTGTTTGGTTTACCTTTCTTAAAAAATTTCACTTTCACGCTTTGTGAGTTTTTATGCGTCGCTCGAGTGTTTGTTGAAATATTCTGACATTCAAATAAAGAAACTCAGTTTACTGTTTTTAGTTGCTGCATCTTTCACGTTAATTATAGTTATGAGTGTTAAAAACGCGCGCTTATGCGTTAGTTCACGG
This sequence comes from Schistocerca gregaria, assembly GCF_023897955.1. Lineage (NCBI taxonomy): Eukaryota > Metazoa > Arthropoda > Insecta > Orthoptera > Acrididae > Schistocerca > Schistocerca gregaria. The sequence goes on along the minus strand of NC_064921.1, from coordinate 798,252,619 downwards.
TCTCTGCCCCACTGTCAATAACAGGTTTCCTCACCACGAGCTGACTGATAGTGCTCACACGACAGGAAAAACTGGTTTGATGCAGCGCTCTGCGCTAGCATATCCTGTGCAAGTATCTTCATCTCTGCATTACTACTGCAACCGACATCCCTCCCTACCTACTTCCTCTGTTCAGGCTTTAATCTTAAACTTTTACCACCCAAATTTCGTTCCATTAGGTAATTAACTATAACGTGTGACTACATGTGCGAATATATATCGCAAATCACTGTACAGCTCGTGGCGGTTGGTACTTTGGACCTATTTTCATTATTTTCTTTCGCATGCTGTTCGCGTACTCAGTGGGGGGGAAAAGTGAACTCTATATGCATTTGTACCCGCTCTAATACCTCTTTTTTTTATTCACAATCTCTATACACGATATACGATGGTGGCAGCAGAAAATTGTAAACATGGTCTCCAAGATGCATACCTTAAGGGCTATGACCACTTGTTCCTCTTCGCTACCGTGAAACACGTCTCTTCTACTAAATAAGTGGTCGAGCTCTTGATGCATTTTAGCGAACGGTTACCATTTTTCTCGTTTTGGGTCGTCCTCCTACCTACGGAAGTTTGTCGTCGGAGTTAAGGTTCACCTCGCGATTATCTATGATTTCGCTACGTGGGGACGAACTACAGTAAACGATATCTGTGAGAAGACTCAAAAAAGGTATATTTACAAGTGGCTGGAAGTGCTTTAAGCAGTTAGTTAGTTACATGTTCCGTAGATCATTTCAATTATTCTTTTATCGAAATGATGTGGGACGAGTCACTTTACAGGATATGTATTCATGCATGATTACGTTTGACATTAATGAACAAATTATTTTATTCCTTCTCATGTATCAACGCTTAAAACTTTTTTTCGCTACCTGTTTTTAAGTAGAAATTCGTCAATAGAACAGTAGGAATGGTCCATGAGAAACGATTTTAAATTAGGTTTAAAACTTGCTTCGCGATCCATCAGACATTTTATGTTATTGGGCAAATGATCAAAAATTTTTATTGCTGAGTATCGAACTCCTCTCTGAGCCAATGACAGCTTTAACAATGGTAATAAAGGTCATTTTTCCCTCTAGTGTTGTGAGTATGGACACTACTTTTTTTCTCAAATTATGATGGGTTATTTACGACCAATTCCACAAGTGATAATATGTATTGTGACGGCACAGTTAAAATGTCCAACTCCTTGAAGAGGTACCTACATAACACCTGCGGGTGAACACCACATATTACTTCTCGCTTTTGTGCAATCAATATTTTCTCTCTGAGTGATGAGTTACCCCAGAAAACTATTCCATAAGACATTCTAGAGTGGAAATACGCAAAATATGTCAAGGGGTTGCTATGTTTGTTTCCAAGATGAGCAATTATATGAAGAGCAAAAGTAGCTGAACTTAATTGTTTCAGAAGCTCAGTAATATGCTTTCTCCATTTCAAGTTTTCATCAGTGTATACACCCAAAAATTTGGAGCATTCTACCCTACTTATCGACTCCTGCACTTGTACTACATTAGTTGTTGGTATGATTCTACTTGTACAAAACTGAATGCAATGTTTTTTGTCAAAAAAAGAGTCCATTTTCAGACAATCACTTAATAACTCTTTGGAAAATATCATTTAATAACTTCTGTTGCATTCTCTCTAATAGGATTTATTACGGTAGTAGTATTTTCTGCAAAAAGAACAATTTTGCTTTTGAATGTGAAGCGGAAGGTAATTCAGATATACAAAGCATAGGAGTGGACTCAAAATTGAACCCTGTTGGACTGCCTTTGTGATTTTTAACCCAGTCATTAAAATTTTCTGCCTTTCCAGTTAATTGGTAGAGCACTTGTCCGTGACAGGCAAAGGTCTCCAGTTCGAGTCTCGATCCGGCACACAGTTTTAATCTGCCAGGAAGTTTCATATCAGGCGCACACTCCGCTGCAGAGTGAAAATCTCATTCTGGAATTGAAAGCATACTTGGGGACACACTGGCAAGTGCGAATGTCCTGTCTGTGACAGTGTTTTAGCTCCACGCTCAAGAGGGCGCACTTTGTGACCATCCTACAGGGTAGTAGGGAGGCAAGTGCGTAGATAATAGGGCCCGGACACGTTTCAAGTAATACGGATAGTGCAATTGTCGTGGACAGCATTATTGTCGCCTTGAGGTGAAGCCTGCCTAGGGTGTTCTCACTTATGCTTTCAGTCATTGAAACCTGCGCTGTCAAAGATCTTGCATCTTCATTTTCAGGTGGGTCCACCTCCCCTCCAACAGCATTTCTCGTCATATGTCCAGATGACCTTGTTTCTTATCATCTCAAGCATAGTTTCCTGCAATTTGTCCCCATGTAACACAAATTATTATCTTAATGTATTTCATTATGGTTGTAGTTGGCTGAATGGGGCACTGGATAGACAGTCAAACAAATTTATATTAGTTTTTTCCCTTTCACTTTTTCACGTACTTTCATACAAGCTGTACCGCCTTGTTACGACCCTACTTAGCGCGTTCCATGCCTGCTGTCGTGGCTGCTTGACAAGGGCTGCGAACACTGGAACAGAACTCTAGAAGTGGTCGCGCCGGCACATAGTATGCTTTCTTCTTTCCCAGAAACCTTCTAACAAATCAGCCTTCCATTCGCCTTAGCCCGTACAGGTTGCATGCGTTCGACCAGTTTCGTATCGGTTACGAGCATTACCCCGAAATACGTAACTGATGTGGCGTGATCCAGATGTTCGTCACTTAATGTTGGATACCATCGGGTTCGCTTAATTACGGGCTCAATAATGGATTTACCACGTTTAACGAGAGCTGCAATTTATTAGACAAAAGGCAAATTTTGTCCTGGCCTTTCTGCTTTTCACTAAGATCGTCAGACGACAAGAAAAACTGAGGTCTTCAGCACTAGTCATAATTTGATATTAAGTATACTTTGCAGAAATAGTCTGCAGTAGATGCTTCTTTCTGTTAGTCTATAACTTGAGTGGCTCCAAATCGGTGAAGGTTCTGCTTCGTGATCACATTTACGGAACCACACAGTGTGAATCAATGAACAATACTTCCCTGTGGACAACCACGCCGTTAATTATTCCTTGATGCATCAGATCGTCTCCTGCCAACCTACATCTTCTTTTAATCCAGGTGGTTACAATACATCCATTCTAAATGACACATCTTAGTACTCAAATCTGGTTCAGAGTCGAAGATTGTGTAAAATCTGTCCAAGATGAAGACTGCAGGCGACCTCAAACGTAGCCAGAAACACGTTCCGCATCGCCTCTAGTTGCGTTGTCCAGAGTGCTGTGAAATACGGTGCTGTTTGCTCCAGCGTCTCGAAACGGCGGCGGTGCAGACTTTTCGCGGGACCACGCCACCAGGAATGAGACCGGCTTCCCAGAAGTGCGTGTAGCTGCGTGCTGCGTGCCGGCTCCCGGAAGCCGGCGGCGCCTATCGCAGAGCCCTCTATCGGCGCGCCGCGGAAGCGCTGTTGCCACACGTAATTATTATGTAATCGCCGCGCGGCGGCGCCGCTATTAAAAATGTGCGCTACGGTATCGCTTCGACTACTATCTGGACCCGCAACGCACCGCAGGGCTGCCTGGCAATAACTGCACACGGAGACACCGATGTTCTCCAAAACACAGCGGCGTGGTCGACAGGGGCCAGCCACGTTCCGCGAGAGCCCAGACGTGGGACAGAGTTACTGTCTGACGTTCCACAGTTGATGGATATCCAGAATGAACAGATGCGTTGGGATTCCTGTTTCCAACCTAAAGCGTCCCGCAGACGATCAATTTTATTGCTCACCAATATTCGGCAATATGATCGATTAATGGCGTCCTTCCAGGAATTGAGCCGTTGTCCTTTTCATTTTGTCCACAATATTTCGACGAGCGAGTTTTGTTATATGTGCTCGCTGCCGGGACCCCAACCAGATTTTGGACCACTGTTGGTCTCGTGCCGCTTTTTATAGCTGACTTAGACTCCCGACGCCCAGTACACCCTTCCATAGTCTTTCGTTTCTGCACACCCCACACTGATATTCCGTGTTACGCACACTGCCAGTGATGTGTATGTGACAGTATGTGCTAACCGTAGCCCCTGCTGGCTTTATGAGGCGTTCAGTTTTCTGTGGCCCACGTTTTGCCCACACGCATCGCCACACATCTATTTCGGCTCGTACAGACTGCAGCTTCATGACTCGATAAACTGTGTACATGTAAAGCAAAAATTCCCGTCCTTTGCAGCTCTGCACTCATACCGTGCCATTTGACATTAGTTACATTCCATGTTTCCGTAAGAGCATGCAAAAATGTAAGAGGACATAAAAAATGCTCCACTGAACAATTTGAGGTAGGTAACTTGAGGTCGGAGAAGCCAGCTTAAGGAGATACGGAAGTAAACTTGTCTACCGTTTTGTCTAGCATTACTATTTTCCAGCTTATTTACAATTAACATGCGTACAAGTTTACACGCACGGTGCTGTTTATGTGCATGTACACTTTTTATTTCCTGCAAGGAAACGAGGAGGATGAGCCTGATTCCTAGGAAACCATTTTCCAAGTTTTGTTTACTTTCGAGCGGTTCTAGGCGCTACAGTCTGGAACCGCGCGACCGCTACGGTCGAAAGCTCTAATCCTGCCTCGGGAGCCGGCTGGTGTGGCCGTGCGGTTCTAGGCGCTACAGTCTGGAGCCGAGCGTCCGCTACGGTCGCAGGTTCGAATCCTGCCTCGGGCATGGATGTGTCTGGTGTCCTTAGGTTAGTTAGGTTTAATTAGTTCCAAGGTCTAGGCGACTGATGACCTCAGAAGTTAAGCCCCATAGTGCTCAGAGCCATTTGAACCATTTTTTTTTGTTTCATTACTTGTTCATTAGGTGACTCTGTTGTCTCCTATTTACATTGTCCCACGACAGAACTTGCTACGAATCAATGACCAAGGTATCCATTACTCGGTGCTATTCAAAGACGTATAGTACAATACGATGGAGCGGTACCAGTACAGTTACGCAAAACTTACTGATAAGTACCCTGTGTGTGAGGAAGTACTTTCCAACCCTCTCGCTGCTGTAAAGCTGTACAGGGAACGATTCCCTAACAGACATCGTCTGTCACGACGAGTGTTTATTTCTCTCGATCGACGATTGCAGGAGACTGGTTCTTTGGAAAGGAGAAACAAGAGACTGGGCAACATGAGGACTACACTAGGGATATATGTCAGTTCGCCGGTGTCATGGTTGCATTGAGGTCGATGGCCGTATGTCCAGCACAATTTGTAATATACAGTCGAAATGGTGCGTACATTGTGCCAATGATAGTATTTTCAGTTAACCGTAACTAACATATACAAAAATATATATAAAAAGTACACAGTAATGTGACCTTATCCCTATTATCTCCTTAAGCTGGCTTCTCCGACCCAAGTTGCCGCCGACCTCGAATAGTTCAGTGGAGCATCCTCTGTGTCCTGTTAAATTTTTGCACGCTCTTACGAAAAAACCTACCATACATTGTCCGCCGTCAACCAAGCATTCAGCGTAGCTCGACGGCTATTCAAATTTTACTTTGGCCTCAGCCCTGTATCTTTCGAAGATCTTTTATAAAATGCCTTCTATAAAACGTTTGACCCTCTGTTAGGGTACTTTCACAACAACTCTTTTAAACTTTTTGGTATTATCCGTGTTGTGGACGTCAGACATAGCGAAGCGATGTTGATACACAGATAAGGGTTTCGAGCGTCACGCCCTCGTCTTCAGACTGTCCGTGTTTTAATCTCGGCTAAATGCTGGATCTTGCACTTACTTTTTTGGCATAATACTACCATGCTGAAGGCGCCGCTTTCCACACTCGTGGCCAAGTACGTCACATCACGCTTCGGATGCCTTGCTGGAGTCGCAAAGTTACGAACCAGTGTAGCAAGACGTGGCGCGTAATTAGCAGGCTCCACTTGCAGTCGGTGCGGTGCCGAGCTGCAGCGCCGCGACACCAGAGAGGCCTGGCCTCGACACCGCACGCGGGCCACACCAGAGAGGAGCAATTTTGATTTTTGCTCTCGGATCACATCCTGCAAAGACACAGGCCACGTCAAAGTGTGAAGCTGCAGTGACGCCATTGCATAAAGACAGTAACACACATTTAAAAACACTCACGTTTAGAACATGAAGACCAACATAAATTTTATTCGTATATCTGTAAATTTCAATTCATAGCGCAGTTTGAGATATTTGAAACTAGACCCCACTATTCTGTGAATGTAAGAAGTAATGACATTTGCTAGAAGCTTAAATAACTATTTGCAGAAATGCTGTCATTTTCCTGAATGACTAAACTGGTAAATGCTGTTATTATTTTCGTGAATAATTCTTTCATAAGCTGAATAGTGTAGAAACCATTAAATATGTAGTGGAAGCAAATGGAGCATGTATAACAACATGCTTGTACAGGAGCTGCACATCAGGCAAAGACTATATTTTTGTAATAGCTTTGGGTACAGTAAGACTCTGGCGGTTTGTTGGTGTGTGATAAGATACACCAGGAGCAAGTGTTTCCGATGATAAAAGAATGCACAAGGGAAATTTACTTGGAAAATGGCAGTATTTGGGATATTAGAAGACGAGGAAGACACTATGGAATCATTGATGTGACATTGCCATAAAATGAACGATGAAGGACGTGAAGGTTGTCTACCACTAAAAAACAACGACAACAACCGAGCAACATGAGCCTTCTCTTTGTAAAGTGCAGTTTCCCAGGAAATAAGAATCTCTTTACTATCACTGTATATCCCCATCATTAAAATCAATAAAATGGATGCGCATGTTATCTGACTACTTTTTTACTCCTGTCACAAAACATTTGACACTGAATGCCATAAAACGTACTGTTTTACCATTGTAGAAAACTGACGAAATCAAAAACGGTACAGTACTCCTCGTATGAATAACTATATTCTGTAATTCATAATTGCAGGGAGCGGCACGTGAAACCAGCCCGTCGTACGCAACGATAATGTTCTAGTGCGTCCGCGCGCGTCGGTAATAATGGATAACGAGAAGCGCCGTCCAAAAAGTCGCGCAGGAACTATCATTTCGCCGGCCGCAGTGACCAAGCGGTTCTAGGCGCTTCAGTCCGGAACCGCTCTGCTCTTACGGTCGCAGGTTCCAATCCTGCCTCGGCATGCATGTGTGTGATGTCCTTAGGTTAGTTAGGTTTAGGTAGTTCTAAGTCTAGGGGACTGATGACCTCAGATGTTAAGTCCCATAGTGCTTAGAGCCATTTTTGAACTATAGATTTCCTCTGATGTACCGACACTACATGGAACTTGGTTGTTGTGTAAGGCAGCTGCAGCCGCAGACCAGTGAAACTTGTCGAAATCAGTTGAGAAAAATGCGTCGTTCTGTGAAGCCCTGTTAGTGTGAGACTCTGTTAATGCCTTATTCGCTACGCGAGCGACTTGCCACTGTTGAAGCGTCATTCGCTCTGGGTATTTTGTGAAAACAAAGAGTTTGTTTCAGCCCAAATTTCCAGGACGTTCTGTGCCAGAAACAAGCACCATACAGGAATTGATTGAAAAATGCCGGCGTACAGGATCGGTTCAAAATTCTCTCCAGCAACAGACCACCACCTGCCTACACACCCGAATTAAAGAGGCAGGTGCAGGAGATAACAAGAAGTCCTTCCTCGTAAGTCAACCAAGAGACTGAGTCGACAGGTTCGTGTGAGTGAGAGAAGTTGCAGACGTGTTTTAAGGGGACTGAAGTTAAAAGGGTACCGGATAAGTGTAGTGCAAGAACTGGAGGAGCCTGACCTGCAGAAGACAGTGGATTTCTGTCGATGCCTGTTGAGAAATGTTGCCAGTGCTGTCATGGACCGGTATTGGTCGACAGAAGATCCACACGCGATCCACCAGGTACCCGTACATGGCGAGATGATTGGTTGGTTGAAATGGCTCTGAGCACTATGGGACTAAACACCTGAGGTCATCAGTCCCCTAGAACGTAGAACTACTTAAACCTAACTAACCTAAGGACATTACTCACATCCATGCCCGAGGCAGGATTCGAACCTGCGACCGTTGCAACAGCGCGGTACCGGACTGAAGTGCCTAGAACCGCTCGTCCACAGCGGCCGGCTGAGAAGATTGGTGTTGGGTGTGCCATTTCCGCCGCACGTGATACAGGGCCCATATTCCTTGAGACGACAGTGAACAGTGTCGTGTATCTGGGAATCCTGGAGGAGTTTTATTCAAACTTGACAGAAGAGGATGGTCATTTATGTTAGGGGTCGGTTTTGCGTGCCACACCCCGTAGTAGTTTAGTAGTATGTGTGACAGAGTGAGTGGTTACTGAGTGTACAATGCCTGTAAGTCACTGCGTAGTCCAGAGCGACTTGATATAGTTTGGAAACTTTCTCCAACAATCCAATGCTGTCAAAGTTTTATTTATTACTGATTTCAAAATTGTCAGTACATCCGCAAGTAACAGAATTTTTCTGTGCATCTGAAATTAAGTTGTGCTACGGCGTTGGGTGAACCCATGCCCACGGTCTCACTTCAGCATAAATCGCTACTGCTAAATTAGAGAATCCCGACAGCTGAGTTATAAAGTGCAGACGATGCCGCACACTACAGAAATAATTTTGGATTCCACACCACATCTGTCCAGGTAGGTGAACTATAGTACTATCATTATAGTATTGTGGAGCAATCTTATACCCCGCCGGCGAAACATTGCACTTGACAGTTCGCCTTTTTCTAGTTAGGTTGGTTATACTGTAATAGCGATGTTGCAACAGCAGCCTCTATACACACAGCAGACGATACAGTTTTCCGTCCCGTCTCGTAAATGCAAGCGATTGAGCAATTACAGTGTATATAAACACTCGTTTTCAGTTTACTACAATGACAGGAAGTAAACAACCGTATAATAATGCATGTAAAAGCACAACAATGCGCACCCTTTCGATAACGGATCAAAGAAATACCAAAAACAAGCATCTGACGACTGGTATTTTAAAATCAATAATGTACGTAGTTTACAAAATAAATAATAACCAAGATTGCAATAAATAACCAATGTTAGTAATTTTTCACTCACCAATTTACAGCGATAATGGCGCAATTCCATCCAGCTCGCCATCGTCACTGTTGTCCGATTCATCGCCAAAGCCATCTTCATCGCCGTCATCAGCAAGACAAATCATTAATTGTTCATGGCTACTGATAATGCCTTCTATTGTCTGTGCTGCTCACATAAGCTTCTCGACGTGCTCTACTTTTTTTCTCCATGAGGCTGCATCCACAGCCACAAGAGCTTCACGCAACAGCTTTTCCGCCTCTGTTATTGTAAAGGACTTGTTGTTGTTCCTTACATACATTTTTACATCCCTCCATATTAACTCAAAAGAGTTGAAATGGCAGTAATATGGTGGCAGCCTTATTACAGTATGACCCTGCTCCTTGGCAATTTCGTCTACTACATATGTAGGTGTCGTAGGCTTATTTTCTTTAACAAGAGAATATAACAGAACCTTTGTCATACCCGTATCCGCTGCAATATTTCGAGCCTGTAACCACTGCACCATAACTTCTTTCCCATCATTTGTGGTTGGGGATTTGTTCTGTATCACCGAATGATATGGAGCATTGTCCATTACAATTGTTATAGGGGCAGGAAATTGTTTTAAAAGGTTCCTGAACCGCTCAACAAATCGTGTGTGATCCATATCTTCATGGTAATCACCAGTCTTTTTTGATCTAAAAACTAAAAGTGCGTCAGGGACAAAACCACTAGAGGAGCGTGCATGGACCACAACTAATCTAGCTCCTCTTCCCATCGGCTGATGGCCGCTACTGCTGGGTGTGTTATCCGTCCAACATTAACGTCCGGCATTAACCCACGTTTCGTCTAGCCAAATTATGGAATGAATGTCTCTGCCCACAATTTTGTGCAAGAAAATGCTACGAGCGGTAACAATATGTGCCCTCTCTAACAGTAATTTGCGTCCTTCTAGCGTTTTGTAACGGTAACCCATATTTTAGCACAATTTTTAGTGATTTTATACCACCCCTGAAGAGTTCTTTTAAAGATATTAATAACTTAGCTACAGTCGGATACTCTTTTCTGCTGTAGTAAGCATAAACATGCCTACGAACTGCATCAGTCTGTAAAGAATCTAAATCTGTGATAGGACTAGGCCGCTTTTTCTTCTCTCCCGGGGTTGATAAAAATGTATTATTTGATCCAGACAGCCCGGAATCATTACGGCTCACTTCAGTATCTTCCAAGTTTTGTAGTAATACTCCCTTACTTACTGCGGGGTTGGGTTCTTTGGGGAAGGAGACCAGACAGCGAGGTCATCGATGTCATCAGATTGGGGAAGGAAGTCGGCCGTGCCCTTTCAAAGGAACCATCCCGGCATTTGCCTGGAGCGATTTAGGGAAATCACGGAAAACCTAAAACAGAAGGGCCGGACGCGGGATTGAACCGTCGTCCTCCCGAATGCGAGTCCAGTGTCTAACCACTGCGCCACCTCGCTCGGTACTTACTCCGGTTCTTGCACTAATACCAAGAGTTTTCGACGTACGTTCCACCACTTTGTCGGCAGGAATTGATGGCTGTCCATGAAAGCTTACGTAGTTTTTCTCCTGTTCGTAAAACTCGCGAGTTGTGCGTAGAAACTTCAGTGCCTGGCTGTTTAGCGGCACCCCTCGACGCAAAGGATTGTCACTAGGTGAACGAAGTCCTTTCCGTGGCATTTTCCAAGTATGTAAACTCACAACGTAACAAAAGTCACGGCGATATAGCACACAGTACAACGAAAACACGCGGTAAACAACATACAATTCACGTTGTATACACATTCACTAAACAAAGCCGGCAACGCGGGAACTTTGACGTCACAGGACGTGAGTAACAGCAGTGCCCACTGCGCTGTCATTGGCTGGCGCCCCACGCTGAACGCCTAGCGCCTATCGTTCTTCACTTGTTACTCTGTTACGCTGCCAACTTCATACGCAAACGTCAAGTGCAATGTTTCAGCGGCCCGGGTATAGGTAGAACTGCTTAAGCCTAACTAACCTAAGGACATCACACACATCAGTGCCCAAAGCAGGATTCGAACCTGCGATCATAGCGGTGGCGCGGTTCCAGACTGAAGCTCCTAGAACCGCTCGGCAACACCGGCTGGCACAGAGAGAGAGAGAGAAAGAGAGAGAGAGAGAGAGAGAGAGAGAGAGAGAGAGAAGACTGAGTGGGGAAGGGGAAGGAAGAGACAGAAGAGCGATATGAACAGCGTGAGAGGTGATGAGATAAAGGAAGAGAGGCAGTTGTCATGGTGGAACACGGTTGAGTCCACAGCATATTCCTCGTGAGGATGTAGAAGAAAGTGCAGCTAGAATGTTGAAATACTCGAACATTCTGGTTCCTGTACACAGTAACCCGAATGAGTGACACTTCGTCATGGTACGAGAAACTCCTAAAGAGCGCCACAGACTCGCCTCCGCTCCAGACTACGACCTCGACACCCTGTGGGCTAAGGGCGTCACTGCAGGCGACGCCTACCATCACGTGAGTAGGAGCAAAATCGCGACTCGCCGCTGGCGTCAGGGCTGGCCGTTATTAGAGCGAGTTGCTGTCCACTTTGTGTTTAGTGTTGTCTCCAGGCAGCCGGCCATTGTAGCCGAGCGGTTCTAGGCACTTCAGTCTGGAACCGCGCGACCGCTACGGTCGCAGGTTCGAATCCTGCCTCGGGCGGGGATGTGTGTGATGTCCTTAGGTTAGGTTTAAGTAGTTCTAAGTTCTAGGGGTGTGATAACCTCAGATGTTAAGTCCCATTGTGCTCAGAGCCATTTGAACCGTTTTTTTTTTGTGACCAGGCCATAAGTGTGGGCTCTCTGATGGCTCTGAGGAGAGGCTCATCAATCTAGAACACCTGAAGTATTAGTTCACCCTATTTCATAAATCAGTAAAAGATTTACTTAACTTTGACGCATTACTTTGCCACGGGAGTACTGGATCATGTGCAAGTGTCATCGACTTGCAGAGCATCACTTGATGCACTAATTAACAAACTCTTCTCTTCCATAAAAAATACAATATGTACGAAAGTACAAGTTTATCATAAACTTCAACAACTCGTTGGTACACTGTGACGTTGACTACTTCAGATGAAGTCACAAACTGGGGCAGAGTGCTTCCGTGCTCAGCTCTACATTGACCTCCAGTGCTAGGACGCTTCTGCGCTAGAGGGAAGTTGTGGAATTCAGGAGCACCTCCCATATATCTACATCTACATCGATACTCTGCAAATCACACTTAAGTGCCTGGCAGAGGGTTCATCGAACCACCGTCACAATAATTCTCTATTATTCCAATCTCGACCAGCGTGGAAAATACAAACACTTATATCCTTCCGTATAAGCTCTGATTACCATTATTTTATAATGATGATCGTTTCTCCCTGTGAAGGTCGACCTCAACAAAATATTTTCGCATTCGGAGGAGAAAGTTAGTGATTGAAATTTCGCGGGAAGAGCCCGCCGCAACGAGAAACGCCTTTGTTTAAGTGATGTCAATTCCAAATTCTGTATCATGTCCTTGACACTCTCTCTCCCACTTCTAAAAAATACAGAATGTGCTGCCCTTCTTTTAACTTTTCCGATGTACTCCGTTAATCCTATCTGGTAAGGACCCTCCACACCGCGCAGCAGTACTCCAAAAGAGGACGGACAAACGTATTGTAGGCAGTCTCTTTAGCAGATTTGCTGCCAATATAACAGTCTTTCGTTCGCCTTTTCCACAACATTTTCTATGTGTTCCTTCGAGTTTAAGTTGTTTGTAATCGTAATTCCTAAGTGTTTGGTTAAATTTACAGCCTTTGGATATGATTGACTTATCGTCTAATCGAAGTTTATTCCTTTTAATATTCATATGAATGACCTCATACTTTCACTACTTACACTCAATTGTCAATTTCCGCATCATGCACATATCTTTTCTAAACAGATTTGCAATTTGTTTTCATCTTTTTACGGCTTTACAAAACGATAAACGAGAGCATTATCTGTAAGCAATCTAAGAGGTCTGCTCAGATTGTCTCTTAAATCGTTTATATAGATGAGGAACATCGGAGGGCCTGTAACATTACTTTGGGGAAGGCCAGAATCACGTCTATTTTACTCAACGATTTTTCGTCATACTTCACTAACGTCTGTGGTATCGATACATGTTGCCGACTTCGGTGTGCCATTACGATCACTGGACGATACCACATTTAGTTTGGTCCATTGCAGACGTGAAGCTTTATGTGCCCTTGCGAGCAATTGACGTTTGGGAGGTGCCTCACTCCAAATGCTCCACGGGTGTAGTTCACTTCGCTATGTTTGCTCGGAAGCTGGTTGAGATGCAGCTGCATTGACTGGCACCAGAAATTACTGCCCGACTTGAAACCCACTGTAACTGACAAGGCACTGTACTCTTCCCTGCCTTAGGACAGCTTTACTACCACTGCTCTTATGTCGTGTTACGTGGCTCCTTTCTGCCGTACTTTGACGTATGGACATCGCCCCAACTTAACGTGCTGATATACACACCGTTTGAACTCCAAGACTTGCGTTAGAGGTGGAGGGTTATACGACCATGTTTGGGATCCCATGTTTATTATTATTATTATTATTATTATTATTATTATTATTATTGTATGTCCATCCTTATGATTGGAGATCTGGGGGACTAGGGCCGTACACTTATGTAAGAAAATGCAACACCTACAATCGTCCTTATGATGTCTTTTTTGTGTGGTACCAGTTTCGTTGCTTTAGTGCACCATCTTCATGCCTTAGGAGATGCTTAGGGGGTTAACATCCGTATGCACGATGCATCAGTGGCCAACATCTATAACTGGTTTTCGCAGTCTACCTGTAACCGCGATGTTAGTGGTTGGAGACACAGCATCGCGGTTGCAGGTAGTCTGCGAAACCCATTTACAGATGTTGGCTACTGATGCATCGTGCATACGCGTGGTGTTAACCGCCCCCCCTCAGCATCTGCTAAGACATGAAAATGGTGCACTGAACCACCGAAACTGGTAGCCGTACAGTAAATGACATCATAAGGACGGCTCTAGGTGTTGCATTTTATTACACATGTTTGCTTTATTCTGCTGCCATCATCTTTGCCTAGAGGTCATGCGAATAAGAAAAGAGAGATTAGAGCGAGTACCGATGCATATATAGAATTATTTTTTTCCTCATTGAATACGCGAGCAGAAGCGACAGAAAATAGTGAAAATTGGTACAAAGTACCCTCCGCCACGAACTACGCAGTGGTTTGCGGAATATATATGCAGATGTAGTCACATTTTATAGTTAATTAGCTAATGGAACGAAGTGTGAGTGGTAAAAGTTGTAGAGGGAGGTAAAAGCCTGAACAGAGGAAGAAGGTAGGGACGGATGTAGGTTGCAGTAATAATGCAGAAATGAGACTTGCACAGGATATGCCAGCGCAGAGCACTGCATCAAACCAGTTTTTCCTGTAGTGTGAGTAATGTCAGACAGCTGCTGGTGAGGAAACGTGTTATTGACAGTGGGGCAGAGACCGTGAACTAATACATGAGAGCGAGCTGTTAATACACTCATAACTATAACTAACGTGAAAGAAGCAGCAACTGAAAAAGAACGAACTCTACCTTTACTTGAATGTCAGAATACTTCAACAAACACTCCAGCAACGGGTAAAATCTGGCATTCCGTGCAACTGATTTTTTTTTAAGGTAAATCGAACAAATGAGTGTCAAAGAAATTGTGAAAATGAGGATTGTCTTGTGACAATTCATAAAATTTTTGGTTACAGAATAAAGAGAAACAAGTAAACGCAAACCAATGCACATTCACCGGAAAATGATTGAGCGGTAATGTTTGTTGTAGAAAAAAGATCGTTTCGATGGGACTTAGACTGTTTGATTTGCGTGTTTACGGACTTTCGAAACAACCCAAACTATCCTTCAAAGGTAATAGCTACAGGCTTGATTTCTTCGCTCAGACCATTGTCTGTTTTTTGTGCCGTCGCTTTTGTTTGTTTGTCAACAAATTAACACGTGTAACAATCATTTAGTTGAAACGATGCTTCATCGTCAACCACCAAGGCTGCAGATTTAGTTCGGCGTGTGGAATTGTTTAAAACTTACGCCATCTACAGCGCTCCAAAGCGATCAGTGTGTGTGCGATTAATATTTTATACGCTGAACTCATCGTCCTCGTAAGGAAGATTGAACTGGAGTGTATGCTTCTCGAAATTCTGCGCATACAACTGCGATTTGACTTGTCAAGAAATCCGAAGAAGTTTTGTTGGAGAGGACTTATCCTTGTTTGAATCTGGAGAGCCAGAAGAATACGTCGCAACCAATTGGCGACGAGAGAAGCAGATTGCACCTAAAGTTTATTGGAACCTATTCTGATCCAGTTCATCGCTATTATTGAAATATAACATGTGCTTTCTTGCCTTATTAATCTTTATTGTGTTGGTTGCTTTCTTTTAGGGGTACATTGAAAAGACACACAGGGTCCTGGTGTTTTTTCCTACTAGTGTTCTCGTAGAAGAGAGATGAAATGTTTGAACGCAAGAAGTGTTTACTTTTAAGAGAAAAATCTTCACTATGCATAATTAAGAACGTACAGAGATAAACATATTTTAATTTAAATTATTTGAACAGCGAGAAAGTGAAAATTATTGGACGAGAAAAGTGATCTTCGTTGTTATTTGGTACTTAGCAAGAAAAGAAGATACAAAGGATAAAGCCAAAAGGCTCTATTTGTTGCGTTCTACAAATTGTCTGATGTATTTGCAAGTACATATTTTCTCGAGTAAATAAATGTAAGAGGGCTGTTTGCAAAGTTAGGTCCGATTAGGCGCGAAATGGAAAACAAAGTGAAAACCCAATGAAACTTTGCACAGATATGTTGGTCAGTGTCTCTAGTATGTCCGTCGATCGCGTGACGTCGCTATTTTCAGTTCTGGGCGCACAGTGAGCACGTGAAGATGCCTAGAACAATAGTGTCTCCCGCCAAGTATTAGCGTCTGGTAAGAGGCAAACCTACATAATGCACATGTCATGCATTTCCTTTTTCATGAAAGGTCTCGTCCGTACTCTGCAGGGGCAATAAAGAGGCTCCTGCAGCGTTTCCGATGGGAAGTGTTGATCATCCACAGTAGAGCCCACAATGGACTCTCCCTAAGTTTCCTCTCAACTCACATGAACCGCTGGCTGTGTACACAACATTTTGGCTCAACAACGAGCTGCAGACCAGCGCAGAGAATTGGCGGAAAGCGCATGCGACTGCCTTCTGTAACGAGGGTATCGGAAAGTTGGTACTACGCAAACACAGATGTCTAACAGTCTGAGCGGCGACTATGTACAGAAGAAGCTGGAAGATGTAGCTGAACTGTTGCAAACAAAACGTTTTTGATTTTCAAGCGGCTCCCATTTCGCGACCGACCGGACCTTACTTTCCGAATGTCCCTCTTATATGTTCTGAAATGTTTGGATGACACTGTTCCTTGGTTCTAAGCAATATGGGACTTATCATCTGAGGCCATGAATCCCCTAGACTTAGAACAACTTAAACCTAACTAACCTAAAGACGTCAAACACATCCATGCCCGAGGCAGGATTCGAACCTGCGACCGTAGCAGCAGTGCGGTTCCGGACTGAAGGGCTAGAACCGCTCGGCCACAGCGGCCGGCATTTTTCCTATTCTTTCAGTTCTCAGGAGTGTGAACAGTTTACCACACAACCTTTAATAAGAACTTCCACTGTGAATTCTGCTTTTGTCATCAATAAATTCTATTGTCATTGCTTGTTTCTAAATTTTGTTAGTATTTAGTATATTTAGAGTTTTGCGTCAAATTTCAAATGTTTGTGAATTCCTTAAGGGACCAAACTTCTGGGGTCATTGGTTCCTAGACTTACACACTAATTAAATTAACTTACGCTATGAACAATACAGTCACCCATGCCCGAGGGAAGACTCTAAACTCCGGCAGGCTGGGGGCGGGGGAGGGGGGGGGGAGGGAGGGAGGGGTAATAAGGAAAGTCCCTCGTAACGTCACTTCCACCATTCAGATGCCACACTGCACAGCAGCAGCTGTTATACAACGCCGGTAATTTTCAATTTGAATAAATCTAACCGTTGCGACGGTTAGACTTTGTTACTGTGGAGAACACGACCGGTTTCGCAAATTAAACTTGCATCTAGGTACTTCACTGTATGCAAAGGGATAAAAGGACACTTCCTCCTCAGGCTGTCTACAGTAGAGGTTGGGGATGCCCATAGCCCCCCCCCCCCCCCCACCCCACCCCACCCCAATACATTTTATCATAGACCCTGGACACTCGTGGGTATAAATGTTGGAAATGCCTTTATCTCGTTTAAACAGAACCTTTCATCTATTCAGTGTAAGTAGACAAGGACCTTATCGCTTTTATTTGTCCGTTTGTTGGCATGGCTTAATTTCTGTTAGTTCTTTAATCCCTTTGTATACAGTGAAGCACCTGAAGATCCAAGTTTGATTTGCGAAACGGTTCGTGTTTTCCAACAAAGAATTCTAACAGTCGCAGCGATGCCTCTTATTCAAATCGTGGGATATTGCTGATGTAGTTGTGCTGCATGTGTGTACCGGTAATTTTGGCGCTGACGTGTAAACAAAAATGATCACTCAAAACAGCCGAGACTCAGTACGGGAATAAAACGCCAGGGGCGCTGCAGTAGAGGTACTTGTTTCGAGTAGTCACGTGAGACAAAGTCGATCCTGTAAAAAGGGGCTTAAGGTGGTGCGAGTGTCGTGCTGGGGGACTAACCCGTGGCTCTCTTTCTGGCGTGGCCACTTGCGGCCGCACCGCCGCGTACAACGAGGCCGAGGACTCGGGGCTCAGAGCACGACACGACGCAGCGCGCGATATTCCCGCAGTGACGCGGCGATTCCTTTCTGGCGTCCGGCGCTGGCCACGCTCCAGCCGTTCGATTAGGCCGGGCCCGCGCTGATATCGGCCGTCCAAATGCGCTCCTTTCAGCCGCTGATGGCTATAAATTACCAGCGCGCCTTTGGGAGCGGCCCTGGGAACGAGAGACGGACTTACCATTACTCGCTGGAAATAAAATGACGGCACGAAAAATGAGAGGCGAGACGAAACGTGTAATTAGTACGGCGCGGCGAGAACGCAGCAGCGCCGCGAACGTCTTAATTGGAGTGCCGCTCTCTCGCGAAGCCGTCAGCAGCGGCTGTGCCGGGGCGTCGTCGTCGTCTCGTTACTCCACTGTATAACGCGGGGACGACGGGGCGCGCCGGCCAAGGGCAGCGGAGCGAAGCGGAGCGCAGGGCGCGAGCGGACTGCGGCTAGATGGCGGAGGTGCTGCACCGCCCTCCTCCAGGACAGCATTCGATGCTGTACTTGCTCGAGATTTCTGACATACTCCTCTCCTTCTACGTTTCGTCACAGGGTTATTTGGTAAGCGTGATAGCGTTACGGAGATGTTCAGCAAACTCAAGTGGCAGACTCTGCAAGAGATGCGCTCTGCATCGCAGTCTAGCTTGCTGTCCAGGTTTCGGGAGGGTGCGTTTCTGGATGAGGTATCGAATATATTGCTTCCCCCTACTTATACCTCCCCAGGAGATCATGAATGTAAAATTAGAGAGATTCGAGCGTGCACGGAGGCTTTCTGGCAGTCGATTTTTCTGCGAACCATACGCGACTGGAACAGAAAAGGGAGGTAATGACCGTGGCACGTAAAGTGCCCTGCCCCACACACCGTTGGGTGGCTTGTGGAGTATAAATGTAGATGTAGATTAAATAAGGCAAGGCACTCAAGAAGAAAAGACAGGCTGCATTGGTAACGCAGCACAGACGGTAAACACAAGGTGCCAACAGATAAAGGGATGTAAACGTAACAATTTCAAACTACACCCAAAAGACCTGACAGCAACAATTTGTGCGCATATTTTAACACGACAGCCTGCTGTAAAGGGAAGAGACACTTTCTTCAGTCACAAACACGAGGCCGTCGACGCACAGGGGGTGACTTAAGATTGGGTCATATTCGTGTTAACAACTGCAATCATCTTGACAGGAGCACGTGGAGGGCCACTGCTCCACAGATGGAGTTGTCTCTGGACTCCCACCGGCCGCTAAGGTGACCGCGTGACCGGGAAAACCTGTGTCACTGAGGGCTCTTTTGAAGCGTAAACAGTGAACGATTGCGCGTGTGCAGACTACCCTTCGATTTCTGCATTACGTTATAAGTTACTGTAAGTTAAATGTTATAAGTAATGTAAAAGTGAAAATCTCGGCAACGCATTATCCAATTGCAACAAACGCGGTCTCTATGGGTACATTTTGTAGAACTGTATCGGCCGGGGTAGTAGATTTACTGACATTATTCACTTATTTAAATGAGAAGCAATTAAAAACACCTTTCCTTACTAAATTAAAAGAGAAAATTTAAAGTAGCGGCAGTACTGTAAACTTTAGATATATGGGAAATTATTTACTGTATAATTTAAATTGTTTCTTAATATTTACACTTGTAAATCCGAAGACGGAGGAAAACCACAGAAATTATAGTTCATAAATAAACTATGGTAGATAAAAGAAAACTGAAAACAGCATAATATTTCTCGGAAAATTTCCGTGTAATTTGTTGTATCGCGTGTGTATATACTGTTAAAATTAAGAATTTCAGTAATTTTCACTTTCAGTCGTTTAACTGACTTCAGTGGCGCCTAAACGAGGTTTCCTGAGTGAATAGCGGCAATTTGGAGTGGGAGTCTAGGTTCGGACGCCGTTGAAGGCGGTCAGGCTGTGTTATTCTATCTTAGTAGAAAACTTTATCTGACAAGCTGTGAAATAGCGGCTAGTTCACGTGTGTGAATTACTCAGAGTTCCTACTTTCGGACATAAGTATTTTACGGCATCTGATGAATTTGTTACTTTTGGGTTGAATGTGACAAAAGCCGGGCTTATAAGGTTTCAATGTGTAGCCATTGAGGAATTTATAGTTTTATTTGCTGTGGAACCTTAACGGTTTTCCAAAGATAACCCACGCAATTAATCATGGGTTTATTCAACCGCCTCCAAGAACTTAAGAAACTCGGTCAGACTGGTGAAATTAATTTATTGTGAAGTGTGACTTTCGATTTATTCTGTATTCGTATTGGAAATAAACTCAAATTTGTGAAACTGTAAAAAATACATGAGAGCGTACGTGATTTTTCCATAGCAGATCCTGCCTGCGTTTATATGAAATACTTTTGTGGAACATTGAGTGCATGGAGACGAATGTGAGCTGGCGTCAAATAGACGGGACGTAGACAAACCTGTAAGTCCAAACACATTTACGACGGTCCATTGAAGTGTTTGTGTCGTGTAATATGTGAGTAAATCGTTTCGTGCAGTAGCATGTGGGGAATCCGAACTGGTGTAGAACTTGTGCAAAGTTTAGAACTTCGATTTTCGAAGTTAGCCATCATACCGCTCCACCTGCAACTGCAGGCGGCCCGCCAGATACATTTAGTATCAGTTGTTGTCATAGCGTAGACGATGGCGAACGAGACTGCCCAGGCTTTGGCTCGGGTTCGATCCTTATTACCGACTCAAGTCTAATTTTTGTGTCGCTCTCTTGTTCGGTTTTAGGAACTAAAAAAAGAACACCTTTGGAAACACCGCCTACGGCGGGCCTCTTAAATTTAAGCACGCAACGTCCTGACTGACTAGCTTAAGTGATAATTAACTCGGAGACGGCGCAACGTATCGAATTTTTTTCTTAACAATTATTTCTCAACTCAACCCACCCTGTAACAGCCCTACAAGATTTTCAGACTGTTTACGACCACCTCGTGTAATTCGATAACGACTTTGCCATAGATGAGCACAAAAAAAAATCGTGTGTACGTAGCTGTGAAGAGAGGTAAGAGGAAGTAGACATACACACAGCAGAAAATTTTTTCTCTGTCTCTCACCAAATTTTATCCCGGTACCGATCATGTGTTATAGTAGAAATGACACACGAAACTGGGAATGTTTCGTAAAGTCGGATTCTAGGAACTTTGATATTTAAGTGATGGAGGTGGTTCATTTGCAGTAGCATACGCATACCGGGCAGCTACAATGCCACAACTGCTTGGCTCTTGATATTGAACAAAACATCTTAGTAACGAAGCCTTCGGACGCAACACAGACTATACATTACGTTGTCTATTGGCGTCGTTTCTTTCCCTTACATTTGTCTAATAGTAAACACAACTAACTCTGTGGTCATTGTCCAGGCTAATTTGCCGCCGTTAACACCAAATTTACTTTTCAACGCACTTTAGCAATGGCTCACTTCAAATCGTCGAACAGTGAAAGAGAAGCCCAATAATTATTTAAATAATATTCGCTGCTTCTATGTAGCGGTTGCTGTGGTCCGTTCTGAGGCTAACATTTTAGACACAGTTTTATGTGTATTGTATCACTGTAAGATACACGACATTTCTTTTTTTTTTGTCGTAGGCAAGAACTAAAAATCTGCATACGAATAAATTCCAATTAATCGTATAAAAGATATTTGACTTCGGTGACTTTACTTATAAACACAATTCACCGAATTTCGACCACAGCGATACTAGCAGAAATTTTTTATCTGGTATGTTGGCGACTTTGGAAGAGACAAGGTCTATAGCTTGCCCATTTAAAGAGGTACGTTTCCTTGCGTTTGGTATGGCGAGTTGCAGAGGAGAGACACACATACGGCGGCCTCGTGTGCCATTTGTGTGTGTGTGTGTGTGTGTGTGTGTGTGTGTGTGTGTGTGTGTGTGTGGCGGAGTGCGTTTCGCGAGGCAGACTCATTGCTCGGCCGCTGGCACACGCGGTGACGACAAAGCGCCCGGCGGCCGCACACAAAGAGATGCGCTTAGCCGGGGGAGGAGCAGCAATTAGCGCGCCGCTCGCACACAGCGAAAGTCTCCGATTGCGGTTCTTTGCTGGAGTGCCAGTCACAAAAGAGGCGCTGGCCGAACGCTAATGCGAGCTGAGCGTCCGCCCGAGCAAAACAAAAGGCAGAAGAGACATTAGCGCGGTCTGAAAGGAAGCACAGAGTGTACTCACCATCCCGACAGTCGTCTTACTGTACACCTCAGCAAGTATGCCGTCCACGGCGAGAAAATTAATATTCTCGTAAGTGTGAACCTTTTTGCGCCCGTGCTCTTCATTAAGCTCCGGAAATGCAGAGTACTGGTAACTCTGCGAACAATGAAAGGTCGTCGGATCAGTCAGCCACCATCTCCAAGAATTTATCAACAGAAAACAAAAAACTTTTATCCATTATGGTTGTTGGAACATTGTGACTGTGATGAATAAAGGCTTTCAGAAATAACTGGAGCCAGTCGATTTTTGTGCTAATTCATTTTTTATTGTACAGTGACTGGCATTCAGCCAACTTGCAACTCATCATTAGATGATAAAAACTGCTAATGGTCATTTGTAGCACTTGCGGTCGTTTAGAGTTATTAGCAGGATTAAACCAATAGATCCTACTAACAACAACAAAAAATGGTTCAAATGGTTCTGAGCACTATGGGACTTAACACCTGTGGTCATCAGTCCCCTAGAACTTAGAACTACTTAAACCTAACTAACCTAAGGACATCACACACATCCATTTCCGAAGCAGGATTCGAACCTGCCCCGTAGCGGTCGCGCGGTTCCAGACTGTAGCACCTAGAACCGCTCAGCCACTCCGACCGCCTTACTAACGAACACTAAAGAAGTGACACACAAAGATTTTGCGACATTTTTGTAACTTACCCGCGTAGCATTTACGTACTACTTGAATGGCTGCGCATCAAGATGTTTCCTAGATGAAGGTTTTCAGAAATAGCTGCAACCTGTCGTCTTTTGTGATGGTTCAATTTCTATTATACCGAGACCGTTTTAGAGCCGCCTGGAAACTCATCCTCAGGTGTTCCACAATTTCAGTGATAGTTTTTAGCGCAGTGCGGATCGTGTAAAGTTTATTAGCGGGATTAAGCCAGTAGATCGTAATAACTGTACACGACCCGCACTGAGGCTAGGCAGGTGTACCAGTTTTTTTCGCTCTTCAGTGTATATCATCAGTTGCAGTCCCTCGCGTAAGCAGTGGGATGGACTTCCATAGATTGATATAGTAGATGCATTTTGCACGCGCTCGCCTAGCATTTAGACCAGAGAGAATTCACCCCAGTTTGCACTGGATCCGGTGTAAAGCGGACTTTCCTCGCAAGCCGGTCTTATTGTCGGAGTCACTCAGCTGACCGACACGACAGTGAGCGCTGCAGCTGAGCAGCGGCAGAGTGCGGAGACTGTGGCGCGTCGTGCAGCGGCGGCCCGCCCGCCTCCTGGACCAGGAAGAGGCGGCGGCCCCAGCAGCGGCAGCAGCCGCAGCAGCCGCAGCAGCAGCAGCGGCGCACCTGCGGCCCGTCTGCCGCTGCGCGCAGCCGCAGGTCGTCGGCCTACCTTGGCCCGGATTCCTGGCCGACAGCCGGACAGCCGCGAGGCAATGCGATGCGGTGCGCCGCTGCGGCCAGCGCCGGCCAGCGGGCAGCCGCCGAGGGCCAGCCAGGTGCGCCGCTACCCACTCCAGTCAGGCTCTGCGCACCGGGCGCTCTCGCCCGCGCCAGCACGTCACCAGCTGAAAGCACCCCAGTACAGCGCGCGTAAAATGCTGTGGCCTCTAGATGCGCAGTCGGCTGGGGAAGCGTGGGGAGCGCGGCAGTGATCGGGGGTCGCTCAGGGCGCTGTAGGGGAAATACCGAGCGCTGGAGGGGAAGGGCCGTTCTAAACTGAAGCCAACGCTCACATTTTTTGTAAATATCAAGTGCGACACCTTGTAAAACGACATCTTCCTCCTCTAGCATTACTTTTTCTCGACAGTACTTGTCGATAATAGTATTATTCTTCAAATTTTGGACAGGTCAATAATATCCCAGTTGATTTTCCAAAAACTTTCATATAATTTTATACGCAGTATCTTATATATTAAGCTAAAATTTGTGAAAATGAATTACTTAATAACGTGTTTTAGTCTCGGTGTTATACTCGATAAGTACTAGTTCTGAATGTACAGTTAAAATCATTTTCTTAGAAACATTTAAAATTACAAACTATTAGCACACTTAAAATTTCTATTGTTAATCACGCAATACTGCACTGTTCATTATATTTATTTCTGCATTCATTTATGAAATAATAATCGAAATTAATAATGTAACAGAAACAAGAAGAAATTCGTTTGTTAAGAAAACTTGTAAATTGTTTGGAATATGGTCATTTCTGCAGTGTCAGAGTCGTATGCATGCCTCTGATGTGATCGGACGTATTTTTGTATTTTGTGTGAACAGTGTAATTTCGGCTTTGTTAATGTAAAGTATCAAAAGACTATGATATACTAAAATGTGAGAAAATATTTTAACGTAAAAACAAAAATTCTGCAACAACAATCTTCAAATTTATTTAGATCAATCCAACCATCAGGACCTCGACCTTTTCAGCTGAAAGCATCAAATCCCTAGACAAGAAAAACTGGAGCCAACTCTACTTAAAAATCTAAGTAAACTAGAAAGTTTATTGTAATCTTCGCTCCTCTCAAATCTTCATAAAAGACTAATGTGGACAATAGACAGAATAAGGAAGAAGGGGGCATATTACAACTTCCAATTCCACATTTGCCTGCTGATTATTCAAGATGATCTACCGTCACCTCTGCTTTCGTTAGTATCAAAAACGAATTCCTCTGAAAATGCAGTGATTTGTTTTCGCCTGGCTAGTTAGCCATTTCCAACTTCCAGAGAAGCGTCATGAACGGTGAATTTGGAATAAAACAGGTTTCTCTGCTTGTCATGTCAAAATTTGCTTCTTTCACCAAAACAGAGCAGACTTGAGCTGTCTTACCTCGCTGACAAGTTGCGCAGAAACAATTGCGAGAGAATTCTGGAACAGTGGTTTATCAAGTGAGGAACTGAGGAAAGTTAAAAGAACATCTTTGTTACTAAACAAGTGTAATGTCTTCATATATGTTGCACCAAAATCCATAGCATTTCTCATTCCACCACTGTCGATGGCTGTTAAAAATTACATTCTTTCACCGAAAAAGTGTGTAGTCATTGGAATAACATGGTAGATAATAAACTTTTACGTAATGACAATATGGTAAAATACTCTCGTCTTTGCGTGTTGTCATTTTCCAAAATCACATTTCGATATCTCAAACCGTTTATCAAATATGAGGGATGTTGTGGATACTTCATTCTGGCTTTATCGCTGGTGAGGCGCGATCGCAAATGAGTGTGTTACATCGGATCTACCCAAGTCTGAAGAAAAATTCCATACGGTAGCTAAATTTCATACGCAACAACATACTATGTAAAAAGCACCAAACGCAAAATCATAGCTACCTCTATTTATCACTGCACAGTTTTCCGGATTTCGGCCAGTGCCTTACTTTCATGTAAATATTATAGTAAGTATGACCATTAACGAAATTATGGACACATCATCATGAAACTGACATATAAACCTATAAGTAAAGCAAAAATGATTTTTTACCGAATAGTTTCTGTAAAATCGTTTGAGAAATATTGCAGGGTGCATGTTGATTCTGTTATCGCTAACCGGCCGAAAGGTGCCAAACACGCTTCGGCATTCCCTTCCGCACAAACGAATGAACTCGCCCAGTGTTTTGGACGAAAACTGGCCACTATGCATCGTCCACCGTATCCTGCGCGAACTGTACTCCACGCCGAATATTCACACAGACCACTTTCCTCAACGTGTTCCATATATACTCTAACTTAGCGCCCGCCGCTACACTCATGTAGAGTGTAAATCACTATATGATATGCCAGAGTTTTTTGTTTTCTGGTTTTCCTTTAATCAAATTTTTAAGATGCTCGCAAATTGCTGCATCTTATAAACTTTTCATCCTAATTAAGGCCACAACACCATGGTCTTTTCCTAATGCAGTTCTGGCCGGAAAGTTATTCTGGTCGCTGGAGTCCAAGGTTTTTGTTAATCATGCCTTTTGGGTTCTTTTCGTGATATTTCCATTAAAACATCCCATCCCACATTTCCTTATATCCAGCCAAGAAGTCAAAGACCAAACGTCACAGATTTAGCTTTAAAATCTTTTTTTAATATAGCGAAATGTTTTCTTAAAAATTTTCATCCCCTAGTTCACCACCATAGGCGCTCAATTTCCAAAAACAGTGATACACGTATTTATTAAATTTTTAACAGAGAAGCCAAGTACAATGTTTGATAGCTTTAGCTTTGAAGTACTTGCATAATGGAATAGTTCATAAAATATTTCAGCCCCCATTTCATCTCCTTAGGCATGGAATTTCGATAAAACCTCCTTAAACGACGCCTACAATGCGAGATCAACACTCTCTCTCCATTTTTCAAGTTTCTATCAATAGCGGTTTGGGCTGGATGGTGATGAGTCAGTCAGTCAGTCAGGACACTAATGTTAAAAGTCGAGTACTCTGAGAGGTGGTAGTACTCACCGAAACAAGAAAATTAAGTCCAGTAAACATGGTTCCGGAAACGCATACTTTCAGAGATAAACACGTATTTACATGAGGGACTTCCCGACGCCTGGTTACGGATATTAGCACAGTCGTTGGATTGGCGCTCCGCCAAATATGTCAGCAGTGTATTACGTTGTCTTACTCACAGTACTCCAGCTACCATCACATGGTCTGCAGTCAGTTCTGTGGTTCAAGTCTTTTTATAAGCTTCGTCAGTTTTCGTCAACCTTTGTGAGCTTTATTGCACAGTACTGTCAACCATGGGTATGTATCATGGTGTTTTACCTTCTTCGAAACGCGGATTCACTTACGTATTTACTATTACTGCGCTGTTTGTACGTACAGATGATACAGTACATTTACATTTTCTCTCTTCCACCACTTGTTATCAATGGAAGCCTCTACTCAACAAGTGAAATGGCGGATACGATATTCTCCTATGGTATAGCAAATGGACGTAGCCTGCGAGCCCGTGTCTTCTACGCTAAAAATATCCACTGCGCACACTGACCTCTGATAGCCTGTTGGGCAGATTTTTACAGCAACTGAGGGACACTGGTACCCTCGCACCTTGGAAGACTGACAGTGGAAGGCGCCGCACAGTCAGCGTGTGCTACGTTCGGTGGAAGAAACCTCTGGGGCCAGTGTGCGACGATTAGCAGCAACACCAGGCGTATCTCACTCTACTGTCCGGGGGTACTTCATGAACAACTACAGCGTGTTCAGGCCCTAAGGCCACAGGCTCATCACGGCAGACGGCGGCTGTCAATACCTGTTGCAGAAGTGTGTCGCAGATCCACTATTCACATTCAAGATTTTATTTTCCGATGAGGTAGGGTCCACAAGAGATGGTGATGAGAATTTCCATAACCGGCTCCTATTGGCAGATGTAAATCCCCAAGCACTTCAGGAAAGAGGGCATCAACATCGATTCTCAATCAACGTATCGGCAGGCGTAGTTGACGATGGATGAATAGGGCCTTATATGGTACCACAAGCGTTTCCCCGGGACGTGTGGATACTAATCGAACGATGTGGGCTTGTAATTTTTTGTTTTGTTTCATTTGCTGCCATGTGCAAATGACCTGCCTCAGTGTTACTAAGACGGACCATGTTTTCTCAGTGTGAAATTGTACACGTACAAATTATGAACTTATTGTTTCAGCATAGTTTAACACTCTTGCAACTTTAAATACTTGCATAACTAATTGGGAAACGGAAATAATTGACGCTTTATTTGGCACAAACAGAAATATCGCGAAGAAAAAGTACTACGTTACTTAAATTAGAGGTATATATGTGGACAATTTTAATGCATAGTTTCAGACAAGAGTATGTTACATGTAAATATCATTGCCCACAAAAAATCGATGGATACTTTAATAAAAGTACTAAATATTGTGCCTGTGGCTGAAAAATGGGTGCATTTGGAACTATTGCATGTGAAATGTCTTAAAACAATTCCACATTTTCCGCATTTTACAGTCCACTTATATATGAGGGCAAAGTCTGTATCTTCTCTTTTGGCATATACTCGGTCTAACTGAGGGTGGCACATACACCATATTTCATTCACTGGACAGGCTCCACTGTTTTCTTCTTCTTCTTCCAGTCTTTTTGTAAATCCAATACTCAACTCCACACCCAGAAAAGATAAGTGCACTTGCAATGTCCCAGGTAAGAAGTCGCTAATACGTCAGTGTACTAACTCACCTTCTAGACTTCCTCTTTCCATTCACAAGCAGTTTTCGTTTCCACATTAAAAAACAGCGCCACAGAATCGAAAGAAACTGATACACCTGTAACTGACGCTCACATGACCTTGCACGTTGTCTGCTGAATATGCTTACTATTCACAAACTTTTCGCCAGGGACGACAGAGTATCGCTATATGTGAGGGCTTAAATGTTGCTTGCAAGTACCATTGCCCATCCAAGGACGAAACTTAAAACATTATGCAATTTTGATATTGCTTGAGAGTGACGCTGTGAAATGAAGGGTTAAAATTAAGTTTACATATTAATAAGATAGAAAAGAGTTTAGATTTATAGGACCCTAGCGACAATTCTGTCCAGGAGGGAGTGCCTCAGAAAGTTATCAAGCCTGTCGCTCTTCGACAGCTTTCATCCTGTCTACTACTACTACTACTATTCGTAATCCGAGGCGAGAGCCTCGGCAGTACTTCGAGCGTCTCACCCTCAGGTGGCGGGATTCTAAATCTACTTCAGGTTAATTTACATAGCAGCGTGTGTACATTGTTCTTACTATCTAGTATTAACGTCTTATTATCACTTGTTTTCGTGACACTCCGCTAACTATACTTCTAGTCTTATTCTGTCTTTCTCTGTCTTCGCCTGTGCCGCTGTTATCTGATCTGCTATAGATACTAAAGTCATTTCCCTCGCTAGTATTCTCCTTCGAATTATTTTTTGCCTGTGCTCATTGCTACCTGCTCTCTCGTCGCTGCAAGTGCTCTGCTCTTTATGCAGTGCTCTGCTCTGTACACACAATCGTTGAGATCGGTCCATAAGGTTTGGTCTGTAAGTGCACTAGGTGAAGTGCATCGTCATTCCTTCGTGCTCGATATCTTCGTTATGGGTGAGTCAGCAAGAGAGCAAGACCATGTGCAGTGTGCACCAGGATTGGTTCTGTGCAGGGAAATGTACGAATGTGACCTACCGATAGGAAACCCGTACAGTGTCTATTTAGTAGCTCCAGAAGAATTATGGATACACGAAAAGGACAGAAAAAAGGAAGTAAGTGATAAACCACGACAACGTATTGGTAAAAACTTTGATAATTCAAATGGTCTGTCAATGATCACCACAGATCTCCTAACAAATATGTAAAGCAAAACACTGTTATGTATTTGTCTTTCCCCTATAATATTTTCCCCCTCCGACTCCCTCTCATACCATGCCGTTGGTTCCTGAGGTCTTAAAACATGTCCTACCGTTTTGTCCCTTCTTCCAGTCAGCATTTTGCACATATTGCTTTCCTCGCGGATTCTGCAGCGATTCTCTCTTCATTTCTTGCCTGTTCAAGAGCGCATTTTTTTTCCGTTCTTCCTGTCCGGTATTCCCACAGTGCGTGGTTCAATGTAGCTCGGCGATGAAATAAAGAACGAAGACATTAGACAAGAGTTACAGGTATTTAACACAAACCAAAGACGATATAAGAACATAAACTCGACTATTATGAGCACTTCTTACGAATGGAAGAGTGATGTGAAAAACTCTTTGTTGTAGAAACCGACTTGTTCGACGCCCAGAGATGAGAATGGTGGATGACCTTTGAATTCCTATTTCAATTTCAATGGAATGCACTATACGGTTCCCCGTGAAGATTTTCAGTAGCAGACGATTTCTCATCGATGTATACCAGCAAACGACCTCCCTCCTCAGATGTTCAAACGTGTGTGAAATCTTATGGGACAACTGCTAAGGTCACCAATCCCTAAGCTTACACACTATTGAACCTAAATTATCCTAAGGACAAACACACACACCCATGGCCGAGGGAAGATTCGAACCTCCGCCGGGACCATCCGCACACTCCATGACCCCTCACCTCGACAACTGAAAATAAAGTTCTGTTAATTGCGAGAATCAAGTGTTAGAACTGCAGCTACTATGGGCTCCAGTGTTGAGTTGGCAGTAATGATAGTGGTTTAGGGACATTAGATGCCTGAGGCTGGTAGCGGAACGCCCGGGAGCGTGTCCCAATAGCGACTTGCAGTGGGCAGTATTTATTGTGGCTGTTGTACGGCGAGGGTTACGGCTGCGGCCTCAGCGATGTTATCTGCGCAGCCCGGAGGACTTTCGCCTCGCTGCCTTCCACCTGCTGTTCCGCCTGGCCCTTCACTTTGCGTAACGCCGGCCGGCGAAAGCCGCACTCTGCCGTTCCGCTCGGTGCTGCGAGCCGCGCTGGGCGCAGGTGTACGGCCGCGCCGGCCCTCTGCCGTTGCCCCATCACACACAGCAGGCCGGTCCCGCGGGGCTCCCGGATCTACTCACCGCGCCCACAGGTAGCCTCCTACTTCACCCAGTAGAGTCGCTCTTTAGGTGGGCATTCGTGGCGACACTGATTTTGCGGATGGAGGCTTGCGTCGAAATGGACATCGATAGATACAGCTGCGAATATCCGCAACAATAATTACATTCTGATGAAATTCAATATCAATATCACGATTTTTATCTAGTGTTGATTTGAAGCGATTATTGTTGGAAGATATTCTTCCTTATACACTACTGGCCATTAAAATTGCTACATCGCGAACATGACGTGCTACAGACGCGAAATTTAACCGACAGGCAGAAGATGCTGTGATATGCAAATGATTAGCTTTTCAGAGCATTCACACAAGGTTGGCGCCGGTGGCGACACCTACAACGTGTTGACATGAGGAAAGTTTCCAACCGATTTCTCATACACAAACAGCAGTTGACCGGCGTTGACTGATGAAACGTTGTTGTGATGCCTCGTGTAAGGAGAAGAAATGCGTACCATCACGTTCCCCACTTTGATAAAGGTCGGATTGTAGCCTATCGCGATTGCGGTTTACCATATCACGATATTGCTGCTCGCATTGGTCGAGATCCAATGACTGTTAGCAGAATATGGAATCGGTGGGTTCAGGAGGGTAATACGGAACGCCGTGCTGGATCCCAACGGCCTCGTATCACTAGCAGTCGAGATGACAGGCATCTTATCCGCATGGCTGTAACGGATCGTGCAGCCACGTCTCGATCCCTGAGTCAACAGATGGAATCGTTTGAAAGACAACAACCATCTGCACGAAGAGTTCGACGACGTTTACAGCAGCATGGACTATCAGCTAGGAGACCATGCCTGCGGTTACCCTTGACGCTGCATCACAGTCAGGAGCGCCTGCGATGGTGTACTCAACGACGAACCCGGGTGAACGAATGCCAAAACGTCATTTTTTCGGATGAATCCAGTTTCTGTTTACAGCATCATGATGGTCGCATCTGTGTCTGGCGACATAGCAGTGAACGCACATTGGAAGCGTGTATTCGCCATCGCGATACTGGCGTATCACCCGGCGTGATGGTATGAGGTGCCATTGGTTACACGTCTCAGTCACCTCTTGTTCACATTGACGACACTTTGAACAGAGGACGTTACATTTCAGATGTGTTACGACCCGTGGCTCTACCCTTCATTCGATACCTGCGAAACCCTACATTTCAGCACGATAATGTATGACCGCATGTTGCAGGTCCTGTACGGGCCTGTCTGGATTCAGAAAATGTTCTACTGCTGCCCTGGCGAGCACATTCTCCAGATATCTCACCAATTGAAAACGTCTGGTCAATGGTGGCGCAGCAACTGGCTCGTCACAATACGCCAGTCACTACTCTTGATGAACTGTGGTATCGTGTTGAAGCTGCATGGGCAGCTGTAGCTCTACCTGTATACGCCATCCAAGCTCTGTTTGACTCATTGCCCAGGAGTATCAAGGCCGTTATTACGGCCAGAGGTGGTTGTTCTGGGTATTGATTTCTCAGGATCTATGAATACAAATTGCGTGAAAATGTAATCACATGTCAGTTCTAGTATAATAATGTTCAAATGTGTGTGAAACCTTATGGGACTCAACTGCTAAGGTCATTAGTCCCTAAGCTTACACACTACTTAACCTAAATCATCCTAAGGACAATCACACACACCTATGCCCGAGGGAGGACTCGAAACTCCGCCGGGACCAGCCGCACAGTCCATGACTGTAGCGCTCCAGTGCTCTCGGCTTATCCCGCGCGGCTCTAGTATAATATATTTTTTTGTCCAATGAATACCAGTTTATCATCTGCATTTCTTCTAGCTGCAGCAATTTTAATGGCCAGGGGTGTAGAAGACACTATTCGTTTACTTTTTCTTTGCCGCAACGTGTTTCAGCAATTTTTGTGCTGCCCTCAATGGAACTTCCTTATTGTTCCGTCTTACATGAATCAAGTTTTACGGCTGGTAGCTTTGTAACTACCACACATTTTACATAACGATTTGATTTTTGATTCTGTAGCCTTTTTTCCCATTATTTTTGACGTCTTTATACACTTATTTTCTTTTGTTAGCGGAATTTGTTATGTTTACACAAGCATTTCTATTTATTTTTGTCACAAAACTCAAGGTTTCAACCGACTTCTATCTTGGAATAATAGGCCTTCATATTATTTTCTTTTTTCTTCAGTCTTTTTGTGTGTTTGTGTGAAAAGGGGGGGGGGAGGGGTAGAGATCACTACTTCAAATATTTCCAATGGCTCTGAGCACAATGGGACTTAATATCTGTGCTCATCAGTCCCCTAGAACTTAGAACTGCTTAAACCTAACTAACCTAAGGACATCACACACCTCCATGCCCGAGGCAGGATTCGAACCTGCGACCGTAGCGGTCACGCGGATCCAGACGGAAGCGCCTAGAACTGCACGGTCAGACCAGCCGGCGCAGATCTGCGTACTGACCACAGACTCCTTCTTTCCGCATCCGAAAGACGCCGCCGAGCCGAGTATCGCAGTGGTTAGCCCACTGAACTCGCATTCTGAAGTACGAGGGTTCAAACCCGAGTCCGGCCATTTTGTTTCAGATTTCCCATGATTTCCCTTAATAGCATAAGGGGGTTTTCTAGTCGAAAAGTTTCAAAAAATCGATTTCTAAGCATATTTCGTACGTTATATTATACGAAAAATGTGGGTGAAAGCGTTTTGCCCGTAAACGATTGCATGTAGGCGAAATACACGATCGTTGCAGCGGCAGTCCCGCGTCATCGAACGCCTACGGACGGCTCTCAGAGGCATTCAGACCTATATACGAAGACACATAAAATAACAATTTACTGGAAAGATCTGTTGGCGGAACACTCAAAACTCTACAAGTCGATAAATTCGCTTGTTTGGAAGCTTTTCCCAAAACACACATATTCCGGTAAAGAAGTAGTCGAAATTGCAAACAATTTGTCTACAGTTATACTCAACGACGGCTTCATGCGAGTCGCACAGACAATGAAGTCATGGGCAGTCAACTTGGCAACACGTAGTTCGAATTTTGCAGAAGGCGCAACGCGGACCGCCTCAGAGCACGGCGCGTCTACGGCCAGTAAAGAAGTCAGATCTGCGTCCCGGAAGGAAGCGGTGATGAGTATCACAGGCCGATGGCAAGTCCCAAAAAACCGACAAAAGCCCTTTCCAAAGTGAAAAAATGACATTTTTCAGTTTTCAGAAGTTCTGATCGTAGCCTGGTCCACGCGCCTAGCGGTGCATGGCGTGTATTACGATCTTAGGCGACATTTTGTTCAGAACACCTTAATACTTTTGAACACAAAATAATTTTTTATACAGATAAAAGATAGATGAATAAAACGATATAAGCGTGGTTTAATTTATCTTTTGATTTTACCTCAAGAAAATGTTGAAAATTAGGTAAAAATCGGACCTAAAGATCAGAAAAGCCCCTTAAGTCAAATGCCGGGATGCTTCCTTCGAAAGGGCACGCCGGCTTTCCTTCTCCCTCCTTCCCTAACCCGAGCTTGTGCTCCGTCTCTAACGACCTCGTTGTCGACGGGGCATTAAACGCTAATCTCCCTCCATTTCCTCCGATTGACGCCTTTCGGAAACGATGACACGATGGTCGGTCGGTCGGTCCCGATTGGCCCGTCTGGGCCAGAACGCTGAGCTACGTCGCTAATGTCATTTCTGCTGCACCTCAGTACCTATGGCATAGACAACTCTTTCCCATTCCCTGCAGTGCTTCTTCACGTATAGACAAAGGGTCGGTCAAAGCGAAAGCTCCATCACTTTACAGCCTGTTACGCGTCTGCCTCGGCGGTAGCCTCAGCCCCTACGGCGCGGCTGGCCGCGAAGTGTTCAGCGCGGACCCTCCGGCCAGTGGTCAGCGTAGCGGAACGCCAGCCGGGCTCCCAGCTTCTCGCGATGTTTCGCAACCGTCCAAACCGCTAATTGCGCCAATACTTCTCGGGCGCGCCACCTGGTTCTAGGGAGGCGAGCGCGCGAGGAAAGAACGCCGTCGTAATGTACTCCGACCACAACGTCAACAAAAGGTTTCACAAACTCTCGCAGCTGCCGGACGGCCCCAGTTAAGAGCGAGTGAGCGGCCGGGCTATTTTGCAGACACCGCGACATGAGCGCTGCAGAGGTGCTGCCGCTAACAGCACTCGTCTGGAAACTCTGCAAAGGGTCTGCGCCGGACAGGACAGGTGTTGAAAGGCGGGCAGGTGTCCGCAATCTGGCCGGCCATCGCGCTTGCCGAGGAGCTCCGCTTGCAACACAAACAACGCGGGTCGCCCTGCTACACACCGGCTCGCTTTCCTCTACACGGCTTAATTTCATTTGTACAACTCCGCTCCTATCAGATGACCTTTGAGGCTCGATCCAACTTCTTTTCCATTGCCCCATTTTCTATTAACAAAGCCTCGACGCTGTAATCTAAACGACCGTTCCCTGTTAGTCTCACCTCTGAAAATTAACGCAGTAGAATAACCAGCATTATCTTTGCCACGTTCTGTATCCCACTTCGTCCATTCGCGTAACCGGTTAAGGACCACACTCGCTAACAAGCATATGAGTAGCAACCACAATCATACCATCATAACCTTTATTTGCGGGTAAATATACTCGTATGTCCCATTTTTGGACATTGTAGCATACGTTCAGGGTTAGATCACTTTTGGGCCTTCGCAGTTTCCGTATTTAAACTTACATGTTTACAATGAGGAAAAAAATCGCAACACCAAAAAATAATTAATGTAGAGTAATGAAATTTTAGGAATCAATTTCTATATGTAAAATATTTATGTGATTAACAATGCAAGATCATATGTTAATGTATGAGCAACACACGCCATTGCAAATGTGAAAGGCTTGTACATTAATAACCGGTGTATCCACCAGAATGTTGAATGCAGACAAGTAAACGTGCATGCATCGTATTCCTCAGGTGCCGGATGTCAGTTTGTAAAATGGAATTCCATGCCTGCTGCACTTTGTCCGCCAGTAAGGGGACGGTTAATGCTGGTTGTGGATTACATTGGAGTTCTCGTCCTATGGTGTCCCATATGCGATCGATTAGAGACTGCTCTGGGGATCGAGCAGATCGTCAAGCTGAGTGCTTGTCCTCAAGTGGCTTCCACCTAACCAGCACATAGCACTCACTGACACCGAAGCAAAACCAACTTTCACCAGAAAACACAACAGACTTCCATCCTGTCCTTCAGTGAGCTCTCGCTTGACACCTCTGTAGTCGCAAACGGTGGTAGTTGGAATGCAGGCTACCGAGCGTCTGGCACGGAGCTGTCCTTGAAGTAACCGATTTGTAACAGTTCATTGTGTCACTGAGGTACCAATTATTGCTCAAATTGCTGATGCAGATGAAATACGATGCGACAGAATCATACGCCGAAGACGACAGTCTTTCCTCTCAGTAGAATCACCTGGCCGTCCGGAGCCTGGTCTTCTTGCCACCGCACCTTCCTGTGACCACCGCTGCCAGAAGTCATGTACAGTGGCTACATTCCTACCAAGTCTTTCTGCAATATCGCATAAGGAACATCTAGCTTCTCGTAGCCCTACTGCACGACCACTTTCAAACTCGACGAGGAGTAGATAATGGTATCTTTTTCACCTTAAAGGCATTCTCGACTAGCATCAATTCACCAAGTCCAATCTCAAAGGTAACTAACGCATACAACCGTTACAGCTATCAACTTCAGTTTATATCGCACAACTCCATTCTGGAGCTGCGCTTTTATTTTCCATCAGTGTATTATGAATAAGATGGAATAAAATGTTAGTCAATCTGTTACTGCTTCCATACTAATGCCGTTCGGTTATCCTGATTTAGTTTTTTCGTGCTTTCCCTAAATTGCTCAAATCGAATTCCTGCATGGTTCCCTTGAGAAAGACAAGGTCAAACCCCTTCCTCTTGACATCCCCAAACTCGTGCACCAATTTCAGTGACTTCATCGTCGACGATACAACAAATAGTAACATTCCTTCCTTAGTATTGTTACCACTTCCACGTGTAAAATCTAATGCAAACTTCTGATTGGTGACACCAGAAAAAAAATTACAGTACTATTAAGTAGCGGTGAGTTTCAGTATCGGCTATGTGGACGTACTTAGTCTTTCAAATGCAAAAACGAGCGTTAGTTCCCTTGTAAGGAAAGTAAGCGCATAACACGTTGCCGTTGAATTTCCAGAAACGTAGCTTTCTGCTCTCTCTCATTTGTAACACTGTAACAATGTGTCAGTGTCCATACGATAGTTATTATACCGAGTTCGATTGTCGATGCGGCACACAGTTTTGGTCTTCCAGGAAGTTTCATTGTTAATTCTGTTAGCTATGATTCTAGTTGCTGTTGGTCTTGTCTAATCTTGGAAAATTTTAATAGGTTTGAACCTTAAGACATTTCCGGCACTAAATTGCCAGTGGATATGTAAAAAATCAACTATACGCTTCAAAATTTGCAAAAAAAGACAACCGATTACAGTGCTGCAACTCTAAATTGTTGTATTCCTTGTTACACTCTCACTTTATATTTCGTATTGCTTTTACATATTACACCATTTTCTCTGTGGAATGTTATGTGAACTGCATATAAGTTGTCCTTTATTCTGTTAAAAGTAGTGTAGTAGCATAAGACCTCTTCTTTACCTTTTGTTTTTTTGTTCATGGGGTTCATCTTATTTCCTACAGTAAAAATGGTCATTTATGCGTAGTGAGTAATTCGAGAACTTTCATCAGATCAACATCGTTCCTACCATTATAGTTGCGCTGTTTCGAAAAATAATGAAATTTTATTGGGAGCACCTGTCCTTAAAAACTAAGTCAAATTTTATAACCCTACGATACAAAATTCATGTTCGCTTACTAAGTGTGTACGGAAAATTTTCTTTACTTTTTTCACCATCTATTAGTTTGTGCGTTACCTTGTGATGGCGAGAGTATTAGATCACGAAGAGAACCTATTATCGTCCTAGAATACTTTGGGACTGTTCTATCTAATGAGCGAATACAATTTTTTTTAATGTTTATACCGAGAAACAAACTGACATTTTCCCGTAAATAGTTGTAGGTGTCACATAAAACATGCGACGAGCAATATTTATTTGGTGTATCTCAACGGCTCGTAGCAGGCTTTGATTTGAGAGAAACGTGCCCGTTTAAGGTCGACTGTTTTCCTAGTAACACTCCAGACGACAGCTTGAAATCAGCAACAGTACGTTGCTTATCTGCATAGAGAGTAAAATAGCTTCATAATGTCAATAACACTGAATTTATAGAAAAAACGTGGTTTGTATATGATACCAACGTTAAAGAATATGAAAATAATCCTTAAGTACATTAGAATTATTATCTACTCTTAGGCTTTCTATTGTTCCACATAACCAAGTTAATGTTGTCAGTTATCAATATCATTACAATAAATGCAACATTACCATTCATTCTTGGACCACTTCTACGAGTATATAGAATCTAAACTAGTATACTGCATGCTTTCATAACTCAACAGCTGAAAAACGTGTTGTGTTAAAATGAACGACGGTGGGAACTATCAAAATATGTGTGGCGTAAACAAAATGATAGCTACTCACTGTGAGAATATCACCAACTGGCGTAACAGTTCCTGGAATACTCTTACTTAGTGGAGAACTTCTTTAATATTTTTGACACGCAGTAATCCTTTGTTGCAGGAACGACACAGACGTGCGAAAATGAGGGCGAGCCAGTGCCGGCAGACGCCATCAACGTCGTGGGCGTCCACTGCTTCTCCTGTATGTGTACGGTGAGTGGAGACTACAATGCGTCGTACAGCGACGAACTCTTTTGCACTCTTGTGACAGAGCGTCTTGCGGCCTTTTTGGCGAATACTAACTTTTCGCGTATTTTTCGAAACTGCCAGCAAAATACTCAATCGTGCACAGACAAATAATATAATATTGTAAATCAAAGTTTTCAAGAATCTAAAGAGAAATATTACATATGTTGCTTCCTTCACTTAAACGTTGATTGATATGAGAGTTGCAAGTGCACGATAAAAAAGTATTCAGACCGTAAACTTAATTTTCATACTAATAATTTCATTACTATTTTCAATAATTTAACAGAACTGTTTTCGGCCAACAAATAACTGAAAACTTACATGTCCTTGACCGTTCCTATACTTGAAACATCGCATACCTTCGCAAGTTTTAATGGTACCCAATGATGTATTTATAATTTGTGGAAATTTTGATCTGTCATGTGAAAACAATATAAAGTTCACAAGAACAATATCGTCGACGGCAGTACACATCTCTTACGCCTTTTGTCATGTTGCTTATGCAACACTGCAGAACAATTTACTTGTTGAGTGTACGTGTGTGTGTGTGTGTGTGTGTGTGTGTGTGTGTGTGTGTGTGTGTGCATGCTTGTTTGGGAGAGAAGAGAGAGAGAGAGAGAGAGAGAGAGAGAGAGAGAGAGAGAGAGAGAGGAGTCACTTGCCATCTTTCCCTTGGTATTTCATTATGATTATAGTTTTACAATAGGTACATCCTTACTAAAATCATTTAATAAGTGCAAAGACCAAGCAAGTTCTCAACAGGTGGTATAGTACTTCGTTCGTATGTGCTAGGGCGACTTGGCGTCATCATTCATAATTATTTGCCTGAACTTTATCGAAGTGCCGAACGAAATCAACAATAATAAATGTACTATAGGTGGTCATAGGGTTATAATAACTTTTCAAGTCCACTTGATGATAAATGTACTGGTCTGCTCGTTGAGGACGTAATAATGTCATCACCCGATACCGCTTTCCTCTGTCCCAAATTTCACTCCACTTCAGCATTTCCTTGCTGATGAAACTGCATACCCTTCTGGTAGCTGAAAGCAACTACTCTAGGCGCAGGAGCTAGCAGACGAGGTGGCGCGGCGCGGGCCTCAACTTTCACTGCTGCTGCTCCCGGATCATATAGCTGTAAGGTGTCTACCGCGAGCGCCCGCCACGTTAACGCGCCTCCACTTCACGCTACATTTTGCCAAAGCCTGTGACTCATTTAAAGAACTAGAGAAAGCACCCGTATTCCACAATATAAGGCAGTACACGACGTACAAAATCGTGCAGACTTTCAGACTTAAGTGCAGGAGTTGACTAGTGATCCACATCTATCGAACATAAGCCTCCAGTAACTCAGCCAATGTTTTGTGGTCCCAGATATTAATGGCAAGGAACGAGGTACTGCAGGACTAAATGCACTCTTCCTCTGATTCCATAGGACTACGTTTACTGGCTCCAATTACAGAACGTGGGGGCCTTATCACCATACTGGATTTTCAGAGTCAGAGATCAAGTAAAGCAAGTAAATCTTTCCAGAAGCTGAAAGGTAGTTTGGACTCTGCAGTGCATTGATAGGCAGGTACAGATGGAGGTGCTATGCCGTTGCCATTCTCTGCTGAGCGAACTGTCTTAACCAGTTATTTACAAGTGGACCTATAGCGTAAACGGACCGACCAAGACCCAGTTTGCACTTCTCACGCTAAAAAAAACATTGTCAGAAGCGAAAGTGTAGTTGGAGACAAAAAGCGTCCTAGAATCCAAGGGGGCTAGAACACCAGACCGTTGAAATTGTACTGAGACATCCATTGAACCACCGAGCCGCTTCATTTGTTTCTACGGAACCCTAAACATTTTTGTATTATCGAGTGCCTAACCCGACCTATAAACTTCGATGTGGACAGATACGTAGTATTTTACACAGTCGATAAGAGTGGAAGAGACACTGACCTACATAGTATAGTGGCAACCTAACAATTACAAACAGAAAAGTTATAGGAAAAAGGAGAAAATTGCCTACTCCTGTTGTGATTTTTGAACAGTGTATGTGTTATTTCTAGCTGAAGTTTGTTATAGAACTCAGCTAATCTTTCTCTTCTCTCATTCTTATTACTGACCCCATATTTCCTCGTAGCATCTCTTTAGTTCCTTCCCCTACCCTGGCGTTCCCATCCCTCATATTTACGTTTCCGGTTTCCACGCTGAGTGCCCATTCAAACCTCTCATATAGTCCCCCTAGCTATTCATCTTTTGCTTGTGGTGTCGGCTTGTATACCTGAATTAACGTTATCGGTGTTCGTTTACTGTAGATTCTCATGAGAGTGATTCTATTACTGAATTTTCAAAGTAGCTTACTCTTCAATGTAAGTTCCAATAAGTAACGAATCCTTCTCCCGTTGCTGTTGATATTACCCTATATTAATCTAACCATATACTCTCATCTTCCTTCCATTGCGTTTCACTGACCCCCTACTATACCTAGGTTGAGCCTTTGCATTTCTATTTTTACATTTTCTAGCTTCGTTACCACATTCTAGTTTCTGACGTTGTGCGCTCCGACTCTTAGAATCTTACTGTTTCATTAATGAAGTTCTAACATACTGATGGGTTATTCATTCTTTTTCTCTCGGTCATTTCCCGGACAACCGAATGGGGGACAAATCTGGAATCTTTGGCAACGGAGAGATCGTCATGACGCTTTTTCAGTTACAGGCTACATGTCGTGTGGATACACATGAATTTTTATTTAATGCAGCGGTTTACATTTACATGAATTTTATGAATGCGTGGTTTCTTTTCTTTCTGACATGTCCGAAAGAACAGACACCACGCAGAATCCGCTGCTGTGAAACATTGTATGTAAATTGAAGGTTGATTACTGACGTCAGCTGCACTGGGACATCACGTGGAGGCAGCGGCGACGAGCGAAAATTTGTACAGGACTGGGATTCGAATACGGGATCTCCTGCTAGCTAGGCAGGTGCGGTAACCACTGCGCAATCCGGGACACAGCGTTGTCGCGACTGCACGGACTGTAGCGGCGCGCCTCACGGCGAATAGGTGGCTCTCGCTGGGCTGCGGGGAGTAAGCAGAAGATCCCGGGTTCGAATCCCGGTCCGGTACACATTTCTCGCTCGTCGTCACTTGTTCCGTTTAATGTCCTTCAATTTACATGTATTGGTTTACATTGGCTTCTGTATCCTTATGTTTTTGATCACTGCTGAATGTTCCGCCTTTTAGGGGCAGTTCAAAAAAATGGTTCAAATGGCTCTGAGCACAACGGGACTCAACTGCTGTGGTCATCAGTCCCCTGGAATTTAGAACTACTTAAACCTAACGAACCTAAGGACATCACACACACCCATGCCGGAGGTAGGATTGGAACCTGCCACCGTAGCAGCAGCGCGGCTCCGGACTGGAGCGCCTAGAACCGCACGGCCACCACGGCCGGCTCTTAGGGGCAGTATCCCAAGCCCAAGGTAAAGAGGGTACCCTCAACCTCTGCCAGCTTTTACGTCCCCTATGACTAAGCTGTTCGTAGAACGGGGGTGACTGCTTATGCCGGAAGTCTTCGATCGCCATTGCTCATGTTTTTTATTCAGAGTGTGTGGCCGATATCAACTCAAGACCTACGACTTCCTAACGACTAGTCAGAGACGTTAGGCCTCGTCCACAGAGGCTTATTTGTATGCTTTTAAAATTCTAACTTAGTTCTGTTGGTATGGGTCCCACACACGTAAGGAATATTCTTCAACGCATCGCACGAGTGTTTCTTGA
The DNA here is from genome assembly GCF_023897955.1 of Schistocerca gregaria. Lineage (NCBI taxonomy): Eukaryota > Metazoa > Arthropoda > Insecta > Orthoptera > Acrididae > Schistocerca > Schistocerca gregaria. The sequence continues at coordinate 798,210,379 of NC_064921.1, read as the reverse complement.
GCAGTTTTCTTCACTGATCCGACCGATGAACCGCAGTCTGCTCCATGCTTTACCTACGGCTAAGCCCTTTCGTATCCCTCTAAGCTGTTACACGTTGGTATCTGCGTTATATGACTCATCAATTGTTACGCACTGATATTGTTGCCACGGCTGCTTTGTGAATTTTCCATTCTGAACGTCTTAATTTCCGTCCTGAATAAAGGCTTCCCCTTCACCCTAACTCTGTTGACAAATTAACCGGCCTTCATGCCTTAGCTGGCGTCTATTTTTGTTAACATCGCATAACTAACGCACACAGTATGTTCAGCTTATAAAAGTGCAAGGTCAAAACGTGTTAGATTATACATCTCGGTAACAGCATTGTGTAGATATGAAGGCCTATGAGAAAACCAGGTACGTATGAGATGAGGTGCTAAAGAAAGATGTCGAAGATTAAATGGACTGATGAGATAGGAAATGAAGAGTTTATCCACAAAGCTAGCCAGGAATGGAATGTGTCAAAACACAGATATGATGATAGGACGTGTTTTAAGGTGCGAGGGAATAACATCCGCTGTACCGGAGAGAGCCGTAGAGAGCCGTAGAGGGCAAAAACTGTAAGCCAAGAGAGTAGTTGGAATATATCCAACAAATAATCGAGAATGTTGGGTGGAAGCTCCAACCTGACATAAAGGGAGGTGGTACAAGAGAGGGAGTTGTGGCGTGCGACATCATATGATTAATGATGAAAAGAAAGAAAACTTATCCATACAGAATAGCTCTTCTGTCTTGCTTTGGCTGAATTCATGTTTTAGACCCCTCTAGCCACGGCTTTTACGTCTACGACAAATTTAATGAGCGAGTCGATATACTATGGAAGAATACTCAGCTTGTTGAATAGAGACCAACATAATACCGCATGGGCATGATAGCAAAGAACTACGTTGAGCATTGCATCAGCGTCGGAAATATTATGGCCGGCCGATGTGACCGAGCGGTTCTAGGCGCTTCAGTCTGGAACCGCGAGACCGTTACGAGTGCAGTTTCGAATCCTGCCTCGGACATGGATGTGTGTGATGTCCTTAGGTTAGTTAAGTTTAAGTAGTTCTAAGTTCTAGGGGGCTGATGACCTCAGATGTTAAGTCCCATAGTGCTCAGAGACATTTGAACAATTTTTTTTCATACAGAGGCATTTCGTAACATCAGTGTGGCCACCGCGATTAGGGATATACCACAGGAAACGATATTTCCGGCAGTTTTGCGTGTTGTTTCCAAATCCACTCTCTGTTCTTTGATTACTGTAAGTGACCCTGCATTGCGCCGAAACGCGTTTCAAACGTAACCTATTACGTCGTTGTTTTTTTAATGAACCGGATAACGCAACACAGCTCATGCAAAAGCGTTTCTGCTCGACAGCCTATTTAAACATTATTAACGACTTTAAGCAGTCACGTTCTTTGCCGTAATGGATAAGTTTCCACTTTGTTTAATCTCGATACAAGTTCCGCGGGGAATTACAATAACAATTTATCTCGGTAAATGTCGGCAGTAACTGCCAGCTCCGCGCATTATAACGATCAGCGGTTATTTTTAATGAGTCCGTGTACAAGTGACCCAGAAGCTTAAACAAGCGAAACACTGATAATGGGTCCACAGACGAGGTGCGAACAAACTTGGGGAAACCGATGCGTAATTGATCTACAGTGAAAGGAGGGCGTTGCAGCCGTTACCGGAGGCAACGCGGCAGGGAAAGCACAGGAGAGGCGAGGAGAGGACGGCTGAGGAAAGCATAGCACAGGGCGGGCGCCGTGGGGGCGAGCGGGCGCAGCCAGCGGCTCCCGCAACAGGCGACGGGGCAAACACTGGCGTGCCGGTCGGCGACTGCGAAACCTCTGCTGCCACTGTCTAGAAACACACTGCAAAGATTCATCATATCGTGTTAACGGAGGTCCGGGCGTATCCCGACACAAATAACTAACACGGATAACAAGATTAAACACTATACGGGACATTGTGAAACAGGAGACAGGACAGCTAGTCAGTGTAAAACATTCCACAACAATTAAACTAAACGAGTATGTTGTGAGTGACAATTCACAATTCGGGAGTAGTTTTATCAATCACTTTCTAAATATAGTAGCAAAAACAGGACAAAATAGTTCAGTGGAAAAAGCAGGAGAATATATTAAGAATTTCATTCTACAAAACTTTAAACAACTAGAAGTAGCACCAACATACTTCACTGAAAATAATGCAGTTATAAAAATTCTAAAAAACAAAAGCTCGTGTGCGGTTCATGGAATATCAAACAGAATTCTGAGAAGTTGTTTTTACTTAACAAGTAAAAAATTTGTGATATCTGTTCTTTCAGACACATCATACACGCACATATAAGGTGATGGAGGCCAATGATGCCTTCAGTACCGATGCACAATAACGCGAAGAGCCCGATCGGGGTAGTCCCACATATTCTTGAATAGGGTTAAATCCGGGGACTGCGGAAAATTAATCCTGGTGCTCTTCGAAACACGCACATACACTGCGACGCGTGTGACGCGCTGTGTTGTCCTGCTGGCTAGGTGCCACCGTGCAGAGGAAAAAAACTGCATGTAGGGTTGGATATGACTCTCAAGGATAGATGCATACTTATGTTGATCCAGTGTGCTTTCCAGAATGCTTAGGTCACCCAGTAAATGCCACGGAAACATTCCCCCGTCCATAACGCTCTCTCCCCCGTCCTGGTCCCCTCCGACGATTGCTGCAGGGAGTTTGCTTTGAGACGCTTCACGCCAGTGAGCCTCTGTCCTATGGAGCGTAAAACGTGGTTAATTCGTCGCCACTCCGTGGACGTCCAGTTGCGGTATTGGCGCGCAAATTCCAGCCTTTGTCACGCGACGAATAGTGGTGAGCGCGGGTGCGTGAACCAGGAGCCTGCTGCGGAAATCCATACGCAGCACTGATCGCTGAACGGTCGTTGACGGGACGCTGTTGTTAGCCCCTCGGTTCATCTGGGCGGTCAGTTTATCAACAGCTGCACATTTGTTCGCCAGCGCCCGCCGGTGTGTCTGAGCGGTTCTAGGAGATTCAGTCTGGAACCACGCGACCGCTACAATCGCAGGTTCGAATCCTGCCTAGGGCATGGATGTGTGTGATGTCGTTAGGTTAGTTAGGTTTAAGTAGTTCTAGGGGACTGATGACCTCAGATGTCAAGTACCATAGTGCTCAGAACCATTTGAGTCATTTGTTCGCCAGCACACATCTACACACCTGTCGCTCACTCTTGTCGTTTATGGCCCGTGTGCACCACGGCTGCCGTGACTGGTTATGGATAGCGCCATTTCGCCAAATACGATGTACTTTAACCACGGCACCTAACGAGCAGTTTACAAACTTAGCCATTTGGGAAATGCTTCCTCCCTTGGCCCAAAAGCCTATGACCACGCCCATTTGGACACCAGATAAATCGCTCCGTTTCCGCATTACGACAATGACCCTCCATACTAGTGCTGCGACCGGTCGTCTGTGTGTGACAATTGCACGTTGAAGATAGGCACTGGTCACGTTAATGTGACTGGACCGTGTAAATAAAACGAGAATTAAGGGAAGACATTGCTGAAATTTGTTCCCTGCTACATGTAATTGGCTGACTACCAGTGAAAATGGGGAAAGAGCCAGTCACTGAGAGAACGTTTCTCAATAGTTTTATACACGGGTGTCAAAGATGCTTTTATGGAGACGTTGAGTCACAGTTTAAGAAATATATTAATTGAGAAATCGAGTTGTAATCATACTTATAAAACTGATTTACATAATACTGGAATACTGAAACTGGATGATCCAGCCACTCTGAGCTACATTAAAATATAGTACCCAGTATCTTGGATATAAATGAGAGATCCCTCTCGTTACGGACTTGCAAGCAGTTTCAGTTGACCTTCTTGTGGGGCGGAGGCTAACAATCTCAGGATGCAATAGACTCTGAGGCTCTCACAGACCTTATTAGCCAACTCCCCCGCCCATTTCTCGTTCTGGGGGACTTCAATGCTCATAATATCTTATGGGGCTCTACGACTACTTGCCCCAGGGGTCGCGTTCCGGAAAGCCTCATGATGTCCGAAGAACTGTGCATCCTCAACTCTGGTGCTCCCACTCATTTCTGTACTACTTCTGGGTCGTCGTCAGCTATTGACCTTTCCTTTAGTTCTCCAGCACTCGCAGATTCTGCACTGTGGGAGATTGCTTCTGATCTCCATTCTAGTGACACTTCCCCCTTTGGATTCGTCTCCTGGATGAGGCTGTCGCATTTCCAGTGCCGCCCAGGTGGCACCTCTACAGAGCTCACTGGACACTTTTCAGCCAGCTGGCTGTTTTGGAACACCGTGCCAGCGTCCACGAATGGGTATACCATGTTACAGCCGTGATCTCCCATGCTGCTGAATTGTCGTTCCCACGGTCCTTAGGTCATCCCAAGAGGCGTCCTGCCCCTTGGTGGACCACTGAGTGCCGCTCAGCCATCCGAGTGCAGCTCTGCGCCACTTCAAGTGTCGTCCCTCAGCTGAGAATCTTGCGGCCTTTCGGGTGGCAAGGGCCAAAGCGCGGCGAGTGATTAAAGAGAGCAAACGACGGTCATGGCAATCGTTCTTGAACTCCATCTCCCGCTCCACTAGTTCTACGAAAGTATGGGAAGCCATCAGGAGGATCTCCGGGAAACGCAGCCAACTACCTGTCACGGCATTGCTGCATCAGGGATGTCTCCTCACGGCGCCGATAGACGTTACCCAGAAGCTGGTCATGCACTTTGCGGAATCTACCGCCACTATTAACTGTGATCCAGATTTCTGCCGCTACCGCACTGCCATCGAGAGGGGTCCCAGGGCAACGAGACCATTTGGGATTCGTGCCAAGCACTTGCTTGAGTCCCTTGGTGTGGAGCGTGTGGCACCCCAACTCCAGGGTTTCACCCGCCTGCCTCCCTGGTTGCTCCAGAGTACCGGAGGAGCTGCAGTCCTGCGTTTGTTTTTACCTCCTTATTTTAGGATATTTTAAACCAGCATCCCGACCATGTGCCAGTATTTACGGATGGCTCTAAACAAGGGGACTCTGTTGGTTGTGCGGTTGTTTTTCCTGATCGAGTCGTCAAGTTACGGCTTCCTGCGGCATTTACCATCTTCGATGCCGAATTGTTTGCGATCTTGCGGGCATTGGACCAGATGAGATGTGTTCCCAGTCTTAAGTTTCTCATCTGTTCTGACTCCCTGAGTGCCCGTCAAACCATGCAACACTTGTACCCAGCGGATACGGTCGTCCAGAACATCCATGATGCCCTACTCCACCTGCAACGGCAGGGGAAGTAGGTTTCTTTCTGCTGGGTGCCGGGGCATGTGGGTATTAGGGGAAACGAACTGGCGGATGTGCCTGCCAAAGATGCATGTTCCCTTTTTCACGTTGTTGAATGGGCCTTCCCCCTCCATGCGGTTGCCTCCGTTTTGCGCTTTGTGTTATGCGTCAATGGGAAGCGGAGTGGCTGGCAGTCGGTGAAAATAAGCTGCGTGTGGTAAAGGCCACCACGCGGCCATGGCGTACGTCCTACCAGTCATACAGGCGGGATGAGGTTCTCCTCACTCGCCTCCGCATCGGGCACAGTCCCTTAACGCATGGTTTTTTACTCCGGCGGGAGGACCCCCCAATCTGCAGTGCTTGTGGCGTCCAGATTACTGTCCGCCACATTTTACTTGACTTTCCTTTATTCTCTGACCAGAGGGCGGTGGTTTCCTTGCCACCGGATTTGCCCTCTATTTTGCAAGACGACGAAACGACTGTGGTTAAGGTCTTACGGTTTTGTGTCCTGACCAATTTGTTGCCTCGGATTTTAGGGAGAGGATTTTAATATGCTACTGGGTGACTGGCTCACGCAGGTTTTAGGTAAGAGGTCCGCCAGTCACGATTAACTATTTGTTTCACTTCGATTTGTGTTCTCTTTTCCTTGTGTTTCCTTTTTTAGTGCGTTTCTTCTCCTCTTGTTTTGCCTCTGTATGTGAGGATTTGGAACTGCGTCAGGTCTGTCTCTTTTAGCCGTTCTCCTTGTTCGCTGTCCGTCTTCGTCCCTTCACCGCATGTGTTCCTGTTTCTACGCGTTTGGGCGCTGATGACCGTGCTGTTTAGCGCCCGAAAACCTCAAACCACACACACAATAACTGAGTAAAGAGTGGTATAGCGGTCGGGGAGGGGGGGGGGGGGGCTGCGTTTGAGCAGTGGAGGAGAGCGCTCAGCAAGAGCAGCAGCGACTGCGCAGGGTCGAGCACGGTGCTGCCCTGCATGCCTGCCGCCTGTAGATACCCGTCGCCCGGCGGCCAGTCTAAATTAACGGAGCGTAATTACGCATGCGCAGGACGGCGGACACGCATTCCAGCCACCGCCTCCCCCCGCTCCCCTCTTCTTTCCCCAGTGCGCCGCAGTAATCAACGCCACAGTACAAGGCGCACGCTGGACGGCCAACCCCAGACATGAATACTACAGCTGCAGCCGGTAGCATCTTCTCAAAGTGTATCGCGGCGGCGTGCCTGATAAAAATATCTTCTATTTTCAAGCCTCGTCATTTCGAATTGAAACCTCTAGCGTTCCACAGCCGTCTCTAGGAATAGGACTTTTGATGAAAGGGGTGGCATAATGGTGCAGTTATACTGGGCAAGCGGCAGCGTCTGAAAGCTCGTAAAGGGGCCGAAACGATGCACGCGCGTGAATGAGGGTCGCGCATCTTCTGGCAGCTCCGGCCCTCCATGGGACCGACTGATGTCACGCAGGGTGATGGGCCACCGTGGCGCCAAGTTCTGGAACTGCCGCTCCAGTCTCCCAGGAAGTGTCAGACATCCGCCTCCTTCCACTCGTTTCCCAGATGAGTAGTAGTTTTATAGGACATTTACTGTGCTCCAACGTTATGGTGAATTGGTAGATTTGGGGGAGGGGACCAAACAGCGAGGTCATCGGTCCCGTCGGATCAGGGAAGAATGGGGAAGGTAGTCGGCCGTGCCGTTTCAAAGAAGCCATCCCGGCAATTGTCTGAAACGATTTAGGGAAATCATGGAAAACCTAAACCAGGATGGCCGGACACGGATTTGAACCGTCGTTCTCCTGAATGCGAGTCCAGTGTGCTAACCTTTGCGCCACCTCGCTCGGTCCGACATTATGACGACAGCTATCTACTGGCCAAAACCAGCAAGGCCTCAGAACCTAACATCCTTCTGAAACACAACGGGCTATCCACAGAGTATTTCACATTTATAGATTTCCTGAACGCTTTTGACCACTTTCCCTCCGAAGTGGCTTGTAATCAAACTGGATGACTATGGAGTATTGTCGCAGCCGTACGATTGCATTCGCGATTTCCTGTCAGAATGGTAACAGTTATTAGAAAACGGCAGAAAGTCAACGAGTGAAAGAGAAGTGATAAATAGCACTTCCTAAAGAAGTGTTATACGCCCTCTACTGTTCTCGATCTATATAAAAGATTTAGAACAATCTGAGCAGTCCTCTTAAAAAGTTTGCAGACAATGCAATCGTTTACCGTCTAGTAAAAATATCAGAAGATCAAAACCAATTCTAAAATGATACAGACAAGATACGTGTGTGGTGCGAAAAGTGTCAATTGACTCTAAATGATGAAAGGTGCGATGTCCTCCACACGGGTACTAAAAGGAATCCGTTAAATTTCAATCACGTCATAAATAACTCAAATTTAAAGTTTCTCGATTCAACTAAGTACTTATGTTTTAAAATTGCTTGCAACTTATATTGGAGTCATAGCGTAGGAAATGTTAGGAAGAAGAAAAAAGACGAAAAAAGACTGCGTTTCACTTTACTTACGAAATGCAACAAATCTACTGCAGACTCTGCATACACTACACTTGTTCCTCCTCTTTTGGAATGCACTATCTGATCAAAAATGTCCGGACACCCGTACGCAATGGGGAAATTGACCGCCAGATGGCACGAGAGGCGGGATCCGTCAGTATAAGGGGCGGCGGGGAATTCTGTGTCATCACTGGAGAAGTAGTAACAGGGGAACGAGTCGGTCCCTCGAGCCAATGACTTCAAACCTGGACTCGTCACTGGACGTCACCTGGCTAACAGATCCACCAGGGACATTCCCGCCCTTCTAAAGCTGCGATTTGATGTGGAAGCACTAAGGAACGACCACAGGTCAACCAAGGCGATGCAGACCTCTTACATTGACGGACAGAGTCCGCCGCGCATTGCCGTGGGTGGATGAAGAAATGCCATTAAATCAGCGGGAGGAATCACCCTCTAGTTACTGTCCAGCTAGCTAAGTCACTGTGCGGAGCGAGTTAGAAAGAATGTGATACAGTGGTAGAACAGCTCCACCTAAGCTCCACATTTCTGTAATAGGTGTCGAGCGAAGCTCGGCATGTTGTAAAGAGCGAGTCCACTGGATGGTGGATGACTGGAAACAAGTGATTTCGAGTGATGGATCACTCTATATCCTATGGCAGTACGATGGAAGGGTTTGGTTTTGGTGAATGTCTGAAGAAAGTGACCTGTCGTAATATGTAGTGCCAATAACGAAACATTGAGGAAGTGATGTTATAGTATGGGGATGGTTGTCGTGCTCAGGGTGTGGTCCCCTTATTTAGCGTAAGAAATGCTAAATGAAGACAAATATTAATACATGTCATACCATGGGTATTCTGTAGCGCAGAGGAACAATTCGTTGACGATGAAGCCTTTATCAGCATGACAATTCGCCCTGTCATCTGTGAGGCAATGGTTTGTGGACAATAAAATTCCTGAAATGGACTGGCATGCCAAGAGTCCTGACCTGAGCCCAATGGAACACCGTAGGGATGAGTTAGAGTGTCGGCTCATACTCCACCGTCCAACATCAATACCTTTTCTATCTTTTCCGGTTTGGGCTCTTAACGAAGAAAGGTTTGCCATTTCTTCATAGACCATCGTATACCACGTTGAAAGTGTTCCCAACAGAGTTCAAGACATCATAAAGGCGAAGGGTGAACTCAGCCCATACTAATGTCCACTAATAGGTGTGGGGATAGTTTTGATCGCACAGTGTACTGCTGCACCGTATAGTACAGGCCTTTAAAAATGTTCGAGAAAGGGCAGCTCGCGAAACAGGGGAGAGACTGTTATGGACATTATAAGCACGTTGGGGGCAGTAATTAAAACAAAGGAGATTTTCATTGAGGTGACATCTTTTCACGAAATTTCTATCACCAAATTTTCTCTCAGGCAATGGCCTTGTCTCAGTGGCTACACCGGTTCCCGTGAGATCACCGATGTTAAGGGCTGTTGGGCGTGGCCGGCACTTGAATGGGTGACCATCCAGCCGCCATGCGCTGTTGCCATTTTTTGGGGTGCACTCAGCCTCATGATGCCAATTGAGGAGCTACTCGACCGAATAGTAGCGGCTTCGATCAAGAAAACCATCATAACGACTGGGAGAGCGGTGTGCTGACCACACGCCCCTCCTATCCGCATCCTCCTCTGAGGATGACACGGCGGTCGGGTGGTTCCGGTAGACCACTCATGGCCTGACGACGGAGTTCTTTTTTTAAATTTTCTCTCAGAATTTTATCGCCTATCCTCTGCACAAGGAGAAGTGCCCATCGTCAAAGATGCACGGGAAGGCTTAGGTAACCATTTTCTGCACGTGCTGCTCGAGGGTGGGACGGTAGAAAAAGAATCTTAAAGTGGTTCTGTTAATTCTCTACCAGATATTTACATGTGTACTCACGTAGATACAGATATTTAACCCTAATCTCAGCCGCCTCCTTTATATCGGGATCACAATCTGAAGATACATAGGCCTTCCTTTCACGAAATTGTATTTAGTGTCCGTTCTGTAGGCTATATTTTTGCACAGTAGATTTGTTAAGCTCCCTCTGTCTCACGTGACAGTGCACCCAGCGCAAAGCACAAGCCCCAGTGCAAATTAGTCGACCCACGCAGACGCCGCCGCACCTCACTGCACACCACACGCGCCACGCGCCATGCAATGGAAGAGCGACGCCGCATTTAATGGGGCGTGGCCTATCTTCAATCTTGGTGCCGTCAGTTGTTTCCACCTGATGACGACAGCAGAGACAGCTGTCGAAAGGTCAAGCATTTTATTCGAAATGACGCGGCATAAAAACCAATAACGTTTTATTCTGGTGCTCAGGGTATCTCCGTACAAAGAAGCAAATGATGTAATGTCTGGACAACCGACTTAGTGGTTTTTGTGAGAGAATGGTATACACTATTACCTGAGAGCAATCACGCTCCGTCAGTATTTCAAAGTTCTGCACGCGGTTTTCGTTAGCTAGAATCTTCTTACAACCGTTACTTTTTAAATACCTTTTTTTGTCTTCTAGTTGCACAACTATCTAACCAGCTAAGTTGCAACACCCGTACATCCCTGTCATTCTGCCTAATTAGTTACTATCACTCACAGTAAGATAAATATGTAAGCTTTCTGTTTTTTCTTTAGCATGTGACAATAACGGTCTTGTACTCTTTACGTTAGTAACAGGCAGTCGTATTGCATTCGTAACAGATTTTATTTTAGCACATCGTTAGAAACTAATAACTAATAGAGAGTAAGGTTTAACACTGTGAAGTCAAATAATCACAAACTAGTATATGACAAAAATATATCCTACAAATAATATCCTGATCTGTGTAAACCCGTCTTTTCACACTGCCTGAAAACTCTACCTACACTGCTGCGACCCAGCAAACATTAACGGAGCCATTGTTGTTCGTGTTAACATTAATGACTTTGATGAATGTACTGGTTGCAACTCCAGACTTTTCGCGGATGATGCAGTTATCTGTGAAGAAATTCTGTCCGGTAAAAATTGAAGTAATATTCAGATAGGTCAAGAAAATACATCACCCTGCTGCAGAGGTAGCTCTTAATACAGAGGTTCAATGTTGTGCACTTCACGAGATTTGAAAGCGTGGTGTTCTTTGACTACAGGATTAATAAGTCACAAAGCGAGTCAGTCACGTCATACAAACATCTGAAAGTGAGAACGCGTTGGGATGTCAAGCGGAACGGCGACGTAGCATCGGATGAAGGTAAAGCTAGTTGGTGTGAGACTGCTATTTATTTTCTAAAAGCGATTGCATTCGAACCGCTTGTACGAAATGTGCTTGAAAAGTGCTCAAGTGTGTGGGAATCGTATCCACGGACAACATACATCCAGCGTATTCTAATAGAAACAAAGACTGTGTGAATGAATGGTCACAGACGTGTTGACTGATAAACAGAGTAAGTGCAGTGTTGAAAAATCTTAACTGGCTGACATTCCAAGTAAGACACCGTACATCTCTCTAGAGCGTGCTGCGTATCTATGTCTCTACACCGTAGATATCGTGTAGATGAGACCAGCCAAATAGCTGCTCACCCACTGATGTGCGAATGGCCGTACCTACCACACTCCATCTGGGAAAGGAACGGAAGGAAACTCTGATTTGGTTCAAATGGCTCTAAGCACTATGGGACTTAACATCTGAGGTCATCAGTCCCCTAGATTTAGAACTACTTAAACCTAACTAACCTTAGGACATCACACACAACCATGCCCGAGGCAGGAGTCGAACCTGCGACCGTAGCAGCAGCGCGATTCCGGACTGAAGCGCCTAGAACCGCTCGGTCACAACGGCCGGCCCTTGATTTGGGGCACAAAAAAGTACCCATGAGCTTCACAGTGACTGATAAAGAATAAATTGGGACGTAGACGTAGAATCAGGCAGGGAATTCTTTCCTCTAAACTTTCAGTTTAATATAATTATTTCAAATGTGTATATCCATTCGTCTACATCTTCAAATATATACCGCAAGCCACTGTGGAGGGCATGGTAGAGGGTAGATCGTACCAACATTGTTTTCTTCTCTGTTCCATTGACGTATTGACCGAGCGAAAAATGCTTGTCTGTGTGCCCATTTACGCGACAGAATGTCTCTTGTCTTTTCCTCGTGGTCGCTACGTGAGATATACGTTGACTGTAGCCTAATAGTCTTACACTCATCTTCGAATACATGTTCTCTAAATTCACGCACCACAGTTTCGCCACAACTATACGCGTCTTTCTTCGAAGGAATCTGATGTAAGTTCCCGACGCTCTCTATTATAGTATGGTCTGGCTATAGCAACCCAGCGCGTCTCTGAATAGAATTGAAAGTCTGTTGTACCTACCTTATAAGGACTACAAATAGTCTAGAATTGTTTTCACTAGTATCTTATCTATTATTTCTTCTACCGATGCATCGCGTTCCTAGAACCCTTTTAACAAATCCAGGAGTTTCACTGGCTTCCCTAAAACTGATTTTACGTGATCGCCCCGTTTCATATCGCTTCTCTGCGTCACTCCTAAACACGTATACGATGTGACACGCTCGACATGTTCGCGACTAATCTTATAACCACATACTCTACGGTTTTCTCTCCCATTGCTACAGACATTATTTTACAATCTCGATAGATCTGAACTGTGAAAGGAGGTAATCCCGTGGCATGTTCAGTGTAAAACCTAACGGAACTTTTTTTTTTGCTTAATCTAGTCATAATCATTTTTCAATGCTGGGGATATTAATATGGATACCGCTCTTTTTGAATCTGTGCGGTGGTCAAACATGGTTACGTGGTGTCCTCATGCGTGAATGCATTTTTAAATGCGATATTCAAAGATTTTGCTTTCTGTCTGCTATCTTCAGTTTCCGACACTAGACTGATCCATTGACTGACCTTACGCATGCCTAGATTTTCGTAAGCCTTTGATGAGGATCTGTCACTATAAATTATTGTAGGCTTCACACATGCCCTTCTTACAGATGAATGAGCTGCGATTTACTTCTCCTTGTCAGGATCTCAGTAATCTCTTTTGAAGCGACAGAAATGTAAGAAAAGTGAAGGGAGTGAAAACCAAACTTGTGTAAGTAACCAATCACAGAACAACGCGCTTTTAGCTGTTCACATATGTAGTTCTGATGTATATTGGGAAGATAAATTCAAGTTCAGAACGGCATGATGATGAGAGCTAATACCCCGAAACACACTCTAAAGTTTTAATTAATCACTGCGACAGTTTATTTATGTCAGTCTCGGCAGGTACAGTATAATGTGCAAAATGTACTTTGTGCGATTCTTCGTTTTCGGGAGAGGGTGCCATTAGCGTAAATGCTTCAGGATGCAGGGATAGTACAGAGTAGTGACGCATGCGCAGAGCGCCTCGCGGTACCCCTTGCTCGGTTAAGATGTTAAGAGGAGCCGAATTCCGTAGCCTCTGCCCAATAAATAACCCGGGCGGGAATATTTCAAACAAACACCGCAACGGCGACAGCACGTACATATTCATGCGCGCTCGGGATATTTATAAGGTCGCGGCCCGCCGCTTAATGGAAACACAACACGGACGGGCCTATTCCGAATTCCACGGGTGTCGTTTGCAACCATAAACACAGTACATCAGCGAGACGATTGGAATCTACATTGCGGGAATAGTCACCGTTTGAAAGGCAATATATTTTATTGGGAGGGTACGTAAGCATTTAAAGGGGCTGTAAAATAAATTGGAAGCTAGTTGAGATTCCGGCCGCGTGGCGCGCAGGTGCGCCGTCGGCGGTGGTCACGTGACAGCGAGGAGCCGGCCAGCCGGCCCGTGGGAACCACTCGTCTCGAATTGCCGCGCCGGGACCGTCTCGAAGCTGCGCCGTGGCTGTTCGCCCGCGTGAGAGAAAGAATCGCTAAGATGTCTGCAGGACCGAAGCCACTGTTTCGATGGTAATCTGACGTTTTTTTACCCCATAATAGCACAAAGCAAAATCCTCAAATGACGACTTTGATTGTGTGACAATTTAGTCACAAAATCCGTCTTAAGAAATGCATTTCCAATGCGGTCGACACATCTTTAGACACTGCCTGCTGTCACAGCACACTCACCTAATTCTATCAATAATTTACAACCGCGTGCGAAGCTAGCACGTCGTTTATGTCACAGGAACGCACAGTTACACCCCATTTCACTCGAGGGTAGGAGAAATAATGTGAAACACAAATTACAGGTGATTATTGAGTCCCATGGCCTGAAAAGCTTCATGTTACACGACATTGCACAATTAATGTAATTAATGGTGTTGATTACAGCTTATTATTAAGCCTGACAGCCTGATAAGTTTAATGTTGCACTACTTTGCATAATCAAGTGCAAGTAAGGTGTTGGTCATATTTCCGGTGTACAAGATATTCTTACGTCGGACGTTAAACGTTTCTATGCCTATTATTAAAGTATTTCTAGATTAGTAAATTTACTGAGTAATATTATTCAAAAGCTCGCCAATACTAGCTGGGGAGCTGATGTACATACTCTGAAGATTTCTTCTGTAGCGCTGGTATACTCTGTTGCGGAATATTGCAGCCCTGTTTGGCTTAACAGCAGCCACACGTCTAACGTGGATACTCAACTAAACAATACCATGAGAACCTTAACTGTGACCATCAAATCCACCCCACTACCTTGGCTTCCTGTTCTCTGCAGTATAGCTCCACCACACCTTAGGCGGCAAACCGCCTTAGTCAATGAATGGCGTAAAATCTCCTCCAATACCAACCTTCCAATCCATCAGGACATTGCTCCAAATCTTTCCCGACTAAGATCTAGAAGACCACCATGGAGAACAGCTCAAACCCTTATGGCTACGTCTTACGATGCTATGGATTCATGGAAAAATGAATGGTCTCAGACTGGACTATCCAAGAACTGCAATGAAATATCACCTGGTGGAAACCTACCGAGTACAGACCTGTCAAGAAGAACTTGGGCTATACTCAGTAAACTCAGAACTGGTCATGGCAGTAGTGGCGAGATGATCGGTAGATGGGGCATATGAAATTCACAACAGTGCGATTGTGGACATCCAAAGCAAACGATCCAGCACATCATTCAGAAATGCCCTAAACGTGCGTTTAAAGAATCCATTCGAGAACTTCATGCAGCCTCCCCTGCAGCCGTCGAGTGGATGGAAAACCTAGACATAGAACTTTAAAGAGACTCTATAGATTCCATAATATGATTGCTGAATGACCTTATAGCAACAATTTCTATATGATAATTGTATCTGCGACAGTATACCTTATTGTAACAACCTGTGTATGCCTACTTTATCCTTAATTGATTGTCCATAAGACGAGACATTATTTATGTGTTATAATGTATGTTGATTTTATCTTCATCTGTCTGTATGTATTTAAACATGAAACCATTTGTACTTGAAAACCACATACGCTAAATAAATAACTGCGGACAAACAAACGTATTTCAATTACATCTAAATGTAAAGAGGGATGTGTATCTGATGTGGGCAATGGCTGAGATTTGAGCCCAATTAGATGCAGGGTTAATCGAAAAGTTTACATTTCAAATACGTCTGTACTGACTAGGATAACAGTTCATACAAACAGAGTGAGAATGTATATGTTTGAAGTATTTTTTGAATCCCTTTAACAAATCTCATAGGAAACCTTTCGTATGAGGTGTACGAAAATCTAACATAAAAGTAGATTCAGACTCTAACAAAGTTATGGCGCCTTGTCCTCTAAGAAAACAGTAGTATCAAACATTTTGTGTTAATACACATTTTAACTTAGAAATGTCCAAACCATTTAAAATTTGGAAATTTGTGGTGAGTCTCTATGGGACCAGACTGTTAAGATCATCAGTCCTACGCTTACAAACTACATAATCTACCTTATACTGACTTACGCTAAGGACAAAACACATCCATGCCCGATGGAGGACTCGAACCTCTGACGGGGGTAGCCGCGCGAACCGTGGCAAGGCGCCCTAAACCGCACGGCTACACCTGGCGGCTAAAGCCATTTCAGTTCGTACCTTTGTGACTGGATTTTGAGCCTGGGAAAGACAAAGGAAAAGCAAAATGTTTTCTCATTCGATAATAATTTTATAAATCAGCTAAGGACAGAGGGTAACAGTCTGGTATAGAGTAAGTGGCTTTGCACGGTCCATCTTTCCTTCCTTGAACATGTCACCAATGAAGCTTTCTTCTTTTTTTTGAGCTTTCGTTTGTAATTCAAAGTCGCATAGCAAACAAAATGTCTTCTTGAACACGCCGTATTTGACACTTCACATGCACACTATTACAGTTCATGTTCAAAAGTAGGGGCCGGCCGCGGTGGTCTCGCGGTTCTAGGCGTGCACTCCGGAACCATGCGACTGCTACGGTCGCAGGTTCGAATCCTTCCTCGGGCATGGATGTATGTGATATCATTAGGTTAGTTAGGTTTAAGGTGTTCTAAGTTCTAGGGGACTGATGACCACAGTGCTCAGAGCCATTTGAACCATTTTTTTTTTTCAAAAGTAGGTCACAAAATGTTCCCTTTTCAACCCTGTTTGTCCTATGTTTCCTCTTTGTCGCCGTCTTCCCAGTCAAAGCCTTAATCCTCTTAAATATCTCTTCCCGGTATTTCTAAGGCTCCTGCAAGTACGATATACAATGTATGAACGTCTGAGTTTATATTAAGAAAGACGAGCTAAATAATGATGTAGTTATTGATGCACACCATAATTTACGGATAAATTTTACTTTAATTTAGTTAACAGTAAATGCAATAACTATCAAAAAAGAAACCAAGTAACTTATCTAAAACATTTATAAGCAGTAGCAAAGCAGAAGGTCAGATGCGGAATGGTGATTCAAACATTTTGAGACTGGATATTTGAACTTATGGTTACGCTATCAGAAATCTAGTGCATGAGTTTCTACTGGAAGAAACAGGATGAATATTAAGAAATGCGTAACTACTGTACGCTGAAATGACAAAAGTAATGGTACAGCGATATGCACATAGCATGGCAGTAGTATCGCGTACACAAGGTACAGAAGGGCAGTGTCATTTGTACTCAAGTGGTTCATAAGAGGGATTTACGGCGTGATTAGGGGCACATGGCGGGAATTGACAGACTCTGAACGCGAAATGATAGTTGCAACTAGCTAGATACAGCGGACATTCCACTTCAGAAATAGGTAATTCAATATTCCGAGATCCACGGTGTCTAGAGTGTGCCGAAAATAGCAAATTTCAGGCATTACCTCTTTCCACGGACAACGCAGTGGCCGACAGCCTTCACTTAACGACCGAGAACAGCGGCTATCGTGTAGAATTGTCAGTGCTAAGAGACAAGCAACACTGCGTGAAATAAGCCCAGAAATCAATGTGAGACTTACGATGAACGTATCCGTTACGATAGTGCGGCAAAATTGGAGTTACTAGGCTCATGACCATATCGGTTGGATCCTAGACGACTGGAAAACCACGGCCTGGTCGGATGAGTTCCGATTTTAGTTGGTAAGAGCTAATGCACAGATTCCAGAACTTTATAATGCCTCCTGGTAGGTTCTAATTGTTCAAATGGCTCTGAGCACTATGGGACTTAACATCTGGGGTCATCAGTCCCCTAGACTTAGAACTACCTAAACCTAACTAACCTAAGGACATCACACACATCCATGCCCGAGGCAGGATTCGAACCTGCGACCGAAGCAGCAGCGCGGTTCCGGACTGAAGCGCCTAGAACAGCTCGGCCACCGCGAACGGCTTCTAATTGACTTACTAGGTTGACACACATTCAATTTCAACTGCTGGTATCATCGAAATCGTTAGCCGGTGACGTAGAGGACTAGGCTACTTACAGGTTGTAAACCATTGGTTTATATGATTCTCACGACTTCTTACTTCTACTACACTCATGCTCATAAATTAAGGATAATGCTGATACATGGTAAAACAACGGTCTGAGGGGGGGGGGGGGGGGCGGTTTGTGGGTTTAAATCACCTCAGGGTATGACCATGCGTGCATTTGACCTGCGGTCGTCGTACGGTGGCACATACGCAGACGTGTGTTGGTGCATGTCAGAGTACGGTGCAGCGAGTAAGTGTGCAGGCGTTTTCAGACGTGCTAATGGTGACTGTATGTTGAAAATGGCTAAAAACATATATTGATGACGTTATGAGATGTAGAACACTTGGGCAACGAGGCTGGTGAAACACAGTAGGTCGTAGCACGGGCCCTCCGTGTGTCACAAAGTGTGATCTCAAGATTAAAGCAACGATTCCAGCAGTCAGGAAACGTGACCAGGCGCTACAGTACGGGACGTCCACAGTGTACAACACCACAAGAAGACCGATATCTCACCATCAGTGCCCGCAGACGGCCACGGAGTACTGCAGGTAGCCTTGCTAGGGACCTTACCGCAGCCACTGGAACAGTTGTCTCCAGACACACACTCTACAGGCGACTGAACAGACATGGTTTATCCACCGGAGACCTACAAGGTGCATTCCACTGACCCTTGGTCACAGGAGAGTCCGTAAAGCCTGGTATCAAGAACACAGTACATGGTCATTGGAACAGTGGTCCCAGGTTATGTTCACGGACGAGTCCAGGTACAGTCTGAACAGTGATTCTCGCCATGTTTTCATCTGGTGTGAACCAGGGACCAGATACCAACCCCTTAATGTCCTTGAAAGGGACCTGTATGGGGTCGAGGTTTGAAGGTGTGGGGTGGGATTATGATTGGTGCACGTACACCCCTGCATGTCTTTGACAGTGGAACTGTAACAGGTCAGGTGTATCGGGACGTCATTTTGCACTAGTATGTCCGCCTTTTCAGGGGTGCAGTGGGTCCCACCTTCCTCCTGGTGGATGATAACGTACGGCCCCACCGAGATGCCGTCGTGGAGGAGTACCCTGAAACAGAAGATACCAGACGAATGGAGCGGCTTGCCTGTTCTCCATACCTAAACCCCATCGAGCACGTCTGGGGTGCTCTCGGTCGACGTATCGCTGCCCGTCTTCAAACCCCTAAGACACTTCAGGAGCTCCGACTGGCACTGGTGCAAAATGGAAGGTTATACCCCAGCAGCTTCTCGACCACCTGATCCAGAGTATGCCAACCCGTTGTGCGGCCTGTGTACGTGTGCATGGTGATCGTATCCCATATTGATGTCGGGGTACATGCGCAGGAAACGGTGGCGTTTTGTAGCACATGTGTTTCGGGACGGTTTTCTCAACTTATCAGCGATACCATGGACTTACAGATCTGTGTAGTGTGTGTTCCCTATGTGCCTATGCTATTAGCGCCAGTTTTGTGTAATGCCAAGTTTTGTGGCACCACATTGAGCAATTTTCCTTAATAAATGAGCATCAGTGAAGTTGAACAACTGGCCTGCACAAATTAGATAGAGTTGATACATGAGTGAGGGAAAACACAATCCTTATGGAATTACTTGCACAACACATCATAATTTCATGTGAGGGGGGCGCAAAAAGAGGAACAAGCGAGAGAAAAGAATTTAAAGGCATCACTTCCAGTAAGCGGTGTCACAAGGCTCGCACCGTTCCGGCGTTACCCAAAACAATAACATCGTCGACATATTGGTTCCGGAAAAGGGTTAATCTAGCATGCAAAAGGAGCCAATCCAACTAGTTGGAATTTGCGTTAGTAGTTCTTAAAAAAGAGTCTGTGTGTATGAACAACTAATCTGTAATCCAATCACGAACCGTAGGTAAAGAGTTTAGTGCATTTGCGAAATTTAAATTACATAAAAACTCTCCAGATTGTTGTTCAGAATGAACAGTACCTAGCCGTACCTGTCATCTCGATTCGCAAAGCAGTGATTACCGTCTGAAGGGCAGAAGTCACGTCTTAAACCAAAGTCGGCTCTCATCGGGAACTGATGTCCTTCAAGGCCAACTGCAGAAGTTATATGACTTCTCACGTCAGTATAACCAGGTCTCCTCCCGCGATCAACATCCGAGTGACTCTTCTGCTTCAGTAGTTTTAGCACCCGAATGAATTTTCATACTTCCTATCAGAGCTCCAATCTGCGTAAGAAAAACGCATAAGCTAGTTTACTAGCCAATCATGCATGAACAACAGTTATTCTGCCAATCAGACGAGAGACTGTTTTCGGTTCACAATACTCCTACTTTAAACTTCCCAGGTATCTCAATGGGACTGACAGAGGCCGTCATTCCATCATCCCTACCTAGCAGAATTGAATGAAAATTGCCACGTAAGACTAGACAGAGAAGAAGACGAGGGTGGGGAAGACAATGCGTGTCTGAGCCTGATTTACAGGGAATTTTCGAAACTTTCAGAAAATAGCCTGTTGTTAGACTCGCATCGGATCCTACAAAGAGTGTTTCTATTGCTGCTATTGGGCCCGAGACGTGTCCGAGTGCTTACCGAGGAAAGTAATTCCCTCGGCCTAGACACTCTAGGAGCCACCGGGCCGCCCCGTGCGAGAAGCGCCCATTGTTACATAGTAGGGAGGCGAGTGACTGCAGCGTGGCGTCTCGCCTTTGCGTCGCCAGTGAGCCAGACCCGTCGAAGAATCTCGCCTTCCAACTCGCCTCAGACCACCTTCATAGGACACAACTGTGGTCGTTTTGTCACGGCGACTTCTCATCGAGCGCGACAGCCAGAATGACTTATAGAGCATACGGCTGGGCGGGAACCTGTCTTCTGTGACGGATACATCCACACTACACCAGGGGCTCATCTTCATTGCTTAGCTGCGGGCTGTCGCTACGAACATAAATTACATTACTACTTAAGAATTTGTTTTCTCACCCCGGATAGTAAAAACTGCAAACTTTCTGCCTCTAAAATGACATTTAACTGCATTACAAGAGAATTCTTCATGTACATTTACATGGATACGCAGACCGCACTTAAGTGCCTGGCAGAGGGTTCATCGAACCACCTTTATTATTCCAATCTCGAATAAAGCTCGGAAAAAACGATCACCTATATCTTACCGTGCGAGCTCTTACTTCCCTTATTTTAGCGTGGTGATCGTTTCTCCCTATGTAGATCGGCGTCAACAAAATATTTTCGCATTCGGAGGCGAAAGTTGGTGTCTGAAATTTCGTAAGAAGATTCCGCAGCAACGAAAGACGCTTTTATTTTAATGGTGTCCACCCCAAATACTGTACCATTTCAGTCACTCTCTCCCCCCCCCCCTCCCCCATTTCACGATAACACAAAACGTTCAAAGAACTTTATCGATGCACGCCTTTAGTCCTATCCGGTAAGTATCCCACACCGCGCAGCAGTACTCCAAAGGAGAACGGACAAGCGTAGTGTAGGCTGTCTGCCGGCCGGAGTGGCCGTGCGGTTCTAGGCGCTACAGTCTGGAACCGAGCGACCGCTACGGTCGCAGATTCGAATCCTGCCTCGTGCACCGATGTGTGTGATGTTCTTAGGTTAGTTAGGTTTAATTAGTTCAAAGTTTTAGGCGACGGATGACCTCAGAAGTTAAGTCGCATAGTGCTCAGAGCCATTTGAACCATTCTTTTGTAAGCTGTCTCGTTAGTAGATTAGTTGCATCTTCGAAGAGTTCCGCTATTCCTAGGTATTTAGTTGAATTTACGGCCTTCATATTTGACTGAGTTATTGTGTAGGCGAAGCTAAACGGATTCCCTTTAGCACTCGTGCTATAACACTACCTTGTGGAAGCCAGCAATCACTTTTTGTTTTATTCTATGACTTTCCGCCAGTCACTGCGAACTGTGACACCTCTGACAGGAAATCACGAATCCAGTCGCACTCGTAGACCTTCAGCAGTTGTTTTTCCTATAGATTAACGCCGTGCTCACTCAAGTCCTACTAAAGGGGGTGGAAACTGAGTAGTAAGGATACGCCGATATTGAGTTTAATGAAACCAGGCAGCTAGTAATTGGTGGGAACGATTTCAACCTTCTTGTCGACGTTTCTCCTTCTCACGCAGCACACAATGCCATCATCTCACAAACAAACAAGGTTCTGAAAGAGATCTTGCCAGTTTATTTCTCCTTGCGTGCAAATGCAAAAGGCGTTAGGTTTCATTCTACCTATTCTGGACCATGCGAGTCGGCCTAGTGGATAGCACACTGATTCACATTCGGGAACACGACGGATCACACCCGCGCCCGGCCACCCAGATTTAGGTTTTCCGTGATGCCGCTCCAGGCAAATGCCGTGATGGTTCCTTTGAAAAGGCACGGCCGATTTCCTTCCCCATCGTTCCCTACTCCAAGCTTGTACTCCGTCTCTAATGACTTCGATATCGACCGGACGTCAGACACTAATCTCTTCCTCCTGCCTACTCTGGGCGGTTGCGTTTAAATGCCAATCATTTGCATATCCAAATATGCCGCACACCGCATGCCAATTTGACGTTTGTTCTATACCATCTTCATGGCGCTGCAATTCTAATGGGCAACAGTGTGTTGTTATGTCTTTATCTTTTCGAAACGTTTCACAGTTTTCTGATACCACTCGACTCAATGATTCCGATTGTAATCATCAGGGCTGAGAAGGTTAATGACAAAGAAAAGCACATAATATAAGCGAGACGATAACCTCCGACAGGAAGGCGGTAAGCGTAATGAAGCCATTTGCAGAAGCGATCGCGTCCGCAGGCCCGCTTCCAAGTCACGTATCACCGGACAAAATGAAGTCGTTACGGGTGGAAACAACCGGGCGTGTACGCTTCAAACGAAACGGACGCGACGCTCGCTGCCGTAATGGGGCACTTGCAAAGCGGCAGGGGATTCCTTCATGAAGCGTAATCGACGCCCGCGGAGAACTACGGCTGAACCACGCCGATTTACATGTAAACAAGCTGTGCCAGCACCGCTTCGTTCATTTCCGTGCCCGGCGCCATTTTCCGCCTTATTAAGCTTCGAGCGGCGGGACGCCTCTGATTGGGGACTCTCACACGACGTTCGCACGCAGTGACGTCACGGGGTGATTCCGTAAAGCGGCTTCCCACGTTCCCACGCGTTGAAGAGATCAGCAGCCGCTCCCGAAGGCCACTGCAGCGCTGGGCCAATAACCACTACTTACGAGCTACGACATCATCGCCTCTGTAGCCTTATTTAGTTGTGTAAAATCACAGTTCACATGCAGAGACCAAATTATTGTGAGGACGTCAAATATTTTTATCGTTTTCGTTGTGTGTCTCTGTCTTAAGACGCCGTTTCCCAAGGCTTGTGTACTCTATTAGTAGTTTGTGTCTACACACTTGTTACTCAACGCCGTGATTAAAAATTGACGTAAACTGCGACCATTGTCTGCTCTTGAAATCCTCCTTTGTGGTGTTCCTACCCTTCGTTATCTGTAACTCATCCAAACTTTTCCAGTAATATGCCTGTAAAAATTATTCACCACTCGACATCTATATTTACATACATATTCCTCAAGTCAATGTACAGTGCACGGCGGAGGGTATATCGTACCAATATTTTCGGTTTTCGTTCCTATTCGGTTTTCTTTCCTATTCCATTTGCGCATTCAATGAGGGAAAAATTGTTTATGTGCCCCCGTACGTGCCCTAATCCCTGTTATCTAATTCTCAGGATTCATACGTGAGATATAATTACGCCGACCAAAAAATTAGTCAGCCCTAGAGAAATAATTACAAGTATTCTTTACAGAAGAATGGAAAGGCCGTTAGAAGCTGACTTCGCGGGAGATCAGTTTGGATTCCGTAGATATGTTGGAACCCGTGAGGCAATACTGATCCTACGACTTATCTTAGAAGATAGATTAAGGAAAGGCCAACCCACGTTTGTAGACTTAGAGAGAGCTTTTGACAATGTTGACTGGAATACTTTCTTTCAAATTCCGAAGGTGGCAGGTGTAAAACACAGGCAGCGAAAGGCTATTCACCATTTGTACAGAAACCACATGCCAGTTATAAGAATCGAGGGGTCCGAAAAGAAAGAAATGGTTGAGAAGGGAGTAAGACAGGGTTGTAGCCTATCCCAGATGTTATTCAGTCTGTATATTGAGCAAGCAGTAAAGGAAACAAAAGAAAAATTTGGTTCAAATGGTTCAAATGGCTCTGAGCACCATGGGACTTAATTGTTGAGGTCATCAGTCCCCTAGAACTTAGAACTACTTAAACCTAACTAACCTATGTACATTACACACATCCATGCCCGAGGCAGGATTCGAACCTGCTACTGTAGCGCTCTCGCGGTTCCAGACTGAAGCGCCTAGAACCGCTTGGCCACACTGACCGACGAAAAATTTGGAACAGGAATAAAAGTCCAGGGAGAAGAAATAAAAACTTTCACGTTCGCTGATGACATTGTAATTCTGTCAGAGACAAGAAAATGCTTAGAAGAGCAGCTGAACTGATGGACAGTGTCTTGAAAGGAGGATATACGATGAACATAAACAAAACCAAACGAGGATACTGAAATGTAGTCGTATTAAATGAGTTGATGCTGAGGGAATTAGATTATGAAATGGGACAGTTAAAGCAGATGAGTTTTGCTATTTGGAGAGCCAAATAACTGATGATGGTCGAAGTAGAGAGGGTATAAAATGTAGACTGGAAATGGCAAGGAAAGCGATTCTGAAGAAGAGAAATTTGTTAACATCTTGTATGGATTTAAGTGTCAGGAAGTCCTTTATGAAAGTATTCGTATGGAGTGTAGCCATAGATGGGAGTGAAACATGGACAATAAACAGTTTACACAAGGAAAGAATAGAAGCCTTTGAAATGTGGTGCTACAGAAGAATGCTCGAATTAGTTGGGTAGATCACATAACTAATCAGGGGGTACTGAATAGAACTGGCGAGAAAAGAAATTTGTGGCACAAGCTGACTAGAAGAAGAGATCGGTTGGTAGGACACATTCTGAGGTATCAATGGGGTCGCTAATTTAGTACTGGAGGGAAGTGTGTGGGGGGGTAAAAACCGTAGAGGCAGGCCAAGAGATGAATGCAATAAACAGATTGATAAGGATGCATGTTGCATTAGGTTCTCGGAGATGAAGAGACTTGCACACGACAGAGCAACATGAAGAGCTGCAGCAAAGCAGTCATTGGACTGAAGACAACAACAACAACAACTTTTAATGCCGTGCAGTTCCGCTGCTGGACTTGACAACCGCATGGTTTCTGTTAGCTAGTGAGTCCACAAGGCTGTGTAGGTGCGTGGGATCCAGATTAAACCACTCGCTGAGGATTTGATCGCGCAGTTAAACCAAATTGCGGGAATGCTGATATCGCCGTTTTCCCACTGTTACAACATGGCCCGCAGTTGACTATGAGGTTCAAGTCACGTGATTTTGGAGGCCAGTGGAAATGTAACAGGGTGGGGCTGTGTTAAAACCAGTCATATATTTCTCCAGCTCGATGAACTTTGTTGTTGTCGTCTTAAAAAATTGTGGCGCCAATAGCAACTGTCATCCTCCATAGCTGAGTTGTCGGTGCTGCAAGAGCCCGTGTTCGATTCCCCGCTGGGTCGGACATTTTCTCCGCTCGGAGACTGGATTTTGTGTTGTCTTCATCACCATTTCATCCTCATCGACACGACGGCTGACGTAGACTTGCGCCGGCGACCGGTGGACCCTACGGGAGCCACATTTCATTTCATTTCAACAGCATACTCATCAGTCAGATAGCGACTGAAAGGCCGCACCTGATCCCTCATAGTACTCAAATAAACATGCTGGTTCCTGTTAGTAGTCACCTCGTCAGCGGGCCCAATTCATGATAAGAAAAGCACCACCAAAACCTCACAGACCCATCTCCGGCATGCACCTGACCTTGCACACACACACAGGACGAAATGCTTCATTAGGCGTTCGGTGCGCTCGACGCCATGCGTCATCTGAATACAGGCAAAAACTTCGACACTCAACTACTGTCCGCGTTCGATGATTTCTACCCTATTGGAGACGCGCAACTTTATGGGCAAGTGTGAGCAATGGCCTCTTGCGAGGTGACCAAATGTTCATTGCATGCATTTAACGTCGCAATGTTCTCCAGCAGACAGGTTGGATTGGACCTTCACACTGCCTGTAGCAACTCCTGTCGGGTGTCAAAGCGAATTTGATTCACAAGCCGTGAAACGCGTCTCCAGTCCATCTCAGTCAGGACCACAACTCCGTCGTCGTGTTTCATGTGTCTCACCACTGCCTGTAGACACGTTGAGCAGTACGCCGCGAGACACCCAGAAGTCCAGCAACTTCATACACCGTATGGGCATGGGCAAGGTCAAACACGATGTCTCTTTTTGCCATTCTGTCACTTCTTACACTTACCCATATTTACTTACAATATCCACTCGAAATATAAGTGTCTCGCTGATCACAACTTCTTTATGCTCACGTAGAGGCAGTTCGTGCATGGTAGAGCACCTGACTCGACCGCTGCGCCATCTGTAAAGGCTTAACCACTCACCTGCGCATGCGCACTGGAGTGACTAATTCTTTTGTCCGGTGACGATGATGTTTGATTTTGGGGCGCTCAACTGCGCGGTCATCAGACCCCGTACAAAGTCCCACTTTTTACACGGTCCAATTTCTTGCACAGTCCAATCTAGCCACCGTCACGGATGATGATGATGATGATGATGATGATGATGATGATGATGATGATGATGATGATGATGATGATGATGATGATAATGATGATGATGATGACAACACAAACAACCAGTCCCCGGGCAGAGAAAATCCCCAACCGGGCCGGGAATCGAACCCGGGACCCCGTGATTCAGAGGCAGCAACACGCTAGCCACTAGACCACGTGCTGCGGACATTTTTTATCCCGTGAGCTCGCGATCACCAGCATAGGTTTTCTAAAGCTACCCAACAGAATTTGTCGAGATTCCTCCTTCGAAGGATTCCCACGTAATTCTCCCATCATTTGTGTTAGCTCTTTGGTACAGCCTATTACGACTTTTTACGAACCTAGACCTGCGTCTTTGAATTCTTTCGATGTCTGCTGTAATGCCTTGTCGATAAGCACTCCAAATATTGGAACAATACTCTAGAACTGGTCGCACTAGCGTCTTGCGAGTGTTAGTAGTTCCCGTAAGTACGATGTGAAGTAATAGAGATTTTCAGCACTAATCTTGTAAGCATTCACTGTCGGGTTCTTTCTGTGTGTTACTGGCAATCTCTATCATTGATTCACGTTTAAGGATAGCTGCTATTCATTCTACCAAGCAGAAATGTTGTCCATCTCTTTCTGCAGTTCCTTATGATGACTGTCCAACAACGACACTTCCATGTACACAATAGCGTCGTCAGCGAACAGTCTCTGGGAGCTGCTGATTCTGGCTGATGAATCGGTTGTGTGTATTCAGGACATCAGGGGTCCTCTTGCGCTTCCGATGTTTCCTTTCTGTGAAACATCCGTCATACTTCTAGAATAGCAACAGACTTGGGGCAGTTCGATTTAGCTTGGATTAGTGTGTCACTGACCGGATGGATCAGTTTGCGCTACAGTTCGTTCTGACTGCGGAAAGTGTCGGTAAGTCACATAAGCATTGTCAGATATTCCTACGATCACTAGCTTGTGAAAACGAGTCTAAAACTATGAAGAAGCGTTACAGTATGCTTATTTATCATTAAAGAGAGGACATAATTGTAAAATTTTAAATGTACGTTGAGGTATAACCTTTTATGGCCCATTACAATCCGCTGGAAGTTTGTTGTTGACAAATGTCCCTTTAATAAAAGTGATAAATCTGCCTTCGTTGTCCATACCCTTTCAGTAGTTGGTTGTGTTGACGTGAAACATAAAATCTATACATTTCATGGAATACTTCATCGTTAGTGAAAGGCGCACACACGTAAATGTAGCATTGGTTCGTACTTACAAGCAATCAATCATACCAAATGTGGTGTATTCGACAAATTACTGCCGCTACTGGGAGAAAAAGAAAACCAAATTCAGTGTACACGCCGGTCACTCAACATGCATTCCATAAATGATACATCGTGGCAAACAGCCTGCAGTGGAGATCTCACGTACGACAGCCGAGTGCTGCGTGTTGCCTATAACTGTTTACTTGCAGTTTGTAAGTTCCAACTCTGGGCTTCTGCAGAACGGACAGGCCATTGACAACGTGAAGAAACCAACAATACCTGAAATCCGAAGTTAGCAGCAGGTGAAATAACCTAACACTCGGGATAGAATGTGATGGTGATGATTTTTTCATGTACTTTTACGGTTTCAAGCCGAACATTCATGGAGCCTTCCTTGAGCCTTTTCAACATTTGTGAAGATAAATTAAGGTATTCTAAATAGATAGATTGACTGCTACCACTAAAGTTCAAATTATGGAGAAAAAAAGCATACCTTGAAGCCGATTTCAGTATGTCTAGCTATCCAAAATTCGATATTCATAGGTGGATGAAGCATACTATCGTTATAGTAAGTTTCTGAGGAACAAATACTCGTCAAAGAATATTAATTAATTAAAACAGCTAGTAAACGTATTTTTTAAAGATTTTCTTCTCTCTTCTCTCCCGTAATTAAGACCGTTAATAATATGAATCACAAGTGACTCCAAATACTTATCAACGTGTATACCAAAAATTTTAGCTATTGCGTTTCTGTCATGCATAATTTATCAGCATGGATTAGACCTTAACGCTGTGCAGGGATGAAAACATTGTGGTTTATCAATGTTTATAGGCAGTCAGATTACTGAGAACCAGTCAATAAATCCAAGAAAACATAATTTACTTTTCTGGTGTCTTAGTATCTCCCATCGACACGTGTGTAATGCTTCATTCTTCAGCAATAAGGAGTATTTGTTGTACTCTATAATAGTCTTTTTATTGATTACTTTGCCTTGTAACTTTTAGATCAGTACTATTAGCTCTTAACTACTTATAACTATATTTCAAATGCCTCCATTTCCTAAGTATTTGATTTTTCTACAGTGCAAATTTCCGCCTCAGGTGTGTTTTGATTCCATCAAGTTCATCTACAACTGTAAGTCAGTGTTTCGTACCAGCTGATCTCCGTTATCAAAAGAAGTTTTCTTCGCTACTAATTCCAACCTGGTCGCTATGTAGAGTTCACGATTTACATTTTATTCCAAAAATTTTTGAACTTTAGTGAGCTGACATTGTCGTTGGTATTTTTGCTCATTATTTTTGCCTTAATAATGATCTTCCTTTATCCGAGTTGGATTCCAAGCGACCCATCCATTTCGTCCTACATTTCCATCTCCTTCACTTACCTCATCAATACCACTTGTTATCCTAGCACACATTTCTGTGCCACTAACTGGAAAGGTTTCGTGCACTGCTTCTTCAACATACATCTTAAATAACAGAGGCGATAAGACTAATACATTCTTTAACCGCAGTTATTTCTTTATTAGCTTTTTTTCCGATGTGGAGCGGGGGGGGGGGGTTAAGGTGGTGGGGAGAGAGGGGGGCGTGAGGGATGTTGGAACTACTCTTCGGTCTTTGTGTTTTAGGGCTATTGTCTTCAGTGTTACGATTGCAATATTCTAAATATACGGTCAAAATTTCCTTTATAGTTTCGCAAATGCGTTCCTCCCTTATGGATTCTTTAATAAAAGAGGGACTCAAATGAAAACGAGACCGATGGGAAAACGTCAAGTAAACCGTTTATTATTTTAAAAAAATATCTCCATAACTGTTAGTACATTTACCTCACTGTGAGACAAGACGGTCAGTGCCTTCATGGATAAATGTCTGCAGTTCCGAAAAAGAACCTGATCGTATCCACAAGAGCACCTGTTCGTCTCAAGAAAATAAACGGCCACAAATTTCTTTCTTCAGAGTTCCAAAAATATTGAAATACCATAGTGAATGATCAGGAATGTATGGAGGATGTGT
The DNA here is from genome assembly GCF_023897955.1 of Schistocerca gregaria. Taxonomy (NCBI): domain Eukaryota; kingdom Metazoa; phylum Arthropoda; class Insecta; order Orthoptera; family Acrididae; genus Schistocerca; species Schistocerca gregaria. Next base: position 798,180,689 of record NC_064921.1, on the reverse strand, counting down.
AAGTGCTCCCCAGTGAAACTTCTGCAGCGTACTCGAAACAACCTTGGTACCGTGCAGGGGTCGATCTGGTTCCGGCGAAGAGGTGTACTCCCAGGGGCAATCAAGGTAGCACTGCGTATTATGTGTCAACGCATTAATTGCATTCCATAAATGTGGTTCGGATTTTTTACGAAATGACTGAACTACTAATTTTCTTTCATACGAAATAGCTGAAATACTAATTTTCTATCACTGTAACTGATTTATTTCTCCGGCTTTCTTGAGTCCAAACATGATACTTATAAAACTTTTCATCACATAGTTTCTTCAGATCAGATTCACATCTTTAAAATTTAACATTGTTTCGCAAAATAGAGACGAAATAAACTGGGTGGCGCCATAACCATAACTTAAGACACACTGATCAAAAGACAAAACAGACAGTGCCACACGGAATCAGGTTATAACCAAAGGTTCTCATAAATCAAAAGTGATTTTTCAAAGATGTTACACTGATCGATTCTGTGACATTAATTTCGTACATTTGAAAAATAGAGGTTTATGCGTTATTGTAAAATATAATTTGCATTGACAATAATTACTTTTATCTGATTTTCTTTTAAGTTGCCTGGATGATTAGTGTTTTTGAATGCACGTATGTCCGTATAATTACCATACCGAATATTTTCTCCATTATTATCCAATGGAACAAAGGAATAGAAAAATTAATAAATACAATGAAAAGCAGCACTCCAGCAAAAATCGAGAATTATGCAAATATTGACAAAAAGTGGTATTGTGCGATTCATTAAGAGTGAGACTAGAATCGATAGAATCAATCTGGAAGAGAAAAAAAAATTACCCTTGAATTGTTACAGTAGGTAAACTCAAACATTTTTCCATGAAGGCATTGACTGTTTTGTCTCAAAGTGTGATAATGTTTTAACACTTCTACATCTACATCTACATCGATACTCTCCAAATCACACGTAAGTGCCTGGCAGAGGGTTCATCGAACCACCTTCAGAATAATTCTCTATTATTCCACTCTCTACCAGTGAGGAAAATACGAACGCCTGTATCTTTCCGTGGAAGCTCTGATTTCCCTAATTTTATAATGATGATCGTTTCTCCCTGTGTAGCTCGGCGTCAACAAAATATTTTCGCATTCGGAGGAGAAAGTTGGTGATTGGAATTTCGTGAGAAGATTCCGTCGCAACGAAAAACGCCTTTCTTTTAATGATGTCCACCCCAAATCCTGTACCATTTCTGTGACACCCTCTCCCATATTTCGCGCTAATACAAAACGTGCTGCCTTTCTTTGAATTTTTTCGATGTACTCAGTCAGTCCTATCTGGTAAGGATCCCACACGGCGCAACAGTATTCTAAAAGAGGACGGACAAGCGTAGTGTAGGCAGTCTCCTTAGTAGGTCTGTTATATTTTCTATGTGTCCTGCCAATAAAACGCGATTACTTTTGAGACAATAATCAGTTTACTTATATTTCTTCCATATGCCTCAGTTACATTTGACTGCTTCTTGCAGATGTCGTTGTGATCATGTGGTAGGTGGTTTCGGGAACTCATTTACATGGGCTGTAATAAGTTCACTGAATTATTAATGTAACAATTGCAGAATCATTTCCTCTATTCAGTCTGGGTATTTTAGAAACTTGTGATAGTTTGTTTGCTTGCCTTTTATCGGAGTCGGCCTATTATCACGACATTGGTTATGTTATTATCACTGATGGCCAGATGCCCTTCCTGAGACCAGCATTTCCCTCCGGGACGGAGTCTGTGTACTCCATCTGCCTGCGTCAAGAGTAAATATCATACTCAAGTGTGACAAAGTCTTCGAAATGCTTGCGTAGCGTGTATCCGAGGGCGGACGTGAGTAGCGGCCCTGTATTTATCTAGGTGGACGCGAGAAACAAGCTAAAAACCACATCCAGGCTATCCCGGCCACTGACCCTCGCCGTTAACCCTCTGGGTAGGTTCGATCAGCGGCTGAAATGCCGCCCCGTATTTCGGTAGTGGCACTACAATGCGCTCAACTGTCCGGGTGGCTATCCATGCATGCATTTCACAAATTTTACATTGGCTTCAATGTTATCCATGAGCCCAAGGTAACACAATCCATCCACGGCACTTTTTGCCAGTGAAATTAATCGTGTTTGCTACAGCGAAAAACCTGAAGATGCAAGCCTAGCAACACATCACTGAAGTGACGCTGCAAAGAAATCGCTGAAAGTCCTCCTTAAGGACGAACGGTCAGGATTTAACGCTGTGTCGACGGCGTACTAGCTCGGACTGTAAAGAACAAGGAAAGAAATCGGCTGCGTTCTTCTAAAACGAGCACTCCTTAAGTGATTCACGGAAACCGCGGAAAATGTAAATGGTACTGAACACGTGTATATCTGAACCGCTGTCTTACCATAACGCCAGATTGCTAGGTAATCCTACAGACACAAACGTTCCAAAATTTGTATGGAGCAATGTGTGGAAATATTGTAACAAGTGACTTTAATTTCGGCTCGAAGTGTGATTCTGTGCATATTTAGATTAGCACTTCCTGGTGCAGACGGAAGCTTTCCGCGTAGAGTAAGTCAAGAACCGACATTACCTGCATACTACAGAAAAATAGTATAGTATTTTAAGAAAAGTCCTTAAACGTGAAGTATGTACTTCATGACACAAAGCAATAATGAGAATAATAACATTAAAGCTATACGAGGTACAGGACATTCAGTCAGTGTACAAAATACCATAACAGTTAAACTAAGTGTAGAAGCAAAAACACGATTAAATTGTTCAGTTGAAGAAACAAGAGAATATGTTAAAAATGTCATTCCACAATCCTTTAAGCAACTAGAAGTAGCACCAATATCCTTCACTCAAATTAATAGAATTATAAAAATTCTTAAAAAAATGTCACCTGGTATTGATGGAATTTCTAACACAATTCTGAAAACGTGTTCCAACTTAATAAGTGACGTCCTTAGTGATATACGTAGTGCATCACTGGCACAGGAAATTTTTCCATACACGTTAAAATATGCAGTCGTTAAACCTCTTCATAAGAAAAGTGACTAGACATACTTAAATAATTATCGTCCAGTTTCCTTACTGACATCTTTTTTCCTCGTATTCGAAAAAGTAATGTAGTCAACAGTAGTCTCAGCCTTAAATGGAAACAGTTTACACAGACTATCACAGTTTAGATTCCAGAAGATTTTCTCGACTGAGAATGCTGTTTATACATTTACATCTACGTGATTACCCTGCAATTCACAATAAAGTGCCTGGCAGTGGCACTCATCAAATAGTACAAGCCTTAAATAGTAGAATATTGCCAGATCGTATTTTTTGTGATCTTTCCAAGGCGTTTGATTGTGTAGATTATAGATCACGTTACTCCCTTAGAAAAAACTCAAGTTTTATGGAACTGATGGTTTCATGCACAGCTAGTTCGAATCAGACTTAAAAAGCATGTGCCGAATAATTCAAATAACTTTCGAAGTGTGTGAAATTTTAGTGACTAGAGAAAAATCACAAACGGAGTCGCACAGTTTTCAATTTCGGGTCAGCTCCTATTTCTTGAATATGTGATCCACCTTCCACTTAACATTCAACAAGCAGACTTGGTACTATTTTCAGACGATACTAGTGTAGTAATAAATGCCCACAAGACAGAAAGCAATAGAAGAGGTGTTAAATGATGTTTTCCAATGAATTATAAAGTGGTTCTCCGAAAAAAAACTGGTGCACTACATTCAGTACTCTCCAACAAATAGTTACATCAACAATTGGTGCAGCACATCAGTAAGTCAGTAAACCGGGTACAATGCTCCAAATTTTTAGATGTACGTTTTGATGAAAAGTTGAACTGGAAGAAGCACGTACCTGAGCTTCTCAAACAATTAAGTTCAGCTACTTACGGTCTTCGTATAACTGCTAATCTTGGAAACAAACATAGCAACCACCTGACATATTCTGCATATTTCCACCGTTGAATGTCTTATGGAATAATTTTCTAGGGTAACTCATCACTCAGAAAGAAAGTATTGATTGCACAAAAGCGAGAAGTAACAATAATATGTGGTGTTTACCAGTAGGTGTTATGTAGGTACCTCTTCAAGGAGTTGTGCATTTTAACTGTGCAGTCACAATACATATTTTTGCTAGTGAAATTCGTCATAAATAACCCATCATAATTTGAAAAAAAAGTGGTGTCCATACTCACAACACTAAAGGGAAAAATGACACTTATTATCTATTATTAAAGAACTCAAGTGACTCAGAAAGGAGTTCAACATGCCGCAACAAAAAATCTTTATCGTTCGCCCAGTAACATAAAATGTGTTGACAGGTATCAACACAAGTTTTAAATCTAATTTAAATCATTTCTCCTGGGCAAGGCCTACTATTCCACTGACGAATTTCCACTTAAAAATTGGTAGCAATTTAAAAAGCCCTACCTTGTTGTCAAGTGTTGTTGTGTCATTAGGACTAAAGAAATTTGTCCATTAATGTTAACACTAATCACGTATACATATCCCGTAAACTCACTCGTTCCACATTTTTTGATAAAGAATCGCCAATATAATCTATGGCACATGCAACTAACCAACCTTCGCTCCAGGTTAAGACTGAAGTTTTCCCCTTTTCGGCCTCTGATATTTCATATCATTCAACATTTTTTTGCAACCGTCTCGCGCCACGGAAGAACCGGTCTCCGGCTGCGAGGTGCGATGGGAAACATCTGCAGAGAGTGTATCCGGTTCTCGTTGGGCGCATGCGAAACAACTTTCACGTGAGTGCAGAAGTCTTAGGCGTTACACAAAAAGAATTCACGCCCAGGGAAACTGCAAATGATTCGTTCGGAACTCAGGCTTCACCAGGACTGTGCGGCGAAGTACATAGAACGACGCTACTGTCACCTGTTACTGAAACAGAGCCAGTGAAATTCAGGCAGCTTCCTTCCTTCGGTGAGCTAATCGCAACACATGTTTTGAACAGTCACGAGAAACACCGAAACTTGCACGAGTTATCTTAATTCTTCTTCATCTTCTTTTCGTTTGGGCCTACTTAGGTCCACGGGGCTCGTTTTGGCTCTTTATACGGGTCTTCTGTTTCTTGTTAGCCCAGAAAGATTTCGCTTCCACTCTTCTGTCCACTTCGGTCTGCTGGTTCCTAGTCTCGCTTTGTTAATAAGGGACACTGGATATACACCTTGTAGGATGACCTGTTTGAATTTGGAATGGTCTTACATGGCTCCTAGTGGTACGTTGCACCAGATCTGATTTCACTGTAGTGATCCATTTGTTCTAGGAGGTTTCACCTCCGCCTATCGTGGTGAAGATCCTACTTGTGAGTCTGCACAGGTTCACGCGGTTCAAATGTCCGTAGAAGGCCATTGACTTTTCCTCACAAATCTGACTATAACTTCTTGGTGACGGTACATCTTACTGTTTCTGATCCTGTAGGTGTCATGCCTTCTCTTAATGCCCCTAGTATTCGCCTTAGGATTTCCGCTCCTTGAGGACTAGCTCGCTGAGTGGACCATTTCTGTTCATCAGAGGCGTACAACACGGAGGACCTCACTGCTGGCTTGTAACGTTTGAGTTTAAAGCTCTTGGAAAGTTACTTCGAGACGTAAATGCTCTTGCAGGAATGGTAGACAAATTGGCACTTCTGGTATCTGTTGCCAAGTTTCCATCCATTTGCTGAAATACACTGAAGCACCAAAGAAACTAGTATACAAATAGACATACGGCGCTACGGTTGGCAACGCCTATTTAAGACAACAAGTGTGTGGCGCAGTTGTTGGATCGGTTACTGCTGCTTCGGTGGCAGGTTATTAAGATGTGAGTTTGAAGGTGGTGTTATAATCGGCGCACGAGCGATAGGACACAGCATCTCAGAAGTAGCGATGAAGTGAGGATTTTCCCGTACCACCATTTCACGAGAGTACCTTGAATACGAGGCCTGTCTAAAAAGTATCCGACCTTTGGCCATAAAAAACATTTTGAATACCTTACGGGTTTATACCATAATCCCCTTCAAAGTAATGGCTAGGCACCAGCCAAAGTCTAGATTTGCGTTAATAAAGCCTGAAAGGAAAGGACGACTGATAGCTGTGCTCCATCAGTTTGAAACATATAACTACTACTCATTTCAAAAACGTTCTTTTCGGCGAGCCTATAGATGAGCAGGGAAGACGACAGTGACAACACTGGTTGCGAGTCTGTGGTGACGGCGATGTTTTGGGCTGTCCTCTTGGCGAGAGCAAAGGCGAGGGAGGGCCAATTGAGGGCAGACGCTCCTCGTGTCGAACAGTCCCGCCCTCGATCATGGTGGAGAGCTGGCACAGTAGTAGCGTGTTGTGTTGAGGCACGCCTCTGCCTCTGCTTTTGCTTTTGCTCTGTGCTATGCCACGCTATGTGCTGTGCTGTGCCGTGCCTGGAGAAGGCTTAATTGCGGCGCTTGTCTCTCCAGAGAGCGGCTGCGGCAGACGCGAGCTGAGCGGTGATTGCGCTATTCAGAGCGGCGCGGTCCTCTCGCCGGCCGCTCTACAAGCCACCTTAAATTTAACAACCTCATTACTTACGTAATCTCCACGCGTAATGCCGCGCTTAATTTATATTTCTACTCCTAAATTAAGGTTTTTAATCTAGAAAACATCTCGGAAGAGTAGCTTTAATAATGTGGTGTGTGTGTGTGTGTGTGTGTGTGTGTGTGTGTGTGTGTGTGTGTGTGTGTGTGTGTCCGGTGCCCCAGCTACACGCGAAGAAGACACCGTCTCTCTGTGCTGAGAGTCTCAACAGCGCGTCCACAACACCTGCGCCGAGTGTGGCTGACTACCTTGTCGTACACTACCGGAACGGAGCAGCAGTATATTCTGTGCAGCGTACCTCAGTTTTCAAAAGTATGGTCGTAACAGCTAGCCACCCAGGTGCGATCTTCGCCCACCGCGAACACGGGCTTCAAACATGTTCGGTGTGATACTTCTGCCGAGAGACGTTTCCGCAGAGCCTGGAACTCTCGTTGGTATAAGCGGCTTTTTGAGGGTAGCGTGAACGCGCACGAAGAAAACCTCCTTGTGGTGACAGACTGATCTGTACCTTTGTCTGGGATCTTGGTTGTGTCAGAATGTAACAGTTTGGTTGTGAGATGGCGAGTCCAATGAAATGATAGCAGAAAACTAGCTGAAGTACCTTGGGCTCCAAAGAAATTTCGATGCATTCCCTCTCTGCATGCCATTTTGCGAGAGGAGTCATTTGTTCGAACCTCCATCCGGCCACTCTGATTAGTTTTCTTAATCAAGACTGATACCGGAACGGTTCCATTGGAAGGAGGGTGGCGGATTTCGTTCCTCAGTATTGTCCCCTCCGAGCTCGTGCATTGCCGGCAACGACCTTGTTGTCGACCGTTCTCTCAATCCTAATCTTTCTTCGTTTTAACTCAGCTTTCATACGTGCTGTTTTACGGCAACTGCTCGCCCGCCGCCTCTAAGGTGATTAGTTTTGATGAAACTCGTCACAGCGTAAGCATACAGCTTAACGCCGACAAACAGTCTCTCGTATTAAACCTTCAGGGATAACAATCTCACGACGGGCTGTGGAAGTAGCCAGCGCTAATGTGCGTCCGTCAAGGGCTTTCTGGTGGATCGCTGGGTACAAAATACCAAGATACAAGTATCCGCGTTGAAGAACCGACACATCTCGGTTCAAAATCTCCACTAATGTTCAACACACGAAGGCTGCGCACGTCGCATAATCCCACATCTCTGCGGCGGACGCCCTTATTCAGTAGCGGGAGCCACTCGCTACAAACCACTACTTTTAAGACAGTAGCTTCCCTTGTGTGCAAATCTAGTCCATGCATTGTGTGTACTTGCGAACACTTTTGACATCGGATAAACCTCCATCAGGTCTACTCACTAAGTTTTTAGAGTGTGTGGGTTGTTTCTAAAAAAACGATAAGCAGTTGGCACCTACCATTAGCGTTGCAAGTTCAAGCTCTCTCAGACTACCGAGTGCATCGCTTGGCTATGTTTCAGTGCGTATGTCTCTTAGACAGAGGGAGAAATGTCGCTGAAATGGGAAAGTCTTTCTTCCACCATTTCTTTTATGATTCTGAGCTGAATGGATATGGAGCGATTAAGGTAAAATCAGTATTAGGGAACACAAACTGGAGTCTTAGATTTTTTCGAAGGGTTCTCGGAAGCTGCGGTGTATCTGTAAACGAAATCGTGTAAAACATGATAGTGCAACCAACTCTAGAGTATTCCTCGAGCGTTTGGTATCCTTATCAAACAGGCACGACAGCAGACTCCAAAGGAACTCACAGTAAAGAAACGCACTGCTAACATCGTAATAGGCCATTATGGACCATATTAAAGTGTAAAAGAGACGCTACGAGGAAAAGTGTCACTGGGGGAACATAGTTATTGGAGGAGTGTGGTTTACCCTTCTACAAGCTTTTCACTGATATTTCACGTATTTGCATCTTCGTTGATTTCAGGCCCATCCACCACTCATTTCGTTTAATTTCGACGAATCTCGTTCAGATGATATAAGTTTAGATTAGATTGTATGTACATTTCGTTCCAGTTGATCCACAGTGAGGAGATCCTCTGGGATGCGAAAAAAGTCAGAAAAAAAGAATAAACAATAAATATCTACAAAATAAGAACAGATATGCTAATGTACTTTCCACTGATCCCAAATTAAATTGCCCTTGTGGATGTGTAATCGTTCAAAAAAAGGTTTTAAGGATATTTGCATTCAAAAGGATATAAAACGTCGCCAGATTTGAAATATTCAATACACTTAGAATTATATTATAATTCTTCCATATTGTAGCCATGCATCATCAGAAAAAATTAAATTTAAAAAAATTTACAGCATTTAGTTACAAGGATCGCATTACTGCACATAATTTGTACAGAAATGTGATTGTAGGCCATACTCACACTATGTGATATTATTAATAACGTACACCCATCAATCGGTTCTGCTAAGACATTCATCAGTGGAGTAGAAGGCGTTAACCACCAATAAATCCTTTACACTTTTGTCAAACTGAATTTTATTACTAGTTTTATGGCTGCTGGTATGTTATTGAAAATGAGTATTGTCGAATAGTGGACACCTTTCTGAACCAATGTAAGTGACTTTTAATCTTAGTGAAAGTTATTTGTATTTCTAGTGTTGATTCCATAAACAGAGCTGTAGGCTTGAACAAAAAGATATATTTTTAATGGCAAATTTCATTAAGGAATAAATATGTTAGGAAGCAGTAGTCAGTATACTCAGTTCCTTAAACGGCCCTCTGCAGGACGTTCTTGAGTTCGCACCACAAATAATTCGTATTGTACGTGTTTGGACTCGGACAACTTTAACTTGGCTTAATGAGTTACCCCAGAAAATAATCCCGTATGACGTCCTGGAATGAAAGTAAGCATAGTACACTAGCTTTTTTATTTTTATATCACCTACGTCTGACAACATTCGCTTAGCAAACAGATTTGTTTAGGCGCTTCAGCAGTTCTCTAGTTTGCTCCTCCCAGTTACATTATTATCAAGCTATAATCCCAAGAATTTAATACTTTTAACTTTTTCTATCTGCTTGTCATATTTTAGGCATATATTGGCAGGAAACCTTTTACAAGTTCTGAACTGCATATAGTAAGGTTTTTTTTTTCAAGGTTTATTGACAGAGAATTGGTTAGGAGTAATTTATTAATATCTTTGAACATTTAATTAGCCGATCTTTCTAAGGTTATACTTGGTTTAATGTTTATTGCAATGTTTGTGTCAGCTGAAAACAAAACAAACTTGTGATCATATAATGTTACTGATGAAAGGTCATTGACACACACAAGAAAAAGTAAGAGCCCTAAGATGGAAACTTGGGGGACACCACATGTTATTGGTTCCCAGTCGTATGATACCTGATAGCTTAATAAATGTCTCTTTCCTACTGACATCCCTCGTTTTCTGTCCGACATAAAGGATCTGAAGCATTTTGCAGCATTTTCTGTTACACCGAATTCTAGTTTACGTAAAAGGATATCGTGATTTACACAGTCAAATGCCTTTATCCGTGATGGTAAAGTAAATCACGATTATCTACAGTGGCGCTATTCCCCAGGAAAACATGAGTTTTAAGCCGCTGAGGATGTTTGAAAAATAAAAGAAAAACGATTATGGGAACCAAAAATAAGCCTTTTACTTGTCACCGAGGTGGAGGTGGGCAAAATAAAACTGGCTAGGAAAATATTTCCTGCACCTTGAGACAGGCATTACATAATCTCCCACGGCTGCCGAAGATGTAAGTTGCACTTCTTTTCTCAATGTGTACGAAATATTTTCCGAGACACTTGTAGTTTGCCCACCCTGTCCTAAGATACCACTAATCTATCGACTACCGAAAGACAGAAGAAAAACGATTATGGAAACATTATATATATATATATATATATATATATATATATATATATATATATATATATATATAGGATGGTTCAAAAGTTCGGAAACACCCTCATAAAATTCAAATGGAGTAGCAAACAAGGACACAGAGCCCCTAGACACGAGGACCGAGAAGGGGGAAACTTTATAGGCTATGCCGCCATCTTGGATTCACTCCAAAATTTCAAATGGGAATGTGGTCATGTGAAGTATCAAACAGATAGAGAATTTCACCAGAAAAACAATGCCGTTGTTATTTTAAACATCTTTATTCATTCTCGGGTTATAGCCAATTACTTGCGGCAACAGTGGGGGCGCTCGGCAGGATGAGTATTACGCACTGAGAAGTCATAAAATGGAGTCTGAAATGGTGCAAAGTGATTACATATATATTGACGACTTCACTGAGTTGCTCCACGCCAGTCTTAGCAGAGATTAGGTCTATGCTCTAATTATCTCTTAACCGAGAAATTCTGTCCGTTACGTTCTCATCCATAACTATTTGTTAGCACTAATCCGGTGAGTATTTCTTGCGCAACACGTAGATGTCCTCACATCGATATTAGCGACATTGTAGCAGGTGTCGACGTATTCTGTTAAGCAGGAGCGTCTTTGTAAAGCCGGCCTCCGCTGCGTGCGAGTGTGCAGCAGTCTGGAGTGGGAAATTATGGCGAAACCTTAAGCGCGGGCGCGGGCGCGGGCCGTTGCCGAGAGTGAGTGAGGCTTTTTGCCGCAGCGCGGTTTCCTGCGGCTAACCGCACGGCGAGCTGCGTTGTACATATTTATAAACGCTAAGCAGACCAGCTTCACTCACACCTGTTCAAGAAGCACCACTGTAGCTGAGCCAGGGTAACAATTGCTCCTGCATGTCTGTAGGGAAGGAGAAAAAGAAGGATCTCCATTACAGTGAAGCAAAAGCGGCGGTGTCGAATGCTTGCTCCCCGCGTCACTGTCACGGCAGAAATGTAAAGGAGATGATAAAGATGAAAGAATATAAACTGAAGAGGCTTTCGAGGCCACTTGATGATCTATTGCCTGTTCGCCTTTGCCTCCGGATCTTCGGCCGACGTTTGTTTGGAGATTGTGACGTTCCGCTTGCATGTGTGGCTGGCACTGTCAGAGATACGTCTTCCATTGATTGTGGCGTTCTGGAGTGAAGTCCGTGGCCAGTAATTTAGTGGAGCTGTAGCGCCAGCGTCTGAGGGCTCTTCCCTGGTCAGCACCGCTGACGGTCTTCCCCTGTTACCCTCAACCGTCGTTCGCTGCAGCACGGGAAATGTTACTTTACACAATTTTCCATAAATATCACAATTATGTTCCCGTCTGCAGTGACGAACCTACGCAGAGGGAGAACCTAGGCTGCTCTGTGGTGTGCCTCGATTGTATTCTCAAGTTCAGATTAACTGAGGTGACAGAAGCCACGGAATGGCTGTATGCACATATACAGGTGGAGGTAGTAACGCGCATACAGGGAGAAGAAGTGCAGTGGATTGACGGAGCTGTCATTTGTATTCAAGTTATGGAAAGGTTTCCGACGTGATTATGGGCGCACGACGAGAATTAAGAGACTCTGAACGCGAAATGATACTTGGAGCTAGACACATGGGATATTCCACTTCGGAAATCGTTAATGAGTTCAATATATTCCGAGATCGATAGCGTCAAGAGTGTGCCGAGAGTACCAACTTTCAAACATTACCACATACCATGGACAACGCTCCAGCCTTCATTTAACAAACGACAGCAGTGACATTTAACTAGAGTTGTCATTGCTGACAGACAGGCAACACTGAGTGAAATAACCTCGCAAATCAATGTGGGACGTACTACGAACGTATTCGTTAGGACAGCGCGATGAAATCTGGCGTTACTGGCACCAGACGACCGACGCGAGTGCCCTTGTTAACAGCACGAACAGCACGAATCTTCTGCAGCGCCTGTGCTGGGCTCGTGACCATATCAGTTTGACTCGATAGGAAAACCGTGGCCTAGTCAGATAAGTCCCGATTACAGTTGGTAAGAGCTGACGGTAGGGTTCGAGAGTGGTGCAGACCCCATGAAGCCATGGACCGAAGCTGTCAGCCGGCCGAAGTGGCCGCCCGGTTCTAGGCGCTACAGTCTGGAGCTGAGCGTCCGCTACGGTCTGCAGCTGAGCGTCCGCTACGGTGGCAGGTTCGAATCCTGCCTCGGGCATGGATGTGTGTGAGGTCCCTAGGTTAGTTAGGTTTAATTAGTACTAAGTTCTAGGCGACTGATGACCTCAGAAGTTAAGTCGCATACTGCTCAGAGCCATTTGGACCATTTTTTGAACCCAAGCTGTCAACAAGGCAATGTTCAAGCTGGTGGTTGCTACATAATGGTGTGGGCTGTGTTTGCATGGAATGGACTGCGTCCCCTGGTCGAACTGAACCGATCAGTGACTGTAAATAGATGTTGTTATTGTGGTCTTCAGTCCAGAGACTGGTTTGATGCAGCTCTCCATGCTACTCTATCCTGTGCAAGATTCTCCATCTCCCAGTACCTACTGCAACCTACCTCCTTCTGAATCTGTTTAGTGTATTCATTTCTTGGTCTCCCTCTACGATTTTTACCCTCCACGCTGCCCTCCAATACTAAATTGGTGATCTCTTGACCACTCAGAACATGTCCTACCAACCGATCCCTTCTTCTAATCAAGCTGTGCCACAAATTTCTCTTCTCCCCAATTCTATTCAATACCTCCTCATTAGTTATGTGATCTACCCATCTAATCTTCAGCATTCTTCTGTAGCACCACATTTCGAAAGCTTCTATTCTCTTCTTGTCCAAACTATTTATCGTCCATGTTTCACATCCATACATGGCTACGCTCCATACAAATACTTTCATAAATTACTTCCTGACACTTCAATCCATACAAGATGTTAACAAATTCTTCTTCAGAAACTCTTTCCTTGCCATTGCCAATCTACATTTTATATCCTATCTACTTCGACCATCATCAGTTATTTTGCTCCCCAAGTAGAAAAACTCATTTACTACAGTGTCTCATTTCCTAATCTAATTCCCTCAGTGTCACCCGACGTAATTCGACTACATTCCATTATCCTCGTTTTGCTTTTGTTGATGTTCATCTTATATCCTGCTTTCAAGACACTGTCCATTCCGTTCAAGTGCTCTTCCAGGTCCTTTGCTGTCTGTGACAGAATTACAATGTCATCGGGGAACCTCAAAGTTTTTATTTTGTCTCCATGGACTTTAATACCTACTCCGAATTTTTCTTTATGTTCTTCTATTTGGAGACCGTTGTCAGGAGTTGATGGGCTTCATGTTCCCAAACAACGATGGAATTTTTACGGATGGCAGTGAGCCATGTGACAGAGCCACAACTGTTCGCGATTTGTTTGAAGGACATTCTGGACTACATTGAGTGGTCGTGAAAGAAATGCGACAGAGGCCCGAACAACAGGGGACTGACGTATTAGAACATGGATTAACACAATAAAATGCTGCTCTGATAATGGCTAGGCACTAGCCGAAAACTACATTTTCCGAATAAAGCCTGCACGAAAGGACGACTGATTGCTGTGCTCTATCATTTGAAAGACATTATGGCGAATTCAAGCGAATGAATTGGCCACCCAGTTGGCCCGACATTAATTCCATCGATTATCTATGGCACATAATCGAGAGGTCATTTCGTGCACAAAATCCTGCACCGACAACAATTTCGCAATTATGTACCGGTATAGAGCTCAATATTTCTGCAGGGGATTTCCAACGACTTATTGAGATCGTGTCACGTGGAGCTGCTGTACTACGCCGGGCAAGAGGAGGTCCGACACGATACTGGGTGATATCCCATGACTTTTGCCACCTCAGTGTATAAAACGAGCTAAATAAGTTCATCTGCTTCTCATACCTTACTGCGCTAGTTCAGCTGTTCAGTGCTTGTAGTGAGCAAAGAAAATTGTATAATCCGACCACAACGCCTTTCGTCGCTTACAACACCTAGAGAAGGAGGTGACAATTGCTACAGACCAGGGTATGTGGAAACTTGGGGCAATTGCCTGGACCTGCAGGAAAGAAAAACGACTTAGTCATTGGAGGCAGAATACAAGCTCTGATACGAAAAACATAGCTCTACATCTACATCTGCATGGATACTCTGCAAATCACATTTAAGTGTCTCGCACAGGGCTCATCGAACCACCTTCTCGATTCTCTATTACCCCAATCTCGTATAGCGCGTAAAGAACGAACACCTATATCTTTCGGGTGTTGTGTGATGTCCTTAGGTTAGGTAGGTTTAAGTAGTTCTAAGTTCTAGGGGACTGACCATAGATGTCCCATAGTTCTCGGAGCCATTTGAACCATTTTGAACCTATATCTTTCCTTACGAGCTCTGACTTCCCTTATTTTATCACGGTGATCATTTCTCCCTGAGAAGCTCGGCATCAACAAAATATTTTCGCATTCGGAGGAGAAAGCTGGTGATTTGAATTTCGTTAGAAGATTGCTGTGTAACGAAAAACGCCTTTGTTTCAATAATGTCCATCCCAAATCCTGTATCATTTCAGTGACACTATCTCCCCTATTTCGCGATAATACAAAACGTGCTGCCCTAGTTTGACTTTTGCGATGTACTCCGTCAATCCTTTGTGGTAAGAATCCTACACCGTGCAGCAGTATTCTAAAAGAGGACGGACAAGCGTAGTGTAGGCAGTCTCCTTAGTAGACCTGTTACATTTTCTGAGTGTCCTACGAATAAAACGCAGTCTTTGGTTAGCCTTCTACACAACATTTTCTATGTGTTCCTTCCAATTTAAGTTGTTCGTAATTTTTATTCCTAAGTATTTAAATGATGATCGATTGAAACCCTCAGCTGCCGACAGGTGTTGTTGTTATACTTAGATGGGGACAGCTGAAAATGTGTGCCTCGAGCAGGACTCGAAGCCGAGATCTCCTGCTTACATGGCAGACGCTCTTTCCATCTGAGCCACCACGGACACAGATGAATAGCGCGACTGCAAACTTATCCCTTGCACGCTTCCCGTGAGCCGCACATTCCCAACTGTCCACGATCTACGTATGTAATGTTCCTGCTAGATATTTGCTCATCCA
Source organism: Schistocerca gregaria (assembly GCF_023897955.1). Lineage (NCBI taxonomy): Eukaryota > Metazoa > Arthropoda > Insecta > Orthoptera > Acrididae > Schistocerca > Schistocerca gregaria. Next base: position 798,165,130 of record NC_064921.1, on the reverse strand, counting down.
CTCATTACTCGCGCCCACTAAGGTGACGATTCCCGTAAGAGTTAGGGCAACCTGTGCGCATTCGCACAGACGAAGGTCTAATGGTCGGGTAGCCTTTCACTATATATGAAGATAGTTGAATTTGTGGCCTTTAGATTTGACTGATTTATCGTGTAACCGAAGTTTAACGGATTTCTTCCAGCACGCATATGGATGACCTCACACTGTTTAGAGTCAGTTGCCACTTTTCGTCCGGAACCGTGCGACTGTTACGGTCGCAGGTTCGAATCCTGCCTCGGGCATGGAAGTGTGTGATGTCCTTAGGTTAGTTAGGTTTAAGTAGTTCTAAGTTCTAGGGGACTGATAACCACAGCAGTTGAGTCCCCTAGTGCTCAGAGCCATTTTTGCCAATTTTCGCACCACACAGATATCTTTTCTAAATCGTTTTGCAATCTGTTTTGATCTTCTGATGACTTTACTAGTCGATAAACGACAGTGTCATCTGCTAATAACAACCTAAGACGGCTGCTCAGATTGTCTCCGAAATCGTTTATATAGATAAGAACAGCACAGGTCCTCTACCACTATCTTGGGGAACGCCAGAAATGACTTCTGTATTACTCGAAGACTTTCCGTCAATTACTACGGACTGTTACCTCTCTGAAATTACGAATCCAGTCACTTAACTGACAAGGGGGGGGGGGGGGGGGCGCACGACGTTTGGGACGCGGATGTACTGCAAACTTCGTACACTCGTAGTACTCCACGAGGACAACAAAATGTGTAAGCAGTAGCGCGTACTTCTCAAGCGTTATTAAGAAAATCGCAAGATAATTTCGGTCGTCAAATTTGTACCTGTGCTTGGTCATTTTTACCACGAAGCGGCGGCAGCCGAGTGGTTAGCGTTCAAGCCCCGTAATCGCTGGATCGAGTCCCGTACGTCACTTTTTTTCTAACACAGTCATTTTCTTTACTATTTATATTACAATTGATTTAATAGGGAAAAATACTTGTAATCGGATGGACTTTAATTAAATTTACAATGTTATTTGGCAGTCTGCAAATTTTTATCATCACAAATAATATAATATTCATAACTATGGACTAGTAAACGACCAAACGCATAAAGTGATAGTGAAAATGTGTTACACTGTGTTAGAAATAAAAAAAAAAACTGACGAACGTGACTCGATCCATCGATCACGGGGTTTGAACGCTAACCAGTCGGCTGCCGCCGCTTCATGGCAAAAATGACCAAGCACAGGTACAAATTTGACAACCGAAATTATCTTGAGATTTTCTCAATAACGCTTGAGAAGTACTCGCTACTGCTTACACATTTTGTTGTCCTCATGGAATACCACGAGTGAACGAAGTTTGAAGTAAATCCGCGTCCCAAACGTCGCGGCCTCACCTTGTGAGACGATATTCCATAAGCGCGCAATTTCGCTACAAACCGCTTGTGTGGTACAGTGGCAAAAGCCTTATGGAAATCCAGAATTACGGAATCAATTTGAAATCCCTTGTCAGTAGCACTCAATAGATAATGAAAGTGTGTCTTTTTCTTCGAAAAGAAGAGCTGTGTTATTCGCTTTAAGTCACCTAAGGAAACTAGAGATGACCTGAGCTGGTTTGGCCGCAAGGCTTTTAGAACAAGAGTCCTGCCGAATGCGGTCAGCAGTGAAGCCGTGACGCGGTCACTGCCAGGCGAAGTTGATCCCGGCGGTCGGGCGTCGAACCGGCGTGAGTCAGCCAGCGGAAGGCTGTGGCGCCGGCGCGCTGGCGTCGCCAAACATCCGCACGGCGCGTCTGGTCGCCGCGCTGAATCATAAGCGGCGCCTCCAGGGGGCGGCAAAAAAAGGAGAGCGACGGCGACGGGTGCTCGAGTGTCTCCAGCTGCCGACGACCCGGCTAGGACAAAGCCAGCGCTACCGCGCACTGCCCGGTACGGATCACCAACTGGAACGAAACGAAGCTACGGCTTTTTCGAGTGACAGTAGTTTACCGCCAATGCAGCCGTAGCTCCTACTACACAGGGTGATTCACGAAGATATGCAAATATTTTAATATGTTATTCTACAAGTAAAACTAAAGAAAGAAATTCATATGAACATGGGTTCGAAAATGTTTAGTTACGGAGTTTGGCTGATAAAAGATTTAGCCTGAAATTTAGCAACTTCGCTAGTATGAAGCCATCGCAAAACTTTACGAGGTTAAAGCAAAGTACGACTTGGTTTTATTTTGTTGTTATTGGTCTGGTGAATCTAATAAAACACGTCCCACACGTGTATCTGCAGTAGTTTTCCACAAGAAGTAAATTTGTTTTCTTTCCATTTAAAATGTAGAAACGTTTATGTCATTGTTGTCAACCGTTAATGAGTTGATCTTATAGATCTTACAATTAAATGTTTCTCTGAGACACTGGAGTCTCTTCTTTATCTACGATAATGATCGAAGCAAAAGAAATGAATTAAAATTTGTACTGCGGCCGGGACCCGAACCCGGGTCTTCTTGCTTGCTAGGTAATAGTGTAATGGTTAGCATCTCTCCCTAGCAAGCAAGAATACCCGGGTTTGGTCTCGGCCGCAGCACAAATTTTAATTCATTTCTTCTGCTTCGATCATTATCGTAGTTAATTAGGTGTTTCAATCGTTTCATAACCTTGAAACGAGTTAGTTTTCTTTATTGTTCAGTGAAAGAACATAAAAACAGCAGTGTATTTAAGTTAAACCACACGGTAACTGTTATAGTTCGGAGATTATTTATGAAATAAGGTTGCCTTTCAGAGTTACGACAGACGAATACGCCGAAATGGTGTTTATTTATGGCAAATGTGATGGTAATGTTACGGTTGCAGTTAACGAATATCGCGTACGTTATTCAATTCGGAGGATTCCGAATGCACAAACCAGTATCAGAGTATTTCGATTGTTACGGGAGACAGGTTCTCTACCTAGCGGCCGGCCGGTGTGGCCGTGCGGTTCTAGGCGCTTCAGTCTGGAACCGCGTGGCCGCTACGGTCGCAGGTTCGAATCCTGCCTCGGGCGTGGATGTGTGTGATGTTCTTAGGTTAATTAGCTTTCAGTAGTTCTAAGTTCTAGGGAATTCATACCTAGCGTTCGTAATAAGTCAGTGTAGACATTTTTTAACATTTATTGTGAATGTATTGTGAAATTGTATGGACACTGTACACCTTCCTTAACACTGAGCTTTGTTTTTTCCGCTTTAACATGAATACACGTGCGCTAGGAGTTTTGCTATTTGGGGAGCAAAATAACTGATGTGATGATGGTCGAAGTAGAGAGGATATAAAATGTAGACTGGCAATGGGAAGGAAACCTTTTCTGAAGAAGAGAAATTTGTTAACATCGAGTATAGATTTAAGGTCAGGAAGTCATTTCTGAAAGTATTTGTATGGAGTGTAGCCATGTATGGAAGAGAAACATGGTTGATAACTAGTTTGGACAAGTAGAGAATAGAAGCTTTCGAAATGTGGTGCTACAGAAGAATGCTGAAGATTAGCTGGGTAGATCACATAACTAATGAGGAAGTATTGAATAGCATTGGAGAGGAGAGAAGTTTGTGGCGCAACTTGACCTGAAGACGGGATCGGTTGGTAGGACATGTTCTGAGGCATCAAGGGATCACCAATTTAGTATTAGAGGGCAGCGTGGAGGGTAAAAATCGTAGAGGGAGACTAAGAGATGACTACACTAAGCAGATTCAGAAGAATGTAGGTTGCAGTAGGTACTGGGAGATGAAGAAGTTTGCACAAGATAGAGTAGCATGGAGAGCTGCATCACACCAGTCTCAGGACTGAAGACCACAATAACAACAACAACAACAATTGTGTTAATAGAAGCAGATTATCTGACATATTAATACAGTTTCCATTAACTTTGTTACCATGATTTTTGCAAAATTAAATTCTCTACAAATTCTGTTGAAAACTTTGTGCAATTTTCAGGAATTAAAAAATACAAGTTGAGTAAAGTAGTTAATAAATTTAAAAAAAATACGAAGTTACGTCTTTGATTCTCTGAATTTTCTCGAAAACTACTGCAAATACACGTCTGGGACATGTTTTATTAAATTCACCAGATCAGTAACAACAAAATAAATGGAAATCGTGCTTTACGTTAACCTCATACATTTTTGCGATGGGTTCGTATTAGCGAAGTTGCTAATTTTCAGGCAAAAATCTGTTATTAGCCGTAATTCCGTAACTAAACATTCGCGGACCTACGTTTATATGAACTTTTTCCTTTAGTTTTACTTGTAGGATAACATATTAAAATATTTGCATATTTTCGTGAATCACCTTGTATGTCCTTTTGTTTTACGTTTTTCTTTTTTTTTCTACTGTACAGTTTCGGCAGTGTAGTCGTTTTCAGGTATGTGGTATAACCCCTCAAACGCACGTATTTCGATTACAGTGAAACTCTACGTTGGCTGTACATTGTTAAAACGCAATTGGCTGGCCGCACTTTAAAATTTTGTTCAAAAAAGACTTCGTGTCATGTTTTTTTTATTTTTAAAGTCCACCCAACCAACTCCATTTTAACAATGTATGGCCGACGTAAATATTGACTCTAATAAAGATAAGTCCATTTGCGAATTACACCATACCAAACCGGCCAGAAGTGAAAAAGTCAAAATAAAATCAATAAAACTAAAAACCAATCCAAGTTGCAGGTACTTTATTTTTCATTCGATGACTAGTTTCCGTCTGAGACCCATTTTCAAATCAACATATAAAAGTCGAAAATGGTGTATCCGAAAATTTCAAAGAAAGTCTAACATACATTCACAGAGCAATCAGATAACTATTTTTTTGACATCTTAGTTACCTGTATGCATTGTGAATGTACATTACACTTTTTTTTACATCTTCGGAAATGCCATTTCGACTTCGTTACGTTGATTTGAAAATGGATCTCGGCCGAAACTAGACATCAAATGAAAGAAGTATTTGCAGCTTGGACTCGTTTTTCGCTCTATTGACTAACAGAAGTTGTCGACACAAGTTATTCTAGCATGCTGGAAGTTCACAAAGTAAAATGATGTTCTAGTATAAATTACGGCAGCGAACGCTGCGATTATTTCCGTTTGAAAAATATATTTCGGCTAGTAGTCAAGATGAAAAAAATTCTTACATAGTTTGAGAGAAGCAGCAATTTGTGATCAGTATTCTAATAATATTATTCTTGTGTCACCGATTCACTGGCGCAAAGTGTTAGCGGTTTCGTAGACTCAAAAAGAATTCGGTGGAACGGTTAAAAAATATACCGGGTGATCAAAAAGACAGTATAAATTTGAAAACTGAATAAATCACGGAATAATATAGATAGAGGGGTACAATTTGACACACATGCTTCGAATGACATGGGGTTTTATTAGAACCATAAAAATACAAACGTCAAAAAATGTCCGACAGATGGCGCTTCATCTGATCAGAATAGCAATAATTAGCATAACAAAGTAAGACAAAGCAAAGATGATGTTCTTTACAGGAAATGCTCAATATGTCCACCATCATTCCTCAACATTAGCTGTAGTCGAGGTATAACGTTGCGAACAGCACTGTAAAGCATATCCGGAGTTATGGTGAGGCAATGGCGTCGGATGTTGTCATTCAGCATCCCTAGAGATGTCAGTCGATCACGATACACTTGCGACTTCAGGTAACCCCAAAGCCAATAATCGCACGGACTGAGGTCTGGGGACCTGGGAGGCCAAGCATGACGAGAGTGGCGGCTGAGCACACGGTCATTACCAAACGACGCGCGCAAGAGATCTTTCACGTGTCTAGCAATACTTTGTTTTTTTGCTTTTTTTCGGTTCTAATAAAAACTCATGTCGTTCCAAGCATGTGTGTCAATTTTTACCTCTCTATCTACATTATTCCGTGGTTTATGCAGTTTTTGATCACCAACTATATTTAGAATTTTGTCTGTATGTCTCTGAGTCCAGAAACATACATAGTTGCACGATTCAAGACTGAAGTTTTTGTTCTTGTGTGTTTGTGGTTTCAAGTGTTATAGCTGGTACGTTAGGTATAAAAATTCATTGTCGTTCGTGATATGCCAGTTCAGGAACAGAATCGGCTCAAAACGCGTGCAGGGTACAGTACAAATGCATACATCTTTTTTTTTTTTTTTGCTTATCCATCTTTTTAGGACCTATCGTGGTTACGTTCTTTAGAATAAGTGTCAGACCAGCATCAACTGTCGTAAAAGGACTTTTTCATCAAACAAGTCGTCCTGCACTTGCTGATAACATCCAGTTACCCTACCAATAAACAATGAAGAAATCTCGGCATTATCTTGGATGAGCATATAAAATGGGAAGAACACTCTTCCCTAAATGGGGGGTATCTCCTTCTTATGTACACGTAATCCAAATGTTTGGGTTAACCGATCCTTCTAAAAAGAAAAGAGAAAGTCCATTTTTTAGTCCTGGCATGCCTTTCCTACTATGATGTCGCTCAACACGGCACAAATAATGATGGTTTCAGACGACCCTTGCTATCTGTAAACGCGTAAGACACGCGTGGGTGTGGCTAAACGGGCGACGTGATTTTCTTTATTTGTTTCGTCGCTTTCTTAGTCGCTGAGTTCTCAGCACCTCTCGTCTCTCTTAAAATACCTGCCCTCATTCCACAACTGCATTACCAGATCTGATACTTCCAGCACCTTCACTTGTGCATGGCACTAAATCTTTCACCGTTTAACCCATACGACTGTGGAACAAATTACCCTGCAACCTGGGTCTTCACCAAAACCACTCTGCGTTTAAGACGAGACAAAAAGTTTTACCTGTTACCATTGGCGTAGCTTTCCTCTCGCCAAAACCCGGCTGTCTACCTCCTGTCCAACAGCGAACCATTATTTCTGTGCTATTATCAACACTACGTATGACTTCCTCATCCCTGTCTATTTCTGTGTTCTTGCTTCTATCGCAACAACTAATTTTACACTACAATTGCTCGCTCTTTTCCTGATCAGTCAACCTTTTTATTCTCATTTGTTTGCTTTCGTACCGCTGCCATTTTTTTATTTTTGTTTGTTTTGTTTTTAGAGTTTGCTGCTTATGATACTGCAATTCACAATGGCCTACATATGTACCCAATTATTTTGTATCAGATGAAGGTGCACAAGACACTGAAACCTGTCAATGTTCACAAAAATACAGTGCGGCTGAGTCAGAAAAAAATTATATTACTAACACTATTGCAATCGTTACATCACAGTGACGATATCACAATATTATTCAATAAACTCTGCATGCCTGTGTAGATGTGAGATAGCGTCAGAAGCCCCTATTCTTGCTATTTGAAGTAAATAGATAAGCTAGTATGATTTCAGATGTGAACATATTGCGTCAGGTTCCTGCCCTAATTAGGATTAACTACGTCGCTGGGATACCGTAGTTTAGTTCGGTTTAGGACGTCCGTGTCATTGACACACTAAAGACAAGCTCTAATTTATCAACAAGATTTCATATTCGTGACCATGGTCCAAAAACAAATCTCATAATTTTATGATGTTCATTCAGACTACGGGTGAAGACTCATATCTCTGAAACCATGATGAATAGTCACCTTCCTCCGCCGAATCTGTGGGGATTCCTGATTTTACTGGCGCACCTAACTTTCGACATTCTTCTGTAGCACCACATCTCAAACATTTCGATTATCTTCTTTTGCGATTTTCCCTCAGTCCATTATTCCCATTTTACAAGCAAAATAAACTCTACTTTCGTTTCCAACTATCACGCATGTGGATATCAGAACACGAATCAAAACGTTCGAGGTTCCATTCTTGGTCGTTCCTAACCACTTCTGTGGGCATGGTACGTTTGTGCGAAAAACAGCAATGAAATGAAATGTGCGTTTGGCATTTGTGGCTGGGATCTTCCTGCTGGGTCCCCTGGTGCAAGACTTTTTAATTGATGGCACATCGGCAACTTGCGTATTGATAATGGTGAAATGATGATGAGGCAATACACACACCCAGTTCCAAGTGGAGAAAAATCCCCAAACCTGCCGGGAATCGAACCCAGAGCCCCGAAATCGAAAGTCAGCAACGATAACCACAAGCGCACGAGCTGCTGAGAACACCTACGATAAGACCGTGCCCTAACTGCTAGGCACAACGATTTTCTGACTAAACGTCGGGTTGATAGCAGCCTTACCTTAGGTCTTGTAGTAGATTTTGGAGGTATGGTGGTTGGAGGTGATGCTTGCAGGACAGATAAACCTCGGAACATATAACTGATGTAAACAACCAACATTTTCTTCGGGGACAGTTTGAGGTGTTTTGGTTTTAGTGTGCCTCTTGCTCTAATTGTAAGAAATCAAGAGTATCTCAAAACCGATACATCCGGAATTGAGCGCCAGGGCGCTGCTTCATAACATTACCAAGTGGCCACAAACTCTGGAGAAGCTGAGCTCGTCCCTTCCAGCGTACTAATTTTGGATTTCTTTGTGTGTTTTTCAGTTCGACACCACAGAAGATAAACCTTTTTAATAAGAAGATTTCTGTAGAGATGGAAGGAACGACTTGAAGACAGTGTATTGTTAGTGGTGTATGTTGTCTAGCTCCAAAGAAACGTTCTTTAGCAGTGTCACAGAACCTATAACATTGATCTAGTATTAAAGCAAGACATGTCAGCAGTACTAATACTGTTTCAGAACTATCACGAGGAATGTGTTTGGGAGCCACCAATAAATTATACCTTAACTAGTCCGCGTTGCCATGAGCCACAGCTTCGAGGACCATGTCAAGGTCACCATTAACAACTTCTCAGAGGGAATACTTGACCTTCGTTCATCTGGAAAGGCTGAGCCCTCTGGACTGTAACGTACAGACCGTTTGGTTGACCCATACAACCGTCATTTCTTCTGTGGTGTCGAACTGAAACACACGTAAAGAAATTTAATTAGGACGCTGGAACGGAGGAAGGGACGAGTGCAGCCCCCCCCTCCCCCCCCCCCCCCCCCCCCCCCCCCCCCCCGCCGCACCGCTGCATGTTTGGTCGCAGGTTGATGATGTATCGGTTGCGAGGTACTCCGGATTTCTCTTGCAATTAATCGACGTAACGTCTGAATCTCCCGCAGACAACAGGTGTTCTGGCTGCCTGGTGCAGTTTCATCGATGGGAAATCCCGAGGCAGGCGCAATGACAGTGTGAGAACTCGGTTTTGGACTCACTGTAGACGATCCAAACTACTGTCTTCGGCGTTGCCCCGTGCTACTACTGTACAGTCGAGAGCGGGTTGCAGTATCTTAGACAGGAAACCTCCGAGGTTTAATGAGAGCAAAGACGTCGGGTTTAGCAACGAGCAGCAATGGCGCTGTGTGCCCATTGCTTTGACCCATCAGTTATTCGCCATGTTTTTGCCAAGAGAGGCGTCTGCCACAAGTCCCCAGGGACTGGGACTTCAGTTTCGACGGATGCTTGGCTCCTAACTGCATCGTAGGCCACCCTCCACATTACGACACATCCCACAAGGCTGTCGGAGGTAATTTGGAATACCAGGTATGTGAGTTGCACGCTCATGCTGCTCGCAAGCGGCGCCGCGTCGTCCGTTTCTGGTCCATCTGACCGCTCAAGGTCACCACTTATTTTCACACAATGTCTCATTTCCCAATAGCATACAATTGATTCTGCTCTGCTTCTAGAGTGTATACTCGCAGTAACGACACACTTATAACGGAGACTAATGCCCGACAAGCGACAAACAGCCGTGCCCTCTTGATGCGAGATGGCGCCGCGAGCGCCGCTGGCTCGGTCTGTTGAGGCACTCACCGCCGGCCACGAAACAACGAGGCCTGGCGCCGGCCTGCTGGCACTCCCGCCCCCCTCCACCACCCCTTCTCCGCCGCCTGTGGCGCCCCACCCGGAACCAGGCGCGCAACCTCTGCGTCCTTGACCCACATCTGGGGGCGTGCGCCGTGACGCCGCAGCGTCTGCACAGCCACGCCGGGCGCCGGCAGGTGTGGGTGCCAGCGGCCAGCCTAGTCCAGGGGTCACTCCGCCCCCGTCCCTCTTCCCCCTCCAGCCCGTCCTGTTCGTCGCCGCGACCGCACTCTAACGGTCCACTCAGCACGCACGTGGCCACTGGACCAGCTCGCGACTGTAGCGAGACTACAGTTTGCCCAGCAGCTTTCACAAATCGAGGTCGGTAACCCGCACCAGTGCGGTTGCGCAGGGTTCGGAACTACCCAGTTGTATAATTTTACACCCACGACGCCAAAGCAGTAAAATAACCATAGTATACTGTAAGAATTTATTTTCTTTTTTAAACACGTATGCATTAGGGCTAACAGTCATTGTTATGAGTATCAAAGCAAATTAAGATTTAATGTAGCTAGTCACTTCAGTTGATATTCCCACTAATGATTTTACGAGCATCATACTTCCGTCATCGAGGACATTACCTACCTCCACACCTGACGCCAAAGCACACCTGAGCGGTGGTGCTGTATTCGGAGGTAGCCGGTTCGAATCCCGGTGTTGTTGTTGTCCCTCTTGTTGATAGTGATTGTGAAAGTGGTGGTCATGATGGTGGTGGGGGTGACTTATACCACCAGTATTTGGCCTGCATATGGAGGAGACGTGGCAGCGTAAACTTCCTGATCGCCAGCTTTTGCGCAAATGTTTCGGATTAGATGCCAGCCAGACTCCTCCGCATAGTCTCGTGAACTCAGGGCGTTTTTCACCACTGGAGGTGACCTGTCCGTCGGAACGGGACGTTACGCTCGGCAGCCCCTTGATGCTACTGGAGAGTAGCAGACCGTGTACCGAGCCGGCCGGGGTGGCCGAGCGGTTCTAGGCGCTACAATCTGGAAACGCTCGACCACTACGATCGCAGTTTCGAATCCTGCCTTGGGCATGGATGTGTGTGATGTCCTTAGGTTAGTTAGGTTTAAGTAGTTCTAAGTTCTAGGGGACTGATGACGTCAGATGTTAAGTCCCATAGTGCTTAGAGCCATTTGAACCATTTTAACTCCCTAAGTACAGTCATTGTGCTACCTAACTCCTGGTAGCAGTACTTCGAAATTCACGAGTGACTGTGTACTCTGATTTGATGCGATTTTTTACGATGACTCTTAGCAGTGCTCGGTGGTTCCTCCCCCTCAGTACATGAGGTCTGCCTGGCCTTGGTTTATGTGCAGTTGTTCCTTCGCGTTTCCACTTCACAATCACATATTTGACAGTCGCCTTGGGAAGCTTCAGAACGGTTGAATGTCCCTGATGGATTATTTACTCAGGTGACATCCAGTGGCCAGTCCACGTCCGAGGTCGCTGACCTCTCCTGACCGACCCATTCTGCTGTTACGCTTCTGTACCAACAACAGAATACTCACCGCCTCGTTTTGTAGTGATGGTTCCGCATCTCGTGATACCGAGTGGCTATAATCAAACTTTCCCTATTTTGCACGTTATAACATGGAAATTAACTACCGTACGAGCACCAAAGTTCGTAGCATTAATGTCCAGAGTACAGGGTGCATGATTTCCATGAATCACAGCGCCACCGTCCAGTTCCAACTATGGCCAGCACATGCCGTGATCACTCATTGTGATTCATAGTCTCACACACCTGACCAGTCGCAGTGCACTTGTTGACATGTCAACGTGAGCTTGGACAAAACAAGCAGCGCGTTATTGACGAAGCTTTATTATCAAACCAATAGTAATCCTGCAGCTGCACTTAGAGAACATGCTGGCTGGAAGGATTACGGAAATGCCCTCTTTCTGCACCTGCTGTGCAGGGCATGATGAAGAAGTTGGTATCAGCTGGAGAACTGGGCTTGACTCCGGAAAGAGGCCGACGAGCGGTTGCACCACGTGTGGTTGATGAAATCGCTGTTGCTACGGCAGGCAACGCTGAGCGCAATTCCCGATCGTCAGGAAGTGCGCGTGCTGCGTCACGACGGTTGAACATCCCGTGCTCTACTGTACGGAAGCTGCTTCGAACCGTTCTCAAATCAAATCCTTAGAAGATCCATGTCGTACGGCAGCTTGCACTACAGCAGGCACAACGACCTGTCGATTTCGCTCTTCACTTTCCCGCAAGGATTGAAGTTGACGAGGAATGACCCTGGATCATCCTATGGGCAGACGAAGCTCATTTTCCTCTGACGGGTGTGGGGATCTTCACCCAGAGTCACTGTGCATGATTTGCGAATGGTGAACGTGTGGCTACCTTCGTCATTGGCGTAGTCTGAACAGGGCGGCTCTCAAGGACCAAAGACGTGCAGTGTGACTGTCCAGCGTTAGTGCGATATTCTTCTCAGTGATGTCATACCCGTCCTACTGGAAAAAGAAGTATGCAGATCAACAGTTTTCATGCAAGATGAGGCCACACCGCACATCGCTCGTGTAGCTCATGTGTTTCTCCGCAAACGTTTGGAAACGATAGAATTATCAGTCGATAGTTTCCAAATGCTTGGATGGCATAATTACCTTATCTGACACACTGTGATTTCTGGTTGTGGGACTACATGAAGGACAGGTCACCAGATGAACATTCACACGTGTGGTGGTCTGAAGCGCTGTATATCAAGAGAGGTAGCCAGCATACCTTCGGACATGCTTTGCTCTGCTGTCCAGTATGCAATCCTGCGCTTCCAGGCACTTCTGGTCACTGATGGGCGCCGTATTGAGCCCCTTAGGTACCGATATGTAATGGTATGATGTACCGTAGCAGAAAATTAAAACTGTTCCAATTGAAATGACTCTGCATTATTTCTGTTCCCCATGTCCTTTACAGTAATGCTACCAATTTTGGTACTCGTACGGTAATTAGTTTTCGTATTATAAAGTGATAAATAGGTAAAGTTTAATTATGACTCGAAATCTGTGGTAAGGTCTTATGGGACCGAACTGCGGAGGTCATCGGTCCCTAAGCTTACTCCCTACTTAATATAACTTAAACTGACGTACGATAATCACGACACACACACACACACACACACACACACACACACACACACACACACACACACACACATATGCACGAGGAAGGACACGAAACTCCAACGGGGAGACGCCGCTCGGACCGTGAGAAGACGCCTGGACCGCGCGGCTATACCGCGCAGCGTTTAATTACACTACTGGCCATTAGAATTGCTACACCAAGAAGAAATGTATATGATGAACGGATATTCATTGGTCAAATATATTATACTAGAACTGACACGTAATTATATTTTCACGCAACTTGGGTGCATAGATCCTGAGAAATCAGTACGAATAACAACCACTTCTGGCCGTAATAACGGCCTTCATACGCCTGGGCATTGAGTCAAACAGAGCTTGGATGGCGTGTACAGGTACAACTGCCCATGCAGCTGCAACACAATACCACAGTTCATCAAGAGTAGTGACTGGCGTATTGTGACGAGCCAGTTGCTCGGCCACCATTGACCAGACGTTTTTAGTTGGTGAGAGATCAGGAGAATGTGCTGGCCAGGGCAGAAGTCGAACATTTTCTGTATCCAGAAAGGCCCGTACAGGACCTGCAACACGCGGTCGTGCATTATCCTGCTGAAATTTAGGGTTTCGCAGGGATCGAACGAAGGTTAGAGCCACGGGTCGTAACACATCTGAAATGTAACGTCCACTGTTCGAAGTGCCATCAATGCGAACAAGAGGTGACCGAGACATGTAACCAGTGGCACCCCATACCATCACGCCGGGTGATACGCCAGTATGCAGATGACGAATAGACGCTTTCAATGTGCATTCACCGTGATGTCGCCAAACACGAATGCGATCATCATGATGCTGTAAACAGAACCTGGATTCATCCGAAAAAATGACGTTTTGCCATGCGTGTACGCAGGTTCGTCGTTGAGTACACCATCGTAGGCGCTCCTGTCTGTGATGCAGCGTCAAGGGTAACCGCAGCCACGGTCTCCGAGCTGATAATCCATGCTGCTGCAAACGTCGTCGAACTTTTCGTGCAGATGGTTCTTGTATTGCAAATGTCCCCATCTGTTGACTCAGTGATCGAGACGTGGCGGCACGATCCGTTACAGCCATGCAGGTAAGATGCCTGTCATCTCGACTGCTAGTGATACGAGGCCGTTGGGATCCAGCACGGCGTTCCGTATTACCCTCCTGAACCAACCGATTTCATATTCTGCTAACAGTCATTGGATCTCGACCAACGCGAGCAGAATGACGCGATACGATAAACCGCAATCGCGATAGTCTACAATCCAACCTTTATCAAAATCTGAAACGTGATGTTACACATTTCTCCTCCTTACACGAGGAATCACAACTACTTTTCACCAGGCAACTGCTGTTTGTATACGAGAAATCGGTTGGAAACTTTCCTCACGTCAGCACCTTGTAGGTGTCGCCACCGGCGCCAACCTTGTGTGAACGCTCTTAAAAGCTAATCATTTGCATATCACAGCATCTTCTTCCTGTCGGTTAAACTTCGCGTCTGTAGCACGCCATCTTCGTGGTGTAGCAATTTTAATGGCCAGTAGTGTATTATCACCGGGTATATTGAGGTCAATCCGCATTAAAAATGGCTGTCCGGATAGTACGATACGCTCAACGCAGTGGTGCAGAGAGAGAGATTCATTCAAGAGCTGCGTCCCTTGAATATGGCTAGCTAGTAGCGAACTGTTTCCCAGCCGTCCGCCTATACTGGTTGCGCGTCTCGTCGAGAGCCGTCGGCGGGAGGCAGGCAGTCTCTGGCGTGTGAGCGACCGCTGCCGGACTCGGCTGGGTGAGCATCGCGGCGTCAGGTGGGGCAGGCTGCGCGGGTCGCGCGCGCCGCCGTCGCGACCGGCCGGCCGATCTCGCGCCGTCCCCGCCTCATCAACATGCCGCGCGCGCCACCCGCGTAAGTTATGCGGAACACGGGGAAACGCCATAATGGCCGGCGATTACACATAATTCATCAGATTACAACCGCGACAAGCCCGACCGCGCAGTTTGGGCTCCCTTGACGAGTTGAGGGGGCGACCTGGCCCACGGAGGCGACGCCTCTGCAGGCGGACGGGCTCTGGTCAGCAGCTGACGGGCCCGTGGCCTCGGCAGCGCCCAGGGTCGAGGTCGAAGTGGTGTCCGCCCACAGCCACACCAAATTCCAGAGCCTAAGGCATACTTGCGGAGTGAATTTTGTACTTCTGGAGTAAACCATCAGCAGATTGAACGTCGATACCTGGCAGTCTATAACAGATCTCCTCACACGAAAACAATAAATGTCCTCCTTAGAGAAACATATTGAGTACAAACAGGATGAGTGAAAGCGACCCCTTTAGACGGACTACCGAGCCAGGTGACGCAGTGATTAGCAGACTGGACTCGCATTCGGGAGGACGACGGTTGAAACCTCCGTCCGGCATTCCAGGTTTAAGTTTTCCGTGATTTCCCTAAATCGCTCCAGGTAATTGCCGAGATGGTTCCTTTGAAAGGGTACGCCTGCCGGGGTGGCCTATCGGTTCTAGGCGCTACAGTCTGGTACCGCGCGACCGCTATAGTCGCAGGTTTGAATCCTGCCTCGGGCATGGATGTGTGTGATGTTCGTAGGTTAGTTAGGTTTAAGTAGTTCTAAGTTCTAGGGGACTGATGACCTCAGAAGTTAAGTCTCATAGTGCTCAGAGCCATTTGAACCATTTTTTTGAAAGGGTACGGCCGACTTCCTTCCCCATCCTTGACATAATCTGAGCTGTGCTCAGTCTCTAATGATGTTGATGTCGACGGGACTATAAATCAAATCTTCCTTCCGTTTTAGATGGCCTGTACGAAACGATAGAGACTTCTGCTTCCACAAATTCGACAGCACCTCATGAAAATAATAAGAAACAGTCCATAACTACACCCACACTCTGCAAACCACGGTGAAATGCATGGCAGAGGATACTTACTACTGCGTCACTTGTTAGTTCTTCTTCCCATTCCACTCATGCATGGAGCGCCGGAAAAAAAGATTGCTTAAACACCTCCAAGCGCTATCGTTAATCTAAAACGCTATTGGAGAGATACAAAGCTGTTTTTAGTATATTCCTAGATACATCACTTAAAGATGGTTCTTGAAATAGTTTGCACCTGTCTTCAAAAGTCTGACACTTCAGTTCCTTCAGCACCGCTGTGATATTTCCATCGGTCAAACAAACGTGTGACCAAACGTTCAGTATCCCCTGTTACTCCTGTTTGGTTTGCGTCCCACACACTTTAAGCAGTACTCGAGGATTGGCTGCACGAGTGTTTTCTGAGTGATCTCCTTTGCAGACTAATGGCACTTCTCGAGTATCCTAAAACCAGGACTCAAATAAATAGGATTCTACGATTTTCGTTTTATATTTAGGAACATTTAACCACTCGCACACCTCTGAAATCCAACCAAGATCCGACTGAGTATTTCTGCAGTTTTTTTTTCAGACAGTACTTCATTGTAGACAATAGCGATAACTCTGACTTTGCTATTTATACTGTCTATAGTGTCCCGAAGTTCATTAATATACAACAGGAACAGAAACGATCCCAACGCACTGTCCTGGGGAACGCCTGAAGTTACCTCTACATTTATACATGTTTTGTAAATAAAACTGCCTTTTCCTGCAGACGCTTAATTTATTTTTCCCATACGCGTTTCGCCTTTTTCTTGCTCTAAGGCATCATCCGTGGGACGATTTTCTGTGATCTGAGTTTCCTCTCATCTCCTCTGGAGATCGCACTACCACTTTATTACCGACATATCAGCACAATTTTGAGATCCGACCTTTTTACACTGTTCACCATGTTTCTCCTTCTTTTATGCGATGTACTACTTTTCTTTTGCCACTTGATATAACTATTTCTTCAGACGCAATGTCTGAAGTGACTGATAGGAGGTTTGACGGACCTCAGCTGTTCACTTGTGTAATAACATGGAATACCTACAGCCGCCCTCACGACGTTATTTCTTGTATGGCTACCAGTGTTCGTGCTTCAGTACACCATCTTCAGGCCTTAACTGACGCTGAGGAGTTGACTCCAGTCATATACAGTTTCGTCAGTGGCCAACAACTATGAATTGATTTTCGCAGATTACCTGTAACAACGATGTTGTGTCTCTAGCCACCAAGTAGTTGCTGAACTTGTTTTCGTACACTGCCTGTAACAATCATGTAGTGTCTCCAGCCATCAACTAGTATCCACCAACTAGTAGATGATGGTTGGAGACAGAACATCATTGTCACCGGTGGTCTGCGAAAACCAGTTCATAGATGTTGGCCACCGACGAGACGTGTGTATGACTGGAGTTAACCCCTCAGCGTCAGTTAAGGCCGGAAGATGGTGCACTGAAGCACCGAAACTGGTAGCCATACAATAAATAACATCGTAAAGACGGGTCTAGTTTTTCGATTTTAGTACATAAAATCAAGGAGGACTCTCATGTCACAGCTTAGCATACAGCTTCCAGGTTTTTTGCCCCCTTCACAACAATGAGAAATTTCTAAATCTGGTGCAAGAAGAAATTGTCGCCCCTTGTACTGTCCTTGACAGACAACGGGAAGACAGTTTGCGGCGAAAAGTACCTGATCACAAGATTTTGCGCTAGTGTCCTTGATACAATCCCAAACTTGACCGCAGTGTCTCGCACAGTGAAGCCATGAAGGCATTTGACACTATTGATCGTGACTCGTCCATAAGTTGGGGACTTTAAACTCAGTGGCCATCTTGGTGCTATTCGAGAGGCGAAGGCTGTGTGCGGGCACCGGTTTAAATGTTTTGCCTTCTCTCGTCGCCAGACCCCACGAAACCAGGGACGCAAGTTGTCAACAAGGCACTGTTCAAACTGGTAGTGATTCCATAATGGTGTGAACTGTGTTTACAAGGAATGGACTGGGTTCTGGCTATGTTCAGCTATTTGGAGACGATTTGCAGCCGTTCGTGGACTTTCTGTGTCCAAACAGCGATGGAATTTTGAGGGATGACAATGCGCCATGTCACCGAGCCACAATTGTTTGCGATTGGTTTGAAAGACATTCTGGGCACTTCAAGCGAGGCCACCCCGATCGCTCGACATGAATACCATCGAACATTTATGGAACACAATCGAGAGGTCAGTTGGTACCAAAAATCCCGCACCGGCAACACTTTCGCCATTATGTACGGGTGTAGAGGTAGCGTTGCTCGGTTTTTCTGTAAGGAACTTCCAGCGACTTGTCAAGTCCATACCAAATCGAATTGCTACACTACGCCGGGCAAAAGAAGTTGCGACACAATATTAGGACTTTTGTCACCTCAGTGTAGGCAATGTTCATTCCGTAGATATTTTTATCTGTTAATAGTCACCTAGAGTTAAATACCGGCTGGTTCAGGAGAAATAGTTAGAAGAAGATGAAGGTAAACGATTGGAATTTTGTTGTTGGTTACTTTTCCAATCACCGAGTAATCCCATTAATACTGTTTATTACTGAAGGCATTGACACTCTTGAAAGTATCAATATTACTCGTAACTCACATCGGTGATCTGACAAAGCCTTCTGTGGATACACGTTTTCAGGGACATTTCTCTGTAAATGTGTGGTGTGATATGGTAGATAATCAGTTGATTGCGTCTGTTAAGTTTCCACATCGTCTTACGGAGTCCCATTGCCTAGGTCTTTTCGGAAACTTGCTTACGTCGTTATTGGCAAAGGCTCCTTTGCCTACAAGAAGGGTATTTTTTCCCAGCATGTAGGGAACCCTAAACATTCTAGTCGTCATGTAACATAGAATCTAAACCTAACGTTCCCCCTCATAGAACAACGAAAAGACGATCTCAGAGCTAATCGTGGTGATGTTAAGAGAATTACAAGGCACATTGAAGTCGCAGGTGGAATTTACGAAAATCTATTTTGAACCTAATGATTCGGCTTTGCCGCCGGGAGTGGCCGAGCGGTTCTAGGTGCTACAGTCTGGAACCGCGAGACCGCTACGGTCGCAGGTTTGAATCCTGCCTCGGGCATGGATGTGTGTGATGTCCTTAGGTTAGTTAGGTTTAAGTAGTTCTAAGTTCTAGGGGAATGATGACCTCAGAAGTTAAGTCCCATAGTGCTCAGAGCCATTTGAACCATTTTTGATTCGGCTTTACTTAGCAGCTTCTGTAAGTTTTTGTATGGGTTGTTTCTAATAACTGTATCTCTCTTACCAATAACAAACAATTGGGCACATGTTGTCTGGAATGTTCTATTCGAATCGGTCTACACTATATCCGTTAAAATACAGGTTCGAAAAAATACTCATAAAACTGATTTGGCAAATACTTCGTGTACCATAAGGTAGGCAACTTAACTTACAAGTAGTTCTTTACTCCCAGGTGCGGAACATGTAACTTTGGTTGCCTACCTGAAGGTGCGTGAAATATTTGCCAAGCCAGTTTTATTTCGGCCACTCTGTATCTGCTGTACCGCCTGAAACAGCCTGTGTAGTTGTGTAAAGACGCAGTAAAGATGCCGCAGACAGGATGCAGTCGCTGTCAGACGGTAAACGTAAGCAGGCGCCCCCCCCCCACTGTGTTCCAGAACGGGCGAGTGCAGTGCCAGCCGCAGGAGTGCCCCAGCCACGAGGGCTGCCACGTGCTCGTCGACGATCCCAGGAACAACTGCTGCCGGCGCATCTGCAAGGGTGAGTACAGCTTCCAGTCTGTCCGCAAGTTGCAGGGGCTGGGCAAAAATGTGGACACAAGCCGCGAGAAATGCACCCTTGAACATAAATGCCGATCCTAGCTTGGCAGGGTTCTCAGTACGTTGCCAGCGACAGTTGTGGTCAGAAAGGTGTTCTGTGTAGTTGCGAGTGCACTGTTCAGAGCTAAGCGAGATCGAACGCGTGCGAACTGATGGTGCTCGTATGGCGAGTGCAGTGTACAGAGAGTGGACAAAAATATGGAAACAGCTGTGTCTCCTGTTTCAAGAGGCACCACATGGAAGATAAATACACTACTGGCCATTGAAATTTCCACACCATGAAGATGACGTGCTACAGAAGCGAAATTTAACCGACAGGAAGAAGATGCTGTGATATGCAGATGATTAGCTTTTCAGAGCATTCACACAAGGTTGGCGCCGGTGGCGACACATACAACGTACTGACATGAGGAAAGTTTCCAACCGATTTCTCATACACAAACAGCAGTTGACCGGCGTTGCCTGGTGGAACGTTGTCGTGATGCCTCGTGTAAGGTGGAGAAATTCGTATCATCACGTTTCCCACTTTGATAAAGCTCGGATTGTAGCCTATCGCGATTGCGGTTTATCGTATCGCCGCATCGCTGCTCGCGTTGGTCGAGATCCAATGACTGTTAGCAGAATATGGAATCGGTGGGTTCAGGAGGATAATACGGAACGCCGTGCTGGATCCCAACGGCCTCCTATCACTAGCAGTCGAGATGACAGGAATATTATCCGCATGGCTGCAATGGATCGTGCCGCCACGTCTCTATCCCTGAGTCAACAGATGGGGACGTTTGGAAGACAACAACCATCTGCACGAACAGTTCGACGACGTTTGCAGCATCATGGACAATCAGCTCAGAGACCGTGGCTGCGCTTACCCTTGACGCTGCATCACAGACAGGAGCGCCTGCGATGGTGTATTCAACGACGAACCTGAGTGCACGAATGGCCAAACGTAATTTTTTTTCGAATGCATCCAGGTTCTGTTTATAGCATCATGATGATCGCATCCGTGTTTGGCGACATCGCGGTGAACGCACATTGGAAGCGCGTATTCATCTACATACTGGCGTATCACCCGCCGTGATAGTATGGGGTGCCACTGGTTACATGTCTCGGTCACCTCTTGTTCGCATTGATGGCACTTTGAACAGTGGAATTCACATTTCAGATGTGTTACGACCTGTGGCTCTACCCTTCATTTGACCACTACAAACTCTACATTTCAGCAGGATAATGCACGGCCGCATGTTGCAGGTCCTGTACGGGCCTTTCTGGGTACGGAAAATGTTCGTCTGCTGCCCTGGCCAGCACATTATCTAGATCTCTCACCAATTGAAAACGTCTGGTCAATGGTGGCCGAGCACATAGGTCGTCACAATACGCCAGTAGCTACTCGTGATGAACTGTGATATTGTGTTGAAGCTGCATGGGCAGCTGTAACTTTATACGCCATCCGAGCTCTGTTTGACTCAATGTCCAGGCGTATCAAGGCCGTTATTACGGCCAAAACTGGTTCTTCTGGGTATACTGAATTCTCAGGATCTATGCACCCAAATTGCGTGAAAATGTAATCATATGTCAGTTCTACTATAATATATCTGTCCAATGAATACTCGATTATCATCTGCATTTCTTCTTGGTGTAGAAATTTTAATGGCCAGTAGTGTATATCGCATACAGGGAAAGAGGAAAAGCCTCATCCTCTACCGGGTGTACAAGTCTGAAACCGGAATTTAGTCGCCATAATTAGACGTGTGTTGTTTGCAACTGATAAACAATATTTTCTTCAAAATGATATCTATAGCTATTTATACATTCCTCCTACCTCTCCAGCAGCCTATGAATGCACGGCAAAAAAACAGTTCTTCTTTTGAAGTGAGCCAGTCAGCGAGCCTTTTTCGTACATTTTCATATCAGCTGAAGCGTTGTTCAGCGAGAGCGTGTCCCAGTGATGCAAATAGATGACAGTCGGACGGAACCAAGTCTGGAGAATAATCCGTATGCCCTAGTATTTCCCATCTGAACGCCTCGATCGTTTCCCTGACCCAATTTGCTGTGTGATGGGGTGTTATCATGGAGCAATATGACTTTGTGTTGCCTTTTTCCATATTCCGGTCGTTTTTCACATAATTCTCGATATAAATCGATCATTTGCTGTTGGTAGCGATCAGTGTTAACAGTTTCACCAGTATTTAGCAGCCCATAATTGAAGACACATTCTGATCCCACCAAACACAGAGCATTGTTTTCTTTCCAAAGCGATTTGGTCTTGCAGTGGATGTCGATGGTTTTCCTGAATTCACCCATCATTTTCGACGCTTAATATTCTTGAAATATTTCCATTTTTTATCACCTGTTACTATTCGGTGAAGAAACGACTTTCTTTTGTACTTGGCGAGCAGCGTTTCACAAGTGGTCTCTTTGCCGGCCGCGGTGGTCTCGCGGATCTAGGAGCGCAGTCCGGAACCGTGAGACTGCTACGGTCGCAGGTTCGAATCCTGCCTCGGGCATGGCTGTGTGTGATGTCCTTAGGTTAGTTAGGTTTAAGTAGTTCTAAGTTCTAGGGGACTGATGACCACAGCAGTTGAGTCCCATAGTGCTCAGAGCCATTTGAACCATCTGAACAAGTGGTCTTTCGATTTGCCTGCTGTCTTTCATTCAGGTCATGTGGAACCCATTTCCTCACTTTCTGCGCCTTTCCCAAAGCTTTCAACCGAAGAGAAACGACTTTCTGCGTCACATTCAGTTGTTCCGCGAGTTCCTGTTGAGTCTGAGTATCAACTACATCCAATATCGCCTGCACACTATTTAATCTAACTTAAACTACACTCCTGGAAATTGAAATAAGAACACCGTGAATTCATTGTCCCAGGAAGGGGAAACTTTATTGACACATTCCTGGGGCAGATACATCACATGATCACACACAGAAGCACAGGCACATAAACACAGGCAACAGAGCATGCACAATGTCGGTACTAGTACAGTGTATATCCACCTTTCGCAGCAATGCAGGCTCTATTCTCCCATGGAGACGATCGTAGAGATGCTGGATATAGTCCTGTGGAACGGCTTGCCATGCCATTTCCACCTGGCGCCTCAGTTGGACCAGCGTTCGTGCTGGACGTGCAGACCGCGTGAGACGACGCTTCATCCAGTCCCAAATATGCTCAATGGGGGACAGATCCGGAGATCTTGCTGGCCAGGGTAGTTGACTTACACCTTCTAGAGCACGTTGGGTGGCACGGGATACATGCGGACGTGCATTGTCCTGTTGGAACAGCAAGTTCCCTTGCCGGTCTAGGAATGGTAGAACGATGGGTTCGATGACGGTTTGGATGTACCGTGCACTATTCAGTGTTCAAATGGCTCTGAGCACTGAGCACTATGGGACTCAACTGCTGTGGTCATTAGTCCCCTAGAACTTAGAACTACTTAAACCTAACTAACCTAAGGACATCACACACATCCATGCCCGAGGCAGGATTCGAACCTGCGACCGTAGCAGTCGCACAGTTCCGGACTGCGCGCCTAGAACCGCGAGACCACCGCGGCCGGCACTATTCAGTATCCCCTCGACGATCACCAGAGGTGTACGGCCAGTGTAGGAGATCGCTCCCCACACCATGATGCCGGGTGTTGGCCCTGTGTGCCTCGGTCGTATGCAGTCCTGATTGAGGCGCTCACCTGCACGGCGCCAAAAAGCCATACGGCCATCATTGGCACCAAGGCAGAAGCGACTCTCATCGCTGAAGACTACACGTCTCCATTCGTCCCTCCATTCACGCCTGTCGCGACACCACTGGAGGCGGGCTGCACGATGTTGGGGCGTGAGCGGAAGACGGTCTAACGGTGTGCGGGACCATAGCCCAGCTTCATGGAGGCGGTTGGGAATGGTCCTCGCCGATACCCCAGGAGCAACAGTCTCCCTAATTTGCTGGGAAGTGGCGGTGCGGTCCCCTACGGCACTGCGTAGGATCCTACGGTTTTGGCGTGCATCCGTGCGTCGCTGCGGTCCGGTCCCAGGTCGACGGGCACGTGCACCTTCCGCCGACCACTGGCGACAACATCGATGTACTGTGGAGACGTCACACCCCTCGTGTTGAGCATTTCGGCGGTACGTCCACCCGGCCTCCCGCATGCCCACTATACGACCTCTCTCAAAGGCCGTCAACTGCACATACGGTTCACGTCCACGCTGTCGCGGCATGCTACCAGTGTTAAAGACTGCGATGGAGCTCCATATGCCACGGCAAACTGGCTGACACTGACGGCGGCGGTGCACAAATGCTGCGCAGCTAGCGCCATTCGACGGCCAACACCGCGGTTCCTGGTGTGTCCGCTGCGCCGTGCGTGTGATCATTGCTTGTACAGCCCTCTCGCAGTGTCCGGGGCAAGTATGGTGGGTCTGACACACCGGTGTCAATGTGTTCTTTTTTAAATTTCCAGGAGTGTAATTTACGCTAAGGACAACACACACACGCCCACCTCCGACAGGGGGGGGGGGGGGGGGGCGGGGCGGGGCAAACACGCAGACCGTGGCAAGGCGTCGGAGACCGCACGGCCTACCCCGCGCGGCCGGCGAGCTCGTCGATTCTCACGTCAAAATCACCACTTTCGAATTTTTTGAATCACTCGAAACACTGTGTTTTCCGAAGAGCATGTTTATGTTTAACCGAAAGCTTCGACAAGCATTCGATGCGAGTCTGCAACAGTTTTCTTCAAATGATAACGGAAAACCAATGGTGTCCGCAAATCGTAGTACGTATGCACGGGTTTGAAACAGATAACGATGTATGGAACTTGGGTTACTGCGTAAATACATTCGTCGTCAGCCATTACATGCAGCAGATGGCGCTATAGACGTGGTCTCACGGGCCCTACTCTAACTGCTAGTACCATCTATAGGGAAATTCAGGTTTCATACTTCTATATCTGGTGATTTACAACGGGGACGAAAATGTGTGTCGAGTGATCATGACCGACTGTCATTGAAGTCACGACTCACGAAAAATGAGACAACATCTGCAGAAGTCACTACTGAACTCAATGTCGTACTCTCCAACCCTGTCAGTACTAAGACAACACGAAGGCGGCTCCATAAGCAGGGAATTCCAGTACGTACTGGAGTTCCAGCTCCATTAATCAGTGATTCAGATCCCTGTAACAGGAAAACGAGATGCCCAAGCCTTAAAACCTGGTTTATAAAGCAATGGAAGAATGTCATTTGGCCGGATGAGTCTTGTTTCACACGGTTTCCAACTTTTGGCCGAGTTTACGTCCCAAGGCTGAAACATAGCGCCGGGTCGGTAACGATTTGGGCAACAATCCCATGGGTCCAATGGCTTCTCTGCAAGCTCGCCTTACTGCTGCGGATTGGGTGACCATTTTGGCTGATGAGGACCATCCCATGGCACAATGTTTGTTCTGCAATGTTGATGCTGTGTTGCAAGCCGCCAAGACCTATGGTCACACAGCTCACATCGTCCCAGACTACTATTATGAGCACGAGGATGAACTGTCGCATCTGCCCTGGACACCATAGTCACTAGGTATCCTTTGCAGCCTTTGCTGCCTGCTTTGGAGAGAAGGATGCGTGACCGCTACCCAGCTCACTCAACGTAACCCGAAAGTACAAATATTTTGCAGGAAGAATGGAATAAGTTCCTTTGAAAACCGTACATGGCCTGTATTTATCCATTCCAAGAACTCTGGATTCTGTTTTGAATGCCAGCAGTTTTCCTCTAACGTACTAGGCAAGATAATAGGTTGTATTTTTGGTGTTTCCATATTTCTGTCCATCCTCTGTACAATGTGCACGACACCTACGCTGGGCAGTTACATCTACATCTACATCTACATGACTACTCTGCAATTCACATTTAAGTGCTTGGCAGAGGGTTCATCGAACCACAATCATACTATCTCTCTACTATTCCACTCCCGAACAGCGAGCGGGAAAAACGAACACCGAAACCTTTCTGTTCGAGCTCTGATTTCTCTTATTTTATTTTGATGATCATTCCTTCCTATGTAGGTTGGGCTCAACAAAATATTTTCGCATTCGGAAGAGAAAGTTGGTGACTGAAATTTCGTAAAAAGGTCTCGCCGCGACGAAAAACGTCTATGCTGTAATGACTTCCATCCCAACTCGTTTATCATATCTGCCACACTCTCTCCCCTATAACGTGATAATACAAAACGAGCTGCCCTTTTTTGCACCCTTTCGATGTCCTCCGTCAATCCCACCTGGTAAGGATCCCTCACCGCGCAGCAATATTCTATCAGAGGACGAACGAGTGTAGTGTAAGCTGTCTCTTTAGTGGACTTGTTGCATCTTCTAAGTGTCCTGCCAATGAAACGCAACCTTTGGCTCGCCTTCCCCACAATATTATCTATGTGGTCCTTCCAACTGAAGTTGTTCGTAATTTTAACACCCAGGTACTTAGTTGAATTGACAGCCTTGAGAATTGTACTATTTATCGAGTAATCGAATTCCAACGGATTTCTTTTGGAACTCATGTGGATCATCTCACACTTTTCGTTATTTAGCGTCAACTGCCACCTGACACACCATACAGCATCTTTTCTAAATCGCTTTGCAACTGATACTGGTCTTCGGATGACCTTACTAGACGGTAAATTACAGCATCATCTGCGAACAATCTAAGAGAACTGCTCAGATTGTCACCCAGGTCATTTATATAGATCAGGAACAGCAGAGGTCCCAGGACGCTTCCCTGGGGAACACCTGATAACACTTCAGTTTTACTCGATGATTTGCCGTATATTACTACGAACTGCGACCTTCCTGACAGGAAATCACAAATCCAGTCGCACAACTGAGACGATACCCCATAGTTCCGCAGCTTGATTAGAAGTCGCTTGTGAGGAACGGTGTCAAAAGCTTTCCGGAAATCTAGAAATATGGAATCAACTTGAGATCCCCTGTCGATAGCGGCCATTACTTCGTGCGAATAAAGAGCTAGATGCGTTGCACAAGAGCGATGTTTTCTGAAGCCATGCTGATTACGTGTCAATAGATCGTTCCCTTGGAGGTGATTCATAATGTTTGAATACAATATATGCTCCAAAACCCTACTGCAAACTGACGTCAATGATATAGGTCTGTAGTTAAATGAATTACTCCTACTACCCTTCTTGAACACTGGTGCGACCTGCGCAATTTTCCAGTCTGTAGGTACAGATCTATCGGTGAGCGAGCGGTTGTATATGAGTGCTAAGTAGGGAGCTATAGTATCAGCGTAATCTGAAAGGAACCTAATCGGTATACAATCTGGACCTGAAGACTTGCCCGTATCAAGCGATTTGAGTTGCTTTGCAACCCCCAAGGTATCTACTTCTAAGAAACTCGTGCTAGCAGATGTTCGTGTTTCAAATTCTGGAATATTCCATTCGTCTTCCCTGGTGAAGGAATTTCGAAAAACTGCGTTCAATAACTCCGCTTTAGCGGCACAGTCGTCGATAACAGTACCATCGGCACTGCGCAGCGAAGGTATTGACTGCGTCTTGCCGCTTGTGTACTTTACATACGACCAGAATTTCTTCGGATTTTCCACCAAATTTCGAGACAATGTTTCGTTGTGCAACCTATTAAAGGCATCTCGCATCGAAGTACGTGCCAAATTTCGCGCGTCTGTAAATTTTAGCCAATCTTCGGGATTTCGCGTTCTTCTGAACTTCGCATGCTTTTTCCGTTGCCTCTGCAACAGCGTTCGGACCTTTTTTGTGTACCACGGGGGATCCGTTCCATCTCTTACCAATTTATGAGGTATGAATATCTCAATTGCTGTTGCTACTATATCTTTGAATTTGAGCCACATCTCGTCTACATTCGCATAGTCAGTTCGGAAGGAATGGAAATTGTCTTTTAGGAAGGCTTCTAGTGACACTTTATCCGCTTTTTTAAATAAAATTATTTTGCGTTTGTTTCTGATGGATTTGGAAGAAATGGTATTGAGCCTAGCTACAACGACCTTGTGATCACTAATTACTGTATCAGTCATGATGCTCTCTATCAGCTCTGAATTGTATGTGGCTAAGAGGTCAGGTGTGTTTTCGCAACCATTTACAATTCGCGTGGGTTCGTGGACTAACTGCTCGAAATAATTTTCGGAGAAAGCATTTAGGACAATCTCGGAAGACGTTTTCTGCCTACCACCGGTTTTGAACAAGTATTTTTGCCAACATACCGAGGGTATGTTGAAGTCCCCACCAACTATAACCGTATGAGTGGGGTATTTATTTGTTACGAGACTCAAATTTTCTCTGAACTGTTCCGTAACTGTATCATCGGAGTCTGGGGGTCGGTAGAAGGAGCCAATTATTAACTTAATTCGGCTGTTAAGTGTAACCTCCACCCATACCAATTCGCACGGAGTATCTACTTCGGCTTCACTACAAGATAAACCACTACTGACAGGCACAAACACTCCACCACCAATTGTGCCTAATCTGTCTTTCCTGAACACCGTCTGAGACTTCGTAAAAATTTCTGCAGAACTTATTTCAGGCTTTAGCCAGCTTTCTGTACCTATAACGATATCAGCTTCTATGCTTTCTATTAGCGCTTGAAGCTCAGGGACTTTTCCAGCGCAACTAGAACAATTTACAACTATAATTCCGACTGTTCCTTGATCCAAGCACGTCCTGTAATTGCCAAGCACCCTTTGACATTGCAGCCCATCCCGCACTTTCCCGAGGCCTTCTAACCTAAAAAACCGCCCAGTCCACGCCACACAGCCTCCGCTACCCGTGTAGCCGCCAGCTGAGTGTAGTGAACTCCTGACCTATTCAGCGGAACCCGAAACCCCACCACCCTATGGCGCAAGTCAAGGAATCTGCAGCCAATACGGTCGCAAAACCGTCTGAGCCTCTGATTCAGACCCTCTACCCGGCTCTGCACCAAAGGTCCGCAGTCGGTTCTGTCAATGATGTTGCAGATGGTGAGCTCTGCCTTCATCTCGTAAGCAAGACCAGCAGCCTTCACCAAATCAGATAGCCGCTGGAATCCAGGGAGAATTTCCTCAGATCCAAAGCGACACACGTCATTAGTGCCGACATGTGCCACCACCTGCAGCT
Source organism: Schistocerca gregaria (assembly GCF_023897955.1). NCBI lineage: Eukaryota > Metazoa > Arthropoda > Insecta > Orthoptera > Acrididae > Schistocerca > Schistocerca gregaria. The sequence continues at coordinate 798,136,368 of NC_064921.1, read as the reverse complement.
GGCTGCACCCTGTGCTCTTTATGGCATCGGGAAGGACCCTTTCCACATCAGGAATGACTCCTCCCGGAATGCACATGGAGTGCACACTGGATTTCTTCCCCTCCTTAGCCGCCGTATCCCTAAGGGGCCCCATTACGCGCCTAACATTGGAGCTCCCAACTACCATTAAGCCCACCCTCTGCGATTGCCCGGACCTTGAAGGCTGAGAATGATCCTCAGAAACAGGGCAGGCAGCTGCATCTGGCTCAGCCAGAGACAGTGCCTGAAACCGGTTTGTCAGACGCACCGGGGAGGCTTTCTGATCAGCCTCCGGAGACGCCTTTCGCTGCCTGCCACGCCTTGGAATGACCTCCCAATCAACCACAGGCGAGGGCTCAGCCCCACTGCGGGCAGCAACCGGGGCAACCACAGCGGCAGACCGATCTGGGGACAGACGGGACGAGGTTGACATCCCCGTGATACCCAAGTCCGGCTCCCCACAGTGGTGCCCATTGGCAACAGCCTCAAGCTGCGCGACCGAAGTCAGCGCCGATTGCAGCTGTGAGCAAAGGGATGCCAAGTCAGCCCTCATCCGAACACAGCAATCGCAGTCCCTGTCCATTCTAATCGATGTTGAGCAACAGTTACTGAAACACGAGTGCGTGCCTAGATAACGCAAACGAAACACGCAAAGAATGTATCAACTAACCTGTACAAATGCCTAACGACTGCGCTACAATCTGCTGAATTTACGATTACAGTAACTAAAACTCGAAATTGCACCTTCTATACGAAACTCTCACGCAATTTAAATAAGAATCTACCAAGTAAACACTAAAGCGCGATGCTACAACTGTCAAATACTATAATACGCCCGAAATATATGAATTAAACAATGCAAGTACCCAAAAACACGCAAAGAAATTAATTAAACTATCTAACAAATAAGTAAGCTAGGGTTATACGACTTGCTGCTGCAGCTGCTTATCCAACGGCGGCAGGGAGCACAAACTTGGCACTAAACTTTAATGGGTATAGCCCCATCTATATCTATTTGATTACTCTGCAGATCACAGTTATGTGTGCGCCACAACCCCTCTTTTGTTGTTACACTTTCTTTTACGATTCACGCCGTCAATATTGCTCAATATGTATCCAGTTATTGCGTCGTTTCGGGTACTGTCTCTACAAATCTGTAAATAACATCAAAGTAACGTAAAAATTCAGCGTGTTGATACACACTATTAGCCGACAAAAGTGAAAAATCATCGACCGAAATTTAAATCTACTGAAACATCTAAGTTTTGGTTGGCTAAGTCTTACTTTTATCGAACAAGAACATACTATTCCACTTAGAAAGACATTTTGCTTGTAATGAAAAACAAACCGACGTTTTTCGTTTACAATGGGTATTGGATGAAACATGTGATGAGCAGCATTTGTCTGTATGCCGGCAAATTTGAGGGGCTGTAGAGGGTGTCTTCGAGAACAAACTGAGGATCGCAGACCGATTCCGGGAACGCCATCCATCGGCGCTGTTGAGTGTCCAAATCACGTAGCGTAACGCCTGTCGCTAGGCCACCCACACTGCAGCAAAACTGAGTTGCAACGCTGACGGAGCGCATACAGAACTCCTCGTAAAGCCTGGTTTACACGATGAAACTGGTTGCGAACCCGAATTTTGAAACTGAACTGTTGGCCACTGCTTATGCGAGGCGTGCGGTTGCGCAATTCACCGGCGAAGCTGAACTGTATCAGCTTGTTCCAACTATTAGTCGTGCGTGGTTTGACGTTAGCTGTTCTGCCGGTAGCGTGTATATAATGTTAAATATGAAGCGAGGAACGGAGCAAATCGTTCGCTTCTTGGACATCTACTGCTTGCATCGGTGTTTGTGGGGTTTCAATGATGCAGTTTACAAGAGCAAGAAGCGACGTGTTGCTGCACTTGGGGCCGTGCTGGGTGACTTGGACATGGTTGGACAGACGAGCTCTGAGATGAAGAGCAAAAATCATACCACTAGAAAGTCACACACTAATGAATTACGAAAAACACATGCCAGTAAAATGCCTGGCCGTGGAACAGGCAACACCTACTGTAAAGACGGATACGAATCCACGCTTACCAGAAAACGCAATGTGAATTGCAATTTCAATTCTGGCGACAGTGCTTCACGCATTATGGTATCTTTCTTCCTTGTCGCACCATGAAAAGAAAAGTGAACTGTTCTGATGCAATTCTCAGAGGGCCGAAATAGCTTCTCGGATCTTCCACAATAATTTCTTGCAGCAAAATCTCTGAAAACTGAGCTGACGTCATTTTTAAGTCAATCACGAACTGAAAGCACATCTCTTATTTTGTGTACACGAGTATTAACTCTGTCACTACTTGTGCAGCAGCCAGAATTTACATTTCAGAGACGACTTTGATGCTCACAAAACGCCTAAACTGAAGAGTGCACTCGTGTCGCTGCATCCACAGCGCCCCACCTGGGAGTATTTACAGCTGGGGGGGGGGGGGGGGGGTTTAAATGTAATTTTCTGTGGAGTGGATATAAAATGGTTCAGTTATTTGTTTGTAATGAAACTAATTTATTTTCAGAAGGTCATTTCTGTTATCAGTATTTCGTACGACTGTAATACTGATTACTTAAGTTACCGATAATTACATCCCCCACCCCCCATACTATCTTTAACTGTGACGCAATGTGGCGGAGATTACAGCGTGCGAAACGAATGTATGAACATCTTCCTTACATAGTACACCCTCTGCACACAATACTAAGTACTTTGAACCACGCATATATGGCAGTAAAACACAAAATGAAATGAAATGATCGTATGGATTGGTTGGCTGGGAGGCCCCATGCGGGGAAGTTCCGCCGCCGTATTGCAAGTCCTTTTTCGTTGACGCCACCTCGGCAACTTGCGAGTCAATGATGATGAAATGATGAAGAACACACAACACCCAGTCATCACGCGGCAGAGAAAATCCCTGAACCCGTCGGGAATCGAATCTGGGACCCCGTGAGCGGGAAGCGAGAACGCTACCGCAAGACCACAAGCTGCGGACAGTAAATCACAGATATGTACTTCAGATATGCTTAAATATCCCATGACTATGTCTTCTTCGAGTTGTAGGTAGTTCCCACTCTGCACCAGAAATTAGTTCATTATTCACTTCGAAAGAATAAACGAAATAATTGACAGCACGGCAACAAATACCAGAGTTGTCCAGAACGTAATGCAACGTATTTTCTTTGTTCAACAATTCTTTACTGACATAATGAGAATTACACACACGAAAGAATGGTGTTTTATCTATACACCCCATGTTCCTAAGTAATCTCTATCCCGTTCTACCGCTTTCATCCAGCACGAAATAAGGGCGTGTATGCCCTGTCGATAGCAATCGCCGGCCGTTGTGGCCGAGCGGTTCTAGGCGCTTTTGTCCGGAATCGCGCTGCTGCCACGGTCGCAGGTACGGATCCTGCCTCGGGCATGGTTGTGTGTGATGTCCTTAGGTTAGTTAGGTTTAAGCAGTTCTAAGTCTAGGGGACTGATGACCTGGGATGTTAAGTGGTTCAAATGGCTCTGAGCAACATGAGACTTAACTTCTAAGGTCGTCAGTCCCCTAGACTTAGAACTACTTAAACCTAACTAACCTAAGGACATCACACACATCCATGCCACGGGCAGGAATCGAACCTGCGACCGGCAGATGTTAAGTCCCATAGTGCTTAAAGCCATGTGAACCATTTGATAGCACCCCTTGTCCTGGTGGCGGAGCCAGTGCTTCACTGTGGGAATCACCTCCTCATCGTCCTCAAAATGCCTTCCACGAATGCCATCTTTTAATGGCCCAAACTCGCGAATGACAACATCAGCTCGCTGCAGATGTGACAGCCGTGGATAGTCTCCTCGACCGCTGCAAATCGTGGAGCTCCGTCGAAGCGCTTGCTGATGACCTCACCCTCCGTGTCCAGCGACTAACTGTACTTCTGTCGATAGCAGATGCTCCATAGATTTTGCACAAGCGTTTGTGAATATTCCCCACAGTTTCTTTCTCTGCAGTGTGAAATTCAATGATGGCACGTTGCTTGTAACATACACAACCTACAGAACCCATTTTGAAACTGTCCTGCAGCTACGCTATCTCTCGGAAGTGACTGAAACTTGGCGACCTCACTCATGAGACTTCACGTAATACACATGTAACGTTTCGAATTCGTATCATTGTTTTCGGCTGAGAAAAAAAATGCGGTGCATTACTTTCTGGGCAACCCACGTACGTAATGGCTACTACGTTGCTGTAGGGCCTACACTGTATTATTTATTATTATTATTATTATTATTATTATTATTATTATTAGGAGCAGTGGTCAGATGCAAAGCATTGGTAGCTTGAATTCTTTCAATTTGCACCAGTTAACAATAAGGAGTCGACCGATCAAGTAATTTACAAAAAGTAGGTCTAAGCATAGTGCACACATTTTAATGTGGTTGATTTTAAATGCGGGCGCACTGTATGGTTGAAGCAAGTGACGCTAGGAAGACGAGTGGTGCAGGGGAAGCATATTTTACAAGTGTCTTCCCTCAATGCGAATAGTGAACTTTCCTTTCTGAGAAGTAATTGGAGATAGCACTCGCGATGCACTGAGAACTGCTTCAACATTCCACAAGAAAAAGTGGTTAAAAATAAGCAGCGCCAATTGCATCATTGACTCATTACCTCGTGGTTCACTGAAACACGTTACAAAAACTAAATATCAATCCTCTTTCGTTATTTTATAAATACAATTACTTTTCACTCTAAAGTTTACTTAGGTGCCAATGTTGTTGATGACGTGAGGGGAGGAGGTTGTAATACCTAGTATCTCATTGAACTTAGGATAACTGGTCTCGGAAAGGTTGGGAACGATTGGTCCACTGCAAAACAAGAAATCAGCTTCGCAACTTAATGTCGTCGTGTAAACTAGCCTTAATGGAGCCGCTAGTATGCGTTGGGGACGTTAGGACGTTAGATGGCGCCTGACGCGTCCACGCCCGTCACAGCAACACAGCGTTGACTGGTAGGCAGAGGGGTGTCAGCATCGCAACTCATTATCTGACACGTTTGCTGACGGAGGGGCAGGCGTTATCCTTTACTGTCTTTCGAACATGGTTTGCTATCCTCAGTTATCTTCTCAAGGCACGCTCTACAACTCCTCGATGTTGCACAGAAGTACTATTTCTGTCCTATATTTTATTTTATGCTGTTGACCAGTGTTGATCGCAAAGCTGTTTTCATAGTCTACTACAAAATACATCAAAGAATCTTTCAAAACACACACAGTCACATGACTACATAAAAATTACAAAATATACCAAAAATCAAAGAATGAGAAGAACCCATGTACACTCCTGGAAATGGAAAAAAGAACACATTGACACCGGTGTGTCAGACCCACCATACTTGCTCCGGACACTGCGAGAGGGCTGTACAAGCAATGATCACACGCACGGCACAGCGGACACACCAGGAACCGCGGTGTTGGCCGTCGAATGGCGCTAGCTGCGCAGCATTTGTGCACCGCCGCCGTCAGTGTCAGCCAGTTTGCCGTGGCATACGGAGCTCCATCGCAGTCTTTAACACTGGTAGCATGCCGCGACAGCGTGGACGTGAACCGTATGTGCAGTTGACGGACTTTGAGCGAGGGCGTATAGTGGGCATGCGGGAGGCCGGGTGGACGTACCGCCGAATTGCTCAACACGTGGGGCGTGAGGTCTCCACAGTACATCGATGTTGTCGCCAGTGGTCTGCGGAAGGTGCACGTGCCCGTCGACCTGGGACCGGACCGCAGCGACGCACGGATGCACGCCAAGACCGTAGGATCCTACGCAGTGCCGTAGGGGACCGCACCGCCACTTCCCAGCAAATTAGGGACACTGTTGCTCCTGGGGTATCGGCGAGGACCATTCGTAACCGTCTCCATGAAGCTGGGCTACGCTCCCGCACACCGTTAGGCCGTCTTCCGCTCACGCCCCAACATCGTGCAGCCCGCCTCCAGTGGTGTCGCGTCAAGCGTGAATGGAGGGACGAATGGAGACGTGTCGTCTTCAGCGATGAGAGTCGCTTCTGCCTTGGTGCCAATGATGGTCGTATGCGTGTTTGGTGCCGTGCAGGTGAGCGCTACAATCAGGACTGCACACGACCGAGGCACACAAGGCCAACACGCGGCATCATGGTGTGGGGAGCGATCTCCTACACTGGCCGTACACCTATGGTGATCGTCGAGGGGACACTGAATAGTGCACGGTACATCCAAACTGTCATCGAACTCATCATTCTACCATTCCTAGACCGGCAAGGGAACTTGCTGTTCCAACAGGACAATGCACGTCCACATGTATCCCGTGCCACCCAACGTGTTCTAGAGGGTGTAAGTCAACTACCCTGGCCAGCAAGATCTCCGGATCTGTCCCCCATTGAGCATGTTTGGGACTGGATGAAGCGTCGTTTCACGCAGTCTGCACGTCCAGCACGAACGCTGATCCAACTGAGGCGCCAGGTGGAACTCTACGATCGTCTCCATGGGAGAATAGAGCCTGCATTGCTGCGAAAGGTGGATATACACTGTACTAGTGCCGACATTGTGCATGCTCTGTTGCCTGTGTCTATGTGCCTGTGCTTCTGTCAGTGTGATCATGTGATGTATCTGACCCCAGGAATGTGTCAATAAAGTTTCCCCTTCCTGGGACAATGAATTCACGGTGTTCTTATTTCAATTTCCAATACCACATGATAAAAAGGTTACACACAGATACTTATGGCGGGACTTGTTTTCATTTCCCGCCCAGAAGTAAACATGCTGATGTTGTTGTCAAAGTGGACTCACCTGCGCTTGAATGAGTACATTAGAGTTCACAGAGTGTCCTGAGGCATGTGGGGGCTACCAGTTTCCAGTGTTTGGCCTTTAGTGTTTGCACACGTCCTGCTGTCTTTGCTACAGATCACTGTTTACTGATCTCGTGCTTATACCGGCACTAACTTGCGTTGCACTGTACAGGATGTTTCACAATTTCTGTTACATGATTCTGAGGGTCGTAGAGGGGACTTAGTATATGAGGTGTTAATAAGGAGCCCATGCCGGAATCGTATCGTTTGAGGATTTGATCAGTTTCAGATTTCTCTGTTCACGGTATGCACATAGGGCACTGTCGCCAGTTCCTTTTGTAATTATGACATATGATGCCCGCCTGCAACAGCGGCTGCGAGAAACGGGTCGTCCGCGGCTGGGAGGGGTTGACTGACCGTGGTGCTCCATGGACGCACCGCACTGTCGATTTCGAAAAGGGCGTCCTCCGTCACGTAGAATAGCACCCGACGACGAGTCCTCGAAACATTAGCCGTGTCGTGGCCTCCTGTAGAGCACACAGGCCACAACTCGACGTCTCCGTCGTATGCGTGCCGTGGGAAGATTTGAAACTGATCCGATCTTGAAACATCTAAACGGTAGATTTCCGTACATGAATTCCTTATTAAGACTTTATCTACCAAATCCCCTCTGCAACCGTTAGAAGCCTCTAACCGGAATTGTGAAGCACCCTGTACAGGGTCTGATGAACAAAGGATGCACACGTTGATTACTTTGATATCATGTAAGATTCGACAACGTATTAAGCCCGATCACACGTGCATTATTATAGTTTTTAATCAAGTCCGATCATAAGCGCATTACTACAGTTTTCAATCATTTTATCGTCTGATATTGTATATCATTTCGGTTCACCCTTAGAGTACTGGTATTTTTGTTTCTAATCTTGATGTTATCATGTGATTACGTTTGTGATTTAAAATTTGTTTGATATGTCCTCTAGGATAGCTTGAAAAAGGCCGTGTTATCGAAACAGGGCAGTGGCAGAAAATGAAACACAGGGTGTAACAAAAAGGTATGGCCAAGCTTTGAGAGTAAATTCCTTAGCAGTAGACGGAAGAAATGTGTTATATAGAGATGAATCCAGAAATGCTCTATTTCCATGTTAGAGCTCAACACACAAATCGTGGGAAACACACAGGAATAGAACGTATCAGCACGGTACGAAACACTTTTCTAAATGAAATGTTGAAAATGCTCTCCGTTAGCAAGGATACTTCCATCAATTTGCTGTCGCAATGGATCCCTGGCGCCCTGATGTATCCCTGGAAATCTGCGTATTGTTTCATTGCATTCCACAATACGGGCACGAAGACTCTGTACTTCTTGTACCGAGGTTCCATACACAAGAGGTTACAGATGCACTGGCAAATGAAAGTCCAATGGATTTCCGGAGAGCGTCGAGCTACCTAACCATCCGTCACGGCGGCGAACCTAAGAACTACAGCTTACTGTACATTGTAAATAAGGGAACGCAGGTGATATTTCGATCACTATATGTAAATTTAAGGGGGATCACTGCTGTCAGCTACAGCGGGACATTAAGCGGTATCAGCAGCGACGAGCGAAAATGTGTACCGGACCGGGATGCGAACCCGCCATCCGGGACACAGCGTTATCACAACTGCACGAACTAACTCGGCACGCCTCACTGCCTATCCACACTCCCACTGAGCGCCACAGGTCTGCAGTGGCTGTCCATTATACTCCCGTTCGCTACTCAAGAGATTCCCACAGGAGGTCGTACGTATTTGTGCATTTGGTATATAACAAAACGTTTCATGTAACTGTGGCAAGTTTTTTATCTGTGTGTTTCGCTCGATGCATGTGATTACTGAAGAGAAAATGAGCTCTAACATGGAAATATAGTGTTTGCGAACCCGTATCCATACAACACATTTTATTCTTCTATGGGTGAAGAATGTTTCCTGAAAGGTTAGCCACACCTTTTTATTGTACCCTGCCTAGAACAGAGATACGAGAGGCGAGCCTCCTCGTTCTGTAGTGCTGATATGCCGACTGATTCAGTAGCAGGTGGACTTTCGCTGTGTGTTGTGTACTATCGCCAGCAGCAGCCGCCGCCTTTGCGCCTGCTGTTGAACTGTGTTAACAGCTCTGGCGGGACCTGTGTGCAGGGTGCGTGCACGAGGGCGTGGAGCACCCGAGCGGCTCCGAGTGGCGGGACGCCAAGGACCCGTGCACGGTGTTCCGCTGCGAGGCGGGCATTGTCACCGAGTCGCAGATCCGCTGCCACACGCCCTGCCGAGACCCGCTGCCGCCCGCCGCCGGCCAATGCTGCGCCACCTGTCCAGGTAAGCGGCCGCCGCCCCGACCAGCGCAGCCTAGCACAGTGTAACTGCGTCCTGTACAGGATAACCGCCGTCAAGTTTTAAGCCTCATCGCGAACGAATCGAGCTGCGATCATTATACATGGTGCCTCTTTACGAATCTACCCCCCCCCCCCCCCCAAACACACACACACACACACACACACACACACACACACACACACACACACACACACACACACACACACACATTCCGGTGCTTTCCTTTCCAACAGGGGATGACCTGACTGACACCTCGGTTTTAGAAGACCGCATTTTTGGCTGTTCCGTAAACACCATTCCCACGGTCTTCAGATTTATTCTTGGCACGGTACGTCTGACGACCTTTTCCAGTTCATCCAACCTATCTGCATTCTACAGCTGCTACCATAGCTGAATTCCCATCACTAAACACTATTGGTCCTAAGTAAAGCAATCGACTTTTTCAAGTTATATCCCTGCAACGGAACTGTTTCTTCCCGCTGTGCTCCTATATCTACATCTTCATAATTAAACTTTCCGTATTTAACACTTTATAACACTGAAACTAATTACCGTACGAGTGCCAAACTTGGTAGCATTAATATCAAGGACATTGGGAACAGAGATAATGCAGAGTCACTTCAATTGAAACGCTTTTAATGTGCTGCTACGGCACATAATACCATTACATACCAGTACAAAAGGGGCTCAATACGACGCCCATCAAAGTCCAGAAGTGCCTGAAAGCGCAGGATTGCATACTGGACAGCAGAACAAAGAATGTCCGAAGGTATGCTGGCTACCTCTCTTGATATACAGCGCTTCAGATCACCACACGTGTGAATGTTCATCCGGCGACCTGTCCTTCAGGTAGACCCACAACCAGAAATCACAGAGTGTCAGATAAGGCGATCATGCCATCCAAACATTTGGAAACTATCGACTGATAATTCTATCGTTTCCAAACGTTTTTCGGAGAAACACATGAGCTACACGAGCGATGTGCTGTGGGGCCTCGTCTTGCATGAAAACTGTTGAGCTGTATGCGTCTTTCTCCAGTAGGACGGGTATGACACCATTGAGAAGAATATCGCACTAACGCTGGACAGTCACACTGCACGTCTTTGGTCCTTGAGCCACCCTGTTCAGACTGGGCCAATGATGAAGGTAGCCGTGAGGCCACACCATACGGTGACACGTTCACCATACACAGGAACTTAGCGCACAGTAATTGGAGGTTAAGATCCCCATACTCGGCGATTCTGTGTGTTCACCTCACCCGTCACAGAAAAATGAGCTTCGTCTGTCCACAGGATGGTCCAGGGCCAGCCCTCGTCAATTTCAACTTTTGCGAGAAAGTACAGAGTGAATCAACACGTTGTTGTGCGTCCTATCGTGCAAGCTGCTGTACCACATGCATGTTATACGGATACCATTGAGAATGGTTCGAAGCAGCTTCCGCACAGTGGACCAGATGTCGTGACGCAACACGCGCACTTCCTGACGATAGGGAATTGAGCGTAGCTTGACTGCCTTAGTAACAGCGATTTCTTCAACCACATGGAGCGACGTCCAGTTGCCCAGCTGATTCGAACTTGTTCATCATGGCCTGTACTGCAGGTGGAGAAAGAGGACTCTCCCGTAATGCCCTGCTCCCTTTGTCCAAACTCCTGTTGACACGTGAACACGAGCACTGCGATTGGTCAGGTGTGTGGAACTATGAATGAATGACGATGACTGATCACGGCACCTGGTGTCCATAGTTGGAACTGGACGGTGGCGCTGTGACGCATGAAAATCATGCACCCCCGAACTCTGGATGTTAGTGCTACCGAGTTTGGTACTGGTACAGTAATTAATTTCCTTGTTATAACGTCTCAAATAGGGAAATATTAATTAATAACCACCCGGTAGATAATCCGCAAGCCACCGTACGATACTTGGCGGAGGGTACCCTGTACCACTACTTCACATTTGCCCCCCTCCCCCCCCCCCTCCCTCCTCTCCTGGTCCACTCGAAAATAGAGCGAGTTCAAAACGACTGTCTGTATGCCTTCTTATGAACCTTAATTTCTCGTATCTTATCTTCGTGGATCTTCCGCGTAATGTATGTTGGTGACATTTGAATCGTCCGGCAGTCAGCTTCAAATGCCGGTCCTCTAAATTTTCTCAATAGCGTTTCTCGAAAAGAACGCCGCCTTCCCTCCAGGGGTTCCCATTTGAGTTCTCGAAGCAGCTCCGTAGCACTTACGTGTTATTCGAACCTGCCAGTAACAAATCTAGCCGCCTACCTTGAATTGCTTCTAAGTCTTCCTGCAGTCCCACCTCCTCTTGTGCGCATGTACGTTTTCGTTCTGGCCTAGTGTCTAGCGGTGGCAAGAGAGCAAGAAGAATGATTGCTCAAATGCCTCTGTATGCGTTGTGATTTGTGTCTTTCACATTTATACATTCTGTCAAAAGAGATGGTGTTATAACGCTTCTTTGGTGTACGCCCGTAGTTATTTTTACGTCTGAAAATTTTCCTCCGTTGCGAACGATATGTTGTATTCTGTTTGCCAGAAATCTGTGGTCCTCCGTTTCGATGCCTTTGTGATCGCGGAGTGTCTGGCCAGATGGCTTTGAACCGTTTACTGAATTAACGTAAGTGCAAAAATCCTTCGGGTTTCCTGTGAGATTGGCAGACAGAATTTTACTTTCAAATTCGTTGAAACGTTTCACACAGAGCTTTTCTTCCTCTAAGTTTTGCTCCGTTCAGTTTTCGTTTGTCAAAGACATTCTAGCGACGGTTACATCTGCAGTGAAGTTCTCTTTGCTCTCGGAGTTTTGTAACACAACTAAATCATTTAGACTGCGCTGTCTGCAACTTTCTGGATTCGTGAACGGAGACACCAATTTGGCATAGCGAATACAGAGAAGTAGTTGGGTCGCCAAATAACGATGCCACCGCTTTAACCCTTGGAGTAGCTATGGTTTCTGCCGGAAACCACTACTTTATTAATTTTTTTAAAGTACCGAGGACCTTAGCATGAAACCATCGATGCTGTTGCAAGGAGAGTAGCAGTCACTTGTAGTGCTCAAAGTGGATATTGCGCTACGTGTTTGTTGGAGAATGTCGTCAGTGTGACGTTTTTCTAAAATTATTGAAACATAAATTTTAGTTTGTACTCCTGTTTTATAAGTGGTTTCGAAATGAAAACACCGTGGCAGTATATAGTTATGGTACAAAATTTATTAAATTTGAGGCTCATTCTTGCTTGTTATTTAGGATTCATGGAAGTTTCGAGATATGAGACTGAGTCTACGAAAAATGCAAATTTGCTTTCAGAGGCTCGCGGTCGTGGCCGAGAGGTTCTAGGCTCTTCAATCTGGAACCGCGCTGCTGCTACGGTCGCAGTTTAGAATCCTGCCTCGGGCACATGTGTGTGATGTCCTTATGTTAGTTAGGTTTAAGTAGTTTTAAGTCTAGGGGACTGATGACTTCAGATGTTAAGTCCCGTAGTACTCAGAGCCATTTGAACCATTTTTTGCTTTCAGAGAAATCACATGAAATGATGGGTGATTGAAAGTTGTATGTCCTAGTGGTTCCGAAGTCAAAACCACCTCCTTAAAACAAATAATTGTTTGCTTTTTGTCAATTTCTTCTCGTATCCGTAGTTTACTACGATAAAAAGGATGAATTATGTGAATATTTTAAAAATTATATTTCTTTTCATGTTGGTGGGACTGAAACAGTTACTGGAAACTGCCGTGTCTGTATAGACAGGAATCGGTCCCCACTCGTAGACTCCCACCGCGTCTGCTGAACATCGCAGAGCCGTGCGCTGTGGGGGGTGGCGGGCCCTGTGAAGGGCGGAAGGGCGCAATCACCTGCGGCGGAGCCGGGTGGCCGTCGTCGGCCAAATAACAGAGCTGGCGCGCCCGGCGTCTGTATTTGCTCTGCCGTCTAATAAGACATCAGCCGATGATAGATAGCGGCCTTAATGGCTGCCTGCGAGCCCAGCCGGGGTGGTCCACGCCGTGTTCGTGTGTGTGTGTATGTGTGTGTGTGTGTGTGTGTGTGTGTGTGTGTGTGTGTGTGTGTGTATATATATATTAATTACCCGCCGGCCAACCTTCCTCCCTTGCCAGGGTCCCAGCCCACTCGCCGCCGCAACCCCCGCCGACTATTTTTATCTGCGGCCTGTTACCTTTCGTCTCTCGACGTGTAACTCGCTACAAGGGCCCGCCGGTGAAAAACGAAAGCCAAATAATCACTTTGTTCCCGCGGCTCGGCCAGGTGTGCTCCCACACGAGACCGCGGGGCAGGGGGGCCAGGGGGGGGGGGGGAGGGGGAGGGGCTGGTGGCCTCTGCGGCCGTTGTTTGACTTGCCAGGCCGACCACACAGACGACCGGCTAATAACATTATTTTTCTCGGCAGGGCTAACCAAATCGCCGCGGGGCCACTCGTTAACCCCTGGTGCTTCAGGGGCACAGCCTCCCACGTGTGTGTGTTTCTGGAATGCGACGCGCCCGCCACACCTGTGGCGTTCCCGGCAGATTCCCTTGTTCCAGCCGACGTGGAATGATACTCTCACAATTTGAGGGACACGTCGTCGCGCAGCGTGTAGCAGCTGCCTGCTAGCCTCTCTTACTGGCGGCGAGGTTGCACACGATCAATTACAACGCACTTGGAGCCTTCCCTCCCCTCCCGAGAAGACCATTTTACGAATAGAATGGGAAGACCTTCTGATAACTCCGGCACTGTACATCTTGACAAACCACAGAACGAGTTGGAACAGAAGACATCTATTCGAAAAGACGGGGGTTTAGATCTGGGCACGACCGCTCTGAGGCCGGTCTCACGTAGTTTCCTTCAGTATGAACGCAGCAGACTCCTGTCGCCAGATTTGTCCAATGGAGTCACTACTTTTTCTCTAATGACCTCGATCTCAACGGGGTAGTTAGGTGCCAATCTATCTTCCTTTCTTTTTCAGCAGTAAGTGAATGAAGTTTGTCCACATTTCTTCCAGGCACTGTATTCAGCTCTTAGACTGCGATTCTAGACGACTGGCTAGGTAAAAATCAGCTGTTGCCTTAATCCCGTCACTGGACTCAGTACGTTTTCCAGGCTCAGATTTGTTTGGATATGGCAACCGGTGAAACTGAGTGTGTGTCAGATCTGGTGCACTTTCCAACAACTCTTAGTTCAGCTACTTCCGTTTTCTTTCTCCCGACGTGTGCTTGTGAGCAAATGAATTGTCTTTTTGAAATATACTTTTTCTCTTCTACAATCTAGTAAGAGTTTTCGGCAATTTTCTTCCTACAGTAAGTACAGAAGACCTGCATAGTGTCCGTCAGTTATTGTTTTACCCTTTGCCAATTTAATCAATAAGAAGAATACATCTTAAGCCCCATAAACGACTAGTCATCAATCCTTACCCAACTACGTCGCAAGGAAACACTGCCCCTTTCACAGCGCGGCTTTTTAATCAGAGGCGGCACAGTGCGGAGATACGTCCAGTAGGTGTTCATTTTTCAATAAATGCGTGAACACTACATGAAATACAGAAAAAATATTGCATTTTTTAAAATCACATTACAAAGCAAACTGCATAAAATCAAAAGTCATAAGACTGGCAGAATTTGAAATGAGATTCGTATGTTTAATGGTGGTTGTAAGTTCCTATGGCCTATGGAACCAAACTGCTGAGGTCATCGGTCCCTGGACTTACACGCTACTTAATCTAACTTAAAATAAGCTAAGGACAACAGACACACCCATGCCTGAGGGAGGACTACCTCCGACGGAGGGAGCCGTACGAACCTTGGCAAGACGCCTAAGACCGCACGGCTAACTCGGTAGGCCATATGTTTAACGTATACACAGTATTAGAACTCTGTGCCCGATAGTATGTGTATGATATAATCACAAAGCATTTGAAAGGGTCCCTTATTTATAAACAATAAAACTGGTTATCACTGGGAGATGCGATTATTCTCTTAACGTTTTAAACTTTTTCGCATTTAACTCTAGCATCAGTACCCCGCTTTCGGTTCAGTTTCAGTACCGCACAACATAAACATTGCGCAAATACTTTAAGCTACGAGCGCTATTCGGAAAGTAAGGAACCACAGTGAAAATCAAAACTGTTTTATTTGCTTAGACGTTTGTCGTAGCGTTGTTTTCACCTGTCGCTGAAGTTCTCAGAGCTACACAGTGCTGATATCCTCAAGAGACGAACGGCCGCATTAGAACTCAGCAGTCCGTCTCTCAACCGGTGAAAAGAAGAGTCTCCTTATAAGCCACCACGAAATTTAAATGATTTTCCGTTGACGATAAATTGGCGAAAACAAAGAATTTTATGACGGCACTGAAGTCCAGTTTACTCTATAGAAAGACGGCAGATCAGAGTTGAATGTCCTGTCGACACTTGGGTCATTGGCGACGAAGCACTGCTCTGGGTCTGGAGAACGAGATTGGAGGAAATCTGCCGTGTTCCTTTCAAAGAAATAACCTTCCTTGACCAATTTAAAGGCAGCAGGGGCAACTTAAATCTGAATAGTTGGGTGGGGATTTGAACACTGGTCCTCCCAAACGAGAGTGTATTTGAAACGTTCCTGCTGTTTCTTAGTCGGAATTTCTGTGACCACGCGTGAACTATCTCTTGCAGCTGGTGCAAGTGCTCTTAGCGATGTGTGGGGCGCGAGTCATACACCACCTGATCTCAAAAGTATCCGTACACCCCTCTGTAATACGAAATCGATCACCAGATGTCAGTAGAGAAGCAGTGACAGCAGAATGGGTCGGTCACTTCGAAAGTTGACTAGTCACCTGGCTGTGACAAGTCCATCAAGAACATTTCACTCTTCTAGAGCTGTCTTAGTCGACTTTTGCTGATGTGATTGCGAAGCGGAAACGCGAAGGAACAACCACAGCTAAACCAAGACAAGACAGATCTCATATTCCTTATTTATGTAGAACTCGTAGAAAGGCGCGAATATGTCAAGATGTTTTCATTTAAGTGTCTTTAAAGCTGGTGCAAGTGCTCTTAGCGATGTGTGGGGCGCGAGTCATACACCACCTGATCTCAAAAGTATCCGTACACCCCTCTGTAATACGAAATCGATCACCAGAAAAGCTAGTTCTCTTCTTTTATATCCCTAACTCTGCCCATGACAGATACGCCTTTTTTGTGCCATGATAGAAGCAATTTTCATTCTGGTTCCCAACTTTTACTGTACCGTAATTTTGACATTACGCCGACATAGCTTGGCAACCGGTGTAGATTTTTGCTGACTCGTGCGACCGACTGATTCGGTAGAGGTTTTTCTAATGTCTTTCGAACCAAATTGCTTGTATCGTGATAACGAATACGGCTTTCACAAAACAGGATGACCATTAATTACGTGTTCTTGCAGACCTCCTTACAAAATCTGAACGGATTTGCACTAGTTAAATACATAAAATGGCGCGCGAAAAACTCTCAAAAAACGTTTTTCTTATATGTAATATCCTAGTGAAGTTAGATTTTTGAAAGAGAGTTTTCAATTTTATCGTAATAACGCATTTTTATATGATTCACTTGGAACCGTTTCCACGCATTCTATTCATGTAAGAACATATTTTACGTGCTTTTCGACTTATGTGGCAGCTTCAAACACACTTAAATGAAAACATCTTGACATATTCGCGCCTTTCTACGAGTTCTACATAAATAAGGAATACGAGATCTGTCTTGTCTTGGTTTAGCTGTGGTTGTTCCTTCGCGTTTCCGCTTCGCAATCACATCAGCAAAAGTCGACTAAGACAGCTCTAGAAGAGTGAAATGTTCTTGATGGACTTGTCACAGCCAGGTGACTAGTCAACTTTCGAAGTGACCGACCCATTCTGCTGTCACTGCTTCTCTACTGACATCTGGTGATCGTTTTCGTATTACAGAGGGGTGTACGGATACTTTTGAGATCAGGTGGTGTATGACTCGCGCCCCACACATCGCTAAGAGCACTTGCACCAGCTGCAAGAGATAGTTCACGCGTGGTCACAGAAATTCCGACTAAGAAACAGCAGGAACGTTTCAAATGCACTCTCGTTTGGGAGGACCAGTGTTCAAATCCCCACCCAACTATTCAGATTTAAGTTGCCCCTGCTGCCTTTAAATTGGTCAAGGAAGGTTATTTCCTTGAAAGGAACACGGCAGATTTCCTCCGGTCTCGTTCTCCAGACCCAGAGCAGTGCTTCGTGCTATATTTGGCTCGAACTTCAGCCATTGTATCTCGACAACGGATAAAGATTATTGTATACAAAAGTTTCGTTTTGACTGTATCCACATATCTACATTCGTGTGAAGTTGAACCGATTGGTACAAGTTTAAAGTAAGGAAGTAGCGCCCTTTAAAAACCTGCCAATAAAACGCGTGTTTTGCTTGTATTTGTACAAATCCGAACGGTGCACATACAAATGGTGCAGTAGTTGAACATCAATTTCTGCCTAACTACAATCTTCTGCAAAACGAGTTAATCGATTCGCACAATCTGCCAGGGCGCCGGCTCTGTTTTGTCGTTCAAACCTTTTTTAGTATTTGTTTTGCTTGGTTTTCTTTTATTTGGCCTCCAGAGTTTGTACTCTATTTAGCCATCACGAACACATGTTTACATAGAATACATAATTGTACCAAGAAAATATAAAAATTCATATTTACAGAAATTAAAGTTCGAGCCGTCAACTTTTACCACAACAAGTATTTAACAAATAGATTGACAAGTAAACTAGACACATTTATGTAATCATTTGACACGTTGTCTAATATGCTGTGACACATCTACGACAGATATCCCACAGGTTATACAAATGGCCGGTGGTTCGGGCTAAACCAAACACTTTTTGTCCCATGTTCCAAGTTCAAATAGAAACCGAGCACCAAGACAATGCCCCCCCCCCCCCCCCCCCCCCGCCCCATATCAAACCGGGATTCTGTGCGCGGCTTTTTCACACGTATTTTTTATAGCGCTTCGAGGCTGTACCAATCATTCACATTTGAGACCTACTCGACCACGGACTGTAAAAGTAGCATAGTCAGTGTTTTAAACACCTTCCCTTTGTGCCTATATCACTTTCATTCTCTTAGAATGGGCTCTTCTTCGCTCGTCACACCAAGCTGTTCCGGTCTTTGTGGCTTTTCTTTTGCCAGACCAGGTGTCCAGTGGTGTATTTCATGCCTAAATTTTATTCTGTCTGGCTTATCAAGTCGTGTTATCCCTGGTTCCTTCAGGTCTTCTTTAACTGCATCGATCCATTTTTATTGTTTCAAATTTAGATTTACTACAGATTCCGTAGTTTTCCATAACCTGTCTATTCTAGTTCGTTCCATATTTTTACCACGACCATAAAAATTTAATATGCATTTTTTCATATTCGAGTAAATATAGGTATATTTCTTCAGTTTCCTTATTTGTTCTTCATCTGAATGTACCTTCTTCATTTGGACGTAGAATTTTCCTGATTCTCTCTTTTGGATATCTTTACTGTCCCTGTTTTTGTTTAGAATGAGTCTTTCAGTCCCGTAAAGGCACTCTCGTTTGCTGACACTGTTGTCTCCGTTTGGTGTATTTTTAAATGCGTTTTTTTGTTATAGATGTCTTCTGTAAGCCTGAAACCTCTTTCATGAGCGGTTTCGTCTTAAAACTTGAACTAAGAAACACTCTCGAATTTCCCATACTTAGTTTGGTGGAATTTTGGAGGCCAAAAAAAATCCGTATTCCTGAAAGTTTGCAGCATCATCGCAAAATCACCATGTATTAGCACAGGCTCGCGCAAAGTTACAATTATTGGACTACATGAAAAAACATAAATTAGTTTTCAAACAACTTACGGGAATTCAGCCAGGTAATATTTACAGCGACACACATGATTACAGCAGCCAATTAGGTCTCCTATATTGTCGAACTTTGGATACTGGTCACTCTATGTTTCAATACCGAAATATTGGCATGCACGTCCAGCTAATGGGACAGTGTTATTAAGGAAGCTGTTGCGATTAAATTAGCGAGCAACTTTGTAAACAAGGATGGATATTTTTGTTTAAACTCTGCTTGAAATCCTGCTCTCTCCCTTGTCAAAAAACGGAGGGACAGAGTCAATGTTACGTCAGAGTCAATGTTACCTCACCTGCTAGTTCGTAGCGTTTCACTATCGATACCTCTGACTTTGGTCATCTATGGTGGCACTGGTGTTCGGCGTGCGTGTGTTATCTTTCCTGAATTACTCTAAGAACCGAGGTTTTAAATTTGCTTGTACATCGCCTGCCCGTTGCAATTTGTGCCTCGAAAATTGCGGGGAGTATTCCCGCCGTAACATCGGAGGTCGCTGTAAATTTTACCTGGCTGAATTCCAGTAGGTTGTTTGAAAACTGTATACGCCAAAAGAAAGCTCAGGTCTCACATAAATTAGTTAAAAACTAAGGTGTGCACACACTCTGTTCAACATATAAGCGTGACTACAGATATTCGGATTTAGGTTATGACATATTCTATGTGCCTGCCATCATTAACGATGTTGTGCCGCAGGCGAGCAGCGAAATTCTGCAAGACCCACTGAAGTGCCGGAACATCGAGGCTGTCCATGACCTTCTGGATGGCTGTTTTCAGCTCAGCAACGGTTCTGGGGTTACTGCTGTTCAGCTCGTTTTTAATCTAGCTCCACAATAAGGAGTCGCATGTGTTCAGATCCGGAGAATATGCGGCCAATCGAGGCCCATGCCAGTGGCCTCTGGGTATCCCAGAGCCAGAATGCGGTCCCCAAAGTGCTCCTCCAATACATCAAACGCTCTCCTGCTTCGATGGTGTCGAGCTCCATCTTGTGCGAACCACACCTTGTCGAAATCGGGGCTCTTTGGATAATAGGGATGAAATCATCTTCCAAAACCTTCACCTACCGTTCGGTAGTCACTGTGCCATCAAGAAACATCGCACCGACTATTCCGTGACTGGACACTGCACAATCAACCATTGAGTAAGATGGGACTTCTCGATTGCGAAATGCGGATTCTGTCCCCCCCAAATGCGCCAATTTTGCATGCTGACAAACCCATCCAAACTACAAGGCGCATGTGCATGCGGATATTGGTTCCCATGATGCCCCGCGGCCAGCCGTGCAGTTTGAACGTATGACGCGATTTTACTTCATGTAGTTCGGCAACTGTCACCGTGTACCTCGCCCACAGGCAGACGCCGCCACCTGTTGCAGGCTGCCACCTGAACGGCCGGCAGGTGTCTCCCGGGTCGACGGTGCGCTCGTCGCAGGACGCGTGCGTGGAGTGCCGCTGCGGCCCTGGCGGCCGGCTTTCGTGCGAGAAGCGCGCCTGCCCCGTGCTGCAGTGCCCGCGCGAGCGCCGCGTGCGGCCCGCCGGCGAGTGCTGCGCGCGCTGCCTGGGCAGCCGCGCGCTGCTGCTACCGCCCGCCGGCCGCTGCCTCGTCGGCATGCTCATCCTGCCGCCGCCGCCGCCCCCGCATCGTTCCGTCGTCAGCGCGCCCACCCCCGCCGCCGAGCCCGATCCCTGCACCACGTGTCGCTGCCACCGCAACGGCACCGCCGTCTGCCACAGGCAGGTAAGCCGACCGGTCACTCTGCACTCAGGGGCGCCAGGTAAACAATGCAGATTTGGTACACAGGGTCTCTCATAATAGTAGCGAATACAATCCATTTCCATGCTCTCTAAATTTGATTCAGTTTTTAACGGCTTACCAAGAGCCCCAAAGAACGGCTTATAATATACAGTATGTTTCCAAAAAGTAATTTACAACTTCAAAAATTCATATAAATTTATTACAAGAAGATACAGAGCTGGATTTGCTGCAATTTTGTAGGGAAATACATCAAGTTTTGTTCAACTTAAACTAAAGATGTATGTGGCTTCCGTTGGTTATCCTGCACACATCCCATCGGAAGTCAATTTCTTCCCAAACTCGCTGTAGCATTGCAGATGTAACTTGCCCGGTGGCGGCGTAAATTCTCGCTCTAAGTTCAGGTACAGAAGCCGGCATAGGAGGTACAAACATGATATCGTTGATGAACCTGTATAAAAAAAATCGAGTGGTGTCAGGTCTGCGGAACGTGGGGGCCATGCAACTGGCGCATCACGGCCAATCCATTGACCTGGAAAGCGTTCAGTGGGAAAATCCCAGACGTCAGCCAGGTAATGTAGTAGTGCACCATCTTCCATGAAGCAGACATTTCGTTCTTGGCCATCTTCATCGATCTGTGGTATCAAAAATTGTTGTAACATATCCAGGTACACTATCCCGCTGATGGTTCTCTCGTGGAATAAAAGGGGCCGTACACTTTGTTCTTGCTCAATGCACAAAAAAACTTTCAGTTTAGGGCTATCACGAACATCTTTCAAAGTTTGATGTGGATTTTCACTGCCCCAGATCCTAGAGTTATGTGTATTAACCTTGCTACTTAAGTGAAAAGTAGACTCCTCAGAAAAGATGATTTTGTCGAAGAAATGTTCACCCTCATGTAATCGACTTAACATATCCGCAAAGAAGTTCTTGCGAGCAATTTTTTCAGTGTCTTTTATTGCTTGTACCGTCAATAATATGGTTTCAAATGCAAACGGTTTTTCAGCACACGCAAAACAGTCGTATATCAAATTCACAGTTTCGCGAGATGCACGCCGGGTCGATTACGCAGGGCTGTTGACAAACGGACGCGGTCGGATGTGCTTGGACGACCTGATGATTTCCCATGTCCTACCGAGCACTCTGTTTCTACAAAACATTTATGCCACTCATAAATTGCAGGCCTACTAGGAGGATTTTTAGCGTATTTGGTACTAAAATTACGCTGAACTGTTGTCGCCAACTTGGTTTCTTCAAACCAAAACACACAGCTAGCACGCTCGGGTTCAGTGAAGGCACCACACTTTAACCTAACTCCCTCTAGCGATCCTTACGGTGCGATTCGGGAATAGCGAACTACGCGAAACAAAAGTTGAAGTATTTCCGTACAGATTTACACTATAATCACCTCTACAGGTACTAGTAATTAACTTATATGAATTTTCAAAGTTGTTAAGTCTTTTTTGAAACACCCTGTATCAGGGAAGGAAGAACGGAAGGAGGAGCGCCAAATGATGTGTCACTTGTGCGGAAAAATGTTCTCGAACCGGCCCTGCCTATACCAGGCACGCCACATTCTAACACACCGTGTTACGTCCCACTGTAACTCGTCGTGTTACGAATCCTTCCAAGAACGCCACGTACAGTGATGAGCTCGTTGGCGGCTGCGAAACGCCAGAAACAAACGACGAATGGAGAGTAATTAATGAACATGAAATCAGGTGGCAGATTCGGAACCTTTCAATGAGGAACAAAGCTCTGCTGTATCCAAAATTTCCATACCAGTTTTATTTATAAGTATCTAAAAATTCAAACGCCAATTAAAGCAGCTAAATAATAACAGAAACGAAAGAAACCTTATGCTGGTAATTACGTACAGAGGAGCCGTAATCTGTAAACAGATCTCGGCTGCCGTCATTTTGAGAGGAGTTATTAAGCAGTTCGCAATGACAGCGGCCGTTAAAAAGATTCGAGTCCAAACGGAGCATCTCCTTCGGTTTGAGGCGCGCACAAACACAGAACACCCCGAGGCTGCGCTAGGTGAGGAAACGTCTGGAGCAAAAAGGAAGCGGCCAGGTCTATGGTCGTGCAGGCGACATCTAGCCGCTTGACCTCCCTGACTTTTTTCAGCCGTAGGCACATTAGTGTGAGGCACCGGCCAGTTAACAAAAGACCCGAGCATCGCCGCCCAGGCCGGTCCTGCTTGGAAGGTCCACTAGCGGCCGTCTCGCCCGCGACCGCCATGCGGCCGTTAAGGCTTAACGGTTCGTGGCTTCGGGCAGAGTCTAATAATGGTGCTCGGGTTCGATCGCCTTTTCGGTGGGTTGGAGATCGCAGGAATTTCGCGATACTACGAGAGAGCAGCAGCGCCACACATACAGTAAGGTTCACCGAATTCTGCGCCCCCCCCCCCCCCCCCCCCGGTTTTGTTGCGTAATCCCAGTTCTCGTGGTTCAGTAGTCTCACTCCGAGGTGTTCTCAGTTCAATTTATGTAGCTTTAGGTGAATACTACCTCTATATATCATTCTGTGAACGTGTCTATGTCACTAGTGGGTGTCCTCAGTTAAGGGTCCGTTGTTTATTTATTTATTTATTTATTTATTTACATGTCAAGTTCCGTAGGACCAAATTGAGGAGCAAATATCCGAGGTCATGGAACGTGTCAGGTACATGAACTTACAACATAAAAGTAATAACAGATAAAAATAAATGTTCTTGAGCCTGAAAGAAAATCAGTCCATAAGTTTAAGCAAACGCTATCAGCAATACAATGAGAATCAGCTTAATTTTTCAAGGAACTCCTCGACAGAATAGGAGTGACCCATGAGGAAACTCTTCAGTTTGTTTGAAAGCGCGTGGATTACTGCTAAGATTTTTGAATTCGAGTGGCAGCTTATTGAAAATGGATGCAGCTGCACACCTTTTTGCACAAGAGTTAAGGAAGTCCGAGCCAAATTGAGGTTTGATTTCTGCCGAGTGTTAACCGAGTGAAAACTGCTTATTGTTGCAAATAAACTAATATTGGTAACAAGAAAAGACAATAAGGAATATACATATTCAGAGGCCAATGTCAAAATACCCAGACTCGTGAACAGAGGTCGACAAGAGGTTAGTGAACTCACACCACTTATTGCCCGAACCGCCCGTTTCTGAGCCAAAAATATCCTCCTAGAATGGGAAGAGTTACCCCACAACATAATACGATACGACACAAGTCAATGAAAATAAGCAAAGTAGACTAATTTACGTGTCGAAGTATCACTTTCGATACCGTTCGAAGAGTAAAATTGGCAGTATTATGTCTTTGAACAAATTCCTGAACGTGGGCTTTCCACGACAGCTTACTATCTATCTGAACACCTAGGAACTTGAACTGTCCAGTTTCACTAATCATATGCCCGTTCTGTGAGATTAAAATGTCAGCTTTTGTTGAATTGTGTGTTAGAAACTGTAAAAAATGAGTCTTACTGTGATTTAACGTTAGTTTATTTTCTACAAGCCATGAACTGAGGTCAATTACTGCACTACTTGAAACCGAGTCAATGTTGCACACAACATCCTTTACTACCAAGCTAGTGTTATGAGCAAACATAAATATTTTAGAGTTACCCATAATACTAGAGGGCATATCATTTATATAAATAAGAAACAGGACCGGTCCCAACACTGATCCCTGGGGCACGCCCCACTTGACAGTACCCCACTCAGATCCCACATCACAGCCATTATCAACATTGTGAATAATGACTTTTTTCTGCCTGTTGCTAGAGTAAGAGGTGAACCAATTCTGAGCTACTCCCCTTATTCCGTAATGGTCCAACTTCTGGAGCAATATTGTGAGATCAACACAGTCAAACGCCTTTCTTAAATCAAAAAATACGCAAAGCGTTCGAAACTTTTTGTTTAGCCCATCCATTACCTCACAGAGAAAAGAGAATATAGCATTTTCAGTTGTCAAACGACTTCTAAAGCCGAACTGTACATTTGATGGCAAATCGTGTGATATAAAATGATCAATTAACCTTACATACACAGCCTTTTCGATACTTTTGCAAACACTGATGGCATAGAAATAGGTCTAAAATTATCTACATTATCCCTTTCTCCCTTTTTATAACAAAGTACTGCTGAGTACTTTAATCGCTCAGGAAACTGGCCATTCCTGAAGGAAAAATTACAAATATGGCTAAATAGAGGGCTAACATGTCCAGCACAGTATTTTAATATTCTACTAGACACTCCACCATAACCATGAGAGTCCTTAGTGTTCAGTGATTTAATTATTGACTCAATCTCCCTCTCGTCTGTATCACAGAGGAGTATTTCAGACGTCAATCTCGGAAAGGTATTCTGTGCTAATTTCAAAATATGTCTCTTTGTGCTTATTTCCAAACCTTTTATTTGTGTTGCGAATTCTACCACCTTTCCCAGTATCCATTCACATCCGTGGCACCCAGCAAGTAGAGTCGTAGTCTATGCCTTCTCACGGTCTGCTACTGGGTGGAATAATAACATGAGACCCCAATGGCCTATCAGTATTTATCTCACCTGGTAACTAAGAACTCAGTTCATCCGGGCCGCTTGTGATGTGAAAACTGGCAGTCGGTTTGGGTGTGGTAGCGGACCGTGACGTGAAAGTCGTGTGCACAAGTAGGGAAAACATTGGCATACCCGCCGGACAAAATATCAGTTATCCCCTTAAAAGCACGCAGTGGTCGCTCTGGAGCGCTACAGACAATGTGCAACTGGAAGCAGGCAGCCATTCGGGCCTCCACAGCTCACGCAAGTCGCAGTGAAGTGGCTTATAGATGCGATCGGATGTTGCGCAGTAACAGGCGTCGGAGTGACAGAAACGAGCTGCTGTGTTTGCACGTGCCCGTGACAGCACCGTGAATCTAGTTTCTGCATTTGTTGGTGCACCGACGAGGGCTGTCCAACGTATCCTCTAGGAATGGTGTACCAGCCGCAGCCATGTAACATGATGTAAGAACCGTGACCTTAAGAAGATACCAAGTGACAGGGACGACTGTCATGCCTTGTCAATAACTGTCGGTTTAGACCCACCAGCAGGTCCATCTCAAATAGTTTTCGAGGGAACATAGCAAACGAAACTGCATGCAATGTGTACCTTTCAAAACGTCACTGCTCACAGAGGCGTCCGACAACTCACGATTTCACCTCTTCTTCAAATAATACTAGTCGTCGTGTGCCACGACTCCTCAATCAGATATTTTAACCACAATATTTGTAGTTGAGGCTGGACGTGGTTCTGTGATATTTTGGAGGTTTCTCGCATCTGGTCTTGGATCACTCTTTCGGGTTACTGTGTACATAGACGAGGATGTTTATTTCAACATTTTCGGTGACCAAATGTGGTTCTTTGTTCTATTTCTTACACGATGAGTTTGCTGTGAATATTCCCGTCTTCCAGCATGACAAAGCTGTGTTCACAGGGCTACACCAATACGTCCCTGGTTTGTCGTACACTCAAGCATGCTACCGCAAGTCCACTGGCCTGTTAAATCAGCCGATCTTAAACCAATAGCAAATGTCCAGGATTACTTGGAACAGTGGATGCAACTTACCAACTAAGGTTCCAGCAATTTTAACCATTGATGAGCAGGTCAAACTGCGAATGGCATACCTCAAGAAACTTGTTGACCTTCTTCCTCCCTGAATGGAGGCCATTATCAAGGTTTTGCTTTACAGTGTTACTATCATCTATCCTGCACGTGACTAACTTTTTTTTTTTAGCATTGTGTCTGTGTTCCAAACTGCCGTGCACAAAGATGCGATTTTTCAGTTGGTCGCATCTCAGGTTCTATTGATCACAGAGAAAAGGATTCAAATGTTTTGGTTAGCCCTTTGACCATTTCTATACCTATCGGAACGAGGGCCATACTGCACCTATCCTACAGTACAGTGTCAAAATTTAAACAGTACACACTTCCTCCAGTCCAAGAAAATTGAGCAAATCAGTTGTTCTTTCGCATTGGGTGTCGTCTAAGATGGACCTCAGGCTGCTTATATTAGTACAATTTGTTAATGGGAGGTTTCTGAGAGAACAATCATGATTTTTGGATACGAAAAGTATCAGTTGTGGAGATGGCCACTTCTATAATTTCTCTTCATTGCAAATCTTCGAAATTTTGCATCATTTGTTCTTAAGATTATATTCCCACGGAACCTTGAAACGTTTTTCGCTGTTATTATGCTTTACCGAAGTCCAGGAGTTCAGAGTTACTGTCCTTTGAATGTAAAATATCTACGTAATGCCCTATCTGAGGCATCAATGTAGTTCTAATTACGTAGTGAACACATGACGGGTTCTAGGGTCATCGCAAGGGTTCTGATGTCACCAAACCATGTTTTCATTCAGCAGCTTTTTCACCAATATAATTTTGATGACGTGCACTTTCTATATAGAGGGCACTTGGTGGCTACACAGATATGCCCAAAGTGGTACTGCAGTGACAAAAAATGGGCTAAAAATGGTCTTCACATTCCAGAAAATAACTTAAAATGACTGCCAAAACTTATGTAACACTGGAAAGACTGCAAATACAGTAAAATGTTTCGAATAACATTTTTACTCTTTTGACAGAATCATAAGCCCGGCACTTTCGGTGAACTGTAATCGATAAGCAAAGTATTCAGGAAAAATGCAAAGCAAACGATGTTGTGTTGACCTTATGTTATGTGTACTTATGTGTTGTTTGTGTGTGTCATAGTACATAAATGCGGCATGGTATATAAATGCGTCGAAGTATATAAAATGTCAAAATTTTACTGACATTCAGAATTAGTTTTACACAAGTAGCAAACATGCTGAAACAGTGAAGACAAAGGAACCAGCAGAAAGATGCTCATCTCGGAGTACAAAAAAGAAAAATGTATTCCTCTTTAAAAGACATTGACAGAAAAGTGAGTGACCAGCTACTACAATCCTCGTTCCGCATTCCTCACCAAAAATTTTGCCATGAGCACATATTCGCACTTTATATGCTAAAAGGGAGTAGTAGAGAGAGTGTCGGTGGAAGAGAGCGGAGGCGGTGCCAGTGCGAGAAAAAGAGAAGAGACAGTAATGATGGGAGATATAAAGTGGCAGCGAAAGAGAATGAGAGATGGAAGAAGACAGTATGGGCAGAGGTCATTGTTGGTAACCGGAATAAAATAACAGGATCCTTTTACCGACCTCCCAGTTCAGATGATTCAGTTGCTGAAAGGTTTAAAGAAAACTTGAGTTTGATTTCAAACACGTACCCGACTCATACGATAATACACTCCTGGAAATGGAAAAAAGAACATATTGACACCGGTGTGTCAGACCCACCATACTTGCTCCGGACACTGCGAGAGGGCTGTACAAGCAATGATCACACGCACGGCACAGCGGACACACCAGGAACCGCGGTGTTGGCCGTCGAATGGCGCTATCTGCGCAGCATTTGTGCATCGCCGCCGTCAGTGTCAGCCAGTTTGCCGTGGCATACGGAGCTCCATCGCAGTCTTTAACACTGGTAGCATGCCGCGACAGCGTGGACGTGAACCGTATGTGCAGTTGACGGACTTTGAGCGAGGGCGTATAGTGGGCATGCGGGAGGCCGGGTGGACGTACCGCCGAATTGCTCAACACGTGGGGCGTGAGGTCTCCACAGTACATCGATGTTGTCGCCAGTGGTCGGCGGAAGGTGCACGTGCCCGTCGACCTGGGACCGGACCGCAGCGACGCACGGATGCACGCCAAGACTGTAGGATCCTACGCAGTGCCATAGGGGACCGCACCGCCACTTTCCAGCAAATTAGGGACACTGTTGCTCCTGGGGTATCGGCGAGGACCATTCGCAACTGTCTCCATGAAGATGGGCTACGGTCCCGCACACCGTTAGGCCGTCTTCCGCCCACGCCCCAACATCGTGCAGCCCGCCTCCAGTGGTGTCGCGACAGGCGTGAATGGAGGGACGAATGGAGACGTGTCATCTTCAGCGATGAGAGTCGCTTCTGCCTTGGTGCCAATGACGGTCGTATGCGTGTCTGGCGCCGTGCAGGTGAGTGCCACAATCAGGACTGCATACGACCGAGGCACACAGTGCCAACACCCGGCATCATGGTGTGGGGAGCGATCTCCTACACTGGCCGTACACCTCTGGTGATCGTCGAGGGGACACTGAACAGTGCATGGTACATCCAAACCGTCATTGAACCCATCGTTCTACCATTCCTAGACCGGCAAGGGAACTTGCTGTTCCAACAGGACAGTGCACGTCCGCATGTATCCCGTGCCACCCAACGTGCTCTAGAAGGTGTAAGTCAACTACCCTGGCCAGCAAGATCTCCGGATCTGTCCCCCATTGAGCATGTTTGGGACTGGATGAAGCGTCGTCTCACGCGGTCTGCACGTCCAGCACGAACGCTGATCCAACTGAGGTGCCAGGTGGAAATGGCATGGCAAGCCGTTCCACAGAACTACATCCAGCATCTCTACGATCGTCTCCATGGGAGAATAGCAGCCTGCATTGCTGCGAAAGGTGGATATACACTGTACTAGTGCCGACATTGTGCATGCTCTGTTGCCTGTGTCTATGTGCCTGTGGTTCTGTCAGTGTGAACATGTGATGTATCTGACCCCAGGAATGTGTCAATAAAGTTTCCCCTTCCTGGGACTATGAATTCATGGTGTTCTTATTTCAATTTCCAGGAGTGTAGTTGATGGTGACTTTAATTTACCCTGTATATGTTGGCGAAAATACATGTTTAATTGCGGAGGTACGCATAAAATATCATCCGAAATTATGCTAAGCGCATTCTCTGACAATTATTTCGAGCATTTAGTTCATGAGCCCACGCGAATAGTAAACGGTTGTGGAAACACACTTGACCTCTTAGCAACAAATAATCCATAGTTAATAACGAGCATCAAAAACGATACAGGGATTAGTGAACACAGGGTTGCCGTAGCGAGATTGAATATTGTAATCCCCAAATCCTCCAAAAATAAGCGAAAAATATACGTATTAAAAAAGCAGATAAAAATTCACTTGACGCCTTCCTGAGAGACAATCCCCAACATTCCAAATTAACAATGTAAGTGTAGGCCAGATGTGGCTTAAATTCAAAGAAATAGTATCGGCAGCAATTGAGAGGTTTATACCAAATAAATTAACAAACGAAGGAGCTGCTCCTCCTTGGTACACAAAACCGGTTGGAACACTGTTGGAGGAACAACGAAACAAACATGCCAAATTTAAACAGACGCAAATTCTCCAAGATTGGCAATCTTTTACAAAAGCTCAAAATTTAGCGCGGAATTCGATGCGAGATGCTTATAACAGTTTCCACAATGAAACTTTGTCTCGAAATATGGTAGAAAATCCAAAAAGATTCTGGTTGTATGTGAAGTATGTTAGCAGGAAGAAACAATCGATGCCTTCTCTACGCGATAGCAATGGAGATACTATCGGAGACAGTGCTGCCAAAGCAGAGTTACTAAACACAGCCTTCTGAAATGCCTTCACAAAAGAAGACGAAATAAATATTCCATAATTCGAATCAAGGACACTTGCCAACATGAGTAACGTAGAAGTAAATATCCTCGGGGTAGTGAAGCAACTGAAATCACTTAATAACAGCAAGTGTTCTGATCCAGACAGTATACCAATCAGGTTCCTTTCGGAGTATGCTGATGCATTAGCTCCATACTTAATAATCATATACAACCGTTCGCTCGACGAAAGATCCGTACCCAAAGACTGGAAAGTTGCACAGATCACACCAATATTCAAGAAAGGTAGTAGGAGTAAATTACGGGGCCATATCGTTAACGTCGGTATGCAGCAGGATTTTGGAACATATATTGTGTTCAAACATTATGAATTGTCTCGAAGAAAACGGTCTATTGACACACAGTGAACATGGGTTTAGAAAACATCGTTCCTGTAAAACACAACTAGCTCTTTATTCACATGAAGTGTTGAGTGCCATTGACAAGGGATTTCAGATCGATTCCGTATATCTGGATTTCCGAAAGGCTTTTGACACTGTACCACACAAGCGGCTTGTAGTGAAATTGCGTGCTTATGGAATACCACCTCAGTTATGTGACTGGATTTGTGATTTCCTGTTAGAGAGGTTACAGTTCGTAGTAATTGTCGGAAAGTCATCGAGTAAAACAGAAGTGATTTCTGGAGTTCTCCAAGGTAGTGTTACAGGCCCTTTGCTGTTCCTTCTACATCTACATCCGTACTCCGCAAGCCACCTGACGGTGTGTGGCGGATATCTATATAAACGATTTGGGAGACAATTTGAGCAGCCGTCTTAGGTTGTTTGCAGATGACGTTGCCGTTTATCGACTAATAAAGTCATCAGAAGATCAAAACAAACTGCAAAACGATTTAGAAGAAATATCGGAATGGTGCGAAAAGTGGCAGTTGACCCTAAATAACTAAAAGTGTGAGGTCATCCACATGAGTGCTAAAAGGAATTCGTTAAACTACGGTTATACGATAAATCAGTCTAATCTAAAAGCCGTAAATTCAACTAAGTACCTAGGTATTACAATTACGAACAACTTAAATGTGAAGGAACACACAGAAAATGTTGTGGGGAAGGCTAACTCAGACTGCGTTTTATTGGCAGGACGCTTCGAAAATGTAACAGACCTGCTATGGAGACTGCCTACACTACGCTTGCCCGTCCTCTTTTAGAAAACTGCTGCGCGGTGTGGGAACCTTACCACATAGAACTGACGGAGTACATCGAAAAAGTTCAACGAAGTGCAGCACGTTTTGTATGATCGCGAAATATGGGAGAGTGGGTCACAGAAATGATACAGAATTTGGGATGGACATCATTAAAAGAAAGGCGTTTTTCGTTGCGACGGAATCTTCTCACGGAATTCCAATCACCAACTTTCTCCTCCGAATGCGAAAATATTTTGTTGACACCGACCTACATAGGGAGAAACGACCACTACGATAAAATAAGGGAAATCGGAGCTCGTACGGAAAGATATAGGTGTTCGTTCTTTCCGCGTGCTATACGAGATTGAAATAATTGAAAATTGTTAAGGTGGTTCGATGAACCCTCTGCCAGGCACTTAAATGTGATTTGCAGAGTATCCATGTAGATGTAGATGTAGATAATAGCAGTGGGAGCCAAAGAGAGTGGAGACAGTGGAAATTAAAATACAAATGAGCAGAGACAATACATAGGATCGAGGGGGGGGGGGGGGGGGGGCGAGACGGGGGCGGGGTGTTCTGGACCCTTCCAGATTGGCAAACTTTAACACATAGGTACAATGGAGGACGCAGTGAGTACAGTAGAAAAAATAAGTTGGATCTCCCAAAAGTTTGGAGATGTCGAGGTATGCTGGAGGCACTGGCAATGGGAAAGAGCGACAACATGAGACTAGGTGAGAGAGGAGAGAGTGGCAATGAGATATATTGTAAATCAATGGAAGAAAAAGGAGTCAGCAGGTGAGGGACTTACAAAGACAGTGTCCGCGAGAGGATGCTAAATATGAAGGCTTAACTACAAAGAAAGGCGTGCCGAAATGGTTTAGAATGTTATTTGTTGAAAGAGTGCGATTACGTTGAATGGCAAAGTATATGATGAGGAAGATGGACTGAGAATTGAGGGATCTGGTTCGCCACTTTTCTGTCGCAGTCTTTTAAAGAGGGACGCATTCGTCTTTTTTGTGCCCCGACAGGAGCGTTTTTTCCGCAGGCAGACATGTCAGTTGATAGTCTGTCGTTGCCCTCTTACTTGTTACGGTCTTATATTTGACAGGAAAGGAATGAAATCTGTACAGTAAAAACAAACGTAGTACATTTACATCTTTTTCAAAGCTGAGACTTTAAAAACCATGAATACGGGACTAACATATGGTTTCAGTTCTATTATTTTCACATGTAAACCTTTCATAGCCGCGACCCATACCAAAGGGCTCTAGTGGTGTGTTATCCTAACATGATATTTTTACACATAGTAGATCATATATGTGTGAAGTTGCTATTTTAATTTGCAAGCCATTACTCCCCAGCCTCACAAACAGGGATGCTGAGTTTCACTTTCTGCGTTTTATGGCTGCGAACGAAATGTTTACATGTCACTTATCAGTGATGCATCAATGTTCAGTCAGGATTTACAGTTTTGTCAACAATTCTGGATGTTATAAAGTTTTCCCGTCCCTGGAAATGCCCCCGTTACCGTTCTTAGTCGCCATTCCTGGTCATTGCGTGACAACCTCGGCTGTATGAGAGATCCTCGCAGAAACACGCTTGGAGCTCTTGTGCCTAGAACGTAGTGTCAGTAGACTTTGAGAGTAATGACGAATCGCATTTCAAATTGCTCTGTCTTTACATTATAGTCTTTGTTAACTTCGAGCACAACAATGTAAGAAAATTCCACAAGTTACTGCTTTACATTGAAATTGTTGAAAAACAACCGAATCCTGAGTGTTCAAAACTGGTCTGCAAAACATCCGCCTTCAAGTTCAGATCCTTATTTATGTTTCTGTTATAAAACTAAATAAACTACCATGGCTTTTATTCCAATGACGAATTCGCAGCTATTACTTTCCTTCGTACAAGTACCACAGCCGCAGAAAATTTTTGAAATTATTACCATGTTCGCTTTGGTTTGTAGTTATTTATTAATAATAATAAAAATAAAAAAAAATGATGACAGTCGAAGACTTACAGGTTGTCATTTTCAAACATTCAAATCCACGTGCCAAATCCTTACTCAGACGTTATGTTCTTTCGTACTCACAATTATACAACGGGAAAATGACCTGGAGCCCGACAACCCAAACATGATAACGAGCCGCATGCTGGAGGTAGCCGCGATCAAGCAAGAAAATTACTAAAATTCATTGGACTTCTTCACCTCTCCATACGCGACTCCACAACCAATTGTCTCCGAAGCAAAGCGATTTGCAACAATATCATTTAGAACAATCTTTCCGCCAACAAACACTTCAAATACCCTAGTCTCCCAGAATTCCCCAAATCTTTCAGAATACCCAGAGATTTCTCTGAGTTTTCCAGAAAATTCAGTTTTCTTGAGAATTCCTGATTTTCTAGACAAGTTTCTACCACGATAAAAAATGAAATACTAAATAGTACCTGACAACGGATTAAGCTGTCTGAATGCAAAACTGGAGGAAACAATGACAGAATTGCATCCGACATGCAGCTTAGTGAAGTAACCAGTATGCGAAGGAGTTCAGTTAGTAAATTGGGCGTGTTTACTAGAAACTCGTACGTTCAAAAGTATCATAAAAGCCGTGAATCGGGTAGTGAAGACCAAATACAAGACCACCTTGCGCCAAGTGCAACGGGGTGAGGCTCGAGGAAACAAAACAGAATTTAAAGAATTAAGCAAGTCTGAGATCACGTCTGTGGACTGGTTGAAACACTCACGGGAGCCTGGCAAGGCAGACAAATCGTGTCCGGTGGAATGGGCCGGGGCTGTTGCTAGTTGGACGACGCAGGTAATGAATCATAGGAATTTGGGAAGCCAACGAACACAATAGCTGCGGTAGTCTAATCCATTAGTTACTACGTCATACAAAACTTCGGTTAAACGTGGGAAAATAAGGTACCACATTTGAAGGGGTCGACAGAAGGTTCTGATTACGAATTTAGTGTGGAATAATCTAATAACACTGTCGGTGTTTTCCTCGAATGCATCATAAGCTGGTAACAAGTTCTTTCATGCGTACCACTACAACTAGCTGTTGTACTTTGTCTTGCTGTATTTACACAGAAGAGCCAAAGAAACGTACACCTACCTAATACGGTGTAGGGCCCCCGCGAGCACGCAGAAGTGCCGCAAAACGACGAGGCATGGACTCGACTAATGCCTCAAGTAGTGCTGGAGGGAACTGACACCATGAATCCTGCAGGGCTGTCCATAAATCTGTAAGAGTACGATGGGGTGGAGATCTGTTCTGAATAGCATGCTGCAAGGCATCGCAGATATTCTCAATAATGTTCATTTCTAGGGAGTTTGGTGGCCAGCGGATATGTTTAAACTCAGAAGAATGTTCGTGGAGCCACTTTGTAGCATTTCTGGACGTGTGGGGCGTCGCATTTTCCTGCTGAAATTCCCCAAGTCCGACGGAATGCACAACAGACATGAATGGATGCAGGTGATCAGGCCGAATGCTTACTTGCGTGTCACCTGTCTAGACGTATCAGGGGTCCCATATCACTCCAACTGCCCACGCCCCACACCATTACAGAGCCTCCATCAGCTTGAACAGTCCCCTGCTAACGTGCAGGGTCCATGGATTCATGAGGTCGTCTCCGTACCCGTACACGTCCACCCACGAAACGAGACACGTCCGACCGACTAGGTAACATGTTTCCAGTCATCAACAATCCAATGATGGTGTTAGGTCCAAGCGAGGCGTAAAGCTTTGTCTCCTGCATCCATCAAGGTTACACGAGTGGACCTTCCGCTCCAAAAGCCCATAACGATGATGTTTCGTTGAATGGTTCGCACGATGCCACTTGTTGATGGCCCAGCATTGAAATATGCAGCAATTTACGGAAGCGTTGAACTACTGTTCCGTTGAACGATTCTCTTCAGTCGTCGTTGGTCTAGTTCTTTCAGGATCTCTTTCCGGCTGCAACGATGTCGGAGATTTAATGTTATATCAGATTCCTTATATTCACGGTACACTCGTGTAATGGTCGTACTGAAAAATCTCCGTTTCATCGCTGCCTCGAAGATGCTGTGTCCCATCGCTCGAGCGTCGACTATAACACCACGTTCAGACTCACTTGTATCTCGATAAACTGCCATTGTAGTAGCAAGAACCGACCTAACAATTTCTTGTATATAGTCTCTGCCGGCAGCAGCGCCGTATTCTGCATTTATACCTAGCTCTGTATTTGAATACGCATGCCTGTACCAGTTTCTTTGGTTCTTCAGTGTATTTTCTTGTCTTCGAATTTAACCAAACATGTAACTCGCAGCAACCCAGAAAAGCTCTTGTGGGTTAGCGCTTTATTCTGATAATAGCAAAGAGTAATCTGACGATAGTAGTACACAAATTCCTTAAACAAGCTTTCACTGCTAGTTTGATTTATAGCAGTATCTTCACAAAGACAAATCACAATAACAGTTTTAACGTATCGCTTCCAGAGCACGACTGTTTGCTCGTTTCTGTGGATGTTTGCACGCCAGGGAAAGAGGTTTCCTCCAGTGCAGTAAATAGACCGGTCTTTCCCTAATTCGCGTAAACGGGCAGTGGTCCGGCCGTACAAGACCGGCTGAAGGTCGAGGTCGCTTGATTTCCCCGTGATGACCAGTGTTTTGATACATACTTTGGAGAGGAACTTTTAAAAGTCATCGCAAAAACCAGCACCTTACAGAAGGGCTATAAATAGGATCAGTATATCGCCGATGAAAATTACTACAATCTGCTTTTGATTATGACTGGCTGCAACGCATACATCTGAAATAATTTCATGGAGTGGTTTGGTGTTCGCGAAATCTAGGAGGTTGGCCGGCGGACCGCTTGGGTGCAGAAGTCTTGTGCGGCCTGGATCGGAGGTGGTATTTTCGTAGTGAATTTCGGATGTCGGGAGAAGGTGATTCTCTTGTGATCAACAGAGTAATTTACTTTTCCTGTTTTCTTGGAGAGTGTTGCCGTTTAGCGAACATATACATGCTGGTTAGGCAGAGACCGCAAGCTAGGGTGTGGAATCAAGCAGCTCGCTAGACAGTGGTGTTTCATTTAACGTGAAGGATTGGAGAGTTTTTCGTTGAAGCCAATAAATTATTTTCATTTCTGTGGAAATATGAGTGTGGCGTTTTTGTATGATGTTTTGCCTATTGTTTCTGTTTTGTTGTGGAGTTCATCGACAGGAGGTATTAGCATCCAGTTGGAGGAGCCGTATGAATTGTTAGTGGTGTACATTTCCTTGTCCAGTGGCCTGATCTCGGAACATGTTTGACAGTTATTTGGTGGCCACTGGGAATTATTGTCTCTGAAATCATTAGATAGTCAACCTCGACTGGCGGATCAAAGAGAGGCCACAAACCCTTACTTAAACTGATTTTACATGTGTAGCAATTTGGGGAAATAATGTGGACCCAATTACATCTGTGGATTAGTGCATCACATAATTTGTCTCACAAGCAGTGCATCGCGATGCGAGGATTCTGACCATGACTGCGAGTGAGGTTCTGTGTGATGCCATGGAATCTCTGAAAAATGGATCACAGTTGAAAGTCAGTAGGTAGATACTCTCACAAAGACATCACGCTTAAAGTTTCCACAGAACCAAATGTATTGTCTTCAGTTAGACCCCAACCTATTCTGTCACTTTTATTGAACATCACCTCGATGGTTCCACACTCTGACAGGAAGCTTGTTCCTACCAGTATTTTCCCCCTTCATTCCAATAGTCATTGCTTCACGATTAAAACTGTCTTGTCTTCCAATTTCTTGCAGTGTTTTTATCTTTATATGTTGAGGGCTGAGGATGTAATTATAAATGTTTAGCACAGAACATAAAATTATCTTTATTTCCTGTGTGAATGATCAAAATAATTATCCTTAAACAATTCCAATTTTCTGTGTACAGACATGGTAATGTCACAAGCAAGCTCACTAAACCGCAACACTCGCCTACCAGATCATAAAATGACTGAAGAGGAATCAATGCTTCTGTACAGGAATGCACTTCTGAATTCTCGTAGTCTTTCTGTATTCAATAAAGTGACTTTATTCATCACAAAGGTGCCCTAACTCCTATCTTCAGGAATATTTCTTTAAAACAGCACCTCCATCCCAAACACGGGACTGGCAGTGTTACATTACATTACATTACATTACATTTATACATGTTCCTTAGATCATGAATCAACTCATATCTTGTGAAATACATAGTGTGTGCCACAGAACTGTTTTAACATTTAGGCCCTTCAGCCATTCTACTTCAGGACCAAAATGTACAGACATTTTCATTGGTGATTTTGTGCTCCCACTAGTAGATTTCTCAGCAAAGTACTGCTTCTTGCCTAGACTTTTTCACAAGATTATTTCATACTGATATCTACTGGTAAACACCTCTCTTCATGGAGAAGTCACTATTCTTTAAGTCAGCCTTATAGGCTCCAAGCACAAACAGCATTAGACGCAACACACAAAGGTTGACCCACCATCTGCTGTCTGGCCAAAGCCAGATTCCTAAACTGGCTCTGGCATCTCCAACAGCCAAAATAACGAGCTTACAGATGGCCAGAAATGGTATATTACAATCTTTTTCTACATTTTTAACCTAATATATGATATGCAACTTATTATATGCAGTTTTGAGAATCAAAAAAATGTTTGTACAAAAAAAAATATTTCCACCACATAGAAAACGTGATTATTTACTTGCTCAGATATGTTTTGCTATTGTTGTCACACCACCTACACTAAGCTACATACAGAATGTCCCAAGAAGAATGGCAGTATATGGCACATTAATAACTTGTTATTCTAAAGAAATAGAGCGATTGTTTATGGATCCTGGTTTAAAGAGTTTCTTCATATGACTGCTTAATTCCATGTTGTATGTACCAGTCACTTTAATTGTAGACTTTAAAAACATAACACAGGAAATTCATTTACTGCTTTTACGCATCTTTCCATTATTTGGAATAGCTGCACACTGCACAATATCAGTCATATGTTTAGCTTTCCCCACAAGTCAACATATGGTGTGGTAGATGAGGTATTTGTTACAAACTGTACACATGCATCATGTTGGCAGGTGTGTCCCGTGCTGGACTGCCCCGAAGAGAACCAGGAGCCACCCCCGCCAGGACGTTGCTGTGGCCGCTGCCGCCTCACACTCCCCAGCCACGCCTCGTGCACTGCTGGCAACATCACGCGACAGGCAAGTAACAGCCTGTAATGGATTACAGCTTGTAATGCTTAGAGAATCTCACAAGTTGCTCATTACCAGGAGTAAACAGTAGTCACGTATGTTAGAGTTGTGCGTGTGTAAAGGAACCCAAAGAATGACTCTGTCCGATAGCTTAGTCTACTTCTAAATGCAACTGTCTGCCGCTCAATGCTTGCTCTATGTGTCGAGTAGCAATCTATCCTGATTCATGTTGTTATTATTCAAACCAAGATTGTTGATAATACCTAGAAAAATACTACAAAATGTTTTAATTCCAAGCTGAACTGATAAGAAGTACTTCAAACACGAACAGCAAATAATTTGCAGCATGTAATGACATAGGAAAATATTCATTCTATTTGGCTTCCAGTTGACCACACAAGTTGGTGTCAGATGCTGCAGCACATAATGTGTACTTGGTGTTTGTTATTATTGGCTGAACAGACACAGTGAGTTGAAGACATACACAACAAAAAGACTAACATATTTAGTTTTCATCAGAAAAGAACAACACACATTCATTCACACTAGCAAGCACACCTCACTTACATGTCTGCTATCTCTGGCTGCTCAGGCCAGACTGCAATTGAACTCACTGAATGGGAGCAACAGCCCACAGTGGAATGGGGAAGAGGGAGGGATGCACAGTATGAGTGGGAAAAGAGGAAGCAGTGCTGCCTGGGAGAGCGTGCAGGGACTAGAGGTGGCAGACAAGGCTGCCTGCCACTCAGAGGCCTACAAACATGTTTTCATTTAAATAGGTTGACCATGACACCTCAAAAACCCATATGGTACAGGTCAAGAACAAACAGTCAAAATGCTGTGGAATTAAATTGAGCCATAAAAATCAAGACTTTACTGAAGCTGACTCAGTTAAATACAGATAAGAATTTAGACTGGGAATAACACGCTGGATATCTAACTAATAAATTCTACAGCTATGCATTTTATAAATTCAAACACCTTTTCCTTGTCACAATATATCAAAGAAAAAGGCATTTGAATTTACACACTGACACATGGAAAATAGGGTAACATAATCATTTGCAAATCAGTTATAAAGTATGGTACTGTGTTTTGGGAAAACTTAGCTGGCATGCTGTTCATTATGAAACTACATGAAACCATCATTACGAACATGTATACTATACATCCAAGATAACTGTTCTTTAAAAGCCTTTAATTATTAAAAGAACCCTCCCTGCATGTCCATGAAATTGTCATGCCCATATACAGCAAATCAGAATTATTTAAAGATAATCATTTTGAACATTCCCTAGGTAATAAAGATAATTTTATGCTCCTTGCTAATCATTTACAATTACATGCTCAACCCCTCTGCCCCTCCCCCCCCCCCCCCCCCCCCTCTATCCCCCAAACATATAAAGACAAGAATCTACAACAAATCAGAGGACAAGACAATTTTAAATTTTAATCAGGAAACAGTGAGTAGTGGAGTGAAGGGGAAAAAACCTACTGGTCGTTTGAAAAAGATGTTGTTCAAAACTAGTATTACTGGGTACACAATGAAAATTATGCTAATTTTAAAATTCTCCCATTTCTCATTAGCTGTGTTCAATACCAATGAAGTTATGTTACACGTTACACATTTCGACATGCTTCCTGTAACCTATTCATATGATTACAAAATGTACATTATGATGTGAATGAATCATATGCCACAATATTAAGTTACATATCAAAAGCTTAACTTGTCCATGAGATTATCTTATAAAGATCAGCTTCTTCATTTCCCCTTATTCTGTCTCCTGTTTTTCTTTTACGTTTCCTTACATTTTCTTCACCAGTTCTTCTTTCTATTTTACTCTAGTGGCTGCTGTTCCATGATCCCCCTCCCCCCTCAGTTTTTAAAGTGATACTCTAGTCTTATTAACTGTTTGTTTAACTAATTAATGGAAAATCTCATATAAAGATGTGAAACAATTACTAACAAAGAGCTAGAGGGGCTGGCCAGTACTTACCTCAGCTCAGTACAGCCGATAGAAACACAAAAAACAACCGAAAATTTAAGTTCCTAGCTTTCGGAATAAATGTTCCTTCATCAGGGAGGAGAGAGGGGAAAGAAAGGGAAGAAGGGCTCTGACAACCATGCCTCTATCCTTGCTACCTTCCCTGTTTTCCTTTCCCTGTTGCTTCATAACCTGGGTTGTGAGTAACTAAATCCACTTTCCCTTCTTCCCTTTCTTTCCCCTCTCTCCTCCCTGATGAAGGAACATTTATTCCGAAAGCTAGGAGCTTAAATTTTCGGTTGTTTTTGTGTTTCTATCGGCTGTACTGAGCTGAGGTAAGTACTGGCCAGCCCCTCTAGCTCTTTGTTAGTAACTGTTAGTTTCTCTCTTTCCATTACATGGGCACTATTTGTTCAGACATCTGTGTCAATATGTTACCACAATGCTGTTTCAGGTAATTAACATGCCACCTGACCATAGGTTTGGGTTCCTCCCATTCCTACCTCATGACCCTTGCTTCACAAGGCATCAGAATTAATGTCCTTTCTTCAAATTCTTATCGGTTTTAACAACTATTACTTCCATAGAGGGCAGTCATGATGAACTTTCCATATTATTTTAATCCTATGTACTTATTTTCATATGCTTATGACTAAAATGATAAACAAATATGTTATATACTGTCAAAATATAGTAACTAAATTACCCCATCAAATGAGCAGACAATATCTAGATATTCTTGCCGACTTGGAAAATGGTACATGTGCTGAGTTGTTCTTGCCCTGATCAGGATGGTGATGTGTGGCAGCCTGGTCCATGCCACTCATGTGAATGCCGACAGGGGCAGGTGCGATGCGTCATGCAGATGTGTCCTCAACAAAATGTCCCATGTCCTCCCAACTACAAGCTGGAGCACAAGGCCAATGAATGCTGCCCACGTTGTGTTGAAAGTAAGTAACCCTACACACTGCATGCTCTAGAGCTCAATATGTGCAGCAGATCATTCATTTTAAAGAAAACAATAAGCAAAAATAAAGAATGGCAACAAAAAAACTACAGCATCTAGATACAGAGCTTCCAAATACAGGTGAGTGGTTGCCTTTCCCTATTTTCTTTTATTGTATCTGTCAACAAATAGTATTGTTTACTGCCATTCTCAAGAAAACTTAACTCAAAGGCATTATTAATTGATACGTCTCTGATGACAAAATGAAAAGGCAAATTTGAATTGTTCTTCAACACAACCTAAGCTTAAAGGTATTATGTATCTATGAGCTTCATAAAAATTAATATTTTATATGCTTAGAACACATCAGACAAAAAAAGTTTATATGCAAAAAAAAAAAAAAAAATCAATGATAATGTTTTAAAAAGCTTTTCTTTTTCAAGTTTCTTGCTTTCTTACATATTTTGTTAGCTACATTATTTATTTTACAGCTTGAGTTATATATTTCCTCATGATAAACATTCCATTACCTAAGGAATGCTAAGTGCTACCAGTCTACAGCACAGTTTAGGTCACTGAATGCAAATTTTGCTCTGGGCAGTTTCAAATATTCTTACAAGGGGAAGGCCTCAGACACAGCCAACCGATTCGGCTCAGATTTGACAGGTCACTTGTGTACAACCTAAAACGAAGGAATCTAACATATTTTGGGTCAACACCCCCATGTTTTTAAGAAAATCACCCCTAAAGGTTATGACAAGCAATCAGCTCAAAACTGGTGGGGTTGATAGATCATTGTAAATAGAGCATTTTTCATCATCAGGTATAGGGTCTGAAAACGCATACTCTTCCAGAAATTGAGGTAAGAAACTTCTACAACTGCCGCTTCTGTACCTACATGGTAAATGCTTCTCACTAGCAGCACCGATAGCGCCGGCACGGGAGCTCAGCGTGTTCAGTCAGAGGTTTAGCTCCCACTGTAATAAAAAAAAAATGAGTTAATCAATCAACAACGAACTGAAACAGATGTCTTATGACGTCCGCCCCGAGCAGTGGCAACGAACAAATAAAGCAAAAATGAGATTTTAAAAAAATAGCGCAGTGACCAAGGTAAGTGACTGGGTATCGCAGAACCCGGGTTTGAGGCACAAAGAAACCTAGCTCATGTTCTTTTTTCATTTGTATTTTTCCATATCTCAATTGATAGGAATAGGAGGGTTAATAAGGTAGGTAAATCAATAAGGAATAATAATAATAAGGTAGGCCAATAAATTTCCCAAACCTCTTGGGATAGTAAACAACTAAAATGTTACTCCAGGTCACTTTACAATGGCTCTTCCAGTCACTGTAACGTGTCCTCACTTTTCTTCGAACAACTAGATGGATGGTACTTGTCATATAAACATTCGAAACAAATATACTCACGGCACCAAGAACATATAATGAATGCAATCTTTCGACAGCTACACTGTTCCTTCCGAAGAGTCGGCGGAAAACAAACTTTGTTTACATTTAAAAAAATGTCTTTTTCAGGAATTAATTTTGATGCATACCACGCATACAATATCAGTGCCTGAAAAATCGGTGATGAAAGTTGGTTATGAATTATGCTGTGAATAGCTATTGCATCCGTGCAGTTGTGCAATTCCCGCTGGGTTTCCAGAAGCACACCACAGTTCTGAAGCCAGAAAATAAAGTTTTTAACCTAGCGATAGAAATAAACACACGGTTGGCACACAGGTGTGCAGTTTGGCAGTAATACTTGTACTGTGCACGTCGCTGACCCTCACCAGCTACTAACACTGTGTCATATATTGTAGTATTAATTTGTGCACTCCAGGAATCCAATATTAGACAAAACTTGTTATCAGGAACGTGTGGTTTTAAAACATTCTCAAGAAATGTTCTGTAAATCGCATTCATCAGTTTCCTGGATTTGGAGCAGGTAATGTAAACATTTTTCAATGAGTCGGTCACATGATTGACCTCTTCTATAACCCGAGGACCAAATGTAATATTTGTTTCTAGTAAACGCAGGAAAACCTTAGGCAACACTTTTACAGAAGCTGTGATAGCATATTGCGCCATGTACAAATGTGTTAGTTTGTTTTTACTACCGTTTTTCTCCCTTATGCGATAATGTGCGTTGAATGTTCACCTGATACTCACATCCTTTTTTGATCGCTGTTGATCACGATTGAAACTGGTCATAAGTGACGCCGTTTGCCTGCTGAAAAGAGCCGCAAATTTTGTGTATGTTCTATATTTTGTACCTCCTTATGAGAGACTTATTTAGTGATGCGCCATTGACGAATTTTATACTGCGATTTGAAATTTATTGCCCAAGATAAT
The DNA here is from genome assembly GCF_023897955.1 of Schistocerca gregaria. Taxonomy (NCBI): domain Eukaryota; kingdom Metazoa; phylum Arthropoda; class Insecta; order Orthoptera; family Acrididae; genus Schistocerca; species Schistocerca gregaria. Next base: position 798,092,383 of record NC_064921.1, on the reverse strand, counting down.
GATGCAGCAAACGTAAAACAAAGTTCAATCGGTTAGTAACCGGTTCGTAATACTCACCGGGAACAGATGAAGCACATATTCCCAGTGCCGTAGAGATTTCCAAAGTGTTGTGACCATTTTGCGATTCACTAGTAGGGATATCTTCCACTGAATCACCTTCTGCTTTGTCTTCATGGTATAATACTTCAGTATCAATGAACGTCATTTTGTTCATGAGCAACAAATACCGCTCGATGGTAGCCACTCCTATTAATCTGGAACACCGAGAAACAGAGCTGCCTGCTTCCGGTACTGCATTGATAATGCATCTGTCTTGCAACACTTTTACAAACCAAAACACAGCGTCGGTAACTTCCCGCCTGCTATCGTCTGTGACAGGCTCCCAACTATATTTATAGTGCTAGTCGAAGGGTGTACATACCCCATTATTCAGATCATGCACCTAAAACATATGACACAACAAACAATAACTAGTTACTACGGCATAAACAGACGAGCTAATTAGTGCAAACTACATACAGTACTCGTCATATGTTACTTACGGAAGAACACTGTATTCATTCACAAAACGTATTTCATTCGGCCCATTAATGATGGAAAAATCACTACATGTATCCGCGAGTTTCGTGACAGCCTAATGATGGTTTCCGATTGACTTCTATAAGGCTCGTGCTGGACACCTTCACTCTTCCAGGTTCACAACTATGATATGACGAAGAGGCAACTGGGACAACATAACTCTCCCCTTGTGCATTCTGTCCCGAGCCTCGCTGTAAACAAGCGTCATGCGATTGGCTATCTGTGATCCCTCATGAGGAATTCACAGCACGCTTACTCGGACTTGTTTTCATGTGACAAGGCTTAAAAGATTAATACTTTACTAACTCAGGCGTTTGGGAAATTAGTTTGCTTACCTTATTATTATCATTCCGTATTGATTTACTTACTCCTATCCCTATCAATTGAGATATGGAAAAATACAAATGAAAAGAATAACATCCGCTAGGTTTCTTCAAGATTCTTACCCGGGTGATTCCCAGTCAGTTGTCTTGTCCGCTGCATAATCAGTGCGGTCAGCGAAAAGCATTTACCATGTGGGTACAGAAGGGGCAGTTGTAATTTCTTTCCTCGATTTCTGGAAAAGTTTGCATTTGGGACCCTATAACTGATGATGAAAAATGCTCTATTTATAATCATCTATCAATCCCTCCAATTTTGAGTCGATTGCTCATCATAACCTTTAGGGATGATTTTCTCAATAACGTGATAATGCGGGGGTGTTGACCCAAAATATGTTAGATTCCTTCGTTTTAGGTTGTACAAAAGTGACCTGCCAAATTTGAGCTGAATCGGTTGGCCGTGTCTGAGGCCTTCCCCTTGATAGACAAACAGGTCCCCATGTTAAACTCAGAACCTAGTTATCTAGGTGCAAAAAGTGGCATAAAATCACAGTAGGAAATTCAGCCTACTAATACTTGGTCTCCTGCTGGCTGGTTAGAATCAAAATGTAGGAATAACGTGTTAAGTACTTGCAAAATTTAAAGTGTCTTTGAGAAGACACAGGACATCAAGCTATCAGTGGGGAGAAGACAAAAGTAGGGCTGTTTATCCGAGAAACCAATACCAATGGATAAATAGAATACTAGCTTATAATACCTGGAGTTAGTAGAGTTTGCCATAACATGATATAAAGTGCTAAAACAACTTTTCTTGAATGTGGGTTTATCCTCTGCTTGTCATTTAGTATGGCAGCCATAAAAATGAAATAGACAAAACTCTTGTGGCGCAACACAAAATGATAACAAGACCTGGATAGCAAGAGAGACCTTCCCTCCTTAATTTATAGGCTATAAAAGATACTTAAATCTAAACATTGCCCACTTGGCTCCTGAATCCAATCTGCAATTTTCAAAGCTTGTTATTTAATATTTATTGTGTACACATCATATCCCCCTCCCCACTTGTTTCTAGTGCTTACACATTGATGTCAAATGAAATGGTCGTACGAAGCCATGGTAGAGCAGATGGCTTTTCTATCTTCTTTTTTGTGAAAAGCTATGAAGTGGGTATAAGATGACACACAGAATTCAAAATCAATAATATACTGAGGTTCAACTCTTCAGGATACTCAAGAGTTTAATCCCTTTTAATTATGTTACTTCCGACATCTACACAATTTCTTTACCTAATAAACAAATCATGTTAAGGAGAAGTGGGATGCAGTCCCCTCCTCACCCATCTGGCAACCCAGATCATTTAGGTTTATGTGGTTTCCTAAAATAAAATTAAAGGAAATGTCCAGATTATTTCTTTTAAAAGGACATAACCAATTTTCTCCCTCATACTTGTCCAATTTGAACCTGTGCTCTGCCTATAATGACTTCATCATAGATGGAACATTAAAATCCAGTTTTCCTCAAATACATGTAATGATGATGTAATCCATATTCACTGTAATTTGTATTACCTTCTTTAGGAAGACAACATATCAAAAGCCAATGCATAAAAAAATTATGTTCTAAGATACAAAGTCACCAATATCTTTTGTTACAGGTGATGGTGTATGCACAGTTTTTGGTGATCCACATTATCGCACTTTTGATGGAAAGTTCTACAGTTTCCAAGGATCATGCAAATACCAGCTGGCATCAGACTGTGTAACACACACTTTCGGTATCAGAGTAACAAATGATGCAAGAGCAACCAAGGCATCCTCATGGACAAAAACCATTTCAATGAAGGTAAAACACACATTTTTTTACCATATGAAATGAGGGAGACAGAAGTAATTCTTTTGGATAAGTAATTTATGCTCATCACTAATTTCTTTCTGCTGAAAAAAAATTACTTACATATAGCTTTTGTAAATGCAACACATTTTACTATTTCCAATAAAAGAAAGCAAAGTTTTGATGAATAGTTTCTTATAATTTACAGCAAATATTAATTTAGAAATATTTTTGTCTACAGATTGGAGAGCTCAAGATAAATCTGGGACAGAACATGAGAGTAAAAGTGAATGGAAAGCGTGTGCAGCCCCCATACAGACTGCTCGATAAGATATCTGTCAATAAAACACGCAATGGTGTTCAAGTGGAAACATTCATTGGTGTGAAGATTGTATGGGATGGAAACAGTTTCTTGGAGGTGTCTGTTCCTAAACGATATAAAGGAAAAATGTGTGGACTATGTGGAAATTTCAATCGCAAGGCATCTGATGACTTCACACTGCGCCATGGTGGTAAAGCCCTTGACACAGATGCAGAAAGGTTCATAGTTCATACACATTTACAGCAGAATCAAGCAAAATACATTTACACCATAGGAAGTTCATCAAATTTATACAGTGCAAAATTCAATTAGATTCACCTACAACAACAGATTTCAAGCTGTAGATTCATCTGTGCTAGTGTAAAATAAGACATTAATTTTTGCAAGTCACAAATTTATGCTTTCAATAATTTAATGCAATAAATTCGGCAAATAGGAAATTCAGTAACAGTGTTTTACAAACACTGTACTATTTATCAGCCACATTTTGTGTTTGAGTCATTCATATGCTATTAGGTGCTCTTACCCTGAGACCAAAAAAGAATCAGTTTCTATGTCAAGTCATCACCTATTCTTTTAATAAAAAATATGCAATATGAGGTACTACACGTAACTGTTCAGTATATGGAAAAATGCTTACTTGCAGGACTAAGCACTGAAAAGAAAAAATTGTTTCTCTCACGAAGAAATCCTTCACCATCTATAATCTACTTGTAACAACTGTAAAGAAAGTTCTGTTTATCATATAATGCAATTACTATCAAAATGTATGATGCAGTCATGTTTGCACTTTAGTTTTTTAAACTCTTTGATGTCTCATCCACTGCCTTTTGAGCAGATACTTCCAGGAAAACTCTTAAAAACCACAGGAAATGTGTAAATGATATAATTCCTTTCCTTTCTTTTCTTACTTCCAACACGCAGGGGTCCAGTTATAAAAGTCTAATAACAGTGTAATGTATATAGATGTCCAGTCACATATGTCTAATATCAGTATAATGTATATATGTGACACAAATGTCATCTGAAAAATGCACACTGAAACTATTATGCTGCATGTACTTAAAATATATGGCTTCCATCCCTTGACCCCCCCCCCCCCCCCCCCACCCCAATACAAGCCCCACACACTGTTACATATCTTGATACAGCAGCCTATTTGGTTATATAAGTGGTGAACAAAAAGTTTCCACTCGAAGGCCATACAGTCCATAATCAGTATGCCAATCAGGCGTAACCACTGTGAGCATTGAAGCAATCATCCAATACACCAAGTCTGAGATACCTGTTTGGTAAAACACCATGTCCTGGTGTGTGAAAAAGTCCTTATCTGCTGCTACACATCTTTGTCCAACAGGAAACATCGACCTTTCAAGGCCTTATTTGAGGGACCAAAGGCATGATAATTACATGGGAAGAGATTAGGACTATACGTCAGGTGCTCAAGGGTCTCCTATTTGAGTTGGCATAACTTATTATCATGAAGCAGCAGCATCCCTCATCACAGTCGTACTAGATGCTTCACCTTAACTGCATGCCATAATTTCTCCAGCACTGTGCAGTACCTTTTCCCAGTAACTGAGATAAGAGTTCCATGAAACCATTGAGGAATGGGCCTCAGTAATAAAAAAATAAAAAAAATAAAAACCATGATGAGCATGACCTTTGCACTAGATGACTGGCTCTTCAGCTTCTTGGGATGAAGGGATGATCAATGACACCACTGCATGATACTTAAGTATGTGGCATGCAGATGTAGAAATAAGTCAAGGTAACTGCTTCTCTATGCTTAAGTACTTCTCAAACTGTTCCTTTTCCGTAAAGATCAGGCTTTCCTTTCTCTTGCAGCACCATAAACATGAACACACCACTACACTTCAAATACTGTCATCAGTACTGAAAGAAACAGTTTCATTTAACACATCTGACACTCGGAAGTTTTCAAAACAGTATTAATGAGGATGGCTTGTATTAAGCTGTTCACAAGTTAGAGAAAACCAAGTCAGTCTGCAGAGTTTTAGAATATCACTTATTTATCAAATCAAATCAAATCAAATTTTATTATCACGTAACATGCCTTATACAATCAAGGATTGCGACATAGGTGACTTGTCAGTTTTTATACTACATATGACTAATAAACTTAATTTTAGGTTATAATACATGTGTTGCTATACAGGTATTTTACACATTTGTCATAATAAAGTATTTTACACATTTGTCATAATACATATTGTGGTGATCTATACAATTATTTTTACATGGTTATCATTCAAGAATTCTTCTACCGTATAGTAGCATTTATTTTTTAGATATGTTTCCAAGTCTCCTTCAGTATATTTTAGAGGTGGGTCACATTTCCCCTTCCAGATAGTATTTGTAAATTTCATGCCCATATAATGTGGAGTTTTTTCATATAGTGTTAGTCTATGGGTAGGTAACATGTAACTTGCTCTATGCCTGGTCTCATACTGATGCAAGAAGCAGTTGCCTTCAAAAAGTTGTGGGTTTCTTTTTGTGAATATGAGAAGCTCATATATATATAAGCTAGGTATGGACATTAGATCTAGTTTCTCAAATATAGGTTTGCAGTATTGTCTCCTTTTTGCTCCTACCATGGCTCGGATTATCTTTTTTTGTAGCCTAAAGGCTTTGAGCAGATTTGTTTTCTCAGACCCCCAAAAAATTATACTATACCTTATGACTGATACAAAATATGCATAATATACAGTTTTCTTTACAGCTAAATCAGTAATGCTATATAGGACATTCATGGCATATACGAGACTGTTCAGTCGACTTAGTATGCTGTCTACATGGTAACCCCACAGCATATTCTTATTCACTAGTACCCCAAGGAATTTGACACAGTTTGCAGTGTCCAATTTTTTGTCTTTGTATGTTATTTCATTTATACATTGAGCTGATTGATTTGTGGTGAAATGAACAATTTCTGTTTTTGTAAGATTTAATTTCAAGCTGTTATTTTTGACCCATTTCTCCACTTCCCCAAGTGTTTGCTCAATACGATGGATTAAGTCTTTATCAGTTTTGCAGCATACTATTGCTGTTGAGTCATCTGCGTAGAGGATGGTATCGGACTGAACCTGGCATGGCATATCATTAATATAATACAAAAATAGTAGAGGCCCTAATATAGAACCTTGCGGTACGCCTAACTGAGTGTGTTTCCAGCCAGAGACTAATTTTTTGTTACTGTTGTTTACAAGTACTCTTTGTTTCCTGTTTGCCAAGTATGACGACATCCAATTAAGAGATTTTCCTTGAAAACCATAGTTTGTCAGTTTTTGGAGAAGCAGGTCATGATTTACCGTATCAAAAGCTTTGGTAAGATCACAGAAGATGCCCGATACACACAGTCTATCGTCAAGACATCTGCTAACTTTTGTGACCAGTTCGTTTATTGCCCGAGTTGTGCTGCAGCCTTTCCTGAAACCATACTGATTGCGTAAAATAATGCTGTGGGATGAATTGTAATTTTGCATCTGATCACATGCTGCTCTTTCAAATATTTTTGAAAAAATTGGTAATAGTGAGATAGGCCTATAGTTTCCCATTTCATCTTGTTTGCCTTTTTTATGAATTGGCCTTACTTCTGCATATTTTAATCGGTCTGGGAAACATCCTTCATCAAAAGACTGGTTGATTAAGAGGGAGAGTGGATGCGCAATACTATGACAGGCTATTTTTATTATTTTAGTGGGGACCTCATCCCAACCCACAGAGTTTAAATTTTTTAGGGACATTATGATTTTTATAACATCAGAGCTGGAAACATGGGAAAATTTAAAACCCGTGCAATTTTGCTCTGCAGCACTACCCTTTGTACTTGGTGGTGGATAATCACTAGTTTTATTACAATTTATGAAGAAGTCATTGAAGGATTCACAAATGGTACTGGGATCTGTAACAGCTCTACCATTTATCATTAGTTTTGAGGGGCATTTTTTCTCCATTTCATTGCCGACCTCACTTCTTATAACAGACCAAACAGCTTTTGATTTGTTTTTAGCATTTGAGATATAGCTATTATTTGCAATACGCTTTGCTAATTTAACTACTTTGTCAAATATTTTTTTGTATGTGCTTACATATTTAAGAAATTCAGGACTTCGATTTACTTTTGCCTCCATATGCAGTTTCCTCTTTGTAGCACTAGACACTTTTATTCCTTTTGTTATCCATGATCTATTTTTAAGAGTCCTAGTCTGCACTGTTATAACAGGGAAACATTCATTGAATACACTCATGAATTCAGTTAAAAAGTTATTGTAGTTTTCATTTGTGGAAGTGTCTTTGCTGACTGACCACACAGTGGAGTTTAGTTTTTTAATAAATTCCTCTACATTTCCTTCACTAAAGCTCCTACATCTTTTTGTTGGGCAGGCTGGGTTTAGTTTTGATAGTGATACAAATAGTGCTGAATGGTCTGAGACTCCTAGATCTAGAATAAATTTTTCTTTTACACTGTAATTATAACTGCTAACAACATTATCTATACAAGTTGAAGAGGTTGCTGTAATTCTTGTGCATTGATCAAAATTTAGATTTAGCCCATATGTAGCTTCCAGGTTCTTTAAATGTAAAGAAAATTTGTCATCAGTTCTTACATCAATGTTGAAATCAGCACATATAACTATTTTCTTACGCATTTTTCCTGTTTTTAATTTATATAACAATGTCTCAAATTTTTCTAGGAATACAGAACTTATGTGGTACCCAGGGGTGCGATATATACTGATGATTAGCATGTTATACTCTCTAAGTTCGATGCAACAACTCTCAAATGTATGTTCTTCATTTAAATAGCTAAAATTCTGTCTTATTTCATAGCCTATTGTGGAATGCACTAGTATGCAAGAGCCACCATACCCATTAGTCCTACAGAAGTAGGTAGCTAGTTTGTAACCTGTAAGTTTATTGAGGAGTTTGATATTTTCAGGTTCAAGCCAATGCTCATTTAGACATATTACCTTTACAGATTGTTTCATACTTTCTAACAAAATTTCTATATCATAAAGCTTGCTGATCATTCCTTCAGATAGACCTCTAATGTTCAAATGCATAATGAAATTACTACTGCAAACATTACCAGCTAAAGCATCTTTAAAACTAACTTTTTTACTACGTAATGGCACTTCCACATGCGTTTTCAGTACTTGCACTGAGTTTTTAATGTTGGGCCAAAGTCGGTTGGAATTGGCCCATTTCGCTAGTTTCCCTGCATGCTATCATTTAGGGCTATAACGTGTTTGTTTTCACAACTCCTTTCGTGCAATATTTCATCAACAGCTTTGTTTATATCTGATGCGAGTCTCATCTTACCAGATCGATTTAGGTGCTGTCCATGCTTTGTGAAGTAAGTTTTTTCATATATGCTGACGTCAGGTAGTCTTACGTTTTTGAATTTCGAACAGAAGTGTTTTAATTTTTGATTTGTTCGCCGAATTTCACTGTTTACACATGACCAGTCGGCCAGGTCAAATCTCATGGGTACATTAGTTACTATTACATTTGTAGTTGACAGCAGTTGCAGGATAACGAGCAGTTTTTTTATATATCCACTGGCTTCGTTACAGTAAACGTCGTTCGATCCCGCTATGAGAACAACACAGTCACTTTTACTGGAACTGGCACATTCTGTTTCTACATTTCTAATCACATTTACAAACTTAGCCCCTGGCTTAACGATGGCAGACACTTTCACGATCTCTTTAGCACTGTTTGAGACATAGTTTGAGACATTACGTGCATGGCTGTCTCCGAATATTTTTACCTTGGCTCCATGTTGCATTCCTTTTTGTGTGGTAGTAGTATTGTTCTTGGCAGATTTCGTCTTTGTTTCTAAGCGTCCACTTTCACCCAGGTCCTCTTCTACTACTAATACACTGTTTTCTTCTGAAACGTCTCTTCCTGGATTTTTAGACACCGCACCTTCCTTGTTTACACGCGAGTTACAAGTTTCAGAACACTTACTTTTGTTTACTTTTGAACGACGAGTATTATTATTCGTCAAAATGTTGTATTTGTGTTCCAATGCAGCACATTTCACTTGTAAAGCTTCAAGATCACTTTGTAACACTCTAATTATTGCATCTTTGTCTCTAATAATGTCAATATACTTTTTCTCATACGTTTCCGTTACACATGCATCGCACAACCATGAGTGGTCCACTTTTATCAGTTTTATGTTCATTTTGCAACAGTTTTCGTGAAACCACCACTTACAGCATTTGCATTGGATACCTTTCCTTACTTTTTTGTTGCACAGCCTACAATTATTACCACCTTTCACTTCATTATCATCACTTTTGTCGGAGCAATTTACACCTACTAGTCCGATCGGCGCCATCTTGAGACGGGCTGGGATCTGGGATCTGAATTGAAGGGGAAAGAGAGAGAGAGAGAGAGAGAGAGAGAGAGAGAGAGAAACTCTTATGCAGTATAAGAATTTTGTAACATTTAAAGAGCACTGTACATTTTTCAAGATAGGTGTGACTGCAGTCCTTCACAGTCTGACATTTACTGTATTTCTTTATTGCTTCAAACAGGTTTGGACTGTCATGGCGAGTTGGTGGAACAAAATCATGCACTCGCCCCCAGGAACAACTGAATAGGGAACCACAGTGCCAGAAACCAAAGGTGCATCAACGAAGTGTTCGTCAGTGTGCTCCACTCAAGGAGAAGCTCTTCAATGAGTGTCACAAGAAACTTAATCCCAACACATATTATCAGTGAGTCACATGTAACAAATGAAAATTAAAAATTTCTCATTACCTTTTAGTGCATATATATATATATATATATTAAAAACAAAGATTCCAAGAAACTTCCTGGCAGGTTAAAACTGTGTGCCCGACCGAGACTCGAACTCGGGAGCTTTGCCTTTCGCGGTCAAGTGCTCTACCGTCTGAGCTACCGAAGCACGACTCACGCCCGGTACTCACAGCTTTACTTCTGCCAGTACCTCATCTCCTACCTTCTAAACTTTACAGAAGCTCTCCTGCGAACCTTGCAGAACTAGCACTCCTGAAAGAAAGCATATTGCGGAGACATGGCTTAGCCACAGCCTGGGGGATGTTTCCAGAATGAGATTTTCACTCTGCAGTGGAGTGTGCGCTGATATGAAACTTCCTGGCAGATTAAAACTGTGTGACCGACCGAGACTCGAACTCGGGACATTTGCCTTTCGCGGGCAAGTGCTCTACACATACACATACACACACACACACACACACACACACACACACACACACACAAACACACACACACACACACACACACACACACAGCCATCCATACATACATACACAGACACAAGCAGACATATTTGAAAGCTTTTATATATTTTCTGCTTGCTTGTGTGTGTGTGTGTGTGTGTGTGTGTGTGTGTGTGTGTGTGTGTGTGTGTATGCACGCGAGTATATACCTATCCTTTTTTCCCCCTAAGGTAAGTCTTTCCGCTCCCGGGATTGGAATGACTCCTTACCCTCTCCCTTAAAACCCCTTTCTATTTATACAAAGAAACTTCCACATGGGAAAAATATATTAAAAACAAAGATTCCAAGACTTACCAAGCGGGAAAGTGCCGGTAGACAGGCACAATAAAATAACACACAAACACACACACAAAATTTCTAGCTTTCGCAACAAACGGTTGCTTCTTCAGGAAAGAGGGAAGGAGAGGGAAAGACGAAAGTATGTGGGTTTTAAGGGAGAGGGTAAGGAGTCATTCAGATCCCGAGAGCGAAAAGACTTACCTTAGGGGGAAAAACGATAGGTATATACTAGCACGCACACAAACGCACGCACGCACGCACGCATGCACGCACACACACACACACACACAGTTTGGGCAGAGATGTCAGTCGAGGCGGAAGTGCAGGGGCAAAGATGATGTTGAATGACAGGTGAGGTATGAGTGGCGGCAACTTGAAATTAGCGGAGAATGAGGCCTGGTGGATAACGAGAAGAGAGTATATATTGAAGGGCAAGTTCCCATCTCCGGAGTTCGGATAGGTTGGTGTTGGTGGGAAATCTCCAGATAACCCGGATGCTGTAACACCCGTGCCAAGATGTGCTGGCCGTCCACCAAGGCATGTTTAGCCACAGGGTCATCCTCATTACCAACAAACACTGTCTGCATGTGTCCATTCATGCGAATGGACAGTTTGTTGCTGGTCATTCCCACATAGAAAGCATCATAGTGTAGGCAGGTCAGTTGGCAAATCACGTGGGTGCTTTCACACATGGCTCTGCCTTTGATCGTGTACACCTTCCGGGTTACAGGACTGGAGTAGGTGGTGGTGGGAGGGTGCATAAGACAGGTTTTACACTGGGGAAGTAGGAAGTAGGAAGAAGGTAGGAGTGCGAGGTGTCGGTGGGGTCAGGAGTTTGATGGAGTCAGGTGAAAGGTTTTGTAGGGGGCCTAAGGTTCTGAGGATTCCTTGAAGCTCCGCCTGTACATCAGGAATGGGATTACCTTGGCAGAGCTTCAAGGAATCCTCAGAACCTTAGGCCCCCTACAAAACCTTTCACCTGACTCCATCAAACTCCTGACCCCATCGACACCTCGCACGCCTACCTTCTACCTACTTCCTAAAATTCACAAACCAAACATCCCAGCCGCCCCATTGTAGCTGGTTACCAAGCCCCCACAGAACGTATCTCTGCCTATGTAGATAAACACCTTCAACCCATTACATGCAGTCTCCCATCCTTCACCAAAGACACCAACCACTTTCTTTGTAGCCTGGAATCCTTACCCAGTCTGTTATCCCTGGAAACCATCCTTGTAACCATTGATGCCACTTCCCCATACACAAATATCCTGCACGTCCAGGGCCTCGCTGCAATGGAGCACTTCCTTTCATGCCGATCACCTGCCACCCTACCTAAAACCTTTCCTCATCACCTTAGCCAGCTTCATCCTGACCCACAACTTCTTCACTTTTGAAGGCCAGACATACCAACAATTAAAGGGAACAGCCATGGGTACCAGGATGGCCCCCTCGTATGCCAACCCATTTATGGGTTGCTTAGAGGAAGCCTTCTTGGTTACCCAAGCCTGCCAATCCAAAGTTTGGTACAGATTTGTTGATGACATCTTCATGATCTGGGCTCACAGTGAAGAACAACTCCAGAATTTCCTCTCCAACCTCAACTCCTTTGGTTCCATCAGATTCATCTGGTCCTACTCCAAATCCCATGCCACTTTCCTTGACGTTGACCTCCATCTGTCCAATGGCCAGCTTCACACATCCGTCCACATCAAACCCACCAACAAGCAACAGTACCTCCATTATGACAGCTGCCACCCATTCCATATCAAACGGTCCCTTCCCTACAGCCTAGGCCTTCGTGGAAAACGAATCGGCTCCAGTCCTGAATCCCTGAACCATTACACCAACAACCTGAAAACAGCTTTCGCATCCCGCAACTACCCTCCTGACCTGATACAGAAGCAAATAACCAGAACCACTTCCTCATCCCCTCAAACACAGAACCTCTCGCAGAAGGACCGCAAAAGTGCCCCACTTGTGACAGGATACTTCCCGGTACTGGATCAGACTCTGAATGTGGCTCTCCAGCAGGGATACGACTTCCTAAAATCCTGCCCCGAAATGAGATCCATCCTTCATGAAATCCTCCCCACTCCACAAAGAGTGTCTTTCCGCCGTCCACCTAACCTTCGTAACCTCTTGGTTCATCCCTATGAAATCCCCAAATCACCTTCCCTACCCTCTGGCTCCTACCCTTGTAACTGCCCTCAGTGTAAAACCTGTCCTATGCACCCTCCCACCACCACCTACTCCAGTCCTGTAACCGGGAAGGTGTACACGATCAAAGGCAGAGCCACGTGTGAAAACACCCACGTGATTTACCAACTGACCTGCCTACACTGTGACGCTTTCTATGTGGGAATGACCAGCAACAAACTGTTCATTCGCATGAATGGACGCAGGCAGACAGTGTTTGTTGGTAATGAGGATCACCCTGTGGCTAAACATGCCTTAGTGCACGGCCAGCACATCTTGGCACAGTGTTACACCGTCCAGATTATCTGGATACTTCCCACCAACACCAACCTATCCGAACTCCGGAGATGGGAACTTGCCCTTTAATATATCCTCTCTTCTCGTTATCCACCAGGCCTCAATCTCCACTAATTTCAAGTTGCCGCCACTCATACCTCACCTGTCATTCAACATCATCTTTGCCCCTGCACTTCCGCCTCGACTGACATCTTTGCCCAAACTCTTTGCCTTTAAATATGTCTGCTTGTGTCTGTATATGTATGTATGGATGTGTGTGTGTGTGTGTGTGTGTGTGAGTGTGAGTATATACCTATCCTTTTTTCCCCCTAAGGTAAGTCTTTCCGCTCCCGGGATTGGAATGACTCCTTACCCTCTCCCTTAAAACCCACATCCTTTCGTCTTTCCCTCTCCTTCCCTCTTTCCTGAAGAAGCAACCGTTGGTTGCGAAAGCTAGAAATTTGTGTGTGTGTGTGTGTGTGTGTGTGTGTGTGTGTGTGTGTGTGTGTGTGTGTGTAATTTTATTGTGCCTGTCTACCGGCACTTTCCCGCTTGGTAAGTCTTGGAATCTTTGTATATATATATATATATATATATATATATATATATATATATATATATATATATATATATATAATAGAAAGAAACTTCCACATGGGAAAAATATATTAAAAACAAAGATTCCAAGACTTACCAAGCGGGAAAGCGCCGGCAGACAGGCACATGAACAAAACACATTCTGTGTGTGTGTTTGTGTGTTTTGTTCATGTGCCTGTCTGCCGGCGCTTTCCCGCTTGGTAGGTCTTGGAATCTTTGTTTTTAATATATATGTGTGTTGTGAACTGATGTAGTTACTAGCTGTAGAAATTTTACTCATTTCACAAAATTGAATTTTCAGGCAGCCTTTGTCAAATGATTCACCTAAAGCACTCATCAGTAGTTCACGGAATTTGACAGCTACTTTTTTTGCAGTAAATTCCAATCAAGTAGTTCAATGTCTACACAATTTATTAAATATAACCAGCAGAGATGTTGCCAGTAAGCTGCAGCTGTAAAATTATGTGATCAACAGTTGTTCGCAGCAGTTCCGGTGGACTCTGAGCAATGTGTTTCCGTACACTGGCTTTCAGATCAGGTAGAAACCAAACGTGTCCCTGGTAAATGCATTCTTTTAAATATTCATAGAGCCGAAAGTCACATGAATTCAGGTCAAGTGATCTTTCAGGCCAAGCAGCTGGAAAACCTATGGAGATAACACGTTTAAGGAAGGCCACATTAAGCAGATCTTTCACTGGGCGAGCAGCATGAGGTGTTGCCCCAGCTTGCATGAAAACAGTAGTTTCCACACCGTTCTGCTCTTCCATAGCAGGAATCACATTCTTTATAAGGTGGTCTCGATAATGTGCAGACATCACGGTACACCTGACAGGATCTCTGGGTGCATTCTTTTCAAAAGAGACTGGACCAAGGATAAAGTTGCCTGTGAATCACACTACAGAGTCACATACAGTGAGTGCAATGGTTCTTTGTGCAGAAGATGAGGTTTATCAGTATCCTAAATTTTGTAGTTCTTTGTATACTGCGCCCTGTAGTGTAAAATGTTCCTTTCCTCTCCACAGAATATTTCCAGGCTATTTGTCATCAACTATGATCCATGCCAGAAACAAAGAGCACATTCAGAACATTTCTACAGATCATGAGGTTTTAATTGCTGCACCATTTGAATCTTGTATGGATACCAGTGTAAAATAAGCCACAATAACTTCCATACTGTTGACTGTGTGATGGCCGATTCTTCTGACACTGTTCAAGCATAAACAATACCCAGATAACATGCTGCATGGTCAGTTACAGTAATAGCAACCTCATCAATAACTTCCACCAGAACAGGACGTCTTCCTCTTCCAGATGCCACACTGAGCTAACCGGTGTGTCTGAATTTCATTGTAATCTTCTTTGAACCATTTAATGGCATTGGGTCTCTCCTCTGACCTTTCAATACTCTCTCAATGTAGCACTGTAATTGCTGCCATTCAAATAAAACAATTTCACTAACAATGCACCTTCTCTCCTCTCAATAGCCACACTGTTCACTGATGTTATGGCTTATTGATGTCATACCAGTGCACAGCAGCAGATTTTCACCTGGTGGCAACAACTGGAACCAACAGTTTCTCCAGTGTGGATTGGTTCTGCATTGACACATTAGCATGTCTACAAAGTTTTCTGCTATGTAATAATTACAGCCTACCTCTGTCTGTGTGTGTGTGTGTGTGGGGGGGGGGGGGGGGGCGCAAGCACGCAGTGGCACACATGCACACATGCACACACGCACACACATGCACAAGCTATTCCCTATAGGATCTGTCCAAGAGCTAGCAAAGTTTCATGCTTTTATGTGTGTCTGCAAATGATTAAATGCTTCTGCTATTCAGTGAGTTGTTTCTTTCACTCCTACATTATTTAAATCCAGTATATGCACTTCATAGAATATGAATGCTGTGTAGCACTACTGCAGCATAATTTTGATTTCAGTCTTGTCTGGAAAATTGGAAACTGAGGTTATACAATTTACATTGAGCAGTGCCATATTCATATCATTATCAGAAATAGAATGTGTGTTTATTGTTATTATGTATACTTTATCTCTCTGTCTCTCTTAATTTTGTGATGAATAGATCTTTCGAAACATTGTATCAACATTTATCCCAAAGTGCCATACTTACCTTGGGAAAAAGATTATTTATTTGTATATGCTATTGTCGCTGAATTTTGTCATTAAACTGACTTGGACAAATGTCCTAATATCTTATATACTTAAGAAACAAGTGTGAGACTTTCACAGGCTGAAATAATCAACACAGTCATTCCCCCTATAAATGTAAATTTTACATGATTAACCCTTATGATTTTGTGTAGAGAGAGCATTAAGTGAAGCTATCTTACAATAACTGGATTATTCTGTAGTTCTCATCTCACAATTTGTTAGAGATCTCTATTGAATGTAGGTTATTGCCTAGGCCACCTATAATGAAATGACATTAAACCTAGTAATGTTACAAAAGCTACATATAAATAGTAGCAAGAGGATCTATGACTAAAGAACCAAGTCTTCAGCAGCCCCATTAGGAAGATATAGGTCAATAGTGTTCTCAAACAGTGCAAAATCCAGAAAGTCATGTATGAGTGAGCTGTCTTTGTGCGAATATATATATATATTAAAAAAGATGCTGTGACTTACCAAACGGGAAAGCGCTGGTAGATAGACACAATAAAAAACACACAAACACACACACAAATATCAAGCTTTCGCAACCCACGGTTGCTTTGTCAGGAAAGTGGGAAGGAGAGGGAAAGACTAAAGGACATGGGTTTTAAGGGAGAGGGTAAGGAGTCATTCCAATCCCGGAAGCAGAAAGACTTACCTTAGGGGGAAAAAGGGACAGGTATACGCAAGCGCGCGCGCGCGCCCACACACGCCCACACACGCCCACACACGCCCACACACACACACACACACACATTGGTATATGTGCGGATGGATGTGTGTGTGTGTGTGTGTGTGTGTGTGTGTGTGTGTGTGTGTGTGTGTGTCCATTTCCTAAGAAGGCCTTGTGGTGGAAAGCTTATGTGTTTTGTAGTCTTTGTTGTGCCTGTCTGCAACAACGTATCTCTGCTATGTGGTGAGTAGCAATCCATCATTCGTTATATTGGCATTAGTAGTCTCAGTATCCGCAAAAAAGAAATAGGAAAATGTAATTTCATGCACCAATCTGTTGCCACGTGTCACTAAAAAGTGATTTATTCATCTCCTTGCATACAATTTTCCAAACATTTGATTTTATGTATAGGAGACATGTCAAGGATTACAACAAAAATATTTTTTAGAGAAATATAAAAATTTACATTGTTCTTTATATGTTTGAGACACTGCTATACAAAGACGTACTATACTTTCCAATATACAAAAAATAAAATATGTAAATCCCTGATATAGACTGTGAAACTGTCCTCAAAGAATTCTTCAATAGAATAATAACATTTTTGCACCAGAGGAATAAAGAGCAATCTTTTAAGTGAACCAGGTTTCATGTTATATATATTACCACGTTCGATTCCAAGGGGATGGTTGTGCTCCACAACCGTGATGTAACCCATGACACGAAAGATGATCGGCATTAGTCATAATGTCTTTCGTCTGTTTGATTGCATTCCAGATTTAGATCTCAACTGACAGTGCAGCTATAATCAGTGTGTTATAAATAGACATGCAGACTGAAGTTGGACTAATGCTTGCATGTGCCTGAGGTAGGATGGAATATGTGTCGTTACAATTACACTCAGTCTACATGTCTACTTCTAACGCGCTAATTATAGCTGCACTGTCAGTTGAGATCTAGATCTGC
Organism: Schistocerca gregaria; assembly: GCF_023897955.1. Classification (NCBI taxonomy): domain Eukaryota; kingdom Metazoa; phylum Arthropoda; class Insecta; order Orthoptera; family Acrididae; genus Schistocerca; species Schistocerca gregaria. The sequence goes on along the minus strand of NC_064921.1, from coordinate 798,074,871 downwards.
AATGCAATCAAAAAGACAGATGACATTACAAATGATGCTGAATTTCTATCTGTCCTGGAAATATATTACTGCTTTTAATTTTATTGTAAATTTTTAACCGCATATACTCTGGTGTTTGACATTGAGCTTTGAACAGTGCATCAGAAGTTTAAAATTTTCTCTTTGACGAGTTCTGTACTTGTGGTAGAAACGTAAAGTGTCTAGCATATGTGTCTATGGAAGAACAACAACACTTCAGATATGTAAAGGAAGGGAATAGAGAGGATTTTTAATTTTTAATTATTTTTTTTTTTTTTTACATTGGCCAACAGGATACCCTTTGTTTGTGCAATACACGTGGTCCTAATTATTTGCTTATGTAATACTAGGAACCTTGTGACATTCGCTGGATTGCCACATAAGATTATGCCACAACAAATAACTGACTCAGAATAGCAGATCTTTCTGGTTCGTATGTAAATGTTAACTCCGTCCATGGTCCTGTAGGGCCCACTGGTACCACCTGATCACCAAGTCAACCTCTGGCAATAGTATTACTGGATGCAGTGTGGATGGTTGTGGGTTGAAAACACCATTCTTCTGGCTGTTGTCAGTTTTTGTGACCTGGAGCCACTACTACTCAGTCAAGTAGGTCCTCAATTCACATCATGAGGCTGATTGCACCCCATTCCAGTCCTCCCATCAAGGAAAAGCTCCTGGCAGTACTGGACAATGAACCCGGACTCTCTACACAGCAGTCAGCCACACTGGCCATTCAGCTATGGAGGTGGACATCTGACAAAACACATTGCAAATACCCAGCTGTTCAGTTTATTTGTTTAGTAATTTAGGTATACTTTCCAATTTAATTTTTTATCTAGATTTAAGCCTAAGAACTTTACATGGGTTTTTTATTCCAGTCTAATGTTTTAGCTTCAAACTGCATCATTTCAGTTTTAGTTACATTTAGTTTTAGCCTGTTTTGATGGAACCAAGATTCAAGTTTTTATAAAGTATTTTTGACACTTTCTGGATTTCTTGCAGACATCTCATTTTCCATTAGAACTGATGCACCATTAGCAAAAAAAACTGAATGAACATCAATACCAAGTGGTAGGTCCTTTATGTAGAAAAAGAACAGACACACCTTGTGCCACTTTCTGGAAAATTCTTTTCCAATTTGAAGAGTAATTGCTTGAATTTGAAGTTTTAATTACTCTTTGTTTCCGCTCTGTTAAGTACGTAAAAGTTGAACCACTGTAAAGCAGTGTTGTTGATACCATATATCTATAATTTGTAGAGAAGAAGAGAGGTTTGCTGAATCAGAGAACATTATTGTAACCTTTCTACACATGTCTAATGTAGAGCACATTTTTCAAGTAAACTCACTGACAGCATTTATGGTGCTTTTTCCCTGCTGAAAATTACATTTTTTTAATATGTCATTTATAGTAAGAAATTTTTGAACTTGTTTGCTGCAATCTTTTCAAACACTTTAGAGAAGACCAGCAGAAGAGAGATCGGATGGTAATTCATATATCTTCTGTCGATCCATTTTTGAATAATTGTTATATCCTGTCACATTTCAATGCATTTGGAAAACATCCTTACTCAAAAGTTTATTTTATAACAACTGATGGTGGTTGTGAAATAATATAATACATGGTCTTGATTACAGTTGTGAATGTTTCACCCCACCCATGTTTCATCCCACACAGATGAGGTTTTGTTTTTTTAAAGACATCATTTCATTTTCCATTGTACAGGGCATGCATAGTGGACATGTGTGAATGTCCAACTGGCCGATGCCACTGTGAATCTTTCATGGCTTACGCCCATGAGTGCCAGAGGCTAGGCGTACGTGTTCACAAATGGAGAAAAGCATCAAGGTGTCTCAGCTTCTGGGCATCACCTCGCAAGAGGCCTCCATTACGTAAGCTGCAATAGTCACTCATCTTCTCAGCACCCTCCTGCTGACAACAAATGGCACATCACTGGACATCTGTCAGAAAGTCAGGTAAGAGATGTCATTTTCATGCATTGCAGTTTTTTCCCCTAATTTCTTAAGCTGTAAGAAAAAATAATTATTTAACTTAAAGGACTGAGAAACTTATGTTGATCAGTCTGACTGGATCAGTTTTAAAAGGCACCAAACAAAACTGCTCTCTACATCAATGAGTGAGTTGCCTTTGCTTATTATTATGCCTAAAGGTGACACAGTTACAACTTTACTCTCTGTTAAATTAGAATTAAGTGCAGGAAACATCTATTCTCAGGAAACCATATATTGTTGTTGTTCTGGTCTTCAGTCCAAAGACTGTTTTGATGCAGCTCTTCACACTGAACTACCCTGTGTATATCTCATCATCTCTGCATAATTACCATAATCTACATCCATTTTAATCTACTTACTGTATTTGAGCCTTGGTCTGCATCCATAATCCCCCTCCGCTTCCCTCCATTACCAAACTGATGGCTCCTCACAGCTCAGGATATATTCTGTCAACCAATCCCTTGTTTTAATGACACTGTGCCATAATTTATTTTTCTCAATCTACTCATCTAATCTCCCTGATGTCTCAACAAGTGTCTTATCCTGTCCCTTCTACTTGTCATTGTTTTCCATGTGCTCCTTTCTGGCCAATTCTGCAGAGACCATCTCCTTCTTTATCTTATCAGCCCACCTAATTTTTGACATTCTTCTATAGCATCACTCTCAAATGCTTCAATAGTCTTCTGTTCTGTTTTTACCAGTCCACAATTCATGACCATTCAATTCTGTGCTCCAAATGTATATTCTCAGAAATTTCTTCCTCAAATTAAGGATACTAGTAGGCTTCTCTTGGCCAGGAATGCCTTTTTTGCCTGTGATAGTCTGCTTTTTATGTTATCCTTGCTTTGTCTGTCTTGGGTTATTTTGCTTCCAAGGTAGCAGAATTCCGTAACTTCATCTACTTTGTATCACTAATTATAATGATAACTTCCTCGCTGTTTTCACTTCTGCTACTTCTTATTACTTTTATCATACTTCAGTTTGCTCTTAAATTATATTCTTTACTGTTAGACTGTTCATTCCAGTGAACAGCAATTCTTCTTCACTGATGATAGCAATGTAATCAGCATCGTACCACTGAAGTCATTTCACCCTGAATTTTAATCCCACTCTTGAACATTTATTTTATTTCACTCATTCCTTCTTTGATGTACAACCCTGAACTATAGGGGTAAAAACTGAATCCCTGCCTTGTGCCATTTTTTTGTCTGAGCTCTTTATTCTTTGTCTTCCAGTCTTATTATTCCCTCTTGATTCTTGTACATATTGTATATTACCACCTTTCCCTATAGCTTACTCCCATTTTTCTCAAAATTTTAAACAACTTGTACTGAAGTTGGTTTTACTTTTCTATATGCTGACAAGGAACTCCTTGAGGGTCAGGTCACAATAGGCCAATAACATTTACAGCATTCAAATGGTTCAAATGGCTCTGAGTGCTATGGGACTTAACATCTGAGGTCATCAGTCCCTTATAACTTAGAACTACTTAAACCTAACTAACCTAAGGACATCACACACATCAATGCTTGAGGCAGAATTCAAACCTGCGACCACAGCAGCAGCACGGTTCCAGACTGAAGTGCCTAGAACCACTCGGCCACAGAGGCCGGCGTTTATGGCATACAGCACCCCACTTATTGCCTACCATATTACCACAATGTTGGCTTCTATTGGTAACGAGGGCTGGGACTAGAGATATCCAATTGTGAGAACAGCATGAGGCTATGAAACATACTTGAAGTGCTCAGTCAGTGAGTAACTCACAACAGAGCTAGAGTGCTAGTGGTGTTGATACAAAGCAGGTGCATGTGCTTAATTGTGCAGACAGAAAATATGTGGAGTACAATGAGGACGATATATGCTTAACAAGTGAAAGTGGTACAGAAGCAAGTGTCGAGCCGTGTAGTTCTCATCCTTGTCAGACAGGGAACCACAAATCCTGTCTCCAGTGAAATGTAGTAAAGGACAATCATTGTCCAAGAAGTGGGTGTAAACATACTTACACACATGGCATATCATCCACAGCATAGTAAAAAAACAATTGCTGTATGAACAGATTTTGAATTAGTCTACAGCAATACTAGCATGTAGTGCATAAGAAAGACTACAGATATTCAAGGGAGGACAAGGCACACTTGTTACAAAAACTGGTGTTTGCATGTTACAAGGATACCCGATGCAATTTACAGGATGTGCACAATAGTGACATATGCACACGAAATTGAACATATTACAATGATTTCAAGGGAGGCAGTGGATGGTTGCATAACTTCAAACAGTACAAGAGAATTTGAAAACGTAAGGTACTGAAATAACAAACAATACACCAATTTGACATTGCACAGAAAACTACAGAATCTACCTGAAAATTTGAAGATGAGATGAACAAATTTATCTCATTATTCAGTAAGGAAGTCAGGATTCGATGAGGAACTGCATGTGAAAGGAACCCTGGAAACTAGAGTTACCAAGAGAGTTGTATCAAGATCAACTAATGCCACTGCCTTAAAGAATTCGCACCCAATTATGCTGACTGTTAATCCAAATGGCAAACTGGCTGGAAAGTTATTTATTGAGCTGCAAGAAGTTGGATGTGCTTTGCCCTCTACGATTCTGTCTCATGTGTGAGATCTGGCAAAGAAGGTAGGGAATATTTATATCACAGCAAGCATGGGTAAATGAGTGTAAGAGAACAACAACTATGGTACAAGCACTGCTTATGGCCAATAGTTGATCAAAATAACTTGCTTTTGCCAGATCCCTGGTGTGCATATAAAAATTATTCTCCTTTAGAACAAATTATCCCTCCTAAAAAGTGTGTGACATTGCAATTCATGCCACCTGGAACCACTAGATAAATTCAGCCCCTGGGTATTTGTTTTTTTCCATACATATAAAACATATTATCATGCTATCTGTAACTATGCAATATAGGGTAGCTAGTTTTATGATAAGCTCCATAACAGATTGTTTCACATTTAGTGCATGCCATCACATTCCACCAGTTTTCGTCGCCCTGTTACATCAATAAGATTCTATATGTGTTCTTTAAGAGTGGATGCCTTGCTGAACATCCTGCACTGTTTGTAACTCTCAAGGAGTTCACTTTCAACCTTGATGGTGTAAATCTTTGTGATCAATGTAGCACGCCGTTTTTCATTTGGCGTTCATGGTGCAAGTTAATGGTTTGTTTTGAACATTTCTTGAATATCAGCAATGTCCATTTTGTGAAGTATAATACGTACATCTCATAGAAGGTTGATCACAGCACCTCCTGGACACTCATTTCCTGTTGCTCTCCTTATGCAAATGTTGTGTCATAAGCACCTAATATTTTTCTTGTTGTAACTGTTAACACGACACTTGCAAATGAACCATGCTAAAGACTGAACTTGAGACCTCGCACTCAGGCAGTTCCTTGTGAGTCTGTCCTTCTGACAGTCATCCCTTTTTTTGTTTCCTCACATTTTTCATACAGCTATTTTGCCTTAGCTTCCATGTCCTTTCTAGTCATTTAATTCCTAACTGACATGTATTTCTGTATTCTTGAATTTCTGTGGGAGAGAGAGAGAGAGGGGGGGGGGGGGGAGGGAGGGAGAGAGAGAGAGAGAGAGAGAGAGAGAGAGAGAGAGAGAGAGAGAGAGAGAGAGAGAGAGAGAGAGAACAATCAGAATCACAATGGAGGTCCCACAGGATTCAGTTTCGGCTCCATTCCTACTCCTTACGTATGGGAATTCAGCAAGCCAAACTAGTACTTTTTGTAGACAACACTAGTGTTATAATAAATCCCATTGGAGAGAAAACAACAGAAGAGTTTGTAAATTACATTTTCCAAAGAATTATTAAGTGATTCACTGAAAATGGACAATCCATAAATTTTGAAAAAAAGAAGTTACATTCAGTTCTGTGCAAAACAATTGATACAGCACATGAGCATGAGTCAGTAAATAGGATAGAATGTTCCAAATTTTCGAGTGTACATATTGAAAACTTGATCTGGAAGAAGCTTCTCAAATAATTAAGTTCAGCTACTTTTGCTTTTTGCATGATTGGTAATCTTGAAAACAAAAGTATTAACCTGCTAACTTCCTGACATATTTTGCATTTTTCTACTTAATAATGCCTTTATGGAATAATTTTCTGGGGCAACTCATCAGTTAGAAAGAATGTATCAATTACACAAATGCAAGCAGTAAGAATGATATGTTGTGTTCACCCATGAATCTCACGTGGGTACCTCTTCCAGGAGCTAGCCAAGCTACGTGCATTGTCACAATACATATACTCACTAATTAATTCGTCATAAATAATCCATCACAATTTGAGAGGGACAGTGATGTCCATACTTACAACACTAGAGGGAAAAAATGATCTTTATTATCCATTGTTAAAGCTGTCAGTGGCTTAGAAAGGGGTTTAATATGCAGCTACAAAAATTTTTGAACATTTACACAATAAAATACAATGTGTGATGGGTAGTGAAGCAAGTTTTAAATCTATTCCACAACAAGTGGTGTAGCTGCATGAATAGGACAAAATACATACTACAAAGAAAGGAGAGAGAGACACACAAGCAAGCACACCTCATGCATACATTCATACACGACCACCAATTCCAGGATATCTGGCTACTACTTGCAGTTTCCATTGTTTTAATACAAAATGTATTCATTAATGCATTAATGTTAAACTAGCCATGTACATATATGTTGTAGACTGAGTTGTTCCACACAACTTTGATAGAAGAATAGTTCAAATGATCTATGGAAATGTAACTAGCTCAAACACAATTTTATTTAGTCTGTTAACGTATGTAAATATGGCTCACCAGGAGAGAAAGTGAGGATAAATTACAATATCCTATATAATTAGATAGTAGCACTTTGGCTGAAATTCAACAAAGACAGATGAATCAGCTGTGAACAAGTTGTGCAGACATAACCAATCTTAGCAGTACAAAAGATGATTTCACTCACCAAACCAATATCTGAATAGCCTATTCTGTATGTCACTGCAAGTGACTCCAGACAGAGCATAATGGACTAGAGTTTGTTGCTTCAACAATGGCATCATCTCCCCCCAAGGATGCTAGTTTCTTTTCTGGTTGTCATACAAAGAAATTATTATTATTATTATTATTATTATTATTATTATTATTATTATTATTTTCCTTTTCCTATCTTCTCTTTTTCTGTGTGCTCAGCACAGGGAACCATGGAATGCTATGATTAGGGTTCCACATATTCTCTATCATCCAAAAAATATAATGCTTGTAAGCCTTCTTTTGCCCTGTATATCCTTCTCTTTTTAAGTCTTTGTGCAGGTATTATGCAACCTGTTACCATATGTTTACCAATCTTTTGCGCCCTGATCACATATCTGGCCAATTTTAGGATCCTGGACTTAATCAGTCCCACAATTCTGCACTGTCAGTTCATATCATCTGCAGTAGTTCTGCAAAGTTGTGAACTTCCTATCCATAGGATTTGCTGTCTCTTTTGGTCTGAGAACACTTCTCTCTAAAACGAGGAGCTTTCTCTATTTTGTGGCTGACGAAGAAAGCAGTTTTGCTACAGGTTTGTTCACTTTTCCTTTTGGCCCATTCTATGAGTCTTATCAATATTTTTTTATCTTAAAAAAGACTCTTTATAGCTTCAGACATTTGGGCATAAAGTGTAAAAGTGTTCTTGTTTGACCAATATAAAATAACAAGCAGAATGAAGCTTCTGAGAAAAGAAAGAAAAATAAAATTCTTTCTAACTGATGGACGACAAAGCAGCAATAGTTAACAATATTGACATTATCTTTCCAGTTTGCATTAGTTAAATAATTATAATTATAAAGTATCTAATTTGATATGTTTTTTCAGTTTGTGTTGATTAAATAATTGTGCATTATTTCATTTCATATTTTCCAGGAAAGTATCAGCATAACACCTTTGTGACCTGTGCGTCTCCTGGAATGTAAAACACTTCAAAAACTCATTCATCCAGGAAAAAGAGAGGGGAAAAAATTGTTGGAATTTTCTGAAATGATCCTACCTCTGTATTACAATTACATTCACTGACATGACAGATACGTAGTTTTGAAGGGTGCCACATATTCCATTTATATAAATTCATTGTTGGCTGTGATGCATGTATTCTAGTCAATAGATAATGCTATTTTATTTTTACTCTTTATTTATTGTAACTAAGTGTAGATTAATAGAGCTAAACTGTAAGTATATTATGTACGACGATATAGTTCTCATAGACATAATTTATAGAGAAAAATCAGAATGTATTGAAGAAACTTGTGTTTTGTTTTTAACATTATGCAATGTCAGAGATGTTCTTTATAAGAAGTATGAATGCAGAGTTAATAGTCACCAAAAGAAAAGATTTTGTCTGAAAGCATATTGAAAGCCATGATTCCACATTTTCCTACATCTTGCATAGTTACAAAAAATTATGTCAGTGTATATTCTTCTCATAATGTAAATTAACACATGAAAAGCCAAAGATATGGTGAGCAACACCAAGTATAAATACTGTCAAATACATAACAAAGATCTTAAAATTTGTCATTCATAATTTAAAGATATGCCTTCCAGTTTTCCTACTCTGGTAAAGATCACTTACAAAGAATGCCATAAAATATACATAGCACTAAAAGTACAGAACAGCTGTTTTGTAAAAGAAGTTATGATGGTAAGAAATGTGATCATAACAGACAAAAAATAGACTGAATCAACAGGTGAACAGGTTGCATTTATCTGTGTTACACTGGAACACTACTCGAGAAACAACTAAAATGAGTACAATGGAAACCGCACATGCCACTATAGTCTTAGTTTAAAACAAATGTTAACTTCAGTAACATTTACTTAAAAAAAACTGGCTGTCTTATGTTATATGTATTTCTCCAAATTCAAATGTCTGTGAAACATTCCAACCAACTGCTTGAAATGCTATGTGCAAAACTATTTACAAGTAATTTTATGACAAGACAAAAACCTTTCACTGTTTGTAAATACTATTTAAATCACATATTTGTTGAAAAAATAAAATTTGTTCAGAGATGTTATCCTGCTATGTTAAAATTTCTATGTGTTTGTAATATGAGTGAAACAAGTCACTGCAGTGATGTATCTGGAAAGCCTGTGTATCTATCAGAATTAAATTTCTGCAACAGTAAAATTACAGTTTTTATATCATAATTGTACAGTACAATTACACCTAACTTGCAAATGCGCAGAGAGACATAGCCAGTAAAAGCTTTGCTACTTTAGAAGCTGCTGTAAAGCTTTTATTTATTTATTTATTTATTTATTTATTTATTTATTTATTAGGCTCTTTTAATGCTCACACAAACCATTTTATACCTAAAGTCAAACTAACTCACACGTGTCTGTGCACTCCACTCCACATTTATATCCTTGTCCATTCCTCAATTATTCCTTCATGTGAAAGTTTTCCATCATATTAACTGATACTCATAATATTTTACATGAATTTGATAAATGATACAAATCTGAAATCCTTAAAATGAGTAAGCAGTAGCTGCTTTGAAACTGTCATTTGCTTGGCATAGTCCACACTTGTTGTAAGCATGGATATGAAGAAAATGCCAAGCATTACCATTTCAACAGTGTACACTTACAACACACTTTCATCTATGAACATATTGTTTTGCAGTCCATTTTCATTGTGTGGCTATCAACCTCCAGCATTTCTAATTTTATTCTTCCGTTCTGTAAATTTCTAGTACCTACTACGAAGGAATTCTCCTTGGTAGCAGGACTTTAGCAGGGTGCACCTCACCTGGAGATTGTGATCTATGGGCAACTTGAAGCAGAAGTCTTATTATAGTTATTACTATACTATCAATCTCCTGACTAAGAGTTCTGAAAAGACATACAAGGTGTGTGAGAAAAATGATGACACTGACAACACTGTGAGGTATCTGATGGTGCTGTGTTGCTCTACTTGTGTAGACCTGACAGTTCATCCTTTCCAGATGCTCAGTTTGAGTTTCAGTTCTGTACAACCTGTGCATGATTTTTGAGAGCACTACTGGTGAAGTTGTGTTTTTGTTTTGAGTTACTAAAATTGGACAATTATGGCATCAAGTTTTGTTTTAAACTTGGGGAATACAGGAGTGTGATATTTGAAATGTTGAAACAGACCTAGAGGAAACATTTCTTATCAGGAGTTTTTCACTGACGCAAATCATTTTTGAAAGGCCATGAACAAGTTGACGATGGACCTTGTTCAGGGAGACCTGCTGATATGCCTTTCTGACAGTACATGTATAATGCATAAATAATTTGTTCCTCCAGAACAAACTGTCAAGCAAGTATTTTACACAGATGTGCTTGAAAGGCTCAGGAAAAGGGTGAATGAGCAAGACCAGACATTGCAGACAAGTCAATGCTGCATCACAATGTCCCATGTTACACAGCTACTTCCACATTCGCTTTTTGACCTCAAAAAGCATTGCTATTGTTTCAAAGCCCCTCATACTCAAGTGCTCTGAGTGCTTGTGGCTTTTTTCTTTTCCTGAAATTGAAAAATGTCTTAAAATGCTGTCATTTTGAGGCTCCGGAGAATGTGACCAAAATGTTAAAGGCCCTACCAGTTGAAGCCTTTCAGTGCTGCTACCAAGACTGGGAACAACAACTGTGATCGTGTATACCTGTCAACAGGAATTACTCTGAAGGAGACAATATTGTCATTTGAAAAAAGATAAATAAATAAATAAGTAAAAACTTTGGTAGATAAAAAATCAGTCTCATTACTTTTCTCATACACCTCGTATTTTAATAGCTGCAACCTTTATCATTTTCCCACATGTTTTTCCTTCTTTCTCATATTTGAATATTCACTGGTGAAGAAGCAACTTCTATGTCAAAAGATTTGTTATTTTGCATGTGTAGCATTTCATATGCTATCAATTGAAGCTTTGGGTAAGTAGAACAATTTTCTCTTTTTATAGCACAAGGTTTGCTTTACTAAACAGAGTTTATGATGATAATTTTTTTTTATTTTAACAAGCAAGTTAACAGAAAAAAACCGAAAATCAGAAACAACACAAATTACTATCAGTATACAAGTATTCAAATTAAGTTAAGAACTTCACTGACAATTACAGTGTACTAAAAATAGTGAATCAACAATTAAATTAGACTTACTCCGATAGCACATAATTAATAAAGCACTTAGGTAGCTTTAAGGGTCTTCAGTTTTTGTAGGGAAATTTATTGCCAGTTACAGACTCCAAATTTGAAGATCACAAGTACGTAATAATCATTAGCTACTCTTGCAATTTATCAAAACATTTGGTCCCAGGAATGTAAGTTCAGCATAACTCCTGTGGTTTTATTCACAGACCTTGACTTTGCCAGTATATAAACAGCTGGTAAGTTTATGTAGGGTTACGTAAGTGTTTTGTTTGAAATGTTATATACGAACAGCACTCGAGCAGTACAGGAGGAATTGTGGTGACTTTAGTTCAAAGTAGCTGTTTTCTTTTTCTTCCCCCTCATACTTGTATACACAGTAATCTATACATAATTCCTTCCAGTGTCAGCGTGAGTAGATTAGCAATATTGTCACAACAGCTACTGCCTGAAGATAGCCATCATAGAAGTCCACGACAATATTAAATTACCTTAATGTCTCTATTGCCTATAAAAACCACATAATCATATTGAAATTCGCTGACGGTATAGACCTCTCTAGTGGCTCTAACCAAGTAAAATATCTGATCTTAATTGTAATTAGGGCTAGAATTCTGTAAATGTTTTCGAGACAGATGAAATTTTGCTATCTGGGAAACAGTGTTGAATTGATCATGCCATATACCAAAAACCATACAACTATCTGAAATACTTTTTGCCTTGACTACCAAACTTCCTCACAAAACAACACACATTTCCAAAACATGTTTGATATGAGTAAGGTCCACAAAAGATCATTTTTCAGCAGATGTGTCAATATTTAACTCATACAAAATATGAAATTTAATGTTTCTGTCTCCTACAAAAATCATGTACAAGTACTGACATTCATGTATGGTATATGACAAAGCAATGGGAGGTGACAAGTCAAGTACAGCTCCAATTGCTGTATTGCTGCCTGCTGCAGTACTGTCAGCTCACTGTCAGACGCCATATAATGTAAACAGGGTTATGGTCATACATTGTTGCTAATATAGTTTACAGAAGCAGCCTGAAGTGACACGGAAGAATAAAGAATGAAATCAGATGGTTAATAAGTTGTTTAGTAACCAGAATTGGACACAAACAGGCGGCACTGGCCATCCAGCTGAGGGCATCAATGGTGAGTCGCTGAAAACCACAGAAAGTTAACAATAGTAATGGATGGACAATGAAGATAACACGGCAGAATTACAAGTTCCGTGTCTGAACCAAATTGAGAGCCTAGACATACAAATATCAGGAACCAAACAATGATGAATAAAATGAACAATACAACAGTGCAACTGAAACAGGACTGAGGTCCGGGCCCTGTGCATCACGATGAGGCACCAACAGCAGTGCTTGCAATTTTTAGGAGCACTGCCTACTGACCGTTGTCTGGGTCCATGCCTTCTGGTGGATTGGGACACCATAAGTTTGCTGTCAACTTCAAAATATGCAATAGTTCAACTTAACTGAAATCACAACTTGTCATTGATTAGAGACAAGCAAGTAAATTGCTGGCAGGGAAAGTTACTCAAAAGATAAAAGGCTGTCTTTCTTCAAGAACTACATAGTCCTCCTCCCAAGTTTCCAGCATATTATAAACACTAATAAACCAAAACATTGTGATCGCCTGTTTAATAGTATGATGGTCCACTTGCAGAACACATAACAGTAGCAATTTTGCAAGGCACGGATTTGCCAAGTCTTTGGTAGATTTCTGGAGGTCTATTTAAAACAGCAGATAAAAATTGGCTGATGACTTCCTAAGAGAGAGTCTCCATTCCTTCCAAGCTAATTATGTAAGTGTAGACGAGATATGGCTTAACTTCAAAGATACAGTATCGACAGCAATAGATAGATTCATACTGCATAAGTTAATAAGAGACGGGACTGAGTCACCAGGGTACACAAAACACATCAGAACACTTGCAATGAATAAAGTGTGCCAAATTCAGAAGAACGTAAAATCCCCAAAACTGGCTATGTTTCAAAGAAGCTCGAAATTTAGTGCAGATGTCAATGCGAGATGCTTTTAATAGTTTCCACAATGAAAAACTCTCTCAAAATATGGTAGAAAACCCAAAGAGATTCTGTTCATATGTAAAGTACACCAGTGGCAAAAGCAGTCAATACCATCACTGCGCGATAGCGATGGAAATGTTACCAATGATAGTGCCACTAAATTGGAGGTATTAAATGTAGTTTCCCGTGATTCCTTCACGAAAGAAGATGAAGTAAATATTCCAGAATTTGAAACCAGAACAGCTGTTAGCATGGGTGACACAAAAGTAGATATCTTAGGTGTTGTGAAACAACTCAAATCACTTAAGAAAGGCAAGTCTTCCAGTCCAGATGGCACACCAAACAGGTTCCTTTCAGAGTAAGCAGAAACAATAGTGCCTTTCTTAGCAATCGTATACAACCGCTCACTTGATGAAAGGTCTGTCCCTAAAGACTGGAAAGTAGCATAGGTCACACCAATATTCAAGAAAGGAAATAGGAGTAACCCATTGAATTACAGACCCATATTAATGACCTCAATTTGCTGTAGGATTTTGGAGCATATACTGTACTCAAACATTATGAATCACCTTGAAGAAAATGACTTATTGATACATAACCAACACGAATTCAGAAAATATCATTCTTGTGCAACACAGCTAGCTCTTTATTTCCATGATGTAATGAGTGCTGTCGACAAGGGATCTCAGATCAATTCCATATTCCTAGATTTCTAGAAGGCTTTTGATACCATTCCTCACTAGCAACTATTAATCAAATTGCGTGCATATGGAGTATCGTCTTAGTTTTGTGACTGGATTCGTAATTTCCTCTCAGAGAGGTCACAGTTCATAGTGATAGACGGTAAATAATTGATAAGAACAGAAGTGATATCTGGCATTCTGCAAGGTAGTGTCATAGGCCCTCTGCTGGTCCTTATTTACATAAGTGATCTAGGTGATAATCTGAGCAGCCCCCTTAGATTGTTTGCGGACGATGCTGTAATTTACTGTTTAGTAAAATCACCAGACGTTCAATTCCAATTACAAAATGATGCAGAGAGAATTTATGTATGGTACGAAAAGTGGCAATTGGCAATAAACAAAGAAAAGTGCAAGGTCATAAACATGGGTACTAAAAGAAATATGATAAATTTTGGGTATACAATAAATCGCACAAATCTTAAGGGCTGTCAATTGGACTAAATACCTAGGAATTACAATTACGAGCAACTTAAATTGGAAAGACCACAGATAATTTTGTGGGGAAGGCAAAACAAAGACTGCTCTTTGTTGGCATAACACTTAAGAAGATGCGACAAACCCACTAAAGAGACAGCCTACATTACACTTGTCCGTCCCTTGCTGCCTTCCCCACAAAATTATCTATGTGGTTTTTCCAATTTAAGTTGCTCGTAATGTGGTGTGGGATCCTCACCAGGTAGGATTGACGGAGAACACCAAAAAAGTGCAAAGAAGGGCAGCTCTTTTCGTGTTATCGCACAATAGGGGTGCATGTGTCACTAAGATGATACTTGAGTTAGGGTGGCAGTCACTGAAACAAAGGCGGTTTTCTTTGCGGTGAGATCTATTTATGAAATTTCAATCACCAACTTTCTCTTCTGAATGCAAAAATATTTTGTTGACACCCACCTATGTAGGGAGAAATGATCATCATAATAAAATAAGAGAAAACAGAGCTCGAACTGAAAGATTTAGGTGTTCCTTTTTCCCACGCTCCATTCGAGAATGGAATGGTAGAGTAGTATGAAAATGGTTTGATGAACCTTCTGCCATGCACTTAAGTGTGAATTGC
Source organism: Schistocerca gregaria (assembly GCF_023897955.1). NCBI lineage: Eukaryota > Metazoa > Arthropoda > Insecta > Orthoptera > Acrididae > Schistocerca > Schistocerca gregaria. Next base: position 798,059,830 of record NC_064921.1, on the reverse strand, counting down.
AGAGTAACCACATAGATGTAGATGTAGAAGTGACACCAGAAGTATGTGCAACACTAACTTCCCACATGTTTTGGGCCATTGGTTTATGGGGACGGACCTAGTACTCAACAGTATCTGTGATGTGTTCAATGGATTTATATCAATTGAATCTGCTAGTCAAGACAACATGAGTTCACTACCAATCTCCTCAAACAACTTTAACATAACTCTGATATTATGAAATGGACAGTTATCCTGCCACTGCTGTCGGGGAAAAACACAAGCAGGAAGGGATACAGTTTGTCTGCAACAATATTCACATAGTCCACAGCTGTTATGATTCCTTCAATTACTATCAGAGGTTGCAGTCTAATACTGCCTCCACTGATCTAAGTACCAGGCACGGTGCATGTTTTCAGCAGCAATTAGCCTGGATGATGGCTTATCTGGAAACAATCACTGAACTGGGGTAACAACAAATATGATTCACTCAATCAGGTTACAAGTTTCCATTGATCTATGGTCCAGTTTCAATGATTCCATATCTATTGTAATCATAATTTATGATGTTTTTGAATCAACATGGAAACATGTAGGAATTGCCTGCTGCAGAGCAGAGCAACTTATTCAAATACTCCATGCTATCATGCCATGGTAGGATTAATTTCTTATTAAAACCCAATATTTTGTCCCCATCAGCAGAGGAAATCAATGGGAGGAGGAGGGGGGGGAGGTGAGTTGTAGCTTCTTCGAAGCAGTGATGCATACCCTGGCTCATTACAAACTGAAGTGAAATTCAGTTTCTGCATGCTCGTACTAGATTTATATTGAATCAGGGTGTGCGTCAGACTTTCAAAGAACTTAAAACCACCCTTGAAGACATTCTCCACAGATGGAGACAAAACTTCATTTTCAATAACAAATTCATCCAGCCACAGCATAACAGCCTGGAATTATGTAATAAATGTGAGACTTCCAGATGTGAAATCACATTTTATAATTCAAAAAACCTGAACCTGCCTAAACATTATACTCTGCCATCAGATTTGCAACAGATTGCCACCTATTTTGGCATTTCAGAGCAAGTAAGCTCCTGACCTCCATAGTTGGTCATGAGGCATTTATGTCCAACTTTCTGTTAGCTACTCGCAATTTCAATGTCCTTCAATGACTTTCCCCATGCCCATGGCAGTAGCATGTGAACAGCTTATCAGGTTCCTCATTTCAGAGATGCCCTTTCTGAGGTTCTAGGCCGTAACACTTTGCCCTCTGTCAAGTCACTTATATTAGTGCATTTACCCATTTGTGTCCCATATTGTAACTAGAATGATTCCCCACTTGTCCCTTACCAAGGCAGTGGTCCACAATGGCAACAAAATGCATTCAGTGTTGCAATGGGAGTGGTAATTTTCTTTTTACTGTTTCTTAAATTTTTTCTTTGTATTTCTATTTCTCTTGTTCTCGACTACACAATATCCCTGCCATTTTCTCCCTCTTAATCACACAATATTCCTACCACCTCTCCCTACTTTGTTGCTCTTTTTGCTTCTTATCGTGGACATTTTCTTGCCACAATTGGATATAAATTGGCAGAAACAATAGCGAGCATAATAATGATAAGTAAGTCAAATTGCTAGCTCATAAAAACATATGAAAGATATTTTCCATAATGGTATTCTGTCTCCCATCCAGCCATGTTATATACCAACTCAGCTGCAATCACTGCACACCTTTTTATGTCAGTATGACACACAACCAGCTGTCTACCAAAATAAATTATCACCACCAAACTGTGAGCAAGAACAAAGTTTACCACTCTGTGGCACAACATGCTGGAGTTCAATGGCTGCTTCATAACCTAGGCCATCTGCATCCTTCCCTGCAGCTTCAGCTTTTCTATACTACACTGATGGGAGTTACCCATTCTTCACTCCCATAATCCCCCTGGCCTCAATCTACATTAACCCAATGTCCCCCATAACCCACTCGTCAGTTTATCAGTTTCCCCTTGCTCTGTACTGACACCCCTTCCAGTGCATGTGTACATGTGTGCACTTGTGTGTGTTGTTGGGGTGTTTTTTTTAATCTGGCTCATCAAAGGATTTAATCTGAAAGATAACAAGTTTTCTTCCGTCATTGTGTTACTCGTTAAGTGGTCTTGTTTACTCCTAAATTATTTACATTTAGCATTCTAATTTTTTATTGTTGTAACCATTTCTGCTGATTTCCATCTTCCTGCAGTTTCAGACTCATGCCATGCACTCATCTAACAGCCAGTTTTGGCTGCAGGATGCTCGGAATGGACACCACTTGGCTGCAGTCGTGCACCGTGAATATGAAACATAAAAGAAAAGATCATAAATCAACTCTTAAACTAAACACATAACAAGAAAATCAAATAAATCCTTTCCTTTACTTACTGAGAGTGGATGAAGCATGGATATGTGTCTCACACTTCATATTTTGTGATACTACACACTTTACCCCTAAATTTCTTTTACACAATTTTACAGCTTTGTTTTAGCTTCTCTTTTCTGTCATATGCATAAACCATATTTTTCTGCATTTCCACTTCCCTTCTGATCTTTTTACTTCACTTTACTGTTGACTCTTACTCTTCTGTATCACCCTGCATAGAGACCTGCCTCTCTATCTCATGGAAACATGGTTCATTCTTTATGTGCTGCAATTTCATTGCACTCAGCACATTTTTCCTTTCATTATTACTTTTTCTTTCCTTCATTCAAATGTGAATAACATCAGTCCCAATTGTGTGCTTCTGGGTGTCTATCCAAATTGTTGTTTTCATTTTATGCACAATACTTTGACAACTGACACTGTCTACTTCCTCAGGTGTGAAAAGTTGTGCTGTTTTGTGTACTCACTGTATGAATGAATCCAGGCAGCAAGTACACATAACAGCACAACTTGTAGCACCTCATGAAACAGAATGTGCCAGTCATTGTAGTATTGTGCATAAAATGGAAATAACAAATCGACTGAGCACACAGAAGCATACCATTAATCAATTATGGTGATAAAACTTGAGAGATCACACTGTCAACCTTAAATCATGATAGTAGCTTTCAAGCTTTGGCAGATTTTTGCAATATCCTCAAAATTTTACAAAATCAGATGAATTTAACATACTTTTTTAAAATGTGTAGCTTTAAGAGTAGAAAGTTCCTGGCAGATTAAAACTCTTTGTGTGATGAGCCTGGAACCTTTGGCTTTCACAGCCAAGTGCTCTACCAAATAAACTGTAAGAGTGCATCACGTAATCTACCCTCACAGCTTTACTTTTGCCAGTACCTCTTCTCCTATGGTCCAAACTTCACAGTTTTCCTGCATACCTTGGGAGAACAGCACTTCTAGAAGAAAGGAATAGTACCTTCATGATATTAAGGCACACATTTGTTAGTTATGAACTCTAAAATGCAAAGCACAATAAATAATTAATTTTCTAATCTCTAGATAAACAGAATCCATTTATTTCACAACAATGAAACCTTACTTTGCACTTAATATTTTATTATTTTGACTAAAGAAGAATGGAAAACATGTGAGTGCAATGCCTTCATATTAATATTTAAAGCAGAAACATATCCTGTAGCAAACTATTGTTTATTATACACTATTATTATTATTATTATTATTATTATTAGTAGTAGTAGTAGTAGTAGTAGTAGTAACAGAGCACTATTCCAAGAATACTAAAAATCTATAAACTCTTCAAAACAACAACAACAATGGATACACATTTATAAGCAATTACTCATAGTGAAAAATAAATATTAATGGCCAAATATAAGATGTTATTAATATATGGTTATATTTGTAATAAAATAGCAACTCCTGCCAAAGTCCATTTTGCTGGTTTCTCACGTGTTCGCAAATTAAATGTCCAAACATATGTTTGATTCCGTACACGTGTTTTGTAGACTGGGCACTCATACATGTTGCGGAGATCTTGCTTATCTTGTGTTATAGCCTTAACAAAAATAACAGGCATAGTAGGAAATAGTTCTTTCAAACGAGCTTCTACAATGGCTCCAGTCTGCGGATCCCATCTTGCTCCCTCCATGAAAAGACTGTGAATGTATGCACCTTCTCTAGGTGGAGTTCTGTAGGACAATGAAAAATTATAAAAATAATGATCTCATTTTCTATATATTCACAAATAGAAAACTGGTCATGATTTTCACTTTTCACTTACGTAAATTCCTCCTTTTGCTTTTTTGTTACTTCACAGTGAAGGCACATTCTGTCTAAAGGCCATTCATTTTTTCTTGCAGTAGACTGCATAATTGCAGTTAAGAATGATTGTGGGTTAAAGAAACCAGCAAGCCAAACAGATGATGGCAACTAAAAAGAATCACATAATCATATTTAGGAATTTTGCGCAACAGTCTACCGTTAATACAACAATAATGAATATGTAACAAATTACCATCTGCATTGCATATTAATACAAAATTCTGCAGCAATAATGTACTGAAAATAAGCTGCTTTGACTACAATGGACCTACAGCAAAAGAGGGAGGGGGGAGAGAGAGAGAGAGAGAGAGAGAGAGAGAGAGAGAGAGAGAGAGAGAGAGAGAGAATTAGTCTAAATTGATTGCTGGATAGTGAATGCTATTGTTGAAATGAAGACATCCCACAAAGAAGATTGAAGATTGTATATCATGTTTCCAGTAATACTGAGTTATCACTAGAATAAAGAGATACATCACATGAGAGATGCTACCATAGCAACAGAGACCTTTTTTATGTTTACAAATTGAGCTCTTTGTCATTGTACAGCCGACCTCTTGGAAGATCAATGTATATCAGTGAAAATGGTACCTGTGTTGAAGTATTATAATGTAAAACTGTACACTAAAATAATTTGTTTGGTCTGGCCATAGGTCTGGGCAAAACAACAATGGGACAATGGCACTTTTGTACAAATGCCCTATTCTGGCAGTATATCTTACAACAGTATAGCAAAAGTTTATTGTTCCGAGACACTGCTTTCTGCCCTGGGACTATACTTTCACATTAATTGGAAAAAAAGAAGAGTAATGGATGTCATGGTTACCTATGAATGGAAGTGTGTAATATCTGAAGCTTGTTTAAGGATATCTTTCATTACGAAGGAAAAGAGACAGCATCACTTTCTTGCTGGCAGTGTTCTTGAATGGATTACGAAGTGTGACCCAAACTTGAAAATTACTAGTTACATGGTTGAATATCAATGCAGATAATCCCAATTCAGTGTACCTGCATCTTAGTGATATTGTCATTCGCCCTTGGGTACACCATTCTCTGCTAAAAACTAAAGGAAAAAATTGCTTCAAATTAATATACCTATACCTCTTACAAGCTTTTGTGCATCTACATGACTACTCTGTAATTCATACCAGAGGGTTCATTGAACTAATTGCTCACTATTTCTCTACCATTTCGCTCTATAACATCATGCAAGAAAAATGAACCCTTCAATCTTTTTGTGCAAGCTCTGATTTCCCTTATTTTATTACTACGATCATTTCACCAAATGTAGATGGGTGCCAACAAAATATTTTTGCACTTGGAGGAGCAAGTGGAGATTAAAGTTTTGTGGAGAGATCACATCACAATGTAATACATCTTTGTTTTAATGATACTCACTCCAACTCATGTATCATATCCATGACACTCTCTCTCCTATTTTGTGATAATACAAAATGAGCTGCCCTCCTTTGAACTTTTTCAATGTCCTCCATCAATCTTACATTCCTTTGTTGCATAAAGAATTTCTACCTCTGTCAGCAGAGAAATTGTTGGAGTTGTTGGACTTGTGTAAATACCTACATGTACATACAGGAAATTTTATGTGAACTTACATTCTGGGTCAACAGTTCGATTTATTATTCCTCTCTTTAACTTTTTATTTGTTATTGTTTCTTTTCCTGTATAGAGCTAGTTCTAATTTGGAGGTTAATTAAGTAAACACATTGAATTATTTCTGCATATCAGATAATATATACTTTTAGCAATGTCCACTGTCATTTGCCACTGAATAGAAAAAAAGAATCAATTTTTGACAATATAATGTAATGGATGGATTAAAAAATCTATTCACCAAGTGGCACCAGCAGAACATACACACACACACACACACACACACACACACACACACACACACACACACAAAGGTTTCACTTACGCAAGCATGTGAATGCAGTGGCTCCTTCTTCTGGTAGAGGGGTTGAAGGCGAAGGAAGAGGAGTGAACGAAGAGCACTGGAGAGGTTTAGGAAAATGGGCAGAGTTTAGAAAAGTCGCCCAGAACCATGGATCGGAGTAGGGTTACCAGACGGGATGAGAAGGAAAGGCTCATTGTTGGGGACTGCACCGGATGAGATGTGAAAACTTTAGAGCTGAAAGATGGAAGAAAGGGTAATATGCAAGACATACACTCATGGAAATTGAAATAAGAACACCGTGAATTCATTGTCCCAGGAAGGGGAAACTTTATTGACACATTCCTGGGGTCAGATACATCACATGATCACACTGACAGAACCACAGGCACATAGACACAGGCAACAGAGCATGCACAATGTCGGCACTATTACAGTGTAAATCCACCTTTCGCAGCAATGCAGGCTGCTATTCTCCCATGGAGATGATCGTAGAGATGCTGGATGTAGTCCTGTGGCACGGCTTGCCATGCCATTTCCACCTGGCGCCTCAGTTGGACCAGCGTTCGTGCTGGACGTGCAGACCGCGTGAGACGACGCTTCATCCAGTCCCAAACATGCTCAATGGGGGACAGATCTGGAGATCTTGCTGGCCAGGGTAGTTGACTTACACCTTCTAGACCACGTTGGGTGGCATGGGATACATGCGGACGTGCATTGTCCTGATGGAACACGAAGTTCCCTTGCCGGTCTAGGAATGGTAGAACGATGGGTTCGATGATGGTTTGGATGTACCGTGCACTATTCAGTGTCCCCTCGACGATCACCAGAGGTGTACGGCCAGTGTAGGAGATCGCTCCCCACACCATGATGCCAGGTGCTGGCCCTGTGTGCCTCGGTCGTAAGCAGACCTGATTGTGGCGCTCACCTGCATGGCACCAACACGCATACGACCATCATTGGCATCAAGGCAGAAGCGACTCTCATCGCTGAAGACGACACGTCTCCATTCGTCCCTCCATTCACGCCTGTCGCAACACCACTGGACGCGGGCTGCACGATGTTGGGGCATGAGCGGAAGACGGCCTAACGGTGTGCGGGACCGTAGCCCAGCTTCACGGAGACGGTTGCGAATGGTCGTTGCCGATACCCCAGGAGCAACAGTGTCCCTAATTTGCTGGGAAGTGGCGGTGCGGTCCCCTACGGCACTGCATAGGATCCTACGGTCTTGGCGTTCAACCGTGCGTTGCTGCGCTCCGGTCCCAGGTCGATGGGCACGTGCACCTTCCGCCGACCACTGGAGACAACATCGATTTACTGTGGAGACCTCACGCCCCACGTGTTGAGCAATTCGGCGGTACGTCCACCCAGCCTCCCGCATGCCCACTATACACCCTCGCTCAAAGTCCGTCAACTGCACATACGGTTCACGTCCATGCTGTCGTGGCATGCTACCAGTGTTAAAGACTGCGATGGAGCTCCGTATGCCACGGCAAACTGGCTGACACTGATGGCGGTGGTGCACAAATGCTGCGCAGCTAGCGCCATTTGACAGCCAACACCGTGGTTCCTGGTGTGTCTGCTGTGCCGTGCGTGTGATCATTGCTTGTACAGCCCTCTCACAGTGTCCGGAGCAAGTATGGTGGGTCTGACACACCGGTGTCAATGTGTTCTTTTTTCCATTTCCAGGAGTGTAGATTACTGCTAAAACATTGCGTATGAGATAGTAAGAGTGAAAAGCTAAGTGCATTGTACGTAACATAGGTGGGAGGGGGATGAGAAAAAATAGACAGGTCAGAAAATGAAAGATGCAGAAAACCAAAACAGAGTGAAGAAAAGAGGAATTACTGTGAACAGAAGGAAGCAATTAACATAAATTAAGGCCAGGTGGGTATCAAGAACCAAGAACTTGTTGAAGTACTAGTTCCCACCAGCAGAGTTCTGAAAAACTGGTGTCTGGAGAACGAATTCAGATGACATATGTGGTGAAACAGGCACTGAAGTCGTGACTGTCATTTTGTAGAGCAAGCTCTGCAACAGGATACTGTGTGTTACTGGTATACACCCTCTGCCTTTGCCCATTCATCCTCACTGGTAACTTGCTGCATGCTGTTGTAAAAGGCTGAACAGTGTTTACATAAAATCTGGTACATGACATGTCTCCCTTTGATAATTTGCCAGTTACAGGGCTGGTATAGGTGGTGGTGGAATGAAAAGGGTGACTGACAAATTTGTGCCATGACTGCTGACTGCTAAACAGAAACAAGTTCATTTGGAAGCACACTGAGCTTTGAAAGACGAGCCCCAAAATGATCCAAACCTTTTTTTATTATCACAGGTGATGAAACTTTGTGCTATGCTTAGAATACTGAATCAAAGCAACAATCAAGCCAGTGGAAGACTTCAAGTTTGCCTCACCCCATGAAAGCTCATCAGGTTGTAATGTAGAAAATTATTACGAGCTGTCATCTTGCATTGAAAGCACAGTTTGCCATGGAGTTGGGAGCAGAGTAGATTTGGTTATCACACTGACACAGCTGATGCTGGCTACTGGGGCCAGATGAGCTGTATGCTGGACAACATTACACATACTCTCTATGAACCTGAAGAAGTACTATTAAATATTAATCCATCTTTTTAATACTTAGTAATGATGATAATAATAATAATAATAATAATAATAATAATAATAATAATATTTATTCAACATCGAATAATCAAATACAATCCCTAGAAATAATACAGTTTCAGGACATCATACAGATTATCCTTCTGAATACGTCAGTTTATAAACTACAAACTAAAGATTTGTTTGTATTAATAAATTTTACATTTTGATGGATTTTATGTCTGGTAGTATACAATCACGATATCACAAATATTTTTTTTATCAACATTATATTAGTTGTAGGTTACTTAAAACTATGAGCTTGACATACTTATGATACACTTTTCATACAGATATAATACTCATCTAGGGAATAAAAAGGGTTTTCAATTAGAATTCTTTTTAGCTGATCTTTTAATTTGTTAGTAGGAAGGGTTGTGAGACTTTTTGGTAAGGCATGACTTTTTGGTAGGGCATTAGCTAGCTTCAGCCCAGCATGAAGTGCATTTTTTTCCATATAAAGCTGTTCTGTGGCTATTTACATGCTATCTGAATTTTTGCCTTGTATCATATTGGTGCAGGTCACAGTTGAAACTTGGATTTATTGTTTTCACAAGCGATATAACTTTCAATATGTACACACCTATAATGGTAAGCACACCTAATTTTGGGAACAGATTCTGACATGATTCTCGAGGTTTGGCACCACAAATGATCCTGATAACTTTTTTCTGTAGTATTAATAATGTACTTAGGTTGGCTTGAGTTGTTGCACCCCATATTTCTACAGCATAGTTTAAGTTTGATGAGAATATACCATGATAAGCAGTTTTTAGTACACCCATGTCCTTAGAATATTTGCTAATCATATTTATAGCGAGCACATTCTTTGACAGCTTACATGCTAAGGAATCAATATGCATGTCCCATTTGAGGCTGTCCTGGATTGTAATTCCCAAGACTTTGTCCATTTTTCCTTTTTTACAATGGCATTTCCTATGGATAATTTCATGTCAAATTCTATTTGTTTCCTTGCCTTAAATTCCATCATTGCAGTCTTTGAAGCACGTACATTTAGATGGCTTTCATTAAAATACTTGACTATTTCATTAGCTACACTGTTGCACTGTACCTCCAGACTCTCATAGTCTTTGTGTTTACACACTATTGATGTGTCATCTGCATACAATATTTTTGTACAGTTAGGAGAACAATACTCTATATCATTAACATATATCAAGAAAAGAAGGGGTCCCAAGACAGAACCTTGAGGCACTCCATATTCGATGTCTGTAATTTTAGATTTGTAAGACCCACTGTTTGTTTTAAGCAAGACAAATTGTTTTCTATTGCTCATATACGATTTTATTAGCTCATAGCCAGTTCCTCTGATACCCAGGTTCCACAGTTTGTCAAGTAATATGGTGATGTTGACACAATCAAAAGCTTTTTCTAGATCAAGGAACACTCCAGTTACATACTCCTTATTCTCTATGGCCGTTATTATTTTGTCTAGTATGTGGATAACATGACCAAACCATTAAAATTTCAAATCAATAGCTTCACTACTTTCAGAGATTTAAATTTTTACCTAACACACATTACAACTGTGCTGACATTCTGAAACTGAGTTAGGGACTGCAATGTATTCATCTACAGTATCAACTGAAACTACAGACAAGAGGAGAGGTTCACGTAATCTTATTTTCTGGGATTTTCTTTACTTTAATTGCCACAGATATCTGATGTAATTAAAAGTTACTTTGTAAAATTATTGTTTCACCATGTTTCGGTAGTGTGAGTGTTTTGGAGAGACAGGGGGTGAATGCAGGACATACATCAAGTTAGGATGTGATATTTTATTAAAAGTATGTAAATGTAAGCATGAGAAAGTTGTTGTCCAATAGGGGAATTTGTAAGGTATGTCAAAGTGAACTTGATTTTGTAAAAGGCAGCCAGAAGGGGCGTAGAGTATTAAATTTATTAATAATTTATCTTGTGGAAAGGAATTGTCTTTTGTTTTCTTTAAATTTTATTTATTTTCGGGATTACAAAACTTCTAGTCTAAATTGCTTGTGGTAATCTGATTGGGTGACATTAGGAATAACCCAAGTATACAAGTGCTCGAGATGATTTGCTTAACATACTAGCCAATAGGAATTCAGTATTTGCTGCACAGTTGAGTAGGGCTTTGTGCTTCAGATCTATGAGTCGAGAGAGTCACTCAGAAGCTGTCTGCTTGTAAACACCTATGTTAAACCACGTGAATCAAATTTGTACCAAAATGAAGAAGTTCAAGGATTTGCTCAGTTCTCATGTCACTGATGAAAAGCAACTACATTGTTGAGTATTTTGCGAATGTTTGAGCTTTGTGAGTGGTTTATGTTAGGAGATATTTGCATGTGAACATTTCATGTTACACATAAGACCTGTGTCGCATGTTTTATGCAGATTACGGGACATTATGGCAAGCACTTATTTGCAAAAAGCCTACTGAATGGCTGAATGTGTTCACTCACAAGTAGTCATATGTCAGTGACTGTTTAGGATGCTCAAAATATTGGGTTGGACTAAATATCTTGTGGCTGCATTTGGGTGTGAACTTGTAAAAGAGTCAGTCAGTACCACTGCATAACTGGTATTGAGATATTAAATATGGACCTGATAGCCACTTTTCGTGCTCTAAGGACAATAAACCAACTTAAAGTAAATTTTGGCTTTTTCAAATGAGTCACGTAAGAATCCGAAATGCTGGAGAGTTTAACTAACTTTCAACTACTGCCCATGGACTGGTGTTATGTGGCCTTTGCATGGTAGGAATTTAGTTAAATTTTCATCAAGGCTGCTTTTGTCGGTTAAACCAGTATCTACCAGTGCAGAGTGAAGGGGCTCACAACAATGCAGCACAGTGATTGCAACATACTTCACAGTCCCCCCACCCTTACCCTGCTATCCCTCCCCCTCCCCACCCCACCCCACATAGTTGCCACTCCCATCATGCACTACTACTGTTGCTTGCAGTGTGGATTCAGTTGCCAGAAGCTACAGGCCAGTGTGTGTGTGTGTGTGTGTGTGTGTGTGTGTGTGTGTGTGTGTGTGTGGGCGCCCATCATCTATTTTCAGCAAAAGCCTTGTTGGCCAGCATTATTTTAAAGCTTGGTTTCCCCTTAGCGGCAGGGCACGTTGTGCTCTCACTATCCATTAAACAATCAGTTCATCTATCTGGATAGGTTTCAGGTTGTCTGCCCCTTCACTCTGCACTGGTAGATACTGGTTTAACCGACAAAACAGCCTCGATGAAAATTTAACTAAATTCCTACCATGCAAAGGCCACATAACACCAGTCCATGGGCAGTAGCTGAAAGTTAGTTAAACTATCCAGCATTTCGGATTCTTACGTGACTCATTTGAAAAAGCCAAAATTTACTTTAAGTTGGTTTATTGTCCTTAGAGCACGAAAAGTGGCTATCAGGTCCATATTTAATATCTCAATACCAGTTACGCAGTGGTACTGACTGTCTCTTTTACAAGTTCACACCCAAAAGCAGCCACAAGATATTTAGTCCAACCCAATATTTTGAGCATCCTAAACAGTCACTGACGTATGACTACTTGTGAGTGAACACATTCAGCCATTCAGTAGGCTTTTTGCAAATAAGTGCTTGCCATAATGTCTCGTAATCTGCATAAAACATGCGACACAGATCTTATGTGCAACATGAAATGTTCACATGCAAATATCTCCTAACATAAACTGTGTGAAGTCGAGCTATCAAATCACCAACATTTCTGTCCACTGGCAGCCCGCATATATGGAGTTTATAAAGCAACTGATCCTTACGTAAGTAAGTGAGACTGGGGCAGGCTCGGATTCTCATGCTAAGTGAGTCCCTGAAAGATACAAGAGCAATTAGGAGAATACAGGATGGGAAAGAACGACTAGCAACCAGACAAGAGTGGATAGAAAGACAAGTTACCCCCTCCCTTCCTTGTATCCTCTGCTACCAAATGGTACATGGCCCCTTTAATATGACCTTGCACAATCCATACTCCAACTATTATCAGGACGGGAAACAGGATCACAAATCATGGCTGGTAGTCATACTTTGATTTACACATACTTAATTTATTAACATAAGGTTCCTTCAGATAAATCCACACAATCTTCAGTAGAATGCAGCAGTTACTTAGAATAAGTTCTTATCGAAACAAGACAGTTACCAGAACCCAAAAAGTATACCATAAAATGCATATAAAATCAGTGAGAGAAACCACTAGTATTGCTGCGGCTTTACCACACTTAACAAAAGCTTACAATTGACAGTACAGTTCATATCAGAGTGGGCCAGCCACTTAATTGAATTTGATTACTACACAGCCCAACATGGACCAAACAACACTTAAAACTCACGTGGTTAACCACGATTCACTAGAACATGGAAATGTAACAGAAGCAAGAAAGATTGCCATGAAACAAACACAGATTACACTTTACGTGACTACACACAGTGACTTAGATAGAGATATGACATCGACTCAACAAGCACTCTACAGAGACAGATCACTGCAATTAGCCCAAAATTACATAACAATCAATAGAGAGAATTTAGTAATTTTACACCTGCTCTATTTGCTAACGTTTACTTAGTTGCAGGTCCATCTTTATGTAACCAAAAAAAACCATTTATTTACACATCTGAAAGTCACAGTCAAATAACAAAACGTGTTTTACCTGGCTTGGCGGAAAGGGAAGATATACTAAACTTTTGGTATGGGGTCTTCGCCCAAGTGAGGTGGAGAGAGTGTAGGGGCAGCTAGCTACATTCGGGAGGGCAGGGAAGTGGTTGGGATGAGGGGGTGGGGGTAGAGGAAAAGGAGAGAAGTAAAAAGACTGGGTGCATTGGTGGTATGAGGGCTGTGTGGAGCTGGGAAGGGGGTGGATGGGTGAGAAAAATGACTATAGGTTGAGGCCAGGAGGGTGACAGGAACGCAGGATATATTGCACGGATAGTTCTCAAGTGGGCAATTCAGAAAATCTGTTGTTGGTGGGAAGGATCCATATGGCATACACTGCGAAGCAGTCATTGAGATGAAGGATGTCTTGCTGGGCAGCTTGCTCAGCAACAGGGTGGTCCACTTGTTTCTCAGCTTCAATTTGTTGATGGCCATTCATGTGGATAGACAGCTTTTTGGTTGTGTGCTCACACAGAATGCAGCACTGTGATTGCAACATAGCTTGTAGATTACATGACTGGTTTCACAGATAGGCCCACCTTTGATAGTGTAGATGATGTTTGTTACCGGACTGGAGTAAGTGTTGGTTAGAGGATGTATGGGACAGGTCTTGCATATAGTTGTATTAGTGGGATATGAGCCATGAGGTCAGATACTGGGAGAAGGGGTTGTGTTGGGATGGACAAGTATATTGTGTAAGTTCTGTGGACAATCGAATACTACTGTCAGAGACCTGTGAAGGATAGGGGGCAGGACATATCTCATTTCAATGCATGAGGAGAAGTAGTTGAAACTCTGAGGGAGAATGTAATTCAGTTGCTCCAGTCCTGGGTGGTACTGAGTTACGAGGGGAATGCCCCTCTGTGGCTGGATGGTGAGACTTCAGGAGGTTGTCGGAGACTGGGAAGATAAGGCATGGGAGACTCATTTTTGTATTAGATTGGGAGGATAATTATGGTCTGTGAAGGCTTCAGTAAGACCCTCAGTATATTTAGAGAGGGACTGCTCATCACTGCAGATGTGATAACCACAGGGGGCTAGGCTGTATGGAAGGGACATCTTGGTATGAACGTGTTGCAGCTATCAAAGTGGAGGTATTGCTGGTGGTTAGTAGGTTTGATATGGACAGAGGTACTGATGCGGACATCTCTGAGGTAGAGGTCAACATATAGGATGGTGGTTTGTTGGGTTGAGTAGGACCAGGTGAAGCAAATGGGGGACAAGCTGCTGAGGCTCTGGAGGAATGTGGATATGGTGTCCTCACCTTTGATCCAGATCGCAAAGATGTCATCAATGAATCTAAAACAGGTGAGGAGTTCAGGATTTTGGGTGTTTAGGAAGGTTCCCTCTAGATGGCCCATGAATAGTTTGGCTTAGGATAGTGTCATGTGGTTGCCCATAGCTGTACCCCAGATTTTTTTGTAGGTAATATCTTCAAAGGAGAAGTAATTGTGAGTAAGAATATAGTTGGTCATGGTGACTAGGAAGGAGGTTGTTGGTCTGGAATCCATTGGGCAGTGGGAAAGGAAGTGTTTAACAGTGGTAAGGCCATGGGCATAAGGGATGTTGGTGTAAAGGGAGGTGGCATCAATAATGACAAGCATGGCACTGTGTGGCAAATGGACAGGAACTGCGGAAAGTCCATGGAGGAAATGGTTGGTATCTTTCATATTGGAGGGTAGGTTCCGGGTAATAGGCTGAAATGTGTTGGTATGCGAGAGCGGAGATTCCCTCAGTGGGGTCACAGTAACTGGAAACAATGGGGCATCCTGCATAGTTGGATTTATGGACCTTAGGAAGCATGTAGTAGGTAGGAGTGCAGGGAGTGGTAAAGGTGAGCAGAGATGGGATGGGCCTAAGAATTTTAGGAGGGACTGGAGATCCTGCTGGATTTCTGGATTGGGGTCACTGTGGCAAGGTTTGTAGGTGGTGAGCTGTAGCGGACTGGCGCCAGCACTGGTTGCGCTCGCTATATCGTTGTGATCGATTTTGGAGGTTATAAGTGATCTTTGGATATCATGTGGCATTCTTCAGGGTTGGCGGGCTTGGGACATCTCCGGAGAAAGTAGTGTTGACTGCTACCAGTGTGCCCTATCAGCATGGTATGCCACAGAGTTGTATTGGTTGGAACTGTCTGTGTTTTGGGGCAGCTCGGATATTCAAGTTTCGTGATTTCTATGAAGGAAAAGGTCCCTGAAGTAAAGTGGTCAAGCTGCGAGAGCCGCTGACTTGTGCTGTGTGCAAACTTCAAGTTAGTTGGCTGAGTGATGTGTTAAGAGGTGTTTTGCTCAAAAGATGATTGTGGAACTTACACAGCCATTAATTGAAAAGTATGTGGATGAGCTCCTTGTGAGCGAGTTAAATGTTGGCTTCGCAGAGAAGTCTTAGTTATAACTGTACTGGTTGTTCTCTAATTGATTATTAAGGGTGTTAAGTGCTTGAAAAATGCACCTAAGTGAACTGTCCTTAAACAGTTTCCATTTACAGGTCAGTGATTGCTGCGGACAGAACATTTTGTACACTTACGCACATATGTCTGGTTCAACGATTCTGTCCTGTATTTTTGTGTGTGTTTCAGAGAGTTGCAGTTGTCCTGTGTTTGTCAAAAGCTGCTGTAAGTGACAACACCTTGGTGGGGAGTAAGGTGTAACCCACAGCCTAGATCCTGCTGTGTTTATGTAACCCTGCCATGGCTGGGTTGTTTTGGGCGAAGACCCCCATACCGAAAGTTTAGTATATCTTCCCTTTCCACCAAGCCAGGTAAAACACGTTTTGTTATTTGACTGTGACTTTCAGATGTGTAAATAAATGGTTTTTTTTGGTTACATAAATATGGACCTGCAACTAAGCAATCGTTAGCAAATAGAGCAGGTGTAAAATTACTAAATTCTCTCTATTGATTGTTATGTAATTTTGGGCTAATTGCAGTGATCTGTCTCTGTAGAGTGCTTGTTGAGTCGATGTCATATCTCTATCTAAGTCAATGTGTGTAGTTACGTAAAGTGTAATGTGGGTTTGTTTCATGGCAATCTTTCTTGCTTCTGTTACATATCCATGTTCTAGTGAATTGTGGTTAACCACGTGAGTTTTAAGTGTTGTTTGGTCCATGTTGGGCTGTGTAGTAATCAAATGCAATTAAGTGGCTGGCCCCCTCTGATATGAACTGTACTGTCAATTGTAAGCTTTTGTTAAGTGTGGTAAAGCCGCAGCAATACTAGTGGTTTCTCTCACTGATTTTATATGCATTTTATGGTATACTTTTTGGGTTCTGGTAACTGTCTTGTTTCGATAAGAACTTATTCTAAGTAACTGCTGCATTCTACTGAAGATTGTGGGGATTTATCTGAAGGAACCTTATGTTAATAAATTAAGTATGTGTAAATCAAAGTATGACTACCGGCCATGATTCGTGATCCTGTTTCCCGTCCTGATAATAGTTGGGGTATGGATTGTGCAAGGTCATATTAAAGGGGCCATGTACCATGTGGTAGCAGAGGATACAAGGAAGGGAGGGGGGAACTTGTCTTTCTATCCACTCTTGTCTGGTTGCTAGTCATTCTTTCCCTTCCTGTATTCTCCTAATTGCTCTTGTATCTTTCAGGGACTCACGTAGCATGAGTAACCGAGCCTGCCCTAGTCTCACTTATTTACGTAAGGATCAGTTGCTCTATGAATTCCATATATGTGGGCTGCCAGTGGACAGAAATGTTGGTGATTTGATAGCTCGACTTCGCACAGTTTATGTTAGGAGATATTTGCATGTGAACATTTCATGTTGCACATAAGATCTGTGTCGCATGTTTTATGCAGATTACGCGACATTATGGCAAGCACTTATTTGCAAAAAGCCTACTGAATGGCTGAATGTGTTCACTCACAAGTAGTCATACATCAGTGACTGTTTAGGATGCTCAAAATGTTGGGTTGGTTAAATATCTTGTGGCTGCTTTTGGGTGTGAACTTGTAAAAGAGACAGTCAGTACCACTGCATAACTGGTATTGAGATATTAAATATGGACCTGATAGCCACTTTTCGTGCTCTAAGGACAATAAACCAACTTAAAGTAAATTTTGGCTTTTTCAAATGAGTCACGTAAGAATCCGAAATGCTGGATAGTTTAACTAACTTTCAGCTACTGCCCATGGACTGGTGTTATGTGGCCTTTGCATGGTAGGAATTTAGTTAAATTTTCATCGAGGCTGTTTTGTCGGTTAAACCAGTATCTACCAGTGCAGAGTGAAGGGGCACACAACCTGAAACCTATCCAGATAGATGAACTGATTGTTTAAAGGATAGTGAGAACACAACGCGCCCTGCCGCTAAGGTGAAACCAAGGTTTAAAATAATGCTGGCCAACAAAGCTTTTGTCGAAAATAGATGATGGGCACGCACACACACACACACACACACACACACACACACACACACACACACACACACACACACACATGACTGTAGCCTCTGGCAACTGAATCCACACTGCAAGCAACAGTAGTAGTGCATGATGGGAGTGGCAACTATGTGGGGTGGGGAGGGGGAGGGATAGCAGGGTAAGGGTGGGGGGACTGTGAAGTGCTGCTGGGCAGTGTGCAACAATGAGGTGGAGAGAGGGTAGGGGCAGCTAGGTTCATTCGGGAGGGCAGGGAAGTGGTTGGGATTAGGGGGTGGGTGTAGAGGAAAAGGAGAGAAGTAAAAAGACTGGGTGCATTGGTGGTATGAGGGCTGTGTGGAGCTGGGAAAGGGGTGGATGGGTGAGAAAAATGACTATAGGTTGAGGCCAGGAGGGTGACAGGAACGCAGGATACATTGCACGGATAGTTCTCAAGTGCGCAATTCAGAAAATCTGTTGTTGGTGGTTAGGATCCATATGGCATACACTGCGAAGCAGTCATTGAGATGGAGGATGTCATGCTGGGCAGCATGCTCAGCAACAGGGTGGTCCACTTGTTTCTCAGCTTCAATTTGTTGATGGTCATTCATGTGGATAGACAGCTTTTTGGTTGTGTGCTCACACAGAATGCAGCACTGTGATTGCAACATAGCTTGTAGATTACATGACTGGTTTCACAGATAGGCCCACCTTTGATAGTGTAGATGATGTTTGTTACCGGACTGGAGTAAGTGTTGGTTAGAGGATGTATGGGACAGGTCTTGCATATAGTTGTATTACTGGGATATGAGCCATGAGGTCAGATACTGGGAGAAGGGGTTGTGTTGGGATGGACAAGTATATTGTGTAAGTTCTGTGGACAATCGAATACTACTGTCAGAGACCTGTGAAGGATAGGGGGCAGGACATATCTCATTTCAATGCATGAGGAGAAGTAGTTGAAACTCTGAGGGAGAATGTAATTCAGTTGCTCCAGTCCTGGGTGGTACTGAGTTACGAGGGGAATGCCCCTCTGTGGCTGGATGGTGAGACTTCAGGAGGTTGTCGGAGACTGGGAAGATAAGGCATGGGAGACTCATTTTTGTATTAGATTGGGAGGATAATTATGGTCTGTGAAGGCTTCAGTAAGACCCTCAGTATATTTAGAGAGGGACTGCTCATCACTGCAGATGTGATAACCACAGGGGGCTAGGCTGTATGGAAGGAACATCTTGGTATGAACGTGTTGCAGCTATCAAAGTGGAGGTATTGCTGGTGGTTAGTAGGTTTGATATGGACAGAGGTACTGATGCAGACATCTCTGAGGTAGAGGTCAACATATAGGATGGTGGTTTGTTGGGTTGAGTAGGACCAGGTGAAGCAAATGGGGGACAAGCTGCTGAGGCTCTGGAGGAATGTGGATATGGTGTCCTCACCTTTGATCCAGATCGCAAAGATGTCATCAATGAATCTAAAACAGGTGAGGAGTTCAGGATTTTGGGTGTTTAGGAAGGTTCCCTCTAGATGGCCCATGAATAGTTTGGCTTAGGATAGTGTCATGTGGTTGCCCATAGCTGTACCCCAGATTTTTTTGTAGGTAATATCTTCAAAGGAGAAGTAATTGTGAGTAAGAATATAGTTGGTCATGGTGACTAGGAAGGAGGTTGTTGGTCTGGAATCCATTGGGCAGTGGGAAAGGAAGTGTTTAACAGTGGTAAGGCCATGGGCATAAGGGATGTTGGTGTAAAGGGAGGTGGCATCAATAATGACAAGCATGGCACTGTGTGGCAAATGGACAGGAACTGCGGAAAGTCCATGGAGGAAATGGTTGGTATCTTTCATATTGGAGGGTAGGTTCCGGGTAATAGGCTGAAATGTGTTGGTATGCGAGAGCGGAGATTCCCTCAGTGGGGTCACAGTAACTGGAAACAATGGGGCATCCTGCATAGTTGGATTTATGGACCTTAGGAAGCATGTAGAAGGTAGGAGTGCAGGGAGTGGTAAAGGTGAGCAGAGATATGAACTCTGGGGAGAGGTTTTGGAATGGGCCTAAGAATTTTAGGAGGGACTGGAGATCCTGCTGGATTTCTGGATTGGGGTCACTGTGGCAAGGTTTGTAGGTGGTGAGCTGTGGCGGACTGGCGCCAGCACTGGTTGCGCTCGCTATATTATCGTGACGATTTTAGAGGTTATAAGTGATCTTTGGATATCATGTGGCTTTCTTCGGGGTTGGCGTATGCCCTATCAGCATGGTATGCCGCGGAGTTGTATTGGTCGGAACTGTCTGTGTTTTGGGGCAGCTCAGATATTTGAGTTTCGTGATTTCTATCAAGGAAAAGGTCCCTGAAGTAAAGTGGTTAAGCTGCTCGAGCCACTGACTTGTGCTGTGTGCAAACATCAAGTAAGTTGGCTGAGTGATGTGTTAAGAGGTGTTTTGCTCGAAAGATGATTGTGGAACTTACACAGCCATTAATTGAAAAGTATGTGGATGAGCTCCTTGTGAGCGAGTTAAATGTTGGCTTCGCAGAGAAGTCTTAGTTATAACTGTACTGGTTGTTCTCTAATTGTTTTGAATACAGTCAGAGAGAGTCCCTTTAGTCAGCCATAGTGACAGTAGTGTCAGTGTCGCCCTAGCCGCCGTCTGCTTCACGTCTGCTGTGCAGCGAGTTACCTTAATTTAAGTATTAACTGTATTTTTCTTACTTGTCACTTCTTCTTCGGTGTGTTTTTCCTTTTAGGAAGCTTTAATTGTCAAGTGCTAGTAATAGTGTTCCATAGACTTCGTGTTTGTTTTGAATACAGTCAGAGAGAGTCCCTTTAGTCAGCCACAGTGCCAGTAGTGCTAGTGTTTGTTTTGAATACAGTCCAGAGACAGGTAGTGCTATTTTCATTGTTTTCTACAAGAAGTGGTTAGCAATCACAGTTTAGTCAATAATCATCCGCCTTTAGTTAATTAGCAGTTTAGTTAAAAGTTGATTAAGTCTCTTCAGTAAATTGATTCCTTAGGATGGATAGGATGTGTGACTGCTGTGTACGGACGCAGGAGGAGCTGGCCACTCTTCGCAAACAGCTGAGCGTGTTGATGGCCACGGTCAGCCGTCTTCAGGCTGCTGCCTCAGAGTGTAGTGGCAGTGGGGAGTCTGGTGCGTCGCAAGGTACACCCCAGGTGTTACATGCTTCACCCACTGTCCCTGCTGGGCACCCTCTCCACAAGGGGAGTGGAGGGTTCAGCGGCAATCGTGGCGCACGAGGCAGAGGGTCAATGTGGAGGCTGGCCGTGTGGCATCGCCCGCTCTGCCTGTGAGTGGACATGTGGCTGCTCATTCAGCAAGATCCGAGCAGGCACACGGGGGGAGGGTTTTATTAGTTATTGGGAGCACCAAAAGGCCAGTGTTCACTCTGTCTAATTGCCGGGGGGTCTCATCCGAGATGTGGAGGAGGCCTTACCGGAGGCGATAGAGAGCACTGGGTGCACCCGACTGCAAATTATTGCTCATGTCGGCACCAATGACTCCTGCCGTCTGGGTTCAGAGGTCATCCTCAGTTCGTACAGGCAATTGGCGGAGTTGGTGAAGGCGGAAAGCCTCACTCGCGGGGTGGAATCAGAGCTAACTATGTGTAGTATCGTTCCCAGAACCGATCGCGGTCCTCTGGTTTGGAGCCAAGTGGAAGGCTTAAACCAGAGGCTCAGACGATTCTGCGGAGAGCTGGGGTGCTAATTTCTTGACCTCCACCATCGGGTGGAGAGATGTAGGGTCCCCCTGAATAGGTCAGGTGTGCACTACACGCCGGAAGCGGCTACGAGGGTAGCGGAGTACGTGTGGAGTGCACATGGGGTTTTTTTAGGTTAGAGAATTCCCTCCCTAGGCCCGACAAGACACCTCCTGAGACGCGGCAAGGCAGGAGTAGGCAAAATGCAACAGGGAATAACAATATTAATGTGCTAATAGTAAACTGCAGGTCCCCGAACTGCTCTCATTAATAAACGGTCACAATGCCCATATAGTACTAGGGACAGAAAGTTGGCTGAAACCACATGTAAACAGTAATGAAATCCTAAACTCAGTTTGGAATGTATACCACAGAGACAAGCTGGACAGTGAAGTGGGAGGCGTGTTTATAGCGATAAGAAGTGCAATAGTATCGAAGGAAATTGCCTTGCAGACAAACAAAAATTACGCGAAGCGAAATGTAGTGTGAGGAGGGCTATGCGAGAGGCTTTCAATGAATTCGAAAGTAAAGTTCTATGTACTGACTTGGCAGAAAATCCTAAGAAATTTTGGTCTTATGTCAAAGCGGTAGGTGGATCAAAACAAAATGTTCAGACACTCTGTGACCAAAATGGTACTGAAACAGAGGATGACAGACTAAAGGCCGAAATACTAAATGTCTTCTTCCAAAACTGTTTCACAGAGGAAGACTGCACTGTGCTTCCTTCTCTAGATTGTCGCACAGTTGACAAAATGGTAGATATCGAAATAGACGACAGAGGGATAGAGAAACAATTAAAATCGCTCAAAAGAGGAAAGGCCGCTGGACCTGATGGGATACCAGTTCGATTTTACACAGAGTACGCGAAGGAACTTGCCCCCCTTCTTGCAGCGGTGTACCGTAGGTCTCTAGAAGAGCGAAGTGTTCCAAAGGATTGGAAAAGGGCACAGGTCATCCCCGTTTTCAAGAAGGGACATCGAACAGATGTGCAGAACTATAGACCTATATCTCTAACGTCGATCAGTTGTAGAATTTTGGAACACGTATTATGTTCGAGTATAATGTCTTTTCTGGAGACTAGAAATCTACTCTGTAGGAATCAGCATGGGTTTCGAAAAAGACGGTCATGTGAAACCCAGCTCGCACTATTTGTCCACGAGACTCAGAGGGCCTTAGACACGGGTTCACAGGTAGATGCCGTGTTTCTTGACTTCCGCAAGGCGTTTGACACAGTTCCCCACAGTCGTTTAATGAACAAAGTAAGAGCATACGGACTTTCAGATCAATTGTGTGATTGGATTGAGGAGTTCCTAGATAACAGAACGCAGCATGTCATTCTCAATGGAGAGAAGTCTTCCGAAGTAAGAGTGATTTCAGGTGTGCCGCAGGGGAGTGTCATAGGACCGTTGCTATTCACAATATACATAAATGACCTGGTAGATGACATCGGAAGTTCACTGAGGCTTTTTGCAGATGATGCTGTGGTGTATCGAGAGGTTGCAACAATGGAAAATTGTACTGAAATGCAGGAGGATCTGCAGCAAATTGACACATGGTGCACGGAATGGCAATTGACTCTATGTAGACAAGTGTAATGTGATGCGAATACATAGAAAGATAGGTCCCTTATCATTTAGCTACAAAATAGCAGGTAAGCAACTGGAAGCAGTTAATTCCATAAATTATCTGGGAGTATGCATTAGGAGTGATTTAAAATGGAATGATCATATAAAGTTGATCGCCGGTAAAGCAGATGCCAGACTGAGATTCATTGGAAGAATCCTAAGGAAATGCAATCTGACAACAAAGGAAGTAGGTTACAGTACGCTTGTTCGCCCACTGCTTGAATACTGCTCAGCAGTGTGGGATCCGCACCAGATAGGGTTGATAGAAGAGATAGAGAGGATCCAACGGAGAGCAGTGCGCTTCGTTACAGGATCATTTAGTAATCGCGAAAGCGTTACGGAGATGATAGATAAACTCCAGTGGAAGACTCTGCAGGAGAGACGCTCAGTAGCTCGGTACGGGCTTTTGTTAAAGTTTCGAGAACATACCTTCATTGAAGAGTCAAGCAGTATATTGCTCCCTCCTACGTATATCTCGCGAAGAGACCATGAGGATAAAATCAGAGAGATTAGAGCCCACACAGAAGCATACCGACAATCCTTCTTTCCACGTACAATACGAGACTGGAATAGAAGGGAGAACCGATAGAGGTACTCAGGGTACCCTCTGCCACACACCGTCAGGTGGCTTGCGGAGTATGGATGTAGATGTAGATGTAGATTATTAAGGGTGTTAAGTGCTTGGAAAATGCGCCTAAGTGATATTACTATTATCAGTGAACCGTCCTTAAACAGTTTCCATTTACAGGTCAGTGATTGCTGTGGACAGAACATATTGTACACTTACGCACATATGTCTGGTTCAACGATTCTGTCCTGTATTTTTGTGTGTGTTTCAGAGAGTTGCAGTTGTCCTGTGTTTGTCAAAAGCTGCTGTAAGTGCCAACACCTTGGTGGGGAGTAAGGTGTAACCCACAGCCTAGGTCCTGCTGTGTTTATGTAACCCTGCCATGGCTGGATTGTTTTGGGCGAAGACCCCATACCAAAAGTTTAGTATATCTTCCCTTTCCGCCAAGCCAGGTAAAACACGTTTTGTTATTTGACTGTGACTTTCAGATGTGTAAATAAATGTTTTTTTTTGTTACATAAAGATGGACCTGCAACTAAGTAAACGTTAGAAAATAGAGCAGGTGTAAAATTACTAAATTCTCTCTATTGATTGTTATGTAATTTTGGGCTAATTGCAGTGATCTGTCTCTGTAGAGTGCTTGTTGAGTCGATGTCATATCTCTATCTAAGTCACTGTGTGTCGTCACGTAAAGTGTAATGTGGGTTTGTTTCATGGCAATCTTTCTTGCTTCTGTTACATATCCATGTTCTAGTGAATTGTGGTTAACCACGTGAGTTTTAAGTGTTGTTTGGTCCATGTTGGGCTGTGTAGTAATCAAATGCAATTAAGTGGCTGGCCGACTCTGATATGAACTGTACTGTCAATTGTAAGCTTTTGTTAAGTGTGGTAAAGCCGCAGCAATACTAGTGGTTTCTCTCACTGATTTTATATGCATTTTATGGTATACTTTTTGGGTTCTGGTAACTGTCTTGTTTCGATAAGAACTTATTCTAAGTAACTGCTGCATTCTACTGAAGATTGTGGGGATTTATCTGAAGGAACCTTATGTTAATAAATTAAGTATGTGTAAATCAAAGTATGACTACCAGCCATGTTTCGTGATCCTGTTTCCCGTCCTGATAATAGTTGGAGTATGGATTGTGCAAGGTCTTATTAAAGGGGCCATGTACCATTTGGTAGCAGAGGATACAAGGAAGGGAGGGGGGAACTTGTCTTTCTATCCACTCTTGTCTGGTTGCTAGTCGTTCTTTCCCTTCCTGTATTCTCCTAATTGCTCTTGTATCTTTCAGGGACTCACGTAGCATGAGTATCCGAGCCTGCCCCAGTCTCACTTATTTACATAAGGACCAGTTGCTGTACAAACTCCGTATATGCGGGCTGCCAGTGGACAGAAATGTTGGTGATTTGATAGCTCGACTTCGCACAGCGGCCAACACTCCTATCACCCTACCACCCACCATTATTACTGAGATACGTGATTCGTTGTTTAACATTACAACAGCTTTAGATGATAATGGTTGAACGGTTGCCTTTCTTGCCTCTGATCAGCTGTCACTTAAGCAGATTTATCGTGTACAGGCCCACATGGCATATTACTGTAATTGTCAGATTTAGCCTCCCTTGATCTCAATGGTCTACTGTGGTCCCTTCTACGTAAATTACTTGCTATTGCCCAGGGTTTACAGTCTCGCACCGTAGCGCTTGTGTTAGGGGGAGGAGGATTAAGTACTGGTGCCATGCCTGAAAGAGAGGCTGAGGTCCCACAAGTCGAGTGTAGGGAGTAAAATTTGAGTTGCTTTCCCAAATTACCCAATCCCATTATGAGTCTGTTGAAAGACAAATCTGATCTATATCTTGAAAACTTGGGCCACATTTAATCCTTCCTGTGATTATTAGTCAACCTACAAACTCATGCTGACACATTGCATGTGCCGCATTCGGTGGTGTTAGCTTTGTTGTACCCAACGGCTAGAGGCGTGCTTAATAGTATAATAGCTGAGGAATTGCGGTTTCAGGATACAGAAGCACAGCTTCACCAGCGCATCATGGAAAGAAGGGCATCAGTGCATATGCATGTTGAGTTGGCTCGAGAATATTACTGGAGAGTGCAATCTCATAATGAAACCCTAGATCAGTATTTCTAGAGGGTTTGTATGGCAGTACTGGCATTAGATATGCAGGCGTCAGATTGTGATTGCATCGAGCATGGGCTGGAGGGCATGCATACTCAGGATCACTCTAGATTAACCTTCGTAATGTGTTCTCATTCCTTGGAGCAGTTTCTGGGCTTAATTGATTCCATTAAATTGATGTCGTGGATGGATGAACAAAAAAATGGTTCAAATGGCTCTGAGCACTATGGGACTTAATGTCTGAGGTCATTAGTCTCCTAGAACTTAGAACTACTTAAACCTAACTAACCTAAGGACATCACACACATCCATGCCCAAGGCAGGATTCAGACCTGCAACCGTAGCGGTCTCACGATTCCAGACTGCAGGGCCTAGAACCGCTCAGCCACACTGGCCATCATGGATGAACAGTGGGCCACCATGCAAGAGAGAGAGATTCCTAAAGTGCAAGTCTGTAGTAGACCTAATAATAGCAGTGCTAATTCTGTACTACGCCATTGCTATCAACGCCATACTGTAGACCACTTGGTATGGGATTGTCCAATGCTTAGTGGCCCTCGCCCAAACAGAGAGGACAGGAAGGGGGGGGGGGGGGTGAATGTACTAATTGGCTGGTAAATTGTAAAGCAATCCAGGGGGCAGGAGGGCCGATGTTCTGGCTCTACCGTATGTGTGTGCAAAAATAGGGCAAGAGCCAGTCTGCGCCTTGTTAGATTCATGGAGTGCTGTATCTCTAATTGATTATGAGTAGCATCTGGAATACAGACATTTGTGCAGTCTTTCATCTCCTCAAGCTCTCGTGCAGAGATATTGGGTGGCCGATGGCCAAAAGTTACCTCTAGCGGGGTGGGGGGTGGGTGCACGTTGACGGGTTCTCATGGCCCCGTAAATTTCTCATCACAAAACATTTGAGGATTCCAGTATTGCTCGGGTGTGAATTTATTCAGTGTACCGGTTTGATTGGACTATGTTGGGGGTACCATTTACTTTAAGTTCACGCCTCATACCAAATTCTTTCCTTACATTCTTGTGACTAATCTTGTAAGACTAATATGAGATTTTTGTGCATGATTCAAGTTGACACGATGCGTCATACAGCACACCAAGTGCAATCCCTCCATCAAGTTTTGTAGCATTGCCTGATGGTCTTGTCTGATGAATTAGGGGAAACCAACATCCTCGAGTATGATATTCAATTGAGAGGGTTGTCTCCACCTAAGATGAAGGTGTTAAGAATGAAGATTGATTGTGGAACTTACACAGCCGTTAATTGAAAAGTATGTGGATGAGCTCCTTGTTAGTGGGTTAAATGTTGACTTCGCAGTGAAGTCTTAGTTATAACTGTACTGGTTGTTCTCTAATTGATTGTTAAGGGTATTAAGTGATTGAAAACTGCATCTAAGTGATATTATTATTAATGGTGAACTAACCTTGAATGGTATCAATTTAAAGGTCAGCGACTGCTATGGATGGAACATTTTGTCCCGGTTGTTGGATGTTGTGTTAGGCGACTTGAAGTTCGTCTGTGTATATAACTATTTAGATGATGCAGTTATTTATAGTCATACCTTTGAGGAGCATCTTGTCCATCTTCAACATATTTTACAAAGGTTGCATTCTGCTGGCCTCACCATTAGACCATCAAAAATTAAGTTGTGTAGGCAACAGATTTCCTTTTTAGGGCATTTGGTCTCTGGCAAAGGGGTCAGCATTGATCAAGATAGGACCAAAGTCTTGTGGGATTTCCCACCTCCCAAGAACAAGAAGGATGTAGCTCATTTTGACTGTATGGTGAATTTTTTCCGGAAGTTAACTGCCAAATTTGTGAGCTTGCAGCCTCCCTTAATGACCTTCGCAAGAAGAACAGTGAGTTTGCATGGGGAGGAAGCCAGCAGAGGGCGTTCGAGGACAGTAAAAGGGTGATTACCAACCTGCTGTTACTGGCTGTGCCCGACTTCAACAAAACCTCTGTGGTACAGACTGATGCTTCTCATACCGGGATGGCAGCAATGTTGCTTTAGGAGCACATAGGGAAGAGGCATCCTTTAGCCTATGGATCCTGGGAACTGACCACCTTGGAATCTAATTACTCTGTGCATGAATTGGAGGCTCTTGCCATAGTTTCGCATTGGAGAAATTTTGTTTCTACTTGTAGCACAAAGATTTTGTGCTAGAAACGGAAACCAAACCTTAAGATGGGACTTGGCCAGGTAGTGGAAGACAGACCGATTTGCCCTTTGAGTGGTGCGTATATCTGCATTCTGTTTCCAGGTGAAAGACATTAAAGGTTCCAGTTATGCAATCGCAGATGTCCTGAGTTGCATGTTCATGTAGGACTCCCAGGAAGAACAGGTCCCGGAAGGGGAGGTTAGTGCCGGAGCCATCTTGTCAGAACTGCCGAAATTATTTTGCAACCTTAAGGAGAAACAATCATAGGACCCGTTGTGGGGACCGGTTCATGAAAACTTGATGGCTAGGGTTTCTGTGCAGGGTTATTGCCTTAGGCAAGGTGTGTTGTGTAAGCAGGTTAGTGGAGACCAGCAGTGGAGAGTGTCCTTGCCTACTGAGTTGGTGCTACCATGACTCAGTACGTGGGGGTCACTTGGAGCTATACAAGACCTTAGCGAAGGTACGGGAAATTTTTACATGGCCATCTCTTTATTGTGACATCAGGCATTTAGTTCATCAATGTGACCTCTACAAAATGGCGAAACCTGATTCTGGGGTTTGTAGAGGCCTGTTGCAGTCTCAGAGGGAACAGTACCCACTTCACAGGGTGTTCATTGATTACACTGGCCTGTTACCCAGACCAAAATGGGCAACCGGTACATCCTGGTTGTGGTGGGCACCTTTTCCTGGTTCACTTGGTTGCTGCCTGCTTGTGGGATTACTGCTGAGATTACTACACAGCAATATGCAGCAACTCTCAAAGATGATAGCTTGGTTTTGGCCATCTAAATCACTGGTAAGTGATAATGTGCCCACCTTTCTCTCGCGAGTGTTTAAGGCACATAGTTTTAATCATTGTATTAAGCACATTACGACCACACTCTACTACCCTAAGTCATCTTTTGCGGAGAGGGTTAATAGGAATTTGAAGACCTCATTAACCATCTATCATGCCCACACCCAGAATAAATGGGGTACCACTCTCCCATGGATTTACCTGACCTTCAATACTGCAAAACAAGAGGCAACCGAGGGACCACCAGCCACGGTGATGTTCACATATACCATCAACTCTCCATTGTCTAATCTGTGGAGCATCAAAGATCTATTACCATCAGTCATTACTCTGGAAAGTCTCTGAGAGAATTGGCAACAGGCAAGGCAGAACATTCAATTAGCCCACCGGCGACAGCAACTGAGGTATAACAAGGGTCACAGGCCATTTGTGGAGAAGACTGGTGATCATGTCTTCATTCGTAACTTGGCGGCTCCTTCTAGTCAGGACAGAAGGGCAAGCTAAATCTCAAGTACAGGGGCCCTTGTCAGATCTGTAAGACTCTGAGCCCTGTTTATTTGCAAGTGAAGGAACTGGGATCTGGTAAGGTATTCCGATTTCACCTGAGCCAAGTCAAGCTTGCATGATCCACAAGAATAGGAGGGCGAGGTTGAGCCATGGCGGACTGGCACCAGCACCAGGTATGTTCATTATATCATTGCAATCTATTTTGGAGATTATATGTGATCTTTGGATATCGTGTGGCTTTCTTCTGAAACTTCCTGGCAGATTAAAACTATGTGCCAGACTGAGACTCGAACTCAGGACTTTTGCCTTTCGCGGGCAAGTGCTACCCAAGCAGGACTCACGCCCTGTCCTCACAGCTTTACTTCTGCCAGTACCTCGTCTCCTATCCTCCAAACTTTACAGAAGCTCTCCTGCGAACCCTGCAGAACTAGCACTCCTGAAAGAAAGCATCACTTGCCCGCGAAAGGCAAAAGTCCGAATTCGAGTCTTGGTCCGGCACACAGTTTTAATCTGCCGGAAGTTTCATATCAATGCACACTCCACTGCAGAGTGAAAATCTCATTCTTGAAGCATTCCCCACGCTGTGGCTAAGCCATGTCTCCGCAATATTCTTTCTTTTAGGAGGCCAGTTCTGCAGGGTTCGCAGGAGAGCTTCTGTAAAGTTTGGAGGGTAGGAGACAAGGTCCTGGTAGAAGTAAAGCTGTGAGGACAGGGCGTGTGTTGTACTTGGGTAGTTCAGTTGGTGGAGCACTTGCCCGGGAAAGGCAAAGGTCCCGAGTTCGAGTCTCGGTCCTGCACACAGTTTTAATCTGCCAGGAAGTTTCATATCAGGTCACACTCCGCTGCAGAATGAAAATCTCATTCTGGCTTTCTTCTGGGTTGGCGGGCTTCAAGGGTCAGCCACCAGTTTTCAAAAGAAAAACACTGTGAGACTTGGGAGAAAGGAGTGACGACTGCAACCAGGTGTGCCCTATCAGCATGGTATGCCGCGGAGTTGTATTGGTCAGGACTGTCTGTGTTTTGGGTCAGCTCGGATATCCAAGTTTCATGATTTCTATCAAGGAAAAGGTCCCTGAAGTAAAGTGGTTAAGCTGCTCGAGCCGCTGACTTGTACTGTGTGCAAACATCAAGCAAGTTGGCTGAGTGATGTGTTAAGAGGTGTTTTGCTCAAAAGATGATTGTGGAACTTACACAGCCATTAATTGAAAAGTATGTGGATGAGCTCCTTGTGAGCGGGTTAAATGTTGGCTTCGCAGAGAAGTCTTAGTTATAACTGTACTGGTTGTTCTCTAATTGATTATTAAGGGTGTTAAGTGCTTGAAAAATGCACCTAAATGATATTACTATTATCAATGAACTATCCTTAAACGGTTTCCATTTACAGGTCAGTGATTGCTGTGGACAGAACATTTTGTACACTTACATACATATGTCTGGTTCAAGGATTCTGTCCTGTATTTTTGTGTGTGTTTCAGAGAGTTACAATTGTCCTGTGTTTGTTAAAAGCTGCTGTAAGTGCCAATTCCTTGGTGGGGAGTGAGTTGTAACCCGCATCCAAGGTCCGGCTGTGTTTACGTAACCTGCCATGGCTGGATTGCTTTGGACGAAGACCCCATACCAAAAGTTTAGTATATCTTCCCTTTCCGCCAAGCCAGGTAAAACACGTTTTGTTATTTGACTGTGACTTTCAGATGTGAAAATAAATGGTTTTTTTGGTTACATAAAGATAGACCTGAAACTAAGTAAACGTTAGCAAATAGAGCAGGTGTAAAATAATTAAATTCTCTCTATTGATCGTCATGTAATTTTGGGCTAATTGCAGTGATCTGTCTCTGTAGTAATAGACAGTCCACAGTGCTTGTTGAGTCGATGTCATATCTCTATTTAAGTTACAGTGTAAGCTTTTGTTAAGTGTGGC
Source organism: Schistocerca gregaria (assembly GCF_023897955.1). NCBI lineage: Eukaryota > Metazoa > Arthropoda > Insecta > Orthoptera > Acrididae > Schistocerca > Schistocerca gregaria. The sequence continues at coordinate 798,028,544 of NC_064921.1, read as the reverse complement.
GAAGCCACGGCAATACTGTGTTTGCTGGTTGTTTCCCTCACTGATTTTATATGCGTTTTATGGTAATACTTGTTGGATTCTGGTAACTGCCTTGTTTCAATAAGAACTTATACTATGTAACTGCTGCATTGCACTGAAGATTGTGGGGAATTATCTGAAGGAACCTTATGTTAATAAATTAAGTATGTGTAAATCAAAGTACGACTATTAACCAAGATTCACAATCCTGTTTCCTGTCCTGATAATAATTGTGGTATCGATTGTGCAAGGTCGTATTAAAGGGGCCACATACCAGGTGGGTGTAACTGACAGCTGGTGTAGTCCTTCCGCCAGGTAATCCTTGCGGTTCAAAACAGCAGTGGTGGAACCTCTGTCCGCAAGTGGGATTATAAGGTCGGGATCAGTTTTTAAATGGTGGACTGTGGTTCTTTCTGAGAATGTACGGTTAGTTTGCATGTTGAGGGATTCGGGGAATGATGTTGAGTCAATTTTCGTGGTTAAGAAATTCTGCGAAGTTAACATAGTACGATTTGGAGCCACTGGGGGTGGATCACAGTTGGCTGACTCAGTTCACTCCTCCATCGAACCACGATCCACCCCCACTGCCCTTAAATCACCCTCTCTTAAGTTTCCAGAATTTCTTAACTTCGAACCATGTCTCACCATCTTTCCCCTAATCCCTCAACATACAAATTAATCTTACATCCACAGAAAGAACAGTAGTCCCCCATTTAAAAACTGATCCTGACCTTATGATCCCACCTGTAGACAAAGGTTCCACAACTGTTGTTTTGAAATGTAAGGATTACCTGGCAGAAGGACTCCACCAGCAGTCACACACATCCACTTGCAAACCTTGCCACCATGACCCCAATCCAGAAATCCAGCAGGATCTCCAGTCCTTCCTAAAATCCTTAGGCCCATCCCAGAACCTCTCCCCAGTGTCCATATCTCTGCTCACCCCTACCACTCCCTGCACTCCTACCGTCTACATGCTTCCTAAAGTCCATAAACCCAACTACGCTGGACGCCCCATTGTGGCTGGTGACTGTGCCCCCACTGAGAGAATCTCTGCTCTCGTATAGAAACACAGTCAGCCTATTACCTGGAACCTACCTTTTGATATGAAAGATACCAAACATTTCCTTCATGGACTCTCCACAGTTCCTGTCCCTTTACCACAAAGTGCCCTGCTCGTCATTATTGATGCCACCTCCCTTTACACCAACATCCCTAAAGCCCATGGCCTTACCACTGTTATATACTACCTTTCCCAATGCCCAATCATTTCAGACCAACAACCTCCTTCCTAGACACCATGACCAACTGTATACTCACTCACACTTATTTCAGCTTTGAAGGCATTACCTACAAATATATCTGGGGTATGGCTATGGGCAACTGCATGGGACTGTCCTAAGCCAACCTATTCATGTGCCATCTAGTGGAAACCTTCCTAAAAACCCAGAATCCTAAACTCCTCAACTGTTTCAGATTCATTGACGACAACATTGCGATCTGGATCAAGGGTGAGGACACCCTATCCACATTCCTCCAGAACCTCGACAGCTTATCCCCCATTTGCTTCACATGGTCCTACTCAACCCAACAAACCAACTTCCCAGATGTTGACCTCCACCTCAAAGATGGCTACATCAGTACCTCTATCCATATGAAACCTACTAACCACCAGCAATACCTCCACTTTGACAGCTGCCACCCATTCATAACGGCCTTGCTGTGTTGGTACTGCGAATGGCTGAAAGCAAGGGGAAACTACGGCCGTAATTTTTCCTGAGGGCATGCAGCTTTACTGTATGATTAAATCATGATGGCGACCTCTTGGGTAAAATGTTCCGGAGGTAAAGTAGTCCCCCATTCGGATCTCCGGGCGGGGACTACTCAAGAGGATGTCGTTATCAGGAGAAAGAAAACTGGCGTTCTACGGATCGGAGCGTGGAATGTCAGATCCCTTAATCGGGCAGGTAGGTTAGAAAATTTAAAAAGGGAAATGGATAGGTTAAAGTTAGATATTGTGGGAATTAGTAAAGTTCGGTGACAGGAGGAACAAGACTTCTGGTCAGGTGACAACAGGGTTATAAACACAAAATCAAATAGGGGTAATGCACGAGTAGGTTTAATAATGAATAGGAAATTAGGAATGCGGGTAAGCTACTACAAACAGCATAGTGAACACATTATTGTGGCAAAGATAGATACGAAGCCCACACCTACTACAGTAGTACAAGTTTATATGCCAACTAGCTCTGCAGAAAAGGAAGAAATTGAAGAAATGTATGATGAAATGAAAGAAATTATTCAGATAGTGAAGGGAGACGAAAATTTATTGGTCATGGGTGACTGGAATTCGAGTGTGGGAAAAGGGAGAGAAGGAAACGTAGTAGGTGAATATGGATTGGGGCTAAGAAATGAAAGAGGAAGCCACCTGGTAGAATTTTGCACAGAGCACAACTTAATCATAGCTAACACTTGGTTTAAGAATAATGAAAGAAGGTTGTATATAAAGAACAACCCTGGAGATACTAAAAGGTATCAGATAGATTATATTGTGGTTAAGACAGAGATTTAGGAACCAGGTTTTAAATTGTAAGACATTTCCAGGGGCAGATGTGGACTCTGACCACAATCTATTGGTTATGACCTGTAGATTAAAACTGAAGAAATTGCAAAAAGATGGCAATTTAAGGAGATGGGACCTGGACAAACTGAAAGAACCAGAGGTTGTACAGAGTTTCAGAGAGAGCATAAGGGAACAATTGACAGGAATGGGGGAAAGAAATATAGTAGAAGAAGAATGGGTAGCTCTGAGAGATGAAGTAGTGAAGGCAGCAGAGGATCAAGTAGGTAGAAAGACGAGGGCTAGTAGAAATCCTTGGGTAACAGAACAAATATTGAATTTAATTGATGAAAGTAGAAAATATAAAAATGCAGTAAATGAAGCAGGCAGAAAGGAAGACAAACGTCTCAAAAATGAGATCGACAGGAAGTGCAAAATGGTTAAGCAGGTATGGCTAGAGGACAAATGTAAGGATGTAGAAGCTTATCTCACTAGGGGTAAGATAGATACTGCCTACAGGAAAATTAAAGAGACCTTTGGAGATAAGAGAATTACTTGTATGAACATCAAGAGCTCAGATGGGAACCCAGTTCTAAGCAAAGAAGGGAAAGCAGAAAGGTGGAAGGAGTATATAGAGGGTCTATACAAAGGCAATGTACTTCAGGACAATATTATGGAAATGGAAGAGGATGTAGATGAAGACGAAATGGGAGATATGATACTGTGTGAAGAGTTTGACAGAGCAGTGAAAGAGCTGAGTCGAAACAAGGCCCCCGGAGTAGACAACATTCCATTGGAACTACTGACAGCCTTGGGAGAGCCAGTCCTAACAAAACTCAACAATCTGGTGAGCAAGATGTATGAAACAGCCGAAATACACTCAGACTTCAAAAAGAATATAATAATTCCAATCCCAAAGAAAGCAGGTGTTGACAGATGTGAAAATTACCGAACAATCAGTTTAATAAGCCACAGCTGCAAAATACTAACACGAATTCATTACAGACGAATGGAAAAACTAGTAGAAGCCGAACTCGTGAGGCGATACTGACCTTACGACTTATCTTAGAAGAAATATTAAGGAAAGGCAAACCTACGTTTCTAGCATTTGTAGACTTAGAGAAAGCTTTTGACAATGTTGACTGGAATATACTCTTTCAACTTCTAAAGGTGGCAGGGGTAAAATACAGGGAGCGAAGGCTATTTACAATTTGTACAGAAACCAGATGGCAGTTTTAAGAGTCAAGGGACATGAAAGGGAAGCAGTGGTTGGGAAGGGAGTGAGACAGGGTTGTAGCCTCTCTCTGATGTTATTCAATCTGTATATTGAGCAAGCAGTAAAGGAAACAAAAGAAAAATTTGGAGTAGGTATTAAAATCCATGGAGAAGAAATAAAAACTTGGAGGTTCGCCGATGACATTGTAATTCTGTCAGAGACAGCAAAGTGCTTGGAAGAGCAGTTGAATGGAATGGATAGTGTCTTGAAAGGAGTATATAAGATGAATATCAACAAAAGCAAAACGAGGATATTGGAATGTAGTCGAATTAAGTCAGGTGATTCTGAGGGAATTAGATTAGGAAATGAGACACTTCAAGTAGTAAAGGAGTTTTGCTATTTGGGGAGCAAAATAACATATGATGGTCGAAGTAGAGAGGATATAAAATGTAGACTGGCAATGACAAGGAAAGTGTTTCTGAAGAAGAGAAATTTGTTAACATTGAGTATAGATTTAAGTGTCAAGAAGTCATTTCTGAAAGTATTTGTATGGAGTGTAGCCATGTATGGAAGTGAAACATGGACGATAAATACACTCCTGGAAATTGAAATAAGAACACCGTGAATTCATTGTCCCAGGAAGGGGAAACTTTATTGACACATTCCTGGGGTCAGTTACATCACATGATCACACTGACAGAACCACAGGCACATAGACACAGGCAACAGAGCATGCACAATGTCGGCACTAGTACAGTGTATATCCACCTTTCGCAGCAATGCAGGCTGCTATTCTCCCATGGAGACGATCATAGAGATGCTGGATGTAGTCCTGTGGAACGGCTTGCCATGCCATTTCCACCTGGCGCCTCAGTTGGACCAGCGTTCGTGCTGGACGTGCAGACCGCGTGAGACAACGCTTCATCCAGTCCCAAACATGCTCAATGGGGGACAGATCCGGAGATCTTGCTGGCCAGGGTAGTTGACTTACACCTTCTAGAGCACGTTGGGTGGCACGGGATACATGCGGACGTGCATTGTCCTGTTGGAACAGCAAGTTCCCTTGCCGGTCTAGGAATGGTAGAACGATGGGTTCGATGACGGTTTGGATGTACCGTGCACTATTCAGTGTCCCCTCGACGATCACCAGAGGTGTACGGCCAGTGTAGGAGATCGCTCCCCACACCATGATGCCGGGTGTTGGCCCTGTGTGCCTCGGTCGTATGCAGTCCTGATTGTGGCGCTCACCTGCACGGCGCCAAACACGCATACGACCATCATTGGCACCAAGGCAGAAGCGACTCTCATCGCTGAAGACGACAGGTCTCCATTCGTCCCTCCATTCACGCCTGTCGTGACACCACTGGAGGCGGGCTGCACGATGTTGGGGTGTGAGCGGAAGACGGCCTAACGGTGTGTGGGACCGTAGCCCAGCTTCATGGAGACGGTTGCGAATGGTCCTCGCCGATACCCCAGGAGCAACAGTGTCCCTAATTTGCTGGGAAGTGGCGGTGCGGTCCCCTACAGCACTGCGTAGGATCCTACGGTCTTGGCGTGCATCCGTGCGTCGCTGCGGTCCGGTCCCAGGTCGACGGGCACGTGCACCTTCCACCGACCACTGGCGACAACATCGATGTACTGTGGAGAGCTCACGCCCCACGTGTTGAGCAATTCGGCGGTACGTCCACCTGGCCTCCCGCATGCCCACTATACGCTCTCGCTCAAAGTCCGTCGACTGCACATACGGTTCACATTCACACTGTCGCGGCATGCTACCAGTGTTAAAGACTGCGATGGAGCTCCGTATGCCACAGCAAACTGGCTGACACTGACGGCGGTGGTGCACAAATGCTGCACAGCTAGCGCCATTCGACGGCCAACACTGCGGTTCCTGGTGTGTCCGCTGTGCCGGGCGTGTGATCATTGCTTGTACAGTCCTCTCGCAGTGTCCGGAGCAAGTATGGTGGGTCTGACACACCGGTGTCAATGTGTTCTTTTTTCCATTTCCAGGAGTGTAGTTTGGACAAGAAGAGAATAGAAGCTTTCGAAATGTGGTGCTACAGAAGAATGCTGAAGATTAGATGGGTAGACCACATAACTAATGAGGAAGTATTGAATAGGATTGGGGAGAAGAGAAGTTTGTGGCACAACGTGACGAGAAGAAGGGATCGGTTGGTAGGACATGTTCTGAGGCATCAAGTGATCACAAATTTAGCATTGGGGGGCAGCATTAAGGGTAAAAATAGTAGAGGGAGACCAAGAGATGAATACACTAAGCAGATTCAGAAGGATGTAGGTTGCAGTAGGTACTGGGAGATGAAGAAGCTTGCACAGGATAGAGTAGCATGGAGAGCTGCATCAAACCAGTCTCAGGACTGATGACCACAACAACAACAACCCATTCATACCAAGGAGTCCCTTCCATATGGACTAGCCACCCATGGTTAATGCATCTGCAGTGATTAGCAGTCCCTTTCTAAATATACCGAACGTCTCATTGAAGCCTTCATAGACTGTAATTATCCTCCCAATCTTATACAAAAATGAATCTCCAGTCTTTCATAACCTCCCGAAGTCTCACCATCTGGCCACAGAGGAGCATTTCCCCCATAACTCAGTACCACCCAGGACTGGAGCAACTGAATTACATTCTCTGTCAAAGTTTCAACTACCTCTCATCATGCCCTGAAATGAGGTATGCCCTGCCCATTATCCTTCCCACTTCTCCGAAAGTGGTATTTTGCAATCCACTGAACCTACACAATATACTCATCCATCCCAACACAACCCTTGCTCCCAACTGCTTACTTCATGGCTCATATCTGTGTAACAGACCTAGATGCAAGACCTGTCCCATACATCGTCCGACCACCACTTAATCCAGTCCGGCCACAAACATCCCATCCAAGGCAGGGCTATCTGTGAAACCACTCATGTAATCTACAAGCTATGCTGCAACCACTGTGCTGCATTCTATGTGAGCATGACAACCAACAAACTGTCTGTCCACATGAATGGCCACCAGCAAACTGTGGCCAAGATACAAGTGGACCACTCCATTATTGAGAATGCTGCCCAACACTGACTGCTTCACAGCATGTGCCATATGGATCCTTCCCACCAACAACAGCTATTCTGAATTGTGCAGATGGGAACTCTCCTTGCATTGTATCCAGTGTTCCCGTAACATTCCTGGCCTCAACCTTGATTATCTCATCTATCCACCCTCTTCCCAGCAGTGCAAAGTCCTCATTCCACCAACACATCTTGTCTCTTTAATTCTCTCCTTTTCCACTAACCCCCCTCCAACCCCCCCCCCCCTTCCCTCCCGACTGCACCTAGCTGCCCTATCCTCTCTCCATCTCATTCTTGTGGGCATTTCATTATTCCCCACACCTACCCTGCTATCCCCACTTCTACCCTGCCATCCATCCCCCTCCCCACCCAGTTGCCACTCCCAACATGCACTGTTGCTTTTGCTCGCAGTGTGGCTTCTGCTGCCAGAGGCTGCAGTCATGTGTTTGTAAGTTGCATTTACATGTGTGTGTGTGTGTGTGTGTGTGTGTGTGTGTGTGTGTGTGTGTGTGTGTGGTCCATTTTCAAATAGGGCTTCGTTTGCTGAAAGCTTATTTTGTGACATTGTTTTTGTTGTGCCTATCTGTGACACAGCATCTCCGCTGTATGGTAAGTAGCAACTTTACTTTTCATAATATTGTTACATTCCATCACACACACACCCAGAGTGTTATCCCATAATGTACTTTTACAGGACATGAGATGTACTTACACAAAAAGCTACTTAAAAATTAATTCAAATTAAATATTGTAAAATGCACTGAAACAGGGTACCCAAAAGAAATTGCACTTATTACTGTTTCAAATTTATTTGCTTACATTTTAAGCACAAACCTTCAATTCCCTTGCACTAGTACACTTGGGTTAACTCTAATTCAGTTTTTCACAGCATTGTTTAAATTCATCTTTGAGATCTTTGACAGTGCCTCTGTAGTTTTTTTCTTCATCTCAGCAACACCAGTCTCTTATCATTCCAGAAAACAAAAAGTCTCAACAAGCAAGATTGGGTGTGAATGGGGGTTACATAGCGGTGATCATACCAGTTTTTATCAAGAATTGCTGTACAGACATGACTGTGTGAGCAGGGGCACTGCCATGATGGAAAAACCAGTCACCCAGCTGCCACAAATGAGGCTGCTTCTGCTGCACAGTAGTGTGCAACCTTTTCAAAAGATTCATTTAGAAAGTTTGGTTAACTGTCTGACCCTGTGGAACAAGCTCTCAAGGGACAACTCTCCTCACACTCAAAAAACAAATCAGCAATGTTTTAATGCTTGATTACATCTGACAAGCATTCTGGGGTGATGCAAACTTGAAATCTTCTACTGGCTTGATTGTTGCTTTGGTTCAGTATTCCATAGCACCAACTGTCATCAACTGTGATTTTTTTTTTCCTTTCGGTAAAAAAAAGTTTTTTGATCATTTTGGGACTGCTCTTTCAAAGCTCAGCATGTTTCCACACAATCTTGTTTTTGCTCAGCAGTCAGCAGTCATGGCACAAATTTGGCAGCCACCTCTGTCATTCACAAATATTTTGTCACAATTTGCTGCACTGAACTCAAAGTCATTCCCAACAGATCCATAATTTCTTCAATGTCCATCATCAATCTTCATTGATGATTGTAGAAATGTTTTCAACATTTCCATGTGTTCAGGCTGTGGAAGGATGACCATATGAGGTATGTCATCAATTGACATTTCATCATTTTTGAAACAGAAAGAAAAATTCAAACATTTGAGTTTCCCCATAGCATAACCCTTGCACACCATTTTTAACATTTCAAGAGTTTCTGTTCCACTTTTTCTGAACAAAAACCAGAATTTTACTGCTGCACAATGTTCATGAAAAACAGCCATTGCAAAACTGACAACCAAACAAAACAGTTGTCACTATAAATTCCCACAAAACTTGTCCTTACCTCCTTCAGTGACAGCACTGACTCTGGAAAATTCACTCTATGCACTCCTAGTGGCAAAATAGTGTACTATAAAAGCTCTGCCCAGGAAAAAATTACCATAGTTCAGTTTCTTTTGGGTGTTCCCTAATACGAGCTGCTGCTGTGTGATTCAAAATGTATCACTTGAAGATACATGGTAAATTGTATAAATAAATATAACCAAAGGAAAACAACAATTATTTCTGCTTCCTGAAAAATTATGAAACTCTGGTATACAACTTTCTTTGAGGAACACTTTGATGTTTATGCTGAACAGTCTGAACACAAAAATACTGAACTGCAACAGTAACTATTATCTGCTGTCACCTTGTTCAATCCTTATGTGAAGAATGAGAAGTTTTAACATGATAAAGGTAAAGCTGGCTTCAACCCAAAGGTAGTTTTGAATGCCGCAGTGATTTATTTAGCCATGTTTCTAATAGAAGTGGATGTCCTGTCTTCCTCCAACCTTCAAACTGACTTAACCCAGTCACTTACAGGGGGATATAAAGTTTAGTGTAGACTTCAAACCATGGTGCAACTCACATACAAAAAAAAATTGCCAGGGGTGAAAGATGTGATAAAATGACAAATAAAAATTCTAAGACTGACAGATTTTTTTCGAAAACAAGTAATTATTCAGCATGATTGACTCACACTGATGTGTTTCAAAACAATAAAAGAGGTACAAATAGAAAATTCGCAAACAAAAATGCTAGAGATAAAAGTCAAACATGGAATTAGATTACATCATATAATTACCACTTTATTGGATTCGTACCCAGGGGTACTCTCCTCCATTAAGAACATTATTAAAAGCTTTAAGGTAAATATTTATACATGAAGATTGGTCACACAAAGAAAAAAATTCATTGAATACAGGTCACAATCTTCGATGTTCCTGTTTCATCTTTAAGCTGTTGTATACCTATTTCCTATTGACATTGCCTACAAACTAAAATTTACATAAATTTTGTGTATCAGAGCCACACAAGAAAGCTGCCCAGCAATTCCAGTGAACAGCTGAGGTAAAGTGAATCCCATGATAGATAGCTGGTTGTGTTCATTTCTAGGAAATGACAGATGGAAATTATCATTTCAGTATGAGTGAAAGTTCAGAATGAAATCAGAAACAGCTTTTTCTTTTCAGATGAGTTATCAATAAAGTATAGAGTTCCTCAGGCCTTGATACAGGGCCTGTAACTCTTTCTGATTTATGTAGATGACCTTGTTAAACACATCCTCCAAAAAATTGCTCTATTTGTTCATGATACTAGTGCATTACTCTGCATCTAGCATAGAAATTATGGAGTTAGCAACAGAAAACTTTATGTCAAGATTGTTGAGGGTTACTGGAAGCAAACTAGCTCTAAATTGTAAAAAAAGACATCAAACAATAGAAAGTCCACATTGGAATAACAACAATATTATGGAAAGGATAGACTGCTGTTCACCACCAAGATGACAAGTTGAGTTGCAGACAGACACAATGAAAAGACTGATACATTTAAGCTTTAGGCCAAAGTCTTCTTCAGAAAGGAGAAAAAACACACACACACAATCACACAGCAATCACACCTCATACTCACATGACTGCTTGCTTCTGCCATTCCGGTCTGACTGCAACAGAAATGTGTTCAATGAGATCAACAGTTCTGAGCAGGGAGGGAGAAGGGAAGTGATAACAGGGTACAGATGGGTGAAAAGGAATTGGCACTGCCTCTCGGAGCATGCGGAGACTAGTGATGGCAGGATAAGCCTGACAGGAGCAGTGTTGGGAGACTGTGATGGAGGGAGAGATGGGGGAAAGGCAGGGAGCAGAAAGGAGAGCAGCATGGAAGGGGAAAAGACTAGTGCATGTGCTGGCAGAGAGCAGCACATGATTAGGGTGAGGGAAGGTGAATTGTGAGGAGGTGACAGGACAGAGGGGGGAGAGGGGGGTGGGAGAGACAGGTGAGTGCCAGTTGTGGGGACTGTAGGTCACCACACATTGATGCTGGGACGATTTTGGAAGCAGAGAATTTATTGTACGGATAATTTCCATAAGTTAGCTGTGGAGAAGAGGATCCAGCTGGCCCAAGTTGTGAAGCAGCCATTGAAATCAAGTATGCTATGACTGGCTGCATATTGTGCCACAGCATGGTCAACCAAGAACTTGGCCACAGTTTGTGGTGGCCATTCATCCTCGTTGACAGCTGGTTGGTAGGCATACCTATACAAAAAGCAGAACAATGATTGCAGCAGAGCTGGTGTATAACATGCTTGCTTTCACGGGGGCCCAACCTCTGGTGAGGTAGGATAAGCCAGTGACAGGCCTTGTGTAGGAAATGCTGGGTGGGTGGATTGGGCCGGTGTTGCACCTGGTCTTCCACAAGGACATGATACAATATAGGAAGGGTGGGGAGGATGTTGGTTAGGCTGCTCCTAATTTCAGTGTATGATGACAAATAATCAAAGCCCTGACAGAGGATGTGATTCATTTGTCACAGTCTGGAGTGATAAAGGGGGCACTCCTCTGTAGCTGGCTCTTGGGCGAGGTGGGAGGATTGGGGGCATCTCCCAACACACACCCAATCCACCTCCTCCTCCCCCCCCCCCCCCCCCCATCCCTCCAGGAAATATGTTTGTGGACTAGATGTAAGTGCTAGTGTCTGTGAAGGCTTTTGTGAGGCCTTCAGCATACCGAGCAAGGGAGCTCCCGTCATTGCAGATACGCCTTCAGCGGGTGGCCGGGCTGTGTAGGAGGGTTTTCTGGTATGGAAGAGATAATAGCTGCCAAAATGCAGTTTGTTGGTTCCTTTAATGTGGACCCCATGCACCCAACTTCTACATGATCTCCAAAATCTGCAAACCCAACAATCCTGATGCCCCACTGAAGCTGGTTAATGTGCTCCAACTGATAGGATTGACAAACAGCTGCAACCCACTGCTCAAACTCTACCCTCCCACATCAGTCTTTTCCATTGTGCCTGTCTACAACTCAACTTGACATCTTTATGGTCAGTGGCAATCTATCCTTTTCCTAATATTGTTGAAAAAGAACTGAGTCAGTATTAACTTATCAAAGAGATGAAAAATTTATCCAGCACAGTTAAAAGAAGGATTGTAAAAAATGTTTGTAATACAAAATTTTTGGGTCTATTGGTTTGGTAGCAGTCACCCCATAAAATAATTTCTCAACTGTGCACTGCGGTCTGACGTTATTGAAAGTTGCATCAAGTTAAGACACATTGGCACTGGAATACTATGCACAGTTCCATTCACTTCTTTGATGCAGACTAATTTTTTGAGGAAATGCTATTCTGAGCATAAATGTACTTACAATCAAAAAGAGCACTGAGGATAATTCTTGGAATTAAAAAACTGGAATCTTGTAAACCTAGTTTTACTGATCCTGGCATTTCAAATGTCCCGTGTTTGATTATCCATGAATCAATGATCTTCACCAATGACTATTACTAAAAAGTAGTGAACTATCGCAGAATCCAGGTACCAGAGAACAGTCAAATATGCACCAGAAGTTTTCCAGAACTTCACACTGAGACACCACCCTCTACTGTAGCATGTTGGGGGTGTAATGTTCACTATGGGTGGTGGGAGCTGTTTTGGTGTTTGTCAGGAGGCACTAGACTCCCATCTGGGGTGTTCTGGGTTTGGATGATGGTGAGAGGGGCAGGAAGACATTGAAGCAGGTTGCAGAGAAGCTGACAATGCACAGAACAGTTATTCATACCTCCATCTGATTTGGATAATTATATGGGTGCGCCCTCATCTCTGGCATAGTGTGATGTCATCGCATAATATTTCCTCTTGGCACAGTAGCCAAGGTGGGTGTCGAAAACAGCCTGTGGCATACACATGCTGCAAGGTAGTGAAGGTGTCTTACACTTAGTTGACAGTGTCTTAGTGGTGTGACGGCAGGTATTGCCACCCAGGGAGAGGAACCCTAGACTGTGGGCTGTGGCGCTGTGTCATAGTTACGGCAAGGCTGCGTTCATAGAATTTGTGGCAACATCTGACACATAGGAGGTGCCGAGGATGTCCCTGCCCTGCTGATGACCTACTCAGCTGGACTGGGGGTTTAAACACAGCTGTCCAGTGCTGACAGTGAGGAAGACACTGTGTTTCTGTTCCATGTGTGAAATGTCTCTGACACAGGCCTGTGACTGAGTGTTGACTGTTGAAATACGGTGATGGGTAGAACTGTAAAAGCTTCCTACAAGTTGCCCAGCATCCCAGGCCATTGATGTGTGGCATCTCAGCATGAAACAACTTGCTGCTAATAATATGGCAAGTTGTTGTCCACAGCAGACTCCTAGTTACAACTATGGGCTGTGACTGTGTTGTAGTCCATTAATCTTCTTCCCTCCTTAAGAAAAATCCAGCCCTCCAGATTGCTGCTGGCTGAAACAGAATCACTATATATTACAATTGTTGTTATGGTTCACATCCTCCATCTTGAGACTGTGGTAAACACTGCTGAATAACCTTTGTCACATGGTGTCCCCTTCTTCTCTGCACACAGTTCACTATTTCACAACAGAGAGACTGTGGGTCACTGTTTGCACTATTTTCACTTCAACTTGAACTCTCAATCTGTAGTCTTGTTAAAACTTCACCATCCCACATTGTGGGAAAGGAATAGAGATTAGGAAGCCATCCTTAAGTGTAGCCTCACTAGTCTTCTCACTTAATAATTCATGCTAAACTTCATATCCCTCACTTTCTCATATTATACATATCACATACCTCACATAATTAATCAGGAAAACTTGAAAAAAATTCTCATATACATCCTTACGTGGCATTCTGCATTAACCTACACAAGCAATATAACATGCTCTCAGGCTCTAAAACCAAAAGTCAGGCACTTCTTGACCTGTACAACTCATGTATATTAATCTACATGCACTCTACCCTTTTGCCTTGTCTAACAAATGGGGAAAAGTATTCAAAAAAGAAAGGAGTCAGTGGTAGTGTTGCTATGGTTGCATTTGCAGATGCATTGATAGGAAAAAACTCTATGATTCAATGAATCCATGACACCCCCATAACACAAATTTCATCCTCAAAATACATCAATAAACACACATAACTCTTCATCATCTCCCATTAAAAATTTTGTATACTTCACATTAAACCTCAATATCTCAACTCAAACTTACCTCTCACGCCAAGGGACTATAAGTACCCATTGGCCCTGCTTCACAAAGCCCTTAAATACCACAGACCTACTAGCTGGGACACAGTCACTTTTTAGCTTCCCTCCTGTGCTCTTAATACATCTCTGAAGCTTCATAAAACTTTCCCTAGTGCCCAATGCATTCTCCTGTAATGTCAAATATCTAGCTTGTACAGATATCATTGGCAGGTTTTCTGCTATCATATGTTCTGTATCTCGGCAGACCTGGAGTGGTTTAATTAACAAAGTCAAGGCCAATGACTCATCTTGCATCTGTGTGCTGTCTCAGCATATTTCTGCTTTGGTTCAATGTTGCATGATACAAAGGCAGGAAATTATAATCATCTGATGCTGTTATGACACCCACACCATGTTCTACTCTATCAGTGCCGTACAACCTCTGCTTACATCTGCCTCAGATCTTTGAACTGAATAACATTCACTATTGTTCTGGTGGTCATACTGTTAGAATATCCTATCTCCTAGTACTATGTTACTACATTCTGCGCAACAAAACATCTGTGTTTCTCACTAAATGAAATATACTGAGTTTCAATTATTCTTTTATCTCACCTAAAAAATTCTTTAATATATTATCTGAACCCACACTTCTGCTATTTCCAGTATATATTCTACTTTACGAAATTCCTACTTGCAAGAAAAACTGTATGGCTATTCTGCCTATTTCTGCACTTTCTTAGCACCTACTGTTTCCTACATCTAATGCCAGCTGCTTCCAGCCCTCGCTAGAGTAACGTCCTTTTTGGTAGCATGGTCAACAAATTACATCATACAGCATGGTGCACTGGGCTGTCTGTCCCAGTAAAATGCACTGACTGCATGTTACCGAGTTAATGGTTCAGCTTTCACATCTTTACCAACCATTACAACTAAAACAATGAAAAAAAAAAAAAAAAAAAGGATACACGGACCCCAGAAGTGAAAATCTAAAATCTGGGTTGCTGAAGTGTTCTTGACCCTCTTCTTATGTGTTTAGATCTGAGTCACAAGATTCACATGTGACCTGTCACCTGACACGTCATGTGTTGATTTACCTTTAATATATTATTGTGGGAGGAAAAATGTTATCTACTCTAATTATGAAATGATATCAGTATTTCATCATTGACTGTCTTGTATTTGTTTCAGTGAGTGTACAGATCATCATTATTTCATAACTTAGAGCAGCCAGAATATAAATTAAATATAACATCCACCTTGAAGGCTCGACAAGAAGTCAGTGGCATTTCATTTTAGAGGCTCCTTTGTTCATTGCTGTTTACATTCTTGGAGAGGGAGTCTGTTCCTTGACAGTCAAAAAACCACCAAGCCACAACACCAAAACATAAAAGGCCCCACCCACAGCAGGTAAAGATGTTTACTCGGCATCATGCCTTGCTGTTCAACTCTGCACAAACATGAAACAAAACAATCGGACACAGGATGTGTTTCACAAATTAGCCTCTTCCTAATACTACTTTACTATTTTTTCATGATCATCTCTCCTTGCCATAAATTGGTAGCACGAAATGTCATTTGCCTAAACAGCCCTACATTACCACTTACATATGTTGCTGACCCAGTTCAGTCACCACTGAACTCTCCACCTGCTTCAGTCATCAGCATGAAGTGTACCTTCCTCTTGATCTGCAAGCCTTCCCACTTTTGACACCAATAATGTACTGAGTTCAAGGTGCAATGAGCAGCACTGGGTGGTGGGAGCTGTTTCGGTGCTTTTCAGGAGGCGTTTGACTTCCATGTGGGACTTCCTGGTTCAGATAATGGCGAGGGAAATGACATAAGGATACAGAATGTAGTGGATTAGAAAGAGGGCTGGAGAGAAACATGAGTATGAACAAATCGGTGTGCCAGGAGAGGTACTTGTAGAAAACAGCCTGCAGGATACACACGCCACAAGCCAGCGAAGCTGTAGCCAGCTGCGTCCAAGCGGTGCGATGACAGGCAGTTGAAGGGAGATGAAACCAGGACAGTGGCAGCGGTGCTGCAGTAGTCTTCTGCTGCAGATTCTGAGTTGCTTTAGCAAAATCATGGCAAGAAGGGAATGAAAAAGAGTAACAGACATTTAGTTACCATGGAGCAGTGAGGTGTATGCTGTCGCTGTACATATGTTTTAACACTGTGGTGACAGTTTGACAAAGTCCCAAAGTAATTTCAGTGACACAAGTACAAACACACACACACAAACAAACAAACATGCACACACACACACACACACACACACACACACACACACACACACACACACACACACAAAATAAGACACTTCATGAAGGAATTATCTGAAAGGGACAGCATGAACAGATAAACAAATGATTAAAATTTCAGAAAAACTGGATGATTTATTTAAGAGACAGTGTTTCACAAATTGAGCAAGCGAATAAGATTTTGGTACACTCCTTGCCTTTATGCAACCAATTATTGGGCGTAGTACTGATTGATAGTGTTGCTGGCTGTTCTCTTGGGGGATGTCATTCCACATTCTGTCCAATTGTTGTGTCAGATTGTCAAAATCCTGAGCTGGTTGGTGGGTCATGCCTATAATGCTCCGAATGTTCAGAATTGGGGAGAGATCCAGCAGCCATGCTAGACAAGGTAGGGTTTGGGAAGTGAGAAGACAAGCAGTAAAAACTTTTGTCAGTTGCAGGCAGGCATTATCTTGCCAAAATGTAAGCCCAGGATTGATTGCCAGAAGGGCAACAAAACGGCGCATAGAATATCATCAACTTACAATGTGGTGTAAGAGTGTTATGGATGACAACCAAAGGGGTCCTGTTATGAAAAGAAATAGCACCCCGTACCATCACTCCTTGTTGTTGAGCCATATGGCGGGCAACAGTCTGGTTGGTATCCCACTGCTGTCCAGGGCGTCTCCATACAAGTCTTTGGCCTGGGATCTTGTTGACTAGAGTGCAATGTTGTTGTTGTTGTTTTGTTGTTGTGGTCTTCAGTCCTGAGACTGGTTTGATGCAGCTCTCCATGCTACTCTATCATGTGCAAGCTTCTTCATCTCCCAGAACCCACTGCAACCCACAATCTTCTGAATCTGCTTAGTATAGTCATCTCTTGGTCTCCCTCTACGATTTTGACCCTCTACGCCGCCCTCCAATACTAAATTGGTGATCCCTTGATGCCTCAGAACATGTCCTACCAACCGATCCCTTCTTCTGGTCAAGTTGTGCCACAAACTTCTCTTCTCCCCAATCCTATTCAATACTTCCTCATTAGTTATTGTAATCTTCAGCATTCTTCTGTAGCACCACATTTCGAAAGCTTCTATTCTCTTCTTGTCTAAACTATTTATTGTCCATGTTTCACTTCCATACATGGCTACACTCCATACAAATACTTTCAGAAATGACTTCCTGACACTTAAATCTATACTCGATGTTCACAAATTTCTCTTCTTCAGAAACGCTTTCCTTGCCATTGCCAGTCTACATTTTATATCCTCTCTACTTCGACCATCATATGTTATTTTGCTCCCCAAATAGCAAAACTCCTTTACTACTTGAAGTGTCTCATTTCCTAATCTAATTCCCTCAGCATCACCTGACGTAATTCGACTACATTCCATTATCCTCGTTTTGCTTTTGTTGATGTTCGTCTTATATACTCCTTTCAAGACACTATCCATTCCGTTCAACTTCTCTTCCAAGTCCTTTGCTGTCTCTGACAGAATTACAATTACAATATCATCGGCGAACCTCAAAGTTTTTATTTCTTCTCCATGGATTTTAATACCTACTCCAAATTTTTCTTTTGTTTCCTTTACTGCTTGCTCAATATACAGATTAAATAGCATCAGGGAGAGACTACAACCCTGTCTCACTACCTTCCCAACCACTGCTTCCCTTTCATGTCCCTCTTATAACTGCCATCTGGTTTCTGTACAAATTGTAAATAGCCTTTCGCTCACTATATTTTACCCCTGCCACCTTCAGAATTTGAAAGAGAGTATTCCAGTCAACATTGTCAAACGCTTTCTCTAAGTCTACAAATGCTAGAAACGTAGGTTTGCCCTTCCTTAATCTTCTAAGATAAGTCATAAGGTCAGTATTGCCTCACGTGTTCCAATATGTCTACAGAATCCAAACTGATCTTCCCCGAGTTCGGCTTTTACTAGTTTTTCCATTCGTCTGTAAAGAATTCGTGTTAGTATTTTACAGCTGTGACTTATTAAACTGATAGTTTGGTAATTTTCACATCTGTCAACACCTGCTTTCTTTGGGATTGGAATTATTATATTCTTCTTGACGTCTGAGGGTATTTCGCCTGTCTCATACATCTTGCTCACCAGATGGTAGAGTTTTGTCAGGACTGGCTCTCCCAAGGCCGTCAGTAGCTCCAATGGAATGTTGTCTACTCCAGGGGCCTCGTTTCGACTCAGGTCTTTCACTGCTCTGTGAAACTCTTCACGCAGTATCATATCTCCCATTTCGTCTTCATCTACATCCTCTTCCATTTCCATAATATTGTCCTCAAGTACATCACCCTTGTATAGACCCTCTATATACTCCTTCTACCTTTCTGCTTTCCGTTCTTTGCTTAGAACTGGGTTCCCATCTGAGCTCTTGATGTTCATACAAGTGGTTCTCTAATCTCCAAAGGTCTCTTTAATTTTCCTGTAGGCAGTATCTATCTTACGCCTAGTAAGATAAGCCTCTACATCCTTACATTTGTCCTCTAGCCACCCCTGCTTAGCCATTTTGCATTTCCTGTCGATCTCATTTATGAGACGTCTATATTACTTTTTGCCTGCTTCATTTACTGCACTTTTATATTTTCTACTTTCATCAATTAAATTCAATATTTCTTCTGTTACCCAAGGATTTCTACTAGCCCTCGTCTTTTTACCTACTTGATCCTCTGCTGCCTTCACTACTTCATCCCTCAAAGCTACCCATTCTTCTTCTACTGTAATTCTTTCCCCCATTCCTGTCAATTGTTCCCTTATGCTCTCCCTTAAACTCTGTACAACCTCTGGTTCTTTTAGTTTATCCATGTCCCATCTCCTTAATTTCCCACGTTTTTGCAGTTTCTTCAGTTTTAGTCTACAGTTCATAACCAATAGATTGTGGTCAGAGTCCACATCTGCCCCTGGAAATGTCTTACAATTTAAAACCTGGTTCCTAAATCTCTGTTTTAACATTATATAATCTATCTGATACCTTTTAGTATCTCCAGGCTTCTTCCATGTATACAGCCTTCTTTTATGATTCTTGAACCAAGTGTTACCTATGATTAAGTTGTGCTCTGTGCAAAATTCTACCAGGCGGCTTCCTCTTTCATTTCTTTGCCCCAGCCCATATTCACCTACTACATTTCCTTCTCTCCCTTTTCCTACTACCGATTTCCAGTCACCCATGACTATTAAATTTTAATCTCCCTTCACTATCTGATAATTTCTTTTATTTGATCATACATTTCTTCAATTTCTTCCTCATCTGCAGAGCTAGTTGGCATATAAACTTGTACTACTGTAGTAGGTGTGGGCTTCTTATCTATCTTGGCCACAAGAATGCGTTCACTATGCTGTTTGTAGTTGCTTATCCGCATTCTTATTTTCCTATTCATTATTAAACCAACTACTGCATTACCCCTATTTGATTTTGTGTTTATAACCCTGTAGTCACCTGACCAAAAGTCTTGTTCCTCCTGCCACCGAACTTCACTAATTCCTACAATATCTAACTTTAACCTATCCATTTCCCTTTTTAAATTTTCTAACCTACCTGCCCGATTAAGGGATCTGACATTCCACGCTCCGATCCGTAGAATGCAGGTTTTCTTTCTCCTGATAACGACATCCTCTTGAGTAGTCCCCGTCCGGAGATCCGAATGGGGGACTATTTTACCTCCAGAATATTTTACCCAAGAGGACACCATCATCATTTAATCATACAGTAAAGCTGCATGCCCTCGGGAAAAATTACGGCAGTAGTTTGCCCTTGCTTTCAGCCGTTCGCAGTACCAGCACAGCAAGGCCGTTTTGGTTAGTGTTACAAGGCCAGATCAGTCAATCATCCAGACTGTTGCCCCTGCAACTACTGAAAAGGCTGCTGCCCCTCTTCAGGAACCACACGTTTGTCTGGCCTCTCAACAGATAACCCTCCGTTGTGGTTGCACCTACGGTACGGCTATCTGTATCGCTGAGGCATGCAAGCCTCCCCACCAACGGCAAGGTCCATGGTTCATGGGGGAGGAGTGCAATGTTAAAGTTATTTAATTAAATAATGAAAAATGTCATTTTGAAATGATAACAGTACAAGTCAAATTAATATGTTTTCCCTAACAATGCCCATGTTCATCCTGACTTGTTCATAGTTCCTAAGCTAAATATAGACATAGACTGTTACCTAATAGACAGAGAGAAACAGGAAGTATCCCAGATCCCCATTAGAGCATACAGATAGACATTCAGATGACCTCAAGGTCACAGGCCATAAAATAGAAGACCTACACAATGAAACAGACTACCAACAACATAGGCCCTTCAGAGGATGGTCAAATCTTTAAATAATAAAATATCACCAGATGGGATTTCAATCTTACAAGATGACAGTATAAGAGCAAATAGCACTCACCATGTGAACTGAAACCTTCCTTCACGAGGCAGGAATCAACCAAATTCAATGGCCTGGGTATCCACTCACATAATCCCAATTGATCATGCTTGTGATATATTAAATAAAAATTAATCTTACTTCCCCATCAGAGGTATGGAAGATCATCATAACCCTAACAAATAAAAGTTCATATGAGATGGACATCACCTCCAACAGGACACTGCAAATGTGTGGCTCTATAATATGTAAAGTTGTTAGTCACTTATGTAGTACGTCATTAATTCAGGGTGTTAATCAAGACAGATTAAAATGCACCACTATCAGGCCGCCCTTAAAGAAGGGAATCTTCACAGTTGCAACTAATGCCTGGCGTCCCACATTTCATTATTTTCTAAATTTTTGAGAAGGTGATGTACTCCAGGGTTGTCATCCACTTGTGTAGCAATGAGATACTTAGTCAATCACAGTTTAGACTTCAGAAGGGTCACTCTACTGAATCAGCTATTTGTACATTTAATGAGCACATAATAAAATCTTTAAATGACAAAATATTACCAGTTGGGATCTCCAGTGACTTATCAAAGGCTTTTGTTCATGTCAATCATAATATTTTATTAGGGAATTTAAGTTTTTGTGCTCTGTGTAGTTTAACACATGCCTGGTTTAGTTCTTATTTAAGAAAAAGAATGCAGAAAGTTTCCTTAGGATCTTCTAGTAATACAAAGAGGTATGGTACATCCTCGGAATAAGGTGAAATTCAGAGTGAGTCCCACAAGATTTGATTATTGGTCCACTACTGTTCTTTCTCTATGCGATCTACCATTTTATTTGAATCAGGGTGTAGAATTAGTCCTGTTTGCAGATGATACAAGTATAGTTATAAAACTAAGTGAAGAAGCAACAGAACAGTAACTAATGTTTCTGCAAAAGTTACAGACCAGCTCTGCAAAAATGGGATAACATTAAATTTTGAAAAAACAGAGCTCATGCATTTTTGTCGTGTCAAAATTAACCTCGAACACCAATAAGAAATAATAAAAGGTGTACAAAATTCTAAGTTCTGAGTTGTGCATGTTGATGAAAATTTTAAAGTGGAAAAAAACATAGTAGATCTGCTAAAACATTTATGTTTGCCTACTTTTGCTATAAGAATGATTGCAAACTTTGGGGACTTAGAAGTCAGTAAGTTTCTACATTTTACATATTTCCATTCACTGATGTCTTATGGGATAATATTCTGGGGTAACTCCACATTTAGGCAAGAAGGAAAAGTGGTAGATTTTGGAAAAATCACCCAGAACTGCAGTTAAGGGTGACTTTCAGAAAATCTATCCATTTTCCTAGACCTCGCCAGTCCTTTTTCTTCATCCACCTTCCTTCCCCTTCAACCTTCTGTCTGAAGAAGGAACCACTGGCTCTGAATGCTTGCCATGCTTGGTGAGTAGATTTTTTTTATCTATCCTATTACATTATACTGTAAATAATTGATTGTTTTCATTGTTTTGTGTGTGTGTGTGTGTGTATCCATCTTATATTTATACTTATTCTCAGACAATGAGAACTGCTTGGTGAGTAGATTTTTTTTATCTATCCTATTACACTATACTGTAAATAACTGATTGTTTTCATTGTTGGTTGTGTGTGTGTATGTGTGTGTGTGTGTGTGTGTGTGTGTGTCCATCTGATATTTATACTAATCCTCAGACAATGAGAACTCAGGTTGGTATATCAACAATGTAACAAAAGACAGATTATTGCTGCTCCATCCTACATGATATCGCATTCTGGCCCAAGCTGCCAGAGTTGGCTGTCATGTGCATATGAGATGTACATGCCTGTGTATGTGAATGGTGTGTGCTCCTGTCTTTTGCTGATTAACGCTGTGGCCAAAAGCTTTATGTAAGTGTCTTTTAATTGTGCCCGTATGCATACCAATCTATCTTTTCCTATATTGTTTATACTTACACTAACCTTTATTGTAAATTTGATTCATGGAAGAAGTAACTAACTGACAAACTAAATTAAACTTCCAGATTGTCGTCTCAGCAACCCCCCCTCTTTATACACACCATATGACTGCTGGCAAGGCCGCTGTCAAAGTGAGGGAAAGCCTTTAGCAGCAACATCTTGGCCACCTGATGAGCAGCTCACCAAAGAGAATCAAAACATGTTATGATGTAGGCATGGGGCAACACAGTCCTGAATGTCAGCCAGCTGCAAATTTTTATTTCACAGATATGCACGTTTAAGCAGACTGTTTCCATCTTTGGTAAAATTTTGTTTTTATTAACAGCACCTTTTTTGCTTTTATAAGGCTTATTCTTATGTTTCCTGCTTCTCTTGAATACAATCCCATGAATGCTCACAGACATGCAGGTGCTACGCATTTTTTACACATTTCATTTAGTAAGAAATTGTTTAAGTTTTGTTGTCCTTGCTCACAATATCATTTGTTCCTCTCTGTTGCCTGCAATCTGTTAAAATCCAATTTACTAGGTGATGAGAACTGTGCAACAATAATGCATGACTGGAAGAGGAAGGGCCAAGCTTTAGCTGCTACTGACTTTATAGTGATTTTTGTTGTTAGTACTTTTATAACAGAGGCTACAAAAATAAAATGGCCATTCCCACAAATTCTGCTGAGTTATATATATTAACTGAGAGCTACCATACCTGGAAATCAGTTGACCACCCTTCTAGTTCACGTAGTCTTAGCATAAAATCGGCAAACCAAGGACCTAATGTCATCATGGATGGATAAGCAAGTTTTGTCCACCTTGCTGGGACCTGATCCATAAAAAGAGATGCTTCCAATTCCTCCATATCTGTTGTTATAGTCAGTTCACCCTGAAAATTTAGTTACTTACAATAATTGAAAAATCACCAATTATCAGATTAACTTGTTACTACAAGCATTAAGCATATACAGAGACTTAAATTGAAAGAGTTACTATTAAAATAAGGCAAAGGGCATCTGGTCAGTTACTAAATCTGAATTAGATTTCAATCTAAGACTCATATGGGTCACTTCAGCACCAACCAAAGTGTGAGCAGATTAAGATAATTCACAACAACAAAGAAATAGAATAAATTAACTCAGTCAAATTCTAAGGATTAGCACTCAGTACCCAGATAACCAAATGAGTAGCTTTACATTTGCAGTGCAAATACTGTCACCTGCAACTGACACTGACACACTAAAAGTAGCACATACAAGTTATTTTGAATCTATTATTAGATATGGTATTGTTTCTTGAGGAAACTTGGCTAACAAAGTACAGATACTAAAAATACAGGCGGCGACCTTTCACCAAATCATGTAAAATAATGAGTAAAATTATTGAATAAAAATGTGAAAATCAAATTCATCACTATTTTTTTTTCTTTGAAAAACATATGTTAGCACTCGAAAGTTTGCAATAACATTTGATCTTTGGCAAGAATATTTGACAGTCGACAACACAATCAAAAACATTGGTGCGGCTCCTGCTGTCGGAGGTTCGAGTCCTCCCTCGGGCACGTGTGTGTGTGTGTGTGTGTGTGTGTGTGTGTGTGTGTGTGTGTGTGTGTGTGTGTTTTCTTCAGATTTCACCAAAAACCACACACACACACACACACACACACACACACACACACACAACTCTTACAAAATATGCATGCTCCTTACACAACAGTAGCCAAACAGTGGAAGTGAACAGACCACACAAGCGGCAGCCTGTCAACAGCGAACAGTTTGGACATGACGTTGATTGCTCTTGGAGGAAGGCAGCTCCAACGTGTGAAATGTCAATTACCAAGTAATATTAATCAGGCTATAGTGTGTTGAACAAAGGGAGTAAATCCACTAGTAAGTGTCTGGATACAGTGGGAATTCAAATTGGATCATTAATTTCAAGTTGCTTTCATTCATCTCTAAACCAAAGCCAAAGACTATTGATACTTCGGGGGGGGGGGGGGTCATTGGGAAATTGGGAACATGGTACTTGCATTAAGAAGCTTTCAGTTCCCATGGGTTTTGCTCTGAAATTTAAAGTTCCTGTGCACTTGACTGACTAGGGGTCCACCAGCTGAAACGGTTGGGAGGCCCTGCTCTACAGTATTCAGAACATGTGCCCTGTACAGCATAAAGAATCATGTGGCCCATATTAGAAAACAACAAATATTAATTCTCCCATCCCTATAAATTTATGAAAACATTATGTTTCCCAGCTATTGCCTGAAACCATATTCTCAGATTCCTCAATAAACGAGGATAAAATTTATAGTAAATCAAATAGGAGCAAGTAAATGCAGATGAAGTTAAGTCCACAGAAAAGAAATCTGTATGAGGCCTGATACTGAAATACTATTACTAAGTGGATGAATATATGCAGTACAAACTGATAATTGTACTTGATACAGTTTGTTACATATGCCATTAAATGTATCAGAGAAATATCATTTTGGCATTATATTATTAGTCAATAGTGTGAAAATTACTGTAACTGGAATGTAAATTTCTGACATGTATCCTACACAAAAACCAAATGGATTGGAAATTTACCTAACAAAATGGATAAATCACAATCCATAATTCACAGTGGGTACAAATATATATCATAGAAAAAATAATGCATAAATATAATGAAATTAAATTGATACAAACATAAGAAGATGAATAAAAGTTATCTTCAAACCACACAGTAATTCAAAAGTGCTTTATGGGGAATGTCTGTAAATATTTAAGTTTGTAACCCTACACAGTGAGCACGTCTAATTAAACAGTGCACACCCCAATGGCTAGCCTAAAGAAGCTGCTGAATGTCAACACAGATGGTGCAGGCAAGTGCTGTGCCATGTGCAATCAGCTGCATATAAGCCCGGCACGTCAGGTCCTTAGTTGTGCCAGTGTTTTCGTGGCTATGGAACACTTCACTGTTAACAGTGTGCATTAATGTAAGCCCTGATTTCATGTGTGGTATGTATTACAACACTATTCAATGTATTGGTATTTCCATTTACATGTAAGTGAATTAAGAATTGGTTGGTGGGAATTATAATATCATGTTCGGGCAAAGTTACAATAGTAACTTTAACTTTCCTGCTACTTTCCCAGCCAGTTTACTCTTCCCTTTCCTGTTGAGGTGAAGGTCATTCCTAGATGGGATTATATTAGGCATTGACTTCACCTCAACAGGAAAAGGAATGGTGAACTGGCTGGGGAAATAGCAGGAAAGTTAAATGGTCTCCACCTCAACAGGAAAAGGAATGGTGAACTGGCTGGGGAAATAGCACATGAGTGATAAAATACCAGTGGTTATAGGGTTCAGATAAGGTCCTTATTTAGGATAGGAAGGACAGAAAGAAACGAAGTTTTAATACAGGTTAAGATTGAGACAAACCTTCAGTTTGAGAAAGAAACAAAAAACACAATTGCAACTTATTACATGAGTATAAACAGCTGTTGGTTAAGCATTTTCAACAATCAGAAGAAATTTCAACTCTACCCAATTTTAACTCAGTAAATGTGAAATACCAGCTATCTTTATTGCATCAAAATATTCGAGGACTGAGAAATAAAATTAATGAATTTTTTTCTAGAGTCCTCTAATCCAGCTGAATTTTACACTTTTGTAGAGCAGAAATGGAGAAAGCAGATGTTGCCACATTCATTAGCAACTGTCATAAATTTAAGAACACAGACATTAATAAATTTTACCTAGAACAGCATCTGGAAGCATGTGCAACAGAAGTAGAATTTCATAATATTGAGTGTATATCGAGCACCTTCAGGTAACTTTAATTTGTTCATAAACCACCTTGCAGCTGTAGTGGCCCATTTAACAACCAAAAACAATGAAATAATGGTTCCTGGTGACTTCAATGTAGATTTTATTAAAGGCTCTCCCAATAAGAGCTTACTTCAGTTAGTAACACTGTCATTCAACTTAATTCCCACTGTAAAGTTCTCAAGTAGGGTAGCCAATTTCTTACAAACAGCCATTGATAGTTTTAATATAGGAAAGTCCAATGAACAAAATTATATTACAAAACCAATAGTCAATGACCTCTCAGACCATGACATGCAGTTCTTTCTGTTAAATGTTAATACTGAACACGATATAAAATCTGATAAATCTGAATTCAAGAGGGTAATCAATAAGCCAAAAATTGATTATTTTAGGACACTCTTCAGAGATATTCACTGGACTGATGTTTACAGTGCTCATGGCATGAATGACAAATATAACCCTTTTTGCTAATAAAGTACTTACCTTATTTGAACACTGTTTTTCCCCAAAACTAACCATGGTTAGAGCAAAGTCTCCAAAGGAACCATGGATTACTCAAGGAATAGAGGTATCTTGTAAAACAAAAAGAAAACTCTATCTGTAATCTGAAACAGTTCTGATGTTTATGCTATGGCTATGTAGTATTTTGCAGTATTTCTTGTAATCAAGAAATACTGCAAAATACTACAGACTGTAATATGGACATCAAAACAACTATATTACAAGGAAAAGACAACATAGCATATAGTGAAGGAGGAGACCGGCAGAACCAGACATGAAGAGCGGCTAATAGCATTAAGAGTAAATGATACATTGGTGACAAAATTTTCAAATTTTCAAATGTTTCTTAAAAACCTAGATCACTTGCTGCGTTTATTATTTGTGGAGATTTTAACGTAGATTTTCTTAAACACTCAAGCAAGAAGAACGACCTTGAACTATTACTTTGCTCTTACAATCTGACATCAGTCATTGATTTTCCTACTCGTATTGTACAAGACAGTAGCACCCTGATAGATAACATTTTCATAGACCAAGATAAATTAAAAGAAGTAAGCACCTATCCTATTAAGAACGGGCTACTTTCAATTCATGACTTTGCTCCATACAGTAATGTGAAAAAAACAAACAAAATAATACGCCCAATTAACCATATAACAATTCAACAATTTAAGGAAAGCTTGAAATGGGTAGACTGGGAGGATGTTTATCGGGAACCTGATGCAAATGTTAAATTTAACTTATTCCATGATAAACTTGTGGGTATATTTGAAAGCAGTTTTCCTAAGAAATTAGTGAATCATAATTCAAATAAACTTGATAAAAAACCATGGCTGACTAAAGGGATTAAAATTTCTTGTAGCCGGAAATGGGAACTATACCAAGACACTAGAATAAGTCAAGATGAAGAAAAGCTCAACCATTATAAGAAATATTGTAATATACTAAGGAAAGTTATAAAAAAATCCAGAAGTATGTGTATCAAGTCTGAGATTAGCACCTCTGATGACAAAGTTAAAACAATATGGAATATCGTTAAAAGGGAAACATGGCAACCAAGGTCACAGGACAACAGTATTACTGTTAAGCACAATGAAAAGCTTATAAATGAAAAATCACAGGTTGAAAATATTTTTAATAATCATTTTATAAATGTAGTGGAAAATATAGGCACTAGCTGCTCACCAGATAGGGCAGAACTCTATATGAAAGAGGCATTCCCGGTGCAAACAAATGAAATTGAAATCCTACCCACCTCACCGTCTGAAATTAAGAAAATAATAAATTCACTTGAGAATAAAAACTCACATGGAACTGATGGTATCTCCAATAGAATACTAAAATCTTGTCCACACCTGATAAGTCGAGTTCTTAGCCACATATGTAATAGCTCATTGAATCAGGGAATATTTCCTGACAGATTGAAATATGCCATAGTTAAACCCTTGTATAAAAAAGGTGACAAGACAGACATCAACAATTATCGTCCTATTTCACTTCTGACATCCTTCTCATAAGTGTTTGAAAAAGTAATGTACTCAAGAGTAACTTTACACATCAGTGGGAATAACGTTTTAACAAAATGTCAGTTCGGTTTTCAGAAAGGTGTTTCAACAGATAGTGCTATACATGCTTTCACTGATCAAATTTTAAATGCTCTGGGTAGTAGAACATCACCAATTGGGATTTTCTGTGATCTCTCTAAGGCTTTTGATTGTATGGATCATGAAATCCTCTTAGATAAGCTGAAGTACTATGGAATGAATGGTTCAGTACACAGATGGTTCACTTCATATTTAACTGGTAGAATGCAGAAGGTTGAAACAGTAAACCCACAAAGGGCATCAGATTATTCAGACTGGGGATGTATCAAGAATGGGGTACCACACGGTTCTGTCTTGGGGCCTTTATTGTTTTTAATATATGTTAATGACTTGCCTAATTATATTCATGAAGATGCAAACTTGGTTCTCTTTGCAGATGACACAAGTATTGTAATCAAGCCTAAAAAGCAAGAATCAGCTGAGGAAAATGCAAATAATGTTTTTGAAAGAGTTATTAGGTGGTTTTCCGCAAATGGACTTTCATTGAACTTTGAAAAAACACTGTACATACAGTTCAGTACAGGGAAAGGCATAACACCGGAAATAAATATAGAGTGTGGGGGAAAATCTTTAGCTAAAGCAGATTGTTCAAAATTTCTGGGTGTCTGTATTGATCAGAATTTAAACTGGAAGACACACATTGACAATCTAAACCATTGAGCTCAGCTACCTATGCTATTAGTGTCATTGCAAATTTTGGAGACAAGCACATCAGTAAGTTAGCTTACCATGCATATTTTCATTCGTTGCTTTCTTACGGAATCATCTTTTGGGGCAATGCATCACTAAGAAAGAACGTATTTATTGCACAAAAACGTGTTATCAGAATAATGTCTGGGGCTCATCCAAGATCATCTTGTAGACAATTATTTAAAGAATTAGGGATATTGCCAGTAGCTTCACAATATATATACAGCCTAATGAAATTTGTTGTTAGTAACCCAGATCACTTCAGAATTAATAGCACAGTCCACAGCTACAATACTAGGAGACAGGGTGACCTTCACTACCAGTCATTGAATTTGACATTGGCACAAAAGGGGGTGAATTATACTGCCACAAAGATTTTTGGTCACTTGCCAAACAATATCAAAAGTCTGACAGACAACCAATCAGCATTCAAAAGTAAGTTAAGGGAATTCCTGAATGACAACTCCTTCTACTCTATAGATGAATTTTTAGACATAGGCTAAAGAAATACAGTAAGTATTAACAACTGTACCGTATATAAGACTAACAAAGATTATTTGGGATAAATGAATCTTTTGTACTTTGACACGTTCCACATCATTACGAAAGAATCGTGTTCATGATCCATGGAACAAGTAATATAACTAACTAACTAACTAACTAACTAACTAACTGACAGATGTGTATAGTGTTGCAGAACTTCTTAACAAACATTTTATAGATGTTACTCAAAAGATGGGGTTTTCAGATACTGTAGATGCTGCCATGGGATACCTCAGACCAGACATTTCAATTAACTTCCATAATATGAATTTGACCCTCACTACCCCAGCAGAAGTAGTGTCCATCATAAAACCTTTAAAATCAAAAACATCTAGTGAATATGATGAAATATCAACAAAGTTAATTAAAGAATGTGATTCTGAGATAAGTAACTTATTAAGCTATCTGTGTAACCAATCGTTTATCAGTGGAATATTTCCTGAACAGTTGAAATATGATGAAATTAAGCCACTGTTTAAGAAGGGAAATAAAGAAATAGCATCAAATTTCTATCCAAAACTTTTGCCAGCACTCTCAAAAATTTTAGTAAAGGTAATGTACAATCACGGCTGAAAGCAAGGGGAATCTACAGCCGTAATTTTTCCCGAGGGCATGCAGCTTTACTGTATGGTTAAATGATGATGGCGTCCTCTTGGGTAAAATATTCCGGAGGTAAAATAGTCCCCCATTCACATCTCCAGGCGGGGACTACTCAAGAGGTCTTCGTTATCAGGAGAAAGAAAACTAGTGTTCTACGGATTGGAGCGAGGAATGTAAGATCTCTTAATTGGGCAGGTAGGTTAGAAAATTTAAAAAAGGAAATGGATAGGTTGAAGCTAGATATAGTGGGAATTAGTGAAGTTCGGTGGCAGGAGGAACAAGACTTCTGGTCAGGTGAATACAGGGTTATAAATACAAAATCAAATAGGGGTGATGCATGAGTAGGTTTAGTAATGAATAAAAAAATAGGAATGCGGGTAAGCTACTACCAACAGCATACTGAACACATTATTGTGGGCAAGATAGACACGGAGCCCACGCCTACTACAGTAGTACAAGTTTATATGCCAACCAGCTCTGCAGATGCTGAAGAAATTGATGAAATGTATGATGAGATAAAAGAAATTATTCAGGTTTATTTAATTGTGCCTGAGCTACATCTGTAATTAATTAATACGCTATATATACTAGATTACAAATACAAGTAAATGATAGTTATACATTCATATATACAGTCATGATCTTCACATATTGTAAGTCATCATTATTGTCTGAAGCAAGGCTCATATCTCTCTCCAGTGTTCGGCACACTTCACTGCAGCGTCGTTGGCCAACCACAGGTCTTATTATTCAGGTAGTGAAGGGAGATGAAAATTTAATAGTCATGGGTGACTGGAATTTGAGAGTAGGAAAAGAGAAAGAAGGAAACATAGTGGGTGAATATGGATTGGGGCAAAGAAATGAAAGAGGAAGCCGCCTGGTAGAATTTTGCACAGAGCACAACTTAATCATAGGTAACACTTGGTTCAAGAATCATAAAAGAGGGTTGTATACATGGAAGAATCCTGGAGATACTTAGAAGGTATCGCATAGATCATATAATGGTAAGACAGAGATTTAGGAACCAGGTTTTAAATTGTAAGACATTTCCAGGGGCAGATGTGGACTCTGACCACAATCTATTGGTTATGAACTGTAGATTAAAACTGAAGAAACTGCAAAACGGTGGGAATTTAAGGACATGGGACCTGGATAAACTGACTAAACCAGAGGTTGTACAGAGTTTCAGGGAGATCATAAGGGAACAATTGACAGGAATGGGGGAAAGAAATACAGTAGAAGAAGAATGGGTAGCTCTGAGGGATGAAGTAGTGAAGGCAGCAGAGGATCAAGTAGGTAAAAAGATGAGGGCTAGTAGAAATCCTTGGGTAACAGAAGAAATATTGAATTTAATTGATGAAAGTAGAAAATATGGTGCAGTAAATAAAGCAGGCAAACAGGAATACAAACATCTCAAAAATGAGATCGACAGGAAGAGCAAAATGGCTAAACAGGGATGGCTAGAGGACAAATGTAAGGATGTAGGGGCTTATCTCACAAGGGGTAAGATAGATACTGTCTACAGGAAAATTAAAGAGACCTTTGGAGATAAGAGAACCACTTGTATGAACATCAAGAGCTCAGATGGGAACCCAGTTCTAAGCAAAGAAGGGAAAGCAGAAAGGTGGAAGGAGTATATAGAGGGTCTATACAAGTGTGATGTAGTTGAGGACAATATTATGGAAATGGAAGAGGATGTAGATGAAGATGGAATGGGAGATACGATACTGCGTGAAGAGTTTGACAGAGCACTGAAAGACCTGAATCGAAACAAGGCCCTGGGAGTAGACAACATTTCATTGGAACTACTGGCGGCCTTGGGAGAGCCAGTCCCAACAAAACTCTACCATCTGGTGAGCAAGATGTATGAGACAGACGAAATACCCTCAGACTTCAAGAAGAATATAATAATTCGAATCCCAAAGAAAGCAGGTGTTGACAGATGTGAAAATTACCGAACTATCAGTTTAATAAGCCACAGCTGCAAAATACACACACAAATTCTTTACAGATGAATGGAAAAACTAGTAGAAGCCGAACTCGGGGAAGATCAGTTTGGATTCCGTAGAAATTCTGGAACACGTGAGGCAATACTGACGCTACAACTTATCTTAGAAGCTAGATTAAGGAAAGACGAACCTACGTTACTAGCATTTGTAGACTTACAGAAAGCTTTTGACAATGTTGACTGGAATACTCTCTTTCAAATTCTGAAGGTGGCAGGGGTAAAATACAGGGAGCAAAAGGCTATTTACAATTTGTACAGAAACCAGATGGCAGTTATAAGAGTCGATGGGCATGAAAGGGAAGCAACAGTTGCACAGGGAGTGAGACAGGGTTGTAGCCTGTCCCCGATGTTATTCAATCTGTATATTGAGCAACCAGTAAAGGAAACAAAAGAAAAATTTGGAGTAGGTATTAAAGTCCATGGAGAAGAAATAAAAACGTTGAGGTTTGCCGATGACATTGTAATTCTGTCAGAGACAGCAAAGGACTTGGAAGAGCAGTTGAATGGAATGGACAGGGTTTTGAAACGAGGATATAAGATGAACATCAACAAATACAAAACGAGGATAATGGAATGTAGTCGAATTAAGTCAGGTGATGCTGAGGGAATTAGATTAGGAAATGAGACACTTCAAGTAGTAAAGGAGTTTTGCTATTTGGGGAGCAAAATGATTGATGATGGTTGAAGTAGAGGAAATAAAATGTAGACTGGCAATGGAAAGGAAAGTGTTTCTGAAGAAGAGAAATTTGTTAACATCGAGTATAGATTTAAGTGTCAGGAAGTCGTTTCTGAAAGTATTTGTATGGAGTGCAGCCATGTATGGAAGTGAAACATGGACGATAAATAGTTTGGACAAGAAGAGAATAGAAACTTTCGAAATGTGGTGCTACAGAAGAATGCTGAAGATTAGATGCTTAGATGACATAACTAATGAGGAGGTATTGAATAGAATTGGGGAGAAGGGGAGTTTGTGGCACAACTTGACAACAAGAAGGGACTGGTTGGTAGGACATGTTCTGAGGCATGAAGGGATCACAAATTTAGCATTGGGGGGCAGCATTAAGGGTAAAAATCGTAGAGGGAGACCAAGAGATGAATACACTTAGCAGATTCAGAAGGATGTAGGTTGCAGTAAGTACTGGGAGATGAAGAAGCTTGCACAGGATAGAGTAGCATGGAAAGCTGCATCAAACCAGTCTCAGGACTGAAGACAACAACAACGATGCACAATCAGCTTTATAATCATTTTATCACAAATTTTTACATACTGTCAAAGTCGCAGTTCAGATGTCTAAAGGGTTCTGATATTGAGAAGGCTATCTACACTTACAGTGAAAATGTACTTAATTCATTAGACAAAAAATTGCAGGCAACTGGTATATTTTGGGATCTGTTAAAGACATTTGACTGTGTAAATCACAATATCCTTTTAAGTAAATTAGAATATCATGGTGTAACAAGAAATGCTGCAAAATGGTTCAAATCTCATATCTTTGGCAGGTAACAAATGGTGTTATTAGGAAAGAGAGATGTATTAAGCTACAAGGCATCAACCAACTGGGAACTAATTACGTGGGGTCCCACAAGGTTCCACCTTAGGGCCCTTACTTTTTCTTGTGTATATCAATGAACTTTCATCAATAACATTATCAGTTGCCACATTTGTTTTGTTTGCCAATGATAGAAACATTGCAATAAATAGCAAATCAAGTGTAGTCTTAGAAAGATCGCCTAGTAAAATATTTGTAGACATTAATCACTGGTTCCTAGCCAATTCTTTGTCACTAAAGTTTGAAAAAACACACTACAAGGATTTCAGAACTTGTAAGGGGTGTCCCACAAGTATATGCCTAACATATGATGACAAGCAGATAGAAGAGTGGTCAGTGTTAAATACTTGGGATTACAGCTTGATAATAAATTCAACTGGGAGGAGCACACCACAGAACTGTTGAAGAGTCTAAACAAATCTCTATTTGCAATGCGAATTCTGTCAGACATAGGGGACATAAAAATGAAAAAGTTGGCATACTATTCTTTTTTTCATTCCATAATGTGAGATGGGATTATTTTTTGGGGTAATTCATCAAGCCAAGCTAAAGTTTTCTGGGCACAAAAATGTGCAATAAGAGTTATATGTGGTCTGAACTCAAGAACATCCTGCAAATGCCTGATTATGGAACTAGGGATACTAAACTACAGCTTCCCAATATATTTATTCCTTAAGGAAATTTGCCATTAAAAATATATCACTTTTTCAAATCAACAGCTTCATTCATGGAATCAATACTAGAAATAAGAATAATATTCACAACAATTTAAAGTTACTTACTCTTGAACAAAGAGGTGTGCATTATTCAGGAATACACATTTTTAATAACTTACCGGCAGCCATAAAAAGCTTAACAACCAACGAAATTCAGTTTAAGACAAGCCCAAAGGGTTTATTGGTGGGCAACTCCTACTCCATTGATGAATTTCTCAGCAGAACCAACTGTTAAAATCTAACTTCTGCACCATTTCAGTGCAGTAATGTGTTCATTGTAAATAAGTATTGTAGTAGTTATATTATATGTTTATTACCTTATAAATAAATAAAAACTTTTAAATCCAGTGCATTAATGCAATCTTAGTACAACAATAACAACCTGTGGAGGGTCCATTAGCTTATTCATTTTAGTTGTAAACATTTATCATGTATTATTGTTTTTCTGACATGTCTTGCAATGAAAGTAAATCTGATCAAATCCAAGTATGTACTCCATTTTTTATCATTGTGCAACAACAATTTTTTACCTTTAATAATAAGAGTGTCTGCAATATAATGTCTTCCATATTTTTCTGATTAATTATTTAGTACAGAACGTTAAATCTTTTGTCATTCTCAGTATAATATTCATACACCCTTCATCATGTGAGGAAAGTGGTGGCAAGGGGGGGGGGGGGGGGGGGGTAGGTGGGAGGGGGCACCTGGCAGTGAAGTCAGGTGAGCCAGAAACATGATATAGAACTGAAAAGATTTTTTAAAATTTTCTTGTGGGGAAAGACTTGAAGTAGAAATGAAGTTGGGGAAGTGGTGAAAAAGCACAGGCACAACCTTAGTCACTCATTTACGTGGAACACAGAAATGAACGTGACTGAGATGTATGTTTTCAGTTCGCAGGAAAGGCTGTAGGATTCTTTGGAACATACAGAGCTAGGACTACAACTTGTTAGTTCCAAAACATAGCTTACCCAATCCCCTACGACATGCAACCTGCCATGAAGATGTTCCCTAAATTATTTATTTATTTATTTTGAGATAATGTACACCAAAGATCCTAAAGAAATACTGCTGCTGCAGTAATTATCCTCATACACAAACAATGAAATTAGGCCTGATCATTTGCAAAAGTTTACCAATCAAGTTCATTCATGGAGAACATTGATTTGTTGTATTGCTATACAACGCTCATTGTCATTTGAAATGCCACATGTTGTTTGTATCAACAAGATGCTTGACAAATGTAAAACTCAACTGACAATGTGTTGAGATGAATGTTAGTGTACAGAATGTATTTATTTCATGCAGTCCTAAACTGCACCAATCAATGAAAATACTTCAGACTCAACCAGCAGCAAAGAGAGCAGTGTGCTTTGCATAGGTCTGTCAATCAAGAATGCATCAGGATGCATGCACAAGCAATGAAAAAATTCCTGGATTTTTTCCCAGTTAAAAATATACTTTTTGCCCCAGGTGAAAATACTATTTTTCTTTGTAAAGGGACAATATACTTTCCCTCGGAACTGCAAAACTTATAAATCCACTGAAAGGATAAGGTTTGATGCACCAGCATAGATCTTCCTGGCAGTTTTTTTTTTTACGAAAGATGTTTGATGTGCAACAACATGTAGGTTGCATATTTCCATATTATGAGACACTGCATATTGTTGTATTATGAAAGTATATATTCGAATTCCACCAAGCACAGCATGTTAGTTTTTGAAACATTGAAATAAAGATTGTGATGCACTTTTGTAAGCCAATCATTGCTCATGTCATATGATGTCGCCAGGTGATGATAACAGATATTCAGAGCAAAGGACACATGACGTAGTTAGCCAATACAGACATCACTGTAAAGTAACACAAACACACAAATAGGAAAAGTTGATGGTTTAAATTAATATACGAGAAGATAGTGTAGCTACAAGAAAAGCTAAAGTTTCATATATAATATTAGTCTTTTTTTAATGTGTTACGCTTTAAGATGCATCACACAAATGTGCCATACATTTTTTTAATAATAACGTAAATGTCTGGTCTTCTGGGCATAAAATTCTTACAAGTGGTTGGCCCTCAGAGTATTAAGTTTTAAATGAGAGTCAAACATTCTGTGATTTAAGAAATTCAAAGCACATTCTCAAACGTAACATAATTCATCCTACGTAAAATGAAATGTACTTTGAAAGTAACGCTTTTCAAACCTACATTGTAAGTCAAGATTCATAAAGAAGTAAGCCACAACCTGATATTGGAGCTTTTCAGGGTGGTTTTGGGAATCAAACTTTCTTGGAGTACCAGTACTGTTTCATCTCATGGTTGGTTCCTTATTATGGCATCATGCCATAAAATGAAAACATGCACTTAAAATTCAGCAAACATTTGAAACTCGCCAATAGAGTGGGACGAAACACTTTGTTTCAAATAAATTGACTGCCTCTGTGGAAATGCTTAATAAAATCCAAATTTCTTTAGCAAATTGACAAAAATAAAGTCACTGTTCCGCCAGGTGATTAATGCTTGACTGCAAAAAAGTGGAAATAAACTAATAACGTTTTTAACCTACTGTAATTAAATGAATGTATTTTAAATCACTTGATAGCTCCTGGCACAGAAATCTGCTTTATTTTCATTTGGTGTGAGAGCTGTAAATGAAGAGAAAACAGCAAAATCACTAACGTAAACAGGGGTCACATGGAGATTACCTACTACCCCCACCACCACCACCACCACCACCATAAATTACAACTCAGACTGCTCTGCGCACACATGAATCTGGTACCTTGGGCACACCACAAATATTTTTCTGGGCAGCATCTGGCTGCTTATTACTACTGCTGAGCCAGCTAACAGCCACACATCAAGTAGCCAGAAATGGGAGAAGGTACTGCTCATATGTGACTCAACTGCACATGTGCCTGAGCCCACTAGAAACTGCTCAAACGAACGTAATTAATTGTGCCATCATGCCCATAAGAATCAGTTTCTTGTAATGAAGCATTGCACAATGCTCGTCTTTGACACATTTTGCTGTTGGCAGACGCTTGAATGTGCATTGTATTTTGTTGTGGTGGCACAATTCCTTTGCAGATTATGTTTTATTTTGGTTTTTTCCTCTCATTTATGTTCTGTTGCTGCAGCCTGCAGTAGCATGATACAGTAAAACTCTGTTAGAGTCAAAATTACAAAAATTTCACTGAAAACTAAAACAATGAAAAATTCTAAAATTCTCGGGTTTTTCCCTGTTTCCTCCTGGATGAAAAATTCCTGGGGTTTCTCAGTTTTCTGAGATGTATGTACCATGTGCATACATAAAAAGTGTCTGCAAATTTTAAGCTCAAGCACATTTCTGCAGCTAAGTCTCACAAAGAAGGGATCTTAGAACTGGGATACGATATGGTATTTGTGATCTTCTGGTATGATAATACTGTGCAATAAAACTGAGACACTGCATTATAACACATCAGTAAATGTGTTTATAATTATATTACCTCACCTTAAGTCCAAGATCCAGTTCCCTCAGAGACTGCTTCATTTCTGACGACAGAATATTCATTCTTTCACATTCTTGGAATGCAACTATTATATACGGTGTTCTCTCTTCTACTTTAGCCATAATTTCAGCTATGTTAAAGCCTTCAGGTAGTTTGTCTAATATATCATCGAGAACCTGCTTAACCTGCACAAGGAAGAAAAATGCACAATGTTAACTTGTTATCAAAGCTTTAATGTAAAGCGTCTGTGTAACAATGAAGAAGTACAAATGGAAAACATCAAAATGAGTATATTTGGACCAAAATGTATGTGCATTAATTACTTATACATGGTACAAAAGATGACTTCATATCTATGTACTTTTCATCAGAATTTATTATTCTTGATTTTGTTTTGCTGACATTTCAGCAAGGCTTTGGATTATGTGTACCATGATGTCCTGTGCAAAAACTAAAAGGTATGCAAATAAATAATAACATTGAAACTTCCTGGCAGATTAAAACTCAGTCTCGAGTTCAAGTTTCCTTTCGGCACACAGCTTTAATCTGCCATGAAGTTTCATATCAGCGCACACTCCACTGCAGAGTGAAAATCTCATTCTGGAAACATTCCCTTAGCTGTGCCTAAGCCATGACTCCACAATATCCTTTCTTTCAGGAGTGCTAGTTCTGCAAGGTTCACAGAAGAGCTTCTGTAAAGTTGGAAAGTGCAAGATGAGGTACTGGCAGATGTAGAGCTGTGAGGACGGTGCGTGAGTCGTGCTTCAGTAGCTCATTTGGTAGAGCACTTGCCCGCGAAAGGCAAAGGTCCCGAGTTCAAGTCTCAGTCTGGCACAGTTTTAATTTGCCAGGAAGTTTCATATCAGCTCACACTCTTCTGCAGAGTGAAAATCTCATTCTGGAAACATCCCCTAGGCTGTGGCTAAGCCATGTCTCCACAATATCCTTTCTTTCAGGAATGCTAGTTCGCAGGAGAGCGTCTGTTAAGTTTGGAAAGTAGGAGATGAGGTATTGGCAGAAGTAGAGCTGTGAGGGCAGGGCATGAGTCGTGCTGGGGTAGCTCAGTTGGTAGAGCACTCACCTGCGAAAGGCTTAGGTCCCGAGGTCGGGTCTCAGTTCGGCACACAGTTTTAATCTGCCAGGAAGTTTCATATCAGTGCACACTCCGCTGCAGAGTGAAAATCTCATTCCCAAATAATAACATTGATTATTTAAAAACTATGGAACAGTCTACACAGCAGGTTCTTGGTTTTCACCACAAATCTTTATAGAAAACAGTTGATCAGTCCCATACACACCAGACATAGGCATTCTAAATTTGGATCAATCAGGCACGGTGCCTCCAGTGTTCTGTGTTTCTAATATAAACATATAATCTTCTTAATCTTCTACTTGTAATGTCACAGCACTGAAATCATCTTATTGAGGAAGATCTCAATGTTCAGTCCAGGAATTCATGACACACAGCCACTAGTACTCAGGTAACAATATTGGTGTATTACTTTATAGGATACACATATTGCAGTAATTCGCTGGTTAATACACCTACTGCGCACAGTGGACATTAGTTGGGCCACTATGGCAAGTGTAATGTGTGCCAACATTCAAACAGCAAGCCCACAGCTACCAGAGGTGGCCGCCAGGGACAGCTTAGTCACTGACTGCAGTCACTTGATGCTCTGCACATATGAAGCATGACTCCAGTGACACCAAATGGAGATAGCGTCTTTACAAGGCCATACTTGGGCTTCTGGGCCTCCTGTTGTCATTCATTACTGTTGTATTCATTACTTGTAAATACATCTATTCTTGTTGTCACTCTGTGACCTCTATGACTGTGTGTTTCCTCATGTTCCAATTAGAACACAAGTGGTGATGAGTGAGGATAGGATGTTTGTGTGTTTCAGGTCCTATGAGTTTTCTTCCATTTGGCTCTTGCATCGAGATGCTGCTGCAGTCATTATTGAAACACTCCTTCTGTTGTGGTAGTGGATCCTGTGCCCCGCAGGTTTTTTGTATGATACAACACGGGTGTCCCATCCAACTGCCGGGCTAGACTTCCGACCAGCTTCAGAATTTTTATGTACTGTGCACCATTGCCTCTCCCCCTTGGATGGTTTTATTTTCCTGTCAATAAAAGGGATTACTTCATGTGTCACACGGCCCGCAGATCTGCACTGGGAGGTCCTCTGCTTATTAAACCAAGGTCAACAGGGACCCTCTCGAACAAAACTGATGGCGAGCTGCCGTGTAATTTGCCTAGAGATTGATCAGGAGGTGGAATACCTCCTTATCCCCTGCCACAAGTGTTTGGGTTCACCAGGCAGTGCTGCGTATTGTGTTTTCACCACGGCCAGGCTCTACACAGCCTTTGTAAAGACTCCATGTTTGTTTTGCTGGTCCTTTTTCAGGCACTTTCTGGTTATTGTCCATTGATGTTTTCTCTCTTATCCCTCATGTTATCTGTTGTCTGATTGTGGCAGCAGATGCAACTGTCAAGGCTGTGTTGAAGATATACTCCATAGAATGCTTGTCTTGCACCGTAGTTTTGGACAGTGGCCCTCAATTTGTCATGCAGTCTTTCACAGACTTTTGTACAGATAATGGCATTTGCCATGTCACAATACTCCCTCCTTCCATGTGAAGCCAAACTTCGAATCAGAGTGCCTAGTTTGAACATTTAAGATGCAGATGCGCAAGTACGTAGACAATTTCCTGGCTGAGGAGGCTCTGACATTTATTAAGCTCTTACAGAACAACTCCAATTGGGAAAAGAAGTCCCACAAGCTCTTCCACATCTGTCAGCCATGACTGCTGCTCACCCGCTTGTTGCCGGGCAGGCGCCAGTTTTGTTAATGTTCACGCTCAGCGCACTAGTCTAGGCCTTGGGTTTTGGATAGTGTACTCATTGGATTGTGGCCATTATTCACAGCCAGCACTGTCGCTGCATCTTCATGGTTCACACTGAAGATAGACCTGCTGCATGCCACAAGAATCAGCTGCATCCTAGGACGGTCACCAGGCCCCCTTCTTAGGCTATTGGCACAACACCTTGTTCTTCGTTGGTCCTGGCTACTCCTGGGCTCAGGCAGGCCTGTCCATGCTCCACTGGATGGCAATCAGGGTATTCGGTACCACTGCTGGTGAGTTTGCTTCTTGCAGCTGGTGCTAGCACCTTACACTGCATTGAGTCAGTGCCACCATCAATGGGCATGGAAGCCGCGTCTTTGTTGCCAGAGCCTCTCCTCTCCAAACCCCTGTTGTTACTGCCTTTACTGATGCCCATCATTGTAGACTTGGATGATCAGATGACTACTGCCACCCGGTCACTGGCCCTGTCCACCTGCCATCCCAGGAT
Organism: Schistocerca gregaria; assembly: GCF_023897955.1. Lineage (NCBI taxonomy): Eukaryota > Metazoa > Arthropoda > Insecta > Orthoptera > Acrididae > Schistocerca > Schistocerca gregaria. The sequence goes on along the minus strand of NC_064921.1, from coordinate 797,987,137 downwards.
CTGCGGGTGGTAGGGATTCCTTTGTCCCAATCACTTTTGGTCATAAGTGCCAGTCCGAACAGATTAACAGCTTCTTGCGCCTTTGGCTGTCAATACCACAGACACCACAGAATCACAGATGTCTCTGCAGTCACAGCAGCACAGACAGCAACACCTAGTCCTCCTCCACCCCCTCCCCCCTAAAGGAGGAGTAGTGTAGTAACCCGCCGGTTACCACACCTACTACCCACAGGGGACATGAATCAGGCCATGGCAAGAGTGTATGCTGACATTCAAACAGTGTCGTCACAGGCACATGGGGTGGCCGCCCAGTCACCCATTGGAGTCACCCATTTCACTGTGTGCACACAGCATGACTCCAGTGGCACCAAGTGGAGACAATGTCTTTATAAGGCCATACACAGGACTCCAGAGCCCTCAGTTGTCAAATATTTTCATTATTTGTAACTACAACCAGTCTATTCCTGCTGTTGTTACTCAGTGATTTAATAAACCATAACTGTTTTATAACTGCATGTTTTCATGTGTTCCTAGTTAGAACAAATGTGGGTGAGCTGCTCACCAGCCTGCATTCCAGGTAGTTTGTTTAGTCAAAGTCTACAACCAACTCAATTACATGTATTACAGGTTGCACAACAAATCACTGCTGGAGATCTTAAGGCTCTGCCAAGCCTTGGTCAGCATGCAAACTGCTCATATGGATGCCAGGCTTGAGATTCAGAATCATGTAGGGCCGGGCTGAGACTGCTGTAAGTACAGCCCTGCCGAGGTTTATTAATAATTTAAAAGTAATGAAGACCTCGAGGATTTATTCTGAAACCTTGCAAGTTCTCTTTCTCATTTGTGTCTGCCTTGAAGACTCAATGCTTCTGCTATTCAGTGAGTGATCTCCTTCTAAATTACTTGCATTCTGGACACAACTACCTTATTATATCTGATGAGGTTTAGCACTGTTCAGGTGTCTTGCTGAATGAAAGTCCTCAAAGGCTAGTATAACAGGTGTATTGTAGAATGAGGCTCTACTGCCATGGGTAAGAGATTACTGGGAACTCAGGAAATGGCTTCATTCCAAGAGATGCACATGGATACTTATGTACCAACAGCTTAATACATAGTGTTTGATTAAATAGATAATGACATGAACTTTAAAAACCCAGCTACTCCTACCAGTTTTTATTCATGGGTAACAAATTGCAAAATTCTAGGACAGGAAAACAGGTTAGTAAAGTTTAAAATGGGTGTTACATAACACTAAACTGGATATAGTAGATGTGGTGAGAACAACGATTTGGGAAGAGGTGGTTCTGAGTTGGAAGATGTGTACACACCCTAAAACCATTTATTTCTTCATACACTGAAATCCCCACTCCAAGATGGTCTCTACCCACTTCCAAACTATGCACATACAATTATTCCACAAAATATCACAACATCCTCTTAAACCTTTGCATAATTTGTAAAAGCTCAAATATAAAAATTAGATTCACAAATTTACAATTTTTGTAACACAGATTTGATAGAATCATCCCATGTAGGCTTTCACGGCCGGCGTCTTCATCAGTAAACACTTCCCGGCTAAATTGCCGTGGTCGATCTGTAGAACTTCTTCTCCCTGATGTTTTGTTCTCAACTATGGAGAACATCTTCCGAGGTGAGTCAACGACTGGCTGCTAGTAGCTGGGGTCACCGCTTATATGGGGATCGTAGAGGGTGCCACTGCACGTCACGTGGCGTCGATATGTAGCTATATCTGGCTATTCTCTGTTCCCTCGATTGCAGGCAATCGATTGTCACGTGATTGATGCAACGTCGACCGCCATATTTTGTCCAATATTAATCCTTCTTCTTTACGATTAAAATTGTATTGATGTTTGTGGATTTCAATTGCCTCTCTATACATACATGTATAATAATGCGACGTCCTCGCTAGCATGCTTGTCTCACCGAATTTTATTTTGTGATCTCCATCCTCAAACTGTCGCTTGGGACATATCAACAAATCGGCAGTAGCGGATCTCCATATAAGCGGCGACACCAGCTCCTAGCAACCAGTCGTCGACTCACCTCGGAAGATGTTCTCCGTAGTTGAGAACGAAACATCAGGGAGAAGAAGTTCTACAGATCGACCACGGCAATTTAGCCCAGAAGTGTTTACAGATGAAGACACTGGCCGTGAAAGCCTACATGGGATGATTCAACGCCTCTACGGGGAGGAAATGTCAGCTAGGGTACGACGACTGGAGAACCTACACAAGAAGAAAGGTCAACAACTTTGCTCACTCACTTTTCTGCTACGCTGTCGTGATACCGGTATAGTTCCGAAGTTTTTAAAAGTGAGAAGAATGTTTCATTTGGCACAAGCTAACCACATTTATTCTCGTATGGAACTGGCATTACTACGTGAGCGGATACATCAGACACGATGAGAACTGGCGGTATGTGAAAGTCAACTGCTAAATCTTCATTTACTTATTAGCAATACAATACAGTTTTGTCATTGGAACAAAGTGGACAGTTTAACATTTAGATCTATGGAGATTAGTGCAGAAGTGTCTTCCAATAGGCAGAAGGAGAAGTTTGATCGTCTACAAGAGAGTCAACAGGAAACACCGATTCCAAACAATTCCCAAACGGTTATTAATTTACCGGAAAAAGAATTGTCTAAGGAAGAACTTTCTGTTCTGTCTAAGGAAGGGAATTTTGCAATCACTCCATCCAAGGTTCCTATTGAGGACATTATTGCTAATATAGAGGCAGGAATTCGTCAGTTACCATCATATTCTGCTGCCGAAATTATGATGGAAACCTCCAGGATATTACGTAAAACTAAACCACCCAGCAGCAATCTGTCTCAAGGGGAAAGGAAGGCACTGCGGGAGATCAAAGCAGACAAGAATGTTATTGTAGTTGCCGCTGACAAGGGAAATGTTACTGTTTTAATGAATACTGAGGATTATCACAAGAAGATCAGTGATCTCCTGGAACCCAGCACATACAAGAAGCTGAAAAAGGATCCCACAATGAATGTGTTGAATGCCACCAATCATCTGATAAAACAGTTTTCCATTCCTACTGAAGTTAAAAAGTATCTTTGTAAAACGGCTTATGCTCCGAGATTATATGGATTACCAAAGATACATAAGCCAGATTTTCCTTTGAGACCAATAGTCAGCTCAATTGGAGCTCCTACCCAAGAACTAGCCAGACACCTTGCCTCTTTGTTACAACCTTACATAGGCAAAACTGAGAGTCATATTAAAAACTCTCTACACTTCATTGAGAAACTGAGGGAAATTACTGTCGGTCCGAATGACATCCTTGTCAGTTTTGATACAGTGTCTTTGCTTACTATGGTTCCAGTTGATGAAGCTCTCTCTCATATAGCTTTTACGTTCCCTACTGATATAGTGGACTTGTTCCAACACTGTCTACCCTCGACCTATTTTCAGTACAATGGTGAATTTTATGAACAGATTGATGCGGTAGCCATGGGAAGCCCTCTAAGTCCCACAATTGCGAATTTATTCATGGAATATTTTGAACATCAAGCACTGCAGTCGGCCACAAAAAGCCCCTCGAAGTGGTATCGGTATGTGGATGATACCTTTGTAATATGGAATCATGGGGAAAGAGGACTTGAATGATTTCCTGGTGCACTTAAATAGCATCAACCCAAAGATCAAATTTACCATGGAAAAAGAGAATAATGGGCAACTTAACTTTTTGGTTGTATCAGTTATCAAACGGGCGGATGGGACCTTAGGCCACAAGGTCTACAGGAAAGGTACACATACTGATCGCTACCTCCATAAGAACTCGAACCACCACCCTAGGCAAAAGAGGGGGATCATAAAGACACTAGTGGATAGGGCCAATAATATTTGTGAACCAGGCTACTTACAAGAAGAACTAAATCATTTACGAATGGCTTTTGTGAAAAATGGTTATACAAAAAACGAGATTAACCGAGCACTTCACCCAAGTAGAAAAATGCCTAAAAATAGGAGACAGCAACAACCATCAGCTGGAAAAGTATTTCTGCCCTTCATCCATAACATCACTGATCGCATTGGAAAAGTACTAGCCAAGTTTTAGGTGGAGACTATTTTCAGACCTATTAAGAAAATTAGTAAGTGCCTAAGATCAACAAAAGATGCTCGTCACCCCTAGCCACCCCAAGGGTATATAAAATTCCGTGTAGTTGTGGCAGGGTTTACATAGGAACTACAAAAAGAAGCATCAATGCACGTTTGATGGAGCACAAAAGAAACTGTCGCTTGGAACATATCGACAAATCGGCAGTAGCGGAACATGTTTTTGAGGATGGAGATAACGAAATAAAATTCGGTGAGACAAGCGTGCTAGCGAGGACGTCGCATTATTATACACGTATGTATAGAGAGGCAATTGAAATCCACAAACATCAATCGTAAAGAAGAAGGATTAAAATTGGACAAAATATGGCGGTCGACGTTGCATCAATTACGTGACAATCGATTGCCTGCAATCGAGAGAACAGACGATAGCCAGAGATTGCTACATATCGACGCCACGTGACGTGCAGTGGCGCCCTCTACGATCTCCATATAAGTGGCAACCCCAGCTCCTAGCAGCCAGTCATCAACTCACCTCAGAAGATGTTCTCCGTAGTTGAGAATGAAACGTCAGGGAGAAGAAGTTCTATAGACCGACCACGGCAATTTAGCCCAGAAGTGTTTACTGATGACAGATTTGATAGATTCAGGTTGGTCAAGCTCCAGCTACAGCACTCTAAAATTAATGACTTTAGATGACTAAACAAGTTTCTCAACCTTCATAAGTTACAGTTCCAAACACAGGTGCTGGTGAAGTTCCAGCTTTAATTATGAAATCAATAACCTCCATGGTTCATATCAGAAGTTAACCTGCACTTAGCACAGCTACAATTAATATCACAGTTTTAAGAACAAACAGTACACTGCCCACGCATTCTGCAATGATGCATGTGTAAAGAATAGTCAATACAAAATACCAACAGCCCACAACAGATTACGCAAATGATCATTTACTGCCAAAGGGGAGAGCAGCAAGGCATGTGATAATAAATGAGGTTATGCACGGCTATTCAACAGTTAAGAACCAACAGCATACATAATCACTAAACTCAAACCCACCAATGGATGGCTGTTTGTGTACGAATCATAGTTACATATTAAATTATCCACAACAACAACAACAAAGCTTTCTTGCAAACTGCTCCTCAGCTGTGACATCCCCTGCTACAGACATACTTCACTGGTTAACAATGCAACTAATTTCACAACATATCAAACCACCAATAATTATCGAAAGGGCACGAGGGAACAGAAATATTGATGACCACACAACACCCTTTGAGTATGACCCACACTGACCATGGCACAAATCATCGAGACTTGAGGGCCAGAGGATATTCAGATGTGCTCTCATTATTCAGAATCCTCCCTTGCAACAACTCATTCAGATTGGCACCGATCAAAAATGCTTGATGGCCTCCAGTCCAGCCGGTGAAATCCAAACAGTGCAGTCATGCCATGCAGTACCACTCCAGCTCTGAGCCCCATCCTTACAGGGAATGTTGACCATCGCTCGCTCACCAATCACTCACTGACCAACATGAGGCTCCTGCAACTTCAAACATCTGTCCCATTAATTGACTCCAGCCAGCACAGCGCCAACATCAGTCATTACAGTGGCCCAGGTGTTTTCTCTAGTGGAGTGCTCCTCCTGTCCTGCAGCCAGCAGTGGGAATTTCAAATGTACGCGCATGTCGTGTTGGCTGGGAGGGACATACCTCCTCCCCTCACCCGGCCACTTCCTCCAATCCTGAAGTCTGGGAGAAGCTGGAAGCTGAAAACCTCAGACCAATATTAGAGCATGCACCAAGCCATAGGCTCCATGTAATAACACAGATACAGTATTATAATAACTGTCAGTGAATTCCATTTCCTTAAATTACATCAATAAAACTTTTGCAATTGTGGAACAAAAACAGAGGTTACACACCGCCACCATGAACACACCCTCAAAGCATGGACACCTACCACTCCCTTCAGAATCTAAAATCTAAGTCTCCTTGGTGACAGATATCTAGTGTAATAGTTTTACTTGAGACAGATATACTCTCAGTATCAACTTATCATGTGGATTCGTTACATGAAACATGATGAGCATCACAAAATACAGGATCTGCGGTAGACCCACAAACCTAAGTAGCAGCTTCCCTTCACTTTCTCCAAGCCCATGTTTCCTGCTTCCCCATCACTTTCTCCAACTCTCTGTTTGCTGCATTAAATTTCTTAACCCACACTCCGACCCCTGGCTGAAGCAAGGTCAACCAGCTCCTAGCACTGAACTTCTGCTTCATTCTTCTGTGGGCGAGATTTTTGCAAGCGTTTTTCCACTCTGTGCACCATCAGCCTGTTCCAGCAGTAAATAATTTGATGACCACAAACTCAAAAGGGCCTGTTGGGTTTGAATGCAAACATGAAGGTGATTGTGGTTTGCTTATGTCCCACATGCATTGCTGTGTTAAAAACATACCCCAACCAAGACAATGAAGACTCCTATTCTGTACAGCCTGCTTAGTGATAAGTAACGAGGGTGGCCTGTAGATTATGATTAATCCTCATTGTGAATGACAGCATCGGGTATTGTAGGGTGATTGTTATATAGCTAATTACAATTTAAAAAAAAAATCGGGACATTACTGGTAACCAGTACTTTATACCATCTTTAGGGCCTTGGTGGTAATTTGAGTCATCATACATCATGTCGAGATCACACAGAAAAACAAGACTATGTACACACGTGCATGCATCCACACACACACACACACACACACACACACACACACACACACACACACACATGCGCGCACACACACACACACACACACACACACACACACACACACAAGATAGGATTGGCTGCTCGCTTGTGACAGAGGGAACGCGCAAACATAATCAACATTCAACCCTTCCATCAGTTATGTAGGCATTTCAGATACCAGCAACCCTCGACATGCCCCAGTAGCTGGTTTGCTCAGTACACAAGCCTTACACCCACCAACCAAATCCCACATTTCCTTATCCATCACCTTGCATGTAAAATTCTGCCTTATTTTCTTTCTAGTTTTGAACCCAAGCCAGGTGTCTCCCTGCTGGTGTCTCATGACAGTACTTGAACGCAAGGGGTAAAATACCAGTGGTCACAGGTGTCAGAGGGATGCCTTTTTTAGGATAGGGAAGGGGGAAAGAAAATGAGTTTTAAGAGAGATTGGCAGACACACTCAGTTTGAGAAAACAGATGAACAGGAGTCAGATTTTAGATTACAGCCTCCATTTAAACAACATTTAACAGAAAGTAATCAGAAACTGCCAGTTCATCTTTGCCAAAGCAGTTATAATCTCATTTGTATGCAGTATCAGTTATCTTTATTACACCAGAACATTCCGGGACTCAGAAATAAAGTTGATGAACTACTCATTTGTATTGATGAAATGAATTCATCTAATCAAATTGACATAATCTGCCTCTCTGAACATAAAGTGACCACTGGTATAGAAACGTTAGACATTTTAGGATTTACGCTAGCTGCCTACTTCTGCAGAGTAGATATGGATGGAGTAGGAGTTGCCACATTTATTAAAAACTGCCATAAATTTAAGAACATTGACATTAATAAATTCTGTTTAGAGCAGCATCTAGAAGCATGTGCAACAGAAGTAGAGTTCCATAACAGATCCTATATCATATTAACTATTTACCGAGCACCTGCAGGAACTTATAATGTATTCATAAACCATCTAGAAGCTCTTTTGGGTTATTTAACAGGAAGAAACAAAGAAATTTTGATTGCTGGTGACTTTAATATAGATTTTCTAATGCAATCTTCCAGTAAACATTTACTGCAGTTAGTAATGTTGTCTTTCAATCTAACTCACAACTTTCCAACTAGGATCACTAAATCCTCAAGGACAGCCATTGATAACATTTTTATAAACAAATCAAAGGAACAAAATCATATCATAAAATTTGTTATAAATGGACTATCAGATCATGACATGCAGCTCCTTGTTTTAGATGTAAATTCTAAGTAGATTATCAAGACTGCTAAATCCAAGTATAGGAGAGTAGTCAATCAATCAAAAATTGAGTGTTTTAGAAAACTGCTCAAAGATATGAACTGGAAAGGTGTTTATAGTGCTCATGACATGAATGAAAAATATAAAACATTCATGACAATGTCAGTACCATGTTTGAAAACTGTTTTCCTCTAAATGTTACTCAAATTAAACAGAAGTCTATAATAAAACCATGGATTACACAAGGAATAAAGATTTCCTGTATCTGTCAACCAAGAATAGCTCCAATTCTGATGATTTAGCTAAATACAAGGAATACTGTAAAATGTTAAAAAAAAAGTAATTCAGACATCTAAACAAATGTACTACAAGAAGAAGATAGTAATGTCAGGTAACAAAATAAAAACAATATGGGATATAGTGATAGAGGAGACTGGTAGAACCAGAAAGGAACAGGAGAAAATAGCACTAAGGGTAGATGACACATTAGTAACCAATGGGCAAATCTATTTAACAAGTGCTTTATACCCATTACTGATGGAATGGGGTTGGCAGGATCAGTAAATATGCCCTTGAATATCTGAAACTAGCCTTTACAAATAGCTTCAGGTACATGAATATGTTTCTCACTTCACCAAAAGAAATAACTTCCATAATAAAATCTTTTAAAACAAAGCATTCTAATGGTTACGATGAAATATCAACAAGGTTAATTAAGACAGGTTCTTGTGAGTTTAGTACAATTCTAAGTTACTTGTGTAACCAGTCAATTATAACTGGGACATTTCCTGACTGGCTAAAATATGCAGATGTTAAGCCTCTATTCAAGAAAGGGGATAAAGAGATACCATCAAACTACAGACCGATTTCACTTTTGCCAGGATTCTCAAAAATTTTGGAAAAAGTAATGTACAACCATCTGACCACAAATAACATATTATCAAGAACACAGTTTGGATTTCTGAAGAGTTCTGATATCGACAAGGCTATTTACACTTACCATGAAAATGTACTTAATTCATTAAATAACAAGTTAAAAGCAGCAGGTATTTTCTGTGATTTGTCAAAGGCATTCGACTGTGTGAACCACAACATCCTTTTAAATAAATTAGAATTCTGTGGTGTCACAGGCAGAACTGCAAAATGGCTCAAGTCATACTTCGCTAACAGGAAACAAAGGGTGTCAGTGCAAGGGACTAGTAAATTAAGTCATCAGTCATCATCAGAATGGGAAGATATTACATGTGGTGTCCCACAAGGATCCATCTTAGGGCCAATGTTTTTTCTTGTGTACATTAATGATCTCTTATTAATTACACTGCGAGAAGCAGAGTTCATTTTGTTTGCAGATGACACAAGTATTGCAATAAATAGTATGTCGAATGTAGTTCTAGAAAGATCTGCTAATGATATTTTCATGGATATTAATAAATGATTTAAAGCCAACTCACTGACATTAAACTTCGAAAAGACTCACTATATGCAATTCAGAACCTGTAAGAGGTTTCCACCCAGCATATGTATAAAGTATGAAGAAGAGCAGATAGAAGAGGTTGACAGTCTTAAATTCCTGGGATTATAACTTCCCTTTCCGCTCCCGGGATTGGAATGACTCCTTACCCTCTCCCTTAAAACCCACATCCTTTCGTCTTTCCCTCTCCTTCCTGAAGAAGCTAGTAATTCTGTGTGTGTGTTTTCTTCATTGTGTCTGTCTGCCGGCACTTTCCCACTTGGTAAGTCTTGGAATCTTTGTTTTTAATATATATATATTCCCGCTTGGTAAGTCTTGGAATCTTTGTTTTTAATATATATATATATATATATATATATATATATATATATATATATATATATATATATATATTAAAAATAAAGATTTAATCTTTATTTTTAATATATTTTTCCCATGTGGAATCTTTATTTTTAATATATTTTTCCCATGTGGAATCTTTATTTTTAATATATTTTTCCCATGTGGAAGTTTCTTTCTGTTTTATATATATATATATATATATATATATATATATATATATATATTAAAAACAAAGATTCCAAGACTTACCAAGCGGGAAAGTGCCGGCAGACAGACACAATGAAGAAAACACACACACAGAATTACTAGCTTCTTCAGGAAGGAGAGGGAAAGACGAAAGGATGTGGGTTTTAAGGGAGAGGGTAAGGAGTCATTCCAATCCCGGGAGAGGAAAGACTTCCCTTAGGGGGAAAAAAAGGACAGGTGTACACTCGCACACGCACACGCACACACACACACACACACACACACACACACACACACACACACATACACACACACACACACACACACACACACACACACACACACACACATATATCCATCCGCACATACACAGACACAAACAGACATATTTAAAGGCAACAGGCTGACAACCACACTGCCTAGCATGCTATGTGGCCTGTATGCCATGGCCTGATCATCACCAAAATATGGGTCTCTCCAGTCAAAACTAATGATGCTCAAGGTAAATTTCACTATGGCAAATAATACCACCAAAAGCTCAAATTCAGAGACTGAATATTTTGCCTCGAGAATGACAAATACCATGGAAGGGTGCTTTCACTCCAACATGCTCCTGCAACAGGACCGCAGTGACACCAAACGTAGATGCATTTGTTTGTACGATGAATTACTGGTCAAAATCAGGCATGACCAATGCTGGTGTTCTCATTAAGGCCACTTTAATTCCTCAAAGGTGCCTTCCTGCGAGCGATCCCACTTGAACTTCTTTCCTTTCCTTCTCAGTTCATTAAGAGGGTTTCACAAGTTGCGCTAAATTTGGTATGAACTTCTGAAAGAAGCTCAAAATCCTGATGTCCCGATGAGGCGAGCCAAGTGCCTAGCATTCCTAGAGGAATGGCATGAATAAGTGATTTCAGTACATTGCTGGTCAATGCTGACCCCTACTCAAAAATCATATGTCTCAGAAAGCACACTTCTGGTTGATAAAAACTCATTTTTGAAAGGTTGATGGTGACATCAGCCTCTCTGAGGCACTGCAGGACCTCCATAATATGTACTAAGTGCTCATCAAAGTCTCACTAATACAACTAAGTTATATTTCCAGTTGATAACCTGAATGGAACCCTATTGTATTTGTAGTGGTTACTATCCATGGTGAAAGTGGTTACTGACTTCAAGACCTCAGCTAACAGGATTTGGTAATATGCTTGATTAAGGTCAAGGCTGGTAAAGTCCCTCGTCTTCTGAAACCACCCAATGCATGAATGAAGATCAGGCAGGAGAATCGACTGGAGCACTACCCTTTTATTTAGTTGCCTATAGTCCACTATCGGATGAACTCCATCCTGCCCTTCCGCACCACAAAAATGAGTGGTGAGTACAGCAATTTTGATGGCCTGATGATGCTTTTGGCCAATATTTCTCCTGTTGTGAGTTTAACCTCTTTCATTGAGAGAGGGGGGGTGGGGGGTGAGGAGTAACAGTTTGTTAGTCAACTCAGTATCATATTCCTTAACATGCACTTCCTCTAGTCAGTTTGACAACAAGTTACCAAATTATTTACCTAATTCTCTAAGACATCAAGTCACTGTACTAAAGTGTTGCTAGGTCTGCACGAAACTGTTACTAGGTGTTGACAAAATTCATAGACATAATGGTCTACATCAAATCCAAATAAGAATCAGTCAGGAATTACAAATAAGAATCAGTCATGAGTTAGACCCATGTGATCAATTATGGTGGGAACAGATAGTTTTTGTCAGATGACCTCTCTGCTGGTACCTGTAACTTATGGCTGTCTCACCACACACACCAGGCTCTCCTGGATAAGCTCCTTCCTCACAGGTGATGTTGACCTGTCACTTGCTGACTCCCATGAAGCAGCACCAAACTTCAAACATCTGCCATACTGACAGACTCCAGACAGTGCAACAGTGCCCCCAATCATTTTGGCAGCCCAGGTGTTTTCTCTAATAGCATAATCTCTCTATGCTGTGGCTGACAGTGCGAAATTCTAATGGTCATGCATATGTTGATAGCTACTACCATCACAGTAGGGTTATCACAAGTGCACCAAAAAGCTGAACATAAAACTGAATTAGAATCAGGTGATGTGATTTACTTAACAGGAATAGAACTTGGAGGAAATTCAGGCATGGGATTTATTGAACACAAGAAGTTTAAGAAAATAAATATAGATTCCAAATGTATCTCAGAAGGGAATAGTAAGGCTTGTTTTCAAAATAAACAGAAAATATTCCATGCACAAACGTGTTCACATTCTGAGGTGGTACAAGGTCCTCTACAAAAAGATGCAGAAGGTGATAAATGACAGAAAATCTCACTACCATGTGAATCTAAGGGATTTAAATACAAGAGAAGAGCAAAACATTAAAAACAATTTTCCTGTGGGAAATTTCAAATGTGATACAAGGAATGAGAGAGCATGTAAATTAGTAGAATCTGCTGAGAACAACATGCTTTTCCCCAACGTATACTTGCAGAAAAAAACAAAATTGAAAACTGGTTTGGCGAGGACCCTATGGAACTAATGTGAAAGTTAGTACATTAGTATTAGTAAGGTTGTTAATGGCACCAAACTCAGTGCCCAGTCACTCACAGATAAGACAAGAAATAAAACTGAGGATAACAAAGCAAAAGCAGAAATGCTTAACTCTGATTACAAATCTTCTTTTATTGTTGTTGCTGTTGTTATGGTCTTCATACCAGAGATTGGTTTGATGCAGCTCTCCATGCTACTCTATCCTGTGCAAGCTTCTTTATCTCCAAGTAAATACTGCACCCTACATCCTTCCGACTCTGCTTAGTGTATTCATCTCTTAGTCTCCCTCCACAATTTTTACCCTCCACACTGCCCTCCAATACTAAATTGGTGATTCCTTGATGCCTCAGAACATGCCATACCAACTGATCCCTTCTTCTAGCCAAGTTGTGCCACAAATTCCTCTTCTCCCCAATTCTATTCAGCACCTTCTCATTAGTTACATGATCTACCCATCTAATCTTCAGCACTCTTCTGTAGCACCACATTTCAAAAACTTATATTCTCTTCTTGTCTAAACTATTTATCATCCATGTTTCACATCCATACATGGCTACACACCATGCAGATATTTAAAAAAAAAAAAAAAAAAAACTTCCAGAGACTTAAATCTATACTCAATGTTAACAAATTTCTCTTCTTCAGAAACGCTTTTCTTGCCACTGCCAGTCTACATTTTACATCTTCTCTACTTCGACTATCATCAATCATTTTGTTTCCCAAATAGCAAAACTCATCTACTACTTTAAGTGTCTCATTTCCTAATCTAATTCCCTCAGCATCACCTAATATAATTAGACTACATTCCATTATCATCATTTTGCTTTTGTTGATGTTCATCTTATATCCTCCTTTCAAGACACTGTCCATTCCATTCAACAGCTCTTCCAGGTCCTTTGCCATCTCTGACAGAATTACAATGTCATCAGTGAACCTCCAAGTTTTTATTTCTTCTCCATGATTTTTAATTCCTACTCCAAATTTTCCTTTTGTTTCCTTTACTGCTTGCTCAATACACAGATTGAATAACATAAGAGATAGGCTACAACCCTGTCTCACTCCCTTCCCAACCACTGCCTCCTTTTCATGCCCCTCGACTCTTATAACTGCCATCTGGTTTCTGTACAAATTGTAATAGCCTTTTGCTTCCTGTATTTGACTACCCCTACCTTCAGAATTTGAATGAGAGTATTCCAGACACCATTGTCAAAAGCTTTCTCTAAGTCTGCAAATGCTAGAAAAATAGATTTGCCTTTCCTTAATCTACACTCCTGGAAATGGAAAAAAGAACACATTGACACCGGTGTGTCAGACCCACCATAATTGCTCCGGACACTGTGAGAGGGCTGTACAAGCAATGATCACACGCACGACACAGCGGACACACCAGGAACCGCGGTGTTGGCCGTCGAATGGCGCTAGCTGCGCAGCATTTGTGCACCGCCGCAGTCAGTGTCAGCCAGTTTGCCGTGGCATACGGAGCTCCATGGCAGTCTTTAACACTGGTAGCATGCCGCGACAGCGTGGACGTGAACCGTATGTGCAGTTGACGGACTTTGAGCGAGGGCGTATAGTGGGCATGCGGGAGGCCGGGTGGACGTACCGCCGAATTGCTCAACACGTGGGGCGTGAGGTCTCCACAGTACATCGATGTTGTCGCCAGTGGTCGGCGGAAGGTGCACGTGCCCGTCGTCCTGGGACCGGACCGCAGCGACGCACGAATGCACGCCAAGACCGTAGGATCCTACGCAGTGCCGTAGGGGACCCCACCGCCACTTCCCAGCAAATTAGGGACACTATTGCTCCTGGGGTATCGGCGAGGACCATTCGCAACCGTCTCCATGAAGCTGGGCTACGGTCCCGCACACCGTTAGGCCGTCTTCCGCTCACGCCCCAACATCGTGCAGCCCGCCTCCAGTGGTGTCGCGACAGGCGTGAATGGAGGGACGAATGGAGACATTTCGTCTTCAGCGATGAGAGTCGCTTCTGCCTTGGTGCCAATGATGGTCGTATGCGTGTTTGGCGCCGTGCAGGTGAGCGCCACAATCAGGACTGCATACGACCGAGGCACACAGGGCCAACACCCGGCATCATGGTGTGGGGAGCGATCTCCTACACTGGCCGTACACCTCTGGTGATCGTTGAGGGGACAGTGAATTGTGCACGGTACATCCAAACCGTCATCTAACCCATCGTTCTACCATTCCTAGACCGGCAAGGGAACTTGCTGTTCCAACAGGACAATGCACGTCCGCATGTATCCCGTGCCACCCAACGTGCTCTAGAAGGTGTAAGTCAACTACCCTGGCCAGCAAGATCTGCGGATCTGTCCCCCATTGAGCATGTTTGGGACTGGATGAAGTGTCGTCTCACGCGGTTTGCACGTCCAGCACGAACGCTGGTCCAACTGAGGCGCCAGGTGGAAATGGCACGGCAAGCCGTTCCACAGGACTACATCCAGCATCTCTACGATCGTCTCCATGGGAGAATAGCAGCCTGCATTGCTGCGAAAGGTGGATATACACTGTACTAGTGCCGACATTGTGCATGCTCTGTTGCCTGTGTCTATGTGCCTGTGGTTCTGTCAGTGTGATCATGTGATGTATCTGACCCCAGGAATGTGTCAATAAAGTTTCCCCTTCCTGAGACAATGAATTCACGGTGTTCTTATTTCAATTTCCAGGAGTGTATTTTCTAAGATAAGTCATAGGGTCAATATTGCCTAATGGGTTTGAGCTTTTCTGCAAAATCCGAACGGATCTTCCCCAAGGTCTGCATCTACCAGTTTTTCCATTTGTCTATAAAGAATTCATGTCAGTATTTTACAGCCATGACTTATTTAGCTAACAGTTCTGTGATTTTCACACCTGTCAACACCCGCTTTCTTTGGGATTGGAATTATTATATTCTTCTTGAAGTCTGAGGATATTTCACCTGCCTCATACATCTTGCTTTCCTTTGCAAAGAATAATCCAGGAGTATTGCCCCACTTTAATTCTCACACCACTGAAAAAAATTGTAGAATAGATATTAGTGTCAGTGACATCAAGAAACAGCTGAAATGGTTAAAACTGAAAAAAGCTCCAGAACCCAATGCAATCTCTATCAAATTCTATAGTGAATTTGCATCTGAGTTAGCCCACTTTAATGATTATATACTGTAAAATCTTCAAACAAAAAACCACATCTATTATTTGAAAGAAAGCACAGGCCACACCCATCTACAAGAGGGGTACCAGAAGTGAGCCACAAAACTATAATCCAGTATCCTTAAAATCCAACCTTAGAATAGATTCTGAGCTAAAATGTAATGAGGCATCTATCAAATGACATCATTTGGGACCACGGCCATGGATTCTGAAAACACAGATCATGTGAAACATGACTTGC
The DNA here is from genome assembly GCF_023897955.1 of Schistocerca gregaria. Classification (NCBI taxonomy): domain Eukaryota; kingdom Metazoa; phylum Arthropoda; class Insecta; order Orthoptera; family Acrididae; genus Schistocerca; species Schistocerca gregaria. The sequence goes on along the minus strand of NC_064921.1, from coordinate 797,971,080 downwards.
ACTTTCCTCACATAACACACTGAAAGTCACAGATCAAGGCAGTCAGTCAGATGCAGTATTCCCTGACTTCCAAAAAGCATTTCACTCAGTACCACATCTATACTTATTGTCGAAAGTACAACTGTTTGGTATATCAAATGAAATCTTGTGATTCAACTGAGGACTTTTTGTATGGCGGATGCAGCAATTTATCTTGGATGGAGAGTCACCAAAAGATGTAGAAGTAACTTTGAGTGTGCCCCAGAGAAGTTTGTTCAGTGCATTTCAGTTCACATTGTATAATAATGACCTTGCCAACAATATTAACAGTAGCCTCATACTTTTCACAGATGATGAAATTATCTATAAAGGTTTACTTTCTAAAAGAAGCTGCACAAGTATTTTGTGAGATCCTGATAGTATCTGAAGTGGTCAAAAATTGGCAACTTGCTTTAGATGTTCATAAATGTAAAACTGTGCACAATATGAACAAATGTAGTGTCCCATGACCATAGCATTGTGAGTCAGAGTTGGTATCAGTTAACTGATTGAAATACACAGTTTGTATGGATGTGGAATGGAATGATCAAATAGGCTATTCATAGATGAAGCAGGTGGCATACTGCAGTTCACTGACAGAATACTAGGGAAATGCAATCAGTCTACAACGGAGATTGTGTAAAAAACATTCGCGTAACCCATCACAGAATATTGGTCTAGTGTATGAGACTTATACCAAATAGAACTAAGATGGTACATTGAATGGATACAAAGAAGGATGGCATGAATGGTCACAGGTTTATTCACCCCTTGGCAGAATTCACAAAAATGCTGAAGAAATGGAACTGGCAGATGCTTGAACATAGATTCAAAATATCCCATAAAAATGTAGTTAAATAATTTTCTAGAGACAACTTAAAGTGACAAATCTAAAGGTATTTACAAAAATCTGAGAACATACTACAACCACACTCTATCATCCCCATAGGGATTGTGAAGACAATGATAAACTAATTACAGCATGCACAGAGGCATTTAGGCAATCATTCTTCCTGCAACTTGTACATGAATAGAATAAAAGAAAGTCCTGATTGTTTGTACAACAGGTCATACTCTCTGCCACACACTTCAAGTGGTTTAAGATGGAAGATGGCAAGGTAACTAACAGAGATAAAAATGTGGAAGTGTTCCATGACTTCTTTAAATGTTTGTGTAGTTCAAGGGAATTAGATATATAGTTCGAGGGAATTAGAAATTGAGATGGTTAATAATGAAGATCAGCATATTTTAGAACTGATGCCAGATGAGTTGTGTAAAGAGATTAGAGATATGAAGAAAGGAATGACACCTGGAAATTCTGGCATTTCAATGCAGATTACTAAAGCAGAAGGAAAAGTAACACAAAAGGATATAAAAATGTCTGCAGAAGAAGACAATTTCTAAAAACTGAAACTATGCAGCAATTATTCTGCTTTATAAAAATGAGAACAGACACGCCACAAAAACTACAGAACTGCTCTTTCTGTAATATTCCAGATTTCACTAAAATTATCATAAATCTCACAAAACATTGGATTTTAATCAGGCAAAGGCATTTTCTGTCTTTATAAATAGATAAAGTAAGTATGAATAGGTAGGAGAATTCAAATAATTTATAAGTAAAGGAGACCACTCACATGATGTGTATCCAGCCAGCACAATATGAGGGTACAGAGGTGGGTGAGTGTATGAATATTTATACTCTAGCTACATACAGCAAAGTGTATAATTTTTGACATGTCTCCTGTACCATAATCACATGATTTGTAAGTATATGTTATGAGACTAATAAATCACAATTTACAATTTTGACTCAGCATTAAAAAATCTGCACTGATAGACCTTATGAAGGACCAAATTGATACAACAATATTATGAAAAGGATACTACTGGTAGAAATATCAACAATGTAGGAAAAGACAAATTACTACTCTGGCATTCCAGCTTCGGGTGCTGGAGTTGGTGGTCATGTGTGCATGAATACTTGCTTGTGTGTATGCATGGTGTGTGTTTCTCTTTTGCTGATGAAGGCTATGACCAAAAGCTTTATGTAAGTGTCTTTTAGTTGTGTCTGTCTGCAATTTAACATGACTGTTTTACAGTAAGTAATAATCTGCATTTTTCTACATTGTTGTTATGAAAATGATAGATTGCTACTCACTGTAAAGATGACACATTTAATTGCAGACAGGCACAACGAAAAGACTGTTACACATAAGCTTTCATCCAAATCTTCTTAAGAAAAGAGAAACACACACACACACACACACACACACACACACACACACACACACACACACACACACACACACACACACTTTCACACAAGCAAGCACACCTCATACTCACACGATTGCTTCCTTCAGCCACTCTGGCCTGACTTCCACTGGAAAATGTTGAATGCGATCAACAAGTCAGAACACGGCAGAGGAGGGGGAGGGATAACAGGGTGTGGGTGGTGGGTGGGTGAAGAGGAAGTGGCACTGTCTGGCAGAGTGTACAGAGACTAGAGGTGGCAGGACAGGGCTGACAGGTGCAGTGCTGGGAGGCTGTGGGGGAAGGAGTGGTGGGGGAAAATGAGGATTAGAAAGGAGAGGAACAAAGAAGGGGAAAATACTGAAGAATGTGTGAGCAGAGAGCGACGCACACTGAGGGTGAGGAGAGGCGAATTGAGTGGAGGTGAAAGGGAGTGGAAACAGTTGGGTGAAGGTGGTGGGACATTAGGTTACCATAGGTTGAGGCCGGGATGATTTTGGGAGCGGAGAATGTGTTGAAAGAACAACTCGCATCTCTGCATCTCAGGAAAGCTGGTGAAGGAGTGGAGCATACAGATGGGATGGGTTTCAACCAGTCATAGAGATCAAGTATGTTACATACAGCTGCATGTTGTGCTACAACATATTACATGTTGCCCATTGTGCCCAACATTCAGTTGCACATACTAACCAGTACACTACATCACATGCACTTGAGTTCAGGGTATTGTTCCCTCTTCTAGAGAAACTGCAGCCCACTGTTTCAGGAGGCTGACTACAGGTGTGTCTTGATCTTTTCCATGACCCTCTGTACAAAGGCATTGGCAGATCCTTGCATTCTGGTCATGTTCTTCTCTATGACCAGCACTGAAGGTAACCTCTCCCATCATAGCTTTGCAACTGCTGAGTATAACCTCATCTGGAGAATATGGATGACATGTGTATGCGCCTTTGTGTTCTTGATGAAGGATCATAATCCTCAACAACATATGTGATTTCTGACAAGGAACGAAGCATATGATATGGCCCAAAGTAGCTCTTAACTAACTTTTCCAATAGTCAGACTTTCTGCAGAGGTATAAATATATGTACTGTCTCCCATGGTGTATCTCACTGGGCACTGCTTGGAATTATAGTGCTCTTGGTCTTTGGCACGGATGTTCAGGGTCTGGATGCAAGCCAGGTGCTTTGTCTCTTCAGTTCCAGTGTGAGGTATTTCACATTGTCACCCGAGTATCATCAGGTGGAAACGAGAATAGTGTAAGCACTGTTATTTTGTCCTTGTGACCTTGGAGCAGAAAGGACAGTGTGACTTGAATCACTGTGTTGTAGGCGAATGTCATGATGAGAAGTATTGTATCCCAATCTCTGTTGACATCAATGGACATTGGAAGCATATCTACCAACATCTTATTGAATTGGTCTGTGAGAATGTTCATCTGTGCATGGTAGGTAGTTGTTATCCTCTGGATGATGTCACAGCATGAAATTTTCTCTGATACTAATTTTACTGGAAAACTTTTCCATGAGCAGGGAAAATAATGTCTTCAACAAGGAACTTTTCAGTTCCTGGAGCTTCAGCAGTCGACACAGGTTTGTTTACAACACTAACCAGTGAGATACTCAGTGCAAACTGTTATCCATTGATTCACATGTGTCGACTTTGGAAACTACCTGCAGAGGTCAATTCCAATTTGGTAGAATGGTGTTGCTGCAGGTGAGATTGCTACCAGATGCCCTTGAGGTAACTGTGGCACGTGCTTTTGTTGTTAACATTCCTTACACTGGCTCACATAGCACTTAACAGATTGGTACACGTGTGGCTAGAAACACCAGCATGTGATTTGGTCTAGAGTCTTCACAAATCCCAGATGAGCAGATGTTGGAGCATCATGGAAATAGTTCAGAAACTCTTCCTATCAGATCATAGTCTTCCTTATAATGTTCCATTTATTAATTGTAATCCTCCTTTGATAGGTTTCACATTTTTTCAAGACTTCTATGGTTTTCAGCAATGCGAGATCCTCCCCCTGTTCAGAAGCACCATCACATAATGCAGCAGTGACTGGTATTTTGTCCACACTTCTGCTTTCTGCCAAGGGATCCCCATGAAAGGCAGCTAGCATCCTTGTAGTTGCATCCATTTTCATGCGATGTATATTCAGAAAGTAAGTATACTGCGACCATAATGGGCTGTGAACTTTTGTTTTTTGAGTGTTGGTAACAATAAGAGGTAGAAGAGGATCCCATGACCAGACTGAGCATCACAGGCAAATGGTAATGTGTGAATTCATGTTGCAGCATCCAGTTGCATGAAAGACATCAGTAAGAAAACTGCCAGCACGAGCCACGTACTGTGACCTGCTTCCTACTCACAAAAGGATTAACATTACCAAAGTTTGTTTGAGAATCAAAATAGTTCATGGTAAAGATGTTGTGAACAAAAAAAGTGTGTTTAAGGGGTGCAGGGAATTTAATGGAGGCAGAAGAAATGTTCATGATGAATATATGACTGGGAGATATTCCATTTTGACTGATGAGTTGGTACAAAAAATCAAAGGAACTGTTCTTAACGACTGCCAATTAAGAGTGGATGAAATTTCTGCAATGCTTCCAAAACTTTCTTCTATGAGACGCTCACAGAAATGCTGGGATATTGGAAACTGTGGACAAGATGAGTCCCAAAACAGCTCACAGAGCAGCACAAGAAAAACTGAATCAACAGCACTCAAGAGTTTCTTGACTGACTGGAATTGGAAGATGAGGATTCTCTGAGCTCTACTGTGACTGGAGATGAAATGTGGGTGGTTCATTACATGCCTGAGACAAAAAGATAATCACCACAGTGGTGTCTCATCAATTTTCCACCAACAAAACCACTGAAATTCACAATTTTTGGCAAAAAAAACCATGGTCTCAGCGTTTTTGGACCAAATGCATCATTTTCCTCGAATTTCTGCCTCAGAGGGAGACCATTAATGCACAATAATATCGCAAGACCCTCAAAAAACCGAAAAGGAGAATTCAAAACAAAAGATGGGGAATGCTAGTTGCGGCACAACAGCACCCATCCTCACACAGCCTCAACCATTAAGGAGTTCTTGGACTCATTTGGTTGGGATGTTTTGAACCAATCCCCATATTCCCTTGACCCAGCACTTGGTAATTTTCAATGTGTTGGCAGTTCTTGTTCCAGATATCTCTTAGTTTGGTATTAGTTGTAGCTAGCTGTTCAACATACAGTAGTGGTGGATGTCTTGAACAAAACCTATTTCTTCATAAGACAGATATGTTGCAATGATTAGGTAGTTCTTTATTCTGTTGTATACTGTGGTAATCTCTAAGCAAAGCAGGGCACAGTTCTGCAAATATGTGGTGGGTAGATATTGTTAGGGGAGGGGAAACGGGGGGGTGGGGCGAGCCAAGAGACAGGAGTTATTTCAACTGTACCAGAAATCTTGCACATCGTAATGGTGAGATGCACATCGATAAGGTTGGTGTAACAACTGAAGTACAATACTCTACAGCTGAAAAAACAGTGCAAGAGCCAATGTATGGATAGTCTCCAATGAAGCCTCCCAGGTTGTGCCACTCAGCCTCTGGATGATGTTGCTGTGAGTTTTTATATTGATCAATGTGGTCCCCAGTTGTTTTTTTACAAGATAGAATGTGATTGAGTGTGATGCTAAGATACTTAGGGTACTTGTTCTGCTCGAGAATATCGCTGTCAAATTGCACCTTTAGCTCAGTGTTAGCTTGTTTGTTGTTAAGGTGAAACACACAAATCTCACTGTTACTGGCCTTGGGCTTCAGACTCCATTTTTTAAAATATGAGTTATGGGCCACTAAGTCCTCTGTTAGTGCTGCCTCTAACTGAACAAGCTCTTTTGACTGACAAGCCAGAGTAGTCTCATATGCACAGCAGAATTTCCTTGAAGATGTTCTTGGAAGGACAGAAACATAAAGGAGAGGTGCAAGAACTGAGTCCTAAGGCAGGCCATTATTTAGTTTCCTTATTGAGCTTCTATTTTCACCCAAACAAATCTGAAAGTGAAACTTGAAACTTCCTGGCAGATTAAAACTGTGTGCCCGACCGAGACTCGAACTCGGGACCTTTGCCTTTCGCGGGCAAGTTTGGAAGGTAGGAGATGGATATTGGCAGAAGTAATTCTGTGAGTACTGGACGTGAGTTGTGCTTCGGTAGCTCAGTTGGTAGAGCACTTGCCCGCGAAAGGCAAAGGTCCCGAGTTCGAGTCTCGGTCGGGCACACAGTTTTAATCTGCCAGGAAGTTTCATATCAGCGCACACTCCGCTGCAGAGTGAAAATCTCATTCTGTAAACCTGAAAGTATCAATTCCTTATCATGTTGTTAATACAAGGTGCTGTTGCTTGGGATTTAATTATTTTCAATAATTTGTAAATCATCCTTTCCCTCCAGGTGGTGTCATTGCTGCCATAAGGTTGATAAAGAGCACAGGTGTTTTTAGTTCCTCCTGGAAATTGGCCTGTATGGAAGTTGTCAGTGCTAGTACCTGGCCATTACAACTAGGACGAGGCTTAAATTCCACTTATTCCATTGCAATGTGTTCTAAAATACGACCACTAATACTATTGTAAATAAATCTTTCCAAGAGCTTATACTTGCAACTGTGGAGGAAAATTGGTTGAAAGCTCTGGAGGAGATCCACTGATCTGTTAGGTTTTAAGATTGCCACAATTTTTGTATTTTTCAGTTCCTTGGGAAATGTTTCTGTCTTCAAAGCAATAGAGAAGAAGTGAGTCACGAGGTTTCTGACCAGATTTATTAAAGTAGTCACTCAATTTACAGAGCAACAACCAAGCCTATCTACCAGAATATTTGAAATTCAAGTTTCCTACTGTCTGAGACCAGCAAACTTTCCTTGCAATATCAAGACCCTCTACCAGGCACTTAAATGTGATTTGCAGAGTATCAATGTAGATGTAGAAGACTAAAAAGAAGACTAAAAAGAAGTTCATTGACATTTTCATTATCTCCACTTTTGTTTAACTGTTCAAGTAGGTAGTCACATCTCTCATCCTATCTTGGGATATATTCTCTCCTATATCCACGAGGAATATGTTTCTTAGCAGATCCAAGAACAGCTCAAGCAAAATGGCGGTAGTCTAGGGTTCTGGTGGAATGAAACAAATATATTTTTCCAGGTGGTCCAAGAAACCCTGCCAGTTTGCCTTTCTAAAATTCCCTCTAGGTTGTGGCACTGCCTTAACCAGAGGGATGGACAAGCCAATACTGAGAATAAAAGGTCTGTGTAGGCTATGTGGGAAGCCTGACAAGACTTTTCTTGATGTAGGAATTGGCTGGCCTTCACAATCATGGGAGACAAAACAGAGGTATGGGTTAGAGCCTCTCTGCCACACAGCTAATCAAAATATCTCTAAATCCTTGGCTCAAAAACTAGGTAAAGGTAGTTATTTTCAGCTCAGTCAATAAGTTACTTACCACAGTCATTATTCTGTGCACACTTCCACTGGTCATGCTAGTTGTTAAAATTACCTGTATATACTCATGGATGGACGGTAATTGGCAGAAAATTTGGTAGCCACTCTACATTAGGTGGTTTGAGACATTATGGATAGTGATCTCTACAATCTCTACTGAAACATTACAAATTTCATCAGCTTTATTTGCTGAGATTGGATGTGCATAATCAGTGCTAGCTCTAATGTAAGTAGCAACATCATAAACATTGTGGTAAGTTGCACTAATAAGCTCATAGCCATATATCCTTCCACTTTAATGAAGTTCTTCTCCATTTGACGTGTGGGTTTCCTGGATTATAACCATGTCAGTATTCCTTCTTAAAAAAATTTTTGGCAAGTAATCACTTTCAATTCAACTACTTACTTTTACATTTTGTTGGCAAACAAGAACTGAAGGTCTGAGTTTTTTAGTCATCTAGTCTTGAGAAGGGCCCTTTGCTAGTATTTGATTTCCTAGTGCACATGCAGTATTTTACTGCAGATGCTTACTAGAGTTCACCTCTGGCTAGTCAGCATAGAGAACAGCGATGCATCACAACACTGAAAGGTTTTTTAAATAAATATGGCTGGAACTTGTTGATGGCCCAAACAACTGCAAAGCACTACTTCTCACTTGTAGAGAACTTCTTGGACTTTCTGGAAGCATCAGTTATCACCTTATTAGCTCCTTCAAAATTTTTTATTAGGACTACCCCTATCCCAAAACCACTAGCATTAATGTGAAGTTCTGCTTCAGCTTTCTCATCATACAACGCCAGAACTGAAGAAGACGGTAGCACCTTGCAGTGTACATAGGCTTAGTTAACCACGTGAAGGTACCCATTCACCAGTGGGCAAGTGCACAACCGAAGAAAACTGCTATATGGCTCATTCACACAGGGGTTCTGTTGTATACTGCTGCATTATGCCCACATGTAAGCAACTAAAGATCATCAGGAGTCTATGAAAGCAGTCAGTGAATGGTATATGTATGTAAAATGAATAAATAGAAATAATTAAATAACTAGGAACTAAGGTAATAACCCCACAGTATAATAATATAAATTACAGCACCTTTGAATTTTACTGTTGATTTATTCACAGAATTTACTTTGAGTGATGGTCCTACACAGGATAATACTATCCACATTGGTACAGATGAAATTAGAAATAACTATACAGATGGAATTAGAAATAACTGTTTTAGCAGAATGAGCAGAGTAGTTGCAGGAAATGACTACTCACAAACCAAAATCATTGCACAGTGCACTGAAATTCAATCAGACTGCATAACTTCCCTGAACTCCATAAATTCAGTCAACACAGTTTAACAGTCTCAAAACAACCAAATGATATACAGGCTGACTTACTTTCCAAATACACATACATACACCTTACTCAGAACGCACTGGAGCACAAGCAGTATTCTGTCTGCTCAACTAACCTTAACTCAGCAGCTCCCACTGGAAAAAGATCCAGATACCAGCCATGCACCCTCTTTTCTCAGTTATATCATGTGACACACTACTTAGATCAAATGATTCTCTATATGCCTGAACATCGTTTGTTTATACAATCATTTTACAAGTTCTAAATATTCCCAGTAAATACATCATATAGTTTAGCAAAGTTCATTTAAATGTAGTTTCATTTCATTTACATGTCATATAATACATTTTCTTATTAAATTTTCAACATTGCACAAACCGGAACACCAATCATTAGTCGAAAGTGCTCCTTTACTCTTTCTTGTCAGTTCCCCACTATGTTATTTAAAAAAAATGTTATGAATAGCAAAGTTGCTACTCATCATGTAGTGGAGATGCTCAGTCGCAGATAGGTACAACAAAAAGACTCTCACTAGCATTTGCATGTGTGTGTTTGTGTGTGTGCATGTGCGCACGTGTGTGTGTGTGTGTGTGTGTGTGTGTGTGTGTGTGTGTGTGTGTGTGTGTGTGTGTCATCTATTCATGACAAAGGCCTTGTTGGCTGAAAGCTTATTTGTGACAGTCTTTTTGTTGTGCCTATCTGCAACTCAGCAGCTCTGCTGTGGTGAGTAGCAACTTTCCTTTTCACAATATGTTTACATTCCATGCTGGATTTCATGTGATATTTAAATGTCTTATTTACACATATGAATGTGCAATTTCTCATTAAATAAACACAGACAATTAAATATTACTGTAAACTATCCATGCAGAGAGTAGCTGCTTCACCTTTTTATGGATAACTTTGTTTTTTCACGCACAGCATTAGTAATCTAAGATTTTTGCTTATAATAAAGAGGTAGTTTAATTTACCCTAATTCCACACATATTCATTTGTTAGCAGATTTCATGTGTTAAGAGTTGCTACATTCTGTACACAGACAACGCGTTAGTCATCATTGTCATAGTTGTTAAATGATTTTAAACACAACTGTCAATAAGAGCAATGTTTTGTATAAGTGGTACAATCATGGTGACAATTTGGTAGGAGCAAATACAGCCAGAATCTCACCATTTTAGCACACTGTTGCCACGCAGTTCCTCAGTTCCCCCTCTCCCCTCATCGAAAATTCCCTGCAACATCTGCTCAGTCTGGACTTATATGTGTTGCTTGGCAATCACATCACAACATTCCACTATATTTATTACTCAACAGCAGATGACACAGGGCTGTCACTCTCAAAGCTGTCACACTATGTGACACTGTGTCCGTTAACTTACAGCCTCCTTAAGGACAAGAAAAGATCTTTCTTGCATCTCGATCCAGGAAAATTTGGTGTTTTTCTTCAGTAGTTCTTGCAAGGGATATGCCTTGGTACAGAAGTCCTTCATGAATTGCCTGTAGTACAGGCACATTCTGAGAAAACTTCTCACATCATGAATGTGTCAAGGAGTCTGAAAATTTGTGATTGCTCTTATTTTCTCTGCATCAGGATGAACTCCATCACCATTAGCTAGGTGCCCCAAAATTTTCTTTGGTAACAAAGACACACTTTCAGATTCAAATGGAGATCAAGTCTGAACACACTTCAACATAGTTGTTAGGCAGCTTAGATGTTCTTCAGATATCTTCAAAGAAATGACAATGTCAACCAAACAGCAAAGACATGTCTTCCAACTAAGATGCAAAGGTCTACCACGCTGCCCACAGCCAGGTGTAGAGGGAATTAATATTATGACAGCCACAATGTCTCTACATTTTGCCAGATGATGATAAGTGTGACACACTTTTAAATGTCATGATATTTTAGCATTCTCACCTGGTCGGAAACCCAAGAGCTTTTCATCAATAGTTAGTTAGTTAGCTAATTACATGTTCCATGGATCATCTGAATGATTCTTTTAATGAAATGATGTGGAATGAGTCAGTTTACAGAATACATATACATAATTAGTGTTAACATTAATGAACACATTATTATTATTATTATTATTATTATTATTATTATTACTGCTCCCTTTTATGCCATCAATAGCTTCTTTCTAAGTGATCAATTACTCCAGAGAATGATTCCGCATTACATTATTGAGTGGAATAATCAAAATATTTCAGTATACATTGGGAAAGATTACATCCACACATACAGCACCTCTACTGGAAGAAAATGCTCTGCAGCTTCAAACAGCTGCAGAAAGAACATACAATGAAAGCACTACTTCTCAGCACATTATCTTTCCTTCAAATGGTGTCAAAACAAGAACATCCTACCACAGTTTGAGGGACTACGACACCCATAGAAATTGAAGAGCAATTGAATATTACAACAAGCAGGCATGCCCATAGCGAGATCATGCATTCGCTTCATGTGGAAAGAGCTGGACAAGAATGTGGGTACCCTGCTCACATGTCACCTTTGTATAACAAGTGCACCACCAGCACACACTTTAGTGTGTATGAACTGCAGATCTTATGCTGTCAGCCAGGTACAGAAACACACGGCTGCAAAACAGCTCCACAAACTTGATGGACTGTCAGGAACTCAGATGATCAACAAGAAGGAGAATAACATGAGAGCCATTGTAAATTACACAGAGAAAGTATTGGATTCAGCTACAACTTCAGCCCTTGCTAATAGGGTTAACTTCCTGCCTGTCCTGAGGACCATACCAAAATGAGACACTATTAGTGGCATGAAGGACATAATATGAGGCTTTCCAAAGGAAGAAGTAAAGGACATCAGATGGGGACATGCAGGGTCATTGCAAAACTCGACTTCCGAAAGCAAATGTGACTATGGTGGAGTGGGAGGCTCTCTGATCTCTGAGAGACAATGCTGACACTATGGCCCTTCCAGCACACAAAGGGAATGCAATGGTACTGATGTGCATCAACAACTAACAGTATAAAAGTGGTTCGCCACTACAGAACCTGGCCTACAAAAAGCTCAAGAGGGATCCAGCTTTGATGGTGGCTAGAAAACTGTGGCTCTGTTGAAGAGCTCAGACTAACCAGAAGAAGAGAAGAAATGGTCGTATCCCTGTAAGGATTTCCCAAACTCCACAAATAATGGGCACCTTGCGACCTATACTAACACCACTAACTCCCACAATTATGGACTGGCCAAAAATTGGATACGTTTCTAAAGTCTCTTGTGGGACATTGTAGCTACCACATGAAGAATTTGGTCAATTTCATGAAAGCTCTTCAGAACCTGCGACTACAGAGGGATGACCTGTTCCTGTGCTTTGATGTTATGTTGCTGTTCAGAGGAGTATTTTTTTTTTTCAAGATTCTTTGGTGCTTCTTAATCTTTGCTTCTTGCAAACAGTTAAACTTTTTCAATGTGCACTGATGACCACTTACTTCAAGTGGAAAGGAGAGTTTTATGAAGCAATAGATGAAGTGGCCATGGGATCCTGACAGGCTTCTGGGAACACAAATCTTTGCCTGGAGGGGGAGCATACAAACAGCACTTGATGAGTTTCTGGACCACCTTAACAACACCCATCAACACACTGCATTCACTATGGAAAGAATGGGGAGTGGTTGTCTCTCTTTCTCTTAAGTATCAATCAGGAAGAAGGCACACGGTACAGTAGACCAATCAATATATAGGAATTTCATCCACATAGACTTTTACTTGCATGCAACAAGGCGCCATCATCCAGTGCAACAGCGGGTAGTACTAACCATCCAGATACATCGGGCATGCATCATCTGTGATAAGAAAAGATTCCAGCCAAACTACAACATGTGGAGGAACTGTTCTGCAAAAAAATTGTGCAAAGAGGCACAGATTATTAGGCATTTCAGAAAGGAAAGTTGCAGCAAACTAAGAAGAGGAAGAAGACAGGAGACTTGCTTTCTTTCCTTACTTGCTCTCAGCCAAAACTGTGAAGCTGCTTAAAAAATCCAAAATAAAAACCATCTTCTGACCACTGTCTAAGATGACAGAGTATTTTGGCTTTGCAAAAGACCCACTAAAACTTAACATACCTGGGGTATACAGCATCTAATACATCTGGCAAATGCAGTGCTGTATCTTGAAGTACTGCGACGAGCACATCAGGAATATACAACTGGGACAAACAAATAAATAAGTGAGAGCAGAATACAGTTACACGAAGACCACGCTTTTGACTTTCAGAACACTACGGTACTATGCCAATCATCTAGTTTCTGTGACAGCATTGTTATGGAATCCACAGAAATAAGGAGTCACAAGAACCTGGTCAATAAGGACAAAGTTCAACACAGTGTCCTGTGCTAGCAGCAATATAATGAGACAGCACACTCAGCATTGTGCTTCATGTGATATCATCCATAATGCCCAGAGATTTCAGTACGGTCTTTGGCACTCCTACTACCCCCACCACAGCAGCCTTGCATGCCTCCCCATCCAATGGCTAGACAGCACCCTGCCACCTGTGCTCATATCGAAGAGGCACACTCACAGTATAAACATTACGACATCTGCAACATTGCACATTGTTGGAAGATGACAAATATGACACTCTTCAAAATGCTGTGCTATTTTAACACTGCCACTCAGCTTGAAACCCAAGGGCTTTTCATCAATCATTAACAAATAGTTTGATGCAACTGAATACTTCTTCACCGGTTTCCCAAAAAAACGGTGCTCTAGAATCATCAGCATAGTATCCATACTTAAGATATATCATTTATATAAAATAAGGAGGGTAATGGGCCAAGCACTAACTCTGGAGGAAAATCCGACCACATCTCTTTCCAGTTTGAATGGGTCCTCTCATTCTTTTGCTGAATAACTACTCTTTGCTTTCTACATTTTAAGCAAGTAGATAGCTGATGAAGAGCTTTTCCTGGAAGCCACATGTAGCCATTTCGCAAAGAAGCAAAATATGGTTTACCATATTCAATGTTTTAGTAAAGTCACAAAAGACGCTGGTATATGAATCTTGTAATCCAGACACCTGCTTACTTTTGTAATAAGTTTATTAATTGTTTGTTTTTGTAGTGTGGCATTTCCGGAATCTATGTTGGTTGCCAAGGGTGGTTTTGTGTATTTTATTACAATTTTCTTTTTGGCTGTACACTGAGGGCAATAAACTGAGGTGACAAAAATCCTGGGATACCTCCAAATAACATGTTAGACTTACTTTTGCTAACATAGTTAAGCAACTCAGTGTGGCATGGGCTCAACAAGTTGCTGGAAGTACTATCCAGAAATACTGAGCCACGTTGCCTCTATAGCTGTCCATAACTGCAAAACTGTTGCTGGTGCAGGAGTTTGTGCATGAATTGATCTCTCAATTACATTCCAAAAATATTTGATGGGATTCATGTTGGGCAATATGGGTGGCCAAACATTTGCTCAAATTTCCCAGAATGTTCTTCAAACCAATTGCGAACAATTGTGGCCTGGTGACATGGCATGTTATCTGCAAAAATTCCATCACTGGATGGCCTCCAAGTAGCTGAAAATAATCAAGTCAGTCAATGATCGGTTCAGTTGGATCAGAGGGCTCAGTCTTTTCCATGTAAACACAGCCTACAATATTATGTAGCCACCACCATCTTGCATAATGCCTTGTTGACAACCTGTGTCCATGGCTTCGTGGAGTCTACGCCACACTCAAACCCTACCATCAGCCCTTACCAACTGAAATCGGAACTGATCTGATCAGTCAACCGATATGGTTATGAGCCCAGGAGAAGTGCTGCAGGCGATGTTGTGCTGTTACCAAAGGCACTCACAACTGCTAACATATCCATCAACACCAAATTTCACTGCACAGTGCTAACAGATACTTTCATCATACATTCAACATTGTTTTCTGCAGTTATTTAATGTGGTGTTGCTTGTCTGTTAGCACTGACAACACTATCCAAATGCCGCTGCTATCGGTCATTAAGTGACAGCTGTCAGCCACGGCACTGTCTGTGGTGAGAGGTAATGCCTAAAATTTGGTATTCTAATCACACCCTTGGACATATGTCACCCCAGTGTATGCTGCCCTTTTATGGACTGGTTGTACTTCTGCATATTTCAGTTTTTCAGGGTAGTTATATTCAAATGACAGACAAGTCATGAGGGAGAGAGAGAGGGAGGTGAGGGGAGAGTCCTATATTACAACATACAGTCTTTACATCATTATTATTTCTTTCTTATCTCAGACGTTATGTCTGGTCAGAAGTAGAAAGTGACACGGACCTTGATCAAGCGTGACTTCCTTTTAACTGTACATGTTATATTGCATTTAGGAACTTTTGGGTAATTGAACATGTATCAATAATTACAGATTTATGTAGTTGTGTATATAAGTTTGGATGTAGCTGTATTGCATTGATGTACTGGTGGATATTGTGTGGTATGACTCCTGTAGTTGATAGTATAATTGGTATAATGTCAACTTTATCCTGATGCCACATATCCTTGACTTCCTCAGCCAGTTGGATGTATTTTTCAATTTTTTCTCCTGTTATCTTTTGTATATTTGTTGTATTGGCTATGGATATTTCGATTAGTTGTGTTAATTTCTTCTTTTTATTGGTGAGTATGATGTCAGGTTTGTTATGTGGTGTTTTTTTATCTGTTATAATGGTTCTGTTCCAGTATAATTTGTATTCATCATTATCCAGTACATTTTGTGGTGCATACTTGTTTGTGGGAACATGTTGTTTTATTAGTTTATGTTGTATGGCAAGTTGTTGATGTATTATTTTTGCTACATTGTCATGTCTTCTGGGGTATTCTGTATTTGCTAGTATTGTACATCCGCTTGTGATGTGATCTACTGTTTCTATTTGTTGTTTGCAAAGTGTGCATTTATCTGTTGTAGTATTGGGATCTTTAATAATATGCTTGCTGTAATATCTGGTGTTTATTGTTTGATCCTGTATTGCAATCATGAATCCTTCCGTCACACTGTATATATTGCCTTTTCTTAGCCATGTGTTGGATGCATCTTGATCGATGTGTGGCTGTGTTAGATGATGCGGGTGCTTGTCATGTAGTGTTTTCTTTTTCCAATTTACTTTCTTCGTATATCTGTTGATGTTATGTGATCTAAAGGGTTGTAGAAGTGGTTATGAAATTGCAGTGGTGTAGCCGATGTATTTATATGAGTGATTGCTTTGTGTATTTCGCTAGTTTCTGCTCGTTCTAGAAAGAATTTTCTTAAATTGTCTACCTGTCCATAATGTAGTATATTAAAAACAAAGACTCCAAGACCTACCAAGCGGGAAAGCGCTGGCAGACAGGCACAATGAACAAGACACACAAACACACACACAGAATTACTAGCCCTCACAACCGATGGTTGCTTCTTCAGGAAGGAGAGGGAAAGACGAAAGGATGTGGGTTTTAAGGGAGACGGCAAGGAGCCACTCCAATCCCGGGAGCGGAAAGACTCCCCTTAGGGGGAAAAAAGGACAGGTGTACACCCGCGGACACACACACACACGCACACTGCGTGTGTGTGTGTGTGCGCGGGTGTACACCTGTCCTTTTGTTCCCCCTAAGGGGAGTCTTTCCGCTCCCGGGATTGGAGTGGCTCCTTGCCGTCTCCCTTAAAACCCACATCCTTTCGTCTTTCCCTCTCCTTCCTGAAGAAGCAACCATCGGTTGCGAGGGCTAGTAATTCTGTGTGTGTGTTTGTGTGTTTTGTTCATTGTGCCTGTCTGCCGGCGCTTTCCCGCTTGGTAGGTCTTGGAGTCTTTGTTTTTAATATATTTTTCCCATGTGGAAGTTTCTTTCTATTTTATTTACTGTCCATAATGTAGGTTTTTTATGTCGATAAATCCCCGTCCTCCTTACTTTCTGCTTAATGTGAATCTTTCTGTTGCTGAAGTATGTGATGTATTCTATATTTGTGGCATTGTGATCGTGTAAGTATATTGAGTGCTTCTAGGTCTGTGTTACTCCATTTCACTAATCCAAATGAGTAGGTCAATATTGGTACAGCATAAGTATTTATAGCTTTTGTTTTGTTTCTTGCTGTCAATTCTGTTTTCAGTATTTTTGTTAGTCTTTGTCTATATTTTCCTTTTAGTTCTTCTTTAATATTTGTATTATCTATTCCTATTTTTTGTCTGTATCCTAGATATTTATAGGCATCTATTTTTTACATCGCTTCTATGCAGTCACTGTGGTTATCTAATATGTAATCTTCTTGTTTAGTGTGTTTTCCCTTGACTATGCTATTTTTCTTACATTTGTCTGTTTCAAAAGCCATATTTATATCATTGCTGAATACTTCTGTTATGTTTAGTAATTGGTTGAGTTGTTGATTTGTTGCTGCCAGTAGTTTTAGATCATCCATGTATAGCAAATATGTGATTTTGTGTGGGTATGTTCCAGTAATATTGTATCTATAATTTGTATTATTTAGCATGTTGGATAGTGGGTTCAGAGCAAGGCAGAACCAGAAAGGACTTAATGAGACTCCTTGGTATATTCTACGCATAATCTGTATTGGCTGTGATGTGATATTATTTGAATTTGTTTGAATATTAAGTGTGGTTTTCCAATTTTCCATTACTATGTTTAGGAACTGTATCAGTTTAGGATCTACTTTGTATATTTCCAATATTTGTAGTAACCATGAGTGGGGTACACTATCAAAAACTTTTCGGTAATCAATGTATGCGTAGTGTAGCAACCTTTGTTTAGTTTTAGCTTGATATGTCACCTTTGCATCTATTATCAGTTGCTCTTTACATCCTCGTGCTCCTTTGAAACAGCCTTTTGTTCTTCATTTATAATTTTATTCTGTATTGTATGTGTCATTAATTTCTGTGTAATGACAGAAGTTAATATTTTGTATATTGTTGGTAGGCATGTTATGGGGCGGTATTTAGCTGGGTTTACTGTGTCTGCTTGATCTTTAGGTTTCATATAAGTTATTCCATGTGTAAGTGTATCAGGGAACGTGTATGGGTCTGCAATGTAACTGTTAGATGTGAATGTGTTGAGGTGAACTTCTTTAGCCAGAAATTTGCTATTTTATCTTTTCCAGGGGCTTTCCAATTGTGAGTAGAATTAATTGCTTTGGTGACTTCATGTTGCAAAATTATCACTTCAGGCATTTGTGGTATCATCTTGTATGTGTCTGTTTCTGCTTCTATCCACTGTGCATGCCTGTTATGTTGTACTGGGTTTGACTATATGTTGCTCCAGAAGTGTTCCATGTCTGTAATGTTTGGTGGATTGTCTATTTTAATGTGTGTGTTATCTATTGTCTGGTAAAATTTCTTTTGGTTTGTGTTGAATGTTTGGTTTTGTTTCCTTCTATTTTCACTTTTTTTTGTACTTTCTAAGTAGTTTGGCCAATGCTTGTAATTTCTGCTTTTTTTCATCTAATTGCTCTATCGCTTCTTGTTGTGAGATTTTACCTAACCTTTTTCGTTTTTTTCTGACATTTGATGCCTTATAAATTGTGTTAGCTGTCCAATGTCTTTTCTCAGTTTTTCTATTCTGATCTGTAGCCTGTGTTGCCATGCTGGTTTTGTGGGTTTCTTCTGTGTGTTGGTTGGTTCTGATCTCTGCCTAGGGTGTATATTTAGTGTAGTGAGTGCTCCTATATAAACCAGAAGTTGTAACTCTTCCATAGTTGTGTTTTCATTTATTTTGTTGTGTATGATTGTGTTTATAGTTTTTATTGTTGTTTCGACTTGTGGGTTATTTGGCGGTCTATGCAAGAATGGTCTAATGTCTGTATTTGTGTCTTTGTATTCTATATATGTCAGCTGAAATTTTTCTTCTATATCTAACATGTGTGTCACTTCGTGTTCTATTTGAGCTCGTTCTGGTGGCAGTCTTAAGATTTCGTTTCCCTCTGATTGTTTAATTGATGTGTGTTGTTCTTTGTTTGTTTGCTCTGGGATATTTGAGTCCATTACTGTATTTTCTTCTTCTTCTGATTGCACATTATTTTGTTCCAGTATTTGTTGTTTGATGTTTTCTAATTCTGACTGGGGTATCCTGTTATTTTTTATTATTACACGGATCTGATCAGCTAGTCGTTGTTCTGTTAAAAATTTTAATTCTGTGATCTGTATCCAGTTGTGTTGGTTCCTAGGTTTGTTGCTTGGTAATAACAGAACATGAGGTGTTGATTAACTTCATCTGACCATCTCATCCTCTGTCTTTGTTTTCCTTCTAGGGTGGTTGCAGGAAGCATATCCTGCAAAACACCTCTATTTGGATTTAAATCATTTTCCAGTTGACTAGCAGCGTCGTTACCATTGTGGGCGGGCATAGGGTTCAAGCGTCGTCCCCGACCATGACGGTGCTTGTCCGAGGCTTCTTTAGTTGTGTCCTGAACCAACTAATCACACTAAAAGGGGGGTTAGCCCTATTAGTGGTTTGTTCTTTTTGTCACCTTTTACGACTGGCAGAACATACATATTATTATTATTATTATTGTTGTTGTTGTTGTTGTTGTTGTTGTTGTTGTTGTCTTCAGTCCTGAGACTGGTTTGATGCAGCTCTCCATGCTACTCTATCCTGTGCGAGCTTCTTTATCTCCAAGTAAATACTGCACCCTACATCCTTCCGACGCTGCTTAGTGTATTCATCTCTTGGTCTCCCTCTACGATTTTTACCCTCCACGCTGCCCTGTAATACTAAATTGGTGATCCCTTGATGCCTCAGAAGATGTCCTACCAACCGATCCCTTCTTCTGGTCAAGTTGTGCCACAAGCTTCTCTTCTCCCCAATCCTATTCAATACTTCCTCATTAGTTATGTGATCTACCCATCTAATCTTCAGCATTCTTCTGTAGCACCACATTTCGAAAGCTTCTGTTCTCTTCTTGTTCAAACTATTTATCGCCCATGTTTCACTTCCATACGTGGCTACACTCCATACAAATACTTTCAGAAATGTCTTCCTGACACTTAAATCTATACTCGATGTTAACAAATTTCTCTTCTTCATAAACGCTTTCCTTGCCATTGCCAGTCTACATTTTATATCCTCTCTACTTCTACCATCATTAGTTATTTTGCTCCCCAAATAGCAAAACTCTTTTACTACTTTAAGTGTCTCATTTCCTAATCTAATTCCCTCAGCATCACCCAACTTAATTCGATTACATTCCATTATCCTCATTTTGCTTTTGTTGATATTATTATTATTATTATTATTATTATTATTATTTTATTCCAGTCCATCTTAATTCAGATTTATTATGTTAATCACATTTTTACAAGGTATAGTTTTAAATCTGATATTAGCAGAACTTTCTTGTTGGTGTCAGGATAAATGTATGGAGTGAAAGCATTCTCTACTCCACTGGAATCAATAAATTGCCTGCACTTCACAGATATCTATGAGATTCATAATGGTTTCACCAACTAACCATCTACTACTAACTTAGATTTTGTTGATTGATGAGATGACTTTTGATTTCTTACTTGCTTCAAGGATAAGCTTACTATTAGCAGTTCTCTTGGCTGTTTTATTACTCTCTCAAAATTGTTTTATATCTTCCTTTGTACCTGAGTAAGGAACCCTGCATCATGGTTGACTTAAGTCTCCACATGCAATTCTCTATTTCCAAAGCTGGGTATGTACATGAATAACTTTCAGAAAATATTCACCTACACAACAAACGCAAAAGGACAAGTGGTATTCTAATTCAAAGGCTGATATTTAAAATGACCAACTTGTCCACAATCAGCTTCCTGAAAGTTTTTTAAAAATTACCATGTCACCTTAAATTAAACTGTATAATTGATTGTCAGAAAATCCATTTTATAACATATAATACTTTGATGTAAGTAGTGTTAATACAATATTTTAAAATGCAAAGTGTACTCTGTATGTCTGTAATTTAAGCAATGAAGTCTCTTCATTGCATGTGATCAATGGCAAATAAAGATTCTAGACTGCAGTGGAGACTAGAATAGGGCACAAAGCCAAAATGCAGTTAATGTTTCTATGTACTATCTTACCTTTTCTTCTCGTGTAAGAGTGCTTGTACCGCATGCTCCAGCCTCACGAGGTTGCATTTCTAAAACTGTACGAAACAAGGTCTCTGATGTGGTAGTCAGGAAACCTATTTCTGCATTTGGATGTAGCCCATACAAATATGGCGTCTCTGCTGGCAGGTAAGCATCAATGTAATTATGATAACCTTGTAAATCTGTATTTGGAGGTGCTAGGAAACCAGGTGCCAAAGAGAGGTCACCATCAAGGAGCTCTGGTCGTAGGTACTCTGAAAGGTATGTTCGACACAAGTGACGGTCCCAGTCATCGGTAATATGACCCCCATACATTATTTCTCCAAACAGATAACGAAGATCTTCCCATGGTACTTTTGCACTATTCTCAAGATAGTTATAAAGGACATTCACACTTATTGTCAAATCACCTGTAAAAATAACTATGTTTCAAAACACACAATAAGTAAGTAAAAAAAGAAACACTGGAAAACACACTTCAGGAAAGCAAAATTCATGTTTTCAGAACAAAGCTTACCAACATTGAAAGGATAAATTCTGTTCCAGCCTTGTGGCCCAAATTTTCGACGTTCTGCTATTACTGCGTGGAAGTAACAGAGAGAAAATAATATAGCTTTAAATTCTGCTTCTTTTGTGCTCATCTCAAGTGTCTCCTGTGAAAAATTATCAAGGGCTTTATGAAGATTTGCAAGCATTCCTGTAGGTGGCTCATTAGTAATTTTTATTGAAGACTCCAGAATTCCTTGAGGGATAATGTGGAAAGCTGGATCAGGTGATGGCTCTGCACTCATGAAAAGGCGAAAGTTGGGATGTGCTATTTCAGCACAATGTTCCATTTTTTTCTCCAAGTATGGCAACCAGTTCTTGACGAGATGAATATTCTGTAGTATAACCCAATGCCCTTCCCTAGCAGCAATGTCCATTGCTTCCTCAGCAACAACTTCCTGGCCTTGACCCAAAGAGACATTGTGAAAATTGTGTTTATCAAATGTAAAGCCAAGTTTTCTTCCAACTTTTTCTACATCTTTTAGTGGATCAACGCCTGGTGACAATATAAAGAACACTGGTGTGCTTGAACTCATTTCTTCATATGATTTTGAAAATTCAATAGTCCATGATTCAATGTACTTGCTGCCTAATTTTTCTTCAATAAATACTCTCATAGCATATGTCATTCTGTCAGGCCTCAAAGCTCTCAACATACATAACCGTTGCAATGCTGACTTGTTCTTCCACTCCTGGGGAAACTTCTCTCTCTCAGGTGTTTCTGATTCCACAAATTTCTTCCATCGCTTCACTGAAGCTTCTATGTCACGGTCGAGATTTCTGAATTCGTCCATTGCAGAAAGTGTCTTGATCCCACCCCAGCTCAGATTAGTAAGAAAATCAACAGGACTGGTAACATTAGGGTTTGCTGGGTATCGTAACAAAAAGTCAAGTTCTGCTGGGTCTATCTCATTATCCATTAAAAGAATCTGAATAGCCATCTGAGCCATAAAAATTAATTTGTCACATTCAAAAAGTCCCCGACTTGTATACATATAAACACCAAATGTTATACTGTCAATGAGATTGAATACCCTTTTCTGAATGTTATCATCTTTTCGTGCACACATCATTGCATTATAAAAGACAACACTGAAAGCCTTCAGTGAAAACTGGTATATTGGATTTATTTTGTGCAGGTCATTCAAAATAAAGTACAGCAGTGATGCTCTTGTAGCTGCTGAGCGGTACTGTTCTCTGGCTTCGTCAATCTGAACAGAAGTTACCTTAGCTTCAGAAACTTTTATCTCAATTTCTGCTGCAGTCTTCTTTGTGGTCTCCAGATTTATCACTAGGGCTGTGTCCTTCAAAATATTTTCTCCTGCAGAAGCTAACCTATGCAGAAGGTCATCTTCAAGCATTTTAAGTGTAATTTTGAAGTCATTCTGTTGCTTAGTGAGATCAGCCTTCAGTTTCTCTAGATCTGGGCGTTCAGCTTTTACAACCTCCGCTAAGAGCTGTTCTTCTAATCCATCTCTTGTAACAGTAAAATTAATCAGAGTTGTTTGTGCTTGCATTTCAGGTTTATAATGAGGATTTGCCAACTTGGTGTGCAAAATTAGTCGAAAGTTTGGATTATAATCAACTTCCCTGTCACCAATTTTTATAGCTTTTCCTTTCTTTATCAGATTTCGACTCAATAACGGATCCAGAACAGCATCAATTGATTCACCAATATTTTCAATCAATACAGTGTCCCCATTTGACAGAGCCCCTTCAATCACTTCAAGATACATTTTCTGCCCTAAGCGAACAATTTTTAGGCTTTCTCCATATTTATTTTTGATCCACTTAATTCCTTGGAGCTGTGGATCTATCATAAGTGGCCAACGAGTTGAATTAGTCAAAATTGTTGCATTTTCTGCAGACATTCGATCACTTGGTAGGCCTTCATTGTTCCACTTGGCAATCTGAGCATCGTCAGTTAGTAGAGTCAAGGGATCCACATCCAGTGTAAGCGGAATTTGTGGATCTAGCTTTTTCAGATACGGAAGCCAATATTTTTCTTGTAGGTCAATTCTGTATTTCCGAGTGAAGCAACCAACATAAGAAATAAATGCTGTTACCAAAAGAACGTCACCAGGCAGCATGTTTCCAGCTTGTTTAAGAGAAGCCACACTTTCTCTCCAGCGAATGTTCTCTGATCCTAGGCCATTAACAAGACGATTTGCTAAGTCAATAGTGAGTGAAGTAGAATCAGCTTCCTGCTGGCATTTTACTTTTTCAGCAACAGCTTCTTCAAATTCATGTGTTAATGTTGCCAACTTGGCTTCAAGGGAATTCAATTGGTCTTTCAGGGAATTTAATCGTTCCCTAGCTGCAGCTAGCTCTGCATTGGCTTGGTTCAGTGCACGTCTCTTTGGCTCAACAACAACATAAACTTCATAGAATTTCATGATGTTTATAACCCAAGCACAGAGACCTGCAGCGGCAAGTGACTTGCCCTGTATGTTTTCAGGTACAAATTCTGGGTCTTGAAGGTATGGTTGCAAAGCTTTAATTACCTCAGGGTGGATGTTTTCCTTGTCATAGTGTATTAAACTGTCTAGAAAAGAATCAACCTTTGCCATCATAACTTTACATGCTTTCCAGCTTCTATCTTTAGGGATTCTACCTTTTGGCGCAAACAGGACCATGACAGCAGCAGTAACATTGACCACTGCTGGCGGTGGTGCTCCAAATGATTTAAGTTCTGTAAGGTTACTTTTATTCAATGTATTCAATGCTTCTTGAGCAGCAACAAGTGCAGGTTCAGCCTTCATCAAATCTTCCTCACACATTTTTTGCTTTTGGCTCACATCTTCTTCAATTATTCTTACCTTTCTTTCTTCCTCAGCAGCAATTGCCTTTTCCTTAGACACCTTCTCTGTTTCAACCCCAATAACTTGTATTAATTTGTCAGCAGCGTCATTCTTTTCTTTAAGAGTCACCTGCTGATTTGCTAGGACTTCTTTCAGACCATCCACTTGTTGAGCAGTGCAAGCTAATTTTTCCAGACCATTTGTTAAACGATAAATACGAGCTTGTAGCTCAGCAGTTTTTTCGTGCAGAAGTTTTGAATACAAACTGATCTGTTCTAAAAATGATTTAGGTGTAGTGTAATTATAGCGACGTTCATTTTGTAAATAAGTGAGTGACATTTCATTCACAACTGTGTGCACGTAAGCCATGAAAAGAGACACAGACTTGTGTAGCTTTGAAGGTAGTACAGAAATTTCTGACAGAAAACGTTCTGATACGGATTCTAATGCCTTCTGTGGCCATTCATGAAACCAATTAACAGATGTGCAGTTCACAATTGCTGGGAACTTACGAGCCCTTACACGTAATGTAGATCCAACTGGAGAAAAACACAATACCACCTTTAGCTGTCGGCGAACACGATCGATAAAAAACTTCCAACAGTTTTCTTTGTTATCAATAGAACCTGATGCTTTAACTTCATTTCTTAATCCAGAAACAATATTTTCTACTTCATCATCAGAAAACAATTCTGGAATCTCTCCAGATGCTAGCATGTCATTCACAAGAACTAAGAACTTCTCTTCAGCCACTTGTGAATCAGTCATCAGAAACATTATCCCCACACTTTTCAAGCCAGCTTTGTAATACAGATTTCCCAAATCTGATTTCATGTCATTAATTGCATATCCTTTCCGTAACTGGATCTGGAAGACTTCAAGAGATGAAATAAATGCTGAAAGACGAGATAATGATTGTTTTCCACTTCCACCTACTCCAACAAGAAGGGCATTTCCTCTTGGAGATTCCAATATGCGATTTATACGACACACATGATGCATTGCATCCTCAAACATAACCAAGTTCATGGCAGCTACAAGATCATTATACTGTGCCAAAGCATCTTCAAGTAATCTTCTCAGTACATTCCAGTCTTTCACAGGCATGTATTTGCTTTCTCCAATACCATCTGCGAAATGACAAAATATAAGTGGTTTATGAAATACACTTTCGTCTAGTTCTTCAAATGATTTCTTAACAATGTCATGTAGTATTTTGTTAAAGCTTTCAATATCACTATTGTCCACAAGTTTATCTCCATACACACGAGTTGCTTCATGCATCCACAGCCGTATCAGTTCATTTTGATTCGGCAAACAATCAGCAACAGTGAAGAGCATTGCCTGAAAACACAAATTGCAACAAAAATTAGCACTGAAATCTTGTACTAACAATATCTTATAAATAGCTGGAGAATAAAAGGGGTAATAATGCAATGAAATGAAACAGGACAAGGAAGGACACTCCTAGCTAGAGGAAGGACACTCCTAGCTAGAGAATAGAGGTCACAAGGTCCATCCACCATTCCAAGAAAAGATTGCTTGCCAAGGAGGCCACCTACACAAATGACAAATAGTGCTGCCTGTGTGTGCCACTAGGGCCTGACTGCATCTGAGCCTGAGATGCGCAGAGAGCTTTGCTGGAGTGGGTAGTTGAAGGCTGGGGGGGGGGGGGGGGGGGGGTAAAGAAGAGATGTGGGGCGAAGAGGGTGAGGGTTGGCAGGGTAAAGCTGAGATGATGACATCAGCGCTACCTTTGAAAGGGTGCAGGGACACGGTGGGAAACCCTGGAATTCTCTGGGATTGACTTCATTAACTGCTTCACAACCTGTGTCATCTGGATTCTTCCCACAACACCAAGCTTTTCTGAATAGAGCAGGTGAGAAACCTCCCTGCAGGTGGGAAACCTCCCTTCATTCCTATAACCTCCCTGGCATCCACTTTTGCCAGTCTCTGCCTTCCACCAGCCTATTTCTTTCCTTGCATCCCTCAAAGATCAGTCTCTTGTTGTGGCACCTAGCACCTTACTATTCCATCGATGCATGCTCCCACAGGAAGCATTAGCACCTTTCTTCACCCCTAACCTGCTATCACATCTCGTCCCCATCCCTTGCTTCAGGGATGTGGAATGAGTCAAGTTAAACATTCAGAATGAATTTTTCACTCTACCACAGAATGAGGACTGTTTTGAAACTTCCTACCAGATTAGAACAGTATATGACTGAGCGAGACGGCACAGCGGTTAGCACACTGGACTTGCATTTGGGAGGATGACAGTTCAAATCTGTGTCCAGTCATCCAGATTTAAGTTTTCTTTCTTTCTTCTTCTTCTTCTTCTTTTTATTCCCACTCCAAGCACATTCCAGGATGGTTCCTTTTAAAGGACATGGCCAGTTTCCTTCCCCACTCTTGACACAATCCAAGCTTTTGCTCCATCTCTAATGACCTCAATATTGACAGGACATTAAACCCAGTCTTCCTGCCATTTCCTTTAGAACTGTGTATCAGACACAATACCTTCCGATGAATGAGACTTGTTACCGATAAAACAGTACAATAAGTTATCACAAAGAAAAGCATGACTACTGTGATAATCTCTTATTTATTTTAATGTGGCAAGCCAAGTTGAGAGATGACATGCATTTTAAAGGTTGCACTGTGGATGCAGTAACTTCAGAAGAGGAAGTAACTGAGTGGGTGTGATATTGAAGTTCTGTGTGTCACTACCGGTAGTCATCTTTGGACAAGCATGTCATCCCAGAAATAAATGACTTCCTAAAACAAATGACAGTATAGAGTTTGGAAGATAAATGAGAACTGTAATGCAAACAGTATTCTGAGCTGTCAGTAAGAACTATCAAATTGAGATTTACATTCCCGTTCCGAATTATGAGTTTACTGGTAAGAATCAAATATTTGTTGTATTACATTTTTGTTTTATCAAAAACAGAAAAGCACTGTCATATCTGTTTCATGATATTTCTATACTGTACTCAACCACTGCCTTCCAGGGTGCTCTACTGATGCAGAGAAGAAGTCCATGTTTCTTGTATCCACACTCAACTAATGGCAACCAGAATAGTACTTAGCATTCACTGATCAAGATACATGAGTTAGGAAGAGAAAAGGGACCCCTTGTAAAAGAAATAAAATTTTCAGTACAAGCAGAAACATTTGATAATATCTGTAAATTTACGTCATTCTGTACATGCTCATATCGATTTGAAAGTAGTTTGAACCCAACAACAGTCAATAATACTGTTAAATGCAACTGACATCAGTCTTCTGAAAATGGACCTCTTGTTTTTATGGGAAAATAACACTGGTAACATAAGAGACTGCTTTTCAAAATCTCTCGGCTGTGTATGCAATGTTTCACAAAATAGCATTCACCAAAATTTTAGAGGCATTTTATTGGGCTCAGAGTAGTTTTGTATAAAGGAAGAATATTTTGTCATTACAATGATACCAAACAAGATAAGTGGATGCTTTTTATATCAGAGTTATAAATGCCTACAGATGTTGCCAACATGCAGTTGGCCATAACACAGAATAAAAGAATAAATACTTTGTCAAAAGAAAGCAGCACAGAGTTCACTAATTTCTCTCAATTTGGGGCCAATTTATTTGGTTTTAAATTTGCGAACATTGCAATGTGCTATAGGTCTGAAGAAGTTAACCTTGTGAAATGTAATGTTAATTTGAAAAACTCTGTACCATTTGGCAAAGGACATTCAAAAGGTAAAATATACGCAGAAACTGTTTCTAAATATGTCCAATTAAACAATGGTAATAAAGTGAAACTTTAAAATCCATTACGTCAAAGTATCTATTTTTAATGACAAATATTCAACATGTCATAACTCATTCAAATTTATTTAAAGTAGGAGAATAATGAATGAAAACATACACAAGATTCATTCTGGAAAGAAACCCTGCGCTGAGGCTACGCCATTTCCCCACAATATACTTTCTGCAGGGGATGTTGATTCTGCAAGGTGTGTGAGGGAACTGTGACGTCTGCAAATTAGAAGAGATGCACTGGCACAAGAGAAGCTGGGAGGGTGGATCTTGGATTGTGTCCAATTAGTTGGTAATTTAGTGGGTGTACCAAAAGCTCAGCAACATATGTTGTTATCATTAATGTAAAAACAAAAATTCCAAGACCTATCCTTTTTTCCCCCTAAGGTAAGTCTTTCCGCTCCCGGGATTGGAATGACTCCTTACCCTCTCCCTCAAAACTCGCATCCTTTCATCTTTCCTCTTCCTTCCCTCTTTCCTGACGAAGCAGCCGCCGGTTGCGAAAGCTCGAAATTTTGTGTGTGTGTGTGTGTGTGTTTGTGTGTTATTTTATTGTGCCTGTCTACCGGCTCTTTCGCTTGGTAAGTCTTGGAATCTTTGTTTTTAATATATTTTTTCCATGTGGAAGTTTCTTTCTATTTTATTAACATTAATGTAAAGTTCACCATCTTTACTGAAAATTGTGCAACCTTTAAAGAAATTTTCTTCACAGTTCTTATACTACAATAGATCAATTATACATAAAATATAAATTTCAAATGCAGTCAAGAGAATAAAATGTTTTTAATCTTACCTGAAAAATATTTGATAAGTCTCGAAGATTGAAGATGTAATGAAATTTTAAGGCCGTAGGAAGAAACATTGCTGCCATTTTTTGGTGTAACGCCAGTGCTGCTTTCACTAGTGCTGATGAAATCTTGCAGACATTGTTGCTGAATTTAAGTATTGGATTTACCAAGTGTTGACTGAGGATTGAGTGATAGATGTGAAACAGTGGTTCATCAGATGGAAAATTCACTGCAAAGACACAGAAATGTCGCTGAAGTCTAGGATTGATCGTAAAGCTTCCTGATGTTGGGTTCATGCATGAGACGTACTGACAGTTGTGAATGTCCTTAAGTGTCAATTTGTTACGGTCATACCAATGGCAGTAATCAAAATATTGCCGTATTAATGTATGAGGCTGCACAGTGCCATATGCATCCACTTCTGGCATGTTCATGTCATCAATGAAATAAATCATTGTCTTATTTCCAGGTGGTCCAAAGTTGCGTCCTGCTTTCTTCTCCAATGGTTTTTCCAGAACTTTCTGTAGCATTTCGGATGTTGTATAAAAGTTGAAAGGTACATTGGTAATAACATAGTTCTCTGACAGACTTCCTAATTTATCAGCTACAATAACACTTTTGCCTGAACCAGACACTCCGACAAGCATAAGAGGTAACCTCTTTTGCATCAATAGATCCATAAAATAACGTATTCTAGTAGTTTCATTTGTGGATACCAAGAATGACTGCAAAAAGAAAAACATGTTCTTGAGCATTCTGTAAAAATAAACAATATTATCACAATTATTTTTCATTATGATAATAGAACAGAGAAAATTAGAATGATAGCTAACCTCTCTGTCCATTATGTGTACAATAAGAAGAGTTCATATTCTTTAGTTATAAAGAATGAAAAAGTTACTTAGAATGCAAACAAGAAGAATGACAAAAACCTTAATTATTAAAATATATGGCATTCAGTAGCAGCTAAACAGAGCAACAACAAAAAGTGGAAGTTCAAACTCTGGCAAAGATAGGTATCAGCAGCTTGTGCTTTCAAAACACTTGTTTCCACAACAAGGTCCCATGACACGGCTTTCTCCCTTTTACACATTATAAATTATTGTGTATTTCTGTAATTGTTAGCTCCTGTAGATCAGTGGTTGCTATACAACATCGAACATAACTGAAATTAATTGATTTCTTGTGTGTAGTCATCTTGTGTATCCTTCAGGAGTAGTAGACAATAACCAAACTTGGAGGACCACTGGAATTTTCATCTAAATGCATGTAAAGCATTATATTAACTAATGCAATATAATTCACTTGTTTGCTAAGGTCAAAACTACATTCTCTTAACTACTCATTGCCATATATATTGGAAAGATGTTAAGTCATTACTGGTCTACCATTTACAAATAGACACAAGACTAGGTCATTAAGTCATGTTACACAATTCCATAAAATAATCAGAATAATAGTAATAATGTTAAGACTGGTCGGGAAGTTGTCCTTATATTGCACCACTTCCGACTGTGGAATCAGATGACATAATATTTAACTGGTGCACCTACCATGCCTGCTTCAGCCTCATGATAACTGTATCCCCAGCTGTACTGAATAGTAAGCTGTCATGTTTATTGAAAGTGCCTCCATAGATTATTTTTTGCTAATAACTTGTCTTTGGAAAATTATCTTAATTAAGATGGCAATTTACAGCCAAGTGTAATTTAGGAACCGGTCATTGTGAGGCTGAAGCAGATGTCGGAAATGTGGAATGTAAAGTTTCTTATTTGTCAATGGGCCAAACACCACTGACATCACAGCCATTAACATGGAAATGTAAGGAAGAGACCACCAACCATACATTAGGAAGTTATCATTTGAGAATGAACAAGTAATACTGAGTCAACACCTCACGGGAGCTCAATAAATTTTATTGAGAGTAATAATGTTCAGTTAGCTTATTATATCTGAATGAAGGTTTATTTTAGAAGATGCATAAAATTTCAGAATGACTGGCCAGCATTTACTTCACACAGCAAATTCCTGAACTGCCAATGAGATATACGAAAGTAGAGAAAACTACCTAGTATCCATTTAAAATTACTTGATAGTTGGTATCTGTGATTGCCACTGCAGTATGGCCACATCAGTTGCCGGGTATCCCTCAGTTGTAGGTAACACACAAACATGGCAAGTCACTTCACAAATGTTGTTAACATGTAATGAGGGGCAATGTTGGACGTGACGACCACAAGGTATGTCAGAAATGCAAGATACACTGTCAAAAGCTGGTTTTAAGTGACTTATGACTGAATAGCAGCAGGAGATGAATTTTGTAGCCCTGAATTTAAATTCTCATCCAAAGCTAACCACAACCTTGTGATGTGTAATGTAGCCAAGAAAGTGATGGTCAACAATCTGTGGCAAAGCTAACATCACAATCACTCTGTTCATGGCAATTAAAGCTAACCTCTATGGGCAAACTCAAGACAGAAAATGTTCACTTTCAATGCTAAAAGCTACTGTAACTTCATGCTTATCATTGGTTACCAGAAACTATCCTCTCACTGGCTACACAAAGCTGCCATGTTACCAGATGATGAGCAGTCTTTGCTGGCACTTAGTTGCAGATTATAGATGACACAGGCAAATTTCAGATGAAAAAAGAATGATAGGTAGAACAATAAGAGCAAATAAAAAAGTCAATACAAAGATCAAGCGATGTGGCAAAGAAATAGAAATTAAAAAGAAATTACATTTAAACCAATTAATTGAATAAAAGTGAAAATCAAACTCTTTAACTCTTTTGATTAGATTTAGAAATAAAAAAAAATCACAACATTTGATGAGGTTCAAACCTATGACCTTCCAAATACTCTAACTATTACACTAAAGTAGAATGCTGACTGAACTTGTTATAGTTTTGGCTTCACCCAGTTGCAATGATGAATTGCAGCCTTCAAAAACTGGCTTTCCACAATGTCGTGCAAAGCTTATCTAATGTAAGCTGATCTCTGTGATTATAATAACCACATTCGTGATGCTGAACTGCATTTTATGCAGAAGTATCCAGTAATGTTTAGTTAGTGCTGTGTATGAAACATAAGTATTTCATTAGCATCATTATGTGTGTGTGCTGTTTGTGGTGTGGTTATCACATATGATGAAATACGAAATAAAAGTGTCAGATACATGACTCGTGATGCAAATACATTACGAAAGAATGCCACACAAGGAACTGAAATTGAAATGACCAATTGTTGTCGCAGTTTGGCAATGATGAACAGTTCAAGTAGAATGTTCAGCACTCTGATTGGAGGAAACTAACTCCAATGCATGAAGTGTCAATTTTAATCAAGGAGTAGTTTGTTTCTCAGGGAGGACAGAGAGGTACTCTTGGGAAGCTTGAAAAAGAGGGATAGGTCAGTCCGAGACTAGTTGAAAGGATGGGAGAGATGAAGACGAAGGGGAAGGTGTCAGAGAGAGTAGGAGGTCTAAGTACTGTGCCAGTTTCTATCAAAGATGACAGAAGTACAGAGTGAGAAGTAAAGATCAATTACGAGAAAAAGAAGTAACTACTAGTCATCATCATCATCATCTTGGACAGTTTCCAGCCTCTGGCTGAGACTGTTTGGAACATACGCCTCTCCGTCACCTACTGTCTTGCCACCATCTTTCCATCTTCACCTTGGTCCAGTCTTCTCCTTTCTTCTGGATGCATTTCTCCACCCCTTTCAGCCATCTGTCTCTCTGTGTTCCTCTTGGTCTCTTTCCTTCCAGTTTCACCTCATGTATCCTCCTGGGTATCCTCCTCCATTTGCTTAACATGCCCATACCATCTAAGCCTTGATTTCTCCATCTCCTCCTGTAATGGTTCCACGTTCATTAACTCTCTGATCCTATCAGTTCTTAATCTGTTTATCTTTGTCACTCCAATACTGTCCCTCAATAATTTCATCTCACTAGCTTGTACTTTGCTTTTCTCTGTTCCTTTCATAACCTAGGTTTTGGAAGCATATGCCAGGATCAGGTCATAGTATGACTGGTATATAACATTTTTACATCCTTGCTCCATATTGGGCTTCTGACACTCTTCCAAAATGCCTCTGCTTTTCTCCCCCACTCATTTACTTCTCTGTCGTTTTATCCATCTTCCTATATCAGGCTTCCTAGGTACTTGAAACTCTCCACTCTCCTCAATCTTTCCCCACCAATTGTTATTCCAGTTGTTCCTTCCTCCTTCGTTCTTGTTGTGATAATCATCTCAATCTTACTTATACTAAATTTCATCCCATGTTCTTGTACTGTTCATTCCCATATGTCTAACTGATCTTGTACTTCCTCCTCCTTATTTCCCCAAATCATCAGAACATATGCAAACACCACAGCTTTCATCTTTCCTTCGCCAATGACATGTGCTACTGTACTCATTATATCATCCATCACTACAATGAAGAGTAATGGTGAAAGTGCACTTCCCTGCCTCAAGCCATTCTTCTATTAAATCCAAGCTGATCTCTCTCC
Organism: Schistocerca gregaria; assembly: GCF_023897955.1. Taxonomy (NCBI): domain Eukaryota; kingdom Metazoa; phylum Arthropoda; class Insecta; order Orthoptera; family Acrididae; genus Schistocerca; species Schistocerca gregaria. The sequence goes on along the minus strand of NC_064921.1, from coordinate 797,937,483 downwards.
TTCTACTTCCACACAGCTCACATTTCCTTGGTACATTTCCCTTATCCTCCAACTAATCTGTTTTGCTACTCCTCTGTTTTCCAGGGCTTTCCACACTGTGCTTATACATGCACTATCATATGCTTTTTCAATGTCCAGGAAGGTCATTAGTAGATCTATTCCATATTCATAGTGCTGTTCCTGCAGTGTCTTGCAGCAAAAATTAGATCTACCGTGGACCTTCCTGTTCTGAAGCCATGTTGCTCTTCTCTCATCTCTCCTTCTAATTTTGCCCGAATTTGTGCTTCCAAAATTTTCTCAAAAATCTTTGCACAATGACTCATCAATGTTACTCCCGGATAGTTCTTGCACTCTTTTCTATTTCCATTCTTAAGATTGGGATAATTATTCCCTTCTTCCAGTCTTCTGGGATCATCTCGTGGCTCCACACAATTTTCAATTCTTGATATAGCCACTGTATCCCCACCTCTCCCGCTGCTCTCACTATCTCTACACTTAGCTCATCCAGACCTGGTGACTTCCCTCCCTTCATCTTGCCCAATGTCTCTTCCATATAGCCCTATGTAAGGTCTTTTTCTATTTGCTACTCCTCCTCTTTTTCCCCCTTGGCTTGTTCCTCATCATCCAGGTCTCCATTCAGGTTTAAGAGTTCTTCAAAATACTCATTTCACGTATTCTTTACATCCTCCTTATTCTCTACATCTTGGCCAATTTTTTTCACCATTCGGGCATAATATGTCCTTTAGTAACAACTAGTATACTTAGTAAATTAGTGCCACTTGTGGTGAGGTATGTGCAACTTCCAGAAGCTCAGGAGGAAAAAATATGAAAAGTGAAGACAATCTTACAGAACATGCCAAAGAAAGGTAATGGAGTTCTTTCCATGTTCCCCAGATTTAACAATACTGTACAACCAAGCACACAAAGTAACATAAAGGATATTATGTGCTGGCAGTTTCAGGGTAAACTGAAATAGTTTCCACAGCAATGAGGCTAAACCAGCAGTTCACTATTATCGGACAATCTAGATACTGGCTGTTGTCATGCAAAGTGACTGTTAGTTCTATCAAAAAGAATACTCTTCTGAGTAAACTAAAGTTACAGGGAGACAGAATGGCTGAACAGTATTCACTTCCACAAGAAAAAAGTCCAAGTACTTGTGACAGATACATTTAAAAGTAGGAAAAAAAATTACCAAACTTTCGCAGTAACCTGCTGCCCACAGAAGACACAAGTTGGGCCACTATGGAAAGCACAGTGTGCACTGGCATTCAAATGGCGTGCCCAAAGCTACCCGAGGTGGCTGCCAAGGGCAGCACTGTCACCAACTGCAGCCACTTGGACTGCTGTGTGTACACAACATGAAGCAGTGATACAAGATGGAGACAGTATCTTCAAAAGGCTATACATGGGGCTTTGGGCTCTAAGTCGTCTATGTATTTGAGACTTGTAATTACCTTCACTGAGCTATTGTTGTTGTCGTCACTTTGTGACTCTGCCTTCACTGTACTGTTTACGCCACTGCATGACCCAATAAATTTGTATTTCTTTTTATGTCCATGTGTTTCCTTGTGTTCATAGTTATAGCACAAGTGGTGACAGGCAAGGGTCAAACTTTTGTGTGTTTCAAATTCTGTGGATTTCTGCCATTTTGCTCTTCCACTGAGGCTTGACTCAAGTAACTTCTGTAACAACAGCAGGTGCATATGCCCATGTTGGAACACTTGTTAGCCTCACTGATGCAGGCTCCACTGCCAGTTGTTCATCTGCCACCATTCCCACTCTGCAATGAATCCATGGAACACTTACAATAAGTGGCTTCGTCAATGTTTTGCAGCTTTCCAAATGATTCAAAAGGAGGTCCAAAAGGTCATGTCTTATCATGGACACCCTCACATGTATCACAACTGTGTCAGTTAATTCCTCTAAATAACCATTGTTTTTTTCTTTTAATGATATGTGTAGTTTGCTGTCCACCTATAATCACAAGTGTACAAATTACTCTGTATGTTAAATTCTACCAATGTCATAAACAGCCACAGCAGTCATATTGCAACTGGGCATCTAAGCTTCATGGCCTGTCATAGGTGTCAGTTTGTCATGGCTAAGTATCAGGAGTCATATGCAGGTGCCAGATACGTGATCATTCATTCAGATCCAGATTAGGAGACGTGTCAATGTGCCCTTCAGCTTGAGGACCCTACGCTGGAGGAGGTTTTGAATATTACAGTCATTCGACATCTCCTGTGCCGTGGGCCACCAACTAGCATGTTTGAGTGACATCACCATTGTTGACAGTGTGCAATGCCAGATCACAGAGCCAAGTGCATTGGGGGGACAGCTGCTAGCCAAAGAACCAACATGCCAACCGGCCCAATGCGGACAAACATCTCATCGGCAGCAGGAACAGTGAATGCCACATAATTCATGCCCCTCTTGTTTCAAACAGCATGAGCAGGTGGCCTGCTCCAAGGGCTGTACCTCTTGCCACAAATGTGAAGAAAAAGGTCACACATCAGTGATATTTAAATCTTTATCCACCCATGAAAAATTGTAGGACTCAATGGCCATCAACTTCATACCATTTTATCACTGTGTTCACCTTTGCCATCAGGTCAGAACATTAACTGAATTGTGGATGATGGTTCAGCCATTAGTACTACAAGTTGACAGGGGGGTTACCATGTCCTCTCTCAACTCTCATACATATACCAGTCTAGGGTCCCCACCATTGTCACACAGTTTACTGTCAATTCTAAGGTACAACAAACAGCAGATTCCTATTCATGGTAAATTTACACAATCTATAACTCAGTTGCCCATAAGATTAAATAGTTGGTGGTCAGTTATGTGAGTACTGAAAATTTGTTTGGGTTAGATGCCTTTACTGCTTTTGGTTTTTCCTACCATGAATGTGGTGCATGTGGTGTCAGATCAAGTGCCATATCACAAACTGGGTTCTTTGTAGTCTGACTTTCCTTATCTGTTTGCTCCAGCATTAGGCTGTGCAAATAACTTCACAGTACACATGGGAATCGAACCCGGGCCCTTAGGATTGACAGTCTGCCATGCTGGCCACTCAGCTACCGGGCGCGGACAGTGTATTAGTGATCATAAAGAAGTTAACTGATCGGGTTTGGTGCTGTGGTGACCTCAAGGACAACAATGCATATTTGGTCATCAACACTTACCCCATACCTTGAGTGGGGGAATTGCCCACAGAGATGGCTGGAGGCCAATTCTTTCCAAAAATTGACTTGGCCGAAGGCTAGCTTCTGAGTCCATTGTATGAGGCACCAAAACAGTTGCTTGTGGTTAATATGGCTTTATGTCTTTTTCAATATCAATCACTAATGTTTAGGGTTGCTTGTACACCTTCCATCTTTCAACATTTTTTAGGACAGATTATGTTGGTTGTCCTTTGCATTAACTGTCTTGATGACACCATCATGACAGATGCTAACACAGAGGATCATCTACATTACTTCTGTTTTCCAAGCTGTGAGCCTCAAATATAATCTCACTAATTCTCTCTTTGCCAGCATTCTGTTGTTTATTTGGGTCATGAAATTTCCTGGCAGGGTGTGTGTCCCACAATATAACATCTCACCACCATTACAGCTTTGCCCCATGATGTATTTTCACTTATGACACGTGCAATTTCGGTGAGTGCATGTTCATTCAGTTCATAGGCCCACTTATAGAGGCCACCTGGGTCTGCCCCCCCGGTATGCTCTGGTGAGCCGCCAAGGAAACAGCATTATTAAAACAATCAAAAATGAGTGTTCAGCCTATTCTTTACACTATTACTGTTGTCCAATCAATGTGTTCAGTGCTACACACAACCTGTATCTTACATAATGCTCTATAAAGTACTTTGTTCCATAAATAGTGTTTGTTTTAGTTGTAAAGTGGGTTACGGATGGAAAAGACCCACCGTGGTTTAACAGCGCAATTCGGAGAATGCTCAGGAAGCAAAGACAGTTGCACTCACGGTACAAGAAAGATCGGGAGAATGAGGACAGGCAAAAGTTATTAGAGATTCATGCTGCTGTGAAAAGAGTAATATGCGAAGCATACAACCACTATCACCATCATACTTTAACAAAAGATCTTGCTGAAAACCCAAGGAAATTCTGGTCTTACGTAAAATCAGTAAGCGGGTCAAAGGCTTCCATCCAGTCACTCACTGATCAGTCTGGCCTGGCAACAGAAGCCAAAATTTTAAATTTAGCATTTGAGAAATCTTTCAAGCAGGAGGATCGTACAAACATACTGCTGTTTGAGACTCGTACAGATTCCTGTATGGAGGACATAGTGATAGACATCCCTGGGGTTGTGAAGCAGCTGAATGGGTTGAAAATAAATAAATCGTCAGGTCCTGATGGGATTCCAATTCGGATTTACGGAGAGTACTCTACTGCATTGGCTCCTTACTTAGCTTGCATTTATTGCGAATGTCTTGCCCAATGCAAAGTCCCGAGTGACTGCAACAAAGTGCAGGTGACGACTGTATATAAGAAGGGTAGAGGGATGGATCCTCAAAATTACATACCAATATCCTTAACATCGGTTTGTTGCAGGATTCTCGAACATATTCTCATTTCGAATATAATGAATTTTCTTGAGACAGAGAAGTTGCTGTCCATGCATCAGCAAGGCTTGCTCCTGTGAAACGCAACTTGCCCTTTTTTCACATGATATTTTGCGAACCATGGATGAAGGGTATCAGACGCATGCCATATTCCTTGACTTCCAGAGAGTGTTTGACTCGGTGCCCCAGTGCAGACTCCTAACTAAGGTACGAGCATATGGGATTGGTTCCCAAATATGTGAGGGCTCAAAGACTTCTTAAGTAATACAACCCAGTACATTGTCCTCAATGGTGAGTGTTCATCGGAGGTGAGGGTATCATGTGGAGTGCCCCAACGAAGTGTGGTAGGTCCACTCTTGTTTTCTATCTACATAAATGATCTTTTGGATAGGGTGGATAGCAATGTGTGGCTGTTTGCTGATGATGCTGTGGTGTATGGGAAGGTGTCGTCATTAGGTGACTGTAGGAGGATACAAGATGACTTGGAGAGGATTTGTGATTGGTGTAAAGAATGACAGCTAACTCTAAATATAGATGAATGTAAATTAATGCAAATGAATATTAAAAGAATCCCGTAATGTTTGAATACTCTATTAGTAGTGTAGCGCTTGACACAGTCACGTCGTTTAAATATTTGGGCGTAACATTGCAGAGTGATGTGAAGTCGGACAAGCATGTAATGGATGTTGTGGGGAAGGCAGATAGTCATCTTCGATTTATTGGTAGAATTTAGGGAAGATGTGGTTCATCAGTGAAGGAGACTGCTTATAAAACACTAATACAACCTATTCTTGAGTACTGCTTGAACATTTGGGATCCCTATCAGGTCGAATTGAGGGAGGACATAGAAGCAATTCAGAGGTCAGTTGCTAGATTTGTTACTGGTAGGTTTGATCATCATGCGAGTGTTACAGAAATGCTTCAGGAACTCAGGTGGGAGTCTCTGGAGGAAATGAGGCATTCTTTTCGTGAATCGCTACTGAGGAAATTTACAGAACCAGCATTTGAGGCTGACTGCAGTACAATTTTACTGCCGTAAACTTATATTTCGCAGAAAGACCACAAAGATAAGATAAGACAGATTAGGGCTTCTACAGAGGCATATAGGCAGTCATTTTTCCCTCGTTCTGTTTGGGAGTGGAACAGGGAGAGAAGATGCTAGTTGTGGTACGAGGTACCCTCCGCCACGCACCATATGGTAGGTTGCAGAGTATGTAGATGTAACAAACTTGGAAACAAGGATGGGATCAAGTTTGTCATAGTAAGAACAAACATGAGGTATAGAGCAACATGTAAGGTACAGGTTGTGCGTTGCACTGAGCACATTGACTGGACAACAGCATGAAGAATAGGCCAAGCACTCATTTGCGATTACTTCAAAAATGCTGTTTTTCATAAGTAAAAATACATCTCCCCCCCCCCCCCCCCCCCCTTGTCTAATCTTCATGAACTTCAGGCATTCCTCAACAACATGGTGCACTATTGTAAGTTTATTCCCAGAGTGGCAATTATTGCCTACCCACTGCATCTATTACTGCAGAAATGTTCTCCTTTTGTTTGATCTGTAGCTTATGAGCATGCTTTTGTACAGCTTAATGATAGCCTTCACTCTGTGTCATGTTTTACAATATTCTATAGGGAGCTGGCCATGCTGCCACAGAGGATCACCTACATTACTTCTGTTCTAGCCTCAAATGTAATTTCACTAATGGATGCGTCCAAGTACAGGATGGAAGTGGTCCTGGCCCAACACCATTCAGATGGCTCCGAACAGCCTATTACCTTTGCACCAAACACAACACTCAACTAGCTAAGCAACTTTATTCTCAGGTGGAAAGAGATGTTCCTGCTATTGTCTAGGCCTTAAAAAATCCAGTCATACTGTAAAATTTCATTTAACTACTGACCATAAGCCTTTGGTTTCCCTGTTTAGCCCATCATTGTCCTTGCCAGAGAAAGCCACTAGTCATCTTCAGCACTGGGTTCTGTTCTTGTCCCAGTACAATTACAACATTCATTTTTGTCCCAAGTTGCAACATACAAATGAGGATGTTCTGTACTGGCTCCCAATGGGCCTTGACGCCTCATTTGACAAGAAGTAACTGCTGGGTTCTCACCTGGATATCGAGGAGAGGAATATGGCAGATGTCTTCTCCATCACCAGTTCTCCTGTTGCCTCTGCTGTGGCAACAGATTGGATGCTATGGTGCAAGTTGTGCACATGGTACAACAGAGGTGGCCAGACTGTCGTTGGGCTGGGCATTGGACCCACTCTGCAATTATTACACATTGTGTCAGTACCTCTCACTCTTGTCGGTGGAAGGATTCATTCCCTGTGTGGTGGTTATGGTGGCTATGTGGCAGGAGGTCCTTCTGGGCCACTGGGGGATCTCTTGCATAAGAAAGAAGATGGACACAGAGGCCAAAAGTCTGCTGAGTTCCTGCACAGCTATCAGCAATTGATGCTGCTCAACCTCTTGCTGCCAAATAGGTGTCCCCCAGCGGCACCAATTTCATTGACATCTGTGCTCAGCATACCAGGCTGGGTCTGGGGTTTCACGTAGTGTCCTCACGGGATTCCAGTCATTGTCCATAGCCAGCACAATCACCACATCTTCATGGTTCACACTGAAGATCGTCTCATGGCATATCACCAGAGCCAGTTGTGTCCCAGAATTGGTGTGGGTCCCTCTCCTCAGGCTGTGGGTTTCCATCTCATTCTTCATCAGCCCTGGCCACTCCGGACAGGCCTGACCATGTCCACCTTCCCCAGCAATGGGTGATGAGTTTGCTACCTGCGATGAGTGCCAAAACCTCCCACTGCGCTGAGGATATGCTGCTGTCAGCAGGGACAGTATTTGGTTCCCTCCCCAGAGCCTCTCCTCTCCAGACCACCATTATCTCTTGTTGTGGAATGTGACGTCCAGAGGGCTCCTGCCCCCTATTTCTGGTCCTGTCCACTAGTCGCCCCTGGGTCCATGGGTGATGGGAGTGCCCTCATCCCAACCACTTTTTTCCATACACACTGATAGAGGTGGACTGGGAATTTTCACACATTTGACTGCCACCCCCAACATTGCCACAGACACCATGATATTCTTTGCAGAAACAGCATCACAGACTGTGGCACCTGGTCACTCACCTAGCAAGGAAGGAGGAGTGTTGTAACCTGGCATTTACTAGACCTACCATTCACAGCAGACACATGTGGGGCCACTACGGCAAGCATAGTGTATGCTGACATCCAAATGGCCTGCTGCCATGGACAGCACCATCACCAACTGCAGTCACCTGGATAGCCACACACAAACAACAAGAAGCCAGCAACACAAGATGGAGACAGCATCTTCATAAAGCTATACACAGGCCTCCGGGATCTCAGTTGCTGCGTGTTCAAGACTCGTAACTACCTTCACTGAGTTCTTATTGTTGTCACTTCATGACTCTGCCTTCATTGTATTCTTGTTGATGTCACTTCATGACCCAATAAATTTGTATTTCTTCTATGTCTGTGTGTTTCTTTGTGTTCCTAATCAGATCAACTTTCAGAGTTGTTAGTTCCTATTTCAAGGAGGAAAGAGGAATACACTGGAGAAGTTTGGAAAAGAGGGTAAGTCACTCAGGTCCCAAGTTGACCTGACCCACCTTCAGGGAGGAACAACGTGACAAACAGGAAGAGAGAGATGTCAGAGAGAGTAGGAGGTTAAATATTGTATACTGGTAAGCACACTTCCACCTTCAGTCCAAAGATATTATATGGTTAGAGGAAAAGAACAGAAATAGAATTCAAATAAAAAGTGCAATTAAAAACTAGGAGGAAATAGAGACACAGAAAACTTCTTGAAATGCATTTTCCTGCTTTTGGTACCCTGTGTAGTTTGCTGAATAAATGTCCTTTTGGAGAATAGTTTTAACTTTTGGGCAAAGTTCTCCTTCTGAAGTAGAAAATACACACACATCCCTAAGGACTTTGTCTGAAAGCTTAAATATTTTAGCAGTCTTTTTCAGTATGCCTGTCTGCAACTCAAGGCCTTAGTCCTAATGGAAATTCTTTCACAATAAAAATGCCTTGAATCTTATCCCAAAAATGATGACAACAGAGATGTTATGTAAAACTGACAAAAAATTCAATTCCCTTCCTTCCTCAATTCAGACTTGTGAGTAAGTCTTTTATTATGATTTTTTTATATTTTTTAAATATGTACTTTCTTCCTTTTCCCTCTTCTGCTCCCCTGTAAAGTACTTTTAGATTTGAAAATTCATGCGTCAACAGTTTCTTTTGCTTTTGTTGTTATTCTGCCTACAATTCTAAGCTTTGCTGACAATGATCTCTCTGATTTATATTTTGACGTTAATTGCACAGGAAACTTTTACATTACCTGGAGTGGTATATCATAATCAAGTTCAAATTTTTGAACTTTTTCCTCCCAAGGTAGAAATTTCTTAGTTTCATGGTCAACAAAATAATTAAAAACAGTTCCTTGTGATGGAAATTTCACCGTCTTAAATTCATTTGCCCACCATTTTGAAAATTCCACGCGGTAATCTATCAACTGTTCAGAAACAAGCAGACAAAAATGATAGACACAGTTACGAAGAAGTTATAAAGCATATATTAATACAAATTAAATCATCATTTAACTCACCTGATCTTGGCAAATTGCAGCACCAAAAGCCCAGACACAAGCAAAGACAAAATATATCTCATACCATTCCTTTGGACAGTCATTTGGCAGATTTGCAGGTATTATGAGACAGTCTAATAGGTGGCACAGCATTTGTATATGTGAAATTTCAGCTATGGGAGTTACTTTCTTAAATCGCGTTCTCAGAGCTTCAAGGCATGAAGGAATGTACTTGTCAAATAAGACAATGAGATTTGATCTCTCAGCTTGGTGTTCTCTAGTCTCCACCCAACTGGTGACGTACCTAAATAAATGAATATTTAAAAAAGTTATCATACCTGTAACCAAATTAATAAGCATTACTACTTAATTGATAAAGGATACATATAGAGTGTGTATAGTAACAAATACAACAATAAGGAAGAAACGTCCATAAATTATGAAACTGAGCAAATGATTACAAGGCAAACATATTCCCTTCCGCACTGTGGAAGAAATGGATGAAATACAGACCTCAGGAGGGAATAAAGGGACTAGAATTATGAGAGAGAGAAAGAACTGGGAGGGGGGGGGGGGGGGGGGGAAGCATATTTATTATCTGGTTAAAGTAAACTGCTTCATATCTGCACAAGTATGACCTCTTCACAATTTAAGTACATATACTTTGCCAGTGGTCCTCCTAGGTAAGCTGCACTTGCACAACTGTGAGTATTGATGCAGATTTCAGTCATACTGTAAATTATTCCTGAAGAAACATACTTGGCCAAACACAAGCTTCATACTTAGAGTATATGGAAATATTACTACTTTCTTGAAACACACATATGCACACAACATCTTACACCAATCCATCTATTAGATTGATCACAAAATAATGTTGTTCTGTCCAGTTTTATCTTTAGCTTTCTTTTCCTGTATGCTAAAGCCATTGCATCCTTACAGCTACACATTATTCTAAAGCACATTTCTAATCTTTGACATGGTCATCCTCAGGGTCTAAAACTGTCCAGCTATTTTACACGTTTTTAAAGAGTTGACCTCCATTCACTCATAGACTCATTCAATATAAGTCTGTGAAAAACATGAATGCTACACTTGTTACGCTGAGCAAAGTTCCTCAATGTTTCATGCTGAATACTGCTTTGTCTTCTCTCACAAGTCACACTTCTAAACAGATTGGATTTCCTTCTGGTTTTTCTTCTGAGTGGTACATTCTTGTGTCAAATAAGATATTTAACAACACCATACAGCTTGGTCTTCCTTTGCTTCTTCTCACACATCAAAATAAATATGAGAAGTAATGGGCACAAATGATGGTAAAATCCTTCCCCTTACCAAATATTCATGTTATCTTTTCAGCATTTTCATCCAGTGTTTCAGTCTCCTTTCCACACGCCACCCCTGATGCCAATTACAGTGATGTTCCTGTATAAGTCCAATACATGTGCAGTAGGAGTGCTTTTCAAGCTTTGTGCTTAACAAGCCTATTACAGGGCTTTACAAGTCCAACCAGATGCTGTTCTTCATCTACACTCTTTGAAGTACACAACAGGACTGTGAGACTCAGTGTAAATCAAAAATTGTTTGCCCATTCCCCACTCACATTTCTAATGACACAGTCACACTCATTACCATTGGCTCTCTCCCAATCTGATGCAGCAACTCTACAGCAAGCATTGAAAACAAGAATCAAGAATTTTATTCACCATAGATCATTTTACAATGATATTGGTTTTGTCATACAGGATGTAATAGTACATACATAAAATAAAATAATCTAGTGTCAGGACATTATAGAATACATTTTAAGCATGGTAGTGTACCAAATTACACCAGTATAGCTTCTAAAAGTTATTGCAATAAGCTATACTATAATCTAATATAATATAGTAGTGTATGGTATATTGTATACACTATGTAATTACACATGATTAACCATAGCACACAATAATATGTTTAAGATTAACCATAGCACACAATAATATGTTTAACTACAGACAACTTTTAAATGGTAAAATCCTAATCATCAGGGATCTCACAGAATTCTTTAATGTCATAGAATAGATGATCTGACAACCAGCTGTACCACTTAATTTTTTAAAAATTTATATCCGTAGACTGAACATGAATTGGCAGTTTATTCAACATTTTGAGTGGGTTTACTTAGTGAGAATTTCCTGTTCTTGCTAATCTGTGGCATGGTATGTCTAAATTACCCTTAGCCCTGGTGTTGTGCTCATACGTTTCTCCTCTGGCATAAATTCTGAAATATTGTTTTTAATATAGAGTACAGACACATAGATATATAAACTTATAATTGTGAGTATTCTGAGTCTGGAAAAAAGAGGACGGCAGTGCTCCCTTAGATTTCCACATAACATCAGGCATGATATGGCAAGAAGCCCAGCTCAAGGTGAGGAAAATGAGTACGTGTTTGGAAATAGCACAAAATGTGAAATCTATCCCATCATTGGTTTGTTCTGCTTACTGTCCTATATATATATATATATTAGTGCTTCAATCCATAAGGTAGCAAGAACTTCTTTACTAAGCTCCAGGCTTCGAAGATCATGGCAAATGTCTTCTAAGGGCTCAATACAGGCCCACTGGCTCCAAGCTGCTGTCTTTCCTACATTCAAGTCAAACTTTAATTGCACATACAAAAATTCATTTTTCTTTGATCTAAATATATCATACATATTTGTATCTCTCTCTCTCTCTCTCTCTCTCTCTCCCTCCCCCCCCCCCCCTCTCTCTCTCTCTCTCACACACACACACACACACACACACACAAACAAACACACACATGCCCACTGTCATCTCGGAGCACTAAGGTCTGACAGCTTCTACTGCATCTGGTGTTGAGCATCAATCATTGCTGTGGTGGGTAGTGGGGGTGTGGATGAGATACTGGCCAGGGAAGGGGGAGGAACAGAGATTAGTGAAGGCTGGGGCTTGGAGGCATCACAGAAATTAAGGATATGTTGCAGGGAGAGTTCCCACCTGCACAATTCAGAAAAGAAGAAACTAGATAGCACAGGCAGTGAAGCACTCACTGAAGACAAGCTCATCAGGTTACACAGCATTCTCAGCAACTGAGTGATTCAGTTATCTCTTGGCTACAGTTTGGTGGTGGCCATTCAGGTGGAGAAACAGCTCATTAGTGGTCAGGCCCATGTAAAATTCACAACACTGGTTGCAGCTAAGTTGGTAGATCATATGACTGCTTTCACAGGTGGCCCTGCCTCCAACGGGATAGGAGATGCCTCTGATAGGGCTGGCATAGGTGATAGTGGGAGGATGTATGGGACAGGTCTTGCATATAGGTGTACAGCATGGTTATGAGTCATGGGGCAATGGGTTCGGAGCAAGGATGGAATGGGAGCAGATAAGGATATTGTGCAGGATGGATGCACAGCAGAATACCGCTGTAGGAGGGGTGAGATATTTCTCATTTCAGAAAGATAGTTGAAAAGCAACAATCTCTGTGCCCGACTTCAGTGACTACTTCACAGCCTTTGCCATCTAGATTCTTCCCTCCAACACAAGCTTTTTCTGGAATGCACAGATGGAAAATCTCTCTGCAACATATTCCTCAGTCCCAAACCCCTCTGACCTCAACCTCCACTAGTCCCTGTCCTCCAGCTGCCTATATACTTCCCTGCTCCTACTCTAGACTTACATAAGCTTCCTATCCCACCAGCACACCTGCATAGTCCTTTCCCCCTTTTATATGCCTCTCATCTCACAACTACTCACATTAGATGCAGTAGCAGCTAGGCTTTAGCATCACGAGATGACGCTGGCCCTGAGTGTGTGTGTGTGTGTGTGTGTGTGTGTGTGTGTGTGTGTGTGTGTGTGTGTGTGTGTGTATGAGAGAGAGAGAGAGAGAGAGAGAGAGAGAGAGAGAGAGAGATTTGCATATCTCAAGTGAATGTGCATTTTGTTTTGTCTACATCTGATCATCTGATGAAAGACTTTGTTCAATAGTTAATACTACCTAGCAGTCCTTTTTTTATGTATCTGCTAGTCAGTGCCTCCAATATGTGATGGATAACAGTCCATCCTTTTCATATTGTTATGCCTTTGAATACAACCTTAAGTCTCAGGAGGTAAGCAGTGTCAGAATTCCACAGGAAAATATTTTTATTTCATTAAAGTACAGAAAGAGGAATCAGTCTCAAAATTTACTGTAATGAGTAGCTATGCCATAATACATAAATGTATACATATGTTTGACTGGGAGAGAGTAGTAACTGCATTGTTGTAGATACTACAGAACCCGTACTGATATGAAGAAATGGATCAAATTTTTGGTACTGAACAGCAAAGTCTTCAGTGCTCAGTTAGTTAGTCACATGTTCCATAGATCATTTAAATGATCTATTTTTTTCAAATTGATGTGGAACAAGTCAGTTTACAAGATACATACACATGAATAGCGGTAATATTAATGAACATATTATTTTTAGTCCTACTCATGCAACTACAATTAAATATTTTTAACTGGTTACCAGTTTTTAAGAAAAATTCATCAATGGCATAGCTGTCAAATAGAAATGATTTTACATTAGATTTAAAACTAGCTTCACTTCCTATCAGACATTTATGATAAATTTCATTGTTCTTGTTGTGGTCTTTAGTCCTCAGAATGGTTTGATGCAGCTCTCCATGATACTCTATCCTATGCAAGCTTTTTCACATCCCACTACTTACAACAACCTACATCCCTCTGAAACTGCTTAGTGTATTCATCTCTTGGTCTCCCTCTATGATTTTTACCCTCCACGTTGCCCTCCAATGCTAAATTTGTGATCCCTTCATGCCTTAGAACACGTCCTACCAACTGGTCCCTTCTTCTTGTCAAGTTGTGCCACAAACTCCTCTCCTCCCCAATTCTGTTCAATACCTCCTCATTAGTTATGTGATCTACCCATCTAATCTTCAGCATTCTTCTGTAGCACCACATTTCGAAAGCTTATATTCTCTTCTTGTCCAAACTATTTATTGTCCATGTTTCACTTCCATACATGGCTACACTCCATACAAATACTTTCAGGTACGACTTCCTGACACTTAAATCTATACTCAATGCTAACAAATTTCTCTTCTTCAGATACACTTTGCTTACCATTGCCAGTCTACATTTTATATCCTCTCTAGCTTGACCATCATGAGTGAGTTAATTTGCTCCCCAAAAGCAAAACTCCTTTACTACTTTAAGTGTCTCATTTCCTAATCTCTTTCCCTCAGCATCGCCCAACTTAGTTCGACTACATTCCATTATCCTCGTTTTGCTTTTCTTGATGTTCATCTTATATCATCCTTTCAAGACACTGCCAATTCCTTTCAACTGCTCTTCCAAGTCTTTTGCTGTCTTTGACAGAATTACAATGTAATCGGCAAACCACAAAGTTTTTATTTCTACTCCATGGATTTTAATACCTACTCCAATTTTTTCTTTTGTTTCCTTTACTGCTTGCCCAATATACAGATTAAATAACATCGGGGAGAGGCTACAACCATGTCTCACTTCCTTCCCAACCACTGCTTCCCTTTCATGCCCCTCGACTCTTATAACTGCCATCTGTTTTCTGTACAAATTGTAAATAGTCTTTCGCTCCCTGTATTTTACCCCTGCCACCTTTAGAATTTCAAAGAGAGTAATCCAGTCAACACTGTCAAAAGCTTTCTCTAAGTCTACAAATGCTAGAAATGTAGGTTTGCCTTTCCTTAATCTTTCTTCTAAGATAAGTCGTAAGGTCAGTATTGCTTCACGTGTTCCAATATTTCTATGTAATCCAAACTGATTTTCCCCGAGGTCAGCTTCTGCCAGTTTTTCCATTTGTCTGTAAAGAATTTGCATTAGTATTTTGCAGCTGTGACTTATTAAACTGATAGTTCAGTAATTTTCACATCTGTCAACACCTGCCTTCTTTGGGTTTGAAATTATTATATTCTTCTTGAAGTCTGGGGGTATTTCACCTGCCTCATACATCTTGCCCACCAGATGGTAGAGTTTTGTCAGGACTGGCTCTCCCAAGGCCGTCAGTAATTATAATGGAATGTTGTCTACTCCCAGGGCCTTGTTTCGATTCAGGTCTTTCAGTGCTCTGTCAAACTCTTCACGCAGTATCGTATCTCCCATTTCATCTTCATCTACATCCTCTTCCAGTTCCATAATATTGTCCTCAAGTACATCGCCCTTGTATAGACCCTCTATATACTCCTTCCACCTTTCTGCTTTCCCTTCTTTGCTTAGAACTGGGTTTCCATATCATCTCTTGATATTCATACAAGTGGTTCTCTTTTCTCCAAAGGTCTCTTTAATTTTTCTGTAGGCAGTGTCTATCTTACCCCCAATGATATGTGCCTCTACATCCTTACATTTGTCGTCTAGCCATCCCTGCTTAGCCATTTTGCACTTCCTTCATCAATTAAATTCAATATTTCTTCTGTGACCCAAGGATTTCTAATAGCCCTCGTCTTTCTACCTACTTGATCCTCTGCTGCCTTCACTACTTCATCTCTCAGAGCTACCCATTCTTCTTCTACTATATTTCTTTCCCCCATTCCTGTCAATTGTTCCCTTATGCTCTCTCTGAAACTCTGTACAACCTCTGGTTCTTTCAGTTTATCCAGGTCCCATCTCCTTAAATTCCCACCTTTTTGCAGTTTCGTCAGTTTTAATCTACAGTTCATAACCAATAGATTGTGGTCAGAGTCCACATCTGCCCCTGGATATGTCTTACAATTTAAAACCTGGTTCCTAAATCTCTGTCTTACCATTATATAATCTAATTGATACCTTCTAGTATCTCCAGGATTATTCCATGTATACAACCTTCTTTTATGGTTCTTGAACCAAGTGTTAACTATGATTAAGTTATTCTCTGTGCAAAATTCTACCAGGCGGCTTCCTCTTTCATTTCTTACCCCCAATCCATATTCACCTACTATGCTTCCTTCTCTCCCTTTTCCTACTCTCGAATTCCAGTCACCCATGACTATTAAATTTTCGTTTCCCTTCACTATCTGAATAATTTCTTTTATCTCATCATACATTTCATCAATTTCTTCCTTTTCTGCAGAGCTAGTTGGCATATAAACTTGTACTACTGTAGTAGGCGTGGGCTTTGTGTCTATCTTGGCCACAATAATGCATTCACTATGCTGTTTGTAGTAGCTTACCTACACTCCTATTTTTTTAATTCATTACTAAACCTACTCCAGCATTACCCCTATTTGATTTTGTATTTGTAACCCTGTATTCACCTGACCAAAAGTCTTGTTCCTCCTGCACTGAACTTCACTAATTCCCACTATATCTAACCTTAACCTATCCATTTCCCTTTTTAAATTTTATAACCTACCTGCCCCATTAAGGGATCTGACATTCCACACTCCGATCCGTAGAACGCCAGTTTTCTTTCTCCTGATAACGACATCCTCTTGAGTAGTCCCTGCCCGGAGATCCAAATGGGGGACTATTTTACCTCCGAAATATTTTACCCAAGAGGATGCCATCATCATTTAACCATACAGTAAAGCTGCATGCCCTTGGAAAAAATTACAACTGCAGTTTCCCCTTGCTTTCAGCCGTTAGCAGTACCAGCACAGCAAGGCCGTTTTGGTTAGTGATGCAAGGCCAGATCCGTCAATCAACCAGACTGTTGCCCCTGCAACTACCGAAAAGGCTGCTGCCCCTCTTCAGGAACCACACATTTGTCTGACCTCTCAACAGATACCACTCCGTTGTGGTTACACCTATGGCACGACCATCTGTATCACTGAGGCACGCAAGCCTCCCCACCAACAGCAAGGTCCATGGTTCATGAGGGATAAATTTCATTAGCACATATATATATTGTGATGGTGCAGTTAAAGCACATAGCTCCTTGAAGAGGTACCTACAGGACATCCGAGCATGAACACCACAGAGTATTCTTACCACTTGCTTTTGTACAATGAATACTTTCTTTCTAAGTAATGGGTAAACCCAGAAAATTGAGTTACCCCAGAAAATTATGCTGTATGACATTACTGAACTAAATATGTAAAACATGTAAGGAAATTAATATGTTTATTTCGAAGATCAGTAACTGTATGAAGTGCAAAATTAGGCAAACTTAACTGTTTGAGAAGTTCAATAATATACTTCTTCCAGTTCAAGTTTACACCCAAATGTTTTACAATTTAATGAGAGTCAATTTGCAAATACACTTAGTAATTCTTTGAAAAATATCATCTGCCAATTCTTCCATTGATTTCTCTCTAATGAGACTTACACTTTTACTTGTTGAATTTTAAGCAGAAGGTCATTCACATACAGGGTGTACATAAAGCCCGGGAACACTTTCAATTATTTACTGTACAAGAACCAAAAATTGTCTGGATTTCATACTATTGTCATTTTGAAGCGAAACCCTAAAGCCCCCGTGAGAGCATAGTTTGGTCATTTTCCAACAGTCATCGCTATTCGCAAACATGTCTGTGCTACAGAAGGTGATAGCTGTTTCACAAAATGGCATCCACCATCACCAGATCTCACTTGGTGTTACTTTCTTCTGTGGAAATTACTCAAAGTAACTCCACTCATATCTTTTCACACCTTGCAAACCAAGAATACATCAATATAGAAGTCCTCCAAGGATGTGTGCTGGGCCCAATCCTCTTTTTAATAAACATCAACGATTTTCCACAAAGTGTCAAACATGGTGAATCAGTACTGTTTGCTGATCATAATAACATTTTAATCAAAGCTGAGTCACCAAGTGTACTCAATGGAAAAACCGAGGAAACACTTAAGCATGTATGCCAGTGGACAGAGGCTAATAAATTAACCTTAAATATATTAAAAAAAAATAGTATTAGTTTCCACTTAAACAAAAACCCGAACAGTACCAAGTTAGTAGTTAATGACGAGCACATGGAATGTGTACCATCAAGAAAATTTTTCGGCATGCATGTCGAGTCTCAACTAAATTGGACCGAGCACACCGTGGTACCTGGAAAGCGAATATCTTCAGCATGCTATGCACTTAGGATAATAAATTCAGTGTGTAGTAGCTTGTGTACTAGAACTGCATATTTTGTGTATGTCCACTCTATAATTAGTTATATATATCCTTCTGGGGATCAACAGAGCAGAACAGACAAACAATATTCAAGTTGCAAAAAAGGGCCGAACAAATCATAACTAAAAGTAGCGATAGATCCCATTGCACAGAGTTATGCAAATCTTTGAGTATAGTGACAGTTCTGTGTGAGTACACTTTGCAGACAGTAATATACATAAAAAAAACACATTGAGCAGTTCCTGAGAAACAGTTCTATACATGTACATGAAACCAGACACAGACAACACTTCCACATCTATAGGAAAAACAAATCAAAAACTCAATATAGCATGTATAATAATGGGATTAAATTGCACAACAACCTTCCACAAGGGATCAAAGACATAAAAAAAAATAAAAAATAAAAGGGGACCTCCGTCCATATCAAACCTACTAACCACCAGCAATACCTCCACTTCAACAGTTGCCACCCATTCCATACCAAGAAGTTCCTTCCGTACAGCCTAGCCACCCGTGGTCATCACATCTGCAGTGATGAGCAGTCCCTCTCGAAATATACTGAGGGTCTTACTGAAGCCTTCACTGACTGTAATTATCCTCCCATCCCTGTACAAAAACAAATCTCCTGTGCCTCATCCTTCCAGTCACCCACCACCTCCTAAAGTCCCACAGTCCGGCCACAGAGGAGCATTCCCCTCATAACTCAGTACTATACAGTACTGGAGCAACTGAATTACATTCTCTGCCAGGGCTTCGATTACCTCTCGTCGTGCCCTGAAGTGAGAAATGTCCTACCCACTATCCTTCCCACCCCTCCTACCGTGGTATTCCGCCGTCCACCAAACCTACACAATTTACTCGTCCATCCTTACACAACCTGTGCTCCTAGTTCCTTACCTCATGACTCATATCCCTGTAATAGACCTAGATGCAAGACCTGTCCCATACATACTCCTACCACCACATACTCCAGTCTGGTCACTACCATCACCTATCCCATCAAAGGCAGGGCTACCTGTGAAACCAGTCATGTGATTTACAAGCTAAGCTGCAACCACTGTGCTGCATTCTATGTAGGCATGACAACCAACAGCCTAATGTCCACATGAACAGTCACCGACAAACTGTGGCCAAAAAACAAGTGGACCGCCCTGTTGCTGAACACGCTGCCAAACATGATATCCCTCATCTCAATGACTGCTTCACAGCCTGTCCCATATGGATCCTTCCCACCAACACCAGCTTTTCTGATTTGTGCCGGTGGGAACTTTTCCTGGAATACATCCTATGTTCCTATAACCCTCCTGGTCTCAACCTTTGTTAGTCACTATCCTCAGCCACACAGCCCTCTCCCTGTTCCCATTCCAGCACTACACAGCCATCATTTCACCACCACACCAGGTCTTTTAATTTCTTTTTAGTTCTCTCCTCTCCACTACTTACCCCCTTCCGCCTCCACACCTTCTCTCCTGTCCTCCGTCTAAACTGCAACACTTCACTGTCTGCCACTCCCACCATACTATCCCTCCCCGTCCCCGCCCCAGCCTCCTCCTGACCCCCACCCAGTTGCCACTCCCATCACGCACTGGTGCTGCTGCTCGCTGTGTGGTTTCAGCTCTCTGAGATTGCAGACATGTGTGCTAGTTGTGTTTGGGGGAGTGTGTGTGTGTGTGTGTGTGTGTGTGTGTGTGTGTGTGTGTGCGTGTGTGTGTGTGTGTGTGTGTGTGTCTACTGCTGACAAAGGCCTTAATGGCTGAAAGCTATAATTGTGTGAATCTTTTTGTTGTGCCTATTACGACTCAGCATCTCCGCAATATAGTGAGTAGCAACTTTCCTTCTCTGGTATTATTACTTGGAATGATGTAAATATATAATAATAAGTAAAAATTATCAACTGTGATATTAAGTGGCTTAAAATGTATCTTCATGTTACAATATTCATGAATTTCAACTGTGATAATTATAAATTTGTGAACCTATTGTATGTACTGTATATTGTATATACCATACAATCCTTATTGCCTACGGATGGATAAATAAATAAGAAAGATCTGGTGTATGTACCACCTCTACTACATGATGTAGCAGAGCTCCAGGAGAGAATACACAAAGCAACTGCCACCGTCAATGATGCCATGCTGGGACGGGTATGGCAAGAATTTGATTACCATATTGACGTATGCTGGGTCACTCTTGGTTCACATATTGAATGTTTGTAAAAAAAAAAAAAAAAAAAAAAAAAAAAAAAAAAAAAAAAAAAAAAAAAAAAAAACTTTCAGAGTTTCTCTTCAAAATGCAATATGTATGACATCTGTACAATGTTTAAATCTTGTGCAATAAATAACTGAAAATGTTCCTGGAACTAATGCACACCCTGTATATAAGGAATAGGAGTAGACCCAAAAATGAATCCTTTTGAACATCCTTTGTGATTTTCACCAGCTCACTAAAATTTTCTGCCGTTTCAACATTGAATTACTCAGCACCACTTTTTGCATTCTGTTTGTTAAATATGATTCAAATCAGCTGTGTGTAAAGCTATGAGTCCGTAAGACTTAAGTTTTTAAAAGAGACTGTAATGATCTACAAAACCAAAAGCCTTGAAAAGATCAAAAAAATACCAACTGGTGACATACTACAGTACTATTTAAGGCTTGTTCTATTTGATGAGTGAATTTATACACAGCATTTATTATCTGCCATTTAGCAGCACACACACTACTTGTGTATGTGTTATAATATATATCGAAAAACAAAGATTCTGTAACTTACCAAATGAAAGCGTTGGTACGTCAATAGAAAC
This sequence comes from Schistocerca gregaria, assembly GCF_023897955.1. Lineage (NCBI taxonomy): Eukaryota > Metazoa > Arthropoda > Insecta > Orthoptera > Acrididae > Schistocerca > Schistocerca gregaria. The sequence continues at coordinate 797,916,381 of NC_064921.1, read as the reverse complement.
AATAACAAACACAAACACACACACAAATTTCAAGCTTTCGCAACCCACGGTTGCTTCATCAGGAAAGAGGGAAGGAGAGGGAAAGACGAAAGGATGTGGGCTTTAAGGGAGAGGGTAAGGAGTCATTCCAATCCCGGGAGTGGAAAGACTTACCCTAGGGGGAAAAAAGGACAGGTATACACTCGCACACACACACATATCCATCCACACATATACAGACACAAGCAGACGTTTGTAACGGCAAAGAGTTTGGGCAGAGATGTCAGTCGAGGCGGAAGTACAGAGGCAAAGATGTTGTTGAATGACAGGTGAGGTATGAGCAGCGGTAACTTGAAATTAGCGGAGGTTGAGGCCGGGTGGGTAACGGGAAGAGAGGATATACTGAAGGGCAAGTTCCCATCTCCAGAGTTCTGATAGGTTGGTGTTAGTGGGAATTATCCAGATAACCCAGACGGTGAAACACTCTGCCAAGATGTGCTGACCGTGCACCAAGGCATGTTTAGCCACAGGGTGATCCTCATTACCAACAAACATTGTCTGCCTGTGTCCATTCATGCGAATGGACAGTTTGTTGCTGGTCATTCCCACACAGAAAGCTTCACAGTGTAGGCAGGTGTGTTGGTAAATCATGTGGGTGCTTTCATGCGTGGCTCTGCCTTTGATCGTGTACACCTTCCGGGATACAGGATTGGAGTAGGTGGTGGTGGGAGGGTGCATGGGACAGGTTTTACACCGGGGGCACTTACAAGGGTAGGAGCCAGAGGGTAGGGAAGGTAGTTTGGGGATTTCATAGGGATGAACCAAGAGGTTACGAAGGTTAGGTGGATGGCGGAAAGACACTCTTGGTGGAGTGGGAAAGATTTCATGAAGGATGGATCTCATTCCAGAGATATATATATTCATACTTTTAGTGACAAGAAAAACAGACTCACGGGTTCCATCCAAGGTCCTGAGGATTTAGATACAATATTCCTGCTCGAGATACTGTGGCAGGTGTGGCAGTTCGTAAACTGGATATTTCAAAAAGCAGGCGCATCACAGGTGTTAGAGCAATTCGCTCATTACTAGCAAGTGTCAAAATTTTATTGTCATCCATTACTGTGTTTAAAGACTCAATCCACATAGGGTCAATGTCTCCATCAAGAACAATCCATTTTGGTCCATCACCAGATAAATTGGCCTGATCTCGCATGAGGGCTGAAAGAAGGCCTGTAACAAGATAATAAATGGCAAAATCTTTCATTTCCATAAGCTTAAATACTGTTAGACCACAGCACGTGGTAACACACTGAACAAAAATGTGTGCCACATCTTAATATTGGACTGCTCTGCCAGACTATCAATGAGAAGGATATAACTTGCTTTTTGAACACAGTTGTACTCAGCAAACAGCCTTGGCTCATGATTTCATTTCCAAATACACATCTTTCCTGTCATGTAGACTACTATCACAGCATGCCACAGACACTAAATCACTTCTAACACACTGTTTCCAAAAGTTAGTTGATTTCTATCAAACCAAACTACAGTATTTTATCCTGTAACTGTTAGTAAAAATCTGATTGGCTATTAGATTGCTATTCATTCAGGAGTGTCTGAATAAAAGGCATATCCATTACACATTCTACATGGAAAATGTGTCATTCAAATGCATTTACTGCATAATTATTGGTCACTAGAGCATATTCTCAAAATGTGTTCTACATGAGGAATACCAAATAGGAATAATTACTTCCTAGAATATTGGTTCGCATTGCTTTTCATGTACACACAACAGCACTCTTATGATGCAGATCTGACAGGTAATCAGTTATTTTGTTCACTCCCTCAACATTTACTGCTACAACCATTCCATTTCTGCCCAGCAAATTATAATACACTCATACCTCTGATGACTAGATAACAACATATGATGGCCATGAATTCCAAAAATAGTAAAAGTACCTTTCTTTCTTTTTCATTTTTTTCCCACACTGAGTTATAAAACCTTTTATTCTTACAACACTTCTACGATGTTATCTTCCACTGAATAGCAATCACCTAGAGTAGTTAGTACAGATGCCTTCTCATGATGTGGTCGAGAAATTCTACTTTGATTATGACTATAAAGTTCATTTCATTATTTTCAATGTTTCAAACCCAGTTCTCTTTTCTACTTCACTTCAGCTCTCTGTCTACATCAGGACAGTGTGGCATATAACTAATAATCTCTGTAACATAAAGAGAAGTTAGCACTATTACCATAATTTTTCTTGACAGCTCTGATTATCAAAAGAAATTAACTGGGCACCTTCTCATCAGAAAAAGAGAGCCTTTGCATGAGAAAGAGAGAGAGAGAGAAGAATGATCCCCCTGCTTCTCTCCATTAATCCATATAATCTTAGGAACTCAGTCTTACATTCATCACCATTCATCATCATTTGGTCCTGTAATCATTAATATGAAACAGCATTATGACATTTGTTTATATATGGAAGGAACGTTATAAGGGCTGGGATACATGTGAAAGTTTTTGCTATCAGACGGTCAGGTACTCCCAGATAGTATTCACAGAATTGTTTACACTAAGGACAAATTTTTGCATTTTTGCTGACATTTACTGTCTGATAGTCCCATGTGAGTACTTCCTTTGTGTGTCTGAGAGTCTTGTGTGAACAGATGTAGGAGCATTCACACAGCATGATGAGAGTGACCATGAGAGATGAGAGAAGCTTGCATAGTCCGTCAATGTGACCGACAAGTTCATGACAGCAACCATATGAGCCTGCTGCTGCTCAAGGAGAGATTGGAGCACTGCCTCCTTGGACAGGAGAAGTAAAGGAACAATCAAATAGAATGAGCATGCAAAACTGAACACCACGCTCTTCACCATTTGTGTTGCACTTTAAGACACTAAAAACAATACAGCCACAGTGAGCCAAACTTTATTCTTCTTCCACATACAAATAAACAACAGTTGAGAATATAGATACCACATAGGAACAATCAAGTTACTCATACAAGCAGCTGCAGACAATAAGTATGAGGACAATACTAGGGCAAATGCCTGCTACACTGCACTTATAAGCAGGTAGACTGTGCAGTGGATACCATTCCATGTGCACAAGCCATGTGGCCAACTGCAGCCGGCCTCTGGTGACCGGCCTGCACAGACACAAATGGTGGAATATTTTATGTGTAGTGTGCCACCAGCCTTGTGCTGGAACAAATATCCAAGTATTATGTACAGGGTTATAGTGAGAACTAAAACAGCTCATGAATCTCAGAGACCCTGCACTTAGGCATACAAGCTGTGCCCTATGCCTGACAATCATACTGCTTACAAGCAGAAGCAGAACAGAGTAAGTAAAGCTGTGAGAAATGCTAAACTTAGCTATGCCCACACATTAATCAACAACAGAAATATATCAGCTGTCCAATGGTATTGATATAGGCAAGGTAAAAGATGCTGCTGATCCCTTTGTTCCAGCCTAAGAACTGAACCAGTACTTCACACTACCTGTAACCCAGCTGAATCGGGATTGAAACATAGACTCATTGTTTACTTCATGGGGGCAAATGACTGTAGATATAAAAAATTCTATCTAAAGCATGTTACTTGCTATACCATCAAAAGCCATCATGTGTGTCAGACTGGTCATGATGATATTTATTATTGACCCACTACTGACCACTATAACAGATATCTTCAACCACTCCTTAACCACAGCTGTTTTTCCTGAGACCTGGAAGCAGGGGCAAGTTAAGTTACTACCTAAATGGACATTGACACAGCACCCTATGATTACTGAACTATTTGCATTATTCCTTCATAGTCCACAGCCAGCTAACAAACTACATAACTACAAACAACCTACTAGACATATATCAATCAAGTTTCCATAAACATAATAGCACAACATCTGTCTTAATAAAGGTAGCAGATGACCTCAAACTTGCCGTGGATGCACTAGAGGTGACTATCATGTGTGTCTTAGACTTCAGCAAAGCCTTTCACAATGTTGATTTCGACATGTTACTGATCAAACTTAGTAGCTAAATTTCTCACCAAGTGCAGTGCAATGGTTTCACTCAAGTCTGAGTGCCATGTCTGGCACCATAAAGTCGCAGTGGAGGCGGGTAGTACCAAGTGTCCCCCTGGGTTCAGTTTTAGGTCCTATACTCCTTTCATTTTATGTCACTGATTTGTCATTGGTTTTGTCCTACTGCAAATACCACATGCGCGCTGATGACCTCCAGTTGTACCTCAGTGTAAACCCAATAAACCTGGAGACAGCTCTCGAGAATCTCAGTATGACCTGTGTGCACTATCAAAGTGGGTACAGAATATAGTGTTAAAGTTCAAGCCATGCAAAACCCAAGTGGTACTGGTTGGTCATTGCAGGCTCATTAGCCAGAAAAACTGAGAATCTCTATGGTGTTTAGTTCTAAATGAGACAAATATCAATTTCTCTCCCTCACTAAAAAGTCTAGGACTGATAACAGATGAAAATCTAAATTTGACTGAGCATGTAGCTGAAATTTGCAAAAAGGCTTCAGCATCTCTCCATGCCCCACAAAAATATAAAAATCTCTCCCATATTGACCTCAAAAAGAATCTTGTGTAAACACTTATATTCTCAATAATTGATTACAGTGATGTTATCGTAAAAGGTCTTTTCCAAGAAAGCTCATAGTACCTGGAACTGGTTATCAATGCTTGTGGTCATTATATGTGTGATGTTTCCCTCTCTGACCATATTTCACCATCATATGTACAGCTATCATGGCTGTGTACAGACAAGTGTAGACATTTCCTTACCCTCTGTCTTATCTGCTGTCTTATCAATGTACACTGTCCCTCATATCCATCATCAACCTTAACAATCTTGGCTGAACAATGTGGTAGAAACAGCTGTTCCCATCAGAGCAAAATCCTTTCTGCCCCATTCCACTATTTAGCCACTTTCTCGAAGTTCTTCTCAGCAGCAGGAGCCTGACTCTGGAATAACCTCTTCCATTATACTAGAGAACTGATTAACATCTCCAGCTTCAGAAGACAGTTAATGAAATTTTTACTGAAGCAACAAGAATGACTACCACTGTCCCTACACACACTTGTTACCAATGTGCTTCATTCTTTCCAACCAGACATTCCTCACTTCCCAACTTCCCACAAGCAGCTACTGCAGTTACATTTTAAATGCAAACATTTTAGGTTAGCTTTTACTGTGACTATTACTGATATAAAATAAGCAATAAGTTCCACTGTTACCAGTCATTTCGATGATTTAAATCTCCATCATCAGATGGATCTACATGTGTTCGTACAACATGTGTCAGTTGTGTTACAATTTTGGGGTAACTTGTGGGGCTGTCCAGTGGAGAAACAAAACACTATTTTACAACATGTTTTTGAGGAGATTTTTGGCTAAAAACTAAACATATATCTGAAGGTGGAAATAAACAAATGAAAAAGAATACAGATGGGGCCTGGAATTACTAGTTGTGAAGAACAATATAGCAAAACAGAAACATTATCTTGAAGTACAAAGAATATATACCGTAACAACATTATTATTTTGGAATTGTGGAGAGCTCTGTTTGAATTTTTGAATACATGCATTGGAATAAAAACTTCAAGGGTATGCAAATCCTTTTCTCCATTTGACATTGCTCAAATTACCCCAAAATCACAACACACACGTATCTCATACTAACACATGTAAATCCACCTGATGATTGAGGTTCAAGCCTTCACAATGTGTTTTGGATATAAATAAACAGTGACTGATAACAGTAAACTTATTGCTGCAGTTCCCATAACTTTCTTTTCCCCACATCTCCCTGTACCAGAAAACATCTATTTTGTATAACTATAAATTCTTTTTATACCTGCAGCTATTATTATTGTTATTGTTGTCACCATTATTATTATTATTACTACTAATATTAATATTGTTAATATTAGTGGTAGCAGCAGTAATAGAAGTTCTGTCAGTATTAACTTCATTAGTTCATAGTCAGTATTATTTACTCACACTGCCTCTATAGACACTCAAATCATTTTAATACTATTTGTCATATTAAAATTGTCATTTTAATGATGTAAATAAAACAGAAAGAAACTTCCACATGGGAAAAATATATTAAAAACAAAGATTCCAAGACTTACGAAGCGGGAAAGTGCCGGTAGACAGGCACAATAAAATAACACACAAACACACACACAAAATTTGAGCTTTCGCAAGCATATATATATATATATATATATATATATATATATATATATATATATATATATATATATATATATATATGTGTGTGTGTGTGTGTGTGTGTGTGTGTGTGTGTGTGTGTGCGCGCGCGCGCGCGCGTGTATATACCTATCCATTTTTCCCCCTAAGGTAAGTCTTTCCGCTCCCGGGATTGGAATGACTCCTTACCCTCTCCCTTAAAACCCACATCCTTTCATCTTTCCCTTTCCTTCCCTCTTTCCTGACGAAGCAGCTGCCGGTTGCGAAAGCTCAAATTTTGTGTATGTGTGTTTGTGTGTTATTTTATTGTGCCTGTCTACTGGCGCTTTCCTGCTTGGTAAGTCTTGGAATCTTTGTTTTTAATAAAATTGTCATTTCATAGATAAGTATGATTTAAAAATGGTACTGTACTTGTGAAAGCCTGGTCTGATGTAGGAGAGGGCCTGATGACACTAATCAGATCTGATTAAATAAAAAATAAAAATAAATACACAGGAGACCATGTACAGAATGCAAGAGTGACCCACTCTTGAGTACTGCCAGAGAGTTAGAATTCTACCAGTTCAAATTAAAGGAAGACATCAAAGCAATTCATGGGCTTGCTGCAAAATGTTTTGCTGGTCAGTTTGAGAGTGTTTTAGAAATGTTTTATGAGCTTATATGGTGCTCCTTGGAGAGAAAAAGACAATCTTTTCACAAAACAGTAATCATGAATTTCAGAACACCAGCATTTGTGACAGGCTGCAGAGTGACTGCACTGTCTCCAACATTCAGAATAAAAAATGAGGGATATGAAAGCTCATACAGAAGCACACATACAGAAGCACACAGGCAACCATTTTTCACTCACTCAACTTGTGAGAGGAACAGCAAAGGAAATGACTGGCAATACCACAAAATTCCCTCTTCCAGTACTGTACTGGCTTGCACACTATGTACATAAATGCAGAAATTCACTGTGGAGTTCAGTTTAGTTAACATTTTTATTTACATTTACTCCTTCTTATAAAATGTATAGTAGGCAAATGGAATCAGTCACTCACCATCCTTCCACTCTCTTGTTGCTGGATTGATTATGCCAAAAAGTTCATCGTTTGTAACTGCCTTAGGATTAAGATCATTGAATACAGGCTTTCTTCTCATATTTTGATATGTTTTGAACAGTGAGCGCCAAACCATAGTTTTTCCTGTTCCAGCATTGCCAACAATAAATACTGAATGTCGTACTTCTAATAATTCTTCAAGTTGAACAATCTACAAAAGAATAATACTACATCACTGATATTCCAACAAATCATGAATATAAAAAAGTGGTTCATACACGTGGAAAACTAAAATGATGGTAGAGGAATAAGTACATATACTTCTACCACAATACAGGCTTACAAAAAATTCAAAGGATAAGTTAAACAATGAAAAGTCCAGTGTTATTTTTTGTCAAACTTATGCTTTAACTTTTACATATATCGCAAATTTTTCAATTCAGCTGTTTCTTCAAGATATTGAAATTTTGTAACTCACTCTATTTTACCTATTTATGCTCCTGTGTATTTTGGTGCATTTTCATGTTTGTCATATTTTTTTCAGCTGGAATTTTGAGACTAGTTCTATTTATTATTTTTTCCAGAAGACTTATTTGAGTAACTACTTCTATGACATACTGTAAAAGTACTTCAAAACTGAGGCACTTATCTTAATTCCATCTCACTTCTGTCCCAGAATTATTACTTCAATTTTGTGATTTTTTTAGCTCAAAATTCCAGATCATTACAATTTTTTTCTAGAGTGTTGTTAAATAGTAAGATTTTTATCTGTATTTTTATTGATCAACTCAATCATTCAATGTACCGAAGTGTACAACATGATATGGGACAAGTCAAAAAAATGACACAAGAACTTATACAGACACAGCACTGTTTCTTATAGGGTATACATCACTGAAGATATATTACGTATGTATTCATAATAATAATACCAGAATAAGAATAATTTCAAATAATAATTTTGGTCATAATCAGACATCAAAAGTCATTCGTGGACAATAAGTCATTTCTAATGAAACAGTTTGATTTTGAAACATAAAAAATATATAATTTAATTTGTGATAGATCACATTCAAGTAAGTCTTGTATTCTGTAAAAGCAATGCTTTGTTAGGAGTGCTCTTAAGGTATATATATATTTTCCCCCTAAATACTTTCTACTTCTTTTGGGAGATGGTTGTAGAGTTTGATTTCCATACATTTAACACTATTGCTATACTGTTAAGTAGAACGGGGAACTAGTCTTAACAACTTTTTTGACTTTCTGTCATTGTGGCAACTGTCCAGATTCTTATGCAATCTACTGATGTTTTGTTTAATAAAATAGAGAATTTCAAATATATATTGGCTAGGGAGAAGCAAGATGTTTAATTTTTAAACAGTGGTTTACACATTCCTCTTTGTTTTTGTACAGGATTATTCTGATTGCTTTTTTTTTTCAGTATAAATAATTTTCTAGATTCAGTACTATGACCCCAAAAAAGAATTCCATAGCATAGTACTGAATGGAAAAGAGCATAATCCATACATGTCAATATGCTGGCATTTAGCTCATCCCTCACTGAGTGGAGCACAAAACAAACTTTGCTTGGCCTGGATAAGATAAAACGCCTTTTTTATTTTCAGAAGATCTGAAGAATGTACAGCAGCTTAATAAAACTGGTTATCACTGTAGAAAAGTGTGACTTCAGTCTGTAATAAAAAACATTTCAATAATTCAGATTTTATGGAATTCTCCACTTTCCAGTACAACAAGCCTTCACATAGAGAAGAAAACTGACGATAATTGTGGCCAAGAAGAATGAATAAAATAAGAACAGTGGGGGGACACAGTTGACAGGTTTTTAATTTTCCCAGAGTATAGACACAATTTATAGTATTCTCTAAAATCAGCATGATTATCTAAATGTTTACTACCTCAATGAAAATAATCATTTTTTGAAAATATAATGTAATTGGATAGATAAAGCATTAGCGGGAGAATATACATGTGCAGACATTTAAATTTGCAAATGTTCAGGGTGAATGTCTTCTTCTTCTGGCAGAAGAATGGATTGTGAAGGAAAAGGACTGGGAGGTTTAAGAAATAAGGAGAGTTTGGAAAAGTTACCCAGAAACCTGGTTCAGTGCAAACTTATTGGACGGGATGAGGAGGAAAGACTGATTCCAATTATTTAGAATGAATTAGTAGATAAAAAACAGCTATGTATTTTAAGAGAAAGAGCAGTGTGTTTCCTCAGAATAGCTGCTTTTCTGCTGATATCAATAACGACTGTTCAAATAAAAGCTTGAATATCGTAACATAGCTTTATTGGTGACGTAAAAATGGCGTGCCTTATTTTCTTACAAAGTTTCCAGCAAAAGAATTACATTTTTTCTAATAGATACGAATCTTTCCAATTCCTTCATTGAAGAAAGAAGTTGGCTGCCCCAGTACCCAGCAGCACACAACTTGCTCAACAACAGTGTCATCTTCAAAGTTCTGTCGTCCTAACGCCTTCTTCAGTGACTCAAATGTGGTAGTCACATGGGAGCAGTCTGGATTGTAAAGTTACCAGTGTTGCTCAGTGAGTTTTTCACAAGTTAGTGCCACTGTATGCAGCCATAAAATGCCATGCAGGAGGAGGACATCACGAATCAGTTTCTGGCACTGTTTGTTGTGGTAAGTAGTCATGGCACTATCGAGTAGCTTGCAGTAGTATGTCGCATTCTCTATCTTTCTCCCATTCAGGTAGTCAATCAGTAATATATCTTTTGAGTCCCAAAATACAGTTGTCAAATTTTTTTTGAGCATTGGCCTTGATCAGTGCCCCCATTTGAACTCTCCTTGACTCCATACACATCCTGGGTATAGTGATGGGCCTATGTTTTGTTGCAGTCTGTAATTTGGGCTGCTTCTTCACAGTGATTCAGAAGCTGTCAACAGTTGCCTTTCTGTGCATTCTACTGAATCTTGGTGAGACAACATGAAATCCACCTTGCAAATATTTTTCCATATCCAAGTTTGTAAGATAAAATGGTATCGACATGGCCAACACGTATTCCCACCGGCAATGCAATCTTGGCAACAGTAATGCAGCAATAACCTTCTACAATATCACACACAGTTTGAATATTGACTTTAATGCTACTGGTCACTGGACATCTTTTATAGCTTTGATCTTTCACTTTATCATAACTATTTTGAAACGTCTGGGCTTAAAGTTTTCCAAGCCTATTTTTCCACTCACTGCATCCTCCCCATAATTTATTTCTTTTATCCTTTTAAATATGTGAGGGATTAAAGGTTATTTTGCTACCATTAAAAAAAATGCAACATGAGGTTACTTAACAATCTTATTTTCTTTTACACTAGTTTTTAAAACTACATGTGGTGTTTTATTTAAAGTTATTTAGAATTTTTTCTGTATCTAACTTCTAAAACATTCTCGTGGGTGAAGTCTTCCTTTTATCTCTGAATTTGTATTTCTCACATGGCTGACTAGCTGTCTGATTACATTTCTTCTATAGGAAAGCTGAGTCTGCAGTTGTTCTCCACATTCATTTTGCTGTATTCAGTAGAGCATATAACTAGAATAAGTTTAATCAGCCAAAAGAATAATTTTTTCCACCAGTTATATGATTGTCTTGTAAAACTGTTACCACAACACTGATAAGCCCTGACAACTCCATCAATAAACTTAGAGTATTGCAAAATAACAGACAGTTTTAGGAACTGCAAAGGCTCTTTCTTTCTGTAACCAGTGATCAACTAGGTTTGAGGACCAAAAAATGTATGGAACATTGTCACGGACTGAAAGATATGTAATTTTCATCTTTCTCTGATAAGTGTGTAACTCAGATTCATCAAGCTTCATCTTCTTCAAATAGCATGAAAAGTCTTTCCTAAAAGATATAGCTATACATGTCAGATGAAATGGCATTTCCTGCAATTCTGAGCAACTCTGGGGACTTGCATGGAACCTGTCAGTAAAGATATGATAGTCTAAACCATCTGGACAAGCTTGCAATTGCTGTGCAAAGTGAACCACTCTCTGGGTTCCACAAGGTACGAGGGCTGCTATATATATTTCTGGCCTAGGCAACACTAAGTGTTGCCAGGTGCAATCTGACATTTCCATTGGAAAGTTTGACATTTTTTAGCATAAATGTACTCAGAACTTTTTGACTTACGACAATTTTTTTTTCTTTTACAGGGACTTGAAGAACTCAATTTGGCACAAAAATGGAATTAACTCGTGAACATTTTCGTGCAATCATTTTTCACAACTTTTGACGTGGATTATCACGACAAGAGTGCATCGATGAACTTAAATCTTTGTATGGCGACGAAGCACCATCCTATAGCACTGTGAAAAACTGGTACAACGAATTCAATCGTGGCCGACGCTCGCTCAAAGACGAATTCCGTGAAGGTCGTCCAAAAACAGCCGTTGTGCCAGAAAACATCGATGCCGTACGTGAACTGATAATGCAAGACCGTCATGTGACATACCGTGAGATAGAGGCATGCCTAGGCATTTCTCCCACCAGCATACATTCGATATTGCATGAACACCTGGCCGTAAAAAAGGTTTGTTCTCGTTGGATCCCGCACAATTTGACAATCGCTCAAAAGAAAGCTCGTGTGGATTGGTGTAAAGAAATGCTGAAAAAATACGATCGCGGTGCTTCAAAAGACGTTTATAAGATCGTCACAGGTGACGAATCATGGATCTATGCGTATGAGCCCGAAACAAAACAGCAATCGACCGTGTGGGTCTTCCAAGACGAGCCAAATCCAACGAAAGTTGTTCGTGGAAGAAGCACTTCGAAGCAAATGGTCGCCTGTTTCTTCGGCAAAACTGGTCATGTAGCGACTGTTCCGCTTGAGCAACGTAGGACGGTCAATTCTGAGTGGTACACCACCATTTGTTTGCCTGAAGTCTTCGGAGAAATTCGAAAAATGAACAAGAGAAGACGAATCATTGTGCACCATGACAATGCGAGCTGTCACACATCGGCTCAAACCAGCGCCTTTTTGACCGGCCAAAACGTCGAAGTGATGGGTCATCCGCCGTACAGCCCTGACTTAGCACCCAATGACTTCTTTTTATTCCCACACATCAAGAAAAAAATGCGTGGTCAACGATTTTCGTTGCCAGAAGATGCTGTTGCAGCATTCAAAAACCATGTTTTGGAGGTGTCTCAATCGGAGTGGAAAAAGTGCTTCGAAAATTGGTTTGAGCGCATGCAAAAGTGTATAAATCTTGATGGAGAATATTTTGAAAAACAATAAACCATTTTCGTTGATAAATATTCGTATTTTCATTATTAGGCCAGAAATATATATAGCAGCCCTCGTAAATCAGAATGAATTACACTTTTAATAGTTGTCTTACCATAATAAAGAATTTGGGGAAAACACAATCACTGTCTGACTCACAGAAACACAAACCTCGTAAGCCTCACTTCATAGGCTTCTAAGGATATTAGCACGTAAATTGAATTCTTCCTTTGAATCCTACTGTGCTCTCATCTACAGCCAAATTTCTTTTTGGTATACATCAAGTTCTTTGCATTTACCATCAATATACTCACTAACATCCTTCACCTTGCTCCCTCTTATACAGTGACACACCTGTGCTGTGACGAGTGAAAATAAATGCAACATTCAAAATATTTGAATAAAAAAGGAGACAGGGGAAAAGATCCTTGAAAAATGGAGTTTGTTCTAAACAGTCTACTGTAAAACAGCCAAATAGTTCAGCATTCAAATTCAAGGCCCCGTTCAATATTTCATCAAGCTCGTAGTGAAATTGTGTGCTCATGGAAAATCGTCTCTGTTATGTGACTGGATTTGTGATTTCCTGTCAGAAAGGTCACAGTTCATAGTAATTGATGGGAAGTCATCGAGTAAAACAGAAGTGATTTCAGGCATTCCCCAAGGTAGTGTTATAGGCCCCTTGCTGTTCCTTATCTAAATAAATGACTTGGGAGACAATCTGAGCAGCTGTCTTCGGTTGTTTGCAGATGACGCTGTCATTTATCGCCTAATAAGTCATCAGAAGATCAAAACAAACAGCAAAATGATGTAGAAAAAATATCTGAATGATGCGAAAAGTGGCAGTTGACCCTAAATAACGAAAAGTTTGAGGTCATCCACATGAATGCTAAAAGGAACTCCTTAAACTTCAGTTACACGATAAATCAGTATAATCTAAAAGCTATAAATTCAACTAAATACCTAGGTATTACAATTACAAACAACTTAAATTTGAAAGAACACACAGAAAATGTTGTGGGGAAGGCTAAACAAAGGTTGCGTTTTGTGGGCAGGACACTTAGAAAATGTAACAGACCTACTACGGAGACTGCCTACATTACACTTGTCCATCCTCTTTTAGAATACTGCTGCGTGGTGTGGGATCCTTACCAGATAGGACTGATGGAGTATGTCAAAGAAAGGCAGCACGTTTTGTATTATTGCAAAATATGGGAGAGAGTGTCACAGAAATGATACAGGATTTTGGTTGGAAATCATTAAAAGAAAGGTGTTTTTCGTTGCAACGGAATCTTCTCAAGAAATTCCAGTCACCACCTTTCTCCTCCGAATGCAAAAATATTTTGTTGACACCAACTTACATAGGGATGAACAATCACCATGATAAAATAAGGCAAATCAGAGCTCGTACGGAAAGATATAGGTGTTCATTCTTTCCGCGTGCTATACAAGATTGGAATAATAGAGAATTGTGAAGGTGGTTCGATGAACCCTCTGCCAGGCACTTAAATGTGATTTGCAGAGTGTTCATGTAGATGTAGATGTGGACCTTCAATTTTTTTAATGAAACATCATTCCACGAGTGCCATGTTCAGTGTTTTGTAAGCGGAGTGATATTTTTCCTTCGTTAATAAACATGTTTATAGATTTCACTAATAAGATTGTTAGTGAAGATGATGTGGAAATAATAAAGTTCGGATTTTGGTCAAAAACCATGAGGAATGGTGAAACCTTGTTGCTTGACAGCAAAAATTAAATTTCATGAAACCACCATCACCATTGTGATGAAACTTCCAGGTATTTGCTACAGATTGGGTCTCTTCAAGACTTTGCACTCCATTAGTAGACTGTGATTCAATAGAATTGATATCAGTGCACACAGCAATCTCTCCATGATCACTTACATCACTAATTCTCCTTCATTTTCAATGTCTTTGAGAAGCCACTTAGCAGTATCATCACTTACATATTTTCTACTGGTCATTATCCTACTAGAAAGGTTCAAACACAATATGGTTTGAGGTGTCAGTGCTATATACTAAGTGCTGCCATGCACCTAATGAATTCCAAAAATGGTGCAGGTGGAAATTACAATAGTGAAAACATGTCAGAAACTCATCCAAAGTTGGAGCCATATCAGAAAATTGTGTCAGCTACGTTCTGACACTGGATTCAAAAGGATTAAACAAACAGTTGGGTTTTACACAGAGTACTGTCACCAAGCTGTGCTTGCAGTCTCTTCAAAATGTCACTTGCTTTCACTCCTTTTTGGTGGAAAAATGAATAATAATCCATTGTGCAACAGACACAGCTATTACCTGTTTACTCAAAGTGATATTGAAATGACAGACTTGAGTGTGTTGACTATGTGTCTGTCTATCCCCTTTCTATCCCCTCTTCATTCTACTATAAAAGATTTCCCAAGATGCCAGACTGCTCATGCCGTGTAAGTCCAATGAACAAAGTTCACGTTTACATTTGGATGGTCATCATATAGTATTATGATTTGTAATGGATTAAAAACTGAAATCTACAAGTAATTTCTGTAATCAACTATGTTAACAGATTAGTGTTAATTGTAACTCACTATAGTGCACTTCTGCACAAGTAGCATGGTGGACACTACAAATCACGAGTGTGTTAGTGCTTCAAGTATAGAATGAAGAGTGACAAATATGTGTAATATATCGATGTCGAGGTTTCTATAGTGCTCCTACGTGTATTGTGCATCATATTATCACAGGATAATCAGAGAAAGTAGAAACAGTTACATATAGTGAACAGTATAGTGAAACAAACCAAGATAGCAAGTGTTTAGTGAAATAATACTGTGATATAGTCAAATTTGTGAAAATAAACAAGAGAAGAATCAAGTCTACATGAGTAATTTTCGCCATTACAAGAGAGTTTGTTACAATATCAAGCTAGTGAAATTTGTATAAACTGTGGACACAGTATAATATAAATCAGTGCATGTACTAGTGAAAACCTTTGAAATAAGTGAGTAGTACAATTCTGAACTATATGTTTAAAGTGCACAAACGAAATGGAAATGACGACACAACAGTACCAGCATTCCAGGTATGCTTGTTCTAATAAAAATGTTTTTTCTGCGAAGCATGGTGCAGAAAAGTAAATCATCATAATGCACAGTATGTAAATTGGTCAGTGCAAGGCACAGAATGAAATCAATGGCTCGAAACTAAACATGGTACAAGGAAATACTCAAGATGAAATTTCCCGACAACGAATGAAAGACGAAGTTTTGCGAGTGGATGCTCTAACTGCACACCCTACTGACAGTTTGAAGGCTCTAAAAGAACAACTAAACTGTATGGGTGCAACAAACGGTGCGTCAATTTGTTCAGATGACTGAAAATGTAGAGCAAATTTATAAAAGGAAAAACAAAACAGTTATATTTCTGAATGTTCCAATAATTTTGTTACATAACACATCCCAGTAAAAGTAAATATTGCACAAAAAAGAAATGCAATTAGCAGGGAAAGGAATCAGGAATCAATGTAATACAGCTATGCCAGAAACTAAAGTTCTTATGCTGACTGACGAAAACATCAGAAACTGCATCAGCCTGTTAAATGAATTATCACAAGAAATACTCTCTGTAACATCCTTTTGTTAAACCAGGTGTGTTATTTCATGAAGTTACTAGAGACAATCATAGCAGAATCAAACACCTGTGCTGGATCAAATGACAGCAGAAACTGGAAGACGACCTGTAATGTTTGAAATGCTGTAGAAGAGTTAATCAGGAATACGTTACACACAAGGGTGATACTGTGTACAATTCCATACCAGCAATACAGGGTACAGACAAATTATGTCATATATCAGCTGAACAAGTACAGTGTAAAAACCTGTGAACAATACAATTGTGTCACAGTCCTTGATGTAAACAGATTCCTAAGAAGACAAGATTTCACATGGCAAGGATTGCATATAAGAAAGAAATTATGCAGAAAATTAAAGTATGCAATAACAACCAAAAAGCAGACCTTAGTCATGAGAAACAACTTAGCAATAACCATCATGCCAGAAGTCGAAAAATCAAAAAACCAGGAAGATTGAAAAAATATGCAATCACATTCCAACAATGAGATTGACCACACTGAACCAAGAAAAATAGAAGCAGATGCAGCATTAACAGCAGTACTGGAACGTGCAACATCATCATCCCAGTCAACAGCAGAACCACAACAACCATTGACAACAGCAGCAGAGCCACAGTCACCAGTAGCAGCATCCCAAGAATCATTATCATCAGAAACACAGGCAATGGAAAGTGCAACATCAACACTGGCAGAAGTAATAGGAGCCGCTCATCCCCTTACTAAGATAAGAACTTCACCACCATGGCATCTGAAGGAGCAGTCAACATTGGAAAATCCATCAAATGGCCATATCAGTATACCAGGAAGAGGAAAGCAACAGTTCCATCCCATCTCAATGATTTTTTGCTGAAGGGCTACAGGAAAGCCACAGTAAGATAAATACAAGTGTAATGTTCTTACATATTAATGTGTAGTCTCTTAAGAACAAACTTAATGAACTTCAGTATTGGCTGGAAAACTTAAACTGCATTGTGATTTCAATAAATGAACACTGGTTTAGCAATGAAGAACCTAAATTAAGTGTACCATTTGGATATGAATTGGCAACCAGCTACTGTACAACAAGTATTAGACATGGCATATCTGTATATGTTAAAAATAGTGTGAACCTAATCTATGAAGCTATAGATGTAAGTGGACTGTGCGTAGAAGCAAAATTTGAAGCTGCAGCCATAATGTTGCCAAACCAGGAAATTATAATAGCTTCAGTATACCGCGCCCCAAAACACAATGAAGACCATTTTGTGGAGCTTCTGAAGAAACTGATACTCTTGCTACTCAAATACAAAAATTACTGAATACTAATACTTGGTGATATCAATATAGACATCAGGTTTAAGAATAGAAAGGTTGATCACTTGCTAAATACATTAAGGTCCCTTAACCTCAGTTGCATAAATGACACACCCACAAGACAGGAAGCATGTCTAGATAACATAATTTGTAATTTTCATCTAAACAAAACAGAATTCAACACAATCAAGCTAGGCATTTCAAATCATGAGGGACTATGGCTCAGACAAACTCTTATCACTAAAGCACCTGAAACTTCCACACACTGTAGAAAATTTTTAAAATTAATTAACAAATCAAAGCTAAACAAGTTGATAAGTAAATTGAATTTAATAAAATGGCATAAAATAATAACCACTGCAGGTGCAAATGAATCTACCAACAAATATCTAGAGCTGTTAACTGAAAATTTTGAAGCATGTTGTCCTAAATGCTGCAAGAAAATATCAAAGCAAAATTGTAACACCAAATGGGAAATTATTAAAACAGACACTAATTGTGATGATAAAGTATACCAGATACCAATTCCACCTGATATTCTAAATGCACATTTTGTCAGTCCTCAATAAGATAACAGCATAATGGAGAATGTGAGTAAGGCAGAGGCATTGCTGCCAGAAATGAACAGTTAGCAGACAGACAGCTTTCACTGGACTTGTGTAACTGAGAAGATGGCAATAGCTAAGCTCAGTAATTCTAGAGCAGAGGATTACTATGGTCTCTCAAATTATGTAATTAATTATATCAGAAATCAAATTATAACACCACTAAGATAATCAACAAATCTTAAATGAAGGTAATTATCCAGGATGTTTAAATATATCTGTAGTTAAACCAGTACATAAGAAATGAGATATAGCATCAACAGACAACTATCAACCAATATCACTTATACCCATAATATCAAAAATAATAGAATACTGCATGCATAAACAGAAGAGTCAATATTTTGAATATAATGGTATACTCACCTCCTCACAGTATGGTTTCAGATCCAGCCTTTCTACAGTCAAAGCAGTGGAGAGTATGGTAGCAAAAATACACAATTGGTTTGAAAATAAATATATTATCTGTGCATTATTGTTGGACCTCAGGAAAGCTTTAGATATGGTCTCATCTGGTATTCCCATAAAGAAACACTACCACTACGGAGTGAGAGAGAATGCTCTATGCCTAATGCAGTCATACTTGGAAAATAGAAAACAGTTAAGGTAAATAATCAAACGTTAGAATGTCTCTCAGTTGTAAAGGGCATACGTCAAGGATCTTTTCTTGGACCTTTCCTTTTCATTATTTACCTGCAGTTGTATCATGTGATTCAGTGCTGTATGCTGATGACACAACACTCATCACTTGTGATACCAACACAGCATGGCAGTGGCAATAGAGAGGTGCACTTCTTGGTTTGAGGCAAATGTACTGTAGAAGAATGATAGTAGAACTGAAGCTATTGTATTCAATCTGAATGATCCTAGTCATCATAAAACAGTAAAATTATTACGATTTCAAATAGATCAAAAGCTCAGCAGGGATACTCACACAGGGAAGATATGTGCCAGAGTGGCACGTTCCATATATCTGCTGTAAAAGGTGAGGAGCACAGTCAGTAAAGAACTTCTGTTATATGCATATTGTCACAGAAGAAGCTGAGTAGTACCATGGTGTAGTAGTTATGATACTAAACTGTTACCTGGAGGTCACGTGATCAAAATTCACCTAGACTGTACAATTTTAATGTCCATATTCGGTTCGAGTACATTCTAGAAGTATCCACAAATGTCAAGAATCATTGTACTGGAATGTTCTGTAGCTGTATATATACTATATGTGTTCTGGCTGGAGGCAGTTCGGTCCATGCTCTTGTATGTGCAAGTGCTGAATAAACCTTTGTTAAATGAAGTTAGTGGCCGTCATTCATCTAATTACACTTCTTCTACATGACATTATTCTGGTGGAGGCTCTGGATATTGGAACTTGTGATAGCACACATTATTGACAACACAGTGGCTCCAATCAAGCCACGACAGAGCCACCATTTATGTGGCAAGTAACCCGAGTTCCAGCCATACTCAACAGATTACAAATCTACCGGAGACAGAAGAAGAAGAGGACGTTATGGTGACAGCAACTGTGTGCCACCACATGAGACATCCTTCCAGGTTCTCTGGTGACAATGGCCAAGACCCAAACAAGTGGCTGAAGGTATATGAGCGTATAGCAGAATTTAACAAATGGGATGACACAGTGTGCTTGGATAACGTATTTTTCTACTTGGGGGGCACTGCCAAGCATTGGTATGAGAACAATGAGGAGAAGTTCACAAGCTGGGAAGTATTCCAGGCACAACTGTGCAAGTATTTTGGCGACACACAATGACAGAAGTGCAAGGCTGAAGATAAATTAAAGTGCAGGGCACAGTGTCCAGGAGAAACTACAGCATCCTAAATTCAAGACGTCTTGGAGCTGTGTAAAATAGTGGATCCTAGAATGAAGAAGGAAGATAAGGTTGCACATCTCATGAAACGCGTTGCTGAGGACATGTATCAAGCCATACTCCTGAAGGTGGTTTCAACAGCAGATGACTTCATAAAATGGTGCAAGTATATCGAGACAATGCAACAAAAAAGAATTACAGGCAAGAAGTTTGAACAGCTTCAAACATTGTATTGATACCTGTGATGGAGGAAGCAACTGATTTCACAAGCATTCTTCATCAGATAGTGGGAGAGAAAGTTCAGAAGGCAGCTGGATTGCACAGTGAGCAAAAAACTGAGATGCTTCAAGAGGTCATAAGGGACAAAGTGGAACAGACATTGAATCCAATCTCTCGTCCTTCATTTCCAATAAAATGGTGAAAAAGTCAAGACCCAGGTGGTGTTACATTCCTACAACGCCCCATGAGGAACCTATTTGGGCACCGAGGAAGACTGACTTCTGGAGAACCTAGGATAACCAACCAGTATGTTTCCACTGCAGACAACCGGGATATATGATGTGGTATTGTCGAGAAAGGTGGTGGATATTTGATGATGCCTGCACCAGAAGACAGCAGGCCGAATTTAGCCGACACCAACTCTGGAATAACGAAGATGTGGGTGCAGGACGACATAGGTCACCATCGCCACAAGCTAGCCACTGGAGAGGATGCTCCCCAACACACCGATCGAGATCTCCATCGCTGTTTAGAAACTTCAGCTGATCACCTAGCCGCTGCGACCTGGAAAACTAAAGGATGTGACCTTCATTGGAGGTGAGACTGTCTAAGACAAAAATCCTCCACCGTTGATCACTACAAAAATGATAGGAAACTACGTCAATATGGATGGCCAACCAGCCCAAGCTCTTGTGGAGCCTGGAGCATCATATTTCGTCATTTTGCAGAAGTACCATCACCAATTGCAGAAAACCATATTCGTCGACAACAAAACATCTCTGCTGAAGGTGGCTAATGGGAGATATGTAAAACCTACAGGATGATGTGCCATTCATGTGGGTTTAAGTGGCCATACACAGCCCTTACAATTCATTGCCTTACAAGAGTGTAGTGATGACGTCATTCTCAAATGGGACTTTTTGAAAGCTTCGAAGATTAAGTTAGATGAGATGAGATACTGTGGACAGGAAGATGTGCATCCCAGTGTGTGGAGACTATGTGTGCTGGATGAAGTGATCATTCTTGCAGTTATCGCTAGAAAGGTAACTGTCATGTGTCATGCCATGCATCAACACTTGGATCATGTAGTGGAATGTATGAGAAGCATACCACTGAAGAATAACTTGGTCATTCCAGCCTCTGTCATCTCATTTAAGAATGGATTCGGCGAATTCTGGATAGTCAACTGCTGCTGAGAAGTGCAGATCCTTCTTAGATGCATGTGCATAGCAAACACTGAGCCGTTAATCAAAGAACAGCTCAATGTCATAGAAACCTCCCATGCCGAGTCTGTGGGTGCTACCAAGCAACAACACAAGAAGCTACTTGCCATTCTTCAAGAGTTCTCTGAATGCTTCAATCCACAGGTGAAGAGCAAATTAGACAAATCAATGGTGAAGCACTGGATTAGCACTGGAGACCATCAATCAATAAGCCACAGAGCATACCATCTGTCAGCAATGGAATGTCGAATAATTTGTGATGAGGTAGAGAAAATGATGAAGAATGACACCATTCAGCCTTTGCAGAGCCCATGGTCGTCACCAGTTGTCCTCGTGAGGATGAAGAATGGCAGTTGGCGCTTTTGTGTTGATTACAGAAAGCTTAATAAGATGACTAAAAAGAACATTTACCCTCTTCCACCAATTGATGATACACTAGATTGTCTGAGGGGGGCTGAGTTTTTCTCAACCATGGACATGTACTTGGGACACTGGCAAATCAAAGTAGATGAGGCTGATCATAAGAAAACTGCGTTCGTCACCCCTGAGGGCCTACATGAGTTTAAGGTAATGCTGTTTGGTTTGTGTTTTGCACCAGCAACTTTTGAACGGACGATGGATAATCTTCTAAGGCACTTGAAGTGGATGATGTGCCTTTGTTATTTAGATGACATTATAGTGTTCTCAGAGACATTTGATGAACATATAAAAAGACTGAGGGCCATTCTTAAGTGTCTCCAATACTTAATCCAAGAAAGTGTCTATCTGGAGCAAAAGAAATCAAAATACTTGGACACCTTGTGTCAAATGAAGGTGTATGGCCAGACCCATAAAAGGTGAGATCTGTAATGGAATTTCCTATTCCTAAAAGTATTAGAGAGGTGAGAAGCTTCCTCGGATTATGTTCTTGTTACCGTTGTTTCATCAAAGACAGGCCACTCCAAGAGTTGTTAAAAGCTGATGCTAAATTTATCTGGGATGGTGCTCAACAAGATTATTTTGATGTTCTATAAAAAGCTCTGACAAATTTACCCTTTACTTGGTCTGCATGATGAGAGAGCTCCTAAAGAACTATGCACAGATTCCAGCGGGTATGGGATCTGTGCTGTTCAGGTGCAAATATCGGATGGAAAAGAGAAGGTTATAGCCTATGCTTCTAGGACACTTACAAAAGCTTAGAGAAACTACTCAATTACAGAAAGAGAATGTCTTGCTGTCGTCTGTGTCATGTGCAAATTTTGACAGTATCTCTATGAAATGCCATTCACAGTTGTTACACACCATCATTCACTTTGTTGACTGACACATCTTAAGGATCCAACAGGATGACTCGCCAGGTGGGCACTACGTCTTCAAGAGTATGACATAGTGTACAAAAGTGCAAGAAAATACCAAGGTGCCAACTGTCTCTCAAGAAACCTTGCAAGACCATCAAGACTTTGATGAAGGTAACGACTGTCTCACTGGACTCAAGGATCTCTCCGCTGAGCAGAAGAAGGACACCAAGATAATGCAAATTATGCTTGCCTTAAATCAGTCAGAGGATGCGAAAGGACAATTTAAGGTATTTAATGGATTACTTTGCAAGAAAAACTTTGATCCATTTGGAAAGAGGTAGCTACCAATGATTCCTAAACGCATGCACTTAGATCTTCTACAGAAATTCCATGACATACCTAAGGCCAAACATTTAGGATTTATTAAGACCTATGATAGAATCCCCAAGAAATTTATGTTACTTATGAAGTTGAAAATTTCGACCCTGGCGCAAGGCGACGAAAGATTAGAGATACGGTCCACATCCTTCAAATGAAGCCATAAAAGGATCCTGTAACCCAGGGTAAATTTGAAGCTCCACCGACAGGCAGCAAGCAGAAACATGATGACGAACGTAGCAGCAAAAGAAGTTCTAAGAAGATCACTGCCAGGACAAGCATCAGTCATTGGGAGTCAGAGTATGCGGGACTGATGACTTGTTCCTGGACTAGGAAGACATAACACCGAGATGCTGTTGTCTTAACTAGGGAGCAATGTCAGCAGAAGAAGCTGAGTAGCACTGTGGTGTAGTGGTTATGATACTAAACAGCTGCATGGAGGGTGGTGAGTTCAAAACTCACCTAGACTGTACAATTTTGATTTCTATATGCAGTTTCAGTACATTTTAGAAGTATCCACAAATGTCAACAATCATTGTACTGGAATGTTTTGTAGCTGTATAAATGTTGTATGTGTTCTGGCAGGAGGCAGTTTGATCCTAATATAATCTAATCTAAACCGCGCTCTTGTATGTGCAAGTGCTGAATAAACCTCCCTTAAGTGAAATTAGTGTCCATCATTCATCTAATTACACCTCCTTCTGCATGACAATGACAGTATTTTGAGTTCTTCCATTCACACATAAGTTATGGAATACTATTATGGGACAATTCTGTAGGCTCAAAATAAGTGTCTAAATGGCCAAAGAAAGGCATAAGGTGCTTAGCCTTAATTCTTTAGATAATAAATTAGAGGCTACTGGCATATTCTGCAACCTCTCAAAAGCCTTTGAGTGTGTGAACCACAGCATTCTTTTAAGTAAATTAGAATATTATGGTATCACCAGCAAAGCTGCAAAATGGTTTGAGTCTTATCTATCTAACTGGAAACAATGGGTGTAGTTGTGAAATACCTGTGTTGTAAGCAGTCAGTCTTCATCTGACTGGGAATTAATAACATGAGGTGTTCCTCAAGGTTCCATCTTGGGTCCTTTGCTTTTTCTTGTGTACATTAATTACCTCTGTTACATTGCTAGAGGCTAAGTTTGTTTTGTTTGCAGATGATACAAACATTGCAATAAGTAGCAAGTCAAGTACAGATTTTGAAATAGCTGACATTAATAAGTGGTTTAAAGCTAATTCACTGTCATTAAACTTTGAGAAGACCCACTATATGCAGTTCAGAACCTTTAAGAGATTTCCTTAGAGCATGAGAATAACATATGAAGACATGCAGATCAAAGAGGATGACAGTGTTTAATTTCTGAGATTACAAGTCAATAATAAATTCAGTTTGGAAGGGCATACCACAGAATTGCTTAAGTGCCTAAACAAGTCTGTGTTTGCCATGAGAATGGTGTCAGATGTAGGAGATATAAATATAAAAAAACTTACATACTTTGCTTACTTTCATTCTATTATGTCATATGGGATCATATTCTGGGACAATTCATCAAACCGAGCAAAAATTTTTAGGGTGCAAAAGTGTGTGATAAGAGTCATTTGAGATGTAAATACAAGAACATCTTGTAGAAACCTATTCAATGAACGTTGTATTCCAACCACTGCTTCTCAGTATATTTATTCCTTGATGAAATTTGTTGCAAGTATTACATCTCTATTTCCAACAAATAACTCAATACATTGTATCAATACTAGGAATAAGAAAAATCTACATAAAGACCTAAAATCACTTACATTTGGTCCAAAAAGAGGTTCAATATTCAGGAACATACATTTTCAATAAATTGACAGCAACCATTAAAAACTTGGTTTTAGAGAATGCACAGTTTTAAGAGAGTTTGATAGACTTTTTGATAGGCAACTCCTTCTACTTCATAGATGAATATCTTAACAGAGACTGTTAAGTCAGCTTAAGTAAAATATCTTTTATATTCCAGTTTTGACAACAATTGGTCACAACAGTCAAGATTAGGTATTTTGTGTATGATAAATTTATTATTAGTTGATAACAGTGTTTCATTATGACAGTATGTTAATTCTGTAAATATTAGCTGTTACAGTTTATTGCATTGTACTAAACTATTTCGAGTATCTCCTGAGAAATGATAAGGGTAGTAAGTATTATATTCAAATGTTGTATGTTATCTTTTCTGAGATGTTGCACACCCACGAGAACCACCTCTTTTTTGGGTCTATGGAATAAAAACTGAATGTAATCTTATCTAATCTAAATGAAGCATGTCGAGATTATTTTAAGAAACTAAATATAATGACAGTGCCTGACCTGTATATTTACACCTGCCTTTTCTTCGTTAACCAGAATTTGACTTAAGGAGAACAGTTCATGACCATAACATAAGAAGTGGACATACAGTTAGTATGCCATATGCTATGCCTGCAAAGACACATAACAGCTACAAATATCTTGGTCCTGTCTACTTCAACAAATAACCTGAAAATGCCTACAGAGTGCCAGAAAATAAATTTAAAACTAGTCTTTTGAGGTGGATCAAAAGTAAAGTAATTGACTCTGCTCAAGAGTTCCTTAAATATATGACAAATGACCCACTTTCCTTTTGAGAATGAACTATAAATTAACTGCAAACTATGAATGTTCCACACTGTGCAACTATTTTATTACTGTTTCATGGAATTATTGTTAATTTTCTGTTTGATTATTTGTTTGTACACTGAACTGCGTAATTCATTTACCTTGTAACTGATATGTTGGGAAACTTCTTGTTGTTATTGACATTTGCACAAATATATATTGTATCCATCTTGGATTATTATATTGTAGTTAATAAAATTTGTCATGTCAAAGTTTATATTATTATTATTGTTTTAACACTGACAACATCAATTGCATGTAAATATGCTCAATGATGGAATAAAACATTTGTATTTGTATTTGTAAATTGCCTGTTAATGAATTAATTCCCTCAGCCCACATCCTTGAAGACTCCCTTTCATGATGGGATTCATGGAACATATTGTCTGAAGAATGAATGAAAAGAAACCCAAACATTCAATTATCAACACAAAGTCAAATAAAAAACTCTAAAATACAATGATACCTTCAAAATAAAATTGTCTTCAGGCTGTAGTTTCAAGTCAAGTGCAGCTTGCTTTACCATTTTTTCAAATTCTAAGTCTCTCTTTCTTGGCACATCAAGAGCTGGAAACAAGTCACCTATAAGTCCCATGAAAACTGGTATGTCATCTGTTACAATTTTAGGAATATTGAAGTCCCTCAAAGCTCTCATCAATACTTGATCCTCAGGTCTGCCTCGATCTCCACGCTGAAACATTAAAGGATTGCACCACTACCTAACATATTTCCTACAAAATAAGGTAAAAATATTTGTTATCAAAAAAGACAAGAATACCATGCAAATGCATGTTTTTATAGGATTATTGGACAGAGCTCAAACTTAGTATTTGTGTATTTCATTCCTGTCTGGTTCCAAATATGTATACTTTTTCTGTGCGTATTTGCTTATTTTGGCCTTTCGGGTAGAAAAACTTGCATAATGCATTATAAGGTGTTTTCAGCGTAATTATGCATATAATATACATTATTTTCACTTTAAATGCATATTTTAATGATTTTAAGCAGACACCTCAGTTCTTTGATTTTTATTATTCTTATTTTTGCTTCAGGAATAAGGACTGAAGAACGACAGATTGGAATAACAGAAATAGAAATTTAGGACCCTCAAAATAGGATGCCTTCCCATAATTCTGCTGACTGTCCTCTGCAGGGCGCATGTCATAAATAGAGTTATTTATCCACAACAATTACACAGCTGCAGAGTGATCTTGTGGAATTCAAACAAACCTTGCTAACAATTGAAATTCTTCTAAAAGTGAAATCGTTCCCTGAACTGCCTTTGCAGTGTGTGTGTGTGTGTGTGTGTGTGTGTGTGTGTGTGTGTGTGTGTGTGTGTGTGTGTAGGTGGGTGTGAACTTTGTAAGTTTGTGTAATACTGTCTGAATGTGTTAATATGCTTCTAATATGCCTCCAACTAAAAGATCCAGAAGTGTACTTGCACAGTGGATGAAATAAAGGATTTTATTACATAAGCTGGAGATGTATTCTGTGAGTGTTACAGTAACCAGGTAAATGATTCTTTTTTGGAAAATTTCGTGCGGTACTTGTTATCTGTAAAGTGATACAAAATTTACTTTAAACTGAAAGATCTTTTATAACATCAGATAATATGAACTAAAAAGTTTCAAGTTGAACAGCATGCTGCATCTGAATCACATATTACAAGAATGCTAAAAACTAAAGAATGTGCAAAATACCAAATACAGTCATTTATTACTGCTTGCATATGTAAGGCATCTCAAAATAATATTTATTTATTTAACCTGGCAAGATTAGGGCCATCAGGCCCTCTCTTACATCTAACCAGGCATTCTACTTATTTTACAGTCATATGTTTTAGTAGGCACGTTAAACTACATCTAATACAAAAAGTGAGATAAACAATTAGAAAGGTACACCTCGAAAAATACATTATTGAAGAGAAAGATTTTAGGTACGAGTGCTGGCAGCAGGGAGTATGAGGGAGACTCATGGTGAAGGGAGGAGAAGAATAGAGAGACATGATGAAACATGATTAAGGAAAATATAAAGGAAAAGAAGACTGTGTGGCTAATAGAGATAGATGAAGTGGAAGGCATCTCAGGAGCAAGATAGGAGTCGCTAGCTTTGCTATTTGATAGACGAGAGGATTGGCCTTGCACATTAATTTTGTGGAGAATTTTATGCGGATGATAGTAGGAAATGCTTCAACTTCTTCTTAAAAGCAACAGTAGATTGAATTTTCCTCAAGGTAAGGGGCAGTTTGTTCCAGAGGCGGACAGCGGCAACTGAGAAGGAGTTTGCAAAAGTTTTTGTTTTGTGAGTGGGCACAGTTAGGATACCAGATAAGAGTGACCTCGTGTTTCGATTATGATGGCATGACAGGTTTTTAATCTCTGAAGCTAGGTACTGGGGTGCTTGCGCGACGAGGAGTCGGTGAAGTAGACATAGAGTGTGGTAGTCACGCAGTTTGTCCGACCGCAGCCACCCTAGCTCGGAGTATGAAGCACTAACATGATCATATCGGCGAATGTTGCAGGTGTAACGCACACAGGCATTCATGGTTAGCTCTAGCCGTCTTTTGTTTTCACTACTCATGCCTTGTTGAATCACATCACAATAGTGGAGGTTTGGTAGAACGAGTGCTTGCACGAGCTGGCGTTTCAAGTCCTGTGGGAATATGTTCCAAAACTTTTTGAGAGCATAGAGACAAGCAGACGTCTTTCGGCACACTGCGACTGTATTCTCCGCCCAGTTGAGATGCTCGTCCAAAGTTACACCCAAGTTCTTCACTGCTTTCTGATATGGTATTGGAGTACCTTCGAGCAGAATAGGAGGTAGCCGTTCGCGGAAATCTAAACTTATTAATTTCTGATGGGCTATTAAGATTACTTTCGTCTTTTTTGCATTTAATTTAAGCCCCAGGTTTTTCGCCCATGTCACTACTGAAGACAGATCATCATTCATCAGAGCGATTGCAGTGTTTACGTCTTCAGGTCTGACGCTTAGGTAGAGCTGGAGGTCATCGGCATAGAAATGATGTTTACAGGAGGACCAGACCGACGAAATATCGTTGACATATAAAGAAAACAAAAGTGGTCCTAAGACTGATCCTTGTGGCACTCCCAAAGAAACATGTTTCCAGGAAGATTTTTCATTTGTGCAGACAACACATTGCTGTCTGTCTTTTAAGTAGCTTTCAAACCATCTCATTGCACTATCAGAGAAGTTAAGCTGTTGCATTTTTCTGAGTAATATGTCAAAGTTAACAGTGTCAAAAGCTTTGCTGAAGTTCAGTAGCGTCAATATTGTTGCCTTTCGATTGTCGATGGCATATTTCAGGTCATCAGTTACTTTAATTAGAGCAGTGTTTGTGCTGTGATGTTTACGGAAACCGGATTGAAATTTGTCATATAGACTGAATTCATGCAAGTGTTCAGTGATTTGGTCATGAACAATATATTCAAGTGCTTTGGAAACAGCAGGCAGTATGCTAATTGGTCGGTAATCACTAGGCAGTTGTGGGTTTTCGATCATAGGGATGGGTCGAATTATGCTTCTTTTCCATGCAGTGGGGTATATTCCATTCACGAGGGAAAAATTAAATATGTCAGTTAAGACAGGTACTAAGATATCGGCAACATTCTTAATCATGGTTATACCGATACTGTCGTTGCCTATTGCATCAGAAGAGATTCTCATTATTGCTTTTCTTGCCGTATTTGTTGTTACATGTTTTAGATGGAAGGTAACGTTGTTAGTTATCCTGTTTGGGGATTCTTGTGGATGGTAATTATCAGCCGTGCTGGTATTCAGAGGTGCAGAGAAGAATTCATTTAATTCGTTAGCTGACACATGAAAAGTAGTTTCCGATTTTGCCTTTCTGACCCCCAAGCTACGGAGATTCTTCCATAGAGTCTTGGGTGTCAGATCGCTGCATACAAGGGAGCGAGCGTGCCTGATTTTGGCATTGCGAATGCATTGTTTCACTCTGTTCCGTAGCTTTCTATATTCTTCAAAACGCTCGGGTTTCGGATCTGCCTTGAAACGCCTGTGGGCAGTATCCCTATTAGTCATCATTTGATGTAATTCAGCTGTCAGCCATGGAGCAGGAGATTTTCTTACACGGACTGTGCGCACAGGTGCATGTTTGTCATAGAGGGCAGTGAGTTTATCACCAAGTTCATTAATTTTGCCGTCGATTGTAGGTTCTCTGATTATTTGATGCCATGAGATTTCTGAGCAATCGGCTGTTAGAGCGTCAAGGTCAATACGTTTCATGTTCCTACAAGTTATGTAACGCGATTTGATCCTTGGGGGCTGCACAGAGTAGGCCAGGAATATTACATCATGTGCTGAGAGGCCAGGGGCCGATGATTGACCAACATCTCTTACTTTGTCTGTCTGTTTCGTTGCGATCACGTCTATAAGAGTATGACTGTGCGCCGTATGGTGTGTAGGTTGTAATGGAAGAATGTTCATGCTATTGCAACTAAACAATCTTCTTAGGTTTATTGCGGAGGGAGTGTCTCTTAGCAGGTCTATGTTCAAGTCACCCATTACGATGACATGTTCGTATTGACACTGAAGTGAATGTAATTCCGACTGGAAGGAACTCATTGAGCTTATTTTTGGTGGCTTGTACACGACGCCAGTCAAGAATTTCCGACTTTGTATATTTATTTCAATGAACATGAATTCAGCCTCTTTTTCTTCAGCAGGATTTGACGTACATAAGACTTTCGCTTTGAGATCTGTTCGTATATATGCGCCGACCCCGCCACCTCGCTTTTTTGATCTGTCTGCCCTAAGAAATGTGTACCCTGGGAGATGAATAGATGCAGAGGATATGTGTGGTTTCAACCACGTTTCGGATAAGAGGATTACGTGGTAGTTTAGTTGGTTGAAGAGGAGGCTAAGTTCTTTGTAATGCGCAGGTAAAGACTGAATGTTGCAGTGAGCTGCTAAAAGCTCGGACGCGTTCCGCTGAGCAGCCTGGAGTAGGGTGGCAGACTGGTTTGTCCCTTTGTTAGGCACTACCTACCGCGAGGGGCACTGGCCGGTGTTTCCGCCAAGTGACATCATACAGGGGTGTCCGAGATTTTGCGCGCCCTGTTTGTGAGTCCGCGAGTGCCGAAAGAAAGGCGACTGCAAGAGATTTCCTGAGGTTGCGGGAGTATAGAAAATGGATAAGTGGTATTCGGTGCAGGGAGAATATGACCAAAATGGTGACGGCTGTGTGCCACTGAGTATCCTATGTCGTAAGAGGAGAGATGTAATTAGAGTATTTGAAACAGCTTAGGGTGGAAATAAAGGAAAGGGGAGTGATTTTAGAGGCCGATGCTGCCAGCAGAGAGAAGTAAGCTTAATATTTAATAGTTTATCGTAGGAAGCTAGAATTAAATTGAAATTTACTAGAGTGATACTGGTAGTGATTATCGTAGGAAGCTACAATTAGATTTAAATTTGCTAAAGTGATACTGATAGTGATTTTAGATGGAATTGTGCAATGCTTCTCTAGGAATAAATATACCAGCTGAGAAATTCAGAAACCTAACTCTTAAGAGCTTTATGGAGAAGTATTCATCCATGAACGATGGACCTTGCTGTTGGTGGGGAGGCTTGCGTGCCTCAGCGTTACAGATAGCCATACCATAGGTGCAAACACAATGGAGGGATATCTGTTGAGAGGCCAGATAAATATGTGGTTCCTGAAGAGGGGTGGCAGCCTTTTCAATAGTTGCAGGGGCAACAGTCTGGATGACTGACTGATCAGGCCTTGTAACATCTACTAAAACGGCCTTGCTGTGCTGGTAGTGAGAACGGCTGAAAGCAAGTGGAAGCTACAGTCACAATTTTTCCCAAATCCATGCAGCTTTACTGTATGGTTAAGTGAACATGGTGTCCTCTTGAGTAAAATATTCTGGAGGTAAAATAGTCCCCCATTCAGATTTCTGGGCACGGACTACTCAGGAGGACACCATTATCAGGAGAAACAAAAATGGCATCCTACAGATCGGAGGGCTGAAGGTCAGATCAGAAAATTTAAAAGGGGAAATAGGTTAAAGTTAGATATAGTGGGAATTAGTGACGTTCGGTGGCAGGAGAAACAAGACTTCTGGTCAGGTGAATACAGGGTTATAACAACGAAATCAAATAGAGGTAATGCAGGAGTAGGTTTAATGACGAATAAAAAAATAGGAGCGTGGGTAAGCTACTACGAACAGCATAGTGAAAACATTATTGTAGCCAAGATACACACAAAGACCATGCCTACCACAGTATTACAAGTTTATATGCCAACTACTTCTGCAGATGACGAAGAGATTGAAGAAATGTATGATGAAATTAAAGAAATTATTCAGATAATAGTAGGAAAATGGAGAGAAGGAAAAGTAGTAGGTGAATATGGACTGGGGGTAAGGAATGAAAGACAAAGCCGCGTGGTAGAATTTTGCACAGAACATAACTTAATCATAGCTAACACTTGGTTTAAGAATCATGAAAGAAGGCTGTATATGTGGAAGACGTGGGGAGACACTGGAACATTTCAGATAGACAAGACAGAGATTTAGGAACTAGGTTTTAAATTGTAAGATACATCCAGCAGCAGATGTGGACTCTAACCACAATTTATTAGTTATGGACTGTAGATTAAAACTGAAGTAACTGTAAAAATTGGCTGTGTGGGCGGGAAGGAGCACCAGTCCCCAGCACGAATCCGCCCGGCAGGTTCGTGTCGAGGTCCGATGAGCCGGCCAGTCTGTGGATTGTTTTTTAGGCAGTTTTCCATCTGCCTCGGTGAATGTGGGCTGGTTCCCCTTATTCCGCCTCAACTACACTATGTAGATGATTGCTGCGCAAACAAGTTCTCCACGTATGCATACACAACCATTAATCTACTACGCAAACGTAGGGGTTACACTCATCTGGTGTGAGACGTTCCCTGGGGGAGGGGGGGGGGGGGTTCCACTGGGGGCCGAACCACACAATAACCCTGGGTTCGGTGTGGGGCAGCGGAGGGGTGACGTGGACTGCAGTAGTCGTCGTGGGGTTGCGGGCCAATGCGGCTGCGGTGGGGACGGAGCCTCTCTGTTGTTTCTAGGTCCCCAGTTAACAAAACATAACTGCAAAAGGTGAGAATTTAAGGATATGGGTCCTGGATAAACTGAAAGCACCAGAGCTCGTAGAGAGTTTCAGAGAGAGAGCATGAGGGAACGATTAGCAAGAACAGGGGAAAGAAATACAGTAGAACAAGAATGGGTAGCTTTAAGAGATGAAATATTGAGAGCAGCAGAGGATCGAGTAGATAAAAAGATTAGGGCTAGTAGAAATCTTTGGGTGACAGAAGAGATATTGAATGTAATTGATTAAAGGAGAAAATATAAAAAATGCACCAAATGAAGCAGACAAAAAGGAATACGAATGTCTCAAAAATGAGATCGACAGGAAGAGCAAAATGGCTAAGCAAAGATTGCTGGAGGAGAAACGTAAGGATGCAGAGGTACATATCACAGGGGGTAAGATAGATATTGCCAACGGGAAAATTAAACAGACCTTTGGAGAAAAGAGAACCACTTGTATGAATATCAAGAGCTCAGATGGAGAACCAGTTCTACACAAAGAAGGGAAAGCAGAGAGGTGGAAGGAGTATACATTGGGTCTATACAAGGGTGATGTACTTGAGGGATATATTATGGAAATGGAAGAGGATGTAGATGAAGATGAAATGGAAGATATGATACTGCATGAAGAATTTGACAGAGCACTGAAAGACCTAAGCCAAAACAAGGTCCCAGGAGTAGACAACACTCCGTTAGAACTACTGATAGATTTGGGAGAGCTGACCCTGACAAAACTCTTCCATCTGGTGACCAAGAGGTATGAGACAGGTGAAATACCCTCAGACTTCAAAAAGAATATCATAATTCCAATCCCAAAGAAAGGTGTGAAAATTACCGAACTATCTGCTTAATAAGTCACAGCTGAAAAATACTGACATGAATTCTTTAGAGGCAAATGGAAAAACTGGTAGAAGCTGACCTTGGGGAAGATCAGTTCGGACTCTGTAGAAATGTTGGAATGCAATACTGACCCTACGACTTATCTTAGGAGATAGAGTACGGAAAGGCAAACCTGCATTTCTAGCATTTGTAGACTTAGAAAAAGCTTTTGACAATGTTGACTGGAATAGTTGCTCTCTTTCAAATTCTGAAGGTGGCAGGGGTCAAATACAGGCAGCAAAAAGCTATTTACAATTTGTACAGAAAGCAGATGGTCATTATAAGAGTCGAGGGGCATGAAAGGGAAGCAGTGGTTCGGAAGGGAGTGAGACAAGGGTGTAGCCTACCCCCGATGTTATTCAATATGTATACTGAGCAAGCAGTAGACCAAACAAAAGAAAAATTTGGAGTAGAAATTAAGATCCATGGAAAACAAATAAAAACTTTGAGGTTTGCGACAACATTAAATAGGTAGATCATGTAACTAATGAGAAGGCACTGAATAGAATTGGGGACAAGAGAAGTTTGCGGCACAGCTTGACTAGAAGAGGGGGTCGGTTGGTAGAACATGTTCTGAGGTGTCAAAGGATCACTAATTTAGTATTGGAGGTCAGTGTGAAGCATAAAAATTGAATAGGAAGACCAAGAGATGAATACACTAAGCAGATTCAGAAGGACGTAGGTTGCAGTAGTTACTTGGACATGAAGACGCTTGCACAGGGTAGAGTAGCATGGAGAGCTGAATCAAACTAGTCTCTGGACTGAAAACCACAGCAACAACAACATTCATCAAAAGATGTCCATGATCCCTTGACACTGAGAAAAAATTATATTCCAAAATCTTATGATCAGGCAGGCATATTTAACAAATTTGCCAAAAAAATGGAAACTATTTTCTCTCACATAAAATTACTTCTTGTTTTGCTAACCAGGTTTTGGACAAAATTTGAGAGGACCTGGGAACTTGAAACATATGTGGATGAAAACAACCAATCCTGTGGGGCACTATGTTGCTAATCTAGTTGCAGGAAAATTAACTGAGCATGGGCCTGGTGACAAGCAAATAATTCCACAGTTGCTACTCTCTTTGATGACTGACAGCTTAAGTTTTACTCATAAATTGTAACTGAATAACATTTGAAGTAATTATTTTATTCACGTTTAAGTCTCTGTTTTCATAAATCATTTTCTGAGAAAATGACTTATTTTGTGTCCAAATCATCTAAATAAATGGATAGCTCTTTTGCTGTTAAGTGATGCTGCACCTTACCTGCTTAAGGCTGGGAATGCAACTAAAATATCCTATCAAATACAAAACACATTAGATATCTTACTCATGGGCTCCATAATGTTGCAGTAAAAATTTGCTCTAATTATAACAATGTCAAAAATTTGATATCCTCAGCTAAAAAGGTATGCATGTAAAATTTAGTGGTGTATCAGTTTTAATGGTTCCAAAGCTATAAAAATAAATTAGTCATTTTAAAATGTTATATTATTCTATACAGGAGTTCTCAAAGCCTGCTGCAGCATGTGTAGCTGCTTACAGAAAACATCTACCAGAGTTGCCATCACCCTCTTAGCCAATCCTTACTAGGTGGGTTACTTGGTTGGTAGCTGTCATGTTTTACTCTGACAATTTTGATGCCATGAAATTGGTACAAAATAAAATTGATATATAATTAATCATGACAAAATTAATACTTCAGTATTTAATTCTAAAGCAAATACTTCTTTCACTTTAGGCAGTAAACAGATCCGCACCAGATGATGCAGTATGTATCAGAGGTGCATAACAAGCATTTAAAAGAAAAAAAATCTGCAGCATGATTTAATTAACTTTAAGATAAACTTTTCTAAATTGCTCTCTACTATAACAAAATTAGAAGCGAAGGCCTGAAGATGGCACACTGAAGCACCGAAACTGGTAGTCATACAATAAATGACCTCATAAGGACCGCTGTATGTGTTTCACTTTCTTACATAAGATATCTCTGGAAATCCCCAACAACTGACATTGAGTCTACCAGTTTTGGTACTTCAATGCACCATCTTCATGCCTTAGCTGATGATAAGAGGATTAACACATCTGTACACACGTGAGTGGCCAACGTCAGTGACTAGTATTCGCAGACTACCTGTAACTGTGATGTCTCTCCAACCATCAACTATCAACTTTCAACTCAGTCATGTCCAAGGAAAAGAGAGAGTAGATGCAAGGAATAAATTGGACTCCATCACACACAAGAATCCAGACTACCGACTCAGTAAAGAAGAAATTTTTCTGGTAAAAACGTGACTGAAGGACTTGACACGGACACAAATATGCTCATTCAAATTTGTGCCTGTAACTTCTTGTGATGTAGAGAGGTCATTTTCTGCCTACAAAAATATATTGATTGATCGGCACAGGAACCTCACAGAAAATAATATAGAAATATTAGTTGGTAACTGCACAAAAAGGAGAGTGAATTAATAAATGAAGAACAAAAATTATAGCGCTTATTGTAACGTATTTTTCAATTGATAGTGCATGTATTGTAGTCTGATAGTGCATGAATGCATACAGTTTCTAGGATTTTATAGTGCATGGAATTTTTGTCTTTAGTAAACATCAAAACTGGAAGAAACTGTCACAATTTTTGTTTAGAGAAAATAATAATAGCACTAATTCTACTGAAATCAGTACCAAACAAATTAACTAAAGATTGTAATTTAACTACAGCAGCACAGCCTACATTTGTACTCCATAATCTAACATACAACTCACAGCAGAGGGAAAATGTTATATATGCAGGGCCAGGCACATTCCATATTTGGCCACCACACTTCAGGGGCCAGGAATGGCCCCTGCCTCACTTCAGAGGTAATTTGTGAATAGTCATAGTATTGTGTACAGTCAAGTTTCCTGCAGCCACCACAGCATCCGGGGACTCCAGCCCCATCACGAAAAGGCTTGTGAATCACAGCACAAATCACAGTAGTGATAGGTCCTACTTAAATCCATACCATCACATGCTCTTGTGGCTCTACAATGTATTCTTCCAAAGACATCTACTTGTGTCAGTACTCCACACTTTGAAAGCCAGTTACATTCTGGGATCCGACAGACCAAGAGCTGCTTCACGTCTCTGCTATCAGTTCTGGTAACAAACAGTTGTTATTTCAAAGAGAGCATTTGAATACTGCCAGCCAGTCACTCTGATAAAGGATGGTCCAAAAAAAAAAATCATTTCTCCTTTTCCTGTTCCAACTGTGGATGGCATACTGGAAGAAAAAACAGTCAGTATGGTTCTGTGTGAGCTGCGACTATTATACAATACGACTGTTGCAGAAAGTGATATGATTCTTGAGTTGGTTTAGAATTTGGGCCTTTGAAATTTTGTGTGTAAGACTCTCGCTGCAGCATGATTTTCTTCGAACATTGCTGGCTGCAGTGTATTGAGCGTCTCTATGAGATTTTCATTCCAATAAACCAAACTGTAATGAATTATGAAGCTCTTATTTAATTATTCTCTGCCTCATCCATTAATACAACTTGGCACAGATCTCTGACTAATAAACATTATTTAAGAATTGACTGAATGAGGGTTCTTTTAAGTTGTGGTTTAGAACATGAATTACACATCCATAGGAATTTTCTAATTAATCTGAGTGTGGCTTGCGTTCCTCCAACAGGTAAATTTATGGTGTCATTCCACTTTAAATCACTATAGATAGACATTATTCATATGCATCTGAAGGTTCTGAATGATTCAAGTGATTTATCAACAATGATTTGTATATGGTATTATGTCTGTCCATCTATTTACAAGCATTACATTACATTTATATCTAACAGCTTCCCAGGACAACAAAAATTTTATTTTCAATATTTCAAACAATTATTGACCAAATTAAAAATATTTAAAGTGTTGTCTTAATTAACTCATTAAGATTCACAATTCTGAGTTAAAAATTTAACATAATAAGACAAATACTACAGTTAGAAACTGTGTGTTTGTCTTGAGGCAGCAAAACTGACAGCGCACAAATAGTTAGACTAGATTAATCCAGTATTTAAGCATGAAAGCACTTAGCAACTTCCATCACACATGACACATCATTTCAAACTATTACAATGCTTTATCTCATCCACCCCCCATCCCACCCCCGCCCTCACCCCCCCCCCCCCCCCCCCTCCCCAAGGAAAAGAGGAACAAAAAAAGTTTATCATTTACTATCTTTCTGCTGTTCATGTAGTCAAACTACAGGATAAGACATGATGTTTAAACTTATTTCTTTGTTACCAACTCTGATCGAAACATACTTTGCAGACAGTATCCAAATATACCACTGACTGTACCTCGAAAATGATACCATTTTACAATGCATAGACGGAAAGTATAATGTCATACACATTTAAAAGAGTGAAAAACTAGTACTTGTTTGCTTAATCTACACTCCTGGAAATGGAAAAAAGAACACATTGACACCGGTGTGTCAGACCCACCATACTTGCTCCGGACACTGCGAGAGGGCTGTACAAGCAATGATCACACGCATGGCACAGCGGACACACCAGGAACCGCGGTGTTGGCCGTTGAATGGCTCTAGCTGCGCAGCATTTGTGCACCGCCGCTGTGAGTGTCAGACAGTTTGCCGTGGCATACGGAGCTCCATCGCAGTCTTTAACACTGGTAGCATGCCGCGACAGCGTGGACGTGAACCGTATGTGCAGTTGACGGACTTTGAGCGAGGGCGTATAGTGGGCATGCGGGAGGCCAGGTGGACGTATCGCCGAATTGCTCAACACTTGGGGCGTGAGCTCTCCACAGTACATCGATGTTGTCGCCAGTGGTCGGCGGAAGGTGCACATGCCTGTCGACCTGGGACCGGACCGCAGCGACGCACGGATGCATGCCAAGACCGTAGGATCCTACGCAGTGCCGTAGGGGACCGCACCGCCACTTCCCAGCAAATTAGGGACACTGTTGCTTCTGGGGTATCAGCGAGGACCATTCGCAACCGTCTCCATGAAGCTGGGCTACGGTCCCGCACACCGTTAGGCCGTCTTCCGCTCACGTCCCAACATCGTGCAGCCCGCCTCCAGTGGTGTCGCGACAGGCGTGAATGGAGGGACCAATGGAGACGTGTCGTCTTCAGCGATGAGAGTCGCTTCTGCCTTGGTGCCAATGATGGTCGTATGCGTGTTTGGCGCCGTGCAGGTGAGTGCCACAATCAGGACTGCATACGACCGAGGCACACAGGGCCAACACCCGGCATCATGGTGTGAGGAGCGATCTCCTACACTGGCCGTACACCTCTGGTGATCATCAAGGGGACACTGAATAGTGCACGGTACATCCAAACCGTCATCGAACCCATCGTTCTACCATTCCTAGACCGGCAAGGGAACTTGCTGTTCCAACAGGACAATGCACGTCCGCATGTATCCCGTGCCACCCAACGTGCTCTAGGTGGTGTAAGTCAATTACCCTGGCCAGCAAGATCTCCGGATCTGTCCCCCATTGAGCATGTTTGGGACTGGATGAAGTGTCATCTCACGCGGTCTGCACGTCCAGCATGAACGCTGGTCCAACTGAGGCGCGAGGTGGAAATGGCATGGCAAGCCGTTCCACAGGACTACATCCAGCATCTCTACGATCGTCTCCATGGGAGAATAGCATCCTGCATTGCTGCGAAAGGTGGATATACACTGTACTAGTGCCGACATTGTGCTTGCTCTGTTGCCTGTGTCTATGTGCCTGTGGTTCTGTCAGTGTTATCATGTGATGTATCTGACCCCAGGAATGTGTCAATAAAGTTTCCCCTTCCTGGGACAATGAATTCACGGTGTTCTTATTTCAATTTCCGGGAGTGTATTTACTTGTATGTACTTCTTTCTTTTCTTTTTCTTTTTTTTTTTTTGTGCATGGAGCCACCACAATGATGCCTTTTGCAAATGTCAGAGATGGTAGTACAACAACAATTACATTTACAAAATATATTATATAATGCAATTGTTGTAGCTTATATCTATTTGATACATTTATTACTTTACAGCTGATATGTTACTGGTTCATGTAACAACTTTGCTTCCACCGTTTCCTTATAGGTGGCGACAATGGTAAGTAGCGGTCGAAAGAAACAGATCCCAGATGTCAGGCAGTTACCTTGGACCTCGGTCAACATAAACTCATTCAAACATTAGGTGGTTTGTGTCTGCATCATAAAGTTGTTCTTGATTGAAAATGTCAGTTTACGAGCCTAATTCTTGTCATTTGTGTGAGGTGTTATTGTTTTGTTTCAATATGAAGAAAACAGCGCCTGAGTCTCATCGAATGCTCTCAAGTACGTATGGTAAGGACGCTATTAGTGAAAGAATGTGTCTGAGTCGTTTCAACGCTTCAAGAATGGCAATTTTAATGTCGCAGACCAGCATAGTGGTGGAAGAGAGAATGTTTTCGGAGATGCAGAACTGGAGAGATTGCTGAGTGAAGACTCATGTCAAGCTCAAGAAGAATCAGCACAATTAGTGGAAGTGACACAGGAAGCCATTTCAAAACATCTAAAGGCTACAGGCATGATTCAGAAGAAAGGAACTTGAATCCCGTGTGAGCTGAAACCTTAGAGACATTAAACTGTGTTTGTGTGTTTCTGAACAGTTGCTTCTGAGGCAAAAACAGAAGGGATTTCTGCATTGCATTGTGACTGAGGGCAAAAAATGGGTTCATTACGATAACCCTAAATGCAAAAAATCATGGGGATATCCCAGATATGCTTCCACGTCAATGGCCAAACCGAATATTCACGGCTCCAAGATAATGCTCTGCATTTGATGGACCAGCTCAGTGTCATGTACTATGAGGTGTTAAAACCAAGTGAAACAATCATAGGTGCTCATTATCAAATGCAATTAATGCGTTTGAACAGAGCATTAAAAGACAAATGGCCACAATACAGCAAGAGGCACATTAAATTGATTTTGCAGCACAACAACGTTGCGCAAGAGGTCAAAATGTACTTGGAAACATTAAAATGGGAAGTCCTAGCCCACCCGCTGTATTATACAGACATTGCTCCCTCTGACTCATGAAGAAGACACAGTTTGGATTAATTCATGGATTGCTTCAAAAGACGAACAATTTTTTCGATGCAGGATTTGTACACTGCCCAAGAGATGGGAGAAAGTAGTGGCCAGCAAGAAGACACAGTTTGGATTAATTCATGGATTGCTTCAAAAGATGAACAATTTTTTCGATGCAGCATTTGTACACTGCCCAAGAGATGGGAGAAAGTAGTGGCCAGCAATGGAAAATACTCTGAATGATACATGTGTAACCAATTTGTTTCATTAAAACCTCAAATGTTGGGGGGAAAATGCCAGAAGCAAAGTTGTACACCTTGTACGATCAGTGTCTTAAAATTTGTTGAATGCCTATAAAGGTTGTTCTATCAAAAAAGATTTTAATTTTGAGTTAAAACCATTTCCCATGTATGTTCCTAGAGAGTTTGGTAGTTTTTTTAAACCAAATCAAAAAATTGATGTGTGCGTTTCTATCTTTCATTTTTAATGTCGTTCTTTTTGGAAAATAGTTAAATTTTGTGCTTGTGTTGTGATCATGTGCATCACTACAGTTGATAACTTCTTCTGATTGACTCACTAAAAAATATAACTAATTTAAATATGTACAGAGAACATACTGTGAGATATCTGTGCTGCACAAACACTTGATAACATTGATCTCTATGGCCTACCCCATGTATTAGTCTTATTGCTTTTTTCTGTAACAGAAGTGTTCTTTTTAAGTGTATGTCAGTTGTACAGCCCCATAATTCAATCCCATAACTAAGAAAGAGGTAAATTGTTCCATAACATAACAGTTTTCAGTGTCTGGCTAGGAGTGAGCTTGCTAAGGAGATATAAGGCACGACTGACTTCTCCGCACACAAAATTGATGTGGTTTGCACACCACAAATTTTTCAACAAAATACATATCTGGGAATTTACAGCTTCCAGTATCTGTTGATGAAATATTACTTACATTTTTTATTTTGTTGCGGTGAGAACTGTCCATTTCCAAAGCCAGTAATTGAGATTTGGTGACATTCACCTTGAGACCCTGATCACTGGAAGTATTCTGTTACTTCTGTTACATAACTAGCACCATAATATTCTAGCTCCTTAAATTCTCTGCCATAGAATATGATTGAGATGTCATTTCCATAGGTTAATATATGGGAGTTAATGGGTTATGCAATGTCATTAAGATACAGGCTGCTCATCTTAACTGAAAACATTGAAATACCTTGAAAACTACACACTGGATCAAAACAAGTTATAATTCCAATTTGTTTGACTCAGAAGCGGACATCCAATGACACCACACTTGACCCCCACCACACACTGCACGTGGGTGGTACGGGAAACTTTGAAATCTTCAATGGGAACCACCATTTTTATGTTGCAGATTACAATTCTACGAAAAACCTTTATGTGTTTTGTATGAAGCATTTTCTTCATTTCACAATAGGTGATGCTGTAATCAGGGGAAGACATATGGATACACAATCATAATTTATAACATACTACTCAATGGCCCTTGAATATCCAAAGGCACTGCAAGGATAGAACAGGTCAGTATTTCATAACTTCTAATTGGAAAGCCCATTTGCAATTCTCTGTTCCTGTGACATACCAAACAGGGCACTGCTCGACTTGCCACTGTGTCCATGTCTTGAGGTGAATGCTACTCTACTTTTCTAACTAGAGTAAGTATTCCAACATAGTACTGCCATCTTCAATACATTTAGTGATCCTACACAGAACAGAAGAACATCTGCAGGAATTTCCACACATGCATTTCTGATGCGGTCGACCATGTTTTCAGGGCCTATTGGCACTTGCAGGTGCATCTTATCTTTTAAATACCCCCAAAGAAAGAAATCCAACGAAGTAAAATCCCATGGCCTAGTGGGCCAATTAACATGGTCACCTCTGCTTATCCACCAAACAGTGTAAACATGGTCCAATATCTCCCATATTTCAATTATGTGATACGCTGGCCAACTACCATGCTGAAACCTCATACATTAGACCTGTCGGAAACACAATAAAGAAAGTTCGGGTATGCTGACAGGCCCTTGCTACAAGGTGTAGCACAATTGAAGCATCTGAGGATATTCTAACGAAAGACCTGAAGATAATGGGTGAAGATTTCTGTAAGTGGACACTTCAACCAAATGCTCCCAAAACAGAGGTTAGTTGCTTCCATCTCAACAGCAAACTCGCTGAAAAGTAACTCAATATTCGATTTGAAAACACTGTTCCCAGGCATAATAAAACTCCGAAGTACTTGGGCATGACACTGGGCAGAACAAAGACTGCCGAAAAATTAAAGACAAGAAATGACATTATTCAAAAGCTCTGTGGTACTACCTGGGGAGCAACGGCCTCCACTCTCTGCACCTCTGCTTTTGCAATTGTATTCTCGGCTGCCGATTACTGTGCTCCAATTTGGCTAAACAACCCACATGTAAAAAAGGTGGATGTCCTGTTGCATAACACTCTATGGATGATTTCTGGAGTAATTAAACCCACTCCAACGTAATGGCTCCCAATATTAAGCCACATCCCGCCGCCACACCTGCGACGTACTGATGCCCTTGTATGTGAATACAAAAACATCATGGGAAATCGAAGCCTGCCAATCCACCAAGACATTGAGGCTGCAAACACTAATAGGCTTTGATCTAGGAACCCGCCAACAAGAACAGCAAGGAACTGTGTACAAGAAGGTTTCAGTATCACAAATGCATGGTCTGAAAAATGGAACACATGGCAAAATCATAACATGCCTTGCATCATACAAAAACCACCTGGTTTTGACCTATCACGCAAAATGTGGTCCACTCTAAATAGGATTAGAACTTGTCATGGCACATGTGCTTACTCCCTGTATAAATGGGGTAAAATACTATCCCCTCAGGGTGACTGCGGAGAATGTCAGACCTCCAGCCACACTGTTGAAGAGTGTTCCAGAAGACCCAATAATGGGAGCTCCAACGACTTCCTGCTCGCAACTCCAGAGTCGATAGATTATATTAATATACTTGATGTTTGTTTGTTATCCTTAAACTTTGTTATATTAGTAATGTTTGTTTGCAATTATTAACATTTGTTATATTAGTGATTTGTCTGTTTCTTTCTTATGTGTCCGTATTGCTATACGATAAATAAAA
Organism: Schistocerca gregaria; assembly: GCF_023897955.1. Taxonomy (NCBI): domain Eukaryota; kingdom Metazoa; phylum Arthropoda; class Insecta; order Orthoptera; family Acrididae; genus Schistocerca; species Schistocerca gregaria. The sequence goes on along the minus strand of NC_064921.1, from coordinate 797,872,503 downwards.
ATAATACCTCATACACTGTCTAACATCCAGGGCAGTCCTGCAGTAGCACCTTTAGTTCCTGTTCCAAAAACACTTAATATTTGTGTGACATCGATAAAATATGGACCAATGAGTTTTTTCCCCACAATTCCACATTACACGCTAACCGACCAAGGATGCTGAGGTCAACTTGCCATAACCAGTGGGGATTGTCTGCACTCCAGTAATGCATGTTATGGCGGGTTGTCACTACCATGGTTTGTGAATGTAAACTCATTGTAAAACAGTATCTCGGCAAAGAATGTGGGGATTGTTCGCATTTGTTGAAGTGCCCATTCACAAAACACTGTCCAATTATGGAAATTGGCACCATGAAGTCCTTGATGCAGTGACATGTGGTATGGATGATTCTTACGATGATGCAGTATTGTAACAATACTATACTTTTGCCAGTCTGTTTATTGCCTTCTGACATGGCCTTGTAAAAGAACAAGTGAGTGAGATTTCTCTGGTAAACGCTCAGCATACAAGGCAAAAGCAGCCCCCACATTTCTTCTAAATTCTCCATAAATCAGGATCATTTCAGTTTTTTCTTCTGTGGTTGCAACATTCATCGTACACTTGCACATATGATCTCCAAATGAAAGGTAGGTGTGCAGGCAATAAACACTGAGCAATTATTGTAACATTTCGAGCCATTACCTGTTTTATGTCTGTATCATAAGTGAGCTTGGGTCAAGTTTGCTACACGGCCCCTGTGACATGTTGAGTACTCTCCTGTACAGTGTTGTGAATGGGGTTTCCTATTAGAAGCTATGAAATACTGGCCTGTCCTACCCTTGCAGCATGGAGGTGGGATCCCACTGTCATTGAATATTCAAGGGTAATTGAGTAGTGTGTCATAATTGTTTACCCTTTCTATTCATCCAATTACAACACCATCTGGGTGAAATGAAGAAAATGCTTCAGACAAAACATATATAGGTTCTGCCATAGAATTATAATCTGCAATACAGAATGCCCCCCCTCCTGCACCACCCATGCATGGGTTGGAGTGGCAGGTTGAGTATGGTATAGTTGGATGTCCTCTCTGAGACAAACAATTTGGAATTATAACTTTTTTCATCAGATGTATAGTTTTCGAGATATTTCCAGGTCTTCAGTTAAAATGAACAGCCTGTATATGAGGAAGAGAAAAGGATCAAAGATTGAGCCCTGAGGTACACATTGTGTTACTGTTTCACTGGTAGACTGGTAAACTGACAGTTCTCATCTAATTTGTAAGGCAGTTTAGTGCATTGTTCACAATTCAATGGGTATGTGGCTAGACAATTCAGGGTTGGGTTCCGGACATGATATGACCATTTTTTTTTAGAAGCAACTTGTGGTTTACTGTGCTGAATGCTTTTGTCAGTCTAAAAAAATAACTGCACTCCACAGCCTCTGGTCCACTGGACAGTAAACTTTCTAGAAGAACTGAGTAACTGATGTGGTTGTACTTAGTTATTTTCTGAAGCCATACTGTGAATCTAAAGCATTTTGTGTTTAAATCTACAAGCAGATTATGTTTAAAATGGCTCACAGTAAAACTTCAGCATCAGGCATGAATTTTTAATGTGTTAATTCTTTACTATGAACACTATCCATGCCACACTGTTGTGGATTGTATCTGCATATATTACTGAACTTTAAACATTACCTAAAAACTTTTTCACAGTTATATGCTTATCATCAATGTTTTACACATAGGAGTTCAATATTTTAATGAACAAGGATTCACTGATTGTTTACTTATTTGGTCTGTATGGAAACATGCTTACTACAACATAGAGCAGTACTGTGTAGAAGGCTCCCTGGAAGTCAACCTGAACTCTTTCATTTTCTGCATTCTCCATCTCAAGAATAAAACAAAGTGAGTGTCCAAGTACAAAATATGTTCCATAATTCAACAAGAAATTTCACAGTTAATACTTTTAATGTATGTATGTTTATCTTTGGCCAGTTTAAACCAAATCATATAATGCTCATAATTACACATAATCATCACATCAAATAGCAATACATAATAAAATGAAATTAGTGCACGCACTCAGGCACAGTATGGTGGATTTTCAAAGGAAAATTAATTGGAAAACAGAACTTGTGCTAAAAGCCCCCTAGGCAGGTATTTGTGGAATTTCAAGTTGACTGAAAAATGTGACATAACACAGGACTGCAAAAAAATATTTTTTCAAAGTTGTTTGAAATTTGATAACTGACTTTTATGTACTTTTCAGCAATGGTTTCAAAAGTGCAATCCATTTTTTCTGTCATGTCAGGTCTTCTCACAAAAAAGGGAGTATTTTTGGGTTCAATAACAAAATTTAAGCAATTTATCACATTTTTTCCAATGTTATAAAATTTTATTTTATTTATAAATCATGTTCTAAACTACATTTTCAGTACACTTCCATTTCTCTTCAAGCTCATACATCCTTATAATAATGCTTTTGCTTTCTGTAGGAGCTTCTTTTATTGCTTTTTGCTGTGTACTCATTGAGGATCATCTGTTTTTATCATCCAGCAATAGTCCGCTATCATGTTGACGTTCCATCTTCCTTGATATCTTCTTTCTATTTCTTTGATGTCTTGATGGAATCTTTCACCCTGCTCTTTACTTACATTACCAAGGTTTGCAGGGAAGTAGTCAAGATGTGAGTGGAGAACTTTAGTGCTTCAGGCTCATGAGGAACAGGGTAAATGGCTGATTGAATGTTAGGGTAAGAAATATCCTTTTAGTTTTTCAAATTGAAATCTCGTACGTTGCAATAACAAAAACAACAGTCATCACTATGATTTTTGGGCTGCCTCCAGATGATTGGTATTCCTAAACGTAAGGACTGATTTTTACGTTGAAACCATTGCCTCAGTTCTACAACACAGACTGAACAAACTTTGTGTGGGGCCCAACATTATACCTAACTTTATACCAAAACAGGCAAAATATACTTTTTCAAAAAAATCGGAAATGTTTCTTTGTTGCTTTTTAATGGTATGGTTACCACAAATGTGGCAGAAGCAATCTGGCGAGTTTATATGTCCTCTGGTAGCCACTGTCCATTGTCCATGAAACAGCTTCACTACACAAGAAAACAGTCACTACTTTAAAGCACTACTAACAACAACACGTGAACAGCACAGATGTACTGTGAACTGAAGGACAATAGCAGAAACTCACTGCCTGGTGATGGGGGGGGGGGGGGGGGGGGCACCGCGACAGACAGGCACTGACATAAAAATACTGCTGGTTTCTCCTAATTACTCTTAATTTTAGGTGTATCTAGTATAAAAAAAATGGCTAAATAACAGTTTATCGAGATCCTAAAAACCAAAATTCAGACTCACTAGAGTGGTGAAATATTGAAAAAAGCTAAAACTGTATGTGATGAAATTTTTTCATATTTCTCCCGAAATCAGCGTTGAAAACACTATAAAAATCACTTAATAAATTTGAAGCCATTTTTATGTTGCAGATCTGTGTAATTAATACCTTATAATCCACACTACCCCCCATGAACCATGGACCTTGCCGTTGGTGGGGAGGCTTGCGTGCCTCAGCGATACAGATGGCCGTACCGTAGGTGCAAACCACAACGGAGGGGTATCTGTTAAGAGGCCAGACAAACATGTGGTTCCTGAAGAGGGGCAGCAGCCTTTTCAGTAGTTGCAGGGGCAACAGTCTGGATGATTGACTGATCTGGCCTTGCAACATTAACCAAAACGGCCTTGCTGTGCTGGTACTGCGAACGGCTGAAAACAAGGGGAAACTACAGCCGTAATTTTTCCCGAGGACATGTAGCTTTACTGTATGATTAAATGATGATGGCGTCCTCTTGGATAAAATATTCCAGAGGTAAAATAGTCCCCCATTCGGATCTCCGGGCGGGGACTACTCAAGAGGATGTCATTATCAGGAGAAAAAAAACTGGCGTTCTACGGATCGGAGCGTGGAATGTCAGATCCCTTAATCGGGCAGGTAGGTTAGAAAATTTAAAAAGGGAAATGGATATGTTTAAGTTAGATATAGTGGGAATTAGTGAAGTTTGGTGGCAGGAGGAACAAGACTTTTGGTCAGGTGACTACAGGGTTATAAACACAAAATCAAATAGGGGTAATGCAGGAGTAGGTTTAATAATGAATAGGAAAATAGGAATGCGGGTAAGCTACTACAAACAGCATAGTGAACGCATTATTGTGGCCAAGATAGATACGAAGCCCACACCTACTACAGTAGTACAAGTTTATATGACAACTAGCTCTGCAGATGATGAAGAAATTGAAGAAATGTACGATGAAATAAAAGAAATTATTCAGATAGTGAAGGGAGACGAAAATTTAATGGTAATGGGTGACTGGAATTCGAGTGTAGGAAAAGGGAGAGAAGGAAACATAGTAGGTGAATATGGATTGGGGCTAAGAAATGAAAGAGGAAACCGCCTAGTAGAATTTTGCACAGAGCACAACTTAATCATAGCTAACACTTGGTTTAAGAATCATGAAAGAAGGTTGTATACGTGGAAGAACCCTGGAGATACTAAAAGGTATCAGATAGATTATATAATGGTAAGACAGAGATTTAGGAACCAGGTTTTAAGTTGTAAGACATTTCCAGGGGCAGATGTGGACTCTGACCACAATCTATTGGTTATGACCTGTAGATTAAAACTGAAGAAACTGCAAAAATGTGGGAAATTAAGGAGATGGGACCTGGATAAACTGAAAGAACCAGAGGTTGTACAGAGTTTCAGGGAGAGCGTAAGGGAACAATTGACAGGAATGGGGGAAAGAAATACTGTAGAAGAAGAATGGGTAGCTCTGAGGGATGAAGTAGTGAAGGCAGCAGAGGATAAAGTAGGTAAAAAGACGAGGGCTGCTAGAAATCCTTGAGTAACAGAAGAAATATTGAATTTAATTGATGAAAGGAGAAAATATAAAAATGCAGTAAATGAAGCAGGCAAAAAGGAATACAAACGTCTCAAAAATGAGATCAACAGGAAGTGCAAAATGGCTAAACAGGGTTGGATAGAGGACAAATGTAAGAATGTAGAAGCTTATCTCACTAGGGGTAAGATAGATACTGCCTACAGGAAAATTAAAGAGACCTTTGGAGAGAAGAGAACCACGTGTATGAATATCAAGAGCTCAGATGGCAACACAGTTCTAAGCAAAGAAGGGAAGGCAGAAAGGTGGAAGGAGTATATAGAAGGTTTATACAAGGGCGATGTACTTGAGGACAATATTATGGAAATGGAAGAGAATGTAGATGAAGATGAAATGGGAGATACGATACTGTGTGAAGAGTTTGACAGAGCACTGAAAGACCTGAGTCGAAACAAGGCCCCCGGAGTAGACAACATTCCATTAGAACTACTGACGGCCTTGGGAGAGCCAGTCATGACAAAACTCTACCAGCTGGTGAGCAAGATACTATGAGACAGGCGAAATACCCTCAGACTTCAAGAAGAATATAATAATTCCAATCCCAAAGAAAGGAGGTGCTGACAGATGTGAAAATTACTGAACTATCAGTTTAATAAGTCACAGCTGCAAAATACTAATGCGAATTCTTTACAGACAAATGGAAAAACTGGCAGAAGCTGACCCCGGGGAAAATCAGTTTGGATTACATAGAAATATTGGAACACGTGAAGCAATACTGATCTTATGACTTATCTTAGAAGAAAGATTAAGAAAAGGCAAACCTACGTTTCTAGCATTTGTAGACTTAGAGAAAGCTTTTGACAATGTTGACTGGAATACTCTTTTTCAGATTCTAAAGGTGGCAGGGGTAAAATACAGGGAGCGAAAGACTATTTACAATTTGTACAGAAACCAGATGGCAGTCATAAGAGTCGAGGGGCATGAAAGGGAAGCAGTGGTTGGGAAAGGAGTGAGACAGGGTTGTAGCCTCTCCCTGATGTTATTCAATCTGTATATTGAGCAAGCTGTAAAGGAAACAAAAGAAAAATTTGGAGTAGGTATTAAAATTCATGGAGAAGAAGTAAAAACATTGAGGTTCGCCGATGACATTGTAATTCTGTCAGAGACGGCAAAGGACTTGGAAGAGCACATTTGAATGGAATGGACAGTGTCTTGAAAGGAGGATATAAGATGAACATCAACAAAAGCAAAACGAGGATAATGGAATGTAGTCAAATTAAATCGGGTGATGCTGAGGGAATTAGATTAGGAAATGAGACACTTAAAGTAGTAAAGGAGTTTTGCTATTTAGGAAGTAAAATAACTGATGATGGTCGAAGTAGAGAGGATATAAAATGTAGACTGGCAATGGCAAGGAAAGCGTTTCTGAAGAAGAGAAATTTGTTAACATCGAATATAGATTTATGTATCAGGAAGTCGTTTCTGAAAGTATTTGTTTGGAGTGTAGCCATGTATGGAAGTGAAACATGGATGATAACTAGTTTGGACAAGAAGAGAATAGAAGCTTTCGAAATGTGGTGCTACAGAAGAATACTGAAGATAAGGTGGATAGATGACGTAACTAATGAGGAGGTATTGAATAGGATTGGGGAGAAGAGAAGTTTGTGGCACAACTTGACTAGAAGAAGGGATCGGTTGGTAGGACATGTTTTGAGGCATCAAGGGATCACAAATTTAGCATTGGAGGGCAGCGTGGAGGGTAAAAATCGTAGAGGGAGACTGAGAGATGAGTACACTAAGCAGATTCAGAAGGATGTAGGTTGCAGTAGGTACTGGGAGATGAAACAGCTTGCACAGGATAGAGTAGCATGGAGAGCTGCATCAAACCAGTCTCAGGACTGAAGACAACAACAACAATCCACACTACTGACATTGGGATTTGTGGATATTGTCTTAAAAAAAGTGCTAGAAAAAAATCCTGAATTCAAAGCTAAGCACACGAACTTTATTTATTGAGCCACTATTCAGCTTGCAACAAGGTGCTTCATTGTTCCTCAAGAACCTAGTGCATTTCAGGGAAGAGCATATCAGGTATCTATGTACTGACACTTCTGTCCCAATGCCTTAAATGGGTGCACCTACCGCTCAATGGTAAATGTAATATATAAGAAACAACAAAATACATATTCACTCAATTCAATAACTACTACACACCACACATGACAAGGAACATTAATTCAGTTCAATCCTTGAATAATCTCGCGCATCAACTCCAAAGCTTTTCACCCATCAATAATGTCAATTCATGGACATTTTAGTGTGCAAAGACAGCTCCATCTACATCTTTACCCTGCAGTCCACTGCCTGGTGTATGACAGGATACACAGGATACCCTAGAATTCTTTTCTCTCTTCCTATTACAACTGTGGAAGGTGTGAGACATGAAAGATTGCCTGTACCCCTCTGTAGGCACCCAACTATTTCTAATTTTACTGATGGGATCACACACAAGATATGTGGCGAAGATTTGTTGACAGAGTATTGGAGCAAGGGCACTCTGTAGTGCACATGCCTGTTGCTTTTCGTGTGATTGCTCTGGAGTGTATGCTGTAGTGTCTCCCCTTAAAATTCGTTGAGTACTTGTGTGAAAACTCTCGTACTGCCAAAACAAACTTAACACCAAATACTGTGGAAAGTTCTTGTAAAACGTAAATACTTTTGGATTAATGGAGACCACTCACCAAAAAGCAGATGTGTTCAGTTTTCGCTAGGCACACACTAAAGCAAGAAAACTTGCTTGGGCTTGGATTTTTTCCTTTGATGAGCTTCAGTAAAACAAACCACACACACACACACACACACACACACACACACACACACACACACACACAAATGCCTAGATAAACAGTGGCAATGCTCTTTTGTGGAATGTGGATTGGCCGTGGTAGGGATATTATTATCAGGTGGGATTGGTAGAGGAAGAGTGAGGCAAGATGCAGGGAGACGAAATAGGGATGGATGGCTAGAGGCTCAGAGGGAGTTGGCTGGCTAGCTTTGGTGCCAACCCACTTACCTGCCACCCCTCTCACCCACAATCTAGCCAGCAAAACTGTCACCTTCCTCTGAGCTGCTAGTTACAGACCCCCAGTTTCCCTCCCTGCCTCCCACTGATGCCCCTCCACCAACATGCGCATATACCTAACTGCCTCATACACAGCAAGCACCTAGAGATCATATGCGATCCACACTGTTGCGGGTCTGTGAGCTTTGTAAGGAAAAATGACAGAAGTTTCCAAGTCCCCTTAAGGTGTTGCTGCACGACTGCACCTAGGGCAGATTGGCTGGCGTTGGTAACAACTGCAGGCAGGATGGTCATGTGAGGGTGGGCAATGAGGGCAGCTTGCGAGAGGTCATGCTTCAGTTACTCAAAACCATCCAACACTTGTGCCATCCAGGGAACATGCCTGTTGCTTTTCGTCTGATTGCCCTGGAGTACAGCCTTGAGTGGTGCCTGCATGCTTACTGCATCCTTCAGATGGTGAATAGAGAAATTCACCACTCCAAGGAACCAGTGTAGTGGTGCATTGCAACCAGGACAGGGCCTGGATCCTCTCATCAAAGGAGTGGGAGCTTGCAGATGATATCTTGTGTCTCAGGAAGTTGATCTCAAGAACACCGAAAATGTGCTTCCACAGTTTGATAATGAACCCACCTCCTGGAGGCAAGAGAATATCTTCCAGAAATGGTGGCAGTGCTCCTCAAGATTGCATAAGTAAATCAGGATATCACACAAGTAGGCAAAACACCCTGAACATGCAAATATACATCAGGTACATACGTACCAACAACATTTTTTTCTTTTTTTAAATTGGATGTATAATGCCCACAAAGTTAGAAGGTTTCTGTTACTTTTTGATAACATCTCACATAGAAGGTTTACGTAGAATACTGTACTAACTATTTGCATGCACTGGAAGCTGACTTACATACCAAAGTGAAACTACATAGTAGCTTGAAGGCGTCTGTATTTTTTAATATAATATATTTTGGTATAAGCATGATTACAGGGGGGCTGTCTGAACTTGGCTTAGAGAGGGCAGACACCTAACTGCGAATAAGTCACGGTGTGTGTTACACAGTGGGTGCTTGCAGTTTGGGGTGTGGACATTGTTTATCACACACTACCCTGTTGACAAGGCACTACACTATCTATAACTTGTGAACATGCTTGTGGTAGTCTACATAACTTAGACAACTATGTCAGCACATAGATATAACCAGACTGAGCACATGCATTGTTGTCGTGACAACAAAACACTATCATACACTCATAATACAAGAGGAGGTGGATGAAATGACCACGGATGAATTTACTCTAAGCTTAATCACATATGACACAAACAATACAATTAAAACATTTAAATACTATCTCTACAGTGGCAAGGGAAAGGGCAAGCTATCCAAGCTAATACCATAACACACATGAGACAAAAATGAAACATGTACATAAAAGGACACACCATGTATGAGTTTACTCTACAATAATTATAATGTATGCAAGACAATCTGACTAAATCCTCTTGCTACCGCGGAGAAGGAAACGACTGGTTATCGCTCAATAACAGTCCCAAGCTGGTGCACATATGCACTTCTTTGATACTGCATGTGGCAAGAGTGATATGGTCCATCAAGCCGTAAATATGAATGCAAGGGGTTTGATGAGGTACAGGTAGTAAGTTGTGAAAACAAAGCTGCTTGGCGGCGTGTAAGGGTAGATTTCAAAACTTTGTCTGCATTGAGAGAAAATGAAGCACTTTGCCATTCGCAACCATTCACTCTAGATAAACCTTGCAGTTCGGCCAAAATGTGCAGTACTGACTCACGCGTGTTGTCTTCTCTTCACTCCTACCTATCTGGAGCACTGTTAGAGGAAGCCATCAAATTTTTATTCCTCTAACATAATACACTCAGGAATTAAGGGGCAGAAAAACAATATCTCATTTAAACAAAGATGAGAGTCACTCAGTGTCAGCATGGGAATTGCCAATCAGTGCACCTTCCTGCGAAAAAAACTGAGCTGCAGCAAGGAAGTGCATGGCAGAGAGAGAATCCAAATCTTGTGTCCGCTATTGCTCATAGCCTGATCCGATGCAGTGTGATGTTTTATATGCCATCTTCTGCAGCAGAAGCAGTGCTGTAGTATGTCACCACAATCTTAAAAGTCTAGCTGTAGCTATATTTGTTGTAGCCAAGACAGACACAAACCAAATCTACCACAGTAGTACAGGTTTATATGCCAACTAGCTCCACAAATGATGAGGAGATTGAAGAAATGTATGATGCGATAAAAGAAAATACTCAGATAGTTAAGGGAGAAGAAAATTTAAATGTGATGGAGACTGGAATTCGATAATAGGAAAAGTAAATGATGGAAAAATTGTAGGTAAATATGGACTGGGGGAAAGGAATGAAAGAGGAAGCTGCCTGGTAGAATTTTGTGCAGAGCACTAATTTAATCATCGCTAACACATGGTTTAAGAACCATGAAAGGAAGTTGTATATGCAGAAGAGACTGGAGACACTGGAAGGTTGCAGATTAATTTTATAATGGTAAGATAGAGATTTCAGAACCAGATTTTCAGTTGTAAGACATTTCCAGGGGCAGATGTGGACTCTGACCACCATTTTTGGTTATGAACAGTAGATTAAAACTAAAGAAATTGCAGAAAATTAGGAAATTAAGGAGAGGTCGTTGAGAGTTTCAGATAAAGCATTATGCAATGACTGATTAGAACAGGGGAATGGTATACCATAGAAGATGAATGAGTAGCTTTGACAGATGAAATAGTGAAGATTGCAGAGGATCAAATAGGTAAAAAGACAAGACCTAATAGAAATCCTTGGATAACACAGGAGATATTGAATTCAATTGATGAAACGAGAAAAAATAAAAATGCAGCAAATGAAGCAGGTGTAAGGGAATACAAAATCTGATTAACAGAAAGTGCAGAATGGCTAAACAGGAATGGTTAGAAGACAAATACAAGGATTTATAAGCATATTTCACTGAGAGAAAGAAAGATATGCCTTCAAAAATTAAAGAGGCCTTTGGAGAAAAGAGAAACAGATGTATGAATATCATGAGCTCAAATGGGAAACCAGTCCTAAGCAAAGTAGGTAGAAGGAGTATATATAGGGTGTCAAAACTACTGACAGCCTTGGGAGAGCCAGCTGTGACAAAACTCTTCCGTCTTGTGTGCAAAATGTGCGAGACAGGTGAAATACCCACAGACTTCAAAAATAATGTAATAATTCATACTCCAAAGAAAGCAGGTGCTCACAGTTAAGAATATTACCACACTATCAGTTTAATAGGCAATACTGACCCTATTAATTATCTTAGAAGACAGGTTAAGGAAAGGCAAACCAATGTTTATAGCAATTGTAGACTTTCAGAAAGCTTCTGAAAAGGTTGACTGCAATCCAATACTCTCTTTGAAATTCTGAAGGTAGTAGTAGTAAAAAATAGGGAGCAAAAGGCTGTTTACAACTTTCACTGTAACCAGAACAGCAGTTAAAAGAGTTAAGGGGCACGGAAGTGAAGCAAGGGTCGAGAAGGCGGTGAGATAGGGTTGTAGCCAATTGCCAGTGTTATTTGATCTATACATTGAGCAAGCAGTAAAGGGGAAAAAAATAGAAAATTTGGACTAAGAATCAAAAACTTTGAGGTTTTCTGATGACACTGTAATTCTGTTAGAGACAGCAAAAGACTGGAGGAGCAGTTGAACAGAATGTAGTGTCAAAAAAGGAGGATATAAGATGAATACCTCCCCCCATGAACCATGGACCTTGCCGTTGGTGGGGAGGCTTGCGTGCCTCAGCGATACAGATGGCCGTACCGTAGGTGCAACCACAACGGAGGGGTATCTGTTGAGAGGCCAGACAAACGTGTGGTTCCTGAAGAGGGGCAGCAGCCTTTTCAGTAGTTGCAGGGGCAACAGTCTGGATGATTGACTGATCTGGCCTTGCAACATTAACCAAAACGGCCTTGCTGTGCTGGTACTGCGAACGGCTGAAAGCAAGGGGAAACTACAGCCGTAATTTTTCCCGAGGACATGTAGCTTTACTGTATGATTAAATGATGATGGCATCCTCTTGGGTAAAATATTCCGGAGGTAAAATAGTCCCCCATTCGGATCTCCGGGCGGGGACTACTCAGGAGGATGTCGTTATCAGGAGAAAGAAAACTGGCGTTCTACGGATTGGAGCGTGGAATGTCAGATCCCTTAATCGGGCAGGTAGGTTAGAAAATTTAAAAAGGGAAATGGATAGGTTAAAGTTAGATATAGTGGGAATTAGTGAACTTCGGTGGCAGGAGGAACAAGACTTTTGGTCAGGTGACTACAGGGTTATAAACACAAAATCAAATAGGGGTAATGCAGGAGTAGGTTTAATAATGAATAGGAAAATAGGAATGCGGGTAAGCTACTACAAACAGCATAGTGAACGCATTATTGTGGCCAAGATAGATACGAAGCCCACACCTACTACAGTAGTACAAGTTTATATGACAACTAGCTCTGCAGATGATGAAGAAATTGAAGAAATGTACAATGAAATAAAAGAAATTATTCAGATAGTGAAGGGAGACGAAAATTTAATAGTAATGGGTGACTGGAATTCGAGTGTAGGAAAAGGGAGAGAAGGAAACATAGTAGGTGAATATGGATTGGGGCTAAGAAATGAAAGAGGAAGCCGCCTAGTAGAATTTTGCACAGAGCACAACTTAATCATAGCTAACACTTGGTTTAAGAATCATGAAAGAAGGTTGTATACGTGGAAGAACCCTGGAGATACTAAAAGGTATCAGATAGATTATATAATGGTAAGACAGAGATTTAGGAACCAGGTTTTAAGTTGTAAGACATTTCCAGGGGCAGATGTGGACTCTGACCACAATCTATTGGTTATGACCTGTAGATTAAAACTGAAGAAACTGCAAAAATGTGGGAAATTAAGGAGATGGGACCTGGATAAACTGAAAGAACCAGAGGTTGTACAGAGTTTCAGGGAGAGCGTAAGGGAACAATTGACAGGAATGGGGGAAAGAAATACTGTAGAAGAAGAATGGGTAGCTCTGAGGGATGAAGTAGTGAAGGCAGCAGAGGATAAAGTAGGTAAAAAGACGAGGGCTGCTAGAAATCCTTGGGTAACAGAAGAAATATTGAATTTAATTGATGAAAGGAGAAAATATAAAAATGCAGTAAATGAAGCAGGCAAAAAGGAATACAAACGTCTCAAAAATGAGATCGACAGGAAGTGCAAAATGGCTAAACAGGGATGGCAAGAGGACAAATGTAAGGATGTAGAAGCTTATCTCACTAGGGGTAAGATAGATACTGCCTACAGGAAAATTAAAGAGACCTTTGGAGAGAAGAGAACCACGTGTATGAATATCAAGAGCTCAGATGGCAGCCCAGTTCTAAGCAAAGAAGGGAAGGCAGAAAGGTGGAAGGAGTATATAGAAAGTTTATAAAAGGGCGATGTACTTGAGGACAATATTATGGAAATAGAAGAAGATGTAGATGAAGACGAAATGGGAGATACGATACTGCGTGAAGAGTTTGACAGAGCACTGAAAGACCTGAGTCGAAACAAGGCCCCCGGAGTAGACAACATTCCATTAGAACTACTGACGGCCTTGGGAGAGCCAGTCATGACAAAACTCTACCAGCTGGTGAGCAAGATGTATGAGACAGGCGAAATACCCTCAGACTTCAAGAAGAATATAATAATTCCAATCCCAAAGAAAGGAGGTGCTGACAGATGTGAAAATTACCGAACTATCAGTTTAATAAGCCACGGCTGCAAAATACTAACGCGAATTCTTTACAGACGAATGGAAAAACTGGTAGATGCAGACCTCGGGGAGGATCAGTTTGGATTCCGTCGAAATGTTGGAACACGTGAGGCAATACTGACCTTACGACGTATCTTAGAAGAAAGATTAAGGAAAGGCAAACCTACGTTTCTAGCATTTGTAGACTTAGAGAAAGCTTTTGACAATGTTGACTGGAATACTCTCTTTCAAATTCTAAAGGTGGCAGGGGTAAAATACAGGGAGCGAAAGGCTATTTATAATTTGTACAGAAACCAGATGGCAGTAATAAGAGTCGAGGGGCATGAAAGGGAAGCAGTGGTTGGGAAAGGAGTGAGACAGCGTTGTAGCCTCTCCCCGATGTTATTCAATCTGTATATTGAGCAAGCAGTAAAGGAAACAAAAGAAAAATTTGGAGTAGGTATTAAAATTCATGGAGACGAAGTAAAAACTTTGAGGTTCGCCGATGACATTGTAATTCTGTCAGAGACAGCAAAGGACTTGGAAGAGCAGTTGAACGGAATGGACAGTGTCTTGAAAGGAGGATATAAGATGAACATTAACAAAAGCAAAACGAGGATAATGGAATGTAGTCAAATTAAATCGGGTGATGCTGAGGGAATTAGATTAGGAAATGAGACACTTAAAGTAGTAAAGGAGTTTTGCTATTTAGGAAGTAAAATAACTGATGATGGTCGAAGTAGAGAGGATATAAAATGTAGACTGGCAATGGCAAGGAAAGCGTTTCTGAAGAAGAGAAATTTGTTAACATCGAATATAGATTTATGTATCAGGAAGTCGTTTCTGAAAGTATTTGTATGGAGTGTAGCCATGCATGGAAGTGAAACATGGACGATAACTAGTTTGGACAAGAAGAGAATAGAAGCTTTTGAAATGTGGTGCTACAGAAGAATACTGAAGATAAGGTGGATAGATGACGTAACTAATGAGGAGGTATTGAATAGGATTGGGGAGAAGAGAAGTTTGTGGCACAACTTGACTAGAAGAAGGGATCGGTTGGTAGGACATGTTTTGAGGCATCAAGGGATCACAAATTTAGCATTGGAGGGCAGCGTGGAGGGTAAAAATCGTAGAGGGAGACCGAGAGATGAGTACACTAAGCAGATTCAGAAGGATGTAGGTTGCAGTAGGTACTGGGAGATGAAACAGCTTGCACAGGATAGAGTAGCATGGAGAGCTGCATCAAACCAGTCTCAGGACTGAAGACAAAAACAACAACAACAACATCAACAAAAGCAAAAAAAGTATAATGGAATGCAGTTGAATCAAATCAGGTGATGCTGAGCAAATTAAATTAGGAAACAACACACCTAAAGTAGTAACTGATTTTCATTATCTGGCCAGTAGAATAGCTGATGATGGCCGAAGTCAAGAGGATACAAAAAGTAGACTGGCAATGGTCAAAAAATGTTTCTGAAAAAGAGAAATTTGTTAACATCGAATATAGGTTTAAGTGTTAGGAATTCTTTCCTGAAAGTATTTGTATGGGGTGTAACCATGTATGGAAGTGAAACATGGATGATAAACAGTTTAGACAAGAACAGAATAGAAGCTTTTGAAATGTGGTGCTACAAAAGAATGTTGAAGATTAGATGGGTAGATCTCGTAACTAATGTGCAGGTACTGAATAGAACTGGGGAGAAAAGAAATTTGTGGCACAACCTGGCAAATGAAGAGATCGGTTGATATGTCACAGTCTGAGATATCAAGGGATATAAATACAGTAAGCAGATTCAGGAGGATGTAAGTTGCTGCAGTTCGCCTGCACAAATTCGACAAATGTTTCTAAATAAGCAGGAAGAATGAAACAGTAGACTGAGAGTCCTAGAATGCTACCTGACACAGAACTGTTGAGACATGTTTTAGATACTAAGATTTTAGGTAATTTCAATTAACATCTAAACTCATAGCAAAGTGCTGGAACAGTGATGAAGTCTTTGGAACACTTTGAAGGCCACAGATGTTTGTTGATACAGTTGATACCATGAACTCAGGGGGAACACTGAATAAATAAAATTAGTACTTTTGTTCCATTTAATTACACATCACAAGAAACAACAAAAATTGAAACCCTGTGGCATATAAATAATAAAAATACCTACAAATCTCTCTTAGAGGCAATTGTGACTCTCAACATCAAGTCAGAAGCAACATAAATTTCTTTGTTAAACTTCATTTCTCTCTTACATAGAGCCTAGTTTTACTGTTTTGTTAACATATTTTGTTCTCATTTGAATAATTATTCCGAGAAAATCAAGTCACACATGGAAAGAGATGTAACCACTGATTTATGGTTTTAAGTGAATTGGACATCTTTATGCAATGTTTACCACCATTAGCAGTTCTTTTTCTTTGCTTTGGAATTAAGAACATGTACTGGAAGGTCAAGATATCTGTAAGCATCCTTGTGTTCTTGTTAGACAGGTCTTGATACTCCCAGTTGCTAGTATACAGCAGTTTCTTACGGTTTGTATACATATAAATTGAATTTACTTAAGATTAATATCTCAACTGCAATCATCACAGTCCAGGTGTCAAAGTGCATAAAATATGAATACTTTAACGAAGAGTTAAAAATAATTAATAGTGATCATAAGTAGCTAACAGATTTCCTTTCTGTTACCTTGAGTGAGCCAGCCACAACAAGAACAGACTTGATGGCCCTTAAACCCCAGTCATAATGATCCTGTTTGGACAGTAGTTCTCTACAAAGAGTGTATAAAGTAATGAATTTCCGAGCCAAGATACGAGCCTCTTGAAATCCTTCAGCTACCAACATTATTTCACATATTAACTCAAAATCAGGCACCACCATGGCACACGGTCTGAAATTTTATAATTATGGTATTAATATTTTTGAAGTATATAAAAAATATGTACACATTCTGAACCATATCAAAACATAAAATTACAGACAAACTGACAAACAGAACATTACTTACCTTCAAGAGGTGAAATTCAAGTACATTTAAAAGTGAAAAAAATTTTCCTAACTTTTAGAACTATAGTTCCCATCTCAGGGAGGAAAGAGGGTTAGGTTGAGCAAGAATACAAAAGAAGGACAGATCTCTCACTTTCTGGGATGGTAGGGACCCACCTGTCATGAGAACAAATGGAAAAAAAATGAAGGTGGAAGTGTTAGAAAGAGCAGTAAGCAACAAGTACTACATTGATAAGCACTGTTCCCAACACTTACCCCCAGTGAATGAGGATGTCTTTGGTCATTACTGTGAAGTAATAGAACTTGTTTCTAATTGTATTTGTTGTAAATAGAAGGTAAAACTTAAAATAGCTCAGTTGAGATTTACAGCACACATAATAGGAGATGATTCAAAATGGGGCAATTACAACTTTCTAATCACAAAGTTATGCTTCTTATTGGTTATAACATTAATTCTGGGAACATAACAATTTTCATTTTGTGTGACAATACTATGAAAAGATTGCTACTCACCATACAGAGGAAATATTGAGTTGCGGCCTTCTTCTGAAGTAGACAACACACACACACACACACACACACACACACACACACACACACACACACACACACACATATACGCACAACCACAACTCACACTGATCTGGCCTCTGTGGCCAGAGCCAGTGGTCATGTGCGTGAGGCACATTTGCATGAATCTACATCTACATTACATCTACCTGATTACTCTGCTATTCACAATAAAGTGCCTGGCAGAGGGTTAAGTGAATCACCTTGAAGCTGTCTCTCTATTGTACCACTCTCGAACAGCGCGTGGGAAAAATGAGCACTTAAATTTTTCTGTGCGAGCCCTGATTTCTCTTATTTTATCGTGGTGATCATTTCTCCCTATGTAGGTGGATGCCAACAGAATGTTTCCGCAATCAAAGGAGAAAACTGGTAACTGAAATTTCATGAGAAGATCCCATAGCAATTAAAAACACCTTTGTTTTAATAATTGCCACTCCAATTCACGTATCATATCTGTGGCACTACCTCCCCCATTTTGTGATAATACAAAACGAGCTGCCCTTCTTTCTACTTTTTCAATGTCATCCATTGGTTTCATCTGATGCAGATCCCACACCGTACAGCAATATTCCAGAACAGGGCAGAGTGGCATGTTGTAAGCAGTCTCTTTAGTAGACCTGTTGCATCTTCTAAGTGTTCTTCAAATGAATCGCAGTCTTTGGTTTGCTCTACCCATGACATTATCTATGTGATCATTCGGATTTAGGTTATTTGTCATTGTAGTCCATAAGTATTTAGTTCAATTTACAGCCTTCAGATTTGTGTGACTTATCACGTAATCAAAATTTAGCAGATTTTTTTTAGTACTCATGTGAATAACTGAACACTTTTCTTTATTCAGGGTTAACTGCCACTTTTTGCACCATACAGATATCTCATCTAAATCATTTTGCAATTTGTTTTGGTCATCTGATGACTTTATGAGATGGTAAATGACAGCTTCATCTGAAAACAATCTAAGACAGCGACACATATTGTCTCCTACGTTGTTAATATAGATCAGGATCAATAGAGAGCCTATAACACTTCCTTGTGGAATGCCGAATATTACTGCTGTTTTACTCAATGATTTTCAATCTATTACTACGAAATGTGACCATTCTGACAGGAAATCATGAATCCAGTCGCACAACTGAGGTGATGTTCCATAGGCACACATTTTGGTTAGAAGACGCTTGTGAGGAACGGTGTCGAAAGCCTTCTGGAAATCTAAAAATATCGAATCAATTTGACATCCCCTGTCAGTGTCACTCATTACTTCGCGAGTAAAAAGAGCCAGTTGTGTTTTGCAAAAATTATATTTTCTGAAGCCGTGCTGACTATGTGTCAATAAATTGTTTTCTTCAAGTTACTTCATAACGTTCAAATACAGTATATGTTCCAAAACCCTACCACAAATCGATGTTGGTGATATGGGCTGGTAATTCAGTGGATTAGTCCTAATTCCCTTTTTGGGTACTGGTGTGACTTGAGCAATTTTCCAGTCTTTAGGTACGGATCTTTCTGTGAGCGAACAGTTGTATATAACTGCTAAATATGGAGCTATTGTATCAGCATATTCTGAGAGGATCCTGACTGGTATACAATCTGGACTGGAGGTCTTGGCTTTATTAACCCTAGAAACATCAAGGTATTTTAGGTTACATGGAGCACCAACGAAGGGCAAATTTTGCCCATGTTACAATAAGTTGTTAATCTTGTAATTTGTTGTAATATGTATTTATATTATATAATTCTGTTTCCATTGAGATATTAGTTTAACATGAAATAGTGACAACATAATTGAAAGCTTAATTTTTTAACACTCATAGGGTGAATATAACAACCAAGAATGGTCAAATCTTGGTCAATGAAAGTTTGTGTAAAGAAGATAAGAAGGTTTGTAATTGAATACAAAGGCTCTCTAAGGTTTCTATTCACTCTTTGATCTATTAACTGAATAATGCAGCTTTGTCACCGAGAGAAAGTTTCAAAAACAGAAATGAAAATACTTGCTAAAATACATGTTATTGTACATTGAAAACTCCCGGAAAACACTTTTCACTTGGAGAGAGTATTTTCACTTACAGATGACATTTACCTCCTGCACACAAAATGGTTGATTCTGAATGAGTCTTACACAGATGGCGCCCACAGCTTCCACATGTTAACTTGGTTTTTGTGATGATGTACTTGCTTTCCGGTTACTTGCATTCTTCAAGCATAATTAGCACCTTTCTTTCCTAGTTGGTTCTTTATTTGCAGCAATTTTGTTTACCTCTAGTTTCTTTCCTAGGATATCTCCCATTGCACAAGAATAGGCAACTGGAGTCCTTTCAAATCCATGGCTCGCTCTTCTACGTATGATTCCAAAAGTTTGTGGCCTAATTCATGGAGATACAGTTTTCTGGCATTCGGTTTCCCTTCATTCCATTTAGGCGCATTCATGTTGAACAGAGTGTATGAGTTAACTGCACCTATATCAGGAAGGCTGTAGAACATTGACAGTGACCACCTTCTCATACCCCTTTTTGTAGATTATGTCCTAACCATTTGAGCTACGGCATCCACTCCTCCCTTAGTGGAATTATAGTACAGGTTTACGTGTGTTTTCTTTTTTGGTGTATCAACATGTACTCCTGCATTACAATGTTGTGTAGACAACATCAACAGATTTTTCTTTGGTTTTTCCTTTGTGATGTAAGACACCACTGTTACTGGCGACTTCTTAGAAGACGGGTCTGTGAATGCTAATTTGGAATGTGAATAACTGAACACTTTTCTTTATTCAGGGTTAACTGCCACTTTTTGCACCATACAGATATCTCATCTAAATCATTTTGCAATTTGTTTTGGTCATCTGATGACTTTATGAGATGGTAAATGACAGCTTCATCTGAAAACAATCTAAGACAGCGACACATATTGTCTCCTACGTTGTTAATATAGATCAGGATCAATAGAGAGCCTATAACACTTCCTTGTGGAATGCCGAATATTACTGCTGTTTTACTCAATGATTTTCAATCTATTACTACGAAATGTGACCATTCTGACAGGAAATCATGAATCCAGTCGCACAACTGAGGTGATGTTCCATAGGCACACATTTTGGTTAGAAGACGCTTGTGAGGAACGGTGTCGAAAGCCTTCTGGAAATCTAAAAATATCGAATCAATTTGACATCCCCTGTCAGTGTCACTCATTACTTCGCGAGTAAAAAGAGCCAGTTGTGTTTTGCAAAAATTATATTTTCTGAAGCCGTGCTGACTATGTGTCAATAAATTGTTTTCTTCAAGTTACTTCATAACGTTCAAATACAGTATATGTTCCAAAACCCTACCACAAATCGATGTTGGTGATATGGGCTGGTAATTCAGTGGATTAGTCCTAATTCCCTTTTTGGGTACTGGTGTGACTTGAGCAATTTTCCAGTCTTTAGGTACGGATCTTTCTGTGAGCGAACAGTTGTATATAACTGCTAAATATGGAGCTATTGTATCAGCATATTCTGAGAGGATCCTGACTGGTATACAATCTGGACTGGAGGTCTTGGCTTTATTAACCCTAGAAACATCAAGGTATTTTAGGTTACATGGAGCACCAACGAAGGGCAAATTTTGCCCATGTTACAATAAGTTGTTAATCTTGTAATTTGTTGTAATATGTATTTATATTATATAATTCTGTTTCCATTGAGATATTAGTTTAACATGAAATAGTGACAACATAATTGAAAGCTTAATTTTTTAACACTCATAGGGTGAATATAACAACCAAGAATGGTCAAATCTTGGTCAATGAAAGTTTGTGTAAAGAAGATAAGAAGGTTTGTAATTGAATACAAAGGCTCTCTAAGGTTTCTATTCACTCTTTGATCTATTAACTGAATAATGCAGCTTTGTCACCGAGAGAAAGTTTCAAAAACAGAAATGAAAATACTTGCTAAAATACATGTTATTGTACATTGAAAACTCCCGGAAAACACTTTTCACTTGGAGAGAGTATTTTCACTTACAGATGACATTTACCTCCTGCACACAAAATGGTTGATTCTGAATGAGTCTTACACAGATGGCGCCCACAGCTTCCACATGTTAACTTGGTTTTTGTGATGATGTACTTGCTTTCCGGTTACTTGCATTCTTCAAGCATAATTAGCACCTTTCTTTCCTAGTTGGTTCTTTATTTGCAGCAATTTTGTTTACCTCTAGTTTCTTTCCTAGGATATCTCCCATTGCACAAGAATAGGCAACTGGAGTCCTTTCAAATCCATGGCTCGCTCTTCTACGTATGATTCCAAAAGTTTGTGGCCTAATTCATGGAGATACAGTTTTCTGGCATTCGGTTTCCCTTCATTCCATTTAGGCGCATTCATGTTGAACAGAGTGTATGAGTTAACTGCACCTATATCAGGAAGGCTGTAGAACATTGACAGTGACCACCTTCTCATACCCCTTTTTGTAGATTATGTCCTAACCATTTGAGCTACGGCATCCACTCCTCCCTTAGTGGAATTATAGTACAGGTTTACGTGTGTTTTCTTTTTTGGTGTATCAACATGTACTCCTGCATTACAATGTTGTGTAGACAACATCAACAGATTTTTCTTTGGTTTTTCCTTTGTGATGTAAGACACCACTGTTACTGGCGACTTCTTAGAAGACGGGTCTGTGAATGCTAATTTGGAGGAATACAGCTCTCTGCCTGCTGTCATCTTAAGTTCCTGCGGTACATGCTTTCTGTTTCATTTGAATGTCCCAACAAGTGGAAGTTTGTAGTCTTCATAGAGAATGTGCGCCAACTCCACAGAAGTTTAGAAGCAGTCAGTCATGACATTGTAGTCTGTATTCTTTATTGGCTCCACCAGTCTCTTCACAATCTCAAGAGGACCTCGTTCACTGGCAGGACTACTGTATTTTCCAGTATATACTTCCATTTGCATTATGTATCGTTCAGTTGCACTACAAAGTATTCTGACTAATATTTCACATTTTCCAAGTTTGTTTTTGAGGAAAACTTTGAAAAGACAACGACCTCTGAAAAGACACAACCTTCATAAATTATATTCTCAGGTCCACTTCTGAAGTACCGTGGGAATATTCCATTCAATACTTCAAATACTTCACGCAGCAGTGCAAATTTGGCACTTACACGTCTTTCTGACCTGGTGCCTTTATCATCAAAGCGAAGAAGTTCCAATAGCTGATATTCTCTTGTCTTACCCATAGTTCCTCCATAAATTGCTCTTCCCTATAAATTTGACCATAAATCAGATAAAGAAATATTGGTGTCCCGGTAAACTCCCATTAGAATTAAAATTCCCATCAATGCATATATTTTAGAATCGCTAACAGGAATAGGTTTTTGTGGTGTCACCGCCAGACACCACACTTGCTAGGTGGTAGCCTTTAAATCGGCCGCGGTCCGGTAGTATACATCGGACCCGCGTGTTGCCACTATCAGTAATTGCAGACCGAGCGCTGCCACACAGCAGGTCTAGAGAGACTTCCTAGCACTCGCCCCAGTTGTACAGCCAACTTTGCTAGCGATGGTTCACTGACTTCTACGCTCTTATTTGCCGAGCCGATAGTTAGCATAGCTTTCAGCTACGTTATTTGCTACAACCTAGCATGTACCATAAAGAGCAACATTCTCCAGTAATGGATTAAAGTTAAGTATTCCACCAGCTACGTCCATTTTTCTCAATTCTAATTCCATTGTCATGTTCCAGGCCTCCTGCCAGCCTGCGTGAGGTAAAACGTGTGAATTTCGGCCTCCTTTAACAATACGGTGTTGGCCCTCCTGCCAACCACAACATTGGCAACGAGAGTGAAAGTGTACTTATCTACAATACCCTGATTTACTTGTGTAATGGCTTCGCCACAATCTCCAGATGTACTGTACGAATTTTATTGCTTACAGAATCAGCAGACGCACGCCTTACTGGATGCCCTTGGACAGCTTGTCCAGGGTCAACGTGCGATGCAAAATGATGCGGCAGCAGTCGCTCCACCGCTAACACAGCCACAACACGCTGTTGCACCCACTTTTCAACCTTTTGATGCTGCACTGGAAAGCTGTACGGAGTGGTCATGCCAATTTGGATTCCATCTCGCAGCCTACAGAATTCAAGCGGCAGCCTTTTCTCCTTTCATCTGTCGGGGTTCAAATGTACCGTGTGATAATCACATTATTTCTCTGATTCGACGTAGCGACTCTGTCCTACAAAGAAATTTTGCCTGCATTAGATGCATATTTCAAAGAATCAGACAATGTAGGTGCGAAAAGGTATACCTTCTTTCGTACAAAATGTACGGCAGGTCGGACTAATCGGAAGTGGGTTGCAACCTTGCAAGGCCTTACTAGGGATTGTGCTTTTGAGTGTCAATGTGGACTCCCTTATTCAGATACTATGGTACGTGATGCAATTGCACAGAACGTTTCTGATGTTCGTATAAGGGAACAGATTTTGAAACTAGTCCATCCCTCCCTTCAACGAGTGATGGACATATTGGATCGGTAGGACACACTTGACTTTGCTCAGGAATCATTTGAAACTTTGCCAGCAGTGTGTCAGGTTAACCGGCCCACCGGGCGAGCTTCATGGAGCAGTAAACAGCCCTCGCGCCCGGCCGTGCCACTGCCGCCAGGCTCTCAGCCATGCGTACCGCACCGGCAAACAAATGCAGTGATCAAATCGCCAGAAAAAGCTCAGATCGGAAGCTCAAAACCGTTCCAGGCACTTTGCTTCGCGCCCGAATCGGAATAAAACCGAGGATACTCAGGCTCGCAAAACTTCGCCCATGGAAGTTCATGTAGTTCATTCCACTCCATCCAGTGCCACTCTCTCTAACAGTGACTGTGTTTGTCCTAAAAATAGTGTGCGTCCACATCGCCGGAACTCCTGTCATGTCGCAAGTGATTATGTACCAGTGTCAGTTCACGTTGCAAGAGACAGTCGCTCTTGTCATCAGCATGAGAATAAACTTTTTGTGGACTTGGACATTAATGGCAAAGTGATACCATTCCAGCTCGATACCAGAGCTGCAGTTTCACTGATCAATCAAGACAGTTACAAACTGCTGGGCCTACCTACATTGCGTGCCACAAATGTTAAGTTATCTAGCTATTCTGGTCAAGCGATCCCTGTGTTAGGACAATGCAGGCTTCTTGCAACATACAAAGGACAAACAAAACTTGTGTTATTTTACGTCCTTCGTTCTTATTCTGCAGTGAACTTGTTTGGTTTCGATTTATTTCAGTTGTTTAACTTGTCTATAGTGAACCAGACTGTGCCTTCAGACAGTGTTTCTCGTCTATGTAGAGAATTTGCAGACATTTTTACACTTGGCCTCGGTTGCACTAAGAACTATAAAGCACATTTGGAACTGAAAGTAAATGCGCAACCGAAATTTTCCAGAGCGCGCAATGTTCCCCACGCATTGCGTGATGAGGTCGCAAAAACATTACACGATTTGGAATCACAAGGTGTAACTGAACGTGTGCAGGCTTCTCTCTGGGCATCACCCTTAGTAATTTTACCAAAACCTTCTGGAACGTTGAGACTTGGTGTAGACTTCAAGGCAACAGTGAATCCACACTAGTGATTGCAACTTTTCCTTTACCTCGCCCGGAAGATCTTTTTGACAAACTGTGCCCTGGTAAATATTTTTCGAAGTTGGACCTAGCAGATGCGTACTTGCAAATACTGGTAGACAAAGAATCTCAGCGCGTTTTGGTGGTTAACACGCATCTTGGTTTGTATCAATTCAAACGACTGCCATTCAGGTGTGCATCCGCCCCTGCATTGTTTCAGCAATATCTACAAACTGTTTGTGCGTCAGTCCCTACTGCAGAAATTCATTCGCTGGTCTATTTTCCTCTCGCAGTACCGCTACGATATCTTGTATCGGTCCACTGCTAAGCACAGAAACGCCGATGCGTTGTCCCACTTGCCTGTTGCTGAGGATAGGGCATTCGATTCCTCCGAACTTGCTTGCTTGTTCATTGATGCGGAAACCGATGATGTGGTCAAATCGTTTCCAATTGATTTTCGTCGTGTAGCTACAGCCACAGCTGCTGACACTGTCCTTGCTCCCGTTCTGCATTTTGTTGCTACACAATGGCGCTTGTCAAAGTCACAGATCGGGGACCCGTTGGTTCGCCAATTTTTTGCTCACAAGGAGAGACTTTTTGTACGACGTGGTGTTTTGCTGTTGCATTCTGATAATGATCAGTCCAGGGTCGTGGTACCACGTTCGTTAAAGTCCTTAGAGCTTCTCCACCAGGGACATTCGGGTATAGTGAGAACGAAATAACTTGCTCGTCAGCACTGTACTTGGTTTGGAATCGATGCCGCGATTACGAATATGTGCTCTTCTTGCATGGTGTGTATCGAACAACACTCAGCACCACTGCGGAAATTGTTTGCATGGCCAAAAGCCATTTCCCCTTGGCAATGCTTACACATCGATTTTGCTGGTCCATTCTGGAATGCTCGATGGTTGGTTGTGGTAGATTCATTCAGTAATTTTCCTTTTGTTGTCCGGATGTCTTCCACGACGTCATCTTCCACCATCCACGCGTTATCCGCTATCTTTTGCATTGAAGATTTTCCACAGACTATTGTTTCCGACAATGGTCCACAATTCATGTCCGCAGAATTTCAGTCATTCTGCAAGGCCAATGGTATTCAACATCTGACGTCCACGACGTTTTCGCCACAGTCAAACGGTGCCGCTGAACGATTGGTCCGGACTTTCAAGTCACAGATGTTGAAGTTAAAAGAGTCGCATTCTCGGGAGGATGCGTTATTGCTCTTTTTGTCCTCGTATCGCTCTCAGCCTCGAGATGGTCGCTCGCCGGCTGTCGTCATCATCGAACCTTGATGTCTTTGCTACATCCGCCACATCAGGTTCCTGTGCAGTGGCAGACACCTGCTTTTGCTCCAGGTGACGTTGTCTACTATTGCCACTATCAAGGTTCACGGCGTTGGCTCGAAGGGCGCATACTTCGCTGCCTCAGATGCACTATGTATCTTGTTTTGGGGGCCTCTGGTGAGGTGCTTCGGCATCTCAATCAGCTGCACCTCTGTCATCGCACAGGATCTGCTGCTTGCCGTCTGCTTTCAGCGACGGTGCCATCCAGTCAGTGCCCTGGGGACCCATCTACTGGCTCGCCTCAGCCCCAGGTGTTACCGACGCTGCCTTTCATTTTGCCCCATGGTGACGCGCCGCCGCCACTGCCTGTTCTCCCACCGGGGATGCCCACAGTGGACGCGTCGCTGCAACAGTCGGGAGCCTCCCTAGGTCACGCGCCGCCGATCGCTTTCCGTGACCAGTTGTCTTCTGACATGGAACACTTGCCCTCTCCGGACCATATGTCGTCTTCGCCCGCCGGGTGCCCAGGCCCAATGGAGGTCAACCCTTCGGCCCCTCCCGTTTCTCTACAGGCGTAAACACCGCGTGTTGGCGTGCACCCTAGAACAGGTTTTCAGGCATTTCCTAGCTCCCTGCAGTCCGAATGGCAGGGTGCGGGTGGCACAGCCTCGCCTGTTGTTAGGCTCCCCACCTCGCAACATACATCAACATGGGGTCTTCCCCACGGCGGGCGGAAGCCTTATTCCACAAACGTACCCCGATTTGGGGGGGAGGAATGTGGTATCACCACCAGACACCACACTTCCTAGGTTAACTGCACCTATATCAGGCAGGCTGTAGAACATTGACAGTAACCACCTTCTCATACCCCTTTTTGTAGATTATGTCCTAACCATTTGAGCTACGGCATCCACTCCTCCCTTAGTGGAATTATAGTACAGGTTTATGTGTGTTTTCTTTTTTGGTGTATCAACATGTACTCCTGCATTACAATGTTGTGTAGACAACATCAACAGATTTTTCTTTGGTTTTTCCTTTGTGATGTAAGACACCACTGTTACTGGCGACTTCTTAGAAGACGGGTCTGTGAATGCTAATTTGGAGGAATACAGCTCTCTGCCTGCTGTCATCTTAAGTTCCTGCGGTACATGCTTTCTGTTTCATTTGAATGTCCCAACAAGTGGAAGTTTGTAGTCTTCATAGAGAATGTACGCCAACTCCACAGAAGTGTAGAAGCAGTCGGTCATGACATTGTAGTCTGTATTCTTTATTGGCTCCACCAGTCTCTTCACAATCTCAAGAGGACCTCGTTCACTGGCAGGACTACTGTATTTTCCAGTATATACTTCCATTTGCATTATGTATTGTTCAGTTGCACTACAAAGCATTCTGACTAATATTTCACATTTTCCAAGTTTGTTTTTGAGGAAAACTTTGAAAAGACAACGACCTCTGAAAAGACACAACCTTCATAAATTATATTCTCAGGTTCACTTCTGAAGTACCGTGGGAATATTCCATTCAATACTTCAAATACTTCACGCAGCAGTGCAAATTTGGCACTTACACGTCTTTCTGACCTGGTGCCTTTATCATCAAAGTGAAGAAGTTCCAATAGCTGATATTCTCTTGTCTTACCCATAGCTCCTCTCTAAATCGCTCTTCCCTATAAATTTGACCATAAATCAGATAAAGAAATATTGGTGTCCCGGTAAACTCCCATTAGAATTAAAATTCCCATCAATGCATATATTTTAGAATCGCTAACAGGAATACGTTTTTGTGGTGTCACCGCCGGACACCACACTTGCTAGGTGGTAGCCTTTAAATCGGCCGCGGTCCGGTAGTATACGTCGGACCCGCGTGTTGCCACTATCAGTAATTGCAGACCGAGCGTCGCCACACAGCAGGTCTAGAGAGACTTCCTAGCACTCACCCCAGTTGTACAGCCGAGTTTGCTAGCGATGGTTCACTGACTTCTACGCTCTCATTTGCCGAGACGATAGTTAGCATAGCTTTCAGCTATGTTATTTGCTACGACCTAGAAAGGCGCCAGTATTCGTACTATTGATATTGTGAATCATGTACCATAAAGAGCAACGTTCTCCAGTAATGGATTAAAGTTAAGTATTCCACCAGCTACGTCCATTTTTCTCAATTCTAATTCCCTCACTCCAGCCTGCGTGAGCTAAAATGCGTGAATTTCGGCCTCCTTTAGCAATACGCTGTTGGCTCTCCTGCCAACCACAACAGTTTTCTCATCTTGGCAGTTGTTCTTGACTGGAATTCAGGATCAGGAATATTTACTTCATCTTCTTTAGTGAAGAAGTTTTGGTAAACAGTGTTTAGTAACTCTGCTTTAGTGGCACTGTCATCAGTGACTTCACCGTTGTTATCGCTCAGTGAAGGTACTGATTGTGTCTTGCCACAGGTGTCCTTTATGTATGACCAGAAAGTCTTTAGGTTTTCTGCCAGATTATGAGTCAGAATTCAATTGTGGAAATTATTAAAAGCATTTCACTTTGAAGTACGTCCTTTATTTCGAACTTTTGCAAAATTTTGCCACTCTTGGGGAGTTTGCATTCTTTTAAATCTGGCATGCTTTTTTCGCTGCCTCTGCAACAGCGATCTGGCCCATTTTGTGAACCATGCGGGATCAGTACCATCACTTATTAATTTACGTGGTATATATATCTCTCAGCTTCTGTCGATACTATCTCTTAAAAAAATATTGTAGAAAAAAAGCAAACTGGTGCTTTTCATTTACCACTCCAATACTTTTCTACACTTACATGATCAGATCGGAATGAGTGAAGGCTGTCTCTTAAAAAGGTGTTAAAAACACTTTTATCAGCTTTTTTTAAATATATATACTTTGCATTTCTTTTTGGTGGTTGTAGGTGTTATGGTATTCAGCCTAACAGCAACTGCCTTGTGGTCGCTAAGCCCTGTATTCATCACAATACTCACTATTTGTCCAGGATTATTTGTTGATAAGAGGTCAAGTATGCTTTCGCAACCATTTATGGCTAGAGTGGGCTCATGAACTAATAGTTCAAAATAATTTTCTGAGAAAGCATTCAGTACAATTTCTGATGATGTTTTATACCTGCTGCCAGCTTTAAACGTATAATTTTTCCAGCATATCGAGAGGAGATTGAAGTCACCACCGACTATAATTGTATGAGTGGGATACCTATTTGAAATGAGACTCATGTTTTCTTTGAACTGTTCAGCAGCTATACCTTGTGAGTCAGGGGTCAGTAAAACGATCCAATTAATAGTTTAGTCTGATTGTCAGGTATAACATCTACCCACACTATTTTGCAGGAACTATCTACTTGAATTTCACTACAAGGCAAACTACTTCTGACAGAAATAAATACTCCATTGTCAATTGTATTTAATCTATCCATCCTGAACACTGTTAGATCATTTGAAAAAATTTCAGCTGAACTTATTTCTGGCTTTAGTCAGCTTTCTGTACCTATAACTATTTGAGCTTCAGTGCTTTCTATTAGGGCTTGGAGCCCTGGTTCTTTCTCAACACAGCTATGACAATTTACAACTACAATACCAATCATTTCTACAAACCTTACTGTGTTTTACCTGCCTCCATTTATATGGATGCCCTTTCTGTGGTTCCCTGAGACCCTCTAACCTTAAATATTACCCAGTCCCTTCCACAGGAATCTGCAGCCTACATGGTCACAGAACTGCCTGAGCCTCTGGTTCAGACCCTCCACTTGTCTCTGCACCAAAGGACCACAGTAAGTTCTATTGATGATGCTGCAGATGGTGAGCTCTGCCTTAATCTCAGAAGCAAGGCTGACAGTCTTTATCATTTCTGCTAGCTGCCTGAAAACAGAGAGAATCTCCTCCGATCCAAAGTGACACACATCATTGCTACCGATATGAGTCACCACATACTCTGCACTCTTCATGGCATCTGGAAGCACCTTCCCACATCCAGAATGACTCCCCCCAGTACACATGGAGTGCACACTGGCTCCCTTCACCTCTTTGGCAACCATGTTCCTAAGGAGCCCCATTATGCACCTAATGTTGGAGCTCCCAACTACCAGCAAACCCACCCTATATGAATGCCCAGACCTTGGGGGCTGAGAAGCTTCCTCTGGAACAGGGTGGATGACCACATCTGGCTTACAGACATCGTCAGCCACAGAAAACACTGGAACCGGTTCGTCAAA
Source organism: Schistocerca gregaria (assembly GCF_023897955.1). Taxonomy (NCBI): domain Eukaryota; kingdom Metazoa; phylum Arthropoda; class Insecta; order Orthoptera; family Acrididae; genus Schistocerca; species Schistocerca gregaria. The sequence goes on along the minus strand of NC_064921.1, from coordinate 797,842,122 downwards.
TGAACCGGGAAGGCCCTACAATGTGCTGTGTTGCCTACTTTTGAAGAAAGCTCTTTGGCTGAAAGCTCACATTTAGCTGTCTTTTTGATGATCCTCTTTGCAACTCAAGATCCCCTCTATATGGAGAATAACAATGTGTTCTTTTCATAATACCGTCATTATTCCATCCTGGATTTTCCATTGTTTCATTTTCTATGAAGAGTATTCAAAAAATAAGTGTCATTTGGTGCCTATAAACAGAGTGTTTACAAAAGATTTTATCAAGTTCTGGACATTGGTATTTCAGAACGTATTACAAACAAAATAGTGAATGATACATTGTATGGAAAGTATATTTTCAAGTTTCTTACAAATTTTCTAGGTGCTCTCCTCATGTTACAACAACAAACATCTACCAGTATGCAGTAGTCAAGTTCAAACGATACACATTTGAGCGTGTCCGTATCAATGTAAACCGGCACAGGAGTGATGTAATCCTGGAGTTCAGCGAATGTTGCAGGTGAAAGTGGTACATAAACATTGTCTTCAAGTAACTCCAAAGAAAAAAATCACAAACTGTGAAATCAGCAGATATGGGGCAACCTGAAAAGTGCCAAAGCTTCCTCAGAACAGTGTCCAATCTAGCAGTTTGGAAGTTCCTAGTTCAGACAGCAGCACACTATTCTATACCAATGAGGTGGAACTCTGTTTCATTGGAATATGAAGCTTGGGTAACAGCTACGTGTTTAGGAAAAAAGTAGTCCTGTTTCACATTTAGGTGTGTTGTCTCATCGCAGCTTTCCCTAGAAATAAGTAGGGCCTGTACACTTTGCTTCGTGAAACAGAACTGAAGACATTCACCTTTGGAGAGTTTCTTTCAATCTCCACTGCAACAGTAGGATTTGTCATACCAGCTGTGATGGTGTTGGGACAATTCACTTGACCATTTATCTGGAACATCCCTATTATCACTGAAAATAAGCTAAGGTGCAAACTCATCATCTTCCAACGCTGCCTGGAAAATTTCAGAGGTGACTCACAGTGAAACCAGCAAAGACATAAACAAAACTTTACAATAAGCTTTTTTCTTTCATTATTAGTACACTTGCATGGGCATTATGTATTTGATACTATAAGACATCAAAACCCAATTAGTTATTTGTAAATATCCTATATATTCATTAGAAAATGATTTTACTGGATGTTTTAGTTTCCTACAAACCTACTTCACTTTTTTACATAGTTGTTATTCACTTCTATGTAATTTTCATCATGTTGCATCAGACTCTTCAATCCATCTCCATAGAAGTTCTATACCTAAGAATGACAAGGTTAGTCCTAAGATTCATGTTACCCGGAAACTGTTGCACATCAAAACATTGTTTCAAGTGTAACAAGAGGTAACAGTCATGGGGTGCAAGGCAGTTACTGTAGAATTGGTGACTGAAAGGTTTCTAACACAAATGCTGAATCTTAAGCATTTTGGCACCCAACTGACACAGTAGTTGCTATAACCAAATTTTTCCATGAAAACTGTGTAAATAGTGTTGCGCTCAGCCAAAGCACAAATCATCATCGCTCACTGATCATATTGCAGTTATTGTTCATTTTCTGGGTGATTCAAGTCTGGCTACAGGCCCAGCCATTCCATTCTTCATCACGAACATTTTTAAAACCACTTTGAAAGTCTCAACAACACTGTCTAATATTTCCATCACCCATCACGACAAGTCCATAAATAGGGCATAACTCTCCATGAATTTGAACAGACAAAGATAAAACTACATCATGCAATTTGTGACCAGCTGGAGCAATGATGTTTGTAGTTATTTTTGTCAGTTTTTACTTGCATTAAAACCAGTACTGAATATAAACGATGACTTCTGTTGCTTCATAAATGTAATTTTATTCTGAGCTACCAACATTTTTTTATGCAAACAGCCCTTAAATTTTGAAGGTGCCTCATACGTGAAACTTATTTAAATGATGTGATGTAATGATTACACACATACCTGAACAATGCCTTCAGGTTCTCAGGCAGCTCTGTCCTGCCAGCATATCCAGGATTCATGGTGACAAACATGCCAACTGTTGGCACAAGTGCTATTTCCTGGCCCATGAAGCTAAAAGTTTTTTTGGTACCTTTTATGGCATCAAGTACGGATTTCACCTGCACTGCTACTACAGATAATACTTCCACTGAAATTCGGTTGAATTCATCAAAACAACCCCAAGCTCCAGTTTGTGCAAGGCCTTTGTAGATGTTGCCACATGACTGCATGGACACAGAAGGCAAAGTAGATAAAACAACAAGTTAAGTCACAATTATATACAATATCTGTTACCACTGCTAGTTCTTAAACTCTCTCATAAACTTACCTTGTAATCCATCTGTTCAGAGCAGTTGAACACATATACCATAACACCCATGGCCCTCCCTAAGTCTTTTGTGGTCTCTGTCTTCCCAGTACCAGCTGGTCCTGCTGGGGCACCTCCCATTGTCAAATGCAAGGACTGCAGAAACAAAGTCTCAAATACCATGATTTAAAACACAGTGAAGGAATACATTTACCAGTATCCAAACAAATAGCTGACTTAATGATAATCTGCACATCCTACATTAAATGATATTACAAGAACATGAACCATTGGCTAATTTATCCAACTTTGTTGTCCTGAAAAAATTTTTTCGGCAATATTTGCTGATTAGTGTGGGGTGGTCCCTAACTACAAGAGGCACTCGAATGAAACCAAGACATGTGGAAAAAAAAGTAAGTAAACTGTTTATGATTTCAAAAGTAATCACTATAACTATTAACACAACCCAACTGTTAGACAAGAAGGCCAATATCTTCATGGAGAAGTGTTTTTGGTCGCCTAAGGAACCGTGATTGTACCCAGGCAGGCACCTCTTCATTCAAGGCAAATCAATGGCTACAAATGTCTTTCTTCAGGGTTCCAAAAATATGTCTGTCACATAAGGACAGATGAGGACTCTATGGGGGATGTGTGAAGGTATCCCAGTGAAACTTCTGCAGTGTAGTCAAAGCAACTTTGGAAACATGTGGGCAGTTTTCCAACATTTGAATTATTCTTGATTTGTGAATTTTGAAGTTAATGAAATTGTAGCATCAACTCTTTCCCCTTCAAAGATGAGTGGCACGCAACATTATGAATTTTGTTTTCCGCTCTGATGTTGAGCCTCATATGATATGACTTTTCATGATCTCAAATCTGACTGTTCTAGGCATAAATGCTGTGTAGCACTGCCGTCTAAGGAAACCTATTTTAACCTGGTGTCAAACTGTAGCAGATGTTTTGAAAGAAATGTTGTAATTATTACATTCAAGTTAGTAGGTGCAAAATGGCTAGTTCTTCACACAGAATCCTTTCTGAGGAAGTGACTGTAAAGCTTTGGGAGGAATGTCTAAATGAACACGAGTTTCCACATTTTTGAGAATGATAGCCTGCTCTTCACATCTCTTCCGTGTTTCAGTCTTCATCATTCCCTAAATAGCCTTTTGCTTCTGATCAGACTGCCTTTTTAAGCTATCATCAGTCAGAACTTCTGTCTTAGTAATTACTTTTTGATGCAGACTTTCATAAATCTTAACATATTCTATAAACCATGGAGTTGTTAATCTTTTCATTTTGAAAATTAGTCTTTTTAGAGTTATAATATAATTTTTAATGGCAGATGTGTTGTAGGAACTTGCCTTTGTGTTATCATGAAATCTGATTTTGACAGGTTCTTTGGAATACACATCTTAAAATTTTCCAAGAAGGTTGAAGAGGTATTTTTTCAGGCTATTACTTTTGCCCAGGGTTTACTGCTTACGATATTAGAAAAATTCATACAATTTTCCACAGAAAAACTTCTTTTATGTATACAACATGCTTTTGTTTCTTTCCATGGCACTGAGAGGATCTTGAGGACATAAGCACTGTGGTCAGATAGCCCTAACATGTATGTGTTATTTCTACTTCAGTAAGTCCTGTATTTGAAAATATGTTATGTAATGGTTATTTGAGGTTTGAATGTGAAAAAATAGGTTAAAGCAACAAAAGAGATTTAAGAACTGACCTTTCAGCTTACTTTCACTCATAAGATTTACACTGATCTCCCCACACACAAATTAGTGCCCCTTTCAGTAAATAGAATGGTTTTGAATTAGTGTTTGTTGTTGCTGTTGTTGTCTTCAGTCCTGAGACTGGTTTGATGCAGCTCTCCATGCTACTCTATCCTGTGCAAGCTTCTTCATGTCCAAGTACTTACTGCACCCTACATCCTTCTGAATCTGCTTAGTGTATTCATCTCTTGGTCTCCCTCTACGATTTTTACCCTCCACGCTGCCCTCCAATGCTAAATTTGTGATCCTTTGATGCCTCAGTACATGTCCTACCAACTGGTCCCTTCTTCTTGTCAAGTTGTGCCACAAACTCCTCTTCTCCCCAATTCTGCTCAATACCTCCTCATTAGTTATGTGATCTATCCACCTTATCTTCAGTATTCTTCTGTAGCACCACATTTCGAAAGCTTCTATTCTCTTCTTGTCCAAACTAGTTATCATCCATGAGCCTATAAGTTCATAGCTCTCCATGCTATTCTTGAAACTGAAAAATTCTTGTTCATCATAGTAAGAAAAAGGATTGCTCCCGGCACCACCAGCCCCACTCCTCTTTCTGTCATTGATTAAGAAATGCATATTGGTCAGCTAGGCAATTAAAGATTCTTATTGTTGGCCTCCCACCATATTTAATGTTGGATTTTCCTAAGTTTTTTTAAAGGGCTACAGTGTTATCAAGTGTAGAAAGCATAACCTGGTTATTCACTGAGTGTTGCACAACAAATACAGAATGATTTAAGATAAACTTTTTCACTGAACTTACCACTGAATACTGCCTGAACAGCTGGATTCCAAACAAACTGATTACCGATGAAAGCCTGCACATGGACCAGCTTTGTAAACTGAGAAATGTTCCACTGGCATAGTGATTATTTTCAAGATTAATCTTATTCTTTCTGATATCAGTAATCATGCCAATGAGGAACAAGCTACATAGCACACCCTTAGTCTCCAGCTGGTCATTGTCCTTTGCTGAATCTATTTCAAGTTTTAGATTACTCAAGAAGACTTTAGCTGCAGTGTCATTCAGCCTCAAAGGATTAAGGCTACCAGATTATTTCTTTGAAGCTCTGCAAGACCTTCAGCATCATGTTGTACTGTCACATTAAGAAAGCAATTACTATTCAGCATCATTACACGTGGAAAAAACATTCCACACTCTATGAATTACTAGAAAAACTTTTATTCAGTATTTTGATTGAGAATTTTTATTGCTAGTGACATTTTTTATTCAAACCAAGTAACAGTTATTTGTTGAACTCTAAATGTATTTGCAGTAACCAAGTAAAACACAAAAGCAATCCAAGTAACACAAATATGGCTTCATTCATTAATCTTTTTTATGAATAAAGCCATAAACAATAACGGAAATAAGCCTCTTGTGACTCCAGATGTAACAAGACACACAACAACTGATGTGAGCAGTAGAAGCCGGAAGAACATAGAGAGTGTCAGTCAGTGCTACTCCAAGTATATATAGGCGCAAGTCACTGCAGATGGTGCAGAGGAGACTGCACCATGGGCGCACCTCCCACAGGTGGCCTCCAGCGGCTGGCCCGCACTTATACAGTTAGCGGTTGATTGAAGCACACACACCCATTGACACCACACTTGCTGCACTCATGCTCACTCACACTAGTAGCAGGAAACAGCAGTATACTAACATTTAAGTCCTAGCCTTGCCTTTAGGTGATTACATTTCAAATTGATTAATACTCATAGATATTTCGAAGAGGCACTTCAATTTTACAGTGTAGGCTTTCATGGCTGGTGTTGACATCACTTAAAACTTCTGAGCTACTAGGTCATGGTCGATGTAAAACACTGTCTCCTAACATTTCCTCTCTGACTGCAGTTGACGTCCTTCAGAGGTAAAATGATGAACTGCCACTTTACCTCTGAAGATTTCTCCTGCAGTTGGAGAGGGAATGTTAGGAGGATGTTTTATACATTCATCAGGGCCTATTAGCCCAGAAGATTTAAGTGAGGCATTTCAATTAATAATCATTCAGAAGTAGGAATCTTCTGAATTGGTGACTATGAGAGGACTTTGGGAAAGATGGAATTTTGATGATTGAGGAGGATTATTTAGCCTTGAATGCACTTTTATATTCCTTTCTACATACTGTAATTAATACATGTCTTGTGATTTGTTTCATGCATTACTGGGGAGCAGAGGTGCGAGCACGGAACCAGAGCAGCCTCATCTAACACAAGCAACTTTCCTTCAGCAGCAGAAAAAGCAACAGCCAAGCACTTATTGCTATTATTTGACTGAAGTCCACCTGTACCATTTTGCAGGCACTCTCTTACTATTAGTGTTAGTTTTGTTTAACTTCATAATTAGTAGGCTTAGTAGATTAGTGTGCTCTGTTCCACCAAAAGTGAAATTTTGTGCACATATGATTAAATGTGTACTGAATATAGTTTACACTTGTCAAGTGTCATTAACAGGGGAACCATTTATTTTGAAGTAAGGTCCTGTGTTATTGTAATGACTCACTCTAAAATTTTTAAAATACAGCATGAGGAGGAATCACATATACAATCAATGTCAGAGGTTTCTGGTGTAGGTGAATCATTGGTATCAACATAGATAATAATGGATCCATTCACTGAAATTCAATTGAAACTGTTTGCTACCAATCAATCTGAGATGTCAAAGGCCTAATCTGAAATGTCGATCATAGTATCAGATACAGAACAGGCTCACACACAATTGTCGACCACATTACCACATATTATTATTATTATTCTCATGTCAGAAATATACAGGTACATGTACATATATTTTACACAGTTATGATTTAATTACTTTTGACCAAAACTTGGCCACTTCCAGTGCATTTTCTGTTGAAGATAATTTTCTGTACAGGAGACTGGGCACAATCGACACCGAAGCATGTGCCGAACTGTTTGTTTTTCTCCACAGGCATACTGAATATCATTTGGATCAGTATATCCCCACCTCATCTTGCCAAGTTAACTTTTGATCTTCTAAATCCAAATCTCAGTCTATTCAGGGACTTCCAAGTTGTCCATTCCCCATCATGGCCTGGAGGTAAAGCTTCAACAGCTCTTTTCCAACAAGGGGGAAGGTAGGTCATAGCCCACCATAGTAGTAACCTAGCTTTTTCAGCAGTGGTTCTAAGTTCCTCTGATGTCCTAAGGAAACTCTTCCGTGACTTCAGTCACTGTGGATGTGGTTCATGCCCAGACAGAGGATGGGTAATGTCCTGTTATGCTATCTTTCTTTTCTTGTTCGCAGCTATCTCTCTTCAAACAGGTGGTGGTGCTATTCCTGCGAGGTGGTAAAGCCATTTGACTGGAGTGGATTTAAAAGCAATGTGCTATAATTCTGCAGGTTTCGTTGAGAGCTACATCCACCTGTTTGGCATGAGTTGAATTTTACCAAACAGGAAAGGCATACTCTGCCACAGAATAGCATAGTACTATTGCAGATGTTCGGATTATTGCAGGTTGACTATCCCACTGTGATCCGGCCAGTTTCCATGGGAGACTAATCACTGTGTAAACTTTCTAACTGCATTTCATGCAGTGCTTTTTGAAAGTGAGAGATCTGTCAAGTGTCACTCCAAGGTATTTTGGAGTTTTGTAATGTTCCAGTTCGAAGCCTGACCACATTTTTTCAACATGCGAGTGGCTTCCTTGTGTCTCATAAGAAAAGCACACACTTGCATCTTTTGAAGGGTTTGGTTTAAGCTGGTTCTGTGTTGTAGTATCTGGAGAGATCTTCAAGAGCATTTGTGAGATTGTTCTTCACTGATCCAAAATCTGTGCTCTGGGTGGCTTGAGTGAGGACGTCAGCATATAAGAAGTTACTGGTGTTTGGAGCTGTAGGTTGGTTGTTTGTGTATATATTAAACAGAATTGGAGCCAAAACACTTCTTTGCAGGAAGTCAAACCAATCCGAATTATCCCAGAAAGCTGAGAATGTGGTTACAAAACAAGACTTAGAACCAGTGACTTTTCAAGTTTTGCGCATAGCTAAAAAGGCGGAAAAGCTTTTGAATGAGCTTGCACAACTGTGCCATACTCAAGGAAATTTTTCTAGTGAAATTTCAAAGCTTACTCAAGAATACAAGAACTGAGGAACAGGCAAGTTAATGCTGAACTGATTATAGATCGAACTGGGAATACTATCAATAACATTTCTTCTGGATGTAAGAGCTTATTGAAAGCAAATTTGAAGATCATAAGGGCAGATTTTGTACAAAATTAGATGACTGGGCTATGTAAGGAGACACATAGAAGATGCTATATCAAATCTGTCAGTCACTGATTTACCAATAAATGATCAATTTAAGCAGCAAAAAATCAAGGAGGCTAAAGAAAAGCTCAGTTCAGATTTTGTTCAATGGAGAGGTCATATTGCTCAGTTGGTCGAAAGAAAATGTGTTGCAGGACTTAGAGGAGTTCCAAGGGCATTATCACTCCAAAAGATTGTATAAACACTATGGATGAGAAACTGTTGAAACACCACCAGTTTCAGCCCTTTTTTTCCATCAGGTAAAAGGACAGCAAACCCGGTTGTTTTTATAAGAGGTTTCAGATGAGTATTGCCAAGAACATGGATCAAGATCTAAATAATTAGTTATGTCGCAGGCTACTTCCAAGGGGGTGCCTTTTTGTGGCCCACTAACATGATGGATGTCTGTGAAACATACAAAGAGTTAGTGGATAAAATTCTTGCAAAATACACGACAAGAGATGTACAGGAGTGATTACGAAAAGAAGGTACTTAATCCCGAGCCATTCTTATACTGAAAAGGTAATTTGAGGAAGAATTTGGAAAAATATATGAACAAAGCTTGACACTGGGAAGAACCAATTACGCACAAAGATCTGTTAAGGATACTGAAAGCCAAATTACCATTTGAAATCAAGACAGAAACTTATACATGTGAACAAAGAAAGTGTAAAAGACTTTATGTCCATACTTGATTCCACAAACTTAATTCAAGATTATTTTAAGTCGCAAGATGTGGAAAATAATGAAAAATTGCTAGGTCCAAGCAATCTGAAAGGATGAGCATATAACCCAGAACCATCATCCATATAATAATAACAATTACAATGAGAACAGACCAAATAGTTACAAAATAGTAAACAGACTGGCAATGGATCAAGCCTCCAACCAAATCAAGGGAGAAACACCCAATTGGAGAGAAGGATTAACTCATTTTATGATAACAATACAAACCAGAATCAACAACATTGGACTCTATCCATAATTTGGAGCCACGATCCCAGAACAGTAATCAGAACTGGAGGGAACCAACAATTGGTTGAAGATTACAGATGAACTCTGTGCAGAAGTCAATGAATGCAACAAGGTATATAAACTGGTACCAATTTCTGCAGTTAAGGCATGGCAGAAGGAATTCCTCGCAATATTATGTTGGATACCAGGGCATCAGTAAATGTGATCACAGGAACTTTCTTCAGTAACCTATTACAAATGAAGAATTTGCCAACATATCCGGTGAGTAACTACTGGATAGTTAGTGCAGTGAGCAGTCGGGCCCACCCAGTAAAATTACAGATGATGCTGCCTGTCAGAATGGAAAATGTAGCTTTTAATTGACCATTCCTAACAATGAATAAGGTCATCATCAGTAGTATACTGGGATTGAATGAGATTTATGGGAAGGACTGTAAATTAGACTTCTCAGCAGAAAAATTAAATATGAAGACTGACAGAACTGACAAACAACTAGACCTTTTACACATGGAGTGAAGAGCAATACTTCCAATGATAATGAGTTATGGAGACCAGTATCTGACGAAATCCAAAGGAAAAGGACCTAGCAGACTGGGAAGTTAATTTACTAGAGAAAGTCTAAAGGATGTTACAAGGGCCAAATCATCTTACTCCTGAACAGAAGAGTAAATTAGCCAATTTACTTAACCATTATTGTCAAGTTTTCTGAGAGAAACAAAAAAATAGCGTGGGATGTAATAAAGCCTTCAAACAGCTCATACTGCAACTTGCTTTTATCAAACCTTCGAACAGCTCATACTGCAAATCGCTCCAAGTCATATCAAAAGCTCGTGGGAAGGTCTGATTTGTCCTCAATGCCAGGTTATCAATACTATCACAGTTCCAGTTACAACGCACCCAGAAACCATAGACACAGTCATCTAAAAAGTTCAATGGTATAAAGTACTTATCTGGCACAGATACACTACGTGATCAAAAGTATCTGGACACATGGCTGAAAATGACTTACAAGTCCATGGTGCCCTCCATCCTTTATGTTGGAATTCAATACGGCATTGGCCCACCCTTAGCCTTTATGACAGCTTCCACTCTCATAGACATACATTCGATCAGGTGCTGGAAGTCTTCTTGGGGAATGGCAGCCCATTCTTCATGGAGTGCTGCACTGAGGAGAGGTATCGATGTTGGTCGGTGAGGCCTAGCACAAAGTCGGCATTCCAAAACATCCCAAAGGTGTTATGCAGGATTCAGGTCAGGACTCTGTGCAGGCCAGTCCATCACAGGGATGTTATTGCCATGTAACCACTCCACCACAGGCCATGCATTATGAAGAGGTGCTCGATTGTGTTAAATGATGCAATTGCCATCCCTGAATTGCTCTTCAACAGTGGGAAGCAAGAAGGTGCATAAAACAGTTATGTAGGCCTGTGCTGTGATAGTCCACACAAAACAACAAGTTACGCAAGTCCCCTCTATGAAAAACACGATCACACCATAACGCCACTGCCTCCGAATTTTACTTTTGGCGGATGACGTTCACTGGGCATTCGCCATACCCACACCCTGCAATCAGATCTCCACATTGTGTTGTGTACCATGATTCGTCACTCCACACTATGTTTTTCCACTGTTTACTCATCCAATGTCTATGCTCCTTACACCAAGAGAGGTGTCGTTGGGTATTTACCAGCGTGATGTGTGGCTTACGAGCAGCTGTTCAACCATGAAATCCAAGTTTTCTCACCTCCTGCCTAACTGTCATAGTACTTGCAGTGGATCCTGGTGTAGTTTAGAATTCCTGTGTGATGGTCTGGATAGATGTCTGCCTATTACACATTATGACCCTCTTCAACCATCGGCGGCGGTCTCTTGTCAGTCAAGAGACAACGTCAGCCTGTACGCTTTAGTGCTGTACATGTCTCTCCATGTTTCCACCACACTATCGCATCAGAAACAGTGGACCTAGGGATGTTTTGGACTGTGGAAATCTTGTGTATGGACGTATGACACAAGTGACATCCTATCACCTGACCACGTTCAAAGTCTGTGAGTTCCATGGAGCACCCCTTCTGCTCTCTAGCAAAGTCTAATGACTACTGAGATTGCTGCTATGGAGTACCTGGCGGTAGGTAGCAGCACCATGCCCTAATATGAAAAATGTATGTTTTTACGGTTGTCTGAATACTTTTGATCACATAGTGTATGTGCCCTTCCTACTTGCAAGTAAGCCTGGGACAGTCTTCATGAAAATACACCACCTTCTTATATGGCAGATGCAGTTATCAATTTAAAGTTATGCTGTTTGGACTTAATATGAGCTCAGGCATGTTTATTTTCGTACTGGACTATGTTCTAGAGCCATCACTACAATACTGCTTGACACTGTTTGTTGCTCTTTTAATTGCCACCTCAATTAGGGAAGAACATCGGTAACTTATAAGTAAGGTGCTAGATAAGTTTCAAAAAGCAGAAGTCACCGCCAGTTTCCAGAATTCCCATTCTGGGCTTGAAAGGATTAAGTTTCTCAGATTTACGTTAGATTCCAAAGACATTTTACCCGATGCAGAAAAGGGAAGGGCAATCAAGAATTTTCCATCACCTAGAACCAAGAGATAACTAAAAGGATTCCCAGGGCTTCCATCATTTTTCCGCATTTCTGTTGTACCTATCTGCATCTCAGCATCTCTGCTATATGGTGTGTGGTAACCATCCTTTTCATAACACTGTCATTATTCCACCCCAAACTTTCCATTGTTTGAAACATGGAAAGACATATACAAACTGCAAGGACACATGTAAAAATTTTGAAATTTTCTTGGAAATATTCTCAAATTATTTCAATATTTCTTTCCGGTAAAAAAATCAACACTAATAAAAGAAATTTTCTTGGCTGACAACAGGCATTAAAATATCTTGTGCTGAAAAGAAAAGACCTAATGAAATTTCAAAAACACAAAATGTTACTAGAGAATTTCTGGTTTATTTCAAGAATTATAAGACAGTGCTTCACAAAGTCATAAAAGAAGATAAAAAATGGCAAATGATCACCACACAATAACCGCTGGGAACAAAATGAAAGCCATGAGAAAGATAATCAAATAGCGAGTAGGAAATGAGGCCCCACCTCCCCCATATGTAAATTGCCATCTAGACAAAATGCCAAACAAATTACAAACACAGAAAAAGTAGCTAGTGCTTTTAATACATACTTTTCAAATATTAGTGAACAAATGCTCTGTGATATGAAATCTTCCAGTAAAAACTCTAACAGGTCACCAACAAATCCAAACAGAAACCCTGACTCTCTGTTTCTTCCCCCAAAAAACCCTAAAGAAATTATACTAGCAATTAGTTAGTTAAAAACAAAATCTTCAACAGGTATGGACGAAATTCCAGATATGTCATTAAAAATGCAGGTAACCTCATTCCAGTACCATTAACCCACCTTTTCTACAGTTCTGTCACAACTGTAACGTTTCATTCCTGCTTAAAGATAGCAAAACTTAAGCCACTGTTCAAAAAAGGTAAGGATGGAGATGTAGCCATCTATAGCCCTATTGCTTTGCTATTTGTATTTTTGAAAATACTAGAAAAACTTTTTAATAAAAGGTTTCTAGAGTTTCTAGAAAAGTGTAATGTATTATCCACAGCCAAACATGGTTTCCAGAAAGGCTGACCAATAGAAACAGGAATATTTGAATTTCTGAATCAAGTGCTCCAAAAAATTGATAGTGGAGAAAATTAACTGGCATATGCCTCGATCTGTCTTAGGCCCTTGAAATCATAGAACAATGCAGAAACTTGATAGTCTTGTTATCAGAGGTATACCTAACAACTGGCTTGGGCCATATCTTACAGGTTGCAAGCAGGTAATAGAAATACAATTTCAATAAACTCTATTTTGGTTACAAGGAAGTAAAGTATGGCACATCACAGGGGCTCAGTGCTAGGCTCCTCCTATTTCTGATATTATAAATGATGCAGCATTATCCAAACTGTGTCATAGCAGTATCCAGTTTGTACAGGGTGGATGAGAGGAAAAGCACATTCTTTGAACCGCTAGTATGTGGCAACAAGAGGAGGTACTGACCTTGAATGAATGTTGGCAGACTGCACATACAATGCAGTTTCAGTCACTATGGAGCATTGGAGCATAGAGCATTGTGTGTTCGTTGTCGAGCAGTACTTTAGAAACAATGATTTCATAGCCACGGTGCAACGGCTTTTCTGTCAAAATTTTAGAGTTGGACGTCGAGGTGCAATGCCAGACCAAAATACTGTACTACGATGGGCTGTAGCATTTAGAAGTACTGGATCTCTGATGAAAATGAAACCACCTGGTCTTCCTCATTCAGTTCGTACTCCAGAAAATGTAGACCGAATGAGAACGGCAGTTCTTGCTAGTCTGAAATGATCAGCTAGATGACAGGCTGTAGTGCTGGGTATGTCACGTTATTCACTTCACCGCATCTTACATGATGATCTTAAGTTTCACCCGTACAAGATAATGATTGTCCAGCAGCTTAGTGAAAAGGGACTTTGTGCAGTGCAGTGAGTTTTGTTACATAATGGACTAAATTTTTATGGAAGATGCAGATGCTACAGTCTTCATGAGTGATCAAGCACATTTTCATGTAGATGGTTTTTCAATGTTCAAAATTGTTGGTATTGGCCGTAAGAACCCACATGAATTACACCAAAGACCTCTCAACAGTTTAAAAGTAACAGTGTGATGCTGCATTTCAAAGATGGGAATTGCTGGACCCTATTTTTTGAAGAGGAAGGAACTGCAGTTACTGTGACATCAGTGTGGTACATTAAAATGTTAAACAACTTTCTTCGTCCAGAACTTGAAAGGCATCAAGTGAACATGAGAGAAATATGGTTTCAGCAGGACGATCCCACAGCTCACACGGCGAGAGCATCCATGGAAGTGGTTTGACAAACGTTCCTGGGACATGTTATTTTGAAACTGGCCCCCTCGTTCACCCGATCTGTCGATATGTGACTTCTTTTTGTGGGGATATTTAAAATCAAAAGTCTATATGAACAAACCTCACACAATCGATTACTTAAAGAATTCCATTCGTCAGGAAATTGAGGCCATGCTGAATGAAATGTTGGAGAGAGTCATGCGTAACTTTCAGAAAAGGATCCAAATTTTTATCCAGCAAGAAGGATATCATCTCCAAGATATTATTTTTCAAACCCAATTAAAGTATGTATATTTCAAAACTGCATTAAAAAATCTATCACTTAATGCTTGTTTTTATTATTTTTATCAAACCGTGTCCCAGTCATTCAATAACGAAAAACGAATTTCCGTTGCTCCACCCTGTAGATGAAACAAGCATTTTAGTCAGTGGGAAGATAGCTGAAGTGTTACACAAAACACCATCTAAGACATTAAATACTGTTTTAAACTGGATCAGCGAAAACAAACATAATAAATAAAAGCAAAACGGTAGCGTTAAATTTTCATAATGTCACTAGAAACAGTGAAGAGGATATAAAAATTCAGATATCATACATAGATATTGCAAGTGTAGCTAACACAAAATTTGTGTAGCTACAAGATAACCTTAGATGAGATAACTCACATTGATAGTATTATTATTTAACAGACTAAGTACCATGAGCTATTTAATAAGAATGCTTGAAACCTGTTACCATAAGGACTGTATAATGACTGTTCATTATGTTAACATACATTCTGTTCTGAAATATGGGATCAGGGATCACTTTATGGGGTAACTCACCATACTGCCTGATGCTCTTTAAGATGCAAAAGAGAATAGTGAGAATCATGTCTGGAATAAAAAGGAACAAATCCTAGAGACCACTACTGAAAAGGATGGGGATTCTTCCTCTTCTGTGTATTTACAACTATGAAAGTGCAATGTTTATTAAAAAAATATGCAAAAACGAATCCTAGTTTACTCCTCAAAAATGGAAATGCATCATTATAACACAAAACAGAGAACTGACTTTCACACTCTCCAGATAAAAACCAGTCTGTGAAAAAAAAGAAAAATTACAAGGTAAACTGCTACAAGATTAAAGTAATAAATGGTCTACAAAATTTAAAGCAGTATTGAAAGAGTATCTAAAAATGTATTGCGTCTTTAGTCTGGAAGAGTTTCTCTAAAATCTTTGAATGCCTAAGAAGGTTAATGTTAAAAAAACCACATTCTTTATCACTTGCAAAAATATTGTGTAACTGCAACTATTTTCTTGTAGCATGTAAAGACTGTAATCATTAATATCACTTTATTTATACTATCATTTGGCATTTACTAGCTAAAGTGGCTTAATTATAAGTCAGAGCTGAAAAAAAGGTATTCGTTAATGCATAGAAAACATCATCTAAACGTGAAGATATATTTACACTGACCTGTACAATATCTGATGTGCTGTACTGTATATGTAAGATTTAGTGGACCACATAAATACAAATCCAAAACATACTCCTTTGTAGATAGATTGCATTTACCTAGCAGCCTACTACTGAACCACAGTCTGTCATTTGCTTTGCCTACGACTGAACCTATGTGACCACTTCCTTTCATAGACCTACATAATGCTGTGCCCTGGTATTTGTTTGACTGATAAGTTTCAGCTGTCACTCACTGATATTGTAATCATAACAAACTAATTTTTTTTGTTTTGGAAGTGCATGATTTTACATTTGTATATGTTTAAAGCAGGTTCCTAATCTTTGCACCGCTTTAAAATCTTCTCAAGAGCTAATTGAGTATTTATGCTGTTTTTATCAGGCACAAATGCATTGTAAACAAATGCATAATCTGCAAAAAAGTTGGAGATCACTATTAACATTGTCTGCAAGGATTGGTCCATTGTTTCAAGATGGTGTCCAATACAGTGGCATGTAGTGACCGAATGAGTAAAAGTTACAGTTCTGCTGTAAAAGAAGGAATTTGTGGTAACTGTAATAATGAAATCATGAAGCTATATGAATCCATCACAAATCTAAAAGCCGGCCGCAGTGGTCTAGCGGTTCTAGGCGCTCAGTCCGGAGCCGTGTGACTGCTACGGTCGGGGGTTCGAATCCTGCCTCGGGCATGGATGTGTGTGATGTCCTTAGGTTAGTTAGGTTTAATTAGCTCTAAGTTCTAGAGGATTGATAACCACAGATGTTAAGTCCCATAGTGCTCAGAGCCATTTGAACCATTTGCCACAAATTTAAAACATTGTGGATATTATAAGATGTGATATTTCACATACAAGAAATAAAATTCTGAGCAGTAGAAACCGCATCATGTTCCAAGTTACAAAACAAAGTAAATTGCAAAATGGGAAGAAAAATTGGATGAAAGGTGGAAAGGAAGTGCCAAACAGGTATCAAACTTAGCAAAAGAAGCAATTTCTATGATAAAAATAGATGTAGTGTACCATCAACAAGTAGTAATCATTCCAAGACTGATGACGAGCTTCTTAATCAGTTTGTGAACAAAAAAAGAACAAACCAGTCCATGAAAGAATAATTCAACAGAATTTGATCTCCAATGAAGAAAGATAGTAAAAATAGAATGATCTGGAAAAACAACACTTAATAAGGTTAATAAGTGCTGTAAATACCAGGAAGGTAACAAAACTATACTAGGAAATCCACAGTGAAGTGCAATGCCTTTTCGCTTACTAACCGCCACTGAAGGAAGTTAGCTGATATTTTGAAAGCATAAACCATAAAATCTCAGTTACCAGTGTGGTGAAGCCTGGAGTGAGGACGAAACACATTGTAGCAGACATAGACTTAGAAGGCAAAATGATCTTGTCATCAGCATAACAGGTGCAAGTGATGTGGCATGTAATGAAGCAAATATTTGTGTTGGAGGTCTGACTAAATTTCTAGAACAAAACAAACTGAAAAACACTATTGTTGCTACCATTCTATATAGGCATGATTTAAAAAACAACTCAAATGTCAACAGAGAGATAAAAAAACTAAATTCAAGAATTAAATTATTATGGGCAGGATATGAAAAAGAGTTTGAGTCTGGATATATGTACATTAGATAAAACATGCATACTAACCATGAATTACATTTGAATTATGAGTGTAAGCATTTCTGCATGATAGATTAAGCAAAATGATTACACAAAAGATTAAACTGAGTAGACTACTGTATGAAAACAGTTTTGTTTGTGAGTGAACATGAAGCCCCTTTTTTTGAGGTAAAGCTGCTTTCCATGTGCACACAACAAGGCAAGACATCATCTGATGGACCACAGAAGACAGAAAGTGTGAAATAAGTTCTAGAAATTCAAGTATATCACTAACAAGTTGACGAACTCCTAGGAAAGTGTAAACCATACTTACACACGGTGTTTTTTCCACTGTGTACAAACTCTTGGGATTGATCAATGAGAGAATACAGAACAAAAAAGGTCTAATGAACTTATGTCCGGAAATTCATGTTTTCCATGATAGAGACCATTTATTCAATCGTACTTTGAACAGAGACTGTGTTCCAATACACACTGTGCCACGCAGCCACAGTTATAGTATGCATGGCTTCCTCCCAGAGGATGGTACTGTTCCTCATATGTCATGCCCTAGCACCCTCTCCTGTCATGCCCTAGCAACCTTTCCTGTCATGCCTTAGCACCCTTTCCTGTCCTAGTA
The DNA here is from genome assembly GCF_023897955.1 of Schistocerca gregaria. Taxonomy (NCBI): domain Eukaryota; kingdom Metazoa; phylum Arthropoda; class Insecta; order Orthoptera; family Acrididae; genus Schistocerca; species Schistocerca gregaria. Next base: position 797,824,124 of record NC_064921.1, on the reverse strand, counting down.
ATTGGTAATATGGGGTCAGATTCACTTCTCTTGCTGACACACCTTATAGTGGATGTGATGCAGTGTTGAACACAATGATTCCGTATTCAAATTGAGAGCTTGCTGACATGATGTTTACTTACGGAAAGGCAAAATGGCAAGGGTGGTGGGCGGCAAGGTTGTATCAGGAGACCTATCCCCACTGGCAATAATGACAGCAGTCAATGTTCGCATCAGTGTTTCACTGTGTGTCTGAGACAGGGTCGTTTCAGGAAACAGGAAACTGTGAAGAACATAACCAAAATGTTCGGGCATCTGACTTGAAGGGAAATGTGATTAACATTGTGAAAGGCAACTGCCATATCAGTTGGCCCACCAGAATAGACTAAGACGACCACATGACACATTCTCCATGACAATTGTTACCACTCTTACCACTTACAGCTTATGCAGGGCTTACTAGCAACAGACTTTCCACATTAGGAATATTTTTGTCACTGGTTTCTTCACCAGGCAACCATGATTCTGGGATTTGTGTTATCTATCCTATTCACAGTAAGGCCACCTTTATGCAGAGTGATATCTTCAACTCTCATAACAGTCATCTGTGGAACAGTATGCAGAACTCCCATGGTAAGGTAACAGCAAATCATCAGCATCGGTGCAGTTGGAATGTGAAGGTCGGGATAATTGGTGACTGTACTTTGGAACCAGTCTTTCTTCTGTATTGCCTAACATGCCAGAATTATCAACATTTCTTGTGAGTGACTTTGCCTCCCCTGCTGGAAGAAGTGCCATTGCAGTTTCAAAGGATTATGTGGCTTGTACATGATGGCGCTCCAGCCCACTTTGCCATTAACATCCAGACGTATCTCAATTGTATCTTCCCTGGTCGATGGATCAGACGAGGACAGTCCACCTGCATGACTTGCTTGCTGCTCCTTCACCGCATCTCAACCTCTGTGATTCCACTGTGATGTAAAGACAATGGGGCATGCTGTCTTCGACACTGGTCGGATGCAGCCTGGCCGATGTGAACGTGTAAGACAGAACATGCTTCAGTGCATACAGGCATACATTGAGGCACACGGAAACCATTTGCAACGCATACTAAAACTGTGGCTGCATGGTATAGCACACATTAGACTGCAGTCTCTGTAACAATTTATGATTGAATAAATGGTCTCTAGCATGGAAACCATGCCTTTCTCGTTCCATGAGAAGTGCGCTAAATTAAGCATAAAATTTGTAAATGGGGACTACATATGGACTTGTTCCATGTGTGTAAGTGATGCTGTGGAAAATAAATTAAGAAACGCCATCATGGAAAAAGACGAAAAAATCAGAATACTTCAAAGTGATTTACTTACTCTGAACAACAAATACGCTACTCTGAAGAATAAGTGTACATATGGTACAAAGGTACATCTTCAATATAAGGAAGCAAGTGTAAACAAACCAGACTCCTTCTCGGTAAGAGAAGACTATTTCTCGTCTAAGGAAGATTATGGACACAAAGAAACATCGAAAGAAGTCTTCTCAGCATCGTGTAAAAACGATTCTACGAAGAAGACACAACAGAAGAAGACGGTGAAAATATTCGGTGACAGTCTCGGCCTTAACATTCGGGAACTCTCGACAAACAGTGTAAATAACGATGTTCAAATCTCAGGCATTATAAAGCCCGGTGCCAGTTTTGACAATGTAGTTAAAAGTGTTAACGTAGATTGGTCAAAACTCACAAAAAAAGACAGTGTGGTGATAATAGGAGGTGCAAACAACGTTTACAGAAATGAAGCCACGGCCTTTGTTAAGAAGCTGATCACAGTGCTGCGGTTCCTGCATTTTACAAACGTAATTGTAACAACACTCCCACAAAGGTATGATCTTCCGGACTGGTCGTGTGTTAACAAAGAAATTCGACGAATGAATTATAAGTTAAAAAGTTTTTGTGCCAAATTTGTAAATGTAAAGCTCATAGATATTGATACTTACAAAAGAAACTGTTTCACACACCATGGAATGCATCACAACAAACATGGTAGGGAAAGATTAGCTGCGAATATTAACGGTGTACTTGAACTGATATCTCAGGATAACGAAAACAGATCTGTTATTGCAATGGAAGCTCCTTCACAGGGAAACTAATACGGCGGACCAATTCCTATGGAATTAGGTCCGAAAGACTAACAAAGGGAGGGACCGTAAATTTGCAGTAAGAACTCACATCAGTGTAAACTTTGACGACAGTTTAATAGATACTATAAATTCTTTAGTTAGTAAAAATAGCTTCATAATGCACTTAACATAGGTGGTGTGTCGGGAGAAATGATGAACAAACTATATGACTTAGAAATACTCTTAGGGCAAATTAACTCTGTAAAAGTCATGTGTTTGAATGAACATTGGCTTAAATGGGGCAATGTCAAGCTACTAAATTCACTCTCAGGATACAAGTTAGCATCGAGTTTTTGCAGAAAAAAGGGGTATGGGGGATCATGTATATTAGTTGAACACACACACAACTTCGAAGCCAAAATGACATTCGATTGTTTAAATGAGGAACAGGTATTCGAAAGCTGTTGCATTGAGCTGTCTGAATATGGTTTACTAATCATAAGCATATATCATGTCCCGAAATATTGGGCTACTAGGGCATTTCTAGAGAAATTTGAAACTCTGCTAAATAGGTTGCCGGTAGGGAAACCATATAAAAAGATTGTAATTTGTTCTGATTTTAATATAGATATAAGAGACGAAAACAGATTTGTTACCACGCTGAAGGATTTGTTGGCTACAAACGGTTTAACACTAAATTTTACTGAGTACACCAGGGTAACAGCCACTTCCGCCACAAGCATTGATAATATAGTGAGCAGCAAAAATTATGGGAATACACAAAAACATGTATTAGACTTAGGAATATCGGATCACTCAGCACTTTTTATGTCATTGCCATACATAGACAAAACATATAAGCCAACAGTGAAATTGGTCAGAAATTTCAGCCAGCCAAATATAAACACATTTATCTTGAAATTAAAGGAAACCCATTGGACCTTCAGCAACCATTGTTCAGTAAACAAAAATTGCAACACTTTCATATCTGAATTCAAGAACATTTTCAATGAATGCTTTCCCCTCATATCAACAAATGATAAATACAATAAAAGTAAGTCATGGATTACAGAAGGTATCAGGATCTCTAGTATTAGAAAGAGGGAAATGCATAAGGAAGCGAAAACCAACCATGATGCTGAATTTATTAGGTACAAAATCAAATACAAAAAAATATTTGATCAGGTAGTTAAACCAGCTAAACGATTGGCAAACAGTAAATATATAGCTAATGCCCCAAATAAATCAAAGGCAGTATGGCAGGTTGTCAAGAAAGAAACAGGTACTGAAGAAACAAAACATTTTAATTACAAACTAGAAATTGGTGGGAATACTGTTTCTAACACTCTGCACATCTGTGAAGAATTTAATAAGTACTTCATAACCACAAACAAAATTCATAACTTTATACTTTCACAAATAAGAAATGATGCAGTACTGTAGGCATCAAGAGAGTTTAAATTTACTGCAGTATCATGTCATGAAGTAGCTAACATCATACAATCCCTAAAAAATTTTAAATCTGTGGGCTAAGATGAAATTCCAACAAATATCTTAAAGGCAGGAAGTGATAGCATTGCACCTCAACTCTGTAAAATAATAAACCAATCATTTGATAAGGGCTGCTTTCCAGAGAGACTGAAATATGCTGAAGTCTGCCCAGTCTACAAAAAGGGAAAACAAGAAGATTTTGTAAATTTCCCCCCAGTGTCTATACTCCCAGTTTTCTCTAAAATAGTTGAACGAATAGTATGTAATCAATTAGAAAAGTAAAATAAGGAAGGTAATATTATTCTCACTAGCCAATATGGGTTTTGGAAGGGACGAAACACTTTACAAGCTGTAAATGAACTAATCTCCAAAGCAAGTAAATGCCTTGACAACAAACAAAGTGTATCTGGTATTTTTTGTGACCTATCAAAGGCGTTTGACACAGTAAACCATAAGCTACTGCTCCAAAAATTGGGTACCTATGGCTTCCATGGAAAATCTATAAGATGGTTTTCATCTTATCTCAAAAACAGATACCAAAGGGTGGTGATACATCAAAAGGGAGAGAAAAATTGCTCTAGCTGGAAAGAAATTCAAGCAAGTGTGCCTCAGGGCTCGATATTAGGACCACTTCTGTTCTTATATTACATAAACGACATGCCTAAAAAAGTAAATACAGATACAATACTTTACGCAGATGACTCAACTGCTGTAGTCTGCTGCAAAAACACTGACGAATTAGTAAGGACCACGAAACAAACTCTACAAGAACTTGAACAATGGATAAAAGATAATGCTATGAAATTAAATCTTGAAAAAACCCAAATCATACACTTCAGGACCAAACAAACTACTGAATGTATGTCACAAATAGAATATTCCGGTAAAGAACTGACCGCAATTGATTCTGTAAAATTTCTTGGGATAACTTTAAATAAAAACTTGCAATGGACCGACCATGCGGACAGTTTACTGAAGAGATTAAATAGTTTAGTTTATGCAATGAGGGTACTACACAAAGTAACGGATTTAACAGTGAAGAAAACTGTAAACCACACTTATTTCATAACACTTATAAGATATGGAATAATATTTTGGAGTGCTGAAAAGACAAACCTCCTTCGAATCTTTAAAAAAAAATTAAAAAAAAAAAATCAGAGCAATGGCAGGAACCAATAGTAGACATTTATGCAAACCACTATTCAAAAGCCTGGAATCGCTTCCATCTTCATATATGAAATACTTCTCTTTGAACAGAAATACTCACATTTGTTTGAAGGAAATACATTCACACATGCCTATGAAACTAGACATAAATTGAAATACATGCTACCTTGTTACCGACTCACAGTATATGAAAATACTCCATATTACACGGCTCTGAAGATCAGAAATATGATAAGGTCAATATTTGTTGTATCCACATTGGGAACCATTGGCATATACCTAAAAAGCAAATGTTAGTATAGTCTAGAAGAATTTCTAAATGAATAAAAAGCTATATTATACACTCCCGGAAATGGAAAACAGAACACACTGACACCGGTGTGTCAGACCCACCATACTTGCTCCGGACACTGCGAGAGGGCTGTACAACCAATGATCACACACACGGCACAGTGGACACACCAGGAACCGCGGTGTTGGCCGTCGAATGGCGCTAGCTGCACAGCATTTGTGCACCACCGCTGTCAGTGTCAGCCAGTTTGCCATGGCATACGGAGCTCCGTCGCAGTCTTTAACACTGGTAGCATGCCGCGACAGCGTGGACGTGAACCGTATGTGCAGTTGACGGACTTTGAGTGAGGGCGTATAGTGGGCATGCGGGAGGCCGGGTGGACGTACCGCCGAATTGCTCAACACGTGGGGCGTGAGGTCTCCACAGTACATCGATGTTGTCGCCAGTGGTAGGCGGAAGGTGCACGTGCCCGTCGACCAGGTACTGGGCCGCAGCGACGCACGGATGCACGCCAAGACCGTAGGATCCTATGCAAAGCCGTAGGGGACCGCACCGCCACTTCCCAGCAAATTAGGGACACTGTTGATCCTGGGGTATCGGCGAGGACCATTCGCAACCGTCTCCATGAAGCTGGGCTACGGTCCCGCACACCGTTAGGCCGTCTTCCGCTCACGCCCCAACATAGTGCAGCCCGCCTCCAGTGGTGTCGCGACAGGCGTGAATGGAGGGACGAATGGAGACGTGTCGTCTTCAGCGATGAGAGTCGCTTCTGCCTTGGTGCCAATGATGGTCGTATGCGTGTTTGGCGCCGTGCAGGTGAGTGCCACAATCAGGACTGCATATGACCGAGGCACACAGGCCCAACACCCGGCATCATGGTGTGCGGAGCGATCTCCTACACTGGCTGTACACCTCTGGTGATCGTCGAGGGGACACTGAATAGTGCACGGTACATCCAAACCGTCATGGAATCCATCGTTCTACCATTCCTAGACCGGCAAGGGAACTTGCTGTTCCAACAGGACAATGCACGTCCGCATGTATCCCGTGCCACCCAACGTGCTCTAGAAGGTGTAAGTCAACTACCCTGGCCAGCAAGATCTCCGGATCTGTCCCCCATTGAGCATGTTTGGGACTGGATGAAGCGTCGTCTCACGCGGTCTGCACGTCCAGCACGAACGCTGGTCCAACTGAGGCGCCGGGTGGAAATGGCATGGCAAGCCATTCCACAGGACTACATCCAGCATCTCCACGATCGTCTCCATGGGAGAATAGCAGCCTGCATTGCTGCGAAAGGTGGATATACACTGTACTAGTGCCGACATTGTGCATGCTCTGTAGCCTGTGTCTATGTGCCTGTGGTTCTGTCAGTGTGATCATGTGATGTATCTGACCCTAGGAATGTGTCAATAAAGTTTCCCCTTCCTGGGACAATGAATTCACGGTGTTCTTATTTCAATTTCCAGGAGTGTAGTTTAGAAGAATTTATAAATAGGAATAGGGAGTAAAGATGCAAGTACAAATGGTATACTTTCGAAGCCAGATAGATACAAAGTATACACGTTCACTTTATATTCATGTTTATATATAGAATTATATGGCAGTTTGTATCCCATTCAGTACATCCATACTTCATATAGGTGTGTGAAGGCTATAGTAATGATTCGATGAGTTAGGAAAAGATTTAAAATATAATGTTGTATTTTTATTATAATAAGCAATGTATGTATGACGTATCTCCTGTTGTATATAAAATACTGTAACAACTTAGGTTAAAGACAAGTCACCAATGTTTTCAATCGAATGATTGTATAAAAACATGTTATGTGACAATAAAGTATCTTATCTTATAAGTTCATTACACCTTTTTTGTTCCATGTTGTTGTTGTGGTCTTCAGTCCAGAGACTGGTTTGATGCAGCTGTCCATGCTACTCTAGACTGTACAAGCTTCTTCATGTCCAAGTACTTACTGCAACCTACATCCTTCTGAATCTGCTTAGTATATTCATCTCCTGGTCTCCCTCTATGATTTTTACCCTCCACACTGCCATTCAGTACTAAATTGGTGATCTCTTGATGCCTCAGAACTACCAACCGACCCCTTCTTCTAGTCAAGTTGTGCCACAAATTCCTCTTCTCCCCATTTCTATTCAGCACCTCCTAATTAGTTACACGATCTACCAATATAATCTTCTGCCTTCTTCTGTAGCACCACATTTCAAAAGCTTCTATTCTCTTCTTGTCTAAAATATTTATTGTCCATGTTTCATATCCATAAATGGTTACACTCCATACACATACTTTTAGAAAAGACTTTCTGCTACTTAAATCTGTACTCCATGTTAACAAATTTCTCTTCTTCAGAAATGCTTTTCTTGCCATTTCCAGTCTACATTTTATATACTCTCTACTTCAACCATCATCAGTTATATTACTCCATAAGTAGCAAACCTAATCTACTACTTTAAGTGTCAAATTTTCTAATATAATTCCCTCAGCATCACCCGACTTAATTCGACTACATTCCATTATCCTCGTTTTGCTTTTGTTGATGTTCACCTTGTATCCTCCTTTCAAGAGACTGTCTATTCCGTTCAACTGCTCTTCCAGGTCCTTTGCTGCCTCTGACAGAATTACAATGTCATTGACAAACCTCAATGTTTTTATTTCTTCTCCATGGATTTTAATTTCTACTCCAAATTTTTCTTCTGTTCCCTTTATTGCTTGCTCAATACACAGATTGAATAACATTGGGGATAGGTTACAAACCTGTCTTATTCTTTTCCCAAGCACTGCTTCCCTTTCATGCCCCTCGACTCTTATAACTGCCATCTTGATTCTGTACAAATTGTAAACAGCCTTTTGCTCCCTGTATTTGACCCCTGCAACCTTCAGAATTTGAAAGAGAGTGTTCCAGTGAACACTGTCAAAAGCTTTCTCTAAGTCTACAAATGCTAGAAATGTAGGTTTGCCTTTCCTCCTAAGATAAGTCGTAGGGTCAGTATTGTGTTCCAACATTTCTACAGAATCCGAACTGATCTTCCCCAAGGTCAGCTTCTACCAGTTTTTACATTTGCCTCTAAAGAATTCATGTCAGTATTTTGCAGCTGTGACTTATTAAGCTGATAGTTCGGTAATTTTAACATCTGTCAACACCTGCTTTCTTTGGGATTGGAATTATTAAATTCTTCTTGAAGTCTGAGGGTATTTCTCCTGTCTCATACATCTTGCTCACCAGATGGTAGAGTTTTGTCATGGCTGGCTCTCCCAAGTCTATCAGTAGTTCTAACGGAACGTTGTCTACTCCTGGGGCCTTGTTTCGACTTAGGTTTCAGTGCTCTTTCAAATTCTTCATGCAGTATAATAGCTCCTATTTCATGTTCATCTACGTCCTGTTCCATTTCCATAATATATCCCTCAAGTACATCATCCTTGTACAGACCCTCTATATACTCGTTCCACCTTTCTGCTTTACCTTTTTTGCGTAGAACAGGTTTTCTATCTGAGTTCTTGATATTCATACAAGTGGTTGTCTTTTCTCCAAAGGTCTGTTTAATTTTCCTGTTGGCCATATCCACCTTACCCCTTGTGATATATGCCTCTGCATCCTTACATTTGTCCTTTAGCCATTCTTCCTTAGCTACTTTGCTCTTTCTGTTGTTCTCATTTTTGAGACATTTGTATTCCTTTTTGCCTGCTTCATTAGGTGCATTTTTATATTTTCTCCTTTCATCAATTACATTCAGTATCTCTTCTGTTACTCAAGGATTTCTATTAGCCCTTGTCTTTTTACCCACTTGATCCTCTGCTGCCTTCACTATTTCATCTCTCAAAGCTAACAATTCTTCTTCTACTGTATTTCTTTCCCTGTTCCTGTCGATCGTTCGCTAATGCTCTCTCTGAAACTCTCTACAACCTCTGGTTCTTTCAGTTCATCCAGGACCCATCTCCTTAAATGCCCACCTTTTTGCAGTTTCGTCAGTTTTAATCTACAGTTCATAACCAATAGATTGTGGTCAGAGTCCACATCTGCCCCTGGAAATGTCTTACAATTTAAAACCTTGTTCCTAAATCTCTGTCTTACCATTATATAATATATCTGAAACCTTTTAGGGTCTCCAGGCCTATTCCATGTATACAACCTTCTTTCATGATTCCTAAACCAAGTGTTAGCTAAGATTAAGTTATGCTCTGTGCAAAATTCTACCAGACGGTTCCTTATCCTTTCATAAAACAATCCCTACAGTTTGTACACAGTGGAAGAAATGTCCCAGTATATTGTGAATGAACTTAAGGTGTAAAACCAAAGAGACTCATAGTTTTGGGGTCACTAACTACAAAATTGTGAGTGTATTTTGTAGAAAGACAAACAGTGGTGATGAAGCAGTTATGTAGAAAGAACATTCAGTGTGAAAAAACTGACTGGGTTGATGAGCTCACTGCAGAGATAGCCATTGAATCAGCAGCAGTAAAATAAAGCCAGGCAAAAATAGCCAATAGTAGTTGATCTGTGTAGAGTAATAATCGGCCTGTGTAGATCACAAACCATGATGTAGATTATTTCTTCTGTGATTTACAAGAACTTCCGAATACACTTTCAAGGAAAATAGTAAGCTATAAAAATATGAGATGTGAAGACAGACTCTCTAACATACAATGTAAATTATCTTAGGTATTCTGTCTTGTTACAGAGCTATAACTGTGCTCATACACACTTATCACCAACCACAATAACACCTGACTCGCAGTCTTGCACTGACCCTGTTACTACAAATTTAAGTAGGGAACAATTAGTGGTAAGAGCTATTGAAAACTACCTCTCAGTCCATAAAGCCCTATCCACAAAGATAAATACAGACCACAACATAGTTCCACAAGTGACTTACTCACTTACATAAGAAAAATTGATCATGAGACACTTAAGGAGGACCTAGCACACAGAGACTGCTGGCAAGCATACAAATGAAATGATATTAATGAAATATGAGGCAATTTCTATGAAATATTTAACCACAGTTTTAAAGGACTTTTCCAATGGTAAAAAGACTAAGGAAATCAGATTATACACAGAATCTTACAAGTCCTTCCAAAATCCACAAATTAAAGGAAAATATGCAAGACTATGATTATTTGCTGTTCAGGGATGGAACATTGTAGTATTTCCTAACAAAGTACCAAAGCAGCAGAAAAAACATACATGGAATCCCTGAAGACTCTAAAAGCTCACTATTATACTGAATAGATAAGCTAAATCTCCATCCAAATTCTGAAAACCACAGTAAAGTGCAATGCAGTAGGCATTTCCCATTATAACAGTTATTAGGGATTATGCCTGTTCCATTCACGTATGGAGTGTGGGAAGAATGGCTGTCCAAGTGCCTTTGTGTGCACTGTAGTTAATATCACCTTGCCCTCACGGTCCCTATGGGAGTGACATGTTTGGGCTTGTAGAATATTCCTATATTCACCATTTAAAGCCAGTTCTTGGAACTTTACAAGGGGTGTTTCTCTGGATAGTTTGTGTCTATCTTCAAGTGTCAGCCAGTTCAGTTTCTTCGGCATCTCTGTGACACTCTCCCACATGTCAAATAAACCTGTTGCATTCATGATACACTTCTCCTTATACATTCAATACCCTCTGTCAGTCCAATTTGGTGCACCGAGTGAGGTGGCGCAGTGGTTAGCACACTGTACTCACATTCGGGAAGATGACGGTTCAATCCCGTGTCCAGCCATCCTGATTTAGGTTTTCCGTGATTTCCCTAATTCGCTTGAGGCAAATGCCGGGATGGTTCCTTTGAAAGGGCAAGGCTGATTTCCTTCCCTGTTCTTCCCCCAATCCAATGAGACCGATGACCTCACTGTCTGGTCTCCTCCCCCCAAACAAACCAACCAACCAATCCAATTTGGTGTGGATCACACACACCCAACCAATATTGTAGAATGAGCTGGAAGAGAGATTTGTACGCAACCACCTTTAGAGACCGGTTGCATTTCCCTAATAGTCTACCAAAAAACTAAAGTTTGCCACCTGCTTTACCTACTACTGAGCAAATGTGACTGTTCCATTTCATATCCATACAAAGTGTTACACCACAATATTTGTATGACCCGACCAATTTGCAATTGAGCTGTAGTTATACAATACTATCTGTTTTTTTGTTTTGTGAAGTGAACAGTTCTACGCAAATCCAGTAATGTTAGTGAAACAGCCTGGAATGTAGTAAAGAAAGAATATAAAAATAGGGAGTATACAGGCTGCAAAAATAAAGCACTAGGAAAAAATGAAATATTGGTGAGTCAGCCAAATACAGTGCATAAGACCTTCACAGAATATTTTTAATGAGACATGCAGAGAGAAAACTGATGAATCAACACTATCAATAAAATCGATTAAATGAGTAATTCATCTTTCTTAAGGAGTGTAATACAATGTGAACCAATGAAAATACTCTCAGAAACTATGATAGAAGCAAATGGTGGCTGGGACGACATACAGGAGTTGAACAAAAATAATGGAAACACCATAAGAAATCCACACTTGAACATAAATGCAGGTGCTAGCCAGGCCTGTAGACTGCACTGTTGTACTTGATAACAAATAGCACTTGTGGTTCAATATGTTATAAGTGGCATTCGTGATCAGAACAGTATTCTGTGTAGTTGTGGCTGCATTATGTCAGAGCTAAGTGAATTCGAACATGGGTAAATTGATGGTGCTCACATCATGCGTGCTACATTACCAAGGAAGCTGAAATGTTTGGTGTTTCTAGAGGCACAGTCGATTTACATCACTTATTGAGAAAGCAGAAATACACCACCCACTAAGTCACTATGTGGATGAAAGTTTGCACTGAGAAATCATGGTGGATAGTAACTGAAGAGGACAGTGATGAAAAATAAAGAGGACAACAACTGGAAAAGTCACTGTAGAACTGAATGTCACCCTAATGAACCCTATTAGCACCAAAAAAACATGAAGGGAGCTCTATAAGCTGGGAACTGCTGGGTGAGCTGAAATACCAAAAACACTCATCAGTTATGCAAACACCATAATGGTATAATATGGTGCCCAAGTCATAAAACCTGGACCATGGACAATGGAAGAATGTCTTTTGACCAATGAGTCTTGTTTTACACTGTTTCCAAATTCTAGTCTAGTTTATGTGCAGGAGTGAAACATGACAGGGGTTTGATGATGATTTGGGTAGTGACACTGTGGTATTCCATGGATCCCGCACTTACTCCGCAAGGTCATATCACTGATAAGAATGATGTGACCATTTTTTATGATCAGGCCCATCGCACAGTACAATGTTTGTTTCACGATGGTGATGCTTTGTTCCAAGACATCAGGACCTTGCGTATTCCAGGATGAATTGTCGCATCTCCCTTGGCCATTACAGTCACCAGATTTCAATATTATTGAGCCTTCATGGCATACTTGGAGAGACTAGTGTGTGATCGTCTCCACCTCCATCATCATTACCTCAACTTGCCACTATTTTCCAGAAAGTTTCCCTTGAAAACCATACAGGACCAGTATTTATCTGTTATGAGACAAATGAAAGCTGTTTTGAATGCCAACAGTTTTCCTACACCGTATTCGGCATGTTAATGTGTTGTGAATGTGGAGTTTTCATATTTCTGTCCATGTAGAAATGAATTAATAAAACCACTAACACTTTTAATAAATAATTCAATTTGCCAGGGAATCTTTCCTGAGCTTTTAAAAATTACTGAGATACAACCAGTGTATAGAATGAGAGTAACCACTGACATAACTAATTACAAGCCAATTTCACTCACTTCAGCACTTGGAAAGTTACCTGAAAGAGTAATTCTTGGCTAAATGGAAGTTTTCTTACGTAAATATGACTCAGTAAACAACTTGCAGTGTAGGTCCCCGAACAGTGATCTACAATAACAGCAATAGCAACATTTCTTAATTAACTGCTACATAGACTGGATAAAAGAAACAAAAGTCACTGGGACTTCTGTCTCTGGCCTTTAATTCCATGAACCACACAGAATTACTATCATACTTAGGAACTTATGGTACAAGAGAAATGACACTAAATTTCTTAAATTCTTATATCTGAGATAGGAATGACATTAAATTTCTTAAATTCTTATATCAGAGACAAAGACAGGGTGTAAAACTATGTTATAAGAAGGGTAGTAAGATCCTAAGCGTAAAATCAATATACAGGACTCTCAACTGCAGAAGTATACTTGGGCCATTTTTGTTTCTTGTATATTTTAATGACACGACAAAGACACAAAATTCAAAGCTGGTGAACTATGCTGATAATTTATTAGCTGGGGCCATACTGAACATTTAACATTGTTAAACAATAAAGAGATCTTTGATCTGATCCCAAATACCCAATCGTGAATGAACTTACAGTGAATAAGCGTAAAACTGTTGCAATAAAGTTCCCGTTAAATTATAACCAAGCTCATGTGGACACAAATATCCAAATGCTGTCAACAGCTGAAACAATGGATGAAAATAAATTTTTAGATATTGTGATTGATGACAGTCTTAGTGGAAAGAGACAAATGCTATACCTGTAAAATGATTAGCCGCAACATTTACTCACTAAAAGGTCTCCCAAATGTAACACCTCCTGACCTTAAACACATACTCTGCAGATTAATACACTCAAATTTGTAATATGGAACGGAAATTTAGGACGGGGATATTCAAGCAACAGAAAAAAGCCATTACAATATATGCTAACACAAGCAAGCGCAAGTCCTGTACAGACTACTATATTAACAACAATTTACTGACTGTCTAATGATTCTATATTCTTGACACAATTAGGTTTGTAAAAGACAATGAAAAAATTAGCATACTAAATACAGGGACTCATAATTACAACACATGAACTAGTTATGATTATCACCAGTACGAACTGGAAAATGTAGCAACAATTTTTGGCAAAATTTGCATCTATTTTTGTCAACATTTCCATCTATGTTTCTTGTTCATAAATGATCAGCTGCAAAAATTTAAAAGATTGTAATGCTACATAAATGAAGTCAAAGCTTTTGTGCTTTGAAACAGACTCTTAAAAAAAGTGCTCATTGGGAACTTTTTGACAGGAATATTTTGTTTTCCAAAACCTTCAACATGTTAACATTTCCCTGTTTACTTGCACTAATATGCCTCCAGTAGCTGTGCGTCCAGTGAATATGGCTGAAAAGTGATTGTCAAATGTAGACTGTTTCAAATGATGCTGCCTACATCAGGTTTACACTCCAAAATACTTTAATTGCAGTCTGAGTTAAATAACCGACTGTTTATGGCCAGATAGAGTCTCAGTCATTGTAATTTATACACAGGTAAAGGGTAAGCCACATATTACACTTGACTGATGTCCTACAATGATGACAATTGTTTGACTGCAGTAACCTGAAACTCACGTGACAGAAGTTTACGTGTGGCAGACATTCAATTAACACAGCCCCTGATTAATGGTCTTAAATCACTGTCCTTTCAAGCAGATAATCGTGACAAAATGAACACGATGTTCAAGGTAAATATCATTTGGATATTAAACACAGTTCACAGTCCAGAACTATTGTCACAGCTTGCAGAGCACATTATTGAAGGTTATTACAAATAATGTGACTAATTGAATGTTCACAATCATTTACTTACAAACAGTCACCATACAAAATCTCGGACACAGAATTGAAATGTAGCTTGGCACCTTTCTACAACTTGTGACATTCGCTAAGACGTTTGCTAATTCATCTGCATATACATTGTGCTATAATTCTGGCTGCAGATCTTGCTCACATTATACACTTCCACAGACTGACTGACACAGCTCCCAGCAGCCTCTCTTTTATACAATTATAACTCCTAGAAACACTCTGACATTGTTGTTAGCTGCCTTTTCACAAATTTGAGTTAAAGATTTACATTCCTTATTAAGTGAATACCGAAGAAAGATTCTTCTGAACGTGAACATTTAAACAAAACAATAAATGCTATTGAATTACACTGTCTAGTTTGCGAAAATATCGTATTCTCTTTTAGTAATAATATTTAAACTATGAATGCTATTTACTCTGAAACTAAATGCGAGCAAAAGTTACAACCATGTCACTAGCTGTATAAATAGCTAAAAATTTATCTTTGTTTTTCCTTTGCTCTAACCAAAAATTAGTAATTGCGAATAAGTTTACATGTCAACAATGGTAATGAAGGTTTATATTAATGGTATCTTGCAATTAGGACAGATTGTTGGTAAACAAGTTATACCAATGACTTGTAATTAACTAAATGAATGTACTGGGTAATAAAGTCAAGAAAAAATGATCAGTCTGTTGGGAAGCAGCAACATTTTCACATCAGTGAACTGAACGCATTTCTGATTTTCTCAACAATATTTGTCTTTTCCTGCCCAATCTGATGATTACAAAACCTGATGAATATTAATTTTGAGCTTTTGTAGGTACTGATAGCTGTTTGTCCCACCTTGACAATGCTACAGATAGGAATGACAGGGCACTTGAGATTGAAGTCGAACCAAAAATAAACAATTGAGCTTTAAGAGAAGAATTTCGATGCAGTCAATATACGTGACAGGTTTTGTTTTCCAACTGCAACTAGCAGCAGATAGCGACAAGTGTAAATGAAGTAGGATTTTGACTGCCAGACATGACAGGAGCAGTGTGGGAAAACAAGCGCAGCCTCGCTTTCGCACGGCAGGCAGCCTACACCTGTGTTCTGTGAAAAAAAGTGACACATTGTCACAGGCATCGTCAATCCCTTCTGGTGTTGTCAAGTTTGTAATCAAAGTATGTGATGAACCAGAATTAGTCACATCACTCATTTCAGAAAAAAAGCACAAATCATTTGAGAGTAGTTACCGTGCAATTTCTTGTTGAGGTTGGCAGAGCATTGTTAATGAGATAGTTTAGACCTGGCATCTAGCAATAGTCAGCACCACCACAGTTCAAAACATCTGTCACCTAAAAGTGCCAGATTAAGTATATCTACATTACACCAACTTTTAACTTAAGCTAACAAACAAATGTAGGTTTCTCTTTTTTCTAAAATGCTAGGTCCCACAGCTGACTACTATGCTGCATCATGTGGCATATAGCTTAAACAGATCATTCAAAAATACTGATACAGCATTGAGATTTGTCCACTTTTTATTATCAAATGGCTCTGAGCACTATGGGACTTAACATCTATGGTCATCAGTCCCCTAGAACTTTGAACTACTTAAACCTAATTAACCTAAGGACAGCACACAACACCCATCCATCACGAGGCAGAGAAAATCCCTGACCCCGCCGGGAATCGAACCCGGGAACCCAGGCTGGGAAGCGAGAACGCTACCGTACGACCACGAGATGCAGGCACTTTTTATTATGAAGAAACCTTTGTAAGCCCATTATCTTTTGAAATTGGGCTTCGCCAGATGATGCACAATACCAGTGACCAAAAACTGATCACATTTTTTATATTTGTATGCAGAAAATAAAGCTATTTCAATGCATGAGAACGAAGTCTTTCGCAACGGCACTGTTGAATAAAATATTCTCGGACTTCTTGCCGCGTCAAATCTTGGTAAAACCTCGAGCTTTCGACGATATTCACCACCATCGTCATCGTCAGGAAACTGACTGGCTAAACAGCAGCTGTGGTGGACCTTATATAGCCCCAGGGCGGCTTCTGATTGGACGGCTCCTGATTGGACGGCAATTACGTCATGGTGTCGCAGATGTTGTCGACGTCTGCACTGGTGGAGCCATAGCTCCCGGAGTATCGAAGACCCGCGGCGAATCTCTCTGATGCTTCTCCATATCGAGCGCTCGCTTCCATGCACCACTAAGATTGTAACCATTGTCACGATTGAAATTGTTATTGCACATTCTAATTTCTATCACCTCTTTAATTACGGAGTCCCAGTATGTGGAGGCCTGAGACAGAACTTTTGTTTCACCAAACAAAATTTTATGTTTCCTATTGAGGCTATGCTCCGCAATTGCCGATTTTTCCAGTTCCCTATTTTTAATGTGACGTTTATGTTCTGTACAGCGATCGGAAATGGTCCGGACTGACTGACCAATGTAACTACTTCCACATTCACAAGGAATTTTGTAAATACCAGGAATCCTGAGACCGAGGCAGTCCTTCACAGGACGCAACATCCCCTTGATTTTCCTTGGAGGTCAAAGGTCAGTCTTAAACCTCGTCTACGAAGAATCCTGCCTATTTTACTGGAAAGAGAACTGAAGAAAGGAAGAAACACGCTAGGTTGTTCATCATGCGAATAATCATTATTTTCACCTTTCTTTCTCTTGCAGAACGCTGACTTTACATCCCGTGAACCATAGCCGTTCCTACGAAATACGTATTTTAGGTGATTAATTTCAGAATTTAAATGGTCTTTGTCAGACACAGTTCTTGCTCTATATATCAATGTAGTTAGAACGGCTTTCTTCTGAGCTGGATGATGGAAACTCTTAGCGTCGAGATATAGATCTGTGTGCATTGGTTTGCGGTGCCCAGAGTGGCCAAGCCACCCATCTGCTTTTCTTTGCACCAGTACATCTAGAAACGGCAGTTTTCCCTCTCTCTCTATCTCGGCAGTGAACTGAATATTCGGGTGCACACTATTCATATGTTACAGAAAATTCTCGAGGGCTCATGCGCCATGCGGCCAAACCAAAAACGTATCATGCACATAACGATAAAAAATAGATGGACGGAGTGGAACAGAATTTAGTGCATGTTCCTCAAATTGTTCCATGAAATAGTTAGCCAATACAGGGGATAACGGAGAACCCATGGCCATTCCATCCCTCATTTCATAAAATTTCCCGCCATACAGAAAGTAGGTAGTCGTCATGACATGTCGAAACAACTGAACGGTTTCCGGAGGAAAGTGTTCTGTCAGAAATTGCAATGTGTCCTCAACAGGAACCTTGGTAAAAAGTGAGACCACATCTAGGCTAACTAAAATATCATTTGGACCAACTATAATCTGTTTGATTTTCTCAATAAACATTTGATAGTTTTTGATGTGGTGTTCACAATGGCCAACTATGGGAGTCATTAAATTAGCCAAGAATTTCGCTAGCCTGTATGTAGAAGATCCAGTAGCACCAATGATGGGTCTTAAAGGGACATTATCTTTATGGATCTTAGGTAATCCGTAAAGCCTTGGAGGCCTAGGGGCTCGGACTTTAAGATTTGTTATGACATCTTCTGGAAGACCAGAATTTTGCAAGAGCTCCATTGTTTTTCTACTATATGATAGAGTTGGGTCCCGTTTCAAACATTTATAAATGCTATTCTCCAATAAAGATGCTATTTTGCTATGATAATCTTTAGCATCAGGAACCACTGTGGCCTTACCCTTATCTGCTGGCAGAACAACAAGATCTTCATCCCTCTGTAATGCACGGATAGATTTGGGAGGCTTGGCTGAGGCTAAAATGCGACTGGTGGTAAGTCTTACCTCGTCGGCGTCGTCCTGTGAAAGATGTCGAACAGCCTGTTCCACTCCACTAATAAAATCCACGACAGGAACAGTGCGTGGTGTAGGAGCAAAATTCAGTCCTTTATTAAGGGCCGAAATAGTTCCTTTGTCCAAATTCTTGCTTGACAAGTTGACGACAGTGCATGCTGGTTCATGAGATGAACCCAATCTTTCCGTGCCTGCAAGCCGCTCAAATTTCTTAGTTTGTTTAGCCATTGTATTACTATAATGAGCTCTTTGATGAGCTGCCGTCGACATATCGACCCACTCCCAATCTAAACCTGAGAGGACTGCAGACAAATGGAGATGGCAGTTATACAAACAGCGAGCATTAGTGTCCAGTTCATACCTGGCGTGTCGTATCCTTTCTCTGACGATCGCCATGCTGGTTATCTGTAAAATATTACTCACTCCTACCGACCTTATGTGATGTTTAACCATTGCTCAACAGCTTCCAGGTGAGTACAAGGAAAAAGTAGTGAATTTTCATTGCTGTGTGATAAATTTGCACCATGAACATTCCTACATATTACGGAAAATTGGTAGCATCAATCAAATGCCAGTCTATTGTGTGATGTTGCTTGACAACACCAAAATGGAATCCAGCATCATGGCATAAACTATTGGCAATGAGTAGCAAAGATGTATGGTCGTTATGTGTGTAATCGGCAATGGTCAAAAGCTACCACTTTACATGATATTTAAAAGGAAAATAATTCCAGAAATGTAAGCGAAAGGCATATTAGAAAGAGCAAATCCAAAAGGGTGGATGGAAAATGATCTTCTGTTTAACTGGGTGATGCATGTTTGGCAACATTACCCTGGTATATTACTGAATTAACTTAACATGTTGCTCTTGGCCAGCTTTCACAAATATAGAACTCAGGAAGGGCAAGACAACACACAAAAACAGAAAACTGAATTGATCATTATCCGTGGCAGCCTAACATCCATACTGGAAACACTAGATGTGTGTAAAAATTGAGCATTCAAAGCTGTACTTAAACAGCAATATATGCAACAGATGGCTGATGAAAACCGCAAGTTCATGCCGAGAGAAAAAATCAAGATTGTCCCAGATTTGTGAGTGGGTGAAATGTGCATACAATAATTTCGCCCTCCCTTAAAATTAGGGTGAGTGGATTATTCATGTATGTATGTTAATACAGGGTGATACATGAAAAACCAGCCCTGAGTACTAGACTGCTCACTGTCGCCCACCAACTGTCATCCACTGTTTCCAAGCTGTTGTGACTACATTTTGTATCATAACCATGAAAGCCATTGCAACTTGGTTAAGATGTGTGAAGTAAATATCTTAGGGAGATGTATCCTCTTCAAGAAAGAATCACAGCAGTGGAGGTTCATCTAAGGAAAAGTGGGACATTCTTGCAAAGAAGTTTCATAGTGTTTTCATACCAGAAAAGAGCAGTATACAAGATTTGGTGACAAAGTGGCATACTACAGGGTCAGCTGTAACCACAAAAAAGAATCTAGCCCCCTCTGTTTGAGCACTCGCTGTGATTGTAGATATTCAATCGCAAATAATCCAGAATCCAAAGAAGTTGACACATAAATTGTCGCAACAAGTGAACATTTTGTGGAGTTCTTGTCAATGTGTTTTATATGATATGGGGATGCAGTCATTCGAAATGACATGTGCCCAAGAATTGAAGGAGGAAGAGAAAGCAAAACATGTGAATTACTGTATGTGGTTAGTCAAACAATTGAGAGTGTAATGTTGGATCCACTGCTGTATTTCATGCACAGAGATGAAGCGTGGTTCAATCTGACAGATACGTGAACTCCCGGAACACAAGATACTGGTCAACAAACAATCCATAATATGATTAATGAGGAACCTCTTCACAGTGAAAAACTCAGAGCATACTGTGCTGTGTCAGCAACTTCGATTGTGAATCCCATATTTTTTGAAATGGCAGTACACATGGCTGTGTATACGAGATATGTTCAAAAAGTAAGGTCACTTTATATTTTTACGAAAAAATATTTAATTATTTGTCAATATTCATGTTGTCCCCTTCAAAGTAATCCCCCTCAGATACAATACAATTGTGCCAACACTTCATCCAATCTTTGAAGCACTTCTCATAAGCACTTTTTGGTACAGCAATGCAGTTTTTATTTCCTAAATCACTGAAAATCTTCATCCTTTCATAGGTCTCTTCAGTTTTGGGAACAGGAAAAAGTCACAGGGGGCCAAATCCGGTGAATTGGTGGCTGAGGCATGATTGTTGTGTTGTGTTTGGCCAAAAAATCTCTCACAAGCAACAATGAATGAGCAGCTGCATTGTCATGACGCAAAAGCCATGAATTGTTTTCCCACAATTCTGTTGGTTTTTTTTTTTTTATGGCTTCTCTCAAACGGTGCATAACATCAAGGTAATACCCCTTATTGACCATACAACCATGAGGCAAAAATTCATGCCACAGTAATTGAAAAAAAGAAACAGTGAGCAAAACTTTGACATTTGACAGAACCTGGCATGCTTTTCTCAGTCTTGGCTCTTCGGAATGCTTCCATTGGGATGATTGCACTTTGGTTTTGGTGTCATAACCATAAGCCCATGTTTTGTCACCAGTTTTGACCCTTTTGAGCAACAGGATCATCATTGACATCATTCAAGAGCTCCTGGGCGATGCTCATACAATGGTTCTTCTGATCAGAATTGATAAGTTTTGGAACAAACTTCGCTGACATATGTCTCATCCGAAAACATCCGAAAAAATTGCATGACACAAGCCGACTGCTATGACAACATCCTCAGCAACTTCTCTTACAGTAATTCAACAATTTTTCAAACAATTTTCTTCACAGCTTTGACATTATCATCTGTTGTTGATGTGCTGGGGTGTATAGAGTGAGGTTCGTCATTTGCATCTTCTCGGCCATCTTGGAAGAGCTTCTACTATGTGAAAACTTTTTTTTAAATTTAGAGCAGACTCAACTTATGCCATCGTCAACATTTTTTTTGTGTTTTAGAGCAGTTGATTCCATTTTGCACACAAAATTTGATGAAAATTCTTTGCTCCAAGTTTTATAATAACTCAAAATCGCCAAGTACACTAAAACACATCTAACCTTTCCATCTATCACAAACAAATGAAGTATGCTGTACACTTGAAACTGTGAACATATGTTTGGGACATGTGTGCCAACATAACCAAAAAAAAAAATCTATAATCGAATGTATGTTGCCAGTGCAATCTGAAAAATCACCTTACTTTTTGAACAGCCCTTGTATGTGAACCTTCGAGGAATTTCACACACGGATGAGCCCCTATAAACGTACATAAGTTGCCTCTCAACATGATGAGGTGACATGTCACACACTTCATGCCAGTTAATCTCATGAATTCGTGGAAGATTCACAGAAGGAAAGACTGTTAGCAAACGATTGTGGCCACCTCGTTCGCTGACATAACCAGTTGTGGCTATTATCTGTGAGGCATCTAAATGGGAAAGTATACACAAATAACCCAGTAACATTAGAAGAGTTGAAGGGACAATATTTGTAATAAATTTGGAGAACTGATGCGGCAGAGTTGTGCTAAGTGTATATTAACATGTTAGGGAGCAAGGAAAAGTGCTCTGTAGCACAAGGAGGTCATATTCAGCACCTAGTGTAATGTAAGGAAAAAGACAAGATCAATTCAGCAAATACAGACCTTTGCATTAGCTTATTTGTTATTCCATTATAATTTAATTCTTGCACGTATCTGCTCATGTCGTGCAATAATTTGTGTGTAACTGGCAAGCAGTATGCACTCAGTGCCAGTTTTTCATGTGTCATCCTATAGTATTTAATGTGGTACTAAGGATCATCAATTTAGTTCTGGAGGGGAGTGTGGGGGTTTAAAATTGTAGAGGGAGACAGATAAATACAGTAAGCAGATTCAGAAGGACATAAGTTCCAGTAGTTATTTGGAGATGAAGAGGCTTGCACGGATAGAGTAGCACAGAGAGCTGCATCAAACCACTCTTCAGTCTGAAAACCAGAATTACAACTTCCTGTATATATACATTATGTTTATGCCATGATATCATTTTTGTAACTATACAAAAAAAGATGATGTCCAAGATAAAGTACATACAAACAATTATTATTATTGTTATTATTATGTCTATTCTACGAGATGCGGAATGAGCCAAGTTATAGATCAACAGACACAAGCAGCAACTGTAGGTTACTTCTGTTCATAGTAAATTATGACTAGCATTTATTTACTCACACTGGTGAGAATTATCCCAGGAATTTCACACACGGATGAGCCCCTATAAACGTACATAAGTTGCCTCTCAACATGATGAGGTGACATGTCACACTTCATGCCAGTTATTCCAGATTATTTTATATACATATACTGTGAGAAAAACAGGTACTTTGAAAAACTCCACTGCTCCTTCTCTTGTGTAATCCTGGTGTTGTTTTTATCTAATACTACATAACACAGACTGTTACAATATATGGCACTCAATGTCAGTTTTTATTTTGTACTTGTGATCTTGAGACATATTGCATCTTGGAAGATTGGAAATAGAAAATTTAGAGTCAATATGACAATGTATGGCAACACTATATAAAAGCAAAGTGATGTGAAGATATGTCAGCTTTATGTACTAACCTGGGTTAATGTAATATAGCAGCGGTCCGTTAAAGGGGTTATCACAAGCCGTGGTGTGTTACCAAGATACTCATGAGCATACTGAAATTGAGCATCACATATGTTACAGAAGCAATCTCCTAACTGATCGTCCCATCTGAAATAAAGTATGATATCAGACATATGATCTACACAAAGATAAGTACAAATATATAAAAAAATTAATGTATATTTGTTTCCATGGATTTTAGCATATTTATTTACTATTTCTCACTTTGCAACCTGTTATTGTCAATTTAACACAGGCTTCATATATGCTTACTTTGTTTACTATCATCAACAGTCGACCTTCTTTCCTAGAGACTGGCAACTTCCATAATTAACATAATACTATTTGCCGTATTTGCTGTACTCATTGCTATTTCTACTATTAATTAAGCAGATACAGGTCACCATCAAACAAACATTCTAAAATTCATTTTACCATGCTACAAGTAGTCTTTTGTTTTTATTCATGACTGATAAGAATATTTTCTCTTCCTCCTTTGCATGTACCATGTAAATAATTTACATCTGCACTTAAAACTTAAATTATGGCAGAAACAGTTTAGACACACCCCTCTCTAATAATGTAAACTTACTTTCCCATTTTTTCACAGATACATTGTGACAACTCTTGCGCATATCACATTGAATTACTACTGCCAGAACTAACTTCACACTGTTATCCCATCTCTGGATTTGATCTGAAATTTCTTATAGATTGCTATTGAATACAGATCAGTGAAGGAAGAGAAAAAAAGGTACCCACAAATTTCACAGCGAGTAATACACTTCATTATTGTAACATAACTTCTTATTTTAAACTTTTTGAGTCAAAGCAAACATCCAGTATGAAATGTAATATTATTCCCTACATTTTTCAGTAAAATGTGCTGCAATTGCCAAAAATCATATATTTTCAATAGCAAACTTTACATTCTTATCAATATAATTCATTTCAAAATACTGAGATCTTCAGAAGTTGTACCCATCAATCAAGAAAATAGTATTTCACATATTCAAGCACTACCTGCTTGCTTTTTCTTGAGCACTTTGGCCATCTTGCTCCACTACCACTTTCACCAGAAAGAAAATAAGCACACAACACAGCATTTTCAATGGCTAATACAGTGTTATTGCACACAGAATTATTTGACCACCAAGATTTGAAATGATTATGCATGAAACACTAATTCAGCTTATTAGTGTTTCATTTAAAACCATTCCAAACCTTAGTGGTCAAATAATACTGTGTGCAATAGCACTGCAGTAGCTACTGAAAATCCCATGTTGTGTCCTTAATTTCTTTGTGGTGAAAGCAGTGATGGAGTACAGTTTCTACCTATGAGTCTTTCTAAGAAACAACCTAACCTGGGATCAAGTGAAAAGCGTAAGTACAATGGCCACATTGTGTGAAAAAAGGAGAGGTCGCTCCCTCCATGCCACATCTATTCCTGCAGCAATCTACATAAGGATTGAGCTCGTTCCCTCTGTTTCCTACATCCTTCTGAATTACCATTCAAGAAAAAGTGAACATATAACACATGATCTACATTCCGATGGCAAAATGGCTAGAACAATCTAGAAAAATTTAAAAACTGTAATTTGCTCTGCTGGTGATTAAAACTGTTATTGTCATTTCTTGTGTTGATAACTGAAGAGGACATCTTTTAACTCTGATAGTAACAACTGCGAAACTTTCTCAAAAATGTCACACGACTGCAACAAATTGGACACATCTAACAGTATCAGCAGTATGAGCAATTCTGTTCCAGTTAAACAGCTGATCAGAAAGGCAGAAAAAATTTGATGTGATGTGACAAACTGGCCTTCATACCAATAAAATAATCTGATCACCAAAAAACAATTATTTTTTAGACACTATATATGAGTAACATGGTCTTAAGCCTGCCCGCTTAGCTGTGCAGTCTAACACACTGCTTTCCAGGCGGGAAGTCATGCCGGCCCCCAGCACGAATCTGCTTAGCGGATTATTGTCGAGGTCCAGTGTGCCAGCCTGTCTGTGGATGGTTTTTAAGGTGGTTTTCCATCTGGCTCAGCGAATGCAGGCTTGTTCCCTTTATTCCACCTCAGTTACACTATGTCGGCGATTGCTGCGCAAACACTTTCTCCATGTACGTGTACACCATAATTACTCTACCACCCAAACATTGGGGTTACACTCATCTGATGTGTCACATTCCTGGGGAGTGCCAAACCACACAATAACCCTGGGTTCAGTGTGGGGTGGGGGTGGGGTGAGTGGACTGCTGTAGGCTGTTGTGTAGTGTACCACTGTGCGCTACAGCAGGGGCAATGCCTCTCAGTCATTTATAGGTCCCCATTTCCGTACAATACAACAAAGTCTTGTCAATTCCAATGAGAAGAAAATTAAATACTTTAGCATACCATTGATATCTACATACTAAGCAGTTATATGGACAGCCCATGTTCGTAATCATCTCATTTACACTGTAAGATGGAGTAAAATATGTTTGTTTAAGTTTTACCTGTGTCTCAACTGAGACTGCCACTGAAATGCTGATGCACTCTCCACTTTCATCTGAATCATTTTAGCAACAACATCACGGGAATGAACATCTATGGTACATATTGTCATTATCTTCTGTCTGTCTCCTTTTGTTAAATCACCCAGTAAGAGTGAAATCAGAATACTAAGCTGCATTATCTGTATAACAAAGAAAATGCTACACTATACAATCTTCTAGTTAAAATTGTACACTACTCGCTACTCTCTCTCTCTTTCACACACACACACACACACACACACACACACACACACACACACACACACACACACACACACACACGAGGTGTGAAGAGAAGGTATACGTGGAAAAAAATTACACTCAATGAAGAAAAAGTCTATCTCCTCTGTCCCTTCCTCCACCCCTGCAACCCCTCCCAATTCACACCCCCGTGTCGCCTGCAGGGTGTGCCACTCCTCACCAGTCACTACAAATATGCCATCCCACATACCTGACACCCCTCTCTGCCACATTCCTAGCCTGCAAACCAGCTTTCTCCCTCTGAGCTGTTAGCTACGCACCCTGAGTCTCTCTCCCTGATTGCTGGCTCCCTCTCCCTCTACCCACACCACCTGACACTACTACCTCCACCACAACTAGCCCACCTGTCAAAAAACAGCATTGGCACTGTGTGTATGTGTAATTTACTCTAGCTCATCAAAAGATGACTCCAAAAGCTAGCAAGTTTTCTTTATTTAGTGTTTGCCTATTGACAACTTGGCACTTTTGCTTTTCGATGAGTGATCTCCTTCAGTCCTAAGGTATTTAATTCTACAATAACTTTCCTACAACTATGGACTAGAAAGTTACAGGCAATTAATTACTTGGAGCTATTAAGAATAAGCATCGCATTTTACACTTGCAAGTATACGAATAAATGCAATTCACACGAAAAGCTTTTATTACTAACACTACATGATGTCAGCTCATCAGTGCAGTTAATAGTGAAGTTGGGAGTTGATAACATTTATATGTGGAATGTTAGCCAAATCACTACTTGAGTTTTCTTTTGCTTATTTATGTAACTTCTACAGATGTCTGTAAGAGTGCCCACTATCAGGTTCCATCAAGTATCTTTTATCTTGCACTCTTCATGATTATCACAGTCACCCACTCAAGACAGAAACATCATGTCTCGAAAAGAATGGTGCTGATATGCATGTGAAGAAGGATAGTCCTTCCACTCAGGTTGGAGATAGCTACAAGACTTGTCCAACAGTGTCAAATGAGTTTATTTATTAATTTAATAACTAATGAAATGAGATATGTAGCCATATTACTTAAGGATAAATGTTCCTATCCTGTGTCTCCTGTGTATAATTGACATACAGTAACTGGAGTGTCTATATACCACAACCACTATTAAAACTTTTATCTAACAAATTTAACTGTTTCTACAAATGAATACCTACAAATATGCAATAATCTTAATTTGTTTGAAATAAAAAAGAAGAAACTATCCTAATTTTCCAAAATTACCACTCTTCATGTGGTATTTTTGCACAAATGGGAAGTATGTTGATTCCTGTGAAGTATAAACCACTGGAAACTGTACTCAATCTCTTGCATACCAACTGTTTCATACAACAAATACTTCTGAGCTGCTGCTCTATAAGTGGCTCAGATTGTTCAAAATCACATGGTGAGAGCTCTGGACTCAAGGGGAGAGCTAAACTTCCTGATGGAATGAAACTATATGCCATGCAGGATATGAAACACCAACACTAGAAAGTAGGAGAGAGGTATTGCAAGACTGTGACTTTGAGCTGAACTGTCAGCCATACCTGGATAGCTCACCATGGCTGGCCACATCATTTTCATTTGTTTATTTTTCCGTATAAATCTCTTTTTCAGTACATATATCATACACATACATATATTGTACACAGGATATTGGTTTTTCAAATGTGTGACATACGTTATTTAAATTTTTATAACTAATTGGATCTTAACAGTTAATAGTTACAATTTTTTAAAATAATGTATATTTATAACTTATTTCTACAATTAAAAATACAAATTAAATTTTTTCTTGCATAAGATACTGTGAGATTGAATAGTAGCAGTTTTTCAGAAGGTAGGCTGTCACAGACTTTTTAAAGCTCTGTAGTTCAGGAAGAGATTTTATATGTCTTGGTAATCTGTTGTATAGTTTTGTTCATGCATGATATACACCTTTTTGGCATAATGTGATGTTACAATGATTAACATGCATGTCACTGTCTGACCTGGTACTGAAATCATGGACACTTTTGTTTTGAGGAAAAAGGTTTTCTTTTCTCAGTATACTATTTTTTGACATGCATGACTACTTCCAATATTCAAATGCAGGGAAGAGATGGGAACTTTAGATCTTTAAAGAAAGGTTTGTGGTTTTCTGCTGCTCACGTGTTTCATTATTCTTATAATTGCCTTTTGTTTCCTGAAAACTGTTATTGCCTGAAGTATACTTCCCCAGAAAATAATACCGTACTTCAGTACTGAATGTACATGAGTAAAGTATACAGCCCCAACTGTTTCTGCACTAGTATTTTTGCAAAGAATTCTTACTAAATAGCTCATTTCTGCGAGTTTTGAATTTAGGAATGTGATGTGAGTGCTCCATTTAAGGTTTTCCTGGATATGAACCCCAAGAAATTTAGTTTCATTGACAGCACTAATGTTCTGGTTACCTATCCATATTACGGGTTGGGCCGCATTTTTATTTTGATTGGTCTGGAAATTCATGAGTACTGCTTTCTGGGGATTAACTATTAGCCTGTTTCTGGAAAACCATTCAGACACTCCTTTTGTAATATCTTTTGCAGACGCATTAAGATTTTCTTATTTATTCCCTTCAATCAACAGACTGGTGTCATCTGCAAACAGTACTGGTTCAAAATCCTTATTGTTTGATAGGAAATCATTAATGTATACAAAAAAAAAAAAAAAAAAAAAAAAAAAAAAAAGGAAAGGCCCTAAAATGAAGCCCTGTGGAACACCATGACATAGTCCACATTGTTCTGAAAGGTGTACCTGGAGTTCATTTCCTTCCATGTACTTAGCTTCAGTTACCTGAGATGGATATTCCAAATATGATTTAATCCATTGATTTGGCACACCTCTTACACCATAGTGTTCAAGGTTCCTCAGGAGCACAGAACAATCAATCACATGAACAGCTTTTGTTATGTCAAATTTTAAACTTGAGATATGTCTGTGGCTATCCACTGCATTTAAGGCATGGTTTATCAGATTGAAAGTGGCTGTTTCAATTGATCACTGTGGTCTGAAGCCATGTTGACATCCAGAAATAATATTATTCTTGTCGAAGGATGTATTTAGTTTTGAAAGGAACACTTTTTCAATAATGTTCGAAAACCCTGACAGTGGAGACACAGGCCCATAGTTACCCATACATTGATGATCACCTTTTTTATACAGGGGTATTACTTTCACCATTTTCAGTTGCTGTGGGAAGACACCACATGATAACGATGAATTGCATATGTCCAATAAAGGCGAAAGTATTTGTCCTTGTGTTATTTTAATAATATAATCTGGAATATCATCAATAGTAGTTGAATAATTACTCTTCAGTGAATTAATGGTATTTAGGAGCTCTGTTGGGCCTATTCGATTGAGGAACATGGATATATTAAGCTCCTCAATCCAAGTTCTTTCCATGTTGTATTAGGTGGATTTCCAAATTTTTCCTTCACTAATTTTCCAGCAACAGTTGCATAATAAGAACTGAAACTGTTTGCAACTGCCCCAGGGTCAGTGACATTCTTGCTATCATGTGATATCACAATATTTTTGTAAGTTGTCTTCTTCCCCGTAAGATCCTGCACAGCTTTCCATATGGACTCTGTTTTATTGGATGACTTCATAATATATTTGTCATTTTCCTTAATTTTTGTCTCTTTTATGACACGTTTCAAACCTAGCCCGTATTTTTTGAAATAACTAAGAAATTCTGGACTGCTGTCAGTTTTTGACTGCAGAAAAAGTACTGCTACCTTTTACAAGATACTCTAATGCCTGATATAATGCAGTTTTTGAATCTATCTGTGCTTTTGGAAATTACTTTCCTTTGTGCAAAAGCTATGTCAAAATTTCCCATATTTTTGTTGGTAATAGAGGTATCATATACTTCTCTCCAAAATTGTTCGCTGATTAAGTACTGAAAGCATTCAATATTTTTCCTACTATAAATCCTTTTATGGATAATATTTTGTACACTGATCAAAATGTGATTTACAGGTATGGTTAATAACTGCAAAGGGTGGTCACTATAGTCAGTATCAAAGTTTTCTGATGTACACGTGTCCCTGTTTGCACATACCTGATCAAGGAGAGTGACACTAGTTTTTGTTACATGTGTTGGAGAGCTAACAGTGAGACAAAGATTGTAGGCTTTTATAATATTTAATATCTTTTTCCTGTGAGGGTTATGGCTCAGAAAGTCAATATTAAAATCTCCACATAGTACCACTGTTTTTCCAGTTGTCTTAAGTTTGCCTAATGGAAGGTCCAGTTCTTTGCTAACAGGAGATCTATACACACATAAAATAATAGTTTTTTCAGTCATTAACTCAACAGCTGAGATTTCAAAATCTCTTTCACAACCAAGTTTGCAAACAGAGGCTATTCTCTTATAATCTAGATTTTCTTTTACATATATATAAGTTCCCCCATGTTTTGATTCAGTTGTAAAAAGCAGTCTGCAAGTTTAAAATGCAATACTTTCAAGTATTGAAAATACTCGTTTTTTATCCAATGCTCACAAAACATAAAACTGAAACATCTTTCCATTCACTGTTAAGGAATACATTTATTTCATCAACTTTGTTTGTCAATGACTGTACATTGTGGTGTACAATCTTCAATGTGTATTTGCAATTTAATTCTGCATCACATTTTTTTGTGATACAGTCTACTTCCCTAAAAAATGTCTTTTGCCCTTTTTATAAGTCATCGCATCTTTCTTTATGACCCATTTGTCCAAAGTACTTTGGACTGCTTCTATGTTATGCCTGTTGTGACTCAAATTTGCTAAATGGCAGATTTCTTCAACCAAAAATTGTTTCCCACTGTGATTTAAATGAAGGCCATGGCTGGTATGCATGAACCTGTCTAACGTGCTTACATTTACTAAATTCACATACAGAAATTTTTTGCATAGATCATCTATCTCTTTGTTTACTCTTCCTATTAACTTCTTCACACATGACCAAGGGGGTAGGTCGTATCTGTGTAGTTGATTTACAACAGCTACATTTGTATTGCCTAATTTGGTTAGCACACTTTCAAGGATTTGACATGAAGATTCAACAAACTGCACGGCAAACATACATTTTTTTGGTACCTTTACTATTAGTTTCTCAGTTGGTAGTAGCTGGTCAATTTCAGACAAACAGTGCATTTGCATCACCAAGTGCTGAACCCTGTGATCAAACAACTCTTCAGTGCATGATTAACCATTGTTCTCTTGCACTACTTATCTACACTCCTGGAAATGGAAAAAAGAACACACTGACACTGGTGTGTCAGACCCACCATAATTGCTCCGGACACTGCGAGAGGGCTGTACAAGCAATGATCACACGCACGGTACAGCGGACACACCAGGAACCGCAGTGTTGGCCGTCGAATGGCGCTAGCTGCGCAGCATTTGTACACCGCCGCCGTCAGTGTCAGCCAGTTTGCCGTGGCATACGGATCTCCATCGCAGTCTTTAACACTGGTAGCATGCCGCGACAGCATGTACGTGAACCGTATGTGCAGTTGACGGACTTTGAGCAAGGGCGTATAGTGGGCATGCGTGAGGCCGGGTGGACGTACCGCCAAATTGCTCAACACGTGGGGCGTGAGGTCTCCACAGTACATCGATGTTGTCGCCAGTGGTCGGCGGAAGGTGCACGTGCCCGTCAACCTGGGACCGGACCGCAGCGACACACGGATGTACGCCAAGACCGTAGGATCCTACGCATTGCCGTAGGGGACCGCACCGCCACTTCCCAGCAAATTAGGGACACTGTTGCTCCTGGGGTATCAGCGAGGACCATTCGCAACCGTCTCCATGAAGCTGGGCTACGGTCCCGCACACTGTTAGGACGTCTTCCGCTCACACCCCAATATCGTGCAGCCCGCCTCCAGTAGTGTTGCGACAGGCGTGAATGGAGGGACGAATCGAGATGTGTCGTCTTCAGCGATGAGAGTCGCTTCTGCCTTGGTGCCAATGATGGTCGTATGAGTGTTTGGCGCCGTGCAGGTGAGCGCCACAATCAGGACTGCATACGACCGAGGCACACAGGGCCAACAGCCGGCATCATGGTGTGGGGAGCGATCTCCTACACTGGCCGTACACCTCTGGTGATCGTCGAGAGGACACTGAATAGTGCACGGTACATCCAAACCGTCATCGAACCCACTGTTCTACCATTCCTAGACCGGCAAGGGAACTTGCTGTTCCAACAGGACAATGCACGTCCGCATGTATCCCGTGCCACCCAACGTGCTCTAGAAGGTGTAAGTCAACTACCCTGGCCAGCAAGATCTCCGGATCTGTCCCCCATTGAGCATGTTTGGGACTGGATGAAGCGTCGTCTCACGCGGTCTGCACGTCCAGCACGAACGCTGGTCCAACTGAGGCGCCAGGTGGAAATGGCATGGCAAGCCGTTCCACAGGACTACATCCAGCATCTCTACGATCGTCTCCATGGGAGAATAGCAGCCTGCATTGCTGCGAAAGGTGGATATACA
Source organism: Schistocerca gregaria (assembly GCF_023897955.1). Lineage (NCBI taxonomy): Eukaryota > Metazoa > Arthropoda > Insecta > Orthoptera > Acrididae > Schistocerca > Schistocerca gregaria. Next base: position 797,791,592 of record NC_064921.1, on the reverse strand, counting down.
CTGTACTAGTGCCGACATTGTGCATGCTCTGTTGCCTGTGTCTATGTGCTTGTGGTTCTGTCAGTGTGATCATGTGATGTATCTGACCCCAGGAATGTGTAAATAAAGTTTCCCCTTCCTGGGACAATGAATTCACGGTGTTCTTATTTCAATTTCCAGGAGTGTATTTCTAATTTTAGATTTATGTGAAAACTGGTAACTATGTAACATTTAATTATTTATTAACTCTGTATGTCCTTTCTCTATTGGTAACATTGGAGTTTGCTCCCTCTACATTACTCCCATCCCAGTGGTGTATCTAAGTGTGTGAGAAGATGGAGATCACTTCCTTTGCTTCCTACTCATCTGTAATATGAGATCAGGAAAATTATGTCTCATTGGTAATGAGCTCACTGGAACAAAATTCACACTCAGATCGACCAGGAAACTACCCCAGAATGCATCACAAATGATTTAAGGAAAATATCAAAAACCTAACTCGGTAACTGACAGTCATTATCAATAATTATCTTGTTTAACAAATTTTACATTAAGGTTCTGGAGCCATCCCTCATCATACTAAATCTGTAACAAGGAATGGGGATTTGAACCATGGCTCTCTCAGTCTGGCAGACTCAAGAGAGAGAATAACTCATTTTTCTCCAAAAGTCCACAGTCTCTTTAACTTCAACATTTTTTAAATATGGCCGGTATATTTTATATGCATACTTAATGTTTCTAATGTATACTATTTATATTTAATTAATTCATGTCATGTACTAAGCCATACACCAAATAAATAAATAAACATAAGTGATCTTCTGTTGCAGAAACTCACTCTAGTCCACTTTATTGCTAAAAAAAAACTTTGACATGTGTTGTTTTTTAGCAAAGCTTCGTAGTTTCAGCACCAACCAATGGCAATTTATTTGAAACTACAGTCCACTTTCAATGATAGACTGCTTTTGGAAATAATCTTAACCTTCTGTTAAAGTTTCTTTACTCTACCTGATGATGAACCTTCACCAGGTTATGAAGTATGTTGATGTCATCTGTTGTGACAGAAATCCCAGGACAGCAGCAAAGTCCCAGGTTTTGCATGGTGTCTTATTATTCATTTTATTAATGCTGAATTTTGATATGACAGTTGAACAGTGTTGATCCTGTGTAATATCTGTACAGTGTTCTACAAATTTCTATTAGTTGCAAATCTATGAAAAACAGGAAAAAATTAGGTGTGGCAATTCTTTATTTATTTATTTACTTGTCTAGGACTGTATAGTGTATTAAAGATGTTGCACCATTGCTTAATTACTACACACATCTCTTGAAATTTTTTACATACATCAGTTTAGCAAAAGGTAATATTACACAATATTTTATTATTCTATAACTTCACAAAAAAATCTTAACTGGTGATATGTAATTTTGTTTTTCTTGATACTCCCTTACTTATAGATACACTGCTTCACCTGGTAATCCTTTGCTGTTAACTTGGAATTGTTTGTGCCCATTATTATTTTTGTGGGTTTTAGTAATGGGTTATACAGTTTGATGCCAGGAAAGAGTATGCCTCACTCGAACAGTGCTGTATTTGTCTGTTGTGCCTGTACATCATTGGTCTTGTGTGGAGCTGTGTACAGATTTATTACAGATGATGCCCAGATTGCCAATGTTCAATTTTTCTTTTATGATAATTATATTTTTTCCTACTTGATGAGGTGGAGGTAGTTGGATTTTATTTTTCTAAAGTAGTGGCTTGCATGATGACCTTGGTCTACCCTTTCCATTAGTCTATCTAAATTATCTCGAATTTTCTCCACCATATTTGCTACACCATATCTCAATATTGAGAGAACATAAGCAAAATATATGGTCCTGAGATTATCATTTATACATAGTTTTTTAGTACCCACAATCATATTACTGAAATGTACAAGTGGAAAGAGCTTTTACAGAGAATTAACAACTCAAAATTAATTGATCAGGCAACTCAAGATCAACTTGATCAGGGAGAAAAGAGGTGGAGATTGGCTTTTTCAAAAATAAATATTATTCGATAACAGTGGACTGTTAAAGTGATGAGGAACAATTAAGTGTGGTTTTAAGAGTGGTAGATGTGTTTTCCAAACTAGCTGCAAGTAAAGTTTTTTTTTATTAAAAAAAAGGGGGCAAGTGACACTACTGGGAAAGGTCTTACAGAATTATTACTTCAGACACTACATAACCTTGGCATATTGCTTGCAGACTATGGGGGATACTTTAACGACAACAGGGGAAAGAAGAGTGATACTCAAGTTTGTACCATTGAAGAAAATTTGAGAGCTCATGACATCCTTTGCTGAGCTCAGACTGAACTTGGTTGTTAGTGATGCAGGTAAGTCATTTACAACTGTGCTGCTTTTTGCGGTGTAGTTTATAGATTCTTCACATTATTTTCTGCCTCTGTGATGTGCTGGGAAACACTCAAGAATCATGCAAAGCTGACTCTGGAGCCACCGTGCGATACAAGATGAGAGACTAGGACTGAAAGATGGGAGACTAGGACTGAAAGTGTTTGGGTTGTAAGATATGAGTTTAATAATAAGATACAACTTGCATTAACAGAGTTAAAAACACTTGCAAAAATGATACAATGTGTTTGTATCTAGTCTCTTGAAAGAACTCTCAGAAATTAAGTATTCTTTGTGAGCAAAAAGGTATGCAACTAGACACTATAGAAAAATTAATAAAATCAACACTTGGTATTATTGATGAATAAACAGTCAACAGTTTTGAAATGCTGAGAAAGAAGCTGAGGAACTGGTTGCATCTAGAAGAAATGTTGCTGAGTTAACAGAAACAAGATCTGCAACTGTTAAAAGGCTGTTTTCTTACCAAAAAAAAAGTAAGAATGAACCAATTCCGGAGGAAGAGAAACATTTACAGTGAACCTCTTCTATGTTGTGGCAGATACCACTACTATATCTCTGAACTAAAGGTTTCTGCAGCTCATTAACTGGTGTGATGTGTTCAGTGTTATGTATGACATTAAGAACTTGGCAATACAGAAATACAATCTCAACATAGGCAGTAGAAATCTTGCAGAAGCTTAGGAACACCCTAAAATGAATTCGGGAAGTATAAATTCACTGGATCTTACAAACAAATTAGGACTGTTCTCTCCTATGCTTCCACAAACTGCGAACACATGTTTAGAAGTGCTTCAGTACATCTTAGAAATATAACAATTGCATTATGAATATTTTTGGGCATGCCAGTGTCTGTAGCTTCTGCTAAACATAGCTTTTCCATGTTAAAGATCATTAAAAGCTATCTCAGATCTTCAATGAGCGATGAGCGGCTAAAGAGTTCTTACCATAATAGCATTTGTAAGACAGATTGCACATTTCCTCCACCTGTAGAATCTGGTGAAGGTCTTCACTGCTCACAAAGCAAGAAATGTGAAAATTTAGGTGAGTCATTTTTAAAATAATGTTTCCTCAATTTAGCAGGCTTTTCCTCATTTTATTTATCGTTAGAAAGTATCTGTTAAATTATATTCCAATTTTACATGGTTACAGTGGTGCATGTTAAGGTTACTACTACCAAGTAAGCCGGGCTTCAGTCGTAACTATTGTTAACTATTACAAAGGTGTGGAAATCCATAATAAAAGGATCATGAAAACAAAATTTAAGAATGTATATAAATAAAGTTTATTGCTATGACAGCTCTAACCAGCTGCTTGCCCTGAATGTAATAAGATGGCTCATATGTGATAAGAGATCCACATTTCACACTATCTGGAAACCCAGTGTTGAACCAGCCACTATTGTTTTTTAAAAAGTAAAAGTTGTGATGAAACACTAAGCAATTACACCCACTGCAATATCTGTAGTAAATTACATTAGATCAGGTGTACTTTTGATCCAATTGATCCATAGTGAGAAGATCCTCTAGGATGTGGAACATATCAGAAAACAAGTATACACAATAAATACTTACAAAATAAGGATGGATCTGCTAATGTACCTTCCACAGAGCACAAATGAAGCAGCCCTTGTGGATGTGGAGTAGTAAAAAATATATACATATTACAAAACTTGTGATCAATACACTTATAATCTGGGATTTCCTCAATTTATATGAAATACATTAACTAAGAGTTTAGTACATTTCAAAATCACCATATACTTGATTTCTGTTAAACTTGTGAGTTAAAGAAAAACATTATAATAGGCATTATGATTCTAGACATACTTTTCAAGGATTATTTTGCAATAACCATTTGGTGTTAGTTTTAGGCACAGGTTCACCCCTTTTAAGTGCATATCAGTATTTTTGTGTATAATTTATTTGTTTTTGTGTATATTTAAGGCATTTTTGTGAATTTTTTGACACATACGTGCTTACATTTAAAATGGAAAAGCCAACTGTTGACCTAGCTACACTCCATATAAAAAGAACTGAATGCATTTTTACCAACAAGTATTTGCTTACCCACAACTTGACACAGGCCTACTGTGCAAAGTCATGGGTACTGTAATACTTGATACACTCCTGGCCTGTTTGTACATAGATTCAAGGAATTGTCAATCCATGAATTTCATTGAAACGGTCTGAGCTGCAAATAAACACACACACACACTCTCTCTCTCTCTCTCTCTCTCTCTCTCTCTCTCTCTCTCTCACACACACACACACACACACACACACACACACAACAATCATATAAAACCTTGAATATTATACTAAGTGAAACAAACTTACATTCTGGAGAATAAAGAGGGGTGGGGTGGGGGGGAGGGGGGTGATAGGGAGCGACAAACTCATGACTTCACAGGAGCCCCAAAGTTCCTTCGACTGGCCCTGGCACTGAACACTTTGATGGAACAGTATAAAATTATTCACCATTTTTTTTCTGGACTGTTTGGTTGAGCACTAACCTTTCCTTTGCTTTCTGGCTTCTGTTTTTCATTACATTTTTTGAGCAGATGATGTACTTTACTGGAGGACAGGGATCTAATTTTTTTTTCCTATTCTTATTTAAATGATCAAATCCTTTATGAAAAATCATCCTAGAAGGTATTTATCAAATACCAAGGGCTTCAAAATGAATATTGGGGTTTTAAGGCTTGGCAACATTCATTACACTCAAATTACAATTATAAATAACACATCAAATGAAAGGACAACTCAAATAGCTTTTCTTACAAGTTTTCAATGTGAGCATCATTCATCAAACATCAACTTGAGATGCAAGTTCTTCCCAAGCCCCGATCAGTGTGTCTGGAGTAGTTGTTGCAACAACTGCTGCAGGTCGTGTTTCCTTGATTGAGAAGATCAGATTGTGGGTTAAGACACATACAGATGATCCTTTATGAATCCCCAAAGGTAAAAATTACATGGCATCAGATTGGGTGAGTGTGGAGGCCATGTGAAACAAGCCCTGCCACTTGACCCCTTACTGCCAATCCAATGGTCGGGAATAATGTTGTTTAAACAATTGCATACTAAGTTTAGCCAGTGAGGCAGTGTACTGTCTTGCTACCAAACAATGTTCTATGGTTCAGATTCTTCCAATTGAGAAAAGAGAAAGAGTTCCAGTGCATCAAGATAAGAAGGACCAGTTACAGTTGCCTCAGCAAAAAAGAATGGTCCATAAAGGTTCCTTTTGCAGGGATATAGCACAAAAATGTTCAATTTAGGGGAATCTCATTGCAACTGCACCATCTCATGGGGATTTGCTGACCCCCAGATGACGGATTATATGTGTTCACGTTTGCAGTTATGTGAAATTTTCATTCATCACTGAAGACAATAACATGCAGAAAATCTTCATCATTATGCAGCAATATTTCACTAGAAAAGTTACCACATATGAACTTGATGTGGGACATGTGATGTATTGGGCTCACTGTCAACACTTACAAGAAAAACTGTTTGAGTTGCTCTTCCATTTGATGTATTATTTATAACTGTAGATTGTATGTCATAAATGTTATAAAGTATTAGAACACTGACATTCATTTTGAAACAGCCAGTATAGCTGTATGTCTTCCCTGCACATCACTATTTATTACAAAAAACAACAGTGAGCTCATATTTCATGCAACATTACATACTGATTCTATAAAAATGATTTAAACTAATGATTAGCACATGAAAAATTCCTCTTTCATAACCCACTTGCTTTTTTTGGTATTCTTTAAGTGCATTTTCAAAACCCTCTTCAAGTCTGGAGAAAGACATGTTCACTTCAGATGTCCACCAAATCTGAGTACCACAGAGAGATGCCTGGGCTGGAAAGTCAAAAAGCCACTGTTCACGTGGTTTTTCATCATATGATGATACAGCTTCACCAAAGTAATAGCGGCATGTCTGACGCATTGTGTCAGTTAATCTGCTCAACCAAACCTCCACCTAAAACATGGAAAGATTACTTCAGACAATGAAATAAATGAATGCATGTTTTCATGAACTTTGTAGTAGTGTTTATAATATATTAATTTTATAATAAGATGTATATAAGATTCATTAATTACCTCATATGCTAATTTTGTTGTGGCAAGAGTACTCAGATATATTCAACTGTAATTGTTCCAATAAAAATCTAATGAGAATTTTAAAGCAAATGATATGAAAGAATTTCAGTGGCCTGCTTTCAATAAATCTCAAAATCTTCAACATTCTATTCTGTATAGAACAATATCGTCAGATCAGACCCACAGATATGTATGGCCAGTTTTACAGAAGAATTTAAAGTAGAAGGTCAGGATCATTCTAATGTCCTAATATCTAGGAAATTAACTGTCTTAGTTATATCTATAACAATTTTCACGGCTAAAGAACTAAGATTTAAAAATGAGAAAGCAAATACGACATAACAACAGATTTTTAAACCCCAGCAACATTTTCCCCTTCTGCTAAGTCATGTTAATAAGTTCATTTTCTGCACAGTATTTCAGTAATTGACTTAATCAGCTTCTTCAAATGCTGCAAGCAATGGAATGGATTGTCAATTTTCAACAAAGTGGTAACAACACATCCCTGTTTAGAAGCACACATTCAGCTCCAGATTTCACCCATATCCAATGTTGCTTGTCTGTATGCTGGCAGTGTTATTCCTTACAACAGTTGTTCCTGGATCAAACAAAAACAGAAAAAAATTTGAAAAATGAGATAATAAAATTACTAAAAAAGGATACTGAGGCATTAAAAACCAAACCAATACCTACAAAGAAAGAAAATGATAGACTAATTCAAGAAAAGCTGTCCTGGAGTGTAAAATTCTTCAAATGGGAATACAGGACCATGAAAATATGTGAGCACACATAAATTCTAAAAACAATAACAAATCCAGTATCTCCGATGATGTCTCATTAAAGCAAACAATTAAAAATTCTGCAGGAAAAAGTAAATGGAAGTTGGTGACATACAGTAACAGAAAAGACGAGACCACAGCTATGCAAAAGAATAAAAACAAGTTTCTAATAGTTGGAGAACCACTGTTGAGAAATATCTATCCACAACTGCAAAATTAATGTGCAACCTGGAATTATGATGCAACAACTTTGCAAACATTTTAAAAATATGGTAAATTCAAAACAAGCAACTATAGAATCTGATCCTAAACCAAAATGGAATTGCAGAGGTGTTTTGGAACAAACTCATTAAGAAACAGCAGCAAAGAAGAATTTACAAACAAAGCAATAAACATGATTCATGTGGCAACAAGTGTCTATGAGGGATCCAGTCCCATATTTAGTGGAATCATAAAGAGGTTAGTGAGTTGTAAGTACAACGGTGTGCTGAAAAGTAATGCCTCCAAATTTTTAATGTGAAAACTCTTAAAACTTTTCAAATAAGTCAAATGTTATTAACATTCTATACCTTTATTCTTCATGTCTGCAGATTTATTTCTCAATACAATCACCCTGGTGACGAACACACATTTCTTCCAATGAAGGGCCAGTTAGTTGATACTGTCACTGCAGCATGTTTGACTTTGTTGACAGAGAAACATCCTCACCTCTGTCTGCACTGCTTCATCACTATCAAAGTGAAGGCCTCAAATGTGATCTTTATGTTTTGGAAGCAGATGAAAATAAGATGGAGCAAAATGGGAACTGTAGGGATGATTATCAATGACAGTGATCCCAAGGTGTTGGATTGTTGCATATGCTGCAGGACCTGTGTGTGGTCTGGCATTGTCATGCTACAGGAGAGGTTGCTTCTTGTGAGGACTAACTCTTTGAATTCAGAACTTGATTACAGCATGCTGTTTCTCAAGCAATGACACAGTTACGTTACTCATTGCCATGTTACATGCTAGAACTTAGAGCCCTCTAGGGGCAGAGTTCTGCAAATAGGCAGAACAGAATGTTAATAATGTACGTTTTATTTAAAAAGCTTTAGAGTTTTCACATAGAAAATCTGGAGGCATTACTTTTCAGCACACCTTCATGTATCTCTAAAATGAACTGTGCTATCCAAGAGCAATGTGAGCACCTTGGGATATGTTCACAAATCCAAACAAATTTGGAGTTTGTAACACTCAGTTGCAGATATATGTAAGATCATTATAAATGAAGGAAACTAATGCGGCATGAAGGGAGAGGGTGAAAAAGAAGACCAAACAGATACCAGTGGAGAAAATTAACAGGCAAAAAAGATTGTAAGTGGTCAATAATATATGCCTGAACTTGACAATAGTACAAAATTTATGCTCTTTCATCTGAATGTACAAAGTATAGTCATTTCCCAATAAATCAGCAAATATGAAATATTCCTGTCAGTTGTTGTAAAAGAAGTTTCTGTTATGTGCTTGAGTGACCACTGTTTGATGCTTAAAATCTTTAGAGAGGCTGGGAAAAAAGGACTTAGAAATTTTAGCTACAGAAAGAACTTCACTAAAAACAATAATAATTTATCTGGACAGGAGCCCAGATGGAAACTTACTTATTTCACAAGAGACATTAGGCAGTGTACTCAGTAAACTTAAGGTATGTGGTGACTTTAATATAAATTTTCAGGAAAACTCAAACAAAATGAAAAAAATCTCATTCCGTACTTTCAACATATAACCCACAGGGCACTATAAGCTCTCCCACTAGAATTACAAAAACCACACAACTATTGACGAAACATTTATGGATGCAAAGTATAATGACTTCCAGGCAGGAACCACTACTATAGCATAAGTAACCATAATAGACAGTTTACTGCTTCCCACACAATATCCAAAACCACAATGCAACTTGAATTAGTTAAATAACAACAAATCCTATGTGGACAAAATATATACATCTTCCGACAACTGCTGGCTAAAGAAACAAGAAATTCAGTATCTGAGCATGTCAATACATATGAAAAGTCCAACAGATTTACGAATGATTTTAGTAATTGCTGCGAAACTGCATTCACAATGAAACACAGACTAAAGTCTAATAACAAAGCAATATCTGGATGACTGGTGAAATTAAGATCTTAAGCAAAAAAATAGGAAACTGTATCACCTAAAGGGATGAAATAAAGTTTTTTTTAAAAAATGTTACTATTAAGGGTATTTTGAAGCTAGACCTATGAAAACTGGTACTTGTTTTCTCAGTCAGAAATAAAGAAATACGTGTTTCAGCGTTTTTGGAAATTTAACGTTATGGGGATTAAACAGTAGGTGGAAGCTTTTTTTCAAAAAAAGTATCATTATTAAAGAACTACTACATATATATGAACACTGGTATTTGACTTCTCAGTTACAAATAAAAAAAATACATGTTTCAGGGGTTTTAGAAATTAAACCCTTAAGGGGATAAAATAGATGATGAGAATTTTTTACAAAAATATTTTATTATGAAAGCAATTTTAAAGCTAAATCTACAAAAATTTAAATTTGGCTTCTCAGTTAAGAAATAAAAAAATATGTGTTTCACTGTTATTGACAATTAAACCTCTGTGGGGGTGAAACAGGGGATGAAATTTTCATGGAAATATTTCATTGTGCAAGTGCTTTTGAAGCTAAACCTATGAAAATTTGTAGCTGGATTCTCTTTCAAAAATAAAACATATGCATGTCACTGTTTTTGAAACTTCAACTCCTAAGGGGGAGAAATAGGAGATGAAAAGTTTTATGAGAACATTTCATTGCAAAAGTAAGAATATTTCATTTTGAAAGCATTTTTATAGCTAAAATCTTTGAAAATTTGTGATTGGCTTCTCAGTTAGAGTTGAAAAAATATATGTTTCACTGTTTTTGGAAATTCAACCAATAAGCAAGTGAAAAAGAGTCAGACTGATTCACTGACTCACCATTGCCCGGCCCAAACCACTAAGGATAGAAACTTGAAGTTTGGAGAGGGTGTGGAGCACCATTTAAGAAGGGATTGTTCAAAATTCCACTCCTAGTGGGGTGAAATAGAGAATGAAAGGCTTTTTGAAAGTATGTCGCTATTAGAGGAATTTTGAAGTAAGGACTACGAAAATTGGTATTTGGTTTCTCAGTCAGAAAATAACAAAAATACTTGTTTCAGCATTTTTGGGAATTCAACCACTGAGGGGGTAAAATAGTGGATGAAAACTTTCTGAAAATAAATAGTCACTAAAGAACCACTCAAGGAGTTATAAGGGTACATCTGTGAAAACTGGTACTTGACTTCTAAGTTAAAAATAAAAATTAAAAAAAAGGTGTTTCACTGTTTTTTTGAAATTCCACCCCTAAGGAAGTTCAATTGGATGAGAATTTTTAAGAAAATATGTACAAAAATGATCAATTATTGATAACTTAATGTAAACTGACAGATAAAAAATCTACTCACCAAGTTGTGGCAAGGGAACACAAACACAAAAGGGTTTAACAAGCTTTTGGAGCCAATGGCTCCTTCTTCTTGCAGAAGAGTAAAAGGGGAAGAAAGAGGGGTGAAGGGAAAGGACTGGAGAGGTTTAAGGAAAGTAGTACAGTTCAGACTTTTCTGAACTGTAGCAATTTCCAGCCTTGATGCGACCACCTGGAGTACCAAAAGAGGTATGTCACAACACAGTACACCATATTTAAACCACTAAAGAATGGCCTGCCTCATGTAGACCTAGATGCTCAGCTCCTGACCACTTAGCCAAATGGAAAGGCAGAACTTAACACCATGCTTAAGGAAGGAATTATTTGTCCATCCAGTACCCCTAGCATCTTGTGCCAAAAAAGGGTGGTGTGTGGCATCCATGTGGGGACTATTGTGCACACTATTCTCGAACAGTACTAAATCATTAACCAGGGCCTTTATTACAGGATTATAATTACACATTATGTGGTGCAACCATATTAAGTTTCTTGATTGTGCTAAGGCATTTACTCAGATCCCAATGTGGATGAAAATATACCAAAGACTGCCCTCATCACCCAGCCTTTTTAAGATATTTGGCCCATGGACTGCTGTGCAATAATGGAAATGACTCATTGATTTGGTAGTGCAAGGTCTTCCTTTCCATTTGGATGACATTCTTGTCTTTTCATCCACAACGGAGCAGCATAAACAGCACTTAATGGAAGTTTTCAAGTGTTTAGAAGATTATAGTTAGTGCTGAGCACGACAGTTCAACTTTCTAGGACACCAGATTTCATCAAAGAGTTTCTACCACTACCTGAAAAAGAGGAAGCTACTTTACAAATTACTCAACCAAATACTGCTAGAAAACGCACCACTTCCTTGACTTGCTCTACTTCTACTTCTGACTTCTGATATGTTCAGCCGAATTAAAAATACTGGTCCAAAAATCAAGTGTAACTCACAGATTCAGAGGACAAATGCAATGAGCTCTGCCTTCGAAGCAACAAAACAAAGCATAGCAGATGCAGCACTTCTCACTCACTCTGAAGTGGATGCAATCCTCACACTTGTTAGTGATGTAAGCCAAACAGCTAACTGTGTGACACTGCAACAGTTCCATGATGTTGCATGAAAGCCACTAGCTTCACAGCAGAAGTGGAGTACACATAATAGAGAAGTTCTTGCTATATATGAGGATATCAATTACTGTTGCCCACAACTAAAAGCAGTTGTTATTAGTTTTATGGATCACAAAAAACTCACTTATGCATTCTGGCAAAACAACAACAACTGCTCCCTTCACCAACATGACTAATTGGTATTTATCATGCAGTTCAGCGTGGACATCAAAGACATTTTGGGATTTGACAACATAGTAGCTGACTGTCTTTCCCATGTCAGTAGCACCTAGCACCATCGATTTAACTCAATTTTCTGAGGTACAAGTATCTGACCAAGGCGAATAATGATACGGCACTGTTCTCTGTTACAAGTCTGACTTAGATTCTCCATCAGTGGAACTACTTTATGACGAAGTGCTGCAACATCCAGGGAAGTTTGTAGATGCGCAGTCCTTCCAGCTTTATGATCACAACCATTGTGATTTTGTTCATCAATTGAGGGAAACTACCCTTGCCAAGCTCTGAGACATGATAGGTCTCCCCATTATGTACAATGCGACCTAGAAAGACGTTCACATGCCATTTAAAAGAAAACAAAATCCCCAAAATGGTAATGTTTTGCAGAAGTTCGAAATATAGGGTGTAATTCAATGCGAGAGGCTTTTAATAATTTCCACAACAAAACTCTGTCTCAGAATCTGGCAGAAAACCCAAAGAGATTCTGGTCATACATAAAGCACACCAGTAGCAAAACACAATCAATATCTTCACTGAGCGATAACAACGGTGAAGTCACTGATGATAGTGCCACTAAATAGGAGTAATCCACTGGATTACAGGCCCATATCACTAACGTTGATTTTCAGTAGAGTTTTGGAACACATACTGTATTCAAACATTATGAATTACCCCAAAGAAAATGATTTATTGACACATAGACAGCATGGATTCAGGAAATATCGTTCTTGTGAAACACTCGTGAAGTAAAGAGTGCTATTGACAGGGGATGTCAAATTGATTCCGTATTTTTTAATTTCAAGACGGCTTTTGACACTGTTCCTCACAAGCATCTTCTAACCAAACCATGTGCCTATGGAATACCGCCACAGTTGTGTGACTGCTTTCATTATTTCCTGTCAGAAAGGTCACAGTTTGTTGTAATAGATGGAAAGTCATCGAGTAAAGCAGAATTAATATCCGGCATTCCCCAAGGAAGTGTTATAGGCCCTCTATTGTTCCTGATCTATATTAATGACATTGGACACAATTTGAGTAGCCTTCGTAGATTATCTGCAGATGATGCTGTCATTTACCATCCTGTATAGCCGTCAGATGACCAAAACGAACTGCAAAACGATTTAGATATCTGTGTGGTGCAAAAAGTGGCAATTGGCCCTGAATAAAGAAAAGAGTGAAGTTATTCACATGAATACTAAAAGAAATCTGCTAAATTTTGACTATGCGATAAGTCACACAAATCTGAATGCTGTAAATTCAACTAATTACTTAGAGGTTACAATTACAAGTAATCTAAATTGGAACAATCACATAGATAATGTTGTGGGTAGAGCAAATCAAAGACTGCAATTCATTGGTAATACACTTAGAAGGTGCAACAGAGCTACTAAAGAGACTGCTTACACCACACTTGTCTGTCATATTCTGGAGTATTGCTGTGCAGTGTGGGATCCGCATCAGGTGGAACTGACAGATGACATCAAAAAAGTTCAAAGAAGGGTGGCTCATTTTGTATTATCGCAAAATAGGAGAGATTGTGCCACACAAAATAGGGGAGATAGTGCCACAGACATGATACATTAATTGGAGTGGCAATCACTAAAACAAAGGCGTTTTTCATTGCAACGGGATCTTCTCATGAAATTTCAATCACCAGTTTTCTCCTCCGATTGTGAAAACATTCTGTTGGAACCTACCTATATACGGATAAATGATCATCACGATAAAATAAGAGAAATCAGGGCCCACACAGAAAAAATTTAAGTGCTCGTTTTTCCCGCATGCCGTTTGAGAGTGAAACAGAAGACACAGCTTCAAGGTAGTTCAATGAACCCTCTGCCAGACACTTAGTTACGAATAGCAGACTGATCACATAGATGTAGATGTAGAATGGCAAGCCCTCTGTCGTCTCAACAAAACTTGTGTATGTTTTCCAGGAAGTACTACCAACTCACGTACCCACCAACGGCGCAAACACCTACACCTACCATCAAATGCGTACCATTCTCTAGAACACACTAAATGATCAGGACAATGCATGCATTTCCCAGTAATTTTCTGGATGGCTCTCCTCTTTCTCCGAGGGGGCTAGTGTAGCGACCACACTCTCCTGGTGCAGTGTCATGCTAGTGAAGTGTACACCATATGCTTAATGTGCTTATTCTTAGTCTTGTATTCAGAGATATATTCCTGTTGAGTTACTTGGTTACGGACTAAATAAGATATAGATTTAGACGTGTATCTCAGGGAAGATTCTACATACTGTAAACCTTCTCCAGGTAACTATATCTTAATGCTTCTCTTTCCGCACAAAGCAAAAAAGTTTTGTTTGTTTCTTGTTTGAGAGTTTACGTTCATATGACAGTCAGTCTAGAGCTTGATAAAATAAATTTAAAGGCCAGATGGTGGCAAAGCAGCCAGCCTAACAAAGCGAATGTGTTAGAAACACTAACGTATCGCTTTCAGAAACTCCTCCTCGTGGGGATATAAGCTATAATGAGACTATAAGCTTTAATGAGACTATAAGACTAGTCACTCTTTGTAATAATGGGAAGAAACACACAACATTTGCTATGTTTTAAAATAAAATGAATAGATACAGTTTATTGAAGTTCTGTTAATTCAAAATACAAGTTAATTAATGGAAAGGAAAGAAAACTAGGGTTCAGTGTCTTGTTGAGGCCAAAGCTATTATAGATCATAATCACATGACTCATAAGCTTCGGTTGGCCAAGGATTGGGAATGAAATTGACCATGCTTTTCTCCTAGGAATAACTGCGGTATTTGAATTGAGTTACTTAAGAAAATCATGGAAAAACCTAAATCTGGATTGCCAGACAGGGCTTTAAACCACAATCCTCCAAAATGTGAAAGCAATGTCTTAACTGCTATAACAGCTCACTCAGTTGTTAAATAACATTTAATACTGCACTTTCATTCCTTTGGAAAATAAAGTATAGAATAATGATAATATTAGAGAAAGACTAGATTGCTACACACCATGTTGAGGAGACACTGAAATGCAGACAGACACAATGAAAAGATGCTATACGTATGAAGTTTTGGATACAAGATCGACTTCAAATGTAGAAAACACAAACACTACTCACACACGTTACCATTGCCTCTGATCCCTGAGGCTATACTGCACATAGCGCCTGCACCTGATGGAAAAGCAGTCTGTGGGTGGTAGGGGTAAGGAGAAAGCTGGGGCAGGGAAGGGGAGCAGGATAGAGGTGTGGGAAGGTGTAGTGTTGCTTGTGGGAGCATCCAGGGATGGAGTGGGGACAGGTTAGGGCTGCTGGATGCAGCAGCTAGCAGTTTTTTTACGATATGCTACAGGGAAAGTTCCTACCTGTGCAATTCAGAAAAGCTCATGTTGATAGTAAGGATTGAGATGACACAAGTTATGAAACAGTCACCGAAGTGAAGCACATTGTGTTGGGCAGCATGTTCAGCAACTGTTGTGGTCCAACTGTGTCTAGACCACAGCTTCTCAATGGCCATCCATGCAGATAAGCAACTTGTTCCCCTTCCTTTGATGGGATAGGTTTTGCCTCTGACCAGAATAGAGTAAGTGGCGGTAGAACGATGGGACAGGTCTTGCAGTCTGGGTCTATTGCAGGGATGTGAGCCATGAGGCAAGGGGTTGAGAAAAGAGGTGAAGTAAGGATGCACCAGGATACTGCATAGATTCAGTGGGCAAGAGAATACCACTGTGGGAGGGGTGGGAAGGATTGTGGGTAGGACATTTCTCATTTCAGGGTACATCGAGAGGTAGTTGAAACCCTGGCAGTGGATGTGATTGCTCCAGATCTGGGTGGTTTTGAGTCACGAGGAGAATTCCCCACTGTGGCCAGGTGGTGGGTATGTGGGAGGTGCTAGATGACTGGAGAGACAAGGCAGGAGAGATCTGTTAACATACAAGGCTTGTTGAGTGATATCTGTCTGTGAAGGCCTCAGTGAGCCCCATGGTAAATTTATAGTGGAACTGCTTGTCACTACAGGTGTAATGACCGCAAGTGGCTAGGTGATATCGAATGCACTTCTTAGTATGGAATGGGTGGCAGCTATCACAGTGATATATTACTGGTGGTGGTAGGTTTGACATGGATGGAGGTACTGAAATACTCATCCTTCAGGTGGGGGTCAACATCAAAGAAGGTTATTTGTTTGGTTGAGGGTGACCAGGTGAGGTGAATGGGGGAAAAGGTGTTGAGGTTCTGGATAATGTGGATAGGGAGTTCTCACCCTCAATCCAGATCATGAAGATGCCGTCAATAAATCTGAACCACTGTAAGCGATTCCTTCAAAGGAGAAGTAATTTTGAGTCATGGTGTTCAGGAAGGAAGTTGTACATCTTGAGTCAGTTGAGCATTGTTTTTTTGAAAGGTAGTGTTCAATAACAGCAAGGCCATGGGCACCAGGGATATTAGTGTAGAGGGAGGTGGCATCAACAAATGATGAGCAGGGTGCCTTGTGGTAACAGAACAGAAACTGTGAAGTCAGTGGACACTGGCCTTTCCACTGTTCGATGGTCAGTTGGCTTGATATGGACTGAGGTTCAGATAGTGCCCTTACTGAGATGGAGGCCAAGCTCCACAAAGTGCCCCACTGTGCTGAGGAGCACCAGATAAAGAGGATAGATAATAAAGTGTGCAGAATTTTAGGTATCGCATCCCTGAGTGCACATCTTGAAGGTATCATTAATGAATCTGGACTAAAGAGGAGGTTTTGGATTTTGGGTGCTTAGGAAGGTTTCATCAAGATGACCCATAAACAGGTTGGCATAGGAGAGGGTGCTCATGGCCATGCAGTGGATTTATTTGTTTATCTTCCTCTATAAAAAGATGTAGTTAGTTAGATGCGCAAGGCAAGAAGTGGTGGGTTTGGAGTTGGAAGGACATTAGGAGAGATAGTGACCATGGGCATGTGGACTTTTGGTGTACAGAGGGGCAGTGTCGACAGGGGCAAATGGTAATAGGACAATGATGGTTGAGAGCCAGTGAAGGTAGTTGTTTGTGTTTTTAATATGGCAACCTAGGCTGCAGGAAACAGTTTAAATAAGCTATATAGTGCTTTGGGGGCTTTAAATTGTGTGAAATACTGTAACTGCCACTTCTACACCTTTCATGTGAATGATGTTCATAATTATGACGGTAAAGACTGCAGGCCACTTTACATGATTAATAGAAGAAAATCCTAATTGTATTATTAAATTCAACTGACGAAATTACTGAGAGAGTAATTCTAAACCCACTGTCAAATGTATGTATTACAGCACATTTTTTTCAGTTATACACTCCTAGAAATGGAAAAAAGAACACATTGACACCTGTGTGTCAGACCCACCATACTTGCTCCGGACACTGCGAGAGGGCTGTACAAGCAATGATCACACGCACGGCACAGCGGACACACCAGGAACCGCGGTGTTGGCCGTCGAATGGCGCTAGCTGCGCAGCATTTCTGCACCGCCGCCGTCAGTGTCAGCCAGTTTGCCGTGGCATACGGAGCTCCATCGCAGTCTTTAACACTGGTAGCATGTCGCGACAGCGTGGACGTGAACCGTATGTCCAGTTGACGGACTTTGAGAGAGGGCGTATAGTGGGCATGCGGGAGGCTGGGTGGACGTACCGCCGAATTGCTCAACACGTGGGGCGTGAGGTCTCCACAGTACATCGATGCTGTCGCCAGTGGTCGGCAGAAGGTGCACGTGCCTGTCGACCTGGGACCGGACCGCAGTGATGCACGGATGCACGCCAAGACCGTAGGATCTTATGCACTGCCGTAGGGGACCGCACCGCCACTTCTCAGCAAATTAGGGACACTGTTGCTCCTGGGGTATCGGCGACGACCATTCGCAACCGTCTCCATGAAGCTGGGCTACGGTCCCACACACTGTTAGGCCGTCTTCCGCTCACGCCCCAACATTGTGCAGCCCGCCTCCAGTGGTGTCGCGACAGGCGTGAATGGAGGGACCAATGGAGACGTGTCGTCTTCAGCGATGAGAGTCGCTTCTGCCTTGGTGCCAATGATGGTCGTATGCGTGTTTGGCGCCGTGCAGGTGAGCGCCACAATCAGGACTGCATACGACCGAGGCACACAGGGCCAACAGCCGGCATCATGGTGTGGGGAGCGATCTCCTACACTGGCCGTACACCTCTGGTGATCGTCGAGGGGACACTGAATAGTGCACGGTACATCCAAACCGTCATCGAACCCATTGTTCTACCATTCCTAGACCGGCAAGGGAACTTGCTGTTCCAACAGGACAATGCACGTCCGCATGTATCCCGTGCCACCCAACGTGCTCTAGAAGGTGTAAGTCAACTACCCTGGCCAGCAAGATCTCCGGATCTGTCCCCCATTGAGCATGTTTGGGACTGGATGAAGCGTCGTCTCACGTGGTCTGCACGTCCAGCACGAATGCTGGTCCAACTGAGGCGCCAGGTGGAAATGGCATGGCAAGCCGTTCCACAGGACTACATCCAGCATCTCTACGATCGTCTCCATGGGAGAATAGCAGCCTGCACTGCTGCGAAAGGTGGATATACACTGTACTAGTGCCGACATTGTGCATGCTCTGTTGCCTGTGTCTATGTGCCTGTGGTTCTGTCAGTGTGATCATGTGATGTATCTGACCCCAGGAATGTATCAATAAAGTTTCCCCTTCCTGGGACAATGAATTCACGGTGTTCTTATTTCAATTTCCAGGAGTGTAGTATGCAGCAGAAGAGTTTAAGACAATTAAAAGAGATTGTTGAGGATTACTAGTGGGTTTTTTGCTGTGTACCACACAACGTACTAGCATCTGCTGGTAGTGCAGGGTTGTAAAGGAGAACATTATAAATTTTAGAATGTTAACTAATGGTAGTCACTATAGAAAAAAAAGTTGTGGTGGACAGTACTGTAACAACTGTAAGGATACAGTTCCTTTGCATGTTTGAATGCAATATAATCACTGATTACAACAGTGCTTTATAGCAGGCACGACAAACATGTCTGACTTCAGTGAGCCACAGGCAAGTTCAGACAAAAGACTGTTTTCAAATTGAATTTAATGGTACACAATATTAGGAATGAATAATGTTATGGAATGGTTATATAATGTAGAGTTGACTGATACTAACAAACAGAGTTCAAATGGAAAATTCAAGTTTGAGTTATGTCATCCAAACAGAATTTTTTTGTGAATGATTCCTTTGGTTATGTCTTTATTCAGTCCTTTCAAATGGACATTTTCTTTAGTTTCAGTTGCCCCTACCCAAACATTATAATACACAACCCATTTTGTAAAATCTCTATGAATGTAATATGCCTTTGCAGTGTTTATTTAGACACGTTCTTCATTGGCTGACAACACATATGATATAAACTGTGTAAAGATCATCTGATATCTCAAATACTTGGCACAACTTCATATACAGCACTTTTTGGTATCCCTGAAATATCCATGGCCAGCTTTTGTGTCATTTCGTTGCTCTTGGAATGTCTCCAATGTTGTTCTTGCTGTCATAAAATATATAAATAAATAAAAAATACATGCAATAGTGACTGAGTCAATCACTACTCTATATATTTATCTTTTTTTTTTCCAACTGTTTAACTTAGGATCAGATTTGATGTTGGGTTACTGTTCAGCACTATTAAAATTAAAGATAAGAAAACAAGCTGGTTTCAAACTATAGATATTTATATAAAAGTAACTTCAAATAAGATTCTCCAACTGATTTTTAAAGCTGTATAATATTGATTTCACAAGAAAAATACCAACCTTGCCTGAACAGTCACACTGACCATTGAACTCAACATATTCTCCATCCTTAGCAAACATTCCTTCTGCATACTTGGTATTTTTGCCATCTTCTTGACAGAATTTGAGTCTCGCAAGAGAATCATACAGCTTTGTGAGGTGCCTTAAAATGCAAAACCAAGAATGAAAAAGAAATAGGTTGTCACCTGAACTTTAAAAACATTGTAATGTCTTTGAACAAACCTGACTAGCAACTATCTTCAGTATATGTTTGAGTCAAATGTAATGAGCATTCCAGAAGGAATCACACAGAGACATTCAGACGTCGATATAGAAAACTGAGGGGAAAAAATTACAAAGTGGATTGCCTAGCTTTAAGAGCTGATCTGGAAGAAACAACCAAAATTTCTATTTGGGGCAAAAAAATGTAGTACACAGTGTCTTGTGCAATAATACCTAAATAAATATATCTCTTAAGTACATGCCATTATGCAGTTCACAGTGTGTAACAAGCCTTGATGCCAGAATTAGAATTTTTATTGTCCCATAACATACAAAGTTAAATCATAGATTTAATGTACAGGGGACTCTTTAACACTCCAAATACAATTCAAAGGTATTAAAGAAACAGTATATAACATTGGCATTAATATAACATAATTATTACCGTCATTTATTTGTCATAAAACAGTTAAGCTTAATTAATAACCATTTGCTTTCTTGCTCAGATTTTCACATTCTAATTCAGAAATTCTTCTAGAAATAATAGAATGTCTGTATTAACAACTTTCATAGTTTTTGTTTTAGTAACCCTACCTCCACGTTATGGACTTTTTTTAGAATATTGCAAATTTACATGCCCATGTATTCTGGGGTTTTGCATATATCTTTAATCTATGAATTGGATGCATGAAATTCCCCTTGTTCCTAATGCTGCACTGATGTTTAAAATTATTGTCTATGAGGAACTTAGGGTTACTGTATACAAAATAATCAGCTCATAGATGCAGAAACAGAGGTAGTTTTGTATTCTAAAATTTATTAACAGTGAGTGACAGGATTCTTTTGGTTTTGCATTAGACATATTTCTAACAATTGATTTTTCTAATTTTAATATTATAATCATTTTGCTTGTGTTACTCGAACCCCCCACCACCATGACCCATGGACCTTGCCGTTGGTGGGGAGGCTTGCGTGCCTCAGCGATACAGATGGCCATACCGTAGGTGCAACCACAATGGAGGGGTATCTGTTGAGAGGCCAGACAAATGTGTGGTTCCTGAAGAGGGGCAACAGCCTTTTCAGTAGTTGCAGGGGCAACAGTCTGGATGATTGACTGATCTGGCCTTGTAACATTAACCAAAACGGCCTTGCGGCCATACCAAGTATGTGGTGCGAACGACTGAAAGCAAGGGGAAACTACAGCCGAGGGCATGCAGCTTTACTGTATGGTAAAATGATGATGGCATCCTCCTGGGTAAAAAATTCCAGAGGTAAAATAGTCCCCCATTCAGATCTCCTGGCAGGGACTACTCAAGAGGACGTCATTATCAGGAGAAAGAAAACTAGCATTCTGTGAAACGGAGCTTGGAATGTCAGATCCCTTAATCGGGCAGGTAGGTTAGAAAACTTAAAAGGGAAATGGATAAGTTAAAGTTAGATATAGTGGGAATTAGTGAAGTTTGGTGGCAGGAGGAACAAAACTTTTGGTCAGGTGAATACAGGGTTATAAATACAAACTCAAATAGGGGGTAATGCAGGAGTAGGTTTGTTAATGAATAAAAAAATAGGAGTGCGGCTAAGCTACTACAAACAGCATAGTGAACACATTATTGTGGCCACGATAGACACGAAGCCCACACGTACTACAGTAGTACAAGTTTATATGCCAACTAGATCTTCATATGATGAAGAAATTGATGAAATGTATGATGAGATAAAAGAAATTATTCAGGCAGTGAAGGGAGACGAAAATTTAATAGTCATGGGTGACTGGAATTCGAGA
Source organism: Schistocerca gregaria (assembly GCF_023897955.1). NCBI lineage: Eukaryota > Metazoa > Arthropoda > Insecta > Orthoptera > Acrididae > Schistocerca > Schistocerca gregaria. The sequence continues at coordinate 797,769,696 of NC_064921.1, read as the reverse complement.
GTAGGGAAAGGGAGAGAAGGAAACATAGTAGGTGAACATGGATTGGGGGAAAGAAATGAAAGAGGAAGCTGTCTGGTAGTATTTTGCACAGAGCATAATTTAATCATAGCTAACACTTGGTTCCAGAATCATAAGAGAATGCTGTACACATGGGAGAATCCTGGAGATACTAGAAGGTATCAGATAGATCATATAATGGTAAGACAGAGATTTAGGAACCAGGTATTAAATTGTAAGACACTTAAGGGGCAGATGTGGACTCTGACCACAATCTATTGGTTATGAACTGTAGATTGAAACTGCAAAAAGGGAGGAATTTAAGGAGGTGGGACGTGGATAAACTGACTAAACCAGAGATTGTACAGAGTTTCAGGGAGAGAATAAGGGAGCAATTAACAGGAATGGGGGAAAGAAATACAGTAGAAGAAGAATGGGTAGCTCTGAGGGATGAAGTAGTGAAGGCGGCAGAGGATCAAATAGGCAAAAAGACGAGGGCTAGTAGAAACCCCTGGGTAACAGAAGAAATATTGAATTTAACTGATGAAAGGAGAAAATATAAAAATGCAGTCAATGAAGCAGGCAAAAAGGAATACAAACGTCTCAAAAATGAGACTGACAGGAAGTGCAAAATGGTTAAGGAGGGATGGCTAGAGGACAAATGTAAGGATGCAGAGGCTTATCTCACTAGGGGTAAGATAGATACAGCCTACAGGAAAATTAAAGAGACCTTTGGAGAAAAGAGAACCACTTGTATGAATGTCAAGAGCTCAGATGGAAACCCAGTTCTAAGCAAAGAAGGGAAATCAGAAAGGTGGAAGGAGTATATAGAGTGTCTATACAAAGGCAATGTACTTGAGGACAATATTCTGGAAATGAAAGAGAATGTAGATGAAGACGAAATCGGAGATACGATACTGCTTGAAGAGTTTGACAGAGCACTGAAAGACCTAAGTCTGAACAAGGCCCCAGGAGTAGACAACATTCCATTAGGACTAATGACGGCCTTGAGAGAGCCGGGCCTGACAAAACTCTACCATCTGGTGACCGAGACGTATGAGACAGGCGAAATACCCTCAGTCTTCAAGAAGAATATAATAATTCCTATCCCAAAGAAAGCAGGTGTTGACAGATGTGAAAATTACTGAACTGTAAGTTTAATAAGTCACAGCTGCAAAATACTAACACAAATTCTTTACAGACGAATGAAAAAACTGGTAGAGGCCGACCTCGGGGAAGATCAGTTTGGATTCCGTAGAAATGTTGGAACATGTGAGGCAATACTGACCTTACGACTTATCTTAGAAAAAAGATTATGGAAAGGCAAACCTACATTTCTAGCATTTGTAGACTTAAGAGAAAGCTTTTGACAATGTTGACTGGAATACTCTCTTCCAAATTCTGAAGGTGACAGGGGTAAAATACAGGGAGCAAAAGGCTATTTACAATTTGTACAGAAACCAGATGGCAGTTATAAGAGTCGAAGGACATGAAAGGGAAGCAGTGGTTGGGAAGGGAGTGAGACAGGGTTGTAGCCTCAATCTGTATATTGAGCAAGCAGTAAAGGTAACAAAAGAAAAGTTCGGAGTAGGTATTAAAATCCATGGAGAAGAAATAATTACTTTGAGATTCATCGATGACATTGTAATTCTGTTAGAGACAGCAAAGGACTTGGAAGAGCAGTTGAACAGAATGGGCAGTGTCTTGAAAGGAGGATATAAGATGAACATCAACAAAAGCAAAACGAGGATAATGGAATGTAGTCAAATTAAGTCGGGTTATGCTGAGGGAATTAGATTAGGAAATGAGACACTTAAAGTAGTAAAGGAGTTTTGCTATTTGGGGAGCAAAATAACTGATGATGGTCGAAGTAGAGAGGATATAAAATGTAGACTGGCAATGGCAAGGAAAGTGTTTCTGAAGAAGAGAAATTTGTTAACATCGAGTATAGATTTAAGTGTCAGGAAGTCATTTCTGAAAGTATTTGTATGGAGTGCAGCCATGTTATGAAGTGAAACATGGACGATAAATAGTTTGGACAAGAAGAGAATAGAATCTTTCAAAATGTGGTGCTACAGAAGAATGCTGAACATTAGATGGGTAGATCACATAACTAATGAGGAGGTATTGAACAGAATTGGGGAGAAGAGAGGTTTGTGGCACAACTTGACAAGAAGAAGGGACTGGTTGGTAGGACATGTTCTGAGGCATCAAGGGATCACAAATTTAGCGTTGGAGGGCAGCGTGGAGGGTAAAAATCGTAGAGGGAGACCAAGATATGAATACACTAAGCAGATTCAGAAGGATGTAGGTTGCAGTAAGTACTGGGAGATGAAGAAGCTTCCACAGGATAGAGTAGCATGGAGAGCTGCATCAAACCAGTCTCAGGACTGAAGACCACAACAACAACAATTCCAAAAAATAATACCACACCTTGTAACTGACTCAAAATGGCTCTGGTAAACTACTTCTCTCCCCTCCATGCTAGCTGAATATGACAGAATCTTCATTGCAAAGGTCAGGCATTTAATTTATTTGCTAAGTACTTTATATGTGAAGACCATACCAAATTTTGAATCAAATGAATTCCTAAAAACTTAACATAGCCTTCTTCTTTCAGATCTTGGTTTCTATGATTAATATGAGCTTCATTTACCTTTGAGTTTTCAGTTTTAAACTATGGTAAATGTGTTTTTCCATTATTCAGTTTCAATCCATTTGGTTGGAACCTGTTTTCTAAACTGACACTTGAGGGAATTTGTTCTGAGTCATTATTTCATTTATATAACAACTTTAGATTTACTTCGTCAGTATACATTCAATCTCTGTGATTGTATGAGGCATATAATGTCACAATAAAGCTTTGATTTAATGAATACTTAAGCAACAGTCTGGATGGTTGTCTGATCTGGTCTTGTAATGTTAGTCATGTCCTTCGTATGTTGGCTCTGTGGAAAAATTAAAGCAAGGGGAAACTTGTGACATTATATTTCCTGAGGAAATGCATCTCTATTGTATGATCGAATGATGATCACATGCTTCTGGGTAAAATATTGCAGAGGCAAAATAGTGGTCAATTCAGATTTTTGGGAGGTACTAACCAGGATGATGATGTCATCAGAATAGCCAAAACTGGTGTTCTATGGATTGAAGTGTGGAATGTTAGCTCCTTTAACCCAGTATATGGGCTAGAAAACTTGAAAAGAGAAATGCTTAGGTTGAAGTTCGATGCAGTGGGAATTAGTGAGTACAGTGGCAGGAAGAACAGGGCTTTTGGTCAGGTAAGGATAAGGTTATCCACAGAAATTCAAATAAGAGTAATGTAGGAGTAGGACAAATAACAAATGAGAAAATAGGGATATAGGTAAATTACCATGAACAGCTTAGTGAATGGATCATCATAACCAAGATAGAGACAAAAGCTTACCTCAAATACACTCCTGGAAATGGAAAAAAGAACACATTGACACCGGTGTGTCAGACCCACCATACTTGCTCCGGACACTGCGAGAGGGCTGTACAAGCAATGATCACACGCACGGCACAGCGGACACACCAGGAACCGCAGTGTTGGCGTCGAATGGCGCTAGGTGCGCAGCATTTCTGCACCGCCGCCGTCAGTGTCAGCCAGTTTGAAGTGGCATACGGAGCTCCATTGCAATCTTTAACACTGGTAGCATGCCGCGACAGCGTGGACGTGAACCGTATGTCCAGTTGACGGACTTTGAGCGAGGGCGTATAGTGGGCATGCGGGAGGCCGGATGGACGTACCGCCGAATTGCTCAACACGTGGGGCGTGAGGTCTCCACAGTACATCGATGTTGTCGCCAGTGGTCGGCGGAAGGTGCACGTGCCCGTCGACCTGGGACCGGACCGCAGTGACGCACGGATGCACGCCAAGACCGTAGGATCTTATGCACTGCCATAGGGGACCGCAACGCCACTTCCCAGCAAATTAGGGACACTGTTGCTCCTGGGGTATCGGCAAGGACCATTCGCAACCGTCTCCATGAAGCTGGGCTACGGTCCCGCACACTGTTAGGCCGTTTTCCGCTCACGCCCCAACATCGTGCAGCCCGCCTCCAGTGGTGTCGCGACAGGCGTGAATGGAGGGACGAATCGAGACATGTCGTCTCCAGCGACGAGAGTCGCTTCTGCCTTGGTGCCAATGATGGTCGTATGCGTGTTTGGCGCCGTGCAGGTGAGCGCCACAATCAGGACTGCATACGACTGAGGCTCACAGGGCCAACACCCGGCATCATGGTGTGGGGAGCGATCTCCTACACTGGCCGTACACCTCTGGTGATCGTCGAGGGGACACTGAATAGTGCACGGTACATCCAAACCGTCATCGAACCCATTGTTCTACCATTCCTAGACCGGCAAGGGAACTTGCTGTTCCAACAGGACAATGCACATCCGCATGTATCCCGTGCCACCCAACGTGCTCTAGAAGGTGTAAGTCAACTACCCTGGCCAGCAAGATCTCCAGATCTGTCCCCCATTGAGCATGTTTGGGACTGGATGAAGCGTCGTCTCACGCGGTCTGCACGTCCAGCACGAACGCTGGTCCAACTGAGGCGCCAGTTGGAAATGGCATGGCAAGCTGTTGCACAGGACTACATCCAGCATCTCTACGATCGTCTCCATGGGAGAATAGCAGCCTGCATTGCTGCGAAAGGTGGATATACACTGTACTAGTGCCGACATTGTACATACTCTGTTGCCTGTGTCTATGTGCCTGTGGTTCTGTCGGTGTGATCATGTGATGTATCTGACCCCAGGAATGTGTCAATAAAGTTTCCCCTTCCTGGGACAATGAATTCACGGTGTTCTTATTTCAATTTCCAGGAGTGTAGTTAAAACTATGAACCCTTTAGCAGGATTGTGTTTTGACTACAAGTGGCTGGAGTGGGTCTCTTGAATAGTAATGGTACTTAACACTTGATACCCCGTCTTTGATTCATTCATTAGGAGACTGATCTTGCTTGCTGCCACCTCCACACTGACACTCATCCACATCAGTTCTTGGTTAGATTTGTACAACAGGGTCGCATCATCAGCAAATGTAAGATTTGTGATTCTCTTAACTCGATCCTTTCAAAATTCTTAAGGAAAGCTTCTCTCATTGCCTTTTTGAGAACCAGGTTGAATACAGGTTGCCCCACAATGGGCTATGCATGATTAGAACTTAAAAAACTCAAATAAAAATTATTAATTTTTAAGTCACACAGACGTTACTGATGATGCTTTAGTGTTGAAATTGTTCAAAATGTTCCATATGGGCAGCAATACAGCATATGCAACACTGTGCAATGGATCAACACCCGTTTACGGTTGCCACCGGAATGGATTCACAGGCAGTCATAATCGCCTCTTTCATGTCATCCAGTGTACATGACTCTGTGTCATAGACAGTGCCTTTCAGAGCTGCCCACAGGTACAAGTCTAACAATGTAAGAGTTGGAGATTTGTGTGGAAACACAACCCATCCACATTGGCCAAATTTTCACCTCAGTACATTTGGTGAACTGTTAGTAGAAGTCATTCCTGCAACATGATAAGGTTATTTACACAAGCACCACACTGATAATCCAGGATAAGTCACAGCTCATTCCTCCATGACGATTGTTATATGTGATGCAGTATCAGACTCTGCCCACTATCATCTCTGCACATCTCCCATATTTTCACATTTGCAATAAAGGACTTGGAAGAGCAGTTGAATGGAATGGATAGCGTCTTGGAAGGAGGATATAAGATGAACATCAACAAAAGCAAAACGAGGATAATGGAATGTAGTTGAATTAAGTCAGGTTATGCTAAGGGAATTAGATTAGGAAATGAGACACTTAAAGTAGTAAAGGAGTTTTGCTATTTGGGGAGCAAAATAACTGATGATGGTAGAAGTAGAGAGGATATAAAATGTAGACTGGCAATGGCAAGGAAAGCGTTTCTGAAGAAGAGAAATTTGTTAACATCGAGTATAGATTTAAGTGTCAGGAAGTCACTTCTGAAAGTATTTGTATGGAGTGTAGCCATGTATGGAAGTGAAACATGGACGATAAATAGTTTGGACAAGAAGAGAATAGAATCTTTCAAAATGTGGTGCTACAGAAGAATGCTGAAGATTAGATGGGTAGATCACAAAACTAATGAGGAGGTATTGAATAGGATTGGGGAGAAGAGAAGTTTGTGGTACAACTTAATGAGAAGAAGGGATCGGTTGGTAGGACACGTTCTGAGGCATCAAGGGATCACCAATTTAGTATTGGAGGGCAGCGTGGATTGTAAAAATCGTAGAGGAAGACCAAGAGATAAATACACTAAGCAGATTCAGAGGGATGTAGGTTGCAGTAGGTACTAGGAGATGAAGAGGCTTGCACAGGATAGAGTGGCATGGAGAGCTGCATCAAATCAGTGTCAGGACTGAAGACCACAACAACTACAACAACAATAACGCTTTAAAATCCACTTTCTTTGCCCAAAGGACAAGTTTTCAGCCATCTTGTTATTTACATGTAGCTGCTGGCAACTGGAAAAAATGAATGGCTACAGACACTAGTCATGAGATCACTATATAATCACAACTGGGTCACATTATCGTTAATATCTCCTCAGTCACTGAAGTTTAAATAGTCTAAACTGCTTTGAGGAACACTTGATAAGTGACACATCTCCTTGTCTCAACCTTGTGTCTTATGTTCATGCTCTCTGTAACTTGGTTCCCATGCTCCACTTTTGACTTTTGAATCAGTGTGACACACTCAACCTAGGGTGAGCATAGTCTTGTGTATTCCAAATTTCATTAGGCAATTCACCAGGCTCTTTATGTGAATGTATTCATATGCCTTTTTAAAATCTCTGAAGAGCACAAGAAGGTCTTTGCCATATTCTCACATCTTCTCAGAGAGTTGTCTCACTACACAAATTTTGTCTAACAGCCCTTTTTGATCCCATCTTGATATTCAACATTCACTTCTTCTGTAAATGGCTGTACTCTATCAAGTATATACAGCTGGAAAAGATATTATAGCAGACATTTGGAAGAGTGATGCGTCTGTAGTTGGTGCAGTCCACTTTGTCACCTTTCTTGTCTATAGGGAAGACCACAGATATCTTCCAATTTTCTGGGCTACATTTTGCAAATACAAGGTAAAATAAAATTACCAAAAATAAATCTTTTACATTAATTTTTATCTTCATTTCCATTTTAGCTTACTAAGGCAGTCATTTGAGACATCATTATTTTTAATCATCACCACTCAAATCGCTATCCAGGATCATAGTTTCGGCTAACCAGTGAGAGACGAGAAAAGAGGCAATGAACTTTATAATCTTGCTTGTCACAAATACTTGGCTGTTTCTTCTGAGTATGTGGTGAGTTGCAGTGTGATGGTTAGGATGCAGTATGAGAACATAGTTGTTTTTTCTCTGAACACATAGCAGATTTCACTTCTATATTGGCATAAGAGTGAGACAAAATTCATATGCCTCTTGCTTCTGAACTGTGGTCTGTTTGCTGCTGTCTTACTGGCTGCAAAGAACCAGCAATTGGCACGCACACTTACGATGAGCACTGAGAATATAGCTATTCGAAACACTTAAGTACACCACTCCCACTTATCTAAACTTTTACCGTCTCCTGCAGAAATGTATATTATTGTTGAGTATTTGTCCAATTTTAAAATCAGTTCAATTTCAACTACAAATGAATTCAGGCAAACTGCAGTTAAACAAGGTAGATGTTCATGAAATGACATACATTTCAATTCCCATGGTTGGCAGCAGAATGAAATGTTCTGCCTGCTCGCCACTCCTCTCCCACATTCGTCAAAATGGCCAAAAAAGATAGACATAAAATGCATGCCAAGAAAAACAAAAATTACAGTTCTGAAAAATATATATTTGTTAACACCATACTTAAATTTAAATGTTAGGAAATCTTTTCTGAAAGTATTTCTTTGGAGTACAGCCTTAGATGATGTGAAACACATATGATCAACAGTCTGGCAGACAAGAGGAAACAGAAGCTTTTGAAATATAGTGTTAAAGAAGAAAACTTAAGATTAGATGGGTAGATTATATTGAGTAACTAACGAATTGGGGGCAGGGGAAGAGCTTTATGCCACCATTTGACTAAACTAGGGGAGAGCATTCTGAGGCATCAAAATCAGAGAAAACTGAGAAAAAAGGGATTGAGATGTATAAATATAAATAGGAGGAGGGGAGGGAAAGTAGAAGTTACGAAATAGGAAAAAGAAACTTTTGTGTATAGTGTTTACACTAGGGAGAATACGAACAGGAATGGAACAGTAAATAATAGAAGTTAAAGTATGAAAGTATTGATGCACTAGTCAGGAATTCATTGGTTTGTGAGAAAATGTGAAGAGGTTTACTATCAAAAAGAAATATTCACTTTGTTAAAGTCTCATTCAGGGTTACAACTGTGGGCCATACCTAGGCTTTGTCCTGAAGCTTACTTTTTGAAGGCAGTCTTCATATGAACTATCTGTATATAGGCTCACCTCCTCTTATGACAATTGACTGAACAGCTTCAACATACTACTGTGTTGCTTTTCTTTTATTTATTTATTTATTTATTGTATTTTTTTGCATGGAGACATCAACTAGTGTCTTTTGCAAACATCATAGCATTTTTTTACAAGCTTAGTATAGTCATATATACATATGTGATTACATATACCTGATACAAATGTACCATTCTACCTAGTAAGGCACAATATTGGGTGTTACATCGTACCTATTACAAATATTCAGATTTTACACAACTATATATACATATATAAATATAAAATAGAAAGAAACTTCCACATGGGAAAAATGTATTAAAAACAAAGATTCCAAGACTTACCAAGCGGGAAAGCGCCGGCAAACAGGCACATGAACAAAACACACAAACACACACACAGAATTACTAGCTTTCGCAACCGATGGTTGCTTCTTCAGGAAGGAGAGGGAAAGACGAAAGGATGTGGGTTTTAAGGGAGAGGGTAAGGAGTCATTCCAATCCCGGGAGCGGAAAGACTTCCCTTAGGGGAGAAAAAGGACAGGTGTACACTCGCACACACACACACACACACACACACACACACACACACACACACACACACACACATATCCATCCGCACATACACCGCCGGCGCTTTACCGCTTGGTAAGTCTTGGAATCTTTGTTTTTAATATATATATATATATATACAATAATTTATTTTAGTTTAATATTAATATTCACTTAAAGAATATAAACACTTGTCAATCAAGAAATATTTCAGTTTCACTTTGAACGAGTTCCCTTTGTGGCACCTTATAGAGCTCAGTAATCTCAGTAATATTCGGTGTGGCATTGCGAAACTGATTTACAATTCTCCATGAGGTCTTGGCTATATTGTCTGATTGAGCTACTTCACTGCATGGACTATGGTCTGTTGTTTTTAATTTTGTTCTTTGTCTGTAGTAGCAGTCTTTATTTCTTGTACTATAGGCATGCATATCAGAGCACTCTGTTGCTTTGTTTTGATGTGTCACAAAAAATATAATTAATTTGTAAAGATACAGTGAGTAGACTGTGAGGTATTTATGATGAACAAAGATTTCCCTGCATGAATCTCTATACCCTAATCCATGGATAATTCTGATTGCTCTTTTCTGTAGGGTTAGTATTCTGTTCATATGTATGTCGGCAGCACAACCCCATATCTCTATCCAGTAATTAATCTGTGCAAAAATGGTTCCATAATAAATGGTTTTTAATGTCTGATGTGGAACTACTTTTGATAACTGGCTGATTAGATGTAATGAACTGCTGATTTTATTGGATAAAAATTTGATATGGTTTACCCATCTTAGATTTTCATCTAAATAAATACCTAGAAATCTGCAGCCTTCTGTGTCCATTACTTCAATTCCACCTATGTTACTGATAGAGGTTTGGTGTGAGTTTGTAAGTTTACATGGCAATAACTGAGATTTACTGATATTAACTTTCAAACCTTGACCTTGGAAATAAGTAGTTATTTGACGTAGTTCCTCAATTGCTACCAACATTAACTCATCATTTTGTTTACCAAGAAATAACAGTGAGGTATCATCTGCATAGATTACAATTGGGAGTTGATAGGTTGCTCTATATCATTTATGTACACTAGGAAAAGGAAAGGGCCCAAAATTGAGCCCTCTGGGTACACCCTGTGTGACTGTCTCATATTTGGACTGGAAATTAATGATCTGATTATTGATTTTGTAAGTCAGCTTTGTACACTGCCTGCGGTTAAATAAATATGTAGCCAGCAATTGCATGGATGCAGCATTTACATTATATGTCTCAAGTTTACTTAAAAGTAACTCATGGTTTACCGAGTCAAAGGCTTTAGTAAGGTCTAGAAATATGCCAGCTGTTTGCATTCCTTGATCAAGGGCACCATATGTTTTGTGAAGAAATTCTGTAATTGCTGTGATAGTACTATGATCTTTTCGGAATCCATGTTGTGTCTCTGTTAGGAACTAATTTTTCAAGAAATAGTCACTAATTTGTGTCAGCAGCACAACTTCAAATACTTTGCTGAAGACAGGCATTAATGATATGGGCCTGAAATTTGAAACCTCTCCTTGGATCCTTTTTTATGCACTGCTTTAACTGTGCTCCATTTCAATACATTTGGAAATGTATGTTCTCTGATACTACAGTTAACCAGGTGGGTGATTATTTTAACTAATTCCTTATTACATTTTTTAATCACAATATTACTCAAACCATCCCATCCAGATGAGAACTTATTTTTTAGGTTATTTATTATCCTGCCTATTTCTTTTTCACTTACTTGTTTTAATTCAAAAGGTGGCTCTTCAAAGGAATAACAGCTGCAGATATAAAGTATTTATTGAAAACATTGCAGACTTTATTAGGGTCTTTAATTGTGTTTCCTTCATGTCTTATATTTACAATTTCAGTTTCTGGCTTCAGTGTGGCATTGCAAAATTGATTTACAAATCTCCATGAGGTCTTGGCTATATTGTCTGATTGAGCTACTTCACTGCTGTATATCTGTTTTCTTAGATTTGAAAGCTCTTTCTTAAAGATTTTCTTGGCTTCATTGTACTTGGCCTTATAAACCTGCAGGTTTGTTGACTTGTGTAACACATCCAGGTTCCGGATGTTTTGCCTGAGTTTTATCATATTTGCTGGAAGTATCAGTCTGTTGGTTGTTGCACTTTGGTTATGGGTGAACACTCTTTGTATTTTCTTAACAGAGCAGCATCCGTCAAAGTGTCTTAGCATAGTATCATAGAATTTGGCCCATTTGTTTTCAGATCCTTCAGTCTGGTAAACCAGATCCCAGTCCTCTATAGCTAATTTATTTCTTAGGGCAAGGATGTTACCCTCTTTTAGGATTCTTTTATTTTCGATAACTTTTGTCATTTTTGGGATGCTTGTGTTCACATACTCTACAAGCTGGCATTTGTGGTCAGAGTAGTGAAAATCCATATTCCAGCACCTAACACTGTCTTTAATATGTTTACATAGTATAACGTAATCAATTCTGCTAGATGTGGACTTTGTTACCTTGGTATCACTATTTACTACATTTATGAGGTTATATGAGTTAAGAGTATCTATTAACCTCATATGACACAAACTGGAAGATTTTGCCTCAATATTCAGATCACCAAGTATAGTTAGGTCACTGGGACCACAACATCCCACTACTCTACTAAATATGTGTCTATGAAGCTAACTACATCAGCCATTGGTGGATGATAAATCCCAATAACTTTATGTTTTCTCATAACCTCTCTACATTCTTTGGTGTGGCCTTCAATGCCTGTCACTTCAATAAAGCCTTGTTTGTTGTACTGGTCTAGATAGTTTATTTTCTTGTACTCGAGATTCTCACTAATGTAAACTGCCACACCACCACCCTTATGTTGCTGTCTACAATAACTATTTGCTAAGGAGTAGCCCTCTAGTTTACAGTAAATAATTTCATCAGATTTTAATCCATGCTCAGTTAGCACTACTATATGAGGTGACTGTTCATTTACAAAAACCTGTAATATATTAAGCTTATTTCTAAGGTACTGTATGTTTAGGTGCATGAGCCTTAGTGGTATTTTTAACTGGTCACTCTGATTATCTTCCTTTAAAATGCACTGAGTTGGTTCACTCTGGATCCAGGCATTAAAAGTGTTCCTGTTCTTTGGCAATCTTGCATTTCTCGATCTACTATCCAACCTGGCTTCTGTCTGTCTAGTTGTCAAGGTAGCTGTTGAGGTGCCTTCTTGCTACGTACTGTCCGAGGAGTTGCCGAACTGCCTGGTGTTGCAGTAACTGGAGTTGTATACTCCTCCACATTTGATTGAGTAAGTGATGCTGAAGAGTCTGCAGTTGATGCCACAGCTTCTGTTGTTTTAACTAGCTGGCTCAGCAAGTTGTTTTTACCCAGTCCTGGGAATTTGTTAGTTGCTTTACTTTCCCACAAAAACATGTCACTTTGAACTCTGGGTTTCATTAGTCTTGAGGATCTTCTAGGAGCACAATGTGTTTCTGGACTTTTGAATATCCTGTTGCTCCAAACTGATCTTCCATTGTTCATTTCTGTCCTCTTGACAACATTGTGGTTGATTTCTGGTACTGTAATTTTTTCTTACTGTGGTATTATTTGCTCAGTTCCATCTGGATCCTTCCATTCAAGTGATGTTGCAGGCTTTAGTTGATTTTTTGGAGAGATGACTGCAAGTAAAGTTCTGGCCATTTCTTCCTTGCCATTAGCATTTAGGTGTAGTCCGTGAGAAGTGTACCAGTCTCTGTTCTCAGGGACTTTTACAAACTGAGTGTTTTGGAAAGATTTCACTATTTTGGCTATTTTCCTATTTGTTCGCCTGGTTTCATCGTTCACACAAGACCAGTTTTCAATAGGTTTTCGATAGGTACTCTGAAGTCGCTCTCTTGAGTTACCTCAAAGTTTCTTACTCCTTCTAATTAAAACTCTGCAGAGACATCCTTGCAAATCCAGCAGGAGAAGCACTCCTGAGATGAATGGGGTAATGAAGAGATGAAATATTTCACTTAATCACTGTGTTCAGCACAAAATGATATTTACCTTTTTCTGTGTGTTTTCATAGTTTGATAATTAAATTCCTTGCATGTCTTTATACAAAGGGTGTTGAAAAAGTTTTGCACAGTCATCTCTATTTTTTTTATTTTTTGCAGGAGGAGAATAAAATTTTTTGTGAACATACTTGAAACATTTAGCTATACATTGAGCCTACTCAATGTGGCTTCCATCAGCTGTGATGCATCTGGCCCAATGTTCTTTACGTGATGTAAATGCACTTTGGTAAAATTCTGAGGATTGACTGTCACATCATCACTTGACATGGGAAATAAGGTCTTGCTCATTACCAAATATTTTACCGGACAGGTGGGCCTTCAGACAACCAAACAGGTAAAAATCAGATGGAGCCAAGTCTGGATTGTAGTGAGGATGAGGAACAATTTTCCAACCCATTTTTCTGATTTTCTCCTGCGTCATAAGGGCTGTATGGGGTTTGGCATTGTCGTGGTGCAGTCTGACAAGCTGACCCTGAAGCTGTGGTCTACGGGTCTTGATGGCACGTCACAGCTTGTCCAATGACAAACAGTAATGGTCCAGTTAATTGTGGAGCCAGGTTCCAAAAAGTCAATGAAAATGACACCACACTGATCTCAGAAGAAGGAGGCCATCACTTTTCGCCCTGCTGTTCATTAAAGTCTTGGTTTCTTCTTCTGAGGGGAACGAAAATGACGCCACTCCATGGATTGAGTTTTGCTCTCAAGTTCGGACAAAAACAACTATGTTTTGTCCTGGGTAATGATGCCATCGAAGCACTGTTTCCACTCTTCAGTAAACGTCTTCATGAAACCCTCTTGCACATTCTTCCTCATCATTTTCATTTCTCTTGTCAATAATCCAGGCACTCAATGTGCACAGATTTTTCCGTACCCTAGTGACTGTATCAGTGATACCACACTACTTAATGACAAATGACTCACTTCAGCAAGCTGTCATGTCATCACACATCTGTTATTTTGAATGATTTGATCAATGGTCTCCTTATTCACATCACTCACTGCCGTCAATGGTCTACCACATCGTGGATTGTCCAGTAGAGAGAAATCACCTTCTTTAAACCTCTTCAACCACTGCTGGATACTGCTGTGATCCACTGTCCTCCCCATAAACAGGGAGCAACTTCCTGTGAATCGATGTGGCAGAGTCATCACTGGTTGTAGCTGTCTCACCTGCCTTTAATTCTTCATTTGCTGATTGTCCTTGGTGTTGTCATACTGTGTTGCTACACTGGCTGAAAAATGGGGTCTATGGATTCCAACACTGGCTACTTTAAATGATGTAGCCAACAGATGCACAGTTACATTTTACAGTACTTTAATTTCACTATTCACAACCCCACAATATTACACAATTATACAGCCAGTGCACTTTCGTTTAACGTTTGACAAGCCTCATTAATAAACTCCACATACTGCTACAACAGTTTCTTGTTGAACATATACAAGCAGTAAAACCTAACCACAAAGTTCACAGTTCATGAAGAACAATCAGGTGCATATGGAGCAGACACTGTCAATGTTTTTACACATGGCCTAATTGTTTAACATTTATTACACTATAATCCTGAAACATTGTTGTTGCCCTAACCAGCACAGGTTACTTGTCTGAAACTCGGACATGCACTGACTGTCTCGCGACATAAACCAGGCCCTTATATATCATCATAATAATTGATACTGAAACTACACATTGTCTGAAGTTAAATTTACAGAAATTACAATTAAAACTTAACCCATTAAATTAAATGAATGCTCAAAAAATTGGTTCTTTTTAGCAGTTTCTTCTACTATGAGGGTTAAGACAAATTACTTGTTTAAATGATGAAATTAAAATATAAGGTTACATATAAAATACTTTTGACAAAACTGTTAGTTACTTTGAAATTGATGAAGTGCTGGTTTTGCTAAAATGTTTCCAACTAGAGCCAAATAGATACTTAGAGATTGTTAGCATTTCGTCTTCCAATGTTTACAATTATTAAAGTCGGAAAAAGGGACTGCTGACTGTAGCAGTCTGGTCCCTTTAACCCCCACAAAGCAAACCAAACCAAAGAATGGAAAATCCAGGATGGAATGTAACAATAGCAGAGAAGGAAAGTTGCCTACTCAACATATAATGGAAATGCTGAGTCGCAAAAAGATTCACACAATTATAGCTTTCGGCCATTAAGGACTTTGTCAGCAGTAGACACACATACGCACATGCACACACATACATTCACGCAAACGCAACTTGCACACGTCTGCAGTCTCAGAGAACTGAAACCACACTACGAGCAGCAGCACCAGTGCATGATGGGAGTGGCAACTGGGTGGAGGTAAGGAGGAGGCTGGGGTAGGGAGGGGGAAGGATAATATGGTGGGAATGGTGGTCAGTGGGTGTGGCGGTGAAATGACGGCTGTGTAGTGCTGGAATGGGAACAGGGAGGGGTCTGGATGGGTGAGGACAAGACGGTTACGGAAACATAGGATGTATTGCAGGGAAAGTTCCCACCTGCGCAATTCAGAAAAGCTGGTGTTTGTGGGAAGGATCCGTGTGGCACGGGCTGTGAAGCAGTCATTGAGATGAGGGATATCATGTTTGGCAGCGTGTTCAGCAACAGGGTGGTCCACTTGTTTTTTGGCCACAGTTTGTCGGTGGCTGTTCATGCAGACAGACAGCTTGTTGGTTGTCATGCCTACATAGAATACAGCACAGTGGTTGCAGCTTAGCTTGTAAATCACATGACTGGTTTCAAAGGTAGCCTTGCCTTTGACGGTATAGGTGATGTTACTGACTGGACTGGAGTAGGTGGTGGTAGGAGGATATATGGGACAGATCTTGCATCTAGATGTATTACAGGGTATGAGCCATGAGGGAAGGGATTGGGAGCACAGGTTGTGTAAGGTTGGACGAGTATAGTGTGTAGGTTCGGTAGGCGGTGGAATACCACGATAGGAGGGGTGGGAAGGATAGTGGGCAGGACATTTGTCTTTTCAGGGCACGATGAGAGGTAATCGAAACTCTGGTGGAGAATGTAATTCTGTTGCTCCATTCCCGATGGGTACTGAGTTATGAGGGGAATGCTCCTCTGTGGCCAGACTGTGGGACTTTGGGAGGTAGTGGCAGACTGGAAAGATAAGGCGCAGGAGATTTGTTTTTGTAAAAGGATGGGAGGATAATTACAGTCAGTGAAGGCTTCAGTGAGACCCTCAGTATATTTTGAGAGGCAACGCTCATCACTGCAGATGCAATGACCAAGGGTGGCTAGGCTGTAGGGATGGGGCTTCTCGGTGGAATGGGTGGCAGCTGTCAAAGTGGAGGTATTGGTGGTGGTTAGCAGGTTTGATATGGATTTGAGGTACTAATGTAGTCATCTCTGAGGTGAAAGTCGACAACTAGGAAGGTGGCTTGTTGGGTTGAGCAGGTCCAGGTGAAGCAAATCGGATAAAAATTGTTGAGCTTCTGGAGGAATGTGAAAAAGCTGTCCTCAACTTCAATCCAGATAGCAAAGACGTCATCAATGAGTCTGAACCAGGTGAGGGGTTTAGGATTCTGGGTTTTAGGAAGGATTCCACTAGATGGCCCAAGAATAGGTTAGCATAGGATGGTGCCATGCGGGTGCCCATAGCCATACCGAGGATTTGTTTGTAGGTAATGCCTTCAAAGGAGAAGTAATTGTGGGTGAGTATATAGTTGGTCATGGAGACTAGGAAGGATGTTGTTGGTTTGGAATACATAGGGCATCTGGAAAGGTAGTGCTCGATAGAGGTATGGCCATAGGCATTAGGAATGTTGGTGTAAAGGGAGGTGGCATCAATAGTGACCAGCAGGGCACTGTGCAGTAAGGCGACAGGAACTGTGGAGAGTCGGTTGAGGAAATGGTTGGTATCTTTTATATAGCAGGATAGGTTCCAGGTAATAGGTTGAAGGTTTAGGTCTATGAGAGTGGAGATTCTCTCAGTGGGGGCACAGTAACCGGCCACTATGTGGCATCCTGTGTGGTTGGGTTTATGGACTTTAGGAAGCATGTAGAAGGTGGGAGTGCCAGGAGTGGCAGGGGTAAGTAGAGAGATGGAGTCTGGGAAGAGGTTCTGAGATGGGCCTAAGGATTTGAGTAGTGACTGGAGATCCTGCTGGATTACTGGAATGGGATCACTGTGACATGGTTTGTAGGAGGATGTACCTGATAGCTGACAGAGTCCTTCTTCCACGTAATCCTTGCGGTTCAAAACAATGGTTGTGGAGCCTTTGTCAGCAGGTAGGATTATAAGGTCGGGATCAGTTTTTAGATGGTGGACTGTGGTTCTTTCTGCAGATGTAAGGTTAGTTTGAATGTTGAGGGATTTGCGGAATTATGTTGAGGCAAGGTTCGAGGTTGAGAAATTCTGGAAAGTTGACAGGGGGTGGTTTGGAGGCAGTGGGGGTGGATTGTAGTTGGATGGAGAAGTGAACTGAGTTAGGCAAGGTTCAGTATTGGTCTTTGGTTGAGTCTGATTGGTCGGGTTGGTGGCAAAAAAGTGTTTCCACTGTAGGGACCGGGAGAAGGAGAGAAGGTTTTTAACTAGTCCTGCATGGTTGAATTTGGGAGTGGGGCAAAAGGTGAGGCCTTTGGAAAGGACTGATATTTCTGTGGGACTAGGGCTTCTGGAGGAAAGGTTCATAATTGTGTTGCGGGTCTGTTTAGGTTCTGGGTTCTGTGTGGTGGTGAGAGGGAGTTATGGAGGGTGGGGTAAGTGTAGTAGGTGTACATCTGCGAGACAGGGTTTGTCAGCTATGAGGGGTCATGGGGGAGGTTTGGAGGTTGTTGCAGGAGTGGTGGACAGTGGTACTCCGAGGTGGGAGTAGTAAGTGAGTAGGATGGAGAGCTTTTTGAGGTGGTGTTGTGCAAGTTGCTCAATTTCCTGCAGAGCAAGAGTTTCAATGTGTGTTATTGGTTCCAGGAATTTGGGATTACATAGCAGGAGAATTTTGCGGATGGAGAAAAGGTTCTGCAAGGAGGATTGGGCTTCGTTGATATGGTTTTTGCAGGACTATGTTGGTGAGGGCTAAGGATTGGCGGAATCTGAACAGGAGGAGGTCACTGTGAGAAGGTTGGCTACCAGAGATGGGTAATTTGATGCTAAGACCATTAGGGGGGATTTCACAGGAGACAATCAACAGCACAGCAACAGTATGTGGGATTGGGATCTGGCTAGGGATAAAGAAACTTTTCTGTACTGACGTAGATGGAAGAAGCAAGGATCCATGGTGGTGCAAAAAATTACATAAGAAAGTAGAATTATGTCCGAAAAAATAAGCAAAAATACAACCAAATAGGTGTGAAAATTACGAAATGGATGGTTATGGAAGGGGGGCGGGAGGGGGGGGGGGGGAGACGAACTTTAAGGAAGATGATAATAGTGGAAGGCAAAAACACACTAAAACTGAGGAGAAGTCACAAGGGTCAAAGTAGAGAATAACTAATCAATAATAAATTTATGTATATTACTGTGGGTAATAGGTCAGAGAGCAGATAAGCATAAGGGGAGCGGCAGATGTGACTGGATGATGTGGATTTAGTGGGTGCAAACAGGGATAGAACGCGGAAAGAAGAAGTCCCTTCCGTACAGCATAGCCACCCGTGGTCGTCGCATCTGCAGTGACGAGCAGTCCCTCTCAAAAGATACTGAGGGTCTCACTGAAGCCTTCACTGACTGTAATTATCCTCTCATCCTTGTACAAAAACAAATCTCCTGTGCCTTATCTTTCCAGTCTCCCACCACCTCCCAAAGTCCCACAGTCCGGCCACAGAGGAGCATTCCCCTTATAACTCAGTACCATCTGGGACTGGAGCAACTGAATTACATTCTCTGCCAGGGTTTTGATTACCTCTCATTGTTCCCTGTCATGAGAAATGTCCTGCCCACTATCCTTTCCACCCCTCCTATCGTGGTATTCCACCATCTACCGAACCTACACACTATACTTGTCCAACCTTACACAACCTGTGCTCCCAATCCCTTACCTCATGGTTCATACCCCTGTAATATATCTAGATGCAAGATCTGTCCCATATATCCTCCTACCACCACCTACTCCAGTCCAGTCAGTAACATCACCTATACCATCAAAGGCAAGGCTACCTGTGAAACCAGTCATGTGATTTACAAGCTAAGCTGCAACCACTGTGCTGCATTCTATGTAGGCATGACAACCGACAAGCTGTCTGTCTGCATGAACAGCCACCGACAAACTGTGGCCAAAAAACAAGTGGACCACCCTATTGCTGAACATGCTGCCAAACATGATATCCCTCATCTCAATGACTGCTTCACAGCCTGTGCCATATGGATCCTTCCCACCAACACCAGCTTTTATGAATTGCACAGGGGGGTAACTATCCATGCAATACATCCTTTGTTCCCGTAAGCCTCCTGACCTTAGCCTTCGTTAGTCACTGTCCTCAACCATCCAGACCCCTCCCTTTTCCCATTCCAGCACTACACAGCTGTCATTTCACCGCCACACCCAGTCTTTTAATTTCTTTTTATTTCTCACACTTCCGCTACTTACGCCCTCCCCCCTTCGCACCTTCTTTCCTGCCCTCTGTCTAAACTGCAACTCTTCACTGTTTACCACTCCCATCATGCACTGGTGCTGCTGCTCACAGTGTAGTTTCAGCTCTCTGAGACTGCAGGCATGTGTGCAAGATGCATTTGCCTGAGTGTTTGTGTGTGTGTATGTGTGTGTGTGTGTGTGTGTGTGTGTGTGTGTGTGTGTGTGTGTGTGTGTGTACTGCTGACAAAGGCCTTAATAGCCAAAAGCTATAATTGTGTGAACCTTTTTGTTGTGCCTATTGCGATTCAGCATCTTCACTATATGGTGAGTAGCAACTTTCCTTCTCTGGTATTGTTACAATTATTACAGAATTTATATTTGTTTATATGTAAACAACTGAATTTAAGATACAAAACAATCACTGATTTCACCCTATAACAAAAGATACTATCTAGGAATAGTCAAAACAAATCAGAAAAATCAATTACATTTCTAAAACTAAGCACAAAATTAGATCTGGTGTTATTTGCTTCAAAACTGAGGGCAAATCTTTATATTTTATGGAAATCAGATTATATTTACATATTTTAATGATAATTAGTTAAGAGTAATAAAACGAATTTAAGGAGGCAGATGGCAAAGCAACAGGGTCATAAAAATTATCCGAGCTCGCTTCATCACACAGTGTTGAAGAGGAACTCCATCATTAACCATAGTCGCAACCTGACATCTACCTCATGGTGTATCTGCAGTTCACAGACAGCTGAAGATGCTTCTGGTCAGACAGGCATCTGCAGGTTGTTGCCTTGGCATGTAGCAGCAGCAGAGAAACTAGTGTGTAGCATGGCACACAGGCTCTGCTGCTGAGGCACCTTCTAGTGTTCCCAATGCATTAATCCATCCTCAGCACAGGGGGAGTGGCAGGTTGTAAAACATCCATGTTGCATGAAGCAGAGAGTCATTGTGGTGGAGGACGGCCATCTGTCCTTCCCCATTAACCCCGTGAATGGACAGGTGGCTACTCCTTCAACAGGATCCAAGCACACATACAGGGAGAGGGGTTGCTATTTATCAGCAGCTCCAATATTAGGTGCATTATAAAGCCCTTTAGGGAAACAGCGACCAGCACTGGAGACAAGTCCAATGCGTGCTTGGTATGTCTGCCATGGGAGAGGACAGGGCTCATCTGAGACATGGAGGAGGCCTTGCCTGCAACTATAGAGGGTGCATGGTGGTATCATCTACAAGTTGTGGCTCACTTTGGCACCAATGACTGTTGTTTGGGTTCCGAGGTCATTCTAAATTAATACAGATGACTGCGAAACTGGTGAAGACTGCTGGCCTTGCTCACTGATTGCAAGTAGAGCTTACTATTTGTAGTATCATAGCCAAATTTGGTCAGGGTCTTTTTGTTTGGAGCCAAATGGAGAGATTCAATCAAAGGCTCTGTCGATTCTGTGATGATCTAGGCTGCAGATTTCTGGACCTACGTTATGAGGTGGAGATTTGTAGGACTCCCCTTGATAGGTCAGGGGTGCACCATACAAAGGAAGCAATTACTTGGATAGGAGAGTACTTGTGGACAGAAAACAAGATTTTTTTAGGGTGGGCCGTAGTTTGAGGTCCTCTGATGAATGCTCACCAGTCTACATACAGGGACTGAAAGCGGATTGTGTGCAAAGTAAAGACTATTTGACTGGAAATTTTTTTTACAATAAATTGTCAAATTTATTCCCCTCCTGGAAAGTTATCACATTGAAATTATTCTCAAAACCAAGAGCTGGCTGAAAGCTGAAGTAGAAATCTCTGAGATAATTAGCAAGGCATGAATGTATACATTAAAAGCCATAGAAGGGAGACTGCTCATTACAGTTGACAAAAATGTACTATCTATTGAGGTCACAATTGAGTCCATGTTGTTATCTTGACATGAGTAATTGACCTAGATGACCTCAAATTAATTATCAAATGTTTTTACATTTTGAAAATATTTTCTGAAAACTTTTCAGTAGCTAGTTCGACAACTCACATGCAATGGCCTTATCATCAGTGCCAATACGGATTAGTGATAATGAAGTCATCATAGTGATAAGGGTTACTAAAGTTAATAAATCCAACAAGAAGGCCAGGAGACTACTTTTGCTAGAAAGAACACGTAAGCTGTTTTAGTATCACACTTAGTCAATGAATGGACATCATTCTGTTCCAACATGTTGGACACAGAGTAATTATGGGGCAAAGTTGAAACTAACTGTGAATAGTGCTCTCAAGAAGTGTACATTGAGTAACTGAATTAAGGGAAAAAAAACACTGTGGTTTAATAACAAAATTTTGGAAAATTCTGTTGAAACAGAGACGGTTGTACTCTCGGTTCAAAAAAGAGCACACAAATATTAATAAACAGAAATCAGTAGAAATTTCTGTGTCTGTAAACAGATCAGTGCATGAAGCACTCAGTTTTCACCATCATATCTTAGCACATTTTGCCAAGACTTGAGAATATTCTGGTCCTACATAAAATCGCTAAATTGTTTGAAGGCTTCTATCCAGTCACTCATTGACAGGTCTGGTTTGGCAATAGTACACAGTTTTACACTTCATGTTTAAAAAATAATTCTAGCAGGAGGACTGTACAAACATACTGCCGTTTGATGAGGCACACTCTCCTGTGTGGAGGACACAGTGATAGATGTTTCTGACATAGAGAAGCATTAAAACAAATAAGTCGTCAGATCTGGGTGGAATCCCAATGCGGCTCTACACAGAGTACTCTACGGAACTGACCCCTTACTTACATAAGGGTCTGGACTCATACACTTACTGTTGTAGGATGGCAAAGCATAGGATATGGTGGTATATGCCAGCTGGCACTCTGTGTACTGGTGAAATCACATTACAAGACATAAATTTATTTGATTTAAGTATTACACCCAAATCATTTTCTCTGCAGTAGGCAGTGAATGCAGCATTTTGAGAGCACGACTTGAATCAAACTCAGCTTGTTCTTTTCTCACATGATAACCTATGAACCATGGATGTCAAGTGTTCATCACAGGCAAGGGTATCATCAGGAGTGCCCCAGGGCAATGTTATAGGACCACTCTCATTCTCAACATACATAAATGATCTGAAGGACAGAGAGAGTAGCAGTCTGTGACTGTTTGCTGGTAATTCTGTGATGTACAGGGTGTCATCATTGAGTGACTGTAGGAGCAGACAAGGTGACATAAACATGATTTATAGTTGGCATGATGAATGAAAGCTTGCTCCAAATGCAGAAAGATATAAGTTAAAGTAGGTGAGTAGGAAAAGCAGCCTCACAACGTTTGAATACAGCATTAGTAGTGTGCTGCTTGACACAGTCATTCTAAGGCATATTGTTGCAAAGCAATATATAATGGAATGAGCACCGAAGCACGACAGTGAAGAGGGTGGATGGTCAACATTGGTTTATTGGGAGAATTTTAGGACAGTGTAGATCATCTATAAAGGAGACTGCATACAGAACACTTGTGAGACCCATTCTTGAGTACTGCTCAAGTGTTTGGGATCCTCACCAAGTCTGACTAAAGGAAGACATTGAAGCAATTCAAAAGCACACTGCTAGATCTTTTACCTCTAGGCTCTATCAACATGCAATGATTACAGAGTAGCTTCGTTAATTCAGATAGGTATCCCTATAGAGGAGACAATATTCTTTTTGTGAAACACTGTTGAGAAATTTAGAGAACCGATCTTTTAAGCTGATTTCAGAGCAGTTATACTGCTACCAATGTACATGTTGCATAAGGACTCAAATGTCAGTAATGAGGAATTTGTCTTTCCCTTGCTCTATTTGTGAGCGGAACAGGAAAGCAAATGATTACTAGTACTTTAAGGTACTCCCCACCACGCACCATATGGTGGCTTTTGTAGTATGTATGTCGATGCTACCAAAATGGTACTATGGATGTGATGTAAGTGAATGGTTTAAATCCAAGAGGGCACAAGAGATGATACAATATTAAGACACTGAACTTATACTTTGGGGGGAATCACCCTGATTTAATTTTACTACACTTGCTCCTAATCAGTTATCAGTACCAAGAATAACAGCATTTCTGTATTAACAACTTTCATAGTTTCTGTTTCAGTAACCCAAGCTCCATGCTGTGGATTTGCTTTGTTTTTAGAATATTGCAAATTTTCATGCTCATGTATTCTTGTGTTTTGCACATAGCTCTAATCTCTGAGTGGGAAGCATGAAATTCCCTTTGTTCCTAATGCTGCACTGAGTATGTCCTGAGCAATGTGTTACATCTTGATGCAGCTGTACTATTCTTTGGTTTTTGTTTTGTTATATTATAGACACTCTATGTATTGATTCCTTACGAGACATTCACATGTACCTCACACTTATTTTTTCTGTCAAAGAGTTTCCAAGTTTTTTTGTTCAGACTTGCTGTGGTAATCAAATCTGTTGTATCATGGGTTTAAAAGCAATGAATAATTTCTGCATCCAATAAAATTGTTCCCTCTAGAATATTATCTGCTTATGTTAAAATAACACGTAAAGACAAAAGTTGGCCAGTCAAACTAAGCTTAAAATCAGCAAGTGATGACCCCAACATGATGTGGAGATGTAGTGTTTCCAGAATTTCTGCATAAATTCTAGAACCACTCATCCTTCTACCATCTCAAACAAATGATATTTTAAATATAAGTGGGAGGGTGGTAACGTATCTACTGCGCCACCTGTTTCTGTGTGCAGGTTCGAAGTTTGTTATGAGAAGCCTGTAAGCATTGCGGTCGAATGACACTAACAAATGTTTGCTGCTAGTGCCACTGAAGCCGTGATGAAAGAACAAGGAATAATTATGTAGTATTCTTTGCTGTTTTAGTGACTGTGATTATTGTTAAAGAAAAAATAACAATTGAATATAGACTTTTAAGTACTTCACATATTGGACTCTCTAGAGGCAAGACATGTTCATAAATTACGAGTGATTCTTAAACCAACTCGCTTATAAATGTTAATTTAATTTCTAAAGCTCAAAATATGAGTGAAATTCAAGAATATGGAGATACTTACATGTGAAATGCAAGACCATTATTCTGCATAATCCAATACATCGTTACTTGGTGAAAACATGAACGTTGTATATTTGCTCCACACATTCTATTGTCAAAAAGCTTTAGAATGTGGCGACGAGTGAAAAGGACTCGAAAAACAGGAATTTTGAGAGGAAATTGAAGCAGAAGGTATGATGTGTTGCCATAGCAACGAGGTATAAAAAGACAAGAGGACTGTTTCGCATAATTCGATTAAGTCCAAAAATCAAATGAAAAAATTTGATAATGCAAGACAGTGAAAGACGTATGAAAGTAATAACTTTAAAGGAATGGAAAGAAGACTTCAGAGTATTAGACTAAAATATGACAAGAATAATTCAACTAAGAAGATCTGGTGTGGAAAGTGTACAGATGTCACACGCATCATGGGGCCACAGACGCGGAGACAACATCCAACACCACTGGCACCAGTTGCTGCTAACTGGTGCTGATTCTACAACAGCTCACCGACACCGAAGCGGGAACCAGCAACCGATGTCACCGACACCAGTTACTGTTCACCAGTGCTGATTCCACACCTGCTCACTGACGCAGCCAAAAACACTATGCCAGGTGAGCAAAAAACAATAATTGTTCAAGTATAAAGTTGAAGAAACCGTTCACTAGACTGTATTAGTGTAGTTATTATACTCAGTTCCTTTTTTTTTTTTTTTTTTTTTATGATTACTAGATCTAAGGTTGGTAAAACCATGGATAACGTACAGCCAGCTGAAGATACTTCCGAACCAGCAGTGGCTATGAGAATTAGTAGAGAGGGACCTGATTGGTCTGTTAGTGAATCTCATCAAAGCTCAGAGTTTACAATTAAATTCTAGATTAGATGCACAAAGTAAAGAACCAGGCTTCATGAATACTTCTTTAAAAAAAGAAACTAAGTGAAGAATTAGGCTTAATGAGTGCCCAAAATGCTTCTTCAAGAAAGGAACTGTCTCAAATTAGACTCAGTAAATACTCAAATGATAAAATAGATGACCAGGGTGCTTCTTTGAGAAATGAAATAATTGCAACTTTAAGTGAAAAACTCAGTGCACAGAGTGCTAATTTATGTAGAGAATTAGATACAGTTAATAATCAATTAAATAATACATTGGATGTGCAGAATAAAACTTTAGGATTGTTGAGTGTTAAGGTAGATTCACAAAGTAAAGACTTTAGTAATTTATGTGAAGGTATGGGACATTTGAAGACTGATTTTGACACTTTAACTACTAAAGTAGAAAATCTTAAAATAGATTTGAAAGCTGAATTAGCTAGTTCTTTAAGCAGTCACATAAATGAACTGTTCACTGACTTTAATCAGAGACAGAATGATCAATTTAAGAATTTGAAAAAAAAGTTGGAGTTTGATACTGAAGATATCAAAACATTCAAGTACTGGCGAGGTAGGGGTCCTGGGGAAAGGGGTGGGAAGGGTTTCCTGTCTTTGGGGCTGTCTTCCTTCTCTTCTTCGATCTTAACAACTACATCTATTTTTTTCCTTTCTTACTTCTTGTTTGAGGACCTATCTCTTTCTCCCTTTCGAAGTTCATCTACTTATACCGCAGAAGTCCTTCCTGGTTTCCATGGTTTCCAATAATCTACAACTTATCTTCAGGTAAGAAGATCAAAGAATCAGGTTGCACAAACGCACATCAGCATACACACAAAGATACTTACTACTGACTAGGAACCTGTCAAAAGGCGAGAACCATCAAGTGTTGTAAGGGGAAGGTATGTGTACATAGGGAAATATGCACACATTGTTGTTTATTGTGACTGAGTAAGGAAAGAGAACATAAGCTAGAGAGGAATCGATTGTGATAATTATTAAGGAATGTCAGTTTAACAAACATTCTGATTATTTGTAGGATAGTGGGACTCATAACCTAAGTAAACATATTAAATATTGAAGAGTGTATAGAGATACAGTATATACATACCAAGTAAGTATAAGTTGAAAAGTAGAGGACTCCAGGGGCTAAATGGAGTATCAAAAAGTGAGAGTGAGGTGTAAAACAGATTTTTATTTTTACCAGGAAATATTTAACTATAACATACATAAAGATGTATACTAGGGCAATGAGCCATGAGGCCTAATCACAAAAGACAAGGTGTACCCGGCATTTGCTAAGAATACAGGGCACATGTACCTACATAGGGATAGGACAACCTGTGGCCTGATGAATAGGGATGTTTTATGATGGAGCGTACCTACCAGAACTGAAGGAGGAAGTGCAATCATAGAGTCAACCAACATGTAAGGTATAGGTACTGATCCTTGGGCAAAAGGACAGTATTGAGACAGAAGTCACACATTTTGTACGAATTATTCTGGTAAGTTTGAATTCTATGTACAGTAGCATTATTATGTGTTATCAGTGTTGGAAAGAATACTTTCATTTGCCCAGAGTTCCTCCATACTACAAACTACTATGTGTACGTGCTAAAGGAAAAACAGTACAAAGAATTAGAATAAAGGATGAAATACTCAAGTGTCTATGACACCTGGAGTTTACAACTGGAAATCAGAAATGTTGTTCGCACGATTCCTAGATATAAGAGAACTGACTCCAATGTTAGATGAAATGCTCAAGTTGTTATTATCAAAGTAGAATGAAAAAAAGAAGAACTAAGTATTAAATAAAAGGTTGTTCTCAGTTATTAAAAGAAATAGAATGTATAGGTACTGGTTAAAATGTGAATTAATATTATGTGAGATATTAATGTATATGATGATTATGTATAAAATATTGCGTGTTCGAGTTGAGGTGAGGGATATGTAGTGCTTCGAGAATTTCTGTGAAAATTCTAGAACCATTCATCCCTCTACCATCGCGAATACATAATGGGTGGAAATGTATCTACTGCGCCACCTGTTTCTGTGTGCCAGTTGGAAGTTTGTTATGAGAAGCCCTGTAAGCATGGCGGTCAAACAATGCTGACAAGTGTTTGCCTCAAGCACCACAGAACTGTGAAGAAAGAACAAGGGGTAATTATGTAGTATTCTTTGCTGTTTTTGTGACTATGATTTTTGTTATAGAAAAATAAACAATTGAATATAGACTATTAAGTACTTCATGTATTGGACTCTCTAGAGGCAAGACGGGTCCACAAATTATGTGGTTGTTAAACCAATTTTATTGCAGATGTATTTTATCGAGTCTAACACGAGACGAATTGGATGACTTGAAAACATTCAAATATTAATGTGAAAAATGGTGAATATGTTATTGGTGGAAGTTGAAATATACCAAGACTGAACTAAAAGTATTCTTCAAGTACTAAATTATTTCAAAAGAGAGAGAGTCTTATAGATTTCTGTAACCAGAATTATTCTTCGGAGAAGAAGGTTTTGGAGACTGACGGAGCCGGCAATCCAGAGAAGAAGATTGGCTGTTCAGATCAAGCAAGTCAACTGATGTGAGAGAGGTGTGAATTGTGCAATCCAACTCCACATTGCTTTGAATCGTCTAAAGCATTAGAGAGTGGAAAACATGCACATAACAAGTTTACTCTTTTGATAATGTATGAGATGTCAGAAGAACCAAAGGTTTCTCATATGGTCGTCCACCTACCTCCATTCTGGTCTCATAACCTCATCCTGTGATTTGTGCAGGTAGGGGCAAACTGCAGTTACAATGGAGTTACTCCTGATATGGCAAAATTTGTACTTGTGGTGCCTGATTGACTCACCACAGTGAAAGCATAATTTAACAGCCACATTGCACAAAGACATTATCAGACCATCCAGCAGTCCACAGTCCTCTGTTCTGCACCTTGCGCCTAAGAAGAATGGGGCTTGGTACCCATGTGGAGATTAGCACACACTAAATGCAGGGACAGTACCTGATAGGTAATCCATGCCACTGCTGAGAAATTACCACCATGCAACCATCTTTTGCATCATGAATTGCACTAAAGCACAAATGCAAATACTACTGGCCAAGATGGACATTGCAAAAGCAGGTGTAAATTCCAAAAACAGCTATCTAACATCTTTTGTATGTTCATGACATTCAGGTGGAGGAACGCGGCACAGACTTGGCACACCTTTGTAGATTTTTATCCTCCAAAGCGTTCCACTCTGTTTTGTGTATCTAGATGATGTGCTAGTGTTCCTGGATGACAAGAAGCAACACTGCCAACACCTGACAGATATATTTAATTGCTTGGAACATTATCACATTGGTCTCACACAATCAAGTGGGTTTTCAGACTGTCAGAAGATCTCTTCAGCTGGTTCCCTGCCTCTGACAGAAAAAGTAGATGTAATAATGAGCACACTTAAGGCCTCTTCAATCAAACAATTATCAGATTCTTAGGTCTGTTACATTTTTATTGCCGTCATTTCCCGCACACTGCCAAACTGCAGGTGCCACTTACAGCAGTGCTCGCAAGACCAGAGATGAAAAGCCTGTTTGATGCAATGGACAGAGGAAATGACCACTGCCTTTGACATGTCAAACAGAATATGGGTAGAGTAATATTGCTTGCACACCCAAAACTTGATGCGCTCTGAGCTTTGGTCACTGACACGTATCAAACAGCTACTGGCGTCACACTTCAACAACACGTAGAAGGTGCCTGGCAGCCACTAGTGTTCTTTTCAAGAAAGCTACCACTATCACAAATGAAATGGAGTGTTTACAACTGTGAGTTGTTGGCAGTGTATAAAGCCGTAAGAAGATCATGGCTCGCGTGTTTACTATATTTACTGATCATAAGCCTTTGACCCACACACTCAAATGGAACAGCACAAGTTGCTCTCCTTGTCTGTTCAATCAGCTCAAGTTCATGGCCCAGTTCTGCACAGATTTCAACACTTATCTGGCATAGACAATAACGTAGCAGACTGCCTTTCTGCCTTTCGTATGTCAGCAGCATGACAAGCCATACAGATTTTACAACATTAACGAAGGCACAGCAAACTGATGAGAACTTCCCACTCTCCCAGAAGGTACCAGTTCATCACTCCAGTTGCAACTGGTGACATATCCAGGACAGTGGTGAAATTATACTGCAACATCTTCAAGGAAGATGGCAAGCACTTGATCATATTCACAATTTATGTCACAAAGGTGTATGACCTACCTTCCGTATCTTGTCTAAAGAGCTTGTCTGGCCAAGATTTGAGAAAGACTGTTGGCAATGGGCAAAAGCCTGTCTTCAGTGTCTGAGAAGCAAAATATCCTCCCACAACCACCCATCTTGTAACTTCCCAGACATGACAGCGTGTTTCACCCGCGTAAATTTGGACATTGTGGGTTTGCTGCCATGCTCAAATGGCAACAGATATGCATTCACAATGATTGATTGGTATACACATTGACCAGAAGCAGTTCCCCTGGATAATATTATGGCCAAGAGTTTAGCTTCTGCATTCACCTCTGTGTGGTTCGCTTAGCCCCAGTGTGTCAACACTTCTGCAACTATAACCTTCACAAGGCCATGACCTGTCACCCAGCCACTAAAAGGACACTGGAGCACTGACACCTTTTGTTGAAAGTGGCAATAATGTGTCATGACATGTCCTGGACAACCTCCTTGCCATTAGTTATGTTGGCCTTGAAGAAACTGCACAAACCAGACATTGATTTCTCAGCCACTGAGCTGATATACTGGGAAAGATTGTGCCTCCTCAGTGAATTCCTTGGTACAGATATGCTCAATATCAATCAGGACGAACTAGAATTCTTGCACCACCTTCGAAAACACATCACACAAGCTCTTCTGTCACAAGCTTCTCAGCATGGCATGCCTTATTGTTACACACAGAGAGATTTGAAAACATACATGATTGTCTTGCTGGTGCATGGAAGGAGTGAAGTCACCATTACAGCCATCTTACACTGGTCCACATCGAATATCTCAGGGACAGCTCTTTCCTCCAGTACCCACAACCAGTTTTTTGCTGCAAGCACAACCACAACTACCAGCATGGATGACTTGCTCTGGATGCAGAGTACTCTTTCTCACATGCTTCCTCAACAAAGACATTCTGCTTCCACCAAGGGGGCTGATTTAGTGACTATTTTGGCGATGTCTGCTATCACCACAGCCTGGGCTTTCACACCACATGCGGGTAAGATTACGTTCTGTGGTGTGTGCATAGCATGTGCAGCACGGGAGTTAATTACTGTGATTTTCAACCACTAAGAGCACTGTGTTGTATCTTTATGCAGCTGTGCTGTTCTTTGATGTTTGTTTTGTTATATTATGGATACTCCATGTATTGATTCCTTATGAGAGATTCAGACAATGAATCATTTCTGCATCCAATCAAATTTTTCCCTCCAGAAAATTATCTAAAGCCAAAAGTCAGCCAGCTAAGTTGAGCCTCAAACTGACAGGCCCACAACGTGACCCCTTTATTATTACACATATATTTAAATACCACATCACATTCTAACATATGTATAAAAGCAAACTCATATTTGAATGCAACATTGTGTCAAAATTTCAAAGCAATTGGTAAAGAGCTTTCCGAAATATATGATTTTCAACAATTGAAAATTTAAATTTTAATTCATGTAGATTTATCCATCTGTATGCAATACAAATTGTGCAGTTGTTGTCCACAAATTTATGTATACATACAGACACATAAATATATAGAATTTCAAACACATACATGGATGCATACAATATTTGCTTTACTATGTTATTTGTTTGTACACCATATTTCACTATTCTACTGAATATATTGTAAAATGCCTCTTAATCACAGCAGTTAATCATCAGCATAAATGTCAACAAAATTGTTATATCACTTCTTGTAATCCTTAACTATATAAAAGGACTACCTGGAATGATATGTAAATTTTGTTGACATATATGCTAATGATTAACTGCTGTGATTAAGAGCATTTTACAACACAGTCAATAGAATAGTGAAAAGTTATGTACAAACATAAAAATGCTACTCTCCACATGCTAGTCTATTCTGTGAAACTTCATTTCCCTACCCTCCATAACCTACATCCACTTAAACCTGTTTACTGTAATTAAGCTCTGGTCTTCCTCTAACATTTTTGCCCCACATTTGCTCTATTAGCAAACTGAAAATTCCTTGACACCTCAAATAAAACACTGTATACATCCTTCTACTTTTTTCTTTCTTTTACATGACATTCTCTCTTTCCTCACTCCTCGTGTTTCCATTCTTCTGTAATATTTTTACCTCATTGCTTTATATTGTATAGCTTTATGAGACTGATTTCCAGAATCTCTAGCTGGAAATTAGTCTAAAATGATTTCCTTTAATGTCACAAAGATGAAAAACATTGCCATTTTGCAAACATATTACTACAACCTATTGCAGATAAACTTTCCTCTCATGTTGGGAACTTGCACAGTATGAAAAATTATGGTGAAGTTAATGGTTTTACAGAAGGTACATCAAATTCGCCATAACTCTGCTTCAAAGAAAGTACTGATATTGCTAACCTTGCTACAAGTTCAGGTTGGTTTCCATTAGATAAAATATCCAACAGGTCAGCAGAAGAAACAAAATAAAAGCGTGGAAATGCCAGTCTCTTAGTTTCCAGATATTCCGCCAAAGCTTTTTCACACAGCGTAAGTTGTTCCTGAAGAACCTCCAGCCTTTCAAACAAGTGAGGAGAGTTTGTGGCTTGAACAACATTTGGCATCTTTGACATCACTTCTAACATTTCCTGAAAAAGAAAACAGACAATCTAAACACATTTCCAACTGAAAATAGTAATTTTTTAAATAGGCAGCATAATGACCAGTTAAAAAATTAATTTCCACCTCAGGAGCACAGTATTTTATACAGTGATATTTTATACTGAACAATAAAGAATGGAAATCTATTGCATAAAAATGAATTTTTGTTTGTCTGTTTGTCTGCTACACATTCCTATATCATTTATCTGATTACACTGAAACTTTGGTTTGTTGTAGCATGAATACCTGTAAACGTTTCTGTAATGGTAGGGAACAAGTACGACCCATGGGCTAGGAGTGAAAAATGGGGTAACATAAAAGCATAATTCAGGAAGGTTGGGAGCAACTACACTCAAGTTTTGTATATACACAGTTCACAGCCACAGTTCATAGTAATCAACAGGAAGTCATAGAGTAAAGCAGAAGCAATTTCTGGTGTTCCCCAAGATAGTGTTATAGGCCATCTGCTGTTCCTTATCTATATATACGATTTAGGAGACAACATGAGCAGCCACCTTAGACTGTTTGCATATGAAGCTGTAGTTTATCATCTAGTAAAGTCATCAGAAAATCAATATAAATGCAAAATGATTTTGAAAAGATGCCTGAATGATGTGGAAATTTGTAATTGACCCTAAATAATGAAACGTGTGAGGTCATCCACATGAATGCTAAAAGCAATCTGTTAAATGTCAGTGACATGATTAAATCAGTCAAATCTAAATGCCATAAGTTCAACTAAATACCTATGAATTACAATTATGAACAATTTAAATTGGAAAGAACACATAGAAAATGTTGTGGAGAAGGCAAACAAAAAATGTGTTTTATTGGCAGAACAATTAGAAAATGTAACAAATCTACCAAAGAGACTGCCTACACTACTCTTGCTAGTCTTTATTTGGAGTACTGCTGCATGGTTTGGGATCCTACCAGATAGGATTATGCAGTACATCAACAAAGTTCAAAGAAGAGCAGCACGTTTTACATTATCATCAAATAGGGGAGAGAGTGTCAAGGACATGACATAGGATTAGGAATGGACATCATTAAGGAAAGGCATTTCTCATTTTGGCAGAATCTTCTCATGAAATTTCATTCACCAATTTTATCCTCTGAATGCAAAACTGCTCGAGATTTAAATAATAGAGAATTACTGTGAAGGTGGTTTGATGAACCCTCTGCCAGGCACTTCGGTATGATTTGCAAGGTATCCATGCAGTTGTAGCTGCAGATGTACATGACTTTTTATTTGCATAATTATTTATAAAAAATATTGTGTATGGGAACCACTCCTAAGGCTAGGGATGAAAAGATTGATATGTAAAAGTATATTATTACCAGGGATCGCTAGACTTATTGGTGATGGTCACAATGGAGTTTCATCCACACAGTTGGGGGTAGGAGATGGAGCAAAGACGGTGATAGATCAGTATATCTACATAAAACCTGAGGGAACTTCTAGCAAAACTGGCAAATTTATCAATTGCTATCTGGAAAAATTAAATATGACTGTGTCACCAACAGCAGTCCTATCAATGAAGGTGTAGGTGAAAAGACAAGACATAAAAGCATAACTCAGGAATGCTTGAAGCAATTCAACCAAATTTTTCATCTACATTCACTCATTAGTTGTATAAAAATGCTGTGGGAGTGGTATTTTTTTCCTGTGATAAGTTAACTTGCAATACTTAAAAAATATGAAGCGCTATCTGTATCTTATTTGCATTGTTCAGTTCATCAACCACTTCGTGAGAATGAGCACTGCAATGATCCAATAATTTTGCCAGCATGTTTTGGGGCCAAAGATCATGTCACATGGTGCAATTTCACAGATACATTTAACGTCATCTCTAGAGACACATGGAGTAAAACAGTGATAAATCAGACAGCTGCCAGTGACAGCCCTTTTTCTTGAAACAACGATCAGTTGCTGGCAGAATTACAAGTTTTCTCAGAATTCAGGAGAAACTGCAGGACTATGGATATGGATGAAATATGTGTAAAATATATATGACATATGTATATACAGGTGAAGCTCCAAGCAAAAAGCTAGTTTGTTTATAAAAGTCCAAGTAAATGAATTGCTTGTGTTGGTACTTGTCACACAACATTAAATTTCAATGTCACTGATTTTAATATGGTGATGAAAAGTCCTTGGTGGTATATAAATAATGGAAGCAGTAAAGGTGACAACTCATCAAAACAGATGAGGTGCCGGTTTTACAATAGATACATTAACAAGACTGAACATTGCAAGCTTCCAGACAAATCCTTCTTCAGAAAAATCCTAAACTGTAGAACTGTGACACTTAGCAAATGCCCACCCACTCAAAATTTAATGTTTCTTTTAGGAAAAATCAATAATGAAACTGTCAAGACTTTTGTGGAAACTCTTTGATGTGCTGCCTAATCTACATATACACACATACCCTATAAGCCACTGTGTGGTGCATGGCAGAGGGTACCATTTACCACAACTAGTCATTTCCTTTCCTGTTTCACTCACAAGTAAAGCGAGGAGAGAAACTGTCTAAAAGCCTATACATGAGCCCTAATTTCTCACATCTTACCTTTTTGCTCCTTATGTAAAATGTATGTTGGTGGCAGTGGAATTGTTCTGCAGTCAGTCTCAAATGCTGGTTCACCGAGTTTCTGCAATAGTGGCTCATGAAAAGAGTGTTGTCTTCCCTTTGAGTTTACGAAGCAACTCCATAATACTTGCATGCTGATCGAACCTCCTGGTAAGAAGTCTAGCAGCATACCTCTGAATTGCTATATCTTCCTTTAATCCAACCTGGTGGGGATCACAAACACACGAACAGCACTCAAGAATGGGTTGCTTTAGCATTCTATACACTGCCCCCTTTATGAATGAGGTACACTTTTCCAAATTTCTCCCAATAAAAAAAGTAACCATTTGCCTTCCCTACTAACAGCCTAATATGCTAATTTCATATGGCTTTGCAACATTACACCTAGAGATTTAATTGGTGTGACTGTGTCAAGCATCACCTTACTAATGCTGTATTCGGATGTTACACGATTGGTGTTCCTACTCATCTGCATTACTCTACATTTTTTTTCATTTACAGCAAGCTAACATTCATCACACCAACTACAAATTCTGCCTACGTCATCTTGTATCCTCTTGCAGTTAATCAATGACAACACCTTCCCGTACACCACAGCATTGTCAGCAAACAGCCACAAATTGTTGCTCTTTCTTTCTGTCACATTATTTTGTATACGGAGAATAAGAGCAGTCCTATGACGCTTCTGCAGAGCACTCCTGATGAATCCATTGTTTCCCTATATATAGACTGAGGCGATGAGTGATAATTAGTGTCAGGGCCGGGAATTGAATCTAGGTTTACTGCTTATTAGGCAGGTGTATTAAGCACTAAGTCACCTCAGCACAGCAATTCACACAAATGCACAGATTACCTTGGCATGCCTCCCTCCTCAATCCAAATTTCCCCTTACACACAGGCAGAATTGCCGAGGCTCTCCATGTTCTGGAATGACACCTCACCATCGAATGTAAATGGAGGATCCAGCGCTGAAACCCAGGAGCAGATAGTTACACAAATGAAATGACACAGTTTCAGAGACTTTACTGGTTTCATATAGATATGATTTTATAGACTGAAGTGATAGGTGAAAATTTGTACCAAGGACTGGAATCGAATATGGGACTCCTGCTTACTATGCAGATATATTAGCTACTAAGAACACAAAAAAATGTGAGAGGGAATTTAAAGTAGACTGGGGCAGTAGTGAGCATTTGGATTGAGAAGGGAGGCTTGCCACGATAATCTGTGCAAATGTAAGGGGGAATTTAAAGTAGACTGGGGCGGCAGTGAGAATTTGGATCAAGGAGGGAGGTGTGCCAGAGTAATGTGTGCAGTTGTGTGAACCACTGTGCCAAGCTGTCTTGGTGACTGACAAGCCTGCCAAGTGAGCAGGAGACCTGGGTTTGATTCCTGTCCTTGATACATTTTTCACTCACCGTTTCACTCTATAAAATCATATCTGTATGAGACCAGTAAACTCTCTGAAACTGTGTCATCTCATTTGTATAACTACCTGCTTTTGGGATTGAGGCTGGCTCCTTCACTTGCATTTGATGCTGAGGCACTATTCCAGAACAAGGAGAGCCTTGACAATTCTGTTCATGTGTAAGGGGGAATTTAAAGAAGACTTACGCACCAGTGAGAATTTGGATTGAGGAGGGTCATATACCAGGGTAATGTGTGCAGTTGTGTGAACTGCTGTGCCAAGGTGACTTAGTGGCTACCGCACCTGCCTAATAAACAGGAGACCTGGGTTTGATTCCTGGCCTTGGTATAAATTTTCACTCATCACTTCAGTCTATATACATAAAATCATTTCTGTATGAGACCAGTACATCTCTCAAACTGTCATTTGATTTGTATAAACCTTTGTCTTTGATGAACACTTGCCACTGAGGGCAACATAATGGGATCGATTACTTAAAAAGTCTTCAAGCCACTCATATACCTGGGAAGTTAAACCATAAGCTCAAACCTTCAACAACAGTCTGCATTGGGACACCATGTCACTTTCCTGAAATCTAAGAATAAGGAATCTGCTTGTTGTCCCCCATCCACGATTTGTCAGATATCATACGAGAAGAGGTTGAGCTGAGCTTCACACAAACAATGCTTTCTACATATGCACTAGTTTGTGGACAGAAGCTTCTCTGTCTCATGAAAAATTTATTATATTTGAATGTGTTCACGAATTCTGCAGCTATTCAATGTTAAGGATGTTGATCTGTTATTATGTGAATCTATTCTTTTCCCTTTCTTATACAGAGGAGTCACCTGCACTTTTTTCAAGTTTCTTGGGACTTTGTGCTGGGTGAGGGATTCATGATAAATGCAAGTTAAATAACTGATCAAGGTCACAGACTACTCTCTGTAAAACAGAATTTGGTTTCCATCTGGACCGGCTGATTTATTTGTTTACACTCCTTTCAATTATTTCTCTATGTCATGGTTGTCTATTTCTATGTCTTCTATGTGTCTGTATCACAGTCAAATGACAGTATATTTGTAAAATCGTCTTGTGTGAATGATTTTGTAAATGTGATATTTAAAACTTCAGCTTTTCTTTAGCTGTATTTTGTTGCCACCCCAGACTGGGAAACGAGTGACTGGATAGAAGTTTTCGATCTGCTTAGTGATTTTAAGTATAACCAGGATTTTCTCAGATTCTTGGCAAAATCTTTCACTAAGGTGTGGAAGATGTATGTTTTATACACTGATCTTCTTTGAGTGCAAAACTTTCTACATAATTTTGGCTGTCAATCGAGGTGCATTCTTTTTTAGACAGACATTGCAACAATCTTTGTTTCCTTCAAACTTCCTTTGATTATTAAAACACTGACAGTTCTTTCCATCCGTAATGCACTTTCTTGGTACATCCATCTCCAGAGCAAGATTTACAATATGTCTGCCTATAATTATTTTATGTCTGTCATAATAGAGCTAAATGATGTCCACTCATTGTCTAAGTGGGATGCTAACAACTGAATATCAGTTTTTTCTTTTATGAAATGGCAATATTCTCAAGTTCCTTGGACAAAAGTCGTTTGATTGTTTATGGAACTCTTCCAGACCTCACAGTTAAAAGAAGAGGGAAAATTTATCATCATTAACAGAATTCTATCAGCAGAAGATATTTTGCCTATGCTGAAGCAGTAATGACAACCTTCCTTGTGAAAATGCCATGGACATATTCATATGAACTGTCAGAATTTTGAACTAGTATCATTAATAAATGTGCAGCTCTGCATGATGGTAAGACTAATAGGACCAAATGCTATGAACAGAAGATATGTGGCTTATGGATTTGAAGCCCAACAGAAAACTTATAATGGAACTGTGTTCCTTCAACTGGCTTGTGGTGTGTTTCAGAAATGTGATTTGATTGATTTATGAAAATGTAATGATGCTCATATAGAAAGAGAGGAGTAATAAACACCTTGCAAAATTGTAAGATTATCTGATACTGGGTATTTAAATATTGTCCTAGCCTTCAATGCATAAACAAAAGGTAAGTGATCCAAGCTCATCCAATGGTTAACTTAAATAATTTGTTACTCAGTGCATAGTCTTCTGCATTGGAGCTGTGGCAGACATTGGACCTGAGGACAGCCAAGCCATTCCCCTTGTCATCTGGAAACACTTTTTCTACAGGGGGAATCGTACAACAGATTATCCTACTGGAGAGCGTAGAGCACTGGTCATCAAACTTTTTTTGCTTGAGAACCAATACTGAGATCATGGAGTAGCACTTTGGGCAGCATATGTATTGGTCAGATTATTAATTAGAAACACACATAAATTATTATGTTATTTATTTTTTACCTTTAGTCTGTGGTTAACACTCTATATATGGGTATGAGGTAGGTCTTGTTTTGTACGGAGATAAGCTTGAGCTGAGTTCTGTCTGGAGAGATACTGATGCATACTAAGCTGAATGTTAAAGTGTGGAAACGAAATTAATTGGGCAAATGGAGAATTACGCCAATGCTGTCTAAGGAAATATTTGGAAACAACAATTGAAAGACCACTGCTGGTGAGGCTAAACTTCTCTATGTTGTTGTTGTGGTCTTCAGTCCTTAGACTGGTTTGATGCAGCTCTCCATGCTACTCTATCCTGTGCAAGCTTCTTCATCTCCCAATACGTGCTGCAGCCTACATCCCTCTGAATCTGTTTAGTGTATTCATTTCCTGGTCTGCCTCTATGATTTTTACCCTCCACACTGCCCTCCAATACTAAATGGGTGATCCCTTGATGCCTCAGAACATGTCCTACCAACCAATCCCTTCTTCTTGTCAAGTTGTGCCACAAACTCCTCTTCTCCCCAGTCCTATTCAATACTTCCTCATTAGTTATGGGATCTAACTAGTCATAAAAGTCCAAAATCAATGGTACAAGTATGATAAGGAGATGTCAGTTCAGTAGACAACCCTTCAGTAAATGATGAGTAACAATTTCCATATCAGGACACTCTTTGCACCGAGTGTAGTCCACTGGCTATACCGTAATTAATCTGATTTCCCTGCCCCATGAACATCAAGAAAAGCAACATTCATTTATTTAGAGATTTGAAATTGGCTCAATTACTGTAAGAGTAGAGTAGGTAGGACATTTTAGCTTGGTAAGTTAGTTAGCAGTCCCAAGTACTGATCCTTAAAAGTCAGCATCATTCAGAACAGTTCCAAAGGACTTTGTCTTTTTCATGTTGCTGCCACCCTCAGCAACCCCAAAGATGTGACGCTGTAATTGCATAACAAACTGTTGTATTCGCTGTGTGAGTTGATGATTAATTGATTATTAACAGTAATTGTACTTATACTTAAATGCGTCAAACAATATGA
Organism: Schistocerca gregaria; assembly: GCF_023897955.1. NCBI lineage: Eukaryota > Metazoa > Arthropoda > Insecta > Orthoptera > Acrididae > Schistocerca > Schistocerca gregaria. The sequence goes on along the minus strand of NC_064921.1, from coordinate 797,729,855 downwards.
GACAAAATAACAAGTGTTTCAAATGTCATGTTTTTTTTTATTCACTGAATTGTATTACAACACCATTAATTTAATTTCATGTTCCTTGCTACAAATATGTACCACATTTGCAGATGACTCCTCTATATTGTGCATTCATTAATGCATCTTACTTCCATTTGAAATTTATGCCACAGCAGCTGATCAGTTCCAGCTTGGCACACTCATGAGTTGTCAGTAGTGGAACAAGAAACAAAAAAGCTTTCCCTCTATTACATACTCTAACTTCACAGTGGCCATGCTACTTACCCACCTGCCCCTGAGGTAAGCAGTCAGCTCTACCTAGCTTATAGCCAAAGTCGTCAAATTAAGCACATGTCAAAATATTACAACCTCTGTACTTCACTCTTAAGAAGCACTTAACATTAGCTGATATTTCCAGATTCAGCACTTAGTTGCTAGATACATATTATTACACGATGCTGAATGAAGTTTTGATTAGGCTGCATGTGGCTGCAGACCACAGTTTGATGACCACTGGCATTCAGGAAGGTGGCAGTTATGAAGCAACATTTTCTGTTTTGGGAATACCTAATTTGCAGTAGGAGGTATAATGTAGAAAGATTGAGCTGGGTAGAGTACCTTGCGAGCAGTGATGGTGGAACGTCATGTTGTAGTGAGCTCTGCAAGACATGGAAAATGTGTGATGACTTTGGGACAACTAAAGCAACAAGCAATAAATAGCATTTCTGCAAATGAATGTCATCTCTATTATATTGTTGCTGTGGATGCAAGGCTTTCCCAGCATTATCAGGTACAGCAAATGTTGCACCATACTGCTTCACGTAAGTTGGTGAAGGGTAGCCATTACAGTATTATTAGTGACTTGAAGAATATGCAAGAATATCTTATCACCACATCTCATTTGCACTGCTTCAGGCAAGGTATGCAATAGATGATTTATTCTTTATTATTGTGTAGGAGAGCCATGCTCATATCAATCTGAAAGGTGTGAGAAGCATTTTCATTTAAAACATGAACAATGCAGATGACTCTGCAGGACAGGTGACTACATTTTATTTCATGTGCCTCTTTCATTTGTTTTAAATCTTATATTACAGTTACTACTTTCTGACTGAAAAGTTTCACCAGTTGCAGCAATGGCATTGTTGTATATGGATGTAAGAAGGGGGCCTCAGAAATTTGTTGTGTCATTGCTTCAGTCCTTGCTTGGCTTTTATTGACATAATTCCAGTATTAAATTCAGTTTTGTTAACAAATTCTTAATGTAATGACTGAATACAAAGTAATTTCAAGTCCACCAAGTCTCATTCTGGTATAGCAAACATTAACAGCATTCAGGAAACATCAAATTCAGTAACTGTTCTAAGTTGAACAAACATTGCATTTTTCAATATTTGTTCCTTCAGTGCATGGTGACCATTGTGATAAACTGTTTTCAGAAAGAATGTTCATAAGACGAGTCAGTATTGATACTTATCTGGTGATGTATGCTACTACTGCACTTTATTGGAAAATATCATCTATCAGGACAATTGCTGAAGTATATGTAAAGTTCACACCTTTATTTCACAATGACCTCCTACTCCATCCACTAAATGATTCATATGAAGCAGGACAGCCTATAGTTGAAACGGCATAAGTTGATCCCTGACAGTTGCAGTGGGCTGAGCACGGGAGATTTGCACGCCTACCTCAGCTTGATTTGCAGTGTCTCTATGGCATCAGCTCATTGTTGACACAACTCTGTAGACAGTTACTGTTTTCAGCTGCAGCCTTTAACCCTTTGCAGATTAAGGCTGGCATCAGTGCTGTGAGCTGTGACAGATCTTCTTATGCTTCCCTGACTACAGTTAATTTTCAAAGAGGTGCTAACACAGTTAATTACATTAAGAGTGTGTAGGTTATGAAAAATCAGTACTCAGAGTGTTTATATCATGGATTTACTTGTGAGTCAAAAGTTATAAATGTGGCAATGTGGTGACAAGGTCACACTGCTTCACAGGCATGACCAAAAACTAGTAACACAATACTATCACAGAACACTCTATTTCACAAATAGGTAAGCGGATGACATGGTTTTATAAACTGAACTGAAAATAGAGATGAGCAATGAATTAAACAACTGATCAAGGACCTCCCCCCCCCCCCCCCCCCTGTGCCCCCGCTTTCTCTCTCTCTCTCTCTCTCTCTCTCTCTCTCTCTCACACACACACACACACACACACACACACACACACACACACACACACACACACACACACACAAAGACAGAGAGATGAAATACAAATAAACATTCTCGACAAAAATGTCCTGTGCCTTTGCAATATTAACTGCAAAAAATCTATAAATATCACATTCCATTAAGAAGAACCACTTGTGCTTCTAGATTGTCAATATATCACCTGGAAAAGCATCTAGCAACACTGCTACATCTACATCTACATCTACATCTACATCCGTACTCCACAAGCTACCTGACGGTGTGTGGCGGAGGGTACCCTGAGTACCTCTATCGGTTCTCCCTTCTATTCCAGTCTCGTATTGTACGTGGAAAGAAGGATTGTCGGTATGCTTCTGTGTGGGCTCTAATCTCTCTGATTTTATCCTCATGGTCTCTTCGCGAGATATACGTAGGAGGGAGCAATATACTGCTTGACTCTTCGGTGAAGGTATGTTCTCGAAACTTAAACAAAAGCCCGTACCGAGCTACTGAGCGTCTCTCCTGCAGAGTCTTCCACTGGAGTTTATCTATCATCTCCGTAACGCTTTCGCGATTACTAAATGATCCTGTAACAAAGCGCGCTGCTCTCCGTTGGATCTTCTCTATCTCTTCTATCAACCCTACCTGGTGCGGATCCCACACTGCTGAGCAGTCTTCAAGCATTGGGTGAACAAGCATACTGTAACCTACTTCCTTTGTTGTCTGATTGCATTTCCTTAGGATTCTTCCAATGAATCTCAGTCTGGCATCTGCTTTACCGACGATCAACTTTATATGATCATTCCATTTTAAATCACTCCTAATGCGTACTCCCAGATAATTTATGGAATTAACTGCTTCCAGTTGCTGACCTGCTATTTTGTAGCTAAATGATAAGGGACCTATCTTTCTATGTATTCACATCACATTACACTTTGCTACATTGAGATTCAATTGCCATTCCGTGCACCATGCGTCAATTCGCTGCAGATCCTCCTGCATTTCAGTACAATTTTCCATTGTTGCAACCTCTCGATACACCACAGCATCATCTGCAAAAAGCCTCAGTGAACTTCCGATGTCATCCACCAGGTCATTTATGTATATTGTGAATAGCAACGGTCCTATGACACTCCCCTGCGGCACACCTGAAATCACTCTTACTTCGGAAGACTTCTCTCCATTGAGAATGACGTGCTGCGTTCTGTTATCTAGGAACTCCTCAATCCAATCACACAATTGATCTGATAGTCCGTATGCTCTTACTTTGTTCATTAAACGACTGTGGGGAACTGTGTCAAACGCCTTGCGGAAGTCAAGAAACACGGCATCTACCTGTGAACCCATGTCTAAGGCCCTCTGAGTCTCGTGGACGAATAGCGCGAGCTGGGTTTCACACGATCGTCTTTTTCGAAACCCATGCTGATTCCTACAGAGTAGATTTCTAGTCTCCAGAAAAGACATTATACTCGAACATAATACGTGTTCCAAAATTCTACAACTGATCGACGTTAGAGATATAGGTCTATAGTTCTGCACATCTGTTCGACGTCCCTTCTTGAAAACGGGGATGACCTGTGCCCTTTTCCAATCCTTTGGAACGCTTCGCTCTTCTAGAGACCTACGGTACACCGCTGCAAGAAGGGGGGCAAGTTCCTTCGCGTACTCTGTGTAAAATTGAACTGGTATCCCATCAGGACCAGCGGCCTTTCCTCTTTTGAGCGATTTTAATTGTTTCTCTATCCCTCTGTCGTCTACTTCGATATCTACCATTTTGTGAACTGTGCGACAATCTAGAGAAGGAAGCACAGTGCAGTCTTCCTCTGTGAAACAGCTTTGGAAGAAGACATTTAGTATTTCGGCCTTTAGTCTGTCATCTTCTGTTTCAGTACCATTTTGGTCACAGAGTGTCTGGACATTTTGTTTTGATCCACCTACCGCTTTGACATAGGACCAAAATTTCTTAGGATTTTCTGCCAAGTCAGTACATAGAACTTTACTTTCGAATTCATTGAAAGCCTCTCGCATAGCCCTCCTCACACTACATTTCGCTTCGCGTAATTTTTGTTTGTCTGCAAGGCTTTGGCTATGTTTATGTTTGCTGTGAAGTTCCCTTTGCTTCCGCAACAGTTTTCTAACTCGGTTGTTGTACCACGGTGGCTCTTTCCCATCTCTTACGATCTTGCTTGGCACATACTCATCTAACGCATATTGTACCATGGTTTTGAACTTTGTCCACTGATCCTCAACACTATCTGCACTTGAGACAAAACTTTTGTGTTGAGCCGTCAGGTACTCTGTAATCTGCTTTTTGTCACTTTTGCTAAACAGAAAAATCTTCCTACCTTTTTTTATATTTCTATTTACGGCTGAAATCATCGATGCAGTAACCGCTTTATGATCGCTGATTCCCTGTTCTGCATTAACTGATTCAAATAGTTCGGGTCTGTTTGTCACCAGAAGGTCTAATATATTATCACCACGAGTCGGTTTTCTGTTTAACTGCTCAAGGTAGTTTTCAGATAAAGCACTTAAAAATATTTCACTGGATTCTTTGTCCCTGCCACCCGTTATGAACGTTTGAGTCTCCCAGTCTATATCCGGCAAATTAAAATCTCCACCCAGAACTACAACATGGTGGGAAAATCTACTCGAAATATTTTCCAAATTATTCTTCAGGTGCTGAGCCACAACAGCTGCTGAGCCCGGGGGCCTATAGAGACATCCAATTACCATGTCTGAGCCTGCTTTAACCGTGACCTTCACCCAAATCATTTCACAATTCGAATCTCCGTCAATTTCTTTCGATACTATTGCACTTCTTATCGCTATAAACACGCCTCCCCCTTCACTGTCCAGCCTATCTCTGCGGTATACATTCCAATCAGAGTTTAGGATTTCATTACTGTTTACGTCTGGTTTCAGCCAACTTTCTGTTCCTAGTACTATATGGGCGTTGTGACCGTTTATTAATGAGAGCAGTTCTGGGACCTTTCTATAGACGCTCCTGCAGTTTACTATTAGCACATTAATATTGTTATTCCTTGTTGCATTTTGCCTACTCCTGCCTTGCCGCGTCTCAGGAGGCGTCTTGTCAGGCCTAGGGAGGGAATTCTCTAACCTAAAAAAAAACCCATGTGCACTCCACACGTACTCCGCTACCCTCGTAGCCGCTTCCGGCGTGTAGTGCACGCCTGACCTATTCAGGGGGACCCTACATTTCTCCACCCGATAGCGGAGATCGAGAAATTTGCACCCCAGCTCTCCGCAGAATCGTCTGAGCCTCTGGTTTAAGCCTTCCACTCGGCTCCAAACCAGAGGACCGCGATCGGTTCTGGAAACGATACTACAAATAGTTAGCTCTGATTCCACCCCGCGAGTGAGGCTTTCTGCCTTCACCAACTCCGCCAACCACCTGTACGAACTGAGGATGACCTCTGAACCCAGACAGCAAGAGTCATTGGTGCCGACATGAGCAACAATTTGCAGTCGGGTGCACCCAGTGCTCTCTATCGCCGCCGGTAGGGCCTCCTCCACATCTCGGATGAGACCCCCCGGCAAGCAGACAGAGTGAACACTGGCCTTCTTCCCCGACCTTTCCGCTATTTCCCTAAGGGGCTCCATTACCCGCCTAACGTTGGAGCTCCCAATAACTAATAAACCCCTCCCCCCGTGTGCCTGCTCGGACCTTGCTGATGGAGCAGCCACATGTCCACTCACAGGCAGAGCGGGCGATGCCACACGGCCATCTTCCACATTGACCCTCCGCCTCGTGCGCCGCGAACACCGCTGAACCCGCCACTCCCCTTGGGGAGAGGGTGGCCCAACCGCGCCTGGTACCCGCGAAGATGTCTCGACAGCAGCGACAGTGGGTGAAGCATCTAACACCTGGGGTGCACCATGCGACGCACCAGACTCCCCACTGCCGCTACACTCCGAGGCAGCAGCCTGAAGACGGCTGACCGCGGCCATCAACACGCTCAGCTGTTCGCGAAGAGTGGCCAGCTCCTCCTGGGTCCACACACAGCAACCACACATCCTAGCCATCCTAAGAAATCAATTTACTATAGAGTGTTAATCAGCTTTTAACTAGACAGCTAATTCACTAAAGGCGGTTGATTATTGACTAAACTGTGATTGCTAACCACTTCTTGTAGAAACAAGGAAAATAGCACTACCTGTCTCTGGACGGTATTGCAAACAAACACTAGCACTACGAGCACTATGGCTGACTAAAGCGACTCTTTGACTGTATTCAAAACAAACACGAGATCTATGGAACACTTAATAGCACTCGACTTTTGAAGCTTCCTAAAAGCAAAAACACGCAGAAGAAGAAGTGACAAGTAAGAAAAATACAGATAATACTTAAATTAAGGTAGCTCGCTGCACAGCAGACGTGAAGCAGACGGCGGTTAGGGCGACACTGACACTACTGGCACTATGGCTGACTAAAGGGACTCTCTCTGACTGTATTCAAAACAAACACGAGATCTATGGAACACTTAATAGCACTCAACTATTAAAGCTTCCTAAAAGCAAAAACACGCAGAAGAATAAGTGACAAGTAAGAAAAATACAGATAATACTTAAATTAAGGTAGCTCGCTGCACAGCAGACGTGAAGCAGATGGCGGTTAGGCTGGTTATGGAACACTCCTTTCGCAGAGAAAGATATTAACCTGTAACTTGAGCTATGTAATACTGTAGTCAGTTTTATTGTTGTTTCTTTATTTATGAGGGCCCTCATAGATGTCGTCAATTTATTTCATATATGTCTCATGATAAGCTATTTCCCATGAAAACACACGAGGGTTGCACAAAAAGTAATGTACCGCTTTTTTTTCCCCCTTCAACAATTCTTTATTGAACATAATGGGAATTATACACATGAAAGAATGGTGTTTTCTGTACACATCCTATTTTTCCAGATAATCTATATCCCTTTCTATGGCCTTCCTCCAGTGCGAAACAAGGGCATATATGCCCTGTCAATACCAATCTTTTCCTGGTGGCAGAGCCAGTGCTTCACTGTGTGAATCACCTCATCATTGACAGATTCAGCACCAACTGCTGAGTCGAACTGCATCTGTTCTCGTGAATGACAACATTATCTCACTGCAACATGTTAGGTGAGACGGCTGTGGATGGTCTCCCCGACTTACTGCAAATCCTGGAGCTCCGCCTGACTGCCTTCTGATGACCTCACTCTCCATGCCCAGCAACTAACTGTTCTTCTGCCAACAGCAGGTGCACCATAGACTTTGCACAAACAAAAAACTGCAGTGCATAACTTTCTGAGCAACCCTCATATTTTCTATAAACAGTAGAAGGCATTTCTATTTGAACTCTGTTAAGTCCATACCTGCTAATTTCTTGACAAAACAGTTCACAAAACAAGCTCTGGACTAGATAACTTTTAAATATATTGTGTGGTACAGATATGTTTGTGACACAAAAGAGTGAAGAGTCATAGTGATTAATGTACAGATGACTTTATGAAACATGTGACCGATCTCTATTTTAGCATTTAATCTACAACTGACATGAAAAGTAGCAATAGCTACTCTTTTTAGATAGACTTGTCATCTGAAATGGCAAAACCTCCTATGGCAGTTAAGTTCCTCCAACCACGTCTTGAATATGCTGCATTCTTGAGGGTACTTACTTCAGTCTTTGGGGGGTTCCATCAATTTAATTTCTTTTCCTAGTTATTTTATCATTCTTACATTATTTTGTTATTAGCTCCTGATGCTTTTTCTTGTACATGTTATTATTTTCTATCTAGAATCACCTTTTATAATCACATTTTGCCACTTAAACATTTCTTTTTTAATAATTTTAGAATTTCACTTTATTCATGGCTTTAATTTATTGCATTTTGTTACTGTAATAACTTACATGTATATATCAGAACTTGAAATACCAAGGCCAATATCTGCTCATACATTTAAATCATCACTTGAACTAGAAAAAAAATCAATATGGTGTTTTTTCTAATGTGTGCAACATAAATATGTATCCTGCAGCCCCTTTGATGCAAGAAACAATACATTGCAAATGTTCAGAAGAACAATGAGAGTTTCACCAAACATGTCAGAAGTTTCATGATGTTACACACACCACAAGAGAAAATATTGGGAACAGCCTTCTGGCCAGATGTCCTCAAGGTGACAGCATGAATAACAGGACTTGTCACAATCTGCACAAGCACAGTGTAAAGATGGGCAGAGAACAAGACAAATCTACTCACACCACTGGGAGCATATCTCTTATCTGCTGAACCCCATAACACACAAGGAAATTAATTGCGGGTGACAGAATGAGTAGCAGCAAAACTCAACAACAGACAAGTGCTTAAATAAATTTTTTTCAACCGATGAACAGAAAAGTTTTTTTTTTTTTTTTCTTTAGGCTACAGGTTTTTGTCAGTGCTGACCATCCTAAGATCTGTAGCAAAACATTGGAGAACAAAATACGGGAGTTAGTGGACAGTTTACTCCTTACAACAATAAAATCTGCCATAACAAAAAGTATTAGTTCCATACATGTGGAGAACATATGCTTAAAATATGAAAAGGCATACCTGTTCTAAAACATGTCCTAATATAATGAAGCCTTAGTGTTCTGGCATAAGCTATCGCCAGTACACTGTTCGGCAAAGATGATGTGCAAAGATCTATTACTAGGTGCTGAATCAAGCACACCTAACACGAGGAAGACCAGAGACGCACCCACAAGCAACCCGCCACCAACGCCCTCTCGACAGCATGTATTTAGGCTGCCGCCACTGATCGGACAGCTTCACTCTCTCACTCCCTCACTCAATCATCCAGTTTGGAATCTGTCAGTTACTTGCTGTTATAGCCGTGAGAAACCAGCGAGCAGTGCACGGCAGAGAATGGAGCCCCAAAGCCGCTAGGTGGGAGCCGCTGTAGGTTTTGATAACAACAAACAGACAGAATAGACAAACAAGTAGGGGACGACAGACACTACAACTGACTAGGATACAACACGAAGCAAGAACTGAGGTGATAACACGGCGAGACACAAACAATGCAAGAACACTCCAAAGAATGATATTATGTGGAATTGGAATGCAGCACAATAGAGACGCACACGAGAACTACGACAAGTACCAGACTGCCGGGGTAGCATTATGAATCAACCTAATCACATGACTGTGGGAAATTACATTGGCCGTGGACTTCTTGTGGTGTGGAGAGTGGTGGACTCTGACGGCGAGGCTGGTGGCACAGGCACATGCCGGAGCACAAAGACCCCTAGTGGGTATCCAGGTCCATACCCTTTGGCGTACATTCAACTTCCACACCTTCCGAAACCAGATCCCTACCCCCTGAAACCTGTGCGTAGGGCAGGAAATGCCCCGGATGGTGCTGTGTTGGGCGGAAGGAGGGTACAGAGGGAGACCCTGTGTCATCAGCTGCCACTGGTGGGTTGGGAGGGCAGTCCGTGGAATCCAGCAAAAAGTCACCAGAGGGCACAGCATTGTATGGTGCCTCCAATCCTTGTGGACACAGGGAGGAGGGCCAGCATGCCTGCAGAGAGCCATCGGCTGCTGGCAATGGGGCCACCTCAAGGGCCTTAAAGTAGTAGTTAATCTTCCCCAAAAAACCTCGAGGTCAGATAAACACTGCAATCCAATGGACAAATGCGTCTTTACTGAGCCAGTGACCCAGATATTCGACTTCTGGTTGAAAGAAACTATACTTCTCCATACAAAAGCATAAGCCTGCAGCCTGCTGGGCATGAAATACGATACTGAGGCTTTGCAAATGCTCGTGGCGTGTACGGCCAGTGACGTTTGGCTGGAAAGCAATTCAGCTCCGATGATGAGGTGAATGAGAGGTTCATAACTTTCTGAACAGTATGGTGGTGAGAAGGTATGACTTGAGCATACATAAACTGCCACAGCGTCTACAAAAATGCATGGACAGAAATGGTGATTATGTCGAAAAATAGCTAAATATTCAAACTGTAAACTATTGTAGAAATAAACAGGTCTATGTACTAATAAAAAAGTAGGAGACCTTACTTTTGGGATTACCCTCGTATAATCTGAAAGGTGTTGATAACAACGATGTTCTGGGATCCTTCATCTAATGGTAATAGGTGGTAAGACTCCACCAGGTTGATCTTAGACAAGTACTTGTCATGTGCAAGTTTGGCGAGAAGGTCTTCCTGCTGGGGAATGTGATAAGTTTCAACCAGAGACTGAGCATTGATCGTAACTACAAAATCCCCAAATAAGTGAAGGGAGCCACTGCGTTTCCTGATCTCCACTAAAAGGGCCACCCAAGCACTCACTTTCATGGACTTGATGATGGCAGCAGCCTGCAGTCAATGGAGCTCTTTCTTGACTGCTGGATGTAAGACCACCAGAATGGGACGAGCAAGGAAGAACCACAGCAGAGCATCTGGCTGGAGAGCAATGTGTGCCTGGAAGTCCAAAGCACACTCTAAGTCAGAGTTAAACAGAGAGGCATAGGCCAAGCACAGATTGTCGAGGTCCTGGAAAGGGACCGCAGTGGAAATGACTTTAACTTCATCAGAAACAGTGTGAAAACACCAAGTCAAAAAATGTTAGAAGCTGAGGGATGGTCAGCTACCAGTAGGGTCAGGAGCCGGGGAACGTGTTTATAGGTGGTCAGGACCGAGAACCGCCCATGGAGGGTGATAGAACCGTCACTGTATGCGACCAAGTGCCAAGAAGTGGGAGACACCTCTGGGGAACCCAGGCGTGTATAAGGCGCCAGATTGATCAAGGAGACGGTGGCCCCCATATCGATCTGGAAATGGATATCCGCATTAAAAATACAGAGCGTAAGGAACAACTTCTGTGTTAATGGCGTGGGCATTGGGATGGCTGGTTGCAGCATGTGCAAGGTATCCTGATGCGCAATGGGTAAGGGGCAGGAGCGGGTTGAGCATCTGCAACAGACAGATTGGAGATGGCTGGCTTTCTGACAGAGCGCACACATCTTCCAATGATGGGGACAGTCAGCACGAGAGTGGGCAGAAAAGCACTGCGAGCAAGACAGAAGTGACCTATGCATCAAAAGCCAGAGAGACGTCGAACAAGGAGTCTGACGATGTTGCTCTCTGTGGGCTGCTTCATGCCGACAGCACAAGGGAGGCACCCATGGGGAGGCCTCAACTGCTGTCAAATGTGGCCTCGCCAATAGATGCTCGTTCGGCCGTTGTGTGATTTCAAAGGTGTGGGCTATTCGCTCGATGTCTTCCAGTGAGGGGTTATCGTGTTTCAACACAGCCATGTGGACCTCTGGATTGGGTGCCAGTTGAATGACAACATCGTGAATCAAGAAGTCCGCATACAACACCTTGCAATGCTGATTGGTGCAAGTGAAGTCGCATATATGGCTGAGACCCTGAAAGTCCATGAGAAAGGAAAGAGCCATGGGGTCTGAGAATGGAGCCAACTTGTCGAGCAGAAAGAAAGTGTCTGGTGATGCACAGCACAAGAATAACGAACACTGTAGGGAGTCATTCATGACCTGAAATGCTGTGAAATGCATTTTCAGACAACGCAAACATGTTTCCCAGTATTCTTAGCGTATTAAAGGGTGAAAACAACAGCAGACATGGGTAAGTGGCAGAAACCAGGACACCCAGGAGCTGGTGCAGTAGGGCGGCCCGTGCCATGACTTTGACCATCAGCAACTGTAAGGATTGCTGTAAAACATCTAACTGGCACTGCTGCTGCTGGCAGATGAACAAATAGGGGATGACAGTCACTATAGCCGACCACAACACAACGCAAACAAGCAAAAACTGAGGTGATAACATGGCAAGACAACAACAACAACACAGGAACACTCCAAACAACAACAGTATGTATCTCAACACACAGTAGGGCAAAGATGCACGCGCGAATTTGGTGAGTACCAGACTGCCGAGGTAGTGTTGCATGGCTGCCTAAATGCATGACCACAGGAAATGCGATTGGCCGTAAGCTTCACATGGTATGGAGAGTGGTGCACTTACAGGCTCGCAGCACAGGCGCGTGCCAGAGAACATAGACCCCTAGTGGGTTTCCAGGTCCATACATTCTGGCCTACATTAAACTCCCACGCCTTCCAACACCAGACTCGCAGAGTGGTTTAAGTTCATCACAGTACACAGTGACCAGATTAGTGACTATAGTGGGACTGGTTTACCTCAACTGGAACTGTATTTTACTGGCAGTGAAAACTAAAGTTTATAATAGCAAGATTACCGATCTGTTTGCTAGAGGACTATTACTGAGAAGATCCTCTAGGATGTGGAACATATCAGATGAGTTTGTACCACAATACATTGACTCTGTTCAAGTTAAGTTTCCAGTTCATGTAAATAAAGAAATGTATTGGTCCACATGTTCATTTGTGTTGAAAGAGGATACTGGCAACTCACAACATCATCCTCTCCCTAGCTTCCTTGTGGTACAAGACTCCACACTTAGTGGCATTGTCAAAAAATGCATTTACATAATGTATGTCACTGACTGTGTGATCTTATTAATTGACTGGTATAATGTTTCATGATTCTTCTCTTGGCATAGCAGACACAGCTTGCAAGAGGTCCTCTGACAGTTAAGCTCCTCCAACCACTTCTTGCATGTTCTGTGCACTATTGGCTACTTACTTCAGTCTACAGTAATGATTTCAGAAAATATGTGATTACTGTATAAAAAAATGTATAAAACTTAACTACACTGTATATATTGGTGAGATTTATTGCATGAAAAACACTGAAAGATCTACAAATATTCTATTTCATTTTTAACTACATGTGGTGTTCCACAAGATTCCATCTAAGGGCCCTTACTTGTTCCTGAATGTATTAATGACCTATGATCAGTAATTTCAGCAGATGCTAAGTCTCTTTTGTTTTTAAATAATTTAAACATTCTAATAAATGGCAAAATCAAGGTTACTTCTAAGATGAACTGTTAACGAATCCTTTATGAACGCTAATAAATGATTTCTATTCAGTTCACTGTCATTATACTCATTAAGTCCAGTGCAGAAACTACGAAGCATTTCTATTCAGTGTATACATAAAATATAAAGTCGGAAGAGGTTGACAGTGTTAAATTCTTGTGATTAAAACTTGATAATAGTTGCAGCTGGAAGAATTGTGACACATACCTGCTGAAATGCCTAAACAATGCATTGTTTGTGATGAAAATGTTGTCAGATATAGGTGGTGCAAAAATAAAAAGCTGTCATACTTTTTTATGCCCCATATCATATGGTATTTAAAAAAAGCCATAACTCCTGGAGAGGGGGGGAATACACGACACACCATGAAGGAATTATCTGCATGGGATGGAAATCGTTGCAAGTGATATACATGTGCATATATACACAAGCAAAAGATTACAATTTCAGAAAAATTAGATGATTTATTCAAGAGAAAGAGCATCACAAATTGAGCAAGTCAATAACATGTTGGTCCACCTGTGGCCCTTATGCAAACAGTTATTTGGCTTGGCACTGATTGATAGAGTTGTTGGATGTCCGCCGGAGATGTACCATGTTGAATTCTGTCCATGGTGGGTTAGATCATCAAAATCCCAAACTGGTTGCAGGGCCATACCCATAACGCTCCAAACCTTCTTAATTGGGAGAAGATTCAGCGATCTTGCTTGCCAAGGTAGGGTTTGGAAAACACAGAGACAAGCAGTAGAAACTTTTGCCATGTGCAAGCAGGCATTTTCTTGCTGAAATGTAAGCCCAGAATGGCTTGCCATGAAGGACAATAAAACTGGCAGTAGAATATTGTCAATGTACCATTTAGCCTTAAGGGTACTGTCAATGACAACCAATGGGGTCCTGCTATGAAATGAAATGGCACCACAGACCATCACACCTGGCTGTCGGGCCGTTTGATGGGTGATGGTCAGATTTGCATCTCACCACTCTCTGGGGCATCCCCAAAAATTCTTCACTGGTCATCAAGACTCAGTTCAAAGTAGGGCTTATCACTGAAGACAATTCTACTCCAGTCAATTAGATTCCAGGCTGAAGACGTGTATGGAAACACTCAACACAGCAGTAGGATACCAACTATTTGTTCACCGCCACATGGTCTGACAACCAGAACTGATGGTCTGGGGTGTCACTTCTTTTCACAGGAGGATCCCTTTGGTTGCCATCCACAGTACCCTTACAGTAAAGTAGTATGTTGACTATATTGTATGCCCCATTTTGTAACCCTTCATGGCAAACCTTCCTGGGCTTACAGTTCAGCAAGGAAATGCCTGACTGCAAACAGCGAATGTTCCCACTACTTGTCTTCATGCTTGCCAAACCCTACCTTTGCCAGTAAGGTCATGAGATCCCTCCCCAATTGAGAATATTAAGAACAATATTGGCATGGCTCTCCATCCAGCTTGGGATTTTGATGATCTACAGCATCAACTGGACAGAATTCAGCACAATACCCCCAGCAGGACCTTCAACGACTCTATCAATTAATGTCAAGCCAAATAACTGCATGCATAAGGCCCAGAGGTGGACCAATGCATTATTGGCTGCTCAATTTGTGAATAAATCAGACATTTTTTTCTGAAAGTGCAATAATTTTTTTGTCTATACATGTACATCAAATCTTGCGGTTTCTATCCCCATCTCACTTAGACAATTCCTTCATAGTGTGTTATTTCTTTTCCCTCCTCCATCAGCCACTGCCCCTATCTTAGAGGGTGTGTTTGGGGTAACTTACATAACTTTCTGATTATATAAATTACTTATGGTGCAAATTTAAATAAACCTGAATTCAATAATGTCCTGCAGAAGCCCATACAGACTAATTCAGTACACTAACTACATGTTTACCCCTTCACAAAATTTTGTCACAAACTATACATCTTTGTCAATTCAACATAACTTTCCAGCATTCACAACAAGTTTAGTTATGAATAAGGTGCAGTTTCAACAGTGTAAATAATTTATTGACTGTCAACTCCTTTACCATGTTGAAACATTTCTTAAAGGAACCAACTGATGCATTCTTTAATAATAATATCATAAAATATGAATGCATGTGATACCTGACATCTGCACTTAATCACTGCAGTAATGTGGTTTGTTTAAGTACAGTAATGCTTCATAAACTGTTTTACTTTCATTGTCATTGATTATAACAGTCTAGAAATAATCTTATGATTGTAGAGGGCTGTACATTTACATCTTTATGCCGCTATATGTTTATATCTTTTTGATAGGTTTTATATTTCTTTCATCATGAAAATACTTAAAAAATTTGAGTTATTGAATTTCAGATCCTTCACCACCATTTCTCACTAACATTTCACTTACAATCTGTGGAAAGGAGTCTTTTAACTGTGTGTTACATATTTTGTTTTTCTTATATGTTTCACCTCCTAAAGAAGGTCCTTACTATTGTTTTATGGATCAAGAACTTGTCACTGCACTTTATAAAAGTAAATGAAATATACCCACAGCGTGGCCTGTATGTGTTGCAAAATGAAAGATCAAGAAACATATTGTGTGATTCCATTTGAAACTATACATCCTACCATAAATGGTACTGTAAAGAGAAAGGGAAGGGCATATTAAATTCATTAAGATCCACAGTGTGTCCTACATGTGTTGCAACATGAAAGATGAGGAAGCTATAGGAGTTATTCCATTTGAAACTATATATCCTACCATAAATGGTAATGTAGAGAAAGGGAAGGGCATATTAAATTCATTAAGATCATGCCTAGGGAAGCAGACACAGGTGTGAGACAATATGTTTATTAAATGCTAGGAGAGGAAATGTCACAATATGCAACAAGCTTACTCTAAATTCTTTATCAATTTTATCAAATCTATTAGAATCTTCTGGTAACTGGTTACGGATATCTTCAGATCCAATAAATATAGATTCCAAATGCATCCAGGTGCGCTGAACTTCAAACCATATCGATATTACTTGATCTGCATTGGACAGTTTCCTCTGCCAGTCTGAAACTTCTTCCAAAAAATATGCAATGTACTTTGAGCTCATGAGATTTTGTAACTGAACCTGAAACATGAAACAGTACTTTATTTGTAATATTTGGAAGCACAGCAACTAAACAATAAGTAACATGGATGAATGACAATAATAAGAAACTGAAGAAAATTGAACACACACACACACACACACACACACACATATATATATATATATATATATATATATATATATATATATATATATATATAAACAGAAAGAAACTTCCACATGGGAAAAATATATTAAAAACAAAGATTCCAAGACTTACCAAGCGGGAAAGCGCCGGCAGACAGGCACATGAACAAAACACACAAACACACACACAGAATTACGAGCTTTCGCACATACACGGATGGATATGTGTGTGTGTGTGTGCGAGTGTACACCTGTCCTTTTTTTTCCCCTAAGGGAAGTCTTTCCGCTCCCGGGATTGGAATGACTCCTTACCCTCTCCCTTAAAACCCACATCCTTTCATTTTTCCCTCTCCTTCCCTCTTTCCTGACGAAGCAACTGCCAGTTGTGAAAGCTCGTAATTCTGTGTGTGTGTTTGTGTGTTTTGTTCATGTGCCTGTCTGCCGGCACTTTCCCGCTTGGTAAGTCTTGGAATCTTTGTTTTTAATATATATATATATATATATATATATATATATATATATATATATAGACTTGGAATCTTTGTTTTTAATATATATATATATATATATATATATATATATATATATATATATATATATATATATATAGACTTACCAAGCGGGAAAGTGCCGGCAGACAGGCACATGAACAAAACACACAAACACACACACACAGAATTACTAGCTTTCGCAACCGATGGTTGCTTCTTCAGGAAGGAGAGGGAAAGACGAAAGGATGTGGGTTTTAAGGGAGAGGGTAAGGAGTCATTCCAATCCCCTAGGGAAGTCTTTCCGCTCCCGGGATTGGAATGACTCCTTACCCTCTCCCTTAAAACCCACATCCTTTCATCTTTCCCTCTCCTTCCTGAAGAAGCAACCATCGGTTGCGAAAGCTAGTAATTCTGTGTGTGTGTTTCTGTGTTTTGTTCATGTGCCTGTCTGCCGGCGCTTTCCCGCTTGGTAAGTCTTGGAATCTTTGTTTTTAATATATTTTTCCCATGTGGAAGTTTCTTTATATATATATATATATATATATATATATATATATATATATATATATATATATGCAAACGAACTGCCTCTCCTGAGAGTCATCAGGCACATTTTCTCTGGTGCTTTGGCAGATATTTGTAATTTCATTTTTGCAAAGAGATGGAATTGGCCCACACAAATAATGCTCATCACATAATGGAAACTCCAGATTGGAATACCAACAATGTAAGGAAATGATAGATTCCTACTTCTCATAAAGATGACATGTTAAGTTGCAGACAGGCACAATTAACAGACACTTACACATTAGCTTTCAGCCAAAGCCTTCATCAGAAAAAGAAAAGAAACACATACACATTTGGTCCCACAAGCAAGCACATCTCACACACACACAAGATCGTTATCTCCAGCAGCTCAGACCAGAATGCAACAGTCACATGGAATGGAAGCAGCAATCACATGAAACATAATTTGCAATATATTTTTTAGCTGCTGCCTCCAACTCCACATCGCAAATGTCTGCTGAAGCACAAGAGGCAATGTGTCCAATGACTCTTATGAGAGACAGCCTATATATGATACAGTTTACTGTTTCAAGTCATGCCTCTTTGTCAATACGGAGTTACTTACAGTCACAGTTAAGTGTCCATGCAAATAATAGCAAAGCATAAATACTGGATACATAAAAATTAACAACTTTCAAAATACAAGTGTGCAGGGGAACATAGTGCAGACAAACCTGAGTCATATCTCATGGAGGGTAATCGAAGTGCAATGTCCCAAATGTGCTGCTTGATATGCTGTGAGTCTGTAAAAAAATTTATTTCAGAGGTTATGTGATTTATTGCATTTAAGAAAAGCATACATACATAATGCAGTTTATATTGAAATTCATTAATCTGACTTTTGTAAAGATGATGAAACATTAGTTTATTTTAAGGTAATGATAAGCAGTGACACATCTCTGAGTAAGATACACTCTGGAAAAATTGGTGGTGGAGGTTAAAACACGTTTTTAAGTGAGAGTATTGTGTCCTTCAGTATTTGTGGCATTATAAACCATACATGCACATAATATTCCACCTGGACATATCATTCTCCTTCAGATGAGTCATCGAAGACCCATTTCCCACACTGCTCTGTTTATTAAGTACATGTGTCAAGACTACAAGAACAGATTGTAACAACACTATATAAAAACAAAGGCAGGAACACTGAGAACAAATAAATGGATAGTCACTATTGTTGTTAATAAGATTTGTCACTAAGTGTATCTCACAGACTCTTTCATAAGAGAGTCCCTGAATGAAGCTGCTGTGTTTTAACTAATTGCTGTATCATATTCCACTGGATGTCTAGTGGAGGTACTGTGCTTGGCAATAGCAGACTTAGTGGGCTGCAAAAACAGGCAAGTGCATGTTGACATTAAATGCAATGCTCTTCTACTATTCATGTGTGCTGAAGTGTGTGTGTCATTGGCAAAGCATTATGTTAACTCTAGCCTTCCATACGTCTGTTTGTTTAGTTAACCTCACCACATCAAAGAAGGGCAGTAAACACAGATGGTGTGTGAGCAGCTATGTTAACTTCAAAAATCTGGAGGATTCTGGCCACATTAGATGAAATATAACATACAGGAAAATTTTTTTTAATTTAATTGTTGTATTATTACTCTAATTCAGCAGTTGCTTGATTTGTAGCTTTAGTTGATAATGTTAATATTAACCGAAGTAGAACTTTCCTTAGTACAGTCTTGGATGCAAAAGATTCTTACGCAAACTATTTGAATATAGTCATGCTACACACAAATGACAGTGTTACTGATTGCCACATAAACACAAATGTCAAGTATCACATATCAATGATTTGTTTAGGTACGGGAATTTCAAACTTCCATTTCTTTGAGATTATGAAGCATGTACCAAGTCAGATACAATTTCCAAGCAGTGATACTAGCTTCAGTCTACTGGTTCACAACTTTAGGAGCCAAGAATATTTTTGGCAGTCATGTACATAGGGGTCACCTTTCAAGGTTAGTTTGTGACTCATGATACCACATGCGAAGAGCAGAAGGGAAAATGAAAATAAGCCCTGCTCCAACATCCATCTTCTTTCATTTCTTCTCATTTCCAATGTTTTTAGGCTGCTTAGTCTGATGGGTTGTCCTTCCTGTTAGAAAAGAGTTCCAACAGGTTAACTTTGCCACAAGCTCCTCTGTAAAAATTGTTCAAGAAGACTGCATCCATTAACGCATTATGAGTTTCCAACCTAGATGACCACTCCACAAGACCACATTCTCATCTACATTGAGTTCATGAGATTGGTGATAAGAGTTTGTTTGTTGAGTTCTGTGGATTCATCCTCACAGACAGTAATAGGATTTTGATTAATTGCTGACACAAATTCACCATCTGAAGGAGAAACATAAGGTCATTAGACACATTTAAAAGTATACTCACTATCCTAGCTTTTGGAATTATTAGTTACTTCCTAGGTGAGAAGAGGTATAGGTTGAGGAAGGTTGACAATGAATAGTAGGTAACTCAGACCACATGATGAGAGCTCCAGCCTTTCTCTCTCTCCTCCTGGGTAGGAACTAATAGTTCTGAGAGCTATGGTAGTGTCTGTACCTTTATATGTATCTATCAGCAGTACCATACATTTTGTCTCCAAAAGATAAGCAGCTGCCAGCAACATGGCCTTACAAAATGGTAGATGTTGGCAAACTATTGTCAAACACTTCATTAGTATAAGAACTTATAATTCATTCAATAATGTACTTTATTGATGTACACACTCCATACTGATAAAAGACACACAGGAAGTGAAATAGTGCTCATTAGGCATCTGATAATGTGTCACATCAAATGTGGAAAAGGAGGCTAAAGCTGTAATTCATCATTAATGAATAAGACTACAGAATGAAGTCCACAATTAGGACTAGTGGTACAATGAATATTGATTACTTTAAATATCTTTGATTCTTGATGCCATGTGGGATAATATGTTGGGACAGCTCAGTTCAGGCACAATGAACATTTTCAGACCAAAGTAAGCTATGAGGGCAAATGTGGTGTTAAATTCACAAATATCATGTAGGCTTCTATTTAGTAAGGTGGGAATTAGTACAATGAAATCAAAGAATATCTACTTCCTTATAACACTTGTGCTGGTACCACCAATGGACATACAAACTATAATAATGCCAGCCAATGATACAGGCAAAAATCAGAAAAATCGTTCACGAACCATCAACCAGAGATTGTGAGATGAAAGCCATGAACCATTTACAAACACATTCAGACACTTATACTGACACTCAATTTCCTGCTGAGTATTATAAATATTCGGATGTATGAAAATACATGCTGATCACAGAAACAATTTGTATTGTTTAAAGACTCTTTCAAAACAGAACAATTCTGGATGGAGGTAATATGGGTTGTACTATTTACAACAAACGATACAAATATTTTTCTTTGAAAATCCAGGAGAAGCTCTGGTGGTATCAATTTTATTTTCTTGTTCAACTGTGGAGTTTATTGTTCTCTTATGCCCATATCTTATTAAATCTGATCAAAACTATATAAAAACTTTCAGACTCTTTCTTCAAACTAAAACCACAGATTCATGTCTGCTTTATGGATATGATTTGCTTGGTAGAATAACCGAAAAAGTTCAACTTTCTATTTCATCCAATATGGAAATGATAGCCATTAAATTTATCTTTGCATAAAATAGCTATAAAAACAGTTGCCACTTATAAACATGATTTATCAAATAATAGCTATTTATATTCATTTTCTAATCATAGAGATTAAAAATGAGCATATACACAGTGCAATTATTTGTCTATTTGTATCTGACAGCAACAGCGTTACAACACAGCAGTATCTATTCAGTAGAACAAGCTTTAAATCAGAAACTGGTACATGAAACAGGATGAAATGGTAGCCTCTCAATTCACTGAAGAATCTTCATGGAACCCTATCAACATATTCTCACAAAGATTAATTTTTTTTGAAATTATCGCCTTTCATATTCATATTTTGTTTCAGTGTTTCTGCTGTGCAATGAGTGCATCACAAAAGGTGTCAATTAAAATGTCTTTCAGAAACTTTTTCATGGCAGTTGGATCACTCTGATGGCCCCAAAATAGACTTCTTCCAACACATTCTACATTCTCAAGAGCAGAAAGATGTCCAACAGAGCAATGTCAGGAGTGAAGGGGGCCTGGAGTAGTATTGTCAAGTTGTGTTTGACCAGGAATTCCTGGATGCATAGAGATGTGGGGCTGTGAGCAATTCCATTGTGATATTGGCAGTCTCCTTTTGTGTCCAGACGATCCTTTTTCTCACTCTCTTGAGCACGTCTATGGCATAGGCAGTATTGACTTTCTGCCCTTGGAGTACAAATTCTTTGTGATCAAGGCTATTGGTATACAAAGAAAGACTATTAGTGCAGATATCATTTCCAACTTATTCATTGTTTCTTGGGATTCACCGTTCAGAACTTTGGCACTTCATGCAAGGGCTGTTATTCTGAGGGGTTTATTAATAGGAAAAGTAACTACAAATCACAGATGTAAAGTTGTAAATGACTTAAGCTCCCCAAAGTGAGCAGAATTTATTAGTACCCCTAAAAAACTAATACTGGCTTCAGAATTAAGATGGCAACACAGTGTTATAAGTGCAACACGTACATACACCACCAAGTCTTCGCCATCCTTAGTTGCACCCAAAACCAGGGGAGAAAATTCACATGTGAATTTGCGTCATGAAAAAAAAAAGGCTCTGTCACCAAATCTACTTCTGAGGATGCAGGTAACACCTACGCAGAATACTAATCTTGACAAATTTAATTGTGCTGTATGTGTCAAATAAATTCACAAATAAAACTATTATGATTTTTATGGATCATATTAATTACCAGTTCTGCCATATCTCTTTACATATCCTGTTTCCCTTACCTCCCCTTCCAGTATACCTTTGTCTTCTTTTCCCTGCCTGTCCGCTCACTTGTATCAAAATCTGTCCTTTCCATGAAGCTCAACCTATCACTTTGCTCACTACATTAGTTAATTCACTGCTGTAAAAAGGCATTCATGCATAGTCTAATACTGTACAAACAGTTTAAAAATTTCTGTGACTCTAAAAGCTGAAGCAACCATAGCAATCTTGGTTTATCAATATAAAATCCATGTATGTTGTGGGTAATTTAATCTTTGCACACTTTTATGGGATTAAGTATAACTATTTACAGATCCCTTTAGACTTTTAGAAGAAAGAAATATAAGCAAAACCAATACCTGGTTTTCTTCAAGAGTTTCTATTAGCTCCTCACTAGCTCGCAAAATAACGCAGTTAGTACGAGTGTGAACTTCGTGATCAAATTCCATAGCTGCCCAAGTAATTTCAAGTTCCCTAAGTACCTTCTCCATTGACATTTCTTTAACAGATTTGTCAACAATATTCTTAACTTCATCTTCAAACTCATGTAGGTTAAGAGCCAATAGATCAGCTAAAGTTGTTGAACCATCCATTACAAATTTAACCTGAAACAAACAACAATATTTATTTTAACAAACATTCAACTAAAGAATTTTCTCCCACAGATTTTTCTCATTAAATAAGTAGCAAGTTTGCACAAAATAATAATTGGAGAAGAAGTCGAAAAAATTCATACTATCAATTATGACTGATAAACTTACGTAACTGTAAAGCGCCTACAAAATTAAAAAAAGATAAAAAATGAATTGGTGATACCTACTGATTTGAGTTTCAAGAGGATTTTTAACTCCTTTTTGGAATGTAGAACTACATGAAACCAGCACAAGGACAAACAACAAAGACTGCAGTGGTTGCCTGTGCTTATCAATGTATAATATGATTCATTGCATATCCCTGAAGGCACTCCTTCATTACAGAGTTACAGAACACAATGTGTGAATGAATGAACTAGAAAGAGAGAAGGAGACCAACTTTCTTTAAATGTTGTCATCAGAAACAGGCAGGAAATGATGAGGATCTACAGATGAACACCAACAAAAATAACTGTGAGAAAATTATACTGCCAGAAAATACTGGGCTGCACTGCTTTAAGTGTCCAGTCTTACCTGTCTCGAAATATCAGCGTGTTACTCAAACATTATTTACTCTGGGAGAAGTGTGAAGTTCCCTGTTACTACATTCCTCTAGGGACATAAATCATAGATAATTTGATGTTGTTTACACAGCAAGAAACTTTTTTTGAAATAATTGAAATCTTGATGTCCACCTGTCTGCTTTGAAAGAGACTTGTATGCTACAGTACCTGTAAATGGAGTTAAAGTTACATGTCGACTTTTCTTTCCCCCTTTGTGTCCACATTTTTATAAGTGTTGTTGCACCAGAATGAGAGGAAATGACTAGGAATCTGGAAGCTATACATTATACTCTAACATGACAATGAACTTTAGTCAGCCAGTAACTTCATAAATGACAATGTCGTATATCTCATTTGCTTAAGTCAGAGTTCCTTAATCTGCATTTTGTACTATTTAATTCATCTGTCAATATCTTACACAAAGATATCAGACAGATCTTGGTATTATAATTCAAGAACAAAAAATATAAAGTAATTTACATACACAGGCAATTACATACTTAAGGTCTAGTACGATACAGAACAATCCCAGCATTTGCCTTAAGTAATTTATGGAAACCAAAGAAAACCTAAACCAGGATGGCTGGATGAAGACTGGATCCTCCACTCTCCTAAATACAATGGTACTCTGTTTAAAACAATGTTACCTGATTTGGTTAATCCCTAGTTTACAATATTGTTTTAGAAGTAAGTTATCCAGTAACGTAAAAGGCTAATGCTACACTGTTCACTCATTCCTCACTCCCAGAGTGCAGTTCTCAAAAACAAAGAAATTATCATGCTTGGTGACTTAAGTTTTCTTACTTGTAATAATGACAGAGTAGATTTTGAGAATGTAACGAGCTCTTTTAATTTGACGGTAGTTGTTGGACTTTCCCACAGGAGTAACAAAGGACTACAAAACTCTGATTGATAGTACATTTGTAAACAGTAACAGAATTGATAAAATATGTGCAACACAAATCTTAAATTGCCTGTATGACTACGATGGGCAGGTGTTAAAAATGCATGGTGTAAGCCCTGCTAACAAGAGTAGTTTTATGAACAGATAATTTCGTCTAATCAACAATGAGAATCTAGAAACCTTAGCAGACATTTGCAGCAGCTACAGTGGGACACAGTATGTAAGGCTAAAATGTCAATGATAAATTTAATCTATTTCTGAATGAATTTTTTACCCTTTTTGAAGTTGAATTTCCTAAAAAAATTAAAGAAGTGCCAACCTGAGTAATTAAAGGAAACAATGGCTCAGTAAGGAATCAAAACATTCTGTAAAACATAGAGAAAGCTTTATGTTTTACTCAGAAATTATAACAAAATGCATGATAGGGACCACTACAAATTATACTGTACCATCCTAAAGAAATTAATTAAAAATCAAAGAGCATCTTTATCAAATATGAAATTCATAGCTCAAATCATAAAATAAAAACTATTTGGAAGGTGGTCAAAAGCGAAACGGGAAAAATTTCAGAAGATGCAGACAATATCGAAGTGTGTCCTCATGGAAGCACAGTAAATGAATATGATATAGTTGCAAATATCTTTTAACTATCATTTTTTGACAGAGGGTGATCAAATTGTTTGTAAAGGATCTATGATTAAACATTCTTTAAAAAGCAGTGCAGAACAAAATTAGTCAGACACATATGCTCTGTATTACAGCCAATGAGATTGAGAAGGTAATAAGCCAAATGAAAAATAAAAATTCCACTAGAGTGGATAATGTGTCTATGAAAGTAATGCAAATTTATTCTTGAAGTTCTCTGTCACAAATTTAATGAGTCTATACATCAAGGTACTGTTGCCAATAGACTCAAATATGCAACTGTTAAGCCACCGTTCAAAAGAGGTGATAAAGTTGAGGTTTCCAGTTACCAGTCAGTTTCATTGCTAACAAGTCTTTCTGAAATCCTATAGAAAGTAGTGTTGAAGAGAATCATGGATCATCTTAATAAACATAACATTCTTAGTAAAAATCAGTTTAGGTTCCAAAAGAGTATTTCAAATGAACACACCATTTTATCATTTGTCAACTAACTCCTCAAATCCATAAACAATAAAATATTACTCTTTGGAATCTTTCTTGGCACATCACAAAATTCTACTTATGAAGGATGAGCACTGTGGTTTATGTGGTAAAGTTGGGATGTAGCTTGAATCATTTATTAATGGCAGAAGGCAGCACTTAGTGATTCTGCAAAGGCACTTGCCTGCTCTGACTGAGCACAGTGAAATGTGGATTACCACAGGGCTCGGTGCTTGGTCCTTACTTTTCCTAATCCTTATCAATGATTTGCCATAGTGTATGTCAAAAAAAGCACACTTCACTCTACTTGCACATGACACAACCATTATGGCAGAGAAAGTACCAAACTGCAGTCTACAGAACTCTGCGACCACTATATTCAAAGAAGCTTTACATTAGCTCACTTCTAATGGTCTGTCCTTCAATGTTAACGAGACTCAGTTCATTCAATTTCAAACATTGAACAAAAAACTGGAAAATATTGAAATAAAATGTGGGGAAAAAAAGAAATATTGAGAGTTGAGTCTTCCAGCTTCCTGGGATTACACATTAAGAACACTCCAAACTCTCTAAACTGAGCAGTTAACATCACTGACCTATTTAGAGGACTGAATTTCGCAGGTTTTGCAATTTGCCCAATTTCATCGGTTTGTGACTTAGAAACAATCAAAGCTACACACTTTGGATATTTCCATTCACTTACGACCTTTCGCACCGTCTTCTAAGGAAATGAGTCGTCGGCAAATAAAGTTTTTATTGCACAGAAGAGAGTCATCAGAATTACAGGTAGAGAGCACCATAGGTGCTCCCGCAGAAACTGGAGGTCTTCACCATGCCACACCAATACAGTTTTTCACTAATGTGCTTTGTGATCAATAATCATAAAATGTATAGGACACACAGTGAATACCTAGATCATGATACAAGAGGCAAACAAGATCTTCACACAGATATACAAAAAATCTCAGCTTGGCACACAGAGGAGTACATTATTCAAGAATACAATTATACAACAAAATTCCAGCTCATGTTAAATCAGTCATTGGGAATAACACAAAATTCAAAAAGCAGCTAAGACTTTATCTTTTTTATAGTTCTTTCTATTCTTTACATGAGTTTTTGACAATGTGTAATAATTAGCAAAATGTATTTAATTTTAAGCATTCCTATAAGAAATGACTATGTAGCATTGGTGTATCAATTGCTGACAATGCTTTTTTATATGAATTAGAATGTAAGCCCTATAATTTGTTTGTGTAACTACCATTAAGACTATAATCTATGTTATTTTAACACTTGTACCTTATTTTTCTTTTTACGCATGGTTTAGATTGTAAATCTCATGACCATTTAAATATGGTTATTATTGTAATAATGTAACACATTCTATATCCTAGCGATACACTTGTGTCAACAATCCATGGAACTTGATAGTAAATAAATAAAACAAATAAATAAATCCCTCTATAACAGGTGAGATGTTAGCTCATAAAGAGAATCAGGTGTTGGTATTATATACTATATAGATTTGAGAGAAAATTTTTCCACAAAAGAAAACATGAAGGAAGAAATATAGTGTGTACGTGTTATGTGAAATGACAGATATTTCTCATCATCATCATTATTATTATTATTATTATTTATTTGTGTTGCACTTTTTACCAAACCCATATTCTGTGGTACATAAGTAATCCTTCAATGTATGGAATGTATTTCTCAACAGGTACTTTTTAACTACCCTTTCAAATAAGTTTGTTTTAGCAATTTCTTTAATTTCCTTTAGCAGTTTATTGCACAGTTTTGTACCTTCGTGGAATATGCTGCTTTGAGTTTTATGTTTATACTTAACTGGAAATGTAAATTATGTCCAGATCCTGTTCCATTGTCATGGACAGAGTAGTTTGTGCAGTAATTATCATATGTATAGCTGATTGGTAAATGTGCTCACATAGTGCCGCTGTAATCTGTAATGTTATGAACAGATCTTTACAATGAGCTCAACTATATCCTTGGTGTAGTGAAGCAGGTTAAATCACCAAAGGCACAGCCTCTGGTCCAGACTGTATATCAGGCAGGTTTCCTTCAGAATGTGCTGATACAGTAGCTCCATACTAAGCAATAATATACAACCGTTAACTCATCGAAAGATCCGTAAAGACTGGAAAGTTGTACAAGTTACACTAGTACCCGAGAAAGGAAAGAGGAGCTATTAGCTGAATTACAGACCCATATCTCTAATGTCAATTTGCATTAGGATTTTGGAATGTATAGCGTGTGTTTGACATTATTAATTACCTCAAAGAAAACAATATATTGACTAATAGCACAGATTAAGAAAATATCATTCTTGTGAAACACAAGTAGCTATTTATTCTCAAGAAGTAATGAGTGCTATTAAAAGGGGACGTAAAATTGATTCCATATTTTTAGATTTCCAGAAGGCTTTTGTGCCATTCCTCTCAATTGTTTTCTATTCAAACTGCTTGCATTCCGAGTCTCACCACAGTTGTGCGACTATACTTGTGAGTACATGTCAGGAAGGTCATAGTAATTAACAAAAAGTCATTGAGTAAAACAGTAGTAATATCTGGAATTCCCCAAAGAAGTTTTATATACCTTCTACTTTCCTGATCTACACAATCAACATGGGAGACAATCTGAGAAGCCCTCTTAGATTGTTTGCAGATGATGCTGTCATTTACTGTCTTGTAAAGTCACCAGAAGATGAAAGCCAATTACAGAATTATTTTTACAAGATACCTGTTTGGTAAAATACGTGGAAACTGACTCTAAATATGAAAAGTGTAGTCTTCCCGATGAGTAATAAAAGAAATCTGCTAAATTTTGGTTACACGATAAATTAAAAAAAAATCTAAAAGCTGTAAATTCAACTAAGTACTTGAGGATTACAATTACAAATAATTTTAATTGGAATGTTGAACCAAAGACTGTAATTTATTGGCAGAACACTATGAAAATGTAACAAGTGTATTAAAGAGATTGCATACACTATGCTTGTCAGCCCTTTCCTGGAGTATTACTGTGTGGTGGGAATCTCCATAGATGGGAGTGATAGAGGACATCGAGAAAGTTCAAAGAACAGCAGCACATTTTGTATTATTGTGAAACTGGGGAGAGAGTGCCACAGACATTACATGTGAATTTGGGTGGCAATCATTACAAGAAGTTTTTCTTTCCAGCAGGATCTTCTCATGAAATTTCTGTCACCAACATTCTTCTCCAATTGTGAAA
Source organism: Schistocerca gregaria (assembly GCF_023897955.1). Lineage (NCBI taxonomy): Eukaryota > Metazoa > Arthropoda > Insecta > Orthoptera > Acrididae > Schistocerca > Schistocerca gregaria. The sequence continues at coordinate 797,701,066 of NC_064921.1, read as the reverse complement.
ATATTCTGTTGGCACCCACCTACGTAGCGAAAAGTGAGCATCATGATAAAATAAGAGAAAACAGAGCTCACACAGAAAGATTTAAGAGTTTGGTTTTCTAGTGCCCTGTTTGGGAGTGGAACGCTAGAGAAATAGTTTGAATGTGTTTCGATGAACCCTCTGCTAGGCCTTAATTGTGAAATGTAAATGTAGATGTAGACGTACTGCAAGGGCATGCTGATAAGTACTGCCTCCAAATTTTTTACAGAAAACTCTGAAAGCTTTTTTAAATATAAAGAACTTTATCAACATTCTACATTTTTTATTCTTCATGTCTACATATTTGTTTCTCAACATAGTCACCCTGGCAACTAACACATTCCTCCCAACGAAAGACCAGTTTGTTGATAATGTCACTGTAGAATGTTTTACTTTGTTGACAGAGCCACAACCTCCCCTCTGCTTGAACCACTTCATCACTATGAAACTGATGTACTCAAAGGTAATAGATGAAAATCAGATGGCGCCAAGTCAGAACTGTATGGAAAGTGTTTAGTGACAGTGAACCCAAGGTATTGCATTGTTGCAAAAGTCACAGTGCTCATGTGCATTCTGGTACTGTCATGATGAAAGAGAGGGTGTTCCACATGTGGATGAACTCTTCGAATTCAAAACTTGATTAAAGCATGTTGTTTCTCAAGCACTGATGTTACATTACACACTGCCATGTTACATGCTGCAATTTGGAGTCCTCTAGCAGCAGAGGGTTGCAACTTGCACCAACAAAGCAGAAAAATCGACCAAGTAATATGCGCGACATGTAATACCTCAACTGATACTGAGAACAGAACAATCAATTAGGAGGGATTACTTTTCAGCATGCCCTCACATTTTTATGGTCCTTTTCTGCAGATTGTGTTCATATTTTGTGCATTTCTTCCTCAGAAAAGAATACCATAGCTAAGAAATGACTGAACCTATGAGTAGTATGTAACTGCTCATCACAAAGAGGAGGCGTTGAGTCACAGACAGGCACAATAAAAAGAAAGAGTTCTAAGGTCTTAAGCTTTTGGCCACAAGGCCTTCATCAGAAATATAAAGTGTTGGACCACAAAACACACACACACACACACACACACACACACACACACACACACACACACACACACACACACAGTCACTGTCTCCGGGTGCTGTGGCCTGACTGGAGTAGCACTACAGTTTCTGTACCAATCTCCCCAATTTCTGCCAACTGAGACTATGGGTACTAGAAGCTATGTTCCTTCAGGATGAATTATCTGGATACTTCACACCAACACCAACCTATCCGAACTCCGGAGATGGGAACTCGCCCTTCAGTATATCCTCTCTTCTCGATATCCGCCAGGCCTCAACCTCCGCTAATTTCAAGTTGCCGCCGCTCATACCTCACCTGTCTTTCAACAACTTCTTTGCCTCTGTACTTCCGCCTCGACTGACATCTCTGCCCTTACTCTTTGCCTTTAAATATGTCTGCTTGTGTCTGTGTATGTGCGGATGGATATGTGTGTGTGTGCGAGTGTACACCTGTCCTTTTTTTCCCCTAAGGGAAGTCTTTCCGCTCCCGGGATTGGAATGACTCCTTACCCTCTCCCTTAAAACCCACATCCTTTCGTCTTCCCCTCTCTTTCCTGAAGAAGCAACCATCGGTTGCGAAAGCTAGTAATTCTGTGTGTGTGTTTGTGTGTTTTGTTCATGTGCCTGTCTGCCGGCGCTTTCCCGCTTGGTAAGTCTTGGAATCTTTGTTTTTAATATATTTTTCCCATGTGGAAGTTTCTTTCTATTTTATTTACATCATCTTTAATTTGAACCCAACAATTACGTTCGTTATTGTCTCTGTTGCATTTCGAAATCTTCTTGAATTTCCCCACCCTTTAACGTGATCTGGAGACAACATAACTACCCAACCTTTGCACCCATTGTTGTTCACCAACCTAAGTTCAGCACATGATCAACATAGCTCATCTCAAACCAACACTATTTCGACTTTTTTCACACCTTTATCTCTCCCTATATAAATCTCTATTTACTTTCACTTTAACCTCATATTACCCTTTCCACCTACTAATACCATGTCAACCCCACAACATACCTACAACGACCCCATTAAATTTTATTTACATTCCCTCCGCAAACATGCCTTTACCCTAGCCACATTACGCTCCCATATTTTATTTACTCAGGCTTGTCTGACATTTGGCATTACTCCCAAACGCCTCACACTTAAAGTTCCCATCTCTGGCTGCAATCCTTCTTTCCATCAGTCCTTATACCAGTTCCAAACAGCACAATCCATAGCCCTCACCCGCCTAATCCTTCACCTATACATCGACTCGGCCAATGAACACACCCGTCAACTCCTATCCCAAATCAAAGTCCTCAATCTTTTCTCTCCCACATCCACACCGGCTGTACATAGCATCCTCCTACAGGCCAACCGCAAATTAGAACAACATGCCACCCTCCACCTCAAAAAACTATCCAATCTCCTGGTTTCCCACCTCCGGAAAGGCAACTCACTCACCCTCCACAACCTTTCCAACAAACCTCACCCTCCTCTCATTGCACACAGACCCAGTCTCTCTCACCTACTCAATCTCCCACTTCCAGCTCCACTCTCCCCAACACCTCAAAATTCTAGTCAACACAATCTGGAACCACAACACCCCAATTCAGTAGTTAACCTTTCCTCCAAACCCCTCTCCCAATCCGAAACCTCTGTCCTATCCAAAGGCCTCACCTTCAGCCCCACTCCCAGGTTCAACCAAACTGCCCTTGTCAAAGATTTACTGTCCTACACTTGTAGTCTCTGCTGGAAATATCACTTTGCCACGAAGAAAAACAATCCTGATCCCACTCCTAATGATCCAACTCCCCAAGACACTATTCAAATTGAACCCTGCCTGGAACAGTGCCGTCCTCCATCACAGCGGGACCCACCTCCTCTTCCTCAAAATCACCCTCTCCAAACCTTCCAGGAATTTCTCACTTCCAGCCTTGCCTCTCAATCTTTCTTGAAAAACCTTAATCCTACTCCCAACATCACCACAGCCGAAGCCCAGGCTATCCGTGATCTGAAAGCTGAGCGATCCATCATCATTCTTCCGGCTGACAAGGGTTCCACGACCGTGGTACTTGATCGTCGGGAGTATGTGGCTGAGGGACTGCGTCAGCTTTCAGACAACTCTACATACAAAGTTTGCCAAGGTAATCCCATTCCTGATGTCCAGGCGGAGCTTCAAGGAATCCTCAGAACCTTAGGCCCCCTACAAAACCTTTCACCTGACTCCATCAAACTCCTCACCCCACCGACACCTCGCACTCGTACCTTCTACCTACTTCCTAAAATTCACAAACCCAAACATCCTGGCCGCCCCATTGTAGCTGGTTACCAAGCCCCCACAGAACGTATCTCTGCCTACGTAGATCAACACCTTCAACCCATTACATGCAGTCTCCCATCCTTCATCAAAGACACCAACCACTTTCTCGAATGCCTGGAATCCGTACCCAGTCTGTTACCCCTGGAAACCATCCTTGTAACCATTGATGCCACTTCCCTATACACGAATATCCCGCACGTCCAGGGCCTCGCTGCAATGGAGCACTTCCTTTCACGCCGATCACCTGCCACGCTACCTAAAACCTCTTTCCTCGTCACCTTAGCCAGCTTCATCCTGACCCACAACTTCTTCACTTTTGAAGGCCAGACATACCAACAATTAAAGGGAACAGCCATGGGTACCAGGATGACCCCCTCGTATGCCAACCTATTTATGGGTCGCTTAGAGGAAGCCTTCTTGGTTACCCAAGCCTGCCAACCCAAAGTTTGGTACAGATTTATTGATGACATCTTCATGATCTGGACTCACAGTGAAGAACAACTCCAGAATTTCCTCTCCAACCTCAACTCCTTTGGTTCCATCAGATTCACCTGGTCCTACTCCAAATCCCATGCCACTTTCCTAGACGTTGACCTCCATCTGTCCAATGGCCAGCTGCACACATCCGTCCACATCAAACCCACCAACAAGCAACAGTACCTCCATTATGACAGCTGCCACCCATTCCATATCAAACGGTCCATCGGGTGCGAAAGCTAGTAATTCTGTGTGTGTGTTTGTGTGTTTTGTTCATGTGCCTGTCTGCCGGCGCTTTCCCGCTTGGTAAGACTTGGAATCTTTGTTTTTAATATATTTTTCCCATGTGGAAGTTTCTTTCTATTTTATATATATATATATTAAAAACAAAGATTCCAAGACTTACCAAGCGGGAAAGCGCTGGTAGACAGGCACAATGAATAAAACACACAAACACACACACAGAATTTCTAGCTTTCGTAACCGACGGTTGCTTCTTCAGGAAAGAGGGAAGGAGAGGGAAAGACGAAAGGATGTCGGTTTTAAGGGAGAGGGTAAGGAGTCATTCCAATCCCGGGAGCGGAAAGACTTACCTTAGGGGGAAAAAAGGACAGGTGTACACCCGCACACACACACACACACACACACACACACACACACACACACACATATCCATCCGCACATACACAGACACACGCAGACATTTTGACTATGTCTGCACGTGTCCGCGCATGTGCGGACAGATATGTGTGTGTGTGCGTACACAAGTCCCTACATCCCCCCAAGGCAAGTGCCCTCACCCCCGGTACCAGAACGACTCCCCACCCTCTCCCGCAACCCCCCCCCCCCCCCCGCCCCCCCCTCCCCCGGAGAAGTAACTGTCGGTCGTGAAAGCTAGACATTCCAAACATTCCGTGTGACTGCCCGTGTGTGTCATTCGTTGCGCCTGTCCACCGGCACCCTCCAGCCTGGCAAATCCATCCACACATACACAGACACAAGCAGTTAGCGGAGATTGAGGCCTGGTGGATAACGAGAAGAGAGGATATATTGAAGGGCAAGTTCCCATCTCCGGAGTTCGGATAGGTTGGTGTTGGTGGGAAGTATCCAGATAACTCGGATGGTGTAACACTGTGCCAAGATGTGCTGGCCGTGCACCAAGGCATGTTTAGCCACAGGGTGATCCTCATTACCAACAGACACTGTCTGCCTGTGTCCACTCATGCGAATGGACAGTTTGTTGCTGGTCATTCCCACATAGAAAGCATCACAGTGTAGGCAGGTCAGTTGGTAAATTACGTGGGTGCTTTCACACATGGCTCTGCCTTTGATAGTGTACACCTTCCGGGTTACAGGACTGGAGTAGGTGGTGGTGGGAGGGTGCATAGGACAGGTTTTATACCGGGGGCGGTTGCAAGGGTAGGGGCCAGAGGGTAGGGAAGGTGGTTTGGGGATTTCATAGGGATGAACCAAGAGGTTACGAAGGTTAGGTGGACGGTGGAAAGACAATCTTGGTGGAGTGGGGAGGATTTCATGAAGGATGGATCTCATTTCAAGGCAGGATTTTAGGAAGTCGTATCCCTGTTGGAGAGCCGTATTCAGAGGCTGATCCAGTCCCGGTAAGTATCCTGTCACAAGTGGGGCACTTTTGGGGTTCTTCTGTGAGAGGTTCTGGGTTTGAGGGGATAAGGAAGTGGCTCTGGTTATCTGCTTCTGTACCAGGTTGGGAGGGTAGTTGCGGGATGCGAAAGCTGTTTTCAGGTTGTTGGTGTAATGGTCGAGGGATTCAGGACTGGAGCAGATTTGTTTGCCACGAAGGCCTAGGCTGTAGGGAAGGGACCGTTTGATATGGAACGGGTGGCAGCTGTCATAATGGAGGTACTGTTGCTTGTTGGTGGGTTCGATGTGGACAGATGTGTGAAGCTGGCCATTGGACAGATGGAGGTCAACATCAAGGAAAGTGGCATGGAATCTGATGGAACCAAAGGAGTTGACGTTGGAGAGGAAATTCTGGAGTTGTTCTTCACTGTGAGTCCAGATCATGAAGACGTCATCAATAAATCTGTACCAAACTTTGGGTTGGCAGGCTTGGGTAACCAAGAAGGCTTCCTCTAAGTGACCCATAAATAGGTTGCCATACGAGGGGGCCATCCTCGTGCCCATGGCTGTTCCCTTTAATTGTTGGTATGTCTGGCCTTCAAAAGTGAAGAAATTGTGGGTCAGGATGAAGCTGGCTAAAGTGACGAGGAAAGAGGTTTTAGGTAGGGTGGTAGGTGATCGGCGTGAAAGGAAGTGCTCCATTGCAGCAAGGCCCTGGACGGGTGGGATACTTGTGTATAGGGAAGTGGCATCAATGGTTACAAGGATGGTTTCCGGGGGTAACAGACTGGGTACGGATTCCAGGCGTTCGAGAAAGTGGTTGGTGTCTTTGATGAAGGATGGGAGACTGCATGTAATGGGTTGAAGGTGTTGATCTACGTAGGCAGTGATACGTTCTGTGGGGGCTAGGTAACCAGCTACAATGGGGCGGCCAGGATGTTTGGGTTTGTGAATTTTAGGAAGTACGTAGAAGGTACGAGTGCGAGGTGTCGGTGGGGTCAGGAGTTTGATGGAGTCAGGTGAAAGGTTTTGTAGGGAGCCTAAGGTTCTGAGGATTCCTTGAAGCTCTGCCTGGACATCAGGAATGGGATTACCTTGGCAAACTTTGTATGTAGAGTTGTCTGAAAGCTGACGCAGTCCCTCAGCCACATACTCCCGACGATCAAGTACCATGGTCGTGGAACCCTTGTCAGGCAAGGTTGGAAGTGAGAAATTCCTGGAAGGTTTGGAGAGGGTGATTTTGAGGAAGAGGAGGTGGGTCCCACTGTGATGGAGGACGGCACTGTTCCAGGCAGGGTTCAATTTGGATAGTGTCTTGGGGAGTTGGATCATTAGGAGTGGGATCAGGATTATTTTTCTTCGTGGCAATGTGATATTTCCAGCAGAGACTACGTGTGTAGGACAGTAAATCTTTGACAAGGGCAGTTTGGTTGAACCTGGGAGTGGGGCTGAAGGTGAGGCCTTTGGATAGGACAGAGGTTTCGGATTGGGAGAGAGGTTTGGAGGAAAGGTTAACTACTGAATTGGGGTGTTGTGGTTCCAGATTGTGTTGACTAGAATTCTGAGGTGTTGGGGGGAGTGGAGCTGGAAGTGGGAGATTGAGTAGATGGGAGAGACTGGGTCTGTGTGCAATGAGAGGAGGTTGAGGTTTGTTGGAAAGGTTGTGGAGGGTGAGTGAGTTGCCTTTCCGGAGGTGGGAAACCAGGAGATTGGATAGTTTTTTGAGGTGGAGGGTGGCATGCTATTCTAATTTGCGGTTGGCCTGTACGAGGATGCTATGAACAGCCGGTGTGGATGTGGGAGAGGAAAGATTGAGGTCTTTGATTTGGGATAGGAGTTGATGGGTGTGTTCATTGGCCGAGTCGATGTATAGGTGAAGGATTAGGCGGGTGAGCGCTATGGATTGTGCTGTTTGGAACTGGTATAAGGACCAATGGAAAGAAGGATTGCAGCCAGAGATGGGAACTTTAAGTGTGAGGCCTTTGGGGGTAATGCCAAATGTCATCCTCACATTTCATGTCTGCTTGTGTCTGTGTATGTGCGGATGGATGTGTGTGTGCGCGCGAGTGTTCACATATCCATCCGCACATGTATGTGCGGATGGATATGTGTGTGTGTGTGTGTGTGTGTGTGTGTGTGTGTGTGTGTGTGTGTGTGTGTGCGCGAGTGTACACCTGTCCTTTTTTTCCCCTAAGGGAAGTCTTTCCGCTCCCGGGATTGGAATGACTCCTTACCCTCTCCCTTAAAACCCACATCCTTTCATTTTTCCCTCTCCTTCCCTCTTTCCTGACGAAGCAACTGCCAGTTGCGAAAGCTCGTAATTCTGTGTGTGTGTTTGTGTGTTTTGTTCATGTGCCTGTCTGCCGGTGCTTTCCCGCTTGGTAAGTCTTGGAATCTTTGTTTTTAATATATATATATATATATATATTTCGCAACTGGCAGTTGCTTCGTCAGGAAAGAGGGAAGGAGAGGGAAAAATGAAAGGATGTGGGTTTTAAGGGAGAGGGTAAGGAGTCATTCCAATCCCGGGAGCGGAAAGCTCTTCCCTTAGGGGAAAAAAAGGACAGGTGTACACTTGCACACACACACACACATATCCACCCGCACATACACAGACACAAGCAGACATATTGTGTCTGTGTATGTGCGGGTGGATATGTGTGTGTGTGTGTGCAAGTGTACACCTGTCCTTTTTTTCCCCTAAGGGAAGTCTTTCCACTCCCGGGATTGGAATGACTCCTTACCCTCTCCCTTAAAACCCACATCCTTTCATTTTTCCCTCTCCTTCCCTATTTCCTGACGAAGCAACTCCCAGTTGCGAAAGCTCGTAATTCTGTGTGTGTGTTTGTGTGTTTTGTTCATGTGCCTGTCTGCCGGCGCTTTCCCGCTTGGTAAGTCTTGGAATCTTTGTTTTTAATATATTTTTCCCATGTGGAAGTTTCTTTCTGTTATATATATATATATATATATATATATATATATATATATATATATATATATATATATATATATATTTGTAAATGTTCGGGAATAACTTGGTTATAAAGATATCTTGCTTTGAGTTCTAACAGAAATCAGAATAATCATTTACAGGTTCTACTGGTACAGCAATTACAACAGTTACAGTTGCAACCATGATAAAAACAATGTTCTTGCCACAGTAAAACTCAGTTAGGTAAATAATTTTCACCTAGAAATCTCATCCCTGTAGAGTTTTTGCTTAATGCATAAAATATTTCTGTTCTTAAATAGAGTTATCCTAGAAATCATGTCTAATGCATAAGTATCACCACTTATAACTTACCGAATATTTTGCTGGAAGACGCTCTGAGCACTAGCAGCATGAAAAAGAAAAAAAAAATGTTACAAGTCTCCAAAATTTAAACAAAAGAAAGCATTAATACATAAAAAATAAATTTATATGAAGATACACACCACACTCATCTTATAATAACCTGAAACAGATTTGTACATCCATTATTATTAAACCACAAAGAAATAATATATGTACAAGTCTTACACAGAGGAAAAGGGGCTAAACTCAGCCATTTACAAATTCTAGAAATTTAAAACAAAGAGAAAACAGATTTGTATATCCCCATACCTATGATGAAACAAGCAAACACAATTCAATGATTCACCTCTTTTTAAGCTGATATCACAACCCTGAGATAGAAGCAAAACTTTGGGGTCTCAATCCATCAGTAAATAAGAAGTTCTAGGCTGATACACAAGTTTATTCCCATACATGTTTTCTCATGTTCGTGTAATTGCTGTATTGTGTAATTTCAAAAGTAATTTGTCAAAAAATAGTCGCCGAAGTAATTTTACATAACGCCAAGGATCAACAAATCGTGTTTACCTCAGCGTATTAATGTGTGAGATTCAGTAATATGCTTGAAAATTGCCTTATAGGCCAAAACCTTTTCTTTTAGTTAATTTACAATGGATCACCAATAACCCACAATTTATTCAATTAAAATAATGCTCCTCCTCTTATAAACCATTTTCATTCTCACCCTTCCTTGTTTTTAATTTCTGAATACAAGCAGGCACAGTGCTTACTACTTTACCATGTTTCACATCCGACGCTATCACAAAACATCACTTTCTTCTCTTAGCCTAGGGCCTTAGTAATCTACTCTCCCTCTAAACATCACCCAGGATAGATATATTGTTCACTTTGGTGTACAGGATCATACAGCCACATCACACATCTTGAGTCAGGAAATGGGTTTGTTTTCAGCATGGCAAGTATCTACATGGACAGTGCGATGTTGTCTGGAACACGTGAACTGGCAACACAGCAATCGCTATTTTGGTCGAAAAAAGAAGCTCTAAGAACTGGAACAATGGGAAGTACCATCTGCTATGCATTTCACGGTGGTTTATACAGTGTAGATGTATGTGTACATGTACAGTGCTTTCATCGCTGTAATACAAGCACTGCAACAGGTCTGATGTGCTTTTGGGTGCATAACACAATTACCTCCAGTATGTAGTGCCTGTAATCTGGAATACAGCTATTAAATTTCTGATAACTTAAGGCTAGTGACTATGCCCTATCTTCAGAGTCTCTGTGGTATTATCTTTCAAGTCAGCAGTAATGTTAACAAGACCCTGTAATGGAATGACGAGACAAGTACTGCGAAATGTTAGGGGGGGAATCACTGGTTTTAGGCATGAAGGAAACTAGTACAGGCATGATTCATGAGACATATAATAATGAGATATGTAGTAAAGAACTGCATTGGTGTTTATTGGCATTTGTGGGAATTACAAGTGAACATCAGACCAATAAGAATTCAGCCTAAGGAAGCCACTGGAAAGCCTGAATGGATACACTTGATACAAGACCAAGCTTTTATAAATGAATTATTAACTCGGAAGCTCTGCTTTACATGCATTTAGAAGTGGGCCCAAATGTGTAAGTCACACTAAGTAAACTGTGCATCACGACTACATTATAACATGGTTAGTGACCAGTAAGTGGATCAAAAGGACATGAGTTAAGTAATGTGATTTCTGATGGCAGTAAACCATTTCTCTTTTGTCTGTGCTGAGATGTTATTCTGGACAAAAGTTTATGGTGTATGGTTGTAGATATGCTCCTCTAATAATGCATGTTCAGATGATTGATGACTCATTTCCTATTCAATTATAAACTGGTCCCTTCTGACCTGCCATCATAATGTTATTGGGCAATGTTAAGAGTTACAGGTCATACACAATTCTGTAGTTTTTGGTTTATTTACTCTGAATGCATGATTTTTCAGAGTGCCTTAAGGTAAAGTTTGTGACCACATAATAGTCTTGTGGTCAAAACCAAAGAACATAAAACATGGCCATGAATTATCAAAGCATTTTCTGATAGAATTATTTTGGTTGTAATATATGTTATATCAGACCATCGAATGCATTATTACACTGAGATTCAACTGAGTTGTTACAATGTATGTTATGAAAGAAATGTAAGTTTTTACCATCAATATTTTCTGTTCCATGCCATTTCTACTTACTACACTCACATAAGTGGTCATACAACTATGTGAAGCATACCAGAAGGAAGATATTATTGTATACTTTGTAAAAGAACTACCCTGAGTTCACTGTAAGTACAGTTTGGCTGCAATTTAACAAAATAATTTTTGATCAATTGTTAAGACAGAAAATGTTAGGAACCAGAAAAACACTGGTTACAAGCAGCATGATATCCTGAATGCTTGTTCAATGTTCTTTTATATGTAATGTATGCATATTAATGTCCACAGGTTGTTAATATATTTACAGTGATGTTCAAAGACACAACATGTGTTAATCTTTTCCCTATATCCCGCAACCCAAGGGTGGACACTATCTGATTTATACTTCTTGTTCTCTTGCAAATGAGGGTTCCCTTTCTACTTGAGACCCGCAGTATCCAGGTCTACGTCCTGTTTCTCCTACTCAGTTTTCTCACTCTTCGTTTCCTGCAATGACTAAATATGAAGCAGAGAGCTGTTCAGAAAGTTTGACCTGACTGTGTCACAAATTTTGCTCTTTCTCATAAACTAACTTCATTATTATTATTATTATTATTATTATTATTACTATTATTATTTGCAGTGGAGAATACAAATTAGGATTTAAATCAGCTTGTACTGACCTTTGTGGCTGCCATTAGCTGTTCCCAGTGTCGCTCTCTTATTGCGGGATTCTGTAATTCTGTCACAGCCCTGAGAGAGGTCATCAAATTCTTCAGAGTAGCCTCAAGACCTAGATAGGCATCCCAGGATCGCATTTCCTTATCGAGACCTATATGAAAAGTTATCACAGTACCTTAACATGAAAGTAGGTGCATGTCTGTGAGAAAATACCACACAGGGGGAAAAAAAACATGAATTTTATATAATTATTCTCTTTTCTTTTCCTATTCTATGTGTATACAGAGCTTGGTATTAGAAATGTTAGTGCAATCTAATGTACAAACTGAATTTACTACAATTAATCCCTATAATACAAGATAACATAATAATACTTCCAAGGCAGCATCTTATTTGCAGTAATGCAGCTGGCATGAAGTTCAACTTGCCAATTATAAGGAAGCAACACTCACTCTATAGAGAAATACAAAGCAATGGCAGTCAGAGAAATATGTTCAGTAAGATATAAAACTGTTATACTTAATAACTCATTTAGATGAGTTTTACAGTTGAAAAATTTGGTATATGACATAAATTAAAATGAAAAACACATCATTTAATAAGTAAATAGGTTCCTAACCCTCTACAGAATAATAATAAAAAACAATGAAAGAAAAGTGTGTTCAAAACTATAAAATTATTACAGTTTCAAAACTGCTTCTATGAAACATTAACGATTTTCAGATTTGATAAAGACAAACTTCGGGTGGCAGTGATGAAATCTCTGAGAAATTGGCCATGGTTGGCAAATGTTCTGGGTTCAAGTTTCAGTCCAATATACAGTTTTATGGTAAGTCTCTACAAGAAGTGTTACTGTGAGACAAAAAACTAGAGAAATTATTTGTAAGAGAAGAATTCAACATTTTTCTTTCCATAAATAACTTTACAAAACAGTAAATTCTATGAATCTGTCATATCTATAAATAAAGATTTCAGCATAGCAAAATAAGCTACTTATTGTGAGGGAAACATCTGAAGCTGATCAGATACAATGCCCAACCACTAAAGTGAAGTCATATGACAATGAATTCTGATTTTAGAAATCTGTAGAAGTGAGACAGGCATTTGCAGGTGGACAAGATAAATTACAGTTATTAACTCAGATCTATTAGGAATGATTAATATTTCAGATAAAACCATTAAAATGTTTGGAGGAAGAAGCATGTTGTCTCTTACCGCACCTTCCTCTCTATCACAAATCAGTTATTATTCTCAGCTTGTAAGAAATATATATTTTGATGGAGAAAGCAAACAATAGAAAATCCGTGATGAACTGTAACAACATTACGAAAAGGAATATTTTGATGGTGAAGCTTTTATACATTAACAGTAATTTAACAAGTTATATTGCAGTCACAATTGCTGCTTCATACTAGTTACATATCCCTACAATGCTTTTTTCAGTATTTACAACGGTGAACTCAAATATCTTAAAGCGGAAACATGATCTTAAGCATATAGAAAACATCTGTATGACACGTAAACATTGGATACAATGTGCTTGAGGTAGAAAGTTTACAATCTGTGTCTATCACGTTATGATTTATGACCATGAGATATGTACTTCTGATGTAAATATCATTACAGAATGACATGTATTCAGTACGCAATGGAGTGATTCATTTTAATGATTACTATGGAACAGAGGAAAACAAATAGATGGCACAGGGAATACAAATGAGAGGAAGACATAATTATGATTGTAAAGGAAACGAAATGGGAATTGCATGACATATGTAGCCAGATGAATGGATGATAGTTGACCAAGGAAGCTCCTTGGCAGGTTGTGAGAGACATGAGAAAACTGAGATTATGATGTAACAGGGTTGATGGATGACATTAAAAAAGCATGCATAAATAACATAATTGTGTACCACTGAGGACCGTGACGTCTTTAAGAGATCTTTATCCAGTGATGGATGTCAAATGGCTGATGATGATGTGTCAGTTTTTCCACCCAGAAATGAAGTAACATGATAACTACGAAAAAAGTTATTAAGACCATTTACATAAGGTGTATATAAAAGCTTATAATACACTGTCACATATTATAGAAGCATATGCACCCACTACCGCCCCCCCCCCCCCCCCCCAATTCCACACAAATAAAATAGACACAAACACACCTCCTCTCAAGAAGAAAAGAAAAAGGTCAGGTCAGTTCCTAACAAAGAAACACACAGGTCCAGAATCTCTAGTTTTATTGTCTTGCTTGAGTATCCCTTTATTAACTGAATCATCAGACTGTAAATCCTGATTTTGGTGAGTGAAACTTAAATGTTGACTAGGATGTAACTACTGCTCTTTTATTCTGTTTTTAGTTTCTTTTAATATTTTAAATAAACTTTACACATTTGATAGTTCATTAAATTATACAAAAACAAACAAAGAAATTCAGTACAAATGTAATGAACTTTCCACTAAAATACATTAATTTTCCTGGAAAGTCTTCATTAGCTTATAACATATTCAATTTACAACCACCAAATTTTCTTATCATTACACTACACCACAGAACGTAGCTACTGATAAGAGTATAGGCAAAGCATTATAAATTCAGTTAGACTAATGCTCTGTAGCACTGTGACTACGTATGGTGCATTGTCCAAGACAAAACATTTAGGACGAATCACATATTGCGACAGTAACAGAACAAACAACACAGAATTGTACTACTAAGGAATAAGGGTAATTTGTTTTCTAAGAACTCAGATCACACACAAACAACACAAATCATTACAGTTTCTTCATGTGAGAAAAGCATCACATAGAAAAAGAACCAAAATGTTATATAAGCTGCACATCTCACATTGTATTTAGTTACATGTGTTTTAATACCTAGAAGAAACATGTACCAATGAGCACAAAAAGAGCAAAAAGAGAAAGGCAAAAGAAAATGGAAAATGACTGGCACAACTGTGTGACTTAATAATCAACAAACAACCATAACAATGAAACATAATCAATCAAGATCTGTAAAATCATATGAACTGTAACAAACTCAAAATAATTTAGAAAAGCAATACACATAAAATGATAAACAAGAAATATATAAAATGATAAACAACAAAAAATTAATAGAGGACTATTTATATTTTGAAAAAGCCAAGAGTAAAGAAAAGGAAATAGACATAAAATCTAGAACTTTTACTGCAAGAAATGTCTTACTGGGCAAAATGAGCACAGTAGGAGAAGATAAAAATGTAACAAAGATTGGGTGACGATACCACAGTTAGTAGCTGCGTTCTTGTTACATTTCAGTGACGACTGCTTGCAAAGCTGTGTGGAGGAGCAGCATGTTCACTCAACATAAGTAATGTAAGCAAAAGGAAAAATTTCTGCTAAAGTAATCACATCATTACTAGTTGCCCAGATTAAAAATTGAAGTAGCCCACTGTCTACAATTCCTGTAAAGCTGAAAAGTGTTTTGAAAAAGTAGAAGAGCATTAAAGACATTTCAGGCAGCTAGCGATTTAAGCAACTTGGCTGCCTATCCTGTAGAAAGCTTCCTTCGTAAATGCTGCTTACTTTTTAGCTCAATAAAACACAATATCAGAATGGATCACTGTCTTCAAAATTCTGACACTTTATCTCAAACCAACAGTTCATCTCAGTTTGATTCGCAAGTACTTTCAGTTGGACAATTGGCTGATATTCACAAATTTTCAACATTCTGCAAAGCTTCTTCATCCAAGGACAAATTTGTTTCTCAGTATTGTGCTCTATGCGAGTGTCCTTTAGTAACTGGCCAGGTCTTTTATTCCACCAAAGCAGTTACCACAGCTCTATATTAACTAATGCATCCTCTCATTATTATGATGTTTTAGAAAATTCAATCTAGAGTTTCACAAGCTTAACAATATACGTTGAATATGCACCTATATGAATTTCCTCTGTACGTTGTGGTCTACTGTACCAAGAGTACATAATAACATTAGTTTCCTCAACTGCATGGTATTTCATAGTACTAGTTACAATCCACGACAATGACAGTTTGGATTCTTGGATATGGATTAAATTCCTTGAGCATGTACAGCAACCAGCAGCTACTTTTAACTTTTTATGCCAAGATGCCTTTTAGTTTCATCAATCTTCAGTTATATAGTTATGAATAGTAAGAATGTATCAAATGAATTTTAAATGCTGCACATACACTGTGCAAAGCAACAATTTCTTTAACCGCTATTTCTCCCCAATCTTCATACTAATGTTTAATTTAAAATTAATGCAGCTTAATTGTTGCTGACTTTAGTATGCAACAAGGTAAAATATAGGAGTTAATTAAAAAACTTCAGGGGTAATGGAGGCCACCCACTGAAACGCATAAGCCTTGAATCGCTGACCAGCACACACAAGAATAGAAACGAAATTTGCTAGCTTTCAGTGTTATTCTTTTTTTTTAACTAAATACACATAGAAAACAAACACACACTAATGACATTTTCAAGTTGGACAGAGATGCAACAAAATTCAGTGAACAAACTCATACTGATTATAAATATGTAACTGTTTTAAGGCAACTGAAGATAGGTCAAATCCGAAGTGCATCTTGGCATAAATGAAGTGAAAAAAAGTGGCTAGTTGTCTTTCTTGACATTCTCCATTTCCTGAATGTGCTTTCAATGTCTTGTTTGTTCAGTGCTTCCTTCTGACAGCAGCAAGGCCATTTTCTTAAAACCTACCCAATTGCCTTTTAGACATAATCTCAGTGTTCATCATACCTTTATCTGTTCAGTAATTCCTCCTGAACTTCTGTGTCATCTGCAGAAGAGTTATGAGTGATTCACTAGTCTCCATGACATTGCCCACAACTTTCCTATAATACTGATCACAGTTTTCTTTATTTGTATCACAAGAAACAAAATTTTCGAAAATTTGAGATTCCTAACAAAAACGCACAGCTTGTCAGTTTCTGCATGGCGTCTTCACATGAGCATTAGAAGAAAAAAGAAGAAGAAGAAAAAAGAAGTAAAGAAGGAAGAAAGAAGAAAAGAAGAAAGAAGAAGAAAAAGAAGAAGAAGGGAAAAAACTGAGAGAAATGTGATACTTTGGCACTTACACCTGGAAAATATAGTTCTCCATTAGGAGAGGGACAATAGACCTTTGGATTCAATAGTTCATCTCAAGACACAAAAGAAAGCAATTAGAATTAAGAGAGGTATGTTCAAATAGATCTAGTAGCCATCTGTTCAACATTACAGTACAGGTATTCACACTGAAATTTGTTGTCAAGACTCTACTTGCATTTGAAAGTAATAGGAATGCTAACAAATATAATGTCAGAAGAAAGAATTATCTTATTTTACCATCAAATAAATTTAACTTTTGCACATAAAGTGAGACATGTTGTTGTTGTTGTTGTGGTCTTCAGTCCTGAGACTGGTTTGATGCAGCTCTCCATGCTACTCTATCCTGTGCAAGCCCCTTCATCTCCCAGTACCCACTGCAACCTACATCCTTCTGAATCTGCTTAGTGTAGTCATCTCTTGGTCTCCCTCTACAATTATTTAACCTCCACGCTGCCCTCAAATACTAAAATGGTGATCCCTTGATGCCTCAGAACATGTCCTACCAACCGATCCCTTCTTCTGGTCAAGTTGCGTCACAAGCTTCTCTTCTCCCCAATCCTATTCAATACTTCCTCATTAGTTATGTGACCTACCCATCTAATCTTCAGCATTCTTCTGTAGTACCACATTTCGAAAGCTTCTATTCTCTTCTTGTCCAAACTATTTATTGCCCATGTTTCACTTCCATACGTGGCTACACTCCATACAAATACTTTCCGAAATGTCTTCCTGACACTTAAATCTATACTCGATGTTAACAAATTTCTCTTCCTCAGAAACGCTTTTCTTGCCATTGCCAGTCTACATTTTATATCCTCTCTACTTCGACCATCATCAGTTATTTTGCTCCCCAAATAGCAAAACTCCTTTACTACTTTAAGTGTCTCATTTCCTAATCTAATTCCCTCAGCACCACCCGACTTAATTCAACTACATTCCATTATCCTCGGTTTGCTTTTGTTGATGTTCATCTTATATCCTCCTTTCAAGACACTATCCATTCCATTCAACTGCTCTTCCAAGTCCTTTGCTGTCTCTGACAGAATTACAATGTCATCGGGGAACCTCAAAGTTTTTATTTCTTCTCCATGGATTTTAATACCTACTCCGAACTTTTCTTTTTTTTCCTTTATTACTTGCTGAATATACAGATTGAATAACATTGGGGACAGGCTACAACCCTGTATCACTCCCTTCCCAACTGCTGCTTCCCTTTCGTGCCCCTTGACTCTTATAACTGCCACCTGGTTTCTGTACAAATTGTAAATAGCCTTTCACTTCCTGTATTTTACCCCTGCCACCTTCAGAATTTGAAAGAGAGTATTCCAGTCAACATTGTCAAAAGCTTTCTCTAAGTCTACAAATGCTAGAAATGTAGGTTTGCCCTTCCTTAATCTAGCTTCTAAGATAAGTCGTAGGGTCAGTATTGCCTCACGTGTTCCAACATTTCTACGGAATCCAAACTGATCTTCCCCGAGGTCGGCTTCTACTAATTTTTCCATTTGTCTGTAAAGGATTCGCGTTATTATTTTGCAGCTGTGACTTATTAAACTGATAGTTCGGTAATTTTCACATCTGTCAGCACCTGCTGTCTTTGGGATTGGAATTATTATATTCTTCTTGAAGTCTGGGGGTATTTCACCTGCCTCATACATCTTGCCCACCAGATGGTAGAGTGTTGTCAGGACTTGCACTCCCAAGGCCGTCAGTAGTTCCAATGGAATGTTGTCTACTCCGGGGGCCTTGTTTCGACTCAGGTCTTTCAGTGCTCTGTCAAACTCTTCACGCAGTATCGTATCTCCCATTTCATCTTCATCTACATCCTCTTCCATTTCCATAATATTGTCCTCAAGTACATCGCTCTTGTATAGACCCTCTATATACTCCTTCCACCTTTCTGCTTTCCTTTCTTTGCTTAGAATTGGGTTTCCATCTGAGCTCTTGATGTTCATACAGGTGGTTCTCTTATCTCCAAAGGTTTCTTTAATTTTCCTGTAGGGAATATCTATCTTACCCCTAGTGAGATAAGCCTCTACATCCTTGCATTTGTCCTCTAGCCATCCCTGCTTAGCCATTTTGCACTTCCTGTTGATCTTAGTTTTGAGACGTCTGCTTCATTTACTGCATTTTTATATTTTCTCCTTTCATCAATTAAATTCAATATTTCTTCTGTTACCCAAGGATTTCTACTAGCTCTCGTCTTTTTACCTACTTGATCCTCTGCTGCCTTCACTACTTCATCCCGCAAAGCTACCCATTCTTCTTCTACTGTATTTCTTTCACCCATTCCAGTCAATTGCTCCCTTATGCTCTCCCTGAAACTCTGTACAACCTGAGGTTCTTTTAGTTTATCCATGTCCCATATCCTTAAATTCCCACCTTTTTGCAGTTTCTTCAGTTTTAATCTACAGGTCATAACCAATAGATTGCAGTCAGAGTCCACATCTGCCCCTGGGAATGTCTTACAATTTAAATCCTGGTTCCTAAATCTCTGTCTTACCATTATATAATCTATCTGAAACCTGTCAGTATCTCCAGGCTTCTTCCATGTATACAGCCTTCTTTTATGATTCTTGAACCAAGTGTTATCTATGATTAAGTTGTGCTCTGTGCAAAATTCTACCAGGCGGCTTCCTCTTTCATTTCTTTGCCCCAGTCCATATTCACCTACTATGTTTCCTTCTCTCCCTTTTCCTACTACCGAATTCCAGTCACCCATGACTATTAAATTTTCATCTCCCTTCACTACCTGAATAATTTCTTTTATTTGATCATACATTTCTTCAATTTCTTCGTCATCTGCAGAGCTAGTTGTCATATAAACTTGTACTATTGTAGTAGGTGTGGGCTTCGTATCTATCTTGGCCACAAGAATGGGTTCACTATGCTGTTTGTAGTAGCTTACCCGCATTCCTATTTTCCTACTCATTATTAAACCTACTCCTGCATTACCCCTATTTGATTTTGTGTTTATAGCCCTGTAGTCACCTGACCAGAAGAAGTCTTGTTCCTCCTGCCACCGAACTTCACTAATTCCCACTACATCTAACTTTAAACTATCCATTTCCCTTTTTAAATTTTCTAACCTACCTGCCCGATTAAGGGATCTGACATTCCACGCTCCGATCCGTAGAACGCCAGTTTTCTTTCTCCTGATAATGACATCCTCTTGAGTAGTCCCCGCCTGGAGATCCGAATGGGGGACTATTTTACCTCTGGAATATTTTACCCAAGAGGACGCCATCATCATTTAATCATACAGTAAAGCTGCATGTCCTCGGGAAAAATTATGGCCGTAGTTTCCCCTTGCTTTCAGCCGTTTGCAGTACCAGCACAGCAAGGCCGTTTTGGTTATTGTTACAAGGCCAGATCAGTCAATCATCCAGACTGTTGCCCCTGCAACTACTGAAAAGGCTGCTGACCCTCTTCAGGAACCACACGTTTGTCTGGCCTCTCAACAGATATTCCTCCGTTGTGGTTGAACCTACGGTACAGCTATCTGTATCGCTGAGGCACGCAAGCCTCCCCACCAACAGCAAGGTCCTTGGTTCATGGGGGGGGAAGTGAGACATAAGTAATGTAAATCAAATATCTGACTGGCAGCAACAGCAATTCACATGAAGATCAACGTTCTTTCATTTTAATAAATCCTCCAATCAAATGGAGTTCTTGAACAGGAGTAAGCAGTCAATTAATTATAAATTATTTGTTTGTTTGTTGCATACTTTTGGTCACGTGCAGCCACAACAATTTCTTTAGTAGCAAACAATACTGAGTGTCGCAGCAGCTGTACACAGTCATATTTGTGAAGTTTTTTTAGGCAGAGTGTTAGCTCAAGCCAGAAAAAGAGAAGCAGATCAAAAGGTGTTATAGCGCTTTCTCCTCAAAACATCAGCAAACCGATTTCTTAAATCCAACTATTTACTTTTTGTTCATGATTTTGATGTTCGTCATATCCTTATCTGTGCAGTAATTCCTTCTGCACTACTGTGTCTTTTGCCGTAGACTTATGAGTGCTTCAATATTCTCCATGGAACTCCATATGACGTTCCCATAATTCTCACTATAACCCTTTTTTCTCTGTATCACAAGAAATGAAAATTTTGACAATTTTGATATTTCTTAAAAAGAGAGTGCATAGATTATTGGTAAGTACATCTATGCACCACACTATCAGTCAGTAACTGGTTGAGTGGCGGTCTTTCTACAGTTTTGTTTATTTTCTTTCAAATTTAACTGAACAATTTAAAGAAAATAATTCTTCACAATATCAAATTTATTTTTAAATTGTCTCTACAAATTTGTAATTAGTACATAAATAGAAATTCAAAATGCTTCATATCTTTTTGAATTTTCATGTACTAAAGGCCAAAATGTGTGCATAATTCCCCCCATGGTTTCCTGAAAAGACATGTCAATCACTTTTCCTCAACTTTCATAACA
This sequence comes from Schistocerca gregaria, assembly GCF_023897955.1. Classification (NCBI taxonomy): domain Eukaryota; kingdom Metazoa; phylum Arthropoda; class Insecta; order Orthoptera; family Acrididae; genus Schistocerca; species Schistocerca gregaria. The sequence goes on along the minus strand of NC_064921.1, from coordinate 797,679,895 downwards.
GTTCCATTCTCAAGTGAACATACATACTATACATCTGAACTGACTGAATTTCTTTCTCATCAGCAGAGTAGATTCATGGTTATGATGCATTGATTACCAAACCATTTGTGATGGATGGGAGCATTGGCATAAAGCTTATATTCCATTATACATTCATCCACAAAGAAAATCACAAATTTCAAACTACTCTTTCTGCTACCTGATCATTTGTCAATCACAAACAAATCCCATTTGGCAACGGCACAGTATAAAAAAATAAATAAAGAAGTGCAGAAAACAATCAACAAAATTATTTACACAACTGTCCAATTCAAATGACACAGACTGACCTGTAATGTAGTAGTAGTAGTTTTATTTACATTGGTGATAATTGACAGCCCCATGAAAATAGATAAAAGATAAAAATTGCTGAATGTCAATAATTTGGTGTCAGCTATATCAGGTAAAGATGTTCTACCTGCTGGTGACATAAGAGAATCTGTGCCCGACCTAGACTAGAACCTGGATTTCCTTCTTATTGCAAATGGTTGCCTTACCAGAAGGCTATCGATGCATGGCTCCTGAACTGACCCAAACTTCCATATGTCACACTATCTAAATCCATATACTATAGTCTGCAACAATATTATGAAAAGGAAAGCTGCCACTCATCATATAGCAGAGATGCTGAGTCGCAGATAGGCACAACAAAAAGACTTGTCACAAACAAAGCTTTCGGCCCATAAGCCCTTTGTCAAAAATTAGACCACACACACACACACACACACACACACACACACACACACACACACACATGCAACTCACACTTACATGACTGCAGTCTCAGGCAACTGTAGCCACTATAATCTTTTACTTTCACCATTGAATGTTTTACAGAAAGTTAAATAGGAACGACTGGTTGAATACTGGGGCTTCCACATTCCGAAACACGAGGCCCCTCCGTTTAAACAGTGCAATATCATTTGGTTTGTCCCTACTATACAATATTGTTTAACAAATAATTATTTAATAATGTAAAAGTCTAATGTTACACATTTCTCACACTCAGCCACTGCACATTCTACACACACATTGTTTCATCACACTGTACACAATATCAGCTGATGTCAAGATGACAATTTTGTGAATGTGTAACTTCCTATTTGCTAGCCTGAAAACCTGAGTCCACATTCCTCTATAATGAGGGAATCACTGAGCTCAGAATGAGGGTAAAGTGCTAGTATGATACATTGTACAGTTTTGAAAGTAAGCTCAATATATTTGTAATTTATTAAGGATTCTATCAGAGCTGAAAATTACATTTTTATTTGTGACCAGTTTCGAACTTTTTGTTCATTTCCCAACCCTTACCTATATTACAAGCTATAATGTTAATAACAAGACACAAAATACAACATTTTCAAACATTTTGTGTGCACAGACTGCAGCAGTGCAATAAATCTTTTGTTGCATATCTGCATTAGTAGTGTTTCACTGTACATAATACATTATTTTTTATACCAGATCAGTATAAAAATGTTATTTGACTTTATTATGGTTGTCTTGATACATTCAAAATTTCATAGTACCTTGTTCTAGCAAATTATGACAGGTGTCTTAAGCTGTTTATTCTATGACCATATGTTCTGTTGTCACAGATCATTAACGTTGCAACAAAATACATAGAAGCTGAATGGGTAAAAGTCTCAGACATTATCACACTGTTTTTAAATTACTGATATGCCATAAGAGTATAAAAAAAATTGTTATATTTGAATTCGAAGCATATCTAACTTCATTCCTTTAGCTGCCACATGTAAAATTTTCACAGTACTGTCAGTACCACTCACTGTACATTCTGTGCTTCACAAATGATAGCCAAAAGCAGTCTTGTTGCTTGGGCTGATATGTTACTTGTATCTAGTTACAAAATTACAATCAGTTTGCCCCATATAAAATCAACCAAACTTCCCACATTGTAATCTTATACCCAACACATGCCTCAAACTTTCTTTAATTTTTTACCATTTTATGTACTAGTTTATATCTTAATTGACCTGTGGTTCAAAATACCATTTTGTACTGTTTAGGGAAAGAGTGAGCTAACTTTTTGGTAATACGGCCATAATATTTCAATGCAGGTATGCCACAAAGTTGTAATCTGTGCCATGTTGTAATCTGTGCACACAAAATGTTTGAAAATTTTGTATTTCATGTTTTCCTAACAACATTGTGTCTTCTAATACAGGTAATAGTTTGAGAATGAACAAAAAGTTCAAAACTAGTCACTAATAACAATATTATTTGCAGGAAATTCCATGTTGACATATCAACAATATTGGGAATAGGATAGACTGTTATTCACCATAAAAATGACCCACTGAGCTGCAGACAGGCACACCAAAATGACTGTTACACATTATAGCTTTCAGGCAAAGCTTTCTTCAGCAAAAAAAATACACAAATATCTGCACAAGGAAGAACATATCATGCGCACGAGTGCTACCACCACCTGCTCCAAACAGAATGCCAATGGCACTCCAGTCAGAGCTACTGCTGGTAGGAGTCACATGTGCTTGAGATGTGCTTCCTTGTACAAATGTTTGTGTGTTTTCTTTGCCAAAGAAAGTTTTGCGTGGAAGCTATAATGTGCAACAGTGTTTTCGGTGTGCCTGTCTGCAACTCAACGGGTCATTTTTACAGTGAATAGCAATCTATCCTTTCTTGTAATGGTTGTTGTTATTATTATATAATACTGTTACACTTTTTACCAAACCTCTACTCTGTGTTACCTACGTAATTCTTCATTGTACTGAATGTATTGCTTAACAGACACTGTTCAACTGCCTTTATAAATAGTTTGTCTTAGCAATATCTTTAATCTCCTTTGCACTTTATTGTGCAGTTCTATTCCTTGATAGAAAATGCTGTTTTACAGTACACAGAGGAGTTGTTGGACATCCAGAGCAAACTACTAAGTTCTGTAGCAGCAGGAACTTCTAGAAATTTAATGGACAGTACATTTACAATAACAGTCCAATTCATACAGTATTAATAGGATTTCATAAAGTGAAAATGTCAAAAGACTAGGAAAGAGATTAACTTTTTTAAAAAAGAAAGAAATGGTAACCTATACATCATGCCAATGATTTCTCCAATTTATTTGAATATAATAAGCTTAATAGGCACACTGAAAAACATGAAGCATATGTTATGTTCTTTTCTTGCTGAAATAAGACAGTAATCGGTACAGAAATATGATGGCAGAAAGCATAAATTATTGAGACAGATGAATTAACAACCTTTCCTCATCAGTTTTTGCCTCACATTTTTTCTAGAGCCAATCATACCTCTCATGATTAACATGACGACAAAATATCCTGGTTGAAATATAAATAACAATATGATGAAGGATACTTCATAAAGGAGGGAACATTAAGTTCGTAACCACATACATATGACATTGAAGAGTGTAGCTTGCATGTTGAACTTCCATTCTTCAGCAAACTGATTTCCTTATTTTTCTTTCTCCCTCCCTCCCTCTCTATCCCCCCCCCCCCCCCCCCCGCCCTCTCACTTTCCCTATCTCTCTCCCTCACTCACTCACACACACACACACACACACACACACACACACACACACACACACACACACAAACCCCTCCTTCTCATCACAATGCAGCCTTTGTATAAGTGATCTGACAAAGAACATGACACTGAGAGCTAATCTACTGTGTTCACTATCCTGTACATGTTCTGTGGCAGTCCCTCAACCATGGAGTCATAATGAATTCCTAACACTCCTTTAATTTTCATCATTTTCCATACTCAGCATGAAGTAAGGCCCTTCAGTATTAGAAATCATCCTTCTACACTAATGTTTATCCCTTCAGTTGAAGATACTGCAAGCACAATTACTTTTATTCAGATACAATGTTATTCAACACAGCTTCCATCATTTCATTATTGCATTTTACACTGCTCTTCTTGCTCATGACTTTTATACGATATTATACTGCAGCCATAATTAAGTTAAGTTACATATAGAATACCAATAGTACTACAGTTATTCAACAGTTAAACATACATTATTACTAGTTAATAAATTTAAGAAGTCTCATAAAACAAAAATATTATTAAACAAATATAAGGACATGACACACACAAGCCAATAGACAAGGACAAGACACAAGTGCAAAGACAGAGTTCTACATTTTGTATAAGATGTACAACTGCAAAAGCATAACAAACAGATTTATTGCCTGTTTACCTTTTTTACCTTTCTTCTTCTCCGGCAGGATAAGTGTTTCTTTTAAACAGAAATGAGATACCACAAAATTAACAAGTAAATAAATAACCAAAAGGAAAACAATGTTGAGTGACAGAAACTGTTAGTGTAGTTTAGCTGTAAATGCTAATGTATTTCATTGTGCTATATTAACAAAATAATATATCACACTGCAAAGATTAACAGTAGTTGCTCCAACAGTGTCTCTTCTGTTAAGCTGACTGTTCCATTGCTGCCTCAAAATCTTGACACGAAGTAAGGTCCTATTACTTCTGGTATTACACTCAGTGCACCCTGAGTGTGTATCATACACTGATAATTACTGTTTTATGAAATAAAGAGGGTGGTTAAATCAAACAGTGGAAAGTCCAGGATGAAAAAACAACAATGCGGAAAGTATAGAGTGCTACTCATCTTACAGAGGAGGCATTAAGTTGCAGACTAATAGAACTAATAAGAATACTAGAAATATTTAAGCTTTTGGACAAAGTCTTTCTTCAGAAGTAGAACTCTCATACATCCACACAACAACTCAAACACAAGTGGCTACTGTGCTAATCCCCAACAAATAATGCCCAGAGGCAGTAGACAAGTGTGTGTAAGTTGCTCTTATGTGAATGTGTGAGATTCCCACTTCTGAGGAAGTACTTTATCTCAAAGCTTAAATACTTCTAGGATTCTCTCTCTTCTGTCTGTCTACGACCTTACGTCTCCTCTATGTTCTGAGTAGCAATCTATCCTCTCCATATTGTTGTTAAAAAGGGTGATTAAATTTTCAGTTTCTAATTACTCCAATAAAGCAAATACTTTATTTCTATTCTTCTTCAAAAAATGTAATGCATTGCTCATGTACAGTAATGCACTCAAGGTTCCACCTTTGACAACTGCCGGTATTTCAATAGGTGAGCACTCCATCATTTTCAAGTGCAAACATAACAAGAAAGCACTGTGCAAGGAAATTTAAACCATCTGTAGGTGGGGCTATAACAACCAAGAAACATAATTCAACATATGCGGAAAGGCAACAAACACATCACAAATAACTAGCATCACCACACAATCAAAGATGACCAATGTCAGAAGTTATCAAACGTGAATATGAGTTAGCCATGGGTGAGCAAGCAGCTTTCAATTATGTACCTCTGTTGTTTGATCAGGGAGAGAGCAAGATTCCAAGCAGAACTGAAGCAAAAACCTCAGTCTCCATTACCAACAGCACTTACTAATTTAATCTAAACTACTTCCTTCATAACACTATTCTAACAGTTGGAAGTGTGCATCAGAATCTCTGTGCTGTTATATTCCATAGGATGACTGATACCATGATGGTGTTCTGCAATAGTACATTTGCTCAGCTGTTGCAAGCATGTGTGACATTCATGGTTCATACACTGGTATTGATTGTCTGACAACTGTATGACACATCACATCTGCATGGTGTAATGGCAGGAGGCTGACGGTCACTATGGCAGGTGACAGAACTAGGTTGTTAGTATGTGGAACTGGAGGCTCATTACCCAGGGTGGGGTAGCAGTGGAGCTGTGGGTGGAAGCTTGGTAGCCAACTGACATATCAACATGATAACATCACTGATTAAACACATGCTTTACTAGTGAACACACTACAACAATCGTAACAATGCCATGTGGTGGCAATACCCTCCAGGGCATCTACTGTAGATGGCTCGGGGATGTTTCCAGAATGAGATTTTCACTCTGCAGCGGAGTGTGCGCTGATATGAAACTTCCTGGCAGATTAAAAGTGTGTGCCCGACCGAGACTCGAACTCGGGACCTTTGCCTTTCGCGGGCAAGTGCTCTACCAACTGAGCTACCGAAGCACGACTCACGCCCGGTACTCACAGCTTTACTTCTGCCAGTATCCGTCTCCTACCTTCCAAACTTTACAGAAGCTCTTCTGCGAAACATGCACAACTAGCACTCCTGAAAGAAAGGATACTGTGGAGACATGGCTTAGCCACAGCCTGGAAACATCCCCCATGGCTTAGCCACAGCCTGGAAACATCCCCCAGGCTATGGCCAAGCCATGTCTCCACAGTATCCTTCCTTTCAGGAGTGCTAGTTCTGCATGTTTCGCAGAAGAGCTTCTGTAAAGTTTGGAAGGTAGGAGACGGATACTGGCAGAAGTAAAGCTGTGAGTACCGGGCGTGAGTCGCGCTTCGGTAGCTCAGTTCGTAGAGCACTTGCCCGCGAAAGGCAAAGGTCCCGAGGTCGAGTCTCGGTCGGGCACACACTTTTAATCTGCCAGGAAGTTTTATATCAAGAGGGTCTATACAAAGGCGATGTAATTGAGGACAATATTATGGAAACGGAAGAGGATGTAGATGAAGATGAAATGGGAGATACGATACTGCGTGAAGAGTTTGACAGAGGAGTGAAAGACCTGAGTCGAAACAAGGCCCTGGGAGTAGACAACATTTCATTGGAACTACTGACGGCCTTGGGAGAGCCAGTCCTGACAAAACCTTACCATCTGGTAAGCAAGATGTATGAGACAGGCGAAATACCCTCAGACTTCAAGAAGAATATAATAATTCCAATCCCAAAGAAAGCAGGTGTTGACAGATGTGAAAATTACCGAACTATCAGTTTAATAAGCCACAGCTGCAAAATACTAACGCAAATTCTTTACAGACGAATGGAAAAATTAGTAGAAGCCGACCTCGGGGAAGATCAGTTTGTATTCCGTAGAAATGTTGGAACACATGAGGCAATACTGACCCTATGACTTATCTTAGAAAATAAGATCAAGGAAAGGCAAACCTACGTTTCTAGCATTTGTAGACTTAGAGAAAGCTTTCGACAATGTTGACTGGAATACTCTCTTTCAAATTCTAAAAATAGCAGGGGTAAAATACAGGGAGCGAAAGGCTATTTACAATTTGTACAGAAACCAGATGGCAGTTATAAGAATTGAGGGACATGAAACAGTAGCAGTGGTTGGGAAGGGAGTGAGACAGAGTTGTAGCCTCTCCCCGATGTTATTCAATCTATACATTGAGCAAGCAGTAAAGGAAAAAAAAGAAAAATTTGGAGTAGGTATTAAAATCCATGGAGAAGAAATAAAAACTTTGAGGTTCGCCAATGACATCGTAATTCTGTCAGAGACAGCTAAGGACTTGGAAGAGCAGTTGAACGGAATGGACAGTGTCTTGAAAGGAGGATATAAGATGAACATCAACAAAAGCAAAACGAGGACAATGGAATGTAGCCAAATTAAGTCGGGTGATGCTGAGGGAATTAGATTAGAAAATGAGACACTTAAAGTAGTAAAGGAGTTTTGCTATTTGGGGAGCAAAATAACTGATGATGGTCATCGAGTCTAGATTTAAATGTCAGGAAGTCGTTTCTGTAAGCATTTGTATGGAGCGTAGCCATGTATGGAAGTGAAACGTGGACGATAAATAGTTTGGACAAGAAGAGAACAGAAGCTTTTGAAATGTGGTGCTACAGAAGAATGCTGAAGATTAGATGGGTAGATCACGTAACTAATAAGGAGGTACTGAATTGAATTGGCGAGAAGAGGAGTTTGTGGCACAACTTGACAAGAAGAAGGGCCGGTTGGTAGGACATGTTCTGAGGCATCAAGGGATCACAAATTTAGCGTTGGAGGGCAGCATGGAGGGTAAAAATCGTAGAGGGACCCAAGAGATGAATACACTAAGCATATTCAGAAGGATGTAGGTTTCAGTAAGTACTGGGAGATGATGAAGCTTGCACAGGATAGTGTAGCATGGAGAGCTGCATCAAACCAGTCTCAGGACTGAAGACAACAACAACAACAAGCGAGCCTTATTAAATGCTAATATTTTATCTCAACAAAACATGAAAAAAGATTTTTGTTTATGCACTGACATGTTTTCTCATGGTCTGAGTGCATGCCGCCTTCAAATGGTAGAAGAAGAAGGAAATATCATCCCTAATGTAACTAGCTTCACCAGTCGCACCTTATCCAAAGTTGAATGTTTATATGCAGTCACAGAGTTAGAGGGTTTCGCCGTAATTTGGTCCTTTAAAAAGTTTGAAGATTTTCTTTGGGGTAAGACCACAAAAGTGTACTGTGACCATCAGTCCCTGTCATTTTAGTTAACTTTTTAGTGGCTACACTGATGGATAGCCAGATGGTGTATATATCTTCAACAACTCGACTTTGAAATAGTATACAAAAAGGAAATCAAAACATAATAGCTCAAGATTTTTTTTGCCGACCACAGGGCTTAGAGTAAATCAACGATCTTTTAGAGCAGCAAGGTGAAATAGGAGCTATGTTGATGGAGGATAAAACACTCCAACCACACTATGCCCACATGTGCAAACATATGGAGAGATTACAACAGGAAGACATAAGTAGGATTAAGGTAAGAGCAAAATTTGCACGTAATGGCCATGAAAAATTAAATAGGGTTTTTTACTATTCACAAAGGTGTTTTGTTCCATAGGAACCATCCCGAACCAGAACAAAGATGCATGTATTTGCCAGAGGAAAATGTGGATGATTTTATCTTATACACACACAACAGTTGGGGCCATTATGGCACTGCAAAATGCACTGATAAAATAGCTAAATATTGTTATTTGCCCAACCTTAGATGAAGAGTGCTACAGGTGGTAAGAAAGTGTATTGTTTGCCAGAAAGCAAAACATTCTAACACCTCCAAACAGATAGAACTATATTCCATTGTGGTTAACAAACCTCTAGAAAACGTATTGTTAGATGAGGCTGGATCCTACCCCAGAGGTAAGGAGGGAGTAAAATATGTAGTAGGCCTGTATGATATTTTCACTAAATACGTAAAACTGTATGCTATACAGAAAGCTACAGCCAATTCAATTATAAGACAAATTAAAGAGGATTATTTTGAAAGAGTAGGAGAACTGGAAGTTATGTTATAATGCCTCATATTTTGTCAGATGTAAATGAAAAAAGTTTGCAGATTCCAACCGAATAAAACACATTTTAGTATCCAAATTTCGGTGTTTAAGGAATTCAAGAGGTTTGTGAGGACATATATACCTCGTAAAACATATCAAGTGGATTGAATATGTCACTTCTTTCTTACAAGTTGTTAACATACATCCACTGGATTTACACCAAATAAGCTGATGTTCAATTGCAAACAGGTAGACGAATGGGAAAAACCTTTACCAAGATACTGATACCGGAATTATCACTGGATGATAAAATATGACAAGCAGTAATCAACCTTGAAACATGGACTACATATAGGAAAAGAATTTACGACAGAAAGCTGAAATGTATGACACTGTTTTCCATAGGACAAAGGGAGTTACTTAGAACACACCCCAAATCCACAAAAACTAGAAAACTGAACCGTAAGTGGCAATTACTATACACTAGACCTTACATAATTACCAAAATACCCTACCCAGGAACATACAAATTGGCACAAGCGAACACGGGTAAAGACAAAGGCCTTTACCCACACAAAGACTTGAGAATGTTGATATACTGAAGAAGGTTTGTATACCCTCTATGTTGTACATAGGTATAGTAATATTAAATTTATTATGCTAGAAAATCACATTCCAGAATTTATGTTGTTAGTTGATAAGGAAAATTTTTGTTTAGGTTTTGTCTTATACGTCAAATGTGTAAATGATAAAGTCAGTGGAAGTAACAAGAAGACTTTTACTTTTATGTCTCTAGAGACGACGATACTTTACTCACAATGCTTTGCCTTGCACGTAGCCCAGTTGTAAATGAACAAACAAACTTGTGAAACACACAGTAATGCACAATGCAATAGGTTGGTTGGTTTGTGGGGGTTGAAGGGACCAGACAACAAAGGCCATCGGACCCTTTTTCCACGATCATGAAACATCCACAAGGAACAAAAACAAGCAACAGAGATGACAAGGGATGGCACAGAACAAGAAAGACATAGAAAAAGACCAGAAAAGATGAATTAGAAACACACAGAGTGTTACAGTGGTTGGCCGACCATGGGGGGGGGGGGTAAGGAAAAGCACAAACATCTGCCTGAGTGTAATTAAAAGCGGACAGTCAATCAAAATGTGGATCACTGTCAATGCTGAACCACAGCGACAAAGAGTGGGTCCTCACGGTGAAATAAATAGCCATGCATCATCCAGGTGTGGCTAATGCGCAGTCAGAAGAGTACAACAGAGTCCTTGCGAGAGGCCCGCAATGAGGAGCACCACACACCTTGACGATCCGAAGTTTGTTGGGTGAAGGCAGGGTGTGCCATTCATCACCCCAGGTACCAAGGACCTTCTGCCGCAAAACTGAATGGATATCACACTCCAAAAGGCCAATCTCCAAAGCCGGTGCACCAACAGCCAGTTTGGCCAGCGTGTCAACATGTTCATTACCCGGGATGCCAACATGACCCAGGGTCCACATAAAAACCATGAAGCGGCCACAACGGGCAAGAGTATGGATGGACTCCTGGATAGCCATCAGCAGACAAGAGCGAGGAAAACACTGGTTGACAGCTCGTAAACCACTCAGGGAGTCACTACAGATTACGAAGGACTCACCTGAACAGAAGCGGATATACTCTAATGTGAGAGATGGCAGCCAGCTCAGCACTGAAAACTCTGCAGCCAGCCAGCAATGAGCGTTGTTCAGAATGATCCCCAAGAGTAAGATCATAACCAGTGTGACCAGCAACCATCGAACAGTCAATATAGACCACGTCAGACCCATGAAACGCGGCAAGGATGGAAAGAAAGCGGTGGCAGAGGGCCTCAGGAGGGGCTGAGTCCTTCGGGCCCTGTGCCAAATCCAGCCGAAGGCATGGGCAGGGCACACACCATGGGGGTATATGTATATGGGCCCAGAAAAGAGATGAGAGAGGGAAAAACTCAAGCCCAAGCCCAGAGAGAAGAGCCCAGATGCAAACTGCGATCATACACCCTGACCGGAGCCGCTGTTCTGAAAGATGGACGAGCGAGTTGGGGAACAGGAGACGGTAATTTGTATGCCCAGGTTGGCTAAAAACATGTGCAGCATAAGCAGCCAGTAGTCATTGGTGCCGGATCCACAATGGAGGGACACCAGCTTCCACAAGTATGCTGTTTACAGGGCTTGAGTGGAAAGCTCCAGTTGCAAGTCGGATCCCGCAGTGAAGTATGGGGTCAACCACCCGCAATGCAGATGGTGATGCCGAACCATAAGCCAGAGTCCCATAATTGAGACAGGACTGAATCAATGCCAGATACAGTCATAGAAGGGTAGACCGATTGGCACCCCAGCTGGTGTGACTCAAGCAACAAAGAGCATTAAGATGGTGCCACAACATTTGTTTAAGCTTCAGAATATGAGGGAGCCAAGTCAACCAGGCATCAAAAAGCAAGCCCAAAAACCGATGTGTCTCCAACATGGCAAGAGGTTTGCCATCAAGATAAAGAGATGGCTCAGGGTGAACAATTTGATGCCGGCAGAAATGCATGACGCAGGTGTTGGCAGCCAAGAACTGGAAGCCATGTGTGATAGGCCAAGACTGCGCCCTGTAGCCGCCGTTCAGTAACTGCAATGCCAGTGGGGCTATAGTACAGGCAAAAGTCATCAGCATACAAATAAGCCGATACAGACATTCCCACATCTGCAGCTAGCCCATTGATAGCAACTAAAAGGAGGCAGACACTCAGTACAGAGCCTTGTGGGACCCCATCCTCCTGGACTCGGGAGGAACTATGGCAGGAACCAACTTGCGAGCAGAAGGAACGAATCGACAGAAAATTTTGAATAAAAAGTGGGAGTGGGCCCCTAAGACCCCACCCATGAAGAGTGGTGAGGATGTGATGTCACTACGTCATATCGTATGTCTTGCGCATGTCAATAAAGACGGCAACCAGATGCTGATGGTGGGAAAATGCCACACAGATGGCAGACTCCAGACAGATCAAATTATCAGTGACAGAGCGGCCTTTACGGAATCCACCCTGGGACGGAGCTAGAAGGCCCTGAGACCAAATAGCCAACTCAAGCTCCGGCTCACCATGCATTCGAGCAACTTGCACATAACTTTTGGTGAGGCTAATGGGGCAGTAGCTGTCCACCTCCAGGGGGTTCTTGCCAGGTTTCAACACTGGGATGATAATGCTTTCCCACCATTGAGAGGGTAACTCACCCTCAACCCAGACACGGTTGAAAAGGTTGAGGAGGTGTTGCTGGCAGTCCACCGAGAGGTGTTTCAGCATCTTACAGTGGATTGTGATCTGGACCAGGAGCCATATCAGGGCAAGCGGCTAGGACACTGTGGAATTCCCACTCATTGTACGATTCAGGGTGGTGCATATGGAATGAAAGTTTCTGACTTTCCAACCGTTCTTTCAGGAAGTGGAAGGACTGTGGGTAATTTGTAGAAGTGGAACTCTGAGCATAATGCTCTGCTAAGAGTTCTGCAATTGTGTCTGATTCAGTACAGACTGCTCCACTCAGGGAAAGCCCAGGTATGCTGACGAGTGTCTGATACCCATAGAGTCACCTAATCTTGGACCAAACCTGTGATGGAGAGGTAAGGGTGCCAATGGTGGAGACACACCATTCCCAGCACTCCTGCTTCCGTCAGCGAATAAGGCATCGGTCTCAGGAACGGAGCTGTTTATAGGTAATGAGGTGTTCCAATAATGGGTGCCGCTTATGATGCTGGAGGGCCCGCCTGTGATCTCTAATCACCTCATCTATCTCCGGTGACCACCAAGACAAAGTCGTCCACTGAGGGTACCCAGAAGAATAGGGAACTGCAGATTCCATGGCAGAAATGATGCTAGTGGTGATCGTGTGAACCATCACATCAATGGCGCCGTGAGAAAGAGGCTCAAGAGTGGCAATGGAGGCAAACAAGTCCCAGTCAGCCTTATTCAAAGCCCATCTGGGGAAGCAACCAGGTGAGTGACGCTGAGGCAGTGACAGAAAGATCGGAGAGTGGTCACTATCAAACAAGTCATTATGCACACTCCATTGGAGAAATGGTAGAAGGCCAGGGCTAAAGACCAAAAGGTTGATGGCTGAGTACATGCTATGTGCCACACTGAAATGTGTGGAGGCACCATTACTTAAATGAGAAAGGTCGAGCTGCGCCAACACTTGTTCAATGACAATGATTTTGCCAACAATCTACTCCACAAAGGGTTATGGGCATTAAAGTCGCCCAATAACAGAAAAGGTGGCTGCAGTTGGGCTATCAGCGCAGCCAATACATGCTGCGGGACATCACCATCCAATGGAAGATAGAGACTGCAGACAGTAACAGCCCGAGGCGTTCACATCTGAACAGCGACAGCCTCTACAGTGTTTGACGAGGGATATACTTGCTGTAAACAGAGTTATTGATGTAGACACAGACTCCACCAGATACCCGCTCGTAAGTTGCCCGATTCTTATAATAACCCCGATAGCCATGGAGGGTGGGGGTTCGCATCACCGGAAACCAAGTTTCCTGTTGAGCAATGCAGAAGAAAGGGTAAAAGCTGAGAAGTTGTCGGAGCTCAGCAAGGTGGTGTAAAAAACCGTTGCAATTCCACTGGATGATGACATTATCAGCAGCTGTAAAAGGCCTGAAGGGACCAAGGAGGCAGATTACGCCATTGGATCACCTGCTGCCACCAACTGAGTACCCGTGCAATCGACTTCCATGGTGTCTGAGGGTCCAGCAAGGTCTAGGTCCTCAGCAGACGCCAGAATCTCCACCCCATCCTCAGATGCAGAGCTCGTAGGTTGTGTTGGGGTGGGCACCACCACAAGTTCCTTGGTCTTAGAGGTCTTCTTCTTAGACTTTTCTCACTGCTCCTCGGGCTTCACTGATTCAGTCTCTGGGACTGAGGAGGATCGTGAAGCCCTATGACCAGCTGCTTGTGGGCACTTAGGCCACTGGCGGGCGTCAGCCATCCCACTGGTAGAAACCTGGGAAGGGAGGGACCCAATGGACCCCTTTCCAGGGAGAGGAGTTGAAGAAGTTGGACACTTCTCCGGTTTGGAAATGGGGACTATTTTTGCACAAATCTTTCTCATACCAAGATCTTCAGTTATTATTAGATGAACCATTTCTCGATTGATGTTCAGTTATTCTGCAATCATTTTCACCGATAATCTTCAATCAGATTGTACGAGTTCACGGACCCTGGCCAAGTTGACATCCGTCCGTGAGGTTGATGGTCGTCCACGGCAGTCTTCATCTTCAATATTCGTTCTGCTTTCACTAAACATTTTATGCCAATAAAAAACTTGGGCTCTTGACATAACCTCCTCTTCAAATGCCTTCTGAAGCTTATTGTAAGTTTTTAATGTGTTTTCACCCAATTTAACGCAAAAAAGAAATGGCATACCATTGCGCAATATTATGCGGTTCCATTTCCGTGACGAGAGACACAAACACGCGTTAACTTACTACAGCACAGCTCACAACTCAACAGTTGCATCGATGTGCTGCTTGGACTAGAAGCAGCTTATAGATCAAGGTCAAAGATATTGGGTGTGCCTACGCAAGCCTGCAGGGTTGCCACATCTTGTAAAGAAAATCAGTCTCATTACTTTATTGTCACACCTCGTATAAAGTAAATAGAGATACACACATGACATTAAAAGAGTTTGTGACAGCACAACTGCACCCTGAAGTAAATGACTATATGATTGAATTTATAAAAGAGGTATTACTGACCATTGAGACACTGTACACTTATCTATGAAGATTATTGTATGCATGTTATGAAAATAATGTAAAATCAAACAAGAGCAAAAAGTGTACTCATATAAACTCATTAAGTTTTTCTTCCAGAGAAGAGTGCATCAACACATTCTAAAAGTGAAGAAGGATAAATGCTTGTTGAGTGTTACGTACCACATAAACATAAGAAAGGACTGCACCACAAGTGAATATAGTTGTAAGTTTATGATATGTATGAATGTGACAGTGTGAAAATATGTGTAGAAATTTGCAGTACGTCGCATATGATGAGGCTGAACTAACATGCAGCACTACCAAATAATCAAGGGGTTGAAATATAACTACTGTGAGCATCGACTACTCAGGAAAGCGTCAAACACCTTATGTACAATGAACTTTTTTTTCCCGTTTGTTACTTAAATGAACACTATTTTAAGCTCATTGTACATGACATATAGTACTGATGATACAACTCTGTATACCTCGGCATATGAAATGGTTATCCTTTATACAATGAGCATAGCAAGTAAATACTGAGGTGCACTTTAAACACTGAATAAGTACTTGTTACAAATGGTATCATCAGGTTTGCGTTATGTTTATAAACAACAAACTATTTTGTTCTTGGGAACGCAGTTAAGACCAGCAATGGGATGTCCCTGAGAACATAAATGCCTTTTCATGAAATTTCCTCAACCCTGTTGTGGGTAGGTCCTTCCTGGAGAATGCCAGAGAGGTGAGGCCATGAGTAGTTATATAAGCAGTGTGTAGAATCTGTTGTAGCGACTATTGTTTACTTTTTTAACTCTTTGAACATGATAAATATGCTCCAACAAGAAGTCACAGTAAATTGAAACGAAATGTATCTCAATTTATGCCATAAATGAGAAACAAATCTATTATTGTATGCATGTTATGAAAATAATGTAAAATCAAACAAGAGCAAAAAGTGTACTCATATAATTGGAATTGAACAATGTAATGAAATTATACTTTAACAAACCGTCCTAAAGCAAAATGACTGTAATGTATATAAGTAGCAAAAATGGCATGTAAGCAAATGAATAGGATAAATTTATTCTTGTAGCTTTTTTTTTTCAATTTCTATAGTATATGGAAATGACACTACAAAAACTTTGTGTAATGCCACAGTATGAAAGGAGCTCAAAAACAAAGTGCAAAAACACATGAAACCTGTCTGCAAAGTGTTAAGTGTGCACATGAGATGTGTGGGTGCACATGTGATGAACTAAAAAATGACAATACTTTGAGTAACATGAATTTTCTGTGATCAAAAATGTTGTACAAACATGAATTTTCTGTGAACGGCAACATCGTAAAAACATGAACTTTCTGTGCTTGACAACTTCGTAAAACCATGAATTTTCTGTGCTCAACAGTGTCGCAGAAGTGGCAAGAAACTTACCCTGTTGGCGGATGTTTTTGGATGCATCGCTGGCATCCCCACTGAATAAGTGTGAGCGACGAGGTGAAATACTTTCCTTGGGCTGCTGATATGGCAACCAGTTGTCACCACATAAAAGATTTCACAAAGGATCACACCGCTGAAAATGAGCTTCACGAATTCGTGCAGTAAAGATTATGTGGTCATATGACACGGGTGCTCTGACTTCGTATGAAACATGTGAAACCGAGTAGGAACGGTAACAGACGTCGAGCTGCATGCGCATTCTTCACAAGCTAAACACTGGGCAGATACTGATGACAATAATGGGACTAAGTGCTTAAAGCAAGCACTTTGTCATGAAGGAGAACTTGTGTATGTATGTGTTTAGGGAGCTGACATGCCTATATAAATTGGTAATCATAGAGGATATAAAAACAAAAGAGGTTCAAGTTCAAGTTCCTAGAAGTCACCTGTATCACTCTCCAGGGGAAATAACTCCATTGAAATGCTGACACAAGGTGCGTATGGTAGATAGAACAGCAGATGCAGTGACTGGATGCAGCTTCAAAACTCAGGGCAGGACGAAACAGAAGGTGCTGGTCCTGAAATGGACCCTACAGAGCAGGGCAGCTCTTAGCAGTAATGCCCACACTTGCAAGCAGAGGCAAACAGTGACAGCATGCTTGCAAATGAGAAAGTGGTTGGACCGCTGCACTGTCCCGATCTCGAACAGTAGCCCTTCTTGACAGGAGGCTGGCAGTGACTGGAAGCAGGCCCACAGGTGGCCTACGGGCTGGAAGGTGCAGAGTCCACATCAGACTCGAAGTCAGCAGTAGACCTGCAGTTAGTGGAAGGCAAGCCTCTCATCCATGTTGACATGTAGGCTGGTGTGGACCTTTTCTCAAGCTTATGGTTGTCAGACTGCATGCATCTATCTAAAAATGAGGGGTAATTGCTTTGTCATGGCATTGACTCCCAATGGCTAGCCCAAATAGAGCCTACAGCTGGGGCATGAAGTAATCATGCTGCAGTGGCTCCATCTGTCTGCTGTGTTATAATTACAATGCTGGTCCCTCACTAGGCCTGGTGATGTGGCAACTGCAGGGTGTAATAGTGGCAGTTCTTGTTGTACAATCAGGCTGCCCCTGATGTAACAGCATTTGTTCAACTCCGGTCTGACCCACTTCCATGGGCTCTTGCTCTATCCATGGCAGTGTCGTCGGTCATCAGAATAATAATAATAATAATAATAATAATAATAATAATAAAGTTGTGATGATACATCCCATCTCTCTACGGTGGATCCAGATCTCAGCGCATGGTAATTCTGCAAAATCTTGACACACATCCTACAAACTGGTAATTGTGTACAGCACAGTCAGCTTTCCCCTTAGATTCACTCAGTAAATTCCTTGTATCTACATTAAATTTCACTTAACTATTCCTTATTAGTGACTTGTAATCCAGCCTATCTCATGCATCTGTAAGTTCATTAAACTTACCTTACTTTTCCCTAATAAATATTACTGAACTAAACCATCAGGCAACAAACTAACAATAATATCAGAAAACTCTTTGTCTTATAAATTCCCTTTTCACAGCAACTGGAACTATTTAACTCATGTCTTACATTCAGCACTTCTTTTCATCTATCCAGGCATACCTCTTGCTCATGATAAGACATACTGCCCATAAAAGCCATGCAAAAACTAACTTGTAACTTGGGAACATCTCTCTGAATTTTGTCCATGCAACAGAAGTCTCCCTTATGTCTTCCCAGAAAAGGCACCCCGAAAATACACTGACACGTTGACTACGCTGACACACTGACAACACAATTATCATTATGCGTAGCTCCCTGTGCATCCTCCACAGTATCAGCAAAAAATTATGAACTGTAGTTCCTCTCTGCAAAACACAAAATTCATCAGCACAATTACTTACTTTTACATATGGCCCAGGCTCTATGGCCTCAAAACAGCAACTGTTACCACCCAACAACATAGGTACTACGATTTGACATCTAAATCAGTAAGTAGCCACTCATGCACTCATTCAGCACACACTCACCTCATCCAGCACTACAGATGGCCTTGACTTCGCATTTTCACAAGAGATTGGAGAAGATAATTCTAAATTATTCCCCACAAATTGTACAATGTCAGTGCTCTGCACATCAACCAAAATTTGCTATCAACTACTTTCTCCTTACTTTCTGCTTCTTCCAAGCTGTTACTGCATTCCCTTCTCTCCAGCCTCTCCAAAAGCCTCAGGTTCCTTTTTGCCAGAGAAACATACCGGTGCTCATATTTAGCCAACTACATACCAAATTCTTTCTGCCTCTTTTCTGCATGCTCTGGAGTAGCTCAACTGTACAAAGCTGTGTTCTTCTCATGAACATTTATTTTCTTCATTATATCCGACTGGTCTGTGCACATAAACTCTATTTCCTTTCACATATTTGCACTGTCTGCTCACAATTCACCTAATTCAGCTGTTAAAATTCACGTCTCCCACAGGATAACCCCCTATGTTATCTATAATGACATGATTAACCCTATATCGAGCAAACAAAACACAAACAACAAGGACACTTCAACATAATACTATCACAACACTTCTTAATGTAACTTAACTTGTCTGCTTGAGTGGCTGCTCATAATTACCAATTCACACAATGAAAACAATGAGCCAGCTCAGAATTAAATAAACTGCCCTTAATAAACTGCACTCTCTCACAAGGATCTAATTGCTTTCCTCTCAAAAACACGCTGTGCCTCAGGCTCTGACATTGTGGAGACTATTCAATAAAGGCAACAAAACAGCAACAGAAACAAAATCAAATGAATGGAAGGACACTTAAATATAACACTATCACTATATCTTGACAAAATTTATTTTCACCTCCTGAAGCTCTACAGATAGTTAACACATTATATACTTAAAGGATAATGAGGCATACCTCTTGCTCATGATAAGACATACTGCCCATACAAGCCAAGCAAAAACTAACAGTCATAGACTGATGGGAAAAAAACATCAAGAAATAATAAAGGTAGAGTAATCAAATTTTGGGAATACATTTCTCTAAGTAACATATTTGTGTGATTAACATTATAAGATCACTGTTTAATGTATGCACGAGATAAGCCATTGCAAATGTGAAATGCTGATACATCAATAAGCAATGTAACTGTCAGAATGTTGAACGCAAGCATGCAAATGTGCATGTATTGTGTTGTACAGGTGCCGGAAGTGGGATGAAGTTCCTCGCCTATTGCACTTGGTCAATCAATACATGGACAGTTAATGCTGCTTGTGGATGACACTTAAGTTGTCATCTGATGATGTCCCAACGTTCTCCATTGGTGACAGATCTGGTGATTGAACAGGGCAAAGGCAACATGTCAACACTCTGTAGAGCACATTGTGTAAAAACGGTGGTACATAGACGAGCATTACCCTGTTGGAAAACACCTCTGGAGTACTGTTCATGAATGGCAGCACAACAGGTTGAATCACCAAACTGGCACACAGATTTGCAGTCAGGGTGTGTGGGATAAAATCACACCCCAGACCATAAGTCCAGGTGTAGATGCACAGTGTCTAGCTCACAGACAGGTTGGTAGCAGGCCCTCACCTGGCCTCTTTTTAACCATCACATGGTCATCACTGGCACTGGGGCACAACCATTTTTCATCAGAAAACACAACAGAGCTCCACCTTGCCCTCCAATGAACTCTCATCTGACACCACTGAAGTTGCAAATGGCGGTCGTTTACGGTCAGTGGAATGCACGCTACATGACATCTGGCTCAGAGTTGTCCTGGAAGTAACCAATTTGTAACAGTTCGTTGTGTCACTGTAGTGCCAATTGCTGGTCAAATTCCTGCTGCAGATGCAGTACAACACACCAGAGCCATACAAAAACACAATAGTCTTCCATCTCAGTAGTGCCACATAGCCCGTCTTCTTGGGACTGTACTTATATTTCGTAAGTACTTAGGCAAGTTATAAGTACAGCGATGAAAATGGCAAGTAAAATTATATAAAAACTCTAAGAACATAATTAAGGCAACTTGGGATGTTCTTAAAGGTGCCCTTCGAACTACAGGTTTTAAAGAAGGTCGAGTTCATCTAATAAACAATGGAAGTAAAATATGAGATACAAAGGAGATAAGTGAAATTTTTATAAAGCATTTCTCAAGTACTGTTTCTAATCTTGCATCACAGATTATTTAACCTGAATTGTCTCTTCCCACTGAGTTTATAAAATCCGGCAAATCATTGTAATAGTAACTCAAGATGAAATGCTGAAAATTGTCAGTAGAAGTAGCAACTCATATTCATACTGTTTTGATGACATGTCTGACTTTTTGTTAAAAACTATTGCTCTAGATACTGTAATTCCACTTTGTGATGTAATTAACTGTTCCCTTATTACAAGCTGTCCCCCAGGTATTTTCAAATCTACTGAACTTATTCCTTTGTTTAAGAAAGAAGACATAAATGAAGTCAACAATTATTGACCACACTCTATTCTTTCTGCCATATTGAAGATCCTAGGAAAACTGACGTATTCCCATGCAATTTCATTCCTTGATAAATAATACCTACACAGAGAACAACAGTTTGGTTTTCACAAGAACAGGTCTATAAACGAAGCTTTATTTACTTTTATTGATCAAGTTATAAGTGCTTTTAATGATAAACATTCTGTCTCTGGTCTTCTTGTAGACCTGACTAAAGCCTTCGACTTAGTCAATCACTCACTCTTGCTTGAAAAACTAGAATTCTTGGCATCAGAGGAACTTGCAATACATGATTTCAGTCAAACATCTGTAACAGGAGGCAGGTGATTAAATTCCCAAAAAAAGGTGGCATTTGAGTTCTGTCCAACGAAACAACGGTCAACTGAGGTGTCTGCAGAAATCATCCTGCCTACATGGAACCCACACTAATTGACAATGAATCAATACAGCCAGTCAATGAGTTCAAATTTCTTGGTGTGTGGATAGACAATAACTTACAGTGGAATATTCAGAGAAAAACTACTCAGAAAACTGAGTAGTCTATGCTATGCTTTTCTTTCGTATTCTTAGTTAGTCCTGTGATATCTCCACACTAAAAACAGTTTATTTTGCTTTAGTAAACTCAGTTCTCTCGTATGGTATCCTGTTTTGGGGGTCAATGTTGGAAAAATTTTTGTGATGCAAAAGAGTCTCTTGAAAATAATGAAACAGGTGTCTCCACATACGTCCTCTAAGCCTCTTTTCACAGAATTGAAAATACTACCTGTTCCCTTGATTTATATATTTGAAACTGTAACTTTTGTTAATAAGAATTTGCATTTGTTTCAGACAAATAAATCTATTCATTACCATAATACTTGTACTAGTGTAGAAATTCAGGTAAATATTCAAAGACTGACCAAAAGTTTGCTTGGTGTTAGAAATATGGACAGTGTGGTTGACAACGAACTACCACCATCAATTAGGAAAATAGAAATGTATTTAGGAACAAAGTAAAAAGTATCTTACTCAAGCATTTTTCTTATTTAGCTGATGAATATCTACAATTGAATTTCTCCTAAGCGTTCTTGTGCTCTTAGTCTACAATGTGGCTGTACCATAGTATGTATTTTTAATAGTATATAATTGATTTGAATGTGCTGTTGTATTTTTGCATTTTATTTTTAATTTTTAGAATTATTCATGTACAGTCGACTAAGTTTCTTAACTGTGATCCAATCTGATGAGCTGTCTGTGCTCAGTTATTAGTGTAGTTCACACATTAGCTAATCTGTTCAGCAGTGATGTATAATTTATGCATTAAAATTTGTGTCACATATAAAGAATTGAAATTTTGTTCTAAAAATTTTAAGTTTGTCCAATATGCTTATATATCTTGTACATGTAGAATTTGAAACAATGGAAAATCCAGGATGTAACGTAACAATATTCTGAGAAGGAAATTTGCTACTCACCATATAGTGGAAATGCTGAGTCACAGATAGGCACAACAAAAAGATTTGCACACTTAAAGCTTTTGGCCAATGGCCTTTGTCAACAACACACACACACACACACACACACACACACACACACACACACATGCAAATGCAACTCACACACACGACTGCCGTCTCAGGCAACTTAAACCACACTGTGAGCAGCAGCACCAGTGCGTGATGGAAGGGACGACTGGGTGGGGGACAGGAAGAGGCTGGGTGGGGAGGGGGAAGGATAGTATGTTTGGGACGGAGGACAGTGAAGTGCTGCAGGTTGGGCAGCAGGCAGGGGAGAGGTGGGGCTAGAAGGTAGCGAAAAAAAAAAAAATAGAGAGAAATTAATAGAAAATAAAAAATAAAATAAATAAAAAAAGACTGGGTGTGGTGGTGCAATGGGAGCAGGGAAGGGGCTGGACGGGTGAGGAGAGCAACTAACGAAGGTTGAGGCCAGTAGGATTATGGAAACGTAGGATGTATTGCAGGGGAAGTTCCCGCCTGCACAATTCATAAATGCTGGTGTTGGTGGGAATGATCCATATGGCACAGGCTTTGAAGCAGTCATTGAAATGAAGGATATCATATTTGGCAGCACGTTCAGCAACAGGGTGGTCCACTTGTTTCTTGGCCACAGTTTGTCAGTGGCCATTCATGCAGACAGACAGATTGTTGGTTGTCATGCCTACATAGAGTGCAGCACAGTGGTTGCAGCTTAACTTGTAGACCACATGACTGGTTTCACAGGTAGCCCTGCCTTTGATGAGATGGGTGATGTTAGTGAGTGGACTGGAGTAGGTGGTGGTGGGAGGACGTGTGGGACAGGTCTTGCAACTAGGTCTATTACAGGGGTTTGAGCCTTGAGGTAAAGGATTGGGAGCAGGGGTTGTGTAGAGATGGGCGAGTATATTGTGTAGGTTCGGTGGACGGTAGAATACCCTGGAGGAGAATATAATTCAGTTGCTCCAGTCCTGGGTGGTACTCAGTTAGGAGGGGAATGCTCCTCTGTGGCCAGACGGTGGGGCTTTGGGAAGTGGTAGGAGACTGGAAAGATAAGGCACAGGAGATTTGTTTTTGTACAAGGTTGGGAGGATAACTACGGTTCGTGAAGGCTTCAGTGAGACCCACGGCATATTTTGAGAGGGAATGCCCGTCACTGCAAATGCAACAACCATGGGTGTCTAGGCAGAAATGACGTCTTGGTATGGAATGGGTGGCAGCTGTCGAAGTGTAGGTATTGCTGGTGGTTGGTACGTTTGATATGGGCGGGGGTACGGATGTAGGCATCTTCGAGGTGGAGGTCAACATCTAGGAAGGTGGCTTGTTGGGTTGAGTAGGACCAGGTGAAGCAAATGGGGGAGAAGTTGTTGAGGTTCTGGAGGAATGTGTATAGGGTGTACTCACCTTCGATCAAGATAGCAAAAATGTCATCAATGAATCTGAACCAGGTGAGGGGTTAAGGATTCTGGATGTTTCAGAAGGATTCCTCCAGATGGGCCATGAAAAGGTTGGCATAGGATGGTGCCATGCGAGCACTCATAGCCGTACCCCAGATTTGTTTGTAGGTAATGCCTTCAAAGGAGCAGCAATTGTGGGTCAGGATATAGTCGATCATGGTGACTAGGAAGGAGGTGGTTGGTCTGGAATCCATCAGGCGTTGGGAAAGGTAGTGTTCAATAGTGGTAAGGCCAAGAGCATTAGGAATGTTAGTGTACAGGGAGGTGGCATCAATAGTGACGAGCAGGGGTAAAGGGACAGGAAATGTGGAGAGTCAGTTATCTTTTAAATAGGAGGGTAGGTTCCGGGTAATATGTTGAAGGTGTTGGTCTACAACAGCAGAGATTCTGTCAGTGGGGGCACAGTACTGGCCACAATGGGGCACCCTGGGTGGTTAGGTTTATGGACTTTTGGAAGCATGTACAAGGTAGAAGTGCAGGGAGTGGTAGGGTTGAGTAGCGAGATGGATTCCAGGGAGAGGTTCTGGGGTGGGCCTAAGGATTTGAGTACTGACAGGAGATCCTGCTGGATTACTGGAATGGGGTCACTGTAGCAAAGTTTGTAGGTGGAAGTGTCTGACAGCTGGCGGAGTCTCCCACCAGGTAATCCCTGCGGTTCAGAACAACAGTGGTGGAGCCTCTGTCTGCAGGTAGGATTATAATGTCGGGATCAGTTTTTAGATGGTGGACTGCAGTTCTTTCTGCAGATGTAAGGTTAGTTTGCATGTTGAGGGATTTGGGGAATGATGGTGAGGCAAGCTTTGAGGTTGAGAAAATCTGGAAAGTTAACCGGAGGTGGTTAGGGGCAGTGTGGATGGATCTCTGTTGGATGGAGGAGTGAACTGAGTTAGGCAAGGTTCAATATTGGTGTTTGGTTGAGTCTGATTGGTCAGGTTGGAGGCCAAAAAGTGTTTCCACTGCAGGGAACAGGAGAAGGAGAGGACATCATAACAAGTACTGCATGATTGAATTTGGGAGTGGGATAAAAGGTGAGGTCATTGGAAAGGACTGATATTTCTGTGGGGCTTATGCTTCTATGCATAGCAGGAGAATCTTGCGGATGGAGAGAAGGTACAGAAAGGAGGTTTGGGATTGGTTGATTCATTTTGCAGGACTATGTTGGTCAGGGCTAAGGATTGGCAGAATTTTTACAGGTGGAGGTCATTGTGGAAGGAGGGGTGGCAGCCAGAGGTGGGTAATTTGATGGTAAGGCCATTAGGGGGGATTCCATGAGCCAAACAACAATGGAGGAACAGTATGTGGGACTGGGATCTGGTTAGGGATAACGAGACTTTTCTGTATTGACGCAAATGGAAGGAGCAAGGATCCATGTTGGTGGAAAAATGCGAAAAATAACTTCCAAAACATTTTGCAAAAATAGACCCAAATACATGTGAAAATATACAAAAAGGGTGAAATGAATGCAAAAGGGGGAATCAAGACGAAATCTGAGGGAGTCAACGATAGTGAAACACAAAAACTCGCCAAAATGTGGTTTGCAGGTCTGAGTGTGGATAAGAGTGAAGAAGGGGGATGGCAGATGCGACTGGATGGCGGAATTATTGGGTGCGAACTGGGATAGAATGGAGAAAGTGTCGGGGGTGGAGAGGGTTTGTGGGATGAGATACAATATTGTATGGTGCTGGAAACATGTGGGAATAAATATGCAAAAATATGTGAAGTGGTACAGAGAGAGTGATCAATTATAAAGAGCATGCAGTGCAGTTTGTAAGGCGACAAGAGAAATATACAAAAGAAGAGAAAGAGGATGAACATTGAGTATAGTGATGTAAAAAAAAATAGTAAGAAGGGAGAAAAGCAGCGGGTTAGGATCAAAGAAAAGCCATCACGAAAAAATGAAACAATGGAAAATCCAGGATGTACTGACACAATATTCTGAGAAGGAAAGTTGCTACTCATCATATAGCAGAGATGCTAAGTCGCAGGTAGGCACAACAAAAAGATTTCCACACTTAAAGCTTTCAACCAATGGCCTTTGTCAACAATAGACACACATATGTGCACACTCACACTCACAGAAATGCAACTCTCACACACGACTGCAGTCTCAGGCAACTCAAACCACACTGCGAGCAGCAGAACAAGTGCATAATGGGAGTGGTGACTGGGTGGAGGAAAGGAGGAGGCTGGGGCAGAGAGGGGGAGGGACAGTATGGTGGGGATGGTGGACAGTGAAATGCTGCAGGTTGGGCGGTGGGCAGGGGAGAGGTGGGGAGGGGGGAGGGAGTAGTGGAAAAGAAATAGAGACAAATAAGTAGAAAAATAAAATAAATAAAAAAGACTGGGTGTGGCGGTGGAATGACGGTTGTGTAATTCTGGAATGGGATCAGGGAAGGGGCTGGATGGGAGAAGACTGTGACAGACAAAGAAGTTTGAGGCCAGTAGGGTTACGGGAACATAGGATGTATTGCAGGGAAAGCTCCACCTCCACAATTCCGAAAAGCTGGTGTTGGTGGGAAGGATCCATATGGTACAGGCTGTGAGATAGTAATTGAAATTAAGAATATCATGTTTGGCAGCATGTTCAGCAAGAGGGTAGTCCATTGGCCACACGCTTTAAGTGTGAAAATCTTTTTGTTGTGCCTATCTGCGAGTCAGTATCTCCTCTATGTGGTGAGTAGCAACTTTCCTTCTCAGAATATTGTTACATGTAGAATTTGATGGACTAAATAAATTAATTAATTAGTTAACATTCTCATGACCACTGCTGCCAGTGATCATGTACAGTGGCTACATTCCTGCCAAGTCTTTCTGAAATACTGCAGTAGGAACATCCAGCTAATTGTAGTGATATTACACAACCTTGTTCAGAATCAGTGAGGTGTTGATAAATGGCATCTTTGTTGCCTTAAGGGCATTCTTGAATAACATCAACTCACCATGTTCAATCTCAAACGTATCTAATGCTCATGACCATTATAGCATGTATTTTAGGCAAACCTGATTTTCATCCCCACAGTTGTCCTACTAGCGTTACGCTACGTGACTGGCATGAAATCTGAATAGAAATTATTTTTTAGACCTAGAAACATCCTAAAAACTTTCATTATGCCACACAACTCCTTCTCGGTGTTGCAATTTATCTATTCCCTCCCTCCCCCACCCCCTCCTCCACACCCCTGGCACTGTATTTCCACATCCTCAGAACACTGTCGGAGTTTACTTTCCGCCCTTTGTGAATGTAAACACAATTAAAAACCTGGTAGAAGATGCAGTGAATCAACATGATACTTGCAGGAATCACTCAGATAATAATCCCACTGAATTTTGATGCTGCAAATTGTAGTTAGACATGTGGGCCTGGATTCAGCTACAGACATCAATACTGCGTCTGACACCACTTGTAATGGCCTGTCAGCTGCTTAATGTCTCAACAAGAAAACATCACTAAAGAAACATAGATTTTATTAGTGAATACACTACAACAATCATAATGACACTCTGTGGTGGTAATGCTCTCCAAGATGTCTGTTGAAGACAATGGATGTGGAGGCAATGAGGTAAGCAGGTAGCCCGTGGTATCGGGAAGCTTGCTCTGTCACTCACCTATGGAAATGGTGATGCGAGCAATTCAGCAAGAATGTGACATAAGTTAAGTGTGGTGAGCTAGGCCACCACACAGGGTTCACCAATTGGCATCAGATTCCACTGTGGGTCCCACAAGGAAGACAGCTCTCAGCAGTAGACCTCGACCTTGCAAGTGGAGGTAGACAGCGATGGTATACTGGCACAAGAGAAGGTGGTTGGGTGGCTGCACTGCCCCAGTTTTGAACAGCAGTCCTCCAAGGTAGGAGGCTCGCAGTGACTGGAAGTATACCAGGACGTTGCCTACGGGCTGGAAGGTGCTAAGTCCACAATATCAGACTCTGGTAAGTCAGCAGAAGGCCTGCAGGTAGTGGAGCCATATCTCATGATGGCAGCTTGTAAATTCATATCAACTCATATTCTGACGTGGACCTCTCCTTGAAGTTTGCAGCTCCCAGACTTCATGCATTTATTTAAAAGTCAGGGGTGTCTATATGGGGTTGATGTGCACAAATTTTTCCAAGGCACCGATTCCCATCACATAGCCCCAACACAGCCTATGGCTCGGGCATGGAATTATCAGGACACCACACTACAATGGTTCTGTCTTTTTGTCGTGCCAGTGTTACTACAACACTGGTCCCTCACCTGACCTGGCAGTTTAGTAATTGTTCAGCATTATAGCAGCTGTTCTTTTTGTATCAGCAGGCCACCCCTGATATAGCAGTGTATTGTTGGCTGCAGTCCAATCTGTAGTCAGTACGGTTTCAGAAAATCTCATTCTTGTGAAATATAACTGTTTCTTTATTCAAACAAAGTAACGAAAGCTATCAACAGAGAATCAGATTTATTCTATTTTTCTACATTTTGTATGGATTTTAACACTGCTCCTCACAAGTGATTTCTAACCAAATTGTGTGCATATGAAGTATTGTCTCAGCTGTGCAACTGGATTCATGACTTCTTTTCAGAAAGGTTGCAGTTCATAGTAACTTTTTAAGTCATCAAGTAAAGCAAAGTGATATCTAGCATTCTCCAAATAAGTGTTACAGGCACTCTGCTGTTCCTGATCTACAAAAACGATTTAGGAAGCATCTGAGCAACCCTCTTAGACTGTTTGCACATAATACTGTCATATACCAACTAGTAAAATCATCAAAAGATCCAAACTTCAACTGCAAAATGAATTCATCAAAATATCTGTAGGGTCCAAAAAGTGCCAATTGCCTCTAAATAATGAAACGAGTGAGGTCATCCACCTGACTACCCAAAAAGGATCCTTTAAGTTTCTGACACAGAAATCTAAAGGCTGTCAATTCAACTGAATATCTAGGGATTCAAATCACAAACACCTTAAACTTGAAATGATCAAGCAGAGAATGTTGTGGGGTATGTGAAACAATCTGTGTTTTATTGGCAGAACACTTAGAAGATGCAAGAAATGTACTAAAGACACTGCCTACATTATGCTTGTCCATCCTCTTGTGGTGTATTGCTGTATGGTACGGGACAAGATACGGTTGACAGAGGACACCAAAGTTCATAGAATGGCAGCTCGTTTACAGAGGACAGCAAAGTTAATACAATGGCTGATCATTTTGTATTATCATGAAATAAGGGAAAGAGCAAAATGGGTCTGATACATGAGTTGGGGTGGCAATCACTAACACTGGCATTTTCCATTGAAGTCAGATCTCTTCACCAGATTTCAATCACCAACTTTCTCCTCCAAGTGTGTAAATATTTTATTGGTGCTCACTTACAGAGAGGCAAATGATTATCACAATGAAATAGAGAAATCACCGCTAGCATAGAAGATTTAAGTGTTCATTTGTCCCGTGTACTATTCAAGTGTGGAACAGTAGACCAGTAATCTGAAGGTGGTTTAATGAAGCACCTGCAAATCACTCAACTGTGAATTACAGAGTAGTGATGTAGATGTAAACTCCTGC
This sequence comes from Schistocerca gregaria, assembly GCF_023897955.1. Taxonomy (NCBI): domain Eukaryota; kingdom Metazoa; phylum Arthropoda; class Insecta; order Orthoptera; family Acrididae; genus Schistocerca; species Schistocerca gregaria. Next base: position 797,650,551 of record NC_064921.1, on the reverse strand, counting down.
CTTACACAAACCTAGATCATGCTTTACAGGCCCTAAAAAGACATTAATCTTAGATGGTGGTCAAAAAACACACTTCACATTATGTTTATACAGAATGTGACCAAATCTGTTGGAGATTTTAACTGCTTAAGGCAGAAAGGTCATAGATTTAGTTGCCACTTCATTATTTTCATCATTCACTTGATTCCTGAGTTATTGACTGAGCAGCATGTCTGCCTTGTCTTTCACTATAACCTGTCTACCAAAAGTTGATTTCAAGGTGTGCTAATTCATCTGACAAACTACCAGGGTCTGAGATGGTATGGGTCCTATTAACCAAGGTATGCAGACACCTTCATGCTGACTTGGATGGTTTAAGTTTCAGCCTCAAGAAACACATCAGTGGGAGTTGGGATCCTATTAACACCATGTTCTGTGTGTAAAAAATTGGTCACATTTGGTTGTGTGGGTGGCATTACTTGTTTAGGTGTGTGAGATGTCTATCTGCATATGTCTAGTGCGGTTCTTGTTCGACATAGCCCCACCTACCGAGGTCTTATATTTCCTTATCCAGTGCTCTGACATTGCATTTGTACCTTGAAAATGCCAGAGTGTTCACTGGTCAAAATACTGATGGTTGTCAAAGATGTTATCGGGTTGAATTCTCTTAAATTGTCTAAAGGTTTCATACACCAGAAATACTGAAGTTTCATGTGTAAAATGCTTTTCAAAATGGTTTCACATTAATTTCATGTACGGTTGTACAGGAGATTGTAACCAATTCAAGCAAAATGGAAATGGAAAATAGTTGGCTTCTTACCACCATAGCAAAAAGAGTTAGACTATTTCCATAAACAAATTTGAAAATAAGTAACATGGTTAGTTTGAGTGGATAGTAGGCATCAGTTACAGGAAGAGAGGTAAAGGAAGTGGTGGTGGCTAAGAATATCCAGAAAAAGGCAACAGGATAATCTACTGAAAAAAAATTCAAAGTTTCAATTACTATTTGATCAAAGTTTTCTTCCCTATTTCATTCAGGATACAACTGTATATTATTCTTACGTCATTCACGTTTGTTGACTATTATCTTCTATGGCAATCCACAAAAACGGGAAAAGTAATAACAATATATGTTGCTGTGCAAGACTTAAGGATGAAAGTAATTTTCGCATCATGTGTCACTGCAAATAAGTAGCTCAATGAAACTTGGACCATACAAAGAAAGAACTTCTATACTATAGTATAGAAAGTAACTGAAAGAAATATGCAATGAGATGAAAAGAAATGACACTTTTATTCAAAGACAACAATTACATTGAAGTTACTACAAGAGACAGGACACGGCTCTCAACAGGGTATGTTATCACCACAGATGGAAATGCGTTCTTGGCAATATGCTCCCATTCTGGCCGCAAGATTGGTAGGAAGTTTCTGTTTTAGGAGTTTCAGTCCTTCACCAGTATGGTAGACAACTGCTGGATGGTTGTTGGTGCATCTGGACATGCTGCTCATCTCCCAACTGCTTCCCACACATGCTTGATGGGATTTAAGTCAGGAGAATGGGCAGAGGAGTCAATTTGCCAAACATCCTCTCATTTAAAGAGCTCCTCCACCTGCACTGTTGAATATGGTGGTGAAATATAACCCATAAAAATTAGGTCATTGCTGAATGAACTCATGAAAAGGCAAAAATTGGGAAGGAGTAAAGTGTCAAAACAATGTTGACCCATGAAAGTTAGGTCATTGCTGAATGAACCCATGAAAAGCAAAAATTGGGAAGGAGTAAAGTGTCAAAACAATGTTGACTAGTAAGAGTACCATTTTCAAAGATGTGGAGGCCAGTATACCGATGCAACATCATGACTCATCACAACAAACCACCTGGACCACCAGAATGATCATGTTCGACATTGTTCTTGGGTGCATCACATGGTACCCCTAGTAATATGAGGGAATACCCAGCATTGTCAAACATGATCGTTTTGGTGGTTCAGGTGTTAAGGTGTGGGGAGGTGTAAGCTGCATGGGCATACTGACCTCCAAATATTTGTACATGATACTCACTGGTCAATGTTATTGTGACACAATACTCCTTCCCCATTTGTTTCTTTTCAGGCTTTCATTAGGTTATGATTTTATTTTTATGGATGAAAATGTGCAACCACATTGAGCATTACAGGTAGAGGAATTCTTGGAATGAGAGGATACTTGTCAAATGTAATGGCCTGTCCATTCTCCCCAACTTAAATCCCACCAAGCACATGAGGTATGCATTGGGGAGACATATTGTAGCTCATCCATATGTAGCAACAACCATCACCAAGTAGTTGTCGACTAGGCTGGTGGAGGAATGGAACACCCTACTACAAAAACCCTTACCATCCCTGTGGACAGTATGGCAGAATGTTACAGAGCAAGCATTGCTGTCCATGATCACACACCCTATTAAAAACCATGTCTGAACCCTTTACAATGTCAAAGGGACCACCATAAGTCACAGTGATTTCAGTATGATTATTGTCTTTGTATAAAAGTGTCATTTCTGTTTGTCTTATTCGATATTTCTTTCAGTTACATTTAGCAGTTTGTTCTACGTATGGTATGAAGTTACGTTTAACTATATTACTTGGCAGTGACACATCATGCAAAAGTTACTTCTGTCCTTAGGTTTTGCAATTCAGTGTATTAACAGCTTTAGTTACTGTTCAAAATAAAGATAGCCAAATTTGCAGGACACAGCAATTTTTAAGAGTGATCTTTTGTGAAATGTTTTGTAGTGCTCTGCAATGAAATGTTTTGTAGTTCTCTGTTTTGTAATGCTTTGTAGTGAAGTACATGTACAGTTTACTTACTGTACAGGTGATTATGAAGAAAGAATGAAAAGTACAACAAATAGACAACAGAAGACAGAAATACACAAAAATTAAAAATATGATCATGAAACAATTGATCTGTCTATGAAACCTGCTAAAAATTTATACAGGGGTGAAGAAATAGGTGACATGTAAGTTAAAGCTGTATAACTCTTGAAATAGCCAAATTATTTAAATTCATGACAAAGAATTTTTCTAAGAATGTCACTCACCTCGGATTTCTTTGCCAAACTTTTTGCATTCCTGATCCATGTTTTCTACATCAATTTTCTTCCATGGTGTAGTCTTCCAGTCATCTATGTATGACCTCACAATGTATATATAGTCCCATAAAGTCTGTTTGAATGAATAATATTTTAATTAGATTTAAATATCTAACCAACAATTATGATACAAAGATCAAACTTAATAGCATTTGCATGTAAACGTATGGTAACATATTGTCCCCCACCCTCTACCCGACAGTTTCCACACCCTCTGTCCTATCATCTCCTCCCCATTCTCATTTCCCACCTTGTTTATTTGCAGCCTTCTGCCAATACGCCCACCGGTCTTTCCCCACTCCTCTCCTTTTTTGCTCCTTTTTTCTGCACCTCCTTCCCTCAAAATCTCCTGACACTGTGCCTGTTGTCACTCTAGTCCCTGCACACTTCACCAGACAATGTATGTTCCCTCTTCCCTCCCATACACTACTATCCCTTCCCCTTCTCCTTCCCCTTCCCCTCCTCCTTCCCCACCCTCTCCAGATTGCTGCTTTCATGTCACGTGATCATGTGATGCTTCATTCTGGGCTGAAACTTTGGAGTTAGTGATCATGTGTGCATGAGGTGTGGTTCCTTGTGTGTGTGTGTGTGTGTGTGTGAGAGAGAGAGAGAGAGAGAGAGAGAGAGAGAGAGAGAGAGAGAGAGAGAGAGAGAGAGAATGGTGTTTGTGTGTGTGTGTCTTTTACTGACGAAGGCTGTGGCTGAAAACTATATGTGGGTGTCTTTTAATAGTGCCTGTCTGCAACTTGATGTGTCTTCTTTACAGTAAGTAACAATCTGTCTCTTCCTACAATGTTAATACAAATGTAGTGTTTTTTTTTCCTCCCAATTGTACAAATCACCTTCAGCAACTTGACCAAGGCATTACAAGAGACCTGAAACAAAAATACAGGAAGATGCTTGTATAGAAAACACTGGCCTGTCTTCATGCTATGTTGAGAAAAGTTACAATCTTGAACACTATGCATTTTGTAAGAAGTGCCTGGGATTCCATGCAAGAAAGTACAATCTCAAAGTGTTTTAAGAAGGCTGGCTTTCATCAAATACTTACAAAAGACATCATGGCAGAAAATGAAGAAATTGCATGGGAGCAAATAATGAAGCAAGAAGAAAACACTGATTACCTTAGCTTCGATGTTGAATGTGATTAAGTTGTTGCCATCTGTCAGTCAATGAAAACTGATGAAGTCTTGTAGAAACAGATGACAGAGAAAAATGAAGAAAGTGAAAATGAGGATGAACCAGAACCTTTGCTGGTTCCTATAATTTCGAAAATTGTTGAAATAATGGACACAGCACATTAACAACAAGGATTGTTTGATAAGTTTAGTAAAAAAGCAAGAATTTTCTAATTTCCTGCCTGATGTCTGCAGGTTATAGAACTTTGCAGCAGAATATATCCCAGATATAAATGCATAGTCTATAAGGAAATAGGTTTTACTTTAATACTGGTTTTGTGATTTAATCTGCTGCCACATACAGGTGGCTTTTTAAAGGCAGTGATCCTGTTGGTCATTGGTTGTGCGAACTCACGCAGGCAAGACCTGTGCAGATATGTGGAATATCAGTCACCACTGAAAGTTCCTCACAAGTTTTCATGCAACAGGTCTAAGGACTTTTAAAATTTCTGTAAGATTTCATGGACTTGGAAGAAAGGTTTACTACCATATATTTTTCAGAATTCACAGAATTCAACTCTGAAATGCAATGTGATGTTCAGAATTTATTAAATTCTTGAATGAGTTCACAAATCCCTCTGTCATTGCACACACAGTATTTAAGCAAATGTAAAATAAACATTTTTACTAGTCAAACAGTATCCACACTTTGTTAAAGACATTTCTTTTTTGCCAGCCATATCTTTCCCGCAATCAAATCAATTATCAGGAAGTTAGTACAACAATAATTGGGCCTAGTGACTGGTACGGGGTCTCCTTCTACTCACCAATTTAGCCAACCAACTTTAAAATGAGCCACACACTTCATTAATCCATTTTAACATCCAATGCTCATTGTGTGCAGAGAGTGATACAGTCACATATTGACTTCACCAAGTAGAAATTTTGTCTAAGTCTTTGTGCACTTCCTTACTACTGCCAGTGCTGATATTTTTCTGTAGACAACCGAGTCATCAGCGCACAACAAACTGCCACAGATGAATTTCTTGTTTACGAGACTGCCGTATAACTAGCGATTAGTGTCCTATCCCCAGGTAAACTAAGAGAAAGAAAATCCACAGAGAAAATCTCAGTTGAGCCATATTTCTACTACATTATCCAAAAACGTGTTGGTATGTGACAAAGTTTTCACAGAGAAGACACGTCAAGTTGCTGACAGGCACGATTAACACACACACACACACACACACACACACACACACACACACACACACACACACACACACACACACACACAACACCCATGCATAAGCAAGCACACCTGATGCACACATGATGACCAATTCCAGCATCTTGGGCCAGAATGCCAGTCCGAGATCCTGAAGTTGGTAGTCATGTGTGTGTGAGGTGTGTGTGTGTGTGTGTGTGTGTGTGTGTGTGTGTGTGTCTTTAGTGGCAAAGGCTGTGGCCGAAAGCTACATGTGAGTGTCTTTTAATCATGCCTGTCTGCAACTTGATGCATATTCTTTACAGTAAGTAGCTATCTATCTGTCCCTACATTGTTGATATTTCTACCTGGAGTTTACATTGATTAGACTTTCAAAGATTTTATTGTACTAGATTAGATTACATTTAGTTTCATTCCAACTGATCCGTAGTGAGGAGGTAATCCAAGATGTGGAACATGTCAGAAAAACAATAATAAATGACACAAGTATTTACAACTAAAACAAGTGAAGTAATGTACCTTCCACAGGTGCCAAGTGGAACTACGTGTTGCTCAAGATACAATGGGCAATAAAAAGAACATGCACTATAATTCCATTGTCATTCCCAATTTTCTATTTCTAGAAATTTACTATGCAATCTGGAATACTTACAGGATATTATCATAATACTGTACAAGATATACAGCAAACTTTAAAATATATTGCACAACAGTAAAGCAATGTACTGGATTTAACTTATCTAATAAAATATGAATGTTTCTGAGTAGTAATCAGTGATACTTCTATATATGATAATGTGTTACGATTAACATAAAAACCACACACACACCTTTAACATTTTTATTTCTTTGCAACATGTCCTAAGTTGCTTGTATTCAGGGACTGTCACTTCAAATAATGATGCCTGTTCCTGGAGCACTGTCATTTGCTCTTCCATTTCTGTAATTATGGTATGTGTAACATCCATTAAAGTGTATGCATCATCACAGCCATACCTAAAATCATTTGCAATGTAAATGAGTATGTCTGTGTAAAATATATCGTATTCCATTTAGAAGTTTAACATGACACTTGGGAGTTAGTTAAGTGTTTCACACATTAAATTCACAATATATCATGATATGGAATATATCAACAGAACAAACATAGCACACTTACATACAACTTTCAAAAAAATATACAAAAAAAAAAAAAAAAAGGATTATACCATGACATGCTGGTAATTTACGAATCGATTTTTTTAATGATTAATTATCTCTCTTCAAGAACTTCTTTAAGATACAGAAGGAGTCGTTATGGAGAAACATCCTTGATCTATATTTGAAAACACGTCTGCCATCTGTCAGACATTTTCTCTCATAGGTAGATTGTCAAAGACTTTTATAGCTGCATATTTCATCCCTTTCTGTGCCCAAGTTACATCTACATCTACATCTACATCTACATCTACATCTACATCCGTACTCCGCAAGCCACCTGACGGTGTGTGGCGGAGGGTACCCTGAGTACCTCTATCGGTTCTCCCTTCTATTCCAGTCTCGTATTGTACGTGGAAAGAAGGATTGTCGCTATGCTTCTGTGTGGGCTCTAATCTCTCTGATTTTATCCTCATGGTCTCTTCGCGAGATATACGTAGGAGGGAGCAATATACTGCTTGACTCTTCGGTGAAGGTATGTTCTCAAAACTTCAACAAAAGCCCGTACCGAGCTACTGAGCGTCTCTCCTGCAGAGTCTTCCACTGGAGTTTATCTATCATCTCCGTAACGCTTTCGCAATTACTAAATGATCCTGTAACGAAGCGCGCTGCTCTCCGTTGGATCTTCTCTATCTCTTCTATCAACCCTACCTGGTGCGGATCCCACACTGCTGAGCAGTATTCAAGCATTGGGCGAACAAGCGTACTGTAACCTACTTCCTTTGTTGTCGGATTGCATTTCCTTAGGATTCTTCCAATGAATCTCAGTCTGGCATCTGCTTTACCGACGATCAACTTTATATGATCATTCCATTTTAAATCACTCCTAATGCGTACTCCCAGATAATTTATGGAATTAACTGCTTCCAGTTGCTGACCTGCTATTTTGTAGCTAAATGATAAGGGACCTATCTTTCTATGTATTCGCATCACATTACACTTTGCTACATTGAGATTCAATTGCCATTCCGTGCACCATGCGTCAATTCGCTGCAGATCCTCCTGCATTTCAGTACAATTTTCCATTGTTGCAACCTCTCGATACACCACAGCATCATCTGCAAAAAGCCTCAGTGAACTTCCGATGTCATCCACCAGGTCATTTATGTATATTGTGAATAGCAACGGTCCTATGACACTCCCCTGCGGCACACCTGAAATCACTCTTACTTCGGAAGACTTCTCTCCATTGAGAATGACGTGCTGCGTTCTGTTATCTAGGAACTCCTCAATCCAATCACACAATTGATCTGATAGTCCGTATGCTCTTACTTTGTTCATTAAACGACTGTGGGGAACTGTGTCAAACGCCTTGCGGAAGTCAAGAAACACGGCATCTACCTGTGAACCCATGTCTAAGGCCCTCTGAGTCTCGTGGACGAATAGCGCGAGCTGGGTTTCACACGATCGTCTTTTTCGAAACCCATGCTGATTCCTACAGAGTAGATTTCTAGTCTCCAGAAAAGACATTATACTCGAACATAATACGTGTTCCAAAATTCTACAACTGATCGACGTTAGAGATATAGGTCTATAGTTCTGCACATCTGTTCGACGTCCCTTCTTGAGAACGGGGATGACCTGTGCCCTTTTCCAATCCTTTGGAACGCTTTGCTCTTCTAGAGACCTACGGTACACCGCTGCAAGAAGGGGGGCAAGTTCCTTCGTGTACTCTGTGTAAAATCAAACTGGTATCCCATCAGGACCAGCGGCCTTTCCTCTTTTGAGCGATTTTAATTGTTTCTCTATCCCTCTGTCGTCTACTTCGATATCTACCATTTTGTCAACTGTGCGACAATCTAGAGAAGGAAGCACAGTGGAGTCTTCCTCTGTAAAACAGCTTTGGAAGAAGACATTTAGTAATTCGGCCTTTAGTCTGTCATCCTCTGTTTCAGTACCATTTTGGTCACAGAGTGTCTGGACATTTTGTTTTGATCCACCTACCGCTTTGACATAGGACCAAAATTTCTTAGGATTTTCTGCCAAGTCAGTACATAGAACTTTACTTTCGAATTCATTGAAAGCCTCTCGCATAGCCCTCCTCACACTACATTTCGCTTCACGTAATTTTTGTTTGTCTGCAAGGCTTTGGCTATGTTTATGTTTGCTGTGAAGTTCCCTTTGCTTCCGCAGCAGTTTTCTAACTCGGTTGTTGTACCACGGTGGCTCTTTTCCATCTCTTACGATCTTGCTTGGCACATACTCATCTAACGCATATTGTACTATGGTTTTGAACTTTGTCCACTGATCCTCAACACTATCTGCACTTGAGACAAAACTTTTGTGTTGAGCCGTCAGGTACTCTGTAATCTGCTTTTTGTCTTCCTACCTTTTTTAATATTTCTATTTACGGCTGAAATCATCGACGCAGTAACCGCTTTATGATCGCTGATTCCCTGTTCTGCATTAACTGATTCAAATTGTTCGGGTCTGTTTGTCACCAGAAGGTCTAATATATTATCCCCACGAGTCGGTTTTCTGTTTAACTGCTCAAGGTAGTTTTGAGATAAAGCACTTAAAAATATTTCACTGGATTCTTTGTCCCTGCCACCCGTTATGAACGTTTGAGTCTCCCAGTCTATATCCGGCAAATTAAAATCTCCACCCAGAACTATAACATAGTGGGGAAATCTACTCGAAATATTTTCCAAATTATTCTTCAGGTTCTGAGCCACAACAGCTGCTGAGCCCGGGGGCCTATAGAGACATCCAATTACCATGTCTGAGCCTGCTTTAACCGTGACCTTCACCCAAATCATTTCACAATTCGAATCTCCGTCAATTTCCTTCGATACTATTGCACTTCTTATCGCTATAAACACGCCTCCCCCTTCACTGTCCAGCCTATCTCTGCGGTATACATTCCAATCAGAGTTTAGGATTTCATTACTGTTTACATCTGGTTTCAGCCAACTTTCTGTTCCTAGTACTATATGGGCGTTGTGACCGTTTATTAATGAGAGCAGTTCTGGGACCTTTCTATAGACGCTCCTGCAGTTTACTATTAGCACATTAATATTGTTATTCCTTGTTGCATTTTGCCTACTCCTGCCTTGCCGCGTCTCAGGAGGCGTCTTGTCGGGCCTAGGGAGGGAATTCTCTAACCTAAAAAAACCCCATGTGCACTCCACACGTACTCCGCTACCCTCGTAGCCGCTTCCGGCGTGTAGTGCACGCCTGACCTATTCAGGGGGATCCTACATTTCTCCACCCGATAGCGGAGGTCGAGAAATTTGCACCCCAGCTCTCCGCAGAATCGTCTGAGCCTCTGGTTTAAGCCTTCCACTCGGCTCCAAACCAGAGGACCGCGATCGGTTCTCGGAACGATACTACAAATAGTTAGCTCTGATTCCACCCCGCGAGCGAGGCTTTCCACCTTCACCAACTCCGCCAACCGCCTGTACGAACTGAGGATGACCTCTGAACCCAGACGGCAAGAGTCATTGGTGCTGACATGAGCAACAATTTGCAGTCGGGTGCACCCAGTGCTCTCTATCGCCGCCGGTAGGGCCTCCTCCACATCTCGGATGAGACCCCCCGGCAAGCAGACAGAGTGAACACTGGCCTTCTTCCCCGACCTTTCCGCTATTTCCCTAAGGGGCTCCATCACCCGCCTAACGTTGGAGCTCCCAATAACTAATAAACCCCTCCCCCCGTGTGCCTGCTTGGACCTTGCTGAAGGAGCAGCCACATGTCCACTCACAGGCAGAGCGGGCGATGCCACACGGCCAGCCTCCACATTGACCCTCCGCCTCGTGCGCCGCGAACGCCGCTGAACCCGCCACTCCCCTTGGGGAGAGGGTGGTCCAACCGCGCCCGGTACCCGCGAAGATGTCTCGACAGCAGGGACAGTGGGTGAAGCATCTAACACCTGGGGTGCACCATGCGACGCACCAGACTCCCCACTGCCGCTACACTCCGAGGCAGCAGCCTGAAGACGGCTGACCGCGGCCATCAACACGCTCAGCTGTTCGCGAAGAGTGGCCAGCTCCTCCTGCGCCCGTACACAGCAGCCACACATCCTAGCCATCCTAAGAAATCAATTTACTATAGAGTGTTAATCAGCTTTTAACTAGACTGCTAATTCACTAAAGGCGGTTGATTATTGACTAAACTGTGATTGCTAACCACTTCTTGTAGAAACAAGGAAAATAGCACTACCTGTCTCTGGACGGTATTGAAAACAAACACTAGCACTACTAGCACTATGGCTGACTAAAGGGACTCTCTGACTGTATTCAAAACAAACACGAGATCTATGGAACACTTAATAGCACTCTACTATTAAAGCTTCCTAAAAGCAAAAACACGCAGAAGAAGAAGTGACAAGTAAGAAAAATACAGATAATACTTAAATTAAGTTAGCTCGCTGCACAGCAGACGTGAAGCAGACGGCGGTTAGGGCGACACTGACACTACTGGCACTATGGCTGACTAAAGGGACTCTCCCTGACTGTATTCAAAACAAACACGAGATCTATGGAACACTTAATAGCACTCTACTATTAAAGCTTCCTAAAAGCAAAAACACGCAGAAGAAGAAGTGACAAGTAAGAAAAATACAGATAATACTTAAATTAAGTTAGCTCGCTGCACAGCAGACGTGAAGCAGACGGCGGTTAGGGCGACACTGACATTAGGTGCATTAAAGGGTAATGCAGAGCATTTTTCCTTCTAATGTTTTAATTCTGGAGGTCTCTGTTACTCTCAAATTTAGATGGAATACTGACAACAAATTTCATAACAGAATAAACATACTGTGAGGCTGTGGTTAACATTCCCTTCAGCGTAAAGAGATACCTGCGAGACATACATATGTGAACCTCATACATGATTCTAATTACCTCTATTTTCTTTTGTGCAATGTATACATCTTGCCAAGATGAGGAGTTATTGCAGAATATTATCTCATAAGACATCAATAATAATTTAAAATCTGCATAATACATTACTTACTGACTTCTATGTTGCCCAAAGATGCAATTCTTCCTATGGCCAAAGTACCTGCACCTAAACATTTTAGCAGGTCTATTACATTGTTCCAATTTACTAGGTGCACAACTCTGATTCTGTCGTTCGCCAATAGGTGGCGACAACGGTAAGTAGTGGTCAAAAGAAAAACATAGCAGAAGTCAGGCAGTTAGCTTGGACCTCAGTCAACACAACCTCATTCAAATATTAGTTGATTTGTGTCTGCATCATAAAGTTGTTCTTGATTGAAAATGTCAGTTTACGAGCCTAATTATCATCATTTGCAGGAGGTGTTACCGTTTAGTTTCAATGTGAAGAAAACAGTGGCTGAGTCTCATCGAATTCTCTCAAGTACATATGGTAAGGGCACTGTTAGTGAAAGAATGTGTCGTGAGTGGTTTCAACGCTTCAAGAACAGTAATTTTAATGTCGTAGACCGGCATAGTGGTGGAAGAGAGAATGTTTTTGAAGATACAGAGTTGGAAGCATTGCTGAGTGAAGACTCTCGTCAAACTCAGGAAGAATTGGCACAATTAGTGGGAGTGACACAGCAAGCTATTTCAAAACGTCTCAAGGCCATGGGCAGGATTCAGAAAGAAGGAACTTGGGTCCTGTGTGAGCTGAAACAAAGAGACGTTCAACGGTGTTTGTGTGTTTGTGAACAGCTGATTCAGAGGCAAAAATGAAAGGGATTTCTGCATCGCACTGTGACCAGGGAAGAAAAATGAGTTCATTACGATAACCCTAAACGCAAAAAATCATGGGGATATCCCGGCCATGCTTCCACATCAACAGCAAATCCGAATATTCATGGCTCCAAGATCTTGCTCTACATTTGGTGGGACTAGCTCAACATTGTGTACTATGAGGTGTTAAAACCAAGTGAAACAATCACAGGTGCTCATTATCGAATGCAATTAATGTATCTGAGAAGAATATTAAAAGACAAATGGCTGCAATACAGCGAGAGGCACGATAAAGTGATTTTGCAGCACAACAACGCTCTAACCCACGTTGCAAAAGAAGTCAAAATGTACTTGGAAACATTACAATGGGAAGTCCTACCCCACACTTTGTATTCTCCAAATATTGCTCCCTCTGACTATCTATGGCGCATAGCCTGGCTGACGAACACTTCCGAACTAATGAAGAAGTCACAAATTGGATCGATTTGTGGATCGCTTCAAAAGATGAACAATTTTTTCGACGCGCAATATGTACACTGCCCGAAAGATGGGAGAAAGTAGTGGCCAGCAATGGAAAATACTTTGAATGATATATGTGTAACCAATTTGTTTTGTTAAAGCCTCAAATGTTGCGAGAAAAAACGGTGGAAGCAAAATTGTACACCTTGTAAGTTTTCATCAATATGCACAGCTATGAACTTACTATTTTCTAGCATCTTTATTACTTCTTGCTGCTATACCATGTTAAAGGAGGTGGAATATTCCCCCCCCCCCCCCCCCCCCCCCTGCTATGCACTGTGAAGTGCATAGCAGATGGTACATTCCGATGTAAAAGTTACTAGGACTTTTTCCATTCCTTCCACGTGTGGATTGTGGGAAAAATGACTATTTAAATGCCTCTGTTTCTGCTGAAATTATTCTATTCTTATCCCCACAATCCCTGTGGGAGCATCATATAGAGGGTTTTAGTTTATACCCAGTATGATCATTTAAAGCCAGTTCACGAAACATCGTTAGCACACCTTCTTGGGATAGTTTTGCAACATTTTCAAGAGTCTTTCAGTTCAATTCTTTCAATATCTCTGTGAAACCCTCTCACTGATCAAACAAACGTGTGACCATTCATGCTGCCCTTCTCTGTATATGTATATGTTCAAAATCCCCTCTTGTCCTATTTGGTAGAGTCCACTCACATGATCGATACTGTAGGATGGGTTGCATGACTGATTTATAAGCAGTCACATTTGTAGACTGATCGTATTTTCCTAGTATTTTACCAATAAACCAAAGTCTGCTACCTGATTTACCAATGACTGAGCCTATGTGATCATTCCACTTCATGTCACTATTAAGTGTTACATACAAGCATTTGTACGTTTACAGATTCCAACTGTGACTTACTAATATTATATTCACAGTGTACTATGTAGTATTTTGTTTTTATTTTTGTTTTGCGAAGTGCACAATTTTAAATTTCTGAACATTTAAAGCAAGCTGCCAATCATTGCACCACTTTGAAATCTTGTCAAGGTCTGACTGAATATTTGTGGAGCTTTTTTCAGACTGTTATTTCATTGTAGATATTTGCATCATCTGCAAAAAGTCTGAGGTAACTACTAATATTGTCCACAAGGTCATTAAAATACAACACGGGACCCAACACGTTTCCCTGTAGTACAACCGAAGTTGCTTCTCCATCTGTTGATGACTCTTCCTCCAAGAAAACATGCTTCATCTTCCCTACCAATAAATCTTCATTCCAGTCACTTATTTGATTGTGTAAATCATGGAATTCTTTTAGATAAGCTAAATCATTATGGTTTGAGTGGGGCAGTGCACAAATGGTTTAATTCATACTTAACTGGAAGAATGCAGAAAGTTGAAATAAGTGGTTCGTGTAATGTTAAAACAGCTGATTCCTCAAACTGGGGTGCTATCAAGCACGGGGTCCCACAGGGTTCGGTCTTAGGTCCTTTACTGTTCTTGATATACATTAATGACTTACCATTCCACATTGATGAAGATGCAAAGTTAGTTCTTTTTGCTGATGATACAAGTATAGTAATAACATCCAAAAACCAAGAACTAAGTGATGTAATTGTAAATGATGTTTTTCACAAAATTATTAAGTGGTTTTCAGCAAACGGACTCTCTTTAAATTTTGATAAAACACAGTATATACAGTTCCGTACAGTAAATGGCAAAACTCCAGTAATAAATATAGAATTTGAACAGAAGTCTGTAGCTAAGGTAGAATTTTCAAAATTTTTAGGTGTGTCCATTGATGAGAGGTTAAACTGGAAGCAACACATTGATGGTCTGCTGAAACGTCTGAGTTCAGCTACGTATGCTATTAGGGTTATTGCAAATTTTGGTGATAAGAATCTCAGTAAATTAGCTTACTATGCCTACTTTCATTCACTGCTTTCGTATGGCATCATATTCTGGGGTAATTCATCGTTGAGTAGAAAAGTATTCATTGCACAAAAACGTGTAATCAGAATAATTGCTGGAGCCCACCCACGGTCATCCTGCAGACATCTATTTAAGGATCTAGGGATCCTCACAGTAACCTCACAGTATATATATTCCCTTATGAAATTTGTTGATAATAATCCAACCCAATTCAAAAGTAATAGCAGTGTGCATACCTATAACACCAGGAGAAAGGATGATCTTCACTATGCAGGGTTAAATCTGACTTTGGCACAGAAAGGGGTAAATTATGCTGCCACAAAAGTCTTTGGGCACCTACCAAACAGCATCAAAAGCCTGACAGATAGCCAACTAACATTTAAAAATAAATTAAAAGAATTTCTAGATGACAACTCCTTCTACTCATTGGCTGAATTTTTAGATATAAAGTAAGTAAAAAAAAAAAAAACACTTAATCATTAGTGTCATGCAATATTTTGTGTAATGTAATTTCTTGTACAGACATCTTTTATTAACCTGACACGTTCCACATCATTACGAAGTGTCGTATTCATGATCTATGGAACAAGTATTAATCTAATCTAATCTAATCTAATTTCATTTGATACTCCATATGATCATACTTTTGACAATAAGCATAGGTGTCGCACTGAGTCAAATGCTTTTTATGCATCTACCTGACTGCCTTGATCCATGGATTTTAGAATGCGATAAAAGTGTGAGATGGATTATGCAATGTTTTTTGATTTGATGTGGGTTCGTTTGCCGGACATCATTCTATTTACAATGCCTCATTACGTTTGGGCTCAGAGTATGTACTAAGATGCTACAACAAATCAATGTCAAGGATACTAAGTAGTTGTTTTGTGGATCACTTATACCATTCATCTTGTAAATGGGTGTGACCTGTGCTTTCTTCCTAATACTGGGCACAGTTTTTTGTTTGAGGAATCTGTAATAGATTATAGTTAGAACAGGGGCTAACTCAACCACAGATTCAATACAGAAACTAACAGGGATTCCATCGGGCCCTGGAGATTTGTTCAATTTTAACAATTTTGGCTGTTTCTCAACAACACCGACACTAACACATATTTCACTCATCTTCTCAGTGATAATACAATTAAACTGCGGCAATTCTCCAGGGTTTCCTTTGTATGGGAACATTTGAAAACAGAGTACAGTATATCAGCTTTTCCTTTGCTACGCTCAAGTTCAGTTCCTGTCTCATTTGTGTATTACTGGACACCAACTTTGGTGCCATAAACAGTCTTTACATATAATCAGAATTTGTCTGGGTTTTGTGAAAGATCATTTGAGAATACTCTCCTTCAGAATCACTGAAAGCTTCACACATAGCTCTCTTCACAGCCAATCATATTTCATTCAACACTCTCTTATATAGGCTTATGGTTTGTTTCACGCATATTATGTAACAGTCTCTCTTTCTTTAGAAACTTCATTACAGTGACTTTATACCACAGAGAGTCTTTCCATTATGAACTTTTCTGCTGCAATCCAATGCATGGTGAATTATTCTTTTAAACCTGAGCCATAGTTCCTTTACATGCTCCTGCGCTGTGCTGAAAATTTCAAGTTCCTCATTCAGATATGACATTACTGTTTTTTAAACAACAGAAAATCCAGGATGGAATATAACAGTATTATGAAAAGAATAATTGCTACTCACCATATAGCAGAGATGCTGAGTCGCTGATAGGCACAACAAAAAGACTGTCACAAAATGAGGTTTTGGACAACAAGGCCTTTGTCAAAAATAGACAACAGACACACACACATTCAAACAAAAGCAACTCACACACATTTGACCACAGTCTCTGGCAGCTGAAGCCAGACTACAAGCAGCACTGTATGATGGGTGAGGCAACTGGGTGGTGGTAGGGAGGAGACTGCAGCAGGGAGGATAAGGAATAGCGCAGGATAGGGGAGGGCTGCTACTGAGATTGTGCAGACTTGAGGTGGAATGGGTAGGGCAGCTAGGTACAGTCAGGAAGTTATACCGAGGGTGGAGGAGAGAGGGAGGTAATGGAAAAGGAGAGAAGTAAAAAGACTGGGTGCATTGGTGGAATAGAGAGCTGTGTAGTGCTGGAATGGGAACATGGAATGGACTACATAGGTAAGGACAATCACTAATGAAGGCTGAGGCCACCTCATACCTGCATTCTCCTACTAACAGCACTTTACTGTCCCCACCCCTACACTGCTATCCCTTTCCTTCCCTGCCACAGCCTCCTCCTTACCGCCACCTGGTTGCCTCTCCCATCATGTGCTGCTGCTCGTAGTCTTGTTTCAGCTGCCAGAGACTGTGGTCATGTAAGTATGAGTTGTATTTGTGTGTGTGTGTCTGTGTTCTGTTGCCTATTTTTGACACAGGCTTTGTTGGCCAAAAACTCATTTTGTGACAGTCATTTTGCTGTGCCTACCTGTGACTCAGTATGTCCGCTATTTAGTGATTAGTAACTACCTCTTTCATAGTGTGACTACTGTTTTTATCTACGTTACTGAATATACATACCTCTCTACTTGTTTAAGTTGTCCATGTATGTATCCCTGTGGTTATATGATGTGCAGATAGACAAATTACATCAATTTCTTTCTGCCTGCTAAGATCGTGCACACAAATTATTTACTTATATAATTAAATTGTAATTTTGCAAGTATGTGGGCAAGTTATTTGTCCACCTGGGCCTGATACTGAGGAGATATGAATTTGTTGCACACCTGGACACTAGTGGGCCCAGGACACAGAGCGTGCCATGGCCAGCCAGGCTAGTTGTCCATTTCCGCCCCAGGCAAGCTCAGGTGCAGAGACAACGAGTGTGTCACCGAAAACAGGTAAATCCCAGAGCTGGGAATTTGGACAGCTGATAATCATTTTGCCTTTGTCAGAATGTGCCACCGGAAATGGTAGAGTGTCAGACACACTTAAAGATGACCAGGTTACATCTCTTTGACATTCGACAATAACTCGTATCAAATATTAATGCAAATCTGAATACATCAGAGATTTCAGATACATGAGGGACATCCAATGACACAATGACATTCCAGTATTGTTGAGACAGAAGTTAATATTTCATAGTGCATAAACATTTACACAATGAACCGAAACATAACAACTTTTGAATGTTCATGCTATGTCAACATATGATATCTTAGATGATAGCATTGCACTATAGCTATCATCCCTGAAAATCTACTCACCAAGACACGGGAACTCACACATAAAAGATGGTTGTAACTGGCAAGCTTTCAGAGGCAGTGGCTCCTTCTTCAGACAGAAAGATTGATGGGCGAGGGAGAAGGGTGAAGGAAAAGTACTAGAGAAGTCTAGGAAAAGGGGTAGATTTCGGAGAAATCTGAAATCTACCCCTTTTCCTAGACCTCTCCAGTATTTTTTCTTCATCCCTCTTCCTTCCCCTTGGACTCTTCTGCATGACGAAGGAGCCACTGGTTCCGAAACCTTGCCAGATACAACTGTCTTTTATGTGTGTGTTCTGCTGCCGCTTGCTGAGTAGATTTTTTATACATCTAATTAAATAATTTTGTCAATAATTGATTATTTTCATTGTTATACCATGCCTGAAAGCTATGTATCTGTATCTATTTTATTTATTGATTTATTATGTCTTTATATCTTTTTTATCATCCAAATGTTTGTCAGAACATTGAATTCTCCACATTTACAGCAAATGAATGTAGCATGAGTACCTCATATTTTGTCATACCTTTGCTTTTAACTTCATTTAAATGTCAACTGCAAGAGCTATTAAAAAACAGCTAATTTAAAAGGGCCAATTGCATGTGTTAGAGGTCACCACAATTAAAAAGAGAATCAAAAGGTTCCTCTGTCAGGAAAGCATAAATACGAGGTTTGGAACTTACCAAATAGTGGCAACTATTTATTCACAGCTGTTACAAAAGAGTTACATGTTTGCACCTGTTACTGACCTTCAAAGTAGTTACCAGTGATTTGGAAGGCGTCGTATATCATTAGCAGAGCCTGTTCTGTTGATGGTGCGAATGGAGCGGTCTCAAGTTAATGTGATTCTCATGTACGGCTGTGATGAGGTTATAATAACACATTACGTTCCTCCACAGCAGACCATCAGTGCACAATATTACTGTTCGATTTTGGAGCATCACCTACGAGCAACTTTGCAAAAGAAGTGGTAACACTTTCTGTGCAATCCACCCATCATTTTGCACGACAATGCGTGGGTGCATACAGGGCAAGCTGTGCTGCTCTGCTCGGTCAATGGGACTGTGAAGTACTGTACCACCCACCATACTCCCTGGACTTATGTCCTTGTGACTTTGATTTGATTCCGAAGATGAAGGAACCACTTCGTGGCATTCGCTACAGAACTGTTCCAGAGATTTGAAAGGCTTAGACCACTCCATTTGCACCATCAACAGAACAGGCTCTGCCAACGGTATACTATGCCTTCCACATCGCTGGCAATGGGTTCTACACAACACTGGTGATTACTCTGAAGGACAGTAACAGGTGAAAACATGTAACTCTTTTGTATCGGTTGTTAATAAATAGTTGCCACTATTTAAGTTCCTACCCTCATAATTGCTTAAAAAATATTTAATGACAATCTGTTGTCATTTATCATAAGCACACTTGTGCAAGAGTATTAGTGTATTTACTAATGGACAAACATTTACTTTTAATTATTGTAAGTAATCTGAGTGAGACAGAATATATATAACATTTCTTTATTTAAGTATTGTTGTAATATATTAGTTCAGTCTGGGAAGTGATCATGTTGAGTCAAATCATGTCTTTAGAGCCATAGAATGATGTATTTTTGGTGGGGATGGCCTTTAGCTAATGAGAGTTGGACATTGTCGGAATACTGCTGGAGTCAAGTTCAGAGTGGGACTTTTTGAGGGAAGAGCTCAAGTGTGCAATGCTGGTCACTTTGTGGCAAGTTCTGGAAGAAGGAAGACCTGTCTAGAGAAACATACATGATTCAGTCGCATAGGTGCTTGTTTATGGGCTGTGAATGACTGCTATCAAACTTTAAGTTCTGAAGGGACTTTATATTTTAAGAGGTTTGAATGTGCTCCAGAGTAGGACGCTAACTTTTGCCACTTGATTTACAGAACTGAGAAAAGACATGGTATTAGTTACCATTCTTCATATTGTGTGTCTTAATTTGTTAATCAGCATGTTAAACTTTGAACTATTTTGGGCTGGTGAATCTTTTGTGTATTTTGATAAAGAAATTGACTTAATTTTGTGTGAGTCTTTTATGACTATTTAATTTGGGGACTTTTGCTACCATTCTCATATCGTTTTCAACATAACTTTACTGCATGCAATAAGAGTATTTTCTGTCTGCATTTTAACTGAATATCACAGAACCACTTCCCATTTATTTGAGATGTCTTTTCTTGAATAAACATCATTCAACATAATTCTTTGTTGTCTACATCAATTACTGATATTAGAACAGAACCACTGTTATTCATTATTCATTTTACTTTAATTTTGTATTTATGTGTATTTAATTAACTTGCAGTTCTAGCCAATGCATAGACCACTGGCTGTAGGAACACAGCTACAGTGAATTATCTGCAGGGCATGAAAGCAGATGTGCAAGGCTCAACCCTATGACTACATCAAGCTACTCTTTTTAAACACAGCCATGCCTACACCAAATACCTAAAGTATGATTAACTAAACTTTGCCTGAACAGGCCTTGGAAGGCTCAACAGTACTGACCGGCCACCGTGTCATCCTCAGCCCACAGGCGTCATTGGATGTGGATATGGAGGGGCATGTGGTCAGCACACAGCTCTTCCAGCCATATGTCAGTTTACGAGACTGAAGCTGCTACTTCTCAATCAAATAGCTCCTCAGTTTGCCTCACAAGGGCTGAATGCACCCTGCTTGCCAACAGCACTTAGCAGACTGGATGGACACCCATCCATGTGCTAGCCCAGCACAACGGCGGTTAACTTTGGTGACCTGACAGGAACGAGTGTGGCCACTGTGGCAAGGCAACTGGCAAAGTAAGAATAACAGAAGGTAAAAATGCAATGGTTTGCTCGTATGGGATGCTGTTTAGGAGGAGTAACTACTTCAGCAGTAGCTGTTAGATGCCATTGCAATGGTTTTCTCCCCCAATATTCTGATGAAGCACGTTGATCGAACAGGAACTCTTATTATTGACTTAACTTTTTTCTCTATTATTATAAGATGAACTGGAAGTCTGTGTCAATTTAATTTCCTTTGATGCAGTCTGTCTGAATTCTGAATTTGACTTAATGTCAATGTCTCACGTGACCTCAATAACTAAAGGGATTTGCCTTTGTGTCCTGCTGCTGGGCCACCTTACATTATCTACATTTACATCCACATCTAGATCTATACTCTGAAAACCACCGTGAGGTTCATGGCAGAGGGTACATCCCATTGTACCAGGTATTAGGATTCATTCCTGTTCCGTTCATGTATGGAGCGTGGGAAGAATGATAGTTTGAATGCCTCTTTATGTGCAGGTATTATTCTTATTTTATCCTCAGGATCCCTGTGTGAGTGATATGCAGGGGGTTGTAGTATATCCCTAGAGTAATCATTTAAAGCTGATTCTTGAAACTCTGTTAATAGGCTTTCTTTGGATAGTTTACGCTTGTCTTCAAGAATCTGCCATTTCAGTTAGTTATTTAGATAAGTGTTCCATTGATCAATCTCTCGAAAACCATCATTATGATAAGGAATGCGTCAAATGTATAAGAAATGCGCACATGAATCACTGATTAAAAAAAAAGAAAAAAAGATTACCCCACTCCCTTAAATGGCACAAAATGCATATATTATACCTGAAGATTTATTTATTCCTATTCAAGAATTCATTATTGCTGGCTCATATAATTTTCTTTTTTCTTTCTGAAGACACTTTAATACCGGTATTAATCCAAGGTTTCTTTGAAAACTGTTTGGTGTTACATTTAGTGATTTTTTTGAGGCAACAGTGTTAAAAAGGGATATAAATTTATCAAGAAATATGTTGCACTTATCACTAGCGGGAAAGCGCCGGCAGACAGGCACAATGAATAAAACACACAAACACACACACAGAATTACTAGCTTTCGTAACCGATGGTTGCTTCCTTCCTGAAGAAGCAACCATCGGTTGCGAAAGCTAGTAATTCTGTGTGTGTGTTTGTGTGTTTTGTTCATTGTGCCTGTCTGCCGGCGCTTTCCCACTTGGTAAGTCTTGGAATCTTTGTTTTTAATATATTTTTCCCATGTGGAAGTTTCTTTCTATTATATATATATATATTTTTTCCCAATTAATATTTCTTAAACTTTCTCTGAAGTGCTCTATAGATACAGGGTCGTCCAGCCTTACACTTTTACTTAATAGTTTCTGAACTGTACAAGCTACTAGGTTTTGTAAGTTAATCAATTGTGCATCATGCTCTGATAAGCCACTTATCAGATAATCCATTTATCACAGGGAAAGCAGGTGTTATTTTTACATCATCTTATTACACAAATATGCTATCTATTAGAGTGCTATTGTCTTGAGCCATACGTTTAGGGAAGCTGATCAGTGATTCTAAGTTATATGTCGTTAATAACACTTCTAGTTCACTTCTGTATCAGAGTGACATGCTCCCAACGATTAACCAAACTTGTGACCATTGATGCTGCCCATCTCTGTATATTTTCAATATCCCACGTCAGTGCTGCCTGGTATGGGTCCCAAGCACTTGAGCAATATTCTAAGATAGGTCACACAAGTGATTTGTAAGCAGTGTCTTTAGTAGAATGATTGCATTTCATCAGCATTCTACCAATAAACCGAAGTCTACCATCTACTTTACCCACAACTGTAACTAAAGTGATCGACCCGCTTTACCCACAACTGAATCTATGTGATCACTGCATTTTTTATCCCAATAGAGTGCTGCACCCAGGTATTTGTATCAGTTGGCCAATCCAACAGTGGCTCATTGGCATTATAGTCATAGGACGCTATGTTTTTTTTGTTTTGTAAAGTGCAAAATTTTTCATTTCAGAACATTTAGTGCAAGTTGCCAGTTTCTGCACCATGTTGAAATATTATCAAGATCTGACTGAATATTTAAGCAGCTTCTCTCACGTAGTACTTCAATATAGATAACTTCATCATCTGCAAAAATCCTGATTTTACTAATAATATTGTCTGCAAGGTCATTAATATGCAACATGAACAGCAAGGGTCCCAACACAGTTGACACTGAGGAGGCCACTCTGTTCAATTTCAGTTCCTGTCTCATTCACTAGGGACTGGACACTAACTTTGGTGCCATTAAACAGTCTTTACATATGACCAGAATAACTTTGGATTTTGTAAAATGTCATTTGACAATATTCTGCTATGATAGTCACAGGCAGCATCACACATTGCTCTCTTGACAGCCAAACATGTTTCATTCAGCTTCTCTCTATCTATAGCCCTATGCTTTGTTTTACACCTATTATGCAGCACTCTCTGTTTCTTTAGAAGTTTCTTTACAGTGACTGTGTACCACGGAGGTTCCCTCCCATTATGAACTTTTCTACTTGGTACATATCGATCCAGTGTGTGGTCAACTATTCTTTTGAGCTTGAGCCAGAGTTCCTCTACATGCTCCTGACCTTTGTAGAATGTTTCAAGTTCCTCACTGAAATATGACATTACTGATTTTTTAATCTAGTTTACTGAATGTATACCTCTGTCTGCTTGTTTCAGTTTCCTTTGTAGTTTGGAAATAATTGTTGCCACACCCACACCATCATCACTGATACCAGTTTTGATGTGGGCATCCTCAAAGAGGTCAGGACTATTTGTTGCCATTTGATCCAATATATTTCCATCATGAGTAGGGTCCCTGGCTAACTGTTCTAGGTAATTTTCAGAGAAGGTGTTTAGTACAGTTTCACATGATGTCGTATCATGCCCACAACTAACAAAATTGTAATTTTCCCAATTAATTGTCGGATGATTAAAGTCTCTCTCTCTCTCTCTCTCTTTCTCTTTCTCTCTCTCTCTCTCTCTCTCTCTCTCTCTTTCCCTTCCCCTTTTCCATTCTTCTCCCTCTTTTTTTCCACCCCTGTCCCTTTAACCTCTCCTCCCTTTCTTTCCATTGTTTCATTACTGTTACTCTCTCAACTTGAAAAGAGGTGAAATTAACTGAATCGTAAATCTCAAACTAAAATGAGAGTGAGTGGCAGTAAGACAACCATATCTTTTTCAGGTAAGAAATTACTTGAATAAATCCAGTTTTCGAAAATATTCTCGATACTGGTTTTGTCTCAGGTCAAATAAGTTTATTCGCTTCCTGATAAGCGTAACCTCAGCAGCCATAAGTGGAGTAACTTGTTGTTTCACAGTTACAGCAGTCTTCTTTGTAGCATTCCATCGTTCAGGCAGTTCCTAAAAATCAGAAACAAAAAAAAATATATTGTCCTACACTAACTATAGAACAATAATTACTGAGGAATAACATGATCATAGAATTTTTGTTTTTTTATATGGTTAAACTACTTACCATTTTCATATAAGTGCAACAAAAGCAGCAGATCTTGAGTCAAGTCACTCAATAAATACCTTAGATTGCAGTATTAATAATACTGACAAAACTGCAGACAATTCATTCTAGTATAAATGGGTAACATTCAGAACACTTTCATTAGACTATATTAACATTCGTTAGAAGCAATTTACCAAGAGGAACAAAGTGTTACCAACACTTCAATGATGGTAAATGAATACTCCTAAAGCTGTAAATCTGAGCATGGGAAAAAAGGTAGAAGACATTGCAGTCAATGATGCAAGGTTTCTAACTAGGAAAAAATATCACGCGAGCAAAGAAAATACTTGTGAGGATCAATACAGATGTTACACCATATTTTGTAGATACTTGCTGTTAATTTTCTATTATCTTTGGTACTAATTTTATACATTATTCAACATGAAGTCCTTAGTCCAGTTTTCCAAAGCACCATACTTTAATGCATATAATATGAACAAAGCACATATACTTTCACATTGCTTGCAAAGAGAGATGATTCTAAAAGAAATCCATTACTATTGCTTTCTCTCTTAACATATTTAATTTTCCTTATTATTTTATAAGTACATAATGAAAATTTGAAGATTCTATCAATCGTAGTACAGAAACGTGTTTATGTGGTGAGCCAGATGGCACGAGGAGTTACTGATAATTGCTGTAGTTGTGTTTATTAGTGTCACTGTCAGTGGAACAGTCAACCTCTACTCAGTAGAAAAATTCCACCTACATACCACTTTGTAACTTAATAATTTGTCTGTTACAAGGTGTACAACCTTGCTTCCACTGTTTTTTCCCCATCATTTGAGGCTTCAATGAAACAAATTGGTTATACACGTATCATTCGAAGTAAGTTCCATCACGGGCCACTACTTTCTCCCATCTTTCGGGCAGTGTATGGGTCCCGTGTTGAAAAAATTGTTCATCTTTTGAAGCAATCCATGAATTGATCCAATTTGTGACTTCTTCATGAGATCGGAAGTGTTGGTCAGCCAGGCCATACGTCATTGATCTAAACAGGTGATATTCAGAGGGAGCAATGTCTGGAGAATATGACGGGTCAGGTAGGACTTCCCATTTTAAAATTTGACAGTACATTTTGACCTCTTTTGCAACGCGGGATCGAGCGTTGTGGTGCTGCAAAATCACTTTAACGTGCCACTCGCAGTATTGCAGCCATTTGTCTTTTAACGCTCAGCTCAAATGCATTAATTGCATTCGACAATGAGCACCTGTCATTGTACACTTGGTTTTAACACCTCATAGTACCCAATACTGAGCTGGTCCCAACAAATGCGGAGCATGATCTTGGAGCCGTGAATATTAGGTTTGGCTGTCGATGTGGAAGCATGACCGGAATATCCCCATGATTTTTTGCGTTTAGGGTTATTGTAATGAACCCATTTATCTTCCCCAATCACAATGCAATGCAGAAATCCCTTCTGTTTTGTCTCTGAAGTAACTGTTTGCAAACACACAAACTCCATTGAACATCTCTTGGTTTCAGCTCACACGGGACCCAAGTTCCGTCTTTCTGAATCATGCCCATAGTCTTGAGACATTTTGCAATGGCTTGCTGTGTCACTCCCACTAATTGTGCCAGTTTGACGCTAGTCTTCACTCAGAAATGTCTCCAATTCTGCATCTTCGAAAACATTTTCTCTTCCACCACTATGCCGGTCTACGTCATTAAAATTACCATTCTTGAAGCGTTGAAACCACTCATGACACGTTCTTTCACTAATAGTGTCCTTACCATACGTACTTGAGAGCATTGGATGAGACTCAGCCACTTCTTTCTTAATACTGAAACAAAACAGTTAACACCTCTTGCAAATGACGAGAATTAGGCTCATAAACTGACATTTTCAATCAAGAACAACTTTATGATGCACTCACAAATCAACTAATGTTTGAATGAGTTTATGTTGACCAAGGTCCAAGCTAACTGTCTGACGTCTGCAATCTGTTTCTTACCGTTGTCGCCTCCTATCGGCAAATGGTGGAAGCAAAGTTTTATACCTTTTATTTGTAAGTTTTTATCAAAACTGTATTCTCTAAGTGATTTATAGAAATACATGTTCTCAAACGTTCTAGCACCACATAGCTAATACGTCTTCTTATTTATCTCAGAATGAAAGGTATCTAAATAGTAATGTTAACATCTGAATTAACTATTTTCACCCTGCAAGATAAACTGTGTGTCACTGCAAGTTGTTTCCTATTGTATCAGTTGACAAGAGATGAAATGGAAGTATTATAGTTAGAAATGCCAAAGGTGGAAGATCTTTGTTCTAGAGGACAATATTAATATTACTAAGATGTTGAGCCCATCCATGGCTTGTTCTCACACAACACATTTCCTGACACATGTGACGTGCTTGCAGGATTGTATTCAGTTAGTTTCCCTCTTTTCTTTTGATGGGAATTAAAAATGGCAGTGGCATCAGACCTGACAGGGATCTTTTCCTTCCAAGGCATAAACTGAGGTCCACACTCTTCGGCGTTTTTGAATTCATTTAAGCCATTTTGTTCTTCAGTATTTAGAAAGAGCGCACTAACACTAAGAGCTTTTTTAAATGAATTTTGAAAAGTTGTTAATTGTACCAGTTTTTATTTCTCCTATGTCACTGGCATGATCATCGAAGGATTTTACTAATCTACAGTTAACTATGTAGTCTACTGATTAGCACTACTGGCTATTGACAAAAAGATTCCTGATTTGTTTTTTTGGTGTTGACCACTGCCTCATGAAGCCAAACTGCTTAATTAAAGTGTAATAGTTCAACTGGCACACAAGTCATTGAAGGGTCAGCACAATACCTGTTATCTCATTAAACAGGAAGAATTTTCAAGCTTTAGTTTAAACAGCATACCACATTAGAGCAAAAATCTGTCATTATTGGCCACTCACCTGACTAATTTACAATTTTTGCACAATTTATGCAACAATAAATTGGATTGGATGCTGTTCCTGCACAACTCTTTTGGAAGTAGTAAAGGGACTATCACCCAGTTACTCTAAAAACTTCCTCAGAGACCCTATTATTCTACAACTTCTATCAATGACTTCTGCCAAAAAATTTCTTCAAACTGAGTCACATGCCAAACTTCTCATTTTGATATTTTTGTTGTTTCTTAGAATGATATTATCATCTGTTTAAATAATGAAGTTTTCAGTTTTTAATTTTGTAGGCTATAATATCAAGTGATGTACAAAAAACCTACCTGTAGCTGTAAGTACACTTCTTCTGAAAATTCAACATCATATGTCTTTAGCAGATCAATCATTTCCTTTATAGGCTCAAACATTTCATCTGTTTTTGGTGTCCTTTCCTTTACATGAAACAGGTACCCCATTACTTTCAGAAGACCATCATAGTCCCCTTCCAAAACTGGCTGCAGGAGACCATTATCTGCTTCATCAATAAAGTCATTTAGCTCTTGAAGGCTGAAAATATGCAACAAATAATTTGTACATTGTGTGAACCACACTAGTTCAAAATGTAAATAAGAATTATAGTTATCTTGTAAGAATTGAGCAACCAGCAATGTACACACATCAAAAAAAGTTTTGCATCACCCCAGTTCCCAGAACTCCTAAAGATAAATGTTGACTGTGGATATTGTATCACAGACAGTCCCTTTGACTGTTTTGAGATGTCACTAAACCCACCCAAAGATGTAAACAACCATGCTTGAGCAGCGCCTATTAGACAGAAGTGGTCTGACAGCCGATCAGTTCCAGTCATTCCACCAAGAAGGAGGTAAACGGCTCGTGTTGTCTGTAGTTCAACCATGCCTAGATGGTCAATCACGTCCGCATTGTTACTTTGTGCCTGGAAGGGCTCTCAACAAGGGAAGTGTCCAGGCAACCTGGAGTGAACCAAAGTGATGCTGTTCGGACATGGAGGAGATACAGAGAGCCAGGAACTTTCAACGACATGCCTCACTCAGGCCGCCCAAGGGCTACTATTGCAGTGAATGACTGCTACCTGCGGATTATGGCTCAGTAGAACACTGAGAGCACAGCCACCATGCTGAATAATGGTTTTCATGCAGCCACAGGACATTGTGTTATGACTCAAACTGTGTGCAATAGGCTGCATGATGTGCAACTTCACTCTCAACATCCATGGTGAGGTCCATCTTTGCAACCATGAAACTATGCAGCGCAGTACAGTTGGGCCCAGCACCATGCCAAATGGACCATTCAGGATTGGCAGCATGTTCTCTTTTTTTGCCCTGGCTGGACTTTTCTGTTCATAAAATTAAAATGTTTAAAAGACAAAGTTTTCCAGTACAGCAGACAAATTTAACTTTTATTTTCTTGAAGGAAAGACGGCATAACAGGAAATTAGGAATATTGTTAGTGGCTGTTCTTCCTTAGCTGCTATTACAAATTTATTTATCATGTAGATAAATTCCATCTTTTGCAAACTGAACTTTTGCGCAAAACAGAATTTTTTCTGATCTATATGATAAATATAATGAAAATAATTAAAGTGCTGCTCAATGCCCTTTTGGTGAAAAGGTCTTTAGAGTAGAGCAATAGCTTTGACAGGACAGGGATAGGGGGCCTTATTAGTGATGTCCTTTCACCCAAAAAGCACCCAGGCATTTACCTTTATCAATGTACGTAAATTACAGAAAAAAATTAATCTGGATGACAAGATAAGATGTGACACCTGTTCCTCTGGAACTCAACAACCCTAACAAGTGTTATCTCGCTCAGTAAACAAGAATAACAGCACTGCATATTTTTACTGTTGGTAAGTACAATATTAAGTTCATGTACTATATGTAAAATGATTCCATTTAACTCTTAGTCTGTTTTATAGTATTTAGAGTAATTCAAATATATCGCTGGGAAGCTGTAGCACCAACCATAAGCAAGAAACTACCATCGTACCTTTCTCCTAATATTCACCATAATTAATATTGAGAGATGACTGGGCAGATGCAGCTGGTTGTGCATTTGTTTGACAGGTGATGGCATGGCATGAGTCCTGACACAGGTGAGCAAGCTCATGAGGAGGTGGCATGTGGAGCTGCTTCTTTTACCAGCTGACAACACATCAATGCCTGCTGTGTGTTGGCACAATATGGGTACAACAAAGTAAGCTGGCTCTGATAAGTGCAGCAGGTAGTCTGAAGGGTTACTGCAACTGGTTTTTCCCAGGCAAATATCTGTTGCTGGCCTGCACATGATGTAAGGATGCCACCATGGCACAAACTCAGAAGCTGCATATATTTCACAGTGACCACACATGAGTAAAATCCTTATTAATAATTACAGAGAATAGGTAATGGTGCCACACATGAATGAGAGAAACGAGGCATGGAACCATGTCTAAACACCCACTTTGTAGATACAAGAGTGCTTTATACATTGATGTTGAAAGAGATAAATGCACCTAATATCTCTGAAAATTAATAACTTCTAAACTCTTTCAGCAATAAAGTGTCGAAAGACAGTGCTTGACGAGAAATATTGAAAAACCAGCTTCAGAATTTCTATTCAAACAATACAATTTGAGTTACAAGCCAGAATCCTGATTCCAAGGATTACAAATGCATTTTAGTACAAAATCAACTGCAAAACAATTAATGTAGAGCCAATATTAGGCTGCAATAAATATCTGTAGACATTTAATTATCATTAGATTTAATACAGACAATATTTAATATTAAATACTGTAATGTTAATGTTAACTATTTCAATGAATAAGAAGCAAACAGCACAAACACTGAGGACCCTAGCAAAGAAACTAATGTCATTATGGAGAAACCGTTGAAATTCTAACCCTAACTCACGTATAACACTTAAGGTTAATATGCAACCAATGAAAGACATTATGAAGGATTTTTTGATAAAGAGGCAAAGGAACAGATATGTTTTAACAGCGCTAAGGAATCAGTATGCACGTGGAGGTCATCTAAAGTATTTACATGTATAATTTTTATCATAAGATGTACAGTATGTGTAATCAAACAGCATAATCTTGGCACATTGTATCACCGAACACAGCTGTTGGTTAAAAATTTACAGCAATCAGCAGAAATTTTATTTCCACGCGATTTCATCTGGGCAAATGTGAAATGGCAATTATCTTTAGTACATCAAAATATTCGAGGGCTTAGAAGTAAAATTAATGAACTACTTATGTACATTGATGAATTGGAGTCATCGAACCTAGTTGATATAATCTGCCTCTCTGAACATCATGTGACCACAGGTATAGATATGTGAAACCTTTCAGAATTTAAGTTAGCCTCCTACTTCTGTAGACAAAAGATGGAGAAAGGAGGAGTTGCCACATTTGTTCAAAATAGTTTTAAATTTAAGAATACTGACATTAATAAATTTTGCTTAGAGTAGCAATTAGAAGCATGTGCAATGTAGATAGAATTTCATAATAGGTCCTTTATAATGGTAGCCATATACAGAGCATGTTTAGGAAATTTCAACCAGTTTATAAACGGTGTTGAAGATTTATTATCTCATCTAAAATTAAAAAACAAAGAACTAGTGGTTGCCGGTGATTTTAATACAGATGTCCTGAAAAACAATGTCAGTGAACAGTTACTGAAATCAGTCACATTGTCATTCAATTTAATTTCTACTGTAAATTTCCCAACTAGGGTATACAAATGTTGTAAGACTGCCATTGATAATATATTTATAGACAATTCTAGGCAACTAAGCCACATTACAAAACCAATAGTAAATGGCTATCTGACCATGACATGCAACACCTAACATTAAATTTTGAAAATTGTCAGGGTAAAACATCTATCAGAACTGAGTACAGAAGGCCTATAAAACAGTCAAAAACTGAGAAATTTAGGAGATTGCTCAAAGAAATTAATTGGATGGATGTTTACAGCATCCAAGACACACATGGAATATACAAAACATTCATTAATAAAGTTAGCACCTTAATTGTAAATTGTTTTCCCCTGAAGGTAACTCAAATTAAGCATAAGTTTAATAAGAAACCATGGATCACACAAGGGATAAAGATATCATGTGAGGCAAAAAGGAAACTCTATCTGATACGTAGAGACACTTTTGATACTAGCATTATAGCTCATTACAAAAATTACTGCAAAATATTGAAGAAGGTTATCTAGAAATCTAAACACCTGCATTATGAGGAGAAGCAATAAAATAAAAACAATATGGGATATAGTTAAGTCAGAGACAGGTAGGACCAGAAATGAGGAGGAACAAATAGCTCTAAAAATTAATGAAACCCTGGTAACAAATGCATGTTATGTTGCAAACCATTTAAACAAGTATTTTGTTTCTGTTACTGATAGCATGGGGTTGTCAGGTTCAGTAAATAATGCTATGGAATATCTGAGACCAGTGCACACTAGCAATCTCAGTAAAATGGAATTGACACTTACTTCACCCAAAGAAATAGAATCCATCATAAAGTCCTTGAAATCAAAGCATTCTAGTGGTTATGAGAACATATCAACAAAGTTAATAAAAGAGTGTTGATGTGATCTTAGTCATATCTTAAGTTATTTGTGTAATCAATCACCTGTCACAGGAACATTCCCGGACTGGCTTAAATATGCTAAGTTATACCTCCCCACAAGAAAGGGGACAAAGAAATGCCATCAAATTACCGACCAATCTCACTTTTTCCAGCTTTTTCAAAAATCTTTGGAAAGGTTATGTTCAAGCATCTACTTAAACACCTTAGTGGAAATAACATACTGTCAAAGTCACAGTTTGGGTTTCTTAAGGGTTCTGATATTGATAAAGCTATTTACACCTACAGCAAAAATGTCCTTAATTCATTGGACAACAAATTATAGGCAACTGGCATATTCCATGACCTGTCAAAGTCGTTTGACTGGTGAATCACAGCATTCTTTTAAGTAAATTAAAATATTATGGAGTCACTGGTAGTGCTGCAAAGTGATTTCAGTCATATCTTACCATCAGAAAACAAAGGGTGTCATGTAACACTTCAGCAGTAGGCAATCAGACATCGTCTGACTGGGAAGAAATTACTTGTGGTGTTCCCCAAGGTTCCATACTAGGTCCACTACTGTTTCTTGTGTATATTAATGACCTGTCACCTGTTACATTACCAGATGCCCAGACGCCAAGTTTGTCTTATTTGCAGATGATACAAACATTGAAATAAATAGTAAATCAAATATAAATTTAGAAAGGGCAGGGAATCAAATTTTTGCTGACATTAATAAGTGGTTCATAGCCAATTCACTGTGATTAAACTTTGAAAAGACCCACTACATGCAGTTCAGAACTTCCAAGAGATTTCCTTCTGGTGTGTGTATTAAATATGATGACATGGAAATAGGAGAAGTTGAGAGTGTAAAATTCTTGGGATTACAATTTGATAATAAATTCAGTTGGGACCAACATACTAACGAACTGCTAAATCGCCTGAACAAGTCTGAGTTTGCAATGCGAATGATGTCAGACATAGGAGATATAAATATAAAAAAACTAACATATTTTGCTGATTTTCACTCCATTATGTCATATGGTATCATATTTTGGGGTAACTTTACAAACAGAGAAAAAATTTGTAGAGTACAGAAGTGTATAATAAGAGTAGTGAATAGTGTAAATCCAAGAACATCATGTTGAAACCTATTCAAAGAATTGGGCATATTAACAACAGCTTCTCAGTATATTTATTCCTTAATGAAGTTTGTTGTAAAAAAATATATCTCTTTTTCTAACTAACTGCTTAGTACACAGTATCAACACTAGAAATAAGAACAATATGCATAAAGATTTAAAATCACTTACTCTAGCACAGAAAAGAGTCCAGTATTCAGCAACACATATTTTCAATAAGTTACAAGCAACCATTAAGAGTTTAGTTTCAGACAAGGCACAATTTAAATATAATTTAAAAGAATTTTGGGGGGCCAACTCCTTTTCTTCCATCCATTAGCTTCTCAACAAGTGCAGTAGACCATTTTAATGAAAATTTATTATACTTAAATTTTTGACAATACTTGGTTGTAGCAGCTACTGTGTGAATGGTGGATGTATGGAAAGCAGATGTAAGTCTTAAGTCTGTAAATAGTGAAAGTTTTAAATAAATCTTGTACATAATGTGATTGTTCTTCACTGAGGATCAAGGAAATCAATAATTTAGTTTAATTTTTGACAATATTTGGTTGTAACAGCCAAGAAATTAGCAAATGTCTGAATGATGGGTTTAATGAAAGCAGATGTAAGTATTAAACCTTTAAATATTAGAAGTTTAAATTTAATTAATGTACATAATTTTAGTGTTTATTTACTGAGGATCATTAAAATTAAAGTTTTCTAATTACATTTTTGTAATGTGTTTATCTGACATGTTCCACACCCAGGAGGATTCCCTCTTTTATGGGTCTATGGAATGAATAATTAATCTAATCTAATCTAATTCTGTGGGTTTTGCAATGACAGATCAAGTCTATACAAGGGCATTGGCCATAAGAGCCTGAAGTAGTTCGCAATGAAAGGTTAGCGATTATCAATGTGTCCTACTTAGTGGCATGTCAGTCATGATTGAAGCTTTTAAAATTTATCAGGCAACAAGATTAGTGGCTGTAGATTTCTGTGTGAGTTCAGAAACTTATAGAAAATTTCAAAAGTTGCACTTGCATTCTTTAACTATGAAAAGACAGCAGAGTAGTGTACGAACTACGGAATTTCTGAATAGGTTTATGGACTCAGAACGGGAGTGTTGTCTTTAGAGACATGTGACTCTTCAGCATAGGTTTGTAGATTTTGAGGAGTTATTCAGAACTGATTTTTTACTTTAATTTTGGACAACAGTGTAGTGTGCCAGACTTAGTTTTGACCAAGCTGGTGAATCAAGCTACCGTTGCTCCCACTGTTTTAAGTAAGGACTGAAAAACATATTCATTACTAACCAGGGCTCAGCTTGTGTTAAGGATATTTATTTATTTCACAAACCATAACCCTATCTGCAATTTAATCAAGCTATACAAAGTTACCAGAACAGTAACATGGTAATGCGACAGGTGTGTGGCCGTTCCCTATACATATGCAAAGTAAATGAACTTCAGAAATTAGTCACACACTTAGTTAATCCTTTTGACTTACAGATACAGTGTGAAGAAGGACTGATGTTTCACACAGTTTAACATAAACAATACCTTTACATTTGCCATACTGAGCTTCATATTTTTGATTTTATTAGGAATTATGGAAAAAACAAGCACAGCAATACCAAAAGAAGCATTTGACAGAAAAAAGAAAATTTTCTGTGGGTCATTCTATAAGTAGCTAAGTGAAAGGTTAGTGAAGTGTTTTGTGTGGAACTGAATCTAGAGGAAGACAGTGACAACTGGAAAGGTAAAATAAGGTATTTGGAGGTACTTAAAAGGGTGCTGAAGAAGGTGAGATAAAAAGGACAATCAAGAGTAGAAAAAGACGTTGGCTGTGGCATATAATAACAGACTGCATATAAAGAATGCTTTAGAAGAAAAGTGATTGCACTCGACACAAAAGG
This sequence comes from Schistocerca gregaria, assembly GCF_023897955.1. Lineage (NCBI taxonomy): Eukaryota > Metazoa > Arthropoda > Insecta > Orthoptera > Acrididae > Schistocerca > Schistocerca gregaria. The sequence continues at coordinate 797,615,686 of NC_064921.1, read as the reverse complement.
ACTGAGAAAATATAATCTAGCTGATGACTTTGACACAGATTTGATATAATGAAAATTGAAAAGGATTACAGAGAAGGGAAAAAATGAAAAATGATTAACTTAGTATCAAAGACCTGCCTTGTGACAGAACACACATTGATAATGATGATGTACTACACATCAAAATTTCTATATACATCATTACAAATGAGCATTTGTGACATTTTAAAGCCATCCTGCCAGCCCAAAAAGATTCAAGACTGGGTAAATAAAAAGATAAGATGGTAGTTTTCATGCCACAGGTGTTATAAATTTTCCCACCCTCCCCCCCTCCCCCATTCGAGGACAATGCACAGAACCTCCATACAACCATTTCAAACAGTCAGAAAAGTCCGTTCAATTCACATGTCAAATTGGCTTATTTTGTCATCAAAGAGTCAGTCCTTCACTTAAATTACTGTACTATGTCACTGTGTTTTAGGTTGGAATCAGTAACACCAAGTGTCACTGACCTGCGATGATTTTCTCCAGAAAAGAATTGTCCACTTTTGTATTCCACTGAAGTCGCAGCAAGCAAACACGCATCGTTATTTTTATTAAGGAATCAAGGTGTGTGGGACAAATATTGCACACGCTTTTCTCTTCTTTGAAACATTCTGATGAATGTCTTAAATATTTGATTAGGTGTTCCTTCAGTGTGATTTGGGACACAATAGCACTGACACACTATGGCTGCAATTCCACTACTTAACACTGCCTGCTCACAACTGACTGGAAAATCTGTTGTTTACAGTTCTTAGTTCAAGCTGCCACCATAGATACTGTGCTAACGTCGCTTTAACACCTTGAATAAAATCAGTTTTGGAATGTTTTTTTATGGACAGTATACGTGCAGGACCAAATCTAGAACACAGGCAGCTTACTTTCTGAGCAATTGAGGCACCTAAAGTCATTTCATGGGATAACTCAAAGCTTAAACTTGCCACCAGCATTTCTAAATTCTGTAGTAACACTCTGGGGAGATTATATAACTAAAAAGTTATCCAAGCCCGAAAAAAAAAAAAAAAAAAAAAAACTGGCTGAATCCAAGAAAGATGGGGGAAAATCCTACTTGCTAGGCAGCACATGACCCTGGAAAGTGAACCATGTCACAAAAAAAAAGTTTGTTTAAGATCATTTACACACAAAATTCTGTGGAAAATATATGGACTTATGTGGGAGATAAATAACAGTATAATAAGATATAATTACCTTATGTGTAACACTAAAAGCTATGGGTTTTAGACACAGCATAATCCGTATTCACTTCAGGCAGGGGGGTTACCATCATAGTCTCAGACGTTAAAATTCAGGAGTAAGTGAGATACACATATTTTTTTGTTTTCTCCAAAAACTTCCTGCCGCAAGATACAGGCCTCCAAAGATGGCACTGCGAACACCATTTCAAAGATTGCAAAAAATTTTTGCAAAAAATTTTAAAATGCTATATCACTGTACAGTTCTAGATATTTTGTTAGAGTTTTTTATTTATGATTACAATGGTATCCTCAGTTTGAACATATCTGTCAATGTTCTTTTACTGTTGCCTTTTGAATTTTTTTTATAAATTACATAAAAAATTCTTTTTGAAAATGACAATCCAGAAAAGTTAGATTTTTTATGTTGATTAGTGCCAAGCAGTACTACATTCTCTGTAAAGGCGAGCTTCCACTTTTATGTTGGACATGTTTTATTTTATTTTATTTTTTGTTACAATATTTATTTCTACTGTTTTTGTTGCAGTTATTTCTTATCACTACATTTGTTGCAGTTATTTCTTTTCACTTTCATTGTTTCACATATTTCTTACACTTTGTTGTAGTTTCTTGTCAGTTTCTTTGTCATGGTTGTTCACTGCAGCTTTCTATATTGTAGTTGTACAGTGCTAATTTGTTTACTGAAGAGCCTTCTAAGAAATCTGAGACCATCCAATGAGTTCTGTGTTTTTATGTTTTCATGAGGAATTTAACAATTGACACAGATGCAGTGTGTTTTGTGAAAAGGACGGTTTGAAATTTTTTCTGACTGGGGCAACAGGAGAGTATGCTGACTATTTGCTTATCCATAAAAGAGTAATATATAAGACAAACAATAAAACCGACTTTGTTCAGGTTGGGAATAAGTGTTCTCATGTGAAGACTCTGTTTCAAAGTGAAGACATTTCCAGTGACAACTTTTTGTATTCTAACTGTTTTGACACAATAATAACAATGATAGTATCTGAACAAGCTGACACCTCCCATGATGCAGATGATGCAGTCTGATGATGGTTCAGAAATAAAATTGAAAGATAAAACTTCCTTCCTTGGCGTAATGTTAGATCAGCATCTCTGTTGGGAGCATCATGTCGTTTTCTTATGCCAAAAACTTAGCAAATCGATTTATGCAATGTGGACAATGTCATAATTTCTTAAATATGAGCAAATGAGTATAATCTGCTGTGCTTTAGTGTATCCATACCTCACATATGGAATTGTAGTATGGGGATGTGCTGCTGCCAAGCATGTAAATAGGGTATTCACCCTTAAAAAAAACTGTTCAGCTGATGCTAAAATACAAGCAGTACGACCATCTAAATAGAGAGTGCACATGTACAATACTAGGAGGGACGATGATAATCACCTGGAAAGAAATAATACAAAAAGTGCAGACAAGAGCCCCTATTACATGGGGATCAAAATTTATAACAAACTTCCAAAAAAATTAAAAAGCTTAAGAGGAAGCTGCCTTGAACTTGCCTTGAAGGAGTTCCTCAGCAATAAGTGTTTTTATAGTATTAAGGAATTCCTCTCAGGCGAGTAGAATACTTTCATTCGTATAAATAGCATTTACATGAAAAAAAAAAAACTTTTTTTATCTGTTAGACCTTTTGTATATAATTGTTTCCCACAATGTTATAAGGGGAAATGATCAATATGTAAACTATCCAAAACAAATCCTTGTATTTGTTCATGTAGAATAATTAAATAAATAAATGTAGATTTTGCATCAATAGAGGCATAATTAAATAACCTGACTCAGTCAACTACAGAGGTAGGTGTTTGTCCTGTTAAGAAACCGTGGCCAGTGAAGTCAAGTCATAAGATCTATGCATCAAGAAAGCACAGAGAAATCACTAATGCTATGGATGAATACACTACAGCAAAACTGACCACACTCTTCAAGGTAGAGGGCCCATTGAGTTCCCTTCATGGTCGCCACATCTAACACTTATGGACTTTTACTTGTGGGGAACTGTGAAAGATAACATTCATCGATGTAAGCAACGCATGATGGAGGAACTTTGCCAAGAGATTACAGCAAAATATGGAATGATCTCCACTGTAGTGTTGACTGACATAGTTGCGGTGACCGCTCATCATTCTGTTATGTGTATAGCCACCAATGGTGAACATTTTGGACATTTAAAGTGACCATGTGCTAAACTAAAGGTTGTACCACATGTGTGATCAATTATTAAATGTAAAATAACACACAGGCAATACTTTTCGTTCCTTAAAGTGTGTATTCATTTTTCTGGCGGACTCTGTGACTGGTGGATTGCAGAGATTATAGATACCAAATTGTAGTGAACTTTATGCTGCCACATGGACCAGCAGCTGGATATACGTTTCCAACTGAAGGACAGCAACAATGCCATCAGTGCTCACTTCCTGTTCACAATGTTTTGAAGATTATAAGTGCTCCAGTCCCTATTGATTAACAGGAAGGCATCACTCTATATCAAATGAAGATACTGAAGCAGTGTAACACATTTTTAGTTTATTGACTGGCTAATTTTGGTGCAAAACAGAGTGCACAGAAGTTGTAAAAACTGAAAACTTTATGTCTTTGGACTCTTCACATACATTTTGGAACCATTTAAAATGTTTGAAAAATGTGTCTCTTACTCATCTTTCAAAACTAAAATTATGTTAAATAAGGCTAGGTTTTGATTTTTATTAGCCTGTTTTGTGATAATGTGGTAATAAACCAAGTTTTATGTGTGGCAAAATTTTCAATTGTTTATAAAACCTGTTCAACATAAAAGTGGAAGCTCTCCTTTTCAACGAATGTAGAACTATATGATACTAATCAACAGAAAAAAATCAAAATTTTATGGACTGGCATCTTTGATAAAAAAGGTTTTTTTCCATTAATATATTAATAAAAGTTCAGAACGCTATGGTAAAAGAACTTTGACAGATTAAGTCCAAATGGAGGATTTCTTTGTAATCATAAAGCAATTATCTTTAAAATTTTAAAAAATATATATTTAGAACTGTTCCAGAGATACAGCATTTTAAACTTTTTTTTCCAAAATTTGCATCTTCAAAATGGTATGCGCAGTGTCATCTTTGGAGGGATGTATCTCAGAGCAGATATTTTTTTGGAGAAAACAAAGAAATATATTTTCCTTCCTTAGTCCTTCATTTTAACATATGCTATATTTAATAACATCCAAGACTATGAAAGTAAGATTTTTTCCTATCCTGCCTGAATTGGTATGGACTATGCCACACATAAATTTATCAAGGAGAGTAAGGCTGGGTTGAGTGACGCATAGGTGGCAAGTGAGATGTCTATGTTTAAGGTAATTGAGATGTATGCTGAAAGAGGATTAGCACTGCTGAGCAACAGGTGGCTGTGCAATTGCTTGCAGGAAATCCCAAGTCATTAAGTACGCCACAGGGCTGTGCACTAGCAGGTAGCATACTAACATGCTGAGGAGAAAAAGCAACAGTGGTTGAATTATGACATGTAAAGAAACTTTAGTTAAACATTATGTTCCACATTATTACGAAGCGCTGCACTCATGCTCTATGGAACAAGTATTAGTCTGATCTAATCTAATCCACAAATGAATAAAAACTGACTGTTTGGCTCTGAGCACTATGGGACTTAACATCTGTGGTCATCAGTCCCCTAGAACTTAGAACTACTTAAACCTAACTAACCTAAGGACATCACACACATCCATGCCCGAGGCAGGATTCGAACCTGCGACCGTAGTGGTCACGCTGTTCCAGACTGAAACGCCTAGAACTGCACGGGCACACAGGCCGGCAGCATGGCTTCCCCATAGCTCTAAAGTTGAGAGGTAAAAGAAGATGCCCGATAGCTCGTGGTTCTGTTGCTACCTTTCAGCTGTGAAGTGCTAATGGCTACAGACAAAAACAGAACTGTGATTAACTGAGGTGTTACCATAGGGACATGTACAAAATCACATTACTTTACTGTTCAAGGTAGGCTTGCAAAGCTGCCACACCTGGTCCACTGCAACTATCAGGGATCAACATATGACGACTTAACTACAGTGCCAATAAAGAAAAGACAAGAAAGATGAAGAAATAGAAGCATCGGTGGTGTCTTTCTTAAATGCCATCAGGCTCATTTTCTCTGGTGTTTCAGCAGATAGTTGTAATGTTTGGATGGGGCCAGCCCAAACAAATACTTGTCATCTCATTTTATGCTCCACCCACAGTCAACAGAAAACATCAGTTTTTTTTCTTGTTACAAGTAAAATGTTTTTAATGAGGAATCTTTGTGCCTATTTGACAGAAATGACATAAAGTAATCAAGTGGCTCAATGATACATAGCGACAGCTATCTTTAAATCAGAATTAACAGTGCAGAAGAGAAAAATATTGTGGCCAGAAACATGAGATTTTTTTTTTTTACCACTGTTGAGGTGAACGTGAAAATAACATAAAAACAGGTGGAATGATACATCTGTTTGCCAAAACAATGAGTCTGTTGCACCTATGAAAGAAACTCATGCAGAAGTCTCAAATTCCAAAAATAAATATAAGTGGACAAGAATTGCTTGTCATATGCAATTCTCTGTTCAAAAATGTGTTATTGCCAAATTCTGCTACAAATGTTCACCCAGGAATCAAGATCCACCAGTTGAAGAAACACTTAAGCAAAATATATAGCTCACAGGATGGTTCATCAGAGCCATTTCGGAAGAATTACACAGAAGTCTTCATCCCTGTAGATTCAAATTCTATTAGAAGCAACACTGAAAAGGAAATTGTAAGTGGAACAAGAAATTTAATTCAATCTGCCACTAACTTCTACAAAGTCAAGAACTGTGATTGGTGGTACTGCCTAAAGAAGATCCATCAGTGATTGATATATAGAGAAAATAACCTATCATTTAAACAAAAACTGTAATAATCTACAAGCTGTGTTTACAAATCCATTAAATTTTTAACCAGTAAATGCTTGTGCAAATTCAGTCTTCATTTAAAAATGTTAGGATACAAAATTCTTAGCAAAATGGTCGCTGATACATGTAGAATTCTGAATACCAGAGGAAACTTATAAGAAATGGCAGGGATGAGAAACAATGTTTAGTAACAAAAATGGCAAGACCAAAACAGTAACCAAGAAAAAATGTGCTTGAAACCATAAATAAACATGAATATCCCTGCATAATGTACTGGAATGTAAATGATCAAGTGCTGACTTTTCAAGCAAAAGTCATAAAGTTGACAAATTACAAATTATTCTTTCTGAATGCAAGAATATCACATCTATTTGCCTCAATGAACATTGGTTTACATTTGATAATATTAAAATTCTTAATAAAATTGAAAATTTCAAAGTAGTCAACAGCTTTTGTGGGCAAGAGAAATCATAGGTAGGCTCTTGCATACTTACTCATTCTGATATAAAATATGAAACAAGAAATGATATTTGAATGAAAACTGTATATCTGAAAGCTGCTGCACCGAATTAAGGGAAATACATGTCATTGTAGTTCCTATTTACAGAGTACCAGAGAAAGCTACAATTGAAGCTTTCCTTATCGGCTTTCAGTGCCTGCTTGAAAATCTCAAAAAGAAAAAAAAGATTGTAAGAGCTGCTGGCTTTAACTTTAATATCATAGTTGGAAGTGATGGTATGTCCAAATTCACTGGCTTAATAAAAACTTCAACTTTAAAACAAACTTCAGGTAAACCATTAGAGTAAATGCAGTCAGTGACCTATGCTGATGATATTTAACAAATTATGTGTTTGAAGAAGATTTAGGAACCTTTGACCAATCTCCATTATTCATTGAACCACCACAAATTAACAAATAAGTTTCTTAATGAAAAAATTCAACTATATGTGTATTTCAAATACAAGTAGTAACTTTGACAATTTTTTAAATGGCTCTCTTGAAATGTTCAATGACAATTCTCCACTTATAACCACATGAAACAAAATGACTAGTGAACTTAAATGGATAACTGAGGATATAAAAATTTCTAGTGCCAGGAAGGACAGCTCCACAATGGACTGAAATATAATAAAAACAGTCATTTTACTGACTATGTTTGGCATTGTAAAGTTACATTTAAAAAAGTTGTGAAGGCAGCCAAACAAATGGCAAACAGTAAGTTCACTGTACAACACAAAGTAAGACAAAGGCTATGTTGTCCGTCATCAAACCAGAATTAGGTGTTAGAGTTAGTAGTAATGAAATACATAGGATTGAAGTATATGATAGCCTTATTGTAAAACCAGCTTAAATATCATAGTGTTCAAATGAATTTTTCATAAATGTGGCAAAGTCAGATGTCGACGTAGCAGAGTGTCAGACTACAGGAAATCCCTTTGGACTACACCAAGAAGCTGGGTATTGCACAGATTTCAAAAAAGTCGCAATAATAGATGTGGAAAATGTTATATTATCATTAAAAAACAAAACAAAAATTCTGCTTGGTGGGATGGATACACACTAAAGTGATTAAAGCAGTGTGGGACATAATAGCACCTACCCTAACTAAAACAGTCAATCAGTCGTTTACACAGGGATGCTTTCCTGATGTGTTGCAGTAAGCCAAAGTCAGACCTCTGTTCAAGAAAGGGTTGAGGGAAGACATGGAGAACTATAATCCCTTTTTTTTTCTTCCAATCTTGTCAAAAGTGATACAGAAAGTCCTTGCATGCAGTAGCAGTATACCAACTTGTGGCTCCAAACCTAAGCTTAAGTAGTGTCTTAAATTGTCAAAAAATGAAAGTCACCAGAAAAAGTAAATTACTAGCAATATGCTGAAACCCAAATCTTCAAAAGCAACAAGTGCATGTTCCTGTAACAATAGGCATAAGCTCAGAAAAATCTGCCACAAAGCAGGTACATATTTTTGGTGTCATGGGAGCGTTATTACCGAAATCATAAAAAGCAATCTCGGAAATGTCGAATTATGTAGAATAGTGCAACCTGCTGCTAAAATCCTGGAAGTAGTTTCAGGCTGTGATCCCAAAAACATAAAAAAATGACTATGTTATATTAGTAGGTGGTTCAAACAACCTGCCCTGCAATGAAGGTTATGATGTAATACAAACATTGAAAGAGAAATTCTTGACACTTCATCAATCCAAGATTTTGCTTATGATCATCCCCAAGAGATATGATTTAACCCCATAGTCCTGTGTAAACAAAGTCATCTCACAAACCAACTTTAAACTAGCAAAGACTTGCAAACTTTTCAGCAACACTCATGTTACAGATGTCAGCAGTTTTAGTAGAGAATTGTTTATGATCCATGGAATGCACCTAAACAGATTAGGAAAAAATGCAATGCGTGCCCTTCTAAGTGCAATTTGACTCTAAAAAAGGTAGTGCATACAGACAGCCACATTAAATGAATGGTTTCCAAGGTCACAGATCAAGAAAGCATCCCTGAACTCACTGTCTCAGAATTCTTTTTTTAGACAAAATGTTTTAACTAGCACTGAAAATCGTCAACTGACAACCTTTCACCAGAATATTACAGACTTGTGTATTCAACTAAATGCACTCTTGGTCAATGTGCAGGACAGCGGAAGTATAGCTAATGACCACATATTGTGCTTTCCTGAACATCACATCTGTTCAGGAATAGAAAGACTCGTAATACTTGAATACACTGTTACATCTTTATACTGAAGCAAACAAAGAAAAGAAGGTGATGCTGTTATTTTTGCAAAGAACTGTGTCAACTGTAAAGCAATTGATGTCCACAAGTTTTCCTTAGAGCAACATTTTGAAGCATGTCCTACTGAGTAGTCTGTAATAATTCAACCCACTTAATGCATCAATATATAGGGCACCGCCAGGCAATCTTGACCTATTTTTGAAGCAGCTTGACTCGTTCTTACTTCATATATTTAATTCTAAAAGAGAAATCACAGTACTTAGAGATTTCAATATCAACACAATAGTGGAAAGTCTGATCTGGAAAATTTGATGGACACCTACAACCGTGTCCCAGTGGTCAATTTTCCCACCAAACTAACTTCTAATTCAATCACCCTAATTGACAACATGTTTATATACCACGGGAATTTGAGCAGTATCTCTGTTAGTAAAATACTGAATGGCCTCTCTGATCACAATGGATAGAGACTTACCATTCATAATATGATTACTTGCCAGAGTATATCTGAGCCCCTGTGAAAGATAGTCAGGCTCATAAGTGATGAAACAATACGGCCTTTAAGTTATGCCTGCAAAATGTAAATTGGAATCACTGATACTATGAAACAGATGTCAATTCCAAATATAATTATTTCACAATGAAATTGCATCATTATTTTAAGTTTCCTTCCTACATAAGGTTTAAAAAAATCGACCCAAAGAAATCACAAGAAAACCATGGATTGCCTAGGGGATACAGATATCCTGCAAACACAACATGATTGTGCATCACAATAAAACATTCAAGAAATCCTACCCAAATAAATCATGATAAAAAGTAACGTAAAATATTCAATAAAGTAATTAAACTCCCAAAAAGTTCATATTTTAGCACCAAAATCAACTAATCCTGTAATAAACTCAAAACAATCTGGAAAATAATCAGGAGTGAGACATGTGTCAACAGTGCTAATAAACATGTTGACTTTGCTTATATGTTTATTATCAATATTTAAAACAATCAAGAGACAGTAGAAAAAACCTTGAATAACCACTTCATAAGTGCTATTGCACAAACAGGCTGTAATGGCTCTTTAGAAAGTACACTGCAACACCACTTTCCCTATTCAGTTTGTGAAATACGTGTATCCGCCATGACCATAAATGAGGAAAAGAAAACAATTACATCTTTAAAAAGCAAAGGATCATCAGGTGTAGATAATATTTCCAGTATACTACTAAAAGTCTGATCTGATCAACTCTCCACAGTTTTAGTTCACGTATTTAATACCTCTACGTATCAGGGTGTCTTCCCAGATGGAATGAAGCTGGCTATAGTAAGCCACTCCACAAAAATGGAGATACAAGACACGTCACTAACTACCATCCCATCTCTCTTCTGACCACTTTTGCAAAAGTCCATGAAAAATTACTGCATTCCTGAACTGTGAGGCACCTCGAAAATTTTAAGACTGTCAGCAATAAACAGTTTGGCTTCCAAAAAGGTATGTCCACTACTGAAGCAATATTTTCATTCAGAAACAGCATATTGGGATCCCTTAACAAACAAAAATGAAGCCAGTTGGTATCTTCTGTGATATCTCTAAGGGTTTCGACTGTGTGGATCACAAAATACTTGTCAACAAAGTAAGCCACTATGGCATCAGAGGGGCAGTGGCAAACTTGCTATAATCTTACCTAAATGATAGGAGTCAGAAGGTAGTTTTTGATAAGAGCAGTATAGCAGGGGAGGTGGTGGAGTCCAACTGAGCCACTGTACTCCATGGAGTCTCTCAGGGATCAGACTACAGTCCACTGCTGTTTCTGATTTACATAACTGATCTACCTTTGTCTTACAAAACACGCAAGTTTACTATGTTTGCTGGTGATACTAGCATTGTGATGAACAACAAACAGTCCACCAACACAGAGGCTGAGACCAACAAATTACTTTCAGAACTCTTAACCTGGTTTAGAGTAAAATCACCAACACTAAACCTGAGCAAAACCAATGGACATAGCATAGAGGGAAGCGTTATAAAGAGGAACGCTATAAAGAAGTTATTCTTTATAGCGTTCCTCTTTATAACGCTTCCTATGTCCATTTTTCTGGTCTCAACCAAAAGCCCATACACACAATGCTAAAGATTCCTCTTTAGTATATTTCCTCTATACAACAAATTCCTCCATGTAATGCTAATATTTTTGGAACCCTAATCAATTAGTTCCCTCTTTATAGTGTTTATTCCACTGGTGTAGATGTTTCATTTATCATTCTGCAGAGGCTCCAAAAGGTCATGTTCAGCACAAGTCAGCGAGTGCCCGAGACAGTTGAGACGTGATGCACATCATGCATTATTTGCCTCATTGGCGCTGCTTTTTTGTTTTTGCAAGGGAAAATGGCGAACATCTGCACAATATATTTAACACTGTGCCCCTATTGCATGATACACCTGGGGTGCACCCTAAGTGTAGATGTTTGGAACTGCAAACTGGTTCATGTTGACTGATTACACAACACACGCGGGATACTCCTGGTGCGAATCCGCACATGCATACAAGATGGAATAACACTTGAAAATGGAAGGGAAATGTTATTACTGTTTGGAATTATGGCTCAATAGTTTGCTTTGTATTATGATGCTTGTTTTCTCAAGGATATTTTATCTAAATTTATAACAATAATGTAAAATTCAATGATAGAGCAATATATAAAATTTGGGAACAGTAACTATTCACCTACTGCACAATGGATCAATGTGTGATTAATTATTTATGGATTTACATTTTTAACCACTTTGTGCATTTATATTTATGAACTGCTAAGCTGTATGCATACTGTAAACACAAACAACATGGCCACAATGAACCTAACTTAATTCTTCTTCTATATACAAGCAAACAACAGATGAGAACACAAACACAAACATAGAGGCAATCCAGGTACTGATACAAGCAGCTGCTGACAATAAGTATGAACACAATATAAGAGGGAGTGCTTGCTGCTCTGGGCTGATACAGAAGACGGCTCCAGTAGACAACAAAGCAGATGCCTTGCCGTATGCATGAGTCATGTGTCGCACTGCAAGGGGGCCGTGCAGATGCTGTTGCCTGAATAGTCAAAGTGTACCATGCTAGTGGCCTGGTGCCACAGCATGTATCCAAGTATTATGTAAAGTTTTATAGCACCCCTCATGCCTTGGGGGAAGGGCACACCACCACTGTGGGCATCAGATCTACTGTTGAAACATCATGGCCCCTGCAGCAGATGCCACAAGCCATCATGCTGGTGGCAGAAGGAGATTCTTGGCCGTAACCAGTGAGTAGGGGTGGGTGTGGCACGGCATGGATGTGAACTAATGTGGCAGCTGATCCACTGCGAAGTGCTGGTTGCACTCAACATCCAGTTCATCAATGTGTTGGAACTGTGCTGATGGTAAAGGCACAGGCTGCTCAGTCCGGGGTGCGGGGGATGCTGGTATTGAAGGACTGAAGGTGCCAGCTGAGATGGTGACAGAATCACCAAATGGGGGCTGGACCACGGAGGAGAGGCAGGAGGTGGTGACATCCTCCATGATGGCAGATCTGTCTTGCAGCAAGGCCAGGACAGGTGTGTAGAACGAGGTGGAGACGGTGGACCCGTGGCCCTCACAGTGGCATGAGAACACAGCTGGCTGTGGTTGTGCATCACCAGCCCATCACTTGTGCACACCATAGTGAAGCAGAAGCCTTGGCAGTTGTGGACCATTGCCAGAATTAAATTCGGTCAGTGGCCAACCATCCAGAGTCCAAATTGTGGATGCAGGAGTGTACCAAGATGAGGGCTATGCCAGTGGGTGTTGGTGAGCTGGCATGAGCAGATGAAGGAGGATGCAGGACTGGTGACCATGGAACATCTTGGCTGGCCTCCAATCTCCCACTTGCATAAACCTATTGGAACTCAAGATGCATATCAGGGCACCATCCATGGAGGAGTCCACAACGTACTTCTTCATTTGAACATTGAACATGCAGATGAGACATTCTGCCTCCCCGTTAGATTGGGGACAGAAAGATGTGTACCGAAATTATGGAAGGTTTGTGACCCAAACTGTGGAAGGTTATCCATTACAAGCGTATAAGGTAACACTCCAATAGAAAAACTTTTGGAGGGGGGAAAGAATCACAGCCATGGCAGACATCGAAGGATGGGGGATGAAATATGGATATTTAGAGAAAGCATTGACAACCTACAACCAGTAAGATTCCCTTGAAATCAACATGCATGCATTCCCTTGAACTCTATGGTGCGGACCATGGAGAGCACTGAAGCTCACATAATACTAGGTACAGAAAGCTGGTTGAAATCTGAAACTGATGCTAATGAGATTTTTGGGGAAAATTTAAGTGTATATGAAAAGGATGGGCAAATGGGAAATGGAGGAGGTGAATTTGTTGCAGTAGACAAGAAACTCAAAAACACTGAGATAGAAATTGAAGCTACAAGAGATTGTTTGGGCAAGACTCAGTATCAGGAGTCATACTGTAATCATCAGTGGAGATTTTGATTATCTGACAATTAATTGGAAAAATTACAATTTTGTTAGTGGTGGGTATGATAAGACATCACATGGAACTGTACCAAATTCCAGGTATGAAAATTACCAAGAACAGATAGTTAGGAACCCTACTCATGATGGAAATATATTGGATCTAATGGCAACAAATAAACCTGACCTCTTTGAGGATGTCCACATCAAAACTGGTATCAGTAACAATGACAAAGTTGTGGCAATAATGATTATCAAACTACAGAGGAAAACTAAAACAAACAGACAGATATATAAGTTCAGTAAACTAGATAAAACATCAGTAATGTCATATCTCAATGAGGTGCTTGAAATATTCTGCACAGGTCAGGAGCATGTAAAGGTACTATGGCTCAAGTTTAAAACAATAGTTGACCATGCACAGGACAGATATGTACCCAGTAGAACAGTTCATGATGGGAGGGAACCTCCATGGTGTACAGTCACTCTAAAGAAACTTCTAAGGAAGCAGAGATTACTGCATAATATATGTAAAAAAAGCTTAGGGCTATAGATAGAGAGATGCTGAATGAAACAGTCTGGCTGTCAAGACAGGAGTGTGTGATGCCTTCAGTGCCTACTGTAGCACAATATTGACAAATGACATTTCACAAAATCCAAAGAAATTCTGGCCATATGTAAAGGCTGTTAGTGGCACCAAACTTAGTGTTCAGTCCCTAGCGAATGAGACCGGAACTGAAACCGAGGGTAGCAAAGCAAAAGCTGAAATGCTTAACTCCATTTTTAAATGTTCCTTTACATAAGAAAACCCAGGAGAATTGCGCAAGTTCAAGCCTCGTACCACTAAAAAGATGAATGAAGTAAGTATTAGTGTCAGTGGAGTTGAGAAACAGTTGAAATCATTAAAACGGAACAAAGCTCCAGGCCCCGATAAAATCCCAGTCAGTTTCTATACTGAATTTGTGGCCGAGTTTGCCCCTCTTCTCACAATAAACTATCATAGATCCCTCAAAAAAACAACCGTGTTCCATTCTTGGAAAAATGCATACGTCACACTTGGCTACAAGAAGGGTAGTAGAAGTGATCCACAAAATTACTCTCCCAAATTCTCAACATCGATTTGTTGTAGAATTTTAGAACATATTCAGAGCTCAAATATAATGAGGTATCTTGAAGACAATGACCTCCTCAATGCCAACCATCATTGTTAGAGAAAATATTGATCATGTGAAACCCAGCTTGCACTTTTCTCACATGACATACTGATAACTTTGGATCAAGCCAACCAGGTACATGCAGATTTTCTTCTTTTCCGAAAAGCATTTGACTCAGTACTGCACCTATGCTTATTGGCAAATGTCAATCATATGGGCTATCAAGTGAAATTACTGACTGGATTGAGGACTTTTTGGTAGAGGGAACACAGCATGTTGTTTTGGGTGGAGAGTCATCATCAGATTTAAAAGTAACTTCGGGTGTGCCCCAGGGAAGTGTGTTGGGACCCTTGCTGTTCATGATATATATTAATAACCTGCAGACAACATTAACAGTAAAATCAAGCTTTTTGCTGATGCTGCAGTTATCTATAATGGAGTACTATCTGAGAGAGGCTGCATAAATATTCAGTCAGATCGTGATAAGAATTCTAAGGGCAGAGATTGGCAACTTGGTCTAAACGTCTAGAATATTGGGGTAGTGCAATCACTCTACAAATGACTGCTTACAAATGACTTGTGTGACCCGTTCTAGAATAGGGCTCATGTGTGAGAGACCTATACCAGATGGGACTAATATGGGACATTCAATGTAGACATAGAAGGGCAGCCTGAACTGTCACAGGTCTGTTTAATTGCAGAGATACTGAATGAACTGAAATGGTATATTCTTCTATCCTGAGAAGGTCAGTTTCAAGAACTGGCTTTCAATGATTGTTCTAGGGATATACTACAACCAGCTACATGTTGCTCAATATGAGGATGATTATGAGGATAAGGACGGAATAATTACTGCACAGAGGCATTCAAACAATCATTCTTCCCACGCTCCATATGTGAATGGAACAGTAAGAAACCCTTATAACCAGTACAATGGGATGTACCCTCCGCCATGCACCTCATCGTGGTTTGCAGAGTATAGATGTACATGTAGATGTAGGTAGTAATAGATAATTTGATATTCTTGTAGGAATAGTTGTGACTCAGCTGGTAATGAGTAAAGAACTCTAATTTTCCTGGCAGTAAAGGATCTGAAAGAGCACCGTTTACAACATTGTAGACGGTGTTAGTCAGTTCTTTTTTGTCACAGGGTAAGGCCTCTGCCATTTTTTTTTTAAGATTCTCATAATTTCAATAGCACTAGTAGTAACACTTTTATTTTCTACCCAACAGACTGCACACTTTTTTTAGGATATAGGTTTAATCCTGTATACTTCATAATTGAGGACAAAGAGTCAGTACATCTATAAACAGATAATAAACTGAACAATGTTCCATTTCCAAATTTAAATGCACCACACATGATATGAAGAACACAGCTGCTTATATCATGTATCATTGGATCATCGACTTCTTTAGTAGACTACAGCTCTGAAAAATTTATGATTTGGTCCATCCACTGAGATGTGTAAAAAATTATTAAGGCTCATAAAAAGTAGAAGCATGTCCTTGAATGAAAGAAGAAGATCAGAAGCTCTTGTACAATGAAGAAAAGAATGTTAAGTATTGTGTTCAAACTTCATTTTTTTCATTGCACCAAACTCTGACATTCATATCCATTTTAATTTCTTGACAAACTTTATTCAGTGACCCATCAAATCCTATAACAATATAACTACAAGAAGTAATAGATTCCTTCCATCCATCTTTATTAAAGCAGCAGTCACACAAAAAACTGTGTACACAATTTTAGTTTGCTGCAGCTGCATTCTTATGAATATTTTACTATCATTGGAAATTTTTTTTTAATAAATGCACAGCACTTCCAGCTGAGTGCATTGACTTGTGAGTCATCAGTGTCTAAATACACCAGAGTACTTCTGCTCAGATTACTTCTTCAAAGAGAAGAAAGGAGCTGACAGTATTTTGTGATTTCTGAGTTTGCAGTTGTTTTCTAGTAGATTTTAAATTTGCTAATATGTTTAATCCTTTAGTGTGACTTTTGACAATTATTACACCCAATTTATGATTTGATATCTTTACTGTTACCGTATTTACCTAAAGACACAAATGATGGTATAAATGACACATAGAAGTAGCAAGGTTTTTCAAAAGAGTATTATACACATGGTCCTTCTTAGAAACTGTACTTACTTGTAATACAAAACTTGAAATTAAACTAGTGGGTCTATACAATCAAGAAACCTCAAGATGTGTTATATATATAGCATGTACTAGGATTTTGAGTGTTGAAGCAATTTATTATACATACAAAATGAAGTATAGTACCTGTATTAGTAGGAGGGCACTACTATATGTACATAGAAAGTTCAACAACTCAGAGTTTCCACAGTTTGTAATACAGAACAATAAGCATTAATATAGGTCTCAACAATTATGACTTTGTTACAAACAGTAATGCATAGTATGCTTCCAGCTGCAGTCCACAGATGGAATGCTATGATCTGAAGATCATGCTCGCTCAAAGCAACCCCTCTACGTGGTAATTTAAAAATAAATAAATAATAAAATATTGTGTAAACGCAAAAAATTCTACGATAACTTTATGAAATTCCTTGGCATTTCCATGATATTTCCCACATGCATGACAGTTTCTGACAATTTCCAATATTACTTATTTTTAGCCACCCTGTTTTCTAACAGTCACAAGGGGAGATAGACTAACTCGATGTAATGGGCTGTACAATCCACAGCAATGTCAGCCTGTCCAATTCTGATTCCTCTTTATCCAGCAAAGCCACATGAATAGGGTGTGAACAGAAAAAGCGAGGCCGTACTGTAGGCTTCAGGGTAATATGGGACACAAAATTAGTGGCACAACATAATCGATTCAAGAAAAGAGACAAGAACTCAGAACATGGGGAAATTAACTGCTGCTAAAGGAGCTAGCTGGAAATGAGGTGCACCATATCAGAAAAGGAAAAACCAAAAGCACCTAAAGCATACAGACCAAAAAAATTATTGGTGACAGTATCATATTATGCACTAGCAAAAAAGTCAAAGGACTAAACAAAGATTTACACAGAATGGGAATCACGAATTGTTACAAATTTGGAATAGACTACTTGTTGCAATTCACCAAACATTGAGTAACCAGAGACAATGGCGGAGATCCCAAATCCATGTAAGTTTGTGAGTTCAATAAGGTCATTGCTTAAACCATGTCTACTTGTAGTCTGAGCACTACCATTGTTGTGGTTGTGGTGGCTTTTTATGTTTGGCCAATAACTGACTGATAACCGACGACCAGAAACGGGAGCCAGTACGATGATGCCACACCAAATCTCAATCTGATCACCAGCAGCATGCGAACCTTGAAAGATTGAGCAATACTTACACTTCAGAAAAGATGAATTCTCACACTGTAGTAGGCACTGACACACCTCCTTGTCAGGAGTGAACCAAATGATGACATCACGGATGTCAGAATAAGCAGAGGAATCATGATAAGCATCAGTAACAAACTGACATTTGAAACTGAAGGCAGGGAGTTTGGCCACTCAGGCCTGGAAGGCCCCATGAGGCTGTTTATGACAACAATAGAACTCCACACGTGCTGCAATCACATGCATGTGTTTATGGTGATAATTTGACAACATCAAATGTATGCTCCTAGAACAGGGCTAACTGGCACAACTGGTACATCTGAAGAAAAAGCCAAGAAAGGAAAAAGCCTTGTACAAGTTAGCATCACTGGCACCAAAAGCGAGGAAGTGTTGCTGAAGCTGTTTCTCCTAAGCCTCCCAGTCTTCGACTCTATCATCATAGGTGGGAAAGGGCGGCAAGTACACTGTTGGCATCGAAGTCTGCATAGTTAACATGGCCGACAAACTCGTGACAGCAACCACAACAACTAGCTGCTACTGCTTTTGAACAACCACATAGACTGAGCAACCAGAAGTGAACATCACACTCATCACCAATTGCATTGTGCTGTAAGACAGAAACAACAGCATGACTATAATTAATAGAAGTTTATTCTTCTTCCACATAAAAGTGAACAACAGTCACGAACACAGACTCTAACATAGAAACAATCCACATACTGATATAATCAGTGGCTGACAATAAGTAAGATCAGAATATGAGATCTGGTGCCTGTTGCACTGCACTTATAAAGAGGAGAGCTATGGTACACAGCACAGAGAATGCTATGCCTTGTGTAAAGTCACCAGGACCACCGCACATGGCTTCTGATGGCCGGCCCGTGCAGATGCCATTGGCAGGACACACGAAGTATAGTGCACCAGCGGCCTGGTGCCATGGTACATATTCAAGTATTGTGTACACGATTATAACAATAACAATACATAATTATTTGTAGGACATTATTTTCAACACTCGTATGATTCTAGAAACAAAGGTAACTTCATTCTTAAATTTTTTAACTACTCTGGATATTAAAATTTATTAATTGCTTATTTTTATACATAACAATCCAGAATTAATCACAAGAAACTATTTTCAGCACAAGTATGATACTAGAAACAAAAGTAATTCTGTGCTTAACATTTTATATATTAAAACTCTACTCACAGACTCCTAGACACATTGTTATGAAAATTTATGATAACTTAGAAGTGAAAACCGAAAACCTTCAGAGTATAGAACCAGATTTTCTGAACAGAAAATACATCCTATACTTGTGCAAAAAGTTATATTATTCAGTCACAAAACTTTTATATGGTGTTAAATTTTCTTTCTAGAGTAACATAATAAACTTGTACTGATGGTTGTAAATTAAGATTAATTTCAGTTTTCTTTTCACACATTGTATGTGTCTCAATTATTTTACTTATACTGATGAGTCTTCTGCACAATTAAACCCAATAGCTGAATAAATAAAATATGTATGTATGTAGCGAGATAATAAAATTCCGAATCACCCAATCCCCTTTTCTTCTTGTATTTGATGTAAACCTTTATATCTATGCTTCAGGATAATCATATATGAAATATAAACTTTGATTGGATCTATTTCTTTCTTTTTTTACACAAGTAGTTCATTTAAATTTTTATAACAAGGTTTAGTCTGGAATTCAACCACTTTAACACTGAATACAAATGTATAAAAGTAAGTGTACAGTCTATTCCTACCAGAAACAATATGCCAATTAATAATAGGTTTACTAGAACTCAAAAATCTGTAAAGTTATGGGCAACTTGTAATATCTATTTTCCTTTCAAGAAAGATTTTTAGCTAACAAGAGTTCTGTAACTCCCTTCACACTTAGCAGCCCCTATTCATACATCATTCATGTTACATCTCTGATTCAGTATAAACAGAAGTAGTGAAATAGTATACAATTTTATATTATGCTAAGGCAGTGCTTTATGTGTGAATGGCTGCGAGGGAAGGATGGGAGTTTAATTTATTCATCATAATCAATGTTTTTAGAAAACGTGTAACTGTGTTATTAAAGATTTCATAATAAAACACAGCACTGGTCACATTTTTGTCCTTGTATGTAGCATGACACATGTCACAACATTATTATTTTATGTTTTTTCTGAATGCAGTAGAAGTGCTAAAAGACGACTGTATGGCAAGACAGGGTAGAACAAAACACACACAAACATCACATAAAATACCAATGCAAATAGTTGCTCTTGATAATGGAAATAAATTCCTGAAATGTGTCATGCTATGCATGAGTGCAAAACATATTTGGAACAGTGCTTTATGATTAATGTTTAAGGGTGGGAGTGTTGATTGAGGGACAAGCGAGGATAAACAAAGATACACACAGTTATATTTCTGTAACCACTATACTGGCAACAGACATCTGTCCTTACATATGAGGGGTCGCCACAAAGTTTTGATTATCACCTACAAAAAAATTAAGTTAAATATTCAACTTTTTGTTTCTTTCAGTTACATATCTGCAGACCTGGTACACATTGAAATCACTGAGCAATAGCAACACAGCATGCCATTAGAGTAGCCAAAATAGAAGGGCACAGCCCTCTGATAAGATGGAGATGGGCAGAGCTGAGATGGAGACAGGCACAGCCATTTCGCTTTGGCTCCTACAGAGGAGGGCTACAATACTGTGGCTCATTGATTTCAGCATTGCTATGAGTGCAGACATGTAACATTACACAAAAATGAAATATGAAACTTTGTTAAAACTTTATAAACCTCCCTCACCCCCATACTTCATGTTGTTTGTATTATTATGATTTGAAATTAAAATAGGTATAAAAGATAGGTGAAACTGAAAGCAGTCATGAAATTCATTTCTGCTGGAAATTAAAGGGATCACTGAGCACACCCTCTTCCAATAGTTGAATTTTCATCAATATCCCCTATCACTTCACTTTCCAAGACAGTGTACTAAAGCCTGAAACTGAACCAAAAAAGATACTATGCAACATGGTGATTGCAGAAACTATGCCACTGCTTCACAACTTCATTGTCAAACTGCTGATGACAAAAGTGATTCCCCACAGTATGAGTTGGTATTCTGTTTGATGTGCAGCCAGAATGTATGTGCTGTGACTGAAATATTACAAGTACAAAAGAACCATCACACTAATACATAAAGCACCCAAGTGAGTCAAGCAGTTGAATTTTCAATAAAATATCATACCTGTTTTTGACGTGTACTGCTAAATACTGCTTTAGCATATTGCTCCATTTGCATACTGTGTTAAGTAAAGCTTGTTTAAATGGGCGTACGTTTACACGAAACCAACCAGAAAATATTTTTTCTGTATCCATCCTTTCTATCTCCATATATAGATTTTCATAATGATCGATCTGAAATAGAACAATTCCAATCACCAATTTACAGGAAAAGCACAGTAGAATCTAAAATGTAACAGAGATAAAGTTGTATTGCCTACAACATGTGACATCCCTACTATTTCTAGAAAGATGATACAGAATTTTGTGACAAGAAGTTGATAATACTCTGGCTGCTGACAAAAGGGAAAATCACTTTCAAAAATTACAAAATCTCTATCACCAGGGGAATGCACTTTTCTCAAACAAAGTCTGATATTGATTATACAAGACAACCATTTGAGAATCACCAAATAATGTATTTGCTAGCACATTGTAGATTGTGCCGAGACAAACATGGGCACTAGTAAGGAACTGTCTAGACAATGCGTTTTTCTTTCATACTTCATGATCTCTTTTGTGGATGATCCCAGATCCAGATTTTTATGTTCATCCTAAATCATTCTAGATAAATACCATTATGAAATATACAATTGATACTCAGCCCAATTTGTTGAACAGCAATGGTATAGTTAACCAACATAAAAATATTTTTGATCAATTTATACAACTGCCTCACATTTGGCTATATTGAGGGCCACATTCCAGTCTCTACATTGAGTGATGAGCAGTTTTTTCCATATCTTTTATGCTACTCAGGTATCTGCACATAGAGCAAGTAATGTCCTTGATATCTATGTTTCAGATAATAATACTATGTTTACATGTCTATAAGGCAGAACAGATTTGTGTTGGTTTTTGAACAGATACTGTAGAACAATTAGCCCCCCCCCCCCACAAACAAATATACACCGTTTAATAGAAAATAAAAAAAACTGATGGCAAAATCAAACACTGGAAAATCCAGGGTGGAATGTAACAATGTATGAACAGGACAGTTGCCACTCACCATATAATAGGCATGCTGAATCGCAGAAAGGCACAACAAAAAGACTGCCAGATGTGTGTGTGTGTGGTGGAGGGAGGGGAGTGGATGCTGTCTACTTTTGACAAAGGCCTTGTTGGCCAAAAGCTAACTTTCCGACAGTCTTTTTGTTGTGCCTTTCTGTGACTCAACATCTCCGCTATTTGATGAATAAAACTGATGAATTTTACTAGCAGACAAAAGAGAGAAAATTCCTCTAGAACTAGTTCATAAGGTTTATGCATGTCTGGAGGCAACTATGGCCATGTTTGTGCCTGCGTGTGTTTCTCTATCTGAAAAAGTACTTTGTCCAATAGCTAAAACTCTAAAAGCCTACTGTTAAATGTAACTGCCTGCTGTTCAACACATCATCTCTGTTGTCAGGTTGGTCTCCCATGACCTGGGGTTCTGGGTGACTTTTCCAAACTCTACCCCTTTTCCTACACTTCTTCAGTTCCTTGCCCTTCACCCCTCTTACGTTGGTCTCCCGTGACCTGGGGTTCTGGGTGACTTTTCCAAACTCTACCCCTTTTCCTAAACTTCTTCAATTCCTTTCCCTTCACCCCTCTTCCTTCCACTTCAACCCTTCTGCTGGAAGAAGGAGCCACTAGCTCCGAAAGCTTGAATAGGTAAAACCTTTTTTTATTTGTGTATTCCTCTGCTATCACTTGGTGAGTAGATTTTTATCTATCCAATTACTTCATATTGTCACAAATCTACACTATAGGGAAGACTTTAAGGGAAGGATTTGTGAATAAATGTATGGCTGTTCACAAATCCTCACTGCTCACTGCATGAGGAGTCAATATTTGCAACCCTTTGCAACCCTCCAGATTAAATAAATAGTCACACATATACTGAATGACTGCTAGATGAAAAAATTGGGTTAAGGGACCTGGCGCCATGTGATCACTACAAGAAACTGTCCTGGTGATCCCACATCTCGAGATTCAGAGGCACTGTTCTAAGACTGCTGTGAACACACCTCTGACCAAGTTTAGTGTTGTTCGTGTGTCTTGTCAAACCCTTAATGGTCTGAAAGGATTGTGTTCAATGGGTAGTTTTGTTATGGGGCCCTAATGACAAATGCAGGTACCTACAGCATCAATACTACAACCTGGGTGAATGAATGTTGGGAATAGTAAACTGGGCACAATCAGTCAATGGCTGCAGCCCATGGGGCAAACCAAGCAACTTCTGTGTCCACACCATACAAAATGAAGTCTGGCTAAAGCACAACAACAAAGATCCTAGGAACACAAATCCTGCTTCCATTTTCTATTTAGGGACAATAAATTTTGGAGCTTTGGGCCATGTTGCATGACACAACCCAAGGCTTTAACATTAGTTATTGGCAGTATTTGTCACAGCAGCTGTCTTTATAAAGTGTGTGTGTTTTGCTGTAGTTTTTTATGTGCTGCTTCTAGAAGTAAGCAGCAACAGTATTTTTTCCTTTATTTTGTTACTTCGTTTTGCAAAAGCTACGTTCAGAAGTAGATATGGCTAAAGCTTGTGGCCAGTGTGAGGTCTCAATGGAAAAAGTGGTCGATGTCTACAAACAACTGAAAGCTGTATCAGAAACTGAAAATTGAATATACCCTGAAGAATCAAGAAATTTTCAGTTTGATGATGGAGAAAAATGGGGGGGGGGGGTTGTAAAATTTTTTGAAGGAGGCCAAGACTCAAGTACAGTCAACAGGATCGAATGGACATAAACTGCAGCATTTATGCACTGCTGAAGAGGCTGGCATGGGACCTTTGCTAATTGTGCCAGTGATGGAGTGATAGGGCAGTGTCCTGTAGTTGTAAAAACATCCTGAAGATTGGCAGCTACTCCTGTGGCCAACATAGTTAGAACTCTGATCTAGAACTAAGCAGAAATGTGATACTGACTGGCAGGTCATACCTAGATCTGGAGATATTTCACAGGCAACAATGTAAGCAGCAAATAGCTGAGAGGTTAGTTCCATGTACCTAACAAACAGGCATTGCCTTCTGCTGATAATAAAAACACAGCAAAAAGGTCTTACCTTTCCTATTCAAACAGACATCGCTCCTCCAACATATATGAGCAACCACAGAAAGTAAAAAGGAAGCACTTTATGTCTTAGGTGTGTGATGGCCCCCACCACAGAAATAGCATCCTGTGCAGGAAAAAAACAAATGTGCACTCAGTGGGTGTCTCAGAAGGAAGCTGCAATCAGTTCTAGATCATCATCCGTGTTGGCACCAAATTTTGGCAACCCCATATGAAATCCTTGTCATTACGTTACATTTGTTGTATTTCATGGGTATCATGGACGGTGGTTTTTGTAATGTGGAAATAATTTTAAGTTCAACATTTTATTTTAATTAACTGTAACACAGTGACATGACTTACTGAAGAATATTTTGTTACATTGCTTATTCTAATAATAAAAAACCCAAAACATTAATAAAGTAAACAAATTACTACAACAGACTTGACAGGGAGTGCAGCGAGTGATATTCTTAAGAACTTAAAGGCTGACTTATTCACAGTAAAGTTCGAGAATCCAAGCCTTTTCGAAAGAAGTTGTCTCCATATCATATAAGGAACTAAGAGTTAGTTGAAACCCATAGTACGGGGTAGGGAATTTTTTGACAAAAGGTGAATATACAGGTATTTAGAAGTGATAGTCAATAATAGACATATGGAAAGTAAAGGCCAAAAGTAGCTAAAAAACTATAATGATCATGGGTCTGCAAATCAACCATCGCTGAGGTATCACATTAATTCAAGTTGGGAACCAACAGTAAACACACTGGATATTGCGGTATTTAATTTGGAAATTCAAGTTTCGGGTTCAACTATCTGTTTGTATATGCACGCACAATTACATGCCTTGAAACTTCCTGGCAGATAAAAACTGTGTGCCCGACCGAGACTCGAACTCAGGACCTTTGACTTTTGCGGGTAAGTGCTCTACCAACTGAGCTACCGAAGCACGACTCACAACCGGTACTCACAGCTTTACTTCTGCCAGTACCTCGTCTCCTACCTCCCAAACTTTACAGAAGCTCTCCTGCGAACCTTGCAGAACTAGACTCCTGAAAGAAAGGATATTGCAGAGACATGGCTTAACCACAGCTTGTGGGATGTTTCCAGAATGAGATTTTCACTCTGCAGCGGAGTGTGCGCTGATATGAAATGTCCTGGCAGATTAAAACTGTGTGCCCGACCGAGACTCGAACTCGGGACCTTTCGCCGGCAAGTACTCTACCAACTGAGCTACCGAAGCACGACTCACGACCGGTACTCACAGCTTTACTTCTGCCAGTACCTCGTCTCCAACCTTCCAAACTTTACAGAACTCTCCTGCGAACCTTGCAGAATTAGCACTCCTGAAAGAAAGGATACTGCGGAGACATGGCTTAGCCACAGCCTGGGGGATGTTTCCAGAATGAGATTTTCACTCTGCAGCGAAGTGTGCGCTGATATGAAACTTCCTGGCAGATTAAAACTGTGTGCCCGACCGAGAATCGAACTCGGGACCTTTGCCTTTCGCGGGCAAGTGCTCTACCAACTGAGCTACAGAAGCATGACTCACGTCCAGTACTCACAGCTTTACTTCTGCCAGTACCTCGTCTCCTACCTCCCAAACTTTACAGAAGCTCTCCTGCGAACCTTGCAGAACTAGCACTCCTGAAAGAAAGATTATTGCGGAGACATGACTTAGCCACAGCCTGGGGGATGTTTCCAGAATGAGATTTTCACTCTGCAGAAGAGTGTGCGCTGATATGAAACTTCCTGGCAGATTAAAACTGCACTTGGGAGAGCACTTGCCCGCAAAAGGCAAAGGTCCTGAGTTCGAGTCTCGGTCGGGCACATAGTTTTAATCTGCCAGGAAGTTTCATATCAGCGCACACTCCGCTGCAGAGTGAAAATCTCATTCTGAAAACATCCCCCAGGCTGTGGCTAAGCCATGTCTCTGCAATATCCTTTCTTTCAGGAGTGCTAGTTCTGCAAGGTTCGCAGGAGAGCTTCTGCAAAGTTTGGAAGGTAGGATACGAGGTACTGGCAGAAGTAAAGCTGTGAGTACTGGGCGTGAGTCGTGCTTCGGTACAGTTGGTAGAGCACTTGCCGCGAAAGGCAAAGGTCCAGAGTTTGAGTCTCGGACGGGCACACAGTTTTTCATCTGCCAGGAAGTTTCATATCAGCGCACACTCCGCTGCAGAGTGAAAATCTCATTCTGGCAACATCCCCCAGGCTGTGGCTAAGTCATGTTTCCACAATATCCTTTCTTTCAGGAGTGCTAGTTCTGCAAGGTTCGCAGGAGAGCTTCAGAATGAGATTTTCACTCTGCAGCAGAGTGTGTGCTGATATGAAACTTCCTGGAAGATTAAAACTATGTGCCCGACCGAGACTCGAACTCAGGACCTTTGCCTTTCGCGGGCAAGTGCTCTACCAAGTGCAGTTTTAATCTGACAGGAAGTTTCATATCTGCGCACACTACACTGCAGAGTGAAAATCTCATTCTGGAATTACATGCCTTTTCCCCTCTGTGCACTGTGATTACCAGCCTCACACTCAGTTATGAACATGAAGGCACTATGGACAGAGGTTACACCAATGAAGAGTAGATGTAGCATATCCTCTCTGCAAGCAGCCCAACAGCCATTCATTTAGCCAGTTACATCAGCATCATAGAAAAACTGGGAGCTTTGCACACTGGGTATATGAAGGTTGACCGACATCCATAATACCCAATGTTGAAGAAAGGGTGTTGCACATTGTACACGAACGTCCGAGTACTTCAACATGGAGGTTTGCTACCCAAGACTATGTCCTGAGTCACAGCAGTGTGTAGTGGATTTTATATTGGCAAGTACTCCATCCATTTGGGTCAATGTTTATCCTAATGCAACACATGTATCATGACAACAGCAACGTTATTTGTTGCATGTCTCGGCAGGACTGCTTGGAGACCACATAATTGGACCACACTTCCTACTGCAGAAACTAATCGGACAGCAGTATATGTGGTTTCTGTGGACTGTGCTTCCAGATGCACGTGATGATGTTCCACTGAACCAATGCCTCAACATGTGGTTCATGCAAGATGGTGCTCCAGCACACATTTTCATTTACGAGTGTGCCGGCTTCTAACTCGAACGTATGGTCAACATTGGATAGTAAGATGAGGGCCTGTGCCATGGCCTCCAAGGAATCTAGATTTAAATCTCATGTATTTCTGTCTGTGTGGTGCCATGGCCTCCAAGGTATCCAGATTTAAATCTCATGTATTTCTCTCTCTCTCTCTCTCTCTCTCTCTTTCTCTCTCTCTCTCTCTCTCTCTCTCTCTCTCTCTCTCTTTCTCTCTCTCTCTCTGTCTGTGTGTGTGTGTGTGTGTGTGTGTGTGTGTGTGTGTGTGTGTGTGTGTGTGTGTGTGTGTGTGTGTGTTCATGTCAAAAGCCTGGTCTATGTTACCAAAGGTCAACTCTCTTGAGGAATTACACTTGCAGACTGAAGCAGCCTTCCAGCATTTACAGAATTCCCCACGTCTGCCTGAGATGGTTCACAACTCATTTCAGAGACGAGTTCAATGTTGCATTCAGATGCATAGACAACATTTCAAATGCCTACTTTAATGTTCAGAGATGCCATGTGTTCCTGGACACTGGTGAACAGCAACAGAAAATGTGTTGTATCTCAACAATAGTTGATGTGTGGATCCATGTTTATTTGATCTTTGTACCTACTTTTGTACTTCCCATGTGAAAATTATTGACCATCACTTCTGAAACACCCCTGTATTGGATAGATTGAACATCCTTTTCAAAAACAATAGTAACAAACACTTTATTGACTTGTTCAATTTGTGAAGCTCTTTCTCCTGAATAAATTATACAGTTTTTCTGGAGTGTTCATCCAAAAATAGTAACAAGTCTAATGAGGTCTAAAATGAATTTCAGTCAAAACTCATGTGCACGAGATTAACCACGGCTGGCAGACTTAGATTTACAGTGAAATATTTAAGATACTCACTAGATTCAGACACTTCTTCAGTCCATAGAGTCATTCAAAGAAAGATTAAACCTAGAAAATAACCTGATCCTATGGTAGGAGTAAATGGTGAGTTTAATCTGCCTAGAACTGAGTGGGAAATCTACAAATACATTATCAGTGGTGAAGGCAGACCATCTAGTTAACTAATATTGAACTTATTGTCACACAAGTGTGTTGAACAACTAGTCTGAGAGCTGAGATGGAAAAGAAATATTTTAGACTACTACACTACAAACATACTCAATTTTTTTGTAAGTGTGTGTCACCACTCAGAGATGGAGTATCAATCAGAATGCTACTGCAGGAACAATAGTCATCAAGAGGCATGCATTATTTGTGATTGGTCGGCTTAGTAGACAGTCACTAATAACAACTTAAAAATGAACTGAGAACATTTAGTTCAAGCTTGACATGTGCAGAACAACTGTAATTAAAGCCGAATATCATTACAAAATGCAGTCTACATAAACATGTACCAAGTGAAGCACTAAAAGAAGGGAAAGCCTTACCCTGGTCTAATGGTAGCATTCGGAGAATATTCCAAAATAAGGCTACTATATTCTCACTAAAAAGAGAATGCAGGGAACCTAATTGAAAAACTTAATGGTAATTTGTGCAATTATCAGAGCAGGCCTATGTAGGAAGTTTACATTAATTTCCACTGTCAGTTTCTGGTGAGGGGTCCATCAGGAAACCCTAGAAAGTTCTGTTCATGTGTAAAGTCAATGACTGGATCCCTACCTTCAATCTAATTTATTATGGATTAGTTTAGTATTGAAATTTAAGACAACAGACAGAAAGCTAAAATACTACATTCTAAATATATTCATGCATGAGGATACTATCATACAAAATAAAGCATTAAAAATGGAGATGATTGGAGTATGCCAACATACTGAATCTGGTCTTCTGAAATTGTTTCACTATGCAAGATCGTAATATGGTACCTCTTTTCAATCATGGCATGAATACTGAAATGCCAGATCCAGATACTGAGGTTAGTATTGGAAATTAGAAAATCAACTGATACTGCTCAACTGTAGAAAGGCATCTGAACTCTATTTGTACAAGAAATCAAGGGTAGCGTAGACAACAGCACCCACGTTGATGCTATGTTTCTCATCATCCAGATGGCATTCTCTTAGTGAACAAATTACAAATTTACCAAGTATCTTACCATATTTGTGACTGGATTCAGGACTTTCTTGCATATAGAACTCAACCCATCTTCTTAATGGAATATAATCAAGATACAGATATGAAGATCATTTCAGGAATACTATAACACAAAACCATGAGACTGTATGCTGTTGTTTACAGGAAGGTTCAAAATGCTAGAAGACTGTAATGAAATGCAGGAAGACCTGCAGAGAATCAATCGCTGGTGCAGACGTTGGCAGAGCGAAATGATTTGCTACATTGGTCATGTGTAAATAAAGAGATTTGATACTACAATTCTGAGCTAAAGAAACTGTGTGATAAGTTTAGCATGTACATTTGCGAGCCATACATCGAATGAACTGTGATGGACATCCAAGACATGGAAGCCACATAAACCAAAAGAGAAAGGCCAAGCTACTTTTCCACATAAGTGAACTGTGCAACAAATATAATAAGGAAGAGAATGCAGTTGTTCTGGACTACAACCAGGAGACTTTTCAGGATAAAGGACGTTTTGCTAATGTCAAAGATGTAGTTTGTAAGTGTCTATATCCCATTCACTCGGAGAAAAGCCAAGGGTTTGAAACAAGTGATCAATCATTGCAGGACAGTCCTAAAAACCCAGTTTTTTGCAATAAGTTATTGTAAAAAAATGTAATTTCAATAAATGTGATTCACTGAAGATGCTAAATCACCAAGAAGAGATAACAACCTTAGAACTGATACACTTAAATGAGCAATATATCAGCAACAAACTAGACATGTTGCAAATATTAATACAGGAGCACTTGCCAAATTTATTAACAAAAACTGAGCATGGCCAAGAATTTTGAATCACCAGAGAACACACTCACAAATTCCCTCAACCAACTTTCCAGCTACTACAATATAAACCAAATCCCACAAAGACACAAATACGTGCTTTTCATCTGACAAACTGGGAAGCTGGTCACAGATTAAAGATAGTATTGTCAGTGTTGAACTGGAACACTGAGTTCCCCACATATCTAGAAGTGACATGTTTGTAATAGAGTTCTTACTTTCAAGAAGCACTGCATGAACTGAAAGTCAAAATTTTCACCAGAAACAGTCTCCCATGGAAACTGGCCAGATCGATCAAAGTGGGGTAGTCAACCTGAAACTCTACGTGCCTATGCAACAGCACTATGCTATTCTGCAGCAGAGTATACATATCCTGTTTGGCACAATTCAACACATGCTAAACAAATGGAAATAGCTTTCAATCACACCTGCAGAATCATAAAGGGTTGCTTGAAATTCACTCCAGTCAAATGACTTTACCACCTCACAGCAATAGCACCATCTCCTGTTTGAAAAGAAATAGCCACAAATATGGAAAGAAAGAAAGTGGAGCACAAGAGAATGCATCTTCTCTATGGGCGTGAAGCACACCTGCAGTGACAGAAGTCAAGGAGGAGTTTCCTAAGAACAACGACGGTACTTGGAGCCAAAAAAGCTAGGTTACAACTATGGAAGGCTGTGACTTACCTTCCCCCTGGCCGAAACTGAATTTCAGAAACTCTGCCCCCTAGCTACAATGAGAAACAGATGACTTGGAGGTCCCTTAACAAACTAAAATCTGGAGTTGGAAGATCAAAAGGTTAATTAGCAAGACAGGGTTACACTGATCAAGATGATGATCAGTGTGACTGTAGAGAAGACCAGACTGTTCATCATTTGCTTCAATGCCAATTGTTTCCAGCCTCTTGCAGAGAAAGTGAACTTCATCAAGGAGCATAAAATGCATTGTAAGTGGCCAAGTTTTCAGCGAAAGTAATGTAGTCATAACTGTGTATATAATATGTATATTTATGATACACGAGTAAATAATGGACTAAAATCCAGTGAAATAATGTATTATAGGTTAGAGAGTTACTTACTAGCAAACAGTTATTGTAGGCAAAACCACAGAGGTGGTGGTGTGTTAATTTATATTATTAAGAATACAGCAGTTTAAAAAAAAATCCTTTCTAGGACACCACACCCAAGAAGGATCAGTCAAAATGACAGGCGTTGCACTCCACAATAATAATCATAAGTTAGTGAAGCATAAAGTGATCGGGGTATATCAGCTACCAAATGCTGATGTAGTGTTGTGTACAAGTGGATTTAGTAGTGTCCTTGGTGAGACTGGACCTAACAATCTCACTATATTAGGCAACTTCAATACAGGTGCAAATTCAAACAGTACAGTAAACATGAAATTCAGTGATGTATTAAGGTCATATAATCTTTTTAATTTAGTAAGTTTTGGCATTAGACTCATGAACATATGCTCCACTATTATAATCAACTGTTACAATCAACAAAATTTTTATAGATATGGTAAATTACAGTAGCTTAGACTTTTGTCAGGTGAGACAAGTACCTAAATTCAGTTGTGCCAAGAATAACAAAAACTGTTCTACAGAAACAAACTGCGAATACATTAAACATTAGCGTCCTTAAATACAAAATAGCAAATGAGAAATGGTATTCCGTGCTCAATCTGAAAGGATCTATATCAAATGGAATTAGTTCTACTTAACATTGCTGAATCATTATGAATATTGCTGTCATCAAATAAATCCAGAAGGTAGTTAAACGTTTCCAAAATGAAAGTAATCCTAGGCAGAGTATATACGATCTAAACCAGATTTATAAAGTCACTATCTGAGGTTTTTAAGGACAAATGCAATCAGGCAAAGAAAACTTTTAAAACTGAAATTGCTAACCCAAGGAAGCAGATTAACAGCAAAGCAATAGAATAGTCTGAAAACAAAAGTAAATCACCTTGGCAGCTAACTGATAAATACCACAAAGATTCCAAGAAGATGAACATAGAACAATTTAGCATAACTCATGATGGTAACATTATAAAAAAACCAATACTATAGGTAATGTAACTGGATGAATAAAAAACTCTAATAACCAATTGACAGCAGCAGAACACACTTACAGAAAGTATTAGAGTATGCAAGCTTTTGGAGCCAGTGGCTCCTTCTCTTTGCAGAGAGGGTTGAAGGGGAAGGAGGAGGGGATGAATGAAAAGGGCAAGTTAGGTTTGGGAAAAGGGGTAGAGTGCGAAAAAGTCACCCAAACTCCCATGTCAGGGAAGACTTACTGGATGGGAGGGGATGTAAGGCTGATTTTTGGGGACTGTACCACAAGACAATTGTAAACCTGAGAGCTTAAAGGTGGAAGATAGGATAATATGCAACACAGAGATTACTACCAAAATACTGTGCAAAATTTAATAAGAGTGGAAGGACATATTGTTGCACCAGTTCCCACCTGCAGATTTCTGAGAAATTTGTGTCTGGGGCAAGAATTCAGATGGCATGTAAACTGAAACGGCACCAAGGTCACTACTGTCATGTTGTAGAGCTTGCTCTGCTTCAGGATATTGTGTGTTTCCAGTATACAAACTCTGCCTATGTCCATTCATCCTAACTGATAACTTGGTGTTAGTCATGCCAATGTAAAAAGTTGAATAGTTTTTACATAACAGCTGGCATATGACATTTGTGATTTTACATGTGGCCCTCCATTTAATAGCATATATTTTGCCAGTTACACAGTTGGTATAGGCAGTAGCGGGAGGCTGGATAGGGCAAATCTTGCAGCAGGGACTGTCACAGTGGTAGGAGCCGTAAGATAGGGAGATGGGTGCAGAAGGAGCTTAGGGTCTGATAGGGATATTGTGAAGATTGGGAGAATGATGAAAAGCTAGTCTAGGTGTAGTGGGCAAAATGTTAGACAGAATGGATCTCATTTCAGGGTATGGTATTAGGAAGCCATAGTCTTGTTGAGGTAGCTGATTAATACATTAAAGACCAGGATAACACTGAGTGAAGAGTGGTGTACTCCTGAGTTGCTTTTTGGGGGTATCAGCAGTACCAGGATTGGACATAATGGCCTGGGAAATTGCTTTTTAACTATGTTGATGGGGTAATTATGTCAAGTGAAGACTGAGGTGAAAATGATGCTGTACTGTTGCAAACATTTTGTATCTGAGCAAAGACGTTTGCCTCGAATGCATATGGGAAGGAACATGTGGCATGGAAACAATGGCAACCATCAAAATATAAGTACTTACCATAAAGACGGTTGGTTGGTCGGTTGGTTTGGGGGATTAAAGGGACCAGCATAAAGATGAGACAGACATAATTCAAAGACACTTGCACAAAGCCTTTATAAGAAAAAGAGAAACACACACCATTCATTCACACAAGCAAGCACACCTCGCACACACACGACTGCAAACTCTTCAGCTTGGGTCAGAAAGCGACTATCACATGGGTCAGAAGCAGCAATCTGGAGGGAGACAGAAGGGGGAAAGATAGCAGTGTACAGACAGGGGGGGGGGGGGGGGGGGGGGAGCACTGACTGGCAGAGTGTGCAGGGACTAGAATGCAAACAGGCACAGCACCAGGGAAAATGGAGTGAAAAAAGAGAGGAGTGGGGAAAGATGGGTGGGTGCATTACCAGATGTACATTTGGTAGGTGCCTAGAAACCAACAACTAACAGGTTGCTAGGGTGATTGGGTTTGCGGATCTTAGGAAGAAGGTAAAAGGTTGAGGTGCAAGGTTTGGGTGGGGTAAGAGGTGTTAGTCCTTGTGAAGGGCCTGAGCTTTTAAGGAGGGACTGCAGGTCAGTTTGAATCACAGGAATGGGATCTTGATTGTGGATGTAGAGATGTCAGACACCTGGTGTAGATCTTCACATACGTACTCGCATCAGTCATGTACCACAGTGGTAGATCCCTTGTCTGTTGGGAGGATAACGATGGAGTAATCAGATTTTAGGGAATGAAGAGCCTGGAGTTTTGCAGAGGATGGCTTAGAGCAGCTTTATAGATCTGTGAAGGAATTCTGTATGTGAGGCATATTTGGAAGTTTTGTAAGGAATGATTTTGTGATAGTGGTGGTGAATTAAGTTGGGATCATGGTCAGATATGTTCAAGGCAGGGTTCAGTGTCAGGTAAGCTATTTGAAAGGTTTTAGGATTGGGTTGCAAAGTGATATTTCCAGTTGACATTATGTGTGATGCAAAATAGGTCCTTCACCAAAGCAGCAAGATTAAATGCAAGTTTAGGGCTGAAAGTGAAACCACTGGATGGTTGAGATAATTCAGTAGGGGGGAGTGTTTTAGACGAGAAGTTGAGAACACTATACTGTTGTGACTGGTTCTTGTGATTACAAGTTATTGTTGGTCTGGGAGGCAATGGTGAAGGCTGGAGGATGTTAAAGAGATTGGCCAAGCTTAGTTTCTAGGAGAGGAGTGGTAGTTGATACCATCCAAGGAAACCTGAGGGGCAGATAATTGCAGGGTTTTGTAGAACGAGAGAAGTCTTGTGGAGTGGAAATTGTCAAATGCACCATTCAGGCCACAGGTTAGCCACTTAAGAGCAAGAGATTGCTGTATTTGAAACTGTAAAACAGCCTGGTGTAGAGTTGGATTACATCCAGAAACAGATACTTTCAATGTTAGGCCTTTTGGAGTAACTCTAAGGGATAAGCAGGTTTCAAGAAACAGGGGATCTTAGTTTTGATAGTGCAAAAGCATGTTTTTGAAAGGAACAGATGAAATGACTGATGGAATTCATCATGACAAGAGAGGAGGATTTGAAGTGTTAGAGATGGTGGGAGAGGCAAAAAAGAACCAGAGGATGGAAAAAGATAGAAAAATGGAAGAAACACAAGGGAAAAGACAGGAAAAATCAGAAAAATTTGTACAAAAATCACGAGGCAGACTAAAGTTACCAAAAGGTAATGGGTGGGCGAGATTTTTCCACCTGAGAAGTGACCTATATTATGCAAAAAAATTATGACTGGAAGAGAAAACATACTTTTTGATTGGGAAAGTCATGAAAATTGACAAAATTTTAAAAAGCAAACAGCAAGAGGAAGTCATTGCAGAAAATGCTATCTTTCATGTTCAGCAAATAATGTAATGTAGGAGATGGCAGTAAATGTCAGTCAGAGTGGTCTGCCAGAAAATTGACTCATAATAATGTGAAAGAACTGTGTATCATCATGGCAAGTGGTAGCTGGGCAAGAAAATTATGATCAAATTTGCACATAAATTGGCAAAATACGAATGGGAGAAGGCCGTGCAGTGTAGTAAACTGTAAACAAATTGTTATATACAAATTCGTGAATAACATTGGACCCATCTACATGCACAGAAATAATTAATAGAAGACATGGAAGGGAAAGATACTAGAAGACATGGAAGGGATGATATGGGTGGTCCAGATACAAAAACGAGTGGACTAGCACATAAGATACAAACGAAGATGACAGTCTGAACCAGATAAATGACAACAAAAACTGACAAGAGGGTCATATAAGGAGCAATGATGGCTACACATGCTAATACATCAACAAAAGTAATCAATTTTTGAAAACATAAAGTAACTGGATAGATAAAAAAATCTATTCACCAAGCAGTGACAGAATGCATTTATAAAGATATTAAAGTTTTCGGAACCAGTGGCTGCTGACCCCTCCAAAAACAATCAGAAGTACACAACTTGTCACTCAGTATTATCCTGGTCTTGAATGTATTAATCAGCTACTTTGACAAGACTATGACTTCCTAAAATCACACCCTGAAATGAGATCCATTCTAACATTTTGCTCACCTCACTTAGAACAGCTTTTTGTCACCCTTCCAATCTCTGCAATATCCTTGTCAGGTGCTATGCCTCTTCTGCATATACAGACTCATAATAATGTGGAAGAACTGTTTATCAGCATGGTAAGCTGATTAATACATTCAGGATAATACTGAGTAACACATTGCGTGCTCCTGATTGTTTTTTGGAGGGATTAGCAGCCACCGGTCCTACAAAGTTTTAAAATCTTTTTAAATGTGTTCTGTCGCTGCTTGGTGAATATATTTTTAATCTATATAGAGAGCTTATGGCTCCTACCCCTGTGGAGCCTCACCGCTGTAAGACTTCCCTTATGCACCCTCCTACTCCACCTATACCATCCCTGCAACTGGCAAAAGATACTATCAAAGGAAGAGCCACCTGTGAAATGGTAAGTGTTATATATGAGTCGTTACGAAAAACTGTTTGGTCTCTTACACTGGCATAACTACCAACAAGTTATTAGTTAGGATGAATGGGCATAGGCAGACAATATATTCTGGCAACACACAATATCCTGTAGGAAAGCATACTTTCCAACATGGCAGTCATGACCTCGGTGGCTTTTCACCAAACGTGCCATCTGGATTCTTCCCTCAGACAACATTTTCCATGAACTTGACAGATGCAAACTGGCATTGCAATATGTCCTCGGTTCTCACCACCCACGTGCACTTGATCTATATTAAGTTCTTTGATTTAGCATTTCTTCACAGTAACTATTTTCTTCACACCCTTGTAGTTTTCTCTATCTTCTATTTTCTGACCTGTCTATTTTTCATCACCTCCCACCTCTACACACACAATGCAGTTAGCTTTCCACTCTTATTAACTCATGCACATTGTTTTGGAAGTAATCTCTGCCTTGTGTATTACCGTATATTCCATCTTTCAAGTTTTCAAATCTCATCCAATGCCGACCCCTAACAACCAGTCTTTCCTTCTCATCCTGTCTAGTTGGTGTCCCCTGACCAGAGGTTCTGGGCGAATTTTATGAACTCTACCCCTTTTCACAAACCTCACCAGTACTTATCCGTCGATCCTCTTCCTTCCCCAACTTTTCTGCCAGAAGAAGGAGCCACTGGCTCCAAAAGCTTGCAAACCTTAATACCTTTATGTGTGTGTCCTCCTGCCACTGCTTAGTGAGTAGATATTTTTATCTATCCAGTTACATTATATTTTGCAAAACTATTTTGCAAACACTATATAAAATATTTTATTAATTACTTCATTTTTGTTGACCAGTCAATCCATATTATAGATGCACACACAGAGACCCCATGTCACCTCAATCAGTGTAGAGAGTTTGAATTTATAGAATGAATGAGCAGGAAGTATGCGAGGCAAGAATGCTTCCTAAAGAAAAAAAAAATCATCTGAATGCCATATCCAGTGAAATAACTAAGAGGCACTTGAAATGAATCTCTAAACTTCTTACCTACCTGATTAATTGCAGCATAAGAAAAAACATGTATCCAACATTCTAAAAATGGGCGTAGTGAAACCAGTGTATAAAAAGGGAAGTAAGGCAAATGTCTCCAACTATAGACCAAAATCATTGATTCCTGCTTTTAGTAAGATATTTAAAAGCATTATCATATCCCAGCCAAGTGTCTTTTTCACAAAACACACACTGCTTGTCTGTTCTCAGCTGGACTTCACAAACATGCTAAGCACAACTACAGCAGGTTCACAGTTCTTCCATGAAGTTGTCTGTTGGATCAGAGGATGCAAAGTGCAGCTACATATTTAGACCTGCCAAAGCATATGACACAGTAAATCATAGGTTACTTATTTGGTTTTTTTTTTTTTTTTTTTTTTAAAAAAAAGAAATAAGTAGAGAGAGGGAGAGATTAAGTCATATCACATTGGGGACCCATCCATTTATCTTCTACCCACATACCTATTGGACTGTACGCAATGAACTAATCTGTCACACAGGCTTTGAGTCATAGAGCCTTTAACATGCAGTTTTTTTTAATACTTAATAGAATATAAACTCAAGAGGGAAGTCAATAAACCAAAAACTCACTATCTTAAGACATCACTTAAAAAAAAAAAAAGGTGTACGATGATGTATAGAGTGCCCACAGCATGAATGAAAAATATGTATACAGTACCCACAGCATGAATCAAAAATACAACACTTTTATCAATGAAATACTTATTTTATTTAAATACTGTTATGCCCCCAAAACTTTGCCACATAAGAACAAAGTCTACAAAGAAGCCATGGAATACTCAAGGAATAAACATATCTCATAAAACAAAAATGAGACTGTATCAATCAGAAACAGCTCTGATGTTGATGCTACAGCACATTACAAGGCATATTGCATAATGTTAATGGTGGTAATATCAACATTAAAGCAAATACATTACTAAAAAAGATAACCATGTCAGATAACAAAATAACAGCAATATGGAAAGAGACAGGTGTAACCGGACTTGAAGAGGAGCAGGCAACATTGAGAGTATATGATACAGTGGTAACAGATGTGTACAGTGTTGCAGAACTTTTTAACAAGCATATCATGACCTATTGAAAAGATGGGGTTGTCAGATTCAGCAGATGCTGCCATCAAGTACCTCAGACCAGTCATTACACATAACTTCACAAAAATGAATATGACCCTCACTGCCCCAATAAAAGTAATGTTCACAATAAAATCTTTCCAAACAAAAAAAATTCTAGTGGCCATAATAAAATCTCAACAAAGTTAATTAAAGAATACAATTCTAAGTTAAGTAATATATTAAGCTATCTGTGTAATCAGTCGTATATCAGTGGAACATTTCCTGAATGTCTGAAGCACACTTTGTTTAAGACAGGAGATAATGAAATATTGTCAAATTCCCATTCAATTTCAATTTTGCCAGCATTCTCAAAAGTTTTAGAAAATGTGATATACAATCAACTTCATAACCATCTGAAAACAACTAACACTTTGCTACTTACTGTAAAGAAGATATCCCAAGGTGCAGAAAGGCACAATGAAAAGACCCTTCCTACCTTGTGATTCCAGTGTTTGATACCTTTTTAAGTAGCACTTCCAATTTCTAAAGTGTTCTAATATTGAGAGGGCCTGCTACACATACAATGAAAATGTACTTAATTCACTGAACAATAAATTATTGATATGTTTAGCAATCTGTCAAAGGTGTCTAACTGTGTAAATCACAACTTCTTTGTAAGTAAATTAAAATATGGCGGTGTAACAGGAAATGCTGCACAATGGTTCAAATCTTACATCTCTGATAGGAAGCAAAGTGTGTCATTAGGAAAGAGAAATATTAAGATATCAGGCATCACCCAACTGGGAACCAACTATATGTGGTGTCCTGCAAGGTACTGTCTTAGGGCCCCTACTTCTTTTTGTGTGTCAGTGAGCTTTCGCCAGTAACATTACCAGATACAAAGTTTGTTTTGTTTGCAAATTATACAAACACCCCAATACATTACAAATATTGTACTAAATAGTAAATTAATTAGTAATGAAACTTACACAGACATTAATAAATGTTTCCTAGACAATTCTTTGACACTAAACTTTGAAAAAACAACTACATACAATTCAGAGCTTGTAAGATGTTTTCCACCAGTATATAACTACAATTTGATGACAAACAGATAGAAAAGTGGACAGTGTTAATTTCTTGGAATTACAGCTTGATAATAAACTAGACTGTGAGGAGTACACCACAGGACCACTGAAGTGCCTAAACAAATCTCTATTTGCAATGCAAATGTTGTCAGATATAACTAATGTAAAAATGAAAAAGTTGGCAAATTACACATTCTTTCATCCCATAACATCAAATGGGATTTGTTTTTTTACACTGAAATTACAAGAAACCTGTAATACAAACAGATGATTTTAACAACGATGTTTTAAAGTGTTCCAGGTGAATGGTGAATCACAAAAACTTGTTACTTTTATGCAAGAAAAAATTGGCTTCAAAGGTAATCTCTTCATCAATGTAGAGAATTTTAAAAGATATTGGTTCCAAATACATTAAGAAGAGAGTTTTTAGTTCAAAGAAGTAGCATAGGTGCCACAAGAACTACATTCCATGTAAAGATTTATAATACAAGAAGAGGAGGTGGTTCAACAGTTCCTGGAATCATTCCAGGGAGACCTGCTGGAAAGTAAGTCATCGTACTGGTGGTTTTAAAGTTCTATATTTCCAGAAAGCATTTGACATGGTGCCCCACTGCACACTAATAACAAAGGTATGAGCATATGGAATAAGTTCACTGATATTTGGGTGGCTCAAAGACTCCTTCATAACAGAACAAGTAATATGGCATCGTTAGGAAACTGTAGTGACACTTCGCTCTCATCAAAAATGCAAACAACAGTTATTCGTGTAGAGAATGCAAAAAGCGAGTGATGAAAGGTATATTGTGTACAAAGTGAAACTATTGGCTACATGAAAAGCATGCAAAGGTAAACATGAAGTTCATCAGTGGCGATATTTCATGGACATGTCAAGTTTGTTTATGTGCTGAAACAGCTGAACTTTTAAACACAACAGACTCGAAAAATGAAGTTATAAAATTGCTACAAGATGATATTGAGGCACTAAAAACAGAAAATATAAACATAAAGAAAGAACCTCCCCCCATGAACCATGGACCTTGCCGTTGGTGGGGAGGCTTGCGTGCCTCAGCGATACAGATGGCCGTACCGTAGGTACAACCACAACGGAGGGGTATCTGTTGAGAGGCCAGACAAACGTGTGGTTCCTGAAGAGGGGCAGCAGCCTTTTCAGTAGTTGCAGGGGCAACAGTCTGGATGATTGACTGATCTGGCCTTGCAACATTAACCAAAACGGCCTTGCTGTGCTGGTACTGCGAACGGCTGAAAGCAAGGGGAAACTACAGCCGTAATTTTTCCCGAGGACATGCAGCTTTACTGTATGATTAAATGATGATGACATCCTCTTGGGTAAAATATTCCGGAGGTAAAATAGTCCCCCATTCGGATCTCCGGGCGGGGACTACTCAGGAGGATGTCGTTATCAGGAGAAAGAAAACTGGCGTTCTACGGATCGGAGCGTGGAATGTCAGATCCCTTAATCGGGCAGGTAGGTTAGAAAATTTAAAAAGGGAAATGGATAGGTTAAATTTAGATATAGTGGGAATTAGTGAAGTTCGGTGGCAGGAGGAACAAGACTTCTGGTCAGGTGACTACAGGGTTATAAACACAAAATCAAATAGGGGTAATGCAGGAGTAGGTTTAATAATGAATAGGAAAATAGGAATGCGGGTAAGCTACTACAAACAGCATAGTGAACGCATTATTGTGGCCAAGATAGATACGAAGCCCACACCTACTACAGTAGTACAAGTTTATATGCCAACTAGCTCTGCAGATGACGAAGAAATTGAAGAAATGTACGATGAAATAAAAGAAATTATTCAGATAGTGAAGGGAGACGAAAATTTAATAGTAATGGGTGACTGGAATTCGAGTGTAGGAAAAGGGAGAGAAGGAAACATAATAGGTGAATATGGATTGGGGCTAAGAAATGAAAGAGGAACCCGCCTAATAGAATTTTGCACAGAGCACAACTTAATCATAGCTAACACTTGGTTTAAGAATCATGAAAGAAGGTTGTATACGTGGAAGAACCCTGGAGATACTAAAAGGTATCAGATAGATTATATAATGGTAAGACAGAGATTTAGGAACCAGGTTTTAAGTTGTAAGACATTTCCAGGGGCAGATGTGGACTCTGACCACAATCTATTGGTTATGACCTGTAGATTAAAACTGAAGAAACTGCAAAAAGGTGGGAAATTAAGGAGATGGGACCTGGATAAACTGAAAGAACCAGAGGTTGTACAGAGTTTCAGAGAGAGCATAAGGGAACAATTGACAGGAATAGGGGAAAGAAATACAGTAGAAGAAGAATGGGTAGCTCTGAGGGATGTAGTAGTGAAGGCAGCAGAGGATAAAGTAGGTACAAAGACGAGGGCTGCTAGAAATCCTTGGGTAACAGAAGAAATATTGAATTTAATTGATGAAAGGAGAAAATATAAAAATGCAGTAAATGAAGCAGGCAAAAAGGAATACAAACGTCTCAAAAATGAGATCGACAGGAAGTGCAAAATGGCTAAACAGGGATGGCTAGAGGACAAATGTAAGGATGTAGAAGCTTATCTCACGAGGGGTAAGATAGATACTGCCTACAGGAAAATTAAAGAGACCTTTGGAGAGAAGAGAACCACGTGTATGAATATCAAGAGCTCAGATGGCAGCCCAGTTCTAAGCAAAGAAGGGAAGGCAGAAAGGTGGAAGGAGTATATAGAAGGTTTATACAAGGGCGATGTACTTGAGGACAATATTATGGAAATAGAAGAGGATGTAGATGAAGATGAAATGGGAGATACGATACTGCGTGAAGAGTTTGACAGAGCACTGAAAGACCTGAGTCGAAACAAGGCCCCCGGAGTAGACAACATTCCATTAGAACTACTGACGGCCTTGGGAGAGCCAGTCATGACAAAACTCTACCAGCTGGTGAGCAAGATGTATGAGACAGGCCAAATACCCTCAGACTTCAAGAAGAATATAATAATTCCAATCCCAAAGAAAGCAGGTGTTGACAGATGTGAAAATTACCGAACTATCAGTTTAATAAGCCACGGCTGCAAAATACTAACGCGAATTCTTTACAGACGAATGGAAAAACTGGTAGATGCAGACCTCGGGGAGGATCAGTTTGGATTCCGTCGAAATGTTGGAACACGTGAGGCAATACTGACCTTACGACTTATCTTAGAAGAAAGATTAAGAAAAGGCAAACCTACGTTTCTAGCATTTGTAGACTTAGAGAAAGCTTTTGACAATGTTGACTGGAATACTCTTTTTCAAATTCTAAAGGTGGCAGGGGTAAAATACAGGGAGCGAAAGGCTATTTATAATTTGTACAGAAACCAGATGGCAGTAATAAGAGCCGAGGGGCATGAAAGGGAAGCAGTGGTTGGGAAAGGAGTGAGACAGGGTTGTAGCCTCTCCCCGATGTTATTCAATCTGTATATTGAGCAAGCAGTAAAGGAAACAAAAGAAAGATTTGGAGTAGGTATTAAAATTCATGGAGACGAAGTAAAAACCTTGAGGTTCGCCGATGACATTGTAATTCTGTCAGAGACGGCAAAGGACTTGGAAGAGCAGTTGAACGGAATGGACAGTGTCTTGAAAGGAGGATATAAGATGAACATTAACAAAAGCAAAACGAGGATAATGGAATGTAGTCAAATTAAATCGGGTGATGCTGAGGGAATTAGATTAGGAAATGAGACACTTAAAGTAGTAAAGGAGTTTTGCTATTTAGGAAGTAAAATAACTGATGATGGTCGAAGTAGAGAGGATATAAAATGTAGACTGGCAATCGCAAGGAAAGCGTTTCTGAAGAAGAGAAATTTGTTAACATCGAATATAGATTTATGTATCAGGAAGTCGTTTCTGAAAGTATTTGTTTGGAGTGTAGCCATGTATGGAAGTGAAACATGGACGATAACTAGTTTGGACAAGAA
Organism: Schistocerca gregaria; assembly: GCF_023897955.1. NCBI lineage: Eukaryota > Metazoa > Arthropoda > Insecta > Orthoptera > Acrididae > Schistocerca > Schistocerca gregaria. The sequence continues at coordinate 797,572,040 of NC_064921.1, read as the reverse complement.
GAGAATAGAAGCTTTCGAAATGTGGTGCTACAGAAGACTACTGAAGATAAGGTGGATAGATCACGTAACTAATGAGGAGGTATTGAATAGGATTGGGGAGAAGAGAAGTTTGTGGCACAACTTGACTAGAAGAAGGGATCGGTTGGTAGGACATGTTTTGAGGCATCAAGGGATCACAAATTTAGCATTGGAGGGCAGCGTGGAGGGTAAAAATCGTAGAGGGAGACCGAGAGATGAGTACACTAAGCAGATTCAGAAGGATGTAGGTTGCAGTAGGTACTGGGAGATGAAGCAGCTTGCACAGGATAGAGTAGCATGGAGAGCTGCATCAAACCAGTCTCAGGACTGAAGACAACAACAACAACAACAAAGAAAGAAAATAATAGGGTAATACATGAAATGCAGCTCTGCGTGTGTGAAATACACCAAATTGAATCACAAGCATCAGAAAACAAAACTATAAAGAGGTTACAAGACAACATTGACAATGTAAAAACTGAACTATTTTAAGCAAGGAAAGAAAATGATTCACTAATACAAAAAAGGCAGCGCTGTGAGAATGAAAACCACCAAAAACAAATAGAACACCGTGAAATTATGAAATCAAGAAACAATAACATATCCCGTGCTCCATATGCAGGCTTGAACTTCAAAAACAAAAATATATCCAGTGCCTCCAATGAAGACACGAAAAGTCAACAGGTCTAACACAAGCAGATAAATATAAGTGGAAGATGGTGACATACACCAAAAGAAGAAACAAGCCCACAGCTGTACAAGATTGCTAGTTTCAAGTAATGGGACATTCGCTCTTGAAAAATGTCACTGTCCCCAACTGCGAAATCGATGTGCGACGTGGGATAATATTGCAAAACAAGTGACTACAGAACAGGACACGAAACACAAATGGAATTACAAAGGTGTTCTTATACACGTTGGAACAAACTCGCTTAAAAGCAGCAGCGAAGATGAATTAGTGAATGAAACAAGAAATATGACCAATGTAGAAAGAAGTGTTTTTGAAGGAACCAGGCTCATACTTAACGGAATCGTAAAAAGGAGGTCAGTGAGTGACAAATACATATCCAAAATAAACAGTGCCATCAAACAAGAGTGTGATTGTCTTGGTGCTATCTTCATAGACCCAAACAAATTCCTGTGCGAAAATTGTCTGGGAAAGGATGGCACACATTTAAATAGATTAGGTTCGATAACACTCAGCAGACTGTATGCAGATGTTTGTAAAATCATTAGAAACAAGGGAAACTAACACTGTATAGTGGGGGGGTGAAAAATCACAAAAAAACAGAGATAACAAAAAAGAATATAGGACAAAAACAAACACAGAATCAGGTTATTCAGTTATAAAAATAATGCACCAGAATATACAATACTTAAAAAATAAGGTAACCCAATTAGAAATAATGCTAAATGAAGAAACTCCTGACATTCTGGCTCTCACAGAACATGGTTTAAATGAGCATGAAATTTCAAAACGTACTGTTGCAAACTACAACGTAACGGCCAGTTCATGCACAAGGTATAGTAAGGGAGGTGGAGCTGCTATACTAACCCATAACAATGTAAGCAGAAACCATACAAACAGCCTTGACTTATGTAAAAAATGTAACATTGAAATTGTAGTCGAAGTAACAGGCCAAAAAATAGTTCCAAGTAGTTCCTCATTGTACATCTTAAACATCTACAGACCTCCAAATGGGTGCTTAGAAATGTTCATTGAAAACATAGGAGAGCTCTTACATATCATCCCAAGCAAGAATTGTGCACTTGTACTACTAGGTACACATTGCAAGACACAAATGACTGTAGGGAGCTCCTAAACACAATGAAAACATATGGCTTATACAATGCAATAGCTACTCCAATATGTATTACTGCAAACTCCTGTACTCAAATATATCACATCTTCACCAATTTAAGGAACTTTCAGTACAATAGTGAAGTTATAGAAATGGCCCTGTCAGACCATGATGCAATAAAAAATATGTCTAAATCATATCACCACAAATAAAAAGACACAAAAAATATGGAAAAAAAGAAGCTTAAATGAACAAAACTTAACAGCTCTTAGGATAAAACGTGAAAAAGAAGGATGGGAAATACTGGAAAAAGACTCTCCATCAGTGGAGCATAAAGTGGCTCATTTTATTGACACACTTTCCTACCATCTCAATATAACATGCCCAGTAATAAAAACTAAAGCCAAAATCACAAATAACAACAAAAAATGGAAAACAAAAGGCATTTTGGTCTTTAGGAACAAGATAAAAATGATGCACAGAATATATTAAACTAGCATTGATGAAAACTTTAAAGAGTACTACAGAAAATATAAACGAATCTATGCTAAAGTACTGCAAGTAGCCAAACGAATAGAAGCAAAAAAGTACATAAATAGTGCTGCTAATAAAAGTAAGGCTTGCTGGTCTATTATAAACACAAATCGCAAACCCTCCAATCACAGGAAAATCGCAAAATACAGATCATGATCAGCAAAAAAACTATAAATGAACAGAATAAAATCATAAATCTCTTCAATGACTATTTTGTCACAGTAGGCCAAAAACTAAAAGAGAAAAACAAATAATAAAAAACACAATAACACCTGTAAAACATTTATTAATCCCCAGGGAAAAACAATGGCACTTTTCCCAGTGACAGAAGAAGAAACATTAAAGATAATAAAAAACCTAAAACTAACAAAGTCATGTGGAATTGATGGAACATCAAGTATAGAAATTAAACACTGTATGCAGGAACTCAAGAAACCTCTTACACAATTAATCAATTCATCATTCCTGGAAGGAACTTTTCCAAAGTGCTTAAAGACAGCGTTGATAAAGTCAATACATAAAAAGGGAAACAGATAAAGGCCAGAAAAGTATAGGCCTATAGCTCTTTTACCATTCATATCAAAAATATTTGAACGAGCATTTGAAGAACATTGAAAAGGTGCAAAAAAGGGTAGCTCGTTTTGTATTATCACGTAATAGGGGAGAGAGTGTGGCAGATATGATACGCGAGTTGGGATGGAAGTCATTACAGCAAAGACGTTTTTCGTCACAGCGAGACCTTTTTACGAAATTTCAGTCACCAACTTTCTCTTCCGAATGTGAAAATATTTTGTTGAGCCCAACCTACATAGGTAGGAATGATCATCAAAATAAAATAAGAGAAATCAGAGCTCGAACAGAAAGGTTTAGGTGTTCGTTTTTCCCGCGCGCTGTTCGGGAGTGGAATAGTAGAGAGATAGTATGATTGTGGTTCGATGAACCCTCTGCCAAGCACTTAAATGTGAATTGCAGAGTAGTCATGTAGATGTAGAGCTTATGCACAGAGACTCCTTGCTTTTCTAATTAAATATGAAATAATCAACAAGAATCGGTTTGGCTTCCAGAAAGATAAATGCACCATAGATGCAGTAACAGATCTCATCAACAATATCATAACAAACTTGGACAATAAAAATAAATGTGTAGGAGTATTTATGGATCTAACAAAGGCATTTGACTGTGTAGACCCCAAAACTTTAGTAGAAATATTAGGAGTATATGGCACAAGAGGAAATGCAGGAGACTGGATTGTCTCATACCTGACAAACAGGAGCCAATATAATGAACTTACAAAAACTACTGGTGAAAAAATAAGATCTAAAGCAAGATTTTTACACTTCTCTGTGCCACAAGGTTCCATTCTTGGCCCAATATTCTTCATTCTGTACACAAATCACATCCTGAATATGATTAGGTATGGTAGTATAGTTACCTATGCAGATGACACAACTCTACTGACACAGAAGAGCTAGAAATAAAAGCCAATGTAGAAGTAAATAATGCCATCAAATGAGTTACTGAATTAAACTTGAACAACAGTATTACTAAAACATTTTGTGTAAACTTCAGACTTCGAAACTTTCACGGTGAAGATATCAATGTATGTATAGATGAGTTTATAGAAGAGAACACCAAATATACAAAATAGAATATGTGCAGCACAAACTCAGCTACCTAAAAGATACAAGCATTATGAAAACAATATACTATGCATTAATTCATACGACATTAAGTTACAGCATAACTTTGTGGGGAGGTACCTCGAAAACAAACATTAATAAAATATTTAAATTACAAAAAAGAGTCATAAGAATGGTAGCCAAACTTAAATGGAAAGATTCATGTAAAACAGCATTTAAACCTCTCAAAATACTAACATTAGTCGATATATACCTATACGAACTCCTCTGCTGGACAAAATTCAAATATCCTCCTGATACTAGAGATAACAGCACACAACACAACCATGACACAAGAAAATGGAATCTCTTCCATGAGCCTACACACACACACACACACACACACACACACACACACACAAAAGAGGTGTCATACGCTGGAGCAAAAGCCCTTGAAAAAAATTTCTCAAAAATTTTCTAATAGAAAACTGTTATTATAGTGTAAATGAATTTATGTGCACTAAAGTTCAAAACAATTACAACACCATTATTGTATCAAAAGAAAAATTGTATAAAATCTAATTTAATATGAAACAGTCCTAGAATAATTTTGTAATAAATTATATTTTTGTTAAATAGGAGACAGTAAATACTATGTACCTGTCGGTGCATGAAATGAAAATATATCTTGATCCATACAATGTACTTTGTCAAAGGATAAATAAATAAATAAATAAACCCAGTATGTTGTCCTCAGCAGTGAGTGTTCATCAGAGACAAGGGCATCTTCAGGAGTGCCCCAGGGAAGTGCGATAGGACCACTATTGCACTCTATATAAGTAAATGATTTGGCGGACAGGGTGGGCAGCAGTCTGCAGTTGTTCGTTGATGATGCAATGGTGTACAGTAAGGTGTCAGAGTTGAGTGACTGTAGGAAGATACAACTTACACAAAATTTCCAGTTGGTGTGATCAATGGCAGCTAGCCCTAAATGTGGAAAAATGTAAGTTAATGAGGGTGAGCAGGAAGATCAAACCTGTAATGTTCAGATACAGTATTACTAGTGTCCGGCCTGACACAGTCACTTCACTTATAAAACTGGGCATAATGTTGCAAAGTGATATGAGATGGAACAAGCATGTGAGAACTGTGGTAGGGCAGGTGAATGATTGACTTCAGTTTATTGGCAGAATTTTAGAAAAGAGTGGTTCAAATGGTTCATCTAAAAAGGAGACCAAATATAGGATGTGACCTATTCTTGAGTACTGGTTGAGTGTTTGGATTGAAGGGAGACAATGAAGCAGTACAGAGGCAAACTACTGGATTTGTTACTGGTAGGTTAGAGCAACAGGTAAGAGTTATGGAGATGCTCCAAGAAATAAAATAGGAATCTCTGGAGGGAAGTCAACATTCTTTTTGAGAAACATTATTGAGAAAATTTAGAGAACCACCATCAGAAGGTGACTGCCAAACAATGCTACTGCTGTCAACATATGCTGCACATAAGGACCACGAAGATAACACACAAGAAATTAGGTCTCATAGAGAGGCATATAGACAGTCGTTTTTCCCTTGCTCTATTTGCTAGTGGAACAGGAAAGAAAATGACTATTGGTGGTACAGAGTACCCTCCGCCATTGGCTTGTTAAGTTCTGTGTAGATAAAGATGCAGATGTAGAATATGCTCTCAGATAATTATTCTGCATGCTGGCTCTTCTTCTGGTTTTCTTCCTTATGGTAAACTTGTATTTAAGTGTAAGAAAAACAGCAGTGACTACCATTCGGAAATGAATGCTGTCAGTTTCATGATGTGGTTTACAATTCTTGTCATACCTTGCTTCGGAGTTGGTCATTGCTAGTTATAATCCAACTGTTACAGAAAAAACATCATGACCAGACATCAGAAAAGAGGGTATTTTTCTCTGGCTTAAAAATAAAAATATTTCACCCAGTATAAACCAGACTCATGCCAGTCTCCTGCAGCTAATTAATTTATACAAGTCATGCAACAGACTATACAGACATGACAAAAAAAAAAAGACAAATCATTCAAGATAACAGACACTGAATCTTTTGCGCATGAGGCAATTGACAACACACCTCTTTAGCATGGGCATAGTCTGTCCGGCATGCTGAAAAGCTCCAGAAAGAAAAATTTGAAAGGGAAGTGATGGTGAATATAAGCCTTGAGCCTATCAATGTAAATTTACAATCAGATGATTCAGAAACAGAATCAAATAGCAGTGACAATGATATTACAACGTAGATTTTGGCACAAAGTAAACTAATAACATACCTTAGTTTTAAAGACTTGTGGTTTAAAAAATGTGTTTCTCAACATATCAGTTGCATACATAATAATGAAATCTTCCTAACCTTTACTGATTAGGACTTCATATCCTACGAATTATGCAGACTATAACGTTCAACATATTGCCCAAGGAGAAATTAAGGTTCTCCCAGGATGCTGTATGCTCTATGCAGATAAATTTGTCAAAAGTCCAATACTTCCACATGTACATCCCTGTCATTTTCAATACGTGAAGTGGAAAATGCCTTAAAATGACAGTAACAGTTGCTTGTCGAAATATCAGGGGTTTCTGATGTTATCGGTCAGCATTCCCTGAAGTTATTCGCAGATGTTGGTTAATTGTTTGCTTTTTCAATGAATTATAAATGCAGTCTCTCACTGCAATGTTGAAAGAGTTAGTTTACACTCATAATACCCATTGACAGCTAAGAAATGATCATTTTTATGATAGTATTTTACATTAGTCTTTTCTACCAGTAGTTCTTTTTTACACACACAGTGATTACACTTAACTACAGTCAAACACAGCCAGACACACACCTTATACACACATTTTTTAAAATTCTGTTGAGTAGTAGTAGTTGTCAAGCAAGTATTATGATTTTGATTTGTGCTTGAAGTTAATTTGGTTGTTTATTGTATTTTTACTTATAATACGATACAAATTGCAATAAATGATCATTATTGCAAGCAGTTTCAATGAACTTGTCATTAGATTATTGTCATTTCGAGAAAAAATGTGCTTCACAAAGCTCTGTCAGGTGTTCTTGCTTCTCGATGTCACGCAGATTAAATCTGTGGAGCAGTGGACACAATGTTGTCAAGGCATTAATTAATAATTCTCTCATGATGATTGATCAAAATTGGTTTTAAAATTTATCATTCCCCTTACTCCATTCCGCCTGTACGTGCAGAAGAACCATCCTAGAAGACACAGGCATTAACAGCAAATTTACTTGGCTAGGAATGGATTTACTGGATTTCCTTAGTGTATTAAAGACTTAACAACATTGCTTTACTTCTTTCGATAGGTTTTATTTGTATTCTTTCCTAGGAAAATCAATTTTATTAATTTTTCTCTGTGATTGGCTGCCTACTCATGACGTTTCTATTTTGTTTTCTTTGCAAATAAAAATACATAGAAAATAGATGAGTCTTCCTGAATACACCAGAAAAGTTGAAAGACTGAGGACTATGTGGTCTCAAGAGCCAAAAGAAGATCGTGAGGCGATACTTGCTGTAGCACAAGAACATCAGGCTGTAACTTGCTCTTTGGAACTGCCTTCCAAAAGCAAGACACAATGTTTACTTCTCTTCAACGCCACATCACAGAAGCAAAAATTCTGGTGGGATGTGGCACACATTAGCAAGTTTTTATACCTCGATGGTTAATTGTTAGGAATCTAACAATTAACCATTTCACATTAAACATGTACAAATTCCCAGTGAGCTCTTGTTATGCCATGACCACAAATAATCTTAGTGTTAGTTACTTTTTGCACGGCCAACTCTACATGTCTCCCTGCCGCGTTAGTGAAGCACCAATCACTTGTTTCATGTCCCCTATCATGCTACTTCAAATGTTGTATGCAAAGAAATTTTAGAAGTCAAAAATAAATTCCATATATACAAAGTCACAGTTTCAGCTATAAATAAATAACCTGGCAATGCTGGGTTTATCAACTAGTTTGTAAATAAGTGTTGTAAGATTTTTTTTCTGTTTAGTATTTGCTAAAAGAATTCTAAAGCCAATATTATATATGTATTTCTTTATTTAAAACAACCAGTTTTGGTACACTTTGCTCTCATCTACAGGTCTTAAAACATATTTTTACTATGAAACATGTTCATTTTAAGTTGGACCTCATGCCACATTGTCATGTGTAACAAAAACATTTAAAAACGTAAAGCACCAATTTTTTTTTCACGCTTTCTGTCTTCACAAAATTATAAAATGCAATATTTAGTATTTATTATCCTTTAAATGAAAATTTGTTTACCGTTTTTTTATTCATTCTTCACCCACGATGATCATTTCCCTTGGGATCTGTGGAAGGTACATTAGCACATGTGTTTTTCACTGTTAATATTTATTGCATATGTATTCCTGTTTTTCTGACATGTTCTACCATATTTCCCTAAGTGTAAGACGTGGCCACTGACTAGAACATAGATAAACCATTGAAAACAGAGTCAGATTCATCACTGTTGCATCCTACTTTAGAGCTGTTTCCAACATCAATCACACAGGAACATACACCAGTTTCTACACCAATGACTTCTACTTTGACCACAGCTGAGCAAATAAGTCATCAAGCCATTCTGGATCTGTATCATGCTTTGTCTATGCCTGACACTGGTAATATGAAACTGCTGCCATTTTGGTCAACAAACAGTGAACTGCGATTTACTCAACAGGAAAAAACATTTTAAAATCACCAAGTGCTTTGTTACTTTGACAAATATCCTCTATGTTAGTGCAACTAGACCCTAATCACATCAAAAATATGGAGCATGTGCTACATGAACAATTGTGTGCCCACCTAAAACAGGCTCTAATTGAACATTATTCTCTACCGCTCCATGGACATTTTAAAAACATGCTCTCATAACAAATATACATTCATTTGAAGCCTTCAGGACTGCTACGGAAATTACATTCATTTGCACGCAAATACTTCTTGACTGAGACTTTTTTACGCCTTATATGCTCAAAAAGCTTCCACAAAGTTACACCCCGTGTTAGCTTCTGAAACTAATCTGTCACTCTCAGATTTAGCTAAAAAGGTGGACACTATGGCTACTTACCTTGAAGACAGCATTCGTTGTGATTAGTTACTGTGTGCATATGAGAGCGGCCTTGGACCATGCACGCCCTGCAATGTAACGACTAGCGGCCCTATAATGCGCATGACTACAATCAACAAATCTGGCTCTGAAATGTGCTCCACCACAATATGCAAATGATGCCTGTGCTGAAAGTCAATGTTTTTTCGTATTGTGCGTCAAATCTCTATGACGCAAAAAACCAAATTTCACCAGTAACACAAGTCACTCTTCCACTTGGTGTTGGTTTCACAAAACGTTTGGCACTAATGCAAAAAAAAAAAAAAGAAAGTTCAGCATAATGTGCACATACAAATGCAAGGAACGAGCATCAGTGAATATTCCCGCACGTCATCCAAATGAAACACACCTGAAAACAACCAATACTGTACCGGTGCAAGGCAATAAACTCTACTCCATCGCCAATCACACTATTGGTTCTCATTAATTGTGTCAATTTCCCGCTCTGACAGACCCTACCATAGCATGTTAAAAACATTTGCACATTACACAGTGTCATATCAAAAGAATGGATGGACAGCCTATCTCCTCCCATGCATGTTGCCTACCAGCAGACAAATCCAAAGTGGCACAACCAGCAATGAACAAAATGTAAACAGAGGGCACTGTATCTATGTCAGACAGTGATCGGGCGTCATCACTTCAGACGGCAAAAAAGAAAGATGGTTCATGGAGGACATGTGGCAACTGCTGAGTTCTAAATGCTCTCGTACCATACCAGACCCCAACACAGCATCCTTCAGCTACATGCTTTGTGATGCATCTGTATTTAGTGCTGGTGATTGTGCCAATGCATTCTCTCAAATTCCTATTTGGGGGGGGGGGGGGGGGGGGGGGGGGGGGAACAGAGTTTGGACTATACTAGTACAACATAATGTTGTATGGATTACGTAATTCCCGACAAACATGCAAAGATTTATACATGTATTTTATGAAATCTCTCATTCGTCTTCTGTTAAGCATCTATTCACTCACACTGGAAGACAAACAAAATGCAAATTCTTGGAGACTCCTAGTGCATCAGGATATTGGGTGCATAGTAAAGGATGGGGTGAGGTGGTTTCACTCTCCAAAACTCTGAGGCACTGCGCCCGTGTGTGCCGACTTATGCCCAGGTGCTCACTACACCTCCTGCAGTTTCCATGTCTGTCAAGAAACAGCCCTGCCATGCCTGCAATCAGGTGCCCTGCCCCACTCATGAGTTGGTTACCTGCTCCCAAGTCCTCAGGGACGATAGAAGTCAGTCCCAAGTCCTCAGGGACGATAGAAGTCAGATGAGGCACAACATACCATCGACTCAAGCTGTAGGCTGTACAGCTTTTCAATGGATAAGAGCTTCTGTGCTCACCACAATATCGACTAATCGACCAACTCCAGTAAAATGACTGTGTATCGACTTCTCTGAGATGTATTCATGGCTTCTTCAAGGTGTGTTGAGTATATATGTATTGATGCTCCTCACAAGTATTTTGATGCTTAATAAATCCCTGCAAAATCATTTTCAAAATTTTTGGCTTTGTAGAAACAGCAGCTGACAAATCCCCTATCATTTGCGTCATAACTCAGGGTGAGTGTCAACTACATTGCTGCATGAGGTACATAGCCTTTCAGCATTTCTTGCTATTGTGTATTTGTACAATTTTAAAGTCAATTATTTGATTCTGAGTGCAAATGGATTCAGGCAAACTGCAGTTTAAACATGGCAGATGTTCATAAAAAGTCAAAAGTACGCACTGCAGTTTGCAGTACAATGAAATCTGCTGCCTGCTCACCACTCCCCTCATTGCACTCATTGTAGTTCCCTCTCCAAACCTTACTGCTGCGCTTGAACAATACTGAAGTACAGATAGCAATATCTCCTCGGGTGCAGGTCATATGTAACAACAAAACTAATACTTAAATGAAGGACAGAAATCACAATTCATGCTTTTGATTGCCCTGCGATTTAGTGACGTCTGTTGCACTACCTCCAAAATGTGTGTTTGCATTGAAATTTATTCTTGGGATAACAATTGCAGTCAGTTTAATTTTATTTATTTCATTTGTTAGACATTTAATTTTGGATTAATTTTCTTATTTGTTCCATCTTCATGTCACCATCTTGTTCACAAGCTGGTGACATTTTCCACCAGAATACTACTATATGAACAGTAAGCGAATTCCCCATTTACAAACCACTTGGTAAACCATTATTTTCTCATAACGATACAGAAAATTGACATGGTAAATGTTTTTGAAAAACAAAATGTTTGTTATCTTTCCTTAAAAAGTCGCATTGACGTACATATACAGTAGCCAGACATCTACAAGAACTTTTATTGCAAACCTGTTGAAATATAACTAAATTTTAAGATGATAATTTGCTGCTATTTTCTCCTGTGTTTCACAAAATCATCAATTTTTATGCAGAGCATTAGAGTATTGACGTGGACAGTTCAAGTGTCTCCCATCTCCCTTACACTACTACCATGGATCGAATGACTGTTCCAACAAGGTCGATAATGTATTGAGTGCTTTGGCATATCGGTAAATCTCGAGTCTATTCAATTGAAAGCATTGTTTGCTCTTCAAAATAAATTTATTGAACCCCCAGAAGCCAAAGCTTCATCTGTCAATGAAAAATGACCCCTATATTAATCTATTAAACAGTATAAAAACATCAACCTCTGCAGGAAAAATTTAATTGGCAAATTTAAGGTGACCGCAAATTTTTCAAATGATGAGTCTGGGAAAATACCTCATCTTATAATCAGGTTAATATGGTGTATCCTGGGGAATCTTCTCACTATCAATCAATTGGAACAAAAAAAACTTCTAATCTAATATAAACTTATAAAATGATGAACTTTCAATCCATCAGTAAGGTGAGCAGTTCTCACCTCAACAATATAATTAATTTATGCAACATCTCAGCGACAAAAAATGGGAGCTGTAAATTTCTGACTGTGTACGTTTGATGAAAATTTGTGGAGTACAAACCACATTAATTTTGCATGTGGAAAAGCCAATAGCCCCATATATCACCTAAGCCAGTTCACCAAGATAGTTCCTAACCAAACACTGAAAATAATATATTAAGGAACGATTTACCGCCTTCCTCAGTTATGAGATTGGGCTATGGGACTGTGCAGCTGATGTACACAATAAAAGAATACAGCTGTGACATATAAGAGCAATAAGATTTATATATGGAATGGACCACAGAGGTTCATGCTGTGAAGCGTTTGTGCACACAAAAACGGGTTTAATCACTTTGTATTATTTATTATTTTCAACTTACAAGTATAAATTGTACATCAAATGAAAGAGCATCTCAAATAGTTTTGTTTGTATATCTTTGCGCAAAGGGAAGAGTATGGAATAACCAAGAGTAACGGAAGAATGCGTTGAACGAGTGAGAGTCTTTCATGAGGAAACCCAAGAAACCCCAGTGGAAGGCTAGTCGTGAATTAGCAATTCCAGTGAGTCTGTGTGGAAACTTTTAATGAGACTCTTAAACTAAGTCCTTATCATTTCCAGTTCTTACAAGTTCTAAAGCTTACAGACTGGTCACCCCCAGTTGTGCACATTGTGTATGTTTCTCCAACTCCACTTAGGCGAAGTGTCGATTCGTCACTGAAGACAACACGATCCAGAAGATCTCCATCATCATGTAGCAACATTTCGTTTGCAACGTTGGCACATTGGCACATAAACTATAGTCTGCAGGCTTTAGAACTTGTAAGAACTGAGAATCACAAGGACGTAGTTTAAGCGTCTCATTAAAAGTTTCCACACAGACACACTGCAATTGCTAATTCACAACTAGCCTTCCAAAGGGGTTTCATGGGAATCCGCATGAAAGACTCTCACTCGAAACTTCCTGGCAGATTAAAACTGTGTGCTGGACCAAACCTCGAACTCAGGCCATTTGCCATTCAAGGGCAAGTGCTCTACCAACCGAGCTATCCAAGCACAGCTCATGATCCGTCCTAACAGCTTTAATTCTACCAGTACCTCATCTCCTACCTTCCAAACTTCACCTTCATATCAGCGCACACTCCGCTGCAGAGTGAAAATTTCATTCTGGAAACATACCCCTCGCTGTGGCAAAGCCAAGTCTCTGCAATGTCCTTTCTATCATGAATGCTAGTTCTACAAGGTTCGCAGGAGAGCTTCTGTGAAGTTTGGAAGGTAGGAGATGAGGTACTGGCAGAATTAAAGCTGAGAGGATGGGTCGTGAGTCATGCTTGGGTAGCTCAGTTGGTAGAGCACTTGCCCACAAATTGCAAAAGGTCTTGAGTTTAAGTCTCGGTCCAGCACACAGTTTTAATCTGCCAGGATGTTTCATATTAGTGCACACTCTGCTGCAGAGTGAAAATTTCATTCTTGGAGACTCTCACTTATTCAATGTATTCTTCAATTACTCTTGGTTATTCCATACTCTTCCCCCTGCACAAAGATATACAAATGAAACTGTTTGAGTCGCTCCTTCATTTGACGTACACTTTATAGCTATAAGTTGAATATATTAAATGCTACGAAGTGATAAAGCCCTTATATTCATTTTGAAACACCCTGTAGATAAAAGATGCAACAACTGCAGCTTATAACATATTTTTAAGTGTGATTATTGTCATACTATAATTTCTGATGTTTACAAAAGCCATCTTTGCGATGGCTCCAAGCAATGAAATTCTAAAGAAATAAATAAAGCTGACCCTGAAAGTAAATAAATGTAGCATATTGAGCTTCAATAGGAGTTCAACTAATGTTTAATTATAGTAGCAATGACAACAACTGGAAACAGTAACTAACATAAAATATGTAGCATTAACCACCCAGAGTGCCCTAAAGAAGAATCACTACATAAAGCAAGCTGTAAGGAAAGCAGATTCCAGGCTGAGAGTAATGTGAAGAATCTTCAGGAAATTTAATTCATCCATAAAACAACACTTGGTTCAAGAATCATGAAAGAAGGTTGTATACATGGAAGAAGCCTGGAGATACTAGAAGGTATCAGACATGTTATATAATGGTAAGAGAGATTTAGGAACCAGGTTTTAAATTGTAAGACATTTCCAGGGGCAGATGTGGACTCCGACCACAATCTATTGGTTGTAAACTGTAGATTAAAACTGATGAAACTGCAAAAAGGTGGGAATTTAAGGAGATCGGACCTGGATAAACTGACTAAACCAGAGGTTTCTACAGAGTTTCAGGGAGAGCATAAGGGTACAATAGACAAGAATGAGGCAAAGAAATACAGTAGAAAAAGAATGGGTAGCTTTGAGGGATGAAGTAGTGAAGGCAGCGGAGGATCAAGTAGGTAAAAAGATGAGGGCTAGCAGAAATCCTTGGGTAACAGAAGAAATACTTAATTTAATTGATGAAAGGAGAAAATACAACAATGCAGTAAATTAAGCAGGCAGAAAGGAATACAAAAATCTAAAAAATGAGATCGACAGGAAGTGCAAAATGGCTAAGTAGGGATGGCTAGAGGACAAATGTAAGGATGTAGAGGCTCATCTCACTAGGGGTAAGATAGATACTGCCTACAGGAAAATTAAATAGACCTTTGGAGAAAAGAGAGCCACTTGTATGAATATCAAGAGCTCAGATGGAAACCAAGTTCTAAGCAAAGAAGGGAAAGCAGAAAGGTGGAAGGAGTAAATAGAGGGTCTATGCAAGGGTGATGTACTTGAAGAAAATATTATGGAAATGGAAGAGGATGTAGATGAAGATGAAATGGGAGATATGATACTTCATGAAGTGGTTGACAGAGCACTGAAAGGCCTAAGTCGAAACAAGACCCCAGGAGTAGACAGCATTCCATTAGATCTACTGACAGTCTCTGGAGGGCCAGCCCTGACAAAACTCTACCATCTGGTGAGCAAAACATATGAGACAGGCAAAATACCCTCAGACTTCAAGAAGAATATAATAATTCCAAACCCACGTTTCTAGCATTTGTTGGCTTAGAGAAAGCTTTTAACAATGTTGACTGGAATACTCTCAAATTCTGAAGGTGGCAGGGGTAAAAAACAGGGAACAAAAGGCTATTTACAATTTGTACAGAAACCAAATGACAGTTATAAGAGTCAAGGGATATGAAAGGAAAGCAGAGGTTGGGAAGGGAGAGAGACAGGGTTGTAGCCTTTCCCCAATGTTATTCAATCTGTATACAGAGCAAGCAGTAAAGGAAACAAAAGAAAAATTCGGAGTAGGTATTAAAATCCATGGAGAAGAAATAAAAACATTAAGGTTCGCCGATGACATTGTAATTCTGTCAGAGACAGCAAAGGACTTGGAAGAGCAGTTGAACAGAATGGGCAGTGTCTTGAAAAGAGGATATAAGATGAACATCAACAAAAGCAAAACGAGGATAATGGAATGTAGTCAAATTAAGTCAGGTTATGCTGAGGGAATTAGATTAGGAAATGAGGCACTTAAAGTGGTAAAGGAGTTTTGCTAGTTGGGGAGCAAAATAACTGATGATGTTCAAAGTAGAGAGGATATAAAATGTAGACTGGCAATTGCAAGGACAGTGTTTCTGAAGAAGAATTTGTTAACATTGAGTATAGATTTAAATGTCAGGAAGTCATTTCTGAAAGTATTTGTATGGAGTGTAGTCATGTATGGAAGTGAAACATGGATGATAAATAGTTTGGACAAGAAGAGAATACAAGCTTTCGAAATGTGATGCAACAGAAGAATGCTGAAGATTAAATGGGTAGATCACATAACTTATGAGGAAGTATTGAATAGGATTGGGGAGAAGAGAAGTTTGTGGCACAACTTGATCAGAAGAAGGGATCGGTTGGTAGGACATGTTCTGAGGCATAAAGGGATCACTAACTTAGTATTGGAGGGCAGCATGGATGGTAAAAATTGTAGAGGGAGACCAAGAGATGAATACACTAAGCAGATTCAGAAGGATGTAGGTTGCAGTACGTACTGGTAGATGAAGCAGCTTGCACAGGATAGAGTATCATGGAGAGCTGCATCAAACCAGTCTCAGGACTGAAGACCACAACAACAACACAAATGTCTCATAGAACACTTGTTTGACTGATTCTTGAGTACTTTTCATCAGTCTGGGACGTTTCTCAAGTTGGATTAACGGAAGTGATAGAGAAAATCTAATGAAGAGATGGCACATTTCATTATGGGATGATTTAGTTGGCACAAAATAGTTATGGTAATGTTCAACAAACTTCAGTGGTAAATGCTGCATAAGGCACTACGAATTATGGACAGCTTTCCAGTTGAAATTCTATGAGTATACATTCCAAGAAGACTCATGTGACTTACTTTCTCCCACAAATGTTCCGCAAAATGACCTCAATGCGAAAATCACAGAAATTAGTGTGTATAAGGAGATTTACTGACAATAATTCCACATACCAATCATGAATGGAACAAGAAAGGGAGAAAAAAAGACAGCGATACTTGAAGTACCCTCCATCACACACCATAAGTGGACTGTGGTCTGTGAAGTGTATTCACAGATGTAGCAAAGTCTCAATACCTTGAAACTGTAGTGTAGTATTGTGCTATACTTGAGAATTTAAAGCAGTCCGCACACTACAAATCATGGTCCAGTTTACAATCTTTGTGCTAGAGACGAACAAAATCTTGTGCTCATAATCAAGGTAGCGCATGTGCTCATGGACTGGCAACCATTTGTATTATATATAATCTAAAGCTACACACAGTACCACTACTGTAGATATCTCATTCTATTTCAAATCTCTGAATCCTTGTATACTCTGATAATGCTACACAAGCCTGGCACAGTAATTACATGACATCCATGATCAACCTCTCAGAGAATAAGGATTTTGCACTTGTTGAGATGTGATGCAGTTACATAACATTTATCTATGTATAAAAATAGGTATGTTAACAACATTTGATTAATATGTGTCAAAAGAAGCAGAAGTCATTACAATCAAAACTGATTTGCAAAACGAAAACTGAAAGGAAGCAAATTTGCAAGGTCTGACTAGGATTTGAACCGGATAAGATCAAAGAAACCACAAATAATAGATGTTATGTTTTATGCTCTCTCTTTGTGTCTTTTTTTTTAATCTTGCCATATTTAAATTTTAAAAAGTTTCATATTTTAACACAGCAACCAGTTGCATACCTTCATGTCTGAATGTTGATTCAGATATCACATTTGCTAACCTTATACAAAATATTCATCGAATTTGAAATAACACGTTATTACAGAGAAATGAAAAATATGGTACAATAAGTTTACAAACTTGGCTCCTATCTCACCAGGAACTCCTTGATTGCGAGATCACAAAAGTCCAATGATGTTTACGGCATTTTACACGCCACATATTGTCTACAATGCAATCACAATATTGGCTGATAATGGCAACAGGGGCTGGAATTGAAGGTATCCAATGGCAAGCACAGCTTGAGGCTATGGAGTGTAGTTGAAATGCTTACTCAATTACTAACTCGCAACAGAGTTACAGTGCTAGTGATATTGATACAATGCACAGCAATGGCAACAATACACAAAGTAAACATTGCATTGTATCTTCAACAATACATCTACATCTACATCCATACTCTGCAAGCCACCTGATAGTGTGTGGTGGAGGGTACTTTGAGTACCTCTATCGGTTCTCCCTTCTATTCCAGTCTCGTATTGTTCGTGGAAAGAAAGATTGTCGCTATGCCTCTGTGTGTCTCTAATCTCTCTGATTGTATCCTCATGGTCTCTTCACGAGACATACGTAGCAGTGGGCAATATACTGCTTGACTCCTCGGTGAAGGTATGTTCTCGAAACTTCAACAAAAGCCTGTACCGAGCTACTGAGCGTCTCTCTTGCAGAGTCTTCACTGGAGCCTATCTACCATCTCTGTAACGCTTTTGCGGTTAATAAATGATCCTGTAATGAAGCGCGCTGCTCTCCGTTGGATCTTCTCTATCTCCTCTGTCAACCCTATCTGGTACGGATCCCACACTGCTGAGCAGTATTCAAGCAGTGGGCGAACAAGCGTACTGTAACCTACTTCCTTTGTTTTCGGATTGCATTTCCTTAGGATTCTTCTAATGAATCTCAGTCTGGCATCTGCTTTACCGACGATCAACTTTATATGATCATTCCATTTTAAATCACTCCTGATGTCTACTCTCAGATAATTTATGGAATTAACTGCTTCCAGTTGCTGACCTGCTATTTTGTAGCTAAATGATAAGGGATCTATCTTTCTATGTATTTGCAGCACATTACACTTGTCTACATTGAGATTCAATTGCCATTCCGTGCACCATGCGTCAATTCGCTGCAGATCCTCCTGCATTTCAGTACAATTTTCCATTGTTACAACCTCTCGATACACCACAGCATCATCTGCAAAAGCCTCAGTGAACTTCCGATGTCATCCACCAGGTCATTTATGTATATTGTGAATAGCAACGGTCCTATGACACTCCCCTGCAGCACACCTGAAATCACTCTTACTTCGGAAGACTTCTCTCCATTGAGAATGACATGCTGCGTTCTGTTATCTAGGAACTCCTCAATCCAATCACACAATTGGTCTGATAGTCCGTATGCTCTTACTTTGTTCATTAAATGACTGTGGGGAACTGTGTCAAACACCAAACTGTGTCAACAAACACAGCCATCTACCTTTGAACCCGTGTCTATGGCCCTCTGAGTCTCGTGGACGAATAGCGCGAGCTGGGTTTCACACGACCGTCTTTTTCGAAACCCATGCTGATTCCTGCAGAGTAGATTTCTACTCTCCAGAAAAGTCATTATACTCGAACATAATACGTGTTCCAAAATTCTACAACTGATCGACGTTAGAGATATAGGTCTATAGTTCTGCACATCTGTTCGACGCCCCTTCTTGAAAACGGGGATGACCTGTGCCTTTTTCCAATCCTTTGGAATGCTATGCTCTTCTAGAGACCTACAGTACACCGCTGCAAGAAGGGGGGCAAGTTCCTCTGCGTACTCTGTGTAAAATCGAACTGGTATTCCGTCAGGTCCAGCGGCCTTTCCTCTTTTGAGCGATTTTAATTGTTTCTCTATCCCTCTGTTGTCTATTTCGATATCTACCATTTTGTCAACTGTGCGACAATCTAGAGAAGGAACTACAGTGCAGTCTTCCTCTGTGAAACAGCTTTGGAAAAAGACATTTAGTATTTCGGCCTTTAGTTTGTCATCCTCTCTTTCGGTACCATTTTGGTCACAGAGTGTCTGGACATTTTGTTTTGATCCACCTACCGCTTTGACATAAGACCAAAATTTCTTAGGATTTTCTGCCAAGTCAGTACATAGAACTTTACTTTCGAATTCATTGAACGCCAAAGTTGACATTTTGCAGAGTGAGAAAGAAGTGGAGCATGAACTATTAGTGTTTCTGCAAGATGATTCAGTGGAATGTGTGGTGTCGTACACCCTCGACTGTGCAGACAATGGGCACGAGCAGTACAGTGATGACAATACATGCTTGACAAGTGTAAAAGACACTGAAACAGGTGTTGAGCCATGTAGTTCATCATCCTTGTCCAACAGGGAGCTACGAACCCCGTCTCCAGTGAAACATAATAAAGTACAATTATTGTCCAAAGAGTGGGTACTAAAGGTAATTATGCTCATGGAAGATCATCTGCTGCATAAAAAAGAAATAAATAAATAAAAAATTTAAAAAATTCAGCAGCAATACGATCATGTATAAGAAAAACTATGGATATCCAAGGGACGAAAAGGCACACTTGATACAAAAACTGGTATTTCTGCATTTCAAGGATGCTCAATACAATTTGCTGGATGTGCATGATACAAATCCACTACAATATGCAATTGCACGTCACATTGATTACAGTGATTCCAAGGGAAGCAGTGGATGGTTGCATAACTTAAAACAGTACTACAGAATTTACTGAAACTGGAGAGAGAAAAAATCTTCTCACCAAATGGCACCAGGAGAACACACATATAAAAAAAAATGTTTTACTTATGCAAGCTTTCAGAGCTAGTGGCTCCTTCCGGTAAAGGGTTGAAAGGGAAGATGAGGGGTGAAGGAAAAGGGGTGCACTTCAGAAATGTCACCCAGAACCCCAGGTCAGAGGAGAATTACTGGATGGGATGAGAAGCGAAGACCCTTCCATCCCATCCTGTCTGGTGCGTCTTTCCTGACCCAGAGTTCTGGGTGACAGTGTGTGTGCGTGTGTGTGTGTGTGTGTGTGTGTGTGTTTGTTCTCCTGCCGCCACTTGGTGAGTTGATTCTTTTATTGATCCAATTACACTGTATTGTCAAAAATTGATTATTTTTGTTGTTATATTAGTGCCACAGAATTGGAAGATATAAGATAACAAAATTTCAAACAAAGTGTCAACTTGACGATACACAGCAAACTGCAGCACCAGCCCAAAAATTTGCAGGTGAGATTAAAAAAAATTATTCAGTAGTAATTTGTTTGTAACTCCAAATGATCAGGGTTCGAAGAGGAAATAAATAAGTAAGGAACCCTAAAAATTAGAGCTACCAAGAGAGTTGTATAAAGATCAACTAACACCAATGCCTTAATGTGTTTGTAAACATTTATACAGACTGCTGGTCTGGACGGTAAATTGGCTGGTAAGTTATTTATTGTGGTGTGAGAAGTTGCTGCTCCCTATGATTCTTTCTCATGTGTGAATGACCTAGCAAGGGCAGTAGGGAATACTTACAACAATGCAAGCCAGAGTGGGACAATGGGTGTAAGAGAACTGCTTTTGGCAAATAGTGGGTCAAAATAAGTTGTTTTTGCTTGATTCCTGGTCTGCATGTAAAAATCATACTCCTTTACTGCAAACTATCTCTCCTGAAAAGTGTGTGACACTACAGTTCATACCACCTGAAACAAATGGACAAATACAGCCTATGGATGGTTTTTGCCATGCCTATAAATCATACAATCACTCTGTCTGCAACTACGCATTAAAGGGCAGCCATTTTCACAATAAGCTCCATGAGAGACTGTTTCGCATTTCGTTGCATGCCATCACATTCCATCACTTCTCATCAACCCATTACACCAATATGATTTGACAAGCATTCTTTTAGAGAGGATACCTAACTTCACATCCTGCACAGGTTGTAGCTCACAAGGAGTTTGCCTTCGATCCTGATGCTGTGAACCTTTTGTGATTGCTATGCGGCACCATATTTCTTCTGTTGTTCATGGTATAAGTTAAGAGTTTGTTCTGAACTACTCTTGAATGTCGACAATATCCATTTTGTGAAGTGTAATACATAAATGTCATACATGGTTGATCTCTGCACCTTACAGACAATCATTTTCTGTTACCCTTCTTATGCATGTGGTGAATCAATAGCAGCTAATATTTTTCCTGTCATAATTATTAACAAAACATTTTCAAATGAACCTTACCAAAGATTAAACTTGCGACATCGCAATTAAGGGGTTCCTTATCAGCTAATAATTTTAATGCATGTGAAAAATTAATAACAACAACCAAACTGTTGATTTCAGCAAACATACCTGCTCTTTGAAATGCTGCAGAGTAGGTTTTGTGTCAACTACTTGTTGCTCTTCCATACCAGTGTTTGTAGTCTCAACTTCTTCACATGTCAGCTGCGGACCATATTCCAAAAACTGTTCAAGAAATGCTTCACGGTCATCCAACCACAGATATGAATGTTCTTCAAAATTTTCGCAATAAGATATAGCCTGTACACAAATAAATTATTTACAATTTATTGAAATTAGTTTTCATTTCTTACAATAAAATACAGTTTGCTGGTAAGTTATTGCACACCACACCCGGGAAACTGTGAGTTGGAAAACAATGATGATGATGAAGATGCTGGTGACATTAAATGGTCATATGTGTGTATTGTATAATATGATGGTATTGATTGACAGGAAAAAAAATCTTAGAGCAATAATTCTGTATTTTTGGGGTTCAATGTAACATACTTGTCAAAGTCATTACAACAACATTCTTTTCAAATCTTTACATTGAGTGTAATGGGTGCATAAAATGAAAAGCAAATATTCTTTTTATTTTAATGAAGATGTCAGGGCAAGTTCACAAAAGATGCTTTTGTACTTTGGACAATGCATTTGCAAATTCAGGATTTTGATGGAAGTATTTATTCTATAAATTTATTATGTCAATTCTATTGTTGAACACAGCGACTGCATTGCAAACAGATGATGATTCAGACAGAAACAGTAAAAAATTAGAGTTTACTGTCTGGAAAATATTAAATTTTTCCCTAAGCAATAATTAAAATGAATGCAGGTGTATCATCATACAGTTGGTACTTAAAATTCATTGCGCACATTTTGTATATTCCCTCAGAACTGATTCGTTTTATACCAACACCACAACTTAAACGACAATGTCCATGATATTATTAAAATGGAGTTTTTATACTTACCCACCATCTGATAAATAATTTGCTGTAGCTCCAAAGGTAAATCAGGAGAGAACAAAAGACAAAATTGACCAGGTTGGCAAAAGTGGTCACATAAAGGTGTTTATTGCACTAGTCAAGTAAGAGCAGAGATCTGTTCTCTTGCCTAAATCTTATGGACACTAGTTTTATTTTAGAAAGCACTTGGACGTGAACAAGCAACAATTCATATTTAGATGTTAAAAGAATCGTTAAGGAGTTGGAATCTCTGCTAAATTAATGCAGTTCAAGAACACTGCAGACTGTATTCTGATAACAAGAAAGAAGCACTGAAAAAAAGTATTTCCAAATACTAAATGCATCCTAAAAAGCAAAAATATATTTAATTTTGACTTTATGCAGTGATAAATAACTTTTACACTGACTAAAAACTACATAACATAAAATTCCCAACATTAAAGTTTTTTGCTCTAGTCAGCATAAGTTAATGTCATTGTATTGAGATGAAACTTTTTTCTAGTAAATCTAATCAAACAGAAAACATTTGAGGGATGTGAGTAAAATTTTTAGGAAAAACTAAGGGCATTCTAACATACAAGTCATACAGACACGGCCTGTGTCATCTTAGGATGCTGAAGCCTGACTCTGAAGACGATAATGGCCATGTGTGTGTGTGTGTGTGTGTGTGTGTGTGTGTGTGTGTGTGTGTGTGTGTGTTTCTATTGTTAAATGTACTGTGCTTTTAATTGTGCCTATGTGTTCCTCAATATCCCTCTATGTTCTGAGTAGCAACCTGTCCTAATCCATATTGTTGTTATTCTAGAACAGATAGAAAATGCTGAGGAGAAGACAAACCTAAGACTGTGTTTTATTGGCTAGGCAGTGAAAAGCAACATTGATGAAACCACCACCTAATACCTACCACACACAGGTCGTGTAACTCAAGTTCCTGTAAGTTCATTTTCACAAATATTGGGTGGAAGGAGAATGCAATTTAACTGCAGTAAGTATTTGAAAATTCTATTGACGTCTTTTTATTCATAAGGAAGCAGCACATGAAATGGCTATCAAGCCCGTATTTAATAATGCAACTGCTCTATCATTCCAAGTTCACTGTTTATCCAACATATTTCATCTACATCTACATTTATACTCCACAAGCCACCCAATGGTGTGTGGCAGAGGGCACTTTACATGCCACTGTCATTACCTCCCATTCCTGTTCGAGTCATGTATGGTTCGCAGGAAGAACGACTGCCGGAAAGCCTCTGCGCACACTCGAATCTCTCTAATTTTACATTTGTGGTCTCCTCACGAGGTATAAGGGGTAGCAATATATTCGCTAACTCATCCAGAAACGCACCCTCTCGAAACCTGGACAGCAAGCTACACCGCGGATCAGAGCGCCTCTCTTGCAGAGTCTGCCACTTGAGTTTGATAAATATCTCCATAACGCTTACCAAATAACCCTGTGACCAAATGCACCGCTCTTCTTTGGATCTTCTCTATCTCGTCTGTCAACCCGACCTGGTACAGATCCCACACTGATGAGCAATACTCAAGTATAATTCGAACATCTGTTTCGTAAGCCACCTCCATTGTTGATGGACTACATTTTCTAAGGAATCTCCCAATGAATATCAACCTGGCACATGCCTTACCAACAATTAATTTTATACGATCACTCCACTTCAAATTGTTCCGTATGCATACTCTTAGATAGTTTACAGAAGTAACTGCTACCAGTATTTGTTCCGCTGTCATATAATCATACAACAAAATATCATTCTTTCTATGTATTTGCAATACATTACATTTGTCTATGTTAAGGGTCAGTTGCCACTCCCTGCACCAAGGGCCTATCAGCTGCAGATCTTCCTGCATTTCGCTGCAATTTTCTAATGTTGCAACTTCTCTGTATACTACAGCATCATCCGCAAAAAGCTGCATGGAACTTCCGACACTATCTACTAGGTCATTTATATATATTGTGAAAAGCAATGGTCCCATAACACTCCCCTATAGCACGCCAGAGGTTACATTAATGTCTGTAGACGTCTCTCCATAGAGAACAACATGTTGTGTTCTGTTTGCTAAAAACTCTTCAATCCAGCCACACAGCTGGTCTGATATTCCGTAGGCTCTTACTTCGTTCATCAGGCAACAGTGCGGAACTGTATCGAACGCCTTCTGGAAGCCAAGGAAAATGGCATCCACCTGGGAGCCCATACCTAATATTTTCTGCGTCTCATGAACTAATAAAGCGAGTTGGGTCTCACACAATAGCCATTTCCGGAATCCATGTTGATTCCTAAAGAGTAGATTCTGGGTTTCCAGAAAAGCAGCCAGAATTCCGGCAAGTCTGACCCAATTAATTTTCCGATCTAAGAGTCACTGACCCTCCACTATTACAGAGTTAAAAATTTGGTCATTTCAGTGGTCTTCTATGTTAGAACTGCCATTCCATAAGGATCACGGAATATGCCACGCGGAATTGTCTCTATGACCAAAAGATTACCACTTATAAGACTTCAACTAATTAGTTCCGAAACATCACACTTTCCTCAAAATGTTTGTAACTTAAGCCGCTTTAGTCACGACATGTTCTATCTGAAATGATCTCACTAGCTCTTCATTTTACATACTATTTTCACAGGGACATCTATCTTAGTGTTACTCGAAAGCAGGTTAGTGAGCGACTATCTCAATGCTCCTCTCCCCTATGTTTATATAATTACCTGTGGGCGGGAACCACTCAGTTTTAATTGGCTATTGATCTGAATGACCAATCAGAATGATCCCTCCAGAACATTCTTGCGGCAAAACTTGCCTTAGCCAACCACTAATCAGATAGTCATTTACGTCATTGCAATTTCAATTTCTAATATATTGTTTAATAAAATAACACGTAATGCAAAATATTCTTTAAATTAATATAGAAACTTTTTCCGCTTCAGATTTTTATTCTGGCTGCTCTCTTACAAAAGCAAGCACACATCGACATACGTCTTCAGCATAGTGGTTGCAACACAATTTTCCCACAGTTCAGTTTTATAACGTTTTACATAAAATGACATTAAGTTTTAACATATGTCCTGCATACACTCTCTCATTCATTGCCACGTATTTACACAACAAAATAATAAGTAAATAATAATTTTGAATGATTTTATACTACGTAACATACAGTAATTAAAGTTTTGGAAAGAAAATTCGAATTCAGTGATTTCATATATTAAGAGCTTTATTATGACTTCAGATTTTCTCTATCCCTACATATAAGTTATAGGTGACACTATTAATCAAGAAGAAACCACTTTAGTATTTATTTTGGCACAGAGAAAAAGATAGAGAGAGAGTGGGTGATGGTTGGGGGGGGCGGGGGGGGGGGGGGGGGGTGGGGGGGGGGGTAGGAAAATTCAACAACAGAAGCTGACAAATACACTTTCCACTCAAAATGTTCTAAAATCTGACAATTCATCCTGATCAAGTTGAGTGTTAAAGAAAAACCATAAATAGTAAGCAGCAAGTTTCTGGTTGGTTGATTGGGGGGGAGGGGGGGGGGGGGGAGGACCACCAAACAGCGCGGTCATCAGTCCCATCGGATTAGGGAAGGATGGGGAAGTGAGTCAGCTGTGCCCTTTCAAAGGAACCATCCCAGCATCTGCCTGAGGTGATTAGGGAAACCACAGAAAACCTAAATCAGGATAGCTGAATATGGGTTTGAACAATAAGTTTCTGTCATATGTTCTAAGCAACAGTGACACCATGCAGAGCAGTTCAGATTTTATTTACATTCATCCAACATTATTTCCTATAGTTTTTGTAGCACAGTGTGTGAACAGTAAATTCTACAAGCTTAAGTTTTACTCCTTATTAGATTCAGAACTGGAGACCTGTATGCTTACTGTATATATTCTGTGATTTCTATTGATTTTATGCACCAGTAACAGCAAGGAAATCGTAAAGAGACACAAAGCAACTGAAAATAATTAAATGGCACACATCAATGAGGAAATGTAATCATAAAATGTAGGCACTGGTAGGAAAAATGGACTATACAAAGTGTTGGGGGCAAAATACAAAAAAGCTTGTTTAAA
Source organism: Schistocerca gregaria (assembly GCF_023897955.1). Classification (NCBI taxonomy): domain Eukaryota; kingdom Metazoa; phylum Arthropoda; class Insecta; order Orthoptera; family Acrididae; genus Schistocerca; species Schistocerca gregaria. Next base: position 797,545,420 of record NC_064921.1, on the reverse strand, counting down.
TATATGAGTTATTTGATTAATGAGTAACAATCACAAACCAAGGGTGACTGGAGAAATGATGGAAAGATGACAAGCAACAATGTAAGTACAAAAGTCGATAAAAGAAAAGAGAGTAAAGGTAAAAAACGTGTACTCAGTGAGACACCGGAATGGCAAAAGGAAAGCAAAACACAAGAAACAAATTAAAGCAAAGTAAATAAAAATTTAATTCAGTTTTTGCTCTAGTGAGTAATGAGGCATAAATGTAAGATAGGAATTTATGAGGCACTGGCACTTAGAGAGAAAGAGAATAAATTCACATGATGAATCAATCATTAACTAAAATTATGTTCCAAAGTACTTTCTCCAACAGCAACCTAATTTATACTCCTCCTCCCCAGATCAGTTTTCTGAGCTCTTTGATGTAGCTTACAATAATTTCTTCTCCTGCAACAATTTTTCCAAGTCGGAGTAGCACTTAAAACACTGAATGTACTCATGTGTTCCAATCTCTATTTCCCTGCAGTTTTTGCTCTCTATGGTTCTCACTATTAGTTGTCATCTGAGATTTAAGGTCCACAGCTGCAACATTGTACCAACAAGTACCAACTACCACTGCTCCCCATGGCAACAGAAAATTGCTTTGAAGTCTCTATTTCTTGCCAAAATCATATAAAGAGCTCTGATATTTGCATGTAGTATGGACTTCTATAGAGTCTCCAAGTATGTAAAAAAATCTGTTCTTAATTCATATTAGGACCAAAGTATGTTAATTTTTTTAAGTAGGTGAAATTTTCCTATTGTTAAACAGCTTCAAACATGTCAAAATGTGCCTTGAAAACTAATGAACTTTCTGGAATACTGTTTTTTTCTGTTGACTGTCAAAATACCTCATTTAGCAATGAATTTTTGCTAACTTGTGCATAAGCTTTTCAAATTGGCACTTTTTACCAATGTTATCAATATTTATCTAGTGGCATGTATGAAGGTTAACACATCATGTATGGCTCATGCAGATTTATGTATTTCCACATTCAACTGTTGGGGACAGATAAAATAAATTTGCATTTTCCATTCTGGGCGCTTTTCTGAAACCTGTTGCTCATGACAGTAACTATTTCAACTTAACATTAAGTTTATACATGAATTGAGGGATCAGTGCACAATATATATAAATGACCTAGTAGACAGTGTCGGAAGTTCCATGCAGCTTTTCGCGGATGATGCTGTAGTATACAGAGAAGTTGCAGCATTAGAAAATTGTAGCGAAATGCAAGAAGATCTGCAGCGGATAGGCACTTGATGCAGGGAGTGGCAACTGACCCTTAACATAGACAAATGTAATGTATTGCGAATACATACTTTATTGTATGATTATATGATAGCGGAACAAACACTGGTAGCAGTTACTTCTGTAAAATACCTGGGAGTATGAGTGCGGAACGATTTGAAGTGGAATGATCATATAAAATTAATTGTTGGTAAGGCGGGTACCAGGCTGAGATTCATTGGGAGAGTCCCAGAGAAGTTGCAGCATTAGAAAATTGTAGCGAAATGCAAGAAGATCTGCAGCGGATAGGCACTTGATGCAGGGAGTGGCAACTGACCCTTAACATAGACAAATGTAATGTATTGCGAATACATACTTTATTGTATGATTATATGATAGCGGAACAAACACTGGTAGCAGTTACTTCTGTAAAATACCTGGGAGTATGAGTGCGGAACAATTTGAAGTGGAATGATCATATAAAATTAATTGTTGGTAAGGCGGGTACCAGGCTGAGGTCCATTGGGAGAGTCCCAGAGAAGTTGCAGCATTAGAAAATTGTAGCGAAATGCAAGAAGATCTGCAGCGGATAGGCACTTGATGCAGGGAGTGGCAACTGACCCTTAACATAGACAAATGTAATGTATTGCGAATACATACTTTATTGTATGATTATATGATAGCGGAACAAACACTGGTAGCAGTTACTTCTGTAAAATACCTGGGAGTATGAGTGTGGAACGATTTGAAGTGGAATGATCATATAAAATTAATTGTTGGTAAGGCGGGTACCAGGCTGAGATTCATTGGGAGAGTCCTTAGAAAATGTACTCCATCAACAAAGGAGGTGGCTTACAAAACACTTGTTCGACCTATACTTGAGTATTGCTCATCAGTGTGGGATCCGTACCAGATCGGGTTGACTGAGGAGATAGAGAAGGTCCAAAGAAGACCGGCGCGTTTTGTCTCAGGGTTGTTTGGAAACCGTGCTAGCGTTACGGAGATGTTTAACAAACTCAAGTGGCAGACTCTGCAAGAGAGGCGCTCTGCATCGCGGTGTAGCTTGCTCGCCAGGTTTTGAGAGGGTGCATTTCTGGATGAGGTATTGAATATATTGCTTCCCCCTACTTATACCTCCTGAGGAGATCACAAATGTTAAATTAGAGAGATTAGAGCGCGCACGGAGGCTTTCAGATAGTCGTTCTTCCCGCGAACCATACGAGACTGGAACAGGAAAGGGAGGTAATGACAGTGGCATGTAAAGTGCCCTCCGCCACACACAGTTGGGTGGCTTGCGGAGTATAAATGTAGATGTAGATGTAAACATCAGTATGAACTTATTTTTATCTTTTGTTTTACCACCAACAATCAGTGTCACAAAACATTCAATACTGTAGGTGTTGCCTTGTGCAGTACGGTGCTAAAACAGTTGATGAGGTTCTTGCTGAAATGTTTGCAAAGAATTGTTGTGATGTGCCAAGTGATTTAGATTATGTTACTGATAGTGGAAATGGAAGTGAAGAAGAGTAAAACACAGCTATAATCAACCAAAGTGAGATAATTGTGAGTGATTTAGATGACAAACCTTCTAACAGTGAAAGTTGGCTGAAGAAGGATAAGACCATTATTTTAGGAACATTTAAAGGAATTCCAGGTGTAGAAACCCTTCCCAGTGAGATCAATAGTTTCCGGCCATATAATCCTGGAAAACGTATCAAAAGTTGTTTGCTTGTTCTTATGGTTTGCAAAAGTTTAAGTGGATACCTCTCAAATTTAGAAACATACACTGGAGAACGAAAAAAGCTTCAAGACACTATTCTCTTTGTACTTTCACCTCACCTTGGCATGTGGCACTATGTTTATTGAGACAATTATTACAACAGTACAGCTATTGCCAAAACATTTATAGAAAGTAAAACAAGAGTTTGTGCATAACATGAATCAAGAAAGGTCTCCCTCAGCATCTACAAACAGAACACAAATCTCTAGAGAATGGTGACACTGCATTTCAAAGACAACGTGACATTTTGCTGCAGGTATGGAAAGATGAATGGGAGGTGAGAATGATAACGACAATTCACGATGGGTCCACGGTTGCGAAAGGGGTTGGGGCAAAGTAACTCAACAAGATGAAACCACACAGAAACCAAAACATAGTGTGATACATGTACAATAAATTTATGAAAGGTGTGGACAAAGAAGATCAATATCTTCCGTATTGTGGGATAGTGTGGAAAACCAATAAGGGGCAAATAAAGTACCTTTGTTTCTAATAAATTGTGCTTTGTTTAACACATACAAAGTGTACAGAAACCTAAATCCAGATATACAAATACATACAAGAAGAGCCTGAACAAGTGATCAACAAGTTGGTGCAGCAACTGTTGAGGAAACTGAAGCAATCCAACCTACAAATGAGCACCTGCTAAGGATCCACAAGAACATAGTATTCAGACTATCGTGGGGAGTGGAAGAAAGAAATTTTCGGCACAACCTTGCAGAATTTGCACAGCGCTTCGTAAAAGAAATGAAACAAGGCACTGTTGTATTGTATTGATTTATTGCATGTAGCACCATGAAAGCTATTCCTTGATGTCTCAACACATTTCGTACTATCCTGTCCATTATTTTGGTGAATGTTTTCCCTCGTTTATTATCTTATCAGTCCACATAATTGTTATCAGCCTTCTGTGACACCACATATCAAAAGTTTCAACCCTCTACTATTCTGGTTTTTCCACAGTCATAGTCATAACCAGTATTTTGGTGCTCGTAGTCATAACCAGCATTTAGATGTGTTTCTTTCATACTACAGAAATCGGCCAGGATATTATGTTAAAGAGTTAATTTAACAACATATGATTGAAATTACACATAAATTTCACCATATGAAACACATAATACTGAACATTTATAGAATAATACACAAATGTAGTCTACAGGTAAAAAGTAAAAGTCTTATAGCAAAAGGGCAGGTTCAGCATCTAATTGGAAAGATTTCCCATATCCTTCATGCCCATAGGCACCTTCCCTGCATGAAGTATGAGAGTTGATTGAGGAGGTGTATCTGTGAAGTGAAAATGACTAATGGTGTGTGTGTGTGTGTGTGTGTGTGTGTGTGTGTGTGTGTGTGTGTGTAGTGTCGTGCCATGTTCATGTTGGAGATGATGACAGAAAGGAAAATTGAAACCTACTGCCAGCACATAGGCTACTCTTTCCGATGCACACCAAAAGGGGACCCTGAACTCAACATACCCATCCAATGGACATATCACCATCAACAGTATCACCTGCCCTCACTTCATGAGACCCTATGGAGAAGTTTGGAATTTGAATCCAGGACATTGGCACAAAGACTGGCAATCAGGAACTTCACATCACCACCCATCCTGTCCCCTCTGCAGTAAAGGTGAAGGGACAATTGTCAACAGCACACCATTTATTAAGACAATCACCTATTCAAGTACTGACCATGCCCTACCGGTGCTTAATTTCCTGATCTGACAGGAACCAGTGTATCCACCACACCATAACCATTGACATTCTACAGGCATACAGGCATTAGTTACATTTATAAGGAAATAAATAACACCAAAGTTTTTTATTATTTTGCCACTTACTTGCTCTATTACTTGCTGAACACGTGTCAGTGTTTCTTCTTTCATTTCAATTAAGTCTGCATTTGACTCCATTTCTTCCTAATTTGGAATATAATGACAACAAGTATATCAGAAATTGTTTGTTAATGCAAGTAATAATAACTTTAAATATGACAGTTCTTTATCATTAAATTTCAAATATACCTTATAATCAATTTGTCCAGGGTTCGGAGCTACACGAGGAATAATAGTAGCCATGTATGTAATGTCATTTATAATGCTCTGGATAAGAGAATAGAAGCTTTTAGGGTCATTTACATCCAGTGAAGGAACAAATACAAGGTCTGGTTCCTGCAACTCTAGTGATACTTCAAACAGAGGTGGCCTTTTACGTTTCTCATCCATTTCATCCATGAGGAACTGCAAACTTAAAATTCACATTAATAAAACAAAGGTTTCTCTTGTTGTTTCATGTATCTTAAAAGTAACAAAAACATACAGCCTGAAATAAGATGTACTGAATCATAAAAGGTAGATAAATTTGAAAAAAGTAGTTTCTATGATAAATGATTAGAGTAGATAAGATACATTGTTCATTCTACATACCCATGCTGAAGAAATACTTGAGGATGTGGAACATGCCAAAAAACAAAACTTATGTAGCTCATGTTCAAGAAAGAACAAACATGTCAATGTTCCTTCTAAAAGATACTAATGAAAATATTACTTTCACATTATGTAATACTGTTAATAATACACTCCTGGAAATTGAAATAAGAACACTGTGAATTCATTGTCCCAGGAAGGGGAAACTTTATTGACACATTCCTGGGGTCAGATACATCACATGATCACACTGACAGAACCACAGGCACATAGACACAGGCAACAGAGCATGCACAATGTCGGCACTAGTACAGTGTATATCCACCTTTCGCAGCAATGCAGGCTGCTATTCTCCCATGGAGACGATCATAGAGATGCTGGATGTAGTCCTGTGGAACGGCTTGCCATGCCATTTCCACCTGGCGCCTCAGTTGGACCAGCGTTCGTGCTGGATGTGCAGACCGCGTGAGACGACGCTTCATCCAGTCCCAAACATGCTCAATGGGGGACAGATCCGGAGATCTTGCTGGCCAGGGTAGTTGACTTACACCTTCTACAGCATGTTGGGTGGCACGGGATACATGCGAACGTGCATTGTCCTGTTGGAACAGCAAGTTCCCTTGCCGGTCTAGGAATGGTAGAACGATGGGTTCGATGACGGTTTGGATGTACCGTGCACTATTCAGTGTCCCCTTGACGATCACCAGAGGTGTACGGCCAGTGTAGGAGATCGCTCCCCACACCATGATGCCGGGTGTTGGCCCTGTGTGCCTCGGTCGTATGCAGTCCTGATTGTGGCGCTCACCTGCACGGCGCCAAACACGCATACGACCATCATTGGCACCAAGGCAGAAGCGACTCTCATCGCTGAAGACGACACGTCTCCATTGGTCCCTCCATTCACGCCTGTCGCGACACCACTGGAGGCGGGCTGCACGATGTTGGGGCGTGAGCGGAAGACAGCCTAACGGTGTGTGGGACCGTAGCCCAGCTTCATGGAGACGGTTGCGAATGGTCCTCGCCGATACCCCAGGAGCAACAGTGTCCCTAATTTGCTGGGAAGTGGCGGTGCGGTCCCCTACGGCACTGCGTAGGATCCTACGGTCTTGGCGTGCATCCGTGCGTCGCTGCGGTCCGGTCCCAGGTCGACGGGCACGTGCACCTTCCGCCGACCACTGGCGACAACATCGATGTACTGTGGAGACCTCACGCCCCACGTGTTGAGTAATTCGGCAGTACGTCCACCCGGCCTCCCGCATGCCCACTATACGCCCTCGCTCAAAGTCCGTCAACTGCACATACGGTTCACGTCCACACTGTCGCGGCATGCTACCAGTGTTAAAGACTGCGATGGAGCTCCGTATGCCACGGCAAACTGGCTGACACTGACGGCGGCGGTGCACAAATTCTGCGCAGCTAGCGCCATTCGACGGCCAACACCGCGGTTCCTGGTGTGTCCGCTGTGCCGTGCGTGCGATCATTGCTTGTACAGCCCTCTCGCAGTGTCCGGAGCAAGTATGGTGGGTCTGACACACCGGTGTCAATGTGTTCTTTTTTCCATTTCCAGGAGTGTATATGCATCAGTGGTTGTGACACGATATTTGTCAATGGATTAGAAGAAGCTGGCCAATAATAAATCCTTTAAACTCCTCTTAATCTATATGTCTATAGTAGTTACACTCTTTTTTCTTGGGGGCGGGGGGGGGGGGGGGGGGGGCAAGGGGGGGGGGGGGGGGGGGGAACAGTGCAATGCCCCAAGGACAGAAAACCCCAATTAACAAACTTTGTGGAAACTTAAAGTAGGGAAGTGAGCCATCTTGACAGTGACGGCAACTATTGACGATAAAATCTACACTGGTAATATTTTGATTAATACCTATATTATTCAAATACTGAGAATAGCATACAAAAAGGGGATATAAAAGGAAAGGATTATTATAGATTCTTTATCAAACATCTATAGAATAAATTCAAACTCAAATGAATGAAGGTTAAATCTAAGAAAGTAATTCAGTCAAAGGCAACATTTACCATGGAAGAGAGTTTTAGCCACATCGAAAAGGAAATTCTATGCGACTACAATGCAACTCGTATATGGAAATGTTCAGTTAATTAGTTGCTCTTGAGTCGCTCTAGAGTACTTTCGTGATAGTTGTCTCGATGCAAACACTATTAGATTGTTTCAATTTTGGAAGTTTGATAATTCATGAGGTAGAGACTGAAGTATTGCTCAGTCATTCGACTGATGAAAGTTAATCTTTACCGTTCTCAACACGACGGTATAGTAAGATGACTGTTAGACTTCAATTGAGTGATATTGGTTTATCGGACTTAGCCTTCATACTGATGAACACTTACAAATCTTCAGAGCCATGGATCAATGACAGAAAAACAAATCATAGTCTTGAGTGGGACACTATAAAACGAAGACATGAAGAAATCCAGTACGCTGATTAGTCAAACGTTGTCGCCAGTGTCACAATTACTGAACTGAACAGAAGTTAATCTTGAATGACATATTGGTGTGCGTGTGTTGTAGGCACAAACAATTAATTACAGAAAGAACAATAAAATCTGAATCAAAAGGTAAATCTTACGTGTCGCCTAACTCATTAAATGGACAATACAATGTGTATTAACGCACGTTGATTGACTCTTTAAACATTTTAAGTGACTAAGTGAATACAAGAATAATGGACAGTGAAGAGTGATTAGTTTAAATCAGTATTACGGTGTAAAAAAAAATAAAAATGAAAAAAAATTTACTCCAACATAAGTTATCTCTGGAGTTACATCGGACCATTGTTGATAACTGGACATAGCAACGGAATAGTAGACAGCAAATTCTCGTTCTCGCTATGTATGATGTGAAAAATGACCGTAATGATGAAGTCAAGAATCAAGATTTTATTTCATCATGGAACTAACTGGGCATAAAAATAAACATAAACAATTGCAGTTTACCAGTTCACACAAACTGAGAAGACTGTTGCAGACAGATAACAGAATATTTCTAAACCACACGAGGAGTTGTGCTCTTACGAGAGTTTCAGATGCTGTTCCACATCACACCGACGGTGATGAACATTGTTACGAGTCGCGTCTCTTCCCAACGAGTTAAGAAGGAGAGAAGGGACATCACATCAGTTGGCGCCTACAATGCGGGGCTCGATGACGCAAAGCAACACATCATTCGCAAACAGCGCAAAGCCTGACAACACTGGACTACACACCGTTTGGCACTTCAAATTGACGACGATGGCAGAGACAACATGCGGAGCTCGCCGCCTCTACGACTGCCACACGAGGGTCAACGCTTCACAACTAAGAGATATCTGCGGACAGAGCTGTTTGAGAGCAGAACATCAGCCGAGACAGTGACATAAGCTGCCGGCAGGGATGTGGGTGAAGCTGCAACAACCCCAAATAGATGATAAACAGTAAGCACTAATCAAAATAAGTGATTATTCAGGTACCATAGATTTCATTATTTTACCATATTGGTAATAGTGAGATTTTCATTGTGCTTGTGTCAAGTAGGAGTAAATGTAGTGTCGTGTGAATATTGTAACTGTAGTAAATGATAGTTAACAAGATTTTCCATCATGTCAAAGTGAAGTAGGAGATTACGTAGCGATTTTGACAAAAAACATTGCAGAATCTGGTGACAAACTAAATTAATTATCTGAACATGAGAAAATTAACAGAACGATCATTAACTTAGGAGGAGAATTGTTTACAGAGTCGGACAAAATCATTACTCCTAGTGTATCTGGTTGTGGAATGGAAAGTAAGGTTATGGAGCTAGATGATGATAATTTTGATCCCAAGGAGAAAGCAGGCAATGAATGCATGATGAATGTTGCACAAACCAGTTCAGGAAAGACAGATGTACTTAGTGAAGCTAAATGTGTTGGGTGATTTAAACACTAAGCTAGCTGAACAACAAGTGATACTAAATGCTAAATTTTCTGATGTGGCTGAATAACAAGCAACTTTAAATACTAAATTTTCTGATGTAGCTGAACAGCAAGCAACTTTAAATACTAAATTCTCTGAACAGCGGGAGATGTTAGAAAATAGATTATCTGACATCAATGCTAGGATAATGGAGCAGCAAGCATCTATCTATTTAGGGATCAACAACAGGCCTTCGGAAATAAATTTGCCGAACAACAGGCTAAAATGATTGCTGCTTTGGAAGACAAGTTTATTCAACAGCAGGTAACGTTGATAATAAAACTGATAATACAGAATCCAGATTAGTTTATCAAGAAAAAGAAGAAGTTAAAATTATTGACCATATAGACAAGATCCAGGAAAGTGTAAGTAATTTTTCTGAACAGTTTGCAGTCGTATCAGAAAGGGTTAACACCTTGACTGAAAATAATTGCCGTATTACCAAAAAAAATAAAGGGATTAATTAGTCGTCTAAATGATTTAGTGTGCGGCTCATTAAGTAAAATAGAATCAAGTAGTAATACCAAGACGGAAAATGAACAAATAGGTAGCCATATGAAATCTAACTGCAAGAGAAAACATCCACGAGTACAACATAGCACGTATACAGGTAAACCATGGGAAGTAAACACCCAATCGGATGAAGAGGATGATCCCCATGTTCAAAGAAGTTGTATTTTATCATTATAGGTAGAACATAGTATTTTCAAAAGTACGCAATTTCCTATTTTTTCAAGTGAAAAGAATAACATTAATCCCAAAGTATTTATTAATTCTTTTAAAAGGATATTTCCACATAGTTGGACAGACTATGACAAACTACAGTTCATAGTATCAAAAATTGTAGGAGAAGCAGCATTGTGGGCTGCTGAGTTAAGTAAAACCTGCAATTTCTAGCAAAATATTGGTCAATAAGTAGACAAGAGAGATTACGTAAAGAGGTTTATCAGCCTGAATTTTGCTATTCAAAGAAAGAAACATTGAGACAATATTTTGATCGTTATTTCAACAAGACACATATTGGACCGAAACGATTTCGAGTAGGGAGGTTATTAGAATATTAAAAGGCAGATTACCTTTTAATATCAGAGAGAAACTTATACATGTACCCGACAGTGATGCAGAACGAATTCTGTCAGTAATCGATTCAATCGACATGCTGATGGAAGATGCAAGACAATTGCCAAATAATAATAGTAATTATTATTCTAGGAATAATGTGTGAATCAATCAATGGAATAATGGTAATCAAAGTAATAGTCATTCTCCAGACTTTAACAGAAGTAACAATAATTCTAAAAACAGTAGTGGATTCGTGGATCGTGCACAAAAGAATAATCAAAATTGGAATATGAATTACAAATACTCTCAAGGGAATTTTGTAGGAAATAATAACCAAATACCAGGAGCAGGACATTTTCAACGGGTGAACGCTGTAAATACAAATAGGAAAAGAAAGTTTGGGGGGCGGCAGTCGTCAAACAATCCATGTTGCGGCGATGGCCATAGGCTCCTATGGAGCCACTGAATAAATCAAATTGGGGAACGTATTGGATGAATAATGTAGGATGGACAAACACTAATACTACAGGAACATCTTCTGGATGTACCAGACCCATACCATTGACAGATGGGAGAAATGTAGTTGTGGATAATACATATCCACCAACAGGAAATGAACTTCATTTAGTAGAGGTACATGATCAGCCAAGGAACTTGAATGACAGGTGGTCAAACTAGTACCTGTCATTTTAGGCCTTCGTCGGGTGGCTGGTATTGAGGAGGGAGGCAAACATCACAAGTCAGTAAATATTCTTGAATATACAAGGGCTGTTTTTCTTTTTTTTTTTTTTCAACCTACGATTGGCTGTAAATAAAAGAAAAAAGTACAGAAAATAATAATTTTATTACCAAAAGTACAGTAAAGTCTTAACTTATTTTTCCACATAATCGCCAAAATGATTGAGGCACTTGACATACCATGACACAAGCTTTTTGATGGCTTCCTCGAAGAATGTTGCCGCCAGTGAGGACAGTTATGTCTTAACGGCATCCTGAAGTTCTTCGTTAGTAGCGAAGTGCTGCCCACCTAACCATGACTGCAGTTCTCGGAACAGGTGATAATCACTTGCTGCTAGGTCCGGGCTGCGCGGTGGATGTTCAAAAACTTCCCATTTAAACTTTTTGGGGAGGTCTTTTGTCATGTTGACACTGTGTGGTCAGGTGTTGTCATGGATAAAAACAACGCCAGATGAAAGCATTCCTCTGCGTTTGTTTCGCGGAGACGACGTAAAGTTTCACAATAAACTACCTTGGTTATCATCATAGCTTGCTCCATAAAGTCCACCAGCAGCACTCCTTTATGGTCCCAAAACACAGAGGCCATTATTTTTCTTTTTGTCAGTGAATGTTTAAACTTTCTTGGCTTGCTTGAGAGAGCTGTGTGCATCCACTGCTTTGATTGTTCCTTTGTTTCAGGATTGTCATAGAGGGCCCATGTTTCATCGCCAGTAACAATCAACTTCAAAAAAAGTTTCCCTCATTGGCATAACGTGAAAAACGATAATGCTGGCGCCATCCTCTGCATTTTGTAGTCAGTACTCAGCATTTTTGGGATCCAACGAGCACACAATTTCCGATAGCCAAGATCTTGAGTCACAATTGTGTACAAAGCAGACCTTGATATGTCTGGAAATTCATCAGACAGTTTGCTAATTGTAAACCTTTGTTTGCATCTCACTGCCTGATCAACACACTCAACAAGGCCTACAGTGGCGACAGACCTGCGACCTTGTCCACCTTCATTATGGACTTCTGTTCGTCCTTCTCTAAATTTTCGACACCATTCCCGAACACTACCATCACTCAAACATTGTTACCATACACGTTGCTCATTCTGCAGTGAATTTCCGCAGCACTACATCCTTCTGCTTGCAGAAAACGGATTACACTTTGTAACTCACATTTGGCGGGAGCATCAAGCGTAGCGGCCATGTTTACACACACGTAGCTCGGCTACGACTGACATACTGCAGCTGAAAACGGCCGAGGTTGTGGTGGGGGAGCTGGGCAATCGCATGACGCACAGGTCTGGCCCCTCCCTACCTCTTACTTGCTTAGGTATACGATCGGAGGTTGGGGGGGGGGGGGGGGGGGGGGGGGACCACAGCCCCTGTAATATGGAACCGGATATTCGGGAAGATCTCATGAAAGAACCAAAGAATGAAACGAATGAAAAAGGGTATATTTTGTAAACGATTGTAGTAGTAAAGATTAATAATTTACCAGTTAGTGTACTGATGGATACAGGGGCAATGGTTAGTGTGATGACAATGGGTTGCTTGAATATGATTAGTCAGCAACAAAAAATACTCACCTTACCAGTAACAGGCTGCACAGTGTCAGGGGCGTTTAGCGCGAAAGCACAGCTCATAATTAAGCAGATATGGGTGTCAGTGGAACTACAAGGAGTAGCCCTAGAATGCACTTGATTATTTTATGAAAGTATTGCCAGAATCTAACCATTAATTCTCTTCCTGTAAATGCTTTGCATTTCAAGAATAATAATTGTGTTAGGCAAACTGATGCTAAGACCAATGTATTGAGCATTGCTGAAAAACTATGAGAATTGGAATATTTATCATCCCAACAACAAACTGAATTGAGAGAGGTCTTGCAATTATTTTTGCCTGTATTTAATTAAAATACCAGGTGTAATTAAGGACCTTGAATATTGTACCGAAACATACCCTCATTCGACTTTTTGTAAAACTATGTATTCAGTCCCTTGGTTGAAAAGAGAAGCTGTAAAGAAAGAGATAAAACAGATGATAGACTGGGCAATTATTGAGACTTCCACATCCGAATACTCAAGCCCATTATTGGCAGTGACTAAGCCAAATGGGGACATTCAGTAAGTCTTAGATGCTTGTGATATTTATAAGATTATTAATCCTGTGAGGACTCATCCAGAGAATTTAGAATAACTATTACAGAAATTTCACTGGATGAAGTCCTTCACCTCCCATGACCTACGAAGCTCGTATTGGCTAAAATGTCTAAGGAATCAAGAAAATATATGGCATTCATTTACCTAGGATGTAGTCACCATTTTAAAGTAATGCCGTTTGGACTGAACGTTAGTAGTAGGTTAGAAAATTTAAAAAGGGAAATGGAGAGATTAAAGTTAGATATAGTGGGAATTAGCAAAGTTCAGTGGCAGGAGGAACAAGACTTTTTGTCAGGTGACTACAGGGTTATAAATACAAAATCAAATAGGGGTAATGCTGGAGTAGGTTTGATAATGAATAAAAAAATAGTAGTGCCGGTAAGCTACTACAAACAGCATAGTGAACGCATTATTGTGACCAAGATAGACACAGAGCCCACGCCTACTACAGTAGTACAAGTTTATGTGCCAACTAGCTCTGCAGATGACGAAGAAATAGAAGAAACGTGTGATGAGACAAAAGAAATTATTCAGATAGTGAAGGGAGACGAAAATTTAAAAGTCATGGGTGACTGGAATTCGATAGTAGGATAAGGAAGAGAAGGAAATGTAATAGGTGAATATGGATTGGGGGTAAGAAATGAAAGAGGAAGCCGCCTGGTAGAATTTTGCACAGAGCATAACTTAATCATAGCTAACTCTTGGTTCAAGAATCATAAAAGCAGTTTGTATACATGGAAGAAACCTGGAGATACTGACAGGTTTCAGATAGATTATATAATGGAAAGACAGAGATTTAGAAACCAGGTTTTACATTGTAAGACATTTCCAGGGGCAGATGTGGACTCTGACCACAATCTATTGGTTATGAACTGTAGATTAAAACAGAAGAAACTGCAAAAAGGTGGGAATTTAAGGAGATGGGACCTGGATAAGCTGAAAGAACCAGAGATTGTACAGAGTTTCAGGGAGAGCATAAGCGAACAATTGACAGGAATGGGGGAAAGAAATACAGTAGAAGAAGAATGGGTAGCTCTGAGGGATGAAATAGTGAAGGCAGCAGAGGATCAAATAGATAAAAAGACGAGGGCTAGTAGAAACCCTTGGGTAACAGAAGAAATACTGAATTTAATTGATGAAAGGAGAAAATACAAAAATGCAATAAATGAATACAAACATCTCAAAAATGAGATCGACAGCAAGTGTAAAATGCCTCAGCAGGCAAGGCTAGAGGACAAATGTGAGGATGTAGAGGCTTATCTCACTAGGTGTAAGATAGATACTGCCTACAGGGAAATTAAAGAGACCTTGGGAGAAAAGAGAACCACTTGTATGAATATCAAGAGCTCAGATGGAAACCAAGTTCTAAGCAAAGAAGGGAAAGCAAAAAGGTGGAAGCAGTATATAGAGGGTCTATACAAGGGTGAGGTACTTGAGGGCAATATTATGGAAATGGAAGCGGATGTAGATGAAGATGAAATGGGAGATATGATACTGCGTGAAGAGTTTGACAGAGCACTGAAAGACCTAAGTCGAAACAAGGCCCTGGGTGTAGACAACATTCCATTAGAACTACTGACAGCCTTGGGACAGCTCACCATCTGGTGATCAAAATGTATGAGACAGGCAAAATACCGTCAGACTTCAAGAAGAATATAATAATTACAATCCCAAAGAAAGCAGGTGTTGACAGGTGTGAAAATTACCGAACTATGACTTTAATAAGTCACGGCTGCAAAATACTAACGCCAATTCTTTACAGACAAATGGAAAAACTGGTAGAAGCCGGCTTTGGGGAAGATCAGTTTGGATTCCGTAGAAATATTGGACACATGAGGCAACACTGACCCTATAACTTATCTTAGAAGCTAGATTAAGAAAAGGTAAACCTACATTTCTAGCATTTGTAGACTTAGAGGAACCTATTGACAATGTTGACTGGAATACTCTCTTTCAAATTCTGAAGGTGGCAGGGGTAAAATACAGGGAGCAAAAGGCTATTTACAATTTGTACAGAAACCAGATAGCAGTTATAAGAGCCAAGGGACATGAAACGGAAGCAGTGGTTGGGAAGGGAGTGAGATAGGGTTGTAGCCTCTCCCCAATGTTATTCAATCTATATACGGAGCAAGCAATAAAGGAAACAAAAGAAAAATTCGGAGTAGTTATTAAAATCCATGGAGAAGAAATAAAAAGTTTAAGGTTCACTGATGGCATTGTAATTCTGTCAGAGACAGCAAAGGATTTGGAAGAGCAGCTGAATGGAATGTACAGTGTCTTGAAAGGAGGATATAAGATGAATATCAACAAGAGCAAAATGAGGATAATGGAATGTAGAAGAGAAATTTGTTAACATTGAGTATAGATTTTGTTGTCAGGATGTTGTTTCTGAAAGTATTTGTATGGAGTGTAGCCATGTATGGAAGTGAAACATGGACGATAAATAGTTTGGACAAGAAGAGAATAGAAGCTTTTGAAATGTGATGCTACAGAAGAATGCTGACGATTAGATGGGTAGATCACATAACTAATGAGGAGGTTAAGCATGTCAAAGGGAGAGACAATGTTGTCGCTGACGCATTGTTGAGGTTACCAACTACCAGGATTGATGAGGTTGAAGAAGAGTGAGTAATGGATTTTAATGTGATGGTGTTAGGAATACTTTCATATAGGAAAGAGGTTAATGAAATGTGTTCACACATAGGGTAAATGCAGAAAGTAGATGGTAAATGTAGAAAAATAATAAGTGATTTAAGAACAGGAATGACTGATAAAGTTAACAGTCATTAGCAACTGCAAGAAGGTGAATTGTTTTATTGTAAAACTGAGAAGGATAAGTGGAAGATATGGATTCCCTCAAGGTGTATTGATTCCGTATTGTGGTTCACACATGTGAGATGGGGACATTTCAGAGCTCATAAGTGTGTAATGAAATTACAACTACGTTTCTATCCAAATTTGCTGGAAAGAGCTCAAGAAATACTCAAGAGGTAGAGGATATGTCAAAAGGCAAGGTCGATCAATTATTGTGTTAAAGATGTCTTGCATACAATAATACCTAGGAAACCTCTAAGCATCGTATCATGTGATACGTGAGGGTCATTTCCAGTAGCAAAAGGAAATTTTAAATATGTATTTGCAATGGATGATCTTTTCACAAAATATGTAAAATTGTATGCGTTACGACCAACTGATGTGCAACCTATGTTAAGAAGGATCATAGATGATTATTTAGTTAAAGTGGGGAAACTTGCAATGTTAATTTCTGATAATGCATCGTATTTTTGAAGTAAAGCATGGTTCAAAACAATGAAGACATGGGGAATTCCTCATGTATTCATTTCCCGCTATAATCTGTCAGGGAACCCCATAGAAAGAGTCTTCCGAGAAAGGCGATGGCTTTTGTTAAAAGTTTATTAAGTATGTGTCTATTTTAAGTTAATTATTAATGTTTGTTTGTTATTCTTTTACTAATGTGCCCCATCATGTTTTGAAATAAACGAGGCATCAGCTTAATATAAAGTACGCAAGCACACTGAAACATCTTATCATGGTCATTCCGGAACAAGGAAATTGATTTAAAAGGAAAAGATCACTTATTTTGAGAGAAAACAAGACAAGAGACGAGTAAAGGAAAATAAATATAAACAGACAAAACAATAAACTTAAAAAGTGTGAAAAACATTTCAATGATAGAACATTACAAATAAAATAGTGACAGTATTTAAAAAGCTGTACTGGTTAACAGACCAATAGGACATGTGTGGAGTGAGTAAGTTAGTTAGTTAATATTACAGTGTTATACCTAAATATTTCTATTATCTATCCCACTCCCTTAAATGGCACAAAATGCATATATTATATCTCCAGATTAATTTACTTATATTCAAGAATTAATCTATGGTATAGAAGGAGTTGTTAAGGAGGTATGATTTCAATTTGTTTTTGAAACTATTACTGCTGTCTGTCAGACATTTTATTTCATCTGGTAATTTATCAAAAAGTTTTATAGCAACATACTTTACCTCTTTCTGGGGCAAAGATAGGTTAAGTAAAGGATAGTGTAGGTCATTCTTTTTTCTGGTATTCTAATCATGAATGTCGCTGTTGATTTTAAACTGGTCCATGTTGTTGAGAAAAAACTTCATTAGTGAGTAAATGTACTGTGAATCAGTTGTAAGAACTCGGTCCAGACAATATACCTGGAAGTTTCATATCAGCACACACTCCGCTGCAGAGTGAAAATCTCATTCTGGAAACATCCCCCAGGCTGTGGCGAAGCCATGTCTGCGCAATATCCTTTCTTTCAGGAGTGCTCATTCTGCAAGGTTCGCAGGAGAGCTTCTGTTAAGTTTGGAAGGTAGGAGACGAGGCACTGGCAGAAGTAAAGCTGTGAGGATATGGTGTGAGTCGTGCCTCGGTAGCTCAGTTGGTAGAGCTCTTGCCCGCGAAAGGCAAAGGTCCCAAGTTTGAGTCTCAGTCCGGCATACAGTTTTAATCTGCCAGGAAGTTTCATAGCAGTGCACACTCTGCTGCAGAGTGAAAATCTCATTATTGATCCTTTAAACTTAATTATTCCTTCGAAACTGACCATAAGTGAGAAATGTGGGAGCTGTTATAGGGTAGTGAGTTGAGAGATTTGTTGCCAGTCTTGTAGGAAATATTTTCACTGGGCAGGATGCAGTGGGGAGAATGTTGGGAGAACAGGAGATGCTCTCTCCTGGAACTGCAGAGTATGCAGTAGGAACATTTTGATTGGGGAACAGGAAAGGAAAATCTGTGCCTTTCAGGCACAGTTGGAACAAGAAAGGAAGGAACTGATAAGGATCAATGGAGATAGGTGGGAGGAGGGTGGTTGGAAACTGGCAGCTGGTAGGAAGATAGAAAGAAAGAGAATGCGATATGACAGTTTTATCATCAACACCAAAAACAGCTGTCTACCACTGCCAGAGTTAAGTGGAGAAGAGCCTCAGGTAGAACAAGGAGCAGGAAATGTGCAATATACTTCAACTGAGGCCAAGAAACCTAGGAACGTACAAAGTGTTAGGAAGAAGCAAGTGCTGCTGCTAGGTAGTAGCCATGGGCGAGGTGTAGGCCCTGCACAAAATATGAACACAAATTTCAATCTTTAGATAGAGCCATAAGAATAATAGCCAAAAATAGTAGTTAAGCTCATTGTAAAGATCTATTCAAAACATTGAGGATTTTAACTGCTCCATGTGAATACATTTGCCAGTCACTTGTACGCATAAAAAATAACAGGAGTAATTACTATACAAACAGCTCTGTCCATGACCAAGGAACAAGAGTTAGACTCAACTTACATTTACCAAAAAAATTAAACTTAAAACTCAAAACAGCATTTTCTACCAAGGAATGAACCTGTACAATAAATTGCCAAAAGAGATGAAAGATATTGCAAAAATACACTTATTTAAAAAGGCAGCTAAAAGGTATCTGTTATGCAATACGTTTTATACATTGAAGAATTACTTAGATAAAACAGATTAGGGGTTTGGAAAAAAAGTTATACAAATAAATAATAATTATGATTATAAAACATCCAAGATTCCACATAACACCTTGATACTATGGTTTTTCCTTCTTTTTTTCCTTTTCTAGAAAAACTTTCCCCTAAGCTATGCATAGTGCACTACTAACACCTCTAATGACTGTCTCTATCTAGATCTGTAAATGTATGTGTATACGTATTAGCTTATTTTAAATTGGTCAGAACTTGTAAATACTTTGACATGTCCTATATTCTTGTAAAAAGAGATCTATGGACGAATAAAGCTACTATTACTACTACTGCTATGTGTTAGCTTTTCTAAAATTCTCCTAAATGCAATCAAAAGTGAAACCGGATGGAAAGCTGATGATTTCTTTTTACAATCTCTTTCTTATATATGCTTATTTATTTACAAAATTATCCTGTAAATCTACATAGTATGGCCGAGTGTATGATAAATACAGAACCAGTCCTTAAACACTACAAACATTTCTTTTCTTCTTATGCTGAATAAAATTTCATTAGATTAGAAAGAATATTATATAATATCGTAGCACTGAGAACATTTTACAAATACAGCATCAAAGTGTGGTACATTTTTATTTTTATAGATACCACATCACAGAATAGAAACACTGGTGATTTGAATTTATCCATGCACATTCTTTTAATGTTATCTACTTAATGCTTTATAAAGTTTCATGCCAGGAATGAGTATGCCTTTTTAAGATAGTGAACATTTTCTTCCTTTGAAACTTCCTGGCAGGTTATACAGTTGAGTATTGGACTTAGAGTAGAACTAGGAACCTCATGTTTCATAGGCAATGCTCTCACCAACTGAGTTATTTGGGTCTAGATAGTTGAGTTGTTAAGTGCACTGCCTGCAAGAGGCAAGATTATGGATTTGAGTCCTGATCCTACTTACATTTTTAACCTGCTAAGTTGTTTCAAAACAGTGCACACTCGTGAAGAGAGTAAAATCAATTTGTGTACCATAATTGTTTGTCTGTATAGTAGTTGTGCATGGATGTCTCACATGAGACAGTTATAACCATTGTTAATTTTTTTCTTTTATAACAATGACACTTTCTAATACGTATATACATTTAGGGAAGAGGTAGAATTTTATTCTCTCTAAATAGCTGTCTGCATGACATTCTTTGATCTTCTCTTTCTCTGCAGTCTGAAATATTTCTGGCTTGCTCCACAGTTGTCTTAAATACTACTCCATATTACAATACTGAGTGAGCATATGCAAAATATATAGTACTGAGATTAATATATGAAACAGACTTATTGTGGGCGGCAACCAAAGCCTGTATTAAATAAAAGGTCATTTGCACCACACTTTTATTTTAAATTAGCACATAATTATGCAATAACAGTTAGTTTTGAGCACATGTAAGCGATTAGAGGATGTGGATACATCATCCTCATAAGTGCTGTGAAACATAAATCATATGCCACAAACAGTTATGCATGACATGGTTGTCAATGGACATGACTTCAGAATACGTATGCACTAACTACGCATACATAATCAATTCTGTGGAAATTTATGAGATGTCTCCATCACCTTCATATGGTATGAAGAAATTTTAGGAGCTTACCTGCCTCCAATAGCATTTAGAAGTCCTTCAGTTACGATTTCATCAACATATCTTACGTAGGCCAGCCATTTCTCACTACATTTTTTATCATTCAGGTTCAACTGCAAATGAGAAATGACATGTTCAATTTCACTTACAGTCCACTATAATAAAAAAAGAACCAAATTTGAAACAGGCATAAATAATTTCCATAATTAGTTTGGATACCACAATTAAAATTTGAACTTTCCTCTTTTATACTTCTATTTCATGTTAAAGTTTCAGGGCAGTTTTCAGAATATTGTGACCATCAAAAAGCAATTAAAATTTATCAGTGAAACACCTGCAGTGTGGATGGGTATATTAACAATGTCTATTCACATGGAAGATGGAATAGAAAATTTCGACCAATAATATTTCCCCAGCCCCTTCCCCCTCCCCAAATAACATTATCCTCACATTACACATCATCTTTATAGCCTTAACTATATAAGGAACTTCTTTGACATTCAGTTTAAATTAAAAGCCCGAGAAAGCTATACACAATATCCAGTCAAATAATTTCTTTACTATGACACTCTGCACAAGAAGAAGTTTGGTGTTGCAACAATTTTTTACATGTGTTGAGTATTCGCTATGCATTGATAGAGATTCAGGCTTGGACTGCTGCCTTGCTTTTCCCACTGAGCTAGTCAAGAAGAACTGATGAGCCAATTAAATACTTCAGTACATCATTACCACTTCCCTTTTCTTAAACATTCAGTGGGACTGAAATGGTACAGTTGATAAAACTGATGAAAAACAACATCAGAATTATTATTTTAACAAACTTACTCTACTGAATTCTTCTTTCAAATCTAAGGCTCCCACTACAACATTCTCTCATGAGTGCTAGTTCTGTAAGATAAGGAAGAAAGACTGGGACACAAGGTGAGTGTTAATTACATTCCGAAATTTTTGTCTGTGGTTCCTTTTATATGGCTAGAAAAAAACTGTGTGCAATACAGGGAATGAGGTTCAATGTATGTATGGTACTGCTTAAAACTACCATGAACATTAGCCATGAATGAATTTTCCAGGCACCCTCACCACAAAATTTAATCAGCATACAGAACACACATTTTAACCTTCTGTAGCCTATTGACTGACAATTTGTGTTTTATTATTTAATTTATTAGTCATAACTAATTAAAGTACATCAGTTATTCATGGGAGACACAGTTGTTTGGAAAACTGGTTTAATCAGATAATCAAACATGGAAGAAGCCTGGAGATACTGACAGGTTTCAGATAGATTTATAATGGTAAGACAGAGATTTAGGAACCAGGTTTCAAATTGTAAGACATTTCCAGAGGCAGATGTGGATTCTGACCACAATCTATCGGTTATGAACTGTAGATTAAAACTGAAGAAACTGCAAAAAGGTGGGAATTTAAGGAGATGGGACCTGGATAAACTGAAAGAACCAGAGGTTGTACAGTGTTTCAAGGATAGCATAAGGGAACAATTGACAGGAATGGGGGAAAGAAACACAGTAGAAGAAGAATGGGTAACTTTGAGGGATAAAGTAGTGAAGGCAGCAGAGGTAGGTAAAATGACGAGGGCTGCTAGAAATCCTTGGGTAACAGAAGAGATTATGAATTTAATTGATGAAAGGAGAAAATACAAAAATGCAGTAAATTAAGCAGACAAAAAAGAATGCAAACATCTCAAAAATGAGATTGACAGGAAATGCAAAATGGCTAAGCAGGGATGGCTAGAGGACAAATGTAGAGGCTTATCTCACGAGGGGTAAGATAGATACTGCCTACAGGAAAATTAAAGAGACCTTGGGAGAAAAGAGAACCACTTGTACGAATATCAAGAGCTCAGATGGAAACCAAGTTCTAAGCAAAGAAGGGAAAGCAGAAAGGTGGAAGGAGTACATAGAGGGTCTATACAAGGGCGATGTACTTGAGGACAATATTATGGAAATGGAAGAGGATGTAGACGAAGATGAAATGGGAGATATGATATAGCATGAAGGGTTTGACAGAGCAGTGAAAGACCTGAGTCGAAACAAGGCCCCGGGAGTAGACAACATTCCATTAGAACTACTGACAGCCTTGGGAGAGCCAGTCTTGACAAAACTCTACCATCTGGTGAGCAAGAAATATGAGACAGGCGAAATACCGTCAGACTTCAAGAAGAATATAATAATTCCAATCCAAAAGAAAGCAGGTGTTGACAGATGTGAAAATTACCGAACTATGACTTTAATAAGTCACGGCTGCAAAATACTAACATGAATTCTTTACAGACAAATGGAAAAACTAGTAGAAGCCGACCTTGGGGAAGATCACTTTGGATTCCGTAGGAATATTGGAACACGTGTAGCAATACTGACCCTATGACTTATCTTAGAAGCTAGATTAAGGAAAGGCAAACTTACATTTCTAGCATTTGTAGACTTAGAGAAAGCATTTGACAATGTTGACTGGAATACTCTCTTTCAAATTCTGAAGGTGGCAGGGGTAAAATATAGGGAGCGAAAGGCTATTTACAATTTGTACAGAAACCAGATAGCAGTTATAGGAGTCAAGGGACATGAAACGGAAGCAGTGGTTGGGAAGGGAGTGAGACAGGGTTGTAGCCTCTCCCCCAATGTTATTCAATCTATATATGGAGCAAGCAATAAAGGAAACAGAAGAAAAATTTGGAATAGTTATTAAAATCCATGGAGAAGACATAAAAAGTTTAAGGTTCGCTGATGACATTGTAATTCTGTCAGAGACAGCAAAGGACTTGAAAGAGAAGCTGAATGGAATGGGCAGTGTCTTGAAAGGAGGATATAAGATGAACATCAACAAAAGTAAAACGAGGATCATGGAATGTAGTCGAATTAAGTCAGATGATGCTGAGGGAATTAGATTAGGAAATGAGACACTTAAAGTGGTAAAGGAGCAAAATAACTTATGATGGTTGGAGTAGAGAGGATATAAAAAGTAGACTGGCAATGGCAAGGAAATATAGATTTAAGAGTCAGGAAGTCGTTTCTGAAAGTATTTGTAAGGAGTGTAGCCATGTATGGAAGTGAAACATGGATGATAAATAGTTTGGATAAGAAGAGAATAGAAGCTTTCGAAATGTGGTGCTGCAGAAGTATGCTGAAGATTAGATGGGTAGATCACATAACTCATGACGAGGTACTGAATAGAACTGGGGAGTAGAGGAATTTGTGCCACAACTTGACTAGAAGAAGGGATCAGTTGGTAGGACATGTTCTGAGGCATCAAGGGATCACCAATTTAATACTGGAGGGCAGCGTGGAGGGAAAAACTCATACGGGGAGACCAAGAGATGAATACACTAAGCAGATTCAGAAGGATGTAGGTTGCAGTAGTTACTGGGAGATGAAGAAGCTTGCACAGGATAGAGTAGCATGGAGAGCTGCATCAAACCAGTCTCAGGACTGAAGACCACAACAGCAACATATTTTTGTTTACCATCTTGCAAACAAAAATTAAATATATTTATAATAACTTGAATCTTTTGTACTGTTACAAATGCAACTACAGTAGGGATGTATGCACTACAGCCTAGTAAATCAAAAATATTTAACACCTATGCTTTTTTCACATATAGTACACATGTAAAGACATAACTCTTACAAAAATAACCTTAATTTCGCTCTGTCTAAACAAGCGTACCCACTTACGAGCAGCTAAGTCTCACATTTTTTTCAGGATGCTGGCTGCTCTCAAGTACAGCTTCAAACCATCGCAAGACATTATATGAACATTAAATACTTCAAAAGCAGCCAGTACACATTCATTTTCATTTTCTGGACCAATAGCTAATGAGATGCTGGCAGTGTCAGTTTTGTCAGTGATTAGGTTTACAGTTTTGCTACCTTACATGCTGTGGTGTCCTGGATCTGCATCATCGATGCTCGTCCATTCTTAAACATCTTCTTCATAACATTCAAGGCAATTGAGTTCTTAAAGCATACTGGACATTCTGGACATGTCATTCTTATTGTCATTTTCAATTAGACTTTAAGAACTTTCTGCCATATCCAAAATTTTATTCCAGGTTTTTTCAAATTCTGTTCTGCATTATGAGGAAGAAATCACTTTTCCTCATCCTTTTCATACAAGATATCACATGATGGATGAGTTGGTATATTTTCAAGGAGCAGTAATATTCTCTCTCTTTTTGCCATTCTTTAACTGATGAGCTTTTACAGAGGATTAAAATATTCTATAAACCATTCAGTGAAAATCATACCATCCACCCCAGGTACAATAGGCATCACAGACATATTAACATGTTGGAAACAAAGTGGTTTCTTTAGTTTTACAATGATGAGCAGAGGGAATCGGTGGCTACCAGTAGCATTGGCACTAGCTTAAGCAGTGATATAATGCTTATTTTAGGACCAGATGCTCTTAATTCACAATGTGAAGCAAAATGTTTTCTTGGTAAAGCTTTACAATCAAGCCCTGTTTTGTTAGTTTTGTAAATGTTTTCCCCTTCAATACATCCCTAACAAGGTGGCTACTCAAACCTGGTAAAAAAATTCCCTGAGAATTCCAGAGGTAATCAGGAAGATGGTGTCAAGAAGCTCTTGATAAATTAATGATGGGGGGGGGGGGGGGGGGGGACACATATCACAATAATGACTTTTCTTTCCTCTCATGTGAGCTATATACCAGCCATAAGCAGTTGTTTAACCACAGTTTTTAAACATAAACAATTTATATGGAATGATGTTTGTAGAATTAACACACTTTGAAACATTAAGTATTTTAAAATTTGTGATTTATAAAACTTAATAAAAATCAGTTTCGATGCTAGATTAAAAATGCAGAATTCCCTGAGATTTTATGAAATTTCTGAAATCCCCTGAGTACTGATTTTTCCAGGTAAAGTATAATTCCCGAGAATTCCAGGTTTCCCAGAAGAATCACCACCCTGACGTAGCTTCGTTTTGAAAGAATCATATGCTGAAGAATCAGCAGACAGTTTTCTCCTTGCACTTGAAGTTCACGAATGCCATGCCTTGATTTAAGCATTTTAACCAGTCTGTGCTGGCTATAAAATTCAAAAGCCCTCCAAGATCTTCATTAAATTGAACTGCCTTTTTCCACAGGATGGGACCGGACAGGTTCTCCCTATGACCCGTTTTGTGCTAACCACCTGTAAACAGCATCATATAGATCCATTTAAGTGGTTACCTTCATAGTTTTACGACTTGTTGATCCATCAGTAGACTCAAGCTACAATATAAAATGTGTGATACTTGCTTTTTGTTTGTTATGTCAGTAATTGTCAACATACCAACTTTGTAATCAATAGATAACTTGCTTGCAGATTCCCTTTCTTCTAACCTTTTAATAATCTCATATTTATCTCTCATACAAATAATGACACCTTTACATTTAGATGTTTTATATCACAATCTTACTTCATGCAGCAAAGTTGACACTACTGATCATAATAGCATGCAAACAGTTAATATTGTCTACAGCTCAAAATGGTGCTGGAAAGGAGCAAGACTAGAGGTCGGAGGGTGGCACAGGCGAGCAAGTGGTAATTCCGTTGAACAATTTTCAGATAATCGACACTCTACTCTACTTTCTACAGCCAAAACTTTCAGATATAAATAGTCTTGATATTCCTGCAGTATCAGAATAAAAATTATAGCTATATAGTTAAAAATCTGTCATCTTATTCTGTTGTTCCTATTGAAGGCACTGGACATTATCATCAAAGGCTTGAATTTTCACACAAGGATGTCACCATGACAAATTTTGTTCCCAAATAACTTTCAAATGTGTCAAACAATAGTAATTACACTTGTAATGATATTGCAAATATATCTAAATAAACACCAACAAAGTAAACAGCAACTCAGGTACCTCAGTATATGACAACAACACTGCAGCACATACAGTGTGTTCCCTTGATGGGATGAAGGAGAACTACACAAGTAATACAAAAGGCAAGTAAGCCAGTCCAGTAATCTCTCACTTTAGTGTTTAACCCTGAGGTTGGTTTGCAGCAGTATGCCATTCCCTCTTCTGTCTGCCTTCCTCTTCGTTTCTGTGTATGCAGTACATCCCAAAACATTCATAATCAACTGCATGTATGACATCCTTGGTTGGCCCAGGCGAGTCCTTCCCTTAATAGTTCCTCATGCCAGTGTTCCAGTGATGTTACTGTGTCTTAAAACTTGTCCTACAAGTTTGTCTCTTCTTCTCTGGATATGCCTCCACAAAGATCCAGTTTCCTGTACTCTTCTCAGCACCTCTTCATTGGTAACTCTGCCTCTTCAGCTGTCATCCTTCTGTAGCCCCAAACCTCCAGGGCCACTAGTTGTATTCTGTCTTGTTATCCTATTGTCCACGTTTCACACCCATAAAGAGCCACACTCCAAACAAATGCTTTTATAATACATTTCATTATTTCCTGACTGATGTTTTCACTGATGAGTGAATTATTTCTTAAATTAACTGCGATTTTGGCAGTACAGTCCAGTAATATCCAATTCAAACAATGTAATCTGAAACAGCTGTCAGAAAGCAGCATATGGCTGCACTTTCTGCACTACCTCTACATATGGGGGCAAATCTGTGGGAGTATAGTTGTAAAGTATTGCAGCAGCCACTGCCAGCCAGCAGGTGCAAGGTGTTAGCATTCTAATTGCAGTAACACGGCTGTCTATTCATCGCAAGACAGGCCAGGCTTCGCTCCACAAAGGCTGCCAGCCCAGTGGGACGATGTGGTCCTTGTAGTATAGGTAACGGTATTTCTCCATAACATGCTTCAGTGGTGTCGTTGGGAACATGATTAGAAGTGGCACATTGGCATAACAGATAAGCTCCTATCTGGTATAAATAGCTGTCACCTTGTAGCAGACTGATTCATAGCCCTGTAGTATGACTACAAAGTAGAGGCTACACCTGACAAGGAGGTGACATGGAGCTGCCAGCAGCAGTAACAAGTTCAGTACTCCATTACTGTATCTGCTTCCTGCACTAAGTCTGCCTTCCAGACTTGGTGCCATGATGCATAGGAGTTATCCCAAGCCCATTCCATTAGTGAGCCAGACTCCTGCACAGGGGGGCAGTGGGTTGATTGCTAGGCAGGGCAGCTGCTTCTGCTACTCCCAGTGCAGGCAGCACTGCACCACACACCATTACTCACCACACTGTGTCCCACCACAGGAGAGCTGGCTTCCCTTGCAAGAATTCTGCCCAACTCAAGCACTGATGACACTGTGTGCTTGCAGTGTAACTGGGTTGCATGCCACATACTGGTCACTGGCAGCCAGCTGTCTGGGCACTCATTGTCACCTCACCAACCATGTGGGCCTCACCAAGTGCTCCGTGTCAGCAGTGTGAAAATGTCTGAGTAAATTAAATGTTTATTTTGACAGTCACATTTTTCAGGGCAGCCTTTGCAACCTTCCGCTGCAGCCATCATACACCAAAGCCACCCCACCACCCCCCAGGGTCAGCTACAACAGCAATACTTCAAAACTGCCCGGGCCCACTCCTACTTTTAATGCGTGGGAGACAGCACCACAATAAAGTTATAACACATTTCTCTTAGAAACTCCACAACTCTTTGCACAATGTTATAAGCAATGACAGATCTTGCCAGTATTCTTCTTCACTTTCTTATGTGTCTCACAGACATGACTCTTTACATGAGTCCGAAAAAGGGAAAAAATTAAGAATCAAATTATATAACACACTGGCCACCAACTCTTTTCGTCCATCTTACATAGGTTAAGAGTAATGAGTACATGAAACACATTACATCATTGAAAAGCATCTCACATAGAAATTGGAGCTTCACAGGCATTGCCAGAAAAATTAACACAATGGGGTGAAAATCAGCTGGATTCAAGGTAACAATTTTGTGGATAGTAATAATGCCGATGTTATCAACAGTACTTTCCATATCTACATCCATTTTGCACACAACTGATCAAGTGCTTAATGGCATTTCTTACATTAATGTCAATATTTCTTGTAGTTTATCTTGCTTCTCTTTTGAGACACATACCGTAGTTACAATGTCCCACTTCAACTTCATCCTAGTTTAGTCAGAATGAAATGGCATGCTACAGATGTCTCCTATGTTATTTCTCTTTTGCTGCAACTCCCTGCATGCCATCTATTGAACTTGAGATACCAACCCTTAACAGAAACTGTCCACAACATGTTTCACATTACTGGCAATACTCCCTCCTTTATGGGTGTAAAAGCCAATGCATGCCCACTTCAAGAAAGCTTCAGCACCAGCCAATCAATACCTATGCTAGCCACTAGTATTAAAAATTACCACAGTAATGACAGAATGAACTGTTCTTGATGTAATTATCATTACAGTTACAATATCATTCACTAAGCTCCACCAATCTATTTGCTTTTCTCCAAATTGTTTTTACTGCTTGTTTCTTGGTATTACTTTTCAACCCACACACTTGATGGAAATCTGGTTTTATTGACTATTCATTGCATTCTTGTCTTCATTTACCTTGCATTCCTAAACAACACCTAGGCTGTCTTAGAATTCTGTTAGAATGTCGTTTCCAAGACTGGGTCTGCCAGCTGGTACAACAAGGTTAATTAATCAGAATGTCTCATCTGTAACTTAAAGGCACCATCAAGTAAATGGTACAGAATAACCCAACCAAATGGCAAAATGCCAACTAATGGTTTACAAATAAATATTAAGTTACATATCTTTAAACTCCAAATTAGTATTTAACTCCTTCTTTCTTATACGTTTACTTTCAGGTATCTTGCATAACTTTTCTTTGTTCTGGCAACACCACATAACTTGTGTCATGGACCACCAGTAGTAGTACAGAACATTACTGACCACAAGTCACTGGTAATGTAAATTAGGGGAATAGGTAGTGATTCAATGACAACAGAAGATAATGGCCTTATAGTTACAATTTAGCACATGTAGCAGAACTACAGGTCCTTCTAATATAGAAGTATGGGAAATGGATGGACACTGGTGTAACAAGAGAAATTTGTGCAAGTCAGAACATAATTTGGTCAAAAAAGAAGTTTATGATGGAGTTTTATTTATGACAAGTAAGCTGAGAATTTCTGGCAACGGTACAGAGAGCAAAACTGATTTCATCTTGAACAAGCCAGAAGGAACACTAACTCATGGAAAAAATATAAGGAATATAATTATGTAGGATATGTAAAATAAACTAACAGTATTTCATCTCCTGAGAGACTATGTCAGATTCAGTCATATCTCAAATGTTTGGGAAGAAGCTGAACTGACTTTGATGCATAAAACAGAAACTGGTGGTGAGGGGTGGGGGTAACAAGGTAGGTATGTAACATGCAATGTTTCTGTGGATTTTTCAGATACATATGAAGGATATCAGAAAAAAGTTAGAAACAGCAGGATTGGGAAAGTAGTGAGCGGAACAAAATATCTGCTGACCTCTTTTGAACCCATCTATATGGTGATGTACATTAGGGTCCCAGGTATCACACACTCAAGTTATTCATGAAAGTGGGCCCTTGTTTACTAGTAATCAACAACAACAAAAAAGTCTTGGTTTGAAAACCATCAAGTGGCAAGAAGTTTTTCATTTTTAAATCTTTATTCAAATGACTCTGATTACTATTCCTCTTTAAATAAGCCGTGTAAGTATTTTGCTAGCTTATTATTAAACCGACAGCATGTGTGATGGTGCTTGTCTGTAATTGTATCATCATTACTAGTTAAAGTAGACAATTTTTGCAGGATAAAGTGATTGTGTGAAGCATATCTTATATGTAAGTTCGTTGTTTTATATCTTCTCCATCTGGGAAATTGAAGGTTTCATTCTCAGAATGTATGCGAATTATAGTGTAAAATTGCATCACACACAGTAGACCATACTCTGATGATAGTAAACATTCTCTAATATCAAGGAATACTTGTAATAAGTAGTGACTAAAAGTTACATTTTATTGTGAATAAGTTAATTAACAGATACTGCTTTTAAGTGAGTGCTGAGTTCTCATTTTAAGTGGAAATAATTAACTTTGATGTCATATCATATGCCTGAAGCACTAACCTTTAGTCCGAATTTTTTCAGCTTGTATACAACATAATTTGTCCAGTGTAAAGTGGGTTAAGTGATTTATTATACTTTTACCATGTTTTACAGATTATAAGAAGTACCTAAATTTTTAAGCAATTTCTTTTTAAAAAATAACATTTTATTCATTTTTATTACTGGACTTAGCCGAAGTTAAAAAATTCTTAGTCTGTAAACTGAACTGATCTTTCTTCTTCTTCTTCCTCTTCCTCTTCATCGTCATCACTGTTCTCTTCACTGCACTTCTTGAAAAAGATTTAGAAAAATGTCCTCTCTCACTTTAGACCACAACTCTTTTATCCACTGAAACACTTCTTTGATTGTATGAATTCATGATGAGTTCATCCATTTTTTCCATTCCTCCCTCACATACACGTTAAATGTTTCTATCAAGACATCAAGAAGTTGCAATTGTGGAGTAAGTCAGCAAGCTCTGTATTTCCCTGTCTCAGTTTCTCTTCCACAGAATTTTTCAAATAACTACTAAATTGATCTAGCACAAGAAGAGAATTCTTCTTCAATAAAGCACCTTTCCTGCTCTCCCATGCTCTTTTAATCCATAATTCTGTACCAACCACAATCATCCAACCCTTGTCATGTACATGAACAACAGAAAGTTTTGGCACTTTTCTGCACTTGAAACTGATCATTGGAATAAGTTTAGAATCTTCAGCACAACATGAAAACAACAGTGTAGTGCATTTTTTCATGTCCACTTATTTTGATAGTTACAGTTTTAGCACCTTTCATGACAACAGTTCTGTCATTCGGCACATCATCAAATGTCGGAAGAGTTTCTTCCATAATTTGGCTTAGTTCCACACTGGTTTTCTTTCAATGTTGAATAATAAAGTGATGGAAAGATAATATTTTCTCTTCATACTGTTGTGGCATTTTCTGAGATATTTTGGTTTTCGTTTGCATGCTAAGTCCACGATGCTTTATAAACCTGCAGCAACAACAAACTCCACCCTTAAAGTCTGTTAAGTTCTACTATAGCACTAGCTTATGAGCCCATATTTTAATTATTTTTGTATTAATTCCAATGCCAGTTTGATGGCGTCCTTGAATCCATTTCAGTATGTCGTCTTCCAGTATTGGCCATTCTGGATTCAGTGCTCTATTTGCACAATTAGTCTTATCCAACTTTTTCAGGTATTCTTTACTAGCCGACCAACTGCAATTCAACCTGCCGCCCGACATGCTGCTCTGTTTCCATGTTCTTCAGCATATGCTATTACTTTTGATTTATAGCCACATCAGATGAATAATTTTTGCATTAAAAAACTAGCTACTAACAAAAATATTGTATGGTTACCAATAACACAAATCACTTTGAATTGAAGTTCACTGGCTTTGTGGACTGCAATGATGCATCATGTTCTGGGTTTGTGATGGCGGGGTGGGAGGGAGAATCCCAGCAATTAATGTTCCTCAGAGTGGTGCACTGCTGCTGCCAGTTGAATCCAATGTTACTCGATTGAGATAGGTTTTCTGCAGCATTAAATATGTATCCATTTTTAAGACTGGTGGGAACCTTAAACAAACACTGGACTTTTTATATTAATTTTGAGTAAAAGGCACACCCGAACTTCAGAGACAATTTTTAGACTAAAAAAAGGTGCATCTTATAGTCTGTAAAATATGGTAATTGTTTACTGTGTTGTAACGTGTGATAAGTGTGAATGTTGACTTGGGATAGTCAGATATGGAATGGTATGTAGATTGTGGGATAGAATTATAGTGGAGCAACTGTCTGTGGTGAGATAGTGAATGGGGGCAATCAATGAAGCTTTCCCATGAAACTGTAGGCTCTGCAAGAAAGGTAAGAGAATTGCTGAACAGAAAGCGAAGATTTGTGCCTGTCAGGCTGAATCAGGTTATATGGAATTTGAACCAGACAGGTTAAAGGTGGAAAAAGATTGTGGGAATGTGTAATGAAGCAGGGTTGCCCACTGCTATCCTGTTTTGGTTTTACACTCCTTCAGTAACTTAGTTAAGCATTATTTTTTTTATCATTTTCACTATTCAGATTCCGACTACAGATTATGTGGCCTTCAGCGTCATAGTACAGAATTCAGAAATAGTTTAAATAAAATTCGCCTTTTAAAATCTATTATTTCAGTACATTCTAATGTTCATTCTGAAAGTAATGAGCTAATTAGTTTTATTGGAAATGCATCATATTAACAGTATGAACAATGACACATATTGTGCAATACATATTAAGTAAAGTTCGAGTGAGCTAATAGATCGAATTCAGCTATACAACTGCATCCAAAAGAAAGCCTAAATTTTACTGATTCCAGCAAAGTGTTTAAATTAACCTAAAGTCTATTAGTTAAATAGATATTAAGACTTGAAATCTGTAGCCTGTACAAGTTTCAGTGCCAATTGTGACCAAACTACTAAATATTTCCGACATCTGTTTCGATACTTTTGCTACCTTTATTTTTCTACGTAAATTGACTCCAGTCTCAACTTTCTAAGTGCATTAATTGAGAATTAAGTAACTTTGAAAAAGTAAAAATTATTGTTCAAGAGGGCTGTCATGGTTATAAGTTGGGAATTCCCACGGCGGATGCATAAGTTAGTTCCGCGTATTTAAATTGATACAGCTTACTCATGTTATTTAAATAATAAAACCCAATAGTTAACTTCAAAACCAGTTAGAAAGGATCATTTTAACCCTGGGAAATTATAAACTATAATATATTAACAGAAATAGTCAAATATTCAAGCACTCGTCTATATAAGGTTCGAGCTGGTGCAGTTCTCAGTTAGTTCTCGGTCAGATTCTTATGGAGCAAAAGTGCGGCAAGTGTTAATTTTTTTCGGTAATTGTAATTGTGAACATTGTTAAAGACTGGAAGATTTTGACCTGCCTAATGTGAAGATTTAGTGTAAGAGGCCTGGCCACATGAATATTGTGTGTGTGAGTGGTAACAAATAAATCACACTGTGATTGACATAAATGTTCAACAATGAATACAGTCTTGACTTTTGATTTTGGAAAACTTAATCTAGGATCCTGGCTTCTTAATTTCAGTGTGATCTAGGTGAGACGGACGCAGCTACTGGGAACACAATATTGAATAAGCAAAGCAAGGTAGGTCAGGAACACTGCGCACTATCTACTGGGTGAGGAAATGTTTCAATACCGGTACATCCGGTTGTGACGTGAACTTTAAGAGTAACTAATGAACAAAGATAATGTTCTGGTACGTTACATGTGGTGCCCCTTCGGCTGAGGATATCGAACTTACGAACCTTAAGATTATATTTGGAAGACCGACTTCGAGTGAGAGTGAAATTAGTGGCAACAACAGCAGAAGTGAGAACCGTGCACATATAACTACATCCGACGCAGTTTAGAGATAGCCACAACAGTAGCAGCCAACCAACGCGACTAGTTTGCAGCAGCGGCGGCCATGATGGAAGCAGCAGCCAATCCATGCGAGCCGGACATAGCTGACCAAGCCAATCCATGCGAGCCGGACATAGCTGACCAGGGTTAGTGACAACAGGCGCCGAATACGAATGGGAGCAGCTTG
Organism: Schistocerca gregaria; assembly: GCF_023897955.1. Taxonomy (NCBI): domain Eukaryota; kingdom Metazoa; phylum Arthropoda; class Insecta; order Orthoptera; family Acrididae; genus Schistocerca; species Schistocerca gregaria. Next base: position 797,511,284 of record NC_064921.1, on the reverse strand, counting down.
GCAGATCACGAGTTTGCAGCAACAGCAGCAGTAGCAGACCACAGACATCATAAACAAGACACCGGCTGACGGCCGATGGAGAAGACACCCGGAACTTTAAGGGATCGTACGAGCAATATATATAATGTAACTTTCATCAAAATGGAAAGTGAGGAAAACAAAGCAGTATAGACTAAGCGAGTGGAATAAGACTAAGCGAGTGGAATACATTAGTGACATTGCGAGTGGAATGAAAGTGAGTGACACTTTAGGGGGTAGAAAAGTTGAAGTATTAGAATTCACAGACGACGGTGGTTATAGGTCAGAATTAAATTTGACCATAACTGACAGTGAAGCAAGTGGTATTCAGGATGAGGAAATTAAGGCTTAATCCACTGAAATTAGAGACAAAGAGGGAAGAGAGGGGAGTAATGTTGATGGAAAGGACTTCAGTAAGGAAAGGAACACTAATAGTGGCACTCAAAGGGCATAGGCTTCGTCAAATGAGAATAATTTACAAGATATGCTTATGCATATCATGGGGTCTATGAATAATATGGGTAATGATATAAGTAGTGGTAATGCAAAACTTAGTAATGAACTTAGTAAGGTGAGGAGTGATGTGATTAGCATGGGTACTAAAATAAGTAATATGGATACCAGAATGACCATGCTAGCTAATGACATTAAAAAGGAAATTAGTCTCATTCATGAAAAAGTGTCTGGGTTAGAACAACATGTGAATAAAATAGAAAAGAGCTGTGATAATAATATGATAAAACTAAGGGACGAGACTGATAACAAAAAAGTGAGTACTAATTGCGTTGAGAGGAAAAGGAAGTTATGTGAGGACTTTGTGAATACAGTACAGGCTGTTGAGAAAAAGGGTAAGGCTGACATTATAAGCAGTGCAGATGAAATTATTGTTGATGGAAAGGTGTTTTGTGGTTCGATCGAATTCAGCTATACAACTGCATCCAAAAGAAAGCCTAATTTTACTGATTCCAGCAAAGTGTTTAAATTAACCTAAAGTCTACTAGTTAAATAGATATTAAGACTTAAAATCTGTAGCCTGTACGACTTTCAGTGCCAATTGTGACCAAACTACTAAATATTTCCGACATCTGTTTCGATACTTTTGCTACCTTTATTTTTCTACATAAATTGACTGCAATCTCAACTTTGTAAGTGCATTAATTGAGAATTAAGTAAATTTGAAAAAGTAAAAATTATTGTTCAAGAGAGCTGTCATGTTTATAAGTTGGGAATTCCCACGGTGGATGCATAAGTTAGTTCCGCGTATTTAAATTGATACAGCTCACTCATGTTATTTAAATAATAAAAATCCAATAGTTAACTTCAAAACCAGTTAGAAAGGATCATTTTAACTCTGGGAAATTATAAACTATGATATATTAACAGAAATAGTCAAATATTCAAGTGCTCATCTATATAAGGTCTGAGCTGGTGCAGTTCTCAGTTAGTTCTTGGTCAGATTCTTATGGAGAAAAAGTGCGGCAAGTTGGTTTATTTTTTTAGTATTTGTAATTATGAACATTGTTAAAGACTGGAAGTTTTTGACCTACCTAATGTGACGATTAAGTGTAAGAGGCCTGGTCACATGAATATTGTGTGTGTGAGTGATAACAAATAAATCGCACTCTGGTTGACATAAATGTTCAACAATGAATATGGTCTTGACTTCTGATTTTGGAAATCTTAATCTAGGATCCTGGCTTCTTAATTTCTATATATTGAGCTCACAGTATCTAATAAGTCTGCCTTGTTACCTGAAATAGGAGGGAAAGAGCCTCATCCAGCTTTAGGTCACAATAGGGTGCAGACGACTTCTAGTGAAGAAACTAAGTGTAGTTCAGTACCAAAAGACAGTAGGAATAAACGAGTCTTGCTATTAGATAGTAGCCATGGCAGAGCAGTATGCCAGATGGTACAGGGTGAATTAGGAACAGGATTCCAGGTCACAAATATTGTGAAGCCAAGTGCTAGTCCCAGCCATGTGCAGAGGACATAGGGAGTTCGTGTAAAGATTTTCACAAAGAGGATCAGGTTATTACAGTTAATCGGAGCAGGGAACAGCTTGGGTAAGGTCAGAAATTACAGCATTAGGGGTGACCTGGATGAAATATTAATAGTAACTACACACCCAAGTGCAAGTTGTGTGGAGGTTCTACATGCCATAACTAGCCCTGGTAAACATTTTGGTGAGCCGTGCAAACTCTAAAATTAAATCTCATACGAGAACAGTGCCTGTTGCTATAATTGAGAGATGGGGATATACTATACAGGGCCTACACCTGAATGGGAGGGGGAGAGAGAGGTTGGCTGAGCTTCTTGCAGATAATATATGTCTCTGGACATCTTGGATTTTTCCTTGAATTATTGTCAATTATATATAATCTGCTTCCCACATACTTGATGCTGCCAGTTAATCATGTAATACAGCATCCCTGCCTTGTAATTTTACCTTAATGCCATTGTTATCTTTATAATTTTAAAATTCACTTGGATATAGATAAAAGGTTTTTTTTAAGATTTCTGGGCTTATATTCTTTTGGCAGGTGTACAACCTGGCTTGCTCATGGTGATGTTTTTGAACTACGTACTGTACCGGTAACTTTCTTGGTATTTACTAATGCATGTCACCATATGACTACGCCTAAAGATGCTTTCAAATGCATATTCACTATTTTGAGCAGTGTTATCTTATAAACTTTAACATATTTTGTATTACACCGTTAAATGAACTTGTCAAACGATCACTTTTATTATAGGAATTGGTTCCCCATTATATTTTTGGTCAGCTTTTATACAGTGTTTTTATATCCCATTTCACTTTACAAAATTTTCTTCTGCTACTTTCCTCCATTTGTTTACAGATTTGAAGATGGTTGTAGATAGCAACCAAAACTAGTTATTGTACTCTAACTGCAATAGGAAAATTGTTGTCTAGGTACTAAAAGTTTTTTAAAAGTGAAAAACTGTTGTCAGTAAAAGAACAAGTACCAGTAGACAGTGTTGTGGGAGCTTAGCTCTGTAACAAGGAAGAAACGGTGGATTTGATGATGCTAAATAATGTGACAAATTCAATGTTTAATGGGCATGCTGAGAAAATGGCAGGGATATATGAGAAAGGAAAAGTTTAAATTAACATTTGAGGAAACTCAAAAGAAAATTGTGATGCTATTTGAAGAGGGACAAGAAGTGTAACACACATATGTATGTAATGAAATGCAGAAGCCATGTACTGTTCTTCACACCCACAAGTCCATCACTGTAAATTGCTCATACCCATCCACTCTTGCTGACTTTTCATACAAAAGTCATAAAGTGGATGAATTATAAATTATTCTGTCTGAATGTAGAAATGTCAGAGTTATTTGCCTCGATGAACATTGGTTTACATTTTGTGACGAAGCAAGCTGGGATAATTTTTATTCCCCTCTCGTTCTGCCATCTGCTTCTTTAAATTTGTTTTGTTACCTTTAACTATTTACCATTAGCATATGTGAATATAATCTACATTTTTCATAAAAGAGAAAGGTCGGCCCTTAGTCTTAAAGAACATGTCACCAGACCTAATGTGGTGCTTAGTTTTTTGTATGTAATTGAATTTCCAATTTATTTCGACTGTTCCTAGTTAGTGTCTTTCATTATAGGGTGAAATCAGTAATTGTTTCGTAACTTAAATTCTATTGTTGACATATAAACAAATGTAAATTCTGTACAAATTGTAAACATATGGAAGACAAAATACTAGTAATCTTAAAGTATCTATTTGGCTCTATTTGAAAGCATGTTAGCAAAACCAGCCCTTCATTAATTCCAAAGTAATTAACAGTTTTGTCCAAAGTATTGTTTGCGTACTTATATTTGTTAATTTCATGATATAGACAAACAATTCGGCTAACTCTTGCAGGAGAAGAAAGTGTTAAAAGGAATGAATTTTACAATGTATTCAGTTAATTTAATGATTTAGCTTTAATTGTAACTTCTGTAAAATTAACTTTGAACAATGTGAAATTTCAGCACCTATTATTTGATGATACATAAGGGCCCAATTTTTAGTAACAAGACAGTCAGTCCATGGCCAAGTTTCAGATGAGGAACCTGTGTTGCTTATAACAACAACAATGTATCAACTTAACAGCGAAATACATGTTACACAATAGGCAGCGTGTAAAAACAAAGACATTGTCTGTTTCCATATGTACCTGTTTATTCTTCAAGAACTGTGAACATTGTGGTTAGATTTTACTATTCGTAGATGTTCAACAGTAAACTATAGTAGCAGTATGTGGAGGTTTGCCTGCTAACTATTAATGAGGCTTATCAAAAGTTTAAACAATACATATAACTGTATATTATTAGGGGGTTGTGAAAAGTGAAATTAAAGTACTGTGAAACGCAACTGTCCACCAGTCGGCTACATTATTTACAGTAGTCAGTGTCGGAATCCACAACACAGTTAACATCCAGTGTAGCAATGCAGTACATCGCCACCGAGGACAACGAACGAAATAAATAAAACAATCTGACAACATTAAAATTCTTAGTAAAACTGAAAACTTCAAATCAGCCAACGGCTTTTGTTAAAGAGTGAAATCACATGGAGCCTCTTGCATACTTACTCATTCTGATATAAGACATGAAATAAGAAATGATTTTAATAATTTGAATAAAGAGTGTATATTTGAAAGCTGCTATATCGAGTTGAGGGACCTAAATGTCACAGTATTTTCTGTTTACAGAGTACCAGAAAAAGCTACAACTGAAGCTATTCTGGTGAAATTTCATTCCCTACTTGAAAAACTCAATAAAGAAAAAAGTAAAAATATAGTAATAGCTGCTGACATCAATATTAATATCATAGTCGAAACCGATGATGTGTCCAAATTCAAATACTTAATTAAAAAACTTTGACCTCAAAATAAACTTCATGCAACCTACTAGAGTAAATGCACAGTCAGCTACCTGTCTTGATAATATTCTAACAAATTATGTATTTGTAAATAAAATAGAAAGAAACTTCCACATGGGAAAAATATATTAAAAACAAAGATTCCAAGACTTACCAAGCGGGAAAGCGCCGGCAGACAGGCACATGAACAAAACACACAAACACACACACAGAATTACGAGCTTTCGCAACTGGCAGTTGCTTCGTCAGGAAAGAGGGAAGCAGAGGGAAAAATGAAAGGATGTGGGTTTTAAGGCAGAGGGTAAGGAGTCATTCCAGTCCCGGGAGCGGAAAGACTTCCCTTAGGGGAAAAAAAGGACAGGTGTACACTCGCACACACACACACACACACATATCCATCCGCACATACACAGACACAAGCAGACATATTTAAAGGCAATATGTCTGCTTGTGTCTGTGTATGTGCGGATGGATATGTGTGTGTGTGTGTGCGAGTGTACACCTGTCCTTTTTTTCCCCTAAGGGAAGTCTTTCCGCTCCCGGGACTGGAATGACTCCTTACCCTCTGCCTTAAAACCCACATCCTTTCATTTTTCCCTCTGCTTCCCTCTTTCCTGACGAAGCAACTGCCAGTTGCGAAAGCTCGTAATTCTGTGTGTGTGTTTGTGTGTTTTGTTCATGTGCCTGTCTGCCGGCGCTTTCCCGCTTGGTAAGTCTTGGAATCTTTGTTTTTAATAAATTATGTATTTGGAGATACTTACAAATTTTTGCATAGATTTAGGAATCTCTAACCACTCTGCATTATTAATTGAACTACCAAAAATTAAGAATGAAACCTCATGTAACAAAAGCCAAATGAAAAGAAACTTCAATGAAAAAAAAAATCATTTACATTTAGAAATAAGTTAAGAGAGGTTGAATGGCCTTACAACAGATGTATTTTGAGTATGAGTAACTTAAACAATTTTTAAGTGCCTTTCTTGAAATATTTAATGAAAATTTTCCACTTAGAACCATATGCAAGAAAATGACTAATAAACTTAAATGGTATAAAAATTTCTAGTGCCATAAGGAGGAAATTCCATAATGAACTGAAATATAATAAAAACAGACATTTTACTGAGCATATTCATCATTACAAAGCTTTATTTAAAGAAGTTGTGAAGACAGACAAACAAGAAATTCATTGTAAAACGTAAAAGTAAAACAAAAGTAATGTGGTCAGTTGTCAAATCAAAGTTAGGTATTAGAGTTGGTAGTAATGAAATATTTAGGATTAAAGAAGATAATAGTTTTACTGTAAATTCGGCTCAAATATCAGAGTGTTTACATGAATTCTTCATAAAAGTAGCAAAGTTAGATGTTGATGTAGAAGAGTATCAGAGTAAAGTAAATCCCTTTGGAATCCACCAAGAAGCTGACTACCTTAAGGATTTAAAAAAGTCACAACAAAGAATGTAGAAAATGTATACTATCATTAAAAATAAAAACTCTGCTGGGAGGTATGGGATACCCACTGAAGTGATTAAAACAGTGTGTAGCATAATAGCACCTCCCCTAACTGAAATATTCAACCAGTCTTTTGAACAGGGATGCTTTCCCGATGTTTTGAAGTATGCCGAAGTCAGACTTCTGTTCAAGAAAGGGTCAAGGGAAAACATGAGAAATTATCAGCCTGTCAAAAGTGTTAGAGAAAGTATCTGCAAACCAGAGAAATCAGCTGCAAACTGGATCAAAACTTTATTGTAAAAAATGATATTATTACAAGTAACTAATTTGGATTTCAAACAGGAAACTCCCCTCTGGATGCTGTGAATAACTACTGAAAAGATAGGCAAATCTTTGGATCAGAGGAGTACAGTCACAGGTACCTTTTGCGATCTCACAAAAGCATTTGACTTCATCAACCATGACTTGCTTATCTATAAATCAGACAAATAAGGGATTAAAGGCAATGCTCTAAATTGGCTGACATCATGCTTGTACAACAGAAAAAATGCTTGTACAACAGAAAAAAAGGGGAACTATCACCTCAGATGCAGGAAATTATTATTCCAAATGGAGTACAGTACCACAAAGTGTGCCTCCAGCCACCATTTTGTGGCCAATGCTGTTCCTATTCTACATAAATGACTTACCCATAAATACAAATTCCCCATCAGTTGTGTTCGCAGATGATACTTCCGTTTTAATTGAAGATGATGATGCAGAAAAAATTCTGAGCTACATAATAAGCACACTGGATACCCTAGAAAACTGGTTCCAGTTAAATGGGTTGAAACTGAACATCGCAAAAACCCATATGGTACATTTCAGTACCAAACATTCAAAATGTGTGGAACTCAAAACAGAATGTAACAATCAACCTATGACAGAAGTTGATATAGTCAAATTCCTGGGGCTGAATGGGGACAAGAACTTTAGCTAAAATACACATATTGACTTCCAATTAAATACACTGAGTAGTTTTGCATTGCAATGTGAATACTAGCAAATTCACTGACCTGAGTAAACGAAAAATTGCTTATCATAATTATTTTGAATCGTCATTAGATACGGGGTCATTTTTTCAAGAAGTTCCAAGTAGTGTAACTCATATTGAGACTGCAAAAGAAAATTGTCTGATAAATGTGCACTGCACAGCAAACAGTTTCCCATTATTTTGGAAACTACAAATCCCAACTGTTCCCTCCATATACATTTCGGAGAATCATTTTAACCATACATATAACACAAGAAATGAAAATAATTTAATGCTACCCACATACCAGTTGAAATTATCTGCACGGACTCCACAGTATATGGGGGATGACAATATATAAGAAGTTAATGGCCAAAAACATATTTAATATGAAGCCAGAAACTTTAAAAATGTGGCTAGAGCAGATTCTGGGGCAGAAATACTTGTATTCAATAGAAGAATTAATAGAGGATTAAATGATAATTTGAGCAAGGGGTAATTAAGTGTTAAATTTTATTGCATGTACATACAACAAAACTGTCTTTTTTTTTTCAGTCGTATTGAACAACTAGGATCACATTAACAACTTCAGTTCCTTTTCTTCCTTTGTTGTTGTTTCTTATTTTTTCAGTATTCCCTCATTGTCTCCCCATGAAGTCTCTTCCTTTCTTCTGTCCATGTTATTCCCGATTTTTATTTCTTCTGTTTTGAAAGTCTTCCAAATTTACTATTTTATTTTTAAAATGGTTTCTTTCTGCTATTTCTGATTTTTTGATGTTTTTTTCTTTCTAGATCTTTCCTTACTTCTGTAATCCATGGTGTTGTCGATTTCTTCTTCCTTATTATTGTTATTATGCTGTTTGTTAACATCTGTTCTTTGTTTATGGTGAAATTTTACAACAATTTGACATGCCTCCTGTACCTGAATTAAATGATTTATATTATGTATGTTATGAGACAAATTCACTTGCTCATTCTCACTCACTCATTCAGCACAAATCATTGTCATTAGCTCTTTGTGTCTTTCGAACTGTCACTGTGTCCTGTTTTACCGGCGGTCTCCTTCGTTCTGTCCTACTACTACTGCCTGCTCTCACCGTCTCCCTCTTGCTTTTTGTTAAGGTTGCTATCTCATTTGTTCCTTCCCACTGTGACTATCTCTCTCTTCTTCATTGCCATTGTCATAGACTCTGTCTCTTATTATCACTGACTCTCACACACTTTCAGTCTCTCCATTTCTTTATTTCCATTCCACTGGCACTCTCTCCTTCACTCTTTTCCCAGCAATGTTTTGTTACTGTCAGCTACATTCCACTGCCAATGTGTCCCCCTCTTTCTCTCATACTGCCACTGTCACCTTCACTCTTTCTATACCACAACCACTGTCTACTACCTCCCAGTATTTATTGCTTTTTGATCTCTTTCCCACAGCCACTGCTGTTTCTCTCGTCATAAAAAAGCATGTATATGTTCACATGACTTTATTTTTGGGAACATTTTTAAAGGTGCTGAGGAAAGTAGAATGAGGCAGCTGGTACCACACTTTACAGAATCTTTTAAATAAGAGATATTCACCTATTTTGTGCTCCGATAGGAGCATTTTTCCACTAGTTCCCTTTATTTTTCTACCACGGCAGGGCGAGACACTTGTTTGAAAAGAACTTTATGGGCCAGTACAATTTTGATAGTTTACTTATGTGAAACAGAAGCAATGAACAACTAATTTTAACCTCAGATCAGATTTTACATGCACAAAAATTCAGCATGTGCTTCGTTAGTACAACATATGGTTCCCAGAATCCTCATGATGATAATGGAGAAACTTTTCAGCTTATTTCTCCAGCTACTTCATTTCATAAGTTACGTTTTAGATTTGAACAGAGAGAAACTTTGAGCCTCTGTATCTCAGAAACAAATAAATAAGCCACGAAAATTTTCAACATTGTTAGAGATTGGGAATCTTAGGAATATATTGTAAAATTTACACCCATTTGCTGTGTGTAGCCAACTGGGCATTTCTCGGTAATGGATACAGATTTTTGAAAATGGTAAGCTGACACATCTAGATAAGTGTGTAGAAAATATAACAATAAAATTTGAGGAATTTGCTGTGGTTACTAGTGGTGACTAGGTAAGCCCCTTAAAGACCACTGTAGACCACATCATATGTAAACAGAACCAACTGCTCTGCTTCATTTGCATTAGCAGGAGAAAAGGTGTAATATTCGTAATTTGATCCTGTACTGTAGGATAGTGATGCTAAGGCAACCCTTCTGTTGGTTTTAAAAATGGTCCCTGGCCCAAAGGCAATTCAAAACAATTCACCCTACCTTTCTATCACCAACAGAACCTGAGTAATGCATGTGTTGCATGTGTACCTATTACCTATGGAGTCACAATTGGAAGCAGCTTCAGACACACACTTCGTAACTGAAATACCTAGTTCTGACCTTAGTTTGTCATCCAGAATGACACAGATACTACAATCTTAGATGATGAAATGAGTAGTACATGAACAGACGGTGAGAATAGTGAATTGGATGCTTACATTCTCAGTATGGATTCACATGCATTGTCCATGGTGTAAGCGGTCTGTATAAGAGGCACATATTCACATTAAGCGCATGGTCAGGATTATTTAGTAGCACAGCATGTTCTCTCAGTAAAGCTACTAAATCCGAGTCGGACAGCCAAAAAATAACTAAAATAACAAGAAAGTAGTTTTACAATGTCATTATTGAATTAAATGGAAGAGCTACAAATGATCAGTAACATATAGCAGATACATGTAACCATAATTCACTACATGTAGTAGAAAATAAAAAGGGGCAAACAGTTCATGCGAAAACTCACAGCACTATGTTGAAAATGCAACTGTCAAAAAAAATCAATGATATGAATGTTTCACTAATTTCTCCTTCTTAAATGGGGAGAATTATACAAGGTGTATAGAAAAGAACCACCTGATTTGGCGCATCTATATTTCTGAAGCTAAAAATCAAATGCAATTAATTTTGTTTTTGAAGAATGGGAAACTTGAAAAGTTTATTTTCATACCTTTTCATAGGTGTTCAATATGCCCCCCTCGAGATGCACAGCATATGTCAATGTCGTATTCAAATTGTTCCCACATTGAAGTGCGCATGTCTTAAGTTACAGCTTCCACAGCTGCTGTTATGCGATGTCTCACTTCATTCGCTGTTGTTGATAATGGAGGCATATAAACAGAGTCCTTTATACACACAAAATTTCTTGGTATGCATGTTGATAATCAGTTAAAGTGGGACGAACATATTAAAATACTTAGTAACAGAATCGCTACAGCATGCTATGCTCTCAGAATTCTGACTGCAGTGTGTGATACTACATGTGTCAGATCTGTATATTTTTCTTATATCCACTCTGTTATTACCTATGGAATAATATTTTGGCGAGTCAACAGTAAAAATATTCAAATAGTTTTCAAATTACAGAAAAGAGAAATTCGTATAATAACCAAGAATGGCAGTAGGGCTCACTGCCTTGAACATTTCCAAAAGCTGGAAATCCTAACTGTCCCCTGTGAATACATTTTTCAAAGTATTATGTATGTAAAGAAAAATATTGACTGCTATGTTAAAAATTCTTTAGTACACAGCTATGGAACCAGAAACCAATACAATCTGCATCTAGAGAGAAAAAATAAAGTTAAAACGCAGCAGAGCTTGTTGTACAATGCTGTTAAATTGCATAATAAATTACCCCAAAATATAAAAGATATTGACACAATTGGACAGTTCAAAACAAAACTAAAAAAATTTTTATTAAATAAAAGTTATTATGCAGTAACGGACTATCTGAATTAAAACATGTAGTGAAATTAAAGTAGCCTGCATTGTAATACATGAGGAAATAATTAAAATATGAAATCCAAAATTTTACAGAACTATAAGAAAATTACATAAGGATATAAAACTAATGTAACATACTTTAAAAATTTGTGTAAATATTAATTTTATGTGCATAATTTGTAGGTATATTGTATTGTATATGATTTTGCTTACGAAATCCACACAATGTAAATTGTTACATGGATTAATAAAGAAATCAAATCAAATCAAATCAAACCTCTACAATAAACAATCACACACAGTCAGGTCAGGTGACGTTGGAAGCCAGTAACGTAAGGGAGTATCGTTTGGTGCAGTGTGACTGATCCATTATTCAGTAATACTTTGGTTAAAAATTCCTGCACCTCCATATGCCAGTGCAGAGGTACCCCATCCTGTTGATAAATAAAGCCATTCAAATCAGTCTCCAACTGTTGGGGAAAAAAAAAGTTCTCAAGCATATCAATATATGTCCTTTCTGTAACAGTGTTTTTGGCATTCAACGTCTGTGTCAAGACACTCATGGACGGTCCGGCGATTTGCCTTTACAGAAACAACCTATTTCTCAGAATTGTTCATGCCATCATCTAATGCTCTGTGCTGTAGGAGGATCCACATCATACCTAATGTGAAAGTCACGCCAAACACTTATTACTGACCCATACTGTGCAGACATAGAACATAAAACACTTTCTTTTGTCCTGACACCATTTTTATTAGAACTGAAGTGGGCGCATACTGCTGCTACCTAGTGGGAACCATGTAAGTCTCAGGAGTTTGCTCTTTCCAACAGTACATTGTTCACGCACATATCTTGAATTACATAATAGTTGTGATTTTTTAAAAATCAGATGATTCTTTTTGATACACCCTGTGCATTCTCCAGAAATGAAAGCTCATTTGGATTTGACAGTGTTTCAAACACAGTACAAGAGATTTGTTCCCATATAATAAGCCCTGTTTTATCTGAAATAAGGAATGCATCTCTAACTCAAGGAATTTTCCCAGAGAGATTGAAACGTGCCATACGACAGGTGATACATTTCAATAACTACCGACCTAATTCACTACTGACATCACTTTGAAAGATTTTTGAGAAGGTGATGTATTTTAGAACAGTACCCCACCTGAGAAATAATAATATCCTCAGTAAATCACAGTTTGTATTTCAGAACTGTTGCTCAACTAATAATGCTATTTACACATTCAGCCACTAAATTTATCAAGCATTAAATAACAAATACCATTGACTATTATTTTTTGAAACCTATCTAGGCAGTTGACTGTGTGAATTATAATAGTCTTGTAGACAACTTTCATATCTAACCAAAAGACTGCAAAAAGTTGTACTCAGTAATTCAACCAATATAATCAGTGAAGATTCTTCTGATTGGAGTGAGACCGTGTAAGGGATTCCCCAACGTTCAATCTTAGATCCTCCACTGCTCCTCATATATGTAAATAAACTTAAGTCTAATTGTTCCTCAAATATGTAAATGAACTTCTGTCTAATACACAATAAGTAGAATTAGATATTTTTGCAGATGACAGTAGAATTGTAAGGGGATGTCCATTAATTATGTGAACTCAAAATGGGTGGGAAGGGTCTGGTAAAATCTCATTTCAAGGGGGAGGGCAGCAATGAAAATCTCACATAAGCCTTTTAATTCAGGAAATATACATTATTATAACAGGCAAAATTAAAATGCCTCGCTGACTGGACTGAATGCCTTACATGTGTGCCTGCCTGGGATTCAAATTCTGCACCAAGTGTCAGATTTCATTCATTTCAGGCAGTTTTCTGTCACACTGGTTGAAATAACTCCATGTCAAGCAGTGATATTCTGTAACGAATATAAACCTGATGCCATTATGTTCAACATGAATTTGTATCAAAACTCTTACAATATGAATGTTAAGCTGCATGCCAACAAGTCGGAATACACGTGCAAAAAGAAGTTCATTGTTTGTGGAAGGAAGCTAAGTTGAAGTTCACAAACAAGAAGTCTCTTAGTGAACATACAATTCAAGACACGGAAAAAGCTACATAACCATGCGGTTCACAGGAAGGTACAAACAATGTTGTATTTCATCTGCAAAGTGAGAAAATGTTCAATGACATGTAATATATACACTCCTGGAAATGGAAAAAAGAACACATTGACACCGGTGTGTCAGTCCCACCATACTTGCTCCAGACACTGCAAGAGGGCTGTACAAGCAATGATCACACGCACGGCACAGCGGACACACTAGGAACCGCAGTGTTGGCCGTCGAATGGCGCTAGCTGCGCAGCATTTGTGCACCGCCGCTGTCAGTGTCAGCCAGTTTGCCGTGGCATACGGAGCTCCATCGCAGTCTTTAACACTGGTACCATGCCGCGACAGCGTGGTCGTGAACCATATGTGCAGTTGACGTATTTTGAATGAGGGCGTATAGTGGGCATGCGGGAGGCCGGGTGGACGTACCGCCGAATTGCTCAACACGTGGGGCGTGAGGTCTCCACAGTACATCGATGTTGTCGCCAGTGGTCGGTGGAAGGTGCACGTGCCCGTCGACCTGGGACCGGACCGCAGCGACGCACGAATGCACGCCAAGACTGTAGGATCCTACGCAATGCCGTAGGGGACCGCACCGCCACTTCCTAGCAAATTAGGGACACTGTTGCTCCTGGGGTATCGGCGAGGACCATTCGCAACCGTCTCCATGAAGCTGGGCTACGGTCCCGCACACCGTTACGCCATCTTCCGCTCACGCCCCAACATCGTGCAGCCCGCCTCCAGTGGTGTCGCGACAGGCGTGAATGGAGGGACCAATGGAGACGTGACGTCTTCAGCGATGAGAGTCGCTTCTGCCTTGGTGCCAATGATGGTCGTATGCGTGTTTGGCGCCATGCAGGTGAGCGCCACGATCAGGACTGCATACGACCGAGGCACACAGGTTCAATACCCGGCATCATGGTGTGGAGAGCGATCTCCTACACTGGCCGTACACCTCTGGTGATCGTCGAGGGGACACTGAATAGTGCACAGTACATCCAAACCATCATCGTACCCATCGTTCTACCATTCCTAGACCGGCAAGGGAACTTGCTGTTCCAACAGGACAATGCACGTCCGTATGTATCCCGTGCCACCAAACGTGCTCTAGAAGGTGTAAGTCAACTACCCTGGCCAGCAAGATCTCCGGATCTGTCACCCATTGAGCATGTTTGGGACTGGATGAAGCGTCGTCTCACGCGGTCTGCACGTCCAGCACGAACGCTGGTCCAACTAAGGCGCCAGGTGGAAATGGCATGGCAAGCCATTCCACAGGACTACATCCAGCATCTCTACGATCGTATCTATGGGAGAATAGCAGCCTGCATTGCTGCGATAGGTGGATATACACTGTACTAGTGCCGACATTGTGCATGCTCTGTTGCCTGTGTCTATGTGCCTGTGGTTCTGTCAGTGTGATCATGTGATGTATCTGACCCCAAGAATGTGTCAATAAAGTTTCCTCTTCCTGGGACAATGAATTCACGGTGTTCTTATTTCAATTTCCACGAGTGTATAATATACCGATAAAAGGTCAATTTTTTAGGGATCCAACAAAATGGTTAATATAATATTATGAGCAGGGGAGACTGAGAGATGAGTCATATGCAGGCACAAAAAAAAAGACTGCTAAACAAGTGAGACTCAACATCTGCACTGTACAGTGAGTAGTAATCTATCATTTTCATAATATTGTCATTAGTCCATTCTGGATTTTCCATTGTTTGATTTTGCACCACAAAGGATAATACACTCCTGGAAATGGAAAAAAGAACACATTGACACCGGTGTGTCAGACCCACCATACTTGCTCCGGACACTGCGAGAGGGCTGTACAAGCAATGATCACACGCACGGCACAGCGGACACACCAGGAACCGCAGTGTTGGCCGTCGAATGGCGCTAGCTGCGCAGCATTTGTGCACCGCCGCTGTCAGTGTCAGCCAGTTTGCCGTGGCATACGGAGCTCCATCGCAGTCTTTAACACTGGTACCATGCCGCGACAGCGTGGTCGTGAACCATATGTGCAGTTGACGTATTTTGAATGAGGGCGTATAGTGGGCATGCGGGAGGCCGGGTGGACGTACCGCCGAATTGCTCAACACGTGGGGCGTGAGGTCTCCACAGTACATCGATGTTGTCGCCAGTGGTCGGTGGAAGGTGCACGTGCCCGTCGACCTGGGACCGGACCGCAGCGACGCACGAATGCACGCCAAGACTGTAGGATCCTACGCAATGCCGTAGGGGACCGCACCGCCACTTCCTAGCAAATTAGGGACACTGTTGCTCCTGGGGTATCGGCGAGGACCATTCGCAACCGTCTCCATGAAGCTGGGCTACGGTCCCGCACACCTTTAGGCCGTCTTCCGCTCACGCCCCAACATCGTGCCGCCCGCCTCCAGTGGTGTCGCGAAAGGCGTGAATGGAGGGACCAATGGAGACGTGTCGTCTTCAGCGATGAGAGTCGCTTCTGCCTTGGTACCAATGATGGTCGTATGCGTGTTTGGCGCCATGCAGGTGAGCGCCACAATCAGGACTGCATACGACCGAGGCACACAGGGCCAACACCCAGCATCATGGTGTGGGGAGCAATCTCCTACACTGGCCGTACACCTCTGGTGATCGTCGAGGGGACACTGAATAGTGCACGGTACATCCAAACCGTCATCGAACCCATCGTTCTACCATTCCTAGACCGGCAAGGGAACTTGCTGTTCCAACAGGACAATGCACGTCCGCATGTATCCCGTGCCACCCAACGTGCTCTAGAAGGTGTAAGTCAACTACCCTGGCCAGCAAGATCTCCGGATCTGTCCCCAATTGAGCATGTTTGGGACTGGATGAAGCGTCGTCTCACGCGGTCTGCACGTCCAGCACGAACGCTGGTCCAACTGAGGCACCAGGTGGAAATGGCATGGCAAGCCATTCCACAGGACTACATCCAGCATCTCTACGATCGTCTCCATGGGAGAATAGCAGCCTGCATTGCTGCAAAAGGTGGATATACACTGTACTAGTGCCGACATTGTGCATGCTCTGTTGCCTGTGTCTATGTGCCTGTGGTTCTGTCAGTGTGATCATGTGACGTATCTGACCCCAGGAATGTGTCAATAAAGTTTCCCCTTCCTGGGACAATGAATTCACAGTGTTCTTATTTCAATTTCCAGGAGTGTATTATTTTCTTGTAGAGTTTTTTGTCCATCTGTCTCTGCCTGTCCGTCTTGATAGCACAGATGTTGGACAGTTCATTTCCTGGCGCGATGTCACTTTATAAACTATGTTTCCACTTCACACTGGATTTAACATGTACATTTGAATCTCTGTATCTCAGAAACAGATAAAAATGTCAAGATAATTTTCAGTGTTGTTTGCGATAGGGATTTTAGGAATATATCATAAGAATTACATCCATTTGGCGTACATAACCATCTTGGAATGCATGGCCATTTTTAGTACCAAAAGCCATGTTGTTGGGATGTATCTCAATAACTGATAATATTTTTGAAAACAAGAAAATGTCACTGATGATAAACGCATTGAGAATATACTGTACAAAGATGCGAAATTTACTGCGGTTAGTTATTTAGATATCCATTGCTGATGGTGAAAAAAAAATGATGAAAAAGGCTTTTTTCAGGTTTTCTCAGGAACTGCCCATTAACTAAGGGTGCCTCCATAAATCCCATCAAGCCCACAGGAGACCGAATCATATGCAAAAAGAAGAAACTGATCTGCTCCATTTTCCTAAGCTGGAGGAAGTGCAATATTGATACTGTGACTCTGTACTGCAGGATGATGACACTAAGATGATCCTTCTGTTGATTATACAAATGGTCCCAAGCCCAAGGGCTATCCAAAACACTTGGGATTGAACCCCATGTATGAGCAATGGAAAATCCCATTTTTATGTGCAGTGTTTTGGAACATGTTAAGTATGTTGTCACATGCATACCAATAAATGTGAAAAAGTTTTACAGCTTTTACTATAAGCGCATACACTAGCAAGCTTTGCTTGCCTAGAGTATTCATGAAGTTAAGGTAGAAGACTAGACCGGAATGAAAACTGTCTTCGCCAGCTGTTATGGCCAAGTGGTTGGAGGTGATTCAGTCCTGAACTGCGCTGCTGCTACGGTCGCAGGTTTAAATCTTGCCTCAGGCATGGATATGTGTGATGTCCTTAGGTTAGTTAGGTTTACATAGTTCTAAGTCTAGGGGCCTGATGACCACAGATGTTAAGTCCCATAGTGCTCAGAGCCATTTGATTTGAATGCTGGCTGGGCAGAAAAATCTCGCGCTACAATGCTAACATTTCTGCAGGATGACCACAGGCTCCGGCCTCATCACCCAATGCGCTGAAGAGCTGCAAAAGATGCACGGGTTGAAATCAGTCACCTGATACAAAATGGTGGTGTCAGTAACAGCTCGCGCATCCAAGTTGCTGACAAGAAAAATATACAGAAGAGTGGAAAAGAAAACTAAAGATCTGTTACATGACGATAAGTTTGGTTTTACGAAAGTTAAAGTCACCATAGACGCAGTTGGTGACATTACGGTCGATAGTGCAAGCAAGCGTGAAGTAAAAATCGACACACACCTGGAGCTTTTGTCATACAGAAAGAAATGTACAACAATATAAAATGGTGCAAGATGTTCAAAATTCTACAAAAAGTAGGAGAAAGTTATAGGGAAAGACTGGTGATATACAGTATGTCCAAAAACCAAAAGGGAACAATAAGATTGGGAGACCAAAAATGAAGTGCTCGGATTAAAAAGGATGCCCCTATCGCGCAATATACAGATCGAACAAGCAATGACAGAAAGAAAAGAAAGGTTCAAGAGTGGGAT
Source organism: Schistocerca gregaria (assembly GCF_023897955.1). NCBI lineage: Eukaryota > Metazoa > Arthropoda > Insecta > Orthoptera > Acrididae > Schistocerca > Schistocerca gregaria. Next base: position 797,493,151 of record NC_064921.1, on the reverse strand, counting down.
TGAAATTGAGGGTCAAATAGTGTCAATGGTAAAAGTTACTGATATGTTGCTAACCTCACTACAAGTGAACAAGAATTACAGGTTCTGGTGAGTGTAACGAACAGTCTAATGTGTATAGAATAAGGATTAGAGTAAACTGAAAAATGAAAAAAAGTAATTGGAAGTAGCAAAAATGAGAATAGCGGAAAAACTTAACATCTAAATTGGTGAACAAGACGTAGACGACGTTAAGAAATTCTATTGCCCAGGCAGTGTAATAACAGATGATGGACGGAGCAAGGAGGATATAAAAAGCAGACTAGCACGGGCAAGAAAAGGGGCATTCCTGGCGAAGAGTAGTCTATATTCGTATCAAAATATAGGCCTTAACTTAGGAAAGAAATTTCTGAGACTGTAGGTTTAGAACACAGCATTGTATGGTAACGAATTATGGCCAATGGGAAAACTTTAACAGAATACTGAATTTTCTCATTTTCAGAGCATTGAAAGGTGATCTGTTTTAATTGTTTAAAACCATTCAAAAGCCAAGATAGCATAAAAAATCACAGGATCTCACCCACTTCCCCTTCCTCCATCTCTCTATTCCTCTCCCACTGTCTCTGTCTCCTTCACCCTTTTCAACCCCTCTCTCTCACTGACTGCTGTGTTCCACTGCCACTGTGTACATCTCTTTCCCTCATACTACAGTTGTCTCTTTCACTCTTTCTATACCAGAAGCACTGTCTAGTATCATCCAGCACTTATTACTTCTCTGTTTCTTTCCTGTGCCGCTCTTTCCTTCTCTCTCAGTATGAAAAAGGGCAAATATGTTCACATGACAATATTTTTGTGAAAAATTATAAAGGTGCCGAGGAAGATGAACTGAGGCAGCTGGTATCCTACTTTTCTGTCAGATTCCTTCAATAAAGAGGAGCATATTTGTCTTTTTTTGTGCTCTGACACGATCATTTTTCCGCTTGTCCCCTTCTTTCCCCTGCCACAGCAGGACATGTCTCTCATATGAACGGAACTTCACAGGTCAGTAAAATTCTGATAGTTTACTTCAGTGAAAATGTAATAGCACAAAACTAATTTAACATCTCAGACATGTGCTTCAGTACTGCAGCATGGAGTTCCCAGAATGCTACTGACAATAATGGAGACATTTTATATCATATTTCTCCATGCTATATCACTTTATAAACTACATTTTTATCTTCCGTGAACCATGGACCTTGTCATTGGTGGGGAGGCTTGCGTGCCTCAGCGATGCAGATAGCAGTACCGTAGGTGCAACCACAACGGAGGGGTATCTGTTGAGAGGCCAGACAAATGTGTGGTTCCTGAAGAGGAGCAGCAGCCTTTTCAGTAGTTGCAGGGGCAACAGTCTGGATGATTGACTGATCTGGCCTTGTAACACTAACCAAATCGACCTTGCTGTGCTGGTACTGCAAACGGTTGAAAGCAAGGGGAACTACAGCCGTAATTTTTCCCGAGGTCTTGCAGCTCTACTGTATGGTTAATGATGATGGCGTCCTCTTGGGTAAAATATTCCGGAGATAAAATAGTCCCCCATTCGGATCTCTGGGCGGGGACTACTCAAGAGGACGTCGTTATCAGGAGAAAGAAAACTGGCGATCTACTGATCGGAGCGTGGAATGTCCGATCCCTTAATCAGGCAGTTAGGTTAGAAAATTTAAAAAGGGAAATGGATAGGTTAAAGTTAGATATAGTGGGAATTAGTGAAGTTCGGTGGCAGGAGGAACAAGACTTTTGGTCAGGCGAATACAGGGTTATAAATACAAAGTCAAATAGGGGTAATGCAGGAGTAGGTTTAATAATGAATAAAAAAAATAGGAATGTGGGTAAGCTACTACAAACTGCATAGTGAACGCATTATTGTGGCCAAGACAGACACGAAGCCCACGCCTACTACAGTAGTACAAGTTTATATGCCAACTAGCTCTGCAGATGATGAAGAAATTGAAGAAATGTATGACAAAATAAAAGAAAATATTCAGACACTGAAGGGAGACGAAAATTTAATAGTCATGGGTGACTGGAATTCGAGAGTAGGAAAAGGGAGAGAAGGAAACGTAGCAGGTGATTATGGATTGGGGGTGAGAAATGAAAGAGGAAGCCGTCTGGTAGAATTTTGCACAGAGCACAACTTAATCATAGCTAACACTTGTTCAAGAATCATAAAAGAAGGTTGTATACATGGAAGAAGCCTGGATATACTGACAGGTTTCAGATAGATTATATAATGGTAAGACAGAGATTTAGGAACCAGGTTTCAAATTGTAAGTCATTTCCAGGGGCAGATGTGGACTCTGACCACAATCTATTGGTTATGAACTGTAGATTAAAACTGAAGAAACTGCAAAAAGGTGGGAATTTAAGGAGATCGGACCTGGATAAACTGAAAGAACCAGAGGATGTACAGAGTTTCAGGAAGAGCATAAGGGAACAATTTGACAGGAATGGGGGAAAGAAATACAGTAGAAGAAGAATGGGTAGCTTTGAGGGATGAAGTAGTGAAGGCAGGAGAGGATCAAGTAGGTAAAAATACGAGGGCTAGTAGAAAACCTTGGGTAACAGAAGAAATATTGAATTTAATTGATGAAAGGAGAAATTATAAAAATGCAGTAAATGAAGGAGACAAAAAGGAATACAAAGGTCTCAAAAATGAGATCGAGAGGAAGTGCAAAATGGCTAAGCAGGGATGGCTAGAGGACAAATTTAAGGATGTAGGGGCTTATCTCACTAGGGGTAAGACAGATACTGCCTACAGGAAAATTAAAGAGACCTGTGGAGAAAGGAGAACCACTTGCATGAATATCAAGAGCTCAGATGGAAACCCAGTTCTAAGCAAAGAAGGGAAAGCAGAAAGGTGGAAGGAGTATATAGAGAGTCTATACGAGGGCCATGTATTTGAGGACAATATTACGGAAATGGAAGAGGATGTAGATGAAGATGAAATGGGAGATATGATACTGCGTGAAGAGTTTGACAGAGCAGTGAAAGACCTGAGTCGAAACAAGGCCCCGGGAGTAGACAACATTCCATTAGAACTACTGACAGCCTTGGGAGAGCCAGTCCTGACAAATCTCTACCATCTGATTAGCAAGATGTATGAGACAGGCGAAATACCCTCAGACTTCAAGAAGAACATAATAATTCCAATCCCAGAGAAAGCAGGTGTTGACAGATGTGAAAATTACCAAGCTCTCAGTTTAATAAGTCACGGCTGCAAAATACTAACGTGAATTCTTTACAGACAAATGGAAAAACTAGTAGAAGCCAACCTCGGGGAACATCAGTTTGGATTCCGTAGAAATATTGGAACACATGAGGCAATACCGACCCTACGACTTAACGTGGAAGGTAGATTAAGGAAAGGCAAACCTACATTTCTAGCATTTGTAGACTTAGAGAAAGCTTTTAACAATGTTGACTGGAATACTCTCTTTCAGATTCTGAAGGTGGCAGGGGTAAAATATAGGGAGAGAAAGGCTACTTACAATTTGTACAGAAACCAGATGGCAGTTATAAGAGTTGAGGGGCATGAAGGGGAAGCAGTGGTTGGGAAGGGAGTGAGACAGGGTTGTAGCCTCTCCCCGATGTTATTAAATCTGTATATTGAGCAAGCAGTGAAGGAAACAAGAGAAAAATTTGGAGTAGGTATTAAAACCCATGGAGAAGAAATAAAAACCTTGAGGTTGCCGATGACATTGTAATTCTGTCAGAGACAACAAAGGAATTAGAAGAGCAGTTGAACGGAATGGATAGTGTCTTGAAAGAAGGATATAAGATGAACATCAACAAAACCAAAACGAGGATAATGGAATGTAGTCAAATTAAGTTGGGAGATGCTGAATGTATGAGATTAGGAAATGAGACACTTAAAGTAGTAAAGGAGTTTTGCTATTTGGGGAGCAAAATAACTGATGATGGTAGAAGTAGAGAGGATATAAAATGTAGACTGGCAATGGCAAGGAAAGCGTTTCTGAAGAAGAAAAATTTGTTAACATCTAGCATAGATTTAAATGTCGGGAAGTCGTTCCTGAAAGTTTTTGTATGGAGTGTAGCCATGTATGGAAGTGAAACATGGACAGTCAATGAGGAGATATTGAATAGGATTGGGGAGAAGAAGAGTTTGTGGCACAATTTGACTAGAAGAAGGGATCGATTGGTAGGACATGCTCTGAGGCATCAAGGGATTTCCAATTTAGCATTGGAGGGCAGTGTGGAGGGTAAAAATTGTAGAGGGAGACCAAGAGATGAATACACCAAGCAGATTCAGAAGGATGTTGGTTGCATTAGGTACTAGGAGATGAAGAAGCTTGCACAGGATAGAGTAGCATGGAGAGCTGCATCAAACCAGTCTCAGGACTGAAGACCACAGCAACAAGAACATAGTATTTTACTATTTTACGTTGAACCTCTGCATCTCGCAAACAGATAAAGAAATCTACAAAATTTTCAAGGTTGTTTGAGACTGGAGTCTTAGGAATATATCGTAAAAATTACAGCCATTTACTGTGCATAGCCATCTTGGAATAAGCGACTGGGGTTTGGTTTGATGCTTGCAGCAGAAAAATGGTGAAAAATGCTTTATCAGGGGCTTCCTTTGGAAACATCCACGTAATGCATCACTCGTTCATTCATTCATTCATTGGTATACCTATCAGTTTAACTGAACTGTGGGCTTATCATAGATATACCATCTTCAATCAATTTATTTAATTTTTACATAGCTATTTTATATGTTCAGAACCTTTGTTTCTGAGAAAGGAATAAAGATATGAAGGTGGAAGTTCATTCGATATTGTGATTTTATGAGTGCAATTATAATTTCGTTCATTTGCTGTGTATAGCCATCTTGGAATCATCGGCTGGATTTTTGTCCACTATTGAAGGTGAAAATATAGTAAAAGAAACTTTTTTTGATGGTTTTGTGAGGAATCGCCTCTGAACTAATGATGCCTCCATAACTCCCATAAAGCCCACCAGAGACCACATCAAATGCAAAAGAACCAGCTTATCTGCTCCATTTTCCTAAGCTGGGGGAAGTGCAATATTGTTACTTTGACCCTGTACTGCAGGATGATGACACAGGTGATCCTTCTGTTAGTTACACAAATGGTTCCTAGCTGAAGGGTTATCAAAAACACTTGACCCTATCTTTCTATCAACAACAGACCCCGATATGAGCCCCAGGAATATCTTGGTTTTAAAGAAAACATTACATTAAATGTTTGTTTATTAGTCCTTTTTATTGACAATAACACTGACTATTGTAGATACTGAACATGTCAAATACACTTAAGTTGTACATACCTACTGGGGCTGTGGGAAACATGCCCTTCTGGTACTGTACAGTACTGGTGCGAATTATGTGGAGGTTTTTGTTCTGTTTGGTGTTATTGCAAACACTACAGTTTCTAAGCGGACTTGTACTTTAAAGAATATAAATACATTTTATAGCAGCATATTAAATGCTTTGAAAGTAGGTTTCCATGATTCTTTTTTTGCAGTCCATAAGTACAGACTGCTAATGAGGAAGCTTCCTCTGAATACTGCGCAATAATACTCATAATTGTTTCCATATTGGTGCAAAGTTGCACAATTGTTGTGGCATAATACATAACTTTGAGCATGTTTCAGTCTTGAGTAAAGCGAACATTATTTACAGAATTTCGCTTTTGTTACATGTAGACTGTCAGTTAAAATTATGCCAGGTATCAGTTGTCTCATGACTTACTGTTAGAGATCATTCATATAATGTTTCGTATCCAACTTTGTACATGCAATAAGTTATATTCAACCGAATAAAAAATAAAAAATAAAAAATAATACACTCACAAAATACAAGGGGCATTCAAAAAGAAATGAGCTGGAGGCATAATTACAGAAACCAGTATCTGTATGTTAGAAGTATTGACCCTGGCTGTTTAGACACTTGTTACACTGTGACACAAGGGGATGAATGGCTGTCTCACAAAATTCCCGGGCCTGCGATGTTAACCAGATCCACACATACAGCTGGACGTTGTCATCCAAGGTGAATTGTTTGCCCCTCAGAGCCTTTTTGAGTGGAGCAAAAATGGGGTAATCACAGGGAGAGAGGTCTGGACTGTATGGAGGGTGGCTGAGAACCTCCCATATGAATTTCTGCAAGAGTACCACGATTGGTTGGCCATATGAGGCTTTGCATTGTCATGGAGCAGAATGACCCCATGGGAGAGACTGCTTGGTCGTTTTGATTTGATCACTTGGCAAAGGGTGGTCAAGATCTGCAAGTAACAATGGGCACTCACTGTTTCCCATGCTGCAGGAAGTGAATCAGAAGGAGGCCATCTTGGTCAAAGACGAACGTCAGCATAACCTCTCATGCACTCGTTTGGATGGCCTTGGCTTTTTTTGGTGGACAGGACTCATCTCCAGCCACCACTCATGACAGGAATGCATTCCCTTCCAGAGCATAGCACTACAGATGAGCAAGACAGTGAGCCATTCGACATGCTTCCTGGTGTGTTTGAAGACTGTGGGGCATCCATTGCGCACACACTTTGCGCATGTGTAGTCGTTCCTTCATGATGGTGTGAAAACTTCCGACACTAAATCCGACCATGGTGGCTATGGCTTTCACTGTCACTTGGCAGTCCTGGGTAATGAGTGCATCCACTAGCTGGAGGATGTCACTGGGAATGCAATGTGGTACTCCAGACCGTGCATCATCGGATAATGACACCTGTCCTGCCATGCAGTTCTTGTGCCACACACTGACCCTTGCAAGGGACATATAGTGTAAGCTGTGCACTAGTACCATTCGTCGATGAATTTCAGTTCCTCCGACTCCTTCCACTGCCAGAAAACGAACAACAATTCTTTGCTCTTCTTTTGATGCCTCCATGTCACTGTTTGCAATGTGACTGGCAGCTTTAGACGATTGATGCATGTTGCTGCTAGGTCTGTATAGTCATGTGACGTGCACGTGTGCCCTGTAGCGATGGGCTGTGAACTTCCAAGCTCTGGTCAGAACCACACCTCATTACACACACCATGATATTACCCTCCTGTCACTGGTTGGAACATTCCAGACTCTGTTTTGTTTCTTTTTGAACACCCCTTATACAATATTACAATATTAAGCAATGGAAAGTCCAGGTTGGAATATCAGCAACTACAGAAAGGATAGATTGCTACTCACCGTAAAGGTGACACACATTGAGTTGAAGACAGGCTCAACAATAAGACTGTTAAAAAAAAAAGGGGAGGGGGAGCACACCTCACACACACATGACCACTGTCTCTGGCTGCTCAGGCAGACCTACATCTCCAACCTATTGTCCAAAATCTAGCCTTCCACATCAATGATACCAATCCCTTCTTTCACCAACTCTCCACCATCCCCACCCCTTTACCTCCTGCATTCCTATTCATCACAGTTGAGTCATTCCTCAAGCTCGTGGTTTTGACACTAATGAGCACAACCTCTCTGAATGTCCTCCCTACCTCATTTCCCATTTACCTTACTAACTATATCCAAACCCATAACTACTTCCCCTTTGCAGGGAAGGTACACAAACTAATCCATGGCACAACCATGGGAACATGTATGGCACCCTACTATGCCAGCCTGTTTGTGCACTGTTTAGAGAAAACCTTCGTAGCCTCCAAAACCCTTGATCTGGTTCAGCTTTGTGAACGATATCTTCATGGTCTGGACTCAGGTTCAGGACACTCTATCCTCATTCCTTCCTCACCTCAAAACCTTCTCTCCCATTCACTTCATTTGGTTCTTCTCAATCCATAGTGCCACCATGGAAGGTGGCACGCTCACCTGCCCCTCTCTGAAGGCTCCATCTGCACCTCTGTCCACATCAAACCCATCGACCAACCACCTGCGGACAGAGTATCTGGAGTAATGGTAGCTCCCTTACCCAGTATGCTGAAAGCCTCACAAAGGCCTTCACGGACAGGCACTATCCCCCAGACCCAGTCCACAAACAGATTTCCCGTGCCATATCCCAATGGATCATATCCTTGTGAAAGACTCAGGTGCAATACCTGCTGAATCCAACCCCCCCCCCCCCCCCAAGCACTTCCTATTCCAGTCCTGTCACAGGCTTATCTTACCCCATCATAGGCAGCCCGAGCTGAGAAAGCAGTCATGTAGCGTATTAGTTCTGCTGCAATCATAGCTCAACTTTTTATATAGGTATGAGCACCAACCAGTTAGGCAGCAAAATGAATGGCCAGTGCCAAACTGTAGCCAAGAGCATTATGGACCATCCTGTTGGACAACATGCAGCTAAGCATAACATCCTTGATATCAGTGGCAGCTTTACAACTCAGGCCATCTGGATCCTTCCTTCCATCGTCAGCTTTTCTGGATTGCAAAGATGGGATTGATCCTTACAACAAATTCTCCACTTCCAAAATAATCCTGGCCTCAACCTACAGTAATCTACTGTCTCTGCACCCTCCACAAATTTCTGCCCCCTCTGACTTACCACCTCCTCCCAGCTCACATCCCCTTGCCCTCAATGTGCACTGCTCTCTTCCAATGCAAACACTGATCTCTTCCCCTTATCTGTCCTCTCCTTTCAGCTCCCTGTTTTTTCCCTTTCCTTCCTTCCCACAGCTTCCCTATGGTGCACCAGGTATCCTTGTCTGCCACCTCTAGTGCCTGCGTGCTCCACCATGAAGCACTCTTTCCTCTTCCCTCACCCACACTCTGTTATCCCTACCCCTTCCCTGCTCCACTATGGACTGTTGCTCCCATTCAACGCATTTCAGTTATAGCCTGGCCAGAGATAGTGGTCAGGTGTATGTAAGGAGTGTTTACTTGTGTGAATCAGTTGTTCCTGTCTACAACTCAACATGTCATCCTTACAGTGAGTAGCAATCTATCCTTTCCATAACTGTTAAAAACACAGTATTAGCTACAGAAATTAAATGAGTTTTTTATAATAGGGCAATGGTCTTGCCGCAGTGGATACACCGGTTCCCGTCAGATCACCGAAGTTGAGTGCCCTCAGGCATGGCCAGCACTTGGATGGATGGCCATCATTACACACAATTTCAAATCTTTATGACCCTTTTTCTCACTTATAATCTCGGCAAAATGATGAAAGGAAAAACGGTTTACTGCTTACTACATTTTTGCTGTTCATGCAGTGAGACTGCCTGATGTTTTACTTAATTACTACTTTACTACTAACTGTATTTGCTACACATTTTGCTGACAGTTTCTCGTATACCACTCAATGTCCTTGCAAAATTATATCATTGTATGACACACAGTCCAGGGTATATGACATCACAAACACCAAGGTGTGTGAAAACTTGCCACATCATGCACGATATTTAAATTCATTGTTCCTAACCCACTGAACTGATTTCAAAGAAACCTTGTAAGGAGATAGCTTGAACTCTGTGGGAAAAAACAAGCTACTTCATAAAAAGTGTAGTGCAAGATACTTACTGATTTGAAGAATGTTACACAAATTATGAAAAAATATTTACTCTTTGACTTTTGATCTTCATCAAATTTGTGAAAATGCTTTTATTGGTTGCTATGTGCTACATGATAAACTCAAAGTAATGAATACAATGCTTTAAAATCTTCAGTGTATTTAATCCAGACTTCTATGCTACTTCAATAGCACAATGCACAGACGTACATTCCTGCTGATGATGCACTGTTCCCACTACTTGACAGCAATGCTGCACACATCAACGCATCATGCATTGGGACAGCTTTGGAGGGGGTAGAGCAGGGAATGTATCACAAGCTATGTTTAGCCAAACAGGTAGCTACTTCACATAGAGCAGCTTACTTATTCTAGCACTCATCATAAGAAAACTACTGATACACGAGTGCAGCTGTGTGCAACAGCTAGTATTATGACTGACACAATAACATAAGTGAGTTACAAATTACTTACAGTTCTTTCACCTGCACCTCCTCTTTCATCAGAACAGGTACCATTAATATCTGAATCAGTCACAGCAAAGCCACTCTCCTCTTCTGCGGAATGTTGTTCATTTGCTTCTTCTCCCAGTGTAATATCTAATTGTTCATGGTTATTAGTGGCGTTCTCTTGATTAATGGAATTTTTGTTTTCCTCCTCTATGCTAGGTGAGTTGCTATTAAAATGTGCTATTTCACTTTGTTCATTCACATAGTTGGATTCAAAATACAGATTGTAATTAGTTTCCATAAAATTATGTATCAGGACACCAGTTTCCTTGATGATGTTGTACCTAAAATCATTAATTAAGTAACTCACACCACGTATCAACATAAGGCTTTTATCCACAATGTCTGCAACATACCAAATGTCAGTGATGATTTCAGTGACATATTTTGAAACTCCTAAAACTTGAACATACCTCTTTTGCACATTTTCCAAACGATCTTCAATATTAAGCAGAGCAAATTTCTTTCGCTCCTTCCGTTCATATAATGGAGTTGTAGACCAAGCACCCATAAGATCTCTGATTTTTTTAATATTTGATTGTGCATTAGTAACTCTCTCATGAAGTTGTTTTACCATGCTTTTGAATTTGTCAACAAAATCCCAAACTGAAAATAAGTAAAAAGCAGAATATCTTGCAAATGGTGTTTATGGTCTGCGGCCATTCTTCCTCAGTTGGCAAAAGAAATGCAGTTTATCTGGTATATAATATCTATTACTTACCTTTTGCAACTGAAATGACCAAATGTATCTTCCCTGACTGTTTAGACATCTTCATCTTTAAATTCTTCCCATCTTTTCTATGTGTCCACTGGCTCTTCTGTGAGCAATTCTGGTCTCGTGAAACTGGATGTGTATAATTTTCTTGTATAAAAGTTAGCTTTGCAACAAAATTAAATGCAGCGGTAAGAGATGTACCACCTAATACAGTTCAGTACAAACAATTATACAAGGAGATTTCATAATTGTGAGTTCAGAAGTACTACTAGAGGAGCTAGTGGACATATACAAAATATGGGGGAGGGGGGCCAGAAACCATAAAAGATGCCTACAACAACTAGGTGTAAGACGTTAAAAAAAAAGTAAAGTTTAGTTGCAAAACACAAGTAACAATTATTATTGTAAACAAGGAAACATCACTGATTTCTAAGAAGTTATGAAGAATTGTCCTAAGGGCAACATGAGTTCAAAACTGCGGATGCCATAGAGGAATACTTTGATTGTGCAAATAAAGATCTTAAATTTTAACTCACACTCTTTGGATTTTTGCATGCAAATCAGTATGGTCTGGCTGTTATCTTTATTATCCAAGCAAACCACTGCACATGGCAGCAGGTATGTCCCATTATACCAATTGTTAGTGCTTTCTCCCATTCCAACCACGTATGGATAATGGAAAAATTATCACTCCACTGCCTGTGTGTAAGCTGTAATTAGTCTAATTATTCTGTAATTAGTCTAATCTTGTCTTCACAATCCCTACACAAGAATTCCACAGGGGGTTGTAATACATTCCTTGATTCATCACTCAAAATTAGTTCTAGAAACTTTCTAAATAGATTCCCCACGGGCTAATTTGCCTCTAACTTAAAACGTCTGCCAGGTCACTTATTTCAGCTTTTTCCTGATACTTTCCCTATGGGTCAAACAAATCTGTGACCATTTGTGCTGCCCTTCTTTGTATCCATTCAATATCATGTTACTCCTATCTAGTATGGGTTCCACACACTTGAACAGTATTCTAGGATTGGTCACAAAAGTCTTTTCATGCAATCTCTTTTGTAGACCGATTGCATTTCCCTAGTATTCTATCAATGAATTACAGTCTGGCACCTGCTTTACATATACTCAGTCTAATTGATTGTTCCATTTCATGTCCCTACAAATTGTTAACCCCAGCTATTTGTATGAGTTTACAAGTCCCAATTGTGACTCAATGATAATATAGTCATAGATTATTAGATTTTTTTTTTTTTTTTTTCATTTTGTGAAGTGCAGAATTTTACATTGCAGAACATTTAAAGCAAGTGCCAATCTTTGTAATAGTTTGAAATCTTATCAAGATCTGATTAAATATTCATCCAGCTTCTTTCAGACAGTATTTCATTATAGATAACTGCTTTGGCTACAAAAATCTGAGGTTATAATAATATTGCTTGCGAGGTCATTAATATGGAACACACACAGCAAGTGTTCCAACAAGATTCAGGTGACAAACGTCATGGGACACCTTCTAATATCACGTCGAACCTCCTTTTGCCTGGTGCAGTGTACCAACTCGACAGGCCCAGCAGATGTACTGAGCCATGTTGACTCTGTAGCTGTCTATAATTGCGAAAGTGTTTCTGAGCAGGATTTTGTGTATGAACTGACCTTCGATTATCTCCTATAAATCTTTGATGGGATTCATGACGGACGATCTTGGAGACCAAATCACTTGTTTGAACTGTCTAAAATGTTACTCAAACCAATTGCGAACAACTGTGGCCCACTGACATTGCACATTTTCATATAAAAATTCCATCATTGTTAGGGAACAGGAAGTCCACAAATTGCTGCAAATGCTCTCCAAGTAACCTAACATAACCATTTCTAGTCAATGATCAGTTTATTTGGACTAGAGGATCCAGTCCTTTCCAGTAAACACAAACCACACCATTATGAAGCCACCACCAGATTGCACAGTGCCTTGTTAACAACTTAGGTCAATGGTTTCATGGGATCTGCGCTACACATAAATTCAAGTAGCTTTCAAGCTACATACATCCTTGTGTAATAAAGCTGGTTTCTGATATACTATTTCTGGAAAATAAGCTGTACACAATGCACTGTCAGAGTATTTTCAACATACATAATAAAAAATATCCAAACAATCATTATTTGTCTAGTTATTTATTTTAGATATATTTGTTTTGTGTTTATAATTATTATTTTATGTTTTACATAGTATTCCTTTTTTTAAATTTTTTTCTTAAATACATACAACCTGTTTATTGAAAATAATAAGTAACTCATTATTATGATATAAAATCATTACAATAGTGATAATCTGCTTAAAACATATTTTCTTACACCATGCACATAAAATGAACAAAATTTCTTTACATAACATGCGCAATAGAGAACATAAACAAAACAAAATTTGGCAGGATTTCAAATTATCATGGATGATCCTTAAACTACACTGATTTGTGTCAGGCATATTTCAGTACACACGTAAGCTTTAGTGAACAGAAAGAATTATGCACCAGTGACTGCAGCTTGATTATATTGTTTTTAAATTTGAGACTAACACCATAATCATTCAACAGAACTAAATTTGAAAATCTCCTCACAAAGGTCTTCCAACATTGAAAGCTGTATACATCTCAACTGTAACTGTGCTGTCAAGCCCTTTGCAATCACGAGATGTACAAGTTCCTTGTCCTCAGTTTAGATGGTCAAAACAGTTGTCTCACAGTGACAACCTGCTTTTTATAGTTTTAGAAGTATCAAATGGTGAGTCTGGACAAATAATTCAAAAATATCTTGTGAAGCATCTGGTACACAAATGTCTGACCAGGTCAAAAGATATTTGAAAGACATTTTCTCTTCCAGTGAGGGAGAAATATCTGTGTTATTGTTCAAGTCATCGGCTGTCAATGTGAAATAACTGTATAGAGCACTGTATCTGAGGACAAGGAACTTGTTCATCTGGTGATTCCAAAGGACTCAACAGCACAGGCACAGTCATGAGATGTACACAACATTCGATGTTGGAAGTACTTTGTGAGATTTTCAGATTGAGTTTTGTTGAATGATCATGATGTTTACCTCCCTTCAAGAAACAATATAATCACACTGCAGTCACTAGTATTATTATCAATTCCCTTTGCCAAGGGTTATCAATGTACTGAAATATGCTTGATACAAATCAGTATATTTAGAGGGTTACCCACAAAAATTTTAAATCCTGCAAAATTTTGTTTTATATTGTGTCCTCCCTTGTGTACATTATGTAAAGAAATTTCATTCATTTTATGTGCATCATACAAGAAAATATTATGTTTTAAGCAATTCTTTATGTCTTACTATTGTTGTAATGATTTTGTATCATAACAATAAGTTACTTTTTATTCTGAACTAACAAAATCAACATACATGAAATAGGAAACAAAGGGTATGTAAAACATAATATAATAGAGATTATATTAGATTAGATTCAGTTCTTATTCCTTAGACCAAAAAAATGAGATGATTTTCGTGGGTGTGGAACGTGTCAGAAAGTATAACATAAAAACATAAAACATTTGAATATAATACTTACTACCCTGATCAAACCAAGTTTTTAATGGTTGCTGGAAATTTATTCAAAATGTGTGTTCCTAAATATTGGACCCCTTTATGGATGAAGGTAAGTGATTTTAGGTCTTCATGTAGATTGTTCTAATCATAGTATTGATACTATGTATTGAGCTATTGGTTGGAAATAGAGATGTATTACTTGCAACAAATTTCATTAAGGAATACATATACTGAGAAGCAGTGGTTAGAATACAAAGACATTTGAACAGGTTTCTACAAGATGTTCTTTAATTTGCACGATACATGATTCTTATCACATGCTTTTGCACCCAAAAATTTTGCTCAGTTTTATGAGTTACCCCAGAATATGATTTGTTATAACATAATAGAATGAAAGTATGTAAAGCATGCAAGTTTTTTTATATTTATATCTCTTACATCTGACATCATTTTCACGGCAAATACAGACTTGTTTAGGCACTTAAGCAATTCTGTGGTATGCCCTTCCCAACTGTATTTATTATCGAGTGGTAATCCCAGAAATTTAACACTGTCAGCCTCTTTGATCTGCATGTCTTCATATGTTATACACAAAGGAAATCTCTTACAGGTTCTGAACTGCATATAGTGGGTCTTCTCAAAGTTTAATGACAGTGAATTAGGTTTAAACTACTTATTAATGTTAGTGAAAATTTTATTAGCATCTCTTTATAAATCTGTATTTGACTTGCAACTATTGCAATGTTCGTGTCATCTGCAAACAAAACAACTTAGCATCTGGCAATGTAACAGATGACAGGTCATTAATGTACACACAAAAAAGCAGTGGACCCAAAATGGAACCTTGAGGAACACCACATGTAATTAATTCCCAGCCAAATGAGGACTGACCACTTACTACACAGGTATTACGCGTCCTGTTAGATAGATAAGACTCAAACCATTTCGCAGCATTGTCGATGACACCATAATATTCTAAGTTACTTAAGAGAATGCTGTGGTTCACACAGTCAAAGGATTTTTGATAGATCACAGAAAATGCCAGTAGCCTCTAATTTATTATCTAATGAATTAAGTACATTCTCACTGTAAGTATAAATAGCTTTCTCTATATCAGGACCCTTAAGAAATCCAAACTGTGACTTGGATAATATATTATTTGCAGTCAGATGCTTAAGGAGATGCTCGAACACAACCTTTTCAAATTTTTTTGAGAAAGTCAGCAAAAGTGAAATTTGTCAATAGTTTGATGGTATCTCTTTATCCGCCTTCTCATAAAGAGGCTTAACTTCAGAATATTTTAGCCAGTCTGGAAATGTTCCATTGATAAGAGATAGAGTACACAAATAACTTAAGATAGAATTCAACTTGCATGAGCACTCTTTGGTTAACTTCATTGATATGTTATCGCACCCACTGGAATACTTAGATTTTAAAAGATTTTATGATGGGTGCTACTTCTATGGGAGACATGAGAGTCATTTCCATTTTACTGAAATTATTTTTAAAGACTGGTCTCAGATAGTCCATTGCACTGTTCACCGAACCTGATAACCACAAGCTGTCAGTAACAGAAATAAAGTACTCGTTTGAGAGGTTTGCAACACCACATGTACTTGTAACCAAAGTCTCATTTATTTTTAGAGCTATCTGTTCCTCTTCCTTTTTGACCCAACCTGTCTCTGTCTTCACTATATCCCATACAGTTTTTATTTTGTTGTCTTATGTAATTAGCTTTTTCTCATAGTAAAGCTGCTATGGATTCTGGATTACTTGCTTTAATATTTTGCTGTATTATTTGTAATACATTACAATTCTAACATCAGAGCTGTTCCGCTGTTTCTAGATGGTAGATACAGTCTCCTTTCTGTCTCACATGATATCTTTATTCCTTGTGTACTCCAATTTTTTTCCTGAATTTCTCAATTTTTTACTTATTTATTACACTCCTGTACTCACGATTTAATAGATTTTTTATCCTGACAAGTTTCAACATTTAACAGAAGATGCTGCATTTCACATAGCCCATTTACTATTGGTTTTGTGATATTACTTTTTTTCCCTAGATTTGTCTTCAAAGATATTGTCAATAGCAGTCTCGGAGCATTTACATATCCTAGTAGCAAAGTTCACAGTAGGAACTAAATTGAAAGATAGTGTTACAGACTGCAATAATTGTTCACTGGCAGAGCTTTTCAATAAATCCACATTAAAATCATCAGCAACCACTATTTCCTTGTATTTAACTATGGCATGGGACAGCAAAGCTTCCTGATTTTTTATGAAGAGGGTACAATTTCCTGAAGGTGATCTATATATACCTACTATTATAAAGGGCTTATCATGAAATACTACTTCTATTGCACAAGCTTCTGAGTGCTGCTCTGAGCAAAATTTATTAATATCAATATTCTTGAAATCAAAACAGTTTCTGACAAATATGGCAACTCCTCCTTTCTCTCTATTTTATCTACAGAAATAAGAAGCTAACTTGAATCCTGTAAGATTTAACATATCTATACCAGTGATCTCATGATGTTCAGAGAGGCAGATTATATAAACTAGTGTGCTCAACTCTAATTCTTGAACAAAAATTATTTAAAACATAAAGCAAATATAATAAAATAGATAACTAGACTAATAATGACTATTTAGATATTTCAGATTTGTTGAAAATACTCTGACAGCACACTGTTTACAGCTTATTTTCCAGAAATGGTATTTCAGAGACAAGCTTTATTATTACACATGGGTGTATGTAGGATGAAAGTTTCTTTAATTTATGTTATAACAAAAGTTTTGTTTTTAAAAAATTAATGAATTGTGGTGGGGTATTCTGCAAAGTTTCAAATTACTACAAAATTCAATTATATTGTTTTCAAGAACATTAATTTATATCAACTTTTATGAGAAACATTTTTTATATATCATTGTTTCGAAGATATTGTCCCCAAACGTAACATGCCAAATTACTTTTCAGGGTGTATTTTAACCCTTAGAAGTGAAGTCGGGGCAAATAAAAAATATGTACATACTGCATTCTTTTGCCCCCTCTAGACATCTGCCAAGTTTCATCACGATCATTTACTGACACTTGGGAATGTTCCCTGGTGAGTCAAATGTTTTTTTAAAAATCGAGGAATACTGCATCTGACTGCCTTGATCCATGGCTTTCAGCATGTCATGTGAGGAAAGTATGAGTTAGGTTTCAAATGATCGATGTTTTCAGAATCCATGCTGGGTGGCATGGAGGAGGTCATTCCGTTCAAGATACCTTATTTCGTGTGAGCTCACAATATTTTCTAAGATTCTAAAACGAGTAGATGTCATGGATACTAGAAAGTAGTTTCGTGGATCGTTTCTGCTGCTCTTCTTGTAGATGGGTTTGACCTGTGCTTTCTTCCAACCACTGGGCATAATATTTAGTACAAAAGAGGTTCAGTATGTTGTGATTAAAAGAGGTGTTAATTCATCTGCAAATTCAATATAGATTCTGATAGGTATTTCATCACTAACATTTATCTTTGTATGAGAATAAAATTCTGGAATTACTCCTGGGTTTTCCTATGTGAAGGTGCATTTAAAAAGTGAGTTAAGCATTTTTGCTTTTGTTTTGTAACCTTCAATTTCCATTCCTGTCTCATCTGCGAAAAACTGGACATTTAACTTTGGTGCCACCAACAGCCATTACATGTGACCAGATTTTTTATTTCTTTAATTTTGTGAAACGTCTTTTAACAATATTCTGCTACAGTAGTTACTGAAAACTTCATGCACTGCTCTCCTGGCAGCCAAACACATTTCATTCAACGTCTTTCAATAGCCCTCTGCTTTCTGTCTCCTGTAGACACCATGTCTTCTGTAGGAAATACAGGATCTATCACTATTTGTCCACTTGACTGTGAGTGGCATGTCAGTGGTAGGCCTCGACATTCTGTACAAGTGTACCAGGGTCTAGGAAAATCTCAGAATTTCACTTACATCCCCCAAACTAACAATTTCGAGGTACTATCATCCACCAAAACCAAAACCGAGACAGTGAGACTCATTACACTTCTTGGGAAATGTGCTGAGCCCACGTCATGTGGAGGCAACACAAAAGGACAGGGGTCTATTAATCATCAGTAGTTTAAACGTATGGTGAATAATGGTACTCCTTAGGAAAGAGGCAGTGAGGGATGGCAGTAGTCTCTATTTCTTTTGGAGTCCCTT
Organism: Schistocerca gregaria; assembly: GCF_023897955.1. Classification (NCBI taxonomy): domain Eukaryota; kingdom Metazoa; phylum Arthropoda; class Insecta; order Orthoptera; family Acrididae; genus Schistocerca; species Schistocerca gregaria. Next base: position 797,474,684 of record NC_064921.1, on the reverse strand, counting down.
TACAGTGACTGTATGCCATGCCACTGAGGGGTCCAATCTTCTAAACTGTTATACTGGGTACATATCTATTTAGGGCATTCAGTTATTGTTTTAAACTTAAGCCATAATTACTCTGTTTGCTCCTGTTCTGAATTAAAAGTTTCTAAGTTCCTCCCTGAGGTATGACTATCTGCTTCTTTGTCTAGTTTACTGAACACCTTCACTTCATGGTGAGTAGTAATCTATCCTTTCCTTAATATTGTCATTATTCCATCCTGGATTTCCACAGTTTGATTTTATGAATATATCCACCTTTCTACTTGTTTTAGTTGGCCTTTGTACCATGTTAATCATTGTTGCTACAACTGTCTCACGGCCACTGATTCCAGCTTTGAAGCATATGTCCTGAAAGACATCAGATTTATTTTTCCCAGTAGATATAATATATTTCCATCACGCGTGGGTTTTCAAACTATCTGTTCCAGGAAGTTTTCAGTGGAGGTATTTAGTAGTGTTTTATGGCACATCTTGACAAGCCCACCACTAACAAAGTTGTTATTTTTTTCATTTGAATGTTGGATGATTGAAGTCTTCTCCGATGATTACAGTTGGATTGGGGAAGTTACATATAAGTGAACTGAGATTTCCTCTGAAGTTTTCAGTTCCCTCAGAAGGTGAGTCTGATGGACAATAGAAGGAACAATTATAATTTTATACCCAAACAATCTTTCATGTGGCTTCAATTTCTATCTCTGTAGATACGAGTTTCTTTCTACTGCAGCTAATATACCAGTTCCATTTACAATTAGCTTATTCTTTCAATGTTGTTGTTGTTGTAGTCTTCAGTCCTGAGACTGGTTTGATGCAGCTCTCCATGCCACTCTATCCTGTGCAAGCCTCTTCATCTCCCAGTACCTACTGCAACTTACATCCTTCCGACACTGCTTAGTGTATTCATCTCTTGGTCTCCCTCTACGATTTTTACCCTCCACACTGCCCTCCAATACTAAATTGGTGATCCCTTGATGCCTCAGAACATGTCCTACCAACCGATCCCTTCTTCTCGTCAAGTTGTGCCACAAACTTCTCTTCTCCCCAATCCTATTCAATACTTCCTCGTTAGTTATGTGATCTATACATCTAATGTTCAGCATTCTTCTGTAGCACCACATTGCAACATCTTCCAATTGTTTGACAGTACTCAGGATGATTTCCAGCTGTATATTCTTTCAATATATGTTTAAATTGGTTCCAAAAATCTTACTCTGTCCCTCTCTGGTTTCAACCCACTTCCTGTACCTAGTATCATGTGAGCTTCACTGCATTTTAGGAGCTCTTTTTACACTGGCACTATGTTGTGAATGCTTCGGCAGTTGACTACTAGGATCTTAATATTCTTGCCTGTGGGAGGGCATTTCCTTGGAGCTCATACTGATATTTCCAGATCTCCTACACTTATCATTATCTGGAGTGGATGGAGAGCCACTTAATTTAAAAAAGCCATTGTGTACAACACATAAACAATCAGCTACCTACGTAGCAGCCTCTGATGTGTAGTGAGCACCTGATCCACTCTGGGATCGCACAATTTTTGGCTTACGTCCAAGGCATCACAGACTAGCTAATCACAGAACCTACGCAGTCCTTAGTTCAAGGCTTCCACTTGACTCAGAACTAGTGGGCCACAAACTGTTCTGGGGTCAGTGCTGCAAATTGTGAGCTTTTTTCAAACTTCATAAGCAAGGTTGGTATTCTTAACCTTCTCTGCCAGTCACTGGGGTGATCAAGTATGAGCTCATAGCACAAACAACAGGCATCGTTTGTCCCAACATGAGCCACAATCTTTAGTTGGTTACACCCCGTTTTTTCAGTGGCTCCTGTAATAAGCTCTTCAACATCCTGAATGAGGCCTCCAGGCATAAACAATGAGTGCAGATGGTGATTCTCACCATCCCTTACTGCCACTTCCCTAAAGGGTACCATTATCCTTTTGGGGTACCATTATCCTTTTGTGTTTGCCTCCTCTTGACATGGGACTCAGCACATTTCCCAAGAAGTGTAATGAGTGTCACTGGCTCAGTTTTGCATTCGGTGGATGAAAGCAGCGACTGTATTTCCTACAGAAGAGAGAGTGTCAACAGGAGAGAACAGTACTTGCAAGACATTTGGTGTGTCTGGTACACAACTCTTGCTAGCTCTCCCAACACACCCAGTTGCAACATGTTCCAATTGTTTGACAGTACTCAGGATGATTTCCAGCTGTTTATGAATAGCAGCTAACTCATCCTGTGCCTGAGAATAGCATACACAATGGGGCTGCATTATGCCTAGTGTAATATTTTACTGAAGAATAAGCAAATAACTTTAGAAGCTTGCCTACTATCTTGTAATTAATGGGTCTGATATGCTATAAATATCAGAAGTAGTCTTTAAGAACTGAAGTAATTACTGGCTGAAACGAGATCTCTACAATGGAAATAGAAAAACTTGGTACAAATTTGCTGTTTCTTTGAAACATTTGCCCTGCTACAATTGCTAACAAATTTGAGAATAGAGTTAATTTATGATAGTTGCTGATGATATGCACTCTTGGTAAAAGAGAAACTAATATGGCATGATATGCTATTTATTGAAAGTAACTGTAAATGACAAATGCTGATTTACTACTAAATTGCTTATGCACAACATTTACAACTTACGAAAACTCACAAAATTAATATGTTTGCAAGTGTCCAAAAATATACCTTTTTCATGTAAATATATAATAAAATTAGGGAACAGCTAGTTTTGAATGAGGATACGGTGGCCTAGAGTTCCTACAAAGCACAAATTAAAATTACAATTCATGATAAAGTACAAGCATTTCTTGTGCCTGAATCTGGCTTTTTCTTGGCTTCTTGGTAATCACCCTGTCTGACTTCCATAGAGAAGTGTGGGAATTGCAACAGTTTTGTAAAATTTAATTTGAGTGTCTTTCCTGATTTTGTTTTTTAGGTTCCTGATGACTGTTCCACAAACCCGACTGAATTTACTAAGCTTAATTTCAATATCTCTGCTGTAGCCATGTCATTTCACATACGAGGTAACTGAAATGGTTTACTTGCTCAAAAATCTTCTAGTCTATCACTATTTTGATTCTGATTGGTTCTTTCCCCACAAAGGCCATTGTCTTAGGCTTTTCTTTTGAAATTCCCATGTTAAATTTTGCACTTATTTGTCTTAGCAAGTAGATTTCTTTCTGAAGGTCATCAGTGTATAGTAAATTATTTACAAGAATGTTCCTGTCTAGGCAGATGCCTTTCTGAAATTCTGATTTCCATATACCGGTATGTATTATTTCATTAATGTAGATGTTGAACAAAGTTGGAGAGACACAGCAGCCTTGCCGTACCCCTTTGTTCGTTGGTACCTCATTAGTTGTTTTACCATTAAGATCTAGAGTGATATTTGTGTCTTGATATAAACTTTTTATCGCATTTACTAGATGCTTTGGATATCCACAATTCATCATTATTTCCCAAAGTTTCTGTCTATTGAACTTTGGGGCTGGCCAGAGTGGCTGTGCAGTTCTAGGTGCTACAGTCTGGAGCCGAGTGACTGCTACGGTCGCAGGTTCGAATCCTGCCTCGGGCATGGAAGCGTGTGATGTCCTTAGGTTAGTTAAGTTTAATTAGTTCTAAGTTCTAGGCGACTGATGACCTCAAAAGTTATTTTTTTGTGATTTAATTATGAAGCAGATATTATAATAACATATTGTGCTAAATTTCGTTTTCCCTTTCAAGAGAAATACGCAATATATTATCTACATTTTTCATAATTAATTCTATTTTCACTTTTGTTAGCAAGTTCAATAAATGTCAAAAAGTATTATAAAACTAGCAATTTTTACAAAGTTTTCTCTGTTGCCGTAATAGAAATCACATTTTCTCTTAGTTTACAGTTATTTGTTCATTGCTCTGTATAACACTGCACCAGTCACAATGTAGCCCCACTGTGAATGCTGATAATGAACACAGGATGAGTTAGTTGATGTTCATAAGCAGCTGGAAATTGGCTTGACTACTGTTAAACAATTGGCAACTGCCATGAATCAGTGTGTTGGAAGAGCTACTGAGAGTGATGTACCTGTGGTACCAAAGGTACTTCCAAGCACTATCCTCTTTTCTGTATTGTGTATCCTCTGCAGGAAGTATGGGATCAGCCATTACTCATCCATTTAAATGTGAGTGGCATGTCAATGTTAGATCTAGGCCTCCTGTACAGGATAGACAGAGACGAGGCAGGAATCACGGTTTTATACCAACCACCCTAACCAACAAGTCTGAGGTGCTGTCTTTCACTGAGACTAAAACTAAGCCACTGGGACTCACTTCACCTGTTTTGAGAAACCTGCTTTGTCCCATATCACGAGGATGCAAACACAAAAGGGCAGAGGAATATTAATTGTTGGCAGTTGAAATGTGTAGTGAATAATGTACACCTTAGGGAAATGGAAGAAAGGGGACAAGAAGGAACACCAGGTACCCCAGTATGTATGCCTGGGGGCCTCATTCAACATGCTAAAGAGGCTATTTTGGCAGCTACTGAGGAAACAGAGTACAACCAACTGTAGACTGTACTGCACATTGGAACAAATGATGCCTACTTTCTGGGCTCTGAGGTCATACTTGCATCATTCCTGTGACTGGTAGAGAAAGTTAAGAATACCAGCCTTGTGCACAGAGTTTCAACAAAACTCAAATTTGCAGCATTGTCCCCAGAACTGACTGAAGTCCACTGGTACTGAGTTGAGTGCCTGGACTAAACTAAACACTCTGGGAGTTCTATTACAAGCTAGGCTGCAACTTCCTGGACTTGGGCCATAGGGCTGAGAACTGTAGGGCTCCCTAAATGGGTGATGTGTGCACTAGGCATCAGAGGCTCCTACCCAGGTAGCTGACTGTGTGTGTGGTGCACTCAAGACTTTTCTTAGCTCTCCACCCAGTACAGATAAAGGCAGTTGTTGGAGACTCAAAAGTGTAAGTGTAGGGTCCAAAAGAATGATCCTTCTATAGGCGGGAGTAACAACATCCTAATGGTTAGCTGCCCAAGCATTCACAACAAAGTGCCAGAGTTTGAAGCCTCCTGAAAAGCTGTGGAGCTCACATAATACTAGGTACAGAAAGCTGGTTGCAACCTGAAACTGATAGCAGGGAAATTTTTGGGAAAATTTTTAATGTTTATCAAATGGATAGGCCAATGGGAAGTGGAGGTCGTGTATTTATTGCAATAGATAAGAAATTCAAATGCAAAGAAAGAAATTGAAGCTGCCTGTGAGGTTGTTTGGGCAACGTTCAGTATCAGGGTGGACATAAAATGGTAACTGGACTCACCTCCTGATGTAATTGAAAACTTCAGAGAAAAACTCAGTTCGCTTAGACATAAGATCCCCAATCATAGTGTAATCATCAGAGGAGACTTTAAATATCCAACAATCTGCTGAAAAAATTAAGAGTTTTGTTAACAGTGAGTGTGATACGACATCCTGTGGAACATTATTAAATGCCTTCTCTGAAAACTACCTAGAACAGATTTTCTCTAAATTGCTTAAGGCAAATGCTGGGATGGTTCTTTGAAAGTGCACAGTCACTTTCCTTCTCCATACTTCCCTAATCTGAGTTTCTGAATATATACTCTGCAAGCTATCTTATGGTCTTTGGTGGAGGGTACCTATGCTACCACTACCAACTTTGCCGCTTCACTGTTCCATTTGCAGATTGTGTTTGTAAAGAACAACTATCATAAATCTCCATGTGCAGATTACTACTAAATAGTTTTAATAATTTTTCCAAAATTTCTACTCAGTGTATAATATGAAAAGCTTTGCACAAAAGACCAAGACTAAGTGCTTCAAGACAAAGATATCTGGTTTGAAAAAAACAAACCTAAATATAATAAACTTATTGTGCAAGTGTCTCATTACCAATACCACAGCTGTGACTTAACTCATGGTAATGATAAGAAACTGAATATGCATCACACAATTTGTGAAATGAACAAGAGAACATTATCGAGAAAACAAGAATCAAAACAAGACTGAATTTCTATTCAATGATGGCTGTACCAGTTTCGATTTATGGCTCATAGCTATAGGTGATAAGTGCAATACATCTTAGAAAAATTCAATCAGATACATGAGTTCCTGGATCCATGAAACCTGTACAAATGATGTGTGGAAGCAAGAGATTTTTTTTTTTTAATCTGAAGTCAGAATCAACAAGAATAAAGAAAGATACTTCTCAGCCCAAAAGTAGGAAGAATTCCAAAAAACGAAACATTATCATTTGATGACCCAGACCCTCCCCTCCCATCATGACCGGAATACGAAAATTGCCTTCTCCATGAAACAAGAAGTGGCACCAGCACACAGCAAAGCCCAACACCAGAAAAGTATGCTATACAAATCCAAAACAAGCAAAGCCCAACACCAGAAAAGTATACTACACAAATCCAAAACAATCATCCCCACACCACCTGCAAAAACAAAGACCACAAAAGCACTAGTTATATTTAAGAAAGAGTAAAAAAAGGTGCTAATAAAAAATGTGAAAGATGCTGATAAAGATCGTCCTCACTGCCCCTCTCTTTCCCTCTGCCTGAAAGAGAGAGATATAGACAGAGAGAGAAAGAGAGAAAGAGAGAGAGAGAGAGAGAGAGAGAGAGAAGCAGCAGGAACACACCCTATTAGCACCTTCCACACATTTTATTATCACCCTCTTCTACTCTTTCTTAAATATAACTAATGTTTCTATATTCCTTGCTTCTGCAGGCAGTACAAAGATGACTATTCTAGGCCCATACAACACAGCCCTCCAGCACTGGGTCTTGATGTGCACTGGCACAACTTCCCGGCTCACAGAACAGGCAATCCTCCTGCTCTGGCCATGGAGGAAGCTGCCCCAACACCTTCCTGATCTTCAAATGATGATGCTTCTCATGGAACTCCTCCCTCTGGCATTCCTACAGAGATTGAGAAGCATCTTTCTTTATCTGCCTGAAACAGAGAGAGAAAGAGAGAGAGAGAGAGAGAGAGAGAGAGAGAGAGAGAGAGAGAGAGAGAGATTTTCCTGGTTTTTGTACATACATTAATTAACATTAAAATCTGTCTCATGTTACATTACCTAGCCTTCTAGCCTATATGCCTATTCTATATACCGTTACCACTTCATAAATCTTGTCCATGTCACTGTACAAAATGATCAAAGCACAAATAATAATTATACGTTCTATGGATGTTGCCTTCAAGTAAACACAAATACAGCTGTTGCAAATGATGTTGGCAATTACAGTTTCTTTTTCTGATCAACTAATACTACAAAACGTGTGACTTCTGCCCCATCTCTAATAACCTCATTGTTGACAGGTTATTAAACACTAGTCTCCTCCTCTTCCTCTCTCCTCTTAGAATAGACAGTTTAAAACCCCACTCATGATGGAAATATATTAGATCAATTATATTAGATATATTGACAACAAATAGACTTGACTTTTTTTGAGGACATCCACATCAAATCTGGTATCAGTGACCATGATGCAGTTGTAGCAATAATGATGGTATCTCCAATAGAATACTAAAATCTTGTCCACACCTGATAAGTCGAGTTCTTAGCCACATATGTAATAGCTCATTGAATCAGGGAATATTTCCTGACAGATTGAAATATGCCATAGTTAAACCCTTGTATAAAAAAGGTGACAAGACAGACGTCAACAATTATCGTCCTATTTCACTTCTGACATCCTTCTCAAAAGTGTTTGAAAAAGTAATGTACTCAAGAGTAACTTTACACATCAGTGGGAATAACGTTTTAACAAAATGTCAGTTCGGTTTTCAGAAAGGTGTTTCAACAGATAGTGCTATACATGCTTTCACTGATCAAATTTTAAATGCTCTGGATAGTAGAACATCACCAATTGGGATTTTCTGTGATCTCTCTAAGGCTTTTGATTGTGTGGATCATGAAATCCTCTTAGATAAGCTGAAGTACTATGGAATGAATGGTTCAGTACACAGATGGTTCACTTCATATTTAACTGGTAGAATGCAGAAGGTTGAAACAGTAAACCCACATAGTACACAAAGGGCATCAGATTATTCAGACTGGGGATGTATCAAGAATGGGGTACCACAGAGTTCTGTCTTGGGGCCTTTATTGTTTTTAATATATGTTAATGACTTGCCTAATTATATTCATGATGATGCAAACTTGGTTCTCTTTGCAGATGACACAAGTATTGTAATCAAGCCTAAAAAGCAAGAATCAGCTGAGGAAAATGCAAATAATGTTTTTCAAAGAGTTATTAGGTGGTTTTCCGCAAATGGACTTTCATTGAACTTTGAAAAAACACTGTACATACAGTTCAGTACAGGGAAAGGCATAACACCGGAAATAAATATAGAGTGTGGGGGAAAATCTTTAGCTAAAGCAGATTGTTCAAAATTTCTGGGTGTCTGTATTGATCAGAATTTAAACTGGAAGACACACATTGACAATCTACTGAAACGATTGAGCTCAGCTACCTATGCTATTAGTGTCATTGCAAATTTTGGAGACAAGCACATCAGTAAGTTAGCTTACCATGCATATTTTCATTCATTGCTTTCTTACGGAATCATCTTTTGGGGCAATGCATCACTAAGAAAGAACGTATTTATTGCACAAAAACGTGTTATCAGAATAATGTCTGGGGCTCATCCAAGATCATCTTGTAGACAATTATTTAAAGAATTAGGGATATTGCCAGTAGCTTCACAATATATATACAGCCTAATGAAATTTGTTGTTAGTAACCCAGATCACTTCAGAATTAATAGCACAGTCCACAGCTACAATACTAGGAGACAGGGTGACCTTCACCACTGTTCATTGAATTTGACATTGGCACAAAAGGGGGTGAATTATACTGCCACAAAGATTTTTGGTCACTTGCCAAACAATATCAAAAGTCTGACAGACAACCAATCGGCATTCAAAAGTAAGTTAAGGGAATTCCTGAATGACAACTCCTTCTACTCTATAGATGAATTTTTAGACATAGGCTAAAGAAATACAGTAAGTATTTTAAGACTAACAAAGATTATTTGGGATAAATGAATCTTTTGTACTTTGACACGTTCCACATCATTACGAAAGAATCGTGTTCATGATCCATGGAACAAGTAATATAAATAACTAACTAACTAACTAACTAATGATTACCAAGTACAAATGTCAACTAAAACTAGTAAAAATATGTATATATTAAAAAAAACTGTAGAGTCGTATCTTAATAAGGAACTTTTCAGCACAGGATATGGAGAGGAACTATGGCTCGAGTTTAAAAGAATGCCTGAGCAAACACTTGATAGATACATATTCAGTAGAACAGTTCATTGTGGGAAGGATCCTCCATAGTATACAGTCACTGTAAAGAAACTTCTAAAGAGATAGAGCGTATTGCATAACAGGTGTAAAACAAGCATACAGCAATACATAGAGACATGCTGAACAAAACACATTTGGCTGTTAAGAGTGCAATGTGTACCACCGAAAAGATGAGTGAAATAGTGTTATGGTCTGTGGTGTTGAGAAACAGCTGAAATCATTAAAATTAAACAAAGCTCCAGGGCCTGACTGAAGACATATCAGATTCTATACTGAATTTGCGAATGAGTTAGCCCATCCTCTGACTATAATCGATTGTCGATCCTCTAAACAAAACACCTTGCCCAGCAGTTGAAAGAAAGTACAGGTCACACTCATTTATAAGAAGGGTAGTAGAAGTGATCCACAGAACTACCATTCAATATCTTTGATAAAGATTTGTTGTAGAGCCTTAGAACATATACTGAGTTCAAACATAATGAGGTATCTCAAACAGAAACACCTCCTCCATGCCAGTCAGCATAGATTCCAAGAAAATCGATCAAAAGAAACTCAACTCACATGTTTTCTCACATGACATACTGAAAACTTTGGATTTCCAAAAAGGATTTGACTCAACACCACACCTACACTTATTCACAAAAATTCAATCAGGTGTGGTATCAAGTGAAATTTATGACTTTTTGGTACGGAGGGAGCAGCATGTTATCTTGGATGGAGAGTCACTGTGAGATGTAGAAATAACTTCAGGTATGTCCTGAGGAAATGTGTTGGCACCCTTGCTGTTTTTGCTGTACATTAACAATCTTTTGAACAATATTAAAGTAACCTCAGCCTTTTTGCAGATGACACTGTCTGAAAGGAGCTGCATAAATATTCAGTCAGATCTTGGTAAATTTCAAAATGGTGTAAAGACTGGAAAATTGCTTTAAATGTCAGAAATGTAAAACTGTGCACACCACAAAATGAAAAAAAATGTAGATTCCTATGACTATAATATCAAGTCACTGATGTAATTGGTCAACTCCTACAAATATCTGGGTGTAACACTTTGAAGGGACATGAAACAGAATGATCACATACACTCAGTCGTGGATAAAGCAGGTGGTAGACTTCAGTTTATTGGTGCAATACTGGGAAAATGAAATGAGTCTACAAAGTAGTTCACTCGCACATCACTTTATGCAACCCTTTCTGGAATACTGCTCAAGTGTGTAGGTCCCATACCAAATAGGACTAATAGGTGAAGAGAAGAGCAGGATGAATGGTAACAGGTTTGTTTGAGCATGGGAGTGTTGACACAGAGATGCTTAAGAAAGTGAACTGGCAGCTTCTTGAAGATAGAGGTAAACTATCTAAAGAAAGCCTACTTACAAAGCTTCAAGAAGTGGCTTTAAATCAAGATTCTAGGAATGTACTACAACCCACTACTTATCGCTCACATAGGGATCATAATAACAATATTACATTATTTACAGCATGCACAGAGGTATTTAAAAAATCATTCTTTCTGCACTCAAAATGTGACTGGTATGAGAAACAAGGGACATATCCTCTGACATGCCCTTCACAGTGGTTTGCAGAATATAGATGCAGTAAATGGCATAACACCATTGATAAATATAGACTATGAACAGAGTCTGTTGGTAAGGCACAATACTCAACATTTCTGAGCATGTGCATTGATGAGAAATTGAATTGGAAGAAACACATCAATGATCTGCTTAAACGGTTAGATTCAGTTACTTATGCTGTTAAGGTTATTGCAAATTTTTGTGATAAACATATCAGTACATTAGCCTACTATGCCTATTTTCAGGACTGATGGCCTTTGTAGTCTGGTCCCTTCAAGCCCCCACAAACCCAACAACCAACCCCATATTTTCATTCACTGCTTTCGTATGGATTCATATTTTAGAGCAATTCATCATTAAGAGAGAAACTATTCATTGCACAAAATCATTTGATCAGACTAATAGCTGGAGCCCACCCAAGACCACCTTGCAGGCATTTATTTAAGGAACTCAGGATACTCACAGTACCTTCGCAATACATACATCCTCTTATGAAATTTATCATTAATAATCCATCCCAATTCAAATATAACAGCAAAGTGCATAGCTACAACACCAGAAGAAAAGATGATCTTCACTATTCTGGATTAAATCTCACTTTGGCACAGAAAGGGGTGAACTATAGTGCCACAAAAATCTTTGGTTATTTGCCAAATAATATTAAAAGTCTGACAGGTAACCAACCAACATTTAAAATCAAATTAAAAGAATTTCTGAATAATAACTCCTTCTACTCATTAGATGAATTCTTAGATATGAAGTAGTAAACATTAATTATTTTGTGTAAAGAAAACTTAATGTTCCACACCATTACAAAATGTTGTATTCATGATCTGTGGAACAAGGATTAATGTGTATGTGTGTGTGACGTGTTTTTGGTGGTGCCATATTTTTGTCCACCCCCTGTAATTCTGCACACATATTGCGTTAAACGGACCATCACTACATATAAAAAGTAAAGCTGTCAACAAACTGTTGTAATGTGGACAGAACATGGTGATGCCAATGACATCTGGGACACCATGAATCACTTACCATCCCAGAGGTATGTAGCTGCCAACATAGCCAACCTGCCACAGATAACATTGATGCAACACTTTACCAGTCAGTGGCATATTCCTTCACTGCTAGGCAGCAAGCAAACAGTCTCCTGAGCATTATTTACACACACCAATTGGGCCAGCAGGCAGGATCAAGACGGCAGCCATAACCAAATGCTATTAGGCACCTGAACAACCGTTGTCATCATCAGCCGACCATCCACATAATGAGGACTAGAGTTCAGGACACTGCCCTGTCTAACCTACACACCATAGTCTTTGCCTACACTGTGCTGGTACTGCCAAACACAGTCACTATGACCTGCAGGAATTCTGTGCCAACTTTAGCTAGCTGCTGCCGCCACTCACCACGCAGAATCCTGTCAGTCTGTGTAACATTGAGAAACGTCTGCCACCATTATTGTACTAATATGAAGAGGTGAGTCAACGTCAGGCTGCGCTACCAGTGAAGGTTGATGTATGCTCCCGAAGCTTTAACAATAAAGCATATCATCGTGCAAAATGCCTCTATTGCAGCATTTGTCACTGGAGTTGGCAGAGCACCTCCATTATGGTCTTGCACTTACTAGATGAACCTATAACAAAACATGTTGCTCTTCTTTTGATCTTCTCTTCTCCTTTATCAATCCTGACTTTTATGAATTGGAGGAAGGTAATGGCATAGTAAATTCCCTTTACAAACATTGAAGACTTGTAGTGGGGATCAAGACAGTTCAGTTTAGTATAACAGGGTGTTTACCTGGACAAGGAAAAAAAAAATTCCCGAATTTTTCCCAGATTTACTGGTTAAAAATACACTTTCTCCCGGGTTACAGTATACTTTCCCTTATCAATCTTTTGAATGGTTATGGTTTTATACACGGGCATACAATTTCCCGGCACTTTAGAAAATGAAACTCAGGGAAAAAGACATGTTTTGGAAACATCTTTGATGTGCAGCAACAAGTACACTGCATATTTTCATATTACAAAAGTATACACTGGAATTACGCCAAACACCACATGTTACTTTCCGAATCATTGAAATCGAGATTTCGATGTGCTTTTGTAGGCCGTTCGTAGCTCATGTTACGTGATCTCGCCTGCCGATGACAGTGGATATTCAGAGCATAGGACACGTAATGTAGTCAGCCCACAGCAACATCACTGTTAAGTAGCACGAACACACAAACAGGGAAAGTTGATAGTTTAAATTAATATACATAGTGTTACTGCAAGAAAAGCAAAGTTTTCATATACAATGTTCTCAGGCTGCAAGAGAAGCTAAGCTTTCGCATATACTGGTGGTTTTTTTTTTTTTTTTTGTTTGTTTTTTTTTTTTTTTAAATGGCGCATCATCAAAGAGTTGATTTTTAAATGACAGTCAAATGCTCTGTGATTTAATAAATTCATGGTACATTCTTGCACATAATTCAACTTACGTAAAAGGATATTTACTTTGAAAGTAACGGTTTTCAAACCACTATTCGCAATATTTTCTTGTGAGCTGTTAGAAATAAGTTCGTTTCAGCAGTTGCCAGAAAGCGCAGATTACAGGCTACACCGCACTTGGGTAGCTATCATGACGTAGGAAGCCCGTATGTACATACGTGTAAAACACTGAAAGATCATAGATTACATAATAAAAGAAACAAGACATCAGAGGATAGTGCAAGAGCATTGCAATTTCATGAACAATATTAAAATGTGCACATTTAAAGTGCATACTTAAAGTGCACATTCGTATGTCCGGATCCCCAATGGAGTACCAGTAATGTATTGTACCATGTTTGGTTCTTTATTATGACATAATGTCATACGTGCTAGAAAATGAAAATGTGCACTTGAAATGCAGTGAACAGTTGAAATTAGACAGTACTGTGGAATTATACATTTTGTTTCAAATTGTTCCACAAGGCCATTAATGCTTGACTGTCAGAAAGGTGGAAATAAAATAAAATCTGAAACTAATGACGTATTTTAGCCTTCCGTAATTATGTGAATGTGTTTTAATTCACTTGATAGCTCCTGGCCACAGATATCCATTTTGTTTTCATTTGACGTGAGAGTAAACGAAGGGCAAACAGCAAAATCACTAAATGTAAACACAGGTCATGTGGAGACTACCCACTATAACTCAGATTGCTCTGTGCATCAGCCCCGGATGTTTACCAGGGCCCTAGAAATGATGGAAAGGCTCCGTCCCTGCCACAGCTGCAGTGGTCCACAACCCCACGACAACTACCGCAATCCACTTCACCCCTCCACCGCACCACACCGAACCCAGGGTTATTGTGCAGTTCAGCCCCCAGTGGACCCCCCAGGGAATGTCTCACACCAGACGAGTGTAACCCCTATGTTTGCGTGGTAAAGTAATGGTGGTGTACACGTACGTGAAGAACTTGTTTCCGCAGCCGACATAGCATAACTGAGGCGGAATAAGGGGAACCAGCCTGCATTCACCGAGACAGATGGAAAACTGCCTAAAAACCATCCACAGACTGGCCGGCTCACCGGACCCTGACACAAATCCACTGGCGGATTCGTGCCAGGGACCAGGCGCTCCTAGCCGTGCGGAAAGCCATGCATTAGACTGCACAGCCAACCGGGTGGGCCGAGGAAATGTAAGACATGTTATTTGGTCTTAAGTATGCCAAAGTGCAGTGCCATGCCTCTTTATAAAGCATTTTTCTAATGCACATCCAAACTATATTCAGGCGAGTGGAAACTGAAATGTTCTGTGGTGCCTCTCCTGCTCCCAGTCGGCCAGTTTGACAGCCTGCCTCTCTTTTTAAAAGTCTCGCAATTAATAGTGGATGGGATCATTTGTAATCGAGAGAACAAGAACTCTTCAGAAAATCTGAACTCTTTATTGCCTATTAGTTAATAACTTGCTGTTTTGTGTGACATAAAATTAAATATAGGATGTATAAAACCAATACTGGCAAGAGATAAGCAAGAAATTACACACTTCTTCAAACCTTAGCTCCTAGCATTTTTTTCTCTTTAATGTTGCTACAGCTTTGCATGTCCTGCTTTCCTTTCTGCGAAAGAATCTATTACCTCATCAAAAATCATCAAATGTTTTGCTACATGAAGAATCAAAATGTCATTATTTAATACTGAAAAAGGTGTTAATACAAATAATACCCAAGAGTGGTGTGGTTTCTCAATCTGATTACGTCTATTTTGTCACTGTCTGCTACATAAAACAAAATAGGCCTTTCTAAGATGTCAGCAATTTTGTAACACACCAAATAAACGAGACTGTTTTGGCACAAATTGCCATTTTTATAACACGGAAGAATATAATCCACGAAGTACCTATATCAAGTGCCTATTAGGCCCACTAAAAGCAAAAACCTTTATGTTAGGAAATAGTTTCACATTTCATTCATACGCACCAGCTTCTCAAGCATGAGATCAAAAGGTAGTATTCTGAAAGTTTTATATAAATTTGGAATCATCTTATTCTTCCACAATTTGCGTGATGTCCCCGTTTCTTCTCCTTCCTCGTTCTATCTTGTTATCACCAATTCTGTCAAAATTTGTTTGCCGATTAACTTCACTAACCCTGTCAGAATCAGAGGTTTAGTTATCCTGCAATTATTTTCCGGTTAGGCGTTATTATGTGTTCGAACAACATGTTTTCCTCGTTACTTCCAGAATAGAATTTACGCGTCTGCTAGCCGGAGACTGTACAACTGGTCCTTACTAGTGTAGCGATCCGACCAAACATTTTCTGTCAAAATTTAATTTTCTTGGATACACCGAGAAGATAATATCTAATCTTTCTCACCTGTTATTCATGTTATTCGTTTATTTCCATTCTGGTAGTCTGAATCTATGGATTTCGCTAGTAATTATAACAATGCTGATCATTCGCAAACCCAGTCAACCACATAATCAGACAGCGATTGGCATTCATCTGTTCGGCTTTTCTCCCTCAGCTCATATTGCCCTGCCCCCTTTTGTCCGCGGAAAGTTTATTTCTAGATGCAACAAGGATTTCCTAATAGACACATCACGTACACTATGCATGCTTTCAAAAGTCACCTAATGATTCATTCAGAAATCAACTTAAAATGTGTTCAAAAATATTCATAAACCAACAGGGAAATCATATGAATAATCAATAGACAAACATTCGCTGGATGCTAGGCGCTATATGAAACAAGTTTTCTTTCCCTCAAGAATATGAATTTGATGCCCCCTTTTCCTGGTAGCATCTAGCTGCTTGCTGCTACTGTTTGCACAGCCAACAGCCACATTCCTGTAGCCAGAAGCGGAAGAATCTACTACTCAAACATGACTCAACTGCGCATGCGCATGAGCCCGTGCGCAACTGCTAAAACAAATCAAATGTAAACAGCTGCAACTTCACGCTCATTGGAGGCAATTTGTTGTTATGAAGCACTGCATAGTCTTTCTAAAGCCTATGACACATTTTCAATTGGCAGAGACTTGCATGAGCACTGTGTGTGTCGTTGTTGTATATGGCGCATTTCCTTTGCAATTTAAGTTATTTTTGTTTTTTTCTCTCATTTATGTTTTATTGTTAAAGTATTATTCTGCAGTATCAGGATACAGTAATATCCTTTGTTAGAGTATCGGTTCTTACCAGACAAAATTACAAAAATTTAACTGAAAACTCAAGCAATGAAAAATTACTGGAACTCTAAAAATATTCTGAGTTTTTCCCGGTTTTCTCCCAGATGAAAAAATTCCCGGGTTTTTCCTGGATCTCCCGGTTGTCTCGCGTCGTATACACCCTGTATAAGAACTCACGTCTGGAAATGCAGTGTCCTCCTGCTACATGCAAAATACCACAACACACATTCAAATATCCTGCATGTCTGACACCATTGACTAGGGTTATTACATACGTAATTCACAGATTACCTGATATACCATGCCCACTACAGGGTTATTTACATTCAATTCAGTTGCCACAGCTCAATACCACATTTTTGCATGCATTCCAAGATCATTTGGATGAATGATTTGGGCAATAGCAGATATGTCATGGTGGCCCAACTGCTTGGCTTGCAGGTTCACCTGACTTAAACCTGGTAGACTACTACCTGGGGTGTCACATGAAATCCTTGATTTATGAGACACCTATGGCCTCCAAGAAACACCTATTGGCACGTGTTATGGCTTCGGTGTATAAAGGAGGACTATGGAATGATGATCATGTCTATCAGAACATAGTAAAAAGGTACTGTATTTGTATTGAAGCTGGTGCCCTATTTGTAAAAGGACCCTGACGACAACCAGCATGAGTCACAGAGCAATGTGTGTTGTGGTATTTTGTGTGTACTGGGAAAACAATGCAATTCCAGACATGAGTACCTATGGTAAATATAACGTCTTGGTCCCCACTACAAGTCCTCAAAGTTTGTAAAGGGAATTTAATTACACCCTGCATATGTTGTGTAAAGTAATGGACCTATGACATTCCCTTGGGGTATGCCTAAAGTTACTTTTGTTTCTGGACACTTCTCTCCATTGAGGATGACATGCTGTGTTCTATTTATCACAAATTCTTAAAGTCAATTACACAATTGGTCTGATATTCTGTGCACTTGTATTTTGTTCATTAGGCGATAATTCATAATAGCATCAAACACCTTGTAGAAGTCAAGGAAAATTGCATCTACCAGGGTATTGATGTCTACTGCTTTCTGGGTCTTGTGGATGAACAGAGTAAGCTCAGTTTCTCACAATCATTATTTTCAGAACACATGTTGATTCCTACATAGGAGATTTTCAGTCTCCAGAACTATACTACACAAGCATAAAACATGTTCCAAAATTCTACTACAGACCAACACCAGAAATATAGGCCTATAGTTTTCTACTACAGACCAACACCAGAGATATAGGCCTATAGTTTTCTGTGTCTGTTCAATGATCCTTCTTGAAAACAGCAATGACCTGTGCTTTTTTCCAATCATCAGGAACACTTCACTCCTCCACAGACTTACAGTTTCATATACACTATGTAGAATCGTATTGGTATCCGATCAGGCCCAGTGGCCTTTCTACTGCTGAGTGATTTCAGCTGCTTTTTCATCCCACAGTCACTTATTTTGATATCAGCATTTTCTTAATTTGTGTGATGGTTCTTAGGAGGTACGACAATGTGAGCTTTGTCTGCCAAACAGTTTTGGAAAAATGCATTTAGTATTTCCGCCTTTTCTCGTTTCATCCTCCATTCAATGCCACTGTGGTTATAGAATGTCTGAAGAGATGGCTTTGATCCATGTATTGATTTAACGTAAGACCAAAACTTCATAGAATTTTCATTAAAAACATCAGAGAGATATTACATATCTAATGAGCTATTTTTAACGTGAACATATTTGAAGTAATGGTAGTGCATTCCTGTGAAAGTAACAGTCTCAGTTAGCAGAGAAATTCTGAAAGTAGCTGCTCATGTTTTCTGCTTCCCTTTCCTCACTCCCCAGTCATGGTAAACTTTAAATGACTAATGTAGCATGACCTTACCCATCTTCTTCAACTGCAAAAGCCCAACAAGCAATTCATGGCAGTAGCTACTCACTGAACCTGATCGAATCACTACTGTAGTATATCCTTTGAATCTCCTTTTCTTATCCTGTAACACTATTACTCTGACACAAATTGTGATTATGGAAAAGTCTTGCTCACCCAATTCTTTCTTAAATGTGGCTCGTTTTAAGAAATCATCATCATACATAAACCATGGGACAAAATACAGAAATTGTGAAAAATAAATAACACACACCAGTATAATACATAACTGTGATACTGTATGTGCAATTATTTGTATATCTGTATTACATTTCTTTCCAAGTAATGTGAAAAAAGCTATTTCTTTATGTTTTATCATAAATAGCATATTTTATTGCTATTATAACTGACATCCTTTGTGTCTGTATATGTATGGATGGATGTGTGTGTGTGTGTGTGTGTGTGTGTGTGTGTGTGTGTGTGTGTGTGCATGCGCGCGAGTATATACCTATCCTTTTTTCCCCCTAAGGTAAGTCTTTCCGCTCCCAGGATTGGAATGACTCCTTACCCTCTCCCTTAAAACCCACATCCTTTCATTTTTCCTTCTCCTTCCCTCTTTCCTGACGAAGCAACTGCCGGTTGTAAAAGCTCGAAATTTTGTGTGTGTGCTGTGTGTTTTTTTTGTTGTGCCTGTCTACTGGCGCTTTCCTGCTTGGTAAGTCTTGGAATCTTTGTTTTTAATATATTTTTCCCATGTGGAAGTTTCTTTCTATTTTATTCACATCATGTAGTAAATATTTCTACCTACTGTGTTACTGTTATGCACACATCAAAAAAAAGTTTTGCATCACCCCGGTTCCCAGAACTCCTGAAGATAGACGTTGACTGTGGATATTGTATCACAGACACAGTCACTTTGACTGTTCTGAGATGCCACTAAACCCATCCAAAGATATAAACAAACACGCATGAGCAGCACCTATGAGACAGAGGGGGTTGGACAGCCAATCAGTTCCAGTCATTCCACCAGGAAGGGAGTACAGGGCTCATGTTGTCTGTAGTTCAACAATGCCTAGACAGTCAATAATGTGGTTCAATCACATCCGCATTGTTACTTTGTGCCAGGTATGGCTCTCGACAAGGAAGTGTCCTGGCATCTCGGACTGAACCGAAGTGCCCAAGGGCTAAAGGGCTACTACTGCAATGAATGACGGTTACCTACGGATTATGGCTTGGAGGAACCCTGACAGCAATGCCATCATGTTGAATAATACTTTTCATGCAGCCACAGGACGTCTTGTTACAACTCAAACTGTGCACAGTAGGCTGCATGAATGCACAACTCCACTCCAGAAGTCCATGGCGAGGTCTATCTTTGCAAACATGACACCATGCAGCATGGTTCAGATGGGCCCAACAACATGCCGAATGGACCACTCAGGATTGGCACCACATTCTCTTCGCCAATGAGTGTCGCATATCCCTTCAACCAGACAATCGTCAGAAATGTGTTTGGAGGCAACCCAGTCAGGCTGAATACCTTAGACACACTGTCCAGTAATGCAGCAAGGTAGAGGTTCCCTGCTGTCTTGGGGAGGCATTATGTGGGGACAACAAACACCGCTGGTGATCATGGAAGGCAACGTAACGGCTGTATGATACGTGAATACCATATTCTGACTGACATTGCAACCATATCAGCAGCATATTGGCAAGGCATTCATTTTCATGGATGACAATTCAAGCCCCCATCATGCACATCTTGTTAATGATTTCCTTCAGGATAACAACATTGCTCAACTAGAGTGGCCAGCACATTCTCCAGACATGAACCCTATCGAACATGCTTGGGATAGATTGAAAAGGGCTGTTTATGGACAGCGTGACCCACCAATCACTCTGATGGATCTACCCCAAATTGCCGTTGAGGAATGGAACAATTTGGACCAATAGTGCTTTGATGAACTTGTGAATAGTATGCCCTGATGAATACAGGCATGCATCAATGCAAGAGAACATGCTACTGGCTATTAGAGATACTGGTGTGTACAACAATTTCTGAAGGTCTCGGTGTATGGTGATATAACATGTAATGTGTGGTTTTCATGAATGATAAAAAGGGTGGAAATGATGTTTATGTTGCTCTCTATTCCAATTTTTTGAACAGGTTCCAGAACTCTAAGAACCAGGTGATGCGAAACTTTTTTTGATGCGTGTATTTCAACACACGTTTTATTGTCATTTAACTTTTAACAGTGTCATTGTTATATTTCAATGCACATTTTATTGTCTTTTAACTTTTATCCAACAACAGAATTTAAATACCTTCTTTCATACAAGATATTACATCATTTTGCAGAGAAATTAATCTTAGTACATTTAGCAGTCAAAGTGAGTTGGCTCTGTTTAATGCTTGGATTAGTTTACTTCTTTGACAATTTAATATGCTACAGCCTGTTTGACATTTGCAGTCATTGAACTGACAACTGTACCACCATATGCAGTCTTTATGAAACAAGTCCAAGTGGTCAGTGTGCTGAGCCTAAAACTTGATCTGCGCATAAGTACTGGAATAATTGTGCATACAGTGTTTGTCACGATCATACATTGAACTAGTACTTACATATTTTTTCTTAATTTATGTACATTTTCCCACAGCTTATGCTAATTATGATTTTTCGAAATGCATAACATTTAATAAATAAATGTACGATCATGACTTTCCCATAATGGCAATCTGTCTCATCTATCTCTACTAAGGGAGAATTTCTCAATCACGTAATGATAGTATCACTGCTGGGCCATTTATTTGGTAACAAATTCCCTTCCCAAAATATTCAGAGCAGTTCTCTTTTGAGTATGTATAACAATTTTAAATGGTGAAGATAAGGAAACTGAGTATGATAAGAATGTTCACAACGCAAATAATGATCTAACAAGTAATTGAAAGGATTCATACACATATGGATGTCACCCCTCCACATCTTCTTGCTTGGTCTGACAGCTTTGTTTTCTTCTTCTTTTTCCAAAATCTCTTCATAATTAAATGTGTTGTTTACTTGCATTTCTCTGCTGAACATTTTCCAATGGTTTTTTAGGTGCCTCTATGAATGTGTGATTTACAAAGCAACTCAGATTCCAAAGGCTTTATTTTATCTGATAGTATCTTCTGTAGTGCTCATTTCTTGTAAGCCCTGCTTCATTTCTACTAACCAAGTAAGGTTTACCGTTTTTGAATTATTATATTAAGGAGTGTAATAGTTAATCTAGAGTTACCCATTCTGCAGATGCGACCTCTGAAGTTCAAGTATCTCCTTGCATCAGTGAGCTTGTCTGTTGCCGTGTGAGGGTCTGCTGTTTTTCTTTTAATCAATATGCTATTTATATTAATGAAACTTTGGCCACAGGGCTTAGTCTGGCCTGTCCAACCAGTTAGTTTGTCTGTTTGAATTAGAATAAATAAAACACAATTGCTGTAAATTACAGAAATTGAAAGGAATTTTAATCTTCCAGTCAAAAAGCTACTACAGTACGTCTTGCTATTTTGTCAAAAACAGACATTCTTGCCCATGGTTGTGTACAAAATATAGGTTCGCTCATACAGAGAAGACAACAGCAACCAGCCACTTTTTACAATGCTATTTTTTTTTTTTTTTTAAATAGTGCCATTACCGATTTCAAACCAAAAGGTTCATCCAGATAGCTGTTGTCTTCTCTATAAGAATCAACCTATATTATTCAGTGAAAGTATAACGAGCTGGGGGGGGGGGGGGGGTGAGGGGGGGGGGGGGGGAGGGAGAGGGAGAGAGAGAGGGAGAGAGAGAGAGAGAGAGAGAGAGAGAGAGAGAGAGAGAGAGAGAATAAGCTTGACTGTCTATCAATAAGTAAGGTACATAACGACAAAACACGAATGACAGTTCTCTAACAGTTACGACACAGAGAAAACATAAAAAGTACATTGCAAAACCCAAAGAATAAATAAGGGCAGCAATGATGCCAAAATGCAGTGGTCCTGGTGGCTGGCTTGAGAACTGAATGGATAGTGCAAAAACAAACACTTGAGGCACAACATGTGTCAAACACTTGCCTACTGCACTGGCGGCAGTCATGATCACTACACTGTCTACATCTACATCAATAGTCTGCAATCCACCTTACAGCATGTGGCAGGGGTACCCCTTACCAGTACTAGTCATTTCATTTATAATTCCACTCATAAATGAAACGATGGAAAAGCAATTGTATATGTGCCTCCATATTAACCCTAATTTCTCGTATCTTATATTCATGGTCCTTACACGCAATGTATGCTTGAGGCAACAGAATCATTCTACACTCACCTTCAAATACTGGTTCTTTAAATTTTTTCAATAGTGTTCCTTGAAAAGAATGTCACCTTCCCTCCACAGATTCCCATTTGAGTTCCTGAAGCATCTGCCTAACACTTGCATGCTGTTAGAACTTACCAGCAAGTAATCTAGCAGCCTGCCACTGAATTGTTTTTATGTCTTCCTTTAATCCGATCTGGTACAGATCCCAAACACTTGAGCAGTGCTCAACAATAGGTTTCACTAGCATCCTATATGCATCCTTTACACATGGACCACACTTTCCTAAAATTCTCCAAATACAATGAAGTCGACCATTCGACTTTCCTACTACAATTCTCAGTTGCTCATTCCATTTCATACTGCTTTGCAATGTTACATCCAGGTAAATAATGATGTGACTGTGTCAAGCAGGACAATGCTGTATGCAAACTTCACAGGTTTATTTTTCCTACTCGTCCAACATCAACTTACTATTTTCTATTTTTACAGTTAGCTGTCATTCTTCACACCATCTGGAAATGTTGTCCAAGTCATCTTGTACCTCCTAGAGTCACACAACAATGACACATTACCGCACACCACAGCATCATCAGCAAACAACTGCAGATTGCTGCCCACCCTGTCTGCCAAATCATTTATGTACATAGAGAATAACAGCGGTCATGTCACACTTTCCTGGGCACTCCTGACAATACCCTTATCTCCAACTAACCTTTGCTGTCAAGGACAACATACTGGGTTCTACAGCTTAAGAAGTCTTGAAGCCACTCACATATCTGTGAACCTATTCCATATGCTCATACCTTCTTTAACGCACCGCAATGGGGCACTGCGTCAAATTCTTTCCAGAAATCTAGAAGTAAGGAATCTGTCTGTTGCCCTTCATCCATAATTTGCAGTATAATTTGCAAGAAATGAGTGATGCTTTTTAAAACTATGTTTATTTGTGGACATAAGCTTCTCTGCCTCAAGAAAATTTCTTCTATCTGAACTGGGAGTATGTTCAAGGATTCTGCAGCAAACCAATGTTACAGTTTTTAAAAACAAAGATGACGTGACTTACACAATGAAAGCACTGGCAGGTCAATAGACACACAAACAAACACAAACACACACACAAAATTCAAGCTTCGTCAGGAAAGAGGGAAGGAGAGGGAAAGACGAAAGGATGTGGGTTTTAAGGGAGAGGGTAAGGAGTCATTGCAATCCTGGGAGCGGAAAGACTTACCTTAGGGAGAAAAAGGGGCAGGTATACACTCACGGACACACATATCCATCCGCACATACACAGACACAATCAGACATTTGTAAAGGCAAAGAGTTTGGGCACAGATGTCAGTCGAGGCAGAAGTACAGAGGCAAAGATGTTGTTGAAAGACAGGTGAGGTATGAGTGGCGGCAACTTGAAATTAGCGGAGGTTGAGGCCTGGCGGATAACTGAAGGGCAAGTTTCCATCTCCGGGAGTTCTGACAGGTTGGTGTTAGTGGGAAGTATCCAGATAACCCGGATGGTGTATCACTGTGCCAAGATGTGCTGGCCGTGCACCAAGGCATGTTTAGCCACAGGGTGATCCTCATTACCAACATACACTGTCTGCCTGTGTCCATTCATGCAAATGGACAGTTTGTTGCTGGTCATTCCCACATAGAAAGCTTCACAGTGTAGGCAGGTCAGTTGGT
Source organism: Schistocerca gregaria (assembly GCF_023897955.1). Lineage (NCBI taxonomy): Eukaryota > Metazoa > Arthropoda > Insecta > Orthoptera > Acrididae > Schistocerca > Schistocerca gregaria. Next base: position 797,450,178 of record NC_064921.1, on the reverse strand, counting down.
AAATCACGTGGGTGCTTTCACACGTGGCTCTGCCTTTGATCGTGTACACCTTCCGGATTACAGGACTGGAGTAGGTGGTGGTGGGAGGATGCATGGGACAGGTTTTACACCAGGGGCGGTTACAAGGGTAGGAGACAGAGGGTAGAGAAGGTGGTTTGGGGATTTCATTGGGATGAAATTGGTAACAGTTTTATGAATCACACATTTACGTAGGACCAGAATTTTCTCAGGTTTCCTGTTAGATCTTTTGGTAAGGTATGACATTGGTAACAGTTTTATGAATCACACATTTACGTAGGACCAGAATTTTCTCAGGTTTCCTGTCAGATCTTTTGGTAAGGTATGACATTGGTAACAGTTTTATGAATCACACATAGATCTCTTCAAAGATGCACGAAATTCTACTAACCTTCAGTTGTCATCATTTATGCATTCTGTTTTGAACCGAGAGTGCAGCAGCCTCGGCTTCCTCAACAGTTTCCGAATCTTGTTAGTAAACCATGCTGGGTCTTTTCCATCCTTCATTAACTTGTCACGCTGAGTAATTGGGTTTCTAATGGCTATTCGTGTCTTTCCTGCACGATATTTCAACTGCATGACTCACAGTCTTCTTCAGGTGCTGTCTGATACTGTTTCCAGTGTGGAATGAGTCTGGTATTTATACCTATGTTGTCACAGTCTGCAGACGGAACACCTATCACAACATACACATAAATACCGGACTTGATCCACACCAAAATCAGTATCAGACAGCACCTGAAGAAGACTGTAAGTCATGCAATTGAAATATTATGCAGGAAGGACATGAATAACTGGCAGAAACCTGATTATTCAATGTGACAACACCTCACCAGGAAAGTCTGTATAATTATTTAATTCACTTAATTAGGCACATAATTCTCTGGACCATGATTTAAAATCTCCTTAAACTTTGCCCATAATTCCCCTACATCCATGTTGCTGGAACTAAGTGGTGTCAATTCACTGATGCTAACAACTGCCTATCTTCTTTTTCTAAAAGAAATACTCGCCTGGCCTTGTAGGCCAATTTATTAACTTTCATAATCAGAGTTACCCTAAATACATCATGATCACTAATCCCTGTCTCTCTACTAACTCTATGCTGATGCTGTCAATAACATCCAGCTTATTTGTAGCTACTAGGCCTATGATATTTCTTTTGTGTGTGGGCTGCCAAACTAGTTGCTCAAGACAATTTTCAGAAAACGCGTTCAAAAGCTGCCTTAGCAGAAATGGAACACCATCCAGGAAGCACTCCAGGAAGGGGATGCATCGACCAGATCTCATGGTCCATTGCCTTCCTGGAGCAGACATTGTGAGTGGTGCTGCCACACTAGTTGCTTTGGCTGGGCCAGATGCAGTGTGAGGCTGTGTCCGCCGACCATCAGTGGGAGGCAGCTCATTGACACTGTATGCCGGCACAACCCTGTGTAATGAAATTATGTGGTGCTTGCCATTGCCCAGAATGTCAGGGGTGCAATCTTCCCTCTTGATAACATTATGCAACCAGGTCTATGGTGGTTTTAGAGCCAGTCTGACACCATCAAAACATATCATCATATGTGTAGACTTACTGAAGTCTTTGTGAACAAATGTGAAAACAGTTCCATGTCTGGACAGCTGTGGAGGTCAGATTTTCTTGATGTGATCTTTAAGGCAACCGACGAAGGCAGATGTTACAAACTTCAGAGCCAAATATACAAATTCTCACTGGCAGTTGCAGCATCTCACCATACACCAGTTCTGCAGATGAATCATTTAGATCAGGCTTGTATGTATTCCACTGGTCAAGGAGAACCATCAGCAGAAGCTCTGTCCACCCGGCAATGTGGCATACCAGAGCTGCTTTTAGTGTTTCATGTCAACACTCTCTCATTCCATTGCTGACCAGGTGGCAGCTGGTCGTTTTGTGATGATTCATGCCACAGAATGTTTCAACAATTCCAATTCGAACTGCTTGCCATGATTTGTTGCAATGTGCAAAGGACAGCCAAAACATGATACCTAGTATAGCATGAAGGCATGCTCCAAAGTTTCCACAAAGTTGCTGTCCACAGTTGCCACTTCTCGCGAATGGGTGAACAGGTCAATCACTGTCACCAGATACCGCTGACTCTTGAAAGGCAGTAGTGGTCCTACGAAGTCCATGTGCACATAATGTGAAATGCTTAGTAGTGTTAGGGAAGTTGCCAATTGGCACATGTATGTGACAGTTGACATTGCAACATTGACATTCTATGCAACATCACGTCCACCCAAGACAGTCTTCATTCCTGGCCACACACAGCTACCTATGACAAGGTGTAATATAGAGCATGCTCTGGGTTGACACACATGTAACAATTCGAAGGTCTTGGTTGGTGAAGACTGTCAACTCATGGACTACTTGCTGAGGTCGAAAGTATGTGTCTGCCTTGTGTATCATTAATAGTTTGCGCTCATAAGTGCTCCACTTCTGTTGAGATGTTGAAAGTTTCTGCAATAAAAAGGGTTGTTGTGTTGCTGCAACACAGTGCCCACCACCATCAGGCTTGTATCTACCACCAATGCTAAAAGCACATTTGGCTCAGGGTGCACCAACTATGCAGCATCCGCTATCACTTGTTTCACTTGTTAGAATGCAACAGACATGCAAACTGTCCCAGTTATTGTTGTGTTCCTTTGCATTTTGGACTTGCAAGCACTGTTGTTAATAGTTGTTAGATTTCTGCGACCCATGGTAGATGTCAATGAAAAAAATTTAGCATCCCTAAAAATCATCACAGTGCCTTAACTGTGGAAGGCTGGGGGTTCGTCAGAATGTCTTTCACTTTTCCAGGTAGTGGTATGGAGCCTGGCATGGTAATGTGGTGGCCAAGAAAATCGACTTGTGGTTGACCGAATACACATTTTGTTGTGTTCAGTACTGCGCCATACTCATCCAGCAACTTCAAAACTTCAGATGTTGGTGAAGCGGAAAATACCAAGTTGTCAACGAGGTAGGTGTAGAAGAATAAGACGCTGTACAACATAGTGTCAATAAATCTCTGCCATGTCTGCATAACATTCCTGAGGCTGAACACCATGAAATTGTTCTTGAAGAGATTTAACTGTGTAATTAGGGCTGTCTTAAGGATGTGCTGCTCAGCCACATGAATCTGTGTGTATGCCTTGTCACAGTCCAAAATGCTGTAAGGCAAGCACCACTCAATGCATAGTTTTAACCACAGAGTAATGGCAACAGATAATATCTGACACTGTAGAGTCATTAAGCACTCTATAGTCACCGTGTGCATTCCATGCATCATACTTCTTTGACACTACATGCAGCAGTAAAAATCAAGGACTACTGGACAGTTGCGTGATACCCTCTCAAGTCATGCTGTCATATTCTGCATTTGCAACTGCTAAGTGATCCAGAGCTAATAGCTGTGACCTACAAAGTAACAGGGCTCCCTCAGTAGTCTTTATATGTGCAAGGTGTTATGCTTCACATCTATAGGCACACATGACAGTCTTGTCAGTGCCAGGAAATCTCGAAGCAGTGTTGCATACTCACTGTCAGCAGCTTCTATTACCTTTGCAGTCTGTTCATGCAGCTTCTATTATCTTGGTGGACTGGATGGTGGTGTGCCTCCAAAATCCAGTGGCTGTGAGTCCAGTGATGTGGTCACCCAGGTGTGTGTTGGTGATGTCAGACAACATATTGTAGTGTGACTATAAACTCAGTGACAACCACAATTGTGAAATTTCACATGAACATATGGTACAGGCCTACGTTCAGCTTGAAATGTTGCGTGTCACACATTGCGATCAAAGAGTTGTTTGAGGCTGTAAGGCAGAATGACATTTGTGGTCTACACCAGTGTAGCATCCACTGTGGGAAGATACACAAATCAGAGCCTGTGTCAATCAGAAATTTCCGCCCAGTATGCCAGTCACTTCCAGATGCTGTGACTCAGAATGTAAATCAGATGAAGCATCTACATCTGACTGCTGGTGGCATTTGGGTACGCACAAAGTTTGGTACAACGACTTGCTTTACCGCCAAAACTGCCTCGGAACCAACACACCTCCCGCTGTGTTTCTGTCCCAGGCGTAGTGGAGGTGGTCGATAATCTGCTGTGTGAGAACTTCTGGAATCTGGTTTGTGTGTGTGTGTGTGTGTGTGTGTGTGTGTGTGTGTGTGTGTGTGTGTGTAAAAACTCAAATTCAAAATACAAAAGCTGGGTTATTTTGAAACCTCTTTCTTACATGCCTATTTGCTGCTTAATATCTCCACTATATAATTCATCACAAAGAAAAAAGTTATCTCTTACTACACACATTGCCAACACGAGACTTACCTGCAGAATTCCAGTTTAGTGATTCATGTGCCTCAGAAATCAACGAGTCAATACGTTCAATGTCATCAACAACCAAATCAAATTCAACTGGATGGCTGCATTGCCTAATCTGGTTGTACCTGGATGAGAAAAGATATGTAGGATGTAGGCAGCATATATCATAAGATTTAACACATTCACAAATAACATGTAAACTCTACAATTTTGTGTATATCTTTTTCTGGTACTACACGTGTAACTGGTGATCACTGGTGATGAAGTATGGTCCTCGCAGCATATATACAGACATATACATGATATCCTAGGAGGAATGGCCAATATCCATTTTGAATAGAATGATCATTCCTGTTGTATCCACGAATGTTGTGAATATCTCCTGGGACATGCCATATAGGAGCAAACATACAAGAGGTTTTTTAAATTACAGTGACTGACATATATATCTAAAAACAAAGATGATGTGACTTACCAAACGAAAGTGCTGGCAGGTCGATAGACACACAAACAAACACAAACATACACAAAAAATTCAAGCTTTCACAACGAACAGTTGCTTCATCAGGAAAGAGGGAAGGAGAGGAAAAGACGAAAGGATGTGGGTTTTAAGGGAGATGGTAAGGAGTCATTCCAATCCCAGGAGCGCAAAGACTTACCTTAGGGAGAAAAAAGGCCTTTACAAATGTCTGCTTGTGCCTGTGTATGTGCAGATGGATATGTGTGTGTGTGTGTGTGTGTGTGTGTGTGAGCGCGAGTGTATACCTGTCCTTTTTTTCCCATAAGGTTCGATCCAATGGCCAGCTTCACACATCAGTCCACATCAAACCCACCAAACAAGCAACAGTACCTCCATTATGATTGCTGCCACCGATTCCACATCAAACGGTCCCTTCCCTACAGCCTAGGTCTTCATGGCAAACGAATCTGCTACAGTCCAGAATCCCTGAACCATTACACCAACAACCTGAAAACAGCTTTCGCATCCCGCATCTACCCTCCCGACCTGGTACAGAAGCAAATAACCAGTCACTTCCTCATCCCCTCAAACCCAAAACCTCCCACAAAAGAACCACAAAAGTGCCCCACTTGTGACAGGATACTTTCCAGGACTGGATCAGACTCTGAATGTGGCTCTCCAGCAGGGATACGACTTCCCCAAATCCTGCCATTAAATGAGATCTATTCTTCATGAAATCTTCCCCACTCCACCAAGAGTGTCTTTCCGCCATCCACCTAACCTTTGTAACCTCTTAGTTCATCCCTATGAAATCCCCAAAGCACCTTCCCTACCCTCTGGCTCCTACCCTTGTAACTGCCCCCGGTGTAAAACCTGTCCCATGCACCCTCCCACCACCACCGACTACAGTCCTGTAACCTGGAAGGTGTACACGATCAAAGGCAGAGCCACGTGTGAAAGCACCCACGTGATTTACCAACTGACCTGCCTACACTGTGAAGCTTTCTATGTGGGAATGACCAGCAACAAACTGTCCATTGACATGAATGGACACAGGCAGACAGTGTCTGTTGGTAATGAGGATCACCCTGTGGCTAAACATGCCTTGATGCACGGCCAGCACATCTTGGCACAGTGTTACACCGTCCGAGTTATCTGGATACTTCCCACCAACACCAACCTATCCGAACTCCGGAGATGGGAACTTGCCCTTCAGTATATCCTCTCTTCTCGATTTCCGCCAGGCCTCAACCTCCGTTAATTTCAAGTTGCCGCCGCTCATACCTCACCTGTCTTTCAACAACTTCTTTGCCTCTGCACTTCCGCCTCGACTGACATCACTGCCCTTACTCTTTGCCTTTAAATATGTCTGCTTGTGTCTGTGTATGTGCGGATGGATATATGTGTGTGTGTGTGTGTGTGTGTGTGTGCGCGAGTGTACACCTGTCCTTTTTTTCCCTAAGGGAAGTCTTTCCGCTCCCGGGATTGGAATGACTCCTTACCCTCTACCTTAAAACCCACATCCTTTCGTCTTTCCCTCTCCTTCCTGAAGAAGCAACCATCGGTTGCGAAAGCTAGTAACTCTGTGTGTGTGTTTGTGTGTTTTGTTCATGTGCCTGTCTGCCGGCGCTTTCCCGCTTGGTAAGTCTTGGAATCTTTGTTTTTAATATATATATGTGGGGTTGTTGGTACCCCCATCAGGCGCCTACCGGGGTGGTGGATAGGGTAAAGCTTCCTAGATATAGGTGGTACTGGGGAAATGAAATACCCAAGGCAGACCAAAAACCAAAAAACCCAGTGGTGTCTGTTCAACATCTGGCGGCCAGTGGTTAGCGTCTGTTCCTCTAGTTGAGGCGGCTGCACAAAATCTTCTCAAACTCAAAAATCGAGTCGTATACCTGTGGTCTCAACAGAGATCACCACAAAAACTAAAATTCAACTTGAACGCATGATGGAAAAGACGACCACAGAGTCACTACCCCAGGCACCACTTGATGGACTGGATTCACCTGATCATCGGATTCTGGGGGATCAGGGACACCATGTGGAGAAGAATCGGAGCTTCTCAAAAACTCCTCACACTCTCAAAATGAAACGTAAAAATTTTATTAGTACAATTAATGTGAACACCCTCACTAAAACAGGCAAATTACAGCAACTTACCAACGCAATGGGAAAATTTAACCTGAAAATCACTGCACTGCAAGAGACAAGATTCACAGATGAAGGACACTTTAACACGGAGAATTACAGGATCTACAAGGGCAAACCTGCCAAAAAAGTAAGAGACAAACTACCACTTTTCGGAACAGGACTCGCCGTACACAGTTCCGTACTCGACTCAGTTATTGACTTCACGTCTCCCAATTTAAAGAGTCTCCCTGTTATCAGTAAAATCAGCTAATAAAGCATACACTCTGATCAATGTGCACGCCCCCACAAATCACCACAGTAAAATCTACCCAGAAACAGTGGACAATTTCTGGGAAACACTAGAAGAAACAACAAATAAAGTACCTAGGCACCATGTGAAAATCTTAGTACGCAATTTTAACACAGAATTAGGGAAGGAAAAAAAATTCAGAGATACCACCAGACCCCACACCAAACACAAACGTACCAACAAGAATAGTGAAAAACTAATCGATTTCTGCAGAAACTTTGGACTTAAAATAATGAGTACCCAGTTTCAAAAACCTGCACATAAATTAACCACATGGAGATCACCCTGTCTTAGACAGGGTGAATACCAAATAGACCATGTCGCAATTTCCAAAGAAAACATAAAAGAAATTCGAAACATCAGAATCCACAAAGGTGTCTTTGAATCAGATCATCATCTTCTCCAAATAAAAACAAAATTCCAACCCAACAGAATTCTAAAAAGGCCACCCAAAAGTACCAAACCAGATCTGGAATAACTGCAACTCAACAAAGATAATCCTGAAAAAACAACACACTGGAAGAAACTAACAGAGAAAATTCAGGAAGCTCTTAAATTAGAACAACCCCTTAGTATCAGGAAACATCACTGGTGGAATGCAACCTGTGATGAGGCAGTCGACAACCGAATAACTGCATGGAAAAAATTTAGCAGTCACAAAACTGAAGAAAACTGAGAGAACTTTATTAAAACCCAAAAACAGACCTCAAAAATAATTAGAAAAGAAAAATGGGGATATGACAACAACAGACTCTCTGAAATCCAGCAGGATTTCATCGAAAATAATACAAGAAATTTTTATAAGACTTACAGGGATACCAAGCACCTAGCTTGTGCTTCAAGAAACCCGATGGCTCTTTGGAAACCAATACGAAAAATAACTGCAAAGTCTTAGCCCAATATTTCAGTTCCCTCCTCAACTGCGAACCACCCCAAGAAAAACATGTCTTCTCTTCCTCAGTATTCACACACCCAGACTCACATGCCCCGGATCTTGAAGAAATTATGGAGATAGTCAAGCAGCTCAAAAATAACAAAGCACCAGGAGAAGATGGGATCATTGCTGAGTTCTGGAAACTAAACTATCCTATGCTTATGCAGAAATTACACCATATAATGTCAGACATATGGATAACGGAGCAGATACCAAAGGACTGGAAATGCGCTCTAATTCACCCGTTACACAAAAAGGGCGACAAGACAGACATGAACAGTTACAGAGGAATTTCCCTGTTCCCAGTCGCTTACAAAATCCTTTCCAAAGCGCTTTTAAACAGGATAGAATCCCAAGCAGATACACTAATTGGTGAATACCAGGCCGGATTCAGAAAAGGGCGCTCATGTGCGGAACAGATCTGGTGCTTAAAGACAATATTACAAATGAGGAAATGCAGAAACCACCTTCCCTACCCTCTGGCTCTTACCCTTGTAACCGACCCCAGTGTAAAACCTGTCATATGTACCCTCCCACCACCAACTACTCCAGTCCTGTAACCCGGAAGGTGTACACGATCAAAGGCAGAGCCACGTGTGAAAGCACCCATGTGATTTACCAACTGACCTGCCTACACTGTGACACTTTCTATGTGGGAATGACTAGCAACAAACTGTCCATTTGCATGAATGGACACAGACAGACGGTGTTTGTTGGTAATGAGGATCACCCTGTGGCTAAACATGCCTTGGTGCACGGCCAGCACATCTTGGCACAGTGTTACACTGTCCGGGTTATCTGGATACTTCCCACCAACACCAACCTATCCGAAATCCGGAGATGGGAACTTGCCCTTCAGTATATCCTCTCTTCTCGGTATCCGCCAGGCCTCAACCTTCGCTAATTTCACGTTGCTGCCACTCATACCTCACCTGTCTTTCAACAACATCTTTGCCTCTGTACTTCTGCCTCGACTGACATCTCTGCCCAAACTCTTTGCATTTACAAATGTCTGCTAGTGTCTGTGTATGTGCAGGTGGATATGTGTGAGTGTATACCTGTCCTTTTTTCCCCCTAAGGTGAGTCTTTCCGCTCCCAGGATTGGAATGACTCCTTACCTTTTCCCTTAAAACCCACATCCTTTCGTCTTTCCCTCTCCTTCCCTCTTTCCTGAAGAAGCAGCCGTTGGTTGCGAAAGCTTGAATTTTGTGTGTATGTTTGTGTTTGTCTGCCAGCGCTTTTGTTTGGTAAGTCACATCATCTTTGTTTTTAGATATATTTTTCCCATGTGGAATGTTTCCCTCTATTATATGGAATGAAATACTTTTCCACTATAGGAGTAAACAGAAATCTTTTCGATGTATCAAGCTCCATGTGAAATATATTCCTGTCTTTTAATTCACTGTAAATGTTTAAATCCATATCCTTTGATGTTTTGGCATAGGGTTTTAAACAGCATGCGGAAAGTTTAGAATTCTCTCTGTGATAAGTGCTACAACTGTGGTGAAAAATGAAAGTTTCAAGTGTATGTTTTTTTCTATGTAAGAAAATCAAGACATCACAAATATGCAGGAAATGAAAATTTGGCAAAACATATGTTCCATCTTATTTTCTTTTGCAATACTAGTACCCATGTGACATCTGTTGAGTTCTCCCAAAGATTGTGCCATAATGAAGACTTAAAATAAAAGTGATACACTATCTTTCTGGTGTCTGTGTTTGTGGCACCTGAGAAAATACACATTGAAAATGCTAAACTATTCAATTTACTTGCTATCTTTTCACATGAATAGCCACCGACAAAATGTGCCCAAGAGAACGCTGGATGACCCAGTTGCTGAACAGGCACCCCAACACACAATATGCTTCATTTCAATGACTGCTTCACAGCTTGTTCCATCTGGCTGCTTCCTACCAAGACCAGAATTTCTGAATTGTTCAGGTGGGAACTCTCACTGCAATATATTCTAAGTTCCTTGATACCCCCCCCTTAGCCACAGCTTTTGCTAACCCCTGTCCTTCACCCATATATCCCCTTCCCCACTCCCATCCCAGCATTACACAGCCTTCTATTTCATCAATGCACCCCCGAGTCTATTTCCTCTATACTACTTCTCTCCTTTTCCACTCCCACCCCTTTCCCTCAAATCTTTTGACACACCCTTCCCCAACCGCTGTCCTTCATCCTCCCAGCCCTAGCTTCCTCCTTACTCCACCACTTACAGATTGTTTCTCCCATCAGTCACAGTTGCTTGCAGTCCAGCCTCAGTGACCAGAGACAGTGGTCATGTGTATGTGAGATGTTCTTGTGTGAATGTGCATGTGTTTTCTGCTTTAGAAGAAGACCTTTTAACCAAAAGCTCAAATGTATAGTAGTCTTTTTATTCTGCCTGTCTGCGACTCAGCATCTCCACACCATTATTAAATACTGAGAATACATCTAACAGGTTGCCTGGTCACCAAGGGATCTCAATAAAATTGGAGTTGTGCCGCTGTATCACCTCTGACAAAGCTGGGAGTTATCTACAGGAGTTTAATTTAATTAAAGATGCCCAAAATTTAGAATTGTTTAGATTTAAGTTGTATCACAAATCCTGGGAGTGTTCAATGAGGATAATACTAATAAGCAGGCAAAATTATTTCTGGGCACTGTGGCCCATTATTTTAATATTGCCTTTCTCCTTAAAAGACTAGTAACTTTTCTAGCACAAATTAATCAGTTTTAAAGGCCTGATTACAAGTGGAATAATCAGCTCTTTTCCCATGAAAAGAAAACTGTATGCAGAAAGCAAAGATAGGAATTATTCCAGGTTTTATATATTTAAAACAAATACAAAAGATACTTAGACAACTCATAAGGGTGAGAAAAATACAAACAATAACTGTATAAAAAATTCTAACAATATATATATAAGGCAGTCTGGGATGTTGTTACAGGGACCCTTGGAACTTGAGGTTTTAAAGAAGGTCCAAATGATCTAGTACATGGGTGGGCAACCAGGGGGCCATGAGTTGGATCTGCCCTGTGACTGGTCTCAACTCAGACTGTGGAAAAAATCTGCAGGAGAGAGAGTGATGTGCTTGCATTGTATTCCATCCAGGAAGCATTTTAGCATATTTCTATGATTTGTCGTCATCAACAATATTTTTAAACATGTATTTAAAAAATATGTGTTAATAGTGTTTGTGGATGTCATCACACTAAATTCCAAACACTCGAGTGGTCTGACTGTAACCAAAAATTTCTAAGTTACTCCTAATTGCTTGTTGACTGAATCTGCCTCTCTCATTGCTGTATTTGGTTTTTCCCTCCTTTCTCATATTTACATTAGCAAATAATTCTTGTCTGTTGTGCATTTATTAGAACAGTGTAACCATTGAAACTGATGTAATTCATAATCAATTAGCTGCAGCCAGTTGCTTCTATAGGCATTTATTTTTCCATGATGACATTGCCAGATTCCTGGCATTCCATCTTCAGTGAACATTGTTTCTTTATCAACGGTGTTGCAAAATTTTGCAACAGAAGTTTCAAGACAGCTATTGTAAAATATCATAAGTGAAAAATCAATGTTCACATCACGTAAATAAATGTAAACATCTGAAGATGGGGTGAATATAAAATAAATGTAATAAAAAAATGTGTTTTGAGGCATAATTTGTTGGCATGGCATGTCAAGAAATGGGTACCACAAATGTTGGTGCATCGCCCAATATATATGGAAATGGACACAATAGGTTTGACTTTACGTGCTAGGAGCATTGCTGTAGTGACACATGATGAGGCAGCCCGTGAGCCTAAGTAGGTATATAATCAGGCCCACAGGTCACCAAAAGGCGACGATCCTTGATATAACTAAAACTAAATGGAACTAAAATATGAGATGCAAAGAAGATAAGTAAATCTCTTAACAAGCATTTTTCAAGTAATGCTTTTAATATTTCATCACAGATTATTTCACAGGCACTGACTTTTCCCACTGAGTTTAAAAAATCAAGCACGTCAATGTTTCTAACTCCAGTACCTCAAGAAGAAGTGCTGAAAATTATCAGTGGCAGTAGCAATCAGCTTATATTCATCTAGTATTGATGGCATGTCCTTTGTGTTACTAAAAAATTGCTCTACTAATTATAATTCCACTTTGTGATATAATTAATAGTTCCCTAATTACAGGCTGTTTCCAGATGTTTTCAAAATTACTGAATTTATTCCTCTTTTCAAAAAAGGAGACAAGTATGGCATTAACAATTCTTGACCAATCTCCGTTCCTTCTGCCTTATCAAAAATTCTGCAAAAAAGTAATGTACTGACATGTAATGTTATGAATATTCTTTAAAAGTTTTTTTTTAAAATTATCCATATATATTTTATGTAATTTATTTCACAGTATCCTTAATGGTAATTTTTGAAGCTCTGTAGACACATTTGTCCCATTCTATAATCAAATACACTAAATAGGTAGACACATTTGTCCCATTCTATAATCAGATACACTAAATACCTATTCTGACTACATTTGTCCCATTCTATAATCAGATACACTAAATACCTATTCTGACTCCACCCTGGCTCTTGTGCAAAAACTACATACTTCAAAACTGGTTCTCAATACTAATTAATGTCAACAAAACTCTTCTGGTAGCATGGTCGTATCAAGTATGTTAATAAAACTTTTGACGTGTCAGCTATTACTGCAGGCGGCCTCCATCAGGGTGATGTGTGGTTTGCAGTTGTGCTATACATTTATTATTTGAAAATGACGACTGGACATTTTGGCAAACTGAGTTAAATCAGGTGCTATTACTAGAATATTTGATGTGAATTATTATTGTTTGTCATCAGCGAATACAGTGGAAGCTGACATCATGATGTATTGTTGGTTACTTAGTGGCCAGAAGCTCCTTAGAGCAGTCATTAGTGCCTGTCACCTGCAGTGTGGGGTTACGGCTCCAAGCACTTTCAGTCCACCGGCTTGCAATAACTGACAACTGTGACAGTTACAGTCTGTAGCACTCCTCACTGCTCATGTTGTACAGTCAATTTACTATCCTGACAGGCTTTCTTATTTCACTTTGTGATGAGTAACTGCCTAGCCAAATCAGGGACTTGTTTATAACGAAACAGTTCATGAATGAACAGCCAGATGTGTGTGTCCAATGGGCATTGCAGTAACCACCAGAAAGATCACGGGGGGCGCACATTGGCACAGTGCGTCACGGGCAGTAGTTGCCGCAAGTAGAGTCCCGTCCACCAGAGGGCACGCGTGAATTCGGCCACAACCTCTGCCGGCGGAAAAACAACAACAACAACAACTCAGGCAGCATGTGCCGTGCCCAGTGAGTTCACATTGGGCATGCCTAGGAGACAGTTCCCGGTCTATGCTATGTGAAGTGCGACAGAAAACGTGAACCGTGTTACCACAGGCACAATACAGGGTGTCTCAAAAAAGTGTACTAACACTTTACTGTCCATAATGTGTTGAATTTTTTGTTTTTAAGGTGTAACTAAAGAAAGAGAATGACCGGAGAATGATTTAGCTTTGAACAGAGAAGGTTTGTCCCTAAATGTTATTGGAAAACTGAGAACACAGTGGAAGCACAAAGACATTTCAGAAGGGACTTTAATAAACTGCCACCACTGCATGAGAGCATTGCTCACATCAGAGATACATTTGAAGCAAATGGAAGTATACAGGGTGGTCCATTGATAGTGACAGGGCCAAATATCTCACGAAATAAGCATCAAATGAAAAAATTACAAAGAACGAAACTCATCAAACTTGAAGGGGGAACCCAGATGGCACTATGATTGGCCCACTAGATGGCACTGCCATAAGTCAAATGGCTATCAACTGTGTTTTTTTAAAAATAGGAACAACCCATTTTTTATTACACATTCGTGTAGTACGTATTGAAATATGAATGTTTAAGTTGGACCACTTTTTTCGCTTTGTGATAGATGGCACCGTAATAGTCATAAACATATAAGTACGTGGTATCATGAAACTTCCTACCAGTGCAGACGGTATTTGCATTGTGATACATTACCCATGTTAAAATGGACCCTTTACCAAAATGGACCGTTTACCAACTGCAGAAAAGGTCGATATCGTGTTGATATATGGCTATTGTGATCAAAATGCCCAACAGGCATGTGCTATGTATGCTGCTCAGTATCCTGGACGACATCATCCAAGTGTCTGGACCGTTCTCCAGATAGTTACATTATTTAAGGAAACAGGAAGTATTCAGCCACATGTGAAACATCAACCACGACCTGCAACAAATGCTGATGCCCAAGTAGGTGCTTTAGCTGCTGTCGCGGCTAATCTGTTCATCAGTAGCAGACAAATTGCGAGAGAATCAGGAATCTCAAAAATGTCGGTGTTGAGAATGCTACATCAACATGAGATTGCACCCGTACCATATTTATATGCACCAGGAATTGCATGGTGATGACTATGAACATCATGTACAGTTCTGCCACTGGGCACACGAGAAATTACGGGACGATGACAGACTTTTTACATGCATTTTATTTGCCGATGAAGTGTCATTCACCAACAGTGGTAACCTAAACCAGCATAATATGCACTATTGGGCAACGGAAAAACCACAATGGCTGCGACAAGTGGAACATCAGCAACCTTGGCTGGTTAATGTATGGTACGGCATTATGGGAGGAAGGATAATTGGCCCCCATTTTATCGATGGCAATCTAAATGGTGCAATGTATGCTGATTTCCTATGTAATGTTCTACCGATGTTACTACAAGATGTTTCACTGCATGACTGAATGGCGATGTACTTCCAACATGATGGATGTCCGGCACATAGCTCGTGTGCATATGAAGCAGTATTGAATAGCGTATTTCATGAAGGTGCATTGGTCGTCAAAGCACCATACCATGGCCCGCATGTTCACCGAATCTGATGTCCACGGATTTCTATCTGTGGGAAAAGTTGAAGGATATTTGCTATTGTGATACACCGACAACGCCTGACAACATGCACCAGCGCATTGTCAATGCATGTGCGAACATTACAGAAGGGGAACAACTCGCTGTTGAGAGGAATGTCATTACACGTATTGCCAAATGCATCGAGGTTGACGGACATCATTTTGAGCATTTATTGCATTAATGTGGTATTTACAGGTAATCATTCTGTAATAGTATGCATTCTCAGAAATGATAAGTTCACAAAGGTACATGTATCATATTGGAACAACCGAAATAAAATGTTCAAACTTACCTATGTTCTGTATTTTAATTTAAAAAACCTGCCTGTTACCAAGTGTTTGTCTAAATTTGTGAGCCGTATATTTGTGACTATTACAGCACCATCTAATACAAAGTGAAAAAAGTGATCCAACTAAAACTTTCATATTTCTTTACGTACTACATGAATATGTAATTAAAAAATGGGGGTTCCTATTTTAAAAAAACGCAGTTGATACCCGTTTGACCTATGGCAGCACCATCTAGCGGGCCAACCATGCCATCTGGTTTCCCCCTTCAAGCTAGACAAGTTTCGCACTTTGTAGTTTTTTAGTTTGATGCTTATTTCGTGAGATATTTGGCCCTATCATGATCAATGGACCACCCTGTATACACCATCAACAAGAAATGTTCTGGATGACCACAGTTGTCCACCAGCCTTAGAAAAGAAAAGCAGACGCAGGAAACCCTCACTGGATCCCCACAGAAAACTCTACGGAAAATGACACACATCTCAAAAGATAGCATTCATTGCATCTTGAAACATCCATGCTGTAAATACTACATACCAGCAGTAATTCATGCTCTCAACGAAGACGATACAGACCGGAGAGTTCAGTTCTGTGAATGGTACCTGGCAGAATTTACAGAAGATGCAGGTTTTCCACATATTGTTGGCTGGGGCTATGAAGCCACCTTTAAATTAAACGACACAATTAATTGCCATAACTGCCTGGGTCCTGTTAATTCCCATATTATTGCTCAACAATATTTAAACTTACAGGGGGTAACAATGTGGTGTGGGATACCAGCATTGGGCATCATAGGACCTTTTCTTTTTTCTTTTTAAGTTTACAAAACTGCCACTGATGACAGGTACCTAACCATGCTGCAGGAGTCCATCCGTCCACACACTGAGGAGATGTTTACTAATGATGAGATTTACTTTCAGCAAGGTGAAGCACCTCCCCACTACCACTGCAATGTAAGAACCCATCTCGATGCAGTTTTTCCAAACACATGGTTTGCATGAAGGGATAGAATTAAATACGCTGTGGGTTACCCAGACCTCACATCAATGGACTTCTTTTTATGGGGATGCCTCAAGTACAGAATTTATCGCACAAAACCCAGTACAAACGGTGCTTTGAAATTGGAAATTGAATGACAATATTGTGAAATTCCAAAAGAAATGTTTTATGATGTTTGCCAATCCACTGGTTCGCATTATCATTTTGTCTGGAAAATGATGGCCATCAATTTGATCAATTGTGAACAAGATTCTTTGAAGCACATTTTTTCTGTAATTCAAGCCTTCAAACGTGTCTCTATTTCCATAGATAAAGTTTTTATATTGATTCAAAGTGTTCATACATTTTTTTTAGATACACTGTATGTCAGTAATTGACCTTATTGCCAACAACAAGTGTGCTGATGGACTTACTACTTAGGGGTTGGTGCAGTGTTGCTATCTTTCTCTTTCCTCCCTCCAATCTGCTGCTCTGTCTGCCATCTGCATCTAGCATCTCTCTCCCATCTCCCCCCCCCCCCTTTTTCTCCAACTGACATGTTGCTCCATCTCCGAGGTTTCATGCCAAGGGATGTGTGCTGGCAGCACCCCTGCTGTTACTCCACTTGTCCCTGAAGTCAGTTCATTGTTGACTACCTCCTATCTCTTCCTAATCTCTACCTCTTCCTAATCAGACTAAGTGCAGGTTCCCAAGCCTCACTATGGATGTAGCCACCATTAAAACTGATCAGAGACTTCCTTATTTGAATTTCAATAGATCTTCTTATGATCAGAATTCTTTCAGTGTGATCAGACAGGCAATGTTCCATGACCCTGCAATCTAGTGTGTTGTTGGTGTTCTCAACAATGATCTTTGACAGTATACATTATCTAGCCTTTATGTGTGTTGCCACATTGTCAATGCATGTGGTAGACACAAGGTTTCCAAAGTCCAAGATTGTCTTCAACACTACCAAACAGTGCTGATATTTTAGCTGGGAAGAGGAAGAATGTCTTCACATGGTCTTTTTGGAGAAATCATCCTATCTTTAATCTTTAATGGGATAAACAGAATGGCTGCATTCTCCTGAGCTTCCACTTCTGTTCCTCCAGTTGTACAGTGAGTGTAGGACCTAGTGCTCTCTGAATTAGCCACCCTGTGCAGCTGTTCTTCCAAATCACTGTCCTCAGATGTTCAAGTTCTTGGTTGAGACTTTTATTATCAGAGAGGGTACATGCCCTATGTACCAATGTTTTGAACACCCCATTCCTCTGTGCTGGGTAATTTCAGCTGTCCAGGTAATTAGAGGGGTGTGTGTCTTCTTCCAATACATGCTGTGGTGCAATGTGCCATCTGCTCTTCTTTTTACTGGGACATCCAGAAAGAGAAGAACTCCATCCACTTTGACTTCCATGGTTAAGTTGGTGTTATAGTCCATGAAACAGTGATTTATGAAGAACTCATTCTGCTTGTCTCTTCCAAGTGGTCGTACGATAAAAGTATTGTCTACATCTTACAAAAAATAGGTTGATTTACACTGGTAGACTGCAAGGTTTTGTCTTCAAGATCTCCTACATCCATGTTTGCAGAAACTGGTGAAAATAGAGTCCCCATTGCTACTCCTTCCATCTGCCATAGTAACCACTGTTGAGATGAAAGTATGTCAACACCAAGAGATGCATAAAAAGGTGTGTCATCTCTACACCAAATTTCTAAGCGAACAAGTTCCACGGATTCTTTATGGCAGTCTGGTGAAAAGAGACAATGTCAGATCTCACAAGGACATTGTTATCATTAAGGTTAAAGTTGTTAAGGCACCCAACAAAATTCACAGAGTTGTGAGTACAAAATGAACTCTTCCCAAAGTAAGGGCTAATCAAATCCATCACGTATTTAGAAATTGATTAAGTTAGGGCACCAATGCTACCATTGCTCATAACAGTTTTCGTGAACCTTTGAAGTTCATTAAGTCTTAGTGGAACTGAAGCTCTCTATTGTAGTTTCTTAACAACTTCGTTTGGCAAACTGGATTCTTTCCAAAGTACCATAGTGTTCCCACCCTCTTGGTAGGATCAATGTCAATTTTCCAGTACGAACAGGTCCCGTATCTTCTCAATGTAATTCTGGTAAGACAGGACCACAGTTGTTTTGGCTGTGTTTTCTGGTCAGATAACAATATATGGATCTTCTCTTATTTCCTGTATGGCTGCCATCTCAGTGCTACAGATGTTTGTTTTTACAGGTTTCTTTCAGATTAGAGCATGATAGGTTTCACGCCACGTACTTCAACTGATTCAGATGTCACACGTGCAGATGATGATGTCAGAGATAAGTGTGGATTTAGGAGTGGGTGCAAACCTGTGGCCCACGTGACACCATCAATCCATTCCCATGTCCAGGAATTGAACTAGTTGGACAGCTGGAGACATATGTTGAATAGTAAAGATGGTCCTCCACCCACCATCTAGAACACAGGTTCTGCTTGGTTGTGGCACAGACAACCTTGGCCTATAGACTATGGACCTTGGGAAATCCATCTACAAATGTGACAAGACATATATAGGTCAGATGATGTGTAGTGCCAAAGATCATTCCGAAAACCCCAATGGCACACCAGATTGTGGCAGCTTAACAAGCTGGCAGTCATGGAACACCACCTATCGCAAATGCACAGAATGGATTCTGACCATACTAAGTTCCTGACACGGCCATTTAACTTCTGGAACAGTGTCATTAAATCAAGATTTGAATAAGCGATAGTGGCTACATTCCTAGTAACACTTCAGAACCGGCACTTTGATTAAAAAGAGGAAACACAACAAGCTGACTTCAGGAGCAGGTGGAAGCAACAGCAGAGGTGTGAACATCCACTGGTGTGAATACTGGATGGAGCAACATGCCAGTGAGAGGATGGGGAGACAAGATGCTGGGCACAGACAGTGGGTACAGTGAGAGGCTGGACAGTTGGGGGAGAGGGGGGTGGGGGGGAGATAAAAGTGCTGCATCAACCCCAATCAGTAAATGCATCAATGATAATGCTAATATGATCACTTGCTGAAATATAGTGTCTGTTGGTACACTGACATCCGGCTGTTCACCCATGAATAATTTCATCATGAATTATGCCGGAAGATGCTGAATAATCACATGGGCTTGTTAAAGTAGGTGTTCGTTTTTCCCGCTCGCTGTTCGGGAGTGGAATAGTAGAGAGATAGTATGAGTGTGGTTCGATGAACCCTCTGCCAAGCACTTAAATGTGAATTGCAGAGTAGTCATATAGATGTAGAAATTGTATGGATGTACCACATCTGTCTGACATTCTCCCACCATCAATTTAGATCACCAACCAAGCCATTTGTATCACTTGTTCTCCATATCTCACTAATACAGACTAGTCCACAATCATAGCAAAACTCATATACTCAAGAAGTCTCTTATTTTATTGTTGTTTAGTAGATGAGTCTGAGCCGCCCCTCCTCCCCCCTCCACCATCAGTGTAGGATCTTTACCATCCTATCACTAAAGCCTTGTATGTATGATAAGTCACCAAACTGCCTCAGCAGTTCTTCCTGGTACTCTTTATCTTTACTTTTGTTGTCACAGCATGGTAGCCATTTGCCCTGAAAGAGGTTTGTACTTTGCAATGTTTCCTCTCAACACTGTCATTGTTGTGGATTGAATGCAGTGTTAACATATGGATCACTAAGTCAGAATAACATCTAATCAATCAGTCTGACACAGATGCAGCAGATGCAAGACATTTCAGAAGCAGTACATGCTATAGGAAAACATCTGCTTCTCAGCATCCTACCAAAGAAACAACGCCTGCCACCTGATTTGTAGTAAGCAAATCTAACTGTTCGTTCCATTTGGTATTTTATGCACTGTTACTATCAAGTATTCATGTTAAACTACTGTGACACAAAAGTGGCAAAGCAGTTTACTACAGATGTGTCCTTGCACTGTATACTTACTAATTGCCTTCAATTGGTGGTTGTTGCCTTTGCTCTATAACCCATCTGGGTCCACACGTCTCACCATATGTTCCTTTCATTGCTGCAGCTGTTCTGCATGTACTTTTCATGAAGTTGTGCAGGAACTCAGCCAATTTTGCCTCCCAACATAATCTCAAGAACAATATAATAAACTGTTTGTCCATGATCACTGAGTTGATTTTGACAAAACTTGTTAAACATAAGGGAAGAGTTTGAAAAGCAGACCTCCACTTATACATCACAAGTAGTTCCTCAGCAATGTAAGCAGTGTCCCTCCCATACTTTATTTATTTATTCATTTATCAAGGTAGTATGAAAGATCCCAGTTTTAAGTTATTATTTCTCAGTCAAAGGCTGTTTGGAACCAGTCCATGTTCTCTACAGAAAAATTATCAGCATTTGACTGAGTGGATGTTTTCATTGTAATTAACTATGTTGAGATTATAGATTATACTGTCTAATGAACTACTTCTGCAAAATGTAGAAAACAATGGTTACATCATGCAAGTTACCTCTGCACGCTGGTGGAATAGCCACCAGAGTGTATTACTGATGTTCACATTTAGTGTTGTTACCACGCATGTAATGGTATATGAGAGGCATTAACAGAATCAGTTGCTGAATGATCACTGTGATGTACAAGAGATGCTGCATACTCATGTGAGACATTGCTTATTATGATTACAGTGGATATCATCAAAATTGGACTGTGGATCAATGTAAACGTCTCATGGGGCCACAGGAATCTTGTTACATCAAGTCCAAGATCATGACCAGACACGTCATCATCCAGGTTGCTCAAATCATGCGCTACACCATAGATGCAGGCCATTGTGGGCGCGGTGTTATGTTATGCAGAAAATTCCGCTGCACTTCATGTGACCTTTGCAAGTGATCAAAAGCACCACAACTATGTGAACATTATCATAGACTACTTGCAGCCTTTCATGCTTGATATCTTTCCCAACAAATTGCATCTCCCAGCAGAATAACTATCTAAATATCAAGAGCAGATTCATGCTACAGAGGTTTGAGGGGCACATTAATGTCTTTTCAGCCAAATTTGACTGAGTTTTTTATATTTTCTGTGGTTTCCCTACATTACTCCAGGCAAATACCAGGATGGCTCATTTAGACAGGAACAGCCAAGTTCCTTCCCCATCCTTATAGTACACATATCTCTGGGAAACAACCAAGTACTTGTCAAATCCATCCTATGCAAAACTGATGCTTTATCATGTTCCAAAGGTGAGCTAACATGCTAATAATCAGGTGGGCATAATGTTTTAAATCACCAGTGTGTGTGTGTGTGTGTGTGTGTGTGTGTGTGTGTGTGTGTGTGTGTGTGTGTTTGTTTTCTAAATTACGCTATCAAGAAGAAGGTGCTTGTCAACCAAATGATGTCACAACAGTAACCACACATTGGGGTTTGTACAAACATGAAAATAAATTAGGCTATATGTAGTTTTGGATTTCATAAACTAGTTATTGTTGTGTATATCTACAACAGAAGTTTCTGAGTGAAATTGGAGAACAGGAGAGTAATAGGAGAGGGGGGAGGGGGGGGCAGATACCACATTCACTGAAATACTTACACATTGACATAAGTTGTGAGTAATATTTCATCATCCATCTGCAGTCACCAATTACCCACAGAGTTAGCTACGTACCAGACATTTAACAACACCAATAACAATAAGTCACTTAACAATGTGAACGCCATTTCCTTGCACCAGTGACTACAACAACAGATTGTTAATCACAGCCATTGTGACTGTACACTCAGTTTCAGCCAGGCTTCCAGAGTTGGTTTGAAGCTAGTGACCTAGCTAGAAGTTGAATTCTAATATGTGGTCAGTGGAAGTAGTTAACCAGGTTTAAAATTAAGTGATCCATCCTCATGGATAAGAGGCTGATCTACGGAGGTAACAAGAGCTCCCACTGATGTGAGTCCCTCTCTCCTTCAAAAGTATGCACTACTTTAAAAAGAAAATTCTTCTATCATTCAAAGTTGGCAACACACATCAATACCAGAGACAGGGAGGGTTCACTGCAATCTGTAAGGATATACGGGAGGCACTCCTAAGGAACACATGTCCCCTATTAGCATACCAGTGCCCTCATGCGAAGGTCAATATCTCTGTCCCAGTTCAGGACCTCATCTGAACGAATCAACATCATAGTATTGGACTTGTTCATTTAAATGTGGAACCTTATACTGCAAGAGAACAGTTTGTTAATATTTGCATCAAATGATGCTTTAATAGTCAATTTCAGTAATAACTTATCAAGTGATCCTGTGGCAAAGATCTGTCTCAAAGTTAAGTAAATCTTTTATTCAAGTATGTAATAAAGTGAAATAATATTTAACTAATTAATGGAAAATCTCATATAAATATGTGAAACAATTACCAACAAAGAGATAGAGGGGCCGGCCAGTACTTACCTCAGCTCAGTACAGCCGATAGAAACACAAAAAACAACCGAAAATTTAAGTTCCTAGCTTTCGGAATAAATGTTCTTTCATCAGGGAGGAGAGAGGGGAAAGAAAGGGAAGAAGGGAAAGTACAGTTGGTGACGAAAATATTTATTTATATAAATATATAACACTGAAGAAGAGAAAGTGTTTAGATGACAGATGTAAGTGATAGCTAACAGTACCTGCAGTAGAATATCTTTGGCTTCCCTCTGACAACCATGCCTCCATCCTTGCTACCTTCCCTGTTTTCCTTTCCCTGTTGCTTCATAACCTGGGTTGTGAGTAACTAAATCCACTTTCCCTTCTTCCCTTTCTTTCCCCTCTCTCCTCCCTGATGAAGGAACATTTATTCCGAAAGCTAGGAACTTAAATTTTCGATTGTTTTTTGTGTTTCTATCGGCTGTACTGAGCTGAGGTAAGTACTGGCCAGCCCCTCTATCTCTTTGAAATAATATTTAATCTGTCCTTGGTTGATGAGCCTTCTCAGTGAGCAAACAAAGACTCAAGAGTTGTGGCCGGACGAAAGTAGTTTCTCCTGGTCACAACAAATGGCAACAATGATCAGCATTTAACTGGCTCAAAACTAATTCCAGCTGCCTGCCTGTTGCGTAAATCTTTTTTTCTGAATTTTGGTGCTCTGCTTCTTGCAGTTGTCTTACTGTGTGTCCTACAACATTTCAACATTTCTCACCTGCCACAGGTTAGTCTCTAACTGAACATGCACAGTTTCAGGTGCAGCAGACACAATGCCTGCTGCTCACTGTCAGACAACTGACGTCACTATTCCACGAACAAGCAGCCCCGCTGCCAGTAGCTCCTCCAAAATTTGCCAATATCACAGCCAAAATGAAGAATGGTCAGACTACTCTGCACAATTAGAGGCACACTTCCCAGCCTACAGATTAACAGGTACAGAGAACAATGCCTCTTTTTTGTCCACCTCTGGTACCGAGGTATACCACTTTTGGGTTAAACCGTGCACAGAACCTATTCCTGAGAAAATCATGTACAATGAGTTTGTAAATTTGTTACACAATTATTTTGACAATCAGGTCCATGAATCAGCTGCATGTTTAAATTCTTTCATCTGAAGCAACAGCCTGCTCACACAGTCAACAGTGGATAGCAGAACTTAGAGGTCTCTCCACATATTGCAAGTTTAAATGTTCATGTGGAATTAACTATATTGTGGTAACATTATGTGATGTCATTACACAGAACTTATCCAATGCACATATTTGCACTGCAATTCTGAAGCTGCTTGACACTGATTTAAAATTAGTTCTGTCTATTGTGAAATTTCAAAAAACTGTGGACTCAACAGACATTAATTTTAAGGCTTCTTGCGTTTCAGTTGTGCATAGTGCACCACACATTCAGTTATGTACAGATAGTGTTCGGGTAACTAAGAACAGTGCTCAGACAAATTAAGAACAGCTGAAGTAAAAACTTTCAGTCTGGTAGCACATGGCCTGTGTTACTAAACTCTGGGAGAAAATTGTGTCCTCTGCATTTTTTGAGGCATGATAGGAAATATTGCCCGTGCCATAATGCTAGTTGCTTTCAATGTGGACGTGAAGGTCATATTCAAACTGTATGTTTGTGCAGAAGGGGCAGGGCAAAAGGCAACAGCCGCTAGTCCCCACAATGTGCTAGCACACAATAACTACAGCTTCACTGTCAACAAATGTTCACGGTGCAGGCAACACCACTTGCTCAAATGCAAGCCACACCACGTACTCCCACAATGCAGTGGTCTTTTGCTGCTACATAACGGCAGGCAAACAAACTTTTTGTTCAGTTACAAGTGAAACATAAGATAATTAAGTCACAGATGGACACTGGTGCTTCTGTTTCCCTGATAAATAAAGTCACTCATGACAAAATCGGTAGCCCACCACTACAGCAGCCTACTTCAATTTTATCTACTTCTAACGGACAAAAAATACCAGTTCTTAGCATGAGTAGTTTGCCAGCAACTTTTCAGGGAGTGACACAATGTGTTTCTTTCCACACACTAAGCTCTAAAAACAGGCAAACATATTTGGCTTAGATTTATTTGATTTATTCAATTTGTGCATTCAGAATTATATGTTACAAATTAGTGTTTCTGGGCCTCACAGTAATCTATCTGACTTGTGTAGTAAGTTCATGGAACTATTTTAACCAGGAATAGGAAGAGCTAACGACTTTGAAGCTAACATTACTGTGCAAGGCAATGCACAGCTGCAATTTTTTCGTGCACGACCTGCCCACATGCATTATGTGAGCAAGTTGCTCAGGAATTGCAAAAATGGCAAGACAAAAATGGTTCAAATGGCTCTGAGCACTATGGGACTCAACATCTGTGGTCATAAGTCCCCTAGAACTTAGAACTACTTAAACCTAACTAACCTAAGGACGTCACACACATCCATGCCCGTGGCAGGATTCGAATCTGCGACCGCAGCAGTCGCACGGTTCCTGACTGAGCGCCTAGAACCGCTAGACCACCGCGGCTGGCCAATGGCAAGACAATGGAGTTATCAAAGCCATTTCTGCACTCCAAGGAACATCATCCCTGATCATTCTGAAGAAGTCTTCAGGTGGTTTACGTTCGAGTTTGGACTTTAAAGCAACAGTAAACACACAAACTGTAGTGGGTTCTTTGCTAGTGGGTTCTTTGCCTCTTCCACTTCTGAAGGAATTGAAGAACAGACTGGGATGGGGCAAATACTTTTCAAAGACAGATTTTCAGGAGGCATACATACAGTTACCACTGGGTGAAGCTCTGGCAGTTTTTCAGTGGTTCCTGGAACAATTAACAGCAATAGTCCCTTCTTGTGAAAACTATGTTTTTGTATTTAGGCAACATAATAAATATGCAGGTTATAAACCTAGCTATGTCACACCTGTTCCTGGAACAGTTAACAGTAATAGTACCTTGTGGCACAACTATTTAGATGATACTGTTGTATTTAGGCCACGTAATAAATACACAGGTTATAAATCCAACTAGACCACATCTGTCTGTGATTGGAGATCTACTGGCACCCCCGAACATTAAAGAGCTACAATCAGTCCTGGGGAAGCCCCCCCAATTATACAGAACTTATTCCTAACACTGCACAAAGTGTTCCCCCACTAAACCAGTTGTACCAGAAAAATGTTCCTTTTGTGCAGTCTAAAGAAAGCCAGAAAGCATTTCAGCAACTGAAAGAGGCAATGTTAAGTCACAGATATTTGATTCACTTTGATCCAGCTAATTTAGGTGTGGACACGTCTGCTTATGGGATCAGAGCAGTGCTCTCCCATAAAATTGGTTTTTCTGAGCGACCTATTGCTTTTCCCTAAAATACTGTAACTAAAGTCAGCTTGAAAAAGAGGTTCTCCCCATTATCTATGGTGTTTCCAGTATTTGTTAAGTCAGAAGTTCTATGTGCTCACATATCATCAGCCTTTGAGGATCTCGTTCAATCCTGTCAAACATGTCCCACCTCAGACAGTACAAAAACTGCAACAGTGGGCTCCGATATCGTCTGATGTCAGTATGAGTTGTTATCCAGGCTACTGCCCAACATTCAAATGTTTACATGGTGGCTCAGCTACCACTCAGTACAGACACAGCATTTGATTCATCTATGTTTTCAAATCGATTCTCAGGATATTGACATCCTTCAAAATTTTCACCTCAATGTTCGGGCTATTGCCTCAGCAGTTGCTTCTGACATAGCTCTTCAGGTTGTTTTATAATAGTTCTTCAGGTTGATAGAGCACATCATCGCACACTCCGCTGAAGAGTGAAAATCTCCTTCTGGAAACATCCCCCAGGCTGTGGTTAAGCCATGTCTCTGCAATATCCTTTCTTTCAGGAGTGCTAGTTCTGCAAGGTTTGCAGGAGAGCTTCTGTAAAGTCTGGAAGGTAGGAGACGAGATACTGGCAGAAGTAAAGCTGTGAGTACCGGACGTGAGTCGTGCTTTGGTAGCTCAGATGGTAGAGCACTTGCCCGCAAACGGCAAAGGTCCCAAGTTCGAGTCTCGGTCGTGCACACAGTTTTAATCTGCCAGGAAGTTTCATATCGGCGCACACTCTGCTGAAGAGTGAAAATCTCATTCAGTTCTTCAGGTTGTTTTACAACATGTGCACCATGCTTGACCACGCAGTTGGAAAGAAAATTTACCACCCAGTGTCGTGACACAATTTTTCCATCATCATGCAGCTTCCACAATCAGGAATTCTGCTATGGCATACAAGAAAGTGTGATGGCAAGTTGTGAACACTCAGCAGAAAGTTCTGTCTTAACTCTACCAACATCATTGGGGTGTAGTTTGCAAGAATGAACTCACCCTCCATCATTGTACTTGGCAGGGCATGGGCACTGAGAGCAAATGCCCACTCATTGTGAAGTATGGGAGGCACTCCTGAAGACCACGCCTCCCTTATCAGCATAGCAGTCCCTCATGCTGAAGTCAATATATTGTCGAGCTAACAAGAGCTCTGTCCCAGTTCATGACCTTTGCTAAAGGAGTCAGGATCATAGCATAGGGCCAATGTGATGGTTAAAAGTTTCTGATGGACTTTTTCATTTAAATGTGGAACACTGTACTGCAACAGAACACTTTGTTAACCTGTGCCTCAAGTGAAGCTTTATTAGTCAATAACAACTGTCATTTATTGGGCCTGGGGCAAAGATCTGTATCAAAATTAAGTAAATCTTTTATTCATTTGTCGAATAGAGTAAAGTAATACTCCATCTGTTCTGATACAATGAGCGTTCTTCCCACAGTTGTGCCCAAACAAAAGCAGTTTTGCCTGGTCACAACAGACCATCTCAGCAACATTAGTTGTAAATGGAAATCCAAAGTGTGTAAACATCTAGTTGATTAAGTGATAATTAAATCAAAATACTTAGCTACAGACATGTGTTGTTGATATACATCAATGGGGACAGCCGAAAACGTGTGCCCCAACCGGGACTTGAATTCGGGATCTCCTGCTAACATGGCAGATGCTCTATCCTTCTGAGCCACCGAGGGCACAGAGGATAGCGCGACTGCAGGGACTTATCCTTTGCACACTTCCTGTGAGACCAACACTCCCAACTGTCTACAACCTACAATCGTAGTGTTCCTAATGGAATGTTCTCATGGGAAGCGTGCAAGGCATAAGTCCTTACGGTCACACTGTCCTCTGTGCCCTCGGTGGCTCAGATGGATAGAGCGTCTGGCATGTATGCAGGAGATCCCGGGTTCGAGTCCGACAGGGCACACATTTTCAGCTGTCCCCATTGATGTATATCAACAACACCTGTCGGCAGCTAAGGGTTTCGATTTAATTATCATTTCATTCTACAGAAGCTGCACGCTCATCAATGGTATCTGTTCTTTCGGGAACAGGTACCATCTTCATCAAGTTGATTATTAGATGTTAGGCTTTATCAGTAATTACATTTATGTGTTCATTGTTTGGAAATTTTTACCAACAATAGCTTGATGCCTATAAAGCTAGACACACCTGCAGATGAAACACACAGATTCACATTTTTTATTAGTCATTCAGCATTTGTACATGCAATATACTTTCTTCAGTCCATTTACTTATTAATATTACATAATACCTATTGACATTATTTACACTGTAGTATTTAGCATATCTTAAAATGTTTCTAAAGAATAAAGTGGGTTTATTAGAAAGAGCTGAAGAACTTTTCCTTAAATGATTTGATTGTTATGCTTGTGACATGTTTAGACAGTTTGCTACATATTTTGATTGCCCTGTGGGTCTGACTATTGTTCGTTTTTGCTAGTCTTCGGGGTTAACACTTTCTAGAATACATAAAATAATTACACTTAAAATAGTATATTTATTGAACAAAGGCCTGCAATGAGTTCTGCTTTCTCCTTTTGCCATTATTCTAATTGCTTTCTTCTGAATTACAAAAATTTCCTTTATTTATTTATTTTGTTATTTCCCCAGAGTATTAATCCACACTTTAAAACAGATTGAAAAAGGGCGAAATACACTGTCCTATTCGAAGATGACACATGACATCAGTCCCTCCAGCATGAATATTACTCTTGATAACCTAACTGTTACTTGTTCTACATGGTTCCTTCATGGTAGCTTGTTGTCTCAAGTGTAATGCTTAAAAAATTTACATTTTTTTCTAAAAATTAACAATATATTTTGCATCTTATTTACATTTAATAGTAAACCATTTGCACTTAATGGATGCTACTTTAACTAATTCATTCTTTTGACAAGGACTTCACGTACATAGTTAATATGCAGTAAAGTAGCATCATCTGTGTACATACAAGGTGCGGCAGTCAAACCTGTGCATTTATTATTATTGAGCGGAAGTGTTGGAAGTAGTAGGGGGGTGGGGAGCGGTGGGGGGGGGGGGGGGGGGGGCGGGGGGGGGGGGGGTGAGTGACCGAGGTCACCACTGCATTCCCCAACACAAAGCCAGACTGAGATTCATTGGAAGAATCCTAAGGAAATGCAATCCGAAAACAAAGGAAGTAGGTTACAGTACACTTGTTTGGCCACTGCTTGAATATTGCTCACCAGTGTGGGATCCGTACCAGATAGGGTTGATAGAAGAGACAGAGAATATCCAACAGAGAGCAGCGTGCTTCATTACAGGATCATTTAGTAATAGCGAAAGCGGTATGGAGATGACAGGTAAACTCCAGTGGAAGACTCTGCAGGAGAGACGCTCAGTAGCTTTGTTGAAGTTCTGAGAACATACCTTCACCGAGGAGTCAAGCAGTATAATGCTTCCTCCTATGTATATCTCGCGAAGAGACCATGAGGATAAAAGAAGAGAGAATAGAGCCCTCACAGAGGCATACCGACAATATGAGACTGGAATAGAAGGGAGAACTGATAGAGGTACTCAAGGTGCCCTGCCACACACCGTCAGGTGGCTTGCGGAGTATGGATGTAGATGTAGATGTAGAAATCACTAAAGACTAAGAACTGTTATGGATACGATGGCATGCCTAGCAGAGTACTGAAATACTTTGCTACAAATGTTAGCCCTGTATTTAGTCATATTTGTAATTTTTTGTTTAGGAATGGTCATTTTCCTGAATGATTAAAGTACTCAGTAGTAAATCCGCTTTATAAAAAGGGGGAAAATGATAATGTAGTCAATTTTAGGCCTATTTCTATGACATTAGTGTTTGCTAGGGTTTACTGAAAAGCCTGTGTATGTAAGGATAGTTGATCATTCAATATCACACGATTTGCTATCAAATGTACAGTTCAGCTTTAGAAGTCGTTTAACAACTGAAAATGCTATATTCTCTTTCCTCTGTGAGGTACTGGATGGGTTAAACAAATGGTTTCAAATGATAGGCATATTTTTTTATTTAACTGAGGCATTTGATTGTGTTGATCACAAAATACTGCTGCAGAAGTTGGACCATTATGGAATATAGGGAGTAGCTCACAACTGGTTCACCTCTTACTTCAGCAACAGACAGCAAAAAGTCATTATTCACAATGTTGAGAATGGGTCTGATGTGGGGTCTGAGTGGGGTACAGTCAAGTGGGCAGTGCCCCAGGGATCAGTGTTGGGGCCACTCCTGCTCCTTATTTATATAAATGATGTACCCTCTAGCATTACAGGTAACTTTAAAAATATTTCTGTTTGCCAATGACACTAGCTTGGTAGTAAAGGATGTTGTGTGCAACATTGGCCCAGTTTCAAATAGTACAGTTCATGACCTAAGTTCATAGCTTGAAGAAAATAAACTAATGCTAAATCATAGTAAGACTCATTTTTACAGTTTCTAACATACATTTCAACAAAACCTGATGTGTTAACTTCACAGAATGGGCATATGATTAGTGAAACTGAACAGTTCAAATTTTTAGGTGTTCAGATAAATAGTAAACTGTTGTGGAAAGCCCACATTCAGGATCTTGTTCAAAGACTTAATGCTGCCATTTTTACTATTCGAACGGTATCTGAAGTGAGTGATTGTTCAACACAAAAATTAGTCTACTTTGCTTCCTTTCATTCACTTGTGTTGTATGGTATTATATTTTGGGGTAACTCTTCACGTTCTAAAAGGATATTTCTCGCTCAGAAACGGGTGGCTCAGGCAATAAGTGGTGTAAGTTCATGAACCTCTTGTCGACCCCTACTCATGAGTCTGGGTATTTTGAAGATGGCCTCTCAATATATATATATATATATATATATATATATATATATATATATATATATATATATATATATATATCATTTCTTGCTAACAATATTGGCTTACTCCCAAGAACAAGCAGCTTTCACTCAGATAATACAAGGCACAAATCAAATCTGCATTTGAATCAGACTTCCTTAACTCTTGTGCAGAAAGGTGTGCAGTATACTGCTGCACCCATTTTCAATTAACTACCACTCAAATTTAAAAATCTCAGCAGTAATCCATGCGCTTTCAAATCAAAACTTAAGAGTTTCCTCATGGGTCACTTCTTCTATTCTGTCGAGGAGTTCCTTGAAAAATTAAGCTGATTCTTGTATTGTTGATTGTGTTTACTTAAACTTATGGACTGACGTTTTTGGGTTCATAAACATTTTATTTTTATCTGTTATTACTTTTATGACGTAATTTCATGTACTGACATATTCCATGACCTTGGAGGTTTGCTCCTCAATTTGGGCCTACAGAACTTGACGTGTAAATAAATAAATAAAATGTATAAACATCAACATATATAAATACTTGTAATTATTATGATTATGGACTTCTCAAAAAGATAAGCAACGATAAATAATTATTTGTACTTTATTTTTTAAATGTATGTTTTGCACAAATAGGTCTATATCCAACAGTGTTTTCTTTGCTACATGTTGTTAGAGGTAAATCTTTGTCTTTGGGCACTTTGTAGTATGAGTTTGAAGGGCAAGAATGGGGTGCAAGTTATGTGTGTTGTGTTAGCATTGTGGTTGATTTTGATTTGTATTCTGAAGTGAAACAACAGAAAATAATCTATTTAAAGACATCAAGTCCACCAGTGTTCATATTATTTAACAAAATGAAGCTGAGCATCCTATAGGCCAGTATTAAAAGTTGCATTTCAGAATGGCCTATGATCTTCCAACTTTGAAGAACAAAGGACAATTAAAAGACGATTATTACGTAAATTTTTTATACAAATTCTACCGTTGCTACCTCAATACACTGTGTCACTTTGGCTGGTGCTTTCAAAGACTTTGGATAGTAATGGGATTAGTGAAATTGGCCTGTAGTTTGCAGTTTGATTTGCTTCCCTTCTTAAGGACCAGACTCACCTTATATAATTTGAGGAGATCAGGAAAAATATCCTCTGTAAGACACAAGTTTATAGAATATGAGTGGCACTACAGGGTAATATATAACTTTTTCATTAGGTTATTGATGCATGGTTTACCTCAATAAAGCTGCTTAATGAAGGTCCAGGTTTGTGCTCTTAAGATAATCCATATATGTTTCATTAGATTTTCTTACTGACTTTTTGATTTCTTCTGCACAGGTTATGAAGTGCTGGTTGGGTGTATCTGCTGGTACTGCCACTGTGTTATCAGAGGTTCTGACTATATCTTAAATATTATTAATTAATGAATAGGCTGCTTTGCATTTGTTTTTACAGTATTTTTATGAAATTAGTATTGGGTCTTTGTTTAGCCACTCATTCTTGTACAGTTTCTTGGCATTTTTTTTGTAAATTCTTAATTTCATCAGAATTATTAACTTTTCTTCTGCCTCTTTAGATTCTCCAATTCTTGGGTGTGCCATGGCTTTCCTTTCTAGTTAAATGCCTTGTTTTCCTTTTTAACAAGATGAGCATTCAAGATACTAATTAAATAATTGTGGAAGGTTTCATAAACAAGTTGGGTATTGGAACCACATCTTAGAAATAATTTTTATCTTTATGCTCAGTAGGTGCACTAGTTTTTTTCAGACTGTATTTTGTTAGTAGTAAGATATTTTTTGACTTAGTTAACTTTTGTTGGGACATGTTCCTGTCCACTTTTATACAATGTTTTAACTATACTGTTAACATACTGTCATCTGAAAAAATAAACTCTTTTACAATGGTGGAATACATATCATGAGGACACTTAATAGAGACACTACCTATGCATGCTTTTAGTCTAGTAGGTTTTGAATTAAAATAGTGGAAATTGTGCTGCCTTAGGATATTAAATAACTTTTTTCACTAGGTTTGTTCCAGTTACATCAAAACTTGAATTTATGCCACCCCCCCCCCCCCCCCCCCCCCCCACTTTGCTCCATAGCAGAGTACAAGAGTACACAGTCTAAGTAGTATGTTCATCTGAGTTGGGAGCAAGGCAGACACATGCTCAAATAACTTTCATTACATCACACATTGTACCCACAATTTCAAAGTGTTTCTCAACTCATGCCCAACTGAGATCAAGTAAACACACTGAATATTTTAAGCGGCATGTAGAACAGATTTCTCTAAAAACAATTATCAGTTTCTAAGAAAGCCATAACAGCATCCCTACAGATATCCTACTTAATTGCAAAATCCATCTCACTGCACATTATTGGCGAGAAATTACTTTTTGCTGCAGCTGTCAAAGGTTTGGCAAAAGTATGAAGTTGATATCGCTCTCAGATGATAGTATGGTTCCTCATATTGATGCAATAGCCACTGACAGGAAAAATCAATTGCACATCTTTGTGACAGCCCAAAATTTGCCAGCATCTTGAAGACAGTACTGATATCAGACATCTTTCCTAGCTTCTAATTTCTGTACTCTCCAGATATAAAAATGAAATGAACATGGACTTTCTATTTTGTAAAGCTCTGGAAGGGAGACTATAGGTGAAGATATTTTCTCTCTTGTGAATTCCTTTTTTGTTGACAATAATCTGCTATGGACAAATTGACTTGGTATATGTACAATGGGATGGCAGCACTTACAGAAACTAAAATGGGCTCATGGCTGTTTCTCCTTCTGTACAATTCACACTTTGCATGACACATAGGAAGGCATTGGCCTCTCAAGTAGTACAACAGGAAGTCAATGAAGTGCTGAACGACGCAATTAGCAGTGTAAATTTTGTGAAACCGAGAGCTTTAAACAGTAGCCTTCTTTCAAGGGGATGAGTTTTACTCATAATTCACTTGTACTGCACACAAGAACATTGGTTGTCTCGTGTTAGCTAGTTCCTCATTGTGTTGTGGAGTTATGTATTCCTGTTGAATAGATTTCACACACTCACAGCTCCATTTATAGATGAAAAATGGCCTTTAATGTTGTACCAATGGGCTGATGTTTTTGAGAAACTGATTGATCCTCATAAATCAGTTCCATGCGGAAACAGTAATATCTTCTTTCTAAGCAAGTAAGTGCTTGAGTCTAAGAGAAAAACTGAACTTTAGAATACCCAGATGGAGAAGGGTAATGTGAGATGTCTGCTCATCTCAATGATTTCGTGAAGGAAAACAGCTTGGATGTAGGTAAAATTAGTAGATTGTCACAATGCATCTTGAATGCCTTCATCAACAATTTGACGATAAATTTACAAAACCTTCATTCGAGTTTGACTGGATCCACAATCAGTTCAATATGATAATTACAGACCATTTGTTAACAGCAGAACACAAAGAACTAAAAGTGAGCTAATAGACCTCTCAAGTGACAGAACACTTTGAAATGAATTTAAATTGAAGTATCTTGAAAATTTTTGGGAAGACTTGAAATGAATATCCCAATTCAGCAAGATGGACAATAGATGTGTTATTACCCTTCACATCAACTTACTGGTCTGAGTCACCATTTTCTACAATGACATTATCAAGACAAAACACTGGTCTTGACTGCAATTGAAAGAGGATCTGTGAGATGCTATTTCAAAGATGCAACAAAGATTTGATCTGATTTATTCACAAATTCAAGCACAAACATCACACCAGATTTGGAAATGTCAGAAAAGTTCCAGATATTGAACCTTGGGCATTTTTACTCTTGATTATTTCCTTTCTGGTTGATCAGTTTGAATATAACAGTTTTTGAACTGTCATTTAAATGTTGAATATTGTTTTATCATCAAACTCACTCTCTCTCTCTCTCTCTCTCTCTCTCTCTCTCTCTCTCTCTCTCTCTCACACACACACACACACACACACACACACACACACACCACACACACTTTCACACAAACAAACACAACTGTCGCACACAAACCTCACCACTACCTACATGCTCTGAGAGAAAAATGGAGAAACGGCAGTGACTAGCATAGTGAAACTTGGAGCTGGAACACACCATGTCATAGACACTGGTCTTCAGATGAACACAATACAGGATAATGACTTTATAGTATGTATAGCAGGTTCGAATGACATAGCTAAAAATGAAGCCGATGTCTGCATTAAAACGCTACAGAACTTTCTAGAAGTGAATAAATCTATGAACACAATAGTAGCTAGCCACTGTGCCTCATAGACACGACCTAATCTACAGATTGCGTGTTAATAAAGAAATTAGGAAAACTAACATCAAAATTAAGAAATTGTGTGCAGAATACCCAAAGTGCGATGTACTGGACATAAGTAAACTACATCGAAACCTACACACCAAACACGGAATGCACCTTAATTACGACGGAAAAAGTGTTATGTGCGATCACATCACTGAAATAATTAAAGAAAGACTATTACAAAATAGATCTGTCTATCAGCTTCCTGAAAGACTTACAGGCAAAAATGAGGAAAGCAAATTTGACAAGAACAAAGAAAGCAGGGAAGAGGAGACATCAGAAGATCCACAAAGGACTGCAGCAGCTACACCAGTAAGAGTTAATTTAAGATCAAGGCAGAATATACCCAAGAAAGAGGATTTTTTCTATCTCCCTCTGAGAAAAGAAAAAAACTTAGCATCATCAAACAAGTTAAAGGTACACCATAAAACTTGCAAAGGACTCCATCAGCAAATTGTAGTAAATAAGGTAAAGTCTGAACCTCCTCACCAATGTATAAAAAAATTAAACAAAAAAAAATCTTGATATATAAGTATACATCCATAATGTACAAGGGCTCAAAACCAAACTTAATGAATTAGAAATTTTGTTATCAAGTGGAAGTGAACTGTCAGATACACAGATATTATGCATTAATGAACATTTCATGAGGACTTTTGAAATAGAAAGTGTTGTGATACCAAATTTTAAACTCGTAGGTCACTTCTCAAGTACATCTTACAAAGGTGGAGGTAGTTACATATTTGTAAAAGACAACATCACTGCTACACCTCTTGATATTTGCAATTCGTATAGTATTGAGAAAGATATAGAACTGTCAGGTGTAAAGCTTACAGATCTAAATGTTCATATAATAGCACTTTACAGGTCACCCTCTGGTAACATAGGGACTTTCTACAAAAATCTAGCACCAGTAATAGAAAATCTAAGTAAAAGAAAATCATTTAGTGTTCTAATATGTGGTGACTATAATATAGATTTTCTCTCAGAAAACTCTGGCCATCTAAGCATTAAAAATTTTATTACAGCTACAACCTAGACCTAATGGTTAACACTCCAACCATGATAACAAATCACAGTACCACTTGTCTGGATCAAGTAACAAGCAATATAAATTGTACTGTATCCTCCGTCAAACTAGGATTTTCAGACCACAATGCATTAATTATGGAGGTTTGGTTGCAAAATAACAGTCACGAACACAATAAAATCACTGTACAGAGGAGAAACTTCAATAAAACCCACATGCATACTTTCCTCTTTGATATACAAAATGAAAACTGGCAAAATGTATATGAGGCTCAAACAGTAGACAGCAAATATGAAGCATTCTTGGATATTTTCTGTTATTATTTTAATTGCCACTTTCCCTTACAAACAAAATGTATCAACAAAGATAGAAAACTCTCCAGCTGGATCACCCCAGGAGTCATTAGATCATCACAAACAAAAAGAGAACTTTCTTACATTAGCAAATCCAAGCTAGGCAGTAGTGGAGCATTAAGTCATACTTTACTCTATATAAAAAGATATTAAGGAACGTAGTAAATGCAGCCAAAAGCTACAGAATGATAACTACCTCAAATTGTCATCAAATAAGAGCAAAAGCATGTGGCAACTTATTAATATGAATACTAATAGAGGAAAACAACTACAAAGTGATATTAGCTTAAAAATAAATGGAAAATTCTCCAGTGGGAAAGAAACAGCAGAGGAATTCAATAACTACTTTACAGAAACAGTAGAAAACCTGGCTAACCATCTTAAAAATTGCTGTCCCTTACAACTAGAATCAATCTTATGCTCTGAGACTCTATTTTTAAGGCCTACATCTGAAATTGAAATAGAAAAGACACTTCATAGCAAAATTTTAAAAAAATAATCTGCTGGACAAGATCAAATTCCATGCTTCCTCCTTCATAATTGCAGTAATTTTATCAATAAACCCCTAACCCACATAATAAACTTCTCATTCATGAATGGTGCATTTCCTGGTATGCTCAAAATTGCAAAAATTATACCTGTCCACAAAAAAGGAAGCAAAGAGGATCCCAGTAATTATCGACCCATTGCACTGCTTTCAACTTTTAGTAAAGTATTTGAATATATAATGGCCACCAGAATCATGTCCTTTCTAGACAAAGAAAATATCCTGTCACCTGCTCAGTTCGGCTTCCAAAGTAAGAAAGCTACAACTGATGCAATACAAGAATTTCTAGATCATGCACTGGAGCTTCTGGGCAAAAAACTCCCAGCCATAGGTATCTTCCTAGATCTAACAAAGGCCTTCGACATGGTTAATCATAGTATACTTTTGCAAAAGATGCATTCCTATGGAATAAGAGGAAATGCCTATGATTGGTTTAAAAGCTATCTGGAAGATCGACAGCAGTATGTCGAATTAAATGAAACTAAGCTCTCAGGTACAGCTAGCACTGTACATTCCTCCATACATACCATAAAGCAAGGCATTCCCCAAGGCTCCGTCCTGGGCCCCTTGCTGTTCTTACTTTACATAAATGACCTTCCTCACAGCTTACCAGACACAAAAACCCTTTCGTTTGCTGATGACACCTCTGTACTCATATCTGCACCCGAACAAATTCTCCAACCTAATATAGATAGGACCACAGATCAAATAAGTCGATGGCTTCAAAGTAACAGGCTGCTTCTTAATGCAAAAAAGACAATTGGAATAACCTTCCACACTGCCCAAAACAGAAGTCCATTACTACCTACTATACCACTGGAAAAAAATAATGTTAAACTTGAAAATGAAATAAAATTTTTGGGTGTCACTATTACTGATACGCTCACATGGAAAAGGCACATTGACGTTACCAGCACAAAGCTTAGTAAAGTATGCTTCATGATTAGATCAATAAGAAATATCACTAACACAAGTACCCTAACCACAATGTACCATGCACTCTTTCACTCTGTACTTAACTATGGAATCATCTTCTGGGGCCAAAATTCTGAATCAATTAAGATATTCAAACTGCAAAAGAAGATAGTCAGAACAATTATGTTCAAAAAACAAAGAGACACATGTAAACCATTATTTAAGAAACTAAATATTTTGCCCCTCCCATGCCAATACATACTAGAATTATTATTCTTTACCAAAAAAAATATCAACAAAATTAGCAAAAATATGGATTACCACGATTATGACACAAAATCAAAAACCTCTCTAAGAACACTTCCCCACTCAACAAAACTGTACAGTGATGGTGTCAAGTGCATGGGAATAAAATTATATAACCATCTTCCAACTTTTATACAAGAAATCCAAGAAAGAAAGAAATCAAACAGACAGTGAAATCTCTTTTAATAAAAGATTGCTTTTATACCAACCAGGAATATTTGGAATCAAAATTGTCTTAAAGCATGATAATGTATCAAAGCTGAATGTTGTTAAGTCAATTTTGTCACATCATGTAACAATTCTCTGTAAAGCTGTAACTTAAAGTAACATAATTTGTAGGCAATGTAAAATAATCATTCTTCTGTGTGCTTGTTTACTGTTTTAGACTCCTGTAAACTGTATATTTGTATTGACTTATCCAGTATCAGTTGTACAAGCCATTGTGCTGATTTGATCTATGGGACAAATAAATAAAAAATAAATAAATAAACCTACACTCACACATACACACTTTCACACAAACAAGCACACCTGCCGCACACATAACTCACCACTACCTCTGGCTGCACCAGCCAGAATGCAACTGTCACATTTAATAAAAGCAGCAGTCTGCAATGGGGCAGGCAAGAGGAAAGGATAGCAGGGTATGGAGAGAGAATAGCAGTGGCTTGTGGAGCATGCAGGGACTAGGTGGTGGCAGGATAAGGGTGCCAGGTGCAGTGTCAGGAGGCTGTGAGGAAAGGAGGGGGAGGGGTGATGGGAAGTGGAACAGGGAGGAGAAGAGAAGGGAAAAAGACTGCTGGGTGCACTGGCAAAGAGCAATGAACAATGAGGGTAGTGGACACGAAATGGGACTAGGTGATAGGACAAAGAGGGTGGAGACTATTGGGTGGAGGGTATGGGGAGACTAGAACACCGTAGGTTGAGGCCAGGATAATTTTGCTTGCAGAGAATGTGTTGTAAAGATAAGTCCCATCTGACCAGTTTAGAGAAACTGGAGGTGGGCAGGTGGATCCATATGGCTCGAGTTGTGCAGCAGCCGTTGAAATCAAGCATGTTTTGTTCAGCTACAGATTGTGGCACAGAGTGGTCCACTTTGCTCTTGGCCACAATTTGGTGGGGACCATTCATTCTAATGGACAGCTGGTTGGTAGTCATAAAAAGCTGTCCAATGATTGCACAGATCTGGTATTAACATTGCTGCTTTCACAGATGGCCTGCCCTCTGATGGGGTAGGACAAGCCTCTGACAGGATTGTGATAGGGAGCACTGGGTGGATGGATTGGGCAGGTCTTACACCTGGGTTTTCCAGAGGTACATGATCCCCGTCGCAAGGAGTTGGTTATTGAGTGTGGAATAATGATGGACAAGGACATTGTGGGTATGCGATAGAACACCACTTTAGGATGGGAGGGAACGATCTTGGGTAGTATGTCCCTCATTTCAGGGCATGATGATAGATAATCAAAGCCCTGACAAAGGATGTGGTTTAGTTGTTCCAGTCTGGGGTGGTACTGGGTCATGAATGGGACTCTCCTTTGTACCTGCTTCTTGGGGTGATGGGAGGATTGGGGTTGTGTGTAGATTATGGCATGGGAACTGATTTGTGAACTAATTTGTAAAAGAATATGTAGTGAAATACACACATTTCCTCAGTTCCATTAATTGCACATTGCATACATGGTTATTTATAAACTAGCTGTAATTGTTAATTTTCACCCCCTTTTAATTATTCTTATATATGATCATTTTTGAAAAAAGAAATGTTTACTTATGATGTGCTCAAAGGACACTATTATAACAATTAGACAAAAGTAGGAGGGGGTTGGGGTACAAAATGATTTATGTTGCAGATGAGAGTGCACTGGAATAAGATTGAGAACCTCGCCTATAGCTGACTGATGTGTGATAGCAGAAAAAAGTATTTAGTATAGCTTTTAAGCTCTTGCTCTTTCTCTGGTAGAAGAACCCACATACACATGTGCAACCACACAGACACCCAAATGCACACCAGCAACTGCTGGTGTGTGTGTTTGGATGTGTGTATGGTTGCACATGTGAATATGTGTTCTTGTACTACAAAAGAGCAAGGGATTGAAAGCTAGTCCAATTATTAGTATTTAACTGACACACTACTATTTCTCAACAGGTATATGTTGCATACTTCTGATATTACAGTACATTTCTAAATACGTTTTGGTACACCAAAAACTACGTTATTGATTTAGAATTCTTGGCATTAGCTAACTTCATTTAGACTGGTTTCATAACTTACGAGTTAATGCAAGCATTCAGGCTGAATATCCACTGTCTAAATGTTTCATCTCTCTGATGCAAGTTGATGGCCTCCTCAGGGATCCCATCTTTCCCCAGCATCTTTAAGTATCTCACTTCTCGGAGAAGTATTACAAGCTGAAATATTAATGAAAATCATCTTAAATTTCTAACAAATATGCCTTGTCTCTACTAACAGTCTTTTATGTTAAGAGCTCTTCTCTTCATTATTCTGTAGTTTGAGAAAACAATGACAAACAACCATCAGAAATAAATACAGCCACTGATTCAAGAATACTAATACATTTAAAAGTAAGCGAGCATGAACAGCTTAACCAGAAGTAGAAAATTTTATTGACTGGGGAGAAATCATCATATTCCATATAAATGTGAATGACCTTCCATGTAACATTAATCAACTAGAACTGGTACTTTTTGAAGACATTATTAATGTTGTAATAATAATAATAATAATAATAATAATAATAATAATAGCGTGTGACGAGGGCCTCCCGTCAGGTAGACTGTTCATCTGGTGCAAGTCTTTCGATTTGACGCCACTTCGGCGACTTGCGCATCGATGGGGATGAAATGATGATGATTAGGACAACAACACAACACCCAGTTCCTTAGCGGAGAAAATCTCCGACCCAGCCGGGAATCGAACCCAGGCCCTTAGGATTGACAGTCCGTCGCGTTGATCACTCAGCTACCGGGGGCAGACAATGTTGTAATAAATCTCATTAGAGAGAAAGAAACAAAAGAGATAGTTAGTGATGTTTTTCAAACACTCTGAAAACACACTCTCTCTAAATTTTTAGAAAACATGCAATGGTATATTGAGTTCTGTGCAACAAAGAAGAGTCATACCAAGAACTGATGTAGGACTTGAGCTGAAGTTAGTAAAAGGGTAAAATGCTCCAAGTTTTTTGGTGTACATATTGATGAAACTTAGAAGAAGTGTATTATTGAGCTGGTAAACAATTTGTCTCTCTGTCTAATTCCTAACATTGCAAACAATAATTGCTAATGTTGGAAACAAACAAATCAACCGCCTAAGACATTCAGCACATTTACACTCAATAATGTTTATGGAATAATTTTCTGGGGTAACTTACAAATAAAAAGAAAGTACTGATTGCACAACAGTGAACAGTAACAATAATATGTGGTCTTCATCTGTGATCATCATGTTGGTACCTCTTCAAGGAGTTAGGCATTTAGACTCCACATCCTCACACATATATTCATAAATAATCCATCACAATTTGAGAAGAAAAGCAGTGCA
The DNA here is from genome assembly GCF_023897955.1 of Schistocerca gregaria. Classification (NCBI taxonomy): domain Eukaryota; kingdom Metazoa; phylum Arthropoda; class Insecta; order Orthoptera; family Acrididae; genus Schistocerca; species Schistocerca gregaria. The sequence goes on along the minus strand of NC_064921.1, from coordinate 797,408,089 downwards.
CATACCTACAACACTAGTGGAAAAAATCTGATTTATTACCCAGTAATTAAGCTGACACTGACTTAGAAAGCAGATCAATATGCAACAATAATTTTTTTCATTATTTCCCAATAACATAAAATGTCTTACAGGAAGCAAAGCAAGTTTTAAATGTAACCTAAAATCACTTCTTCTGTGCAACTCTTCCTCATCCATGGCCGAATTGTTATTTAAACACAGGTGTGTTTAATAGTTGTGTGAGTAAGACTATTGAAAAATAATATGTTCATTAATGTTAAAAATAAAACTGACTCATTCCACATAACACTGATAGAAGAATGATTCATATGATCTATGGAACATGAAACTAACCAACTAATTTATTTTTAAAATAAGTTCTCCATGTGCTTGAGAAAGTTGCAATTGGAGAAAAAATTTCTTTTCAGTGAAAGGCTCAACAGTCCTTTAGTAATGAAGACCAACTGAAATCTACATTTTAGCAAATGGATACAACTACAATGATTAAGGCAATTACACTAATTTGAATTTGCGACAACAAATAAAATATATTTATTACTTACTGAAGTGGTAAGGAGTGAAGATGGTGGGTGTGTATCATTAATATAAATCCCTACTTGTAACACTTACTTCTTCACTGAAGTTTAAGTTCAGAGTAAAACCCTTCTTTCTTGTTAATATGGTTTTATTTAGATTTTCTGCACAGATGTTAGGAACTGTGGTCATCCAATTAGTGAAAATATAATCTTCAAATGAATCAAGAGACTCAAATAAATTATCACATCTTCTTATGAGGTTTGTTGCTTCTTCAGACTTCCTCATTCTGCAACAAGACAACAAATTCATGATACCCAGTCATAAAAATAGCAGCTTATTATACAAACTAACACTGTACAGTTTTTTTCGAGATTATGTTTTTGCTTTTTTGCAAATAACATGAAGATGCAGTGCACAGCACACCTTTGCTCTAAACTGAAGAAGGGAATTCTGCCTGAACACACCATTCAGTCCTGTAATCAGCACGACCTCAGGCGTCACTGGTAGACCCTGTTCTACTTCCACCTCTGCCCATATTCCAGTCTTCTGTCCAACCCCCACTCACAATTTATTACTTTTCAATGCTATACTCTCACATATTACATTGGCTTATAGCTCTATGGCTCTCCATTTCACTGTTTTCTCGGCATTCACTCACCCTCTGTACCTATATTCTATTCTATCCCACACCACCTCTAACCCCAGCTAGCTGTCGCCCAATATGCAACTGTGGTAACTTTCCTTTGCAACCATATTCTAAACATTTTCCCCCACTGTCCCTCCCTCTTACTAGACTTAGCCCCATCTGTCACTCATCTCTTCCATGATCTCCTTCATCAATAAACTCAGCCCAGTTTAAATGTTCGAGTTCTTGTTTATGCATATACAAACTGCTCAATGCCTTCACTTTTTGGTGAGCATTTATCTTTACTAGTGCCTTTGTCTGTATTCCACCCTTAATTTCCCATTTTCATATTAAAGTAGTTGATCTGTTCGATAATTTGACCACATATAAACCTTTGTAGAGAAACTGTTCATTATTCTGACGAGCCTTAACATGCAGGTCCGTTCTAGAAAGTGGTGTGTGTTTTTGGAATGAAGTATAACATCAATCAAGGAAAAATCCAGGATGGGATAACAACAATATTATGAAAAGGATAGATCACCATTCACCATATAGAGCATACACTGAGTCACAGAGAGGCACAAGTGAAAGATTGCTGTAAATTTAAGCTTTAAGCCAAAAGGCTTTCTTCTGGAGTAGAAAACATGCACACATTCAAATAAGCACAATCCACACACACACAACCACTGGTTCCAGCCACTGTAGACTGCAACTATGCAGCAATATGGCATTTGTGGTGGAGAGTAAGGAGGAGCCACAGGCAGGGACAGTGAGATGTAGCAATGTAAGGGTTGGGCACAGCTGACGGGTTGGGACAGCGTAGTGCTGCAAGGTGCAGTCAGGGGGTTTGTGAGGGAAGGAGGGGGGGAGGTGCGGGGGGGGGGGGGGTGCACCTACCAGCACTATCCTGTCTCCAACATGTCTCTGCACACTCTTGCAGGCAGCACAGCATCTTTCCCCAACCCTTACCTTGCTAACCCTTACCATCCCTACCTGTGGCTCCTCCTTACTCTCCTCCATGCATGCCATATTGCTGCTCCCATCAGGCATAGTTGTAGACCATAGTTCAGTCACAGCAGCCAGAGATGGTAGTCACATGTGTACAAGTTGGGCTTTTGTGAATGTATGTGTGCTTCCAACTTCAGAAGAAGGCCTTTGAGCCAAAAGCTTAATGTATAGAAGTCTTTTCACTGTGCCCTCTGCAACTCAATGTCTTTTCTACATGGTGAGTATGAATCTATCAGACATATTTTGATGTCTGCTTGTGTCTGTGTATGTATGGATGGATATGCGTGTGTGTGTGTGTGTGTGTGTGCGCGAGCATATACCTATCCTTTTTTCCCCCTAAGGTAAGTCTTTCCGCTCCCGGGATTGGAATGACTCCTTACCCTCTGCCTTAAAACCCACATCCTTTCATCTTTCCTTTTCCTTCCCTCTTTCCTGACGAAGCAGCCGCCGGTTGAGGAAGCTCAAATTCTGTGTGTGTGTTTGTGTTTTATTCATTGTGCCTATCTACCGGCACTTTCCCGCTTGGTAAGTCTTGGAATCTTTGTTTTTAATATATTTTTCCCATGTGGAAGTTTCTTTCTATTTTATTTACCTTTCATAATATTGTTATATGTCATAGGAAAAAGGACACATTCACATGTCGAAGTAGGGATAGGATTTTTTTTATTAAAGAAGTAATAACATCTCAGTACATGGTCTGCTACATGGATTTGAAGATAGCTGCAGTAAATATCATCATACCTCATACAAATTCTCTCTCTCTCTCTCTCTCTCTCTCTCTCTCCCTCTCTCTCTCTCTCTCTCTCTCTCTGTGTGTGTGTGTGTGTGTGTGTGTGTGTGTGTGTGTGTGTGTATGTGTGAGAGAGAGAGAGAGAGAGAGAGAGAGGGGGGGGGGGGGGGGGGGGAGGTTCTCGAACAGGAACACGCGCGCGCATGTGTGCCCGCACACGTGAGTGGTGCACACTGAGACAGCATCAAATTCAACCTGTATCTAAAAAGTCAGAATTGAGATCCGGAATAGTAAAAAAAAATATGCTACAAAGAAATATCCTATGGGAGTTCTAAATGAGGTGGTGCTCTTTGCATATTAGCCTTCCAAAATATGTGAGACTGAGACTAACTGATACTGAAACATTACTCAGTAAAACATTTTCTACAGTCTACTCTAAATATGACAAAAGTGTTCTTATCAATGAAGTAGGCATGGATTTGCAACGTACAAAATCATCATATAACCCTCTTCTTGTAAAACTAATAAGATTTCAAATAAATGTCTTACAATGGGACATTCAAACACTTTGTTTTGTGGAAGAATGAGCTAAACTTTGACTAGCAAGAACGCACACAAACTACATGAACGGGAAGGACAAGTTGGAAATATAAAACAAAGGGTAGATGCATGCATAAGACTTCCCACCAAATTGAGGAAGCCCACAACATGAAACTTCCTAATTTACCCATTGTTGTTTAATTGAAAGATTCTAGCTGTGACTCCAGTAGCACTTAGAAACTAATTTTGCTATTGTTGCAGTGTTTAATTCTTATGAAAGGTTTTCTGCAAAGTTATAACACAGAATTGTAATTTGCTAATTTTTACAGCAGCCTGAATTTTGTGCATATAAGAACATTCCTGGCAGCACATACATTGTTGCCAGTTTTCAAATGTGGAGTGCTAAGTGCTGCAGGCAAAAACAGTAGCACTGTACAGAGCTGTGTCAACAATGACATGTTGCCATAGAGATGGTTACAAATTCGCGTAACGTTATTGGTAGAGGTACGCCCACAAAGTTGTTGCGCACAGTCCACTAAAACTGACAGGGATCAACTTATGCTGACTCAAATATAGTTTAACCACAAAATTTGAGACTTCTTGGTAGATTAAAACTATGCCCTCAAAACTTCACTCTGTCATACCTCTTTACCTCGATTCCAAAGAGGTACTGGCAGAAGTAAAGCTCTGAGGATGGATCTTGAGTCACCCTAGGATAGCTCAGTCGGTAGAACACCTGTCCTTGAAAGACAAAGTTCTCTGGATTTGAGTCTCAATCCAGTATATAGTTTTAATCTGCCAGGAAGTTTCAAATCGGCGTTCTTTATGATGCAGTCAAAATTCAATATCTACCACAAAAACATTTGATGATTTCATTGGATTCATGTCAGAGTTTTGAGCATTTTCTTCCAACTACAGTAACAAAAACAAAGTAGGAGAAGCTATTAATAGCAGCAGTGCTACTAATTTATATATGATGTTATTGTCTGTGGATATGAAATTTAACCACACAGCTATGCACTTGTTTTACAGATAGGTTTCAAAGCATTACAGCTTCATTCCCAGCACAAAAAATTCATCTGTGATTGTACAAGGTGAGTAAACGGACAACATTACTAATAAATTCCAGTGACAAGTGTGAAAACAATACAAGTGAACTGAAAAACAGCAAAAGCTGATTTGTGTGTACATGAAACAACAGTGATGAAAATTACAAACTTCTGTAATGAGACACATTAGACGAACCTCATGGCAATACTAAGTGACAAGTAAATATCCTATAGACCATCACAAAAATTACTTAAGATCAGAGATAAAACTGCATATTAATTTCAAGATTTCTTTAAATGTTTGAGTAGTTCAAGGGATCAATGAGATACAAACATAGTAAGTAATGAAAATAATTGGTTAGGGATATATTTGCAAGTGTAGTCACAATATTTTATTTTTCTGTGAACATCCAATGCATTTCGGAGCTAAGACTGAATTTTCAATGAATGTGGTGATGTTTTTGAGTGCTACATCTGCTTCAGGTCATCATCTAGACATAAATAAACAACACAGTTTGTAATTTCATGAGGAAAGCATCTTAGACAAGATTAACCAACAAATGAAGTATTATTAGTGGTTACCTGCATTTAACCAAAAAATCTTTATCTTCTGCATTGGTAAAAAGCTTCCTCGCTTGAATTTGTATGTAAAATGATTTAATATGTATTAGAACACTACAATTTTCAAACAATTCATATTAATTTGTGATTCAAGAATTTATTAATGTAGCAAATGACGAATTATTTTTGTTTGTTTGAACAGATGGAATAAAATAAAATAAAATTGTCAAAATGTGTGGAAGTTAAAAATACTTATGCTTAACTGAAATTTAATTTTTGAGTTAAAATACTTTCAGTATCTTACACATCCCTTTTCATCAAGTGTTATAATTATAAACATCTGAAAAATTCTCAGGTTCGCCACAGATAGCAGTCTTTCATAAAACACCTCATCTTTATGCAATAGTGGTGTTTATTTATGACATATGTTTCATCATTTCCACAAAAGGCATTGTGTCCTCAATGGATGCTATGAAATAGTGTACAGTTCTGTTTGACCTAACATTTTACACAAATAAAATGGTACATACTGTTATATTAAATTGGTGCGTTAGTCTGCAGCAATTTTGTTTTGCATGTTGGTATTTTGGTTGTTATGGGTTTATTTACTGACTGCCATTTTTTATTTGTAGTTCACTGTTGCTACCTGAGTTCACATATTGTCATTTTGTAATCTGGAAATAGCTAGTGGAGCTGTGGACACAAGAAAATGGAAGCCAAGTGGAGAAATATGAACATTCTGGCATATTCTTCTGTTTTAGCTCAACAGAGGGGTTAACAGCAGCACAGGCAACAAGAAACATTTGTGCTGTGTATGGGGATAATGTCATTGGACAGAGCATGACCAGAAAATGGCTTTCTCATTTTAAGGAGGATCGTTCTGACATTAGTGACTCTCCACATTCAGGATAACCAGTTGTTGATGAAGATCATTTAAACTCTTAATCCACAATGATAGACATCAGTGTACTTGAGAACTGGTAAATGTGATGAACTGTGATCATTCCACCATTGCACTAATTTGCGCCTAATGGGGAAGGTACAAAAATCAGTTGTATGGGTACTGCAAGCTCTAAGCTATACCCAAAAAAAATTATGGGTGGCCCTATGAGATCTCTGCATGCTCACCATTAACTGGCTCATGAACAACACCGACTATTCCTATCCTGTGTCATTACTGATGACAAGAAATGGTCCTTTATGCTAACATAAAGATAAGAAAGGAATGGTTAGCCCAAAAAAGCACCAATTCCCTACACAAAGACCTGAAAGTATTAACAAAACAATAATATTATGCATGTGGTGGAACAGCACTGGTGTGGTGCACTACAAACTGCTTCCTCAAAGTGTAACCATCGCTACTGACATTTATTGTCAACTACTGAGATGTCTTGTAGATGCAATCTACGAAAAATGACCGAAGACTGCACTCCATGATAATGCCTGCCCACATTCTTCTAGACCGACAAAAACCACTATCACAATAGCTGGTGTAGGAATTCATTCCACATCCATCTTATTCACCTGTTCTTTTGCCCACAGATTTTCACCTTTTCCACTCTCCATTCAACAACCTTCAAGGAACTTTCTTTCCCTATGAAAATGTGCTCCAGACATGGCTTGAAGAGTTCCTCGCCTCAAAGGCACGTCATTTCTACAGTCGGAGAATCGAAAAGTTACCCCAGCATTGGAAGAGTATTGTAAGTAGTGAAAGAGAATTTATTACTGATGACTAAAGTCTCTATTATGTGTACCTGTTGTGTTTATTAAACACTTATGGAAAAACACTATTAACTTATACATGAACCAAATAATTTTCTTGCCTTGATGCCAGTGCTTCCTCCCAAGTGGTCACAAGTTGAAACATGTATTTCCACTTCATGTATGAAATTTTGGCACATATTTTTTTATTGAAATTGTCAGTTTCTTTTCCTTTCCAGACTCTGATCCATGTTACACGTTCACTGATGTTCAAGTAATCAATAAACAAGATCATCATGTTAGCTGTAATAGTTATGAAGGAAGAACTGTTTACTTCCTTGGTTTCTGTTTCCTTGTCTGTATGCAGACGCACTGTTAGTCTCCTGCCTACAATTTATTGTTTTTCCTTCCTCCCTGTGTTTACTGTGTATGGGCATTGAGGCTCTCTGGTGGAGACAGGTGACAGGATGAGGCTCTTGCAACTCGAACACCCCTGAGACCTTTATTTACTTTGCAGAAGTTTATTATAGAAGACCCGTGCCAATTGGCACTGAGTGGTGGGTACTGAATCAAAGGACCATATGGCATGACACAGGGACAAGGTGTAGCCAGCAACTGCTAAGTCTGGCTCACCTCATCAGTGAGGCAACTTGGCAACTCATGCATTTGTTGGCTGATTGTGCTGGCTCAGCTGTAGCCAAGGCAGCTCAGATAGGCTAAGACACAGACAAGGCTGGCTGGTGGATAGCCCCAGTGTGTGGCAGTGGAGGCATCTGGGTGTGAACCCCAAAACTCAGTCTGGCTGGTGGCACCTAGCATTACCAGACACCTAGTGGTTCAGTGGCTCGGAGGGCCTAAGTTTCAGCCTTGGCCCATTAGTGATAGGACTGGAACCCCAGGCAGGTGAGCCTGCCAAGATGGTGGCATAGCCATGATAGCCTCACAGTGGAATCCCACACTGCAGTAGATACCACCTCAATGAGTAACTGAATCTGTGCCTAGCCTGGCCACCCAGCACTTGCATGTGAAAGGGCAGTCTTGTTGCTGACTGGTTGCTTCAAGTCTGCCACAGTAACCCGTGCCACGGGAACTGCACCGGTCATTAGCTGGACAATCATTTTGTGGCACCTAGATGGAGGGTGTGGCAAAATGTTGCACCACTGGGTTACGGCAAGTAACATGATTACAGCAGCAGGTCCTTACCTTGGCTCACAGAACTACAAATGTTTCTATTTGTTGTTCAGTTTTTTAGTATCATTACCTATGTATCCAATATTTGTAGAAATGTGCTGGAGTGCTGCTTGATTTTGTGGATGCAAGTGAGTTGAGGTTTGGTGTACGATTGCATCAGAACTGTGAACTTTCAATAAATTTCAAATAATGGAACTGCATCTTTTAACCTGTAGCCAAATTAGAGAAAGCAAATACATCATCAGGATAGGGGGAAAAAAGAGTGTAAGTGTCATTTTAATCATGTAAAAAATTGGGACAAGAACTGTGTACTAGGCCAGCACATACCTGTCATACATGGGAAAAATGCAAAATGTATCTAGGTAACTGACACCTCAGCAATGCAACAAGAACATGCTGTTTTACAAATATTTAAAAAGCTAAAACCTGCTGGAAAATCAAAACTGTGTGTAGGACCCAGTCTGACACACAGTTTTAATCTGCCAGGAGGTTTCAAAATAATGCACATTTTGCTATAGAGTGAAAGAATCAAGCAGGAGTATTTATGTAGAGCTTGCGGTAAATGGCTATTCCAATGAGTTTGTTATAAATGGCAGACTTTCTAGAATTTTTTAAACCTAAGTAGGCACATCTAATGTACATCCACACAAATATCCTGCAAACCATTTATGGTGTCTGGTGGAGGGTATTTTGTACCACAACTAGTAGCTTACATTTCTGTTCCATTCACAAATAGAACAAGGGAAAAGCAATTGCCTACACATCTTGATATCAGTCATAACACCTCTTATCTTCATGGTCCTTATGCGAAATGTAGTTGGCTGCAATATAATTGTTTTGCAGTCAGTTTCAAGTGCTAGTTCTCCAAAAGAATGTTGTCTTCCCTCAGAGATTCCCCTAGAGTTCACATAGCATCTACATAATACTTGCGTCTTGACTTAAGCTACCAACAATAAATCTACTAGCCCATCTGTGAATGGCTTTGATGTCTTCCTTTAATACAACTTGGTGGAAATCCCAAGCACTCGAGTAATACTCAAGAATGTGTTGCACTAATGTTCTATGAGGGAGGTTTGATACATATGATAAATTTCCACGAAGGAATGGAACATTTCTATTGCACCTTCATGGTTGACAAGCTTAATCATGATTCTTCCCAGATTTGTATAAAGAATTTCAACAATGTACAGTGCACAGTTCATTGCTGATAGCCATCTGAATTGGTCAGTGAGTTGTCTGGTGATCGAAAATGGAGGAAATGGAGCTTTGTGCTGTTATTAAACATTTTCATTTGAAAGATTGGACTGCCACACAAGTCAAAACAGAACTGGATGAAATTGACATAGAGTCTGCACCATCATTGAAGACCATTTACCTATGCATAAATGAATTTAAACTCGATCAGACAAGTACCAAAGGTCACCACAAAAGAAACCATTGACAAAATCCATAACATGGTAGTGCAAGACCGCCGAATAAAAGTTAGTATTCTGGCCTGAGCTCCTGGAGTTGGCATTCATGTGTGCGTGAGATGTGCTTGCTCTTGTGTATGAATTGTTTCTCTTTTGTTGATGAAGGCTGTGGCCGAAAGCTCTGTGTAAGTATCTAAAAGATACTTGCCTGCCTGCAAGTTAATGTGTCTTCTTTATGGTAAGTAGCAATCTATCTTTTCCCATATTCTTGATAAAAAGTTTGTGAGATTGCAGGACTGCAGGTACCTCAATTGAGTGACAGCATAATATCCTGCACAGAGACATGGCTACGAACAAGCTCTAAGATAGGTCGGGGCCACTATTGCTTACACATTTCAACAGTGTCTGGCAAAGTTTAATCACAATCCACAAGACATTTTGCACTGATTTGTGACAGATGATAAAACTTGGATACATTATTACACATTGGAGTCAAAATGCCAGTCTGAACAATGGACAAAAGCTGATGAAAGTGCATCAAAGAAGGCAAATACCATTCTGTCAGCTGGTAATGTGACAGTCACTGTTTTGGAAGTTCCAAGGAATAACCCTCATAGATTACTTGGAAAAAGGCAGAACCATAACTGGACCCTATCACGCTTCATTGTTGGAATGTCTGAAATCTGCATTGGCTGAGAAAAAACCTAGTTCGGCATGTGAAAAAGTGCTCTTTCACCAGGATAATGCACCATACCACACATCATTGATAATGATGTTTGTGCATGAGCTGGGTTTTGAATTGTTTTGTCACCCATCATATTCACCAGAATTAGCCCCAAGTTATTTCTTTCTGTTATCTAACTTGAAACTTTGGCATATTGGGACGAAATTTTCATCAAATGAGGAAGTGATAGCTGCAGTCAAAGAGTATTTTGCAAGGTTTTACACAAACTGTTTTTCATATGGGATGAAAAAGGTTGAAGATCACTGGACCAGATGTATATCCCTCAACGGTGACTACATTGAAATTAATGTGAGCTGTTTAAAAAGTATATAAACAAATAAAACTTTTTTCCTTGCTTTTTACCAGACCTACCAAACCACCGCATGCATGCAGTCTCCTCTACAGATGAACCACACTCCCCTAAAATTCTTATGACAAACTTAAGTCAACCATTCACCTTCCCTTCTACTATCCTTGCCTGCCTTTCCATTTCACAGTGTTTTGCAAGGTAATGTGCAGATATTTAATGAATATGACTGTATGAAACAGCAAGCAGTGCACCACAAATGCTGTATTCCAAAATTATTGGATTGTGTTTCCCACTCTTCTGCATTAACTTAAATTTTTCTACATTTTGAGCAAGTTGTCATCCATTACATAAACTATAAATTTGCATTGATGAAAAACTGAATTGGAAAAACACATCAATGATCTGCTGAAATGGTTAGGTTCAGCTACTTACGCTGTTAGGGCTATAGCAAATTTTGATGAGAAAGATATCAGTAAATTAGCCTACTATGCCTATTTTCATTCACTGCTTTCATATGGCACCATATTTTGGGGCAATTCGTTATTAAGAGAGAAAGTATTCATTGCACTAAAGTGTGTAATCAGAATAATAGCTGGAGCCCTCCCAAGATCACCTTGCAGGCATTTATTTAAGGAACTCGGGATATTCACCGTACCTTCGCAATACATATATCCTCTTATGAAATTTGTCATTAATAACCAATCCCAATTCAAAAATAACAGTGAACTGTATAGCTACAACACTAGAACTTCACTATTCTGGATTAAATCTCACTCTGGCACAGAAAGGGGTGAATTATGCTGCCACAAAAATCTTTGGTCATTTGCCAAATAGTATTAAAAGTCTGACAGATACCCAACCAACATTTAAAATCAAATTAAAAGACTTTCTGAATGACAACTCCTTCAACTCATCAGATGAACTCTTAGATATGAAGTAGTAACTGTAAATAAATGAATAAATAATAAAAGAAAATAAAATAAAAAATTTAATTAATTCTTTTGTGTAAAGAAAGCTTAAGTTAAAAGTGACACGTTCCACATCATTACAAAGTGTCATATTCATGGTCTATGGAACAAGGATTAATGTATGTATGTATGTTTAAGTCTTCTTGTATCCCCCTACATTTGCTCAATGATGACACCATCCCATGCATCACAGTAAACAGCCTCCGATTGCTGCTCAGCCTGTCAATTAGATCATTTATGTACATGTAAAATAAGAGCATCAATTCCCTAGAGCAATCCTGATGATAGCCTTGTCTCAATTAAACATTTGATATTAAGGGCAATGTACTGGGTTATATTGTTTAACAAGTCTTTGACTGTATCAAGCACTTTCCAGAAATCTAGGAGTATGGACCCTGCCTGTTGCCCTTCCTCCTTGGTTCACAGGATGTCATGTGAGAAAACAGCAAACTGAGTTTTGCATGAGTGACACTTTCAAACTCGAAGTTCATTTGTGAGGAGAAGCTTTTCTGTCTCAAGGAAATTTATTATATTCCAACTGAGAAATTGTTCAAGAATTCTGCAGCTCACTGATGTTAAGGATGTTGGTCTATAATTTTACGGGTCTGTTATTTTACACTTCTTATATACAGGAGACACCGAGCTTTTTTCCAGTCACTTGGGGCTTGGCACTGGGCAAGAGACAATAAATGCAAGCTAAATAAGGGGCCAAGCAGTGGAGTACTCTCTGTAAAACCAAAGAAATTCCATCTCAACAGAGCAGCTTATTAGTTTTCAACTCTTTAAGTTGATTCTCTATGGCAGGGATGCCTAATATTATGTCCTCCATATAGCGAGTCTGTACAATGATCAAGTGATGGTATGTTTATATGAACCACCTGTGTGAACAATTTCTTAAATGTGAAATTTAAAACTTCAGTTTTACTTTTGCTATATTCTACGGCCACATCAGACTGGTCAACAAGTGACTGGATAGAAGCCTTAGACCCATTAACCAATTCCATGTAGGATTAGAATCTTCTCGGGTTCTCTGCCAGATCTTCCACTTACTTGGCGTAAAATACTCCAGGGGACAATATAAATCTATTTATACTTCGTCTCTAATTCCTCTATGTCCATCATACTGGAACAAAATGATCTCAATCCATTTTCAAAGTGAAATGCTATACAACTGCTTATCTGCTCTTTCTAGAAAAAATGCTCTCCTATGCTTCTTGTTGGATTTATTAACTTTAGTAACCACTGTTGCTGTTGTTGTGTTGTTGTTGTTGTTGTTGTTGTTGTTGTAGTCTTCAGTCCTGAGACTGGTTTGATGCAGCTCTCCATGCTACTCTATCCTGTGCAAGCTTCTTTATCTCCCAGTACCTACTGCAACCTACATCCTTCTGAATCTGCTTAGAGTATTCATCTCTTGGTCTCCCTCTACAATTTTTACCATCCATGCTGCCCTCCAATACTAAATTGGTGATCCCTTGATGCCTCAGAACATGTCCTACCAACCGATCCCTTCTTCTGATCAAGTTGTGCCACAAACTTCTCTTCTCCCCAATCCTATTCAATACTTCCTCATTAGTTATGTGATCTACCCATCTAATCTTCAGCATTCTTCTGTAGCACCACATTTCGAAAGCTTCTATTCTCTTCTTGTCCAAACTATTTATCGTCCATGTTTCACTTCCATACATGGCTACACCTCGTACAAATACTTTCAGAAACGACTTCCTGACACTTAAATCTATACTCGATGTTAACAAATTTCTCTTCTTCAGAAACGCTTTCCTTGGCATTGCCAGTCTACATTTTATATCCTCTCTACTTCGACCATCATCAGTTACTTTGCTCCCCAAATAGCAAAACCCCTTTTCTACTTTAAGTGTCTCATTTCCTAAACTAATTCCCTCAGCATCACCCGACTTAATTCGACTAGATTCCATTATCCTCATTTTGCTTTTGTTGATGTTCATCTTATATCCTCCTTTCAAGACACTGTCCATTCCATTCAACTGCTCTTCCAAGTCCTTTGCTGTCTCTGACAGAATTACAATGTCTTCGGCGAACCTCAAAGTTTTTATTTCTTCTCCACGGATTTTAATACCTACTCTGAATTTTTCTTTTGTTTCCTTTACTGCTTGCTCAATCTACAGATTGAATAACATCGGGGAGAGGCTACAGCCCTGTCTTACTCCCTTCCCAACCACTGCTTCCCTTTCATGTCCCTCGACTCTTATAACTGTCATCTGGTTTCTGTACAAATTGTAAGTAGCCTTTCCCTCCCTGTATTATACCCCTGCCACCTTTAGAATTTGAAATAGAGTATTCCAGTCAACATTGTCAAAAGCTTTCTAAGTCTACAAATGCTAGGAACGTAGGTTTGCCTTTCCTTAATCTAGCTTCTAAGACAAGTCGTAAGGTCAGTATTGCCTCACGTGTTCCAGTGTTTCTACGGAATCCAAACTGATCTTCCCCGAGGTCGGCTTCTACTAGTTTTTCCATTCATCTGTAAAGAATTCGTGTTAGTATTTTGCAGCTGTGGCTTATTAAACTGATTGTTCGGTAATTTTCACATCTGTCAACACCACAACACATAGCAACCACTGTTGCTATGATTACGTAATGATCACAAATGCCTGTCTCAATACTGATACCACTGATAAGGTCAGACCTGTTGGAAGCTACAAGGTCTGAAATATTTCCAGAGGGTGTGGGCTGCCGAACCAGCTGCTCCAGGGAGCTTTTGGAAAACGTGCTCAAAATTACTTCACAAGACTGCCTGTCTGTACCACCTGCAGTGAGTTGCCTCCAACTAATACTGCATGATTGGAGTATTTCTGCACTGCTGTATGTAGACTTTCTCTGAAAACTTCCAAAACTGTCACAGTGGAATTGGTTGGCCAGTAAAAACATCTAACAACTAATCTGATTTCTCCTAGACCTGTTACGTGCATCCAGATAACTTCCCAGCAGCCTAAATTTTGACCTTGACAGTCACAACATTCTTGTCAGCTGCAATGAATGCTGTTTGTCATGTGGCACCTAATCTGTCTTTTTGACAAACTTTCTATGACGTGCAAAATATTTCAGAGATTTCTACTTTGGGTTTCAGCCAGCTCTCGGTTGCGAGAATAATTTGAGTGTGAGTTAGTTACTTAGTTATATGTTCCATATATCATTTCCACAATTATTTTATCGAAATAATGTGGAAATACTCAGTTTGCAGGTAATGTATATGGGATTAGTTTTAACTTAATAAACACACAATTACTATTGGTCCTACTCATGCAAATACACTTAAAAACAAGGATGTTTTTATCTGGCTACCAATTTTTAATTAGAAATTCATCAATGAATTAGAAGGAGTTGTTCAGGAAAAATGACCTTAGGTTAGATTTAAAACTTGCTTCACTACCTGTCAGACATTTTGTGTTAGTGGGCAAATGATCAAAAATTGTTTTTGCTGAATACTGGACTGCTCTCTGAGTCACTGTCAGTTTTGACAATGGATAAGAAAAGAAATTTTTCTCTACAATTCTGTAAGTAAGTACATCACTTTTCTTCTCAAACTGTGATGGATTATTTATGACAAATTTGATTAATAAAAACATGTATTGTGATGGCCTTGCTCCTTGAAGAGGTGCCTACATGATGTCTGTGGGTGAACACCACATATTATTCTTATTGTTCACTTTTGTGCATTCAATACTTTCTTTCTATGTGATGAGTTGCCCCAAAAAATTACTCTGTATGACATTATTGATTGGAAATATGCAAACTCTGTGTGGAGGCTGAAAGGTTTTTTTCCAAGATCAGCAATTATACAAAGAGAAAAAGCAGCTGAACTTAATTGTTTGAGAAGCTCATTAGTATGCATCTTCCAATTCAAGTTTTCATCAATATGTACACCTACAAATTTGGTGCATTCCACCCTACTTACTGACTCCTGCACATGTGCAACATCAATTGTTGGTAAGACTCTATTTGTTGTAAAGACCTGAATAATGTAGAGTCAATATATTTTGAGTAAACAGCAGCTTCGGTTGTTTAAGCTGTCTCCTTAGTGGTTAAGGTTACAAGATAGGCTCTTCTGCAAATTAAAAAATTATCGTACATAGTAAAAGTTACAATATCTGTTGGAAGCAATCATAAAACTACATGTTACTCTTCATAGAAAATATTGTGCTATTATGATATGGGTCTACAAGATTCAAATAATTTGCACTGAAGATGGTCACACTGTAACTGAAATCGATCTGTAAAATAAAGTATTCCAATATTTACAACCCATGCCCTCATTTATCCTAAATATACTGACAACAATAGGTCGTGATGCACATGGTTCCCACTGGAATTAGACAGCATGAATTTAGAGTGTTTTTTCAACATCTGAGGAGAATCCATTTTCAGGGAAACACTTCATAATTCTTTGTAAAATATTGTTTACTATCTCTTTTGTTGCTTTCTCTCTAATAAGATTTATTATATCACTAGTATTGTCTGCAAAAAGCAGCAATTTTGCTTGTTGAATGTGAAGTGGGAGGTCTTTCACATATATTAAGAACAACAGTGGACCCGAAATTGAAACTTGTAGGACTCCATTTGTGATTTTACCCCAGTTACTAAAATTTTCTACATTTCAGACATTGTCTGGCGTATTCAGCATAACCTTTTACATTCTGAATTTTTCTATGAGAACATCATGATCTACACAATCAAAGGTCTTTGAGAGATCACAAGAAATACCAAGGGGTTATACATTATTATTTAAGGCTTGTACTATTTGATTAAGAAATATATAAAGAGCATTCTCAGTCAAGAAGCCTTTCTGGAATTCCAACAGTTATAAGCAAAGTAAGTTGTTTCCACTTAAAGTGTGCAACTATTCTTGAGTACATTACTTTTTTGAATATATATATATATATATATATATATATATATATATATATATATATATAGAAAGAAACTTCCACATGGGAAAAATATATTAAAAACAAAGATTCCAAGACTTACCAAGCGGGAAAGCGCCGGCAGACAGGCACATGAACAAAACACACAAACACACACACAGAATTATTAGCTTTCACAACCGATGGTTGCTTCTTCAGGAAGGAGAGGGAAAGACGAAAGGATGTGGGTTTTAAGGGAGAGGGTAAGGAGTCATTCCAATCCCAGGAGCAGAAAGACTTCCCTTAGGGGAAAAAAAGGACAGGTGTACACTCGCACACACACACACACACACACATCCATCCGCACATACCACATATGTGCGGATGGATGTGTGTGTGTGTGTGTGTGTGTGTGTGTGTGTGTGTGTGTGTGTGTGTTCCCTTCGCGTAGTGCACCTCTGACCTACCAGGGGGAGTGCTGCAATTCTCTACTCCATAATGCTGGTCCAGTAATCTGCAGCCAAAACTGTCACAGAATTGATGAGGCCTTTGACTGACACTCTCCACTTGGCTCCAAACCAAAGGGCCCCCCAATCAGTTTGTGAATAATGTTGCAAATAGTGAGCTCTGCTTGCTCACAATGTGCAAGGACAGCAGTCTTCACCACTTCCACCAGCCACCAGTATGAACTGAGGACCCTCAGAAAACAAGTGACAGACATCACTGGTACCGACATGAGCTACCAAGTTGCAGATGACTGCACACTGGCGCTCTCAACAGCTGCAGGCAGGGCCTCCTCTACTGCTTGAATGAGGCCCCCTAGCAAACATACTGACTGCACATTGGATTTTTCATCAGCTCTGATTGCTATTTCCCTAAGGGGTTCCATAATGCACCTAATGTTGGCGCTCCTGGAAAGCAGCAAATGTCTCCCCCCCCCTCATGTGCCTGCTCAGACCCTGCTGAAGATGTGGCCCTCTGTCCACTCACAGGGAGGATGGGTTTATTCAGTTGAATAACCTGAAATAATTAAAACATTTACTAAAAATGTTGTGCATTAACTTGACTTAAATGTCAATATGTTTTGTGAAAAAATTCTGCATAGATTTTTATTACTACTTTTAACGGATAATCTGCCCATCTACAGTGAAATTTTTAAAAAAAACTTTGGCATACAGAGTGGAACTTGACAGTTAAAATATCACCAAACTGTTTCTTTTTGTGGAGTTTTTCCCCTAGGCAATTTGGTCTTTTCTGTGTACAGTCTGCACACTGAGTGGTGGGTCTTCTTTTATGCAGAAGAAATTCTGTCAGAAAAATGCTTTTCTAAAAGTCTGTTTTTAGGCATATTTAGAGGAGAAGCAGTATGTTGTTGTATATCCCCTTTCCTTGTAAACAGAAAATTTGTCAAATGTAAGCCTTTGTCCTTATCATCTGAAAAAAACTGAAAATATCAAAAGACTACTGCAACTATCTACTTCTACCACGCACTCATTTTCTACTTTGAATTCAGACAATGCTGGTTGCTCATCTGTTGTATTCCATCTAAATTTAGATTTCACAGGAGAGGAACATCTTCTCTAACATGGTGGCTCTACAGATAGGAGTACATTTGAAATACTAGTTAGTTATTAAGAAGTATATTATCCACTGCTGAAGATAGAATTTTGACTGAAAACAGACTGTAAATATAAGTAACACAGCTAAGTATGCAAATAAAATTATGGAAAGCAATGGGATGGTAACACTGAAATAATGTTGTTTTCCCACCAGAATCTGATTCAGAAGCAACATCACATGAAAGTAAAACGTTTCATGTTATGGGTCTAGACGGACCATGGCTGAAGGATAGCATGGTACGGGTGGGGGGAGGGAAGAGTCTTGGCTGTCTCATCACGCATCCGTCTAATCCCTGCATGCTCTGCTGGACAGAGCTCTTCCTCATCCCCATCTGTACCTTGCTATCAAGCCCTTTCTCGCCTCACTCCAAATTGCTCCTTTCATTCAACATGACAGTTGCATTCTCATCCGAGCTGATAAAGATGTCAGTTATATGTGTGTGAGGTGTGCTTGCTTGTGTGAATGTGCCAGAGTTTTCTTATATGAAGAAAGCTTTGGTTGAAAACTAAATGTGTAACAGTCCTTTCCTTGTGCCTCTCTGCAACTCAGCGTATCATCTTTACAGTGAGTACCTATCTATAATATTCCAAATACTGTAAAACTAATTACCTTCACATGGTATTTACAGTACTTAGTTTAAAGACAAATATTGTCTAAATTCAAATTTCTACATACGGATTATCAAATGATTTCAAGTTCTCAATATGCGGTCGAACTCTCTCTCGTAATTTGTGGATTGTCATAATGGCTCCAGCCACTGGAGGGAAATTCATATCAGCGGGCACATACTTCCTCTGTGAGTACAGCATCTGATGTTCTTCAAAAAGTTCCTGCAACCAATTTTGTTTATTTACAAGGAAATGTTTTTAACAAATCTCTTGTATATGGCATACACAAAGGGGAACTCACCTGAACAGTGGCCATCTCTTCTCCTAACATTGTGAGAATGATAGAGAACTTTGGCTCAATTGCTGTCTTAACAATATCACGTTCAAGAAGGGTCCCAGCTATGTTGATAAACTGCAACATTACCCAGTAAATAATGTTATACCACCAATAATGTCTTAAAAATATGGCATACTAACATCAAAAGCACATTTTTTGAAAGAAGATCTTCAAAATCATGTTGCTAACAATAACAAATATGTGTGAAGATCTTATACTTTTTGGCTGATTTTATGTAAAATTTGAGTGCAATTAGCCTGCCCTATAGTTCACCATCCACAATTTTACGGGTACAGTTTCTCACTGTTCCCTACACTCCTGCTGGTGTTCTCGAGATACCTGCTGCTTGAGTTTCTCGGTGGCAACTGCAGTTCAAGTATTACACACAGTATGGTGTTTAATAATATTCTGAGAACACCATACTTATTTTCACAAATATCACTGAAGGAAACGTTGCAACCAGTCACAATCTTTTTGTGGGTCCTTGCAGCAGCACGTTTCTGTTACACAGGTTCGGTTGCAACATGATGAGGTGTAATTTGATTACATTATTCTTGATTTTGTGGATACTGAGACATTTTATGGCAAATTATGTTGCAGATATCATTCCCGTAACACACGCATACACATTTATAAGATTATAGTGTCCCTCATATTGAAAGGTGCCTCTTTGCAAAGCTAGAGAGAAAGTGAGATACGGAATCATGAGGGGATGAGTTTTGCTGAAGTGTGGCAATAGAAAGAGGGCGCTCTTCTTCAACACTTCCAAGCCTTACAGAGAGTTGCTGCAGAGCAGGCAACAATGAGTACACATGCATTCTCCTGGAGATACTATAGATTGGGGACACACAGAATGAAAATTTAATTCTGTCGAATTATGTCACATAGTATCACATTGTGTAGGACCTCTACCTATTCACAAAGAACATTATTAACCCCAAAAAAGTATGGTAGAATTATTTGCACCATCAGTTCTCAAACCTCAAGTAGTCCATTGTTCAAACATTACAGAATTCTTACTCAGCCAATCCTGAACATTAAGTCACTCATTGTATTTTTGGTTTAAAATTAGGTCTCTTTCAAATTGAACTGTCATATTTGCTAAATAAAAACTAAATGGAAAAACAATTTGCATTTGGACAACACAAAGTAACGTGAAATGCGACAAGTATGTGGAATACGTTAATTCAAAGTTGGGTAAAGGTTGCTATGCCATAAGGCTCCTGAAATGCCACATAAGTGAGCAAGTAATGTGAGTGCATATTATGCATATTTACAATCATGTCTAAAATATATAACAACATTCTCACTTACTCTACTCTGCACATCAGAATACAAAAGAGAGTTATAAGAATCATTATTGGGATGAACATTAAAAATTCATGCAAGAATTTGCTTAAAAAATTGAAACATACCATGACCGTCCACTATGAACATCTTGGAAACAGTACTAATTGACAAAAAACATTAAATTAATAAGGAAAGCAAAAAAATGATATTCACAATCATTGCACAACACTGCAAAATAATCTCCATATTACACCTACACACTTACACTACTGGCCATTAAAATTGTTACACCAAGAAGAAATGCAGATGATAAACGGGTATCCATTGGACAAATATATTATACTAGCACTGACATGTGATTACATTTTCACGCAATTTGGGTGCATAGATCCTGAGAAATCAGTACCCAGAACAACCACCTCTGGCCGTACAGAGCTTGGATGGTGCGTACAGGTACAGCTGCCCATGCAGCTTCAACATGATACCACAGCTCATCAAGAGTAGTGACTGGCGTATTGTGACAAGCCAGTTGCTCGGCCACCATTGACCAGACGTTTTCAGTTGGTGAGAGATCTGGAGAATGTGCTGGCCGGGGCAGCAGTCGAACATTTTCTGTATCCAGAAATGCCCGTAGAGGACCTGCAACATGCGGTCGGGCATTATCCTGCTGAAAGGTAGGGTTTCACAGGTATCGAATGAAGGGTAGAGCCACAGGTCATAATACATCTGAAATGTAACATCCACTGTTCAAAGTGCCATCAATGCATACATGAGGTGACTGGGACGTGTAACCAATGGCATCCCATACCATCACGCCGGGTGATACACCAGTATGGTGATAACAAATACACACTTCCAATGTGCATTCACCGTGATGTCGCTAAACACGGATGCAACCATCAAGATGCTGTAAACAGAACCTGGATTCATCTGAAAAAATGAAGTTTTGCCATTCGTGCACCCAGGTTCGTCGTAGAGTACACCATCGCAGGCACTCCTGTCTATGATGCAGTGTCAAGGGCAACCGCAGCCATGGTCTCTGAGCTGATAGTCGGTGCTGCTGCAAACGTCAAACTGTTCATGCAGATGGTTGTTGTCTTGCTAATGTCCCCATCTCTTGACTCAGGGATCGAAACGTGGCTGCACGATCCGTTACAGCCATGCGGATGTCATCTTGACTGGTAGTGATACAAGGATGTTGGGATCCAGCATGGTGATCATTCTGCTAACAGTCATTGGATCTCGACCAATGCTTTCAGCAATGTCTCGATACAATAAACCGCAGTCGCGATATGCTACAATCCGACCTTTATCAAAGTCGGAAATGTGATGGTACGAATTTCTCCTCCTTACACGAGGCATCACAACAACGTTTCACCAGGCAACGCCGGTCAACTGCTGTTTGTGTATGAGAAATTGGTTGGAAACTTTCCTCATGTCAGCACATTGTAGGTGTCGCGACCGGTGCCAACCTTGTATTAATGCTCTGAAAAGCTAATCATTTGCATATCACAGCATCTTCTTCCTGTCAGTAAAATTTTGCGTCTGTAGCACGTCATCTTCATGGTGTAGCAATTTTTTAGGCCAGTAGTGTAAATATCGTATCACAAGGGGATAAAACTGTTCAGTAAAGAGCCACTAAGAGTACATTTTGATTAAATGTAATAGCACTATATGTTTCAATATTTTAACAATTTATCAATAAATTTGAAACTCTAGTATGTTTTTGTTAAATACTATTAACTTTAGAACAAAATAATGGAAGGTCCAATTTGGAATATCAACAATATTAGGAAAAGGATAGATTGCTGCTCACTATAAAGGCAACACATTAGCTTGCAGACAGCACAATGAAAATACTGTTATACATTGAGCTTTCAGCCATAGCTACTTTCACACAAGCAGGCACACTTCACTCACGCATGATGGTTATCACTGGCCACTGCGGCCAGAATGCTGGCCTACTTTTATGAATGTGTGAGTGTTTTCTTTTCTGACAAAGGCTTTGGTGGACAGCTCAGGCTTTGGTGGAAAGCTCAATGTTTAACAGGCTTTTCACTGTGCCTGTCTGCAACTCAACGTGTCATCTTTACTGGGTGTAGCAAAATGTACTTTTCATAACAGTATTAATTTCAGAATGATTTTTTTTACATATGCTTAGGCTTTCACAACATAAAATTACCAAAATTAAAGTACCTTGTAAATGCTCTCAAGATTGTAGCAATCATCAATGGCTTGACACAAAAGAGTAGCAAGTTTGCGATCAAAGTCCTCAATTTTCTCTCTGAAGACTGAATAATCTTTCACAAAACTTTCATCAATTGGGTCAAATGGATTGTATGTAATGCTCCCAAACTGACCATATAAGTCACAAAAATCAGAGTAAATTTTTTGTACTTTTGGGCCAAGTACTCGCCCCTTCCCTCCTCCAATCTCAACTTTCTCCAGTTTAAAAAATTCAAGTGCTGTTACAAAGAACTCCTGAAACATATGAAGCTTATGATATATTTTAACTTTCCTACCTGTACTGCAAATTTATCCACAATAAATTCAGAAAAGTAAAACAATTACAAAGCCAATCAACATGAACACAGAACTTTAGAAGGCACTGTCTTATAGTGAGCTGCATCCTTTTGCCTTCTTTGAAATCAAAATGCATAGACAAGTTGTCAAGAGCGAAACTACGCTTAAGGATGAAATCTGAGCCACAGTGCAACTTACCAACTTTCACAGTATGGGAGCATATTACAGAACTTAGTTAATAAGTTACTTGTAATGTCTAAAAGAATTAGTTATATTTTGTACTGTACTGCAGTGATTAGTATTGATAACTAATATTGTTGAGGCCACAGATTCAATTTCTGGTACCTTTTACACAATTTTTTATGATTATTTTTCCCAAAGATGAAATGTGTGGAGCAGCATTCACTACAGCTGAGACCAACTACAAAGCTATTCTTGGGTTTCATGCTTGAAAAAGAACACTTCTTTGAACTATATGTTAAATTATTCAACTTTTTGTTTATGCCCTTATTCATCACTTTGAATCTCCTCTATACATAGTGTGTCTCTCTTTACCCGCTGTTTAAATTTTATTAATAAATGTTTGGCATAGTAGTGGAGCTCATTAAATGACGTACACACTATAGGTATTAATCAGTATATTACTTTGGAAATTACAGTTGTTATGTATGTTTTAAACAAGTTTGAACTTTCAGCTCTGATTACCACCGTATGATCTGCTAGCTAAGAAGAAAGTAAATGACAAAAAAATAGGAATCAATGTGATGTATGCAATAAAATAAGGAAACAAACACTAAATAATTGAAACAATGAGAGAAAGAGAACATCCACAGTTCAAAAACTACTGCAATAACGTGAGAAAAACAAACAAGATGAATGAAATACAAAGTCAACCAAAAATTAAACAGATGTGATGAATCATTTAGAAATAAAAGATAGAAATTTCACTGGACTAATACTCAGATTTGATGTAAATACTGTAAGCATATATTTACCTTAATTAGCTTCAGTCTGTCCATAAACTGATTTTCATATTCAAATACCAATCTTGTGTCAAAAGTCCAAGGAACTGGTTCATTATTTCCCTTAAAGTATGATGCTAGAGATGTGCGACATTCATCAAAGATATCACTGAAAATAAAAACAATTAACATTATTAACTACCACTCTTTATCACAAGAAGTTACAAAACACAGTAATCCTTAAAAAAAACTTTGAAATGACGTTAATTTAAGACAGCTTATACTTTTAATGTGGCATGAAATCACACAAGCAAAAGCATGATGATAAATTTAAAACTTTACCAGCATACAATTGTTCCATTAAATTTTGGATGAACTGCCAGGTGTCTGCAACTTCCTGCCATGATAGCTTGGTGCCAAGTCTTCTGGTCATCCTCAGGTGAATAACAATGAAATTGCACTGAGCTACTGTATTTAAGACACTGTGAGTACATGTGTGGTATACCCAGTTGACACTGTGGAACATTCATGTGGGCAACCATGTGTCCATTGGAGCTTGTGCAGGGCACCATAACAGCCCATTAGTATCGTACATAGGTTGCAGATGATGGCAGTGACATTATTCAACAAGACAATGCACCATGTCACAAGCCCAGATGTGTGATGGAGTGGTTTGAGGAAATCAGTGGCAAGTTCCAATTGATGTGCTTGCCCCCCAACTTGCCTGAGCTGAACCTGATCGAACACATCTGTGATGTGATTGACGCCTCAATGCATTCATGCCATGACTCATAGGCACTATTATCCATGCCAAAGGTGGACATGTTGGCTATTAGGTAGGTGGTCATAATGTTCTCACTGATCGGTGTATATCTGCCATAGTTTATCAACACCTGCCAGCTATAGCACAAATTCTTCCCTCCTATATTAAAGACACTGACAATTTCTAGATTGTCTTAAATTTTGTCACCACTGATGCTATCTCACTCTACACCAACTTCCCCACATACGTGGTCGGTCTGCTGTTGAACATTACCTCAAACAGAGACCAGCTAATTCAAAACCTAAGACATTCTTCCCACTCACCTTTATCAGCTTTATATTTACCAACAACTACTTTACCATCTTTGGGCAGACACACAAAAAGATCAGTGGCACGGCCAGGGGAATCAGGATAGCTCCTTCCTATGCCAACCTTTTCATGGGTCATTTGGTGGGAGCTTTCCTAGAATCCATAAGCCTTCGGTCCATCTTTGGCTTCTGTACAATAATAACATTTTTGCCACATGGACTCATGGTGATGCTGCACCATTAAAATTTTTGGAATCTTTAAATAAAATCCCCCAATTAAATTTCACGTGGTGGTATTCTGAATCCCATTCCATTTTCCTTGATGTTGACCTCACCCTCACTGAGGGTCAGCTGCACACTTCTGTTCATATTAAACATACAAGTGGACAACAGTACTTACATGTTGATAGTTGCCATCCTTTAAATATCAAATATGTCCACAGTTACAGCCTTGGTATTCGAGGCAAACATATTTATTCACATGCAGACTATTTACAGCAATACACCAACACACTCACCTCAGCCTTCATAGGACATAATCACCCACACCAGTCTAGTCCAAAAGCAGGTTTCCCAGGCCATCATGTCCAATCCTGGTGCTACTTAAACATCCAAAAAACAATACAGGACTGTACTATCTTGGTCTTGAACTTATTAATCAGCTGCTTCTACAAGTCTAAGATTTCCTAAAACAATGCCCTGTAATAAGGTCCGTTGTGTCTGACATTTTGCCCAGCAGACTTAGAAGAGATTCCCCCTCCACAAAAGCCTGGATAGACTCTATGCTCCTTCTGCACCCATTTTCCTACCCAATGGCTCCTGTGACCATCATCACTGTTAAGATTTGCCCTATGCACCCTCCTACCACTGCCTATACCAGCCCTGTAAATGGAAAAGCATACACTATCAAAGGGAGAGCCACATGTGAAATGACACGTTGTATACCAGCTGTTTTGAAAAGATTGTTCTGCCTTCTACATTGGTATGACTACCACTAAGTAATCAGTTAGGATGAATGGGCATAAACAAAGGGTACACACTGACAACACACAATATCCTGTTACAGAGCATTTTCTGCAGCATGAATGTCATGACCACAGTGCCTGTCTCACCAAATGTACCATATAGATTCTTCCCCATGACAACAGTTTCTCAGAGATCTGCAAATGGGAACTGGCATTACAACATGTCCTTGGTTCTCACCACCCACTTGGCCTTAATTTACATTAATTTATTTCTTTATTCACTTCCTTTCAGTTTTCTATATCTTTTATTTTCTGACGTATCTATTTTCCCTGTCCACTATATCTACCACATATAATAAACTTAGCTTTCTGCTCTTACTAACTATTTCAAGATGTTTGGTCACTGATCTCTAACTTTCTTATAGCACTATCTCCCGCCTTTAAGCTCTCAGGTTTTCAAGTCTTCTCGTCCCATGAAGCATATCTCCCCTGACCTGGGGTTCAGTGTGACTTTTCCATAATTCTCCTCATTTCCTAAACCTCACTGGTCATTTTCCTTCATCACCCTTCCTTACTTTTCAACCCTTCTGCCAGAACATTGAGCTACTGCCTGCACACTTCCTAACTTTTGTTTGTCTTTGCTACTGCCACATGGTGAATAGATCCAATTATGCTACATAAGATTTCCACATTTGCATGGAATCCTGTAAATACCAGTCTTGTACAACTCTAAGTTGTTTTTGAAAGATCTCCAAAATACCAAGATTTTGGAAAGAGGACAAAAGTTCACTTTAACCTTATGCCTTCTTAGCATTCTGCATATTTTCACGGAAAATATGTAGTAGATAAGCACTCATTTTGAAACCCTCATCCTTTTCCTTTTTCAGTTGTTTGTGCATCTGTAGCACACTCTGTACTTGGTGAGACAAGTATCTATTGTTCAGAAACATG
This sequence comes from Schistocerca gregaria, assembly GCF_023897955.1. Classification (NCBI taxonomy): domain Eukaryota; kingdom Metazoa; phylum Arthropoda; class Insecta; order Orthoptera; family Acrididae; genus Schistocerca; species Schistocerca gregaria. Next base: position 797,381,529 of record NC_064921.1, on the reverse strand, counting down.
GTCTGTAGGTGTGCCAGTACCTTCTGCATCTTATCGGCAACTGTGATGGTATGGGTTTGGTGGATTAAGTTCTTCAAAATGACAATTGTTTGTGCCAGATGGTGGCAACTAGTATTTGTAAATATGGATTGTATCAGTACACTTCTGAAGTGCCAAATGTCAAAGTGTGCCAACACTCTTAGATTGCACCAAGACGTCTAAAAATTACAAACAACCTTCTCTCTCCATCTCCATAGTAAATTCTATGGTTTCATGAATCAAGATCAGATGTTGAAGGAACTCATGGAGACTGCGCAAACTATGACGCTAAACTATTAAAGTGGCATCAATGTATTGCCAAAATTCTGTTTGTTTTAAAACAGCTGGGCGAGTGCTCACTCCTCAAAATCTTCCATAAAAGGATTGGCCACCAGGGGAGACACAGCACTTACCATCACGAAACCATCAGATTATTCAAAAAACACAGATGCGCAAATGACAGAACAAGGAGGAAAATGGGATCTTCAAAGCAACTGCTTATTGACCATACATTGAAAATGTCTTTGCAAAAAAAAAGGCAGAACATTGAGAAGATATAACTTTAAAGCAATCTTCCACCAGCCTTCCAACATCTCAGCACTTTTGGGATCTATCAAAGATGACTTAAGAGTTGTGCAAGGCAGGTAATTATAGATTACATAGAAATGCAGCAAATCTTATATAGAGCACACAACACGCATTGTTCAGGAACACATCGTGGAACATCAGCAGCATACGCGCCTCCTCCAAACCACTAAGACAGCTGTTGCTGAACAGTGTGTTCCCATTGGCCATTTGATGAAATACAATGAAGTAAAAATTGTGGCCCATATGTCAAACTTCTGGAGCTCCATCATCAATGAATCTGTGGAAAATCTTAGTCCCTTATCTATTAGGTTGGTGGCTTTCAGTTAAGATTCTGCATGGAATCCTGTCACAGATAAACTTCATGCTTTATGTAATTTTAACGTGTACAAACGATAGATCTTATATCGATAAGGTGAGCTTTCACCATGGATATGCGCAGCGCAGTTTACAGATCCACAGCAGAAGTGCATGCACTCGAGCAGTGGATTTGCAATGTCATCTAAGTACACCACACATGTGTCAGTGGACTCAAATACAGGAACCCAGTGCCTTTTTACCAGTATGGTTCTGGAGATGGCCAGAACTCTCTGCACCAAACTCCTGACATCTGGTAGTTTGCCTGAAATTCCATGGAACAAAAGCAAGATATTTCAATCATTTCTATTGTGTCTCTGTAACTGTTTTAGACTTAAGCTAAATGAAAATCAAGGTCACTTAAAAGAGCAAAGATGATGATAAATGCATGCACAGTGTCTAAATAGCAAAACTCCAGGGCCTACAGTTTATAATAAATTTGTAAAAAGTAATATTTTTTGTAAAATATGTGTTGAGAATTATACAAATAAATTAATACAATGTGTAAAATAAAGGAAACATGATGACTCACCTATATCATAGACACATGTAATGGGACACAGCATTAATTAGCTTTTGGATCTGGCTTTTGTTCTGACAGAAAGCACACACATTCACACACACAACCACACATACACCAGAAAACACACACTACTGTGCCATTGGCAATACTAGTTATTAGGTAATTTTAACTATTAGAGAGCAATTGCCTGAACTGAAGTGAAGTTGTGCTGAAGAGCGTGCAGGGACAAGATGGAGAAAGTGTAGGGCAGTCAGGAGGGTAGATGTAGGGCAGGGGAGAGGTGTGTGCGGGAGGGGGGTGGGGGGGTAACAGAAAAGGAGAGAAGTAAAAAGACTGGTGGGGTGGTGGAATGAGGGCTGTGTAAGGCTAGGAGGGTTATGAGAAGATAGGATATATTTCATGGAAAGTTCCCACATGTGTAATTCAGAAAAACTGGTGTTGGTGCGAAGGATCCATATGGCACAGGTTGTGAAACAGTCATTGAAATGAAGGATGTCATGTTGGGCAGCATGCTCAGCAACAAGATGGCCCACTTGTTTCTCGGCCACAGTTTGTCTGTGGCCATTCATGTGGACAGACAGCTTATTGGTTGTCATGCCCACATATAATGCAGCCCAGGGGTTGCAACATAGCTTGTAGATCTCATGACTAGTTTCACAGGTAACCATGCCTTTGATGGGATAGGTGACCAGACAGGAGTAGGTGGTGGTGGGAGTATGTAAGGGACAGGTCTTGCATCTAGGTCTGTTTTAGGGATATGAGCCAAGAGATAAGATGTTGGGAGTAGGGGTTGTGTTGGGATGGATGAGTGTATTGTGTAGGTTCAGTGGTTGGCGGAATACCATTGTGGGAGGGGTGGGAAGGATAGTGGGATGGACATTTCTCATATCAGGGCACGACAAGAGGTAGTCAAAAACCTGGCTGAGAATGTAATTCAGTTGCTCCAGTGCTGGGTGGTACTGAGTTACAAGGGGAGTGCTCCTATGTGGCCGGAGAGTGAGACTTTGGGAGGTGGTGGAAGACTGGAAAGATAAGAGAGAGCGAATGCTTGCTTTAATGTGTGGGACCCATACTAAATAGGACTAACAAGGGATACTGAATGTATACAGAGAAGTGCAGCATAAATGATCACATATTTGTTTGATCTGTGGGAGAATATCACAGACATGCTTAAGAAACTAAACTGGCAGACTGTTGTAGATACACATGTACTATCCCAAGAAGGCCTATTTACAAAATTTCAAGAACCAGCCTTAAATGATGACTCTAGGAATATACTACAACCCCTATACATATTGCTCCCATAGGGATTGTGAGGACAGATTAGATTAATTACAGCACACACACAGAGGCATTTAAACAATCATACAAACTTACATCATTCCTCCCGCACTCTATATGTGAATGGAATGGGAAGAAACCCTAATATTTGGTACAATGGGACATACCTTCTGCCATGCACTTCACAGTTATTTGCAGAGTATAGATGTAGATGTAGAACTATTTGTGCAGATTCTTCCTGACTGTACATCATTACAGATAACAGCATCAATTGCAACAAGTCTGAGATTACTATTAAAACTGTCCACTAGGTCATTAACATACAACATGAATAGCAAGGGACCTAACACACTTTCCTGGGTACACCTGAAGTTATTTCTACACATGTCAATGACTCTCCATCCAAGCTAACCTGCTGCATTCTCCCTTGCAGAAAATCCTCAAAAAAAATCACAAATTTCACTTAATACCCCAATACTTTTGATAATAAGCTTAGCAGCACTACTGAGTCAAATGCTTTCTAGAAATCAAAAAATACTGCATCTACCCACCTGCCTCAATCCACAGATTTCGGCATGCCATGTGAGAAAAGTGGGAGCTAGGTTTCACATGATCAAGATTTTCGAAATCTCTGCTGATTGGCATGGAGGAGGCCATTCCATTCGAGATAGCTCACTATGTTTGAGTTCAGAATATGTTGTAAGCTGCTACAACAAATGGATGTCAAGAATACTGGATGGTCATAATATGATCTTTATAATGATTTTATGATCTTTACAATGTAGTTATTACCACCGATTTTCCATTAATGTAAACTCATTGTAAACATGTATGCATCAAAAAACGTAGGTGCAAATACAAAAGGAAGTGCCTTATGTAAAATTCTGACAAATTCCAACAGCACAAAAACTTACGACTAATCTCAACAAAGAACTCCAGAATGCTCAAGTAGGCCATCCAACACTTCTATAACATTCATTAATATTTCAGGAACTCTTGAAAATAATGTAATGGGATTCACTGAGTATACATGACAAACTAATAAAATTGTTGAGCAGCAGAAACTTGAAAAACTGTATATGATGTCATTCACCAATTCAATGAACGCTGTGGGCTTATCAGAAAAGAAACTTTCAGAATTGGTATTTACCATTTCTGGAATGTTCCTGAAATATCTTGTTTGTTGTTGTTGTTGTGGTCCTCAGCCCTGAGACTGGTTTGATGCAGCTCTCCATGCTACTCTATCTTGTGCAAGCTTCTTCATCTCCCAGTACCTACTTCAAACCTACATCCTTCTGAATCTGCTTAGTGTATTCATCTCTTGGTCTCCCTCTACAATTTTTACCATCCATGCTGCCCTTCAATACTAAATTGGTAATCCCTTGGTGCCTCAGAACATGTCCTACCAACCGATCCCTTCTTCTGATCAAGTTGTGCCACAAACTTCTCTTCTCCGCAATCCTATTCAATACTTCCTCATTAGTTATTTTATCTACCCATCTAATCTTCAGCATTCTTCTGTAGCACCACATTTCAAAAGCTTCTGTTCTCTTCTTGTCCAAACTATTTATCGTCCATGTTTCACTTCCATAAATGGCTACACTCGATACAAATACTTTCAGAAATGACTTCCTGTCACTTAAATCTATACTCAATGTTAACAAATTTCTCTTCTTCAGAAACCCTTTCCTTGCCATTGCCAGTCTACATTTTATATCCTCTCTACTTCGACCATCATCAGTTATTTTGCTCCCCAAATAGCAAAACTCCTTTTCTACTTTAAGTGTCTCATTTCCTAATCTAATTCCCTCAGCATCACCCGACTTATTTCGACTACATTCCATTATCCTCGTTTTGCTTTTGTTGATGTTCATCTTATATCCTCCTTTCAAGACACTATCCATTCCGTTCAACTTGCCTTCCAAGTCCTTTGCTGTCTCTGACACAATTACGATGTCATCGCCGAACCTCAACATTTTTATTTCTTCTCCATGGATTTTAATACCTACTCCGAATTTTTCTTTTGTTTCCTTTACTGCTTTCTCAATATACAGATTGAATAACATCGGAGAGAGACTACAACCCTGTCTCACTCCCTTCCCAACCACTGCTTCTGTTTCATGTCCCTCGACTCTTATAACTGCCATCTGGTTTCTGTACAAATTGTAAATAGCCTTTCGCTCCCTGTATTTTACCCCTGCTACCTTCAGAATTTGAAAGAGAGTATTCCAATCAACATTGTCAAAAGCTTTGAAATATCTTATGTTTTTAATATTAATATATTCTGCAATATTTGATGGTTTTTATAAAAGCTGCACTCTCCATGCAGGAGTTCAAGTTCAGTTGTTTTCTGGCTGTGCATCAGTGTCAGTAACACATGTGCCTTCATTTCAAAATGTTGTAGTTCACTGACAACCATGTCTTCAGATTTGGACTTGAACATCATTTCAATATGACACTGTTTGGCTGAGATGCCAAGTACTTCAACACATATACAGCATGCTGTAAAATTCCCCTTACAAACTTCTAGGACTTGTAGAAGAGGCTCAGTACATAATATTTTGAACTGGAACCCATGTCCAGAAAAATACCATTTCTGTGTTACAACCATTTGAAAATGTGTTGGTAACAAAACCACTCCTACAAGTAATTTATTAGGCATGACCCAGCACGTAATTTGTTTACAGTTTCTAACAACCCTGCCACAACAAAGGTCAAAATTTAATAATGATTGTGGTGTTGCTCATGCTGCTAAATACTGCATTTTTGGGCAACAACAAAGTTATTATGTGGCAGGTGTCATTAGAGCACAGTTAATAAATTCATTTCATGTAATAATTAATTAGGCACTCATCTTTTCCTGTTTCCCATGCTGGTCTCGTAGAATCATGGCTCAATCATTGAAAATGTAGGTGGTGATGATTCCAAACTCGGATGCAATGAGGGCTGGGTTTTATTCTGCTATATTCAAAAGTTTTATAGATGTGTTTCACAAACCATTCTTGAAGATTAAACCTTTCAAAGTTAGCACAATGGTGATGTAAAAAGATAATCAGCACTTCGAATTTAAGTTACACTTCCTTTTTATTGCTTTTGTTGCAATTTCACGTAACACACAAAACATCACTTCACAATACAAAACATACTTGAAAACATCTTCCTCACTGTTAAAGTTCACATTTTATAAGCTGACTACAATATGCGTCTTTCCAACATGACGTCCAACACTTGACAATGTGTCTCCTTGGAGCACCACAGTCATGCCTGCTGACAGTGAAGGTACCCCTTTCTCAATGCCATAGCATAAACGTGGTGAAAAGGGTATGCACTGGAGTTGGATGTTGTGGATAATGAACATGAGAAAGTCGATGAGCAGCTCTTCCATTACTGTGACTTCAACATATAGAAAGATAATGTCAGTGTATTCTGCAAATGTGTGCTCAACCATGTTGCTCTAACACTCTCAGACAAGTGAATGAGACTTGAACCAATTCAGAGGTAGGACTGATGTCAAATGACATCAGCCGAACCTATGTAGGCACCACTAGTGATGAGAACAACCGAAGGAAAACAACTGATTCGGTCAGTTGTTAGAAAACAATAGAATCACTCATTTGGTTGCAGCTTTACATACCGGTTGAATTATTCATTCATTCCTTTCAAGCAATGGAAAATCCAGGATGGAATGTAACAATATTATGAAAAGGAAAGTTGCTACTCACCATATAACAGAGATGCTGAGTCGCAGTCAGGCACAAGAAAGTGATTGTCACAAATGAGCTTTCACCCAGCACACACACACACACACACACACACACACACACACACACACACACACACACAAAAACACACACACACACACACACACACACACACACACACACACACACACACACACAAATGCAACTCACACACACAGCTGCAATATCTGGCAACTGAAGCAACACTGTGAGCAGCAGCACCAGTGCATCATGGCAATAGCGACAGGGAGGGAGTAAGGAGGGGGCTGGGTTGGGGAGGGGGAGGGATAGTAGGGTAGGGGTGTTGGGATGGGGGAGAGTGAAATGTTGCTGGGGAGTGCAGGAATGAGGTGAAGAGAGGGTAGGGCAGATATGTGCTGTTGGGAGGTTAGCCGGAGGGCAGGGGAGAGATTTGGGAGGGGGGGGGGGGGTAGTGGAATGCAGGCTCCTCAGCACAATTTCACTGTTTCACTGTATGCCATCCCTACCCTTCTATCCCTCCTCCTCCCCACCCCAGACTCCTTCTTACCACCACCCAATCACCACTCCCATGATGCACTGCTGCTGCTGCTCGCAGCATGGCTGCAGTTGCCAGAGATTGCAGTTGTGTGTGTGAGTTGCGTTTGCATGTGTGTGTGTGTGAGTGTGTGTGTGTGTGTGTGTGCGTGTGTATGTCGTCTATTTGAAGGCCTTTTGGTCAAAAGCTTATTTGTGACAGCCTTCTTGTTGTGCCTATCTGTGACTCAAGCATCTCTGCTATATGGGTAATAGCATCATTTTACAAGAGCAACCGAATGGAAACAAATGAATCAGTCGGTTGTAGTTTTACATATCGGTGGAATTTTTATTCATTCATTTCTTTTGCATGTACCAGTCTCAGGGAGCAACTGAATGCAAACAGTCGACGCAGTCCAGTGGCATTTTGTGTACTACTGATTGAGTTATTCATTCTTTCTTTTTCACGTGAAAGCAGTTTCTAGTTTTTCTGTCAGTTAAGGCTTGCATTCATTCGTTCATTCAATTGAAAGCACTGTTTAGTGGTTTATGTGATGAGCGAGTTATCCAGTTATTCTTCTGAGTGAAACCAGTCTGTAGTATTTTCATTAGATGCTGTAAAGTAGTGGCATACAATACAAACAGGGGTGCACATACCCTCAGGTGTACACGAAGACAAGCAATAAAGACATTCGTTTCATTATGTGCTGAAAATCTAATTCTAACAATGTAAACTTCCAGTAGGAATATCAACAATGTAGGAAAAGATAGATTGCTACTTACCATAAGGAAGACACATCAAGCTGCAAACAGGCACAATTAAAAGACATTGACCTATAGCTTTTGGCCACAGCCTTCGTCAGTAATGGATTCTGGCCCCAGATGCTGGAATTGGTGGTCATTTGTGTGTGTGTGTGCGCATGTGTGTGTGTGTGCGCATGTGTGTGTGTGTGTGTGTGTGTGTGTGTGTGTGTGTGTGTGTGTGTGTGTTTTACTGACAAAGACTGTGTCCGAAAGCTATATGTGAGTGTCTTTTAATCGTGCCTGTTGCATCTTGACGTGTCTTCTTTATGGTAAATCTATCTTTTCATACATTACTGAAAGACTGATTCTTCTTTTCACCATTTAAAACTGATAAATACAATGCTGTGCATTAAATTGTTCGAGGTAGAGCAAACACATAACTAACAAAGCTTCATTGGAAGTACAATACTGAGCAAGCATGGGAGTTCTCTTAGGGATATACGAAGAAGAATGGAACATAGACACATTTTTGCAACTGTTTTACTGAAAAGAGATGATGTCCATAAATGAAATTAAAATCTGAGATAGTGCCTGTTTGGTACAGTCAGCATCCTGCAGCTTCCAGGGCCAGGGCTGCAGCTGGTGCGAGGAGGTGACGTGGTGGCCAGTCGTCGCTTCCACACCACCTTTTCATGCCAGCTGCAACCCTGACCCTGGCAGCCAGAAGAGGAGGCCACCCCAACAACCCTACGGAAAAAAAGTGAAAAATTAAGTTTGTAAAAATCATTCAAACCCAGGGGCCAAGTGAAAACATTAATATAATGGCCCAACCAACAGAGACTTCAGTAGTCAGTCAGTTCTCTCGCACCAAGTGAAACTAGTCAGTCAGTGAAAACGATTCATATAACAGCCGCAACTGACAGGGACTTGTTTCAGTCAGTTGTCTCACTTCAAGTGAAACCTCTCAAAACCAGTGAACGTTTGAAAACATTCATGTAGCTGACATGGCTGCAAAGACTAGTTTCACTTGGTTGTTCCATTGGACTGAAAAAAACGTCTGAACAGAAAAACAATCAGTTGACCAGTTGATTAATAAAAACAGTCAGCTGTCCCATCACTAAGAAACCCCACCAGCAAACTTGTCTTTAAACTGCTGCAGTGTGGACACAGTACATTTCCAGGCATCACTTACAATTCAAAATATTGTCTACCCAGTACCCTCCACAAGTCCTAAGGGGAATTTTCTAAGAGCACACTTTATATTACCATAGCTCAATAAGGCAATGTAAAAGCCATTAACTACAAGAACAGGAAACAGAATACAAGCAGTACCACTGTATACCAGGCGTACTGGTATGAAATGAGCATTAAGATACAAATGTGTCGATAGGGAACATTTGTTGTGAACGAGCCTTAATTTTTTCTTTTGTTTGGTTGGTATGACACCTGTCAAAGATATTTAATATACGTCAAGTCACGGAACAAACAACATCATATGTTTTCATCGTGTTAATAATGTCGAACTTTGTACCAGAAAGTGATGATTTGCGGAAAGCATTAATTTTTTGTTTTCATTTGAAAAAAAGTGCTGCAGAGTCACATCGAATGCTTGTCAAGGCATATGGTGATCATGTTCTATCAGATGCAACATGCAAAAGATGGTTTCAAGGGTTCAGAAATAATTATTTTGATGCTAGAAATGAAGAATGTGGAAGACCACCAAAAAAGTTTGAATACACTGAATTACAAGCAATATTGGATGAAGATGATACTTTGAATCAGAAGCAAATGGCAGCAATGCTAAATGTTGCACAACTAACAATTTCGGACCGTTTGAAGCTATGGGAAAGATCCAAAAGTGTGGAAAATGGGTGCCACATGAATTGAATGAAAGACAGATGGAAAACTGAAAAACCTTTGTCAAATTTTGCTTCAAAGACATGAAAGAAAATCAGTTTTGCATCGAATTGTTTTTGGCGATGAAAAATGGATTTATTTTAAGAATCCTAAACGGGAAAAATCATGAGTTAATCTGGGACAACCATCAACATCGACTGCAAAACCAGATCAATTCGGCAAGAAGACAATGCTCTGTGTTTCGTGGGATCAGAAAGGTGTGGTGTATCATGAGCTTCTGAAACCTGGTGAAACTGTGAATACTAATCGCTACAGACAACAAATGATCAAATTGAACTATGCATTGATCGAAAAACGACCAGAATGGGCCAGAAGACATGGCAAAGTTATTTTCTTACACGACAATGCACCTGCACACAAAGCAAAACTGGTTCAGGATACAATCAAAACACTTGGTTGGGAGCTGCTACCCCACCTGCCGTATTCAACAGACTTGGCCCCTTCCAACTACCATTTGTTTTCATCAATGGCACACGCATTGGCTGAGGAACACTTCAATTCCTACAAAGAAGTCGAAAATTGGGTGTCTGATTGGTTTGCTTCAAAAGATGAACATTTCTATTGGGGTGGTGTCCACAAATTGCCAGAAAGGTGGTCAAAATGTATGGAAAGCAATGGTCAGTACTTTGAATAAAATGTTTTTACTTTTCAATTCAAAATTACTGTTTCATTTTCAAAAAAAATGCTCATTTCATACTGGTACACCTGGTACTCAGGAGACCAATGGAGCCCACACAGCAGTATGTCAGATACACATCAGGCACCTATCAGTGTTTTCCAGAGACATGAGTCAGTATCTCACAAAATGTGTTAAAGAACTTGACTGAGTCACAAAATGAAACAGGTAGGAAGACATGAAGTGTCTGAAAAGTGTGTACTTTTACTTGGATGGTACAGACCAGCACTGATTGGAGCTCAACACCTGCGATAAATTCCAGGCTTAACCGATGAAAGTGTTCTGTAACAATGAGTACAAGTCTACTTAGCAGAGGAACAACTGAGGAACAGGGCACAACATCATGGGGAAACAACATAGTCGTACATAAAGAACATTTTGGCACAATGCCATATAGTAAATCTGAACACGTCCAAAGCTGACAAAGTCTAACACTTGATGAAAGAAGTTTCAATCAATTGACAGAGCACCGTACAAGAGAAATTATGATCCAAAGGGGCAGAAATGGTTGCTCGTCATCCCAGCTCAACTATGGCCAGCTACGTTGAAGTTTTCCCGTGATACTGCAACATCTGGTCACCCAGGATTTGTGAAGACTCTAGACAAAATCAGGCACAAGTGTCAGGTGCCAGTCTTTTCCAATCCATTAGACACTAAGTCAAGCCAATTTATGGAATGCTGACAGAAGCAAGTGCCACAGTTACCTACAGGGCATCTGGTACCAATCCCACCTGCAGCAGCAACACTCCATCAAATTGGAATCGACCTCTTGGGGAGGCCCCTAAAGTCAACAATCTTGAATCAATGGATAATAGTCTGCCATTAACACCTCACCCTTTGGCACTTAAGCAGTGCTGGCTAACGAAGCACCAAAAATTGCAAAGTTTCTTGTAGAAGACATCATTTTGAAGCACACAGCACTCTGGAGAGCACCAATGCTCTCTCCTCATTGAAAAGCTTTCCAGTTGAGACTGTGTGAGTTAATGAGCATTTCACTGTAATTCAAGTATATGGCCGAAAGAGTCAGCCTTCAGGAATTGTGAAACGAACCTTGTCCAGGACTGGATGCCACAAAGGGCACAGATTCACCATGAAATGTGATCTACTGTCTAATTAGACCTAAGCGCTGTAATGTACGAGTGAGACAGACGGAAACCTATGTCATACAGAAACCCAGTATGAGCCATTTGTGGCCAAGAAGATGTAGCAGTGTTAAATACGACAGACACAAGATCAGCCATAAAGGGAAACATTTACGAAAACTATTTAATTTTGTAGTAGTGGAGGGAATCAAGCCACAGTAATTTTTAATCTGCCATCCTCCACAAATTTTCATGGTGATCCAAATAAAACTTGAATATTGATCCTATCTGTAATAGTTAAGGATTTACTGTTAAAGTGAACATAACAAGTTTTGTAACAAATACCAGAATGCTAAAATCTGAACGCTTTGGTCGACAGTTCATATAAAAGCGCATCATTAAAATGACAAATGTTATAAATATCAAATATGTAACTTTATTTGTTTAAAAGGTATAGTAAATTTAAATTATCACTATTTTCAGTTAAGCATCAGATCACCATTTCCTCACACAAAACACACTGAACGATGACAGCATGACACCTTATTGAATCATTAGGTAACAGAATATTTGTTGTAAAGTTTAGTGCATTATAGTTAATTAATTTATTTATTTATCAGAAAGGATATTGGTGCAGGGCTGCTGGCCATGGCATTCAAAGCTAAGAAGGAAACTTTATTGGTTTTATGTAAAAGAATTTAACGTTTATAATGTAATGGCTATTATCGTTACTTTATTTAGAATGTGAAAGTGGTCAAGCTTTGATTACTTAAATATGTTAAAATGTAAAATAATGTAGAATCAGCAGTAGCCAATCAGATGGAGGGCTTCAGGAAAGGGAACTGCCCTAGTTATTTGAGTGAGGATATTTGGTGCGCGGGAAATGCAGCTGGGGACGGGCAGGGGGAGTGCTGGAGCAAATGCGAAAGCAGACAGTTCAGCTGGAGACACCAAAGGCTACAGTTTGGATTGAGACGCGAAAGCATCTACATCTACATCTACATCTACATTTACATCCATACTCCGCAAGCCACCTGACGGTGTGTGGCGGAGGGTACCCTGAGTACCTCTATCGGTTCTCCCTTCTATTCCAGTCTCGTATTGTACGTGGAAAGAAGGATTGTCGGTATGCTTCTGTGTGGGCTCTAATCTCTCTGATTTTATCCTCATGGTCTCTTCGGGAGATATACGTAGGAGGGAGCAATATACTGCTTGACTCTTCGGTGAAGGTATGTTCTCGGAGCTTTAACAAAAGCCCGTACCGAGCTACTGAGCGTCTCTCCTGCAGAGTCTTCCACTGGAGTTTATCTATCATCTCCGTAACGCTTCCGCGATTACTAAATGATCCTGTAACGAAGTGCACTGCTCTCCGTTGGATCTTCTCTATCCCTTCTATCAACCCTATCTAGTGCGGATCCCACACTGCTGAGCAGTATTCAAGCAGTGGGCGAACAAGCGTACTGTAACCTACTTCCTTTGTTGTCGGATTGCATTTCCTTAGGATTCTTCCAATGATTCTCAGTCTGGCATCTGCTTTACCCACGATCAACTTTATATGATCATTCCATTTTAAATCACTCCTAATGCGTACTCCCAGATAATTTATGGAATTAACTGCTTCCAGTTGCTGACCTCCTATTTGGTAGCTAAATGATAAGGGACCTCTCTTTCTATGTATTCGCATCACATTACAATTGTCTGCATTGAGATTCAATTGCCATACCGTGCACCATGTGTCAATTCGCTGCAGATCCTCCTGCATTTCAGTACAATTTTCCATTGTTGCAACCTCTCGATACACCACAGCATCATCTGCAAAAAGCCTCAGTGAACTTCCGATGTCATCCACCAGGTCATTTATGTATATTGTGAATAGCAACGGTCCTATGACACTCCCCTGCGGCACACCTGAAATCACTCTTACTTCGGAAGACTTCTCTCCATTGAGAATAACATGCTGCATTCTGTTATCTAGGAACTCCTCAATCCAATCACACAATTGATCTGATAGTCCATATGCTCTTACTTTGTTCATTAAACGACTGTGGGGAACTGTGTCAAACGCCTTGCGGAAGTCAAGAAACACGGCATCTACCTGTGAACCCGTGTCTAAGGCCCTCTGAGTCTCGTGGACGAATAGCGCAAGCTGGGTTTCACACGACCGTCTTTTTCAAAACCCATGCTGATTCCTACAGAGTAGATTTCTAGCCTCCAGAAAAGACATTATACTCGAACATAATACATGTTCCAAAATTCTACAAGTGATCGACGTTAGAGATATAGGTCTATACTTCTGCACATCTGTTCGACGTCCCTTCTTGAAAACGGGGATGACCTGTGCCCTTTTCCAATCCCTTGGAACGCTTCGCTCTTCTAGAGACCTACGGTACACCGCTGCAAGAAGGGGGGCAAGTTCCTTCACCTACTCTGTGTAAAATCGAACTGGTATCCCATCAGGACCAGCGGCCTTTCCTCTTTTGAGCGATTTTAATTGTTTCTCTATCCCTCTGTCGTCTATTTCGATATCTACCATTTTGTCAACTGTGCGACAATCTAGAGAAGGAAGCACAGTGCAGTCTTCCTCTGTGAAACAGCTTTGGAAGAAGACATTTAGTATTTCGGCCTTTAGTCTGTCATTCTCTGTTTCAGTACCATTTTGGTCACAGAGTGTCTGGACATTTTGTTTTGATCCACCTACCGCTTTGACATAGGACCAAAATTTCTTAGGATTTTCTGCCAAGTCAGTACATAGAACTTTACTTTCGAATCCATTGAAAGCCTCTCGCATACTCCTCACACTACATTTCGCTTCGCGTAATTTTTGTTTGTGTGCAAGGCTTTGGCTATGTTTATGTTTGCTGTGAAGGTCCCTTTGCTTCCGCAGCAGTTTTCTAACTCGGTTGTTGTACCACGGTGGCTCTTTTCCATCTCTTACGATCTTGCTTGGCACATACTCAACTAACGCATATTGTACGATGGTTTTGAACCTTGTCCACTGATCCTCAACACTATCTGTACTTGAGACAAAACTTTTGTGTTGAGCCATCAAGTACTCTGAAATCTGCTTTTTGTCACTTTTGCTAAACAGAAAAATCTTCCTACCTTTTTTAATATTTCTATTTATGGCTGAAATCATCGATGCAGTAACCGCTTTATGATCGCTGATTCCCTGTTCTGCATTAGCTGATTCAAATAGTTCGGGTCTGTTTGTCACCAGAAGGTCTAATATGTTATCGCCATGAGTTGGTTCTCTGTTTAACTGCTCAAGGTAGTTTTCAGATAAAGCACTTAAAAATATTTCACTGGATTCTTTGTCCCTGCCACCCGTTATGAACGTTTGAGTCTCCCTGTCTATATCCGGCAAATTAAAATCTCCACCCAGAACTATAACATGGTGGGGAAATCTACTCGAAATATTTTCCAAATTATTCTTCAGGTGCTGAGCCACAACAGCTATAGAGACATCCAATTACCATGTCTGAGCCTGGCTTTAACCGTGACCTTCACCCAAATCATTTCACAATTCGAATCTCCGTCAATTTCCTTCGATACTATTGCACTTCTTATCGCTATAAACACGCCTCCCCCTTCACTGTCCAGCCTGTCTCTGCGGTATACATTCCAATCTGAGTTTAGGATTTCATTACTGTTTACATGTGGTTTCAGCCAACTTTCTGTCCCTAGTACCATATGGGCGTTGTGACCGTTTATTAATGAGAGCAGTTCTGGTACCTTTCTATAGACGCTCCTGCAGTTTACTATTAGCACATTAATATTGTTATTCCCTGTTGCATTTTGCCTACGCCTGCCTGGCTGCGTCTCAGGAGGCGTCTTTTCGGGCCTAGGGAGGGAATTCTCTAACCTAAAAAAAAACCATGTGCATTCCACACGTACTCCGCTACCCTCGTAGCCGCTTCCGGCGCCCGGTACCTGCGAAGATGTCTCGACAGCAGGGACAGTGGGTGAAGCATGTAACACCTGGGGTGTACTTTGCGACGCACCAGACTCCCCATTGCCGCTACACTCCGAGGCAGCAGCCAGAAGAAGGCTGACCGCGGCCATCAACACGCTCAGCTGTTCGCGAAGAGTGGCCAGCTCCTCCTGCGTCCGTACACAGCAGTCACACATCCTATCCATCCTAAGGAATCAATTTACTGAAGAGACTTAATCAACTTTTAACTAGACTGCTAATTCACTAAAGGCGGCTGATTATTGACTAAACTGTGATTGCAAACCACTTCTTGTAGAAAACAATGAAAATAGCACTACCTGTCTCTGACCTGTATTCAAAACAAACACTAGCACTACTAGCACTATGACTGACTAAAGGGACTCTCTCTGACTGTATTCGAAACAAACACGAAATCTATGGAACACTATTACTAGCACTCGACAATTAAAGCTTCCTAAAAGCAAAAACACACGGAAGAAGTGACAAGTAAGAAAAATATAGTTAATACTTAAATTAAGGTAGCTCGCTGCACAGCAGACGTGAAGCAGACGGCGGTTAGGGCGACACTGACAGGTATCATTCTTTAGGTGGCTAGGAAGTGAAACAACTTAGAAAATTTCACATTGTGTGGTATTGTGGGACTTAGTCTCTGAGAGGCGAGCAGCCGCGCGCCTGGTGCGAACTCTTAACTTTTCACATAGTTAATGAGGTGGAGTGTTGGACTTTAATTCACGATGAGATTGTGAATGTTCAAACTATGTCAAATGTATATGGGCTCGAGTGTAATAGCAATTCTAAATATGACCACTTTCACTATTGGTTTGCTTTCTGAATAAACATTATTCTAACCAAATTGCAACTGTGTGGCCTACATCACTTACGGGTCGTTAATTTAGTTCCTGATATCATTATCACTATCACTATTATTATATGTTATGTTAACTTTGTATTTCGCAAACTACCCATCAGCCAGACAATTTAACCAAAGGGTCACAAGTGTCTAACTTAAGGCGTGTAATGCGACACGTGTGGTTCAACCCCTAGACAAGTTTGAGCCAAGACATTTAGACAAAGAGGAACTGCATGTGAGCCTGAACAACTTTGGGGACGTTAGTTCAGAACTAGTGTCAGAGGTAATTTCACACTGCAACATCACCCACAAGGTGACAACTGACTACCATCCACAGGCTCATGGCCTCGCAGAACCCTTTAATAAGACACTGGCAGATATGCTTCCAATGTACACTGATGTTGAACAGAGAGATTAGGTTGCAATACTAACCGTTGCGATATTTGCATACAGTTCAGTGAAGGAATATGCTACAGGATTAACACTGTTCTTCCCACTCCACAGTTGCGAGGCTGAAATGACAACGAATACACTGTTCCCATTAGAACCAACTGATACTTAGAAAGACTATGTCAAACATCTCACCACCAAGACCCATCAAGCATGTTAGCCGGCTCATATATGGACCTGGACACCCAGAAGTAAGAGAGAGAGTACTATATGGCCAAGCACCGACCAGGGGGATGCAGCCCAAGAGACTTTGCTTGAATGTTTGCGCCTTTGTAGAAAGTAGGATTATTGGAAAAAAGTTACTAAAATGATGCTTTGAGCCATATTGTATCCCTTGTCACTTGCCAAAAGACAAAAGCCCAGAGGAGTCCTCTAGATGAAACCCTACTAAAGTCCAGAGAAGCAGATTGATGACGGGATGTTAAAGCAATCTGAAGACTCACTTGATATATGATCTATCTTTGATGCCCATCACAGTAAAGAGGATATAATAACACAACCAGTATGCAAGGACCCACCAGTGCTGACATATGGTAGACTATTGTAGACTATTGTCAATGGTGCAGTAGTCAGCTCCACTGAGAATTCCTGTAACAGTGGGGGTCACTGTTTTTCCAGGAGACTGAACAATGGTGTGAGCTACAGGCCACACAATATGGTGTAGTGGTTAGTACCATTGTTGGAGTGCTGTGGGTTGCCAGTTCAAACCAACCATTGTTACTTTATTTAGAATGTGAAAGTGGTCAAGCTTTGATGGACAAATATTTGTTATTCTGTATTTATTGTTTCTGGAATATTTGTGTATTCTCAAATATTCATTGTCTGCTACACTCTCCGTGCAAGTCAGTTCTGCTCTGGCTGTATGCTGGTGAATGTAATAAATGTGCTTTCAGTTCTATGTGTTTTACTTCAGTGGCGACTGTACCTCAAGATTTGGACTTGACTGTGGTTGCTATGTGACAATATCACACACATCTGGCATCAAAAATTGAATCAGTAGACAATACAACATATTTCATGTCAATAAATATGCAGAAGTTCAGCAAGAAATCAAGTTAATAAAATCAAAACACTCACCAGGAACAGATAATATACCAGATATTGCTGTAAAAAAAAGTACAGACATAATTCCTAAACCACTGATTTATTTTTTAAATCTGTCCGTCTCAACTGGCAACTTTCCAACATGCTTCAAAATCGCAAAACTGAAACCACTTCACAACAAAAAAGTCAGGAAGAGGTGTCAACTCTAGACGTGATTCTCTACTGTCTGTATTTTTAAAAAAAATTATTGATTAAAAAAAAATAAAAGACTAGGTCCTTAAATAAATATAAAATACTAGCTTAGCAGCTACCGCTTTACTCATGTAGACCATATGACCCACAGAGATTTTTTTGTTTTTGTTTAATCAATTTTTTACATTTTTCACAAACTGCAACACCATCTATGTTTCTCACACTAATTAATGCCATATAAGGATGGTCTTTTCTGAAAGTACTTCTGGCCAAAAAGCAATTCTGACAGCTGAAGTTCATAGTTTTTGTTAGTCATGCATTTTGTGTTCTTCTGGAGTTATTTCCATAGCAACTTTCATCCACTAACAAATATTTCTTTATATCTAACCAAGACATGAAATACCAACTTTCATAAATTTATCTTTAAAGTTTTTTTAATGTAAGGAAATAGTTTCTTTAAAATTTTCATCCTATTGCACTCCCTTACAAGCTGAATTTCCAGAAACAGTTAAATGCGTATTTTTCTATTTCTAACCCAGAGATAAAATATCAGTTGTCATAGATGTAGCTTTAAAAATCCTTTAGTAGTTCTTTAGTATTTATTGATTTTCAAAATAACTTTCACTCATTGTTTAACCCCCCCCCCCCCCCCTTAGCAGTCAAATTTCCAAAAATACTGCAACAAGACTTTCATCCCCTATTTCACCCATGTAGAAGTGGAATTTCAGACAATCCCTTCTTAAATGATGCCTACAGTATAAGATCCACACCCTCTTCAAACTTTGAGTTTCTATCATTCTAAGCTGGGCTGAGTCAGTGAATCAGTCTGACCCTATTTCACCCTCTTAGGGGTTGAGTATCCAAAAACAGTGAAACATATATTTTTTCATCTACAACCGAGAAGCCAAACACTAATTTTCAAAGATTTAACTTTAAAAATGCTTTCACAATGAAATATTTTCATACGATGTTCTGTCCTCTATTTCACCCCCTCAGGGGTTGATTTTTCAAGAACAGTGACATGCATATGTTTTATTTCTTACAGAGAACCCAAACACAATTTTTTGTAGATTTAGCTTCAAAAATGCTTGCACAATGAAATATTTCCATAAAAAGTTTTCATCCTCCATTTCATCCCCATAGGGGTTGAATTTCCTAAAACAGTGAAACATGTATTTTTTATTTCTGACTGGGTGGCCAAGCTTTTAAAAAAATGCTTTCATAATAAAATATTTTCAGAAAAAAATCTCATCCCCAGTTCACCTCCTTTGAGGTCCAGTTCCCAAAAACACTGAAACACACATTTTTTATTTTTTTTATTTTTGTAACCAAGAAGTCAAATACTAGTGTTCAGAGCTGTAGCTTTAAAAATTCTTTAGTAGTTCTTTAACAATGATAAATCTTCAAAAAAAGGGCTTTCACACACTATTTCACCACTACAGAGTTAAATTTCCAAAAATGCTGAAATGCATATTTCTTTATTTCTGACCAAGAAACCAAATATCATTTTTGTAGGTGTAGCTTCAAAATTCTCTTAACAGCGACAATTAAAAAAAAACTCCTATTTCACCCCCTTATGACTGGACTTTCAAAAAATCAATATCTACAATATATGATCCACTCATTCTCTTAATTTCAAGTTTCTATCCTTAGTACTTTGGTGTGGGCGATGATGAGTCAGTCAGTCAGTCAGTCAGTCAGGACATTGCCATATAGAGATTAAGAGATTCAAAAAATGATTTTTAAAAAAGCAACTCAAACGAAACAGCTATTTTTTCTATATGAAAGCTACAAGGACTAGACAAGCAGGAATATACCTTGAGCTTATTGCTAGACTTATCAAAAGCCCTCAATATAATCATGATAAATTACTTTTATTTGACTGAGAACTGGGCAGTTTGGGTAGCAACACAAAACTGGCTTAAATGATATCTCTCTGAAAAAAAAAAATAGTTCACAGATTTAATATATTGTGTGGTCAACATAGAGTTCCCCAAGGTTCCACATCTAGTCCAATCCTATTCCTACCACAAGGTGGGCAAGAATTAAGCCCCTATTGAAAATTGTTTATAACTTTGTAAATACTTAACATTTTGTTCCTTTCACTGGCAGTATTTCATTTATGTCATTTCAGACATCAGTGGCAGATCATGGCACAAAATGCTTGCTTGCTTGCTTGATGTGAAGGCTGTCAGATAATTTCAGTAATATCCTGTGGTCAGATGAAACCGCATTTCGTACTGGAGAGTTTGTTAACTGGAACAATTGTAATTACTGGGCAATAGTGGATGTTGAACAAAGCCAACACTGTCCAAAGGTCACATTGTGGTGGGTGGGCAGGTGCATATATTATTCATGACACAATGAATACAGAACAGTACCTAGTAGGTGTCTTTTAATTGAAACGTCTATTTCAGAAACCAGTGAAGCACCAAGTTTGTCCATTTTGTGAAAACACAAAAAACTGTCTCCCATCATACTTCATGTTTTGGTAGTGACTTTGGTATTTTTTTCTGAAAGTAGTATATATTGCAAATCATTGTATCAAAGAAAAATATTTTGGATCATTTAATATTGTTGTCAATGGAATGAAAAATAAGTTACCTAACCGGTTTCTGCTGTAAACGAGTAGAGCAAATGTATTTTTATGATATAATTCTCCATATTTTTTTAGGATTTACAAATAAACCGGAAAAGGACAGAATTTTTAATGATATTGAGACTACATTACTAATACACAGATGAAATAATCATCTACTTCAATTATCGCAGTATCGCTACTCTATCCTCATAAACAAATTCCACAGCACATTCTGCCTCTGTAGTAGGCCATTGTAAAATGCTGTCATAAAATGTTTCATACCTAGCCAGGTAAGGTCTTAGGGCATGTAGATCTCGCAGCTTCTGGATATTGATAGGAACCTAAAACAATAATGAAAGGATTAAGGCTCAGACCTAAACATGAATGGAGAACGGCCAAAAAATATATTATTTCAGACTGCACTATGATACTTTAGGTAAAGGTTTGAATGAAAGAAAATGGTTACACCTAACAGTAAGTTTTGTACAAGTTGCCTAATATATTATACTATTTATAAACTTACTTTTCCTGAAGGGTAGGCAAAATTGGTGGATAAGTCAGGAGCAGGATCTGTTTCAGCATTGTGAAAGTTCACTGAATGATTCCATCAATATGTGGCTTTACAGCCACTTTTCCAGATGTATTACTGTTGTAACAAAATTTTTTGTATGCGGATATCTTGAAATTCACCTTTTGGTTTTAGGAAAACCTCTATCAGAAGTTTTGTCTGAGTTTGTAAGCTTTTTGTGTGCATGAGGCCACCACGTTTTGGAACTTCTGTTACCTTGGAAAGAAACTTCCTGTACAGTAAAACGATTTGTTTTACTTGCTTTCAGTATAAGCTCCATGTATTGCTCTGATGTATAAATTAGATCCACTTTCTTCATGACACATTTTATACCCCCCAAAGTCTCTGTTATATGATGAATTCGAGTGACCACAAATAAGGAAGTTGTGGGTGATACTGTCATATCGCCCTTTGTCACAGAGGTTCATCAAAAACCTAACAATAGTGTGGTTCTTGTTCTGTCCTGATGGATCATCACTAAAAAGAGTCTGATAAAGGCAGATTTTGGACTTGTTACTTTTCAAATCATGGATACTAAAAACGTTAACCCATAACTGCCACATGTAAAAAATTTCCTGAGCAAGAATATTTGGGAGTGGCAAGTTTAGCGTATAATCAAAATACAAATTGGTGGTTTCTTCGTCATCCATTTTGAGATACTTCCTTCATACTAATATAAAACTTCTTGACCCTCTGGTGTACAACAAGCTCTGCAGTTGCCGTACATTTAGCATTATCATTCAAGGATTTATCCGTAAATTTTGTGTTTAGGCTTTCACACTGACTGCATACATCAACCTGTGGTCAACCAAATGAGTACCCAAATTTACATGAAAATAAGAATAGTAAAAATGGTACTTGACAGTATCTTTTATGACAGGGTTGTCATTAATGAACATCTTATGAAGTTTGTGACATTTAAACAAGCATCCAAATACTTTTTGTGTTGCCGACCATAATGGCTCTCTTTAACTTCAAATTTTTCAATATGATCGTGGATACATACACAAATGTTGCCAGGGAGAGCATTGCCCCTCCTGCTCTTGCCCCTCATGTCTTTAGGGGTAATATTTTGAAGTAATAATTGGCAAATTCTTCCTAATCTGTTATGTGGTATACATGGATTTTCATAAAGACATTCTTGCAAACATGTTTCAGTGTACCGCCAATCTTTACATTATATCTGTAAGAGTGATTTCTTTTAAAACTGTCTTCAGTATGCCTACCACTTTCTTCGCCTGACCTTTTGTCTGGCCATTGTTTTCCCCAGCTATGCTTAACTTCATTAACCTCAATCAAAGTCTGAATATAGATACACTGACAGTTTTTATTTTCAAGAGAATGAAAATATCTCCAAGTTTCATTAATGGTGTCCTGGTTAATGATTAAATAACAATTTGCATTGCACTTACAAATGATACTGCTGGTTTTTTTTTCATAGGTACTTCCTTGCCAGTGTGAGAAACATAACCTTCTCTCCTTTCACCCTTGCATTCCGAATACGATTTTACTTGTACGAGTCATCATTTCCTTTTGTGTCATCATTTCCTTTTGTGTTGAGGTTTGTCTTCTGAACCTGCAGACATCTCATTTTCATATAGGCATACTGTTATCAGAAACATATGAACACTGGAAAACAGCACAGACTTATACGAAAAGTTCAAGTTAACTGATCAGTGATTACAATGAAAACATCTGAATATCGACTATTGTTGATTTAGAGTGCGAGTACCAACTGACAACAAAGAAGCATAAAGTGTCCCCACAGTTTACTGCAGAAACCAGACAAATGGAGTCGTTTGACTGGTTTGTGATGTAAACGTGAAAATAAACCTAATGCAAGACAACAACAGTTGGAGATATTTAACTGCTTTCTGCAATGAAATGTGCAACTATCCTCAAAAACAAATATGGTGACATTAACTCATTTTTCTGGTTCTGACACTTCACTGGTTCCTGAAATAAACCATTCAATTGTGCCTGCCTGTAACTTGGCATGTCTTCTTTATGGTAAGTAGAAATTTGTCTTTTCCTACATTGTTGAACAGTACCTTGATATGCTTGGTAATGTATCCATGTGGGATGATTACAGTGACTTAATCTTTATGCTAGATGGGGCCCCATCTCACTTAGTGTAACCCGTCTGAGCTTAGCTTGACACCCGTTTTCCAGGACACTGGTTGGAATGTCACAGCGCCTTCGAATGGCCAGCAAGGAGTCCTGATTTAATACCCTGCTATTTCTTCCTCTGTGGGTGGGTGAAAGACAAAGCGTATTGACAGAACCAAAAACTCTTGACAATTGATGAAGTGAATTTGCCAAGTTCCTTTAAATGTGCCACTGGATTATCTGCAGAAGTCTGTCACAAACATTCACATCTGTTTACAGAAACTTACACATAATGAAGGAGCTTATGTTGCATTTTAGCACTGCATAAGAATTCTACCATTGTTAGGAACAAAATGGTTTCTTTTTCATGAAAATTGGTAAAGTGTTAAAAAAGTTATAAACAATTTTTATTAGGGAGTTAATTCTCATCCACAAGGTACATGTAAATGATTTAAATGTAAACAGCAGTAATAGGAAATTATACAAATCTGCATATGAAACCAATATCTTTTTATTTACAGAAAATACTGGAAAAAACCTTGAAAACATTAAGACTATCATAAAAAAAATTTATTGTTCTTTGATGCTAACATATTGATGATAAATCTGGAAAAAACTGCCCAGCTAATCATCATGTTGAAATAAACAGACAAAAAAGAAAAAGAAAACAGGGAGTACAAAATTTATCAGCATATGGATACAAATAATGTGAAACTGAGTAACAGAAAACTGAGTAAAACATTTTCATAGTATGAATATTAAGGAACTATATATCGTATGATACCCTCTTTTAATTTAAGTGGATAGATAAAAATGATTTATATGATAACCTCAGTATCATATATTTTGCTGATGGTCAGTCAATTCTGAAATATGGGGAAACTGTGGAGCAAGTCTGAAATAATTTAGATTACAGGGAAAGATTATTAGATTAACGGAATTGGTAGATCAAAGATTATCATGTAGGCAACTATTTAGGAACAATAAAATATACCACTTGCATATATATAAGAAAATGTAATAATTATAAATAAAAATTAAATACTACCAGTTCCTCCATCACCCATAACAAATCTATACACAGCTACTAGAAAAGACAAATAAATAGTGTAAATGCACAACAGCTAAATTAGCACTATTGCGGAAAGGTCCAATCCAGTCCATCATTATAATGTATAATGCATTAACAATTTGTAGACCAAGACTGAGCATAGCCAGGGCCACAACTTTGTATTAAAAAGGATGTACCTGAATATAGGTTGGGCTGAGTTTTTTCTCGACACGTGAGCCATCTACTGTTTGAAACTGGACTTATTACATATGAGAATATTGTACAGATATCTCGCTACCTGCCCACTGACTGGTGCTATCTTGTGTTGTGAATTTGTAGAATTATTTTGAAAGAAACATTATCAAGCAAACGTAACAGTTGCTGTCACGAATGGCTGAGCCAATATGATCGCACTGACATAGTTTTGTGCATGTACTCATTTGATTACACAGTTTGCTATAATTTCTGCTACAAATACATCATGTCTTTGACTGCGCAAGAAGAAAATTTGGAAGCTCAAGAGGAAGAGTTTTCTTTTTCAAGGACAAGTATACTTCCTGTCCTCATTATTTTTAAATCTGTAACCTATGAAAGACTTAAACTAAAGATGAAAAATAAATCTTGCAGCTTGATTCTTTTTTTAGTATCTATTACTCTTACAGATACATCAGTTACATACATAGCAGCTAACATTTTAAATAACAACATAAACTGTCTGTTTCACAGGCCTGATATTCTTCTATCTGGCTGGTCTCAACAGTGTTAACCATATCCACAAAAAAGAGCGTTTTGCAGAAACCATTTCAAATCAAGCAGTAAAGTTTACTTAGAGAAGCACTGCTTCTATACACTATTTCTATACAATAACAGAGTATCTATCAAAACAAAACTGCATCACCAATTATGATTGTACACTCCTGGAAATGGAAAAAAGAACACATTGACACCGGTGTGTCAGACCCACCATATTTGCTCCAGACACTGCGAGAGGGCTGTACAAGCAATGATCACACGCACGGCACAGCGGACACACCAGGAACCGCGGTGTTGGCTGTCGAATGGCGCTAGCTGCGCAGCATTTGTGCACCGCCGCCGTCAGTGTCAGCCAGTTTGCCGTGGCATACGGAACTCCATCGCAGTCTTTGACACTGGTAGCATGCCGCAACAGCATGGACGTGAACCGTATGTGCAGTTGACAGACTTTGAGCAAGGGCGTATAGTGGGCATGCGGGAGGCCGGGTGGATGTACCACCGAATTGCTCAACACGTGGGGCGTGAGGTCTCCACAGTACATCGATGTTGTCGCCAGTGGTCGGCGGAAGGTGCACGTGCCCGTCGACCTGGGACCGGACCGCAGCGACGCACGGATGCACGCCAAGACCGTAGGATCCTACGCAGTGCCATAGGGGACCGCACCGCCACTTCCCAGCAAATTAGGGACACTGTTGCTCCTGGGGTATCGGCGAGGACCATTCGCAACCGTCTCCATGGAGCTGGGCTACGGTCCCGCACACCATTAGGCCGTCTTCCGCTCACGCCCCAACATCGTGCAGCCCGCCTCCAGTGGTGTCGCAACAGGCGTGAATGGAGGGAAGAATGGAGACGTGTCGTCTTCAGCGATGAGAGTCGCTTCTGCCTTGGTGCCAATGATGGTCATATGCGTGTTTGGCGCCATGCAGGTGAGCGCCACAATCAGGACTGCATACGACCGAGGCACACAGGGCCAACACCCGGCATCATGGTGTGGGGAGCGATCTCCTACACTGGCCGTACACCTCTGGTGATCATCGAGGGGACACTGAATAGTGCACGGTACATCCAAACCGTCATCAAACCCATCGTTCTACCATTCCTAGACCGGCAAGGGAACTTGCTGTTCCAACAGGACAATGCACGTCCGCATGTATCCTGTGCCACCCAACGTGCTCTAGTAGGTTTAAGTCAACTACCCTGGCCAGGCCAGCAAGATCTCCGGATCTGTCCCCCATTGAGCATGTTTGCGACTGGATGAAGCGTCGTCTCACGCAGTCTGCACGTCCAGCACGAACGCTGGTCCAACTGAGGCGCCAGGTGGAAATGGCATGGCAAGCCATTCCACAGGACTACATCCAGCATCTCTACGATCGTCTCCATGGGAGAATAGCAGCCTGCATTGCTGCGAAAGGTGGATACACACTGTACTAGTGCCTACATTGTGCATGCTCTGTTGCCTGTGTCTATGTGCCTGTGGTTCTGTCAGTGTGATCATGTGATGTATCTGACCCCAGGAATGTGTCAATAAAGTTTCCCCTTCCTGGAACAATGAATTCACGGTGTTCTTATTTCAATTTCCAGGAGTGTATTTGTAAAGTGTATAGAGTAAAAAAATTTGTTTGAAAAAAATGACATGTATAAAAATTTCACAAAATGTGTATAGTAATTAACGAACGGTACAATACCTTTTTCACATTTTGCAGTCCTAGATTCACAGGACCAATCAATAAATAAATTACAGTTAATAGGTGTAAGTTTCATGACCAGATACAGAGACAAGAGAGAGAGAGAGAGAGAGAGAGAGAGAGAGAGAGAGAGAGTCTCCATTGCATAAAATCAGTACAACCAACTCAATTTATTTATCAGTTTCTGAGAAACAATCTTCATATGAAGCAATACTTACTGAAAAAGTTCAAGTGTATCAATACACTTCAGAATCTTGTCATATGATTCTTCAACTTCTGCTTGGAAAATGGTAGATTGATCTAGGTATTTAATTGCCTGAAAATATACCAAATTTACAGCTTGTCATCATTCAGCCTTTATATCACATACATGTAATGACTAGAACAGCTACATACTTCTAAAGAGGTGCATCAGTAATAAGTACTTTCAAATCAATCATCTGCAGCACTGAGGAAATTATGATGATAAGGAAATAACTGAAGCAACAACTCATTTAGTTTTTTAGATTCAATTCATTTCACAATAATATTTTGTAAGAATTTTGCTGGTTTCTGTAGTTGAAAACATTTACACAATCTTGAGCGAATGAGACTAAAATA
Source organism: Schistocerca gregaria (assembly GCF_023897955.1). Lineage (NCBI taxonomy): Eukaryota > Metazoa > Arthropoda > Insecta > Orthoptera > Acrididae > Schistocerca > Schistocerca gregaria. Next base: position 797,354,276 of record NC_064921.1, on the reverse strand, counting down.
TGGAGCTTCAACTTTACTCTGAAATAGACTGGCAATATCCAAAATATAAAGTCATAGTTGCCAAATTACAGAATTGCAGGATGAACACAACAAGAATCCTCTCCATAATGCTTTTAAAAAAACACACCAAGCACTCCACAATCTAAAATCATGCACTTGAATTTGTTCACAATGCTGTTTTACTCAATCTTAATTCTCAGATTTTTGTTTGGTCAGAATAATTTTAGAAAGTATGTAACACTTCACACTAATTACAAAATATTTCTGCAGTCTTTCACAAACAGCACAATGATTTTGTGTTGTGTTTCAACTGAGAATAATTTCTAGTCTCCTTAGCTAGTCAGCCTGAAAGTCAGTCTCTTTTCCCATGAACAACATTACTGCTATTACTGCCTACGATATTTCCTTTCTGATGTAACAAATGACTTTTCAAAACTAATGTGATAGAGTTTCTGAGTCTATGATATCTTAAAAATAAAGGTTACGACATTTGTGCACAAAATTTAAAAGAAGCCACATCATCTGCGTACTCAATCTTCTTGAAGTTAATAGCTGGTATACCATGGACATACAAATTTAATAGAATGGGGGCCTCTCTCCATTCAGTATTTTCTATGTAGAAAAACTTCATTGTGATAAATATAGTGATTAAAAAAGTAGATAAATAGATGTGGAGCAGAGTGTTAAATCACTGCAACATACAAGTTAAAAGAGAGATAATCTATATAAAAAGATTTGGAAGCATCAGAGCAGTAACACTCAACATTCAGATTCCAAAACATAATGAGTTGCCGGAAGTCAATATGTGAAAGATTGAGCAATAACTACAAAAAACAAGTTAGGAATATTGCAACTTGGTCCCTGTAGTAATTTCTTTCTAAAACATTGTGCTTACCATAAGATATAAGCATAAGTATATGAAGACATACACAATTTGTAAACAGTTACATAGTCATAAGGGCCTCTCTGATTATGATGTGACACAATCATAATTCAAACATGAATTAGCCCAAATACGAAGACAAAAATCAAGAACAAAACACAGATGCACAGCTCCTGACGGGTGTTAAAAAACTGCCATACTGTCATATGACAGTTCATAATATTAAGAAGACAAATGAAATTAACACCTATCCATACACAATGAGATGAATGAGAATGACTAAGAATGTCAAATCAAAACGGAGACACAAATCTGTCACAAAAATAAATTACAAATCCAGTTATCAGGAAAATTCATAATGGTTGGATCCCAATGGGTATAAGGACGTCATGTAAGACTAATAGGTTACTCACTCTATGGACAAAGCATAACTACAGATTATCTGAATTTTCACAGTTGTTCCTGTATAGGAAAGTACTTCATAAAGTAGCATCTTAGGCAACACAACTAACGAATAAAGCCAACATAAATGATCAAAATAAAAAATATAAAGCCATTTTTCATAGTGTAAGAAAAACTTTACAAACTGATGTCTACATCTAGGAGGTCTGCTTAAAAAGTTCCAGAACATTTGCAATTTCGTACCAATCATGTGTTGGAGCAAAATGCCGTTGGCATCCATACACACACCTGTATTTAATGTTTAACTGCCAGAAGTTTCATTTTTTGTATGTCTGTTAGTTATTGTTCAGTGTTGTACTGAGACGAACACTGTGACACACAGTTTGCAAATTTCGAGATGGCACAGTTAGCTGAGCAATGCATCTGCATTACATTTTGCATGAAACTCAAGAACACCTTTACAGAGATACACCCAATGCTGCAGGAAGCTTACAGTAACGAGTACTTAAGCCATACTTGGTGTTACAAATGGTTCACACAGTTCAAAAATGGCCAGCTGAAGATGACCTTCATTCAGGACATCCTTCAACATCTACTGATGATGCTTATGTCAGGAACATCAACGAAACCGTGCATGCCAATCAAAAACTGACTGTCCGAGAGATGGCAGAAGAATGTAACATTTCACTTGGATCATGTCATGAAATACTGACACAGCATCTTGGAATGCATCACGTCGCTGCTACGTTCGTTCCGTAGCTCATGAGTCGAGACCAGAAAGACCTTCACCTCACACTCTGTGAAGAGCTTTTGGATCGAACATTTGAGAACAAGATGTTCCTTAAGAGAATCATAACTGGTGATAAGACAGTAATGATGTTGAGGCCAAGAGTCAGTCTTCAGAATGTGTTGAGAAACGTACTCCAAGACCAAAACAGATTGTCAGGTCATGTCAAATGTCAAAGCCAAGTTGATAGTTTTCTTTGACTTTGAAGGATTAGTTCATCATGAATTTCTGCCACAGGGAGAAACTGTTAATCAATGGTACTTTCAGGACATGTTGCAACACCTGCGAAAAAATGTGAGAAGGAAATGGTCTGAAATATGCTGAGACAATTCATGGCTCTTGTATAATGATAGTGCACTTGCACATTCGTCCCTGTTGGCACACAACTATTACACAGAAAACGAAATCACTGTGTTGCCTCATCCTCCGTACTCTACAGACCAGGCCTCTGCAGACATTTTTTTACTTCCAAGGTTGAAGACTCCATTGAAAGGATGAAGATGTGCAACAATAGAGGAGATAAAAGAAAATTCACATACAGCGCTTTGCGTGATCCTGCAAAAGGTGTACCAAGACTGCTTCCAGAAGCAGAAACAGCATGGAAGTGGTGTATCAATTGTGGAGGAGAATATTTCAATGGGGACCATGCACAATACGAAAACAGTAAGCACAGAAAAATTTTATTGACAACGTTCCAGAATTTGTAAACAAATCTCGTACATTTACAACATATTCCCCAGGCCACAGTATGGTGCACAACAGGGGATACCTCATTTCCTATCCTGTTCCACTCACAAACAGAGCAAAGGAAAAACATCTGTCTATACACCTCTGTATGAACCCTAATTTATCTTATCTTCATAGAACTTAAGCGAAATGTATGTTGGTGGCAACAGAATTGTTCTGCAATCAGTTTCAAATGCTGGTTCTTTAAATTGTCTCAGTAGTGATTCATGAAAAGAACATTGTCTTACCACAAGGATTCCCATTTCAGTACATGAAGCAATTCCTTAATATTCGTGTGTTGATTGAACCTACCATTGACATATCTAGAAATTGCTTCAAAGTATTCCTTTAATTTGGTCTGGTGGGGATCCCAAACACTTAACCACTACTCAAGCATTGGTTGCGTTAGTGCGTTATATGCAGGTTGCTCTGGTGATTTATTTGCAGTCTCCTTTAAAAGTGAACTACAATTTCCCATCTTCTCTACTACATCTTTATATGAAAAGGATAGTTGGTACTCACCATATAGCGGAGATGCTGAGTCGCAGATAGGCACAACAAAAAGTACCTATGACTGCAGTCTCAGGCAACTGTAGCCACACTGTGAGCAGCAGCACCAATTGCTTGAGACTGCAGTCATGTATGTGAGTCGTGTTTATATGAGTGTGAGTGTGAGTGTGAGTGTGTGAGTGTGTGTGTGTGTGTGTGTGTGTGTGTGTGTGTGTGTGTGTGTGTCGTCTATTTCTGACATAGGCCTTACTGACCAAAAGCTTCATTTGTGACAGTCTTTCTGTTGTGCCAACCTGCATCTCTGCATCTCCACTGTATGGTGAGTGGCAACTTTCCTTTTCGTAATATTGTTACATTCCATCCTGGATTTTCCTTTGTTTGCATCTTTAAATGCTCATTCCATTTCGTATTGCTATACCACATTATACCTAGATATTTAGTCGACATGAGTGTGTCAAGCAGCACAGAACTAATGCTATATTCAAACATTACAGGTTTGTTTTTCCTATTCATTTGCATAAACTTATATTTTTCAACATTTAGAGTAAGACACCTTTCATCAGATCATCCAGAAATTTTGTCTATGTCACTTTGTATCCCTCTACAGTCATTCAATGATGACACCTTCCCACAAAACAACAGTGGCATTAGCAAACAGCCCACATATTGCATCTCATCCTGTCCAGAAAATAAGAGCACTCCTGTCTCATTCCCCTGGTACACTCCTGATGATCCCTCATCTCTGATGAACACTTGCCACTGAGAAGAACATACTAGGATCTATTATTTAAGAAGTCTTTGTGCTACTCACTTATCTGGGAATCGATTCTGTATGCTTGGACTTTCATTAACAATCTGCAATGGGGCACTGTGGTGTCAAACACTTTACAGAAATCTAGAAATATAGAATCTACCTGTTGTCTTTCACCCATAGTTCACTGGACAACATGTGAGGAAAGGGCAAGCTGAGTTTCAGACAAGCAACACTTTCCAAATTCGTGCTGATTCATGGGGAGAAACTTTTTCTTTTCACGGAAATTTATTATATTCAGACTCAGAATATGTTCAGGAATTCTGCAGATAACCAATGTTAAGGGTATTGGTCCTTAATTTTGCAGATCCATTCTTTTACCCATCTTATGAGGGTCATGTAAAACATCCTGCACACAGTGCACAAGTCACCGTTATGGTGGCACGATCAAGCTGAAATTCATGTCAGTTGTAAGCAAGATTTTAGGTGTGATTGTCATATCTCTGTGTAGTGAGTAATTCAAATTACAACAGATGCTGAAACCAAGTTAGGTCACCTTACACTTGTTGACCAGCATTCCTACATCAAAATGTAATCTCTAGGTTGAAACAACCCAACGGAAGTTTACAACACAATGAGAGAAGTGTGTGGCAATAGTGTAGTGGATTGTAGCACAGTGTCATAGTCGTCTGTTCATTCTGTGAAGGCAAGGCAAGGAATGAGAAGAATCCAAGAAGCGGAAGAGCATTAACTACAATAGACTACATCTTTCAGGTTATTGTTAATCAAAAGGAATGAGAAGAACCCCAGAAGTGGAAGGCAATTACCTACAACAGACTACACCTTTCAGGTTTTGTTAGTGAAATTTTGAGAGAGGATCGACAAAAACAACATGTGAGGAAATCGCGTATAAGATCAAAATGTCTGTCACTTCAGTTTACAGAATCATAACTGAAATGCTAAGATCAGAAAAGTTGCTGCCAGACGGGTTCTGCACGCTCCGAGTGAGGAGCAAAAACATTCAGGACTGTATATTGCCCCATCAGTGAGAAATAATGGACAAATATGGATGGGAAAACTTCCTCACCCACCATAAAGCACTGATATGAGCCCACCAGACTTTCATTTGTTTCCCAAACTGAAGGAACAACCCTGTGGAAAACGTTTTGATACAACTGACGGAGCTTCCAGTGAGGTGACCTGAGTAATCAGACAGCTCACCAATGAAGGTGCCCTATCTGGAATAGAGGAGTTGGCGAAAACTTTGGGAAGCTGTTATAAGCAAGAATGAGGATTATTTGGAGGCTTGTAAAGGTATTTTTCAAAATAAATTACTTTTTTCAATTCCATCTTATCTGTACAGTGTGGAGAACTTCTGAAATGACCCTGGTATATACAGGAGTCACTTGCACTTTTTCCTGTCTCTTAAGACTTTGTGCTGAGTGAGAGATTTGTGATAAATGCAAGATAACTTAGGGGCCAATGCCACAGAGTACACTCTGCAAAACCAAACTGGGATTGGTGATTTATTTGTTTTCAACTCTTTCAGTTGCTTCTCTATCCCAAAGATGTCTATTAATATGTCCTTCACATGAAAGTCTGTGTGATGGTCAAATGACAGTATGCTGTACAATCCTTCTGCATGAATGATTTCTTATACACAAAATATAAAACTCCAGTTTTCCTTTTCTATTGCCCCATCACACTGATCAATCAGTGAATGGATACAAACATTAGACAAACTTACCAATTTTACGTACACCCAGAATTTTCTCAGAATATCAGCAAGATCTTTTCCTTACGTATGAGAGTGGCAGTTGTGCACACTGCACATTTATATCTTTACAGGTGAATCAATTCTATTAACTTTTGGCTATCGTCAACAGCGTGATATCTTTTAATCAGAGAATGCAACTGTTTCTGCTTTCACATTTTCCAAATATTATTATTAATCCACAGTGGATCTTTTCTGTCCTTGATACACTTACTGGGCACAAACTTCTCCTGAGTGCGATATACAGTCAGTATAAACTCTGCCCACAATTCCTCTAAATCCAACATATTGAAACTAAATGATGTTCATTCATTGTCTAAGTTGGATTCTAACAACTGCTTATGTACTCTTTCTACCAAAAATACTGTTAGCCTTCTTGACGCATGTATTAACTTTAGTAACTGTTGTCACTTAGATGACATCATGATCACTAATCTATCTCTATGCTGACACTGCCGATGAACCCAGGTCTGTCTGTAGGTACAAGACCTAAAATATTTCCATTGCTTACAGTCCATCAAACTAGCTGCTCAAGACAGTTCTCAGAAAACATGTTTAGGACTACTTCACACAACTGCCTGTCCATAGCACCTGCAATACTTCACACAACTGCCTGTCCATAGCACCTGCAACGAATCCATAGATGTCCCAGTATAACACTGCACAATTGGAGTATTTCTGTGCTACTGGTGTAGCATGTCAAGCAAAGGTCCCGAGTTCGAGTCTCAGTCCGGCCCACAGTTTTAATCTGCCAGGAAGTTTTATTCTTTGAATGTTTTTAAAACTGTAATGAAGGAATCATGTCCCCAGTAAAAACATCTAATAATTAAGTTGAGTTCACTTAGATCTGTTACTCACGTCCAGATAACTTCACGCCAACGGCCTTGCCACAGTGGCAACACCAGTTCCCGTCAGATCACCGAAGTTAAGTGCTGTTTGGCTGGGCTACCACCTGGATGGCTGACCATCTGGTTTGTCGAATGCTCTTGGGAAGTGGGGTGCACTCAGCCCTTGTGAGACAAACTGAGGAGCTACTTGATTGAGAAGTAGTGGCTCTGGTCTGATAAACTGACATACAGCCAGGAGAGCAGTGTGATAAACACATGCCCCTCTATATCTGCATCCAGTGACACCTGTGACCTGAAGATGACACGGCAGCCAGTCAGTACCGTTGGGCCTGTTTGAGAGGAGTTTAGTTTAGTTCAGATAACTTCACACACAACCTCAGTTTCAACCATGACAGATACGTTATTTTTGTAGACTGCAACGAACACTCCTCCTACAGCATCTTATCTGTGTTTTCAATAAACGTTTCATGCCTTGCTAAATATTTCAGAGCTTTCTACTTTGTGTTTCAGCCAGCTCTAGGCTCTCAGAATAATTTGAGCATGACTACTTTCCTGGACAGTAGTAAATCAGGAACTTCATTAAATACTAAGACAACTGACAGTTAATATTTTGACAGTCAAATTGTTTTTACTTTCTATATGGTCTAATTTCCCTCTCTGTGTGTCAACTGCCGAATGTTCATCAGAGGACCTCAAACTACCGCCTAACCTAAAAAGAAACCATGTGCACTCCACAAGTACTCTGCTACCTGAGTAACTGCTGCCTTTGTGTAGTGAACCCCTGACCTATCACAGTGAGGTCTACAATTATCCATCCCATAATGCAGGTCCACAGATGTGCAGCCAAGATCGTTGCAGAATCAACAGAGCCTTTGGTTGAGACCTTCTCCTCAGCTCCAAACCAAATGACCCCCGTCAACTCTGGGTACATTAGTGTAAACTGTGCACTCAGCTTGCACCCTGCCAGTGAAGTCAGCTGTATTCACCATTTCCACCAGTCACTCATACAAAGTGAGGATGGCCTCAGTGTCCAAGCGACAAATCCCGTTTGTGCTGTTGTTAGCCACAACTTGAAAATGACTGCACCCCGCATCCTCGACAGCAGTATAAAGGCCCTGGTCCACATTTCAGATTCATTCCCCTGTCTCCATGTACCTTTTCAGACCCTGCTGAAGGAGCAGCCACCTGTCCACTCACAGGGTGAATGGGTGAGCTCAGACTGCCAACTCCTATATAGACTCACAGTTTCATGCAACACAACTGTGTCACAGGCCATCACTCACCCTGCAGCATCAAACAAGAAACAACAGATGTGCTGTATGAAACTTTTCCGATGCAATAATGGCTTCAGCAGTTCTCAAGCATTGCATTCGATGATGCTGTGAAAGCTGCACGATATTTTAATGAGATAGCTGCTCATCATCTTCAGGTGCTGCAATGACTCACCATGTGCTGGTTCCCTAGAAAAGTGCAGGAACCAAGGGGTGGAACTATAACATCATCGTAGACAAATTGTACGGATTGACGATGTACAATGGGGGAACCAAGGGGTGGAACTATAACATCATCGTAGACAAATTGTATGGGTTGACGATGTACAATGCCCCGTGCTAGAGGAACAGTCCAGGTTTTTGCACGGATGTGTGTTGGTGCCCACTTTCAGTGTCCCAACTCCAATTCTCTTCCTGTGTTGACTTCCTGAATTCGTTCTTCTGTTGCCGACGATGCCTTAGTACCGCCGATGTTGGTTCCCATGGCTTGCTAAGTTGAAATTCCGTGTCTTTATTAATCACGTCATTACTTACACATACTTCGACTGCATCTGTAATGGTGGAGTCCCAGTATGTGGAGGCAGACGGAAGGATCTTCGTCTCTCCTTAGTTCACACAATGTCTGGTATCAAGACAGTGTTCAGCAACAGCAGACTTTTTTGGCTGGCCGTTCCTAGTGTGATGTATATGTTCAGTATATCTATCTTTAACTGTGCGACATGTCTGGCCAATGTAGGATATCCCACACTGGCTCAGAATTTTATACATTCATCTTCTCCTTATAACTAGGTTGTTTTTCACAGAACCTAGCAACATTTTTACTTGCATTATTAGAAAAAAGACACATTTTATTTGATGTTTCTTGAACAGCCTGTTGATCTTAATTACCAAGCAAAACATCTGGCTTCCCTCTTTGAGTCCTTTGGTACAAAAATGGGGACATAATTTTTGAAACTCAGAAGGTTTTACACAGCGACTGAAGAGTTTGTGTCTTGAACCAGCAGAAGTACTTGTGAGTTTCAGTGTGGTCTCTTTCTTCACATGAGTAAGTCTGGTGGATTCACTATAACTTTTAGAAACTAATCTGGAGGGTAAAATCTTACATTTATTCATACATGTGCTTATCTTGACTTACTCTTCATTTAATGAATAATATTTTCAGTGATCTGATGGGATTTCTATAGGTAGCCCTTTGTCTCCCAAAGTAGCATATCTTTTTATGGAATACTTTGAAGAAAAAGCACTTCAGTCAGTGGTTTTGAAACCTAAATGTTTCTGGAGCAAAGTGGATCACGCATTTGTAGTATGGATACATGGGGCAGCAACACTTCCTGCTTTTCTGGAACACCATAAATCCTTCCATCCAAGCATCTGCTTCAACATGGAAGTGAAGAAAATGGGGATCTCATATTTTAGATGTCTTTGTCCGCAGAAAAGAAACCGGTTTGTTGGTTCCCAATGTGTTTCATAAACCAGCTTACACTGACCTATATCTACTCGTACAGGCTATGAGCTATGAGCTGCTGTCATCCGTCCCAATGCAGTAGTGTATTACGGACTCTTGTTCATGCAGCTAGAGTTATCTCATATGCAGAGAGCTTATTAGCAGAGCTATGTGTTTGTAAAAAATGGATACTCCAACAAACAGATTCAAAATGCATTTCAACCTGCATACAATAAACCTCAAGAACAGCCAGAAGAAATGGAGAACTCCACGAGGATGGTTTTTTTGAGCCTCCGTTGATTGCATGTCCTTTAAGATCAGAGCGGGTTTTAAAGCAACATCAAATAAAATTTGCCTTCTGCCCTCCAGGGTGAGTGGAAATGATGCTAGGTCCTGTTAATAACAATGTAGGTCCAAGGGAACAAAGGATATATACAAAACTTCCTGGCAGATTAAAACTGTGTGCCCGACCGAGACTCGAACTCGGGACCTTTGCCTTTCGCGGGCAAGTGCTCTACCATCTGAGCTACCGAAGCACACTCCGCTGCAGAGTGAAAATCTCATTCTGGAAACATCCCCCAGGCTGTGGCTAAGCCATGTCTCCGCAATATCCTTTCTTTCAGGAGTGCTAGTTCTGCAAGTTTCGCAGGAGAGCTTCTGTAAAGTTTGGAAGGTAGGAGACGGATACTGGCAGAAGTAAAGCTGTGAGTACTGGGCGTGAATCGTGCTTCGGTAGCTCAGATGGTAGAGCACTTGCCCGCGAAAGGCAAAGGTCCCGAGTTCGAGTCTCGGTCGGGCACACAGTTTTAATCTGCCAGGAAGTTTCATATCAGCGCACACTCCGCTGCAGAGTGAAAATCTCATTCTGGAAAGGATATATACAATCCTGTGCCAGTGTCAGAAATCATACATTGGTCAGATGTGTCACACTATTAGAGGTAGATCCGCTAAACATAGACATCACACCAGACTGGTTCAACCAGAAATTCTGCTGTTGATGAACACTGTCTTGAAATGAGACTAGCATGAACTATGAAGAGACAAAGATCCTTTCATCTGTCACCATACACTGGAACTCCATCATTAAAGAAGCAGTTACAACACGTTTAAGTAATGACCTGATTAACAGAGACACAGGATTTCAACTTAGCAAGGCATGGGAACCAGCATTAGAGGTACTAATGCACTGTCAGCCAAAGGCAAATGAATCAAACAAGCCAAACAGACAGGGAATCAGAGTCCAGACACTTAAAGTGGGCACCTACAAACTGCCCATATATGTGCTGGGCCGCATCTTGGGCCGTTGCTTTTCCCACATCGCACATGTAAAGACCTGGTCCATTTCCCTAGCAGGGGGCATTGGATGTCACCAGCATCTATGATTTGTCTACAATGATGTTACAGTCCCACCCCTTGCCACCTACACTTTTCTAGCAAACACATATATTGGTGAGCCACTGCAGAAAAACATCAGTAAGCATCTGAATACAACAAACAGCTGACTTGTTGAAACATTGTGCAGCTTTCACAACATTATTCCATGTGATGCCCCTGAATCACTGAAGCAAAAAACATCAGAATCTCCCCAATGTAATGGTCAACAAATAATAGATGCTGAACACATTTGCCTTATACTTAACAAACCTTTTTTGGTATATCAAGCAGTGTTTCAGTTTTTTCACTCTCTGCCAACAATCTTTCCCTACAGAGTATATAAGATTTGAGAAATCAGTTTGTCTAACACCTGCACCTTTGAAGGAGGTTCTCCTAATTATTAAGAATATGGGAAATTTCCTGTTATCTGGCTTTGATGGTTTACCTAGATATGTAATAAAATAGGTTGATGATTAAATAATGCAACCACTTTGTTACATAATCAACTGTTCCATAAGCAGGGGCCTTTTTCCTCGGCCACTCAAAACCTTCAATATATTTCCTTCACACAATAACCGGGACAAGCACGAGGTCAAAAATTATCAACTGATTTCTCTCCTCCCAAGTGACTCTACAATAATACAAAAAATTGTATATTCTCAAGTAATGTCCTTTGTTGAAAGAAATTTCCTACTAAAAAGGACAGCAGTTTGGTTTTTGAAAAAATAAACACATCAATGAGGCTCTCTTTTCATTTACTGGCTGATAGTTCAACTGATTTCTCTCCTCCCAAGTGACTCTACAATAATACAAAAAATTGTATATTCTCAAGTAATGTCCTTTGTTGAAAGAAATTTCCTACTAAAAGGACAGCAGTTTGGTTTTTGAAAAAATAAACACATCAATGAGGCTCTCTTTTCATTTACTGGCTGATAGTTCATGCACTTAATAAAAATTGCTATGCTTCTGAACCTTTGGTTGTTTTAAAAAGGCATCGATCCAGTCAATTGCATTCTTCTCCTATGCAAAAACTAGATGCTTATGGTACAAAAGGAGTCTGTAATCAGTGGTTTTCAGTCATATCTATCAGAAGGCAGCAGGTTCAAATACCAACACAATATTTACCTCTTGAAAAGATTAGCTTATTTAGAAATTAAACACATCAACAACAACAAAAATCTATTTCTGCAGTGGCATGTGCACAGTTTTCAAACTTCCTGGCAGATCAAGAATGTGTACCCACTACGGGCACCACTATTGACCTGCCCTCAAGTTTCACTTCTGCCCATATCTCTCTCAAACTTCCCAAACTTCAAAGAAGCTATGATGCATACCTCACTGTACTAGCACTCCTGGATGAAAGCAGTTTTAATCTGCCAGGATGTTTCAAAACATTTTCAACTCTTCAAATTTGATACTTAACTTCGACTCTCCCCTATTACTATACAAATGGGCCTCTGAATGTAAGTTTTAATTGTACTTGTGCTGTAAGGCTGAACAGTATTAAAGGTAACAGGGCACAAATAATGTGATTAGCTTCGGGTATGTCCACAACTGTCTTAATCTATTTGAAAATACAAAACCTACCTCTTGAATAAGCAGATTACATATTTCCTTTATAAGTACAGTAATTTTTGAATTGTTGCAGTAATATCGGCTGTTTGCCCACACGAGGCACACTGTATGCATAAGTGGCCACAAAATAGGTTGACATTCACAAAAGATGGTATTTTCTAACTGATCAAAATATTTTTGCAGTGGCTTCAAGTAAATGACTATGTCACGTGCTTCTGCAACAGCTGGAAAAGAATATTGCTGTATAAAATACATTATGTTGAAAGTTTATCTTATGTATAAAATTTTGCATATTGAATAAGTATGTTACTAATTTTATTTACTTAAGCTTGACCATTTTTTAAATATTTTGATGTATAGATATTAAACATAATATTCTTCAAATACAAGATAAAATGGGAAAGATGTATAAAAGACATTCTGAAAAGTAGCATTATGTAACAGGATGGTATCTCCTTCAAGAACACAAAGGTTTCTGGGATGGACTTGTCACAGAATCTATAACAATATCTGTCCAGACTACTTCTGCACGTGTTCAGGCACATCAAAGGTGATAGCAAACAAATTATTAGTACTTATATGAATCTGAACAACAAACATTTATTAACATGTACATGTTGAAGATGAGTAAGAACTTGTGACTTATGAACTGTAGCAAATTAACACTAAGGACGATGAGCTTCTGACAAGCAAAGAATATCTCACTGTTATTCTCTTGGAGCTTCACTATACAAAACAACTACTGAAGCTGAAAATAAGCACCTCTGTTGACTGGAGCATGAACTCATTCTCAGCTACAAAACACAGTAGGCGACTAGTCCAGTAGCACGTACTGTTGAATTCACTGGGTGGTGGAACTGTTTTGCCATATACAAGCTCCGCTAATGATTAGTCAAAGCCTGTTTTGCAAGTACTGCAAAGGTCAAGTATGATCTTAGGTAATGCCATTGCCCAGCTTGTGGTGTGGCACAAGAATGCAGCCTTTACAGAATGCTACCTTAGTAAGACAATGCGAATGTTTGCCAGACGGCAACTAGCTGTTGCAGGTCATGCTCAGGGCCTGAAGATAACACATTTTGGTGTCGAAACTGGTGGCATGTTCTGAATAAACAAAGTTGGATTACAATAAGGCTGTTGGTTTTAATCATCATTATTCAAGAACCTCATGTCCAGCTGCTGACCCACTGTCCTCAATGGATTATCAGAGGCTTGTCCTGCAATTAGATGCAACTGCCACTGCCATCTGAGCACGTGCAAGGTGAGGAGCACTTGTGTGCCTGCTTCCTAAATTTCTGTCGATAACAACAGATTCCCAAATTTTCACTGACACTAACACATTATAGGTGACTGCTCTGTGCCATTTACAGCCCATGAGTTCCTCCTGGAATGATCATGTGATTCCCTCCAGTAACATTCTCTATCCTTGCTGTAAACTGTGTTGAGCCAGCAGTTATTCATTTGGCTAGTGACTGTGTCTGAGAGGCAATCATAATCTGCTCATGTCACTGGCAACAAGGCACTGCTGCACAATGCCACTACGGTACTGACTGACTGCTACTGCTGGACCTGGATTTCATGGCTTCAAAGAAAAAGAGTGACACATTCAAACGCTTATGGAAAAGAATTATATACATTAAATATGATGTTAAAAAATAAAATATGACTATAAATAAGTTTATTTAAAAAATTCATGTTGGATTTTTTATATACCATGTAATACAAATTCACTTCTGAATAAATTGTGAGTATATTAATTGCTCTTTGCAATGTTTGAAACTATCGCTTATGACAATATTATGAAAAGGACAGATTGCTACTCACCATGTAGCAGAGATCCTGAGTCACAGGTAAGTACAACAAAAAGACTGGCAAACAAGTAAGCAATCAGCCAAAAAGTCCTTCATCAGAATTACACGACATACACACAAACATGACCAAAGTCTCTGGGTGCTGAAGCCGGATGTGTGTATGTTGTATAATTCCAATGGAGACCTTTTATGGCTGAAAGCTTACTTGTTTGAAAGTCTTTTTGTTGTGCTTATGTGGAACTCAGCATGTCTGTTTTATGGTGAATAGCAATCTACCCTTTTCATAATACTGTCATTATTCCATCATATATATGTCTGCTTGTGTCTGTGTATGTGCGGATGGATATATATGTGTGTGTGTGTGTGTGTGTGTGTGTGTGTGTGTGTGTGTGTGTTGCGTGTGTGTGTGTGTTGCGTGTGTGTGTGTGTGTGTGTGTGCGAGTGTACATCTGTCCTTTTTTTCCCCTAAGGGAAGTCTTTCCGCTCCCGGGATTGGAATGACTCCTTACCCTCTCCCTTAAAACCCACATCCTTTCGTCTTTCCATCTCCTTCCTGAAGAAGCAACCATCGGTTGCGAAAGCTAGTAATTCTGTGTGTGTGTTTGTGTGTTTTGTTCATGTGCCTGTCTGCCGGCACTTTCCCATTTGGTAAGTCTTGGAATCTTTGTTTTTAATATATTTTTCCCATGTGGAAGTTTCTTTCTATTTTATATATATATATATACTCCTGCAAATGGAAAAAAGAACACATTGACACCGGTGTGTCACACCCACCATACTTGCTCCAGACACTGCGAGAGGGCTGTACAAGCAATGATCACATGCACGGCACAGCGGACACACCAGGAACCGCGGTGTTGGCCGTCGAATGGCGCTAGCTGCGCAGCATTTGTGCACCGCCGCCGTCAGTGTCAGCCAGTTTGCCGTGGCATACGGAGCTCCATCGCAGTCTTTAACACTGGTAGCATGCCGCGACAGCATGGACGTGAACCGTATGTGCAGTTGACGGACTTTGAGCGAGGGTGTATAGTGGGCATGCGGGAGGCCGGGTGGACGTACAGCCGAATTGCTCAACACGTGGGGCGTGAGGTCTCCACAGTACATCGATGTTGTCTCCAGGGGTCGGCGGAAGGTGCACGTGCCCGTCGACCTGGGACCGGACCGCAGAGACGCACGGATGCACGCCAAGACCGTAGGATCCTACGCAGTGCCGTAGGGGACCGCACCGCCACTTCCCAGCAAATTAGGGACACTGTTGCTCCTGGGGTATCGGCGAGGACCATTCGCAACCATCTCCACGAAGCTGGGCTACAGTGCCGCACACCGTTAGGCCGTCTTCCGCTCACGCCCCAACATCGTGCAGCCCGCCTCCAGTGGTGTCGCGACAGGTGTGAATGGAGGGATGAATAGAGACGTGTCATCTTCAGCGACGAGAGTCGCTTCTGCCTTGGTGCCAATGATGGTCGTCTGCGTGTTTGAAGCTGTGCAGGTGAGCGCCACAATCAGGACTGCATACAACCAAGGCACACAGGGCCAACACCCGGCATCATGGTGTGGGGAGCGATCTCCTACACTGGCTGTACACCTCTGGTGATCGTCTAGGGGACACTGAATAGTGCACGGTACATCCAAACCATCATCAAACCCATCGTTCTACAATTCCTAGACCGGCAAGGGAACTTGCTGTTCCAACAGGACAATGCACGTCCGCATGTATCCCGTGCCACCCAACGTGCTCTAGAAGGTGTAAGTCAACTACCCTGGCCAGCAAGATCTCCGGATCTGTCCCCCATTGAGCATGTTTGGGACTGGATGAAGCGTCGTCTCACGTGGTCTGCACGTCCAGCACGAACGCTGGTCCAACTGAGGCGCCAGGTGGAAATGGCATGGCAAGCCGTTCCATAGGACTACATCCAGCATCTCTACGATCGTGTCCATGGGAGAATAGCAGCCTGCATTGCTGAAAAAGGTGGATATACACTGTACTAGTGCCGACATTGTGCATGCTCTGTTGCCTGTGTCTATGTGCCTGTGGTTCTGTCAGTGTGTTCATGTGAAGTATCTGACCCCAGGAATGTGTCAATAAAGTTTCCCCTTCCTGGGACAATGAATTCACGGTGTTCTTATTTCAATTTCCAGGAGTGTATATAGAAAGAAACTTCCACATGGGAAAAATATATTAAAAACAAAGATTCCAAAACTTACCAAGCGGCAAAGCACCCATAGATAGGCACAATAAATAAAACACACACACAGAATTTCTAGCTTTCGCAACCAACGGTTGCTTCTTCAGGGAAAAGGGAAGGAGAGGGAAAGACGAAAGGATGTGGGTTTTAAGGGAGAGGGTAAGGAGTCATTCAAATCCCGGGAGTGGAAAGACTTACCTTAGGGGGAAAAAAGGACAGGTATACACTCGCACACACACACATATCCATCCACACATACACAGACACAAGCAGACATTTGTAAAGGCAAAGTGTTTGGGCAGAGATGTCAGTCGTGGCGGAAGTACAGAGGTAAAGATGTTGTTGAAAGACAGGTAAGGTATGAGCGGCGGCAACTTGAAATTAGCGGAGGTCGAGGCCTGGCAGATAACGAGAAGAGAGGATATACTGAAGGGCATGTTCCCATCTCCGGAGTTTTGACAGGTTTGTGTTAGTGGGAAGTATCCAGATAACCCGGATGGTGTATCACTGTGCCAAGATGTGCTGGCCGTGCACCAAGGCATGTTTAGCCACAGGGTGATCCTCATTACCAACAAACACTGTCTGCCTGTATCCATTCATGCAAATGGACAGTTTGTTGCTGGTCATTCCCACTGTGGCTGAGGGACTGCGTCAGCTTTCAGACAACACCACATACAAAGTTTGCCAAGGTAATCCCATTCCTGATGTTGAGGCGGAGCTTCAAGGAATCCTCACAACCTCCGCTAATTTCAAGTTGCCGCCGCTCATACCTTACCTGTCTTTCAACAACATCTTTGCCTCTGTACTTCCGCCTCGACTGACATCTCTGCCCAAACACTTTGCCTTTACAAATGTCTGCTTGTGTCTGTGTATGTGCGGATGGATATGTGTGTGTGTGTGCGACTGTATACCTGTCCTTTTTTCCCCCTAAGGTAAGTCTTTCTGCTCCCGGGATTGGAATGACTCCTCACCCTCTCCCTTAAAACCCACATCCTTTTGTCTTTCCCTCTCCTCCCCTCTTTCCTGATGAAGCAACCTTTGGTTGCGAAAGCTTGAATTTTGTGTGTATGCTTGTGTTTGTTTGTGTGTCTATCGACCTGCCAGCACTTTTGTTTGGTAAGTCACATCATCTTTGTTTATAAAATAGAAAGAAACTTCCACATGGGAAAAATATATTAAAAACAAAGATTCCAAGACTTACCAAGCAGGAAAGCGCCGGTAGACAGGCACAATAAAATAACACACAAACACACACACAAAATTTCAAGCTTTCGCAACCGGCGGTTGCTTTGTCAGGAAAGAGGGAAGGAGAAGGAAAGATGAAAGGATGTGGGATTTAAGGGAGAGGGTAAGGAGTCATTCCAATCCTGGGAGCGGAAAGACTTACCTTAGGGGGAAAAAAGGATAGGTATACACTCGCACACACACCCATATCCATCCGCAGATACACAGACACTCATTTTGCCTCCTGGAAGTAAATAATGGCTACCTATTCTGTTTCATAACTTCTTAGTTTTCTCGAATGAATTTTCTACTGATACAATTAAAAGAGAAAATTGACATAAAAAACAGTGATTCTTCAAAAGCCCTAAACTATGTAACCTTCCAAAAGAAACCACTTCATGTACAGCTGATAGCACAACTTCAACAGTTGCATCACGTGCCATTTGCAACACATTGTTCACAGGCACCTGCCACATATCAATCACAACTAAACCATTAATGATATACTGGATAAACTGAGAGTCACATATTTAGTTGTAGACTTTCAAACCCATTTTATTTCTCAATTTCAATTGTTGTATGTTCACTATTTACAGTACTGATCTTAGCTTCACTATGACAGTGACTTACAAAGCAAGACTTTAAAAATGTTAATTATCAGTCTAAAATTACAATATTACCTGCTACTACATTACGGAACATTGACTTGAAGCATGGGAAATATGCACTATCAGTCAGCTCTAGTATTGAAGCCATATCCACAACTCGAGGGTCACGCATCTGATGGTACAAATTTTCCATGTTCTTCAGACGGTTATTCCAAAACAAAATTTCTGCACACAACAGAAAAACAACAGTGTCATATGTAGCTTTGAATGAAATTAAATACGCTCTTATTACTAAGAAAGGATCTGTAGCAATCTTTAAATACTTCATCTGTAATGTACAACACAGTTGTGTTGTTCCATAACCGATTATGAAGAAAATCATGTCAGAAATGGCTCCTTCTGTGATAAACATTGGAAGTGAAATAATAGTTCATCTGATGTAAAAACAAAATGACTGTTAGTATAATTCAAGATACAGATAAATGTATTGCTCTCCAACACGGAAACAAGATGGCTGATGTAACATGATATAATAAATAAAATCGTTTACACTCCTAAAACAGAAAAACAATACATATGCAATGAGACTAGCGATGCACCAACTTGTGTGTAAGGTATACCACAACTGTCCATGAATATAATGACTTGCTACTAGGTTGCTGAAGGTACTCTACACTGTAATAGCAGTTGGTCATTAATAACTTGAATATTGCTCCATTACATGTACACAACCTTTTCATTTCTTTTATATGGGCTGTAAGTTTGTAATACAATTTTATATCTTTAATGTTTGTTAGCTTTTGTGTAGTAGCCTTGTTTACTCTTTTTATATGGATATCACTGCACATTCTTATATTATATGAATGCAGATTTGGGTTTTTTTTAAATTTTCAATGCACATTTTTATGTTAGTTACACTTTTTTGTATGCAGAGGCATGGTAAAGGTAGAATATTCAGCTGTCAAAATATATGCTTGGAGAGTTTTTGTTATAACTTCAAGTTGAATAAATATATTTCAAGGAAGATGCAATACATGAAAGTCACAGATCAAGTAAACAGAGTAAGATGTGTGTACACTTCAACAGTCAAATCATAACTGAGTCCAAGTCTAGCACCCGCTAGCTGACTGGCCGCTTATGTGGCGCTGCTGCTGCACGCGTAACTGCGCGGCGGCACTTTGAAAGATCGGCGATCTGCAACACTTTTCCCCCCTTTGAATTTTTTGCATAGGTCTTGATGGAGGTGGCCTGTAGATTGCTAACGTCCATAGGTGTTGTTTGACTGGCCGTTAAGTCTCGAGGAGGAGACTTCCCGTACGGACGAAAGTGTACCTGATGATAACGGGTCGAGATGATGGACGGAAGTGTACCTGATGATAACGGGTCGAGATGACAGGAGACGTGGGGTTCGAATCTGCTGGGGCCCCGTGTACCATTCTGCCCATTGTGGCAAGTCCGGTTGTTATAACAGGAGTCGTGCGTGATGTGTCCGCATCCGTAGGAGAAGGAGGTGAGTAGAGTTGCTCCGACAGATGATGGTCATCTGGTTCCTGCATGGGCACTCTCTTGGTGGTGTCAGTTCTTGTGCTGGCACTGATATGATGGTAAGAGCATTGCGTTGTGAGTAATGAGAGATTCGAGTATCCCGAGCGTCAGGTAGAGCCAAAGGGGTTGTAGCGGCACCCGGAACAGCCGCTGCCAGCACACGAGGCCGAAGCTGGTCCGAATGACGCACTGCAACACCCGTGTCCGTGTGGTTTTCATGCTGGCGTTGGCCACGGTGTTGTAAGATGCAGCCAGGACTCCATTTTGGCCACCTGCCATATCCCTGTACCCATCCAAGGTCGTCGACGGTGAACCAGCCAAGCAAAGGCACCCGCAGCCGTGAAGTGGAAGGCCACAGAATATGAAGTAGTGTGCGGGGCTGTCGGCCATGTAAGAGCTCAGCCGGGCTGTGGTCACCCATGGGGGTGAAACGGTAAGAAGCCAGAAATTGGAGAAGCGCATCATCAGCAGAAGAAGTCAGGAGTTTCCTTATGTGAGCCTTAAATGTGCAGACCAGTCGTTCAGCCTCACCGTTTGACTGTGGATGGATCGGAGGGGTCGTGACATGCATGACGCCATGATGGGCTTAAAAATCCGCAAAATGAGAAGAGGCAAACTGCGGACCATTATCAGTAACAAGAGTAGAGGGAAGGCCTTCCACAGAGAAAATGCGAGCTAGAGCATTGGTGGTTGCTGCGGTGGTAGGTAACAAGCAACGGACAATGACAGGAAAGTTAGAGTAGACGTCAATAACGAGAAGCAAATAAGTACCTAAAAAAGTCAGCATGAATACGCTTCCAGGGCTTCTCAGGCAAAGGCCACGGTGCCAAAAATGACTTCGGGGCGGCGGCCTGTGACACACGAGGGCCGCAGGCAGCGACCATGTGTGTGATTTCAGAGTCAATGCCGGGCCCATACACATGTCAGCGGGCCAGAGATTTTGTGCGAGATACACCCCAGTGCCCTTGGTGAAGGAGGCGCAAGACCGAAGCACGCAAAGATGCAGGTACCACAACAAGCGGCGAAGCATTTTCGGTGCAAAGAAGGATAACACCATCCCTAGCCTTGAGGCAGTAACGCAAAGCGTAGTAGTTCCGCAATGGATTCAGAAGTCTTAGCGGATGGACGATCTGGCCAACCCTTCTGAATACAGCATAAAACACGGGAGAGGGTAGGGTCAGAACCAGTAGCAGCAACCAGCCTGTCCCCGGTGATGGAGAATCTGTCCACAAATCACTGCTCGGCAACATCCAGGTGGAAACACAAACGTTTGTCCCTATCGAATGCCAGATCAGGACCAATGGGAAGGCGAGACAGTGCATCAGCATTTGCATGTTGAGCCGTCGGCCAGAAATGAATCTCATAATTCAAATGAGACAAGTAAAGAGCCCAACACTGGAGGTGGTGTGCAGCCTTGTCAGGAAGTGACGATGGATGAAACAAGGAAACAAGTGGTTTGTGATCTGTAACAAGGTGAAATTTGGATCCATAGAGAAAAACACCGAACTTATGAAGAGCATAAATAATGGCCAAAGCTTCTTTTTCAATTTGAGAATACTCTTGTTGGGCATCCGTGAGTGTTTTGGAGGCATAAGTAATGGGTTGTTCAGAACAGTCAGAAAAACGATGCGCAAGGACTGCGTCGACCCCGTATTGAGAGGTGTCCATGGCAAGAACAAGAAGTTGGCCAGGTCGATAAGTAGCCAGGCATGGGGCCTGTTTGAGCATAGTCTCCAATTTCTGGAAAGCCACATTGCATGACGCGGACCAGTGAAAAGGCACGTTTTTATGCAACAGGCGATGCAACAGCTGAACCATCGAAGCAGCAGATGGTAAAGATTTGTGATAGTATGCTATTTTCCCCAAGAAGGCCTGCAGTTCCTTAACAGATGTAGGGCGAGGAAGGGCATCGATCACAGCGACAGTTTGCTGAAGTAGACAAATACCATCCCGAGAGAGTTAAAATCCCAAGTACGTGATAGTTGGGACAGGGACAGTGAGTAATAATTGTTCCAAGAATCACTGAAAGAGAGCAGGGGCACGGGCAACCCCGAATGGCAGTAGTTGGTATTGATAGAGCCCGAAAGGCATGTTAAGGACTAGAAACTGCCAGGAAGCAGCATCGAGAGGAAGTTGATGATAAGCTTCTGACAGGTCAAGTTTAGAAAAATACTGGCCTCCAGCAAGTTTAGTGAACAATTCTTCAGGTCGAGGCATAGGGTAGGTGTCGATAAGGCATTTAGCATTTACAGTGGCTTTGAAATCGCCACAGAGACTAATATCACCATTTGGCTTAGCAACGACAACGACAGGAGAGGACCACTCACTGGAAGTGACAGGAAGCAAGACCCCTGAAGCAGTGAGACGATCCAGCTCCCGTTTGACCTGATCACGAAGGGCCACAGGAATGGGCTGAGCCCGAAAAAACTTACGCCGAGCAGTGGGTTTGAGTGTGATAAGAGCTTCAAAGTCGTTTGCACAGCCTAACCCAGGAGAAAAAAGGGACAAAAATGTCATCGACAAGGAATCCAATTGAGCATAAGGAATAGCATCAAAGACGATATTGACATAGTCATCTAGGGAGAACCCAAAAATGTGAAAGGCATTGAAACCAAAAAGATTCTCCATGTTTCTATGGTCGACCACAAATATGTGAACAGTGCGAACGACAGATTTGTAAGATACCTCAGCATCAAATTATCCCAAGAGAGAAATCTGTTTATTGTAAGTTCGTAATTGCCTAGTGACAGGTGACAGGATTGGAGAACCCAAATGAAGATATGTCTGAGAATTGATGATAATGGCAGCAGAACCAGTATCCACCTGCATGCGAACATCTCGGCCAAGTATTTGGACAGTGAGGAATAACTTCCCTGAAACGGAAGAAGTAAAATTGACAGACAACACAGAATCAGAATCAGCGTCATGTTCATGAACATCATGTATGCAGTCGGATTTGCAAACAGATGACACATGACCCTTTTTCTTGCATTTGTGACACACGGCCCAATGTTGTGGACAATCTTCTCGTGAATGTTTCGTAAAACACCGCGGACATGAAGGAAGTTGCCGTGGGTTTTGCTGCAGTTTCTTAGAGGTTAGGCCGAGGCTGCACTTGGGAGTGTACTGCGGCCACGTTGGCTGGTGGGGACATGCCAAGCACTTCGGCAACATCGCACAGAGGTTGTATTTCCCCAACGTCACCCCATGCCTCTATTTGCGCTCCAGTGGCGTGAGAAATTTCAAAAGACTGAGCAATGGATACGACTTCATCTAGAGTCAGATTTGCCAACTGAAGGGCACATTGCCTAACTTCTTTGTCGGGCGCCGATTGGATAATAGCATCCCATACCATGAAAAAGGGCGTAGGATTCTTTGTGAACTTCAGTAACAAATTGACACTTTCTACTGAGGCCATGAAGTTCAGCAGCCCAAGTGCGATAGGACTGATTCGGTTGTTTTTGACAACAATAAAAGGCAACACATGTGTTTGCTTTTGAAAATAGACAGGCAGAAGTGATAGACAGACAGAAGTGAGCACATTTCAGCAAAGGACAAAGACGCAGGATCTTTCAAAGGAGCTGACTGCGACAACAACCGATACATTTGAGGTGAAATCCATGAAAGGAACAGAGACTTACATGTTTGTTCATCCGCGACATGAAATGCCAAGAAGTGCCGTCAAAGACGTTTTTCGTAATCAGACCAGTCTTCCGCTGTCTCGTCGTAAGGAGAAAAAGTAGGTAGAGAGAATGACGAGAGACGCCCAGCATTTGATGCCGTGACGAAATCATGAATCGCATTTGTGAGAATCATTTGCTGTTCTATGAGACCTCTAAAGTAGCCATGGAAATATGTGGGTCAACGTTGGAAAAGAAAAATCCCATCCTCGTCCCCAATTGTTATAACTTCAAGTTGAACAAATATATTTCAAGGAAGACGCAATACATGAAAGTCACAGATCAAGTAAACAGAGTAAGACGTGTGTACAGTTTAACAGTCAAATCATAACCGAGTCCAAGTCTAGCTCCCGCTGGCCGGCTGGCCGCTTACATGGCGCTGCTGTTGCGTGGCTGGCAGACAGCACCGCATGTAGAGGACATGTGTAACTGCGTGGCGGCACTTTGAAAGATCGGTGAGTCACAACACTTTTAGCCTGGAACTGTTTGTAATTATTCTAACAGCTCATTTTTGTAGTGCGAAGATGGTTCTTGTAGTGTGAAGATGGTTTTTAGATTTTTCATATTATGACCCCAGAAGGTGAGGCTATAGGTAATAGCAGTGTGAATGTAAGCAAAGTAGACTGTTCTTCTATGTTGTTTACTAGACACATTACTGTTACACGTAGTGCAAAGCCAGTGAAACTTAACTTGCTTGTGACATGTGGGCTTTTCGATCCAAATTTCCATCTATGTGGGCACCTAAAAATTTTGTGACCGCTACTCTCTTAACTTCTTTATTTTGTATTCTGAGATCTAGGTCATTTTGTGACTTTGTTTTCATATAATGGATTGAAATATTTAAAGTAAACTTGTTCATTCAAACCAATTTTCTAAATATTACAAAACTATAGTTGCAGATGTTGGCAATACTTGGCCTTAGAAAAAACTGTTCTGATTTACAGACAAGAGATTGAATTTGTCAAGGAAATTTGTAATACAATGTTTAATGACTGCCTATATTACTTCTGAAACAATAGATAACAAAGCTATTGGTCTATGATTTCCAACTTATTGCCCTTTTTATACAGTGGTTTTATTTTTGAAATATTTAATCTTTGAGGAAACACTCCTTCTGATAATGATATATTTATGATATGTGAGAACAGTTTTGACACGACACGCACATTTTATTACGACCAAAGCAGGTAATTCGTCAATCTCTGCAGACAATTTATTCTTCATTGTTTTTGTTATTCTTAGAATGTCTGGTTTATTAGTGGCGCACAGCAATATTGAATTGATACTTTGTTCTCTTTGAACACAGGTTTCACTATTCCTATGGCAATTTCTACTCAGATTGATGGGAGTATCTATGAAGTAGTCATTTCTGTTAATTTACAAAGGTAAGATTCCTGAGTAAAACACCACGATCATCTTTTAAAACAATGTCCTCTTCGTTTTTAACATTTTTGTTTATTATTATTATTATTATTTTTTTTTTTTTTTTACTTCATTCCATATTGATTTGATGTGTTCGTTGACCCTAAAATTACTTTGTGATTGTGCACTGTTTTAGTGTTTTCAATCACCTTGCTATAAATGTTCTTATATGTCGTAACATAGTCTGCAAATTGTTTGTCTTTGTTGTCTTTTTTTATTTGACTGAGATGTTTTAGAGTTTGACTAGATACTATGATAGCAGGCGATACCCACTGGCTGTCATTTCTTGGCATGACACTGATTTTTGTAAGCTTTTTTGGAAAAAACATCTCAAATAGGTACATGGAAGTACTACAAAAAGCATTGTATGAGTCATCAGTTGTTGTTTTTGAAAATATATGTTCCCAGGTTCCCTTTGCTAAAGTCTGAATAAAAGTATTTACTTTTTCTGTGCAGAAGTGTCTTTTATATTCTCACTTTTATTTTTACTACCTTGGGTATAGAAGAATTTATACATGTGACAAGTGTGCTGTGATATGAAAGACCTAAGTTTACATTCTGTGCCTCAGTGACACTATTCTCGATGTTTGTGAAGATATTATCAAATAGGGAAGATGAAAACTGTTATTCTACTGGGTTTCACACAGGGTGGTTTCATGTGACAGCTGTTTAGGGTACTCAGAAGCTGTCTCTTTTCTTCACTTTCAAACACATGTTTATTTTAGATCCCTACATAAAAATAATACTGACAAAATACTGGGGCTATGGATAAAATTGAGAGATAGGAAAGGCTACAGAACACAACCAACAAATGTCTAATATTAAAATTCAACCGGCCGTACTGAAGTACTTCAGAATACCCAGTAAGAAAGACAGAGTGAAACTTCACAGGCGGCTCAAAATTATTCAGTCATTTCAGTTGGAAAATGGTAGCATAAACAAGTCAGAGAATCTGATAAACTGTGACTGTCTCAATTGTTTGTAATTGGGAAAGACCAATATAGCTAAATATACACCTTAAATTACCTCATGTGGTAATAGTCCTTATACATACCACTTAGTTAAAATGATACAAATAGCTTTACATATCTTCAATATTCCTCGTGCGTTACTGCTAAAGACTTGACATAATATTGCTGAATTGCAAAATGAGGGTCTGGTATGACCTTAAACATCTGTGGACCGAATGAAATGTTGGAGGGACTTCCTAGGCATATCTAGTTTCCACTTAAACTACTCAGTAATTGGAGAAAACACATACTCCTCTGAATGCTTATCAATTCCCAGAATCACAAAATAAAATCAGCATGTGTCACCTACTACATACATACATTAATTCTTGTTCCACAGATCATGAATATGACGTTTCGTAATGATGTGGAATGTGTCACTTTAACATAAGTTTTTTTTTACACAAAATAATTGATTAATTAACTAATTTTTTCCCTGTTACTACTTCATATCTAAGAGTTCATCTATTGAGTAGAAGGAGTTGTCATTCAGAAATTCTTTTAATTTACTTTTAAATGTCGATTCGCTATCTGTCAGACTTTTAATACTATTTGGCAAATGACCCAAGATATTTGTGTCAGCATAATTCATACCTATCTGTGCCAAAGTCAGATTTAATCCAGAATAGTGAATATCATCCTTTCTTCTAGTTTTATAGCTATGCATTTTGCTGCTATTTTTTAATTGGGATTGGTTATTAACGACAAATTTCATAAGTGAATATATGTATTGCAAAGGTACTGTGAATATCCTGAGTTCCTTAAATAAATGTCTGCAAGGTGATCTTGGGTGGGCTCCAGCTATTATTCTGATTACACGCTTTTGTGCATTGAATACTTTCTCTCTTACTGATGAATTGCCCTAAAAAATGATGCCATATGAAAGCAGTGAATGAAAACAGGCATAGTAGGCTAATTTACTGATACGATTATCACCAAAATTTGCAATAACCCTAATAGCATAAGTAGCTGAACCTAATCATTTCAGCAGATCATCGATGTGTTTCTTCCAATTCAATTTCTCATCAATGCACACACCCAGAAATTTTGAGTATTCTACCTTAGCAACAGACTTACGTTCATAGTCTATATTTATCAATGGTGTTATGCCATTTACTATACAGAATTGTATAAACTGTGTTTTCTCAAAATTTAGTGAGAGTCCATTTGCAGAGAACCACTTAATAATTTTCTGAAAGACATTATTTGCAATTTCCTCAAGTGATTCTTGCTTCCTGGATGTGATTACTATACTTGTATCATCAGCAAAAAGAAATAACTTTGCATCTTCATGAATATAAAGTGGCAAGTTGTTAATATACATTAAGCACAATAAGGGACCCTGTGGGACACCATTCTGATACCTTCCCAGTTAGAGGACTCTGCTGGTTTTTGTAGACTATCTGTACTGTTAATTTCAATCTTCTGCATTCTTCCATCACAACACAGTTATAAAAGAACATACAGCCAAAGTAGTTGAGGAACAGATCTCACTATCCCATCAAAACCATGGTACCACTCTCAGTGCCTATGGCAGGAAAACATTTAAAAAACTACTAATTCTCATTAATCTAAGGGGATAAAATATGAAAATACACCAAGAAAGTAAAAGCTCTAGTGCTCAAGATAACACATGGACTCAATATTTTTCCTAATAGTGTCCCTCAACCACAATTTTCTAAATATCTGATACAACAATTATTAATAATCTGTTCTCTACAACTAAAATTATAACTAGAAACACTGCTGGATTATCAACTCAAAATGAAAATCAGTTACAACCTTATTTTTTCTCCATGATGACGAAGTTCAAGAAAGATATTCTTAACATTTTCAATTTTCAAATTATCAGGGGAGGTTCAACTAGCAGCTTTTTTAAGCTTGTAAAATGTCAAGTCATAGGCATGTAGAAATGCATATTCTGGGCCTATTTGTAGAACTTCACATAAAGGAAATGAGAGAACGAAGTAAGTATATAAACAGTTCATAAAATACAAAAAGATTCGTGGTTAGGTTGCAGTTTGGTGTAACAGAAGCACATGCATGTAAACAAACTTCAGATTGACAGATACATGCACCCACGTGCGTCACAAGCCAGGGAAGGTAATATATGTTATGTGATATCACTGAAACATAATGGCAACTCAAAAACTTGAGGGACAGGAGGGGTAAAGCTCTGAATGGCAGTAGGGCAACTGTATGTTGTGTGTGCATAAGGGGGAGGCAAAAGGGGAGGATAATGGAGTATCACTAGGAAGAGGGAAAAGCAGGGAGAAGAGGAGGAATGGGTCCCTGTTAAATGGTGTGAAGGGGGACTAGAGGGTTAGATGCAAGGAAGGAGAAAGGACAAGAGTGGTGAGAGGAAGGTGGTGCTTCCAGCACTCAACACAGCACACGTGTACTTGCTACTGTGACCTTGAAGAAAACATGTTTTTTGAAGCACAGCTGGTGGCATGTACCTATGATAAAACACTAAGTAAATGAGAAAACAGATTATAGACTAAGTTATCTGGCAGTCGGTTAAACATCAATAACAGTTTGCACAGAAAAACAACAAATTTGTAGATGGAAGGATCTTAACTTTTGTGTGACAAAAAACAAGGTTCAGGAAGGTTTAGTTTGTATTCTTAGTACGGTACTTGCATTAATTTTGAACAGTGTATCTCTGCATTGACTTTCAGCAAACACAAAATTCAGAAGACGCTGGCAGTCACCTTATGAATTCACTATGGCATGAAAAGCACAACAGAGTTGCTTCAAGTCGGTGAAAATTCTGTTATGTACAGATCAGAGTTCAACAGAAATTACTGCAGCTCGAACTTCGGATTCCATGTACAACAAGTCAGTAAGAAAAGAGTGCATAATAATTTTACTGGACACAGGTTAGAAAAATTTTATAAAGAAAAACTGAAGGAAACGGTCAATTCAGTGCAGATAAGAATGAAAAACTATCGATCACTTTTAACCCTTATGAGAGGTGCCTTGAATGAAAATAAGGAAATAAATGCTTCTAGACTGACTATGGCATCAGCTCATCTGCAGACGAGCTGAACATTAGTTACAAAAGTTACATGGAAATCATCCACAAAGCAGAACTGCTAGGCAAATAATTGCAGATAAACATTAGTAAGGTCACTTTATGCATTCTGTTGAAAGACAAAACAAAATCCTAGTCAACAAAAGAAACCTACAATGCAACACATGCAACAAAGCTGAATAATGCACAATGCCTGATGTCAAATGACAAAAACCTAAACAACAGATGAGAGAGAGTAACTTCAAAGACCTCAAAAGCTTCAGAAATACTTAACTTTTCTGAAAATACAAAGAAGTATGTACCTGTACAATTCTTGTCACAAAAAATTTAATATTTACTTATGACCACTTCAAACTTAAGCACTATATAACAGTCAACTGAGCAAGTACACTGTCCCAAATAAATTCTTAGTGAAAAACTACAGTTTACAACACAGGCAGTAGACAAAAATTCTTTCAAAAGACGATGAGATATTTTCCCAAGAAGTTCATTACACTTTATGCTCACAGAAAACCTATCCAATATGAAAACTAAACTTAATTATGATAGGCAAGACAAAAAAGAGGAAGAGTAGCACTAGTGTGTGGGTGCGTGGCTGGCTTGTCACAAGCAATAATGGTGCCGATCCACAAGGTTTGCATCATGTAGCCTCTGTTTACAGCAAGTGTTCACAGGTAACAGAAGCTGCAATTTAAATCACTTCAAGGACACACTGCTGTCTCAACCAGGAACTTGTTGTGTGGCAGAATGAAATATATTTAGCTGTTCTTCTCTGACCTCTGGGAGACAGCATAAAATACACCATTTACCATTACTCAGTCAGCTTCTCTCATACAATTAGCAACATCATTACCATTCATTGTACCTTCCTTTGCTTCCACCACAAAACATTATCTGTACAACAGAAACACCACCACTTAAAACAAATGACACAGCAGCTCTTGACTGTACATTGCCTTCAAACACATTAACCCACAGGACCTCTTGCCTGCTCACAAATAACCTCAATAAAAACAACTTCCTCACACATATCTTCAAATCAACAAAACTTTGTTATCCTCTGGGAGAAAATAGATAAAAGTCGTCACACCCCTCCTTATCAACTTACAAGGGTACATCATCCTCCATCATTCATTACAACTCATAGTACAGTAAATCACTTCATGCATCGAGTTAACCAATTTATCAACTGTCACTTATGAAAGAAAATAGGCATGGACGGAAAAAGACCAAAAAGGAGAGAATGTAATGGGACTCATAAAGAAGAGAAAAGGAAGTCAGAATAAGTTCCGTCCTTTCGTTCCGCAATCTGGTATATCACAAAGTATCACAGTGGTTTCGACAAAACAAGTGCTAATCGTGTAATTCCAGAGTGTACATTCACAGCTCTCATAAAGATAAGTGTTTAATTGAGTAATAACAATTAATTTAGGCAATATTACATCATAAATAAGTAAATTAATACCTATTGTAAGCTATCAATTGAAGGTTTCACATTTTTTGAGTATTTTCTGAAAGAAGAAAACATTTCATAGGCATGAATTTTGGACTAGGATTTGCTTACGTTGTCATATACTATAAGTTATAAGATTACATCAATAAAGTAAAGTTTGTGTTGTTACTGTATTCTTACACACTATCCATTTGAATCTCTAGTAAGTAGCTGAAGTAAGTGAAGTAAGTGAAAAGTTTATATAGTGTAGGATCAATTCTTTTTTCAGAAGTTTTAAATTAATATCCAAAATTTAGGCCTAAAATTTCTAATAAATTTAATATATTAATTTAGTAGTCTAGGAGGTTATTCTTGTTTTAACTTAGATTAAAGCCGTAGAATTGATAGTTCTGGAGTGTGGTGTGAGGGTTGTTGCAGTTTCTTTCATGTGGGTGACTGTAGCAGCGTGGGGATTGGGCAAATAAACAAGGCTCACTGGTTGTATAGTGGAACAGGAGAAGATTGCTGCCCTTCAGGCAGAACTAGATAAAGCGAAACAAGATATGGAAAAGTTAAGGGGAGAGAAGGGAAAAGAGAGGTGGGAAGTGACAACAGGTCAAAGAAGAAATAGGAATAGGACATTCTCAGACAGTTGTGTCGTCAATGTGGAAAACAGGTTTGATCTGTTGTCACAGTTGGAAACTGATGAGCCACAGGTAGATTTAGGAATACACAGGACACAGCAAACTTTCAAAAAGTGTTTGAAAGGTAAGAAGTCAGAAAAAGTTATGAAAGAAGGCAATTTTGTTCTTAGGTAAATCACATGGTAGAGGTGTTGGCCAACTGTTGCAGGATGAACTAGGGTCAGGTTACCAGGTCACAAGTTTTTTTAAACCTACTGCAAGTCTGGGTCATGTGACAAAGGATGTAGGTTCACTCTGCAAAGACTTCACAAATGAAGGCACTGTGGTAATAGTGGGTGAGGTGCACAACAGTATAGATCTACATCTACATCTACATCCATACTCCGCAAGCCATCTGACGGTGTGTGGCGGAGGGTACCCTGAGTACCTCTACCGGTTCTCCCTTCTATTCCAGTCTCGTATTGTTCGTGGAAACAAGGATTGTCGGTATGCTTCTGTGTGGGCTCTAATCTTTCTGATTTTATCCTCATGGTCTCTTCGCAAGATATACGTAGGAGGGAGCAATATACTGCTTGACTCCTCGGTGAAGGTATGTTCTTGAAACTTTAACAAAAGCCCAAACCGAGTTACTGAGCATCTCTCCTACAGAGTCTTCCACTGGAGTTTATCTATCATCTCCATAATGCTTTCGCGATTACTAAATGATCCTGTAACGAAGCGCGCTGCTCTCTGTTGGATCTTCTCTACCTCTTCTATCAACCCTATCTGGTACGGATCCCACACTGTTGAGCAGTATTCAAGCAGTGGGCGAACAAGCGTACTGTAACCTACTTCCTTTGTTTTCGGATTGCATTTCCTTAGGATTCTTCCAATGAATCTCAGTCTGGCATCTGCTTATCGACGATCAACTTTATATGATCATTCCATTTTAAATCACTCCTAATGCGTACCCCCAGATAATTTGTGGAATTAACTGCTTCCAGTTGCTTACCTGCTATTTTGTTGCTAAATGATAAGGGATCTATCTTTCTATGTATTCACAGCACATTACACTTGTCTACATTGAGATTCAATTTCCATTCCCTGCACCATGTGTCAATTCGCTGCAGATCCTCCAGCATTTCAGTACAATTTTTCATTGTTGCAGCCTCTCGATACACCACAGCATCATCTGCAAAAAGCCTCAGTGAACTTCCGACGTCATCCACCAGGTCATTTATGTATATTGTGAATAGCAACGGTCCTATAACACTCCCCTGCGGCACACCTGAAAACACTCTTACTTCGGAAGACTTCTCTCCACTGAGAAAGACATGCTGCGTTCTGTTATCTAGGAACTCCTCAATCCAATCACATAATTGGTCTGATAGTCCGTATGCTCTTACTTTGTTCATTAAACGACTGTGGGGAACTGTGTCAAACGCCAAACTGTGTCAAGAAACATGGAATCTACCTGTGAACCCGTGTCTATGGCCCTCTGAGTCTCGTGGACGTTAGAGATATAGGTCAATAGTTCTGCACATCTATTCGACGTCCCTTCTTGAAAATGGGGATGACCTGTGCAATTTTCCAATCCTTTGGAAATCTTCGCTCTTCTAGAGACCTACGGTACACCCCTGCAAGAAGGGGGGCAAGTTCCTTCACCTACTCTGTGTAAAATCGAACTAGTATCCCACCAGGTCCAGCGGCCTTTCCTCTTTTGAGCGATTTTAATTGTTTCTCTGCCCCTCTGTCGTCTATTTCGATATCTACCATTTTGTCATCTGTGCGACAATCTAAAGAAGGAACTACAGTGCAGTCTTCCTCTGTGAAACAGCTTTGGAAGAAGACATTTAGTATTTCGGCCTTTAGTCTGTCATCCTCTGTTTTAGTACCATTTTGGTCACAGAGTGTCTGGACATTTTGTTTTGATCCACCTACCGCTTTGACATAGGACCAAAATTTCTTAGGATTTTCTGCCAAGTCAGTACATAGAACTTTACTTTCGAATTCATTGAACGCCTCTCGCATAGCCCTCCTCACACTACATTTTGCTTTGCGTAATTTTTGTTTGTCTGCAAGGCTTTGGCTATGTTTATGTTTGCTGTGAAGTTCCCTTTGCTTCCACAGCAGTTTTCTAACTCGGTTGTTGTACCACGGTGGCTCTTTTCCATCTCTAACGATCTTGCTTGGCACATACTCATCTAACGCATATTGTACGATGGTTTTGAACTTTATCCACTGATCCTCAACACTATCTATACTTGAGACAAAACTTTTGTGTTGAACCATCAAGTACTCTGAAATCTGCTTTTTGTCACTTTTGCTAAATAGAAAATCTTCCAACCTTTTTTAATATTTCTATTTATGGCTGAAATCATCGATGCAGTAACCACTTTATGATTGCTGATTCCCTGTTCTGCATTAACTGATTCAAATAGTTTGGGTCTGTTTGTCACCAGAAGGTCTAATATGTTATCGCCACGAGTCGGTTATCTGGTTAACTGCTCAAGGTAGTTTTCAGATAAAGCACTTTAAAAAAAATTTCACTGGGTTCTTTTTCCCTGCCACCCGTTATGAAAGTTAGAGTCTCCCAGTCTATATCCGGCAAATTAAAATATCCACCCAGAACTATAACATGGTGGGGAAATCTACTCGAAATATTTTCCAAATTATTCTTCGGGTGCTCAGCCACAACAGCTGCTGAGCCCGGGGGCCTATAGAGACATCCAATTACCATATCTGAGCCTGCTTTAACCGTGACCTTCACCCAAATCATTTCACAATTCGGATCTCCGTGAATTTCCTTCGATACTATTGCACTTCTTATCGCTATAGGAACCCTAATTATTGAACTGAGAGTGACCTGGTAAAGATAGCTTCAGCAACGAGACAAACTGGTGTTAGGCTTGTGTCTGTTCTGAGACACCATGACTGGCCTCATTTAAGCTCTTCTGTCACGAGAGTTAATTTAGAGGTGGACTGGCTGCTTGGATCAAGTATGAGGTCTCATATTGGTGTGGTTTCTATTGACTCTTAGCAGCAAGTGGGACTATACTAGGCATGGCCTTCGCCTCAACAAAAAAGGGAAGGGAAAACTGTCTGGGCTAATGGCAAATAACTTAAGGCGAGGAGGGGGGGGGGGGGGGGGGAGGGGCACTGTCACAAGTGATAAAGTACCAGTGGTTACAAGTGATAGATTAGAAATTCTTTTAGGGTGGGGAGGAGAGAAACAAAAGATGTTCAGAGACAGACTGAAAATGACATTCACATTGATAAAACAGGCAGCCAGAAAGCAAATTTTTAGGTACACAATTCCTGCACGCGCCCTCTGATTGAAACGACAGATACTCAAAAATTGACAGGAAAGTTAGGTTCATCCAGTTTTAATTCAGCCATTGTGCAAAATCAGTTATTCTTATTGCATCAAAATATCCAAGGACTAAGGGTTAAGCTTAATGAGTTGCTTGTTTGTGTTGAAGGATTAGAGTTGAGCAAACCAGCTGATATAATCTGCCACTCTGAACATCATGTGACCACTGGTATAGATATGTTAAATACTAAAGGATTCAAGTTAGCTTCTTACTTCTGTAGAGAAAATATGGAGAAAGGAGGAGTTGCTACATCCGTCAGAAACTATTTCGATTTCAAGAATACTGATATTAATAAATGTTGCTCAGAGCAGCACGTAGAAGCTTGTGCAATAGAAGTATTTCAGGAAAAGCCCTTTATAATAGTAGGTATATACAGATCACCTTCAGGAAATTTTAAGCTCTTCATAAAAAAATCTGGAAGCTCTGTTGTCCCTTCTCACAGTAAAAAACAAGGAAATAGTGGTGATTTTCTGTGGATTTATTGAAAAGCTCTGTCAGTGAACAATTACTGCAGTCAGTAACACTATCATTCAATTTAATTCCTACCGGGAACTTCGCGACTAGGGCATGTAAGTGCTCTGAGACTGCTACTGATAATATCTTTGTAAACAAATCTAGGGAAAAAAGTCATATCACAAAACCAATAGCAAATGGGCTACCTGCTCACGACATGCATCATCTTGTGTTAAATGTTGAAACTTGTCAAGATAAAAAATCTGTTAAATCTGAGTACATGAAGGTAATAAATAAGTAAAAAATTGAGAAATTCAGGAAATTGCTCACAGACATGAACTGTATAGATGTTTACAATACTTCTGACTCAAATGGAAAATACAAAACATTCATTAATAAAGTTACCTCCACTTTTGAAAATTGTTTTCCCATAAAGGTGACTCAGATCATACAGGTCAAAAAATAAACCATGTATTACACAAGGAATACAGACATCATGAGGGACAAAAAGGAGACTGTATTTACTATCTAGGAACAGCTCTGATGTTAGCACTAAAATGTATTACAAAGAATACTGCAAACTATTGAAGCAAGTAATCCAGAAATTGAAGCAGCTTCATCATGAGAAAAAGATAATTACATTGGACAACAAAATAAAAATTGACCACAATCAACACTGGGTACGATGCTGCAAGTAGACAGCTTTGCCTGTGCCCCATGTGCATTGCTATTTGCTTCGCGAAATCAGCAAGATGCCATAAAGAGTTGAGGATGGCCTCAGAACCCAAGTGGCAGGCGTCATTCATGCCGAGATGTGCCACTACATTCATCCGGTTCCATCCCGTGTACTTGATAGCCGCTGGCAGGGCCTCGTCCACATCACGGATAAGACCTCCTGCAAACCACACAGAATGCACACTGGAACTCTTTCCCACCTTGCCTGCTATCTCCCTGAAGGGCTCCATCACCCCCCTAACATTGGAGCTCCCAATGGCAAGCATACTCACCCTCTGTAATTGTCCGGACTGGACAGCAAAATTGACTGCTGGTCCAACACGAGAGGCATCCCGTGCTGGCTCAGAGTTAGCATCAACACTGGGTAGCACCTTGTACCTGTTGCCAAGGCCTAGGGAGCCAGCCACCACATGGCCTGCTCTCTCTTTGCCTTCCACCCAGTGACACATGAACCCACTGCTGTCTGCCACCCACTCTGGAGTGAGGATGGACCGGTCAGATGTTGCGCATCAGAAGCCGCAGTGACGTCCAGGTCACCTGGAAATTCCAGTGGCACCAAAGGTGTTTCAGATCCCATCACTGGTGCCCCGACATCACCACAACTTTGAGCATTAGCTAAAAGCTTGTCGATTGTAGCCAATGTAGCTTTCAGCTGTTTACGGACAGCAGCCAACTCTCCTTGTGTCTGCACACAACAAGCACAGACCCTAGCCATATTGAACTGTGTACAAAAAAAAGATATGGTCTCAAATGGTGCTACTGAGTTTGAAAATATACCAAAGAAGAATAAAGTAACACTGAAAGTTGCAGTGCAGATTTCTCACTGTACTCTGAGACCACAAGATATTAAACAGAAATAAATTTCTCTACTGAAGTTGATGTATTTACAGATATCTGTCATTAAAAATCCTGTTTGCCAAGTTAGTGCATGAGATAAATGTTCAAACTAGAATGTGCTGGACTGTGTGCTGTCTACTGGCACAAAATTAAAACTTAAGTGGAATGACAGAGCTTCTGGTGATGGGAAAACTTACACTAGGAAGCCACCCTACACAAGGATATTCACAAGACATGCAAAAACAAAAATTATGATTAATTTTCTTACTGCTAGTCTACACAGTAAAATACACATATAGTTAACTTCTTTGTAGAAGCATGTTGTTGTTGTTGTCTTCAGTCCTGAGACTGGTTTGATGCAGCTCTCCATGCTACTCTATCCTGTGCAAGCTGCTTCATCTCCCAGTACCTACTGCAACCTACATCCTTCTGAA
Source organism: Schistocerca gregaria (assembly GCF_023897955.1). Classification (NCBI taxonomy): domain Eukaryota; kingdom Metazoa; phylum Arthropoda; class Insecta; order Orthoptera; family Acrididae; genus Schistocerca; species Schistocerca gregaria. The sequence goes on along the minus strand of NC_064921.1, from coordinate 797,317,523 downwards.
TCTGCTTAGTGTACTCATCTCTCGGTCTCCCTCTACGATTTTTACCCTCCACGCTGCCCTCCAATGCTAAATTTGTGATCCCTTGATGCCTCAAAACATGTCCTACCAACCGATCCCTTCTTCTAGTCAAGTTGTGCCACAAACTTCTCTTCTCCCCAATCCTATTCAATACCTCCTCATTAGTTACGTGATCTATCCACCTTATCTTCAGTATTATTCTGTAGCACCACATTTCGAAAGCTTCTATTCTCTTCTTGTCCAAACTAGTTATCGTCCATGTTTCACTTCCATACATGGCTACACTCCAAACAAATACTTTCAGAAACGACTTCCTGATACATAAATCTATATTCGATGTTAACAAATTTCTCTTCTTCAGAAACGCTTTCCTTGCCATTGCCAGTCTACATTTTATATCCTCTCTACTTCGACCATCATCAGTTATTTTACTTCCTAAATAGCAAAACTCCTTTACTACTTTAAGTGTCTCATTTCCTAATCTAATTCCCTCAGCATCACCCGATTTAATTTGACTACATTCCATTATCCTCGTTTTGCTTTTGTTAATGTTCATCTTATATCCTCCTTTCAAGACACTGTCCATTCCGTTCAACTGCTCTTCCAAGTCCTTTGCCGTCTCTGACAGAATTACAATGTCATCGGCGAACCTCAAGGTTTTTACTTCGTCTCCATGAATTTTAATACCTACTCCAAATTTTTCTTTTGTTTCCTTTACTGCTTGCTCAATATACAGATTGAATAACATCGGGGAGAGGCTACAACCCTGTCTCACTCCTTTCCCAACCACTGCTTCCCTTTCATGCCCCTCGACTCTTATTACTGCCATCTGGTTTCTGTACAAATTATAAATAGCCTTTCGCTCTCTGTATTTTACCCCTGCCACCTTTAGAATTTGAAAAAGAGTATTCCAGTCAACATTGTCAAAAGCTTTCTCTAAGTCTACAAATGCTAGAAACGTAGGTTTGCCTTTTCTTAATCTTTCTTCTAAGATAAGTCGTAAGGTCAGTATTGCCTCACGTGTTCCAACATTTCGACGGAATCCAAACTGATCCTCCCCGAGGTCTGCATCTACCAGTTTTTCCATTCGTCTGTAAAGAATTCGCGTTAGTATTTTGCAGCCGTGGCTTATTAAACTGATAGTTCGGTAATTTTCACATCTGTCAACACCTGCTTTCTTTGGGATTGGAATTATTATATTCTTCTTGAAGTCTGAGGGTATTTCGCCTGTCTCATACATCTTGCTCACCAGCTGGTAGAGTTTTGTCATGACTGGCTCTCCCAAGGCCGTCAGTAGTTCTAATGGAATGTTGTCTACTCCGGGGGCCTTGTTTCGACTCAGGTCTTTCAGTGCTCTGTCAAACTCTTCACGCAGTATCGTATCTCCCATTTCGTCTTCATCTACATCCTCTTCTATTTCCATAATATTGTCCTCAAGTACATCGCCCTTGTATAAACCTTCTATATACTCCTTCCACCTTTCTGCCTTCCCTTCTTTGCTTAGAACTGGGCTGCCATATGAGCTCTTGATATTCATACACGTGGTTCTCTTCTCTCCAAAGGTCTCTTTAATTTTCCTGTAGGCAGTATCTATCTTACCCCTAGTGAGATAAGCTTCTACATCCTTACATTTGTCCTCTAGCCATCCCTGTTTAGCCATTTTTCACTTCCTGTCGATCTCATTTTTGAGACGTTTGTATTCCTTTTTGCCTGCTTCATTTACTGCATTTTTATATTTTCTCCTTTCATCAATTAAATTCAATATTTCTTCTGTTACCTAAGGATTTCTAGCAGCCCTCGTCTTTGTACCTACTTTATCCTCTGCTGCCTTCACTACTACATCCCTCAGAGCTACCCATTCTTCTTCTACTGTATTTCTTTCCCCTATTCCTGTCAATTGTTCCCTTATGCTCTCTCTGAAACTCTGTACAACCTCTGGTTCTTTCAGTTTATCCAGGTCCCATCTCCTTAATTTCCCACCTTTTTGCAGTTTCTTCAGTTTTAATCTACAGGTCATAACCAATAGATTGTGGTCAGAGTCCACATCTGCCCCTGGAAATGTCTTACAACTTAAAACCTGGTTCCTAAATCTCTGTCTTACCATTATATAATCTATCTGATACCTTTTAGTATCTCCAGGGTTCTTCCACGTATACAACCTTCTTTCATGATTCTTAAACCAAGTGTTAGCTATGATTAAGTTGTGCTCTGTGCAAAATTCTATTAGGCGGCTTCCTCTTTCATTTCTTAGCCCCAATCCATATTCACCTATTATGTTTCCTTCTCTCCCTTTTCCTACACTCGAATACCAGTCACCCATTACTATTAAATTTTCGTCTCCCTTCACTATCTGAATAATTTCTTTTATTTCATCGTACATTTCTTCAATTTCTTCGTCATCTGCAGAGCTAGTTGGCATATAAACTTGTACTACTGTAGTAGGTGTGGGCTTCGTATCTATCTTGGCCACAATAATGCGTTCACTATGCTGTTTGTAGTAGCTTACCCGCATTCCTATTTTCCTATTCATTATTAAACCTACTCCTGCATTACCCCTATTTGATTTTGTGTTTATAACCCTGTAGTCACCCGACCAGAAGTCTTGTTCCTCCTGCCACCGAACTTCACTAATTCCCACTATATCTAACTTTAACCTATCCATTTCCCTTTTTAAATTTTCTAACCTACCTGCCCGATTAAGGGATCTGACATTCCACGCTCCGATCCGTAGAACGCCAGTTTTCTTTCTCCTGATAACGACATCCTCCTGAGTAGTCCCCGCCCGGAGATCCGAATGGGGGACTATTTTACCTCCGGAATATTTGACCCAAGAGGATGCCATCATCCTTTTATCATACAGTAAAGCTGCATGTCCTCAGGAAAAATTACGGCTGTAGTTTCCCCTTGCTTTCAGCCGTTCGCAGTACCAGCACAGCAAGGCCGTTTTGGTTAATGTTGCAAGGCCAGATCAGTCAATCATCCAGACTGTTGCCCCTGCAACTACTGAAAAGGCTGCTGCCCCTCTTCAGGAACCACACGTTTGTCTGGCCTCTCAAGATACCCCTCCGTTGTGGTTGTACCTATGGTACGGCCATCTGTATCGCTGAGGCACGCAAGCCTCCCCACCAACGGCAAGGTCCATGGTTCATGGGGGGAGGTGTAGAAGCATGTGGAAAAAAAACTAAGACTAAATTAATTTACTGTTTATCACACAACAGCTGCTGCTGCTGCATCCTCTCGGCTCGCAACACTGTCTCAACCGAAGAACAATGTTGAATCCTGCCTGACTCAGTTCACTCCTTCATCCAACAGTGATCCACCTCCACTGCCCCAAATCACCCCCTGAAAGTTTCCAGAATTTCTTAACCTCAAACCTTACCTCACCATCATTCCCCAAATCCCTCGCATGCAAACTAACCTTACACCCGCAGAAAGAACTACAATCCACTACCTAAAAACTGACCGTGACATCACAATCCTACCTGCTGACAAAGGCTCCATCACTATTGTTTTGAACAGCAAGGATTACCTGGCCAAAGGACTCCACCAGCTGTCAGATTCATCTAACTACAAACCCTTCCACAGTGACCCCATTCAAGAAATCTAGCACGCTATCAAGTCCCTCCTCAAATCCTTGGGCTCATCCCGTAACCTCTCTCCAGAGTCCATCTCTCTCCTCACACTTGCCACTCCCCACACTCCTACCTTCTACATGCTTCCTAAAGCCCATAAGCCCAACCACCCAGGATACCCCGTAGTATCCAGTTACTGTGCCCCCACTGAGAGAATCTCTGCTCTCACAGACCAACACCTTCAGGCAATTACTCACAATATACCATACCACATAAAAGTTACCGACCATTTCTTCCAACTCCTGCTCGTCACGTTTGATGCCACCTCCCTTTACGCCACCATCCCTAATAACCCATGACCTTACCTCTATTGAACACTACCTTTCCCAATTCCTGACAGATTCCAAACCTACAATCTCCATCCTAGGTGCCATGACCAACTATACCCTCACCCACAACTACTTTTCCTTTGAAGGCATGAACTACGAACAAATCCACGGTATGGCTATGGACACCTGCATGGCACCACGCTATTCCAACCTATTCATGGGCCACCTGTAGGAATCCTTCCTAAACACCCAGAACCCCAAACCCCTCACCTAGTTCAGATTCACTGATGACATCTTCGTGATCTGAATTGAGGGGGAGGGTACCCTATCTAGATTCCTCCAGAACCTCGAAACCTTCTCCCCAATTTGCTTCACCTGGTCCTATTCCACCCAATAAGCCACATTCTTCAAAGTTGACCTCCACCACAGGGATAACTACATCAGTACCTCAGTCCATAATAAAGCTATCAAACACTAACAATACCTCCCCTTCAACAGTTGCCATCCATTCCAAACCAAGAAGTCCCTTCCATACAGCCTAGCCACATATGGCAATTGCATCTGTAGTGACAAAGCGGTCCCTCTCAAAATATACCAAGGCTCTCACTGACCCCTTCACAGGCCATAATTACCCTCCAAACCATGCACAAAAACAGATCTTCCGTGCCTTATCTCCCCAGTCACACACCACCTCCCAAAGTCCCATTGTCTGACCACAGAGGAGCATCCCCCCTGACCCTCGTGACTCAGTGCCACAGAGGACTGGAGTAACTAAATCACATTCTCCTCCAGGGTTTCTACTACCTCTCTTCATGCCCTGAAAGGAGGAATGCCCTACCCACTATGCTCTCGACCCCTCCCATAGGGGTATTCTGCTGTCCACCGAACCTACACATTATACTTGTCCATCTCTACACAACCCCTGCTCCCAAACCCTTACCTCATGGCAAATATCACTGTAATAGACCTAGATGCACGACCTGTCCCATACATCATCCCACCACCACATACTCCAGTCCGGTCACAAACATCACCTATCCCACCAAAGGCAGGGCTAACTGTGAAACCAATCATGTAATCTACAAGCTAAGCCGCAACCACTGTGCTGCATTCTATGTGAGCATGACAACCAACAAGCTGTATGTCCACATGAATGGCCACCCACAAACTGTGGCCAAGAAAGAAGTGGACCACCCTTCTGAGCATGCTGCCCAACATGACATCCTTCATTTCAGTGACTGCTTCACAGCTTGTGCCATCTGGAGCCTTCCCACAAACACCAGCTTTTCTGAGCTGCGCATGTGGGAACTCTCCCTGCAATATATCCTACATTCCGGTAACTCTCCTGGCCTTGATCTTTGTTAGTCATTGCCTTACCCATCTTGCCCCTTCCCTGTTCCCATTCCAGCACTACGCAGCCCTCTGCTCTGCCAAAACACCCTCAGTCTTTTTACTTCCTCCTTTTCCACTACATCCTGCCCTGCCCTCCATATAACCACCTGACTGCACCTAGCTGTCATGCCCTCTCTCTACCTCGTCCTTGCATGCTCCCATAAGCAGCTCTTTACTGTTCCACACCACTATCCAGTTACACCACCTCCTCCAAGCCCTAGCCTTCTCGGTACCCCCACTACCCAGTTTATTCTCCATTATGTGGTGAGTGGCAACTATCCTCTTCATACATAATACTGTCACATTCCATCCGAAAATTTCCATTGTTTGATTTTAATTATGAAACTAGCAACTTTTCGCTATTGTAATAACTGTGTTTATTGTCTGCCTGCTTAGCTGAGTTGTAACATGTTTACCTTGCATGCAGCGAGCCTGGGTTCAATTCCCAGCCGAGGTGAAGACTTTCTTCGCTCGTGGACTGGGTGTTGTGTTGTCCTCACTATCATTTCATTATCACTGACATGCAAGTCACCGACATGTGGTGTCACCTGATATAAGAAATGCAATCCGACAGCCAAACCTTACCAGATGGGGGCCTCCCGGCCATCAATGCCAAACAATCATTTCACCTCATTTTTACCGAGTTTACTTCCTATCATATTTAATATTATACAGTATAATGCTCTAAGTTACCCAATATAAATAAATGCTTCAATTCCTAGAGCTTAAAAAATCATGCTGCTGTATTGGTGTGTTTTATGGCACACAACCCAGTCACTGCATCTTGTATCGTTGCAAATAGTGGCTTCCCTGAGCATCCTGTTTCTCTTCCCAGAAAACTAACACCTCTTGTTCATTTAGCTGAGCATTGGTATTTAATCTGTACAATACCACTATTACCACGTTTACTAACTCTAACAATATTTAATTACTGATTTTTTTTACTGTGTAGCCTAATGGAATATTACTGATTAGTGGCAACTAATTTTCTCGCTGAGCCTCTTCCAAGTATGATAATGTGGTAAAACAAGTGCTGTATCATTTGAGAGGGGTGAGCAAGTGTGCTGGGACTTACACCAGTTCACTGCTACTACAGCCACATCATCATAAAGTGCCTGTGTGCAGCATTCAAGTAATTGCGCTATAGTCTAAGGATGAAATTACAAATTAAAGTAGCTTTTCCAAACTTTGTCAGCATACTCTTCAGTATATTAATTTTAAAATTGTTAAATCCTAGAGTGATCAGATGAACATATTTACCTAAACACAGTTTTAAGAAAAAAAGGCACTAAATAATAAAGCCAGAAAACCAAAAATTGTTCAGAATGTGCAAATGTATGTCAAAATCAACTGTCACAAGTTTCAACTTGACCAGCACAATATTTTGGTCAAAATTGGCATTTTTAAGAAAAATTGAAGGTGCTAAATAGTAACTTACAAAGATGAAACTCAGTATGAAGTGTCAGTTTGATATAAAAATATTAACTATGTGACCCCATTAAGCTACCTCTAATAGTTTTCAAGTAATTTTCTGAAAACAAAATTTGGAAAAAAACTGTCCTTATTTGTAATAGATTAAGTATGATTTTTATTTATGACAGATAGTTCTTATTACAGCACCTGATGAAACCCATTTAATAATAATGCTACAACAAGTTTCAAGATCTTAATGTAAATAATAATCAATACAAGGCCTCTTAATGTTGTAGTTCAAATGTCATGTTCTACTGTCAGTTCCATTTCAAAAATTCTAGACGACAAAGTTTAAATGAAGGCAAGCTAAAACTTTTTCTAGATTCTAGAAAGCCAACTTAATTCCATTCACATAAAATTATTAAGATCCTAAATTGATTCATGACAGTGTTATAAAATAATGTGTCCAATAAAGTGACCATTTAGAGGTTGCTACTGGGACATAAGAGCAGATGACAGCAGGTGTTCCCTTCAGCTGGGTGCTGAACCCATATATAAATACACAGCTGAGAGGCTGTGACACACACTTTGCACCCAGTTATCACATGGTCCGCATCAGCCAAACGTCAGCTTACGCACTGCCTTAGATGACGTCATAGCCAGGCTGCAACTAAACACGTTTTCAGTAAAGACAGAAAATGAACTCGTGACGACTGTACACCATCCTGGATTAGTTAGATTTTGGGAAAGTAATTGTTTGCGTGCTACCCATAATGTTTCAAAACTGCGTAGCAAGTTGTGAGATTATTTTCCACTTTTGTGGCAAGCAATTGACTTTGATTATTAAAAGTCAGGGCGAAAGACCATTTAATGAAAAGTTATAGTAGAGGTTGCCTCTGAACTGCTGCTATTTATGATAAAGACATTATTATTATTAATATTATTAATATTCTCATGTGTGAATTTTGTAAAAATATAATTGAATCAGTGAGAACTCAAACTTTTTATTTATAAACTTAGTTCCTGATCCTGCTGAGTAAACAGAGAGTAGAAACACTTTCTTCATTAAGTACAAAAAGAATGTGTACTTGCAGACTGGAAATTATGGTCAATGTGTTTTCCATCATTTTCTGGCTGACCGCAGTAGTAGTTTTCAGGATCTCATGAAAAGACCCACCCCACAATAAGGATGACACGGCTTGACATGCAATAATTTCTGCATACAAAAAAGGATATTACACTAAATACACTGCACTGCCTAACTTGTTTTATCCTTACCACAGTAGTCAATGCATTATAGACAGGTATTGTAATATCTTACAACTGTCCCTCACAAAAAGATACTAAGAAGTGTGGTCACCAGATATGAAGGAGCAATTTAACTTTATTTGTTCAGAAAATATTTAATTGTTACTAAAATGAATTTACTTTCCTACAACTAATTTTCAAAGTTCTACTTGGAATCAAGATGTATTTGCAAGCTGCGAGCTTCTTACACAGGTCAGTACCTACCACCTTCAATATTGGCAGTTATGCATTAATGAAAACTTAATAACTGAAAATTATCTGAAAGTAATCTCAAAATCTGAAGCTGTTAGTGAATTAGCAATGCAAAAAGATAATTTTATGTCCACAAAAATAAATTTAAAGCTGTATTTTCCAACTCAATATACTGGTGACAGTCTTCTATTGTCGTAATTTTGAAATTGTTTTATATGCTCTTTAGACTGTTTAAAGTTACTCAAAATTATTTTAGCACAGTGACAAGGAAGTAAGGATTCATTTTGTGACTTTAGGATAATGACTGTACCCCTCGAGTGGGCACGCCGAATTTCATAACAAAAGCAGGCAGGTGGCATACTTGTTGTACACATGTAAAGAATAGCTGTCTTTATTTTACCAAGGTAAACAAGTAAGAGCAAATTCATAGTTCAAGCTTAGTTTGGTTAAACAACAAAAAATAAACTTTCACGATATGAGCTAAAGCACTGTTTAATTAAACAATGAAATAAAATTTCATTATATCACTCTGTTGACACGAACAGGTGTTATCTCACAGTAATGCCCCAGTCGAAGCATTAAATGACACAGTTGCATCACATCACATACAACTGCTTATTCAATTACTCATTATCTCATAGACAAATGCATCATTGGGGGATTGTGATTCTAGCTCTTAATGTGGGTCATTTTCTTGATATGACAACACAATTTATCACTGTGTTAGGTACAGCAATAAAAAATGAGTAGGTATGGGCTTGCGACCATGAAAAAAAAGACAAGGGAATGATGCAAAACAATTTTATTTGTGTTTGGCACATTTTATACATAGGTTCACTCACTCAAGGGTTAACAGATACTTTTAAACAAAACTGACTCTGTTCAATAATTAGATATGAGACTTGTGACTGTAATATTCAAGACATTTCTGATTATGCAGATTTAATAAAAAGTGTTGCCTTGTTTATAGGGGCTGTTGTGGTGCTGTAGTTGAAGACTGCAAATGATAATGCTTTTCACATCTCCAGTTAATACAGAATTAGTTTGTTACTACCACGCTGCTTGCGGTAGCCATTTTCCTTGAAGCTGCATCAGTTCCAAATTCCATCTTAGATAATGTTGGATATTCTTGCTTTCCATAAACTGCAATTTTGGAAGACAACTTTATGACACAAATGCCACTAGCTCGCCAACTTTCACGCGATTATGGAGTTTTAGCACTCGCTCAATTTTGACACTGCCATACATGGCACAGCCATGTGTGTACACCAGGCCACCCTGCCTGCAATTGCTGACTTTTCATTTCATTCTGTCCTTTCTGTGCCACTTAGTGCCAAGGTCATCCACACAACTATAGATTGAAAACCCAAAGTGGATTTGCTTGTTGACAGTATTATACATTTTCAATTAACCTATGAATATTACGGTCACTATAAAAACAGAAAAACATTCATTATTATGCTTTTGCTTTCTGTAAACAACATCCGTAACTCCACTTACTTTTAATAGACTGTCAAAGACATTTAACATCATTAGCAAACATCGATACATTTAAAATTATTTGAAAACATCAATACTTTCATTTATCAATTTTTATAGTTAAAATTTAATTGAAAAGATTTAATAAAATTTGGGTCAAATTTAAGCTTTTACATTACATATTCCATCACTGTGTTTAATCTTTGTCTTTTGGCCTACTGTTATTTGATCGCACAAACCTATTTACTTCTTTGCCTGAATAACCATTTTTTTCTCAAAACTCTGCTTCAGATGTTTTCATTTGGCATCCAAGTGGTCCAGCATGGAAATTCTTTTGGCTCTGTCAACAAGACTTTTAATGACACCTCTCTTTTGTTGTGGATGGTGGTTGGAGATCTTATACAAATTTCTGTCTGCATGAGTGACTTTCTAAAAGAACTTATTTTTCAACCTTCCATTACTCTGTCTCATAAATAAAACTTCCAAAAAGCATACTGTACTGTTGTTTTCCATTCCCAAGGTAAACTGGAGTTTTGGATTTATATCATTTGGATGGACAAACCACAAATGTATCATACACAAATTTATGCCATCGACATTGTTTCTTATTTGCTTTTTATAGAGCTGACTGTTCAAATTTTTCCATTAAAAAAATTGCAATTGAAGGGTTTAATGGCTTAACCATTGCAACACAATCAACTTGCTCATAACATTCACTGTTCATTGGACCTGACAAGAAATAAGAAAATGTCCAAAGAGAGCAGTCAGATTGCCTACAAAAAAGAAACGTTACGTAGGTAGATCATAACTTTGTTAACACAGATCATAGTGAATAAAAACACTATGCCAAAACTTACACAAGAATATCTTTCAAATATCTCATCATTTTACCAAGAAATCTAAAGAACTAATTTTAACTCCTAAGATTTTCTTTTAAGTTTTGACATGGTATCTTTATTCACTATGATTTCCATTAATGAAGATATTATTTACACAACCAAAGTTTTCCCAAGGGATTTGATGGCTCTTTTTAGACACTACTTTACTTCTAGTCATTTCCAATGGGATAATGCATATTATGAGGTAACCCACAAGGTCCTGTGATTGCTAATTTTTCTAGAGGGAAATTCTAACAGTCAGCTCTATCAAAAGCAAATACAAAACCATTTTGATGGTATCGATTTGTGGATGACAGATTTGTGTTTTGGCTACATGGTAAAATAGCTCTAAAAGAATCCTTTTGTTATCTAAATGATGTTGTTGTTGTTGTCGTAATTGTGATGTCCAGTCCAAAGATTGGTTTGATGCAGCTGTCCATGCTACTCTATCCAGTGCAAACCTCTTCATCTCTGAATAACTACTACAACTCATATCCTTCTGAATCCGCTTATTGTATTCCTCTGTACTCCACAATTTTTAACCTCCCCCCCCCCCCCCCCCCCAGCCAAACACACACACACACACACACACACACACACACACACACACACACACACACACAAGAAAAACTTCCAGTACTAAACTGCTGATCTCTTGATGCCTCAGAATGTGTCCTATCAAACGATCCCTCATTCTACATTCTACACATGTGTTAACACAAATTTCTTTTCTTCCCAGTTATATTCAGTATCTTCTCCTCATTAGTTTGTGACCTACACATCTAACCTTCAGCATTCTTCTGTGGGACCACATTTCAAAAACTTCTGTTCTCTTCTTGTCTAAACTGTAGATTGTCCATGTTTCATTTCCATACATGGCTACAATCCATACAAATACTTTCAGACAGGACTTCCTAAAACTTAAATCTATAATCAATGTTAACAAATTTCTCTTCTTCAGAAACACTTTTCTTGCCATTCTCAGTTTACATTTTGTAACCTCTCTACTTCAGCCATCATTAGTTATTTCGTTGCCCAAATAACAAAACTCGTCAACTACTTTAAGTGTTTGTTTCCTAATCTAATTCCCTCAGCATCACCTGATTAAATTCAACGACATTTCATTATCACTGTTTTGTTTTTGTTGATCTTCATCTTATTCCCTCCTTTCAAGACACTGTAAATTCTGATCAACAGCTCTTCCAAGTCATTTGCTGTCTCTGACAGAATTACAATGTCATCAACAAACCTCAAAGTTTTTATTTCTTCTTATGGAACTTTAATTACTATTCCAAATTTTTCTTTGGATTCCTTCACTCCCTGGTCAGTGTACAGATTGAATAACATTGGGGATAGGCTACAATCCTCACTCCCTTTTCAACCACTGTGTCGTTTTCATGCCCCTTGACTCTTATAACTATCATCTGGTTTTTGTACTAGTTGTAAATAGCCTTTTGCTCCCTGTATTTTACCCTGCTGCCTTCAGAATTTCAAAGAGATTATTCCAATCAACATTGTCAAAAGTTTTCTAAGTCTACAAAGGCTATAAATGTAGGTTTTCCTTTCCTTAATCTATCTTCTAAGTTAAGTCATATAGGGTCAGTAGTGTCTCCCATGTTCATACATTTCTCCAGAAATGAAACTGATCTTCCCTGAGGTCAGCTTCTATCAGTTTTTTCGTTCTTTAGTATTTTGCAACCATGACTCATTAAACTGATATTTCGGTACTATTCTCAACTGTCAGCACCTCTTTTCCTTGGAATTGGAATTATTACATTCTTGAAGTCTGAGGATATTTTGCCTGCCTCATTCATGTTGCATACTGGGTGAAGAGTTCCGTCATGGTAAGCTCCCCCAAGACTACCAAGAGTTCTGACACATACCTGTCTACCCCTTGAGCTTTGTTTTGACTTAAGTCTTTCAGTGCACTGTCAAATTCTTTCAGTGCTCTGTCAAATTCTTCTCACATTTATCATATCTCCCACCTCATCTTCATCTACATCCTCTTCCATTTCTATAATATCACCTTCAACTTCATCTATGATATTCATACAGCTGCTTCTCTTTTCTCCATAGGATTTTTTCAATTTTCCTGTAAGCGGTAACTATCTTTCCCCTGGTGAAATATGCTACTAAAGCCTTACATTCCTCTTTCACTGATCCTGCTTAGGCATTTTGCACTTCCTGCCAATCTCATGTTTTAGACGTTTGTATTCCCTTTTTCTGCTTAATTTGCTACATTTTTATAGTTTCTTCTTTCATTAATTAAATTCAGCATCTCCTGTGTTATCCAAGGCCTTGTCTTCTCACATATTTAAGCCTCTGCTGCCTTCACTATTTCATCTCTCAAAACTACCCACTCATTTTCTACTGTATTCCTTTCCCCTGTTAACTGTTGTCTAATGCTCCCTCTGAAACACTGAACAACCTCCAGTTCTTTCAACTTATTCAGGTTCTATCTCCATAATTTTCTACCTTTTTGCAATTTCTTTAGTTTTAATCTATAGTGCATAACCAATAAATCTACATCTACACCTATACTCTGCAAACCACCGTGAGGTGCACGGCAGAGAGTAGGTCCCATTGTAGTAGTTATTTGGTTTTCTTCCTGTTGCGTTGACATATGGAGCGTGGGAAGAACGAGTGTTTGAATGCTTCTGTGCTTCCAGTAATTACCATAATCTTATCCTCACGATCCCTGTGTGAGTGATACATAGGGGGTTGTAGTATATCCTGAGAGCAATCATTTAAAACCGATTCTTGAAACTTTGTTAACAGATTTTTTCAGGAAGTGCTGTATGGTTTAATTGAGATGGACTTTGTAAAAAATTAAAGTTTCTGCTGATGTTACCTTCTATTATCGCAACTGATATAAATTATGTTTCCTTTCCTTATCTCCTATGAATGTCTTATATAAGAGACACACACATTGATCATACTACACACTGATCTTGCCAAAAGCCAAGAAGGGATTCTTCTCGGTGTTGTAGCTCTCAGGTGCACCCTAGGATGCGAGGCACCTCTGAGCATCTCCGTGAGCTGACATCACTTTGGGCGTGATGCTCGTGCAACTATCTTGTTTGACTAGGAGTTGAGCGGAATTTTATTCTGCATCTGGCCAGGGCAGAAACTGATAAGGCTGAAGGCCGGCACAAGGCTAAATAAGTAATGTATCTGGAAAGACAGCATCAGCTGTTGTGCAGCTGCAAGTGCAATAGCATTGAACAGTTAATGGAGATGCCATGCTATAGGATGAGCTTTAGGCATTCTCAGCTGTTGGTCTATAAGGCCATTTATGACATAGAAGTTATACAAGTAGTAATGTCAGAGCGCAAGGGATTCAACAAGGCCTGTCATTGTGTAGCAGGTATGTTCTGAATTTTATACCTACGCAGAAAGATAAACCTCAACATGCTAATGGTTGGGTTACTGCTGCAATTGTGCAGTATCGTGTGATACAGTAAAAGCCATTACAAGTCTGGAGAGTTTTACTAGCACAGATGTGATTGCTTATTACACATTTCAAGTGAATGAGGTGTACAATCAGGACATTTGTCAGACACGATAGTTTACATCTCTCTTCAAGAGTCTGCCATTTCAGTTCCTTCAGTATTTCTGTGACACTCTACCATGGATTAAACAAACCTAAATGTGTTTGAGCTGCCCTTCTCTGTACATGTTCAATATTCCCTGTTAGGCCTATCTAGTATGGGTCCCACACACTTGATCAATGTTCTAGAACCAGTCACACAAGTGATTTGTAAGCAAATCTCTTTTGTAGACTGATTGCACTTCCCCAGTATTCTACAAACAAACTAAAGTCTACCACCTGCTTTACCCATAACTGAACCTATGTGATCATTCCATTTCACATTTCAACAAAGTGTTACACCTAGGTACTTGTAGGAGTTGGCTGATTCCAACACTGACTCATTGATATTATAGTCAAAGGATACACTTTTTTTTTCATTTTGTGAAGTGCAAATTGTGGTCAGAGTCCACATCTGCCCCTGGAAATGTCTTACAACTTAAAATCAGGTTTTGAAATCTCTGTCTTAACATTGTACTACCAATCAGGAAACTTCCGCAGTCTCCTGGTCTCTTTTATGTGTACAACCTTATGTCATTGACTCTTAAACTAAACGTTAGTGGTGGTTCAATTATGCCGTTTGCAAAGTTCCTAGAATTTTTCCTTCTCTTCCCTTCGCATTATCAAATTCCAGTCCTCCATCAAAATTACATTATCATCTCCTTTAACTATCTGAATAATTTCTTTTATCCCATCACATATTTCTTCAATCTGTTCATCATTTGTAGAGCTAGTTGGCACATAAACTTGTACTACTGTGAAAGGTGTTGGTTTTGTGTCAATCTTGGATGTGACAATGCGTTCACTATGCTTTTCATTGTAGCTTACCTGCATTCCTATTTTCTCATTATTAATTAAACCTACTCCTGTATTGCCAACAGCCTTGCCACAGTGTAAACACTGGTACCTGTATCACCGAAGTTAGGCGCTGCCAGGATGGGGTAGCATGTGGATGGGCAACCATACCATCTGCCAAATGCTGCTGGCAGGCAGGGTGCACTCAGCCCCTGTGAGACAAACTAAGGAGCTACTTGATTGAGAAGTAGCGCCTCCAGTCTCGTACACTGACATGCGGGAGAGCATTGTGCTGACCACATGCCCCTCCATATCCGCATCCAGTGATGCCCATGGGCTGAGCATGACGCAACAACCGATCAGTACTGTTGGGCCTTCCAAGGCCTGTTCGGATGGAGTTTTCAATACTCCTGTATTACCGCTATCTAGTTTGGTATTTATAACCCTGTATTCACCTGATCAGTAGTCCTGTTCCACCTGCCTCTTTCTTGGATGATCTACCACCATAACGGTGCATACAAGACTAAAAGAACATGAAACTCTTCACTGACTAGGGGAAATAGCAAAATGAGCTGCAGCTGACTTCCGGAAGGCGTTCGATACAGTTCCGCACTGTCGCCTGATAAACAAAGTAAGAGCCTATGGAATATCAGCCCAGCTGTGTGGCTGGATTGAAGAGTTTTTAGCAAACAGAACACAGCATGTTGTTGTCAATGGAGAGACGTCTACAGACGTTAAAGTAACCTCTGGCGTGCCACAGGGGAGTGTTATGGGACCATTGCTTTTCACAATATACATAAATGGCCTAGTAGATAGTGTCGGAAGTTCCATGCGGCTTTTCGCGGATGATGCTGTAGTATACAGAGAAGTTGCAGCATTAGAAAATTGTAGCGAAATACAGGAAGATCGGCAGCGAATAGGCACTTGGTGTAGGGAGTGGCAACTGACCCTTAACATAGACAAATGTAATGTATTGCAAATACATAGAAAGAAGGATCCTTTATTGTATGATTATATGATAGCGGAACAAACACTGGTAGCAGTTACTTCTGTTAAATATCTGGGAGTATGCGTGCGGAACGATTTGAAATGGAATGATCATATAAAATTAATTGTTGCTAAGGCGGGTACCAGGTTGAGATTCATTGGGAGAGTCCTTAGAAAATGTAGTCCATCAACAAAGGAGGTGGCTTACAAAACACTCATCGACCTATACTTGAGTATTGCTCATCAGTGTGGGATCCGTACCAGATCGGGTTGACGGAGGAGATAGAGAAGATCCAAAGAAGAGCGGCGCGTTTCGTCACAGGGTTATTTGGTAACCGTGATAGCGTTACGGAGATGTTTAGCAAACTCAAGTGGCGGACTCTGCAAGAAAGGCGCTCTGCATCGCGGTGTAGCTTGCTCGCCAGGTTTCGAGAGGGTGCGTTTCTGGATGAGGTATCAAATATACTGCTCCCCCCTACTTATACCGCCCGTGGAGATCACAAATGTAAAATTAGAGAGATTCGAGCAGGCACGGAGGCTTTCAGACAGTCATTCTTCCCGCGAACCATACGCGACTGGAACAGAAAAGGAAGGGACAGTGGCACGTAAAGTGCCCTCTGCCACACACCGTTGGGTAGCTAGCGGAGTATGAATGTAGATGTACATGTAGATGTAGACTAAAAGAAGGGATCGGTTTATAGGACAGATTCTGAGACAATCAAGAGATCACAAATTTATTAGTGGAGGGAAGAGTGTGTATGTATTGGAAGGGGGGAAATAAAAATCATAAAGGGGACATGAATACAGTAAGTAGATTCAGAAAGATGTAAGTTGCAGTAGTTATTCGGAGATGAAGATGCTGATACACGACAGAGTAGTGTGGAGAGGTGGTGAAACCAGTCTTGAAACTGAAGACCACATCATCAACAAGAACAACAACATGACTAAGTATTATCCACTGCTATATAGAGAAGCCATCGAAATACATAATCACGGGGACAATTGTAACAGAAAAGACGAAGCCATGAAACTTAGTGGTATATGGGCAATGGCTCTGCAGAATCGATAGATTGGGTCATACGACCTGGAAGACTTAATAGGAACTAAGACATCTGGTCCTGAAAGCCTTCATTGTACTTAAATACGATAGAACTATAAAGCTTAGAAGACCAACTAATTTTTGTTATTGCTCCTCCTGAGGCTCCTTAAAAATGAAATCATCTTTAAGTGGTATATTGCAATACAGTTATTGTAAATTCTCAAAGTTTACAGTTTTATATATAAGATAATCAGCTTTGCAAATACAATAAAATATGGAAAACAGATAAAAATGTACAATAGTTAAAGAAAACATCATAATCCCAAAGTGTTGCAGCTTATCAATAATTCAGCCGATTTTCCTTTATACAGCAGGTGATCTCCTCTCTGAGCAATGTGCTAAACTTTTAATGCCACAAATTATAATTAGGTATCTTTTTCTACTTATTAAGGCAGTATACTGCAGAGGTTAAGCCACTGGATTCACATTCAGCAGCAGCAGCAGCAGCAGGTTTCAAATACTCAAGCAACAACCAGAAATATGTTTCCAATTATTTCCATAAAACAATTACATTGAATGCTAGACTGATATATTTCATTCTATCATTGTCCAGTTTAAGCTTGCTCAATCTCTTACGACCTCACAATCAGATGAATTTTACCCACCAACCTATCTTTTTTCTTCGCATCATTTTCATAGGAAGCAGTAACGGAATTACTTTGGACAGAGCAGTTCTCAGGCACTTGTCAATCAGCATTGAAGAACACAGTCACTGATTCGGTTATAGCTAAAAATAGTGAAAGAAACTGCATAGGACATATGAAGAATGGAAATAATGACTTGAGGGATCAACCCCGTGCAAGTTACCATCAATCTGGTACCATTACAACTATGTGAAATCTGTGGAAGAATTATGGCAAATAGGCCCATTTTTGTAAATGATATTAAATGTATCACACAGGACAAAAAAATGTTTCAAGGCGTAATCATAGTATGTTGCCTTTAAGTAGCACAGTTGTTGACTCTGTACCCAAAACAGCAAAGAAAAAATTGCCCTGAACTTGTGAAACCTTGTACAAGAGACAGTTTCAGGGTCCACGTATATAGCAAAAAAGGTAGCTTCTGATATTTCACAGGTGAGTGAAGGACTAATTCTGTAAATAATCTCCTAGGCTGTGTCTCAGCTGTTTCTCCACTATATCTTTCTTCCAGGAATGCTATTTCAGTATGATATATAGGAGAACTTCTGTGAAGTAGAATGGGCACTGGCACTGGCAGAATTGAAGCTTTGAGTGTGGATCATAATTTGTGCATGGATAACTAGTCGGGAAGAGCAATGCCACTGAAATACAATGTTCAAGGTTTGTAACCCAGTCTGATACACAGTTTTAATCTGCCAAGACTTTACAAATCTCCACTTGTCCTAATAAACCCAGTCAGTACTCCCATTTACTTGCAGATTTTGTTTCTATGTTAATAGCAGGTCTGGAAATGATACAGATGACTGTAATTCTTCAGTTTTTCTGACATATACCATGTATGAAAATTTTTTGGGCACAAGCAGATCTTTATGACAGACATGCACAACTACCTGACCATCCACCTGAGAACATTCTGCACAGTTTTCTTTGTAAGTAATACTCTTGGATTACATGCAAACATACTCAGTAAACTATACACTGAATAGACAAAAGTCATGAGATAGTGATCTACACATACACAGGTGGTGGTAGTATGGCGTACACGAGAGGTAAAAAAAGTATTGCATTGGCAGAGCTGTCGTTTGTACTCAGGTGATTCATGTGAAAAGGTTTCCAACTTGATTATGGGTGCATGACAGGAATTAACAGACTTTGAATGTGGAATGATAGTTGGAGCCAGAGACATGTAACATTCCATTTCAAAAATCATTTGAGTATTCAGTATTCCAAAATCCACACAAGTGTGTTGAGAATACCATGTTTCAGCAACGCAGTGGCCGACAGCCTTCACTGAATGATAGAGAGCAGTGACTTTTGCATAGAATTGTCAGTGCTAACAAACAAGCAACACTGTGTCAAACAACCGCAGCAATCAATGTGGGATGTATGACAAACATATCTGTTAGGGCTGTACAGCGAAATTTGGCATTAATGGGCTATGGCAGCAGATGACAAATGCAAGTGCCTTTGCTAACAGTACGAAATCACTTGCAGCACCTCTCCTGGGCTCATGACCATATGGGTAGGGTCCTACACAACTGAAAAACCATGGCCTGGTCAGATGAGTATTAATTTCAGTTGGTAAGGACTGATGGTAGGGTTCAAGCGTGGCGCAGACTCCACGAAGTGATGGACCCAAGTTGTCAACAAGGCACTGTACAAGCTGGTGGTGGCTCCATAATGGTGTGGGCTGTGTTTACATGGCATGGGCTGGGTCCTCTGGTTTAACTGAACCAATAACTGACTGGAAATGGTCATGTTCGGCTACCGGGAGACTATTTGCAGCCATTTATGGACTTCATGTTCCAAAACGAAAATGGAATTTTTGTGGATGACAATGCGCTATGTCAGTGGGTCACAACTGTTCTGGATAATTCAAGTGATTGCAGGCCACTCAGATCGCCCAACATGAATCCCACCTAACATTTGTGGGACATCACTGAGAGGTCAGTTAGTGAATAAAATATTGTATCAGCTAGATTTTTGTTATTATGGACAGCTAAAGGGGCATCATGGCTCAATGTTTCTGCAGGGGCCTTCCAACGACTTTAGTCCATGCCACATCGAATTGCCAAACTATGCCGGGCAAAAGGAGGACCAACACGATGTTAAAAGGTATCCCATGACTTTTGTCACCTCAGCTTACAGCTGGTGATTGCAGCCAACTGTTCCTTTGACACTTTAAGTTTTGAAATTGAACCAATAATCACTTACACAGTAAAATAAATATAAAAAATATTTTTTGTTGGTAGTATTGTTTCTATTTTCAGTAACAAAAAGGGTGACTGACCAGCTGCAGGTGTTGGGTGCTGGCCATTTTCAAAGGCATCAGAAGATTCTTCCTTTACAGCTTCATTTATCTGTGTTGCCCATTTGATGATCACTCCTTCAATTGCACTTTTCAAGTACAGGTCTACTTTTTGGCCTTTGCTAAAATGGAGGGTAAAAAAAAAAACATTTTACTGTAACATTATACGAATCCCATAATGGATATTGGTTCAAATTTTGTATATGCACTGAAATCAAAAATTAAAAATTTTAGTGCTACAAAGAGGACTGACATTTCCCTCCTAAAAGAATGTGCTACCAACTAAAAGATCAAATTTAAGTGAACAGTTCATAAACCTATTATCCTCTCCATTTTTCTTCAACAGTGGTGGCCAGTAATGGGAGATTAATAGCCATGCAGTAGTGTCTACTAAATAATTTGTTGAAATAACTAACAGACACCAAAGAAATGAAGATAACTATCTTATGGCCACAAATCATGGAGGGAAAAAATGAATTCATACAAACAAAACAAGAAGCCAGGGTAAGAAAAGGTCAAAAGAATCATGCTACTGAAAAATGGGGAAAGAAATGAAGAATTAGTTATACAGAAGGACCTTGACAAGGCACCTACGGGGAAAAGTATGTATGAATTGATTGGAGAAAGGATGAAGTAAAATCCCAAAGAGGAAGAGTGTATAAAAAAGTATGAGAGAGCATAGTTTTTAGTATGATAAAATGCTACTGTAAATTCAAAATGCTGGCAACAGCACAAAGCTCTCTGTCACAACTACTGTACTTTTACTCTGCATGATATATCACTAAAGCACTGCAACATTATTAGTATCACACTGGTTCCGTGTACATGGACCTATACCCGCTGCAAGCAAAACATACATACATACATCTCTAATGTAGAATGTGATTATGAGGGGACTTAAAAAAGTAAGTTACACATTATTATGGAAGGCCAAGTAACTTCTGCTGAATACTGCACTACATTTCAAAATGACAGAGATACATGATACTATTTTTCAATGTAGTTACCAAGTCTCTGCAAATAATGGTCAGAACATTCTACCATCTGTTCAGTTCCTCAATGATAGAAATCTGCTCCTTGGTCACAGAGCCATTTGAGGACTGCTGTGGAAACATCCTCATTGCTGAAAAACATGCAAATTGCTGCAAATCAGTTCCTCAATTGCCTGTGCATCATTGTACGAGGAAAATATCTATGGCCTGTCTTCTGATCAACATCACCCACATCTGTGAGGCTATGGTCAAATTGTTAGCACAATTTCACTATGGCTGGACACTGCATTTGGCCCAGAATTTCACAGTGAATCTGTGTGTAATTCAGATTTTTTGCCCACAAGAATTGTACTGTCCCATGTATTTCAAGTTTGAAGTACATTTACAGTTGCCATGCCATTTCATACCACACTGTACTTCAACTGTTATCCATACTACAGCAGAATTGTGTCTGCTGGATATCCAGAAATTAACACTCTCTTTTGACAAAGCATCACTCTTGTTGCACAATGGTCTTAGTGTGAGATGACTTGTGTAACTTACCTTCGACATCAGCACAAGCCAATAAAAAAACGTGCTGTGGTGCATTCACAGTTAATCATGTCATTTTATAACAATAGGGCCTGTGAGGTGACAGAGACTATGTTATAGTTCATCTTTTAACCAGAAAAAAGGTTAGGCCACATCCTATATAAATTACAATACACGACAACTGTGAGAGAGGAGGCATTATTAGATAGAGACTGCATTAGCTATCTGTGGGACATAAGGCATTACTAGACAGAAAATGTATCAGCTGGTACTTTTCTGAATTTCAAGTCATCTGTAAGTAAGCAAATATAAACAGCATGCTGTGCCAGGACACAAGAAACTTAGTTCAGTTACAAAGTGAAAACTGCATTCGTGGCATCATTGTTGAACATTGTACCGAATTACAGAATAAAAAGAAAACTGCATTAAAGTGTCACTACAGGTCAGTATACACATTCCCAATCCAGGCATTGCCACAATTCAATGTGAGTTGCTAAAGCAAAGTTAGCCTAAACTGCTTGGGGCAGGGGGGAGGGGGCGTCACCTATGGTGAACACAGTAATGGAAGTTCTAGTAATACCCCCTATGGCATCCAACATACAACTCCAGTTCTTCACCATATGTTTGGTGTTCTCAAAACGAAGAAGAATGGTTGCCAGTTTCCTTTAGATCTGACAGTCAAGGGTGCTGTCACTGACTGGTTTACATCTTTTAATCGATTTTTTGAGTCTTCCATAGCATTTAACCTCATTTCAAATTAAGCAATTATGCCTGGAAGTGTGGCAGATAATCTAAGACGAGTAATGAATACTCACAGCAACAAAGTGAATAACAAAGTATTTAAGTTATAGCAAAAGTCAATTATTTGTACTGATAAATTCACAGAGCACCAATAGCATTCTTAGCTTTTGTAAGTGCAAGTTATTTACAAAGAAAGGAAAGATGAATAATGGGGGTAATAGATAGAGTAATAACCTATGAGCTTTATTCCTGAACAGATTGGAATCAAGCTTCAAAGGCTTCTTCAGCATCTTATATGAGTGTTGAGTGAAGGCAAGTCAAACTAATTGTTAAAGTGCATTGTGTCATTCTGTGGCTGTTTAAAACTAACTGTGTGATAAGAAGTCCCATCTACTGTGATGTCAGAGATGTTATTTGATTTCTGAATGGCCAGGCATTCAGTTAATAGAAATTTATCACAAACTAGGGGAAATGCATGATAATAAAGTAATTAATTACATAAATGTGCAAAAGCAATGTGAAATGTTTTGATAATACAGTAACTAATGAATGCAATGTGTGAAAGCAATGTGAAATGTTCAACAATGGCCATAGATGATTTGAAGACTTAACTGAAGAATGAAATCAACACAAACGGCTTTTCGCAAGATTCATAAATTTGTTAGGCAGGAAACATTTTGGAAGTGATGCCAAGGTAAACAATACAATGAACAACTGGCTTAACAGAGTGGTAGCAGCAGACTACAACATGGGAATTCAGAAGGATGGTGACAGATACAACAAATTGTTTAGTAACAGTAATGTTTATGTAGAGAAGTAAAGTAAGATTCAATTCATTGAGTGACATGTTTCTTGTTACTACATTTTTTTAAAATTTATTATAGCCAAAAAGCAATTATATGGACTACAGAGGGGCGAGGAAGCAGGGGAAGAGGGAGGGAGTTATGTCACTCAGGATCCAAACTAAGAGAGCCCATCTTGTATGAGGAAGACGAGAGGTAAATATGAAGGGCAATACCTCAGAGGCACTGGGAGCTTGGTACAATATTTTAACTTCTGAGTTAGACAATTCATTGGTAGCCCTATGCCAGCTTCAGTTCAGATATGCCGTCTCACTGTGGACTGCCATCACTTATTTTGTTTTTGTACATATGTAACAAGTGTTTCAAGTCACTCCAGCAGCAACTTAACAGATAAGGTAAAGAGTTACACAGTCGGGTAAGCCTGTACCTCTCAGTAATATCAACTAGGGCTTGGTGAACTCTCTCCACTCCAGCTGGCATTGGCAGTAGTGTATGACCAGTAATTTTTCCTCTAACTTCATACACAATGCTTTTGAGTTCATGTATATGTCTTTGTATATCCTCTGCCACAACTTTTGGCCATCCTCTGTGATTCCCAGGGTTCGATAGAAGAGGTACAAAAACCTGTAAATAAGAAATGATAAAATATGATACCAAAATGGCAACTAACCTCCAAATGACACCACAGAATAAAAGATCTGAGGGAAACTGTAGGTCATAGCTGAAATCACTGACTTTCATTCAGTTGTATCAAACAAAATAGTACGAAAACAATTATGTAAAAAATGACAAATATTTAAGTTTGTATACCAATATAAGTCAATGTAGTCAAATATTTAATGAGCAAAATGTAAGAAGACTGAGCAGAAATTTTAGAATTTATATATTATGCTATGAGACGAAAACGCTGCTGTGTTTGAATATATTGTTTATTACAATATGCCTATTCTGGCACGATTGCCATCTTCAGGTTATCTGTGGAAAGCACATCATTTGGTACAATATTTTACATTCTGAGTTAGACAATTTAATGTATTATAGAATTATGGTTTGTTACCTACATCAGGTGGTCTTGACATCCATATGACATTGATGTGTCAGTTGCTGTCACACTACTGAATAAGTTTGCTCCTTTGCTGTTGGTGGAGCTATAGTAGGTGTTAAACTTTAGCTGGAGCAGTTAATTGTGATGATGTTTAATTATGACAGTTTATTTCATAATGATGGTGCTTGACAGCTGTATTGACAGTAAAGCCAGCAATGTTATATAGTTACAGGCTGTTTGCTTCTGTGGTATTCTGCAAGTCATATCTTTGTTCTTACCAGCAAACAGCCTGTAACCATACAATATCGCCGACTCAACTGTCGGATTCATGCTAATGGCAGCCAAAGTGTGACACCCAACTAGAAACAAAGGTGGAACCTAAGGTCTCTGCTGAGATGTTGTCTACTCATCCAGCTTCCGGCCAGTGGGAGAAGCAGTGAAGCAGTGTATCATTGTTAATAAATAACGTTGGCCATTCCTTGGAAGTAAGGGGCCGAGCACATTGATATGAATGTATGCAAATTGATCTGTTGTATCCAGAAAACTACCAATTGGTGAATGCACATCTGTTGACTTTGCTGATTGTCGTGTTGCAACAGCAACTCCTAGATGGTGCAAGTTATGTCTATTAACAAAATCCAACGCCATCTGCATGGGTAGGAAAAGGTGAGATTTGTCACTGGAAATTTAGCAGTACAACCTAAGCAGATCGTGCAGCTTATCTGACTGTTGTGCTGCCACGGGTTCTGTAAAATCCATGAAACGAGTGATGGTCCCAATGTGGGAGAGGCAGTCAGCCAATATATTCCAGAGATATGTTCTATATCTGTGCTGCACTGAGAAATGTAGATCAATATGTTGTGCCACCGAGGTGAACAATTCATGTTATTTTGTCGGAAGACATGCGAGCAGCTTATGGTCAGTAGAGATGGTTGATTCTCTGGCCTCCAGTTGAGATCGTGAATATTTAATGGCTTCCTAGATCACTAAAAGCACTTTGTCATCAGCATTCCATTTCTGTTGAGACGGGGATAGCTCATTCCAGAAGAATCCTAGTGTCTGTCATGCTCCATCACAAAGTTGTTGCAGTGCCATGCTGACTGCCATCTGACTCAACTGCCATTGCAAGTGGTGCACTCAGTTGCTTCAAAATCCAAGACCATTTCATCCATTCATGAAACTGGTGAGTTTCCCTTGCCCTTTGTGTCAGTGAATGCCGCTGTTAACAGTGCTTGCAACTCTGGTACATGAGGTAGAAGTCATCAATAGAAATTGAGGATGCTGAGGGAATGATGTAGTTCCTTGCAGGTCTTTGGCTGGGTCATCTGCAGAATGGCTTCATCTTTCTCCAGCATGGGCAGCGAACCTGTTGGTGTGATGCTGTGGCTCAAAAAACCAACTTGTGCCAGGCTGAAGCCATACTTGGGGGTATTTAGAACAATGCCATACCATTCCAATCTTCTGAACACTTTGATTAAGATGCTGCTATTGTTGCTCCACAGAGATAGAAAAGAACAAAATGTCACTGACATAAGCAAACAAAGTTTTAGCCCTTGTAGCATGGAGTCGATGAATCTTTGCCACATTTGCGCTTCATCTCGTGAGCAAAATGTTATGAACCAACTCTCAAAAAGGCTAAAAGGAGTAATAAGGGCTATCTTTTGTGTGTGTGCTCCTGCCAACAGAATCTGATTATATGCTTTTGCGCAGTCTAAAACAATGAATCCAGTCATGCCACACAATACATAATTATACTCCCAAAGCAATGGGACGGGGTAACAATCAGGGACAGATCCAGCTTTTACAGCCCCAACAGTCGCTACAAGGGTGCCATCTACCATTCTGCTTTGGTACTAAGTGTAGTGGACATGACCAGGGCCAACTCAACAGCTGCATCACACATTCACAAATCATGCCATCAAATTCCACTTTTTTTGTGGCAAGTCAACCTGGTACCAAGTGGCAAGATCAGCACGAGACTGTATGTGATGCACAGTG
This sequence comes from Schistocerca gregaria, assembly GCF_023897955.1. NCBI lineage: Eukaryota > Metazoa > Arthropoda > Insecta > Orthoptera > Acrididae > Schistocerca > Schistocerca gregaria. Next base: position 797,291,413 of record NC_064921.1, on the reverse strand, counting down.
TCATGGGGTATCTCCTTTGGTGCTCCCGGAGCTCTTGCCAGTGTTGGGAATCTCAGCATACTCACCACTGGTGTCTTGCATGAGCTGAGCCATGTGCACTGCCCCATTTCAAAGAAAACCTGCAGCTGTTAACCCAATGACACCATTGACAAGCCACATATTCGCTATGTCAGGAAGCAGTTGATAATATGCCAAAACATCCACACCTATTATGGGTTCTGACACGTCTGCAACCGCAAAATCCCATGTTAAATCACACTGTAGTCCAAGGTCCAAGCTGATTCATAGCGTTCTGTACATTGATATAGTTGAATTGTTGACAACAGTCAGGCAGATGGCAGTACAGATCCACTTGCTGTGCATCTTCATGCACGGGAACACACATTAAGTAAAAACCACTTTCTATGAGGTTCATTCAAACGAAACCCAGTCAATGCGTCTGCCTTTGCCTTACAAGTAAGGTGGCACCACATAGCTGCGGGTATGGTAGCACGATCTATTGGTAGGCAGATTGATATGTGCATACCGTTTGATGCTGCATAGCGACAGTGTGGTTTCACGATGAAGAGCAAGTGGTCACACAAGTTATCGTACACTACCGAACATGCAGGCGAGTAAGCAGGAACAACGAGGAGTGATTCGATTTTTGATGGCAGTCGGAGGTGGAGGCCGTGAAATGTGTCAATGGATGAAGGCTGTGTATGGTGAGTACAGTCTGAGTTGTTCAAGTGTCATGGAATGGCACAAACGATTCCTTCAGAGGCACAAGTCACTAGAAGCCGATGCTCATCCTGGACAGCCTCATTGTGTCATCACAATGGAAATGGTTGCAGAAATGAATGCTTTTAGTCTTGGACAACAGCAGAATCACTGTTACCAAGATCCATTGGTTACCTTGTGTTATCGTAGAGCACGATGAAGTGTGTGATTGGTTCCCGGTCTGGATTTTAGAGCAGCCTACTAGTTTCTTCAAGGATTAAATCGACCGGCTAGTGTCGCAATGGGATAAACGTGTTGGCAACTATTTTTGAGTTTGTGTACTGTTTATAACTGCACTGTTGAGTTAATAAAATCATTACCCTTACTTTACACCAGTGACTGGGTTTCATTTGAACGCCCCTTATACAAGTTATTTCTGCCCAGATTTACAGTAACTGATGAATAGGCACTGAGACGATGCCCAGAAACTGATCAGCATGTCTACATCTGATTGCCACCAGCATTTGGGTGTGTACATAGACCTGTACCTTGCCTCCCATGTCCCCAAATCTGCTTTGATACCAGCCAACAGCGGGTTTGTCAGTATCTGACGTCGACAAAACAGAAGATGAGCGGCTCCTTGACCTCTTGCAATAATAACCCCTGTCTCTGCTGCAGTCACCCCTAGTCAATAATTCTTCCATCTTCTTGGTTAGTAGATCCGCTCTGGTGGAAAACATGTCTTAATCGGCTGGTGTTATCATGTGCAACGACAAGCACACCACTGGTGCAGGTGTTATAGCATAAAATTTAACTCCACTACAGCATCTAAGGGCATGCTGGTTTGTGACGCAATAATGCCTTTCACCTGTGGTGGCAGAGCAATTACTCTACAGTGTGTGCAAAAGACTATCAGGCACAGCTACCACATCCACCTCACTCAGCAGGTGTCATAAATATTGTGAACATCTTTTGTCACCAATGTCTTATTGTGTTAGAACTTGGCTGATCTCTTCTTCCTGTGAAATGGAAACCTGTCATGTCAGTTTCATTCTTAACTTCTCATCTGCATTCATCGTAGGCAAAGTGGCGATCACATCTTTGATCTCCATTCCGTATTTCTGATCCAGCTGGTGAATTTAGTTGCATCTGCAATTATTCCAGCAAAGAGAAAGCTTGCTTCCACCTGCAAAATCATAATGCTGAGTTATGTGGCCAAAATAGTCGCAAATGATACCGAAGGCACGGGCTTCGTCAATGCATCCATCATGTTGAACGCAGGTCCTTCCTGTGATATAATGTGGCTAATTCAATCATGTCATGATCACCATTGTTGGTAAGGACTTGTGTCTGTGGCTGTCTGAACAAATTACTATGCACATATTATTAGACAGCAATACAATAAAAGACTCTTCACATCAGATTCAGCAACACTTTATTCAGATGTAAAGAGAGTTGATAAATGACATATGTTAGACGGGGGTATTTTACATGGAAGGAGAATTGTCCCAACAACTAGAACATACAACAGTCAAAAGCAACTCTATAACTAATTAACAAAGGAATAAAAAACTACTCTAAGAGTAAGCGCATAAGCATCATAGAATACAGCACCTTTGGCAGCCAGCATGGAAACACTTTGACAGTGTTACAAAACTAAATGTGAAAACCACTTGCACAGCACTGTATTGTCACTTCTGTCACTTTACAGGAGCTCTCCTGCGAACCTTCGCAGGAGAGCTCCTGTAAAGTTTGGAAGGTAGGAGTCGAGATACTGGCAGAAGTAAAGCTGTGAGGACCGGGCGTGAGTCGTGCTTCAGTAGCTCAGATGGTAGATCACTTGCCCGCGAAAGGCAAAGGTCCCGAGTTCGAGTCTCGGTCGGGCACACAGTTTTAATCTGCCAGGAAGTTTCATATCAGCGCACACTCCGCTGCAGAGTGAAAATCTCATTCTGGATCATTAATACACATTATGAACAGCAGCGGATCCAACACCCTCCCCTTGGATGCACCTGAAGTTACTTTTACACGTGTCGATGACTCTCTATCCAAAATAATATGCTGTGACCTCCCTACCAAGAAATTCTCAATCCAGTCATTTATTTCGTCTGATACCTCATACGATTATACTTTTGATAATAAGAATAAGTGCAGCACTCTTTTGGGAATTGATAAATACTGCAACTACCTGACTGCCTTGATCCATGTCTTTCAGTAAGCCATATGAGAAAAGTGCGACTTTGGTTTGACTTGATCGATGTTTTTGTAATCCATACTGGTTCGGACGGAGAAGATCATTCTGTTACTTTTGAGCTCAGAATATGTTCTAAGATTCTACAAGAAATCGGTGTCAAGAATATTGGACGATAGTTTCGTGGATCACTTCTGCTGCCCTTCTTGTAAATGGGTGTGGCCTGTGCTTTCTTCCACCTACTGGGCACAGGTTTTTGTTCAAGTGATCTACAAAACATTACAGCCAGAAGAAACGCTAGCTCAGCCATAAATTCAGCATTGAATTTGATATGGATTCCATTGGGCCCTGGACATTTATTCTCTTTTAACAATTTCAACTGTTTCCCAACACCCCTGACACTAATATCTATTTCACTCATCTTTTCAGTTGTATGAGGATTAAATCTGGGCAATACTTGTAGGTTTACCTACGTAAAGGAACATTTGAAAACAGGGTTAAGCATTTTTGATTTTGCTTTACTACTCTCCATTTGATTTCCTGTCTTGTTTATGAGTGACTGAACAGTAATTTTGGTGCCACTAACAGCCTTTACATACAACCATAATTTCTTTGGGTTTTGTGAAAGACCATTTGACACTGTTCTACTATGGTAGTCACTGAAGGCTTCACGCACTGCTCTCTTCACTGTCACTGCATCTTTCAATCCATAGCACTAGGCTTTGTTTGCACCTATGATGCAGTAGTCTCTGTTTCTTTGTTAAGTTCCTTTACAGTGACTCTATACCATGGAGGGTCTCTCCCATCATGAACTGTTCTATTGGGTACATATCTATCCAATGCATAGTCAAGTAATGGAAAATCCAGGATGGAATGTAAAAACGAAAGTTGCTACTCATCATACAGCAGAGATGCTGAGTCGCAGATAGACAAAACAAAAAAACTGTCACAAAAAAGCTTTCGGCCAGCAAGGCCTTCATCAAAAACAGATGACAGAAACCCATACACACACTCCAGCAAATGCAACTCACACTCACAACTGCAGTCTCAGGCGACTGTAACCACACTGTGAGCAGCAGCACCAGTGCATGATGGAAGCGGTGACAGTGGGGATAAGGATGAGGCTGGGTAGCGAGGGGGAGGGGGGGGGGGGTTGTAGGATTGGGGTGTTGGACAATGAAGTGCTGCACGTTACACGAAAGGGCAGGGGAGAGGTTGGAAGGAGGGAGGGGAGGGGGGGGGTAGCAGAAAGGGAGAGAAGAGAAAAGACTTGGTGTGGTGGTGGAATGAGGGCTGTGTAGTGCTGGAATGGGAACAGGGAAGGCGGTAGATGAGTGAGGCCAGTGACTTAACGAAGGTTGAGTCCAGGAGGGTTATTGGAACGTAGACTGTATTGCAAGGAAAGTTCCCACCTGCGCAATTCAGGAAAGCTGGTACTGGTGGGAAGGATCCATGTGGCACAGACTGTGAAGGAGTCATTGAAATGAAGGATGTCATGTTTGGCAGCATGCTCAGCAACAGTGTGGTCCACTTGTTTTCTGGCCACAGTTTGTTGGTGGCCATTCATTCGGACAGTCAGCTTGTTGGTGGTTTTGCCCACACAGAATGCAGCACAGTGGTTGCAGCTGAACTTGTAGATCACAAGTCTGGTTTCACAGGTAGCCCTGTCTTTGATGGGATAGGTGATGTTTGTGACTGGACTGGAGTATGTGGTGGTGGGAGGATGTATGGGACAGGTCTTGCATCTAGGTCTATTACAGGGATATGAGCCATTAGGCAAGGGGTTGGGAGCAAGGGTTGTGTCCGGATGGATGAATATATTGTGTAGGTTCGGTGGACGGCAGAATACCACTGTGGGAGGTGAGGAAAGGGTAGTGGACAGAACATTTCTCATTTCAGGGCACAACGAGAGGTAGTTGAAACCCTGGCGGAGAATGTAATTCCATTGGACCAGTCCTGGGTGGTACTGAGGTACGAGGAGAATGCTCTTCTGAGTCCGTAGTGTGGGGCTCTGCGAGGTGGTGGGAGACTGGAAAAATAAGGTACGGAAATTTGATTTTGTACAAGGTCAGGAGAATACTTATGGTCTGTGAAGGCTGCAGTGAGACCCTCAGTAAATTTCGAGAGGGACTGCTCGTCACTGCAGATGCGAAGACCATGGGTGGCTAGTCTGTGTGGAAGGGACTTCTTGGTAAGGAACAGGTGGCAGCTGTCGAAGTGAAGATATTGCAGATGGTTTTACTTCCTAAGAAGAAATGAAAGGCTGAGCCCCTCCAAAGACATAAACTCGAGCAAAGAGTAGTGTGAACATAATATTTTACATCTGATAGCTCCAATAGTGTGTTTTGGGCTACGAATTCTGCCCCAAGGGCTGTGTGCAACACAGCTGGAATTTGTTGCCAACAACTGAGACACCTTTCGGTCTCAGCGTAAGGAAATCGAGCAACACAATTGCATCACATGTGCTACTGCATGATAACGCACTTCTTGATTTGAGAAACAAAACTATTCAGGAGATTGAAATTAAAGTCGTCTCTCAGGCACTTGTTCACTTGTGTTAACGTGCCACAGCAATGCCTCTGTGACGTGCATGGCGTCGTCGCTGGCGGCGCAGTGTACCTGTGTATCGCAGCTTGAAGGCTATTGATATTGACCTTGCTGGTCAATTTAATAAGCAGCAGTTAATTGGAGGTCCGAATGTATTTCATGGACTCTATCTGAACTTTACCTGTGATGTACAGGCAGTGTTTGGAGGTAGTACTTGGCTCACACTTGCTGTTGTGTGGGGACAATCACTTGTGTTAACGTGCCACAGCAATGCCTCTGCAAAGTGCATGGCGTCGTCGCTGGCGGCGCAGTGTACCTGTGTATCGCAGCTTGAAGGCTATTGATATTGACCTTGCTGGTCAATTTAATAAGTAGCAGTTAATTGGAGGTCCGAATGTATTTCGTGGACTCCATCTGAACTTTTCCTGTGATGTACAGGCAGTGTTTGGAGGTAGTACTTGGCTCACACTTGCTGTTGTGTGGGGCAATCAAGCAGATTATGGTGGCCTTGAAGCTTTTGTAGATGCGAACATTCTCACTTGGAAGACATGGAGTATATCGGAGACTACAGGACTGTTGGCTAAACAGCCTTATGGTACTCTAGTTCCAAGTATGCCATTTGTTTTGAGTACTAGGAAGAAGAAGAAATTAAATGCTGATGAGTACCTGTTTATATGGGCCAAAGTTGGTAATGGCAATTGTAAAATAAAGATTAACGTTGATTGTATGATATATTATAGACAATAAAGATCCTTAATTCATTTCTAAAAAAAAAAAAGGTATTGATTGAGATGGTTATGGGTCGCACCAGACCGCTCTAGAGATTTTTTTTTTTAAAAAAAGACGGCCCTCTGGTTTGCTTGCTAGGCGGGTGACCTTGAAGTGGACTTAGCCGCCTTCCTAGATGTTGACCTCCATCTTGTCGCATCTGAAGTGACGAACAGTCCCTCTCAAAATATACAGAGGGTCTCAGTGAAGCCTTCACAGACCGCAATTATCCTCCCAACCTTGTACAAAAACAAATCTCACGTACCTTATCTTTCCAGTCTCCCATCACCTTCCAAAGTCCAACTGTCCGGCCATGGAGGAGCATTGCCCTCGTAACTCAGTACCACCGAGGACTGGAGCAACTGAATTACATCCACCGCCAGGGTTTTAACTACTTCTCGTCGTGCTCTGAAATGAGAAATGTTCTGCCCACTATTCTTCCCATGCTTCCCACAGTGGTATTCCCATGTCCACTGAACCTACACAATATACTAATCCATGCTGCTCCCAACCCCTTTCCTCATGGCCCATATCCCTGTAACAGACCTAGATGCAAGACCTATCCCATACATCCTCCCACCACCACCTACTCCAGTCCGATCACAAACATCACCTATCCCTCCCCATCCCCACCCCAACCTCCTCCTTCCCCCACCCAGTTGCCACACCCATCATGCACCGGTGCCACTCCTCGCACTGTGGTTTCAATTGCTTGAGTCTCCAGTCATGTGTGTGAGTTGCGTTTGTGTGACTAGCAACTTTCCAATGCTTAGTCAACTATTCTTTTAAATTTAAGCCATAGTTCCTCTCCATGCTCCTGCCCTGAGCTAAAAGTTTGAAGTTCCTCATTGAGACTTGAAACTACTGTTTTTTTGTCTAGTTTGCTGAATGTACAAATCTTTCTGCTTGTTTTAGTTGTTTTGTTATTCACTGTTGCTATAATTGCCTCACGATCACTGATACCAGTTTCAATGTGGACTTCCTCAAAGAGGTTAGCTCTGTTTGATTGCCATAAGATCTAACATATGTCCATTGTGAATGGGGTTCGGAACTATCTGTTTGGCATAGTTTTCAGAGAAAGCATTCAGTAACATTTCACAGTATCTCTTGTCATGCCCACCACTAACAAAGCAACAATTATCCCAATTGATTGCTGGATGATTAAAATCTTCTCCAGTTGTTGCAGTACAATTAGGGAACTTGTGTACAAGCAAACTAAGGGTTTCTCCAAAGTTTTCAGTTACGTCAAGAGGAGAATCTAGTGGTCGGTAAAAGGACTGTCTTATAATTTTTTGTCCATCCTTGATACTGAGTCTAGCCGAAACAATCTCACATGCAGCTTCAATTTCTATTTTGGTGGATTCGGTTTTCTTGTCTACTGTGACAAATACCATCTCCATTTCTCATTTCCCTATCCTTTCAATTGAGGTGTTTTTCTTGTTGTGAGTTGATTTTAAGTGATTGGCATATTGCGCGATCCAAGTCTTTACTTGTTCCCTTGTTCCTGAATTTCACAGTCGCTGTCTTTCCTTTTGATGTTGTTGTCCTGCTAGGCAGTGACACATATTTGACTACTGACTTCTTTTCTGACAGCAGAGGGGCGAGGGCTATAAGAGACTTCTACATTTAAACAACTCACTACAAAGTCACAAAACATGGTACCTGTTATTTCTAAATCCATGTCATTCGTTACATAGGATATTGTTTTCATTGACAAATTCCATAAGTTTGTCATATATAACTTTTTCTAATATTTTAGAAATGAAAGAGGAAATTGTGATGGGTCTGTACTTATTTACATTATCTCTCTCACCTTTGTGTGTACTGGGATAACTTTAGATGTTCTCCATACATCAGGGAAAAGTTCCTGAGCAGTGATATAAGTATGTAAGTGTTTGAATTAGTATGCTCTTCTTTAAGATTGTTGCTGGGACACCACTTGCATGAATGTGTGTGTGTTTGGGTTTCTATTTTGAGAGAAGGACTTTTATTGTCTTGGTTACTACATCTTGTGATGTTCACTGGCACTCTACATGCACTTTATATTAATTGTCTTGGGCGTTTTTATTTAAGTTTATCATGCTAGCAGCAACACCTGTGATAAGTTGTTAAATGTGGTGACTACTTTCAAGTGATTTATTGTTTTCTTATTTTCTTGTGACAGTGTTCTATTCTTACACAATGGAAAATCCAGGATACGATGTAACTATAATATGAAAAGGAAAGTCGCTACTCACCATATAGCGGAGATGCTGAGTCAGACACAGGCACAACAAAAAGACTCTCACAATCACAGCTTTCGGGCTTTAAGGCCTTCGTCAACAATAGACAACAGACACACACACACACAAACACACACACACACACACGCAAATGCAACACACACACGACTTTTCATTGTGCCTATCTGCGACTCAGCATCTTCGCTATTTGGTGAGTACCGACTTTCCTTTTCATAATAGTGTTCTTATTTTTGTATGATTCTATATTTTCATAAGATTGACTTTTTTAATTATAAATGCATTCATCATTATGCATTATTTTTGCTATTATTGTCATTTTTCTTAGTGTTTCAGAATATTTTGTATTAAATAATGGAAGGTCTAGAATGGAATAACAACAATATTATGAAAATGATTGATAGCTACAAACCACTTAGAAGACGTACTGAGTTTCAGAGAAGCACAATGAAAAAACTGCTAAGCATTTAAGCTTTTGGACAAAATGTCCTCCCTCCAAAACAGAACACACACACACACACACACACACACACACACACACACACACACACACACACACACACACATCCAGGCAAGTACAGCTCACACACACACAAACATGGTTGCCAGGGCCTGGCCAGGCACAGTATCCCTGTGTGAGTGAGTTGTGTTTCCGTGAATGTATGTGTTTGTGTTCTATTTTGGTAGAAGGACTTTTTGTTCAAAAGCTTAGATTGTGCGAGGGTAATCTCAAACGTAAGGTCTCCTATCTTTTTATAAGTACAGAACTCTGTTTGTGTGGCAGTTGGTCACACTGTTACGACGAGTGCTTCACGCGCTGTGTGTAAACAAGCGGCTTTTGGCCATTAAGGCCTTCACCAACAATAGATACATACACACACATGCACATATACTCACGCAAATGCAACTCACACACACGACTGCAGTCTCAGGCAGCTGAAACAACACAGAGCAGTAGCACCAGTGCACCAGTAAATGGTGGTAGTGGCATCTGGGTGGGGGTAAGGAGGAAGCTGGGGTGGGGAAGGATAGTATGGTGGGGGTGGCAGACAGTGAAGTGCTACAGGCTAGACGGATGGCAGGTGAGAGGTAGGGGGGGGGGGGGGGGAGAAGTAACGGAAAAGGAAAGAAATAAAAAGACTGGGTGTGTGTTGGTGGAATGATGGCTGTGTAGTACTGGAATGGGGACAGGGAAGGGGCTGGATGGGTGAGACAAGTGACTAAAGGAGATTGAGGCCAAGTCAGAAAAGCTGCACAAGTCAGAAAAGCTGGTGTTGGTGGGAAGGATCCATATGGCACAAGCTCTGAGGCACTCATTGAAATGAAGGATATCATGTTTGGCAGTGCGCTCAGCAACTGGGGTGTTGTTTCTTGGCCACAGTTTGTCAGTGGCCATTCATGCAGACAGGCAGCTTGTTATTTGTCATGCCCACATAGAATGCAGCACATCGGTTGCAGCTTAGCTTGTAGACCACATGACTGGTTTCACAGGTAGCCCTGCCTTTGATAGGATAGCTGATGTTAGTGACTGGAGTGGATAATGTAAGTCACTCAATAATATAAAGCCCTGCCATGCTGTGTAAGAGCAGTTCCATTAGATGTTATGAATTTATCAGCTGTTCCATATACCATGTACATAACCAATATGTAAACACTTCAGTGTTTATATCATTATTGACCTGCTCTATACCGTGTATGATACATGGAATAGCTGTGAATTTATCAGCTGTTCACTTCAAAGTTTACATCATTATTTCTCCAGCTCTGTAATATAGATGGTACATGGAATAGCTCAAAAATTCACAACACCTAGTGCAATTGCTCTTACACAGATGGCACAGCTTTATATTATTGGGTAGGTTAGAACATGCCATAATGCTTGAAAATGAGAACATGCCTAAATTTTAATGGTAATAAATAATCTTTTAATAGCCAAAAGTGGACGATTTCAATAAGAAATAATTTTTATACTGAAATATAAAAGATTGTAGGAGTCTATCTAAAAGAAAGTGGGTGATAGAGACAAATTGTTCGCATATTTTGAATCAGCATGTTTCACTTGTCTTAGAACAAGTGATGGATACCAAGATATAACCAATTATTAAAATTTGTTTTCCAGTTTTATGATCAGTTCAACCCTCCTTGAAAATAGGAATGACCTGTGCTTTTTTTCCAGTCCAGTTTTGAGTCCTAACAAGTTGTTTATAAATACAAAATTTCTGCTTATTATTTTAACAAAATACTTGAGTAACATTTTTATCAACAAAATAGATAAATTTCATTTTGTTTACAGAATTTCACTACAGCTAAGAGGGAAAATTCAGTTCTGTAATAACACTATTTCAATTTCAAAGTGACTTTTTTTGATTAAATTGTATGTTGTTATTCACTCCTCAATAAGAAACAAAAAATAAAGTAGCTCATTTTGTGACCACTGATGATAATGTTACACGTTCTTGGGTATCGATAGCACATCCTACATACAGAATCTTCCAGTCCACCTTAAAGACTTTACGCTGAGGCCTTATTCCATGAAATTGAACCATGCAGCCAAGCACAGCAAGCAGACCAAAGTATCAGATTATAAGAGTGAGTGTGATGCAGCTCCAATATCCAAGAACTTTCAATTTCAAAGTAGCTCACTGCTTTCATCTAAGTCACATTATTTTTTGACTAAAAAAATATTTTATGCGCCATCTTACCTCTGCAACTAAAACAGATAACTCATCAATAGGTTTTGATGACATATCACCACAAAGCAATACTTTCTGATAGTTCTGAGATGTTACTGGCTCTTTGTAACATTTGATAAAATAACAACATTTTGTTTTACTGTTAACTGGGAAACTGTTGATAGGTATAAGCTGTCCAGCAGTATTGACTGTGACAATTAACAAATATTCTGTTGTCTTATCCAAGAAATCCATCACAATTTTCTGTAACAAAATAAGAGCAGAAAGAAATGTAATACAAGTTAAACAGATGTCAATACTTTCTGAATTAAACGAGTGACTACAGCATTGGCATTGACATAAAACAGCTGCAAGCACCTACCATAAAAATCAGCAAACTACAGAAGAAATAGCTTTTTGTACAGCTCTCACTTAGAATGAAATGTTGAAAGATTGTCATTGCTAGAGGAAACGGTTTTCATAGCTTAGTGATAAAGTGACCACAAAAATGTCTCCATTTATTCATTCCTCATGTTCTGTACATATCCCAATAGGAAAGTCCTGCCTCTTAAGCAGAAGTCACTAACTTATGCTTTCATGATGGAGTTAGACTCAGAGGTATGTTGATCCGAAGCCCAGTGGTGGAAATTTTTTACTGTCAGTATTTGGCCAGCAGGGAGATGAGGGGTAGTGGTGTAAAATTCCTGATCACCAGTATCTGCACCAATGTCTTGCATTAAATTTCCATCCACCCTTCAGTGCCTCAAAGTAACGGATACAAAATCCTGTTGATGACCCATCCAGCAGATTGGGACACTAAACTCAAAGGATCACTTGGTGCTATTCGAAAGGAGTATGCTATGTGCCAGCACTGGGTTTCATCCTTTTTGTTCACTTCATCCACAAACCGAACACTACACTTACGAGACTCAACACAGTCATCAAGTCAACGCGGATACACACTTGACGCTACATAACAGCTCAAAGGAAGGCAACAGCAATCCACCTACACTAGGACCTCACCTAGGAGTGGAACACAGGATTCTTGCATATGTTCCCCTGCGTTCATTCCGTATGTATGGGACTACTTTGGCTTGACAACAAGAATGAGCTCCTTTCAGGGAATTGAAATAACCCAAGGCATGCATGAAAAAAAAGAGAAACTCAATCTGCACGCTGTATTAACAATAAACTATCACTAAATTCTTAATACTAATTGTTCTCATCCCAGCTAAATGTAACCTAGTCAATTACTTTAAAAAACTGCTCCTTCTTCGGTTTTATTAGATAACATCTGTATATCTCCTACTTGTAGCTTTTTTTTTTCTTTGGAAAAATACGCTGTTATTGTTTGAATAAAATACTTACCTTCATTTGTAACAACAGATACCTGTTTACAATACACTGCTGCAAGTCACACATCTAAACATTGGCACTTACAATGCAACCAACTGGAAATTTTAATCCATGAATCCAGATACATAGATTATTTGTAGACTGGGTGGATAATGATGCAAGCTTTTAATTTTCTTCTGGATTTTCTTTCCCTTCTGATCTTGTTTTATGTTAGACTGGAGCTTGTTGAAGAACTTTCCACCAAGGTCTGAAAGTGCATTCTGATTCTATACAATGAGATAAACTCTACATGAAAATTAGTTTTCTGTACAGTATTTTGATTGTGCAAATCTCATTTCAGCCGAAACTAAATATTATTAGAAGCCATATGCAATATTAAGCAAAAAATGTTCTGATAAACATTTGTAACAATGGCAAGGTCCTTACAGAGGCACCCACAACATGTGCTGTTATATTCTTTACATATTGTAATATTCTCACTGCTCCCTTCTGTAGTATAAACACTTTCCAAACTTCAGCTTCATCTCCCAGATAATCATTTGTTAAGACAACAGGAAATGAAAATATCGAAAATTAACCAACACTCTAGCCTTCTCATCAACACTATGAAAAATACTTGTAAGTAACATTAGCATTTCTCTGCATTGACTCCATTTCACTTTTTATTGAGGATGATCCCAAGGAATTTTACAAAAAGTGTTTCACTTAGCGTAAGACCATTTATTTTTATATCTGTAAATCAGAAGATATTTTTTTCTTGTATGAAGTTGTATTATATAATTCTATGTGAATTAGGACTTAAACTGTTGACTATGAATCATATGTAGTCCTGTTCGACTAACATTTGGGTTATGTCTGGCAAAGATTGATTTCAGGCCCTGGATTTCATGCTTGTATCATCAGCAAATATTACAGTTTTTGACTGTGCTTTAAATCTGTTTGGAAGATCATTTCTACAGGTCAACAGAAGCAACCGACCTAGTACCAAACCTTGTAAGATCCCAGAAATAGTGTCCTCCATTCTGATATTAGCTTTATCCCTGGAAGACAGTTTGTTAATGTCACTTATTGCTTTTTGATATGAAAGCAAGAATTCACCCATACTAAAGGGGTGCCACTGATGATAAAATATTTTATTTGACAAGCATTTTATGGTCCACACTGTCATGGTCTCACAACACTTCAACAGAATAATTTTCCTGTTTGGCTATGCCAGGACTTCATTTATGAAATCTTGTATAGCTCTCTCTGTGCAGAATCCTTTACAAAATCCAAAGTGAGAGTCAGATAAGTACCGCTCAGAAAAATGAGGCAGTATTCAATAATTAATCATTTCATGAAAACTTTTGGAAAAACTGGAAGGAATAAAATAGCTGTGTAATTATGAGGTGGTTTGAGTATGCACAGTTGTATATACAGCTGTTACTACAGCTTATTTAATTCTCAACAAATATCCACCGAGCTATTGACGATAGTGTTATCAAGTCAGCCAAAGGTATCATCACTTCTTAGTGACATAATACAATTTTTATTTCCCTTAGAGGTTGTAGTTTTTTAATCCAAAATCTATTGGCACGGGATGGCATATCTGTGAAAGTAAATCTAACGCATCTCTTTGTAACTGATCATTCATAGGTATGGACAATGTGAATACAGAAGGACGTCCAGTACCATTCTAGTGTACGACTGTGTATACCGTTTGTGAGCAAGATCTTGTTCTGTACTGCTCAGCCTGCTGGCGCCTCCTTGGGGTAACCTGATGATACCCCATCTGAGCAAAGCATGTCATTCTGGATTTAATTAAAAAAAGCATTTACTCTAACAACTGTAACTTCTGGGTTTAGAAAATGTGTAATTTATCAACTTAATGTAAACGTCTTCGAAGAGTTGTATTTCTTCATGTCTGTGGTTTCAGATGGTGTGCCTGATCCAATAGAACCAATGGATTCAGATACATGTGTGATCCCTCCAAAAAGACAATATCTGGGAGACAATTTGCAAGATGTTGAGGCAGCCAGTTGCAGTTTATACACTAGAAGCTATAGCAAATCATATATCTTAGTGAAGGATTTTAGTTGTATTCCAAAAGCTCCCACAAAAACAAAAAAAAAAACAAGCAACTGGACACTTAAAAGGGAGAAGCATCATATTGACTTCAACAGCTAAAAAAATGTCTGTTGAAGAAAAAACTTCAAGGAAAATGAGAAGCATGACAATAACCAACAAGCAGAAAATTAAACAGAAGCAGTAAACTAAGCAGCATGAAAGTAAAAGGGCTTCCGATATAAGTGATGAAGTGTAATCCAGTAAATCAGAGGAGAGTTCACCACTAGAGATTTTTAATTTGAAATGGGATGTTGTGATTGTTGTCTATATTTTGGTAAAACTCAAAATTAACTATTTTTAGTACTAAAGTGTTGAAGGCAGTAGATGGTGATGATGAGTATGAGGTATCATACCTTTAGTGGGAGAGGGATAACAAAAAAACATTTTATATCCCTAGTAGCAGAAGACATGGCTTGAGTATCACATTAAGGGCATATTAAGGGCATTGCGATGATTCTGCCTCTAGCGTTGCCGATAGCTACAATTATAACTTCGTTTGTTAATTAGCTGCCAAAACATTGTCAATGAATTATTCTTTTAAATAAATAAAATCTTTGTTGTGTAAGAAATAATTTCTACAAAATCATCAAAAATGTCATTTTTATTTCACTGTACACTACTCTCGCCTACATTATACTCAAGCACATGTTCAATGCATTGCAGTCTGACATAAAGGGCTTACTTTTGTAGTGCCACACCTTAATGATAAACTAAAGGAATATCAACTGAAAACTATTTCTACTATCTTGATTTTTTAAATGTAAATATTTCTCCATAGTCATTTAGGAATGACACACTATATGTGTAATTTTTCTTATTTCCACTCTGTAAATGAATACAATAGCCCACCTTATCACTGAAATTTATATGCTCAGTTTAATTACATACTTTAAGTTCAAGACATTTGTAACTTATGTTGTGGAATAGCTGCAATTTACGATTTTATTGTTTAATTCTTCAGCTTCATGGTAGCAAATGCTTAAGTTTGTAATTATTAACCTATTTTGTTCTGTAAGCATGTTATTTACTACAGTTTGTAATTATGAGCTTAGGCCTATTTAGTTATTGTTCACATTAATAGTTATAATATTTTAATTTGCAACTTTTTTATACTTCATGTAACATGAATCTTTCCCTTTGAAGCAATTATTTTGTTTACCAGACCAACGCAACAGGAATAAAAAAATAAATAAGAAATTATGTAGTAGCCACTTGATGAGTAGATTTCTTATCTATCCAATTACACTATATTCTCAAAAACTGGTTATTTTTGTTTATAAATTACATAACAAGCTACTTTCACACTAAACAAATTACATTTCTAAACAGAATTTTTCAAAATCTGGAGTTGCTGTAAGAGTCTATTTCATTGGCTTACTTTCAAATTTTGCTTAGCTGTCTGACAGAAAATTAATATTATTGAATAAGTGGTGACAGATTTTGGTAGACATATTATTCAACCCTTTCCAAGACAAGGTCAATTTCTTACTTCTAGTTATTTTTGCTTCAAGAACATACTGTAATTTTTGATGTCATCATTTTCTCTGTACTCTAAGAGAGAATTAATAAGAAATCATATAACAATAGTTAAAATACTAAACTCTCTAAACAGTTGTTTACAAGTTCTCATACACCTCCTGACCTCCTGAGGAAACTACTGTATAACATAATAACTGATCCGTACCTTATCTACTAGTAATGGTACATTGTTCACAGTTTGAAAGCCACTGGGGTCACTCTACAAGCTGCAAGAAAGTACTTAAAAAATGTAGGAATGACGACAATTTTCAGTCAGCTGTCTCACATATGTGAGAGAAAATCAGAAGCGTTCGGCAACTGGAGTGATATCCACAATTATAACACGCACAATGGTAAGAAAGACGCAGACATGCAAAGCTGTTGATGCTCCATTACATGGGACAGTGGCCATTAAAATGTTCGTCCATCTAAATACTGAAATGGAATTTGTGAAATTTCGATGGAAGAAGTGGCACAATCTTCACCAAAAGCCACTACACAGATTGAACGAGTTTTCTGACGCTGAAACAGAAAATTGGACTGCCTAAACAGTCCACCACTAGGCCTATATGAAACCAAGTGAACACACATTAGTCAAAAACTTCCCACTCTATATGTCATTTTAGTGTTATCCTATATTTATGCTAAATTGTCTTGCATTCTTATATTAATCTGTTCTTGTATTATAATGCTTGTGTAATGTTAACATTTCAATACTGACGGAGTCTATCCACTCATAATTGACGAATGACGGTGCTACAGTAATAAATGGTAACGATCCTAGTACATACGTACTGCGCACTTTTTAACAATGAGAACTATACTGCTAAATCGATAAGTTATCTCAAAATATAATTATATAGGAGATTACTGAATGAAATACGGTGAGTCTACTAAATTACAGATTTCTTTCTCTCCAAAACCTGCAATGACACAACGTGTAGATGTGGATCGTCTACGATAATTAAGCATATATATTTTTTTTCTATTTGAATTCTTATCGATAAGTACAACCAAAAATTCCATACATTCTATCGTGGTTAATAATTCTTAACTGTAGCATTGGTGTTGTACGCCTCGTTTGCATTATATTACATTGTGATTTGCGCAATGCGGGGTGTATCAGCTCTCATTAATAGAAAAAATTAATGACAATTCAATTAAAATTTTCTCGCTAATCAAATTACCCATATTCACAAATTCTGGAACAACGTTCGGTGTACCCAGTAAACAGTATCGTTCAGCATCCAATTCTTATAAAACACCGAGCGACATATGAAACAGTACAAAAGCTAATTTGAACTTTTCTCTTACATTCGTATCTTCGTTGCTCAACATTTTCGTCCATTTTTCGGACTTTATTCTCAGCGATCTTGCGAGATACGCAAAGATGAAGTCCAATCGCGGATCTTCGTCATCGTCCTTTTTCTCTTCCTTCGCCTCACTCATTGTGAAGTTGACACCTGTTAAAATAATTTTTACTTCAATACCTTATTACACACATAACCAAAGATTAATTACTTCCTTAAGTACCCAAAATAAAGTGCGAATATCGCAACTGACAACAAAGATACATTGTTGTGATAGTACCAGCCACTTCCATGAAATACATATTTAACAAGAATACTAACCAGAAGCGTTCGTCGATTAAATTTTACCGCTTTCTTCACTCTACCTAAAATATCAATTTTTTCGTTCCAACCACACAAACATACGTATATTTTACTACATCGTCCTTACTCAGCAGCGCAAGGTGTTAGATCGATAGCCGTCGCTATGGCGATTCAATTTACCTGTACTATTTACGGAGGTGTTGGTCTTCCAATATCAGCAGCACCTCCACTGACCTTGTGCGGCTGACATTCAATTGCTCTCATTCCTCATGCTTTAATATCTATTTCTAGCACGGCATACCGCTAGCATATGTCCAAATTCCTGTACAATCGATCGATTTTTTTGCATTTTATCGAATGGACAGTCCGTTAATAACGAGTTTTACAGAAATAAAAATGGAAATTACTAATGAGGAGGAAACACGGATGTTCATTTCGCCACAGAAGAGGAAATAGAGGGCAAACTACATTTTTTGAATGTATTAGTTTTCAGAAAAGATCTGACTGATAAGTGGCAAAAGTATCGAATGCCCACATGCACATATACTCTTACTTAAACAATGATTCGAAACCACATTCACGACAGAATAGTAGGATTGTAACACTTTAGAGGAAAGGATGGAGAAATACTGTATCTGTAAACTGAAATTACTTGGGAAGATGTGGTGCATCTGAAGCAATGGCTGGCTGTTCGTTCTAGGACCTAGAACATACGAAGTGTATTGCGACTGTCAAGAAATGGTTCATACAGCCTTTTACGAAACCCAGAATATTTTTATTTTTCATTAAATGTCTTACTGACCGTATAAAGAAGTTTGTGGAAAAATGTCATATCACTGTAGTGTACTAGAAATCCATAAGCAAGCCAGAGTAATGTTTCACGTCGACGATATATGCTCGCCAGTCACTACAAAATGCCGGAGTAGGCCACACAGAATCTCGTGTGGTTGTATGTACATGTATGTGGACAGGACTCCAACGAAGAGAACGGCAGCTGCTGAAGAGAAACATGTAGATCAACTATAGTGGAACACAATTTGCGGTCAGGAAGCTACAGAATTTTGTTCGTAAGACCGAGTTCCTGGCAGCTACTGGAGTGACGGGCTACACAAAGACGCTATACAGATTCTAAACAGAATAATATCGGCAGCCGCAAAGAGGAAGTCTTAGTTGCCAATAATCGCATACAGATTCCCTAATCTGTGAATTATGCTGAAGTATGTCTCATGCAAGGAAGTAAGATTGGAAGAATTGACATTACCAGATCTCTCTTTGAAGTAAGCATTGCCATTTGTACAGGCATTCAGGGAAGAGCAAACTATAAAGAGAATGTTGTAGGTCGAGTGAATGTAGACTCTCCCTGCATACTACTGATGAAAACTCTCGGGAAGTATAAAATTCCGATTTGCACCATTCGTCTTAGCCTCAGTCATACACATCTTCATCAGGGTTGGAGAACACACAAAGCGAGGTTTTCCGCATAAAATTCCATGTCTACAACGAAGGAGCAAGCAAACTGGTTTCACTGCATCCTTGCCCTGTAGCACGGAATATAATGAGGCGCCGGCCTGGCACTGAAACTGATCGCCTCAGTGTGCATTGTGCTCAAGTTTAAAACCATAACGGCGTAGTTCAGCGCATCATGTTCTGTTTGTTTGGTAGTGGGGGGATGTGCAACATCTGTTTCAGCAAGAAACGGACAGTAAGTTCAAAAATCATGTAACAAACAGTGTACCCGGATCCTGAGCTGGCCGGTGTCACGAAGAAGGGGGCGACAACGAAGACTTATGTTTGTTTTTAGGAAAATGACTAAATAGTTGTGAGATTTCACAACTGACTCTAGGTATATGCACTATAAGTCAGTACCAATTAGTGCATAGCCACTTAGCAGTGCATTTTAAAAGCGCTGCCAATGGTGAATGCTACAGGCATATGAACTGTTTGATGCATAGCCACAGCTGCTGAACGGTGTTTCTATTGGTCGTCTCGGTGGTCTGCTACGACGAATGTGGCGACCATAAAAAGCAGCTCCACTCGTCATAATGCAGGAAACATTACAGTAGCCACAGCTACACCACGAGCGCAGTTCTGCTAACGCACGAGTCGATGGCAGCTCTGTTTCTACTGCAGCAGCTGCTGTGAGGAGGGAGTGGTTGGTTTGCACTGCCACAGACAATGGTGTTGGATACAGAAACACACAAACCAAACGTCACTATAGAAGTTTTGCCACTGAGATTGAAAAGTGGCCTGCCACAGAGGATCCGAAACGTGAGGACTGCAGCAGCGGTATCACAAAGAAGACTGCGCGGTAGTCCATCAAATGCAACAAATTTGACTGGTATGTCCATAACAGAGAAGAACGTAATCGGTGAGAAAAGTAATGTTTATTTCCATCAAATATCAATAATACAGGAAATACTGTAGCAACTAAGATACTTTACAAATTCAGTATGTGCAAAGTTGTATTTCAAGCAAACATTTCAGCTGCATATTAATCCTGATTTCAAATTTAATGTACATTTAAGTTATTTCAATGCCCTACATTTATCAAGTAAATAAAAAATTGCTGTTTGGATGCATGTACTAGCGTTTTCCTGTAGAGAGTTGTCTTCTGGCATCTTATCCTCTAGTCCAGCAACAATAAAGTGTGTCATCGAACTTATACCCATCTCTTTTCTGACTAAGCTATGCAGAAGGCGCAAATTTCTATTGTAATTTCTGCCAAAACTTGTTGAACATCTAATGAAATATCCTCCACTTATTGCTCAGTATTTTACACAAGGTGAGTAGAGCTTGCAAGTGTCACTAATGCCCATTTGGATCACCTCTCACTCGGTAAATGCTCCACTATAACTTATTACTTTACTTATTTTATTACTAGATCTGCACTGTTTACTAGTCAAGACTGAACAGCCTGGTCAAGATTACACATATAAATGTGATTTATTTACAATTTTTTGATACATACATATATATTAACAAAAATACCCACTGCATGTAAGATGAAACAGTTTTGCCCATTCACTTTGGTCACCTTTGAAGAATTCTCCAATGGAGTATAATGGGTACTCTTTCAGGTCCTGCGCAGTTTTCCTTTTTAATGTTCCTGGTGGTAGGGATTGCACTTCTCGGGGTAATGAATCGAACATTTTTAAAGCAACCATTAGCAAAGTATAATGTGTTCCAGACAGTCGACTGTTTCGTGTATCAATGTTCCTCTTGTTGCAGGTATCATGATTATATATGTCTTGCCACATGCTGAAAACCCATTGGTTTCTTTTACACTGATGAGGCTCAAAAACACGTACTGTGCTGAAGCTTGTCTTTATTCCTAAACTGCTGAATATAGGCTTGCAGTGCTCCAGTCGTTTGTTTGATGCAATGACTGACTACTTTCTTTTGTAGCATTAATACATCCAATCAACCCCATGACAGTACACCATAATTTACGTGGCCACGAAATAGTGTATAAGGGTCAGTTAGTGTACCATTTGGTCTCCTCAGAGGGTGTATTACAAGGGAGAGCTTAGAGCATTGAGTGCTGCTTGCAAACCACAGAGCAGCGATGTAAAGTGGCCCTATGTGAAGCTGGCCTTACAAGTTGCAGTTGTCTTCAAACTGACTCTGACCTGATAAACATGTCAGTTTAATGAGCCGCAGTGTTAGTCTGATTTGTGAAGAATTTTTTCTAAGAATGGGTGAGCTCCCATCCTCTGTCCCTCACTGAGTACATCCTTCCACAAAGCTCTTGTACATCAAAGTAAACTGAAAGAAAGAATTGAATCTCCAGACTATTTTCAGATGAACATGGTTTTTCTAACAAACCATTACTGTCTAATTTTTCAAACGCCACAGAAGCGTTTTCTTTTCAAGTAGGCTATCAGTAAGTCCTGTTTCAAATATGTACTGGAGCAGCCACTACACTGTTATGAATAAGCTGTTAAAGAGGTACTGTAACTAATTGAACATATTATGATGTGTAAATAACTTGAGAACATGAATAGTTTGAGAAAAATGTAAATATGATTGTGATGTAGTATGTAAATAATTTTCAGGGCCTAAAAATGGATAAAAAATATATGCAACATTACTATAAGTTTTGCCACTTTGATGTATTAAATTGTAATAAATAGGTTAAATATTGCAAGAAAATAGATGTAAGTTGGCTTGTCCTATGTTGTTGTTGTTGGGATGTTTAAGGGGGACTAAACAGCTAAGGTCATCAGTCCCCCATTCCAAAAAACCGGCGAAACAAAATTTACAGAACAGGTAAAACCCCAAGGGGGGAGGAGACGCCCCTCCCCCCAGTCACTGAAAGAACACCAATGTGTCAGCGAACACTAGAGACAAGAAGAGTACAGACGAACACTGGACAGAAAGAAACGGAAGAAAATAAGAGGGTCGGAGACTGGTTGACTGACCATGGGAACAAAAATTGGGAAAGAGTCAACCATCCGAATACACACATTAAAATCTGCAACCAATGAGATACTCGAGGACAAGATACACAGAAAGGGAAAGGGACAGGTCCCCCCTAAATGGAACCATAAAAAGGACTACCACGGATAAAATTTAAAACGTCGTCAGCCATGGAGGCATCGTCGCATAAAACCAAAGGCAACATGCCCGGGAGATTAAAAGTCTGCCGGAGGATGCGCATGCGGGGACACAACAAAATGTGGGCGACCGTCAACCGGGACCCACACTGACACAGGGGGGGATCCTCCTGACGCAAAAGATGTCCGTGTGTCAGGTAGGTATGGCCGATGCGGAGCCGACACAGGATGACAGAGTCCCTGCGAGAAGCCCGCAGGGAGGACTGCCACACATCGGTCGTCTCCTTGACAGCCCGCAGTTTATTCGGAGAAGTCAGGCTACCCCACTCGTCACGCCACATCTGAAGCACCTTACGGCGCAACGCCAGCTGCAAATCACGAGCCGGGAGGCCGATCGCCAAAGTGGGGGCGTCGACCGCCCCTTTGGCCAGCCTGTCGACACGTTCATTCCCAGGGATGCCAATGTGACCTGGCGTCCAAACAAAGACCACCGAACGACCAGAGCGGGTAAAGGCAAAAACAGACTCCTGAATAAAGGATGCCAGAGGAGAAGAGGTATAGCAGCGGTCGATAGCCTGGAGGCTGCTCAGGGAGTCACTGCAGATGACGATGGACGTACCTGAGCAGGAACGCATATGCTCAAGAGCGCGCAATATGGCCACCAGCTCTGCAGTAAAAATACTGCAGCCAGCCGGCAAAGAGCGCTGTTCAACATGGGCAGCGTGAGCAAAAGCGTAGGCAGGACGACCATCCACCAGGGAACCATCAGTGTAGACAGGCTCACAGCCTGAAAATGAGGCTACGAGCGCAAGAAAATGGTGACGGAGGGCCACATGCGGAACCGAGTCCTTGGGTTCCCGTGCCAAGTCCAGGCGGACGGACGGACGGACGGGTCATACACCAGGGAGGCGTGGGTGCACAGGCCCGGAAGGGCGGCAGAAGAGGGAACGACCCCAGATCCGACAGCAGGGACTGGACACGGACAGCAATGGAAAGCCCAGACCTAGGTCGCCGGTCGGGCAGAGGGAGGACCCTGGCAGGGAAAAGCAGGCGATGATTGGGATGGCCCGGTGAGCAATGCACGTGGACAGCATAGTCGCCGAGCAGTCGGTGGCGGCGAATCCGCAGCGGGGGAACCCCGGCCTCCACCAGCAGACTATCCACGGGGCTCGTACGGAAAGCACCAGTTGCAAGCCGAACCCCACAGTGGTGTATGGGGTCCAACAACGTCAACACTGAGGGCGATGCAGACCCATAGGCCAGGCTCCCATAATCAAGCCTGGACTGCACAAGGGCTCTGTACAATCGCAACAGCGTGCTGCGATCTGCACCCCAAGACGCATGGCTCAGGCAGCGGAGGGCGTTGAGGTGCTGCCAGCACTTTTGCTTCAGCTGTGTAATATGAGGAACCCATGTGAGCCGGGCATCAAAGACGAGTCCTAAGAAGCGGCTAGTGTCCACCACTTCAAGTAGGTGACCGTCGAGGTAAAGTTCCGGATGAGGGTGGACCGTCCGACGCCTGCAGAAGTGCATAACTCGAGTCTTGGCCGCAGAGAACTGAAATCCATGAGTCAGAGCCCATGATGCCGCCTTGCGAACGGCTGCTTGCAGCCTGCGTTCGGCGACTCCCGTAGTCGTTGAGCTAAATGAGATGCAGAAGTCGTCGGCATACAAAGAAGGAGACACCGACGACCCCACAGCTGCAGCCAGACCATTAATGGCCACTAGAAATAAGGAAACGCTCAACACCGAGCCCTGCGGGACCCCATTTTCCTGTATATAAGATGAACTAGAGGCGGCACCGACTTGCACCCGGAAAGAGCGGCGCAATAAAAAGTTTTGAAGAAAAGCAGGGAGCTGACCACGAAGACCCCACTCGCGCAACGTAGCAAGGATGTGATGCCTCCATGTTGTGTCATATGCCTTCCGCAGATCAAAAAATACAGCAACGAGATGCTGACGGCGGGAAAAGGCCGTACGGATAGCAGATTCCAGCCCCACCAAATTGTCCGCAGCAGACTGGCCCTGACGGAAGCCACCCTGGGATGGAGCGAGGAGACCGCGCGACTCAAGGACCCAACACAAACGTCGCCCCACCATACGTTCGAGCAATTTGCACAAAACGTTGGTTAGTGTAATGGGACGATAGCCGTCCACCGCCAGAGGGTCCGCACCGGGCTTCAAGATGGGAACGATAACACCCTCTCGCCATTGCGACGGGAACACGCCCTCGCTCCAAATGCGGTTAAAGATGGTGAGGATGTGTCTCTGGCAGTCCCTGGAGAGATGCTTCAGCATCTGCGCGTGGATGCAGTCCGGTCCTGGCGCTGTATCAGGGCAATTGGCGAGGGCAGCGAGGAATTCCCTCTCGCTGAAAGGAGCATTGTATTTTTCAGAACGACGTGTGTGGAACGATAACGGCGTCCGCTCGGCGCGCTCCTTTAGAGAGCGAAAGGCAGGAGGGTAAGTTGCTGTCGCAGAGCTCGTAGCAAAGTGCGTGGCAAGGTGGTCAGCAATGGTGGCGGCGTCCGTGCAGACAGCGCCGTCGAGGGAGATTCCAGGGACACCCATAGGGGTCTGGTATCCATAAATCCGCCGGATGCGGGACCACACGAGCGACGGGGAGACACGGGAGCCCAAGGATGAAATGTACCTCTCCCAGCATTCCTGCTTACGCCGTGCAATAAGACGACGGGCCAAGGCACGGAGCTTCTTAAAGGCGATGAGGGTCTCCAGAGACGGGTGCCGCTTATGACGCTGGAGAGCCCGCCTACGGTCGCGAATAGCCTCAGCAATCTCCGGCGACCACCAGGGGACAGACTTCCTGCGAGGGAGTCCAGAAGAGCTAGGGATGGCAGTCTTGGCCGCAGAAATAATTGACGAGGTCAAGACACGGACTACCTCGTCAATGTCACCCTGTGGGAGAGAAGCAATGGTGGCAGCGGAAGTAAAAGCCGGCCAGTCAGCCCTGTTGAGAGCCCAGCGGGGCAGGCGCCCAGAAGAATGACACTGGGGCAGTGACAAATAGATGGGAAAATGGTCACTACCACACAGATCAGGATGCACTCTCCAGTGAAGGGATGGGACAAGTCCGGGGCTGCAAAGAGAGAGATCGATGGCCGAGAACGAGCCATGGGCCACACTGAAATGCGTGGGAGCACCGGTGTTCAAGAGGCTAAGGTCGAGCTGAGCCAACACATGCTCCACAGCGCGACCGCGGTCATCGGAGACAGTCCCACCCCATAGAGGGTTGTGGGCATTGAAATCGCCCAGAAGCAGCAATGGCGGCGGGAGTTGAGCCAGCAGCGCAGCCAAGACATGTCGGGGGAGTTGCCCATACGGAGGAACGTAAACAGAGCAAACAGTAATAGCTGGCGAGAGCTCAATCCTGACAGCGACTGCCTCTAAAGGCGTCAGAAGGGGTACTGGTGAGCTACAGACAGAGTGGTGAACAAAGAGGCAAACTCCACCTGAAGCTCGTTGACAGTCAGCGCGGTTCTTATAGTATCCCCGATAACCGCGAAGGGCAGGGGTCCGCATTGCTGGAAACCAAGTTTCCTGAAGAGCAATGCACAGAACAGGGGAAACACTCAAAAGCATCCGGAGCTCAGGCAGGTGGCGGAAATAACCGCCGCAATTCCACTGGAGAATGGAAGCAGGAAGGGACTGGGAGGGCGTTAAGTCCACTAAGAGGCAGACGGCGCCGCAGAGTCAGCTGACTCTCGCTCGGTGGCGGCCGTTGTGTCCATAGGAGAGGTCCCCGAGGGTTCCGTGAGGGCGAGATCCGCGGCAGAGGCGAGGATCTCCACCGCATCCCCAGAGCCAGAGCTATTGACAGCAGGCGGTGCTGAAACTGCCGGAGCGTCCTTCTTCTTGGACGTTCCGGTCCATCTTCTCGCGTCTGTCCTTTGGCTTAGAGGGCTGGGAGAGTTTCTCTGAAGGAGCGTCGGAGGCTGACGACGACGCAGAAGCCCTACGACCAGCAGGTGGATGAACCTTCAGCCACTGGCTGACATCCGGCGGGGTAGCAGAAGAAACGGAAGAAGGGAGGGCCCCGAGGGACCCCTTCCGCGAGATAGGAGCCGGCGGAGACGGCGCCGGCGGAGACGACGCCGGCGGAGACGACGCCGGCGGAGACGACGCCGGCGGAGACGACGCCGGCGGAGACGACGACGGCGGAGACGACGCCGGCGGAGACGACGCCGGCGGAGAAGGGGGAGGGGGAGGGATCGAGCCCCCTGGTTTTGGAGCAGATGTCACTCCTGAAGCATGTGCGGGGGGAGTGACAGAAGGGGGTTTGCCCCCAACTGCTAAGGGGGCAACAGAGGAAGGCTTGCCCCCAGACACAAGGGGGGCAGACAGAGATGGACGGCCCCGAGGGCCAACTGAAGGAGGCACAGAGGAGGCGACAACTGCCGCCCGCGAGGGCGACGATAATGTAGCTGCAGCATAAGAAGTTTGAAGAGGGACAGGATGCAACCTTTCAAATTTCAGTTTTGCCTCGCGATAAGTAAGCCGGTCCAGGGTCTTAAATTCCATAATCTTCCGCTCCTTATGAAGAATGGGGCAGTCCGGCGAGCATGGAGAGTGGAGTTCCCCACAGTTGACACAGACAGGCGGAGGCGCACATGGAGAATCGGGATGAGAGGGGCGTCCGCAATCTCGACATGTGGCACTGGATGGGCAACGGGAGGACATATGCCCAAACTTCCAGCACTGGAAGCACCGCATCGGGGGAGGGACGTATGGCTTGACGTCACAACGGTAAACCATTACCTTGACCTTCTCAGGCAATACAGCACCATCGAAGGCCAAGATAAAGGCACCGGTGGCCACCCTGTTGGTCTTGGGTCCTCTGTGCACACGACGGACAAAATGCACACCACGTCGTTCCAAGTCAGCTCTCAGCTCGTCATCGGACTGTAACAAGAGATCGCGATGGTAAATAATCCCCTGGACCATATTTAAGCTACTGTGGGGAGTGACGGTAACAGGGACGTCTCCCAGCTTATCACACAAGAGCAACGCCCGTGACTGGGCTGGGGAGGACGTCTTGAGGAGGATGGACCCATTCCTCATTTTAGACAAACCCGCCACTTCCCCAAACTTATCCTCCAGGTGTTCCACAAAAAACATAGGCTTTGTCGAAAGAAAGGAGTCACCATCAGTCCTGCTGCAGACAAGGTATTGTGGTACATAAGGCTCCTGCTTGGCACTAGATCTGCGTCCCTCCCATGGCGCAGCCAACGAGGGGAACGACTGAGGATCATATTGTGCAGCATCGAATTCAATTTTGCCTCGCTTAGAGACGCTGGTGGCAGTGCGACCACCAGCTTGGTGAGATTTATTGCGCTTCATTGCGCCACATCCGCCCAGATGCCACCTACTCCGAACGAGGGCTCTCCCCAAGGGCGCCACCCAGCCAAAGCAACGGGTACCTGGCCGATATCCCATTGCCCGGAGTCCCCATGCCCCAGAAAAGATGGGCACATACTCCTTGGCATGCATGGGGAGGAAACAGCTCTGGCATCTGTAGTGCGATTCCTGCGTGGTCAGGGGGCTACCACCAAGAGGGTACATGACGACCCCACCACAACGGACTGGCTACCGTGCTGGATTTTAGGTGTTGAAAGGGTCCACAGTTGCCGTGGGCGCTAAGAAGGGGATTGCGCACAAGACGAGGAGGCAACCCAGAAGACATGGGGTGTAAATCCCTCCACACGACAATAGATAGCATGCAATATGGAGGTGCACGATGGACTAATAGAAAAACACCACGTAAGGCGTCCTTCCCCAAATGGCACGCACTAACAACGGAAATTTTGAAAATGGCAGGTCAAACCCAAGTGGGGACCATCACATAAGGCCGAAACTTTGAAGACTCCTTTTAGTCGCCTCTTACGACAGGCAGGAATACCGCGGGCCTATTCGTACCCCCGAACCCGCAGGGGGGGGGGGGGGGAGGGGGGCTTGTCCTATATTGGAAGCACACACTTTGTACAAAATGTAATCAAATAAAAATCAATGAATATTTTACCAATTAGAGGCTCTGCCATTGTCACATCCCACCTATTGTGAAAGGACTATTCAATCAATCAAACGATTCCTGTCAAGAGTAGATTCTCTGCCAACCTGTAAACCACCCCCCCACTCCCGTGATACTTTAGAGAATCCAACTCCCATGTATAAAACGTCTTCAAACGTCTAATTATTTTACAAATGAGTTAATGTGCTAAGCTAATTTTTCAAGCATCTCATTGTTTATGACACCATATCTCCTAAACTATGCATCATACAATAACATAATTGTACAGGTACTTTCAGTGGTATATGTGGATACTCCCTGCATAACGTCTTGCAAATAGACTTAGTGGTTAGAAAGTAAAAAATCCC
The DNA here is from genome assembly GCF_023897955.1 of Schistocerca gregaria. Classification (NCBI taxonomy): domain Eukaryota; kingdom Metazoa; phylum Arthropoda; class Insecta; order Orthoptera; family Acrididae; genus Schistocerca; species Schistocerca gregaria. Next base: position 797,262,754 of record NC_064921.1, on the reverse strand, counting down.
AGCTTAAGACTGACCTTGAAGATTTACTGCAGGAACAGCGAAAACGAAGTAAGCGCTACTGTAAACTTGTTTCCTTTGATTATTCATTCAGCTAGAAAAAGTTTCTAAAAGGTTTGATAATATGTGTACAGTTTGTTGGAAGTCAATAAGTGCTCTCATTACCAAACACCGGATGAATATAGTCTGGGTAATTTGTGCACCACGAGTGAAACGGTCCCAAGACATATACACAGTTTCTAACTTTGTATTAAAATGTTAAGGAAACACTAACTCTTTTTCAGTTTGTAATTTATGATTTTAAATTTTCAAATGCGGTCAGTAATTATATGAAATACTGGAAATCAAATTTTTGTTGCTCCTGGAAGCAGTTTGATAGGCACCCTGCAACTGGAACTGGGTGACACACTTAGCCATTTAATAATATGCTAAATATGCGAATGTTTCACAGCAAATAAGTATTCTAGTTGTAATTCTGGGTAATTCTACTAACATTTTCGGCTTTGATGTCTGCCCAATCTTTGGATTTAAAATCCAAACTGCCGTGAATTTAATATCTTCCGTTGTCCAGTTTGAATTCTTAAACAAATTGTACCAAGAATATGTTTCTATTTTCACCTGGGTTAGGATATGCATGTCAAATCGAAGCTCATAATAACGCTTAAGCAAACGGCCACATCTAATTTCGTCCGTCCACAGCCTACACATTTCTCACTGATTGTGAGGAATGTCGAAAGAAGAAACTATTCAAAGAAAAGAAATGAGGCTAACTGAACCAACGAGAACAACACCAGCTGTTATTGTCAAATATTCTAATAAGTACCTACACCGACGTACGTGGTGATTGCAAGAGCACCATAAACGCTGTCAGTAGTAGATTTCCTGCTTGCCAAGTTATCTGCTGATACGTATTTTCCGAAAACTGGCCTTGCAGGTGTTTGCCTGCAGCTGCTGTTAAATGATGTTCTCTAACGTAGTAAGTAATAGACTTATTAGGTGGATGGATACCAAAATTGCCATTTGGAATAGCGTGTGCGCCTGCAATTTTTCAAACATTCTTTGAGAAGCTAAACCAAAATGTAGCAATGTGCTTGATCTACTACCTGGATATCATCATAGCCACAGAAGTGGACCAACAGAACCATCTGAGCAGTTTGTGAACCAGCTTCTCAAAGCTGCACGATGCAGAAGTAAATGCAAATTCGAAAAGTGTAAATTATTCCAGGATCAAATAGAATAACTAGGCCACATCACAATATCGAAAGGAATCTCTACAACACAGTGCCATTTAGAAGCCACACATTCATTGCCCAAACAAAACAAAATCTAACGAAGCTGATGGCTCTCCAGGCAAAATGAGCCATTATGCGAAGTTTATTCCAGACGGCAAAGAATTGCAATACGTTTGGTCCACGGAATGCGACAGAGCTTTTCTCATTATGCAATGGAAGCTGCAATCAGCCCCATGAGCAGCAACACTTACGTCCAGCAGTAATTTGGTTCTCGCGACAGATGTATCCATGTATCGGATTGGAGTTATCTTAGCCTAGCCAATGGGTTCATACCAAGTAGTTCCAAATAGAACATGACATATTCGCTAGTGGTTATGCAGTAAAGAAGTTGCGTCTTTACCTCTATGGCGTCAAGTTTCGCTTAATAATGAACCACAAACGCTCAGTAGTATATATTTGAGCCCTGCAAAAATGTAACAAAGAAAAGAGCAGCAGTTACAGCGACTGGTACTACTTTTTAGCTTCTACTACGATGTTATGTCAGACGTATGAATGTGGATTCATTGTCCCGATCGCCAATGGTCATAGATCACGATTTTGATAAACAAGACGTTGTTGAAGTGGGAGAGAGCTGGTTGCTGAGTAGTAAGGTGCTGCACAAATTATATCATATTTCCATAAATAACATTTTATTCTCTTCGAAACAAAGCAATCTCTTAACAGCAAACGATAACAAGGTGGAGGAATCAATCACCTTTAAGCAAATTTACCAACAAACAATTAAGTATAATTTTCGAAATTTTAAAAGCACAGAACAATATTGTATAAGTTCGGCGGCGCCTAAAATGAAATACAAAAACGAGTCAAGGTAAAATTAGCAATTAGAGAGCAAGAGTTTCAGTTCAAGCGATAATGGCAATAGGCTAATAACAGTCTTGAACAACTATATTAGCGACATAGACCCCCAGTCAGGTTGTTACAGAATATTTCAGTATACTACAAAAAGGTCCATCAAAAGTATGTCTATAATGTTTATCCAAATACGCCATTGCGGCGGGTAGGTTACAATTTTTTTAATGCAGTTAAATTCTTAGCCCATGGCTAGTAAATATTTGTGATAAGTGAGACCTCTCAAAATGTTAAACATACACAGAGTACTGAACTTAGGTACAGGGGAGGCCCACTGTGAACACGATAATTATTTTAAATTTTGAAATGACCTTTCATCAGCAAATTCCATAACATACCAACACACACATATCGATTGCACTATTATACATCTTCACATATAGCTTTAACAAAAAGATTTGACACCAACAACCATGATTAACGAAGCTTAGTACCAGTCATTCAGATTATTAATTAAGTTATAAAACTAACTGTGAGCGCTATTGGCTATTATAGCAAAAGATCACCTGCCAGCAAGGGAGTGAAATTAAAATACGCTGAAGAGCAAAAGAAACTGGTACCTCTACCTTGTATCGTATGAGCCCCCCCCCCCCCCCCCCCCCCCGCCCCAAAATCAACGACCATGATTGGAGGGAACTGACACCAGCAATCCTGCAGGGTTGTCCATAAATCCGCCTCAACAGCACGTAGCAAGGCAATCAGATATGCCCAATAATGGTGATGTCTGGGGAGTTTGGATGCCAGTGGAAGTGTCTAAACTCAGAAGAGTGTTCCTCGAGCCACTCTATAGCAATTCTGGACGTGTGTGGTGTCGCATTGCCTTGCAGTCTGTCGGAATGTACAATAGACAAGAATGGATGCAAGTTATCAGACCGGATGTTTATGTACGTGTTACCTGTCACAGTCGTATCTAGACGTATCAGGGGTCCAATATCACTCCAACTGCACACACCCCACACCATTGCAGAGCCTCCACCAGCTTGAACAGCCCCCTGCTGACATGCAGGGTCCATGGATTCATGAGGTTTTCTCCAGACTAGGCAACATGTTTCCAGTCATCAACAGTCCAATGTCGGTCTTGACTGGCCCTGTCAAGGCATATTACTTTGAGTCGTGCAGTCATCAACGGTACACGAGTGGGCCTTCTCCTCCGAAAGTTCACATCGGTGATGTTTCGTTGAATGGTTCGCTCGCTGACACTTGTTGATGGCCCGGCATTGAAATCTGCGGAATATTCGGGAGAGTTGGACTTCTTTCACGTTGAACGATTCCCTTCACTCGTCGTCGGTCCTGTCCTTGCAGGACCTTTTTCCGGCCGCAGCGATGTCGGAGATTTGATGTTTTACTGGATTCCTTATATTCACGGTACTCTAGTGAAATGGTCCGACGGGAAAATCCCTAATTCGTCGCTATCTCGGAGATGCTATGTCCCACAGCTCGTGCGCCGAGTCTAGCACCACGTTCAAACCCAGTTGAATCTTGATAGCCTGCCATTGTTGCAGCAGTAACCGATCTAACAGTTGTGGCAGACACTTGTCTTCTATAGGCGTTACAGACCGCAGCCCCGTATTCTGCCTGTTTGCATAACCCTGTATTTGAATACGCATGCCTATACCAGTTTCTTTGGCGCTTCAGTGTAGAGCCGCCTTGATGGAACTAAATTAAGTGCTCAATTAGGCGAAATAACAGTTAAAACATTTATATCTGTCTACAGCCCGCAATACAGACACTAAATACATTAGCTTGAGCCCACTGTGCAGCAGAGGGAGAGAAACAAAATACGTAACGCAGTAGTAGCACAAGAGGTGAGTACATTCAAATGTAGTAGAGCAATAAGCAACTTGCAATAAAGTGCATACATGAAATTACTGGCCGATTGTTTAACATACGCTTAAAAAAACTCTGTCCAACGGTGTATAAATGATTAAAGAAAACAGCGAGGTACCTCTTGTTTCCTTTTGTTTTTGTCTTCTTTTTGAATAAGCTGCCGACTTCTTTCCGCTGGATGGCGCACATGAAAGTACAGCAAGGCCATCTACTGGGCTTCCGCTTGAATTTAGTACGACAATATGCATGAAATGACCATTAGCATATGGCTGGCAGTTTGAATTCCAACCGGCGTCTGGGCGCCAACAATACAATCCCCAAGCCGGGCTGCCGACTTGACACGATGGATGTTCAGCTCATAGGGGTGTCAACACATCAGCGGCCACCGAACTATACACAGTTCAACCGATAAGCCAAAACTCCCTAAGTATATGGCATACGGCGCCGCCTCCATGCCCAGGCGTTCTTACGTTGCCCAGAAACTAGTCAGGAACATTCGCCGTGTGTGGCTACTATCTATACAAGGGAGCAGCCCCGATTTGGGAGGAATGCAGCTCAGTTGTGTCTTTGCAAGTAGACAGAGATCTAGAAACAGTTGTAGATTAATTTCTGATCAAAGCACGAATAATAAACTCACTCGTTCTTGACGAAAGGGATGACATTTGTAAACAATGGCCCGAAGATTGCTAGTGATAATACCCTGTAACACATCCTCTTTCCTCAATGGCACACATTGTCAGTTATACAATGCATCTTTGTCAAAAGTATTATGTGTTCACAACGTCCTGACTCAGGAATTCCTCGTTTTGTGTCAGTGGAAGTCGGTCGAGTTTGGTTTCCTAATATTTTGCGTGCGGTTGCTGTCAACATTGTCGATCTAACAGTGCAATATCCACTGTTAGTTAGCAATACATCCTGAGGAAGGCGCCTTGCAATAGTCGCCGAAACGTCGGAATTTTACAGATGACAATGCGGCCTCAAACCCAGAAGAATTTTATTGACTGTGACAACGGCCGCGGAAGCCTATGTTTACTTCTACCACAGCCCGTTTAGAGAACTGGCATTTGTAAATGACTGTAGAACGATTGTACTGCTGACAACGTAAATTTCGTTTAAGGACCGTGAAGACAAGGCTAGAGAAATTAGGACTCATACCAAGGCATATAGACAGCCGTTTTCTCCCGTTCCATTTGCGAGTGGAATAGGAAAGGCAATGACTAGTAGTGATACATGATACCCTCTACCATACAACAAATGGTGGCTTATGGAGTATGTATGTAGACGTATGTAGGTCCCACGATAAACTAGGAACAGCCTCTTCACTTATTTTGATATCTGATATTGTAGAAAGTAAACAAATTATGGTTACATACAGTGTGTGAAGTAGCAAAATTTTGCCGTTACCTAAACGAGTGAGTACCGGCCAACAACACTGGCCTTGCAACAATTTTCACCGTCACTAGGCAGCACCAGCATCAAGTGTCTTCTTGTCTTGGAAAAACTGTACGAACGTAGAAAAACAAAGAGCAGTGATCCCACAATCACTATGGCCCCAAGCCCCATCACACTTGCACGAAGAATGAAGAATGTACACCATCACGTGTATTCACCACATATCGACTGCTACTGAGAAATTAATATGCCCCTGCAAACTCTGCACTAAAAGCTATTCAGCACACCAACAGTCATGCACAGTAGCCAATACACTCACAACTGTAGGAACGCACCCACACTGATAACATATATCATTTTCTAAAATCTATGCATGTAGTTAGTGTATATGCTTTGTCAAATTTCCCTGCATATTTAATATGAAAGCTAAAACAACTGCAGAATAAAGTGTCGAAGTGTTGTGTCGGGATTCGTCACAGTCAACCTAGCACAAACTATGGCTTTAAACAATGAGGCTCAGTGTACTTCGCACCAATTCCAAACGGTAAGTGCTCTTTGCGTCTGAGCAGTTCGATTCAGAAAGAAATGAGGATATACAAGACTAAGTTCACACTTTGAAAACCCCAAAGGCGAAAAAATTACAGAATTTTCATTGATAATTGTTACATCTCTGGCTGTCGGTTCCTCACACACCAGTCAGGCCGTGTGGGCAGACTCCCCGCCAGGAGAACGGGGTAAACTGATCTCATCAGCATCAAGATATCTTTCTTGTATGGTCTGTTCCTGTTTACCACGGGGTTACACATCGCCTCCACGGTGTCTGGAGGCGGTAACCTCGCCGACAGGCAGCGAGCGCACTGTCGCAGCATACAGCGCTGTCGATAGGGCACTATTTTGCTGCGCCAGTTCACGTGCCTTCGGAGCGCCACATAGATATCTATGCGTTCCCTACTATTCAGGTTACTGCCGGACTGTATGAAGTCAGTTACGCCCTACGCCTCAAGTCGGCCGTAAATGCAGTTCCATCCGGCCGCATCAGCAGTTAGGTCCCCTCTTGGCAGTACCACTGCAGCAGTGATCCAAATAATTTATTAATGATCAACAGTTTAATCCAAAGGGAACAGTATTTACCAAAAATTTTCTACAAGTGCCTCTTATTCACAAGTCAGAAAAATACATTACACAATACCTTTCTAATTGAATTAGGTGCAAACAAGAACTACTTATAACTTCTATACTTGCTGTAAACACTTCAATAATAAAAGGCAAAATCAGTTTCATTTAACAAAGGGCACTTGAAAAATAAAGGTGAAATAAGTTTCTTTTAAATAGGTCACATGGGCAAGCGGAATAGGACAATACACGTAACTTCCAATTTCCGCTACCCATCAAGTATTTCTCTTTAACATATACATAAGTTCAACTCCCGCTGCACGTAAGGTGTAATTCAAAACACTAGTCTCCTTCCTTTATAGTTTTGAGGGTAAATATATAAGCAGTATAGCAAACGGAACAGACGCCTTAGCATCCCAATGCAGAGAAAACTTTACTCAATGCAAGATCCCCACTCACTGCAACCCGAAGAACTCAGTGGCCGCCGTATCGGTTGCCATTTTCTCTGCGGCCAAAAGATCCTCCCCTTCCCTCTGGTACTGGTTGGCCAAGGCGTCATACCCCAGACATCGATTTAGACATGGAGTAGGTGCCCGCAGCAGTGCTGCAAACAGAAAAGCACAAACACACAGCCACAGCCAAAAGAAACAATGTTAACAGCCCCAGAATATAGTAAGATAAAATTCTGCAAAGATAGATCACATCAAGTCAAATGCAAATAAAAATGGTTCAAAGAAATAACTGTAGACCTCAAATTTCAAAATAATATGTAAAATAGCCCCAGCACAACAGTTTTAAAAGGGCAATAAGTCAAAATCATAATATTATTACACCAGTACGTCGCAGTTCCAATACAATATCGGCACTCATAAAAAAAGGTAGAAGCTAGTGATAACACGGGTAGACTTGAGTGCAAAACTAGAAAGCTTGAATGTCTACTGCTTCAATAGACAGCTGCGTGGTACATAGTTCAACTCCACTAACTAAAATGAATAACACATTGCTCAGCGTCCTGTGTAGAAGACCATGGCCCATTGACGTCTCAAGAACTTGCAATAACAGGCCCGCTTCCGCACTCCAAGCCACATACACCGGTCAAATCCAGCTAACTCCACGCAAACACAAGTTTCACTCTCTGAGCAGCGACACGTACCGGCCGTTCCGAAGTCAAAACCCATTCTGCCCGCAAGCCCACCAGCGCCACCACCGTCCGACGAGGCAATGATAAGCAGCGCCAGAGGGAAAAAATCGGTCCGGGTGAATCGAACAGAGAAAGCGACTGGCGCCAGCGCCTCCACAAGTATCATAGTTGTGTGGATATTCATCCAAGGACATTATACACTGAAGCGCCAAAGAAAGTGCTATAGGCATGCATATTCATATTCAGATATATGTAAACAGGCAGAATACGACGCTGCAATCTGCAACGCCTGTATAAGACAAGAGTCTAGCGCAGTTGTTAGACCAGTTACTGCTGCTAAAATGGCACTTTATCAAGATTTAAGTGAGTTTGAAAGTGGTGCTATAGTCGGCGCACGAGCGATGGGACACAACATATCCGAGGCAGCGATGAGTGGGGATTTTCCCGTACGACCACTTGACGAGTGTGCCATGAATATCAGGAATGCGGTAAAACATCAAATCTCCGACATCGCTGCGGCCGGAAAAAGATCCTGCAAGAACAGGACCAACGACGACTGAAGAGGATCGTTCAACGTGACAGAAGTGCAAAGTGCTTCAGATTTCACTGCTGGACCATCAACGGGCGAACCATTCAACGGAACATCATCGATGTGGACTTTCGGAGCCGAAGGCCCACTCGTGTACCACTGATGACTGCAAGACTCAAAGCTATATGCCTTGACAGGGCAACTGATGACTGCAAGACTCAAAGCTATATGCCTCGACAGGGCCAGTCAACACCGACATTGGACTGTTGACGACTAGAAACATGTTGCCTGGTCTGGAGAAAACCTCATGAATCCATGGACCCTTCATGTCAGCAGGGGACTGTTCAAGCTGGTGGAGGCTCTGTAATGGTGTGGGGTGTGTGCAGTTCGAGTGATATGGGACCCCTCATATATCTAGATACGACGCTTGACAGGTGACGCGTACGTAAGCATCCCCTCTGAGCATCTGCATCCATTTTTGTCCATTGCGCATTCCGACTGATTTGGGAAATTCCAGCAGGGCAATGTGACACCCCACGTATAGAATTGTTACAGAGTGGCTCCAGAAACACTCTTCCGAGTTTAAACACTTCCGCTGGCCACCAGCCTCCCCAGACATGAACATTATTGAACATATTTGGGTTTTCTTGCAACGTGCTGTTCAGAAGAGATCTCCACCCGCTCGTACTCTTAGGGATGTATGGTTCATGGTGTCAGTTCTCTCCAGCCCTACTTCAGACATGCCACGTCGAGTTATGGCATTTCTACTTGCTCACTAGGGGCCCTACACGAAATTAGGCTGGTGTACCAGTTTCTTTGGCTCTTCAGTGTAATTCAGTTTTGGTTTTGTTAGTAAAAAGTTATTCTTTTAGTGTCTTAGATTACTCTTCAGTATGAGCATACTTTATTGGCGTTGAGGAAACACTTTTTGTGAGGCGTTACAGTGCTTTAGCGTCTAAAGGACGTCTGTTGTTTTCTCCCTCTCTCGTCTGCTGTACATCATTAGCGACGAGAAAAAGGTTTTTTCGGTGTTATTCTATATCCGCCATACTTTGCTGGTGAAGAATTTGTTCCCATGTGGGACAAGTGCGTTTAGACATTATCTCTAACAGATTTCGTGTTTCAGTGTTATTTTAGTCTGGTTTTAGAGTTTTCCCGTGTATTGGTTTGTTTGCTGGAGCAGATCTTGTATTCATATGGCTCGTTGTGTGCTAGTTAGTTTTACTTGGGAAGTGTTTTCCCGCTTGTTCTGTTCCCCCCTGTCAGAGGGCAGTGTTCTTCGCATTCAAGGTTCCTCAACGTGCAGTATTAATCTAATCTCTAATCTAATCTCATACGGGTTTCTAACCCTGCGGGAGGTTTCTTAGTAGTTGTCTTTTCTGCTTAGTTCAGTAGACTTTGGTATTAAATAAGAATTTTTTGCTAATTTGCCTTTTCGCTGCACGTAGTTGTTGATTGCGTGTGCACTGGAGGGATTTTGTCAGATTTATGGATGGATACACTCAGAATAATATTCGTATCTTTGTTGTGGCCAGAAACGTCCATGTAAAGTTTGTGTCAGCATTTAAATCATCAATTTTATGAATACAGCAAATTAAAAGTTTTTATTGGTTTCTTTCATTTTTCTTTACATCGTTTAAGGTTAGTTGACCAAACCCCTCCTGATCATTCAGTTTCTATGTATAAAAGTATGCCAGTAATTGTTGCAATTAGTCCATGCATTGCGATCCACATGGATCGCAGTATTGCTTTTTGAAATATTTTAATGTGTTGCTGATCACGCAGTTACAGCGGCAAGACGGGGTAAGTTGTCTGTTGCGCACAGGAGCAATGCAGAACAGTTGTTAGGAGATATCAGAAGATGTTTTAAAACTTGCAGTCAGATGGTTAAGAATTGATTTCTCTGTAATTCGTGGGAGGAGTAATTAATTTCCTGTTTTTTTTGTTTTTTTTTGTATATGTTCCCAGTCAGAATTCTATCATTGTCATAGACGGAACGTCACACACACATTTCCGTATGTATTTAAAAATAATTTACGAACGCGTTTCATGCATCAGAGATTTGCAACACAGTGCTCGTTTTCGTTCCTGCACGGGTGCAGAAATTTGTTATTTGTTTGTTTGCTCTTCCCTCCCCCACCCCAGTCTATAATTACTGATTGAAATTAATTATTTAAATACTGTCTCTGATGATTTTCAGGACGTATACTTCGTCCTTCGTAACATGTAACTGAGAAACAGGTTGTATTCATATCGCTGATTGTGTAGCATAGCTGTGTTTGGCAATAATGTTAAAACGAAACTGCATTTTATTTAATCTCCTCTAGTGGATAAATATGTTTTCTTATTATTACCTGAATATGAAAACATCTTAAATTCTTTTGGTTATTTTTCCTGCATTTAAATTATTAAGCGTCATATGAAGAACTGCTATGTAAATCGTAGGCAAGAAAGCACAGAGAACGTTATCAAAAGTGACGGTGGAGCAGTGATACACTGTGTGAATGTATGTGCGGCAATATGGCGAGACACGCTTTGTTGATTTGAGATGCAAAAACTTGCCGAGATAGTGAATCGTGGAACTTGACGACTGACGATTGGCATTACCGTCTCAGTGCGTAATGAAAGCTAAAGTGATAGTTACGAACAGAAAGATGGAAGCCAGTCACCGTTACCCTACACGGACACAGAAAGCTTGTTTTGTTGGGATCATTTATTGTGTTATAAGTGGTTCACTTCGGTATCTTCATGTGCCTGACGCTAGGCTTTTGCAACATTTCTGTACTATTCTTCTGTATCAACAGTCACTGGACCTACACCACACGCTCAGCAGTCTTGTTAGTTGTCTGTTGCATTTTTATTCAGTGCTTATGCACTTTCCGATGTTTTTATATGTGCACAGTGATTTTGTTCGGTTCAATGCACATCGAATGCAAGGTTCTGTTATTGTATTTTTCTGGTCAATTGTCGGGCGGCTGTTTTCCATTTGCTGACTGTATTGTTGCTCGTTCCAATTCCCAGGGCAGTCAGCACTGGCGGTGGGCTGCTTCTCCCCACCCCTCCGGAGAATATGGCTCGCCTTCGAGATCGCAGTACCATCTTGTTTTAAGGGGGGACTATGTTATAGCTGCCTGCTAATACACTACTGACCATTAAAATTGCTACCCCACGAAGATGGCGTGCTACAGACGCGAAATTTAACCGACAGGAAGAAGATGCTGTGATATGCAAATGATAAGCTTTTCAGAGCATTCACAGAAGGTTGGCGCCGGTGGCGACACATACAACGTGCTGACGTGAGGGAAGTTTCCAACCGTTTTCTCACATACAAACAGCAGTTGACCGGCGTTGCCTGGTGAAACGTTGTTGTGATACCTCGTGTAAGGAGGAGAATGCGTACCATCACGTTTCCGGCTTTGATAAAGGTCGGATTGTAGCCTATCGCGATTGCGTTTATCGTATCGCGACATGGCTGCTCGCGTTGGTCGAGATCCAATGACTGTTAGCAGAATATGGAATCGGTGGGTTACGGAGGGTAATACGGAACGCCGTGCTGGATCCCAACGGCTTCGTATCATTAGCAGTCGAGATGACAGGTATCTTATCCGCATGGTTGTAACGGATCGTGCAGCCACGTCTCGATCTCTGAGTCAACAGATGGGGACGTTTGCAAGACAACAACCATCTCCACAAACAGTTCGACGACGTTTGCGGCAGTATGGACTATCAGCTCGGAGACTGCGCCTGCGGTTACCCTTGACGCTGCATCACAGACACGAGCGCCTGCGATGGTGCACTCAACGACGAACCTGGGTGCACGAACGGCAAAACGCCATTTTTTCGGATGAATCCAGGTTGTGTTTACAGCACCATGATGGTCGCATCCGTGTTTGGCGACATCGGGGTGAACGCACATTGGATGCGTGTATTCGTCATCGCCATACTGGCGTATCACCTGGCGTGATGGTATGGGGTGCCATTGGTTACACGTCTTAGTCACCTCTTGTTCGCATTGACGACACTCTGAACAGTGGACGTTACATTTCAGATGTGTTACGACCCGTGGCTCTACTCTTCATTCGATCCCTGCGAAACCCTACATTTTATTAGGATAATGCACGACCGGATGTTGCAGGTCCTGTACGGGCCTTACTGGATACAGAAAATGTTCGACCGCTGCCCTGGCCAGCACCTTCTCCAGATCTCTCACCAACTAAAAAGGTCTGGTCAATGATGGCCGAGCAACTGGCTCGTCACAATACGTCAGTCACTACTCTTGGTGAACTGTGGTATCGTGTTGAAGCTGCGGGGGCAGCTGTACCTATACACGCCATCCAAGGTCTGTTTGACTCAATGCCCAGGCGTATCAAGGCCGTTATCACGGCCAGAGGTGGTTGTTCTGGGTACTGATTTCTCAGGACCTATGCACCCAAATTGCGTGAAAATGTAATCACATGTCAGTTCTAGTATAATATATTTGTCCAGTGAATACCCGTTTATCATCTGCATTTCTTCTTGGTGTAGCAATTTTAACGGCCAGTAGTGTAGATTCCTCCACACGCCAGGCACGCCGTGCCTGCTTGAATACTGCTCAGCGGTGTGGGATCCGCACCAGGTGGGGTTGATAGAGGAGATAGAGAAGATCCAACGGAGAGCAACGCGCTTCGTTACAGGATCATTTAGTAATCGCGAAAGCGTTACGGAGATGATAGATAAATTCCAGTGGAAGACTCTGCAGGAGAGACGCTCAGTAGCTCGGTACGGGTTTTTGTTAAAGTTTCGAGAACATACCTTCACCGAAGAGTCAAGCAGTATATTGCTCCCTCCTACGTATATCTCGCGAAGAGACCATGAGGATAAGATCAGAGAGATTAGAGCCCACACAGAAGCATACCGACAATCCTTCTTTCCACGTACAATACGAGACTGGAATAGAAGGGAGAACCGATAGAGGTACTCAGGGTACCCTCCGCCACACACCGTCAGGTGGCTCGCGAAGTATGGATGTAGATGTAGATGTAGATGCAGTCGCTTTGCCAGAAGGACATGGGTAAATGGCTTACATCAACACTGAGATATTTTCCCGTACAGCCTGGAGCGTTTACCACAGAGTTACACGTCGCTTCCACAGCGTCTGGGGCTCTTAACGTCGACGACAGGCAGCGTGCCTGTCGCAACATACAGCGCTATCGGCAAGGCACTATTTTGCTACGCCAAGTCATGTGCCCTCGCAGCGCCAAGTGGGTAGTCAATCGCTCCTGACTATTTAGGCCACAACTGGATCATGTGAAGTCAGTTATAACCTGCGCCTCAAGTGGGCAGTACCAGCAGTTCTGTCCGGCCACAGCAGCATCTCAGTCTCAGTGCTACCAGTTGGCTGTACTAGCAGATTAGTGCTCCACGCCAGCAGACCCGGCCTAGTTCATTCTGATCCGCACCAGCAGAACATCAGCCGTCGCAAACCGGCAGCACCGGTATAGTAACGTCCCAGGTCTTCGCACTGCCACCTACCACGACTCTAGCCTTTGGCGGTAGGAACATCACAGACAACGTCACACGTGAGACATTTCTGTTGTATTTAGTCGTGTAGATACCCAAGGACATTATAACTGAGCTTTGGTTTTATTAATAAACATTTATTCTCTTAAACCCTGTTCACATACTCCTGAGCACGAGGATACTTTAATAATGACTATAACCTTGTCTGTGGTCACTTACAGGGCTCAAACTGTAAGAGTCCATCCACGATCCTACGCGGTCAACAGCTGTGGTTAGTGCTATTCATATTGCTGCAGCTGATGATGCAGATGGCAGTGCCTCATTATGAGTTTCCGTACTAGCTCTGCAGTCAGAACCAGTACATTTTGCATGTTTCCAGGATCGATGCCAGCGACTGTGGAGATCTCACATGGTGGCTAACTGGCAGTGCGGTTTCCACCATCACCACCAGTACTAGGTGTGCCTTTAGTGGTCACTTAAATCTCCAGCCCAACCACGGCCACCGTGACAGCCATCGTCATCGCTGGAACAGCCCTTGCAGCAGTTGTCACCCCTGTCTCCACTTTCAGTACCATACTATGCACTCTTCCTGCAAACATTACCATCTTGAGATGTCCCCACCCTGCCTCCCTGTTGGGGTCGCCACTGTAACAGGATGTAGGCCTCCATCTGAGATGATAAGGACCTTGCAGTGCCACTGGATGCTATGAGATGATTACTGCTGGCCAGCTCCAAGCATGATGCCCCTGCCTCTACATGGAGGAAGTGAAAGAGAGGGCGCTGTCCGAACACACATCAGCCATAATTGTCCCTCTTCCTCGTCCTGAGAATCACACGCGCGGTACCTCAGTCCCAACGCGTCCATTTCAAAGAAAAGAGTGCTATATCGCTCAGTGCCCATTTTCACCTTCCTTTGAGCACACTACGAAGTGTTTATAGATTTCTGCTGAGTGTGTGAACTTGCTATCCCACCTGGCTTCTGCATGTTACACGTAACCGAAGATAAATCTATATCTGTGCCTGAAAGCACATTCAGTGATACATAAATGTTGCCGATAGAAATCAAAGTGTTTTCTCACAACTGCACTTTCAAGTGGAGAAGACGTGCACCTGTGCAATTCACAGCTCGCGTTACTTGCTGACTAAAGCCGTCGGCAGACGGAACGAGTTAGTTGACGCTGACGTGGGGCTCTGCGAGTTTTGTGACGTCGCTTACCGCTGTTTCGCGTTGAGGAGCCATTTCGTCACGTGAAATACAAAATAAGTGCTGTAGTATTTCGGCAACATTTCACGTAAAGCAGAACCAATAGGAAGCAAGATCGCTCCCTAAGTGACAAGCAGAAAGCAAGACGCTGTACTTTGTCCTTTTCAGCAAAAGCTCATATTTGGTAGGTTTTGTGCTGTACGTTACACTCTGTGAATATATGCTATTTGTAAGCACCAGAACAATGAGTGTTTCGAGAACGAATCGATATTGCCGGCATTTTACGGTAGCCTATGTGTGCACGTCAAGTTCGAGCAGTGTAGCGAGTGCCTGTGCTGAGGAAGGCAGATGATTGAACACAGCCGGCCGGAGTGGCCGAGCGGTTCTAGGCGCTACAGTCTGGAACCGCGCGACCGCTACGGTCGCAGGTTCGAATCCCGCCTCGAGCATGGATGTGAGTGATGTCCTTAGGTTAGTTAGGTCTAAGTAGTTCTCAGTTCTAGGGGACTGATGACCTTAGAATTAAGTCCCAATAGTGCTCAGAGCCATTTGAACCATTTTTTTTAATCGATATTGGTACGATTTGTTGTAATAAAATGTCGGGAAACGTCATATTGGGGGTTATGGATTTTTCGTATTTAGTCATTTTCGCTTTATAACTCACGTGTTGTGAGAGTAAACAGATTTAAGGCAATGACCCATTGAAGATTCATGAAAACGTGTCAGTTAATAACATTTAAGCGATTACGGCCTTTAGAAGACTGTAGCATAAAATACGAGAGTAGTAGTAGCAGCATGGTGTAGTTGCTTGAGACATCAATTTACGTAATCGAAAGTGGATCGGTAGAGGGTTCTCGTCCCTCTCTACACAAACATTTTTTTCATGTTAGCTTTTTCTAAAAGGTGGTGGAACTTTACTATGAAGTTAATAGAAATAATTTCTGTAGTATCTGATATTATGTTGTAAGGAGTGTGTCAGAACTCTTCATTACATAGAAAACAATATAGCCAACTTAACGCTATTCTTTGCCTTCTGTAAGCACTCAGATACCGATAGTAACAATCTGATGGCGAAACATGGGAGCGCGATTCTAAGCATTGTCACAGTCTAATATATACAGTCGCGACACTCACTGCTGTGAAAGTTGTTACCATGTGGCAGTTCAAGTGACACTAGCGCCACTAGCGGCCAGAAAGCTCGCCTTCCTCTGACAGCAGACGCGACGTAAAAATAATGTTTGTTTTTAATTCGTTTTGTACGTAATTTACAAAATAGTTAATATATTTTTGCGCCACAAGTGTTAGGAAAACAGCGAGAGACATAAATGATCGAGATATATAAGTAAACATTGCACAAACTATTGAATGAAGTGACATAAGCTGCAACATATTCTTGAAGACATAAGTAAGAAGTAGCATACAGTCGCACTTATTCCACTGAAAGCAAGAGAATACACACTGTATATCCCACATATGAAGTATATAGATGATCTTCCTTGTGTAAAAATGTAGCGACACATCACTTTTCATTACATTCTGCTTTGCAGGAAGCCTGCTTCCTAAAATACAATTTCTGTCTTATTCTTTGTGGTATCAGGTTATCTCAATAAAAAGTATGAGTGTTTTAAAACTTTATTATATCCCATTGATACATTTAACGAAAATAAAATTAAATGAATGAGTCAGTCCTAACACTTTAGCAACCCAAATGAGCCAGCTTCATCACTTTTCTATTTCTTCTCTTGCTTCTACAGACTAAGTCTTGATTCCTGAATTTAATAATGTGAAAGAGCCTCACTTTCACAAACAGTCTTATTAACAGCAGCTTGGTTTCAGCACAGCCACCCAGATGGAAAATTGGAGATGTCCATCAGCATGTGCACAAAGAAAGCACCACGCTTACTTATGTGAACATATTCATCAAAAGTAGAAGTCATCTTAGTCTCACAATGAGTTAAAAATTCTTTGACATCTTCTGTACAAATAAATAGGCTTCCAAAGTTCTCTTCATAACTTTTAAAATGACAATAAACTTTGTCTCTTGAGTCTACGTCTTGGCTGCCATCTACAGGTACTGTCCTACATTTATAACAGTCATGAATTGTAAGCAGTTTCTTTAATACATAACCAAACACATATGTCTTGCTGTTTGCCTCTCCGAGGTCTGTTTGGACTTCCACATTTGGTATTCTGATCGATGAACTCGTGTCACTGATGTCCAACAGTGGTGAAACAAGTAATTTGGGCGCTGCTTTCATATCCACTATTGGCTGACCCCAGATGATCCCCCTCACAATTGGAGGTGGCTACACTATGTGTGTTCATTAATTTGCATAAAGCACAATGATTGAATGCAGCACAAAACTGTCGTGGTGATGGGTTGCTACAAAAACCACCTTTATGCCTTATCACTGAGAAAAAGTTTTTCAGTGGATCTTGATTAATTTTGCGTGTTAATAAATATAACTTGGTTCCATCCAAAACGACATCAACAAACATGTTCAAAACGCTTATGTTACCCAGAAGTGCTTTAACACACTTAATCCTAGATGAAAAATCTTTCCCATCAACATCTACAAATTTCCATGACTGTATCCATGGCTTCAGTGTCGTTAATATTCCTAAATGTCTTGAGGTACTTGTAATGCAGTTCCTTAAGGATACAGGCCCTTTAACACTATATGCATTAAATACGTCAAAAATATCGTTTACTTTTTGGCAAAAATCTGCAGTAGCAGTAGCAGATGATGATATGGTGCCACAAGTAACAAGTGTTTCAATGCGTGCTGCTAATGTATGACTCAACACACGAACTGCAGTGCTTACCTTCATTTTTGAAAATGCTGGCAGCTGGACAGCTCTTTTAGTGAGCTTGGGGGCCAACTTGTACTTCCTTTCACAATCACTTGAGTACAACTGACAAATGTCCTTCCATGAAGCAGTGCCAATCCCTCCTTCATCTGTTGTGTGGATAATGTTATACCTGAATAAATTATTACGTATGCTTTTTATCAAGTGTGGGGTGTCATAACAAAAGTAGATCTTACTCCCTTCGTGTACTAGGCATGGATTAACTGGTGTGATACCCAGTCTGTTCCTCCACTCCACAAAATTCGAGCCCTGGTCAGTCACACAAGTTTTTACAACCAAACCAATCTCTTTGAGTTTTTTGACAACTTCAAAAAATATGCGCGTCAGATGAGTGGCTCCTACTGGTCCTTTGGAGAAATAATATACTAATGGCTGTTTAAAATTTGAGAAGATGCCGTTAATCATTATAACTAATGCAGTATTGGCAACTAGAGATGTAAGTATGAAACCCATGTCTTCAAATCCAATAACACGATCCCTAGAGCTGTCATATATCAAATTTTCCATTAGTGACATCTCATCCATAGACAAATTAACAATTATATCAGTTTCTGGTAACTGCTGCACTTTCTGCTTTAAAAGATGAAATGTTGTTGTTGTTGTGGTCTTCGGTCCAGAGACTTGTTTGATGCAGCTCTCCATGCTAATCCATCCTGTGCAAGCTCCTTCATCTCCCAGTACCTACAGCAACCTACATCCTTCTGAATCTGTTTAGTGTATTCATCTCTTGGTCTCCCTCTTCGAGTTTTACACTCCACGCTGCCCTCCAATGCTAAATTTGTGATCCCTTGACGCCTCAGGATATGTCCTACCAGCCGATCCCTTCTTCTAGTCAAGTTGTGCCACAAACTTCTCTTCTACACAATCCTATTCAATACCTCCTCATTAGTTACGTGATCTACCCACCTAACCTTCAACATTCTTCTGTAGCACCACATTTCGAAAGCTTCTATTCTCTTCTTGTCAAAACTATTTATTGTCCATGTTTCACTTCCATACATGGCTACACTCCATACAAATACTTTCAGAAACGACTTCCTCACACTTAAATCTATACAAGATGTTAACAAATTTCTCTTCTTCAGAAACGCTTTCCTTGCCATTGCCAGTCTACATTTTATATCCTCTCTACTTCGACCATCATCAGTAATTTTGCTCCCCAAATAGCAAAACTCCTTTACTACTTTAAGTGTTTCATTTCCTAATCTAATTCCCGCAGCATCACCCGACTTAATTCGACTACATTCCATTATCCTTGTTTTGCTGTTGTTGATGTTCATCTTATATCCTCCTTTCAAGACACTGTCCATTCCATTCAACTGCTCTTCCAAGTCCTTTGCTGTCTCTGACAGAATTACAATGTCATCGGCGAACCTCAAAGTTTTTCTATCTTCTCCATGCATTTTAATATCTACTCCAAATTTTTCTTTTGTTTCCTTTACTGCTTGCTCAATATACAGATTGAATAACACCGGGGAGAGGCTACAGCCCTTTCTCACTCCCTTCCCAACCACTGCTTCCCTTTCATGCCCCTCGACTCTTACAATTGCCATCTGCTTTCTGTACAAATTGTAAATAGCCTTTCGCTCCCTGTATTTTACCCCTGCCACCTTCAGAATTTGAAAGAGAGTATTCCAGTCAACATTATCAAAAGCTTTCTCTAAGTCTACAAATGCTAGAAAAGTAGGTTTGCCTTTCCTTAATCTATTTTCTAAGATAAGTCGTAGGGTCAGTATTGCCTCACGTGTCCCAACATTTCTGCGGAATCCAAACTGATCTTCGCCGAGGCCGGCTTCTACCGGTTTTTTCCATTCGTCTGTAAAGAATTCGCGTTAGTATTTTGCAGCTGTGATTTATTAAACTGATAGTTCGGTAATTTTCACATCTGTCAACACCTGCTTTCTTTGGGATTGGAATTATTATATTCTTCTTGAAGTCTGAGGGTATTTCGCCTGTCTCATACATCTTGCTCACCAGATGGAAGAGTTTTGTCAGGACTGGCTCTCCCAAGGCCGTCAGTAGCTCTAATGGGATGTTGTCTACTCCCGGGGCCTTGTTTCGACTCAGGTCTTTCAGTGCTCTGTCAAACTCTTCACGCAGTATCGTATCTCCCATTTCATCTTCTTCTATCCTCTTCCATTTCCATAATATTGTCCTTAAGCACATCGCCCTTGTATAGACCCTCTATATACTCCTTCCACCTTTCTGCTTTCCCCTCTTTGCTTAGAACTGGGTTTCCATCTGAGCTCTTGATACTCATACAAGAGGCGCTCTTTTCTCCAAAGGTCTCTTTAATTTTCCTGTAGGCTGTACCCCACCAGCGGCAAGGTCCGTGGTTCATGGGGGGAAGATAAAGTATGTTATTATTTATCCCACAATTTAACTGTATATCTTCAACATACCTTTGTAAGTTACGTACTGATGGAAGGCTAAAACAGTGTGATAAAAAACTGTATGCCTGAGTACTATAATACAAGAAATTAAGTGCAAATAATTTAGTTTCATCTTTCCATCTCGCACCACGTTTTCCATTCAATGGTATACTGATTTGGCTCATCAATAAATCGAGAGCATCTTTTTTCAAGTACTTAGAACCTATACTTTTTAAAATGGGCTTGTCCTTTTGTATTTGTGTCCTGTGACGTTGTGGTTGCAGTTTATTCTTACGATGGGCACTTTCCTTGTCACGTAGTAATTTTGTATGAAGTCTAATGATTTGCACATTTTTCCATTTCACACGATTTTCCAATACGCGAATAATTTCACGTAATCTAAGCATTTCATCTTCAAAAGATGTCTGTGTTGCAGATTCCGTTGTTAGTGATTTTATATGTGTCTCTCGTGTAGGAACACTTGTGGTAGCTGTTTCTTCTGCATCAGGAGACAGTTTTATTGTTTTTGCAGTAACACTTTCACGTTTATATGGCAATATTCTCTTCATCGTCACTAGTTGTGGCTTATTCGGCATGTCAAATAACGCAGGAACTGCATTCCATATCATTGTCTTCTTTTCCTCGCCCATGAACTGGGTGACTCGAAATGTAACGCACAAAACTTCACGTTGTTGTGCAAATAAAGGACATCTTTTTGCAGCAGGTCTTGTCTTCTACTATTTATTAACTATTTCTTACTCCTAAAAAAGAAAAACAAATTCAGTAATTCAATACAGTTTAGAAAAAAATCGTAAATAAAAAGCGCTCTAATGTGATGTTTCATACCTCTCAGGGTCCTTAGAACCTAAAGATTGACAAATGTGGTGTCTTCTTCCTATTGTTACTTCAATTGATTGCGCTACATACGCTGCCTTTCGTAAATACCATCTTAAAAATGAATATAAACGATACTGTTTACGTTTACTAAATACCGTATTCAGCAGCGTAGCTTCTCCACCGCTTGGGGCGCTGTTGTCGCTGTGTATAACAAAAATCAGCGAGAGTGTCGCGACTGTATATATTAGACTGTGGCATTGTTGTGAGACGAGGTCTGTCTGCGAGAGTTGAGGTAGTAGTGTCGGTCGAGAGCTCTGAGACAGAAGACGTGTCACGTTGCCCTCACGTCAGTGATGGCACATCTTACCCCACTCAAGATCTGATATCATTTATATAGCCAGGAGAGTTTTAGCTGGCCTAACTACGCTTGAAGATGAAATTCAAGGTAAAATCCGCAAGCATAGCGCAAATGCCATTCAGGGTCAGGTTCGTGATTGTTAGTCCGAGTTTGCAATAATCCCATGTTTTGCTTGTCAATTAAAGAAGCCTTCTTGTCCTCCAAATAATAATTATTATTTTCCACATCTAATTAATAAATATGCTGTGGTTATTAAATGTTAATGTAACTGAAATTGAAATAATTTGTTAATTGCCATTCAGCCATTATTGATATTCTGTCATTATCTGTTATTGGTTTTGGGTTATGATGATACTGAAGTTTTTAAATAGACTTTATCTATGTAATCCCTTCTCACAAGTTATTTAGTAGTTAACAGGATCCAAGCAAACTCCTTTTTATTAAATTCATTCTTAGTAACAATAAGCTTTAGCCACTGCTGGTGCATGCGAATTGCTGTAAACCGCATGGAAAAAGGTAGTCATTTAAAGAGGTGACTGCAAAACGTAGGTCCAAAACAGAGAATTGACAAACCATAGCTTGTCATGTACTCTAATTCAGTAGATTCCGTTGCTCAAGCCAGATTCTGTATCACTTGTACATTCTTGTTCAAAAACGCAGTCAGATAGCTTAGGTATTCATTCTTACATGTTCATTTATTCCTGTAGTTTTTCATATTAAAATAGGCACTCAGATAACTTATCCAAATGTTAGTTTTATGTTTTACATGTAACGATCTGTTGAGGGCTTAAATGAAAGTGAAATTGACACTCATACAATACTCAGATAGTGTTATGCAGGTTAGATTCCGTTTACTGATAGCTGAGGTTGCTTATCGAGTCCATTTTCACTGACGAACATCGGCATATTTGCTGTAGCTACACACATATTAGTTGCATAACAATTACAATGTAAATGTAAGTGCGCTCTCTGTCAGGAATGAGTTTTTTTCGATTTGGTGAACTTTTATAAGGTGATATCCTTATTGACTGGACGTGCATATTTTATTTTCGTCTTATTAAATGTTCACAAGCACTGAAGTTTTTATTTACGTATACCACAGACAGAACACGATAAGTAGCACATGGACAAGAGAGGAAATGTAGGATTTAATAGAGATAACGT
Organism: Schistocerca gregaria; assembly: GCF_023897955.1. Lineage (NCBI taxonomy): Eukaryota > Metazoa > Arthropoda > Insecta > Orthoptera > Acrididae > Schistocerca > Schistocerca gregaria. Next base: position 797,240,309 of record NC_064921.1, on the reverse strand, counting down.
AAGAATTTTACTAGGGAGGTCCATTTTTGTGAACAACAAGTGTGGCTTAAGACTTATGACCCAAAAGCCGCAAAATCACGTTAACCGGCTCCTCCTGTGAGCCGAAAGCGCTGTCTCTGGTGAAGCTTTACATCCCATCTCCAAGCACTCAACGATAAGTGCCTTGCTCTCGTGTGCTGACGGCTTAAGCGATACCGAGAAGAATGAAACTAGAATATGGCAGCTTGTTGCAAAGAACACGTGCAGGTTTATGCTGAACAATATGTACTGAATTTGTGTCTGTTTGCTAACAGAAATAAAGATTATTACGACAGACACATACGTAACACAACCTTATGTGGAATATGTGTACATTAAAATAATGTGGGCCACGGACAGCAGTGTCAGAAATTAAACAGAAAATAAAAACCCTTCGTTCACAGTACTGCCGAGCAAGATTTGACATTGAGACCTCGAAGAGGAATATTGCTGATAGTGAGCTTTCCACTGTTTTTATTGCTCGGGGAAATCACACATTGCATGTGTTACCACCATACAGCGAGACCTTCGGAGGTGATGGTCCAGATTGCTGTACACACTGGTACCTCTAATACCCAGTAAGAAGTCCTCTTGCATTGATGGATGCCTGTATTTGTCGTGGCATCCACAAGTTCATCAAGGCACTGTTGATCCAAATTGTCCCACTCCTCAACGGCGATTCGGCGTAGACCCCTCAGATTGGTTGGTGGGTCACATCGTCCATAAACAGCCGTTTACAATCTATCCCAGGCATGAAACTTCCTGGCAGATTAAAACTGTGTGCCCGACCGAGACTCGAACTCGGGACCTTTGCCTTTCACGGGAAAGTGCTCTACCATCTGAGCTACCGAAGCACGACTCACGCCCGGTCCTCACAGCTTTACTTCTGCCAATATCTCGTCTCCTACCTTCCAAACTTTACAGAAGCTCTTCTGCGAACCTTGCAGAATTAGCACTCCTGAAAGAAAGGATACTGCGGAGACATGGCTTAGCCACAGCCACAGTCGAACGATGTCGTTATCCTGAAGGAAGTCATTCAGAAGATGTGCACGATGGGGGCGCGAATTATAGTCCACGAAGACGAATGCCTTGCCAATATGCTGCCGATATGGTTGCACTATCGGTCAGAGGATGGCATTCACGTGTCGAACAGCCTTTGCGGCGCCTTCCATGACCACCAGCGGCATATGTCCGCCGCACAAAAGCCCACCCCAAAACAGCAGAGAGCCTCCACCTCGCTGCACTCAACGGACAGTGTGTCTAAGGCGTTCAGACTGACTGGGTTGCCTCCAAACACGTCTCCAAAGATTGTCTGGTTGAAGGCATATGCGACACTCGTTGGTGAAGAGAACGTGATGCCAATCCTGAGCGGTCCATTTGGCTTGTTGTTGGGCCTACCTGCACCGCGCTGCATGGTGTCGTGGTTGCAATGATGGACCTCACCATGGACGTCTGGAGTGAATTGCGCATCAATACAGCCTATTGCGCACAGTTTGAGTCGTAAGACGACATCCTGTGGCTGCACGAAACGCGTTATTCAACATGATGGCGGTCATCCACTGCAGTAGCAGCCCTTGGGCGGTCTGAGCGAGACATGTCATCGGCAATTCCTGTCTCTCTGTATTCCTGCATGTCTTAACAACATCGCTTTGGTTCACTCCGAGACACTTCCCTTGTTGAGAGCCCTTCCTGGCACAAAGTAACAATGCGGGCCTGATCGAACAGCGGCATTGACCGTCTAGGCATGGCTGAACTACAGACAACACGAGCCGTGTACCTCCTTTCTGGTGGAATGACTGGAACGGATCATCTGTCGGATCCCCTCTGTCTAATTGGCGCTGCTCATGCATGGTTGTTTACATCTTTTGGCGGATTTAGTGACATCTCTGAACAGGCAAAGGTATTGTGTCTGTGATACAATATCCATAGTCAACGTCTTCATGAGTTCTGGGAACCGGGGTGATGCAAAACTTTTGTTGATGTGTGTAGTTTTTTTGACAAACTTCGATCCACCAGCGGCACGGAACATTTGAGTAGCTGATAACTTATCAGAAGAATTAATTGATTGTCTCATCAAAACGTCCTGGTCTCGCGATTTCTGTAGCGCAAGATCCGGTGGAAATCGATAATTATCCTCGCTCATAGTCATTTAATTTCGATACGAGTATTTGTCATCATAAAAAAACTTATTTTCGAAGAAATGTCAAGCTTCCCCTCTCCTCTCACTTGCTTTTCTATTTTTGCATCTATTGTGGCCGTTTCAGTCTCTATCCGTGGTGTTCACTGCCACAGTATGTAATGTAGTGACTGTAGGTAAAAAATAAATTGCTGATTTCCTTTTAGCACTCAACATCATGACACCTTGCTCTCTGTGCACACAGTAGGGTACAGACGTGTACTTTGTGGAGCATGTAACTGCATGCGACTTCCTGGTCGCTTTAGCGCACGATTTGTTGCGAGCTTTGAAATCTACTGTATGTAAATAGACACTATTTCAGAGAGTGACACAGAGAGGGAGTCAACTGAAACTACTCTGGTACTGAGCCGTCGACGTAAGCACCAATGCGGCTGACTGAAAGAGTCATGTGTCCCTCTGCCTCCAACCCCCTCTGGTGAATTATTAATAAGGGATACGGCCCATAGGTCAAACATACTCATTCCTGTATATCTCTGCTTCTGATCAACGTATTCCACCGGCCAAGAATTATTACAATGACTTGGCACTCTATGGCCTTCACCTAAAGACTCATTTTCGACTCAGCCATCGCCGACTCACACTACAACAGTAAGACAACCTCTATTTGGTATCACTCATCTACGCAACTGTACCACCTACCACTACTTCAGTGGAAATCTCTCATACAGCAGATTTCCTTCACTGACTAATCATGCAAACACTTATGTATTTGTAAATACCTGGAGATGCAGATACAAACTGTGCATTCCTATCTAGAGCGCAGAGGGGAGCTTCATATTCTTGTGTAATCGTGTAGACTTATAACAAGTTGCCAGCAGACATCAAGTAGGAAATTAAAAAGGCTAGGATATTGAATTATAAATTAAAACAGTACCTTATTATCCTCTCCTACTATAATATATAAGAAAGTACGTGTGCTTGGCATGCGTTGCAGTGTGTCTTTTCATTTCTAAGTGAGTACACACATACAAAGCAGACAGATTTACACAATGAAAATAAATGAAAGATAATGATTTTTTATGTGTTAAAGTAACTTTAAAAAAAAGTTTATTCATGAGCTTCAGGATGTACAATATTCTTGGTCTTTCCATATTCTGAAAAAAAAAGTTTTTCGCATGCCAGTCTGTGGATGGTTTTTAGGCAGTTTTCCATCTGCCTCGGCGAATGCGGGCTGATTCCCCTTATTCCGCCTCAGTTAAACTATGTCGGAGATTTCTGCGTAAACAAGTTCTCCACATACGCGTACACCACCATTACTCTACCACGCAAACATAGGGGTTACACTTGTCTGGTGTGGGACTTTCCCTGGGGGGGGGGGGGGGGGGGAGGGGGCGAACCGCACAATAACCCTGTGTTCGGTGTGGGGCGGAGGGGTAAGTGGACTGCGGTAGTCGTTGAGGGGTTGTGGACCACTGTGGATGCGGCGGGGACGGGGGTCCTGGGGGGTCCACCGGGGGCTGAACCGCACAATAACCCTGGGTTCGGTGTGGGGCGGAGGGGTAAGTGGACTGCGGTAGTCGAGGGGTTATGGACCACTGCGGCTGCGGCGGGGACGGGGCCTCTCTGTCGTTTCTAGGTCCCCGGTCAACATACAATACAATACAGTGTTGTGCAGTCAACTGACCTGACCTCTCGAGTATGTCCCATAAACGATCTAAGGGATTCATGTCGGGTGATCTGAGTGGACAAATCACTCTCTCGCACTGTCCAGAATGTTCTTCAATCCAACTGCAAGCAATTGTTGTATGAACTCGTCCCATGAATGACTATAAATGGTCTCCAAGTAGCCGAAAGCAACCATACCCTGTCAATGATCGTCTCAGTTGGACCAAAAGACTCAGTACATTCCACGTAAAGACAGCCCACACCATTACGGAGCTATCACCACCTCGCATCGTACCTTGTTGACAACTTGAGTCTGTGGCTCCGTGAGGTGTATGCCACACTCGAACCCTATCAGCTCTTACCAACTGAAATAGGGACTCATATGGCAACGCTACCGTTTTTCCAGTCGTCTAGGGTCCAAACGATATGGTCTCGAGCCCATGAGAGGCGCTGCAGGCGATGTCGTGCTATTAGTAAAGGCACTCGCGTCGGTCGTCTGCTGCCGTAGCTCATTAACGCCAATCATGGACGGTGTGGCTGGTCCCGGCGGAGGTTCGAATCCTCCCTCGGGCATGGGTGTGTGTGTTTGTCCTTAGGATAATTTTGGTTAAGTAGTGTGTAAGCTCAGGGACTGATGACCTTAGCAGTTAAGTCCCATAAGATTTCACACACATTTGAACATTTTTTTGAACATTAACGCCAAATTTCGTCACACTGTCCTAAATGATAAGTTCATCGTATGTCTCATTTTTTATGCGGTTATTGCAAGCAGTGTTGCTTTTCTATTAGTACTAACAACTCTACGCAAACCCCGCTACTGTGGGTCGTTAAGTAATGGCCGTCGGCCACTCCGTTGTCAGTGGTGAGATGTAATGCCTGAAATTTGGTATTCTTGGCACACTCTCGACTATGTGGATCTCGGACTACTGAATTCCCTAACGGTTTCCTAAATGGAATACCCTTGTATCTAGCTGCAACTGCCATTGTTAGTTCGAAGTCAGTAAATTCCCGTCGTGCGGACATAATCACGTCGGAAAACTTTTAACATGGAGTGTTTCTGTACAGATGATAGCCCCGTCAATGCACTGCCCTTTTGTACCTTGTGTACGCGAAACTACCACAGTTTGTAAATGTGCGTACCACTATCCCGTGACTTTCATCACCTCAGAGTATAATTGGCCATGTGAAATGCATTGACTTCCCAGATTTAGGCCACTCTCTTCATTACTGCCTGTGCCTTTGCCTACGTATGCGCAAAGTCACATACATTTCACACATACATAATTTCACATATATTTAACACATGGTATTTCACACATATCTGTACGCCTTGTCATCGGTATCTCTAGCGAATTTAGCCCTGCAGTTTCATCTGAATTCTGGCGAAATTTGTAATTCTGTCAGTAACTGATTGTCTTTTCGAGAAAAAGGGCTGTCCTCGGGAATTGACTGATCCTCTGCTGTTCTGAGCTGGGTTTCCACATCCAACAAAAATGACGCCACTAAAGTGGCACGACAGCTGATACGGCAGTGGCACCATGCACTGCTGTTTCCAAACGCACCTGTAAAAATTCTTGTGGCCCTGTTATCAATATGGGATTATCTGGAATTATTTGTGCAAGCACTGGTGTTGTTGTTCATGTCGTAGAGATCTGCGGTGGATGACCGCTACAGTAACAAAGTTGAGGTGGTATGATTGTTATCAGGGTAATGACCGATGGCTGCTGAGAAACAAATCACTATTAGTCATACATTTTACTGAAGAACGAATAACACTTATACCTGCACTATGTTGTGACAATGCTTTCATGGGCATCTGCTGATAACAGCGAGTGGATTGCTGCATAAAACGAGCGGCTGTAGCCTGCCCTTACATCACACCGTCATCAGCAAAACGCCATAAATTGCTGCTTACCCTGTGCGCCAGATCATTTACGTATGTAGAGAATAACAGTGGTCCTATCACACTTGCATGGGGCACTCCTAACGATATCTCTGTCTCTGAAGAAAACTCGCTGTGGAAGACAGCTTACTGGGTTATTTCTCCAGAAGTCGTCAAACCACTCACTAATCTGAGAACCTATTATGTATGCTCGTACGTCCGTTAACAGTCTGCAATTCGCCACTGTGTCATTTGCTTTCCAGAAATCTATAGTTGGAGTCATGAACAATGGCGGTTGTGTTTAGGCTTGTCCTGCACACGTCCGACACGCATTTTTCGAAAGCCAATGAGCGTTCAGTAATGGTCTGAGCGCTCTGCTCCGTATGCCGTAGCTAATGTGAGCATTAAACGTGAGTGTAGGGAACTGTTTAGTGAATTTTTATTCCGTTTGTTACGAGTTCTCATCACTGATGGTGGTTGTATGTAATACATTCCGCATAAGCAAGGGAGACACATAATTTGCAGGATACATGCTTTCTTCTAGAAGAAAGCACGAGCATGTACCGCAACTGTCTTTGGAATCATGAGCAATGCAATCCTCGTCCGTGCCTAGCAATGCGCGAACCGCCATCTTTCGTGGATCGGCCTGTAGTAATCTGAAATCTCGTTGTTGACCTTCATCCATGATTCGCAGGATATCATGTGAAAAAGAGGGTAATCTGAATTTCGCACTGGTGATGCATTCTAAATTCATGCTGATTTGTTGACTGAAGCTCATCCTTATCACGGAGATTTATTATATTGGAACTGAGAATATCTTGAAGATTTCTGGAGCAGACCGATGTTAAGGATATTTGTGTGTAATATTGTGTGTTTCTTCTTATGCACATGAGCCACCAGCATTTTTTTCCAGTAGTTTGGGACTCTGAACTGGAAGAGAGCTTCATGATAAATAGAAGACAAGAGCCAATCTCTGTAAAACATGCTGCGTCTGACTGGTGCCTTACGATCCAGCTGCACGCCACACAATACAATGATGCGGGTTGCCGCCCTATCAAGATCTCTGCAAGTCGACACAGCTTATGTTGCCTGTGGCAGCCGCTGTAGTATTGAGAGAGGGGGGGGGGGGGGGGGTTACGCACCCACCAGACATAGTCGGCACTAACTTGCGTCCACGAGCCACGTGACATTCGACAACTTCCGATTACTCCTCCGCCGGGCGACCTTCATAGAACACCGCCCTACAACCCGCCAGCCACCCAGTGCGAATACCGGTCCAGACCTCGAGGCCTCTAGTCGCCAGAGCACAGCGCTCGCTAATGAAAACAGACACATCGCGAGTCCCACGAGTACAGACTCTACCTGCGGCAGTATTTCCTCGATAGTGATCAACAGTGTACTCTGCTTGTACATTCAACGACTGTTATCGTGTTTTTGACAAACCTTTATTATATCTAGCTGCTAGGTAGTTCGCACAGTAGAGGTGTGTGCCAGCAGTTGCAGGAAGTGTATTTTGATGAAATATGCTAATTCCTTCAGTACTTGGAAACATGATGTCCTCTTAAGGTGAGCCCTTAGTTAGAGGGACTTCCTTTAAGCAGGTATACCTATTAGCTGACTTCAGTCTAAAGAAGGTGCAGGTCTAACACCAACTACTGCAGGAATTTTTCCATGAGTGGTCCCACCACCACCCACTACACTGTCACCTGTAGGCTTTGCCAGCCTCTCCTTCCTATACCTATTGAGGTGCAGACCCTGCCTAGTGAAACCTGATCTACCTATAGACCCAACTGGCACCACTGAAATGTGTCCGTGCCTTCTGCCGTCAGTGCCCTCTCCAGCCCCGTGTTAACGCGCCTAACAGTCGTGTTAAGATGAGGCCGATCATGACGCAGAAACAGTTGCACGAAATGCACATTAGTGCCATCAGTTTGAGTAGCTATCTTTATCAGGTCAGCACCTAAATCAAATTCCCTGTCGCTATCAAGACTGTTCCCTGCTCCACCCACTATCGCTACCTGATGCTCCTTCGTATAATTCCTGCATAACTCCCCTATGCTGTGAGTCACCTGAGCCAACACTGCACTAAGCTTCACAATACTGTCTATTTCTGAGCATTTCTGGTGAACTAAATAAAAATTTAGTTTCTACAGGAAATCATACAACTTTCTTGGCAAATGCATTTCCGAAATTGATGACTGAAATACTCCTCTGTGATACAGACAAGGGGGATATTGAGTCACTAATTAAGTCACTGAAGACTAAGAACTCTCATCGATGTAATGGACTGCCTAGCAGGATAATAAAATACTCTACTGCACATGTTAGCATTGTATTTAGCCATATTTGTAATTTTTCGTTTAGGAGTGGCAGTTTCCTGGACGATTAAAGTATCCAGTAGTAAAGCCGCTTTATAAAAAGGAAGAAAAGGATAATGTAGATAATTTTATGCCTATTTCTATGCCATCAGTGTTTGCTAAAGTTATTGAAAAGGCTGTGTATGTAAGGACAGTTGATGATTTTATATCACACAATTTGCTATCAAATGTACAGTTCGGCTTTAGAAGTCCTTTAACAACTGAAAATGCTATATTCTCTTTTCTCTGTGAGGTACTGGATGTGTTAAACAAAAGGTTTCAAACGCTAGGCATATTTTTTGATTTAACTAAGGTGTTTGATTGTGTTGATCACAAAATATTGCTCCAGTAGTTGGACCATTACGGAGGAGTAACTCATAACTGGTTCACCTCTTACTTTAGCAACTGACAGCAAAAGGCCATTATTCACAATGTTGTGAATGGCTGCGATGTGGGGTGTGAGTGGGGTACAGTCAAGTGGGGGGTGCCCCAGGAATCAGTGTTAGGGGCACATCTGTTCCTTACTTTTATAAATGATATGTCCTCCAGTATTACAGGTAACTCTAAAATACGAGGGTCAGTCAAAAAGTAATGCCTCCTTTTTTTTTTCTACGTTTAATTGTCAGGAAATTTAAATGCAATTACATAGGTTGAAAACCACAACATTGAGGATCATTTTGTCATTTTTCAATGTAATCTCCGCCCATCTGTACAGTTTTGGTCCATCTTTGAACAAGGGCATGTATCCCAGTACGGTAAAAATCACAGCTCTGCTTCCTAAGCCATTGACGCACGGATGTTTTGACGGCCTCCTCATCTTCAAAATGAATCCGACGATGAGCTTCTTTTAGTGGCCCGAACAGATGGAAGTCTGATGGTGCCAGGTCAGGGCTGTATGGGGGATGAGGCAAAACTTCCCATCCAATTTTGACAATCTCGTCAGAGGTGTGACGACTGGTGTGTGGTCTTGCATTGTCATGCAAAAGAAGAACATCTGCCATTGATTTTGTTGGGCGAATTCGCTGAAGATGTGCTTTAAGTTTTTTGAGGGTTGTGACGTATTGAACAGAATTTATTATGCATCCCTGCTCCAAAAAATCAACCAGAATCACACCCTCTGTATCCCAGAAAACTGTTGCCATAACTTTCCCTGCCGATCGCACAGTTTTGAATTTTTTCTTCCTCGGCGAGCTTGTGTGACGCCACTCCATTGACTGCCTCTTTGATTCGGGTTCAAAAAAATGCACCCATGTTTCGTCCCCAGTCACAATTTTTTTCAGAAACTCATCTCCCTCCAAACGGAAGCGCTGCAAGTGTTGGGAGGCTATTGTTTTCCTTGCCTCTTTATTCTGATCGGTTAACATTCTTGGAACCCACCGTGCACAAACTTTTGAGTACCCCAATTGTTTAATAATCGTGATCACACTGCCTTTACTAAGAGAAATAATGCGACACACTTCATCTGCAGTCACCCGACGGTCACCACGAATGATGTCATCAACTTGCTGAATGTTGTGTGGAGTCACTGCACTCACCGGCCTGCCGCTCCGCTTTTCGTCAGTCACCGGTGTTTGCCCTTCAGCTTCCTTACAACGACGAACCCATCGTCTAACAGTGCTGACATCCACTGTCACAACATCATACACCTTCTTCAGTCTTTCATGAATGCGTATGGGCGTTTCACCTTCTGCATTCAAGAATTCAATCACACAACGCTGTCTCAAACGAACATCGATGTCGGCCATCTTACAAACTTCTGCTGTGCTGCCACCTGTTGACACAGAAAGTTACTACTGCAGTGGATTGCAGAAGAAGGTTTGAGGAATGGCGCCAAATTCAAATTTTTCACTTAACTTAATTTTTTTAAGTAGAAAAAAAATGGGAGGCATTACTTTTTGACCGACCCTCGTATTTCTGTTTGCTGATGACACTAGCTTGGTAGTAAAGGATGGGATGTTGTGTGCAACATTGGTCCGGTTTCAAATAGTGCAGTTCATGACCTAAGTTCATGGCTTGTAGAAAATAAACTAACGCTAAATAACAGTAAGACTCAGATTTTACGGTTTCTAACATACAATTCAGCAAAACCTGATATTTTAATTTCACAGAATGGGCATATGATTAGTGAAACTGAAGAGTTCATATTTCTAGGTGTTCAGATAGATAGTAAACTGTCGTGGAAAGCCCATATTCAGGGTCTTGTTCAAAGACTTAATGCTATAATTTTTACTATTCGACCGGTATCTGAAGTGAGTGATCGTTCGACACGAAAATTAGTCTACTTTGCTTATTTTCATTCGCTTATGTCGTATGGTATTATATTTTGGTGTGACTCTTCCCATTCTAAAAGGATATTTTTGGCTCAGACATGGGAAGTTTGGGCAATAAGTGGTGTAAGTTCACAAACCTCTTGTCGACCCCTGTTCATGAGTCTGTGTATTTTTGACATTTGCCACTTAATATATATACATTTCTTCTTAACAATATTGCTTATTCCCACGAATAAGCAGCTTTCACTCAGTTAATACTCGGCGAAATCCAACCTGCGTTTGAATCGGACTTCCTTAATTCTTGTGCAGAAAGGTGTGCAGTAAACTGCTGCATCCATTGCCAATAAGCTACCACTCAAATTCAAAAATCTTAACAGTAATCCAACCGCTTTCAAATCACGCCTTCTATTCTATCGAGGAGGTCCTTGAAAAATTAAGCTTATTCTTGTTGTATTGTTGATTGCGTTTAATTAAATTTATGGATTGACTTTTTCAGGTTCATAAACATTTTATTTTTATCTGTTATTACTATTATGTTGTAATTTCATGTACTGACATGTTCCATTCCGACCGTTGTGGCCGAGCGGTTCTAAGCGCTTCAGTCCGGAATCGCGCTGCTGCAACGGTCGCAGGTTCGAATCCTGCCTCGGGCATGGCTGTGTGTGATTTCCTTAGGTTAGTTAGGTTTAAGTAGTTCTAAGTCTAGGGGACTGATGACTTCAGATGTTAAGTCCCATAGTGCTTAGAGCCATTTGCATGTTCCATGATCTTGGAGATATGCTCCTCAATTTGGTCCTAAAGAACGTGATGTGTAAATAAATAAATAGAAATCTTTAAGCTGCTTTTAATCGAAAGCTATTACAGTTGCTAATGTTATCATCATCTACTTTCACTATGGTAATAAAGTTCTGTTGTTCTTGGCTAAAGTTATGTTGTTCTTGGCTAAAGTTCTGTTGTTCTTGGCTAAGTGACACCTTTCTCTACTTGTGCATGCATCACCCACGTTGGGCTACTACAGTAGCGACGAGGGTAAACTTTACATGACTCCATTGCCAATGGAACTTCATTCCATTCCCGTGTCTTGTGCTCAGCTAGGTAGCCTTCTTCTATGCATTCATCTCTGTGCACACGTTATTTTGATGGTTCTACTTCATGTTCAGTCAACATTATTACTGTTTCCTCTGGCTTGCTTTTGACTGCACGTTTTTATCTCTCACGTTCTGTAGTTTTAGGTCGCATGCCTACCTGTTTTGCCTTGTCTCTGTCTCGTGTCAGCGCAGCTTTATTTCTTAGTTCTAGTGTTTTTCTGCTAGTGCCATTTCACTGCACCCGTCCCCTTCTCTCACTTCATGTCAGCGTCTCTCACGTGAGAAATTTCTCTTATGTAGCTTTTCCAGTGACGGAATCAACAGTTGCTTCGTTTGATTTGGGGTACCACAAACTTGGCATAACACTGATTGCTGGCGAGGCCCCACATGCTGCAGATATGGCAGCACAGCTTCTGCATTATGCACAGCATTTCCTGCATACCTCAGAGCTTCTTCGACGGCTCCTCCCCTCCTCCCCAATCAGTACAAGACTCCACATCAGCGTTACCACTTCCTACCGACTTAGAAAAAGCCTTAGGTTCATGACCCACCTTCGTGGCTGCACTGAACCACCTTCTTCATGTGTCATCCTGATGTTTCTCTCCAGTCCGCATGCAGTCCCCTGGCTTCTGGACACTCTGCCTTTTGCACGCTCACTCACAGTGCTGCTGCCTCTCTCATCCAACACTCCCTGTTCCAGTGCCCCTGTTCGAGTGCCTCGGGTTGCGACACCTCCTACTTAAGCACCAAGGGCGCCGCCTATTCCCGCACTGCCGGCACACTTGCCATAGTACTCAGTACGTCTTCGAGTTCTAGCGCCATCAGAGCTCTCAGTGCTGGCCCTGCTGTCATTACTGACTCCATCACCACACCACCAGCCACTTCGTGGCTGACTCATGGAGTCTCACCTCTTGCTACATCTCGAATAATTCTGCACATCACTGATTCTTCAAACCCACCTCCAGTGTCCTCCTTCCACTCCCTGGCCTCATCCCATCTCGGTGTGGTTCTCACCCACTTCCCACTCTCGCCTTCTTCTCCAAAATGCAACTCCAACTCCACGACGCACTTTCCACCGTCCGTAGAGCCCTTCCAGGCGCCCCTCCGCCTGGTCGCCACCCTTCGAGGTCTATCATTGTGGTCGTCTCTTATAGCCTAATGGACTTCTGTGCAGCTCCTTTTTCTGGTCTTGGAAGTTTCACCACAAGGCTCAGCTGTGCCTGGTCTCTCCACCTTCGGCAACCTAGTTGTCCTTTCTCGACAATCGCCCTGCATGTGTCTCAACCTTCATGGTGTACTCCCTTGCTCGTCAACCCCCCCCCCCCCCCAACCCCTATCTGCCTGGGAGCTGCCCTACATCTATATCTACATCTAAATTTATAATCCGCAAGCCACCAAACGGTGTGTGGCGGAGGGCACTTTCTGTGCCTATGTGCGACTGTCATTACCTCCCTTTCCTGTTCCACTTGCATATGGTTTGCGGGAAGAACGACTGCCGGAAAGCCTCCATGCGCGCTCGAATCTCTCTAATTTTACATTCGTGATCTCCTCGGGAGGTATAAGTAGGGGGAAGCAATATATTCGATACCTCATCCAGAAACGCACCCTCTCGAAACCTGGACAGCAAGCTACACCGCGATGCCACTTGAGTTTGCTAAACATCTTCGTAACGCTGTCACGCTTACCAAATAACCCTGTGACGAAACGCGCCACTCTTCTTTGGATCTTCTCTATCTCCTCTGTCAACCCGACCTGGTACAGATCCCACACTGATGAGCAGTACTAAAGTATAGGTCGATGAGTGTTTTGTAAGCCACCTATTTTGTTGATAGACTACATTTTCTAAGGACTCTCCAAATAAATCTCAGCCTGGCACCCGCCTTACCAACAGTTAATTTTATATGATCATTCCACTTCAAACAGCTCCGCACGCATACTCCCAGATATTTTACAGAAGTAACTGCTACCAGTGTTTGTTCTGCTATCATATAATCATACAATAAACGATCCTTCTTTCTATGTATTCGTAATACATTACATTTGTCTATGTAAGGGTCAGTTGCCACTCCCTGCACCAAGTACCTATCCGATGCAGATCTTCCTGCATTTCGCTGCAATTTTCTAATGCTGCAACTTCTCTGTATACTACAGCATCATCCGCAAAAAGCCGCATGGAACTTCTGACACTATCTACTAGGTCATTTATATATATTGTGAAAAGCAATGGTCCCATAACACTCCCCTGTGGTACGCCAGAGGTTCCTTTAACGTCTGTAGACGTCTCTCCATTGAGAATAACATGCTGTGTTCTGTATGCTAAAAACTCTTCAATTCAGCCACACAGCTGGTCTGATATTCCATAGGATCTTACTTTGTTTATCAGGCGACAGAGCGGAACTGTATCGAACGCCTTCCAGAAGTCAAGAAAAATGGCATCTACCTGCAAGCCTGTATCTAATATTTCTGGGTCTCATGAACAAATAAAGCAAGTTGGATCTTACACGATTGGTGTTTCCGGAATCCATGTTGATTCCTAGAGAGTAGATTCTGGGTTTCCGGAAATGACATGAAACGCGAGCAAAAAACATGTTCTAAAATTCTACAACAGATCGATGTTATAGATATAGGCCTGTAGTTTTGCACATCTGCTCGATGACCCTTCTTGAAAACTGGAACTATCTGTGCTCCTTTCCATTCATTTGGAACCTTCCGTTCCTCTAGAGACTTGCGGTACATGGCTGTTAGAAGGGGGGCAAGTTCTTTCGCGTACTCTGTGTAGAATCGAATTGGTATCCCGTCAGGTCCTTTGGACTTTCCTCTGTTGAGTGATTTCAGTTGCTTTTCTATTCCTTTGACACTTATTTCGATGTCAGCCATTTTTGCGTTCGTGCGAGGATTTAGAAAAGGAACTGCAGTGCGGTCTTCCTCTGTGAAATAGCTTTGGAAAAAGGTGTTTAGTATTTCAGCTTTACACATGTCAATCCTCTGCTTCAACGCCATCATCATCCCAGAGTATCTGGATATGCTGTTTCGATCCACTTACTAATTTAACTTAAGACCAGAACTTCCTAGTATTTTCTGTCAAGTCGGTACATGGAATTTTACTTTCGAATTCACTGACCGCTTCATGCATATCCCTCCTTATGCTAACTTTGACATCGTTTAGCTTCTGTTTGTTTGAGAGGTTTTGGCTGCGTTTAAACTTGCAGTGAAGCTCCTTTTGCTGCATCCGTTTTCGCACCTGATGCTATTTACTCCTTTTGCCAGAAGCCCACAGCCATTGTCTGATTTCCTTCTGTGGGTGGCTAAATGCCCAGAGCTCCTCTTACTGCTGGGCACAAGACATCTGATGATCTCCAGAAGTGTTTTGGTTGCATTGTCATGTCTGGACCCAGTTACCAGTGTGTCCTATCCAGCCTTTGTGCCTGGCTGGCCCCATCAGCACTTCTGTGCCTTAACAGCCGCCTTTGTTTCAAGTTTTTGTCTCCTAGCAGCCACTGGCGCCCTGTTCCAGCGCCATCATCACTATCATTGCTGGCGGCCCCAGTGTCTTCCTATTCTCCATCACCACCAGCAACCATCACACTGCCTGCCCACACACCACAGTTCCACGTTCTGCTGGCCCACACCCTGCTGTCCTGTGTGCCTCTGGCCTGCACAAAGCCAGCCCACATATCTCTGATCTCCATGCCTCCAGCCTGTATGCCTCCATTCTGAATGCCTCTGGCCCACACTCCTCCATCCCACATACTACTGGTCCACACATGGCTGGCCATTGCACTGCTGACCTGCACACCATTGGCCCACACGCTGTCAGCCCACATAACACCAGTCTGCAAACTGCTGGCCCACACGGTGCATGCCAAAATGCTTCTGGTCTGCATGCCATCTGCCCATATGCCAACAACCCACTCACCATCCTCCACCATCAGTCCATCCCTGGTGTTTCCTGTACTATCAGGTCCAGTCTCCTGCATACTGACACTTTCTCGGTCCAAAGGTGCCACGTCTGCTTCAATGGGATGGCACTGCCATCCCTTCTGTGGAGAGGAGGAGAGTTGCAAAAAGGGGTTCTGTATCTTTGGCTGTCGTCCTCGCCACAGGTACTTTATATAAAGTATCCCCTGCCACCTCTGCTCCTCTCCTTGTCTCCTCCAGACCTGTATCCCTTTGTTCCGGCGTCCTTCTTGCCTGTTGTCAGTGTTCTGCCCATGCCCTCAGGGCCCTACTTCCTTCCTGGTCTGCTTCTCTTTGTAGTGTGACTCCTGCATGTCTCATGCATTGGGTCTCTTCTCCAACAGGCACCTTTGCGACCTACCATGTGCCTTCATCTGGATCTCACTCTGTGACGTTTTACCCTGATCATGGGTTCTGGATATTTCTGTTCTTCTGTTCAGGGCACCCCATCCAGGTCTTTAGTTGGTCTTTGCTTGCGCTCCTGTCCTCCACTCACGAAAGTTTCGCTGCAAGCCTGTCGCACTACCTTCAGCAGCCCAGTAGCTTTCCTCAATGACGACCCTGCCTAATTGTGCCTTTCTCCTCAGGTCTGCTTTTCCCAGATGGCTCTGCCATCCCCTCTGTGGAGAGGAGTGGTGCAGGGGAGAGGGGTGTCGTATCTTAGTTGTCATTCCTGTTGCAGCCACTGTCTCATAGCGAGATGGCTCCACCAGCTCCTCCGTGGGAGGAGGTCTGCCTCGTCCTCGGCTATAATCTGCAGTAAAGCTGCTGTCCGTGCAGCAAGATGGTTCCGCCACCTTCTCTGAAGGGAAAAAATGTTGCTTCTGGTAGGTGCCATGCAATCCAGCCGCACTCTACAGGTCAAAGTGCTCTGATGTGCTGCCCTTCAAGATGCAGCTCATCGCACCTGCACCAGTTGCTGCATTACTGAGGATGCCACTAGAGCTGGATAGAGCCGGCACTACCTTGCGTCCACGGGACACGTGACACTAGAAAATTTCCCAGTTTTCTTCCACCTGGTGGCCTTTCAGTGGCGCTCTAGGATTTTGGTTTGGAAGGGGCTTCACTTTGGAAGGGGCTGACCGCTGCTGATGGTAGGCATTACAAAGTAAACACGAAAAAAACCACAGAACTTTATTTTGCTCATTTAACGCATGCACAGGATAGAGTAGTATAGAGAGCTGCATCAAACCAGTCTCTGGACTGAATATCACAGCAACAACAACAACAACAACAACACATAGTGAGTCTCATCGGACAAGTTTTAGAAAATTCTTTAATGACAGCTAATTAGAATGAATCTACATCATAGAATCCCTGCAACAATTGTGACACGTCCAAACACATCCATAGCCACTAGTAAAGGCGACAGTCCATTTCAACAACTTCTATGAAGCTTTCCACACAAAATACCACCAAGTACAGAGTTAGCCAGTGAAACGGGAAGATTTAAATAAGTAACTAATTCTTTAAGATTTTTTTTATTTAATGGTTATAAATATAAAGTACAAAGGTAGCCATTTACTGTACAATAGGTGAAAAAATTATTTTTTTAATATAACATCTGCCAGATGTCCTCCATTGGAATCTATGCACTTCTGCAGCCGGGCCTGGATGTTTCCCATGACATTTTGCAGCATATTGACTGGTATTCCTTCAATTTCGTTCCGAATTCGTTGTTTTAGGGCTGGGATAGTTCTGGGTGGATCGTTCTGAAAAACTCTTGTTTTGAAGTAACCCCATAGAAAAAAGTCGCAGGTTGTCAAATCTGGAGAGCGAGGGGGAATGATGCTGCCTGGAAACAAAGCATTCACACCATTCATGGCAATTCTCGCAGTGTGGCTTGTTGCCCCATCTTGTTGGAACATTGTGTGTTCTTTCACTGGAAAACGGCCGAGTTCTGGCGTAAGAAAGTTTTGGATCATTGCAACGTAATGCACAGAGTTAACAGTCACAGCAGTTCCATTGATATCCTCAAAGAAAATTGGGCCTATGATTCCTCTTGCCGACATTGCGCACCAAACCATCACTTTTTGAGCATGAAGAGGCGTTTCATGAAGCGTGCCAGGGTTTTCCTCCAACCAGTATCTGAAGTTTTGTTTATTAACAAAACCAGAGAGGTGAAATGCGCCTCATCACTCATCCACAAGTGGTTTACTTGGTCGTCATTTTCTTCAAGTCTTATGGCCATTTCCTCACAAAATTGTAATCGTTTCTGATTGTCACTTGGGTTTGATAGATTGCACAATCTGTATTTTGTATGGGTGAAAACGTAAATCTTGACGAAGAATCCTTCTCACCGAAGTGTTACTTATTCCAAGACGTAGAGCATGTTGTTTGGCAGATCGGTGTGGGCTTCTGAGCATTGCCTGTTGAACAGCAGCGATGTTTTGAGGGGTTCAAACGGTTTTTGCACCCCCCACTTCGTTTTTTAGACGTTGATCCAGTTTGTTCAAGATTGTTTATCCACGAACGAATTCCGTTATCCGAGGGAGCAGGCCTGTTGCGCGGTATGTTGAAATGGCGTCGAAAAACACCTGGCGTTTTCACCAGACTCTCACCATTCATATTATACTATACGTTTAAACCGCGTTGCCGCGATGTTCACCTATCTAATGATCCATCGCAACTAAATGGCGGGACATGCAGGTAGAACGGAGTCAGCCACCATTACCCCCACCACTCACATTCGAGCTGTCAAGGCCATCTCCAATCTGCCCCTTTCACTAGCTAACCCTGTATAACCCGTGATGAAGCACGGAATTTAGCACTGTAATACATTTGAGCAAATTCTGCCAGATATATCTTGGTGAATATACAGGGCAGCCAAACCGTTCAACCTGTCTTCGAACATTGTCATACAAAGGTACGTTTTTGGTTCTTTAAGAGAAGATAAGCTGCACTCCACGCTACGAGTGGATACTGATAATGTAGCAATAATTTGTAAAATACTTTTTAACTTTGGGAAAAACTCATTTGTTTCTCAATGCTCCTCTGCTGCTATTTGGGGAGATGTTCCCTGTCTCTCCAGAACTCCTTCCAAAGAGTTATTTCTCCTGATAACGAGAGAGGTTGAGGCAAGTTGCTACTGTACACACCTGCAGGTGACACTACTGAGTTCAGATTTTCTGTTCTTACGATGGTGTTTGGTATAAGGATGAACATGTTGAGAACTGAAAAGTGCTCTGTTCTCGAGCAACGACTCCTGAACTGTCCCAATACAAAATCTATGACAGGAAAGAATGATCTGATCGCTTAATGCAGCACCAGTCAAGTCAGTTGCAGATAAAAAGTATATTAACTCTTTGTGTGCTGCAGTCTTCTGTATATGCAAATACCTGTTACATACAGTGAGTTTTTCTGTACCACTAGTGTCGCTAGTTTCGTCGCCAGGGACAGCATAATGTTTTGCTTGTTTTTCTTTTTTCTGGTGCCTTTTTGAAAGAATGACAACTATCAAGATGAGATGTTTTGCTCAATTATGTAGCAGTTTTTGACGCTGTCTCCAAACGATTCTGGAGAGATGAATCATTTGAGTCAATGCGAAATTTTAAAAGTTCTCGAAATTTTCCTTGGTCGATTTCCTCACTCATTGTACCGTAATCTCGGTATCCTCTTTAAGGAACATTTTCACGACCACATAATATGGTCTTATTTACTATAGAAATCAGCCACTGTCTATGTGATTTAATTATTTTCAGTTTCTCAGTTACAATTAAAACATTGACAGCCTTTTCAGGGTTTTCATAACAGCTTTTGAATTATGTACTTTATAACACCGCCGTCTTGTGATAATCGGTAGCAGAATGATTTCTGAAGATTTCCGACTCTTTTTTTTTTAATTTTTACAAAGTGGGCGAGTGACTAAAGATCCTAGAGGTTCAGAATGCTTGCCCCCACCATCTACACCAGAAAACAGCATACACCTCTCAGTTGCTGGCTATAAACTACCCAAGAGTATTCGTTAAGCTAATCAAATCGAAACTTTCTTTATTGTCAAACCTCTCTCTGCAGGCCGTTGTGGCCGAGCGGTTCTAGGCGCTTCAGTCCGGAACCGCGCGACTGCTACTGTCGCAGGTTCGAATCCTGCCTTGGGCATGGATGTGGGTGATCTCCTTAGGTTAGTTAGGTTTAAGTAGTTGTAAGTTCTAAGGGACTGATGACCTCAGATGTAAGTCCCATAGTGCTCAGAGCCATTTGAACCTCTGTGTGCTCTGGATGTTCATAATTGCTTGGTGATTCTGAAGACATCGCCAGATGTTCAAACTTTTCCTTGTCACTGAGTACTTTTCCTATTACACTGGAGTGCCAAAGATACTGGCATAGGCATGCGAATTCAAATGCAGACATATGTAAAAAGGCATAATACGGCGCTGCGGTCGGCAACGCCTGTGTAAGACAAGTGTCTGGCGCAGTTGTTAGATCTGTTACTGTTGCTACAATGCCAATTTATCAACATTTAAGTGAGTTTGAACGTGTTGTTATAGTCAGCGCACGAGCGATCGTACACACCATCTCCGAGGTAGCAATCAAGTGAGGAATTTCCCGTACGACCATTTCACAAATGTACCATGAATATCAGGAATCCGGTAAAACGTCAAAATCCGACATCGCTGCTATCAGAAAAAGATCCTGCAAGAACGGGACCAACGGAGACTGAAGAAAATCGATCAGCGTGACAGAAGTGCAACGCTTCCACATATTTCTGCAGATTTCAATGCTGAGCCATCAACAAGTGTCAGCGTATGAACCATTCAACGAAACATCACCAATATGGGCTTTCGGAGCCGGAGGCCCACTCGTTTGCCCTAGATGACTGCACGACTCAAAGCTATACGCCTCGCCAGGACCTGTCAATACCGACATTGGACTGTTGATGGTTGGAAACATGTTGCCTGGTCAGATGAGTCTCGTTTCAAATTGTATCGAGATGATGGACGTGTACTAGTATGTAGACAATCTCATGAATCCATGGACCCGCCCTAACCGCCGTCTGCTTCACGTCTGCTGTGCAGCGAGCTACCTTAATTTAAGTATTATCTGTATTTTTCTTACTTGTCACTTCTTCTTCTGCGTGTTTTTGCTTTTAGGAAGCTTTAATAGTCGAGTGCTATTAAGTGTTCCACAGATCTCGTGTTTGTTTTGAATACAGTCAGAGAGTCCCTTTAGTCAGCCATAGTGCTAGTAGTGCTAGTGTTTGTTTTCAATACCGTCCAGAGACAGGAAGTGCTATTTTCCTTGTTTCTACAAGAAGTGGTTAGCAATCACAGTTTAGTCAATAATCAACCGCCTTTAGTGAATTAGCAGTCTAGTTAAAAGTTGATTAACACTCTATAGTAAATTGATTTCTTAGGATGGATAGGATGTGTGGCTGCTGTGTACGGACGCAGGAGGAGCTGGCCACTCTTCGCGAACAGCTGAGCGTGTTGATGGCCGCGGTCAGCCGTCTTCAGGCTGCTGCCTCGGAGTGTAGCGGCAGTGGGGAGTCTGGTGCGTCGCATGGTGCACCCCAGGTGTTAGATGCTTCACCCACTGTCCCTGCTGTCGAGACATCTTCGCGGGTACCGGGCGCGGTTGGGCCACCCTCTCCCCAAGGGGAGTGGCGGGTTCAGCGGCGTTCGCGGCTCACGAGGCGGAGGGTCAATGTGGAGGCTGGCCGTGTGGCATCGCCCGCTCTGCCTGTGAGTGGAAATGTGGCTGCTCCTTCAGCAAGGTCCGAGCACGCACACGGGGGGAGGGGTTTATTAGTTATTGGGAGCTCCAACGTTAGGCGGGTGATGGAGCCCCTTAGGGAAATAGCGGAAAGGTCGGGGAAGAAGGCCAGTGTTCACTCTGTCTGCTTGCCGGGGGGTCTCATCCGAGATGTGGAGGAGGCCCTACCGGCGGCGATAGATAGCACTGGGTGCACCCGACTACAAATTGTTGCTCATGTCGGCACCAATGACTCCTGCCGTCTGGGTTCAGAGGTCATCCTCAGTTCGTACAGGCGGTTGGCGGAGTTGGTGAAGGCGGAAAGCCTCGCTCGCGGGGTGGAATCAGAGCTAACTATTTGTAGTATCGTTCCCAGAACCGATCGCGGTCCTCTGGTTTGGAGCCGAGTGGAAGGCTTAAACCAGAGGCTCAGACGATTCTGCGGAGAGCTGGGGTGCAAATTTCTCGACCTCCGCTATCGGGTGGAGAAATGTAGGGTCCCCCTGAATAGGTCAGGCGTGCACTACACGCCGGAAGCGGCTACGAGGGTAGCGGAGTACGTGTGGAGTGCACATGGGGTTTTTTTAGGTTAGAGAATTCCCTCCCTAGGCCCGACAAGACGCCTCCTGAGACGCGGCAAGGCAGGAGTAGGCAAAATGCAACAAGGAATAACAATATTAATGTGCTAATAGTAAACTGCAGGAGCGTCTATAGAAAGGTCCCAGAACTGCTCTCATTAATAAACGGTCACAACGCCCATATAGTACTAGGAACAGAAAGTTGGCTGAAACCAGACGTAAACAGTAATGAAATCCTAAACTCAGATTGGAATGTATACCGCAGAGATAGGCTGGACAGTGAAGGGGGAGGCGTGTTTATAGCGATAAGAAGTGCAATAGTATCGAAGGAAATTGACGGAGATTCGAATTGTGAAATGATTTGGGTGAAGGTCACGGTTAAAGCAGGCTCAGACATGGTAATTGGATGTCTCTATAGGCCCCCGGGCTCAGCAGCTGTTGTGGCTCAGCACCTGAAGAATAATTTGGAAAATATTTCGAGTAGATTTCCCCACCATGTTATAGTTCTGGGTGGAGATTTTAATTTGCCGGATATAGACTGGGAGACTCAAACGTTCATAACGGGTGGCAGGGACAAAGAATCCAGTGAAATATTTTTAAGTGCTTTATCTGAAAACTACCTTGAGCAGTTAAACAGAAAAACGACTCGTGGCGATAATATATTAGACCTTCTGGTGACAAACAGACCCGAACTATTTGAATCAGTTAATGCAGAACAGGGAATCAGCGATCATAAAGCGGTTACTGCATCGATGATTTCAGCCGTAAATAGAAATATTAAAAAAGGTAGGAAGATTTCTCTGTTTAGCAAAAGTGACAAAAAGCAGATTACAGAGTACCTGACGGCTCAACACAAAAGTTTTGTCTCAAGTGCAGATAGTGTTGAGGATCAGTGGACAAAGTTCAAAACCATGGTACAATATGCGTTAGATGAGTATGTGCCAAGCAAGATCGTAAGAGATGGAAAAGAGCCTCCGTGGTACAACAACCGAGTTAGAAAACTGCTGCGGAAGCAAAGGGAACTTCACAGCAAACATAAACATAGCCAAAGCCTTGCAGACAAACAAAAATTACGCGAAGCGAAATGTAGTGTGAGGAGGGCTATGCGAGAGGCTTTCAATGAATTCGAAAGTAAAGTTCTATGTACTGACTTGGCAGAAAATCCTAAGAAATTTTGGTCCTATGTCAAAGCGGTAGGTGGATCAAAACAAAATGTCCAGACACTCTGTGACCAAAATGGTACTGAAACAGAGGATGACAGACTAAAGACCGAAATACTAAATGTCTTCTTCCAAAGCTGTTTCACAGAGGAAGACTGCACTGTGCTTCCTTCTCTAGATTGTCGTACAGTTGACAAAATGGTAGATATCGAAGTAGACGACAGAGGGATAGAGAAACAATTAAAATCGCTCAAAAGAGGAAAGGCCGCTGGTCCTGATGGGATACCAGTTCGATTTTACACAGAGTACGCAAAGGAACTTGCCCCCCTTCTTGCAGCGGTGTACCGTAGGTCTCTAGAAGAGCGAAGCGTTCCAAAGGATTGGAAAAGGGCACAGGTCATCCCCGTTCTCAAGAAGGGACGTCGAACAGATGTGCAGAACTATAGACCTATATCTCTAACGTCGATCAGTTGTAGAATTTTGGAACACGTATTATGTTCGAGTATAATGTCTTTTCTGGAGACTAGAAATCTACTCTGTAGGAATCAGCATGGGTTTCGAAAAAGACGATCGTGTGAAACCCAGCTCGCGCTATTCGTCCACGAGACTCAGAGGGCCTTAGACACGGGTTCACAGGTAGATGCCGTGTTTCTTGACTCCCGCAAGGCGTTTGACACAGTTCCCCACAGTCGTTTAATGAACAAAGTAAGAGCATACGGACTATCAGATCAATTGTGTGATTGGATTGAGGACTTCCTAGATAACAGAACGCAGCACGTCATTCTCAATGGAGAGAAGTCTTCCGAAGTAAGAGTGATTTCAGGTGTGCCGCAGGGGAGTGTCATAGGACCGTTGCTATTCACAATATACATAAATGACCTGGTGGATGACATCGGAAGTTCACTGAGGCTTTTTGCAGATGATGCTGTGGTGTATCGAGAGGTTGCAACAATGGAAAATTGTACTGAAATGTAGGAGGATCTGCAGCGAATTGACGCATGGTGCACGGAATGGCAATTGAATCTCAATGTAGCGAAGTGTAATGTGATGCGAATACATAGAAAGATAGGTCCCTTATCATTTAGCGACAAAATAGCAGGTCAGCAACTGGAAGCAGTTAATTCCATAAATTATCTGGGAGTACGCATTAGGAGTGATTTAAAATGGAATGATCATATAAAGTTGCTCGTCGGTAAAGCAGATGCCAGACTGAGATTCATTGGAAGAATCCTAAGGAAATGCAATCCGACAACTAAGGAAGTAGGTTACAGTACGCTTGTTCGCCCAATGCTTGAATACTGCTCAGCAGTGTGGGATCCGCACCAGGTAGGGTTGATAGAAGAGATAGAGAAGATCCAACGGAGAGCAGCGCGCTTCGTTACAGGATCATTTAGTAATTGCGAAAGCGTTACGGAGATGATAGATAAACTCCAGTGGAAGACTCTGCAGGAGAGACGCTCAGTAGCTCGGTACGGGCTTTTGTTAAAGTTTCGAGAACATACCTTCACCGAAGAGTCAAGCAGTATATTGCTCCCTCCTACGTATATCTCGCGAAGAGACCATGAGGATAAAATCAGAGAGATTAGGGCCCACACAGAAGCATACCGACAATCCTTCTTTCCACGTACAATACGAGACTGGAATAGAAGGGAGAACCGATAGAGGTACTCAGGGTACCCTCCGCCACACACCGTCAGGTGGCTTGCGGAGTACGGATGTAGATGTAGATGTAGACCCTCAATGTCAGCAGGGCACTGCTTAATCTGGTATGAGGCTTTATAATGGTGTGGGGCATGTGCAGTTGGAGTGACATGAGACCCCTGATACATCTAGGTACGAGTCTGACAGGCGACACGTACGTAAGCATCCTGACAGATCACCTGCATCCATTTATTCCATTGTGCATTCCGACAGACTTGGACAATTCCAGCAGCACAATGCGACACCCCAAACATCCAGCATTGCTACAGAGTGACTCCAGGAACACTCTTCTGAGTTTAAACTCTTCCGCTGACCCCCAGACTCCCCAGGCATGAACATTATTGAGCATGTCTAGGATGTCTTGCAACATGCTGCTCAGAAGAGATCTCCACCCCCTCGTACTCTTACGGATTTATGGGCAACCCTGCATGATTAATGGTGTCAGTTCCCTTCAGCACTACTTCAAACATTAGTCGAGTCCATGCCACATCATGTTGCGGCACTTATGCGTGCTGGCGGAGGCCCTATACGATATTAGGCAGATGTACCAGTTTGGGTCTGAGCACTATGGGACTTAACATCTGAGATCATCAGTCCCCCAGCACTTAGAACTACTTAAACCTAACTAACCTAAGGACATCACACACATCCATGACCGAGGCAGGATTCGAACCTGCGACAGTTCCAGACTGAAGCGCCTAGAACCGCTCGGCCACACCGGCCGGCGGTGTACTAGTTTGTTTGGCTCTTCAGTGTCCATAACAGATATGAAAACGATTTTCAGCAGTGGCTGTACAAGCCACTCCCGCTGGCGCTGGCTCCACCTATGTGTTGTTGTTGTTGTGGTCTTCAGTCCTGAGACTGGTTTGATGCAGCTCTCCATGCTACTCTATCCTGTGCAAGCTTCTTCGTCTCCCAGTACTTAATGCAACCTACATCCTTCTGAATCTGCTTAGTGTATTCATCTCTTGGTCTCCCTCTACGATTTTTACTCTCCACACTGCCCTCCAATGCTAAATTGGCGATCCCTCGATGTCTCTGAACATGTCCTACCAACCGATCCCTTCTTCTAGTCAAGCTGTGCCACAAGCTCCTCTTCTCCCCAATTCTACTCAATACCTCCTCAGTAGTTATGTGATCAACCCATCTAATCTTCAGCATTCTTCTGTAGCACCACATTTCGAAAGCTTCTACTCTCTTCTTGTGTAAGCTATTTATCGTCCATGTTTCACTTCCATACATGGCTACACTCCATACAAATACTTTCAGAAACGACTTCCTGACACTTAAATCCATACTCGATGTTAACAAATTTCTCTTCTTAAGAAACGCTTTCCTTGCCATTGCCAGTTTACATTTTATATCGTGTCTACTTCGACCATCATCAGTTATTTTGCTCCCGAAATAGCAAAACTCCTTTACTACTTTAAGTGTCTTATTTCCTAATCTAATTCCCTCAGCATCACCCGACTTAATTCGACTACATTCCATTATCCATACCCTCCTTTCAAGACACCTCTGTAACAAAAGCAAAGAAAAACGTTCGGTCATTAAAACGCATTTTTGAATTTACGATTCTCACAGAATTTTTGACGGACTTTCCTAATGTTTGGTGTCCTAAGCTCTCACTCGGCGCGTATTTTGTCCACTGTTACAACATAACTGTATCCATGTCGGAGGCTACACTGCAATGAACAATGAGACTGTACATGATCAAAAGATCACTTCTGCGAGATGCTTCTGGGTTGCAACAAGCTCACTCCACATGAGAGGGCTTCAGCGGTAGGCGCAAAAACACCGTTAAAGGAACTCCTTACCTTGCTGTCCAGTGTCAGTGATCTAATTTCAAAACTTACACTGGAGGAAGAGCAGAAGGTGTACATCCTCACGGACAACAGGGCTCAACCCCGCTCGCATTTGAGACACTGCCGCCGCACTTGCTGTGGTTCAAGGGCACCTACGCCAAATCGGAGATGACGTCACGCCCAGTATGACCTTGGACGCAACAGAATGCCAGCCCGGACTGCCGTGCCTAGTACAGCATGACATTACACATCATATTCCAACTACAGGAGGACCACTGGTTGCTTACAAGGCCAATCGGTTAACTTCTGATATGTATTCTGTGGCAAAGAAAGAGTTTGAAGGGTTGTTGGCAATGGCGGTCTTCCCTGCGTCTAGTTCAAAAGAAAGAAGCTTCATGGCGTCTATGTGGGGACTATCATGACGTAAATGTTCTCACCACCATCGATCGCTATTGTGTGCCCACCCTCACACTGTTTTATGGCCACTGTGACAGATTTCCAAATGGACTTCTTGTAGCCTACCACCAAATTCCAGCACTACCAGAGGATGTACAAAGGACAGCAGTAATTATGCTTTTTTGCCTTTTTGAACCTGTACAGTCGCCATTCTGCCATAAGAATGCAGCAAAAACATGGCAACGTTCCATTTGCGAGGTCTTCCGTGGCCTGAATCTCTGTTTGATGCACCTTGACAACATGTTGAATTTTTTCGCATCTGTTGCCGAGCACGAAATTCATCTGCAGACTGTTTTTAAAAGACTTTCCGATTATACATCGAAGATAAACAGTGACAAGTGTGTGTTTCACAAACAGGCAGTGGACTGTAGGGACAACGAGTGCCTTCTGAAGGTATTAAGCCTTTGCAGTCTAAGGTGGACTTGCTTCAGTCGATTTCCTTCCCCAAAACAAATCAGCAATTGCATCGTTTCTTAGGCAAGGCTAATTTCTACGGGCGCCACCTGCACGTGCAGTGTTGGTCCAGGCACTGCTCACAGTTGCACTTTGCAGCATAACAGCTGTCGTGTAGACACCTGAAATGCTGCATGCTTTTTACAGAGTCGATCCTCCTTGAGATAGGCAGAATTTCTTGCTGACCCTCTGCCTGCGCTGTTGCTAGCTGTGGTCGTCGACGTTAGCCAGACTGCTGTAGGACCCGTGCTGGAATAGAACGTCAAAGGTTCGTGTCAGCCCCCAGAGTTTTTTTAGTGTAGGTTGCCTCATGCACAGACAAAATGCACAGACTAAATGATATTATTAGCAATTAGACTTTTCCGACCACAAAGTGAGCCACGCCACTTCATTCTCCTTACAGATCGTGCACCTGTTTCTTTGACGTTAAACAACCCTCGCAGTTCCTTCTCTTCTCTTCACTTCCGCCATTCGAAATTCATCGTGCAATTCATTACTGATTTCCGTTACCTGCGAGGAGCCGACAACGTGGTTCCTGACTGTTTCACAAGAATCAATGTGCTCTCTGCAAGAGTGGATCTAACGCAGCTATCCACGACACAGGAATCATACAAGGACTTACGCAAGTTCCTTACGAAACAAAAGACAGGAATGCAGTTCAAGCAATTACCTATGGGCAACTTCCTCGTCTGGTGTGATGTTTCCCAAAGCCGACCCCGACCTTTCATACGTTTCCATTGTAGGAAACAGGTTTTTGACGCAATTCCTGTCTTCATATTCTGAAGCAAACCCGAATATTTGGTTGGTAAAAATGGAAATGCCATGTGGCTAGGGCCTCCCGTCGGGTAGACCGTTCTCCTGGTGCAAGTCTTTCGAGCTGACGCCACTTCGGCGACTTGCGTATCGATGGGGATGAAATGACGATGATAAGGACAACAAAACACCCAGTTCATGAGCGGAGAAAATCTCCGACCCAGCCGGAAATCGAACGTGAGGAGAGGGGCTGGTGTAATTGGCTAATACAAACCATACAAAAATTCACGGAAGTATGTTTTTTAACACAAACCTACGTTTTTAAAAATGGAACCACGTTAGTTTTGTTAGCACATCTGAACATATAAACAAATACGTAATCAGTGCCGTTTGTTGCATTGTAAAATGTTAATTACATCCGGAGATATTGTAACCTAAAGTTGACGCTTGAGTACCACTCCTCCGCTGTTCGATCGTGTGTATCGGAGAGCACCGAATTACGTAGGGATCCAAAGGGAACGGTGATGGACCTTAGGTACAGAGGAGACTGGGACAGCACATCACGTCCACATGCTAACACCTTTTTATTGGTCTTTTTCACTGACGCACATGTACGTTACCATGAGGGGCGTTTCAATTACGGAGTGGAATAGAGTGTGTCCCGACATGTCAGGCCAATAGATGTTCAATGTGGTGGCCATCATTTGCTGCACACAATTGCAATCTCTGGCGTAATGAACATCGTACACGCCGCAGTACATCTGGTGTAATGTCGCCGCAGGCTGCCACAATACGTTGTTTCATATCCTCTGGGGTTGTAGGCACATCACGGTTCACATTCTCCTTTAACGTACCCCACAGAAAGAAGTCCAGAGGTGTAAGGTCAGGACAACGACATTCATCAATTCTCTCATTGTTTTCCTCCCAACTGGTCATTGAAGAACAGGTTAGAATTTATGTGTGGCTACTTAGAGAATGAACCAACTGTAAGAATGCGATAGGTCATTCACGATTGTCACAGTGAAGGAGAATTTTATCATGCCTTCCTCTCAGCATATTTGTCTCAAGCTACTCAAGACCGAGTAAAACATAGCATCATAATGATGAAACATTTCGAAAAATCTGAATTCTCCAGTCTTGTGAAATATTTTGAAGACATGTTGCACAAGAATCAGTACCTGTCAAACCCATACAGCCCCTCAGAACTCATCCGCATTTTCTTAATCAAATTACCTGAATATTTACGACATATTATTTTGGCAGGACGTTGCAAAGACGACATTGAAGCTTCTCAGGGACTGTTACAAGAACTGGAAATTGACACTGACAATCGAAAACAGGAGCACAACAATTACAGGTCACATCTGTCACAATTCCGCGATGACAGAAATAATACACGACAAGGCCATTCTTACAACGTAAATCGTGACCAAAACAGACACCACCCGTATGACAACCGTTGGCGGAGTAGTAATAATTACAGGGAAAGGTCGCCTCTCCGCGGTAATGACTATCACAGAGGCAACCGTAGAAACAGACCATATGGGAATCAAAATAATTATTATCAAGGGAGACAGAATAACTTCTAACGCAACGGTCCACCACGCAGTTACGATTCCGGGAGAAATTCTCCACCACATGACCGACAAACAAGAAACTATGTAAACTACCGACATGACGACAGACGATATAATCGTAACGACAGACCTGAATCGCATCAGAACTGGCGAGCTTCAATCAGGGCAGGGCCCTCTCGGCAAGGTGAATTTTTAGAAGTTAGATCTCCTAATCCCAATAACGACGCGCCAACAAAGAGACAGACAATGACTCGCACCGAAGGCAGCCACGTGCGCCGGCTGGCTTAGAGAAAAATAACATAAGCTAACCTTGAGAAAAATTCCAGTATTCTTTACCGACGTATACTGCATGAAAATTGTGTTCAAGTTGAAACTCTGAGTACCATGAAGAGTAAAGGATTGCACCACATTTCACATGTAAAACCGTTTATTGAGAGATAATCTGCTTTTTAACTTAGTCTTTGCCATAAAACTTTTCACTTCACGCTACTAGTACAATTTGTCACACTGAGAAACTGTTAACATACAACAATGTTTTGGAGTAACTATGCAGTCTAGAACCTAGGGAACATTTTTAAACAGAAATTACGAATGCATTGTTATAGTGAACAGACGACACAGTGTTGTTATTTGTACATTCTTGCTTGTTAGTTGCACGATTACATAACGACTATCAGGCTTACATACTTAGAACATATACTGGTACTGCTAATGAGATTTTAATGCAACATTTTGATTTACTTGAAAATACATACTTTCTTTGAAATACTTTCTGTGGGATTAAAGATGATTTAGCATTCGGTTTCTTTGACAGCTACAGGATTATATCACGACGCTACTAATGTGTGAGACAGTTTACATTGTTGTTTTTTCAGTGTATCTGTTTTTCTGAATTCTTCTGGAAAAGAAAACATGTTTTAGTATTACCTTTTGTGGTATAGCTACAATGAGACAGCCTTTTCCGTAGCACAACAATATGTTACATTATAGTACTTTCTTCATCATGTTAAGTTACGTAATAACTACGATATCTATATGGAAAGCATTTCACTTTCGTTTATCATGAGGTAAGTACATTGACTTTTGCAGAACTTAGCTTTCGGAGGACGATAACTACGACACTTCCACAGGGATTATCTTACAACAAGACGCAAAGTTTAGCGTACAGTACATGTATTTGAGTGATTAATTTTGTACTTAAAACATTTATTTTTAAAGATATTTGAAGTACAATGATACAAAGGTTTTCTGTGATACATTTCATTCCATTGCTGTAATCTGTAACACCTGAAGGTATAATTACATTAATCCGCAGGGGGTACACTCTTACTTTGTGTACCTTGTGTGTGGCAAGCACAAGGAGCCCTAGCTAATATGGTATTTGCTTATACAACTTTACACATCGGTACCATATTTCTCTAACACAGAATTACACAGCTATCTGATCATTTAACTGAGAAAGACAAATATTTATTTTACTACTTCAGTGACAGATGTTTATGTAATTACACAGTTGGATAACTTCAGACTTATGTAATTGTATTTCGTCTGTACTTTTTGAAATCTTCATATTTTTTCGGAACCGTTGTGATACTATGAGAGGTTTGAATGATGTATTTGGTATAGGATCATGATTTTAAAAGTACGTTTGAGGTAGATGACACTTTTGAAATGAGCAGAGAATTTGTTTTAGGTTTTGAAAGATTTGGCTGAGATTTTATGATGTTATGATGACGATGTGTATTACGCTGTTGCGATATGTTTATGAACATTAAGCTGATGCTATATGAGGAATTTGATTATGCTACATATTTATAATGATGAAATATTGAAGAATGGCGACGAATATGTATATATGTAATAAGGTAAGGAATAAGAAGTAGTGGTTAGGGCTCTGATTTGTGGAAAAGGATGTTGGAAACCGACAATCGTACTTTAAGAGTTATGAAATGTGTGTATATGCTGTGTATATGCTGGCGAAAATTTTTTGGACACTGTTATATTTACAGTATTTTGTTTCTACAGATTTGAAACGCAAATTCTCGATTGGTGAAATTTTTTTTATATGAGACTGTCACTGTTGTCGTAAATATTTCGGTAAGAAAGTTAAGTGACCACCTTCACATAATGCGTCGTGGGCACCCAGCTGCGCAACAAACGCCTGGAAAAAAAGCCATTAGTGTGTGCCTTTCAGAGGCACAGGTGGAGCAGAAAAAAAAAGAGGCCATTATCCTCGCTATTGGCATTCCTTTGTAGAAAGCATCGTAAATACGACACCCTCAAACTTGAAAACATGATTACACTGTAGAGTTCTTAATTTATGATATTTACTGAAATGAAAGGATGAGAAACATTTCATGTCTATTGTCTTGCTAGTTGGAAGATTGTTTACTGCATTATGAAATGCCTTATGGCTAGCGAATGACGTTTCACGCCTTGATTTGCCTATTTTGTTTAATATCTGGTTTCTAGCTGCACTGCAGCATTGGTTAAAATAAAATTTAATAGATGTACTAATATAGTTATTTTATGCCTACAGATCCAGTAAAAAAAATTATGATCTACTTCCAAGAAAACGAGGGAACTGCATAAATAATTTTTTTTACAAGTTGGTAACTTGTCTGCTAGAGTAAGTTCTCGTGATGCATCACCCTAGTGTTAAGATTTGACATAAGTATTAAACATGGCCATTTTTCTATAATATTTTATCTGCTTGAACTACATCATGTTTAGATATAAGTTATTGCATTTGCTCCTGCTGTTTGCCAGGCATAGTGCTACTAAATTTCACTTTGCATTACTCTGTTAAGCCAGTGTTACTACTGATTTATTTTTCTTGTTTGCTGCTCATTGCCTTATATTAGTTATAATATTGCTGCTTGCTTTGCCAATTTGAATTTTTGTCATTGCTGTTTGTGTTAATTATTTTGTGCTGCTGCATTGCCTCGTCCCTTAGTTTAGCATCTGAGCTCAATAGATTTAAGTTAGCTCAAGTTGGGGTAGGCCATATAAGAGAACAAGTTATGATGAATTGGAAGAAATGCATTGAAAAGCTATAAGAAAATGGTTTGGCCAAAAAAGTAGTGTACAGTGGAGAAGAACTATTTTTGAAAAAGGATGTGAACAGTATATAGAAAGCAGGCTTAGATAGGACTTTTTGGGGATAATGATGAACGAAGGGAGATCTCTATGCAAAATACTGCAATAAAACAAACCCTGTCCTTTCCTTTTGTGTTATCCCTCTATGTGTTTGTGTACCCTTGTGTATTTGTATTTTTTCTGTCTTTGAGTGTTTAGCTGATACGAGTTATGTTGTAGAACTTTTCTAATACTATGTTATTTACCTTGTAAATATGCTTAGACATTATTTATTCTGTTTTATTTTAATGCTCATGTGTGAAGTTGATGTTTCAAAAGTTATTCTGATCGTTTATGTATTTACTTATGTCATAATTCCTGTAATACTGATGTATATGTTAATTTCTATTGTTTTGTGAAGCCTGTATTATTACAAATGTTATCTCCATTGTTATGTTCTTTAATGATGTATTTTGTACCTTTGTATTTGTATTCTTATATTATAAAATTGTAATTGTCACCAGTTCATCAAATTAAGTAACTTGTAAGTTACATTTCACTGCACACGTTTCTGTTGGTCATAGTATATGGACAATATGTGAGAAGTAGGGACTGATAGTGTTTGCATGTGTGTTAATAATACAGCAAGGGACTGATTAACGGCATTGCTGGTTTTAAGGACAATTCCAAAAACTTTGTGAGTGCACAAGTGGTGGTTTACGGACTTGCTATATTGTCTTCAAGACTTTTAAGGACAATTCAAAAAACTTTGTCAGTGCACAAGTGGTGGTTTATGGACGTGCTATATTGTCCACTAGACTCTTCAATGGTGATTGTGCACCTGCACAGTCACAACAGATGGCTGCTGGCCATCTCTACAAGGACAGCAGTGGGTCTGCATCTTTGATGACCCACCAATACCATTATTTCTACAATGAGTATAGTGGGTCTGCATCTTTGATGGCCCACCAATACCGTAATCTCTACCAGGACTACAGTGGGTCTACTCTGTGATGACCTACCTACATATATTCTTCAAAACTTCGACTGACTCTGCTGTGGGTTTGTTATGTTGTGGCCCATTACCTGTCTGCATGTCAAGAGTCAGCACTGTCTTTCCGTTGGAAGGACAACACTACTTCAAGACTGCATGGAAATCCACTACTTCCGTGAGCATTTTCTTTTACTGCTCAGACCTTGAGAAAAAAAAACCACTGCAATTTTTCTGTAATGAATAATCAGGACTATCTTTATGGACTGTGAGAAAATTTTAGGTTTTGACCAACATTGTATCAATAAGTGTGTGCATTTGATTTCTTTGTTATTGTAATTATAATTATGAAAATTTTTTTCAAATCTGTATTGGCCAGTGCCCGAAACGATTTGTAAACTTTTTGTGGGGAGCGTGGGGGCTATCTAAGTAGGCTGTTTAAGTTTTTTATATTGGTAACGCCACGTAGCGCTCTGTATGAAAATCACTGGCTGTGCTGTGTGCAGTCAGTGGCTGGTTGGCATTGTTGTAATACTCGCCATCGTAGTGTTGGGCAGATGGATGTTAACGGTGCATAGCGTTGTGCAGTTGGAGGTGAGACGCCAGCAGTGGTGGATGTGGGGAGAGAAATGGCGGAGTTCTGAAATTTGTAAGACTGGATGTCATGAACTACTATATACATTATGACTTTTGAACACTATTGAGGTAAATGCATTGTTTGTTCTCTATCAAAATCTTTCATTTGCTAACTATGCCTATCAGTAGTTAGTGCCTTCCGTAGTTTGAATCTTTTATTTAGCTGGCAGTAGTGGTGCTCGCTGTATTGCAGTAGTTCGAGTAAAGAAGATTTTTGTGAGGTAAGTGATTTGTGAAAGGTGTAGGTTAATGTTAGTCAGGGCCATTCTTTTGTAGGGATTTCTGAAAGTCAGTTTGCGTTGCGCTAAAAATATTGTGAGTCAGTTTAAGCACAGTCTTGTATAATTTTTCTAAGGGGACGTTTCACTGTTACGGATCCGTTTGCGTGCTGCGACCATACCTGTTGCATACAGTTGGCGGTAGATGTTTTGCAATGTGCGGCACGTTGGATGCTCTCTGTCCAGGTACCGTTCTGCATACACCCTGCAGGCTTCAACTGCATTTCGACACTCGCCATAGATGAGTATCATCTCCGCCTTTTCAGAGTTCGAATACACCATGGTCACAGTTCCTACAACACGACACTGTCACAGACGTCTGGTAACACGTTGTACTACAGTTGGTCTGCGTGCGGAGACGAATGCAGAATAACAATAGCAGCAAGCGCTACATGCGGACACTGCGACAGCTAGACCAAACCACAACAGTGCACTACAGCCACACTCGTAAACACGATCGTCATCCTAAACATGTCCCTGCAGATGCTGCTCGCCGACCGTGGCCCGTGTTTGTTACAACACGCAACTGAACGTCGGAGGTTTCAAGCGTCAACTTTAGGTTACAATATCTCCGGATGTAATTAACATTTTACAATGCACTGATTACGTATTTGTTTATATGTTCAGATGTGCTAACAAAACTAACGTGGTTCCATTTTAAAAAAAACGCAGGTTTGTGTTTTAAAATAGACTTCCGTGCATTTTTGTATGGTTTCTATTAAACAATTACACTAGCCCCTCTCCTCACGTTCGGTCTGTGGAATCGGTTCCTCAGTATTTGATGTGGTTTACGAAATATATCCAGCGGTAACGTTAGGTGACTCACCCTGTGTATGTTTGGCCGGAGGCATGACATGACTGTCGCTTCTGGATTAAAACCTGCTTACCCTATCATTCAGCCATAGTTAAACGCCACGTCCACGAGCCTCTCGGTTCCTTTCGAGCTTACGAGAACCGACATGGCTCTTTTCTCATATCCACAAAAACCTCAGAGGACTACTATTCCCCCGTGCACGAATTCTTACGGCTATAGACAGGTCTACATGTTGAGTCGAAGCCACTCTTATTATCGACATTTCTGCAGAGACGGTTGCATGAGTCTTATTGACTACATGGGTTTCAAGGTCTGGATGCCCGATATGTGAACACGACAGATCGACAATCTGATTCTTCTTTGTTCAATGAACTAGCTACTTTATGTAGATTCACCAATCATCATTCCAGAAGCCACCATCCAGAAAGCACTGGCTTGATGGAGCACTGGCTCAGGGCACTCAAGTCAGCGTAAATGTGTCAAAGTCTTTTTGATTGACCATCTTGTTACTGGCGTTACTCAGGTTGCAGACTGCAGTCAGAACCGACCTTGGCACTTCAGCAGTAGAAATGGTGTACAATGAAACCCTGTGACTTCCGTTGGATTTTTTTTCTCATTCAACAAGAAAGCCACCCTGAAGATCCTTGCTCGTTGGTGCTATACACGAGGAACTGCATTTCAAATCTCCAACGTTCAGTCTCGTCACACCATATGAACCCTCTCGTTTTCGTTCATAAAGACCTTGCTTAATGATCCCCTATTAGGTATTGCACAGATGCTATAAAAAGCACCCTTACCACAGACTTACTCTGGCCCCTTTCCCAATGCTCTTAACTAACGCCAAACCAAACAGGGTTTCCACTGAATGTGTAAAACTAATATACCTGCACCCATCAGATAACACTGCCAACAGCAGCCCCTCTATCAGCCGATACCAGCTTCTAGATCTTCCCTTGCTGAATAGACCCCCACCCCACTTGCCCTATCCAGAGCCCTACCATCATCGTCAATGGAATCAGCCACCACAGGCGTTCACATACGGCCAGGCCCTTCTCCTCTCAACGAATGCTTGCATTCAGAGATAATAATGCTGGTCAGCCTGAGAACAGGCAGGACAATCAGGCACAAGTTCCCTTTCATCCCAGGAGGGGGAGGGAGAGGGAGGGGTGGCTGTGTGGCGATGCTAGTTTTCGAACATGTAATCAAAACTGTGACCAATCGTTCTGCCTATGTGACAGTCTATCTAGCAGCATCTTTGGTTAAGTTTAACGACTTTGTTTTAGTTATCTCTTTGGTTTTCTCCTGAGTTTTTCCCCTTGATTTTTGCACGTGTTGCAGTAATTTCATAAAGGCGGTATACCACATTCAGATACTTTTTCAGTGCCTTCTCTTCCCAAGACTTTGAGGCAGAAACAGTGTGGAAGAAGAGACCAAGGAGATTTATGCCTTCAATGACCCTGATTTTGAGGAATAACATAATAAATCTCACCAACTGAGTCAGTCAGAATTGAGTGATCTCGCACGAGACTTTGGTTTCTCAAAGAACTTTTAGGGTCAAGATTACAGCAATGACAACAAGATGCCAGAGTCTCACATTGTTGACAATATCAAAGGAATCTGCTTCCTTATTTGGAGAAGAAAACAAGCTTGTTGTTTGCTGTAACATTGATGGTTTAAGGCAATCTTTGAATCTGAAACGTGATACTATAAAATGGAGGCAATTCAGAGACTCCTGTAAGCTAAGTTAGAAGACTTTATTACTTTCCAAATAACAGTCATCTTTCTTGTATTCCTGTTTGTCAAGCAGTTCACATGAAGGAGACCTATGCTAACATGAAAGCCCTCTTGTCTCCACCAAATACACTGAACACAAATGGAAAATATGTGGCGTCTAAAAATCACAGGTGTTCCCTTGGGAATGCATCTGGGCTACATTAAGTACTGCTGCTTTTCATGTATGTGCGACTGTGGGGACAGAAGGGACCGATGGCCTTTGTAGTCTGGTCCCTTCAACCCCCACAAACCAACCAACCAGGGACAGAAAATCACATTATATTCAAGCACATTGGTCTGCAAGAAATCTTATCCCTAGCGAGAAAACTGTTGCCCGCTGAGCCTCCAATGGACTCAAAGATGTTATTCTTCCACCCCTACATATAAAGCTGGTTTTGATGAAAAATTTTGTCAAACCATTAAACCAAGTAGGACGGGTCTTTAAGTGCTTAACAGACAAATTTCTTTCATTAAGTAATGCAGAGTTTAGGAAGGTATTTTGTTGGGCCGTAAATTCGTCAACTTGTAAAGAATGCTGCTTTCGATAGAGTTTTGGAGGAAGCCTTCACGGGAGGTTTTCATGGATTTTTAGACAACAAAAGAGACGATAACAGTTCTCATTTCGTGGCAACACACCTGCAGTAATACCATTAACTTGGATGCGACATTTCCTTTAAAGTGCGTTTCCTCCACACCTGCCTAGATTGTTTCACTCCTCGTGGAGCTGTTAGTGATGAACAAAGAGAAACTTATATCTCTGGTGCATTTCTTCACAGCAGTATTCCATATTGCAGGTGTGTGTGCGGAAGACAGCATAGTAAGAGTTTAGTAGATGGTTTGTACTGATGTTTTATGTTAATTTGTGAAACAAACATAATAATCTTGCTAGTTTGCTGCTTAGGTAGTATGTATCCATCCCATGACAATCTTTTCTCTTTCACAAGTAAAATTAATTTCATAGTCTTACTTCCAGGCTTCATTGCTCTGTGACTGCAATAAAGTTCTTCTGTTTTTATTTTACTTACGGACAGCTGGTTGGTCAGACACCAGTGATTAGTCCTCTCAGTTATTTCTCTGTTGTAATTTTGAACAATTCATAAGTTTTCACCTGTTGTTATGAGTGTGATATGGTCAGCATACAGCACATTCTCGCATGGTATATAACTTGAGAAATCATTTACATAAACGTTGAAGAGAAATGGTCCAAGAACCGGCTCCT
Organism: Schistocerca gregaria; assembly: GCF_023897955.1. Taxonomy (NCBI): domain Eukaryota; kingdom Metazoa; phylum Arthropoda; class Insecta; order Orthoptera; family Acrididae; genus Schistocerca; species Schistocerca gregaria. The sequence continues at coordinate 797,201,972 of NC_064921.1, read as the reverse complement.
GTGATATTCTACATTTTATTTTGAACAACAGTGACGTTTGATTATTTTTATATACTTCCCCTTCAGTAGGATATGTTCTAAATATAGCTAATGATTTATCTCCAATACCATAGTGGGCTAATTTTACTAAAATGTTTGTCTGGACTATGACCACATGTAAGAGAAAAACGTGGATTAAAAATAGTTAATATGTGTATAGCGGTAAGAGGGGGGTAGTGCTTTAAATGGATTTTTTTTAGAAAGGAATAGAAAGATTTGTACAGGATAGACTAGTGTGGAAAACTGTTTGAAACCACACTCCAGAATGAAAGAATTTTTAATGTTGGGCACGATCTTCCATTTACTCTGAGGGTTCCATTTTTTTGCCAGATTTTTCCTGTTTTTTGGCCAAGTAGTATGCAACAAAAAATTGAAAACGGCGAGGCAGCAGCCACCCAATGTTTCGTTTGCAGCTCCTTGTCTTTGGACTCATAGACGGAATGTTGAGTTCAAGGAGCTTAGAAAACAAAATCAAAATAACCTCCTTGATTAAGTTACTACGTAGCCAACTAGGTGTTAACTGTCTGAACAACTATAATGGCGTGTTCGAGACACTCAATCAGATATACGAAATATGAACTCCAGCGTACCAGGAACAAATAACATTTATTAACTAATAAACAAAGAAAAGATACTTGATGATACTTGGGACTAGTTATCGCTAGAGGAGAGCTTGTAGTAACTCACATTATTCTGAAGGAAGAAGTGCTGATAAACGGTAACAATGCAAGATACTTTATTTCCAATTCCATACAAGAGATCGATATCAAATATCAGTTACTGGAAACTTCATGCACTCGTGTTGATTCCTTGACTGTCGATCTGTATCGCCAATATGTCGCCACAATAGTCAATCTCTTTTGCGTGTGGAATGATGAGCGACTGGCTGTGTCACATTGTCCAGGGGTACAGCACAGCTGTACCATTAAAAAAAAAATGGTTCGAATGACTCTGAGAGCTATGGGACTTAACTTCTGAGGTCATCAGTCCCCTATAACTTAGAACTACTTAAACCTAACTAACCTAAGGACATCACACACATCCATGCCCGAGGCAAGATTCAAAGCTGCGACCGTAGCGGTCGCGCGGTTTCAGGCTGTAGCGCCTAGAACCGCTCTGCCACTCCGGCCGGCGCTGTACCATTTCTGCATCATAGTTATCATTACCACACGAACCCTGTGCCTCTGCTAATTAGGGGTGACAACTTTTTACCATTGACTGAAGTGTTTGCTTGCAGAATCCTGGGGCACGAGGAATAGACAGTAATTTGAGGCATATCTTCCATCCTGCTGGAGTGAACATACCTCGAGAAGGTCTTGACGCCGTAGATGGAACACCATTATGGGAGATGGTTGCTGGGGGTAGCGAAAATGTTGTTGGTGGAGATTGGTTGTGCCCATCGGACATAGGTCGATGCAGGAGAAACAGAACTGGTTGATATGTTTAATTTTCTGACCTGCTCAAGTAATTAAATCTAGTGGGATGTCGGGGAGCTGCATCTCGTAGGTGTTGCTGTTGGAACTGTATTGTTAACAGCTTGATTCGGTGAAACTGTGGTGGTATTCTCCTCTGAGGTTTCTTCACTCGGTGGGGTTTGCCTTGGAAAATCTGCATGTTTCGTCTCTGAAGACTCGTCCTAAGGGACACAGGCAGGCTTTTCTCTCGCGACATAAATTGTTGTGGCTTGCCATCTCGCAGCTTTACGATGGCGTGCAAGCCACGTTGTAATACTGGATATCGCCCCACGTTCAGGTAACACAACAGAGGCTTGAGCACATCGATAGTTTTGGAGGTCCCTGTGGAAAAATGTTTGCTTTGTGCCATGATAGAGTGGTTCTACCGGAATAATCGCTGTATTGTGTAATGCAGTGTCTGTTCAAACTCTTGCAGTATGTGGGCTGGGCGGTTGTAACATCCTGCATCTCTATGAGGTCTGCTGCAATGCGAATTTGCTACCTATAAACTACAAGGGAAAATCAGAAAGTAACGCACAATAATTTTACTACCAAAAAGTTTAAAATTGCCAGTTGTCTCACGAACAGGAGCAGGAACATGGGGGCGAGCATTGTCATGAAGAAGTTTGACACGTCACCATTAATGTTGTGACGCTTGTCACGATGGGAATGACATAACTAAGCGAAAGTTCTATTGTAGGCTGCAGCATTTACAATGGTCCTGTGTTAAGCGAAGAACCGACAACAAACGATGCATATCCCAGAACACTGTCACAAACACTTTCCAAGCAGACCGAGTCATTCTGAATTTTTTTCGCACTGGAGAACCAGCGTGTTTCCATTCCATAGGGGCCTGCTTTGTTTCAGGTGTGTAGTGGTGCGCCCATGACTCATCACCAATGACGACTCCTTTCAGAGAGTCAAGCCCATCTGCGGCGAATGGGTTATTAACTGATCCGAGCTTGTCATCATTCGCTGGCCCATGTAGTAATCTGCCAGGTTCTCAGGCATACAGCGAGCGCTAACTTTACGAAATTTCTACGTGTCGTTACAATATCATACACCACACCACATCATAGAAAATGTTGAACTGCTATAATGGTCGCAGCTGCACGCGCCGGTCGTTCAAAATTACTGCCTCAATGGCTCCGACATTCTGCGGGGATGTAGCTGTGATCGCCCGCACAGAGCATAGCGAATCACTAAGGTTCAGATGGCCCTCTTGGTAGAATACACACCACCTGGAGACACTGTTACAGTCGTCCCCATCAACGCCGCACATGTCCCTGTGAATTTCACTCGGTTTATGCACTTTGGCCTACAAATATCGAACAACACTTTGCTGCCCTTCACAAGTTTATGACAGTGACATGCACACCATGATTCGTTTCCTAGTTCAGGCTTCCATCGTTAGAGCTGCACACGAAAACGAAATACCCTCTGTAGCGCAGACTTTAAACAATATCGTCATGAAATTGCAGCAGTCTATACTCCGTTCATCATAAAAATAAAGCTCATGTAAACATACAATATGTATTCTTCCCTGTTTACTGGAACCTCATTGGATTTCGTTTCACGTGGAACGGAAGCCAAGCAGTCTCAAGTACAATCAAGTAAGATAATGTGGATACGTTTCATCCTGTGCGTTACAAGTACATCGACTCAGCGATGATACTGGGCAACAGCTTTAACTTGGACAGCACTGGTCAGGCAAGCGACCCATCTAACCCGCAGTGATGTGAACAGTTGCAGTAAAGATGCCAAAAGATGCGAGCAGAGAACAATATAGTTTTGAATGGCATTTACTTTTTAAACAGAAAGAAGTTGTACATGCCAAAACCCAAGCGATATGCTTCTTAGGTGAGCTGACGGAAAACATACCATGTTCTCGATCTTAGCTAACATAGTACTGTAATTGAAAACAAGAAAGATGAAAATTTCTGACTTTAACAAGGATAATTTTCCTTCATGAGCTACGCTTGGCGTAAAAACAAACTGCTGATTTCCCATGTAATTAGGTACTGAAGCCATTGAGGGTATTAAAATCACCTGTCTGGTAATCTCTGAACTCCTTCCATACTGGATTCCAAGACATACATGTCAGTACTGCTACACTGATAACGAGGCCATCAGCAACACAACACCAAGCCACCAAAAAGTCCACATTTCCTCCTCATCTTTTTTGCTGTGCTGTTCTTCATTTCACCATCGTGTGCGGCGACGTGTCGCAAAGCTTCGTGCATGAGCTCCATCACGTTTGGCAGCTTATATGTCTTGTTATTTCTCGCTACAAATACCTTAACTTACCTCTAGGTCAGCTTTACTTTCCGATCTTCCCTCATAGTTGACTCATGCCAGATCAGCGTCTGTCTTAATAGCTGTTCTCAAGCTGAGTAGTACGACAGGCAATGCATCGCTCCAGGTACTGTCGTGGCACATGAGTGCTGTTTAGAGTATTCTACGCAGTCGTACCACCATTCCATTACTCATGGGGTGGTAGCTCGTAATCTTGAGTTGGGAGATTCCAAATAGTTTTGTGAGCTCCGTAAAAAGGAAGTAATCGAGTTGATGGCCACGCTCTGTGCTCACTGTATGTGGAACTCCAGCTCAGGCCATCCACGTGTGAACAAACTCTTTAGCTATAGTCTCTGTCTTAATATCGGTGATTGGCGTAGAATCTGACCAAAGGAGAGAGCGATCTACTAGCATCGACAAGTTCTTGTACCCAGTACATAACTCCTGTTACTAGGGTGACTATGTGTCCAATAGGTGCGAAGATGTGCTGACTGAATTTGTTATGTTGGCAATGTAAGCATGCCCTCGCTAGCTGGCAGCATTGTTTTCAGCTCCTGGCCATGTTCGTGTGGAATCACGAACGCCAGGGTGAGAAAGATCATGAACAACGTGGACTATTTTTTCACAGTGTATTGCAGGAATGTATGGGCGACTTTGCAATGCCAGAAAGAGCATTTCTTTAAATTCGTAACTGCAAAGCAGCATTTAAGTTCAGGATCTGTGTGCTGGGCGGCAGCGATGTCTGGCCATGACACTCCACTGATTGCTTTGCATGCCCATGAGGCGCAATCCAACAGCATGATTTTTAAATCGCTTATATCGCGAATATCTGTAGTGAACTATCCTATTTAGTCTAAATGTCTTATGCTACGAACGGACTTTGCGACTAATTCTCTGGAAACCATGACGAGTGGTCAATGATCCATGAAGAGGGCAAATGTTCTTGCTTCACGTTTCCTGCAGAAGTATTTTACAGCTTCGTACATTGCCAGTAACTCTCGATCTATTGCCCTATTGCCGACCAAAGGATTTGAGCCTGTTTAGGTTCAAAAAAATTGTTCAAATGGCTCAGAACACTATGGGACTTAACATCTGAGGTCATCAGTCCCCTAGAACTTAGGACTACTTAAGCCTAACTAACCTAAGGACACCACACACATCCATGCCCGAGGCAGGATTCGAACCTGCTACCTTAGCGATCGCGCGGTTCCAGACTGAAGCGCCTAGAACCGCTCGGCCACCAACGGCCGGCGCCTGTTTAGGTATATGAGAAAAAAAATGCAAATGGTTGCCAGATTCCCGATACCCACTATTGTAATGCTCCGGCAATGGCAGTCTGTCTGGCGTCTACTGTCAATGCTAACTACACGGAAAGACTTGGATGAAAGAGCAAGGCAGCCATCGACAATGCATCCATAAGCCTGTTGAAGGCTTCTCTCACAGTTTGTGTCTATGCTACCGAGCTCTGCTGGTGGTGTGTTTTCCATTAACAGCGACGTTTCGAGGAGCTTGGATTTGTGCAACATTTGGCAAATGTTGTCGCTAAAAGTTTATCGTCTAAATGTTGTCGCTAAAAGTTTATCGTCTCTATAAAACGTCTTAACTCCTGGTAAGTTCTGGGCTGGGGCATATTCAAAATTGCCTGAACATGGTCTAGGAGTGGTCTGATAACTTGTGCTGAAACTTCATATACAAAAAATTTAATAGGCAGCTTTCCTAATGAGCATTGTTTGCATTTAGGAGGACACCATACTGCTGGAGAGGTTGAAATGGCAACTGAAAATGCTCCTTGTGCTCTTGCTCATAACGATAAAAAAAACCAGGCTGTCATCTGTATACGTGAAACAAATAATCAGACCTCTCAAAAAGCCACCGTTCAAGCGCGATACGAAATGCGTAACAACAGTCAACGGAATAAACAAACAGCTTCCGAACAGGCCTTGAAGGCCAATGGTACCGACCAGCTGCCGTTTCATCCTCAGCCCTTAGGTGTCACCGGAAGTGGAGACGGAGGGGCATGTAGTTAGCACGCCACTCTCCTGGCCGTCGTCAGCTTTTGTGACCCGTGCCGCTACTTCTCATTCAGGTAGCTCCTCAATTGGCCTCACACGGTCTGAGTGTAGCCCATTCGCCAACAGCACTCGGCAGACCCGGATGGTGTGACGGGAACCGGCGTTATCACTATGGCAAGGCCTTTGGCACGAAAGGCATATATTGGAATTCAAATAACCCAAAGCTTGTAATGACGGCCGTCTAAGGGACGTCAAATAGGGCTGCTGGAATTTGCGTATACGTCTTGTCACAGTCTATTGCACTGAAAAGCTTAGAACCGTATAAAGCACTTGTAAAGTCCTGGACTTTTGCAGTGGTGTAACTATCTGGGACAGTCCCAGGATTCAGAGCCCTGAAATTGCCTCAAGTTGGTACCGTCCTTTTTACTCGCTGAATGAAGCAGTGATGGCCAAGGGCTGTTCGATCAGGGTGTAATATCTGCGTCCAACAACCTGTCGAAACGCTGCTTGGCTTCAGTGTAACGTTCTGGCACTGAGCAGCGGGAGTGGGTGGAGACAGGTTGTCCAGGAATTGCTCGAATGTAGTGCAACGATCTCGTGCCTCCGTAAGGGGTATGTATGCCTTGTGTGATTAAGTCTGGAAATCTCCGTAGAAGTTGTCGAAAAGAACTGTCATCTTCACTAGTTGCGGTGGTGATATTTGGGCTTGTCACCATTGTTTAAGGGATTCTATGTATTAAATTCATTCTAATTAGCTGATGATTGTATATATTCACAAGTGCGGGAAATGGTTTAAAAATCGACTCCTAAGATCAGGTTAGAGATTGCGACAACCGTAAAAGTATATTCGCCGCGTATTTGCATGCTGAAGTTAACTGGAAGTTGAGCTACAGCACAGGTAAAAACAATTGTATCTCTTGCAACTTCTAGTGTGTACTCCAGCTGACGACGTCTAGGCTTCGTGCAGTAAGGAGAACAACACTGATGTCCGACTCATTGCCAGTCAAATATACGACCCCCTTCACTGTGTCTTTACAAAAGATACGCTTTACTGATTAACATTACTACTTGTTTAATTTTCATGAATTGTCAATTTGAGTAAACTGAACCAGTGTTCTATGTATTCGTACGTGTCCGTGTTATAATGCTGAACAATAAAGGTGGTGTAGCTACAGAAACACTACCAGATAAAAAATAAGTGGCCAAAACCTTTATAACTGTATTTTTAAATAATGAAGTAATCAGAAAATCCAAACTTTGAGCTAAATAAGCTGTTATGTGAAACTATATATGGTGCAGGAGTGATCAATGCTACAATACATGATGTCACAATACGTAAGTTGCAATTACAGCACAGAATGTTCACAGACGCAAAATGTTGTATAAAGCTACTAATCAATTTATGAAAGAATAAATCACCAAAATGTTTCTATGAAGTGCCCTGTACATTTACGTACTCAATCCGACTAAACAAAATTCCAAACATAGAATAGTGGGCATTCGAATGTAACTCTGAACCGTGAAAATAAAACTGTCTGTATATGAAATGGAAACTGAAATAAATTTTACGTGAGCCTATCTGATAATGAACTTTGGTTAGCAATGCTAAATCATTGATCTAACTGTAACCTAACTGTACTGTAAAACTGGCCCTAACACATTACGTATGGCTTACCTGTGGCAATAGAAACTTGGTACTGCTTGAAATGGTAAACACAAAATACACAGCACAACAGCAAGCAATCTGAAAGGAAAGAAAAAGCTCCGTGCAGTGCAATGCAAGGACGTGCAACTATATTGAATAAATCGTGTCTCAGTTTTAACCATTGTGTTCCGCAGAGTGCAAAGTGGCTACATACATAAGCAGAAAATAAAATTCTCTTGTTTCATCAGTAAAAGAACTGTTCTTCAAAAAACTGTATTGCCAAAACTAAAACTCATTGTCTGACTATTCCAATCTTTCAGCTTTCCTGGCAAACTTTACTCTGCCAAATTTAATTTCTGAAAATGGTAATGGAGCGGTAAAATCTATAACTTCTCTGTCCAAGCAATGTGAACAGAAAACTTTACTCTCATCTTAACAATGAAACCAACTAAACCATACTAAATAAGAGAGATCCCACTAAAACAGTACGTTATTCATAATTATGTACAGGCAAACGATACAGCAACATTTTACCTAAAAAAAACTTCACTTGTGCAATTAATTTTTACAAAATCATAATTCACAATTCTTTCTTCTCTGTACCTTTAACTCTGTGCTCTGCAAGCCATTCCCATCAGGTCAGTAGTGTAGCTAACACCCGACTCTCCACACGCTACTCTTACACTGAGGCATGCAAATCACAGTCGATGTATTCACACAATTTTCGCAGTACAACTTCTAAAACAAATTCAGTGACTAGAATTTTGTTTCATAAAACTCCTTTTGAATAGACCTCCACTTTCAGATGATTGTCAGTCACAGTAAACACTAAGTAATGAGACTGCACAGATAGAACGACACACATAAAAATAATACTCTCTTCTTTCACTGTTTTCACTCAGTTCTGCTATAAAAATGTTACATTAACTTTATCCTTAACTTCCTGGAGGCTGTTACATGAAATTCTTCTCAAATACTGATGACTAGCTACCCTAATTTTGATGATTTCCTGCAATACTGCTGCCCCCAGCGTGCTCCTTTTTCCTTCTGGTCCCTCTCTGGATGGTCCTCCAGCAGAAGATAGGTAGGCCGGACAGATTGGAAAAATGCCTGGCACATTATTTGAATAAAGCTGTGGCCTTCAAACTAGAGCAGTTACGGTTTCCCGTTTGTAGCAGATACTTCTCAGATGACGTTGCTATCTTTGAAATGACTGTGACACATCTGCAAAGTGAGCAGTGAAGTACATTAATCGTAATATACTCAATCCAAGTGACCCGGCAAATAATAATATAACATAATCTAAAACAAGCCTTCATAAATCACATTCAAAGCAAAACTTACCACTGAATATTTAGTGACTACGAAACCTTGCGTTGGAATTGAATGAAGCCATTTCTGTCTCATTACATCCTTTTTAGGAAACTTGTTTCTTGCTGTGTGATTTCCATTACCTACAATGAAGATGAAACTACATAAACGTATATTATGTACATAAATGTATATTATGTACATAAACGAATGTTATGCACATAAACGAATGTTATGTACATAAACGTATATTATGTTATGCTATATTATGTTATGTTCACACAAACACAGCTTAGTAACACACAACATGATTTTTATATACTTAAATAATAATCTGGTAACGATCACATTCCGCAACGAGATTTTTTTTATATCCAGCACGTTGCTAATATAACGCACGACACCTGTTAACTTTCGCCGCTTCTCGATACCACAACTTCGAGTTCTCCAAGATGTTCGACCTTCTCTTCTAGTTGATGAAGCTGGAGCGCCTGTTCTTTGACAGCTCATGTAAACCGAGACCGAGTAGTTTTTTCGTTTTACGATTCGATAAGATAGTTCAGCGTAGAAAAACCTCGAAGAAGGATGTGTCTGATAGGCCGGAAACGTATGCGAGCAAACATTATAGCTCGTTCTTTAGTGCAGAACGTTGTAGTCTTAGGACTGTGTGTGTTTATGTTCTCTCTCTTACCAATACCTTCCAGTTACCGATCCTAGACTCTAGAACAATACTTTCGAGTTGATAGCTTGGATGATTTACGTAAAAATGCGTCGAACTCAATTCATCTGGAACTCCATTGCGTATAAAAATCAGTCTTTTCTTGTTCTTCTTAACTGTATGCTTTTGCATTATGGTACTTTGAAATCTGTTACTATACATTGATAAGGAGTGCTAAGCTCCTCGACCTGATCACATCTCGAGCACTTGGACCGGTTAGGACTTGGAACGCTCTATTCATTCACAAGGCATGGAGTGTAGCGGTCTTCTTTTGATCGGTTGGAGATTAATTCTCTAACGGTGCTGCAGGATGGGTTGGTCAATGATTATGTGACGATGGTCTTTTACCCTAAGACCGTGAGAAAGCTCTGTGACCCCATAAGCAGAGAGAGGGGTCGAAAATTAAGTCCTATGCTCGAGGTCTTAGAAATATGTAGAGCTATGCCTTATGCGTTCGAGAATTAACTGTGAATGGGCATGTTGAGTAGTCATCTATTCATGTTCGCAATGATACTCGCAAAGTAGAGAAGGGATGGTTTAGCTATGATATTGAAATTGAGGAAACATGCTTTCACGTGATTGGCCAGTGTTGGAGTTACTGTAAAATTCTTCTCGCTATCAAGTGTGTTGCTTAATATTACAGTACATCGGCGGCGTCTTTCCCATCCCATCCATGCATTGGTGCACTGTTGGTTACCAGATAATGATTGACTGACAACGCTTGTTTGAGTTGGGGAAAAAGTTTTGTGAATGGATGACAACTTCTGAGGGTTGCTAGCAGTGAAACAGTGATCACGTACATGAGTGCAAAATGAGGAATCACTCGAAATGGAAAGCGGAGCCATCATCTGTTCCGTCACTGTGACATATGAATTTAAATGAAGAGGTCGTGGATCCCTTTTGGACGGTAGTCTGGAAGCTCTCCACAAAGCAGCCAAACTCTTCTAGTTGCCTTATATTGTAATTACCTTTTATTTAAAATAATCGAGTGTTATGCTATGCGCGGTAAGAATATGATTTAGGCCATGCGATGTCTAGTTTTCTATGAGAGGCTGTGGATCGGAGCGTCTTAATGTCAGTTTAGAACCTAACACAGGCATCGAAATCGTGGTAGAAAAAAAGTAAATGTTTGGTGATCTACAAAAGCGTGTTAGAAAACAGTGTTTGAAACAACTAAACAGGACAAGAGGGAGCGTCTCATACGATCATTCGCATAGAGTATATGTGATCAGACTTTAAAGTGGCCTCTGCAGTGTCTGTACATATTTAATAGGGTCTTGTCCACATAGGCATCTGCAGTAGCAGTTTGAGGTGAGGAATTGGGAACACCATTAGGAATGATTGGATGGCTGCACTCTGCACTATTCTGGGGAAGCATTGTAAAATCTGTTTCTCCGCGCTGGAGGTCCGCCGAGGTTATGGGTCATTGCATCCGCATCGATGCCTAGGAGACTTGCAAAATGTATGAGCTTTTACAGTGCGTAAATTTTCTATGTTGGGAGGGTAGAGAATAACTATGATAGCATGTTGGTCTGATTGATTTGAATGGACAGGGATCCGTAGTACTTGTATGTAGTTTGGCGACATACCACATTTTCATCGAGTGTTCAAAACACGTTCCTGTTGCAGTAAGTCAGGTAGTTCTGTTTCTACACGGGTTGCAGAAGGTGGTGGATATGTCTTTCTCTGGTTTCTGCTCAGTTCCGACTTAAATCGGAACGAACACTTATGGAAAGCTGTAGAAATGGGTGCGACTGTGAGATGTGCCCGGTGTAACTAAAACCAGGTTGTAATTTTACTGTAGCAGACAGGTTCGAGGAAGGTGCCTCGTTTAGAGATATGAGAGTGCCAGAAATATGATTCAGTTGTGGGTGTGAGCCTATGGAAGTATGTGCTTGAATGGAAAACCTGATTCCAAATGATGGACATAATTTCTAACATATAGTGTAACACTAGAGATCTGGGAAGCTAGTGTACATTTTTTCTCCTTAGGACCTCAATCGGCACATCATCTACTACTACTTTTTGTGCTCCTTCTCAATCAATCATCGCCTATAACTAGGCAGATGTATCGCAGAACTTCTGATATGTTCTCGAGACAGTATGCGTTGCAAATACTAAAGAATTTTCTAGTTAGGGTGGTGTGAAGGAGTCGCAAATACCTCTTACATACCATGTTCCTTAACAGACTCACTTTGAAAGTTCATTGATTTTATGACGAGGTTGCATCGTTGGCTGATAATATGTATTTGTAAAATCGACATCACAGTATTTGTTCAGAAAACACCGCCTCATTCAGAGGTAATGTCGTACTTCGATTTGTAAAGAGTATATAGCAATTAACATGGATTCTTGTGTGCACCTGTAGAACAAAGACTGCTTGTGACAGTAACATGCAGTTGTTGTTGGGATCGTGTTTTTTCTTTAACATCTGGTCGATTACGTCTATGTCAGGATGGTACGACTCACAGGAAGAACGTAAGAGACATGCTCACCGATCGTTGATTTTCGGTCAGTATTATTTCGTATCGTAGGCAAACAGTTATTGACGAAGTATTATACTAGTATTAGTTGTGGGTGAGTGATATGTTCGCATTTGAGCACGAGGTTTATAAAGTTTGTTTTTGTTTAAAGGAAATGACTATATCCTGTCGTAAGGTGGGTATGGATTTGACTTGGGGTACTGTGATGGCAAAGGGAAGAGTATGTCCAGTAGTAAGAAAGGTACAGATATTTCCATTTCCAGAACAACAGCCTTCAGTGGGGTGTATTTCCGATACTTCGCTCATTGCCGAATGCCATCCAATTGAGACCACGATCATAACATTTAATTGAAAGTACAATGATAGAAGATATATGTGGCCGGTTTTCTAGAGTTTTTCGGTGTATGCAAAGTCTGTGGTGGTATTGATTCACGTTCGCCGTATCAAAGGTGAATTATCTGGCACAGCATCGGTTCTTGAAGAGTAAACGCATATGCACCGCACTCACATGCCACAGCAAAATTACTCGACGGATGATACGTCACTCAGTGTGAAAATGACATTGAAAGCGCGAGTGGAAGCACGAACGACCGTACACAATAATGCGTGGAGCATTAATGGCTCTTGCACAGACAACAAATATATTTTGTGTGCATGAGCACAGAGATTGGCAATGCTACCAAAAGGACAAGTGGCGTTCTCATGTAAATACTTAATGAATTACCATTCCGTATGTAAGCCATGTATTTCCTGTAATATAAGGTATAAGCAAGACAAGCTGACATTTCCAACCCAATATAAAAACAAAAATAGGCCGACAAAAAAGGTAATCGAACCCCTATAGGCAAAATTTAAATTTAAGCTCTATGAATGTACTTAAAACATTGTACGCCTCCATTACATGTCACCGCACAGTGTGGGAGCAATTGTATACATACACAAGGAAAATCCCCAACACGCTACGACAAAAGTTAAAAACCTGTGATAATAAACACTAGCAGGAGTGCTGTAAGTGTCAGAAAAGATGTACTAGAAGGCGAATGACAAATGATGGAAATTTCATTAAATTTTTTGTCAATTATTTAATAGATTTTGTCTTTAGTTCTCTTAGGGAGAAGACGTATTCTTGTGAGAAGTGTGTAGTAGATATTATATTAATTGAATAATAATTTTTATGAAAATATGAAGTGTAAGGATTCTTGTTAGTGCAAAACCACGAAAGTTTTCATTTCCTTCCGCACATTATGCTAACATCATGTCATTGTAGCTACCTGCATCCGAAGAGGAAGTCCGATAAAAAATCAGCATTGTATTCATGGTCAAAAATCAGAAGTACTTAGGGCAGAAGAAGAAATATATATATAACTAATTTACGGAAATCTCAACGGCGTAGAGAATGCAAAAATCGACATAAGTTCACACTACTACTGACTTGCATTTTACAAGAGTTGTAAATTAAGATCGAAAGATAATCCATTTGATTCAATTCACTCACTTCAAAATTTATAAAAATAAAATTTGGTATGTTTGTAAATTAATTTGCACATCGGCTAACAACGTGCATAGGTTTCAGTTGGATTTCACATGATCGATGTTTTCCGAATCCATGCTGATTGACATGTAATACGTCATTTTATTCAAAATCCCTCATCATATTTGAGATCAGAATACGTTCCAAGATTCTACAACAAATCGATACAATGAAATTAGACGGTAGTTTTGCAGATCAGTTCTACTGCCATTCTTGTAAACGGATGTGACCTGTGCTTTTTTCCAACTACTGGAGACAGTTCGTTGTCTGAGGGATCTGCGATAGATGTAGTTAGAAGAGAAGCTAGCTTACCCGCAAATTCTGTATAGAATCTGATAGCGATTCCACCGGACCCTGGAGCTTTGTTCAATTTTAACAATTTCAGCTGTTTCTCAACTCTGCAGACACTAACACAAATTTAACTCTTTTCGATGATACGTCTCTCAAATTGGAGAAATTCTCCTGGGTTTTCCTTTGTAAAGGAACATTTGAAAACAGAGTTAAGCATTTCTTGTTTTGCTTTGCTATAGTGAGTTACTGACTCATTTGCGAGTACTGGACACTGTAACTGCCCTGTTAAATTGTTAAAAGCTTAGTCAGCCGGTGTCGTAATTTTGAAATGAGAGTTCGTGTGAATGTCACGTAATAAACATTTCATGTGAAGCGCTGTTGCGACAGAGGCAAAGGTTAAATGTGAAAACTAAGCCACTGAATAACGTTATTAAGGAATACACTAGACTGACTACACAAAATAAGGGCACGTACATTCGCGAGTGAGCGGTTCAAAATAAGAATCAATACTGTAAAGGAAATAGGTCATAAGTATAGTTACATCGGTACACACTCAGTTGTATGTGAACATACATTCAAAGTATTATCGTTCCCCGTGGCCTGGGTAAAAAGAACTGTGGTTAAAATGCATTTATTCGTCTAAGAAAGAAAATAATTGGACTTTGTAATCAAATGAAAAGAAAGATTGCAGTTTCTGAATGTCGCAGAAAATATGGCCTAAATATTGAAACTGACACTGGGAGCCATGAAGGGAAGGAGATGAACATATTAAGGTACCTCTGTTGTTGAGCAGCGCTGTTGTCAAGATCGTCATCTCCATCTAAATTCTCCATTCAAAATTAAAATAATAATAACCTTCCAGAGTTACAGATCTGGGATCCATAGCACCATAAATGAGAAATTGCTTTCATTATTTAGCGAAATTGCACCAGAAATTACACAGCACTTCGTTTGTACATATTCTCACCAGGAAATGTGAACAGCACAAGGTAACTATTGATAAAACTAATAAATGAAGACCGTAAATCTTATTTTGTCCATTAGTGTTAAATACTTTTCAAATGAATCTTTGGTATAAGAGAGGAATAATTATCTATACCTTTTGTCAACAAGAAAAAAATATTAAGTTCTTTTATAACACTGACATCGGTGTCACAACAGGCTCTACATAAGACCAGAATTTCTTTGGGTTTCGGGAAAACTCATTTGACAAGATTCTTCTATGATACTCACTGAAGGCTTCCCACAATCCTCTCTTGACAGCTAAAAGCGTTTCATTCAGCATCTCTCTGTCTATAGGCCTAAGCTTTCTTTTACATCTGTTATGCAGTAATCTCTGTTTCTTTAGAAGTTTCTTTACAATGATTGTTACCATGGAGGGTCTCTCCTGCCCCCTCCTCCCCTATTATGAACTGTTGTACTAGGCAGACTACATATCTATCCAGTGCAAGGTCAACTGCTCTTTTCACACTTGACGTCCCATGTGCGGTCTCATAGATCACTAAAGTTTATTGTTACTCTATTGCTAATGCATAATGGAGGGGTAGGAGATTACAGCGTTGTGGATTTGCTCGTTCCTGAAGCTGCTGTGGTTTCCTTTGTCAGTAGCCACTTGAATATGGCGTGGACTTGTACCATTACTGCTTCCCTTGTGCTAGCGGTCTCTGGTATCATACCTGGGACGTTGTGTTATAGATTAGATTAGATTTACTTTCCTTCCATTTGCTAATAAGTGAGGAGGTCCTACAGGACGTAGAACATGTCAGAAAAACAATAACACATTACAAATGTTTACAGCTAAAGCAAATAAGTTAATATACCTTCCACAGGTCCCAATTGGAATGATCGTCTTTTTTTAATGAACACTGTATGAAAGGATCATTTTACAACACTAATTTACTATTATCACATTAATACACTGAATTTAAAATTAAAAAAAGTTTTTATTTATAAGGTAATAAACATATAATAGAACTACTGCAATACTTATTTACAATGAACACATTACTGCACTGAAGTGGTGCAGAAGTTAGATTATATATATACACAAATCAGTTGATTCTACTGACAAATACATCAATGGAGTAGAGGGAATTGGCCACCAATAAATCCTTTAGGCTTCTCTTAAACTGAATTTCGTCGGTTGTTCAGCTCTTTATGGTTGCTGGCATGTTATTGAAAATGTGTGTTTCTGAATAATGGACACCTCTTTGTACAAGAGTGACTTTAAATCCTTGTGAAGATTATTCTTATTTCTAGTATTGATTCCATAAACTGAGCTGTTGGTTTCAAAAAGTGATATATTTTTAATGACAAATTTCATTAAGGAATAAATATACTTTGGGAGCAGTGTTAGTATCCCTAGTCCCCTAAACAGGCCTCGGCGGGATGTTCTTGAGTTCACACCCATATAATCTATTGTACGTTTTTGTGCCAGGAAAACTTTAGCTTGGCTTGATGAATTACCCAAAAAATAATCCCATATGACATTATGGGGTAAAAGTAAGCACAGCATGCCAGCTTTTTCATTTTTATATCCCCTATGTCTGACAGAATTCGCATTGCAAATAGAGATTTGTTTAGATGCTTCAGCAATTCTGTGGTGTGCTCCACCCAGTTGAATTTATTATATATATATATATATATATATATATATATATATATATATATATATATATATATATATGTATATATGTATGTATTTATTATCAAGCTCTAATACCAAGAATTTAACACTGTCCACTTCTTCTATCTACTTGTCATCATATGTTATGCATTTACTCGTGGGACACCCCTTACAAGTTCTGAACTGCATTCAGTAACCCGGTCTACATCTACTATTCATGCTATGGACAAAATGGTTTGAGGTATGTTACACAATGGTAACACACATACACTGTTGTAGGTAAGACTGTCACATACCGCGAAAGTGCGGTAAAACAGCTCATGGAAGTAATTATGTGACACCTGTTCAACCAGCAGTCTGCACTCACATTG
The DNA here is from genome assembly GCF_023897955.1 of Schistocerca gregaria. Classification (NCBI taxonomy): domain Eukaryota; kingdom Metazoa; phylum Arthropoda; class Insecta; order Orthoptera; family Acrididae; genus Schistocerca; species Schistocerca gregaria. The sequence goes on along the minus strand of NC_064921.1, from coordinate 797,185,196 downwards.
TAGGAGCTATGGTTAGTTCAAATTTCCTTTCGTAAGCATGACTTAAATGCACCATTATTTATGAATGAGTGACACATGTGAAGTTAGACAGGAGACTAAGTCAAGCTGAAGTGGTTTCATTTGCTCAGTTCATTGTCACCTGAAGGTATTACCTGTTGGTTGCCTCTTGGACTTAGAGTCTAATGTGTGAATCTTGATGTCATTAAATAATATTTTTCTGACTGGCTTGTTTTGTACACGTCTGAGGGTGTCGGACTGTGATCCTTCGAGTGCAAAGAAATCGAAATCCGGCTGCAGTGAATTAGATCTGGAAAAACATACCAAAACTTTCTGTTATTTGAACTGACAGATTTGAAGGGTGTTTGGAGGCTGCTGAAGTCGACAACAGATAGGAGTGGTGTAAAGGGAGTTAAACACATTCAAACGTTACCCCTTTGCAAAGTAACAGAACTGTTGTCGATTTATTTACGAAAATGTGTGATCAAAGCAAACATGCAGAAAAAGTGAAGACAGCTGAAATAAGAAACTTTCTGGCAAATTAAAACTGTGTGTTGGACAGAGGCTCGAACTCGGGACATTTCTCTTCTGCAGGCAAGGCAAAGGTCACGAGTTCGAGTCTCAGTCCCCTAATTTGCCTTGCCCACGCAATGCAAAGATCTCGAGTTCGAGTCTCGGTCCAGCACACAGTTTTAATCTGCCAGGAAGTTTCATATCAGTGCAAACTCTGATGCTGAGTGAAAATTTCATTCTGGAAACATCCCTCAGGCTGTGGCTAAGCCATTTCACTGGAATATTCTTTCTTTCAGAAGTGTTAGTTTTCACGATTCGCAGGAGAGCTTCCGTGAAGTTTGGAAGGTAGGAAGCTAGGTACTGACAGAAGTAAAGCTGTGAGGAGAGGGCGTGGGTCGTGCTTGGGCAACTCAGTTGGTAGAGGCCTTGCCTGTAAAAGGTAAAGGTTCTGAATTCGAGTCTCGATCCAACACAGTTTTAATCCAGGCACTCTCATACCAGCACACAGTCCACTGCAAAGTGAAAATTTCATTTGGGAAGCTGAAAGAAGATTATCAACTTTCTTCACAGGGCATAATATTTCGTTTTCAACAATGTAGCATCTTGTTCCTTGTTACTGGTAAAATATGTTTTTACTGACTCCAAAATTGTTTCAGAGATGACTTTACGCAGTATAAAGTGTACTAATACAGTGAAAAATGTTATTGCAGAGGTGGAAACTGATAAAAAGGTTCAGTTACTAAAGGACATTATATTTTCTGTTCTGGTGGACGACGTTATGGATGTATCAAATAGAATACATATGTGCATTATAGTGAAATAATTGTCGCCAATTGACGTGTGAAAACACATCTTCTGGAATTGATCCCCATGGATGCCAAAGAGTGTTCGGCAGAAAACCTATTCATAGCTCAGGAGATTATGTTGAAAGAGAAGGATACTCCAGTTGCAAATTTAATTGGCATGGCTTTGACAGTACGTCTGTAATTGTGGTAAGCCGTAATTCTGTCATAACAAGACTTAGAAATGTTGTACCAAATCTGATTGTTCTCTACTGTATATGCCATTCATCTGCTTAAGTTGCAGGGAAATAATGTGAGAAGCTTCCTAGATCCTGTGAAGAGTTAATAAGATCCGTGGTAAGCTACACATTCGGCAGTGCAAAGTAATGCGCAATTTTACAAAAATTCCAAGAATTGTTTGGAGTCAAACGTAAAAAGGTGGTGTATTATGGGGTACACGATAGCTTGTTTTACATGCATGTCTTGTTCATCTGCTGGAAAACTGAGATGTATTTTTCTATACTTCCAGTTAGCAACTATGGAAGATAAATTAAAGTCTACAGAAATGATTCATTGGGAAGAGAAAATTTGTATACTAAACCTTAGATGACGTTTCTAAAGTATGTTCTGGTTTACTTCAACAATTTTAACGCCCTTTTTCAATTCAGGGAAATATTAATTCACAAGGTTTTGGAAGATTCTTTGCGTCTGTTTCAAAACATGATCAGAACTTTCTAGCCCGTGTGTCATCACTGACATGCATAAGGTTAATAAACTTCAGCCATGCCATTGTCTCACATTAGAATCAGTGTATCTTGGCCCGAATGTGAGCAGTTATTACAAACTCTCCCTAGAGAATGTAAAAAGTGAATTCACTAACTAAGACTTAAATATCTTGACTTCTATATCACAGCGACCGAAGAAATGTCTACCTACACACGATGATTTTTTTGAAAACTTAAAATTCATGCAGCCAAATATTACATTAATAGTAGACAGATCGTCCCAGATAAATGATGTATTGTTTGTTGCATCAAAGTTTGAAGGATTTGATCTAAATACCTGAGCAATTGAATGGAGAAGTCTTCCATTTGTGCCTGAGGGAAGGAAGAAGGAACTTTCAGAAATCGACTTAGGTTATATGTGGAGTGAAATCTCAAAGTTGAAAGACTTCCATGATCAGCTGCTTTTTCAAAATATCAGTTAACTTGCTAAGCTGTTTCGTTCACTTCCACAATCTAATACTGTAACTCAAAGAATATTTTCTATTGCAAGTGATGTAAAAACAAGAAAACGGAACAGAATTGGAACAGAGAATTTAAATTCCATATGCGTTGTGAGATCTTCATTTTAAGCAAACGGAATAGATTGCTCAACTTATCAAGTTGAACAAAAACATCTCAATTTTTACACTAAGATAAGCTTGTATGAAGTGACAGTTTAAGTGTGCGATGGGGACTGAATGAGGAAAGCTTATGTGTTTCGGGAGTAATATTTCTACAAAAGGAAAGCTGTATCAACTGAAACGAGAAGCAACCAGTTCAATAACGCAAGTCCTGAATTTACATTATATTATGTAGTGTTGCAAGGGCTTTAGTAAATGCAGTAGTTATGCACCCTAAACACTACTACTAGTTTATATTCCTCCTTGTGGAATCGTAGTCCATTATTTCTCCCCCCCCCCCTTTTTTTTTTTTTTTTTAGGCGCCAGATATCTTTCTTTACCACGGGACAGAGAAGGGATATTTTGAGTACCCGGTAGGGATGTAGGGATATTTGAGATTCAGTGTTTGTCATGGCGGAATTCAAATAGATTGAGCGCGAAGTCACAAATGCCAGAAAAAAAATTGTTTTCGAATAAGGTGTGTGATGTTATCGGGACGTAGTGAATTGTAAAAAGAATAATGTTGCAGAACAACGTGGTAGATGTGAAAAACATGTCTGGTTTGTATGAAATTTAATTTGGTAATTAATGACTGTATTTAAGATATTTGCATCCGTCATGCATGAAGTTTTCCTGGGCGTATGAGATTTTTGAAGTTGGGTGTTCTACTTTTCGTAGGATGTACGTATGATGTGGAACCTATTAAATGTTTGCTAAGATGTTTTGTTAACACCAGTTCACATACAAATACGATGTAACCAGTGTTGTTGTACAGTGAATAAATAAACTTCGAAATATGAATTTTTGTTAGGCCTAGTTAAAAGACAATTTAGTATGTAGTACAACCGTACTGTTAACCCTTTTGCTAAGAGTCACCCAGTCACCATATACTTCTAGGCCGTGAAGATTTGGCACCAATAACAATTGACACAGTGTCATCATCTTCATATTCTTTATCTGTGAACAGAATGAAAGGAAGCTACAGTAAATAGTATGTCACACACATTAAAGATACATATGAAGTTAATATTATTTCTTTTAGTTTCTACTTGCAGTACTCCCCATTTCAAAGATTACTCTGGTTCAAATATTATTAGGTGACACAAAAGCTAGCAAAAATGAAAGTTTAATGACCACAAATGGGAAACATTTTCAGTGTAAATGGTACTGCGCCATATCTTTGCAAAATAGCAATCTGCTATTTGAGTGGACTATAGCTCTTGTTACATGTTATGACAATGGTGAATCCTCAGTTTGGGCATGCAATATCCTCACAATTGCTACAGTGTTCATATGAAGTTACATATGTCAAGGCATCGTGATCATTCAGAAGATGGTCTTCCTTGTGTCAGAAACTAGACTTTTGATAAGGCTTATGGTGAAGAACATAGATGGCATCCCTATGCTTTTGTCTCCTTCATTTAAGATAAACATGCTTCATCTCATAGGTAATGTGTAGTGAGGTGTAGGATTCAATAAAAGTGAACATTGTACTTCAATAGTGTATTCTCATTTGTCGATTTGGGAACCTACAAAAAATAGAATTTGGCCCAGAAGCAACAAAAAACACGGGAACGCAACATAGGTATGCAGCCCGCCCCTCCTCCTGTTCTCAGGCTCTACTTTTATGTTACCACAATATCTAGTCAATAAATAACAAACAAAAGTTGAAATCGGTCAGTCAACAGTTTCAGGGTTGATGTTACTTATTTCACAGAGCACTGGCTCAAAAATCAGATCATGTCATCTTCAGCTTTCCAAATTATGGAGTTGGTAATGGATTCTGCAGGTCTGACAGCAGGGGGGGGGGGGGGGGGGGGGGGGGGTTGGAGGATGTCTAATACTTGTTGAGGAGGACATAGTATTCAGCATATGCAACAAAACTGACCACCTAAATATTTAAGAAACATTTTGAGCATTATGGTGTAGAAATCAAGCATGTGAATGTAATTATAGTCTGTACTTACCATTCTCCTGATGACAAAATATCCCAGTTTCTGAACACTTCTAAAACTTGTGTATTTTTACAGATTGAAAGGTAAGAACATATTGTGTGGTGATTTTGGCATGAATTTTGGTAACATTTTACGTGCAATGAATCATGTTGTTGACCTACTAACAACGTTCGATATCCAGAACATAGTATAGGGTCCAATTAGAATAAGAAAGCAATTCAAGCAGCTGTATAAATGCAATACTCTTATACCCATAATCTTTCCCATTTATTGAAGTCCTGAACTGGTCTAATTTACTCTATCAGGGGAGCGTGTTGTGGCTGAGTTTAGAACAAATAGAAGAAAAGTCATCACCTACTTTCATCTGCAGAAGGCAGATAAGAAACCCTAGCAGTTTTGGCATGTTTAAAACTATACTTCAATCTCAGTCCTGGGATATTATTTGCAAGGATGAAAATGAAGGTTAGATTAGACCCAAAAATGAGATGCTTTTCATGGGTGTGGAACATGTCAGAAAGTATAATATATATATATATAAAAAAAAAAAAAACATAAAACATTTGAATAAAATACTTATGACTCTGATCATTTGCCAGATTGTCAAAATGTGTGAATACATTACAGTAAACTGGAACTGCTAATATCCATAGAATTAATACACTTGTCAGAATGAAACTTTGTTAAGCACATTTATCATACACAAAATGCCTAATCTTTCCAGTTGTGACAAAGTGCCGTCAAAACTGAAATCTGACAACTTTACTGAAGCTTGCCTGACAGTCCCTGTTAAGATATTCATCTATAGAGTAGGAGGAGTTGCCTATCAAAAGGTCTTCCAAACTCTGCTTCTACTGTAGGCCTATTTTATTTGAAACCAAGCTTTTAATGATTGCTGGCAATTTAGAGAAAATATTTGTTCCTGAATTTTTGGTCCCCTTTCTGGACCAAGGTAAGTGATTGTAACTCTTTATGTAGGTTGCTCTTATTCCTACAACTGATACCGTGTATTGAGCTATTTTTTAGAAATAGAGATATATTAATCACAACAAATTTCATTAAGGAATAATTATACTGAGAAGCAGTGGTTAGAATACGAAGTTCCATCAACAGGTTCCTACATGATATTATTGAATTTACACCACAAATGATTTTTATTACATGCCTTTACTTGCTAAAATCATTTGGGCAGTTTGATGAGTTACACAGAATAATACCCCGTATGAGAAACAGAATGAAAGCAAGCATAGTATGCTAGGTTTTTTTTTGTACTTATATCTCCTTCATCTTTCATCATTCTCACTGAAAAACAGACTTGTTTAGCTGCTTCAGCAATTCTGTGGTATGCCCGTCCCAACTGAATCTATTATTGAGTTGTAATCCAAGAAATTTAACACTGTCAACCTCTTCTATTTACAAGTCGTCTTATGTTATATACATGCTGGAAGGAATACTCTTACAGGTTCTGAACTGCATAAAGTGGGTCTTTTCAAAGTTCAGTGAGAGCGAATTAGCTTTAAACCATTTATTAATGTCAGTGTATATTTGATTAGCAGCCATTTCTAATTCTGTACTTGCTACTTGTCGCAATGTTTGTATCATCTGCAATTAAAACAAACTTAGCATCTGGCAATGTAACAGGCAAGAGGTCATTCTTGTACCCAAGAAAAAGCAGTGGGGCCTTGAGTGACACCATATGTAATTAATTCCCGATCAGATGAAGACTGGCAACTTAACTGCACAGATATTTTACGATGACACCCTTTGTTTCCTATTAGTTAGAGAAAACTCTAATCATTTCACAGCATTGCTGGTAACACTGTATTCTTATTTACTTAAGAGAATGCTGTGGTTCACACAGTTGAAGGCTTTTGATGGGTCACAAAAAATGCCAGCGGCCTCTGATTTATTATCTAATGAATTAAGTACATTCTCACTGTAAATGTAAATAGCTTTCTCTATATAAGGACCCTTAAGAACGCCAAACTGTGACTTGGACAATATATTATTTACCATGTGCGTGACCTGTTCCAGCCCACATTCTGGTCGATCTATTAAAAAGGAAAGGATGATTCAGCAGTTCAAAATTCTTGACGGTCTAGCCTACTCTGAGGCCTGACAGTAATTTGACCGTCTCCACCTTTGCTTCTATTGCATCCTTTCCTCCTCCATAGCTCTGTTGTGTTCCCCTACCTCCTCCCAGTTGTTCATGTTCCCTCTTTCTTTTCAGCTGGAGAAGAAACCATCTTCCCTGGCACCCACTGGGGCTGGGGCTCTATGAATCCCATTCTCTAGCATCTCGAGGACAAGAAGCCTGTTACTTCCACAGATGCGGGGACCCATGCTGTGGGGGGCCTCAAGGTCATTCAATCTCTTTTATTATCCTGAGACTACTGCGACTCTCGCCTAATGGCTGGGGTGGCGAAGACTTAAGGCCTGGGCCTAAGCCTGACTACCAAAGCACTCAGCCTTGCCTCGCATTTCCCCCGCTGCTCCACCACACTGTGCATGAGGGGGGGGGGGGGGGGAGATGGGGAAACAGAAAACTTGCCACATTTAAATGACTGTATAGTGGTACTGCGTATGGCGGGGTCTTATGTTTCTCATTTCTCAACAATATAGATTAAAAAAAAGTGTCAGTATTTATTATTATTAGTGCGCTGAAGACATGACTTTTATCTGGTACGAACTGTCTGCTTATGGACAGATGCAGACAGTTTCAGAGTTTTAAACTCAAGTTGCCATGTAATTATGACTTATTTAGTTTCATAATCGAAAAAGGTCTTACTTGTAAACAGATGTGACATTGACAGCGTTTTCAAAACTTTGATGAAAATTTTGTTGTAATTCTTGCAAGGACACAATGAATTCTTCAAACATCATGCTTCCTTCAACACCAGTGAGCTTAGCAAACTGGATTGCCTTTGTCAGAATTTGTTCCCTCTAAAATGTGATTTTCTTTTTAAATGTCCCTCCATCAAATCAGAAAGAAGGTACCGTGTAATGTAGTGTGCAGTGAAATCCACTTAAAATGTGAAGTCTTAAATACATTCTGAATGTTCTAATTTTTGTTCCTGCACTCCTTTTTTCTTCGTAAATTCAACAATAATGAGATATAACTGGACAAATCATTCCAGTCATGCTCCTTCACTTTGCACTTTTGCGGTAATGTACTTGTTCATTTGCATTGAAAACTGTTGCAACTGAAGGTGGAATCATGGATGTCGTTTCAGAAATTTTACTGTATGTACCACCAATTTCTTAAAGTGCTATGTCTGCAAAATTAGTGCAAAGTGCTTCTTGATGTCCAGAACAATGAATCCTGTCTGTCGATCGTTGTAGTTTTTGCCTTTTTTCATTGTCAGCTAAAAGTTTTAATTCCTTTGACATTGTACGAAACTGTCATTTTGTAGCATATAAGCAGTACCTGTTGCATATGAGAATTGAGAATTCTCATCCCTCTCTTCTGTTTTTACCATTTTTAAAGCATTGTGATGATAGTTCACTAGACCACTTTCTTCTGTGCAAACAGTCTGACACTGCTATTCTGTCAGACTCAGAGTTGTGCAGACTGCAAAATTCTGCACTGCAATGCTAAATGAAATATCACGCTGCTTTGTGTACTTCAGACACGGACCAAACAAACCTGAGTGACAGGCCAGGCCTTGGGCCACACACAGTACTCACGTGAAGTTTGGCATGTTGTGGCTGGCCCTGGCCTAATGTGCAAGTCTCGGGACAACCACACACCCGCAATTTCCAGCAGGTGTGATGGACACTGATTCCACACAATGGCTGATTCTGGCACATTTAATGTTCATCTGGTCTCTTATACTACTTTCCTCCAATGGAACTGTAATAGTGTTAATTGTCTCTTTCTGGAACTGCAGTACCTTATATATATGAGATATGTGATATATATGGGATATGTGTGTGTGTGTGTGTGTGTGTGTGTGTGTGTGTGTGTGTGTGTGTGTGTGCGTGTGTGTGTGCGTGTGTGCGTGCGTGCGTGCGTGCGTGCGTGCGCGCGCGCGCGCGTGCGAGTGTACACCTGTCCTTTTTTTCCCCTAAGGGAAGTCTTTCCGCTCCCGGGATTGGAATGACTCCTTACCCTCTCCCTTAAAACCCACATCCTTTCGTCTTTCCCTCTCCTTCCTGAAGAAGCAACCATCGGTTGCGAAAGCTAGTAATTCTGTGTGTGTGTTTGTGTGTTTTGTTCATGTGCCTGTCTGCCGCCGCTTTCCCGCTTGGTAAGTCTTGGAATCTTTGTTTTTAATATATATATATATATATATACTCTGTAGCTTGTGTTGTATTACAAGAATCTCCATTTTGTGGATACTCAGTTGCCGACTCTTCATGGTTTCCAAGTATTCTGCCGGAACCGGGTCTGGTCTTTGTGAGCATAGTGGGCCAAAACATCCTAAAGGTGTTCTATGGGATTCATATCAGGACTCTGTGCAGGCCAGTCCATTATTTCGATGTTCTTGATGTATAACCACTTTGCAACAGGTCATGCATTATGAACAGTTGCTTGATCATGTTGAAAGGTGCAATTGCCTTACCTGCATTGCTCTTCAAAAGTGGGAAGCAAGAAGGTGCTTAAAACACCAATGTAGGCCTGTGCTGTGATAGTGCCATGGAAAACAACAAGGGGTGCAAGCCTCCTCCGTGAAAAACACAACTGCACCCTAACACCACCATCTCTGAATTTTACTGTTGGCACTACACACACTGGCAGATGACCTCCACCGGGCATTCACTATACCCACACCCTGCCATCAGATCGCCACATTGTGTCTCGCGATTCGTAACTCCACACATTATTTTCCCATTGTTCAATCGTCCAATGTTTACACTCCTTACACCAAGTGAGGTGTCGTTTGGCACTTACTGGTGTGATGTATGCCTTATGAGGGATCCCACCCATCAACTTTGACCCGTGACGTAAGGCTGTTGTGGTGCGTGGCGTCACGGCGGCGCAGAATTTAGTTTGTGAGAGTGGCGTGTTTGCAGGTGTCATTTTGATGCAATCGGTGGTGCTCTCTGGTGGTGTGTTATGTTATGCTTTTGGTTTAGTTTGCGAGTGTGGTGTCGTGTGTGAATTTTGGTAAATTGCTGTTTCTATGTCTTTGGTAGGTACGGATATGACTGACAGGGTCAGCAGTTTTCGGTTGTCAGCTATGACCGGGGACAGTGTGTTGTCTCTAATACAATTTCTTCAACTATTCGGATTTTTGGAGGAAGTCGTGAAGTGTTCAGCATGATGTGAAGAAATGAGGCTTACTTAAAGTTCCGGTGTCTCGGACCAAGGACGGCTGTATGTGGAGATGTTGTAAGGGTAACAGGTTAAGGGAAGTGTTCGATCCCAATGTGTGGCTGTGAATGTTGGTATTGCTGTCAGCAGATGTTTTTGAGCTATATAGGTCAAGGGAAGTGTTAGGTCCTAATTTATGGGATCGGGAGCTGCTATTGAGCTATATAGGTCAAGGAAAGTGTCCGATTCCAGATGATATGTGTTTAGTGGTATTTGGGGAGTTTTGTGATGTTGGTTTTTTTGTCGTTTTGTATGGGGATGGGTGTCTAAATCCGTTTATATTTAGTTCGTACCCACCTAAAAACCCCTATTTCCCACACTTGTCCCGTTAGGCTTTTTGTGGAACGTGCGTGGGCGTGTTTTTCGATGTATTTTCGTCCTCATAATGTGTACGTAACGACTTAATATGCGCCATATTGAAATTGTGGTTTATGGTCGTTTCCGCCATATTTGTGATGTCGTGGGTCAAAGCAGACGGGTGGGATCGGGCGCTTCAGTATTTCCCTTATGAGCAGCCGCTTGGCCATGAAATCAAAGTTTTTTCACCCCCTGTCTGTCATAATACTTGCAGTGGATCCTGATGCAGTTTGGTATTCCTGTGTGATGGCGTGAATGGATGTGTGCCTGTTACACATTACACCTCTCTTCAACTGTCGGAAGTGTCTGTCAGTCAATAGACAAGGTAGGCGTGCATGCTTTTGTGCTGTACATGTCCCTTCACGTTTCCACTTCACTATCACATCAGAAACAGTGGACCAAGGGATGTTCGCGAGAGTGGAAATCTCGCGTACAGGTGTATGACAAAAGTGACACCCAATTACCTGACGATGTTCGAAGTCCATTAGTTCCGCAGGGCGCCCCATTCTGCTCTGTCGCGATGTCTACTGGCTACTGAGGTCACTGATATGGAGTACCTTGCATTAGGTGGCAGTAAAATGCACCTTATATGAAAAATGTGTGTTTGAGGGTGTCCAGATACTTTTGATCACATAGTGTGCCTAACAACTTGTATTAATTTGGACACAGGCGGCTTCTGGAGTTTCCATTGATCTGAAAAGCCATTTGATCTAGTCCAGTGGCTATCAAACTTTTTTGCTCAGGAGTCAACATTGACATTGTGGGGTTTCAGTTGGTACCGCTCATATAGTTGGTAATATTATTAGTTGGTTATCTACATAAATTAGTGCGTAATTAACCCAAAATAGAATAGCTGTAATAAGAGCACAAAAAGTTGGACAACAGCCCCAAAAGCACTGATATTTGCGTTTTGGCACCATTCAGAACAAGTAGTGTTGACTGTGACCTCTTTCAGATTGCTGCCAAACTCAACAATCTAACATTTGTGACACTATATCTGTGTGATAAGAGTGTTGGTTTTACTATATATGTGAATGACTGATTGACGGCAATATTTGTAGTTAAATTTGAATGCACTGTTCAATATTAGACTCAATCACAAAAGTGTGCTAAATGATTTAAATGCCAATTTTCGTCTACACATGCCACTATATTATAGCTTTAATTAATTTAATGTTACTTGCTACAAATAAGTACTGCATTTGAGGATGATATTTTGTGTAGTGAACATTCATGCATCCATGTTACTTCCATGTCAATAGTGGCTGATTGGTACGACTTGTGCATGCCCATGAGCTGTCATAACTGAAAGTTAACCAAGAAAACACCCCCTCACTACATCCTCTAACACCACAGATATCACCCTAGTTATCCCTTTGCCTCCGAGGTAAGCGTCCAGTTTAGTGTAGCTAATGGCTGCATTCACCAATGTCCATTACAATTAAGCACATCTAAAAAAAGCTCTTTTTGGATTCAGCTGTTAGTTGCTAGACGCTCATTGTTATCAAATGAGGCTTGTAACTGCTGGCCACATGAATACTTGAGTTGGGCCAGAGTTTCACAACCACTGATCTAGTAAATCACACAGTGATCCTACATAAACTGGATGCTTACATTATAAGAGAAGTCTGCAGTGAATGGTTTGTCATATCTATCAGACAGAGAGCAGCTGGTAGAAATAACAACACATGATATAAGAACAAGCTATTCAGATACAATGTCTGTTACATCAGAAGTCCCACAGGGCTCAATTTTAGCCTCTTCTTCTTTCTCTCTATTAATGTCCTCCTGGAACACCTATCCACGACACCTGTCATTTGCCAATGATACAAACCATCTATCTTGTAACAGTTCTCCACAGTAGATAAGAGCCAACTTTGTTGACAGCTGTGAAAGGCTTCCATGCTGGCTCTTTGAAGACAACCTCTTAATATAGGGCGATAAAAAAGCTCATACAATATTTTGTCCATCAAAGAGCCATACACCACACGTAGAATCCTCGAAAGAGCCATACCTAAAGACTGGAAAGTAGCACACACAAGTCACACCAGTTCCCAAGAAAGGAATAAGTTATCCTCTGAATTACAGACCCATATCAGTAATGTTGATTTGCAGTAGTATTTTGGAACCCTTGCTATGTTTGAACACAATGAGTTACCTTGAAGAAAATGATTTATTGACAAATAGCTAACAGAGATCCAGAAAATGTTGTTCTTGTGAAACACAACTAGTTCTTTATTCTCGCCAAGTAATGAATGCTGCCAATAGATCTCAAATTGATTCCATATTTTTAGATTTCTAGAAGGCTTTTGACACTGATCTTCACAAGCAACTTCTAATCAAATTGCACGCCTGTGGATTATCATCACAGTTGTGCAACTGGGTGTGTGATTTCCTGGCAGAAAGATCACAGTCCGTAGTGATTGATGGAAAGTCATTGATTGAAACAGAAACAATATCTGGCTTTCCCCAAGGGAGTGTTACAGGCCCTCTGCTGTTCCTGATCCATCTAAACGATTCAGAAGACAATCTAAGCAGCTCCATTAGATTGTTTGCGAATGATACTCTCATTTTCCACCTAGTAAAGTCGTCAGGTGATCAAAACCCAATGCAAAACAATTTAGGCATAATATATGTATGGTACAGAAAGTGGGAGTTAACTCTAAATAATGAAAACTGTTGAGTTGTCCACATGAGGACTAAAAGGAATTTGCTAAATTTCTGTTACAAGATAAATCACACAAATCTAAAGGCTCTAAATTCAACTAAATACTCAAGGATTACAATTACGAATAATTTAAATTGGAACAATCACAAAGATAATGTTGTTGGGAAAGCAAACCAGACTGTGATGTATTGTCAGAACACACAGATAATGCAACAGGTGAACCAAAGGGATTGCTTAAATTACACTTTTTTGTCCTCTTCTGGAGTACTTTTGTGCAGTGGGGGTCCACATCAGACAGGAGTGACGGAGGATATTTAAAAAATTCAGGACAACTCGTTTTGTATTATTGCAAAGTAGACGATAGCGAGCCATTGGTACAATAAGTGAATTGGGGTGACAATAATTGAAACAAAGGAATTTTTTGTCGTGGTAGGATCTTCTTATGATGCCTCAAACACTTGCTTTCTCCTCAGTGTTAAAATATTTTGTTGGTGCACATCTACAAAGGAATAAATAATCATAAAATAAGAGAAATTGGAGCTTGCATGGAAAGATTTAAATATTCATCTCTCATGTGCACTGTTAGAGAGGGGGGATGATAAAGAAATAGCTTGAAGGTCTTTGATGAACCCTCTGCTAGGCATTTAATTGTGAATTTCAGAGTAACCTTCTATATGTAGGTGCTAATCATGAAGGATTGAAGGGTATTGCTGGAGCTTTGAAGTGTTAGATGACTTCATAATCGAACACTTCTAACAAGGGAAACTTCTCATTTGCCCCCCCTCCCCTTGGATTTAGTGCTAAGAGGATCCAGTGAGCAGCCCATCACAAACTGAACACCGATCAAGGATGGAAACAGGAAGAAGCTGTACTGGAATCTGAAGAAAGGGAGGTGGGGGGGAATGGAAACAGTGAATGGTCCAAGAAGTAGCAGTGCAGTATAGAGCATCTGGGGAAAGAAGTGGCATCGAGGTTACGATGTTGTACAGCAATGGACGAGTCATTTTCAGACCTCCCTCGTAACTCTTTTTCTTCCTCTTGCTGTTCATTCTATTCAAATTTGTGTCTGTATTGTGGTGTAACATCCATTTGCAATAACGAGGTTTAAGGTAGGGACCTGTAATAACAGTTGATTCTCCACAACTACTCTGTTAGCAGTCAAAAGGAAGCAGCTTTTGAATGGGAACCACAAACATTTGATGACAAGGTGACAAGTCAGTCAAATCCTTCACCAGGAAACCTGTCTGTTGTCATACACGGCATTAGTGACAGTATGTGGGTCATACAATAGGAATCTCTTATCGACGCACGTAATTTGTACGACTGGTAAATGAGTGAGGTATGTCATTGCCCAATATAGGTGTTAGTGTGAATGTGGTCACTCCCAATGACACAGTTTCTGTGTGCTGTGAAGACACATGCTTTTAACGTTTTTGGAGTTGTTCCGTTTTGGAAATCTTGACCCTTAAATTCCTTTGTTGTAACATAGTTCACACCCGTTTATATGTTGTTTCAATTTCTGTGATACGTCTGTGTGGTATCTTGGCTGCCCTCACTATTCACCTCATTTACTTGTGACGTCAATGTATTCTTACCACGACTCATTTTCAGTAATCAATGTACAGTATGACAACTGCCAAGACTACAGAAAAAGGACAAACATTTCAATGACCAGAGGAACAGTTCATAATGTTGGGGAAGGGCACGAGATAGTTTTTAATACTGCTCATCCGCGTGGTGGTGATGCAATGCCGTAACCACTTAACCAACATGCCATTTTTTATTTTTCTTTATTTTTATTTTCCGAGCTACTCTATAAGCATTTCTTGTTCTTGGACCATTCAGTTTACATTTTGCTTTTTTTCCCCATAGTTCAGTAAATCATCTTCTTGTTTTCATGCCTGATCTGCGTTCAATTTTCGACGGGTTATCCACTGGGCCATCTTACCACTAAATCGGAGAAGGGCTGCTATGGGGAGTTTCTCTTGTAAATGAAACTCACAATTCGCCTAAATTATCTAAACTGTGGAGATGCAAGGCCTTAGAGGACTATCCTATTGTGGCTGAATTGCATAATATTTTTAACTTATGTGAAGGCATGGTTACATGCTCTGTTGTGATGGATATGGATACTGAGGAATTGTGGGAGAAATGGAAAACCGTGGGTGTCATGGAAGTATAGAACTACATGAGGAGAGTTGGTGATATGCTCAGTCATCTGTGCCCCGGAGGTAAAGGCAAGCTCCTGTCTTGTTTCAGTCAAATCTTGTTTGATGGACAGTAGATTACCACTTGGAAGGAGGCCATATTAATTCCATTATGGGAAACGGGCAATTATCTTGTGTGGGGTAAGACCCTAGAGCCCATGGTCAAAGACTACTTTGTCTGGCTCGCCATATCCCGAGATCATCTGTGCTGCTGCCAGTGCAGTTTCAGTGCAACCATTTTGCTCTTCAGTTTAATTCCAGAGATGTCTATACAACAGTCTTTGTTACACAGAAACCAATTGGATGTTGTGATTTTTCAACTTGAAAAAGTGTAAGACACCATTTTGAGGTACAACATCCTGCACAACTACATGAATGGCAGCTACCTGGACATCTGCCACTTATCGAATTCTTCCTCGAGAATTGATGCTTTTGGTATTGCTTTGGTGGTGCCTTGTATGACCATTACATTCAGGAATCTTGGGGTCCCCCAAGACCGAATACTCAGTTTTGCATCTCCTCCACAGTCAGGAACCATTAAGTGATCTTTGTTGGTGGGTGATTTTACACTCTTCTTCTACTCTTCCTCTGATCTTTTTTGCAATGACAACAAGGGATGAGCATCAGGAGGCTGGAAGCTTGGGCCATTAAAAATGTTCTGTGTTCGCACCAGAGAAGACCACATTTCAGTTTCAGCCAACTAGAGCGGCTTGAAATTGTAAGTACAATATGCACTTTTTAGGCCTTCTGATTGACATTAAATTAACCTGGTTCCTGTACCTGAAAGACCAGTGAACAAAGAACTTCAGATCATTGAACGGTTTGAAATACCTCAGTGGAAATGCATGGAGAGCCGACAGTCTGGCCTCTTGCAGTTTTGTAGTGTGTCTGTCAGATCACGATTAGATTATGGCAGCGTGGTTTATGTATCAGCATGTACTTCCTACCCCAAGACGTTAGATGCTGTCCACCATGAGAAGAGTAGGTTATCAACTAGTCTCTCAGACCAGACCAGTTCAGAGTTTGTGTGCAGAGGCTGGTAAACGACCACTCTGGATTTGGCAACACCTCTTTCTGACTTGACAGGCCATTAAAATCTTAACATTGCCTCAGTCCTTAGCCCACCCCAACTTTGAGTGGTTGTTCAGGGATTGGTCCCATGTGGCCAAGTCATTCAGTATGTGTGCTACTGACTGTCTCACAGATCTGGCTGTATCAGACCTCAGAGTATGTGGCCAGGACTCGAACAGATTGCTAACTTAGTGTCTTCATAGGCCCAAAGTGACCTTAAGCTTGACAAAGTAGAAGAAAACTTTTACATCACATTACTTTTTTTACAAATCTGTTTTCTTCAGCTTTAAGTAAGTACCACAGTTCCATCATTGTATGTGTGGATGGCTTCTAGCAAGGGAATGCTATTGGTTGTTCAGCTGTTTTGTCTGATAGGATTTTCCATCTAAACGTTCCCGAACACTACAAATTATGATGTGGGGCTATATGCATTATTTTATGTGGTAATTCCACATCAGTCCAACACAGAAAAGTAATGGTTTCAACCTCGAATTTGTAGATGTATGAGACCATTGTGAAGTCAGTCACAGACCAACTACATTCAAAAATTATGTGAAATTGCACGTCAGCCTCAACATAATAGTCTTGTTTCTAATCCAGACCCCCCTGTGGGTTCGGGGGTAAGAATAGGCCCACGGTATTCCTGCCTGTCGTAAGAGGCGACTAAAAGGAGTCTCAAACGTTTTGGCCTTGTGAGATAGTCCCCTAACGGGTTTGACCTCCATCCTTCTAAATTTTCCGAAGAGCGAGCCGATTGGGGAAGGGCGCCTTACAAGGAGCGATGTGTCCATCATGCATTACCATCTCTAGCCAGGTTTGTCGTCATCGCTTAGCAGTCCCGCTCACCTACCATCTCTTGGACGTGGATTTGTTCTTGGGTGCAGTTTATTGCAGTCTGCTATGTTGTGTCGCTTTATGTGCCAATGACGATATTGGACTACATCACCTGAAATCCAGCACGGTAGCCAGTCCGTTGTGGTGGGGCCGCCATGTACCCTGTTGGTTGTAGCCCCCGACTACACAGGGATCGCTCTGCTGATGCCAGCGCCGTTAACTCCCCACGTATGCCAAGGAGTAGATGCCTATCTCCTTGGGGCATTGGGACTCCCGGCAATGGCCATCCTGCCAGGTGGTCGTTGCTGAGGCTGGGTGGCGCCCGTGGGGAGGGCCCTTGGTCGGAGTAGGTGGCATCAGGGCGGATGACCCGCAATGGTACATCATCTCTTGCTGGCGGCCAGCCGCCAGCAGTCTCCAAGCGTTCCAGGACTCAATACAACGCAACTACATATGACCCCAAATCGTTCCCCTCCCTGGCTACACCATGGGAGGAACGAAAGACTAAGGATGCCAGCGAACCATACTCGCACCGCTACCTGGTGTGTACGAGAGCTGATGGTGAATCCTTTACATCCATGAAGCCTCAGTTCTTCGTCGAGCACTTAGAGGACAAGTTCGGGGAGGTGGAGGGCTTGTCCAAAATGCGCTCGGGCTCGGTTTTGATCAAATCGGCGTCCTCCGCCCAGTCCCGCCGGTTACTCGATTGTAACAAGCTGGGGGATGTTCCGGTTACAATCACGCCCCATAAGAGTCTTAATATGGTCCAGGGCATAATATTCCATCGGGACCTTCTATTGCAGTCCGATGATGAGCTTCGCGCCAATTTAGAGTGGCGAGGTGTTCACTTCGTCCGGCGCATACATCGTGGTCCAAGGGATAAGCAGGTTGGCACCGGTGCCTTCATCTTGGCCTTCGAGGGTGATACTTTACCTGAGAAGGTCAAGGTGATGGTCTATCGTTCTGACGTCAAGCCATATATCCCTCCCCCGATGCGGTGCTTTAAGTGCTGGAAGTTCGGGCATATGTCTTCCCGCTGTACTTCCAGCCTCACATGTCGAGATTGTGGACGCCCATCACATCCCAATACTCCATGTGCTCCGCCTCCCATCTGTGTAAACTGCGGAGAGCACCACTTGCCTTGCTCGCCGGACTGCAGGATCTTCCAGAAAGAGCGCAAAATCATGGAGTATAAGACCCTGGACCGCCTGACATACACTGAGGCCAGGCAGAAGTTCGAACGCCTCCATCCTGTTCGAATGACTGCCTCTTACGCCGCGGCTACTACTGTTATGGCCCCATTAGCTCTCCCTCAGACTGCCACCTCTCAGAGCCGGAATGCTACTCCTGCCCCCTTGATGGTGGGGGGGCACTTCACTCCCTGCTGCTCCTGCACTACCTGCCTCAGGAGCAGCAACCCCCCAACCATCGGGGACATCAGTCCCCACTCCTAAGCTGGGGAAGCCTCAAACTTCCCCGGCTCGAATAGCACGGAAAGGGTCCCTTGGGTCCCTTCCTTCCCAGGTTTCCGCCTCTGGGAAGGGTGACGTCAGCCAATGGAAGAAAAGCAGACCAGCGGCTGGTCGCAGGGCTTCCCGCTCCTCCTCCGTCCCGGAGACTGACTCGCTGGAGCCCTCCCAGCCAATGAAACCCAAGGACCAGAGAGACAAGACGAAGAAGACCTCTAAGGCCAAGGAACACGCGGTGGCATCCACCCCACTGCTCCCTACAGGCTCTGCGTCTGAGGATAAGGTGGAGATCCGGGCGTCCGCTGAGGACCTGGATCTCGCCGGACCCTCAGACACCATGGAAGCAGATTGTACTGGTCCTCCATCGGTGGCAGCAGGTGACCCAGTGGCGTGATCTGCCTCCTCGGCCCCTTCACGCCTTTTTCGGACGTGGACAAAGCGATACTCCAGTGGAACTGCAGCACTTTTTTCCACCACCTTGCTGAGCTTCGCCAACTCATCAGCAGTCACCCTTTCCTCTGCATTGCCCTACAGGAAACTTGGTTTCCGACAATGCGGACCCCTGCCCTACGTGGGTATCAGGGTTATTACAAGAACTGGGCAGCTTATGAGAGGGTATCTGGTGGAGTCTGCGTCTACATCCTTAACTCTGTCTACAGCGAATGTGTACCTTTTCATACACCTTTAGAGGCTGTCGCTGTAAGGATGTGGACGCCTCAGCCTATTACTGTCTGCAGTTTGTATCTTCCACCAGATGGTGATGTCTCGCGTCATGTGTTGGCTGCATTGATAGCACAACTGCCTCCTCCTTTTGTGTTACTGGGCGACCTTAACGCCCATAACCCCCTGTGGGGTAGCGCCGCGATTACTGGCCGGGGTAGAGATGTCGAGACTCTTCTCTCGCAGCTTGACCTCTGCCTCTTAAACACGGGAGAGCCGACACATTTCAGCGTAGTCCATGGCACATTTTCGGCCATCGACCTTTCTATCTGCAGCCCCGGACTTTCACCATCCATCCACTGGAGGGTCCATGACGACTTATGTGGTAGTGACCATTTCCCCATCTTTTTGTCACTACCACAGCATCACTCTTCTGAACGCCCCTCCAGATGGGCTCTGAATAAGGCTGATTGGGGCTTGTTCTCCTCTCTCGCCATTATCGCACCTCCTTCCCATGACACCATTGATGCGGTGGTTCAGTCGGTCACCACCAGCATCGTTTCTGCGGCGGCATCTGCGATTCCCTGTTCATCCGGGTCCCCTCGGCGGAGGACTGTGCCTTGGTGGGCGCCCGAGATCGCAGAGGCGATTAGAGATCGCCGGTGGGCTCTTCAACACCATAAGCGGCACCCGTCCTTGGAGAACCTCATCGTTTTTAAACAGCTCCGTGCCCATGCCCGTGCCCATGCCTGTGCCCAACGCCTTATTCGCCAACGGAAGCAGGAGTGCTGGGAACGGTATGTTTCCACCATTAGCGACCGTACCTCTGCATCGCAGGTTTGGGCTAAGATTAGGCGACTCCATGGCTATCGGCCGCCTGTCTCTGTCCCTGGGCTTTCGCTGAATGGAGTGGTGTGTCCTGACTCCGACACGATTGCGGACCGGTTAGCAGCGCATTTTGCTCAGTGTTCCGCATCTACGAATTACCCACTGGCCTTCCGCTCCCGGAAAGAGCGGTTGGAAAGTTGGAGGCTTTCCTTTTACACGCGCCACGCGGAGTTGTACAATGCTCCTTTCAGCAACTGGGAATTCCAGAGTGCACTATCTGCTTGCCCTGATACGGCTCCTGGGCCAGACCGCATCCACAGCCATGCTGAAACACCTCTCTGTGAATTGCCAGCGACGCCTCCTAGATGTTTTCAACCGCATCTGGGTTGAGGGTGTGTTCCCGTCTCAATGGCGAGAAAGCATCGTCCTCCCCGTGTTGAAACCTGGCAAGAACCCGCTGGAGGTGGACAGCTACCGCCCCATAAGCCTCACCAACGTTCTTTGCAAGTTGCTAGAACATATGGTGAGCCGGAGGTTGAGTTGGCTCCTCGAGTCTCGAGGCCTTCTGGCTCCATCTCAGGGTGGGTTCCGTAAAGGCCGCTCTGCCGTCGATAATCTGGTCTCCCTAGAGTCTGCCGTCTGTACAGCCTTTGCACGCCGCCAACATCTGGTTGCCGTCTTCTTCGACATGCGGAAGGCGTACGATACGACTTGGCGATATCACATCCTGGCCGCACTTCATGGGTGGGGGTCTTAGGGGCCCGCTCCCGATTTTTATTCAGAATTTTCCGTCCTCTCGTTCCTTCCGCGTGCAAGTTGCTGCGTCCCATAGTTCCTCTCGGGTCCAGGAGAACGGGGTCGCACAGGGGTCTGTCCTCAGTGTCTCCCTGTTTTTAATTGCGATCAATGGGCTCGCTGAGGCGGTGGGATCGTCCGTCGCAGCTTCGTTGTATGCAGACGACTTCTGCCTCTACTACAGCTCCGCTGGCATTGCAGTTGCTGAGCGCCAGCTGCAGGGCGCTATCCGCAAGGCGCAGTCATGGGCTGTAGCGCACGGCTTCCAGTTTTCGGCCGCTAAGACCTGTGTTATGCATTTCTGCCGGCGTCGCACGGTTCACCCTGAGCCACGCCTTTACCTTGACGGTGAACCTCTTGCTGTGGTAGAGACGCATCGGTTCTTGGGACTGGTATTTGATGCCCGGTTGACTTGGCTGCCTCATATTAAGCAGCTTAAACAAACATGCTGGCGGCATTTAAACGCTCTCCGTTGCCTTAGCCACACCGGATGGGGTGCCGATCGGTCCACCCTTCTCCGGCTGTATCAAGCGCTGATCCAGTCCCACCTTGATTATGGGTGTGTGGCTTATGGTTCGGCATCGCCATCAGCATTGCAATTGCTGGATCCCATCCATCACTGCGGGATCCGACTCGCCACAGGAGCATTTCGGACAAGCCCTGTTGACAGCTTACTTGTGGAGGCTGGTGTTCCTCCATTGCGGATCCGGCGCGACCGACTTCTGGCCGCTTATGCTGCCCACGTTTGTAGCTTGCCAGGGCATCCCAAATACTGTCTCCTGTTCCCGCACTCGATCGTCCATCTTCCAGACAGGCGGCCCCGGTCAGGGTGTACGATCGCGGTTCGCATCCGGGCTCTACTGTGTGGGATTGAGTTTTTTCCTCTCCCGCCTGTTTCCCGGGCCAATCTCCGTCTGCCCCCTTGGTGTGTGCGCCGACCATGCATTCGGCTGGATTTGGCACAGGGTCCGAAAGACTCGGTCCCTCCTCCGGCCTTCTGCCGCCGCTTTGTTTCTCTCCTTGCCGAGTTTCCCGGATCTGCCGTGGCCTATACCGACGGTTCGATGGTCTCTGGTCGCACTGGTTACGCTCTTACTCTAGAGGATCATTGTGAGCAACGCTCGCTGGCACCCGGGAACAGTGTATACACTGCCGAGTTGGTTGCCATCTATCGCGCCCTAGAGTATATCCGCTCCCGCTCAGGTGAGTCCTTTGTCATCTGTAGTGACTCCCTGAGTGGTTTACGAGCTCTTGACCAGTGCTTTCCTCGTTCCCGTCTGGTGATGGCCATCCACGAGTCGCTCCATGCTCTTGCCCGTTGCGGCCGCTCCGTGGTCTTTGTTTGGACCCCAGGTCATGTCGGCATCCCGGGCAATGAACGGGTTGACACGCTGGCTAAACAGGCAGTGAGTTCACCGGCTCTGGAACTCGGCCTTATGGAGTGTGATCTCCTGTTGCTTTTGCGCCAGAAAGTGCTTGGTGCCTGGGGTGACGAGTGGCGCACCCTGCCCACGCCCAACAAACTTCGGGCGGTGAAGGAGACGACCGGTGTGTGGCGCTCCTCCATGCGGGCCTCTCGGAAGGACTCTGTCGTCCTCTGCCGGCTGCGCGTTGGCCACACGTGGCTGACGCACGGCCATTTGTTGCGCCGGGAGGACCCACCGCTATGTCGCTGCGGGGCAGCTCTGACGGTGGTCCACATTTTGGTGGACTGCCCGGTTTTAACAGGACTCGGGCAGACGTTTGCGCTGCCTGATACCCTCCCTGCCCTTTTATGTGATGACGTTGCTATGGCGGACCTCGTGTTGAGTTTTATTCGGGCAGGGGGTTTTTATCGTATGATTTGAGTGTTTGTCCTTTTATTTCCTGTATTGACTTGGGCCTTTGGCCTGTGGTTTTAAACTGTGGGTTTTAATGTCATTTGGTGGTTGGATTTTCCTTATTTTCATGGTCGGCCAACCACCTTCACACTCGGTGTGATTTTAGTTCCGTTTGTCTGGTCTTTGTCTGTCTTTCTTGTATTGTGTCGTCCCTTGTCTCAGTTCTCTGTTTTTAACGACTGACAGTTTTTATTTCGTGTGAGTTTATCGTGGAACAAGGGACCGATGACCTTAGCAGTCTGGTCCCTTCAATCCCACACCCAACCAACCAACCAATCTAATCCAGATACATCAGTGACCCTTACCATTGAAAAAGTGATGAGTAGGTGTGCCTTGTGAGAGAAAGAGTTCACGTTGCTTGAAAGAGATTGTCGTGAAAGTAGATCTGCCTTTGTCAGCAATACCTTTCAACAAATTAAGTATCTGAAATCAGCACATGATTTCAGGATAGTCATAGTTTCGCAATAATACTGACCATCTCATATTTGTGCAGCCTGTTGTATAGTTAGTTTATTAATACTGATAATGTGTATGCAACCATTGAAATGCTTTCTCTTGTCAAGATGAGTCAATTAAAACATTGTTATTCGTGAGGGCTTCTCGACTGTTTCTAGCTTGCAGTGGAAATGTAATATCCACTTGTACTTAGTATAATGTCTCTTATTACATCCATACCCAAGCAATGACAGTGAAACTTATGTACTTCAGATCTTGGACACTTTTTACCAGGAGCACAAAGGGGTCATACTCATGGAAATTACCCCTTTTTGACTTTTTGTAATGTATCTTAGATATGCCAGGATAACAGGCAGCAAGTAGATAACCTTGTCTTATTTTCCTGCCGTGCTTCTAGATCACATGATCTTATAATATTCCTTACTTTCTTATTCGCTACCCTCACGATGAATCATCTGTCCCTTCTTATGATTTGAAAACATGTAGAGGCAGAAGCTATAATCCCAGTTGGTAATGGCTCACCAGTTATTAAACCGTTCATTGTTCTGGGCAAAAAATAAACAAAAAACATACACTGATATATGAAACTGAAAACTATTATGTACTAATTAAGAGATGGAGCACTTAAACAATAAAAACTGCAACACTACTCAGTGACAATAAAATTCTGTAAGGCTGTATTTTTCGGATGGGGAATTCTTCCACTGTGCATATGCATCTTACCAAAGTGAGCATATGGCAGGACTGTTTTCCCACTCCCTGCCTCATCCCACCCCACCCGCAGTGCTCGCTTGGTGTATGTCGCATGAAACTGTGCCACAACCACACAGGCGCATGGAAGGGTGTCATGCTCATCAAATGGTGCGTAGGACATTGCCCATTAATGCATGGTTTCCTCCTCTGTATGGCCACCTTTTTAGAGATGGTTGCGGGGCGTGGCTGTTCAATACAGGATCTCAAATTAAACATCTTTCAGCCATCTAGTTTCCAATCTTATTTTATTTGGCAACCGGTTTCAGCTTTTTACTACACCATCTTCAGGCGTATCACAGCTGAGGTAGTCTTTCTACATGCTGATCAGGGGCCTGAAGATGATGTAGTAAAATGCTGAAACTGGTTGCCAAATAAAATAAGGTTGAAAACTAGATGGCTGAAAGGTGTTTAATTTGACATCCTGTTTCAGTTTTATTTACTGACATTAGAGAAACCCTCAGTTTATATGGAGATCTGCCCACCACCCTTGCTGACACTGCCACCAGTGTTACATGGATTTTGAAATTTTGGGAACTGTTGGGCCTCATCCCTGATGTGCTGAGCAGGGGTGTTCAGCATGCTGTGCCAAAGCAGTTAGGCATTTTTGATTGGTTTTCAGTGTAATAGTTCAGTACATCATGATGGCAGTTTGTCATTGCTAGGTGACTCTCCTGCATTATCAGCAGCTCTGCCTTTGGGGACACACGTGGTCTTCCCAAGCAAATAGCAAGCTGACTCATAGTAATGGTGCTGATGACCTTGCTGCTGAATACCTCACTCTTCTTCTTCTTCTGTTTTTAGTTCTAAATGCCTTCAGCCACTTGGATTAGGAAGCAGTGGGAAATAGTATGTGCTATAACAGTGAACTGTTTGTCAAAAGAAAACCCTAATAAATTATTTCTCATTAATGAAAGCAAAACATTAAAATAATAATGTTCTGGCACTTGACTTATTTAGCTTCTTGCTCTTTCTTCCAAATACAGTGTTGTTAAGACTGAACTACAATCCCTTAATTTTGTAAACTCTAAAATGTTCTTTGTTCATGATTGGTTCAATCTTATACCACAGATCCTATGCATATGGGTGGCCAAACAGTCATGTCTAATATAAAAGTAAAATACACACATAAAAAAAAGTTTTGCACCCCCGGTTCCTAGAACTCCCGAAGATAGACGTTGACTATGGATATTGTATCACAGACACAGTCTCTTTGACTGTGATTGCTGGAGTGGCCGCTACGGTCGCAGGTTCGAATCCTGCCTTGGGCATGGATGAGTGTGAAGTCCTTAGGTTAGTTAGGTTTAATTAGTTCTAAGTTCTAGGCGACTGATTATCTCAGAAGTTAAGTCGCATAGTGCTCAGAGCCATTTGAACCATTTTTCTTTGACTGTTCAGAGATGTCGCTAAACCCGCCCAAAGATGTAAACAACTATGCATGAGTAGCGCCTATTAGATGGAGGGGGTCCGACAGCTGATCAGTTCCAGTCATTCCACCAGGAAGGCTTGTGTTGTCTGTAGTTCGACCATGCCTACACAGTCAATACTGCGATTCGATCGTGTCCGCATTGTTACTTTGTGCCAGGGAAGTGTCCAGGCATCTCAGAGTGAACCAAAGTGATGTTGTTAGGACATGGAGGAGATATAGACAGGAACTGTCAATGACATGTCTCGCTCCGGCCACCCAAGGGCTACTACTGCAGCGGATGACTGCTACCTACAGATTATGGCTTGGAGGAACCCTGACAGCAATGCCACCATTTTGAATAATGCTTTTTGTGCAGTCACAAGATGTCATATTAAGACTCAAATTGTGTGCAATTGGTTGCATGTTGTGCAGCTTCACTCCAGATGTCCATGACGAGGTCCATCTTTGCAACCACAGCACCATGCAGCGCAGAACAGATGGGCCCAACAACATGCTGAATGGATCGCTCAGAATTGGCATCATGTTCTCGTCACTGATGCGTGTCGCATATGACTTCAACCAGACAATCATCGGAGACATGTTTGGAGGCAACCTGGTCAAACTGAATGCCTTAGACACACTGTCCAGCAAGTGCAGCAAGGTGGAGGGTTCCTGCTGTTTTGGGGTGGCATTATGTGGGGCCGACGTACACTGCTGTTGGCCATGGAAGGTGCCGTAATGGCTATACAATACTTGAATGCCATCCTCCAACCAATAGTGCAACCATATGGGCAGCATATTGGTGAGGCATTTGTCTTCATGGAGGACAATTCGTGTCCCATCGTGCTCATCTTGTAATTGACTTCCTTCAGGATAACATCGCTTGACTAGAGTGGCCAGTATCTTCTCTAGACATGAACTCTATCAAACATGCTTGGGATAGACTGAAAAGCTCTGTTTATGGATGATGTGACCCACCAATCATTCTGAGGTATCTATGCCGAATTGCCTCTGAGGAGTAGGACAATCTGTACTGGTGTGTACAGCAATCTGGACCACCACCTCCGAAGGTCTCATTGTATGGTGGTACAACATGCAGTGTGTGGTTCCCGTGAGCAATTAGAAGGGTGGAAATGATGTTTATCTTGATCTCTCTTTCAATTTTCTGTACAGGTTTTGGAACTATCAGAATCGAGGTGATGCAAAACTTTCTTTGATGTGTGTATTTCTGACGTAATACTAACTAATGCCACAGAATAATTAGAACAACTTTTTGGATCTACATCTACATTTATACTCCGCAAGCCATCCAACGGTGTGTGGCGGAGGGCACTTTACGTGCCACTGTCATTACCTCCCTTTCCTGTTCCAGTCGCGTATGGTTTGCGGGAAGAACGACTGTCTGAAAGCCTCCCTGCGTGCTCTAATCTCTCTAATTTTACATTCGTGATCTCCACGGGAGGTATAAGTAGGGGGAAGCAATATATTCGATACCTCATCCAGAAACGCACCCTCTCGAAACCTGGACAGCAAGCTACATCGTGATACAAAGCGCCTCTCTTGCAGAGTCTGCCACTTGTGTTTGCTAAACATCTCCGTAACGCTATCACACTTACCAAATAACCCTGTGACGAAACACGCCGCTCTTCTTTGGATCTTCTCTACCTCCTCTGTCAACCCGACCTGGTACGTATCCCACACTGATGAGCAATACTCAAGTATAGGTTGAACAAGTGTTTTGTAAGCCACCTCCTTTGTTGATGGACTACATTTTCTTAGGACTCTCCCAATGAATCTCAACCTGGTACCCGCCTTACCAACAATTAATTTTATATGATCATTCCACTTCAAATCGTTCCGCACGCATACTCCCAGATATTTTACAGAGGTAACTGCTACCAGTGTTTGTTCCGCTATCATATAATCATACAATAAAGGATCCTTCTTTCTAAGTATTCGCAATACATTATATTTGTCTATGTTAAGGGTCAGTTGCCACTCCCTACACCAAGTGCCTATCCGCTGCTGACCTTCCTGCATTTCGCAACAATTTTCTAATGCTGCAACTTCTCTGTATGCTACAGCATCATCCGCGAAAAGCCGCATGGAACTTCCGACACTATCTACTAGGTGATTTATATATATTGTGAAAAGCAATGGTCCCATAACACTCCCCTGTGGCACACCAGAGGTTACTTTAACGTCTGTAGACGTCTCTCCATTGATAACAACATGCTGTGTTCTGTTTGCTAAAAACTCTTCAATCCAGCCACACAGCTGGTCTTGATATTCCGTAGGCTCTTACTTTGTTTATCAGGCGACGGTGCGGAACTTATCGAATGCCTTCCGGAAGTCAAGAAAAATAGCATCTACCAGGGACCTGTATCTAATATTTTCTTGGTCTCATGTACAAATAAAGCGAGTTGGGTCTCACACGATCGCTGTTTCCAGAATCCATGTTGATTCCTACAGAGTAGATTCTGGGTTTCCAAAAACGACATGATACTCGAGTAAAAAACATGTTCTAAAATTCTACAACAGATCGACGTCAGAGATATTGGTCTATAGTTTTGCGCATCTGCTCGACAACCCTTTTTGAAGACTGGGACTACCTGTGCTCTTTTCCAATCATTTGGAACCTTCCGTTCCTCTAGATACTTGCGGTACACGACTGTTAGAAGGGGGGCAAGTTCTTTCGCGTACTCTGTGTAGAATCGAATTCGTATCCCGTCAGGTCCAGTGGACTTTCCTCTGTTGAGTGATTCCAGTTGCTTTCCTATTCCTTGAACACTTATTTCGATGTCAGCCATTTTTTCGTTTGTGCGAGGATTTAGAGAAGGAACTGCAGTGCGGTCTTCCTCTGTGAAACAGCTTTGGATAAGAGATTTATGGAGCAGACACTATGTACATATGAGAAACTTGTTCGCTTACACTCATTCTTACAGCTTCTTGAATCATCCCTTTCTATAAAGCAGAGGAGGAAATAATTGAATAAAAACAGGAAATTATATAAAGCCTGACAGTGAAACATTTAATCAGTAAGAGCTTTTTGTTTAATTCAGAGTGCACTCTATATCATTGATTGAAAACTTAATTTTGAAACATTCTACAGTCTGTTGTGGAAAAGAAGTATGTGCAAAAAATTAATATTGAAAAAGCAATTCAAAAACCATGTGCAATATGGAAGTAAAGAAATAAAGGTAGAAAGTTTCCAGGTAAGAGCTTTGGCCAGAATGACATGCTGGAAGCACTGTTCACCAAATTCAATAAATACTTCCTTAATACAGTGGTGATGGATAAAGAAATTTCTGTAGTTACACATGAATGTTTTCAAACCAGTCCGTATATATAATTAGTTCTTTGCATACAAGAGTGCTTGGATGCCATGTTCCTCCATGAACAGCGGAGGTGTAAGAGTAGCACATTGAACAGGGCTGATTTATTGTTAACTTTTGTTCATGAAGCTGGGATTGGTTAACAGCTGGTAACTTTTTAATGAAACTGACCACACAGTAATCCTTGTAGTGGTTATGGGGAAAAATAACTTATACGTACTTACTATCTCCAGATTGTTTGTATTTAGAGGACTGGGTGTTGTGTTGTTCTCATCATTTCATCACTGACTTGGAAATCACCTAAATGACGTCACATAAAAAGACTTGCACTTGGCAGTGAGCTGTCGCACAAGAGAGAGGTATCCATATTATCATAATTTTCTCGCAGGTGAAACTAGTGCTCTTACTGTGTGTGTTGAATGTAAGAAACTTCATTTTCCTCCTTGCCCACCTTGCTTCTCTTTGTCACATATTTCCCTGTAATGGAACCCAGATATCCTCTGAAGTGTGAGGAGCAGCTATAATTGGATTGTGACTTTCCCCACCCACTTGTGAGCAGCTTGTCCACCTTTGCTCCTCTCCCTCCCTTCCTGATACTCCATGATTTTATTTCTGTCTTATTGTATCTTCTTAGTATCAGGCTTCTGAGGATTTGCCTTTTGCATCCTTCTGAGGGTTTTTCCTGGTCCAGTACATACAGTATGAAGGGACGGATGACCTTGCAGTTTGGACCCTTTAACTCCAGCAATTAAACAACCAACCTCCACTTGTCTCTGTGTAATGGCAGTCATTTAGCTTTATACCTCTAATATCTAAGACCACCCAGAATCACAAGAACCAGCAAGAGTATAGTGTCATGAATATGTCTCTACTTACCCTCTCATCATGAATGTCTACTATCTAACTAGCAGATTTATGGTCTTCCTTTCTTGTAATTGGAAGTCTTACAGTATCAACATATCTCAGAACCTTCATAGTGATAAACCTTACCTTAAGTCACATGTAAAACTGTTTTGGCCACAATTCTAACATGAGCAACTTCTATCCTCATAGAGCTGTCTGTACAGATGTTGCAGAAACGTCACTCACCATAGCTTGCCCTATTGTGGGCTATTAAACAACTAGTAGGTGGTGCCTCCACTCATTTTTCTTACAGAGCAATTCATAGTGGTTCCACTCGAATCACATTTGGGAGGATGGCAGTTCAAATCTCTGTCTGGACATCCAGATTTAGGTTTTATAAGGTTTCCCTAGATTGAATTAGGGTATTAGCTGGTTGGTTGCTTTGAACTGGACCTGGTCAATTTTTATCCCCAAATAAAGGTTTGCTCTGTCTCTATGACCTCATTGTTGGTGGGGTGTTTAACGCTAATGTTCCTTCCTTTTTCATATTTCTAGGGCTGAATAAAATCTTATTAAACTGTCACTCAGTAGTTTGCCAAACACAATTGTGGTAAACTTCTACATGTATTATGTCCCAATCCAACACAGTTGTTTTGTCAGTGATTGCCAGTGTGAATTCAGATTTGACTTTATTCCTTGTGTGTTTATTTGGAAGAAACTGGGCAAATCTGAAGACACCATGGATGAAGATAACTTTGGCATCACAAAAATATACTCGTGAAGCATTTCTGAATTCCATCTAGTTATGGAAGGAAATAATAAGGAAAAAAAAAATTATATATATGACTATTTATTTGTGAGGGGTCATCATAAATACAATGACAAAAAATAAACCTGCAACCATGAAACTTGATTATGTTAATCCTCCTATATATATTCGCTCTTCAATGTGACAATTTTTTTGCAATGATGGATGACTGGGCAAAGACCTTGATAGTAAAAGTCTATATTTTCTCTGTTCACGAAAGATCCACCTCGAAAATCACCTCATATCAGAAAAATTTGTGAATAAGGCAGAATTAAAGCCCAAAGAAGTATGAATATATCCTGTGCAGAATGATCTGGTGCATTATCCTGGCGTGCAAACACACCCCTTTGTAAAACTTCCTGCCATGCTTTATCCTGTCATCCTCCCACAGTATCTTCATAATATTTCAGGGGTTTGGTGAGGTGGTGGTGGTGGTAGTAGTGCCCTTTGTCTCTCACTATAAGGGCTCTTGTAGATTATAAGTTCAGATGTAGCAGCTGTTTATTCTAATTGTACTCCTGAGAATTGAACATTCTTTACACAAGTAATATATTCCATGCCCAAACAGATATATTTCTGAAATTTTGCTTGGTGGATTTCTTTACATTTAGGATAATACTACCTCCTCTAAGAGTATGAGGACATAAAATCAGGACCCTATACCAGGGGTCTCCAAACTATGGCACGCGGGCCGAAACCGGCCCGCGTTAGCTGGCCGGACGTCCCCGCCTGCAGACTAAAACGTTTGGAGACCTCTGCCCTATACTAAAGGTAAACACAGTGGTCAAAGACTGTCACCCTCCCAGCAGACTTGACACTGCATATAGTCCTGGTATTGACCACAGTTAGGCACAAGTTTATTAAGCCGAACCTAATTAGTGATGATTAAATCCCATAAAACTACCAAATTGTAGGGATTGCTGTTTTTCATCCATTGGCAATTTAGTTGCACAGTTGATGAGCAGAAAGGTGCTTCAGTGTTCATCATTTCAGAAAAGTATGCATACAGCCCTGTGAATACAACTGTCTTTAAAGGGAGAATTGTCCACAGCATATTCATCATGATGTTAAAGAAAGGGCAACACTAGACCACCGAGAATGTTTAAATAAGCCTCATGGTCCATGCCCTTGTAATGTGTGAATGAGTGGGCTTAAGTCATGGTTAAAAAAAATGCTGCTGCCAAAACTTTACTGAACCACCTCTGACCTGAACTACATCCTTCAATCATTGTGGTTTAAATGCCTCATTGGGCCATTACTGCACTTTATACCCTAGCAAAATTATGACTCGCCAGACTGCACTATGTGCCTACAGTCACCTACTGTCCAGCTTGTCATTTGGCCAAATGAAGATTGTAATTGATAAGTCATGGCACTTGTCTCCGGTCCATCCCTGGTACGATATTTTGATGACTGTTGTCCTTTCACTGTGTTACATGGCTGCAAGTGGTACCCCAATCCCTGAAGATTCATTGGACTATGCACCTTTTACACAATTGAATTGAGCAACTTCATTCACTGTGTGATCATGGATGAGTCTAAACTAAAGGTCTGCAAAGTAAGGATTTTGCTCACATATACTCACTCGAGCACACCACACTCGGGCACAGCTTGTTAGGTGATGAATGCTTGAAGCGACAAGGGTACAGAATAAAGAAGTGCTGTGGGGCAAAGGCCACCCAGGCTGGCACACTCGCCACTCCGATGGTGTAGCCATCATAGCAGCTCTGAGTGCAGGCTGGGCTTGCTTGTGTTATAGTACGACAAAGTGATGAAACTAAACTCATATCATTTTAGTTGTGCTGTACGCCTATGTTCTTACGAGGTAGCATTTAATGCTGTATTGTTGTTGTTGTCTTCAGTCCTGAGACTGGTTTGATGCAGCTCTCCGTGCTACTCTATCCTGTGCAAGCATCTTCATCTCCCAGTACCTACTGCAACCTACATCCTCCTGAATCTGCTTAGTGTATTCATTTCTTGGTCTCCCTCTACAATTTTTATCCTCCACGCTGCCCTCCAATGCTAAATTTGTGATCCCTTGATGCCTCAAAACATGTCCTACCAACCGATCCCTTCTTCTAGTCAAGTTGTGCCACAAACTTCTCTTCTCCCCAATCCTATTCAATGCCTCCTCATTAGTTACATGATCTATCCACCTTATCTTCAGCATCCTTCTGTAGCACCACATTTCGAAAGCTTCTATTCTCTTCTTGTCCAAACTAGTCATCGTCCATGTTTCACTTCCATACATGGCTACACTCCATACAAATACTTTCAGAAACGACTTCCTGATACATAAATCTATATTCAATATTAACAAATTTCTCTTCTTCAGAAACTCTTTCCTTGCCATTGCCAGTCTACATTTTATATCCTCTCTACTTCGACCATCATCAGTTATTTTACTTCCTAAATAGCAAAACTCTTTTACTACTTTAAGTGTCTCATTTCCTAATCTAATTGCCTCAGCATAACCCGATTTAATTTGACCACATTCCATTATCCTCGTTTTGCTTTTGTTGATGTTCATCTTATATCCTCCTTTCAAGACACTGTCCATTCCATTCAAATGCTCTTCCAAGTCCTTCGCTGTCTGACAGAATTACAATGTCATCGGCGAACCTCAAAGTTTTTACTTCTTGTCCATGAATTTTAATACCTACTCCAAATTTTTCTTTTGTTTCCTTTACTGCTTGCTCAATATACATATTGAATAACATCGGGGACAGGCTACAACCCTGTATCACTCCCTTCCCAACTGCTGCTTTCCTTTCATGCCCCTTGACTCTTATAACTGCCACCTGGTTTCTGTACAAATTGTAAATAGCCTTTCGCTCCCTGTATTTTACCCCTGCCACCTTTAGAATTTGAAAGAGAGTATTCCAGTCAACATTGTCAAAAGCTTTCTGTAAGTCTAAGAAAATGCAAACCTACGTTTCTAGCATTTGTAATCTTTCTTCTAAGATAAACCGTAAGGTCAGTATTGCCTCAAGTGTTCCAACATTTCTACGGAATCCAAACTGATCCTCCCCTAGGTCCGCATCTACCAGTTTTTCCATTCGTCTGTAAAGAATTCGCGTTAGTATTTTGCAGCTGTGACTTATTAGTTCGGTAATTTTCACATCTGTCAACACCTGATTTCTTTGGGATTGGAATTATTATATTCTTCTTGAAGTCTGAGGGTATTTTACCTGTCTCATACATCTTGCTCACCAGATGGTAGAGTTTTGTCATGACTGCCTCTCCCAAGGCCATCAGTAGTTCTAATGGAATGTTGTCTACTCCGGGGGCCTTGTTTCGACTCAGGTCTTTCAGTGCTCTGTCAAACTCTTCACGCAGTATCATATCTCCCATTTCGTCTTCATCTACATCCTCTTCCATTTCCATAATATTGTCCTCATGTACATCGCCCTTGTATAAACCTTCTATATATTCCTTCCACCTTTCTGCCTTCCCTTCTTTGCTTAGAACTGGGATCCCATCTGAGCTCTTGATATTCATACAAGTGGCTCTCTGTTCTCCAGAGGTCTCTTTAATTTTCCTGTAGGCAGTATCTATCTTACCCCTAGTGAGATAATCTTCTACATCCTTACATTTGTCCTCTAGCCATCCCTGCTTAGCCATTTTGCACTTCCTGTCGATCTCATTTTTGAGACGTTTGTATTCCTTTTTGCCTGCTTCATTTACTGCATTTTTATATTTTCTCCTTTCATCAATTAAATTCAATATTTCTTCTGTTACCCAAGGATTTCTAGCAGCCCTAGTCTTTTTACCTACTTTATCCTCTGCTGCCTTCACTACTTCATCCCTAAGAGCTACCCATTCTTCTTCTACTGTGTTTCTTTCCCCCATTCCTGTCAATTGTTCCCTTATACTATCCTTGAAACTCTGTACAACCTCTAGTTCTTTCAGCTTATCCAGATCCCATGTCCTTAAATTCCCACCTTTTTGCAGTTTCTTCAGTTTTAACCTACAGGTCATAACCAATAGATTGTGGTCAGAGTCCACATCTGCCCCTGGAAATGTCTTACAACTTAAAACCTGGTTCCTAAATCTCTGTCTTACCATTATATAATCTATCTGATATCTTTTAGTATCTCCAGGGTTCTTCCACGTATACAACCTTCTTTCATGATTCTTAAACCAAGTGTTAGCTATGATTAAGTTGTGCTCTGTGCAAAATTCTACTAGGCGGCTTCCTCTTTCATTTCTTAGCCCCAATCCATAATCACCTATTATGTTTCCTTCTCTCCCTTTTCCTACTGACGAATTCCAGTCACCGATAACTATTAAATTTTCGTCTCCCTTCACTACTTGAATAATTTCTTTTATCTCATCATACATTTCATCAATTTCTTCATCATCTGCAGAGCTAGTTGGCATATAAACTTGTACTACTGTAGTAGGCATGGGCTTTGTGTCTATCTTGGCCACAATAATGCGTTCACTATGCTGTTTGTAGTAGCTTACCCATACTCCTATTTTTTTTATTCATTATTATTCATTATTGTACTCCGGCATTACCCCTATTTGATTTTGTATTTATAACCCTGTATTGACCTGACCAGAAGTCTTGTTCCTCCTGCCACCGAACTTCACTAATTCCCACTGTATCTAACTTTAACCTATCCATTTCCCTTTTTAAATTTTCTAGCCTACCTGCCTGATTAAGGGATCTGACATTCCACGCTCCGATCCGTCGAACGCCAGTTTTCTTTCTCCTGATAACGACGTCGTCCTGAGTAGTCCCCGCCCGGAGATCTGAATGGGGGACTATTTTACCTCTGGAATATTTTACCCAAGAGGACGCCATCATCATTTAATCATACAGTAAAGCCGCATGTCCTCGGGAAAAATTATGGCTGTAGTTTCCCCTTGCTTTCAGCCGTTCGCAGTACCAGCACAGCAAGGCCGTTTTGGTTAATGTTGCAAGGCCAGATCAGTCAATCATCGAGACTGTTGCCCCTGCAACTACTGAAAAGGCTGCTGCCCCTCTTCAGGAACCACATGTTTGGCCTCTCAACAGATACCCCTCCGTTGTGGTTGCACCTACAGTACGGCCATCTGTATCGCTGAGGCACGCAAGCCTCCCCACCAACGGCAAGGTCCATGGTTCATGGGGGGGTTAATGCTGTAAACAACAAATAAAATTTGTAAATGTCAAAAATCTTGCAGACCACATCAGTTGTTTGTGCCAGAGTTTGTCGCTCTCCTGAAAGCAGTGAAGCTCACATAAGAGGGAAAAGAGAGAGAGAGAGAGAGAGAGAGAGAGAGAGAGAGAGAGAGAGAGAGAGAGAGAGCTGGTTGAAATGAGAAATTTACAGCAGTGCTATTTTTAGGGAAAATTTAAGTGCATATGGAAAGGATAGGTAAATGGGAGGTGGAGGTGGCATATTTGTTGCAGTAGACAAGCAACTCCAGTCCACAGAGACAGAAATTCAAGCTGCATGTGAGATGGTATCAGGGTAGGCAAAAAATAATTGGATCATTCATCACCCGTCAGACTCATCTCCTGATGTAACCGAAAACTTTAGCGGAAAACTCGGTTCACTTGTACCTAAGTTTCGCAATCATAACGTAATCATCAGTGGAGACTTCAATCATTCCACCATCAGTTGGATAAACAGGATTTTTGTAGTGTGTGTTGCAAGACATCCTGTGAAACATCACTAATTGCCGCCTCTGAAAACTACATAGAACAGATAGTTCGGAGCCCCACTTATGATGGAAATACATTGAATCTACTGGAAAGAAACAGACCAGACATATTTGAGAATGTCCACGTCAAAATCCGCATTGAAACTGACATCAGTGACTATGACACTGTTGTGGCAACAATGTTTGCCAAAGTACAAAGGACAACTAAAACAAGCAAAAATATATATGTTCAGTAATCAGACAATGGCAACCCCAGGTAGCAATATCAATAGTTTTGCAAAAGACACGTTGTTACGTACCATAACACACACACGATGCCGACTCTAGCATCTCAGCCTGAGAAGTTGGAGTTGGCAATAGCACGCATGCGCATTTTCCTGATGAAGGCTGTGGCTGAAAGCTTTGAGTGTCTTTTAATTGTACCTGTGTGCAACTTTACAGTGAGTAGCAATACATTCCATAAACAAGATAAAAATCAATAGTGTCAGATCTCTATGAGGAACGTGAAACTTTCAGTACAGGACAGGAACATGTGTAGGAACTATGGCTCAGGTTTAAAAGAATAATTGACCTTGCATTGGAGAGATATGTATCCAGTGGAACAGTTCTTAATGGGAGGGACCCTCCATGGCATACAGTCACTGTAAAGGAACAGACATTACTGCATAACAGTTGTGAAACAAAGCATGGGGCTACAGATAGAGAGATAATGAATGAAAGGCATTGGCAGTCAAGAGTGTAAAGTGTGAAGCCTTCAGTGACTACTGTAGTAGAATATTTTCAAATGATCTTTCACAAAACCCAAAGAAATTCCGGTCATATTTAAAGGTTGTTAGTGGCACCAAAGTTTATGTCCAGTCCCTAGTGAATGAGACAGGAACTGAAATAGAGGGCAACAAAGCAAAAATTGAAATGCTCATCTCTATTTTGAAATGTTCCTTTACAAAGGAAAGCTGAGGAGAATTGATCCAATTCAGTCCTTGTACCACTGAAAAGATGAATGAAATAAGTATTAGTGTCAGTGGTCTTGAGAAACTGCTGAAATCATTAAAAGTGAACAAAGCTCCAGGATCCAGTGGAATCCCTATCAGATTCTGTGCTGAATTTGCAGCTAGCCCCTCTTCTAACTATAATTTCTCATAGATCTCTCAAACAAAAAGTACAGGTCACACCTGTCTACAAAATGGTGGTAGAAGTGATCCACAAAACTACTGTCCAATATCCTTGACATCAATTTGTTGTAGAATCTTATAACATTTTGATTTCAAACATAATGAAGTATCTTGAACAGAATGACCTCCTTCATGCCAATCAGCAACAATTCTGAATACATTAATCATGTGAAACCAAACTCTCATGTCTCTTACATTACATGCTGTAATGTTTGGATCAGGGCATCACGTAGATGCAGTATTTCTTGATTTCCAAAAAGCATTTGATTCAGTACCACACCTACACTTATTGTCGAAAGTACTATTGTATAGGGCAACAAGTAAAATTTTTGACTGGGTTGAGGACTTTTTGATAGGTAGGACACAGTATGTTATCTTAGTTGGAGAGTCATTGTCAGGTGTAGAAGTAACTTTAGGTGTGCCTCAGGGAAGTGTGTTGGGACCCTTGCTGGTCATATTTTATATTAATGACCTTGCAGACAATCTTAATAGTAACTTCAGACTTTTTGCAGATGATGTAGTTATCTATAATGATGTACTGTGTGAAAGAAAAGCTGCATAAATATTCAGTGAGATCTTGATAAGATTTCCAAGTGGTGCAAAAACTGGCAACTTGCTTTAAATGTTCACAAATGTAAAAAATTGTGTACTTCATAAAATGGAAAAAAACACAGTATCGTATGCCTAATATCAAAGTCACTGTTTGAATTGTACGGTTCATACAAATACCTATGTAAAACACTTTGTAGGACATGAAATGGGGCGATCACATAAGTCTTAGTCGTGGGTAAAGCAGGAGGTAGACTTCGGTTTATTGGTAGAGTGCTCGGGAGTGCAATCAGTCTATAAATTGTGTGACCGGTTCTAGAATAATGGTAAAGTGTGTGGGATCAATACCAAATAGGGCTAACAGGGGATATTGACATATTGCAGAGGAGGGACAGCACGAATGGTCACAGGTTCATTTGATCCATGGCAGAGTGTCTGAGACTCTGAAGAAACTGAACTGGCAGACTCCTGATGATAGATGCAAACTATCCTGAGAAAGACAACTAAAAGTTCAAGAACTGGCTTTAAATGATGACTCTAGGAATATACTATAACCTCTACATATTTTTGACACAAAGGATCAATAAATCATTCTTCTCACACTCCACATGTACATGGAACAGGAAGAACCCCTAATAACTGGTACAATGGGATGTATCCTCTGCCATGCACTGCTCAGTGGTTTCCAGAGTGTAGATGTTGGTGTCCTGTAAAGCTTTCATGTCGGTTCATTGTTACATGCAATTGTAGCCAACATAAATTAAAGTGTAAGCTGGTATGCATTTGTTGTATCCGTCAGTGAATATCAATATATAGGGTTGGTGCATAATTTTGTAGCATTTTTCCACAAGTTTAATAAACACAACAGATACACATAACAGAGAATTTAGATGTCAATAATATATTCTCATTTACTATTTACAACAGTCTGCCAATGTTGGCATAATTTTCCTATTCTGCAACTGAAGAAATCGGTAGTTTTGAGACAAAGAACTTGTCGAGACATGTTCGGTGCACATTTTCATCCGGAAAAGAAGTTCTGTGAAGGTTGTTAGAGAGCCGAAAAGGTGAAAATCTGAGGCCACAGGATCAGGTGAATTAGGTGGGTGTTGAATGGCTTCCCAATCCAACTTCTGTATAGTGTATTTTGTCATTCTATCATAACGCAGGTGGGTGCCATCATGGAGCAGCATCACTTCATGCAGTCTTCCTGGTCGTTTTTCTTAGATTGAATCTGCAAGACATTGCATGTTGTTGACAATAAATGTCAGCAGTGATGGTTATGCCTTAGAGAAGCAATTCGTAGTGTACCACAACATACATATAGATGTGAAGAAGGAAAAACAAATCTGTTCCACCAAATGCATAACATAATATTTTACGGAATCATGCAGGTATTTATATGGGGAGTTGCTACTTTGTTTGGGCTCAGCCAAGCCTTTCTTTTCCTTGTCAGCATAAAGGCACCATTTCTCATCACCAGGAATGATACAAGACAGCAATGATTGTTGTTGTTCACGAGCCAATTAATAATGAACAAGCAGAGATGCACCTATGGGCACCTGCTGATTTTTGTGATTTTGGCTTAGAGCGTGCAGCATGCATACACCAGATTTTTTTAACCTTCGCCACTGCATGGAAATGTCACACGCTGATGGGATGATCACAGTTCATAACATTTTTCAGTTCTTCAGTACACTGATGTGGATGATTGTGGATTAATGTGTTCAAACAGTCTTCATCAAACCCCAAAGGTCTTCCTTAATGTGGGGACTAACTAATGTTTTAATGATTTTCCTTAAAATGAGAAAACCATTTTCTTGCCATGCTGTGACGAGTGGCATTGTGCACATAAACTATACAAATGTTTCTGGCTGCCACCGCTGCTGAATATGTTGGAAACCGAAGAATGTCAGAAATGTTCAGATTTCTCCACTTGGCACTCGATTTTCTAGTGTCCACAGCTCTACTCACTATCTTCAAATGACGAAATGACAATATGTAAACACAAAATAGCAACAGTGGATTACAAATAAAAATGAGAATGGATAAATGAACCTGTAGCAACTTGAATAACAACATGCAAAATAAAAATGGTATGAACTTGTGCATCAACATAATAGGAACGCAGGTGGGAAGGTGTAGTGGAGCTGCAAAGCCTGGTGTTGTAGATATCTGGAAAAAGAGCAAATAATTGATCTGCACAAATAATCTTTATATGTATGTGTACCCAACTTTGATCAGTCTAGAAGTACACTCTGTAATCATTGACCATTATTCACAATAACAGACTCGGCACACAGTTGGAATGTCACAATGCTATGCCGTCTGCTCTCTAGCTTACGAGAAACTGCCCCTAGCTCCTGGGGGGCTGTCATATCTCCATTTGCAGAGGTCACTCTTTATCAGCATCCTGTGGAGGCAGGCCCAGTGTACACGCATCATTGGCTGCGGTGGTGTCTCGCATGATCACTATTGGCATCCGACAAAATCTCTCAAAGTGTTACCAACTGTCACTAGGTGCCACCTGCAATGCTTTCAGTGGCAGTGACAATACAGCATTCATTATTTTTTGTTAGTTTCTGTGTTTGAGTAATCTTCTCTCCAGCATATTCTGTTAAGGATAATCTTAGCTTTCAGAATAGCTTTAGTGTTAATAGCTACACTCTTTTTCGTTTTGTAGTTAACCTAAATATTACTGGGCCATTACATATTTTTTGAATATGGGCTTTTGGGCCATTTTGTCAATGTGACTAACATGAACTGTTTTCATTATAGAATGCCAAGTACAAATTCAAAATATATGCCACATGAGTAAAGAAAGAAATGGAAATAAATAAATATGACAATGGTGATTCCTGCAGTTAGAAATGAAACTGTAATGAAGGCTGCTAGAATATTTAATGTGCTAAAATTGATGTTGCAAGCATGTAGCAAGTCTGAAGTATCTCCTTCAAAACTAATCACACAGAAAACTGGGAGAAAACTTGTACTTGATGAATAATTGGAAAAGAAACTAGTTCCTTACTTAATTCACATAAAATAGAAATTTTGTGACTTACCTTAAATAGCTTACCAGTTAGCAACATGGATTGGCCTAAGACATGTGTTTAAGAAGGGATAAACAGGAAGAGCTTGGAATCTATTTTTCAGCTTCATAAGAAATGTACAAGAATCAGTTGCTTTATTGTTAACAGAGTAGTTTGCTGGCAGCACCAGATGTAACTATAAGATTTATTGTACACATTAACAAGCTAAACAGAGTTACACAAACTATTGCAATATGCAGTCCATGGAATAAAGAAGACAACATGAAGTGCAACACAAAAGATATCGACAGGACCAAGGCATAGATTCTAAATTCTCAGACCCCACTAGAATCCTACATGCAAAAAGAGACAAAAGGATGTACATTTCCATTTCAAACCCTTGTAGCAACAGATAATGGTGAGACTTTGTCACAGATTTTGTCATCATATCTGCCAGCTTTTGGTCTGAAGATATGTGCTCCACAGTTACTTGGGCTGACTATTTTTTCTTGTATAATGTTGTTTCCTGTGTCCATATGTTTGGTTCGACTCTTGTAGCCACCAGTCTGGGATATGTCAATTGTTGTCAGATAATAGTTTGATACGAGTGCTCTTGGTTTTAGGAGATATTTCACTAACCTTTGAAGCCATAAGTCTACTGAGATGCTGAGGTCAAGGCCTTACATTCTGCCTCAGTTGTGGATAAGGCTATGGTTCGCTGTATCTTGCTGTGCTGGGATATTACTGCTCCTTGAGCTATAAACAGATATCAAGTTGTTGACTTCCTGTCTTCAGAATCTCCGGGCCAGTCTGCATCACAGTGACATTATGTGGCAGTCTTCTGCTTCAGAAAACAATAGATTCATATCCTTAGTTCCTTTTTAGATATCTAAAAAATCCTTTTGACTGCTTGCCAATGTGGCATGTCCAGATTGTTACAAAAACGACTGACAATTCCCATAAAATAAGCTAGATATGTCCTTGTTCCCAACTGAGCATACATTAAACTTCTTACGTTTCACGATGGGGTATGTTAATCATAGCTTGTTGCTTTTGATCTATTTATGGACGTGTCATGAGTGAGTACATATTTATTGTCCAGTAACATGCATATCTGGTTACACTCATATTAAATCTCTTGAGAATTTTCTGCACATAGTGTGTTTGGTCTATCCATAAATAACCTCCTTTGTGGTTCCTAGTAATTTGAATACCTTAACTATTTGCAAGTTCTCCAAGATCGTTCAGCTTAAATTTTTATGTTAAACCATTTTTGAAAACTTCTCCCTCTTGTTGAATTGTTGCTGAAAATTAGCATATCATCCACATGAACAGCAACTATTAAAAAGTCTGAACCTTCATTTTTGTAATAGACACAAGGATCAGCTCTTTATATCTTAAAGTTTAGATTCAACAGTGTACTGTCTAATTTAAAGTTCCAGCAGCGACCCCCTTCCTTTAATCCATATACTGCCTTTTTTAATCTTTTAGTACCAGAATTTTTCACTGTCATTCGAACAGTATCAACTTCTGGAACTTTCACATAAATCTCATCATGTAAGTTGTTTTGTAAGAAAGCTGTGACAACTATTAGATGATAAATGTCATGTGGTCTTTCAAATCTTTCTTTGTTTTAAACACCCATTTCCCTTTTTTTGTTTCTTATCTGAAAGTAAAACAGCATACTCCCATGTGTGGTTCTGTTTGTGAGATCATAACTTTCCTTGTATTGCTTTCAACCAGTTTTCAGCATTATCTGATATCACTGCTTCTTCCATGACAAAGGGATCGGTGTTGAGTGACTCTTTAGACTGATAAGTTGCAAAGTCATGTAGTTTCTTTGGCACAATGACTGCTGTGAATTATGAAGAGGTAAATGGTTTCTTAATAAACTAAGATTTCACACACTTTAATGTGAAAAAACCTGATTTTTTTTTAATAGTGTACTGTCCTCAAAATAGATTGACAAACATTATGGAACTAGCACTTTTCTCCCACAAGTAAGTAAAGCTTTTCAACAAAAAATTTGTTCATAAAATGATGTGGCATAGTCTTATAAAACTCTGAAATGTTTTTAAAGTGCGAAAATTGGAGAAGTGGATTTTGTCTTTCCCAAAGTGACAGTCTAGCGAATAGAGCCATGGAGTGACAGGTGACCACTCCTCCAGCAGGGTCCGAGTGGGCACACGGGGGCAAGGGTTTACTAGTTATTGGAAGCTTCAGTGTTACGTGTGTTGTGTAGTATCTTCGACAGATAGTGTTCACGGCTGGGAAGAAAGCCAATGTGCACTTCATACGTCTGCTGGGGCCCTCACCCACGATGTGGAGTCGGCCTTACCTGCGGCTATAGAGTGTGCAGGGCATTGTCATCTGCAGCTTGTGGCTCATGTCGGCACCAGTGATGCCTGTCGCATGGGTTCTGAGGTTGGTTGGCAGGGGTGGTTAAGACTGCTGGCCTTGTGCAGGATTGCGAACAGAGCTCGCAATTTGCAGCATTGTTTCCGGAGTTGATTGGTGTCTTTTGGTTTGGAGCCGAGTGGAGGGTCTCAACCAAAGGCTTCTATCTTGGCTGCAGATTTCTAGAACTGTGTTATGGTGTGAAGATTTGTAGGTCTTCGCTTGATGGGTCAGGGGTGCACTACACAGAGAAAGCAGCTACTAAGGTAGCAGAATACTTATTTATTTATTAAAACCAGGCAAGATTAGGGCTATCAGGCCCTCTGTTACTTATAACCAGGCATTCTGGTTATTTTGCTTTCATATGTTATTGGTAGGCGTATTAAACTACATCTAGTACAAAAAGTGAAATAAAAAGTTACAAAGGTACACTTGGAAAAATACATTACATACAGTTTATATTCGTAGATGATATGTACTGCTATAATTAGTCAAAATGACAGACAGATTTCAGAATGGAGTGCTAGCAGCAGCGTTTATGAGCGAAACTGATGGTGAAGGGAGGAGAAGGAATAGACATGATCAAACACAGTTAAGGAAATATAAAGGAACAGAAGATTATGTGGCTAATGGAGATAGATGAAGAGGAAGAAGAGAAAGGAACAAGAGAGAAGACTATATCTTTGCTATTTGACACAAAGTAGGATTCGCCTTGTACATGAATTTTGTGGAAAATGTTATGAGGATGATAGTAGGAAATGATTCAACTTCTTCTTAAAAGCAGCAGGGGATTGAATTTTGCACAAGGTAAGGGGCAATTTGTGCCAGAGGCGGACAGTGGCAACAGAGTAATAGTTAGCAATTTTTTTTGTATTGTGAGTGGGCACAGTTAGGATACCAAACAACAGTGACTTGTGTTAAGATTATGATGGCATGAAAGGTGTTTCATCTCTGAAGCAAGGTGCTGGGGTGCTTGCTCAACAAGGAGCCGGTGAAGTAGACACAGTGTATGGCAGTCATGCAATTTGTCCGGCTGCAGCCACCCTAGCTGGTAGTATGAAGCACTAACACGATTCCCCCCAGGGGG
This sequence comes from Schistocerca gregaria, assembly GCF_023897955.1. Taxonomy (NCBI): domain Eukaryota; kingdom Metazoa; phylum Arthropoda; class Insecta; order Orthoptera; family Acrididae; genus Schistocerca; species Schistocerca gregaria. The sequence goes on along the minus strand of NC_064921.1, from coordinate 797,140,990 downwards.
TCCACAACTCTTTTGTGGATACGTGCGTAGTGAGCACGGGACCTCGAGGCAGTGTGGCCCTCCTTCCTTTCCGGGCTGCATACCTTCCTTTTCCCCATCCTTCCCCATCCCCCATCTTCCCCTCCCTCCCCTCACCTCCACCTCTTCCCGTCCCTTTCTCCCCCTCTGAGAGTATGTTTAGTGCCTACGTCTGGAGACGGACTCTCGAAACTGTAAAGCTGTCTCTCTTCTTCACTTTCTCTGCCGTCAAGTCTTTGTCCTTCCTTTTTCCTCTTTTTCTTTACCTCTTCTCTTTACCATTTTCTCCGCTGCTGCGTTTGAGACCTCTCTCCTTTCGTTTCCTTTCCTTTCGTTTCGTTTCCTTTCCTCCCTGTGTGTGTCTGAAGGCCAGCCCACGCATTCCCATGCGTAGCTGGTGATGGGGTAACGCGTAATTCCCCGCCCCGGCTAGACAGGTAGGACACGTTCGTTCCCCCTGGTAATGGCCAGGCCCAGGGAGGGATGATTACCTGAGCTGATACCTTCCAAAAGTGCCGATTGGTCCCTCCGTCCGTTTCTCGGGAGGTGTGACCTGAGGTGTGAACAATCACCTAAAGCGGGAGTGCCCTCAGAGAGGGCCCCCACAAGGAAAGAGCGTGCTATCGGAGACCTTGGTAATCAAGGGGGTACTTCCGCAATGGTTTCCTCATCATCTACTATGTCTGTTCACAAGCGGAACTTCAGTGAGTCTCAGCCACGGACAATTATTCCACTGTTGCCACTGTTTCTTGTTGTTTCTCGGTCAGACGAAGGTCAAGACTTCTCCACAGTCAACCCTTTCATTATTCAGAAAGGTGTAAACACAGTTGCAGGTCCTGTAAAGTCTTGTTCCCGATTACGAAATGGCACCTTGTTGTTAGAAACAGCCAGTGCCCTCCAGGCACAAAAATTGCTGTGTACTTCACTGCTCCACACCTTCCCTGTCCGGGTGGAAGCGCACCGCACTTTATAAATTCATCACGTGGGGTCGTTCATACATGCTCCCTCAACGGATTGTCCGACAAGGAAATTCAAAACTACCTGTCTGACCAGGGCGTAACAGCTGTTAGTCATGAAAAGGGTTGACAAGAACATCGTTCCAACCCATACCGTCTTCTTGACATTTGACAGAGTTCAACTTCCATTGACCATAAAAGCAGGTATGAGATAATTTCCGTTCGCCCTTATGTCCCAAACCCTATGCGTTGCTATCGCTGTCAGCGGTTCAATCATACCAGCCAGTCATGTTCCAATCTGGCCAAATACGTTACGTGTGGCAAGGATGCCCATGAGGGTGCTTGTCCACCTCCATCCCCTCATTGCACCAACTGTATGGGTGACGACGCTGCTTCCTCTAGAGATTGCCCCATTTTTAAAGACGAATGGCTCATTCAGGAAATCAGAGTGAAGGAAATGGTGTCGACCTTAGCTGCTCGAAAGTTATTCGCCAGTCGAAAGCCCACTGTGCCTCACGCAGGTAAATACAGCACTGTCCTTGCCTCTCCTTGGCCAACAAAGGAGGCAGCCACGCAGACTTGTGATCTCACCTTTAGTGCCACGGTCGTCAGATCGGCCAGTGCAAAGATAGCCCGTTCAACCTCCCCACTCTCACCTGCTCACTCTGTGGCTTACACTTCATCAGGTTCTGGTAAATCCTGAGCCCCAAAATGAGACATTTGGATTTCCAAAAATGAGCCTACTCGTGAAGAATTTTTACGTACCCCGACTTCGCAACCATCGCATCGATTCCTCCTCCTTCCTCTCAACGTCCTGTTTCCAAGAAGACTAATAAGAAACCCAGTTCCTCTCCTTCACCACAGTGTGTCTCATCTACAGCACCACCTGGTGGTAACCGCCCTCGGCAGTCTTCTGTATCGCCGAGGCGCACTGCTGGCGGCCAATCAACCGGCAGATCCGTGCTGGCAGGAGCTGTTCCTGAACAACCTATGGATCCGGATCTTCTGCCTTCGGCTGAATGCCGTTCCATGCTGTTGGTCGCCAGCTCTGAGCAGTCGTTGAGTTGAGGGCAACCCTTTTCTGTCCACCTTATGTCCATTATCCATTGGAATATCCGCAGCATTCGAGCCAATCGGGATGAATTGTCGATCCTCTTATGATCCTACTAGCCGGTCATCTTCTGTCTTCAGGAAACAAAGCTGCGTCCCCATGATCGCTTTGCTTCCCCCCTTTTCAGTCAGTCCGATTTGATCTCCCCCTCTGTTGAAGGCACTCCAGCACATGGAGGACTCATGATTCTTCTCCATAATGCTCTCCATTATCACCCAATCCCCTTAAACAGTTCCTTCCAAGCTGTCCATCTTTCCCTTTGTGGATACACCTTTTCTCTTTGTACTGTATGCATTCCATCGTCCACACCAATGGCAAAAGCTGATCTCCATCATCTTCATGGTCAGCTTCGGCCCCCCCCCCCTGCCCCCCCCCCCCCCCCCCCCCCCTGTTTGCGGGTTGGGAACTTCAATGCCCACCACCTGCTTTGGGGATCTCCACATCCTTGTCCGTGTGGTTCACTATTGATAGATGTCTTCCACCAAGCGGATCTTGTTTGCCTCAAGACTGGGGACCCTACATTTTTGTCTGCCTCTAAGACAAATTTCTCTCATTTGAATCTTTCGGTTGGTACTGTTCTGCTAGCTCGGTGCTTTGAATGGTTCGCTCTTGCTGATACACATTCAAGTGACCACTTTCCATGTGTCCTTGGGTGCAAATACGGCAGTTGTGGCTGCAATCTGAGATGTTGTAAGTTTGCCCAAGCCGATTGGACACTTCTTGTCTCTAGCGACATTCGATGACCGTCACTTTCCTAGCGTCGATGATGAGGTCACTCGTATTACAGAAGTTATTCTTACGGCTGCGAAATGTTCAATACCTCGCACCTCCGATTTGCCCCGGCGCCCTGTGATTAAATACGTGAGTGACGATGTGCTCTTCGCATGTTCCGGCACCATCCTACCTTGGCCAACTGTATCCGCTACAAGCAGTTCCATGCGCAATGCTGTTACGTGATAGCAAGAAGGCAAGCTGGGACTTCTTTACTAGCTCATTTAACACCTTCACTCTCTCGGAAGTTTAGAGTCGGATTCGATGGTTACCTGGCGCGCCTAGTTTCTCCCGGTCTCTGGGATCACTGTCGCGCATGATACATTAGTGGACCCCGTCGCAATTTCTAACTCATTGGGTCAACACTTCGCTGAGATTTCGAGCTCTTCAAATTACCCACCAGCTTTTCTCCCGAAGAAACGTGCAGTGCAAGTGCGACCTCTTGCTTTCTCCTCTCAAAATCGCGAAAGCTATAATACTGCTTTCTCCATGCGGGAACTCCAACACGCACTCCCTTCTTCTCGCTCTTCCACCCCAGGACTGGATGGTATCCACATCCAAATGTTGCTGCATTTATCATACCATAGTCTGCGTTACCTCCTTCACCTTTATAATCAAATTTGGACCGACAGTACTTTTCCCAGAAAATGGCGGGAAGCTATCATTGTTCCTGTTCCAAAACCTGGAAAGGACAAACATCTCCCCTCTAGCTATCGCCCCATTTCCCTCACAAGTAGTGTATGTAAGGTTTTGGAGTGTCTGGTGAATTGCCGTTTAGCCTTGTGGCTGGAGTCCTGAAGTCTTTTAACACCTGCTCAATGTGGTTTCCGAAAGCATTGTTCCGCCGTTGACCATCTTGTTGCTCTCTCCACTTACATCATGAACAATTTTCTCAGGAAATGCCAAACACTAGCAATATTATTTGATCTGGAGAGCATACGATACCTGTTGTTGGAGGACAGGCATCCTCCGCACACTGTTCTCTTGGTCTTTCGAGGTTGGCTTCCCCTTTTTCTTCGTGAATTTATGGCAGAGCGCACATTTAAAGTGCGGGTGGACACTACTTTCTCCCGTACCTTCTCCCAAGAAAACGGGGTACCCCAGGGCTACGTGCTGAGTGTTGTACTGTTTGCCATTGCCATAAATCCGAGTATGGATTGTCTCCTTCCTGATGTCTCAGGCTCCCTCTTTGTGGATGATTTTGCAATCTACTACAGCTCTCAACGGACCAGCCTTCTTGAACGAAGTCTTCAAGGATGTCTTGATCACCTCCACTCTTGGAGCATCGAAACCGGCTTCCGCTTTTCTCCCAGTAAGACTGTTTGTGTCAATTTTTGGCGTCGTATGGAGTTTCTTCTGCCTTCCTGACATCTAGGCCCTGTCAACCTTCTGTTAGCGGACGCCGCTAAATTCTTGTGCCTTATGTTTGACAGAAAACTGTGCTGGTCCTCTCTTGTTTCCTATCTTTTGGCTCGCTGTCTGCGATCCCTCAACACTCTCCGTGTCCTGAATGGTACCTCCTGGGGAGCAGACAGAGTGGTCCTTCACCGCCTCTATCGCGCCTTAGTGCGCTCGAAATTGGACTATGGAAGCATAGTCTACTCTTCTGCTCGGGCGTCTATTCTTCGGCGTCTAGACTCAGTCCGCTACCGTGGATTATGTTTAGTGTCTGGAGCTTTTTACACCAGCCCTGTTGAAAGCCTTTATGCTGAGACTGCTGAAACTCCGCTGTCCAATCGGTGAGCTGTCCTTCTGAGTCGTTATGCTAGCCATCTCTCTTCCGTGCCTGCTAATCCGTCCCATAACATTTTTTTCGATGCCTCCTTGGATTTAGGTTATGCAGACTGCCCTTCCTCCCTGCTACCACCAGGAGTCTGCTTCTGTCAACTGCTACATTCTCTTTCCTTCCACTTTCCTAAGTCTTTCTTGACAACTTGGGGTACAGCACTGCCTTGGCTCCGGCCCCAGACCTACCTGCTCTGTGACCTTCCCAAGGATGGTACCCCTTCTCTTGTTTATTGTCATGCATTTGCTGCTCTATGCGCACAAATGAAGGATGCCACATTTATGTACATTGATGGCTCAAAAACATCCATTGGTATTGGGAGTGCCTATATTGTTGGCGACACCCCAAATCGATTTCGGCTTCCTGACCAGTGTTCAGTTTTCACTGCAGAGCTTTACGCTGTTCTCCAGGCTGTCAAATATATCCGTCACCATCAGTGGATACAGTATGTTATCTGCTCAGATCTCCTCAGATTTGCTCAGCTCTCTCCGCAGTCTCCAAGCTCTCTATCCTGTCCACCCTCTGGTCCACCAGATTGAGGACTACCTCCTCTTGCTCCACTTGGGGGGCGTTTCTGTGGCGTTCCTCTGGATCCCAGGACATGTTGGTATCTGTGGAAATGGGGCAGCCGATATAGCGGCCAAGACTGTAGTCTCTCTTCCTCAGCCTGCTATTTGCATGATTCCCTTTGCCGATCTACAGAATGTTTTGTCGTTGTGTTGCTCTTCTATGGCACGCACATTGTGAAAGCTCTTCCCTGTGCTTGGACCTCTTCCTCCCGAACTCGTCGTCGGGAGGAGGTAATTTTAACTAGACTCCAGATAGGGCACTGTCTTCTTAGCCGTTGAATTCTTTTAAGTGGCGATCCTCCCCCATTCTGTCGCCACTTCTCTCAACTGTGGACGGTGAGACATCTTTTACTCGAGTGCTCCTATTTTACTCCGTTACGCGCCCGTCTACAGCTGTTGCCTGATATATCTTTCATTTTAGCAGATGACACGTGCTCAGCCGATCGCGTTCTTGAGTTTATTAGTGCCAGTGAGATGGTGTCAGTCATTTGAAGCTCTTTTTGGGGACAAACAACCCCCCTTCCATAGGGTTTTTTTAAGCTTTCCTTCTGTTTTTAGTTTCCCCACTTTTTTGAGTTTAGCTCCCATTGCTGCTGGTTTCCAGTTTCATTTTTTTACCTTTTCCTAAGTCATAGACCGGGCACTAATGATTGTAGCAGTTTTGCACCCTAACACCATAACAAAAAAAAGAAACTAACGCGATTATATTGGCCAATGTTGAAGGTGTAACACAGTCATTCATGGTTAGTTCTAACAGTCTTTTGTTTTCACTACTCGTGCCTTGCTGAATTACATCACAGTAGTGGTGGTTTGGTAGAACGAGTGTTTGCACGAGCTGGCGTTTCATGTCCTGTGGAAATACGTTCCGTAGCTTTTTGAGAGCATAGAGACAAGCGGACATCTTCTGACACACTGCAATTGTATTATCACCCAGTTGAGATGCTCATCCAGAGTTACACCTGAGTTCATAACTATTTTCTGATATGGTACTGGAATACTGTCGAGCAGAATAGGAGGTAGCCGTTCGCGAAAAACTGAACTTATTAATTTCCGATGAGCTATCAAGATTACTTGTCTTTTTTGAATTTAGTTTAAGCCCCAGGTTTTTTACCCATGTCACCACTGATGACAGATCATCATTAATCTGAGCGATCACAGTGACACTTAAGTAAATCTGGAGGTCATCAGCATAGAAATGATATTCACAGGAGGACTGAACCAGCTAAATGTCATTGACATGTAAGGAAAAGAAAAGTGGTCCCAAGACTGGTCCTTGTGGCACGTGTCCAGGGGGGGGGGGGGGGGGGGGGGGGGAGGAAGGAAGAAAAAAATTTTTTTTTTTTTCATTTACACAGACAACACATTGCTATTTGTCTTTTATGTAGCTTTCAAACCACCTCATTGCACTATCTGAGAAATTAACCTGTTGCATTTTTCTGAGCAATATATCAAAGTTAAGTGTCAAAAGCTTAGCTAAAGTCTAGTAGCGTCAATATTGTTGCTTCTCGTCTGTTGATGTTACTTTAATTAGAGCAGTGTTTGTGCTGTGGTGTTTATGGAACCCGGATTGAAATTTGTCAAATAGGCTGAATTCGTGCAGATGTTCAGTGATTTGATCATGAACAATATAGTCAAGTGCTTTGGAGACAGCAGCCAGTAAGCTAATTGGCCGGTAATCACTAGGCAGTTGCGGCTTTTTTATCTTAGGGATGGGTCGAATTATGCTTCTTTATCATGCAATGTACAGAAGAATGCTGAAGATTAGATGGATAGATCACATAACTAATGAGGAAGTATTGAATAGGATTGGGGAGAAGAGAAGTTTGTGGCACAACTTGACTAGAAGAAGGGATCGGTTGGTAGGACATGTCCTGAGGCATCAAGGGATCACCAATTTAGTGTTGGAGGGCAGTGTGGAGGGTAAAAATCGTAGAGGGAGACCAAGAGATGATTACACTAAGCAGATTCAGAAGGATGTAGGTTGCAATAGGTACTGGGAGATGAAGAAGCATGCACAGGATAGAGTAGCATGGAGAGCTGCATCAAACCAGTCTCAGGACTGAAGACCACAACAACAACAACAACATCATGCAATGAGGTATTCTGTTTATGAGGAGAAAAATTAAATATGTCGGTTAAGACAGGTACTAAGATATCGGCAACATTCTTAATCATGATTATTCTGATACTGTAATAACCTGTTGCCTCAGAACAGATTCTCATTATTGCTTTTCTTGCCATATTTATTGTTACTTGTTTTAGGTGGAAGGTATTGTAGTTAGTTATCCAGTTATGGGATTCTTGTGGATGGTAATTATCAGCCGTGTGGGTATTCAGAGGTGCAGAGAAGAATTCATTTAATTATTTAGTTGAGACATGAAAAGGAGTTTCCGATTTTGCCTTTCCAACCCCCAAGCTACAGAGATTCTTCAACAGAGTCATGGGTGTCATATTGCCGCATACAAGGAAGCGAGCGTGCCTGATTTTAGCTTTGTGAATGCATTGTTTCACTCTATTCCATAGCTTTCTATATTCTTCGAAATGCTCAGGTTTCGGATCTGCCTTGAAATGTCTGTGGCCAGCATCCCTATTTTTCATCATTTGACGTAATTCAGTTGTTAGACATGGAGCAGGAGATTTTCTTATACGGATTGTGCGTACAGGTTCACGTTTGTCGTAGAGGGTCATGAGTTCATCACCCAGTTAATTAATTTTTTCATTGATTATAGGTTATCTGATTATTTGATGTCATGAGATTTTTGAGCAATCGGCTGTTAGAACATTAAGATCAATATGTTTCTTGTTCCTACAAGTTATGTAAAGCGGTTTGATCTTTGGGGGACAGTACAGAGTAGGCCAGGAATATTACATCATGTGCCTTTTCGTTGCGGTTACGTCTCTAAGAGCACAACTGTGTGCCGTATGGTGTGTAGGTTGTAATGGAAGAATGTTCATGTTATTGCAACGACACAATCTTCTTAGGTTTATTGCAGAGGAAGTCTCTCTTAGCAGGTCTATGTTAGTGTCTCCCATTATGATAGAGTGCACATTAGGTTCTTTGGGACAGGCAGTAGTTAAAGGTCCTTCGATGAACACTTGCCAGTCAACGCACAGCATGAGAAGTCAAATGGCGTTCAGAATAAAGACAATTTCATCAAAATTTTATCAGTAAACTGTCGAAGTATTTGTAATAAAGTTCCCGGGTTTAATGCCCTCAAGGAAAGTTCTTGCGCTCAAATTATTCTTGGAACCAAGATCTGACTGAAACCCAAAGTGGAAATCTCTGAGATATTTAGCGAGTTGTGGAATGTGTATTGGAAAGACAGATGGTTGACGATGGGAGTGGGAGTGTTCATTGTAGTTGACAGAAATATTGTCTCTAGTGAAGTCAAAGTTGTGTGTGAAAGAGAAGTTATCTGGTCATGTGTAGCATGTGCAGGTGAATCAAAGTTAATGGTTGGATATTTTTAATGGCCACCTGATTCTGCTGTGACAGTTCAATCATTCAAAGAAAGTTTAGGGTCAATAGTGTGTACACCCGCAGGAGTCTCAGGTTCTTTTTAGAGTTTGTGCATGGTGCAAATACGGCCCCGAGCTATTGTGATCCATTGTTCATTCATTGGCTGCATTTTCTTCACCCTGCTCTCGCCCTCCCTATCTGCACTCCTTCCCTAGTGCCTCCTCCTTCCCATCTCTCATTGTTCTGATTTATGTGGACCTGGCCATCCACCTGGTTTCCTGTATTGGTTGCCATTTTGTTCCTTTTGCGTGTCCTTTCATCCTTTTTGGTGTCTGGTTTGACTTGAGGTTTGACCTGCATTTCACAATTTTCTCTTTCTGGTGTGAGCCATTTGGGTAAGAATTCCCTTACTAGTGCCTGATGTGGATTCCTCCCCCGCTTCCTTCCTCTCTTCCTCCCCTGCCATAGCCCCCCCCCCCCCCTCCACCCTGCTAGGTGATAAGCACGTGAAGCCAGTCCGCGTGATGAGGCTGTTATGTAAGCAACTGGCTGAGCCCCTTCACAACGTAGGGATCACACTACTGATACCTGAGCTCTTCCCTCCCCAAGTATGCCAAGGAGTGGTTGCTTACCTTCTCTGAGCATTGGAACTCAGGGCAATGGCTGCCATGCCAGACGGCCCTTGATGTGGCTGGGTGACACCCATGAGGAGAGCCCCTGGTCGGGGTGGGTGGTACCAGGGCAGATGCTTGGTGTGTGAAGCATATCAAGCTGCAAAAATCTGGCCATTCTCAAACGGCCTTCTCTTAGAATGGTGAAGGATCCTTAAATGCTGCTTCGTATGACCTGGAAACTCTCCCTTCCCTGGCTACACCATGGGAGGAGGGTCAGGCTTGCTGCCGTCTTGGGATGGAAACCCTTTCCCCATTACCTTGTCTGTACTAGGACGGATGAGGACACATTCATCGCCAGGAAGCCATTGTTTTTTGTGGAAAATATCGAGGACAAGTTTGGTGAAGTGGAGTCTCTTAGTAAGATGCAATTGGTCTCCCTGTTGTTCAAAGCTTCTTCTGCCACCCAATCTGCAGTGCTTTGTGCCTGTGATCGTCTTGGCAATATCTTGGTGTCTATCACTCCTCACCAGTCTCTGAATATGGTCCAGGGAGTAATTTTTCATAGGGATCTTATCCTGCAAACTGATGAACTCCGTGCTAATCTGAAGCGACGTGGCGTTCATTTTGTTAGATGTGTGCAGAAGGGTTGCAGACACAATCGCACTGATACTGGCACTTCATTCTGACTTTTGAGGGGGATAGCCTCCCAGAGAACGTCAAGGTTATGTGCTACAGGTGGGACGTGAAGCCGTACATCCCTCCACCTATGCAGTGCTTTCAGTGCTTGTCCTCGTCCTAACCCCAGCCCCATCCCACTCTCCCATCCCCCTCCCCTGCATTTCCCACGGCCTCCCACCAGGGAACACTCCCCCTCCCCGGTTGAAGAAATGCCCCCCTTTTTCGGCATCTGCCAGTGATCGGGCTCCCTCCCATGACCACTTTCCCTGGTGTGTCTAAGGCCAGAAGACTGTTACCACCTCTCAGCCACAAGGCGCACCATCTGTGTGCCCCAAGGTTGCCCACTCTCTTTCAGTTCCAGATCTTTAAAAGCCCTCTACTCCCTCTGTGCCCTGTCCTCCACCTCAGAAAGAGGAGGAGGAGGAGGAGGAGGAGGAGGAGGGGGAGGGGGAGGAGGAGGAGGATAAAAAACATAAATTCTGGTGCCTCGGAGGTGCCATCTGCCCCCCCTCGCAACCTAAGTCTGACATCTTATTTATGGATGTCGCCCCATCCTTGTTGGTGACAACTACTGACAGTTATCTGACCACCTCCTCGGCTTCTTCGTGACTACCTTAGACTCATGCCACACGATCATCCAGTGGAATTGCAACGTTTACTACCGTCACCTTCTGGAAGTGCAATGTCTTGTCTCCTCTTATTCCGCATTGTCTCATTCTTCAAGAAACGAATTTCCATGATGATCACTCTGCAACTTTTCGTGGTTATTGGGCATTCTGTCAGAACCGTGCTGGCCCCGGGGTAGCATCTGGAGGTGTCTGCCCTTTGATTCGCTCTGATGTCATTAGTGACTAGATCCCCCTATGTACCACCTTGGAAACGATAGCAGTTAGAGTGCAGATGACTCCGCCAATCACAATTTGCAGTGTCTACCTCCCTCCAGGTAGGCTAGTTACTTACGTTGCACTGTCTACCTTACTCCAGAAACTTCCGCCCTCGTTTCTCCTCCTTGGGGACTTAAATGTCCACCACCCACTATGGGGAGTGTCATTTCAATGAGTAGGGCTCTCCTAATTCATCAACTTACTACAGACCTCGATTTGTGTATCTTCAATGATTTTTCTCCTACCTACTTCAGTGCCTTTCATGGTACCTTCTCTGCTATCAATCTCACGATCTCCTCCCCTGCCTCTTGACTTTCTGGTGATTCTATTGTTCCCCTGACACTGTCAGACAGACAGGCACCCACATTGGGCACTCCCCAGGGTCAATTGGTCTCTATATACGTCTGCTGTCCACTTTGACACCCCCCTGTCAAATTCCACTGATGTAGCTGTGCAAGGCATCTCTTCCACTGTTCTTCATACTGCTGGCACTGCTGTCCCCCTATCCGCTGGTCCCCCTCATCAACGGCTGGTACCGTGGTAGACCAAGGATGTCACAGTCGCTGTTCAGGACTGCTGACAGATGCTGAAGTGATTGAAGTGACACCCTTCACAGATCAACCTCCTCACTTTTAAGCATGTCCATGCTAAGGCTCGTTACCTTATTAAGTGGAGTAAAAAGGAATGGGAGCACTATGTTTCCTCCCTGGGGACATATGCCTCTACATTGCAGGTTTGGTCAAACCTCTGTAGCCTTCTTGGCCACCAGCGATAGTCAACTGTCCAGGGTCTGAACCTCCAAGGTGCTCTGTGCACTGATTTGTTGGTCCTTGCAGGACACCTTGCAACACACTTTTCAACAGCATCATTCGTTGTCCTCGTCCTACCCTTCTACCTTTCTCTGGCAGAAACGCAGAGTTGAACAGACGCCCCTCTGTTTCATCCTGCACCACATTGAGCCCTATAATGCACCCTTCGCTGAATGGGAATTGGTGCAGGCTCTGCGCTCTTCATCAGAGACAGCCCCAGGACCGGATTCCATCCACAACCAGATAATCCAACACTTGGAAATTCCCCAGAGGCAACAGCTCCTCAGGGTCTTCAACCACATTTGATTTACAGGTGCTTTTCTGTCACAATAGCAAGACAATATAGTTATCCCCACCCTTATGCCTGGGAGAAACACAACACAGGGTGTATATGCGGACAAGGAAAAACAATTCTCGGATTTTTTCCTGTATTTCCTGGTTAAAAATAAATTTCGTCCTGGGTGAAAATAAACTTTTTCCTTGTTAAGTGACATTATACTTTCCCTCGGAGCAGTAAAAGTTATAAATCCTTTGAATGGCTATGGTTTTATACACTGGCGTAAAATTTCTCAGCACTATAGAAAACGAAACTCAGGAGGGGAGAAACACGTTTTGGAAAGATGTTTGATGTGTAGCAACATGTACACTGCATATTTTTGTAGTATGAAAGTATAAATGTGAATTCCACCAAACACCGCATGTTACTTTCCGAAGCATGTAAATCGAGACTGCGATGTACTTTTGTAAGCCAGTCACAGCTCATGTATCATGATTTCGCCACCCGATGACAGCAGATATTTAGAGCATAGGACACGTGATGTAGTCATCCAACAGCAACATCACTGTTAAGTAGCGTGAAACACAAATAGGAAAACTTAATGGTGTAAATTAATATACACAGTGTTGCTACAAGAAAAGTGAAGTTTTCATGTATAATATTGGTCTCTAGGATTTGTGGAGACGTAGAACCAGTGGCTCACCCCACAATAATAACGCTACCCCACCGCCGCAAGAACAACTGTATCTTTACCAGATCAGTTCTCTGTAGTATGTGCTCTATGCTACAAGCATTGTGTACATGCTGTGAGAATAAAAGTATTCATAGTAAGTGACAGGCGTACGAGTGATTATTTATCATCGTAATTACCAACCCTCTCTTCACTGCCTATAGATTAAGAAGCTCCAACAGAAGCTAAACTTTCACATATAATGTTGATCTCTTTTGTGCGTGTTACACTTTAAGATACATCACACACATGTAATCTTCTGGGCTCGAAATTCTTCTAAATGGCTCGTCCTCAGAGCTGATTTTTAAATGAGGGTCAATCGCTCTGTGATTTAAGAAATCAGTTTCAGAAGTTGCCAGAGAGTGCCAGATAACAGGGTCTCTGCTCTTGTGCTGCTACAGTGACATAGGAAGCCCGTATGTTTGTACGTGTAAGACGTTTAAAGATCTTACATTGTGTCATAAAACAAACAAGGCAGAGCTCGAATGGAAAGATATAGGTGTTAGTTCTTTCTGCGCGCTATAAGAGATTGGAATAATAGAGAAATATAAAGGTGGTTCGAAGAACCCTCTGCCAGGCACTTAAATGTGATTTGCAGAGTATCCATTTAGATGTAGAAGACATCCGAGGATACTCAAAGAGCATCGGAATTTCATGAACCATATTAAAATGCATAATTCGGCATTTGACTTGAATACTCTCTTTCGGATTCTGAAGGTGGCAGGGGTAAAATACGGGGAGTGAAAGGCTATTTACAATTTGTACAGAAACTAGATGGCAGTTATAAGAGTAGAGGGACATGAAAGGGAAGTAGTGGTTGGGAAGGGAGTGAGACAGGGTTTTAGCCCCTCCCCGATGTTATTCAATCTGTATATTGAGCAAGCAGTGAAGGAAACGAAAGAAAAATCCGGAGTAGGTATTAAAATCCATGGAGAAGAAATAAAAACCTTGAGGTTCGCCGATGACATTGTAATTCTGTCAGAGACAACAAAGGACTTGGAAGAGCAATTGAATGGAATGGATAGCTCTTGAAAGGAGGATATAAGATGAACATCAACAAAAGCAAAACAAGGATAATGGAATGTAGTCGAATTATGTCGGGAGATGCTAAGGGTATTAGATTAGGAAATGAGACACTTAAAGTAGTAAAGGAGTTTTGCTATTTGGGAAGCAAAATAACTGATGATGGTAGAAGTAGAGAGGATATAAAATGTAGACTGACAATGACAAGGAAAGCATTTCTGAAGAAGAGAAATTTGTTAACATAGAGTATAGATTTAAGTGTTAGGAAGTCATTTCTGAAAGTATTTGTATGGAGTGTAGCCATGTATGGAAGTGAAACATAGACGATAAATAGCTTGGACAAGAAGAGAATAGAAGCTTTCGAAATGTGGTGCTACAGAAGAATGCTGAAGGTTAGATGGGTAGATCACAAAACTAATGAAGAGGTATTGAGTAGGATTGTGGAGAAGAGAAGTTTGTGGCACAACTTGAATAGAAGAAGGGATCGATTGGTACGACATGCTCTGAGGCATCAAGGGATCACCAATTTAGCATTGGAGGGCAGTGTGGAGGGTAAAAATCGTAGAGGGAGACAAAGAGATGAATACACTAAGCAGATTCAGAAGGATGTAGGCTGCATTAGGTACTGGGAGATGAAGAATCTTGCACAGGATAGAATAGCATGGAGAGCTGCATCAAACCAGTCTCAGGACTGACGACGACGACGACGACGACGACGACAACAACAATTCGGCTTATAGTGCACATTCGCATGTCCAGATTCCCAATGAAGTAGGCTTCGACCTGACATTGAGCTTTTCAGTGTAAGTGTTCTTGGTCTACCAGTACTGTATTATCTCATGTTTGGTTCTTTAGTATGGCATAATGCCAATACTTGCTAAAAGATGAAAATGTTCCCTTGAAATTCAGTGAACGGTTGAAACTAGCGAGTAGTGTGGAATTAAACATTTCATTTCAAATAAATGGACTGCCTCGGTGGAAAAGATTACTAAAAGCCAAATCACTTTAGCAAACCGACAAATATAACTTCATTGTTCTGCAAGGTGATTAATGCTTGACTGTCAGAAAGGTGGAAATAAAATAAGATCTGAAACTGATAACATTTTAGTCCTCCGTAATTATGTGAATGTATTTTAATTCATTTGATAGCTTCTGGCCACAGAAATCCATTTTGTTTTCATTTGACGTGAGAGCAGTAAAGGAAGAGGAAACAGCAAAATCACTAAATGTAGACATGGGTCACGTGGAGACTACCTACCTCCCAACTACAACACAGACTGCTCTGCACATCTGTCCCGGATCTACGATATTTCAGAGGCCCCCCCACAAAGCGTTTGAGATAGAATGCCAAAAATTTAAAAAAAAATCAACTTTTCAAAAAATGTTAATTTTGTAGAACACATCTTTTTGAACAGTCAGATATATAAAACACAAATGTTTGAGGAAATGTAAGCCATGACATTTGGTCTTCAGCATGCCATAGCACAGTGCCACACCTCTTCACACAGCATTCTTTAATCGCACGTCACTGTATTTCGCTCTGTGGAATTCAAACGTGTGTATTTTGTAATAGATGTCATCAAACTATATTCATGACAGTGGGAGTTAAAATGTCCTATGGTCTCTCTCATGCTCCAAGTGGGCCTGCCCATCTTAAAATAATACAAATAGTACCCGTGTGATTTCTCGATCTGATTACATCTATTTTGTCACTGTCTGTTAGATGAAATGAAATAGGCCTGTCTAATATTGCAGCAGTTGTAAAAAACGAGCCTCTTCAAGTACTAGTATGAAATTTTTGTGTAAATTTGGAATTGTAATATTCTTAAATAATTTGTGTGATGTCCCCGTTTCTTCTGCTTCCTCGTTCCCACAATCAATCTTGTTATCGCTGATTTGGTAACTATTCCTGCCAGTATTAACTCATTCTCTGGTTAGCTTCACTAACCCTGCCACAATCCAGGTTTTGTTATCCTGTGTTTATTCTCTGGTTAGGCATTATTATGTGACTGAACATTGCGTTTTTTCTCACTACTTTCAGAATTGGACTTAAGCAGCTGCTAGCTGGGGACTTTACACTAGTAAGTGTAGCAATCTGGTCAAAACTTTTCTGTTAAAATTTCATCTTTTTGGGTTCCCTAAAAAAAATATGTAATCTGTCTAATCTGTTATTCCTGTTTGTTGTTTATTTGCACTCTGGTAGTCTGAATCTATGGATTTCACTAATAATTATAACAAAGTTGATCATTTGCAAGCCCCGTCAACCACATAACAAAAAGCGACGAGCATTCACCCGTTTGGCATTATTCTGCTCAGCTCGTATAGCCCCGTCCCCTTCTGTCTGCAGGAAAGTTTATTTTTAGATATGACGGAGAGTTCTCTGGCAGAGACAAGACATACACTATGCATGCATTCAAAAGTCAACTTATGATTTATTCAGAAATCAACCTGGAATATGCACAAAAATGTTAATTTCTTAACAGTGATGCATTTCAAAATCATATGAATAATCTATAGATCAAGGATGCTAGGCACTTTGTGAAACAAGGTTTTTCCCTCAAGATTACGAATTTGGCGCCCCCGCCCTCCTGAAATTGTTGCATGGGGCAGACATCCTGGTTTGCCCCTCCATCCCCACCAAGGCCCCTAGATCTCGACTTGGTGCACATGTGTGAATCTGGCAGTTTGGGTGTGCCAGTAAAATTTTTACGGGTGGCATCTGGCTGCTTAGTGCTACTGCTAACAGCTGCACTTCAGTAGCCCAAAGTGTGTGAATGTACTACTCATACGCGACTCAACTGTGCATGCGCCTGAGCCCGCTTGCAAGTGCTCAAATGAATCTAATGTAAACAGTTGTGACGTCACACTCATCAGAGGCAATTTGTTGTTATGAAGTATTACATAGTCTTCCTAAAGCCTTTGACACGTTTTGCTGGTGGCAGACGCTTGTATGAGCACTGTGTGTTTTGTTGTTGTATGTGTCGCATTTCGTTTGCAACTGAAGTTCTATTTGTGTAACTTCTCTCGTTCATGTTTTATTGCTGCAGTATTATTCTGTTGTAACAAGATACAGTAATGACCTTTGTTAGAGTATTGGTTCTTAGAAAATTTAACTGAAAACTAAAACAATGAAAAATTCCCAGAATTCAAAAAAATTCCCTCGTTTTTCCCAGATCTCCCAGTTGTGCCAGGTTGTATATACCGTGCAACATCTCTCGACTGCCCAATTAGCCTTATGAATGTACTTTGTAAACTGCTCAAAAGGATGGTCAACTTCTGATTATGTTGGTTACTCGAATGTCAGGGCCATTTGTCCCCATATCAGTGCAGCTTGTGGGCAGGGTGAACTCCGATTGGAATCGGGCCATCTGACAGGCTTTTACTCACCTTCGGCACCTTGCTGCGGTCTTCTTTGACCTACATAAGGTGCATGACATGGCTTGGTGCCATCACATTTTAGTTACCCTTCATGACTGGGGCCTCCGTGGTCCACTTTAGATTTTCATCCGCAAGTTTTTATCTTACCGGCTCTTCCGGGTTCGAGTTGGCACTTCATTCAGTGCTCCTCAGGTTCAGGAGAATGGTATCCCCCAGGGTTCTGTGCTAAGTGTCACACTCTTCCTCATTGCCATCAGTGGGCTTGAGACCTCTGTTGGGCCTCTGGTTATGCTGGTGTTATGTGTCAATGATTTTGGCACCTGGTGCAGCTCCCACTCAGTAGCATCTGCTGAGTGCCAGCTCCAAGATGCCATCTGACAGGTCTCTGCGTGGGCCACTGCCCATGGCTTCCAGTTTTCTCCCTCCCTTCCTCCAAAATGCGGATTATGTATTTTTGTCATCAACCCACAGTACACCCCAATCCAGAACTTTATTTAGACAACCAGCTCCTCGATGTTGTAGTACAATCCCGTTTCTTGGGCCTTACTTTGATAACAAGCTGACATGGTTGCCCAACATTCGCCACCTAAAGACTACATGCATGCGGAAGCTTAATGCTCTCTGCCTCCTGGCCCACACATCCTGGGGTGCAGACTGTTCCACTCTTCTCCATCTTTACCATGCTGTGGTCTTGTCCAGACTAGATCATGGTAGTCAGGTTTATGGCTCAGCAGAACCTTCCACTTTGAAACTCCTTGACACTGTCCATCAGTGTGGGGTGTGTCTGGCTATTGGTCCCTTTCGCACTAGTCCTGTTGATAGTCTCCTCATAGAAGCGACGATTCCCCCTCTACATATCTGACGGAGCCAACTCCATGTTCCTTATGCAATCACATTCGCCAATTCCCTGACCATCCTGTGTACACCGTGCCCTTCGCCAATGAGGGATGTCTCCTTCCTAACACCCACCAGCTGGCATGTGTCTCACTTCCCTCTGTTAGGATCTCCATATTTCCACTCATTGGACTGTACCCTCTGTCTTTCCTCTCCCCCCCCCCCCCCCCCCCCTCTCCTGGATGGTGCCTAGACCACAGATTGGGATTGATCTATTCCAGGATCCTAAGGTCTCTGTCACTCCTATGGTTTTCCGGCGTCGTGTCTGTGCCATCCTTGCAGAGTTCCAGGGTGCCTCCATCTTTTACACTGATGGTTCTAAGACTGTTGATAAGAAGGGATACGCTTTCACTTCTCCTACTGACTTCGAGCAGTATTTATTGCTGGGATCATGTAGTGTGTTTGCAGCAGACTTCTAGTCATTCACAGGGCCCTCCTTATTGTTTCTCAGGTCTTCCTCCACAGTGTTTTAATTTTTTCAGACTCAATGAGCATCCTGCAGGCTATTGACCGATACTACTTTTGTCATCCTTCGGTCTCTGCTTTCCGTGACCTTCTTTCTGTCCTTGAGCATGCTGCCTGTTCAGTCGTCTTTCTGTGGGTCGTAAGTCATGTGGGTATCCCAGGGAATGAATTGACTGACCATTTGGCTAGAGAAGCAGATACTTACCCTATTTCCTTTCATGTTTCCAGCTGCAGATATACAGATCTACATCAGATCTCTCTTTGCCCAACAGTGGACTGCCATCTGGAGCGCTACTGCTCATAGTAATAAACTCTGCACAATCAAGGAGTCTACTGCAGTTTGACACTCTTCTTTCCGCTCCTCTCGGAAGAAGTCCACGGTTTTATGCCATTTATGCATTAGTCATACCTGGGTCACCCATCATTTCCTCCTATGTAACTACCCACCCCCACAATGTGGTTGTGAAACCAGACGGACATCATCTCACATATTGGTGGAATGTCCCCTTCTTTCGGCTCTTCGTGTTAAGTATAGCCTTCCAGATGCCTTAAATTTAATATTAGCAGACAATAGATTTGGTCTTGCCTTTACTGTATGTGTTCAATGTTCATTATTTTATATCCGCTCACTGGATCCGTCCACTTTTTCTTCTGTAACTTACTTCGGAATCGCAGGACTGAGGACCTCGCTATTTGGTCCCATAACCCCTCTCAATCAGTCAATCAATTGCGTGTAAATACCCGGACCATGTAATACTAGTTGGAGGGGACTTTAATGTACAGATTATGTACTGGGATGTCTAAGGATTCGTTGTCTGGGTGGGGGTTACAGTCAGTAATGCGAAATACTTTTGAACGCCTTTTATGGGAACTGACATGAGCATCTAGCTTCACAGCTCACACATAGTGGAAAATATCTTAGACCTTGTAACTACAAATAATGCAGACCTTATCGACAGTGTCAGTATAGAAACGGGATTAGCGGTCACGATGTCGTTATAGCAACTATGATTATGAAATTTATTAAATCAGTCAAGACAGCTAGGAGAGTGTTTCTGCTAGATAGAGCAGATAAGCAGTTAATAATATCTCACTTAGACAACTACTGGCTTCACTTTGTTCCAGTAATATGGAGGTAGAGGAATTATGGGCAAAGTACAGGGTGTTTCAAAATAAATATACGGATTTAAAGGCTTTGTAGCACATATTGCATTCACCTTACAATTATTAATAATACACCAATTGAAAGAGGAAAAACACAGTTTTTCTTACAGTTATTCAGTGTGAACACTGATCACACATAGTCGACAGGCGAGTTGTTCCAAAATCTTGATCAATTTGTCAGGAGTAACTGTTGCAATAACATTGTTTCTAAGGTCAGGTAGATCAGCTGGTATCGGAGGCACATACACATGATCGTGTCAGATCATGTGTGAACATGGTCATGTATAAACTGCTGTTTCAACTGTTCCCTTGTGCCCAATCCACCAATCGGACACGATGTTGTTTAACCAGTCACATACTGAGTTATGCCACTGATGTGGCACTCCATCATGCTCCCAAATAAAGATATGCTGTTCAGCTTCTTCCCATTGAGACACGGGCTGTAGCTGTAGCTCATCAAGATAAGGAACATCAATACCAGTTGATTTACCAAAAAAGAATGGCCCATAAACTTTCCGCGGGGATATTTCTTGGGGCCAAGTGTGAAAGACTCGCGCTTGTTAAACATGTTTTTAGTCACTTTGTCATTCCATACTTTTCCCATTGCACACATGTATACAAAACAAAACTCTTTGAGTTGCTCTTTTATTTGGTGTATTATTTACAATTGTAAGTTGAACGTAATAAATGCTACACCACCTTAAAAGCGGTATGTTCGTTATAAGCGGAGTGTAAATTGTGGTCTGGAGAGTTATCTGCCTAGTAAATGGATAAAGGAGTGAAAAGACCCATCATGGTGTAATAACTAAATCTGAAGGATGCCGGAGAAGCAGAGGCTGTTGAACTCTCAGTTCAAAAGGGAATGCATAAATGACGATGAGCTAAGGTTAGTAGAGATTCGGGCATCTGTGAAAAGATCTAAATATGAAGTATACAGCAACTACCACTATTGCATCTTAGCAAAAGATCTGGGAGAGAACCCGAGGAAATTGCTAAGCGGGTTTAAGGCTTCCATTCAGTCCCTTGTTGACCAGTCTGGTATGGCAGTTGTAGATAGCAAAACCAAAGGGGAAGTTTCAAATTTCACATTCAAGAAATCGTTCACACAGGAGAGTCGTACTAACAAACCATCATTTGACCATCAGACAGTCTCCCGTATGGACAACTTAGTAATAAGCGTCCCTGACATAGAGAAATAACTGAAAGATTTGGAAGTAAAGAAATCACTGTGTCTGGATGGAATCCTGGTTTGGTTTTACAAAGAGTTCTCTACGGCATTGGCCCCTTAACTAGCTTTCATTTACTGTGAATCTCTTGTCCAGCACTGAGACTCAAGTAACTGGAAAAAGGAGCAGGTGACTCAAGTAAATAAGAAGGGTAAAAGAACGGACCAGCAAAATTAGACTGATACCCCTACATTGTCTTGGCTACAGAATCCTTCAACGTATTCTCAGTTAGAGTACAATAAATTTTCATGAGACTGAGAAACTTACGTCCCGAATCAGCATGCTTTCAGAAAGAATCGCTCATGGGAAACTCAGCTTGCTCTTTCCTCACATAATATACTGTGAACTATGGGTGAAGGGAAACAGACTCCGTCTTTCTAGATTTCTGGAAAGCATGTGACAAGGTGCCCAATCGCAGGTTGTTATAAAAGGTATGGACATATGGAATAAGTTCACAGATATGTGAGTGGCTTGAAGCCTTCTTAAATAATAGAACCTAGTATTTTGTCCTAAACAGGAAGATAAGATGACAGACAAAATTTCCAGTTGTGTGGTGTGATGAATGGCATCTAACCCTAAAACTACAAAACTGTAAGTTAATGCAGATGAGTAGGAAGATGAAACCCGTAATGTTCAGACACAGTATTACTAGTGTCCTGCTTGACGCAGTGCAGTTGTTTAAATATCTGGGCGTAATATTGCAAAACCATGAGGTGGAATGAGCATACGCAGACTTTGGTAGGAAGGTTAGTGATAGACTTTTGTTCATTGTGAGAGTTTCAGGAAATAGTAGTTCACCTGTAAAGGAAACCGCATATAGGACACTGGTGTGATCTATTTTTAGTACTGCTTGAGTGTTTGGCATCTATACCAGATCGAATTGAAGGAGGACGTTGAAGCTATTCATAGATGGGCTGCTACATTTGCAACTGGTAGGTTCGAACGACATGTAAGTATTACGGAGATACTTCAGGAACTCAAATGTGAATCCCTGGAGGGAAGGTAACATTCCTTTCGAGAAATACTATTGAGAAAATTTAGAGAACCAGCAACTGAAATTGACTGCTGAAAGATTCCACTGCCACCAACATACTTTGCACGTAAACCCCACAAAGATACGATAAATTATGGCTCGCGCTGTCATATACACACCACTTCACTGACGTGACTCAAGTCAAAGATAAGGATCACCTGACTGACTGGGAAAAGTTCTACAGTACTCCAAAGTGATCAGTGCACTCTCTTAAGGATGAGACTAATTATTATTATTCACGTATGGACCCAGTGGGACCTTGCAAGGTACACTAAAGCAATGTCACTTTTAATGGTTGGCCTTCCTTTGTGTCTAAATTTGTTTCATCTTTTCAGAATGAAGACTCTTTCTTTCTGAGACCACAGTGTTCCAGTCTGTTTCCTAATTTCCCTCTGACCAACTTTTTAATAAAATATCTTTTGTCTGAATGTTTTTCTATCTGTAATGTCTGCCTGAGTTATACCGACTACTTTAAGAGCCTCCTTACTGTAAGATCCATTTAATTGGCCCAGTTTCGACCTTACTTCTGTTTTCATAGAATTCTACTATTTGTTTTGTCAACCTAGTGGGTGCCATTCTTTTAATGTGCCGAAGAAATTTAAGCCTTCATTTTCTGATGTTATGATGTATGTCTGTGTTCTTCTCTTTCCTTATTACTTCTCTGTGTGGTCATCTATTTCCTTATTACTTCTCCATCACTAATTTTGGAGCCTAATATTTTCCTAAAATCTTTCCATAACCCCCCCCCCTCCTCCCCCCCAGTATGCCTCTTTATATTTAAAATTAAGGTTCCTGCACCATAAAGAAATTCATGTTTGATTACAGTGCCGTAATGTCCAAGATCACTGAATTTAGAAAGTGATTTTTTTATTATAAATATTTTGTGTTAATCTGAATGCAGTTGCTATTTTTTGTCAGTGATCTTCATTTGCAGCTTTTTCCAGACAGTTTTCTTGTATGATTCTCCCAAGTATTCAGACTGAGACACCCTTTTTATTTTTCTGGATTTTGAAACTTTGGTGCTTGTTTGTTGCATGTCATATATCCTGTTTCTTCTAATGATATTTGTAGTCCTACTTTTTCTGTAAATTCTTTTAGAATTTTTTGAGCTGAGCTGTGGTAATATCCCTAGTTAAAATAGCCAGATCGTTTGCAAAGGTGAGGCAATGTACTCTGATATTACTTCTACCTAACTTGATTAATTGATCTATATTTTGACTTGCCTTTTGCCATTCTGTTGTAATCTTCTTTTCCAAAACAAAACAGTAATGGGGAGAGTTGATCTCCATGTCTAACACCAGTCTTTATGTCAAGTGATTCAGAAATTTCTCCCATGAATCTAACATTAGAGCTAGTGTCAGTTAACATTTCCTTAATCAGTGTTAAGAGTTCTATTATCTAGCTCTTGTTCCTTTAAAATTTGGAAAAGACATAAAGACATTCACGATCAACTGAGTCGTAGGCCCTTTTAAAATCCACAAATGTACGTACAATATTCTTACCAGAAATCCTTTGGTGCCTAAGGATTAATTTCAAATTACAAATTTGTTCTGGACAGGATCTATTCGGTCTAAAGCCTGCTTGGTATTCACCAATTTTAGGTTCTAATGGTCCTTGGGCTCAATCGAGTAAACATTAAAAGAGAATTTTGTTTGTGACCGGGAGAAGAGAGATTCCTTGGTAATTATTAACAACGGTTCTATACTCTTTTTTTATACAATGGAATAATTAGGGCAATTTTCAGTCCTCATGTATTTTCTCAGTTTGCCAGATACGTCCTATTAGTTGAGTGATCTGTTTGATAGTGTTAGGGCCAGCTGATTTTAGTAGTTCTGCAATTATACCCTCTTCTCCAGATTCTTTATTGTTTTTAAGCCTGTCTGTGTAGTTATTTTGATTTGATCAGGTTCTTTAGAGTTAGGGACATTATTATTTTACTGTGGTTGAAATATTTTCGCTGGCTCTGGAAAGTATAATACTTTTTCAAAACAATTAGCAAGTACCTTACAATTTTCCTGGTTGTTAAGAGACAAACTGCCATTTTCATTTTTGAAGGAAAGGCTTTGAGGTCAGTAATCGGTTAGTTTTGTTTTGATAGTTTTATAAAAGTTTCTTATATTGTTCTTTTTGTAGTCTTTTTCGATCTCTAAAAGTTGGGAATTTTTGTAATTTCTTCTGGTCTATACAGTTAGGAAGGCCTTGTACGTATTTTCAGTTTTGTTACTATTCCAATTTTTGAATGCCTCGTGCTTAGACTTAACTGCTGTTTCTTTCAAAGTGGAATTAAATTTTATGCCGTTTTGATGAACTTTTTCTTTTAGGTTCTGCCAATTGTTGGATTATTTTTTGTCAAGTTTGTTTGTTAGAGTTTGTTTTATTTTAGCAGTGTCATATCTTGGGATAACATTTTTTGTGTTGAAGAGTTTTTTAGGCTGAAGTTTTACCTTTATTCACATTAAATAATCAATAATAAATATTAGCCCCTTTCGTAACTTTGACATTTAAAATTTCTTTGTAGTTGGGGTATGAAATTGCTACAAGATTGATTCGAAATTCACCAAGAAATTATTGGGTGTCCGCAGAGTTTTTTGTTTAGAAGAAATCATTTTAAAATGTGTTGACATGATTTTAAGATTAAAATTTCTGCATGTTTCAACAAGTCTTTGGCCTTTTTGGTTTGTCTATTTATGCACAGGAAATCCACCATTTTCTTATATTTTCTCATTTCCCTCTTTGAGCATTGAAATCACCCATTTAATCAGGGTTTAAGGGAATTTTCGAGATGATACTTCCTGTTTCCCAAAGCTTCATTAACTGATTCAGGTTGTTTACAGTTACCCTCATTGACTGGCGTATGGGCAGTAATTAAAACTGTATGCTTTATTTGCGCATTTAAGAGAAATTGTCATTAGTCTATTATTAATGGGTTTTTCCTCTGCTATTGAATTTAAAATAATTTTGGAGTTTGCAAAAGCAACTCCCAGATGTGGTGTATTATTAAGTATTCTCATATCAGTTCTACTTTTAAAAAGATGATGAATGCCGAAATCCATGGTGTTGTTGTCTGTTGTTTGTGTTTCTTGAAGTGTCAAAATTTGAATCTTCTGTTCTTTTAATGCATGTCCAAATTTATGAAGTTTGCTTGGTTGCAAAAGTGTTTGTATGTTAAATGTTGTAAAAAATGTATTTGTATTGGTTTTAAGTTGGCCAGAGGACTCGGACTTCCTCTGTTGAATCATATTTTATTTGTGGATCAAGAGAATGTTTTCAGCAGTATAAAACAAAATCACAACCCACTCTGGATTTGCATGGGTCGTCGTCGTCGTCGTCGTCGTCGTCGTCGTCGTCGTCGTCGTCGTAGCAGTAGTAGTAGTAGTAGTAGTAGTAGTAGTAGTAGTATTCAGTCCTGAGACTGGTTTGATGCAGCTCTCCATGCTACTCTATCCTGTGCAAGATTCTTCATCTCCCAGTACCTAATGCAACCTACATCCTTCTGAATCTGCTTAGTGTATTCATCTCTTGGTCTCCCTCTACGATTTTTACCCTCCACGCTGCCCTCCAACGCTAAATTTGTGATCCCTTGATGCCTCAGAACATGTCCTACCAACCGGTCCCTTCTTCTAGTCAAGTTGTGCCACAGACTCCTCTTCTCTCCAATTCTATTCAATACCTCCTCATATGTTATGTGATCTACCCATCTAATCTTCAGCATTCTTCTGTAGCACCACATTTCACTTCCATACATGGCTATACTCCATACAAATACTTTCAGAAACGACTTCCTGACACTTAAATCAATACTCGATGTTAACAAATTTCTCTTCTTCAGAAACGCTTTCCTTGTCATTGCCAGTCTACATTTTATATCCTCTCTACTTCAAACTTCATCAGTTATTTTGCTCCCCAAATAGCAAAACTCCTTTACTACTTTAAGTGTCTCATTTCCTAATCTAATTCCCTCAGCATCACCCGACTTAATTCAACGACATTCCATTATCCTTGTTTTGTTTTTGTTGATGTTCATCTTATATCCTCCTTTCAATAGACTGCCCATTCCATTCAACTGCTCTTCCAAGTCCTTTGCTGTCTCTGACAGAGTTACAATGTCATCGGCAAACCTCAAAGTTTTTATTTCTTCTCCATGGATTTTAATACCTACTCCAAATTTTCCTTTTGTTTCCTTTACTGCTTCCTCAATATACAGATTGAATAACATCGGGGAAGGGCTACAACCCTGTCTCACTCCCTTCCCAACCACTGCTTCCCTTTCATACACCTCTACTCTTAAAGCTGCCATCTGGTTTCTGTACAAATTGTAAATAGCCTTTCACTCCCTGTATTTTACCCCTGCCACCTTCAGAATTTGGAAGAGAGTATTCCAGTCAACATTGTCAAATCTTTCTCTAAGTCTACAAATGCTAGAAATGTAGGTTTGCCTTTCCTTAATCTATTTTCTAAGATAAGTCGTAGGGTCTGTATTGCCTCACGTGTACCAACATTTCTGTGGAATCCAAACTGATCTTCGCCGAGGCCGGCTTCTGCCAGATTTTCCATTCTTCTGTAAAGAATTCGCGTTAGTATTTTGTAGCTGTGGCTTATTAAACTGATAGTTTTTCACATCTGTCAACACCTGCTTTCTTTGGGATTGGAATTATTATATTCTTCTTGAAGTCTGAGGGTATTTTGCCTGTCTCATACATCTTGCTCACCAGATGGTAGAGTTTTGTCATGACTGCCTCTCCCAAGGCCATCAGTAGTTCTAATGGAATGTTGTCTACTCCGGGGGCCTTGTTTCGACTCAGGTCTTTCAGTGCTCTGTCAAACTCTTCACGCAGCATCATATCTCCCATTTCGTCTTCATCTACATCCTCTTCCATTTCCATAATATTGTCCTCATGTACATCGCCCTTGTATAAACCTTCTATATACTCCTTCCACCTTTCTGCCTTCCCTTCTTTGCTTAGAACTGGGATCCCATCTGAGCTCTTGATATTCATACAAGTGGCTCTCTGTTCTCCAGAGGTCTCTTTAATTTTCCTGTAGGCAGTATCTATCTTACCCCTAGTGAGATAATCTTCTACATCCTTACATTTGTCCTCTAGCCATCCCTGCTTAGCCATTTTCCACTTCCTGTAAATCTCATTTTTGAGACGTTTGTATTCCCTTTTGCCTGCTTCATTTACTGCATTTTTATATTTTCTCCTTTCATCAATTAGATTCAATATTTCTTCTGTTAGGATTTCTACTAGCCCTTGTCTTTTTACTTACTTGATCCTCTGCTGCCTTCAATACTTCATCCCTCAGAGCTACCCATTCTTCTTCTACTGTGTTTCTTTCCCCCATTCCTGTCAATTGTTCCCTTATGCTCTCCCTGAATCTCTGTACAACCTCTGGTTTAATCAGTTTATCCAGGTCCCATCTCCTTAAATTCCCACCTTTTTGCAGTTTCTTCAGTTTTAATCTACAGTACATAACCAATAGATTGTGGTCAGAGCCCACATATGCTCCTGGAAATGTCCTACAATTTAAAACCTGGTTCCTAAATCTCTGTGTTACCATTATATAATCTATCTGATTTCTTCTAGTATCTCCAGTGTTCTTACATGTATACAACCTTCTTTCATGATTTTTGAACCAAGTGTTAGCTATAATTAAGTTATGCTCTGTGCAAAATTCTATCAGGCAGCTTCCTCTTTCATTTCTTAGCCCCAATCCATATTCACCTACTATGTTTCCTTCTCTCCCTTTTCCTACTCTCGAATTCCAGTCACCCATGACTATTAAATTTTAGTCTCCCTTCACTACCTGAATAATTTATTTCATCTCATCATACATTTCATCAATTTCTTCGTCTGCAGAGCTAGTTGGCATATAAACTTGTACTATTGTAGTAGGCATGGGCTTTGTGTCTATCTTGGCCACAATAATGTGTTCACTATGCTGTTGGTAGTAGCTTACCCGCACCTCTATTTTTTTTAAATTCATTATTAAACCTACTCCTGCATTACCCCTATTTGATTTTGTATTTATAACCCTGTATTCACCTGACCAAAAGTCTTGTTCCTCCTGCCACCGAACTTCACTAATTCCCATTATATCTAACTTCAACCTATCCATTTCCCTTTTTAAATTTTCTAACCTATCTGCCCGATTAAGGGATCTTCCCTCTGACAACCATGCCTCCATCCTTGCTACCTTCCCTGTTTTCCTTTCCCTGTTGCTTCATAACCTGGGTTGTGAGTAACTAAATCCACTTTCCCTTCTTCCCTTTCTTTCCCCTCTCTCCTCCCTGATGAAGGAACATTTATTCCGAAAGCTAGGAACTTAAATTTTCAGTTGTTTTTTGTGTTTCTATCGGCTGTACTGAGCTGAGGTAAGTACTGGCCAGCCCCTCTATCTCTTTGTTAGTAATTGTTTCACATCTTTATATGAGATTTTCCATTAATTAGTTCGATTAAGGGATCTGACATTCCACGCTCCGATCCGTAGAATGGCAGTTTTCTTTCTCCTGATAACAACGTCCTCTTGAGTAGTCCCCGCCCGGAAATCCGAATGGGGGACTATTTTACCTCTGGAATATTTTACTCAAAAGGATGCAATCATCATTTAACCATACAGTAAAGTTGCATGCCCTCGGGAAAAATTACTGCTGTAGTTTCCCCTTGCTTTCAGCTGTTCGCAGTACCAGCACAGCAAGGCCGTTTTGGTTAGTGTTGCATGGCCAGATCAGTCAATCATCCAGACTGTTGCCCCTGCAACTACTGAAACGGCTGCTGCCCCTCTTCAGGAACCACACATTTGTCTGGCCTCTCAACAGATACCCCTCCGTTGTGGTTGCACCTACGGTACGGCCATCTGTTCCGAGTCAAGGTACAGGTGGATGTAATGTTTTGAGGATGGGTCATGAGTTGTGCTTGGGTAGCTCTGTCAGTAGAGCACTTACCTGCGAAAGGCAAAGATCTCAAGTTTGAGTCTGGCACACAGTTTTAATCTGCCAGGAAGTTTTATAATTTGATCATATTCTGCATTTGAGAATTTTGCTGATGCATTCCATGTATCAGTCACGCCAAGTACTACAATTTGTCCACAATTATTGTGATTTATAGGCTAAATTATGGTCATACAGAAGCCCCTGCTAAAATTACAGAATTCAGTATTTATTTTAGTGGTTTGACTAAACAATGTTTTTAGTTGCATCATTTTGTGAACCAGTGTCATTTCAGGAGTAATGCAATACCAATTTATTATCTGTTTAGCACAGACTATATTATGTACACAAACACTTTTCTACCGCTGTGGATGTGTAAACTTGTAGTTACGTTGCTATTTGGGGTACAATCACGCTGTTACGTCAATGTCGAATGTAAAGCAATTGAATAGCATGTAATTTAATTCTCCCACTTTTGTATAGTATCTCTCAGGGACAAGTAAATGAATGTAAAGTTTCAATGCAATGGTGTCTTTTAGTCATGAATATTCTGCCTGAGTATTATTTTTATTAGGCATCTTTTTCCTGTCTTCGCAATGATGTCAGAAGCCTTTTGAACACATTGCGACCAGTTCCCAAGTGATGAGCAACATAATCATTGCTGTATCTGTGTTTAAGAAACATTGCACTTTTTATCCTTTAGAAAGTATAGTCAGTTGCTTTTATCTAAATGACAATAATTTCAAGCCATCATTTTTCTTTAATAGAGTTTTCGATTGTGTTATGTGGTTAGTTTGATTGCATTATGCCGTTAGTCCTGCTGCTTTAAGAGAAACTTGTGTTTTACTGAAATACAGCCAAAATATATGGTGTGTATTTATTATACAACATTCTTTTCATTGTCAATTTTTTAAATTCTGGGGGAAAGCCCCTGAACCCCCATACCCAATTCTCTTGTCTCCATTACTAGTAGCTTCTTTTCAAATTTCTGTGTGTATCTTTGTCACATTCAGACTTAATCGGATCTTAAAAAGTTAAAATATTTCATTACCAACTAAGACTTTCTTGGGGTCTTTTTCCATAAAAAATTGTTTTTATTTTTTTTTTTTTATTTTTCATGCTATCTCAAGGTTATATATTCTACCCAACAAATTTCTTATGGTAGGTCATCTTCTTTTTTGGCCAAAAGATATATGGGAATACCCATTTTTTATTGCAGAATCAGATTTTACATAAAAACCTACAAGCATTTTGTCTTAAACATTTGTTTTGATTCTTGGTAGTTCGCACTGTAATTCAAGAAAATCCATGTTCATTTTTGCATGGAAAAAGTGCCTTACCCAATCGCTCACAAGTTATTGGATAATCGCAAACACTGCATCCTCCCGCCTGGCACCTATAGTTCTGCTCGTGTTACTTGTCGTTCCATGAAGGACATTGTCACATAGACATGCAACCTCAAATTCAGCTCTTGAGGTTGTGAAATCACCCAGCATGAAGGTAGCATTGCCATCCCCCTGTCCAGCTGTGCAAAGAGACATCAAACTCTCACCTCAAGGGGCAAAGCCATCAGCTACACAACCAGTAGTCCAGAAAGGACAAGAGTAGTACTTCTGTGAAGACTTCCTATGTCCCTCCAGCCAACCAACACCCCGAGTCTTCCTCTAAGTGGAACAAAGTAGTCCATTGAAGACAAACTTTCTTCTCCTTTGTCGACTCAAAATTCCTCTTCAATGGTGTCGCCACGTGGTTCCTTAGCCCGATAGGCCTCCGTATTGCCAATGTATACCACCAACCATTTTTCAGTATTGGATTCTGCAGACCGACCGCATAAACAAGCTGATGCTTCTGTGGACCCCATGGAGCAGGATCATCCTGCTTCTATGCCCTGTAGTAGAACTCTTCACAGGCTGAGGTGACACCCCTACATCTCTTCCCCATTACGATTCTCCTCCAATGGAATGTTTGCGGCCTTCAGTCACACAAAGAGGATTTATGGCAGCTTTTAGCTTCACAGTGTCCTCTTCTACTCTGCCTTCAGGAAACAAAATTGCACCCTCAAGATTGCTTTAAGCTTTCACATTTCTTCCTAGTTCATTTTGACCTCCCCTCTGAGTTCAGCATCCTATCTCATGGGGTCATCATACTGTTCATATGGGATGACATTCATAGTCAACCCA
Source organism: Schistocerca gregaria (assembly GCF_023897955.1). Taxonomy (NCBI): domain Eukaryota; kingdom Metazoa; phylum Arthropoda; class Insecta; order Orthoptera; family Acrididae; genus Schistocerca; species Schistocerca gregaria. The sequence goes on along the minus strand of NC_064921.1, from coordinate 797,110,036 downwards.
TCTCCCTGACCGTCTTCAAGCTGTTGCAGTTCGCCTTTTCCTTCCTCACTTGATCTTTTCCCTTTCTACCATTTACTTCCCTCCATTACTTGACATCACGAGGGCAGACTTCCTTCAGCTTATTGGGCAGCAACCTCGCCCCATTTCTGCTACTCTGTGACTTTAATGCACATCATTCACTTTGGGGTTCTCCCAGGACCTGTCAGTGAGGTGCCGTCTTGGCTGATCTTCTTAACCAACTCAACCTCTTCTGTCTTAACACTGGAGCACCCACTTTCCTTTCCGACTCTTCGCACACTATTTGGACCTCTCCTTCTGCATTGCTTAGCTTGCCCGTAGTCTTGAATGGTGTGTTCTTTCTGACTCCTACTTCAGCAACCATTTCCCATGTGCTGTGGGTTTGCTGACTCCTACCCAACCTGTGTGCACACTCAGATGGCAGCTTACTAAGGCTGACTGGTGGGTTTACTCCTCCATGGTGACCTTCGAAGCACAAGATTTCCCCAGTTGTGATGACCAGGTGAAATATTTCTGAAACATTATCCTTACTGCTGCGGAATGTTCCATTCCTCGCACTTCCTGTTTAGCATGCCCCATTCCTTGCACTTCCTCTTTAGCATTCTGCATCTCAGTCCCTTGGTGGACTGAGTCATGCCGCGACACAATTCGCGCACGGAGACGGCCTCTCCACATTTTTAACTGTCATCCTACGATGGCAAACTGCATTCATTATAGCATAATGCGTGCAAAGTGTTGTCACATTCTTCGGGGTAACAAAAAAGCTAGCTAGATTTCATTCACTAGTTCTTTTAACAGTTCCACTCCATCCTGTGTTGTGTGGGCCAACATCCAACGGCTCTCTAGGACCAAAATCCATTCGCAAATTTCCATCCTGACAGTAGCAGATGTTGTTACTGTGAACCCTATTGCTATCTCCAACACGTCTTGCGGAAGTTCCGAGCTCTTCCCACTAGCACCCTAGCTTCCTTCATCGAAAACAAGTGGAGGAGACTCTGGTGATACAGTTCTTGTGAGTGCTGCAATGCCTCCTTTACTATGAGGGAGCTAGATCATTCTCTCAGTTCATCCCGATCCTCCTCCCCCAAGGCCAGATGCCATCCACATTCAGATGTTGCAACACCTTTCTGCTTAACACATACAACCTCATCTGGGCAGAGTGCACATTTCCCGGACTTTGGTGTGAAGCCACCCTCATACACATACCTAAGCCCGGTAAGGACAGGAACCTTCCTGCTAGCTACTGCCGTATCTCTCACTACCTGCATTTGCAAGGTGATGGAACATATGATTCATGTCTCGCTGGTATGGTGGTTAGTCGTGTAGTTTTCTAATGAATGCACAGTGTGGATTTCGAGCTCGGCGTTATGCAGTTGACCATCTCGTCATTTTGTCAACCCATGTCATGAATGGTTTTCTGAAGAAATCTCAGACTGGCAGTGTTCTTCGATTTGGCGAATGCCTAAAACACCTGATGGAAAACTGGTATCCTTTGTACTCTTTACAAGTGGGGCTACTGTGGCCACTTGCCCTGTTTCCTTCAAGTTGTGTGTGGGTTCTGTCTTGTCAGACACCTTTATCCAGGAAAACAGTGTGCCTCAGGGTTCCATCCTAAGCGTCGTCCTCTTCACTATCACCATTAACCCTATCATGGCCTGTCTCCTGCCGGGCATCTCCAGCTCATTTTTTTTTTTGCCATCTATCGCGCTTCTCCACGGACCTGTCTCACTGAGCGCAATCTTCAGATATGTCTTGATTGTCTTTACTCCTGGAGCATTGACAATGGCTCTCATTTTTCCACTGACAAAACTGTCTGTATCAATTTTTGGAAGTGCAAATGGTTTCTCGCACCATATTTACATCTTGGGCCTGTTGACCTTCTGTTTGTTGAAACTATGAAATTCCTGGGGCTCATACTTGATAGGAAACACTCTTGGTCCTCCCATGTGGCTTACCTGGCAGCCTGCTGTATGCAGTTCCTCAATGTCCTACCTGTCCTCAGTGGTACTTCCTGCCTGTGGTGCCGATTGAACCACCCTTCCTGTTTGCATCAGTCCCTTGTCTGTTGAAACTAGACTATGGGTACTGTGTTGATGCATCTTCACATCAATCCCTCTTATGCTGTCTCAGCACTATCCACCATCGTGGCATCCGTCTGGCCACAGGTGCCTTTTACACTAGCCCAGTTGAGTCTGTGTGCTGAAGGTGCCGAACTACCACTGTCCTACAGCCTTGACTTTCTCCTCTGCAGGTATGTATGCCATTTGTTTGCAGTGCGTGGCCACCCATCCTATACCTCCTTCTTTGACGACTCCTTTGATCGCCAGAATAGGGCTCGTCCCTCTTCTGTTACCTCCTGGAGTCTGCTTTCGGCACTTGCTGCGGTGGCTTAACTTCACATTAATTGCAACTTTCCCGGTGGGTGTGAACCCTTCACCACCTTGGCTTCCCCATTCATTTGTTTCCTAAGGTCACTACTCTAGCCTCGGTCTATCGCCTTCAGTTTCACGATCTTTGCATGGAACTTCGCAATAGTACCTTTGTGTACAGTGATGGCACTTGAATTGACTGTGGGGTCAGGTGTGCCTTTGTCATTGGGGCTGTGTCTTTTGATATTGGCCTCCAGCACACTGCTCAGTATTTACAACCGAGCTCTTCGCCCTGTACCAGGCCATGAAGTACATCTGGCGACATGGACTTTTCAATTGTATCCTCTGCTAAGACTCGCATAGTGCCCTTCAAAGTCTGTACACTGCCCATCCCTTAGTGCAGTGAGTTGAGGAAAACTGTCATTTGTTCAGTCTTGGTGGAGCCCATATGATATTTATGTGGGTTCCTGGTTATGTCAGTCTGCCAAGAAACGAGGCTGCTGACAAGGCTGCAGTCCTCGTACCTCAGCCTCCTAGTTCCCATATTCCCTCTGATGATCTCTGTCTGTCAAGAGGTGGTGTCCTCCCTTCACGGGAATAAGCTCCTCCAGTAGGAGGTCATTTTAAGTAGGCGGTGTATTGGGCACTGCCTTTTTAGCCATCGTCATTTGATGAGTAGTGCTACACCACCACTTTGCACACATTATGCCCAAGTTTTAACTGTGCATCACTTCCTAATGGAACGTCCATTTTTTGACTGTTTACGTTCCCGCTTGGTCTTGCCGCCTGATTCATCGACCGTTTTTAGCAAATGATGCTTTTTATCTGCCAAAGCATTATAGCGAAGGCCATTTAATTTCAGTTTTGGACCTCCGTTTCTGTATGGTGTCTTTTTAGCCCTTTCTCCATGTCGCTGTTTTTTAGTTGTCTTCTATTATGACAGTTGGGACTATCCTCGTGTTTTATAATTTTGACTTGAGCGCTTATGACCCCAGTTGTTTTTTGGGCTCTAAAGCAAAACAAAACAATACAAAGTAATGCATAACCTTTTATTTCATCATTCTCCACAGATGACATTTATTAAAGTCATCAAAAGTTTTTATAGTCCATGAATACTAAGGAATTTAAGGTATTTTAAAAAATGAAATGAGGATGAGAAAAATTGAAAATTGAAGGGAGACAGTTTTAAATTGAATAATTCCATAATTACTACAGGAACAAACTTGTTAGTTTTGTAAACACCATAGCTGGTGTAGCAGAAAATCTGGAAGTCGTGTTAGGATAGTTAACAAATTGGACAAACTGTGCAGCACAGGACGTACATTAAGAATAAACTTAACGAAAAATGCCAAGTGATAAGCAGCAGAAGAGAAAATACAAGTTGTGGAATGTTAAAATTAGAGAGGACACAATGGAAGTAATGATTAATTCTAGCGTAAACTCAGGTCTGCTGGTTTTTTTTGTTGCAAATATTGCCAAACATACTGTCTTGTAACAGAATAAAGGGGACTCGTGACATGTCTATAATGTTGGTGAGCTACTTACACTGTCTAATTGATGATTTCCAAACAGGCGTGACACCTGACAAGATCATTCAACTGCTATTGAACTTGACAAATTCTCCAGACAAATGTTGGATAACAACTGAAAGAGGTATCAAGAATAACAACAAATCATTGTGCAACCCTATAATTAATTCATCAAGAAGTACACTATTGCTCAAAAGTTTTTAACATTAGTGATTTTGAGGAAAAAGCGCAAATTGGGCCCAGAAATGTTTGAAATACTCGCAAATCAGATTTGGAATAATCTTTTATTGAAACTAAATACATGCAGTCAGATTTTGCTCTCATCAAAGTAACCTCCTTTGGCTTTAATCACTGCTCTACATATGCAAGGCACTCTTGCTGTCGGCTTCATCTGGGTTTCGTTGATGAGATACCACCAATCCTCTCGTAGTCTGGTCTGCAAGTGATGAACTTTAGTAAGAGGCCTTGATTTAACTGCTCTTTCCAAGTGATCCCAAAGCAGTTCACTAGGATTACAGTCAGGGGATTGGGATGGCCAGATTATATTTTTCAGTACCTTCCCTTTTTTCTAAATTTGCCAAATGCTCTTTACACAGTTTTGAAGTGTGCTAAAGGTAGTTACCTTGCTGTGGGACAATCCCTTGCCTATCAGACGTCTTCCACATGGCTTTGCACACTACTGTAGAATGTGATGGTAAATCCTCTTTCTTCATTGATCCGTTTATTTGTACAAGATCACCAGACTTATCATCTCCAAAACATCCCCAGAACATGAGGAAGCCCTTCCATGTTTTAATGTTGTAGATACACATTGGAGTAACATTCGTTCACTTGGCTACTGGCAAACGAACCTGTCGCTTTGTGCCAAAGACCTCAAATTTGGATTTGTTGGTGAAAAGTACCTTTTCCACTGATTTACTGCCCAACTTTTTTGTTGTCTTTCCCAGTTAGCCTCTTCTGTCTTAACTGTCAGTAATGGTTTCTTAGCTGCCGCATGCCTGTTTAGGTTCACTGCCTGAATAAGTCTTTTCACAGTACTTACTCACTGGCTTTGCCCTGTTATAGTTAAGTTCTGCTGTTAAAACTGGCACTGTTTTAATGCGATCATGTTTACTTGTGACTACTATGTATTTTTCATCATTTTTTGATGTGACTTATGACATATCTTTTCGAGGTCGGTCCATATTCTGGGTAGTATCTGCATGCCCCTGCAAAGTGTAGTGGACACATCCCAAGGAAATACGAGGGGGGGACCCAAAAGAAACCGGATTGTTAACATAAAAAAAATTTATTGATCAACCTTTTTACAAAATTACTTCAGTCACTTTCAAAATACTCTCCATTACATGCAATGAACTTGTCAAGTCTCTTTTCCCACTGTTAGAAGGGTGTTTGGAACTCTTCAAGTTTGATATTGTCCAGTGCCCTTTGCAAAGCTGTTTTTACCACCTCCACATTGTCATAATGCTCCACTTTTAGCGTTCTTTTCATTTGTGGAAATAGGAAAAAGTCGCACGGGGCTAGGTCCGGCGAATACGGAGTGTGGGGAATGACAGGCCACCTCTGAGATGCCAAATAGTGGGTCACTCGTAAGGACATGTGTGCTGGAGCGTTGTTGTGATGCAGAAACCAGTCACCTGATCGCCAAAGTTCCGGGCGTTTTCTCCTCACATCCTCTCGCAGATGCCTTAAAACGTCCAAGTAAAAGTGCTGGTTAACAGTCTGGCCAGGTGGTACGAATTCCCAGTGCACAATTCCACAAACATCAAAAAAGAAAGTGATCATTGTCTTCACATTTGACCTCAAATGCCTTTCTTTTTTGGTCTGGGAACTCCACTGGCTTGACGCTCACTTGGTTTCTGGGTCATACCCATAACACCAACTCTCATCCCCTGTAATGACTTTGTTCAGGAAGTTTGGATCACGTGCAATCTCTGTTTTCAAGTCCTGACACACATTCATGCAGATGTTTTTTAGATCCTGTGTGAGAAGGTGTGGAACAAATTTAGCAGCACCACGTCTCGTGCAAATCCTCACTCAAAATCTGCTGGCATGAGCTCTAACTGTTTCCTGTCTCTGCTGAAATTTGGTCAGTCGTTTGGCAAACCTTTTCAATTTTCTCCTCATTTCGCGATGTTGAAGGGCGTCTAGAACGAGCTTGGTCTTCAACACACATCTCACCACATTTAAAGTGCCCAAACCACTCGAAAACCTGTGTGCGGCTCATAGCGTTGTCCTGGAAAGCTTCCTGAAGCATTTGGTGTGTCTCTGTTGCAGTTTTTTTTAAGCAGGAAACATAATTTCACACACACTCTTTGTTCTTTTGAAGGTGCCATAACAACTTCGCAGAGGTAACTCGCCAACAGTCAGAGAAACACAATACCACACTTTCATGTTCAGCTCTACACTGACGCCGTGACGCCATCTGCACAGCTGTTTCATGAAGGTCTCTACTAACACCATGTAGCGTGAGAACCCTGCACTACGTCTATCAGTGGCAGCGCCCTTGGAGTTCAGTTTCTTTTGGTACCCCCCTCGTATGTTCTTGATGTGCTGTTTGTTGCATAGTAAGACCGGCAGCGTGTAGACATTATTGCAGAATATTTTTCAGTGGAAAGCTCCACTGAAGTTCACTCTTTGCTATCTCGTGCTTAACTGATTGTATTATGCTGCCACAATACAAAATTAGTGGCATGAAATGTTTGGAATGTGAACAGCATAACAACGGAAGGTTATGTTTTGAACAACTTCATTTTAAGAAATGTGGAATCTACTCTCAAACATTGTATTGAGCACTACACTGGGGAAACAATGTAGCTAATATGTATTTGAATCTGATAACTAGATTTTTTATCTTACTTTCAGGCCTTTCAAAAACTTCTGAGCTATAGTGTACATAATAAATTCGGTGACAGGCATAAGTCATCGAAAACTTCCCTGAATGGTTTCTCTGAAAACTAAATAGAACAATTAGTTCGGGAACTAATTTGAAATGTAAATACTTTAAAACTATACTTAACCCCTTAGCAACAAATAATCCTGAGCAAATAGGGAGTATAATGAGTGTTACAGGGATTAGTGGCTGCAAGGCCATTGAAGTGAGGTTGAATACATTAACACCCAAATCCACCAAAAATAAACTCAAAATGTATCTGTTTCCAAAACCACATAAAACTTTGCTTGATGCTGTCCTAAGAGGTGGTGTTCATTCCTTCCAAACTAACAATTTATATGTAGACCAGCTATTAATTAAATACAAAGAAATTGTATTTACAGCAATTGAGAGATTTGTTATAAACTAATAAGAGAGACAACTGATTCTCCCCCCCCCCCCCCCCTCCATCCCCCCTTCCCACCATGATCCATAAAGTGGGCCAGAACACTGTTGTAGACACAATGGGAAAAGCATGTCAAATTTAAAGGAAAGCAAAGTCTCAAAGATTCACAATGTTTAACTGACACTTGAAATTTAGCTTACACTTCACTGCTAGATGCTTTTAGTAGTTTCCACAATAAAACTGACTCATATCTGTAGAAAATCCAGAGATATTCTGGTAGTATGTAAAACACACCAGTGCAAGACACCATGAATACCTTTACTGTGTGATAACAATGCTAAAGTTTCCAGTGATAGTGCCACTGTTGTGGAGTTGCTAACACAGTTTTCTGGAAGTCCTTCATCAAAGAAGACGAAGTAAATACAGCAGAATTCAAATTGCGACCAGCTCCCAACGTAAGTAACTTAGAAGTGATATCCTCAGTGCAATGAAGCGGTTTAAATCACTTAAAAAGTGGAAGTCCTCTAGTGCATATGTCATACCAGTTAGATTCCTTTCAGAGTATGCTTATATAATAGCTACATACTTAGCAGTCGTGTGCAACTGCTTGCTTGATGAAAGGTCCGTTCCTATAAACTGGAAAGTTGCGTACACCATACCAATACTCAAGAAAGGATATAAGAGTAGTTTGTGGAATATATCACTGGCTTTGATTTGCAGTAAGACTTTGGAACATACACTTAGTTCAAACATTATGAATTAGCCCAAAGAAAATGATCTGTTGACTGTCAGTACACAGTAAAAAAAAATGTTGTTCTTGTGAAACGAGACTAGCTCTTTATTCATGTGAACTAGTAAGTGTTATTGCCAGAGCTTCTCAAGTTAATTCCATATTTCTAGGTTTCTAAAAGGCTTTTGGCACTGTTCATCTCAAGCAACTTCTAACCAAAGTGCGTGCCTATGGAGTATTATCTCAATTTTTTGACTGGACTCTTGATTTCCTGGCAGAAAGGTAACTGACAAGTCATACATTAAAACAAGAAGTGATATTTTGGGTTCTCCAGGGAAGTGTTACAGGTCCTCTGCTTTTCCTAATCTACATAAAAAATTTAGTTGACCGGAGCAGTCGACTTATATTGTTTGCAGGTGATGCTGTCATTTACCATCTAGGAAAGTCATCAGAAGATAAAATCCAATTGCAATATGATTTAGATCAGATACTTGTATGGTGTGCAAAGTGGCAGTTGAGTCTAAATAATGAAAAGTGAGATCATCCACATGAGTACTAAATAGAATCTGTTAAAATTCACTTATATGATAAATTGAACAAATAAAAAAAGCTGTCAATTCAACTAAATACCTAGGAATTAAAATTATGAACAACTTGAATTGGACTGATGAATAGGTAATGTTGCGGGCAAGACGAACCAAAGACTGCATTTTATTGGCAGGACACTTAAAAGGTACAACAGGTCTGTTAAAGAGACTGCATGGACCATGCTTGTCAGTCCTCTTCTGGATTGTTGTTGCCCAGTATGGAGTCTTTATCAGATAGGGCTAATGGAGGATGTTAAAGTTCAAAGAAGGGCAACTGGTTCTGTATTATCGTGAAATAGGGGAGAGTTTGTCACAGAAATAATATGCAATTTAGAGTGACACTCATTGAAACAGATGTTTTCTGTTGTGCTGAAATCTCCTCCGAAATTTTAACTGCCAACTTTCTCTTCTGAATGCAGTAATATTTTGTTGGCACTCACCTACATAGGGAGACATGATCTTCGTAATAAAGTAAGGGAAATCAGAGTGCATATCAGAAGATTTTGTTCATTTTTCCTCCACACTATTGGAGAATGGAACATTAGAGAAGTAGTCTGAAGGTGATTTGATGAACCCAGTGTTCAATGTGAATTGCAGAGTAGTAATGTAGATGAAGTTCAGATAGCCACTGAACTAATTAACAACAACACAGCAGCTACACCGTATGATATACAGATCGAGAAGATAAACAATTCTTGGCCAAAAACAACTCGGTGCCTGCAGAAACTAATAAACAATTGCATCATTACCAAGGTGTGTGTGGGAGGGGGGGGGGGGAGGAGGAGGAGATGTGTGGTTGTCATAGTTGATTCTTCAGATAAAGACTTAGTGATTCTTCTCCACTGTGCTGTAGGACAGATGATGGATGTGGAAGCCTTACCATACACCATTAAATGCACTTTCATGACAGGTTCAGCCTTGGTAACTATATGAAACATGGTTAATAGACTAATTGAGGAAAGATGGATAACATGAATCTTGAGAAATAACAACCTTACCACCACTGCTGATAAGTGACAATGTTTCTCTAGTTCAAGATATAATTGATACAAATCCCTCTAAAAGTTATCTGCTTTCCTTCCTGCCCATTTTGTGTTCTGTATCACATTTTTATTTCTGAAAATAGAATATGTTATGGAGAGTGCAAATTTGATTTAATAATTGAACAAAAGTGACAAAATATTCTTCAGTATATTAATATCTTTCTAGATGGTGGGGTTGAAGAAATGTCCCAAACTGCAATTGAAATTGATGACATTCTACTCAACAAACAATTTATTTGTGAAGCTGTGACAAAGGTGAAAGAAATGAAAGAAGACACAGATTTGGAACTATCAGATTTTGTGTAAGTATAAGAGTATACCATATGTTAGCAAATAATAGTACGTTCATTTAAAAAAATAGGGATATTATTACAGTTTTGTATAATACAAACTCTGGTTCTCACAAGTTGGTACAGGAGTAAACAAATCTTTTAGTTACATTTTTTGTCATAGCAAATTTATGAAGTTGATTGTGAGCTGGGTTGAACCTTGTGATTAAACACTTCCAGAGCCGGTAGGAACTCTTGACGTCCTGTGCTCACACTTCCCTCATTGTATCTGCTCAAACCAAAATTGTAGCATGCGTACAGTGAGTATTATTTACATGCTAACTACATAAATGTTTTTATCCAAACATCTTTCATTTGATTGTGAGGAAGAGATGGAACAACTTGTTACATCACAGATCTCCCCCACGAAGATGAAAGATGTCGTGTAAAATAAATTAACTGACTAATTATAACTTTATTAGCACACCATGTTTTCTAATAAATCATTAATAATACCAAAATAAATGTGTCTGACTCAATTCAATTTCTCCATGGAACATGAAGGATCATACATGAAGGTAGCCAATTTTTTAGTTAATAATTGTTTGCTTTACCAAGTGTAAGCATCATAGCTTATTTTTCCATTTTCGGAACATATATTCATGCTTACTTAGTGCCTTGCCCCTGCTGTTACATCACTGTATCTGCACCATCTGTACACATCACAGATTGGGACACACAGAATACATTTTTCACACTACATAAAATGTTTGACCATCTTGTCACTAGCATGATACAGCCCATGTTACACTACTGTGTGTGTGTGTGTGTGTGTGTGTGTGTGTGTGTGTGTGTGTGTGTGTGTGTGTGACCTTAACCGTTGCTATAGTCTGCTGCTCAGCTGCTGCGGTGTGAAGCATTGCTGCACTGCCATCGTTGGTTGACTGTTCAATGTCATCAACATAATGTTTCTTGATTTCAACACACAACTATTTCTTGTTGTTGTGTGGTTGTTATTATCAAGTAATCTCATTTATGCTTTCTGTTGTGCTAAATCACACTTCAGTGGTTTTATAGTCACCACATATCTACTTCTTAAATATAACAATTATATTGGGTGACACTACTGCATAGTTTTGCCTGTATCTTCTTCATTATTTATCTCAGTTACTCTTGGCAAAATCTTTGTTATTTCTTGAAAATTCCTTTTTGTATCTCACAACCTCTCCTGTTTCAGCACTTCTTGTGTGTCTATTTTATCTTGGCTCCAAATGTAGTGTCTAAACAGTGGCTGTATGAGTTGTAAAGAAATTATCACTTCTTGATTGGTCTGTCTCCTCAGTGTTGTTAAAGAGTGTTTCTAACTTATTAATGATTTTCAGTCGCCCTCTAGTTCTTTCTTGTTATAGAGGACCTGCTATGCAGCGGTACTGATTCTGCCATGGAACTTCTTTTGCAGCTACAGAGGGTGGAGAGCTGTAAGAGAGCTTACAACTATGCCAACTCATTATGAAATGACCTAATTGTCTTTTAGGGAATTTCAACAGTGTAGGAAAAGACAGATTGCTACTTATCATAAAGAAGACACATTAAGCTGCAGACAGGCACAATTAAGACACGTGGACAAAGCTTTTGGCCACAGCCTTTGTAAAGTGCCGGGCTGTTTCCTAGTATTAGTGCCTCTTACTAGTTCACGTCACAACCGGATGTATCAGTATTGAAACATTTCCTTATCCAGTGCGCAGTGTTTTCGAAGTACCTTGCTTTGTTTATTCAATATTGTCTTCCCGGTAGCTGCGTCCATCTCACCTAAATCACACTGAAATTAAGAAGCCAGGATCCTCGGTTAAGTTTTCCAAAATCAAAAGTCAAGATCGTATTAATTGTTGAAAATTTATGTCGACCACAGTACGATTTGTTATTACTCGCACACACAATATTCATGTGACCAGGCCTCTTACACTTAATTGTCACATTAGGTAGCTCAAAAAATTCCAGTATTTAACAATGTTGACAATTACACTTTTTTGGTATGACCTGATAAAATTAACTGACTTGCGCACTTTTGCTCCAAGAGAATCAGACCAAGAACTAACTAAGAACTGCACCAGCTCGGACCTTATATAGACAAGCGCTTGAATATTTGATTATTTTTGTTAATACATTATAGTTTATAATTTCCCAGGGTTAAAATTATCCTTTCTAACTGGTTTTGAAGTTAACTATTGGGTTTTATTATTTAAATAACATGAGTGAGCCGTATCAATTTAAATACGCGGAACTAACTTATGCATCCGCCTTGGGAACTCCCGACTTATAACCACGGCATCCCTTTTGAACAATAATTTTTACAAATTCAAATTAATTCTCAATTAATGCACTTACAAAGTTGAGAATGGAGTTATTTTATGTAGAAAAATAAAGGTAGCAAAAGTACAGAAACAGATCTCGGAATTATTTGGTAGTTTGATTACAATTGGCACTAAAAGTTTTACAGGCTACAGATTTTAAGTCTTAATATCTATTTAACTAATAGACTTTAGGTTAATTTAAACACTTTGCTGAAATTAGTAAATTTTAGGCTTTCTTTTGGATGCAGTCTTATAGCTGAATTTGATCTGTTTGCTCACTCGAATTGTACTTAGTATGTATTGCACAATATACGTCAGTGTTCATAACTTTTGATAGTATGCATTTCCAATAAAACTGATTAGCTCATTATTTTCAGAATAGACATTAGAATGTACTGAAATATTAGATTTTACTAGGGGAATTTTATTGAAACTCTTTCTGAATTCTGTACTATGAGGCTGAAGGCCACAAAAACTGGAGTTGGAATCTGAATAGTGAAAATGAAGAAGGAAAAAATAAAATAAAATAAAAGTTCATTGCTTAACTAAGTTACTGAAGGAGTGTAAAACCAAAACAGGATGGCAATGGGCAACCCTGATTTGTTACACCTTCATCAGCAAAAGGGAAATAAAGAAACACACACCCATTCATACAAGCAAGCAAGCACACCTCGTGCACATGACTGTCAACTCTGGCATCTCGAGCCAGAATCATTTTTGTTTGCTATTGCTTGTTATATAAGAGCTATTGACACTAATTTAATTGCACCTAAGTTGAAGAGAAGGAAGTGCCTGAAGGGAAATGGATATGTTAAAATTAGATGTAGTGGAAATTAGTGAAGTTCGATGGCAGGGGGAGCGGATTTTTGGTTAGTTGAAGACAGGGTTATTAATACAAAATCAAATAGGGGTAGTACAGAAGTAAGCTTAATAATGCATAGGAAAGTAAGAATGCGGGTGAGCTACTATGAACAGCATAGTTAACAAATTATTGTAGCCAAGATAGAAACGAGCCCACACCTTAAATGTTTATATGCCAACTAGCTCCGCAGTCGAAGAGATTGAAGAAATGTATGAATTAATTCAGATAGTTAATGGAGATAAAAATTTAATAGTGATGGGGGACTGGAATTATAGTAGGAAAAGGAAGAGAAGGAAAAATTGTAGGGGAATATGGACTGGAAGAAAGGAATGAAAGAGGAAGCCATTTGGTAGAATTTCACACAGAACATAATTTAGTCATTGCTAACACTTAGTTTAAGAATCGTGAAAGGAAGTTGTATATGTGGAAGATACCTGGAGACACTGGGAGGCTTCAGTTTAATTTTATAATGGTAAGATAGAGATTTCAGAACCAGATTTTAAATTCTAAGACATTTTCAGGAACACATGTGGACTTCAAAAACAGTTTATCGGTTATGCACTGTAAATTAAAACTAAAGAAATTGCAACAAGGTAGGAAATTAAGGAGATGAGACCTGTATGTGTTGAAAGAACCAGACATTTAGTGTTTCAGGGGGAGCATGGGGCAGTGATTGACAACAACAGGGAAAAGGAATCCAGTAGAAGATGAATGACTAGCTTTTTGAGAGATAAAATAGTGAAATCAGCAGGGGATCAATAGGTAAAAAAATAAGGGCTTATAGAAATCCTTGGATATCACAGGATTGAAGTTGTATCCTCACTCCATCTGTGAAGAGACTCCATGCTTCTGCCATGATTGATGTTTAATCTGTTACTCATTGTCCACATTGTGCATGATTGGTCAAAGGCAGTGGGTTTCTTTCTTATGTTCTTATGCAAGGAAAGTTCTGGCAATGTGGAACACAAGCCTCTGCCCAGTCTTGTTCCCATGAGTCCATTGACTTGGTTGGATATGTGTGTAGTTCGATGGATAGTTTTCTTGATTAAAGCAGTTTCTTTCTAGGATAACCATGCCTTGATGGATAGGGAGATGGAATGCCTTGTATGCTTTTAAACTTGTAGTGTAGAGCTGCTTTTCATTGAAGTGCTAAGGGCGGACTGTGGCTCAATATGGACAGCCGTTTGATGGGGTCGAAAGGAGGGTACTACTAAAGATTCTCATTGTATTGTTCAGCACTGCATTGAGAGTTTGTGTGCATGTGCTATTGACCGTACAGGAACACCGTATTTAGCAGAAGAGTACAAAAGTCCAAGTGCTGAAGTGCACAGTGTTTCAGCAGCGGAGCCCCAAGTTGTATCTCACAGCTTATGCAGGAAATGGTTTCTAGTTCGCATCTTCATGGAAGTGTTTCTCAGATGATTCTGGTCGGGTAGTGTATGGTGGAACATAAGGCCTAGACATTTTTGGTGCTGATTGTGGTGAAGCAGTCTGTCACCAAAATAGACCTGGAGCTGTGTATCCGTTGCTAAGCTGCACAAATGAAAGTAAGCTGTATCTGCTCTCTGGAGTTCGACTTCAGTCTCCATCTCCGAAAGTAGGTTCCCATTGTTGCCAAACAAGATGTTAACATGACTTCCATTTCTTCTATGTCCCATTGCGAGCATACAGTCATTGGTGCGTTCAAACTTAAGAGATCTAGTTTCAGGCATATCGGAGATCTGCAGATTAAACAGGTGTGGGGCAAGGTCTTTCAAGCACTTACCCTGTTGGCCAGTATTACCCAGAATGACTTTCCAGCAGAAATCCTATTAATAAATTGGGCTGTTTTTCTGCATGGGGTTATTTGAATGAGGTTGTAGAGAAGACTGTGTGTCCATACTGTGTCACAAGCTGCTGAGAGGTCTATAAATGTAGTTGATGTTTTTAAATTCTTGTGAACACCTGCTTTTATGCAGGCCATGAGTGACATTATCTGGTGTGTATGGCTTCTTTTTGGGCAAAAAAAAAAAGCTTGTTCAATCAGAATTTTTTATATTATTATATCAGAAATTCTTTGGTAGATGACTCTTTCAAGAAGGTTGTATATTCAGTTAACAAAGACTATTGGGCAGTAGCTTCTCGGCTCATTGCTTGGTTTTTGTGGCTTAAGGATAGCAATGACATTAGAATTTTTCTATCTCTTCATGACTCCCCCTCTCATCAGGATACCAGTAAACAACTCTGCTAGTCATTTTTGATATATTTAACACAGTTCAGGAGGAACTCAGGATGAAATACATCAGGCCCTGGTGCCTTTCCTGCTTTGACTTCTTAGAGTGACATTGTTGCTTCCTTGACACCAAATTCCTGGGAAAATACGGTCAGGACTAGATGTCTTTTAACCTGTGAATTCATATTTGATATGGGTGACATGTGCTTTGTCCCATGGGGTACTTGAAGTAGTCACAACATGGTTCACAGTCCTGTGTGGGTGCAAGGCCATTTCACCTCTTGCATCGTTAGCATTTTGCCTTTTTACTTTAAAAGTACCCAGGCTTCTCTGCCAGATCTTTTCAGGTCCAAGTTCATGACTGTCTCTGTTCATTTCTTATGACGAGCCATGTCCATTGTACTTATCAGGTCATCAGCTACCCCTCTGTCTCCTCCTTGGAGGAATTCGCATATGAATAGTTCTTCACACTAAATGTATGGATAGTTCTTAACATCCTATTCAATCCTGATATGTACTCCTTACTGAAACGTCTAGGGATGGTCTTCTTTGCTGTGTCACTGCTCCTGTGAACCTCTGGTAGCTTTTGATAGTGGGTGGAGTCCAGCCTAAGCATTTGTCGAGGTGGCTGGAGAAGTTCTTCCAGCCTGCCTTCTAAAAATTCCATCTTGGACAGGGATAGGACCTTATCAAGGAGACACTCGTATTTCAATTAGAACTGGTCTATGTTGGCTAGGTAGGAAGTCTTGAAGTATTCTGTGGGTCCCTTGTAGCAGTATATTCTCATCGTCTTTGCTTACGAAGTCCAAACCATGGTTGTATACTAGGGTTCTAGCTGCTGATTTAAAAGATCCCTTCACTTTTGCATCAAGAAGCAGTAATAGATTATTATCAGCCCAGCATGTTAGTGTTTCGCCATTGCTATTGTTGGTTCTCTATTTCCATTGTGTGTGGTGACTGTTAGTCTCTAGCATAGACTGCTCGGTGGAGCACTAGAGGAAAGGTTTTGATGTTGAGTTGGTGGTGGGAGTTTTATATATTACTCGTAGCTATTTTCCTTAATTTGATGGCAACTTCATGAGTGGTGTTGGTGATGGATGTCTTAATCAGGAAAGTTCATGTGGGAGTGAACATACATAGTGATTGTAAGTATGATGGTATGTGGCTCCTAACAAGTTATATCCCGGTATTTTCTCTCTTTTGTTAAGCGGTCTTTACTGTCAATATGGTTTTTGTGAAAGGGTGAGACATCA
The DNA here is from genome assembly GCF_023897955.1 of Schistocerca gregaria. NCBI lineage: Eukaryota > Metazoa > Arthropoda > Insecta > Orthoptera > Acrididae > Schistocerca > Schistocerca gregaria. The sequence goes on along the minus strand of NC_064921.1, from coordinate 797,093,535 downwards.
AGTTATCTACCAGAATTTAATGCAGGACCTGGCATTTAGCTGGATTATCACTTCTGCAGTGAGGTGGCAGATCTTGATACATGGTCCAAGACTTGTCAGATGGCCCTGAGAAGGGCCTGTTAAATTTGCTGTATTGTAAGGCATCGTGTGCTTTAGCCAGGAGATCCAAAGATTGTCTGGCAACCTCTCTTGTAACCTCTATTGTTATCCGGAGTGCACCATGTGAAGATGACAGGATATTACACCCTGCTTCACTACTGTCTGGAGTTACAGTGGCTGTACCGCTAGATGAAAGTTATCATTTTACAGCGCTGGCAGAATTTAATTCATCATGCTTGAGCAAATTGCGACAAAATGTTTATAAATTATGCACACAAACCTTTCTTATGAGTCAATCTAGCAGTCAAAACTGGTTCAGATTCCCTGTAGTTTCTGAGATTACATCATTATACAGACAGAAGCAAGGAGGGAACTTCAATTTTTTGTTCAGTAACAAATAAAAATATGTCACAGACAGAGTGATATTTTAAGATGTGCTTGATTTTAATTAACATTGGTGAATTCGGCTGTGAGCTAAGTGAAGTTGGCCACTTACCTTGGAGGGTGGCAACTCACAGGCCTGCACGACTTGTATGGATCAGGTACTATGGTATAAATTTTGACATGGGAGTACCATGAATTCATAACTGTACCTTATAGAGATGGTCACTCACAAATTTGGTAAATATTTGTAGCAAGAAATATGAAATTAAGGTTGTTCTAATACAAAGCAATGAGTAGAAGAAAATGGCATTCAGAATGGATACTAAACATTTGCCATCGTCTCTCATACCATATAATACATGTAAATGTAATTACAATTAATCACCCACCCACCAAGATGACAATTCATCAGGTAATTGGTGTCACAGTTGTAGGATGGGTGAGGGAGGCAGTAATGTAAAACAATTAAATATGAAAGATGTTGAATACAGTAAGACTTTTAACATTTATTACTTGGTCAGTGGAACCTATTACTCCCTTACTACAGGTAGTGTATTGGTGGCTCATGACATACTAATTTATATAAGTTATCCATTAATATTATGGTCAGTTCATATTTAGCCCAAGGTGCCGCCCCCACCTCCCACCCCGCCCACCTCCCTCCATCAGTCTTCTGACTGGTTTGATGCAGCCTGCCATGAATTCCTCTCCTGTGCTAACCTCTTCATCTCAGAGTAGCATTTGCAACCTACAGCCTCAATTATTTGCTGGGTGTATTTGAACTCTGTCTTCCACTGCAGTTTTTGCCCTCTGCAGCTCCCTCTAGTACCATGGAAGTCATTCCCTTATGTCTTAACATATGTCCTATCATCCTGTCCCTTCTCCTTATCAGTGTTTTCCACATATTCCTTACTTCTCTGATTCTGCGCAGAACCTCCTCATTCCTTACCTTATCAGTCCACCTAATTTTCAACATTCGTTTCAAATGCTTCGATTCTCTTCTGTTACAGTTTTCCCACTGTCCATGTTTCACTACCATACAATGCTGTACTCCAAACATACATTCTCAGAAATTTCTTCCTCAAATTAAGACCGATATATGATATTAGTAGACTTCTCTTGGCCAGGAATGCCCTTTTTGCCATTGCTAGTCTGCTTTTGATGTCTTCCTTGCTCTGTCCGTCATTGGTTATTTTACTACCTAGGTAGCAGAATTCCTTAACTTCATCTACTTCGTGACCATCAATCCTGATGTTAAGTTTCTCACTATTCTCATTTCTACTACTTCTCATTACCTTTGTCTTTCTTCGATTTACTCTCAATGCATACTCTGTACTCATTAGACTGTTCATTCCGTTCAGCAGTTAATGTAATTCTTCTTCACTTTCACTCAGGATAGCAATCTCATCAGCGAATCGTATCACTGATATCCTTTCACCTTGAATTTTAATTCCAATTCTGAACCTTTGTTTATTTCAATCATTGCTTCTTTGATGTACAGATTGACCAGTAGGGTGAAAGCCTACATACTTGTCTCACACCCTTTTTAATACGAGCACTTCGTTCTTGGTTGTCCACTCTTATTATTCCCTCATGGCTGTTGTAAATATTGTATATGAGCCATCTCTCCCTATAGCTTACCCCCTAATTTTTTCAGAATTTCAAGCATCTTGCACCATTTGACATTGTTGAATGCTTTTTCCGTGTTAACAAATCCTATGAACGTGAACGTGTCTTGATTTTTCTTTAGTCTTGCTTCCATTATGAACTGCAATATTAGAATTGCCTCTCTCGTGCTTTTACTTTTCCTAAAGCCAAAGTTCTGCCCTAAAATTTCGATATTGACTTTTGGGCAAAAAAAAGTTTGAGCCCCACTGGATTAGGTGAAGACCGTGCTGTATAGAGAAATGCCATGAAATCTGTTAGGAATTAATGAAGATACCATAAAGTACGTGACTGATTGAAAACTGATTTTGATGATGACTTGAGGGAGACTTCTATATCACAGATTTGAATGGTCCTAATTTTACTTAATAAACTAAAATGCTGGAGGAGTCTTTAACAAAAAATAAGTATTCTTTCCTCTATTTATCCTAACACTGGATTAAACAAGAACAAATAGAATACTATAAACAAGGAGGTTATAAATACGCATCAGTTTATACAGATCTAGAAATGAAAAGGATGGTACTGTGATCTACGTTTCCAGTGACTTAGACTTCAGAACACGTGATTTCAGATGGACGTGTGTTGAAACGCTTTTATTAAATCACATATGATACCCGTAATTTCAAACTTAAATTAGCATATAACTACAGAGCCCCCTAACTCAGATGAAATACTAATCTAAATAACTTAGACAGGGTACTCAGCCACATAATCTACAGATTAATTAAAATTTTAAGAATAATAATAAAGATGGGAATTTGCTGGTGCCACACAAAAAGTGCAACAATAGTTAGTTTGCTCGGGACCGTGTGTCTCGGCTAATATATGAATAGGAACGCACACTCCAGACAGTCAAGCTTGTGATTTTTTGTAAACACAAAAAATCTTTAACATGTAATTTTAGATTATTAGATATTTCTTCTAGCCGTTAAGTGATTTGCCTCCCCTTCTTCTTCGAAGGCAATAAGGTGTCAAGCCTTGTTATGCTTAAATTTCTTGCTTCTCCATGGTGTTTCAGGTACTGATGATGCAGACAAATAGGTCATTTAAAATAAAGAACTAATAAGCGGAATGGGCTTATTACTATAAGAATTAATATATTTCACATTATTAGTGAACTAAACAGAAATTCACGTCCCCTCCGTCATGGATGGGAAAAAGCAGATAGTACAAGACCGATGAAACATCTGATAGTTTTTTCAAAACTTAAGAAAATTAATCTTCATTTTTTTCTCACTATCTCTACAGATTTGATTGCTGTTGGTATACTGCATTTTAATTTTTGCTTTCACCTTTTTAAGTGAAAGCATGTGTAACAAACCTTGGTTTAAAAACTTACTGAATATCCTAAAGTCAAACAATTTCCATGACATTAATTCAAAACGTACTAGACCTAAAGCACACTTAGATAACGCCTTTGTCAACTGTCTTCATGTTATGTATATAGTCAGTGTGAAAGAATTTGTTTTCTGAGATCACATTATGTTAACAATACATTTAAATCTTTGTATAAAAGTGGACCGGAACAAGTCCCAACGTAAGTTAACCAAGTCTATAAATACCTTAGTACTAAGAAAATACAATCTGAAAAAGACTAGTGCACGTGATCAGCATAACAGACTGGAACAAATTACTTCTAAGATGGAACAAATTGCTTCTAAAATGTGGTACAAAGCCTAACTTGATTATGAAGTTAATTCATTACTATCTTCAATGTCCATATAGTACTAAAGTACAAACTTATAACTAGAAATGGAAAACCATGGTACACCCTAGAATGCGAGAACATAAAGAATAAACTACTGCTATTACAAAGCCTTAGCAAAGTTAATAATTCTGATGAAATTAAAGCCCTGAAAAAAATTACCAAGAAACTGTACAAGAAAGAGTTACAATTGGCTTAACACAGATCCAACACTAATTTCATTAAAAAAAATAGTTAAAACCAATGCAAAGCAGCCTGGTCAGTAATAATACTAAAGGTGTAGTCAAAAACTTGATAACACTGTTAAAATAACAGCAGATGTATTTGACCAGTGCTTGATTTGTGATGGTACGCACTGGTACTCTACAACCATATATCTTCTACACCCATATATCTTCGAAAGGAAATCATACCCACAGATTTTGAGATGTGGTATGATAGAACTTTGTTTTACTAGTACACGTACTTAAAAAATCCTCAGAAAAGTGTTCAGATAATGTTTTTAAATGTCTAAATTTCAACCCCCCTCCCCCTCCCCAGAAGGTCACAGTACTGGAACCTCTTTTTATACAAATCAAGCACTACATTCACCCATTACTTTGTAAGCTGTGCAAAGGAAGTGTAAAAGTTAATAAGAAAACGTAATGAAACATATAGGGATTAACTTAAGAACACTAACCTATATCATTACCAGGCTGGACCTTCATTAACCCTGCGGCAGGCACGTGGCGGCATACAGTGCCACCAATTTTGTTTTCGTTCAATAATTACGTCAGTGTGCCGAGCACACAACAGTGGTGCTAGACATGCTTAGATTGTTTAGTCACATGCCAAACTGCAGTACTGCTCCTTCATTATACCCACCATAACAGCTGTGACTCTCCTGTGAAGTGGACGACTGCACTAAGACGGCACTGCGTACCGCACGCGCCCGGTAATGTAAGTACATGTAGCCGTACCACTGTCGAATGTTCTCATGATTAGAAGCTTTGTTTTACAACTCTGTAAGTGAATGATGATTTAGTTACTAACATTGCTTTGGTGTTAGTTATTTTATTGTCTCCCAGGTCCGCACAAAGGAAAGGACTAACACCAGAAGAAATTGAGCGTCTTCTTCTGCAATCATCTGACAAAGAAGATTACGCAGATTTCTCTGACAGTGAATAGGAAGCAGATATAATTGAAAGTGGAGATCATTCCAGCAAATCTGAGCAGTCATGCATTGACGGGAATGAAGTGAAAGGAATGCCACATGATGACTGCCATTTTTATATTGGTAAGGACCAAGAAACTTTGTGGATAAATAATCCATTAGCACTATCAGGGAAACCAAAACATAAGAATATAATCAAAGTCCTACCTGGCCCGAAACCGAATGGTAGAGAAGCTAAAACTGAAATTTAAAGCTTTCTCAAATTGTTTGATCCAGAGATAATTGATTGTCGTTGCAAACACAGACAAGTACGTAAATAACAAGAGATCATCTGTGATTTACTCAAGAGCTAGAGATTGCAAAACTACTACTGCTTCTGAAATTTTTAGGAGCACTGTTTCTCATTGCTGTACAAATAGGACGCACAAATGTATTAGGACTGTGGGCATCAAATGGAACAGGAATGATTATTCTAAGGGCAGCATTTAGCTACAAGTGCTTTATGTTCTTGCTCCGGTCACTCAGGTTTCACAATACTTCTACAAGAAAAGAACGACTAGCAACTAAGAAACCTGCTGCCATCTGCAATCTCCACTCAGCATTTCTGAACAACTGCAGAAACAACTACAGTCCAGGGGAGTTCACAGCCATAGACGAAATGCTTGTCCCATTTCGTGGATGTTGTGGTTTTGTTCAGTACATGCCCAATAAGCCCACTAAGTATGGATTGAAGTTGTATGCATTGTGCGATAGCAGGACATTTTATACTTTGAATTTGGAAGTATATTGCGGCAGACAGAATCGTGGACCATATGTTCCATCTAACCAGCCAATGGATATTGTGAAGAGATTGGTTGAGCCAATCAAGGAAACTCACAGGAATGTAACTACGGATAACTACTACAGTAGTTACCCTGTAGCCCAGCATCGTTTAGCAAATGGGCTAACGTTCACTGAAACATTGAAAAAGAACAAGAAAGAAATTCCTCCGGAATCTTTGCCCAACAGATCACGAGAAATTGGAAATTGTCTTTTCGGATTTGAAGATGACTTCTGTCTTGTGTCGTGCCAAACAAAAAGGAACAAGGCTGGGCTTTTCCTGTCGTCAGTGCATGAATCTGCTGAAATCGAAACCGCTACAGGCAAGTCTGTTGTAAATTTGGACTACAGTGCAACAAAAGGTGGAGTAGATACTGTAGATTGTGTGTACATCCTACTCTACACAAAGGACCACAAAAGATGGTCCTTAGCATTGTTTTTTCATTATCTGGATATTGCTGGGATAAATTCCCAGGTCTTGTTTTTTGCAAACGATCTAGAGAAAAGATTCAGAAGAAGAACCTACCTAACAAACCTGGCCTTGGCTCTGATGGACTGCCATTTGAAAGAAAGAGCTCAGCTCTCTACTCTACCACGAGATATTCAAGGATTTGTCACCTCATCAATCAATTCCCGCCAATCACAATGAGACTGTAAGAAGGTGTGGGAGGTGCCATCTTTGTGGTGGAAATCAATAAATAAATAAAACTGTCACTTGCAATAGCTGCAAAAGATTAGTTTGCAAGCAACGTTGCCACAATGTTGTCACATGTAATGATTGCAGAGCTTCTCCGGAGGAAGAAAGTGTGTGATTCTTGATATGTATTTACTGACTGCCTTATTCTTTATTATTACTACAAAGTTTTTATACATATTACACATATTTTTTAAAACTTGGTTTAACAATGGTAAACAATCGAATCATGTCTGTGGTTATAATTTATTTAGAATTGTTATTAAGGTAGCACTTAGGAAATATCCTGGAAATGTATGTCAGACATTCTGTAACAATATAAAATTCCCCATGCACCTTGGATATATGTGTACGGATCATATTAAAAGTAGCTGTTCAGAATGATGCTATAAACAATTAATTAATTCCACCAAAGAAATTTTTTAAAAAACTGGTTTTTTATGTGTTTAAATGTAGGCGGCACTGAGTGCTGCACGCGCCTGCTGATGCATAAATCTTAAGCGCGCCTGCCGCAGGGTTAACCAGCTTTAGGAAGGTAAACTGAGAGGAAGTTCTTGAAATTGTTGAAGACTTGAAAAAATTCATTTGATACAGATATTTTTAATATATCAAATAACCTACTAAAAGAAACAATACATTACATTGTAGCTTGATTAACATACTTGTCATACAGAGGGTGTTCTTTCCTTATGCCCTCAGATTATGCAAGGTGACTCTGGTCCTATGAGAAGGGAAGCAAATCTGAACCCGCAAATTACAGGTCAATTTCACTAATCTCAGTACTAACTAAAGTCTTCGAAAACATTATGTATAAACTAATGTATGAGTACCTAGCACTAATGTGCACTTTGTGCAACTGTTTCAATGTCATGATCGGCCTCGTATTAATGCTGCTGTTAAGTATGTTTTATGGAATGGAGAAGGCACTGATGACGGAGGGTGTGGCTCACATTGCAGTGGTGCCAGTTGAATCTGTCAATAAATCTGGTTTCACTAGGTATGGCGTGCACCTCAACAGTGTGGGAGAGGGAGGATGGCAAAACTTATAGGTGACAGTGTAGTGGGCAGTGGTGGGACCTCTCATAGAAAAATTCCTGTAGTAGTTAGTGGCAGAGCTGCACCTTTCTTAGATTGAAGTCAGCTGATAGGTATCCCAGCTTAAAGAAATTCCTCTAACAAAGCAATCAGCTTCAAAGGTCAGGTATTCAAAGAGAGAAGGAATTAGCATATTTTAATCAAAATATGAGGTATTAGAGTTAAGTAAGTGAACTGCTTATAGATGTGGACTCTGACTCATTTGCTATTTCAGAACACTGCTTAAATAATTCGACAATTCAGAGGCTTCCTTTACCAGGATACAGATTAGCTGGCTGTTTTTTAAAGAGTTATTTGCTGGGGGAGTGGCCTTGTACATAATAAGAGTATTCCATTTGAGTCCGTACATGTCACGGCACTGCAGGAAGAATGTTGTGCAGGGCAGTTGAATTTAGTGAAACTATATTTCTATTATATGTGATGACTTCAACACCAATTTTGTATGTGATTGTGCAAGAAAGAGGGTGTAGGGAGATCTCCTAAATTCATTTTATCTGATGCAGATCGTGGTGTTTTTTTTTTTCCCCAGCCTGGGTACAAGGGAACAGCAGTACGCCATAGACAATATTTTTATTCATTCTTCATTAGTAGATGTGCATTCTGTTAGTAAGGGGGTCAATGGCCTTTCAGACCATGATGCACAAATGTGAACATTAAAAGATTTTTGCGGTCAAACCAATGTTATATATGATTACAAAGTATATAGAAGAGCTAATTCAACAGCAATAAAGAGTTTTTTAAAGCTCATTAAGGAACAAGAGTGGCAGGATTTTTATAGTGCTATTAACATAAATGACAAAAATAATGCTTTCCTTAGCACATTTCTCATGCTTTTGAGAGTTGATTTCCATTAGAATGTTCTAAACAGGATACAAGCAGTAAAAGGCAGTGTGAGTGGCTGACTAGTGGGATATCGATATCATGTAGAACAAAGAGGGAATTACGTCAAAATGTTCTACATCTACATCCACATCCATACTCCGCAAGCCACCTGACGGTGTGTGGCGGAGGGTACCCTGGGTACCTCTATTGGTTCTCCCTTCTATTCCAGTCTCGTATTGTTCATGGAAAGGAGGATTGTCAGTATGCTTCTGTGTGGGCTCTAATCTCTCTGATTTAATCTACATGGTCTCTTCGCAAGATACATGTAGGAGGGAGCAATATACTGCTTGACTCTTCGGTGAAGGTATGTTCTTGAAACTTTAACAAAAGCCCGTACCGAGCTACTGAGCATCTCTCCTGCAGAGTCTTCCACTGGAGTTTATCTATCATCTCTGTAACGCTTTCACAATTGCTAAATGATCCTGTAACGAAGCGCGCTGCTCACTGTTGGATCTTCTCCATCTCTTCTATCAACCCTATCTGGTGTGGATCCCACACTGCTGAGCAGTATTCAAGCGGTGGGCGAACAAGCGTACTGTAACCTACTTCCTTTGTTTCCGGATTGCATTTCCTTAGGATTCTTCCAATGAATCTGTCTGGCATCTGCTTTACCAACGATCAACTTTATATGATCATTCCATTTTAAATCACTCCTAATGCGTACTCCCAGATAATTTATGGAATGAACTGCTTCCAGTTGCTGACCTGCTATTTTGTAGCTAAATGATGAGAGATCTATCTTTCTATGTATTCACAGCACATTACACTTTTCTACATTGAGATTCAATTGCCATTCCGTGCACCATGCGTCAATTTGCTGCAGATCCTGCTGCATATCAGTACAACTTTCCATTGTTGCAACCTCTCGATACACCACAGCATCACCTGCAAAAAGCCTCAGTGAACTTCCAATGTCATCCACCAGGTCATTTATATATATTGTGAATAGCAACGGTCGTATGACACTCCCCTGCGGCACACCTGAAATCACTCTTACTTCGGAAGACTTCTCTCCATTGAGAATGACATGCTGCGTTCTGTTATCTAGGAACTCCTCAATCCAATCACACAATTGGTCTGATAGTCCGTATGCTCTTACTTTGTTCATTAAATTACTGTGGGGAACTGTGTCAACTGCCTTGCGGAAGTCAAGAACCACGGCATCTACCTGTGAACCCGTGTCTATGGCCCTCTGAGTCTCGTGGACGAATAGCGCGAGCTGGGTTTCACACGACCGTCTTTTTCGAAACCCATGCTGATTCCTATAGAGTAGATTTCTAGCCTCCAGAAAAGACATTATACTCGAACATAATACATGTTCCAAAATTCTACAACTGATCGACGTTAGAGGTATAGGTCTATAGTTCTGCAAATCTGTTCGACATCCCTTCTTGAAAACGGGGATGACCTGTGCCCTTTTCCAATGCTTTGGAACGCTTCGCTTCTCTAGAGACCTACGGTACACCACTGCAAGAAGGGGGGCAAGTTTCTTCGCGTACTCGGTGTAAAATCGAAATGGTATCCGATCAGGTCCAGCGGTCTTTCCTCTTTTGAGCGATTTTAATTGTTTCTCTATCCCTCTGTCGTCTATTTCGATATCTACCATTTTGTCAACTGTGCGACAATCTAGAGAAGGAAGCACAGTGCAGTCTTCCTCTGTGAAACAGCTTTGGAAGAAGACATTTAGTATTTCGGCCTTTAGTCTGTCATCCTCTGTTTCAGTACCATTTTGGTCACAGAGTGTCTGGACATTTTGTTTTGATCCACCTACCGCTTTGACATAGGACCAAAATTTCTTAGGATTTTCTGCCAGGTCAGTACATAGAACTTTACTTTCGAATTCACTGAAAGCCTCTCGCATAGCCCTCCTCACACTACATTTCGCTTCGCGTAATTTTTGTTTGTCTGCAAGGCTTTGGCTATGTTTATGTTTGCTGTGAAGTTCCCTTTGCTTCCGCAGCAGTTTTCTAACTCAGTTGTTGTACCACGGTGGCGCTTCCATCTCTTACGATCTTGCTTGGCACATATTCATCTAACGCATATTGTACGATGGTTTTGAACTTTGTCCACTGTTCCTCGATACTATCTGTACTTGAGACAAAACTTTTATGTTGAGCCATCAGGTACTTTGTAATCTGCTTTTTGTCACTTTTGCTAAACAGAAAAATCTTCCTACCTTTTTTAATATTTCTATTTATGGCTGAAATCATCGATGCAGTAACCGCTTTATGATCGCTGATTCCCTGTTCTGCATTAACTGATTCAAATAGTTCGGGTCTGTTTGTCACCAGAAGGTCTAATATGTTATCGCCACGAGTCGGTTCTCTGTTTAACTGCTCAAGGTAGTTTCCAGATAAAGCACTTAAAAATATTTCACTGGGTTCTTTGTCCCTGCCACCAGTTATGAACGTTTGAGTCTCCCAGTCTATATCCGGCAAATTAAAATCTCCGCCCAGAACTATAACAGGGTGGGGAAATCTACTCAAAATATTTTCCAAATTATTCTTCAGGTGCTGAGCCACAACAGCTGCTGAGCCCAAGGGCCTATAGAGACATCCAATTACCATGTCTGAGCCTGCTTCAACCGTGACCTTCACCCAAATCATTTCTCCGTCAATTTCCTTCAATACTATTGCACTTCTTATCACTATAAACACTCCTTCCCTTTCACTGTCCAGCCTGTCACAATCGAGCTGCAGTAGTACATTACAAACAGTATTGTAAGGTGCTGAAAAATGTTATTAAAAAGGCAAAGATACATTGAATGCAAATAGAATACCTAATTCACAGGGTAAAATTAAAACCATATGGTCAGTCGTGAAGGAAGAGTCTGGTCAGCAGTGCAAGGTCGACAATAGAAAGTCAGTTCATGAAAATATTTCTCTTACTGATAAGTTAGATGTATGTACAGTATTTAATAATAACTTTCTGAGCATTGCTGGTGAATTAAAAAAACTTAGTTTCTACAGGAAATTGTGTAACTCTCTTGATGTCTGAAATACTCCTTTGTGATACTGACAAGGGGAGATTTAATTATTGACTCAATCACTGAAGAGTAATGACTGTCATTAATATGATTGAGTACCTAGCAGAATATTAAGTACTGTGCTGCACATATTAGCCCTGTACTAAGCCAGATTTGTAATTTTTCCTTTAAGAATGGTCAGTTTCCTGAACGATTAAAGTGCTCAGTAATACAGCTGCTTTATAAAGGGAGAAAGATATAATGTAGACAATTTTAGATCTATTTCTATGCCATGAGTGTCTGCCAAAGTTATTGAAAAGGCTGTGTGTATGAGGATAATTGATCATTTTATTTCACATAATTTGCAGTCAAGTGTACAGTTCAGTTTTAGGAATTGTTTAACAACTGAAAATGCTAGATTCTCTTTCCTCTGTGAGGTACTGGATGGATTAAACAAAAGGTTTCGAATGCTAGGCATCTTTTTTTTATTATTATTATTATTTAACTAAGGTGTTGGATTCTGTTGATGAGAAAATGTTGCTCCCGAAGTTGGACCATTATGGAATACGGGAAGTAGCTCAGAACTGCGTCACCTCTTACTTTAATAATAGACAGCAAAAGATAACTATCCAGTGTTGAGAATGGCTATGATTTGGCGTCTGAGTGGGGCATTGTCAAATGGAGGGGTGCCCCAGGGACCAATCCTGGGGCCACTCCTGTTCCTTTTTTTATATAACTGATATGCTCTCTAATATTACATGTAATTCTAAAATATTTCTGTTTGCTGATGACACTAGATTGGTTGTAAAAGATATTGTGTGCAACATCAACACTGTTTCAAATAATGCAGTTCATGACAGAAGTTTGTGGCTTGTAGAAAATAAACTAACACTAAATCACAGTAGGAATCAGTTTCAAATTTCTAGCACGTAATTCAACAAAACCCAAAGTTTTAATTTCACAGAATGAGCATATGATTAGTGAAACTGAACAGTTCAAATTTCTAGGTGTTCAGATAGATAGCAAACTGTCATGGGAAAGCCCATGTTCAGGATCTTGTTCAAAGACTTAATGCTGCCAGTTTTACTGTTCGAACGGTATGTGAAGTAAGTGATAGACATGGAAAAGTAGTGCACTTTGCATATTTTGATGCGTTTATTACATATGGTACAGTATTTTGGGGGAATTTTCCCCACTCTCAAAGGATATTTTTGGCTCGAAAAGGGGCGGTTCGAGCAATAAGTGTTGTAAGTTCGCGAACCTCTTGTCAACCCCTGTTCGTTAGTCTGGGTATTCTGACATTTCTTGTTTACAATATCAGCTTATTCCCAAGAATTAGCAGCTTTCACTTGGTGAATACTAGGCAGAAATCCAATCTGCATTTAGATCGCACTTCCTTGACTCTTGTGCGGAAAGGTGTGCAGTATACTGCTACAGCCATTTTCAATTAGATACCACACGTATTCAAAAATCTTAGCAGTAATGAAATCGAAACTGAAGAGTTTCCTCATGGGCCACTCCTTCGTTTCTGTCGAGGAGTTCCTTGAAAATTTAAGCTGATTCTTGTGTTATATTGTTGATTGTGTTTACATAAACTTACAGCTTGTCTTCCTTCTGGGTTCATAAACATTTTATTTTATCTGTTATAGCTTTTATGTTGTTATATCATGTACAGACACATTCCATGACCTTGGAGATTTGTTCCTTAATTTGGTCATACGGAAGTAGATGAGCAAAATAAATTAAAAAAGAAGAAAAGAAAAATTGAAAAACATGTTAAGTATGTCACAATTTGGTTGTGAGAAAGGAATGTCACATATGTAAGCTACAAGCTGTAAAACCACTAGACATTTTCTCAGCAATAGAGGAGCATGCTCACACACAGGTAATATCTGTGATCTGAGTAAGTCCTTTGACTATGTTGATCTCCATGTTTTGCTCCCCAAACTACACTCACACTCATAAATTAACGATAATTGCAGAATGTGGTGGCACACAACATGGCACTGCACAAAAGTGGCTCTAATAGCATAGGCACTTAGGGAACATACACGACACAGATCTGTTAAGTCCACAGTATTGGTGATAAGTTGAGAAAACCATCCTGAAACACATGTGCTACAAAACGCCAATTTCCTGGGTATGTACGCTGACATCATTATGGGATATGATAACCATGTGCATGCACAACAGGTTGGCATACTCTGGATCAGATGGTGGAGCAGCTGCTGGGTATAGCCTCCCATTCTTGCACCAGTGCCGGTTGGAGCTCCTGAAGTGTCATAGGGGTTTGAAAATGTGCAGCGATATGTCGACTGAGAGCATCCCAGACGTGTTCGATGGGGTTTTGGTCTGGAGAACAGGCAGGCCACTCCATTCATCTGATATCTTCTGTTTCAACATATTCCTCCACGATGGCAGCTCGGTGGGGCCATGCGATATCATCCATCAGGAGTAAGGTGGGACCCACTGCAACTCTGAAAAGGCAGTGCAAAATGAGTCCTGATACACCTGACCTGTTACAGTTCCTCTGTCAAAGGCTTGTAGGGGTGTGCATGCACCAATAATAATCCCACCCCACACCATCAAATCATGACCCCCATACGTGTCACTTTCAAGGACATTAAGGGATTTGTATCTGGCACCAGATGAAAACCCGGCAAGGATCACTGTTAGGACTATATCTGGACTCGTTCGTGAACATAACCTGGGACCACTGTTCCAATGATCATGTACTGTGTTATTTACGGGCTCTCGTGGGACCAGGGGTCAGTAGAATGGACCTTGCAGGTCTCCGGGCCACTAAACCATGTCTGTTCAGTTGTCTGTAGACTGTGTGTTTGGAGACAACTGTTCCGGTGGCTGCGGTAAGGTCCCGAGCAAGGCTACCTGCAGTACACTATGGCAGTCTGCGGGCACCGATGGTGAGATACTGATCATCTTGTGGTGTTGTACACTGTGGACGTCACATGCTGTGGCACCTGGACACATTCCCTGTCTGCTGGAATCATTGCCGTAATCTTGAGATCACATTTTTTTGGCCATGGAGGGTCCATGCTGCGACTTGCTGTGTTTGAGCAGCCTCCAGTCGCCCTAGTATTAAACACCTCATAGCGTCATCTATGTGTGTTCTTTGAGCCATTTTCAACACAGTCACTATTAGCACATCTGAAAACGTCTGCACACTTACTCGCTGCACCATACTCTGGCATGCACCAACACACCTCTGTTTATGTGGACTGCTGCCAGCACCACCGTGTGACGACTGCAGGTCAGATGCACTGCACGGTCATATCCCGAGGTGATTTAAACCCACAAACTGCCCACCAGAAGGTTGTTTCACCATGTATCAGCATTATTCTTAACTTAAGAGTGTGAGTGTAGAATACTGTCGAATTTGTGATGAAAGTCTAAAACTAGTGGAATACCTCCAGAAAAGGATGCAGATGGTGAATTCAGGTGGTCAGTTATGAAACATGTTTAATATATGTACGCAGATTGCACTGGTTTTCTGTCTGTATATTATGTATTGGAAGACCTTGTCAAAATAATGAATTTAGGGAAAGTAAGTGCAACATCCTGGTTCAATGCACATGTTTAATAGTAAAACAAAATGAGAGACACAATATGTGGTTCAGTCTATCAGGGACTGCAAAAATAGAACAACAAAATGTAAAATTTCTGGGCAGTACACTTGACAAAAAACTGACATTGAAGACCCATGTGGAACAAATAACTGTTTGGTTATCAAGAGTATTATATTTGCTGAAGAGACTGATGTCAAGTGTCACCTCTGAATACGTAAGGGCAGCATTTTTGTCTTTTTTCAATCTGTCTTGGAAGATGGATTCATACTCTGAGAAAACAGCAAAAGAAAAAAATAAATTCTTTTAATTCAGAAGTAGGCAATTAGAATAATGGCTAGAGCAGGTAGCAAAACTCGTTGCAAGCCTTTGTTCACCAAGTATAAGATTTCAACCTCCTTAGTCAAACAATGGAAAATCCAGGATGGAATGTAACAAAGGAAATTTGTCACTCACAATGTAGTGGAGATGCTGAGTCACGGTAGGCACAACAAAAAGACTGTCACAAATGAAACTTTTGACCCATAAGGCCTTTATCAAAAATAGACACGCGCACTCACTCACCCACCCGCGCGCACTCACCCTACTGCGCCCGCCCGCCAGCGAGCGCGTGCGCATCCTTCAGAGTGAGCTGCAAGACTGCCGCTCCAGTGCTAGCTTCGTCCCTTTATACTCCTGTGCCGCGCGACTGTGCCTGCAGCCACAGATGCAAATGTGCCAGAGACGTTAGTCGGTGGAAGAGGCGTACACAATGCGCGAGTTGCATCTATGACTCTGCAGTCGATTTGTGTTGGCATGTCGATATATCATTGTGAACTGCACTGTGACGATGATTTATCAAGGTTGAAACCATATCTCTGTTAATTAAATTTGTCGTCAAGTGAATTTTGATTGCCTCCTTCACAATCAAGTCCCAAAAAGATGATGTAGTTGCCAAAATTTTGACGTTGTGATACAAAATACTGTGAGCAGTGTCAATACAGTGTTCTGCCACTGCTGACTTGTTACATTGTAAAAGTCGTGTGCAAATAGCTGCCACCATCCTGCCCAATCGGTGAGTGTTGTCCGAACTTTGACCCACAGAGCGCATATTATTTCTGATGAAAGCAGTCTGCAAGATGAACTTACCCACTTACAAATAGTGTTTGAAGACAATGGGTATGCCCCACAGCAAATACAGAAGGCACTGAAAATGAAAGTGAGAGATGCTGCAAAGAAAGCAGAAGAAGATGAAGGCCTTCCTGCCCTGTGTGGGTAACCTCTCATCAAAAATAGGATGGAGTCTCGGCAGGCAGAAAGTAAATGATTTTTCGTCCTCCACCTAAAACAGGTGCACTTGTGGGCTCTGTCAAAGATGATTTGCTGCTCGGAGAATCTGGAGTTAATTCCATGTGAATGTGGCTATTCTTACATCGGACAAACAACTCATACTGTCCAAGAAAGATGTACAGAACACTTTTACAATCTAACAAGTTGACAGTGCCCTCTATTGACACTGGCCACAGTATGTTGTATGAGAATGTCGAAATTTTGGCAACTTCATCTTTTTGGGACCCGATTGTGAAGGAGGCGATTCAAGTTCACTTGATGACAAATTTAATTAATAGATAGTGGCTTCAACCTTCATAAATCATGGAATCCAGCACTTGCTGTAATAAACTCACAAAGACAGCGTCACAGTGCAGCTCACAATGATATATCGACACACCAACACAGATTAACTGCGGAGTCACAGATGCAACTCACGCATTGTGCATGTTCTGCCACAAATCAACGTCTCTGTCACAGACTACCCATCTTAAAGTTGTTGCAGTTTGCCTTTTCCTTCCTCACTTGATCGTTTCCCTTTGTACCATTTACTTCCCTCCATCACTCGATATCACCAGGGCAGACTTCCTTCAGCTTTTGGGTCAGCTACCTCCCCAATTTTTGCTTCTTGGTGATTTTAATGCGCATCATCCCCTTTGAGGTTTTCCCAGTACCTGTGAGAGGTGCCTGCTTGGCCAACTTTCTTAACCAACTTAACCTCTTCTGCCCTAACACTGGAGCACCCACTTTCCTTTCCGACTCCTCACACACCTATTCCCATTTGGACCTATCCTCCTGCACTGCCCAGCTTGCCCTTTGTATTGAGTGGTCCGTTCTTTCTGACAATTACTCGAATGACAATTTCGTGTGTGCTATCCCTTGGCTGACTCCTCCCCATCTGCATGCGCCCAAATGGCAGCTTATTAAGGCTGACTGGCAGCTTTACTCCTCCCTGGAGACCTTCAAAGAAAAAGATTTCCCCAGTTGTGATGACAAGGTGGAATATCTCTCAAACGTTACCCTTACTACTGAGGAACGACCTTTCCTCACACTGCCTCTTTCCACGTCGTGTCCCAGTCCCTTGGTGGACTGTGGCATGCCACGGCGGAATTCGGGCATGGAGACGTGCTCTCCGCATTTTTAACCATTGTCCTACAATGGCAAACTTCATTCATTATAAACAGATGCATGCAAAGTGTCATGGTGTTCTTCAGGATAGCAAAAGAGCTGGATTTAATTCAGCAGTTCTTTTAACAGTTCCACCCCTTCCTCTGTTGTGTGGGCCAACCTCTGATCGCTCTCCAGGACAAAGATCCATTACCCAATCTCTGGCTTCAGAGTAGCAAACGGTGTTATCATGGACCCTATTGCTATCTTCAACATCTTGGGCCACAATTTTGCGGAAGTTTCGACCTCTTCCTACTATCACCCTTCGTTCCTCCATCGGAAACAAGTGGAGGCAGCTCAGGCGATACCCTTCTCTTGTCTGAATCGTGAGTGCTACTATGCCACCTTTACTATGAGGGAGCTAGATCATGCTCTCAGTTCGTCCCGATCCTCTGCTCCAGGGCCAGATGCCATCCACATTTAGATGTTGCAGCAACTTTCACTTGCGGGTAAACACTTTCTGCTTAATACATACACCCGCATCTGGGCAGAGGGCACATTTCCTGGACGTTAGCTTGAAGCCACCGTCGTACCTATACCTAAGCCTGGTAAGAACAAAAACTTTTTTTCTATCTACTGCCTTATCTCTCTTATCAGCTGCGTTTGCAACTTCATGGAACGTATGATTCATGGCTGGCTGGTATGGTGGCTTGAGACTCTCAATTTACTGTCTAATCCACAGTGTGGATTTAGAGTGTGGCATTCTGCAGTTGACCATCTTGTTATTTTGTCCACACATGGTTTTCTGCGGAAATCCCAGACTGGCCGTGTTCTTCGATTTGGGGAAGGCCTAAGACACCTGCTGGAGAACTGGTATCCTCCGTAGTATTTACACGTGGGGCTTCTGTGGCTGCCTGCCCTGTTCCCTTCAGGCATTTTTAAAAGATAGAGTTTTCAAGGTGTGTGTGGGATCTGCCTTGTCAGATACCTTTATCCAGGAAAACAATGTTCCTCAGGGTTCCTGAGCGTCATCCTCTTCACTATCTCCATGAATCCTAACGTGGCCTGTCTCCCGCCAGGCTCTCATTTTTTTGACGATTTTGCGATCTATTGCAGTTATCCATGGACCTGTCTCACTGAGCAGCATATTCCGAGATGTCTTGGTTGTCTTTATCTCCTGGAGCATTGACAATGGCTTTCATTTTTCCACTGACAAAACTGTCTGTATTGATTTCTGGCAGCGTAAATGGTTTCTCCCACCATATTTACATCTTGGGCCTATTTCCCTTTCGTTTGTTGAAACTATGAAATTCCTGGGGCTCATGCTCGATAGGAAACTCTCTTGGTCCTCCAATTTGTCTTACCTGGCAGCCTGCTGTACACGGTTCCTCAATGTCCTACCCGTCCTCAATGGTACTTCCTGGGGTGCCGATCGAACCACACTCCCTGTTTGTACCAGTCCCTTGTCCGTTGAAACTCGACTTGGGTGCTGTGTTTATGCATCTACACATCCATCCCTCTTACGCTGTCTCAGCACTATCCACCATTGTGGCATCTGTCTCGCCACAGGTGCCTTTTACACTAGTCCAGTTGAGAGTCTGTGTGCTGAAGCTGTTGGACTACCACTGTCCTGCTGCTGTGGCTTTCTTCTCAGCAGGTATGCATGCCATTTGTCTGCCAGGCGTGGCCTCCCATCCTATGCCGCCTCCTTTGATGACTCCTGTGTTCACCAGAATAGGATGTGTCCCTCTTCTCTGTTACCTCCTGGAGTCTGCATTTGGCACTTGCTGCAGTGGCTTAACCTAGACTACCTGCAACTTCCACTTGTACTGTTAACACTCCATCATCATCTGCCTTTACTAGGGCAGATATGATACAACTGATTGCTCAGCTTCCTACACCATTTTTGTTGATTGGAGACTTTAATGCCCACCATCCCCTTTGGGGCTCTCCAGCATCCTGCCCGAGAGGCTCCCTCTTGGGAGACCTTTTCAACCACCTCAATCTAGTCTGCCTAAGTACCGGTGCACCTACCTTTCTTTTGGATGCAACACATACCTATTCCCGCTTGCACCTTTCAATATGCACTATCCAACCTGCATGTCGGTTCGATTGGTATGCTCTGTCTGACATATACTCGAATGACAATTTCCCCTGCGTAATCCACCTCCTGCATCACACCCCTTCTCCACGTTCCACTAGCTGGAACATCTCCAAAGCTGACTGGGGGCTTTTCACCTCTCTGGCGACCTTCCACGATCAAACCTTCTCCAGCTGCTATAGTCAGGTCGCATACCTCACAGGCGTTATTCTCACTGCTGCTGAATATTCCATCCCTCGTACTTCCTCTTCTCCATGTCGATTCCCAGTCCCCTGGTGGACTACAGCATGCAGCGACACTATTCATGCTTGGCGACGTGCTTTACCCACCTTCCAATGCCATCCTACGATGGCGAACTATATCAGTTACAAACGATTCCATGCACAATGTCGTCGTGTTATAAAATAAAGCAAAAAGGCTTGCTCGGTGGCTTTCACCAGCTCATTCAACAGTTTTACTACTTCGGTTGCCTGGGGTGGCCTGCGCCAGCTATCTGGCGCCAAAGTCCACTCCCTGATTTCTGGCCTGACTGTGGCGAATGAAGTCCTTGTGGATTCTGATGACATCTCAAATGCCTTCAGCCGCTTTTTTGCAGAGGTTTTGAGCTCTGCCCATTACCACCCTGCCTTCCTCCCCCGAGAAAAATCGGAGGAGGCATGCCCACATCCTATCCAGTCTTAGAATTTTTGAAAGTGACAATGCCACCTTCACCGTGCGGGAACTCGAAAGTGCACTCGCCCGGTCCCGATCCTGTGCCCTGGGGCCCGATGGTATCCATATGCAGATGCTGAAGAACCCTTCTCTTGCAGGTAAAGACTTTCTTCTTTGCACCGATAATCACATCTGGCCTGAAGGTCATGTTCACACACGCTGGCACGAAGCAATTGTTGTTCCCATACCCAAACCAGGGAAGGACAAACACCTTCCTTCCAGTTATCGCCCCCTCTCCCTTACCAGCTGCGTCTGCAAGGTGATGGAGCGCATGGTAAATTATCGATAGGTTTGGCTCCTTGAATCTCGACGCCTTCTTACCAAACTCCAATGTGGCTTTCGTAGGCGCCGCTGTGTTGTTGACCACCTAGTTACCTTGTCGACCTTCATTATGAACAGCTTTTTGTGTAAGTGCCAGACGGTGGCTGTGTTCTTAGATTTGGAGGCCTCTCTTTTTATTAATGCATTTTTAATGGATCGAATGTTCAGGGTATGTTTGGGTTCTGTTTCGTCAGATGCCTTTCGCCAGGAGAATGGGGTGCCCCAGGGCTTTGTTTTGAGCGTGGCCCTTTTTGCCATAGCTATCAATCCAGTAGTGGATTGCCTTCCAGCTGATGTTTCAGGCTCCCTTTTTGTGGACGACTTTACGATCTACTGCAGCACTCAGAGAACATGTCTCCTGGAGCACTGTCTTCAGTGTGATCTAGACCATCTATATTCCTGGAGTGTCGCTAACGGTTTCCGTTTTTCTGGTGAGAAAACAGTCTGTATGAACTTCTGGCATTACAAACAGCTTCTTCTACCATCCTTACATCTCAGTCCCGTTGCTCTCCCATTCGTGGAGACAACAATATTTTTAGATCTTACATTTGACAGGTAACTTTGCTGGTCTCCACATGTGTCTTACTTGGCTGCTCGCTGTACCTGTTCCCTGAATGTCCTCAGTGTTCTTAGCGGTATGTCATGGGGAGCAGATAGAATGGTCCTGCTTCGCTTATATCGGTTCATTGTCCGATCAAAGCTGGATTATGGGATCTTTGTCTACTCTTCTGCCCGGCCATGCATCTGATGCCGTCTGAACTGTATCCACCATCGGGGGTTATGTCTGGCGACTGAAGCATTCTACACCAGCCCTGTTGAGAGTCTGTATGCCGAAGCTGCTGCATTACCACTAAACTACCGGCGTGATATGTTGCTTTGTCGGTACGCTTGCCAACTGATGTCAGTGCCTGAACACCCGTCATACTTATCCTATTTTGACGACTCTCTCGACCGCCGATGCGGACTGTATGTCTCTGCCCTGTTACCTCCTGGAATTCAATTCGCTTTCATCGCCTGCTTCAGCAACTTGATTTTACCCTCCTTACGACTTTTCGAGTGGGTGAGAGCCCGACGCCACCTTGGCTCCAGGCTCAGGTTCATGTTCACCTTGAACTTAGCTCGCTCCCAAAGGAGAGGACCGCGGATTCGATATACCACTCGGGGTTTGTTGAACTTCGTTAGAGGTTCGCTAATAACAACTTTATTTACACAGATGGCTGCAAGACTACTGCTGGCGTCGGATGTGCCTTTTTCGTTGGGGATGATACCTTTCAATACCGGCCCCTTGACCAATGTTCGAGCTTTTTGCTCTCTGTCAGGCTGTTCAGTATATCCGCCGCTGCCATCGTCATTCTCCCCAGGTGGTGGATTGGGCATTGCCGATTTAGCCACAGCTATCTGTTGTCTGATGACTCCACTCCGTGGTGCCCCTGTGGTCATCCATTGACAGTGCTCCATGTTTTATTGTCCTGTCCCCGTTTTCTTCACTCTTGTGTTGTCCTGTGTCTGCCATCTACCTGACAGGAACTTTTAGCTGATGACGCTCGAGCAGCTGCTCGTGTCCTTAGTTTTATTACATTTACGGACTTGTCCATAGAGATCTAACTCATTTATTTTGTTTTTCTGCATCTTTGTAAGTACTTTCTGGTGTTGTCCCCTTGCGTTTTTCTATGCTACTAGTGCACTAACTTTTGTGACTGGGCGCTAATGGCCTTAGTAGTTGAGTGCCCAAAAAATAATAATAAAAAAAAAATCTTCAAATCTGCATGTCTTCATATGTTATACACATTTTGGAAGGAAATCTCTTACGGGCTCTGAACTGCATATAGTGAGTCTTTTCAAAGTTTAGTGACAGTGAAATAGCTTTAATCCATTTACTACGGTCAGTGAAAATTTGATTAGCAACTTAATGTTCGTATTATCTGCAAACAAAACAAACTTAGCACCTGGCATTGTAACTGACGGGAGGTCATTAATGTGCACAAGAAAAAGCAAATCATCCAAGATGGAACCTTGAGGAACACCACAAGGAATTAATTCCCAATCAGATGAAGACTGCTTACTGCCCAGGTATTTTGCTATGACACCCTTTGTTTCCTGTTCGTTAAATAAGACTAAAACCATTTTGCAACATTGATGGTTACCCATAATATTTTAATTTACTTAAGAGAATGTTGTGATTAAGAGTCAAAGGCTTTTGGCAGTTCACAGAAAAAAATGCCAGTAGCCTCTAATTTGTTATCTAATGAATTAAGCACATTCTCACTGTACATGCAAATAGCTTTGTAAATGTCAGTAACTTTACTGA
Source organism: Schistocerca gregaria (assembly GCF_023897955.1). Taxonomy (NCBI): domain Eukaryota; kingdom Metazoa; phylum Arthropoda; class Insecta; order Orthoptera; family Acrididae; genus Schistocerca; species Schistocerca gregaria. The sequence continues at coordinate 797,070,631 of NC_064921.1, read as the reverse complement.
TTGAGGTGGTGCAGCGTTTAGCACACTGGACTCACATTCAGGACGATGGTGATTCAAACCCGCATCTGGTCTCCTAACTTAAGTTTTCCATGATTTCCCTAAATCGGTTCAGGCAGACGCCAGGATAGTTCCTTTGAAAGGGCACGGTCAATTTCTTTCCCCACCCTTCCTTAATCCGATGGGAACCTTGACCTCACTGTTTGGTCTCTTCCCCCCAAAACAACCAACCTAAATAGCTTTCTCTAGATCAGAACCCTTACGAAACCCAAACTGTAATTTGAACAATATGTGATTTGCAGTCAGATGCTCAAGGAGATGCTTGAACACAAGCTTTTCAAATATTTTTGATATTGATGGTATTTCTTTATCCTCCTCCTTGTAGAGAGGCTTTCCAGTCAGGAAATCTTCTGCTAAGAGATCGATTACACAAATACTTAAGATAGAACTCAACTTGCATGAGCACTCTTTGATTAACTTAATTGATATGCTATCATATCCCCTAGAATACTTAGTCTTCCAAAGAAGTAGTGTCCATCATAAAATCCTTAAAACCTGAGTGTCATTTCCATTTTACTGAACTTACTTTTAATCATTGGTCTCAGATACTCCATTGCACTGGTCACTGGACCTAAAACCCCAAGCTGCCAGTAACAGAAACAAAGTATTTCTTTAACAGGTTTCCAGCACTACGTTCACTTGTTACCAATGTCTCATTTATTTTTAGAGCTCTCTGCTCCTATCCCTCTTCCTTTTCGGCCCCTACCTATATCTGTCTTCACAATATCCCAAACAGTTTTTATTTTGTTGGGTGATGTAATTCTCTTTTTTCCGTAATACAGCTGTTTTGATTTTTGGATCACGTGCTTCAGTATTTTGCAGTATTCTTTGTAATGCATGGCAATGCTAATGTCAGAGCTATTCTTAGATAGTAGATACAGTTTCTACTCTAGGAATAAATATAAAGCCATGTAGGGACTTGCACAATAAAACACAGTGTGCGTCCAGTCAATAATTTACCAAGGATGTCATTCTCTTAATTTAGGAGGTAAAAAATACAAATTAAGAAATAATGTAAAGCGTGGAGGTTGTAGAAACCTATCGTATGATCAAAAAACTGTTTCACGGAAGGCAGATTTGTAAAATTTTGTTAAAACTGTAAATATATTTGAAACAAAACATTTTATTCAGTACTACTGACCAAATTTCCCTGCTTATTAATCTTAAAGTGAACGTTTACCAGTATTCATAAGCATTAAGAGATAGTACAGTATGTCATAAAACAAACAGGGTATCAGGGTATACTCAAAGAGCATCAGAATTTTGTAAACCATATCAAAATGCATAATTTGGCCTGAAGTGCATGTTTGTATGACAAAATTCACCCTGAAGTACCTGGTGATAAGCTTTTCAGTGTGGTTTTCAGTATGCCGATTTTCATGGTGTACCAGTATTATGTTATCTCATGTTTGGTTGTTATTTTGGGATAATGCCGCATGTGACAGGAAATGAAACTATGCAGTTGTAATTGAGTGAATGCTTGAAACTAGGCAACAGTGTGGAGTGAAATGCTTTGTTTTAAATGGAATGTCTCTGGAAAAGATTAATAAATGCCAAAATTGTGTAGCAAACCAACAAAAATAACTTTATTGTTGAGCAAGGCAATTATTGGTTGCTTGCTGGAAATAAAATGAAATCAGAAAACGGAAACTAATAGCATATTTTAGTTGTCCAGTGATTATGTGAATATATTTTAATTCACTTGATAACTCCCAACCACAGAAACCCATTTTGTTTTCATTTGACCTGACAGCTGTAAACAGAGATTAAATGGCACACACGAAACATTCACACCCAGGTCATCTAGAGTACCTCCCACTACAACTCTGAATGTGCTACAGTCTGTCAGCTTGGGTGCGCCACAAAATTTTTTCCATGTAGCACCTGGGTACTTGTCGCTTCTGTTCGTACAGCCACACACCAAATAGGGCTGTGTCACACCAGAAAAATGCCTGGTGGCACTGAAATTACAGACCGGAAATTGACATCACGTGACCATACACAACCGGCTTTAGAGAACACTTGGCTGTGTGTGTTTCACCATTCTGAAAGTAGGTATTAGGACGTGTGCTATGCTTGCCTACTCCCATATCGCTTGCATTCTTTATTTTTGTTTGTTGCTTTAATTTAGTTATTTTTTTGTATCTCTTACGATATTAGAGAGATGAATACAGTAAGCAGGTTCGAAATGATGTAGGTTGCAGTAGTTGTTTGGAGATTAGGGGGCTTTCAAGGTATAGAGTAGTTTGGAAAGTTGCATCGAAACAGTCTCTGGACTGAAGGAGAAGACGACGGCGGCGATGGCAACAACGTTATTATGGTGATGACTGTCACTGATTAAATAGCTTGTTCTTGAAAAACAGTTGCTTACATGCTAAACATTCTTATGTTAAAATTTTCTTCTTTGTATTAGTCTTTGTGGAAGCTACTGCACATCAACAGTATTCTTGTTCAAAGAAAACAACCGGAACTATCAAAGAAATATTGAATAAGTGACTAAGTAAAATGACCCACACTACAGACATTTTGCTTTTTGACTGAATAAATCTTAAGAGTTTTAACTTCGCTGGGATGAAGGGGTGAGTGAACTACTTTTACCAGATAAGCAGCTGTGAGAATGTCGTGTCATAAATTAAATACTAACAAAAAAAAGTGTTTGCAAAATTTGAAAGTTGTTTATTTGATTTAGACAAACAGTTAGTGACGGCCCATGAGTATTCATTCTGGGTGCTCACACATTTTTTGATTCGGATAAAAAGTGTGTGTGAAATTAATAGCATCTGACACAGAAAAGTTATGCTTACTAACATATTTATACAATTACAGCTACTGCTAGCAATAATAATAATAATAATAATAATAATACCACCACTAGTTCAAAAATTTGAACTTTTTTTCTGGATCTGCGTTGTAAATGGGTGGATTTACCTAATTTTGGGGTGCTGAATACACTGGTAAAATCAGTTTCTCCCTATGATGTCACATTTCCTAGATACACAGCAGAATAACAAATGGTAATAGTGAAAACTGACACAATTAAGTCAAACAAAAATTCAAATTCAGAACATTTTAAATCAATACTATTTTGTATTTATAGGTGGGCATGATGCCGTTAAAACGTCCAAATTAGTCCAGAAGATATTTTCACCTTTAATTGTCTTTGGTTTTTGAAAAATGTGACGACTGAGCTCTTCTTTTGTTTGCCATTCATCGCCCTCCCTGACAAGACCCCAGCAGTAGTCACCCATCGTCGAAGGGTTCCAATGGCCTTCGTAACAGTGTTCCATGGTAAGAATCTCTTGGTGAAAGCATTCATCATGCTCGTAGCTTACGGCTCCCAAATTTTCCGAGAAGAAATCAAGGTGAGAATGTAAAAAGTGAATTTTAAGTGACACTCTACATCCCGTGTTCTTATAGTTGTCCAACAGGTCATTCACAATGGTAACATAGTTTTTGCCTTTTCTGGTACCCAAAAAGCCCTTCACAATTGTTTTAAAAGAAGACCAAGCAGCTAATTGGATGCCTGTGAGTTTGGTATCTAAGGTTGGATCTTTCAGCAATTTTCTTATTTGTGTTCCAACAAATATACTCTTTCAGCTTTGCCTCACTTAATTTGGGAAGCTTTTCTTTTAAGTGATTGAAAATCTCACCACCTTTATCCAGAGCTTTTACAAAGTTCTTGATAAGACCCAACTTTATATGAAGGGGAGGCAAAATAATTTTATCGGGCCCAACTAATGGGGTGTTGTTAACATTTACGTTTCCAGGAACATATGACTTCCTTATAGGCCAATCGTTGCCTGTATAGTGGTTCTTGGTGTCATGGCTGTCCCAAAGGCACAAAAAGCAGCAGTATTTCGTGAATCCAGCCTGTAAACGTGTAATGAGTACAACAACTTTTAAATCACAGTAAAGCTGCCATTCATGATCCTTATATTTGATTGCCTCTAGCAGCAAAGCCATGGTTTTGTAAGTTTGTTTCTTGTCTACTGCATAAGCCAAAGGTACCGATGGAAATGCATTGCCATTATGCAGTAGTACTGCTTTCAAGCTGATTTTACTAGAGTTAATAAATAGTCGCCACTCCTGTGGATTATGTTGTACATCTAGCTGCATCATCACACCGTTGACATCTCTACGTACACACATTGATTTCTACATATCAAAATATTGAGCGAAGAAAGCACCTCTTGATCTGAAAGAGGAAATTTTTTTCCTGGAGCTAGCAGGTTCCATTGTTGCTGTCTCGACCCCAAGAGTTCAGCTTGCTCTTTCGAAAGTCTTAGATCGTGAACCAAATCGTTCAGTTCCTTTCGATTGAAGATCTGAGGTGAAGTCTCATGATATTGAGGGCAGTACTCTTCTATATGTTCAATACTTTCTGATTCACTTCACATGGTGTCTGGTTCTGTGGCTTTCAAGTTACAGACAGGAACAGGCAAACCCTCATCATGGGGCACAGGCAGATGCACTGAAGATACATTTGGATACTTTATTTTATGTCTCGTTTTCCTTGAATATCCTGAAATGTTTGTAAGACTGAAGTAACAGTCTGAATAATGGTCATTTGGCTCACACCACACCATCGGGACAGTGAATGGCATGGCTCGGCGTTTTCCTTCCAACCACTCGATTAAAGTTGTAGTACAAGTTATGCAGGCAATGTGAGGTGCAAACTTTTTATCTTGATCATCAACAGGACAATCAACATAAAATTTATATGCCTTCTTAACCAAATCAGTGATTGGTTTTCTTTGGGCTTTTGGAGTGAATTTCTCACACACATAACAAAAGTTGTCGGGGTGGTTTAGGCAGCAACAAGATTTATTAGTTGCCATTTTTCTTAATGCAAACTGTGTGTGTTTGAAACTTTGAAACTTACACTATCTTTCACAGGTAACACTCACTGAGGATCTCTTTCACACCACTAGATTACCACAACAACCATTTACTGACAATCTGCATATCTTGTAGCTCTCCTCTGCAAATCAAAAACAATTAAACATCAAAACAGAACAGCAGCAAAAAGTGAAATTTTGAATATGAAAAATAAAAAACATTTAAAAAACTCTAAAATGGTACATGCTAGACCATTTTAAAAGGTGTATTCGGATTCTGCACACCAAAATACATACTAGTTGATGTATCACATCCCAGTTTCACATTTTTTGTGTGAATGGGAGTTTTCGTGATATATATATATATATATATTAGAAGGCCCTACTTCCTTTGCGACTAACTTTTCCTTGTAATTTCTTTGCTGTTAGCACATAAAAACAGATTCAATGGAATTCAAGTTGATACTACACATGAAAACAGATTCCTGCTAAGTAAACAATCAATTCCAAACACAAATTGCCATTTGTGGAAATGATTAAATTCAAGTAGTACTGTCTATGAACATGATCACTTGACTGGAATAGAAATGAGGTGCTAAGAACCATAAGGGCCAAAAGCATATTTAAGTGAATATCCAAGAAACCTGAGAGTCAGCTTTTTGTGAATGTTTCATATATACAATGTGGGCCTTTAGCACAGGTAAACCTTATCCACCATAAGATAAACAGATATGAGAAGCATGAATAAGTTACAATCAACAGTGACGTACTTCTTGGTTCTCAGCACCTCAAATTGATTACTGTATAAGACAATCAAAAACTTAGAATGAGATATAATATACTATGTACATACTCTGCAATCCACCATACGGTGTGTGGCGGAGGATACCTCGTACCACAACTGGCATCTTCTCTCCCTGTTCCACTCCCAAACAGAACAAAGGAAAAATGACTGCCTATATGCCTCTGTATGAACCTTAATCTCTCTTATCTTATCTTTGTGGTATTTCAGCAAAATATAAGTTGGCGGCAGTAAAAATTGTACTGCAGTCAGCCTCAAATGCTGGTTCTGGTTCTCTAAATTTCCTCAGTAGCGATTCACGAAAAGAACGCCTCCTTTCCTCCAGAGACTCCCACCAGAGTTCCTGAAGCATTTCCATAACACTTGCGTGATGATCAAACCTACCAGTAACAAATCCAGCAGCCTGCCTCTGAATTGCTTCTATGTCCTCCCTCAATCCGACCTGATGGGGATCCCAAATGCTCGAGCAGTACTCAAGAATAGGTCATATTAGTGTTTTATTAGTGGTTTCCTTTACAGATGAACCACATCTTCCCAAAATTCTACCAATGAACCGAAGACAACTATCCGCCTACCCCACAACTGCCATTACATGCTTGTCCCACTTCATATCACTCTGCAATGTTACACCCAAATATTTAATCGACATGACTGTGCCAAGCGCTACACTACTAATGGAGTATTCAAACATTACGGGATTCTTTTTCCTATTCATATGCATTAATTTACATTTATCTATATTTAGAGTTAGCTGCCATTCTTTGCACTAATCACAAATCCTGTCCAAGTCATCTTGTATCCTCCTACAGCCACTCAATGATAACACCTTCCCCTACACCACAGCATCATCAGCAAACAGCCGCACATTGCTATCCACTCTACCCGAAATATCGTTTATGTAGATAGAAAACAGCAGAAGATCTACCACACTTCCCTGGGGCACTCTAGATGATACCCCCACCTCCGATGAACACTCACCGTTGAGGACAACGTACTGGGATCTATTACTTAAGAAGTCTTAGAGTCGCTCACATATTTGGGAACCATTCCCATATGCTCGTACCTTAGTTAGGAGTCTGCAGTGGGGCACAGAGTCAAACGCTTTCCGGAAGTCAAGGAATATGGCATCCGTCTGATACCCTTCATCTATGGTTCACAAGATATCATGTGAGAAGAGGACAAGTTGCGTTTCGCAGGAGCAATGCTTTCTAAAGCCGTGCTGATGCATGGACAGCAACTTCTCTGTCTCAAGAAAATTCATTATATTCGAACTGAGAATATGTTCGAGAATCCTGCAACAAACCAATGTTAAGGATATTGGTCTATAATTTTGAGGATCCGTCCTACTACCCTTCTTATATACAGGCGTCACCGGCTCTTTTTTCCAGTCACTCGGGACTTTACGTTGGGCAAGAGATTCGTGATAAATGCAAGCTAAGCAAGGAGCCAATGCAGTAGAGGTGTGCTTGCAACCCAGATGCCAAGTTTCACAGAGGGGTAGCAATGTAGTGTAACATTGTAGACTTAGTTAGTTCTGTGTATTTCAGATTACTGCATCTACATTATGTTTAACAGTATTCAAAGAAAAATTACCAATAAATCCGAAAGGTGTCAAAAGTTAGGGTGTTCACATGCTCTTGTTCTCTTATACGACAGCTGCCACTGCAGTTATATAGGATTACTTCATGGGCATTAAATAATAATTACATTCAAAATATTCATATAAGTGTATTTAAAGTAACCCCCAATGTACCAGTGGTGTATGGTATGGCCTTCTTGTAGTAATTTTGCGAGAAAAGCTCCAATACCATAATAAAATAGTTGACTAGTGTTTTAATATTTAGTCTACCTCTACAACAGGGTCATATATAAAAAGTCACATGCTTTCTATGTCAGGCTGAAAGTTCTTCAGCACAACTGAAATGTAACTAGCACCATACTTCTTCCCCCTTTTATAGCAGCTATTTTACTATACTTGATAATTTGTTTAGTGTGTATATCTGAGTGATCAAAATGAGGCAAAGTACTCAAATTTTATAGATAAGAATACACAAACATATTCCACTTGCAGCCAGAAGTGGAAAAAGCTTCTAGGTTCATTTGAGATACAGTTGCAACCATTGGAACCACATGAATGCATTTGATGCAGGTATTGTCAGAGTTCCTGTGGTTTGTGACTGGGTGAAGGCTGTTAGTCGCAGCCAAAGGACGACTGCAACTAGTTTCAACAACCAGTGAGATTTTTGGGGGACATTTAAGAGTATATCAAAAGAACAGGCAAATAGAAAATAGTGGTGGTGTATTTGTCGCTGTAAACAAGAAATTCAAATCCACTGAGACAGAAATTGAAGATGCGTGTGAGATTGATAGGGCAAGACAGAGTATCAAGGGTCGGCTGGAATTAACTGGATTCTTCTATCGCCCAACAGACTCATCTCCTGATGTAACTGAAAACTTTAGAGACTTTCTAAGTTCACTTGAATGAAAGTTCCCAAACTATACTGTAATAGTCAGTGGAGACTTTAATCATCCAACAATTAACTGGGGAAATTCCAGTTTTATTAGTGATGGGCGTAATAAGACATCCTGCAAAACTTTACTAAATGACTTCTCTGAAAACCACCCAGAACTGATAGTTTGGAAACCTATTTGTGATGGAAATATATTGGATCTAATGTCCGCCTCCTTAGTGCAGCAGTAGCATTACTGCTCACCACAAAGGGGCCCGGGTTCGATTCCCGGCATGGGACTGGTTGTTGTGTGTTGATCATCATTGACACGCAAGTATCTGAACTGGCGTTGACTAAAGGACTTGTAATATGGCGGCCGAACCCTAAAAGGGATATCCCAGCCAATAAATGCCATAGGATCAATTCCTTTCATTAGATCTAATGGGAACAGATAGACCTGACCTCTTTTGAGGATGTCCGCACTGAAACTGGTATGAGTGAACACAACGCGGGTGTGGCAACAAACAGATTGTTGCAGAATTGGTGTAAAACAGTGTAGGGCTTTGGGTAGAGATGCGGAATGAAACGCATTTATTTGTCAATAGAACCATGCCTGATGCTTTCAATGACTACTGTAGCAGAATACTGTCAAATGATATTTCACAAAACCCAAATAAATTCTGATCAAATTTATAAGCTGTTAGTGACACCAAAGTTCATGTTAAGTCCCTAGTGAATGACATGGGAACTCTGAGGGTAACAAAGCAAAAATTGAAATGCTTAACTCTGTTTTCAAACGTCCCTTTGCAAAGGAAAACCCAGGAGAATTTCCCAAATTTAATTCTTATACCACCGAGGTGATGAGTGAAATAAGTGTTAGTGTCAATAGCGTTAAGAAACAGCCAAAATCATTAAAATTGAACAAAGCTCTAGGGCCCAATGGAACACTGTCAGGCTCTATACTATATTTGCGGCTGGTTAGTCCCTCTTCCAACTATAATCTATCGTAGATCCCTTGAACAAAAAAAGCGTTCCCAATTCTTCGAAAAAGCAGAAGTCACATCGATCTACAAGAAGGGTAGTAGAAGTGATCCACAAAACTATTATCTAATATCCTTGACCTTGATTTGTTGTAAAACGTTGGAACGTATTATGAGCTCTAATATAAAAGGTATTTTTAATAGAATGACTTCCATTCTAACCACCATGGATTCTGAAAACATGAGTCATGTGACATACTGAAAGCTTTGGATCAAGGCAGTCCGATAGATATAGTATTTCTTGGTTTCTGAAAAGCATTTGACTCAGTATGACATACTTATTGTCAAAAGTACAGGCATAAGGGGTATAAAGTGAAATTTCTGACTGGATTGAGGCCTTCTTAGTAGGGAGGACACAGCATTTTACCTTGAGTAGTGTCGTCAGATGTAGAAGAAACTTCAGGCGTGTCCTAAGGAAGTGTGTTGGTACCCTAGTTGTTGATGTTGCATAATAATGACCTTGCAGACAATATTAATAGCAACCTCAGACTTTAGACAGATGATACAGTTGATAGAAGCTGCATAAATATTCAGTCATATATTAAGATTCGAAAGTGGTGCAAAGATTGGCAAATTACTTCAAATGCTCAAAAATGTAAAATTGTGCCCTGCACAAAACAAAAAAATGTAGTATCATATGACTAATATCATTGCATCACTGTTGGAATCGACCAACTGATGCAAATATCTGTGTGTAACACTTTGTACTGATATGAATTGAAATTCTCACACCGACTCAATCATCAGTAATGCTGGTGGTGGTCTTCAGTTTATTGGAAGAATACTGGGGAAGTGCGATCAGTCTATAAAGGAGATAGCTTACAAAAAAAACTTGTGCAACCAGTTCTAGAATATTGCTGAAGTATTTGGGACCCGTACAAAACAGGAGTAACAGGATATTGAACATAGACAGAGAAGGGCAGCACGAATAGCCACAGGTTTGTTTTATCTGTGGGTGAGTGTCACAGAGATATTGAAGAAACTGAACTTGCAGAATATTGAAGATGGGTGTAAACTATCCTGAAATAGCCTGTTAACAAAGTTCCAAGAACCAGCTTTAAATGATGAATCTAGAAATATACTACAATCCCGTACTTATCCGCTCACTTAGGGATTGTGAGGATAAGATCATGATAGTTCTTCCTGCACTTTATGCGTGAATGGAACAGGAAGGAACCCGAATAACTGGTACAGTGGTATGTGCTGTCTGGCATGCACCTCATGGTGGTTAATGGAGTATATATGTAGCTCTGGTAGATCAGAATAATTTTGCTTGCTCCAAAGCCTTTAGACACTGGCTCCAAAGAGATCAGTGTGTGCATGCACATAACTTTTTGCGTTCAGTCTCAAAGCATTCTTGTTGAAGAAAATAAGTATTAGTTTCCTGCTAGCCATGTAAAGGAACTATATCTCAACCTTGTGAAAATTTCATACCTATTCGCATATTTTTATGCCCTTGATGGATTTTTATGTGGAAAAGTGTTGCATATTTAAAGTCTGGTGTATCAAAAGCAAAAGGATCTCACTATCCTCTGTTAACACCACATCCAAAACAAATAAATTCTCTATCTTCCTACATGGATCCGTAACAAGAGCTGGTAACTGGGTATTGCATACAATTCTCATTGCTATAAATGGCATGCATGCACTAAGTTGGGTCTCTTTAGAGGGGAGGTGGCGTAGGTAGAAATAATCATGCTATGCTGTTACATATATATTATTGAAATTAAGCTGCATACCAGATTCATAACCAGTGGACATATGGAAGCTACTACCTACCAAACTAAACCAAGGATCATTTTTCTTCAGATCAGATAACTTCCAGCTTCATTATGTATGGGTATTTACTACATTGTAATTTATTAACATTGGCACTGATTATCTGCAATGCATTGTCAATGAGCAACAAAATTTGTGTTTCCAAAATAAAGGAGATAATTTTATTGAATTTATTATCATATGCATAAAATCAAAATACTTGAAAGGAAATTGGATGTAGATGAGGAAATTTATGTTATGAATGATTATTAACATATTAAGTTAATGTTTCGTATCACTGCTTCTTCAAGAAGTGCTGACCACAGGTGTGAATCAGTTACGTTGGACTCATTTTCATTGATCACAATCAATGTTTTTGCAAAGTCTGCAACTGCCATTCATTCTTTAAATAATGAAACACTGCCACAACTTCTGTATTTTTTCATGCTGAGCTCGATGCATTTCAAGAATTTCTCATTATTGTGATCAAGTATTTACTCTAGTATCACACACACACACACACACACACACACACACACTGAGTTAGTGAGCTGGGCACGTCTGTGGGCCGATTTGAATCCATGGCTGGTTTAGTGCTGTCTTGGTGCGTAGCCTGGCCAGCCAGCTCTGGGACGTGACACACCAATTAGAGAGTTGAAGCCGGTTTCGCTGTGCTGAATTCTGGGCCCCATTTGCAACCAGCAAGCTTCAGCTTCAATTCGTGAACTTCAGTTAAGTTCTTGATTTTGAGATCTGAACTGTTATTTTCAAATTGATACCGATAGGTGTGCTGCAATCATTGTGGTTTCTTAGCTGATCTACTTCACCACCAGTTGGTTCCTTCAGTTGTGGCTGTTGTTTGCTTTTCTGAATCAATACTGCCCTTGGTTGTTTCTAAACAGGTCATCTTAAACTGTGTGAGCCCAAGGTGTTTCCTGAACAGAGCGATAACATGTTACTTCCATGCTGTGGCTGGACCATCACCCCACTCCCACACTACCTGTTGTCGCGTGGTATGTAGATGGTTGGGTTTTTGCCGACCTCCCAGCCAAACATGTTCGAATTTCAGAGAAGTACCTTTGTCCTGTAATACGGCCTGTTGCTGTTTTAGAGATATCTTCGCCCATTGCAGACATCATGGCTTTGTTAGTTATATTGGCTTATGTGGTGCTGCGGTCTCAAAATTTGCAGTTGCTGAGGCTATGTGATTGGTTTTGGAAGCCTGGTATTCTTTCCAGCATTTTGACATGGTTGTAGAGGCGGTATCTTGCAGTGATGCAGGTACACATTTTGTCTAGTAATTTTTGCTTTCACGTAATTAACCTTGCTGTGTTAGTATTTCATTTGCTGGTCTGTACCCAACAAAAAAGGCCCTGGAAGGCCAGTCCTCTTGTTATAACCTTTCTTGACCCTCCTGTTTGGTGTACCTTGTGCTCCTTGTTTGTTATCCTGCTGGCACAACCCCTTTTAGAAGGCAATTCAAACTCAAGTACTTAACTGTAGCTGTTATTAAAGGCTGAGCTGTTTGCTATTTGGTAATTTTACTTAACTGAAACTGGTATTGTTGAAGCCCTGCCTGTTCCTTTTAATTAAATTAGAAGCTATTTCATAATCTTGGTTAGCTGCAACTATTAATCAAGGCCTACCTGTTTCATTGCCCTGTTTTTGAGATCTGATATCTTGCTCGTTCTGTGTTGTAATTAACTGAAATGGTGATTGCCAAAGGCCTACCTGTTTAAGAGGTATTTATGCCAATAAAGTAGTAACAAGAAATGAGCCATGATAGTACATGGGCCCTAATCTTTCACTTTATGTCCCTTTATCTGTAATTTTAGGTTTCAGGAGCGACAGTACTGTGCCTTAACCTCAGAAAAATGACGCGTTATGATGCAAGACAGGCACAACACACATACAAACAGCACACAAAATACTTGCCTAAGTATTTGCACTTGACAATGACAATAAATTCTCGAAACGTTTAGTTCTAAGCCTTAAAAAAATACGTATCTAGTATACTGTTGCATTATTTATCTCAGAAACATGTGAGCAACACAAAGATAGCACAAGTGTCACCTAGCGCTATAAGTGGTCAGACAACACAGCCTTACTGGAACACACATTTCACGGGTTTCGGTCACAGTGGCTCCAATATCAGTGGATTCCGCAGGTGGCCCAAATCAGCTGGATACGGTAGATCTTTTCAAATCATACGCCACTATGTGCATGGTCACATTATAACTGATGTTATCTACTTAATGAGCAGACTTCAGAAGACAACCAATAAAATTAAAATTAGTTTGTTTTCTTCAGACAAATTGACAGACATTCTCACACACGAAATGTGGAGTATGAGAAACTAATGTGGTTAGTCCAAGAAAGTCAGTTCGTGGCATCCCGAGGATGAAAGTATCGTAATCAGGATATAGTTCAGAATCTTTGGACTGAAACTGAAGGTTTATTCGAAACCTCAAATAGGCAATGTATTGGAAATTTTGGTTATAGATTATAGCCTCAATAAATAATTTGTTCAAGTCATATCGATGGCATATCTTACATGCTGTAGCTACTGTACTGGATCTTTTTTCTGGTAGGTTGTCATTGTCTATAAATTTTTATTACTGATTACTGGTGTTTTATGGTAGAAGGGTAGTGATTCTGTTAATACTAAATGGTTTGTAAATGTTGTGTACGTATGTACAAGTTAAGCCTGTATCACCTGGAAATGTATTTTCCTTTCGTTAGGTATAGATTAGGTTGGAATAACAATCCCTCTCTCTTCCAGTTCAGAGCAATCCACAGGAATTTTCTCCTTTCATATGAGGTTAAACACAAAGCAAGTACTTATTGTCAGGTTCAAGATAACACACATCTCCTGTCTTCGATTGGGAAAACATATCATATGGGTGAATATACTAGCAATGTGGTTATTTACATTGCTGGATTTGATGTCAAACATTTGGTGAAATAATTAAATTGGGGCACTTGCATACATAGTTTTGTGTAGAACCTGTGCAATACTCGGATTTGTTAAAAAGACAACACAATGGTACCAACAGATGTTGGTACTGTGTGCAGAGAGGCAGCGAAACTAATAAGGTTGCAAGTTCTGTCATCTGGTAATGTACTTCCAAAAGGTAGTGTGGTCAGTGACATAATGTTAAATGCTGTGCCAATAGTGATACAGTGAGATTTATTCCCATACTTGAAAGAGTATTTACTTGAAAATGGTTTCTCTGATAATAAAGTTCATATTGTTGTAAAACCTTCAGTAAAGCAGTATATTAAAATTAATTTTCACCACATTGCAAATACATGAAATGCCAATTTGCACAGGAAAATAATCAGGCAAACACTGACAAAATCTATTTTGTTTCGTAATCAGTGATCTAGGTAACCCATAAGATGTCAATTTGTTAAAAATAAACTGTTTAATCATCAGTTTTCTTGTACCTTTCCAGCTCCTGCTTCTTTGTGTGTAAATAATAGCAAAGAACAAAATAGTAATCTTTCTTAGTTATTTTCTTTTGAATGTGAACAAAATTGGAGCAGTTGTGTAAACTTGATTACAGAGATTAATGGCTTGAGTTTGGTATGCCCCTCCTAAACTGAAATCTTGGTTGTGGGTACTGACAGAGCAGTAATGTAGTCTGAGATCTAAGTTAGTTTCGAAGGTAATCAATGTTAAATATGAGTTGTGGTCAAATTGATCTACAGTGTAGCCTGATCTCCATCAGTGCCATATATCTAAAACACTTTTTGCTGGGAAAAAAAGTGCTAGAACTGCGAGGTACATTCATAAAATGTGTAATGCATTGCAGACAAAATTGTCTACTTAGTATTTTAGTGCATATCATAGACGTGTGCTGTAATTGGGTTACAAAAAATTCAGGGGGGAGGAGAGGAGAGGAGATACATGTACTCTTATCCAAATTAAAATACGAATTGGAGCTCACTGAATAATTAAGTAGAAATATGTATTTAGATTAAGAAGAAAATATAGAAGTATGAAGGAGAGAGCCTGAAGACTTAACGGCACTTAGACACTTGACATATTTTATCTGGTAGTGTTTGCAAGTACTACATGTCAAATATCTTAACAAAATGTTGTATACACAATCCTGTGCGATGGAATCTCCCTTAGTATAGGTCGCCCAGGTTATAGTGACGAGTTTATAACCATTCTCAAACGATATTACAGAAATGATTCTGTAAAAAAATTCGTTTTTGCTGCACTTGTTGCTTTGTGTCAAGTCCATTATGATGCGCCCATCATTTCGCTGATGTCCCAGTTTATTGGGATATTTACAGGGAAGTGAGAGACTGTTTTCTCTTGCAAACTTTTTCGAATTTCGCGTATTCTGACGTAACGCACTCTTCTGCGGTCGCACCGCGCCAATGATAAAGCCAGAGTGAAATATCCACAACATCCTTCATATTTCATAAACTACTTGAGATATCGAAATGAGATTTTAACAAATGATAGCATACAGAGAGAGTATTTTGCCGTATGGTTATTATGCAAAACTTCATTATATACCGTGTTAATCCACTAACTACAGACTTTTCCGATGAAAGAATGTAATTTTTAAGGGCCACCTGTAGCTGGTGAAACGAAAAGTGCTCTAGGTCTTGGAACAAAATAGAATATGTTTGTTTTGCACAGAGGATGTGCTTTTTCATAAGATGTTGACCGTACTTTTCCTCAGTATTAAAAACCGTCTCAGAATTCTCTCGCAGTTGCGGCTGCACAACATTTGAGGCGAGACTGTGTAAAGTCCTTTGAGCTTTAGCAAAAGAAGCAAATTTTAACAAGGGAACAAGAAAATGTGTAGCTTCTACTCAAAATTCCCCACTTGCGACTCTTCTCTGAAAGTTACAAATGGTTTATAAACCAGGCGAAAAAAGTTCTGCATTTTTGGCATGATTCTTTTTAGATACTAATCAAGGAAGAGGTGAGATC
This sequence comes from Schistocerca gregaria, assembly GCF_023897955.1. Taxonomy (NCBI): domain Eukaryota; kingdom Metazoa; phylum Arthropoda; class Insecta; order Orthoptera; family Acrididae; genus Schistocerca; species Schistocerca gregaria. The sequence continues at coordinate 797,054,726 of NC_064921.1, read as the reverse complement.
TTTTCTAATGGTCACTATTCAGTGTCGGCGTGGAGGGCCCGTTTAATGTTTACCAAAAATGTGCAGTTTTTAAGAATAACTCTCATTCAAATTTGGGTACTCAGCGAGAATTGTGAGGCCAACATGCTTTTATTTTGTTTTACAATGCTACTGTTGTCACTAGCATCCTTCAATCTACATTCGTCCCTGCAAATGGCGGCGGTTGGGGCCTTCAATGTGGGGACAGTTGCCTCACTTCGCCGGCGTGGAGATAGTTTCACTCGGTTGTGATAGTTTTAAGCCTAGTTTACACGATTATACAGGGTTGCACGCAATTGCGCATGCGCGGCGTATGTTAGCTCAACTCATTGGTAATGCTAAACACTTTTGCCTTATTTCAACTTTGGCAATAGTAGTAGCACGAGACTGGAGCTTAAAGTGTAAACAAACTGAAGTTTGAAGTGAGGAACGGAGGGAATAGTTTGCTTATTGGATATCAATAAGTGTTCGTGGATTTAAAATGGTGTACAGCAACAAGCAGGCGCTGCTTTGCATGAAACTGTCATACGCGATTTGAACATGAACAGGTTGAAAGTGTCGGAGCTGTAGAGCAAAATTCATTCAATTAGGAGTAAATATACAAATGACTTATGAAAATACAGGCGTGCAAGACATTTGGTTGTGGAATAGTTGGCTTTTACAAAACTAAAATCTCTTGGTTCGAGTTGGCCGAATCTTTTTTAGCGAAAATCGTTTACAGGAGAAAAAGCTGTACAAATCTGGAAAGTTGAATTTTTCATTCAATATTTATCTGTGTATTTATTAATTAAAGTCACAGTAGTCCTCGTCATTCAGAAAATGAGTGAATTTCGAAATGTTGATGCGGTACAGAATCATCAAGAAAGTAGTTAGCAAACCATTCTCTCCTAAATGCGGACTGCTTCGAATAGTCATTGCATTTATGCTTCGCTTTGTACGTGGCTGGTGAACATTACCACGTGCTCCTTGTATATTATTAGCTGTAGTTTTGCATACTGTTAGGTAGTTGTTTTTCTGTGATGAACTTGCACATGTAGCACTGACAGTTAAGTAAAATATTTCTAGTCGTAGTGGTATTGGCTTTTCGTACAAGCGAAATTTAGAAACCAGAATTCCAAATGAATTTTTCGCCAACACAGCGAGCTCTATTTTTTTCTCTGAAGCTCAGTGGACCATGTGTTGAAGAAAGCTTAATGAAATATGGTGTTAATGTAAATGCGCCATCACAAACTGAAACTGAACCTCGTAGCAGAACGAGAGTTCTGGGCCCTATATAGAAAGCAATGTGATACGTAATTTAAGTTCTGGCGACATTGCTTCATGCACTACAATATTTTTCTTCCTTTAGAAGAAACGTGGACTGTTCTGGTAGCATACTAAGATAACTAAGACAACTTCGGGGCTTCCATTACAGTTTCTTTCGGGAAGATCGCCGAACAACCGAGATGACGCCTCTTCTTTATTCAGCCACGGAGACAAACGAGTTTCTTATTTCAAGTCTTGTGCTGCGATTTCACCCAAACGGGCATTAACTCCCCCACAAATAGTGCAGCTGCCAAAACTTTCATTTTAGGCACGAATGCGGCACTCACAAGACGACGAAACTGAACAACTGTGTCGCCGTGTCTCTACAGCCAAATGTTAAGAAATCATTTCCGTGCGTCTCGTTTCATGCGGCGCAACCCAGTGTCATCGTATAATTTAGTCTTTAGTCTAGACGCGCACGGGTAATTTTCCATCGCTCAATTAGTTTATCGCAAAGTTAAGTTCTGTGCGCCAGCAGCACGTCTGATAACGAGAGTTGCGCTGCGAAAGACAACGCTGTGTTGTCGATTCAGAAAGACGAATTGCATAAGTAGGAAAGAGGCCAGCTCTCTATAGTAGAAAATTACGATAATGCAGTGGTCGCAGTTTAAAAGAGAAATTATGGGGTGAAATGTGCTGCAGCGTCGTTCGGAACTGGACTCAATTGCCTGGACCAGAAAATAAAAACAAAGATATGTCAAAGTTCACAAATTTTATTCATTCATGTAGACAACGTCATGACCACAATTTATATTTTGTCATATTGCCAAGGTACTGACTGATCCTTGTGGAATAAAGCAGATTGCGAAGTAACCCGTAATCTGTGTACCCCACATTAGGTCTAATTCCTATAGGCTCACAGTGATCCAGGAGGCACCCGTATGACATGTCCTCGATTCGTACACCGTCATTTCTTCTTACGAAATTGTGTAGAATACAACATGCTTTTACGATTATGTCTGAAAAACCGACGTCCACATCGATAGGCCGATGAAATATTCTCCATTTGTTAGCCAAGATCCCAAGTGTATCTCCACCATTCTACGAGCACGACGTAGGTTAGTCAAAAACACGCTGTTTCATTGTCAGAATTCTCTTAGAATAAGGCTGCAGAATGTCTAGATAGTGAAACTGCTTCGCCTCCTACAAAATTAAGACTTAAGTTTCCTTCCTCGTCGTGAGGTAATTTTCGAGGATTTGGAAAGTTTGACTAATTAACTTTAAGTCTTCGACAGAAGTTAGATTTCATGAATGCTTCAGAATGCCCACTCTCGCCGTAAGAGCGCACGGGTATCACTGTGGAACAACAGTCAACGTCCACTACACGCAAAAGTATTGTCGGAAAAAATCTTTTGATTATAAAACTCTGAGCTAGTGTTGGCGGGTTCCTTGTGTCTTGAATGCTATCCGTCCACAGCACTATTGTAATACGGCAAGTCGGTTCTGTCTAAAAACTGTGTGACAATAATTATCCAGTCATCCTGAGTTTTTTCTGCCATATGAAGAGGATGTATACATTTCCACAACTGTTCACATGTATCCTGCACAATTTCTTTGATTAGAGTGGCTCCCAGCAGATACACATAGCGTAATGAGCGAAAGCTCTTTCCAATTACAAGACATCTGGAAGAAATAATATTCAGTAACAGCATTAATGTTTAATCATAGGAATATTAGGCTACGTACTTACAATAAAGTGTACGCAGTATTAATTTCATTTATGACAGGTAAAGAAGTTCCAAAGAAATGGAGGAATCTGAAGGACTGTTTTGCGGGAGAACTGGCATCACAAAAAAGCCTGTCTGTCGAGGCTGCAATAAAACGGAGAAAATATCTGTACTTGGCTGCAATGTTATTTCTACTCCCTCCAATGGAAGACAGACTGACCACTAGCAACATCGAAGTTGTGGCAGACAACAAAAGTTATCTTCACAAAACGACGACACCGATGCAGCACAGAGCACAAAAGTAAGACATCCTACTAAAGAGAAGCCAAGAATGTTGCTTCATACGAGGAATGTCTCTTAAATGTATTGAAAGAGAAACAGAAGGAAGAACTTAAAGAAGACAAAATGAGGAATACAAGACATCAGCATCCGCCAGTTTTTCCACAGCATCCGAACATGCAGGGGCGATTCTAGAAGTCGGTCATTGGAAGGGGGGAGGGGGGTTGGGAGAATGGAATATCGCTTAACAAAAGGCGAATTGGGGTCCTTCACCGATAAATTCGTAAAATTCAGTATTGCTTAAAGTAGTTTTTGGTAACTGTTTTGGAGTTCAGGGTAAAAGATGTGTTACGAGGGTAATCCGAAAAGTAAGGTCTCATTTTTTTATAAGTACATAGACCTGTTTATTCCTACAATGGTTTACATCAGTTTACAGCTTGAACATTTAGCTGTTTTTCGACATAATCACAATTTCTGTCGATGCATTTTTGTAGACGCTGTGGCAGTTTTTGTATGCCCATGTCATACCAGCTCGACGGCATGCTGTTCAGAAATTTATGAATCTCTTCTTTCACCTCGTCGTCGTCAGAGCTGAATCGCTTTCCGGCCAAACAGGTGCTAGTCACTGGGCACCAAGTCAGGACTATTGGGTGGGTGGGTGGGTGATTGTACCACTGAAACTGTTTGCAGGAGAGCAACGGTTTGCCGAGCGATGTGCGGGCGAGCGTTGTCATGGAGAATGTGTACGCGCGTGCTCAACATTCGTCTTCTTCGGGTTGAATTGCCCGTTTGAGTTTTTTTAGAGTCTCACAGTACCTTACAGCGTTAATTATGGTCCGAGCGATTCAGCTCCGACGACTAGTTGAAAGATGATCATAACTTTCTGAACAGCATGGCGGCGAGTTGGTATGACATGGGCAAACAAAAACTGCCACAGCATCTACAAAATTGCTTAGACAGAAATTGTGATTATGTCGAAAAATAGCTAAATGTTCAAGCTGTAAACTGATGTAAACAATTGTAGAAATAAACATGTCTATGTATTTATAAAAAAAAATAGTAGACCTTACTTTTGGGATTTCCCTCGTAATAAAAGTAAGACGCTCATTTCAAGTTAAATGATACTTATTGGTTTAGATAGTAAGGTATTTGCCGCTCTTATTCTTTTGTTAAAATGTGTTTTGAAATAAATTGCAACCTGTATTGCTACATAAGTATGAAAAATGATTGAATCTGTTGGAGTAATATATTAGCTGATTTCTGAAGTCATTGTATCCACTGTAACATGATACTCCATTGCCACCGCCCCTTGCAGACATGCGTTATACCAACACTACTAGAGCAACTTATTCTCCAGCAACTTCATCCGCTCAGCCATATTCGTCAAATGTACTAAATGAAATGAAATGGAACCGCCACAAACCGTTTTTATGTGCCCCTCTGCAGACAACCGCAACAGCCCAGAAACTTCAGTGCGCAACTTGGTTTTGCACTTTTCACGGGAAACAAGTTCGCTAGTTTCGACTTGATAGTAATTTTCTTGATGTATCCGATCAGTAATGTAAAGTAATCATGGCAATAAAAATTGTTGAATGAAATGATACGTGCTTGCCTCAAGGTCAGTGATTACCACTTCTCAGGTGGTGCAGACTTCCTCTACGTTGGGTCTTGTTATTTTCTGCCCTATTGCTTGAGGCAGTGCGTCAAAAGTATTCTTACTCATTCGATTGTACTGAAATCATTTATTTAGATTTTGTAACTCGTCATGCGATCTGTAAAACTGGCCTTTCAGCAGTTAGAATTGGATGCAACCAGTAACGATATCTGCGCCGTTTTCTCGTTCTTCGTAGCAAAAGCGCCACCAAACAATTGTTTCCATGAATGCCATGGCGATACCGTTACATGTTATTATACCGAGAGTACTTGCGATTTTCCTGGCGCTGTCTGCGCATCCTGATGTACTTCAACAGCGGTTGTTAGTCGCGTCGACAGAAAAATCTCCCGTGCGTGCCTGGCTATTAATCGATCGAAACTTCAGCTCATATGCGATTTCAGCCCCGCGCATGTGCGTGAGCCTACTGACAACAGCTCAATCGACCTGACCGTCAACTGTGCCTGGGCTTCTGGCGACGCTGAGGTAGATTTGTGTTGCGTTTGAAGCTGTCAAGTGCAGGCGCAACGCGCGTAGATTTTCCAGCAGGTATGATTATCAGCCGAAGGTATTGCGTCAGATCGTAGGATAAACGTGTATTAGAGGTTAATTTTATTCGTAACAAGGCACGCGGAATTATCTGTAACTGTTAATACAAGGGAGTATGAGTTTAGTGATAACTGGGGTTCACGTGTGGCGGGGGTACGTTTAAAAATAGCCGAAAGGCACCAGTAACATATAAAATTTCACTTCCATGGTATTAAATATTTTACTGACGTATTTAGGCTAATTTTTTAACTTACCTCTGTCGCGATATGTAGCTCATTATTACTAATGTGTTCTTATAAAGACTTTTCCATAAACCTTAAAGCCATGGTTAAAGGGTTTAAATAAACCTTTCACTGTGCAAATGACAGGCATGAAGAGTTTAGCAGAAGTGTAATCATTTCCTAATAGTGTAATCCACTCGAATAGCTTGGTCATATAACAGTCCGTAGCCCCAGGCACATATGCAGCAAAGAACGCAAGTGGTGAGAAAGTGTGTGGTAGTAAGAGAGAATATATCAAATCGTGCACCAAGCCAATAGTGTCATTCTGTTAGTTCTCCCAATAAGATGTATTTTAGAGCATATATTTAATGTTGATTTTTGTGTTGGTTTAAGTAAAATGATAGTGGCGAAGGCTATTTTTCATCGTAGAGATCATTATTGTTGACTTAAAACACTCCCACTCCCACCACGCGCACACTATCTCTTTGCCATAAAATCCCCGATGAAAACAAGTACCATAAGAAAATTTGTCCATTTCTGCTTCTCAACACACCGTCTATCAAATCTACCTGATGGCACACTGACCACAATTTACATTTCTTGTTTACATTGAAATTCTAATTCGTAGACAATTCTAATGCTGTAAAAGTTTTAATACAATGAAGACAATGAAATAGTTAAATATGTTTCAGGGCATCTGTTGCTACTCTTCAAGATATGATTGACATCATTGATGATATGGAGTGTCAGCAAATTAAGGAAAAAATTGAAGAAATACTTCCATTGTTGGTAAGTCATTGTCTTTTATTTACATCACCTATTTTTTTGTCATCATCTTTGGCCCTAAAACAGGTTTGATACAGCTTTCCATGTTACTCTATCTTGTGCAAGCCACATCCTCTGCGAGTAACTTCTACAACTTAAGTCCTTCTGAATGTACTTACTGTATTAATCTCTTGGTCTCCTCGTATGATTTTTACCCTCCACAGTTCCATCAGATACTGAATTGGTTATCCCTTGATGTCTCTGAATGTGTCCTGTCAACTTATCCCTTCTTTTAGTCAGGATGTGGCACAAATTTCTTTTTTCCAGATTCTTTTCAGTACCTCATCATTAGCTACGCAATTCACCCATCTAATCTTCAATATTCTTCTGCAGCACCACACTGCAAAAGCTTCTGTTGACGTCCATGCTACATCCCATACAAATATGTACAGAAAGGACTTACCAGTACTTATATTTATATTCAAGAACAACAAATTTCTCCTTTTCCAAAATACTTTTCTTGCCATTGCCAGTCTACATTTTATAGCTCTCTTTTGGTCACCATCATTTATTTTGCTGCACAAATAGCAAAACTCATCTACTACTTCGTGTCCCATTTCCTAATGTGGTCATATTTTATGCTGTGATAGATATAGCAGGAATCGATGCTCAAATCATTTTTCATGCACAAAAGGGGAAATCCAAAAGGAAGAAAACGATTTTCTTGAAAGACTTTGCAGTTTCTCATTCTGAAGCCTCAGCTTGTGGAACGAGCTAAGATTCCTTCACTTCCTGCCAAGACGATAGTGACATGTGGATGAGCAAATGCCACCTCTACTACCATAATGTGTGGCTCATGCCATAGTTTAGTTTGCAAAGGACATGTGAAAACTTCTCATACCTGTGAGAAGTGCCAACAGTTTTTGAAAATATGCAAGACAATTGACTCTGCAGATCACAAATAAATTTGTGATAACTGATACTGCCTCGACGTAGAAAACCTGTCATTTTATATTATAGTAAGTGTGTTGCTGTGTTTAAGAAAAGTATTGGGTTAGATTAATATATGTCAGCCACAACGACATCTTGAGTGATATTGTGAAAGTTTATTTTTACTATTTCTTAACTGAACAGTGATTTAAATCACACAACACAAGCTAATTTTAACATTGTTTAATTAAATTAAAACTGTGATGTAGCTCATACATCTTTACCTTGGTAATGTAAAGACAGCATATTCTTCACACATGTACAAAGTTTGCTGCATTCCTGCTTGTATTATGTAAAATGACTCACCCACTCAATGGTTAATTCCTTTTTTTGTCTTTTACAGGTTTCAGGTGCAGTGTGAAGCACAAATTAATATGTATTATAGTCACTTGAATATCTTTCTTCTAGTTAAAGTGATTTCTTTTTCTTGTGGTTTACTTGAAGTTTGATTACTGCCATATTACATCCAGTTTTTTCTTTCACCATAATGTGAATCTTATTTGACCTCAAACACACAGAAATGTACTTCATTGTGAACCAATCTCCCTGCGCGGGATTAGCCGAGCGGTCTAAGCCGCTGTTGTCATGGACTGTGCGGCTGGTCCCGGCAGAGGTTAGAGTCCTCCCTCGTGTGTGTGTGTGTGTGTGTGTGTGTGTGTGTGTGTGTGTGTGTGTGTGTAAGATTTATGTAATGCTTACATATAATCATCATCAGAAATTATATCGTAATGTGTTCTGCCCCCAAAACTCTTGTTTCTAATGACCTTGATGTCAACAGAACTTTAAATCTTAATCTTTGTTCCTTTTACCAGAATTATTGGTCCAGCCATCTTTCTTGATTATCACACATTTCTTCTTGCACGTTTAAGCATGATGTCCATCAGATTGTTTGAAATTGAGGCCACATCCAGTCTTGTAATATATTCCTTCCATTTATTTTGTATAATTATTGCTTTATTAAGATAAAATATCTAGTTCTCTTGTTTCCTTCTGATGTCTTTTCTTCTGTGTCAGGTAAGGCATAGCCTACTATTAATAAACCTTTCTGTGGTTTCTTCTCATCTGGCCTATTATCTAGTTTGTGTTAAACACTCGCTCCCAAGCAGCTGTGTTGGCCCTGCCATTATTTTGTAGAATTTAAGTTATCCGTCTCATTTGTTGCCCTGGAAGCTACTTTAAATTGCTCCATATAGAATGTGAAATATTTGTAACTTTGTAATTATGTGATTTAGGTAATGTAACAAAGTACGAGGGGATGCTGAAAAGTAATGCTCAAAGCTTTTTAAGTAAAATAAAAATTAACATTCCACATCTTTATTCTTCATTTCCATATACTTACTTCTCAATTAAATCACCCTGGTAATGAACATATTTCTCACAATCAGACACCAATTTCTTGTTACCATTACTGTAAAATGGTTGAATTTGTTGACGAGCCACAACCTCACCTGCTCGCACCGCTTCAGCGCTATCAAAGTGACGTCCTTGAAGATATTCTTTAGTTTTGGAAGCAGAGGAAAATCAGATGGGCCTACGACATTCAATTGTTGCAGATGCCACAGCACTAATTTTGTTTCCTAAGCACTGTCAGTTAAGTTAAACATTGCCATGTTACATGGCTGCAGTTTAGAGCCCTTTAGGGGCAGAGGCTGCAGATACAGAGAATAAAAATGTAGAATATTATTAATGCTTGTTTCATTTACAAATCTTTAAGAGTTTTCACATTAAAAAATTGGAGGTATTACTTTTCAGCACACCCTTGTAAATGAACTTCTTGACCTGTTCTGTTCTGAGTCATCAGTAGGCAAATATGAATAAATGACTGAAAATGTGGTGTAGATGAATCCTTGTACAGAGCCATCACACACCGCCCTGGGCAACAACACGGTGCTGGCACTGCAGCTCTGTGGGGGTCAGGTGTTTTTGAGTTGAGTGGATGAGGGGAGAAAGGTGGTGGAGAATGAGATGGTGGACTGAGGAAGTGTGGTTGATTGTTGACAGGAGAGGCAGCACACTGTGGCCAAGAACAGAGTGAGTGCAACTACAAGGGTTTTGACAAGCTGTGCCGTCTGGATCCTTCCCAACAACACTGGCTTGTCGTAGTTATGTAGGTGGGAATTGTTTATTCAACACATCCATCAGTCCCTAACCCTCTTTGATTCAATCTCCACTGGGCATTGTCATGTATCCACTACCACCCATGGCCTGGGACCATCATGCCCTCACACCCACCTCTCCTCAGTCTCCTCCTTCCTCTGTTTGCCTCCTGATCCATTCCTCTGTGTCATTGTGTGCTTCACACAACTCTCTCTGCTTGCACCCAGAATGAGCTCCCTAGTACCACACTCATACCCTGTCCACTGTTTCTCCCTGCCAGTTGTTGGCAACCCTTACCTCTCTGTGCCACTCTCCACCTCTGTCTTTTCAAGTGTCTGTCAGTGACTCAATGCCTCAACTTTATGTAAATAGTTAATTTCTTCATTCCATTATTTATATCCCACCAATGATGTCCAGTTACCATGTTGAATTGTTTTGTTAATAACTACCTACCTTGCTCCAGATTGACCAGCTTTTCTCTGAATGCAATCAGTTTAGTCATTGTTGCAGAGATGCTTGATTGGTATTCCTGTGCTATTTCAGTAAACTTGTGCAGCACTCATTTCAGATCTTTTTCCGTGTCTGCTAAAATCACCAACTTATTCATAAATAACATTGTGTTTAGAGTGACATGCAGTGATCACATGACATTTTGTCATTTGTAAAACCTCAAATATAGCTATCTTTAATGTGCAAATTATCACAGTACCTAAATGATGATAGTGCAGGTTGTGGAGTGTAGTTCGCTTGGTCATATGTTTTCTTGTTGAGTTCTTTTAAAACAGATGAGCTTTAAGGTGCGATTCTGAACACAACAGCAGACTGCACCGACCGGCTGCAGGCGGCACCTCTGGTTGCTATTGTTTGCAATGTGAGGTGTGCTGAACGCGGCGACAGCGTCGTCTGCCACCGTATACCTGCTTCGGCAGCAGACCGCACATCCGGTCAGGGACCAGTAGTGTTGCTGCCGCCGAACCGCATAGCGCCCAGCGACTGCTTTTACTGGCCGAAAATACCCACATTTGTGCCTGGCAAACACTTTGGTGGAGGTATATTAAACTCCTTTGCGGCTATTTTCTTACCCATAGCCGATTTCTGAAATATACCGTTATCAGACTATTTTCCGTAAGTGCCGACATCAACACTAATGAATTTACAGTTTGTGTCCACAATTGCCAGCAGAACAAATGAAAAAAAAATCTTTGTGTTTAAAAAACAGAGATCCACTTTTCTCTGGTGCCCTTATGCGAACATGTTTTCCATCTGTAAGGCCTACACAATTAGGTATATTGCATTTAAGCCAAAATTCTTCTTCAATACATCTGAAACCTGATTAAGTAGAAGGTGGCATCAACATGGGCAGCAGCCTTATTCTTAATATCTTCAAAACACTATTAACAACTTTTAATATGTAAGATGGTGATATACGATAGGCAAATGATAAAGACCGGTAACTTTTGCCTGTGGACAAGAATCTGAAACAAACAAAAACATACAGCTAATAAAATTTCCATTTACAGGTGATGACCGTAAGAAGTGGAAATTTTTAAGAGACGGTTACCAGAGGTTCAAGAGGAAAAGCAAATTAGGAACGGGCTGTGCTGTCTCAAAAAATTCAAAAACAAAGACACAAACAGCTATCGTTCCTTGACAGTGTTGCACAACACAGATCTGTAGGAACAAATTTTAAATTGACATCATCACAGACAACAATACAAGAAAGCCTAGAAGATAGTGGAGATCAAACTTGTCAACTGTACCTTTCGGCATCACAGGAAGAAGACACGGCAGAAATACCTACAATAGGAAATAGTGCTGAAACATCTGTGGTAACAAACGATGAACGTTGTGTGCCAGCACGGAAAAGAAAACACAGTAAAGTTCATAGTAATGATGATACAATATTACAAATTTGGAAAGAAAGGGACGAAATCAGGCAAAATTTACTAAAAATGTTTATGGAACACAATGATGATCATATTGACTTACTTTTTCGTCACATCAGCACAGTTGTAAGGAGTTTACCTCCAGTTTATAAGGCAGAAGCCAAAATAAAAATTAGTATGATCATTTCTGATTATGAAATAATGGCTGCACAGTGCAACACACATCAGCAGCCCTTCAACCTCTACAACTCTCTCACAGTGTCTTGGAACTGCAGCACAATCTAATAATGTATAACAGTTTGTGGACTTGCCTCAGCGTCAAATATAATTTTTCTTCTGCACTTATTGTGTTTCTTAGGCACTGTGCCATTAGGTCATTAAACTGTCTTTTATTTAAACGGCAGTATCTCCCGAAGATATTTTCGTCACCTAACAAATGTATTTTTATCAGTGCTGTGTAACTACCTTCTGCAGTTCTACTTTTATATAAAGGCATTACCAGCTTTCGTCTTTTCATGGAATGCAACAATAAAACATCATCGTCTTCCTCTTCCAAAACAGCAGTGGTGTTAACCGACATCTCGCCTCGCGCACTTGTTCCCGGCAACTGCACAGCTTGTCTGTCACTGCGTTCCGCAATGCACCAACAGCAGGCGGCATCTTTGCAATCTGTCTTCTGCAGCCGAGGTCGGTCACTGTCGCAGTGTTTGGAATCGCACCTTTAGTGTGTTGCATTAGAGTGGCAGGCTGTAAACTCCATCTCTGGTCAGAAAGAGTACGCAGCAGACTCCGTGATTTCAGCCACTCTGATTTATTGTTGTTCATGCTGCTATTGCATCAGAAGACTGTTTCCTTGCAGATCTCTATGGTAGTCCATCCTGTGCAAGTATTTTCATCTCTGCGGAGCTACTGCTACCGACAAGCATTCTAACCTGCTTATAGTAGCAAACTTTCATTTCATTTCACTCCCATATAAAGCTACGTCCCAGAGACATAGCTTCGTAACACTTTAAACTGATTTTCAGTACTAAGTATTCTCAGTTTGACTGATTGTGTGCAGAACACCTGGACACACACTTTTATATTAAATACCAGCAGATTTCTGTTTCATCTTGCTGTTACCAGTCTGATGCATTTTATGTCTTCCTTTCTTCGGTATCACCCAACTTCATTTGGCTACAGTCCATTCTTTATTTTACTTTGATTGGTAACCTCTTTAGATGATGGTGTCTACCGTGTGTAACTGATACTCTAAATCATTTGCCTTCTCTAACATAATTATGTTGTCGGCAAACACTAAAAGTTAGTATTGCTTCTCCCTGAACATCCGTTTCTTTTATTGTTTGCCCTGGTGCAGACTGAATAACAGTTAGGTGACACCCTGTCCTGTAACAGCACTGGAGGCTACATTGTCTTTTTGTATATTCATCCACATGTGACTACTCTGCAGTCACACAAGCTGTCTGGCTGTGGGTTCATTGAACCTCCTTCGTACGCCGGTAACTTGTGGGGGGAAAATGAATGATTAAATCTTTCTGCTCTAGTTCTAGTTTTGGTATTTTATGATGATGATCCTATTTCCCTACATAAGTGGGCATCAAAAAAATGTTTTCACATTTGAACAAGAAAGCCATTGATTGAAATTACATGAAAAGATCTCACCACAATAAAAAGTCTTTATTTTAATGATTGCCATCACATCTTGGGCATCATATCTCGGACACTCTTTTCCCAATTTTGCGATAATACAAAATGAGCTGCCCTTACTTACACTTTTGTGATGTCCTGTCAATCCATTGTGAAAAGTCAGCAGCACCTCAGAGCATAGTGTTTAGATTATGAGTTGTTTTGAGTTTCTAACAATAAGAAGCAACTTACTACGTGCATTTTTGGCTGAATTCTTAAATTTCTTGGTTATTTGTGTGTCTAGTAGCCACAATTCTGCATTATTAAAAATGTTTAGCGTATATTTCTGTTTCTAGCTCGGCTAGGGACTGTGAATGCTGTGCTTAGTTGCAAACTTAATTGGCGACTCTTTGCTCACAGCTCCAAGGGGAACTGGCTTCAGTCACGCAGCTTCAGGCTGTTGTCAGTGAGCATTGCTGTGTGTGTGGTAGGGGGAGGGGAGGGAGAGGAGGTTGCAACAGCCCCGGTTACTGCCCACATAAAGGATGATCCCTCACTCTTGGTCAGTGAGCAGTGATTTCAAGGTATGACAGGCAATGAAAGACTTTCCGTGGGACCATTCAAAGAGCCTCTCCAGTTCTTCTGACAAACAGGTTTCATGTGCTACCTGTAACTGATAAAGATGCTGAGCCAAATGCAGTCAATCGCTCTGTTTCAGAGGAAGTCTCTTGACCTGCAAGATGTGCCCATTTAACAGAGGGGGAGTCCAGTGGTAGGTGCATAATGCGGTCCCTTAGATTTGTAACTGTGTAGAATGGGAAGTAGTTCACTGTGCACATGGTGGAGTCATCACAGGAGTGAAGAGTCATTCTGGATGCCATGAAAAGCACAGCGATACAGCTAACTGCTGGTGGTGGCTCGTGTTCGTACTTATGATGAGTGTCACTTCGGATCAAAAGAGATTCTGTGTGGTTTCTGGTGCCAAGCTGAAGTGGTAAAGACTGTCAGTCTTGCTTGTGGGACCTAGGCAGAGTTCACCATTTGCACCACTATCATGAGGACCAATTTCAGACCTTTGGAACAGAGCCAGTTGAGTATCTGAATAGGAGACTCACATGGTTCTGTGAGCATCTGGGCAGCGTGTTCCCTGGCTAACACAACAGGGTAGTAGGATTTTGGATTTCACTTAATAGATCACTGGTACATTCTATACAGGTGGCAGCTACATGGGTAGCAGGGGCTGTGACCTGAGCTGAGTTTAGGTTAGTGTGTCTCACAATAGTACAAAAAATGCTTTGGTATGGGGCAAAAACAGAATGAGGGTAGACCAAGGAACATTTGGTACTGTGGTTGTAAATTGACATACTTACGTTGGGAAAGAACCATGGCTCCAAGCACTAATAGTGTGCTGACGCTCAAATTCTTATAGGTCCTGAAAGCTAGCTAAAGTCAGAGGTAAGTTCAGTCACAATTTCTATAAAAGGCGTAACAGTGTTCATAAACGTAGATTAAATAAAGTTGGTGGTGATGTGCTTGTTGCAATTCGACAGTTTATCTTATATTACAATAGAAGTAGCTAGTTCTTGTGAGTTAGTATTGGAAGACCTTATATTTGACAATGGGAATAAATTAATAATTGGTTTCTTTCGCCGACCCCCTGTCTTGGATGATAGTTGTTGAAAAATATGTCATTTCAAATAGATACTCCACTCTCAAAATGATAGTTGCTTAGTGACTTCACCCTCATTGTGTCCTGCTCTCTGCCAATTCACCAGTCTTTTTCTCCTCTCTCCTCCTCTCCTTATCTCCTCCCCATTTCCCCTCTTCCCTCTCTTTATCTGCTCCCCGTTTCCCCTCTCCCTTCTCTTTATCTGCTCCCCGTTTCCCCTCTCCCTTCTCTTTATCTGCTCCCCGTTTCCCCTCTCCCTTCTCTTTATCTGCTCCCCGTTTCCCCTCTCCCTTCTCTTTATCTGCTCCCCGTTTCCCCTCTGCCTTCTCTTTATCTGCTCCCCGTTTCCTCATATCTCTTCCTCTCCTCTTGTGCAATCCCCCCCACCCGTCTCCTCCTCTTGTGCACCCCCCCCACCCGTCTCCTCCTCTTGTGCACCCCCCCCACCCGTCTCCTCCTCTTGTGCACCCCCCCACCCGTCTCCTCCTCTTGTGCACCCCCCCACCCGTCTCCTCCTCTTGTGCACCCCCCCCCACCCGTCTCCTCCTCTTGTGCACCTCCCCCCACCCGTCTCCTCCTCTTGTGCACCTCCCCCCACCCGTCTCCTCCTCTTGTGCACCTCCCCCCACCCGTCTCCTCCTCTTGTGCACCCCCCCCCCCGCCCGTCTCCTCCTCTTGTGCACCCCCCCCCGCCCGTCTCCTCCTCTTGTGCACCCCCCCCCCGCCCGTCTCCTCCTCTTGTGCACCCCCCAGCCCGTCTCCTCCTCTTGTGCAGCCCCCCTGCCCGTCTCCTCCCCTTGTGCACCCCCCCCCCCCCCGCCCACCCGTCACATCCTCTTGTGCACCCCCCCCCCGTCCCACCCGTCACAACCTCTTGTGCACCCCCGCCCACCCGTCACATCCTCTTGTGCACCCCACCCCCGCCCACCCGTCACATGCTCTTGTGCACACCCCCCCGCCCACCCGTCACATGCTCTTGTGCACACCCCCCCGCCCACCCGTCACATCCTCTTGTGCACCCCCCCTGCCCACCCGTCTCCTCCTCTTGTGCACCTCCCCCCACCCGTCTCCTCCTCTTGTGCACCTCCCCCCACCCGTCTCCTCCTCTTGTGCACCTCCCCCCACCCGTCTCCTCCTCTTGTGCACCCCCCCACCCGTCTCCTCCTCTTGTGCACCCCCCCCACCCGTCTCCTCCTCTTGTGCACCCCCCCCACCCGTCTCCTCCTCTTGTGCACCTCCCCCCACCCGTCTCCTCCTCTTGTGCACCCCCCCCACCCGTCTCCTCCTCTTGTGCACCCCCCCCCCCGCCCGTCTCCTCCTCTTGTGCACCCCCCCCCCCGCCCGTCTCCTCCTCTTGTGCACCCCCCAGCCCGTCTCCTCCTCTTGTGCAGCCCCCCTGCCCGTCTCCTCCCCTTGTGCACCCCCCCCCCCCGCCCACCCGTCACATCCTCTTGTGCACCCCCCCCCGTCCCACCCGTCACAACCTCTTGTGCACCCCCCCCCCCCCCCCCGCCCACCCGTCACATCCTCTTGTGCACCCCACCCCCGCCCACCCGTCACATGCTCTTGTGCACACCCCCCCGCCCACCCGTCACATCCTCTTGTGCACCCCCCCTGCCCACCCGTCTCCTCCTCTTGTGCACCCACCCCGCCCACCCGTCTCCTCCTCTTGTGCACCCACCCCGCCCACCCGTCACATCCTCTTGTGCACCCACCCCGCCCACCCGTCACATCCTCTTGTGGCCCCGCCCACCCGTCACATCCTCTTGTGGCCCCGCCCCACCCGTCACATCCTCTTGTGGCCCCGCCCCACCCGTCACATCCTCTTGTGGCCCCGCCCCACCCGTCACATCCTCTTGTGGCCCCGCCCCACCCGTCACATCCTCTTGTGGCCCCGCCCCACCCGTCACATCCTCTTGTGGCCCCCCCCTCTCCACCTATGGTGCCCCCCCCCCCCCCCTCGGTCTATCCCGTCGCTCCACAGCCTTCCAACATTGCTCCTGGCAGACTCTTCTTACTTCCTTCTAGTTGTTGCATCTTGCCTGCTGTGCGAGGCAATGTTGGTTTCCGTCCCTCCCTCCCTCCCCCCCCCCCCATATGTACCCTACTATCCCTCCCCCATTCCCACCCCACTCTGGATTGCTGCTTCCTTTCAACACAATTGTTGTAGTCTGGCTAGAGCATCCGAATGTAGCAACCGTGTGTGTGCGTGTGTGCGTGTGTGCGTGTGTGCGTGTGTGCGTGTGTGCGTGTGTGCGTGTGTGCGTGTGTGCGTGTGTGCGTGTGTGCGTGTGTGCGTGTGTGCGTGTGTGCGTGTGTGCGTGTGTGCGTGTGTGCGTGCGTGCGTGCGTGCGTGCGTGTGTGCGTGTGTGCGTGTGTGCGTGCGTGCGTGCGTGCGTGCGTGCGTGCGTGTGTGCGCGTGTGTGCGCGTGTGTGCGCGTGTGCGCGCGTGTGTGCGCGTGTGTGCGTGTGTGCGCGCGTGTGTGCGCGTGCGCGCGCGTGCGCGCGTGTGTGCGCGTTCGTGTGTGTGTGTGTGCGCGCGCGCGTTCGTGTGTGTGTGTGTGTGTGTGTGTGCGCGCGCGCGTTCGTGTGTGTGTGTGTGTGCGCGCGCGCGCGCGTGTGTTTTTCCCTTCCTTTTTCTGAAAAAGGATTTGGCCAAAAGCTCAGTGTGTAACAGTCTTTTCATTGTGCCTGTCTGCAACTCAATGTGTCATCTGTACAGTGAATAGCAACCTATCCTTTTCATATTTGTTAATGTTGATTAGTCTTCTTGCTGAGTCCCTAGAATTTCTTGCTCCTGTTTTCTAATTTCTGCGTGTTTTAGAATGCCTCCAGCAGTTGTGGTCTCTTGTGGGTTTAGGGCTTCTGTTATAAGCTCGAACATTTTTGAAGTGGGATACCTGTATATTCACCCTATATTCCATCTTTAGTTTAATTTTCCTGCTGTTTCTATACAGATTTTCCATTTAAAGGGTTTACTTATTTCTGCAGGCCTGTTGTTGTTGCTATTTAGTGTAGTTTTCCTGTGTCATGTTGTTTTTTTATTTAGACACGATCACTGCCAAATTGTCAGCAAATGCATTTTGCATTCAGAATTTCCAATGTTTGTTCTGGAAAAAGTTATAAGTTATTAGGAGGTGGTGGTGGTGGTGGTGGTGGTGGTGGTGGTGGTGGTGGTGGTTAGTGTTTAACGTCCCGTCGACAACGAGGTCTATAGAGACGGAGCGCAAGCTCGGGTTAGGGAAGGATTGGGAAGGAAATCGGCCTTGCCCTTTCAAAGGAACCATCCCGGCATTTGCCTGAAACGATTTAGGGTAATCACGGAAAACCTAAATCAGGATGGCCGGAGACGGGATTGAACCGTCGTCCTCCCGAATGCGAGTCCGGTGTGCTAACCACTGCGCCACCTCGCTCGGTATAAGTTATTAGGAGAGATATCAAAATGCACTAAGTTAAATAGCAAGGGATGAGATCATCATCTTCCTGAGCACCTGTACATATATTAAGAAGCTCAGATTTGATCAAGAAAGTGTACTTTTGAAGTTAGATTTTTAAAATTTTGGTAGACTTGTCTTCCTGTCCACTCTGAGCACTTCTATACTGCCACAAACAGTTGGTCTGTCGATAGTAATAGACATTCTTAAATTTTACAAAGGTGACATTTGTGTATGTACATTTTTGGATCCTTAACATTATTTTAGGTTACATATCTATTCTGTGCACAGTTGACTCGTATTGAATTCTGCCATTATTTAAAATATATTATATTTTGTGAGACTAATTATATCTTATATGTGCAATACTGTACATCACTGGAGTATAGAGAGTGTTTTTGTATAAGTACTTCAAGGTTTCTGTGTTGTGATAGCAATGTGTGAAACTGTTGCCATAGGTTAGTTAAACTGGGAGTGAGAGTTTCAACTTTCAGTGTGGCAGTATCTTCTTTGTGTTTGAGAGACCATTATTCCATTGGACTTCGTATCTAACTTAGAAAATGAACTTGTGGATTTTAAAAATAATTTTAACTATCTATCACACGATTCGTAGTGTGTCTCGGTGACTCACAAGGAGATCCTCATGTGTGGGATTGACTCTTTGAAGCAATATATATCATAATAGAGGTTAGGGTCCCAGGCATCTCAATCTGGTGGTCCGTCATTGGCAATTAATCAGTGGAAAAAAATTTGGAATTTCACATTGTCCTTCCAGAGCCTGAAGGAGCAGATAGTTTGTTGGGTTTTTATCCTGTCAGATGCTTATAATTTTTCTTTTATTTTTAAATCTTTATGGAAATTACTGTTAATCGTTTTCATTCACTTGATTGGTTTAAATGTATTTATTTATTTATTTTTTGAAATTTGTAATCATATGTCACGTAAGTTTAAAGGTTGTATTAAGTGTCTCATTTGCTCTTGCTTTCTTTTACAATCACACTTTTTATATTGGAATATTTTTATTTATCCATCATAATATTTTAATATTTGAAAATTCCAATCTATTTATACTGGTTGCGCAGTGCTGTGGAAAATGTATTTCTTGTTGCATATATAAATTATTTTTGTGGTAATTGTCGTACAAACATTTTATACATAAATTCTTGTTGCAATATGGACAAAATTATCGAGGTGAAGAATTAAATGAAAGAAGGGACTATAAATACAACAAAAATCAAGCAAAATGAGGAATAGAAAATGATTGCAATAACATGGATGAAAATATAAGATGATAAAATGGAAGAAATTAAATTGAAGTTAATACATAACATACATATTTTAGATAGCATGCACAAAGACTTCAAAAAATCTGGAAGAAAAAATATGAGCAACTTAGATAATTAATATGATGATTTAATATGGTGTAACAAAACGATTGGTGTAATCAATTTGTTTCAGTATCATAACTGCTTCACCAAACCAGATACGTGGTGTTATGTCTTACCTAGTGCGTCTTAATGTAACGTTATGAGAGTAATGGGGGCAGTTCGGTCTGTACTTGTCTTGCACTTTTCTGCCGAGTTCGCTCACATTCACGCGCAGAAATGTTGTCGTACTCCTGGTGATTGTGTCAAAATGTTTATGTCTACGGTTGGCTTGTGTTAATACTTCTGTGTGCTTGAGCAGTGCTGGGCTATAACGAGTTTAGAAAATTTTCTCTTTCCTGTTCCCATATGATCTTGGTGCACAAGAAATTGATGACTGCATTGCTTAAAAGAGGCATCTGTTCTTAACACAAGAAGTTTAATTATAAAGTTCTAGTTTCAAAATGCTTAAGAAAACACTGCCGCCCAGATTGATGTCTAATTTGAATGGAAGGTTATCGAAAAAGAGAAAGTGTTATGAAACAAGAAAAATTTAGCAAAAATTTTCCCACTAGGTGGTGCTGTGAGCTACAATGTAATGTAAATGGGTTTGGCAATAAGAGACTGATGAACTGCAATGTGACGGCTGTGATTTGAGTTGCACATTAAACCAGCTGTGCTGTGCAATGTTCAAGACAGCAGCAGCAGTTTTTAATTGCTCTGAGGCTATAAACTGCAGAAAAAGCGACAATGAAATTGGTATTTAATAGTCGTGGCATAGGACATATTCATTATGCTGTCACCATTTTCTGTCACAAGTTGAAATCAAAGAAATGGCATGTTCCACAACTGATTGGAGTGTCAGTGTCATGTTCAGAATGTATTGCACAGTGTGTGCATTCAGTTTGGCTACATTCGTAGTTGGAGCACTTAATGCAGCATCTTTCAGGTAATCCCATAGCCAAAAGTAACATGGACTTAAGATTAGGCGATCGGCATGGCCAGGTTGTAGGGAAATGACAGCGGATAATTCTAGCATTTTCAGAATCCCTCTGCAACAGCTGCTTCATTGGTTGTGCAATGTGTAGAAGAGCACCATTGTGCATAAAAATGATCTTACCCACACATCCAAGCTGTTGAAGGGTTGGAATGACATTGATGCACAAGAGACACTCATAATGTTTAGCAGTGACAGTACAGATAACAGGACCTGCAGGGCCCATCTCCTCAAAAAAAAAAAAAAAAAAAAAAAAAAAAAAAATGGCCTTACTATAAGCAAAGCTGTCAGCTCACACCACATTGTTACCTTTGCAGAATAAAGTGGTACTGATTGTGGGAGTGAATTTTCTGTTGCCCATGCCTTCAATTCTGTGTATGGATATGTTGTTGGGGATGGAAATGGGCTTCATCTGTCCACAGAATGTTAAATAGCCATTCATTGTCCACTTCCATGTGAGCAAGAAATTCTAGAGCAAACATTTGTCTTAGTGGCAGGTCAGCAAAGAAGCAACTCCTGAACATGGGTAATTTTGTGTGGATAGTGATGCAGGAGGTTTAGTGCAATTTCATGCTCCGTGGTTATAGTCACACTCAAAGTTCAGCCAATTCCCTGTGCACTGAATGTTTGCGGACCACCACTCAACCCCTCCTGCTATGCTAGTAGATACATCTTCCACTGATGTGAGATAAATTGTTTTCCTCCCTCTGCCACATCACACGTCCGGGGTGGTGGTGGTGGTGGTGGTGGTGGTGGTGGTGGTGGTGGTGGTCAGGGGGGGGGGGGGGGGGGGAATGAGTAGGATTGCTGAGAATGGTGACAAACAGAAAGCAAATGAGTGAAAAATTGTTAACAGCTTCAGAATTTATTTAACAAGTAGATTTTGTTACCTATTGGAATTGGAGAACAACAAACCTCATACAGATATAGATGGAATGTACAGTACTGAGAACCTGTCAGGTAAGTCTGGAAGTAGTCCTATTTCTAGGAAGCAGTCATGAGAGGGTTGTTGGCAAACTACTACTACTACTACTACACACACACACACACACACACACACACACACACACACACACACACACACACACACGATCGGTTCGTCATTTTTGTGAACAAAGTGGTAG
This sequence comes from Schistocerca gregaria, assembly GCF_023897955.1. Taxonomy (NCBI): domain Eukaryota; kingdom Metazoa; phylum Arthropoda; class Insecta; order Orthoptera; family Acrididae; genus Schistocerca; species Schistocerca gregaria. The sequence continues at coordinate 797,033,084 of NC_064921.1, read as the reverse complement.
TCTTAGCCATTAACGTAAAACATAGGACAAACGTGTAGAGATTTTAGCAAAGATGACAAAGTGCTGATACTTGAGGGAGTTGGAAACAGCCAGACTAAAACCATTGACTTCAGTATTAGGGGTGACCTGGAAAAGTAGAAGCAGCCACTGTGCACACAAGTGTTGCTGTTGTTAGAGGTCCTGTGATGCTATGACAGGCTGTAGATTAGCTCTGCAATGAAGTGAGTGGACACAGGCCTGCTGAGCTCCTTCGAACAGGTGCGAGATCTTATTTTGGTGCTGAACATGTGGCCAAGGTCAGAAAGGAAGCCAGGATAGTCTAGTCAAAATTTTCTGAGTTGGAAGATTTTTCTTGCTTATAAATTGTTGCTTGACTGGGAGATCTCTTCCACCACCCCTGGATCTACTGTTTTTCCAAACCAAGGCAAAAACTTAATATTGCTTAACAGATGCGAACAAAGTGCTGATTCCAGAATAGATGCATGCTCTGCTACCATGTCAACGTAGCAACATGCTCTCCCCTGCACTCCCCTACCTACATTTTAACTTGGGCGTGTTCGTCCTTCAGACAGTGGCCGATTTCAGGGGTGCACCCCCTGTGTTCCAAACCGCGACATAAATAAGCCAATGTATTTAACTAATTTCCCTGTTCTGTCTTACAGATTACCTATGATGGATGCCTACTCCTAATTCCTGACCCCTTGACTTCCTGAACAGCGCTGTTTCAATTGCTGATATATGATATGCTTCCTAAGGCCTCCACCTGAGTAGAAAAGATTAAGACAAATTACCAGATCCATTACCAGCACTGTAAGCTCTTGTGTGTCAATTCTAACTAAATTGACTGTATTCCAAATGTCCAGATGTTTTTGCTATTGGAGCTTTAAGGGAGACGACACAAATCACTCTGTGACCAATAATGCAAAATAAAATGTGTGTGACACTTCTGTAATTATCTACTACAACAATTAATCAAAAATGATGCTAGAGATCTTCTTCAATAAAATAGCTGTCCTTTTATGTATTTTATTCAACTGTCGACAACAGAAACACACCCAATAATATCTCTCTGTCATGTTGATGAAGCTGACAAATCCAAACCATGCACTTAAAGCAGCCACAGTTTTGTAAGTGTTCAAAGAAGATTCTTGTTTTGAGATAATTTAGTTTAAATTTAAATGGTTTGCTTAGCACTGATATTAGCTGTAGGTGCCATTTAATTAATTTATAAGACACATTTGACCTGTGGTAACCAGGTTCTTCTCTTCCATTGCAAATATTGTTTGCATTCATGTTCTTATTTCATATGGAAATAATTCACTCAGAAACAGAATTGGCTTTAAACCATCTTTTCTGGATCTTGCACTTGCTTCATAAATATCCTCTCCCCTTTCCCTTCCAGCCATTTTCTGACAGATGTCAGTGTTTTAATGATGCTTTGTAATTTTCAGAGGGCAGAGAGGGAAACAGCAAAAATCTGTGCCAAGGAACTGTCTGTTACCTTGCAGAAACTGATTGCTGTTGTTGAAGCGCTGAAAGAACGCAAGTGATTGGAAGATGGCTGTAATATGGTTAGTTCTTTATTATTGATATATAGTTGCAAGTTTCCATTGACCTTTCTGGTTAACAAAATACTGGCTTCAACAAATCCAGTAATCATTGTTATGTAGTTGATCCTGATAGCTTCTTTCAAGAAATAATTCATCATTGAAGAAACAATATTAAGTGACTTCTGCAGATTTCAAACAATTGGTATCCTCGACTCGGCACACTTGCTGTAACCACGAGGAAGACAAATTCTCCATTCTCAACAATGGAAATGAACTGAAAGAATACCTGCTAGTGAAAAAAAGTGTAAATTCCAGATCACTGCTACAGAATGACTTACTGAGTACTGAAATTTTGGAAGCTCTATGAGGCTCTTTATGGATGATGATGTTGCTCAGATGAGAATGGGAAATCGTGTTTTTCCATCAACTGACGCTGTAACTTAAGGTCAGCTTTCCAACACAGATACACGATAGTCAATAACAATGTGCTGTAGCTGTGTGCACTTTCGCATTTAAGTGTCAAATCGACATTCAGTTACATTGTATTGTTTCTCCAATGACAAATTATTGTTTTCTTGTGGTGTGTCACTTAAGTTCTGCATACCTCCCGAGTACAGAAATACCTTGAAAGGAAGTGTGTCCTCTGGTATGCCTCTCAATATAGGGAAAGATTTACAATGAATGTTGACTAATAAATATTTATCTGAATTTCCCCTTTTATTAAGCACTAAGAAAGTTCAATAATATGGTTTTCAGATTATAACAATTCTATTAAAATTTTAAAATTAATAAAAAATAGCAAATTTTGTTTTTTGGCTTGTAAGTGATTTCTGTTAGCATATCACAGAATGTTACTGTTTGTAGTAGAATGTTACATATCTTAGTTTCTCCTTGTTGATCTTGATTTGCTGTAATATAATTTTATATCTGGATTCATTGTGCATATAGAAATAAAAATTATCTACACATGACTTCGATGTTCATTTCCATGTTATTAATTAAAACCAGTAAAATACACTAACTTTTACAAAGGCCTGACTGTGGCAGAGTCTGACTATGCTGCCTTTGAAGAAGACTGACTGACTTGATTTGACTGAGTGCTGTGGTCACTGCCACATCACATTTAATAAAATCACATAATCATCTATTGAATTTCATTATCCTCTGATACTATTACAGTTTTAGTTGTTTAACACTTTCATGTAAACTCATAAATTTTACTTTCAAACACTGGTTGTTTGTCATATTTTAATTATATTTTTAATATGTTTTCAGATTCTGTATGTGTTCTTGATTATGTCGCAGATTACTACTACTACTACTACTACTACTACTATTCTCTCTCTCTCTCTCTCTCTCTCTCTCTCTCTCTCTCTCTCTCTCCTTTTTTTTATGTGAAAAATTGTCATGTTCCAGAGATGTACACAGGATGATAACACTGGAAAGTTTTATGGGCAGTAGATTGATTTATATTATAAAACTTGTACCTGATACAAAATTGAAAATAATGTCCTTGACAAACTGGAAATATGGATAGACAAAACAGCAGTTATTCAGAAGGTGTGAGAAAAATATACAGCTATAGAATCGAAAAGTCACAAATTAAGGTATCGGTCATTTCAGTATTTGTTGTCCCAGTGTGCCACATCCTGTCCCCCTCCCCTACCCTCAGAATATTGCACCTACAAATTCTGCATGAGGCTCTACCATAGTGTGCCTCAAGCAGAGCAAAATGTTGCATAATGACATATTATTTCTTACAAATTGGCAAAATATTTGAGGAGCCAAAGTTTATACAAAACTGCCCTTTTTGGCACCCAAAAAAGGCAAATATGCACCCCTTTAAGAGAGTGGAAGAAAAGGGGAACCAGCTGCCCCAGTCTTAATCTCACCATTCTCACCAAAAATTTTGGCATGCAGGCATGATCAAACTACTTCAACACAGAACATTCTAAATCCTTCTACCCAGTCTCTCTTTTAGTGAAACCTTCATACTTGGTATCTCCTCTCACTGCCACTGTGTATATATGTCTGTCTCACATTGTCACCTTTTGCTTCCATTGGCAGATTTTCCTGTCTGTCTCACCAACTCTCACTCTTATCACCCCTTTACCTTGTGCTTCCTTACCATTGTCTCCTGCTCTGCCACTTTCACTGTCGCTCTGTCCCACCGCCACTGCCATTGTCTTTGTCCCTTTTTTTTTTTTTTCCCATCCATTGCCACAGTCTCTTTCTCACTTACAGTCCACTGTCTTTCTTGTCAACAAACATTCTCTCCTCCCCACACGTGTCCTCGAGGATGGTCTGCTTGAGGTTTTGACACACCTAGACTGAGAAACTTGGGTGTAGGAGATGGGAAAAAATGGCAAATTGTTTTATGTGAAATTTTGCTGGTCAGGGGGCTGCAGCTGCCCCAAGCCTGTGTATGGTTTCTACTCACTCTTTTTTTTTCATTTTCTCCTCTCTGTAGCTCCCATTGCGTCTACATCCATCCATCCATTTTTCTCTTCTCCTGTCACTGACCATCTCTGTCTCATCTCTCTTTGGTTCCTACTTCTATTGTCTTCACCCTTCTCTCTTTCACTGCCCCTTTCTTTCTCTCCCATAGTCATCTCTGTGCTACACTGTTTCGGCACAAAAATGTGAATATGTTTGCATGGCAAAATTCTTGGTACGGAAGGTGGAATGAGGCAGCTGTTTCACCACATTTCTGCTAGCATCTTTGTAAGAGGAGCATAGTCACCTTTTTTGTGCTCTGTCAAGAGTATTTTGCAGCAGGGTGTGCTGCTTATATAAAACAAATTCTGTAGGTCAGTGAATGCTTGACAGTTTATTTATATACTTCAACACATTCACACACTTCAAATTAACAAATAGTATGTGTAATATAATGTTAACACATAATTGTCTCACATCCAGTGCCAGTTATCTATACTGATTTACGTAAAAATGCAAAACATTTTATATTGCAGCATAACCCCCAAACAGTGTGATGTGATTTGCAGGTATAAAGAATTTAGTATGACAGTGTTTCTTAAAATACTTTCACTAGCTGATGCCACCATGAAATAATTTCCAGGTCAAGACTGGGTAAGTGGGTACAGTTCAGAGAACACACTACACACTGTTTTTGTTTCTGTTTGTTACCTACTGCTGTCTCAATCTTTTCCAGGAAGTGATTTCCAGTTGATAGTCTTGAGAGTCCAGATGGACCACGTCGGGGGTAAAGATCTTTGCTTTGTGCAAGATCTGCACAGATAACTGCCATGAAGTGAGATGTTGTGAGGCGTTTTCCAGTTACTTTATTGTATAATATGCAGGAATTTACACTGGCCATTAGTATAACATGGAATGCCAACTTTCGCCACCACTTAACAGTTCAGTGTTCAAATGCGCCATATGACAATGCTGATCTGATAAGTCAACACCAAACTTGTTTTTATTGTAGTCCACTACACGGGCTGGCTTTGACTTCTCTCTTCCTCTCTGATCAGTGAAAGTGACCATCTCAGCAGTGTGCCTTGTACTTATCACATGCACATTTCTTTTTTCCTTCCAACACAGTGCTAACGTATTTCCTCTACTCCTGAAAATAAGTTCACCTCACTGAAGGTTCGGAGCTTTTATAGCATGAAGCAATCCCTGCCGAGATTTTCTTGTTGTTCCCACAAGAGCAGTTTTTGCAGCTTCCAGTTCTGAAGCAAATATTGGACTTGTGTAGAATCTGTCTGTAACCAAAGTGTAGCCTTTTCCTGAAAGATTTGCAAGCAATGTCTTTACCAGAGTCACTGTGTCAGACCTTTCACCCACGTAAACAGAGAAATTCCAGATGTAACCTGTGTCAGATTCGGAAACACGTACAGTTTCATACTGTATTTATTTGGTTTTTGTGGCATGTACTGTTTGAAATATCCACGACCTCGAAATTTAAACATGCCTTCATCTATTGTAATTTTTTGAGATGGCGTATATGCACCTTGCAAGTTAGCACACACATTATCTAGGAGGGGTCTCACCTTGTGCAGTGGGTCATAGCCAGTTTCTCCTTTCCTCTTAGCTAAGGAATTATCACTAATATGGAAGTTTCTCAAAACAGAAAGAAATCTGTCACGGCTCAAGATGTTTGGACAGAAATTACACAACACAACAGGGTTCTTGGACTAGTGCTCTCTTATACGTGGCCTCACACTTACACGCATATGGACTACAATTGCCAGAAACTTCCTTATTTCCATAAGTGTAACTCCTTTCCACTTTGATAATGAGCAGGTGGGTGAAAGGGAATTTGTGCTTCGTAATTTCCTGATGCATTGTTGAGCATACAGATTAGTTTGTTCCTTTATATGTTTCATCATACTGTCTGTCAGGAAATTTGAAAAAAATCCAGAAGTGCACTGTTCTGATCTAAACTGAAAACATTGCATATTCTGTATTGTCTTGAGAATAGATTGATATCTGGTGCACAATCAGTAGTCGTCCAACCCTCCTCAGAATCGGTGCGGCACGCAGGTCTCGGCTTCCCCCACGCCATCAGTCTCGCTCGTTCCTCAGGCACAATATCGATGGGATTACTTGCTGCTGAAGTGCTTGGACACCTGCTCTCCTCTTCTGAATCTATCAGAAGAGTAGTATATGCAAATAAAATCATATAGCGTACTGAGAGCTTTTTCAGTGAAAATCTGGACAAAATTATGTATGTTTTTTTGTCAGACTTCTTTACCTGAACTGCCAGAAACTTCTTCATGAACATAGTCCACATTATCATCAGAGTCATCTACAATATCTTCCTCTGACAAATCGTCACTTTCTTCTAAATCATGATATAACTTGTGAGCAATTTCTTCGTCCGTCAAGCCACACTTCGCCATGTCGACACTACTGAGACTGCGCGGGAAAAAATCGCCACTCACAAAACCCGACACATAAAAAGGGAAGCACACCCTTCCACAGCATGTCGACACCATCTAGTGACCAATACTCAAACTACAGTCCATGCAGTGCCTCCCAGACAAGCTGGAGCCGCAAGAACACACAAAGGAAGGAAGGGAAAGAACGAGAGGACGCACCCATAAACTTATGGACGCTGGACTTTTGGGCAGGCCACACATGCTCGTATTTTTACTGGCGTCAGCACGTAAGTGCTAAGAAGATTTATTGGGGGAAAGTCCTGTTTTGTGTATTTTGTTCCATGAGGTATTCCACCTAGTTGAAGACATTCTTGGAGCTTTGACGAGCAGGCAGGAGAGTCTTCTGCGTCAGCCATGCTCTCACGTCAGCCATGCTCTCACGTCAGCCATGCTCTCAAGGAAGACAAGTGACCAGAAGTTTAGATGAGTAATGTGTGTATGTTTGTATCAGGAAAAAACACTTGCTATTAGCTACCCAGAAGGTCTCCTGTAACAAAATACTGAACATATGATACGTGGTTTTATTTAAAGGTGCACCAGAGTTGCCTAGTCTTGGCTTTTGGTAAAAATTAAGTTACTTCAGAGATAAGAATATTTAACAAGTTGAAGGTTCGGAGACTGCTCCAAGCTGAAGATCACAATGAGGTAACTTAAAATATAAACGAACCCTTGCATGTGGCAACCCTGGTGTGAAATGAGCGGGAAGACAATTGAGTAATATAGGTACATCAAACTGAAAATGGGGGTAACAAGATTTAACACCAGTAAGGAAGATCTGGGCACAAAAGTTAAAAGTGTGAATACAAGAAGCCACTATTAACCAGGCAATATGGATATAGTCGGAATGTACGTTCTTCTTTCCAGAAGTACCAATTTTAATAAAGTAACAGGTGTTGGTAACAGCAATACTAACCAATACTAAAATTACTGTTCAGGATCCAATACAAACAACTGGGTCAACTGAAGATAGAGATGCAAGCAATTGGCTTTAGCCTATGATGTAATGGTTTACTCACAGATAGTCTTTACTTTAAAAACATAGATAATAAATCAGCTTTTTTAACTAATTAATGGAAAATCTCATATAAAGATGTGAAACAATTACTAACAAAGAGATAGAGGGGCTGGCCAGTACTTACCTCAGCTCAGTACAGCCGATAGAAACACAAAAAACAACCGAAAATTTAAGTTCCTAGCTTTCGGAATAAATGTTCCTTCATCAGGGAGGAGAGGGGGGAAAGAAAGGGAAGAAGGGAAAGTGGATTTAGTTACTCACAACCCAGGTTATGAAGCAACAGGGAAAGGAAAACAGGGAAGGTAGCAAGGATGGAGGCATGGTTGTCTGAGGGAAGCCAAAGATATTCTACTGCAGGTACTGTGCCAGCTTCAAACCAAAGAGGTTGCATACAGAAGTAAAGAAGTGTATAGTATAAAGATGTAGGATGGAAAGATGCATGAATGGCTAAAGAGGAAAGGGAAAGAGGAGAAGACTGAAAAGTAAATGGGAGTGAGGTTGTTTAACGTAGGTTCAGTCCAGGGGGATGGCGGGATGAAAGGATGTGCTGGAGTGCAAGTTCCCATCTCCGCAGTTCAGAGGGACTGGTGTTGGGTGGGAGAAGCCAAATGGCACGTACAGTGTAGCAGGTTCCTAGGTCCCTAGAATTATGCTGGAGGGCATGCTCCGCTACTGGGTATTGGACATCTCCTAGGCGGACAGTTCGTCTGTGTCCGTTCATACGCTCAGCCAGTTTAGTTGTTGTCATACCAATGTAAAAGGCTGTGCAGTGCAGGCATGTCAGCTGATAAATGACATGTGTAGTCTCACACGTGGCCCTGCCTTGAATTGTGTATGTTTTCCTAGTAGCGGGGCTGGAGTAGGTGGTTGTGGGGGGATGCATGGGGCAGGTTTTGCAGCGGGGTCGGTTACAGGGGTAGGAACCGCTGGGCAGAGAAGGTAGTCTGGGAATATTGCAGGGTTTAACAAGGATGTTACGGAGGTTAGGGGGACGACGAAAGGCAACTCTGGGTGGTGTGGGGAGAATTTTGTCAAGGGATGATCTCATTTCAGGGGTTGACTTGAGAAAGTCATATCCCTGGCGGAGTAATTTATTGATGTATTCGAGGCCAGGATAATACTGGGTGACAAGGGGGATGCTTCTGTGTGGTCTGAGGGTAGGAATATTGTTGTTGGACGGGGAGGAATGTATTGCTCGGGAGATCTGTTTGTGGACAAGGTCTGCAGGATAGTTGCGGGAGAGGAAAGCACTGGTCAGGTTATTGGTGTAATAGTTGAGGGATTCATCACTGGAGCAGATACGTTTGCCACGAATACCTAGGCTGTAGGGAAGGGAGCGTTTGATGTGGAATGGATGGCAGCTATCAAAGTGAAGGTACTGTTGTTTGTTGGTGGGTTTGATATGGACAGAGGTGTGGATGTGAGCTTCAAAAAGATGAAGGTCAACATCCAGGAAGGTGGCTTTGGTTTTGGAGAAGGACCAGGTGAAATTCAGATTCGAAAAGGAGTCGAGGTTATGGAGGAAATTAAGGAGTGTTTCTTCACCATGAGTCCAGACCACAAAGATGTCATCTATAAACCTATACCAGGCCAGGGGAAGCAGCTGTTGGGTCTTCAGGAAAGCCTCCTCCATGCGGCCCATGAAGAGGTTGGCATAGGATGGAGCCATCCTGGTTCCCATGGCAGTTCCCCTGATTTGTTTGTAGGTCTGGCCTTCAAAAGTGAAGTAATTATGGGTGAGGATGAAGTTGGTAAGTGTGATAAGGAATGAGGTTTTTGGAAGATCTTGGGGTGGGCGTTGGGAGAGGTAGTGCTCAAGGGCAGAGAGACCATGGGTGTGTGGGATGTTTGTGTAAAGGGATGTAGCATCTATGGTCACAAGAAAGGTTTCAAGTGGGAGAGGAGTGGGAATGGATTTGAGGCGTCCTAGGAAGTGGTTTGTGTCCTTGATGTAGGATGGGAGTCTGCAGGTGATAGGTTGGAGGTGTTGGTCTACCAGAGCTGAGATACGTTCTGTTGGGGCTTTGAAGCCTGCTACAATGGGACGGCCAGGATGGTTTTCTTTGTGGATTTTGGGTAATAGGTAGAAGGTAGGGGTACGTGGCTCAGGTGGAGTGAGTAAGTCTATGGAAGCTATTGTGAGGCCTTGTGAGGGACCTTGGATTTTTAGGATTTTCTGCAGCTCAGTCTGAATGGAGGGAATGGGATCCTGGGTAACAGCTTTGTAGGTTGAGGTGTCGGAGAGTTGACGCAGTCCTTCTGCCACATACTCCACACAGTCAAGTACCACAGTTGTGGAGCCTTTATCCGCCGGAAGGATTACAATAGAGCGGTCTGTTTTCAGCTGCTTAATGGCACGGGATTCAGCTGGGGTGATGTTGGGGGTTGTCGGGATGTTCTTCAAGAAGGACTGGGAGGCAACACTGGATGTGAGGAATTCCTGAAATGTCTGCAAGGGATGGTTTTGGGGGAGGGGAGGAGGATCCCTTTGAGAAGGCGGTCGGAACTGTTCTAAACAAGGTTCAACACTGGGTCTAGTATTTGGGGGCTGTGTTTGGGTGGTGAAGTGATATTTCCAGTTGAGGTTCCGGGTGAAAGAGAGGAGATCTTTAACCAGGGCAGTGTGGTTGAATTTAGGTGTGGGGCTAAAGGTTAAGCCTTTTGATAGAACAGATGTCTCTTGAGGAGAGAGGGATCTGGATGAGAGGCTTAGAACTGAATTGGAGTTGGTGATATGTGGCATTTGACTGTGGTTAAAGTTGAGATTTGGTCTGTGTGGTACTTGACCGTGTGGAGTATGTGGCAGAAGGACTGCGTCAACTCTCCGACACCTCAACCTACAAAGCTGTTACCCAGGATCCCATTCCCTCCATTCAGACTGAGCTGCAGAAAATCCTAAAAATCCAAGGTCCCTCACAAGGCCTCACAATAGCTTCCATAGACTTACTCACTCCACCTGAGCCACGTACCCCTACCTTCTACCTATTACCCAAAATCCACAAAGAAAACCATCCTGGCCGTCCCATTGTAGCAGGCTTCAAAGCCCCAACAGAACGTATCTCAGCTCTGGTAGACCAACACCTCCAACCTATCACCTGCAGACTCCCATCCTACATCAAGGACACAAACCACTTCCTAGAACGCCTCAAATCCATTCCCACTCCTCTCCCACTTGAAACCTTTCTTGTGACCATAGATGCTACATCCCTTTACACAAACATCCCACACACCCATGGTCTCTCTGCCCTTGAGCACTACCTCTCCCAACGCCCACCCCAAGATCTTCCAGAAACCTCATTCCTTATCACACTTACCAACTTCATCCTCACCCATAATTACTTCACTTTTGAAGGCCAGACCTACAAACAAATCAGGGGAACTGCCATGGGAACCAGGATGGCTCCATCCTATGCCAACCTCTTCATGGGCCGCATGGAGGAGGCTTTCCTGAAGACCCAACAGCTGCTTCCCCTGGCCTGGTATAGGTTTATAGATGACATCTTTGTGGTCTGGACTCATGGTGAAGAAACACTCCTTAATTTCCTCCATAACCTCGACTCCTTTTCGAATCTGAATTTCACCTGGTCCTTCTCCAAAACCAAAGCCACCTTCCTGGATGTTGACCTTCATCTTGTTGAAGCTCACATCCACACCTCTGTCCATATCAAACCCACCAACAAACAACAGTACCTTCACTTTGATAGCTGCCATCCATTCCACATCAAACGCTCCCTTCCCTACAGCCTAGGTATTCGTGGCAAACGTATCTGCTCCAGTGATGAATCCCTCAACTATTACACCAATAACCTGACCAGTGCTTTCCTCTCCCGCAACTATCCTGCAGACCTTGTCCACAAACAGATCTCCCGAGCAATACATTCCTCCCTGTCCAACAACAATATTCCTACCCTCAGACCACACAGAAGCATCCCCCTTGTCACCCAATATTATCCTGGCCTCGAATACATCAATAAATTACTCCGCCAGGGATATGACTTTCTCAAGTCAACCCCTGAAATGAGATCATCCCTTGACAAAATTCTCCCCACACCACCCAGAGTTGCCTTTCGTCGTCCCCCTAACCTCCGTAACATCCTTGTTAAACCCTGCAATATTCCCAGACTACCTTCTCTGCCCAGCAGTTCCTACCCCTGTAACCGACCCCGCTGCAAAACCTGCCCCATGCATCCCCCCACAACCACCTACTCCAGCCCCGCTACTAGGAAAACATACACAATTCAAGGCAGGGCCACGTGTGAGACTACACATGTCATTTATCAGCTGACATGCCTGCACTGCACAGCCTTTTACATTGGTATGACAACAACTAAACTGGCTGAGCGTATGAACGGACACAGACGAACTGTCCGCCTAGGAGATGTCCAATACCCAGTAGCGGAGCATGCCCTCCAGCATAATTCTAGGGACCTAGGAACCTGCTACACTGTACGTGCCATTTGGCTTCTCCCACCCAACACCAGTCCCTCTGAACTGCGGAGATGGGAACTTGCACTCCAGCACATCCTTTCATCCCGCCATCCCCCTGGACTGAACCTACGTTAAACAACCTCACTCCCATTTACTTTTCAGTCTTCTCCTCTTTCCCTTTCCTCTTTAGCCATTCATGCATCTTTCCATCCTACATCTTTATACTATACACCTCTTTACTTCTGTATGCAACCTCTTTGGTTTGAAGCTGGCACAGTACCTGCAGTAGAATATCTTTGGCTTCCCTCAGACAACCATGCCTCCATCCTTGCTACCTTCCCTGTTTTCCTTTCCCTGTTGCTTCATAACCTGGGTTGTGAGTAACTAAATCCACTTTCCCTTCTTCCCTTTCTTTCCCCTCTCTCCTCCCTGATGAAGGAACATTTATTCCGAAAGCTAGGAACTTAAATTTTCGGTTGTTTTTTGTGTTTCTATCGGCTGTACTGAGCTGAGGTAAGTACAAATCAGCTTTTTTCTGTGGTGAGGCGTCGTCATTGTAAATTGAAATAAATAAATGTGTTTTTTAAAAAAAGGCCAGACATTGTGTACAATTTTTGTCACTTGCATTAATTTAAATAATTTGTTCATTTCAATTCATTCAGCCAGAACACATTCAGTATATATATATAGCTACAGAACATTCCAATACAATGATTCTTGATATTTGTTGATACTTCTAGAATATACTTGAACCGAATATAAAAATTAAAATTCTACACTCCATATGAGTTTTGAACTTGTGACCCTCCATGCAACAGTTCAGTATCATAACCACTACGCCATGGTGCTATTCAGCTTCTTCTGTGACATTTCTCCGTCCTTAAGAGAACAGCTTCTCGGTGGTACGTCCTCCTAGACCAGGAACGAGTCATTGGTCCTGCATACTCAGACTCCTGACGACTGATTCTCACCCTGGCAGTGATCTTCTTAGAACTTATCTTCGTCACCTTTCTGATTATTGCCTATTGTTGAGCTTCGAATTTACCCTTGGTAGCAGGATCTTTATAGGGCTTCATTCGAAGGATGTGGACCGTATCTCTGACCTTTCATTGTCAGGGTCGAAATCTTCAACTTCATAAGTAACATCAGACAAGTCAATTGTATAATGTCCAAAGTAGTGCCTGAGGAGCTTCTCAGACAGACCAGCCTTCCGAACAGGAGTGAAGATCCAGACGAGGTCACCAGGCTGATAGACAACATGGCGATGGCTCGCGTCATACCTTCGGCGATCGTTTTCTTGAGCATGCAGTGTGCGGACCCGAGCCAACTGCCGAGCTTCCTCAGCTCTGGTTAACATGTGGCTGATGTAGTCGTCATCCACGTCATCAGGCTTTAACAGAAACAGTGTCCATCGTCATAGTTGCCTCACACCCATTCACCAGGAAAAATGGAGTAAATCCTGTGGTGTCTTGTCTGGCGGTGTTGTAGTCAAACGTCACAAAGGTAGTATCTTATCTCAGTTGCTATGCTCAACATTGATAGTATGTCGGCCAAGGTCTTATTAAGGCATTCAGTAAGGCCATTAGTTTGTGGGTGGTAGGCAGTCGTAGGGATGGGCTATGATCGCGCTCGAGAAACGCGCGATGCGAAGGCAATTTCTTGAGAATGTCTCGGGTACGCTCGAGAAGTTGACAGTGCTGTCCTCTCTGAGAAATTGCGCAAACCTTCAGTACACGAAGCACTGAGCCGCAGCGCTCGTACTCGTTGTACGTACGTGCACAGAAATTTTGAAATTCTATGATTGATATCAACTGTACTACCGTTATTAATGTGTACTGAAGTATTAGTATATGTCTCGTAAGAGAAAAATCATAAAATTGTTGTTTAAAACAAAACACAGAATTCGCATGAAACAGAAGCTTTATTCTTCCAAAATAAATTACCTTGTACATTCTACATGTATGCAAGTATGCATGCATGCATTATACGTAAGAGTAGTGCTATAGCCTTTTATACATAGAAACAGTGTACATGCATTTACTTACTGAAGAAAGAAAGGAAACAAAATGTGTTCAGCAGAAGGCATCTTTACATCCCATTGCTGCACTGCTGTCGATTTTTGTTTAGAAATATGATTCTATTAACCACTTGGCCTTTTAGTCAGCTGCTTTGTTTGTTTATAAGTAGTCCTCTTTTCGAAAATATTCTTTCACTGGGAACAGAAGTTGCAGGTATTGCAAGATATTTTTTTGCCACGACAGCTAGACCTGGGTAATTGTTTTCATTTTTTCCAGTAGTGTAAAGGATTATCTGTGCGCTGTAGGTACGGTTCTTGCAAATATCGTTGTACCTCCAGATCTATGCTATCACAACTGCTTCATCGAAAGAAGCCCATAAGGAACTACTGGCATTTTATATGAAATGGTACTTGTGGCTAGTGTCGTTGTGCACTCTGCAATTAGGCTTGCAACGGCATGTTTTAAATGAATGGGATTCGTAAATGGTAACGTTTTGAATCTTGGGTTGAGAGCTGTGGCAACGGCATGTACTTTGTTTGTTTCTATTAATCCTAGCGGGCTGTTTGTGAGTTGTGCAGATGTTGCTGTAGCTCTTGTGCTGTCGTTGTAGCCCACTTCTCATTGCATATGGTTAGGATTAGCAGTCTGATTATTGGAATAGCGTTTGAAAGAGAGGTATAGTTTTCACTTGTTACCACTTTAAATGGCTCCAGTACACACAAAAATTTGCCACTCGTCAGCTGTGAAGTTCTCTACACCTGAATACAAAGATGATAAACAGGCTGCAATGCATTCCTTTTGCTCCACTAGACGTTGTAGCATATAAAACGTACTGTTCCATCGGGTTTCGGTTTCCTAAATCAATTTATGAACAGGTTTTTTCATTAGATCCTGAATCTCGTGGAGTTTTTCGTTAGCATTGCAACTTGTTTTAAAATAGCTAACAATTTTTCTGGCCTTTTCCCGCGTTATGCAGAGCTTACTGTTGCTGTTCAAAAAACTTTTCACAACTAAATTGATGGTGTGTGCTAAACAAGGCACATGTTGCATATCTATGTTGCCACTGTGAATAAGTTGTACGGCTGCCGTCATGTTACTGGCATTGTCAGTTGTGATGCCTACAGCTTTGTTTCCAATGTTCCATTTTGAAATCACGTTATCTAACACCTCACTAATATTTAGCGCTGTATGCTTTTCTAGGAAACACTGTCTCGACAGCTAAAGCTTTCAGGCACCAATTAGTGTTAATGAAATGACCAGTTACAGCAGTATATGCCTCACAATTGAGTGAGGTCCAAATATCGATTGTTAAAGAAACACAAGTAGAGATTTTCATGGCCAAGTTTACAGCCTCTTTCTGTTTATGGTAATCGTCCACAGTCATGAGGAGCAACTTTTTTCAATTTGGTATCGAGTATTGTGGGTCCAACAATGAAACAAAACGTCAAAAACCAGTGTCCTCGACGATTGAAAGCGGTTGAAAATCGTCTGTTATCATGGTCACTAGTGCTTCATCTAGCTGTTGCCGTTTACTTCCCTCTATGAAGAGAAATGTAAGATTTAGAGCAGTGCTCCTGCAAGGGGATTCGTTATGCTCAACAACTAGTCCAATAAAATTACATATCGTATCGTGCAAAAGCTAGGATAGTATAGGTTTGATTTAGGAGTATGTTGTATGTTATCGGAGTACGACTAAAAAATCAATGTTTTTTAAGCGTGGTGGACTGCTTCGGACACTATCCGAACTTTTGCACAGAATTCACCTTTTGTACCATACTTACCTGGATATGTTGTCTGCCTCGCACTTTTGGAAGAATGAGCCTCTGTATCCATGAACATCGCTGTTTTATTGCTCGATAAATTGTGCAGTTTAAGATGTCTAATCATGCCCGTCGTATTTTTTGAGCATTCAATTCATAAAACAACAGCGGCACGGCGTATGTTGTCACAGCCAATTGGCGCACTGCGGCACATGCAGCCGAGCCGTTTCTCGTGAGCTTCTCGAGAATTGCTTGAGAACTAGAAGCTCAAGGAATTCTCGGTGCGCTCGAGTCACCGCGCCTCACCATCCCATCACTGGGCAGTTGTCATATGATGAGTAGTGTTGCACTGACGGTTTATCTCGGTCACAAGATTCGATTGAAAAACTTTCCCTCAATCAGTAATTAACGACTTTGGGGTGCCGTGTTTTAATACAATGTCATCCACGATGAACTTGGCTACTTTGGATGCTTCGGCAGATTTCATGGCTTTTGTAATGGCATAGCATGACAGATAATCAGTGCAAACAATAATCTGTCTATTGCCACTAGCAGACGTCGGAAGTCGTCAGAGGTGGTCAATCCCAACGTGCTGGAAAGGCGTTTCGGCTGTTGGAATTCATATGAGTCGGCCAGGTGGTTTCTGAGAAACTGCCTTTCTCCTCTGGCACTCTAGACAGTGCGTCACATAGTGACAGGCACTCCTAAATAAACTTGGCCAGAAAAATCTCTTGGAGATTCCATCGTATGTCTTATTAAATCCCAAGTGTCTGGCCTCAGGTATGTCATAGAATTTCTGTAGAACTTCTAACCGCATGTGTTTAGGAATCACTGGTAGCCACCTCTTTCCAAGCAGATCAAAGTTCTTCTTGCAAAATCCTCCATCACAGACATCGATACAATGTTTGGAAGCCGTTCAAACTTCATGCATGTAATTAGTTTTGGTGCATTGTCTCGATATACTGACACCATTTATGAAGTCATCTGCTGTCGGAACCTCCTGCAGGAGTAGGGCTTGATACATGTCCTCAGCAACACCCTTTATGAGATGTGCAACTTTATCTTCCTCCTCCATTCTAGGATCCACTATTTTACACCGCTCCAAGATGTCTTGAATGTAGGATGCTGTAGTTTCTCCTGGACGCTGTGCCCTGCGCTTTATCTTCAGCCTTGCACTTCTGTTGTTGTGGGTTGCTCAAATACTTGCACAGTTCCACCTGGAGTACTTCCCAGCATGTGAACATTTCCTCGTTGTTCTCGTACCATTGCTTGGCAGTGCCCTCCAAGTAGAAAAAGACATTAGCCAAACACATGGTGTCATCCCATTTGTTAAATTTGGCTATACGCTCATATACCTTCAGGGCCACTTGTTTGGATCTTGGCCATCGTCACCAGAGAACCCGGAAGGATGTCTCATGTGGTGGCACACAGTTGCAGTCATCATAACATCCTTTTCTTCTGCCTCCGATAGTTTGCGGTCTGTTGGATATGCCTCTAACTCTGGTTTCTCGCCACGTAAACGGCGACTCGGTTGTGGCCTGGTGGGAGCCACTGTGTCGTCGATAATGTGTGCTATCACAAGTTCCAATACCCGGCGTCTCCACCAGAATAATGTCACATACAAGAAGGTGTAATTAGATGAATGACGAACACCATCTTTACTTAACAAATGTTTACTCAGCACTTGCACATACAAGAGTGCGGAGCAAACTGCCTCCAGACAGAACACATACAGTATATATGCAGCTACAGAAGATTCCAGTACAATGATTCTTGACATCTGTGGATACTTCTAGAATGTACTTGAACTGAATATAGACATTAAAATTCTACAGTCTAGGTGAGTTTTGAACTCGTGACCCTCCATGCAATAGGGTTTAGTATCATAACCACTGCACCATAGTGCTACTCAGCTTCTTCTGCGACAATATGTCAACTGATGTGGTCCATGCTAAAGTTACTTCTGTGCCTTTTTCTTTCATTTTTGCAATAGTTCCCCATTTTTCTGTTGAGCTATATGAGTCAACTGAAAAGAGGATACTAGGACTCATAGAAGCGATATACTTAATATTATGTTTGAAATATGGATGTACACAACGATCGCAATGTAAGTGATATGTGTCTACCATCTGTTTTCTCTGTCCTGCATTCCTTTGTTTCTCGACATTCGTCTGAAGGGCCCTACGTGTTGTTCAGAGCAGTAGTAGTTTGGCAGCTGTCTGTCAGGTCACGTTCTACAAACCACTGCAAGACACCATGCTGATATCAACAGTAGAAGACGACGTGGGATTACTGAAGAATGGGATACCCAATTTACAATGACAGTGCCTTGCCACAGAAGATAACGGATTTATTATCTGTCTCAAAAATAAAAACATTAATTTCTATGAGTGAACTATGATGTCATTGATCTAAGACGACGGGCTGTATCCAATTTGTAATGTACCAAATTATTTACGAACTGTCACCTTGCATTGAAAACGTAGCTTGCTGTGGAGCCTGGAAGAGAGAAGTTGGTTCTCATGCTAGCCCAGCTGACGTTGACTACTAGGTTGGACGAGCAATGTACTAGACTAATGCTGCGTGTAATGCGTTACACTATCTCTAGTAATCAGAGGGAGTACTGTTAAATATTGATTGATATTTTTCATACGTAGTATACCGAATTCTATAGGTAATGCAGCCATACAGCTACAATTTCAAATCAATAACTTCACTACTTTCGGAGATATAAATTTTTACCAAAAACACACAATAGCTGTGCTGGGATTGTGAAACCAAGTAGGGGCTGTAATGTATTCACCTATGGTGTCAAAAGAAACTACAACCAAGAGGATAGATTGATATAATCTAATTTTCTGGAATTTTCTCTAGTTTCATTGCCACTGTTTTCTGATTTAATTAACAGTATATTGGAATATTATTCCTTATGTTTAACAGCCATAAAATAAAAAACCCATTGATAATGCCACAACTGCAGTGAAACATGTCTGGGACAAAAAACAAAATTGTATTTTGCCAAAGGTGGACCCCACCCTAAAACATATGAATTGTTAAAGCAAACACAGACAAAAGAGCTTTCACCTCAAGATGAGTATATTGGAAAATTATTATTTCATTGTATGACTGAGAGAGTGACTGGAATACGTACATAGTGAGAATGTGATACGATATGTGTGTAATAGGGGAATTAGTGAATTTATTAGTAATTTATTTTGTAGAAACTAATTGTATTTAGTTTTAATTAAATCTTATCTAATTTTGGGTTTTTAGACTAAGTTATGCTTGGTAATGTGATTGGCGGACATTAGAAATACCGCAAGTATAAAACTGCTTGAGATGACCTGATTGGCTGCCAGACGTACTATCCAATTGGAAGTCAGCATTTCCTGCATGTTTGAGTAATGCTTGGTGCCTCAGATCTATAAGTAGAGATATTTGCTCGGGAGCCGTCTTCTGGTAAACACTTATGTTAAATTGCGATGATCAAATTTGTGCCAAAATGAAGAAATGTACGCATTTGATTGGTTCCCATGTAATTGATGAAAAGCATCTACAGTTTTGAGTATATTTTTAGAAAGTTTGTGCTTTGCAGGTGATTTATTTTAGGAGATTTCGCATGTGAACACTTCAAGTAGTATATAAACTCCATGTGTCATGTTTCATAGAAATTAAGAGACATTATGGCGAGCACTTCTGTACAAGTAGACTACTGAACGAAGTAGTCGTGGGTCAGTATCGAATCAGACTAAATATCTTCTAGCTGATTTTGGGTGTGAACTTGTTACAGAGACAGTCAGTAGCATTGCGTAGTTAGTGTCAGAATATCAAATACAGACTTGATAGCAGTTTTCATAGTTTTAAAGACAATAAACCAGCTTAAAAAGAAATTTTAGACATTTTTCAAACGAGTCCTGCAAGAATCCCGAATGCCCAATAATTTAACTTTCAGATGGTACCCATGGACTGGAGCTGTGGCCTTTTGGGTGGTAGAAATTTTTATCAAAGCTACTTTCTGTCATATAAACCAGTATCTGCCATTGCAGAGTGAAGGGAGAGCAAGTCTGGAGCCTATCCAGGTAGGTGGACAGATTGTTTAAAGGATAGTGAGAAAACAACCTGCCCTGCCGCACATTCTTCAATTTACTGAATTGGTGCAAATTAACAACAGACTAAAGGATTTAGAAACGGGATTTGATGCTTTCACTGCCCAACTTCGGTAGGATGGATATGTTGGAGGCAGGATTGAACATGGGTTTCAATCATGTTTGCGCAATAGATAGGTGCTTGGAAATAGTGGAAACTAATCAGGACGATACCTTACAGTAAGTACATAATATCAATGTAGAAAATGACAAATTAGTATGGAGGATTGAGATATTAGAAAAAGAACTAACAAATACTAAAACAAAGCTACATCCTTTAAATAACAGAATATCGATGTTTTGTCTGCAATAAAGTAATGAATTAGAACCAAGGATACAAAAACCTGAATTCACGAAGGAAGGATGTATGTAGTACAGAATTGGTACACAATAACTCTACCCCCACAAAGTCTACATCTGCAGTCTCAGGAACACCAACAGTTCACAAAAACGATAATTAAAGTTCAAGCACATAGGGACTGATATGTAATAACTGTTTAGAGCTTGGAGGAGACAAGGAAAGAGGTAAAAGACTTGTTGTTAAAGAACAGGACAGTCAATTGCTTTGACTTGACCACAACACTAAACAAAGGATTAAATCACAAATTCCCCAAGTTTTCACCTTTTTGCGATATCACCCCATTTTATTACTCAAGTTATTTGAGGACTTGTTAACCCAATTCCTGGTCAGATTTTAATAAGACAAGATTTGTGATAAGTCACTTGACAGGTGATGCTGCATAGTGGTGTTGGTTAAAGCTAGAATAATTCAGAACTTACAATGATTTGTTAAGTATTGGAGTGACGGAGCCCAAAAGAAATGGAAATTAAAACTTTTAAGACTGACACCACGTAACAGTAGTTCAGGGAATGGGTATAGAGATTTTGTGGAATGGCATCTTAACAAAGCAAAATATCTAAATGATCATGTAAAAGAGGAACATTTATTAGAAGTTGTCAGTACCTGATTACCAAGGCATGTAAGTCAGACAAATTGTTAGGGAAGGACTGGGAAAAAGTGAACAACTTCTGGAATATCTAGAACACATTGACATTGGAAAGATGGCACACAGGCAGCAACACCAACAACAATAATCAACTGAGTAATGTTAACAGAGGACCTCGCCCCCCAATAGAGAGAATGCTACGAATGGAGGAAACCAGGTACACAATGGACATGATTATAAACATTCAGGGAATAGATACAGAAACAGGAAAAGTAACAGAGATTATCACAATAATGCATTTAACAATACTAGTATAACAGAGAGGGAAAACTAATTAGCGTCCGGGGAGAGGCTCGGTCCTCTGAAGCAACATAAAACGAACCTCAAACAATCTGTTGTAGCTTAATTAGATATGATTACGAGCAGTTTAACAGATATCTAATCACATGAACGAAATACACACAGAGGAATATGTGAAGCTGAAATTGACATGCATTGTAAATAACATAATTATAGAAGTTATTTTAGACTCTGGTAGTGACATATCAGTCGAGGATCACTATTACTTACAACAAAATAATTTGTTAAATGCATTCCCTCGGCTACCTGTCACAGGAATAAAGATAAAAGGGGTAACAGGTATGACAAGCAAACTATTACATGCAGAATTGTTTATCGAATTTACGTTAAACGGACACACATTTCAACAAGCAGTGTTTTTAGTGGAAATTTTAACACTTTCGCAGGTGCGTTTTTGTAGCAACTCAGCAAAGATAATATTTTTATCATCCTATTAGAATTGTGGTCAACTGACTGTATTTATTTTTTTACAACTTTATTTTTGTGATTTAGGACCAAAAACGATTGTGGTACATATATCACCACATCGCCTTTGAGGTATTAAAACTATGATGGTAAATGGACTTCCCACTTCCCTTTTCTAAGCTGTTGTGTGTTGCCATTACATGTTTAAAAAAATACTGAACAGTGTTTTCTATTTTATTTTATGTATTCTTTTACTTTACTTAAAAAATAACTTTTACCCATATTGAAGTTTATTTACCACAGTGTGAAAACACTCAATGAAACTTTATCATGCACAAAGTTATTAGCAGATACAGAACACAATAATGTATACTGCAGAAGTGAAGCAATGTGTCCCGACAACAGTAGTGATACCATGACAAATAGAAACTGATTGTTGTAGCAGTTTTCATGTGCTTGGTGCAGTGTACTACCACAAGATATATCAAGCATAGACAGAGATGGTAAAACACATCTCCAAAAGCTCTAGGATATACGTAAGTTGGTGGTAAGTATGCTTTCCAAGGACCACAAATGACAGATTAATTTTGTGATAAGTATACTTCCCAGGCCCCTTCCAGGAACGACTTTAACCATTAAAACATCATGGTTTGGTGAGATATATACTTCCCACAGTCCCGAAAGCTATATTTCACAACAGATAGAAACTGCAGCGGCTGCCACTAGATGACAACACAGTACAAAAGTGGTATCGCATTTTCCCCTACACACTGTGTAAAGAAATATATTTAGTGGGAAGTATATCCCATATGGCCCATGAAAGGGTAATATGATATGTACATATTTTTACATTTTGGGCATACACTGGTTGTCGGACAACAATAGGTCATTAAACTTCCAACATGCGATGGCACCATTCCCATATACAGGCAACAAGATGACTTGGCTGTCATTCATTTCAAGCAAAGCAACACAGGCAGATTAGGACTCGCTTTATTGACACCACATTAGAACAGAATGACAGTCACCAATTAGGAGCAGACATAATTTATAACATTCACAAAGAATCTAACCACTTATTTTTAGGTTGAAGATTGAACCACACAATCTATTTTGTTGGAACCTACTTCGTACCAGTATTGACGAAGCTATTAGTACAAATGAAATTTAAAGGTTGCTAAAATGTAATATTATAGAAATGTCTGATATCTGTTATAACAATCTGTTAGGTGTAAAAAAAAAAAACCAGACGGTAATTGTAGGTATCATGTTGGATGCTTAAACTGTGAATAGAATAGGGGGGGGGGGGGGGGGGGGAGGAGGAGAACCGACCCAATTGCTTGGAAAGTTTGAAGGAGTAAAAATACATCAGCACAATGGTTCTGATGTCGGGTTATTGGCAGATTGCCCTGCACAAAGATTCAAGAAATATAGGGCTTTCCTGTTTGAAGGAAGGTCTTACCAATTCCAAGTCATACCATTTGGCATAAATGTATCAGTGTCAGTTTTCATAAGACCTATGGATAAAGCACCGGGAAACGAGTTAGTAAGTAAAGTGTTGTTATATGTTGATGACAGTTCTAATATCCACAAAATGGGAAGTACACTTGCAAACATTGGCTGAACTTTTTAAGATGTCAGATTCCCAAGGTGTCACCATCAAATTGTCAAAATTGCAGTTTGGTTGAAAAAGAGATGAAATTCTTGGGACATGTTGTAAATACTGTTGGTAGTCAGCCATATCCTTAGACATTAGATGTAATCACAAAGTGACCAGAACCTAATAAAAGAAATTCATTGCCAATCCAGTGCTTAATGCACCACATTTGAAGTGGTTATTAAAACAGGACATGTTGTGGAGATGAGAGAGAAATTGTCATGAAGAATTTTCAAAGATAAAAAAGTGTTTACAACATGTCGGCTATTGGCTTGCCCAAATTTTGCCATTCCTTATCGTATGGCTGTGAATGCATCAGATTATGGGTTGGGCTATCACATATTCCAAGAAAATGGGACTGATCACCCGTTAGAGCAAAAACAAATGGCTTTCGCCAGCAGAGTGCTTATGAATAAAATGTTAGCAATTGTTTGGACAAAAAGTTACAGGCAACTGGTATATTTTGTGATCTATCAAAGGTATTTGATTATGTAAATTACAATATTCTTTTAAGTAAATTAGAATATTATGGTGTAACAGGAAATGTTGCAAAATGATTCAAATGTTATGTCTCTGGCAGGGAACAGTGTTACCAGAAAGAGACATGTAGGAAGCTATCAGGCATCATCCAACTAGGAACCAATTACATGTAGGGGTCCCCACAAGGTTCTGTTGTAGGGCCCTTAGTTTTTCTTGTGTATATCAATGACCTATCATCAGTAACATTACCAGATGCCAAGTTTGTTTTGTTTGCTGATAATACAAACTTTGCAATAAATAGCAAATCAAGTGTAGTCTTAGAAAGATCGTCTACTAAAATATTTGTGGACATCAATCACTGGTTCCTAGCCAATTCCTTGTCACTAAACTCTGAAAAAACACACTACATGCAGTTCAGAACTTGTAAGGCTCGTCCCACGAGTATATGCCTAATGTACAATGACAAGCACATAGAAGAAGTGTACAACATTAAATTCTTGGGATTACAGCTTGATAATAAATTAAACTGGGAGGAGCATTCCACAGAACTGCTGAAGCGTCTAAACAAATCTCTATTTTCAATATGAATTCTGTCAGGCATGGGGGATGTTGTTGTTGTGGTCTTCAGTCCTGAGACTGGTTTGATGCAGCTCTCCATGCTATTCTATCTTGTGCAAGCTTCTTCATCTCCCAATACCTACTGCAACCTACATCCTTCTGAATCTGCTTAGTGTAGTCATCTCTTGGTCTCCCTCTACGATTTTTACCCTCCACGCTGCCCTCCAATACTAAATTGGTGATCCCTTGATGCCTCAGAACATGTCCTACCAACTGATCCCTTCTTCTGCCCAAGTTGTGCCACAAACTTCTCTTCTACCCAATCCTATTCAATCCTTCCTCATTAGTTATGTTATCTACCCATCTAATCTTCAGCATTCTTCTGTAGCACCACATTTCGAAAGCTTCTATTCTCTTCTTGTCCAAACTATTTATAGTCCATGTTTCACTCCCATACATGGCTACACTCCATACAAAAACTTTCAGAAATGACTTCCGGACACTTAAATCTATACTCGATGTTAACAATTTTTTCTTCTTCAGGAGCGCTTTCCTTGCCATTGCCAGTCTACATTTTATATCCTCTCTACTTCGACCATCATCAGTTATTTTTCTCCCCAAATAGCAAAACTCCTTTCCTACTTTAAGTGTCTCATTCCCTAATCTAATTCCCTCAGCATCACCTGACTTAATTCGACTACATTCCAATATCCTCGTTTTGCTTTTGTTGATGTTCATCTTATATCTTCCTTTCAAGACACTATCCATTCCGTTCAACTGCTCTTCCAAGTCCTTTGACAGAATTACGATGTCATCGGCGAACCTCAACATTTTTATTTCTTCTCCATGGATTTTAATACCTACTCCATATATTTTTTTAGTTTCTTTCACTGCTTGCTCAATATACAAATTGAATAACATCAGGGAGAGACTACAACCCTGTCTCACTCCCTTCCCAACAACTGCCTCCCTTTCATGTCCCTCGACTCTAATAACTGCCATCTGGTTTCTGTACAAACCGTAAATAGCCCTTCGCTCCCTGTATTTCTCCCGTGCCACCTTCAGAATTTGAAAGAGAGCATTCCAGTCAACATTGTCAAAAGCCTTCTCCAGGTCCACAAATGCCAGAAACATAGGTTTGCCCTTCCTTATTCTAGCTTCTAAGGTAAGTTGTAGGAACAGTATTGCCTCATGTGTTCCAACATTTCTACGGAATCCAAACTGATCTTCACAGAGGTCGGCTTCTACTAGTTTTTCTATTCATCTGTAAAGAATTCGCGTTAGTATTTTGCAGCTGTGACTTATTATAAAAATGAAAACACTGGCATGCTATGCTTATTTTCACTCCATAATGCCATACGGGATTATTTTTTGGGGTAATTCATCAAGCCAAGCTAAAAATCCGCACACAAAAAGGTGCAATAAGAGTTACATTGGTGTGAACTCAAGAACATCCTGCAGAGGCCTGTTTAGGGTACTAAGGATACTAACTACTGCTTCCCAATATATTTATTCCTTAATGAAATTTGTCATCAAAAATACCACTTTTTCAAACCAACAGCCCAATTCGTGGACTCAATATTAGAAATAAAAATGATCTGCAGAAGGATTTAAAGTCACTTATTCTTGTACAAAAAGGTGTGCATTATTCAGGAACACACATTTTCAATAACTTGCCAGCAGCCATAAAAAGCCTAACAACCAATGAAATTCAGTTCAAGAGAAGCTTAAAAAATTTATAGGTGGCCAACTCCTACACCATTGATGAATTATTACCTTAAAAAAAATTCTTTTTAAATTTAAAATTCAGTGCATTAATGTGATCTTAGTAAATGAGTGTTCAAAAATGATCCTTTCATATAGTGTTCATTAAAAAAAAAAAAAAAAAAAAAAAAAAAAAAAAAAAAAAAACTCTGGCCCACTTGGGACCTGTGGAAGGTACATCAGCTTATTTGTTTTAGTTGTAAATATGTCATGTATTATTGTTTTTTCTGACATGTTTTACATCCTGGAGGACCACCTCACTACAGATCAATTGGAACAAAAGTAAATCTAATCTAATCTAACAGAAAAGGAAATGTTATCAGAAGTGTGGGCATTCAAGAAATTTAAACATCTGCTTGTGGGATGAGAGACAGTAATACATACAGACCATAGTGCATTAACTTTTCTATTAAAGAGCAAACTTTAAATCAATAGGCTAACACAATGTGCTCCCTTTCTACAGGAATTTCACTTAAGTATTAAATACATAAAAGGAAAAGATAATATAATACCCGATGCACTGTCTTCACTACCTATAGCTGTCCAGTCAAACTGAAATGTAACGGAAAAGGGCAGAATAGCTGTGTATTTTCTAAAAGTAAATGCATAAGAAAGATATATGCAATTTTTGTAAAAAATTGGAAAGTGAACAATGCAAGGATAGACACGGTTATATATTGATGGTTTATGCCAAAGACACACTGATTCAAAGGACAATTCGAAATTCTACAAAGGAATACTGTTTCGTAGGAAACAACTCGCACAGATGGTTACTATGCACCCCTCAAAATAGCATTAACCATTGTCCCACATAAGCCATGGGGCGTACTGGTTGTAAACTTTTATCGTTCACTGCCCAGAGGCCAGGCGGGAATGACAAGTATGTGTAGTGTTGGAATGCTGGACTAAACCAATAATATTCTATCTGTTGGGGGAGGCAGCATCTCATAATTTTATAACGAAAGTAAGAGATCATCTGTCAGATAGTGGGAAACCGATTTTAGCCAGGCAGTTTAAAGAATTCGTGGCGTGAGAAAGTGTGAACCATACATTAATTTACAAATATCATCTGCAAAGTAACCCAGCAGAATGGGTCATGCACTAGTTGGGCATGCTTTTTCAGACTTATTGCATGGTTTGATATTCAAAATTAACAGATACGGTGAAATAGTTTGAAAAGGTACTAAATGAATTGCCATATTCAGTTACAAAGGTTTCTGCAATGGTTATAGTAGAACAAACAGAAGGAAAATCCATACTAAAGCATGTTGAATGACCACAGGAAGATGTTGGTGCACAGGAGTCACAAAGCAATAATGTGAGTGATTTGTAATGAGAGAGTCTGACAGAATGAAAAAGAGATAGTAGAAAGATACAGCCATACAGTACAAGGTGGGCGATTTGGTTTTGATTTGGAGTTGCAAAAGAGTGAAAAATATAAGCAAATTTCACACTTTAAATGAGGGGCCACCCATAATAACTAATGTGCCGCACCAAAAAACAGTCATTTTAACTGAGCCGGAGACAGGGAAGGACAAAGGTATGTACATTGTTCAAGACTTAAAACCATTCATCAATGAATAAGAGAAGGATAATAACAATACAAATGGTCTCAAAAGTCTAGTGTAATTAGCAGATTGTATAACCTCAGAAATTTGTTAATCAGTGCAGAAGGTATTCACTATTTAGCCGAATCCATAGATTGGGAAAGGTTATAAATGCTATGAGGTTGTATACTGTGAAAGCTTTAGAAGAAAGATAGACATGAGGGAGAGAGAATCTGCGACGTAAGCATGATCGTAGAGCTAAGAAGTAGCAATAGGATTTGAAGCGAGGCTCTGAAAAATAGGCAGCACAAGGTATGTGCTTACATTATTAAAGGTGTTAATGTCGTTGTTTGGAAGCAACTTTCAAATGCTATGCTGTGGTGTGTTGTGCTGTGTTGTGTTGTGTTTGGGAGTGAACAAATCAAACTGAAGTCTGGTTTAAAAGGATGAGTGAATCCAAAAGGTGTTGATCCAGTATAGGTTGGCATGTACATGGAGACTAAAATTTCTGAAAAAGAGGCTGTCCATGGTGTAGAAAATGTTTGAATCTGTCACCCTTGCAGGAAGAGTACAAAAGATGTATGTAGTACATGGAATGCGAAAGGAATTGTAAAAATTGTGAGTGTATACAACTTTAACCTTTCTTTGATCTCTGATCGCTGATCTATAGAAGTCTTCTCTTAAATGGCCAGATAGTATGGAATATTAAACTAGACCTATTACTGGCTCACCTGGAATAAAATTTTGTGATTTAGAAGGGATTGTTTTACTCTTTCTTGAATGCTGGGGGAGGATTCTATCTTTTTTATGGGAAAGTAAATGTAGCTTGAATAACACAGGTCTGCAAAAAAATATTTTTTGAAAGTTGTTTGAAATTTGATAACTGACTTTTATGTACTTTTCAGTGCTGATTTCAAAAATGCAATCCATTTTTTTTCTGTCATGTCAGGTTTTGTCACAAAAAAGGGAGTATTTTTGTGTATAATAAGAAAATTTAAGCAACTTATCACATTTTTTCCAACATTATAAAATTTTACTTATAAATCATGTTCTAAACTACATTTCCAGTGCACTTCCATTTCTCTTTAAGCTCACAAGTCCTTATTATAACACTTTCACTTTCTGCCGAAGCTTCTTTTATTGCATTTCTGCTATCATGTTGATGTTCCATCTTCCTTGATATCTTCTTTCCATTTCTTTGATGTCTTGGTGGAATCTTTCGCCCTGCTTTTCACTTACATCACCAAGGCTTTGCAGGGAAGTAGTCAAGATGTGTGTGGAGAAAATGAACTTAAATGCTCATGTTACAGCCCAGCTTCTTAAAGTTGTCAAGCATGTCTGGGACGATTATCTTGTAGTTCGGATCTCTTTTGTTTCCTAGGAAGCTGTTAACAGCTAATTTAAAAGTTGTCCATGTTGCCTTTTGTTTTGTTTCCATTTTGTCCACAAAGTTGGGATCTGGCATTAGTTTTCTAATGTCTGGTCCGACAAAGATTCCTTCCTTTAGCTTTGCCTCGGATAAACCAGGAAACTGTCCACAAAGATATCTGAAACATTCCCTCTTCTTTTGGCAATGCCTTAAATTGTTTCGTCAGCCCCAACTTGAAATGGTTGAAGTAACACCTTGTTAGGAATTATGATCCACAAGGCTTTTCCTCTCAACATTTTTAACCCCTACCTGTAAGGTAGGGCCAAGCTTTTTTTAATTAGTGTTTCTTTCTGTCTCTAGTGACCCATTCACAGAGAAAGCAAGGGAACTTTGTATAGCCACTTTGTTGAACAAGCAGCATAGAAATCACTTTTAAATCACCACATAGTGTCCATTTGCGGTATGAATAGGAGAATTTGCTTAAAACCAGCTCAAGGTTTTCGTGACATTCTTTTAAGTGAATTGAGTGCTCAACTGGTATACAAGCATACTTATTGCCATTGTATAGAAGTACTGCTGTAAGGCTTCTTTTTGAAGAATCAATAAAAAGTCTCCACTCACCATGAACATATTCTATTTTGAAACGTGCCATAAGTCCAGGAACGTTCCCTGCCGCAAAACACCAGGTCATCTCCTTAAGAGAAGAAAGATAAAAAACTCCTTTTCCTTCGATCGATACCAAGAAAAGGATGTACCCGGAGCCATCATATGTTTATCTTTCAATCTAGATCCTAACACCTCCGCCAATTCTTTAGAAAGGCCTAGGTCTCTAACTAAATCCGTCAGTTCAGATTGTTGACGTGCAAACTGCCTATGTAGCCTTTCACCTTTAATTTTGGTCCTATTTTAGCACTTGCTGCATTTTAGTGACACTTGTCAGTTGTTGTTTCCATTCAGGCGCTAAAGACTACACTGTTGAGCGCCCATATCCACCATATCCATCCATCCATCCATCCATCCTTCAGTTCAGATTGTGAGAATGGAATTGGATCGGTTGTGCCAGGATCGTAGCAATCTCTGTCTTCTTCACTATAACCTTGCTGAGCCAATGGATCGTGATCCTCTATATCATCTAAAGAATCTGGAGGACTTCAGGTCCATGAGGAACAGGGA
Organism: Schistocerca gregaria; assembly: GCF_023897955.1. Taxonomy (NCBI): domain Eukaryota; kingdom Metazoa; phylum Arthropoda; class Insecta; order Orthoptera; family Acrididae; genus Schistocerca; species Schistocerca gregaria. Next base: position 797,003,001 of record NC_064921.1, on the reverse strand, counting down.
GAATGGTTGATTGAATGCTAGGGTAAGAAATATCCTTTTTGTTTTCCAAATTGAAACCTCGTACATTGCAAGAACAAAAATAGCAGTCATCACTATGATTTTTGGGCTCCCTCAAAAATACTAGTATTCCAAAACGTAAGGACTACTTTTTACGTTGAAACCATTGCCTCAGTTCTTCGACACACACAGAACAAACTTTGTGTGGGGCCCAAGGCTTATCTTGATCACCTAACTTTATACCAAAACAGGCGAAATATACTTTTTCAACAAAATCGGAAATGTTTCTTTGTTGCTTTTTAATGGTATAGTTACCTCAAATGTAGCAGAAGCAATTTGGCCTCCAGTAGCCATTGTTCGTAAAACAACTTCACAACACAAGAAAACAGTAACTACTTTAAAGCACTAGTAACAACAACATGTGAACAGCACAGTGTGAAGAAGTACTGTGAACTGAAGGACAATAGCAGAAGCTCACTGTCTGGTGATAGCGGGGGAAGGGGCAATGCAACAGACAGGCACTGACATGAAAATACTGCTGGTTTCTCCTAATTACTCTTTCTTTTATGTATATCTAGTATAAAAATGGCTAAATAACAGTTTATGGAGATCCTAAAAACAAAAATTCAAACTCACTAGAGTGCTGAAACATCGAAAAAAGTTAAAACTAGACAAGCAGTTTCTGAAATAACTGTATGTGATGGAATTTTTTCACTATTTTCCGCCAAATCAGCATTGAAAACACTATAAAAATCACTTAATAAATTTGAAACAATTTTTATCTCGCAGACCTGTGTAATTGTTGTGGGAAAAGGCATTACACATTGTACATTTTTTATGGTATGGGTTCCATGAGTTTTTGTTTGGTAAGGATAGTTGTACTTTGTTATTAAGTAGAATCCATTCCCATTCTGCAGAAATGAGCAGCTGTCTCAGAAATCTTTGAATAAGCAGGTGTATGATTTAGTACAATAGTCTCAAATTTCGTTATTCTCTCCAGAAATCAAACTAGGTAACTACTCTGTACTTTCCGTCAGCATTCCATAGTAAGGGGTAAGGATCACTTTCCAGGGCCTGGAGTGGTGAAGGGCTGATGGTGTCCATTCTGTAGAATCGACGATCTCCACTATTTTCCCAGGAGGGTAGTCCGGGGTGGGGAATGGGGAGAGTATAGTTTTTGGGGTCTGTCTTCTGTCCTTCTTCAGTCCTTGCTCAGTTAGTTCTTCCTTTTCCTTTCTGCCTTCCCCTATTGAGGTATGGGTCCTATCCTCCCTCTATCCACATGCAGTATTTCCACCACGTGAAGCCTTCTATATATTTGGTCTATAAAACTTGTTATAACAATGTTAACCCAAGGTGGTGCAGCCCTAGAAGATTTCTGACCCGAGTAGTGTAAACATTAGTTGGTAACTATTGGGTGTTACTCAGTACTGTAATAAGATTTGAAAACATATTTTCATTAATTGTGTGCGATAATAAATTTGAACAGTATGTTACCAAACATTATAGTATATGGAATTTCCATGTTTGATGGGATAAACAAGCAGTTCATTTTGTTTTATTTTATCACATATCTGCTATCTAATTTCAAAATGTGATGGTAGATAAACTCGCAGACTCGTATACGTGTCGTTGTTGTTGTGGTCTTCAGTCCTGAGACTGGTTTGATGCAGCTCTCCATGCTAATATATCCTGTGCAAGCTCCTTCATCTCCCAGTACCTACTGCAACCTACATTCTTCTGAATCAGCTTAGTTTATTCATCTCTTGGTCTCCCTCTACGATTTTTTCCCCTCCACGCTGCCCCCCAGTGCTAAATTTGTGATCCCTTGATGCCTCAGGACATGTCCTACCAACCGATCCTTTCTTCTAGTCAAGTTGTGCCACAAACTCCTCTTCTCCCCAATCCTATTCAATACCTCCTCATTAGTTACGTGATCTACCCACCTAATCTTCAACATTCTTCTGTAGCACCACATTTCGAAAGCTTCTATTCTCTTCTTGTCCAAACTATTTATTGTCCATGTTTCACTTCCATACAAATACTTTCAGAAACGACTTCCTGACATTTAAATCTATGCTCGATGTTAACAAATTTTTCTTCTTCAGAAACGCTTTCCTTGCCATTGCCAGCCTACATTTTATATGCTCTCTACTTCGACCATCATCAGTTATTTTGCTCCCCAAGTAGCAAAACTCCTTTACTACTTTAAGTGACACATTTTCTAATCTAATTCCCTCAGCATCACCCGACTTAATTCGACTACATTCCATTATCCTCGTTTTACTTTTGTTGATGTTCATCTTATATCCTCTTTTCAAGACACTGTCCATTCGGTTCAAGTCCTTTGCTGTCTCTGACAGAGTTACAATGTCATCGGCGAACCTCAAAGTTTTTATTTCTTCTCCCTGGATTTTAATACCTACTCCAAATTTTTCTTTTCTTTCCTTTACTGCTTGCTCAATATACAGATTGAATAACATCGGGGAGAGGCTACAACCCTGTCTCACTCTCTTCCCAAACTGCTTCCCTTTCATGTCCCTCGACTCTTATAACTGCCATCTGGTTTCTGGACAAATTGTAAATAGGCTTTCGCTCCCTGTATTTTACCCCTGCCACCTTTAGAATTTGAAAGAGAGTATTCCAGTCAACATTGTCAAGAGCTTTCTTTAAGTCTACAAATGCTAGAAACGTAGGTTTGCCTTCCCTTAATCTTTCTTCTAAGATAAGTCGTAAGGTCAGTATTGCCTCATGTGTTCCAACATCTCTACGGAATCCAAACTGATTTTCCCCGAGGTCGGCTTCTACCAGTTTCTCCATTCGTCTGTAAGGAATTCGTGTTTGTCTTTTGCAGCTGTAGCTTATTAAACTGATAGTTAGGTAATTTTCACATCTGTCCACACCTGCTTTCTTTGGGATTGGAATTATTATATTCTTCTTGAAGTCTGAGGATATTTCGCCTGTCTCGTACATCTTGCTCACCAGATGGTAGAGTTTTGTAAGAACTGGCTCTCCCACGGCCATCAGTAGTTCTAATGGAATGTTGTCTACTCCGGGGGCCTTGTTTCGACTCAGGTCTTTCAGTGCTCTGTCAAACTCTTCACGCAGTATTGTATCTCCCATTTCATCTTCATCTACATCCTCTTCCATTTCCCTTCTTTGCTTAGAACAGGGATTCCTTCTGAGCTCTTGATATTCATGCAAGTGGTTCTCTTTTCTCCAAAGGTCTCTTTAATTTTCCTGTAGGCTGTATCGATCTTACCCCTAGTGAGATAAGCCTCTACATCCTTACATTTGTCCTCTAGCCTTGCCTGCTTAGCCATTTTGCACTTCCTGTCTATTTTTGAGACATTTGTATTCCTTTTTGACCGCTTCATTTTCTGCATTTTTATATTTTCTCCTTCCATCAATTAAATTCAATATTTCTTCTGTTACCCAAGTATTTCCACTAGCCCTCGTCTTTTTACCTACTTGATCTTCTGCTGCTTTCACTACTTCATCCCTCACAGCTACCCGTTCTTCTTCTACTGTATTTCTTTCCCTTATTCCTGTCAATTGTTCCCTTATGCTGTCCCTGAAACTCTGTACAACCTCTGGTTAAGCCGGGTTATCCAAGTCCCGTCTCCTTAAATTCCCACCTTTTTGCAATTTCTTCAGTTTTAATCTACAGTTCATAACCAATAGATTGTGGTCAGAGTCCATATCTGCCCCTGGAAATGTCTTACAATTTAAAATCTGGTTCCTAAATCTCTGTCTTACCATTATATAATCTATCTGATACCTTTTAGTATTTCTAGGATTCTTCCATGTATACAACCTTCTTTTATGATTCTTGAACCAAGTGTTAGCTATGATTAAGTTATGCTGTGAGCAAAATTCTACCAGACAGCTTCCTCTTTCATTTCTTACCCCCAATCCATATTCACCCACTATGTTTCTTTCTCTCCCTTTTCCTACTGTTGAATTCCAGTCACCCACGACTATTAAATTTTCGTCTCCCTTCACTACCGGAATAATTTCTTTTATATCATCATACATTTCTTCTATTTCTTCGTTATCTGCAGAGCTAGTTGGCATATAAACTTGTACTACTGTAGTAGGCATGGGCTTCGTGTCTATCTTGGCCACTATAATACGTTCACTATGCTGTTTGTAGTAGCTTACGTGCACTCCTATTTTTTTATTCATTATTAAACCTACTCCTGCATTACCTCTATTTGATTTTGTATTTATAACCCTGTAGTCACCTGACCAGAGGTCTTGTTCCTCCTGCCACCGAACTTCACTAATTCCCACTATAATTTCTAACCTACTTGCCCGATTAAGGGATCTGACATTCCACGCTCCGATCTGTAGAATGCCAGTTTTCTTTCTCCTGATAATGACTTCCTCCTGAGTAGTCCTTGCTCGGAGATACAAATGGAGGACTATTTTACCTCCGGAATATTTTACCCAAGAGGATGTCATCATCATTTAACCATACAGTAAAGCTGCATGCCCTCGGGGAAAAATTACGGCTGTAGTTTCCCCTTGCTTTCGGCCATTCGCAGTACCAGAACAGCAAGGCCATTTTGGTTAGTCTTACAAGGCCAAATCAGTCAGTCATCCAGACTGTTGCCCCTGCAACTACTGAAAAGGCTGCTGCCCCTGTTCAGGAACCATACGTTTGTCTGGCCTCTCAACAGATACGCCTCCGTTGTGGTTGCACCTATTGTATGGCTATCTGTATCGTTGAGGCATGCAAGCCTCCTCACCAACGGCAAGGTCCATGGTTCATGGGTGGAGGACTCATATACATATACTAGAAAATTTAGGTATATACAGGGTGTTACCAAAAGGTACGGCCAAACTTTAAGAAAACATTCCCCACACACAAATAAAGAAAAGATGTTATGTGGACATGTGTCCGGAAATGCTTAATTTCCATGTTAGAGCTCATTTTAGTTTCGGCAGTATGTACTATACTTCCTCAATTCACCGCCAGTTGGCCCAATTGAAGGAAGGTAATATTGCCTTCGGTGCTTGTGTTGACACGTGACTCATTTCTCTACAGTACCAGCATCAAGCACATCAGTACGTAGCATCAACAGGTTAGTGTTTATCACGAACGTGGTTTTGCAGTCAGTGCAATGTTTACAAATGCGGAGTTGGCAGATGCCCATTTGATGTAGGGATTAGCACGGGGCAATAGTCGTAGCGCGGTACGTGTGTATCGAGACAGATTTCCAGAACGAAGGTGTCTCGACAGGAAGACGTCCGAAGCAATTGATTGGTGTCTTAGGGAGCACGGAACATTCCAGCCTATGACTCGCGACTGGGGAAGACCTAGAACAATGAGGACACCTGCAATGGATGAGGCAATTCTTTGTGCAGTTGATGATAACCCTAATGTCAGCGTCAGAGAAGTTGCTGCTGTACAAGGTAACGTTGACCACATCACTGTATGGAGAGTGCCACGGGAGAACCAGTTGTTTCCATACCATGTACAGCGTGTGCAGGCACTATCAGCAGCTGATTGGCCTCCACGGGTACACTTCTGCAAATGGTTCATCCATCAATGTGTCAAATCTCATTTCACTGCAAATGTTCCCTTTACGGATGAGGCTTCATTCCAACGTGATCAAATTGTAAATTTTCACAATCAACATGTGTGGGCTGACGAGAATCCGCACACAATTGTGCAATCACGTCATCAACACAGATTTTCTGTGAACATTTGGGCAGGCATTGTTGGTGATGTCTTGATTGGCCCCCATGTTCTTCCACCTACGCTCAATGGAGCATGTTCTCATGATTTCATACTGGATACTCCACCTGTGCTGCTAGAACATGTGCCTTTACAAGTACGACACAACATGTGGTTCGTGCACGATGGAGCTCCTGCACATTTCAGTCGAAGTGTTCGTACGCTTCTCAACAACAGATTCGGTGACCGATGGATTGGTAGAGGCAGACCAATTCCATGGCCTCCATGCTCTCCTGACCTCAACCCTCTTGACTTTCATTTATGGGGGCATTTGAAAGCTCTTGTCTACGCAGCCCCGGTACCAAATGTAGAGACTCTTCGTGCTCGTACTGTGGACGGCTGTGATACAATATGCCATTCTCCAGGGCTGCATCAGCGCATCAGGGATTCCATGCGACGGAGGGTGGGCGCATATATCCTCACTAACGGAGGACATTTTGAACATTTCCTGTAACAAAATGTTTGAAGTCACGCTGGGTTCTGTTGCTGTTTGTTTCCATTCCATGATTAATGTGATTTGAAGAGAAGTAATAAAATGAGCTCTAACATGGAAAGTAAACGCTTCCGGACGCATGTCCACATAACATATTTTCTTTCTTTGTGTGTGAGTAATGTTTCCTGAAAGTTTGGCCGTACCTTTTTGTGATACCCTGTATAGATGTAATGGATAGCCAGAAAGATTCAACAGTCAAGTGTGAATGATTAAACTTGTAAAATTCTTCCTATCCCACGTTTGTGGTGGTGATACAGTGAACGCATGAAATTATTACATTCTTGAATAAGTAAAAAACGAGGACTGTTTTTATTCAAGGGACTATTTTCACATTGGCTTATTATAGGTAGAAACTACTTAGCAGTCACACTTGTTCATTTATAAGGGGTGGCAGGTATGAGGGTACGAGATTTTACATGTAAAGTTCCAAAATAAATAATTTAATTGAGTGGGAGTGAAATCTCAAACTAATTTAGGATATAAATAATTGAGCATTATTACTAGAATTACACACATTTTTATTATCCACAACCATAGTTCAGAACATGAAGTTTTAATTATTATGTAAGAAGATTAATTAAGAGATATGCCCTGTTTTGTGGATAGCCTTCTGCTGCGGAGCAGTGTGTCAGCAGTGCACAAGTAGCAGCAAGTGGCTTATTTAGAGTTCATATAAGTGTAGTAGTCAAGTTGAAAATTTGTTTGAGTATTCTTAGCGCACTTGTTTAGTTAAATCCGTCAAATCATTGTGTAGATTTGTAATTAGCAGGGGCAGATTTGCATTTTAATATCTGTGACGTGTAAAGTCGCGTGGTCGTCTGTCATTTGTTTATTTCTTTCAAATAGTCTTTGTACGTTACTGACAGTACAGTTAGCCTTCTGCTGCCGAGCAGTGTGTCAGCAGTGCGCAAGCAGCAGCATTACTGCATTTGCTAGGCAGCCTTGTATCTTAATAACCATTTAAATTTTTGTGTCGAATTGTTTGTGCTCTCTGTATATTAGTTCAGACGTTCTTTGCACAACAGTATTTAGCATGGATAGGGGCTGCGACTTCTGTGTTCTGATGCGGGCTGAGTTGGCATCCCTTCACTCCCAGCTTCAGCCAGTGTTGGCTTCAGTCACACAGCTTGAGGCTGTTGCCAATGGGCATCACTGTGGGGGTCCGGACGGGGGTTTGTCGTGGATGGCCACCTCGTCCCACGCATCCCCCGATCAGACTATGGTTGTGGCTGCCCAGGATACTGCCCACATTGAGGCTGTCCCTCACCTGTGGTAGAGTGGGAGGTCGTCTAGAGGTGTGGCAGGGGGCAAAAGACATTCCGGAGGGCTGAACAGAAGGCCTCTCCAGTTTGTCTGACGAACCGGTTTCAGGCTCTGTCTCCAGCTGATACTGATCTTGGGCCAGGCATGGCTCCTTGTCCTGTTCCATAGGTTGCTACTCAGTCTGCAAGATCCGGGCGATCGCAGAGGGTGGGCTTACTGGTAGTTGGGAGCTCCAACGTTAGGTGCGTAATGGGGCCCCTTAGGGATATGGCTGCAAAGGAGGGGAAGGAAACCAAAGTTCACTCCGTGTGCATGCCGGGGGGAGTCATTCCAGATGTGGAAAGGGTCCTTCCGGATGCCATGAAGACTACAGGGTGCACCCATCTGCAGGTGGTCGATCATGTTGGCACCAATGATGTGTGTTGCTATGGATCGGAGGAAATCCTCTCTGGCTTCCGGCGGCTATCTGATTTGGTGAAGACTGCCAGTCTCGCTAGCAGGATGAAGGCAGAGCGCACCATCTGCAGCATCGTCAACAGGACTGGCTGCGGACCTTTGGTATAGAGCCGAGTGGAGGGTCTGAATCAGAGGCTGAGATGGTTCAGCGACCGTGTGGGCTGCAGATTCCTCGACTTGCGCCATAGAGTGGAGGGTTTATGGGTTCTGCTGCATAGGTCAGGAGTCCACTACACACAGCAGGTGGCTACATGGGTAGCAGGGGTTGTAAGGCATGGACTGGGCGGTTTTTTAGGTTAGATGGCCTCGGGCAAGTACAGAAAGGGCAACAGCCTCAAAGAGAGCGGGGCAAAGTCAGGACATGCAGGGACCAAGCAGCAAAAGATATTATAATTGTAAACTGTTGAAGCTGCATTGGTAAAGTACCGGAACTTCAAGCGCTGATAGAAAGCACCGAAGCTGAAATCGTTATAGGTATGGAAACCTGGCTGAAGCCAGAGATAAATTCTGCCGAAATTTTTACAAAGGCACAGATGGTGTTCAGAAAGGATAGATTGCATGCAACCGGTGGTGGCCTGTTTGTCGCTGTCAGCAGTAGTTTGTCCTGTAGTGAAATAGAAGTGGATAGTTCCTGTGAGTTGTTATGAGTGGAGGCTATACTCAACAACCGAGCTAGGTTAATAATTGGTTCCTTTTACCGACCTCCCGACCCAGCAGCATTAGTGACAGAACAACTGACAGAAAATCTGGAATACATTTCACATAAATTTCCTCAGCATGTTATAGTCTTAGGTCGAGATTTCAATTTACCACATATAGACTGGGACACTCAAATGTTTAGGACAGGTGGTAGGGACAGGGAATCGAGTGACGTTACACTGAGTGCACTATCCGAAAATTACCAGGAGCAATGAAATAGAGAACCGACTCGTGGAGACAACATCTTGGACCTGCTGATAACAAACAGACCCGAACTTTTCGACTCCGTAAGTGCAGAACAGGGAATCAGTGATCATAAGGCCGTTGCAGCATCCCTGAATATGGAACTAAATAGGAATATAAAAAAAAGGGAGGAAGGTTTATCTGTTTAGCAAGAGTAATAGGAGGCAGATTTCAGACTACCTAGCAAATCAAAACGAAAATTTCTGTTCCGACACTGACAATGTTGAGTGTTTATGGATAAAGTTCAAGGCAATCGTAAAGTGCGTTTTAGACAGGTACGTGCCGAGTAAAACTGTGAGGGACGGGAAAAATCCACCGTGGTTCAACAACAAAGTTAGGAAACTACTGCGAAAGCAAAGAGTGCTTCACTCCAAGTTTAAACGCAGCCAAAACCTCTCAGACAAACAGAAGCTAAATGATGTCAAAGTTAGCGTAAGGAGGGCTATGCGTGAAGTGTTGAGTGAATTCGAAAGTAAAATTCTATGCACCGACTTGACAGAAAATCCTAGGAAGTTCTGGTCTTATGTTAAATCAGTAAGTGGATCGAAACAGTTATCCAGACACTCTGGGATGATGATGGCATTGAAACAGAGGATGACACGCTTAAAGCTGAATTACTAAACACCTTGCGTGCCACAGGGGAGTGTTATGGGACCATTGCTTTTCACAATATATATAAATCACCTAGTAGATAGTGTCGGAAGTTCCATGCGGCTTTTCGCGGATGATGCTGTAGTATATAGAGAAGTTGCAGCATTAGAAAATTGCAGCAAAATACAGGAAGATCTGCAGCGGATAGGCACTTGGTGCAGGGAGTGGCAACTGACCCTTAACATAGACAAATGTAGCGTATTGCGAATACATAGAAAGAACGATCCTTTATTGTATGATAATATGATAGCGGAACAAACACTGGTAGCAGTTACTTCTGTAAAATAACTGGGAGTATGCGTACGGAACGATTTGAAGTGGAATGATCATATAAAATTTATTGTTGGTAAGGCGAGTACCAGGTTGAGATTCATTGGGAGAGTCCTAAGAAAATGTAGTCCATCAACAAAGGAGGTGGCTTACAAAACACTCGTTCGACCTATACTTGAGTATTGCTCATCAGTGTGGGATCCGTACCAGGTCGGGTTGACAGAGGAAGTAGAGAAGATCCAAAGAAGAGCGGCGTGTTTCGTCACAGGGTTATTTGGTAAGCGTGATAGCGTTACGGAGATGTTTAGCAAACACAAGTGGCAGACTCTGCAAGAGAGGCGCTCTGCATCGCGGTGTAGCTTGCTGTCCAGGTTTCGAGAGGGTGCGTTTCTGGATGAGGTATCGAATATATTGCTTCCCCCTACTTATACCTCCCGAGGAGATCACGAATGTAAAATTTGAGAGATTCGAGCGTACACGGAGGCTTTCCGGCAGTCGTTCTTCCCGCGAACCATACGCTACTGGAACAGGAAAGGGAGGTAATGACAGTGGCACGTAAAGTGCCTTCCGCCACACACCGTTGGGTGGCTTGCGGAGTATAAATGTACACTCCTGGAAATTGAAATAAGAACACCGTGAATTCATTGCCCCAGGAAGGGGAAACTTTATTGACACATTCCTGGGGTCAGATACATCACATGACAGAACCACAGGCACATAGACACAGGCAACAGAGCATGCACAATGTCGGCACTAGTACAGTGTATATCCACCTTTCGCAGCAATGCAGGCTGCTATTCTCCCATGGAGACGATCGTAGAGATGCTGGATGTAGTCCTGTGGAACGGCTTGCCATGCCATTTCCACCTGGTGCCTCAGTTGGACCAGCGTTCGTGCTGGACGTGCAGACCGCGTGAGACGACGCTTCATCCAGTCCCAAACATGCTCAATGGGGGACAGATCCGGAGATCTTGCTGGCCAGGGTAGTTGACTTACACCTTCTAGAGCACGTTGGGTGGCACGGGATACATGCGGACGTGCATTGTCCTGTTGGAACAGCAAGTTCCCTTTCCGGTCTAGGAATGGTAGAACGATGGGTTCGATGACGGTTTGGATGTACCGTGCACTATTCAGTGTCCCCTTAACGATCACCAGAGGTGTACGGCCAGTGTAGGAGATCGCTCCCCACACCATGATGCCGGGTGTTGGCCCTGTGTGCCTCGGTCGTATGCAGTCCTGATTGTGGCGCTCACCTGCACGGCGCCAAACACGCATACGACCATCATTGGCACCAAGGCAGAAGCGACTCTCATCGCTGAAGACGACACGTCTCCATTCGCCACTCCATTCACGCCTGTCGCGACACCACTGGAGGCGGGCTGCACGATGTTGGGGTGTGAGCGGAAGACGGCCTAACGGTGTGCGGGACCGTAGCCCAGCTTCATGGAGACGGTTGCGAATGGTCCTCGCCGATACCCCAGGAGCAACAGTGTCCCTAATTTGCTGGGAAGTGGCGGTGCGGTCCCCTACGGCACTGCGTAGGATCCTACAGTCTTGGCGTGCATCCGTGCGTCGCTGCGGTCCGGTCCCAGGTCGAAGGGCACGTGCACCTTCCGCCGACCACTGGCGACAACATTGATGTACTGTGGAGACCTCACGCCCCACGTGTTGAGCAATTCGGGGGTACGTCCACCCGGCCTCCCGCATGCCCACTATACGCCCTCGCTCAAAGTCCGTCAACTGCACATACGGTTCACGTCCACGCTGTCGCGGCATGCTACCAGTGTTAAAGACTGCGATGGAGCTCCGTATGCCACGGCAAACTGGCTGACACTGACGGCGGCGGTGCACAAATGCTGCGCAGCTAGCGCCATTCGACGGCCAACACCGCGGTTCCTGGTGTGTCCGCTGTGCCGTGCGTGTGATCATTGCTTGTACAGCCCTCTCGCAGTGTCCGGAGCAAGTATGGTGGGTCTGACACACCGGTGTCAATGTGTTCTTTTTTCCATTTCCAGGAGTGTAGATGTACACTACTGGCCATTAAAATTGCTACACCACGAAGACGACGTGCTACAGACGCGAAATTTAACCAACAGGAAGAAGATGCTGCGATATGCAAATGATTAGCTTTTCAGAGCATTCACACAAGGATGGCGCCGGTGGCGACACCTACAACGTGCTGATATGAGGAAAGTTTCCAACCGATTTCTCATACACACACAGCAGTTGACCGTCGTTGCCTGATGAAACGTCGTTTTGATTCCTCGTGTAAGGAGGAGAAATGCGTACCATCACGTTTCCGACTTTGATAAAGGTCGGATTGTAGCCTATCGCGATTGCGGTTTATCGTAGCCGAATATGAAATCGGTGGGTTCAGGAGGGTAATACTGAACACCGTGCTGGATCCCAACGGCCTCGTATCACTAGCAGTCGAGATGACAGGCATCTTATCCTCATGGCTGTAACGGATAGTGCAGCCACGTCTCGATTCCTGAGGCAACAGATGGGGACGTTTTGCAAGACGACAACTATCTGCACGAACAGTTCGACGACGTTTGCAGCAGCATGGACTATCAGCTCGGACACCACGGCTGCGGTTACCCTTGATGCTGCATTACAGACAGGAGCATCTGCGATGGTGTAATCAACGACGGACCTGGGTGCACGAATAGCAAAACGTCTCTTTTTCGGATGGATCTAGGTTCTGTTTACAGGATTACGATGGTTGCATCCGTGTTTGGCGACATCGCGGTGAACGCACATTGAAAGCGTGAATTCATCATCGCCATACTGGCGTGTCACCTGGTGTGTTGGTATGGGGTTCCACTGGTTACACGTCTCGGTCACCTCTCGTTCGCATTGACGGCACTTTGAACAGTGGACGTTACATTTCAGATGTGTTATGACCCATGTCTCTACCCTTCATTCGATCCCTCGGAAAGCATACATTTCAGCAGGATAATGCACGACCGCATGTTGCAGGTCCTGTACGGGCCTTTCTGGATAAAGAAAATGTTCGACTGCTGCCCTGGCCAGCACATTCTCCAGATCTCTCACCAACTGAAAACGTCTGGTCAATGGTGGCCGAGCAACTGGCTCGTCACAATACACCAGTCACTACTCTTGATGAGCTGTGGTATCGTGTTGAAGCTGCATAGGCAGCTGTACCTGTACACGCCATCCAAGCTCTGTTTGACTCAATGCCCTGGCGTATCAAGGCCGTTATTACGGCCAAAGGTGGTTGTTCTGGGTACTGATTTCTCAGGATCTGTGCACCCAAATATTGAGTGTAAATGTAATCACATGTCAGTTCTAGTATAATATATTTGTCCAATGAATACCCGTTTATCACCTGCGTTTCTTCTTGGTGTAGCAATTTTAATGGCCAGTAGAGTAGATGTAGATATTGTTGTTTGCATGAGGTATTCCGCCTGATCTCATACCGTTCCAAGGGAGCTGCGGAAGTACTTGTAGTCTTGACGGGAAGAGGTGACACAATCTTCTGCATCAGCCACACTGTCAATGGATACCAATGGCCAGAAGTTTACATAAATAATGTATTTACAGGATGATTATTATTAAAGTTAAACTTTCAAACCGCTGTAGAAATAACACCTCTGGTCAGAATGACGTCAAGTTGCAACGGAATATTATCGGAGAAGGGGGAAAAGGTATGACAGAAGAAAAATAAATAGTTACAAAATGTAGCAATGTGGCACTGTAAGCATCTTAATTTAATAGTAGTCAACTACAAATGAAAAATGAATAATACAAAAATTCCTAAGGTGTACGTTTGTCTTTAAACAAACTGTACTACCCAGTGTGCATGGGTGTACAGGTGTTTGTTACGTAAGCTCATTCATCACGGCAAGGTCATATCACATCGGATGGGAAAACCCAGTTTTTAATTATCGTGAAGACAAAAACCGCATAAAAAGAATCAATTTAAATCAAATTGGATTATTAATTTCCGCGTGACTGGCGCAAAGCATGTTCGATATGCTGTCCGCAGTTTTCTGCAACAACTTCAGATCGAGAAACAGTAAGTTCCACAACTGACTGAAGTGCCTCCGGGGTCACGATCACAATATGTTGTGCAATGCGTGCCATCAATGCAGCCAAGTTTGCACAATCTGAACACTGAACATAACATCTTTTAGATAGCCAGAAGTTGCACGGAATAAGATCGGGTGATGGAAATGGCAAATGATAATTCTAACATTTCCGAAATGGCACTTCAGTAGCTGCTTAACTGGATTTACAATATATAATGGTGCACCATCTTGCATAGAAATGACCTCATCCACACTGTTTGAGAGCTGGAATGACGTAGTTGCGCAAAAGACACTCGTAGCGCTTACCAGTGGCAGTACAGGTAACAGGACCAGAAGCACCTGTCTCTTCGGAAAAGTATGGCGCTATGATAAATGATGCCTTAAACTCGCATCACACAGTGACGTTTTCAGGATGAAGTAGTACTGGTTGATTTGCGTGTGGATTTTCCGTTGCCCATATTCGACAATTTTGTGCATTGGCACATCCTGTCAGATGCAAGTGGGCTTCGTCTGTCCATAAAATCTTCCATGAACAATCACTGTCCACTTCCATGCGAGCAAGAAATTAGAGCAAATGTCTCTCTTGCTGGCAGGTCAACAGGAAGCAACTCGTGCGCATGGGTATTTTTGAATGGCTTGCAAAGAAGGGTGTTTTGTAGGATTATACTCACCATGCTCACAGGTATGTCCAATGTTCGGGCAATTCTTCGTGCACTACACGTTTGCACACCACCACTCGTCTCCTCCTGCATCGCTGTGGTCACTGCTTCCACTGACGTTGAATCAGTTTGTTTTCTCCCTCTACCAGGTTGCACAACAAAAGAACTTGTCTTTTCGAATTTCGAATCATTTTCTTCAGACCCACGACAGTCATCTATAATGCCACTTCCTCGGACAAAAAAGAAAAAATACCAACCAGTACCCCAAAAATTTGCCCAAAACAAGTTCCAAATTCCATGAAAAGTGAACATTTAACACTATTATTTGAATAATAACCAGTAATGGAAAGAAGAACTTTATACTTAGTAATTTATCAACTTACAAAAGAAAGATAGAGTCCTAGTAAACTCAAAATCATAGTAAATTGCAAAATCATTATAATTAAAATTAGCAAAGTAGAACCAACGATCTCAAAGAATACTTAGTGTGAGTACTCTTCGAGAATCGTGAGTAATAGCTGAGGAAAATTTGATCCATTGTCACTACGTTACGAGAGTTAGCCGAAGCCGGTCAGACTTGTTTGATTACTCGTATGTGTAGGCGCGGTTAGAATGTTTTTGAGGATTGATAATTGCGATCTACTATGACGCACTGATACGAAACATTGACTTCAGCTATAACATCGTTTCGAATTCAGATAGAGGACTACCTTATATTAGACTGAAATGAACTTTTTAATTAGATAACTCGAACTCAACTCTAGTTAGGCATTGAACAGTGATAGATAATTAACTTCATTCGTAATTGCAAATGGACTCTGAAACTTGGCAATAGCTTTAAAGCAGACAATTTATAAATCCCACCACCACCACCACCACCACCACCACCACCTGGGAAAGCTTCTTCCTCACGGCCTTGTAACAAAGTGATTGTTATTGTGAAATAAACCACCCTTTCGTACCAATTTACGCATTTGTGATTCCAAATTACAAAATTGTTTAGAGACATTAACTGTGATCTTTCGCGTGCTGCGATAATATTTGACTGAAGCGCTCGACCTTCGACCATATATAAAAATTCTTTGACGTTAAGAAGCAATCGCAATGTTATGACTTTTTAGAGATTTGAAATTACAACCAAACTATGGGGAAGTTGGTGTCGGTGGAACTGAATTGAATTTATCATTAAGATTTTAATAGCAACTGTTAATCCATCAAATATAAACGAGTTAATTACGACGAGTAGCATAATATTGGTCACAATTGATGAAGTAAATATCACGCACACGTCGAGAGTTCAGTTCAGCACTTTTTTTTGTAACGTCGTCTTTACCTAATAAGAGTATCATCGCTCTACCGACTATTGTCGAGTTTTAGACAGGGCAGATGAATACTAATCTATGAACTACCAACTAAAAAAACTGGTGACGTTACACATCGTACCAGTGCGTTTTTCAGACCCGTTGGTGTCCATAACTTATGCAGAGCAACATTCTTGTAATATAGCTTTACAAGCAGCGCTAACCTGCATTGAGACAGTCATGGCGAACGTCGCAGACGCGAAAGGAGGAAAAGCCGTGTACCTGGCGTGTTTATACTAACTTCAATGGGTAGTGCACGTGACAGGTGTTTTCACTTACATATTCTGACAGTGCCATCTATTTATCAATTTTCACGCCCTTTTTTTCCTTTCTGCGATATTTTTTCCCCCTTCCCCGATAATATTTCACTGCAATTTGATGTCATTCTGACCAGTGGTGTTATTTCTACAGCATTTTGAAAGTTTAACTTTAATTAGGATCACCCTGATAATGTGTATTCAAAAAAAGCACTTGTTTTTATTACCCAGAAAGTCTTCTGTTAACAAGATACTTATCATTTAATATCTGTTGTATTTAAAGGAGCAATAACACCTTAGAAATCGGTTTACCAAATCCAGGTTTTTAGTAAAAATTAAGTTATTCTACAGACAAGAAGAATATTTAATGAAGTCGGGGGGTTCACAGAATATTCAGAGCTGAAGACCACAATGAGGTAAACTTAAAATGTAAATGAACCTCACAAGCTATTTATTATGCATGCGTGCAGCCTTAGAAATAAAACTCAGCAGCCGCCACAGAAACGGGCTGCCTCTCAGAATTCTTTAATCTCGCCATATGAGCAGTGTGGTGACACTGTAAGGTGCAGAAGTGCAAGGAGCAGTGATTGTCAAACTGCGGCTCACCGTCTACATGTGGCCCAAGTCGATAGTTCGTGCAGCTAGCTTTTCTCAGCTGTATGTTACAATAATATGCATCTAGCAGCCAACAGCAAATTTGAAACCGTCAACTAATTTAAGAGCTTCTTAAGAGTGTAATTTTCCTGCTTGTTAATACAAGTACTTACACAGACAGTAATATTTTAAGATGTGATTTTTTTAAACTGAAAAACAAGAACTCATCTATATTCGAAACCGATAAACAATAAAGGCTTACCATTAGCTGCTGTTTTACACACACACGCACGCACGCACGCACGCACGCACGCACACACACACACACACACACACACACACACACACACACAGAAAACATAACACTTTGTCAGGTAATTATAGTCACAGCTGTGGGGTCACTACTGGTGGCAGCAATATGAAATTGAGAACAGTCAACACAAAAAGTGGTGTCATCAATCAGTACTTAACCTGCCCTTACTATAGCTACCCTATTGAGGGCTAATAACATAGTAATTAATATAGGTTACTGATAAGAATATTGGGCAAATAAAAATATTGGTTCTTGAGCAAAAAAAGTTTGACTACCACTGGTATGAGGGAAGTACTGTCACTCTTCATGAGCTGTTACAGTGCTATATGTGCTCATGATCTAATGGTAAGTGTCTCACGATGTCCATATAAAGTAAATCTTCCATAAACTATTCCGCAAACCAGCTTGTGGTCGTGTCAAAATCAGAACAGTTTATGCTCGAGAGTTTCCTCGCCCTACAGCAGCCACCAGCTACTGGCCATAGACCACCAACCGCTTAACACCAGGTACTGTCCACCAGGTGAATGTGGCGTGTGGGCTATGAGTGCCTTTATCAACTGTCATTTCTTACTTGAACATTTGCAACATATAGGTATGAAGGCAGCTGGGAACCTTTGTACTGTGTATGTGGTAAGTGCCTTTCGGTAAAACACATCAGAAAAGAATGTTTTTGTTTCAAGGAAGATTGTTCTGGCGTGAATGATCTACCATATTTAGGAAGTCTAGGTAGCAGACATACATGGTGAACTGTGACCATTTAAGCATCATGCAACATTTGCATTCAGTAGATAAGATTCAGACTTTAGGTTACGCTGTAATTCAAAGTAACAAAAATTAAAGCTGTAATTATCCGGCAAAATGGAGTTTATACAAGCATTTTACAACTTCCAAGGTAAGAAATTGTGACGAAGAAAGCTGGGATCTTTTACTTCATATCTTGTTTTGGCGTCTGCCTCCCTAAAATCATTTTTTCACTTTTTGACTAATTGCCATTAACATATATTAGTATAATCTGCATTTTCATAAAAGAGAGAGGTTGGCCCTCAGTCTTAAGGAATATACCGCCAGGTCTAATTTTGTGCTTAGTTTTATGAAGGTAATTAATTTATTGACTTATTTAGACTATTCCTAGTAAATATCCTTTGTTATAGGGTGAAATCAGTAATCGTTTCGTGATTTAAATCCTATTGTTGACTTATAAACAAATATAAATTCTGTACTAATTATAAACATTTGGGAGAGGGACCACTAGCATTCTTAAAATATTCATTTGGCTCTATTCGAAAATATATTAGCAAAGTGAGCCCTTAATTAATTCCAAAGTAATTACCAGGTTTGTCAAAAGTATTGTTTGTATAACTATATCTGTTAATTTCATCATTTAAACACATAATTCAGCCTAACCCTCGTAGTAGAAGAAACTGTTAAAAAGAAGGAATTTTTCTACATATTCAGTTAACTGAATGTTATGTTTTAATTGTAGTTCCTGTAAATTAAACTTCAGGCAATGTATAGTTTCAGTACCTATTATTGCGAGGACATATAAAGGCCCAATGTTTGGTCCCAAGTCAGTCAGTCCATGGTCGATTTTCAGACCGGAAACCTATATTGGTTAGTTTAACAACAATGTATCAACTTAACCATGAAATATGTGAAACACAAATAGGTAATGAATTAAAATAATGACAGTGTCTGTCAGTAGTGCCACAAGTACTGTATTATTCTGCAAGAACGTTGTGGTTATGTTTCTACTGCTCATGGATGTTCGATGGTAAACTGTTGTACGAGGGTCGGTCAAAAAGTAATGCCTCCCATTTTTTTTCTACCTAAAAAAATTAAGTTAAGTGAAAAATTTGAATTTGGCGCCATTCCTCAAACCTTCTTCTGCAATCCACTGCAGTAGTAACTTTCTGTGTCAACAGGTGGCAGCACAGCAGAAGTTTGTAAGATGGCCGACATCGATGTTCGTTTGAGACAGCGTTGTGTGAATTCTTGAATGCAGAAGGTGAAACGCCCATACACATTCATGAAAGACTGAAGAAGGTGTATGGTGTTGTGACAGTGGATGTCAGCACTGTTAGACGATGGGTTCGTCGTTGTAAGGAAGCTGAAGGGCAAGCGGAGCGGCAGGCCGGTGAGTGCAGTGACTCCACACAACATTCAGCAAGTTGATGACATCATTCGTGGTGACCGTCGGGTGACTGCAGATGAAGTGTGTCGCATTATTTCTCTTAGTAAAGGCAGTGTGATCACGATTATTAAACAATTGGGGTACTCAAAAGTTTGTGCACGGTGGGTTCCAAGAATGTTAACCGATCAGAATAAAGAGGCAAGGAAAACAATAGCCTCCCAACACTTGCAGCGCTTCCGTTTGGAGGGAGATGAGTTTCTGAAAAAAATTGTGACCGGGGAAGAAAAATGGGTGCATTTTTTTGAACTTCAGCGAGTTCGCCCAACAAAATCAATGGCAGATGTTCTTCTTTTGCATGACAATGCAAGACCACACACCAGTCGTCACACCTCTGACGAGATTGTCAAAATTGGATGGGAAGTTTTGCCTCATCCCCCATACAGCCCTGACCTGGCACCATCAGACTTCCATCTGTTCGGGCCACTAAAAGAAGCTCATCGTGGGATTTATTTTGAAGATGAGGAGGCCGTCAAAACATCCGTGCGTCAATGGCTTAGGAAGCAGAGCTGTGATTTTTACCGTGCTGGGATACATGCCCTTGTTCAAAGATGGACCAAAACTGTAGAGATGGGCGGAGATTACATTGAAAAATGACAAAATGATCCTCAATGTTGTGGTTTTCAACCTATGTAATTGCATTTAAATTTCCTGACAATTAAACGTAGAAAAAAAATAGGAGGCATTACTTTTTGACTGACCCTCGTAGTAGTATGCTGACATTCACCTGCAAACTGTTAATGAGTCCTATCAAAATTTAACCATTAGTGAACTGGCCATATTAACTGTGTCAAACTGAGGGGTTGTGAACAGTGAAAGTAAAGAACTGTGAAACAAAACTGTGCAACTGTCAGCTACAACATTTATAGTAGTCAGTTTTGAACATCCGCCGCCCCCCCCCCCCCACTTTTCAGCCAGTATAACAACGCAGTACATCATCACCAAGGACTATCAACGAAGAAATAAAGCAGGCGAATGTCACATTTGGTACCCCATGTGAGGAGTATTGTATTTGGGCACAATAAACTAGGACTTGTGTTCTTTGAACAGTGAACTCAAGAACAGTTTACAATACAGTGATTTTAACAAATGAAGTGCAACAGCCAATCAGCACATGGGTTTCATGGCCACTGTCTGGCAGCAGCCAGTCAGCGAGTGGGTTCTATGGAAGTAGCCATTGAGTACAGGGGCAGCCAATCAGCGCGCAGGCAGACGCAGCTGACTGGGATAAACAACATACATCACTGAGAAAATTACAACTTGCAGCAGTCGTGCGGACGATTAATCGAGATGACAACCACAGCAGCAGCAGCAGGAAACGAGTGAATAAAAATAAGGTAATTCATAGCAAAAGCCATTTTATATTAAGTGATGCATAATGAATGTCCTTAACGAACAAGACAGTGTGGTGAGGGAGAATGGACAGCAGGGGACTTATGTGATCGATAACAAAGTTGTAGAGGTTAAGTTTTTAAATGAACAGAAATACTTAGTGGGGACTGATTCTGTAGGTCATAGTGGCTATAAATGAGACATGAATATAACTTCGAATGATGGGAACAAAAGTCTTATTGTAGATGAGATGATAAAAGCATCATCTGCATTGTGTGGTGATCTGTGCAAAATGGACGAAAACAGCGCTGAAAGTGAGTGAAATCGTTATGGCTAATGGGGAGGAATCTAGTAGTGAAAGTCAGCAAGGGCAAAAGTTTATGGCAGATGGAAAATTGGAAGTAAGGTTTAGGCAAACTATTTGTAGTATGAGTAAAAAAGAAGACATTAGTAGTATGAAAAAAGAAATTAGCAGGGTGGAAAATAGTATGAAAGGAAACATGACTAGCTTAAAGGATGAATTGAAAAAGGAAATTAAGGCAGTCAGCTCTAATCTTTCAGAATTAAATAAGAAGGCTGAGGTGGTAGTGAAAAAGTGTGATAGAAAGATAATGAAAGTAGTACAGAATACTAATGAGAAATTGACATTAATGAGTAGTAAATGTGTAGAATAGAAAAAGAAGGTTTGTGATGACTATAGCAGGAGGGTGGAGGCATGTGACAAACAGTGTAAAGATGAAGTTAAAGCAGCCAGGAAATTCTGTGCTGAAAATAGGGTTAAACTTGAGAAACAAATCCATGAAATTAAAAATGATTTGAAAACAAAGGTAGAAACCAAGTGTGCAGTAGTGGTAGAGGAAAAACTGGTAAAAGTAAATAAAAATGTAGATTCAAAATTGTCTGAAATGGAAAGATGGAAGAGGTACAAAATCTAAAGCATAGAGTATGTAGTGTCCCAAACAGTCCTTTATTTGTTAGTTGTAAGAAATTTAACAATTTTGAACCATATGGGGAAGTGCATCCTTTGGTTTTATTAGAGAATTTAATGATTTGCCTGAAACTTGGAATGACAAAGAGAAAATGTCATTTGTTAGATTTTTTGAAAGGGAATGCTTATGGTTAGGCAGCTCAGGCAGCAGAAAGCTGTACTTCATGGCAAAGCTTTGAGAAAGCATTTTTAGATGAATATTGGTCCAAAGAGAAGCAGCAGAGAATGTTGAGGGCATTTTGGGGAGGAGAGAGATTTGACTGTAGGAAGGATACTGTGAAAGGTTTCTGTCAACTTTGGATAAACAAACTGAAATATTTGGATGAAGAGCTAGGCAGTGAAGCAATAATTATGGGCTTAGAAACTAAGTTTGCCTCAGAAAGTTAGAGAACTGCTTGTACCTGCCCCTAGGGTTAATATTAGTAATTTTTTGAATTATGTTGATAAAATAGAGAGGGTGAAGTCTCAGAGGAAGATCGAAGGAGAAATTTTGATGATGACACTAATCAGTTAGGGAGAGAATTTAAGGTAAACAGGATGAACAGGACTAATTATAGTACAGATTGAAGGGACGGTTGGATGTGAAGGTTAGCCAGAATGGGCACGGAAATGGTAGGAGAAATTCAAGTAACAGAAGTGGAGGAGATGATTTTATTTCTGGATCAACTAATTTAAACTAGGTAATGCCCAAGTTTTGGCTCACACTAGAGCAGGTAGTGATGAAGAGAGACAAACATGTGGTTTCTGAAGAGGACAGCAGCCTTTTCAGTAGTTGCAGGGGCAACAGTCTGGATGATTGACTGATCTGGCCTTGTAACACTAACCAAAACGACCTTGCTGTTCTTGTTCTGCAAATGGCTGAAAGCAAGGGGAAACTACAGCCGTTATTTTTTTCCCCGAGGGCATGCAGCTTTACTGTATGGTTAAATGATGATGGCGTCCTCTTGGGTAAAATATTCTGGAGGTAAAATAGTCCCCCATTTGGATCTCTGGGCGGGGACTACTCAAGAGGGGGTCGTTATCAAGAGAAAGAAAATTCGCGTTCTACGGATCGGAGTGTAGAATGTCCGACCCCTTAATCGGGCAGGTAGATTAGAAAATTTAAAAAGGGAAATGGATAGGTTAAAGTTAGATATAGTGAGAATTAGTGGAGTTCAGAGGCAGAAGGAACAAGACTTCTGGTTAGGTGAATACAGGGTTATAAATACAAAATCAAATAGGGGTAATGCAGGAGTATGTTTAATAATGAACAAAAAAATAGGAATGTGGGTAAGCTACTACAAACAGCATAATGAATGCCTTATTGAGGCCAACCAAGATAGACACGAAGCCCACGCCTACTACAATAGTACAAGTTTATATGCCAACTAGCTCTGCAGATGATGCACAAATTGATGAAATGTATGATGAGATAAAAGAAAATAGTGAAGGGAGACGAAAATTTAATAGTCATGTGTGACTGGAATTCGATGGTAGGGGAAGGAAGTGAAGGAAACGTAGTAGGTGAATATGGAATGGGGGTAAGAAATGAAAGAGGAATCTGCCTGGTAGAAGTTTGAAGAGAGCATAACTTAATCATAGCTAACACTTGGTTCAAGAATAATACAAGATGGTTGTATACATGGAATAAGCCTGGAGATACAAAAAGTTTCAGATAGATTATATAATGGTAAGACAGAGATTTAGGAAGCAGGTTTTAAATTGTAAGACATTTCCAGGGGCAGATGTGGACTCTGATCACAATCTGTTGGTTATGTACTGTAGATTAAAACTGAAGAAACTGCAAAAAGGTGGGAATTTAATGAGATGGGACTTGGATAATCTGGGCTTAACCAGAGGTTGTATAGAGTTTCAGGGAGAGCATAAGGGAACAATTGACAAGAATGGGGGAAAGAAATACAGTAGTAGAAGAATGGGTACCTTGGCAGGATGAAGTAGTGGAGGCAGCAGAGGATCAAGTAGGTAAAAAGATGAGGGCTAGTAGAAATCCTTGGGTAACAGAAGAAATATTGAATTTAATTGATGAAAGGAGAAAATACAAAAATGCAGTAAATGAAGTAGGCAAACAGGAACACAAATGCCTCAAAAATGAGATCGACAGGAAGGGCAAAATAGCTAAGTGGGCTTGGCTAGAGGACAAATGTAAGGATATAGAGGCTTATCTCACTAGGAGTAAGATAGATACCGCCTACAGGAAAATTAAAGAGACCTTTGGAGAAAAGAGAACCACTTGCATGAATATCAAGAGCTCAGATGGAATCCCAGTTCTAAGCAAAGAGGGGAAAGCAGAAGGGTGGAGGAGTATATAGAGGGTCTATACAAGGGTGATGTACTTGAGGGCAATATTATGTAAATGGAAGAGGATGTACATGAAGATGAAATGGGAGATACAATACTGCGTGAAGAGTTTGACAAAGCACTGAAAGACCTAAGTCGAAACAAGGCCTTGGGAGTAGAACTACTGACAGCCTTGGGAGAGCCAGTCCAGAGAAAACCATCTGGTGAGCAAAATGTATAATTCCAATCCCAAAGAAAGCAGGTGTTGACAGATGTAAAAATTACTGAACTATCAGTTTATTAAGTCACGGCTTCAAAATCCTAATGCGAATTCTTTACAGACAAATGGAAGAACTGGTAGAAGCCAACCTCGGGGAAGATCAGTTTGGATTCTGTAGAAATAATGGAACATGTGAGGCAATACTGACCCTACAACTTATCTTAGAAGCTAGATTAAGAAAAGGCAAACCTACGTTTCTAGCATTTGTAGACTTAGAGAAAGCATCTGACAATGTTGACTGAAATACACTCTTTCAAATTCTGAAGGTGGCAGGAGTAAAATGCAGGGAGCGAAGGCTATTTACAATTTGTACAGAAACCAGACGACAGTTTTAAGTGTCGAGGGATATGAAAGGAAAGCAGTGGTTGAGATGGAGTGAGACAAGGTTGTAGCCTATCCCTGATGTTATTCAATCTGTATATTGAGCAAGCAGTAAAAGAAACAAAAGAAAAATTCAGAGTTGGTATTAAAATCCATGGAGAAGAAATAAAAACTTTAAGGTTAGCCTATGACATTGTAATTCTGTGAGAGACAGCAAAGGGATTGGAAGGGCAGTTGAACGCAATGGACAGTGTCTTGAAAGGAGGGTATAATACTGGAAACAAGGATAAACTAATTTGCCAAGTATTTGAGGACAGTGAAAGTAACAGCGGTTCTGATTCTGATAGTAGCTGTAATATCGATAGCAGTGATGAATCCAGTAGTATTGAGGATGAGGGATTTGAATTTATAATTAATAATTGTGGCAATGTGTTAAGTAAAGAAAGAATAAAGGAGGATACTATTAGGCCTAATGAAGAGTTAGATTTTGAGAGTGGTAATAAGTAAGAGGACCATGCTATCTGTCATTTGACTGTGATAATCATTTTGTTAAGCAGGATGATAGTTTTTCTGGGGGAAAGATTAATGGGGATTTGTTGTATGAAGATCACAAGGTAAGTAGAAAGAAAGTGTGGCACTCAGTAATAACAGAAAGTGTATAAGGTATATATGTTAAGTGTTTACTGGACAGTGGTAGTGATTTGAATGGCATTTCACAAGCGTTTTTTGAATCTATTAAGAACACAGAGGGTATAGTAGTGATGCATGTTTCTGGAATAAAAATTATTGGTGCTTCTGGTAAGCTATCAAAGAATGTGAAACAAAATATGCTATTAACTGTGGAATTGGGAGGACGGTTGTTGAAGTGGAATTTCTTGGTGATTGAAAATCCTAGCATTTACGTAATATTTGGGACTAATTTCGTGTGCAAATAGCAAGTAGGGGACTCAACATTGTGTGTTGGAGTCGTTATGTGGCGATAATGCTTACCCCAGCTGTCTGTATTATTTTTCATATTTTCTGAGACAAACTCTTCTCCTATTCTATTTGTAGTTCATAAGTGAATCAGAAACATTCTATCTTTGACTTTCATGTGATTTTGTACAGCAGTATACTTTAGTATAGGAATATTTTATAAAAGGTTTCTCCAGCTTTTTCTATATATATTATGTTTTGTGAGTGCTAAGTAGTGTTTAGATCGATATGCACTTAAAACCCACGAAATGTGCGCCAAAACTCCTAGAAAAATGGAGTTAAAATATGCTCCTAATGCCAGTATGTGCTTTTAAATATGTAGCTAAAATTCTTTAATTACGAATTTTCTCTTAGATAAATTCTTTAAAATATGCATTTTACTTGGGAAAATTAATGAACAACCATCAAATATTTTCAATAATGGTTGTAATTCAATGATTAAAATGAAGTATAACATAGTACTTACACAGTAAGTTTGGTAAATTGTAATAATTAGAGTATGTTTGAAGTACCAAAATATTTTCCATATTCTCTACATTAAATTTTTTTTGTGGGCAGATGATAACATTTTCAATCTCGAAAATGATCATGCAGCTTCACATGACACTACGAGTAAAAATTTAAGAGCAGCGACATCAGATAATGTGAAATCATATAGATTCTTGGAGCGTTTCTCTCCTTCCAGTAACTGAGCAATCTTCCAAATTGTAGGCCAACCAGGATTTCTGTGAAAAACTGCATCCAATATTCTTTTAAGTCTCTCACCGATCAGACCTTTCCAACTCTTGCTCTGGGTCCTGAGTCCATCAATGAGTGCTTCATAACTTCCATGTTACGAGTCTTAAGTTTCTCAGTTAGGTCTGGAGGGCCACCTAAGTTTGCTCGGATGAAAGATAGGATGTGTAACAAGCTGGAATTCTTCAGGGCACTCTTGGCTTTTGGTATGGCTGATTTTTCGCTATCTTTGGGACCTGGAACAAGAAAGTAGTAATCCAGTGAATGTCAGCTCCCAGCTTAAAACTGCTGTGCAGAGAAATAAGCTTAGCATTGGAATTCTATGTTGTGTTCGTTTTCTTTGCTTATACAATTTATCCAGAACTACATATGCATCCATACCTCGTCAACTTTTCTGTGGTTGTCTGCATAATAGTTTGCAACTGAAATCCACGTTCCCCACCTCATCAAGACCGGTTCAGGTGGCAGAGGACAGTCACCGTGAGCAGCCTTGAAAGCTCTCTCTCGAATTGATGAAAAAGTTCTTTGCCAAGGTTATAAGGCTGTTGACCTCTGGCAATGACCTCTTCAGTGACTCAATGGACGCCATGAACCAGACACGTTAGATGAATAATTTTAGGGTAAAACACCCAGAGAAATTCTGCGGCCTCTAGCATATATGCAGCACTATCTGTCACAATGGCCAAAACCTTGTTCTCCCCACGTTTCTGATCTTCACTTCTCCATAGCACGCCTGATAGAAAATCAAAGGATTTTACACATTTTTTTATTATTGGCTCGGGACATGATGTGAAAATCTAATTATTGGCTCAGGATATGATGTGTAAAACTGCACTCTTACATTACCTATAATATATTTTAGACTATTCATTATTGCTGAAACTTACACAATGGTTCCAGCACTGTGCGTGCAATCGTGGCATGTGTAATTTGTTCCAGTTCTTTGGACAGTATGAGGCATCCTCGTCAGCAGAGAGTTTTCCAACTATGACATGCACCATATACCGACTGCAAGAATCAGTGGTTTCGATGTCGGATGGACAGACTGGAGAATCGCCAATGTCTTTCCTAATATTCTCCAATTTCTGTAACAGAGAAACTAAATTAAAAGCTACACATAAACATGTGGACAGTATTAGGAGACATACACACGAAAACAAACTATATCCAGTTTAGCTTTCTTATTTATATACATTGACCAAAATAATAGCCGTTTAATTCATACAAAAAAATTATATTCTTTAAAAATAAATTTACTTCCTTTTTTTTGCAGTGAACGTTTCACGACAATCTGTCTCTTTCTCAAGTCCTTTCTTCATTGGTCTTTTCGTTTCTTGAAAAACTTCACTCACTTTAAATTATCTTCCTTTCTTTTTTTACGCTCAAGTAACAATGTTCATTTTACAAAAATAAACATTCAAACATAATTTACATTTATTTTTCGATTCTTTTTAATTGAACGACTACTATATTGGCCCGTATATATATATATATATATATATATATATATATATATATATATATATATATATATATATATATCCATTGACTTTCACTTACCTACATTGATAAAAATTACCGAAAAACATTACCTTTTCATACATTGGGTCACATAGTGCTTGCTGAGCATTGACCCATGAGGAATATCTTTCCCTGTGTACTTTTTCCTTAATCCTACATTCTCCAGCATATTCAAGGGGATGCTTGATTTTTTAAAAGCCTCGCAAAGATCTTCATTGCACTCTTTTTTGTCATTCACATGCTTCGAAAATGAGGAGATCAATGATTGCAGTGAAGTTTTTAAGCATGTCTTGTTTATGTTGTTCTGGTGCTGAGATGTCTTTTTATGCTGATCCAGTTGAAATTTTTTCTCAACTCTGACCTAAAGCGTCGGAGAAGTGAATAAATATCAATAAATACGTACAATTGTACAACAACGTAAGAGAACAGCGTGTACCCGCGAAATGGTCACTCAGAAAAATAAATTAAGACTACAAATAAGTTTCTAAAAATTTGAACTTTTATCACCTTACAACATTTAACAATTTTTTTAATTTGCAAGAATGCCAAAGGTAATTCCTAAAGGTTTCTTTGTTCCGTCTCATTCATACACAGAAAACATGCACGCAAATTTACAAATTAATTTAATAACTGTTTTAATTTCTTGGAAAAATTATCGAAAAAGAAAAAAACCAAATTAAACTTATCTCTTTTTCACATAGTTGGTAGAATATTATTTTTCCATCCCTTGTGAAAGCACAGTTGCTGTCAATCCATTTCCATACATTATTGGTTTGTGCCTGGGCATATTCGTAATTTGAAGAAGGTAGCAAAGAGTCAATGTGAACAGCACTGAAACACACGCAATAATGTTTCATATTCCGAAATGCCACCAATAACTAGTAGGGCATTGATGGCGCACTGCAGAGATCAGGTGAGCGACCTGAACATGTATTAACTGCGGCCAACAATTTCTGAAGCATGTTTCTACTTTGATAATCCATCTTGCAACAGTGAACTATCATAAGTCTTTAGCATCCTTATCCGAGATACTACCTAAGTGGAAAAACAAGACTATGCCCCTCCATAAGCTACCGACGTTTACCTGAAAGACTTTTATTCTGATTGCTCATCCTGTATTAACTCATTTTGGAAATTTATTGGCCTAATATTCTGGGAGGTTCTTAGGTAGTCAGAGATCAAAATGAACCTCAATATGACCTCTAAATTACAAATATATGCATCTTTACGGTCATTTTCTCTAAGTATGACAATAATATGCCCAGACGCCAAAAATATGCAAATATTTGCATTTTAAATTTGAATTTAAAGTGGCCTAGCACCTCCAAAATGATATGATTCGTAAAGATACAACACCAGGTACCATAAAAAAATGATATGCAAAATCCTGAACTCTAGTTATAAGTAATGAAATCAAGAGGATGGAAGAAAAGGCAACAAAACAGCAGTGATATTTGGTAACCATCTATGAGACACTGTGCTTATTCTGGTTTTATGAAATATGATGAAAGTAAATTGGTATCATAGTTAAAGAATTTGTCAAACAATTAAAGTAAACAGAAAATGAAAAGTGTCAGCATATATGGAGGAGGAGATGAAGATTATCTGAAAACTGTGACATCTGAAGTAATCAGCTTCCTGTGTGAAGTTAATATAATTTGGTGCAGCAGCACAGGTAATATGCAGTAAAAACCATCCTGAATTCTAGGTCTTAATATTAATATCGGTATACTAGAAGTGTTGGTGTTCAGTACAATGAGTATATGGAGATAAATATCTACCTATAGAAGTGTCATGGTACAGCCTCATCTAACATTAATGAAATACAACTTTAAACATAGTTGTCTGGAGTAATGTGTGTGGAAAGACTTAGCAAGATTTGTATGTATATTGCCCTTCAGGCTAGAATATCAAGAAATATGATGGAATGCAGTGAAATAATAGTTTTTCTGGGTGATAATTTTGTCTAATCAGTAATGAGAGTTACATTTGCCTTAGCATAAGCATCTGCTACTGTGGGGTGTTTTCACAAGAATCAATTTTGTATTGGATAAGTAGATCAGGTGTTTAAAGTAGATAATGAAGCACTAATTGAATAATAAAATAATGAATAATGTTAGGGTCTTAATGGTTAGGGGGCTTGTCTCTGCAGTAGGGATATTTTTTGAGAATGCACTCCACTAGCTAACGAGGTAAGAAATGTATGTAAAGTAACTGAGTTGACGGACAAGACTGAGTAATGAAAAAGATAACTGTATACGAATAAATGTGGTGATAAATTTTTGAACTAGGCGGCATTGGGTACTGTGCATATTGCGCAATTTATGACACTGCAGCTGGGAATGAGAGCTTAACAGAAACAGCAATGCTTTAGTGAGGTAGAAGTCATATAATGCAGCATTATCAGGTCTATAGGTTACCTGAAAACTTCTGTTTGTGATCTGAGGAATTATGAGCTTAAAGTAGCACTACTGGAACGAAGAAAAGTAATATTGCTGCCTAATTGATAGCTGTGGTGTTAGTGTGATGTGAATATTCTGACACATTAACAATTTAGTAACATTTTGTCAGGATTGAATTTTCTAGTTGAATGAGAGTAGAATTCAAGAGTTATGTGGAGAAGTAGGGCAGTGATTTGGTATGACTTTCATCCCCTTAAGTAATAATTAAGTTATGTTATGCTGACAACTTTTTTCCATAATGTATTGATCAGTAAATCTATGCTACACACATCTTGAGTTTTTGCTAGAGGAAATATACATATTTTGGACATTAAGGAGATATGAGCCCATAAATCATGTGAATTTCAAACCAGAATTTGGAATTTTAGTGATTTTGTAAATGGGAAAGAAACCCAAATCTTTCAAGTTTAACTAGTTTGAGACAGAATTATGACTTAGTGTAATGTGCACTTGCTTTTGAATTTTACTAGTCCTCACCTTTCGAAATATGCTCAGTTTTAGTGTTAATTATTGTGATGTTATGAAAACGGTTTAATGTATCTATTTATAAAGTAATGACTATTATTTGCCATTAGTGTGAAATATTTTTTCCTTATACTTAGTTAGAAGTGAAAGTGAGTGTACTAAAGTAGGGTATTTTGTCTACTTTATTCATGTACTGTGGCTGAGGAGACCCACCTCCATGGGACCTTATAGTAGTGCATTTCCTTACAAACTGCCACTTGGACCTATTGAAGGTGTGGACTACTTGGTGAGAAAGTGTGTTAAAGCTGTTTAAAATATTGAAGGTGCTTGTGCAAAATACTAAACATTATAAAAACAAATTTTGTCTAAAAATGAACTGCAATGTGCAGTGTAATTTAACTTTTGCAACCCCTGATCATTTATTCTTCAAAGCAATACGGGACTTGTATGAAGTGATGTATCTTAGAATGTAATATTTATTTATCCATGAAGGACAACACTTGTGATAAAGATGCCTAATCTTTATTAAAAATATAACTTGTTGATATTTTGTGCCATTGAACAATATACTATATGTAAATATTTTGTACGAGGAATTTCATATGGATGGTTCATATAAGTAGAAATTTGAAAAATATATGTACTGTAGTTTCTGATAAGGAGATTTCTTATCTAATATGGTTTTGTGTGTAGAATGTTAAACCCACTTTCTGGCGTTACTTGTGGTCATTGAGTTGCGCAGTTAGCTATTTCCAATATCTATCTGGTCAATCCAATAAGGAGGTAATGTGTCGAAGCTATCTGGGACCCTTTTACTTGCTACCTTGTTTTGCCACCTGCCTCCCTAAATTCATTTTTACAGTTCTTGACTAATTACCATTAATATATATTAGTATAATCTGCATTTTTATAAAAGAGAAAGGTCGGCCCTCAGTCTTAAGTAAAATACCACCTCATCCAATTTTGTGCATAGTTTTAAGAAGGTAAGTAATTTATTGATTTATTTTGGCTATTCCTAGTTAATATCCTTTGTTATAGGGTGAAATCTGTAACTGTTTCGTGATTTAAATTCTATTATTGACTTATAGACAAATATAAATTCTGTACCAATTATGAACATTTGGAAGAAGAGCCACTAGCATTCTTAAAGTATTCATTTGGGTCTGTTCGAAAATATATTAGCAAAGTCAGCCCTTAATTAATTCCAAAGTAATTACCAGGTTTGTCAAAAGTATTGTTTGTATAAATGTATCTGTTATTTCATCATTTATACAAATAATTCGGCCTAACCCTCTTAGTAGAGGAAACTGTTAAAAAGAAGGAATTTTTCTAGATATTCAGCAAATTTCATGAGTTATGTTTTAATTGTAATTTCTGTAAATTAACCATTGGGCAATGCATAGTTTCAGTACCTATTATTGTGAGGATATGTAAAAGCCCGATTTTTTGTCCTGAGTCGATAAGTCCATGACCGATTTTCAGATGAGGAACCTGTATTCGTTAAGTCAACAACAATGCATCTGCTTAACCATGAAGTATGTGTAACACAAATAGGTCATGTATCAAAATAATGACAGTGTCTGTTCAATAGTGCCACAGCTAGCATATTATTCTGCAAGAACTGTGTGGTTATGTTTTTACTGCTCATAGATGTTCAATGGTAAACTGTTGTAGCAGTATGCTGACGTTAGTCTGCAAACGATTAATGAGGCTTATCAAAAGTTAACCAATAGTGAACTGGCCATATTAACTGCATAATAGTGGCAGGTTGTGAACAGTGAAATTAAAGAACTGTAAAATGCAACTGTGCAATTGTTGGCTACATCATTTACAGTAGTCAGTGTTGAACTTCCACCCCCCGTTTTCCAGCCAGTATAACAACGCAGTAAGTCAGCGCCATGTACTATCAATGAAGAAATAAAGCAGGCAAATGTCACAAACTGATAATTTAAAAATATATTAAAATCAAAATTATATGGGATTATAAGGCTTCTGCCTATGTTTAAATGTGTAATTAGATTTGGGACCTAGCTCATGCTTTTATAACATAAAATATAAAAAAGGTTTGTGTTTCTTTTTATCCCAGAGAATGGTGAATAGAAACAGTACTCAGGACCTTTTTATTTTTTCACTTATTGGTATTTGAAGTGGACAGGGACATGTCTCAATCTGGTTTGGATCTAGGAAAAAAAGAGAATTCATCTGGTTCAAAAAAGTTTTTATTCAAGGCAAAAACAAAAAATATTGCATAAATTATGGCTTTTATTCTGTTTTCCAAATAACAAGAGTTTTATTACTAACTACTTTATTATAACATTAAATTGATGAACTTGTTTTATCTGTTAATACGTAACTCACTGACATCATATTAAAAAATGTCTTTGAATCTGTGTTGTATTCCCAGAAGTAGCAAAGAGCTTTCGCATAATTCTCCTTGATTAAGAAATGATTCCACACTGTTAAACCAAACATGACTGATGGACTTCATTTAACAAATAAAAACGAAGGAAATTATTGTTCTTTGGCATAGGGTCACTTATGATTGCTGTCTCTGTTCACCCTGCAGTTTCCGAAAACACAATAGTTCAATTTCAGTCAACATAAACACACGTCACAGTAAAGTATACTTTAAAACCGAACATCTGGTTAATGAAATGGGACTGCAAATTTGCTTACCATGTATCCAAATAAAAACAACATAATTTAGATTATCACAAAGTTAAAGCAAAACCAGCACTACATCATATGTTGATCCTAGAGTGAAAAAAAAAACATCAGCTGACAATGTCACCAACAAGTAAATTCACAATTTTTCTGTTAGACTGGTTGACTATCAACTGAATCAAGTAAATCTTTGAATACTCCCATTTGTCTTCTGATAAGATAGTGTATAACTTTTTTTGAAGTTTCGTTTCTCTTCATCCCATTGCTTCTCTTCATCCCATTTTATGCAATTGCATTTTTGCTTGAACACCATCAGTTCATACTTTAGATATTCCTGGTGATGAGTTATCATGTGTTTATGTGGTCAGTGTGAAGATATTCTACATCTGTTGGCTGAAGATGGGTGTTGTGCACTAGGAACTCCTCTCCGGAGGTGTGTCCGTAGCAGCTGTTATTTGTTGCCAACAACTGATATACCTTTTGGTCACAATGTAAGAAAAACAGCAGGCAATACAGCATTGTGTGTTGCTACTATATGCACTCTGCTGATTTGAAAAACAAAACTATCCAGGAGGTTCTTGGGAAGCCATCCATCACACACTAATCCTTCTGAAATGTTCATCTCTCCCACCCCTGATCGAAAACCCCTTTATTGAACACCATGAAAAAATTCGTTTCTGGACATAATGCACATACCACTTTGTTTGACAACATCTTTAACTCAGAACCAGTAGGTTTCTGCAGGCAGGAATCGTTTACCTGAGTATTGCCAAACTGTTTTAGATAATCTGAGAGAATATATTTTGCTGATTGACTAATGTTTACTTTTTTGTCCAATAAATTAAAGGAAAAATCTGTTAAAATATGCACTGTAGTAACACAGACGAAATACAACTTACTTACCTAAGTAAACGTAGGGTGAAAGTCAACTGTATTAAAACAGGGAGTATCTGTAACACAAGTGTGCCTATATCAGCATAAATAAGTAAACTATTATTCACTTTAGCCTTTGAAACGGCCTATGTTTACTTGTTGTCTATGCCATACTCAAGTAATATGGAAATGCAGAATTTCATAAATTGTGTATTCACAACAATCAAAAGTTTTGTCGGCAGAAGCAGGATGATTATCAGTAGTACAGTGCCATAAGTTTTACCCTCTTACGCTGCGAAGTACTGGAAGTTGCGAGATGATATTTGATGGGGAAGTTTCCTTAAGATTACCTTATCGATCTTCAATGTGACTGATTGTAACTATATAACAGAACGGTTAAAAATATAGACTCCAGTGAGACTGGAACTACAAGCCAACACAGCCTTCATTTGACAGGTGACCATGTTACCCCAGAACTAGGCAAGACCTACAGTATCTCTTTCTGACTTACTGCCCCAGTAGCGACTAGAGCAGATAAATGACAATGTGAAGGATGAGATTAGTTGCAATTTCCATAAGGAATGATTTGCTGGACTGAAAACTATAAACTGATACTCTTTCATCTCACCTACATATAAATGACAAATATTATTGAATGACAATCACATGTAAAAACAAGAATATTTACCAGGACAATTCTGTACCGCCGGCCGCGGTGGTCTCGTGGTTCTAGGCGCGCAGTCCGGAACCGTGCGACTGATACGGTCGCAGGTTCAAATCCTGCCTCGGGCATGGATGTGTGTGATGTCCTTAGGTTAGTTAGGTTTAAGTAGTTCTAAGTTCTAGGGGACTGATGAACACAGCAGTTGAGTCCCATAGTGCTCAGAGCCATTTGAACCATTTGAATTCAGTACCATCCAGGAAGTAACTCGTTGCTCACAGAGTTGCCAAACTTACTCTGCGTTGTTTCCAAGGTTTAATTATATTAACAGCTAAAACAGTACCACTCAATATGTGCCTTGAGCAAGCTCAGAAATGATTACAGCTTATGTCTCAAAGGTATGGCTGTTGAGGGTCAGAATACTGAAAGTATATGTCACAGAGTTTTATTGCCATTTCCATGCCCAACCCGCCCCCTGTGTGCAGCATGCAGCCCAAAGCAAGAGTCAGTGTTTCCCAGTAACTGAGCATCTATCACAAAATCTCTCTCTCTCTCTCTCTCTCTCACACACACACACACACATAGGCACACAAGATGAGTCAGGAGGAGGTAGTAACATTATCAATTCTGAGCAAAACACTTAATGTGGATATATTCCGTATTCTGAATAGTTTCCGAGATAGAACACTTTTAATATACAAGGGTCGTCCACAAAGTAAGTTCCGTGTCTGTTTCTATCCGCGGCAGCGCTACGATTGCAGTTCTGAGCATGCGCGGCAGTTACTCTGACTCAAGGAGAAGATATGTACGCCGCTTCCAGGTCACTGCTGCCAACGTGTGGTTTGTAGTGCTCCTTTATAATTTCAGCCGTAATTGAAAATGCTGCCGCGTGTGAAATCAGATCTGTGATTAGTTTTCTAAATGCAAAGAAAGTTAAACCAAAGGAAATTCATTGTCAAATCTGCTTGGTTTACGGACAAAATGCTATGAGTGATTCAATGGTTGGAAGATGGGTTAGACTGCTCAATGAAAGACGTGATGATGTACACAGTGAATACAAAATGGACGCCCATCTGTGGTTACTGATGAACCGGATCACACAATTGAAGAGAAGATTAAGCACAACCATAAATATACACTTAGTCCCTTGCTATGGAAGTTCCGCAGATCTCACGATAATTAATTCATGAAATTGTTAATGGAAAAATGAAATTTCGAAAACTTTGCTTACGTTGGGCACTCAAAATTCTTACTGAACAACCTAAAAACAACGAATGGGCAGTTTATGACACGCTGCAATGAAGAAGGCGATGGTTTTCTTTCTCGGATTGACTATCCGAAAACTTGGGTATCGTACGACATTCCTGAAACAAAGCAGCAATCAATGGAATTGAGGCACACTTCATCCCCAACGAAGGTTATGCCTAAGCACATCTTGATACCTCGAAAAGTCATGTGCACCGTTTTGTTTGGGACAGAAAAGGTATTTTGCTGACTGATTTTTTACCATTAGGCCAATCAATCAATGCACATGGTTACTGCGAGACTACTAAGAAATTGCGCCGCGCGGCAGCATTTTCAATTACGGCTGACATTATAAAGAAGCATTACAAAGCACATGTTGGCAGTAGCTATCTGAAAATGGCGTACATTTCTTATCCTTGTGTCAGAGTAACTGCCGCGCATGCTCGGAACTTGAGATGGTAGCACTGCCGCGGATAGAAATAGAAACGGATCTTACTTTGTCGATGACCCTTGTACATTTCTATTGATTTTTCTGTATTATTCATTGTCATTGTTTACAACGTCCACAGTAATATAGAGGAAATGAGACGAACACATTGATACAGGACGCTTGTGGTCTACCTCAGACTGCCCTACAAAAAGTACCTATGCTGCAGCGCGTCGCGCGAGAGTTCCAATATCCTCGCGTTCTCTCCGCGCAAATGTGCTAGACCAAAAATAAATAGGACCTTTTTTGTAGCAAATTTAATTTAGTTTAATTGTGTACTGAAACAGGTTTTCGTCGCATTGTTCGGTTTTCGATTTATTATAGGAAACCATACGCTATGTCCGAAAAAGCAGTCTTCAAAATGAGTGGCGAAAATTAAACCACCTAACACAAAAAGAGAAGCAGGTGTCACCAGAAGGCGGAACAAGGAACACAGTATTCTTGACAGTAATGTCCAGAATAAGTCATCCTTAAGTAGAACCATCATCTAGTCTATAAATACTAAAAGACCGACAAACATCATCTACTTGTAATTACCACTTCTTATGGTTTGTCAATAAAAGCGAAAAGTGTTAATGTTGCAGTACTCTTAAGACAGAAAGAATCTGAAATAACAACTTGTTCACCAAGTTGAGAGTGGTGCTGAGGTTTTATGCTGTGCCTGCACAGACCGTTACTTATTTAGTCACTGACGTTTTCATATCAGTGACACCTCTGGGCTTGATGAAAGTGTTGTTATTGTTCACTCTGTCTTAAGGGGAGTTGGACGCGCTATCACGACAATATTACATTGAGTGACTTGGCTTCCCTGTGTTTCAGGAACCACTGTAACCATTGACTTGAAACTTTTACGGGACATTAAACTGTATGTTCTTAGTCTACTGAACGACAATAACTGCATTTCAACCGCTGCTTTCGGATATAAATTTTTTTTAAATTACACAGTTACAATTATGTGTACTTTTTTGTACATTATCCAAAATAATTTTAATTATACATAACATTATGTTGTTCTTTTAGGTCAGTTGAACAGGATATGTATGTTATCATTCCAAGAAAATTTGGATTCTCTACTCAAAGTGGTTTCTGAGATTCATATTTGACTGTGCTAGCAAATCCGCTTCAGGTCTTAGCATGTAAATGTGACTATGCAGCACAATCCAATCCATAGAAACACCATAGGTTCTTTTCTTTTAAGGTAAAATGAATTGTGGAGTCATGTCTTAATTGTAACTGTTTTTGTCAGTTGATAGAGTGAAATGATTAGACATATTGTAAAATGTCAGGCAAATCCAACACCTTCCATGAAAACCCTGACATGATAAGCAAATCCAGTAGTACGTCACATAGCTTCGACTAAATCGTGACATTAAATTAACCAAAGTAATACGAGTAATGAGTGAGCAAATGGAATACCACAGACTAACACAAGAATGCCTAAATGCATGTCATACCTTCCCACCGTGAGACAGACGCAGTTCCGAGGGGAGAAACGAGAACAGAAGCCGAGAGCAGAACCGTGTTAAGCTGAAGGCCCTACGATAAGGGACGGACACCCAAGTCGGCAGCTAACCGCTAGGTCCACCCCCCAGCCCATGTTAAAAGCTAGAGCCCTCCAGAAAAACAGTATAGATCTTATGATAACACAAAAAGGGCCACACCACCTGCAAGTTTTAGCATGAGACTTTTTCGCGTCTCTGTTACGTTAGGACCACCCCCCAGCCCATGTTAAAAGATAGAGCCCTCCAGAAGAACAGAATAGATCTTATGATAACGCTAAAAGGACCACGCCAGCTGCAAGTTTTAGCGTGAGACTTTTTCGCGTCTCTGTTACGTTGCAAACTTTAAAAACATTGCCCCACCACGAAAAGTATAACGTTTCTCACTGGATAGACAGAATTTTAGTAGGCGGAGCTTAAGGTTAACATTGAGACCCTGATTGGTCAAATGAAAACACAGCCACATAGTTTTTTTAAACCAACTTCGGTAAATTGAAGTAAGGAGAAGTTAGGAGAGAGTTGCTTGCAAGGCGGCGAAGTGAGCGGAACTGTGCTCCCCGCCGTCCCCTGACGAACACCGACAAGGTAATGAACGCACGCGATGCCGCATAACAGCGCATAAAGCTTCACTCAAAACTGCAGAAGTCTCATCTGTTACACCCCCTTTTTGCGTAATACTAGTGTTGATCGTCAATTAAAGCTCATGGTGTTCACATTTGCCACTTGAAGTAAAAATCTGAAATGCGGTGATTTTTCTGTTATATAGTTATTGGGAAGCCACATCAGCCACTGTAAGTTACGACAAGTTAGATAAGTAATTAAAGATAATTGAGGGTCACTGTAGACCATTTTGATAGTTTTCTCTTTTGTGAAACTTAATTTAAACCTAGATTATAGATGTGATATGGCATAGGTCATCCTTCGATCCATTGTAGAACTTGGAAACCCATTCAGAGAATATTCGTTCACATTTTTGTTGAACGCAGTTGGTTTTTACCATCCTGTATTAAAACATTTCCTTTTGTCAATAGTGCAATTTATAAACAATGTAGAATAAAATTTCCAATGGTAAACGTAACAGCTTTTCGACATTATTTTACCAGCTAACTAAAAATAGGAAAGCCTTGAATCCCTTCCACTAAATTTAGTTAGTATTATGATTCTTTTACAGGGAGTGCAGTGGAGCTGACGCTGAAATCATTAAGTATTTAGTTATATCATCGCTAGTCTCACTGAACTCTTCTGAATTCTACATGTCATGTGTGGTCTGGCGTCTCCTTACCAGCAACAGGTCAAAGGTTCAAACTAGTGAATTCCCTTAAAAACACGCTCAGAGCGTCGTTGCGCGAAAGTGATAGGGAGACATGATATAGAACAAACAGACACCATGCAGAATGTTAGCATATAACTTGTTACAAAGTCAATAGTTCATTACAGAAAGATACAAACAAAAGAAAATTAAATAATTTTTGTCATTTAGTTTACAGTAGCACTTTTGTGACTTATTACATTAATATTAGTCAGAAGATTGATCAAATGGCTCTTGTAGAAGGAAATATTACTTCAGAAACAATTATGCAGATGACTAATCGATGCAATCAGTTTTAAATAGATGAACAGAAATAAAAGCAGATTTGAACATAGGAATTTTTTAAATGAATGAAGATTTGATCAAATAGATGAAAAATTTTCTCAAACTGGTAACACATTGGTCTTAATTGAAATGAAAACTATCTCATACAGATGATAAACTTGTCCATGAGTAGATGATTGTTTAGATGTAGTGGAAGAAAAGAATGAAAACAATGTTGAACAGGCAGAGAATATCAGTTCAGAAGAGGCTGTTCCAGTAACTGATGGGCAAATGTTAGAATGAGACTTGTTGGAAACAACTTATAATTTGGAACAAATTTCAACTAATAATGTAGAAACTGTTACAGTATTTACAGATGAAGTGGACCAAATATTAGAGAGTAGGATGTAGTGTGAACTGCTCTAATAATAAAGGAACTGATCATATTACAGATGTTAAAGTTGATATCCAGCTCAATGAAATTTATTATCATCCATTCTATCATATACATGATATAGGATTTGCCATTTAGAAAGAGAGAGAGAGAGAGAGAGCGCAATTTACATTCTTAACAAAGGGAATAACATTATTTTTAAATAGATTTTACATATTTGCTCAAATTTGTCACAATAATAAATCAAGTCATAAAACCAGTATGTTCTGATGACAAAGAAATGCATGAACACCATAGTAACTTTTAATTAATAATAATTTCTTTAATTCTTATTTAAACTTATGTAAGTTGTTTGATTTCTTTAAGGAAAGAATTGAACATTATTTTTGGAACATACATCACACTATTTTGGTGTAGGGCTTCTGAATGAATGTCTATGAAAGTCTTGCTTGTTTCTGCTTTTATAGTTATGTACTTCACTGTTTAGAATAGAGAATTCTTGGTGTGACGTAAGAAAACATATTCATAAATGAATAAACTAGTGTGGGTCAAAGTTTTTAATTCCTTAACGAGCCCTCTATATGGCGCTCTGTGGGTAACCCCCTTGAGAATTCGAATGGCTCTCTTTTGTAGCTTAAACGAGTTTTTAAATCCTGTAGTCCCTCAGAATATAATTCCATACCTTATAAGGCTATGTATATAAGAGTAGTAGGCACATAATAATGTTTCAGAATTGCAGTATTCTTTAACTTTTCTTAACATATAACAGCATTTACTAATTCTTTTATTCACTAATTCAACATTTCTTTCCCATCTTAAATTTTCGTCCAATCATAAATCTAAAAATTTTGTGAAATATGTTTGTTCTGTCATACAATTCCCTGATTCTATTTGTCTATTCATATGTTATTTTTTACTTTGTACTTACATGCCTAAAATATATCCATGTGTTTTTTGTCATTTATAACCAAACAGTTATCATGAGCCATTCTGCTGCCTCGTTTGTTGTTGCAGTCTTTTTTTCCTTGTATGTCAGCTTCACTCAGTTGATAAAGAGGGTCATATTGTCTGCAAAAAGTATTGAGTCAGCTCTTGTTAGATGGTTTGGAAAGTCTATATAAAAACCAAGAAGAGCTGAAAGCCTAAAATGGAGCCTTGGTGTATACTACAGTTAATTTTCTTGTATGCTTAGTAACATTTTCTGCCAGTAAGAGTAATTTCAACGCTTTGATACCTGTTACACAGATGTGATTCAAACCAATTGTATGCTTTTCCATCCACATCATAGCAATTAAGCTTCTCTAGCAATATGTCATGGTTAATGAGGTCAAATGCCTTGGATAGATGTAAAAATATTCCACAGTTTAATCATCATTATCTATTGCAATTAAAACCTGTTCTAGGAAGTGATACACAGCTGTAATAGTAGATCTGTTTTTCCTGAAACCATTCTGTGCATTGGTAAGAATTTTACATCTGTTCAGGATACTCAACAGTCTCCATACATTATACTATCAATAAATTTAGCAAAACCTGATAGTTGTGACAATGGTCTGTAATTTTGTACATCATATGTGTAGTAGTTTGTATAATATGGCTTTATTAATGATTTGTTTAAGTGCAGAAGGGAAGTCACCAATTTT
Source organism: Schistocerca gregaria (assembly GCF_023897955.1). Classification (NCBI taxonomy): domain Eukaryota; kingdom Metazoa; phylum Arthropoda; class Insecta; order Orthoptera; family Acrididae; genus Schistocerca; species Schistocerca gregaria. The sequence continues at coordinate 796,961,361 of NC_064921.1, read as the reverse complement.
AAGGGATACATTAATAATATGTAAATTTTATGACACTATCTGGAATGCCCACACATTCACAAGTCATTTTATTTTTCAGCTTAGAGTATGAAAAGATTGTTCTTTCATTTATAGGAATATTTATATTGGTAACTTTTGAGTTTCCTGAGTTTGTGGTAAGATTTTGAGCAATTTTAATATATAATCATTAAATATATATGAGCAATATTCTTATTGTCTTTTAACATGTTTTCCTTCCTTTTTTACAATGGGAATTTTGTTTGTCAATTTGTACTTACCTTTCAAATCATTGTTCAGCTTTTTTACTGAATTTATAACCTTTCTGTAGACTTTTCTGTAACATCTAAGATGTGGCTTTAGCTCTCCACTGTAGTTTGTAAGCCTTCTGAGATTCCTAACATTGCCTGTAGATTTCCTAATTTCTGCAGTTAGCCATGAATTATATTTGGGTGGTAACTGTTTTTCTATGAGGGGAGGCAACATCAAAGCAGTCTTTATATTTTGTGAAAAATGAGTCATATTTAGTATCTATAGTTTTGTTTGGGTTTACGTCCCATTTAACACTCTGCAAGAGGTTATGAAAAATCATATTGTTACTTTCTCAATACATCTCATTTCTATATATTTCACACTGGCATGTTTTTTATCTGCTACTTCAACAACAGAATTACAGGTCTGTTAATAAACATCTGATGAGATATTGTCTTGCACCCATCCCCATCCCTGATGATACTGGCTACTGTAGCTTTCAGATTATATGATACTTCTAAAGTTGATGTTTAAATCTCCCAGCCCAATTGTGCATTTTGACCTATTTCTCAATTCATTCATTAGATCCTCTATATTTTTTTAAAAAATAAGGGAATATTTCCAGAGGGTGACCTATTATAACACCACAGTATGTCATTTCACAGACATAATATTCAAATTCCTTTTCTAGACACTTAACATTGCTTAGCTTCATTTTAGAACTGAGATTTTCTTTTACATAAATATTCAGACCTCGACATTTGTGCTTTTCTTTGCAAAAGTTACTAATGGTTTAAAAACTGGGAAGAGGTTGTGTACATATTTGTGATTCATGTAACTAACGTTTACTTACGCAAATAACAGATATTTGCAGAATGAAATTTTCTCTGCAGTGGCGTGTGCACTGATATGAAACTTTCTGGCAGATTAAAGCTGTGTGCCAGATCGAGACTCGAACTCGGGACCTTTGCCTTTTGCGAGCAAATTTCATATCACCACACATTCTGCTGTAGAGTGAAAATTCCATTCTGGAAACATCCGCCACGCTGTGGCTAAGCCATGTCTCTGCAACATCCGTTCTTCCAGAAGTGCTAGTCCCTCAAGTTTCGCAGGAGAACTTTTGACAAGTTTGGAAGGTGGAAATAAAGCTGTGAGGATTAGACATGAGTCGTGCTTGACTAGTTCAGTCAGCAGACCACATGCCCATGAAAGGCAAAGATCATCACTACTTCGAGTCTCAGTTTGACACACAGTTTTCATTTGACAGGAAGTGTCATCATATATTTGACTTAGACTGTCACTTAACAAGACTTCTAGTTCACCTAGCTTACTACATAAGCCCTGTGCATTTTGATATAAAATTGTTGATTATGAGTGAGAACATACTTGTCTCTGTTTTCCTTAGGTTGTTTGGCATCATTTAGTGCAAGATATGTGGGATCCTCTGTTTGGCACTACAAAGTCTTTGAGGTAATTTGGTTGCTGATGGGGTGGCTGGAACTGATTTTACTGTTGATTTTGTTGACAAAGGAATAACGTCTGCTGTTGTCAATGTTGTTTTTTGATTGGGTGACACTGCTATTACTGGGAATGTTGCAGTTAGTGGAGAGCTGAGTGCTGAAACAGGTGAAGGTTACTGTGAAGCTGGTGTTGACTGTCTTGGTGCTGGATTAATTATTGCTTTTCCTGCTAGATTATTTGTTGGTGGTGTCGCTGTTGTTGTTTGAGCAGTTATTTTCTCCTTCTGGATTATTGTTGTTGCTGTTGTTTGAGCTCTTATTGGACTGCTTACTGCTGATATTGTTGTGATTTTTTCTGATTCATGAGAGCTCATTGCTAATTCTGGGGAATTATCTTCTGGTGCCATGAGTGATAGTATTGGTGCAGGCATTGCTGTTGTGGTTGCTTTTCTGATGGAGTGTTAGATTTTGTTTAGAATCTGCTGCAACTGATTGACTAATTTCAATGTTTTTAGTTGATACAGTAGCCGACATTATATCTTTACTTGTGCACATAAATTTGATTATTTAATTAATCTTACAGCAGAGGAGTTCTTTTCCGCGAATATTTAAGTTCATATTCCATCTTTTGAAGCATTGCTTATTCAGGAATCCCACAACAAGAAAATTTATTTTCCTGTTTACGAAACTGGCTGTTTACTCTGGCAATGTCGCGGTTTATACGAGAAGACGGTATTATACCGTATCTATGTAGTGTTCCTATAATAATTACACTTTCGTTGTTTACTGTATGCAGTGCATCCTTCAATCTGTTAACAGCAAGTGTTCAATTCATGGCCATAAACATAACTGTCACCACGAATAATAACATGACACTGGGTATCTGGTGCAGTGCTAACTTCTTAACAGTTTCATGCATGGGTGTCCCTGGTTTTAAGTTAGAGATGACATTTAAATTGTGATAATTTAGTGGAAAGTCAGTGAGTCCATGTCCATTGTTGTCGCACAGACTCTTATTTTGGCTGCTTTAATGCACACTTAAAACTATGTGTGTACCTTCTGCTTTTTGCTGCAGACGTTTATGATTGACCATCCTCTGTGTCAAATTATCGAATACTGAATAATGGGGATTTACACTGCTTAACCCTCTATATATAGCACCCGCGCGACGAATGACTCCATCTTACCGGAAACACGACTTATATAGCGCGCTTATCTCACTTCCGGTTTGGAGCGATTGCCCGGCAGGCTGGGGAGGGGCCCCCCACTCCACACTTCCCCTCCATCCCCACCACCGGTGGGCACTACAGCGCAGTACTGCGCATGCGCAACTCACGCGCTGCGGCTCACAGAGATGCCCAGAGGTGCCTCACACAGAGAGCATCCCAGAGTGCCACTGAGAGCTAAAACACCAAGAAGAATCGCTTCTCGGCTTTTGGCAAGATCAATGGGTAGGTTTTTTTTATAAGGAAAAAGGAAAGGAAAAACTTTATTCAACTATGATAATAAATACATATATCACCCTGCAAATCAAATCTATTTTGAAACGAGCCTTCAACTTTGACCCAAATATAAATCCCCTCGCTGGCAGTAACACGCCGTCTATTCCTCGTACGAAGAGATAACGGTTTGTCACTCACAAGATAAGAAGTACCGTAATTCCTATTAGGTACCTCACCAATACTCCATGTCCTGAAGGCAATAATGTCTCTCTCGGGGAATGCATCAAGGCCACCCAACGAAACATCATATATATATATATATATATATATATATATATATATATATATATATATATATATATATATAAACATACGTTTTACATGGGTTTTACTGGTCTTTAGCCAGTTCTAGTTCACCAATGATCACTGTTACACATTTGTACAGCCCAAGCTGCGCATTTTGTGAGGAAAAATTGGAACTACTACAGAAATATTATCTTTGACCATGTTTGTAGCTTGTCATGTGCTCCAGGGCAGAAGTTGGTCGGCCATCATTTCGTGCAAGGTGTGTGGGCTCCTCTCTTTGAGTGGACAATATGTTTTTAATCAGTATATATTAAATAGTTTCTCTTTATAAGTGCTAGTGAACCAATTCTTTGTATTCTTTTGGTTTTGCGTATTAAAATATCCCAGGAATATTGAAATGAACTCATGCCATGTATATGTAACAATGGCATTTAGGGTTATGTTTATGAATGTTCATATTGTGACGTGTAGGCATTTTCTATTACTTACAGTAATGATTGATGACATTCTTGAGATTCTAAATAATCCCGATGAGAACGACTTTTTTGACCTTGATGATGATGAAATTTCGATTAATGGTAGCACATATCATGACAGCAGACAAACTTCTACTTCAGAGGTGTTGCAAGAGTTGGTTGTTTTTGATTCAGTAAATCCTGAGGATGTTCCAGAAGATACAGAATTGTCATGGATCAATGGTGACTTTACTCCAGAAATTCATCCATTTGTGCAGCTACCAGAAGACGAACCTGAAGAAGTGTTGACCAATTTGCAGTACTTCAGATCTCTTGTGACACATGAAATGCTGCCACTCAAGTGTTGAACAAAATAATATTTATACTGTTCGGTAATTGGGTACAACTATTAACATTATGATAGCAGATTTTAGGTATTTCTTTGTGAATGGGCTTAGCTCAAATGCCAAGTATGCGATGTTATTGGAAAAAAACATATGGCATATAATCTAGTTTCTGATATAATGGCTCAAAGCCGCTTTCAGAAACTAGTATCTCTGTTGCATTTACAGAACGATCTTATTGTTATTGAACTAACACAGAAAGAAGATAAGCTACAAAAAATTCACCCTTGGCTTACTTTGTTCTCACAAACTTGCTTGAAAAAACTGTCTGAACAGAATCAGTGTGTTGACAAAATAACGATCCCTTTCAAAGGATGCAGAGTTTCACAATATATACAAAAGGCACCATGAAGTGGATTCAAAATGTGAGCTAGAGCTGGTTCCTCAGGATATCTGTATGATTTTGATGTTTACCGATGTGCAGCTTTCAAGGCAACAAAGCACGTACTTGGGAAAGGTCTTCTTGGTTGCAATGTTGTGATGAAGCTAACTGCAGCATTGGAAAACAAACGCTTTTTGAGGATTTATGCAAACAATTTCTTTACATTGTGTCAATAAGAGTTGGAAGATTCAAACAATGTACTCTCCCTTACGAAAAGCAGATGAAAGCTCAAGGACACAGTACTACAGCTTCACAAGTTCACACCACAGCAAGTTCGTCATTTGTGAATTGGTGTGATAACATATATGTTACATTGTTATCTTCACTAACAGATGTAGAGCTAAAGGACATGGCACAAAGATGGGATAGGAATAAGAAAGAGCATATTCTTGTCCCAAGAGCATCCATTGTTCAAATTTACAATTGTAACATGGGAGGAGTAGATCTTTATGATATGTTGACATCACTATGCAAATATCACACAAAATCCAGAAGATGGTATTTGTATATCTTCTGCCACACGATAACAACAGCTGTTGTCAATAGCTGGCTGAAATACAGAGAAAATTGCAAGGCCCTGTATGAAAAACATGTTTCTCTCTCCCATATAGGCTTTCACGGCCGGCGTCTTCGTCAGTAAACACTTCCGGGCTAAATTGCCATGGTCGATCTATAGCACTTCTTCTCCCTGACGTTTCGTTCTCAACTACAGAGAACATCTTCCGAGTCGTCGACTCACCTCTGAAGATGTTCTCCGTAGTTGAGAACGAAACGTCAGGGAGAAGAAGTTCTACAGATTGACCACGGCAATTTAGCCCGGAAGTGTTTACTGATGATGTTTCTCTCTGATAGTTTCAAGCTAATCTTGTAAGTGCATTGATATCTGCTGGACAATGAAAGTTCAAGAGGGGCTTCCAAGTATTGAAGATATGTCCAGAAAATTCAAGGAACATGCTACTACAGTAACTATAGTGCCAGAATGCCAAAAGGACAAAATTGACTACTTTCCTCAGTGGAATAACACAAGAGAAAGGTGCAAAATTTGCAATAAACAATACTTTTGTTCTGAGCCAAAAATGCAAAACTTTTCTGTGCTTCAACAACGACAGAAACTGGTTCAGTAGATTCCACTACTAAAAGAACTGTATGTAAATACATTTATTATTACACAAGCGTATGAGCTTCTGTAATACACAGATTCAGAACGCAAAACTGAGATTATACATTTACCCTACCAATGCCAATAGCATTATCTTGAGTCCCAGTGTTAAATAGCTGTAACACAATGTAAAAAAGGACTCAAAAATTAAAAAAAGCTAAAAGTTGTACATTTGTCCTCCAACTTATTGGTAACTGTCAATAATACGCTGCTAAGAACAACCTACAAATAAATTAGTTGTTGTGGGTTCTGGAGTGCTAACTGCATTGTTTTTGTGATGTAAATCACGAACTTTTCCTAACAGAAAAACTATTATTTCGTCTTTATAATCTTTACTGTTTATCTTCTCGTGTATATCGAACATGGATTCTTTAAAATCTTTCGATTTCTGCATTTAAACACTGGTTAATCTTCACCAACGTATGATATTTACCTTTTAGGCTCTGTATCTCAAGTAACCGCGAAAATAGTTCATTTATGTCAAGATTGTAGGCTTCATTCTTTTCTGTAACACTTTCGACACAGCCAGACTTTTTGGCTTCGGTTAGCGCCACTAAAACTGTAATGGTGTACCACTCTGCACTTTATGCAGATCACACCTTTTGTAACTTAGAATGAGATTTTCACTCTGCAGCGGAGTGTGCGCTGATATGAAACTTTCTGGCAGATTAAAACTGTGTGCCCGACCGAGACTCGAACTCCGGACCTTAGCCTTTCGCGGGCAAGTGCTCTACCAACTGAGCTACCGAAGCACGTCATGCACTTGCCCGCGAACTTTTGTAAATTGTTTTTTGCAATACCAGTAGTTTTGATTTGTTATTTATGTCATATTTCTAGACTGTTCACACTACGATGTTGATGGTGCACAACTATGTTTTGAATTAAATTCGTCCCTGAGACTGTAACATTGTTTCCCAAATCTACTTTTTGGGTCATTAGAACGATAAATGCATTTCCTGTCACACTGATTTGATGACATTACTACTAATTACTCACTCATATTCACAGTTTTAACACTATTCGACGGATTACTTTTGCAGTTGCCGCCTTGGTTTGTATTGCAACTTATACTATTCTTTCTTCTGCTATACTGTTGATAATGTGACACTTACAATCACTCTACATACCGAGATTTCCACGTCCGAGATTTCCACGTCTTACATATATTTTTCAAACTGTGAAACTTAAACTGTATTTGAAGAGCTAAAGCTCGCTATTAGCGTTGTCTGCCATCTTACTCTCACAGATAGTGGCTCATCTTCTGTTAAAACTGATCAGTCGCAGTTGTCACTTACTACTGATGAACTAATAGCTTCAGTTAGTACTGAGAATTTACCACCTCTCGTTAGGACTGATATTTTACCAGTGATAGCTGTTATTGAGAATTTGCTAACTTCAGTTATTATTGACACTATATCTTCGTCTGTTATTACTAACAACTTACTATTTACACTAACTACTGGCAGGTAAGTATGTTCCTGTTACTAAGAGATTACTGAAGATAAGTTGCTGTCTTCTGCAATTAACGATCTCTTGTGTTGCTGCTACACGAATTGGAACTGGGACTTCATTATGCATTGTTGTTGATAACATATGAATAGTATACATATGAATAGTATATTTTGGTCCAAAGAGCTGTATACTACAGCAAGTCTATTACTATTTAAAGTTTATGTTTAGTACAATAAAGAAAACAGTTATATGTCACAGATTGAGAGAGGTTACTTCAGTTGTGAATAATATTTAATAGTACCAGAATCACTTTAGGATTTTGTGGCTTTGGACTACGGTGGTCCAGTGCCTCGTAGCCAGGGAAATGCAAGGCATTCTCACTGGCATGTATTTGTATGGTATATACACGTATAGCCGAAGATTATTACAAGATGTGACACACAAATACTGACTGCAGATATTAATAAATATCAAATAGAAATACTAATAATACATATTATGGAATGTGACAATTATTAAGAAAGCCTTACTTACTAAGTGAATGTCCTACAACTTCAAAATTTAGGATATTGCACTGTCTCAATGATCTATAAGTATAGCTGGTAATTTGGCGAGAGTAAACATTTGGCTATCCAATTATTAAAGAAAATATTTTTGAGACAATTATGTCAAAAGTTTGGAAGAATAGTTGACAAGTTTTATATTGAAATGAAGTCTACATTAAGACTTTTTATACGAATTTTGCCACCCGGAATCATCTCAAGTGGAAATTGTGCAGTATTTTGTGAACATGTTGCAATACAACATGAAACTAAGAATAATTTGGCAATGAGTATTTATTATGTTTTTATTGTCACATGTCCTCTTGTGTGGTGCACATGAAATGAAATAAGACTTTACTGTGGAGAAGTTAGATATGAAAACTAAGGAAGAAGAAGTAACATTATCTGCAGCTGAGACAAATGCTTATTTATTGTACTAAGGATTTATTAAGTGCTGTCCATATGCACTGAAACCAATTTTTAAATTATTGTCTACAAAGAAGAAGTAATACAATGTAAATCAGTTAACATTATTATACACTTAAGCACATAATACATTAGATCCTACATGTTTCTCAGCATGAGCTGCAAATAGACTAGTCGTATGAAGTATTCACTGTTCACTTCTCAAAACAAAATGGTCAAAGCCAGTATGGCAGAAAACAGTAAAGAGACATTAATATTCTCATAATGGTAATATATGGTCCATGCTGCATAAAAGTAACAAAACTCATCAGTAAATGGTATGTCTTGGAACTAGCCAGTTAGGATTGTAGCTAGCTCACTGCCCTTCAAATATTATTCCATTGCCCATCATTCACTCGGCTCTTTTTACATCATTCAATAATCAAGCATAAACATTAAATTTCAATGCTACTTCTTTATAGTTCAACTTATGTCAACACAAATTCGCACCACAATTCGAAATAATAATACAAACTTTATGACAAAATTTGTTTCTGACAATCCACACTGTCTTCACTTTACAACACATTCTGTCTCTCTTAAAAGTAAAAAAAAATATTGACATTACACATACGCTGAAGGTGTGTGACGCCAAAGACATTCCCAAAAGATATCAACTACAAAGGTATTACAAAATCACACATAACCATACTGTAGTAATATTACATGCAAAGATTCATATGAGAGACAATCACTTCCCTTGTTTCACTATCGTCCACAACTCACTTATGCCCACAGCTTGTGGCCTTGCAGTAGCATTCTAGTTTCCCGCGCATGGGGTCCCAGGTTCGATACCCGGTTGGGTCATCATCATCATCATTCATCTCCATTTCGGTCAGAGGAAGGCAATGGCAAACCACCTCCACTAGGATCTTGCCTAGTTGACGGTGCAGGTCTCCCACATTGAGCACTATGCTCCTTGGAGTATGGGCCTCATCATCATCATTACTTATAATTTGGCCTGTTGCAGATAGGTCGCCACAAAAATCAGTGCAAAGAAACATATTTCATAAATACCATGGAATAACACTGAAAAATTCATGCGGTACACATCATACTTTGAAAAGTAGCGTATCATACAAAAGAAAAAGAAAATCAACAAATTAAAAAAAAGTATTTGAAATTTTTGAACATTTAAGTCCCTTCCTTGTGCTTCACATAAGCAACAGTTACACACTCCAAAAGCGCAAAATGAAAACATACATTAATGCTTTCAATAAACAGCAATTTTGGAGATATTATGAAGTTTTACAAAACATGATAAAATTAGCACACCATGCCCTTTGAATCTGACCCCTCTCCTCCCTCAGCGTATTAAAATGGTCTACCTGCCCCACACAAGTGCTTGGTTGCCTTCTCTATGTCTTTAGCAATGTGGTAGCTGCTCACCACTCCTGACGTGTTGTCATTGTTATCAAGCAGGGTCCCTTTCCTTTCCAAGAAAATGAAATACAACCAGCAAAAACAAACACTAGCATTAGAATCTGACCCACATATCAATCTGCTAACTGAGATGAATAAAGACCTATCACTCCCTAACCAGACACATCTTAAGTAATATTACTAGTACAAAGTAAACAGTTTATACAAGGCCTGGCAAAGTGTGACTCATCACACATCCCCTCTAGCGAGTGCTTCTTCCTCCAAATATGATGCCACCAGAAGAAATATTGAATTTAATTGATGAAAGGAGAAAATATAAAAATGCATTAAATGAAGCAGGCAAAAAGGAATACAAACGTCTCAAAAATGAGATCGACAGGAAGTGCAAAATGGCTAAACAGGGATGGCTAGAGGACAAATGTAAGGATGTAGAAGCTTATCTCACTAGGGGTAAGATAGATACTGCCTACAGGAAAATTAAAGAGACCTTTGGAGAGAAGAGAACCACGTGTATGAATATCAAGAGCTCAGATGGCAGCCCAGTTCTAAGCAAAGAAGGGAAGGCAGAAAGGTGGAAGGAGTATATAGAAGGCTTATACAAGGGCGATGTACTTGAGGACAATATTATGGAAATAGAAGAGGATGTAGATGAAGACGAAATGGGAGATACGATACTGCGTGAAGAGTTTGACAGAGCACTGAAAGACCTGAGTCGAAACAAGGCCCCCGGAGTAGACAACATTCCATTAGAACTACTGACGGCCTTGGGAGAGCCAGTCATGACAAAACTCTACCAGCTGGTGAGCAAGATGTATGAGACAGGCGAAATACCCTCAGACTTCAAGAAGAATATAATAATTCCAATCCCAAAGAAAGCAGGTGCTGACAGATGTGAAAATTACCGAACTATCAGTTTAATAAGCCACGGCTGCAAAATACTAACGCGAATTCTTTACAGACGAATGGAAAAACTGGTAGATGCAGACCTCGGGGAGGATCAGTTTGGATTCCGTCGAAATGTTGGAACACGTGAGGCAATACTGACCTTACGAATTATCTTAGAAGAAAGATTAAGAAAAGGCAAACCTACGTTTCTAGCATTTGTAGACTTAGAGAAAGCTTTTGACAATGTTGACTGGAATACTCTTTTTCAAATTCTAAAGGTGGCAGGGGTAAAATACAGGGAGCGAAAGGCTATTTATAATTTGTACAGAAACCAGATGGCAGTAATAAGAGTCGAGGGGCATGAAAGGGAAGCAGTGGTTGGGAAAGGAGTGAGACAGGGTTGTAGCCTCTCCCCGATGTTATTCAATCTGTATATTGAGCAAGCAGTAAAGGAAACAAAAGAAAAATTTGGAGTAGGTATTAAAATTCATGGAGACGAAGTAAAAACTTTGAGGTTCGCCGATGACATTGTAATTCTGTCAGAGACGGCAAAGGACTTGGAAGAGCAGTTGAACGGAATGGACAGTGTCTTGAAAGGAGGATATAAGATGAACATTAACAAAAGCAAAACGAGGATAATGGAATGTAGTCAAATTAAATCGGGGGATGCTGAGGGAATTAGATTAGGAAATGAGACACTTAAAGTAGTAAAGGAGTTTTGCTATTTAGGAAGTAAAATAACTGATGATGGTCGAAGTAGAGAGGATATAAAATGTAGACTGGCAATGGGAAGGAAAGCGTTTCTGAAGAAGAGAAATTTGTTAACATCGAATATAGATTTATGTATCAGGAAGTCGTTTCTGAAAGTATTTGTTTGGAGTGTAGCCATGTATGGAAGTGAAACATGGACGATAACTAGTTTGGACAAGAAGAGAATAGAAGCTTTCGAAATGTGGTGCTACAGAAGAATACTGAAGATAAGGTGGATAGATCACGTAACTAATGAGGAGGTATTGAATAGGATTGGGGAAAAGAGAAGTTTGTGGCACAACTTGACTAGAAGAAGGGATCGATTGGTAGGACATGTTTTGAGGCATCAAGGGATCACAAATTTAGCATTGGAGGGTAGCGTGGAGGGTAAAAATCGTAGAGGGAGACCGAGAGATGAGTACACTAAGCAGATTCAGAAGGAAGTAGGTTGCAGTAGGTACTGGGAGATGAAGCAGCTTGCACAGGATAGAGTAGCATGGAGAGCTGCATCAAACCAGTCTCAGGACTGAAGACAACAACAACAACAACAACATGGTTTCACTACAGCCCACTGTTCGTTTGCTGGTCTGCACTACATAGAGATTTAACCACTTTAATTCTGTTACTTGGAACAAAAGGTTTGGATATTTTTAATGCTGCTAAAAAGTTTGAGGTAACTGGAGGTTTTCTAAAATGATCTATAGTTTGTATAGATAGTGCATCAGTTATGTTCGATAGTTAAAATGGCTTCATTGGTCAATAAAGGGAAAAAAACGGGATGAATTGTTTAACTTTTTATTGAATTATTGATCACAAAGCACTAAGTGGGAAAAGTATCAGGAAGCTGTCAACAGTGAATGTAATGTAATGTAAAATTTCGAATATACTAGTAATACATAGAGGAAACCTATTATCATCTTACAGAAAATTTGAAGAGGTATTGGAAGGAGCTGACGAAGGATAGAGAGACATACTTCCTCAATCCGAAATCCGCTGACTTATTGCAGGAAAATGTTTAGCTTCTTTTTTTTATTTGCTATTACAAGAGAACTTTTCAAGTTTTCGAATATACAAGTAAAACAGGATACCACAGAATTTGAAAATAAACTGAAGTATTCCATTTGTTTATCAGATTTAGCACTCCTAACTGATTTTACAAATCACTTAAATAATTTGAAAATAGTCTTACAATAAAGGGAACACACTATTTCTGATATGTTGGCGGATATTATTGTTTCCAGTCTAAACTGATATTGTTTAAATTCCAGTTAAATGAGATTTATTTCCATTATTGTTCAAGCCTTGAAGAGTTTCATTGTAATTTTATAGAATTTATATCTCTATCATTGGATCATATTTTCTTTAATAATTCAATGAAAAAGACGCTTGTGAGCGTTAGAAGTGATGATCTCTTCATGCTATCTGCAATGGTAAGAGATGCCACATTGTTTGACATCCTTCCACATCATCAGTATCCAAAGCTCATTGAATTGGCTCTTAACATTAAATTATTTTTCAAATTGACACATATTTGTGAGAGTACATTCAATATGCTCAGCATAGTACAATGAGCAATAAGTCATTGAAACATCAACTTCGATTCACTACAAACCAAACTGAAATTGACATTACAGAACTTGTCAACAACAAGTTAAATAAACGTAGCATGTATATGTAAATATTAATGTAGGTAAGAGATGAGCAAATACAGTGAAATGAATATCAGGTCTTAATACGATAAAGGAAAAAAATCACAATACCAAGAACGAGTTGCGCAAAATAAACAAATGTTGATAGGTATGTTTCTACATTTTGCAACATCGACAGTGCAGATGAAATAACTTTTGCACCATGCTGATAACTTGTAATGCACTGCTATTTCTGAATCTGTAAGCTTTATTACAGGAACTACACTCCTGGAAATAGAAAAAAGAACACATTGACACCGGTGTGTCAGACCCACCATACTTGCTCTGGACACTGCGAGAGGGCTGTACAAGCAATGATCACATGCACGGCACAGCGGACACACCAGGAACCGCGGTGTTGGCCGTCGAATGGCGCTAGCTGCGCAGCATTTGTGCACCGCCGCCGTCATTGTCAGCCAGTTTGCCGTGGCATACGGAGCTCCATCGCAGTCTTTAACACTGGTAGCATGCCGCGACAGCGTGGACGTGAACCGTATGTGCAGTTGACGGACTCTGAGCGAGGGCGTATAGTGGGCATGCGGGAGGCAGGGTGGACGTACCCCCGAATTGCTCAACACGTGGGGCGTGAGGTCTCCACAGTACATCGATGTTGTCGCCAGTGGTCGGCGGAAGGTGCACGTGCCCGTCGACCTGGGACCGGACCGCAGCGACGCACGGATGCCCCCCAAGACCGTAGGATCCTACGCAGTGCCGTAGGGGACCGCACCGCCACTTCCCAGCAAATTAGGGACACTGTTGTTCCTGGGGTATCGGCGAGGACCATTCGCAACCGTCTCCATGAAGCTGGGCTACGGTCCCGCACACCATTAGGCCGTCTTCCGCTCACGCCCCAACATCGTGCAGCCCGCCTCCAGTGGTGTCGCGACAGGCGTGAATGGAGGGACGAATGGAGACGTGTCGTCTTCAGCGATGAGAGTCGCTTCTGCCGTGATGCCAATGATGGTCGCATGCGTGTTTGGCGCCGTGCAGGTGAGCGCCACAATCAGGACTGCATACGACCGAGGCACACAAGGCCAACACCCGGCATCATAGTGTGGGGAGCGATCTCCTACACTGGCCGTACACCGCTGGTGATCGTCGAGGGGACACTGAATAGTGCACGGTACATCCAAACCGTCATCGAACCCATCGTTCTACCATTCCTAGACCGGCAAGGGAACTTGCTGTTCCAACAGGACAATGCACGTCCGCATGTATCCCGTGCCACCCAACGTGCTCTAGAAGGTGTAAGTCAACTACCCTGGCCAGCAAGATCTCCGGATCTGTCTCCCATTGAGCATGTTTGGGACTGGATGAAGCGTCGTCTCACGCGGTCTGCACGTCCAGCACGAACGCTGGTCCAACTGAGGCGCCAGGTGGAAATGGCATAGCAAGCCGTTCCACAGGACTACATCCAGCATCTCTATGATCGTCTCCATGGGAGAATAGCAGCCTGCATTGCTGCGAAAGGTGGATATACACTGTACTAGTGCCGACATTGTGCATGCTCTGTTGCCTGTGCCTATGTGCCTGTGGTTCTGTCAGTGTGATCATGTGATGTATCTGACCCCAGGAATGTGTCAATAAAGTTTCCCCTTCCTGGGACAATGAATTCACGGTGTTCTTATTTCAATTTCCAGGAGTGTATATTTAATACATAAACGATGTAATAGTTTATTTATTTGTGAATGTATATAATTGATTTAATTATAATGTAAATATTGTAAATAGTTGGGTAATTGCCTAGGGAACTGTGTTTCAATGTATCGATAGCAACAACGAAATAGCAGTAGGTGTGCTGCTTCTTATCTTTGTGTAAGAAGACACTCTGTTGCGCAACGAACAGAGATTAAAGCGGCAGCTTGAGTCTTGATAGAGTGTGGAAGTGTTTGTTAGGCGCTCCTGAAGACACAGTGTGCAGTTATGATAATGCCAGTGTAGGTTTACGAACTTTATTAACATGTCAGTATTGAGAGCACAGTCGGTGTGGACACACGGAAGAAGCTGCAGTTCTTACTATTGCCTGTGCAGTCACTATTTATTTATCACCAGAAAGCGTCTTGAAGGCTGAAACCTCCATCATCAGGTGGATTTACATTTGTTAGTATAACATTTGTGTGTGTGTGTGTGTGTGTGTGTTGTGTTACGATTTTTGGAGGAATTTGTGGCACTGTCTAGTGGAGAAAACAATACACTATTTTAGAACATGGTATTCTGTTTCTATTGGCAAAAAATTAAATGTATATCTAATGGTAAACATAAAAAATTAAAACAAAGTACCTCCAGTGCTCACAGGTTCCTTTCACTGCCATACTTCGTAAACAAATATGGCGTCTGGAAACTATTTGGTGCAAGGATTGTAGAAGAGATAACATTATAGCAAAGTACAAAGAATGCACGTAGCAACAACACTGTGGAGGTGTTTGTTTTGAAGTGTCAAATAAATGCTTTGAAATAAATACTTCAGGTGATATATAAATCCGATTTTGACAAGTAAAGTAACTTAAACTTCATATTCGTATATACAAACAGGTATAAAGTTAAAATAGATTAAACTTCAAATTTGTTTGTACAATCAAGTGATATGTTGTAAACTTTAAGTACAATAATCATATTTGCTACAGCAGTAAAATTATACATACATGTTAATTCTGATTGAGATTAATTGGTAGATATGATAGTCTGGAGGCAGAGGGAGAGGAAGAGAAAGTGAAGAGGGAGAGAGATAGTGGAAAGAGTGATTGTATGACAGCAAACTTTACATGGTAAGTGGTCTTAAGATTATAACTGTTACATGTAATAACTGCCTAAAGGTTGGAGTAATACATTAGTTAATGCTTTAAAATATACTCGTGTTGTTAACATGGTGTTTTCCGTTTCATGCAAGTGGGTGGCTTCGCTGGTGTGTGGTATTTTTTTGGTTTTTAGTGCTGCTGTGTGTTCTTTGAATCTAATCTCAAATGATCTGCCTGTCTGGCTTACGTAGAATCAATCACTGTTCAAACATGCAATTTTGTACATGTCTGTGTGATGAAGTGGGTTTCGTGTGCTGATGTTGTGGTGTAGCTTATGTCAAATCTTATTGTCTGTGGTAAAGGATGTGCTTATGCCTTTTAGTTTGAAGGCACTGGCAATCTGATATGAAATGTTACCTAGAAAGAGGATTGTATGAAAGATGTTATTTTCTTTTTGTTTTTTGTGTTGTGTTTGCTTTGTCATTGTTGTGTATTTAAGGGTGTCTACTATGGAGCAGTTATAATCATTTGCAATAGCTGTTTGTTTTATTATTTCAATTTCTTGATCGCATTTGTCTTCAGAGAATGGTAGTTGGATAGCTTTATTGATCATGTACTGGAATGCTGCCAGTTTGTTGGCTGTGGGGTGACTAGAGGAGACGTGGACTGTAGTGTGTGTTGTGGTAGGCGTCTGATAAATTTCAAACTGATATCTGTTATTCTTTATTCTAATGGTAAGGTATAAGAAATTTATACTGTCAACTGTTCGAAGCTGTTGAATAATTGGTTCAACTCAGTGATGTCATCTTTAGTGTCTTTGATTAAAATGATGGTACTATCTACACATATGTATTAGTAGATGAATTTTTGAGGTGATGATTGGAATTCAGGATTTGGTCTTTCAAGTTACTTATAAATATCTCACCTTTTTGACTTCATACTTTCACACAACTATTTTAAACTTAAAAATAAAATCACAAACAAGCAGGTGGTCTGGCAATGGGCTTGAATCTTCCTGGATTGCTAGCAGAAATATTTATAAGTAACTTAGAAGACAAAATCCTGAATTCCAGTCACCACCTCCTCAAAAATATCATCTACTATTTCAGATATGTAGATGATGCCATCATTTGAATCAAAGGCACTAAAGATATCGGTGAGTTGAACCAGTTATTCAACAACTCCAATGAAAACCTAAAATTCACACCAAAAAGATGACAGTATAAATATTTAGTTATATTACTATGACAGCTGCTGGGAGCACAAGAAATTGACCTCATATACATATATATCATCACACCAACAGCTTTTACAGCTTTTACCGCTTGTCAGCTTGAAACTATATATATATACAAATTGTAAATCCATCTGCATATTTTAAAGCGTTAACCAATGTATTATTTCAACCTTTAGGCAGTTATTACATGTAACAGATATAATCTTAAGATCCCTTGCCATGTAATGTTTGCTCTCATACAATCACTCTTTCCACCATCTCTCTCCCTCTCACTTTCTCTTTCTCTTCCTCTCCCTCTGCCTTTCATATCTGTCTATAAATCCCAATCAAAATTGTTATTTATGTATAATTTTACCACTGTAGCCAATATGATTATTGTACTTAAAGTTTGCAACATTGCACCTGATTGTGTAAACAAGTACGAAGTGTAAGCTATTTTAACATTTCAACTGATTGTATAAATGAGTATGAAGTTTAAGCTATTTTAACTTTTCAAATTCGGATTTATATACAACCTGAAGTATTTATTCCAACTCATTTATTCGACACCTCAAAACAAATGCCTCCAAATCCATATTTATAATGTTGTTACTATGTACATTCTTTGTATGTTGCTACAATGTTATCTCTTCTGCTATACGATCCTTGCACCCAATAGTTTCCTGTCTCCATACTTGTTTACGAAGTATGACAGTGTACATGTGATGTGTTATGAGAGCGAAAGGAACCTGTGACCACTGGGGTACTTTATTTTACTTCTTTTATGTTTACCATTAGATATACGTTTGATTTTTTTTCAAAAGGAAGCGAAAACAATGTTCTGAAATAGTGTATTGGTTTCTCTACTAGGCACTGCCACAAGTTTCTTCAAAAAATCCTAACACACGCACACACACACACACACACACACACACACACACACACACACACACACAAATGTCATATTAACAAATGTAAATCCACCTCATGGTGGAGGTTTAAACCTTTGATACGCTTCATGGTGATAAATTAATAATGACTGGTAACACTAAACTTGTTGTTTCACTTAATATCAATAAAAGTCACAGTAAAGCCTAACCAAAAATGTTCGCATTTAAAGTATTGCCTCCTGTCCCATAACTATCCATGACTCTGGAGACAACTCGTGGTTCCCTACCAACAGCACTGTCATCAGCTACATTCTTTCTCATCGACATAGCTACAACATTGTAAGACTGTTAACTGACAGAGTAAAACTAACACTGTATAGGCATTAACCCTGGCATTTCTTTAACAAACTTTGATGACTAACTTTCTTGTATAATTACCTGCAACAGTTAAGAGTTGTAGGGCATTTGTGTTGTCATTGTCCTCAGTCATTATTACCAAGCAAGGTCCCTTTCTTTTCCATGCAATCACCAAGTGTCATAAAAGTGTGAAAATTGATTAACTATTGGCTGCCAGTTTTGTTTGTTTGGTAATGACCAGTTTCGATCTAAATTTTGCTGCCTCAGTAACTGTTCATTCTTGTATTGCATAATAGAGGCTTAACTAATTTGCAATTTTGAATATTAACTTCAGTTACTTGAAGTAAGGTAAAATATCACTGGCAAAACTAATAACTAAAGATACAGCACAAATTAAGATTGCACAATTTCATTTAGTCTGTATTTAGCGTAGTGAGTGATGTCTGCTAGCTCAGTATAGATTTTATTGTTTTTATGTAAAAAGTCAATCATTTATTCATTCGCTTAAATTCAGTTAAACCTTTCAACAAGTAAAAGTGAATTCTGGTTTGTTTCCAAATTTTGCATTACATTTATGCTGAGGTTACTGATAGTAATTTTTTGTGGAACAAAGTTTCAGTTACAGTCTGTGATTTATGTAACCAGCAACTTCATTTGACTGTGTTTCCAGAATTTAATATTTCAGAATATGTAACTGCAGACTTAGTGATTCCTGACTAATTTATCTTCTCGTGAAATGTTGTGTTGTAGAAATGCGTGACAACCTTCTTTTTTGCCATGCCGTTATTATTTTTTTCTTTTTCTTTGCCATCACCTTTCTTAGGATTCTGAAATATTCACTTGTCTGGTGGGCTGCTGACCATTTAATCGTCCCCCTTTTTGGTGATAAGTATTTTTTGTATCAAATATTATGTGGTACAATTTTCCCCGTGTGGTTTGTGAATGATTGCAGTAAATTCCATCCATTTCTGAATTATTATCAGTATTTAGATTAGATTTACAACAGATTCTTCCTTCAGAAGGGTCTGTTGCATACTTTCCTCCTACCAACAGGAATTATTTTCCTTTGGTACCAATAACCTTACTCACCATAAAATTTCATTAGGCATATGCAATCATGGTCATTTATATCACAGTCCAGTAGGCTGATGAGGAAGGGGAGGTTATATGTGGCGCCGCTGGTAGCAGGACAATATAAATTTGGTATTGTTTTTCCATGATCTTTGTATTGTGCGGATTCGTAGCGAATTAAAGCCTTTTGGTGTGAATGAAGTCACGTACATTAATAGTAAGTGGTGGAAATAAGCCACAAAATTTCTAAACTTGCATTATCAGTAGAACAGGCAACATAATGAACATAAATGATTGTAACATGGTGAACATAAATTGATTGTACTTAACGGGGAACAGTCGACAGAACAATGGAGAACAATGGTAGCAGTACCCATTGTCGAGGCGACTAGTATTTCAGATGTGCAGGAAATGACAAAAACGGAATTCCTGGCATTTGTAGATGCTACGGAATTCAGAATAAACATTAAAACAAAACCCATTGACGATGGATACAAGGAAGCCATAAAGCAAGAACCAGAGTTAGTGTCAAAACCAGTAATATCTGGAAACATAAATGATTTGTTGATCATGTTGACCAGTAAAATCAATGCTCAGTCCAAACGAATAAAAGCTCAATCCAAAAGAATTAATGTTAAAATTAATGACCAGTCTGAGTCAATAAACGTACAAATGCATCAATTAACAGTAAAATTGATGCACAATCGCGAAAAATGGATCATCAGATTAAAGCCATCAAGATTGTTAACGCTAATACTGGAGCTGTTAACATGAAAATAGATTAAATCAAGAAAGAAATAATTGTATTGACTACCGAAATCAGTCATCTTAAACAGGGCATGACAGAGGTACAGTAAAAAACATGAAGCACAACCAGTTGTTTCAGGAGGAAGTAGGGGAGGATCGAACAGAAACTGGAACAGACTGTTGATTACATTATTGAAAATAAAGTAATTGAAAAGGCAGTATTATCTCGAAAAGCTGATAGGGAAAAGGTAATAAATTATCAAACTTCAGCATAAAACGTAGATACTACAGTGAAGAGATGGTTGACTACGTATGATGAGTAAAAGAGGCAAGTGGAAACACGTTAGTGACGACCACTTGCCATATAGTTACAAAAGTAATCGAACTAGAAAAGGGATTAGATGAAAAGCAGCACCGTATTTCATGCCATGTACATAATACTGAAATCTTAGTGAAGGAGGAACATTTCGATCTCCTCAAAAAGTAGGATGTATTGCACGCTACCGTCTTATTTAAGAATTGGACGGATAGGACAAATATTAACTCTGTTATTGACATGCTAGCAGGCGAGGCTAAGCTATAGCACTCAAAACTCGATGTTGCGAACTTGAGTTTTGAACAATTTAAGTATGCATTCTTGAAAGAATATTGGCCAGAGCAGAAGCAGGAGAGTGTATGGCGCGATTTCGTTGTGTCAAAATCCTATGGAGCAAACTCACATGGCTCAATGGAAGAATTTTGCGAAAACTGGATACGCAAATTAAAGCATTTGCGTGATCGACAGCCTAAATTGGACATTGTCTGGGAGTTTTGGATTAGATTAGATTAGATTTTCTTTCATTCCAATTGATCCATAGTGAGGAGGTCCTCCAGGATGTGGAATCTTCCAGATGATCCCAAGAGATACACAGGCAGTAGTTACAGAACAATTACTGCAGTCTTAGAAAAGGTTGAAAATGAAGATAGTTGGCGAAATAATCCAGAAAATTTTAAAAGCCATGATAATGGCAACAGTTACCACAACAGCAACAACCATAACAACAATAGCAATGGCAGGAATGGTAACCACCACCTTGGTAATAACAACTCACACCGCTATAACAATAACAGTCATAATGGGAACAATAATAGTAAAAATGACAGAGGCCAATATCAAGTTAAAAAGTTACGTGGTTTTCTGCAGAATGACAATAGGCAGGAGCAAAATCAGCAACTGTGACAGCCTGATAGAAATAGGCCTGTCGTACTTAATCAGGGAATCGATTATCCATTCCAGTTTGAGGCCCACTGGGCATGGGAAGACCTTTTTGGCGCAGACGAAAGCCTAGATAACGTCGATATGACATATCCGAATGGATAAATCAGCGATGGGAGAATCTACAAGAAGACAGACGAGTACCCACACACACGACAACAATAACTGAAGTTGAAAAGTCAGCCAACAAAGTGATCACTGTCCGTTATAACGATGAAAATAAGAGTACCAGACCATAAGAAAGAGCCAGCTGCTGTTAAAGCAACAACGGTACCACAGACTCCAATACAGTGTGATTCGCAGACGGAATTAAAGAACTCAATATAAAACTTCCGTTATCGCTCAGGGCAAGGCAGACTGCAAGGAGGTGTGGCTAGATCGTTTCAATCAGATGCACGACAAACTGAGGAATTATAGAAGATTCTATTGGTGTGCTAATGGGGAGAGCATATAATATTTGAAGCTTCTGAACTTGGATGAAATTAGGCTTTATGAAGAAGTGGAAAGCTCTTTACCAAAGAGGCAGGCTTGTCAAAATATAATAATTGAAGTAGCGAACCCCAGCGACACTCGTAGTAAGGAAAACCGAGGCTAATTTTCTGTTTTTGATTTGTGGAATCATATAATGTATTGCACTCAAAGTCCCAAAAGAGTTCTGTGTGTGGATGGTGCATCCATCATGTATGAAAAC
Organism: Schistocerca gregaria; assembly: GCF_023897955.1. Lineage (NCBI taxonomy): Eukaryota > Metazoa > Arthropoda > Insecta > Orthoptera > Acrididae > Schistocerca > Schistocerca gregaria. The sequence goes on along the minus strand of NC_064921.1, from coordinate 796,939,377 downwards.
TTTTACCAACTATAGTACCACTACAATAACATGACAAATGAAATTGTTAAGTACTTTAATGAAAACCACTTATATGTAAGCAGTAGTAAAATATGGCTCATGGAGTTTAACAGCAGTTGTTTTAATGTTGAGATTAAACTATACATAGGCAATGAATTAGTAAAAAAAGAATTTAGTGTAAAATTCCTAGGTTTAACAATTAAAAGCAATCAAAGATGGGCCACACACATCGACACTCTAGCATGTAAGTTGTCTAAGATTATATTTGCATTAATATAATTACCAAGTTCTGCAATTACACTATTGTCCTTGTTAAAATTGGAAATAAAAATTACGAAGTTTGTCATATCTGTGATGCTTTATATCTTTGGCATGTAAGACAAGTTGAATCTGTGCTGTGTAAAACTGTTTTTTTCCCCTCTCTCTCTCTCTTTTACATGTTGGTGTTCGAGTATGTAATGAGAATGTTAGCTAGTCGGAAATAAAGAATCTTAACAGGTTATGGGCCCAGACCGCGCATGAAAAGCCGTGAGGTGTTTGTTTTCGCTCGCCCGTTAATTTATAACAAATAACGTGAATTTGCCCGTTATTTTTGTGTGTGTTCAACATAAATTGCAGCCTGCGTTGGTGATTATATGTGGACAAGCTTGAAGCGCCTGAAGACTGAGGGAAATGAAAGTGGCATATATTGATGCTGTTGCGAGCATATGCACTTGAAGACATCGTCACAGGTATGTACAAGTGTCCTGGAGTGGGAGAAAATGCGACTGTGGAAAAAAGGACGGCACATCACCAGTGGATGAAAGATGATGCAAGAGCGGCTAGTTTATTAGCAAGTGCGCTAGGGAAGTCAGTAGCCGAACTCGTTTTAACATGCACCCATGCAAGTGAAATTTGGGACAAATTACGTGTGCAGTGCGAGCGTAGCAGTACACAACAACTGAACATCTTGATAGAGTCATTTTTTCGTGTTCATCGTGACGACAAAGGGATATTAACACTCACGTCGCGAGATTACAGAAACTTTTTGTCGACTTGAACGACGAAATGCAGAAGCACGAAGAAAATGTTTTGTCTGAAAGAATCTTAAATGGCCGAATTTTATCCACGCTAAGCAAATAAAATGACAACTTTAAAGAGACTCGTGGGACACAATTCCGTCCGAAAATCAAAGTGTGAATCTTCTGATTGAAAAATTGTGCACCATTGAATTGCTTGATCAAAGTACAGTTGAATCAGCTACGTTCATTGTACGCAGTAGTAGAAGAAAATTCAGCAAAATAAATGTGACGATATTGAAAAATCGAAAAAGAATGTGGAATGTGCAAAACAAAAATTTCCATGTCATAAATATGGACAGGTAGGGCATTGGGCAGCAGTGTGTTCAGTGAAAAAGATAAAAACATTCACATCAATCAGTCTGAAAAGAATGTTGCATTTCTGACACATGTTTTTGGTGCCTCAGTCAATAAAGGTGTTGAAGTCGACAGTTGGTATTGCGATAGTGGTGCCACAAATCACATCACTGCAAATAAACAAGATTGTGTATCTTATACAAAATTTGCTGTTCCTAAAAAGATTTCCTATTGGGAAAAGAGGTGTAAGCAGCATGTTGGCTCATGGACATGAAACTGTGAAAATTCAAATTCAGTTGAATAATTCCACAAAGAATGCTGAACTGAGAGAAGAGCTTTATGTTTCTGAAGCAAGTGCTCACTTGTTCTCTGTAAAAGCAGCTGCACGAAAAGGTTACTGCACAAGACTTGATGACAAAATTGTCCACACTGAAGACAAAGTGACTGATGAAACAATGATGACTGGTCATGTCAATCATTGTTTCTATGCTCTTGACATGCGGGCATTTAAACAATTCTAACCAGTTCAACTGACTTGGTGACATCGTCAGATATGGTGCAAATTTATCATGAGAGATTTGGCCACCAACACAAACAACACGTGAGAAGTGTTTTGAAGCAGATGAACATCGATGTAGAAGGGTGCAAACGAGAATTTTGTGATGGATGTGCCGTGGGTAAATGCATAGATTGTCATTCAGGACTTGAATGAATCGACCAATGGTTACTGCTGAACAAATCCATACTGATGTAAATGGACCTATGACTATAGAATCTCTTGGAAAAACTTGTTACTGTGCATGTTTTAAAGATCACTTCAGCACATTTCGAAAAATTTTCTTCCTGAAGTAGAAGAGTGAAGTTAGCACTGTCTTGAATGAAGCGAAGACGAATGGTCATGTTGTTAAACAGTTCGGGTGTGATGAAGGAAAAGAATTTGACAACAAGAATGTCTAATTGCTGGCAAACAGAGGCTTTGAGGACTGCATCACCCCACCTTACATACCAAGCAAAATGATGTTACCGAAAGAGAAAACCGAACTATTGTGGAATGTGCACGTTCAATGTTGAACCCCAGTAAACTGCCAAAAGAACTATGTGCAGAAGCATGCAATAATGCTACATACCTTTTGAATCGCAGTGGAAAGTCCTCTATTGAAAACAAACCTCTATATGAAATGTGGTATGGACGACCAGTAGGCAACCTGAATCATCTGAGAATCTTTAGAACTGAGTGTTATGTGCATGTAAACACTACAGTCGCAGGTTCGAATCCTGCCTTGAGTATGGACGTGTGTGATGTCCTTAAGTTAGTTAGGTTTAAGTAGTTCTGAGTTCTAGGGGACTGATGACCTCAGCAGTTAAGTCCCATAGTGCTCAGAGCCATTTGTGCGTGTAAACAAGAATTTTCGCACAAAGTTTGACGACAAGGCTGTGCATGGACATCTGGTTGGATATGTGAATGACTGAGATGGCTTCAGGGTCTGCATTCCACCTCAGAGGAAGGTTGTGCTAAGTCATAATGTGAAATTTAAGGCTGAAGTTGTATGCAATCTGCAGACCAACTTTGAAGTTGCTCAGGATGAAAGGATTAGACAAAGTGAACCTAATGAGACTTCTGTTGAGGAAACGAAATCAGAAATAAGTCATAACAAAAGGACAGAAGGATTAAGTGAGGAGGAAGAAGATTTAGACACAATGTCAAGTTCCAGAGGAAGTAAAGGTTTAAGTGAGAAATGAAGAAGCAAATATGAGAAGATAAAAACAGAATGAATTACCAGTGGAGATTACGTGTACATGGCTGGAATGCCTATAATCAGGAATAAGTATCCAAGCTCTCATACTGAAGCTTTGCAGTCTAGCAATAAAGTTCAGTGGCTGAAGGCTATTAATGAAGAATTGAAGTCCCTCAAAGAGAATAATACTTGGGTATTAGTTGAGCAACCAAGTGGTGCACAGGTACTGCAGAATCGTTGGGTCTTGTTAATAAAACTGCAGAAAATGGGAATATACGTTTCAAGGGTCGACTTGTGGCCAAAGGACATGTACAAACGCAGGGAACTGACTATGAAGAAACATTCAGCCCCGTTGCGCGCTTTGATATGATTCGAAACCTGTTGGCAGTAGCTGCTGTACAGAAAATCAAATTCGATCAGTTTGACATCAAAACAGCTTTTCTCAATGGTGTATTAGAAGAAGATGTATATATGGAATAACCTGAAGGTTTTGAAGCTGATACTGGACCTTATGTTTACTGAAGAAAAGTCTGTATAGTCTCAAGCAGGCACCACGTTGTTGGAACAAGCGTTTCATAGACTTCATGAACAAAGCTGGATTTGAAAACAGTAGGACTGATCCGTTTCTCTTCTACTGTCAGAGCAACAAAAACTGTTTATATGTTGCAATCTATGTTGATGACGGTTTAGTTGTGGGCAGCAATAAAACAGATATTGAAGAATTCATGGAAATGTTGAAGTTAGATTTTCATACAACTAGAGGATCTCTCAACAATTTTTTTACATATGAAGGTTCAGCAAAATGAAGAGGGGTCAATAGCAATTAATCAAGAGGACTGTACAATGGAAATTCTGAAGAGATTTGGAATGGCTAAGTTAATGGAGTATCTACTCCAATTGGATGTGAAGAAAGTGATGTCAAGCAGAAGATCACAGCCAGAGTTCCTTATCATGAAGCAGTGTATTTGAGTACAGTCTCCCATACGGATATTGCTTTTGCAGTGAACAAAGTGGCTAGAGCAATGGAAGATGCTACAGTTGAAGACTGGATTCGAGTGAAAAGAATTTTTAGATACCTGTAGAATATGATGACTTGTGGAATTATTTACAAGAACAACATTGTTTGTTTAAAACTCTACAGTGACGCTTATTATGCTGGTGACAAAGACACAAGGCGTTCAACAACAGGTGTTGTCGCAACACTCTCCCATGGGGCTGTTTCATGAACCAGTCAATTACAAAAGACAGTGGCAACATCCACTATGGAAGCAGAAATAATATCAACCCATGAAGGAGCAAAGGAATTGCTCTCGCTGAAAAGGTTGCTGTATGAACTGATTGGAACATCCAGACAAGTGATGCCTGTCACATTCTATATTGACAATGCAAGTACAGTGAAGTTGTCTAAAAATCCAACGTATCATCGAAAGTCGAAATGTACTGAAGTCCGCCACTTTAACGTGAGAGAGAGATTTTTGAATGGGATCTTGGATTAGAACACATAGACGGGACATATCAAATAGCTGATCTACTAACCAAGCCATTGGAAAGGGTCAGATTCGAGATGCTGCGTGAAGGAATTGGAGTGCAGAAGGTTTAATCCGTGTGACTTAGAGTTTTTTTAATATTTTTATTTGGAGGAAGTGATAAAATTGGAAATAAAAATTATGAAGTTCGTCATATCTGTGATGCTTTATATCTTCGACATGTAAGACAAGTTGAATCTGCGCTGTCTAAAACTGTTTTTTTTTTTTTCCATCTCTGTCTCCTACATGTTGGTGTTTGAGCATGTAATGAAACTGTTAGCTAGTCGTAAATAAATAATCTTAACAGTCCTATGGACTGCATACCAATCTCTATTTTCCTCTCACTTGAATTATGGCATAGAAATTTGGAAAGCAACAACCGAAGCATATCAAAATAAGCTACAGCTATTTCAAAAAAAGGGCTATAAGAATCATCTGTGGAGTAAAATACAAGGAATCGTGTCATAGCTTGTTCCCAAAAACTAGTATGCTAACCATAGTAAATATGTATATTTTAAAATCCATATTACTTGTTAAAGGCTGTAACCCTATATTTGTTCTGATTTGCGTCAGTACAATACCGAAATAAAGAAAAATTTTACACCAGCACTCACAGAATAGCACCCTGTGAAAAGGGTCTACAGTATGCAGGTTTAAAGTTAGCCAATGCACTGCCCAGTAAAGTTACGACCCTACCCACAATGAAGCTTAAATTTCAGCTAAACAAGTTACTGTTACAAAATACCTTTCACACATTAGAAGAATACCATAGTTAAATACAAAATAAGAAGTGCTTCAAAAAGGTATGTAAATAGTGTTAATCAATGACGTATCCAGGAGAATGTATTATTGTGCTATGTATAAAGAATTTGTAACCTGGTTTTAAACATATGCAATGAATCATTCAATGCAGAATAAAATATTATTAGTATAAAAGAAGCAAAACGAATTGGCTGATGATGATCAGGTATGACTAATTGAAAGCCATGCAGGTTACAGCATTTATAGGGTTAATGCTGACGTCATACAGTCAGACAAGAGTGGTGTGAGTTGCATGAGCTCAGGAGGAGAATTAAAAACAGAAACAGAGCGCATTTCTCCAAGAAATTTGGAGGATGATAGCCATCTTTGCGAAGAAAATTTATCTGACTTGAGAGGTAGCAAATTGTTGGTAAAACAAAGTTTGTTAACCAAAGAAATTGATAAAATGGTTACAGTGTTGGTGTCAAAATGGTTTTAACAATCGCAGGACAGGGAAATATAAATTAAGAAGTCAGAGAGAGTCCCTTTAGTCAGCAACAGTGCCAGTAGTGTCAGTGTCGTCGCAACTGCCGTCTGCGTCACTTCTGATGTGCAGCGAGCTACGTTAATTTAAGTATTAAATGTATTTTTCTTATTTGTCACTTCTTCTTCCGTGTGTTTTGGCTTTTAGGAAGCTAGTAATAGTGTTCCATAGATTTCGTGTTTGTTTTGAATACAGTCAGAGAGGGTTCCTTTAGTCAGCCATAGTGCCAATAGTGCTAGTGTTTGTTTTGAATACAGTCCAGAGACAGGTAGTGCTATTTTCATGGTTTTCTACAAGAAGTGTCTAGTAACCACAGTTTAGTCAACTATCAGCCGCCTTTAGTGAATTAGCAGTCTAGTTAAAAGTTGATTAACTCTCTACAGTAAATTGATTTCTTAGGATGGATAGGATGCGTGACTGCTGTGTACGGACGCAGGAGGAGCTGGCCACTGTTCTCGAACAGCTGAACGTGTTGATGGCCGTGGTCAGCCGCCTTCAGGCTGCTGCCTCGGAGTGTAGTGGCAGTGGGGAGTGTGGTGCGTTGCATGGTACACCCCAGGTGTTACATGCTTCACGCACTATCCCTGCTGTAGAGACATCTTCGCGGGTACCGAACGCGATTGGGCCACCCTCTCCCCAAGGGGAGTGGCGGGTTCAGCGGCGTTCGCGACGCACGGGGCGGAGGGTCAATGTGGAGGCTGGCCGTGTGGCATCGCCTGCTCTGCCTGTGAGTGGACATGTGGCCGCTCCTTCAGCAAGATCCGAAAAGGCACACGGACGGAGGGGTTTATTAGTGATTGGGAGCTCAAACGTTAGGCGAGTGATGGAGCCCCTTAGGGAAATAGCTGAAAAGTTGGGGAAGAAGGCCAGTGTTCACTCTGTCTGCTGACGGCGGCGATAGAGAGCACTGGGTGCACCCGACTGCAAATTGTCGCTCATGTCGGCACCAATGACTCCTGCCGTCTGGGTTCAGAGGTCATCCTCAATTCATACAGGCGGTTGGCGGAGTTGGTGAAGGCAGAAAGCCTCGCTCGCGGGGTGGAATCTAGCTAACTATTTGTAGTATCATTCCCAGAACCGATCGCGGTCCTCTGGTTTGGAGCCGAGTGGAAGGCTTAAACCAGAGGCTCAGACGATTCTGCGGAGATCTGGGGTGCAAATTTCTCGATCTCCGCTACAGGGTGGAGAAATGTAGGGTCCCCCTGAATAGGTCAGGCGTGTACTACACGCAGGAAGCGGCTACAAGGGTAGTGGAGAACGTGTGGAGTGCACATGTGGGTTTTTTAGGTTAGAGAATTCCCTCCCTAGGCCCTACAAGACGCCTCCTGAGATGCGGCAAGGTAGGAGTAGGCAAAATGCAACAGGGAATAACAATATTAATGTGCTAATAGTAAACTGCAGGAGTGTCTATAGAAGGGTCCCAGAACTGCTCTCATCAATAAATCGTCACAATGCCCACATAGTACTAGGGACAGAAAGTTGGCTGAAACCAGATGTAAACAGTAATGAAATTCTAAACCCAAATTGGAATGTATACTGCAGAGACAGGCTGGACAGTGAAGGGGGAGGTGTGTTTATAGCGATAAGAAGTGCAAATAGTATCGAAGGAAATTGACGGAGATCTGAAATATGAAATAATTTGGGTGAAAGTCAAGGTTAAGGCAGGCACAGACATGGTGATTGGATGTCTCTATAGGCCCCCTGGCTCAACTGCTGTTGTGGCTGAGCACCTGAAGAATAGTCTGGAAAATATTTCGAGTAGATTTTCCCACCATGTTGTAGTTCTGGGTGGAGATTTTAATTTGCCGGATATAGACTGGGAGACTCAAACGTTCATAACCGGTGGCAGGAACAAAGAATCCAGTGAAATTTTTTGAAGTGCTTTATCTGAAAACTACCTTGGGTAGTTAAACAGAGAACCGACTGTTGGCGATAACATATTAGACCTTCTGGTGACAAACAGACCGGAACTATTTGAAACAGTTAACGCAGAACAGGGAATCAGCGATCACAAAGCGGTTACTGCATCGATAATTTCAGCAGTAAATAGAAATATTAAAAAAGGTGGGAAGATTTATCTGTTTAGCAAAAGTGACAAAAAGCATATTTCAGAGTACTTGACGGCTCAACACAAAAGTTTTGTCTTAAGTACAGATAGTGTTGAGAATCAGTGGACAAAGTTCACAACCATCGTACAATATGCGTTAGATGAGTATGTGCCAAGCAAGATCGTAAGAGATGGAAAAGAGCCACCATGGTACAACAACCGAGTTAGAAAACTGCTGCGGAAGCAAAGGGAACTTCACAGCAAAGATAAAAGCCTCGCAGACAAACAAAAATTACGCGAAGCGAATGTAGTGTGAGGAGGGCTATACGAGAGGCGTTCAATGTCTTCGAAAGTAATGTTATATGTACTGACTTGGCAGAAAATCCTAAGAAATTTTGGTCCTATGTCAAAGCGGTAGGTGGATCAAAACAAAATGTCCAGACACTCTGTGACCAAAATGGTACTGAAACACAGAATGACAGACTAATGGTGGAAATACTAAATGTGTTTTTCCAAAGCTGTTTCACAGAGGAAGACTGCACTGTAGTTCCTTGTCTAGACTGTCACACAGATGGCAAAATGGTAGATATCGAAATAGACGACAGAGGGATAGAGAAACAATTAAAATCGCTCAAAAGAGGAAAGGCCGCTGGACCTGATGGGATACCAATTCGATTTTACACAGAGTACGCGAAGGAACTTGCCCCCTTCTTGCAGCGGTGTACCGTAGGTCTCTAGAAGAGCGTAGCGTTCCAAAGGATTGGAAAAGGGCAGAGGTCATTCCCGTTTTCAAGAAGGGACGTCGAACAGATGTGCAGAACTATAGACCTATATCTCTAACGTCGATCAGTTGTAGAATTTTGGAACAGGTATTATGTTCAAGTATAATGACTTTTCTGGAGACTAGAAATCAACTCTGTAGGAATCAGCAATGGGTTTCGAAAAAGACGATCGTGTGAAACCCAGTTGTAAACATTCTTTTACACTATATATTATGTAAGCGAATATCGATGCACTCAGACAATGTATAAGTTTTAGGACTCCGGATGCATATGAATATGGGCAGTGTTACGTGTGGTAGAAATATAAGAACTCTCTGAGATCGCTCGGGAGTGAGTTTTCAAAGAATGAGGCAAGTGGACGTTCTGGAATGCCGCTGCACAAACAGAGAGATCAAGCGCGCCACTGTGGCGCACACAACAGTGCCACGTCTCTACTGGGCTGCTGCACGCCCTTAGAATGCTGCAGCGTCCTTCGAAAGTACATGACGTTTTCCTTTTCAGCACAACCACTGTAAAACTTTGATGTAGAAATATAAGCTTTAGCTCGACGCTTGCTTGAAACACATGAACCATTTCAAATGTAATGAATTTTTGAATCAACTGTTGTCTAGCGACTCCAGAAAGCACGTTTTCTAAGCACACCATTTCGACGAATAGACAGGATACTACAATAACGACAGATTTTTGTCAAGCTAATTAATTATGCGCCCCAGTTATGATAATTAATAAGAAGCTTAATGAGTGATTAACAAAATTTATGTAGTCAAAACTGAATGCCTTTATGCATCTGTGTTTCTGTTTGTATTTCTTCGGACATTCCTTAATTCTGTTTCCCTTCAGGAAATAACTCATGGAATTTGGAAGCACACATAACCCCGAAAATGCAGATAAAATACCTTCTGCACCACCCGAAATGTTTCGACGTTTGATGTCTGTTGATAACTTGTCACATATGCTATTTCTGACTCTGTAAGCTTTATTACAGAAACTATATTTAATACGTAACAGATGTTATAGCGCATTTATTTGTGAATGCATACAATTAATTGTAATTATAAGGTATATAATATAAATTGCTGGGTACCTGCCAAGCGAATTTTCTTTCGATGCATCGATAGCAACAATGAAGTGCCAGTAGCTGTGACGCTGTTCACGTTTGTGTAAGAGGACTCTGTCGCACTTTTGACAGAGACGAGAAACAGAAGCTTGAGTCTTGAAAGAGTGCGGATGTGTTTGTTGAGCGCTTCTGTAGACGCAGTGTGCCACGTTATGATCGTGCCAATTAACCTACGAGCATTGAGAGCACGGTCGGAGTGGACACGCGGAGGAAGCTGCAGTGATAAATAAACAATGACTGGTAACACTAAACTTGTTGTTTCATTTAATATCAATGAAAGTCACTGTAAAGCCTAGCCAAAAATGTTTGCATTTTAAAGTATTGCCTGTCCCTTAACTATCCATGGCTCTGGAGAGGACTCGTGGTTCTTAACCAGGCGCAGCTACAGCTCAGCGTCGTCGTCAGCTACATTCTTTGTCATACGCATAGCAACGACATTGTAAGACTGTTAACTGACAGAGAATAACTAACATTGTACAGGCGTTACCCCTGGCATTTCTTTAACAAACTTTAATGACTAACTTTCTTCTATAATAACCTACAATAGTTACAACTTGTACGGCACCGGCGTTGTCATCGTCCTCAGTCATTATTACCAAGCAAGGTCCCTTTCCTTTCCATGCAATAATCAAATGTTGTAAAAGTATGAAAATTGATTAACTATTTGTTGCCAGTTTTGTTTGTTTGCTAATGACCAGTTTTCGTTTAAAGTTTGCTGCCTTAGTAACTGTTCATTCTTGAATTGCATAACAGAGGCTCAACTGATTTGCAATTACGATTATTGACTTCACTCATTTAAAGTAAAGTAAAATTTCACTGAGTAAATCAATAACAAATGATACAGCACAAATTAAATGTGTGTGATTTCTTTTATTCTGTATTTAGCTAAGCGAGTGACTTCTGCTGGCTTGGTGCGAATTTTATTATGCTTAAAAAGTTAATGTAAATCAGTTGCTCATTTCCTTAAAGTAAATTCAATTCATCCTTTCAATGATCAAAAGTAAACTGCTTGCCTTTTTCAAAAATTTTGCATTACATCAAACTGAGGTTACTGTTCCTCATTTTTTACGCAACAAAGTTTCGGTTACAGTCTGTGATTCATTTAACCAACAACTTCATATAACTCGGTTTTCAAAATTTATTACTTCATAACAAGTAACTGCAAACTCAGTGCTTTCTGGTTAATTTATGTTCTCATGAACCGTTGTGTTGTGGAAAAGTGTGACAACCTTCCGTCGTTGCCACACCAGTGATGACTTGCCTAATTTTCTTTGCCATTGCCTTTCTTACAATTTCAGACATTCATTGCCCTTATGGGCTGGCGACCATTTAATTATCCTAGTATTTTGCTAATTAGTATTTTTATATTAAATATTATATTGTGTCCTTTTCCCCCCTGTGTCATTCGTGAACGATTGCACTAAACTCCACCCATTTCGATTTATTATCAGTACTTAAATTAGATTTAGAATAGTTTAGTCCTTCAAAAGAGTCTGTTGTGCACGTTTCTCCTACTAACCGCTATTGTTTTCTTCGGTAATGATACCCTTACTCAGTGTAAGCTTTCATTAGGCACACATGATCATTTGTCATTTATATTGCAACCCAATAGGCCGATTAGGAAGGCGGAGGTTACAGTCTGAATGACGTCTATTCAAATTTCGCGCCAGTCACACAAGAGTAGCGCAAGTAGCGCCACTATTAGGATACAAAGCAGGTTTGCTTTAAATACACACTGTAACGGTCGTGAGCATTAGTTACCTTTGAGATTGAGTGTAGGAAGTGACTTTAAGATGACAAAGAAGCCATTATCAGCACCTCACTGAACATTGAATGAGGTCGTGTATGGGCTACGAGAAACTGCATGTTCCTTCTGCGATATTGCAGAAAGACTTGGCAGGAATGTAGCCACTGTACAAGACTACTGGCAGCACTGGTCTCAAGAATGTTTGGTCACAAGAAGACAAGTTTCTGGACGGCAATGTGGCATTACTCAGAGTGAAGACTATCATGTTTGGTGTAAGACTCTAGCGCATCATACTGCATCTGCAACAATTTGAGCAGCACTTGGTATCACAGTGATACTGTACAACAAACTGTCACAAATTGGGTAACTCAAGGACAGCTCTGACGAAGACGCCCTGTTGTGAGCATCTCACTGACCCCAAACCACCACCATTTGCTTCCCCCTGCGGGTCTGGGGGTAAGAACAGGCCCGAGGTATTCCTGCCTGTCGTAAGAGGCGACTAAAAGGAGTTTCACACGTTTCGGCCTTTATGTGATAGTCTCCTGTAGGGTCTGACCTACATTCTTCAAAATTTTCCCAAAGAGCTAACCAATTGGGGAAGGGCGCCTTACATGGTGCATCGTGTCCATTGAGTGTTGAGATCTTTAGCCCACTTTCTCGAAGTCGCATTGCAGTCCCGCCAATTCTCCATCTCTTGGGCGAGGACACCTTCCTGGGTGCGTTCTCCACCATGCAATGTCGCTTTTTGCGTCGACAATGACCATGGACTTGCATCCTGTACATATGACATAGTCTTATGCCACCACTACAACAGTTCGGGCATCATCAGCTCTGCCAACCCCAGTCACCTCTCACAGCTGAAAGACTACACCCTTGATGGTGGGGGCACTTTTATCCCTGTTGCACCCGCACCACCTACTTCGGGAGCAACACCCCTCCCCCCCCCCCCCCCCCACAACCATCGGGGACATCTGTCCCCACTTCTAAGCCAGAGAAGCATAAGCCTTCTTCGGCTTCTCTCGCTAGGAAGGGGTTCCTTGGGTCACTCCCTTCCCATGTTTCTGCTTGTAGGAAAGATGACACCCAGCAGTGGCTGAAGAGCTCGAAAGCAGCTGGTCATAGGGCTCCATGCTCATCCTCAGTCCCGGAGACTGAGCCAGTGAAGTCCTCCCAGCCAGGGAAACCCAAGGAGCAGCGAGAGAAATTCAAAAAGAAGACCCCTAAGGCCAAGGAAATTGCGGTGGTACCCACAAGCTCTGCTTGTGAGGATGGGATGGAGATTCTGGCGTCCACTGAGGACGTAGACCTCGCCAGACCCTCAGACACAATGGATATAGACTGCTCAGGCAAAACTTCGGTGGCAGCAGGTGACCCTGAGGCGTAAATTGCCTCATTCATTGTTCCATGCCTTCCCAGTCTCACAATGACGTCATCCTCCAGTGGAATTGCGGCGGTTTTTCCCACCGCCTGGATGAGCTATGGCAATTGTTAAGCTTTACACCTCGTATCTGCATCGCCCTCCAGGAAACATGGTTCCCGGCAATGCAGACCCCTGCCCTCAATGGCAGTAAGTGATATTACAGGAACCATTGCGACTATAATCGAGTGTTAGGTGGAGGAGAAAGGGGTAAATTATGCTGCCACAAAAGTCTTTGGGCACCTACCAAACAGCATCAAAAGCCTGACAGATAGCCAACTAACATTTAAAAATAAATTAAAAGAATTTCTAGATGACAACTCCTTCTACTCATTGGCTGAATTTTTAGATATAAACTAAGTAAAAAAAAAACTTAATCATTAGTGTCATGCAATATTTTGTGTAATGTAATTTCTTGTACAGACGTCTTTTATTAACCTGACACGTTCCACATCATTACGAAGTGTCGTATTCATGATCTATGGAACAAGTATTAATCTAATCTAATCTAATCTAATCTAGTTTGCGTTTATGTCCTAAACTCAGTCTGTCGTGACACTGTGCCCCTTCAAACTGCTCTTGAAGCTGTGGCTGTCAGAGAATAAGGATGACGCAGGAAAGAACTGTCTGCAATGTATATCTTCCTTCAGATAGTGCAGTACCCCTGAATGTATTAGTTGCACTGATTGATCAACTCCCAAACCTTTCCTACTTTTGAGAGATTTCAATTTCCATAGCCCCCTGATGGGTGGCACAGTTCTTACTGGCCAAGACAGAGATGTCGAAACTTTACTGTCTCAGTTCGACCTCTACCTCTTAAATACTGAGGCCGCTGCACATTTCACTGTGGTTCATGGTAGTTACTCGGCCATTGATTCATCAATTTGCAACCCACGACGTCTCCCATCTATCCACTGGAGAGCACATGACGACCTGTGTGGTAGTGATCACTTCCCCATCTTCCTGTCACTGCCCTGGCGTCAGGCCCACGGACGCCTGCCCAGATGGGCTTTAAACAGGGCAGACTGGGGAACTTCCACCTCTGCTGTTACCGTTGAATGTCCTCCACACGGTGACATTGATGTGATGGTTAAGCAGGTGACTACAAGTGTTTCTATGGCAGAAAACGCGATCGCTCGCTCTTTACGGTCCCCCTGGCGTAAGGCTGTCCCTTGGTGGTTGCCGGGAGTCGCTGAAGCAATTAAGGAGCGCCGGCGAGCTCTACAGTGGCACCATTCCCTGGAGCACCTCATAGCCATTAAACGGTTCCGTGTCTGCGTTCGCCAACTTATCAAACGACGGAAGCAGGATTGTTGGAAGATCAGTCTCGACCATTGGGTGCCATATGTCACCTTCCCATGTCTGGGCAAAGATCAAACGTATTTTCGGGTACTAGACCCCAATAGGTGTTCGTAATATTACCATCAATGACGTGTTCTCTACCGACGCAAACGCGATTGCCGAGCACTTTGCTCAAGCCTCTGCATCGGAGAATTACCCCCCAGACTTTCGCACTCTCAAGCGGCGGCTGGAAGGGAAAGTCCTCTCTTTTACTACACGCCATTGTGAATCCTATAACACCCCATTTACGGAGTGGGAGCTCCTCAGTGCCCGTACACATTGCTCCAGAACAGCTCCTGAGCCTGATTGGATCCACAGCCAGATGATTAAACATCTCTCATCTGACTGCAAGCAACATATCCTCGTAATCTTCTACCGGATCTGGTGCAATGTCGTCTTTCCATCGCAATGGCGGGAGAGCACCATCATTCCGGTGCTCAAATCCAGTAAAAACCCGCTTGATGTGGACAGCTATCGACCCATCAGCCTCACCGACATTCTGTGTAAGCTCCTGGAATGTATGGTGTCAGCGGTTGGGTTGGGTCCTGGAGTCACGTGGCCTACTGGCTCCATGTCAGGGCAGCTTCCACCAGGGTCGCTCTATCACTGACAATCTTGGGTCTTGAAATATTTCCAACATTTCACGGCCGTCAGCAACTGTATAAATATTAATTTTAATAACCAACAGCTTCAGTTGCAATGTTTACCTAGGCATACCTAGGTTTCAGTCGGGATAAGCCAACCTTCTTCAGAATAAAAGTAACTACCATTTGTCCATAGTGGGCATTTTCAAGCTAAAACTATAAATCCATACATTATCGTCGGACTGTCAAAACTTATCTGAAACTGCCTCGGCCCCACTTCACAACCGCAGTGCGGCAGCCACGAAGTGCTGTACTGGAAAAATTAAAATCTTGTGTCCTTCGAGTCTGCCATCCGAACAGCCTTTTACAGACACCTGGTTGCCATCTTTTTTTTTACCTACATAAAGCATACGATACGACATGGCGACATCATTGTATGAGTGGGGTCTCCGCTCTCAATTTTTATCCAAAACTTCCTGTTGCTTTGTAATTTCCATGTCCAAGTTGGTGCCTCCCATAGTTCCATCCGTATCGAGGAGAATGGAGTCCTGCAGGGCTCTGTATTGAGTGCCTCTCTATTTTTAGTGGCCATTAACAGTCAAGCAGCAGTTGTCGGGCCCTCCGTTTCACCTTCTCTGTATGCAGACGACTTCTGAATTTCGTACGGCTGCTCCAGTACTGGTGTTGCTGAGCGTCGTGTACAGGGGGTCATCCACAAGGCACAGACATAGGCTGTAGCCCATGGCTTCCACTTTTCCGCCACGAAGACGTGTGTCATGCATTTCTGTCAGCATTGAACCGTTCATCCTGAACTAGCACTTTACCTTATTGGCGATCTACTCACTCACTGTAGTGGAGACACTAGTTTGGCTTGGCTTCCTCATCTTCGTCAGCTTAAACGGAAATGTTGGCAGCATCTCAATGGCCTCCGCTGCCTGAGCAACACCAACTGGGGTGCAGATCACTCCATGCTGCTGCAGCTCTACAGAGCCCTTGTTCAATCGCGCCTTGACTATGGGAGTATTATTTATGGTTCGGCAGCGCCCTCAGCATTGCATTTGCTTGACACATTGCACAATTGCGGAGTTCGACTAGTGACAGGTGCTTTTACGACGAGTCTGGTGACAAGTGTACTGGTGGAGGCAGGAGTCCCTCCATTGAAGATCAGACGTGCACAACTGCTCACCAGTTACGTTGCACACATTCATAGCTCTCCTGAGCATCCTAATTACCACCTCACGCATAGGCGGCCCAGGTCAGGGCTAATTATCGTGGTCCACGTGTGATTGCTTCTGTCTGAACTCGGGTCCTTGCCTGTACCACCTCTTCTTGAAGCACATTCACATACACCTTCGTGGTGTAGCTGTAGGCCGAAGCTTCGCCTGGACATTTTGCGTTGCTCCAAGGACTCCAATAACCCTGCGGCTCTCTGCTGTCACTTCCTCTCGATTCTTGAAGTGCTTCGGGGCTCTGAAGTGGTTTACACTGAAGGCTTGATGGCTGATGGTAATGCTGCCTACGCCTTTGTCCACAGAGGCCACACTGAACAGCATTCCTTGCCCAATGGCTTAAGTGTATTCACCGCAGAGGTGGTGGCCATATGCTCTTCAGTATATCCGTTCATGCCCCGAGGAATCGTTTCTTCTGTGTACTGGCTCCTTGAGCAGCCTACAAACTATTGACCAGTGCTACCATCGCCATCCTTTGGTAGCGTCCATGCAGGAGTTTATCTATGCCCTGGACAGGTCTCGTCGCTTAGTGGTTTTTGTGTGGACCCCAGGACAAGCGGCATTCCAGGCAACGAACTTGCCAAGAGGCTGGCCAATCAGGCTATGCAAAAACCACTTCTGGAGATGGGCATCTCTGAACCTGACCTGTGTTAACTTATGCCGCAGGGTTTTTTGGCTTTGGTAGATGGAATGACATAACAGTACACACAACAAACTGCATGTCATTAAGGAGACTACGAATGTGTGGAAGTCTTCCATGCGGGCCTCTCGCAGGGATTCAGTTGTCCTCTGCTGGTTCCGCATTGGCCACTCTTGGGTGACCCACGGTTACCTCTAGCATCGTGAAGACCCACCTCAGGGTTAGTGCAGTACCCAGTTGACAGTGGCCCATATTCTGGTGCACTGTCCCACTTGGACTGCCCAGCGACGAAATCTTGAGTTACCGGACATGTTGTTGCTCATTTTATCTGATATCGCCTCATTGGCTGATTCAGTTTTACATTTTATTTGTGTGGGTGGGTTTTATATGTCTATGTAGGTTTTAGCACATGTCCTTTGTCCCTTGTGCTTTTAGGGTGGAGGTTTTAATGTGTTGCAGAGTGGCTGGCTTTTCCTTTATATTCTTGTGGTCGGCCAGCCACTGAATCTGCTTTCTTGTTTTACTCTCTCCCGTTTCTAGTGTCTCTCTGTTGTTTTCTTGTCCTCTTTAGTTCCTTTTAGTGTTCGTGGCCTTTCCTTTGTTCTTGTTGTTTTTCCTTTCTTTCCATTTTGCGTTATATGTCTCATCTGTTTTATTCTCACACTTGTGGCATTGTTTTATTACGAACAAGGGACCGATGACCTCGTAGTTTGGTCCCTTCTCCCCTCTTTTAAACCAACCAACAACCATTTGCAACTTCAGTAGTACCAAGTGAGAGCTCATTGGAGGGCAAGGTGGAGGTCTGCTGTGTTTTATGATGAAAGCTGGATCTACCTCGATGCCAGTGATAGCTGTGTGTTGGTTATGAGTAGGCCAGTTGTGGGTCTGCAACCAAACTGTCTGCTTGTTAGACACGCTAGACCTACAACAGGAGTTATAACCAGGACTGTGATTTTGCATGACACCAAGAAAGCTCTTGTGGTTATCACATGCACACTGAATGGAAAATTGTGCATCAGTTTGGTGATTCAACCTATTGTGCTGTCATTCACTAACAGTATTCCAGGGGGTGTTTTTCAACAAGATTCCGCTCAACATGCTCTGCAGTGTGTTCACATGCCCACTGTCCTACTCAATCACCAGATCAGTCAACAACCAAGCACATATGGGACATCATCAGATGTCAATTCCAGTGTCATTCACAAACCACATGAACCATCCCTGTATTGGCTGATCAACTGCAACAGGCATGGAGCTTCATCCCAGAAACTGATATTTGGCATCTGTACAACAGAATTCATGCATGTTTGCATTCAACATTCTGGTAGTTACACTGGTTATTATTACCAGCATTTCACATTTGCAACGTCTTAAGTTGCACTTACACTAACCACTGATATGGTTCCTGCAAAAATGTATTCCTAAAAGTTCTTTATTGTACATTAATTATTTTTTGGTGTTGTGATTTTTACTGTCAATGTAGTTTCTCTTGACATTTGTGTATTGGGAGCAGACAGGGCTCGTGATCCATGAAGACTGACAGTTGTCCTGGGAACTACCCAGCATTGCTATGGCAGCACTGTGACATCACCAAACAAGTTGAGCAGGAGGGGAAACAGTTGAGCACCAGGGGAAAGCACTCCTTGGAGGGGCATGGTTCAAAAGCCATACTTTGCAAATCCTGCTTCATACTATTTAATGAGAGAGAGAGAAAAAAAGAGAGAGAGAGAGAGAGAGAGAGAGAGAGAGAGAGAGAGAGAGAGAGAGAGAGAGAATAAATGATTTAGTGGTCTAATAGACCTCATTCCACTCCAATATGTTTCACCCACTACATTAATATATACAGGGAGTACATAAGTCCAGCAACACTTTCAATTATTTATTGCACAAGAACTAAAGATCATACAGATGTCAAACATATTGCATTCTGAAGAGAAACTCTTAAAGTTTTTTTTTTTTTTTTTTTTTTTTTTTTTTTTTTTTTTTTTTTTTACAGACATTCAATATGCAAACTATGAGTGACCCAGCAGACATTTACAATAAACGAACTCTTGCCATACCCATCACAGCATGGCATTGTCGACTGTGGCAGTCGCTTCCCGTATTCTTTCCCAGAGCTCTGCTACGATACGTGGTAGAGGCAGTACATACACCAGATCTCCAATAGAAAAAATTCACATGGAGTGAGATCTGATGATAGGGGAGGCCACTTCATGAAACAGCTGTCCCCTTCTGTGGCATGGCCACCATGTTTGCGACTAATGGTGACTGTCAGCAAATTACCAAACTATGCTGTGGCAGTATAAATGAAAAAAAAAAAACTTTCAGGGTTTGTTTCTCTTCAAAATGACATATGTATGATATCTGTACAATCTTTGGTTCTTGTGCAATAAATAATTGAAAGTGTTCCCAGACTTTATGTACATCCTGTATTTAACTATGTAGTACATTTACACTGTAAAACAGGTATAAAATTGGTTCAAATGGCTCTGAGCACTATGGGGCTTAACATCTGAGGTCATCAGTCCCCCAGACTTAGAACTACTTAAACCTAACTAAGCTAATGATATCACACACATCCATGACCGAGGCAGAATTCGAACCTGTGACCATAGCAGCAACACCTAGAACCACTCGGCCACAGCAGCCGGCTACCTAACATTACAACATGTCCTTGGTTCTTGCCGCGTACCCAGCCTTAATTTACGTTAATTCCTTATGTATCAGTATTTATTTACAGTAACTACTCCTTTCCTCACTCGGTTTCAGTTTTCTACATATTTGGTTTTTTTTTAACCTGTCTATTTTTTGCTGTCCCCCCTCCCACCTTTGTTACATATAATGCAATTAGCTTTTCACTCTTATTAGCTCGTGCACAATGTTTTAGTAGTAACCTCTGTCTTGCATATTACCCTGCCTTCTGCCATAAGCTCTCAGGATTTCAAAAGACATCTGTTGCAGTCCCCAACAACCAGTCTTTCCTTCTCATCCCACCTGGTAAGTCTGCCCTGACCTGGGGTTCTGGATGACTTTTCTAAACTGTACCCCTTTCCCTATAAACCTCTCCAGTCCTTTTACTTCACCCCTGTTCCTTCCCCTTAAATTCTTCTGCCAGAAGAAGAAGCCACTGGTTCTGAAAGGTTGTGAAAGTTCAGTCCCTTTTTTGTGTACGTTTCCCTGCCACCACTTGGTGAGTAGATCTTTTTATCTGTCCATTTATATTATATGATCAATAATTGATTATTTTCATTGTTATACTAATGATAATCAGGTATCTAAGAAATTGCAATGAACAGGTGCCTGGTGGAAAAATTAGATTGTGTGTAAGTAATATTTTGGACAGTTTATTTTGCAAGGGTTTGATTTTGCTGGAGTCCCTTGGTTGAAGTACACCAGATGCAAGAGTTGTAAATTTTATCTTTTTTTATCTTTTTATCTGTCCATTTATATTATATTATCAATAATTGATTATTTTCATTGTTATACTAATGATAATCAGGTATCTAAGAAATTGCAATGAACAGGTGCTGGGGGAAAAATTAGATTGTGTGTAAGTAATATTTTGGACAGTTTATTTTGCAAGGGTTTGATTTTGCTGGAGTCCCTTGGTTGAAGTACACCAGATGCAAGAGTTGTAAATTTTATCTTTTTTTATCTTTTTATCTGTCTATTTATATTATATTATCAATAATTGATTATTTTCATTGTTATACTAATGATAATCAGGTATCTAAGAAATTGCAATGAACAGGTGCCTGGTGGAAAAATTAGATTGTGTGTAAGTAATATTTTGGACAGTTTATTTTGCAAGGGTTTGATTTTGCTGGAGTCCCTTGGTTGAAGTACACCAGATGCAAGAGTTGTAAATTTGTTATGTACACCAAACCTGAACAGTCTGTGCCTGTGGATTAAATTACAGACTGATTTTGTATTGAGAACAAATGTAAAGCTAAAAATAAGGTATTTTAGGGAAATACATTCTATACTGGAGTACTTGTTAGTGGTAGTGAACCTAGAGCAACTGATATAGTTCAAAGAAAAGATAAATATATTTCATACACTCCTAGAAATTGAAATAAGAACACCGTGAATTCATTGTCCCAGGAAGGGGAAACTTTATTGACACATTCCTGGGGTCAGATACATCACATGATCACACTGACAGAACCACAGACACATAGACACAGGCAACAGAGCATGCACAATGTCGGCACTAGTACAGTGTATATCCACCTTTCGCAGCAATGCAGGCTGCTATTCTCCCATGGGGACGATCGTAGAGATGCTGGATGTAGTCCTGTGCAACGGCTTGCCATGCCATTTCCACCTGGCGCCTCAGTTGGACCAGCGTTCGTGCTGGATGTGCAGACCGCGTGAGACGACGCTTCATCCAGTCCCAAACATGCTCAATGGGGGACAGATCCGGAGGTCTTGCTGGCCAGGGTAGTTGACTTACACCTTATAGAGCACGTTGGGTGGCACGGGATACATACGGACGTGCATTGTCCTGTTGGAACAGCAAGTTCCCTTGCCGGTCTAGGAATGGTAGAACGATGGGTTCGATGACGGTTTGGATGTACTGTGCACTATTCAGTGTCCCCTCGACGATCACCAGAGGTGTACGGCCAGTGTAGGAGATCGCTCCCCACACCATGATGCCGGGTGTTGGCCCTGTGTGCCTCGGTCGTATGCAGTCCTGATTGTGGCGCTCACCTGCACGGCGCCAAACACCCATACGACCATCATTGACACCAAGGCAGAAGCGACTCTCATCGCTGAAGATGACACGTCTCCATTCGTCCCTCCATTCACGCCTGTCGCGACACCACTGGAGGCGGGCTGCACGATTTTGGGGCGTGAGCGAAAGACGGCCTAACGGTGTGCGGGGCCGTAGCCCAGCTTCATGGAGACGATTGTGAATGGTCCTCGCCGATACCCCAGGAGCAACAGTGTCCCTAATTTGCTGGGAAGTGGCGGTGCGGTCCCCTACGGCACTGCGTAGGATCCTACGGTCTTGGGGGGCATCCGTGCGTCGCTGCGGTCCGGTCCCAGGTCGACGGGCACGTGCACCTTGCGCCGACCACTGGCGACAACATCGATGTACTGTGGAGACCTCAGGCCCACGTGTTGAGCAATTCGGCGGTACGTCCACCCGGCCTCCCGCATGCCCACTATACACCCTCGCTCAAAGTCCTTCAACTGCACATACGGTTCACGTCCACGCTGTCGCGGCATGCTACCAGTGTTAAAGACTGCGATGGAGCTCCGTATGCCACGGCAAACTGGCTGACAATGACGGCGGCGGTGCACAAATGCTGCGCAGCTAGCGCCATTCGACGGCCAACACCGCGGTTCCTGGTGTGTCCGCTGTGCCGTGCGTGTGATCATTGCTTGTACAGCCCTCTCGCAGTGTCCGGAGCAAGTATGGTTGGTCTGACACACCGGTGTCAATGTGTTCTTTTTTCCATTTCCAGGAGTGTATATGGTAATAAATATTGTGTATCTAACACTCTGTAAAAGAAAAAGATATATAACATTGCATGTAAAGGTTTTGTTTACATAAAGTATACTACATAATAACAAACATGACCCACCTATCCCACAGGGCATCAGTTTTTAAACTAGCCATCTCAGATCACCATGCAGTACAGCATAAATTGGAGCTCCATGAGGCCCCCACTGTCACTACAAAACAACAGTTTGTAACTAAAAGAATAATGTATAATGACAACATAAATAGACTAAACTGCATGCTAGCACAAATAAAATGGTTTGAAAATAATAGCTTTTTATATGATAGCTTTGCTGCTGACTTCTATTACTGCTTTGATACCACATGCCCAGATGTAATCACAAAAATGAACAAACAAAAAATATAAACAAAAATATTTGGGTAAATAATAATGTCAGTGAAGTGAGGGAAAAATTAAAACTACTCTACAGTGCAATGCTGAATAATAGAGAGATTTCTGAGCTAAAGGAAGCCTTCAAAATATATCAAGCATACTATAAGGACTTACTCACACAGACCAGGAGCAACTATGTTGCAAATAAGCTTCAGAACTCCAACAACATAATTGCTGGCATCTGGGCAGTCATAAACAGTTTTAGAACCTGCTACGACAAATCCTGTATGGACTTTGCTACTAACCACAATGACATGCTCATAAAAGACCAACTGGAAATTGCAAATATTTTTAATGGATATTTTTCTTCCATAGGGAAAGCCATAAATGACAAACATAAAAACATGCACTACAGTTTTAAAGGTAATACATGTGACCATAGTGTGGTGTCACCGCCAGACACGACACTTGCTAGGTGGTAGCCTTTAAATCGGCCGTGGTCCGAACTGTTTGTACATCGGTCCCTACTGCAGCAAATTATCTGGACGATATTGTGATCCCTGGAAAGATGAAAGAAGAACATTTGGCCAATCTCCGTACATTATTTCAGGTCTTGCGACAAAATGATCTCCGCTTGCGGAAAGACACATGTGTGTTTTTTGCTCGGGACTTGCCATACTTCGGGCATGTACTCAATACCCAAAGCATACATCCCAGTCCAATGCACCTTCGTGCCATACAAGACTTGCCTCTTCCATATCAGCTCCGCTTCATCGCTTACGCCGTAAAGGTGTTCCGTTCGTCTGGACGACAGAATGCAAACGCACCTTTCGCCGGTAGAAATCGGCGTTGCTTTCCAATACTTGCCTTACGCCATTCGATCCCCAGAAGCCCCTTCTGTTGATGGTGGATGCATCAGATTTTGGGATCAGAGCTGTGCTTGCACACAAAGATGTATCGCACGATCACTCTATTGCAATTGCCAAATTGTTCTCGTCTGCGGAAAGAAATTATTCACAGATCGAGAAAGAAGCATTGGCTCTCGTATTTGGTGTTACAAAGTTTCATGATTTCTTGTATGGTCGTCACTTTACCATAATCACAGACCACAAACCTTTGACATCACTTTTTCATCCGACCAAGCCTGTACCTCCACGTACAACGCAGAAATTCATTCGCTGGTCTATTTTCCTCTCGCAGTACCGCTACGATATCTTGTATCGGTCCACTGCTAAGCACAGAAACGCCGATGCGTTGTCCCGCTTGTCTGTTGCTGAGGATAGAGCATTCGATTCCTCCAAACTTGCTTGCATGTTCATTGATGCAGAAACCGATGATGTGGTCGAATCGTTTCCGATTGATCGTGTAGCTACAGCCACAGCTGCCGACCATGTCCTTGCTCCCGTTCTGCATTTTGTTGCTACGCATTGGCTCTTTTCAAAGTCAGGGACCTGTTGGTTCGCCGATATTTTGCTCACAAGGAGAGACGTTTTGTACGATGTGGTATTTTGCTGTTGCGTTCTGATAATGATCAGTCCAAGGTCGTGGTACAACGTTCGTCACAGTCCTCTGTCTTACAGCTTCTCCACCAAGGACATTGGGGTATAGCGAGAATGAAACAACTTGCTCGTCAGCACTGAACATGGTTCGGAATCGATGCCGCGATTACGAATATGTGCTCTTTTTGCATGGTGTGTGCCGAACAACAATCAGCACCACCGCTGAAATTCTTTGCATGGCCAAAAGCCACTTCCCCTTGGCAACACTTACACATCAATTTTGCTGGTCCCTTCTGGAATGCTCGATGGTTGGTTGTGATAGATTCATTCAGTAATTTTCCTTTTGTTATCCGGATGTCTTCCAAGACGTCATCTGCCACCATCCAAGTGTTATCCACTATCTTTTGCATTGAAGGTCTTCCACAGACTATTGTTTCCGACAATGGCCCACAATTCATGTCCGCAGAATTTCAGTCATTCTGCAAGGCCAATGGTATTCAACATCTGACGTCTGCGCCGTTGTCGCCACAGTCAAACGGTGCCACTGAACGATTGGTCAGGATTTTCAAGTCTCAGATGTTGAAGTTGAAAGAGTCGCATTCTCGGGAGGACGCGTTATTGCTCTTTTTGTCCTCGTATCGCTCTCAGCCCCGAGATGGTCGCTCACCGGCTGAGTTGCTCCACGGCCGCCCTCATCGAACCTTGATGTCTTTGCTACATCTGCCGCATCAAGTTCCTGTGCAGCGGCAGACGCCTGCTTTTGCTCCGGGCGATGTTGTCTACTATCGCCACTATCAAGGTTGACGGCGGTTGGCTCGAAGGGCGCATTCTTTGCTGCCTTGGCAGCACTTTGTATCTGGTTTTGGGGGCCTCTGGTGAGGTGCGTCGGCATCCCAATCAGCTGCGCCTCTGTCGTCGCATGGGATCTGACGCTCGCCGTCTGCTTTCAGCAATGGTGCCGTCCGGTCAGTGCCCCGGGGACTCATCTACTGGCTCGCCTCAGCCCCAGGTGTTACCGACGCTGCCTTCCATTTTGCCCTGTGGCGATGCGCCGCCGCCTGTTCTCCCACCGGCGACGCGTCGCTGCAACCGCCGGGCACCTCCGTGGGTCACGCGACGCCGATTGCTTCCCGTGACCAGTTGTCCTCCGACATGGAACTCTTGCCCGCTCCGGAGCATATGTCGTCTTCCCCCGTCAGATGCCTTGGCCCGATGGAGGTCGACCCTTCGGCCTCCCCTGTCTCTCTACAGGTGCATACACCACATGTTGGCGTGCACCCTGGAGCAGGTTTTCAGGCGTTTCCTAGCTCCCCGCGGTCCGAATGGCAGGGTGCGGGTGGCACAGCCTCGCCTGTTGTTAGGCTCCCCACCTCGTCACATACGTCAACATGGGGTCCTCCCCAGAGTGGGTGGAAGCCGTATTCCACAATCGTACGCCGATTTGCGGGGGAGGAATGTGGTGTCACCGCCAGACACCACACTTGCTAGGTGGTACCCTTTAAATCGCCCGCGATCTGGTAGTATACGTCGGACCCGCGTGGTGCCACTATCAGTGATTGCAGACCGTGCGCCGCCACATGGCAGGTCTAGAGACACTTCCTAGCACTCGCCCCAGTTGTACAGCTGACTTTCCTAGCGATAGTTCACTGACTTCTATGCTCTCATTTGCCGAGACGATACTTAGCATAGCCTTCAGCTACATTATTTGCTATGACCTAGCAAGGCGCCATTATCAGTTATTATTGATATTGTGAATCATGTAATGTCAAAAGCGACCTTCACCATTAATGGATTAAAGTTAAGTATTCCACCAGCTATGTCCGTTTTTCTGAAGCCTAATTTTCTTGTCCTGTTCCAGACCTCACGCCAGCCTGTGTGAGCTAAAACGCGTGCCTTTCGGCCTCCTCTAGTAACACGGAGTTGGCTCTCCTGCCAACCACAACAGTACCACCATATAGCGAGACCTTCAGAGGTGGTGGTTCAGATTGCTGTACACACCGGTACCTCTGATATACAGTAGCACGTCCTCTTGCTTTGATGCATGTCTGTATAAGTCGTGGCATACTATCCACAAGTTCATCAAGGCACTGTTGGTCAAGATCATCCCACTCCTCAACGGCGATTCGGAGCAGATCCCTCAGAGTGGTTGGTGGATCATGTCGTCCATAAACATCCCTTTTCCATCTATCCCGGGTATGTTTGATAGGGTTCATGTCTGGAGAACTTGCTGGCTACTCTTCTCGAGCGATGTCGTTATCCTGAAGGAAGTCATTCACAAGATGTACGCGATGGGGGTGCGAATTGCCGTCCATGAAGACGAATGCCTCGTCAATATGCTGCCGGTATCGTTGCACTATCGGTCGGAGGATGGTATTAACGTATCGTACAGCCGCTACGGCGTCTTCCATGACCACTAGCGGCGTGAGTCGTCCCAACAAAATGCCACCCCAAAACAACGGGGTACCTCCATCTCTCTGCACTCCCTGAACTTTGTGTCTAAGGCGTTCAGCTGACCGGGTTGTCTCCAAACACGTCTCCGACGGTTGTCTGGTTGAAGGCATATGGGACACACACCGGTGAAGAGAACTTGATGCCAATCCTGAGCGGACCATTCGGTTTGTTATTGGGCCCATCTGTACCGCACTACATGGTGTCGTGGTTGCAAAGATGGACCTCAACATGGACGTCGTGAGTGAAGTTGCGCTTCATGGAGCCTGCTGCGTAAAGTTTGAGTCGTAACACGACGTCCTGTGGCTTCACGAAAAGCATTATTCAACGTGCTGGTGCTGCTGTCAGGCTTCCTCCGAGCCTTAATCCGTAGGTAGGGGTCATCCACTGCAATAGTAGCCCTTGGGCGGCCTTCTAGTCATGTCATCGACAGTTCTTGCCTCTCTGTATCTCCTCCATGTCCGAACAACTTATCTTTGGTTCACTCCGAGACAGCTGAACACTTCCCTTGTTGAGAGCTGTTCCTGGCACAAAGTAACAATGCGGACGCAATCGAACCGCGTATTGACCGTCTAGGTATGGTTGATCTACAGACAACACGAGCCGTGTACTTCCTTCCTGGTGGAATGACTGGAAGTGATCGGCTCTCGGACCTCTTCCGTCTGATAGGCGCTGCTCATGTATGGTTGTTTACATCTTAGGGTGGGTTTAGTGACATCTCTAAACAGTCAAATGGACTGTGTCTGTGATACAATATCTACAGTCGACCTCTATCTTCAGGAGTTCTGGGAACCGGGGCGATATTTGTATTTTTTGTTCTTTGTGTTCCATAGCTTATTTTCTGAAGTACCAATGAACGAGATACAAGTTATTGAAATTCAAGAACAAATAAGTATTGTGTTTTTGTCACTGTATTTTTGCGTAGTAACATTTGCTGTTAACAATTCTGTGGTGGATAATCGTCTTTCAATTAAACCGGCCGCACAGTAAAGAATAAACTTAACAGCAGCATAAGGTGTTAACATGATGTCATCATTTCTACAATTTCTTGAGTAAATTTAGAGAATCACCATTATTGCTAGACTGTTAAAAGATAGTGCCGTCCGCACAATATATCTCGCGAACCGAACTTTATAATAAGGTAAGAGGGACTAGGGTACATATACTGTCATACAGGGGGTGTATAGAAATATGGAGACACCGCAAGAAACGTATATTTGAAAATAAATGTAGGTGTACCTATATGGTTCCATAGACCGTTTCAAGTCTCCATTATCTGCTATGCGTATATGCAGACTGGAGCGGCGGATGAAAATTTGTACGAATGCCAGGATTCGAAGCCAGGTCATTCGTTGACTAGGCAGTTGCACTTCCTTTAGCATAACTATGGAGACTACCCTAGCATGCCTCCCTCCTGAAACCTCTCTCATTCACCCTCAGCCAACTTGGTAGTCCTCTTGAACTGGAAAAGGTTTCTGGATCCATATACACTGAACCGTCAAAGAAATTGGTATAGGCATGCGTATTTAAATACAGACATATGGAAACATACAGAATGCGGCGCTCCGTTCGGCAATGTACATATAAGACAAGTGTCTGGCGCAGTTGCTGGGTTGGTTACTGCTGCTACAATGGCAGGTTATCAAGATGTAAGCGAGTTTGGACGTGGTGTTATAGTCGGTGGATGAGCGATAGGACACTCCCCGGAGATGAACAGTATTGACCATATCTGGGACGCGTTGCAACGTGTTGTTCAGAAGAGATCTCCACCCCCTCTTACTCTTCCGGACCCATGGACAGCCCTGCAGGAACATGGTGTTAATTCCGTCCAGCACTACTTCAGACAGTAGTCGTGTTGAGGCACGTCTGCCTACTCGCGGGGCCCTACACGATATTAGGCAGGTGTACCAGTTTCTTTGGCTCTTCAGTGTGGTTTCATTTGATTAAAGAACCTTGGATGGCACCTTGATTAGCGCGTCTCCCTAGTGAGCAGGAGGCCCAGGTTTTAATCCCGTCCTTGATACAAATGTTCATTCTTTTCTTCATTCTGCATATATTCATCATAAATGTAGATGCTAAGGAAGCCTGTAGATGCACTGTTCTGTTTGATCGCAAACGGCACCTCTGCAGTGTCCTCAATACGCTGCAAGTGTCATTCACGGTCAGAACAGTGTTCTGTGTGGTTGTGAACGCATTATGTCGGATATAAATGAATTCGAACGTGGGCAGATTGCTGGTACGCGTGTGCTGGGTGGCTCCGTAACTAAGGTAGCCAAAGCGTTTGGTGTTTCAGTAGGTACCACATATAGAAATATACCACATATAGAAAACGCAGAAAAAACATTGTTCGCTAAGTGACAATGCGGACGAAAGTGTATACTGAGTAATCGTGACAGACGCTCGTTGAAGAGTATTCGGACGAAAAAGAAGAGGACGACAGCTACTCATGTCACTGCAGAAGTGAATCTCGCACTCGCGAGCCCTGTCAAGGCCTAAACAACACGAAGGAAGGCCCATACGCAGGTAACTGCAGGGTGAGCTGGAATACGAAGAGCACACGTCGGTGATGCCGATGCCCGTAACGTGAAAATGTGGCACCGAAACCATAAATAGGCAATAGACGTTAAGTCATTTGGTCGGGTGAGTCTTATTTCACCAGGTTTCCAAATTTTGGCCGAGTTTATCACCCAAGGGTGAAACTTCGGTGATGATTTGTGTAGCCACATCGTCATATTTCGTAGGCACCATGGTTACTTCGCGACGTCGCATCACTACCGAGAATTACAGACGAGGTCCATGTGATGATACAGTGTTTGTTCCCCGGTGATGATGCTCTGTGTCAAGAAGACAGGGCACCCCTCCACACAGCTCGCATCGCTCAGGACTGGGTTTGTGAACACCAGGATGTATAGTCGCAATATCCGCTAGCCACTACAGTCACCAGAGCTCAATATTATTCAGCCTTTGTGGTCTAGTTTGGGGAGAAGTGTGCGTGATCGGTAACCACCTCCATCATCGTTAGCGGAGCTTGCCACTATTTTGCAGGAAGAATATAAAATTTCTTTGAGAATCGTACAGGACCTGGATCTATCGATTGCAAGACGACTGGGAGCTGTTTTGAATGCCAGCCATTTCCTACGTTGTATTGGGTGCAGCACTGTACGGTGTTCTTGGGGGTTTACTTATTTTTGTCCCCACCTCCTTCCTTGGTATCTTCCTTACTATACACTGGAATGGAATAGGGCAGGAATGATTACACATGCTAGAAATCATACTTTGGGAATATGATTTTTGTCAGTCTTCTGTACGAATGGTTTTTATGATATGTTTCAGCCTTAGCCAACCCAGATCATATAACGGTTTTCGACTATATACCAAGAATGCCTTACATTTTTAGTTCTTTTGCATGTGCCGTTTCTCCCGCGCATACGCGGGTCGGGATGGTGAATCGGATATGGCAACGTTAGTTGAAGGGGTAGCCGGATGCCCTACCTGCCGCTACCCCGTACCCCCCGGAAAGGAATTAGTGCACCCCAACTATCTGCAACTAGTATAATCCACAGAATAGTGCGAAAGTGTTCAGATGTCTGCGAGCCGTGTAACTGAGGCGGGACGTGGGAATCAGCTCGGTATTCGCCTAGGGGGATGTGGAAAACAACCTAAAACCGTAACTGATGAATAGCTCGTTCGAATGTCGCTGTGGTCTTTTCTTTTGGCTTGTTTTGCATTCAGTTCAAATACCCACATCATATAAATAAAACCGTCATTTAATATAGGTTATTTAACACACACACACACACACACACACACACACACAGATATATATATATATATACTCCCGGAAATGGAAAAAAGAACACATTGACACCGGTGTGTCAGACCCACCATACTTGCTCCGGACACTGCGAGAGGGCTGTACAAGCAATGCTCACACGCACGGCACTGTGGACACACCAGGAACCGCGGTGTTGGCCGTCGAATGGCGCTAGCTGCGCAGCATTTGTGCACCGCCGCCGTCAGTGTCAGCCAGTTTGCCGTGGCATACGGAGCTCCATCGCAGTCTTTAACACTGGTAGCATGCCGCGACAGCGTGGACGTGAACCGTATGTGCAGTTGACGGACTTTGAGCGAGGGCGTATAGTGGGCATGCGGGAGGCGGGTGGATATACCGCCGAATTACTCAACACGTGGGGCGTGAGGTCTCCACAGTACATCGATGTTGTCGCCAGTGGTCGGCGCAAGGTGCACGTGCCCGTCGACCTGGGACCGGACCGCAGCGACGCACGGATGCACGCCAAGACCATAGGATCCTACGCAGTGTCGTAGGGGACCGCACCGCCACTTCCCAGCAAATTAGGGACACTGTTGCTCCTGGGGTATCGGCGAGGACCATTCGCAACCGTCTCCATGAAGCTGGGCTACGGTCCCGCACACCGTTAGGCCGTCTTCCGCTCACGCCCCAACATCGTGCAGCCCGCCTCCAGTGGTGTCGCGACAGGCGTGAATGGAGGGACGAATGGAGACGTGTCGTCTTCAGCGATGAGAGTCGCTTCTGCCTTGGTGCCAATAATGGTCGTATGCGTGTTTGGCGCCGTGCAGGTGAGCGCCACAATCAGGACTGCAGACGACCGAGCCACACAGGGCCAACACCCGGCATCATGGTGTGGGGAGCGATCTCCTACACTGGCCGTACACCTCTGGTGATCGTCGAGGGGACACTGAATAGTGCACGGTACATCCAAACCGTCATCGAACCCATTGTTATACCATTCCTAGACCGGCAAGGGAACTTGCTGTTCCAACAGGACAATGCACGTCCGCATGTATCCCGTGCCACCCAGCGTGCTCTAGAAGGTGTAAGTCAACTACCCTGGCCAGCAAGATCTCCGGATCTGTCCCCCATTGAGCATGTTTGGGACTGGATGAAGCGTCGTCTCATGCGGTCTGCACGTCCAGCACGAACGCTGATCCAAATGAGGCGCCAGGTGGAAATGGCATGGCAAGCCATTCCACAGGACTACATCCAGCGTCTCTACGATCGTCTCCATGGGAGAATAGCAGCCTGCATTGCTGCGAAAGGTGGATATACACTGTACTAGTGCCGACATTGTGCATGCTCTGTTGCCTGTGCCTATGTGCCTGTGGTTCTGTCAGTGTGATCATGTGATGTATCTGACCCCAGGAATGTGTCAATAAAGTTTCCCCTTCCTGGGACAATGAATTCACGGTGTTCTTATTTCAATTTCCAGGAGTGTAGATAAGCTACTCATTCTTCAAAAAAGAGGTGTGAGAATAATTTGTGGAGCAAAATATAGGGAGTCCTGTCGCAACTTGTTTCCAAAAACAGAGGTGTTAACTGTTATAAACACATACATTCTAAAAGCCACATTGCTTGTGAAAAGACTGCACCCAAACACTTATTCAGATTTCCACCAGTACAATACTAGAAATAAAGAAAGATTTTACATTGGCAGCCACAGAACTGCACTTTACGAAAAGGGGCCTCAGTACGCAGGTATAAAATTAGCTAATACACTGCCTAGTGCAGTCATGGCTCTTCCTACAATTAAACTGAAACACCCTTTCTACACATTAGAAGAGTACCATACTTATATGAAGAACAACAAATACTTTGTGCAATTATGTGAATAGATATCAGTAAACATCTTATTGTAATTTTGTTGTAAATTAACGATGTGTTCAGAAGAATGTGTCTTGTGTATTGTACAAATAACTTCAATCAATACTGTTTCTTTGTACATGTGCAGTGTGCCATTCGATGTTGAATAAAGCTATTATTATTATTAAAAATTTTCCTTGATACCAAAGCCCCAGAAAGAAAGAAAGAGAGAGAAGTTATCTCAGATGCCATTTGATTCACTCACTTGTCCCATGACATCTGCCCAATGCTTCAGCCACTTGCAATGTTTCAGTCTCACTAAACAACTTGAGGATGTTGTCTACATATGTAGGAAGTAACTTCACATATCGTGCAAAGTAGCAGAAATGACATCATAATAAATATAGCCAAGTAGATAAAACATTGTTATGAAAACTTCTTCACATGTGAGAGAATACATGGACATTTCTTCCAATCAGAACAAAAGTTACTCAAAATTCATTAACTAAGAAAGAATGGACAGATTGATGAAAGGAGACAAGTTTCATATGTTGACAGAAAATAAGTAGAGGCAGCATTAGAAAATCCTACATAAATAGAGGTACTTGTCCTCTGTACACATATACAACACAGAATATAGGCCCCTATGCGTCTGAGGAAGACATGCTATTTTGCACTTACATCTGAGCTATTTTCAGTATCAACTGCTTCTACTTTTAATAAGGTTTTCTTTGAAGGCACTTATCTTGACAGGACATTGTACACACATTTTGAAAAAATACAGTAATGATATAGAAAAGAGTTAATGTTATACATTTCTTAATCTAACTATTCTCCGTATGACTATTTTCTGGTTTGTCAATCCACATCTTCCCAATATTCCAACTTCTCCATGACAACATTTCTAGCTTTCTCAGTCTTCTAGAAAGATAGGCATTTTCAAAACTGTATGTTTGAAACAAACTTATAAGTAGCAGTTTTAGTCAAATCTATTAATTTTTCAGTTTAGTTAGCTAAACGACAGTGGGATTTCCTTGGGAGAATTTGCTGTAGTGTTCTTACATTTTCAAAACGTTGTACTCTGTACGGTTGCACTCATTACGGTAAGCAAATCAGCCGCCCAGTATTGGTATGAGTTAAGATGAATTTATTGTGCACACTGCGGCAGGTCCGGCTAGGCTATCAGTCCAGTCACGTCCAGGTGCTGAGACAAGGAGCATGTGACTGGGAACAGAAAAATGTCAGTATGGAAAATTTTGAAGCTTAAGAGGACAGACAATGCTCCAAGAAATGGCAGTGTGCCAGAAAATCTGAAAGATGGCTAAATTATAGCTCTCTGAACTTTGACACTAAATCACAGTTACATATTAAAGTGAATTTGAATACATATGTGATCTCAGAAAAATGATGCACGCCCAGTGATGCAATAATATTTCAAGATCTTCAAAACCACAGAAGTCAATATTTCACAGTGAAGAAACATTTTGACAATGACCCTCTGAATTAACGACTTCAAATTGCAACAGCAATTCTAACATGTTACAGTATTCCGTGATCCAGGTCCCAAATACTATTGCGACACTGGCAGTTTGGATGGAGGCTCTGAGCAAATGATTTTGCAACAGTTTCATGTATGAGAATGGGTGGCAAAAGTTAGGTGCCTAGAAGTTTGCCATGGAACTTCAAGAAAGAATAAAAATGCTATGCAGAGGCATACTGAATTCAACTGGAGAACTCGATGGCAGCATAGTGGCAGTGGTGGCCATGGCAATGTGAGTCACCAGCGGTGACTTCGAGTTAATCAGCATGGACACCTCTGGCAGCAACAGTATGGCAGAAGCAGCCAGCATGATCGACAAGTTAGGTACCTGGGCCAATAGTGTTAATGTGTGTGGATCCACAGATTTACCATCAGTAATGGAGCTTTCAGCGATTAAGCAATCACAGATTATGTGTGGTTCAAATAATTTTAGTGGGTCAGGCAGTTCAAAACATGGACATGGTGACAGGTAGCTTGATAGGGACAATATTAGTGGGACAAATAGTCCAGAACCAGACATTGGTGATATATTTGTGACTGACTTAACGGCATGGTTAAGTGAAGCTCTGGAAAATCTGAATTCTAAAATGGTAATATTGGGGACGGAGATAGGACCAATAAAAACAGAGATAAGTTCAGTAGAGGCAAGTGTAGCAGAAACAGTAAAAACAGAGGTGCAGAAAATTAAACCAGGTACTGAAGGTATGATTGAGTCAAAATTAAAAGCTATAAGGGCCGATGTGGGCAAAATTTCTGAGGAGGTTGCGCTTGTTCACAGCAGAGTCAACACTGTACGAAACGATTTCAGTGACACGTTAGAAAAGATACAGATCAAGCTGGGTGGTGAGGTAAAGAAATGTGCGCAAAGGCAAAATGCACTTGAGGAAGTGACTACTAAATTAGCAAACAATTTGCCAGGTACAGTAGCAAAATGTGAGAAAGAGGTGCTTAAGAACAGAGACCATTTTGAAGCTGTATTAATTAAAGAAGGTGTGCACTACAAACAGCAGTTTAGAGACATGAAGGCAGAATAAATTCTTTGGCAACAAATCAGGCTACTACACTCACAGGTGTTCCATGGGTTAATTTCTATAATATATTGACAGACATTTATTGGCAGTTGTTACGAGACTTAAGTGTAATAAAGTTTGTCATGATTAAGTGGAAATTAGTGAGGATTTGTTTAAGAGAGAACAGGTTTTATGTTGGCAGTTAATTGTGTGAATATTGCAGCCACTGATATCGTCAGTTCAGAGGAAAGAAACATTATATTTTACGCATTTGAGGATGAGAAGACGCAGGGTGACTTAGAGGTGGATCAGGAGTATAGAGAAGTGGATAATGGGGAAAGTATGTGTTTAGGAGGTGATGTTAGTGCTGAATGTTACAGCAAAGAAGAAAGTGCCTGCTCTATAAATGACTGGATATGGTATGGAAAAATAATGAAGTCATTACTGCCTCACTGCTAGGCACAGGAGGAATTTAAAGTAGCAAGAGGTCTTGAATACGAGGAAAGACAAAACTGCGAAGTGTTTAATAAACTCTTTGATAATGGTAATGAAACTTAACGGTTGGTCGGATATCATGATGTGTGCCATAAATATGAAGGAGAAAGGAGGGAATAATGAAAGTGATCTTTTGAAGGAACAATGTTCAGAGAGAGGTGAAATTAAAAATGTGCAGCCTACAAGTAAAACAATCCATATTGATAAAGAAAGACAGTGTGTATGTCTTCAATCAAAAACATAATATCAGTACCTCATACTTTGTCGTCATACTTGTGTTTTTGTTTACTGAACAGTTTACTATTTTTTCAGTTACTTTATTTAAATGATGAATGCAAGTGCAATAAAAGACTTTGCTAATTTAAAAATAGTCAATTGCATGAGTAAGCAGACACTTAAAAGGAGAACCGAAAGTCACTTCTGTCAACAAGGCATAAATGATTGCTTTAACAAATATTTAATGCCAATCTTTTGTTGTTTACTGTGAGCTTGTTTAATTATTAAAGAACAAAGCTTTACTTATATCCCATTGTGCAAGATCTGGGTGTGACCGAATGTTTGTAACATTTATTTTATTTAAATATTGTTGTAATACATTAGCTTAATATGGGAAAGTGGTCAGATAAATCACATCATATCTATAGTATGTAAGAATGATGTGCTTTTGGTGAAGATGGCCTTCAGCCAACAGAAAACCAAACAGTAATGGAACACTGCAGGAGTAAAGTGAGACTGGGATTTTTTGAGTGAAGAGCTCAAAGGAGCAATTCTGGACACTTTTATGTTTTTGCTAGAAGACAGACCTGCCTGTGGTAATGTGCATGATTTGGGCACATAGAGGACAGATTCTGCGTTGTGAAGAGCCACTATGAGACACATTTAAGTGATGGTACATCTTGAAGGGATGCTTTTTTCCAGCAGTAATGAGTGATATTCGATTGTGGAGGTGTTTGATTCTGGGTGGTGAATGACAGCTACCGTATTTTAACTTCTTAACAGACTTTGCGTGTTAATCAGTAAATTGTCGTGTTGAACTCTGAACTGTTTTGCGCTGGTGAACATTTTTGTGTACTGTATTACGAAAGGGACTTAATTTTTCCATATCTTTTATGACCATTTAGTTTGGGGATTCTGCTACCATTCTCATAATACTCTCAATGTAACTTAATTGCTTTTGATAAAAGTGTTTGTTGTCTGTATTTTGACTGAATACCATAGGACCGCATACTATTTATTTGAGGTATCATTTCTTGAATAAATAATATTCAACATAATTACAGACCGCAGAATGCAAACTCTATTGTTAAATTATTGATTTATGTCTTACTTTCTATTTCTGAATGTTTTAATTATTTTTAAATCTAGCCAATGCACAGATAATTTGAATGCAGAATGAAAGCTGCAGGGTATTATTTGCAACGAATTAACTGCTGGGCATGAAACCAGACTTTGCAGCTTGACCCTATGAATAAATTGAGCTATCCTTTTTAAAGAGAGCTGTGCTTAGCCCAAGTACATAAGGTATGGGCAGTATTAGGCAAAGTTGCAACGGGCTTGCTCAAATGGAAAGCTGCTTAGAAGAGCACCTATGCTAGCAGTAACTATTTTGTACTGTCACACCTCCATGTTTGTGTTTTTATGTTGTCATATGCCACTAAACATTAAATGACTTCCTCACAGTTACTGTTACAAAACAGAATTTTATCACGAATTGAAAATACTCTTTCACCACACTTGACACAATCTGTTGTAATTTTACTTGAATACTTTCACTTGAGGCATTGTGTAAATTATACGGCACATGCTACCAACTTGAAAAAGATTGAGTAACACAATGACACACTGTCTGCAGTCCAGGGTTCACAATGGCTTATGGGGACTGCTACACAAATGCAAGGGTAAATCTTTAAAATTTGTCAGTTGTTGTAGCTCAATGAGTTTTAGAGTCCATGTAATGTTTACTGTCTTTGAATATATCTTTTGAAGACATTTTGGTGTATGCACCATAGCTTTTGGGCAAACCCTTTTAATTCAGTTGTATTTTGTCTTGCAAGTGAAGTAAAGCATGTTAATTCTGTATGTACAGCTCCAGTGCATGTATCTTGAAATAAAAACAAAATAGAAACTTTACTTTCTCTTGAAGTTCCTAACAGTATTACCGTTAAAGCAGAAATCTGAAAGGGTGTGGCTGGCATAAATTATTTTTATCAAATACTTCAGCAATTTAATTGAATAGATAAAAAGTCGACTCACCAAGTGGCAGCAGAAGACACACATAAAAGAAGGTTGTAATTAGGCAAGGTTTCACAGCCAGTGGCTCCTTCTTCGGGCAGGGAGCGAGACTGAAGGACTTTCCTTCTCATCCCATGTGGTAACTCTCCCCTGACTCAGTTCTGCATGCCTTTCCTGAAATTTACCCCTTTTCCTAGACTTCTCCAGTCATTTTCCTTCACCCCTCTTCTCCAATCATTTTCCTTCACCCCCCCTTTCTTTCCCTTCAACCCTTCTGCTCACTGACTCCAAAAGCTTGCATAATTACCACCTTCTTTTATGTGTGTCTTCTGATGCCTCTGGGTGTGTAATTTTTTATCTATACAATTAAATTATTCTGTCAAAAATTGATTATTTTCATTGTTATAAATACTTCAATAATTAACTCTTAATTTTTATTCAAAAAATACTTAGTTTGAAATTTAAGTCATAAGAATGGTCTGCTTTTTACCTACATGTGTTTTAAGACAGTGTACAAAATTTCAGCTGTCTTTAGTAGTTTTAAATCAATGTGTACCAGAAAATTATTAAAGAGAACTATTGGGAAATTCAAGTTAAAGTTAAAACTTTCTCTATTGAATCTAAAAACAGTAATACATCCCAGGTTCATATTCATCTTATTCCCAGTGTTCTTCTTCCTTTTTCTTTTGCAGAATTCTTGTTTCTTTGGTGGCTTCCAACACTGATTTCTCTGCTTCAAAGAGCCTCCTGCAGTCAATGGCAATTAAATCTCTTTGCATATTTGATCCACCAGGCACTCCCATCAATTCCATAACACTAAAGTTTGACACTGTGCCATGCTGGAAATTAGCACAGCATCTGGCACACTTATTTTCAAAATATTTAGTATTACAAGAAAATTGTTTGGTATTCATCCCCATATACAGTTGTTAAAACTCTGTCTTGGATTTTGAGTCTACAATGTGAAAGCTTCACTTATAATCTTTTTACTAAGATCCCTTGAAGTGTTTTTGACCCTATTCTTATTCGTTTGGAACTGAGTTGGAAGACTCACATTTGATCTGTCACCTGATGTATCTTGTGTTAAGTCACCATTAATTATCTTCTTCACATGGAGGACCTGAAAGAAGTATCTCTACAGAACAATGTGTACTCCTGGAAAGACTTGAACTCTTCTCCTTTGCAGCTGTTACTGGTGGAATGAAAAACAATATCTAGTCTAATTATGAAATGGCATCAACATTTCATCACTGACTGTCTCATACTTGTTTCAATGGGTATAAAAATCAAAATTACTTTGTAACTTCGAGCATATACAATTTAATTTGAACAGAACATCAACCTCAAGGCTAAACAGGTAGTAGTTCGTAAGCATCATACTTCATTTTAGAGCTTCCTTTGTTCATTGCTGTTTACATTCTTGAAAAGCATGTCTGCTTCTTGACAGTCAAGACACCATCAAGTCATGACATCAAAACATAAAATGCTCTGACCACAACTGGTGAAGATGTTTACTCACCATGGCATCCTGCCAATTATTCAAGCAGCACATCTCTCCATTCAATTGTGCATAAACGTGAAACAATATGACTGCACACGGTGCCTATTTTGTGACTTAGGTAGGATTAACTAATACTATTTTACTATTTTTTAACAACAGTCTTTCCTTGTCAAGAACAGGGAGGGGGAAATGTTGGTTGCATAAATGGCATGTAACAGTACAGATTCTCCTGATTTAAAGGAAAGATGTTACAAATCAATTCTCATAGCATAAAACTATGAAACACCTAACTACTTAAAGCTAATTGACCTCTTGTTAAAGAGAAAATACTTGATCTTTAATAGGCACAAGTCTGGCCTAGTCCCACCCACTTCCAGTTCTCAACAATATTTTTAGTATTGTGCTTTCAGTTTTAAAGTTTTAAGAAAATTATTAGTCTTTTATTTAGTTTCAGGCAGATTATGCTATCAGGATTACTTTATGAGTATTTATTTCACATATTTCACATTCTGATTATTTAATGCAGTATACTTGTGTAATCACCAGTCTATCTACCAAGATACATATATCATTTTAATATGTATATGGATTACTGTGGCAAGATTTAAATAAAACAAATTGTTTAAACATCTTCTTGTGGTTTCGGCATTTATGCTGCTAGCTACTATGTTGACTTTAATCTCGTGAACAATACATATTTCTGTTTCTATTATGTGATAATTACATTCTTATTTTATTTGAAATCAGTATATGTACGTATGTGAGTTTGAACATACACACATCAAAAACATTTTTGCATCACCCCGGTTCCCAGAAGTCCCGAAGATAGATGTTGACTGTGGATATTGTATCACAGACGCAGTCCCTTTGACTGTTCAGAGATGCCACTAAACCCGCCCAAAGATGTAAGCAAGCATGCATGAGCAATGCCTATTAGACGGAGGGGGTCCAACAGCTGATCAGTTCCTGTCTTCCACCAGGAAGGAGGTACATGGCTCGTGTTGTTCAACCATGCCTAGACATCGAATACCATGGTTCAATCATGTCCGTATTATTACTTTGTGCCAGGAAGGACTCTCAACAAGGGAAGTGTCCAGGCATCTAGTAGTGAACCAAAGCGATGTTTGAACATGGAGGAGATACAGAGAGACAGGAACTGTCAATGACATGCCTCACTCAGGCTGCCCAAGGACTACTACTGCAGTGGGTGACCGCTACCTATGGATTATGGCTCAGAGGAACCCTGACAGTAACGCCACCATGTTGAATACAGCTTTTCATGCAACCACAGTATGTCGTGTTAAGACTCAAACTATGCGCAATAGCCTGCATGATGCGCATCTTCACTCCAAATGTCGATGGCGAGGTCCATCTTTGCAACCACGACACCATGCAGTGCCATGCACATGGGCCCAATAACATGCCCAATGGACCTCTCTGGATTGGCATCATGTTCTCTTCACAGATGAGTGATGCATGTGCCTTCAACCAGACAATCATCGGAGACATGTTTGGAGGCAACCCAGTCAGGTTTAACGCCTTAGACACACTGTACAACGAGTGCAGCAAGGTGGAGGTTCCCCATGTTTTGGGGTGGCATTATGTGGGGCCGATTTACGCCGATGGTGGTCACGGAAGGCGTCACAGCGATTGTACTATATGTGAATGCCATCCTCTGACCAATAGTGCAACCATATTGGAGAAGCATTTGTCTTCATGGACAATGATTCATGGCCCCATTGTGCACATCTTGTGAATGACTTCCTTCAGGATAATGAGATCGCTCGACTTGAGTGGCCAGCATGTCCTCCAGAAATGCCTGGGATGTATTAAAAAGGGCTGTTCATGGGGGACGTGGCCCACCAACCACTCTTGAGTGATCTGCGGTGAATCGCCATTGGGGAGTGGGACAATCTAGACCAACAGTGCCTTGATGAACATGTGGACAGTATGCCACAACGAATGCAGGCATGCATCAATGCAAAAGGACATGGTACTGGCTATTAGAGGTACTGGTGTGTACAGCAATCTGGACCACCACCTCTGAAAGTCTTGCTGTATGGTGGTACAACAATGTTTATGTTGATCTCTGTTCCAATTTTCTGTACATGTTCCGGAACTCTTGGAACCGAGGTTAGGCAAAACTTTTTTTTGATGTGTATACTTTCCAACACTCTCTTACACTGTTGTTAACTGAGGAGTTTCCTGTCAAATATGTGTCTACTATACGATCTCCAGAGCCAGATCTCAGTACATATAAAACTTCCTGGCAGATT
The DNA here is from genome assembly GCF_023897955.1 of Schistocerca gregaria. Taxonomy (NCBI): domain Eukaryota; kingdom Metazoa; phylum Arthropoda; class Insecta; order Orthoptera; family Acrididae; genus Schistocerca; species Schistocerca gregaria. The sequence continues at coordinate 796,898,104 of NC_064921.1, read as the reverse complement.
AAAACTGTGTGCCACAACAAGACTCGAACTTGGGCCCTTTGCCTTTCATGTGCAAGTGCTCTACTGACTGAACTGCATGAGCATGACCTGTCGTCACAGCTTTACTTCTCCCAGTGCCTTGTCTCCTACCTTCTAATCTTGACAGAAGCTCTGCTGTGAAACCTGCATGACTAGCACTCCTGGAAGAATATATATTGCAGAGACATGGCTTAGACACGTCCTGGGGACTGTTTCTGCAATATTCTTTCTTCCACGAATGGTAGTCTTGCAAGTATCACAGCAGAGTTCTGTGAAGTTTGGAAGGTATGAACTGAGGTATTAGCGGAAGTATAGCTGTGAGTCATGCTTGTGGAGCTCAGTCAGTAAAGCACAGCCAGCAAAAGGCAAAGGGTCCCAACGCCGAGTCTCGGCCTGACACAGTTTCAATCCATGAGGAAGTTTCATCAGTGCACACTCCACTGAAGGGTGAAAATTTCATTTTCAGTATATGCTCTTCTCAACTTGTGTAACCATCCTTCATCTCACTTTCTGGGTAAGTCTATTCAATTTTATAACTAACTTGGAGAAAACTTCCATATCATGAACATCATTCACTATATGACTTCAAACTTACATATTAACTCCACTTGCAGTCGTTCTAAGGACAGACACTGTGTCAAACCTCTGCGCCATTATAGATGTTGGTGTCCCCATTTTCACACAAAAAATAAGGTACTGGTCATAGGCCATCCTTTCCAAGGGATTCACCTATCCTTATACCTCTCCTACCTTCATAAATCGATAGGATTGTTCCTCCCATGAATTCACATGACCAAGACATAGGCCATTCCTCCTATGGACCTACCTAAACTTTTCTTCTCTGGCACTTATTCTGTGATTTTTGGGTATACCCCATCTTAACTTCAACAGTAACACACAGCTACTAGCCCTTTTCTACTACCTATACTCATTTCAAGCAAGAAGTTTCTCCATAATCATTATACGCTGACTTTACCTGATTACTCTCTACTTCTGCATTTTAACTCCTCTTTTTTCAACTTCTTTCTCCTTTTTACTATTGTTTATGACATGTCAGAGTTTATACGTGGACAAGGAAAAAAAGTTCTCGAATTTCCCGACTAAAAGTACACTTTCTGCCGGGTGAAAACACACTTTTTCCATGTTAAGTGACAGTATATTTTCCCTCAGAACTGTAAAACTTATCAACCTTTTGAATGGTTACCATTTTATACACGGGCGTAGAATTTCATGGCACTTTAGGAAACGAAACTCAGGAAAAATAAACACGTTTTGTAAAGATATTTGACGTTAAGCAACATTTACCCTGCATATTTTTGTATTAAGAAAGTATAAATTCTAATTCCATCAAAAACCACATGTTACTTTCCCAAGCACTGAAATTGAAATTGTGATGCGCTTTTGTTAGCCAGTCATAGCCCATGTCACGTGATCTCGCCAGCCGATGACAGCGGATATTCAGGGCATAGGACACGTGATGTAGTCAGCCAATTAGGAACATCACTGTTAAGTAGCGCGGACACAAAAACAAGAAAAGTTAATGGTTTAAATTGTTATACATAGTGTCACTATTAGAAAAGCAAAGCTTTCACGTAAAATGTTGGTTTCTAACGTTAATAAGCTGCAATAGAAGCTATGCTTCCATATATAATGTTGAACTTTTTGCGTGTGTTACACTTTAAAGGGGGGGGGGGGGGTAGGACGTCAACTGGGCTGACTTACAGTAGGAGAGGCACCACAGGACATTTTAATTTCCACTGTCTATACTTTTACCAATAAATTCATAAAAAATTGTCAACATGACCAAGAAGTATTCAGGGTTCACACCGATAGCAGTGGACATTGAAAACCTTAACAAAAGCAATTCGCTTTATATGTGAAATTCGACCATTTTTTCCGTTACCATTGGCTGCATTAATTGCTTTCGGTACACTTTTCTTCATAAGCATGAGAGATTCTTCAATGAATTTTCCACAGCATACAAATCATACTTAAAGGAGTATAAAACTCTAGAATTTATTTAATTTATGAAAAAATGACTGAGTTATTACATTTCAAACTTCATGTTTAGAAAAAACTCAAATTTTATAGTTAATTATCCTACTTTTTAATAGATTTGGAAAATTCTAGAGTTTTGCATCAAAGAGTTTGTGTTTAATAAGCATACTAAGTTTGATAGTAATAGGATATTTATTTTGGATGCTACATGTACCAAAGTACAGAAAATTGTGTTTTGTGGAAAATGGCTGTTAAAGTTTCTGCTTGTGTTTGGCATAGTTTTAGAACTGTCCGGCAACATAAGCAGGTTCTTTTTCGTTTTCAACATCAGTTTCCTTCCGCTTCACATTCCTATGATGCACTCTTCTGGGTTTTATGACCTCCAAAAATGATTTATCTGCTTTCCCTACACGCTCTCTGACTATCACATACAAAGCTTTGATACAGTTCACTCCGGGCTTAATTCCCATTTTCTCTAATACATATTTCTTGCTTTGACCACCGTCATTAAAACGTGAAACTGCATTATAAACACCAATAGCAAGTGCATTTGTCCCCACAAAAACGGATTTTGGCAATCTTTCCCATATACATTGGTTAAAACTTTCATATGGGTACCACCATGAAGGAATTTCTTCACTAAGTTTTCATTTGCAAGGTCCCTGAATATAGGTTTGATGGCTTCCATTAGAGCAGTTGGTAGAGAATTCCTATGATGATATTCTTCACCACCAACAATTGACCTTTGGTAGCCACACCATGATTCACTTCCTTTTTGGCATAAGTTGCGGATAGGGTTATTATCCGTGGACTTTTGTTGAACTATAAGGCCCAAACTGCTTGCTTCATATTTTTAAAGTCCCCTGTGTTCCTTCTTATTGCCAAACCATAATATGTCTGTAGTTTGTCAATTTCTGTATCCATCAGTCGCCCTCTTCCTTCTATTCCCTTCCCATCAGATAATTTTTTCCTGACAAATTTTGTCTCAGCCTTCTAAGTCTAGTGCCAAGTATTTTCTGTACATGTCCCACACATTCTAACTTCTGCACAATAGTCTCAGCTCCATATGGTGCACACTTTTGAACCTCAAGGAAAGATTTACTTTCACCATCACCAAGGTACTTCACATGATGCAGACCACGGGAGGCAACAAATCTGGTAAACAAGCGTACAACTCCCTGAACTTCCATACCTCCACTTGAGCCTTTACAGTTCATATTACGTACATGATCTGCAATCTCTTTCACACAACTATGACAAAATTTACTCATCACTTCAACATCTAGTACCTTACCAGTGCCAACAGATGTTGTTGTTACAACCAAGGAGGTATATAAACTACATAGAGTGGCTATCTGTGAGGTAATAGCGCTCCCAGCGGCAGCAAAAAGCAACACCGGCGCCATTTTTTGAAACGTCTACATGTCAGTATATTTTCATTTGGTGTATAGTACTGGCGTTAGAAAATCACTGTTTTCCGGTTGTGATTTGTTTTAAAAGTCTTATTGACTGATCGCGAATCATGCCCAGTGTATGTGCAGCGTACAATTGCGCTAATAGAAGTGATAAAACAACTGGAATATCATATTTCAGGTGAGTATCTAAATTCGTGTTGTACTTAGCGTCTTGTGCATAATTTTCGTGTTTAAGATATATGCAAAATGTAAATAAGCTATTGTATACATGTCTCTTTATTTTTAGATTTCCTCTGGAAAAGAAGAGCTGTTAAGTCGGTGGGTAGCCAATATGAGGTGAGATAAGTGGCAGACAACTCAATATAGTTACATATTTTCGTTTCATTTTGAAGATAGATACATGTATAGTACAAACGAGAAAAGGCGACTTCTGGCAAACGCAGTACCGATAATATTTACGTTTGCTGACCATCTGCAGAAAACAACCATAGTATAGAGACAACCAAGGAAACGGCCTGTCAGTGAGAAGTCAGTTTCCTTATCAAATGAACCAGGTAAAATAGTTTTCCTGTTATTTATTTGCTATATGGGTTATGTGTGAATTTTACTATTAATCAATATATGTTTAAAGAAAAATAAAGCTTAATGATAATACTTCATTTTTGTAGGTGAAAGAGTGAATCAGAATGATCATACAGACCATTCTTATTGTTTGCCTAGCCCCAAAAAATTGAAACAGAATTATGAGACACTACAGAAAAGGACTGAGAAGCTGAGGAAGCAAGCGGAACATGCAAGGCAAGGTGTTTCAAGAAAGAAGAAACAAAATGTGACATATGAAACAGTGGTTGTACGCCTAAATAAGAGACTTCGAGACTGTGTTTCTGAAGTGATAGGATGTGACAAAAAATAGTGATATTCTGAAGCACTTTTTGGAATGCAAAACGAATGTTCAATTCCTGAATATCCTAAAGAAATAAGACAGTTTGCCCTTACACTCAATTTGTACTCCTTCAAAGTTTATAATTATTTGCAGAAGTCTGTTAAATTACCCCGTCCTACGCTGTCAATTGGTCGTTTTTGGACCTACTGATTTAAAATTGTTTTTGACCTAATCTATATGGCATTGCAGCGAAATGAACTGCAACATTTCGTAATAAACTTTTCAATTAATCGATGTCAGAAGTATGTTTCATTTCTTTTAGCCTTCATCACGATATGTTTTACAGTACAGAATTCAGATTGTCATTGCAGATTGGCTTTTTTTTAATGCCATGCGTAGTAAACAAGGTAAAGATGGCGGCGACTATACACGTAGTTTCAAATCGCTCGGTAATTTGTGATCGTATTTCGTCAGTGAAGTGCACCATATGCCATAAAATTGTGTTAGATGGATTAAGAATTTGCGCTTTCAATCCTAAGTGGTGCCATACCCATTGTTTCTCACGATCGGAAGTCCTGAATAAGTGCGACTGCGGTATGGAATGCAACGGGCATGACAATGCCAGTGAAATGCACAGGGCAGGTTTGCAAGAGAATGTAGAGAACGAACTTAGGAAACAACTCGATTATATTATAAAATACGCAAAGACGCTTGAAAACTTGGTAATAAGTGTGAGAAATTCCTCAAAATCTAGCCTACAAGAGTTCTCAAATACCAGTCAAATAAGCAGCACACGACCACAAACAAAAACAGCTGAACTTACTTTAAAACTAAGTAATAGGTTTAGTGTGCTTGAAAATAGCACAGAGGAGAAAGAACAATCAAATTGTACCATCATCCATACGGACAGTTCAGTGATCAACGCTAAATTGCGCTCACAAAGCAAAACAAATCGACCTACTATTTGTAAACAAAACAAAAAACACACGTTGGAAAATAGACAAGAAATCCTTATTCTAGCAGACAGCCATAGAAGAGGTGTAGCCGAAATTATGAGTTCTAAGAAAACAGGATTCAAGGTAACTGGCGTAATCAAACCAGTAGCGCCACTATGTGAAGCTGTAATCAATCTATGACGAATGGCAGCACATGTGTGATAATTAGAGGCGTCAACGATGTATACCACAATGAAACTAGACGTGCTACAACAGTTTTAAAGCAAGTAATTTGTAAATTGCCTGAAGTGAAATTTTTTGTTGTCAGTATCCCTCATAGGTATGATCTCATGGAAAACTCTTGCGTGAATACTGAGATTATTACCGCCAACAGACTTTTCGCTAAGATATGTCGAGGTTATCCTAGTGGTACATATGTTAGGATAAATAGTGATTGCAGAGAGCATTTTACAGAGCATGGACTTCACATAAACTTGAAAGGGAAAGAAGCCATGAGTGCTGAAATAACGAAAGCTAGTAAAGACTCTAAAGTAGAAAGAAACACTATTACACTGTCAGAAAACGGCCTTATTAAAGTATCAACATTAGTGGAAATAGGAAGAGCTGATGCCCTACAATCACTGGTAGCAACAGAAGATTCTTTGACGTTAGAAGAAGTGCAAAAATCTGAAGTGTCGTCCAGCACAGCAGCCACATCAGCCAAATTGTCAGTAGTGTCGAAATCATCAAAAACAGCTGAACCATTATCATCAGCAGCAGATGTACCAACTTCCCCAGCAGGTTCAAAATCAAGTCCAGAATCTGTGACTAGTCCATCAATCAGAAGAACAGAGGCAAGACCAGTGGTACAAAATGCCACTCAGATATCATCAACAGAAGAAAAATCAACACCATCGAAGCATCATTTATCAGCTTCATACGCAGCTTCAACGTCCACAGTTTCAGCAAAAGTTCCAGCATCAATTGGAACATCAGTTACAAAAACGGACTCAGCATCAAAACTGGCAGTATCTCCAACATCCACAGAATCATCAGCTTCAGAAACACCTCCAGCATCCACTGAAACAGCACCTACAACTATAGATACAACAAGTATGGTGGCACGTTCAGGGGTAAGAAATACAAGGAGCAGGAAATGTGTAATTCCTAAGAATTTTTGGTTCAAATGGCTCTGAGCACTATGGGACTCAACTGCTGTGGTCATTAATCCCCTAGAACTTAGAACTACTTAAACCTAACTAACCTAAGGACATCACACACATCCATGCCTGAGGCAGGATTCGAACCTGCGACCTTAGCAGTCGCACGGTTCCGGACTGCGCGCCTAGAACTGCGAGACCACTGTGGCCGGCAGAATTTTTGGTACCCAGTCTCAGCAAGGAACAGCCGGTAACATTGGGAAACATAAGTACAAATTCCTCTCAATCTAATTTCAATAATTTTTTAAATAATGAGCCTTAACATACAATGCATTAAAAATAAAATATTAGAACTTGAGATTGCAGCCAGTGAAGCTAGTATAGATTGTATTTGCATTCAAGAACATTGGTGCATGAGTTATGAACTAGAAAATATTTGCATTTCCCTATACAAATTAGTAAGTCATTATTGTAGGAAGGAAACAAGACATGGTATTGTTTGCATTTATGTAAAACCTGGAGTAAAGGTTAAAAATATGACTGTAACTGAATCCTTGAGTGAAGAAAAACATTTTGAGGCTGCAGCAATACAGTTGAATATACAAAAGAGTAAATTAATAATAATGCAAGTGTACAGATCACCATGTGGTGATCCTGAAATTTTTAGAAATAAGTTAGAGGCATTGCTCAAAATATTACATCATAAAAAATCAACAATAATTATTGATGGAGATTTTAATGTCAACTTATTGACTAAATGTGCATCCAAAGATCAGTTCCTGAATGTTTTACAGAGCTTCAATTTGTATCCACATATAACTAACCCTACAAGAATAACAAACTCTTCAAAAAGTCTCATAGATAATATCTTCACAAATATATATGCCATAGATATAGATGTAATAAATGTAGACCGAGGAATATCTGATCACAATGCACTCATCCTTAAATTTCAAAATATTTCATACCAAATGTACAAAAGAACCTTCTCCACAAATAGTTGCAGTCACTTCATAAATACACTGACTAACCAATCATGGGCAAAAGTAATGTTACAAACTAGCACAAACACTGCATATAATGTTTTTTCTTCCCTGTTTATGTTTTCCTAAGAAACTTGTCAAAACAAACACATATGGGTATACACATTCTAACTCCTGAATCACAACAGGTATTAGAAATTCCTCCAGGACCATGAAAATGCTTAACTATAGACCAAAAAGTTGGACTGACTCCAAGTTTAAAGGACATATAACAAATTACAATATATATATATATATATATATATATATATATATATATATATAAAAGTAATGTCAAAAGCAAAATTACTAATTAATGATAAATTAATAACAAAATCAGGCAATAAATCAAAAATTATATGGGAAATTGTGAAAAATAAAAAAGGTAAGGGCCTCAAGGATCAGGAAATAGTACTCAAAAAATAGTGAAAATATTGAATTAAAAGATGAAACTATGGCAAATTACATTAATAATTACTTTTTAAGTGCACCAGTGTCATTAAGTAAAGACATTACTAAACATGAGAAATTAACAGCCCCAAAAGTAGCCAGTGGTATGTTGTTAACTCCCACAAATGATAATGAAATATTAAAGGTGATAAATAGTCTAAAATCAAAAATGTCTGCAGGTGTGGATGAAGTGCCTGTGTCAATAATAAAAAAGTTGCCCAACAAATTATATAGCCCCTGGTACATTTTGCCAATTTGTCTTTCAGCGAAGGAGTGTTTCCTGAGAGGTTGAAAATCTGTAAGGTTAGACCTCTGTTTAAAAAAGGAGATCAATACAAGGTAGAAAATTATAGACCAATATCCCTTCTCCAATCATTTTCAAAAATTCTAGAGAAATTAATGAAAACCAGACTCATAAATTACTTAGATGCTCACAAACTTCTAAACTGCAATCAACATGGCTTTCGCTCGGGCCACAGCACAGAATCAGCTATCCATGCCTATACCAAATAGATTGTCAGGATCCTCGACACTAAAAAATGTGTAGTGGGAATTAACTTAGATTTATCTAAAGCTTTTGATACAGTAAATCACAAAATTCTGGTAAACAAGATGGAGGCAACAGGTGTAAGGCGAGTTGTGAAGCAGTGGTCTTAATCTTACCTTCACGATAGAACTCAGGTGGTAGAAATCAACGCAGAAAAAAAAAAAATCAGAAAATCAAGTGGGCCTCAGATGCAAAGAAATTGGAAATAGGGGTGCCACAGGGCAGTGTTCTTAGTCCTTTATTATTCTTGCTTTATATAAATGACATAAAAAATCCTAATATTTCTACCAAAATAATGTTGTTCGCAGATGACACTAGCATAATTATAAGTGCTGATAACAAATCATTAACCAGCACAACTGGTATAGTCCTGCAATATATTCAACATTGGTTTAATGCTAATGAGTAAATGCTTAATCTAAATAAAACAAATTATATACAGTATGGCAAAGCAACTCAAGATATGGACCTCCAGTTAAAACTAATGTATAAGAAGACAGAGAGTGTACAATCCACAAAGTTTTTGGGCATGAACTTTAATCAAAACTTAAGCTGGAAAGACCATCTCAAGTACTTATCCCACAGGCTCAATTTGGCATGTTTTGCATTGAGGATATTATCTAGAGTATGCAGCACAGACTGTACTAGACTAGTGTATTTTGCTTATTTTCAGTCCATCATGTCTTACAGCATAGTGTTCTGGGGTAAAACTAAATCAAAACAGATATCTCCAAACTTCAGAAAAGAGCTATACGAATCATAACACATAACTCTCCAAGAACTCATTGTAGGCCCCTTTTCAAAGAACTGCAAATACTCACAATACCATCACTGTATATTTTTAAAAGCATTCTGTGTACAAGAGCACATTTGAAAAATCTACGTACAAGTGAGGACTGCCATAATTACAATACTAAAACTCTTAAGAATTTGTATGTAGAAAGGGTAAGGACAACAAAACCCCAAAAGCATGTAAGTTATTTTGGAATAAAACTTTACAATGTTCTGCCAGTGTACACGATAGATGAAGTAAAATTTAACACTGAGCTTAAAAATTACCTTTTAAGCAAAACTTTCTATGACATAGATGAGTACTTTCATTGTGTGCCAAAAATTTTAATTGATATGTCTAAATTTGTACTTTTAAAAAAGTACCTTGAAAGTGATACTCCATTATTATGTCTGGAGTACTTGTATGATAACTTTGTTGTGACAATTCCTACATCATGTAAATGATTTACAGGAAGATAATAAAATGAAAATGAAATATTAGCAGACAACGTGTAGGCTGCACCTTGACGTTACAAGACATGGCGGCTCATTTTTCAAGTTGCTTCAAAGCTGGCGGTGCCATAGGCAGTCTATGTTGTTTATATAGGTCGTTGGTTACAACTGCACGCCTTTCAAAACTTAGAACAAACAAAACCAACGATCAAAACAATGCATGTCGATAGCAGCAGAGAAAGTATCGATAGTCCTTTGTTTCACGTATGACTATCTTCGGCACAAATATTACATTCGAATTTTACAGAGCGAAATACACTTAGGTATGACAGAAGAATGCTGTGCAGAGGGGCGTGGCGCTGCACCTTCATACACTTAAGACCAAATTACGTACCTTATAACTCCTCAAATATATATGTTTTATACATCAAATTATCCAGGAAGACGTGCGCTACAAAATAAGCATACTTCTGAAAAATCGATTTTTTAAAATTTTTGTCGTCCTACCCCCCTTAAGATATATCACACAAATGTGCCAGTAAAATTTTTAATAACGAGATAAATGTCTGATCTGCTGGGCTCGAAATTCTTCTAAATGACTCGTCATCAAAGATTTGATTTTTAAATTAGAGTCAAACGCTGTGCGATTTAAAAAAATTCATCCTACATTCTCGCACATAGTTCAACTTGCGTAAAAGGAAATTTACTTTGAAAGTAACGCTTTTCAAATCAACATTCGCAATATTTTCCCGCGATCTGTTAGAAATAGGTTCGTTTCAGCAGTTGCCAGAGAATCTCTTCAGGAGGCCTAGTTTCTCCTCGTCATCTTTGAACAGTTGTATCTGGAGGTGTGGGTCGGCCTCATTTTCTATTCGAGGTATCCTGTTACGGATGGCAGTATATATGAGCCTAACTTTATAAAACTTGTCTTTATTGTCTCCTAGTTTAGCCATGTTGTTAACAAGATGTAAATTTGTTCTGAGTTGGAAGAATCTATTTCTGGGCATACTATCCAAGAATAATTGCATTTTCAAAGTTGTTTCCCAATACATTCAGACTATTGGAAATTTTAGAGTTCCCATAATTACATGAAGCCCAAACAAGATTTGGAGTTCCGCTGGTGTAGTTTGTTTGAAATTGCTAATTGTTCCACCCTGCAAGGCATAAGGTTTTTCATATCAGCCATAGCACTGAATAGATCATTGGTAATGTACTTGCTGATATAAGTTGAAGGAGAAAGTATTTCCTATTCTTCCGTTGTTCTCATTCGTAATATGAATCCAGTATAGAGAGAGGACAGTGATGCCACTTGTCTTTTCTTCTGATAAAATGTATTTTACATCACTGAGCTCATTGGTGGTAAGTGGATCACTGTCTCGAATGTCACTATCGTTGTTATCATTGTCACCGCACACATCACTCTCATTATTTGCAGTTGACTCATCAGTGGTTTCTTCCCTGTTTATTTTGTCAGCCCCCACTCTGACTCCTTCTCTCTTGAAGTACAGTAGGATTCTACATCAGGAAATGATTCTTCACCTGATGATAAAGTGATATCTGACACCTCTCCATTCAGCAGCATCTCTAAAATGGCATCTGCATCTCGCTCCATGTTGAAATACTGTTTCTTTGACATGATCAACAGAACTGAAATATTCACAAATAATAATATCAGTTGTGGTATTTCCCTAAAATAATAGTTTACAGTATACCTAACGACATTGTCATCAACTGGAGCTTCAATGCTATTTCTATTTTCCTAATTGTTGCTCATAACAATATCTAGTAATACACAAGATACTCAAAGTTATGTAAAACACTGTTCTTGAGACCTGATGGCTACAATTGTGCACACAGAAAAACGTCGCTTCTTTTTGTTGACTAAAAGAAATGGTTTTGAAATATTGATTGTTGTAATAAATAAATGGAACATTCTACAATGTTAATGCAAAACAACAATACTGGTAGTCAACTATACTGTGGGTTACAGCATACCAAAGACTACCAGGTATTTTCAAGGTCACTAACTGCTTTGCACTGCTAAAATTAATGTGTTGATATGTTTATAGCGCTGCAAAACAGATTGCAGCACTTGTGCATGGTGAAAAGAATGAACATTCACAAATGTGTACAGCAGCTCCAAATTGAGGAAAAATATTTCTATTGCAGTTAAGACGTCGTGAAAATTTATGTACACTATTGTAACCACAGGGTCTGAAAGGGTTAACACACACCAAATAACGAGCCTGTTTTTACACAAATAGTCAGTTTTATAACACGACAGAATATAATTCACGAAGAACCAATATCAAATGTCTTGGCCTACTACAAGCAAAGAGCTTTACGTTTCACATTTCATTCATACGCTCCAGTTTCTCAAGCATGATATAGAAAAGTAGCAATACGAAATTGTTATATAAATTTGGAATCATGATAGTTTTTCCATAATTTGTGTGATGTCCCCGTTTCTTCTCCTTCCTCGTTCTAACAATCTAACCATTAATTCTGTAACTATTCCTGCCACTGTCAAAACTTATTTGTTGGTTAACTTTACTAACCCTGTCAGAATCGTCGATTTCGTTATCCCGCGATTACTCTCCGGTTAGGCGTTGTTAAATGTTCACAGAACACGTTTTCATCGCTGCTTCCAGAACAGAACTTACGCGGCTGCTAGCCTGGGACTGTACAACCGGCACTTACTAGTGTAGCGATGTGGCCAAAAATTTTCTGTCAAAATTTCATTTTCTTGGATACACCGAAATGATTCGTAATCTTTCTTACATGTTATTCCTGTTAGTCGTTCATTTCCACTCTGGTAGTCTGAATCCATGGATTTCGCTGGTAAACATACAACGCTGATCATTCGCAAACCCAATCAACCATGTAATCAGACAGCGATTGGCATTCATCCGCTCGACTTTATTCCGCTCAGCCACGGCCGCATAGACCCGCCCCCTTTTGTCTGCAGGAAAGTTTATTTCTAGGTACGACGAGAATTCCCCTGACAGACATCAGAAGGTGTTCAAAAACGTTAAAAAACCAACATGGATGAGTTAAAATTCATATGAATAATCGATAGACCAACGTGCGCTGGATGCTAAGCGCTTAGTGAAACAAGTTTTTTTTTCCCCTCAAGAATATGAATATGCCCCCCCCCCCTCGGAATTTGCCACCGGTTTAGATACCACGGTTTGCCCCTGCCCCCCTTCCTAGATTCTGCGAATACGTGAAGCTGGCAGCTTGGGCACGCCAGTAAAATTTTTCCTGATAGCATCTAGGTGCTTACTGCGGCTGCTTACACAACCAACAGCCACATTTCTGTAGCCAGAAGCGCATGCGCATGAGCCTCTCCGTGCTATAACGACACTAATGTAAACGGTTTTGACGTCACGTTCATCGGAGACAATTGTTTGTTACGAAGCATTGCATAGTCTTCCTTAAGTCTTTAACACATTTTGCTGCTGGCAGACGCTTGTATGAGTACTATGTTTTGTTGTTGTATATAGCGCATTTCCTTCACAATTTAAGTTTTATTTTAGTTTTTCTCTCGTTCATCTTTTATTGCTGCAGTAGCAGGCTTTAGTAATATCCTTAGTTAGAGTATCGATTCTTACCAGTCAACATTACAAAAAAATTAACAGAAAACTAAAACAACGAAAAATTCCCAGGTTTTTCGCGGATCGTATCTGCGTGTATAATAGGTGTCACACCTATGTATTCTGCTTCTACTTTTTGAAAAATATTTTCTTACCTTTCACTCTTACATCTACTAAATTTAGACAACGCTCGACTATTTGTGTATATTCAATAACATAATGTAAATGGAGAGATAAAAAAATCTACTCACCAAGAGGCACCAAGGGAAAAACACACACACACACACACACACACACACACACACACACACACACACACACACACAAAAGGTTTTAAATTTTACAAGCTTTCGGAGCTACTGGCTCCTTCTGGTAGAAGAGTTGAAGGGGGAAGGAAGAGTGGTGAAGGAAAAGGACTGAAGAGGTTTAGGAAAAGGGATACAGTTCAGTACAGTAACCCAGAACCCCAGGTCAAGGGACATTTACCGGACAGGAGAAGAACCTAAGGCTGATTGTTGTGGACTGCACCGGACGAGATTTGAAAACCTGAGAGCTACAGGTAGAAGACAGGGTAATATGCAAGGCAGAGATTACTACTAAAACATCGTGCCCGAGTTCATAAAAGTGAAAAGTTATGTGCACTGTAACAGAGGTAGGAGCGGGGATGGCAAAAAATAGAAAATCAATGATGTAGAAAACCAAAATGGAGTGAAGACAGAAGTTATTACTGTGAAGAAAGACTGAGACAGAAAGAATTAATGTAAATGAAGGCCACTCGTGTGGCAAGAAGCAAGGACATGTTGTGCTAGTTGCCACTTGCAGAGTTCTGAGAAATTGGTGTCTGGGGCTGAAGTGTGAGTGGTGGTGTATACAGCAAAGAGGTCATCAATGTACCTAAACCAGTGGCTAAACGCTTAGGGATACCAGGTAGGGGTCTCCAAGCGACCAATGAAAAGGTTGGCATAGAAAGAGGCCAATCTAGTTCCCATGGTTGTACCCTGATCAGTATGTATGTCTGCCCCTCAAGTATGAAGTAATTGTTGTTAAGTATAAAGTTGATTTAGGTGAGCAATAAGGATGTTATAGGTTTGGAATCAGGATGGTGGTGACTGAAGAAGTGTTCAGCAGCAGAAAGACCATATATGTGGGGGATGTTGGTGTAGAGGGAGATGGCATCAGTTGTGTGGTGGGAGTGATTTAATATGATATAGGCAATGGTTAGTATCTTTAATATAGGAGGGAAGTCTTTGTACTACGAGTTGCAGGTGTTGACCAACTAAAACAGATATACGTTCAGTGAGTGCTCTGAAGCCAGCAACTATAGGACAACCAGGATCATTAGGTTTGTGGATGTTAGGAAGAAGATAAAAGGTGAGCGGTTCGGGTGGGATAAGAAGTTCTACGGATTTAGGTATAAGTCCTTGTGTGGGGCCTGAGGTTTTTAGGAGGGGCTGCAGTTCAGTTTGAATCCGAGGGATGGGATCTTGATGGTAGATGCTGTATATAGAGGTGACACACAGCTGGTGTAGACCGTCACTAGATACTCCTGTCAATCAAGTACTACAAAGAAGAGAATTCTAGTGGAGTGGAAACTGGCAGATAAGGCATGTACGTCGCTGGTTAGCCGGGTAAGTGCAAGAGAATGCTGTATTTGAGACTGTAAAAGAGGCTGGTGCAGAGTAGGATTAAATTCGGAAAGGAGTAACTTCAAGGGACAAGCAGGTTCCAAGAAATAGAATGTGGGAACTTAATTTTGATGGTGCAAAAATATGTTTTCGAAAAGAACGGATTCCTCATGGCAAAGGGAGGACAGCTTACAATGTTAGAATTGGTGAGTGTGGCAGAAATGAGAGTCAGATGATGGAAAAAGATATAAAAACAGCAGAAATGCAGTGGAAAAATAATAAAAATGAAAAATTATGGCCGGCCAGTTCTAGGCGCTTCAGTCTGGAACTGCACGACTGCTATGGTGGCAGGTTCGAATCCTGCCTCGGGCATGGATGTGTCTGACGTCCTTAGGTTCGTTAGGTTTAGTAGTTCTAAGTTCTAGGGGACTGATGACCCCCAGATGTTAAGTCCCGTAGTGCTCAGAGCCATTAGAACAATTTTTTTTAAAAGTTATGGTTATCAAGAGGCAATTAGCGGGTGAGAACTTCTCGCCACAAGAGTGGTCTTCTATGATTGGGAAGGGGATACGCAAAGTCAAGTCCTGAAAGTGGCCCGACAGAACAGAAGCTCACACGAGATAATGTGAACTACTTTGCTTGGTAAATGATCTATCTGCTGCTGAACATTTCCTCAGTCAGCGTCAACCTGATTCCAAACCTGAAGAATGGGTAGCTTTCGGGGATGAAGTAGTGAAGGCAGCAGAGGATCAAGTAGGTCAAAGAACGAGGGCTAGTAGAAATCCTTGGGTAACAGAAGAAATATTGGATTTAATTGATGAAAGGAGAAAATATAAAAATGCAGTAAATGAAGCAGGCAAAAAGGAATACAAACGTCTCAAAAATGAGATCGACAGGAAGTGCAAAATGGCTAAGCAGGGATGGCTAGAGGACAAATGTAAGGATGTAGAGGCTTATCTCACTAGGGGTAAGATAGATACTGCCTACAGGAAAATTAAAGAGGCCTTTGGAGAAAAGAGGACCACTTGTATGAATATTAAGAGCTCAGATGGAAACCCAGTTCTAAGCAAAGAAGGGAAAACAGAAAGATGGAAGGAGTATATAGAGGGTCTATACAACGGCGATTTACTTGAGGACAATATTATGGAAATGGAAGAGGATGTAGATGAAGATGAAATGGGAGATACGATACTGCGTGAAGAGTATGACAAAGCACTGAAAGACCTGAGTCGAAACAAGGCCCCCAGAGTAAACAACATTCCATTGGAACTACTGACGGCCTCGGGAGAGCCAGTCCTGAAAAAACTCTACCATCTGGTGATCCAAGATGTATGAGACAGGCGAAATTCCCTCAGACTTCAAGAAGAATATAATAATTCCAATCCCAAAGAAAGCAGGTGTTGACAGATGTGAAAATTACCAAACTATCAGTTTAATAAGTCACAGCTGCAAAATACTAACACGAATTCTTTACAGACGAATGGAAAAACTAGTAGAAGCCGACCTCGGGGAAGATCAGTTTGGATTCCGTAGAAATGTTGGAACATGTGGGGCAATACTGACCCTACGACTTATCTTAGAAGCTAAATTAAGGAAGGGCAAACCAACGTTTCTAGCATTTGTAGACTTAGAGAAAGCTTTTGACAATGTTGACTGGAATACTCTCTTTCAAATTCTGAAGGTGGCAGGGGTAAAATACAGGGAGCGAAAGGCTATTTACAATTTGTACAGAAACCAGATGGCAGTTATAAGAGTCGAGGGACATGAAAGGGAAGCAGTGGTTGGGAAGGGAATGAGACAGGGCTGTAGTCTCTCCCCGATGTTATTCAATCTGTATATTGAGCAAGCAGTGAAGGAAACAAAAGAAAAATTCGGAGTAGGTATTAAAATCCATTGAGAAGAAATAAAAACCTTGAGGTTCGCCGATGACATTGTAATTCTGTCAGAGACAACAAAGGTAAAACGAGGATAACGGAATATAGTCGAATTAAGTCGGGTGATGCTGAGGGAATTAGATTAGGAAGTGAGACACTTAAAGTAGTAAAGGAGGTTTGCTATTTGGGGAGCAAAATAATTGATGACGGTCAAAGGAGAGAGGATATAAAACGTAGACTGGCAATGGCAAGGAAAGCGTTTCTGAAGAAGAGAAATTTGTTAACATCGAGTATCGATTCAAGTGTCAGGAAGTCTTTTCTGAAAGTATTTGTATGGAGTGTAGACTTGTATGCAAGTGAATCATGGGCGATAAATAGTTTGGACAAGAAGAGAATAGAAGCTTTCGAAAGATGGCGCTTCAGAAGAATGCTGTTTAGATGGGTAGATCACATAACTAATGAGGAAGTATTGAATAGGATTGGGGAGAAGAGAAGTCTGTGGCACAACTTGACCAGAAGAAGGGATCGGTTGGTAGGACATATTCTGAGGCATCAAGGGATCACCAATTTAGTATTGGAGGGCAGCGTGGAGGGTAAAAATCGTAGAGGGAGACCAAGATATGACTACACTAAACAGATTCAGAAGGATGTAGGTTGCAGTAGGTACTACGAGATGAAGAAGTTTGCACAGGATAGAGTAGCATGGAGAGCTGCATTAAACCAGTCTCAGGACTGAAGACCACAACAACAACATCCTCCTTGCTCACCTTTATACTTACCAACAATTACTTCACCCTTGAGGGGTAGACTTACGAATAGATCAGGGTTGCAACCATGGAAACCAGATTGGCTTCTACCTATGCCGACTTTTTCATGGGTCCCTTAGAAGGGCCTTCCTGGGATCCATAAGCCTTTAGCCACTAGTTTCGTTCAGATACATTGATGACATCTTTGCTGTATAGACTCATGGTGAGGCTGACTTGTTAAAATTCTTAGAATATCTAAATACCTTCTCCCAATTAAATTTCACATGGTCCTATTCTAAATCCCATGCCACTTTCCTTGATGTTGATCTCATCCTCACCAAAGGTCCTACACACTTCTGTCCACATCAAACCTACAAACAAACAACACCTACATTCTGACAGTTGACATCCTTTCCCTGTCAAGTATTACCTCCAATACAGCCTTGGTATTCAAGGCAAGCATTGTATTTACCCATGACTGACTTCTCTAAACAAAAAACGTTTGTAAACACAACCATAGAATAATTCTTTATTCATTTTTTAAAATGTATAAAAGCAATAACATTATACTAGGTAGTCATTTTAAAATATTCATAGTTTTCACCTTTCAATACGTTTTACAGTACTATACATTATCCCAACTCCTAATACTCTTATATGAGAATACAACTAAAACCATTCTTATTCTGTTTTTCATGTACCACATGTACATAGTGACATACAATTACATAACGAATTGGAAATATTAACTGCTATATATTCATGACAAATTTAATCTATGGTACAGTTAAATTTATGGAGTAATTGATCATTTACCATCTGAACTTGCAGTTCAACAGTCGCAAAACAAGCACTAGACACTATGATTTAGCTGTTGTAGACATAGGGGCCTTCCTGACCATTTTCGCATTGAGCTCACTCCCTTTCTGGTTCCTTACAATTGTTTTTACTGTAGCAGTAGTAGTAAAAGGTATTACTTTATTAAAAGATAATAGGTTAGTCGAAGGAAAAAGAAACTGTCTTTAGGAAAACTAAAAAAGAAATATGGGAATAATTTTAACTGGTGTGGTGGATGCACACATCAATTGAAGATAGACTGTGAACTTATGTAGCATGCAGGATGCAACAGTATGGACAACTGTAATCTCTTTGGTTCTGATTGTCTGATGTTTGTTCACCATAAAGTCTGTGAAGTTGTTCTCTGCATATGTGGGTATACAGGGTGAAGCGAAATTCCCGCACTCGGGCTACACAGCACGACTCCTCACATGCCAGTGATTAAAAAATCTATCTCACAAAATTTCATCTGGCAAGTACATCTGGCAGAAAGAGGATGTTGATGAGTGGCTATCTGGCAACACTGTAACCACATGTATGGTAACTACCTGTGTCAGCATATATTATTAGTGTAGAACAGTTGTTTCAGGGAATAGAGTTTTGGGTTAGCATGCATGTGGTCTATGGTTTGATCCTGGGTTGAGACACATGTTTTTTATTTGGTAAATGTAGTCCAGGTGCTACAGTATCTGGCATCTTAATCGTCAGCAGCAATTGCAGCGGATCCTGTAGAAAAAATTTGCACTTACATACTACAATCATAGAAATGAAAGACACGTCAGCATTGAAAGAAGCCCTTCCACATCTTTATCTGCACCACTTCATCTAACAAATGCGAAAGTTGTTTACAGAACTCTGACGAATGTGGAAGAATTGGTAGCACATATTTTTGCTGCTGCTGTTACTGTGGATGCACCTTTGCTGTGAAGGGTCAAGAGTTGTATGATCCAATGGATTGTGCAATGTTTGGACATGCAGTGAGGTTGTTTTGAGCATCTGTTGTTCTGAGGACAATGTATCTGCTATTAAGGTCTTGTGGTCATTAATATGGACATTATTACTGTCACTGGTTGCTGATGTGAAACATCTGAGCACTTATATTACACGTAGTATGAATGACAAGTAGATGTGTTATTGTACTGTACTACCATCTTTAGCATCTCTAAATTGATACTGTTTTTGCAGTTATTCTGTCCTAAGACAAGTCATTTGTTTCAACTGTCTATGTCTTATTTAGCTAAATATGCATTTGTTATGTTCAATGTTACAAAATGTTGTAAATTTAGGATACATGTGACCTAAGAAACCCTGTATATTAGGGGGGTTGGGAGGGAGGGAAAAAGAGCCCCAACTCAGGATCGAACCATCCATCTCCTTCATGCTAACCATTGCACCACCTGTACATCACTACTGATGCGTACTAACAGAGGTAGTTACTGTACATGTCCTTACAGTGTTGTCAGATTGCCACTCTTTAACATCATTTTTCTGCCGGATGTACTCACTGGATGAAATTTTGTGTGACCTTATCACTGGCATGTGAAGAGTTGTGCTGCGAAAGAAGAGTGTACAAACTTTGCTTCACCCTGTATAAATAATTGTGAATAACAAACGGGGGTGGGTGTTTTCAGAGGATCATGGAATACTGTTCTACAGAGTGGTGATCCCATACTGAACGGATCAGCCTCATTTTCTCCATCATGCTACACTCCATTCGTAATTGAATCCTGCTGACATGAAGACGGAAGATCTATTTTTGCTGTCAGCTTCTGGTGTTGTACAGGCATCTGCTGCTCCTGCATACGTCTACAACAGCACCAATGATAACAGATTTTCAAACATTACAATTCTGCTCTTCTGGCCCACATGAGCACAACTTTGGCTTACCCAAGTAATAGCCATTTTCAGGTTAAATGACATTGCATCAAACACTGACTGATTTACTTTGATTATTTCTCAACAGGATTTGGGTATTATTGAACAACTGGATGACATTTTGACCCAGCAATTGTATTCGTTGTTCATAGAAACTGGCTGCAGCATATCCCTTTACCGGCAGGGGTGCTGTTGTTGTGTGTTGTAGATAATGACATTTGTGTCAGTGATTTCCCCTCCCAAATGTTCCATTCATTGCACTTGTTGGCAGGAAACCAACTGTTGTCTGAACAATCATGAGAGCTATTCCTGCTCTGCAAGTTGCTTCAGAATGCAAGGGCTGTCCTTCCTGCTTTCTCCGACTTCTCTCTAGATGAACTCACATGCAAAGCTGATGCTGTGGCAATTGCTTGTTCAATTAATAATTATTGTGCTGCAACGAGTAAGGTTATGGACGGCGTCCCAAACCATGCACGCTAGCGTCGGCATCTGTAAACACCACACAAGTCTCTGTATTTCACAGTGCACAGCCAATGCCGCAGCTCCAGAGCCATCTGTGAACAAACTGCTCAATGAATTGTCCAGGCTGACAGCACAGCTTGCAAAGAAGGATAGCAACAGTAGCAATGCTCGTGACTCCACCGCACACCGTAATTCTTGGAGTTGGTACCACAGGTCTTGGGAAAAGCTACAAGACAGTGCAGCCATTCTTGCAACTACCCAAATGCAGTCGACGAGTGTCCGTGGGCATGCACGCTCTAGTACAAATTACTCACAGTGCCTACCTTATACACCAAATGATATGGTGCGGCAGTAGACTGATCTGCAAGATTATTCATTACTGACAGGACGTCGGGATTTCATTTTCTAGTGTTGTTCCACAACAGGAAGATGACTGCCAACATTCCTCCAATCCACTTGCAGCTCCGATTTTGAGGTGGCAAATAATTTGCACATTCCCATGTGTGCCAAGAAGACTAAGGAGACAAGGTACTTATAAATGGTGGAAAAATCGAAAATTTTTAATGAATTTATTAAAATTCATTACATTGATGTATACATTGTGGGGTTTCAAATGAAAAATCACCTTTATATAACAAATTTTAAAGTTACGGTCATGTAAGCCGCCACGCCCCCTTTATTTCTGTTACAGACAACAGTATTATTTCGAAAAATACTATGAACTTTCGGTTTCCAGTGATTATATATAGGATACATTGTATATGTTGGTAACAGCGCAGGATTCTAGTGTCTGTAAATGATTACCTTTGCTAGTATTTACTTTTGTTTCACTGATGCAGTTTGTTCATGTGTTACTGAATGTTTGTTGCCCTAGTGCTACATATATTTGTGGAAGTGCATACCCTTTAGTGTACAACAAATAAGAACTATGCAATGCATCAAGAAATTAAAAAAAATAAAGGAAATTCCATGGTAACCATTTGCAAGCAAAGCAAACCACACTGTTGAAAGTAAGCTGTATCAGTTCTTCATAGAAGAAACTCCCACACGGCGCACCTCCTGGTGATTAAAATTTTTGTGCAAACGACGACTCTGTCTGTAGTGGATTTGTTGTTGATGATGATGATGATGATGATGATGATGATGATGGTGATGATAGCACCTTATCTTCTTTGATGAAGGAAATGGCAAATGTAAACAATGTGATGGTGTAGGCTGACTAAAAATAACTGAACAACGAAGTAGCAGGAAGGGTTTCGCATCAAAATTAGTTGTCTGTGGACATCCTGCAATAACTCTACCTTGTTTTCATGACTTCGAACATTGTGCATCATTCATATGATATGAATTTGAAGTTAGTGTATTCAATGCAGGCAACAGGAAAAAAGGCTACTCAAACATTTTGTGGTTCGATGGACCATCCTCATCCTCCCAGTAGGGTCAACAAGTACATAAAAATACTTTTAGGTGCCTTTTCAAGTCTAAAGAATCTATGAAGTGTGCAGTAGAAGAAACTGTAAATATTAGTGGAACTAGGGAGATTGCTGTTGCACTTGAAGGGACATGGCAACACCAAGAACACTGTTCCTTGAGTGGCATGGTAAGTGCTACTTCTCTGGGGAACGAAAAAGTTGCTGGTGCTGAGTGCTTATGTAACTACTGCCACACCTACCATAGTAACACTGAAGTCCATATTGGACATCAGTGTTCTAAGAATTGTAATGGTACAGTGGAGGTATGGAGTGTGATGGAGCTATAAAAATATTCCAGAGGTCAGTGCCCGTTTTTAATATTTGAAGTACCTAGGTGATACAGACTCTAAAGCTTTCAATAAAATTAATGAGTTTACAAAACTGGAGTATTGTGGAAATGTGCAAAAGAGTATGGGTGCTAGATTGAGGAAGCTACAAAGAGAAATATAGTTGCTATCTGTTGGAAAATCGCTGCCTGGCCATTAGACGAACTGCACCTCTGAATGAAGTTACAGCAATGAGAAAGGCTGTATGGGCCACCTGCTTTCATAAGTTGTCCACAGATGACTACTCTGTTCAGAGACTTTGTCCTAAAGGAGCAGATACTTAGTGCAGTTACCAAAAAAGCAAGAGAAAGTGTTCAAATATACCATCGTAAGTATCTCTTCCTCACTCCATTATGAATTAAATAAAAACAATTTATAGAGAACTCAGTGACCCTGTTTTGCTTAGTACATGTCTTTATGGGGGCACTCTGAATACAAATGGAAGTTTCAACCATTGCATAAGGGAAAGATTACACAAGATTGTTTTTGTAGGACTAAATACATTAAAAGTTAGTGTATTACATGCAGTGATGTTTCAATGATGGAATGATGGGAAGGTTGAAAGTCCTGAGAAATCTAGGAATAAAATGTGGCTCTAATACGGAAGATAAATTGCTTGCGTGTGACAGACAACAGGGGCATGAAGCTGAAAGATTCACTCTCCAGCTTCTCAAAGAAGCAAGAAGTGCTAAAAGAAATGCCAAAGCTGAAGATGAAGAAATGCTGCAGGATGAAGATTATGCTTCAGGAATGCTCTGAGGCACAGTTTAATTCAACTCATATCTTCATTCGCAATTTCCTGCATGTTGTATTCTTTCAGAATTCAGGTACAAATATTTCCTAAAGTTTATAAAGCATAGCTGAAATTTTTCTCTGTAACTTGCAGTAGTCCATACTTATGTAGTACACCAAAGCTTTATTGCTGAGTCAACTAAACCACAGAAAAATGTGTTTTTATTAGGAAAAACATAAAAATTAAAATGTAAGATTTTTTCCTTGTAATATACAGAATAGGTGGAATTAAATAGGTCTAGTACTCAGCCATCATGTCATGCGTATCTGGTAAAAATTTGGCCTCCTTCGAATGTATAACACTGGATTAAATGGTACCTGAATTTGAGAAAGCATTTTGGAAAAAAACTGCATCAATTTTTTGTACTTTTTTTAATAACCCTATGCAAGTTCAAAAATAATCAAAATACTTCTAATATGTTTAGAAAGTGAGCTGCACTACCTGCTACTAACAAAAAATCTGTAAAACATATGTTATAAACTGTGCCTGAAAGAAGTAGGTGTTGATTTTTACATAATATTGAGCCAGAAAAATACCCTGCATCCTTAAATTTGATGACGAGTTTTCCCTATGTGGATGTTTGTGGTTGCTGATGTTCAGGTCTGATATTGGGAGCAGACTTCCTCAAGCAGTTTTCTTTGTAACCTGATTTGGTACACTGCTGCTGATGAATTTACCCGTGTCTTCCTAGTGCCAGACTGCATACTGGACCTT
The DNA here is from genome assembly GCF_023897955.1 of Schistocerca gregaria. Lineage (NCBI taxonomy): Eukaryota > Metazoa > Arthropoda > Insecta > Orthoptera > Acrididae > Schistocerca > Schistocerca gregaria. Next base: position 796,874,132 of record NC_064921.1, on the reverse strand, counting down.
GTGAAGATTTCCGGAACAACCACACCTACCATAATGCGACTTGTTACAGCCTTCGTGTTTGCTTGAATGTGGAGCGCATACGTGTGCTACGGGAGATGATGTCACCGTTACGTGACAGTTCCGAGCTTGCTATGTTACAGGTGGAATATTAACACTTAATGCAAAAATCTGCGAGATCAGTGTCTTGTATGCCAAGGAAGTGCAGAATATTGCTACACTATGATGGGAACAGCAGCTGGAGAACGTGCTTGTGGAGTTGAGGTGCCTGTATGATGCAGCCACTTTCCCTACCTCTGTGCCCCCCCCCCCCCCCCCCTCCCGCTCCCTGCAATCGCCACCAGTGGCCAATGACCTCAGACAGCTGCTTCTGCAGGAGTTCCCAGCACTGACAGATCCTGTTGTGGGCCAGAGTAAAGTGAGGCATTCCATTATGCACCACATACGCACTGCTCCTGGTCTGCCAGTGGTTAGCAGGCGTAGACGCTTACCTCCTGAAAATTGCACTCTGCTCAAGATGCTGTGACGAAACAAGCTGGGATATTTTTACTTCTCTTGTTTTGACATCTGCCTCCTTAAAATTCATTTTCACTTTTAACTAAGTATCATTAACATACGTGAGCATAATCTGCATTTTTATAAAAGAGAAAGATTCACCCTCAGATTTAAAGAATATAACACCAGATCAAATTGTGTGCTTAGTTTTAAGTATATAATTGATTTTTTAATTTATTTTCACTATTCCTAGTTAGTATCTTTTGTTATAGGGCGAAATAAGTAATTGTTTCGTAACTTAAATTCTATTGTTGACATATGAACAAATATAAATTCTGTAATAATTATAAACATTTGGAAGACGAAATATTAGTAATCTTAAAGTATCTATTTCCATGTATTCAAAAACATGTTAGCAAAGCCAGCCCTTAATTAATTCTAAAGTAATTAACAGTGTTGCTTGTGAATAACTATATATGTTAATTTCATGATTCAAACAAATAATTTGGCGTAACTCTTGTAGTAGAAAAAACTGTTGAAAAGAAGCAATTTTTCGATGTATTCAGTTAATCGAATGAAGTAACTTTTAATTGTAATTTCTATAAATTTAACTTTGAACAACATGTAATTCCAGTATCTATTATTGCGACGGTACATACGAGCCCGATTTATGGTCACGACACAGTCTGTCCACGGATGAGGAACCTTTCTCGGTTAGAACGACAACAATGCATCGACTTAACAGTGAAGTAAGTGTAACACCAATAGGCCATGTGTAAAAACAATGACATTGTCTGTTTCCATACTTACCGGTTTATTTTTCAAGAACTGTGTACACTGTGGTAAGGTTTTTACTGCTCGTAGATGTTCAACAGTAAACTATTGTAGCAGTATGTGGATGTTCACCTGCAATCTATTAATGAGGCTTATGGAAGGTTAAACAATGGTGCAATGGCAATATAACTGTGTAATATTGGGCGGGGGGGGGGGGGGGGGGGTGAAAAGTGAAAGTAAAAGACAGCGAAACTCAAGTGCCCATCTGTCGGTTACATTATTTACTGTAGTCAACGTCCAAATTACAAACACCATTTTTCAGCCAATGTAGCAGGATGATATTTTTTACAGGGGAAAAAAAATATAATGAGGATTTGTTGAATGAAGAGCATCACATGGTAAGCAAAAAGGAAGTGTGTCACCCTGTAATAACAGCAAGTGTACAAGGGATAGAAGTTAAGGGTTTACTGGACAGTGGTAGTGATTTGAATGGTATGTCACAATCATTTTTTGAACCTATTAAGAACACTGAGGATATAGTAGTGATGCGTAGTCAGCGCGTACACAACCTTCCCATTAGAGCGCGCCCCGCTAAGCACAACAGCGCAGGCATCGCACTCGTCCGTCTCCGCACTACGAGATGGCGGTCTTAGAGACAGACCAAATTCTGCTTCTGCCGACCCGCATATTAATATGTCACGCAGGCAATGAGATTGCTGCTAACGTAGAACCTTTTCTCCTCTCGGATCACACTCGCGCAGTGATATCTGAACGGTGAGGTATTATAACAAGTACACAGACCTCAGATTAGTCAGACGCGGGCACACTCCGCTGCTCGACTCGCCGTGGCTCGCACCGTTACCGTTAACGCCACTAGCCCATCGCCATGCCTAGAAATAGGAATGGAGGAAGAGGCAAGATTGCTGCTGCTGTGGAGCTCCTGCTAAATGCAGTCGGGAGCAACGGTTGCGGCAACAAGAAGAAGAAGCGGAAGCCTGTGGCACAATTACAGTGCTGTAAGTGTCAAAAGCTTGGACACACAGCCAAAGAATGCGGAGGTGTGGTTGCGTGTGTCAAGTGCGGGAAACAGCACGACACGCGCAACTGCACAAAACCAAGATGTACTGCAGCGCCGTGCGTAAACTGCGGTGGCTTGCACACCGCAAACGCGCGTAGCTGCAGTTACCTGAATACGTGGAAGCAGCGGTAGTCGGCCACCACGCACGAAGAGGTGGCCCAAGAAGAAGAAATGGTGGTCACCCTACCCCCCTGCCTTAGTAGGGGAAGCGGGCCGCGCCACAAAGACGACGTGGACACCATCACTGCGCTCAAATCCGCCAAGGCGGAGGAGAGAGCGGCCATGAGAGCGCAACTCGAAGAGATTCACGAGGAGCTGTCTCAACTAAGGTACACCGTGTACCTCGCGACCTGCGTGAAGACGGGCATGGCGGGGGTAGACGCGGCAACACAAACGACCGCCTCCCTGGCCAACGCGGCAATGCAGGTTGCTAGGGAGGTGGTCATACAGTCGGTGAAGACCACCGACAACAAGAAGACGGCCCTCTCGGAAGCAGTCATCACTCCTGTCTCTGCAGAAACGCAGACGACACAGGAAGTGCCGATGGAGACCGCGGGAGAAGAAGAAGACGAGCCTTTCTAGTGCCTCCCCCTCCCCAACAAGAACTGTGTGAGGGAGGTGCTCACCAAGATCGCCGATTCCCTGCGAGACGGTAGCTACCCCCATCATGATCATCCGTACCCTTTCACGGTAGATAACATCCCTCCCCTTCCTCACAAACCTTATGATTTCCACTGGGGGTGCGAACCCTTAAACGAGAAGCTGCACGGGAGGGAAATCGTCAGACGTGGAGATCTGGAGCTCATAAACAAGCACCCGATCTTCACGGACGAGGACTGGAAATAGACGACTGAGGAAGCGGTCAAGTATATCCGGACGCAGACGCCGCCAGTGGACTACTCCCGCCTGAAGAAAACAGAATTCGGGCAGCCAGGAAGCAGTAAGAAGAAGAACAAGAAGCCGCCGGAATCAGCCGACAGATAAGCTGCTGCATCCACAGGAACCTGAGGACAGACCAACACGCGAAGAAAAACCATTCCAAACCGAGAGGACTTCAGGAGGAACAGCTCAAAACAGCTTAAACTCCGCTACCTCGGGCCAAGGCAAGCCCGTCATTATAGTGAGTGAGTGAGTCAGATTAGTCAGTCTGCATTAGTCTGTACCAGTCTGCATTAGTCTGTACCAGTCTATAGCCAAGTTTCAGTCTGCGCCTAATAAGATTATCATATTCCTGTACATAACCACGAAGATAAATGTATAGACACATTGTCAAGTATCAGAGATATGAGAGAATAATATTAACATACCAAGACCAAAGGAACTTCATATTGTCAATTGTAAACAGCATCCAGAATCAAGCTAAGTAATGTCTATCCTTTTTATTATTTTAATAAATGTGTGTGAAAATTAATCAAGTTCTGTTTAAAGTTGGTCACTATCAATCTGCTACTCTAAGCGTGCAAGTGGCATTTCTATCGTCTGACCTAACGGCAGAAGATAAACACGCCACGACAAGACCACGAGACATATTGCTGACACTCGCCTACTTCGTTAGAGCGACAAGTCAAATAACCTGATGGTGTGTGTACCGAAGGTCTTACAGTACGCACACCACAAAACTCATTGGTGCTACTGGTAAGATATGAAAGAGTGTGAAACGAGATACTACAATCTATGAAACTAAATCCTGGTGCAAATAGCAACAAGTGGGAGGATTGGGGGGGGGGGGGGGGGGAGGAGGAGGGCTGTTCAACTTTCCGTGTTGGATTCGTTATGTGGCAATAATGCTTACCCCAGCTGTCTGTCTCATTATTCATGTTTCCTTTGGCAGTCAAACTCTTCTCCCATCCTATCTGTAGTTTATAACTGATTCACAAACATTCTATCTTTGACTTTCATGTAATTTTGTACAGTAGAATTTCTGTCAAACAATGGGGTAAGGTAAACTGAAAATGAAAGTCAGCATATGTGAAGGATAATTAACATCTGAAGTAATGAGCTCATTGGTGTGGCAGCAGAGGCAATGTGCAGTATAAACCATCTTAAATAATAGATCTTAATATTAACTGTAGTACAATAATTGTGTTTGTGTTCAGTTCAATCAGTGTATGGAGATAACTATCAGTGACATGGTACAGCCTGTTCTAACAGTAAGGAATTCCAACCTTAAAAGTAGTTGCCTGGAGTAATGTATGTGGAAAGAGTAAGCAAGATTTCTATGTACTGGGTGATCAAAAAGTCAGTTTAAATTTGAAAACTTAATAAACCACGGTATAATGTAGATAGAGGGGTAAAAATTGACGCACACGCTTGGAATGACATGGGGTTTTATTAGAACGAATAAAATAAAGTTCACAAAATTTCCAACAGATGGTGCTGGACAGCAAAACTGAGACGGTTGAGAGGTACGCCGATATGTTACAGAATCACATCCCCAACCTGGCTGATAAACACCTGCTGGAACTTATGATGTTTATGAAGGATGGCGCTCCACCGCATATTGCTAGACGGGTGAAAGGTCTCTTGCGCGTGTCGTTTGGTGATGATCGTATGCTCAGCCGCCACTTTCGTCACGCTTGGCCTCCCACGTCCCCAGATCTCAGTCCGTGCGATTATGGCTTTAGGATTACCTGAAATTGCAAGTGTATCGTGATCGACCGACATCTCTAGGGATGCTGAAAGACAACATGGGACGCCAATGCCTCACCATAACTCCGGACATGCTTTACAGTGCTGTTCACAACATCATTCCTCGACTGCAGTTTTTGTTGAGGAATGATGGTGAACATATTGAGCATTTGCTCTAGAGATCATCATCTTTGCTTCGTCTTTCTTTGTTATGCTAATTATTGCTATTCTGATCAGATGAAGCGCCATCTGTAGGACATTTTTTGAACATTTGTATTTTTTGGTTCTAATAAAACCCCATGTCATTCCAAGCATGTGTGTCACTTTGTACCTCTCTATCTACATTATTCCGTGATTTATTGAGTTTTCAAATTTATACTGACTTTTTGATCACCCAGTATATTGCCCTTCAGGCTAGTATGTCAAACAAATAATAGTTTTTCTAAAAGATAATTTTGTCTGTTCAGAATTGAGAGTCACGTTTGCCATTGCATAAGCATCTATTACTGTGGAATTTTTTTCTTTTTTTTGTGGAATCAATTTTGCATTAGATACACAGCGCAGATGTTTATTTATTAGTTAATGAAGCAATAATGTTATAATAAAACAATGAATAATGTTAGGGTCTTAATGTTTAGGGAGCCTTTCTCTGCAGTAGGGATATTTTTCGAGAATGCACTCCACAAGTTAACAAGGTAAGAAATGTAAGTGAAATAATGGTGCTGACAGATGTGATTAATGCAAAAAGGTATGCACACAAATGTGTTGTAACTGTATTGATGATCTAATTGTGAACTAGGCAACATTGGGTACTGTTTATACTGTGCAATTCATTATAATGTAGCTGGGAATGAGAGATTAACAGAAACAGCAACATTTTAGTGAGGTACAAGAAATATAATGCTGCATCATTGGAGCTGTATGTTATCTGAAAACTATTACGAGCTTAAAGTGATAATACTGAAACGATGAACAGTAATTTTGCTGATTCACTGATAACTGTGGTGCTAAACTGGTGTGAATATTCTGAGAAGTCAACTATTTGGTAATATTTTGTGAGGATTTAGTTTCGTGTTCGAATGTGAGCAGTGCTCGGAGTTGAGTAGAGAAATAGGGCAATGATTTGGTGCAACTTCCATCACCTTAATTTTGATTTGATAGTAAATAAGTTAGGTGATAGTGGTTCTATTTTTTTTTCATAACGTAATAATTACTAAAGCTATGCCACTGCACAGCTTGAGCTTTTACTAGAGGTAATGAACATATTTTAGGTGATATTTTGCAAATGGGAAAGAAACAAAGGTCTTTCAAGTTTAACCAGTTTCAGACAGTTATGACTTAAAAGAGTCATGTTTTTCAGTGTAACGTGCATTTGATTTTAAAGTTTTTCTAGTCACCACCTTTCGTACTATAGTCAAATTTAGTGCTAATTATTGTAATGTTATGAGAACTATTTATTTATGATGTAATGCCTATCATCTGCCATCAGTGTTAAACATTTTTTCCTTATACTTAGTTAGAAGTGAAAGTGAGTGTACTGAAGAAGGGTATTTTGTCTTATTTTTTTCATGTACTATGGCTGAGGAGAACCACCACCTACGGAACTGACAGATTTCATTTCCTTAATAACTGCCACTTGGAGCTACTGAAGGCATGGACAGATTGGTGATAAAGTGTGTTAAAGATCACTAAAAGTGTGAAAGTGCTTGTGTGAAGTACAAAACATTGAGCAAGTGAAATTTTCTGTCTATTGCAACCCATGAGGATTTATTATTTGAAGCAAGACAGGACTTGTGTCAAATTATATGTATCTTCAAATGTAGTGCAAACAATGAAAGGTAAATGTAAAGTAAACAATTGTGCACTGACAATATAACTGTGTAGTATGGTGGGGTGGGGTGGGGGTCGTGAAAAGTGAAAGTAAAATACCGTGAAACGCAAGTGTGCATCTGTCGGTTAATTTATTTACCGTAGTCAATGTCCAAATTACAATCCCCATTTTTCAGCCAGTGTGGTAAGGCAGTACGTCAACACTGAAGACAACAAATGAAGAAATAAAAGTAGGCGAACCACTACAATGCGTTTGGTGAAATGATTTCTGATTGGACAGGTGTATACATCACACAGTGTTTGGACATATCCGTTGCAAATGATAAAAAAGAAAATCCGATCATGGCACATTTGCTGGGATTACAGGGGTCTCAACTTTCGCACTATCCTTGATGGATACCCAGTTCCCAATGTGTGTGACTTTGACAATAATTTGAGTGGTGCTAGTTTCTTTAGTGTCATTGACTGCAGCAAGGCATTCACAGAGATTCCAATGACAGACCGGGACAAACATATGACAGCTGTGACAACACCATGTGGTCTTTTCCAACACAATGTTATGCCTTCCAACCTTCAAAACACGGCCCAAACTTGGCTGCGTTTCATGAATGAAGCATTGCTTGGCCTGCCTTTCATTTTCTGTTATGGTGACAACATACTGTTATTTTATCACACAATGGAGGAGCACATCAGACATTTGTGTGCAGTACTATCAAGATTAGACAAGTATGGAATCAAGATAAATATAGCCATGTGTGTCTTTGGGAGATAGAAGATCGAGTTCCCTGGTTACATTATCACACAGTCTAGCATTTCTCCAAGTTCAGTTAACGTAGCAGATGCCACTTCCTATAACCTTTAAAGGCCTCTGCCGACATTTACCACGGCCCTACTAATGAATTGCTTGGAATCCGAAGACCACTACAGCTTACAGCTTATGAGGCTCTGAAAATAGCTTTAGTGGACACCACACTGCTTGCTCACCCTGTCCCTGGGAACCCCATTGCCTAGATGCGAGTCCGACTGCCAAGGGTCCTGTGTTACAGCAAATGGTTTCATTCGCATAGCAGCCTTTGGCATATTTTTCTAAGAAACTATTGGAGAAACAGAAGTATTGGAGTGCTTTTGACAGGGAAGTCTATAAGTACAGGCTTTCTGCACCCCGCATCTGGTGTGACACGTCAAGCAACAGGGCCCATCCTTTCGTCCCACCAGGTTGACGTCATGCTGTTTTCTATACATTCCATAATTTATCACATCCAGGGATCAGGGCATCTGCAAAGTTGATATTTGATAAAGTTGTGTGACCAGTCGTGCAGAAAGACTCATCATTGGGCATGAAACTGCATTCATTGTCAGAAGTGTAATATCTCCTGACACGTATCTACCTCTGTAGGAGCTTTTCCTACACCATCATCGAGATTTGCTAACCTTCATGTAGATATTGTTGGTCCTCTACATCCCTCAGAGGGCTTACGCTTCTTGGTTACTATGGTGGACTGATTCTCTAGATGACTTAAGGTGGTTCCTGTTTTCGAGATCTCAGCTATTTCAGTCGCATGCGCTATTTTCCTCTTGGTTTTCCCATTTTGGTATTTCCCAGTTGGTAAAATCAGATAGAGGCAAGCAGTTTGATTGTCAGCTGTTTGAGGAACTCTTGCGTTTGTGCGGATGTAAGAATCTCAAAACTACAAGGTACCACCCCGTCAGTAATGAGATGGTGAAGCATAAGCACTGCACTTTAAAGGCTGCTCTGCCTGGTCAGGCAGAGTCCTGGACCACTGCACTCCTAGTAGTGCTACTGGGCTTAAGGACTGTTGTCAAGTATGATTTGGGATATTCTTCCACCCAGCTGGTGTACCGCGAGACTGTGAGAGGTACTAATGAATTTTTTTCCCCCTACCCCTTCTTCACGTTTATCGGTTGGATAATATTCCGAATTTTTGCAACACTTCCAAACTCTTAATGTGTAAATTCATTTGGGTCAAAGAAGATATGGTCAAGCCATTACTTGTCCCCCAGTATGTAGTTCCTTTTCAGTAATGATACGGAAAAAAAACTTTCAATATTGATAAGAATGGAAAGTGGGATGTGATATCAGTTGACAAACTTGAACAGGCATACATTGATGATGAATAACCTGCCCTTGAGCACGAGTTTTTGTCTGCCCCAAGCAATAGGGATCCCTCATCTGAGCATTTAGACATTCCTTCCCCTTCACACGCTACCCCACAAGTGGTGCAGACACGCCCCAGGCTGCAGCGAAGACGTTGGCAAACAACATTCGTAATATGTACCCTGAAGCCTACAGGAAAACACAAACTGTTTGTTCATAAATGGATTTATCCGTTAATTTTGGGGTGAAAAACCAGGCGCACTGGGAATCCACCGAAACGTACATTTCACTGGCCTGCCTGGTAACACCGGGTCCCGTCAGATCACCGAAGTTAAGCACTGCCAGGCTGGGCTAGCACCTGGAGGGGCGACCATCCAGTCTGCTGAGCATTGTAGTCAAGCAGGGTGCACTCAGCCCTTGTGAGGCAAACTGAAGAGTTGCTTGATTGAGAAGAAGCAGCTCCAGTCTCTGAAACTGACATACTGCCAAGAAAACGGTATGCAACCAGGTGCCCCTCCAAATCTGCATCCAGTGGCACCTGTGGGCTGAGGATAAGACAGCTGGTTGATACCGTTGGGCCTTCATTGTCTGTTTTTAAGTCTATGTTGTTTGTTTCAGTGTGTGTTTCCTTGTGTCAACAGTTCCTTGATCATTATGCTTTTATCTGCTATTACCTTGCTTTCATATATGTTTATCTTTTCTCGTATTCTGCATTGTTTTGCATTTGTAGTACTTATTGACCCACAATATTGTAATATTATTAGGATGTTTTCTGTGCCCACCATTATAAACATTTAGAAATTATGGCTGAGCTACGGCTATCCCAAAAAAAGGGGGGAGAGCTGATGTGGCGGATGCACACATAAATTGAAGATTCAGTGTGAACTTCTCTAGCATGCTGGATGCAATGGTTCTGATTGTCTAAGGTTTGTTCACCAAAATGTTTGTGAAGTTGTGCTCTGAATATATATAACTGCGAATAATAAAGGTGCTCACAATACAAAGTGTGTGTGAGAGGATCAATGGCTACTGTTCTCCAAACTGGGACAAGCAGTGGTCATTAATCCACCGAATTCATAAATGATGTGACCTCTCCTAGAGGTCCGAAACTTTTAAGCGTATCTATATCATACAATACTTTATTTTGTCCTGTGTCACAGTGTACCAAGTATATTGCCTTTGGATGTGGTTTGTTTTGCACAATGGTCCCCTGTAATGAGGGAAAAATGTGTGCATCCTACTGTAACTTTGGTAACGAAACTCCCACAATAATACCAGATTGTCTGTTTGAAAGCTATGTGTAACAGCTGTATCATTAAAAGTATTGGTTACTTTCTGTGCTTATGTATACCAATTATCCTGCACCCTCCGCTGCAGTTGTGGGGACATAGAACTACTGGCTTTATCCCCCAATAATACTGCTGCCCTACCACAGCAAGAACAACTGTATCTGTACCTGATCAGTTTTCAGTAGTACACGCACTATGCTCCACAGATTGAGTGTATGCTGCAAGAATAAAAGTATTCATGATGATTGACAAGTGTGTGAGAGATTATTTACTGTCGTAATTACAACGCCCCAGTCTGAGCTCACGGCACAACTGCACATCACACAGCAACAGCTGTTGTCGCACCAGCAACTACAAAAGCCGCCTACTCGAGATGCCGCCAGGCCTTCAGAACCACAGGTCAGTCAAGTGCTTCTTACTTCTGGTGAAGACACTCCCACGAATGGGCTACATGAAAACAGTGATATTACCTCTGCAAGAGGATCATGATCCTCATGTGCTATTCCACATCAGCCTCATAAAAAGATTAACAAAGCACGAGACAGAACTGTGAACAGAATTAATACTACCCCCTTTCCACCGGTCCAACTCTGGCCTCACCACCTCAACCCTCACAAGCTAAAGGTGGCCAAGGCCGTGATTGAGGAACTGTTATGTGAACACATCATCAGGCCGCCAAACAGTGTGTGGGCCTCAACAAATGCTATGAGAATGGAAAAAGACAAACATGGTGGCCTATTTGAATTCCTCTTTATGCCCTTTGGACTAAAGAACACAACCCTGACGTGGTAACGGTTCACTGATGGCTTGCTTTTTACCATGCCCTTAGCTACTGTTACTTGGCTAATGTAACTATCTTCTCACAAACAGCTCAAGATCGTGAGAAATACCCCTCAAGCGACGAACACGTCACACAAATGTAAGCTCACCTGGACTCTTGATATGCAAGCAGCTTATGGGAACATCACAACTGAGCTCGCTCAGATCACCACCCTGGCACTCCCATCACTGGACGCCCATATGGTTCTAATGGTAGACGCCAGGAACCAGGTGACTGGGGCTGTGCTACAACACGAAGTCCCTGGTGCAACCCAACCCCTATGGTTCTTCTCCCAGAAATTTACCATCTCCCAGAAAATGTGGTCAACCTTCAACTACAAGTTTTTGGTGATATACAAGGAGGTTCAGTACTACGGAGATGATGTCGATGGCTGGCTACATACTGTCTACACAGACCACCGCCCTCTGGCTGATACCATTAAACACCCACCAGCCAATACGTGCCATCGATGATTCCGCCACCTGGACTTGATTTCACAATATGCTAGCCCATCCGCTATGTACGGGGAGCAGAAAACATGATGGCTGACAACCTCTTGTAACTCGCCACCACATCCGCCTACCCTGACTTCAACCAACTAACGGAGGCACAAGCAACTGACACCGACGTCCAAAACCTGCTATCTGGTAACAATGGGCCTCCAGCTCAAGCAATACACCATTGCAGGCACAATCAAACCAGTTTGGTGCGTTGGTGCGACATATCCCATAGTAGCCAATGACCAGTCATCCTGTAGAATTTCAAGAAGAGCTTTTCACATCCTCTGTAACCTGTCTCACCCCAGAAAATGTTCAACACAGAAACTCATACAAGAACTTTTGTTTGGAATAACAATCAAAAAAGGACTCTGTTGCTTGGACGAGAGCCTGCATCCAATGCCAATGCGCCAAGACAATGTCATGCCCAAGCCCAACCACCCTTTGGGAAATTCCCCATCGTGAAGGGCTGTTTCCAACTTGTGTACATGGTCCTGGTGGGACCACTCCCAGATTCAAACGGATACCAGTCCATCCTGCCAGCAATAGACAGGACAACTCAATGGCTGGAGGTCACACCTATGATTGATATCTCAGACAACTCCATCGCCCGCGCTTTCATCACAATATGGATTGCAGGCTTCTGATGCCCAGGGTCCCTGAAAACTGACCAGGGCCTGGCAGTTCGAGTCCGCTCTGTTCTCAGAGCTCTGCCACCAGTTCCACATGACGGCCTACCACCCTCAATCCAACGGTCTTGTGGAATGGTGGCACTGCACTCTCAAGACAGTGCTCGTATGCCACGACCAGGAGTGGACAAAGACCCTTCCATGGGTGCTGCTGGGCATACGAGCTGCCTAGTAAGTTCTGGATACCTCGCTGGCAGATGTGTTTTACTGGGAACCGATCACCTTCGCAGCAAAGTTTGTATCACAAACCACTAACCACCAACCCCTTGGAAATCAACCTGTTGGACCCGTAAAATGTGTCAGGGACCACACCTGCATCCCATCACGCCAAACCAAATATCTTTGTGCACAAGGACCTCCAATTGCATACACACATCATGCTCAGGTCTGACGCCATCAAACCCGACCTCCACCTGCATAGTGGCCCGTGCAAGGTGTTGAAATGAATGCCTTTAAATATGTCTGCTTGTGTCTGTGTATGTGCGGATGGATGGTGTGTGTGTGTGTGTGTGTGTGTGTGTGTGTGTGTGTGTGTGTGTGTGCGCGCGCGCGCGCGTACACCTGTCCTTTTTTTCCCCTAAGGGAAGTCTTTCCGCTCCCGGGATTGGAATGACTCCTTACCCTCTCCCTTAAAACCCACATCCTTTCGTCTTTCCCTCTCCTTCCTGAAGAAGCAACCATCGGTTGCGAAAGCTAGTAATTCTGTGTGTGTGTTTGTGTGTTTTGTTCATGTGCCTGTCTGCCGGCGCTTTCCCGCTTGGTAAGTCTTGGAATCTTTGTTTTTAATATATTTTTCCCATGTGGAAGTTTCTTTCTATTTTATTGACCATGGAATTATTTTGGTTAATGTGCACTGTGGTATATTGCTGTATTGTTAGCTCGAGTAGCTCTCTGCTGTAGCAAGAAATCACAGCGTTATGGTGAGCCCCTCTTCTGCAGACACAGATTTTCTCGAGTGCGTATGCTAATATGAAGACCCACATCACTGAGCAAACACTGAAATGCACTCCCATCCATTCATAAGTAATTTATATACAATTCTGGAATTTATATACAGACTTGATGTCCTCCACTTGAATATCTCTTAACAAATTTTGCTGAATGCTTTTCTCATATTGACATAAAATTCAAGTAGGTTCCTCTTTTTTTCTGCTGCTTCCTTTCCAAATGCTCTCACGATGTAATTGTGGCACATGCCAACTGCATCACATACTAACAAGTTGTTGTCTGCCGTCTGGAACTTTGATGAAAATATGATGAATGTGTAATACCCCCTTTGTAGCACCACATCAAAGTTCTTTGTAAAAGAAACTTGATGAATATTTGATTGCCCTGCAAAACAGCATCTCCGTAGCACAAAGCATAGCCCTTGAAAGACTCGAACTCTTCTCCTCTGCAGCTGTTACTGCTGGAAGGGAAAACACCATCTATTCTAATTACAAAATGACATTGCTACCTCACCAATGACTGCCTCGTATTTGTATCAATGTGTGTACAGATTGCAATTATGTCTTAACTTTAAGCAGATGCAAAGTGACAATTATTGAACATGGGGGGGGGGGGGGGGGGGGCTGCGAGAGAGAGAGAGAGAGAGAGAGAGAGAGAAATTATAAATTAGTTACAAATTACAGTGTGTACACACTTTATTCAATGTGTACTCGTCTCTACAGATATTCAGATTTCAGTTTTGAGACATTTGATTATGTCTACCATCATTGGCAATGATGTGGCACAGATGAACACCGAAATTCTCCATGACCAACTGGCAGTTTTGTGGTTACTGCTGTATATCTTGTCTTCACTACAGCCCCACAAAAAGGAGTCACATGTGTTCAGATCCGGAGAATATGGCGGTCAATCAAAGCCCATGCCAGAAACCTCTGGGTACCCCAGAACCAGAATGCACTTCCCAAAGTGCTCCTCCAGGACATCACACTCCTTCTTCCATTGGGTCAAGCTCCGTCTTGCATGATCATCTTGTTGAAATAAAGTTCACTTTGGATAATGGGGATGAAATAATCTTCCAAAACTTTCACGTACAGTTTCGTAGTAACTGTGCCATCAAGAAATATTGCACAAATTATTTCATGACTGGACACCACTCAAACACCTACTGAGGGTAAAGAGCCTTCTCCAATTGTGAAATGCCAATTCTCATTCCCCCAAATGCGCCAATTTTTCTATTGACAAACCCATTCAAATGAAAGTGGGCTTCCTCGCCAAACCAAACATTCATGCACATACTAATTTCCAGCACGCCCCGTGGCCAACTATGCAGTTTGAACGTCCTAATGCACACCGTTCAGAAGTTATGACGATTTTCTTTCAATTGCTCAACAATTGTCACCCTGCACAATTTAACTCAAACAGCAGCCATGAAAAGAAACCCACTACTTTACTCTTAATACATCTTACTAACTACATACCAACTCTAGACTACTACTTTGAAGAAATGGTATTAAAACAAATCTGTGGCACAGTCTTGGGCACTTTAATGGCACCCGCCTGTGCCAACCTGTTAATAGGGCATCTAGAGAAAACCTTCCTAGCCTCTCAAATCCCTGGTCTGATTAAGTATCATATACTATTTCTTCATCACCTGGACTCTGGGGTAGGACATCCGATCCTCATTCCTTTACAACACTTAAACTTACTTCCACTTCACTTGATCCTTAAACCAACATGCCCTCTTCCTGGATGATAGTCTTAATCTCTCGGATCGCTCCATCCCTGTCCTTTTTAAACCCGCTAACCACCAATAATATCCACATTTTGATAGCTGGCATCCCTACCACAGCAAAGAATCCTTCTCAGGCTACATGGGGACAGCATATCTGCAGTGAAAAAACTGCACAGTCCAGTATGTTAAAGGTCTCACGAAGGCCTTCACGGACAGGCACTTCTCCACAAACCTAGACTGGAAATAAATTACCTGTGCTATAATCTCACCCCCCACCCCCAGAATCAGATACAAAGTAATTCCCTCTCGTCACCCTGAAACACAACCTTTGTGAAAACAGTCAATCATTACGCCCTGAAATGAGATACATCTTACCCAATAACCTTGTCACTCTCCCCCTAAACTTGTGTTCCATTGGCCACCCAACCTGCGCAACATTTCATCCATTCCTATGTTACTCCCACTTCCTTGCTTCATCGATCATATCCCTGTGGAAGACCTGCCCAATTCATCCATCCAGCAATTGCTATTCTGCACCTGTCACAGACTTATCCCATCCCACAGACTGGGCCACCCATTAAGAGCACCTCTGTCACATACCAACTCAGCTGCAAACACTGCACAGCTTTCTATGTCCGTAAGACTACCAACCAACTGTCCACCAGACTGAATGGCCACAACCAAATCGTTGCTTTGAACCAAGTTCACCAGCCAGTGGCCCGACATGCACCTGTGCATAAAATGCCCAGTTTCATTGTCTGCTTCACAAGCCAGGTCATCTGGATACTGCTCTCCAGCATCAGTTTTTCTGAACTACAAAGCTGAGAGTTATCCCTACAACATACTTGTTGTAACCTTCCTGAAGTGACATAACTGAAAGAGATCTTGTAGGGATGTAATCATGGTGCCTCGTGGCGATGTGTTGTTGAGCTGCCGACTAGAAATCCCTTTGCAGTATGTACGGTGGGGATTTAGCACTGGAGGAATTTATATTAGTAAAGATTTTCTTGTAATGCGGTTGTTAACTCACTGTTCCCATCCCTCCACCCAGCAGCTCCTCTTCCTCCGTACTATCACTGCCTCACAATTAACGCCACTGCATATCGATGTGATTACCAGAGCCACTACTTCTCAGTCAGGTAGCTCTTCAAATGGCCTCACAAGGGCCGAAAGCAAACCATCTGCCAACATCACTCTGCAGATCTGGATGGTTACCCATCTTACAGCTAGCCAATCCCAACAGCACTTAACTTCGATATCTAGCAGAGCCAGTGTTACTACTGCAGCAGTTGGTGTTTCTACACGCACAGATGCATTATTCATTTCACTCGTGGTAACATGCTGGACCTGCATTGTACTAGTTACACTGTGAAGCTGAAATAATTTCTCAAGCCAGGTAAGGTAATTGAACAATTCAGTGGAACATAATTTTCATAGTCCTTACCACAACAGCTAATAACTTGTCACCTGCATAGTTAAATACCTTGCTATTGTGCACTGTTGATGTCAGTATGTGGTATGAACATTATAAATACAAAATCAAATATGGGTAATGCAGGAGTGGGTTTAGTAACTAACAAAAAGGGAATGCAGATAAGCTACTATGAACAGTATACTGAATGCATTATTGTGGCCAAGATCAGACACGAAACCCACAGCCACCACATTACTACAAGTCTGTATGCCAACTAGCTCTGCAGCTGATGAAGAGATTGAAGAAACATATGATGAGAAAAGAAATTACTCGACAAAAAGACTCTCATAATTAAATTTTTCAGCCATTAAGGCCTTAGTCAACAATGGACACTGCATGGTTCATGATCTAACTTCTCCCGACCAAATTTAAATTCATTTGTCCACTCGACAACAGTTGTAAATGAAGGAGCACTGTCACCCATTGTATTCTGGAAATTGGCATGAATGTCCTTTGCTTTCATACCTTTCTTTATGAAGTACTAAAGCACAGTTTAAATCTTTATTTTTTCCATCTTTGCAAATCACCACATGGGAACAACAGCTCTCTTCCAAGAGCACTGATGTGGCATGTGCTTACACGCAACACTCCAATGAATATTACGTGAACAGCTCTTTGTGTTAGTGACAACCTCTCATGGTGATTGTGAAGGTTAACATCTAGGAAGGTGGCTTGTTGGGTTGAGTGGGACCAGGTAACGCACATGGGGGAGAAGCTGTTTAGGTTCTGGAAGAATGTGGATAGGGTGTCCTGACCTTTGATCTGGATAGCAAAGATGTCATCAATGAATCTGAACCAGGTGAGGGGTTTATGATTCTGGGTTGACTCCTCTAGATGGCCTGTGAATGGATTGGCATAGGATGGTGCTATGTGGGTGACCATAGCCGTACCCCGAATTTGTTTGAAGGTAATGCCTTCAAAGGAGAAGTAATTGTGGGTCAGGATGTAGTTGGCCATGATGACTAGGATGAAGGTGGTTGGTTTGGAATCTGTCAGGCACAGCGAAAGGTAGTGTTCAATAGCGGTAAGACCTTGGGTATAGGAATGTTAGTGTACAGGGAGGTGGTATCAATAGTGATGAGCAAGGCACTATGTGGTAAACAGACAGGAGGAAATGTGGAGAGTTGATGGAGGAAATGGTTGGTTATCTTTTACATACGAGGGTATGTTCTGGGTAATATGCTGAAGGTGTTGGTCTACGAGAGTAGAGATTCTCTCACTAGGGGCACAGTAACCGGTCACAAAGGGGCATTCTGGGTGGTTAGGTTTATGGACTGTGTGCATATGTGTGTATTGTTGATGGTCTTAATGGCAGAAAGTTTTAATCGTGAGTGTCTTTCTATTGCGCCTATCTGTGACACAGCATCTCCTTTATATGGGGCGTAGCGACTTTCCTTCTCATAATAAAGTTACATTCCATCCTGGATTTTCCACTGTTTGAAAATAAATTATTCAGATTGTTGAGGGAGATGACAACTGAATAGTCATGGGGGACAGGAATTCAATAGCAGGAAAAGGAAGAGAAGGAAAAGTCATACGTGAGTATGGACTGGGGAAAGGGATGAAAGAGGGAGCCACCTGGTTGAATTTTGCACAGAGGATAATCTAATCACCACTAACACTTAGTTTAAGAATCATGAAAGAAGGTTGTATACGTTGAAGAGGCCTGGAGACACTAGAAGGTTTTAGAGAGAATTATATAATGGTAAGATTGAGATTAAGGAACCAGCTTTTAAATTGTAAGAGATTTCCAGGGGTAAATGTGGACTCTGACCACAATTTATTGGTTATGAACTGTAGACCAAAACAGAAGAAAACTGCAAACAGGCAGGAATTAAAGAAGATGGGACCTGGATGAACTGAAAGAACTAGAGGTGGCAGTGAGTTTCAGAGAGAGTCTCAAAAATGAGAATGGCAGGAAGTTCAAAATGGCAAGCAGGAATGGCTCGAGGACAAATTTAAGGCTGCGGAAGCAAATATCACTAGGGATAAGATAGATGCTGCCCAAAGGAGACATTTGGAGAAGAGAGAACCACCTGTATGAATATCAAGAGCTCCGATGGAAAACCAGTCCCAAGCAAAGACGGGAAAGCAGGAAGGTGGAAAGAGGGTAGTATTACGGAAACGGAAGAGGACGCAGATGAAGATGAGATGGGAGATATGATACTGCATGAAGAATTTGACAGAGCACTGAAAGACCAAAATTGAAACAAGGCCCTGGAGGTGAATAACATTCCGTTATAACTACTAACAGTCTTGGGAAAGCCAGCCATGACAACTCTTCCATCTGGTGACCAAGATGTACGAGACAGATGAAGTATCCTCAACGTCAAGAAGAATATACCATTCCAAAGAAAGCAGGCTGCAAGATACTACCTCGAATTCTTTTCAGACAAATGGAAAACGGGTAAAGCTGATCTCCGGGGAGATCAGTTTGTATTCCGTAGAAATGTTGGGACACTCGATGCAATACTGACACTACAGAATTTCATAAAAGATAGGTTACGGAAAGGCAAACCCACATTCACAGACTTAGAGAAAGCTTTTGATTACTTTAATTGGAATATTCTCTTCCGAATTCTAAAGGAAGCAGGGATGAAATACAAGGAACAAAAGGCTTTTACAATTTGAACAGAAACCAGACAGCAGTTATAAGATTGAGGGGCACGTGGTTCAGAAGTGAGTGAGACAGGGTGGTAGCCTATCCCCATTGTTGTTCAATCTGTATACTGAGCAAGCAGTAAAGGAAACAAAAAAAAATATTTGCAGCAGGAATTACAATGCAGGGAGAAGAAATAAAAACAATGAGGTTCGCTGATGACATTGTAATTTTGCCAGAGACAGGAAAGGACCTGGAAGAGCACCTGAATGGAATGGACAGGATCTCGAAAGGAGGATATAAGATGAACATCAACACGAGCGAGACAAGGATAATGGATGTCAAATTATATCAGGTGATGCTAAGTGAATCACATTGGGAACTAGTAGAAGCAGTAGATGCTACTTGGGCAGCAAAATACTGATGATCGAAGTAGAGAGGATATAAAATGTAGACTGGCAATGGCAAGAAAAGCGTTTCTGAAGAAGAGAAATTTGTTAACATCGAGTATAGATTGATGTGTCAGAAAATCTTTTCAGAAAGTATTTGTATGGATGCGAAATGTGGACATTAAACAGTTTAGACAAGAGAATAGAACCTTTTAAAATCTGGTGCTAGGGAAGGATGAAGAAGACTAGATGGGTAGATGATGTGACTAATGAGGTGGTACTGAACAGAACTGGGGATAAGGTGAATATGTGGCAAAACTTGATTAGTAGAAGGGATTGTTTCTTAGGACACATTGCAAGGCGTCGAGGGAACACCAATTTAGTACTTCAGGGAGATGTATAAAGTAAAAATCATATAAGGAGAACAAAGATATGAATACAGTAAGCAGATTCAGAAGGATGTAGGTTGCAACAGTCACTCTGAGATGATGAGGCTTGCACAGGATAGAGTAGCACGAAGAGCTGCATCAAACCAGTTTTTGGACTGAAGACTACAACACAATCCTTACTATTGTTATGTATCAGACCATAGGGTAGTTGAAACTGAGTAAACTTTTCAAAAACCATGTTTTTCTTGCAATAAATTTTTGATTATGTTTTCTAACCTCACTGCAATATTTCTTAACAAACACTTAGAATCTGAATTAAATTGATCAGTAGTACTACTATAGTGTAATACTGTGACTATTGTGAATTTGTAATTCTTATAAAAACAGTTTTTAAAACATGAAGAACTGTTGGATCACTGTGTGTATCAGTACCATCTTGATGTAAGAGAGACAAGTAATGATCCAGGAACAGTTTAATATTCCATCAACATTGTAACATACTAAGTAGAGTTGTGTAAACATGCAAGAGTGTGGGTATCTTGTCCGACTGATCAGACAATAAAACAAAATCAATTTGGAGTATTGTTGAGAGAGAATGGCCACAGGAGATATGATTTCTGTTAAAGAGAATGGGGACATTTAAAAATAAAGTTATGTTTAGCAGATATTTTTAATAATTATTTCTTGTGTGAGCAAATAGTTCAGAACAAAAAAGAATAGTATACCAATGAATTGAGATACAGAACATTTAGTAAAATAATTAATCTCTCTCTCACCTCATTCTGAAGTAAGGAGGATCATGACTAAAAATTAAGTTCACACAGGGTAGTTATTTACAATAAGAAACTAAAAGGTTGTAGCTCTATAATAATATATATAATGTTCTTTGTCATGTATATCACACATCATTAATTCGGGGGTTTTCCTCGATACCAATATGCCATTGTCAGGCCCCTTTGAAACAAATGTCACTCCAGACACCAGTAACTACCAACCAGTGTACCTTCTTTGGCTGATCAATGTATTGGTAGTTGATAATACAGGTTGTTCCACAAAAAATCGGTATGCCTCACGTAACGGTTAATCATCTCTATAGTCCGTTCATCATAAGAATAAACCTGATGTAAGCAAACACAAACCCAATGATTTGTCAGAAGCCAGAGAGAGCGCGCACGCGCACGCACACAGTTGGTGTTACACTCTTGGAAGTAGGTCATACTTGTGTATCAATGTATTATTACAAAGTTACATTAAATGAAACTTTATAAGATATTCAAATGTATTAACAGCCATTAATGTTTTTCTTAATCGCACTTTAGCTATGTAGTCTTTATTTTAAAAAATTGTTTACATTCACAGCCTCTGCACTGTTGTGCTCAGATTATCACACTGTTAATATGTTGTACGAAAATGGCTGAGGCTGCCGCTTCCTGTCCTGTCATGAAATACGCATGTGGAACACAGTTAAAAAGTGCCGAGAAATAGGTTGTTCTTAACATTTTTTGAATTTACAGAGTTAATCGGCTTTGAAGTTTTCCGAAGGACTTTATTAGATACAGTTGAGACATACAAGCACGCTGAATACATAGTGGAGATTGTAGGGTAATATATTGATAACCTACTGCTATTCCCTCTTCGCTGGTTGAAGTCTTACCTCAGTCAAATGTTTTCCTCATTCAATCTGGAATACCTACATATCTTAATTGTACAATTCATTATTATTTTTATGATTAATGCACATCTCCTTGTTTTTAATTACATACTACACGCAAAATACCTGTTTTCATTTCAAATATAAATTCTTAGTTACCAATATTTTATGAAAGACTTTTAATAAAGGTTTCTTAAATTAAGAAAACCTAAAAATTTAATGTTTGAGGCAAAAATGAAAAATCAAACATACTGTTTGGACAATGTCCATTGTTTTATACTACAGATGCAGGTAAGTGTCGTAGAAACATGAAAAACAATCATTTTCACAGCATCGAGCACACCATACAAATGTTTCACTTCTCCATTCACCACTGTATCATTACAATATGAACCCAACAGAACTGATTTGGAACCAAGTTAATGGATTTGGCCTGAGAAATAACAGGACTGTTAAGCTGCCAGACATATAGGAACTAATGCATGCAGTTTTTCCCATGTCACTGCTGAACCTGGCAGAATATAGAACATCATGTCATAAGAGGAGAAAAATGCGGTGCCTGGTTGGCATCATGGATTCAGTTGTTGATCGACTTGTTATCAACATAGCAGATGACAGTTCAAGAGCTGAAATGTATTTCTCGAATTCGAATAAGGAAGGAGCTAAGATATTACCAGATGACTGCCTGTAATTAATACCTTCAGTGGCTTCAGCATTGAATAGTACAGTGAAATCCCTGCAGTATGCTTTTGCACAACACATACCTTGCTCAGAAAATTTAACCTGTGTATAAGTTAGAAATTTTCATCACTTGTTTGTAATTAGCATATCATGTCAGGTGAGAACGAGAGCATTTTATGCTTTCCATCTGGACACCTAAGACGCACGCAGAAGTGCTGGAGTTTTGCTGAATGTTATCCCATTCTCTTTAAAAATTAAGTGACATTTGAAGCTATACTGTTTCTTAGCTCATCTTTTTTATGTCTAACTGCAACTGCTCACATCATTGCAGGGCTGGTCAGTTACTTTCCAAGATTACAGCTGTTGTGCCGCATTATTGCTCAGTTTATGTGCGTGTAACACAGCATAAAACGTATCCTTATGATCATACCTGACTGACTGGTCACAGCTTTGCTTCCGCTCCACGTGAAACGAAATCCAATGAGATTCAAGCAAACACTGAAGAATACATGGTGTAATGTTTACATCAGGTTTAATCTTGTAATAAACAAAGTATAGTCAAACTGCGTGTTAAGTGGCAATACCAACTCTCAGTACGCACGGCCATCACTTCTATCATCTGTTATAAAAAAGTACATGCATGTTTCTTAACATTACACTAGGATTGAAGAAAATACATTTAAAAATGTTTAACAACGAAGCTGCTAATTGCTTATTTGGCTGACTGGTTTCAGGCTTTGCCCATTTTCACAAATGACCTATTACAGAGAACAAAATTTGTTACGAGTGGATGCACTGTATGTGGATAATAAAGTTATCAGTAAAAGTGTGGTTCTTATGGTACTTACTTACCTGTTTTATATTTTAGATGCGTTTGGTGTGGACAGACTATTTAAGTTTTCTTAAATGTGGCTCAGGACTGTGTTTACGCAATGGTAGTTATACATTACTCTATTATGTTACGTACGAGCATAATATATATTTTTCTTGGTTGTGGTACCCCCCATTATTCATCATGGTCTGATCCAAGTGACAATCATATTTTATATACAATGGGGAATATGTTCTCACTGTAATGCACTGTGTGCCATCTGACATATTTCATAGGTCTTATTGTAAAGTTTACAGATGTTGATGGAAAGTATTTTATTATCATGTCTTTGTAACTATAATCTCTGATACACCCATCGTGAGACTGTTCCATCACACCACAGTTGCACAATAACTTGTTTCATTTCATTTTCAGCACAACTTAACAGGAAACACATTTAATTTGTTTTTCAGTGGAACCTATGTACGATAGTACTGTAATACTTGTCAGAGAATAGTTTTCATTTATTTGGTGAGTGGTTAAGGTGGGATGGATGGGTTTATCATACCAGGAACTCCAACATTTGGTGAGTTATAGAGCCCCTTAGGAAGATTCAGGGCTGGAAAGAAAGTCAATGTGTACTTGACATCTGCCATCGGGCCTTATCTGAGACATGGAGACAACATTGCCTGTCTGTCTATCGTGCAGGGTGCAGTTGTGGCACAGCGGGGTGTAAGATAGGGACCTGTAATGACCATTGATTCTGCACAACTATTCTATTAGCAACTAAAAGGAAGCGACTTTCAAATGGGAACCACAAACGTTTGATGACAAGTCAACCAAATCCTTCACTGAGAAACATTCTGGTGTGTCACACACAACATTAGTGACAGTATGTGTGTCATATGATAGGACACACTTATTGACACATCTCATTTGTCAACTGTTCCATGCCTACTTACCTGATATAGGTGTTCGTATGAATATGATCACTCCCAAAGTAATGATGAAAACATAATAGTTTGTCACATAAGCTGCTGCAAATGAATGCACCAGTTTCACAATCACATGATTTCTCTGTGCTCTACCAAAACATGTTTTCGAAGTTTTTTAAGTTGTGCTCAGTTTTGGAAGTCTCGACTCTTGAATTCCTTTCTTGTAACACAGTTCGCACTCATTTATTTGTTGTTTTCCTCTTTATGAGATGTCCATGGTCACTTTGCTGTTTTTTACAATTCAGCACACTCTCTTCGTTTTCATGCTTGATGCTTGAGCTGTACCCAGTTTTTGATGGTCTATCCACTGGGTCATCTTACCACTAAATCTGGGGGAGGGGGGGAGGTGCGCAATGGGGAGTTTTCCTTGCTAAAGATACAGCCGAGAACCTGAGAAAGTTCTGGTCCTATGTAAAACTGCTAAGCGGATCTAAGGCTTCCATCCAATCACTCATTGACCAATCTGATGTGGCAACGGAAGACAGCAAGAGGATAACCAAAATTTTAAATATCACGTTTAAGAAATTGTTCATTCAGGAGACTGCGCAAACATACCAGTGTCTGACCATCACACAGAGTCCCTTACGAAAAACGTAGTAGTAAGGACCCCTACCGTGGATAACCAACCGAACGAAGCAAAAACAAATAAGTTGCCAGATCCAGATGGAATCCCAATTCAATTTTAGAACGAATACTCTTCAACACTGCCTCCTTACTTAGCTGCATTTACTGTGAATCTCTCGCCCAGCCCAAGTCCCAAGCGACTGCAAAAACGTGGAAGTGACAAGTATATAAGTGTCAAAGAACAGACCCTCAAAACTGCAGACCAATATGTTTAACACTGGTTTGCTGCACAATATTAGAACATGAGTGTAAATATAATAAATTTCCTTTGGACCAAAAAGCGTATATCTATGACTCAGCACGGTTTTAGAAGTGGTCACTCATGCAAAACTCAGCTTGCCCTTTTCTCACAATATACTGCAAACTATGGATGAAGGAATGTGCAGAGCAACATGAAATGGCACGAGCACTTGAGGATGGCAGTAAGTAAGGCGGATGCTCTACTTCAGCTTATTACATCAATTCAGAGATGGGCTGCTAGATTTGTTACTGAAGATTCAAACAGATGTTATGGGAATTCAGCTGGGAAACCCGGGAGGGAAAATGAAGTCCTTGTCTAGCAACACTATTGGGAAAATTTAGAGAACTGGCATTTGAAGCTGGTTGAAGAACAATTCTACAGCAGTCAACATACATTCTGTTTAAGGACGAAGAAGATACAAGGAACTGGGCTCATGTGGAGGGTTATAGATAGTCTTTTCCCTTGGTGTATTCGTGAGTGAAACAGGAAAGGAAATGACGAGTACTGGTGTATGTTACCCTGTGCTAAGCACAATATGCTGGCTTGCAGAGTACATATGTGGATATGTTTTTGGGTCCAAACCCAAACATATTTTTGAAATTACTCAAAAGTCTTAAAAGTTTAGAGCTAATAACGATGTTTTAGGAGAAGATGACATGGGTAGGTCGAGTGCAGACTTCTGCTGCAAGCAAACCATCAATGCATCTGCATTACATGAGAAAGTGAAACATCTACAGAGAATTAATAGGGAAGCAATGGAGCTCTGTTACTGCAGCTCATGGATTTGTGAAACCCAAAAGGTCCTTCACTAGCAATGCCACTCATGCAACATAGGATACCAACAGGGAATAATGCTCCAGTGTATATAAAATTCCAGAGTGTATGCACTCAATAATGGAAGAATTGACGGACCAGCAGCTAGATGGAGTATACTGACAGTCCCTGGGGGGAACACTCATAATCTTGGTCCTAAAAGAGTCACCAGATAGCATTAAAACGAAATTCTGATTTTACTGTGATTACTGATACCTCAACACATAAACAATCACTGATGTACATCCGATACCAAACATTATAGAGGCTCTTGATGACTTAGGTCAGCATAACTATTTCTCAACTATGGATTTAAACAGCATATAGCAACTGGAATTAGCACCAGAGGCTCGACAAAAAAACAGCTTTCTCCGTTTCTGGGGGGAGGGGTCACTTCCAACATTGTCAAATGCCATTCAGACTCAAGAATGCATGCACCAACTTTCTGAGACTGCTGATGGTATACTTTAGGGACTGATACCAAACAAGTATATAAATTATCCCGTCATCATCACTGTGTTTAAAAAGGATATGGAGGAGCATGTATGACAGTTGGAGGAGATATTCAGAAGACTGGATATCACGACCAATACTAAGCATTGATGCACATTTTGCAGTGATGGAGTTAAATTAGCTGGGCTTGTAATTAGTAAGGAAGATCCACACTTGGTCTCAGCCATCCAGAACTTTTCACCATTGAAGGCAGTTACACAGTGCCAAAGTTTTGCCGATCTCTGTAATTAGTGTATGATATGTTAAAGTGAGCGCATTGACACTGGATCCAGTTTTGTGGTGCAAGTAATATGGCCCAGAACAGAATGTAAGTGGTAAAGAGCACCTTTCATGATATGCAATCTGACAGCTGAATAAAGCAGAGGAAATTTATTCCACATCTGAGGGGGAAATGTTAGCAGTAGTCTACAGTATCACTTCCGTTGTTATTTATATGTTCGAAAGTTAAAACGGTAATGGATCACGTTTTTCTCAAATGGTTATTAGCATAGAAGGATGCTTGCAGCAGATTAACAATATGGGCCTTTTGAATGAATTTGCTTACAAGATAATATACAAGTCAGGTAAAACACATAATAACAGCAACAGTTTGTGGAGGAAAACTGCAGTTCTGCAAGCACCACTGCGGGAGTGTTGCTGAATGGTGAGAGGCTGAAGCTGCTGACTCAAGAATTCAAGTTGCAACCTTTGCTTCTGACGCACAACGGTTTACTGTGCAGAACAACAAAGTGCAGACTACGAATGTTAGTACCGGCAGATTTCCAGAACAAAGTTTTGAACCAAGCACTTTATCATATGTTGTCAAGACATGGTGTGTGAAGAGCAACCGATAGATGACTTACCGAAAAATTTTGCTGGAAGACTAGAAAACGAGATGTCGAGCAATATTTCAAAAACTGAATACCTTGTGCGCAAGCTGATCTTAACCACCAACTGATTCCATTACATCTACTGGGAGCTTCTAAGCCATTTGAAATTTCTGGGATGGGCAGTTTAGGCCTATTTAATAAACCAATAGCAGGAAAGAAATACATATTGACTATAACTGACCATTTATCATGTTATATAGTAATGGCTGCAATTCCTAACCATAAAGCGATTATAGTTGCTCAAACATCAGTTAACGATTGGTTGCTCACATTTGGCATTACAGATACATTAATTACACATTTCATATAGAATCTTATGAAGCAATTTATGTCAGCTGTTCCAAATTTGCAAGCTTCAAACAAGCCCATTCCACCCTCAAGGCAATGGGAGAGCAGGGCGTGTCCATCGCACGAGTTTGAAAATGTTGAACTATTACTTTAGCATCAGTCATGCAAATTGGGATGTATATTTAAATTTTGTGAATGCTGCATACAGTTCTAAACAAAGTTCATACAGATGCTGGTCTTTCACAATGCAATGTAATATATGGAAGAAAAACGCCTTTTTTGAAATTATTAAGTCGAAGTTTAGTTTCAATGTCAAATAAGTAAAGAAGTTTACTAAGAAATTGCGAGCTGTATGGTAACAAGTAAAACTATGAAAGCCTTAGAACAACAGCAGCACATAGGACAATGCATAGTGAAGTTACCGCACTGCAGTGTCAGCCAACGGTTATTAGTAATCGATCTATATACAATGAAAGGCAAAACAAAGAAATTCTTGACCCGACACCATTCATCATAAATAGTGTAAATGACTTCACCTGTCAATGTTAAAATAGAAATGCCCACAACAACTTCAATTAATCACGAGGGACTTATTACAGCTTTTAAGGCAGCTGTCAATCCATTATCACAGATGCTAGTGGCACAGTGCAAAACCTTGTGGAATACAGAAGAAACAGATTGCTTGTGACCAGTATATGTCTCAAATTCCTTAAGCCACATATGAAGTCTTCACGGGTTGTCAGTCGAGTAGCATTGTTGTCGCGTAGCAATGTTTTGATGGAATGAGTCTCCATCATCTTCAGGCGAAGTGTCGGGATATCGTCGGTCGCGGGCTTATTCTCTGCTGGGCCATTCTCTGCTTCCTGTGGCCGAAGAAACACGCACCTGTAGAATCGCCCGATGTGCCTGGATCAGCCGGTGGTGGGGGGTATGGGTGCACGGGGTTCGAATCCCCCGCAACACCGCCCGATCCAGGCACATCGGGCGATTCCGCGGGCGCATGATTGACCGGCCGCGGGAAGCGGTCCAGCAGAGATATAAGCCCGCGACCGATGATATCCCGACACTTTGCCTGAAGATGATGGAGACGCATTCCATCGAAACATTGCTAAGAGAGGACGATGCTACTCGGCTGACAACCTGTGAAGACTTCATATATGAAATTTGCTGAGAAAGCCTGCACTTGCATATCCTTAAGTCACGTCAATAGATAAGATCCGAGATTGTTATTAGCCTGTATTACATAGTTTGTCCTTGTATAGATTATTAGGAAGGCATCCAGTTTTATTTTGTACTATTTGTAATATGTTTTAAAGTATTTGTTTATTTTTCATTATTGAGGGATTGATACAGTGCTGTTTCATATATATTGGGGTTGGATAGTTCTGCCTAGGTAATCTGGCCTTCTGAAGGGAGATAATGATAAATGTTCCTTTCTCACAGTTCGCATATTGGAATCAGGGTCCTGGAAGAGTGTCATGGTCATATTGATGCTGCATCTTGCCAGAAGGGGAGTAGCAACTGTTACAGGCACAACCTCTTCAAGTCTAGAGTACTGTTTTCTCCAGGCAGCCCGACGTCCTGCTGA
Source organism: Schistocerca gregaria (assembly GCF_023897955.1). Classification (NCBI taxonomy): domain Eukaryota; kingdom Metazoa; phylum Arthropoda; class Insecta; order Orthoptera; family Acrididae; genus Schistocerca; species Schistocerca gregaria. Next base: position 796,845,314 of record NC_064921.1, on the reverse strand, counting down.
CAAACCACTGATGCATGCTTTAACTTCCTTCCAATTCAAGGGAGATTACGAATGTGCGTAGACTGCCAGATGCATTTTGGGAGTTGCATCAAGATGCACAAAAAGAAACATTCAACTGCAGTACATTCAGAATACCCTTATCTGAAAAACCAAGAGAACAAGTTAGACAGGTAATGGACCTGGTACCGTGAACCTTGGTACATAAGAAGAGGGGTTGGTTAAATGCTGGTGGGAAACTACTAGAAACAGGTTCTGGCTCAGCCAACAGTGAAGACATCCAGAATCTGAACAACACAATGGGATGAATACAAGTACGGAGGCCCCTAGATCAAGAATGGAATGACGTCACCACTCAGTTGTCAAACTTAGAACAGCATAGGCTAGACCACGGGTTCCCAACAAAATTTTCTTGAGGACCTCTCCTTCACCGAGCGTGATTGGTACCTTGTCATATCACAGTATGAAGTACCTAAAAGAGCCAAATTAAGAGTCTTTTTAGTTTTGATTACTGCTCAAAATCTTTGTCTTCAAATCTGGGTGATTAGCATAACAAACTCCTTTAAAAAATAGTGTGTGCTAGTGTCTGTTGGCTCAAAGAAGATGCTAGACACAGCGCGTTCGCTAAAGCTCTGCTCATGCAGGAAGTGGCCAAAACAAAAAATCTGTTATCATATGAAATATATTTAATATTTTTTTTATTCTTATAGCATCTTGTGGACCCCTCTGGCATAGCTCGCGGAACCCTGGGGATCTGCGGACCACTTGTTGGGAACCACTGGGCTAGACAATACCAGCATAGTGCGACAACTGATTGCCAATTGGTGCAGAATAAGAGATACTGCGGAGGCCTAGAACAGTGACTCACAGACAGTGCAAAATTGACTGACTGCATTGGACAGTAGAGTGGGCATAGCTAGGCTGCTATGTGCACTGAGTCTGAATGATGCAATGACGGGAGTAGCTACACTACAAAAATCTGTGTATCACACCATCCACGGACAGTTAAGTTCTACTTTAATTTAATGCCACCACAGCAATTCCTAACTGGCCTACGCAAAGCACAAAATAACTATACAGCAGAATTACGGCACATACTATAATCAACAATTTTTAAATGTGTGTTCTATGTTTATACAGTAGATATATTCCACAATGTTTATTGTAAAAATGACCTACGGAAAACACTAGCTAAGAATTTTCTTACTAAGTTTCTCTCTAGAAGCAATAAAGTTCTAATCAAATTGGGTAAGAGGCAGAATAATTTGATACAATATGAATGTCTACTTCATCTTTCTGGTATTCTGTGGCGAAAGAGGCATTGATGGCAAATTTAATTAATTGAAAGCAGTTTCAGTTTAGATGTCATGGAATCTGGCACTCTCTGTAATAAAGACAGTGTGACAATGAAACTCAAGATGTGCAGGCACAGATATAATTAATACACAATTACATCTTTGCTGCTGATCAACGTATCTGACACCTCACGTGTGCAGTAGCGCAGTCAGAGTTTAAAAAGGATTGAGTGAGTACTGCAGCTTCTGTCTTTTGGCCCACTCTGAAGATGGTTGAGTGATATACAGCTGAAATATTAGAAGCTGACTTGATGTAGCTGTACACCCACAATTTAATCGAACAAGGCTTGGCTGGTTTGCAGGTTCAAAGGTAGGTTGCAGTCATTATGCAGAGATGAGCTACGTACAATGTAGACTTGTTAGGAGAGCTGCATCAAACCCTTCTTCACACTCTAAGAAAACGTTTACTATTCCTCCAGAGTTACAAGAAACTTTGACAACCACATAGGCGATATCAGTACATGCGAACAGCAACCATATCTCTGATTGCAAACACCAGGGCAATAGCAGAAGTTAGGAACTGGCACACATTCAGTCTGTAGAATTGGCAGAAATTCCAACTGCCACATTGCAAGCAGGATATACATTGTCTTATGATCTGCTGAAGTAGTCACGCTTGCTTCTCTGGTGGTCCATGGCCAAGTTATTACAAATTCTTTAATTTTCATTGCACAAAAATGAATGCTGTCTGGTGGCACAGAGGGCATGACATGATAAGGAAAGTATGCAAGTGCAGACTAATGGGGAATAAGTCTAGCGGTAATATGGTCAAGCAATGGCAATATCTGCCGACATAGCAACTTTGACGCAGACTGTTATGGCCTACGGCCTGGGAACAAGCGTCTCTTAACAGCATTCACATGTTACTGTTGTGAGCATCTAGAGAAAGATGTTGAACGTGCAACACACAATGACACATCTGTGGGGGACATTTACTTGGCTTTCCATGGAACCTGTGGTAGTGATCGAAGGCACCAAGACAGCTGTGGACTAAATGAACAGTACTGTGGACCATCTGCTTCCCTTCATGCAGCTTGTCATGGTCTAGAAGGCCAGAAATGTGCTCCAGTGGTTTGAGTGTGATAGCTAACTTGCATTGTCTTGTCCACCAAAATCACAAAATCTAAATAGGATGGAACACATCTGAGACGCTATTGGGCACCAGCTATGCACACAGAATTCACCGGCCTGCAATTTACTGGAATTAGATGACAAGTGTAGACATCTACTGGCATCATAGATCTAGGAAGACTTGGTGAAACCTTGCCATGCTCGTAACATTTAGCTTACCAAGATGAGCAGAGAAAGTCAGTAAAGGTGAATTAAAATAAATTGTTTGGTCGACTTTTCTAACTGATTCCAAGAATTCATGAACTACCAAATTAAATACGTGTTGCATTCAAAAACAAAATGCCATGTGGAAGACGACACAGAATCAGTGCAGAGTCACACATGAAAAATGTTGGGAATAGATTTTTACTTTGGGCAATCTTCACATGTGCCTTGAGGAAAAATTTATGCACGCTGCTTTGGAAATGTTATGTTTTAAGATGTCAACCGAGCCAGCATTCACCCAGTGGTTATTGGTGCATTTATATCAGTGCTAAATGTATGCTGTACTGTGAAAAGAACAGACTTCAGTGTGACGACATTAGCTGAGCAGTGGCTATAAATAGTGGCAATTAATGCAGTATGTCATGAGCATTTCTAAGAAAGTTCTGGAAAACTACCTGTGATTTTGATTTTACTGTATCTTCTGTATTACAAAAGAGGCAAGAAGACTTGCTCCACAATGGGTGCCAAAATGTAGCAGTCAAAAGGGTAGCTGTGGAAAAACCAGTGTGGAACCTGAGCAGTTCTTGCTTCTCAGAGAGGGTTCGAGTCTTCCTGTGGGTGTGGTAAGGTCCGTAGATGGTTTGGGTGACAAGTGTGGCATATAGAAAGTGTGGACAGACAAGTGTGGCATGTGGGAAGCAGCAGACAGACCAGTGGTGGACATATACACAGTCCTATATCTATCATCCAATGAGATACCTCCAAAGACATGAACATATCTTTAAGTATTCCATCTGGCTCATACATTTATCAAATGCACTTTCGTTCTTCACATAGTATTTTACACTGAGCAGCTGGTATAGTCACAACCAGTGGTACAGGCAGGTTAGCTGCTTACACAGGGAGTGCTGTCATGGTGTGCTGACAGTGTCGATGCTGCTTGTGGCGACAGCTGGTGTGGCAGTAGATCACGGTGATGCCCAGAACGTAACAGAATTGCTGGCTGGGTTGGTGGTGGCGAGTGATCCTGAAGTGATGTTGCTGGAGCAGTGTCGGCCACCCAGGCCAGAGGTACCTCCTCTGTGGGGCAGGGGCAGCAAATTACAGCAATGGCACTGACTTGACACAGACTAGGCATCACTGCCCAGCTGGCTGAATGACGATGGCCTGTACAGCTGTGGTTACACACTGCTTACATGTGACAAGTTGCAGAAGGTGTAATAATGTGACTGTGTGCCATGCCGAATTACCTGGGTGAAAGCAATGACTACCTGTTGAAATTGGCAGTGGATCAAACTGCAGTTCTTCCTGGTTACTGGCCTGGTTTCACCACATGAATGGCACTGCTGTGGAAGCTATAGAAACCCACTCAGCTCAGGGGTCACTGACTGGTGCCTGGACGACTGCTGTAAATGGCCTTGTAGCAGTTCAAGGTTCTGACTTATGCTTCAAGTTCTTCTAGAGTTTTATCCCATTACAATACCGAATTCAACAGCTGGTGAGGCCAGATATTTCAAACTCATGTTACATAATTTTAGGGAAAATGCATGCAAGACGCTTTAATTTTAGACCAATTATTCTACCTGAATCATTATCTATAACTAAAATTTATTGGTAATACTACAAATATGAGATCACTTCATGATAAAAACTTATTTAAAAGACGTCAATCAAATTTTTTGCTGACTGTTTCATTGGTGATGTTAGTAACGTTTTGTTACTGGATACTGGATACATAAATATATTTGTACTTTTGCTCCTACCATGAAGTAATGATGGAAATAATGAATTATTAATGAGCAAGTTCTAGGATAAATCTAAAACATGGATTGGAACAGGATGCAAGTTTTTCTATCAGTTTATTTCTTTTACAAAATAAATACAGGGTTTATCAGTAAGAAGCAGAACTGAATTAATTTAAATTTTTTTTACTGAATTACCTGGTACTAATCTTTAGAATTCCTCGAAGTAGCACCTTTGTACTTCGACAAAGCATGTGACGCGATTCCCACTGCATGTATGCCTTCTGGAACTTGCTTTCGATGATCCTCTTTAGGGACACTGTCACAGCATTTTGGACACCTTCTACGGAGCCGAATTGGTATCCACTGAGGTTCCGTTGGAGAGGAAGAAGTCAGACCTGGACTACGGAGGGTGAGGCAATGTGGCAACCCTGTGCTTGCCCACGTGTTCCAACATCCGCAGCATACTGTGACATGGCATGTTATCATGTTGCAGTTTCCAACAAGCAGCAGTCTGGCCACACTCTGAGGACAAATTTGCACAACCTTTTAAGCACTTCCACATAACATTTAGCATTCACAAAGCTCCCAGTGAACCACACCCCAACAGTAAAAAAGGGGCAATATGCCTCTCAGCACTCTGGTGTTTGGTCTCTGGGTTGTACTCAAAACACCACAATTCGTCACTTGTAATCAAATTGTGAAGAAAATTTGGGGTTTATTGGACACAATTCAGAATTTCCTGGGAAATTTGCACACAATTCAGGTTTTGTTTGTCACTCAGGATTTTAAGCACAAACTTGGCACACAGCTCCAACACATCACAATCAGATGAATGTTTAAGCATCTGCCAGAGTCCAGGAGCACCTTCACTTTGCCCACATTTTCATCAATCCTTGTAAGATGATGGAGGACCGGCGTGCTGGTCATCTTCAACGAGCTCCCACCCCTCTAGAAACAGCTTGTGCCGCTAACAGTGTTGAGCAGTTCGGGGCAATATCCCTGTAGGCGTCCTTAATCATTCCAAGAGTCTCCATTGTGGTTTTCCCGAGTTTCAGGCAGATTTTTCTCAATCTCTAAAAGCAACCACATTATAGATCGGAGGACCACAAAAACTGATGTGCTCCTCACCGTTTTTCTGCACGCAACTGGAAAAAATATCACTCTCTTCGGAGGGTTCCTAACTATGACGCCCAGATTAAAAACTATGTGTGTGTGTGTGTGTGTGTGTGTGTGTGTGTGTGTGTGTGTGTGTGTGTCCATATCCTCCCAAATCACAACAATCCAAATCCCTTTATCACTTCCTGTGCCCCCACATGCAACACAATCTATTTATTTCAGCAATGTCAGTATTTTGTTTTTTCTACTTTGATACCTACCTATAACAAATGATCAAATTTCTTTGCTTTCTTCTTATCGCATCTTTTTTTTTATACTGCTATCACAGCATTTTCCAACTCACTGCTAAGAATGTCTGCTCAGCTGAGTGTACTAACTGTAATCAGGAGAGCACAACAAACTAGTTCTGTAAATTAACCAGACTGAGTTTAATATGATATGACTCTGCAGGGAAAAAAAGCTGCTTCCTGTTAGAAATAAATTATGGATAAGAATACAAGTGTAAAGTGTGAATTATCATGATAATAATATATTATATATTACAATAAAGTTTTACTTTAAACAATGGACAGTCCAGGTTGGAATATCACTAATATTATGAAAAGGATACATTGCTACTCACTGTAAAGACAACATACTGAGGTACAGACAGGTATAATGGAAAGACTATTACTCATTAAGCTTTCAGGCAAAGCCTTTTTCAAAAAAGAAACTCTGACATTCACACACACAGGAACATGTCATGTACACACGTCTGCTACATCCGGAATCTGCAGCTATAGTGCAATTCTTGTGTTGAACAAAAGCACCAATCCGGAGTTGGGGGAGGGGGTGTGTAAAAAGAAGACGAGTATGGGTGGGGGTGGGGAGGAGCACTTTCTGGGAAAACATACAAGGACTACATGATAGCAGGAAAAGGCTGCCAGGTAGCGTCAGGAGGTGGCGGCAGTGGTGGTAGTGGTGGTGGTGGTGGTGGTGGTGGTGGTGGTGGTGGTGTGGGAGGGGGAATAGGGTGGGAGGGCAGTGGGGACTGGACACGGGAAGGTGAAGAGAAGGGGAGAAGATCAATGGGGCATTAGCTGAGATAAGCACACAATAAGGGTGAGGGGATGTGAATTGGGTGAATGTGATAAAGACAGAGGGGACAGAAACTGTTGATAGAAGAGTGTGGGGACAAAGGGCACCTGAAATTGAGGCCAGCAGAATTATGGGAGTGGAGAATGTATTGAAAGTATAACTCCCATCGGTGCAGTTCACAAAAGCTGGTGGTGGATCCAGATGGACTGGGTTGTGAAGCAGACGCTGAAATCAATCAGGTTATGTTCAGCCGCATATTGTGCTACATGATGGTTCACTTTGCTCTTGGCTAAAATTTGGACAACTGGTTGGTAGTCATATCAATAGCAAAAACTATGCCAAAATGATCCCATCCAAAAAGCCCAACAAACCTCCAATCCCTGCTTGAAGCCTTACACCCCCTTCCCAGACTGTCTTCCCTGAATCCTTTTCCCTTTTCATCCTGCACACCCACAGACTACATGTTCCTCAAAATCACAAACCCAACAATCTTAGACACCCTGTTGTAGCTTATTATTGTGCCTCAACTGAAAGAATTTCAGCTCTAAGCCAACACCTCCAAAAACTGACCAAAATCTAGCCCTGCATGTAAAGGAGACACCAACCACTCCCTTCAATGACTCTCCACAATCCCCATCCCTTTACCTTCTGGATCCATTCTTGTCACTGTTCTACACCTAACATTGATACTCCACAAGCAGCTGTTCCACCTGCAAATAGAGTGTGGGGAATAAGCAAGTGTCTACGTGCCTCGTTATGAGCCCTAATTTCTCAAGTCTTTATCTTCTTGGTCCTTACGTGCCATGTATGTTGACGGCAATAGAACTGTTCTGCACTAAACCTCAAATGCTGGTTCTCTACATTTTTTCAATAAAGTTTCTCAAAAGAATGTCACCTTCCCTCCAGTGATTCCCATTTGAATTCCTGAAGCATCTCCGTAACACTTACACGTTATTTGAACCTACCGGTAACAAATATAGCAGCCTGCCTCTGAACTGCTTCGAAATCTCTCTGAATTGCTTCGAAATCTTCATTCGATCCGATCTGGTATGCATCCCAAACACACTAGCAGTACTCAAGGTCGCACCAGCATCCCTCATGTGGTCTCCTAAAATTCTCCCAATAAACAATAGTTGACTATTCGGCTTCCCTATTGCAGTTATCACTTGCTCTGGGGAGGGGGTTGTTGAGTGCCCTCCCCAACCCTCCTGGCCACATGATCAGCAAGCTCATTAGCCAGGAAACTCATGTGACTGGGAACCTAAAGGAAAGCAGGATGGTCAAGATCAGCGAGACGGTCATGGTTGGTAGAGACCAAAGGGTGGCGAGAAAAACACTGGGCAGGCAATAGCCTGAAGGCTACTCATCGAATACATACATAACAAAACTTGGGTGAGCGTTGGCCATCAGTTCCACATGAAAAACCACTGAGAGTGTAAAAACAGAAGTGTGAAAGATGGCAACCTCTAGCTGTTGCTTCGTTGAGGCCACAGAGTAGGAACTAACCTAAATACAGAATCATACACACACAGAGCAGGGGTGACTAACAGTCCAGCAGAGGCCATTAAATCCATTAATAGCAATGAGAAATAAAGAGGACACTTAATATGGACTCCTCAGAATGCAATTATCCTGGATCAATGGTCAGTCTAGAATGTCGCCAACTGTCACTCTGAATGACCGGTGGGACATGAACTCGCAAATAACCTTCGGAGTGGGACCTGAAAGCCTCTTTCCAGGAATGGAAGAGATGTGATGATGCCAAGCAGTGATGTAGGCCTTACGACAGAAAACAGACAAGATGATAGCACTGAGAAAAGGTCTGCCAAAATGTGGTTTCCAATTGAAGCAAATAATTGTTGGGTGCCATCACCCCTCAAAGGCGCACTAGCAACAAGACAAAAGGTACAGAGATTCAAAGACCCAACTGAGCTGACGGTCCACCATCTATATAAATAACTCACGGGGGACAACACTCAGACTGATGCACCAGTAACTATCAAAAGACGACATATCCTTACCAGGCTTAACCACAATGCTGTACCTCCACTGAGAAGGGAAAGAAAGCCTTGGAGCCAAATCTGGTTAAAAACTCTGACGAGATATTGTCATTGTGGAGGACTGAGGTATAGTAGTAATTGGTTATAAACAGAATCAGGGCCTGGGTCCAAATCATGGGAAGAGTAGAAGGCCAGAAGTTTCCATACAGTAAAAGGTTTTCTGTACGATTATGACGGACAAGGGGTAAACATACATGGGAAGTTTGACACCACTGTTTCCGAAAGACAGCGGCAGCTTTATAGGAGGCTGCTGCCAATTCTGTCACAAAATGGGTCGCAAGGTGTTCTGTGAGAACCAATGGATACATACAAAGGGCATCCAAAAGGGCAAGGCCAGGGATGGAAGACCGCCGCTAGCAACCTTGGAGGGTGCAGAAAATAGCCCACACCCGTGATGAAGGGACTACGGGAGATAGGGAGGAAAAGTATTCCCAACACACTTGCTTGCTCTGTTTAAGTGAAGGGCTTTAGTGCAAAGACATTTAAATGTAGTAAGACTGATAGGGACAGGTGCACTGAAGACATTGGAAGGCCCGATGGTGATCACAGATGGCTATGGCTGCGCTCCACCAAAGGACTGGGCAGCAGTGAAAGACACCAACTGAACGGAGATCGGCAATGCCGGTGGTGCGAATAATTCCGTTGAATCGTGTACAGGAAGATTTCATCAACAAAACCTGACAAAGATGGAGTAAACAGGAACAGGGAGGTATACAGAGGCCAATCAGTGTGATGGAAAGCGCAGCAAGGTAACCTGGCCATCTGGAGGCAGGAAGGGAAAGGGAGAATCAATGGGAAATCAATACTATCTCAGATGTCACTGCAACAACCGGTGTTATGAAGGGAAAAGGGCAGCAGAAGTAAGCGAAAGGTGTGCGACATAGAAAATGTCATAAGCAGCACTTAAATGGGTAGGGTCTGCAAGAAACTTGTCTATGAGGTACCATGAATAGATGAAGAAGCACTGCCTGCCCTACAAGGAGTGGTGGGTGTTAAAATCACTGAATACGAGGAAGGGAGGGGGTAGTTTTTGAAGGAGGGAAGATAGGGCAGCGAGTGTTGGTGGCCCGTCAGGTGTAGTAGAATAGGGTGGTACACATTCCCATTTTGTTTTGTTATTTGCCTCATTATAATAATGTTTTCCTTTCTTAATTATCATTAGTGTTAGTGAGAGCTGTGCCAGAAGATAAAGCTGTCATTTTGTAATTCCTAGTACAAAACCAGGCCCAACTTTGCTAAATTACTTTGGTCTGAATAATTTCCCAATTAATTTGAAATCATTTCGAGGAACTCATTTTCTAAAGCTCAGTTTAATTAACTAACAGAAATTTTTTCCTATTCTAGTCGCATTGTTGACATGTACGCAGATTAAATTACTACATTACTGATGAAGTTAGAAAAATAACCTATAGAAATCCTTGAAGTATTCATGTAGCTAATTTCGATACATTGCTGGGAAATCAGCACTTAATTATTTTCTGGGTAATTAACACATATGTATGGAATTGTTTATTTATATCAAAAACAAAGATTCCAAGACTTACCAAGCGGGAAAGCGCTGGCAGACAGGCACATGAACAAAACACACAAACACACACACAGAATTACTAGCTTTCGCAACCGATGGTTGCTTCTTCAGGAAGGAGAGGGAAAGACGAAAGGATGTGGGTTTTAAGGGAGAGGGTAAGGAGTCATTCCAATCTCGGGAGCGGAAAGACTTCCCTTAGGGGAAAAAAGGACAGGTGTACACTCGCACGCACGCACACGCGCACACACACACGCACACACACACACACACACACACACACACACACACACACACACACACACACACACACACACACACACACACACACACACACACATATCCATCCGCACATACACAGACACAAGCAGACATATTTAAAGGCAAAGAGTCTTTGCCTTTAAATATGTGTGTGTGTGTGTGTGTGTGTGTGTGTGTGTGTGTGTGTGTGTGTGCGCGCGCGAGTGTACACCTGTCCTTTTTTTCCCCTAAGGGAAGTCTTTCCGCTCCCGGGATTGGAATGACTCCTTACCCTCTCCCTTAAAACCCACATCCTTTCGTCTTTCCCTCTCCTTCCTGAAGAAGCAACCATCGGTTGCGATAGCTAGTAATTCTGTGTGTGTGTTTGTGTGTTTTGTTCATGTGCCTGTCTGCCGGCACTTTCCCGCTTGGTAAGTCTTGGAATCTTTGTTTTTGATATATTTTTCCCATGTGGAAGATTCTTTCTATTTTATTTACATCATCATTGAATTGTTTATTTAGCTATTTTTGCAGTTTTCATCATCAAGAAGGCTTACTTCAGTCGAAACCCCAATTGTAATATAAAGTTCACACCAAAACCAAATTTACTGGACTATCCAATAAATCTGAGATGTAAAATTTAATTGTAAATTAATCAAAAAATTTTGTGTAGAGCAACATATGGAAGCATGTGCCACTGAACTAAAACTAAATGATGGCACTTTCATAATTGTAACAGTGTATAGGTCCCCCTCAGGGAACTTCCAGCTATTTATAGAAAACTTGGAATCTTTGTTGTGCTCTCTGTCAGACAGGGGGAAGCAAATTATCATTTGTGAGGATTTAAATGTTGATTCCCTGAAAGAGTGTGATAGGAAGAATGACCTTGTAGTATTACTCAATTCTTTCAATTTGAGCTCCATCATTGATTTTCCTACTCGGATAACAAAGAACAGCAGGACATTGATAGATAACTTTTTTATAGACCAAGATAAGTTTAAGGACATAAATGCTTATCCTGTTGAGAATGGTCTTTCAGATCATGGTGCACAGCTGGTTACAGTACATGGCATAGCTCCATGCAGTATATCAAATCAGAATTTCAAAGCAGTGCGTTCAATTAACAATATAAATACTGCAAACTTTAGGGAAAGACTAAAAGAGCTAGACTAGGATGAAGTGTATATGGAACCCGATGCAAACTTGAAATATAACTTATTTCACTATACATTTTTAAGGGTATTTGAAAATTGTTTTCCCAAAAAAACAGTGAAACATAATTCCAAGAAAACATATAAAAAACCTTGGCTAACTACAGGAATAAGAATATCTTGCAACCGTAAAAGAGAACTGTATCTAACAGCAAGACGGAGTACTGACCCCGAAATTGTTCAATATTATAAAAATTATTGTGCGGTACTAAGAAAAGTTATTAAAAAGTCCAGAAGCATGTGTATCATGTCTGAGATCATTAACTCTGATAATAAAATTAAAGCAATGTGGAATATTGTTGAAAGGGAAACAGGGCAACCAAGAGCACAGGAAGACTTTAGTGCCATAAAACTGAATGACAAGTGTACTAACAAACAATCTGAAATTGGAAATATTTTCAATAATCATTTTTTAAATGTTGTGGGGAAAGTAGGATCTAGATCTTCACTAGAAGAGGCAAGGCTTCTAATACAAGAGGCCATACCTGTGCAGTTTGAAACAACTGTATTTCTACGAACCTGTCCCTCTGAAATCAGTAAAATAATAAACTCACTGAAAAGTAAAAGCTCTTACGGAATTGATGGCATTTCCAGCAAGATACTTAAAGCTTGTTCCCCACAAATAAGTAGGATTCTCAGCCACATATGTAATACCTCTTTGGAGCAGGGTGTTTTCCCCGATAGACTGAAATATGCCATTGTAAAACCATTGCATAAAAAGGGGGATACGTCGGATGTCAACAACTATCGCCCAATCTCTCTTCTGACAGCTCTATCAAAAATTTTTGAAAAAGTAATGTTTTCAAGAGTAGCCTCCCATATGTGTAAAAATAAAGTACTAACAAAATGTCAGTTTGGTTTTCAGGAAGGCTTTTCAACAGAAAATGCTATATACACTTTCACTGATCAAATATTAAATGCTCTCAATAACCGGACACCACCCATTGGTATTTTTTGTGATCTCTCAAAGGCCTTTGACTGTGTAAATCATGGAATTATTTTAGATAAGCTAAATCATTATGGTTTGAGGGGGGCAGTGCACAAATGGTTTAATTCATACTTAACTGGAAGAATGCAGAAAGTTGAAATAAGTGGTTCATGTAATGTTAATACAACAGCTGATTCCTCAAACTGGGGTGCTATCAAGCACGGGGTCCCACAGGGTTCGGTCTTAGGTCCTTTACTGTTCTTGATATACATTAATGACTTACCATTCCACATAGATGAAGATGCAAAGTTAGTTCTTTTTGCTGATGATACAAGTATAGTAATAACATCCAAAAACCAAGAACTAAGTGACGTAATGGTAAATGATGTTTTTCACAAAATTATTAAGTGGTTCTCAGCAAACGGACTCTCTTTAAATTTTGATAAAACACAGTATATACAGTTCCGTACAGTAAATGGCACAACTCCAGTAATAAATATAGACTTTGAACAGAAGTCTGTAGCTAAGGTAGAATTTTCAAAATTTTTAGGTGTGTCCATTGATGAGAGGTTAAACTGGAAGCAACACATTGATGGTCTGCTGAAACGTCTAAGTTCGGCTACGTATGCTATTAGGGTTATTGCAAATTTTGGTGATAAGAATCTCAGTAAATTAGCTTACTATGCCTACTTTCATTCACTGCTTTCGTATGGTATCATATTCTGGGGTAATTCATTGTTGAGTAGAAAAGTATTCATTGCTCAAAAACATGTAATCAGAATAATTGCTGGAGCCCACCCACGGTCATCTTGCAGACATCTATTTAAGGATCTAGGGATCCTCACAGTATATATATTCACTTATGAAATTTGTTGTTAATAATCCAGCCCAGTTCAAAAGTAATAGCAGTGTGCATAGCTATAACACCAGGAGAAAGAGTGATCTTCACTATGCAGGGTTAAATCTGACTTTGGCACAGAAGGGGGTAAATTATGCTGCCACAAAAGTCTTTGGTCACCTACCAAACAGCATCAAAAGCCTGACAGATAGTCCACCAACATTTAAAAATAAATTAAAAGAATTTCTAGATGACAACTCCTTCTACTCATTGGCTGAATTTTTAGATATAAATCAAGGGAGGGAAAAAAACTAACTTAAGCATTAGTGTCATGCAATATTTTGTGTAATGTAATATCTTGTACAGACATCTTTCATTAACCTGACACGTTCCACATCATTACGAAGTGTCGTATTCATGATCTATGGAACAAGTATTAATCTAATCTAATTATCCACATTATGTATTTAACAATGAGAAACTTTAGCAAGCTTTTTGTAAAGCTATATGAGCACTGGGCCTGAAGTCATTTAAAGCCACTCTGTTCCGGAATTTCGTGCATGGAACCCGTCTCAGTCAAAACAGCAATAACATAATGGTGCAATGATGCGTTGTTATGAATATGAAGATGGACAGTGAAGGACAATTAACAATCATTACTGATTAAGTTTTTATATTAAAGTGACACATGTATCTTTGAATTACTGCTGTAGGTTGATTAGATTTTACTGCACAGTGACTACTGAATAATTTAGAAGACGCAGTACGTGTGTAACTGGTAAATGAGGCTTAATTAAGACACGGACTAGCCATAACTATACCAGGGCTGGTGAAACATGTCACTTGACAGCTTGCATGTGTTTGGCTACACTATGATTGCGAGGTTGCAATAGCTGCCACCGCACACGCCCACAACTTTGAAGTACGTTTTGTAAATGTAAGTTACAATCAATGTTTATACGTAAGTGCAACAAAGTAAGTTTTTCTAACAATTGAGAGAACGACAGAGACTAAGCACTTGAAAGTATATTAAACCAGGAAATAAAAACACCCAAAGGTAATGACAATATCTACGAAAAGTCGTTCCAAACTGTTACAGTAATAGCTGCAGGTGAAACGTTATATAATAATGTAATCTAAGCATACCACGTAACAAGCTATTCACACTCCTAGGAAGATTAAAGCAAAACATGCATAGCCTACGCGATTGCAGAGAGAAAAAGAATTAATTCTCTATACATTTACACTCGCCAATTTACAATGTTAATGGCACAATTCCACCCAGTTCTCCTTCACTGTCATCGGAATCGGTGCCAAAACCATCATCTTCATCTTCATCATCATCAAGAGAAATAATTAATTGTTCATTTTCATTTATAGTGCCATCTATAGCCTGTGACTCTCTTATTAGTTTAGCAACATGGTGTACTGTTTCCCTCCATGTGGTAGCATCTACCGTAGTAAGACCTTCATGTAGCAGTCTTTCCACTTCTGTTACAGTAAAAGTCTTGTTGTTACCTCTAAAGTACGCCTTGAGTTCACTCCAAGCCTAATTACCAAGTGACCCTGTTTGCTTGCAATTTCATCTACAACGTATTTAGGCATCAGAAGCTTGTTTTGTTTCACGAGTGAGTATAACAGCAGCTTTGTCATGTCTGCAACTATGTCTCTTGCCTACAACCATTACACCATAGTTTCTTTAAGGTCACTAGTGGTGGGACTTTTATTTAAAATCATGGACGGTACAGTGCATTGTCCATCACAAAAACTGTCAGAACACTAAACTAAAGCAACAAATTTTTAAACCACTGTAGAAACCCTGGGTGGTCTGTATCCTCATGATACTCATCTTTTTTTTTCCATCGAAAAACTAGAAGTCCTTCAGGCACAAAGCCGTTTGAAGATCCTGCATGGACCACAATTAATCGGGATCCTCTTCCTGTTGGCTGATGACCGCTGTTTTTCGAAGTATCATCTGTCCAGCATTTCTCAACTTATTCTCCAGCGTTGACCCGGGTTTCGTCTAACCATATGACCTAGTGTATGTCCTTTCCTACAATTTTGTGTAAGAAAATGGTATGAACCGCAATGACATGAGCTTTTTCTAGTAAAAGTTTTCGTCCGCCTAACTTTCTAAAATGGAAACCCATACTATTTAATATCATCTTAAGTGACTTTTCCCCCCTCAGAAAAGTAGCAACTTAGCTATTGTGGGATATTCTTTCCTTTTATAGTATCGGTATATGTGCCGATGAAATGCATCGGATTGGAAAGAATCAATATCTGTAACAGGACAAGGCTGCTTTTTTTCTTGCCCAGAGTACTGTTTCTTCCACAGGGGCTTTGTTCCACATTGTATACTTCACTGTCTTGTAAGTCTTGAAGTAGCACCCCTTTCCTTGTAACTGTTCTTTCACTGAGGCTCTACGTCTTCTGAACCGGTAACAACCCCGAACAAAAGCCTGTTCTGGTGTCAACACTACCACATTGCCAGTTTCCATGTAAACGTTGTATATTAGTGTGTGAATGCCTATTGTTGTGTTGTGTTACTACATCGACTACAGTTTTCGTTTGTTAAACAATGTCGTTCAGCAAGCGACAATCCGTTGCGCCGTGGAGTGCCATTAAATAGTCATGCTTTGGAATTGCTACGGATGACCCGTGAGTGTTGCAAGCAAGAAAAAGAATTTGTTACTGTTCATGGGCATTTCGGCTAGTTCTAATAACTTTCGCTTTATTTCCATTTCCATTTTTACGACATCACTGATCATTTTTAGCCACTTCCCACAGGTTTTAACGTCATTATTTCTTCGACAGACAATTGTTAGCCTCATTTTCATAATCTGCCACCACAAAACCACTCCTTTTAATACATATACACATAGTTATTTTGAAATATTCCCGAATTTCTCCACCCTCTAACGTGTTTTGGCGGCAACACAACCACCTAATCTTTATGCACATCGTTGTCTACCAATAATCTTTATGCACATCGTTGTCTACCAATAATCTTTATGCACATCGTTGTCTACCAATAATCTTTATGCACATCGTTGTCTACCAATACAAGTTCACCACAGGATCAACATAGCCCAGCTTTAGCCAACAATTTTCGCCTTTTGTCACACCAGATCTCAAGTTGCTTTCTAGTTCACCATTATCTCTCCTCATATATTTTTATTTTCATTTCCATTTCAACCTCGTGTTACACTTTCCACCTTCTAATACCATGTCACCCTCACAACAACCCCATTAAATTTTATTTACTTTCCCTCCGCAAACATGCCTTCACCCTAGCCAGATTACGCTCCCATATTTTATTTACTCAGACTTGTATGACATTTGGCATTACCCCCAAAGGCCTCACACTTAAAGTTCCCATTTCTGGCTGCAACCCTTCTTCCCATCAGTCTCTACACCAGTTCCAAACTGAACAATCCACTGCCCTCACCCACCTAATCCTTCACCTACACATCAACTCAGCCAATGAACACACCCGTCATCTCCTATCCTTAATAAAAGTCCTTAATCTTTCCTCTCCCACATCCACACCGGCTGTTCAGAGCATCCTCCTACAGGCCAGCCACAAATTAGAACAGCATGGCACCCTCCACCTCAAAAAACTATCCAATCTCCTCCGGAAAGGCAACTCACTCACCCTTCACAACCTTTCCACCAAACCTCAACCTCCTCATTGCACACAAATCCAGTCTCTCCCATCTACTCAATCTCCCACTTCCAGCTCCACTCCCTCCAAAACCTCAAAATTCCAATCAACACAATCTGGAACCACAACACCCTAATTCAGTAGTTAACCTTTCCTTCAAACCTCTCTCCCAATCTGAAACCTCTGTCCTTCCCAAAGGCCTCACCTTCAGGCCCACTCCCAGATTCAATCAAACAGCCCTCGCCAAAGATTTACTGTCCTACACTCGTACTCTCTGCTGGAAATAACACTTTGCCACGAAGAAAAATTATCCTAATCGAACTCCCCAAGACACTAACCAAATTGAATCCTGCCTGGAACAGTTCCATCCTCCGTCACAGCGGGGCCCACCTCCTCTTCCTCAAAATCACCCTCTCCAAACCTTCCAGGAATTTCTGACTTCCAGCCTTGCCTCTCAGTCCTTCTTAAGAAACCTTAATCCTACTCCCAACATCACCACTGCAGAAGCCCAAGCTATCCGTGATCTGAAGGCTGACCGATCCATCGTCATTCTTCCGGTGGACAAGGGTTCCACAACCGTGGTACTTTATCGTCGGGAGTATGTGGCTGAGGGACTCCGTCAGCTTTCAGACAACACCACATACAAAGTTTGCCAAGGTAATCCCATTCCTGATGTCCAGGCGGAGCTTCAAGGAATCCTCAGAACCTTAGGCCCCCTACAAAACCTTTCACCTGACTCCATCAACCTCCTGACCCCACCGACAACCTGCACCTCTACCTTCTACCTTCTTCCTAAAATTCACAAACCCAATCACCCCGGCCACCCTATTGTAGCTGGTTACCAAGCCCCCACAGAACTTATCTCTCAACACCTTCAACCCATTACATGCAGTCTCCCATCCTTCATCAAGGACACTAACACTTTCTCGAACACCTGGAATCCTTACCCAATCTGTTACCCCCGGAAACCATCCTTGTAACCATTGATGCCACTTCCTTATACACAAATATTCCGCACGTCCAGGGCCTAGCTGCAATGGAGCACTTCCTTTCACGCCGATCACCTGCCACCCTACCTAAAACCTCTTTCCTCATTACCTTAGCCAGCTTCATCCTGACCCACAACTTCTTCACTTTTGAAGGCCAGACATACCAACAATTAAAGGGCACAGCCATGGGTACCAGGATGGCCTCCTCGTACACCAACCTATTCACGGGTCACTTAGAGAAAGCCTTCTTGGTTACCCAGGCCTGCCAACCCAAAGTTTGGTACAGAATTATTGATGACATCTTCATGATCTGGACTCACGGTGAAGAACTCCAGAATTTCCTCTCCAACCGAAACTCCTTTGGTTCCATCAGATTCACCTGGTCCTACTCCAAATCCCATTCCACTTTCTTTGACGTTGACCTCCATCTGTCCAATGGCCAGCTTCACACGTCCATCCACATCAAACCCACCAACAAGCAACAGTACCTCCATTATGACAGCTGCCACCCATTCCACATCAAATGGTCCCTTCCCTACAGCCTAGGCCTTCGTGACAAACGAATCTGCTCCAGTCCGGAATCCCTGAACCATTACACCAACAACCTGAAAACAGCTTTCGCATCCTGCAACTACCCTCCAGACCTGGTACAGAAGCAAATAACCGGAGCCACTTCCTCATCCCCTCAATCCAGAACCTCCCACAGAAGAACCACAAAACTGCCCCACTTGTGACAGGATACTTTCCGGGACTGAATCAGACTGAATGTGGCTCTCCAGCAGGGATACAACTTCCTCAAATCCTGCCCTGAAATGAGATCCAGCCTTCATGAAATCCTCCCCACTCCATCAAGAGTGTCTTTTCGCCATCCACCTAACCTTTGTAACCTCTTAGTTCATCCCTATGAAATCCCCAAACCACCTTCCCTACCCTCTGGCTCCTACCCTTGTAACCGCCCCCAGTGTAAAACCTGTCCCATGCACCCTCCCACCACCACCTACTCCAGTTCTGTAACCCGGAAGGTGTACACGATCAAAGGCAGAGCCACGTGATTTACCAACTGACCTGCCTACACTGTGAAGCTTTCTATGTGGGAATGACCAGCAACAAACTGTCCATTCACATGAATGGACACAGGCAGACAGTGTTTGTTGGTAATGAGGATCACCCTGTGGCTAAACATGCCTTGGTGCACGGCCAGCACATCTTGGCACAGTGTTACACCGTCCGAGTTATCTGGATACTTCCCACGAACACCAACCTGTCAGAACTCCGGAGATGGGAACTTGCCCTTCAGTATATCCTCTCTTCTCGTTATCCGCCAGGCCTCAACCTCCGCTAATTTCAAGTTGCTGCCGCTCATACCTCACCTGTCTTTCAACAACTTCTTTGCCTCTGTACTTCCGCCTCGACTGACATCTCTGCCCGTCCTTTTTTCCCCCCCAAAGGTAAGTCTTTCCACTCCCGGGATTGGAATGACTCCTTACCCTCTCCCTTAAAACCCATATCCTTTTGTCTTTCCCTCTCCTTCCCTCTTTCCTGAAAAAACAACCGTTGGTTGCGAAAGCTTGAATTTTGTGTGTATGTTTCTGTGTCTATCGACCTGCCAGCGCTTTTGTATGTTAAGTTACATCATCTTTGTTTTTAGATATATTTTTCCCACGTGGAATGTTTCCCTGTGTGTGTGTGTAAAAATTTCATTGTTTTATCACTTATAGTTCTTTTGAAAAAAAAGTGTACCTATTCGAAGGGTAAAATAGCATTGGCAGAACAGGGATAAAAATTGCCATCCGTCTTCCCTTAACCCTTTGTTGCCTGACGTGACGATACTTAAAAGTACCAGTAAGTTTTGACTCTCATTATTTTCTCATGGTGCAGTTTCATGATCTGAGAGCCTGTCGGTACGTAACAGTAACTCTGCTCTACTGTTTCATAGATGTTATTGTGCAATACATAGACCTCTCTGGCGGTCAGAGCTTGAAATTGTTTTTCGCGTGCTGCTGTGGTATGTGCTTGTTTCCATGATGTTGCCTGAATTTGTGCACAATTTATTGAAACTTCCATTTAGTTTTCCATTGTACGTACTTACCTTCTTTGTTTTTTTATAATAGTTTGAAGCATTACATTACAAGTAAATGAGATAAAGTGGAAAATAAAAGGCGGACTTATTATTACAGTCAGGTTGTGTGAACACTTTATTGTAGCAACAATGCGTTACCTCTCACCAGTTGTTCTGTCCACATTTTCTCACACAAAAATCGGTAAATACGTTTGCCTGTGGAACAATTAGAACAAAAAAGAAAGGTTTGCCAGGGAATTTACCGAAAAAAAAAAAAATGTCTAAATCAAATCACAGAGTGTCATCTTTAGACCTAACAGTATTTCAATGGAAGGAAAATCAAGTAGTGTATTTTGCGTCAAACTTCCATGGCACTGAACAGAGCGTAGTGACAAGAAGACAGAAAGATGGAATTAGTATGACTATACCATGTCCAGTTATTGTATGTGATTACAATAAAAACATGGGTGGTGTGGATCATGCAGACAGATTACGTTCAACTTATGGTCTTGACAAGCGATCAATGAAGTGGTGGCACCATCTCTTCTGGGGAGCAATAGAAATTGCTTTTGTCAATGCTTACGTCATTTTCAGTGATTTACATGGAGCACTGCCACTGCTGGAATTCAGGCATGCTGTGGCACTAGGGCTAATGAATTAACAGCAACTGCCAAATCTCAAAAAGAGAAACTCTGGTAAAGATGAAATAACTCTCCCAAAGAGAAGGAAGGATAACTCTTCTGTTCCGAAGGATGTACCTCTTGGCAACCGAGGAAACCATTTTGTAGTGTTCTGTTGTGAAAGAGGACGATGCGAAATGTGTGCGAAAAATAAAATTCAGTCGAGACCACATTCACAACAATTTAGTACATGTAAAGTGTATTTGTGCTGAAAGGAGAAAAAGAACTTGTTTCCTACAATTTCATCAGGTATCACTAAATATGTGATATGTATACCGTCAAAAATGTATAGCTAAGTTACTATGTATTGTGAAGTTGCTCTAGAATAAATTTATGCGAAATTTAAAAAAATTCAGAAATATCATATTTCTGTTAATTTTCTAATGTAAAAATATTTAATATTTATGTGGAATAAAGTACAAGCTATAAAAAATTGGAGCATTTTTCTGTGCATGTTGTGGCTCTGTCCACAGAGTCTGACGATACTTGTGAGTACCAGGAGAGAAAAAAGTTGTGAAAAATAAAATAAAATAAAATTTTACAAAAAATCCTACCGTCATTTGAGGCCACAATAGCATAAATTCTGCAAAGAAAATGTTAAAAAGTAAATTTATTCTGATGTCAGGAAACAAAGGGTTAAAGGGCAGACCTCGTTCTTACAAAGCAAAGAGCCGATGAAGGATTGGTGAGAGACCATAAGGAGAATGAGATCCCTGGAGAACGACAAGCTGCGGAGTAAAAGGAAATAAGGGATTACAGCTCTGAAACTTGACTGTAATTGCATTGTATAAGCATGGAGCAGGGATCCAACTGGTATGGGAATGGTCTGTAACCTGTCACACTGCTGGAGTGATGTCCATAAACGAGGTCTGACTCAGATTATGAAGGAGAGTTGCATTTCTGTGGGCATTGGATGGGCCTTATCCTTTGACTTCAACCTTGGGCATGTTGACTGTGGGTCCTGTGGACGACTTGTAGCTGCAGGCCTTTGTTGCTGCATCTGGGAGATGCCAGAGGGAAGGGGTCAGGGGAAGACATAACAGGTTGATTTCATCAAATAGGTCACGTCAACTCATGGTCATGAATTTCTCTGGAAAATTTTATATATATATATATATATATATAAAAGCCCTCCATATCATAAGTGTTAAGATGCAAAGTATTTTTGTTTTATCTTAATTTTTGTAAATGGTATGACCCTTTGGAAAATGTATATTTTGTAAATGACTCCTAAGGCAATAGAGAACAAAGAAAGTAAACTAATAAACCAAACGTACTGGAAACCTGGCAGATATTTTGTATTAAAGTTCCCTCTTAGTCCGTTGAAATTTAGTTGACACCTGCACGCTAACAGGCATCCTTTAAGTTACAAATTTAATATCAAAACACGAAATTTAAATTAATTTTTTTCACTTACAATTTTTTTCTAATTTGGAAAGTCACAGAACGCTATCTTTTCTATCATATTACCAGATGCTACAAATGTAATTAGTATAAACAATATCTTCTCACCAGCTATTGGTATTATGTAAATATTAGTTACTAAAAATGTAAAACATTTCATTTTTATGAGTTTTTACAAATTATTTACTCGAAAACCCCCATCTGAAAACTTTGATAACAGCACAAAATATTGTTTGGTTAATATGTTTGTTATCAGTGCAAACACAGTGGGCAACATTTTTCAGACTTAAGTGTTAAAAAAATTTACAACATTTTGCATATTTCACATCACTGAATAAAATAAGAATGTTGGCAAAACTCACAAACTATTCTGCATCAAATTTTGTGTCTGGTTTGAACATTTTGTTACATACAATGTCAGTGAGGAAGTACAACAGTGAAAGAGTTAGGTGTGTGGACTATGAAAAAAAGACACAAGGTGGTGTTTCAGAAAGTGAAAAGCCCTTCACAGTCGTTTGAAATGTGTCAGAGGTATTGCAGAAACATATTGGTCCTCAAGTAATGGTATTAGCATCACATCCATGTGCAGGAATGCACTCACTACAAGAAGAAATTTAGTGACACCCCACCTGAACAATCATCATCCTAATGTGAAACTGAAGACAGTGTGGATGTTTATATTCATGGGCCTGAAGTTGTAGATGCACTGAATGTTAGTTTTTCTGCTGTAGCCCCTACTACATCCCCCTTAAAGGTCCAGGAAAGATGATAAGCACAAAAAGTAAACAGTGTGTAAAAAGAAAAGTGGAAGAAATTGAAACTAGTTTTAAACAAGCAACATCTTCAAAATTTTGTGAAGTGTATAATGTAGATGCACTTGGTGCAGAACCTGAAGAAAGTGATATGTGCATTGTGATGTGAGGTTTCAAAAACAAAATACTCTTATCTCAGCAACCACCCATACCAAGAAGGTACAGTTACTAACACTGATACCAGGTAACTAATCCAAGCAGCAGGTACAGAAATACATACCCACTTCCACATATTACTTGATTTCAAAAGCTCATAAAATAAAGAATGAGAAAGGTATTTGGGCATGCCCAGATTCTCACTGTGGGGCGTCTGTTGCAAGATGATATGGTTACTGTTGCTCTCTAGTATTACCTAAATGATGACAAAGATTTCAGCAAGCAAAGTCCTGACCAGGCTGATGTTATCTCTGTTAGTAAAAATTGTGAAAATGTTAAGAAGGTAGAAAGATGTCTGACATGGCCAATAAGAGAAGCGTGTCACCTAATGAGAATGGAGAACCTGAATCTAAAAATTGGACTCACAAAATTTTATTCCTTGCAACTAAAATGCCAGACACAGCACGAAATATGCAGCACCAATTTGAAACTTGTTTGTTTCACTGCAATCAGTGCCAATGGAAAGAAGTACGCAGCGATGGACCTGATGCTTTTGTGTGTATGACAAGAGCTGCAAGGTGGTAAATGTTGGTTGCAGGTGTTCGTAATATGTCCTGGTGCTGAACTGATGACTGTTGAAGCACTGCAGCTTTAGGATCCTGACACTGATGTAACCTATGCATTGGTGAAGATAACAGTACAGCCACAGAAGTTCGTTACAGAGGTTAGGCATTGGGCCATGAAAAGAATACCCCATCATATCCGGAGGATTCACTGACGGGCCACAGCAGAAGTAAAATCAACCACATCCCAGAATAGTGACACATTAGTTCAGAATTTCAATTATATAACAGCTAGTTGAACCTTTTATTTTCCAATAATAATCTCTTCCTCAGATATGACTGTGCATCAGGAGTGGTGCACATAGCCATATAAAGCTTCTACACCCCTGGAAATTGATATAAGAACACCGTGAATTCATTGTCCCAGGAAGGGGAAACTTTATTGACACATTCCTGGGGTCAGATACATCACATGATCACACTGACAGAACCACAGCCACATAGACACAGGCAACAGAGCGTGCACAATGTCGGCACTAGTACAGTGTATATCCACCTTTCGCAGCAATGCAGGCTGCTATTCTCCCATGGAGACGATCGTAGAGATGCTGGATGTAGTCCTGTGGAACGGCTTGCCATGCCATTTCCACCTGGCGCCTCAGTTGGACCAGCGTTCGTGCTGGACGTGCAGACCGCGTGAGACGACGCTTCATCCAGTCCCAAACATGCTCAATGGGGGACAGATCCGGAGATCTTGCTGGCCAGGGTAGACCTTCTAGAGCACGTTGGGTGGTACGGGATACATGCGGACGTGCATTGTCCTGTTGAAACAGCAAGTTCCCTTGCCGGTCTAGGAATGGTAGAACGATGGGTTCGATGACGGTTTGGATGTACCGTGCACTATTTAGTGTCCCCTCGACGATCACCAGAGGTGTACGGCCAGTGTAGGAGATCGCTCCCCACACCATGATGCTGGGTGTTGGCCCTGTGTGCCTCGGTCGTATGCAGTCCTGATTGTGGCGCTCACCTGCATGGCACCAAACACGCATACGACCATCATTGGCACCAAGGCAGAAGCGACTCTCATTGCTGAAGACGACACGTCTCCATTCGTCCCTCCATTCACGCCTGTCGCGACACCACTGGAGGCGGGCTGCATGATGTTGGGGCGTGAGCGGAAGACGGCCTAACGGTGTGCGGGACCGTAGCCCAGCTTCATGGAGACGGTTGCGAATGGTCCTCGCCGATACCCCAGGAGCAACAGTGTCCCTAATTTGCTGGGAAGTGGCGGTGCGGTCCCCTACGGCACTGCGTAGGATCCTACGGTCTTGGGGGGCATCCGTGCGTTGCTGCGGTCCGGTCCCAGGTCGACGCGCACGTGCACCTACCGCCGACCACTGGCGACAACATCTATGTACTGTGGAGACCTCACGTCCCACGTGTTCAGCAATTCGGCGGTACGTCCACCCGGCCTCTCGCATGCCCACTATACGCCCTCGCTCAAGGTCCGTCAACTGCACATACGGTTCACGTCCACGCTGTCGCGGCATGCTACCAGTGTTAAAGACTGCGATGGAGCTCCGTATGCCACGGCAAACTGGCTGACACTGACGGCGGCGGTGCACAAATGCTGCGCAGCTAGTGCCATTCGACGGTCAACACCGCGGTTCCTGGTGTGTCCACTGTGTCGTGCGTGTGATCATTGCTTGTACAGCCCTCTCGCAGTGTCCGGAGGGTCTGGTGGGTCTGACACACCATTGTCAATGTGTTCTTTTTTCCATTTGCAGGACTGTAGTTTCATCTCAAGTTTAAAATGGGCCACCTGCATCATATTTGATCACACCATATTTATCAGGTCAATACTAATTAAATACAATTTCATGCACTATCAGATATACTAACTTCAATATTTCAAAGTAATGCGTAGGAAAAAAGTCACAGCCAAAATGTTGCCGGTTGTCAAAGTGTTAATAACCACTTTCAGCTTTTTCAATACTGAAGTTCACGAATTATCACATGTTCAGCTTGGCTATGGAAGTTTAATGGGGAGGAGATGAGAAAACAAATTAGCTATTTTCAACAATGCAGTGGTGATTGTTACATTGTAGGCAATTTTAATTTACGGAAAGTCATGAAGCAGTAAAATGGCGTTAACACTATAATAATTTGTGAATAATACGAAAAGAAAAATTGGTATAAATTTTTTACATCTCATTTTTGTTATAAAATGCTTTCAAACAAAATTAAGAATTGTTTTCCCACTCACTTATGACATCAACTTAAAATCAATGATCAATTTAAACATAAAATTTCTCACGTTTTGCAAAGCCAAGTACTGCCCACTCTGTACGTTCCCTAAGTACTATGACCAGCTGAAATACACGAGTACACAGCGTACAAACTGCCATCAACTAACAATTTTCTTCTTATTGTCCATACTTCCTAACATATAAACTATTTTTTAAGTGCCAAAACGTACTAGAATAAATAAAATGTCTATAAAACGCCAACCTTTACAATGTGTTGTCGTGAAACAGTCTCAATTCCTTCAATCCATAGCATCTGGCCTGCTGAGGAGCACCACAGTCCTGGGTCCATGGATACACTATGAAGATCTACTGCATTATGCCACATAGAAACAGACCTGGCCTGTGGGCAGACCAGTGAGACTAGATTCGATGGGCAGGGCCTGCACATTAGTGGGAACCGAATGGCTTCAGATCGGCAGGCCCGATCCATTACAGTTACCTGCAGAAATGGCCTGCAATCTTGGTCCGTCGTGAAAGTCCACTCTTGTGGCTAGCTATTAATGAGTCACAGACATAATGTTGATGAAAATAATAATGAGGATAGGTAGTAACTCACCATAAAGATGAATGCCAAGCTGCAAACAGGTGCACAGAGATGACAACACTCTCACAAATAAATTTTCAGCCACAGCTTTTGTCCGAAAATGGAAGCACACACTCACTCCCACTATCACTCAGACAGCACACATGCCCACAGTCTCCAGTCCCTGCATCCAGTGTCAATCATATCCAAACAAACGACTCCTCATGCCTCCCTGCCTCTCATCGGCAGCTGCTGGCTAGTGGCAAGAAGTGGTGGCAGCATTGACTGCAAACTGAGGAGAGTGGTAGGAAGGGGAGAAGCAGTAATAATGAGGAAGCAGGGAAGTGGCACACGTACTCAGCTGTCCCCACAGTGACGATGCACGACACCTCAGTGAGCGAACCATTTCATCTACTGAGGCGAAAGTGAGATTTTTCCAGTGGTTTTTTCAAATTTCTCAAAGCGTTTTGATTTCCTGGATATTCTAGAACCTGTGACAAATCTGATCTTACTTAGAATCCACTTCACCAAACTTTTGAAGAAAAGTTTCCACAAAAAATAATGGGTAAAAGTGTCTTTGTCATTCCTGGCACAGACCAGATAGCAGGGAAAGTGTTTCACTTCAAGCCAGCAAGCCTGGCCCTTCTCCCTGGGTGTAGCCACAAAAGGAAAGCCCGTAGTGTTACAAGAAGCAGCACTGAAAGGTATAGTGGCAACTAAAGAGACGGCCTGGTTGAAGCTTAGTGCATCTAATATGCAATGTGTTTGCCCTGATACCACCCAATTCTATCTATGGCTCTCCCGTGGTTGCCACCCAGCCACAGCAAGGGCCATCTGGCACAGCGAGCATTGCCTTCAGTCCTGATGTTCCAGAATGACAAGCAACCACTCTTAGGCATACATGAGAGGTATCAGCTTCTGTATCAGAGGTGTGATCCCTGTGTTGTCAGGGGGCTTAACCAAAAACATAATGATCCCACAAAATTGACTGACTATACAGCATGGAAGGACAACAGTGTCAAGGAAAAGTTGGAAGAGGTGGTAAGGCACACACCACCAAGATGCTAAGTAAAGTGTTCTTCCCCAGATGGCACATACTATGGAGAGAAAATTCAGAAGGGCAGATTCAACCTCAAAAACGCACCAACAACATCAAAAGGAAAGGTGAAAAGAAGAAAGCAAGAGGAACAAAAACTGGGAGCAATGCCAGAAATCAGGAGAAGAGCCAGGCACATGTAAAAAAGGGCACAGAGAGAGGAAAAGGGAATTCAACCGTAGAGGGAAGAAAGGGGCGCAATAGCCCCAGACCCCGTGTGATCATGTATGAACTCTCGAAAGGGTTGTGAGCCACTGGGGTGCTCTGTTATCAGTTTCTCCAAACTACACAGACGGGTGTTATCCTTGCAACACATCCTTAGCTCCAGTACCTATCCTGGCATCAATCGCTGTTATTATCCCCACACCCTCAACCCACAGTTTTTGCTGCCTCTGACCTATGACCTCCTCCCAATTCACATCCCATCACCCTCTTTGTCTGCCGTTCTCTGCCAAAGCACCCACTGATTCCTCCCCCCCCCCCCCCCTTCCTCTTCTAGTCTCTTTTCCCACTCCCTGTCCCCCACAGCCTTTGGGTGCTGTACCTGGCAGCCTCGCCCTACCGCCATCTTGTTCCTACATGCTCCACCAGACAGTGCTCATCCCCCCCCCCCCCTCCCGCAACACCTTGCTTTCCCTCCCCCTTCCTTGCCAAAAGAGTTGCGTTCTAATTGCAGCACCCAGAAATTACGGTCATGTGTGAGGGACGTGTACCTGCTTGTGTGTGTTTTGTTCTCTGAAGAAGGTTATGGACAAAAGCCTAATTTATAGCAGGCTTTTCATTGTGCCTGTCTGTAACTCTATGTGTCATTTTTACATTCAGTAGCAATCTATTATTTTCTCTTTAAAGTTTTACTTTAATCAGTCAGTGTCAAACTGGCAATTTGCATCAATCACAAGTATTGAAACTGAAAAAAAATACATAATAAAGGAAATGTAGCAATTAACAACATTACAATAAACCCAATGCACTCTAAACATATTTAGTTCAAGAAATTTAATTCTCTCTCTGTATTGGGATTTATAAAACATTTTCATTAACAGCATAACTTCAGAGTCATCTGAACTGATATCTATAGTTGAAAAGAACCAACTACGTTATACATATGAAGATGAAAATACAGTATGCAGGTCAAATTTGTGTCTGGAAGAAGCTTGTTAGGAATGTAATAAAACAGTTGGATAAGGCTGAAGGAACCAGCATAGCTTTCACATGATGATATTTAGTACACCTAATTTGTCAGTTATGTGCGTACTTTTTCACAGAAAGAATGAAGACTAGCCTAAAATATAGTTATTAAGTAATTGTAGTCACAAAGCAACTGTGAATAAACCACTATCTACTTATTCAAGCCATTTCAGATCCTATCGCCAATTCTCACAATTCAACCTTGCAAGGTCTTCCAAAATTCCTAAGACCCATTAGCTTATAGGTGTGAAGAAAAATTATATTCAGTTACACTGCGAAACATTTTACATTACCTAATTAACTTTTTCAAAAGCTAGAGGTATTATCTTAAAAATTATGACTGTCTTAATAGCCTTCTCTCATGAAGAGAACAAAATTTGGATTCTGGCACATTTATAAAACCTGAGTCATTACTGTGGTCAGAATGGGATTTTCACTCCGCAGTGTAGTGTGCACTGATATGAAACTTCCTGGTAGATTAAAACTGTGTGCCGGACCGAGACTCGAACTCGGGACCTTTGCCTTTCGCGGGCAAGTGCTCTACCAACTGAGCTACCCAAGCATGACTCACCCACTGTCCTCACAGCTTTACTTCTGCCAGTATCTCGTCTTCTACCTTCCAGACTTCACAGAAGCTCTCCTGCGAACCTTGCAGGACTAGCACTCCTGAAAGAAAGGATATTGCGGAGACATGGCCACCGTTGTTCAAAATTTGTCAGAAGAGCATTCTGGACAACTGAAGCGAATGAATTAGCCACCTATCAAACATTATGAAACATAATTGAGGGATCAGTTCATGATTAACATCTTGCACCGGCAAACTTTCGCTATTATGAACGACTATAGCGATAGCATGGCTCAATATTCCTGCAGGGGACTACTAATGACTTGCTGAGAGCATGCCATGTTGAGTTGCTGCACTATGCCAGGCAAAATGAGGTCTGGCATGATATTAGGAAGTATCTCATGACTAACAATATATGTGCAGTAAAGTTCCTTGTACAAGGCTTCCACAATTAGAATTTAGTGGAGCAATTCCCATTAAATAGCAGCAATTTGACATGAATAATTGCACACCTCACCACTGACTACTGTGTGATCTGCTCATGAAACTTCACACGCACGCTTCAGCTAATCCTGTTTGAATGACAGACCACATACTCTACTATGTGTGTACGTTTTCTCAGTAGGAATAAAGACTAGTGACAATTTTATTCCACAAATTGATTCAACACAATGCAGGTGTTTATGAGTTTTTGCTTGCTTGAAAAATAAAACACCAAAAACAGAGGAGAAAATTTATTATGACTAATTGATAAATTGTGTTCTGTGTATTATTTCAATGAAGCAAAAGAGTTATTTTTGTAACTACACCTATGAACAAAGTGTTGGCATGCAGAGGATTATGAGATTGCTGTTTGAAGTTACTGACCTGTTTTTGCAGACAAATTGTGCTCAATTGTAAGACAGCTTGCTTTCTTTCCTTCCGACAACAATACTATATGCAAGAGCAATATGTATTTCCAAACCGACCAAGGACTATAGATGCTAGGAGTCTTACACAGTCACATTTCTTTACCTCTGCAAAAAATAGACACAAATGCAATTAAACAATACGTATATTTGGAAGAATGGTTCTATGGCTGTGATCACTATGGGACTTAACATCTGAGGTCATCAGTCCCCTAGAACTTGGAACTACTTGAACATAACTAACCTAAGGATATCACACACATCCACGCCTGAGGCAGGATCCAAACCTGCGACCGTAGCGGTTGCGCGGTTCCGACTGAAGCAGCTAGAACCGCTTGGCCACAGCGGACGGCATATATTAGGATAAAATATGAATGCATATGCAACTAAAATGAATTTTGAACACAATTCAGGAAAGGTTGTGCTAACTTAATACGCCAGGTCTTTAGTAAGATATGTAATGAACTACTGGCAACAGGAAATTTTCCAGACAGGTTAAAATATGCCACTGTTGAATCTGTTTATAAGAAAGGTGCCACGAAAAATATAGTCAAATTTCTTAACTGATATCTTTTTCCAAATTATTCAAAAGAATAATGTGCTCAAGAGTAGTCTCACATTTAAATGGAATCAATTCAATTAACACATCACAGATTGGATACCACAATCACTTGTAGGTATGCTGTTTACACATTCGCCCGCCAAATCTTACAAGCCTTAAATAATATAGTAATAAGAGTTGGGACTTGTTTGTGATCTTTGAAAGGCTATTTGGGCTGCATTAAATGCAACTGTGGGGCAACAAGAGTCAAGTAGGCCACAATCAGATACCCAAATTCTTCCCACAGAGCTGAATCTTGTTCCTGTGTACGTCACTGTTCATCTTATCAACCAAGAGAGGGTATAGCAACATCATTTTTGCCCCCTTGCTCAGAACATTCAGCTACTGTATTAATAAAATGAATATTTTTTTTTTATAGCTCCACTTCAAGTACTGCCCCTTGCCCTTCTCCAAGGATATGAAAGTATCTCCCCCAATCCTTGATGAGCCAGAAACTGCTTCGTCCCTCATCACGAGTTGAAGTTACTTCACTATGGCTACAAACTCAAGGTTCTGTAACTGTATTACTATGGTTATACACAAAACACGAGCCGACCGAAGTTGACAACTACTGCCGATAGATAGCCCTTGTTCATCACTTTGTGTATAGACTATAACTAGATAGGATAATATGAATCAAAGTGATGTTTCACGAGTGTGTGGGAAAAGTAAGAATTATTTAATCACACTTTCTTTCTGTAGTTCCTCTGATTACGTAGACACACGATTTGAGGTTGAGAGGGTCGACTGATTTCTGTGTCTTATCACATTTACCCTAATAGATTTTATTATTTGACATTTGGCTTCATTATGTCATTGTTGGACGGCAATTCACTATGGGCCTTTTACGCAAACCATTGAAGCTGGAGGAGCTGATGTGTCACCCTGACAATACAGATGATTTGAAACACTTTTAGAAACTTAAAAACTTCAGGCGAGACACACGGATAGAATGTTTGCTTTGAGATCAAGGACACACCCACCCACACACACAAGAGGGGAAGGGGGAGGGAGAATAAATGTGTTGTGTGTGTTCTTTTGGACAAGCCTGAAAGAACGGATGCCACACATTCATATAATTTACTTGTTTCGATAGGCAATAAATCCACAACCTTTACTTCATGGAGGACACTGATGGGGACTGGAGAGTTGGTGCTAGACGGGAATGTGGGCTGGCTGGGCAGCGTGCATATACAGGGTGTTACAAAAAGGTACGGCCAAACTTTCAGGAAACACTCCTCACACACAAAGAAAGAAAATATGTTATATGGACATGTGTCCGGAAACGCTAACTTTCCATGTTAGAGCTCATTTTATTACTTCACTTCAAATCACATTAATCATGGAATGGAAACACACAGCAACAGAACGTACCAGCGTGACTTCAAACACTTTGTTACAGGACATGTTCAAAATGTCCTCCGTTTGCAAGGATACATGCATCCACTCTCCGTCGCATGGAATCCCTGATGGGCTGATGCAGCCCTGGAGAATGGCATATTGTATCACAGCCGTCCACAATACAAGCACGAAGAGTCTCTACATTTGGTACCGGGGCTGCGTAGACAAGAGCTTTCAAATGCCCCCATAAATGAAAGTCAAGAGGGTTGAGGTCAGGAGAGCGTGGAAGCCATGGAATTGGTCCGCCTCTACCAATCCATCGGTCACCATATCTGTTGTTGGAGCTCAATCGTGCATGAACCACATGTTGTGTCGTACTTGTAAAGGCTCATGTTCTAGCAGCACAAGTATAGTATCCCTAATGAAATCATGATAGTGTGCTCCACTGAGAGTAGGTGGAAGAACATGAGGCCCAATCAAGACATCACCAACAATGCCTGCCCAAATGTTCACAGAAAATCTGTGTTGATGACGTGATTGCACAATTGTGTGCGGATTCTCGTCAGCCCACACATGTTGATTGTGAAAATTTACAATTTGATCACGCTGGAATGAAGCCTCATCCGTAAAGGGAACATTTGCAGTGAAATGAGATTTGACACATTGTTGGATGAACCATTTGCAGAAGTGTACCCGTGGAGGCCAATCAGCTGCTGATAGTGCCTGCACACGCTGTACATGGTATGGAAACAACTGGTTCTCCCGTGGCACTCTCCATACAGTGATGTGGTCAACGTTACCTTGTACAGCAGCAACTTCTCTGACGCTGACATTAGGGTTATCATCAACTGCACAAAGAATTGCCTCATCCATTGCAGGTGTCCTCATTGTTCTAGGTCTTCCCCAGTCGCAAGTCATAGGCTGGAATGTTCCGTGCTCCCTAAGACGCCAATCAATTGCTTCGGACGTCTTCCTGTCGGGACACCTTCGTTCTGGAAATCTGTCTTGATACAAAAGTACCGCGCCATGGCTATTGCCCCATGCTAATCCATACATCAAATGGGCATCTGCCAACTCCGCATTTGTAAACATTGCACTGGCTACAAAACCACGTTCGTGATGAACACTAACCTTTTGATGCTATGCACTGATGGGCTTGATGCTAGTACTGTAGAGCAACGAGTCGCATGTCAACACAAGCATCGAAGTCAACATTACCTTCCTTCAATTGGCCAACTGGTGGTGAATTGAGGAAGTACAGTACATACTGACGAAACTAAAATGAGCTCTAACATGGAAATTAAGTGTTTCCGGACACACGTCCACATAACATCTTTTCTTTATTTGTGTGTGAGAAACGTTTCCTGATGGTTTGGCCGTACCTTTTTGTAACACCATGTATAGTCCATGCATTTCTGACAAAACACCGAAAGGGTGACGCAGTGGTTAATGCAACTGCCTAACAAGTAGGAGATCCTGGGTTTAAGTCCTGGTCTGGCATACATTTTCACTCATTACTGCCGATTACACATACAGTTCCAATGCATTTGATATCATTAGCTACTTCCCTTCCTTTCTCCCCCCCCTCCACCTTCAGTTTACATAAAAAAAGAGACACACATGATGGTTATTTGCACGAGTCTTATATAATCTCACTACTTAAAGTTAAATCTCCAAAACCGCATACTATCGAGGAACAGGTAATTTTGCCTGCCACTGAAGACATATTTAAAAACTTTTCCATATAAAACTGCTTATGATATACTCAAAAGAATTGCGTTGAGCCTTTCCAAAGATGGTGGAATGAGTTATGATACTGAAAGCATCTTGAGTAATGACCCACAAACAACCCGGAAATGACCATTATTGTTCGCATTCTGTTACATACAATGCAATTATCTCTTCATTTTTATCTCTTATTACATCGTGCATTAGTAGTAGTCTCTGTCTTGCGTATGATCCTGTCTACCACCTTTATAAGCTCTCAAGATTTTCAAATCTCGTCCAATGCAGTCCCCAACAATCAGTCTTTCCTTATCATCCATTCCGGTAACCCGCCTCTGACCTGGAGATCCAAGTGACGTTTTTAGACTGTACCCCCTTTCACTAAACCTCTACAGTCCTTTTCCTTCACCTCTATTCCTTCCCATTCAACTCTTCTGCCAGAAGAAGCCACTTGCTTCGAAAGCTTGTGACAGTTAAATGTGCCTACACGCGCCCACTTGGTGAGTGGATTTTTTATGCATCTATTTACATTATATTATCAATAATTGATTATTTTTATTGTATTATGGTTTATGATAGCTTATCCACCTACATACACCATTCCAATGTGTTTCAGTGCACTTCTTGATCATCTTAAAAAATAAATTAAACCACTGATCAAGGGGATTTATGATGAAAACTGATTAAATTGTATCCAAATCAGGGTGTATACGTGAAAAAGGAAAAAAAAAAAAAAAAATCCTGGATTTTTCCCGGTTAAAAGTATATTTCCTCCTGGGTGAAAATACACTTTTTCCGTGTTAAGTGAGAGAATACTTTTCCTCGGAACTGTAAAACTTATCAGTCTTTGGAATGGTTATGGTTTTATGCATGGGCATAGAATTTCCCAGCACTTTAGAAACCAAAACTCAGGGAACCGAACATGTTTTGGGAAGGTGTCTGACGTGCAGCAACATGTACACTGCCCATTTACATGTTACGAAGGTATAAATTCGTATTCCACCAAACACCGCATGTTACTTTCCAAAGCATTGAAATCGTGAGTGCGATGCTCTTTCGTAAGCCAGTCATAGCTCATGTCAGGTGATCTCGCCAACCGATGACAGTGGATATTCAGAACATAGGACACGTGATGTAGTCGGCCAAAAGCAAAATCACTGTTAGCTAACGCGAACACTCAATAGGGAAAGTTAATGGTTTAAATTAATATATTTAGTGTTGCTACTAGAAAGAAAACCTTCCACGTATAATGTTGCCCCTTTTTTGAGCATGTTACACTTTAAGATACATCACACAACTGTGCCAGTAAAATGTCTAAGAACAACATAAATGTTAGATCTTCTGGGCTTGAAATTATTATTAAAAAAAAAAAAAAAAAAAAAAAAAAAAAAAAAAAAAAAAGAGGCATTAGAGGACACTAAGAGCATGGGTATTTCGTGAACGATACTAAACTGCATAATTTGGCTTAAAGTGCACATTCGTATGTCCAGATTCGGATGTAAATATTCTTGGAGTACCAGTACTGTATTATCTCATGTTCAGTTCTTTATTAATGGCATTGTGCCATACGTTCTAGAAGGTGAAAACATTCACCTGAAATGCAGCGAACAGTTGAAACTAAGCAATAGTGTGGAATTAAACAACCTGTTTCAAATAAATTGCCTGGTTCGGCGGAAAAGATTAATAAAAACCAAATTTCTTTTGCATATTGACAGAAATAACTTCATTGTTCTGCAATGCGATTGACTGTCAGAAAGGGGAAATAAAATAAAATCTGAAACTAAGAACATATTTTAGCCTTCGGTAATTATGTCATTCATTTGATATCTCCTGGTCACAGAAATCTGTTTTGTTTTCATTTTGCTACGGTCGCAGGTTCGAATCCTGCCTCGGGCATGGATGTGTGTGATGTCCTTAGGTTAGTTAGGTTTAAGTAGTTCTAAGTTCTAGGGGACTGATGACCACAGCAGTTGAGTCCCATAGCGCTCAGAGCCATTTGAACCATTTTGTTTTCATTTGATGTAAGAGCAATAAACAAAAAGGAAACAGCAAAATCACCAAACGTAAACACGGGTCACGCGAGACTACCCACTTCCCCATTACAACTTAAGACTGCTCTGTAGATCTGCACCGGATCTACGAGGGCAATACTAGATACTTACTAGATACTTTGAGGTAAGACACCAAAAATTTAAAAAATCGACTTTTCAAAAAATGACCATTTTGTAGCGCACATTTTTCTGAAGCCCCCGAAGTAGACAACATTCCATTAGAACTACTGATGGCCTTGGGAGAGCCAATCCTGACAAAACTCTACCATCTGGTGAGCAAGATGTATGAGACAGGCGAAATACCCTCAGACCTCAAGAAGAATATAATAATTCTAATCCCAAAGATAGCAGGTGTTGTCAGATGTGAAAATTACCGAACTATCAGTTTAATAAGTCACAGCTACAAAATACTAACACGAATTCTTTACAGGCGAATGGAAAAACTGGTAGAAACCGACCTCTGGGAAGATCAGTTTGGATTCCGTAGAAATATTGGAACACCTGAGGCAATACTGACCTTACAAATTATCTTACAAGGAAGGTTAAGGAAAGGCAAACCCACGTTTCTAGCATTTGTAGACTTAGAGAAAGCTTTTGACAATGTTGACTGGAATACTCTCTTTCAAATTCTAAAGGTGGGAGGGGTAAAAACCAGGGAGCGAAAGGCTATTTACAATTTGTACAGAAACCAGATGGCAGTTATAAGAGTAGAGGGGTATGAAAGGGAAGCAGTGGTTGGGAAGGGAGTGAGACAGGGTTCTAGCCTCTCCCCGATGTTATTCAATCTATATATTGAGCAAGCAATAAAGGAAACAAAAGAAAAATT
Source organism: Schistocerca gregaria (assembly GCF_023897955.1). Taxonomy (NCBI): domain Eukaryota; kingdom Metazoa; phylum Arthropoda; class Insecta; order Orthoptera; family Acrididae; genus Schistocerca; species Schistocerca gregaria. The sequence continues at coordinate 796,808,544 of NC_064921.1, read as the reverse complement.
CGGAGTAGGCATTAAAATCCATGGAGAACAAATAAAAACTTCAGAGGTTCGCTGATGACATTGTAATTCTGTCAGAGACAGCAAATGACATGGAAGAGCAGTTGCACGGAATGGACAGTATCTTGAAAGGAGGGTATAAGATGAACGTCAACAAAAGCAAAACGAGGATAATGGAATGTAGTCGAATTAAGTCGGGTGATGCTGAGAGAATTAGATTAGGAAATGAGACACTTAAAGTAGTAAAGGAGTTTTGCTATTTGGGGAGCAAAATAACTGATGATGGTCAAAGTAGAGAGGATATAAAATGTAGACTGGCAATGGCAAGGAAAGCGTTTCTGAAGAAGAGAAATTTGTAAACATCGAGTATTGATTTAAGTGTCAGGAAGTCGTTTCGGAAAGTATTTGTATGGAGTGTAGCCATGTATGGAAACAAAACATGGAAGATAAATAATTTAGACATGAAGAGAATAGAAGCTTTCGAAATGTGGTGCTACAGAAGAATGCTGAAGATTAGATGGGTATATCACATAACTAATGAGGAGGTATTGAATAGAATTGGGGAGAAGAGAAGTTTGTGGCACATCTTAACCAGAAGAAGCGACCGGTTGGTAGGACACGTTCTGAGGCATCAAGGGATCACAAATTTAGCATTGGAAGGCAGCGTGGAGGGTAAAAATCATAGAGGGAGACTGAAGACCACATCATCATCTTTCTGAAGAGCATGATACATTAAAACACGTATGTTTGAGGAAATATAAGCCATTGTTTGGTCTTAAATGTGGCGAAGTGCAGTCCCACACCTCTTCACACAGCATTTTATCGCATGTCACTTTATTTCGTTCTGTGGAACTCAAAACGTGTAACATTATGTAATGGGTGCCATCAAACTATATTCAGAGCAGTGGAAATTAAAATTTCTTGAGGTGCCTCTCCTGCTCCCAATCGGCCGGTTTGACAACCTGCCCGTTTTTGAAACACTTACAATAAATACTGGATGGGATTATTTGTAACCGAGAGAACAGTAACTCTTCAAAAAATTTGCACTCTTCATTGTCTGTTAGCTAATAACTTTAGTTTTGTGTGACATAAAATTAAATATAGGATACATAAAACCAGTATAGACCATACACAAGCTAGACTGTACGCATTTCTTCAATCCTTAAGTCCTTGCATTGTTTTTCTCACTAACCTTAGTACAGCTTTACATGGCATGCTTTCCTTTTGGGTAAGAATCTATTAGCTCAAACTTGATCAAATGTTTTGCTGCATGAAAAAATCAAATGTTGTCTAATATTGAAAATGCTGTTAATACGAATAAAACTGAAGACTGGCATGGTTTCTTGATCTGATTACATGTATTTTGTCACGAAATAGGCCTGCCTAATATTGCAGCAATTGTAACACACCGAATAAACTACACTGTTTTGGCACAAATGGTCATTTTTATAACACGACAGAATATAATTAATGGCTATTAGGCCTACTACAAGCAAGAAGTTTCGTGTCAAGAAATAGTTTCACATTTCATGCATATGCTCTAACTTCTGAAGCAGTAGTACGAAATTTTTATATATTTGGAATCCTCATATTCTTCCATATTTTGTGTGATGTCCCCATTTCTTCTCATTTCTCGTTCTTACAATTTTGTCATCACTAATTCTGGGAATATTCCTGCCAGGTTTAAAACTTATTCTCCGGTTAACTTTACTAAACCTGCAACAATCACTGTTTTATGTATCCCGCGTTTTTTCTCTGGTTAGGTGTTATAATGTGTTCGTGTTTTCCGCACTGCTCCCACAATAGAACTTTAGCTGCTGCTAGCCGGGGACTGTACAACTGGCCCTTACCAGTGTAGCATTCTGGTAAAAAAGCAGAAGGTACTACTCATATGTGACTCAACTGCGCATGTGCATGAGCTCGTTAGCAACTGCTAAAATGAATCTACTGTAAGCAGTTTTGACGTCACACTAATCGGATGCAAGGACATCACACACATCCATGCCGGAGGCAGGATTCGAACCTGCGACCGTAGCAGTCACGCAGTCACGCAGACGATAGAGTATAGAACCGCACGGCCACTCCAGCCGGCTTTATTGCTGCAGTATTATTCTGCAGTAGTGAAACACAGTAATATCCTTTGTTAGAGTATTGGTTCTCACCAGTCAAGGTCAATGTCACAAATATTTAACTGAAAACTAAAACAATGAAATATTCCCGGGTTTTTCCTGTATCTCCTGGTTGTATACAGTCTGCAAATATTGAAAAATGATTGAAAAATGTGCTAATAAATCATTTAGCGATTTTCTTCCATTAAAAGCACCCAAGTATTAATTGGACTAGATTTGTGTTTTGTGCTTAAAGTAAATAGTTCAAAACATGAAAGGTGGGGCCTACACAATGCAGAAAAAGTTGAAACGTGGTGTACGAGACAAGATTAGGGAACGTCTAGTATACACCACACTGGACTCCCATGAAAAACGTATTTTAAGGAATTTACAGACAGCGTTCAGACATAGCCTTCATCAGAGGAAGAGAACATACATCATTCATACACAGAAGCAAGCACACCACCTGCAAAAAACCGCCTCATATTTCCAGTCAGTTATTATGGAATAATTTTCTAGAGTAACTCATCACTTTCAGAGAATAGTATTAATTGCACCAACTTCAGCAGTATGAATAATACAGTGTTCATCTGTGATCGTTATATACGTACTTCAAGGAACTGACCCATCACTACACACACGTATTTGGTACTGAAATTTGTCATACATAATCTGTCAAAATTTGATACTAGTAATATCCATATCCACAACCCTAGAGGGGAAAATGACCTTTATTACTCGTTATCAAAGCAATCAGTGGATAATAAAGGAGGTCAATGGGCAACAACAAAAATTTCTGATCACTTGCTCAATAACAAACTGTCTGACAGGCAGCAAAACAAAATTTAAACCTACCCTAAAATCATTTCCCGCTGACAACTAACAGTCCATGGACCACTTCACTTTTTTAACTGGTAGCCTGAAAGTCCACTCATTACAAAGTGTGGTAGTATGAGTAGTGCTAAAATAATGTGTTCATTAATTCTAACACTAATAATGTATATGTATGCTGTAAGCAGACTATTCACATTTCAATAAAACAATGCAAAGAGGATAAACCTAAGTATACCCCTTACATAGGTATGGCTTTTTTTTTTTTTTTTTTTTTTTAAACTCCACACGTAATATCATAGTCATTTGTCCAATTGCCAATTTATTATCTACATGCATACCCTTTCCTTCCAGCAAACCCACTTAACAGTAATTCCTTTAACTCCGACAGCCTTTATTCTTACTTCTTGCACTTTCACCTTTTTTTGTGGCTACGGGGGGAAAGAGGTTGTGCTGTCCCTCTGTTCCTGTTAATCTGTTTCCACTGCTTCTTCCTACTTTTTCACACTTACTCTATCAGAATTTGGCAAGTAGTAAAACAGCCCCGTGCCTCAATATGGACCCTAACCTTAATCTCAGAATCCTTTCAAGTGGACACAGATCTCAAACACACTGAGGTGACTTTAGTCATGGTAACTCCACATGGCATGGACTCTAAGTTGTTGGAAGTGCCCTGCAGAAATACTGATGAGGCACACTGCCTCTACAGCTGTCCATAATTGCCAACGTCTTGCTGGTGCAGGATTTTGTGCACAAACTGACCTCTCAATAGGATTCATGTTGGGCGATATGGGTGGCCAAATCATTCGCTAGAATTGTTCATAATGTTCTTTCAACCAATCACGAACCACTGTGAACCGCTGACATGTTTGCAAATGTGAATGACTATAAATGGTCTCCAAGTAGCCGAACATAAACATTTCCAGTCAATGATCAGTTCAATTTGACCAGAGAACCCAGCCAATTCCATGAAAACACAGCGCACACTATTATGGAGTTACCATCAGCTTACACAGTGCCTTGTTGACAATTTGGGTCTGGCTTAGTGTGATGTGGGTCACACACCGATCTTACCAACTGAAATCTGAACTCATCTGAGCAGGCCATGGTGTTCCAGTCATCTAGGGTCTAACCGATATATCACAAGCCCAGGAGAAGTGCTGCATGCAATGCCGTGCTCTTAGCAAAGGCACCTGTGTTGGTCATCTGCTGTGGTAGCCCATTACCGTCAAATTTCGCCGCACTGTCCTAACAAATGCATTTGTTGTATGTCCTACATTGATTTCTGCTGTTATTTCATACAGTGCTGCTTGCCTATTAGCACTGACAACTCTACGCAAACGCCACTGCTCTGTCGTTAAGCGAAGGCCGGTGAACACTGCATAATACATGGTGAGAAGTGACATCTGAAATTTGGAATTCTCGGCACTTTTTTGACACAGGGCTCTTGGAATATTGAATTCCCTAATGATTTCCAGAATTAAATGTCACCTGCATCTAGCTTCAACAACAATTCTGCATTCACAGTTCTGTTAATTCCAGTCATGCACCAGGAATCTCAATTTGGATACCTTATCACATGAATCACCTGAGTACGAATGACAGCTCCGCCAATACACTGCCCTTATGGTCTCGTGTACACAATACTACTGCAACCTTTTTATATTGCTATCCGATGACTTGACACCTCCCAATGTACAGTCCCTGTAAATTTATACAAATGACTTCCAAAAGAACGACATCCCATTTCTTCCACATATGCCCTTTTAAGTTAAGTTCTCTCCTTTTCGTGAAAACTATACTGACCTGTTGTGATCCTAGTAATGCATCTCTGAATTCATTCTACACCTACTTCATGGAACCTAACCTCTGGAATTGCACCAGAACTAGTCACATTATCTTTAACAGTGTTTCTCTTAAAGATGCTTGTAACTTTCGAAGACCTTTGTTGTAGGTGTTATCTTCTGTTTATTCATATTTAAAGAACTGCCACTCAATACATCTGGCATAGTATCCAAATTATTGTCACACTGCCATTCAATTAACTATCAACACTGTTTTTATGCTGGTTACTGACAATGGTGCTACTGAACATTCTGATGAATTTCTCTCTCTCTCTCTCTCTCTCTCTCTCTCTCTCTCTCTCGTGCGCTCCCACACTGACACAGAGTCCTTGTGAGTCTGTCCTGGAATTTACTTTCATTTTGGATAAATATTGAACACAACGGATGAAAAAAGCCTTGACTGATAAAATTATTATGAAATCTCTCAGATGAGTATCAACTATTTTTTAGGTATTTTGGAGACCTAAGGTGAATTCCACCTGCATTTACTAGTTGCAAAATATCAGAAAAGTACAATTCAGTTCGTTTCACTTCTCCATCCAAACTGACTAAGGCTAAGTCCTACATGGGCGAACGACAGCTTCAGGTAATGACCATATATATATATATATATATATATATATATATATATATATATATATATATATATATATATATATCAGGACTACCTTTTAGTTTGATATTCTGAATTTTAAATATGGTGGACGTGTCACATATTGGGAAAAGTGTAGTTGAAAAAATCATGTTTCATAAATGGTTCAAGTTATCGAAACGAGTTTTTTGCACATGGCAGCAAGCAAAGAGCATGTATTTCGTCTGTGATTGAAACTCTGAGTGGAAACAAAACCACATATAAATTATACAATTGGTTTTCTTCTGAATTTTTGTAACCAAACAAGAGTGAAAAATGAACAATATGGATACCTAGTTGACTACTGTCAAAAATTTTAATTACTTGGAATTAAATAGGCTAATTAAGGAAACTTTCTGAATTGTGGTAACAGTGAAATATTTCATGAGCAGCTGTTGCTAGGTAAGTAAATGAAATGCCAATGAGTCTGTATCTTCAAGGACTAGCTATTTTGCACATAAAAAGGTACAATGGTGTGATTTTTACCTGAAACAAAGGCTTCCTTTGAATCATATGTGAAATGTAGGACATTTTGAGAACAGAACGTGCTAGGAGGGCAAACAAGGTATCAACAAGATCATGCCTGCCAGGGGGGTAGGGGTCTCCACCAAATGTATTGTCTACAGTAACATTTTTAAACCATGTACAGGAAATTAGGTGCATCAAATGTTTCATTATCTCTTACTTTTAGACAAATTACTTCACAGAAGATTTGACCTTTTCTCAAAATCATTTTTTAATCTTATGGAAACTATTTAGATAAACTGAAACATCTGGTTGATCACTGATGAATTATGTTCCCAACGATCAAATTTCAGTATAATTCCGTGGTTGTTCATTGTGTCTTAATAAGACACTGAGAAACCATCCTGGTTGTTGGAAGGCAAAACTGTATTTGTTATGAGCTGTACAACAATAGAAGAAAGAAGCAAATCTTAAGGAAATGATAAGTGTCAATTTTGTTTGTACATCTTATTAGGATTTTTTTTGTGTTACTGATTAAGACTATTATTGCCTTTATTTTGTTGAGCATAGGATAAAATTAGTACACTAAGCATACATCCATATGTTAACTATTGGTTTTTTTTAAATTGGCATAATCTTTAAATATAACAAGGATGTCAACTTTAGGTTTCATAATACAACACGAGTTTTGTACCTTATCTAAAAGCAATTTTATTGCTGTTCATAATATCAGTTTTATTAAGCTATGTCACTTAGAACGCATAAATGACACAGGGTGTCAGCTTTGAGCACTCGTTTCAAAGTGGTGAATTTAGGGGAGCTATCTTATTGTAAATCTTACTTCCTAGTATAAGTGTCCTAAGTAAGTGTTTTCACCCCCTCCCCAGAAACATGTATCCTAAGAAATATCAACAATACTCACAAAGTCTATGAAAGATGCCATTGATTCAGTGAACCATGAAGTGAGCTATTGTTCTGCTTCAAAATAATTTGGGATTCTAAAGGTAACTTCAATGAGCAAACACATTAGAAATGAAAATTGGTTTTGCTACAGCATTTTCAACAGATCAAAAAAATTTGTTTGCAGAATGGGTTATAATGAGGAAAACTGGGTTCCCAATTTCGAAAGAGACATCATTGTATTCTGCTAAAAAGTTGGCTGATGAATTAAAGTGTCTTGTCCCAGTAAAAAATGGAACAAGGAATTTATGCGAAGACACCACACCTTATGCCCAAGGATTTGCCAAAATTTAAGTACAAACCAAAGAAAAGTCACTTGAGATAATATTAAACACTAGTTGGAGGTTCATGGTTATTTTGAGGAGAGGGGGCTAATTTCAGTGCTTGAGCCCTTAGTAGAATTTTTAATGGTTCATGGTGTGGGTTCCTTATGTCAGGTCCTAGTTCATGAACCATGGCAACGTATGAGTGGCCCTGTAAGTGGTCCCGACAGTCGGGATACCAGTTGCTTTGGAATAAGGCTGGGCATATTTGACATATTCTGAGTCGTGGTCACCTTTGTGCTCATACAGCAAAGACTACCTAATACATCAGTTAGTCCCTCAACCGTTAGGGGTAAAACTAAATGGGACTCGGGGCAAGTAAGGCTAGCAACCTGCTTCCCTGGTACTTTAAATATGATGTTGGCAACAATCAGGGCAAAATGCCTTGGACCTTTGGAGGTGACAGAGTCCAACCTCTAACTGACAAATCAGGGACTCCTAAGATACGACTTGGCAAACAAATGATAATGAGATGGGGAGCTATTAATAACAAGGGGGGCTACTCTGGGAAGAAAGTAGAGCTGGCAGAGGCTGCAAGTAAGATGGGGCTGGACGTTTTAGCCGTTAGTGACATTTGGGTAAGGGGTGAGAAAGAAGAGGAAGTGGGAGAATACAAGGGCTACCTGGCAGGAGTCAAAGCAGGAATAGCACAATGGGGTGAAGGGCTTTACATAAGGAAAGAAATGGAACCCAGCGTAGTTGCAATAAGGTATGTAAATGAACGACTAATGTGGATAGATTTGACAGTATCTAGCAAGAAAATTAGGATTGTGTCAGTATACTTGCATTCTGAAGGGACAGATCAAGATAAGATGGATAGTTTTTATGAGGCACTCAGTGATGTAGTTGTTAGAGTAAAGGACAAGGACAGTGTTCTGCTCATGGGTGATTTTAAAGCCAGGATCAGAAATCTAACAGAAAGGTATGAAAAGGTTATGGGTAAATTTGGAGAGGATATGTAGGCCAACAGGAACAGGAAACAACTCTTGGATTTCTGTGCCAGTATGGGCTTAGTAATCACAAACTCCTTTTTTTAAACATGAGAACATTCACCGATATACTTGGGAAGGCGGGGCAACCAGATCTGTCACTGAATATATAATAACAGATCAAGAATTCAGGAAGGCTGTGAGGGACACATGTGTATTCAGGGGATTCTGTGATGACACTGATCATTATTTAATCTGCAGTGAAATTGGGATTGTGAGGCCGAAAAATGCAGGAGGTCAGGTCCATATGTACGAGCATAAGACTGGAGAAACTTCAGGATAAGGAAATCAGGCACAACTACATAACAGTGATCTCAGAAAGGTACCAGCTAGTTGAATGTAGTCAATTACAGTCATTGGAAAAGGAATGGACAAGGTACAGGGACACAGTACTAGAAGTCTTGGAACAGTAGTGTGTAAAGGTGGGATGAAGCAAACAGCTTGGTGGAATGACACAGTCAAAGCAGCCTGTAAAAGGAAAAAGAAGGCGTATCAAAAATGGCTACATACTAGAACTCAGGTAGGCAGAGAAAGTTATGTTGAAGAAAGAAACAAAGCCAAACAGATAACTGCAGCATCCAAGAAGAAATCTTGGGAAGACTTTGGAAACAAGTTGGGAGACTATGGGTCAAGCTGCTGGAAAACCATCCTGGGGTGTAATTAGCAGTCTTCGAAATGGAGGTAAGAAGGAAATGACAAGTATTTTGGACAGGGCAGAAAAACTGCTGGTGAATCCTGTGGATGCCTTGGGCAGATGGAGGGAATATTTTGAAGAGTTGCTCAATGTAGGTGAAAATACGATCAGTAATGTTTCAGATTTCGACGTACAATAGGATAGGAATGACGATGGAAATAGGATCACATTTGAGGAAGTGGAGAAAATGGTCAATAGATTGCAGTGCAATAAAGCAGCTGGGGTGGATGAAATTAAGTCGGAACTTATCAAATACAGTGGAATGTCAGGTCTTAAATGGCTACACAAAGTAATTGAAATGGCCTGCGAGTTGGGACAGGTTCCATCAGACTGGACAAAAGCAGTAATCACACCAATCTTTAAACATGGAAACAGAAAACATTGAAACAACTACAGAGGTATCTCTAATCAGTGTTGTGGGTAAAATCTTCTCAGGTATTGTTGAAAGGAAAGTGCGAGTATTAGTTGAGAACCAATTGGATGAAAATCAGTGTGGGTTTAGGCCTCTTAGAGGTTGTCAGGACCAGATCTTTAGCTTACGGCAAATAATGGAAAAGTGTTACAAGTGGAACAGGGAATTTTATCTATGCTTTATACAGGGTGATTCAAAAAGAATACCACGACTTAAGGAATTTAAAGCTCTGCAACGACAAAAGGCAGAGCTAAGCACTATCTGTCGGCGAATTAAGGGAGCTATGAAGTTTCATTTAGTTGTACATTTGTTCGCTTGAGGCACTGCTGACTAGGCATCAGCGTCAGTTTATGCTAAGATGGAGACCGCTCAACAGAAAGCTTTTTGTGGTATTGAGTACGGCAGAAGTGAATCGACGACAGTTGTTTAGCGTGCATTTCGAATGAAGTATGGTGTTTAACCTCCTGAAAGGTGGTGTATTAAACGTTGGTGTAAACAGTTTACAGAGAATGGGTGTTTGTGCAAAGGGAAAAGTTCTGGACGGCCAAGAACAAGTGATGAAAATGTAGTATGCATCCAGCAAGCATTTGTTCGCAGCCCAGGAAAATCGACTCGCAGAGCTAGCAGAGAGCTGCAAATTCCACAATCAACTGTACAAACGTGTGGTTCCTGAAGAGGGGCAGCAGCCTTTTCAGTAGTTGCAGGGGCAACAGTCTGGATGATTGACTGATCTGGCCTTGCAACATTAACCAAAACGGCCTTGCTGTGCTGGTACTGCGAACGGCTGAAAGCAAGGGGAAACTACAGCCATAATTTTTCCCGAGGACATGCAGCTTTACTGTATGATTAAATGATGATGGCATCCTCTTGGGTAAAATATTCCGGAGGTAAAATAGTCCCCCATTCGGATCTCCGGGCGGGGACTACTCAGGAGGATGTCGTTATCAGGAGAAAGAAAACTGGCGTTCTACGGATCGGAGCGTGGAATGTCAGATCCCTTAATCGGGCAGGTAGGTTAGAAAATTTAAAAAGGGAAATGGATAGGTTAAAGTTAGATATAGTGGGAATTAGTGAAGTTCGGTGGCAGGAGGAACAAGACTTCTTCTGGTCAGGTGACTACAGGGCTATAAACACAAAATCAAATAGGGGTAATGCAGGAGTAGGTTTAATAATGAGTAGGAAAATAGGAATGCGGGTAAGCTACTACAAACAGCATAGTGAACGCATTATTGTGGCCAAGATAGATACGAAGCCCACACCTACTACAGTAGTACAAGTTTATATGCCAACTAGCTCTGCAGATGACGAAGAAATTGAAGAAATGTATGATCAAATAAAAGAAATTATTCAGTTAGTGAAGGGAGACGAAAATTTAATAGTAATGGGTGACTGGAATTCGAGTGTAGGAAAAGGGAGAGAAGGAAACATAGTAGGTGAATATGGATTGGGGCTAAGAAATGAAAGAGGAAGCCGCCTAGTACAATTTTGCACAGAGCACAACTTCATCATAGCTAACACTTGGTTTAAGAATCATGAAAGAAGGTTGTATACGTGGAAGAACCCTGGAGATACTAAAAGGTATCAGATAGATTATATAATGGTAAGACAAAGATTTAGGAACCAGGTTTTAAGTTGTAAGACATTTCCAGGGGCAGATGTGGACTCTGACCACAATCTATTGGTTATGACCTGTAGATTAAAACTGAAGAAACTGCAAAAATGTGGGAAATTAAGGAGATGGGACCTGGATAAACTGAAAGAACCAGAGGTTGTACAGAGTTTCAGAGAGAGCATAAGGGAACAATTGACAGGAATAGGGGAAAGAAATACAGTAGAAGAAGAATGGATAGCTCTGAGGGATGTAGTAGTGAAGGCAGCAGAGGATAAAGTAGGTACAAAGACGAGGGCTGCTAGAAATCCTTGGGTAACACAAGAAATATTGAATTTAATTGATGAAAGGAGAAAATATAAAAATGCAGTAAAAGAAGCAGGCAAAAAGGAATACAAACGTCTCAAAAATGAGATCGAAAGGAAGTGCAAAATGGCTAAACAGGGATGGCTAGAGGACAAATGTAAGGATGTAGAAGCTTACCTCACTAGGGGTAAGATAGATACTGCCTACAGGAAAATTAAAGAGACCTTTGGAGAGAAGAGAACCACGTGTATGAATATCAAGAGCTCAGATGGCAGCCCAGTTCTAAGCAAAGAAGGGAAAGCAGAAAGGTGGAAGGAGTATATAGAAGGTTTATACAAGGGCGATGTACTTGAGGACAATATTATGGAGATAGAAGAGGATGTAGATGAAGACGAAATGGGAGATACGATACTGCGTGAAGAGTTTGACAGAGCACTGAAAGACCTGAGTCGAAACAAGGCCCCCGGAGTAGACAACATTCCATTAGAACTACTGACGGCCTTGGGAGAGCCAGTCATGACAAAACTCTACCAGCTGGTGAGCAAGATGTATGAGACAGGTGAAATACACTCAGACTTCAAGAAGAATATAATAATTCCAATCCCAAATAAAGCAGGTGCTGACAGATGTGAAAATTACCGAACTATCAGTTTAATAAGCCACGGCTGCAAAATACTAACGCGAATTCTTTACAGACGAATGGAAAAACTGGTAGATGCAGACCTCGGGGAGGATCAGTTTGGATTCCGTCGAAATGTTGGAACACGTGAGGCAATACTGACCTTACGACTTATCTTAGAAGAAAGATTAAGAAAAGGCAAACCTACGTTTCTAGCATTTGTAGACTTAGAGAAAGCTTTTGACAATGTTGACTGGAATACTCTTTTTCAAATTCTAAAGGTGGCAGGGGTAAAATACAGGGAGCGAAAGGCTATTTACAATTTGTACAGAAACCAGATGGCAGTAATAAGAGTCGAGGGGCATGAAAGGGAAGCAGTGGTTGGGAAAGGAGTGAGACAGGGTTGTAGCCTCTCCCCGATGTTATTCAATCTGTATATTGAGCAAGCAGTAAAGGAAACAAAAGAAAAATTTGGAGTAGGTATTAAAATTCATGGAGACGAGTAGACAACAACTTTGAGGTTCGCCGATGACATTGTAATTCTGTCAGAGACGGCAAAGGACTTGGAAGAGCAGTTGAACGGAATGGACAGTGTCTTGAAAGGAGGATATAAGATGAACATTAACAAAAGCAAAACGAGGATAATGGAATGTAGTCAAATTAAATCGGGTGATGCTGAGGGAATTAGATTAGGAAATGAGACACTTAAAGTAGTAAAGGAGTTTTGCTATTTAGGAAGTAAAATAACTGATGATGGTCGAAGTAGAGAGGATATAAAATGTAGACTGGCAATGGCAAGGAAAGCATTTCTGAAGAAGAGAAATTTGTTAACATCGAATATAGATTTATGTATCAGGAAGTCGTTTCTGAAAGTATTTGTTTGGAGTGTAGCCATGTATGGAAGTGAAACGTGGACGATAACTAGTTTGGACAAGAAGAGAATAGAAGCTTTCGAAATGTGGTGCTACAGAAGAATACTGAAGATAAGGTGGATAGATCACGTAACTAATGAGGAGGTATTGAATAGGATTGGGGAGAAGAGAAGTTTGTGGCACAGCTTGACTAGAAGAAGGGATCGGTTGGTAGGACATGTTTTGAGGCATCAAGGGATCACAAATTTAGCATTGGAGGGCAGCGTGGAGGGTAAAAATCGTAGAGGGAGACCAAGAAATGAATACACTAAGCAGATTCAGAAGGATGTAGGTTGCAGAAGGTACTGGGAGATGAAGCAGCTTGCACAGGATAGAGTAGCATGGAGAGCTGCATCAAACCAGTCTCAGGACTGAAGACAACAACAACAACAACAACAACAACAACCAACAACAACAACAACAACAACAAACAACAACAACAACAAACAACAACTGTACGGAGAGTCCTACGAAAAAGGTTAGTTATGAAACCTTATCGTCTGAAATTGGTTCAAACACTGTCTGCAGCTGATAAGATTAAAAGAATCGATTTCTGTGATTTTGTCCTTGCTCAAATGGAAACAGATGAATCTTTCGTTTCAAAGATTGTGTTTAGTGACGAAGCAACTTTCCACACTAACGGGAAAGTCAACCGTAACAATGTCAGTATATGGGGCACTGAGAAACCGCGGGAAACAAGTCAGTATGAATGTGACTCGCCTAAGGTGAACGTTTTCTGTGCCATTTCAGCCAATAAAGTTTTTGGTCCCTTTTTTTCGAAGGTGCTACTGTAACTGGACTACAGTATCTGGAGATGTTAGAGAATTGGCTGTTCCCTCAGCTCGAGCAAGAAGCACAACCATTCATATTTCAGCAGGATGGAGCGCCACCACATTGGCGCTTATCTGTCCGTAACTACCTGAACGTCAACTACCCGAGGCGATGGATCGCCAGGCAGCCCGTGACAGGGCACTTCATCGCTGGCCTCCTAGAAGCCCTGATCTTACCCCCCGCGATTTTTCCTTATGGGGGTATGTTAAGGATATGGGGTTTCGGCCACCTCTCCCAGCCACCATTGATGATATGAAATGAGAAATAACAGCAGCTATCCAAACTGTTACGCCCGATATGCTGCAGAGAGTGTGGAACGAGTTGGAGTATCGGGTTGATATTGCTCGAGTGTCTAGAGGGGGCCATATTGAACATCTCTGAACTTGTTTTTGAGTGAAAAAAACCTTTTTAAATACTATTTGAAATGATGTATAACAGAAGGTTATATTATGTTTCTTTCATTAAATACATTTTTAAAGTTGTGGTATTCTTTTTGAATCACCCTGTAGATCTAGAAAAAGCGTATGACCGGGTTCCTAGGAGGAACTTATTGTCTGTTCTACGAGATTATGGAATAGGAGGCAAACTTTTGCAAGCAATTAAAGGTCTTTACATGGATAGGCAGGCAGCAGTTAAGAGCCGACGGTAAATTGAGTTCTTGGTTCAGAGTAGTTTCAGGGGTAAGACAAGGCTGCAACCTGTCTCCACTGTTGTTCATACTATTTATGGATCATGTGTTGAAAACAATAGACTGGCTGGGTGAGATTAAGAAGTGTGAACACAAAATAAGCAGTCTTGCATATGCGGAAGACTTAGTTGTGATGGCAGATTCGATTGAAAGTTTGCCAAGTAATATTTCAGAGCTAGATCAGAAATGTAAGGACTACGGTATGTAGATTAGCATCTCCAAAACTTAAGTAATGTCAGTGTGAAAGAAATATAAACAGATTGAGTGCCAAATAGGAGGAACAAAGTAAGAACAGGTGGACGGTTTCAAGTACTTAGGATGCATATTCTCACAGGATGGCAACATAGTGAAGGAACTGGAACCGAGGTGTAGCAAAGCTAATGTAGTGAGCGCTCAGCTACGATCTACTCTCTTCTGCAAGAAGGAAGTCAGTACCAACACTAAGGTATCTGTGCACCGTTCAATCTTTCGAGCAACTTTGTTGTATGTGAGTGATAGCTGGATGGATTCAGGTTACCTTATCAACAAGGTTGAGGTTACGGATATGAAAGTAGCTACGATGATTGCAGGTACTAGTAGATGGGAACAATAGCAGGAGGTGTCCACAATGATGAAATCAAAGAAAAACTGAGAATGAACTCTATAGATGTAGCAGTTAGGGCGAACAGGCTTAGATGGTGGGGTCATGTTACACGCATGGGAGAGGCAAGGTTACTCAAGAGACTCATGGGTTCAGCAGTAGAGGGTAGGAGGAGTCGGGGCAGACCAAGGAGAAGGTACCTGGATTCAGTTAAGAATGATTTTGAAGTAATAGGCTTATCATGAGAAGAGGCACCAATGTTAGCACTGAATAGGGGATCATGGCGGAATTTTACAAGGAGGACTATGCTCCAGACTGAATTAGATTAGATTAATACTTGTTCCATAGATCATGAATACGACACTTCGTAATGATGTGGAACGTGTCAGGTTAATAAAAGATGTCTGTACAAGAAATTACATTACACAAAATATTGCATGACACTAATGATTAAGGTTTTTTTTGCTGAAAGTCATAATCAGTTGTAATTGGTGATGATGAAACTACTACTTTCCTCAATCCAAAAGGCAGAATGGTTCCGGCTAACGAGGAAGCAAGGCAGTATATCAAGAGGCTGCAAATGATGAAACGGAGAACATTGTAACACTCATTATGGAAAAAGCTGTTGTGAAACCTGTTCTGTCAATGACTGTACATAGGTAAATACAGTAGTTTTACTTGTTTGTTAATTTTTGTATCTACATTCTCTAGCAAGCCTAGTTTACACTCTAACATTTTCTTTCTGGTACCTCAGAATATCAGCTACAATGGTAACAGCAATGCTAAAGGAATAGGCCGTTGGGCATTCAGAAAGTGTGTGAATGAACAATGGAAACTTCTATGAATACACTGTCAACATTCTTCAGTTCCCAGCTGTTCTGTTTCTAGATGGTCACACATCACAAGTCATTGCCCCTGAGTCAAAGAGAATGAAATGGTGGCTATATATCCAAATACACACACATTTTGCAGCCTATGGATGTTGTGTTGTACAGAGTTTCAGGGAGAGCATAAGGGAACAATTGACGGGAATGGGGGAAAGAAATACAACAGAACAAGAATGGGTAGCTTTGAGGGATGAAGTAGTGACGGCAGCAGAGTATCAAGTAGGTAAAAAGACGAGGGCTAGTAGAAATCCTTGGGTAACAGAAGAAATATTGAATTTAATTGATGAAAGGAGAAAATATAAAAATGCAGATTTTTACCCTCTATGCTGCCCTATAATACTAAATTGGTGATCCCTTGATGCCTCAGAACATGTCCTACCAACCGATCCCTTCTTCTGCCCAAGTTGTGCTACAAACTTCTCTTCTCCCCAGTCCTATTCAATACTGCCTCATTAGTTATGTGATCTACCCATCTAATCTTCAGCATTCTTCTGTAGCACCACATTTCGAAAGCTTCTATTCTCTTCTTTTCCAAACTATTTATCATCCATGTTTCACTTCCATACATGGCTACACTCCACACAAATACTTTCCGAAACGACTTCCTGACACTTCAATCTATACTCGATGTTTACAATTTGCCAGTCTACATTTTATATCCTGTACTTTGATCGTCATCAGTTATTTTGCTCCCCAAATAGCAAAACTCCTTTACTACTTTAAGTGTCTCATTTCCTAATCTAATTCCCTCAGCATCACCCGATTTAATTTGACTACATTCCATTATCCTCGTTTTGCTTTTGTTGATGATCATCTTATATCCTCCTTTTAAGACACTATCCATTCCGTTCAAATGCTCTTCCAAGTCCTTTGCTGTCTCTGACAGAATTACGATGTCATCGGCGATCCTCAACATTTTTATTTCTTCTCCATGGATTTTAATACCTACTCCGAATTTTTCTTTTGTTTCCTTCACTGCTTGCTCAATATACAGATTGAATAACATAGGGGAGAGGCTACAACCCTGTCTCACTCCCTTCCCAACCACTGCTTCCCTTTCATGTCCCTCAACTCTTGTAACTGCCATCTGGTTTCTGTACAAATTGTAAATAGCCTCTCGCTCCCTATATTTTACCCGACACCTTCAGAATTTGAAATAGAGTATTCCAGTCAACATTGTCAAAAGCTTTCTCTAAGTCTACAAATGCTAGAAACGTAGGTTTGCCCTTCCTTAATCTAGCTTCTAAGATAAGTCGTAGGGTCAGTATTGCCTCACGTGTTCCAACATTTCGACGGAATCCAAACTGATCTTCCTCGAGGTCGGCTTCTACTAGTTTTTCCATTCGTCTGTAAAGAATTCGTGTTAGTATTTTGCAGCTGAGACTTATTAAACTGATAGTTCGGTAATTTTCACATCTGTCAACACCTGCTTTCTTTGGGATTGGAATTATTATATTCTTCTTGAAGTCTGAGGGTATTTCGCCTGTCTCATACATCTTGCTCACCAGATGGTAGAATTTTGTCAGGACTGGCTCTCCCAAGGCCGTCAGTAGTTCCAATGGAATGTTGTCTACTCCGGGGGCCTTGTTTCGACTCAGGTCTTTCAGTGCTCTGTCAAACTCTTCACGTAGTATCGTATCTCCCATTTCATCATCATCTACGTCCTCTTCCATTTCCATAATATTGTCCTGAAGTACATCGCTCTTGTATGGACCCTCTATATACTCCTTCCACCTTTCTGCTTTCCCTTCTTTGCTTAGAACTGGGTTTCCATCTGAGCTCTTAATATTCATACAAGTGGTCCTCTTATCTCCAAAAGTGTCTCTAATTTTCCTGTAGGCAGTATCTATCGGAATGGTATCGGGGTAGGTTTAAAAATCCACGGAGAAGAAATAAGAACTTTGTAGTTCACCAATGGCATTGTAATTCTGTCAGAAACAGCAAAGGACCTGAAAGAGCAGCTGAACAGAATGGACATGGTCTTGAAAGGAGGATGTGAGATCAACATCAATAAAAGCAAAACGAGAATAATGGAATGTAGTCGAATTAAGTCGGGTGATGCTGAGGGAATTGGATTAGGAAATGAGACACTTAAAGTAGTAAAGGAGTTTTGCTATTTGGGGAGCAAAATAACTGATGATGTTCGAAGTAGAGAAGATATAAAATGTAGACTGGCAATGGCAATGAAAGCATTTTTGAAGAAGAGAAATTTTGATGTAGACTGGCAATGGCAATGAAAGCATTTTTGAAGAAGAGAAATTTTGTTAACATTGTGTATAGATTTAAGTGTCAGGAAGTCTTTTCTGAAAGTATTTGTATGGAGAGTAGTCATGTATGGAAACAAAACATGGAAGATAAATAATTTAGACAAGAAGAGAATAGAAGCTTTCGAAATGTGGTGCTACAGAAGAATGCTGAAGATTATGTGGGTAGATCATATAACTAATGAGGAGGTATTGAATAGAATTGGAGAGAAGAGGAGTTTGTGGCACAACTTGACCAGAAGAAGGGACCGGTTGGTAGGACATATCATAGAGGGAGACGAAGAGATGAATACACTAAGCAGATTCAGAAGGATGCAGGCTGCAGTAGGTACTGGGAGATGAAGCAGCTTGCACAAGATAGAGTAGCATGGAGAGCTGCATCAAACCAGTCTCTGGACTGAAGACAACAACAACAACAACAACGGATGTTGCTGTGTGTCGTACTCAGAGTATCGTGGAAGCAAAATACGTAAGAATGACACAGGGTGAACAGACACTTAAACAGAACCTTGCCCACGTGCTAAGTTTGTTTCTCAATGGTATAACACAATGATTTCCATAAATGTGGATTATTTCCCTGGAATGCAGAAGCTGTTTTAATTGCAGAAATAGATATTCCTGTGTTACAAGTGGCAACAGCAATCCCAGAGATGCAGTTGAGGAACTATGTAACTTGGCTTGAAGATCACATTGGACCTGAGAGATTAAAAATTTGTGAGAAATAAAGTAAGACTGGGCATGTCGAGCAAAACATTTGTCCCTTTAGAACCTCTGGAAGGAAGTAAATTGAGAAGTTAGATATGTTATGCCTCAGCAAGCAATCTCACCAGCAACATCACCTGCACCACAGGATGCTTTGCTGTACTTGCCACAGTTTCTATCACTAGAATACCTCTCTCAACTTTAAAAAGTGGCAAAAATATCACAATCAGCTAGAACATAACACCACAAAAAGCTGTAATGAAACAGAACAGTCCATTAGGGCAGGTTTTGTACCATCACCCTTTATAAGAACTTTGCTTTGGCCTAGTAACACTGCTTCAACTAAAAATCCCAGCTGTTATGTCTCCTTAACTGACAGACTACTTCCAGAAAAAGAAAACTACAAATGGAGGAAGAAGGACAAAAAAGGCAAGACAGAACAAGAAAATTATTCAAAAAAACAAAGAGGGAAGTAAAACTAGCCAAGAAATGGCAAAGGGAATTGGTGGTGTGCAATTCGGAAACATCAGATGAAAGTGAAGTTCCATTAATGGGTAGTTACTCAGGGTTGTATGAAGAAGACTCTCATGAAATGGCATTAGAAACTATCAGTGAAAAGAATAAGAAAAATCATTTAATCATTTCAAAATTTGTTGGAGGGAAACAAAATTCACCAGTCTTCAATTACCTTTGTGGTGTTCATGAGGTTTCAGAAGATCTCATAAAAGTAATGGGCTTAGGAAGCTTTTAGCTAATGAAACATTTTATTTCACACGATCAAATAATATGTCATAGATAGGCCTGAACTGTCAGTGATGGGGAAAAAGGATCAAATGTGTTTTCAAAAAAGCTTTAAATGTGAAAGGACAGTAGGTCTAACACATTTTTCTGACATTCTTATGTAACCATCAATTTTCAATAGTAAGCTCCTTGCTTATTTTCAGATGCTTTTACTGACCTGTTTAAAAACAATTTTGTAAGGAACATTAATTGCTAAGCACTTCATTTAAATGCAATGAAAATATTGCAGCTTATCTTAAATATTAATTTTAAAAAATGTGACTAGTATTGCAGTTTTTATCACCCTTGTCTAATTTTGTAGATATAGTCATCTAGATGTGAAAAAAATTAGGGACACATCCATTTTTCTAGGGATTTCAGGTGAAATTTGAGATAAGTTTCTGAAAATAATTTAAGAACCCACAGTTACTTAACAGAGGGCTGTAATATTATAAGGTAGAAAAAAATTCTCTGACCACCAGAGGTAACAGATTTTTCCATATCCCTATAAGTACCATGTGGGTCATTTCTAGTTCACAGTAGAAAACCACCATTTTATTGATATTTTGGGTGTGATCATGTTAACAGAACATCCAGGAAGATTCTAATGTGTAACCTAAGTACAATTTGGTCTCTAAAATGAACAGTAATGTCAAAAACATTTTCAGAAATAATTTTTTTTAATTTAAATTTTATGGAAGAAATTCCTCAGTATTTCATCAAACATTATTAAAACAATGAAATCGAACAATGTCACACAGCTTTTCCTTTATAAAAAGATTGAAACAAGAGTCATAACATTAAGGAGTACTAATAGTATTTTTACTTCTACTGACAAATAAGGTAAGTACCGAGCATTTGTAACAGATTCTAAAATGGAGCATGTGACTAAAATGCTCTGCATCTTTTCTTCCTTATTGCTTTCAAGGAACAAAAACATAAAAACAATTTCTATCTAGGCTTATAGATAATTGGAATTATTTAGGTACAAAGGAGTGGAAAACATTATCTAAGGTGGGATGGGCTCACAGTTTAAACATTCGACAAATTTTGGTTTGGCAGCATTTGCACATGGACTTGTTGCACTTTAAACATAACATTTTATTGTAGTTTTTATCTTTGCAGGAAACCTGAATCTGTTCTAATGGTTCTGAGCTCTATGGGACTTAACATCTGAGGTCATCAGTCTCCTCCTGAATCTGTCAACAAGCTGATCTGCTACTATGAGAGTGAAGTCTTGCCATGAAATCTTCTCAGAGGTAAGTAACTTAACAACTGGGTGAATGTTGATAATGGCAAGAAATGCACAGGCCACAGGTGGCTGACAGTTCCAACACTGTACAGTCTCGTCAACTATACCAACTCCAAACACACTTTCATTATGAAACTTTACACTTTCTTGAAGTTTCCTCTTTGTATTCTCATTGGCCTGTCATCCAGCATTCATGTAACTCATAATAAGGACTTCTATTTGGTTTGAATATCTGACTATTTTTATTCAAGCTCTAGATTAAGTGTTAGGAAGAGAATAGGCACTATTTACATATGTTGTTGATAGTCTGTTAGTGTCTAAACATTGAGAGAACATTGTACGCTGTTAACTAGAACCACACAAAAGTTTTGTGAAGAAGGTATTATAATTGATCTAGCAGAACTTCATTTTGGTAGGGAAGAGATTAAGTTTTTGTGCCATTTAGTGGGGTGGGGTGGGGTGGGGGTAGTGGTATAAAGGCAGACCCCAACAGTGTAAGAGCTATAAGATTCTCCAGAACCACAGAATGTTAAGCAATTACATTCATTCCCAGGAGGAACTGCATTTGCAAATATTAGTTTAAGCAAACACTACAGGAATTATACAGCCACACACAAATAATTGTGTGCCACTGTCTGGAGCACAGACAAATATCTTAATTTGGGTTTGGAACTAGTTATATATGTATACACACTGACCAAGCATTGTCCTTTCTCGTGGAGAGCAGACTGCTGTATTATCACTTGAAGTGGGTGCTATTTCAACAGCAATTTCCACTAGGGATTAACTACGTAAAAGGATCGGAGAACCATGTACCCAATGCAACGCATATCCAGATTACCATTCGGTATGAACAATGTGAAATATATTAAGGACCCTTGGGTGATGTTCACAATTTCTTAGGTATTAATGAGGTATATAGTCAAGCAAGGTATAAGAGATGATGACTATTTCAGTGAGAAGCATCAACAGTGTAAAGAGGGCTCTCTGGTACCACCGGAACAACTTTCATTGATTACAATAATATTTAATTTTAGAAAGTGCACTTACATACCGCACCTTGGACATTACGCATACATCATTGTGCCGAGGATGAATTAATAATGTTCATATACAACGGTTAAACTAACGTATGAATAAATTTTATTCATCTAAGACTCTTAGTCCAAAAGTAATTAAACTATCACAAAATTAAAACATATCTCAAAAGGTTACAGAAGATAATAGTGCTATATAAACTATAAGCAGTATATCCTATTGTACCAAAGGGTTACATGATCTTACAATAGCTGACTTTCTTTTTTTTTTTTTTGACCAACTACCTAATGGTAGAAGGGGTGTGACATTTTAATGCTTGTAGAATGTTGGTCGAAATATTTAACACTTTCCCAAGTCAAGCAAGCTAATACAACCACAGTAGTTAATTGTTGGGTACGTCATATTCTATCACTATTATCCAAAGGGAAGCTTCCACTCACCATACAGCAGAGATGCCGAGTAGCAGACAGGCACAAAGGAAAGACAGTCACAAATTAGCTTTTGGACAATATGGCCTTCGTCCAAAAATAGGTAGCGCGTGCGTGCGTGCGGACACGCACATGGGGTTTCACTGTAGTATCTTTTTTTGAAGGCAAGAATATAATACTCGAAGTTGCTATGCAGATAACCGGAATGATCAGGTATGTAATCTGTTTCCTACAGAAAAGATACACACATGTATCCTGTGTGTGATTTTCAATTTTTTATGAGGAACAACACAGTAGGGGAGGGTTTCTATTTGTTTTGTATGTTCTGTTCTTTGTAGGTAGTTGAGACAGTAAACACATCGACTTCTGATTTTTTTCCCCTTTTTTCTTCTGCACACTTACAATCAGATTTGTTAAGGTCTGAGACTGAAGTCCGTTCAATACAGAATACCAGACACTTTCTTCCTCCACCACAAGAAGAACGTTAGGAAAAGCATGAATTCTTAGGGGTGGGGTAGTGGTAGTTGTGATGGTGGTGGTAGTAGGCGCTCTGTCTTTTGGGGCTACCTTCTTTCTGATGAAGGTAACAGGTGAAATACTAAGCGTGCAGGGCAACTGTCTGAAACATGACACGCTAACATGAAGTGTAATGAGCAGAAGACAGCAGTGCCATCTAGTGAGAAATTGATAAATTGATAACGCAGATGCGCATCAATAAAACAATATTGTTCTTTCAGCTTTCAATAGGGAGAAAGTGCTACGCAAGGAATAGAAATAGCAGACACGAAAATTATGTAATAAGGAGTGTTTGAAAAATAACTCCCAGGTTTTAAGTATAAATTTAATAGGGAAAGCAATGAAAATTACATCAGTGAGTATGTGCATCAAGTTTTGTTAGATGTTAAGAGACGTCAACATGGGGTCCATTTGTTGCCCTGCACACATCGAGACAATATTCCACTTCTTGCCACATGTACACCAACATTTCAGGTGCAACTGTCCCAACCTCTGCAACAATTCTTTCCCGAAAATGATTGACATCTCTAGTCTTTTCACTGTACACATTTATTATGTGGCCCGAAAACAAAAGTGTGAAGAGCCACAAGCACATTGTTACTTTAATGAGATGGGGCACAATCTTGTTGGAAAAACAGAATTCCCTTTTCCACCTCAATATCATCCACTTGGGGAAAAATGAAACGACCAATCACACGATCTTCCATCAAACCACACTAGAAATTAACTTTGGGAGAGTCATGTTGATGCTGAGTAACTCAAGTTTTCACAAGCCAAATTACACACTGTTTTCTGCTGCAGAGTACACATAGTTGCTCTCCACAGCACTGGGCTCAACTGAACTCAACAGGGGGGTGGGGGGGGGGGGGTGGAGGCACTGGTTCCGTCTCAAGGTCAAGCAGACCTGCCAACTGCAGGGGAGCCAAACTTGGAGAGTTGATGAATCAAACATCACAAACTAGAATAATAGTGCACTACAGATGCTAAGACACATTTAAACTAGATAGTTCTTTTTCAAACACACTGCATGTAAGTAACACAATACTGTATCAGTCTCAGAAGACATGATCACCCAGGTATACATTAGGATATCAGCAATTTATAAAATAAGTGAAAATGGAGGGGAGAAAGAGGAAAGAGTTACCGCGACTACCCTAGCTGATTTTACCATGAAGATAAAATCCATAGACTCTTCAAGGGATTAAAACGGCAATTTCAGCCCTTGCTTTGTATACCTTGTGCAATGTTAATGATGAAGTGAGCTGTTGGTGTTGGCTAAGAATAATTTTAAATACAAACATAGTAGTGGATCTAAACACCCTGAGAAAAGTAAAATTAAAGTGGAAATATTGTTAACCAAAGCTATATGTTAATGCAGATGTCTTTTGATGCACAAACAAGCATGTAGTTAAAAGCAACTCTGAACAGGCAGTACGATGCAGTATGCTTTGAAACTGGGTAAAGACAATTCATAAATGAAGCAAATACTTCCTGTCGGTATGCAAGAAATGAAACTGAGGTACCGTGCACACAAATTTTATATGGTGAATTGTCAACTGCTCTAGGTAATTGAGCGAGTTGAAATAGACAGGTAGACTTATGAGGGCCTGTCTTACACCTAAGATCAGGTGCAGTCAAAAAAGAAATAGCCATACCATATTTTCTGTACAGGAATATGAGGATAGTTGTACATTATAGATGGCAAGTTCTTTGATTAGGTGAATCCACAGAGAGATACCTGAACTTTTTAGGGTATGGAGTGAACAGGGGACGTTTTCATCTGAAAGAACAAATGGTTAGAAAGTGTCTTCTCACAGAAATAGTTGTGCTCAGTTGGAAAGGTCAAGTTGTGTGACAAATGGTAACTCTGTCGAAACAGATATCCAAACTAGTTAGGAGCAAACCAATGTGTGGTAATCTGCTTATATTTTCAACTCAGATTTGGATGGTATAAAATTAAGGATACTGGTAATCACGGTTAATTACTACACAATTCTTCCATGCTAACTATTGAGACCAAGTAAATGATCATGCATGAACATTTGAAGAAAACATTCCATATATTGAAAATAAATGAAATGGATAACAAATTGTTACATGGTATCACATAGATTACATATAATTGTTAAGTATGCATTAAAGGAGTTTAGATAGTAATGTGTGTTATAAACATTTTATGCAGTGTTGAAAATCCACTGCGTGCCTAGATCTGTCATCTATGCACATGGTGTGTATACAGTAACGTAACATACTAGGGGGCGAGGCTTGGCAAGGTGAGTGCATTAGCACTTGCTTGATGTCGACACTTATGCCTTGGTGATGCCCCTTGAAGGTGCCTAACATCTAGAAAAAGTGTGTGTAAAATACTACAATGTAAACACTCAAGACAAATGAAGATTGTAAATCGTATAAGACTTCTACCTATGAATGCTTATGATCTACACCTAAATATTCCTCTTGGGTAGTATACATATTAAGTCCAGTCACCCTGAGACCTGTAGCATACACAAGGACTGGCAGTGAAATTTTTGTTCTCACACCACCAACTAGGGTTAGATGCAAGTACAAGAGAACTGGCAGATACACTAAGAACACCCAGAGAATGTGGATAATGCCAAAAATTAAGTTTCAGAGGGAATGATTGCTTCTCTGATCTATATGGAACCATGTTATGGGGGACTTGGCCGCATGCTTTCACTATCACATCCTATGATTTGTTTTGGACTGATACACTATTTTGGAATCTGGCAGTTTTTAATCCATAACATACTACCTTTTAACAGTGTTTTGTTTTGGCAGGCAACGAATGGTGGGAAAAAAGATATGGAGTTTTTCCACTTTAATGTTTTGATCACATTTCACCTGAAGATGTGGCTTTTAGCACCCCAAACCAGTAGGGTACAGTAATGAAGGACCAAATACAGGTAAATACCCAAGATGAATTCTATTAGTTGAACTTTTCGGACTATTCTTATATCTGAGAAAATTCTGTACACTGAGTTTCATTAACAGTTTGCAGGGGGATACAGTCAGATGCAAACTGCCTGTTGCCCTTCATCCATAATTCGCATGATATCTTGTGAGAAAAGAGCAAGCTGAGTCGTGCACGAGTGATGCTTTGTATATCTGTATTTATTTCTTGATAAACACTTCACCCCCTCAAGGAAATTCATTAGACAGGGTGTACATAAAGTTTGGTAACACTTTCAATTTTTTATTGCACAAGAACTAAACACTGTACAGACATCATACATATTGCATACACAAAAAAAAATTATATGTGAACCGTGAGTGACCCAGCAGACATCAATATGGTAATCCAATTCTTGCCGTACTCATCCCAGCATGGCATCGCCGACCGTGGCAGTTGCTTCCCATATTCTTTCCCAGAGCTCTGCTACATTACGTGGTAGAGGCAGTACACATACCGCATCTTTAATGTGTTCCCACAGAAAAAGAGTCACACGGAGTGAGGTCTGGTGATCACGAAGGCCATGTTATGGAACATCTGTCCCCTTCTGTAGCACAGTCAATCCACTGATGCGGCAGCTCCATGTTCAGGTACAGACGAACATCACGACGAAAATGGGGTGGAGCCCCATTCTGCTGAAGGATGAGAGAAGAGTCCAACTGAATTTGAGGCATCAGCCATCACTGCAACATGTTCAAGTAGGAATATTCAGTGAATGCTCTCTGCGAAGAAAAATGGTCCATACAGATTTCGACACGACAAGGTACAAGAAGTATTTACCTTTGGGGAATCACACTCAAATCTGATGCATTTGTGTGGATGCTTTGTACCCCAGATTCAACAACTAAGCCTGTTCACTTTCCCATTAGTGTGAAAGTCGCTTTGTCATTAAAAATTTAAATGATCAACAATGCCATCCCCATCCTCTCAATTGCTGCAGCTGCGAACAAAACTCAAAACACTTATCTTTTTTGTTGTCATCAAGTTTGTCGCAGGACTTTCCACACTGTCATTGGAGCCATTTTGAGTTCACGGGATGCATGACGTACCAATTTCTTTGGACTCCTTATGAATATCTCTCATATGCGAACCCCATTCACTTCACTCGCACTGGGACGTCCACTTCTGGGCCTAAACAAAAAATCATAAGGAATTTGTTGTGCCAGTGGTAAATGGCCTTCCTTGTTGGTGGCTTCTTACCAGACTTGGTTCTAAATGTAGGTTGAACAACTGTAGCACACTTTTTGTCTAACTCCAACACACAGAAAGCTCGCTCCACACCTGAACTCACCAGGTTTGCGACTAGTGCTGACTATGGCAAATTACCGGCTTGCTTCACACCTGAACTCGCCATGTTTGTGACAAGCACTGACTATGGCAAATTACCAATCCACGCTGTGGTAGTACACGTGAAAAAACTTCCAGGGTTTCTCTTCAAAATTACGTGTGTGTGATATCTGTACAATGTTTGGTTCTTGTGCAATAAATAATTGAAAAGTGTTCCCACACTTTATGTATACCCTGTACTTGAGTGTAAGAGTTATACTCAAGAATTCTACAGGAAATTCATGTTAAGGCTGTTGGCCTGTAATTTTTAGAGTCCAGTTCTTTTTTACCCTTCTTAGCTACTGGAGTCATCTGTACTTTTTTCCAGTTGTTTGGGACCTTCTGCTGAGCGAGAGATTCACAATAAAAGCAAGCCAAATCTGGCACGAATGCCAAGCAATACTCCGTGTAAAATCAAACTGGGCTTCCTCAACGTATTTCCAACTCTTTCAGCTGATTTTCAATGCCAGGTATGGGTACTTCCATGTCCTCCATCAGGGAGTTTCCCCAGTTGTTAATGTAGAGTGCGCAGTCTTGCATGGACGAGTCTTTAAATGTGAACTTTAAAACGACAGCTTTTCTTTTGCTGTGCGATATTGCCACCCACATTAGTCTACAAATAACTGAATATATCCCTTTGAGCTGCTCAGTGATTTTACATAGGATCAAAAATTTCTAGGCTTCTCGGCGCTACCTTTCACTAAAGTATGGCTGTGGAAGCACTTGCTTCATGCATTCATCTTGGTGTAGCTGCAAAATTTTTTTATACTGTTGGCTGTCAACATTTAAGCATTCTGTTTTGGCCAATGAATGCAACAATCAATTTTCTCAGTATTTGCTGAATTCTGTTATTAAATCATGGTATATATTTTCTGTCTTTAATCCAGTGAATCACCACATATTTCTCCAGAGCACAATGTTCAAATAATTTAAACTTGGCCACAATTTCTTTACATCCATCACATTTGAACTATGTGACATCCATTTACTGTGGAAGTAGGACACAAACTACTGCTTATCTTCTCCAGCATAAAAACTAAATCACCTTGATGGATTTATTAACATTAGCAACTATCATGTGTATGATGACATCATGAGTGCTAATCATTCCTTTATACCTACAGTAACAGTAGGGTTAAGTGTACTTGTAGCTAAAAGGTCTCCAAATTTCTGCTAAATGTGGCTTGTCACACTAGTTGCATAAGACAGTTCTGGAAAATTTATTCAAAGCTACTACCATATCAAATGGTTCAAATGGCTCTGAGCACTATGGGACTTAACATCTATGGTCATCAGTCCACTAGAACTTTGAACTACTTAAACCTAATTAACCTAAGGACATCACACAACACCCAGCCTTCACGAGGCAGAGAAAATCCCTGACCCCGCCGGGAATCGAACCCGGGCGTGGGAAGCGAGAGTGCTACCGCAGCACGACCACGAGATGCGGGCTGAATGACCATTTCATCTGCAACAAATCCTTAGATACTGCCCTCTATACTTTGTACATTAAAACTGCCTCCAATACTGCATAAACACAATACTTCTGTGTTACTGAGCAAAGAAATTTTTTGAATGAATCTAGAACTATTACATTGGAATTGGGTGGACAGTAAAAATTATGATTTATCCTTTTTTCACTGAAGGTGGTTACTCACATCTACAAACCTTCGTAGTGAGAATCTGTTGACTTCACTTGGCGTAATATTCTGTGGATTACAATGAAAACTGTTGAAAACTCTTCTTGACATCTAACCTGTCTTTTCAATATACATTCCATATCTCAAATATTTTAAAGCTTTCTACTTTGGGATCCATACAGAGAAGTAGTACCAGGGACTTTGTAACAATAAATGGCTGAAGCATTTGTTACTATCTTGACATTAGAAGTCTTTTCACTGTGGTAACATTTCATTCTCTGCATATTGACTGGTAAGCATTCAAAGAACCTCTAACTGTTGTCAAACCTAAGAATATTAACGAGCACTCAAAATTTATTCTGCCGCCAGAGTAGCTGCTGCTTGTGTTCATGTACCCCTGACTTACCTAGTTGATTCCTAGATCTCTCCACTCCATACCAAAGGCCTAGAAATCTGCAGCAGAGAGAGTCAAGAAAACAATGAGGGGAACAATCCACGGAAAACATCTCTCATATAAATACTGTTCATCAATAGATATGTAGAAAGCTAACTTTACTGGCCACAGCAGGCAGAGATAGTGTTCATGTGTGTTTCTTCTGTTTCAGAAGGCTTTGTGGCCAGAAGCTGAAATGTGTAGCAATTTTTTTCATTACAGTGGTCATTGACTCAGCATCTTCTCCATATGGTAAGTAGCAACCTATCCTACAATAATATGAAATCTAAGCTTTAAGTCAGGTAAATTTATTTTAAAAACCACGACGATGTTACCTAAACTGAAGTTACAGCAAGTGGTGCTGATCATATGACAAAAGATAGAGTGTGTGTGTGAGTGTGTGTGTGTGTGTGTGTGTGTGTGTGTGTGTGTTTTGTAATTCCTTGTAGTAGAGGTTCTAGATATTTTCAGGTACTATGATCACTTGCACTAACCTAGAACACCTGGTTATACACACTCAATACCGATTGTAACCAGATATAATACAGCACTTTTGTTTCTGGCACATATTATACAGTTACACAAAATATTACACTTATACTGTCAAACACCACTTCATCCTCTTTTGGATAAACTTACAACAGTAAGGCATTGTGATCTGAAGTTTCTCCACTTTAGCATATAAAATTCTTCCAAGTTCAAAATAAGAACGAGTTCTTACCAACACAGGAGAGGGAGAAACACACACACACACACACACACACACACACACACACACACACACACACACACACACACACACACACACGACAATGTTCTTCAGTCAGTTTTAAAGCTATTGTGGAGCTTACATGTTTCTTCCCATGTAGAGGAGCAGAGGCAGCAGTGAGAAATGCTTTATCCCAGAGGTCTCCAAACACCTGTCATAGAAAGTAACAAAAATTAGTAAGAAGGCGCAAACAGCTATGGTATGAGTAACCATTAATGCCTTTACGTAAAATAACATGGGTAATAGCTTCAACGTCACTAAATATTTTATAGTATTAATTGGGTTCCTGAAATTTCTAATTCAGATGAAGAGTGCAATGTCTTTATCATGCATGGAGTTTCGTTCAAGCTATTTCTTGCCAGCCATCCAGCTGTCTTGATGGACATAGCAAAAGACCAATGAATTCTGTAACATAATTACAGGCTCATTTATAATAACCATTTTATGAAAGAATAGGACTTAAAACATGAAACCAACAGAATATTCGGAACTAAGGAAACCTGACTGCATCACTCAACTATTCATTACTTTGCAATAACAGTGACGAACAGAATCAAGACTGTCATTTGACTGCTTTCAATGAATTCTGGATACAGCATCAATCAAATCGTTATTCATCAAGCTTCACTACTTGAGAACCAAATCAATATCATAGATGCATCGTAGTAACTCACTAGTAATCCATTCCATCTTACCAATGGTAACAGCAAGATGGGTTAAATGGTTCCACGAATGCTGCAATACCCATTTAACAAAAGCTGGCTTCAGTCCTTGACAGAAACTTAACATATTATGGTGTTCATTACATACAATATCAAACATGTAATCATGCCCTTCCATAAGAAACAGGCTCAGAGGCGAAATTTAAACCCAAAATTGTTGAACTTTACTACCTCTTCCCCTTAACGAGAATAATAGTTGAATGTTGCTATAAATTGATAACATGGAAACTTTTTATAGTTTCCTTTGTCTAATTACACTTATTGCTTCATGAGGCCAAGACTGTCATTCTTACTAGTAAAACGGATTGCACCACAAACAATTTCTTTCCATTCTACTTTACAGTGATCAGGTATATCCCTGCAGTAAACCCTTTAAATGTTTAATAAACATTAAGTGCATACAGTGCAAAATAAATGCCTTATATATATTTCTAAAAGAGTGGCAATGAAAAACAAGTTCTGATAATATACTTTAAAACCATTATATATATTATGCACCTGCCACTCACCTGAATTTATGTATCTTGTGTGCACTCTCCCCTGGTGTTACTTTTTTTGTTAATTTGTTTTCATCCCTGTGTAACACACTAAAGATGAAATATATACTGTAAAATGTACATGTGCCCTTGAAGATGCTACAATGTCTTTTACATATTACTTACATAAATCCAGTTTATGTTACCCATTATAGTTTGCAATAATCTGACATCTCTCGTTTACACATTATGTATAAGTTTGTTCAAAACTTCAGAATAATTGCCATTAAGAAAGCAAAGCCTGACATGTAAAATGTTCAATGAGATTTATAGATTCTTTTTACTGGTCAGTGTATATCAAGTGCACCTGGATTCTAAACATCAGACATTTTTTTAAACCTTCCTATAACAGAACCAAGTTTTCAACTAAAACTCTAGCAGAACATCAATGCCATCTTTTTACAGACATAGGCATTCAGCATTTAAAAAATTCAATTTGCAGTCTAAATTTTACTTTCACTTCCCTGAAGAAATCCCCACCGGATGATGGTCAAAATGTGTACAAATTGTGACTAATTTGGTTGTATTATTTCAGCCTTTTACACATTTCACCAGCACCTATAATTACAGAATGAATTTTGTTTGTCTAAACTACCACATAACAGCATTACAATTATTAAGGGCAGCCCTATAAGAACTGAAGAGTGTGTGGTGCGGTGTGTGTGTGTGTGTGTGTGTGTGTGTGTGTGTGTGTGTGTGTGTGTGTGTGTGTGTGTGTGTGTGTGTGTGTGTGTGTGTGTGTGCGCGCGCGCGCACGCACTAGATAAATTATTGCATTATTTTGATGCTGTTAAGGGTACGTACCACTAATTGAGCCCACTTTGCTAAACTTGAAGTGATGTATTAGGAAGAATTGCATGTGTCTAGCAAAATAACTCCATCTCCTAATCATCCTGTTTCAACGGACTATGCAATTTGATGGGTGGGTAGCTAGTATGCACTGCTGAATTATTGTAACCTGAATAATACCCATTTAATCTTACTGCAATAAATAGTCTTGTCTATATATTATTGTCACTGATTAGGATAAATTTTAATTTCATTATTTAATAAGCTGTCAAAATTTATTAAAAAATGTTTAATGTATTAAAGGACTTAATACTCACAGGCTCAATTCAGTGTACCCATTTTAACGCATATTTCTCAGTCAAACATGGAGACAGTGATCACTCACCTGACCAATTAGACCACGATAGCATCAGTGAAAACATTCCCATGGGAAGAAATATTTCAACTATGACAAGTTTTTCTTCTAATGTAGTAATAGGAGACATTGCATTAAGTTACAATCTCAATTTTCATCTTTCTCAATTCACTGTGAGTAACCTTCCCTCCAACAATACACCCAGTCTGTACATACACGAATTAATCTCTCAGTTGCTGCCTCTTCTTTCAATATATATTTACTGCTCACCAAGAAGACAATTTTAAAACTAACTATTTTGCATTATTCAATTATCATAATTTGATTTCAGATCACAACCGTATAATCTCTTTTCAACTACTCTTGCGAAACACCAACTTTAATACTGATCTCACTGAAAGTAATGCACACAAAAATACTCTTTATTGATAGGCTTGGGTACATAAATTTTAAAAGATGATTTAGGCATGTCTCTTGCAACACCAGTAAGACATGTCATCCCAATTTGAGTTCTCATGCACTGCACCGTGAAGTGTTGAGATAATGTAATAATATGGGGTTATGATCAGTATATCAAATAAAACAACTTCTAAATCATTTTGTTATTAGTATGTCATTTTTGTTTTATTGATTTAATTACTGAACATGAACATTTTTGGATACAAACAAATCAACAGATCTATTAACTGTCAAGTAATAAAACCACTGTCTCAAATAATCCTTTTCGTTGTCCTTTTATCTGTAACTGCTGACAAGCTGTTCTTCAAAAATAAATACAAAAACTGCTGGAATGTTGTCATGTTCATTACAATGTTTAAAGGCAGCTATGAAACATGGAATTCAACAAATTCCAAATAGCATCTGACATTACTCCACTATATAACAGAACTGTTAACTGTCATTCTGATAATTTACTTATTATACAAATGCAGGCCAACAGTCAAGTGAAAGAAAAAAGTGTGTATAAATTTTGTGTGCCAAGAACTAAGTAAAAATCTTCGAAATAAATTACTACTGGCATCTGTCATGCCACAGTTACTCTTATACATGTATAATCTAAAAGACACCTTGCAGTGAGAAGAAATACCCACAATCTACACATTTCTTGAAGTATGCTGTACTAGAAACCACAACTCTACATTAATTAAAGAAACTGTAGAACCTATGGGGTAATCAGTTCAGATCTTCCTTTCATTAAAATAGCAAGAAAGTCTTAAAACTGTAAGGTGCTACTTTAAACATCACTTTCGTTAGGGACACCACAAAGTTGCAAGAAATCAGATACTCAATGGCCTCACTAATCACACCATTATCTGGTTAAGGGCCATTACAGTACACTGAGTCATTTTGTTTGTTCTTAGTAGCGGCGTGACTGACCGCCATAATCACGTGATTGGCCATAGCCAGCAGAACTGCCACCTGCAATAAATTCAATACCAACATAGAATCTTTTAAAATTGTTTCCTTTCTAATTTGTCTCTTAATACTAAAAACAGCAAAAAGAAGAAATTTTTGAAATCAAGTAAAGGTTGGAAATATATCACCAGAGGCAGTGAGTGCATTTATGTTTGTTAAGAATGACATGGATGATTAAATATAACAAGCATTTTTGAAGTTTTCCATTATTCTGACATTTTCCTACTGTACCATCTTCACCTTGTCTTCAAAACACTTATCATCACTACAGGTAATTCGAGACTACATTGTTCAGCAAAGTATGTTTATGACTTTTCCACGTTTTGTACTTTTTACACCTTTATCACATGGTTAAAATAGCCTTGTCAGCTTAGGGTTTGTTACATCTACTTAAATGCTTCTTTTTTGTACTTTTCCTAGCAAGATTGAGCACAAAGTTCTCAGCTCACTACAACTGACCAGCAATTACGTTATACATCAACTGTTTTCATATTCTTGCCTCATGAAGCTTACACAATTTCTTGGTATTTTTGTTGTACGTGGATTTTATTGTATCCCCACTGATACAAAATGCCTACAGTACAGATCTCCTACAAAGTAACTTCGTTTGAGTGCTGAATGATATGTCAACTTGCATTTTGCATCATCACAGCTAAAAAATTTCAAGTGTAATTTAATCACAATGGTAAAAATACACCCTTCACCTTCAACAACAGCTTTGCAAAATGTTTTTATAATGAGGTAACATCAGCACCATTTGTCATATTTGTCTTATTTCACGAACTTCCCCGACAATAGTTCTCCACATTGATGCATCAAACAAACAAACTAAAGAACATTATGGCTTCAGTAATGGCTGTATTTTTGCTGAAGGCAAATTGTCTAAGAAAAGTGTTATATGACAACCGAAGCCCAATGTTAAGCTATTCAATCAACATTCATAAAGCTCAAAGGAAGTCTTGTTGTTTGAATTTTGTGCAAATCTTTTGCAGGATTAAGTTTCCATCAAACTAAAATCTCAGAAACTTGCCAATTTACTTTAACAATGTATCATCAACAATTTCAGTGACCTTCCTTTGAACCATATCCTTGCAATTATTAACGGTTTCATGATGTTATAATTAATGTATACATACCATAAGCACCTGTTGAATATCCTCTATCATCATAACCAGATGCAGTGTTGTATCCAGCACCACTGCTGTAACCACCACCATATGCATCATGAGCTGGTGCTGGAACAATTTTACAGAAACACCATATGACTTACGCATAAACCTGCAACTTGTCTATCTGTTAAGCAGTCTCTCACTCTGGTTCTAGCACACAAACAAAGACATTGTAGCAACACTGCTGTTCCACTTTATACAGTACAAAAAACTCACCCCATTTTTAGCAGTAAATGGTTGTGTCAATGACATCTGGTCCAAGTCACATTGCATCTACACAATTACACAAGTGAATGACAAAGGGGACATTAATTGTATCATTAACATTTTCCCCTTTCATACAATAATTGTATCACTATTAACACATTCCCATTTCAATCAACAATGGACTATGATAACACCATTTAAGAATATGCAAGATCTATTTAATTTTATCTTCATGGACTATACGAAATGTACCTGCAAATTTTCTAGCCAAACTAAGAAATATCAACTACTACTTGTAAGAGTTAAGGTTATCGACATTTACATTGCACACTCTTCTTAGGAAAATAAAGCTATAATCTTAAAACACACTGTCTTCTGAATATACAGCTCTTGGCTTAGAGCACACAGTGCCGTCATCAGCATGAAGTTAAATCACAATTATCACGCAAATTTGTGGACATCTATAGAGTCACGCTAAAAAAGTAGGATAGCTGCCATCGTTGTTTAATTATCATTGAAGAAAAATAGTGACAAAAATCAGAGTTTTAAGAAAAATGTTTAGGTGAAAATAGTTGAAACACTGAATTGGCAGCCTTCATAAACCCAGGAAAACAGGCTCGAAATCTACAGCTTGTTGCCCCGAAGGTCAGGGATGTAGTGGGTGAGAAAGAGGGTGGAAATTGTCAGTTATGGAGCATCTTGAGGAGGAATTTTTATTTTTGAAGTCAGGTCGTATCAACCTACAACCAAATTTAGTACAGATTATCGCATTTCATGCTGAAGTAATGATTTGTGAAAGCCCATTATACAGATGGGCGCCTTCAAAAGAAGCATTTCTTTGTATAAATGACAAATTATATTATAGCTGTTGTAATAGAACACAATGAGCAGAAGGAAGGTTGCTGCTAGAGCCACTATCTTCAGATCGTGATCGTCATTAAAGCAGTGACTTCGGATACTTTCTCACCCTTCCAAATACTGCAAACCTATAATCAATTTGGCTGTGACACAACACATCAACAATGTAAATCTATTTTATTGCTCTACCAATATGTTATGCAATCAACAAATTTGCATATTGTGTTTTCTCCTTTGTTCCAAGTCTGGCTGAGCAGGAACTTTATGCACTTTTTGCAGAAATCTATATGAAAATCAATGTCAAACAGAGTGATAATGTGACAGAAAACTTAAAATGCAAGAAATGTTGTAAAACAGAATCATTAATGACGGGAAAGCATTGTACTGAGAGAATAAGACTTTTGTTTGGAACAAAAAAAATTAACATAAACATGTGGAAAACTTAAAATGCGGAAACATAAAAATGAGGTTTTACTGTATGTTTGCACTAGATTAGACATCAGTTAAAATTTGAATGTGTGTGTGCACTGCCATTCTACGTTCTTTTCTGGTGAAATAAATAATTTTTTCACACTTCCTTGGCTGACAAAGGTGAAGTATACTTATTTGTGTGTTCCGTTGGCAGTTCATTTGCCTGTGCCATTCTTCTTTCCCACACACTTTATTGTACAAGTACCGAACAGTACTTGCAGCAAGGTGCAAGAAACAAACTTTATTATAATGATTTGGGTGGAGGGAGAGCGCTCAACATCACGGTCATCAGTGCCCTGACGAAAAGTCAACAAGCATATCTCTTGGGTGGGGATGAGGCCTGTTCCCACACCCACAAACTTGAAGCTACTTCTGCAAGTACACCAAACTTGCAGTAGTTACTTGCTGAGGGTGTTCCCATATAAAACTTGCAGAAGTAGCTTTCTGCAACAACTTGCTGATGTTTATTTGGTAGGAGAAAGCAAGCTCTCCCCAATGCACCAAATGCCTAATGAGACGAATGGTGAAGGCTAGCAAGCTCTGCCAATCTCTGTTCTAGTACTAAATTTAAGGTTTGTGCTTGGAACTGTGCTTCGAAAAGTTTTAGTGACATCTCACGACATGTCGTAAACCTTTCTCTGATGAGTCCTAGATACACTGTCCACAAATCATCCAAAATCCATCAGTGTTTTGAATCATTAATACGCATACTTAATGCAGGGTTGCCACAGATATCCCGAAGTAAAATTCCCTGATATTTCATAGATTTCCTGACGAATTGTAGCATCTTTCTCTGACAAATTTTGAGATCTCAATGGTAAGTTAAGATGTAAATTGACAGCCTGTATTCGCAGCTACAGTACAAGAAACAGTGGATATGAAGAAATGCCTAAAAACTTGTGAACAGATGGCCTTTCCTAAAGGGAGCAAAAATCTTAAGTTCTAATATCAACATAATATGTAATGAACTGTTTTTAGAATGGAGAAAGCAGGCCAAACAGTATGTGTTCTTCATTAAGACCACTGATATTTTATTTCAATAAAACAAAGCACATTTGGTGATAAAATTACACATTTCCTTGGAGTTGCAAGTTAGATTTAAAATACCTACACTGATTTCATAAACAACCTCAGAAAAAGGTAGGCCAATTGAAGAACGTGTATAAGGCAGGGAAGAATTGCATAAAACAAAACTGTAGGTGACTGCAAACAAAATGTAGGCTCAACTATGTTATGGTTGGTTACTACCCTTGTGTTATATCTTTTATTTTACAGGTATTTTGTTATTTTTCTTCCGAGGAATATACATGTGTAGCATACAAACTATCAGTGACTGCCACAATTTTCACCAAAATGTACTAAAACAAACAAAGTGTCTATAAAATGCCACACTGTACACCATGCTAGCAGTGAGGCAGTAAATTCCTGAAATCCATAGCCAATGGCCTCTGGCCTGCTGAGGAGCACCACAGTCCTGTGTCCATGGATAAAGCATGAAAATCCGCTGCATTAACACACACACACACACACACACACACACACACACACACACACACACACACACACACACACACACACACACCTGGCCTGCTAGCATATCGCTGAGACTACATCTGAGGGGCAGGGCCTGCACATTAGTGGGAACAGAATGGCTTTGGATTGGTAGGCCCAAGCCATTACAGATACCTGCACATACAGCCAGTGGTTCTGGGAGGTCGCAGAAATCCACTCGTGGCTAGCTACTCACGAGCTATTGACTGCATGTTGTTGAAACGAGACCACAGTAATCATCAATCCATGCAACAGGTAACCTGTTCAAATACTCTCGATAATCAATAATAGTGAGGACAGGTAGCAACTTAAAGTATAGATGATTGCTGAGCTGCAGGCTGGAAAGTAGAAAAGACAATTACACTCGCACAACTAAATTTGCAGCGATTGCTTCTGTCAAAGACGAGAGCGCACACATATTCACATAATCATTCTGACAACTCACGCACACATGACCGCTGTCTCTGTCCATTGTGTCTACAGTCTGACAAATTCAAACAAACCACTCCTGAGCACTCCATGCCTCTTGTTGGCAGCTGCTAAGCTAGTGGCAAAAAAGTGGTGGCAGCACGGACTGCAAGCTGAGGGGAGTGGTAGGAAGGGGAGAAACAGTAAGAATGAGGGAGTAGGGAAGTGGCACACACACTCAGCTGCGTCCGGCCAGTGGTGATGCACGACACCTTAGTAAAAAACATTTCATCTACTGAAACAAAAAAGAGAAAGAAACTTCCTGGCAGATTAAAACTGTGTGCCCAACCGAGACTTGAACTCTGGGCCTTTGCCTTTCGCGTGCAAGTGCTCTACCATCTGAGCTACCAAAGCACGATTCACACCTGGTCCTCACAGCTTACTTCTACCAGTATCGCGTCAACTACCTTCCAGTTCTGCAAGGTTTGCAGGAGAGCTTCTGTAAAGTTTGGAAGGTAGGAGACGCGATACTGGCGGAAGTAAAGCTGTGAGGACCGGGCGTGAGTCGTGCTTCGGTAGCTCATATGGTAGAGCACTTGCCCACGAAAGGCAAAGGTCGCGAGTTCGAGCCTCGGTCGAGTACACAGTTTTAATCTGCCAGGAAGTTTCATATCAGCGCACACTCCGCTGCAGAGTGAAAATTTCATTCTAAAAATAAAAACATTTTTAAAAATGTTCTTTTAGTTCTCTTTTTTCCTCGTATCTCTTAAGTTTCCCTGATGTGACATGATACTCCCCGATTTCCCAAACTTGTGGCAATCCTGTTAATGGCTAATGCAATGCTATGTTCACTACTCTTATTGTTGATTATGTTAAGATTCACACTGGACAAACAAAAAACACAAATGGGGTACAAATTATTACAAATGTGGATTGAAGGCACCTAGTAACAAATAACAGTAATATCAACAGCCACTTCAAGGCCACTTTAAAGAGTTTGTATTCCAGAATGAATTGTGTAATAGCTGGGTGTCAAAATGGTAAGGGTGGTGGTGGTGGGAAGTTAAGGAAATATTTGTGTTGCAAAATACTTTATGCTTGTGAAGATACGAGTTCAGTCACACATGATTTTAACCAGCTAACCAAGTCAGTTATCAGCAAAGAAAGAAGAGGTAAGACATGTAGAACTTTTTTGCAGTGACCATGGCACTGAAGGAAACAAAGCTCACAACTAATTCATCAAGTCACGGATGGCAAATAGCACTGATTTTTGCAAACTAGTGGTTGATGAACCGTGTTTCAGTGGAGAAGTTAACAGTGCAATTTAAACTGCTGTTCAGAAAAACCTCTCCCCAGTTACCGAAAACCTAAAAACCTCTCCCCAGTTACCGAAAACCTAAAAACCTCTCCCCAGTTACCGAAAACCTAAAAACCTCTCCCCAGTTACCGAAAACCTAAAAACCTCTCCCCAGTTACCGAAAACCTAAAAACCTCTCCCCAGTTACCGAAAACCTAAAAACCTCTCCCCAGTTACCGAAAACCTAAAAACCTCTCCCCAGTTACCGAAAACCTAAAAACCTCTCCCCAGTTACCGAAAACCTAAAAACCTCTCCCCAGTTACCGAAAACCTAAAAACCTCTCCCCAGTTACCGAAAACCTAAAAACCTCTCCCCAGTTACCGAAAACCTAAAAACCTCTCCCCAGTTACCGAAAACCTAAAAACCTCTCCCCAGTTACCGAAAACCTAAAAACCTCTCCCCAGTTACCGAAAACCTAAAAACCTCTCCCCAGTTACCGAAAACCTAAAAACCTCTCCCCAGTTACCGAAAACCTAAAAACCTCTCCCCAGTTACCGAAAACCTAAAAACCTCTCCCCAGTTACCGAAAACCTAAAAACCTCTCCCCAGTTACCGAAAACCTAAAAACCTCTCCCCAGTTACCGAAAACCTAAAAACCTCTCCCCAGTTACCGAAAACCTAAAAACCTCTCCCCAGTTACCGAAAACCTAAAAACCTCTCCCCAGTTACCGAAAACCTAAAAACCTCTCCCCAGTTACCGAAAACCTAAAAACCTCTCCCCAGTTACCGAAAACCTAAAAACCTCTCCCCAGTTACCGAAAACCTAAAAACCTCTCCCCAGTTACCGAAAACCTAAAAACCTCTCCCCAGTTACCGAAAACCTAAAAACCTCTCCCCAGTTACCGAAAACCTAAAAACCTCTGCCCAGTTACCGAAAACCTAAAAACCTCTCCCCAGTTACCGAAAACCTAAAAACCTCTCCCCAGTTACCGAACCTAAAAACCTCTCTCCAGTTACCGAACCTAAAAACCTCTCTCCAGTTACCGAACCTAAAAATCTCTCTCCAGTTACCGAACCTAAAAATCTCTCTCCAGTTACCGAACCTAAAAATCTCTCTCCAGTTACCGAACCTAAAAATCTCTCTCCAGTTACCGAACCTAAAAATCTCTCTCCAGTTACCGAACCTAAAAATCTCTCTCCAGTTACCGAACCTAAAAATCTCTCTCCAGTTACCGAACCTAAAAATCTCTCTCCAGTTACCGAACCTAAAAATCTCTCTCCAGTTACCGAACCTAAAAATCTCTCTCCAGTTACCGAACCTAAAAGTTTTATAAGCAGTGAAATTCTTTGTTGTTGAAACTAAAAAAGAAAATGCTGTTTTTAATTCTGTTACCAAAACCCTTGTAAAAGTATCCAATTAAATCTGAATAACAACATGCTCAGCAAATTGTAGCAACAGCAAACACATGCGAAAATTAAGGAAATATGCAAACTTTTGCAGCCCATGGCTGCTGCTTTTGACAGAAGGGTTGAAGGGGAAGGAACAGAAAAGAAGGAAAAATGAGTGGCGAAGTTTAGATAGTGGGACAATAATAGAAAAGCCACCCACAACCCTGGGTTAGGGGATACATACTAGGAGTTCTGTGCAACTTTTCTGTAATTCCCCATTCCCAATAATTCACCACTCCTTTTCCTTTGTCCCCCCTCAATCCTTCTGCCAGAAGAAGCCATTAGCTCCAAAAGCTTTCATTTCTCCTGAAGCGGTGTGTTTTGCACTCCTGCTGTCACTTTGAGAGTAGACTTATTTCTAGTCACTTATATTTTGAAAAAAATGGATTATTTTAGTGAATAACTCAAATTCCTGACTGGAACAATAAATAAAAATAAGGGAATGCAACAGTTCGCGCACTTTCGTGCGTGCGCGCCCACCCACCCAAACACCCACCCACACTTTCTGAAGTAGAGCCAGAGACCTTGGAAACTATTTAAAACTTTTCTGTTTGGTGTGTGTAAGTGCCATATATCTGCTGTAGCTGAGGGGTTGCCTCTAATTTTAAAGATCTTTTAAACCTGAATAACCACTGTTCACAATGATTGTAGTAATCAAATTATATTTTCCCTTGCCCTGTATTGACTACAAACAATGTACTAAAAATCGTCCTTTGACTGAATAAATAAAAATCAAAAAAATGAGAAAAAATGCTAAACCAGACAGTGAATGAAGTATCATGAACACTTCATGTAAAAGGTTGACGATACTACAGTTTCTCAATGCCACCCAATCTGAGCCTGCCACTGGTCTCATTTTTAATGGAGTTCACGTGTGGTTTATTTTCTTCATTCTGACCGACTGATTGATACTTTTTCACGTTTGTTGAATTCGACAGTTTCTCTACAAAAAGAGAAAACTGCCACACGTGGACCAAGGTTGCCGTTTATGCAGAAATCTTATTATATACTACTACAATTTTTACTGAACACTTTCTTCAATACCCATGTAATCTGCAAATTGTGACTTTATTATCCAAAGCGCGCGTGCGTGCGTGTGCGTGGGGGGGGGGGGGAGTGTTGGCGTGGCACATGCACATTCACACTAATTCAGAACAAGGATTTTTGGCCAAAAGTTTAACAGTCTTTTTGTTGTGCCTGTCTGCAACTGAACATCTAAACTTTATGGAGAGAAGCAATCTATTCTTTTCATAATATTGTCATTATTTCATTCTGAATATTAAATGTTACAAGTTGTCAATCCAGTCACATATCTTCAGACATGTACGAAAACTATTCTGGTACCTTATGATCTGTTTTGTTGAAGCAATCACAAAATGTACACGCACCCATAAGCAAGATTTATAACACACTCGCTGGTGCATCAAATGGTACTTTGTCACTACTGAGTATCTTATCTCCCTATCACTTGCCTCCTTATGAGCACAATACTGCAATAGCCTGGAGATATATTAGGTCTCTTCCACGCTCCCATGTAGTCTGTCTCACAACACAAGAGTGCACAGCAGCATATTAATTGCTCAGCAATCCTGCTATATTTGCATAAAGAAAGTACGATCAATTTTCTACAACTTTTTTAGGGAGAAAACACCGGTTAACGAAAATTACCATTTGATAATTTATTGAAACCCTCAGCTGTCTACAGGTGGTGGTGATACACCTTGACAGGGACAGCTGGAAACACATTCAGCTGTCCCTATCAATGTATGTCAGTTGGCAGCTGAGGGTTTCAATTAATTATCAATTATTCTACAGAAGCTGCACAGTCTGCAATGGTATCTGTTCTTTCGAGAACAGTTACTATTTTCATATAGAGAAAATTATCATTTTTTGTTTATAAAACTACTGTCAGTGAAATGCAAACTATTTGTCTGGAACCGTATCAGCACAAAACCTTTCATTATTTAAAGGACTTAGGTAAGGTAGATTCAGCCTATCTTAATAAAACTGTGCAGAATGCAACCAGCAACTGAACAGGAGGCAGAAGTTCGACAATGTTAACAGTGAGGTCATAGAGATGGAACAAGCTAAGACTGGTGAATAGATCAGTAATGTCCTTTTCAAAGGAACCATACAGGTATTCACCTGAAGTAATTTTGGGAAATGACATAACTTGCCTGGATGGCTGCAATGGATTTAGACCAATGTCATCCCGAACACATCATATGAAGTTTCATAACTGCCTTATTTGGTAGCTTAACAGAAGATACCTCATAGGTTTTACACAACAGTAAGTCAAACTTTTCAGTTCACTAAATTCAAAATTAACGTTACTTTTATAAAGTTAAATGCCTGTGCACACACTAAATCAGTTATAAAGTCCTTTGAATTTTTGCTAACCCTGACATTTTAAATACTGTATTAACCAGCTGAAATGAAGCCTTTACAACCTAATTAAAACACAAGTGCCATCTTCATATCCATGAGTACTAATGATTCTTCGCAACACAAAAGGAGACCTTTCTTTAGTTCAACAGAGATTTTCCCGATAATGCAAAACAGATGCCTCAAAATGTGAGATTACTTAATAGACACTGTTTCATAGTGAATTGTAACCAGATGAAGTATGTATTGGAGATAGTTCAAAAAATCTTTACTCTTTGCATAGAATATCTTAAATGTAAGCAGTTACTGGCATTAAACATCTGGCGAAGCTCAATTTGGAAAGATAATGTGCACAAGAACAACCTGTGTGCGAAATGAAATGGATGAATGCAATGATGTATCAATATGCCAATGATCTGGTGCCATTTCACTTGCAGACAGTTTAATGTTCTCTCTACGATATACAACACAACTTAGTACTCTACTACAGCACCTAGCATTTTATAAGGGAGGAACGTGTAAATTTTTGTTATCTAAAGCTCAAAAAACGGTATAATGCAGACAGGTTTAACGTGGCAAATGTTTTTAATTGTAATTGCACAGAATACAACTAGAGCTTGGACCTGAGCTGTCAACAATATTCTGTTAACTTCGAAAGGTAACTGCGCAGTAGCCCATCCCCAATGCTTTGTGTTGTGCTTTGCTTGTTTTCTTATAAATGAGAGCAGTGACTAACCCTGGTCCATCAAGGACACTATTGTGACACTTACAACACCAGGAAAGATTGGCAATCCATGTAACACCGAGTCAGTTCTACTGTAAACTGCTGCACAGCGAAATGGAGGTGGGATGTTTCCCTGCACCGCTCCTTCCCCTTTGGTAGTCAAAATTATAGTCTGCTTACACTTGCCACCATCTGAGACTATATCCTATAGCACCCACACTAAGTGACTGGAGAAAAAGAAACT
Source organism: Schistocerca gregaria (assembly GCF_023897955.1). NCBI lineage: Eukaryota > Metazoa > Arthropoda > Insecta > Orthoptera > Acrididae > Schistocerca > Schistocerca gregaria. Next base: position 796,764,158 of record NC_064921.1, on the reverse strand, counting down.
AATTTTTTGAACAGCGACAAAAATGTTTCCCCTAATGTTAAAATCAAGCTGACGTACATGCCTTGCCAGTTCTATGTGCAGCGATGTCAAGCATGTGTATAGGGCTATGAATGCCCACGATAAGTTGAAATTAACGGTACACGGCCTTTTTCTCTTCAAATTGGGCGAGAAAAGAATGTCCAAAAATATCTTATATCGAAGACACATTCACTTAAATGGTAGGAAAATGCTCCTGCTTTTCAAGAGAACGATCATTTTTGAAAGCTTAAATATGGCCAAACAATGGAAGCAAAATGCCATTTTGGAAGGAAAAGGAAGTTTTTATGAAAACAAAAATTCCAGTCAAAGTTCCCAACTAGCACTAACAGTGTGGCAACCTATTAAACTTTCACATCTAATTTACAAACAAAGAAAATAGACGCAAATTTCAACAAAAATAGATGCCACATTTTCTGGTCCATTCTTATAGCATGTAATCCACTGAAAATCTGATTACAACATACAGCAACACTTACCTGGTTTGTTGTAGGATGGATATGGCTCTGGTGGTGCAGCTGAATAGCCACCAGAAGGTGCTGGGGGAGGAGCACCATAACCTGTTCGTGTATCTGGCGGTGGAGCATTATATGCATAATCTCCGCCGTCATAGCCTGAGCTTGTATAGCCACCCCCGTATGACTGATTTGAACCCGACCCTGGCCCATATGGTGGTGCACCATATGCAGGTGGTTCATTTACTGGAGCATCATAATGAGCAGAACCGTGCTCAGGCGGGAATGACTGGGGCTGATAAGCATTTGGATCTCCCCTAAAAAGCAGTCAAATAATTATTACAACAATTTTATAAGAAATTTACTGTAGTGAATCATAACATTCAAAACAGAACCTCTTAATAACCTTATAATCTTTTACTTCTTCAGAATACGAAAGGTGCAAATATTTACATTGTGCATCAAAGCTTTTATTGTGATTGACCACTGCTGTGAAATCAAATACACACGAGGATTAACCGAACTCCTGAGAAATGTATTCGATGAGACTAACTACAGCAACCACAATAAAATCGTGTGCCTCCCATAAGGACTCATCCACAGTGCAATTTTTATTTAAATCTTGTTTATTGTTCAAATCCAACAATTACTGAACACGCGTGTACCGACTAATCTCAAAGTAGAATTACACCAAAAATCCATTACAATACACCAAATACTACATCACTAGTATGACTCCATTAAATTGTTCTCTGAAAGTCTGTTGATACCACTAGGTATCCATTTCACTACAAAAATACTTTTAAGAGTATTTTGCAAGGAAAACACAGATACAGAAGTAACATTGCCCTAGCGTACAAGAATGTTACTAGTGTAATAAGGAGAAACTAACTAGTGTATGGGCACATTGTGAGAATGGATCAAAAAAGACCAGCCAGAAAATGAGAAATTACCAAGAGTAAAGACCAAATGTGAGACCCAGAAAAAGCTTGACACAGTTAATCATATGTGACGAGGGTAGGATCCCAATAGAAATATGTCCACGAACAGATGGTAAGCACTTTAACAACTGTTATACCACACCAGGAAAACCAGAGCTGGGAAATAATTACTTGCCACTCACACGTCTCTATCACATATCTAGCACATCTTAATATCTTGAATGAAAATGCGTCCAATCCTCTCACGGACTGAAGTGTCTTTTCCTCCAGTAATTTTGCATTTACAAGCCTTTTTATGAAGGAAATTACACAATCTAATGACTTAATTGTGAATTCTAAATAAAATTAAAAATCTTCAGAGACCAAATCTTTGCTGAATGCAAGCAACACTGTTAAACCACTTACAAACCAGTCTTTTCTTTACAGTAGATATTGAGCAAGCAACACAAGAAGGTTCTACCATACAGAAATTTATCATTACTGACTTTTTTCACCAACTGGTAATTGACTTCCAAGGATCAAATACATAAATTTTATTGATTTGCCCCATCCTTCTATGGAGAACAGGAATAAAAGAACAAATTGTCAATTACAGACTGTCAATAGTGTGTGAATATGAAAGCACTTTTAATTTTGTACAAGATGCCCCTAATTTCTGATATACGGCATCCACATCTGATACATGTAAGTGGGGCTAACAAGGCTTCAAACCACAGTGGCCAAAATTGCTAGTCTGGTGCAGCTATCATTACTGCGAACACTTAATCCCAATACAGAAACATCAAATAGCTGACCACTCGATAACTGCCAACGTGCTGAAAGTGGTCATCAAAATCAACATGTTTTTATACAGCTGGAATGACCATTTAATAACATATTATATAGAATAACCATTTTAGCTGTACAAGAACAATTCTGCCTTGACAGTTGTGGGTAGATTGCTACCTAAGAACACAGTCATACATGCAGGTATCTTGACAGAGTTTTGGTTTTTTCTTAAACGAGAACTGCACAGTCCATTTGAATTACCATGCTATTATTTTCCAATGCCTTGATGTGGTATTAATAAAAATATGGAAGACTTACATCTACACAGCCTGCTACTGAATTAGCAAATGCAGATGTTAGTTTGAGCAGGATATTTATGAATAACGAATTTCAAGTGGTAAAGTTCACAAAACAATGTAACTTTTTTGCACATTACAAAGTAATTAGCATATCTGAACCTCAATAATCACAAGTCTAACACTAAATCAAGTTACAAAATATTTAGTTATTTATATATACCTGTAACGTTTACTCTGCCCTTCACAACTGAAAATTCATCCTTCCAAATATAAGACATCAAACTGAAAAACTCCCACAGCTATTTATTGAGAAATTCCCGAAAGACACCGCAACCAAATTTTAGCAAACAATTCTTACAGTTTGCTCTTACAATGCAACTTGCATAAACATAACCTAATGATAAGCAGTATTTTGCAAAATCATTTCGATACATAGTTCAACATAAAATGAACACACAAGTTTTGGAACTGGGCTGGTATTTTTATGAATTAAGCACTTCTTACTGGCACCACATGACATATCACTTCATTCCCATGCCAGAAGACTCATTGCCTTCATAATTTTACATGTTTTTATGTAACAAGGCTCTGGTGGTCACCTAAAAGCAAATTATCATTACTTTGTCACTCACTACAGTTGACTATAAAGGATACCAACTGTTCATGTGTCAGTTTAGACAGGTTGAAGGAACGCAGTGCACAGTATTTCATGCAATTCAAATACTGACAACAGCCATTCCAGAAACAGCAAAAAGTTAGCAAGCAGTGCAACATACATTTATTTATCAGTTACTCATCTTTAGCTTTTTATAGATAGGGTCTCCAAAATACAGCCCACAGTTGTGCGAACGTTCTCTGGAGGAGAGTAAAATTCTTCCTGCTCATTTAACTCTAAGGGAGACGGCTACGAGTGTGGCAGCACTAAGCATGTCAAAATCACCTTCACTTGTTCTTAAACAGATGCCACCAGAAGCACTCTCATTGCAGGTGATCAACTTCCTGTTCCTGGCTGGGTTTGCTATGTCAAGTGTTATTGCAAGTTTTCTTTGTTTGGAAAGTGTGCAATATGGCTGCTGAAGCTAAAAGGAGGTAAGTGGATAGTAAGTGGTGTATCTTCAGTAAAATGTGGGCTATGAAATATTTCATTATAGAAAAAGATAACAAACCAATGTATTTTATTTATAATGACGTCATTACAGTTCTTAAGGAATGTTGTATTCGTCAACACTACGAAAATGCATGGTGCACCGTTTGGTAAATTCAAGGACATGATGTGTGAACATATTCGAAACCTTGAAATGAGGACCGTTTTCAACAAAACATATTTAGGAAACATGTTCAGAAAAGTGAAGCCTGCAGAAGTTAACGAATTGGCCATGAAATCTAACAAGAAAAACCATTTACTAACTGATCACACAAAGAGGCACATTGTAATACAGCTGAAGACATTTTTCCTGACAAAACTGACAGCAAATGCAATGGCGCATTGAGTTAAAAAATATTGCTTCTAATTTATCAAATCAGTTAGAGGAAAAGGGATTTAAGATAGTTTGGTACTCAATAACCCTCAATGAATAATAACTTAATTATTTTTGAACCAGGAAAAAATCATTGTCAGGTCCTGTCAGACAAAGAATGGCTTTGGAAATTAGTTTCCTGCGCTGATGTTGCCATACATTTTAACGAATTTATTAAAAACTTCAGGGAGAAGACAATGTTATTTTTGACCTTTACAACTGTGTTGAGGTTTCAGACAAAGTGATACTTTTTGGAGACACTGCATATAAAATTCTGAATTTGCCAATTGCCAACCACTGAAGGATGAATAATGTCTTCCACTCATTTGCAATGGAATTTCTTGGTGATCTAAAGATAGTTCTATTTCAGGTTATCTGATTTAAACCCTCATCTCAACGTATCAATTTTCCAGAACCCTTTTCTTGTGCAACGGAAGATGTTCAGGCAGCACTGATCTGCAACCTCATAATACGATTAACTTTGTTTAAAGAATGAAGCCTTATTCAGGCTTACAAGTTTCTCCCAAAACAAAACTAGCCCAACATCAAAGACATTGCACAAACTTCGTCTTCTGTATTTTGCACAACCTACAAATGTTAAAACATTTTCTTTGCTGAAATTGACAAAATCTAAATACAGGAGTAACCTGAGTGACACATTTACGACATATTTTACTGTAACAATAGCCTAAGTTGGAGTGTGTGATGTCATGGTGGCGTGGCAATTTTGAGTCAGGTAGTGCTTGTAGATCGTGTTTTGCAGTATTTGATGGTTTGAACATTTTGCATGTTAAGTTTGTTCCTAGGTGTAATGAGTGATGCCAAAATTGCCACATTGTAAACACTTTAATAATGGTTCTATGTTGATGTGGCACACCAAAGCCGGCAGGTGGAATTGCAGCTTTTGGTAAGTGAGTGTGTGTGTGTGTGTGTGTGTGTGTGTGTGTGTGTGTGTGTGTGTGTGTGTGTGAAAGGGGGGGAGTGTCATCAGCCTAGAACAGGGGCGGTCAGAAATCCTGCACGTGTGCGGTGCACTTGCACGCATGCAGTTAACTGGGGTTCTGCGTGCACATAGGGGCAAGCTGGCCACCCGCTTACCTCCCCTCCCCACCATACCTTCTGTCCACTCCTTCCTCTACAATGCATTTTGTTTCCTAGCTTGCTTTATTGAATGAAGGAATAAGATTAGGAGTGCTTGAATAATATCGTGTTTTGAAAGAGTACCTATTACCTACGATACGTTTTATTTAATTATCACAGGTGGAGTGGAACAAAATTTCTACATACAATCGCACACAGTTACTTAAATTTTCATCACTGATGTTTGTTCTTAACCGACACTTACTAATTCAACAAATGAATTTGCTGCTCTCGCTACATTAAGCGCAATCTTATAACTTGCACATACCGCTGGGCTATTATTGTTGTCATCCTGAAAAACTGAAAACAGTGCTCCATCTGTTAAATGAGACATGACGAAAGGAAGTCTCAGATCTCTCGTGACCACAGCAACTACGACAGATTCGTCTAGTATCGTCAGATCGCTCTTCTTAAGCTCAGTCAATTTCCCCATCCGCTCAGAATCCGACAATAAATTGTACTCATCCTTGTGAAATTTGTTATAATGGCCTTCAATACTAAACGTCCGCTGACCAGCGAGAATACTGCCACATATTAAACATTTTGAATTTTCACATTTTTGCATAAAGAAAAAATGATTCTCCCATTACTTTTTGAAAGCCTACAAATATCCACTTCTCCGTTTCCTTGCTTCACTCTGCATTTTCCAGTTCTTGAAATACAACGTTCATTACGTAGTGGTCGCTACACATCAACGCCCGCAGTTTAGCCTGGCACTACACTGCTGCAACCTGCCAGCTGTTGCCAACTGCCCCCAGTCGACAACTGCACGCGAGCAGCACACATACAGCACTGTGCGCTAATGAGCCGCGTGCAACGTTTGCCCGCCCCTGGCCTAGAATAATGTGAAGGTGGCTTTGATTTGTAATTATTTTTCGTTGTTTTACTGTAGCATGTGTGTATTATTATAATTGTTTGTGTATATAAAAACTGGCAAGGATTTTAGTTTTCATAGCTCTCTCAGTTGTTCTTGTTGGTGTTTACTGGTTGGTGGCTATAGTCAATATTTGTTTACCATAACTGGTTAGGTTACGTTATGTTTTTGATGGTTATGAGAGTTTTGGCTTGCTGTACTCTGAACTTCATTTCAGATAGAAAGGGTTATGTCAAGGTTTCAAATACTGAGTAGACAATTTGAGTGTGATGGGTTTTTGTACTACTGGTTTCATTTCAGCTGTCACATAGGTCAAGTGAAAGTTGTGGTTTTGGGTTTTGAAGTTATGTCTGGGTTTATGAAATTGAGGTCTTGGTCTGTGCTACAATGGTCAAGTGTAACTAGCAATACTGGGCTTTCAAGTTGTGAGGGGGTTTTTGGTATTGAGAGCTTAGTTTGAAATACATCGGTCAAGTAAATTTACTATACCTATCGTTTTTATTTTTGCATTTTTTTGGTTGCGTTAAAAATGAAGAACATCTCTTTCTTGATCTTTGGATTAATATTTGTTTTGGAATGGTGTCTTCGTTGTTGTATATTTAATTTGTTCCTGTCCAAGATGCCTTACTTCGCACAGTTGTGCTATTAATTTCCATCCACTGCTGGAGTTAAAAAATAGTTTGTGTATGCAATGGGTCATCATAGTTACCATACTGTAATACATAGGGTGGCCCTCTCAATTTTGCAGGTCAGAGCAATGGGTGGAACTGCAACCTTCAGTGATCCCAAAATGTGTTATCTCACCTCTATTGAGAATTTAAACTTTATGTGCTGCCCTCATGCTCTACTAATTTGGAGACCACTGCTTTAAAAGATTCTGTACTTAGATTTGTAATGAGGCCAAGAACATTGCTTTCCCAATACCTCAACTTTTCCTACATTGTGTTGAAAGTTTGAAGTACCTCCCCCCCCCCCCCCCCCCCCCTCCCTCCGATGGTTGAAGGCAAAGAAAGTTAAAATTTTTAGTAATTTAACGTAGATTTTGAAATACTGACCAGTTTTTGCAATTAACTTATTTCATCACAGTACCTTGAAATTCAAATAAAGTGCTCTGTATTGGGCACAACATAACAAGGCTCCACTGTTAAAGAGCAGCACAATAGAGCACAAACTTCAATGACAATCATGCAGTATGGAACAAAATGAAGAATTTATAATGTTTAACAACACAGCTATATAAGAAATTTTTAAACAAAAGTTCCAATACATTTTAAAGTTTCTAAAATTTGTCAATGTATGCCATTTGCAAAAATTAGTGATGTATACAATGGGGAGGCTGTGACTTAATATGCAAACTGACCAATCACAAAATACTGAATAAGGTTTTGGATTTTATTTGACTTATTCTTTAGAATGCAATTTCTGGAAAAGTTAAATGTACAGAAATCCTCTAAAAATCCCAACTCTTGCAATTTATGAATAAAATGATCCTGAAACAAAGTACAAAATTTAGTAATAAATCAATGAATCCAATTATTCTTACAGTTGGTAATTTGCATATTGAGACTAGCCATTTTTTGAAGGCTGAAACATAAAACAAGCACACAAAGCTTTTTCCCAATAATCAGCCAACTAAATTTACACTCAACATACAAAAAGCTTGTGTGAGCATGCTTTCCCATAATTTGCATAAGCATGATAATGAAATACTGCTACTTAGTTTTTTAATTCCTTAGAGGAGTAACATAGTATTTGTTTAACTTATTCCTTTTATTATTTCTTGTGCTAGCACAGCAAAAGTTGTGCAAATCTCAATATTTCACATCCAACTAACCAAATCCAGTAAGGTGACAAATCAAATGAAAATACAGAGCAGCAATGGATAGTTACAGTAAGTCCTTGTATTCTAAACATATAGTAACTTTACACCAATAATCTTTGCTTGTATTAACAAGCCACAGTGAAATCCTTCCTCAAATTTTATGACAAAACATTACTTCACAAATTGGGTCTGAAGCAAGTAAAAAGACATATTGTGCATTTTGAGACATTTCACAGACAAGCTCCAAGTATTAAATTATACGAAGTTTTTCTTACTCAAAGCCATTCCTTAAGCATGTATTTTCTGAGATTTTCTTCCCCCGAGTCATTTTATGTATAACTACATCTACATTATTAACAAAGCTCTCAGCACAATTTGGTCTGATACCCACTTTGAAGTAAGTAAACTTCAAGGGATATTGTGCATTAAACAGTCCAGCTACAAGAATGCCACACATCAACAGTGCCTCCTTGACTCCACATTTACCTTAAAATTCTCTCTTTTAGTCCACAATGAAGGACACTGATACAGAATCATTTGTTTCACCTAATTTGGCTATCTTGCTCACAATACAGCAATGTTTTGCACACAAATATACCTCAGCTACTAATAGAGTGTGTGTGTGTGTGTGTGTGTGTGTGTGTGTGTGTGTGTGTGTGTGTGTGTGTGTGTGTGTGTGTGTGTGCGCTATGATGAGCAACTCTCTGAAAATTAACAAACAAGCAGATTTAGAGAGCCATGAAAGACCAAAGAAAGTGCAAGACACCACAATGTTTCCCCCAATATATTTTCCAAATTTTTGTGAAGTCAACCAGCACCAAATAATGCATTTCAGAATTTTAAATTCAGAACAAGAACTCACCCATAATATGAAGCACTGGGTGATGAATAGTTATTGGACGTTGGTAACACTTGAGATTCATAACCGCCATAGCTTGACAGGAGAAACAAAACAAAATATAATTTATTGACTTAATAGTAAGATGTACATGCAAACTCACGACACTCAAAATACACTTCTGTACAGTAACTACAAAACCAATGTCACATGGGCATTTACTTAAAAATACATTAATGTTGCCCAGATCCTGCCCAAGTAACTTCCATAAATTTATACTTCCATGCTAGCTTCTGCCTCTTGTATAACAATCAGAACCAATGGAACTACTTAACTGAAATTGTGTAATCAAAACCAACAAATATTTAGCTGGTAAGGTAACTTCTTTAATTCTATTTACTTCAAGATCCTTATCGTTACAAAACTAGTTTCAGTAAAAATACAGGCCTTGTCCAGTTTATACAACAACAAATAGCAATAATTGCCTTACAGCATAAAATATTTGCATTAAAATGAGTACTTAACATTTTCCAGTAGAGCCTGCATGCATGCATGTTCCTGAGTCAGCAGATGATTAAAGATCTGCAGTAACCTGCCCCTGCCTATGTGCCTGCTCTTGCAACAAACTACTTATGCACGACTGACAAGAAACTGCCTGGTATGTTACTACCTCTAAACTAGGATGAATGAACTTCACATTGACAAAGGTATCTGGTGGAAGATTGCCTTGAAACAGCTTTGATTTCACCGGAAGTACAGTATAATCTCACTTTCACATTCCTGAAATTAACCTTTTCCCACCATTTACAATGTTTTTCATCGTTCCCATCAAATTTCCTATGTTTAAAATTTTAATAGGCACCAATTTTTACACCAACATATAATTTTCCCATGATTTAAAGCTTTATAAAACAATGGTCACAGAGCAAAACCTCACAATTGACATAAAATGATGTTGACATGGTTGTTGCTTATGAGCATTAAACGGTTCAGTTTCTTGACAACAGGGCACTCTACTCATTAGATTTGAACTTTTAAAATTTGAATAATTTTTGCTTAGTCTCCTTCCACTGTCAAGCTCTACTCAGTGCGGTGGCTGAGGGGAGTAACTAGATTTGTTTGAATAAATGTATCATGACCGATCACGAACATCATCTAATTATTTCTACTGCGCATGCACAGTTTCGTGATAGTTGTGATTCTCATAACACTTCTGCATTACTAGAACACACATTGAGGGTGTTTTGTAGTTTGGCCACTTTTAGCACTAGATGACACCTTTGCTCTCTTTGCACTACTCAAACGTTTCTGGTTTAAACAATGAAACACTGCAACATTTTGTGCAGTTTTTCCGCACAATAAAGGAGGTCCATTACCTTATAATTTCAGAAACACAAATAGAAAAATTGCACAAAATGCTTATTTAAATATTTGTGTCTGACAATAGGACTAAATTCTTTAAATGTGCTTTGTTGAGCGTGAAAAAAGAATCAAATAAAATACACAACTGGTGCAATCCACTATTTAAATAACTCTATAGCAGGCTTTCCAAAAAGAACTATAGTGTATAAAATTAAACATTTCTATTTTCTGCACAGTTACAAGTTCAAGTTACATCTGCAGGCAAACATCTTTATTAGATAATGAAGAATTTTCTGACAACTATTTTGATGTGTATTACATACATGAAAACGTGAGGGGATACTACACATAACTTTTACCACTTATAAAGTAATTTCCCACTGTTTACATGCTTTACATCTTTTTTGTAATCCATCGATAAGTATAAAGCAGTGTTTTACGGTTCTTTAAAAAGTTGCCTCCCTATTCAATAAACTTTCATACATACATTTTTTTCCTTTTTCTAGAATGTTGGGTAAGTCTCATTTAACTATTTGTCACACTCTTTTTCCAACCAACTGAGATTCAATCCAATACTTTTTCTCTAAATTTACAAATTTTCCTTCTCTTTATCAAGTCCTAACAGCCTTGTTGAAACAATTCTGGAAAGTGCACAGATCTCTCACAAATTTAAGCAAATTCCAAGCTTTTTAAGTTAGCAATACTTTACTTGTTACAATGAAAATCTTAAAGAATTTTAAAACTTATAACAAGTATGAATGACGTGAAAAACCATGAGTCACATTTTACTACCTTATTTCTATGACAACCAGCAATATGTTGTATTTGACACAGTTAAAACATACAAGAACTTATAAATCTATGACATTACTTGAAATGTGTGTGTGTTCCAAACATACTTTCAAATTTTCCTGATACCATTCATTTTTTAAGTTCAGAAGTATTTATTTTTTCCTTTCAGCCAGTAATCTACTCACTTTTATACATTTGCTGACCATTTTCAGACTTCTAACAGATTGAAGAGGTATGATAAATGCAATTTTCTCCACTGATTTTTTAAATCTCACTGTGTTCATGTCAAAACAGTGGTAAAGTACTAAAAAATAAAAATTTGTTCGCCTTACGTTCTCATAAAAGTCTGGAATGCAATAGTCATACCTCATGTCACTGGGCACCAATGATACAGTCATCAATGGTTATGACAGAATAAGGAATGTGGTCGAGGAAAGAGGGCAGCAGGTCAGGCACAAGATGGGGGTGGGAGGTGAAAGGAGGGGACGGAGGTGGGGGGAGGAGGGTGAGGGGGGAGAGAGGGAGAGGGGGGCGGAAGGAAGGAAGGATTGCCCACAACAAGAGCTGCTTCTGCTGTCTGCGAACTTAACTTTTTCAACCACATCCCTTAACTTGTTTCAATATTAGTTCATGTACATAACTAAATATTCAGAAGCATATGTGAGCTGCAAGTACTGTCACTTGTCAAGCATAACTGTGCGCAAATCTTATGTATTCTAAATTGACTTGCTTCTCTGACTTTGCATCCATATGACTAAACAGTCCTTGATCTTAAGGCACATAGTTCTTAGGTTCAATGAAGGAAAAATTTACTTCTGTTGCTACTATTAGATACATCTATTTTTACAGCTGTATAATGAAGTAATACTTTGAACATCTTGCCTATTATTACTCAGTTTATAAGACCAGTTGAACATTTTTACAGCAGATTAACAAGTAATTGGGGATGTAAAATGTGAATACCACGACTCACAATACTATTATAGCCCCACATCTGGATGTGAAACCCATTTAAATCTTTTCAGCTCTACCTTTATTAAAGTCTTGAACTGGTGTTTGTACTGCTTCATTCTGAATATTTACATATATTTTCACAACTTACATAAAGATGAGTCATCTTAGCAATTGCTAAATACGAACTATTACTCTGAATGCAAATTTTACTTCACAGAAACAGTATTTCATTCAACAATGTGTTGGAGCCAAATTGTTAGTTAAAACTAAATATTCTGAAAGACATTCAATGCCTGTTCACAGTGTGCTGCCACCCCCACATTCTCAAGTTTTGCAAACTGATGAAAACTCTGCAATTTATTTTTTTCCTCTCTCTCCTCGCTCCGTAGTTTTGCTCCCATTGTGAAGTGTTAACCCTCCAGCAGTGGATGATTATCAATTTCTCAGTACAACATCACGGATTAACTTTATTCAATAATAATACTTTTAACAATTGTATTAAGGAAATATAAGAACAAAACCAGGAAACTGAATTTAGAAGTAATTTATAATTTTCATTTAACATAAATGATGCAAGAAAAGCTTCCACACGCAAGCTCACAAAATTGCTGTTGCAGAAAGATATCTGTGTAAGTCAAACCTGACAAGATACACAACACAACAATTTAAAGAGAAAATATTGCCTTCCATGGCAATGTATAAACAGCCCACCTATTTTATTTAACGCAACAGCATGCCCTGAGGAATCATATGAAAAAAAGCTGAACACACACATTCACATTATCCGCAACTGGACGGTTAAGTACACAGTTTCAAGCTAGATGACTTGCAGCAAGAACAATTCCCCAAGATGACGCAATACAAATCCGTAACAAATGGAAACCTATCCACAGAAGAGCTTTCAGAAAATAATTCTTAACCACTGCATTCAAAAAAAAATTTCACACAGTGCAATTTCAATAGTGATTTTACTGTTTCCATAAACTGAGAAATAGTGACAGATGTGACGTCTGGCTTCTGGAAACTGTTCATTACATCAGTCTGCAAATCTAGCAAAGTTCGTCTACGGAACACCTTAATTTGAAATATAGAAACAGTGTAGTTATTTTGCTACTTCACAAAGTTGTAATGTGTTTTCCAGTAATTACATTTTGTACACCTATTTCTAAATTACACAAAGTGTAAAATGGAAATAAATATACAAACCAGCTACATTCAGCAACAGAAATGGAACTCAACATGTAAATCTTTAATGCACTAAAGTCTGAAGAGCTCTTTAGGGGGAAACCCATTATTGATTTTTAACTTTGGATATTTTTCCTACTAGTTCTGCACCTTTTGTTACACACCACACTAAGTTTTATCCTTTCCTCTTTTCCACAATGCCTGCAATGCATTACTGTAAAGCTACTTCTTGAGTGCTAATGCAAGGGTGTTAGGAACAGAGGGTTCATGATTTGACCAGCACAGTGAAGTTAGCAGTTGGGGGAGGGGGGCAGGAGATACATCTTTTAATGGTGTCTTATTCCAATCCACCCCAGGAACACAGCCACTACATGCTTTCTGCTCAGATGAAGCACCTGCAAAGTTTCTGATCTAACTGCACAACCAACTATTTTTCAGCATTCGGTACTTGGAATGGACCATCAAGTGGTACTGATGTAACTAATACATAGAGCCAATAAAAAGCATTAATAGCTACACATTGCTGCTGCATTTATAAATTAGACTGTGACCAATAACAAACTACTTGTTATCAAGTCTTCAATGTCTCCTTACTCAGGTTCAGGGAAATGAGCACTCAAGAAAAAGTTTACAGACAGCAGTCTGCCACTTGAAGTCTGAATAACTTACTCTGTAAGGTCAAGATCTGACAAATTTTCATTAGCAACTATGCCTCACTGCTGTTACTGAGATGGCAGTATTTTCCTTAAAAAAATGGTATTAACATTTACACACAATACATTCACACATACTTTTAACTGGGGCCACAGAAACACAATGCAAATCATATTTTTCTATATCAACATTACATTGCATTTGTTCAAACGCAATTATTTCTGGTAACTTTTTACATATTTATTCCTTCTTCTGTGGATCTGATAAATATATGACCACAGTCAATTTTTTGGGACATTCTCGGTGTTAGCTTTACCTCAGCACAGCAAAGCCATGAAAATCTGTTGCATGTTTCACACCTTAGAACATGTAATCTTTAAGTAAAATGAACTGAATATTGCCACCACGCTATTTGAAGTCTATCCATATAATTTCACCAACTATGTTGTTCTGTAGATTAGTTTGTTAGTTACCATGGTTATTTTAAATTCACCTGTTATCTGATCTCTTACTTGAATGCACCATCTTGGCTTTGTATGGTATCAATAGGGACAAGAAGAAATAAGTTTTACTGCTTAATTCTGTGCAGCCTTTGACCAAATCCAGAGGTTTTTCAATCAAATTTGGTGTCACATCTTTTACAATTTCAGTGCTATTTTTGACCTTGTTTCATACTTGGTTACATGAGAAATGAATTGTTACTTAAAGATAATACAAGTAAGTACATGAACCTCAGTCTGAAGCAAAAATTAAAGAAAAAAGCAATTTCAACATTGAACAACTATCAATTACAAATATATATAAAAAAATTGCTACCAGGTTTATTACATTTTTATTCGGGAAAATAACTAGTTTCAGTATTTTGTAACAAAAAAATTTCATGTTACTTTGCTAAAAAATTCCATTATATTTTTAGTGAAATTTTCATGTCCCTACATATCAAAAATTTCTAAATTCAATTTGTCAAGTAACACACTTAACTTGAAACCTGGAATGTAACTACTCTGAATTTCTCCACAATTTTAACCTTTCTATGAGTTTACAAAATACTGGTGAACTGAAATGGAACACTAGTTCAGCATGCTGTCCACAGTTTAAAATAGATCATGAACAATCACACAGCGACAAACAATTTGTTCCACATATTTTATGGAAATTTACAAAATGTAACAATAGTGAAAGCTTTTATTGGACAAGTAATTCACAATATATATTAAATTAGAACTTTATACACATTAAGGATTTTCCCAGTATCAAGCCCGGATCAAAGTATAAGGGAAATGTTTTGAGCAGCTGAAATATTAAAGACACACTATCAACTCTTGAGAGGTCGCTAGCATTACATTACAATGAGTAATAAAATAATTCGTATTATCTTTTTTACTACTATAACCACACAGTGCTAAAATAATACCAACATTATAGCTGAAACACACCAGGAAGGTATCTACCAGAAATCTGTAAAGACAAAGATGTAACATGAAACCTCAAATCTGAGATTTCTACTGGTGATTTGTTAAAATTACCAATATGGAAGCATAATTTCAATTATCAACATTATACTACTAGCATTATCTCCAAAACTTCTCAAAGCCAATGTTAAGTTACACTGTGCACTGTTGGTTTATTTTAGTGTTAACAAAAAGTTAACTACAAGATATAACTCAGAATACCAGCCGCTGCAAATTAGTTCTCAATATTATTGGACTGTCTAATAATTTGTATTCCACCTAAACTAACAAGTTAATTTCATACCCAAGTGCTCGAGTGACTGTATGTACCTATTTTTAATTTTAGTTATGTTTTCTTGGCAATACAGTAATCTCTTTTTAACTACATAGGTAAGCAAAAAAGAAACCAGTATCACAAAAATCTGTTCAATAAGTTGCTTAGAAAGTAATTTTGTGTGAATAGCAAACTTAAAACTATAAGGACATGTTTTCTCTGTTGTATGTATTCCACTGCTGCTCTGTTATGAACATCAAACAATTATTTTTATGAACATCTGCATCCATGCTGGGAAGGATAGAACTTAAAAGCACCAATTAACCAAACTAGTTACTGGAATGGTACTGTTTACCTGCAGTAAAATCAACCAATACTATAGTGCCACTATTACTTAAAACCACAGACTAGCAGCAATATTTCCATACTGGTTACAAGGGATGGAACTAAAACAGTTTGCTGAACACATCAACAAAAACATTTGCACAACATCTAAAATGATTAATAGTTGCATCAGTCTTCATCCTCCACTAGCAGTGCTTGTAAGTGACCCCACTTCAAATTCAAAGGTTTCAGTTCTATATTTCTGGCATAACCACTATTAATGATCCAAATACTGAAACTATAGCCCAAGACATATAAACGATTTCACTCATTCTTAAAATTTGTGGTACAGTGCATACAAAATTGCATAGTAGTAGTCTTGATAGCACGACATTCTTCAATATGGCCAAGAATGTTTCAGGACTTTTCAGTGGACAAACGCCATCTGACAAGTTAACTAAAATTTTCTTACCTTGGAGGATGTGTCATGTATCCATTAGCCCCTGGACCTCCATCAAATCTGCCACGCTTTGGTGTTGGGCCTCCTTGGCTCATACCTCCTCTCTTACCTGGAGGTCCACCATACCTGTCACCACCTCCTCTCCCACCTCTATCGCCCCTATCAAAGCCACCACGTCCTCTTCCACCGCGGTCCATTCCTCTTCCTCTTCCTAGAAAGAGGATCATTATTTCAGGTCAATCAATTTAATACATGTAGCAAAGCATGTACAACTTTTCATCTAACAAAGTAAAAGCTGGCATGGAATAACAACACGAGTTACAATAGCTTGGTATACATAACACAGGAGGCACTGAACAGCAGATTGGCACAATGTTGTCACATTTCTGTTGATGACAAGCTTCAAACACACTGACTTTTGCGCACTTTAACTTTGCCAGCAAATCTTGTCTTTTCATATCGTTCCACAAACTCTTAATTTTCTTTTCAAGTAACTTCTCTGCAAGTTCTACACTTGTTATAGTAATTATCCATGTATAGGTGACGCCACTTTCCATAAGAAGGTGTCATTAGTTCCATCACTGTTTTTGCTAAAGGTTGTCTAGCACCTAGAATCAGGAAATGTATCCCGTACTCTAATCACACAGCATCCGAATGAGTATGCCATATTTCATAATTTCGACAGATTGTAAAATTTAAAATTTAACTGTCCACGCCACAGATCATTTCTTCATCAATTGATATGTTTTGACTCGGATTAAACATTTTTTTAAATTTTTTGGAAAAATAATGATTTGCGAATTGCACTTTGAAAAGCCAGTCGGCATTATCTGGTTTACTGTTGTTGGAAAAACGTAAAAATGGTAATATTTGTCTGAATCGGTTGTGGGAAATAGTTTTGTGAAATATTGGTGTGTCTATCAACGGATTCGTTTACCAGTAATTATTGATTCTTGCTTTTTATTATTATTTCAACAATTCCCATAAACGTAGCAAGCCCAAATCTTTTCTAAGTTCGAGTCCCGTAACGTCAACAAACTGGGCATTTTTTTATCCAGTTTCCTTCTACTGTAATTTTGACTGTAGAACTTGTTGGTTTCATTGCTAATATGTTCAAATAGATTGTTCCTAATATATAATTCTACGATACCAACATCACTCTATATCTTTGGGAAATGTGTGTGGACCCAGAGATCCTTTAATTTTATTATTGGTCCTCAGTAAATCATAGTCTGTCCATCTGATTCATCCGAATCAGTTGGCAACCATAGCGTTTGCAGAATTCTTCTTGGATGTCTTTCACTATCTTCCGACAATTCTGCTTCTCTTTCATTTTTTTATATCCAGTGTCTTCTTCCCAAGTCGTCCGGAACGTCAGACAAGACGTCTGCGCATTCATCGTAAATAATCGTATCGTCTCTTGTCTGCCATGATGAAAGTGCACAAGTACTTATAAAACAAAAACTTGTTGACATTTGTAACTTATTGTTACTTAAACAAAACACAAACAGAATGAAAAGATACTGAAGTGCTGTCACCGGCCACAGCGCGATACTATGCTCACGACACAACTGTGGTGTCGCTGGTTGGCAAAGTGTTAACAGCCAACAGTCTACTTATTGTGCTGCTCAAATTTTCACTTTCTGTGCCATAAAATAAGTTACTCCAATTCTTTGATCCATTTCACAATCTTTCTGAATTTAAGTTTTCCTAAATAATACAAAATTGTCGTTTCTTAATTAGGTATGGGAAATTTTTGGAAGTAGTCAGTAATTTTGAAAACTGAATAGATTTATTAGAAAACATTTTATACGAAGTTGATGAGACATGAGAAGTGACACACTGTATTACTAATGAAATTTGTAACAAAAATAAAAGACTGAAATTCTTGATTAGTTGGGAGACTTAGGAGGAGCTCTACACGGACTGATCAGATTGCCATTGACATCAGAGACACAATGTTCAGTAATAGCAAATACTGGTGCCAAAAGAACTTCGACACCAGCAATACACATACCAAACAAGTGAACTCAGTCTCGTCATCAGAATCATCATGTCAGTTTGCCGAAAGCAAATTAAGTATCATATCAATGCACGATAACCACTGCCTTACTTTAGAAGTCATGTATTAATGTCATCCCATAATATTTACGGCACCTTCAATTTTGCTGTACACAGGTGTGCAAGAACGTATTTTGGCAGAAACATAGGATTTAAGTGAACAATACATTGCAGGAGCATAATGAGGGGAGTTCAGCTCACACTGCCATACTTAAATGACAGAACACCTACAGAAAACCAACAATGACTGAGGAACTGTAACTGCTTACACTATAAAAGTCTCTAACCACTTATTTGCTGACAACCCCAACATATTTTTTCAATTATATTGATACAATTTACTGCCTAACTTCCATTAAGTTAGAGCTTTAACCGTCGATCTGACAAACTTATTAGTTCTGAATGTTTCCATATCTGGTCTTTATCATTAAGTGAATTAAGTAACAGCATTATGATCATTGCAATACACATCAACAATTCATCACAAACTTTCAAAAAAATCTATTTGGCTTCCAAAGTAATATTTGACAAAGACAGTAAAGGGTAGTCATAACATCAGAGGAAAATACTACTCGAAATGGAAAACTATCTCAAGGAGGTACCACAAGGACCAATTCAAAGACCCTTTTTTTTACATAAATACCAGTATTATTCCCTGATGATATCAGTACCGACAAAAAATAGAAATGCACAAGAAATTCCCAAAACTCTAGAAAATCTAGATGTGTGGTTCCATTTAAATGGCCTGAAACTAATTAAAAAAAAACACAGCTTATGCATTTCAGGTCAAAATAGTCCAAAATAAATTATATTCAAATTATGTGCAAGAGTCCGGAACTAAACAAAGCAGAATGTGTTACATTCTCGGGACTGCAATTGGACAGAAATCTGTAATCGTCTTCACATGTAGACTATTTAAAAAATAAATTGAACAGCCTGACATTTGCTATGTCAATCTTAACCAGTGTCACTGCCATCGACACAAGAAAGGTAATATACCATAGCTACTTTGAGGTAATACTGAGATATAGCATTGTCTTCATGGGAAATGCCAGCAATTTATAAAGAATATTACCTTTACAGAAAAAAGAACATGTGTATCACAAAGCCACGAGAACCTTGTCGGCGACAATTACAAGACCTAAACATAGTAACTGTTCCATCACTGTATTTATACAAAATAATTCTTTTCACAAATAGTAATCCATAATTGTCAACTTCAAATAAAATCCGGCACATATATGAAACTACAAACAAAGAAAGTATTGTGCATCCTACACGCAGAATCTTTTTGCGGAGACCCCACAATATACAGGGGTGAAAATATACAATCAGTTAGAAAAGACAAATTTTCTGAAAAGACAGACTGATTCAGTAAAAAGAAAATTACATAGCACTCTTGTACAAAAATGATATTATACTATTTATGAACTTTTTAATCAGGATCTGACCATTTCAAGAGGATAAAAATTAATAGTGTGTGTCTATATATATTCAGATATTTCACAGGTCTAGTAAATGTTGTATTCTACATACAATCTATTATATTTATTAGCTTGACGAGCCTTCTGTACACTAAATGATTTTACATGTATGTTACAAGACAATAAAATTCTGTTTCAGATACGTCCACAGCCTGTGTTATCCAATGTCTCTTATGTTCCTTTGAAGAACTATTTCACTTAAGTATTCATTTATCTGTCTTGATGGTGAAATATATCCTGAAATAGTAAATAAAGAGCTTTAGTTTTGTAATATGAATAGAGCTCTTTGGTTTGATTACTTTCACTTCAAATTTAATATCTTGCCTGTTAGGCATTCTGAGACAAATTTACAGATAGCTCATTCTGAGAAAAATGTATAGATATCTCAGAAAACTTTGCTATTAATTTCTTTTTACTGATTCTTTAATAATTGTCACTAACTGATATGGCTTTTGGACATGGATCAATTTGGTATTATACTGGTACTGTTGTCAGCTGAAATCAAGAGAAAAATGCACCTCTACTGTCAAGATTCAGATCGAATCTTCTTGAATGAAATAATCAGCAATTCATATCTCTGGGTGGGGCCTAATGAGGCAAATGTTTACAGCAAAAACAAATCTGATTATCTACAGAATATGAGGGTGGCTGTGTTGGAGTTATATATAGTGGTATTTAGTTGAATTAGGTGACAAAGAACAGGATTTCTGATGAAACAAAAAGTAGAGATGTGGATGGATTATGAACAGCACAGTGAACACATAACCAAGATAGGTTACAAAGCCAGCACCAATTACAGTGGTACACTTTGGTTCCATACATGAACACAAAAATACTTTACACTGTACAATAACTTAAAAGATACAGGTGAGGGTGAAATTTACTTACAATGGGGACTAATTTTACACATAGAAGAAACCTCATCAGGATGTTTCAAATGAAAAACACAGTGCTAAAACTTGGATTTGGAAACCAGATTTCTGTCTACAGAACATTTATAGTGGCAGATGTGGCCCGACACATTCCCTGTTCATGAACTGCAGAAACTTATAAAAGTAGTAAATTATGAATATAAACTGAAAGATGATGAGGATGTTTAGAGATTCAAAATAGTATTGGGCACAGGTTACGAACATATCCACGCTTCCAAACTACTGGCCAAAAGCCCACCAAATAAATCATGAAATGATAAACAACTCAATACAATTAGCTGCCTGAAATCATTCGTATGAGCCCCTTACCTCCAATCGTACTTTTAAATCCATATTTGACATTTTTTTGCTTAAATTGTTCATTTCAATGGCTGAAAACTCCAATTGCTTACATATCAAAACTTCTACCCTTCCCCACGTAACTAATGTTCCTGGGGACAATGTTTATTTGTAAGATGACATTCTATATTCTTAATAAGACACTGAGTGGCGTCTGCTCATCTATGCAATCATTTAACAGTTAATGTTTGTTGGGCAACTTTGACTGTAGGTTCTTAAAATACCAAATTCAATCATTAATACTAATAAACTAGTGTCAGATCTTCGCTAATAAACGTAATGTGTATTTAGGGGAAAAAAAACTGAACAGTTACAAGGAATTGTTGAAGCACCATACATACCTCTTGTAAAAGTTCCTCTTCCATCACCACCACCTCTAGAACCGAATTCACCACGGCCTCTTGTTCCCATACCACCTCTGCCCCTGAAACAACCATTTATAACATACAATCAATGTAACATTATAAAATTTGTGACTAAGCTGTTACAACAATGTCTTAAACATGATTTTTTTGGTAAACCTGTCATTTCTCATCTACAAATAAAAAAGTATATTTAACAACAAACTTTTGAATATGCTGCTGTCCTAAAGATTGATCAGATTGGCAACAAAAATCAGGGCTCACATTCAATACCAGGGAATATCAGTGGCATTAAGAACTTGGGAACATCAACCCATGTACTGAAACTATCTACTCAAAGTCTCATCTGAATCATCTTTTCAGTTTTACTACAATCTTCGAAGTAATATGTCAAAATATGCATCATAATTAAGATCGAACAGATGCAACATTTTACAGCATTTGAAAATAAATTTAATGCTACATTATGAGGTCAACAGCTCAAAGTATGGCGGACTGAGGTGTGCATGCATACACCAAACCAGGACATTGTCAACTATTTCATAAAAAAGAACATCACACAGCTGTATACCATATTGGGAAGAACTTTAAAAGTTTTGTAAAGGCTGAGATTAGTAGCAATGATGTGATGTGGCCCACAGATTCTAAGAAAGGTTATGTGGCTATTTCCTATGGTTCTCTTTTTAAAGAGCTATTCTGTGGCTGGCTAATACAAAATCATGTGCCTTAAATTTTCTATTATACTCCCCTATAATAAAACTATTTGGTAGGGGAAAAAACAATTTCGACATTAAGGGCCGACTGTATACACACTAACCTCCAGACAGCAATTTTGACATTAGTTCAGAAATTTAACTCCGTCCAAGGCCCTGCTATGTTGCAGAACATTAAATTTGGACCAACAGACTGATCTAAGTTAGACTGAATAATGCTTGGCATTACCACTAGAATCAGCTGTTGACAAGATTATTATGCTTTGAACACAACCGTTACTCTTACATTGTAGGTGTCATGTTACAAAGATGGAGGAAAGGGAAGCAGAAAAAAAAAAAAAAAAGAGTGCTCGTCAAAGTTCTCCCCATATGAAAAAGGAGTTTGTTGCTGGAAACCACATTGTGCCAATAACGAAAACAGAATGCAAGAGAACCAATAAAGTTTCAATGGCCAACAAGAAAGACCAAATTTTTATGTAAACACACTTAATGAATTCTGCAATGCAAGTCCTGTTAGCTTCATTTTCTGTTGCTATTGGGATTTCTTGATAAGCAGATTCTCATTCTGATGTCACACGTGGCACTTCATATACATTTTAATAGACACTGATTTAGCTGGGCACCACATTCCTTGTACAGTTAATGAAACCATCCATGAATATTTCAAAATGTCTTTCCACTTTTGGCACCAGGAGATTTGATGGAGATATGGATGCATCAAATAGCACTAAAACACCAAGAAACTCAATATTTGATAAAAATCACACTGTTTTCCCAGCAATTTTTTTTTGTAAGCATGTTGGTAAGTTGCTTATTCAGTGAGGCAATGCAGCCTGTTATCTTGTGTACAGCTCTCCAAGCTGTTTCTGCATCTGTTATAGGCAGATCACAAACCGCCATCTGAAGCTTACTTTAGCAGAAAATCGAATTGTTAGAAATAGCATGCACATCAGTCATTGGGTAAGAAATAGCATGCACACTAGTCATTGGGTAGTTTCCTTTGGTTGGTTACACAGATACTGGGGAACCTTACTTTTAACTGCTGCAAAGTATTTTGTGTAAGTAAAACCTCAGATTAAATTATCTCATTTAATTTCGAGAATGAGTTTGCCCTTTGTCTTCCTGATTAGGGACACATCAGAATATTCATAACTGTAAAGTAAATGAAAGGGAACAACAAATTTCATTAAAGAATAAATATACTGAGAAGCAAGATTTCTACATGATGTTCTTGAACTTCATCACAAATGATTATTACTGGACACTTATGCATGCTAAAAACTTTTGCTTGGTTAGATGAGTTACCCCGGAATATGATCACAATGACAACAGAATGAACGCAAGCAAAGTATGCAAGTTTTTTGGTTTTTATCTTTTACATCTGACAATTCTCCCCACAAATACAGATTTGTCTAGGCTCTTCAGCAATTCTATGGTATGCCCTTTCCAACTGAATTTATTATCGAGTTGTAATCCCAAAAATTTAACAGTGTCAGCCTCTTCAAACTGCTTGTCTTCACATGTAATACACAAGCTGGAAGTAAATGTCTTACAGGTTCTGGACTGCATGTAATGGGTCTTTTCGAAGTTTAATGACAGTGAATTAGCTTTAAACCATTCATTAATGTTAGTGAGCATTTGATTAGCAGCTATTTTTAAATCTGTACTTGATTTGCTACTTATTGCAATGTTTGCACCATCCACAAACAAAGCAAATTTAGCATCTGACAATGTAAAAGACAAGAGACCATTAATGTACACATGAGAAAAAAAAACAGACCCAAGATGGAATGTGGAGGACCACCACATTTAATTAATTCCCAAGCAGATTAAGACAGACTGCTTACTGCACCGGTATTTCACAATGACACCCTTTGTTTCTTGTTAGATACAACACAAACCATTTTGCACCCTTGCCCCTTTCAGGCAAAAGGGTTGAAGGAAGAGGGGTGAAGGAAAAGGACTCTAGAGCCCTAAGAAAAGGGGTAGATTTTGGGAAAGTCACCCAGAACAACAGGTCAGGGGAGGCTTCCCATACGGGATGAGAAGGAAAGACATTGTTGTGGACTGCATCTGACAAGATTTGAAAACTGGAAAGCTTAAATGTGGAAGACAATGTAATATGCCGACAGAGGTTACTGCTTGAACATCATGCATGTGTTAGTAACAGTGAAAAGCCAAGTGCATTGTATGTAACAGTGAAAAGCCAAGTGCATTGTATGTAACAGTGAAAAGCCAAGTGCATTGTATGTAACAGTGAAAAGCCAAGTGCATTGTATGTAACAGTGAAAAGCCAAGTGCATTGTATGTAACAGTGAAAAGCCAAGTGCATTGTATGTAACAGTGAAAAGCCAAGTGCATTGTATGTAACAGTGAAAAGCCAAGTGCATTGTATGTAACAGTGAAAAGCCAAGTGCATTGTATGTAACAGTGAAAAGCCAAGTGCATTGTATGTAACAGTGAAAAGCCAAGTGCATTGTATGTAACAGTGAAAAGCCAAGTGCATTGTATGTAACAGTGAAAAGCCAAGTGCATTGTAACAGTGAAAAGCCAAGTGCATTGTAACAGTGAAAAGCCAAGTGCATTGTATGTAACAGTGGTGGGAGTGGAATGGTGGAAAAATACACGAGAAAGACAATGAAAGATGTAGAAAACTAAAATGGAGAAGCAAAGAGTAGTTACAGTGAAGAAATGTTGAGAAGGATGAAATTAACATAAATTAAGGTGAGAGGCAAGGACATGTTGTAGTGCTAGTTCCCACCTGCGGAGTTCTGAGAAACTGGTGTCTGGGGCAAAAATCCAGATGGCATGCGTGGAGAAATACATGCTAAGGTCAGGAATGTCATGTTGTAAAGCATGCTCTGCAACAGGATATTGAGAGTTGCCAGCATACACCCTCTGCCTATGCCTATTCGTCCTAACTGATAATTTTGTAGTAGTCATGCCAATGTAGAAGGGCAAACAGTGTTTACATAAGAGCTTGTATATGACAGATGTCATTTCGGCAGGTGGCTCTCCACTTGATAATATGTCTTGCCAGTCACAGGGCTGTTACGAGATTATGGTAGGAGGATGGATAAGGCAAGTCTTGCAGCATGGATAGTCACATGGGCAGGAGCTATAGGGTAGGGAGATGGCTGCAGAAGCAGCATAGGGTCTGACAAGAATTTTGTGGAGATTGGGAGGACAGCAGGAAGCTATTTTAGGTGTGATGAGCAAACATTTAGGACAGAATAGATCTCATTTCAGGGCATGATTTTAGGAATTCATGGCCCTGTCGAAGTAGCTAACACATTCCAGACCAGGATAACAGTCACCAATGGTGTGCTCCAAAGTTGTTTCTTGGAGGAATCAGCAGTACCAGGTTTGGATGTGATGACCCAGGAAATTTATTCTTTAACTAGGCTGGTTGGGTAATTACATGCAGTGATGGCTGTGGTGAGAATGGTGGTATATTACTGTAAAAGTGTCTACATCTGAACAAATACGTTTTGGATGCCAAGGCGGTATGGGAGGGAATGGTTGACATGTAAAGGATGGCAACTGTCAAAATGTAAGTATTGTTATTTGTTGATATGTTTGGGTTGGATGGAAGTGTGAAGCTGGCCTCAGTTGAGGACAAGATCAACATCAAGGAAAGTGATATGGGATTCAGAATAGGATCCTGTACAATTTAACTGGAAGAAGGTATTCATAGATTCAAGGAATATTAGGTCGGCCTCACCGCAAATCAATATGGTACAGATATCAGTGTACCTAAACCAAATTCCACACATCTAGCAGTGCTTAACCACCCTTCCTCAGAAGGAAAAGAGTACTGTGCAGAATTCCAAGCTCTACATTCCCTAGAAGCTGATGACTCCATCATACCCTCCAAGCAGACAAGGATCTACCATTATAGTACTTAACCGAATTTTGAAAACAAGTGAAGCTGCAAGGTTTGCCTGCTTTACCACTGCCTCCAAGAAGAAAGTGAATCTCATCCAATGATACAATGATTTTGCTACCAAGCATGTACTAGATCTAAACCTCATGAATAATGGTAGCATACGTTCTTTTTATTTCTTAGAACACCATACAGACAACAAAGTCCACTGGCACATTTTCACTTAAATAATAGGGTGACATATGAATTATAACTTACGAATTTATTCCACTAAGTTGAAAATGTACAGGGTTTTGCCAATTTATATATAACTGATCAGATTGCCATTAACAGCAGAGACACAGTGTTCAGTAATAGGAAATACTGGTGCCAAAAGAACTTCGACACCAGCAATACACATACCAAACACGTGACCTCAGTCTCGTCATCAGAATCATCATATCAGTTTGGCACATCAAACGTCTATCAGTTTACAATAACCACTGATTTAAAAAGTAACCTATTGCTGTAAACACACAATATGAGGCATTGTGAACAAATGGTCCTTCAGAATTTCACTACACACAGGACAAGTAATATTACTTTACAAATTACCTTCCAGTGTAAGACAAAGACAAAATTATCTGGAATCTGCAGTTAGGAACAAAGTCTACATAATTGTGGTTTATTATTTTAAGAGACGTATTACTTTAAATGTTCAACAAGGCACAAATTTATATAAGTTCAGTATTTAGTTGTCAGAGAGAGATAGCACTAATTTTGCGATCTAGGTGAAGCTTAGGTCATGTGGTGTAAGAGCTACTAAGATTATAAACCTGGGACCTTCTCTGCTGGTATCAATACCATCATCCTCACTCTTCAACTGAAGCAATTATTTTAGTACAATCTAATGCCAAAGTATCAAAAAACTGTACACAGTGTTTACCCCATTGTAAGGCAAGCTTTTTCCTCGAAATCCAATTGTAAGGCGAGCTCTTTGCAAATTCCATAATTTGGAAAATACAGGGTCATCTCGCATTCACGGACAAGACTATTGCTGTTGATGTTAACATTTTTATCTTTCACAATATCTTAATATAGACATCTCACAGTTACAGATGCAGCTTTGGTAACAGGTTACAGGCGAGTTTTGTTTTAAGATTATTGTCTGTGTCAGCTAATGTCAGTATATATGTGAAACATATGAAGTAAAATCATCATCCTATTATGTACCCACAAACTAATATCTTGCTAACCTGTGAACATTAGACACATACTAGTGTAAGTGGTTGTTTCTCTGATTTAGATTTCAGCCCAAGGTACAGACCGACACTAATAAAGGATTATCTCTCAGAAAACTTCCACCATGACAACAAATGAAACACTAGCTTTAATAACAGTGCCAAAGCTGCCACTGGTCTACATCAATGCTGATTTTTTAAGTTAGCTATTTTTAATTCGAAGTTACAAGACTTATGCCGATTCAGTTATAAGGAGCACTTTGCTATTATTGTCAGTGTTGTAGGAATCGTAAATAGCAGGTACTGATAACTGATGCGAATTTTGAATGAAGACAGTGGAGAAATTTCTACACCTTCATAAACCACAGAATTCAAATCATGTACTGTCTGGTGTGATGGGAGTGGGGCTCACATGACTTAACGCACTCAGCAACTTCACACAGCATACGATTTTAAACTATTTAGCATCACAACCAATCTAAAGCAACATGATGACTATCAGCTATGCCGTAAGGCCATCATCAGTGACCAGAAGCCTGTTTATTTTGGTCAATGTGAAGGGCATTTGCATTGAAAGTATTCCCATACAAAGTTCTGGCAATGAGAAGGCCAGAGTAACAGTAAGTTTGGGTGCACTAACAGGTGGATAAATTTCTACTATATCTGATTCTTCACAGGAAAACAACACTAAAAGAAAAACTGCCTGCATGACTTCTTCAGATGCCAAGAAAATGGCTGGACAAAAAATGACCTGGCACCAGATTGGTTTGAGGTGATTTGGAACAGAATACCAGGCCCTATACTTAACAGAAGGAAAATGTTGGTTTGTTTTCATGGAACACCCCAACCAAGAAATTGAGGATTGATAGCAAAGAACATGCATAGTGGCTAACAATCCCCGGCGGCATAGCCTCACAACTTCATGTAATGGAAGTTATGATGAAATCTCTCCAGGCTCAGCTGCAAGACCTTCACAGTGAGTGGCTTCAAGTAGGGGAGGGTTGTCCCTCAATATACATTACTGCCTGGGACATAATCTTCAGTAAATTTTACACTTGGCACACAATATTACACAATCAAAGTGTCAAATGACAGTCTAACTATACTGTTCTCAGTAAATACACCCAAAGTGTATAAAAAAACAAGATACACCATGCTAAATGGATGCAGACAAGAAAGAAATTACCAGATTTCCCAGATGAAAACACTGTTTCCGTGTTAAGTGACAGTACTTTCCCAACTGTAAGACTTGTCATTTGAATGATTAAGGTTTTATACACTGGCATAGGACTTCTGATAACTTAAGAAACAAAACCCGAGAGGGAGGGACCATGGGTTTTTGAAAGATCTTTGATCAGCAGCAACACTTATGCTGCATATTTTAATATTACAAAAGTATAAATTTTAGTTACACCAAACACAGCAGGTTAGTTTCTGAAGCATAGGAAAAAATGGTTTACAATGATATAGCATAATTACAAGAGAAGGAAAGCTTTCACACATACTGGTCTTTTTTGCACGTGTTACCCTTAGACTCATCGCACAAATGTGCCAGTAAACTTTTAAGTAGTGACAAATGTGTGGTCATCTGGCTCCAAAATTTTTAAGTGGCTGGTCCTCAAAAGATTCAGTTTTAAATGAGAGCCAAAGGTTCTGCGATTTAAGAGATTCATCATACATACTCACACCTAACAATCTTGAGTGAAAAGAAACCATCATTTGCAATATTTCAGAGAATGCCAGAAAAAAGGAGTTACTTCACATGCACTGCTACAATGGTGTAAGAAGTCCTTGCTTAGTGTTTGCTCTGCCCATATGCCATTTATCACATGTCTGTTTGGAATGTCATGTGTAGTTGTGCATCACTGGATTATGTGCAGCATTGCTGCATGTTGTTCAGAAGAGACATGCAGAGTTATTAAACTTGGGGCAATTGCTTTATCGTATTCTAACCAGATAAGGTATGCAAAATAAAAAAACAGGCCTCAGCATAGGATTCATTTCAAAACTAATTGAAAGTACTCTTAATTACTTTGCTATGTAATGATTTTAATTAACACAGGAATTTTTAATTTGTGTTTCGTAATACTGTTATATAGCATCCACATACCACTGCAAAAACCTATTAAGAAGGAATACAAATTTCTTGCAAAAACTGAAGAGTTGTTTCTATACACCAGACCTAAGAATAGAAAGTTTTTTATGACTTTTCCAAACTGTGTAAAAATTAATGTTATTTGTGAAGCCACGAAACTGTATAACTGGCAGTTTATATTCTCTTCCAGGAGTAAATATAAAGCCTTGTGGGGAGTTACCCAATAAAACACTGGGTGCTGTAAGTCTACAATTATCGAAGAATGGCATTCTGTAAATTTAAGATTTAAACATAAACTAACAAAGCCTGGAAGAGGTAACACACAAATGTTGAAACATATCTTGTGACTGAAAAACTACGTTTCACGGAAGGCAGATCTGTAAAATTCTGCTAAACCTGTCAATATATTTGAATATATAAAATATAAAGCTGTCAATATATTTGGAACAAAACATTTTACTGAATACTACTGACCAAATTTGCTTGCTTATCAACCTTGAAATGAACACTTCTGTATATCTGTATGTATATGCTTTAAGGGATCTTACATTATGAACAGGACAGAGGATACTCCAAGAGCAATAGAATTTCGTGAACCATACTAAATACACAATTCAGATCAAAGTGCACATTTGTATGTACTGATTCAAAATGAAATAGCACCCAACTTATTTGAGCTTTTCAGTGTGGTTTTTGGGATGCAAATTTTCTTGGGGTACCAGCACTGTATTTTTTGTAGGTTCTTTATTAGAGCCTAATGCCTTACATCCCAGAAGATGCAACTGTGCACTTGAAATTCCGCAAACAGTTGAAACCAGCAAATAGTGTGGAATGAAACACTTTACTTCAAAAACCGACTTCCTCTGCATAAAAAATTAATAAAATTTCTTTAACAAACTAACAAAAGTAACTTCACTGTTCCACAAGATGAATAATGCTCGACTGCCAATGATATAGAAATAAAATAAAATCAGAAAACAAGCTAATAACATTTTAGTTTTCTGTAATTATGTGAACTATTTTAATTAATTTGATGGTTCCCAGGCAGATAATTTTTTTCCCCATTTGACATGAGGGCTGTAAATGAAGAGAAAACAGCAAAATCATGGAATGTAAACATGGGTCATGTGGAGACTACCCTCCCCCAAATAGAACTCAAGACTTTGTGCCAGAAAATTTCTTCTGGGTACAGGTAGTATCTGGCTGCTTGCTGCTACTGGTTATATTGCTAATAGCGACACATCATCAAGTACCCAGAAGAGAGAGAGAGGCACTGCCCATAACTGCACATGCGTGTGAGCACATTGCGCAACTGCTCAAACATAATGTGAACAGTTGCTACATCATGCTCATTGAAAGCAGTTTTTGTTACGAAGTATTGTATTCTTTATCTTAAAGTCTTTGACACATTTTGCTGTTGGTAGATGCGTGTGTGTGCACTGTTTTGTTGTTAATGGCACTTTTTCTTTGCAACTGAAGTTTTAATTCAGAGTTTATATATAGTTTGTTTTACTGCTGCAGTATTATTCTGCAGCAGAGGGCTAACGTAAAATTCTTGATCAGGTTATTGGTTCTCATCAGTCAAAATTACAAAAATTTAATTGAAAACCAAAACAATGGGAAATTCTCAGAATTCTAAAAAATTGTGGGTTTTTCGCAGGAAGTATAAATGGTGAAACAGAAACCCTTTAGAGAGGCAACACTAGTCAAGTACAGCAGGGTGAGAACTAGTCTAAAAGGAAACAAAATCAATGGAGAGAGTGTGAAAGGTGGTGAAAGAATTATTCACTACAGGCGGAAGAGGTAAAAGAGGCAGCAAAATTAAGGGGAAGAAACTGAAATACTGAAACTTTATGAAAATTTATCAATATTTGCTGACATACTCAATATCAATTTTCCAATCAATTCACTCCTTTACTGCAGTAAACAACCTGATGAATAAATTAAAATGTTTGTAATATGTTATCATACTAGTAATTACTTGGTGCTACATTTGCCACAAACTACACAGCACACAATAAATGCATATGTACCACTACTTTGCCTTGGTTCCTTACAACAAATCTACCAGATTTTGCACCAATGTTCAAGAATGGCAAGGAGGAGGTGAGACACTAAAACCCCTACTAGCATCCTAGATGTTCCTTGCAAAATGTAACAGAACTTACCTCCCTGGTGTGAATCCACCACTACCTCCTCCATGATCTGCTCCACCACGGCCCATACTACTACCCCCCCTTGAGGGAGGTCCTCCCCTGCCACCTCGACTCGGGGGTCCGCCGCGCATCATTCCTCTTCCACGACTATATTAGGAAACCACATTTCAACACTTTCTTATTGAATACCACTGAATGCAAATAATTTTACTGCTTTACACATGATACCCAAATGTTCTTACAACACAACTGTATAGGCTCTTAAAGTTATCTCCATGTGAAAAGTACAGAAACCATCAGCAAAACTAATGATTTTAATATTTACACAAAAAATTCTATTAAGAAGCAACACACATCCTTTAATTAGGGTAATTTTGCATATTAAACATTACTTAAGACTACATGGTTTCCTGTAAGATCAAAATTTAGCCACCAAGTTAACTGCAGAAGTTACTCAATCTTAGCTCTTTGTAACTGAAGGTTTTAAGGCCGCCGCCCCCTCCCTCCACATATGAAATTAACCTAGAGCTTTAACTACTCTGAGTTGTGTGCACCATGATAGGAAATGGGCCTAATGCACGCTGTGCATAGCATAAGTAAGATGCTTTACTAAAGAACTTTGCTGCCAGAAGTACTAACAAATTTTACGTCTATAACCAGTGCCTAATAACGCCAGATAGTCCTACTTTAGCTCTTGATCCATCTGGTAACAGCACTTTCATTGTTCTTCTGCAGCCAAACTCTCAGCTATTGAGGAGTAGCAAACAATGTCCCCATGCAGGCCAAAGAGCTACAATGGGGCAGGTGATTTCACTACGCGGTAATTTCATGCCCAGAAGTTCCCACATGACCATCACAGATTTTGATATTTTGTATGAACGATCACACATGTTCCAAGTGTCACTATCATTAATCCAGTACTTCTGCAGATAAAGTAATTTGCTTAACCCTATAGCACAGCTATCAACAGTGCACATGTGAGTTTTTTGTTACACATATGCCTAGCAATGTTTTCTTGAAAGAAACATAACTTGTGCAACTTTTTGCACTTTCTTAAGCAAAATAATAAAACATTTGCACATGGATAATCTGAAGCAAAATTCGCAAAAAAATAAAAATAAAAAAATAAAACACTCGTAATAATGGTCTTACTTATATCATAAAATTTCGTTTGACAGCTTTAAACAGTTTACAAATCGAATATGAAGTCGATTTTTCTAAAAACACCAAAAATGGCTATTATTGGCCCAGTTTTACAGAGGGGTCTTCTGCAAACAAACCGTTTTCAGTCGAAAGACCCATGTTCTAAACAACCTAAACTGTATTTGGTTTTCCAATGCATGCTTTTAAGGCCCTAACAAGAACAACAAGGTGGAGTTTGATTGAAAATGAGTCATGTTCTGCTGGCACTCAAATCTGACATTTTTTATTAAGTTCTACAATTGTTTGATACTGTCTGGGGAAGACAATTTTAAAAGTCCTAATGACTAGGAAGTGAAAGTGTCTGAATAGCTCTAAAAACTTAGAAATGTGGTGTGTTGGCCAGATATGTATGAAGAAATATTGGTAAGACAGGAGACAAGAAACTGCAGTTTTCAAGTATGATTACCTCAAATTGTTAGACTCACAGGCAATAGAAATTTATTTTAATTAGGCAGCTTAGTATAGTTCACTTTTTATAAAAAGAATTTAAAGTTCACTACCTAATCACCAGGATTTTAATCAGTCATCCCCAGGTAGCAATAAACAATTTTAATATACAGTAAGAGACATCAGATTTATTCTGAGTACCAGCAGAACATGGGAGCCATTTTCAATGTAGCTCCACCTGGTTCCTTTTTGGGGCCTTATATGCTCAAATTGCAAAGTAGGGTTTTTTAGTTGGATTGGAACATGGACTTTCTAATGAGAACTGTTTTAAACAGTTTGCAGAAGATATTTGTAAAAGTGGCAGCCCAAAAAAGCCGTTTTCAGTGTTTTTAGAAAAATTGTCAACTTTGCCCTCAATTTGTAACCTATTGGAGAGCAGTAGAAGAATGAAATTCCATAATCTAATACCTTTTATTGGTAAGTTATGTGCGAAGTTTCATGAGGATCCGCCAATTATTTCCAGAGATATAAAAAGGTAAATTTCATATTTTTGAGCATTTTTTTCAGACTGCTTCAAATTATCCATGTGCAAATCATTTAGGAAATTTTTTTTTATTTCTTAAGATAGTACAGAAAATTATACAAGGTGGCCTAGTTTTGTTTCTTTCAAGAAAATATTGTCAGATATATGTCTAGCAGTTGCTGAAAACTCATGGGTGTGCTGTTGATAGCTGTGCTATGAGGTCAAACAAATAATCTCTGCAAGTAAAACAATCAAATCAAAGCAATCTGGAAACACTGTACCACTCCCAATACCTCACAAAACCACTTAATTCTCATTTGCAGCACCTACAACAAGAAAAAGCAACTGCTATGAGACATCAGTTAATACATTTAATACATACACCCTGAATTCAGTCATCTGGTAAGAGTCAACAATACAACAGCACTTAATCCACTACACACAGCCTATTAATATATAGAAGTGATTACCATATTTACTCGAATCTAAGTTGCACTTTTTTCCAGTTTTTGTAATCCAAAGAGCCATCTGCAGCATAGAATCAAGTGCAAAGCAAGCAGAAGTTCTGAAAAATGTTGGTGAGAGCCGCCACAACTAACTTCTGTCGTCGAATATATGTTGCACTACACAGGCATGCCACATCCTTTGATCTTTCCTTTTCCTTCCCTCTTTCCTGACTAAGCAGCCGCCGGTAGAGAAAGCTCGAAATTCTGTGTGTGTGTGTGTGTGTGTGTGTGTGTGTGTGTGTGTGTTTTATTCATTGTGCCTATCTATCGGCACTTTCCCACTTGGTAAGTCTTGGAATCTTTGTGTGTGTCATACATATGGAATCTTTGTTTTTAAAGATATATATAAAGTGTGGAAGATGGAAGATGAGCTTTTTTCCTCCGCCCCAAGTTACGACCACTGCATTTTGGTACATTATCCAACGAAGTAAATACAAAATCCGAATTGTTCATCTTCGAATGTAGCAGCATTTCAATGTACTACGAAAATCCCACCGGCAAGACTGTTCATGATGTTTGTCAATATGGCGAAATCTACGTTCTGAATTTTTTCCTACCTGTGAGAAGAGATGGTTGTTAATAGGAATCTTTATGAATTGTATATCACATGCAGTATTCTCTTCACCATAAGAATAATACGAATATAAACATTTTGCCATGTACTGTTTCGTGTTTGCTACTATCTCATTTAAATCCTGTCTGCCTAATAAACTACGCAACTAGAGTGAGACAACAGCAAACACGGAAGAATATACATATCATGTCATATTTATATTCATATTATTCTTATGAATAATAGTGATACAGTCAGAAATGAAGTACGGCAATTGACTAGATTTTTAAATCTAAGACGACTAATTTCTGTGCAGAATGTAATGTACTGAAGAGGCACCTGCAAAGATTTTCAAACAGAGAAATTTTTTCGCAAAACTCTCCTTCAGATCATCATCTATCATACGCAGTCTATTATTTGGTTCTTGTTGATAATTATCGAAGAAAACAGCAGTGTAAGTAACAACAAATAGCAGTCTCTTGCCATTGTTTCACCAATGAGACAATTCCTCTCTTTTTCTTTAATTGTAAGCGGCAGTAGCACGCACAAAACCAAGCAAGCCATGCCACTAGTGGAGACAGGTTGTGAACACGCACTATCAGAATGTGACAAACAATGCATGACAGTACAGTAATGCATTTTCAGCTTAAGAGTGACGTAAACACCTGTAACAAAGAAAACGGCGCTTTTTAGATCAAAGAAAAATAAGCAATTCAAACCAGACGAAGCACGTGATAAAGGAAGAGTACCTGTATAAATACGGACGGAGCGCATGACGCATAGAAATGGCCTCCTGGTAAACGTTAACTGCTAATCTTACAACTCTAACAAACCTATTGTAGCTGTATCGTCATTCATTCGACCTAAATTGTCTCATATTACAATGGACCAACTTTGTTTCGATTTGGAGGTGCAGCCTAAACTTTTCTCCCCCCTTCAATTTCGAGTCTCAGATTTCAGGTGCGGCTTAGATTCGAGTAAATACGGTACATGAATTGCAGGAGAGCAACAAACTCAATCAGGATGACTACATCAGCACAATACAGACCACCAGGAAACATTCAGCTTATACTGTAATTAAAATAAATGACAAATTGCAGTGTTGCAGGTTTGCTTGATCAACCAGCAACCATCTCTTATCACTTGAATCATTGAAACATTAATCACGAAGTTGTTTTAATGTAAGTACAGAAACAATCACTATACTTCCATTAGCTTTCCCCTCAGCCTTGTTTAATTAGTGAGCTTTGATGTGACTAATGTTAACACAACATTACACCCCATCCAAAGCAAGACTTTCTATTAAGTACCAAAACCAGTGTTCGTGCCTCATGCCAACTACATTTAAATCTTTATTAGTTAGTAAACCTAAAAGAAAATTAGAAAGCATACAACCAGCTGACAAAGGTACTACATCAATGGTAGACAATGAAAACTCCATTAACAAAGATGAAGTGAATGGATTCCTCTAATCAATAAAGTACTAGGCTTCTACTATATAGTTACATATGTACCATTTATTTCTTAAGAAGCCATTTTTGCTTCTCCTCTAAATTTTACATAATGGAGTTATGAAGTTTTCACTGCCTACCATTGATATGATACTGTATATTAATTGTCTTGCGAACACAATCTAACATTACATCCCTAATGACTTATCTGCCAGAGCAGACCTGTGTTTAATGAAGATGGCAATTCATGTAAAATGGCTGCAGTGTGATACTGGACTACATCCCTGAAATCATCGTTACGCCGACAGTCTTCTATTTGGAGTTTGCCAACTCGCATCCTAACAAATACCTTCAAAGCTGAAGAATGAATACCAAGTAAATGGTATGTTTAAGTTTGCACCATACTGATTGCATTTTCTTTTAATTAAAAAAAGAAAAACTGCAATGTAAATTAAGAAACCTATTTCAGCTAATGAATAAACCTCTGATTTGTGTTTTGGTGCATGTCATTGAATTGTTAGCTGCAACACGCTGAAGACACTTGGTTGTTGCTGCACATTGTAGTAATTCTTGGGGAAAAAAAACCACAGTGTTCTTCAGCACACCAGTGTATAAGTTCACAGAATGTGATGCATTACTTAATTTCGAACATTTTCAACTTCCACAATAAACTCTTACTGTTATCAATTATAAGCTGTAATGTAATTGTGCTCTATTAAAATTTATAACAGTACGTCTATGCTTATTCAAAGAACCTTTCTCTAATTTCATCATCATACAATTATATGAGAAATATTACTTTTGAGAGTTTTCAGACACTTGCGAAACTATGATTTCCATAAGCTACCAGCACGAGTGTTTTGGATACGTAATTTATTTCACAGCAAATCAGCATTTGTGGTTCACAGGTCTGCCAAGGAATACACTAGCACTGAGTATCACTGTATCAGAGCAAAACATGCGTTTTTGAGAATTTTCTTAAGTTACCATTATTTCTGCGTGTTCTATGAAAAATTTGTAGTAAATCAATGTTTGTGATTTAGTTACTGCAGCAGACAGTCTAACAAACTGTATTACATCTAGCTTTCCCTCAAAGAGTAGCAGCCTATATACATTACCTGCATTTATCTAAAAATTAACTTCGTATTTGAGTGCTCAAAGAACTATAACTAATGTCCAAACATTCTAAGAAACTAGTGATTTTTATTATGTTTTGGTGTTGTCTTCATTTTTTTTTAGAAATATTGTTTTTGTATTTACACAAATTCTTATGGGACATGTTGTTGTTATTGTGGTCTTCACTCCTGAGACTGATATGATGCAGCTCTCCATGCTACTCTATCCTGTGCAAGCTTCTGTATCTCCCCATACCTAGTGCAACCTACATCCTTCTGAATCTGCTTAGTGTATTCATCTCTTGGTCTCCCTCTACGATTTTTACCCTCCACACTGCCCTCCAATACTAAATTGGTGATCCTTTGATGCCTCAGAACAGGTCCTACCAACCGATCCCTTCTTCTGCCCAAGTTGTGCTACAAACTTCTCTTCTCCCCAGTCCTATTCAATACCTCCTCATTAGTTATATGATCTATCCACATAATCTTCAGCATTCTTCTGTAGCACCACATTTCGAAAGCTTCTATTCTCTTCTTGTCTAAATTATTTATCTTCCATGTTTTGTTTCCATACATGGCTACACTCCATACAAATACTTTCAGAAAAGACTTCCTGACACTTAAATCTATACACAATGTTAACAAAATTTCTCTTCTTCAAAAATGCTTTCATTGCCATTGCCAGTCTACATCAAAATTTCTCTTCTTCAAAAATGCTTTCATTGCCATTGCCAGTCTACATTTTATATCCTCTCTACTTCGACCATCATCAGTTATTTTGCTCCCCAAATAGCAAAACTCCTTCACTACTTTAAGTGTCTCATTTCCCAATCTAATTCCCTCAGCATCACCCGACTTAATTCGACTAGATTCCATTATCCTCATTTTGCTTTTGTTGATGTTCATCTTATATCCTCCTTTCAAGACACTGTCCATTCCATTCAACTGCTCTTCCAAGTCCTTCGCTGACTGACAGAATTACAATGTCATCAGGGAACCTCGAAGTTTTTATTTCTTCTCCATGGATTTTAATACCTACCCCGAATTTTTCTTTTGTTTCCTTTACTGCTTGCTCAATATACAGATTGAATAACATCAGGGAGAGACTACAACCCTGTCTCACTCCCTTCCCAACCACTGCTTCCCTTTCATGTCCCTCGACTCTTGTAACTGCCATCTGGTTTCTGTACAAATTGTAAATAGCCTTTCGCTCCCTATATTTTACCCGACACCTACAGAATTTCAAAGAGTATTCCAGTCAACATTGTCAAAAGCTTTCTCAGTCTACAAATGCTAGAAACGTAGGTTTGCCTTTCCTTAATCTTTCTTCTAAGGTAAGCCGTAATGTCAGTATTGCCTCACGTGTTCCAACATTTCTACGGAATCCAAACTGATCTTCCCGAGGTCGGCTTCTACCAGATTTTCCATTCGTCCCTAAAGAATTCGTGTTAGTATTTTGCAGCTGTGGCTTATTAAACTGATTGTTCGGTAATTTTCACCTCTGTCAACACCTGCTTTCTTTGGGATTGGAATTATTATATTCTTCTTGAAGTCTGCGGCTATTTCACCTGTTTCATACATCTTGTTTACCAGATGGTAGAGTTTTGTCAGGACTGGCTATCCTGAGGCCGCCAGTAGTTCCAATGGAATGTTGTCTACTCCGGGGGCCTTGTTTCGGCTCAGGTCTTTCAGTGCTCTGTCAAGCTCTTCACGCAGTATCGTATCTCCCATTTCATCTTCATCCACATCCTCTTCCATTTCCATAATATTGTCCTCAAGTACATCGCCCTTGTATAGCCCATCTATATACTGCTTCCACCTTTCTGCTTTCCCTTCTTTGCTTAGAACTGGGATCCCATCTGAGCTCTTTATGTTCATACAAGTGGTTCTCTTTTCTCCAAAGGTCTCTTTAATTTTCCTGTAGGCAGTATCTATCTTACCCCTAGTGAGATAAGCCTCTACATCCTTACATTTGTCCTCTAGCCATCCCTGCTTAGCCATTTTGCACTTCCTGTCGATCTCATTTTTGAGACGTTTGTATTCCTTTTTGACTGCTTCATTTACTGCATTTTTATATTTTCTACTTTCATCAAATTCAATATTTCTTCCGTTACCCAAAGATTTCTACTAGCCCTCGTCTTTTTACCTACTTCATTATCTGCTGCCTTCACTACTTCATCCCTCAGAGCTACCCATCCTTCTTCTACTGTGTTTCTTTCCCCCATTCCTGTCAATTGTTCCCTTATGCTCTCCCTGAAACCCTGTACAACCTCTGGTTCTTTCAGTTTATCCAGGTCATATATCCTTAAGTTCCCTCCTTTTTGCAGTTTCATCAGTTTTAATCTACAGTTCATAACCAATAGATTGTGGTCAGAGTCCACATCTGCCCCTGGAAATGTCTTACAACTTAAAACCTGGTTCCTAAATCTCTGTCTTACCATTATATGATCTATCTGATACCTTTTAGTATCTCCAGGGTTCTTCCATGTATACAACCTTCTTTCATGATTCTTAAACCAAGTATTAACTATGACTAAGTTGTGCTCTGTGCAAAATTCTACCAGGCGGGTTCCTCTTTCATTTCTTAGCCCCAATCCATATTCACCTACTATGTTTCCTTCTCTCCCTTTTCCTACTGACGAATTCCAGTCACCCATGACTATTAAATTTTCATCACCCTTTACTATCTGAATAATTTCTTTTATTTCATCATACATTTCTTCAATTTCTTCGTCATCTAGTTGGCATATAAACTTTTACTACTGTAGTAGGTGTGGGCTTCGTATCTATCTTGGCCACAATAATGTGTTCACTATGCTGTTTGTAGTAGCTTACCCGCATTCCTATTTTCCTATTCATTATTAAACCTACTCCTGCATACCCCTATTTGATTTTGTGTTTATAACCCTGTAGTCACCTGACCAAAAGTCTTGTTCCTCCTGCCACCGAACTTCACTAATTCCCACTATATCTAACTTTAACCTATCCATTTCCCTTTTTAAATTTTCTAACCTACCTGGCCGATTAAGGGATCTGACATTCCACGCTCCGATCCGTAGAACGCCAGTTTTCTTCCTGCTGATAACGACATCCTCTTGAGTAGTCCCCGCCCGGAGATCCGAATGGGGGTACTATTTTACCTCCGGAATATTTTACCCAAGAGGACGCCATCATCATTTAATCATACAGTAAAGCTGCATGCCTTCGGGAAATGTTACGGCCATAGTTTCCCCTTGCTTTCAGCCGTTCGCAGTACCAGCAGGTCAAGGCAGTTTTGGTTATTGTTACAAGGCCAGATCAGTCAATCATCCAGACTGTTGCCCTTGCAACTACTGAAAAGGCTGCTGCCCCTCTTCAGGAACCATATGTTTGTCTGGCCTCTCAACAGATACCCCTCCGTTGTGGTTGCACCTACGGTATGGCTATCTGTATCGCTGAGGCAAGCAAGCCTCCCCACCAACGGCAAGGTCCATGGTTCATGGGGGGGTTATGGGACATAAGTACCATTTTACCTCAACAGATAACAGGATCTGTCATACTCGTTCACTTGACTGTGTAGGGTGTCAATTGCAGATCTAGGCAGCCTATTACAGGATGTACAGAGACCAGGAAGGACTCAGGATCTTGTACCAACCCCCAATCTGAAGTGCTGTCTTTTATTACAACTTAGCCAGCACAAATGAAGGTGAACAGTCTATTAATTGTCAGCAGTTCTAACGAAAGGTGTATGATGGTATCCCTTAGGGAAATGGCAGCAAGAGACAGGAAAACACTACAGCCACACTCAGTATGTGTGCCTGGGGACCTCATTTAACATGCTTAAGAGGCTGTTCCAGCAGCCACTGACAGAACAGGGTGCAACCAACTGCATATTGTGGCACACATTAGAATAAATGATGCCTGTAATCTGGGCTCTTGAGGCTATTCTAGTGACTGGCACAGAAGGTTAAAAAGATAAGCCTTGTGCATGCTCACAACTTGCAGCACTGTCCCCAGCACTGATCGTTGCCCTTTGGAGTCAAGTTGAAGGACTGAACCAGAGCCTACGAAGTTTCAGAGACAACCTAGACTGTGACTTCGTGGACTTGCACCGTAAGATTGAGAACTGTAGGACTCCCCTAAATGGGTCAGACATGCACTACACATCAGAGGCTGTTATCAGGTAGCTGACTATGTGCAGGGGTGCACACTAGGCATTTTAGATTAGGTGCCTCTTCATCCGATCCCAATAATGACAACAGTAGGAACCCCAGAAGTGGCAGTGTAGGATCAAAAGAAATGCCTCTCACAGATAAGAGTATTAAAATCCTAATGGTAAACTGACAAAGCAATCTAAGTTTTTTAACAATATGGGACTTAACTTCTGAGGTCATCAGTCCCCTAGAACTCAGAACTACTTAAACATAACTAACTTAAAGACATCACACGCATCCATGCTCGAGGCAGGATTCGAACCTGCGACCGTAGCGGTCTAGCGGTTCCGGACTGTAGCGCCCAGAACCGCTCAGACACTCCGGCCAGCAGCAATCTAAGTACCAGAGTTTGTAGCCCTCATGAATAGCAGTGAAGCTCGCCTAACACCAAGCACTGAAAGCTGGATGAAACCTGCAATTGATAACAGATTTTTGGGGAGAATTAAAGTGTACATCAAAAGGATAGACAAATAGGAAATGGAGGTGGTATAATCATCGCAGTAGACAAGCAACTCAAAAACACTTAAACATATATAGAAGCAACATGTGACACTGTTTAGGCAAGATTCACTAAAAGGGATGGGCACAAAATAGTTTGATCCTCCTATTGCCCACCAGACTCAGCTCCTGCTGTAATCTAAAATTTTAGAGACAACCTCAGTTCACTTTTGTGTACATTCCGAAGAATACTGTAATTGACAGTAGAGACTTTAATTGTCCAACAATTAATTGGGAAAATTGCAGTTTTATTAGAGATAGCCTTACAACACATGCTGTGAAACATTATTAAATGCCTTCTCTGAAAATTGCCTAGAATGTAGTTCAAAATCCCACACATGGTGGAAATATATTGGATCTAATGGCAACAAATAGACCTGACCTCTTTGAGGATGCCCACATTAAAAATGTTATCTGTGAGCAAGACATTGTTGCCACAACAATTATTACCACAGTACAAAGGATAACTAAGTCAAGCAGAAAGGTAAGTGCGTTCAGAAAACTAGACAAAAAATCAGTACTGTCACATCTCAATGAGAAACTTAACTTTCAGCACACAGCAGGAGCATGTAGAGGAACAATTGCTCAAGTTTAAAAGAAAAGTTGACTATGCACTGGATAGATATGTATCCAGTAGGGAAGTCCATAATGGGAGAGAACCTCCATGGTTTACTGTCACTGTAAAGGAACTTCATGAAATTAGTATTAGTGTCAGTGGTATTGAGAAACAGCTGAAATCATGAAAACGGAAAAAGCACCGAGCCCCGATCAAATCCCTTTCAAATTCTGTACCGAATCTGTGGCTTAGTTGATCCTTTTCTAGCTATAATCTATCTTAGATAACTAACAAAAATACTTGCCCAGTTCTTCGAAAAAGCACGTCACACCTGCCAACAAGAAGGGTAGTAGAAGTGATTCATGAAACTACCGCCCAATATCCTCGAGATTCAGATTTGTTGTAGAATCTTAGAACATATCCCGAGCTGAAACATAAGGGATCTTTAACAGAATGACCACGCCAACACCCACGAGCATGGATTTCGAAAACATAAATCATGTGAAACAACTTTCACTTTCCTCACATGACTTACTGAAAGCTTTCGATCAGGGCAATCAGGTAGATGCAGCAATTCTCTATTTCCGGAAAGCATTGGACTGAATACTACACCTTCACTTATTGTCAGAAGTACCATCATATGGGGTATCGAGTGAAATTTATGACTGGATTGAGAACTTTTTGGTACAAGGCATGTTATCTTGGATGAAGAGTCATCGTTAGATGTATAAATAACTTCAGGTGTGCCCCAGTGGAGCGTGCTGGGACCATTGCTGTTCATTTTGTATATTAATGACCTTGCAAACAATATTAACATCAGACTTTTTGCAGATGATGTAGTTATCCATAACAAAGTACTATCTGAAAGAAGCTACATAAATATTCAGCCATATCTTCGCAAGATTTCAAAGTGGTGCGAAGATTGGCAACTTTCTTCAAATGTTCAAAATGTAAAATGGTGTACTTCACAAAACAAAATACATAGTATCCAATGACAGTAATATGAATGAGTCACTGTTGGAATCTGTCAACTCATATAAATACCTGGGTTTAATATAAATACCTGGGTTTAACACTTTGTAGGAATATGAAATGATCTCTCAGCTTTCAATTGCGAGTTAAGCATGTGGTAGACTTCTTTTAAATGGCAGAGTAATGGGGAAGTACAGTCAGTCTACAAAGGAGATTGCTTACAACTCACCTGTACAACCCATGCTAGAATATTGCTGCAATGTGTGGGACTAACGGGCTCCCCAAACTAAATAAGTTACCTGTAAAAGTTATTTGCAGACTTCTGCAAAATTGTTCACCCTTTCTTCTTGCGCAATATATACCTGTTCCTGATTTAAAGAATTTGACAATTTTAGGTTTGCCTCCGTAATCCTATCACTTCTATCCTAGGGCAAGTTATCATGCCACACAGGAATCTAGCTAGTTTAACACACACTACAGTTTTACTTCCTAACATTATGAAAAAAGGTAGTGTTACTAACCACGTAGTGAATACGGTAAGTTAACGCCTTGCACAACAAAGGTAGCAAACAACTAAACTTTTGGCCACCAGAAGACCTGGCCTCTGCAGCTGTTAGTTGTTCACGACAATGAACATTTTACAAATACCCTGTCCATTCTGTAGTTAAGGAAGTTGGAGGCAGCCAGTGGGAGCATTATTGTGTTAGCGAATTACATTTTTATTCCAATAACATACAAATTAACTGCACTTTTAAAACATATTTTAATTTCCGTTTTGCCAAACATCTGCATCTTTCTGCTGAAGTTTTAATGTTTTCCTTTGAAACCACATTTTCTGTGGTGGGTGG
Source organism: Schistocerca gregaria (assembly GCF_023897955.1). Lineage (NCBI taxonomy): Eukaryota > Metazoa > Arthropoda > Insecta > Orthoptera > Acrididae > Schistocerca > Schistocerca gregaria. Next base: position 796,719,959 of record NC_064921.1, on the reverse strand, counting down.
CAAATCACAAATTATTCTGTATGGATGCGCATTTCATATTTTCTGCTTCTGCTATTTACAGGCTTGCTTTTATTGGCTTATATGACTTGATTATATTATACCCACTAACCCTAGAGGCAAAAAACGATTCCCTTTCAAAGATCAGGAGGTACATATGATAAGAACCACTAATTTTCATAATAATCTGGAGACAACTGATGTCTCCTACTACTATGTAACAAAGATATATAACAGCTCTAAAAATGAAAATGAAAGCACATAGAACTGAACAGCACACTGATTCCATATGCCTTACCTGTAATGTAGCCCAGATAACTGGCACAATGTTGGGATGTATTTTGCTACCAAATAAAGTATGGTTGCCATTAAACTACCTCTACAGTATTCTTTTGTGACAAAAATGAAAATTGTGAACACCGGCTCACCGACTAGCTCTTGGGTGTATTATAAAATTCTATTTAAACCCAATACCATGTCGTAAGATGTAGGGGACATTATCTACTTCCTGCTCATAAACAAGGGCACTCATCTGCTTTACAGATTTAGACTAAATGTAAAACATCTAATAATAAGCAACCTCCGCAAAGACAACGCAAACAGGCCCAAATACAGCACAGCACTTACTTTAGCATATGCGGACATGTGATGACTTAGAAGCTGATAGTTACGTTATCCAACCAGTTTCAGTCATCTGATGATCATTATGGTCATAGAAGTATTCACAGTATAATGTTACCATGGGATGGGGTGAGACTGACCTTGGAGGGTGAGATTGAACACTGTTCAACTTTCTATTCGAAATTAAATTTTGAGCTAACAAGTACAGCTATTTTCCTTTTTCAGTGTGGGCATTATTTGTGAACTATCTTTGAGAGTGGTGGCCATCTTAGATATCAAGTGATGCTTACAGTTTGGAGAGAAGCACATGTTGACGTTCAGTGAAATTTTTGCATTTTTCCACTGACCTATTTACAAATGCATGGTTAAATTTGATTTAGGTATACCGTTATTTAAATACTACCTCTAGAATTGTTATTCCTTGGTCATTTAGCACTGTTTATTAATATATTTGTGATAAGTCAGTTTTCTGACAATAACCTCTAAATCTCCGTGGAGTGAGATTGATCATAGCATTACAAAAATTCTCTGCTGGATAAATAGACATGATATAATATTTGGAACCCTTAAATATCAGGCAATTTTACTGTTAGTGCAAATACAGAATGTTTACACTTCCTTGCTTGTTTTGTTTAAAATGGGAAGAACATATAAACGTGCCCTGGGTTGTAGAAGCTTTGAAAGATGTGATTGGCAACAATATGTCACTGAGGAAAGCAGCTACAAAGCACAAATTAGCATATGGTACTTTATATAACAAACACCATGGACTTAGAATTTAAAAAATCTGGTGCTCAGACAGTTTTTACCCCCAAGATCAAAAAATAGCATTCCTGACACCTCTTGCCTTCTGGCAATTCCCATTGACTGTTAGACTTAAGAATGTTTGTTATATCTTTCCTGGATGGAAAAGGCAGAGTGTGCACTAAATTAACCGAATCTCCCAGTAAAGACTAGGTTCCTGGTGTCTTACAGCAATAAACATTTTGCCGGGACGTGTCTAGCATCTAACATTACAGTGTCCCATGCTAATGTCTCTCATGAAGTTATCATTGCATATTCTGACAATATGTGAGAAAGAGACTCTTGTGAATGTGCCTCCAGCTAACACATTCAATTATGACCAAATCAATGTCAGTGATGACTCTGGGAAGTCTATAGTGATCTACATAGATGGAACAAAGTACCCTGAGAAAGTCTGCAGTCACTCCTAAACAACCATTATGATGTGTGGCTCAGCAGCTGGTGACTTGCTCCCTCCTTATATCATCTATTGAAGCCAGCATCTCCAGAAGTTGTGGTTAGATAATGGCCCTAGAGGTCATCCTTCCTACACCAGTTCCTGCTGTGCTTTTGGGGTTCTCTACAATCGATCATCACTTGGGTGGACAGTCATGGCGACATTTACCGACTGGTTCGAGTAATCATTTTTGCCAAATGCCTGATGTTTGGACGTTGTTCAAGTTCTTCTCGGGGACAACCTGGTATCCCACTTCGGTCCAGAAGTCCTCACATTGTGAAACAAATATGTCATCAAATGCCACAAATCTGTCAGTCTCTGGATGTGGCCGTCTTCCGGCCCTTGAAGATAGCATGGCGGAAGATTCTTGACAGATATAAGGCTAGTCATGGAAACACTGGCCTACCAATGAAAGACTTCCCCTCATTATTGGCCAAAGTCTTAAAAACCAGAGATGAAGTTCCTCCTAAAATGGAGCAGCAGGAGAAAAGTGGAGTTATATGCAATTTTATTGCAGGATTTTTAGCATGTGAGTTGGTACCATTTAACTATCAGCATGTACTCCAGAAATTACCCAAGGAAAGTGAAGAGAGAAGATTTACAGGTAAAAATAAATAACTCTCTAACAAAGTTTCTGAAGAAAAGGAGCTATGGTGATGAAACGCCTGGTTCCGAGTCCCGGCATCGCAGAAAAAGATTGATGGTTGAGTCTGGTAACAGTACCACTGGAGAGAGCAGTGATGAAGAACAAGAAGTATCTGCTACTGAGGAATCAGATGATGATCAGACAGCAGCTGAAAGTGAAGAAGTAGTACTACAGATGGAAATTCCACTACTGGTAATATGAAGGTGGGTTCATTTTGTTAGTGAAATTCTTAGAGGGCAATAGGAAAAAAACAGTTTGGATTTGTTTGCATTGTTCAGGAAGTGTTGGGTGAAGGGGAAGTAGAAGTGATGGGAATGAGAAAAAATGGTGATTCCCGGAAAGTGTTCCAAGCTGAAGATGACGTATCTGTAGTGGCGATGAAGGACATTTTACTGGTTCTACCAGTTCCTTCTATTGCAGGTGGCAATCATCTCAAGCATACCTTTACAACCAACAATAATGTTAAAGAATGTCGAAAGGAATTTAATTTGTGTACGCTGAATGTGTTTCAGTTTTATTTACTGTACCGTTTGTTATTTTGTTTCGTGTAAATGCATACACTGAGCTTAATGAAAATTTAGGCCCTGCCGAAAAATGCTGCCACATCTCAGACTAGTTTTTAAAGTAGCCTGTCAGTAAAACACCATACTACCTATATTAAATATATCTTGGAACATATTGCTCCTTTGCTCAATCTCACCCCATTTAGATTTTTTGCTAATTACAAATGGCTGGACGTAAGTGCATGAGGTTAACACTGATCACTAGTACTGTAGTTTCATGCAGTAATAACGAGGTGGTTAATCTCACCCCAAATCAGGTTTAAGATCAATCACCCATATTTAATTTTTTTATGCTGTATGGGTAACTAGAAAAACACAGCTTTTTTTGAATCCGTTCAACTTATTTTTATGAACAGTAATTTTTATCCTAATGAATTGAACTACTTTAAGCATTAGTGATCAAAACTCCAGTAGAAGTGGTCAATCTTACCCGATTCAACGGTACGCGAAATATAAAATAATTATTGTCAGGTGATGGAATGATGAATTATACACTGATCATATCATAAAATAAATTACAATATAACAGTTTATTATGGTTTTATCACCGACGTTCCTGATTCTATATTTCCAACTTATATGATACTGTTAACACTTTTATAACATGATGGTCAGGCAATTGAACCTTGTTGTACAAATACAGTATTGTACCACCAACTCAAAGCATTTTGTCAGCAGCTCATGGTGTTGAGTTGCGTTCTCACTTCCCTAGTGGGTTCCGGGTTCGATTCCAGGCGTAGTCGCGGATTTTCCCTGTCTCGAGATGACTGGGTGTTTGTGCTTTCACCATCTCGTCTGCAGGAAGTGGTGAGATTAGACTGAGCAAAGGTTGAGAGTTTGTACGAGCGCTGATAACCGCGCAGCTGAGTGCCCCACAAACCAAAACATCATCATCGTGATACGACATTTTTCAAATGTGTAAGAGCTATAAGCACCACTTACAAAAAATACATTGAAAACATCATTAGATTATATAAATCCAGTCTTATGCCATCAACATGCCGTCACCATTTGTGAAAGGCATTATCTACACTAGGGTTAGAGCATGGACAGCCAATCTTAACAAACCTGTGCCCATTAGTGCTACCCTCCTCTGTACATATTCAATATCCCACTAGTCCTATTTGGTACCCATCCCACACCCTTGAGCAATATTCTAAGTAGTTTGAACACATGGTTGGTTTGACTGACTGCACTTCCCAGTAACCTACCAATAAACCAAAGCCTACATGATCACTCCACCTCATATCTCGAAGTGTTACACGCAGATATTTGTATGAGTTAGTCAATTTCAATAGTGACATTGATATTATAGTCACATGATACAAAATTTTTCTATTTTGTAAAGTGCACATGATATTACCTTTCTGAACATCTAAAGCAATATCATTGCACCATTTGAAAATCTTATCAAAGATCTGCTGAGCGTATTTATGCAGCTTCTTTCAGACCTAGTTCATTAAACATAACATTATTTGCAAATAGTCTGAGGTTCCTAGTAATACAGCCTGCAAAGTTATTAATATAGAACATGAACAAAGACCCCATCACACTTCCCTGGAGCACACTCTAAGTTACTTCTATATCTGACAATGACTCCATCCAAGGTAACATACTGTGAGTTCCCTACCAAAAAGTCCTCAATATGAACACAAACACTGAATCAAATCAAATATGATTGTACTTTTAACATGAACAGTAGGTGTGGAACAGAGTCATATGCTTTTTGGAAATCAGGAAATACTGCAGCTCTCTGATTACCTTGATCCAAAACTCGCAGTGGGAAAAAAGTAAATCCAGTTTCACACGATTGATGTTTTTGGAATCTATGTTTGTTACCATGGAGGAAATTCTGTTCAAGATATTTTCTTATGTTTCAGTTCAGAATAATTCCTAAGGTTCTACAACAAACTGATATCAAGGATATTTGAGAAGTTTTGTGGATCACTTACTACCGTTGTTGTATATAGGCCCTACAGCCAGAATTTCTTTCGATTATGTGAAAGATCATTTAACAATATTCTGTTGCTGTAGTCTTTAAAGGCATCACGCATTATCCTCTTGAAAGCCAAAAATCTCATTCAGCACTGCTCTATCTACAGCCCCACACTTTATACCTATCATGCAGTAGTCTGTTTCTTTTCAGTGCCTGTAAACCACAGAGGTTCCCTCCCATTATGGAATGTTCTACTGGGTACATATCTATCCCATGCACCGTCTACTATTCTTTTTACTTGAACCATTGTTCCTCTACATGCTCCTACCCTGTGCTGAAAGTTAAACATTTCTCATCGAGATGTGACGGTACTGATTTTTTGTCTAGTGTACTGAACATATTTACCTTTCTGCTTAGCCACAATCATGTCATGCTCACTGATACCATTTTTAATGTGGACATCAAGGAGGTCGGGTGTACTTTATGCTGTTAGATCAAATATATTTCCATCATGAATGGGGTTCTGAACTATCTGCTCTAGGCAGTTTTCAGAGAAAGCATTCACTAATGTTTCACAGCAACTCTTATCATGGCACCTCCCCACTGATGATTACAGTATGGCTAGGGCACATACGGAAAAGTGAACAGAGTTTTTCTCTAAAGTTTCTGTTATGGAAGGCGCCAAGTCTGGTAGGTGATGTGATACATCTGAAAGTGTCCGTAATGAACATACCTGCCACCCAAAAACATCATATTCCCGAGGGAACATCAGTACTGTGATAGTTACAAAACATATAATTGCGCACAATCAGAATGATTGAGTAATAGTGATGCACAGTTGCCTTCTTGATATTGCCACTAGCTGAAGACTGGTTGTGTATTATTCCTCACAGTGCCCAACACTTTTTACATATCTTCAATAAGCAACAGAAGAAACCAATCACAAATAGAAAGAATAAATCCTAACAATGGATCAGCAAGTCCATACAAACAGGCAAACTGTTGAGCCAAATAAGAATTCCAGCAACCTCAAAAATAAGTGGTAAATTAAGTTGAAAACCTAATGTAGGCTACCTGATGTTTCACATTTGTTTCCTAAGTGCTGTGTCAACATAAGCTTTACCGAACACACACATTCGTACTACACGTGTACCAGTTCCTTTCTGGTGATGCAACGAAACTATTAGTAACTATTGTTATTTTGCTGATAAATTAGGCTTTCATTTCATGTGAAAACTACACGAAGTTGCAATACAACAAAAATGTTAAAACCTTGACAAAATCCGACAGTGTCCACAAACAACAAAATTTGGTGGATGCACTCACTTCCAGTGATACATACCTTGAACCTCTCATGCCGTCACCGTATCCACCCCTTCCTCGTGGTGGTCCACCTCTACCAGGGCCACCCCGACCACGACCTCTTCCACCTCCAAAGCCACCCCTTGGAACATCTTCCATTCTGCTCTTCTAAATGCATGCAGGAAACACGGAAGAAACGAAATTAATGAACTCGACAAAAATATATCCAATTTCTACGTCTGTAACGAAAAAAATGTACGTAATTATCAGAAATCGTAGCCAACAAACCTTTTTATTTACACTCTTAATATCACAGCTTGATTAGCAAATATGCAATCCGATATGCAAATGCATATTCACTGAAATGTTTATGCGGATTAAAAAATAAAATCACAAAAGCATTGACTGTATTAAATGATCCATACAAATCCACACATGGCCAACATCCCGGTGGATTCTATGCCAATGAAACAGCGAAGGTTAAAAGTCTACGACTGTCAAACTTAACACTGCAAAAATAATTACATGCAAAAACAAAATGTGAAAAATGATACTTTGGCGCTGATTCTTAACGCACGTAGATGACAATATATTTGTATTGCACTATTGTTTTGGACACAATAATACCCAAATATAAGGACATTAGAACTATTTTAATTTCGAAACATTAAAATCATAGGTTACTATCACTATGGTAACAACAAAGTTATAATGAGGAATGATATATACTGAACACATCAACTTGGGAGCTTCGCCTACCCGATATGATTACTACCGGCATACACTAAAATAGGTGTGAAGAACGACTAACAAATTATACCGTATTTCAATCTTCTAAAAACTACCAACATTAAGGACATATGATTATTTTGAATACAAAAACGAAAAAGTTTACCTACAACAGAAACACATAAACTTAAAAACTGCTAATTTACACACCTTCGCGCTTTCCTCCAAAATCAAAATGGATCTTCCACACGTACACCGTTCAGTTAATACCGCTGGCGTTATCGAGAATGAACGCGCTCCCTTCTTGTTTCCGCTTTGAAAATCAATAATGTTATCTATGATACAAGGAAGAAATATTTTCAAACATTTAAATTTTCGTTCGCTGTGCAACATTATTTTTTAAAGTCACACTATACTCTTCAGAAATTCAGTATTTGAATATATAATTTGAAGAAATAAGAATTTTATTAGTTCCTTATTTCGTACAGAATGGATCTCGAACTATCGCATATAGCTGAACATTTCAGCGAATTCAAATAAAATAAGTGATTGAGCTCGTCAGCCCTTGAATACATGAATTTATATTGCGTTTCCAGACATCGTTTGATCTCTTCAATAAGTCTCATAAAGGCAATGCTACAATGAAACCAATGTGGAAATGCTAAAGGGTGACACATGGGTACAGGTACATTACACATAAAGCAGTGAAGTGCAAAGGTGAAGGAAATAAACTACTCCAGAAACAAAATAAATTTTATTATTTTATTGTGCTGCAGCCTGTCACCATGCAATGCGACACACAATATTATTTTCACTTCTTTGACACTTCTCCACAATTCACGAAAATACACTTTATTTGTGATGTAGATTTGCAACGAAATAAACTGAACAAATTGCATGGGCAAATATGCAACATAATTCAACATTAGTTAAGTGGTGTATAATAATGCATATGGCCACAAAATACACAACTATTTTTATCTGAAGAAAGATAAGGACAGGCAAGGGAATTGAAAAACAAATGAATCTCCACCAGAACAGAAAGCCACTATATAAAAGTTATTGTTTTACAGTTGGACATTAAATCCCTTAATATCATAAAATAATATTCACTCATGTGATTAGCAATAAGAGCTCGTATGACATGTACTACTGTGTAAAGTCACTATCTCTCTCTTGTGCAATAATCTGACAATTTAGTCAAATCCTATAGGTTATTTCTGGGACATAATTTCTTACACTTATAAGTAGGCTGAAATGTGAAGACAACATCAGACTGTATGCCAGACAAGCTACTGGATATAACTGTTTAACTTAGTGGACGGGATTCTACCAGAAGAACTTACCACTAAGAAACATAACTTAATGTGCAACCCAGGCTTCAGTTTATTCTCTCTTTCTCTGCTCTACGAAATAGAAACGATAGTCCCACAACTAACAAGTTATATACACATTCCCTGGATCATGAATATGATTTCTGTCTTTGATGTTGAAAGAATATAATATAACAACATATTTTCGTAATGAAGAATATGACAATATGTAGACCATTTACATTAGTATCATGTTCCACCTTTATTTTTCTGTACAGTGACTTATATTTCATTAGCTTCAATATCACACACACACACACACACACACACACACACACTCACTCACACACACACACACACACACACACACACAGATTTATTTTTAATTCAAAAATATCTGTAATGAGTAGATACTCCAGGATGTAGAACATGACAGAAAAACAAGAATAAACAATAAATATTTACAAAGAAAAATAAATATGCTAAGGCACTTTCCACAGATTCCAAGTCGAAAGGAATCAACGACATGTTCAGAAAATCTTCTATGGTTTACAAGGACTTTTCAGGAAGATACAATTTCAGTTTACATCTGAAGTTAAACATATTTAGTATTAGAGCTTCACATTGCTCAGTAACTGGTCAGAGACTTTTAAGGCTGAATTCTGTGCCACTCTGGGGCTTAGTGGTGATTGGTTTAAATTATTTCTAAGTCTAGTGTCAGCTATTATGGGTGCTAAGGTTATAGTTGCAGCTATTTCTATTGGTGACTGAGGACAATGTATTGTCAGTATTTACCTCATTTGCAGACTTATGATTATAGCTATTAGGAGTAATATGTTTTTCCATTGGTTAGTACCTCCAAGTACTAGAGGCAAAAAGCAAGGCAGTATCATTTAATTTCCCTGTGCAGCAGGTCAGGTATTGAAGGTTGGATGCCTGGGTGCAAAGTGGAAAGTCTATACTGACAAGCGTAGTAAACCTTGTGACACAGTTATAGCCATGGAGGAAACATCAAGTAGTTAATTATCTGATCTCTTTGCAGGGAGATTGTTTGATGCAGAAAAGAAACAACCAACACATTGAAGCTGGTACCTATTAAGCAACCAATTATCACAATATCTGTAACTGTAACCTAATACCTTGTAACTGTGAATATTATTATTATTTTCGAATTCTGATTCTATAACATGGGACTTGCATTTAAAGTTCTTGTCACTATCAAAATCTAAGAATTTAAAAATATTCCACTTATTTTATTTATCTTATCCTCATGTTTTATTTCAATGATGTGGACAGCTCTGATGCAGGACAGATTTGTGTGTACTCTGTTTTATCTAAGGACCATTTGTACAAATTCATCACACCTTTCAGTTAGTCTCTGTGCCCATAATAGTATGGGAAATGTATTGAATCGGTGCAGAATAACAGCAAACCAGAGTATAAACTATCCATCGATTTCAGGTGGGCTAGAAAGGTTGCCTGGGGAGTAAGTTAAACGAGTAATCAGAAACATCTACTAAATCAAATAATGATTACAAGATTTGGTATGATTGTTCATCTTAACGAAAAAGAATAAGAAAGCCTGATGTACGACCAATTATTTTGAAGAATCATTGACTCGGTATTTGCCACTGCATTTCATCTGTTGAAGTGTACAGATGCAAATCCTTCTACCTTATAAATGAGAAAGTGGAGAATGTGACTGGCAGTGGCTTTGTACCCATGTTTACTGTATTAGTCTGTTGTTTATTATACCTGTAGTACATGGCGTTAATGGGGACAAACACGTTTCCTTAATGGTATTTCAAAATTTAATGTAACTAGTGTAATAGAGTTTGGAGAACAATGTTTTGTAGTTACTTTCGGTACATATACTGGAAGCATATCCATTTGCACATTGATGAGACTCAAATTTATCTCCTGCTTGAAACTTTCATATCCTTGCAATATCGTTGGTATATTATATTTTAACGCTGTCCTTGATTTGGTAAACATTGTGCAAATAGCTCTTGCGGTACTGAAAATCTCTCCTGTAAACAGATCAATAGTGTCAAAATTATTTTCTCTTATTTGCTGAACGACAGATTCATTGATGTTACAAAGAATCAAAATTAGCTCTGACTTATTATCGCTTTAAACACTTCTATTTACAGGGGTCAGTTTCTGAGAACTACATGACAATACTTTTACCTCTATTTTTGAAGAATTAGCCTTCCACTTTTGGTGAAAATTCGTCTAAGCTATCTGACTAATATTGACTTACTTTGACTCTTTCATGTTTCATAGTCCCATTTGTCATCTTCATAACGAACTGTCTATGTTTCACTACTAGTCATAGTTACTGTGATATTTCTCTATTAAGCATGGCACTGAGTAAAATTCTAACAGTTTGCAAAGAATAACATTGGTTACTGTGATTTTGCGTTTGGTGGATGTTAGGTCATACATTTACACAATGTAGATAACACTTCGAATTTTTCTTTAAACATGAGACGAAATCTGTGTCTGTCTTCAGTATTGAGAAAAATGATTGTACATACTCCACTCATTTCTTGTAGTGCACCCAAACAATGGACTGAAAATGAAATATTAATATTCATGACATCCCTCATTTCTCATTAATGCTTCGCAATATTGAGAGGAGTGTTTGGTAAATAATAGAATGCGAACCAGGCAGTACTTAAGCATGTAATGAACATGCTCAACTTTCTTATCTACTGCAATATAAGAGTAACTACAGACTTTTTGAATGAAATAACCAAATTATTATAAGGGTCATTGATAGCTGGTGTAATGAGAATTATTGTGTGTTTGTAATAACATAAATGAAGGGATCACATGTTTATTTTTATTTTCAGCATGAGTTTTCACAAGCTGTTGACCTGGTTTGTCTTCAGTTATTACTTTTATAATAGACTATATCATGAATTTCTAACAACTGCAACTGCATTAACATGTGCTATAGAACACCTACTGGAGAGCCATTTAAGCCATTTAACCCTCAGATACACAAATAAAATATTGTGAAACATTCGAATATTGCATTTGATACTAATTACTACGTGAATTACACAGCAGTAACTAAGCAAAACATTTCTTTTAATGTGTGAATAAATTTAAACTACAAAAATAAAATAATTTATGTAACTCTGCGTAATAAACGCTGTATTTTTTATATTAATTCCGTGAATTGACTGTAAATTGTTTTATAATGTAAAACTGTAATTGATTCTTAAATGAGAGGGAACATAGAGATGTAAAATAGAGCGTTTGTATCTTTCAATTGGCAAGTAATGCATCACACGCAGCGCAGGCGGTGTCAACAATCAAATGTTATGCGGTCATCCACGCCAGGAAGGAGCACACCAAAGTCTCTCGAACATTTTTCCAACAAGAGGCTTCCATAACAGGGAGAGACTGAGGAAAAATGGCAGTAAAGTTGCCTTAAGTTGTCTACTTGTATACAAAACATGCATAGCATGTGGCCCACTCTCAATGTATCTCTCTCTCTCTCTCGATATTTCTCTCTCTTAATGACCACTCTCCCGAACAATTTTGTACCTGAAAGATATTTTCAAGTGTGTAAAGTATTTATCTACGTAAAGATATCATCAATATATGAATAACTGTTATTGTTTACCAACATTTCATTTCAACAGCATTAACCTTGCTTGCCAATTTTTCTATGTTTCAGCTAGGAGAACTATAAGACTGCCGAAATATTATTTGCTGGCCACTGCCAAACATCATTGACATTCGAATTTGTAGAAGCCACTCGTGCATCCCTGAGATCTGTTAAGCCAATCTGTAAAGGTAGTTTCTGGGCAGCACTTTTGTGCACAATGCATAATATTAATGATCGACATGTGGCCAAAAAATGATGTGCACAGTCAGTCCATTCTGTGTTATCAAAGCAGGTTAGACAAAATCTTGAATTATTAGTTTTCTTCCTCTTAGTGGTAAATTTATCTGTGCTGTGTGACATTTTAAACCTATCATTTTCGTTTTTTTACTTCACTGCTTGTTTTAATTAATGGCACTTCAGTTAATTTCCTGTTATCAAAATTTATTTTCCAGTTATTAATAAAGAGTGCCACACAAAATAGAGAAAACTTTCTTTTTTGAAAATAATAATGCAACTGGCACCCATGCACTGGTGGAGTATTGAGGAAATAGATGCTGAAGTGGTAAATAGATTCCTTTCATAGATGATGAGCTTCGTTCCCACTCCACTGCATCGGCAGAGTATTGAGGAAATAGATGGTGAAGCAGAAAATAGCTTCCGGTCATAGATGAAGAGCCTCACTCTCCACTCCAAGGTGCAGTAGTGCATGAAATGTATGGTAGCTTGCATGCTACCATCGCAGTATGTAATAGTGTGGCCCTTCATAGTAACATCATTTCGTGGTCAGCAGAACCATTTTATTGTGCTTTCAGCATAGAACACTGTAGCTATTGAGGCCCTGTAGCGTAGAATTAGAGCTATAACTAAGCCGTGCCCCAACTGCAAGCAAATTTTCATGTATCATGTTTATCTTGGTATTCTATCAGATGTTGTGTCTACAAAGTTTCGTTTAGTTATTCAGGCTAGATCGATGGAGGGTTCCATCTTTAGGCATAGTGGTAAATTCGCAAACATGGATCCTGTACAAGGCTGGCTCTGAGCACTATGGGACTTAACCGCTAAGGTCATCAACCCTAGAATCAAGAACTACTTAAACCTAACTAACCCAAGGCCATCACACATATCCATGCCCGAGGCAGGATTCGAACCTGCGACCATAGCCATCGTGCTGTTCCAGACTGTAGCTCCTAGAAACGCTCGGCCACTACGCCTGCTGTGTACAAGGAACTACTAACTAAGACGTTGGTGATGTTAGCAATGTTGCAGCTGATTCGGTAGCAATTGGAACTGAGCCAGATAATACAGCAGTTGGTATAACTGAGGAGTCTCAATCTTCAGGGGTGCCAGACAAAGCCCTGCACCTGCTGCAGAGTCTTTTGCAACTTTGTTAGACAGAATCGCGCACTTGATGAATGAATGTGATGAAGCTTAAGCTGCAAAAGAAAGAGAATGCGAGAAAGCAGAAGCTGCTAGGAAAGAGAACGTGATAAAGCGCTCATTAAGCAATCGTGAAACAAAACAAGGAATACAATGAAATGCAAGTAGCGAAAGAAAGAGAACACGATGAAGCACTAGCAACGAAATTGATTGCTTGTTCCAAAATTATACAAAAGAATTCTCAGCACTGCAAAAAAGGCACTAAAGACCCAGCCGAAACAGTAACTAAAGTAATTAGTGATGTCAGTGCTGTGCAAACTGCACAGAAAACCATTGAAGATACGAAAGAATAAGCGCAAAGTGGACAAAAGATGAAGGAAGAGTCCATTGCGCAAATAGCACAGGCAGTAAATAATTTATCTCTCGAATCAGATCCAGTTGCTATGGCTAAAATAGCTGAGCAAAGTGAGACTGTAAATAAAGAATTAAATGAGTAATTGTGAGAAAAAAGACAAAATGACAGGTGATCGGATTGAATCCGAAGTAAAGATCACGATAGCCAGCGCAAACGGCGAACAAGCTACAGAATTAAATGTTGTTGTTGTTGTTGTCGTCTTCAGTCCTGAGACTGGTTTGATGCAGCTCTCCATGCTAATCTATCCTATGCAAGCTCCTTCATCTCCCAGTACCTACTGCAACCTACATCCTTCTGAATCTGCTTAGTGTATTCATCTCTTGGCCTCCCTCTACGATTTTTACCCTCCACGCTGCCCTCCAATGCTAAATTTGTGATCCCTTGATGCCTCAGGACATGTCCTACAAACCGATCCCTTCTTCTACTCCAGTTGTGTCACAAACGTCTCTTCTCCACAATCCTATTCAACACCTCCTCATTAGTTACGTGATCTACCCACCTAATCTTCAACATTCTTCTGTAGCACCACATTTCGAAAGCTTCTATTCTTTTCTTGTCCAAACTATTTAGTGTCCATGTTTCACTTCCATACATGGTTACACCCCATACAAATACTTTCAGGAAAGACTTCCTGACACTTAAATCTATACCCGATGTTAACAAATTTTTCCTCTTCAGAAATGCTTTCCTTTCCATTGCCAGTCTACATTTTCTATCCTCTCTACTTCGACCATCATCACTTATTTTGCTCCCCAAATAGCAAAACTCCTTCAGTGTCTCATTTCCTAATCTAATTCGACTACATTCCATTATCCTCGTTTTGCTTTTGTAGATTTTCATCTCATACCCTCCTTTCAAGACACTGTCCATTCCATTCAACTGATCTTCCAAATCGTTTGCTGTCTCTGACAGAATTACAATGTCACCGGCGAACATCAAAGTTTTTATTTCTTCTCGCTGGATTTTAATACCAACTCCTAATTTTTCTTTTGTTTCCTTTACTGCTTGCTCAATGTTGTTGTTGTTGTGGTCTTCAGTCCTGAGACTGGTTTGATGCAGCTCTCCATGCTACTCTATCCTGTGCAAGCCTCTTCATCTCCCAGTACCCACTGCAACCTACATCCTTCTGAATCTGCTTAGTGTAGTCATCTCTTGGTCTCCCTCTACGATTTTTACCCTCCACACTGCCCTCCAGTACTAAATTGGTGATCCCTTGATGCCTCAGACCATGTCCTACCAACCGATCCCTTCCTCTCGTCAAGTTGTGCCACAAACTGCTCTTCTCCCCAATCCTATTCAATACTTCCTCATTAGTTATGTGATCTACCCATCTAATCTTCAGCATTCTTCTGTAGCACCACATTTCGAAAGCTTCTATTCTCTTCTTGTCCAAACTATTTATCGTCCATGTTTCACTTCCATACATGGCTACACTCCATACAAATACCTTCAGAAATGTCTTCCTGACACTTAAATCTATACTCGATGTTAACAAATTTCTCTTCTTCAGAAACGCTTTCCTTGCCATTTCCAGTCTACATTTTACATCCTCTCCACTTCGACCATCATCAGTTATTTTGCTTCCCAAATATCAAAACTCCTTCACTACTTTAAGTGTCTCATTTCCCAATCTAATACCCTCAACATCACCCGACTCAACTCGACTACATTCCATTATCCCCGTTTTGCTTTTGTTGATGTTCCTCTTATATCCTCCTTTCAAGACACTATCCATTCCGTTCAACTGCTCTTCCAAGTCCTTTGCTGTCTCTGACAGAATTGCAATTCATCTCCTTCTGTCTGCAGCTTGCTCAATATGTAGATTGAATAACATTGGGGAGAGGCTAGAACCCTGTCTCACTCCCTTCCCAACCACTGCTTCCCTTTCATGCCCCTCGACTCTTATAACTGCCATCTGGTTTCTGTACAAGTTGTAAATAGCCTTTCGCTCCCTGTATTTTACCCCTGCCAGCTTTAGAATTTGAAAGAGATTATTCCAGTCAACATTGTCAAAAGCTTTCTCTGAGTCTACAAATGCCAGCTAGAAACGTAGGTTTGCCTTTCCTTAATCTTTCTTCTAAGATAAGTCGTAATGTCAGTATTGCCTCACGTGTTCCAACATTTCTACGGAATCCAAACTGATCTTCCCGAGGTCGGCTTCTACCAGATTTTCCATTCATCTGTAAATAATTCGTTTTAGTATTTTGCAGCTGCGACTTATTAAACTGATAGTTCGGTAATTTTCACATCTGTCAACACCTGCTTTCTTTGGGATTGGAATTATTATATTCTTCTTGAAGTCTGAGGGTATTTCGCCTGTCTCATACATCTTGCTCACCAGATGGTAGAGTTTTGTCAGGACTGGCTCTCCCAAGGCCGTCAGTAGTTCTAATGGAATGGTGTCTACTCCCAGGGACTTGTTTCGACTAAGGTCTTTCAGTGCTCTGTCAAACTCTTCACGCAGTATCGTATCTCCCATTTCATCTTCATCTACATCCTCTTCCATTTCCATAATATTGTCCTTAAGCACATCGCCCATGTATAGACCCTCTATATACTCCTTCCACCTTTCTGCTTTCCCCTCTTTACTTAGAACTGGGTTTCCATCTGAGCTCTTGATATTCATACAAGTGGCTCTCTTTTGTCCAAAGGTCTTTTTAATTTTCCTGTAGGCAGTATCTATCTTACCCCTAGTGAGATAAGCCTCTACATCCTTACATTTGTCCCCTAGCCATGCCTGCTTAGCCATTTTGCACTTCCTGTCGATCTCATTTTTGAGACGTATGTATTCCTTTTTGCCTGCTTCATTTACTGCATTTTTATATTTTCTCCTTTCAACAATTAAATTCAGTATTTCTTCTTATATCCAAGGATTTCTACTAGCTCTCGTCTTTTTACCTACTTGATACTCTGCTGCCTTCACTAATTCATCCCTCAAAGCTACCCATTCTTCTTCTATTGTATTTCTTTCGCCCATTCCTGTCAATTGTTCCCTTATGCTCTCCCTGAAACCCTGTACAACCTCTGATTTAGTCAGTTTATCCAGGTCCCATCTCCTTAAATTCCCACCTTTTTGCAACTACGAAAATAATAGGCGCCGTGATAGAGCAGCTTAACCTTCCTAGTATCACTATGATAAATAAGACCCCATAAGCAGATTTGAAATATATATCTCCCTTGTTTTGAAAACGATTATTTTCAAGATTTCTGACTTTGTCTTTCTAAGTTGCTTGTATGCAATGACATATTGTTCAGTTTTACTTTTACAGTATATTAAAATTCATTCAGTACCACTGGGGTCAGCATGACCTCACTCTAAATTTTTGTTTTGTTTCTTGACTGTAACATTATGAAAACAGAATGATGAATGTTATGTTGAACAAATGTTATATGAAACACCTACAACAATGAAACTAACATTTCCCACATATTATTTATATGCATTGTTGCTGATTCTTGCCTTAGCTGCTGTTATGTATTATCTCAGTTGGTGCTAGTGTTTTGCCTCAGCCTGTGCAAGAACTACATTATACTAGAAAACGTTTGAGTAGTGCTGAAATACAAGCAATTTTGAATGAAGAAGAGGAATTAGGAGATATACTATCTGATGACGATGAAGAGATTGATGCTATTATTTCTGGAGGTAGTGAATCAACTGAAGATTCTGATGAAGAGAGATTTGGAAACTCAATTCCTGAAGTTACTGACAGCTCAAATCAGAATGTTTTCAAGTATGTGTATATAATCTACCATATGTTTGCAAAAACTTGAATGATAGTAGTACTACTAATAATAATATGTAAGTTTATATGTAAAATAGTAATCCCATTTTTTCAAATCGAGAAATGGAAATGAAACACGGGGAAAAATCCTGTTAGATTACATGGGAGACAGCCAGCACAAAATGTATTGAAGACAGCTCCAGGTCCCATGAGGCATACTGTACGGAAAATAATTACTGTACAGACAGCATTTGAATTATTAATGGAGCTCAGCATTTTCCAGATTATTTTGAAGTGGACCAACACGAAAGGTAACATTACTTTCTTTAACAAATGGACACATCTTCATAGAGAAGAATTTGAATGCTTTCTTCACCTGCTTATTCTTGTGGGAGTGTACAAAAGCTCACAATGAGAGCATAATGAATTTATGGAACAAAGAGCATGGCTGACCTATTTTCAATAGTTCTATGGCTAGGAACCGCTTTACAGAAATATCACACTGTATTCGGTTGGATGATGCTCAGTACTGGCGACAGAATCGTAGCCCTGGTAAATTGACTCCTATAAGCAATTTATTTGAACAGTGGGTAAGCACGTTACATGAGTCATACGAACCACACGAAAATATTACAGTTGATCAACTGGTAACTTTTAGGGGTAGGTGTCCATGTCGCCAGTACATCCCCTCAAATCTTGGAAAGTATGGTATAAAGATATGGGCCGCATGTGATTGCACTAATTACTGTGTCACACACCTATAGATGTACATGAGAAAGGGCGAAGGCCAGCCTAGATAAATAAATCAGGGAAAAAGAGTAGTGTTAGAATGGACAGAGCATTTATCCAGGAGTGGTAGAAATACCACAACAGATAATTTCTTTACAAGATTGAAGTTGGCAAAGGAACTAGAATGAAAACAGATGACTGTGCTAGGAACGCTAAGAAAAAGGTGTCGTTAATTACCTGCAGAATTTATCGAAGCAAGGAGAAGAACTGCAGCTTCATGTCTCTTTGGTTTCCAGGAATCAGCTACAATAGTCTCCTATTGATCAAAAAAGGGTAAGATAGTGACATTTCTGAGTACTTTGCATTTCAGAGTGGAAATAGGTGACAGCGAAACAGCGAAATCTATTATAATTCTAGACTATAATACAACTAAATCAGATGTAGACACAATGAACAAGTTAGTTAGGGCGTACACCACAAAACATATGACAAGAAGATGGCCAATGTTTATTTTTTATAATATTTTGCATATTAGTGCCCTACATGCTTTCATAATTTGGCTGGACTTAAATCTGGACTGGAATACAAGAACCAACTACAAAATAAGAGAATTTCTTCTGGAATTGGAAAAAATCCAGTCCAGAAAAACAGAAGCCGATGCAGCAAATCTTCTCTTCCTCGTCCTTCTTCAGCAGAAGTGCACATGTGGGGAAAATGTGGACGATTCTCCCTATTCGAACGTTCAATGGATAGACAACATTCAGAAACGTGTAGAAGATGCTTTTCTTTTGCCTGTAAACAACATTCAGAGATTCTTTGTCTTAAATGTAAGGATCTATAATATCAGTGATTAACACAAGATCTGTAACTGCTTATATACATGCTTTACCTGGTTTCAATCAGTAATGTATGATTTTATGTCAGTTCATTAAAATAAATAAAATACTGCCATTATATCCTGTGTTAATTACTTGGTGTCGTACCCCAGCGGTACTCAGTGTAACAAAAAAATTCTTGTAGTAGGAGGGTTAAGCAGGATGCTGCGGACGAAATACCAAAGTGGTGCTAAGAAATCGCGACACAAATCCAGAACGTTCTTCGCATTGCGAAAACATTGCTGCAACAAACACGTAGTGTACCGCAGCGTGAGGTAGTCAGAGCACTAAGTTGTATTTATGCGGTCATTTAGGAATGTGCTTCCTAAAACATTCAACAAACAACAGCGTATAAGTTCGTAGCGTCGCACATCTGAGGTGATGGAGCCTTGTGGGCAGGAGAAGCTATCGAGAATTATGATACATATAGTCAATTTGAAAAGGCATTCCTGTCGAAATATTGGTCTGCAGGAGTACAAGAGAGATTACGAAAAAAGGTCTTTTCGCCAGAGCTGTATAACCCAAAACTAAGAGGGTTACTCTGGCATACGTACATCAATCTCACTCGATGGCACAGGACGACATGCCCCAGCAGTTAAAAGCACAGTTGCCACCAACTATACGAGACAAATTAATTACTGTTCCGGATGAGGACTTAATCATTTTCTTTCGGTGCTGCACAGTACCGATTTGATACAAGAGGATGGGAGAAGTAGCAACCAGCACCAACAAACATGGAATGATAGGCGTAGCGGACAAGGAAACAATCGCTATAACAACGGCGGCTCAGATATAACGGGGGTGCATCGCATGCCGGCACATCATCAGATGGTGTCGGTATCGCAAATGGTCAACGAAAAACAACCACATGCACAAAACCCGCGCAAGAATAGCAACAGACACCAACCTGAGTAAGATAACATGAATAATCGCAACGGATAGAGAAATAGTAACAACAACCGGAACCGTAATTAGCAGGGGCAAGGTAATACATATGACGCACACGCCAAGAATCGAAATGTTGATCCAGCTGACAGGCAAGAAGTGCGCATAGTTGAGGTGGCAGAGGTGCTAACCTCAACTATGACGCCATCGACAAACTAAGTGCGGTTGAGTCGTGCTGCCTGACAGGGGCAGAACTGTGCTAGAGCATAGAGGGGGGGGGATATGGGGGCTATAGGCCCCCCCTTAATGGAGTACCATTTTACACTGGATAAAATAACTTCAGAAATCAGTGAATATATTACTACAATAGAGTCAATCATTTTTTATATAATTATGTTGCAATTGGGCTTCAATGTATTTCAAAAACACCTTTTAACAAAAGAATAAGAGCGGCAAACATCTTACTATCTAAACCAATAAATATCATTTAACTTAAAATGGTCGTCTTATTATTTATTAATATGCACTGGATATATATTAATGTACCACTTATAATAATCAAGAAATCTAAATATGCCGGGTATTCCTACCAACACTTATATTGTTAACCCCAGACAAAAACTTCAAAATCGCCGGACATCTGAGTCAAATAGTATTATTTTCCCAGGCATGTACATTCTGTAGCCGCGTTGCAGTGTTGGCAATGCCAGCAGGTGCGCACCATCTACCCACCAGTATATATAAACTACACACGAGAGTTACAGGAATTAGTGAAAGCACATAATAGAGACGTTCATGTATTTGCAATAATGAATATGAATGTAAATTAAGTCCGTTTTAATACTGCTCAATGACTAGAAGGCAAATGATATTTAAATTATTCAGTTGTCTGGAGAGCGGGGCGACGTCGCAGTTTTTCATTATCTCAATACAGAAGTAACGAAAATACAGGGTGTTCCAAAACAATATTTACAACTTTGGTCATAGCTATTTCAAGAACGTGTTAAAAGGTGATGGTTCATTTATACATACATAAATTTACAGGGGAGCATCTAACATTAAATTTTAAAAACCAACCAAACACTGATATCATAACCGAAAAGTCCGAAAGAGAATGTAAATAAAATAACTCAAACCCGGAAACTGAGTGTAAAATTCACATAACGCCCATAACCTAGTGAAGAAACCGAGTGTACGAAAAAACAATCAACTGACCAATCGATTGTTAAAAACAGTCGGTTGTCCTTCCAAATCTTCCACGTGCTGTCAGCGAACACTTGTCTTCCGAGTACGATTACTGATATTACTGAAGTATGTAACTGAGTAGTGTGGCCGAACCATGCGTCGTGAAGTGTCAATTTTTTGCTGAAATAATAGTGTATTAGAGATTGGAGTGAGTGATTAAAGAGGTTGCTGCAGTGAATCACTAACGGATTATTTTGGAAAACCTAGAGTCTCCAATTTCGATAACACAAAACAATTGGTAAGGCTTATATCTTCTTAATTTTAAATAACACTTCCTTCATGTTACTGAGATTTTTACTAGTAGTTATTAGTTTAATGAAGTAAGATTGGCGCTATTATGTTCAATCAGTAGCTAATGGTAATAATACGACTTGTTGAAAACATAAAAAGTAAGGTCAATTTTTAAAGACGCCATTCGCCTATAAGGCGGTAAAATATTTTCTGCACAGAATTATTTAATTAATTTGTACTGAAAAATAACACTTTACTTTTGGTATTAATAATATCGACAAAATTTGTAAGATGTGAGAAGGTGGTTGCTAATTCTATGCCTGAGGACACAACTGTGTATGATGTAATGACATTTGTTTAATGTTGCAAACTTTTCACAGATACACACGCTTTTACACAGTTTACAATGTGGCAATGTTAAGACAGTTGTGAAAATGAAGCATCTTGTCCTCTGAAACTTAATGAATCATAAACACAACAATATTAAGTTTTAGCTAGAAGTTTCTTTACAAAATTATTCTTACAATTACGTTATGATGTTGGTTAGTACTACGATAAATCATCCGATTCCGGTTCAAAGTTCGGTACTATTTAGGATGACAATCACGTCTACAGAGGATGGTTAGTTTTGTGACAAGTTGAGCAAAAGATTACCCAAGGTCGCTCGAGTTTACAGTGGACGCAAGCTGCTGAACCAACAAGTTTATGCCTCTGCACATGGTACTTACTGTAACTGTGATGACCTATCGTATGATTGGCCGCTCTCTTCCTATGAAATTTCTATAAAAACTCATTAAAGTTTTGCTGAATTTTCCAGCAGAAATTTTCCCTATGTTTCTCGATACACGAGAAAGCAAGTACTCATCCCTATTCTTCGAATATGGCGATATACACGCACCTGGCTGGAGCAGCATGCATATTATAATGCCCTCTCAGTTCTCTCAAGAACAGTTAACTAACTGGCTGGTTCGTTTCTCCACTGTTGGAGCTAAACGACCCTACAGCTAATTTATATCTGGATGTCAGCTGCTGTGAATGCAGTGTTCACACAAATTTCTCCTCTGCATTGTACAGAGCATTATGCGCCCCATTCTGCACCTGATGCCTGTTTAGAGAAGAGTCCTCTAAAAGTTCCGTCTTGTCTTTCTCGTAGCCGAACTGTCTCCCCACCTGGGTTCTTTTGTTCTCCCTGTCACGGCTTTTTTCGACCAATATGGTCTGAGTCACCTGGTCGGTCTGTCGTTGACTCCTGCCTTGGGACTCGCCC
Organism: Schistocerca gregaria; assembly: GCF_023897955.1. NCBI lineage: Eukaryota > Metazoa > Arthropoda > Insecta > Orthoptera > Acrididae > Schistocerca > Schistocerca gregaria. Next base: position 796,697,241 of record NC_064921.1, on the reverse strand, counting down.
TAAGTGCTTTCCGTGGTGTGGTCTTCGCCTCTCCTCGCAATTTCTTCCAAACCAAAATGTTTCCTGTCACTGCTTGTCTCACCTTCTGCTCATAGATATGCATTATATGATCGGTGTGTTAATACCATCGATTGAGTATCATCCCTTTTGCATTACATACTTCGAGGCAAATTTGCTCATTATCGCTGAATTAAGTTAGGTGTCATATTCAAATTCCCGTTATGATATATAAAGCTCTTATGTAAGGTGCGAAATTGACCTTCATTTATTCTGTCACCTTACAAATTATTGAAAGCTTTCTATCTCAACAATGTCTACCAACTTTCAGTAACAGTCTATAAACATGTGAGAGCGTTTCAAAAGTTTCTAAAAGCTTTTCAGACTACTAGAAGAAAGCTTATAGAATACAGTAAGTAATGTGATGCAGAATCTTTTCTGGTTTCCCTGTTATTAATTGGACTGAGACCAACTGATGGCACAGGGCGGAACCAACCAACGACTTTCACTGATGTAGATAACTAATGTCGTGTTAAGTTTTGAAGCCTTTCAGTAGGAACATTTGCAAACAAAACTTCCAGGCAAAGGCCATGGAATTAAGAGAAACATAAATTTTATGTAGCTTTGGACTCATAAATACCGTTCACAGACCGGTTTCACAAACAGAGTTACAGTGTGTAAACTGTTTTCTGACAGTCTGGAATTAGTAGAAGGCAGGTGACAGCAATCACTTGTTCCAGGCTGCAGGTAACATTAGGTAGCTGAAACACTGTCTGAAGTAGCCATTGTTGTCTGCTTTCTTACTCTTTACTGCTTCATTGTTCTGAGTCTTTTTTCCTTCTCATTACTGTACGGAATTGCTGCAGTTAGTACCTTCATTAAGCATGTCAATACACAAGACCATTTCAATACTGTTTACCGATTGCGCCCATACGAATGTTTGTAGGGGGAGGGGGTAATTTAAATGTTTTGGAAGACGAATGGTGACTTTTTAGTGGTGATAATAAATTAAAATTATTTAAATGTGTAAATAACGCTATATACTTTTGTGTTAAGCCACTTGTTTATAATACTGACATCTAAAGCATATTTAATTCACAGGAAGAAAGACCAGAAAGGACTGAAACATATTATGACCCATATGATATTAGAAGAGCTGTCCTTACATGATGATGAGAAGCTTAAGTTTTTAAAGAACACTTGGAAGTCTCCTGCAAACTTTTTTTTCCTACCTAGTTACAAGGGAAGCAAAACCTATTATTTAAGCATGAGTGGATAAGCCAATACAACTGGCTTTCATATAGTAAAATGTTACGTGGTGGATTTTTACTGCATGTTTCTGTTTTCTCCTTCAGGCGCCAGAATCGTCTCCCTGGTACGTATTACAGCTTTCCATTATTCTAAATAATTGAAACCTTTAACTGGCTTGGTAAAAAACATAAATAACTTGTAGGTGTCGTTTTTTATCAGAAACATTTGAGATACAAAAACATAACTATTCAAATAGTTTTTAGGCTTGTTTTTCAACAAAAATTTCCATGTTCCTAACATTTCGAGTGTTACAAGATTTGGTGGTTGCACTATTTTTTCTTTACTTAATTCTTTATCTGAGACATTTTAAATTTATTTTTATGGGCATTGAAAACACTGGTGAAAGAACCATTGGTCAAATACAAAAAGACTACAGAAGATCTTCATCATCATGAAAACACAAAATATCACAAATTGTAGAGTTCACCAAGTCTATGGAATCAAGTAAAAAAAAGTATTGCCATTGTCCTCGATATCAAGAAATCTTCAGTCATTGTAGAAAACGCTTGAGGCCTATTATAAAAACTGTAGTCCTATGTGCTAGAAATAACCTACCTTTACAAGGACAACATGATCATGGTTTAATTCCTCAGCTAAAAGAAGAAAGAACTGATGATCTTCTAGAGGGAAAACATGGAGTGTTTCAGAGTCTTTTGGCTTTTCATGTGGATGCTGGTGACGAAGATTTAAAACGTCATTTCAGTATATGTGGCCAAACAGTTCTATGATAAGTAACACAGTCCAAAACGAAGCCATACATTGCATTGGTGGCTCTATTCGCTCCTCAGTATCGAGGGATGTGAAAAAGGATAAAATTTTTAGCATTATGTGTGATGAAACAACTGATGTCACCACTAAGGAACGGATGACAATTTGTATTAGGTTCATTGACATAGATATCTTTGTTACCAAAGAAGACTTTCTGGGTTTTACTGAGCTTAAATCAACTACTGGCACTTCGATTGCAGAAGCCATCGATGAAGAACTCAAGACACTGAGGATGATCTATCAATATCTTTGTGGACAGGGCTATGATGGTGGCTCAAACATAGCTGGGAGATTTAAGGGACTTCAAGCTCTTATTTTAAGTAAACAAGCATTGTCTATTTATACCCACTGTTTTAGCCACTCTTTGAACTTGTGCATTTCTGTGTCTTGTGATACTCCAATAGTTAGAAATATGATTGGACTTGTATGGTCACTTTCAGCATTCTCGTCTGCCTCTACAAAGAAAACAAAGTTGAAGGCAATGTGTCCAGCAAGATGGGTGGAAAGACACGATACCCTTATTACCTTCAAGGACCTATTTGTCCCAGTCGTGAACTTGCTTGGCGAACTTTCAAGTAGTCGTGAAACCAACGCAAAAACTGCTAGTAAAGCTTGTATGTTTAGTCCTGCTGTCCAAAGAGGAGACTTCGTAGTAGCTTTAGCACCTGCAGCATATTGCCTCTCTTTAACTCTAAGACTAAGCGACAGTTCCAAATTCCTAAAATGGATTTAACAACTGACTTAAATCATGTCAATGACGTGCTTGAGGTGTTCAACAATATAGGGACGGATTCGGAAACAGAATTCGGAAGTATTTTTAAACTGGCAGAAGGTATTGGAAATGTAATAGCAATGGCAAGAACTATTTCAACGCAAACCAAAAGAGACAACATTCCTGCTTCAAACGCCGAAGGATACTTCAGGCGAACAATATTTTTGCCTGTTGTGGATCGTTGTATTGCTGAGCTAGAAACAAGATTTCCCCAAGATTTTCGCGCCATATTACCATTTGAAGGTCTTATTCCAGCATACTGTTTAAAATACAATGAGGATGAAGTGATCCAGGCATCTGAGAAATATGATCAGTTTTTGGAGAGTTCTTCGCTTTTAATGAAAGGAGAGCTGAAACTACGGAGGAAGAAGTGGGTTGATGAAAGTAAAAGACCTGAAACAATAACTGAAGCATTAAAGAACTGTGACAAGCAGTTTTTCCCAAATGTATACGTTTTACTTCAAATATTTGGGAGTATTCCTATCACCGCAAGCACTCCTGAATGAAGCTTCTGTACTTTGAGAAGAATAAAGACTTATTTGCATAACACAATGGGGCAGGGGAGACTAAATGGGTTGGCTCTTACAAATATCCATAAAGAAAGAGATACGGGCATTGAAAATATCATTAATATATTCAGTAAAAAGAAACAGAGGCGAATGAGCATGACCAATTGGGCAGAAGACGGAAATATACAGTGAATTTTGTTACAGAATTTTTTTATGTTCATGTCAAGTTCAAGTTTTTACATTCATGTCACTTTCTGTATCCAAAAAATTAATGAAAATTATTTGTTGTAGGTTTACCTTTTTCATGGTTTATGCAATTTATAAAATCTCCCATGTGAAGATAAGTTCCAAAACAGTTACCAAAAACTGCTTTAAGCAACACCAAATTTTACCAATTTGTCGGTGGAGGACCCCAACTCTCCTTTTGTTAAGCGATATTCCACTCTTCCCAACCCCTGCTCCCCTCCCCCAATTGCCCCCCCCCCTTGACCGACTTCTAGAGCCGCCCCTGCTAGAGCATGCGCATATGCTCTGATAAAATGATGATCAGGACATGAGGAAGGATCGTTTACAGGTAATGGAACAACTTCAGAACAGAATTGTGAATTTGTGCAGGCTGTTGTGCAAGCCATAGTAGGAGGTATTCCTACACTCGTTTTTGATACTTGCTTGAGTGCGAATGTTATCAAAGCAAATTTTTTACACACAGTCACTACTATGTTACCAGTTCAGAATCGTGTGGTATCTGGTGATATAGGTTCCGGAGGTCAACGAATTACGATACAGCCACAAGTATACATTAAATACGAGTGCAGAGCCGATAGATGTACGTTTGTCGTCGCGAGAGGTTTCACAATGTCGTGTCTCGTAAGCATTGAGTGTATGCAGGCTATCCTGCATAGATATCGACCTTCCACGTGGTCAATGTAGTTTGAGGATTGGAGGAGAAATAAAAAATCTGAACCTGATTAAAACAAAAGGTCGATATACCAGGCTGGTATTCAACTGAAAATCATAAGGGGAAGGATCATATGGGTGCAAGACCATCCTAGGTTGCACTAGACGAGCAGGACAGCAGCAGTATGACATAAACTCTATCACCATTCAAGTAAGTGTAAGGAAACAACGTCTTTGTCGGACGAATAAAGACGAGATTTATGTTTTCTTTTGGAGAGATACGTCCAGGTCTTTTCCAGAAGGCCTGACGTCATAAAAGGATATGGACATGTACCACCATAAGACCTTTGCACATGCAACCTACTCAGTTTTGTGGTCTAAGAGCGTGACCATGAAACAAGGGCATAATAACATGATTCAGTGGCGCATCATCGAACCATCTTTCTCCCCCTACAGCAGCCCTCTCTTAGTGGTGGGCAAAGTAGGTGGAGGTTTGCTCCTTGTCCTGGACGTGAGGTCAATCAATACGATTATTGTCCCACTGAGGACTAGACCCAAGAGTTTAGAGGAACAATTGTAGAAATTTCATTGTATACAGTAATTGTCATCACTCGTCATGTACTACTTGCACAGGCAATACAGTTAGCAGAAAAAAGTAGAAAATACACTGCTTTCTTCTTTGCTGGCAGGTCTTACCAATGTAGGTTTTTGTCATTTGGTGTTAATGTAAGTGCCAGAGTGTTTATCTCCACCCTGGACACGGCCGAAATTGCTGGATCGAGTAACACTGTATGGGGACGATTTGCTAGTAGCAACACCCACGTGGGAAGAGAGTATCTGGATTTTCTAGAGGAGTTATCTGGGTTTGGTGTAGCAGCCAACTTAGATAAATCGACATTTTCTAGAGATAAATTAAAATGTCTTGGACGGATTGTTTCTCCCACTGGCACATCACCTGATCTAGAAACGATGGATGCATTTCACAATCTCTCAGCACCTGATATCTTTCCATGGACCTGCATCATGTTTTCGCCGTTTTATACACAATCAGTCTATGAACGATCCTGATCTTTATAATTTACTGAAAAAGAATGTGGTTTGGTATTGGTTGAGCAAATGCCGGCAGGCATTTGATGATATCAATCAGAGTTTGATATAAAAAACATCCTTTATCACCTCAACATGACCAAAGATTTCTACATAACATCTGATTTTTTCTGCTCCAGTTTAGGAGCATGTGTCTTTCAGGAAGACAACACAGAAGGTAAGATAATGTATAAATTCGTCAGATTTGCTCGTCGAGTCCTGTCTGAAAGTGAAAGATCTTATACATCTACAGAGTTAGAACCTTAGCATTTGTGTGGTCTTTTATGAAATTTAATTATTACATCCATGGTAGACGTATGAAAATTTAATGAGAACACCAGGTGCTTAGTTTTCTCCAAATGTGCCAATTGTTGCATCAGCAACTGGCATGGTGGACTCTGCTACTCCAGGAATATGGTTACAAGATTGTGTATATAAGTGGTAGGGAGAACGACTTAGCAGACGCTCTCTCTCGTTTACTACAACATTTTATCTGAGTATTCAGATTTAGTGGAACAAATGTCCTATTTCAACATTATTATGATGAAAGACTCTTCACACTGCCAGTATTATTTAGAAATGTGTAGTAACATGGTTGATTTACAGGATGCAGATGACAGGTGGGCCCAAGTCAAGCATATGCTTACCGAGTGGCTGCACCACAAACTGTCACCATACTTTACAGTCGATACTGACATGCTTTTCAACTGCCAACACAGACAATCAGAGACATCATGCGTCTGCATTCTGGACAGGTATAAAAAATATGTGATGTGGTACACTCATATTACATAGGAGCATTTTGGGGCGGAGATATGTATGAGAGAAATTGAGCAATACTGGCAGATACCGAACCTGCACCAGTTTGTGCATAAATTACTTCACACCTATGAGGTTTGTCGGCGAATTAAGCCTTCTAATCTTTCCAATAAAATAGCACTGCACCCAATTATTACTAATAAACCAAGAGAGGTGGTGGCAATTGACGTCTCCGGCCCCCAAAGCCAGGTGGGCAGAGGTGTCAAATACATTGTCGCCTTGTATGACCTCTTCTCGAAATATTTACCTTTGTATGCCTCTAACTCAGCAACAGCAGCACCCATCATTAAATGTATCTGGGAAGATTTCTTTCCCAGTTTCAGGAAGCCATTTGCTATTCTATCTGATAATGCACCAAATTTCACTGGCAAGAGATGGAGTAACTTCATAAAGGGAAATGGTATCTGGCAGATATTAATAAGAATTTCCATCCAGAATGAAATCCCATGGGAAGGATTTTCTGGGAATTCAATAGGATCATTTGAACATACATATCGAAATAAACAAATCAAATGAGTGGAATTTGTTTCACCATTCGTGAATGTGGTAAAGAATCTTCCCCACACAGTGACACAACTTTCGCCAACATCTATTAAGTTCGGCATTAAAGAGATGAATGAATGGGTCAACACTCTGCCAAAATATTCTGATGATGAATTATCCAGAAAGGAACTAATCAGACAAGCGCATATTGCTATTAATGCTGATGCACAGACTAGGAAGTGTGCTTAGGATAAGCAGCTTGGCAATATGCAAGAGTATGAAGTCAGAGATCGTATTTTCCTGTGATCAATCCAAAATCGTCTTTACTTCTAAGGCAGAACAGGAAGTGACAAACCTTGTACACCGGTCCATATGAAATTGTATTTATTCCTCATGAAAGCAGTTATTTGCTTGCCTACCCGGAATCTCGGAAGATGAAAGGCTTATGGATTCAAAATGATCTCAAGAAATATGTACAGTGACGAACAGAATTCATATTTATCTGTGTAAACAAGGGCATGTAGCATTTTGTATTGTTTACCTTATTATTGTTATCTATATTATCTTATAGATGTTGTATCATATATTTGTTAAGATAGACAAACATGCAGCATTTCCTATTATTTTCCTAATTACTGTTGTCTATGTTATCTTATGGATATTGTATTCATATGTTTGTTAATATAGACAAAATATCGACTATTAAAGGAACAAACAGAAATTGGAAAGACTTGAGTAATTAATGAGAGAGCGTGTTAGTGTATACAATGTACTTACTAGCTTAATGCAGAGATTAATACTAGTTTTGGTACTTATTTATTGTGTTTAGCTGCAAAGTATTTATTATGTTTTCTCTTTGTCTGTGTATTTTATATTCATTCCTACATTAATAACTGTCATTCAGACAATGTCACTAATGAACTTCAGTGCTTACAGAAAATAAACATCAACTGAGAAATTTTGCCATTAAAGTAAACAGTCAGTATCTGGCGTAACTACTGTACATAAATCTGTAAATAATTACTTTAAGAAGTATTCTTATTTCTATCTTTTATGCAGACAGCTCTATGACTATGCAGTCATGTAACTGACTCCTATTAATATTTCATTTTAGTAGGATTTAAAGAACCTTCGATTGAGTCATTTAAAGGATGTTTTATTAGGAGATTTATTATTGACATATTTGCTCCATGAATAGTATATTCTCATATTTGGCACCAGAGATGTGCTACAGAAATAATAACATGTGCAGATCTATATAAATAATAGTTTTACGTTTTTGAGTTCATAGTTAGTAAGCATTTAGTTAACTTCTACTCATTTTCGTTTTTAATGCTGTTTATTTATTCTATATGTCTATATGCATTTTTCTGTGAACACAGTTCATGACACGGATAACCTTGTAGTAAAGTAGTATTAGTATTATTTATGTGCCTTGCTGTAAGTATAATTTTGTAAGACCATGAGATGAACTGATTATGCTAGGCAAGACAAAGGCTTGACATATGCAGCTTTTGAGGCACATTTAATTTTGCAAACTCTAATTTCGGGTTTAGCTTTCCTTGTTTGGGAATATCTTGTGCTTTGTTATTTGTGGCGTTTTTTGTTTGCCATGAATAGGAATTTCAGCTGCTCTGGGCAACATGGGACAGCCATGGCCTCATATATGTGTGATGATGATCTTGCACATATGGACCACCCAGTAGGAATGTTAAACCAGACCGCTGGAGTAAATTCTATAGCTGCACGATATTTCTATGCAGGCATGGTTTCAATGCAAACATGTTTAAGATGCATATATTTTGTAAATAGTTAGATATTTTGTATATCGATTTCAGGACTCACTTGTAAATAAGATGGAAATACGCAAAAGTGACTGTTTACCTGCGACACAAATAGTACTACAAGGACAGGTGGACAATAAAGTACACTATTAAGGGAATGTGGGACACACAAGCGAGTGCGAAATGCGGACTTCGAAGTGTTTATGAAACTTATAATCACGCGAAACGGGTGGTGAACAATGGCTATGTCCGAACTAACCGTTTACGGACTGTTTGTAACAGCTGACAGGAGATGAACCGATGTCTTCAGCTTCTTCTTGCAGCCTAATTCAATGAGTGATACATTTTTACACACACACAAAGCAATGTAGTGAAGTGCAGCACAGTGACATGCTACTTTTAAGGCACAAACTCTAAATACACAGTGTTGGGAGATGTATTGTCGACAACACATAAACAGTGCAATTACACATCATGTGACACTACAGTGCGATGAATAAACTGTGTTAACAGAGACATTTCATAAATGCCTGCTTAAAATCACGTGTCTAACCACACTAAATAAGTGTAACAGACAGCGTTGAGACATGTTTGTTGTGGTTGTTCAAACCAGGAACCATTTTAAAACAGTATGATTAACTTACATTGTGTGAACTGTTAATGCTGTAGTGAATAAACAGTGACGGTTTACATTCATGATAGAGGGGTAATTATCACACAACACATTTGTTAATCAGAACCTTTCTCATGTGACACTGCAGTGTGTAGTGATAAATAAAGGACCGGTTCTATCATGTTTTATGTGTTTCATTAAAACAAGAAGCATCATGTAGATTGGCACCACATGTATACATGCAGTAACCCAGCTTAAATCACGTGCACAGAGCATGACTGCCTTCATCATCCCTCCAGCCAGCAGCAGGGTGCATGATATGTGGAGTGTGATATAGTGATGTCATTCCTATGAGATGGTGTTAACAGCGACTGTGTGGCGCCACTGCTGCTCGACGCTCTTCGCTTGTCCTCACAGTTGATTGAGTGCTAGGAGTAATAACCTTCCTCACCATTTCGCCACTGCACACTGAGCCGATATGTTCGATCAACTGACTTTTAACAAATTAAATGTGCAAAGTAGACTGAATTTTCAGGGTGAAATATGAACAAATGTGTGCCAAGAGTACAGTGAAGAATACATTTTGTGTGTTTTCTTATTTGTGAAACATGTTTACAGATGAAGTGACATTTATGGAACTTTAATGACTTGTACATTAATTTGTAGAACTCTTAATGAAATGATTGATCAGTTGCGCTTTAGAAATTCAATACAATTTTCGTAAACACGAACATTAACAAAACTCTAATTAATTAGTGAAGGTCCTATGTAAAAGTTTACCTGCTACCTGACTTCTACGTTCAACTGAATTCTACTTTTTATTTTATATGTTACAGATTGCATCAGCATCGAAGCATACTAGTGTTGAGTTTGTATCTGCTCTTGGGCGCCATGACCGACCTCATTTGAACTCTTCTGTCAAGAGAGTTAATTTGGAGCTAGAACGACTCCTTATGTTAGGTTCAGGGTCACACATTGGTGTGGTTCCTGTTGATTCACTCAGTAGGTGTGATTATACTAGGCATGACCTTCACCTCAACAGGAAGGGCAAGGGTAAATTGGCTGGGGAAATAGCAGGAAAGTTGAAGGGGGGAGGCACTGTCATGAGTGGTAAAATACCAGTGGTTATAGGGTTCAGAAAAGACCCTTTTTTAGTGTAGGGAGGACAGAAAGAACGCCAATTTTAAGAGAGGTTACAACTGAGATAAACCTTGAGTTTGAGAAAGAAATCAAAAAACATAATTCCAGCTTATCACATCAGCATAAACAGCTATTGGTTAAGAATTTTCAAGAGTCGGCAGATATTAAAACTATACCAAATTTTAACTCAGTCAATGTGAAATGTCAGCTATCTTTATTGCATCAAAATATTCGAGGACTGAGAAATAAAATTAATGAACTAACTATCTGCATACCCAGTCTTCAAACCCAGCTGACATAATCTGCCTCTCTGAACATCATATGACCACTGGTATAGAACTTTTAAGTGTTACAGGCTTTAGATTAGCATCTCACTTTTGTAGATCAGAAATGGAGAAAGGAGGAGTTGCCACATTCATTAGGAACTGTAATAAATTTAAGAACATAGACATTCATAAATTTTGCCTAGAACAGCATATGGATGCATGTGCAACAGAATTACAATATCACAAAAAATCCTTCATAATATTAAGTGTATATCGAGCACCTGCAGGTAACTTTAATCTGTTTTGTAAACCACCTTGAAGCTATACTGGACCATTTAACAACCAAAAACAAAGAAAAAGTGGTTGCTGGTGATTTCATTGAAGATTTCCTTAAAGACTCTCCCAATAAGAACTTATTTGAATTAGTAACACTATCATTCAACTTAATTACCACTGAAAAGTTCCCTACTAGGGTAACCACTTGCTCGCAAACAGCCATTGATAATATCTTTATAGAAAAGTCCAATGAACAAAATTATATTACAAAACCAATAGTCAAGGCCTCTCAGACCATGACATGCAGTTCCTTCTGTTCAATGTTAATGCTGAACAGGATATAAAATCTGTTAAATCTGAGCTCAAGATTATAATCAATAAGCCAAAAATTGATTATTTTAGGACACTCCTCAGAGAAATTCACTGGACTGATGTTTACAGTGCTCATGGCATGAATGAAAAATATAACACTTTTGTTAATAAAGTGCTTACCTTATTCAAACACTGTTTCCCCCAAAACTTACCAAGGTTAGAGCAACCCTACAAAAAGCCATTGATTACTCGAGGAATAGGGGTATCTTGTAAAGCAAAAAGAAAACTGGATCTGTCAATCTGAAACAGTTCCGATGTTGATGCTATAGCACATTACAAGAAATACTGTAAAATATTAAAGACTGTAATACGGATGTTAAAGCAAATATATTACAAGGAAAAGATAGTCATATCAGATAACAAAGTAAAGACAATATGGGATATAGTGAAAGAGGAGACTGGTAGAACCAGACATGAAGAGGAACAAATAGCATTAAGAGTAAATGATACATTGGTGACAGATGTGTATAGTGTTGCAGAACTTTTTAATAATCATTTTATAACTGTCACCGAAAAGATGGGGTTGTCAGGTTCGGTAGATGCTGCTATGGAATACCTCAGACCAGAAATTACAAGCAACTTCCATAATATGAATTTGGCACTCACTACCCCAACATATGAGTCTGGCGACATACCATCTGACTTTCAGAAAAAATCATCCACACAATTCCGAAGACGGCAAGAACTGAGAAGTGCGAGAATTATCGCACAATGAGCTTAACAGCTCATGCATCGAAGCTGCTTACAAGAATAATATACAGAAGAATGGAAAAGAAAATTGAGAATGCGCTAGGTGACGATCAGTTTGGCTTTAGGAAAAGTAAAGGCACGAGAGAGGCAATTTTGACGTTACGGCTAATAATGGAAGCAAGGCTAAAGAAAAATCAAGACACGTTCATAAGATTTGTCGACCTGGAAAAAGCGTTAGACAATATAAAATGATGCAAGCTGTTTTCAAGATTCTGAAAAAAGTAAGGGTAAGCTATAGGGAGAGATGGGTCATATACAATATGTACAACAACCAAGAGGGAATAATAAGAGTGGACGATCAAGAACGAAGTGCCTGTATTAAGAAGGGAGTAAGACAAGGCTGTAGCATTTCACCCCTACTCTTCAATCTGTACATCGAGGAAGCAATGATGGAAATAAAAGAAAGGTTCGGGAGTGGAATTAAAATACAAGGTGATAGGATATCAGTGATACGATTGGCTGATGAGATTGCTATCCTGAGTGAAAGTGAAGAAGAATTAAATGATGTGCTGAAAGGAATGAACAGTCTAATGAGTACACAGTATGGTTTGAGAGTATATCGGAGAAAGACGAAGGTAATGAGAAGTAGTAGAAATGAGAACAGAGAGAAACTTAACATCAGGACTGATGGTCACGAAGTCAATGAAGTTAAGGAATTCTGCTACTTAGGCAGTAAAATAACCAATGACGGACGGAGCAAGGAGGACATCAAAAGCAGACTTGCTATGGCAAAAAAGGTATTTATGGCCAACAGAAGTCTACTAATATCAAATACCGGCCTTAATTTGAGGATGTACGTCTCGAGTGCAGCATTGTATGGTAGTGAAACATGAACTTTGGGAAAACCGGAACAGAAGAGAATCGAAGCATTGGAGATGTGGTGCTATAGACGAATGTTGAAAATTAGGTGGACTGATAAGGTAAGAATTAGGAGGTTCTACGCAGAATCGGAGAGGAAAGGAATATGTGGAAAACACGGATAAGGAGAAGGGACAGGATGATACGAGATCTGCTAAGACATGAGGGAATGACTTCCGTGGTACTAGAGGGAGCTGTAGAGGGCAAAAACTGTAGAGAAAGACAGAGATTGGAATATGTCAAGCAAATAATTGAGGACGTAGGTTGCAAGTACTACTCTGAGATGAAGACGTTAGCACAGGAAAGGAATTCGTGGCGGGCCACATCAAACCTGTCAGTAGACTGATGACCAAAAAAGAAAAAAAAACAACAGAAATAATGTCCATCATAAAATCTTTAAAATCAAAAACATCTTGTGGATATGATGAAATATCAACAAAGTTAATTAAAGAATGTGATTCTGAGCTAAGTAACACTTTAAGCTATCTGTGTAACCAGCCATTTTTCAGTGGAATATTTCCTGAATGGCTGAAATAGGTTGAAGTTAAGCCACTGTTTAAGAAGGGAGATAAAGAAATAGCATCAAATTTCTGCCCAGTTTCACTGTTGCCAGCATTCTCAAAAATTTTCGAGAGAGTAATGTACAGCCTGCTTTATAACCATTTTATCTCAAATAACATACTGTCAATGTCACAGTTTGGATTTCTAAAAGGTTCTGATATTGAGAAGGCTATCTACGCTTACAGTGAAAATGTGCTTCATTCATTAGACATAAAATTGCAGGCAAGTGGTATATTTTGTGATCTGTAAAAGGCATTTGACTGTGTAAATCACAATATGCTTTTAAGTAAATTAGAGTATTATAGTGTAACAGGAAATGCTCCAAAATGGGCCAAATCTTATATCTCTGGCAGGAAACAAAGGGTGTTATTAGGAAGAGACATGTATGAAGCTATCAGGCTTCATCCAACTGGGAACTAATTACATGTGGGGTTCCACAAGGTTTCATTTTGGGGCCCTTACTTTTTCTTGTGTATATCAATGACATTTCATCAGTAACATTACCAGATGCCAAGTTCGTTTTGTTTGCCGATGATACAAACATTGCAATATATAGCAAATCAAGCGTAGTCTTAGAAAGATCAGCTAATAAATATTTGTGGACATTAATCACTGGTTCCTAGCCAATTCTTTGTCACTAAACTTTGAAAAAACACACTACATGCAGTTCAGAACTTGCAAGAGGTGTCCCAAGAGTATATGTCTAACATATGATGACAAGAAGATAGAAGAAGTGGACAGTGTTAAATTCTTGGGATTACAGCTTGATAATAAATTCAACTGGGAGGAGCACACCACAGAACTGCTGAAGGGTCTTAACAAATCTCTGTTTGCAATGCGAAGTTTGTCAGACATAGTGGATATAAAAATTAAAAAGCTGGCATACTATGCTTACTTTCAGTCCATAATGTTATATGGGATTATTTTTTGGGGTAATTCATCAAGCCAAGCTAAAGTTTTCCGAGCACAAAAACGTGCAGTAAGAGTTATATGTGGTGTGAACTCAAGAACATCCTGCAGAAGCCTGTTTAGGGAACTAGGGATACTAACTACTGCTTCCCAATTTATTTATTCCTTAATGAAATTTCTCATTAAAAATATATCACTTTTTTAAACCAACAGCTCAATTCATGGAATCAATACTGGAAATAAGAATAATTTTCACAAGGTTTAAAGGTCACTTAGTCTTGTACAAAAAGGTGTGCATTATTCAGGAACACACATTTTCAATAACTTGCAGCAGCCATAAAAAGCTTAACAACCCATGAAATTCAGTTTAAGAGAAGCCTAAAGGATTTACTGGGGGCCAACTCCTTCTACTCCATTGATGAATTTCTCAGTAAAACCCACTGATTTGTGTATATATATCTAAGTACAATATAACTTCTGCGCAATTTCAGTGCAGTAATGTGTTCATTGTAAATGTGTGTATGTGTGTAAGTACAATCTAACTTCTGCACCATTTCAGTGCAGTAATGTGTTCATTGTAAATAAGTATTATAGTAGTTGTATTACATGTTTATTTATTTTTTTATTTTAAATTCAGTGCATTAGTATTTGTAAAATGACTTTCATATAGTGTTCATTAAAAAATGACAATCATTCCACTTGGGACCTGTGGAATTGTACATTAGCTTATTTGTTTTACTTGTAAATATTTGTCATGTATTGTTGTTTTTCTGACATGTTCCACATCCTAGAGGACCTCCTCACTATGGATCAGATGTTAAAGAGAGCAACTGAATTTTGTAAGTGGCAAATAATGCGTCAGATGCAGCGCAAGCGGCGTCAATAATCAAATATTATGTGACCAACCACGAATATAAGAAGTGCAGCAAAGTCTCTAACATTTTTCCACACAAGATGCTTCTAGAACAGGAAGAGACTGAGGAAAAATGACAGTAAAGTTGTCTCCAGTAGTCTAGTTGTATATAAAATGCTCAGTGTCTGGCTGTCTCTCTCTCTGTATCTCTCTTTCTCACTCGATATTGCTCTCTCTTAATGATCTCTCTCTTGAATAATTTTGTACTTGTACAGATATTTTCTAGGTGTGTAAAGTATTTATCTATGTTAAAGTATTGTTAATATATTGTTATTGTCCATCACTGTTTAATTTCAACAACATTTACCTTGTCTGCCAACTTTTGCATGTTTCAGCTAGGAGAAATGCAAGACTGCCAGTATATTATATGCTAGCCGATGACGAACATAATTGATGTTCGAATCTGTAGCAGCTACTTGTGCATCTCTGAGCTCTGTTGAGCCAATCTGTAAATACGTTTCTGAGAAGCACTTCTGTGCATAAAGCATAATAATAATGATCGACATGCAGACACCAAAGGATGTGTGCAGTCAGCCCAGTCCATGATATCAGAGTAGGTTAGACAAAATTGTCAACTGTTAATTTTCTCAGCCTTGGTGGTAAATTTATCTGTGCCATTTGATGATTTAAACTTATCATTTTCAATTTTTCTTGGCTGTTTCTTTTAATTAATGGCACTCCAATTAATTTCCTCTTATCAAAATTTATTTTCCAATTACGACTAAAGGGCGCCACATGAAATAGAGAAAACTTTCCTTTACAGAAAATAATAATTCATAAGGAAATTCTTGATAGAAGCCGAATAGAAATCTCATTACCACATCAGATTCAAGTACACTTAGTATCCAGATATGGAGTTGGTAGGAATATTTTTTGTCAACACAGATGTCACTAATTAGCTAAATTCTTTAATGAGCGCCAAAGCTCACTAAAATTTATACTTGTCTCATATTCTGTTCACATTGTGTGCATTATTTCATCAGAGTTTTCAGTACAATAGATCAGCAATGTAAAATACTTACAACATTCTTTGTAATAAAAGAGAAATTATGCAATCCTTTATTAGAAACGTAAACATATACTGATTTTCAGCTCCAGCTTTCATTTTTAACTATATGGCTACTATTAAATGGAAGTACGTTTAATTTGTAACTCCAGTTTATGTTAATAAAACGATGGAACATATATTTTACTTATAAATTAATCAAATGCAATTCGTATTATTAATTTCTGTGTATTATCTCGTTTCACACTTCTGAACTGTTTCCTTCACAAACAACATATACACACTCATCAGGAACTAATGTACCTAAATTACACAGTCCACAGTTCATCTCTTTGTATTAATTTTCTATTTTGTATATTTGCATTTTAAACAATACTATTGACTTTACTAAAAGTAGACATGGATGTACAACACCATTGTCATTACTCAGATTGTAGCCAGTTTTCAGAGAGCCAACATGCAGGCAGTTTGAAAGATCAATTGTTCATCGGTGCACAGCACCTATATAGTAATAAACGAATTCATTAGAAGTCTTGAACTTTATTGGTTGTTTCCACAATGTGACAAGATTGATGCAGTTTATTACAGCAAAATACTATGCATAACAGGGCATCAGCAGCAAAGCAGATAAGAAGATCTAAAAGTTGAATATTAAATTTTGCTGCCGAATTTACATCACCAAAAAATTTTATTGATATTTTAATTTTTATTAGTCTAAATTTTTGATATAACACATCGTGTTCTGTACCTGGTGGAGAAGCCTTTTTTATTATTCATTTTTGATGAGACTATTGAATGATATTTCAAAGTGAACATTACTATTTAGCAGTTTTAAACAATTATATTTAGTCATATAACCAGCAGCAATGTTACAAAGTGTTTTTAGGAGCTGAGATGTGTATTCACTATTTGCAGTGCTGATATTGTCTGAAAGTTTCAGGTTTGCATGTTTTTGAACGATTTGAACTGTGGACCATTGTGGACAGTTACTGAAAGGACCTGTGGGCATTCGAGTGGACGTTAATTCCATGCCAGACTGCTGACCGACATCGCAGTGTAACAAAAGAAGTTAAGTACTTTCATCAGTAATGCTTTTCAGTTGGTTTATTAGTGCTTGATAAGCCATGTACAAAACTTGTGCTAGTATTAGACTGTGTTCTTAAAATTCAGCATGTGATGAATTTGTACTATTTTTTTCAAAATGAGCATCAACACTATAAGTGACATAGGCAAGTGGATCGTAATAAAGACGAAGTGCAGCTACATCTGTCGGAAAAATTCAGTATTAATTACGAGGGAGGAAGAGGATCTTATCTGGAGGTTTGTTCAACCTCTCTTTAGCTAGATATTTTGTCTAATACTAGATAGGCTTCATTTCAGTTGTATTTAGCAGAGCAGTATTTTAACATTAATTTCCGTTCATATCTGAATAAATAACGTCTGTCGCGCTTTCGTAGTCATTGTGATGTACTTTTTCTTCTACTAATTTCATATGTCTGTTGAAGGTTTAGTTTTTTATGGATTTATTTATTTGCCCATATAAATCTGATTTCCAGTACATACTTTCTACACAAGACATTAGACAGAAAATCTTATTGCCTATTGGTTTTACAACTAACAAACATAATTATATCATTCAAATTTTTATAAGAAACTGGGTCCATTTAACGAACACTTACAAATTTGAGTATATGCTGTACGTTTACAATATATTGTAAATAATATTAAAAGCATGAATCTCATGTTCCCATGCTTAAGATAATGGGATGTTTGAAAAAGCTGTTTTGAATAGTTTTGTTTGATCATGATTTAAAACATTTTGGTATAATGTGGTGTTGCAATGACTAACATGTGCCACTGTCTTTCCTGATACCATAATCATAGGCAATTTTGTTTTGTTTTCCTTCCTCAGTATAGATTTTCCGAGATGCAAGGGATATCTTTAAAGAAAGGTTTCAAAGTTTTCTGCTGCATACTTGTTTCATTATTGTTATAATTGCCTTTTGTTCCCTTTAAACTGTTTGGTCTGTCCCACATTTCCCCAGAAAATATCATACCTCAACAACGAATGTATGTGTACAAATCATTTTACACTAAGTGTTTCAGCATTAGTGTTGTTAAAGGAATTCTTAGTATATGGCTCATTTTTGCTAGTTTTAAGTATACGGATGTGATATGACAGCTCCATATAAGGTTTTCTTGAATATGAATCCCAAAAAATTTACCTTCAGTAACAGCACTCATGTTATGGTTATCCATACAAGTGGTTGGCTATGCTGCAATTTTATTTTGGTCTGTATCGAAATTCATGAATACCGTTTTCTGGGAATTTACTATTAGACTGTTTCTCAATAACCATTTGGACATTTCCTTCTTAATTTTTTTTGCATATGTAGAAAAATCTTTTTCGTAATTTAGTTCAAGCAATAAACCAGTGTCTTCTGCAAATAGTACTGACTCTGACCGGCAGTGAACAATCATTAACATTATTAAAAAAGAAATGGACCTAAAATCGAGCCCCATGGAATTCACAGTTCTGAAAGGTGTGCCTAGAGTTCATTTAATTCCCTGTACCTTACTTCACTTATCTCAGAGCGATATTCAAAATATTATTTAATCGAATTTTATCGCCCAATGTTACAGTTTTCACCTGTTAAAAATTTTCGTTTACTTTGCTGTTTATGACATTGGCATTCACTATTTGTAGAGTTGTCTACATCTCATGTTCATCCCCTCTACAACCTACAATCTTATTGGGATCACATAGCATCTTTCTCAGACTACTAGAACTTAACTGCTCTCTGCACTAAACCTCACTGTTCCCTTTTTATCCAGTTGTGATATCTATCTTATTTCTGAGAAAGTTGTGTTTGCTGTTCTTTACTTTCTACCAGTTCACTTTTAATTATGACAGTTTACTCTGTCACCACTGGATATTGTAACATTAGTGGCGAATTTGCATTATTTCTGCACCCAAGATTTCTATTGTTTCAGCAACCTCTCAGTTTTCTTTCGGCATCACAGATAAGCTTTTTTTGCATACAAGGTTTGTTGCCTCCACACTGATCTTTGCACACATTTATTTCTACATGAAACTGCTTCCAAATCATTTTCTCCTCAGTGTTATGACAAACAGTTTCTTGAGCCTTAGTACACAACTCCAGTTTGTCACTAATTTCTTCAAACTTACTGTCAATTGACTGACTCAGATAGCCTAAATTACTGCCAGTTGACTGGTTCAAAGAATCTTTTTCATTTCTTTTTGTTGTCTATTGACCTGACCAAAGAATTTTTTCTACAATCTAGTTTACTGGGTATTGACCTGATCAAAGAATCTATTTTACACTCTATACATTTGTTCAGGCTATATTCCAAGTTTTCCACATTTTTCGTTAAAGTCGTTACTATATCACTATTCCTTGTTTGAAACATCCTCATCATTGTGCCCTAATTACACATCTGATTCGGTAGTGGTACTGCTATTGCTGCAATCTCTTCATATAGTCTTGTAACTATGTCTCTTCAAATTTCCTGTTGGAAATCTATGATCTCTTGATGTATAGTTAGTTAAGATAGGTCTTCCATGACTGCCAGATTGTTTCTGTTACAGTTAATAGCATAGCCTCTGTTAAACAATTCTACACTTGGTGCATGTCTTTGTAGTGACAGTCCTGTCTCTGTTGTCGAGCTAAAAATTTCTTTCTTCCATTGTTTGAAAGAACATTAAATTTTGATGACAAGGTAAATTAAATTAAAACTTTGGTGGTACTTAGAAAACCAGTAACTGTCGACTGATGAGTGTCATGTGTAACTGGCCTAAATGCTTAGGTATATGATCAGTTGAGCATGGTTTAAATGTATCTATGTTCAGATAAGCCATCAATGCCATTTATATGAACTGAAAGAAAACAAACAAGCATACTACTCAATGTTCAAATGAGAGAGAAACACGTTGTGCTATTAGCGACTGGAAACAAAACTGTGAAATCACATTGATTAATTTTGTTTATTTTGCAGAGTTTGTTATTCATTATGAAATTGAAATATGTAACAGTGATTATTAATTGGAATAGTGTGGTCACCAGTCTGTTTAAAGATACCTGTTATGAACTAATTATATTAGCTTCGATCTGATATTACATAACAGTTACTGAAACAGTAAATATACAGGCAAAAGGCCAACTGAAAATGCAAGAGATTGCAGAATGTTAGGAAGTTGATTACTGGCCCACTGAACACTTCCGTTGACTTTCTGTAATACCACTTCCATAAAACATTATAGTTAAGTTCAAATAATGTCACAATTAGGAGCAGTTAAATAAGGCAATGCTAAACAATAAAAGTCAAGATGAAAAAAATTGACTAATACAGTAAATTAATTATCAGTGCCAGAATAATTAATTTAGTTGTTTATCCTTCTCATATATATAATGAATATGTAGTTAATGACTGAACTAATACTGACAGTTAACATGTGAAATAGTCCATTTCATTTGAATAGTAAAATTTAAATTTCTCTTTCTGACAGTTTCAAAATTTTCATATTACAGTTTCTTACTTTTAGGATAATATGGCACCCTGCTGTTATAGTGACAGGAAAAGTATCCTACTGGTGGTAATAATGATGAAGAATAATCATTAACATAGGATCAGAATTACAGTTTACAGAAACACTGAGTTCTTTGATAAACTAATTCTATGACAATGGCAAGTCTTGTACATTACTAAATGCCTGATATGGCACAGTCTTACTCTGAGATGGATATGTTATTGAAACGATGTAATTGTATGGTGCTCACAATTAGTAGGCAAAAGATTCTTCTTCCAGTTATGAACAAATTTTAATATATTTCAGCACACTGAACTCTTCTTTCAGTAATCCTCTTGAAACTTTTCCTTGAATAAAAATTGTACTGTGACCCAAAAAATTGCTAGCTGGTTGCATCCACAACATCTAACTATATAGTTTGTCTCTATGTCATCTACACAATTTCCTTGGCATACTCTAAGAGTTTGTTCACTGTAACAAAGTGACTCCTTAGATGCACTCCGACATACCATAGATACTAGCACAACTCAGAAAATATCTTTGGATTGTACAGAATGTGAAGGCCATAATATTGCTAGTGTGTCTACTTACATTAGTGATAAAACTATTTCCAATATTTTGCAAGAATAACACTTAACATTTCAGTTACTTAACATGGACAAAAAGACATTAAAAGTATATACATTTATAATCAGAGAGTAACAAAAAATGTAGAAAGACTGTTCAAATGCGTGTGAATTCCTAAGGGGCCAAACTGCTAAGGTCATTGGTCCCTAGAGTTACACACTACTTTAACTTAAACTAACTTATGGTATGAACAACACACACACCCATGCGCAAGGGAGGACTCGAACCACTGGCAGGAAGGGCTGCACAGTCTGTGACATGATGCTTCATACCACGCAGCTATTCCACATGGCACATAGAGACATGTAATGTGGTAAGTATGAAGAACCATTCTGTATTGTTATACACTATCATTCTAGCACAGTGTGATCAATTGGGAAATTTGGAGTGCTCTTGTAGAAGTTTAAGGAAGTAGAATACTTAAGAGCTTTGATGTAACATGTACTTACTGGCAACTGTTATTGTATGAAGCCACATTTCCAGAGGGAGTGATGTAGATGCAGAAGGCAGCAAAATGTGCATGGCCTTTTTACTTAATGGAAAGTGGTACCAGTTCATCACAACATATTTTAATCTTTGAGTGGCCTATATGAGAGCACTAGATGAAGTTCTTGGAGAAGAACTATCGATGCAAGTTACTATGTATGGTATTCTAATTAGCAACACTTCATGGGAGGAACACTTAGAAATTCTATGTTGAGTACTAGAAGCTTTTACGAGTGCTGGTATAGCGACCAACTTGGACAGATCAGAACTGGAAAATTCATAGGTTGAATCCCTCACTTATATAATTGCTCCATGCATAACTGAATGTCATCCAAAGAAAATGGCAGCAGTAAGATATTTTTGCCAACCAAAAGTGCCATACAGAACTTAAACCTTGTCTTGGGTCTGCAATCATTATTGTCAGTTTATTCCAGAATACTGTCTGTCTTTGACTACGATCACAGAACTTTTAAAGAAGGATGCATTATGGAAATGCTGTAGGAAACAAGAAGCATTTGAATTAAGTTGAAACAACTGTGTGAGATGGCAATACGCCATCATTCTTATTTGAATTTCTTTTTTGGTACCGACTGCAGTGCTTATACTGTTGCTTCAGAAGTGTATCAGTTGATTGAAGTTAGCAGTCGTTCATCACCATACACTTTGGTGAGCCATGCACTTACTAACTGGGAAAGTAAATTCAGTTTTGTGAAAAGCAGCACTTTGTGTTGTAAGGCGTTTTGAAATGTTTCTCTCCTACTTGCTAGAAAGGCACTTTAGTTATTGTTAGATTACCAGTTAATGCACAGCATGATAACCCAGTGTGCATTAGCACTTCAGGAATATGATCTTGGGATACAATATACACCAGGGTGACAAAATAATGTACTGGACACTCTTTGAAAACCATAAAAGGAAAATAAATCTATTAATGCCCCAAATTACAGGGAGAAACATGTGAGAATTCCTTTTGTAAGAGGTGTGCAACATGGCTACTTCATGAAAAGATTTCCACACAGTATCAGAGGAGAGAATGACGAGGAAGAAATTCTAAAATGACAGAAATATGAATATACAAATAAAGACAAGACACATAATCATTATATAAAGCATGATAATATGTTATACATTAAAACTGAGATAACTGAAGTCTATACTCGAACCCACTGTAGATGAACTTATAAAATATATGCATATTAGGTAAGCTTTGTAGCATGTGAATGCATGCTAGAGTTGCTAGAGAGAGTAATTTTCGACAACAAGACCCAGAAACACAGAGGGTAATTAATGTCTTGTTAAGTCTATAACAAATTGCAGTTTCTACTTCTTAGCACAGAGGTTTCATGCCCAGAGCATACTCTCAAAGCAGGGAAAAATTTGATCAACTTATCTTTATGGCCATTGCCATGATTTAACGAAAACGTCATACAAATAATGGTCATTCTGTACATCTTCTCGAAGTTTGTATGATTCTATCCATTAATAAAAGCTAATAGCAAAGTTTTGATTTAAAACTGAAAGATGACAACATAAACATCATTTCAAATGAGAGCATATTGTTAAATCAATTCAAATCTTTGGACAGATTTTTTGAGGGATAGGGAATTAAGCACTTTTTTGATATTTTCTTATAAGCCATCATCAAATATACCTGTGTGCCTAATGAATGAGGCGGGTCACCTATTCTGTGCTCACTATGGAAAAAGGTAGAACAGATGGACTGAAAAGGTGGTGTGACTCAACTGGATAACCTACATGCACTGTTGTCTTTGGTAAAAAGAACTGGGCTGTACTTTTGATGACTACACAATTTTCCACAGAGGAGTGAGCAGGCACAAGATGAACAAGCTAGAATAGCAATATAGACCATGAGAAAATGGCAGGAGGAAGAAAATATGCATATGACAGAATTGTGAAGATTATCAATAAAGGAATAAAGGAGTTCTGTGACTATTATCATGGACTTTCAAAAATTGGGAAGATTGTTCACCCTAATTCTGTCCAAGTGGGTTTGGTGAAGTCTGAAACATATCAAGGTCATCATCATGTTGAAAACATAAAATTTTATCATCTTCAAGAGATGTTACAAAAGGACATGAATAAAGGAACAGCACTTCTCTTTCAACGAAGATGTCAGTCTGGATTAACAGACAATAGTAATAGCTATAGCGACCTAGGTTAGTGCACAGTAGTAGGTAGCTGCTGTAAATGTTTGTGACTGCAGCAGTTAGCTGCAGTGAGCTAGTGAAAAGTATGTACTCGAGTGCTATACTATTACTTCCAGACAATATATTTTGAGACAAAGAGCAGCAAATGCTGTACACGCGGTGTGACTGTATATTGTTCACAATGCTCCTGTAAATACTTTCTGTTTTTGCATGTTGCTGAGTGATCAAGTGGATTGTGGCAGGCTCCCCCATGGAACCACAGGTGGCTGCTGTCATCGACTGTGTCACTCTACATCTACATCTACATTTATACTCCGCAAGCCACCCAACGGTGTGTAATGGAGGGCACTTTATGTGCCACTGTCATTATCTCCCTTTTCTGTTCCAGTCGCGTATGGTTCGCGGGAAGAACGACTCTCTGAAAGCCTCTGTGCGCGCTCTCTAATTTTACATTTGTGATCTCCTCGGGATGTATAAGTAGGGTGAAGCAATATATTCGATACCTCATCCAGAAATTCACCCTCTCGAAGCCTGGCGAGCAAACTACACCGCGATGCAGAGCGCCTCTCTTGCAGAGTCTGCCACTTGAGTTTGCTAAACATCTCCATAACGCTATCACGGTTACCAAATAACTCTGTGACGAAACGCGCCGCTCTTCTTTGGATCTTCTCTATCTCCTCCGTCAACCCAATCTGATATGGATCCCACGTTGATGACCAATACTCAAGTATAGGTCGAACATGTGTTTAGTAAGCCATCTCCTTTGTTGATGGACTACATTTTCTAAGGACTCTCCCAATGAACCTCAACCTGGTACCTGCCTTACCAACAATTAATTTTATATAATCATTCCACTTCAAATGGTTCTGCATGCATAGTCCCAGATATTTTACAGAAGTAAATGCTACCAGTGTTTTTTCTGCTATCATATAATCCTACAATAAAGAATCCTTCTTTCTATGTATTTACAATACATTACATTTGTCTATGTTAAGTGTCTGTTGCCACTCACTGCACCAAGTGCCTATCCGCTGCAGATCTTCCTGCATTTCGCTACAATTTTCTAATGCTGCAACTTCTCTGTATACTACAGCATCATCCGCGAAAAGCCGCATGGAACTTCCGACACTATCTACTAGATCATTTATATATATTGTGAAAAGCAATGGTCCCATAACACTCCACTGTGGCACGCCAGAGGTTACTTCAACGTCTGTAAACGTCTCTCCATTGATAAAAACATGCTGTGTTCTGTTTGCTAAAAACTCTTCAATCCAGCCACACAGCTGGTCTGATACTGTGTAGGCTCTTACTTTGTTTATCAGGCGACAGTGTGGAACTGTATCGAACGCCTTCTGGAAGTCAAGGAAAATAGCATCTACCTGGGAGCCTGTATCTAATATTTTCTGGGTCTCATGAACAAATAAAGTGAGTTGGGTTTCACACGATCGCTGTTTCCGGAATCCATGTTGATTCCTACAGAGTAGATTCTAGGTTTCCAAAAACGACATGATACGCGAGCAAAAAACATGTTCTAAAATTTTATAACAGATCGACGTCAGAGGTATAGGTCTATAGTTTAGCGCATCTGCTCGACGACCCTTCTTGAAGATGGGGACTACCTGTGCTCTTTTCCCATCATTTGGAACCTTCCATTCCTCTAGAGACTTGCGGTACACGGCTGTTAGAAGGGGGGCAAGTTCTTTCGCGTACTCTGTGTAGAATCGAATTGGTATCACGTCAGGTCCAGTGGTTCTTCTGTTGAGTGATCCCAGTTGCTATTCTATTCCTTGGACACTTATTTCGATGGCAGCCATTTTGTCGTTTGTGCGACGATTTATAGAAGGAACTGCAGTGCGGTCTTCCTCTGTGAAACAGCTTTGGAAAAAGGTGTTTAGTATTTCAGCTTTATGCTTGTCATCCTCTGTTTCAATGCCATCAACATCCCAGAGTGTCTGGATATGCTGTTTCGAGGCACTAACTGATTTAAGGTAAGACCAGAACTTGCTAGGATTTTCTGTCAAGTCGGTACATAGAATTTTACTTTCGAATTCACTGAACGCTTCATGCATAGCCCTCCTTACGCTAACTTTGACATCGTATAGCTTCTGTTTGTCTAAGAGGTTTTGACTGCGTTTACTCTTGGAGTGAAGCTCTCTTTGCTTTTGCAGTAGTTTTCTAACTTTGTTGTTGAACCACAGTGGGTTTTTTCTGTCCCTCACAGTTTTACTCGGCATGTACCTGTCTAAAACGCATTTTACGATTGCCTTGAACTTTTTCCATGAACACTCAACATCGTCACTGTCGGAACAGAAATTTTCGTTTTGATCTGTTAGGTAGTCTGAAATCTGTCTTGTATTACTCTCGATAAACAGGTAAACCATCCTCTCTTTTCTATATTCCTAATAACTTCCATATTCAGGGAAGCTGCAACGGCCTTATGATCACTGATTCCCTGTTCTGCACTTACGGAGTCGAAAAGTTCGGGTCTGTTTGTTATCAGTAGGTCCAAGACGCTATCTCGATGAGTCGGTTCTCTGTTTAATTGCTCAAGGTAATTTTCGGATAGTGCACACAGTATAATGTCACCCGATGTTCTGTCCCTACCACCCATCCTAAACATCTGAGTGTCCCAGTCTATATCTGGTAAATTGAAATCTCCACCCAAGACTATAACATGCTGAGAAAATTTATGTGAAATGTATTCCAAATTTTCTCTCAGTTGTTGTGCCACTAATGCTGCTGAGACGGGAGGTCGGTAAAAGGAGCCAACTATTAACCTAGCTCGGTTGTTGAGTGTAACCTCCACCCATAATAATTCACAGGAACTATCCACTTCTACTTCACTACAGGATAAACTACTACTAACAGCGACAAACACGCCACCACCCGTTGCATGCAATTATCCTTTCTAAACACTGTCTGTGCCTTTGTAAAAATTTCGGCAGAATTTACCTCTTGCTTCAGCCAGCTTTCTGTACCTATAACGATTTCAGCTTCGGTGCTTTCTATCAGTCCTTTGAAGTTCCGTTACTTTACCAATGCAGCTTCGACAGTTTAAAATTACAATACCGATTGCTGCTTGGCCTCCGCATGTCCTGACTTTGCCCCCTCACCCTTTGAGGCTGCTGCCCTTTCTGTACTTGCCCGAGGCCATCTAACCTAAAAAACCGCCCAGTCCACGCCACACAACCCCTGCCACCCGTGTATCTGCTTGCTGCATGTACTGGACTCCTGACCTATCCAGCGGAACCCGAAACCCCACCACCCTATCGCGCAAGTCGAGGAATCTGGAGCCCACACAGTCACAGAACCGTCTCACCCTCTGATCCAGACCCTCCACTTGGCTCTGTACAAAAGGTCTGCAGTCAGTCCTGTCGACGATGCTGCAGATGGTGAGCTCTGCTTTCATCCCGCTAGCGAGACTGGCAGTCTTCACCAAATCAGATAGCCGCCGGAAGCCAGAGAGGATTTCCTCCGATCCATAACGACACACATCATTGGTGCCGACATGAGCGACCACCTGCAGATGGGTGCACCTTGTACCCTTCATGGCATCCGGAAGGATCCTTTCCACATCTGGAATGACTCCCCCCGGTGTGCACACGGAGTGCACATTGGTTTTCTTCCCCTCTCTTGCTGCCATATCCCTAAGGGGCCCCATTACACGCCTGACGTTGGAGCTCCCAACTACCAGTAAGCCCACCTTCTACGACCGCCCGGATCTTGTAGACTGAGGGGCAACCTCTGGAACAGGACAAGCAGCCATCTCCAGCTGAAGATCAGTATCAGCCTGAGACAGAGCCTGAAACTGGTTCGTCAGACAAACTGGAGACGCCTTCCCTTCAGCACTCCAGAATGTCTTTCGCCCCCTGCCACACCTCGAGACGACCTCCCACACTACCACAAGTGAGGGATCAGCCTCAATGTGGGCAGTATCCCAGGCAGCCACAGTCGTAGTCCGATCGGGGGATGTGTGGGACGAGCTGGCCGTCCCTGACAAACACCCATCCGGACCCCCACAGTGATGCCCATTGGCAACAGCCTCAAGCTGTGTGAGCGAAGCCAACACTGCCTGAAGCTAGGAGCGAAGAAATGCCAACTCAGCCTGCATCCGAACACAGAAGTTGCAGTCCCTGTCCATGCTAAAATCTGTTGTGCAAAGAACGTCTGAACTAATCTACAGAGAGAAGAAACAATTCGACAAAAAGTTTAAACGATTATTAAAATACAAGATTGCCTAGTAAATGCAGTAATGCTGCTGCTTGCGCACTGCTGACACACTGCTTGGGGGCGGAAGGAGAATACGTGATTTTACACTATTCAGGTACTAAAACGTGATGCTACAACTCTCAAATACTATAATACGCCCGAAATTTATGAATTAAACAGTGCAAATACAAAAACACGCAAAGAAATTAAGAATTAACTATGTAACAAATAAGTGAGCTAAGAGTATAAGACTTGCTGCTGCAGTTGCTTATCCAACGGCGACAGGGAGCACATGTCAACAAATCAGGGCCAGCATAGAGCAGCTGTATGGTACTACTGCATTCTGGTAACTCTCAAGCTGCCATGCTTAATTTCCAGTGGCATCAGTTTAACAGTCTACAAGTTCAGGATATGATATAATTGTGTGTGGATTGCAGCTCAGTGTGGGCAGTGTATTAAAAGCAGATCAACTA
Organism: Schistocerca gregaria; assembly: GCF_023897955.1. Classification (NCBI taxonomy): domain Eukaryota; kingdom Metazoa; phylum Arthropoda; class Insecta; order Orthoptera; family Acrididae; genus Schistocerca; species Schistocerca gregaria. The sequence goes on along the minus strand of NC_064921.1, from coordinate 796,668,636 downwards.
ATGGTATGTTCACAACGTTTTTTACATTTTCTTTAGACCCAATAGGTGTTGATGTCAGTCAGCCAAGTGCTTCAAAAATTTTTGTGATTGCATGGGGCATATGGAATAACATATAGGCAGGGTCTTAAATGCACAGTAACTAATGAAGTGTTTCATGATTTATTAAAAAACCAATTGTTTGTTGCCTATATGTGAATAGTCTAATAGAATGTATGTGAGAAAATGTAAATTCTACTGTATATGTAGAAAGTAAACTACGTGCTAAAGTACTTGATATTTGTCAAATGATAATGTTCAAACACTCAATAAAATGTACGTAATGCTACGATACTTTCTTGTGACAATGCGATGTGTAGCGTATATTGACATAAGTATGCTTGTTAGTGTAATTTTTCTTTAATGGTTCTACAATACTAGAATCACATATGGCACTTGCTTAGACTTACCATTTGAAATAGTTGAATTTCTTGCAAATGCATTGTACAAGTTGTCTTACATAATTAAAAACAACTTGTCTACTTTTTGCTATTTTGTGGTGATGACACTTGATCAGTGTACACTTGTCTGTTTTACTGACACCAAACATTAGATTACTTTCTGTCGTTCGTTTGGATAGAGCCATATTTATACATGAATTAAGGTGCAGATCAAGTCCTACTTGTGTAAATATTTGTATTTCTTATTTCACATTTATTTCCATGATTACATGTTGTGTCAACTTTGCATTTTTATGGAAGTACTGCAATGTAAAGACAGTGATTGACTATTTACATAAAATTACGTTATAGTAGGCTACCACTGTACAATATATTTATTCTCTTCTGCAACTTTTGTTGAAACAGTGCTTCAATGGTAATATATCCTTCTTGCGCATATTTTTTATTTTTTATATAACTTTTCTCATTTTAGAGACAAGCCTCTTTCCATTCTTGAACAATGAGTCAAACTATGATAAAACATGTATAGCACTTATATACTCCTCACACATCTATTTTTGTGGATATGAAATTGATGGTAGTGGCAACTCACTTTGTCTAGTAGTTAACATTATTTTTGTCAGGTGCATTAGTAATTTACTCCATAATGTAACATTTTTCTTATACATGCTACAGCAGCATGTAAGCCAACTAGTATGTCACACACAGTAATTACTTGTCGACTTCTGGAATAATTTATAATTAACTGAATGTAGTTAATTTTTGGTTAGTGACTAATTAACATAATTTGTATCCTTCGTTTTTTACTGTCAATTTCTTTCTAACTTTTTATACAAATTTTATTTTACAATTCACTTTATGTGAAAAATTTTAATTTTGATGGGGACTGGTAAGGGTACATTACTCCTACACAAAATGAATATAATATCATTGCTGATGCTAACAGTGCTATGTAACAAACTCAACAAGTAAAAGGGCAGTACATGAGAGACTTTACTGAGTCACAGGTGACTTATGACATTAGAGTGGGTCACATTTATAGATTTATATAGTGGCACACAGCATTAGCAACCAATGGGTATTTTGAAGCAATGTACAAGAAAGAGTTTATATGACTGAATAATTGAATCAACTAGATGTTTGTAATTTAGTATTAGGAGAAATCTTAGCTATAATAGTGGTAAACAGTTGTTCAGGAATCAGTGGAGCTCACCAAAGGACAAATGGAGTATTTTTCCTACAGTGATCAACATTAACAAACGTTATACTGTGACACCGAGAAAGGACTTGTAAATGACAATGTGTGTTGAAGATAGCTTCAATAGCAACAAACAGATTAAAGATGTTAAAGAGGAAACTAATAAGGTTGTATCTGTGGGTAATAATTATGATTTGTTTGCTGTGGAGATCAGCAACATTTGTTATGAGGATGTTAAATTGTCATAGCTATCTGTAATGTTGATGCTTTAGAGGTACTATAGAAAGCTTATAGTGGTATTGCACACCTTGGAGATAGCAGTACATGTGAGGATTTATCGATTGATGTTGCTGTTGATGCAAATGAGAAGCGTGAAGTGCAGACATGCTCATGGGAGATGGAAGCCACCTTGTAGTAGACAGTGATTTGTAATATGACTGGATGGAACAGGATGAATGTCAGTATAGTGTGAAAGATTGGGTGGATAAACCTAATTTCATAAATGCATTAATACTAAAGGAAAGAAGAAAGTTCAGAAATTTTAATTTGCCACAAAACTATCAAATATAAAGAACCCTAACACATATAAAGTTGCCTTTGTGAAAGCTTTCAAGGATGACAAACATGCAGAGTCACTATTCAGAATGAATGTTAATACCATGTAGAGTAAATGGATGAAAGTTGCAGAGAATAATTTACACTATGAATCTGAATTAGTGAGAAAGGATGTGGAGAAATTATAGATAATTATCAATGAGAATGACATATATGTTAAAGTTTTAGTGGAAGTGGAAGTCATATTTGTGGGTGAAAGGAAAAGTTCTATGAACTTAGCAAGGGATTACACATTAAGAATATGGCGAAGTTTCCTGCAACAAGTGTAAAAAAATAAGAATGCTACATATCAGTTAAGTATGCTACTCAAAAGAAAGATTATGCTTGAGTTTGTTGTAAGTGGGGAATCATTTGAGGACAATTTCATAGAGATACCAGGTTTACCTGCAAATATAGCGTGTGGGATGGATTTCCTGACCAAGAAAGATGTGGATGCTAATTTATGAAACAAGTAATTGAGTCTTCCTGTGGGCTGACCAGGAAGAGGATGTTGTATGAGATAATGCAATGTCAGTCTACAAGCAATATAAGAGGCAGATAATGCTGTGCACACAGAATGAACAAATTAGATGTAAAATAGCAGCAGAGTCTGAGGTGAATGTATTGTGTTTTGGAATGGAGTGTTGTTTGATTTATCATGTATGTATTTCCTGTAGTCATTTGAAGAGATATTGAGGGTTTTATTAGCGATATTTTTGTAGTTCATGCCATGTGTCACAGGTGTGAGAATATGTGAAGTGAATGAAGTATGAATGATGAAGAGTTATTCTTAATTACAGTATAAATTATTGGTACCACTATACTGATACTCACACTCAGAGTGTCTCTTTATGCAGTATTGAGTTGTGGGTTCCATGACATGAGGACACCTTGCACACAATGGAGGAAATTAAAAGGCCAGTGCATATGCTGGACATGGAGAGTGTTGCTATGGGCCAGGACGTCAGTGGAAGAATGTCACGTGAAATCAGGGGACAGGGCTGAGCAACATGTGAAGGGCAACTTGCGTTTTGCTGTATGGGAAGGAATGCTAGAGGAGCACACCAGGATTGTCACAGATGGTGGTGTGTCTGGACATGATCAAGGAAGTGTGTGTGTGCCTGTCTCTTCCCTGTTGCCAGCACATATGGACATCAGTTTTAGAAACTATGAACATCATTTCTAAATCTAAATTACACTGGGCATCAATGATGTGTGGTTATGAGCCATTATGCTAAATAACTGTGTTGTCATTCTGTCCTTGCCAGCAGCTTAAGTGTGCTAAGTGAAGGTTATGGACTATTCTGGTTTGTTAATGGCTTAGACTCAAAAAGGCAATTCTTTAATGACACTGATTCACTGATTTTGCTCCTTAATTTTTCTAAAGTTGCAGCCCTTCTCACCAGATCACTGAATACTGTATCGATTTAATCAAAGAATGTTAATGGTAGTTGCAAGACAAGCTGAATACCAGTAATAATTTTTTTATGTAGTACACTTTTGCAGTGAATGATTGTGGTTTTTGAGGTAATCATTGTTCATATTTTAGATAGGCAAGAGGCTCACCAGTAACGGAATTAGCTGACCAGCATTTCTTTTTGTACATTCAATAGTCATATTCTTATAATTAAAGGGAAAGGCAAAGCTCACACCACAGTAAATATAACTATGCTGTAATTTTCACCATGTTCTAAAGGACTATGTTAACTATAGGTGTTGGATAAAAGACAAGTTTGTGGGGGCAAAATGTACATGTTTTAACCTTGTGTCTTTTAAAGGTGCTATTGGCTCGAAACTGATTGGTGTTTCTCTGTTTCAGAAAGTTTATTTTCTTCTTGCTACATGCCCATTTTGGGGGGGGGGATGGCTTGTTTGTGCAGTGGCACTTACTGGAAGCATAAGGTTGGCCACCTGAGTCTACGTACTATGTGCTGGGTGATGGTACAGCGTGTATTCAATGTTATGACATGTTTTTTAAGTGTTAAATAGGAGTGCATTCACCTTCATTGTTCATGAGATATTAATTGGTTTGCTCACAGTGTTCTTGGCATTTTTTAAAAATAAAGCTTGAAAATTTTGGATTTTTAAAATAAAGACTTAGCTTTGGATGTTGAACACACTGCAGATATGTAAAGACTTAACTAAACAATGTTGGTATGGATCCCATTAAGTAACAGACGATTACAGTGTTGCTTATTAGAAAAGATTAATTAATTGATTTATATATGTGTATTTATGCCTGTATGTGAAGTCTTAGAGCTGACTACAACTTGGTCTTTTCTCTCGGATATATGCTGTTTAACCCATACATGATCAGGAAGCCTTATTGCTAGTGTGTACACTATAATTGTTGTAAGAAATAAAATTCATTCTTGTGTTTGCTTCTATGGGCTAAGTGGGTCCTACTCCTGGACCCCTATGTTCTTTACCACCTTCCAGTGGTAGCAGAGTGTGGTTATGATTCATGGATCTCTGGATTATGGACCCAGCACATTCCTACATTCCACTGGTGTCACGTAGCTTTGTTATTGGGTGAAATAAGCAGAGACTGTACACACTGGTAGTAAACAGGTAGTTTCTATATTTGATGAACTGTCATAGTACCTGAGTATCTTTTCTATTGTAAGCTTGCACTGTTTCATGTTGTACATCATGAGAGCAAGATGTTTGAAAGGCTTGACTAATTTAGGGAGAGATTGCCTCCAGTGGAAATTACGATTTAGATAGAAGGCCAAGGAGGGCAGTGTCATGAAGTTGTGGCAACAGTTGCAGGCTGCCTTGAACGAACTGGCAAACATCATTGCCTCATCTGTTGGGGAGGTAAATACAGCATGCTCCATTTGCCGCTGGCAAATTTGCAGGAAGATGTTCCACTATTAGAAGTGCATTTCCCTCCAATAAGGAAATGTTCTGGCTACAAGTCATGTTAGACCATCTACCTAATAGGGTGCAGGATGTCTGTTTAATTAGTAACGATTCACAGAAATGTTGCAAGTACTATCTGTTCAACAGCAAGTTTCTTTCCTCAATTGGCAGCATGAGAGTGATGGAGAAAGGACGGGCTACAGTGATGTGAATTAAGGATTTGATCTCGGTAAACAATTTTGGGATTACATAACCCATTAATTGATGTTCATGGTGTTCACAGACTATCAGTGGAAGTCAGCTCAAAGGTGTTACACCTATTGTGGTTCAGGTTAAACTAAAAGAACAAGTTGAGGTGTTGTACATTTCATGTAGTGTTATTTTTCAAATTATTTTCCGTTTAAGAGTCAGTCGACTTAGCAGAATAATTTTGGAGTCCTTGCAGAGGGAGGAGACCTGTAGTGGGTTTCAGAAGAAAATACATTGGTACTTGTAGGAAGTCGTACAAAGAAACAGTTGATTGAGCAGCATAATTTAGAGTACAAGCAGGTAATGAACCATTACTTGAATCCATTGATAGTGTGTGGATAGCCATCCTGGCCCTCTGTGTTGAGATTTTTGAGAGAGATGCTGCGGTTAATGTTCTTGAAGGCTTGTGGCTGGATGACTATTGTAGGCTACTGTTTTCCGATAGACATCAGTTGACTACTTATTTTGATAAGTTGGTAATGAGGATTGAGAATACTATTGTGGAGATGAAGAGTGGAGCATTTAGGTGAAGTGAGGCAGAAAACTAGGCAGCAGTGCTTTCGGTATGGTTAGTGATATCGTTGTGGAGTGTCATACAGTAACCATCCAAACAGCTAAAACCCCTTAAACAAGGCCATTTGGCTGTCACAGTGTGCTTGTCCAGGGATTAACGTGCATGTACTAAATGTGTGTGCTGAACTCAGCTATAAACCTATGTGCGATGTGCTTCACTATGAGAGTAATGACTCATTGGCTGGTAACACTTGGTAGTGTAGATACTGTTGAGTAGCTGGGCTCCTTGATTTTCAAGCTGTTAAGGAAATTGCTGGTAGGTGTCCAGGCAGCATTACCAGTCCCCAGCGAATTTAAGTGGAACTGTAGGAAAGTTGACAGATTATTTGAATGGAGATGCTGTGCGTGTAATCCGTCAGATGACTGAGGTATAAGAAACAAGATTAGTTTTACATCAGAACAGGGCACTTTGCAAAGTATTGCTAGAAGGCATGTGGCATCCGCAAAATAAATGTACAGCTGCAGTGCCAACTAAACGTGCGAAATTTCAGGGAAACTAAGGGATGACAAAGCTGTGTTGTTGGGTATTGTCACATTAAATAACTTCAGATTTGGGGTAATACACAAAGCAACAGAAAATGACGTGCAGAGGTTGAAAATACCGCTTCAGCTATAAATTTCTTTATTTTTACAAGACTAGTTTCGGACTGTTATAAGCCCATCTTCAGGTGTCGTAACTGTGCTGTGGTCCCCGAGTGCTGCATGTAACAGTAGCATTGTGTTGCCTATAAGCTGCCTGTTCTGAGTTCATAGGCAGCACACTGCCCCTGGTACATGCAGTGCTCAGAGGCCACAGCACAGTTACACCACCTGAAGATGGGCTTATAACAATCTGAAACCAGTCATGTGAAAATAAAGAAATTTACAACTGAAGCGGTATTTTAACCTCTGTTAAAACGTTCAGTGGCAGACGTTCTTCCAACAGGAATGTTTGTAGAAAATGATGTCTTAGTGTTAAACTGTGTAGAATTAAGAGATAATCTGAAGTTATGGATAGGCACTGGAGCACAATCGTACTTACTGAAGAAAATGAAAGGTGTCACCAGAAAAGCAGTAAGTACAATATGTGCAATGGAAATACACCTAAGTGTGGGAGGTACTGGGAAAGTCAGACACAAGTTTCTTGTTTGTGAATCAGGGTTAGACATTTCATATAATGGGTTGATTGGTAGAGATTTCCTAACATAGCATAATGTTAAGTTAGACTATATGGGAAAAGGATTAGGGCTACAAGGTCAAGACATAAACCTAACAGCAGTAGAGGAACTGAAAGGTTACGAATTCGAGGCGGATCAGGAGTCCAATGAGGACTAAGACAGAAAAAAAAATGTTATAAAGAGTAGATGATAAAATACTGTGAGATAGTGACCGGAAAGGAGGTTGTATGTGGTATGTATGTACCAAAATCGTTAACGAGTCTTCAAAACTGCAGGTGAATAGTAAGTGCAATGAATTTATCAGATGACAAATTTCAGCTGAATAACATTGGGTTAATGACAGAAGACTCAGAGCGAATAGGGTAAGTACACAAAAGAAAAGGCAGCAAGCAAGCCATAGAGAAGAGTAAAGCTATCTTGGTATTTTTTAGTAATAAGTGAAAGTTGATCACTTAAATGCCAAAGGAAAGCGTGCATTAGTGGTGATTTGCACAGAGTATGTAGCTATATTCCATCTACCAAGTGATGAATTGTCTTATACATTCACAGTAAAACACAGAATACCGATAGTACCAGAACTTGCAGGAAAGGCAGTGAATGCCAGACCATACTGAACTCCAAAAGCGCAAAAAGAAGTTTTAAAAGATCTTTTGAGCAAATGCTGAAAGCTGACACAATTCTTTGAAAGCAAGAGTGAATAGGATGCACCATTACACTACCTTGGTTTTGGGGTTGTAGCCCTATTATTGGTTTTATCTGCATCTAAAGTAAACATTAGATGTTACCTACCAGTTTAAAAAATTCAAAAATTTTAAAAATTAACGATTAAAATTTATAAGCAACGAAATTTTAAGAAATGTTTAAAAATTAGCCTATCTAGCAGTAGTAGGATGTCACATCCATGCTCAAACAACTAATAGGCAAACATTTACCGTATATGTACCACTGTAACAACATCCCAGATTATCACTGCAAAGAACCCCAACATTCAAGCATGGCCTGGGAAAATTCCTCTTGTCCCAGAACTGCCACCAGGAAGGTATGTTGCCAACAAAAACAAAGCCACTGTAGGACATTAGGTGAAAATCATACACTAGATCAAAGTTATACTAAGTGATGGCCCCGCACTGCAGTAAGATCAAAGCATCTATAAACGTCATGTGGCAAACCATGAGAATACAGTGATAGCATTTGAGGCCAACACTTACTGAACAGTAATACAGCACACCTGTGTGATCTGTGTGTCCACAGAAGGTGGACTGAGCAGTAATGCTGCAGACTGTATATAATATAAACAACATGAAGGGGGTGCATAACATGGGACTGGGAGGAACTGGAATACGAGTACATACGAAAGTCGAAAGAAAAATACGGAAAAAATAAAGGTAGTAACCAGAAGCAATGGTGGTTCAAGATGAGAGGTGTTCACGTGAACAAGCAAGTAGCATGACTAACAACAGGTTCACAAGTATGGTATGAATGCCAAAACAAATATGCAGAAGATATACAGGTAACAATTCGAAGTAATTATGGTCCAGCATGGGAGATGTTCAACTTTAAAAGCTAACGAAAAAAGCAGCATGTCTAATAATATGTACACAACCTGTCACTTGTCGTGTATGGGCTTTCTTCTATTGGATGCGGATTTTGGCATTTTTATGAGTTTCAGCAATTAGCTTATGTTATTATTTACGCATTTTACGTCATGTGTCTGTTGCTTTGTTGTACATCTTCTGTTATTAGTCATGAACATGTTGTGGAACAGTTGTGGATGTCCCATAAATAAAAATTTTTAGCTGCATTATTGCTGGTCCCAAAAAGGATAGATACCAGTCGCAAACAGAAGTGGAGAATCATAGTGGACTACAGGTAGTTGAATGATATTGCTGAAGCCAATGCATTTCTGCAATAAGGAAGTAAAGAGAAAACAAGGACAGTTTTAATTTATTCAAGATGGTGGGCCCCCTACCTCCTGCTATAGATGTAGTAATGACACACTGATGTTGTCACACTTTTGATATAAAAGTAATTAATTAATTAAATTATTCCTCTCCCCTCTGGGAAATCCCGAAACTTCCCCACCCCTTCCCTGCTCCCTGGTGTAGATATGGCAATATCGCACTGACGAAGTCATGCATTTGTCCACTTTCCATCCCCCCCTCTGTCACCCCTCCCTTCGCTATCCCAGAAAAGTATTGGCGGGGAAAATTGCTCAGTCAGTGCTGAGGATATCATGACATGAAATTAAAATCAACGTCAGTTACATGTAGGAGGACATAATAACATATTGTTTATTTATAAAATTCAATTAATGTAACAAATTTGCAGAGTTTATATCTCTTTATTTGTCAGGAAAAGCTCATTAGTCCCTGTTCTTTTTAATTAATTTTGGGAGATGAAAGTATTGAAAATCTCTTGAAAAAATTATCAGTCTGTCAAACAGTAATTTAATACGCAAGCAGATCGCTTTTTTCCAATCGTTCAAATAATACCAGCAAGAAATTGACATCAACACTACCCGCACATAATTATACTGCCACAGATCGGGCCAAAAAAACGAAAGTTAGAAACATCGTCACAGATATGTAAAACTCTCACCGCACGGTATTACGCTGCTATAGATCGCAATCGTGACTCTAAATATTGTCAACCACACATCTATAGCAAACCAGAGGTCTTTTTGACCGCAAGTCGTACATTTCGCGATAAGAACGTGATAGTTAAAACATCGTTACAGGTACATAAAACACTCATCGCACTTAATTACTATGCTGCAGATAGCCACCATGTCACTAAATATAGTCAGCCTAGACATATATGGCAAAACAGAGATCTTTTTGAAGCTAGATCATATATATTGTGAAAAAGCGGTAGTTAAAAATATAGTCCCTGTTAAAAAAGACCGCAAAAAACCGCTCGAAATCGGTAGGAAATGCCGAGTCTGTGATGCCCCACTCTAATTACTCTGCTACAGACTGGCGGCAATAACAAATGACAAAAACTGTATCTATGAAGATACAAAGAAATCGGTAATAAACGTTTGTACATACCACAAAGACTGAAAAAAATCTCGCCTAACATGTACCGCAAATAGAGTCTATAATACATGCAACCTCCGCTGGTAAAAGCCGCGCCCGTTAACAGGTCTGCACAGATGCCAGCGACTGTCTCTGCTGGCGTTATACACACTGATGACGTAGTTCAGCGTGCTGCTGTCAGAGGGCAGCATCGAACAGGTCGGCGGCAGCCACCAGCGCTGCCTACCTGGCTGCCACCCTCAAATGTCCCAAGGAAGTCGCAGCACCCTTTCTCCTGTGCGGGTCGAACGAAGTACCCCTGGCGGCGTCTTTCGTGTTGAAATCAGGGATAAATATCGAGCTGCTTTCTGTTTAACCGTCTTGGAACACTTGGCCGCTTAACAACATGCTTCCGACGTTCTGTGTGCGCACTGACCTTGTGAACAATACAATAGGTTTTTCTGGAATGTGGACCTTGTGAACAATACCCCTCCCACAGGATTTGTAGCTGTTTTGATGCAGATAATAACCGGTTTTTTCTGGGTAGGGCTGGTGAACGCTGACAAAGGGATTCCCTGTCTTCCCACCTGCATTCTGCATGTGGGTGGTCATGAAGCGTGTGAACAATACCTGTCCCAGGGAATTTGCAGCTTGTGAGCAATACCCATCCCAGAGGATTTCACACCAGCTTTGATGAAGCAGACAACAGGCTTTTTCTGGGAGAACTGGCGAATTCTAACAAAGACATTCCTGGAGAAAGAAGAACAGGTTGTTGTTTCACCTGCACTCTGTGTGTGTGTCTGTGTGTGTTTGGTTCTGAAGGATGTGAACAATACCAGACATGCCTGAACCTGCTGACCTGGGTTCTCTCCCATAGAAGCATTCCTATTGGTTCCCACCAAATGCAGCCTGGGTTTTCCCCTGTATCAGCGTTCTTACTTGTTTGTCTCCAAATTAGAGCATGTGTTTATCAAATCAGTGTGTTAGTTCTATATTTTCCTTAGAAAAATTTCCTCTGTTACAGTTTCTCCTTATCGTTGTTACAGCATTTAACTGTTGTTACAGCATTTATTCCCGAAGTGCTCGCTGACCTCAGTCAGCAGCTGGAGGCTGAAAATGGGCAGGCCAATGAGGCAGAGATCATGGAGCAGCTTCCAGTGGCAATTTGGTTGACGCAGCAGCCATGTAAGTACATATTATCATTAGAAAAAAATAATTTTTGTTCAAATTTCGTTGTAATCAGTGTGGTGACAGTTGTTTGTAGTATACACCAATTCTTCTTCGTGCTATTACAGTAAATATATTGCTCGAACACGATCGGTTGCTGGAGACTGTAGGCAGGCAAGCTAACAAATCTGAGATTGTGGAGCAGCAGTTATGTAAGTACATATTCTCGTTAATTTTTTCGCATTACTGTAATTTGATTATGTGTGTCTCTGTTGTATACATTTTTAAATCAGTATGTTGCTGTAGGCGATTTCGAGGAGCAGGATATCGATGAGCCTAAGGTTGGTGTTACACCACCTTCAGCAAACCCATAGCAACTACTGTGTAAGTACATATTCTTTTTGTTAAATTTTTTCTTGGTGCTGTATACATTTTTAAATCAAAATGTGGCCATAGGTGATTATGGGAAGCCAGACCAGTGGATCCATGTCGAGTCTAACATGATGAGGATGTGGAGAGGGAGCTCTGGCTTTGTGAATTCTGTGATACCACTGTGGGTGGAGGCTACTCCTGACGACCTCGAGGATATGGTTCCATTGTGGGCGGATGGTGATATCGGTAATTTCTATAGTCATACTGCTTGTTCTTCATTTTTTTGCAGTAGTATATAAAATCAGTGTTCTTTCTTTGCACCAGGCTAGTTTAATCAGTGTCTGGAATGTTGTATTTATTTTCATTATTTTTCCCTCTCTCTACAGCTGGTGAGCCAACAGTGCTGGCACATTTATATGATAAGCCTTTGAGCTGCTGCATACAATCTTATTAACAAAAAATCATTATTTGATAGCAAAAACACTCCATAACTGTTCTTGTTATAATAATATCAACAGACATTGGACGTTAAGATTCTACCACACTTCCTCCCCTCACATTTCGTTAGAACTCCAACAACACAATTCTGTCGATGAGAAATCACAAATCAGGTAATACTGGAGCCTAATACTTCTGAGAGGAACGGTTGGAGAGCCTATCCGAACAATGATCTTTTAAAAAGTCTATTGCACTAGGAGAAAAACGTTGAGAGAAACATGCAGTAACTTAGATAATTTTTGCCATCATGATGGGAGTCATTAAAAAAAGTCTTGTGACAAGGTATGTAGAGTTACATTATGATCGATGTTATCATAAGACAGACTCATACACTGTTTTCTACGAAGAACAAGAATAAAAGAGCTATGATCAACTAATGTGTTCTATAAGGCTGCTGACCAACTCTGTAGGAGTCACTCATTTGTCGCTGCAACACCCAGCCCCCTTCTTACCAAGCAGATGACTTCTTGCATGTCTAATATTTCTTTACAATTATATATTAGAAAGTACTAGATCTTCAGTAAGAACTAGACTTCTATGGAAATACTGTTGAGATAATTGTAGCCTACAGCCATTAAACCAACCTGATAATGGACTCAGGCTGCTGATGAAATTTTGTATTTTGTTGTAATACACCACGGTAATCTTAAACATGTTATGTATGTGATGAATAAGTATTGATTTGAAGACCAATCATAGCTACCACCATACTGACATCAGCTCAGCGTAGTGGAACTGTGACGCATCTAGAAAGACGATTTTCTACCAATACTAGCTGCAGGAGCATAAGAAAGTTAGTCTCTCCATCTTGATTCTCTGAATTCCACCATCAGCTCCATTAGCAGTATGGATATTTTGTGTAGTCGATTTTCTCCTAAAAACTATAGGTACACAACACACTTTTCCATAAATCATTACAGGTCCTGATAGTCTTTTTTTAAAAAAGTAGAGTACCAAGATACTGCATCCTACCACTACTGAATAATCGAGTAAAGCTACAGTCTTCTAAATATATATAGTTCCAGCTAAAAATATAGGATGTAATAGAATTTAAGGAAGCTTAATCAGAAAAGACATCACAATCAATTCCATCAGAACTAGTATTACTTACCTAAAGCAGAAAATGTGTGGAATGATCTTAGGTATACATATTCAGTAATTTTAATAGGTTAGCTTGACAAACAATGTCTGCAATACGTTTTGGGAAGGCATCATTTATGACAACCAATCAGGCCCTCCAGAGCAGACATAGTTGTTCTTTCCATATTCAGATTTATTCTCGTTAGAATTTTCCACACTGATTTGCTTACAATTAATAGACAGTCATCTGGATGTGCAGCATGGAATATAATGTGTACAGCACACTGTTTTGTAGACCATTATAGCTCTTGATTTTGAAGTAGAGTATCGAGATATTACATTCTACCACTCCTAAGTAATCCATTAAAACTACAGTCTTCCACAGTATGTCCACATCCAGCTAAAAATGTAACATGTATTCTAATTTTAGGAGTAATAATCAGAAAAGACATGATCAATACCATATGATCTAGCATTACTAGTCCCCAGTAGACAAGTTCCAGAATGGTTTCACTGATACATATATGAAAAACTTTAAAGGGTAATGGTCTAGGTCTACTAAACAAATAATAGTAAACTATATGGACACAGATCTGTAATTTCTTATCTGACCTGATTGTCAGGAATATTTGTCACTCTTCATATATTACCCATATCTATACCCATATCTACCTTAACTCCCTGGAATGTTGTGTTTCAGATCTCACATCGACCTGTCATAGCATTTACCACTTCTCTGTCACATGTATCATCTTTTGTATGCATATGGTAAACAAAGGATGACGATTATTTATACTGATGATAGAAAAGACATCTAGGTAAAGATGGAAGCACTTTCGTTCATATGGGGTCACTACCCTTTCAACCATCTAATATACACCTGCTTGACACATTACCTCCTTTAGGCATCTACATAAACGCCAGTTAGGCTTCTTTGTTGTTCCCTGGATGGCTTGAACTCTTCTCTGTCTCGAATTTTTTTGGTTGCTGGAACTCTGCCTTGGTTGATGTTTGAGGACCTCATATATGGAATTGGGGGCTGTTTGCTTACAGATGCTATGTGACTACGTCACTTTTTACCTGTAATTTGCAATCAGTGAGTGTGAAGTCTGCCTTTTTTCCAGTGGGTGTGACTTCTTATTGGACTAATGGAAGTGGCTTCCCCTGTAAAAATCAGTTACATGCCTTACTGCTAGTACCATGCCATATATGTGAATATAGATTTCCTAATGAATTCGGAATCAAATTTGCTTAGGAAGAAAAAAATAATACTAAGTACCCCAGACTATAATGGAATAAGATACGTGTAACTTAATATCCAGTCATCTATCAAGGTTATTTAAGTATAGTGGTGTTGTGTAGGGTACTGCCTTTCATCATTAACTAATGTTCCATTAAAATTACAGTCTTCTGCACCATGTACACCACATAATGATTTTGGAAATGTACTTCCATGCTGGCCAGAGTGGCCAAGCGGTTCTAGTCACTACAGTCTGGAACCACGCAATCGCTACGGTCCCAGGTTCGAATTCTGCCATGGGCATGGATGTGTGTGATGTCTTCAGGTTAGTTAGGTTTAAGTAGTTCTAAGTTCTAGGGGACTGATGACCTCAGAAGTTAAGTCCCATAGTGCTCAGAGCCATTTGAACCATTTGTACTTCCATGTTGCTTGCATTTAGACAGTGTCAGACTCAAGCAGTCCATCTCCATAGTTATAAATTATAGCATAAAAGCCACGTTCTTTTTAGTGGAGGAAGATGTAAACATTTCTCCCAAGTAGTTGCCCATATCGTTTTTTATAAAAAAGGTATAGTATTTTATCTGAATCCATAAGCTAGTAGTCATCTACAAAAGGCCATTGAAATAATAGAGGCTGATGGTCTATTTCAATGTCAATGAGTTCAGCTTTAGATGTTCTTTTCATAATGCCACTGCATCCATACATATTTATCCTAACATTAGATGTTAGAATATTGTGCGGGGACAGCTGAATTTAGAGACTCTAAACTTCTTGTTACTGTTTACAGTCTGCCAACTCTGACTTCAGAGCATTTCTGTTGAAGCTAGAGAGAGTTCTTGGTTCACTTTACAGGAAGCACCAAAAATTAGTTGTACGTGGCGACTTCAATATTAATTTTGTATGTGATTGTGCAAGAAAAAGGATTTTGTAAGGGCTCCTAAATTCATATGAGCTGATGCAGTCTGTATAGCATGTTGGGGAGCAGTAACACAATTACAGACAATATTTTTATTCATTCTTCATTACTAGACAGGCATTCTGTTAGTTAAAGGGTGAATGGCATTTCAGACCATGATGCACAAATTTTAACATTGAAAGGTTTATTTACTAAAGCAAATCTTATATAGAATTACAAACTATGTAGAAAAGCTAATCCAACAGCAGTAGAGGGTATTTTAAAAATTATTATAGAACAAGTGGCACACAGGACATTTGTAGGGCTGATAGCATAGATGGCAAATATAATGCTTTCCTTAACACATTTCTCCTGCTCCTTGAACGGTGCTTTCCCTTAGAACGTTCTAAACAGCATACTAGCAGTAAAAGGCAGCCTGGGTGGCTGACTAGCGGCTAAGATTATCACATAGAAGAAAGTGGGAGTTATACAAAAAAGTTAGAAGTGGTCACAATCGAGCTACAGTAGCTCATTACACACAGTACTGTAAGCTGCTTAAAATGTTATTAGTAAGGTAAGAGTATGTGGTACACAAAAAGAATATCTAATTTACAGGCTAAATTAAAACCATATTGTCATTCGTGAAGGACGTGTCTGGACAGCAGCACAAGGTCGAGGATATAAAGTCAGTTCATAGTAAAAATGTTTCTGTCACTGATACGTCTGATATATGTACAGTATTTAACAGTCACTTTCTGAACATAGCTAGTGAATTAAATAAAAACTTCTACAGGGAATCACATAACTCTTTTGGAAAATGCCTATCGAAGATTGATGTCTGAAATACTCCTCCTTGATAAAGACAAGGGGCAGACTGAGTCAATAATTAAATCACTGAAGATCAAGCACTCTCATGGATGTGATGGAGTGCTAGCAGAATATTAAAGTAGTGTGCTGCACATGCTAGCCCTGCTATTAGATTTGTAATTTTTCCATTAGGAATAGTCAGTTTCCTGAATGAGCAAAGTACACAGTGGTAAAGCCACTATATAAAGAGAGAGAGAGAAATAATTTAAACAATTTCTGACCTATTCATATGCCATCAAAATTTGCTAAAGTTACTGAGAAGGTAGTGAGTGTAAAGATAATTGATCACTTAATTTCACATAATTTGCTGTCAAATGTACAGTTTGGTTTTAGAAGTAGTTTAACAACTGAAAATGCTAGATTCTCTCTTCTTTGTGAGGTACTGGATGGATTAAATAAAAGGTTTCGAATGCTAGGAATCTTTCTTTAATTTAGCCAAGGCATTTCATTACATAAATCACAAAATGTTATTGCTCCAGAATTTGGACCTTTTAGGAACATGGGGAGTAGCTCACAATTGGTTCACCTGTTGCTTTAAGAGCAGGTAGCAAAATGTCACTCTCCACTGTACTGGGAATGGCTATGGTGTGGGGTCTGATTAGGGTGCAGTTAGATGGAAGGTGCTCCAAGGATCAATACTGGGACCATCCCTGCTCCTTCTTTTATAAATGATATGCCACCCATTATTACAGGTGAGTCAAAAATATTTCTGTTTGCTGATGACACTAGCTTGGTAGTAAAGAATGTTGTGTGCACTGTTGGCACTGTTTCAAACAATGCAGTTCAAGACATGTAAAGAATGTTGTTGTTGTTGTGGTCTTCAGTCCTGAGACTGGTTTGATGCAGCTCTCAATGATACTCTATCCCATTCAAGCTTCTTCATCTCCCAATATGTACTGCAGCCTACATCCTTCTGAGTCTGTTTAGTGTATTCATCTCTTGGTCTCCCTCCACGATTTTTGCCCTCCACACTGCCCTCCAATACTAAATTGGTGATCCCTTGATGCCTCAGAACATGTCCTACCAACCGATCCCTTCTTCCTGTCAAGTTGTGCCACAAACTTCTCTTCTTCGCAATCCTATTCAATACTTCCTCATTAGTTACGTGATCTACCCATCTAATCTTCAGCATACTTCTGCAGCACCACATTTCGAAAGCTTCTATTCTCTTCTTGTCTAAACTATTTATCGCCCATGTTTCACTTTCATACATGGCTACACTCCATACAAATACCTTCAGAAATGTCTTCCTGACACTTAAATCTATACTCGATGTTAACAAATTTCTCTTCTTCAGAAACGCTTTTCTTGCCATTGCCAGTCTACATTTTATATCCTCTCAACTTCGACCATCATCAGTTACTTTACTCCCCAAATAGCAAAACTCCTCTCCTACTTTAAGTGTCTCATTTCCTAATCTAATTCCCTCAGCATCACCTGACTTAATTCGACTACATTCCATTATCCTCGTTTTGCTTTTGTTGATGTTCATCCTATATCCTCCCTTCAACACACTGTCCATTCCGTTCAACTGCTCTTCCAAATCCTTTGCTGTCTCTGACAAAATTACAATGTCATCGGCGAACCTTAAAGTTTTTATTTCTTCTCCATGGATTTTAATACCTACTCCGAATTTTTCTTTTGTTTCCTTTATTGCTTGCTCAATATACAGATTGAATAGCATCAGGGAGAGGCTACAACCCTGTCTCACTCCCTTCCCAGCCACTGCGTCCCTTTTGTGTCCCTCGACTCTTATAATTTCCATCTGGTTTTTGTACAAACTGTAAATAGTCTTTCACTCCCTATATTTTACCCCTGCCACCTTCAGAATATACTAACGCTAAATCTCAGTGAGACTCAGTTTTTACAGTTTTTAACACACAGTTCAGCTAAACAGAATGGACATATGATTAGTGACACAGAAAAGTTGAAATTTCTAGGTGTTCAGATGGACAGTAAACTGTCATGGGAAGCCCATATTCATGGTCTTGTGCAAAGCCTTAATGCTAACATTTTCACTGTTAGAGTAATGTCTGAAGTAAGTTATAGTTGCACTTGAAAGGTTGTCTACTTTTATTATTTTTGTTCGCTTGTGATGTATGGTATTTTTTTTGGGGGGGTAACTCTTCCCAACCTCAAAGGGTATTTTTGGCTCAGAAATGGGCAGTTCACACAATAAGTGTTGTAAGTTCACAGACCTGTTGTTGACCACTCTTCATTAATCTTAGTATTCTGACAGTGACCTCTCAATTTATATATATTCTTTATTGTTGTTTTTTTTAACAATATCAGATTATTCCCAAGAATTAGTAGCTTTCACTCAGTTAACACTAGGCCGAAATCCAGTCTACATTTGGATCGCATTTCCTTGACTGTTGTGCAGAAAGGCATGCAGTATTCTGCTGCATCCACTTTCAATAAGCTACCACAAGAATTCAGAAATCTTACCAGTGATCCACATGGTTTCATATATACACTGAAGATTTCCCTCATGGGTCACTCCTGTTGAGGAGTTTCTTGAAAAAATTAGCTGATTCCTGTGTTATATTGTTGATTGCATTTACATAAACGTATAGCTTGATGTCTTTTTAGGATTCATAAGCATTTTATTTCATCTGTTATTACTTTTCTATTGTAATTTCTCTTACTGACACATTCTGTGACCATGGACATTTGCTCCTCAATTAGATCCTACAGAACAAGAAATGTAAAATAAATAAATAAAATATACCATTCTCTTAACTATGGAATTTGGTAAAATGTCTCTAAAGTGCATAGATTTCTCCCTGTTAAAGTACTGATATATAGCATCTTTCCATCCAGTATAGAGCACATTAAGAAAACAATCACCTTCAATGTACCAATTCCGATTACATCTGTTGTGTAGTGCTTAATCCTAATGTGATGTAATAAAAAAAAACTTAATCATTAGTGTCATGCAATATTTTGTGTAATGTAATTTCTTGTACAGACATCTTTTATTAACCTGACACATTCCACATCATTACGAAGTGTCGTATTCATGATCTATGGAACAAGTATTAATCTAATCTAATCTAATCTAACAGCACTTAGATTTTGTTTTAGATTAGATTAGATCAGTTTTCGTTCCATAGACCCAAAAATGAGATGATTCTTGTGGGTGTACATCGCAGCCCAATACAGAATCTAATCGCTACTAGCTTAATAGTGTGTACATGCCATAAAGCACTTGTTACCAGACCATATGGAACGCTGTAGCACAAATTTTAATTACTGTTATCTACTGGGGGACGAAATGATGTTCTTTAGTCCCATGAAAGACTGCATAAGATGACAAATCTTTAGTATTGTGTGTCAAATCCATGACTAAAAAATCATTATTCTTGAATGTAGGTAAGGAGGTGTTAAGATCATAACATAATCATAGCTATGATTGTAAGAGCAGACCTAAGTGTGATTGATATAGGAAATCACAAAAAAAGAACGCATTTTAACGATAATGCTTTATTCTTCACAATGTGTATTAACAAAGTACAAAAAGTACATAATAAAATAATAGCATCTCTTACAATATCGTTGCCTTCGTCAAAAATGCCCTTACTGTAGCTAAAACAGGTCTCTAGCACGCATTACTTGAGGAAGGAGTAGGTCTGCATTTAACACAGGTGGCAGTATGTCTGTAGGGAAAGAATACTACTCCCATTTCGTCCTGGAAACAGATTATTCATGGGTGAAGATTGTCAGAAGCTCTCACAGTCACATGGTATTCTGATGCTGCTTTCAGAAGATTTGATACAGGATTAATATTAGCTACAAACTTTTCCAGTAACTTTGGCATCTCTGTTCCGGCAAATTTTATCCACAAAATCCTAACACCTCACAAAAAGCACAAACAAGCACTTGGAAAACCACATAGAACTTTCAACTCATGGGTTACTGATTTCATCTCAATATTTCAACCCTCCAACAGACTGGACACACTCGCTTTCATCTCTATTCCCAATATAAAAGAATCCAACGTCACTTAGCTGGTCAGGACGTTGGTTAATAGCTAAAGACCAACCATTGAAAGATGCCAGCCTCACATTGTATGTTCAACATTTAAGGTGAGCTAACCTAATCTCCTGCACATTACATGTTGAACTGCGTAACAATGCTAATTAAGGAGATGAATGTGAAAGTGTCTGTGTTGTGCAAAAGTTACAAGTATTTACAAAACAAACAGTTCAGCCCACCCATATACCTCTCCCACACCTTCTGACATCCACTATGTTACAGAGTGACCTGCTTTCAAAGCTCTGTTTATATATAGCCTGCTCTAAAGATCCAAGATACAGACACTTCTGCTAAGGTGATCATGACATCATTTCTGACCACATATTCTAAATCTGCTTGTAAATGTAGTACAACTGTAAATATATAGTGCCACCTGGACCCATCACTGGTGGATTCACCTTCATCTGTCTTGGGCCTAACGCTGGTGAATCCACTTTCACACACTGTCACAGACATATTGCAGGTGGATTCACCCTCGTAACCCATCTTGAACCTACTGCTGGTGAATACACCTTGATATACCACCCTGAACATATCGTTGGTGGATTCACCGTCGAACCCTATGCCAGCATTAGTGCATAGTGGATCCACATCTGAACCCTATACTGGATGTCATATGTAGTGGATCCACCTTTGCAGCATACTTCGGCCGTAACATGAGTGGGTCCACCTTCGACCCCTATCCCTGAAGTAACATGTAGTGCATCCAGTTATGAGCTCTTATCGTGTTCCTATTCTGGACCTAACCTGTACCCTAGGGACACCCCATAAGAAACCAATACATACACATACAGAAAGATAGACAAACTGCACTGTGTGTTTACAGTTGTACTACATTTATAAGCAGATTTATAATTCGTTGCCAGAAGTGAAGTCACTATCATGTGAGCAGAAGTGTCGGCATCTTGGATCTTTAGAGCAGGTTATATATAAAGCAAGCTTTGAAAGCAGGTCGCTCTATAGAATAGTGGATGTCTGAGGATGTTGGGCAGGTACATCAGTGGGTCGAGCTGTTTCTTTTGTACAATACTTGTAACCTATGCAGAATAGACATACTCCCACATTCTTTTTCTGAATCAGCATTGTTACGCAGTTCAGTGTGTGAAGTGCTAGAGATAAGTTTACCTCACCTTAAATATAGGACATATGATGCGAGGCTGGTGTCTTTCAAAGTATGGTCAGTAGCTATAATCAATGTTCTGTCAAACTGGATTCTTTTGTACTGCTGATGAAAATGAAACCTTGTATTTCCATTGTGGTGGAGGGTTGAAATATTGGGATGAAACTAACAACCTATGAGTTGGCTCTGCTGTGTGGTTTTCAAAGTGCTTATTTGTGCTGTTTGTCAAGGATAAGGATTTTGTGGATAAAATTTGTTGGAAGAGACATGCACAAATTACTGCAAAAGTTGCAGCTAATATGAAACCTCCATCAACTCTTCTGAAATCAGCATTAGAGTAACCCATGGCTGTGAGAGCTTTTGAAAATCTTCACATGTGCAAGAGCTGCTTCCAGGAAGAAATGGGAGTAGTATTCTTTCCCTGCAGACATGCTGCCACCTGCGTTAAATGCGGACCTACTCCTTCCTCAAGTAATGTGTGCTAGAGACCTGTTTTAGCTACAGTAAGGGCATTTTTGACGAAGGCAACGATGTTGTAAGAGATAGTATTATTTTATTATGTACTTTTTATACTTTGTTAATACTTGTTGTGAAAAATAAAGCATTATCTTTAAAATGCGTTCTTATCTTGCTATTTTTCCTGCATCTGCCACACTTAGGTCTGCTCTTGATACGGCCTGCACTGAAGAAACATGGAACTGACATACAGTACCACCCCCCTATCAAAATATGCTGTCTTTCATGGGGATAAAAATATTATTTCATCCTCCAGCAGAGTACTATTGTTAAGGTCTGTGCTACAGAGTTCCAGTAGTGGGGTAAGGCCAAAATGAGGACGCTTTCAGTTCATTCTAGATGGCAACACTCCCCGTTCCCTTCTGGGAAATCCTCAGCCCTCCCGACCCTGTCCCCTGATGTAGATGTGGCGATGTCGAATTGATGATGTCACTGAATAACATGATGAGTTTTCCCCCTCCCCTACCCTACCCCACCTCCTTCCCTCATTTCTCATGCTCTTCCCCACCTCTGCTCACCTCGCTCACTTCGAAATTGGCGAGATAAATCGCTCTGTCTGTCCTGAACTGTTAGTGTTGAAGGATGTAGTGTAGTTTTTATTTTGGATGTGATGTGTTGGAAATTTTTATCATTTTTGGAGGTTAAAATTGGTGGTAAATTCAAACCTTTGGCCTGATACAGAGCTGGTAATTACCCTACAGACTAGGTGTGTGATCTAGTTCATAATACCGCTCTCAACTCAAATTTTTGCGGGAAACAATTGTCTACACCATAATTACAGGTCATCGATTATATGGTTCAATACACAGTACCATAACTGGTGCTATCACGACGGCAAATGTTACAAAAGTAGTGAAAGATGACCTGCTCTAAACATGCAATGTAATTGAAGGTAAATCATACACATCACAAAAAAACGATAGTCAAAAACATTGTCACAGCTACATACCAGGTGTAGAACTATAAAACGGGAATTTCTCTATAGATGGTGCTAGCCGTCAGTATAGGGGTTGTGAAACCGCGTCTGCAGCGCCATCTGCTTCCTGTAACAGCTGACAACGAATATCAACACATAATAACCCAAATTACATACATCGGTATCTGTTTCAAACCTGTAAACATGTCGACTTTTGTGCCCTCGAACCACGATTTGCAGAAAACTGCTGCGGAATCGCAATGAATGCTTGTCGAAGCTTTCGGCGATAATGGTCTTGGAAAAACACAGTGATTCGAGTGGTTGAAAACATTCAAAAGCGGTGATTTTGGCGTGAGAAATGACGAGCGCGGGAAACCACAGGTAAAGTTCAAAGATAACGAATTGCAGGGCTTATTGAATGTAGATGATACTCAAACTGAACAGGAACTCGAGGGACAATTGAATATGATACAGAAAGCCATTTCTCTTCTGTTGAAAGTTATGGGAAAGGTGCAGAAAGTGGGAAAATGGGTTCTGCATGAACTGAATGAAAGACAGTAAGCAAGTCGATAGATACAAAAGACATTCGTTCTCCATCGAATAGTGACAGGTGACGAAAAATGTATATATTTTGCAAATCCTAAGATTCGTAAATCATGGGTGAATCCAGGCAAACCACAGACATCCACCTCAAGACCAAACCTCTTCGGAAAGAAGACAATGCTCTGTGTTTGGCGGGATCACAAGGATGTCATTTATTATGAGCTGCCAAACCTGGTGAAACCGTCTACATTGATCGCTACCAACAGCAAATGATCGATTTAAATCTAGTATTACGTGAAAAACGAGCGGAATATGGAAAAACACAACACAAAGTCATATTGCTGCATGATAACGCCTCATCGTACACAGCAAAACGGGTCAGGGAAACGCTCGAGGTGTTCAGTTGGGAAATACTAGGACCATTCTACAGACTTGGCTCCGTCCGATTATCATCTATTTGCTTCACTAGGATACGCTCTTTCTGAACAACACTTCAGTTTGTATGAAAATTAACGAAAATGGCTCACTCATTCATAGCCTGCAGGAGAGGTGCGGGAAACTTAGGGTGTTTCAAAAAGAGTATACGTATTACAAAGTGTTATTTTGTCAAAACTATCGAACGCTGCGCCTCCTACTCGGCTACTAGAGAAACGAATACATATTATAGATATATTAATAGCTGCTAGATGTCAGTTGTCTTCTGTTTTGCTTGGTAACCGTCATATGTTTAAAATGGCTACTCCACAGCAAAAATCATTTTGTGCTCTCGAGTTTGCGAAGTGCAATTTCGTGGTTACAGTGCAAAGGCGTTGAGGCACCAAACTGATCCTTTGAATGGGTGAAACATTCTCAGATGGTATCGAAAGTTTTCAGATACAGTATGTGTATGTAAAGGAAAGAGGCCATCCTCATGTTCCTGAAGAAAATGTTGCACGAATTCAAACTGCTTTCCAACGTAGTCCTTCAGACTCAACTCATCGTGTCAGTTGGGAGTTACAATTACATACAACAACAATTTGGTGTGTTTTGAGATGTCGTTGGCTATGAAGCCCTATGAGTTACAGTTGTTACAAGCTCTGTGTCCTGATCACAAATGGAAATGCAATTTTTTAAGGAGATTCTTGATGCTATTGACAATGATAACACTTTCTCATAACACATCATGTTCAGTGATGAAGCGACTTTCCATGTTAGTGGTTAGGTAAACAAACACAATGTTCGAATTTGGGGCCTACCGAACCCACATACAGCCATTGAGATTCGCCCTAAATGAATGTGTTTTGTGCGATATCCCGATCATCTGTTTATGGCCCATTCTTATTTGATGTGTGTAAATAGCTATGGAGAATATTTTGAATCAAATATTGTTTATCTGTTTCAAACGACAGACGTGTAATTACTCAAACAAATTCCTGTTTTACACTTGTACTCCAGGTAAAACACTCATTGCACAAAATTACACTGGTACAGATTGCAGTTGTGTCCTGTTCTAGTTGCACTGGTAACTATTTGCAGGAATAACATATCGCAAAAGCGTGTTCATAAATATCCAAAAGCGTAGCTCATGAAGACCTAAACATATCACAAAGATGGTGAAAAAGATTGCCTAACAAATACATGCACCCTCTACTAGAAAATGCAGTGGCAGCTAACAGCTCAGAGCTAGCAGCCAGTGACTGTACCTCTGGTGGAGTCAGGTGCACTAACGACACAGTTCCATGCACTACTGTCAGAGAGCAACATACTGGCACTGCCCATCTGTCCAATTAGATTAGATGCATTTTTTGTTCTAATTAATCCATAGTGAGTAGATCCTCTGTGATGTGGAACATGCCAGAAAACAAGAATACACAATAAATATTTAAAAATGAAACCAGATATTTTAATCTACCTTCCACAAATTCCAAATGAAATTGCTCTTGTGGATGTGGAAGCAGGAAGAAGAAAAAAACTGATCTTAAGCATATTTATATTTAAAAGGTAGTAGACCTTGTCCCCAAATATTTAATGTTCAATACATATAAGTGCATGTGATAATTCTTTGGATATAGTGGACCTGCACTATCAAATAAAAGAAATAAAATAAAAAATTACAGTGGTTGAAAAGAAAAACGTCTTTTACAAGCTGCACATAAAGTTTTTTTTATTTATCTTGTACACTCAGACGCATTTTGCCATAGTTACAAGGCATCTTCAGCATATGTCCAGAAATATTGTACGAATTTTTCGTTTGTGTTTTACCATTTGCACTTATAAGTTAAAGATTTAAAACAGTTAATTGAAGTATTTATAATAAAATGGAAATGTACTTACAGACCAGCATCTAATTCATTATTTTTTTGGCCAGGTGGTTGAATGTTCTGGGGTCCGCTCTCAATTGTTTTTCCTGTGACTATATGTGTGTTGATGTAAGTTCTATGTGTGTGTGTGTGTACTTTTACTGCTGTTAAACCTTTTGGGGTATATGGCCATGTTCCACGAAACTCTTCTGTTCCTAATGTTTAGTCCAGAACTGCGTTGGTCATTTTCAGAGGCATTGCTTAGCAGTCTGACAGCTAATTAGAAAGGCTCAACAAACGAGCAAAGCCTCTGAAGATGCCCAGTGAAGCTTTGGATGAAACGTTAGGAACAGAAGAATCTTGTGGACCACGAGCTTATACCCATAAAGGTTTACCGGGAGCAGTATCATCCAGCTGTGAAAGCCTTCATTCTATTAAGTGTGTCCTTTTATTTTATTATTATTATTTTTACACATACATTTACATTCTTGAAAGAGAAATGGAATTTGTGATTAGCTATAGGGATTACTGTCTATTATATGAAATCAATGCAAACAGTGGGTAGATAGTCATATTCACTTGGTCATTCAGTAGTATCTTCCTTTCAGCCTTTGTTTTGAGTGTATGGTGATTTTCTTGTGAGGTTAGGAGGTCTCTTTCATTATTTATTCTAACTACTTTCAAGTCCTTCTCTGATGTAGTAGGTTTGTGATTATTTGCTCATTCATGTTCTGCAGAAGTTGAGTAGTTTGCCTCATATTTCCACACTCTGAGACATCTGTTGTACAAGGTGTTGAATATTCTGCTGGTTTTTCCTACATATCTTCCATCACATGTGTTGCATTGTAGTTGGTATATTCCTGCTTCCTGGCAGGCTGTTATTTTTGGAATGTACTTTTGGACTGAACTGCCTGTTTTGAATGCTATGTTTTTGTTGACTTTTGAAAGTGTTTGAGGTTTTATGTGTGAGTTTTAGCTTGTAGGTCATTGTGTACCATCTTGAATTTCTTTCTTGTTTTTAAGTTTTCTTCATGCCATTGTTGTTCTCTTGCTGTGTGTGCTTGCTTGTCTGGTGTTTTGTTGTGCTATTGTTTTTAGCCAGGTTTAATGACTGTATTTGCTATTAAATTTTTTTGTTCAACTTTGTAACTAGATTACTATTGTACCTATTGTCTGTTTCTATATGTGTAATGATGTGTAGTTCTTTCTGGCAATTTTCTGTGCTGGTATGTTGAGTCTATGAAGTATATATCTGGGTAATAATTGCTTTGGGGGTATGGATGATTTGGAGTCTGATGTGTGATAGTGTATATTGTTGCAGGTTTATGGTAAATTTCAAAGCTGTGATGATTGTTTTCTTTTTTATAGTTATATCTAAGAAGTTTATTTGGTACTCATGTTATTTTCCCAATGTGAATCTTATCTTTTTGTATATTGTGTTTATATCTGCATGCAACTGAAATTTTTGCTGGAGGTTCATCAGTTAAACAAACATATCATCCATGTATCTGAACCTATTAGAGTGTGCTGAAATCCTTTGTGATAATGATTTTAAAAAATCTGGTTTTCTATATGGTTCCTGAAAATGCAGGCTAGGGCACCTGACTCTTGGAATCTCATTGGTAGCCCATCATCTTGTACTTCTTAAAGTGGCTGTAGTTCTGTTCAATTTTCAGTTCCAGAAATTTGCATATTTCTACGATGTGTTCATCTGACAACCCAACAGCCAGGGATGATGGTCTGGTGTATGATTTCTTTTCATAGCAGAAGCCTTTTTATTGTCATCCACAGCACCCTTACAGGACAACTGTAAGGTGACGATGTTCTATGCCCTGTTTTGTCGACCTTCATGGGCCATCTACGACTTACATTGCAGCTAGATAATAATCACCTAGACAGGGCGAGATTTTTCTGTTGTTTTTCTTTGCCCTTGCCAAATCCTACCTTGGCCAGTAAGGTTGCTGGATCCCTCCTCAGTTGGGTACATTTCTTACGTTATGAGCAGTGCACTCCGACCATCACTGGATTTTGACGATCTAGCATGGCAATTGGATGGAATCTGGTTCGATACCTCTCACGAGGACACCCAACAACTCTATCAATCAATGCCAAGTCAAATAACTACTTGCATAAGAGCCTGAGGTGGACCAGCGTGATAATGACTTGCTCAATTTATGACGCTCTTTGTCCTGGACAAATCTTCCAATTTTTCTAAAATTGTTATCACTTATTTGCCCATAAATGTACATCAAATCTACCGATTTCAGTCAGATAATTCCTTTGTGGTGCGTATTGTTTTTTCACCTTAGAGTGTATTTAAGCTGAATATGTGATAAACTGAAAGACATTAATTTTGCTGCTCCTCTAGCTGAATTATCCGGATATCTATTATGTGCATCAGGAAAACCACCACGTCATTCTGTTTGTCTGTTTAAACACACTAATCTCCAGCACTACTTGGTGAATTTTAATTGGGTTTTGACGTAAGTGTAGCTTGGGGCAACGTATAGGCCTTATTTCATCAAAGTCGGACAACGAAAGAAAAATAGGTATCGCGATTTAAAGTTTTATCTCAAACCATCACGTCTGTCTGCTTGTCTGTTTGAATACACTGATTTGTAAAACTACTAGACGAATTTTCGTGAGCTTTTCGGAGGTAACTATAGCGTAGCTTGGGGCAACTTATAGGTTTTATTTCATCAAACTGGATCATGGAGAAAAAGATAGCGAGATTTAAAGTTTTATCTAAAACTGTTGGGTCTGTCTGTTTGAGCATGCTTGTCCCCAGAAATACTAGACGAATTTCCATACGGTTTTCGTAGCTAATATGATTGTAGCTTGAAGCAAACTATAGGCTTTATGTCATCAAAATCGGAAAGAGTAAAAAAAAATATTTTAATTTAATATTTTATCTAAAATCGTCTGCTCAGCTTAGTAGTTTGGATGTCCAATCATCACGGTGTTGTACACCAAAGAAACAATAGATGGTACAGTTAGCTTCATAGTAGACCAAAGAACTAAGAGAGGGCACTGTTAATACTTTTTTAGCTTAGTGAGAGATATGTTTTCGGAAGCTTATGTCATTGACAGAATCAAACACCACAACCTTATCTTTGTGAATACAAACTAAAAGTGGCGTAGCGTGAGGGGAGATTTTGAGACTTGGTCTCCCCTGTATTCGTGCTTAAAAAAGATGCAATAGTAATTCATAACAAGAATAATAAATACCTTTATACTAAGAGCTCTAAATGTGCGAAGACATCAGTTTTGTAGCCTGCGCCACACGCTGAGTATTTATTTGCCTGCTTGCGACTCGACTGCTCTCAGTCTCTGCCTCCTTCCCTTATCTGGCTGTGTTAGTGACATTTCCGGCTCTCCTCCACTTCCGCTCTTCCGCGAAGGCCGGTGCGCTGCACTTGTTAGCAGGTATCGAGAGTGGTCTCTGCCGCTTCTCTGCTGTCTTTTAACGCGGAAGTGAACAGTCGCGCGGTTTGTGTTCGTAGCCATTCTTGTGTGATTTTAGTGCATATTTTCGTTGTGTCGCCAACATGAGTGAGCCAGCAACTGAACACCTTATAGAATTTTTCTTAAAGACGCCTTTTTCTACATTAATGTACGAAAAAAGTGCCAATTGAAGGACAAACGACCTACTCCTATACTCAGTGTAGTTTTAAGTGAAACCTAACAAAAACGCACTTTTCAGACAACCTGGTACGAAAATTATACTTGGTTGACTGCGAATGCAGTTAATAGCAGATTATATTGTTGTATATGTCTTCTGTTTGGTGGTGAAAAGGAATGGTGCAATGACGGCATTTGTACAATAAAGAACTTTGACAGGAAAGCACAAAAGCATCAGATATCAAAACGTCACTCGCAGAACAAAGAATCTTTTCAGTTATTGGGCAAAAGTAGAATTAAGCACGCCATTTCTGAAGCCGCATGAACAAGTTGCATCCAACAGGAGAGTATTGGCTTGTCTTATTCAGGCAATTGTATTTCTTTGTAAACAAGAACCAGCCTTTCGTGGCCATCGAGAAGACGAATCCTCCAGCAACAAAGGTAACTATCTGGAATTGTTGGATTTACTAGCTCAAGGAGAGCAGTTAATTCGAGACCATCTATCATCATCTTCAACCTTTAAAAGGGCTTCTCTAGATATACAGAATGATGCAATAGAAATGATAACTCTGGCAATTAATGAGAAAATAAAATCTGAAATTCAGAATTGCAATTTCATTTCGATTCAGGCTGATGAAACATCAGATGTGTCATGCAAGAGTCAAATTAGTATCATATTCAGGTACTTTATTGCAGACAAAATTGAGGAAAGATTCGCTGGATTTTACGATGTTTCTGGAGATGAAACTGCTGAAGGTTTGTCAAACATTATTCATGCAGTATAGAAAGAATGGAATGTGGAAGGAAAAATGGTTAGTCAAACATATGGTGGTGCTTTAGTAATGGCGGGCAGAGAAAGAGGACTACAACAATTGGCGAAGCAGTTCTGTCCCTATGCGCTGTTTATTCATTGTTATGCACACCAGCTGAATTAGCAATACAGTTCGTTTTGATGATTTGCTGAAAAACGAATGGAAAGCAGTAAGATCACTTACAAAAATCATACGATAAGTACGCATGTTTGTAAGTGATCTTACTGCATTCCACGCGTTTTTCAGCAAATCATCAAAACGAACTGTATTGCTAACTGAGAAAGGATTTAAAATGCCACACGCAAGCAACACTCACTGGAATTTTCGTTCCAGGGCAGTTTCAACAATATCGAGTCATTTCTCAGCGCTATGTAGTGTTTTTAATTATATAATCTCAGTGGGACCCAGAATCTTAGAGCTGTGCTGTGGGAATGAAACGACAGTTGGATGATCCTACGTTTGTCTACTTGCTTTGCTTCTACTGATGGTGCTTTGTTTATGTTGATAATCTCTTTAATGTTCTTCAGTCAAAATTTGTCAGTATAACTGTTTGCCATTACGAAATAAGAACTGTTTTGAGAAAATTACGACAATTGAGAATGGACACTTTCCTTAATGAATGCATTAAATGCAGCATGTGTTTGAATGACAACTTATCATTCTGTGATAGTCAAAAGACATCTCTCAGGGCACTAACTTACGAGATACTGCATTTTCAAATTGTTCAGGTGGAAAGAAGATTTCAAGACTTTCCCCAAATTCAGTTTGTTGAACTTTTGAATAAAAAGTGTTTCCCAAACTATCATAAAGAATTCCCAAAGTTGAAACTCCTTCAGCTTTAGAACAGTACCCTTTTTTCAAACAAGAACAACTTGGAAACGAACTGTGTAGCATATACGCTGATGAGAAAAAACACTTATCTCCAAGAATCCTCTTAAAGTACATGGTCAACAATGATTTAAACTCTGTTTATGAAGAAACAACGAAGTTCCTGCGTTTGGGTTTGATCCTACCTGCAATGATAGCAAGCAGTGAATGAAGCATGAGTACTCATAACCGAGTCAAGAATTATCTACGGCATTCAATATCCAACACCTGGCTGTCGTGTTTGAGCACATTAGCAATAGAAAAGACACTAATTGGAGAGTTGTGCAGTGATCAGATCTTTGTAGACCGAGTTCAAAAATGGTTCAAATGGCTCTGAGCACTATGGGACTCAACTGCTGTGGTCATTAGTCCCCTAGAACTTA
The DNA here is from genome assembly GCF_023897955.1 of Schistocerca gregaria. Taxonomy (NCBI): domain Eukaryota; kingdom Metazoa; phylum Arthropoda; class Insecta; order Orthoptera; family Acrididae; genus Schistocerca; species Schistocerca gregaria. The sequence goes on along the minus strand of NC_064921.1, from coordinate 796,637,332 downwards.
GAACTACTTAAACCTAACTAACCTAAGGACATTACACACACCCATGCCCGAGGCAGGATTCGAACCTGCGACCGTAACAGTCGCACGGTTCCGGACTGCGCGCCTAGAACCGCGAGACCACCGCGGCTGGCGTAGACCGAGTTATAGACTTATTTGTGGAAAGAAACGACAAGTCCATTGCACTTGTGTACAAGAAAATATAAGTGGTTCTTCTCTTGCTGCTAGAGTACTGCAAATTTGTCATCGTTTCTTGAATAAGTTAGTTATTGTTATTATTATTATTATTTTCGATTATTCCCATTTAAAGAGAGTGTTTGAACTTGAATTCCTTTATGATGATTGTTTATGTTTTTTCTGAGCCCAAATTTTCTTAATGTGTTCACCGTGTTGTTTCTTTCGCTCTGCTGTCCATTTGCATTCTGGACTCTTCGGTGTTGTGGTGTCAAATTTATGTTTTTCGATGATGTTCCTGAATTCAGTTCTATTTTCTGCATCGTTTACTGTTATATGTGCTTGTCTGAGGTCCTCTTCAACTGCTTTTATCCATTATGTTTTTCCCCAGCCTGAGTTGATGACGTTAAGAATTCGCTTTTAAATTCTGTTTTCATCCATCCTGTGGATATGTCCATAGGAGTGAATTTTTCTTTTCCTTATTATAACCGTAATCTTGTCTGTGTATTTATATAATTCTGATGTTGGTCTCTTCTTCCAGATTCCTTGCTCTTGTATCGGGACAAAAATTTTCCTGAGAATTTTGCTTTTTTGTTTCTCTATTTATTTCATTTTAGTTTGCTCACCTATTTGTGTTGTTTCAGATGCATACCATGCCTCCAGAAATACGACAGTGTTGAAGTGCCTCAATTTTCTGTTAATGGATATGGACTTTTTGTTATAATAGTTCCACTTGAGTTTATATGATATCTGTAGTTTTTTTATTCTTTCCTCATTGGCCTTTAGGTTGATCCCTGATGGCTGGATGATTTCTACCAGGTACTTAAAATGTGGCACTTGTACGATTTTTGCATGGGTTGTCACAATAGACAATTTGTCTTGTGGCACTGTTTCTATGTACTGGGTTTTCTCATACGAAATTTGCAGGCCAGTTCTTTGTGCAATTTCGTGTAACTTCTCTATGGCGTTAGTGGCTTCTTTTTTATTATTATTGAGGATTACAATGTCCTTTGCAAAAGCTAAACACTTTAAATTGAATCTATTATCTTTTATAATGCCAATATGGATTCCTTTGACTTCTTTTTCTCAGGTCCTGATAATTTTTTCAAGAATTATACTAAAGAGTAATGGTGAAAGTCTGTCATCCTGTCGCACTCCTGTTTGGATTTCATAAGGTTCAGAGATATCACCCATAAATTTAACATTGGAGACTATGTCAGTTAATGTTTGCCGAATGATTGCTCTTGTCTTTCTGTCAAAGCTGAATTCTTCCAGCATGTTGCAGAGCACTACTCTGTCTATTCAGTCATAGGCCTTTTTAAAATCTTTTATTATTATTATTGTTAGTATTATTATTATTAGTGGCGGTGGTAGTGGTAGTGGTAGTGGTAGTAGTAGTAGTTGTTTTATTTCTTACATTTATTTCATTTGTTTAAATTATTGTTTATTTTACAATTTTGTCTCCCTATTACTGTAGAGTCTCCCCAACCTTTACAACCACGCTATGCCACTGCAAACTAACAGCAAATTTACTTGGCTAGGATATAAGGATTTACTGGTATTGTTTCATTTATTGAAAGTTAAACGACATTGCTTAAATCTGCTTTTTGATGTTCTGAGCCTACCAACTACATTTTTATTTAATTTTGCTTATAAATAAAAATATCCAGAAAAAGGGTTTGTCTTTCAGAATACGCCATAATGGATAAAAGACTGAGGGCTATGTAGTATCAAGAATCAAATGAGATCGTGAGGCGATACTTTCTGTGGTTTAACTCGCTCTTCTGAAATGGCTTCCAAAAGTGAGGTGCATCATAACTCTGATCGAGTGCTTCAAGCATTATCTCGCTCTTCAGCTCACTTCACTGACAAGTGGTTTAAGTTACTTCTTTCCACCATAACACCACTACATGGAAACTTGTATGGGAAGTGGTGCAGGCAATCGAGTTTTTAGACCACAGTTCCTGTTTGTTCCCAACATTTTATGATATCTTTTGTAATATATTATTTTGTTTGTAGTTTGCTGATTAGTTGAGAAGTATTTTTGTTCTATGTGGTTGATGTAAGTATCAGCTAATATCCCAGGCAAGCTACTTCTCGTTGCCAAACCATCATATTGTTGGCAAAACTTGTAATTGAAGTTAAAGCAATTGTGCTCCACAAAGAGTGTGAGTATTTTTAAGAGTTCACAGGTCTCTGAAATACTTATTTTCTTATATGTAAACAGATTTTCCAGATAATGTTATTAGTCTCTTTAACAGTGATGTTCATGTATAGATGGACTACGTCCAGTGACGCAAATGGATGTGTTGGATGTAGATGTCTTCAATATAGGCTATGAGTTCATGTTTTTTGTGTACAGTGTAGCTATTTTCAAAGGTATAATATTTGGCAATGTGTTCTACTTACAGTTATTTATAAACTTACGAAGCTTAGTTTGGGATTTCATTGATAATGAAACAGTTAAAAGAAGATAATACCCACAGAAGCACTAAACTAAAAGATATGAAAAATATCAATATCAATTATCTGAAAGTAAAGGACTCACTGCAAAGACTGATAAAGGAGGCTCTATTTTCATATTACATGAGAAGGAATAGATAAGAAAAACATTACATTTTTTCCACAGAACAATGATACTGAAATAAAGTCTGATCATACAATGAAATTCCAAACTCAGTGCCTTAAACTTCTAAACTGTAACTACTTATTGAACACATATGACATACACAGCTGTATAACAATGAATCCTTTAGCATCAAAACTACATGAACAGCCAAATATACATAAGAGAGCTGTCACATTCACGTGATAGTTAACTTGAGAAACAGCTCCAAATATTTCATAGGCTATTAGGTGAAAGACCTCATTGCCAAATATTATACCTTTGAAAACAGCTACACCATATGCAACATATAGCCTCTACTGAATACATCCACTTCCAACCTACAGCTGAATTTGTATCACTGGACATAGTCAACATCCCTGTTAAAGAGACGATTAACACTATGAGAAAAAGTTTCTTTAGGTATGAGAAAATTAGTATTCCAGAGACTTGTGCTCATGGAAATACTCACACTCATCTTGGAACACAATTATTTTAACTTCAACAACTAGTTTACCAACAACATGATGGTTTTTGGAGCGAGAAGTAGCTTGAGATATTAGTTGATATTTACATCAGCCACATGGAACAAAAATAATTCTCAATTAATCAACAAACTACAAACAAAATAATATACTACAAATGATATGTTGATGACATAATTGTGCTTTTAGATGGTACAAACAGTGAAACTGATTCATTGGCAATAACCCTCAGGAAAATGCACAAAAGTATTAAATTCACAGTTGAGCATGAAACAAATAAGAGCATAAATTTTCTTGATCTTAAAGTTAGTGACATTATTCATAAATCAGTTTTAGAAAACCCACCACCACAATTGTCAGCATTACCAACTCCTAATGTCATGCAGGCCAACACATGATGATGTCATATTTCAAAATTATGGTACACTAAATGGAAAAAGTACTTATGAGCCACACAGATCAATAAAATGAAATCATAGGGATTCAAGGAACGAATCTGGGGTTCCTGCTTACTAATCAGATATGTTAACCATTATACCACCGTGGCAGTATAGGTAACACAGCTGCACTGACTACCCTTTCCAAACATGCCCTTCCTAACACAAATTTAGATTCATGCCTTCGGCTTTTCTTCCCCTTCTTAAATCGTCAGTATTGCCAAGGCTCTCCAGTAATGGAATAGCGCAACAGCTTTGTACATGATGGGGAAATCCTGCCTGTACCTAAGGCATAGGTGATCTATAGGTATGATATAATTAAATTTTTCTTCAGACATATGCGATATAATTAAATTTTCCGTGACAAATATGTGCCACTTAACACAAACTTTAATTTACAACTTCAGCATATTTTCCCCTTCTTAAATCATCAGTGATTTAATGTTAACACATCTGCCTAATAAGCAGGAGACTCATGTTCAAGCACCTGGCATTGTATAAATTTTAATTCATTTCTTCGGCTTCTATCATTATCGTGGTTAAAGTTGAGACTCATATGTCTCAAGGAATATTTAATTATATCAAAATGAAATCAATTAAATTAAATATTTAAAAAAAAGTATTTTAATCATCAGCTGTTTATTTGTCCTGTTACTGATCTACTAGTTTCAGTTATTAACCATCATCCAGAATATCTATTAAAATCAACATTAAAAAATTATGAAAGTACTATGCATAAGAAATTGGAAAACTCGACAAATGTATGGGTTCAAAATTCCATTTGTATACTTATAGAGTAAAACAGATGAGTTAAATGCTTCCCATATTCCTCTGAAGCTGAACAATGTTGAAAGTATCCAGTGAAATTGTACAAGCACCTGACATAATTTGCCTTAGAGTAATGACAGTCATATCTCATGTCAGACAGATAGATATCACATGAAAAACATGTTGATCAATTACTGGAAGAATCCCTCATCGGTCAAATTACATAAAAGATAGTACATTTATACTGCACAGGTAACAGAACAATATACTTTTGCATCAGTGGTAAAGTGGAGGAACAGAACATCTTTACAAACATGTCTGACTTAGCATAAACAAAAACAGAGAAACATTAATACTGAAAGTTACAGTAAAAACAGTCACAAGATAGAAGATGAACCACATACACGTGAAACGAGATATATTTACAACAACAAATGTGTACACATGATTCAGGGTGCAAAACAAATTATGCAATGAAAGCCATATATATATATATATATATATATATCACCTATATATTATATTGTATGCTGGGCTTAGGATGTTCAGTATTGAGTAAATATATGGGATCTGCGTTCTGCAGTGTCAATCTAAAGTGCAACATCGAATTTCCAGTGATAATTCACTTTCAGCAACACCCTTTATGCAATAATAAGTGTCAGACAAGGTTTAAAATCAGAAATATTTAGCCTCTTTTTTAACTAAATGAAATTTTTCAAAAGAGGCTGTATCTAAAGTATTAAATTAAAACAAACTGTGGTATACAACTGTGAACATCACTTCAAGATGATCTGTCATATAGTTGCACATAATGTAATGAAAAATTTCAATATGTGGTTATCTAGAGAGAACCCTAAAATCACTTACATCTCGTATTGTACGCTGGGTTTAAGATGTTCATTATTCAGTAAATACATGGGATGTGCACTCTCCAAATGGCCCTGCTGTTTTTTGCTAAGGTTATAGGTAACCTGCTTATGAGTAGTTATGGTTATAAGGCAGTATAAATTAATGATACTCATGGTCACGACTCTTTACATATAATCTGGTGGTGTTTATTTTAGTTGTCATGTTGGTTTTAAACAGATGTTATTATGTATACACATTTTACATTTGGCTTATGTCTGATTCTATTTGATGGCTATAATCACTATATTTACTATGTTTTTAGATTTGTTATGGATTCATTTAGGTTAATAGATTAATTTAACTTGTGAGAGAGACTCGTATCGTACCACCACGAAAGTCGATAGAAATATCTGCGGCCTTCGAGACTGCGTTTGACGTGAAAACCCAGATGACATAAGAAACAGATTGACTGTTCTTACGACGGAACAGCCAACAGTATAAATAGTTTTCCCGTTGGTCAACAGATGTCGCAGATGACACTACAATGCTAACTGACCTGTCCATGTCACGGAATTGGCAACGGTGTATCTTCGGTGACGTAAATGAGTCTGATTTGTGTCCGGCTAGAGCGCTGCGCGTGAAATGCATTCGTCATACAGCTGACTGTAGCTCATGATCGGCTGTTCGGTACGCATTCGGGGTGCTCGTTAATCCATATTCTAGATGACGCATTATCGACATCCCATCAAAAGATGCTAGACATGTGTTTTCTAAATAAGTTTGTGCCTCAAATTTCTTACTAAGTTGACTAAAAAGGTTTTTGTTAAACCCTGGTAGAAATTTTGTGACGCCAATCCATCGTATAATTGTGGACAGTCCAGTTAAAACAGTATCCAATTTCTGCAAAAATTTACGCGCTGCAGGAGATTTGTAAAACAACATTAGAGAGAGATTTTTCTCAATAGAAGACCACAGACTTTTTTGTTCTCGCAGTGCATTGCAGCCAGTGCCCTGGAGTAACCAGGTGGGAAACAGAAACTGCTGAACACATGGGCAATATTATTTGAGCTCCTACTATGCAACAATCTACCTTTACCTTTTGACAAGTAGGAAGTTTTTTTTTCAATGATCTGTTCATATTATATATTTTCAGTTTTTGTTTTCTAGGAGTGTCCTCATCATCATCTCGCAGCATACAGAGTTTTCTTTTACCTTGTCTCGCAGGCATTTCTATGATTTCTTTCAGCTCTGGAAATGGTTCACACTTTTGTGGTGTTGGATTTTTTTCTGCCAGAAGGTGACTAGCTGCACTGTATGTCCCCTTTGGAATGTTTACTTTCAGTTTAGCTGATGACAGACTAGTCTTATCACTAGTTCTCTCACATACTGCTGAAGAATCAGTATCAGATGTAAATTTTGCAGGAAATGCTGTGTGTATAATTCGTTGTTTGGAGCTGTTCATGAATGACTTTTCATCAAAATGCACATCACACAACAGTCTATTGGGCAATTTTTCTGGGTCCATATCCAGCAGTTTGACATTGCCTGTAACAAGAACTATCTATCAGAAGAATACAATAATGTATATGTATATACCATTAACATATTTAGTAGCTTAGTCTTCATTAGCATAATAGAAAGGAATCTCTCATTAAGTATTTGCTAAGAGAGCTCTTTGTTTGCAACCTTTTTGGGACTTTAAATATTATGATTAATTCTGGGAATGTGGTCCTACGACAAGGATGTTTTAAGTCTGGTCAACACTGAGCGAACTAAATCAGGGAAAACTGCATTCTCATATGTGTAGACGAATTTGAGCAAACGACATTCAGTCGTGTTTGGTTCGTAAACTTTATTCGGTGTCCACAGTGCCTCTGAAGTTCCTGCAATAGTTAAGAGACACGTGATTTCCAATCTCTTCTTCTGCGTGACATTACTTGCTTCGTAATTAAAACAAACCTTGTCTATAATGTTGTTTCCCCTTTAGTGCTCAGCTTTTTCACAGTGAGAAACAATTAAGTAGCGAAAGCATAACATCAATGTTTTCAAGTGTTTGCCTGATGAAATGCTGATTCTGTAGTGTTCAATTCTGTTCTCCACTGCGAGACAGTAACATTCAGTCTTGTTCGGTACGCATTCGGTAGTGCTCGTTAGTGTTCAGGTTGTTGTCGGTTTTTGAGGGAAGCATCAAAAGAAGTTCACCTCGTCTCCCCTTTGGCATTTCCAGCACAGAGAGTCTTCGTCTTCTTGCGAACTGCTTTATGTTGCTGCTAGTAAATTTCCTCATCAAGTGAGATGGGGAGCCAGCGAAAGACGTCAACTGACATATGTGCAAAATTTTGGAATAAATCTAAAGAAGGCTGGAGCTGCAATTCAGTGCACTGTCACTACTTCGAAACATTTCATATCTACGTAACAAATTAAGCCACCAACATATTTATTTTCCTACGCCACTTTGCTTGCTTTGTCAGAACTAGCGGACAAAATAATCCCACCTCAGTATCAAAGATTTACATCGTAGCTGTAACTAGAGGTCTGCGCGGACAGGAAAAATGCCGTTCGTATGCGCACGGCATCCACAAGATCATTATCCACATCTGCCAAGTTGTGTATCCGCATTCTCAGATAATAATGTTTTGTAAAGCAGTTTAACCCGCCACTGCTCCGAAAAGAGATTTGCGCCCGACTTGAATTTTTGTCTGCTGATGTCCGTACTTAGTTATGATGCGAATTAAGCCTGGACATATTTCAGTGACAGTCATTTCAAATTTAAATTCGTTTACTTTGCATGTAACTTATCGTAAATGATATAAGAGTGGTATAAACGTATTTCTTCCTTGTTTTTAAGTAGAAAGACAGTTGATGAGAAGACATTTGGTACCTGATGAATTCTGGATTGTTGTTGAAAGGGGGCTGCAAACGCGGTGATATACAAATGAAAGCGTGTTTTTCGAGCATATTTTGGCGATGTCAACTCTGAAGAGACACAGACGGCAAAACCTTAATTATTTTAAAAATTTACTTTGTACAGTTTAAAGATAACCCGCAAATATTCGCAACAGACGTACCTTTTATTTGCAACACATTTATTACTGGGGATATCCACACTCGCGCAGACCTGTTGTCATAAGTAATCTTGTTTTCGAGTGAAATTTGTGTGAGGATTATTACTGGATAGATAAAAGAATTAAAATAGGCAGCGCCTATAGTTTGCATGCTATGCTCGTTCTCTTCTATTCTTCTCTCTTCATTCCAGTATAAATACTTGTTCACAGGTATAAACGAATGGCAGTGAATACTGGCGAATTATCTATGAATACTCGTTTGCAGCAGTGTAAACGAGGTTCTACACTCGTTCACTCTAGTATATATTAGGATTCAGAGGGACCGAAGACCTAGCAGTTTAGTCCTTTCCTCCCCCCCCCCCCCCCCTCTTTTAAGACAACCAACCAACCAGGATATAGATGACAACTGTTATTCATTTAGTTCACTGTTGCGATTTCAGCTCTAGAGCCATTTTCAAGTACCAAGGAAAAGGTCTTATAAAGTAATGATTCTTAAATTGTTTACCAAATGTTATCACGCTATTCTCTGTATTTTGTTATCAATATCTTATATTGGTTTCCGTTTTTACATTGCACACAAAAATGCCTCTACAGCCAAAAGTACGACAGTGAAGTGAATATACAGTTTTAAAAAACGGTCCAAATCGCAGCAATGATTTCATTTAAATTATATCAGAATATAAGATCGACAAAATTTAGTTAGGATCGAATGCTTATTAATCCTTACTCGTAACTAATTTATTGGTTTACCTGAATTTAAAATCCACTTCCGTAACCTTTATTTAATTTTTAGTTCAGTGTTTGTCCGTCTGCTCCTTCCACAGCTGATGTGCTCGCAGGCACTCGGCGTGACGACTCGATCCACTACCACCGCTATGTCAGAAACAGCTGTACTTCACAGACAGTTCGGACGAGGTTGCTACATATTTCACAGAACGGAGTGCCATCTAGTTGTTGGTGCCACAAGTAAGGGTGTGACGCTGTCGCCGCCTGGTGGCTGTTTCCTGACAAGGGTTGCCTGCTAGACCAAGCGATCGGGCTATCTGTTTCTTGCGTGATCTGGGGCGAAAATGACTGCTCGGAGTCTTGTGGACTGTCTGTTACCCCTGTCTGGATAGGCTGCCCGTTGCGCTACCGGCAGCTGTGACGGCGGTGGCGGCGCTGAGCAGACCTAAAAACCGCGGCCTCTGCAACCCCCGGCGCCCTGCTGCGCGCCCAGGCAGGGGCGGCCAGCCGCCCCAGCTTCTCGGGGCGCTTAGCTTTGTGCGCCCAGTCACAACTCGGTCCGCCGGCGACAAATGGCGATGTGAGCCGCTGTAAAGGTGCGGCATAAATAAGAATTACCGCGAGATAATAAGGAGCGATTTGTAAAAGTCACGGCGGTTAAAAGGAGCTGCCGAATCGCTACACGCAGATCCATTATGTAGATCGCCACGGCCGCGGTTGAATGCGGGGAAGAGCACGCCGCGTTTGATTGGACGCTCACAGCTGCGGTGTCCATTTGAGATTCCTCAACTGTGAACTGGAGTGTTTCCACCGCTAATCGAAAAGAGTTAAAGTCTTTTTTTGCGATGTGAGGTCGAGGATATTTTAGAACTCTCGAGCGAACCCTTCACCACCGCCTCAAGCCCCTAACGCGGCGCTGACCGGAGACACAAAGGTCTCCCCGGAGTACGTGCAGCACGACGACAATGGCTACAGTGTTCCGTTATTCGTTTGGATACATTGTCATTCAAACTATACTTCGGTTTCCTCTTTGCGCTTCGAGAATTTCGTAATCATTGGCAACACGTGCTTTTTGTGTCAAAGGCCTTCAAAGTTTCATTATCATTTAAAAAAAAGTGTAGTTAACATAAAATTAAATGGGGATAAGTTGAGAATTAATCCCGATCTCTGTGCATATAACTCAAGATCATGTGAGAAATTCCATTAGAAAAGTAAACAAGACCATCAGACAAAAAATATGTAAAAGGTATCGGATTAGATTGTACAACTAGCTTTCTGATTATATAAAACCGATTAAGAAGGTTCACGCCAATAGTATACGAGGTTTGTCCGGAAAATACGCATAAAAGTTGAATAATGTCTTTATGTTACAGGTTGCAGTCACCGTCATGTGGGACTGCTGTTGTAATCAATCCCATCAACGCTCAGTTCGAGTCAGAGCACTCTGCGTGAAGGTGGGAGAGTGCGGCCGCTTGTTGACAGTTACCCTTTTTCACGTGCCGTCGCCAGGGAGCTCTCTGATTGAGGAACAGCGCGTCAACATCAATTTTCTTGCAAAGCTATGCAAGAATGGCCGTGAGATTTTTGACTGTTTGAAACAGGTTTACGGAGACCATTCCCTGAAGGAACCAACAGTGAACAAGTGGTTAAAAAGGTTCAAATGGCTCTGAGCACTATGGGACTGAACTGCTGTGGTTATCAGCCCCCTAGAACTTAGAACTACTTAAACCTAAGTAACCTAAGGACATCACACACATCCATGCCCGAGGCAGGATTCGAACCTGCGACCGTAGCAGTCGCACAGTTCCGGACTGCGCGCCTAGAACCGCGAGACCACCGTTGCCGGCGAAAAAGGTTCCGGGATGGCCGAGAAGAAGTGAACGATGACCCTCGCCCAGGACGCCCGTCGACATCGAGTTCCGATGCAAATGTTGAACGAATTCGAGCTTGTGTTCTTGAAGACGGTAGATTGACAGTCAGAATGATTGCTGACGAACTGTCAATCCCCAAAACAATCGTTCACGAAATCCTGACAATAATTTGAAATGAAGAAATTGTGTGCGAAAATCGTATCGAAGCTCTTGACGCCAGAACAGAAAGCAAAGAGGGTTGAGTGCTGTGAGGATTGGTTGTAAGCCGAGGAACGAGGGGACTTTCTCAACCGAGTCATCACTGGAGACGAGTCCTGGTTTGGTTTTACGAATTCGATGTGGAGCTCAAATCTCAAAGCAAGGAATGGAAACTAGCAGGAGAACCGAGAACAAAAATGTCGCGAAAATCAAGGTCCAATGTGAAGACAATATTGATTGTTTTCTTTGATTCTAGGAGCATTGTTCATAAGGAATTTGTCCCTTCCAGCCAGAGAGTGAACGGAAATTTTTACGTTGAAGTTCTGACACGTCTTAGAGCTCGTGGGGCCCGAGGTCGACCGGAGTTGGCAAAAGGGGGCAGGTGGATCGTTCATCACAACAATGCGCCCGCTCACACGTCGCTCGTTGTGCACGAGTTTCTGGCCCGAAGCTCAATCACCGTGACAGACCACCCACCTTATTCGCCCGATTTAGCCCCGAAAAGCAAAATGGTGCTTTGGTGGCGGCACTTGGTAGATGTGGAAGCCATCAAGGCGGAAACGAGACGGCAACTGAACAACATCACAACTAAAGACTTTCAGCAATGTTATCAACAGTGGAAACGGCGTTGGCAGAAGTGTATCGCGTCTCAGGGCTAGTACTTTGAAGGAGATCATATTGTAATACCAGAATAATTGTAAAATAAAGTTATTATTCAACTTTTATAAGTATTTTCCGGACAAACCTCGTGCAAACCAAACCGCTTCTGTGACGTGTTTCAATCGAATGCCATAAACAGTTGTTGAATCTTACAAGAAACGACTTTACTGTCATAATTTAAATGAAATGTTAATGTTGCGTAATTACCTAGCACATTTTTCCTATTATACTCATTGTTTCTCTTCGGGAGACACCGCCTTAACGTAGCACTGTCCGTGCGGGTGAGGAGGTTTGCGTGCTCTGGATCCGGAGGGCTACGCCGGCGGTGTTGTAGCTACCAACAGGGCCACCCATGCCGGACAGGCCGAATGGGAGGAGCCAGACCAAGTGTGTCCCTCAACGACCTCTCGAAAACCTGTCTCCTATCCTTTTCCTATCCCTAGCCCATCCTTTTTCTTTTCCTTCCCATCTTCCCCCACTTAACCGATGCTGGCGGTTAAACCACGTATGGGAATGCGGAGGAAATGCCAAGCCCATATGCCGAACATCTGGCAAATCGCTACTGTCTGGACGATAAGGTGGCAGCCCCACCAGTGGGTCAATCACCCGCCCTTCTTAAATAACCTGATTACTGAAACCGAGACTAGAATACAAAACCGGATGGATAAACTGGTAACGACCTTTGGCATGAAAAGGTAAACAAACATGTGACAAGGGAAATGAATAACTATAAGCTTGATATTCTGGGATTGAGTGAAGTGGCCAGAGTTCGGTGAAATACAGCCATCGGATGGAATTACGTTTTTATTCTCAGGATGTGAAGAGGAAGAGGGAAACCATGATGGAGTTGGGCTATTGTTGACCAAGGCAGCAAAGAAGAGCCTTCTAGAATGGAGACCTGTGTCCACTAGGATCATGACTGGCATATTTAAGTCGAAAGTCCGAAACGTGATGTTCATCCATTGCTATGGCCCCACTGAGACGTCAAAGATTGAGAAGAAGGAGGAGTTCTATTACGTGCTACGAGAGAGACTGTAAGGAAAGTGAGCAAAAAAGATATCCTCATTGTTACGGGAGACATAATTGCCAAGGTGGTAGATAACAATGAGGGGTTTGAACAGATAATGGGGTACAAGGCTTGGGTGAAATGAATGATAATGGGGAAAGATTTAGTGACTTCTGTGCAATCCATGACCTTGTAATAGGAGGGACCTTGTTTCCTTATCGGAGATGTCATAAGATAACATAGGTATCACCAGATAATATTACAGAAAATCAAATTGACCACATCGCAGTATCCAGAAAGTTCAGGAGGAGCCTGAAAGATGTGTGGAATAGAAGAGGAGAAGACACAAGTAGCGACCACCATCTACTACCAGTTTCCAAATGAAAATTGTGGCTTCCAGAAAGAAATTCGAGCCAAGGAATGGAAGATTCGACGTAGGTAAACTGAAAGATCCACAGGTAGCTGAGGGGTTTCAGCTGGAACTCCGGAATAGATTCTAGGTGCTGGAACTGGAGGTGACTCAGGATAAGGACATGGAGGAAATGTGGACAGAAGTTAAGAATACTTTTGTGCAAGTGAGTGAGAGACAACCTGGCTTTAAAAATCGCCTACGGAGAGATTGGATGTCCGAACATACGTGGAGGAAGATCACCTACCGAAAGGAGGCCAAGGGAAGAGTTAACCAGAGCGGGTCCAGGCAACAAAAAGCACAGGCACATTTTGATTATAGAGCAGCAGATAAGGAAGTGAAAAGGAGTGTGAGAAGAGACTACAGAAGATGGATAGATAAACAGGCTGAGAGAGCAGAACAGGCAGAGCGGAGGGGGGGGGGGGGGGGGCTGAAAGAACTATATCGTATCAGTAAGATGCTCTCGAAGAAAAGCTTCCAGAGGAATCGACCAGTAAGGAATAAGAAAGGTGAGATTCTAACTACACATGAAGAGCAATCACTTAGGTGGAAGGAAAACTTTAACGAAGTTCTAAATAGAGACCTTGGCGGTGAGGTAGGAGAGCAAGAACAAACGGAATACAATGATACTAGTCCCAGCATTGGTGTAAATGCATCCACGAAAGTAGAAATTCGGGTAGCACTGAAGCAGATCAAGAATGGGAAGGCACCAGGACCAGATAATATAACATCTGAGATGCTGAAAATAGACTTGGACACCACTGTCGAGTTATTGTACATCCTCTTAGAGAAGATATCGAGAGGGGAGAAACTGCCTACAGATTGGAAACGAGGTATTATCGTGAAAATACCCAAAAAGGAGATTTTACTAACTACAACAACTGGCGGGGCATTATCCTATTGTCAGTACCGAGTAAGGTACTTTCGAGGATAATTTTAAACCGCATTAAGGGTTCTGTGGAAGCACAGCTGAGGAGAGAGCACGCGGGTTTTAGAAAACATCGAAGCTGTGTGGACCTTATCAATACTCTCAGAATTATTCTGGAACAAAGTGCGGAGTGGCAGCACACCTTCTGCTTTAGCCTCATTGGCTCTGAAAAGGATTTCAGCTCTGTCAGTCGAAGAGTCATGTGGGACACATTTGCAAAATAAGGCTCTTCAACGAAGACTATTAAAATCATCAAGCAAATGTATGAAGACTATGAATGCCAAGTACTACATAATGGAGAACTAACAGAACCTTTCCAAGTTAATTCGGGAGTACGACAAGGGTGTATTCTTTCGCGAGCACTATTTGTTTTGCTGTTGGACCACGTGATGAAGAGAGTGATGGGGGACAGAAGAGAGGTGTGCAATGGGGGATAGGCTCGAAGATCTAGATTTCGCAGACGACATCCGCTTAGTGGCACAAAGATATCGAGACATCGAAGAGAAACTGGCCAGGTTACAGAGAGAGACGGAAGTTGCAGGCCTCAAGATAAATGTTCGCAAAACCAAAGAAATGCGGATAAATTCGACCATCACGAATAGGCTGGCCTTTAATGGAGAAGACGTAGAACAAGTTCTATCTTTTCTCTATCTTGGAAGTATAGTCACGACTACAGGAGGCGTTGAGAAGGACGTCCGTAGTCCCATTCGCAGAGCAAATGATGCGTTTGTACAACTGTACCCCGTTTGGAGAAATAGGAACATCTCAAAGAAGATCAAGCTCCGTCTTTTCTACAGCGATGTGAAGGCTGTTCTGGTGTGTGGTTGCGAAACTTGGAAGGTGACTAACCACGTCAAAAACCAGCTCCACGTTTTTATCAACCGCTATCTCCGGCGTATTTTAAATGTGAGATGGCCAGATATAATGACAAATGAAGATCTATGCAGGGAGACAAATCAGCAAACAATCAATATACAAATCAAAGACAAAAATAGAACTGTACTGGGCATACATTGAGGAAACCAGATGGAGTTGTTGAAAGGGAGGCACTGGATTGGAACCCTCAAGGGGTTAGAAAACGTTGTCGTCCCAAACAGACCTGGGAAAGGACGGTTGAGTGAGAAGCTGCAGAGTATGGGAAAACCTGGATTGAGACTTGCTAGAAATCGTACCACGTGGAGGAATTACGTCACCGCCCTATGTTCCAGAGGGAAGGACAGGAACTAAGTCAGTAAGTTAGTCTCATTGTTACCATCATCTCTAGCTATCCAGATGTGGTATAGGATCGTTTTCCGTCTCTGTATATCAAAATATAATTATTTCTTCTTGATTTGGTGAAAATCCACTGACTTTCTTTAACTACACTGAAAATCCAAAGAAACTGTTACACCTGCCTAATATCGTGTACGGCCCCCACGAGCACGCAGAAGTTCTGGAACACAACGTGGCATGGATTCGATTAATGTCTGAAGTAGTGCTGGAGGGAACCGACGTCATGAATTGTGCAGGGCTGTCCATAAATCCGTAAGAGTACGAGGAGTTCTAAACAGCACGCTGCAAGGCATCCCAGATATGCTCAATAATGTTCATGTCTAGGGAGTTTGGTGCCCACCGGAACTGTTCAGTCTCAGAAGAGAGTTCCAGGAGACACTCTGTAGTAGCCATGGACGTGTGGGGTGTCGCATTGTTCTGCTGGAATTGCCCAAGTCCGTCGAAAAGCACAATAGATGTGAGTGGATGCAGGTGATGCGACAGGATGATTACGTATGTGTCATCTGTCAGCGTGTAATCTAAACGTATCAGGGGTCCTATATCACTCCATCTGCACACACCCCACACCATTACAGAGCCTCAACTAGGTTGAAAAGTCCCCTTTGGACATGCGGGATCCATGGATTCAGGACGTTTTCTCCTTAGCCGTACACGCCCATCCACTAGGTACTGTTTGAAACGAGACTCGTCCGATCAGGCAACATGTTTCCAGTCATCAACGGACCAAAGTCGGTGCTGACAGGCGCAGGTGAGGCGTGAAGCTTCGTGTCGTGCAGTCATTAAGGGTACACGAGTGGGCCATCGGCTCCGAAAGTCCGTGACAGCAGCGGCGTTATCGATACGTAGTAGCTGGCCCTATCTGTGGGGTGAGACGATTGTTCTTCCGGGTCGTGTGAGTGAGCAGTTGGGTTGGGGACTCCGGGGGAGCCAAGTGGGCAGTGCGAGAACACGCTGGGACCACTAAGTTCAGTGGATTTTAATCCTAGCACTGAAACCTCCACCATTGTGAGATCTCGCGATTCTCCAGTGACTTGGGTTCGTGTTGCTGCTCGCAGTGTCGCCGAGATAACGAGCAGCGAGTGGAGTGCTTGGGGAAGGCGGATCTAATTAGCTTTCCTCGACTTCTTGTTACCAATTGCTGCATTCTATGTGTTACTATTTGTTAAGTTCAACCAGCGGTATTTTTCTTGCCTGGTGGCCGCTAACGCCCCAGTGACCTGCACCTTGCCGCTGCTGTCCGGTAAGGCCTGTAGTTTTGACAGTTCCCTTGATTTGTAGTTCGGTTGGTGTTTCTTCCACTCTGGCAGTAGTGGTTCCTTTCTCCTTTTGGATGCTCTAAACACAGCATTCTGCGGACATAGTGCTGACCGTCGGTTCGTGATTGGCGTGGTGTTCCATCGTCGCATTGGTTGTCAGACGTTAGGCAGCTTCAGCAGATTATTATTAGTCATTCGTTATCTCATCGCTCGCGAAAGTGTTTTTGGCCTGACCTACTCAGAGCTCGATTTCTGGAGCACCGTCTGTGACTAGCTCTTGTGTTTATTACTGTGTAATTATTTTACTGTTGTATTACCAAGTTACCATCATTTGTCCCACCTATTTGATGATCAGTTGCTTGTCCTTTTGAATGAACCTTGTTATTATATTTGTTGTTTTATTGTATGTTTCAAAATTTTTTTAATGCAATTGCCGTTCTTAGCGTTAGAGCAAGTTTTGTCTCATCTGTTTGGTGATCAGTTGCCTGTCTTTAAAATTAACTTTTGCTATTGCCTTGCTGTTTGACAGTATGTTGGTTAAATTTTCTTCATAACTGCCATTTTTGGCGTTGAAGGCCTACAGCTGTGACTGTCTCTACTTGTCTTAAAAATCTAATGTGGCAATTGTATTTCAGCAGTTAACCTTTAAGACCTTGTTCATTTGTTTCCAATATTTTAATAACTGTAGTTTGCAAGTTGCAACAAGCTAAAAAATTCTTAATTTATTGCCATTAAGGCCTTCAGCCGTGAAACAATTCTTAATTTATTGCCATTAAGGCCTTCAGCCGTGAGTGTCGTTACGAGAGTGCCGTTACTTGTCTTAAAATTTTAATTTGGCAATTGTATTTTTGCAGCGAGCTTTAAGACCTTGGTCACTTGACTTTTATATTTTAATAACTGTAATTGTAAGTTGCAGCAAGTTTAATCAATTCTTAATTTATTGCTATTAAGGCCTTCAGCCGTGAAATAATTCTAATTATTGCCATTATTTTAATTTGTTGTTGAATTTAATTAAATTGTGTGTGATTAAAAGAAAGGCCGACCAATAGTAACTGATTATGGCCCCGTCCACAGTCGTAAACGAATCCTGCCTTCCTTGACCACCAGGTCTCAAATTTGTCTCATAAAGCTTTTTCTTGGTTCTGAAGCGGACTTGATTGTTCCACTTGGTGTTAAAAGTGAGTTCCTTTTAGAAATGTATTAATAATTTCCGTGGACGGCTTGCTGTCACGAGGCACGATACTGTCGAAGTACTGAAAGGGGTCAATATCTGATAGCTTCTCTCCATCCAGAACGATGTTCGCTGGTAATCCTTGTCAGCTGACTGGCATCACAATTGTATCTGCCTGGCTGATTTATATCCCAAACTGCTTCAATTTGTTGTTGCACATGTATAATTTCTCTTGCACTTCTTCTGTGCTTACCCTCTTCACCAAATCATATGTGAAGACAAATGCGCTGAATTCCTTATCAGCTATAGTTTCGCTCTCTTCATCAGTCTGCCCACAGCAGTGATGAACAAGAGTGGAGAAAATGCAGTCCATCGCTTGTCGCAAACCGTCCTCTACTATTTGGACACAGCTCTGATAGTGGTTGTAGGCTTGTACTTTTCTGATAAAAATTTATGGCACATCCCTCCTTATTAAACGTTCCTGTAATATGTACGTTTCTTTGGAATTCTTCTAACGACACTAATTCAAATCGTACAGTTTTCTCACGTCGTGGGTTTCAGTTTTTAATTTTTAGTGTATAGTAGTTATTTGGCTGCGTCTTCGGCAGTACACGCATAGGACATTCATATTTCACACAAAAATGTATATTTCACATATATTTAACATTTTCACACATATATGTGGGTATGTTTCATCTGTATCTGTCACTGATATTTGTCTGATACTTTGCTGTTTTGCACCATGCTATTCTGGAGAGGACGTCAAATGTGTCAGTGGTACTCATCTGTGTGGTAAGACGTTTGGCCCCGAAACAAGCTGACGTTATTATCGGCTGCTGTGATGCTCACTCTCGCGACCTTGTTCACGCATTAAACTGCACGGATAAGAGGGATCCCGTCTCATACTTTTAAAGTACTACAAGACAGCTAAATAGAGAAAGAAATTACCTTCAGGTCGGTTTACAGGTCACCCATTCTCATCCCTAATCTCACAAGTACAGTGTAGTGGAGATATCTTACTCTCAAGGTGTTTTTGTAAAAATAATGCAATACCAAGATTTGTTGAAATTAAGGCGTTCCTGGGTTATGGTTTTACGCCATCCCGTTTCACCCCATCCTCTACCATAGAGATGTAGGGCTGTTACAGTAATTTTAAGTGATAAGCGTGTCTGATTTGGCAGAAATTGCTCCAGCCATTAGATAGATATGCTGATATGTGACCGCTGTTGCACTACCCACCCTACCCAGGGGTGAAACGACACACGTCTGTCGCCAGTGAGACTAATACACCGACAATTATGGATTCGATACTAGTATCACCCGTTATTGAAAATTTTTAGGTGTCACGCCTTCCTACCCCCCCAACTAGGAGTGCTAATAGTCTAGCACATGTACATAGAAAATTTGGTTTAAACTGCAAATAACATCCTTAACTTATTCTTCCATGTCATTCGCTTCACACTGCCATCCACATGATTGTTATAGATAGTGCCTTCCCAGATGGACAGTGACTTATGTATCAAGTTTGATACATATAAAACATACACTGATCAGCCGGAATTATGACCACTGACCTCCTATGGATGTAAACCCGTGCCGGCCGCTGTAGCTGAGCGGTTCTAGGTTCTTCAGTCTGGAATCGCGCGACCGCTACGGTCGGAGGTTCGAATCCTGCCTGGGGCATGGACGTGTGTGATGTCCTTAGGTTACTTAGGTTTAAGTAGTTCTACGTTCTAGGGGACTGATGACCTCAGATATTAAGTCCCATAGTGCTCAGAGCCATTTGAACCATTTTTTTTAATGTAAACCCGTCCAGGCGATAGCAGTGTCACCTGGCGAGGAGTGACTGCTAGGCAAACACTTGTACAGTGCATGTAGTATCTGTGACTGTATTGTCCGTGTGTAGAATGCGGAAGGCACGTGATCTATTTTAGTTCGACCGAGGGCAGATTGTGATGGCCCAGACGCTCGGCACTAGCATTTAAGAAGCTGCACGACTTGTCGGGTGTTCGTGGAGTGCTGTGCTGAGTATTTTCAACACGTGGCGAAACAAAGGTGAAACTCCCACCCCTCATTACAGATGTCGGACGGCGTAGGCTGGGCAGACACATAAAACAGGACAGGTGGCCAATTGTAGCGGATCTAACATCAGACTTTAATGCTGGGCAGAGTACAAGTGTGTAATTGGAAATTTGTGGTAAGTTCTGTGAGACCAAACTGTTGAGGTCATCGGTCCCTAGGCTTACACACTACTTAATGTAACTTAACCTAACTTACGCTGAGGACAACACACACACCAATGCCCCAGGCAGGACCCGAACCTCCGACGGGGAGAGCCGCGCGAACTGTGGCAAGGCTACAAGTGTGTATGAACACACAGTGCACCGAACACTCCTATCGATGGGCCTCTGCAGCCGATGTCACATGCATGTACCAATGTTAACACCACGATATCGGCAAGTACGACTGAAATGGGCACGTGATCATCGGCAGTGGACGTTGACGCAGTGGAAGAGCGTTGCAGGGTTTGATGAATACCGATATCTTCTTGATTATGCCGATGGTTGGGCGCGAATCCGTCGTCTCCCAGAGGAACAGCTCCTTGACATCTGTACTGCAGGACGGAGACAAGCTGGCGGCGGCTCCATTATGGTCTGGGGAACTGTCACGTGAACATCCATGGGTCCGGTGGAGTTCGTGCAATGCACCATGAAAGCCAAGGAGTACCGTACACAGGCTGCAGACCACGTACGTCCCTTCATGATGATCATGTTCCCTGACGGCAATGGCATTTTTGAACGAGATAATGCGCCACGTCACAAGGCCACGAGTGTGATGGAGTTGTTCGAGGAACACAGTGGCGAGTTATAATTGACATGCTGAGCCTCTGTTTCGCCAGATCTAAATCCAATCGAACACATCTGGGATGTGATTTAAATTGGCGTCAGACCTCATCGCCCCCCCCCCCCTTCCTTGTAATTTACAAGAATCAGGTGTGTGTGTAGATGTGGTGTCAACTCCCTCCAGCGAGCTAACAATTTCTCATTGCTTCCATGCCGCGACACATCGCCGTTGTTATCCGTGCCGGAGGTGGACATACCTGCTATTAGGTAGGCGGTGATAATGTTATGGCTGATCAGGATATATCTGAACTAGGATTTTTGTAAATACAATGTCTCGCAAAAAAGTGAAGCACCCAGACGGGAGACAGAAACCAAATGATCTTCACAGGCGAAATGAATCTTCACAGGTTGAGAGGGTATGTGGTGTTAGTTTGCTGCCTACAAAATCAAGTCAAATTTACAATGCACTTGCAGGATCAGCTCTCTTGTAAGTATGACACTGCAACCCCTTTGGCCTGCATACAGGCACTGATGAGGTAGGGAAGGGTGTCATAAATCCGTTGTATCCTCCCCCGAGGAAAGCTGGCCCACAACTTTCGTACTGGCACTGGCACTAGTAGGGATAGGTCTACGGGACTTGCTGACTACGGGAGTACCTCAGCATCAAGCACGCAGTTCAAGAGACAGGTAGCATGTATTGTCTTGCTGAAAAATGGCGCCACGATACTGTCGTGTAAGAGGTAACACTAGGATGCAGAATCTTCGTGATTCACTACTGTGCCGTCAGAGTTCGTCTCACAAGGGGAGGCCACGACGTTTGGAACGCGAATTTACTGCAAAATTCGTACACTCTTAGTACTCCATTAGGACAACAAAATGTGCAAACAGTAGCGCGTACTTCTCAAGCGTTATTCAGAAAATCGCAAAATAATTTCGATCGTCAAATATATACCTGTGCGTGGTCATTTTTACCATCAAGCGCCGGCAGTCGAGTGGTTGCCGGCACGGTTACTCATCGTGTTCGGTCAGAGGGGTAGCTGCCCTCTGTAATTAAACAAAAAACAAAAAAAAACCTCAGTTAATGGATCAACGACGACCTGAAACGTGTGTCTTGCGACGTCCGCCACGAGCAGATGCAACGATCGAAAACGAACAAAATGAGACAAAAAAAAAAGTGGAAGGCGTTCAAGTCCCGCAATCGCTGGGTCGCTGGATCGAGTCCCGCTCGTCAGTTTTTTTCTAACACAGTCATTTTCTTTACTACTTATATTACAACTGATGTAATGGGAAAAATCGGATGAACTTTTATTAAATTTACGATGTTATTTGGCAGTCTACAAATTTTTATTATCACAAACAATATAATATTCATAACTACAGACTAGTAAACGACCAAACGCATGAAGTGATACTGAAAATGCATGCTCGTCAGTGTCTTCAATAATTGTGCGTATTTAATCGAAAGAGAACGAGCAATTGCTTCTCGTGAAGACACTATTAAAATACACTCGATACTGCATGACCACTGATTAGCGCCGATATTTAAGGAAATGCTGCGTTATGCATGGTTTGCTTCCAAAGTATCGGCTGAAAGAGGGATTTTTGAAAATGTTAACGAGGTTTGTTTTTCCACGGAAAACCTCAAAAGACCTTGCGTGTGCGGAAACATAGCATTTATTCAATGCAGCTGGTGCCGTTTAACTTTGTTTTTCATGTTTTTAGGAAAAATACCATCCCGCAACTTGTACTCGTAACGGCGAAAGCGACGATTAATTGTGCATCTTTAGAAAGCCGTCTGTGATGGTCAAAACTTGGAGGTAACAAGTGGTTTCGGGCTCTTCCAGGTATAAGGGATTTCTCAAATCACGGTCAAGCATACATTTTCAGTATCACTTTATGCGTTTGGTCGTTTACTAGTCGGTATTTATGAATGTTATATTATTTGTGATAATAAATATTTGTAGACTGCCAAATAGCATTGTAAATTTAATAAAAGTTCATCCGATTTTACTCATTACATCAATTGTAATATAAGTAGCAAAGAAAATGACTGTGTTAGAAAAAAAACTGACGAGCGGCACTCGATCCAGCTACCCAGCGATTACGGGGCTTGAACGCCAACCACTTGTTTTAAATTTTTTTCTTAAAATCTCAGTCGTGGACGGCGACGATACTCATTACGCTTTTTTTTTTTCATTTTGTTCGTTATTGATCGTTGTGTTTGATCGTTGCGGACGTCGCAAGACATCCTGTTCAAGTTCGGTGGTTGATCCTTACACTCAGTTTTTTTTTTTTTTATTACAGAGGCCAACCGGCTCTCTGACTAAACACACTGAGCTACCGTGCCGGCGCTACTCGGCTACTTTTGCTCCTTGGTAAAAATGGGCGCACACAGGTATATATTTGACGACCGAAATTATCTTGCAATTTTCTCAATAACGCTTGAGAAGTACTCGCTACTGCTTACACATTTTGTTGTCTTCGTGAAGTACTACGAGCGTACGAAGTTTACACTAAATCCGCGTTCCAAACGTCGTGGCCATCCCTTGTCAGTCACTATTAGGCTTGGTATGTAGTCATACCTGGCGGATTCCCACACCATGACACCAGAAGTAACACCGCTGTGGCTCTCCAAAACATTGTGAGAATGGGACCTAGCCCCAGACCGATGGTCACCCTGGATTAGGCAGAATTGTGACTCTTCTCTGACACAATGCGCCACTACTCAATAGCAGTCCATGCTTCGCGGTCACGACACCACCCCAGACGCAGCAGCTTACATTGTGGTGCTAACAGCAGCCTGTGCCTAGTCTGGCTGCTGCTATGCGCCGACCACTAGTGCAGAATTGCAATATCACTTTTTCCGTGAGTTTGAAAAACTGTCATTTGACTGTCTATGTCTACGTACTTGTGAAGTGTCGAACTATTGGCCAAAGACAATGATTATTCGAAATTATCTTAGTCTATGTAAGTCTGCAGGCTTTCGTGGCCCTTGTCACTAAAGTTAACATCATCTGGGTTGTTAGGCCGTGTCATTTTCCCCCTAAAATAATCGACGTTTCGACTTCTCACCTGGGGTCTTCTTCAGGATCTTTCAGTGTCCCATACTGCTAGAACACTGTCAGAGACCAGTGCTGCGTACTCTTATAAAGGGGAGTTTTCTCGCATTTGTGCTGGAGAAGTGGGATTATTGATTAAAATTCTTGTGGCTACCATTGGTAGACCATCGTCATAGCCTGATAGTCCCGCTTTGATGCAGAAGAAGGGACGTTATTGGATAAATTATTGTGGATACTATTGGTGGCCCATCGTCATTGGATAGAAAGGCTCTGTTCCACACTTACGCTGGAGAAGGGTTATTAGTTGAAATTCCTCCTACTGCTATTGGTTGGCTGTCATCACTGGCTAGATGTGAAACGGACACAGAAAGAGAGGGAGAATATTTACCCAAAATATTCGCACACCGCGGCCGCATATTCACTTCCTTGATGGCGGGGAGCCACGATGCTGGAAACCTATAGCCGTCCTCTCTGTTGAAATATCCAAGAATGCATGTAATTTCAATATGTCGTGCACTATGACACAATGGGGATAAAAGTTTAGGATGCATGCATAACCACTCTAGGATAGCTCCTATCATACACTACGCAACGGAATTGAATGGTCACTTTTTACAAATCCCGTTACTGCCCTTTCATTGCGACACGTAAGTCTGGAATCTGGCTCAAAGCTCCCCAAAACCTTCCTCTGTAGTGCTGAAAAAGTGCGGTGCCCTGCGACGCCACCCTCTGGCTCGACGACGCTTCTAATAGCAACGTGTCAACACGCGTGAAAGAAAAAAAAAAACGGTCTGAGTTCAGAAGTTCATATGAAGTATAAGGTGACCTGATGATATCCCATTGCACCAAGTGTGCTGGTGTGAGCTGTCGCCAGCACACCGGCCGACAAAGATGTAGCTCGAAGATCGATAGTGGGCACTGGATCGAGTGGGCCTATAACGAGAGAGGTCAGAGACACATCCGCATGCAACACGCCGCCAACACCCTCTCGATCACACGTATTTAGGCCGCCGCCGCTAAGCCGAGTGCATTACTGACTCACTAATTCCAGTCTGGCGTCTGTCATTCATCCGCAGAGCGGGCTCAGTTCACATCACAGGCTACGACAACACATAGCGATCAGATTAGTGACTATAGCGGGACTTGTACTTTTGCAGCAGTGTGACTAATGTTTGTAACAGCAAGATTACCGATATTGTCTGCAAGAGTACTATTACTGATGAGCTTGTAACACAGCACATGGACTCTAATCAAGTTAAGTATGCAGTACAAGTAAATAAAGAGCGGTATTAATCCACGAGTGCATTTGTGTTGTATAAAGAGGATACTGGCCACCCATAACAACATCCTCTCCCTTGCTTTCTTGCAGTACCAGAGTCTACACCAAATTTCACGGCAATTCTGCCCAACGCCGACGCGGGCGTGTTACACGATCGGAATGTCGTCACACCTCGCCTTACCCACATTTCTCCCCTTCTTAAGACGCTTGTGCGATGGAGCTCAGAACATCGACACCCAGCGTCGAAATCGCGCAGTTTTCTTATAAGTTTCAGAGAAAAATATTTCAGGTTCAGAATCGACACGAAAAGGCCTCAGAGGAGTTGAATAAATGGTGACCATGAAACTTTCTCTTTCCTTGGAACATTGATTCCCATACGTATAGCACCCGAAAAAGGCAGTTTGCAGTGCAATGAACAAGAACAAGACGTTCTTGACAATCTTTGATAATGCAGACATCTCCAAGACGCTTCAACTCTTTCCTAAGAACACTGTGGGCTAGCAACTCAACTGAGCGTGATCTCAACCATTTCGAGTGCAGTACGACAGCAATTTTTGCTCTGGTGTACATGGTAGTGGAATCACTAGGAACCGTTCAAAACCATTCGACGAAATTTGAACGTGTTTCCAAGCAGCAAAGGGGTGTTATGCTTTTTCAGTGCTCCTGTTTCACGCCATCCTGTGACGAGATCACAGGTGGGTGCTACATTGACACATGCGTGAATGAACGGCAAAAGGTCCCTCTAACACACCTCTCCCCCCCCCCCCCCCCCCCCCGCCCCCAACAGTTCGATAATAACCTCGGTGGTATTCTACCCTCATCACGTGCACATACTTACTGAGAATTTTAAAAATATGCTTCACAGAGAAAACCTTCAAAGTAGTGAGGCACCGGCAGAACGGCGACTGGAACTGGAGGTGTATCAAATGGCTGCCAATCTACAGGCGCCTAGCACTACTTCGAGGGTTTTCTCTGTAAAGGCACATTTTTAAAATTCTCGATAAATGGGGCAAGCGCCACCGAGGTTACTACCAAACTGTGGGGGAGGGGTGTATCTTGGAGGTGCAATTTGCCTTTTCTTTGTGCATGTGTCAGTGTCACACATCTCTATGATCATGTCAGGCGTCAGGGAGATTTCAGAAGTATTACAGATTTTCAAGAACGTCTTTCTGTCGCTCACTGCAGTGCTAAATGTGGTTTTCGACTGCGAGATGTGTAGGAATCAACGCTCAAGGAAAGGGGTGGTATCACTGACGACCTTCATTCAGCTCCCCTGAGACAGCGTGCCTGGAATGTTTTGCTCTGCCACTCATAAGAAATCCGATTCATTGCAACGGTGGGCGTCGCAGTACTGACCTGTACCGGAGAGGTGTCACGTGGTGGGGTGAAATGTGGGTATGACGAGGGGCGGCGACCTTCCCATTGTGTGCTACGCTCACGGTGGTGTTGGGCAGAATTATGGTGAAATTTGGTGCCAATGGGACCCACTCTACACGTCACATGAACTACTGATCTCTGGATTTTCGGTCGCATGTGTCGGCAGTTTGTTGTTAGAAGCCTTGTAGAGCCCGAGAGTGATGTCGCTAGATGCATCACCACTCTAGGATACTTCCTGCAATACATGCACCCCACTCTCTACAAGCACATAAACTTGTGTCCGTTTGATCTTACACCCCTCACCATACATGTAACAGAAGGTGGGTTTGGAGGAAAAATGATCCCCTCGGGAACAAAATCAGCCCCGTCCCCCACACAGAAACCAAAAAATAGTTTTAGCGTCCACTCCAGGAACAAATCTATCAATAATTTTCGAGAACATTTCTCTTGGAGCACAGCGGTTTTTTTATTATTTAAAAATCAGTATGAACAGTCACAACCGCAAGACAATACTTTTTCGTGAAGTCATTCACAGCCGACGTCTACCATCATGGTGTGAGGTTTGATGATGGTCTAAAACACACCGAAGCCAGTAACTTCACAAAAAATAGAAGTTTACTACGATTTTGGATGTTCACATTCATTTCTAAACAAATCTACCCCCAGAAATTTTATCCCCTCCAGAAAATCTTTTTTATCTATAACAAGTATAAATGATCATTAATAGAAACCTTCAGCTGCCGACATGTGTTGTTGGCGACAGCTGAAAATAGGTGCCCCAACCGGGACTCGAGCCCGGGATCTCCTGCTTACATGGCAGACGCTCTATCCATCTGAGCCCCCGAGGACACAGATGAATAGCGCCACTGCAGGGACTTATCCCTTGCTCGCCACCCGTGACACCCACATTACCAACTGTCCACAACCTACATACGTAATGTACCTAATAGATATTTGCCCATACACTCATTACTCGCGCATTAATGTGCTGAGCATTAAATCCAGCCCAATTAAAATCTTTTGGAAAAGGAATTAATCCATTCGCACAGTTTACTTGGGCGCTTGGGCGTCCTTCAAACCTTGTTCGATATACTGTAACATAGCGCTGTCTGCCTGGGCTACAACTTAGATGGGTGACAACGAAGGCACAGGTCTAGACAATGAGTATTGCTATCTATACTGGATGTAGACAACGGCTGGATTGATGGGAGAGAGTAAAAAGAACCTATAGTCTTTTTGACAAAGTAAGATGAGTTTTTAAAATGAAGCTTCCAATCTGTGTGAAACGTGAAGTTGTAATCTGTATGATCCCCAATTTTGACTCATGGGAGAGATATAAGGGCCTTCAAATAGAAAAAAAAAATTTACCAGTAAAAAAATGGAGGGTTACAAAACAGGTCAGCTGAGCTCTAGTGCTGGTGTAACATTCTGAATGCCTGGAATTTCACACATGGAGATTTTCCCATCGAGTGCCCATTGGTCTGAACTGGCGTCTCTAAATCATTTTTATTTTTTAGGAAATGCGTAATATGAGTGTTTGTAAGATTAAGGGTTAAGCTGTTTGCTATGAACTAGTTGTAAACTTGTTCTGAGATTCTCCTGGCTGTGCCTGGTACGGATGAATATCATTATACTTGTTTCATCAGCAAATACGACAGTTTTTCGGAAAGTCCTCCATTGTCCTGGGTAAATCATTTATGCGAGTGAGAAAAAGGTGGGGGCCAAGCATTGAACCATGCGGGGCACCATATTTAATATTTCCACATTCTGTTTTACGTTTGTGAAGATACAGATTCCATGTGTGCAAGGGGATTGCCTGTAACGAAGTACCATTTTAATTTCATTAGTGGCATTTTATAATCTATACAACTGAATGCCTCCAGAAGTTCACAGAGAACGTCGACAAGGTAATGTTTTTCGTTTAGTGCTACCGCAGTTGCTTCTGTAGGATCATATATTGCTCTCTCAGTAAAGAGAAAGGTCAAAATGAGCTATTTTAAGGTAAATTCGTACGGCATGATTAGCTGGAAGTCTCTCAAGATGGATGTTCAGCCGCCTGCTTGCCGATTCTTTTAAATGGATGCCAATTCGGTGACCTGGGCGCCTTTAAGCTACCCTAGTAATCTTTCCAGGAAAAGCGGACCCACAGTTAAACGTGGAATACGGTTCGTGTGTGAATCCTGGCACACCTTCACTTCATTGAAAGGTGAAGGTTAGCGTGATGGCAGTCTGAAAATTATTGGATTCTGACCGAGATTGAGACCTCGACTGTTCGGTCTCCAGGCTCCCACTTCAACACTAGACCAACAAGCCCGACAATAAGCTTTTATAAACGTTATTCTCAGGAAGATGGTTAAACATTGTGTTGTACGCCGATTATCGGGCAAGAAGACAGAAATGTGGGTTACGATAATTTGTTTAAGAACTGGAAGAGTTCGAATCACTTTATGTCGGGGACAAAATCAGTGATCACAAGGCTGTCATAGCATCAATGATTAGGTGTATAGCAAGGAATGTTAGAAAAGGTAGGAAAATATTGTTGTTTTCAGTTTCATCGAAGGTTCTTTTTAGTTTTCTACATGCTGCCAGTTAATCACAGTAACAGAAATAAAAGTAACTTCGATATATACTTTTGCGTCCTTGTTTATGATTCCGCATTGAGTTTTATATTCTGTGGGAGGGGCGGTCTTGCGAGTGGGAAGCTAGCCTCTGGTCTTGGCGATCCTGTGTTCAATCGAGGATCGGGAAAGGGAGTTTTCCTCGTTCAAGTAGATTAGAGTAGATGTACTTTCAGTTCCAACTGATCCATAGGGCGGAAATTCTCTGGGATGTGGAACATGTCATAAAACAAAAATACACAGTTAGAACAGATTTGCCAATGTACTTTCCACAGATCGCAAATGAAATTGTCCTTGTGGATGCGGAACCGGTAAAAAAGGACTCTGAAGTATATTTACATTTAAAAGGATATAAAACTTTTCACTAAATATTAAAAGTTCGATGCACTTAGGTACATATGATAATTCTTAAGCTATTGTAGCTACGCATCGTCAAATAAAAAAAATGCAGCACTTGTTTACAATGATCACATTACTACACAAAATTCGTACAGAAGTCAGATTGTACGCAATATTCGAATTATGTGATACTATTAATAACATACACGCATCGATCGGTCCTGTTAAGAAATTCGTCAATGGAGTAGATGATGAGGATGATGATGATATTTGGTTTGTGGGGTGCGGTCACCAGTGCCCGGTCAATGTCCTAATCTTTACACAGTCCAGTTTTAGCCACATTCACGAATGATAACGATGAAACGACGAGGACAACACAAACACCCAGTCCCCAACCCAGCCGGGAATCGATTCTGGAACCCCGTAATCCATAGGCAGCGCAATAGAAAGAGTTGGTCATCAATGAATACTTTAGATTCTTCTCAAAATGAACTTGCATTGAAAATGTTTATTGTTGAATAGTGGACACGTTTCTGAACCAAAGTGAGTGACTTTAAATCTCGTGGAAGGTATTCTTATTTCTAGTATTGATTCCATGAACTGAGCTGTTGGTTTGAAACTGTGACAAATTTCATTAAGGAATAAATATATCTGGAAGCAGTGGTTAGTATTCGCAGTTCCTTAAACAGCTCTCTGCAGGAGTTTACGCCACAAATAATTTCGTACTGCACTTTTTCGGGCTTGGAAAACATTAGCTTAGCTTGATGAGCTATCCAAGAAAACAATCCCGTATGACATTATGGTATGATAGTAAGTATAACAGAAAGATTTTTAATTTTATTTCACCTGTAGTCCGCCGCTCGTGGTTTCGCGGTAACGTTCTCGCTTCCCGAGCACGGAGTCCCGGTTTCGATTCCCGGCGGAGTCAGGGATTTTCACCTGCCCCGAGATGACTGGGCGTCGTTGTGTCGTCTTCATCATCGTCGTTCATCCCCATTCCAGTCGTAGGAAGGCAACGGAAAACCAACTCCATTAGCACCTTGACTAGTACGGCGGTGGGGGGTCTCCCGCATCGTTCCCCTACTCTCTGTCAAGAAGTATGGGACTTGATTTCCATACCATTTCACCTCTGTCTGACAGCATTCGCATAGGAAGTAGAAATTTGTTTAAGCACTTCAGCAGTTATATGGTATGCTCCTCCCAGTTAAATTAACTGCCAAGATGTAATACCAAGAATTTAATACCATCAACTTCTTCTATTTGCTTGTTGTAATATTTTACATATATACAGGCAGGAAACCTTTTATAAGTTAGTAACTGCATATAGTATGTTTTTACAAAGTTTAGTGACAGAGAATTGGCTAGGAACCATTTATTAATACCCATGAAAATTTCATTAGCCGACCTTTCTAAAGCTGTTCTTGATTTACTATTTTTGCAATGCTTGTATTATCGAGAGGCAAAACAAACTTGGCGTCTGGTAATGTTACTGATGAAAGGACATTGATATACACAATAAACAGTCCTTTAGGTCCATTCTACCTGCTATCAAATGTGTTCCGATGGTCTTCCGCGGGTGTAAAAGGTCTCTCCTTCACTTTGGGATCCACGGAATGTATGACTGAATGAGTGAGAGAAACATCTCCTGTGACAGAAGGAAAAAAGACTTGAATATCTGCTAAATAATTAGAGCCAGCTACTCAACACAGAATTTGGTTTCAAGATCCACCAGCACATATACAGTATATCGACTGAGTATGGTCCCATCTCCTTAGTGTATCTGCATCTCCGTAGAAGACGCATCCAGACTTTCATCTTTCACCTGAAATGGTCTTATTCATTATGATTCACGTTTTCTAGCATTAATTCTTTAAGTCGAGTTTTCTCAAGTATAGCATTTTTAGTTGTGTCACTATTCTCGCCGGGATGCAATGTATGCTTGCAAAATACGTGGTGCCTGACTGTATTGATTGTGTCTAAAGACCAATAAACCCGAAGGATTTCATTCATTGCAAAAGCAATCTCCCTGTTCCTTTGGTCTACTAATGCAGGGAATTATGTATTGCTGAAACGAAGCATTAAGAAAATATGGAAAATACAGAAAGTATATAAAACGTGGAAGTACAAAAGGTTGTAAAAATTACATCGATTGATGAAGCTATATAAGAGAAAAAAATGTTTGAAATAACCTCACAAGAAAGAGGACCTATTCTACCATTCGACCTGGTATAAAATTATGTCTCTTACCAACAGTCCCTTTCGTTGTCCACAAAATGTATTCACTGCACACCTTCCGCAAGTGTGCCCAATTTTAGATAAATGATGTTCTCAAAAGTAATCGTATCCATTAAATTGTTATTTGTCTGATGACCTCCATACGACTCCATCCTTTTAGTTTAAGTCACCAAGTAATTCCCCAGCAACTCAGTCGTTGTAGCGGCTGCTGATGCGTGCACAAATCGTCTACACACACCTTCAGTAGAAAACTGCTTCTAGTTATGCTCTCAAGTCATTACATTTACAATACTGTCGAAGACTGCACAGTAGTGATTTTGTAAATACATGAAGGGTAATAGTAATTCCGGATTAATTGATGGCCTCACCTGAGTCCAGTTTCTATGGCTCCTTACCTCTAGCGTCACAGCTGAAAAGATCTTTAGGTTCTCCGAAGGGTACCCCCATTTTGAGTTCCTCTGGACTCGCTAAGCTCTCAAGCGATGGCCAAGAGCGAAAAAGCTTCATAGCCAACTATGAGTGGAACATAATACAAACTATTGTGAGTACAGGTTTTTAAGCGAGGCATACGTTATTGTTAAAGATTAAAAGAGAGATACAAGATAAAAGAAAACGAACATAGCACACTACTAAAACATCAGAAAGACAAAAAAATAGTTGCAGTTTGGATAAAAATAAAAATTGTAAATGGAAAGGTAAAACGCCGCGAGAAAAGAAATCTTTGATCGAAAAACGAAGGAGTTCAAAGGATAGCTAAGATTGCCTGGATAAGTAGAAATTATGTTTAAATCTAGAGGTGGGCATAAAACATCACTCGAAATT
Organism: Schistocerca gregaria; assembly: GCF_023897955.1. Lineage (NCBI taxonomy): Eukaryota > Metazoa > Arthropoda > Insecta > Orthoptera > Acrididae > Schistocerca > Schistocerca gregaria. Next base: position 796,604,883 of record NC_064921.1, on the reverse strand, counting down.
GTGCCAAAAGCAGTATCTGAAAATTATTTCCAGCAGTTAGTTCATGAGCCAACTCGAACAGTAGACGATTGTGAAAACACTCCTGCTCTCTTAGCAACAAATAATCCTGAGCAAGTAACGAGCGTCAAAACGGATACAGGCATTACTGAACACAAGGTTATCGTAGCAAGACTTAATTCCGTAACTCCCAGATCCACCAAAAATGACGAGAAAAATATCTATTCAAAAAAGCTGATAAAAATTCGCGTGACGCCTTCCTGAGAGACAATCTCCAGTGCAAGTGTAGATCAGATGTGGCTTGAATTCAGAGAAGTAGTATCGACAGCAATTGAGAGTTTTACACCAAATAAATTAATAAACGAGGGAGCCATCCTCCATGACACCTAAACAGGTCAGAACACTGTTGCGAAAACAAAGAAAAAAGCTTGCCCAATTTAATCTAACGCAAAATCCCCAAGACTGACGACATTTTACAGGAGCTCGAAATTTAGCGCGGACTTCAATGCGAGACGCCTCTAATAGTTTCTACAACGAAACTTTATCTCGAAACCTGGCAGAAAACCCAAATAGTTTGTGGTCCTATGTAAAATATGCTAGCGGTAAGACAATCAACGCCTTCTTTATGCTACGGCAATGGAAATACTATCGATGACAGTGCTGCTAAAGCAAAGTTACTAAACGCAGCCTTCCGACATCCCTTCACCAAATAAGACGAAGTAAATATCCCAGAATTCGAATCGATAACAGCTGCCAACATGAGTAACTAAGAAGCAGATATCCTCGGATTAGTGAAACAAATTCAGTCACTTAATAAAAGCAAGTCTTTCGGTCCAAACTGTATATGAGTTATGTTCCTTTCAGAGTATGCTGATAAAATAGTTCCATACTTAACAATCATTAAAAAATCAAGAAACATGCACATAATGTCAGAAATCAGAATGTCTGATAACAGAGTTAAGGCAGTATGGAATCTAGTGAAGCAAGAGACAGGACAACCAACCACAGAAGAGTATAACACTACTATTGAATTGAATGGAATGGTTATAAATGACAAGTCACAAGTAGCAAATGTATTTAATAATCATTTCTTAAACATGGTAAAAAGCATAGGCCCCAACAGTTCAAGAGAAAGTTCACAGCAATATATTGAAGAGGTAATTCTCATAAAATTATATCATATGAAAGCACCACCAACTTCTACTTCTGAAATTAAGAGGGTCATACATTCTCTCAAGAATAAAAGCTCTTGTGGTTTTGATGGTGTTTCCAATAAAATACTAAAGATTTGTTCCCATATAGTAAGTCCAGTATTGTCTGAAATATGTAATGCATCACTAACTCAAGGCATTTTTCCAGAGAGACTAAAATATGCCATTCTTAAACCTCTCTTTGAAAAAGGTGATATGTGAGACGTCAGTAACTACCGACATATTTCACTGCTGACATCATTTTCCAGAATTTTTTAGGAGGTGATGTATCGTCAAGTAGTATCTCACCTTGGCAACAATAGTATTCTCAGCAAATTACAGTTTGGGTTTCAGAACGGTTGCTCTACTGAGAATGCCATTTACATGTTCACACACCAGATATTAGAAGCATTAAATAACAGAATAGCACTGGTAGGTATTTTATGTGACTTATACAAGGCATTTGATTATGTGAATCATAGAATATTCCTAAATAAATTGAAATTTTATTTGTTGATAGTATAGCCAACCAATGGATCATGTCATATCTAACCAAAAGAATGCAGAAAGTTGTACTTAGTAGTAAACCTGACTGGGGAGAAATCACATGTGGGGTTCCCTAAGGCTCAATCTTAGGTCTACTCCTGTTTCTCATATATGAAAATGATCTGCCGTCTAATTTACTACAAGGGGAATTAGTTCTTTTTGCAGATGACACTAGTATTATAATCACTCCCAGAATACATATAGAAATAGAAGAAATGGCGAACAAAGTTCTCAAAAGTTTCATTGACTGGTTTTCTGTGAATGATTTCACCCAAAATTTCAAAAAGACACATCATATTCGGTTCTGCACCTCTAGGGGCACTGCACCAGTGATAAGATAACACACAGTAATGAAATAATACATAGGGTGAAAACTTCAAAATTCTTAGATATCCATATTGATGAGAATTTAAATTGGAAAATACACATTTTGGAACTCCTAAAACAACCTAGTTCAGCCACATTTGCCTTTAGAATCACAGCAAATTTTGGGAAGAGAGAAATCAATAAGTTAACATCATTTGCTTATTTTCATTCAGTAATGTCATATCTAATAATGTTCTGAGGTAACTCACCTTTAAGAAAGAAGGTCTTCATTGCCCAAAAAACGTGATGTAAGGATAATATGTGGTGCTCACCTGCGGTCATCTTGTAGACATCTGTTTAAGGAATTGGGCATTCTTACTACAGCTTCACAGTATATTTATTCCCTCAGTATGTTGTAAATAATACACTACAATTCAAAAGCAACACTGAGATACAACCACTAGAAGAAAAAAATGACATTCATTACTTAACATTGAAATTGTCTTTAGCACAGAAAGGGGTGCACAACGCAGCAATAAACATTTTTGGTCACTTACCCAGTGATATAAAATGTCTAACAGACAGCAAGGTAAAAACTGAAAAGAACTTGAAAAGGTTTTTCCTTGACAGCTCCTTCTATTCCGTAGAAGAATTTTTATGTTTATGATGTGTAGAAGGTGGTGGGTAGTAATTGCTAACTCAATCTGTATATCTTGTTTTCATTTCGGGAAAAAATAATTACATAGTGATGCTTAGAGTACAGATAGATGTACAAATTCATTTGCAATATGAATGTAAAATGACTCGTTCCACATCATGACGATTTATCGTGCAAAATGATCCATGGAACATGAAAGAAACTAACTAACTAACTAACTCATATACAACCGCTCACTCGACCAAAGATCCCTACCCAAAGACTGGAAAGTTGTAAAGGCCACACCAATATTTAAGAAAGGCAACGGGAGTAATGTACTAAAGTACAGGCCCATATCATGAACGTCGATGTGCAGCAGGATTTTGGAACATCTATTGCATTCGAACATTATGAATTACCACGAAGAGGACGGTCTATTAATACTTATTCAACAAGAATACAGAAAACGTCGTTCTTGTGAAACGCAACTAGCCAACTAGCCGTTTACTCACACGAAGTGTAGCGCTACCTACAATTGATTTCGTGTTTCTTGATTTCCAAAGGGGTTTTGACGAAGTACCTCACAAGCGGCTTGTAATCAAACTGCGTGCTTATGGAATATCTTCTCAGTTATGCGACTGGATTTGTGATTTGCTGTCAGAGAGGTCACAGTTCGTAGTAACTGATTGAAAATCATTGAGTAAAACATAAGTGATTTCTGGCATTCCCAAAGGTAGTGCTGTAGGACCTCTGCTGTTCCTTATCCATCTAAACGATTTGGCAGGCAATGTGAACATTCGTCTTAGGTTGTTTGCAGATGATGTTGTCATCTTATAACGTGATCGTCTAATAAAGTTAATAAAAGATCAAAACAAATTGGCAAAAGATTTAGAAAAGATAACTGTATGGTGAGAAAATTGGCAATTGGAACTAAATAATGAGAAGTGTGAAGTCTTCCACATGACAGCTAAAAAGAATCCGTTAAACATCGGTTACACGATAAATCAGTCAAATCTAAAGGCCGTAAATTAAACTAAATACCTAGGAATTACAATTATGAATAACTTCACTTGAAACAAACACATAGAAAATGTTGCGGGGAAGGCGAACCAAATACTGCCATTTACTGGCAGAACGCTTAGAAGATGCAACAGATCTACTAAAGAGACTGCCTACACTATACTTAGTTACCGGACAGGGTTAACGGAATACATCGCGGAAGTTCAAAGAAGAGCAGCACGTTTTGTATTATCGAGCAATAGGGAAGAGAGTGTCACTGATATGATACAGGATTTCTGCTGAACGTCATTAAAACAAAGCCGTTTCTCGTTGCGGCGGGATCTTCTTATGAAATCTCAATCACCAACTTTCTTTTCGAACGTTAGAGAAAAACGATGATCATAATAAAAAAAAGGGAAATCAGAGCTCGCACAGAAAGATATAGGTGTTCTCTTTTTCCGCGTGCTGTTCGAGGGTGGAATAATTGAGAATTAGTGTGAAGGTGGTCCGATGAACTCTCTGCCAGGCACTTAAGTGTGATTTGCAGAGTGCCCAAGTAGATGTAGACCTAGATGAAATCTGAGAGGAGCTTACTTAATGGCACAAAATTGATGTAAATGGAGAATCTTGTAGAAGTATCTAGAAATTGACAGTTTTAGAGAGAAAGATGTATCAAGGGATCCGTCATCACAATTCTCCCCGACTATGCGTAACAGCTAAGTGGCTTAAGTGGTGTTCAGTAAACGCGCCGTAGACTGGTTGCCGACATTGTGAACGAAAATTTTGTGTGTTATTATGAATACGACAATGGCCGACAGAGTTAAGGTTAAGTGGTTCTATTCTGATACATGAAGGAGAGAATGTTAACGTCTGGGACAGCCTGGAGTATATGCAGACGTCAGTGTTGTTACAGGAAGTTCAGACCGACACATCTCTCTTGCAGACACGTCATCGGGAGTCGTGGTTCGTTAGTGGGGGCGAGGAGATTGGAAAAGTATTGCTCAAGTACTGGAGCTTCAGGAGTGGCTTGCTGCTATCGGTGCGATAAGAATGAAGGTAATGGAATCCTTTAGCAAGCTGGTATCTGTGGCGTGATGTGCTAGCGAGAGAAAACCTGCGGTGGGTCACAATATGAACCTGGGAATGCCGGAGTGTCGCAATGCATAATTTGACGACCGTGGTCTCGTATGGAAATCGAAAGCGCAGTTCGAAGACAATCAGGGCAACATGATCTACAAGCAAAAGACGTTTAGAAACAATAGTTACCTCTACAGCTACATACGTACTTTTCAAGCCATTGTATAGTGCGTGGTGCAGGGTACTTGGTAAAATATCGCATATGGAGCTACCGAGAAATTAGTTTCTATGTGCATCTGTACGCTTTCTAATTACTCAACATATTTTTTAAATTATTGGTTTCGCCTACTAAGGACCACATGAATTAACTTATGTCGTCTTTCCTTGCTCCTTTTTTCTTCCAGCAGTTTTTAATTATTTCCCTGTGTTTTTCTCTTCTTTCTTCTGTCCACGTTGCACCTGTCTTTCTCTGAAGTTTCCTCGTTGACCTATTTCTTTCTCTATCATTTACATTCTTCTCAGGTCTGCTTAACTTCTTTAACCCACGTCAAAAAAGTTAAAAATTCTTTTCGTTATCCTTTTTTCGTATATCCTTTTTACCTAAAAAGAATAGAACTCTTTTCCTCCTCATTCATGTTTAATATTCGCTCTATTTTCTTCATAAACTTGTTCATTATTTCTTAATTTTGATTTCGCATTGTCATAGTTTGATACCAAGATTTTCTTGCTTTAATACTATCATCTTTACACGAGAGACGCAATTGTGGAAGCAGAATAGTCGCTCATACTTCCTCAACCAGGCGTCTCTGACTTTTTTCAACAGGGCTTAGGAAAACCAGTCCCATCTTTCTTCCAAAGATTCCTACTACATCTATCTGTAGAATCCTAGCAACACGCCTGTGGATTCGATGTCAGCTCTCAAGCCAATGTGGTAAAGACTGCTCATGCTAGAGCAGTAGTCCGTAATTGGTTACAATAGCGTCTTGAATGTTATTTCCTATAAAGAGCAACCGTAGTGCTTGATCCCTTCCAACACGTGTTCCAATAGTGTTTGCGACCACAGATTTTACCTTTGCATTTTCCTACTATCCCTAACTATGTAAACGTCCCTAGCTCCGAAAGTGTGCCAGAGATCTTGTACTCGTGTACTATAAACTCCTTATTCTGACCATTTTCTTGCTCTAAATGGAAGTACTACCCAAGTTACTCTTTATTTCCATACGATTACGTAGCAGCAGTTGTTTTCTGTAAAGAACAGCATCGACAGCAATCACTATAACAGCGTTGCTGACACTATCTGCTCGTAAGCCGTTGCAGTTATTGGCAAGCAACTCACAATCAGATACAACGAGGCTTGTAAAGACTGACATGTCAAGGAATACCAATCGAAAAAGTGATCAGCTGTTCAGTTGTTTTTGTGTGGGATGAATCTGTTCACAGCCTTAACGCCGAATGAGTACACTCCCTAGCACAGTTTTTATCCCTAGCACAGTTTTTATAGACTGCCGATGTAATTTATACACTGGTGGGAAAAAACCACAACACCTAGAATCAAATGTGTGACATAAACTAAAGTCGGTAGGTGCGTTTCTACAGCTGAAAGATGATGTGTATTCAGATTTCGCGTCAGTCGCATGAGAGTGGCCCTAGTAGCGCCACTTTGAGGATGCAAGTCAGAGTTGTTTTGAATACACCCTGTAACGGTAGTGAGCGTTAAATACCTTTGAAATTGGACGAGGTGAGCTGATGTTGGCCACGAATGCCTTTAAGGTGACAAAGACGCTATTATCAGCACTCCCTGAGTTTGAATGAAGTCATGTAATAGGGCTATGAGAAGCCCGATCTTCCTTCCGCGATACTGCAGAAACACTTGACAGGAACGTAGCCAGTGTACACGACTCCTGACAGCGGTGGTCAAGAGGATGTACGGTCTTGGGAAGACTGGGCTCCGGACTATGTGGCGCTACCAAGTAGGGAGACCATCGTGTTCGGCGAATGGCTCTGTCGCATCCTACTGCATCTGCAGCAGCACTCTGAGCAACAGTGGGACCACTGTGACACAACTAACTGTTACAAATCGTTTAGTTCAAGCACAGCTCCGAGGCAGACACCCCAGTTGAGATCCTGCAAACAACCTGTCTGCGTGCTAGACACATTGGACATATACCTGAAGTTATGGTCTGAGGTGCGTTTTCGTATGACAACAAGAACACTCTCGTGGTTATCCGACGCATCCTGACTGCAAAATTGTACGTCACTTCGGTGATTCGATTTGTCGTACTGCCAATCATGAACAGCATTCCAATGCGGTTTTCCAAGAGGATATCGCTCGACCGCATACCGCTATTGTAACAGAACATTCTCTACAGAGTGCGGACGTGTTTGTTGCCTTGGGGTGCTCGATCACCAGCTCTGTCTCCAGTGGAGCACATAAGGGACATCATCGGAGGACAACTCGAGTGTCGTCCAACAACAGTATTAACCGTCCCTGTATTGACCGACCAAGTGCAACAGGCATCGAGCTCCATCCCACAAACTGCTATCCGGCTCCTGCACAACAGTAAGCATGCACATTTGGATGCTTGCGTTCAACATATTGGCGGTTACACAGCTTGTTAATTTACCACGATTTCACGTTGGCAATGGCTTGCATTAACCTGTGATCTTGCTATGTTAATACTTAAATATGTTATCTAGACAAATATAATCCCGAAATTTCGTTACTCTAGATTAATTACGCTACTGGCCATTAAAATTGCTACACCAAGAAGAAATGCAGATGGTAAACGGGTATTCATCGGACAAATATACCTGAACTGCCATGTGATTACATTTTCACGCAATTTGGGTCATAGATCCTGAGACCTCAGTACCCAGAACAACCACCTCTGGCTATAATAACGGCCTTGATACGACAGGGCACTGAGTCAAACAGAGCTTGGATGGCGTGTACAGGTACAGCTGCCCATGCAGCTTCAACACGATACCACAGATCATCAAGAGTAGTGACTGGTGTATTGTGACGAGCCAGTTGTTCGGCCACAATTGACCAGACATTTTCAGTTGGTGAGAGATCTGGAGAATGTGCTGGCCAGGGCAGCAGGCAAACATTATCTGTATCGAGAAAGGCCCGTACAGGACCTGCAACATGCACTCGTGCATTATGCTGCTGACATGTAGGGTTTCGCAGGTATCGAATGAGGGGTAGAGCCACGGGTCGTAACACATCTGAAATGTAACGTCCACTGTTCAAAGTGCCATCAATGCGAACAAGAGGTGACCGAGACGTGTAACCAATGGCACCCCATACCGTCACTGCGGGTGATACGCCAGTATGGCGATGACGAATACACGCTTCCATTGTGCGTTCACCACGACAAACACGGATGCGTCCACCATGATGCTCTAAACAGAACCTGGATTCATCCGAAAAATTGACGTTTTGCCATTCGTGCACCTAGGTTCGTCATTGAGTACACCATCGCAGGCGTTCCTGTCTGTGATGCAGTGTCAAGGATAACCGCAGCCATGGTCTCCGAGTTGTTAAGTCCATGCTGCTACAAACGTCGTCGAACTGTTCGTGCAGATGGTTGTTGTCTTGCCAACGTCCCCATCTGTTGACTCAGGGATCGAGACGTGGCTGCACGATCCGTTACAGCCATGCGGATAAGATGCCTGTCATGTCGAGTGCTAGTGATACGAGGCCGTTGGGATGCAGCACGGCGTTCCGTATTACCCTCCTGAAACCACCGATTCCATATTCTGCTAACAGTCATTGGATCTCGATCAACGCGAGCAGCAAATTCGCGATACGATAAACCGCAATCGCGATAGGCTACAATGAGACCTTTATCAAAGTCGGAAACGTGATGGTACGCATTACAACAACGCTTCACCGGGCTACGCCGGTCAACTGCTGTTTGTGCATGAGAAATCGGTTGGAAATTTTTCTCATGTCAGCACGTTGTAGCTGTTGCCACCGGCGCCAACCTTGCGTGAATGCTCTCAAAAGCTAATCATTTGCATATCACAGCATCTTCTTCCTGTCGTTTAAATTTTTCGCGTCTGTAGCACGTCATCTTCGTGGTGTGGCAATTTTAATGGTCAGTAGCGTATTTTTAGATGTTGCAATTTTTTTCCTTCTGTGTATTACGACATGATAACAGTGTATTATTCAAGGTTTTATCAACTGACGATAACCTCTATTAATTGTGTCTAACGTGATGCTGTGAATACTTTTATGAAGCTGATCGTCAGACGAGTGAAACTTTTTGTATAAGTAAAGTGTTTTACCGGTAGCTCGAGGAGGATGTATGACATTTTGCAAGTATATAAGAGCAGCGGAGCACTTGTTACTAAAAATATATTGGGATATCAAGTGGCCGTACTACCTACTGCTACTTCATTTACTCATTACTTAATGGTGTAGCGATCCGCAGTCCGACTGACGCTACGTGTCGGTGGGAATCCGTTCTTCTGGTCTGTCAGGCTGGCGTTCTGCTCTGGTACCCGAGCATTGGGAGTTAGGTGACTGGCAGGGGCAGCAGAAATCCGTCGGAGCTGAGGGCTGCCGCAGCAGTACAGAAGGAGTTCAGGAAAACTGTGTTTTGGTAATCAAAGAAGACCAGATACAGTTACACGCTTCCGTATGGTGAGCGCAGCCTGAGGTCGGTCCACGGCGCATACTCGTATGTACCGCCGTAGCGGCAACGGTCGACCCTGAAGGCCACACCCGCTGCTGGGGGGCTGAGTGGTGCCAACTCACGCTAGCGCACCGCTCTTGAAGGCCGGAGCATCTGTGGGGGGCGGTGGCGAGGCGAAGGCTTCACTGGACTTTACGGGCAGCCCGGAAGTGGCCTGCAGCTGGCTGTTTGGCCCGACACACAGCTGCTGTCGCGGAACTCTTCGCTCATCCTACAACCATCCCCACTTTGTTAGGCTATTAAAACTACATTAATGCACTTCTAGCCATTTTTACTAATGTTGCGTGTCCTTTATAATGTTCCAAGAGAAGATATCGTATAAGTACTTACTTTCACTCTGTGTCAACATGTAGAGGAAAATTACAAATAAATCTTCATAATATTAAGGATCACCCGAGCTTTTTTTCCCCCTACAAATACAGTTTACGAGCAGCATGAAGCACTCATTGACGGTCAAATCCTGTGTACTCCGCCGGCGAGTTTCTGAGCGGAACCACTTGGTGCATACATTATTAATAAAACCACATAATGTAGCTGGTACGCAAAATTTGACTTACTGAACGAGTTGTAAGACACCGGATTCACAATCTAGAAGAACGGCTTTGAAATCTCATCCGTCATTCAGATTTAGGATTTATTCTTGTTTTCTAAAATCCCTTAACGGAAATCTGGGATGGTTCCTCTGACAAGCAGGCGGTCAGTTTCCCGTCTTTCGCTAATCCGAGCTTATACGCCGTCTCCTTTATTTTCCTTCACGACATTCGGATTCCGCACATCTTTAGGTGCAGTAAATGGTCAATGGAAGTAAAAATTTTGTTTTTTTGCTAATTTGAAAATGATTGGTTACAGTAGCCTACTATGTATATACATACACTGATGACTCAAAACATTGTGACAGATGCTCACCGCGAGACGGAATGCCGTCTGTGGCAGTGCCAGCACGTGACGTGGTGAGGAAAGTAAGTTCAAGTGGTTGAAATGGCTCTGAGCACTATAGGACTTAGCATACGAGGTCATCAGTCCCCTAGACTTAGAACTACTTAAACCTAACTAACCTAAGGACATCACACACATCCATGCCCGAGGCAGGATTCGAACCTGCGACCGTAGCGGTCGCACTGTTCCAGACTGAAGCGCCTAGAACCGCACGGCAACCGCGGCCGGCAGAAAAGTAGATAAGTGGAGCACAGGCGTATGGTGAATCATTCTAGCGACGGTACGGACAGCAAACTGGAAAATAGACTGACATGAACATCACTCACAAACGCAAATTGTCACTCCCCAGCGCCTAGGGACAAGCATCACGGAAACGGCGATGCTAGTCAGTCGTTCGCCTGCTACTGATCGTCTGTGGAAAGTGGATGAAGGACGTTGCGACCAAGATGCTGGACCTCCACGCTTCGTTACAGGACACGAAGGTTGTGGGCTCACTCACTCGGTAAAGCAGTATTCGTCGTACATCTAACGACAGAGTACGATGCTGGTGCAGGCTAAAGTATTTCAGAGCATATCTCCTAAATTCTTATTGTTGATCATCGATCCCCACCGCAGACAGCCCCTACGTCTTGCCTTGTCTACTGAAACCTCATCGTGAGTTACGATGCACGGGGAATGGGAGCACTGAGACTGGACTGTGGATCAATAAAAATGGGTGACCCGGTAGAATGAATCATGTTTCTTTTCTATCACATCCATGGTCGTGTACGGATACATCGTCGGCCAGGCGAACGCCGGCTCGAAACATGCAGTGCGCCAAAGACACAAGCCAGTAGGGGGTAGTGTTACGTTGTTACAAACATTCACATGGACTTCCATTGGACCTGTGATTTAAATCGAAGGCATCATGTCAGCTGTGGACTACATGAACGTTATTGTGGTTCATCTACATATCTTCATCCTTCATGTGTAACACAACGGTTGCATCTGCCAGCAGGATAACTGTCCGCGTCACAACCCCGGAATCATGCAAGCACAGTTTGAAGAGCATGAGAGTGAACTCACACTGATGTCTGGGCCCCAAATTCTCCTGCTCGTTACCCGAAGAAACACATCTAGGATGCTATCAGGTGCCAAATCCTGGCTCACAAACCATTGACGTGTTCGTACCCATCTGGTGCCACATGCCGCCGGAAATCTATCAAGAAATCCATGAAACATTGAATAGCTGCTGTAATGCATTCCAGAGGTGGACCGAAACACTGTTAGACAGGCTGTTAGTGCTTTTGTTCATCAGTGTACATCAGAAGCCATTTGCTCAATAAAGACCTATGTCACATTTATCATTGAACTGTGGAGTTTTTCTACACCCTTTATTGTTACTGTGCACCTTTTTGATTCATCTAGCCTCCGTCCATTAGGTCGCCGTCTACTTCATTCCTTTATCCTCTGAAACCTAATGAACGGCTTCCTTTACCAGTCATTTATTTGGAAACAGGTTACGGCGACCTTCAATTCATTTTCATTACAATCATAATCTGTTGCGCTGTCGGTTGTTTATTTTCCTGTCCCTCCTAGTAATTCCCATTATACGGCTCAGCATCACACGCTAAGCAGCCCTCAGTTTCTGAAAGGTTTTCGGATTAAAAAGTTGCTGCTTCATTCACGTAAGTAAGACCAGTTGCTTAGTTTCAGAACTATGTTAAGTTCCTGAAAGTGTTCCAACCTATTTTGATTCTCTTCATATTTCTATTGGTGTCCATCCAATCAGTGTGTTGAACTAGTTCCATCGCTTCACTGTCAGTCTGTACAGTTTGTTTTTGATTTTTTCGTTATACAATACTTTAGAATGTCTGTCTTTTATTCTGCACATCCTTCAGCACTACTTCGCTATGGTCATGTCATGTTTACGTTAAACCTTATCATGTTAACTCAGGACTCAATTATTATATTATATTATGTTCTTCTGACATAAATAATATTAATTCTTGTCTAAGATAATATTACATACGGTATTTTTGTGGCATGTTTCACAACCAGAAGTATTCTCCTTACACTAGGTCTTTGAGATAAAGCACTAGAAACGATGTGTCAGGGTGGAGCAATAAATGAAACAGAATATTATAAGTTCATTATGATAGGAAGACACACGTTGCATATAATCTTTAACGTCGTAGCATTAAACGAGTATTGCCTTTCAGTTAATATCAGATTTTGAGGATGAGAATTTAAGGACAGACACGCCAGCCAGCTCCGGGGAAGTCAGGAAGTCCTTTTTCTTTGATCCCAAGGGCCTGCCGCCCATTTACTTCCTGAAACACGGCACTACAGTTACCCCACAGCGGCACTTGGACGCACTGCAAGAACTGAACCGCGAGATCAGAACCAAACGTCCAGGAATGTTGACGGATGGCATAATTCTGTTGCAGGATAAAGCCCGCCCATATGTTGCCAGGGGTATTTCGACTACGCTGCACTAGTTTCGCTCTATACAGTCCCGATCTCTCCCCATGTGATTTCCAAATTTTTGGAGCCCTCAAGAAAGACATTTTCGGCCATCGATTTGCTTCAGACGAAAAGATGTTTACTGCTGTTTAGCCAGTTCTATAACGCAGACGTCATCACCTGTTTTCTCGAATCATATAACACTCAAATCAGAATATTTCAGTATGAATCATCCTCGAAGAATGAAACAGTGAGCCAGACAGTTACTGAACCTAGAACCTTACGACTGAGCTATCCACGTCCTCACAGCAACCCCGTCGCAACATGTTGGTACTGACCTACCTGCCAGTGCTGCTTCCTTACAAGCCAGCTGCACTTCATCCAACTGCCGAACTTAACTGGACTTACCTCCAGCGCAGTTATCAGTACGCTGCGCTCCAAAATGTGAGTTGTGCCTAATTAACCTTTCAACACAACCACGGTTTGGGGAATTTGAATACAACTACCAATAAAGAAAAACTAATTGCGGTTGAACTGTATTGTGGAGGCACAGTATCATCAAATTAAGCAGTTGTACATTCGTTACCAGACTGAAAGAAATTAAAAGATGGCAACTATCAGGATTCACAGAGTTTGCTGAAACACGAGTATGCACTTACTAATGGTGCAAGGGCCACACACATAACTTCAGTCACATAATAGTTTACATTTGACGCCGAAGCGCCAAAGAAACTGGTATAGATACAACTGGTATAGGTTCAAATGGTTCAAATGGCTCTGAGCGCTATGGGACTTAACAGCTGACATCGTCAGTCCCCTAGAACTTAGAACTACTTAAACCTAACTAACCTAAGGACATCACACACATCCATGCCCGAGGCAGGATTCGAATTTGCGACCGTAGCTGTCGCGCGGTTCCAGACTGAAGCACCTAGAACCGCTCGGCCACTCAGGCCGGCGACTGGTATAGGTATGCGTTTTCAGATGCAGAGATATGTAAACAGGCAGTATACGGCGCTGCGATCGGCAACACCTATGTAAGACGAAAAGTGTCTGGCGCAGTTGTTAGAACGGTTACTGCTGCTACAATTGCTCATTATCAAGATTTATGTGAGTTTGAACGTGGTGTTATAGTCGGCGCGCGAACAATGGGACACAGCATCTCCGACGTAGCGATGAAGTGGCGATTTTCCCGCATGACCACTTCACCAGTATATGCGGTAAAACATCAAATCTCCGACATCGCTGCGACTGGCAGTTGACAGAAGTGCAACCCTCCCCAAATTGCTGCAGATTTCAATGCTGCGCCATCAACAAGTGTCTGAATGCGAACCATTCAACGAAACATCATCGATATGGGCTTTCGGAGACGAAGGTCTACTCGTGTGCCCTTCATGACTGCACGACACAAAGCTTTATCCCTCTCCTGGGCCCATAAACACCGGCATTGGACTGTTAATGACTGGAAACATATTATCTGGTCGGAGGAGTCTCGTTTCAAATTGTATCGAGCGGATGGACGTGTACGGGTATGGAGGCAACCTCATGAATCCATGGACCCCGCATGTCAGCAGGGGACTGTTCAAGGTGGTGGAGGCTCTGTAATGGTGTGGGGCGTGTGCAGTTGAAGTGATACGGGACCCCCGATACGTCTAGAAACGACTCTGACAGGTGACACGTACTTAAGCATCTTGTCTGATCACCTGAATCCATTCATGTTCATTGTGCATTCCGACGGACTTGGGCAATTCCAGCAGGACAATGCGACACCCCAGACCTCCAGAATTGCTGCAGAGTGGCTTCAAGAACTCTTTTCTGAGTTTAAACACTTCCGCTGCCCATGAAACTCTCCAGAAGCTTCTGGTACTCTTTCGGATTTATGTACAACCTTGCAGGATTCATGTGCCAATTCCCTACAGTACTACTTCAGATATTAGGCGAGTCCATGTCATGTCGTGTTGGAGGTGTCCTACACGATATTAGCCTCCTCAGTGTCCAAATACTAAGAGACAGATAATTTGTGATGGAAAGATGCAATTAACGCTGTTTTCCTCGCAGGACTTTTCACACCTCGCCAGGTTGGTTAGCAAAGCCGCAAATAAATAATTTGATATCCTCCAAGACAACGAATCCCACAAATTGCTAGTCTTGACCAAAGAGTCATCGGCGACGACAGTATCACAACACTCGCGTGGTTAACAGTTTAACAATGCGTCGTACTCAACGTGCCTTCTTACACGGGAGTGGCGCATCGCACGTGACATAAGCTTCACTCATTAGCTACCAGTGTCTAAATCTAAGCAATCCGTCACTAGCAGAAATAAACTTGAAACACGTTCTACATCTACGTCTACATAATTGCTCTGTAGTTCGTCGAACCACCTTCAAGCTATTTCTCTATCATTCCACTTTCGAACAGCGCGCGGGAAAAAGGATCACTTAAATCTTTCCGCATGAGCTCTGCTTTCTCTTATTTTATGATGATGATCATTTCTCCCTATGTAGATGAGCGCCAACAAAATATTTTCACACTCTGAGCACAAAGCTCATGATATAAATTTCATGAGAAGATGCTGTCGCAATGAAAGTCGCCTTTCCTTTTATGACTGCCACCCAAATCCGCTATTCCCTATTCCGTAATAATAAATACAAAATGAGCTGACTTTCTTTGAACTTTTTCGATGTCTTCATCAATCCTACACATCACATTAATACTCCAGAAGAGGGCGGACAAGTGTAGCGTAAGCAGTCTCTTTAGTAGACCTCTTACATTTTCTCAGTGTTCTGCCAATAAATTGCAGTCTTTGATTTGCTTTCCCCACGATATTATCTTCATTATCGCTCCATAAGTTGTTTATAATTGTAATCCCTAAGTATTTAGTTGAATTTACAGCCTTTAGATTTGTGTCATTATGCTGAAACCGAAATTTAGCGGATTCCTTTTAGTAGTCATGCGGATCAGTTCACACTTTTCATTACTTAGAGTCAACTGTCACTTTCTACAACAAACAGATGCCTTTTCTAAATCGTTTTCAATTGCTTTTGATAATCTGACGACTTCACAAGACATCAAATGACAGCATCATCTGTAAAAAATCTAAGGGAGCTCCTCAGATAGTCTCCTATATTGTTTATGTAGATCAGGAAGAGCAGAGGGCCTATAAAGCTTGCTTGGGATGACAGATATTATTTTCATTTTAGTCGACGACTTTCCGTCAGTTACTACGAACTGTGACCAATCTGACGGGAAATCATGAATCCAGTCACATAAGTGAGACGATGCACGCAATTTGATTAGAAGTCGCTTGTGAGGGTCGGTGTCAAAAGCCTTCTGGAAGTCTAAAAATATAGAAACAGTTTGACATCCTCTCTCGATAGCATTCATAGCTAGCATTCATAGCTAGTTAAGTTCCACAACAACCATATTTTCTGAATTCTTGTTGGCTGTTTGTCAATAAATCGTTCTCTTCAAGGTAACCAATGATGTTAGAACACAGCATATGTTACCAAATCCCACTCCAAATCGACGTCAGCGATATTGGTATGTAATTCACCTAATTACTACTATTTCCGGGTACAGATCTTTGAAAAAACTAGCGGTTGTATATGATTGCTAGCTATGGAGGTATTGTAGCAGCATCCTCTGAAAGAAACTTGTCTGGTATACAGACTGTACAGGAAGAATTGTCTTTCTTAAGTGTTTTAAGCTGCTTCACTACACCGAGGATATCTACATCTGCGTTACTCATGTTGCCAGTTGTTCTTGATCCGAATATTTACTTCATCTTCTTTTGTGAAGGAATTTCGGAAAACTCTGTTTTAGTGATGCTGTCATCAATAATATCACCACTGTAAATAGCGCAGTGAAGGTATCGATTGCATCTTGCCACTGGTACACTTTACATACGACCACAACCTCTTTGGATTTCCTGCCAGATTTCGAGACAGAGTTTCGTTGTGGAAACTATTAAAAGCATCTTGCATTGAAGATCGCGCTAAATTTAGAGCTTCTACAAAATTCGCCAGTCATGGGGATATTACATTCTTTTAAATTTGGCATGCTTTCTTCTTTGCTTCTGGTATAGTGTTCTAACCTGTTTTCTGTACAATGAGGGATCAGCACCATCTATTATTACTTTAGTTGGTATATATTTCTCAATTGCTGTCGCTACCATTTATTTGAATTTAAACATAATCTGGTCTACGCTGCTGGGACAGGGGTGGGAAGAACAATTAAATTATAACAGGACCGATTGGGATCGCCTGGCAAGGGAGTGTGAATTCCGATATTGCTGGAGAGTGATGAAGACGTGGACGAGTACGCCGAGAAACAGGTGCGAGTAGTTACTAGAGTGATCACGGCGGCTGTACCAACCAAGAGGAGAGACATAGCTGCCTCCCCTTCTTCTGAACTTGGGCAGATACGCCAGTTTGTCAGGAGGGCAAGGAAGTACTGCAAGTGAAGTGTGATCTGGGAAGAAAAACAGCGCTTTCTCCAGCAGTATAGAGACGCTAAAGAGGTTTTTAAAAAAGAGCTGAGAGCACCCAGACTTCGCAATTGGGAGCGATCCGTGGAAAGCCAGCTAGCCATTGGCTCCTGGGGCGTCCCCTACAAGTTAGTGGGAGATAAGATAAAATCACCATTGTGGATTGAAGCGGATCACTGCTGTCAGTTGCAGCGGGACATTACGCGGAATCAGCGGCGACGCGTGAAAATGTGTACCTGACCGGGCTTCGAACCCACGGTCTCCTGCGGTGGTGGTGGTGGTTAGTGTTTAACGTCCCGTCGACAACGAGGTCATTAGAGACGGAGCGCAAGCTCGGGTTAGGGAAGGATTGGGAAGGAAATCGGCCGTGCCGTTTCAAAGGAACCATCCCGGCATTTGCCTGAAACGATTTAGAGAAATCACGGAAAACCTAAATCAGGATGGCCGGAGACGGGATTGAACCGTCGTCCTCCCGAATGCGAGTCCAGTGTCACGGTCTCCTGCTTGTTAGGCAGGAGCGTTACACACTGCGCCATCCGGGACACCACGCATTTATATAATTCATATAAAATCACCACTGGTGTCGACTACCGTCAGGGATGGAAACTGGATGACGGGGTATTCGTAGGAAAATGCTGAGGCCTTTCTCCAGTCTCTGTTGCCTGACCCTTACAATCAGGCAGTCGTAGGAGAACAGATAAGGATCAAAGTAAGGGACCCAGAAGTGTATGTCAATGATACACCAGTCTACTCCTTCTCGGAAGGATAGGTGGCTGGTGAAACAAAATCCTTGAATAGGGATCAAGCCCTAGGGCCCGATGGTATCGTGACAGAGGATACACAATTCCTTGCGCCCCTCAGCCAGTTCCACCTCTTACCAAACTGAATAACGAATGTCTCAGAACTGGCAAATTCCCCCTCATTTGAAGTGGGCGATGGTAATCATCAAGAAAAGTCAGTCTCCTGGACGGATTAGGGAAGCTGTTTGAAAAATTACTGCCTGACAGATTGGGGGTACGCCGAGCGCTGTACAGGATGAGTGGCAGGCAATTTGGCTTTCGATCGGGACGATCGCCGTGTGACGCAGCTGCCCTGGCGGCTCAAGTCTGTGCCCCAGTTCTGCACAAGCACGTAGTTGGCATCATGGCGGACATCAGTGGTGCCTTTGACAACCTCCAGTGGGCGTCGCTCTTTTCCTACTTGTGGAAGACAGTGTGTCCAGGGCCACTTTATGGTTGTCTCAGGGAGGTCTGGCCGTCATATCCTAGCGGGAGTATCAGTAAAAGGCTTACATAGAGGTGTCAACAAGGCTCTGTCCATGGGATGCTCTTTTGGTATCTTAACACGGAGCTGTTGCTGGAGAACCTACAGAACAGTGAGGGCATGCTAAAGGTGGTAACTTAGGTGGACGGCCTCCTACTGTTGGTCGGCGGCCATAGCCGTGAGGGTCTTGAGCCTAGAGTATAGAGGGCAAAAAAACAAAATGAACACTACCAATAATTTTTGTATGCCCATCGTTACAAAAAAAACTACTTGGCTTAGAGCAGCCGTGGTCTAGAGGTAGTGTCCTCAGTCCCGAATTCTAATCCCGCTACTGCTTAAATTTTGATTAATAATTATCATTGGCGGCCGAAGACTTCCTGCACAAGATGTCACTTTCATTCGGCGACCGGCCTTCTCAAAGAGGGTGGAAGAGCGGACAGAGGTTCAGGGCACTCTCTTCCTCTTGGAGTGGGAAACTCTCCCTAAAGACGGAAGAATCAGCAATGATCAACGGCATGAGGATGCAGAAGGCATTGGAAACCACTGATGTAAAGACACATATCGTGTATGCACAGGACATGTGGCCTGTAATTGAAGAAGTGTCATGATGATCCCTCCATTCGCAAAAGATTCTGGGATAGCCCCCATTTGGATCTGAGGGAGGGGGCTGCCAAATTGGAGGTGATCATGAGAAAATGATTGAATAACCAACGAAAGGATAACGTTCTACGAGTCGGGTCGTGGAATGTCAGAAGTTTGAAAGTGGTAGGGAAGCTAGAAAATCTGTAAGGGGAAATGCAAAGGCTCAATCTATAGTACGGATCAGTGAAGTAAAACGGAAAGAAGACAAGGATTTCTGGTCAGATGAGTGCAGGGTAATATTAACAGCAGCAGAAAATGGTATAACAGGAGTGGGATTCGTTATAGATAGGAAGTTAGGGCAGAGAATATTTTATTGTAAACAGTTCAGTGATACGGTTGTTCTTATCAGAATCGACAGCAAACCAACACAGACAACGATATTTCAGTTATACATGCCAACGTCGCAAGATGGAGATGAAGGTATAGAGATATTGAAAGGGTAATATATTACGTAAAGGGAGATGAAAATTTGGTAGTCATGGGGTAGAATACGGGATTGGGAGGAGGAATGAGAGAGGAGAAAGACTAATTGAGTTCGCAGACCGGGGTGGCCGAGCGGTTCTAGGCGCTACAGTCTGGAACCACGCGATCGCTACGGTCGCAGGTTCGAACCCTGCCTCGGGCATGGACGTGTGTGATGTCCTTAGGTTAGTTAGGTTTAAGTAGTTATAAGTTCTAGGGGACTGATGACCTTAGAAGTTAAGTCCCATACTGCTCAGAGCCATTTGAACCATTTGTACTAATTGAGTTCTGTAATAAATTTCAGTTAGCAAAAGCGAATACTCTGTTCAAGGACCACGAGGGGAGGAGGTATACTCGGAAAAGGCCGGATGGTACGGGAATATTTCAGTTAGATTATATGATGGTCAGTCGGAGATTCCGAAATCAGATTCTGGATTGCAAGGTGAACCCAGGAGCGGACATAGACTCAGATGAAAATGCAGTAGTGATGAAGAGTAGGCTGAAATTTAAGAGATTAGTCAGGAAGAATCAATACGCAAAGAAGTGGGATACAGAAGTACTAAGGAATGACACAAGATAGGCTTGTAATTCTCTAAGTCTATAGGCACGGCAATGAGCTGTACTGCCTAGTACAGTTGAAGAGGAATCACAGAAGTTAGAAAGGAAAACATAGGTACGAAGAAGGTAACTACAAAAGAACCACGGGTAATAGAAGAAAGGAAAGAAGGAAGTACAAAAATGTTCAGGGAAATTAAGTAACTCAGAAATACAAGTCGCTGATGAATGAAATAAATAGGAAGTGCAGGGAAGCTAAGTCGAAATGGCTGCAGGAAAAATCTGAAGACATCAAAAAAGAAAGAACTGACTCAGCATATAGGAAAGTCAAACACCCTTCGGTGACATTAAAAGTAAGGGTGATAACATAAAGAATGCAACGGGAAATCCACTGCTAAATGCAGAGGAGAGAGCGGATACGTGGAAAAAGTAAACTGAAGGCCTCTATAAGGGGAAAGATTTGTCTAATGTGGTAGAAGAAGAAAGAAGGTTCGATTTAGAAGAGATGAGGGATCCAGTATTAGCATCAGAATTTAAAGAGAGCTTTGGAGGCCTTAAGATCAAATAAGACAGAACCAATAGAAAAGATTCCCCCAGAATTTATAAAATCATTGGGGAAGTGGCAACAAAACGACTATTCACGTTGGTGGGTAGAATGTATCAGTTCGGACGAAATACCATCTGTTCGAAAAAATATCAGCCACACAATTCCGATGACTGCAAGAGATGAGAAGTGCGAGAGTTAGCGCACAATCAGTTTAACATGTCATGCATCCAAGTTGCTTACAAGAATAATATACAAATGAATGTAAAAGAAAATTGAGAGTGTGTTAGATGACGACCAGTTTGGCCTTAGGAAAGGCAAAAGCGCCAGAGAAGCAATCGTGACGTTGGGGGTTGATAATGGAAGCAAGACTAAAGAAAAATCAAGACATGCCCACAGCATTTGTCGAGCTGGAAAAACCGCTCGACAATGCAAAATGGTGCAAGATGTCCGAAATTCTGAGAAAAATGGAGTAAGCTATAGGGAGAGACCGGTAATATACAATAAGTACAAGAGCCAAGAGGGAATAATAAGAGTGGACGACCAAGAATGAAGTGCTCGGATTCAAATAGGTGTAAGACAGGGACGTAGTCTTTCGCCCCTGGTGTTCAATCTGCACATCGAAGAAGCAGTGATTGAAATAAAAAAAGTTCAGGATTGGAATCAAAATTCAAGGTGAAAGGATATCAATGATATGATTCCCTGACGACTTTACTATCCTGAATGAAAGTGAAGAAGAATTACATGATCTTCTGAATGGAATGGAAAGTGTAATGAGTACAGAATAGGGACTGAAGGAAGACGAAAGTAAAAAGAAGTAGTAGAAATGAGAACAGCCAGAAACTTAACATTTGAAGTGATGGTCATGAAGCATGGAGTTCTGCTACCTAGACAGCATAATAACCAATGACGTACGGAGCAAGAAGGACATCAAAAGCAGACTAGCACTGGCAAAAAGGAAATTCGTGGGCAAGAGACGTCTACTGGTATCAAATATAAGCCTTAATTTGAGGAAGAAATTTCTGAAAATATAGGTTTGGAGTACAGCATTGTATGGTAGTGAAGCACGGACTGTGGGAAAACCGGAGTAGAAGAGAATCGAAACATTTGAGAGTGGTGCTACAGATGTATGTTGAAAATTAGGTGGACTGATAAGGCAAGGAATGAGGAAGTTCTGCGCAGAATCGGAGAGGAAAGATGATAGGAGATCTGTTAAGACAACAGGGAATGACCTCCACGGTACTAGAGGAAGCTCTAGGGCAAAAACTGCAGAGGAAGACAGAAATTGGAATACATCCAGCAAGGAATTGAGGAAGTAGGTTGCAAGTGCTAGCTGAGATGAAGAGGTTGGCACAGGAGAGAAATTAGTGAGGGATCACATCAAACCAGTCAGAAGAATGACGACTCAAAACAAAAAAGAGATCCTTCTGATTGGAGGTTTGAGAGTCCTCGGCCTTTCATTTATGTAATAAAATGAAACACCTACAGCCGTCCTTACTATGTTATTTATTACATGGCTACCAGTTTCGGTTCTTCAATACACCGTCTTCAGACCCTTACTGATGCTGAGGGAGTTCAATTTTATACACGATTCATCAGTGGGCAGCACCTGTGAACTGGTTTTCGCGGACTACCTGTAATAGTGATGTTGTGTTTCCAAACATCAAATACCAACTCCTAATTAGTCGACGTATTTGCTATGAAAAAGTCAGCTGGTAAGGAATCCAAAGGGTAGAACTGAAGGCTCGCCAGCACTTCAGCGTGTTCAGGTCTAATATGTGGGCGTCATTTTTGATCAGCACTGGAACTTTGCAGCCTACAAAGACGCGGTAACTGAAAGATCACTGGAGGCATTACATAATCTGACTGGGACTGAGATGACAAGTTCCATTCAACTCCAGACCTAATAAAGTACACCATAGCAGTATACTGACGCCTATTATGGGTTACGCTTCTGGCGTCTGGGAACACAGGATCACGAGGGTCATGCCTGCCATGGCTGTGAGAAGAGTTTAACCGTGTATGATATTACACTCCGTTGGGGTACTGCCTTGATGCCAAACAGGGTGCATGGTATTGTGTCAGAAACGGGAAGATTGAGAGTGCGCCTGAAGTTCTTGGGGTTCAAGTTGGGGATAGGATAATGATGAAGAGGCGGGGGGAAGAGCTTCGGAAAGAATCTTGGGAAGCAGAGAAATCTAGGAGGAGGATCTTCCGATTGCTGCACAACATCAGGGAACGTTTGCAATTAAAGAACTTCAAACCATGTAGGGAATGTCTGTATTTCCTTACAGGACATGGATTGTACGCGGCATATTTATGCCGGTTCGGGAAGCGGGCTACAAATGCGTGTGGCTGTGGAGCGGTAGAGGGCACTCCTGACCACGTTGTTTACGAGTGCCCCAGATACAATGACGTAGCAGCCGAACTTAGACAACGGCTTGCTGATGATGACACGTATCACCTACTTAGACGATAGGAAATTTCTCAAATACTGAACAGCTTGGCTAATGAAATCTCGCAGAAGATCATGGTGGAATTCCTACGGAAACAAGACCCCCAGTAGAAGATAGAAGATGTAGGTAGGTCGCACCTGTCCGTTGCCTCTGTGGCGTGGTCTGCTCACAGTTAATGACGGAATCCGCCACGTCTCGGAAGAGGGGGAAGGTGCGACGATTCTCATGACTTTGACAACAGCACTTAGCTTAGTAGTAGTGTAAAATTAGACTTAGAGTAGGACGCACGTTTTTTGGGAAAGTTATCTTTTTCAGAAGACTGTGGCCAGTGTTAAAGCTCCTTTGGGCCAGCCCAGTTCCAGGGACGCGCCCACTGGGATTAGGTCGGTGGACAGCGCCCGATAGACAGTGATAGGTTTGTATATTTTCGGGCACAACCTGTAACTCTGCAGTCAGTAGATAATAGATCTTAGTAATAAACAAAATAGTAGTATAAGGAGGAGGGTATTCTGTTTGTTTGTAACTGGAATTGAAAATTTTGCTACCTGTAATATCGCTGCAATTGCATGTGTAGTAATGGGATCTACTAATTAGTTCAGGTAGTGGGTTTATTGTAGATTTGAACAATAATTAAAAAAAAAGAACACTCGAATACCCCCTCTATCGACGTGGGTCAGCACAGCACGGGCAACATGTCGTGTTTAGTTATCTTGTTGGAACGTCACAAAGACCTCAAGGAAGGGCATAGCCTCTGGCGTTGGCATACCACGAATCTAACGGCCGCTGTTCAAATTATTGCCCACGACAAACCCGAGGTGGTCCTGTCGTCTACCTCATGCACCCTGCACCATCACGCCAGGTGCTCGCTCTGTGTGACAATGACAAATGTAATCTGGTGACGTCCATTTTCATCACAGCCTCCACACGTCGAAGTAGATACTCCGTGCGAATTGGTATGGGTGGAGGTTATACTTAACAGCCGAATTAAGTTAATAATTGGCTCCTTCTACCGACCCCCAGACTCCGATGATACAGTTGCGGAACAGTTCAGAGAAAGTTTGAGTCTCGTAACAAATAAATACCCCACTCATACGGTTATAGGTGGTGGGGACTTCAACCTACCATCGGTATGTTGGCAAAAATACTTGTTCAAAACCGGTGGTAGGCAGAAAACGTCTTCCGAGATTGTCCTAAATGCTTTCTCCGAAAATTATTTCGAGCAGTTAGTCCACGAACCCACGCGAATTGTAAATGGTTGCGAAAACACACTTGACCTCTTAGTCACAAACAATCCAGAGCTGATAGAGAGCATCATGACTAACACAGGGATTAGTGATCACAAGGTCGTTGTAGCTAGGTTCAATACAGTTTCTTCCAAATCCATCAGAAACAAACGCAAAATAATTTTATTTAAAAAAGCGGATAAAGTGTCACTAGAAGCCTTCCTAAAAGACAATTTCCTTTTCTTCCGAACTGACTATGCGAATGTAGACGAGATATGGCTCAAATTCAAAGATATAGTAGCAACAGCAATTGAGATATTCATACCTCATAAATTGGTAAGAGATGGAACGGATCCTTCGTGGTACACAAAAAAGGTCCGAACGCTGTTGCAGAGGCAACGGAAAAAGCATGCGAAGTTCAGAAGAACGCGAAATCCCGAAGATGGGCTAAAATTTACAGACGCGCGAAATTTGGCACGTACTTCGATGCGAGATGCCTTTAATAGGTTCCACAACGAAACATTGTCTCGAAATTTGGTAGAAAATCCGAAGAAATTCTGGTCGTATGTAAAGTACACAAGCGGCAAGAAGCAGTCAATACCTTCGCTGCGCAATGCCGATGGTACTGTTACCGATGACTGTGCCGCTAAAGCGGAGTTATTGAACGCAGTTTTCCGAAATTCCTTCACCAGGGAAGACGAATGGAATATTCCAGAATTTGAAACACGAACATCTGCTAGCATGAGTTTCTTAGAAGTAGATACCTTAGGGGTTGCGAAGCAACTCAAATCGCTTGATACGGGCAAGTCTTCAGGTCCAGATTGTATACCGATTAGGTTCCTTTCAGATTACGCTGAAACTATAGCTCCCTACTTAGCACTCATATACAATCGCTCGCTCACCGATAGATCTGTACCTACAGATTGGAAAATTGCGCAGGTCGCACCAGTGTTCAAGAAGGGTAGTAGGAGTAATCCATTTAACTACAGACCTATATCATTGACGTCGGTTTGCAGTAGGGTTTTGGAGCATATACTGTATTCAAACATTATGAATCACCTCGAAGGGAACGATCTATTGACACGTAATCAGCATGGCTTCAGAAAACATCACTCTTGTGCAACGCAGCTAGCTCTTTATTCGCACGAAGTAATGGCCGCTATAGACAGGGGATCTCAAGTTGATTCCGTATTTCTAGATTTCCGGAAAGCTTTTGACACCGTTCCTCACAAGCGACTTCTAATCAAGCTGCGGAGCTATGGGGTATCGTCTCAGTTGTGCGACTGGATTCGTGATTTCCTGTCAGGAAGCTCGCAGTTCGTAGTAATAGACGGCAAATCATCGAGTAAAACTGAAGTGATATCAGGTGTTCCACAGGGAAGCGTCCTGGGACCTCTGCTGTTCCTGTTCTGTATAAATGACCTGGGTGACGATCTGAGCAGTTCTCTTAGATTGTTCGCAGATGATGCTGTAATTTACCGTCTAGTAAGGTCATCCGAGGACCAGTATCAGTTGCAAAGCGATTTAGAAAAGATTGCTGTATGGTGTGTCAGGTGGCAGTTGACGCTAAATAACGAAAAGTGTGAGATGATCCACATGAGTTCCAAAAGAAATCCGTTGGAATTCGATTACTCGATAAATAGTACAATTCTCAAGGCTGTCAATTCAACTAAGTACCTGGGTGTTAAAATTACGAACGACTTCAGTTGGAAGGACCACATAGATAATATTGTCGGAAAGGCGAGCCAAAGGTTGCGTTTCATTGGCAGGACACGTAGAAGATGCAACAAGTCCACTAAAGAGACAGCTTACTCTACACTCGTTCGTCCTCTGTTAGAATATTGCTGCGCGGTGTGGGATCCTTACCAGGTGGGATTGACGGAGGACATCGAAAGGGTGCAAAAAAGGGCAGCTCGTTTTGTATTATTACGTTATAGGGGAGAGAGTGTGGCAGATATGATACACGAGTTGGGATGGAAGTCATTACAGCATAGACGTTTTTCGTCGCGGCGAGACCTTTTTACGAAATTTCAGTCACCAACTTTCTCTTCCGAATGCGAAAATATTTTGTTGAGCCGAACCTACATAGGTAGGAATGATCATCAAAATAAAATAAGAGAAATCAGAGCTCGAACAGAAAGGTATAGGTGTTCGTTTTTCCCGCTCGCTGTTCGGGAGTGGAATAGTAGTGAGATAGTATGATTGTGGTTCGATGAACCCTCTGCCAAGCACTTAAATGTGAATTGCAGAGTAGTCATGTAGATGTAGATGTACTACAACCGGGACTGGTGTGAACGTAGCGAAACTTCTGTGCCCAGTGATATGGTTGACCGAACCACAGTCGGCCGCTTCAAGCGAACCCGCAACAACGCTGGTTGTGCAGACACTCCATGGTGCTCCGCACGTCTTGCTGCAAACAGGCCCACACCCTGACCCAAGGAACGTGACGTGGCTTCACCATCCTCCATGACAGAGCCAATAATGTGTCTGCCTTTTCGGATACCAGTCGCAATGGGGCGCCGAGGATTCCATACTCGTCTGATAGTCGTAGGATCCCAACCAGCGTCAGTAGCAATGTCGTCTAACGATAAATTCCAGTCTAACATAGGCCACAGTGCTGCCGCTGTCCAATTCCAGAACGTGCCGGTAGATGTTTCTCCTTCTTACACTAGTCGTAACACGATCTACTCACAAGTAACCAAGTCAGATTTGATTTTTCAATAGGAAACTCGTTGTGATATGTGATGTAATAAGCCATGAAAATAGTACGGAACCAGTTCAAAATTTTTCGCAATCAAAAAATTCACAGAAAACGAGATTAATGACAGAAGGTTCTGGAATAGTATCGAACACAGATAGCTTTACAGCTACGACGAAGTAAGTTAGTTTTACGGGAAATGTTAGGGGCGAGAAGAATTTCGAACCAGTTAATATGGAGCAGATGATGAGTGCAATATTAAATTTGGGATCACAATTAGGATCTCAATTAAAAAGAGAGATGGGAACAATGGAAACACGGTTAGACTCACGAATAGGGACATATTTTAAAAACATGAAAGATGAATTAAAGAAAGAAATTAGAGAAGAAATATAACCGATTTTTAATGCTCACAACAACAGATTAATTTCAATAGAAATTAGACAAAAGATACAGGATAGAGAACAGGAAGAAAAAGATCGCGTGATAGTACAAAAATTTTCAGAGTTAAATCTTCAACGTGCACACGATAAGGAAGAAATATTTGAAAGAATCGAGGAATCCGTACCAAATGACAGAATAAATAACCTAACACAAAAATATGAGCAGTTAACTGCTAAATGTGTCAATACTGAAACCCGAGTCGCGAAACTTACGGAAGACGTAAATAAACTGAAAGAGCAAATAGGTGACTTATCGGAAAGAGTTGAGGAGATTTCAGATAAATTGACAAATCTTAGTTTAAATGGGGACAGAGATTCAGATGATACAGCTCCATTGCCATCTGCAGAAACAGAAGAGTACCAGAATATAAATAAACGTGTTGAAAATCAGGGAAAATTTAATGAACGCGTTAAAAGGGAATTTGAGGCGTAACGAAAGCAAGTTAAACAAATTGAAAGCGAAATCGTAGGAAAAGACAGTAGAAGAAATTTGGAATCACCGATAGCAGCGGGTTTTGAAGAAAATAATTTACCTAATTTACGAGATGCAACAAGAGAGCGCCAGGCGCGCGAACTTGACAATAATCGACATTCGGACTGGGACAGACGCGGTAGGTCTTTGTCGAAAACTTTGACTAGAAACACTTCTTAACTGTTCGGAAATTTAAGATCTTTCGCAATTCTAAGAATGACATACATCCATGTTCATGGTTAGATCAATTTATGTACGCACTTCCACCAAATTGGCCACTAAGTCACAAACTGGAATTTATGTGTGGATATTTAGAAAACGTACCGGCGACGCGCATGCGCGCACTTATTAGAGATTTTAATAATTTAAAGATTTTTATCACGCATTTTTATCGGCATATTGGTCCGAAAACACGCAAGAGAGAGTCAAACATTGTATTATTATGCAGCGTAATTTTAAACAGTCTGAGTTCCGCACGCCGGGATAATACTTTGAAGACATGATTCGAAAGAATCAATTCCTTTCCAATCCTTATAGCCCGACTGAATTAATTCGCATTTGTTTAACTAAGCTGGCACAATCGATAAGACACATTGCTTTAGCCGGAAGATGTAAAGACGACATTGAAACTTTTAAGACTTTGCTACAAGAACTTGAGTATGACAACGACGACGGAGCTTCTTGTAATTTTTTCAGTAACGGTAATCACAATACATTTTCAGCGAAAAGGGATAATGATCTGAACGGACGTTATAGCGGTAATTTTGAAAATGACAGACGAAACAGACAGGACAATAGATACCAGCCTTATGACAAAGCGATTAGACAGTATTACTTAGTTCGCAATGATATTCTTTTTAAACGAAAATCGGTTGACAACTCTGTTTGGTTAGTTTGCATTCCTGATGAGTAGGTTAATAAATTAATTTGATATACACATTTCAGTTATGCACACTTTGGTCCCAGAAAATGCTTTCATAAATTACGAGAAAATTGCTACTTCAGTAATGTGGAAAAACGTATTCGATTTGTTCTTGCCAAATGCAAATTATGTCAAAAGGCTAAGCCGCCAACTATTTCTCACAGAACACCGTTGTTTCCTAACATTCCAGCGAAATTAAAGGAGATGGCTGCAGACGATTTGTTCGGTCAAATCTTTCGTTCTACTAATGGTTTTTCGTACATTTTGGTAGCAGTGGAATTGACATCAAAATATGTGTATTTTACACCTTTACGCAAAGCACAAGCTCGTTCAGCATCTAACGCTTTCATCAAACGTTCTCTTAAAGAAGTGGGTGATGTTGATAAAGTTATATCAGATAATGGATCACAGTCTCGCTCTAAAATTTGGCTTCGTAATCTACGGTGTCGTACGATTAAACTAATTTTCATACATCATATATCGAACGTTAAAATTTTTGTGGAATGACATACTTTTGAGAAATTAACAGTTACACGTAAACACGCAGAGAATACAATCATACCGCGCCGTGTTTTGGCGACGGCACATATTCAAAGCGACAGTCAGTCTGCGCGCCGCGCAAGGCAGTCGTTGACCGCAAACAATTACTTCCTACGTCACGCGTACCTACAGCTGATCGAGCGCTCAGTGCGAATGCACTGACAGCCCTAAACAAATACACAGTCTAATTTCTCCGATTAAATTCAATTTAAAGCTATAGTGACTTGATAAATTATGTTATTAACGTTCAGTTTTTTTCAGGATAAAGTTGTATAAAATATTTAAGAACTTCAGGCAAATTCTGTGTGTGTCCGACGTTAAGAGGACTTGCTATCGAGAAAATTTCAGGAAGAATGTAATTTCGAAGAAGAAAGTAATAAACTAAAAAGGTAACTATTAATTGAGTTTATTTTTCAGGTAACATATTTCTACTTAGGCATGTACTTTATACGTAATTTGCTGCTCGCGATTACGTGATTTATACTTGTGTTAACTGATTTTGACAATGATTGATTAATGAACAGGGTTGTTACTTATGGATATTATGCATCGTTGGCTGCTCTGCTTTTTCACTGATGTTATATTTTTTTATTATGTGACTGCTGTGCTTATTTATTTAAATTATAATTGTCACCTGATTAGTTGTGCTGATATGGTTATGTATGTAAGTCATACTGTGTGATTTATCTGCTTGCGCCTTCATGTTTACTTATTAAGACTACATATGAACATTTATTTGCTTATGCTGATATGATGCTAATGACCTGTTTATTATGTAAGATTTGCGTATGGATTGCATATTTACACATTTCTGTTTTGTTGTCATAACTACTCTTTAATTTGTTATATAGAAATGCTGATATACTGTGTATGACATCCACTTGCTGACATTCTGTTCTCTACTGATATATTTACTCGCTATACATGTTTTGCTTATGCTCAGTGCTTTATATTTTAAGATAAGAAAATAAACTGCTATAATTCTACGAACGACATTGGTGCAAGAAACTTCATTGAAGTCACATGAGCTGGAGGTTTAATGGAAGCTGTATAAATTTATGCAAATAGAAAGGAAGCTAACGACATGAAATACCAGCACTAGGTTTAGACCATTGACAGTTATTACAGTGCATTCTTCGTGAGCAATTGATGTAGCAAGTGACACTTGACACACACACACACACACACACACACACACACAAAAAAAAAAATACTCCACATGTTTGCTTCTGTTTTACCATGATTCTTGAAGTGGTGTACACACTGTGAAATGTTATGATTTATTCATTCAAAGTCTTATGTGATCATTCACACTCTGTACTCTTTCCTACTTACTGAAAGTCATTCAAACTAAAGGCTGTTAGAGGTCATGTATGCATTTCTTTTATTTACTGATGGACAAGGTAACCAAAATGTATTTAATAATTCATAATGAGTAGAAGATTTGGGTCAGGTGGATTACACAGAGGTTGTGTGTGGACATTGTGTCTTCGGATTGTATAGGACGATGAATTGAAGTTTGCACTAGGATTTTATCTCTACTTGTTCGGGGAGACTGACTAGAGGAAAGAGTTGTTACGGAAGTGAAATGATATTGGTGATAAGGTTTATATGTATCGACGTATTGAAGAGGTATTATTGAGGTATTGAGATTATGTGATGTTGATGATTATTGGAGTTTTGGTGGACAAGAGGTAAGGTAAATGATACTGGTGATAAGGTTTATATGTATCGACGTTTTGAAGAGGTACTATTGAGGTATTGAGATTGTGTGATGTTCATGATTATTGGAGTTTTGGTGAACAAGAGGTAAGGTAAATGGTATTGGTGATAAGGTTTATATGTATCGACGTATTGAAGAGGTATTATTGAGGTACTGAGATTATGTGATGTTGATGATTATTGGAGTTTTGGTTGATAAGAGGCAAAGTAAGTGAGGAGCATATTTTTTTGTTGGTTTATATGGAACAAGAAGGATGAAGATGGCAGACTAGAAAACTCAAGTGGAGGGAAGATAGTCTACACACACACTTTGTTAAATCAATAAGCAGTATATACTTTTTTTTGGAGAGAGGAAGTATTTGCACATCTTGGCACACTGACAGTTGTTCAGCAACTGTACATTTGATTTGGCTTGGCAAACATTGGTCTTGACATGATGACTATGACGTTGACTAACTATTACTGACTGTTATACACTGTTGCCAGTACTATTTGATACACATGTTGAACATCAAATTTTGACAGAATTGCATTTACACAGTTAACACTATTCAATTACAAAGATGAGTGAGTGTGTTTTGTGTGTATTCCTTTCCTAATCCCAAATAATTGGTACCGACCTACCTCCTAAATATTATTTTGTTGTGGCTTGCACTGACACCCATAAGTATTATAGGTTTACTGATATTTGTGTATTTGTAATAGTTAATATGACAATTATCTGATATCATTTGTGTGTTTGTTATAATTTGTATGATTAGTGTAAGAGCATTGATAATATTTTTTAAAAGCAATTGTGTGTGCATTCAAAGTGTTGTTCATATCTGCACATGTTCAACATTGAAGGGTGCCACTTTGAAATGTTTAATTTCTGCTGATGAACTCTGATGAACTGTTTAATTATTGATAGTGAATATTATGGACTGTTACCTGCAGTTGTTCAACATTGCTGGGTGCCACTGTTGGAAATGCTCCACCAGTGATGAGGTGTCACTTGTTGGTGTCTGCACTTGTTCAACATTGCTGAGTACCATTGTTGGAACTTCTTCTACTCAGATAATGTCACTTATTGCTTTCTGCACCTGTTCAACATTACTGGGTGGCACTGATGCAACTGCTTCTACTGAAATGATGTCACTTGTTGCTGCCTGCACCTGTTCAACATTACTTGGTGCCACTGATGGAACTGCTTCTACTGAGATAATGTCACTTGTTGCTGTCTGCACCCGTCAACATTGCGGGGTGCCACTGATGGAAGTGCTTCTACTGATATAATGTTACTTGTTGCTGTCTGCCCCTGTCAACATTGCTGGGTGCCACTGATGGAACTGCTACTACTGAGATAATGTCACTTCTTGGTGTCTGCACCTGCTCGCCATTGCTGAGTGCCACTGTTGGAGCTGTTTAAATACTGCTGATGAAATGTTATGGGACTGCTATTTGCACCTGTTGACCATTGCCGGCTGCTACTGTTGCAACTGTCAACTACTCTGACGAGTGCTACTTGTTTATTGAACTATTGAAAAGATTTTATATGTATTTACTGGTTATGAAATGTTATGAGATTCTTATCTGCACCTATTCTTCATTGCTGGTGCCATTGATTGAATTGTTTAACCACTCTGACAAATGATACTTGTGTAAACTATTGTGTAAAATCACATGTATGCAAGCATTTGTATTCCTTGCTGTATTTGATATTGGGTGAGTGCAAAGACAAAATTCTTTTAGTTATGTGATATTTAGTTATTAATATCATCTTTTATTTTAGTCTGTATTTTTTGGACGAATTTGGTGGTATTTTCACCACCAACGCTGGCAAAAATACCATCAAATTCTAGCCTGTGGAGGAGGGGCATATGAAAGGTGGCTACACTGAGTCACAGCCCCAGAGATTGCACCAAAGATTATTATTCCGCCGCCTCCACTGGAGCAGTAGTAGTTCAGAGGTTGCCGTGAGCAGTGCTTGTTGAGAGGATGTCGAGAACAGTACTAGTTCAGAGGATGTCGTGTGCAGTTGTTGTTCTGTTGGGCGAGACAGTAGATGCTGTTCGGTTGGTGTAATGTATAGATGGAAGATACTGCAATGATCACAGCGTATTTTTCGTCAATATATATGGAGGTAACAAAAAAAAGAATTCACATTTCCTTAATGACAATGCCTCTTGGTCACAGGTTCAGTCAGCAAAACATCTAGCTTGTGTTCATGTATTAGACTTGTAATTCTGGTTTCTATGTGCAATTATAGTATTTCTGATTTTTCAATTAGTTCATTGTAAATGGTGTTTAAAATATCTTGTCGTATTGAGGAAGAACCGTGCCAGATACATGTACGTTGAATCACACCTCCAAACACAGAACAGTTACGCTTGTGCTTTGTTGTTTCGTAGCTTTTATAGTTGCAGGGGACTTAATTAATCAATTGTGTTAACGGAAATTTCCTTTCATTCTTTTTTTTGTTACTTTATGCAGTCAGATTGCGTACTAATACTAGTCAGGGCCAACCTGTTACAATTATTGGTGTCTGCACTTGCTTGTTAATTAAGCCCCCATGCAATGTTTCCTTACATGTCTGTTCAAAAACAGCTTGGCGGATTCGTAAGAGGCAGTCTCCATTCCCTCGTAAGTGCCGAAGTATCGACCATATGTGGCATGAGCTCTAGTGAACAATATCGACAGCACCTGAGATAGTTCTGCCATATAATAAGAGATGTGACTGGTCTCCCGTTGTACACAAACAAAAACAAAAAAAGGCTCTGAGCACTATGAGACTTAACATCTGGGGTCATAAGTCCCCTAGAACTTAAAACTTCTTAAACCTAACTAACCTGAGGACATAACACACATCCGTGCCCGAGGCAGGATTCGAACCTGCGACCGTAGCAGTAGCGCGGTTCCAGACTGAAGCGCTTAGAACCGCTTGGCCACACCGGACGGCGTACACAAAGCAGGTCAGAGCACTGTTGCACAGGGAACGGAAAAAGCATGCCAAATTTAAAAGAACACGAAGTTCTCATAATTGGCGATTTTTTTGCAGAAGCTCAAATTTAGCGCGGATTTCCATACGAGATACTTTAAATAGTTTCCACAACGAAATTATTTCTCGAAATCTGGGAGAAAATCTAAAGTTATTCTGTTCGTATCTAAAACACACCAGCGGTTAGACACAATGCGCGACAGCAATGATAAACTTATCGATGACAGTGCCACTAAAGCGGAGTTACTAAATTTTCCGAAATCGCTTCACCAATGAAGCCGAATTCGAAACATGAATGGCTACCAACATGAGTAACTTAGAAACAAGTCCGCCCGATTAGCCTTGCGGTCAAACGCACTGCTTTCCGGGAGGGAAGGCATGCCGGTCCCCGACAAGAATCCGCCCGGCGGATTAGTGTCGAGGTCCGGTGTGCCGGCCAGTCTGCTCTGAGCAAAGAAGGGAAGGCAGAATGGTGGAAGGGGTACATAGAGGGTCTATACAAGGGCGATGAACTTGAGAGCAGTATTATAGAGATGGAAGAGGACGTAGATGAAGATGAAATGTAAGATATGGTACTGCGTGAAGAGTTTGAGAGAGCACTGAAAGAGCTAAGTCGATACAAAGCCCTGGGAGTAGACAACATTCCATTAGAACTACGGATAGCCTTGGGAGAGCCAGCCATGACGAAACTCTACCAACTGGTGAGCAAGATGTATGAGACATGCGAACACCATCAGACTTCAAGAAGAATATATAATAATTTCAATCCCAAAGAAAGCAGATGTTGACAGGTGTAAAAATTACCTATCAGTTTAATAAGTCACGGCTGCAAAATACTAACACGAATTCCTTACAGACGAATGGAAAAACTGGTAGAAGATCAGTTGGATTCGGTGGAAATGAAGGAACACGTGTGACAATACTGACCCTACGACTTATCTTAGAAGGTATATTAAGGAAAGGCAAGTCTACGTTTCTAGCATTTGTAGACTTAGAGAAAACTTTTGACAATGTCGACTGAAATATTCTTGAAACTTCCTGGCAGATTACAACTGTGTGCCCGACCGAGGCTCGAACTCGAGCACGTCAGGGTGGGGGGTTAAAAATCGTAGAGGGAGACCAAGAGATGAATACACTAAGTAGATTCAGATGGATGTAGGTTGCAGTAGGTACTTGAAGAAGCTTGCACAGGATACAGTTGCATGGAGAGCTGCATCAAACCAGTATTTGGACTGTAGACCAGAACAGGAACAACATCGACAGAACACTTATAAAATCAACAGGTCTACTAAATAGATTGCTTACACTACGCTTGTTGCTCCCTCTTCTGGAGTACTGGAGCACGTTATGGGATCCGTATGAGATAGGATTCAGAGAGGACATAGAAAAAGTTTAAAGGAGCGCAGCTGGTTTTGCAGTATCGAGAAAATGAGGAAAAAGTGTCACTGAACTGATAAGCGAGTTGGAGTGCGAATTGTTAAAACAAAAACGTTTTATTTCGCGACAAAATCTTTTCAGGAAATTTCAGTCGCTAAATTTAGCCTCTGGATGTAATACTATTTCGTTGGCGGTCACCTACATAGGAAGAAATGACAATCGTCGTAAAATAAGAGAAATCAGAGCTCGCAAGGAAAGATTTAACTGTTCTTTTCCCGTGCGCTGTTCGAGAGTGGTAGGGTAGAGAAACGGTAAAACGGTAGAGAAATTGTGAGAAAATAAAACACCTACAGCTGTCCTTATGATTTTATTTTATTTTGTTGCAACCAGTTTTGCCTCTTCAATGAGCCAAGTTCAGGCCTGTATGCACAAAACAGTAACGATAGCATTAGCACTGTTTTACGCATACAGGCCTGAAGATTTCGGATTGAAGCGACGAAACTGCTTGCCACAAAATAAAATAAAATCACAAGAACGGATGTAGGTTTTTTATCTTCTCACAATAGTAAACGGCTCGTCGTCCCAAAGACCTCCTGATAATAGGACGTACAAAAACTCGGTAGAGAAATACTCTGGAAGTTGTTCGGTGAATCCTCTGTTAGGTACTTGAGTGTGACTTCCAGAGAAGACGTAGATGTAGCAGAGTGCCGATGATGTTACTGCTGTTTGCTTCGTACAGTTGCACTGAAATGCTCTTAATTTGTGTGTGCCAGTTTGACGTTTGTTGCATGGCACCTTCATGGTGCTGTTATTTTAACAGTCAGCAGTAAAGTCCATAGATGATTACGAACAAACGTACTCGCAACTGATCGGACTCCATTCTTGCCCATTATTCCAAACTCTTAAGCATACGATTCCTTTTAAGTATAAAACTGTCCAGTGAGCAAGTGTTTAATTGGACGGCCCCATACGCTAGTGTAGGTTACGATTCTATCTCTCTCGGATCATGATCAAGAAAGGCGTCTATGAGTGACAGTGACTGTTAAAAACGCCATTACTACTTTCACGAAACAGTGGCACTCGGTTCACAGCCATAGGTGTCAAATATAAACACCCGGTCGCCAGGGCCAATCGGGGTCTTTGGTTAATAACTAAGGTAGGTAATATGGTTTCCTCCGGCTTTCAGCAGAATAGCTCGATGGATGCGAGGAAGACGGGGTGGTTGCTCGCCGACGGGCGGCAGCCGAAGCGGCCTGCCGCCGCCCCCCGACCCTATTAGGCGGACCTCACGCGCAAAAAGCGAAAATCCGATTGCCGGCTTCCCTCCGCACGGCGTGCGCACAAAAAGGAGGGCAGAGTGCGGCGGGCGAAAGCGGTTTTCATTGGCGGCAGGGGCAGACTGAAAGTGGGGAGGGTGGGAAATGGGGGACGGGGAAGGGGTGGAGAGGTCGGATATAAAGTGGGGAGGGTAAGCTGCGGATCACCAATAGATACAAAGTTGTCAGCTGGACGGCGAGAGGTAGAAAGGAGAGACTAAAAAAATGAAAAAGCCGAGTCTTCAGGTCGCCGCCGCCCGCTGCGCTATAAAATACAGCCAGCAGGCCGGCTGGCAGAGGCAGCGGATGCGCGCGGACGCGTTTGCTAACCTCTCATACAGCGCGGACGCTCCGCGCCCCGGTGGCAATCAGCGTTCCTTTCCGCTCCCTGCCGTCAGGTTGCGGCGTCTCGCGCTGTCCCACAAGGACGGTAACGACGTGACTCACGTAACATCTTAAGGGTGAATACGGCGGCGGCGGCAATAGAAACAATTAACTCCGCGGACGTGGCAATGAGAGAGGGAGTTCAAATACAGGGTGTTTCAACAAGGACTTTAAAAGTCATTTTATTTTATTGAAAGAAGATGAAGTTTTTTTACCTTAAACTAAACATGTTGTATGTTGCTTCCGTTGGTTATCCTGCACACATCCCATTGGAAGTCAACTTCTTCCCAAATTAGCCGTAGTATTGTAGGTGTAACTTGCTCAGAGGCAGCCAAAATTCTTGCTTTCAGTTCAAATACAGAAGCGACCATGTAACTGGAGCATCACGTCCAATCCATCGACCTGGAAAGCGGTCACTGAGAAAATCCCGGACGTCAGCCACGTAGTGGGGAGGTGCACCTTCTTGCATGAAGTAAACATTTCCTTCTTGGTCATCCTCATCGATCTGTGGTATCATTTTGTTCTTGCTCATTGCACAAAAAACTATTCAGTTTAGGCCTATGTTGCAATGTTTGATGTGGATTTTCACTGCCAAAAATTCTACAGTTTGTGTTTTGACTTCGACACTTAAGTGAAAAGTGGGAATTTTTTGGCTTCTTTCCAGGTCTAAAAACAGTTCGTTGCAAATATTATTGATTTTACTTACGATATTTTGTGTTCGATTTTCGCTGAAACCAGGAAACGCCTTCTGCTTACATGTTTTTGAAGTGTTCTCTCGTCTGGAACTACTGTGGCCGGCCTAATTTCACATTACATTGCAGAAATACACATTTCCTGATGTGAAACACCATGTATTATAGCATACCAGTACTGTTTGTTTGGAGACTCGTAGCTAAACATGTCTGTTTTTGTGTGAGTAGTTTTTGCAAGTTAGCCACTAGTTTTGGAATCCCCTTCATCTAAAAATGTTCACATCCTCTCTGATTTGTAGCATGTGTATAATGTCTTTTAATTATGTTATTGCGTAATTATTTAATGTGTAAGTAAAATGAAGGAGTAGTGACGGAGTAGAAAAATATAAATGGCAAGGATTCAGGAGAGGGGGGGGTAATATGAGTGAACAGTGAATGCAAGAGAGAGAGAGAGAGAATGGTGAGTGGGAGAGGAAAACGTTTTTTCCATTATGTGGCCTTTTCAGTGATTTTATGTAGTGCCTAGTTCCCATTATATATCTGGTCACTGAGTAGCTGTTAGTCATTTGTGAATGTGGAGGTGCGACGTTTAAGCGATCATATCTTTTTCTGTTGCGCTTGGCCTATAATATCCCTGTTTAAGTTGGCCAGAAAATGTTGAGTAGTTTGTTCTGAGTTTCCAAACTCTGATGCGCTTTTTATATTTTGTGTCACATGTCCTACCAG
Organism: Schistocerca gregaria; assembly: GCF_023897955.1. Classification (NCBI taxonomy): domain Eukaryota; kingdom Metazoa; phylum Arthropoda; class Insecta; order Orthoptera; family Acrididae; genus Schistocerca; species Schistocerca gregaria. Next base: position 796,566,146 of record NC_064921.1, on the reverse strand, counting down.
TCATCCCGATGTAGATTTCGTCACGGTCCCTGAAACTGAGGTATGGTGAATGTTAAGAGGTTTCTTAAGTATCACGTTTATTATCGTTACGTATGAATACCTCAACTAAAATCTTAATTACATTCAACAAATTCTATGTCTCGGCTATGATTTGAGAATGATTTTTTCGTCCATAACGGCATTAACAGGACGGCGACTTTTGATCAATACAAATGAAACAGTTTCTGCGTTAGTCACTTGTTTATTTTGCAACTACGCGTTTCGATGGTTCACACCATTATCTTCCGGTGGAGAATTGTTTGTTTATGTAGCTGGTGATGGTGAAGAGTAAAGACGTCTTTTCACACTCGCAGGCCAAGGGCAGTGTAAGTTATTTTGCCTCTTTTGCTAATGGTAAAAAAATTTTATTTAGAAAAAGCACTTTAGAGGTTAAGAAATGAATTACTGACAGTGAATTGTGCTTTCAGCGATGGTAGAGCTGTAAAAAGTCTGCATACGTCTGCAGACGTATGTCCTCTCCATACATCTGGCAGACCTTTTACAACTCTACCACCACTGTAAGTACAATCCACCGGCAGAAATGAATGATTTTTAACCTTTAAAGTAGTTTCCCTAAATGAACTATTTTTATCACTAGCAAAGTAACCTACACTGCTCTTGGTCTGCGACTGTGAGAAGACGTTTGTACCCTTCAGCAACACCAGCCACGTACATAAGACGGCAGTTTTTTTTTTTTTTTTTTTTTTACATGTAGGCGATCATATCCACCTGAAGATGATGGTGTGAACCATCGAAATGCACAGTGGCGAAATAAACAGGTGACTGGCACAGGAACTGTTTTATTTGTATGATTTGAGAAGCTCCACTTTCTTCAATACCGATACCGTGTGTGGGAAAAGCCGCCCGGAATTAGCCGAGCGGTCAGGGGCGCTGCAGTCATGGACTGTGCGGCTTGTCCCGGCGGAGGTTCGATTCCTCCCTCGGTCATGGGTGTGTGTGTTTGTCCTTAGGATAATTTAGGTGTGTGTAAGCTTAGGGACTGATGGCCCTAGCAGTTAAGTCCTATAAGATTTCACACACATTTGAACTTTTTTTCTGTGGATAACTAAACGCTCGGGAAATTGTACGCTTTTTTGTTACACGTATCTCCTGTATTCCGACCGTACCGTACGAACGCACTCTACAGACATTCCTCTTCCGAAGGTACCACGCACGTAGCGCGCAAGCGCGTACTGTTGTCCCAAGTAACCACAGACGCTCGATCGTAGATTAGACGTCTGAAAATACGCGGGCGTTTAGGTCCGTAGTGCAACTGAGCACTGATGACCACAAATGGCCGGCCAGTTGTAGGCGCTTCAGTCTGGAACAGCGTGACCGCTACGGTCGCAGGTTCGAATCCTGCCTCGGGCGTGGATGTGTGTGATGTCCTTAGGTTAGTTAGGTTTAATTAGTTCTAAGTTCTAGGCGACTGATGACCTCAGACGTTAAGTCGCATAGTGCTCAGAGCCATTTTTGAGGGCAAATGACAAAAGACGTGTGAGGAGCAGGGTGAGGGGACGTCACGGTGCCGATATCGCCGCAGGCTAGAAGTGCGGTGAGATGTGGGCTATCGTATGGTGCATGCGCGCCGCACGTCCTTCGGGACCGCCCACGGAGCTGCGAAGATCCACCATCTGCGACACCAGAGCCGCCGCCGGCGATCCCGCCAATTAGAGAGGGACGGGCGGGGCGGCAGACACAAGTGGCTTCACGCCCTTTTCGGCGGCGGCCCTCGAGGGCAGAGAGTAGCCATCTGGCAGCTGCCGGCGCCCGCACCCAGAGGCCCCCCGCCGTTCTGTAAAACGCTCCGTTGCAACGCAGCCCCTACACCCGGCCACGGCTAACCGCAGTAGCGAACAACTCGCGCGGCGGCTGGACCAGTGGTGGTGGTGTTCCCACAGCAACCAGGCAACAAGCACGAAATTTACACAGCTCTACATCTTCGAGCAGCCATAAGTATTATGTTGTCCATGGTGAGGTCTACAGACGGACTGTTAAATTTTGCGTAACTTGAAATTTGAAAATAACACGACAGCAAATATGATACTTCAGATTTTCTTGACGATACTTGTAACCTCCCCCTTCCTAATCGGCCTACTGGATTGCGATATAACTGACCGTGATCGCATATGGCCAATGAAATTTTATTGTGAGTAAGGCTATCGTTACCGAAGGAAATAAAGCCGGTTAGTTGCAGAAAAGTGGCACCAGACTCTTCTGAAGGAAGAATCTGGTCAAAACTTATTCTAAATATTGATGATAATTTTGAAATAGGCGGAGTATAGTGGAATTTCTCACGAACCGCACAGGGGGGAGAAAGGGTACCACGTAACATTTACTACAAAAATCACTGATAATACAAATAAGACACTGGTTAGCTAAAAAAGGGATAATTAAACGTTCGCCAGCCCGCTGGGGCAATGAATCTCCAGAATCTTGGGAAAGGTAATGGCAAAAAATAATCACTGGCGTGGCAACAAAAGTTATCACGCTTTTCCACAGCACAGTTGTTTACGAGAAAATAAAAGAATCAGAACTGAGTTTGCAGTTACTTATTCTGAAATACTAAGTTAAATGAAGTTACCGGTTGAATGAATGACTGGCTTAACTTAACCTCTGTTATGCAAGAAAATGAATTAGTAACCTTTGTATAACGTAATGCAAAATTTATAAAAAGGCAAGCAATTTAATTTTGATTATTGAAAGATTGAATTGAATTTACTTTGAGCAAATGAGCAACTTATTTTACTTTTAAAATAACAACAATAAAATACATACCAAGCCAGCACAAGTCACTTGCTAAGCTAAATACAGAATAAATGGAATTGCGCACTTTTAATTTGTGCTGTATCTTAAATTATTAGTTTTGACAGTGAAATTTTACTATACTTTAAGCAGCCTCTGTTTTGCAGGACAGAACAGTTACTGAGAGAGAAAGTTAAAGACTCAAGGTGGTCATTAGAAACCGGCCGGAGTGACCTAGCGGTTCTCGGCGCTACAGTCTGGAACCGCGCTAACGCTACGGACGCAGGTACGAATCCTACCTCGGGCGTGGATCTGTGTGATGTCCTTAGGTTAGTTAGCTTTAAGTAGTTCTAAGTTTTAGGGGACTGAGGACCTCAGAAGTTAAGTCCCATAGTGCTCAGAGCCATTTGAACCATTTGAACAATTTCTAGTAGTTTTTCTTATCAATTCCCATTTCTGCCAGTATGATATGTATAAGTACATGATCGATTGAATCATATGTCTTTTTAAAATCTACCGACTTGCACTGAAGAGCCAAAGAAACTGGTACACCTGCCTAATACCGGGTACAGCCTCTAAATTATAATATTTGTCACTTGATAATCTTGCGATGTTGTAGCTGTGCGGACGGCCAAGAATGTAGCCGACAACAATGCCGAGTTGCCGTTGTTGTTGCTGCTGTTCGATAAAAACCGCGAGTCGTCTCCAGAGTCACGGATAATTGCGGGACAGGCAGTGGTTAGATAGAATAGCAGCTTCCTCCGCCTGTCCACGCCTACCTTGCTCTCAACACTCGCACCTTAACGAATCAGGCGCGTCTACACTGGCGCGAACATAGCTGCACACCGCGTCTGCCGGAGCGTCCAACAAACACTTCCGCACTCTTTCATGACTCGAGCTGCTCAGCTTCCTCTCTGCTCACAACGCGACAGAGACTCTTCATACGCAGAGATAAACGACACACCTACTACCATTTCGTCGTGACTATCGATACATTTAAATAAAGTTCCTTTGGCTGTTATCCAGCAATTTACAATATTTTCATTATACGAGGGTTGTCCAGAAAGTAAATTACGATCGGTAGCGAAATGGAAACCACTGGGAAAATCCGGTAAAGCTTTGCACAGATGTGTTGGGTGGTGTCTCTAGTATGTCCGTCGATCGCTTCGGGTCGCTCTTTTCAGTTTTGAGTGAACAGTGAGCACATAAAGACGCGTAAGGAATACTGTCTCCTACCATGTATGAGGGCCTGGTTAGATTTCGCCTGTGTCATTCAGCCCACATAACACAACTGTCGAGCAGTTCCTTCAAAATGGTTCAAATGGCTCTGAGCACTATCGGACTTAACATCTATGGTCATCAGTCCCCTAGAACTTAGAACTACTTAAACCTAACTAACCTAAGGACATCAGACAACACCCAGCCCTCACGAGGCAGAGAAAATCCCTGACCCCGCCGGGAATCTAACCCGGGAACCCGGGCGTGGGAAGCGAGAACGCTACCGCACGACCACGAGATGCGGGCGATCAGTTCCTTCTTCTTGCCAATTCTCGGCCGCACACTGCAGGGGCAATGCAGACGCTACTGCAGATTTGCGATGAGAAGTGTTTGATCACCCACAATACAGCCCGGAATTGGCTCCCCCTGAGTCTTATCTCTGCTCACAAGAAGAGCTGGCTATGAAGACAAAAATTTTCCACAGACAACGAGCTTCAGACCAATGCAGATAACTGGCCGAAAGCACAGGTGGCTGCTTTCCATGACGAGGGTCTTGGGAAGTTAATACAACACTCGAAGTTGGAGCTGTGACTATGTAGAGAAGTAGGTGGAAGGTGTATCTAGCTGTTGGAAATAAAACGTTTCTGGTTTTCACTGTGGTTTACATTTCGCAACCTATCGGAACTTACTTTCTGGACAACCCTCGTAATTACAATCAATTATATATAGTCAGCAATAAATACACTTTTACATCGATTACTTATTAAATATAGTTTCTGTAATACAGCATAGAGCTTCAGAATCATAAGTACAGTACCATTTATCAACGGATATTAAACGGCAATAATTTTGGATGGTGCAGAAGGTATTTTATCTGCATTTTCGGTATTACACACTGATGGTTTAGAAGTTGTTGGGTTTGCAGCCGAGTTGTCATTTTATCTCTACATGACATTTCGGCAACATGTCTAGTAAGGAATCGAGCGTAGATTTCATTGCTTGCTGTTTGGACAACAAAGAAACGGTGAATGGTGAAATCTGCACGCTCCGCTCTAGCTATGCCAGGCGATATAAAGAAAACCACCCAGAAAGGCTTTTCCAAAACGTATTACAGGTATGTTACAAGTAAGAAGAACGTCATAAGACCTTTACCAAAAACGTCAGTAGTCAAGATTGTTGGTTGCGCCAACAGCAGCTGCGCAATGTCCTCAATACGTTGCAAATGCGAGTCACGGTGAGAGCAATATTCAGTGTAGTCGTGCGTGTATTACGTCGGAGCCAAGTGAATTTGAACGTGGGCGAACTGCTAGTGCTACTATGTCGGGTGCTTCCGTAATCAGAGTAGCCGAGGTGTTTGATGTTTCAAGAGGCATCGAACCGAATATTTATACCGTGCAAACCCATCATCCGCTTAAGTCACAACGCGAACGACACTGTGTGTTGAATGATCGTGACAGACGGTCACTGAAGAGGGTTCTGAAGAAAAATATGAGGACGACAGCTAGAAAAGTCACTTCAGTCATGAATGTCGCACTTGCGTACCCCACCAGCACCAAAACAAAACAAAGAGAGCTCCACGAACAGGGAATTGCAGGGCGAGTTACGAGAGTAATCCCAAGAGTAAGATTTCCTATTTTTTTTGTAAGTACATAGGCCTGTTTATTTCTACAATGGCTTACATCAGTTTTGCGGCTTGAACATTTAGCTATTTTTCGACATAATCGTCATTTCTGTCGATGCATTTTTGTAGAGGCTGTAGCACTTTTTGTATGCCCATTTCATACCAGCTGATCGCCATGCTGTTCAGAAAGTTATGAACGTCTTCTTTCACCTCGTCGTCGGAGATGAATCGCTTTCCGGCCAGATGTTCTTTTAACCTAGGCAACAGGTGATAGTCACTGGGCGCCAAGTCGGGACAATTGGGTGGTGGGTGATTACGTTCCACTGAAACTGTTCCAGGAGAGCAACGGTTTGCCGAGCGATGTGTGGGCGAGCGTTGTCATGGACAATGTGTACGCCCTTGCTCAACATTCCTGTTCTCCGGTTCTGAATTGCCCGTTTGAGTTTTTTCATAGTCTCACAGCACCTCTCAGCGTTAATTGTGGTCCCAGAGATTCAGCTCCTACGACGAGGTGAAAGAAGAGGTTCATAACTTTCTGAACAGCATGGCGGCGAGCTGGCATGACATGGGCATACAAAAACTGCCACAGCGTCTACAAAAATGCATCGACAGAAATGGTGACTATGTCGAAAAATAGCTGAATGTTCAAGCTGTAAACTGATGTAAGCCGTTGTAGAGATAAACAGGCCTAAGTGTTTATAAAAAAATAGGAGACCTTTATTTTGGGATTACCATCGTAGAATTCCAAAGCTACACTCAGTGATGGAAATACCCTTAACGGGAAAACTTGGTGCCCTAGCCACTGAACCTGGAGTGTGTAGCAATCGAAGAAAGTGATCTGGTCGGGTGGGTCTTGTCTCACACTATTTCCAACTTATGGTCAAGTTTACGTCCCAAAAGTGAACACATGGCAGGAGTTCGGTATTGATCTGGGCAGCCATAACGTGGTATTCCATGTGCCGCATGGTTACTCTGTAACGTCACATGACTGCCAAAGATTGTGTGACCATTTGGGCTAATAAGGTTCATCCCAGCGTACAATGTTTGTTCTGTCAATGCTGATGCTGTGTTCCAAGACGGCAGGGTGCCAGTTCACAGAGCTCGCATTGTCCAGGGCTGGTTTCGTGAGCACCAGGATAAATTGTAGCGTCTCTCCTGGAGACCCGAGTCACCAGATCTCCGTATTATGGAGCCTTTGTGGCCTACTTTGGAGAAACGGGTACGTGATCGCTATCCACCTGCTCGTCGTTACCTCAACTTGTCACTATTCAGCTGGAAGAATGGTATAAGATCCCTCGAAAAACATACAGGACCTGTATTTATCCATTGACAGACGGCAAGAAGGTGTTCACAATGCCGACAGGTTTCCTACACCGTATTCGGCGTTTTAATGTGTTGCGTTTTAGAGTTCCCATATTTTTGTCCAACCTCTGTCGAGCAGAGAGATTCAAACGTTTTCCAACACGGTTTGAGCAGTGAGTGCTGAATCTTACGTTGATATTAGGACAAAGCATCTGATCCTATTGATTAAATTATCCACCACATTAATTTAAATTGCTTCTTCCATCATTATGTCCCAGAAATCCCTAACCTTCGCCATGGTATGTGGCATACATCCGATTTTCGGACTCCAACATTATCTTCCACACACTATTCCAAATCTTTTAATTTCCATGTAGGGATCGATATACGTTGGAAGGCATGTCAACGAAGTTTTCTCGCTTTATTCCAAGAAATGGCATCAGCGTATGGAGGTATGCGAATGTGTTTGCTTTGTCATTGGTATTGGTTACCTTTGCGGGCTTTGTGTGGCATGCTCAGTGTGTTGTTCTCAGTACCCGTTCTTCAGTCCTTCTTGGAAATTTGACTCTAGTGTTTCAGTTCATCATCGCGGCTTTCTTCGTCCCGCAGAGCACGTGTTCTGTGCACTACTGTTCTAAGTCCAGAACTTCCCTGTGGTGTGTAGTGATGACTCGTGGCACGCAGATATACGCCGGAATGGGTGGACTCCCTGTAGTCATTGTGTATAGTGACACCAAGTCCATCCTCTCTTTCTTAAGCAAATCGCCAAGAAAATGATTTTTCCCTCTCGATCTATTTCCATCGTGGACGTTATAACTGCATGGTGTAGCGTTACTAAATGTGTTAAGCAATGACTGTTCAGAGAAAAATTCTCTGATAAATCGCGTACAGTAACTAGGCCCAAATATATAATCGTAAATTTAAATCGCTGTTATTCTCTTCACTTTTATTTGCTGGCCCTCCGTGAGATCGTAGGGAAGACAATTATAGTTCTTTTGTGTCGAAATGTTGAGCCGCAGGGAGTGTCATGCTGCAAAAAAGCCTTTTTACACAATTTGTAGAGTAGTGATTACTGTAACAATTATAATTAAGTTGTGTATTGATATAGAACAGATTAATTTGTTGTTTCAAAAACGAACGACCGTTAATATTTGCTATTAATCTGCTTGGGCTGAGATTCTTCCCAGAAACATTAAATAAATAATTTTTTAGACAGAGGAAAGGGAGAGAAAATGGCTGCTTCTGACTGTATTATTTCCTTCCAAAACAATTAAACAGTAATCACGTCAACGTTTAAAGTTCATGTAATTCTTACAGTTGTAATTTATTTGCTCTATGTTTCTCGATGTGACAGGACATTATAAATTACATGTTATAGCCGCATTAATGAGACCACCGCCTAGGTTCGATGTTAACGTACTGATGGCTGCACTAGCAGAGGAGGATATACAGGGTTTTCGGAAATTCCCGTTATAAACTTCCAGCACTTGTAATGGAGAGTGAATACGCAACACAATGAACAAGAACCCATGTCCGTAAACGTCATCAAACGATGCTACAGAGCGTCGAAGAAGTCATAGGCGCTGACGCCTATATAGGAAGTGATTTCGTGATAATGTTACAAATATTCTGGGATGATGGAGACGGGTAATGTACCCTGGTTCGGAAACGAACCAGTCGAAAGTTACGAGAGAAAACAGTTCTGATACCGTTGACAGTGGAATACCTGTACGCTGCCGTTGTTGCTAAGACTCAGGTGCAGGCAACTTTCAGAGGTAGTAGTAGGAACCAAAACAAGGAAAAAATGTCCAGTAAAAAAGTTTACTAGATATTTTTTCCTTGTTTTGGTCCCTACTACCACCTCTGAAAATTGCCTACCGTGCATTCTTAGCAATAACAGTAGGGTACAGGTATTCCACTTTCAGCGCTATCAGAATGGTTTCCTCTCGTAACTTGCGACTCGTTTTCCGAACCTGTGTGCCCTTCCTTAAATTGATACATTTATCCGTCTCCAACAGCCTAGAAAGTTTGTAACATCATCACGGAATCACACTGTATATAAATACGTCTACAGGTGAAGGCGCCTATAACTTCGACGCTCTGCAGCATCCATAGATGATGTTTCCAAACATGGGTTCCTATTCAAAATATTATGCACTCACCCCCCTCTAGAAGTCCCAGAAGTTTGTAACGGGAATTTCCGAACACCCTTTACAACGGGTGTCGGTGTGTGGGGGCGGAATGGGGGGAGGGGGGAGGAGGGGGGACGCAGAAAAGGATGCAGCCGTTATCGTAATGCAGAAACGGAGCGGTTTATCTGACGACAAAAAAGAGCATCATCATGGTCTTTCGCGGCAGTTTGTGAACGTCGTGTGCCTCCGCGGTTACAGAATATCGTGCATGGCAAAACGGTGTTATTCAAAACCGGCACTGAGGCAACTGTGATGTACCACGGGCCAACCTAACCTAACCTAACGTAACCTGATCAGCTGACTACGCAGTAGAACCATTGTAAGTAGGCTGTATAGGTTTTTTTTATTGGTAACGCCGCCGCCACATAGCACTCTGTATAAAAATCACTGGCTGTGCCGTGTGCAGTCTGTGGCTGGTTTGCATTGTTGTCTGCCATTGTAGTGTTGGGCAGCTGTAGCTGGATGCTAAGAGCGCGTAGCGTTGCGCAGTTGGAGGTGAGCCGCCAGCAGTGATGGACGTGGGGAGAGAGATGGCGGAGTTTTGTAATTTGTAAGACTGGATGTCATGAACTATCATATATATTTTGACTATTAAGGTAAATACACCGTTTGTTCTCTATTAAAATCTTTCATTTGCTAACTATACCTATCAGTAGTTAGTGCCTTCCGTAGTTAGACTCTTTTATTTAGCTGGCAGTAGTGGTGCTCGCTGTATTGCAGTAGTTCGAGTAACGAAGATTTTTTGTGAGGTAAGTGATTTGTGAAAGGTATAGGTTAATGTTAGTCAGGGCCATTCTTTTGTAGGGATTATTGAAAGTGAGATTGCGTTCCGCTAAAAATATTGTGTGTCAGTTTAAGCACAGTCTTGTACAAATTTTTCAAAGGGACGTTTCATATGTCGACCCTTAGCCAAGGATACCTCACTGGAATCTTCTGATTTTTTTCTTGTAGTTTGTGTAATTAATGTAGATTTTTTTTATTGCTAGCGCGTAATCATAGAGAGAATTTCCTTTGTAGTTGCAGTCTTTCATTGTTGTACAGTAAAATAGTTGTGGCATGCATGTAGTTTTGCACCAAGTATTTCGCAGCTGCGCTTGCAATTAACTAGATATTATTTTCAGTGCTATGTTAATGTGTTCTCTTACTTTTGTTCTTCAAATTGTGTTTTTCTGTGTTGTCGTGTGAAAAATTGTGACAATAATGGCGTGTGAAAAACGTAATACTAGGCTCCAAAGTAAACTGAGAAATGACAGAGAAGACGAAAGCAGTGTGTTAGCGTCACCATGTAATGAATTCACTAACGTTCAACGTAGTAATTTGGTAATAGCGCATAGGGAAATGGAGCGGGCTGCAAATAATGGTGTAGGCAGTGAAACAATTAGTGAACAGGAAAGCGTTATCGATCGATAGGTCGGCAACAGCTCGCCTCAGGATTCCGAAATGACAGGACACAATATTGCAAATACTGTAGATTCAGGTTTTGCGCCCTCGCCGTTTTCTCAAATAAGTCAAGACACATTTTCTGTTTTTCAAACTGCGAATATTGCCGGTGCAAATGCATTGCCGAATAGGACTAAGGAACATGTTTCAGACACCAGTGCATTGTTATTACAATTAATGCAACAAATGGGACAAAAGCTTCAAATGTTAGACACAATGGAACAAAATCTTCAAAAGTTAGACACAATGGAACAAAATCTTCAAAAGTTAGACACAATGGAACAAAATTAGAGACAAACACAGCAACAGTTGGACACAATGGAACAAAATCAGAGACAAACACAGCAACAGTTGGACACAATGGAACATAATCTTCGGAAGTTAGACACCACACTTGAACAAACACGTGAAGATTTAACTACTGAGTTACATAACATTGAATCGAAATGTCAGAAAATCTGTAATGACGTAAAAACACAAATTTGTGAGCATTTTCAACCTATTTTTTCGCGGCATGAAAACTAATTACAGAATCACGAAGCAGCCATAAAAGAATTGCAAACTGTTGTTCGTGAAAATCACGACACCTCGCCAGCTAAAATGGACTCAGTTGCATCCACCGATTCGGTTACGCAACTTGCAAGAACTCAGGAAAACTTAAAGGACACAGTAGATTCGATTTCAACACAAATGGACACTCTGAAACTTGGTTCAGAAAAACACCCTGAGGAAATGTGTTCACTATCGGAGAAAGTAGCCGAACTTTCGGATCAGTTCACTAATTTATCTACGAAGGTAGATGATAATCTGAATGACACAAAACCGGTAGTCTTTAATGACACAGAAGAGTACGAACAAATTAGGAAATTCAAACAAAGTCTGAATCAAATTAGTACGCAACACCAAAGAGAAATCCGGGAAGTACAAGATCAGCTGTCACAGGTAATACAAGAATTACATATTTCAGAGGACACTCGCACTCCAGTACGGGAAGAGGGACATAGAAATACAGAACAACCACAAAATAATAACACAGGACACTTCGGAAATTATGAAAGAAATTGGCAAGGTACACCGAGTTTTGAGATGGAACCGCCGAAACGACGTAACAATGACCGACATGCGACTCGCCAACATGATGATTTTGACTGTAAGCTGTTCATTACTACACGTAAATTCAAAACATTTAAAAATTCTGACAACGACATTCATCCACAAGCATGGCTTCATCAATTCTTTCATTCCCCCCCCCCCCCCCCCCCCAACTGGTCACTAGAGCACAGATTAGAATTTATGTGTGGCTATTTAGAGAATGAACTAGCTGTAAGAATGCGATCGGTCATTCACGATTGCCACAGTGAAGGAGAATTTTACCACGCCTTCCTCTCAGCATATTGGTCTCAAGCCACACAAGACCGAGTAAAACATGGCATCATAATGATGAAAAATTTCGAACAATCTGAATTTTCAAGTCTTGTGAAATATTTTGAAGACATGTTACATAAGAATAAATATCTTTCAAACCCATACAGCCCCACAGAACTCATCCACATTTGCTTAATGAAATTGCCTGAACATTTACGACATATTATTTTGGCAGGACGTTGCAAAGACAACATTGAAGCTTTTCAGGGACTCTTACAAGAATTAGAAATTGACACTGACAATCGCGGAACGCGAAAACAGGAACACAACAATTACAGGTCACATCCGTCGCAATTCCGCGATGAAAGAAATAATAACTGGACACGACACGGCTATTCTTACAACGCAAATCGTGACCAAAACAGACACCACCCGTATGACAACCGTTGGCAGGTTAGTAATAATTACAGAGAAAGATCGCATTTCCGTAGTAATGAATATGACAGAGACAATCATTGAAACATACAATATGGCAACCAGAACTATTATCATCACGGGAGACGGAATAACTTCAAACGCAACGGTCCAGCGCGCAGTTACGATTCAGAGAGAAATTCTCGACCGCGTGACCGACAAGAAAGAAACTATGGAATCTACCGACATGACGACAGACGATATGATCGTAACGACAGACCTGAATTGCATCAGAACTGGCGGGATTTAAACAGGGCAGGGCCCTCTCGGCAAGGTGAATTTGTAGAAGTTAGGTCTCCTAATTCCAATAACGGCGCGCGCCAACAAAGAGACAGACAATGACTCGCACCGCAGGCAGCCACGTGCGCCGGCTGGCTTAGTGAAAAATAACATAGACGCTAACCTTGACAAAAGTTCCTGTATTCTTTACCGACGTACACCGCATGATAATTGCGTTCAAATTGAAACTTTTAGTACTACAAAGAGTAATGGTTTACACCACATTTCACAAATAAAATCGTTTATTGAAAGATATTCTGCTTTTTAACTTTGTCTTTGCCATAAAACATTTCACTTCACATTTTCAGTATGCTTTGTCACACTGACAAACTGTTAACATGCAACAATGTTTTGAAGTTAACTATCCAGTGTAGAACCTAGGGAATATTTTTAAACAGAAATTACGAATGCATGGTTATAGTGGACAGACGACACATTGTTGTTATTTGTACATTCTTGCTTGTTAGTTGCACGATTGCGTAACGACTATAAGGCTTACATACTTAGAACATATACTGCTAATGAGATTTTAATGCAACATTTTGGTTTACTTGAAAATACAATCTGGAAGTACTTTCTGAGAGATACCAGATGACACAGTTGTTAGTTTATGTGACAGCTACACGATTTTATCACGACGCTACTAATGAGTGACAATTTACAATGTTGCTTTTGCAGTTTATCTGTTTTATATCTGAACAGTTTTCCTGAATTTTTCTGGAAAGTAAAACATGTTTTAGTAGTAACTTTGTGGTATAGCTACAATGAGACAGCCTTTTCTGTAGCAGAACAATACGTTACAGCATAGTACTTACTTCATCACGGCAATAAGCGTAATAACTAAGATATCTATACGCAAAGCATTTCAATTTCGGTTGTCATGAGGTAAGTACATTGACTACTGCAGAACTTAGCTTTCGGAGGACAATAACTACGACACTTCCACAGAGATTGTCTTACAGCAAGACGCACATTTAGCGCTACAGGACACGCATTAAACTATTTATTTTTCAATATATTTGAATTACAAAGAAAGTTTTCCGTGATACATTTCATTCCATTGCTGTAATCTGTAACACCTGAGGATATAATTACATTAATCCTCAGGGGGATACACGCTTACTTTGTGTACCATGTGTTTGGCAAGCACAAGGAGCCCTAGCTAATATGGTATTTGCTTATACAACTTTACACATCGGTACCATATTTGTCTAACACATAAATTACACAGCTATCTGATCATTTAACTGAGAGAAACAAACATTTATTATACTACAACAGTGACAGATGTTTACGTAATTACACAGTTGGATAACTTCACACTTACGAAATTGTATTTTGTCTGTACTTTGTGAACTGTTCGTATTTTTTCAGAACCATTGTGATACTATGAGAGCTATGAATGATGTATTTGATATGGGATCATGATTTTTAAAGTACGTTTGAGGTAGATGACACTTTTGACATGAGCAGAGATTTTTTTTTTTTTAGGTTTTGAAATTATTGGAGGAAGCTACGACGATTTTGAGAATTTGACTGAGGTGTTATGATGTTATTATTACGATGACTATGTGTATTATGCTGTTGTGGTATGATTATGATCAATAAGCTGATGCTATATGAGTTATTTGATTATGCTACTTATCTGTTATGATGGAATATTGAAGAAGTGTCGACGAATAAGGTAAGAAATAATGAGTAGAGGTCAGGGACTCTGGTTTGTGAAAAAGTATGTTGGAAACCGAGAATCGTACTTTAAGAGTTATGAAATGTGTGTATATGCGTGAATGTATCACTATGCTGGCGAAAATTTTTTGGACACTATTCTATTTAAAGGATTTTGTTTATACATATTTGTAACGCAAATTCTTGACCTGTGAATTTTTTTTTATATGAGACTGTCACTGTAGCGGAAACTACTGTCGTAAATATTTCGATAAGACAGTTAAGTGACCACCTGCACGTAATGCGTCGTGGGCACCCAGCTGCGTGACAACCACCTGACAAAAGAAAGCCATTAGTGTGTGCCTGTCAGAGGCACAGGTGGAAAAAAAAGGCCATTATCCTCGCTATTGACATTCCTTTGTAGAAAGCACCACAAATACAACATGCTCATTACTGAGAAAGATACTTACATCTGACTCCTGATTATAACAAACGTCTTTCTACGAAAGTTGAGAGAATTTGTACTAACTTATGAAATATCACATGACTATTGAATGATATTTTTATGCTTTGTCCATAGTTGCTTATTTCATTTGATATCTGTTTTCCAGCTGTGTTGCAGCATTGGTTTTATAAAATTAAATGCATTTGCTGATGTGAACACTTTCTGTCGACAGATCTATTAAATAATTATTTTATGATCCACATTCTTCGAAAAAGGAGCTCTTGGAATGGAAAGAGCAATAAGAAGCGACTAATAACAGTAACTGTATATATAATTTTCTTTTCAAGTACTTGGTAATATGTTGTGGCATTAGTTTTTGTGGTGCACCACTTTAATTGCATAGACATTAAGATGTGAATAGACATTGTCCTTATCTGCATTGTTGTCTTTAGTGTAACATTTTTTCTGCTTGAGCTTTGTCATGTTTAGGTATAAGTTATAGCATTTGCTGCGGCTGTTTGCCATTCATAGTGCTACTGAATGTCACTTTGTATTACTAGGTTAAGCCAGTTTTATTACTGATTTATTTTCCTTGTTTGCTGCGCATTGCCTTACATTAGTTGTAATATTGCTGCCTTTTTTGCCAATTTCCATTTTTTTATCATTGCTTTCTGTGTAAATTGTTTTGAGCTGCTGCATTGCCTCGTCCCTTAGTTAAGCATCTGAGCTCAGTAGATTTAAGTTAGCTTCAGAGGGGGTAACCTATATAAGAGAACGAGTTGTGATGAATTTTAAGAACTGTACTGAGAGGTTATATGAGAAAAGTACAGAAAGCGGGTATAGATAGGACTTTTTGGAAATAATGAAGAACGAAGGGAGATCCCCAAGAAGTAAAGAAAGTTATGTTTGCAAAATACTGCACTAAAACAAACCCTACCATTTCCTTGTGTTATACCACTATGTGTTTGTGTACCCTTGTGTATTTATGTTCTTCCTGTCTTTATATGTTCATCTGATAAGACTTATGTTGTAGAATTTTCTAATATTCAGGTACATTCACTATGATGAGGAATACTGTTATCCTCAAATATAATTTGCATTAATAATATGTCGTTTTCTTTGTAAATATGTTTAGAAATTATTTATTCTGTTCTGTTTTAATGCTCCTGTGTGAAGTTATTGTTTCAAAAGTTATTCTGATCTTTTATGTATGTACTTATGTCATAATTTTTGTAACACTGATGTATTTGCTATTTCGATTCTTTTGTAAAGCCTGTACTACTGCAAATGTTATCTGTATTGTTATGTTCTTTAAAGATGTATTTTGTACCTTTGTTATTGTATTCTCATGTTGTTGTTGTTGTTGTTGTCTTCAGTCCTGAGACTGGTTTGATGCAGCTCTCCATGCTACTCTATCCTGTGCAAGCTGCTTCATCTCCCAGTACCTACTGCAACCTACATCCTTCTGAATCTGCTTAGTGTACTCATCTCTCGGTCTCCCTCTACGATTTTTACCCTCCACGCTGCCCTCCAATGCTAAATTTGTGATCCCTTGATGCCTCAAAACATGTCCTCCCAACAGATCCCTTGTTCTAGTCAAGTTGTGCCACAAACTTCTCTTCTCCCCAATCCTATTCAATACCTCCTCATTAGTTACGTGATCTATCCACCTTATCTTCAGTATTCTTCTGTAGCACCACATTTCGAAAGCTTCTATTCTCTTCTTGTCCAAACTAGTTATCGTCCATGTTTCACTTCCATACATGGCTACACTCCAAACAAATACTTTCAGAAACGACTTCCTGATACATAAATCTATATTCGATGTTAACAAATTTCTCTTCTTCAGAAACGCTTTCCTTGCCATTGCCAGTCTACATTTTATATCCTCTCTACTTCGACCATCATCAGTTATTTTACTTCCTAAATAGCAAAACTCCTTTACTACTTTAAGTGTCTCATTTCCTAACCTAATTCCCTCAGCATCACCCGATTTAATTTGACTACATTCCATTATCCTCGTTTTGCTTTTGTTAATGTTCATCTTATATCCTCCTTTCAAGACACTGTCCATTCCGTTCAACTGCTCTTCCAAGTCCTTTGCCGTCTCTGACAGAATTACAATGTCATCGGCGAACCTCAAAGTTTTTACTTCGTCTCCATGAATTTTAATACCTACTCCAAATTTTTCTTTTGTTTCCTTTACTGCTTGCTCAATATACAGATTGAATAACATCGGGGAGAGGCTACAACCCTGTCTCACTTTCCCAACCACTGCTTCCCTTTCATGCCCCTCGACTCTTATTACTGCCATCTGGTTTCTGTACAAATTATAAATAGCCTTTTGCTCCCTGTATTTTACCCCTGCCACCTTTAGAATTTGAAAAAGAGTATTCCCGTCAACATTGTCAAAAGCTTTCTCTAAGTCTACAAATGCTAGAAACGTAGGTTTGCCTTTTCTTAATCTTTCTTCTAAGATAAGTCGTAAGGTCAGTATTGCCTCATGTGTTCCAACATTTCGACGGAATCCAAACTCATCCTCCCCGAGGTCTGCATCTACCAGTTTTTCCATTCGTCTGTAAAGAATTCGCTTTAGTATTTTGCAGCCGTGGCTTATTAAACTGATAGTTCGGTAATTTTCACATCTGTCAGCACCTGCTTCCTTTGGGATTGGAATTATTATATTCTTCTTGAAGTCTGAGGGTACTTCGCCTGTCTCATACATCTTGCTCACCAGCTGGTAGAGTTTTGTCATGACTGGCTCTCCCAAGGCCGTCAGTAGTTCTAATAGAATGTTGTCTACTCCGGGGGCCTTGTTTCGACTCAGGTCTTTCAGTGCTCTGTCAAACTCTTCACGCAGTATCGTATCTCCCATTTCGTCTTCATCTACATCCTCTTCTATTTCCATAATATTGTCCTCAAGTACATCGCCCTTGTACAAATAAACCTTCTATATACTCCTTCCACCTATCTGCCTTCCCTTCTTTGCTTAGAACTGGGCTGCCATCTGAGCTCTTGATATTCATACACGTGGTTCTCTTCTCTCCAAAGGTCTCTTTAATTTTCCTGTAGGCAGTATCTATCTTACCCCTAGTGAGATAAGCTTCTACATCCTTACATTTGTCCTCTAGCCATCCCTGTTTAGCCATTTTGCACTTCCTGTCGATCTCATTTTTGAGACGTTTGTATTCCTTTTTGCCTGCTTCATTTACTGCATTTTTTTATTTTCTCCTTTCATCAATTAAATTCAATATTTCTTCTGTTACCCAAGGATTTCTAGCAGCCCTCGTCTTTGTACCTACTTTATCCTCTGCTGCCTTCACTACTACATCCCTCAGAGCTACCCATTCTTCTTCTACTGTATTTCTTTCCCCTATTCCTGTCAATTGTTCCCTTATTCTCTCTCTGAAACTCTGTACAACCTCTGGTTCTTTCAGTTTATCCAGGTCCCATCTCCTTAATTTCCCACATTTTTGCAGTTTCTTCAGTTTTAATCTACAGGTCATAACCAATAGATTGTGGTCAGAGTCCACATCTGCCCCTGGAAATGTCTTACAACTTAAAACCTGGTTCCTAAATCTCTGTCTTACCATTATATAATCTATTTGATACCTTTTAGTATCTCCAGGGTTCTTCCACGTATACAACCTTCTTTCATGATTTTTAAACCAAGTGTTAGCTATGATTAAGTTGTGCTCTGTGCAAAATTCTACTAGGCGGCTTCCTCTTTCATTTCTTATCCCCAGTCCATGTTCACCTACTATGTTTCCTTCTCTCCCTTTTCCTACACTCGAATTCCAGTCACCCATTACTATTAAATTTTCGTCTCCCTTCACTATCTGAATAATTTCTTTTATTTCATCGTACATTTCTTCAATTTCTTCATCATCTGCAGAGCTAGTTGGCATATAAACTTGTAATACTGTAGTAGGTGTGGGCTTCGTATCTATCTTGGCCACAATAATGCGTTCACTATGCTGTTTGTAGTAGCTTACCCACATCCCTATTTTCCTATTCATTATTAAACCTACTCCTGCATTACCCCTATTTGATTTTGTGTTTATAGCCCTGTAGTCACCTGACCAGAAGTCTTGTTCCTCCTGCCACCGAACTTCACTAATTCCCACTATATCTAACTTTAACCTATCCATTTCCCTTTTTAAATTTTCTAACCTACCTGCCCGATTAAGGGATCTGACATTCCACGCTCCGATCCGTAGAACGCCAGTTTTCTTTCTCCTGATAACGACATCCTCCTGACTAGTCCCCGCCCGGAGATCCGAATGGGGGACTATTTTACCTCCAGAATATTTTACCCAAGAGGATGCCATCATCATTTAATCATACAGTAAAGCTGCATGTCCTCGGGAAAAATTACTGCTGTAGTTTCCCCTTGTTTTCAGCCGTTCGCAGTACCAGCACAGCAAGTCCGTTTTGGTTAATGTTGCAAGGCCAGATCAGTCAATCATCCAGACTGTTGCCCCTGCAACTACTGAAAAGGCTGCTGCCCCTCTTCAGGAACCACACGTTTGTCTGGCCTCTCAACAGATACCCCTCCGTTGTGGTTGCACCTACGGTACGGCCATCTGTATCGCTGAGGCACGCAAGCCTCCCCACCAACGGCAAGGTCCATGGTTCATGGGGGGAGGATTCTCATGTTATAAAATTGTAATTGACACCAGTTCATCAAATTAAGTAACTTGTAAATTACATTTCACTGCACACGTTTCTGTTGGTCATCGTATATGGACAATATGTGAGAAGTAGGGACTGATAGTGTTTGCACGAGTGTTAATAATTCAGTAAGGGAGTGGATAACAGCATTGCTGGTTCTAAGGACATTTCAAAAACAATTTTTGTGAGTGCACAAATGGTGGTTATGGACTTGCTATATTATCCGCAAGACTCTTCAGTGGTGATTGTGCACCTGCACAGTCAAACAGATGGCTGCTGGCCATCTCTACAAGGACTGCAGTGGGTCTACACCTTTGACGACCCACCAATACCATTATTTCTACAAGGACTGCAATGGGTCTGCACCTCTGGTGGCCCACCAATACCGTAATCTCTACCAGGACTACAATGGGCCTATTCTGTGACGACCTACCTACCAATATTCTTCAAAACTTGGACTGACTCTGCTGTGGGTTTGCTCTGTTGTGGCACATTACCTGTCAGCATGTCAAGAGTCAGCACTGTCTTTCCATTGGAAGGACAACACTACTTCTTCAAGACTGCATAGAAATCCACTACTTCCAAGTGCAATTTCTTTTATTGCTCAGACTTTGAGAAAAACACTGCAATTTTACTTTGATAAATGATCAGGACTGTCTTTATGGACTGTGAGAAAATTTTAGCTTTTGACCAACATTGTATCGATAAATGTGTGCATTTCATTTCTTTGTTATTGTAATTATGAAAAAAATTTTCAAATCTGTGTTGACCACTGCCCAAAACAATTTGTAAATTTTTTTGTGGGGAGCATGGGGGCTATGTAAGTAGGCTGTTTAGGTTTTTTTTATTGGTAACGCCGCCGCCACATAGCACTCTGTATAAAAATCACTGGCTGTGCCTTTGCAGTCTTTGGCTGGTTTGCATTGTTGTCTGCCATTGTAGTGTTGGGCAGCGGTAGCTGGATGCTAAGAGCGCGTAGCGTTGCGCAGTTGGAGGTGAGCCGCCAGCAGTGATGGACGTGGGGAGAGAGATGGCGGAGTTTTGTAATTTGTAAGACTGGATGTCATGAACTATCACATATATTTTGACTATTAAGGTAAATACACTGTTTGTTCTCTATTAAAATCTTTCATTTGCTAACTATACCTATCAGTAGTTAGTGCCTTCCGTAGTTAGACTCTTTTATTTAGCTGGCAGTAGTGGTGCTCGCTGTATTGCAGTAGTTCGAGTAACGAAGATTTTTTGTGAGGTAAGTGATTTGTGAAAGGTATAGGTTAATGTTAGTCAGGGCCATTCTTTTGTAGGGATTATTGGAAGTCAGATTGCGTTGCGCTAAAAATATTGTGTGTCAGTTTAAGCACAGTCGTGTATACAATTTTTCTAAAGGGACGTTTCACCATGGAGTCACCAGCGGCGTCTCGTCAATGACCGTTCAGTGAAATGGTTCAAATGGCTCTGAGCACTATGGGACTTAACATCTGAGGTCATCAGTCCCACAGAACTTAGAACTACTTAAACCTAACTAACCTAAGGACATCACACACATCCATGCCCGAGGCAGGATACGAACCTGCGACCATAGCGGTCGCGCGGTTCCAGACTGAAGCGCCTAGAACCGCTAGGTCACTGAAGCCGGCCACTGTTCAATGAACATTGCTGTACTTGGGCCTCCGCAGCAGACGCCTGGTTCATGCACCCGTGCTTACTGCTATTCAACGGCGACGAACGATGCAGTCTGCAACCAAGTATCACGACTGAACGTCCACTGAGCGGAGATAGGTGATCTATGTAGATGAACAACGTTCCATGCTCCATAGGTGATCTATGTAGATGAACAACGTTTCATGCTCCATAGGTGATCTATGTAGATGAACAACGTTTCATGCTCCATAGGACGGATGGCCGTTGGCGTGTACGGCGAGAAACGTCTGAAAGCAAGCTCCTGGAACCAGGAGGGAGCGATATGGTCTTGGGATGTTTTGTGTCGTTCCCTGAGCGATCTCTTTCTTATGGAAGGCACAATAGGTTAACTCCAGCATGCGCCTATCCCTAGGGACTATGTCCATCCCTACATCCAATTTGTTTCTCCTCGACAGGTTGGCATCTACCAGCAAGAGAACACAATGTGTCACACCGCTCGAAGTGGACGCGTTGGTTTGAAGAGGTTGTGTTTGACGTACCCACCTTGTTGGTGTTTTAGGTGACGTCTTTTGTTTCCCCTCCTCTGCGAACATTTTCATCTTAGAATAGTACCTACAACAATGTCCTCACTTATTTTCTAGATGTATTCCAATCTCTGTCATCCTCTGCAGTTTTTACCATCTACAGTTCCCTCAGGTACCATAGAAGTTATTTCTTCATGTCTTAACAGATATTATTCATCATGTTTCTTCTTCTTGTCAGTGTTTTCCTTATATTCCTTTCATCGCAGACTCTATGGAGAACCTCCTCATTCCTTACCTTATCAGACCACCTAATTTTCAATATTCTTCTGTAGCACACCTCAAGTGCGTCGATTATCTTACGTTGTGAATTTCTCGCAGTCCATGTTTCACTCCCATACAATGCTGTGCTACAAACGTACATTGTCAGGAATTTCTACCTCAAATTGTGGCCTACATATGATAGGAACAGAACTCTCTTGGTCAGGAATTCCCTTTTTCCCAGTGCTAGTTTGATTTTGATGTCCTCCTTACTCTGTCCGTCACTGGTTACTTTGCTGTGTAGGAAGCAGAATTCCTTAAATTCATCTATTTCATGATCACCTATCCTGATTTTAATAGTAGGGCACCTGACACTGCACTGTTGCCAGGTTTATTCAAGATGCCAGATCCAAAACGGTGGTCACAGATCTGGCAAAGTTGCACTAACGTCATGGTGCTAAGTTCAAATGTTATCCCTAAAATAGGTCAACTGGCTACCTCCACTAGCCTGACTCTACCCCCCTCCCCTCCCCCTGTCCGCTATGCATTCCCCTTCCCTCTCCTTCCGTCCTCCGCCTGAAAATTGGAGGGAAAAGGACTCTCAGATGGGCTGCCAGATATGATGGACGTACTTATTTTGTGTGCAGTGCGGATTATTGTTTATTTAAACACTTGTCATACACAGTAGCTCCGTCCAGTGTGTTCACCTTGAGGTTCAGAGTCCATCTGACCCAATTCAACACCACCATCAGAGTATGCTGTTGGTCCTCCTCCACCCCTCCTGTGATGTAATCCAAAAGAGGTCTGGGGAAAAAATGCCAGGGGAAATTCGCTCAGTCTGTGTCTAGCTGCTGGACTGGGAGGATGGATGTAATTGTTTACTATGTACTATGTTCTAATTGAAGAGGTGTCTGTTCTGGAGAAGGAGGAGTTTAACAGGTGTATCAGCTTTAATCATGCAGCTGGGGACTGTGTCTATGGCTATCTTCATGTTGCTTGGACAGCGATAATACACTCCTGGAAATTGAAATAAGAACACCGTGAATTCATTGTCCCAGGAAGGGGAAACTTTATTGACACATTCCTGGGGTCAGATACATCACATGATCACACTGACAGAACCACAGGCACATAGACACAGGCAACAGAGCTTGCACAATGTCGGCACTAGTACAGTGTATATACACCTTTCGCAGCAATGCAGGCTGCTATTCTCCCATGGAGACGATCGTAGAGATGCTGGATGTAGTCCTGTGGAACGGCTTGCCGTGCCATTTCCACCTGGCGCCTCAGTTGGACCAGCGTTCGTGCTGGACGTGCAGACCGCGTTAGACGACGCTTCATCCCGTCACAAACATGCTCAATGGGGGACAGATCCGGAGATCTTGCTGGCCAAGGTAGTTGACTTACATCTTCTAGAGCACGTTGGGTGGCACGGGATACATGCGGACGTGCATTGTCCTGTTGGAACAGCAAGTTCCCTTGCCGGTCTAGGAATGGTAGAACGATGGGTTCGATGACGGTTTGGATGTACCGTGCACTATTCAATGTCCCCTCGACGATCACCAGAGGTGTACGGCCAGTGTAGGAGATCGCTCCCCATACCATGATGCCGGGTGTTGGCCCTGTGTGCCTCCGTCGTATGCAGTCCTGATTGTGGCGCTCACCTGCATGGCGCCAAACACGCATATGGCCATCAGTTGCACCAAGGCAGAAGCGACTCTCATCGCTGAAGACGACTCGTCTCCATTCGTCCCTCCATTCACGCCTGTCGCGACACCACTGGAGGCGGGCTGCACGATGTTGGGGCGTGAGCGGAAGACGGCCTAACGGTGTGCGGGACCGTAGCCCAGCTTCATGGAGACGGTTGCGAATGGTCCTCGCCGATACCCCAGGAGCAACAGTGTCCCTAATTTGCTGGGAAGTGGCGGTGCGGTCCCCTACGGCACTGCGTAGGATCCTACGGTCTTGGCGTGCATCCGTGCGTCGCTGCGGTCCGGTCCCAGGTCGACGGGCACGTGCAGCTTCCGCCGACCACTGGCGACAACATAGATGTACTGTGGAGACCTCACGCCCCACGTGTTGAGCAATTCGGCGGTACGTCCACCCGGCCTCCCGCATGCCCACTATACGCCCTCGCTCAAAGTCCGTCAACTGCACATACGGTTCACGTCCACGCTGTCGCGGCATGCTACCAGTGTTAAAGACTGCGATGGAGCTCCGTATGCCACGGCAAACTGGCTGACACTGACGGCGGCGGTGCACAAATGCTGCGCAGCTAGCGCCATTCGACGGCCAACACCGCGGTTCCCGGTGTGTCCGCTGTGCCGTGTGTGTGATCATTGCTTGTACAGCCCTCTCGCAGTGTCTGGAGCAAGTATGGTGGGTCTGACACACCGGTGTCAATGTGTTCTTTTTTCCATTTCCAGGAGTGTATTTGCTGCTCGAGTCAGGGATGTTAAGGCTCTTATTTTTTATTTTCCTCGCTTTTCGAATCACACTGGTGTCTAAGCACAACGGGAAAATCAGAACAACTGCATATCTGAAAGCTCATGACATATTTTGAATCCCACAACAGATTGTGAAAAAGACAGAGATAGAATTCGAAGCATTGTCCTACAGACGAGAAAGATGGCTGGCAGTTTCGGTGAATTTTCGATATCCTACAACTGCTGGTGTGGAGATGTCCTAAAGCCACAATGGCGGATGGGGGACAGCATCCCGCCTCTCCAAACCAGGGAAGGATGATCTGCTTAGACTTTTCTCTGGACATTCGAACAAAGAAAACATCACGTGACTCTTAGATGCCACAGAACTTCCCGTAGATACCTTACCCCTGTCTTGTTCGAATCAGTCTGTACGGCTCGGATGTCCTGCACGAAGGATGGCTTGTGACTGTCCGACATCATAGAATTTATTGTGAAGGAGAGTTGTATTACCAGATAAGGGACTGCAACACACAACTGCAGCATGGATTGGGTGTTTGAATCAGAGCAGGGCTGTCTAGGTGTTTTAAACCCTAACAAACTGTTTACAATATTCTTCTCTGTACTCTCCACCAATCAAACAGCTGCTAACTTCTTTGGAAAAAATGCCACCAGTGAGGCGTCTGAATATCCGTCGGCGTAAGAGCAACGCAGGTCAACTGCGTTGTCGTCGCGTTACTGAGACTGACGAAGAACGTAAACAGCGTTTGGAGGCCAATCGAGTAACTGTTCACGCACGATTCATTATGACTTCGGAACAACGAATGCAGTCGAGTTCGAGTCGTCGAATTGGAGCTTACATACAAAATAATGTGGAAAGTCGAAAAAACAGTCGGCCAAACGTGTGTTCCCGACGGTGATGATGTCTTTGGTGTGTTGCAGAGATTTAATTGATGCCAGTTCACTGTAATTTGGTGTGTTTAGTTGGAAACTTAGCCAAAAACACAACTTTCCTGCAAAACTTCCTACATTACATTCTTACCTGTTCGTAGATTAAAATCATGCGAAATACTGTCATTAAAGCTAATTACCCTCACAGGTCCATCAGCTGGAAAGGTCTCTCGGGGAAAGTGTGTATTAATGGTTCCAACCGATTTACCCATTTATTTTGACTTCTGTTTGCATTCAAGGTTCCGTTTGTAATACCAATGAATAAGATCAGAGAGAGAGAAGGAGGAGATAGAGAACACGGAAGGAGATTGATATAAAGAAGGGGAAGGAGGATTTGGACAGAGAGATGAAAGAGGTGGAGATGGATAAAGAGAGTGTGGAATAAAATATACACGGGGGGGGGGGGGGGGAGGTCGCTGACAGAGGTAGGGGAGGAAAGGAGGAGACGGACAAAGGGAGAGGGGAGGAGGAGAGGTAAAGAGACGAAAGGGGGGGGGGGGGAGCAGGAGCTTAGGACGTATATCCAACTCTCATACATATTTAGCAGTTGCGAAGCATTGCCGTTTCCGCTACTACTTAATAGTATAAATGGCTGTCACTTCTTCAGCTGACGATGTCAGCTTCGCTGTATGAATTCCTTTGCGCCTTTTACTAACTGTCAATCTTTGACGTCTTAGCGAAGAAAGCTTCATCTACAAGGACTCTTCTCGATTTGAAACTACTTTATACAGACTACTTACGTTTAGTCAAGAGACACAGAAAACAGCAATGACAAGAGATGTGGAATGTGTTCCAACAAATGTTACACAGAATTACAACCGCAAATTGCTACAAGGCCGCGGTTTATGAGAACGTATTTGGACCAATCTCCGATTCCCATCATCTTTCGTCTTCGCTTTAACCATGCCTCGTTTCCTGTACATCTATACAGAATCAGCATCTACGATTCCCTTAAATGTGTGTGTGTGAGTGTGTGTGTGCGTGTGTGTGTGTGTGTGTGTGTGTGTGTGTGTGTGTGAGTGAGTGAGTGAGTGAGTGAGTGTTTCTGAGTCAGAAGCTGTCGTAAACCACATCTTCTTTTTGTGTTCCAAATTTGACCATGAACGATCGAAATTTTTGAAGATATTGATGTGTATGGTCACCTCATCTTTTGTCAGCGTCTTCTCTTTTGGTTTCTAAATCGTTCAACCGTATCAAACGATTTTCGTTTTCTTTATGAATATAGGAAAAAATCGTTACTAGATGTGTAATGGTCTCGGTATTTCTTTGCTTTATTTTAATTCCGTCCTCGTTATTTAACTTTGTTTCGGTGGCAAAATTACATTCACAACCCGTATATAATATTCGTGCCTATAAACTTCGAACGCTCGTATACTTTACATAATATGATACTTTCCCCAACAGAACAGCTATATTGCTGCGAGTTAAGTAGTTTAATATTAGTTTCTAAATATTTTATACATTAAGTCATGCATGTCTATACGTGAAGAAGACCACTGTATTCCAATATAATATAGTAGCTTAGTTTAGAAGCTGTCAATTTATTTTCGCCAGCGGGTTTGTTTCAAAGCCAATAATTCTTTGTTTTCTGCACAAGTGAAGGAAGCCTGTAAACTATCTGTTCGTTCTAGTTATGTAACTTTTGCTGTCAATGCATTTCCGATGCCCAAAGATATATACAAAGAAGTCTATCCTGTCTTGTGAGGTATGAAGATGGCAATTGATACTGCAGTGTCTGTCTTTCCTCATTTTGCTAAGATGGCGTGGCGTTGTATTTTATTTTACGCGAATGCATACAAACAGCTGCGGTGCGGTTTCTTTAACAACATTCTACTGCACTTCTATTGTGGTAATAGTGATACATGTAAATGACTGCCGTCTTTGATGCTTTCCTGGAAAACAGAACCATCTGCCCCTAAATTGACTATCATCTGATTTAAAGGATGACAGAAAGATTGAGTGATAGGTTGAAATGGAGTTGTAACGATGTATGATTTAATGGTAGATTGATTATGCATTCTAGAGAGAGGGAGATGTTGCAGCAGACCATTTCTCGCGCATTTCACCTTTTTTTTCGCTGTTCTCTCGGGCGTGTATCGGTTGTATGGTATACTATACCCTGCGCTCGACTCGTATGCAACTGCATGTTCTGTGTGGGACTTGGAGCACAATCCATCTGTGATCGTTAACAGCAAACCTCTCCATACCACAGACATCAGAGGACTTCCAACTCATGTGTGATGATAAAAATACCCATCTATGGGAAACCTTTATCGGCACACACATCTAGACGATCGAAGATTTATGCGACGTACTCCATTCACCTGCCGCTTCTTGGCATCAAATCGGGTATTCAGTTTCATAACTATGGTGATTCTAAGTTAGGGGCAGGTGTTCGAAAGTTACTGCAATCCCTGTTCCTACAAGTTTTTCACAAATGTCCTGTTTACGAGTTATTGGCAGTTTGGCGTGTAATTTCGTATGTCAAACACCACCACTATGTGTTTGGAGTTTGTCTTATAGGAAGCATTCTCTGTTGCTGAATATCATTTTATAGGACTAATGCGAGCATAGCGTAATTTCTGAACCGTGACTGGATGTGAACAGTGGTCACTGTACGCATACAGAAAGCTTTATTGTGCAAGTATAAAGACTCTTTCTTTGGTGTAGAAGGAAGTAGTTTTATCTTCTTAAAGTTTGTCACCATAGTGAGTGGGAAAGGAAATTTGCAAGGTGGATTTATGTCAGATGTAAGACATTTATGTCCTGCATTAGAGAGCCTGTGTTTACATTCTACAATCATTTCTCTCTTAGCAATACCTTCTTGGGACTGATCTCACACACTAGATGTATACTTCAGAACTGATAGCGCAGTTGACTTACGTAAAATACTTCAAACTCCGTCCACCTAGAGCTCCATCATGCATAAAAACCTCACCTTTCTTCTTAACTGTCTGTTATATCACCGCAATACTCTCATACTTACTGTACACCGATAAGCGTGCTAATCTCCTCGACATGTGTGCATCTGGAAAGGTCTTGTGCACTTGGATGAGTGCTGTGAGTAAAATTTGTGCGGAACTTTCTTCGCTGAACAGCAGTTACAGACTCAGCTCACTCTCTTCCCTCGAGAGACATGGAATGTAGCGCGTCTAAATAGTCTCCTACTTCTGGTCAGCTGAAAATTAAATTCCAGCCATTTTTCTCGTCTGTAGGACAGTGCTACGATTTCTGTCTGTGTTTTTTTCACTATCTGTTGTGGGATTCGAAATACGTCATGAGGTTTCAGATACGTAGTTGCTCTGATTTTCATTTTTGTGCTTAGACACCAGTGCGATTCAAGAAGTGAGGAAAATAAAAGTAAGAGCCTTAACGTCTCTGACTCCTGCAGCAAATATAAACTAAGCCGACTCCGTGTATCAAAAAAGTGATGAACACCACAGCGTCTGTAGGACTCTCGCCAGGGCATTCAAAGAAACAGCTAAAACTCGAAAAGTGGTAAGCGTCCTGTTTAGAGTTACAGAGATATTTGTTTCGACTTCCTAATATCTTTGTTCTGACGTGTAAAATCCACATGATATTGGTTTCGGGATTATTTTCCACAAAAGCGTTTGAAGTGTCTCAGGGCTGAAGATTGACAGGTTTAACAAGTGTGCCACGATCTTTTTTTAGAATCTATACTCAAGTGTAGCGGTATAGATCGCAAAATCGAAGTAAACTACTGTGCAGCGATTTTTTGAAAGTGTATTTAGAGACGTATTTAATTGGATTTAATAACTCCTCTAGCAGCTGGTACTCAAGGGCAAGGGAAAG
Organism: Schistocerca gregaria; assembly: GCF_023897955.1. Taxonomy (NCBI): domain Eukaryota; kingdom Metazoa; phylum Arthropoda; class Insecta; order Orthoptera; family Acrididae; genus Schistocerca; species Schistocerca gregaria. The sequence goes on along the minus strand of NC_064921.1, from coordinate 796,537,074 downwards.
ATGTGCCACTTCCCACAAAAGCGCCCGAAGTGTCTCAGAAATGATTTCACAAGTGTGAGTCTAAGTTCAAGTGTGATTGTGCTATTCCTCGGAATAAAACGTGTAATTACACAGTAAGTTGTTTAAATATAATTGCTTCATCTGCAAAGCTCTCTCTCTCTCTCTCTCCCTCTTTGTACATTTATGAGCCAGAATTGCGAAGTATAACTTAATACCGTCCAGTTGCATCTTCATTATTTGATTAAGTGCATTTATCTTCTTCATACATTCACTGAATATCATTGCTTTCCAAGCATCATGCACATGTCTATGGAGACAGTCCTCAGCTGCACAATTATAGCTAATACACCCATTAAACTTCTCCAGCACAAACATCTCATGCACTGAGCACATACTACACAGTAAACAATTACATCCATCCTCCCAGTCCAGCAACTAGACACGGTCTGAACTTATTTCCCTAGCCATTTTTCCCCCAGACCACCATCTTGGATTAAGTCATAGGAGGGGAGCGGGAGGGGAAGGGGAGGGTAAGTAGCACCCTCTGGTGGTGCTGTTGTGAACTGGGTCAATTGGACTCTGAACCTCAAGGTGAACACACTGGATGGACAACTTTATGTGACAACTCAATTGTTTAGACATATGTCCATCTTATCAGGCATCCCAGACCTGACTTTTTCCCACCAATTTCCAAGTAGGGGAGGGGTGGTGAGGGGAGGGTGGGATGGGGGAGGGGGAAGGTAGGGGGTGGAGTCAGGTTAGCCCAATTGATCTGTTTCGGAGCCGAAATTTGAACTTCCCACCATGGTGTCAGTGCGATGTTGCCACATCTATGACCGCCATCTTGAATAAGCCATCTTTAATAAATTTGGCAACAGTGCAGCATGATGTGGCACAAACTTTGCTCTACTACTAATGTTAATTTTCCCGCTGTTCTTATTCCTGCTACTTCTCATTACTTTAGTCTTTCTTCGATTTGTTTTCAGTTGACATTCTGTACTCATTATACTATTCATTCCATTCTGTAATTATTCTTCATCATTTTCACTGAGGATAGCATTGTCGTCAGGGAATCTTAGTACTCATATTCTTTCGCCCTGACTTTCGATTCCATTCTTGAACATTTCTTTTATTTCCGTCATTGCTTCTTTTAATGAGAGAACTTCGTTCTTGCTCCTCCACTCTTGATGTTACCTCCTGGCTCTTGTACATATTATATATTACCGAGTTTCCATATAGCTTACCCCTATTTTTTTCAGAATTTCCTACATTTTGCACCATTTGTCAAACACCTTTTCCAGGTAGACAAATCAGATAAACATGTTTTGATTTTTCTGCAGTCGTGCTTCCATTATCAAACGCGATGTCAAAACTGCCTCTCTGATACCTTTGCCGTTCGTAAAGCCAAACGTATTGTCATCTAACACATCCTTAACGTTCTTTTCCACTCTTATATATATTATCCTTGCCAGTTCCTCGGGTGCTTGAGCGTTTAAATTGACTGTGCAACAGTTCTTGCACATGTCGGTTCTTGCAATCTTCGAAATTATGTGGATTATATTTTTCCAAAAGTCAAATGGTGTATCGCCAGACTCATACATTCTACACACCAACGCGATTACTCATTTTGTTGTCACTTCCCCCAATGACATTAGAAACTGCTCTGGAAAGTTATCTCTCTCTTCTGCCTTATTGATCTTAAGCCTTTCAAAACTTTTTTAAATTTTGATTCTAATACCAGATCTCCTACCTGTTCCCTGTCGGCTCCTGTTTCTTCTTATATCGAGACGATAGACAAGTCTTCTCTATCGTAGAGGCCTCCAGTGTACTCTTTCCACCTATCAGCTCTCTCCTCTGCATTTAGCAGTAGAGTTCCCGTTGCGTCCCATCATGCAACTACCTACCGTATTCCCCAACACTACTCAAGTGAAATTGGAGCCAATTAGGTGGAGAATTAATTTAAAAGTTTCCATTTCAAATACATTTTAACTAACTAGGACAAAATTTGATACTGAAGTCAGTGGCGGCTGGTAACCACATATTCGGAATTAACTCACAAACTGTCTGCTTGCCAACTGTGTTTACTGGACTGTTCTTACATCTGACAGCATATACTTCCACAATGAAATAATTACCCCTAGTTGCATAGAGACGTTGATATAAGTCAACTTGGACAGTTGAAAATGTGTGCCCGACTCGGACTCGAAGCCGTGATCTTCTGCTTGCATGCCGCGAGCTCTCCCGGGATCAAGTGTCGGTGGGGGCACACATTTTCAACTGCCCCCTTGACTTATATCAACGTCTCTATGCAGGTAGGGGTATTCGTTTCATTGTAATTTCATTCTAACGAGCTGCATGGTCACGGAAGATATCTTCATATTTATATACTTCCACATTGTCCGTTTTCTTCGTTAACAGCGATCCATCCTGTATATATAATAACAAAATATTCTACTAAACGAATAAGATCTCAGGAGTTACCTTAAATGAAAATGAATTCTTTCTTCTCTTAATATTTAGCACAGGTATAAGATTATGAAATTTATTTCTGTTGTATGTAGGACTTGTTTTAAAAGAAAAAAGCAAGCCGCTTCCACGATCACTATACTTAGATGTATTTTTAAACGTCTTATCAAGGGCCTAAGGGAAATCATCACGTCTGAGGGAGGTGGCCAGTTACAGTTACGGAACTTTAAATAAAGCTCTGTCTCGCTCTCTATAAAGACTAGGGTTCAGTTTGTATGTAATTTCATTTCTTTTTTGTGAGAAACGTTATTCAATCATTATTTTCTTTGAAAAAAAAAACGTGGTTTCATAGCGTCTGGTCCCAGAATTTCGCTTTGACATTGTTTGCCTTATTATTTTATTCTGTTTTCTAACTTTGCATCTTCTTTTAAATTTTGATAGCTATTGCAAACATCATTTGCACATCTTTTGGGGGATGTGCTTCGTCATACATGTATACAGTTAGGTAGTTCTATGTATTTAATTATCGTATGTGGTACATTGAGTGGTCTGTGGCCATCTGCGGCGTCAGCCATTTCTCACTGGTGCAAGATACAACCACAGTGGGAACTTTGAATCTGACGGCTGCATGACTGCAGGAACTACCTACATGCTTCCGTTCTGGATTCGTCATGCACATCATTCTCAAAGACATCGATGAACTTACTTGCGCTTGTAGACACCATTGAGCGATAGTTACAGTTTATTCGAGCATTATTCTTTTTGTTTTCAAAAAATTACTGTCGGGATGTTTGAAATTTATATTTTTTGAGGTGGTAATTACAATATTACTGGTAGCACAAAGAGTCCTTCCGAGTCTAGAATCGCTAAACTTCACTTTATTTTAGTTCTGAGTTGGATATTTAGCAGCCAAGTTAGCATAAAATCTTTTTTATTTAAGATAAACGGTTTCAACAGACTTCGCTGTTATCTTCAGGTGTATAAGAAAGTGCATTTACATGGAATATGTCTCATAAATGAAGATGCAACGTTTGATATGAAAGTTTTTGATTGGTATTGTAAATACGGGAAGTGAATGTGCACTTTTACATACCTTAAAATCCTTTGTTGTGCAACATGTGCAATTTAATCTGACTTCATGCAAGGTGTGCCAAGTGTATAAAAATAACACATTATAAAAGGTTTGTCTTTGCTAAAATATTTAAAAACAGCAGCTTGTGCAACAGACTATGTCCATACAGATGTTGCTCACAGTTGCTTGTTGCACCATACAAAAACAGTACACAGTAGCACAAATTAAAGCTGATTCGCACTCTTTAGGATATATCTAGCACATGTATATACTAGTAGTTGTGCTATTGAGTACTGTGTTTGTATGATGCAAGAACCATCTGTCAGTAATATGTATATGGAGATAGCCTGTTGCATAAGGTGGTTTATGTTTTTAAATATTTTATCGATAATAAACCTTTTATAATATGCTATTTTTATACACTTGACATATTGTGCATGAAGTCAGCGCAAAATTCACGTCTTTTACAACAAAATATTGTAAGGTATGTAAATGTACGTAGAGATCCAGTTCCGGTTTTTATAATATCAATCTAAAACTCTTATATAAAATGTTACATCTTAATTCATTAGACATATTTCATGTAAATGAGCTTTCTTGCAGACCTGAAGATGACAGCACAATCTGCTGAAACCAGTTTTTTAAAAGAACGCCAAATCCGTAAGATTGGCAAACTTTTACAGCAGTTCCAAATATGGCGCGTACTTCAATGCGAGAAGCTTTTAATAATTTCCACAACGAAATTCTGTCTCGAAATCTGGCAGAAAATCCAAAGAGATTCTGGTCATACATAAAACACACCAGTGGCAAGACGCAATCGATACCTTCAGTGCGCGATAACAACGGTGAAGTCGCTGGTGACAGTGCCACTAAAGCAGAGTTATTAAACACGTTTTTCCGAAACTCCTTCACCAAAGAAGACAAAGTAAATATTCCTAAATTCCAATCAAGAACAACTGCCAAGATGAGAAACATGGAAGTAGATATCCTCGGAGTAACGAAGCAGCTTAAATCACTTAATAAAGCCAAGGCCTCCGGTCCAGATTGTATGCTGATATATGGCTCCATACTTAGCAATAATATACAACCACTAGCTCACGGGAAAATGCTCAGGTCACACCAATACCCAAAAAGGGAAGTAGGAGTAATCCGCTGAATTACAGGCCTATGTCACTAACGTCGATTTGCAGTAGGGTTTTGAAAGATATATTGTATTTGCACATTATGAAGTATCTCGAAGAAAACGATTTATTGACACATAGCACGGTTTCACAAAATATCGTTCTTGTGAAACACAACTAGCTCTTTATACTCATGAAGCAATAAGTGCTATCGACAGGGGATATCAAATTGATTCCATATTTTTAGATTTCCAGAAGGCTTTCGACACCGTTCGTCACAATAGTCTTCTAACCAAACTGTGTGCCTACGTAATATCGCCTCAGTTGTGCGACTGGATTCGTGATTTCCTGTCAGAAAAGGCCACAGTTCGTAGTAATAGACGGAAATAATCGAGTAAAACAGAGGTAATATCCGACGCTCCCCAAGGCACTGTTGCAGGCCCTCTATTGTTCCAGATCTATATTAACGACATAGGAGACACTATGACTGGCCGTCTTAGATTGTTTGTAGATGATGCTGTCATTTACCGTCTTGTAAAGTCATCAGATGGCCGAAACCGATTGCAAAATGATTTAGATAAGATATCTGTATGGTGCGAAAAGTGGCAATTGACCCTGAATAAGGAAAGGTGTGAAGTTATTCACATGAGAGCTGAAAGAAATCAGCTAAATTTCGATTACGCGATGAGTCACTCAAATATGAAGGCTGTAAATTCAACTAAATACTTAGGGATTACAATCACAAATAACCTAAATTTGAACGATCTCATAGATAATATTGTGGGTAGAGCATACCAAAGACTGTGATTCATTGGCAGAACACTTAGAAGGTGCAACAGGTCTACTAAAGAGACTGCTTACACCACATTTGTCCGCCCTATTCTGGAGTATTGCTGTGCGGCGTGGGATCCGCATCAGGTGGGACTGACGGATGACATCGAAAAAGCACAAAGAAGGGCAGCTCGTTTTGTCTTATCGCGAAATAAGGGAGATAGTGTCACAAACATGATACGTGAATTGGAGTGGCAATCATGAAAACAAAGACGTTTTTCGTTGCGACGGGATCTTCGCATGAAATTTCAGTTACCAGTTTTCTCCTCCGACTGCGAAAACATTCTGTTGGCTCTCACCTACATAGGGAGAAATGATCATCACAATAAAATGAGAGAAATCAGGGCACGCACAGAAAAATAGAAGAGCTCGTTTTTCCCGCGTGCCCTTCGAGAGTGGAAAGGTAGAGAGACAGCTTGAAGATGGTTCATTGAACCCTCTGCCAGGCACTTTATTGTGAATAGCTGAGTAATCACGTATATTTTATGGGATCTTGGCTGTTGAATGGTTTTTAACAATTAAACAGATCAAAACGAGAAAATTGAATTAAATGTTTAGATACTTTCTCGGTGAAAATTCGATATTTAAATATTAAATCTCTTTAAAGTTTGCTTGGTTACTGTTGGGGAGAGGTGCTTACACCAAACCTTTCTTTGAGCTCTGCAAGAACATTATGCTGCAACCAGAATGTGCGTTAAGAAGGAGGTCGGTTGTTGCTGACAAAGGCCCGAGCGACAACTGTTGGTGTTGGGCTTCTGTGTTCTGTGCTTGGGCCGTCCTCGCTTCAGGAAGTTGAGACTGAGGCCGGGAGCGTGTGTGAGATGCCGGCTGCGCGTGTCACGTGCTCAGCGGGCGCCGCCCACATCACAGGCCGCACGCCGGGAGCCCGCGTCACCAGAGGCTGCGGCCACCAGTCTACTCTGACTCACGACTCCGGCAGCTGCAGCCACTGCCGAAGACACTGTTTGCTTCCACGCTCTTCCTCGCAGGTGTCTCTTTTTCCACCACAGTCGAAATGGTCCTGTCACCACCTGATACTCAAAGTGTAGCATCCGTTGTTGTTGATGCTGTTGTCTTGAGTCGTCTGAGGACTGCTTCGATGCAGTCCTTCGCGCTAGTCTTATCACGTGAAGGTCGCTTCGTCTCTGCGTTAAGTACTGAAGATCCACTTGCACCTACTTACAGTAGTCAAGCTTTGGTCTCCCTCTACAATTTTTATCCTCTCCTACATACTTCAATATCAAACTATTCTTTGAAGCTCCAACACGTGTCCTTCCAACCCATCTATCCTGTTAGTCAAGTTGTGCCATAAGGCTCCCAGTCAGATTCAAAACTTCGTCTTTATTTATCCGATTTACTCAATTTTCAGCATTGTTCGCTGGCACCACATTTCAAAAGCTACCGTTTTCCTCTTGTTTGTGCTGATTAACGGTCAATTTTTACTGTCACATACCTCTACACTCCACAGAAACACCTCCAGAAAGGACTTTCTCAAACAGTTATTCTTAGTCACTGTTAGCAAATTCATGATATTGGTAGTCTGTGTTTTATATCCTCTCTGCTTCAGCCATCTTAGTTATTTTGCTTCTGTAGTTAGTACCTTACTGTCTAATCTACATCCCTGAGTATCGCATCATTTAATCGACTACACTTCATTACTTTGTTTTACTTCTGCTGATGCTCATCTTACAACCCTTTTTCAAGACACTATCCATTCTGTTCAATTGATCTTCCAACTCCTTTGCCGTTCCGACAACAGTTACAATCACATGGACAAACCTCAACATTTTTATTACTTTTCTCTGATCTTACTGCTTTTTCAAATTTCTCCATAGTTTTCTTTACTACTTACTCTAAAGACAGATTGAATAACACGGTTGATAGTATACAACCGTGTGTCACTCCCTTTTCAACTACTGTTCCTTTTTCATGTCTTTTGATTCTTGTAACTGTAGCCTGGTTTCTGTACAAGTCGTAGACAGCCATTTGCTCCCTGTATTTTATAATTGCTAAATTCAGAATTTCAGAAAGTATATTCCAGTCAACACAGACAAAATATTTTTTATTTCTAAATCTACAAATGCTACCTACAAATATGGAGTTACCTTTTTTCCATTCTGTCTTCTAAGATAAGTCGTTGGGTGAGTATCACTCTACGTGTTCCTACATTTCTCCAGAACATAAATCTATCTTCTCCATCTACATCACTCACAATTTGTGAAAGCTGGTATGGTTCAATCAGTACCTGCGTCGCCAGGATTTTAATATTATACAACATTATTTGTTCCATACCGAAATTTGGTGGTGATATGCCAATCAAGGACAAGCAAGGAAAACTACTCACAAATCGACAGGAACAAGTACAGAGGTGGAAACATTTTGATAACGTTCTGAACCGTGAAACTACAGATGACAGTATAGCTCAACTGAATGTGGATGGGGAAGGACTCCCACAAGATATGTCAATTAACTCAGAGCCACCATCCAAAGCAGAAATTGTTACAGCAAACCAACAAATAAAGAATGGAAAAGCTCTGGGCCAGGACAGCGTCAGTCCAGAGTAACTTAAACTAGATCCCTCTATAACAGCAGAGATTTTACATCCACTCCTGACAGCCATATGGATGAATGGAAAAGTACCAAATGATTGGAACAGAGGCTTGTTCATCGAGCTCCCCAGGAAAGGAAACCTATCAGTTTGTGATAATTGGAGAGCCATCACCCTGCTGTCAATCCCAAGCAAAATCCTTTCGTGGATAATCCTAAATAGGATAAAAGAATACGCAGGCAAGAAAATAAGAAGAGAACAAGCAGGATTCATGGAAGATCGCTCTTGTATTGACAGATAAATTCCTTGAGAATAATAGCTGAACATCCATATGAATACCAATCGGCGCTTTAAATGGTGTTTGTGGACTTTGAAAAGGCCTTCAACAGTGTAATTACAATAAAAATGTGAAGCTGGCTGCAAACTTTTGGAATTACTAAGAAAATAATTGCTCTTGTCAAGTGTTTGTATGGAAACTATACGTGCTTGGTTCAACATCAAAGTTTGCTTTCAGATCCAATAGCAGTGAAAACAGGAGTTAAGCAAGACTGATGCTCTCACCGATACTATTTAATATAGTACTGAATGTTGTAATGGCGTAAGTCACGGTTAAAGTGAGAGGACTAAAATGGAGCAATGGAATACGTCTAGAAGACTTAGATTTTGCAGATGACCTTTGCCTTCTGTCCGACAGCCTCAACGACATGAAAGAGAAACTACAAGATCTGAAGTCTGCTGCGGAGAAAGTCGGTTTGAGAATTAATGTCCAAAAAACAAAAGACATGCGGGCAAATCACAACACTGCAGATCTTAAGCATGGGAGCCAGGTAATCGAAAGGGTGCATAAGTTTTGCTACCTTGGAAGCATGATTGCACCGCATGGTGGTGCGAAAGAGGACATTAACAGCGGTATCACCAGAGCTAAAGGCGCTTTTACAACTTCCGCTCTATCTGGCGATCGAAGGAAATAACATTGAGGACCAAACTGGAGATATTTGAAAGTAATTTAAAATCTGCGCTTCTACATGGATGTGAAATATGGAAAGTGTCAAAGCAGCCGATCCACAAGCCGCAGACATTCAGATATCTGAGGAACATCCAGGGGATAAGGTGGCCAAATGTCATCTCTAACGAAACACTCAGGGAAAGAGCCAGCCAGAAGCCAATTGGCTGCAAATAAGAAGCAGGAAGTGGAGATGGTGAGGACATACACTTAAAAGACCAAATGAACACATTGCGAAGGAAGAACTTTATTGGATCCCGCAGGGACGACATAGACGAGGCAGGATCAAAATGATGTGTAGACCATCAGTTGAAGCAGAAGATCAACAGTAAGAAATAAGATGGGAAGAGGTGAAAATACTAGCAGAATACAGAACAAGATGGCGATCCCATGTTGCAGCCCTTTGCTCCGTATAAGGAGTTAAAGGAATTAATAAATAAATAATAAAATAAAGTGCGCAATGTCAATCCTACAGCAAAACAACATTGACCAAAAAAGGCGTCGCTTGATAGGACACATCCTGAGGCATGAACTGCCTGTCTGGTTTTGGAAGAATCAATAGCAGACACCATAGATGGTATGGATATCTAGAAAGGATGGAAGGCAGGTGGTGGCCAGAGACAGTGTTACGGTGGACCCCAGCTGAGAGAAGAAAGCGTGGCGACCTAGGAGTAGTTGGAGGCTAGAGCTTTGGGACGCTGTGGATGCCAGACGAGTGCAAGAAGTGGAATACGGGAAATTAGAAGCGGTTGCAGCCGTAGCACACTCGCAAGATGATGATGAAGAATGGATGTCTCGTCTTGTATTCTCCTATGTTCCTAGGTTCACCAAACGACGCAGCCGAGCGATCTCCACCCGATGTAAATTACAGGCTATCCACGGAGTTGGCTGTCCCTGTTAAGTAATGAACTGTGTACCGCATGCTTGTGTTATCTTTACCAGTTACTCACCTTATATGTGCCATGACATAAATACATCTAAATATAAATGTTTTCATCTTCACTGTCAACTACTGTTATAGCAAACGAAACTATTTCATATTAAATTTTCTTTAGTTCAAGCCTATGGTCACAAATTTTTTTGTCATCAGACTACCGGTTTCTGTCTATAATGACTATCTTCAGATCTGTTTCATAAAAACATGTCATAATATACTGGAGCCAAAGTGACATCGTCAAATGCTAAACACACTATGGCTCCAATATATTGGGACATGGTTTTATAAAACCGATCTTAAGATGGTCATTAAAGGCCGAAACCGGTAGCCTGAGGACAAAAAAATTTGTGACCATAGACTTGAACTAAAGGAAATGAGTCTATATTCGAGTCGCAGCTTGTGAAACTAGTTTATCTTAGCTTTTACGACAAATGATTATGAAAATGCCAAGTTGTGATGTGCTTGTCACTGTGCTCTGTGTGCCAGACAACCAAATTACCAACAACAGTGCAAGTAAATGTACTAACAAAATGAGCTAGTCAAGTTTACCACAAAATGTACTCACTGTAACATATTTATCTTCCTTCTTTTTCGCCACTTAACCTCACTGGCACACAGAACAAAGGAAACTAACCTCACTTCGTATTAACCACAGTGTAAAAGCGTCTGTAAATGTACTTGCTGGTGGCAGCGTACTGCCGAAACTCTCCGTGCTAATAAAATATTAGTAACAAGCGTCTGTTGCAGTACATATTATTCCATAAAAGTCTTACAATATAGTCGGAGCCCTCAAATAATATCCATGTAACATGGGTAAAATTAAGATTATTGCTGTACTTCGAAGGTAAGTATATTTCATTAATATATCCAAAATACCTGTTCTTTCATTGTTAATATGAATATGGATGGAGGAAATCTTCGAAAACGACTATCAAATTGGTCGGAACCAACTGTTGACAGCCTAGGGCTCAATTAAAATGGTCATTGTCTAACTGGACTTGGAACTCAGGGAGGAGGGGATGGAGATTAATGTTTAACGTCCCGTCGACAGCGAAGTCATTAGAGACGGAAGGAAGTCGGCTATGCCCTTTCAAATGAACGATCAGTGTATTTACCTTAAGCGATTTAGGTAAGTCACGGAAAACGTAAAAAAGGATTGCCGGATGCGGATTTGAACCATCGTCCTCCCGAATGCGAGTCCAGCATGCTTTCCACTGCTCTACGTCACTGGGTTTCAGAACACACGCAGGATTGGATCCCATACAATTTAAGAACCGCATAGTGTAGGAAGTCCAGACATCTTTTTGACATTCGTATTTAACTACTTTTTTGCCCTTTGAAGAAATTTGTATTTTTTCTATACTTGGACCCGCAGATGGAATGCAGGTAAATGTACTTACAGTATGGCATTACCTTGCTCCTAATAATCTACTACAATCGCTCTACAGTGTAAACCTGAATGAAGTTTCAGTAACCCTTCTTCGATCAATTGCAACCGTATTGTTGGGTTTGAATGCACGTAAGTGAAGGCGCTGATGTTGTGGAAACTGGTGACGGATGCTGGAAACATACTGTGCTGGGAGTTGAAACTGTCAATTTCTGTAGTACACGAGTGGGTCGTGGAAGCGACACAATAGGGATCGGGTAATCTGTTCAGTGTTGTGTGAAGATTCAAATCCTCCAAGATTGCTAAACAACGCTGAAATTGCCGCCACGACAAGAAAACTGTGTAATATCCCGCGAATAACTTGAAAACCAAACAATGTAATATATTTCTCTGCCTAGAATCAGAGACAATATATTATAAGAATTTTAAAAGTAATAAAACGTTTTCGACATGTTCTTCTCTTGCTTTCTCCCGCCCCCCGTCCACACCCCCCAACAATAAAGGGGGAGATACTTTGATACCCAAATAATAACCATAGTCAGCAGTATATAGCCTACAAAGTACATCTGTTTTATTTTGTTAATTTGAACATGGATGTCACTTTTTTGATTGAACAATCTGAAATTAAACCCATTCTATCCAACGAGCTATTAAATAATGCTGTAATATATTCAAAAAAATATTTATTTATATTTCCATAACGTTACACCTAAATTAAATATAAAAAATCTGAAACGGGAAAACTGAAGAGTTTTGCTGCATATCAAGAAAAACAAACAAAAACATATATCCCTCGAAATGGAGAAACACTAAATAAACTTTAAAAAATACTTATTCAACTTGATGCCATGTACAATACTTTGTTTGCATACAAAACTTCGTGTCTAATGGCGTAACTGGATTTGTTGCGTTATTTTCACGCATTTTGCTTAATGAAACTGGGGTCTGATGACAGACACATATACTGCTGTCATATTTGAGTTGTGCTTGGAATCTGCACATCACAGTGTTCGATCAGTCCCTTTCTTTAGCTCTATATGGGCCAGAGGAAAGATTAAGGGCGTTATTTGGACTATTCTGTAAAAGTACGCAACCATCTTAACTGCTGATAGTACCAAAACGGATGCTACGCCAAGCAATCCGTATAATTTCCAGTGAACAGCATGACAACCAAAAAAATTCGAGATACTGTATATCGTTGCAGCTGAAGTCACAGTATTTCATGTCGCGAACGATAACGTTAAATATACAGTTTAGTAGATTCCCAGACAATCGCTGCTAGACATAGTGAGAACTTTGTAATGAACTGAAAATCCTGTACCTAGAACCCAGGAGAAGCCTCAGCCCCCGGCCTCGACCACCTACCCCACCACCCCTTGCCGAAGCCTATGTCAGCCCCACTTGTCGCAGAGCGCAATGACGAGGTCTCGGGCTAAGCGTCCATTTAGGCCGTAATCGTCCGACTATAATCCGATTAAAATTACTTGATAGTTGACCTCTGTCACTCCCCGCTGCAGTGTTACCATATCGGCTGCCGACAACCACTCGGTTACCTGGTACACACACTATACACGGCGGGTCACATCCCAAGTGCTGTTAACCTGTAACGCGTAACAACATTGGAAACGGCCGCCACGAGGTATGTGGGGAACTCGAGATGTTCTGTCGACAGCTGGTTTTAAGTGACCAGTCACTAAACTGTGGCAGAGGAAGCGTTTTGTAGCCCTGAATTTAAACTCATGTCCTGAAATAACCACAACGTCGTGATGTGCAATGTATCCGAGAAAATGGCGGTCAACAGTCAGCTGCAGATCTAAAATCACGATCGATTTGCTCTCGGCGATTGAAGCTATCCTCTACTAGCAGACTTCTGCTTCGTTCATTACCGTAGATAATGAAGAGACTTAAATATCTCAGGGAAACATTTAATTATAAGATCTATAAAAAAATTTCAGCTTCAGCGCTAAAAAAACAAACTGTAATTTCTCGCTGTCATTCATTGGTTACCCTAAACTATCCTCACTGTGGCTACACGAACTGCCGCTTTACGAACCGATGAGCAGCCTGGTTGGCACGTGGTTGTTGATTATGGGCGATACTGGGAGAATGCAAATGAAAAAAAGAGTGATAGGAAGAAAAATAAGAGCAAATAAAAATGTCAATACGATTGTGAAAATGACGCTGTAAAGTACACTCCTGGAAATTGAAATAATAACACCGTGAATTCATTGTCCCAGGAAGGGGAAACTTTATTGACACATTCCTGGGGTCAGATACATCACATGATCACACTGACAGAACCACAGGCACATAGACACAGGCAACAGAGCATGCACAATGTCGGCACTAGTACAGTGTATATACACCTTTCGCAGCAATGCAGGCTGCTATTCTCCCATGGAGACGATCGTAGAGATGCTGGATGTAGTCCTGTGGAACGGCTTGCCATGCCATTTCCACCTGGCGCCTCAGTTGGACCAGCGTTCGTGCTGGACGTGCAGACCGCGTGAGACGACGCTTCATCCAGTCCCAAACATGCTCAATGGGGGACAGATCCGGAGATCTTGCTGGCCAGGATAGGTGACTTACACCTTCTAGAGCACGTTGGGTGGCACGGGATACATGCGGACGTGCATTGTCCTGTTGGAACAGCAAGTTCCCTTGCCGGTCTAGGAATGGTAGAACGATGGGTTCGATGACGGTTTGGATTACCGTGCACTATTCAGTGTCCCCTCGACGATCACCAGAGGTGTACGGCCAGTGTAGGAATCGCTCCCCACACCATGATGCCGGGTGTTGGCCCTGTGTGCCTCGGTCGTATGCAGTCCTGATTGTGGCGCTCACCTGCACGGCGCCAAACACGCATACGACCATCATTGGCAGCAAGGCAGAAGCGACTCTCATCGCTGAAGACGAGACGTCTCCATTCGTCCCTCCATTCACGCCTGTCGCGACACCACTGGAGGCGGGCTGCACGATGTTGGGGCGTGAGCGGAAGACGGCCTAACGGTGTGCGGGACCGTAGCCCAGCTTCATGGAGACGGTTGCGAATGGTCCTCGCCGATACCCCAGGAGCAACAGTGTCCCTAATTTGTTGGGAAGTGGCGGTGCGGTCCCCTACGGCACTGCGTAGGATCCTACGGTCTTGGCGTGCATCCGTGCGTCGCTGCGGTCCGGTCCCAGGTCGACGGGCACGTGCAGCTTCCGCCGACCACTGGCGACAACATCGATGTACTGTGGAGACCTCACGCCCCACGTGTTGAGCAATTCGGCGGTACGTCCACCCGGCCTCCCGCATGCCCACTATATGCCCTCGCTCAAAGTCCATCAACTGCACATACGGTTCACGTCCACGCTGTCGCGGCATGCTACCAGTGTTAAAGACTGCGATGGAGCTCCGTATGCCACGGCAAACTGGCTGACACTGACGGCGGCGGTGCACAAATGCTGCGCAGCTAGCGCCATTCGACGGCCAACACCGCGGTTCCTGGTGTGTCCGCTGTGCCGTGCGTGTGATCATTGCTTGTACAGCCCTCTCGCAGTGTCCGGAGCAAGTATGGTGGGTCTGACACACCGGTGTCAATGTGTTCTTTTTTTCATTTCCAGGAGTGTATTAAAAACTAAAAAATACATTCTTCGCACTTGATTGCCTTCTACGAATGTAGAGAAGCTTATAATACACTGAAGCGCCAAAGAAACTGGTATACCTGCCTAATCACGTGTAGGACTACCGCAGAAGTGCCACAACACGATGTCGCATGGACTCGACCAATGTCTGAAGTACTGCTGGAGGGTATTAACACGGTGAATCCTGCAGGGCTGTCCATGAATTCGTAAGAGTAAGAGGGGGTGGCGATCTATTCTGAACAGAACGTTGCATCCCAGATATGTTTCATGTCTGGGGAGTGTTTAAACTCGGAAGAGTGTTCTTGGAACCACTCGGTAGCAATTCTGGACGTGTGGGGTGTCTCACTGACCTGCTGAAATTGCCCAAGTCCGACGCAATGCACGATGGACATGAATGTGCTGGTAATCAGACAGGATGCTAGCGTACGTCTCACCTGTCAGAGTGGTTATCTAGGCATATCAGGGGTTCCATATCCCTCCAACTGCACACGGCCCAGACCATTACAGAGACTCCCCTGATGACATGCGGTGTCCACGGATTCATGAGGTGGCCTCCAAATCTATAGGCGTCTACCCGCTCGATACAACTTGAAACGAGACTTGTCCGATCCGGTAACATGTTTCCAGATCAAGAGTCCAATGTCTATGTTGACGGGCCCATGCGAGGCGTAAAGCTTGGTGTCGTGCACTCCCCAAGAGTACACGAGTGGGGCTTCGGTTCCTAAAGCCCATATCGATTGTGTTTTATTGAATGGTTTCCATCATGACACTTTTTGAAGTCCCAGCACTGAAATCTGCAGCAATTTGCGGAAGGGTTGCACTTCTGCCACGTTCTACTCTTCAGTCGTTGTTGATCCCATTCTTGCAGGATCTTTTTCCGACAGCAGCGATGTTGGATATTTGATGTTTAGCCGGATTCCTGATAATCACGATACACTCGTGAAATTGTCGTTCTAACCCACTTAAAACTTGATAGCCTGCCATTGTAGCAGTAGGAACCGATCTAACAACTGCGCGAGACACTTGTTGTCTTATATAGGCGTTGCCGACCTTACCGCCGTATTCTGTCTGTTTACATGTCGCTGTATTTGAATACGCATGCCTATACCATTTTCTTTCACACCTCTGTCTAGTTGTTGACTGAAAACAGGTCTCTTTGTGATATGAGGGACAAATATATCATCACCGCGACTTGCGGAGGAAACTATGTTTAAAAGTGGTAGAGAACACGAGGAGTGTCGAAGCTAATAACAACGTAGCAGAAAACTTAATACTGTGCGATCAGACCTATGGAATGTGCGGTTCATGACGTACATATGTATCAATAAGACTGTTTGAAAGAATCTACAAACTGTATTTAAAAACAAAAGTGAGAACACCTTCAACTGTACGGTCAGCCACTGTAATCAGTATTCTGTAAAGTACTCGAACCACTTTGATCCGTGGGCTTCCCCTGCACGAAAGATTGGCATAAATTTTTCTCAGATGGAAAACGCTGCACTGAAACCGTGGTCCTCGCCATCAGAAACGTGTCTTTTCGTCGATTATGTTAGCTTTCAAGTGTACGCAGCTGTTGGTTCTTCCTCCTCCTTGTCAACTGCAATAATATGTAAGTAGCCCACACATCTGCTTATCAGGTTTACCAATTTCAAAACCTATTTTGCAGCAATATCTGTTTACTAGCCATTATTCCAGAACCATTTTCTATCATTTTTTAAGGAGTAGGAAGACAAAGGAAGACACTTGTTGAAAGAAGTTAGCACAGGTCAAAATTCTGACACTGAAATGGTCTCATCAGGTATGTCTTCAGTTCAAAAGCCATCTCAGTGGCTTTCAAACTCCAGGTCGTCTACGGTATTTTTGCCAACCTTCAGATATTCAATTTTTGTCATGCTTATTGTGAGACCCCTACTTCGATATTCCTCTTTTAACTTCCGAAGCATAGCATCGTCCTTATCTCCTGCTATGATGACCTGGCCATTGTAGAAGATAAGTATGTACAGGATTTCATCCGCCACAGGGACACCCATGCCTCCACATTTGTTTCTGCAGGCCTTAAGTGCTTTCTCCACATAGATTTTAAATAGCGATGGTGCTATATCGTATTCTTGGCGTAGCCATTTTGTAGCAGAAAATTCCCTTGATATTGAATTTTCTACTTCGATGGTACTCGCACAGTTCGTAAAGAACTATTTAACTGGTTTGAGGTAAACATACTTGTCACTCTTATTCATACTTGTGCAGAAATTGTTTTGTTGTACAGTATCATAGACCTTCTGCAAATTTGCTTGGACTAAATGGGTTTATGTCCCTCTGGCAATTCTCTATCAGATACCGTAATGTGAATATTCCATCAGTGCATGAGCGCCCTGTTCTTCACATATTATATACTCCATTTCTATTCTTTCTTTTAACATACTCCTATATAATTGCACTAGTGACGGCATGCCCTGGTAATTTCCACACTCCTGCCTATTCACCTTCTTATAGATTCAAGATATAGTACTCTTTTTCCATTCAATGGCTACGTGTCCCCTTCGAAATACTTATTATACAATTCTGCCAAGATACCGTACACATCCATTGGCGCTGCCTTTATTAACTATCTTCTTCTTTCTTTCTTTCTTCGTCTGTGTCATCTAAGGACCTTCTTTGTTGCTCTTTCTTTTTCCTCCAGTATTCTTTCATCTTTTCACTGTGTATCCTCTTTATCTCCTCGGACCATTTTGAACCTGTCTTCTTCTCCCTCTTGCCTTGATATCCTTCTATCTTTAACACTTTCCTCTTTAAAATCTCTCTTTCTGTTGCATCTTTTTCACTTATGTCGTTCCTTTCCAAATCTTTCCTAACTTCTTGAATCCAGGCTTTTGTTAACTTCTTGTTCCAAAGATATTCAAAAATCTGTTTGGTTAACCTGTTGCTGTTCATTCAGTATAAGTGTCCAAAATACAGCAGTCGCCTCTTTCGTAGTGTTTCATTTATGCTTTCTATGTTGCGATAAAATTTTCATCCCTTCTTAATTTCCATTCCTCTGTAATTTTTGGTGGTCCAAGTATTTTTCGAATGATTTTTCTTTGTAGGACTTCAAGTCTGTGTAATTTGTAGTTCAGTACTAAACATTCACTTGAATGTAGACATTCTGGTTTTACTACTGTGCTATATCTTCAAATTTTTAGACAGACGCCTTTTGTTGTAGACATTCCTAGTTATTCCATAAGCTCTCTCCATTTTATGTACTCTTTCTTCTATAGTGAATTTTTCTAAGCCATTTTCTTGGATAATTTCTCCCAAATATTTAAATTTCTTTATCCTCTTTATCTGGCCAATATCTGTTGCTAGGTATTCTGGAGCACTTTTTATATTTGTCATACATTTTGTTTTTTCTACAGATATTCTTAAACCTGCTTTGTTAACTATTTCTTCTAAGAGATTGATCTTTATTCCAGCATTTGTTAGGTTTTCAGAAAGAATGGCAAAATCATCCGCAAATGCTCAACAGTGAATTTCAATAACTTTGTTTTTAGTTCCCAGTCTGATTGGTGATAGCTTCTCTTCTTTTAGTTTTTGTTTCCATTCTCTTATTATTTTATCTAGTACGCAGGTAAAGAGGAGTGGAGACAGGCCATCACCTTGTCTTGCACCTGTTTTTATGCTGAATGCCTTCGATGTTACACCCTGAAACTTTAATTTTCATTTGGCGCTTGACGAATAAGGTTTGCTAATTTAGATTTGACGCCAAATTCTCTGATCACTTTATCTAGTATTTCCTGATCAACTGAGTCATTTGCCTTTTTAAAATCTATAAATGTTACAACTATATCTTTGGAGTTTGTAAGTCTGTGACGAAAAATGGACTTTACGTTGAAAATTTGTTCTGAACAAGATCTGCCCTTTCTAAATCTACTCTGATACTCTCCCAATTGGCTATCAAGTGTTGCTTCTACCTTGTTTCGTAGTAATGTTGAAAATATTTTATAACCCACTCGTAACAAAGATATACCTCTGTAGTTATTTACATTTTGCCTATCACCTTTCTTGTGCAAGGGATGGATAAGAGCCACTTTCCAGTCTTCTGGTATCTTTTCAGTTTCCCATATTTCTTCAAACACGAGCTGAAGTTTAGTTATAATTTTTGGTTAAGACCATTTAATAAGTTCAGCTGAAACTGACTCTTCTCCATTGGCTTTGTTGTTTTTCAGTGTACCTATTGCTTTTTAATTTCTGCAGCTGTAGGTGGTGGATCTGCTTCTGTATTTTCATGGAGATCTGGAAATTCTAGCTTACAGTTTGGTTCTTCACAGTTCAATTATTTTTCAAAGTACTTTCTTAGTATTTCACTATTCTGACTGTTGCTTAGGCCTACTTTACCATTTTCATCTGTGAAGCAAATACTTGGATCTTGGTACTTTTAAACGTCTGATAGAAATTCCGGGAGTTCTTTTCTACAAAGTTGTTTTGTCTGTCAAGAGGTTGTGATTTCTCAAAACATCTTGTAGCACTCTTTATTATTCTTGCTGTTCCTTTCCTTTGGATTCTAAATGCATCAAGGTGTTCAGGCTTCCCAGAACATTTACATTTCTTCCACTGTTTTGTTCTTTTTGTAACTGCTTCTTCACAGATTTCATTCCACCAGACTTTTTCTTCATTTTCGTTGTTCCAAATACATTTTTCGCTGCCCTGTTGATTTCTTTCGAGATTTATTCCCATTTCCCTGATTTAGTTCCTTTAATTTCTTCCTGAAATTTTTTTATTACCTGTTTGGTGATGCACAGCCTGTCTGTATTACATTTAATTCATTTTTGCTGTCTCTTTTGGTTTTTATTGGGGAGAAGTTTCAGTTTAATCATAGTCAGGTAATGATCAGAATCAAATTCGGAGAGATCCATGTTTTTGTCTTTTTTTGGTAAATTTTTAGAGAAGCTTGACATTACCTTCAACTGAAATGTTCTACAAAGAATGAAAAGTCTTGTGCCATTTTTGTTTGTTCTTTTATGAGCTGGATAATATCCTACTATTTTTCGAAACGATTTTTCCATCCCTGTTTGTGCATTAAAGTCTCCCATTAGTATAACAACATTTGATTTTGGAATTTTTTATATTTCTTCTTCTAGAAGTTTCCAGAATACTTCTACTTTACTTGGATTTTTCTTATTGTCATCATTGATTGGAGCATGACAGTTAACAAAGGTACACTGTTTATTTTTGCATTTAACTGTGAGACGAGATAGTCTTTCTGAACTGAATTTGAGTTCTGTAATGTTATCTACTAAATTTTTATGAACGTAGAAAGCGGAACCAAGTATTGACATGCCTTTATTAACTATATTTTACTTTATTTCCCATTTTTCATATTTTCACATCTTTAAAAATTTCCTGGGCATTGATGTTCGTCTTCTTCCGTCAAATTTATCATTCTCTTATCATTCTCTTATCATTATCTCTTCTCCATTACTGGGACATTCAGGCGTATTAGAGTAATCCCAGCACCACCTTTGTTGTCAACTCTCATCGTCGTTCAATATCTTCCACGCACTGCTTTCTCTAGTATTACCTGTCTTCTACATCCTGTGCGACTATCGCCACGCATCACTTTCAGCTTTAGTAATGGACCTTCCGGTTTAGCTCCATATGTTTTACCGTCTTCATCAAGCCGAGTGATCAGCCATTTTTTATAGTCCTTTATTTTTCATTTTCACCAGTTTCTCTGTTTCCACATTCCGCCATGGATCCCTCCTTTCTTCTCCCAATTTTGTTTTCTCCCCCAGATTTTGAGAGACCGCCTCATATATCATTGCTTTAACAGACTGGTACACGTACTCTACAGCATCATCCCTGATATGTGTGTGTTCCTGGATAACAGAACGCAGCATGTCATTCTCAATGGAGAGAACGCTTCCGAAGTAAGAGTGATTTCAGGTGTTTCGCAGGTGAGTGTCGTAGCACCGTTGCTATTCACGATATATATAAATGACCATTTGGATAACATCGGAAGCTTACTGAGGCTTTTTGCGGATGATGCTGTAGTATATCGAGAGGTTGAAACAGTGGAAAACTGTACTGAAATGCAGGAGGATCTGCAACGAATTGACGCCTGGTGCAGGGAATGACAATTGAATCGCAATGTAGACAAGTGTAATGTGCTGCGAATACATAGAAAGATAGTTCCCTTATCATTTAGCTACAATATAGGAGGTCAACAACTGGAAGCAGTTAATTCCATAAATTATGTGGGAGTGGCGTTAGGAGTGATTTAAAATGGAATGACTATATAAAATAAATCGTCGGTAAAGCAGATGCCAGACTGAGATTCATTGGAAAAATCCCAAGGAAATGCAGTCCGAAAACAAAGGAAGTAGGTTACACTTGTTCGCCCACTGCTTGAATAATACTCACCGGTGTGGGATCCGTATCAGATAGAGTTGATAGAAGAGATAGAGAAGATCCAACGGAGAGCAGCGCGTTTCGTTACAGGATCATTTAGTAATCGCGAAATGATAGATGATAGATAAACTCCAGTGGAAGACTCTGCAAGAGAGTCGCTCAGTAGCTTGGTACGGGTTTTCGTTGAAGTTTCGAGAACATACCTTCACCGAGGAGTCAAGAAATGTTCAAATGTGTGTGAAATCTTATGGGACTTAACTGCTAAGGTCATAAGTCCCTAAGCTTACACACTACTTAACGTAAATTATCCTAAGGACAAGCACACATACCCATGCCCGAGGTAGGACTCGAACCTCCGCCGGGACCAGCTGCACAGTCCATCACTGCAGCGCCGTAGACCGCTCGGCTAATCCCGCGCGGCCTGAGGAGTCAAGCAGTGTATTGCTCTCTCCTACATATATCTCGAGAAGAGACCATGAGGATAAAATCAGAAAGATTAGAGCCAACACAGAGGCATACCAACAATCTTTCTTTCCACAAACAATAGGGGACTGGAATAGAAGGGAGAACCGATAGAGGTACTCAAGGTACCCTCCGCTACACACCGTCACGTGGCTTGCGGAGCATGGATGTAGATGTAGATGTGATACCTTGGCTGCCAGCCTAAGCTAAATGCGGAACCGTGTTGAATATACTGGACCTTCGAGATCTCACACTTTCCAACTCTTTACTTGCTATTTCATTCCGTATAAAGGGAAAGTAGTATTCACAAGAAGTTATTTGTGGATATATCGCCACTGGTGGTGCAGGTCATCTTATTAAATGTTTGTTGGTTCAATGTAATTTGTAAATCTGATTTAGAATCTCACAGAGGTAGAGGCAGTACTGATATTAATTTGCACGACACCTGCTGACGCTGCCAGCACAAAATTCGGCACGCACCCCGCGGACAGAGATGGACCTCCAGGCAGCAGACCCCAGCGCCGCTGACCTCGACGCGCCCCCCGCCGGGCGCCGCGACCACCGCTGCTGTCACGTGAGCCCGGTCGCTGTCCATACGCCTGTCACACACGCTGACTGATACCGCATTAAAACAAACCCCTGCCTGTCACTCCTGTCCAGCGCCGACTGACAGCTACTGTGCGTTCGTCTTTTTTTTTTTTTCATTTTCCGCTCGCTGAATTCGGAACAACAGCTCCGAAAAATTGCTAATAGATTTTATTTAATCCATAACACTGACCACAATTCTTTCACAGCGGTCGGCCGATTCGTTTTCAATATTTCGTTTGATCCCGTTAACACAGTTTCGAGCAAGTATCGCTTTGCGACAGCCAAACCGGGTAGACACTGTGCTAGCAGCGACACGTTTCATTTGACAAATTGATCCTCTCTAATCTGTTACGGTGCCCGAAAACAAAAAGAAACTGCCATAGCACAGCCTTCGTTAGTTGCAAATATTTGTTTTTATGGAAATTTTAGTAGTGGGAGCTGTCGTGTCTTTGGAGGCACGGTGGATCAATCGAGCCCTAATCTTTACCCCATTCTCGTAAACGTTAATACATATATCACGTAACATCAGAATTTGTCGTAGTGTGAAACTATGTCCTGTACAAATCGAGCGAATTCTACGGTATTCTTGCTGTTAATTATATTTGTCAAGCGAGGTTTCCAATTTTTTTTTCGTTACCAATCTGCTTTTCGAAATTAATCTGCATTTCTTTTCCATTACTGACACTTGCTCTTTGCATGTTCTTTTTGCTTAATTTATGCTGTACAAGGAATGAAGTTAAGTCTGGCTTTTCTACAGCTTCACTGTGGTTTGCACAGTGTGTTTGCAGATTTTTACCATTCCAGAAGGTTTTTACTGGGAACAAAACGATCTTACACATTCGAGTATTCACATTTTTCTTGAATCAGCTGGACTGAATTTGCAGTGCAGTTCACTATTTAATGGTAATCATAGTAGTCGTCAGTTTGTGTTTTTCATAATAAGCGTCTCAGAAGCTTCGTTGTGCCACCTACATAACGGTGAACATGTGCGGGATTACAGTCAAGGGGATTAGGGAATGAAGAAATATGAAAACAAAATAATGATTTTACTGTGCAAAGAAAAATAAATAAATTAGGGCAGACTCATCATACAATGTACGCTATCACCCCCTACAGTCTCAGTTGTAGGTGAATCGTTTGGGTTGTATCTTTGATGGACCACGACCATACAACACGTAAGAATTATCGGCAAGTCTGCTCCCAGGTTACAGTGATACTGTGTTGGGAAATCGAGTGCATTATAAAATTCTTGGAGCCTTGTTGATGCGTCTTCCACAACAAGTTCGATACATAGGTGCTTAAGGGTCTCCTGCTCTTCGACGACAGCCCTCTCGAGGTCAACCAATTTGTGAGGAGGGTTCATGGGAACGCTGCGAGTTACAACTGCTCCCAAGAAACTCCAACTTGGTTCATGTTAGCAGATACTGCAGACCACTGTGTTTCGCTAAGGCCAGCATCTTACAGAAAATTATTCACGATTTGGGTCGGTGAGCCCGTGGATTATTGTTTTAAAAACGAAACCATCGCGTTGACTGTAGATAGACAATGGGCTGGAGGACTGTGCAGCTCTCAAATTACTCTCGATATCGATGAGAGGCTATTTCTTAGGTATACATTGAACCGCCTAGATAAAATTCCACTTGAGACAGTTGAACACCATAAAAACTTAATATCATCAAAACCATAGCTTCAAAAATAAATATAACTCTCAAATGATAAACTATCACCAAAAATACAACAAAAAAGAAACAAAGAACAACAAAGCTTCATGACAGACACCTTTTCAGTTAACACAAGAGACAGGGCAATGCAGCGGAACATGTATCTGACTTTCTTTCCTAGGGGAGCATATCCAGCAAAATGACTAATCTGTTTAAAAATACAAACATAAATATAAGCTTCTACAAACTTCAGCAGCTAGCCATCTACAACTTAAGGCATAACAAACCTCCACAGAAAAGATCAGTTATGTACATACTCAGTTGCCAATGTTGATCCTCTTATTTTAAAGGACTAACTAGAAAAAACTTCGAGATTCGGTTCAAAGAGCATTTACATACCATATGTTTAAATAACCCATCACTACATTTTCAGAGCACACAATTCTTCACAAACATGGATTAAAAGGTGCTTCACTTTGCAATTTATTCAGTGACTTCGTGCAGCTTTTGAAATAGAGTGTTCATTTGGGCATTAAACAGAAGTGAATGTGCAGAAAACCTACAGAATGGGTAGTTCTAGAAATAAAAATTGCCAGAAAAACAAGTACCAAAAACGGAAATACACGAGAAATGTACGGGTCGGCAATAAATCCCGTTGCAGGTGAAAAGTGTTCCTGAAAAACTAGGAAACAAAAGCACGCCCCTCCAGGTATTCGATAAACCTAACATTTTTCTACGGGTATTCTAGCAAAAATTAATCGGGAAGTTAGGCTATCAGACGACTGACAATGTTCCCCTTTCATTAATTTCCCCGAGTTCACATTCTCCTACTATTTTTCTTACGGTTTCTTTTCCTACAATCAAATTTTAGTCCTCCATCACCTTTAAACTTTTGTCCTCTCAACTATCTGAAAAAATTCATCTATCATCATACATTGTTTGAGTCTCATATTCTGCGGAGCTCTGCTGGCTCCGTGTCTGTCTTGGCTACGATAATGCGGTCCCTACGCTGTTCAAAGTAGCTCACCCGCACCCCCAATTTGTTAGTCATTATTTTTCCCGCTCCTGCATTACACTTATTTCATTTTGTGTTGGTAACCCAGTACTCACCTGACCAGGACTCCTGCTCTTCCAGCCACCGGACTTCACTAAGTCCCATTGTATCTAATCTCAACCCATCGATTTCCCTTTCCAAATTTACCAACATACCTGTACGATTGAGGGATGTGACATTTCACACTCCGACTCGTGGAAGGCCAGTTTTGTTTTTCCTGATGACAACATCCTCATGAGCAGTCCGCCTCCGGAGATTCCGGAATATTTTACTCAAGATGATGCCAGTACCGACATAGCAAGACCGTGTTAGCTAATGTTACGAGGTCAGATCAGACAATCATCCAGATAGCTGTCTCTCCAACTGCTGGAAAGGCTACTGCCCCTCTTCAGGAAACAGAAATTAGCGTGGCCCCTACACAGATGCTCCTCCGAAGTGATTGTGCCTACAGTACTGTTGCATCTTTGGGCGCGTTTATTATTCGTGGAGGGGAGGAGGTGGGATAACCGTAGATTTCATACTTGCAAATGAAAGTTTCGTTACTATTAACTTACGTTTTATAAATCCGAAAAGTTACCGTACCAATTTCTAAAGAGTGATAGCGCTCTCACGAAGCATGTACTCGTAAGCCCAACAGGAAATGTACTAGCGGAAATTTTAGGTGAATGATGTGCTAACGAAAGTAAAATGTGGATACAATCTGTCGCCTCACCTCGATTTCTTGCCCTTCATGATAAAAGCAATCATCCGAAAAGCTTTGGCAAATAGTGAAAATGGCCATTATTTGAAACCCAGTTACGAAGGGGTTTATACTCGAAAAACGATACAGTTACATGGATCTCCTTGAAGAATGCGTCGTCGAAAGTCTTAGATGCAGCCAAAACAGTTCGTGAAAAATCGAAGATGCTGTAGCTCAAAATTCAATAGCTATATTCCTTAAATTTATTTTCCTATCGATTCGATTCTACGTAACTCCATTTATAGAAATTAGAGCCCTACAATTGTCGTAAAAGTGTGTTGGTAGTTCTGGAAGTTGAAGCTGATGTTGCAAGAAGAATAAGAAAATTTTTGATCAGATCTGGATTCAGAAGAATGCGTTGTTGAAAATAGAAAGACGGAAAAAGTAATTGATGACAGGAAATAATTGATCAGCTTAACAGCTCTCAATATTTGAATAATTTTCACAAAAGGGCAGTATCCACTGCCATCAGTATCCACTTCCATTAAGTGTACTCACTGACTGCACACTTATACTTCCAGGTACACCGGAAAATTTGTTTTCTAATTCCTATTTAGTTCGTCGAAAGCATTATAGGCCACTTTTAAGCCTTTATTTATTTCCCTGTCCATGCAGTCGTTGTTTTCAACTACTCTAAATACAATAAAGCTGTCAACTGGTTATGACCTAAATTGCTACAATTTTCTTTTCAGTCTGTTAGTTCTACATTATTTTAGTCTAATTATAACTGAACTTCAGGTCTAGTTTCAAATTTTCTACGTTATGTTCTTTCATTGAAATTTATCTGTACTAGAGGCAAGCGATAGGATAACGACAGCAGAACGAAGACCTAAGGTCTCTTCCATTACCGCGGAATCCAGTTCCGTTTTTCCAATTTTCTGACCTAAAAACTTCCTTTTGAACTAATCAGCACTCTTTAGCTGATATGGAAACACCTAGCTAAACTCCTTTTTCTTCATTTTTTTGAGTCCTCAATCTACTGACTGATTTGATGCTGCCCGCCACGAATTCCAGTCCTGTGCCCACTTCTTCACTGAGGCAGCAGAATTCCTAAATTTCATCTACTTCGAGATAATCAATCCTGATGGTAAGTTTCTCGCTGGTCTTAGTTTTGCTACTACTCATTACTTTCATCTTTCTTCGATTTACTCTCAATCCATATCATATACTCATTCCATTCAGCAGATATTGCAATTATTCTTCTGTTTCACTAAGAATGACAATGCTATCAACGAATGTTGTCATTTATATCCTTTCAACTTGAATTTTAATTCCACTCTTGAACCTTTCTTTTATTTCCGTCATTGCTTTTTCGATGTACTGATCGAAGAGTAGGGGCGAAAGATTACATTCCTAGCACTTTGTCCTTGGTCGTTTACTCTTATTATTCCCTCTTGGCTATTGTACGTATTGTGTATTACCCGTCTTTCCCTATTTTTCTCAGAGTTTCGAACATTTTGCATTATTTGACATTGTGGAATGGTATTTCCAGGTCGCACGAAAGTGTCTTGATTTTTGTTTAGTCTTGCTTCCATTATCAAACCCAACGTCAGAACTGCCTCTCTGGTGCCTTTATTTTTCCTAAAGCCGAACTGATCATCATCTAACACACCCTCAATTTCTTTTCCATTCTTCTGTGTGTTATTTTTATCAGTAACCTGGTTGCATGAGTGGTTACAATGATGTGCGATAATTCTCGCACTTGTCTGCTCTTGCAATCTTGAGAATTGTTTTTCCGGAAGTATGACGGTGTATCGCCGGACCCATACATTCTACACACCAACGTGAATAGTGGTTTTGCTGCCACTTCCCCCAAATGATTTTAGAAATACTGATAGAATGTTATCTACCCCTTCTGCAGAATTTGTTCTTAAGTCCTCCAAAGCTCACTTCAATTCTGATTCTAATGCTGGATCTTCTGTCTCTCCTAAATTGACTCCTGTTTCTTCTTACATGAGACAAATCTACCCCCTCATAGGCGCTCCAATGTGCTCTTTCCACCTATCCGTTCTCTCCTCTGGATTTAGCAGTGGAATTACCGTTGTTCTCTTAATGGTACCACCATTGATTTTAATTTCACCGAAGGTTGATTTGACTATCCTGTATACTGAGTCAGTCCTTCCGGCTATCATTTCTTTTTAGATTTCTTGACATTTTTCTTACTGCCATTTCGCCTTAGTTCCCCTGCAATTCCTGTTTATTTCATTCTTAAGCGACTTGTATTTTTGAATTCCTGAATTTCCCTGAACATTCTTGTACTTCTTTGTTTCGTCGATCAATTGAAGTATTTCTTCCGTTACTCGTGGTTTCTAGGCAGTTACCTTTTTTGTGCCTTTCCAAACTTCTTTGGTTACACTTTTCAGAGACGTTCATTCCTATTATCATTCTCAATTTCCCACTCTCCAGATGAAGCCTACTGGAAGCTGTAGCATTGGTGTATATATACTTCAGCATGATAACATAGGTTACATCAATACCTTGCTTCTAATAGTCTGCTAGTGAAAATATTTTTGAAAGTAAATCAACAGCTTTCTTAAAATTTATGGATTCTAGAGAAAGCAGGAATTCAAAGCCTACCCGTTTGCGGATTTTTACTTTGCTCGCTAGTTCTTGTGCACTGTTTTTGTTAATCTTCTTACAGTGTTCGGGTGAGTTTCAGTCTGAAGACTGGTCTCATATAGCTCTCCACACCAATACATACTGTGCAAGTCTCTTTATCTCTGCAAAAGTACAGCGACCTGCCTCCATTTGAACCTGCCTGCGGTGTTGGAGCTTTGCTCTCCCTCTACAGTTATTACAGCCATCCTTCACTCCGTTACCAGACTGACCATTCTTCGATGTCTCAGGATTCGTACCATCAATCGATCCCTTCTTTTAGACAAATTTTGCCATAAATTTATTGCCTCCCCATTTCGATTCAGTACCTCCTCATCAGTTATTCCACCTATCCATCCAATCTCCAGCATCCGTTCGTAGGATTCACATTTAAAAAGCATCTCCTGTCTTCTTGTCTGAAATACCGCCCACGTTTTATTGGCACATAAAACTACCTTCCAGACAAATAGCTTCAGAAAATACTACATAAGACTTCCTTGCTATTGCCAGTCAGCATCTTACATTCTCTCTTCTTCGCTCATATCAGATGATTATTTGTCGTAATACAAAAACTCATCCTCTACTTTTAACGCCTGATTCCCACTGCTGCGCCGGATTTAATTTAACTAAATTCCATTATTCTCATCTTACTTTTGTTTATGTCCATTAAGTTCATTTTATAAGCTCATTTCAAGACACTATACATTCTGAAACTTCCTGGCAGATTAAAACTGTGTGCCTAACCGAGACTCGAACTCGTGACCTTTGCCTTTCGCGGGCAAGTTCTCTACCATCTGAGCTACCGAAGCACGACTCACGATCGGTACTCACAGCTTTACTTCTGCCAGTATCCGTCTCCTACCTTCCAAACTTTACAGAAGCTCTCCTGCGAACCTTGCAGAACTAGCACTCCTGAAAGAAAGGATATTGTGGAGACGTGGCTTAGCCACAGCCTGGGGGATGTTTCTGGACTATACATTCTATTCACCTGCCAATCCAAGTTCATTTCCGTCTCTGTTGGAATGACAATGTTATGAACAAACGTTGAGGCTTTTATTTCTTTGGCCCGAACTTAATTCTCTTTATAAACTTATCCTTCATTTCTTTCACAATCTGCTCTATATTTTGACGGTGCATAATGAATTTTTCTTGGCGAGCCGGTGTTTGGGCCCGAGTAACGTATGATAGTAAAAGCATGAAGCATAGTAAAAGCTTGAATGGCCTTTCAGACCATGATGCACAAATTTTAACACTAAAATGCTTTTGTACTGAAACCAGGGTCGTATTTAATTACAAACTATGTAGGAAAGTTAATCTAATAACAACAGAGAGCTTTTTAAAGCTTGTCAAGGAACAAGAGTGGCAGGATATTTATAGTGCCGATAACATAGATGATAAATACAATGCTTTCCTTAACACATTTCTTATCTTATCTTTGAGAGTTGCTTTCAATTAGAACGTTCTAAACGGGGTGCTAGCAGTAATAGGGAGACCAGGTGGCTGACTGGTGGGCTAAGGATATCTTGTAGAATAAAGCGGGAATTATATCAAAATTTTAGAAGTAGTCACAATCAAACTACAGTAGCCCATTACAAACAGTATTGTAAGGTGCTTAAAAATGTTATTAGGAAGGCGAAGAGTATGTGGTATGCTAATAGAATAGCTAATTCACAGAAGAAAATTAAAACCATATGGTCAGCTGTGAAGGAAGTGTCTGGTCAGCAGCACAAGGTCGACGATATAAAGTCAGTTCATAGCAAAAATATTCTGTCACTGGTAAATCAGATACATGTACAGTATTTAACAATCATTTAGTTTCTACAGGAAATCATGTAACTTTCTTGGCAAATGCCTTTCCGAGATTGATGTCTGAAATACTCCTCTGTAAAACAGACAAGAGGGATATTGAGACACTAATTAAATCACTGAAGACTCAGGACTCTCATGGTTATGATGGAGTGTCTAGTAGAATATTTAAGTACTGTGCTGTACATGTTAGTCCTGTATTTAGCCGTATTTGTAATTTTTCCTTTAGGAACGGTCGGTTACCTGAGCGATTAAAGTACTCGGTAGTAAAGCCGCTTTATGAAAAGGGAGAAATGGATAATGTAGATAATTTTAGACCCATTTCTATGTAATCAGTGTTTGAAAAAGTTATTTAAAAGGCTGTGCATGTAAGGATAATTGATTATTTCATGTTGTTAATGTCTTCAGTCCTGAGACTGGTTTGTTGCAGCTCTCCATGCTACTCTATCCTGTGCAAGCTTCTTCATCTCCCAGTACCTACTGCAACCTACATCCTTCTGAATCTGCTTAGTGTATTCATCTCTTGGTCTCCCTCTACGATTTTTACCTTCCACGCTGCCCTCCAATGCTAAATTTGTGATCCCTTGATGCCTCAAAACATGTCCTACCAACCGATCCCTTCCTCTTGTCAAGTTGTGCCACAAACTTCTCTTCTCCCCAATCCTATTCAATACCTCCTCATTAGTTACGTGATCTGTCCACCTTATCATCAGCATTCTTCTGTAGCACCACATTTCGAAAGCTTCTAATCTCTTCTTGTCCAAACTAGTTATCGTCCATGTTTCATTTCCATACATGGCTACACTCCATACACATACTTTCAGAAAAAACTTCCTCACACTTAAATCTATATTCGATGTTAACAAATTTCTCTTCTTCAGAAACGCTTTCCTTGCCATTTCCAGTCTACATTTTATATCGTCTCTACTTCGACCATCATCAGTTATTTTACTTCCTAAATAGCAAAACTCTTTTACTACTTTAAGTGTCTCATTTCCTAATCTAATTCCCTCAGCATCACCCGATTTAATTTGACTACATTCCATTATCCTCGTTTTGCTTTTGTTGATGTTCATCTTATATCCTCCTTTCAAGACACTGTCTATTCCGTTCAACTGCACTTCCAAGTCCTTTGCCGTCTCTGACAGAATCACAATGTCATCGGCGAACCTCAAAGTTTTTACTTCTTCTCCATGAATTTTAATACCTACTCAAAATTTTTCTTTTGTTTCCTTTAATGCTTGCTCAATATACAGATTGAATAACATCGGGGAGGGACTACAACCCTGTCTCACTCCTTTCCCACCCATTGCTTCCCTTTCATGCCCCTCGACTCTTATGACTGCCATCTGGTTTCTGTACAAATTGTAAATAGCCTTTCGCTCCCTGTATTTTACCCCTCCCGCCTTTAGAATTTGAAAGAGAGTATTCCAGTCAACATTGTCAAAAGCTTTCTCTAAGTCTACAAATGCTAGAAACGTATGTTTGCCTTTTCTTAATCTTTCTTCTAACACAAGTCGTAAGGTCAGTATTGCCTCGCGTGTTCCAGTGTTTCTACGGAATCCAAACTGATCTTCCCCGGGGTCCGCATCTACCAGTTTTTCCATTCGTCTGTAAAGAATTCGCGTTAGTATTTTGCAGCTGTGACTTATTAAACTGATAGTTCGGTAATTTTCACATCTGTCAACACCTGCTTTCTTTGGGATTGGAATTATTATATTCTTCTTGAAGTCTGAGGGTATTTCGCCTGTCTCATACATCTTGCTCACCAGCTGGTAGAGTTTTGTCATGACTGGCTTTACCAAGGCCGTCAGTAGTTCTAATGGAATGTTGTCTACTCCGGGGGCCTTGTTTCGACTCAGGTCTTTCAGTGCTGTATCAAACTCTTCACGCAGTATCGTATCTCCCATTTCGTCTTCATCTACATCCTCTTCGATTCCCATAATATTGTCCTCAAGTACGTCTCCCTTGTATAAACCTTCTATATACTCGTTCCACTTTTCTGCTTTCCCTTCTTTGCTTAGAACTGGGTTGCCATCTGAGCTCTTGATATTCATACAAGTGGTTCTCTTCTCTCCAAAGGTCTCTTTAATTTTCCTGTAGGCAGTATCTATCTTACCCCTAGTGAGATAAGCTTCTACATCCTTACATTTGTCCCCTAGCCATCCCTGCTTAGCCATTTCGCACTTCCTGTCGATCTCATTTTTGAGACGTTTGTATTCCTTTTTGCCTACTTCATTTACTGCATTTTTATATTTTCTTCTTTCATCAATTAAATTCAATATTTCTTCTGTTACCCATGGATTTCTAGCAGCCCTCGTCTTTTTACCTACTTGATCCTCTGCTGCCTTCACTACTTCATCCCTCAGAGCTACCCATTCTTCTTCTACTGTGTTTCTTTCCCCCATTCCTGTCAATTGTTCCCTTATACTCTCCTTGAAACTCTGTACAACCTCTGGTTCTTTCAGCTTATCCAGATCCCATGTCCTTAAATTCCCACCTTTTTGCAGTTTCTTCAGTTTTAACCTACAGGTCATAACCAATAGATTGTGGTCAGAGTCCACATCTGCCCCTGGAAATGCCCTACAATTTAAAACCTGATTCCTAAATCTCTGTCTTACCATTATATAATCTATCTGATACCTTTTAGTATCTCCAGGTTTCTTCCATGTATACAACCTTCTTTTATGATTCTTGAACCAAGTGTTAACTATGATTAAGTTATGCTCTGTGCAAAATTCTACCAGACAGCTTCCTCTTTCATTTCTTAGCCCCAATCCATAATCACCTACTATGTTTCCTTCTCTCCCTTTTCCTACTGACGAATTCCAGTCACCCATGACTATTAAATTTTCGTCACCCTTCACTACTTGAATAATTTCTTTTATCTCATCATACATTTTATCAATTTCTTCATCATCTGCAGAGCTAGTTGGCATATAAACTTGTACTACTGTAGTAGGCATGGGCTTTGTGTCTATCTTGGCCACAATAATGCGTTCACTATGCTGTTTGTAGTAGCTTACCCGCACTCCTATTTTTTTACTCATTATTAAACCTACTCCTGCATTACCCCTATTTGATTTTGTATTTATAACCCTGTATTCACCTGACCAAAAGTCTTGTTCCTCTTGCCACCGAACTTCACTAATTCCCACTATATCTAACTTTAACTTATCTATTTCCCTTTTTAAATTTTCTAACCTACCTGCCCGATTAAGTGATCTGACATTCCACGCTTCGATCCGTAGAACGCCAGTTTTCTTTCTCCTGATAACGATGTCCTCCTGAGTAGTCCCCGCCCGGAGATCCGAATGGGGGAATACTTTACCTCCGGAATATTTTACCCAAGAGGACGCCATCATCATTTAATCATACAGTAAAGCTGCATGTCCTCGGGAAAAATTGCGGCTGTAGTTTCCCCTTGCTTTCAGCCGTTCGCAGTTCCAGCACAGCAAGGCCGTTTTGGTTAATATTGCAAGGCCAGATCAGTCAATCATCCAGACTGTTGCCCCTGAAACTACTGAAAAGGCTGCTGCCCCTCTTCAGGAACCACGTGTTTGTCTGGCCTCTCAACAGATACCCCTCCGTTGTGGTTGCACCTACGGTACGGCCATCTGTATCGCTGAGGCACCCAAGCCTCTCCACCAACGGCAAGGTCCATGGTTCATTTCATATCACACGATTTGCTAGCAAATGTACAGTTCAGCTTTAGAAATCCTTTAAGATCTGCAAAATGCTATATCCTCTTTTCTCTGTGAGATACTGGATGTGCTAAACAAAAGGTTTCGTACGCTTGGCATATTTTTTTATTTAACTAAGGCATTTGACTGTGTTGCTCACAAAATATGGCTCCAGAAGTTGGTCCATTACGGAATATGGGGAGTAGCTCACAGTCGGTTCACCTCTTACTTTAGCAAAAGACAGCAAAAGGTCACTAAATAGTATTATGGGTAACTATAAAATATTTCTGTTTGCTGATGACACTAGCTTGGTAGTAAAGGTTGTTGTGTGCAACATTGGCTCGGTTTCAAATAGGGCAGTACATGACCTAAGTTCATGGCTTGTAGAAAATAAACTAACGCTAAATCATAGTAAGACTCAGTTTTTGCAGTTTCTAACACGCAATTCAACAAAACCTGACGTTTTAATTTCACAAAACGGGCATATGATTAGTGAAACTAAACAGTTCAAATTTCTAGGTGTTCAGATAGATAGTAAGCTGTCGTGCAAAGCCCACGTTCAGGATCTTGTTCAAAGACTTAATACTGCCATTTTTACTATTCGAACGGTGTCTGAAGTGAGTGATCGTTCGACACGAAAATTAGTCTGCTTATTTTCATTCGCTTATATGGTATTATATTTTGGGGTAACTCTTCCCATTCTAAAATGATATTTTTGGCTCAGAAACGGGCGCTTGTAAGTGGTGTAAGTTCACGAACCTCTTGTTGACCCATGTTCACGAGTCTGAGTATTTTGACATTGGCCTCTCAATATGTATATATTCTTCACTGTCGTGTCTTGTTCCAATATTAGCTTATTCCCAAGAATAAGCGGCTTTCACCCGGTTAATACTCGGCAGAAATCAAACCTGCATTTGGATCGGACTTTCTTAACTCTTGTGCAAAAAGGTGTACAGTATAGTGCTGCATCCGTTTTCCATACGCTACTACTCGAATTAAAAAATCTTAGCAGTAATCCACGCGCTTTAAAATGGAAACTGAAGAGTTTCCCCATGAGTCACTCGTTCTATTCTATCGAGGAGTTCCTTGAAGAACTAAGCTGATTCTTGTTGTATTGTTGATTGCTTTTATTTAAACGCCGGCCGCGGTGGTCTCGCGGTTCTAGGCGCGCAGTCCGGAACCGTGCGACTGCTACGGTCGCAGGTTCGAATCCTGCCTCGGGCATGGATGTGTGTGATGTCCTTAGGTTAGTTAGGTTTAAGTAGTTCTAAGTTCTAGGGGACTGATGACCACAGCAGTTGAGTCCCATAGTGCTCAGAGCCATTTGAACCATTTTTTTTATTTAAACTTATGGACTGACATTTTTTGGCTTCATAAACATTTTATTTTTATCTGTTATTACTTTTATGTTGTAATTTCATGTACTGGCACGTTCCATGACATTGGAGATTTGCTCCTCAATTTGGTCCTAAGGAACTTGAGGTGTAAATAAAAATAAAAGTAGTGTTTGTGTAGCATCAACAAGGTTTTTTTTTTTCGATATTTCCTCCTTAATGTGTTCAAACACTCAGGAAGAGATAACCAGACCCTCATGGAGAACACCGCGTCGACAGCTGCCTGTTGCTCTTCCAGCAAATACGTCGAAGATGTACAGGTTGATCATAGCGAAACTTTCGCTACCTGAGAGGGTCGCCATGGGAAACTAATGACCGTAGGACAATGAAACTTTGTAAGGAGATGAGAAAGAGAAACCATCGAGAGAAACACATTTTAATTTTCACATGAGACGACGACGTTTGTTAATTGCGTACCATGTTTGCATTCCAGGTTACAAACGTTGCTCAATGTGACAACCACCTGCACCCATAATAGCCTCGAGCCGCACCGGAGATACCGTTTCACAATTGTTCGCAGCACTTTTGGAACGGTGGACTACGGGATGTTCAGGCGTCGTGACACAGCCCATGCACTACGTGAAGATCGCAAATTGCGTCCAGAATTCCAAGCCAGGATAGCAGTAACTTCTTAAACAATTTGTGGCGCAGTTCGCCGTCAGCCTCTCCCAGGAGCAATTCCCAAATAATCCCAGTTAATTCAAGCTTGCGAATCATGTCCTTCAACAGCCTCGGTGCGGAAGGTGCGGAAAGAGGGCGTTCCGTATTCCTTTAATGCATAGATACTCGAGAGGGCAGGAACACTATAGCTGGTGTTTCAATAAAACAGCTTTACCAATAAAGCTCTGCTCACCTTGTCCAGATCCGAGTCGAGTGTCTGCAACTGTAATCCACATTTATGCCTGTGTTTCAACTCTACGTCGCCTTAACAGTACCGACTCCTAACGGCAGTTCATGACACTAACACTACTAGCAACGCAAAGCCTGCAGCCCACCGTCTCAACGTCATTCCTATACAGGGTGTTTCAGTAAGAGCAAAAATGTAACAGGACATAGAGAGTGCTCCACTGATAAACTTGAGGTAGGGAACTGTGGTCGGAGAAGCCAGCTTAAGGTGATGCGGACGTAAACTTGTCTACCGCAGTGTCTTGCATTACTGTTTTCCAGCTTATTTACGATTAACATGCGTACAAGTTTACACGTACTGTGCTGTTTATTTAATGTATATTCTTTATTTCCTTCAAGGAAAGAAGGAGGACGAGCCTGGTTACCAGGAAGTCTTGACGCAGGTTTTGTTTACTTGTCCATAAGCTGGCTCTGTTGTATCGTATTTACATTTTCCCATGACATTAATTCCATGACATGCATCAACAACAGACCCATCCATTACTCTCTGCTATTCGGAGACTTAAAGTACAATAGGGTGGAGCTATACCGGTTCAGTTCCGCAAAACTCATTGAATTCACCTTGTGCATGGGAAAGTACGTTGCAGTGCTCTCCTCTGAAAGGCTGTACAGGGAATGATTTTCTAACAGGCATCATCCGTCTCGCCGAGTGTTTATTTCTGTCGATCGACGAATGGGGGAGACTGGTTCATTGGGAAGAAGCAACGAAAAACCTGGCAACATGAGGGCCACTCGCACACCCGAGTTTGAAGAGGTGGTGCTGGAACGTGTTGCAGCGGGCCCCACTACCACTACTCATCGTATTGCACGTTTTAGGAAACATTGTTCGTAGTGAGCTTTGGTTCAAATGGCTCTGAGCACTATGCGACTTAACATCTGTGGTCATCAGTCGCCTAGAACTTAGAACTAATTAAACCTAAGGACATCACACACATCCATGCCCGAGGCAGGATTCGAACCTGCGACCGTAGCAGTCGCGCGGTTCCGGACTGAGCGCCTAGAACCGCGAGACCACCGCGGCCGGCGTGAAATAGGCGTTGCACATACTAGCCTATGGTGACTACTCCACGAACAACAATTACATCCATATCACCCACAACGAGGCCATGCAATGCTTGTGACTGACTTTGCACCAGGGGTCACACTGTCTCAGTCTTTGCTCCAAAAATGGACTCATCGACCAGATTTCCTCCAAATCGTGCTGTACACTGACGAGGCCTCATTTGATCGTGATGGTATTTCGAGTAGCAGGAATAGCCATATGTGGGATGAGGAAAATTCTCACGCTGTAGTCGAGTCATACCACCAAGTACGTTTTGCTGTGAATATCTGGGCCGGTACTGTAAGCGACAATCTCATTGGGCTATATTTTTTACCTGGCCGCTTGAATGGCTTACTTGAGGTTCGTGCAAAGAGTTCTACCGGAGTTATTGGAGAAAGTGCCCTTGGCTGTTCGTGAGATGGTGTGTATACAACATGTCAGTGCACCACCTCACTTCAGTGTGGATGTTTGCAACCGTCTCAATGCTGTATTTCCTGGGTGCTGGATTGGAAGGGTAGGTCCTATTCCATGGCATGCGAGGTCATCTGACCTGAATGCTCTTGGTTATTTCCCATGAGGATACCTAAAGTTATTTGTATATGCAACCCCAGTGGATACGGAGATGGAATTATCTGCCAGAATTGTAGCTGTCGGTGATGTGATTCGAAACACAGCAGGGATATTTGTCAGGGTGCGTCAGAATCTTCCTTGCTGGTGTCATGTTTAATTGGGTTGGGCTGGGTTGTTGTGGGGGAGGAGACCAGACAGTGTGGTCATTGGTCTCATCGCATTAGGTAAGTACGGGGAAGGAAGTCGGCCGTGTCCTTTTAAAGGAATCATCCCGGCATTTTCGTGGAGCGATTTAGGGAAATCACGGAAAACCTAAATCAGGATGGCCGGACGCGGGATTGAACTGGCGTCCTCGCGAATGCGAGTTCAATATGCTAACCATGGCACCACCTCTCTCGGTGCTGTCAGTTTCAGCACATTTTGTAAAATACAGTACAAATGGTACATTCATTGTATTAGCGACGATATTTGCAATTAACTGTAAATAAAAAAAGTACACAGTAATGTGATTTTGTTCCTATAGTTACCTTAAGCTGGTTTTTCCAATCCCTCGTTCCTACTCAGATTGTTCAGTGCAGCATCCTCTGTGTCCTGTTAAATTTTGCACACTCTTACGGAAACACCATGCATAGTTTGCTACCCATACGATAAATAGTTTTCCTTCTGCACTGGCGCTAGAAGCGGATGTTTACTTACAGCCAACCTGTAATAAGGTCATACCTCTTACATATTTTTCTTCAATTCTCGTTTGAGCCAATTGAAAGCGCTTTTCGTAGGCCAAGAAAGTAATTTATGATAGCTAAGCTTAGTAGTGCTATTGATTCTTGGGAACCTAAGTCACTCAGAGTCACTGTCAGAAATGGGACTTTTTTTCTTTTTTTAGCTGAAATACGGGATTTCCCAGGAGTAATCGTCGCTATTGAGGGAAATGAAAGGAACAATCAATCGAACCAAAAAAGTCTAGTAAACGTGGGCTCTAACACGAATATTTTGAGAGCTTCGATACTGTCAAACTCTTGGCAGTATTCTTGTATTGCAAGCTCTTTGATTTTCATATTTCTGAAGGAAGTGGTATGGACCAAAATAAGAAAAATCGTCCAGTAAACGTGGACTCCACAGCGCAAACCTTAAGAGCTACAGCACTTCGTCTTCGTACTGTGAAATACATCTCTTCTACTGAACAAATGCCCATAGCCCATAAGGTATGCACTGTAGAGCCCATATTCACTGGAAATTTTTTTCTTGTTTTGGTTTATTCTACCTCCTTCAGACATATGAACATCAAAGAGCTTGCAATACAAGAAATAGTTTGACAGTATCGAAGACGGAACAGTGCTCTCAGCTCTCAAAATATTCGTGCTAGAGCCTACGTTTACTAGACTTTTCTGGCTCGATTGATTGTTCCCGTCATGGCCCTGAATACCGACCATTCATCTTCAGACATCCTGAATATTTGAATCCAGTGCAACCTACTTCTCGAGACGCTTATTTTGATGTTTGTTTGGAGTTTCAACACAACTAATACATTAGAGCGTAAACAAATAGAATTCATCATATGAGCAGGAATGCTCAGGAAAACATCGCCAAGTGTGTTCCGGCATTTCTCCGAAACCAGGTCTTGTTTTACCCCAGGTCGACCTCTTCCAGTTTTTTCATTATTGCACTGATTAGTCTGTATTCTGCACTGCACAGATACGCCTGCGTTGTAGTTGTATCTACGGTAATGCCATCTGTTTCGTTAAGGAACGCAGCCTGCCTCTCCCCGAGAGGATCCATAGTTCACTTAACACAGTCGCTATCTGTTGTAGAAAAATGTTTCGTGATACTGTTCACATACCAAGGAGGAGCTCTACCAATGTAATTATTCTTTTAGTACATAACATCTCAGGATGGAGGTAGATACAGTTCCTTTAAATGTCCACTACCATCATTTGATTCTAGCTCGTGTCGGGAAAATTAGGTAACCTGCTAATAGACCATTTTACTTCCTTGTCTCGTGCATTTCCATTATGGGTATGCCATGGAACCGTTTGTTCTACGTAGATTACGGAGAAAGCTTTTCTAATTGTTCCACGGTAATATTTATCTCGTCCACTGGTTATAATTTTGTAAATTTGACAATCAATTGTGAGTCGATTACAATCTCATTCAACTATTATAGCATGACTTGTAACTATATAGATACTCGGAACGGTAGTTTCTTTGAATTTACTGGTAAGCTCTGTAGATGAATCTGGCGTCCGTTAGAAGGATCCACCTATAAATTTTATCCCATTCGTGTTTGCTATGCTGGAACAAATTATTTCATATGCAGAGTCAGCTTCTGCCTCAACTGATTTAAGTTTAACAACAACATTTGCCACCAAGGCTTTTATTAAATATTTTGTTCAAGATTGCGATTTCCGCCTGTTATACCATTTTACGACGACAGCTCACTGTGAATATATCAATGAATAATTTTTAGAGCACTTCATACACTCCTGGAAATTGAAATAAAAACACCGTGAATTCATTGTCCCAGGAAGGGGAAACTTTATTGACACATTCCTGGGGTCAGATACATCACATGATCACACTGACAGAACCACAGGCACATAGACACAGGCAACAGAGCATGCACAATGTCGGCACTAGTACAGTGTATATCCACCCTTCGCAGCAATGCAGGCTGCTATTCTCCCATGGAGACGATCGTAGAGATGCTGGATGTAGTCCTGAGGAACGGCTTGCCATGCCATTTCCACCTGGCGCCTCAGTTGGACCAGCGTTCGTGCTGGACGTGCAGACCGCGTGAGACGACGCTTCATCCAGTCCTAAACATGCTCAATGGGGGACAGATCCGGAGATCTTGCTGGCCAGGGTAGTTGACTTACACCTTCTAGAGCACGTTGGGTGGCACGGGATACATGCGGACGTGCATTGTCCTGTTGGAACAGCAAGTTCCCTTGCCGGTCTAGGAATGGTAGAACGATGGGTTCGATGACGGTTTGGATGTACCGTGCACTATTCAGTGCCCCCTCGACGATCACCAGAGGTGTACGGCCAGTGTAGGAGATCGCTCCCCACACCATGATGCCGGGTGTTGGCCCTGTGTGCCTCGGTCGTATGCAGTCCTGATTGTGGCGCTCACCTGCACGGCGCCAAACTCGCATATGACCATCATTGGCACCAAGGCAGAAGCGGCTCTCATCGCTGAAGACGACACGTCTCCATTCGTCCCTCCATTCACGCCTGTCGCGACACCACTGGAGGCGGGCTGCACGATGTTGGGGCGTGAGCGGAAGACGGCCTAACGGTGTGCGGGACCGTAGCCCCGCTTCATGGAGACGGTTGCGAATGGTCCTCGCCGAAACCCCAGGAGCAACAGCGTCCCTAATTTGCTGGGAAGTGGCGGTGCGGTCCCCTACGGCACTGCGTAGGATCCTACGGTCTTGGCGTGCATCCGTGCGTCGCTGCGGTCCGGTCCCAGGTCGACGGGCACGTGCACCTTCCGCCGACCACTGGCGACAATATTGATGTACTGTGGAGCAATTCGGCTGTACGTCCACCCGGCCTCCCACATGCCCACTATACGCCCTCGCTCAAAGTCCTTCAACTGCACATACGGTTCACGTCCAGGCTGTCGCGGCATGCTACCAGTGTTAAAGACTGCGATGGAGCTCCGTATGCCACGGCAAACTGGCTGACACTGACGGCGGCGGTGCACAAATGCTGCGAAGCTAGCGCCATTCGACAGCCAACACCGCGGTTCCTGGTGTGTCCGCTGTGCCGTGCGTGTGATCATTGCTTGTACAGCCCTCTCGCAGTGTCCGGAGCAAGTATGGTGGGTCTGACACACCGGTGTCAATGTGTTCGTTTTTCCATTTCCAGGAGTGTATAATAGTTCCTATTGAGTTCAAGACGTACTGCACTCTTAGCTTCCATTGTGTATCCGCCACGTTTGACATTCGACAGCAAAAATTCTACGAACGTGCTGGGTGCTACTATTAAAGATGCTCACACGTATGATGATTTTACGTGTTCGTCTTGTCTCAAATAGCTTCGTCGTACTAATATCTAAATACTGTTATTACTAACATTAAATACCGTTATTACTTATTCTTGTCAGAAACAAATACAGTACATGGTTACTACTGTTGAAAGCAAATGAAGGAAAACCTTACGAAATTACATTAATGTTGACCAAAATATTGTTACTTCAACTGCGCTTGGAGTCGCATGCAGATCTTCTATGCAAGTTGTTGGAAACAGTTGACAATCCAGTTACAGTTGGTTGTATTCACAGGGAAGTACCATTTATGGAGGAACTCGGGATCGAAGACGGTTTACTGATCTCGACACTATCCTATTCTGTTTATGCTTAGGTGGAATGATTTCCCAACGGAGAGGCCAGGTAGAGCTATTCTCAAGCCGAGAAATCCACAACTGTAACTGCCGTTGTTTGCAAGGCTGTACTTGTCTTGAAGAAATCTCTTCTCGACCTTAGTGTTGCCACTGCCGGGACGTGCCCTTGTTGTGGATGGCTTTTCTGATTAGCCTGGTTTGTTCTCTGCACATTTGAAGCTAATTCACGACGAATATCTGGTGGTGCTGTACCTGAGAGCTGGTAGTGTTTACAAGTTTCAAACAACCCGTAATTAGCTTACACGTTTCGTTCTGCGCCTTGCCAACTGCATTTGCGGGGGTGGATTTGTACCGGACTGTGCTCTCATAGTCTGCAGCACTGAAACAGGTTGCCGTTCTTCTCAGGGTTTGTAGTCGACAGCCCCCCCCCCCCCCCCACCATACTACCAGTGATCTTGCGAAGGATAGTAAAAAAATGGTTCAAATGGCTCTGAGCACTACTGTACTTAACATCTACATCTACATCCATACTCCGCAAGCCACCTGACCTATGGTCATCAGTCCCCTAGAAGTTAGAACTACTTAAACCTAACTAACCTAAGGACATCACACAACACCCAGTCACCACGAGGCAGAGAAAATCCCTGACCCCGCCGGGAGCGAAGGATAGTACGTTTGGCTTCCACCTCTATCCTCGTATTCTTGCAATACTGCTTGCGCGACAGAGTACGATCCAAAGTGACTCACAGACATTTTGGATAGGCCTTTTTCACTTATTCTACCCCTTCCATATCATGTTATGTTTGCGAAGTTCTGATTGTGCTTAAAATGAAACGCACACAGGTGTGTTTTAGCTGAGTTTGGACGAAGCTGGTCGTTACACACTAGTAGTCGCACTTCTCTCTCAGCGCATCTGTCACGTGGGCCTCAACATCATCAAAAGATTTCCCTTGATTCGCTAGTGTTAGATTGTCGGCATAAAGGATACCGCTTGTGTTCGCCGACAGGGATTGGTCATCGATATAGATGTTAAATAGCATTTGAGAAAGAACACTTCTTTGTCGTATGACATTTCTTAGACATCTCTTTCGACTACACTGACCCCGGAAGTCCACATAAAATCTCCTATTTTGAATAAAATTTGAATACGTCTGGTGAAAACATAACCTTTAGTTGTCCCTAAATACTTTTACGGTGTGACGTGTTCCAGGTATTAAGTTTCAAGCAAATGTACTTCTTCATTCTGTGTTTGATGATGATGGAGGTTCAGTGCTGTGCTCACTTTCCGTTGCTTCCACACACTTTTCGCTATCATGCTCTGAAGTAACCAATATCTACGATAAGTCTGTTTACTGGACACTAATCGCCACACGCCATTAGAAATCACTCGAATGCTGAAGTTGCGAGATATGATGTCAACGACACATTTCGGTTATTTCTCTCGCATTTCCACGTAGTTTTATGACTCCTCGTGTTTCGTAACTCGAGTTGACAGTGAACTCTCCAGCCATTCAAGAGGGAGCGTCCACTGGATATAGAGTGTCTACATCTCTTCGTCATCTGGATCATTTACTGATAATACTCTCTTCTAAATAGCCTCCAAGGTTGGTTTTATTCCGACCATTCTTGAGTTGCTGTCACACTTTTGTATGAAGCAGCTGCACAGCGATTGGAATTCACGATATCCAGTTTTATGGCGCTATACGATAAGTTCGTTGATTTGAAAAAAGCTATGGGGGCTTAAGATGGCAAAATGAATTGCTGAAACTGGTTTCTTTCAGAATAAAATAAAATATCTTAAAGTTTACGGCTGTTGGTAAAGTTTATTGACATAGAAAAGAACGTACGAGTCAGTGTCCCCTGGCAGTAATTGACCAACAGAGATTCTTTTTTGACGTTGAACTTTTCACTAATGTTAGAATATTTGTGTACTTCTTGAAACCGTATTTCGCTGCTTGTACTCTCAAAGTTCAGATGGAAGGAATAAGTAGTTTCAGGACTGACAGTGACATTGTAACTGTGGAAGAAGATATAGGAGATCAGTTGGACGGAATGGGCAGCGGTCTGAAATAAGCTTATATGAAAGCGTGCACGAAAGTAAAAGAAAAGTGAGGACTGAGGGAATTAGAAATATAGATAAGAGAAGATTTACCGTTTTCTGGAGGATCGGAACTGAGGACGGGGAAAGCAGAGAGAAATTAAAATGGTGACAGCGACAAGAGCTGTACTGGAAAAGAGAGATGTCAAGCTCCAATATAAATTTAGGTGTTAGGGAGGCTTTTTATGAAAGTATTTATGTAGAGTGTCACCGTGTAAGTGAAATGTGGATAATTAACAGAAAATATCAGAAGAGAATATAAGGTTTTGGAATGTGGTGCTACGCTATACCATGTAACTAATGAACAGTTACTCAATCGAATTGGGGAGAAAAGAAATTTATGCCACAACTCACCTGAAAGGAGGGATACTTTGACGACATGTCCTAAGGCATCAACGAACCACTGCTTTGCTCATGGAGAGAAGTGTGTGTGTGTGGGGGTGGGGGGGGGGGGGGGGGGGGGTGTAGAGTTTGTAACATTATGTGTGTCCAGCGACCGAATTTAACTGAATAAGTTCTCCAGAGAATGACAGACAGTGAAATCGTAAAAGCCGCGTGATATGACGTGACCTGATTACTATTGCGATACCATATACTCAAGAGCGATGAAAGACATTTTTTAAGCCCGACCGCGGTGAAACAAAA
The DNA here is from genome assembly GCF_023897955.1 of Schistocerca gregaria. Lineage (NCBI taxonomy): Eukaryota > Metazoa > Arthropoda > Insecta > Orthoptera > Acrididae > Schistocerca > Schistocerca gregaria. Next base: position 796,492,114 of record NC_064921.1, on the reverse strand, counting down.
TATGAGATACAATGTGAAGACAAAATGTGTACTAAATCCTATACCACTTATGTTTTGTCTGTCTGTATGTGTAGACGCACGTTATTACAGTTCATTGTAATTTATAATTTAAAACATTTAATGTGAATAGAATCGATGTGAAACGTCTCAATATATGAAGAAGTACGACACATAAAAAAAGCAATGGATATTTGCCTATTTCTGACTAATTGAAGCATTGGCACAAAAGCTGGTTTATGTGACACTCTCAGCCACGATAATGTGTGAAAAAGTGATTAAAGTAAGTTTCTCTTTAGATTATTAAAAATTAATTCTAAACTGAATGCCGTTATTTGACTTTTTTTTAAATAGCGATCACCAGTCATTTTCTCATGCCCTATGTTCATAAATGTTTAATTGGTATTTTAGTACAAATGTTCACAGAAATCATCGTCGGTTCCACAGGGCGAAGGAAGTCATAATTAGCAAACTACAATTCGTCACTCAATGGTAATTCGCTGTACCTTATTTCCAAACGTAGGTCGCTTCGGTAATCTTGTTGAGATCCAGACTTACAAGCTATCCGGCAAAAATTTGATTACAGTCTCCGTTTTTGTTTCCCAGAAAAATGTATCAAAATTATTGATCGCTTCTTTCAAGTATCCGATACGTCATTGCACGGAACAACGCTCGCTTAAGTCGAAATCCGGCGTACTCGTACGAGACTGAAGAACGACATCTTCTAAAACATCAAGTACCATAGTTAACAGAAAAATACTCTCTCCATTTCCCCCCACTCAAAATATTTATAATAATATAAGTTGTAGATAGCCATCAAGGCTTGATCACAATAAGCATGTTAGAGCGAACTCACGTTGCAGTAGTTACGCGGAGATGAAGAGGCTTGCACAAGATAGAGAAGCGTGGAGAGTTGCGCCCAACCAGTCTTCGGGTTGAAGACCTGAACACTAATTATCTCGCGTGTGACTGCTGCAAACACGTGTGTCTGTTTTATGACTGGTTTGGCCCAGTGACGCCTTAGACAGTGAAGAGATTGGAGTGTGTAAAATGGTTGTAACGTTTGAAGTTTTCCCGGCTGGGAACACGAAAATATTCTGTTTTTAGGGAGACGTGTCATTTCAGCCTTGGAAATGGACCGTTGATGACAGATTTTATACTATACGAGATACACAAGTACTGAAGAGATTTCGAATATTGTTGAAATGAAACGCAACTACTGCAACTGGAAAGTCTCCTTTTAATTCCCAGAGACGGTTTACCACAAATGGAAATTACAAATTTATTACTGTTGATCAGCCACTTTTTACTACTAACTTTTTGTACTTTTGGTAATCCTGAAGAAATTTGAAACAGAATTCCCTGAGTTAAAACCTTTTCAATCAGTTTATTTTTCATGTTTCATTTGATTTTTAGATTCTAGATGTTCATGTTGTTCTGAAGTTTCATTGTTTTACTAATACTTCTTTTTTTTGAAATTGTAATGGTAAGGTAACAAATGATTATCTGACATGAATAGACATTAAAGAAGTAAACGTTCTTCGGGTTAAGGTGTACGTACTAATGGACATGGAGGGCAACATTTATGAGGTGACTACCCTGGGCCGTAAAGGCATGGTTGGGGAGAGTCCTCCAGCACTTGTGCTTCATTTGCCTCGCCTTCATTGAAAAGAGGGCTCCTGGCTCTGTGGCCAGAGACACGCGCGACTTAACGCCACCTTTTTACGGGATCATCCGAGAATCCAGATCGGATTACCGATCTGTGAGGCAGGAGTCTGCGAGCCGTTCACAGTGACGTCGCCAACCGCACCGCGCTATTCGGTCCTTCTTAAAGGGCCCAATTACTTCTCGCGCTTCGTTAAGTGCGAACGACGTTACAAAGGCCGAACTGTAAAGAAGGTAAAAAAAATGTCCTTAGAGAGTTACAAGAGCTCTCTTTGTTGAAGTATCTCCTTGCGTTAAGGGATATAAGCCTAGGATAGTTCTCTTCGTTGTGAAAAGTACCTGGTCACTGACTAACATTCATTAACATCTCGATTCAGTTCGTATGAAACGAACTACGTATAAAGAAACATACGAGATTTTTAAAGCGGTTCCAACATAACAAACATTTTTGAGCTTCAACCGGAGTATCGGTTTTATTTTGCAAAATGAGACACGTAAAAGGAATGGAAGCATGGGAGAGTGTCAGCAACGTCGCACGCATTATGTGAGGAACATAAAATGCGTTACTACATTACTGGTAGCGCATCACTCCACTCTTATACGAGAGACCATCATTAAACCTCTTAAACATGTTTTACTCATATGTATTGTGCAATATCTGTTTACTTCTACTGTAGCGTAATTCAGAAACGAACACGTTTTAGAGATTGAGGGGTTAGGCCTACTTCTTCACTGTCAACATCATCATCATCATCATCATCATCGTCTTCTTCTTTTTCTGTAACACTACGTCCCTTGGTGGGCCTTCGTTTCTGCAATTACTTTCCCTCCTGTTTCTCGGACTTTTGCAGCATTTTTCCTCCTCCAGACTTCCATTACGATGAGATCCTCTATTACTTCATGGACCCAATTTCTTCTAGGCCATCCTCTTAGTGCAGCAGCTTCATTTCCTTTTGTATTCTACACTGTGCCATTCTCAGAGTGTAAGGTTACATTATATTTCGTTTCATTTTCATTTACTATGAGGCAGACTTTTAATGTTTTTCTTTCCATTTCCAGGTAGATTTCTTTAAGTGAATTCTCATTTCTTCCTACTTTTGCAATGTCATCAGCGTACGCAGGTATCTGGCGAGTCTTCATAAATATGATACCAGTTTTATTGATTTTATTTACTACGCTGCGCTGAGTTATACTAGATAATACAGGGGAGAGACGGTCACCTTGATTCATTCCTTTATTAAAGTCAAATCTTTCACTGGTCCCACAGCATTACCTTCTCTTTTTCTCTTGCCTTTATCATTTTTATTCTGATTAGATTAACTGGTTTAGCACGTACGTACGCCCACTTCTATCAGCATTCTGTAGAATTATTGACGATTTACGCTGTCAAAGGCTTGTTTGACACCAATGAATGGGAAGTGCAGATGTATGTTATGGTGAGAGGACCTTTCTATCATCTGTCTGATCACGAAAATTTGATCAGTTGTTCCTCTGTTTGGTCGAAAACCACACTGGTATCCCCAAGGGTGACTTTTCCACTCATTTGTATCCTTTCATTTTATGTGCTTGTGATGTTTAGTAGCTATCTCTGTAGCTTCCGCGTGCTTTCTACGTTCTTTATTGTAAATTAGGATCATTATTCTAGTTTTCCCGTTATCCAGCAAGTTTTATGTTTCCCGTATATTGACTTACTCGTTGTCTACGTAAATTTCTTCGGATTGTACGTTTTATATTTCCAATATTATTTTTAAGCCATGGTATCAGCTTTTTATGACAAGATAATACTCCATGGGAGTATTTTTTTATAATCAACCAACGTAAACCATGTCACAAGATTAGATTCTATTTCTCCTTTTAGTCAATACTGTCGAAGGAATCATGTCGCGTATTTAACAACCAGGCCTTCTGAACATTCCCACGAGAGACAACTCATCTGAGCACCCTACCTCTTCAGAATTTGCTCTTCGTCTTCCATCTTCTCCATGTGGCACATTTGGATGGAATCATCAGGTTCAGTGTGGCAGCCAGAATTTGAAAGTTTGTAGTTTCTGGGACAGTGGGATCGTATTCGAGAAGAATGGCTTCCAAGTCCACATTTGGGATTGCTTCTGTGCACGGACCTAGAGATTGCTGTGTTGAGCGGCCTCTGGTCCCGACATAATACAGCATCTCCACATTTCTATATTATATATGAAACCACAGCTAAACTCTTCACTTTAGGTGCCACTGTTAAGAGACGTGTAGAGATCTTGAAAGTAAGTGTGAATCTCCTTCTGCCCATTTCATACCTGATAACCCTCAAACCATGGGTGAAGGGGAACAGGTAGAGTTCATATTCCCAGATTTCGGGAAAGGGGTTCATACGGTACTTTACTGCCCAGTTACGAACATACGGAATAGGTTCCCTGGTATCTGAGTGGCTCGAAGGCATCTTAAATAATACAATCCAGTACGTTGTCCTCGAATGCGAGTGTTTATTAGAGACGAACTTATCGTCAGGAGTGCCCCAGGGAAGCGTGACAGGACCGTTCTTATTCTCTGTATATATAACAGATCTGACGGATAGTCCGCCCCCGGTAGCTTAGCCGTCAGCGTGATACGCTGGGTCGGAGATTTTCTCCGCTCAGGGACTGGGTGTTGTGCTGTCGTAATCATCATTTCATCCCCATCGACGCTCATCCGACGACCAGTCTACCCTATGGGAGGTCCTAGTCTCGCGACATTTACATTTATTTATCTGACGGATAGGATGAGCAGCAATCTGTTACTGTTAGTGGTGACGCTGCAGTATAAAATATCGTTGTTGAGTGATTGCAGAAGGAAACAATATGATACAGACAAAATTTCTAGTTGGTATGATTAATGGCAGATTGCTATAAATATGGAAAAATGCAAGTTAACGTAGACGAATAGAAAAAAAAAATCGTGTAATGTTCTAATACAGTACAGGGTGTAACAAGAAGAATCATCCGATTTGGCCCGTCCATATTTTTGAAACAATGAATTTTGGTTTTGATGAATGGAATACTGAAATAGTCTCTTTTTTTCATACCTTTGCATAGGAGTTCAACATGCTCCCTTGAGACGCACGACACACGTCATTGCGTAATCGAATTACGGGTCATCTTCTGCACTTAAATTTCCCACACTGCAGCGAGCATTTCTTGAGTTACAACTTCCACAGCTGCTGTTATGCGATGTCTCAGTTCATTCATTGCCGTTGGTAACGGAGGTACACAAACAGAGTCTTTTATAAATCCCCACAAGAAATAATCACGTACTGTCAGGTCTGGCGAACAGGGAGGCCAGTAATCTAAGGCTGAATCATTTGGTCCAGTGCGACCGATCCATTGTTCAGAAATCCTTTGATTTGAAAATTCCCACACTTCCAGATGCCAGTGAGGCAGTTCCCGACCCTGTTGGTAAATGGAGTCGTTCGAATCAACCTCCAACTGTAGGAAAAGGAAGTTCTCAAGCATATAAAGATATGTGCTTCCTGCAACAGTGTTCTCGGCAAAGAAAAACGGACCATACATCTTTTCCTGTGAAACTGCACAAAACACATTAAATTTTGGAGAGTCCCTCTCATGTTGTACAACTATATGTGGTTGCTCTTTACCTGATATTCTCACATTATTACTGTTTATCTTTTGCCTTATAATGGAATGTTGCCTCGTTACTAAACAAAATGCTTCCTGTTGTCCCGACACTATTTTTACTAGAACTGAAGTGGGAGCACACTGCTGCTGCCAAGCGGGAACCATGTAAAACTCGAGAGTTTGCTCTTTCTAACAGTACGTTGTTCACGCACATATCTCAAATAACATAATAGTTCTGATTTTTTAAAACCAGGTGATACTTTTTGATACACCCTTGTTTTAATGGTCTGCTGCTTGACACAGTCAAGTCAATTAAATATCTAGGTATAACGTTGCAAAACGAGATGAAATGGAACGAGCAGGTAACGACTGTAGTAGGGAAAGCGAGTGGCTGACTTCGGTTAATTGTGAGAATACTAGGAAATCCTAATTTACCTCCAAGGAGACCGGGTGTAGAACACTTGTGTGGCCCATTCTTGAGTACTGTTCAAGTGTTTTTGATCTCTACCTGGTCGAGTTAAAGGAAGACATCGGACAGCAATTCAGAGATGGGATGCTAGATTTACTACCGGTAGGTTTAATCAAGACACAAGTATTACGGAGATGCTTCGGGATCTCAAATGGAAATCACTGCAGGGAAAGCGATGTTCTTTTCAAGGAACACTACTGAGAAAATTTTAGAGAAACAGATTTGAATCTGACCGCGGAACGATTCCACTGCAGCAGACGTACATTTAGCTTAAGGACCACTAAAGCATGATAAAGAAACCATGCGGTGGCTTGCTGAGTATGTATGTAGAAGTAGATGTAAGTTAAGGGACATTGAGGTGCACACAAACAGCCAGTCTTCCCTGCTAGATACACGAATGGAATAGAACAGAAAATCGCTAATACTGGTAACAAGCACCCTTGGCCATGCACTTCAGAGTGACTTACGGACTATGAATGTTGATGTAGATGTAAATGCTCTGCGCATCTCAGCTAAAAATACGTATTCGTAACAAGGTGGATAGAGGCGTGCGAGGCACAGTAGCGGGAGGTAGCCACGTGATACTGCAGCCCATCCCTTTATTCTGCCTAATTTGTCTGTGGCTTTACAGGGTGCACTTGGAAGATTTCGCATTAATTTTAGTGTCAGTGCTTGTACGTGGGGGCCTACTTACTGTAGTGTCCACTACTGGTGACTTAAGGAAACTGTTCAACTATTACAAGAAGGGATAGCAGCAGTGTCGTGTTCATGTACTGTTTTGGAAAGAGGGTGCGAAGCACTCAGTATTCCATAATTATTTCCATCGTGATGAATCAAAATTGTTGAATCTGTAGCTGAAATGAAGCTCAGGAAAAAAGACATTTTCCCAGTTACAAAACTGTTCAGAGTCCAATTAGAAGTATGAAGACGCAGTATATATTTCTAAATCTTTGCCTGTAAGGTCCAAGTCGTGTGTCTCTGAAAGTATTCCTTGACGAAAACGATAAGGAAAACAGAGCGACGATGTTAACTTCGGACCTGGATTAATGTAAGAGAGAGACCTCTGTGAGAGAGGGGTCACCTTTTGCCCGCAGCGGCACCGACAGTGTAAAGAGCGCCGCCGGCAGAGGCTGCTGAAGCACAAAGCGCTCTACGCCATCCGTCCTCGCCTCATATGCATTGCTGGCGGCTGCGCAAAGCGGATTTGCAACAAACACAGGGGCAGTATAGGGTGGGGCAGGGGGGAGAGGGCGGCGAAGGCGCCCCGCTGGCAAGATCAGCCGCCAGGTGCGTGCGCGCATTACGCACCCTGCTGTGACACGCACGGCGTACGCAGTTAGCTCCTCTGTGTCCGAACTACGAGGAGGAAGACACGTGAAACATCATCTGGATGAAGAATCGTGAAAGTTCCAATTGTTTACCACACTTCTACATCTTCCCCTCAAACAGGATACCTTTCGTCGTGAAGAAAATTGCTGACGCAAATTAGGTAGCTAAGGATAGAACGGCTATTAGAAGCCGATCCGTGAGATGACCAGTTTTATATAAATGTAGCAGCACGCGAAACAACACAAACATTACGACTTATCGTAGGAGATAGGTTCAAGAAAGGCAAACGATCATTTACAAGTGTGCCTTTAGTACAGTTGTTCACAATGTTGACAGGAATACACTGATTCGATTTCTCAATGTATCACGGATAAATTGCAGGGAGGTAGAAGTTACTAACTTGTGCACAAAGAAGACTACATTTGTAAGTGTCGATGGACATGAAAGGAGTGAGACAGAGTGGTCCCCTATCCCTCAAGATATTCAGTCTGTACATTGAGTAAGCAGTAAACAAATCTCAACAGAAATTTCAAAAAGAAAAAAAGGCAGAATTTTAAGGTTTGTGTATGACTTTATAATTCTATGAGAGACTGTAAAGGACTTGGAAGTTGAGCTGCACGCAGGAGCTTATGAAACGAAAAATTGAACAAAGGTAATTGACTGCATGTAGTGGATAGTGGAGTGGAGTAGTGAAAGATATGTAGATGACACAGTAAACGACAAGTTAGCTGATGTGTGTGAGACATTGCCCTTGAAGATTTTAAGTGGCTTCCTTCCTCATAATCATATCTACAAGTATACATGGCAGAGTCCTTCCAGAAACATCAGGTTAACAATAAACAACATTATTTAAAAGATCCAACATAAGAACAAATTATATTAGAGTCTACAGAGGTGCAGAATGTGGCTCAGGCGATTTCGTGTTATATGCCAAAAAGACAGTAGCGTCTAAGAACAAAGACAAATTAAAGATGCAAATATTCTCAGGAGGACAGTGGTAAAATACAACTTAGTTAGTTTCAAGCAAGAGGCTATACAATTTCTTTATAAATTACGGTTTTAGACCATCTAAGGCAGCTACAAGAAAGAAAGCCAGAGCATATGTACCAAAGAATTAAAAATTGCATACATGGAGCAGCATATGAAGCACTAGGACAGCAAGAAAGTGGCACCTACAATGGTGGACTCAAGGCAACGAAGAAAAACTAAATCTAAAAAAAATGTATAGTAATTGGTTGAGAACAGCGAGGTAAAAATGACAAAGCCACGTATATTAGAATGAACAGAGAGTAAAAAAGGACATCTGTAAAATGAGAAATGAAACCTGGGAGAATGCATGCGAGGCATGAATGCGGTCTAGCATAGGGTGGGGGTGGGTGAGGGCGGAGTGGAGGGGGGGGGGGGGGGGGTGAGCACATAAGTGTCTGCGGCATCAGCATGAAAAATGGTTGCGGGGGTACAGCGAGAGAAGTATTTTAAAAGTCCGCTAGTACAAAAAAGAACAGACTACAAGGAAATAAAGTGAGAGATATAGGAAACCAAGGATGGTGGAGAGGTAGACAAGAAGAAAGAGGTACAGAAGGCGGCTAAGCAAATGAAAATGAGCAAATCACCAGGACCTGGAAATGTACCGGTAGTATCAGTGAGCTATGACCCAAGCATTCTGTTTGAATGTCTAAGCAAGTTTTAAGAAATGTTTGTGTATGGGGAGACAATTCCAGCAGAGTGGAAGTTAGCGTGTCTAAACCCCGTACATAAAACAAGTAGCAAGAAAAAGTGTCACAATTCAGTTGACAGGATTTTAAAATCAAGAGTGGAGATAATACATAACGAAGAGAAAGAAGGAAGTGACTTCAAGAAAGGCAGATCACGTACAGATCACATCTTTATCCCAAGATCCGACCGGTGTGACCGAGCGGTTCTAGGCGCTTCAGTCAGGAACCGAGCGACTGCTACGGTCGCAGGTTCGAATCCTGTCTCAGGCATGGATGTGTGTGATGTCCTTCGGTTAGTTAGGTTTAAGTAGTTCTAAGCTCTACGGGACTGCTGACCTCAGATATTAAGTCTCATTGTGCTCAGAGCTATTTTTTTTATCCCAAGATAGACATCCAGAAGAGATTGGAAAGGAATCTAAACAGTCATTTGGTCTTCATAGAGCTTGACAAAGTAACACAGCACCACTAACGTTATTGTTCGAAGTCCTATAGTCAGGGGAAGTTCCAGAATATTACATAAGAAGTATCACAAACATCTACAAGGCAGCAGAATATGTCATTTAAGTGGAGAAAGAAATATCTAGGGAGCCTTCCGAATAACTGAAGAACTAAAAACAGGATGCTCTCTGCCTCTAACGGTCTTTGATGTATGTGCAGAAGGCACTGAATCTGTAGTGTAGAAAGCGCTTGGTCATGGGGACTGAAGTAAAGAAACAGTTTTTGCACACACTTTTCTATGCTCACTATCGGATCGTTGCAGCAAACGATGGAGTGGATATATCTTACATGCTCAGGAAGTTATTGTAAAATTACAAAACGTGGGGTCTGAAAATTAATTCTGAGAAGTTGTAACATCTATGTTGCAGAGAGGCGGTAAAAAACTTGGTCATTGAAAGACATTATATGAAAGTATGGTTCAAAATGGCTCTGAGCACTATGAGATTTAACTTCTGAGGTCATCAGTCTACTAGAACTTAGAACTACTTAAACCTAACTAACCTAAGGACATCACACACATCCATGCCCGAGGCAGGATTCGAACCTGCGACTGTAGCGATCGCGTGGTTCCAGACTGTAGCGCCTAGAACCGCTCGGTCACCCCAGCCGGCTATTAAAGTATGTAAAGAGTTTAAGTACCTGGTTAGAATCCTGTCAGATGATGGAAGATATGGGAGAGGTATTCAACAAAGGATCAGGTAGGGAAGGACGACTATTCAAAAATTAAATTCTGTACTGTGATTCTAAAAAAGGAGTTAAAAGGTTAAAATGCCGTTATACAAATCCGAGCTTGGAGCCAATAATTGGCTAGGGGAATGAATGCTGGAAACTCACAGAAAGGAATAAAAAGGGACTTAGAGCGTTAGAGTCCGCTCCAATAGCTGCGTTGTCAGCCAAGAGGTCCGGGTTCGATTCCCGGCTGGGTCGGAGATTTTTTCCGCTCGGGGACTGGGTGTTGTGTTGTGTTGTCCTCATTATCATTTCATCATCATCAGTGGAAGGCAAAAGGAAACCACCACTGGAATCACTTCCCTAAACGCTCATGCGGTGGACCTCTCTGGCGATGCTTTCCCCATGACAAAACTTGTAGTAAGTCGAATTTGACTGCGTAAGGAATGAGGAAATGAGAGAATGGATGCAGAATCATTATGGTATTACGGACAGACTGGGAGAAAACAGCTAGGATGGTTAGGGCATGTCAAAAGAATTGAAGAAGACAGATAGCGCAATAGAGCAATTTCATGGCAACCTCCTGGAAGGAGAAGAAGACCACGGAAAGGGTGGCCAAGGGGTATCCAAAAAACGATGGAGAGAAGAGGAATAGAAGAGTATGATGAAGAATGGCGAGATGAGGCTTTTGGCAACCATGACAGCTATAGGACCTCCGCAACAACAAGAAGTAATTGAGTGTTTTCAAATTAGGTGATGCTCTGTGAATTCGATTATGAAACGAGATGTTGAAAATATAGGGACAGATTTTTTTCGCAGCAAAATATGTGAAATGGCCGACGTATGGAGGATGTAAAAGTCGACTGGCAATGGCGAGAAAGATTATAGTGAAAAAAGGAAGAAGGTGGCGTTTTTTCACTTCTGGTGTATTTGTTTTATTGGTACACGACTAATTCCTGTCTTTTAGGCTATTTTCAAGTGATTTTCTTTATATGAGAGAGCACACTATATTACCATCTCGAATAATATGAATGTAACTTAGTAGAAACTTATCAGAAAGACTGTATATACTGTCTTGTTGGTTTGATTGCCTGACATTTTAGTTAGGCGTGAAATTTACAACGATATTAGTGAGCCGTGGCTACTTTTTGTACTTTCTCGATATCGACGCGCTCTTATCTTTGGCCCAGCGATCGTAGCTCCCTCTCGCTGGACCCGCAAGGGCATTGTGACAGGGTGCTACCAAGCGGAAAGGACGCCTGTGGCAGCCACCCTCCTGTCTCTGTGTTGGCGTAAACTGCAGGATGTGCAGGGGTAATGTTGGCCTGCGTTTGGCTTGCAGCACCAAGGAATCTAAAGAGTGGATTATTGAACACTTGCCGAGCTGTCAGAGGCGTGTTTATCAGTTTTCCTGGGTGCTCCCGTTCTGTTTATTGGCACAGAAGTCCGCACCTCCGTGGAATTTGTAGGCTGAATTGTATGAGCAACAACTTATGTGTTAAAATAGTCTGTTAAATATTTTAATAAGATCTTCGTATATTGTATCTTACTGGAAGTTTGATCTGTGAATTTTAAGTATCCGTGGCTCCTTTAGTTTGGGTTAATATTAGTGTCTGCCCCTACAAGGAGGTGTGTTGTGAAGTTCGTTGGCAGTGTAGTAATTATGGGTGTTTAAGGGCTTCTACCTGCCTGTTATTAACTCTCGCTTTCCTTGAGGAAAGTAACTATCAGCTGATTTAAGTTCTGGCGCATGGTATTGGTCGTTGTTTAATATTATCACAGATTGTCTATTCCTGGTGTGAAAGTGGACTTTTCTGTTGTGAGAATGTTATCAGGGTTAGTGTTAAGAACCGTGTCTCTTATATTTAATTGGAATATTTTGGATAAATTCTGTGCTCAACTTGTAGTTGTCGTTTAACTATCTTTCTGGACTTGGCTTCACTATTTCTTATTCATTAAGAAGAATGTACTGCTTATTCTGCTTCAGGTCATATGTTTATACGGAAATTTTAGTTTGTTTTAGGAAACATTGTTCGTAGTGAGCTTTGGTTCAAATGTCTCTGAGCACTATGGGACATCTGAGGACATCAGTCCCCTAGAACTTAGAACTACTTAAACCTAAGGACATCACACACATCCATGCCCGAAGCAGGATTCGAACCTGTGACCGTAGCGGTCTCGCGGTTCCAGACTGAAGCGCCTAGAACCGCTCGGCCACACCGGCCGGCACACTGAAACTTTGCGTGAAGTGTGTACGTGCCCAGCAGCCGTAGAATTTGAGGCGATTGACTCGACACTGGCTTAATCATTTGTTCCAGCAGAATTTGGTATAACTATTTAATTTTGAAATTTTCAAGTCAACTGCAAGTGGTGTCTTAAATTTTTCTGCTAACTTCTTAGAGGACTATTAAATTTCGCGTATCGCTCCGTAAGAATTGCATTAACAATTGGTAGTGTAATCGTTATTTATTATAATCTTGGCTGCCATTTGAGCTTGCACTCAGGAACTTATTTGTGCTGTAGGGAATTTTGTTAAGACTGCTTGTGCTCTGGGATCGGTCATGTTTAGAGACCCTGATCATGCTCACTCATTCTGGGCCGGGTCGGCTTACACGGCCGCTTGTTTATGCGATTCTGTGCACAAGCCTCGGGCAGCGAAAACTCAAGCTGTCGGTTGTCTGCAGTGTTATTTCCTCCAAGCGAAGCCGCGGCTTTAAATGCTGCTGTCTAAACTTAACTTGAAATCATAGAGCAATTTTCAGTCATTCTATTTGTTAGTTAAAAGAGCCTCCCTTTCAATAACCGTATTGCTTTTTGAAGTTATTTAAACATTTTACTAGTTGTTGAGATCTCAACAGTCACACTTATTTAATGTAACTTTAAATTATTTGAATACTACTGTGGAACTCGGTAAGCCTTTCTACCATGTCTGTCTTATGAGGTTTTAAATTTTCTGTTCTCCTTCTTTGGTCTGTTTGTATTTTAGTGTTAGAATTTTTTGGAAATGACCTATTATATGGTCGGTTCAGTTTTATTAAATTTGTTGATGGCGCCTACTGCTTGTGAAGTTTTGATGATTCTTACCGCTGTTTAAATTGGGCTTGAAGTTTGTATCATTTGTCTTTTATCTTATGGTCTAGCAAGCAATGACTGTGTGCGAGCTATAATTGGCGTTTTCTGCCATTACTGATTATTGTTCAGTATTAAGATTAGTTGTTCAATTAATTTATTAATTAGGTTTAATGTAATCCACTCGGTGCAAAAATAATTTGTCTGTTTTACCAGTGAATGAACTGTGCCAAATCCCCATGGGTCTAGCCTATCCTCATCTTCCTTTCTGGCCGCACTAAGCGGCCGTATTTTCACATTTCAGTTACATTGACCAAAGAATAAAACTAAGCGTAGACTATTAATTTCGAATAACTATGACTGGATACTTAACTGTAAATTTGAGGAAAGTTAATTAATAATAAGGAATGGAAAATAACACCGCAGGTAACTACCTTTCTGATGAGCTTCCAATTCACACCATTACTTTTATTTTCGTGGAGGTAATGCAGCGTACTTTCTTCCATGCAGTGAAAATAGCCTGAAGGGCAGAATCTAGCCATGTAATAATAACATAAATGTGGCTGAAGTGAAAAAATGCCACCTTCCTTTAGCAAATTACTTGCTGGGCTACCCACTACGGTGAAAATGAAAAGTATAAATTGATGTGTTAGGAATTCTTTTCTGAAAGCATTTGTCTGGAGTGCAGTCTATTATGAAAGTAAAAAGTGGGCGATAAATAGGAAATACTGCAAGAGAATGTAAGTTTTTGTAACGTGCTACAGTAAAATGATATACATTACATTTGTAAATCGAGTAACTACTAATGACGTACTGAATCGAATTATGGAGAAAAGAAATTTATGGGACAACTTTGCTTAAAAAAAAAAAGATAGGTTGATAGGACACATCTTGACGGATTAGGGAACAGTTAATTTAGTAATGGAGTGAAGTGTGGCCGGAGATAGTCTCAATGCAGTACGGAAACTTGAACGTGTGTAGGGTGCAGTAATTATGCTGGGCCTGCGCAACATAGTGTCGAGACATTGATCACAATATTCTGCGTATGGATGACTGTTCCAGTACCAACACTGGTTATGAAAATTTCTGGCAGGTTAAAACTGTGTGTCACATCGGGACTCCACATGATACAGAAGACGACTTCCAGAAAACCAACACAAGAGCTTTTTATAAAATTTTCAAAACGAAACTGACGAATTATCAGCCACTAAGTCTATGTTTTAAAAGACAAAATAGCAAACTAGCGATTAATGACAAATAAAACGGAATTATTTGTAGAGTACTTCAAAAAATTCCTCAGTTCTGAGAAAGCAGTAATATATTTTGATAAAGTAAAACCTGGAAATGTTTTTCCACATCAAAACCTCCGACCAAAACTGATATTCAAAGCATAAGTTGAAGGAACCCAAAATAACAAGGCTTTTCTAGAGAATTCAGCTGTCACGGAAGTAAGGAAAAATTCCAGTCCCTTTACACAAGTAAGGAAATAAAGCAGATGTTAATATTCATAGAGGAATTCTATAGTGACTGTTACGTACAAAATCCTATCCAAAAGTCCTTCAAAATCGTTTGGAAGAGCAATTAGAACATCAGCTCAGTGATATATAAAGGGAATGTCCTGCGTAGAACAGATTATGAATTTGAAACTAACTTCAAGGAACTACTGTCTAAAAAGCAAAGATCTTGCAACCTTTTTAAGACTGCAGGGGAGGCCTATGACTGTAGACCAGGCTCATCCAAGAATTGCTCCCGGCGGGCGCGCCCGCGCCCCGAGGGCCAAGGCAGTGTTGTTCTGTGCCCCGTCCGCGACCGTGTGTCGCTAGTGTCGGCATAGGAGCGAGAGAGAGCTGCGGAACGAGTGAGATCTCACAGCACTGCTCTACGCTGGATTGTCCCGCTGTCAGATCCAACGTAAACAAAACAACAGAGGAAGCAGAGCTCTTTAAAAGTCGTCCATGAGCCGTAAAACAAGCAAACCTTTTACTATTGAGGTAACAACTAGTCTTCGTGTGGCAGAATTACTGCGCAGAGCTTTAGAAAACAATATCAAAAACAAGAATCGAAGAACAACTTAGTAGTTTTATGACCCACAAGTTGATTCTACTAGTACTTCACATGCACACTCGTCGTACGTACAATACGCGTCTTCTGAAAAATATATCAGTTTCTTACATGAGCTAGAGTCATAAATATTCTGTTTTATAAATAATTTTATATAAGGGATATAGAGTCTCATTCCTACTGTTAGTAGTTACAAAGTAAATATTTTTTGTTGTACTTTGTGCTACAGCTTTTTATATCCCTTTTCAGAGTTCAGAAATCGGATGTTTAGTTTGCTGTTTTGTACGTAATAATTTTAACTGACCAAGTCTGAAAACTTATTAAAAATAGAATTAACGTTATAAAGCTCTTTAATTCCTACAATCAACATTGTTAAAGAAGACAGTTAGCATTTTATATGGTTTTCTTATTAGAAGAAACGATTTTGTCTAGGTTTGGTAAAATATTCCGTGAGACTGCTAACCTCAAAGAATTAGTCAAATTTTTATCGCCAAGCAATGAACCGCACTTAGTTTTAGCAAGCTTTAACAGAGAGATAAAGCGCTCACAGATATGTGTGGAACCAACCATTGACAGAACTTTGGCCGCGTGCTTGTGCAAAAGAGGATAATTCTCTCTTGGAAGACAACTGTAAAAGTCATCCAGAGTTTTTCACATAAGAAAGCGGTCCTTCAGGCGGATATCGCACTGCAGGTCAATCAGCTCTAGTTGAAGCACTTGTGAGGCGTCCTCCGCCCGAAGGGGAAACGGGCGAACAAATATATCTATAAGGCCGGTTGAAGCCCACTTATCTCCAAAAATCTGTTTTCAAACTACTCTTGTAATTCGAAAATGATTTGAACATAATCTGAAAATTCCACATCTTCTCTAACGCTGTGTAGTGCAGGAAAGTGACACCAAATCTTCTCGCACAACTGTTCTTTCCACAAAATTAGATTTTTTTGAAATGCTTGAATCGTCTGCACTAAAACAACAACAGAGTGATTTTCGCCTTGGAGTGAAATGTTGGAAATATTTAAAAATGGTTCAAATGGCTCTGAGCACTATGAGACTTAACATCTGTGGTCATCAGTCGCCTAGAACTTAGAACTACTTAAACCTAACTAACCTAAGGACATCACACACATCCATGCCCGAGGCAGGATTCGAACCTGCGACCGTAGCGGTCACTCGGTTCCAAACTGAAGCGCCTAGAACCGCACGGCCACAGCGGCCGGCTGAAAGTATTTAAATGACCACTAAGGTCACTCAAAAAATCCATATTCGCCACCCACATAGGATCACAAAGTAATTCTTCTGGACGTCCTTTCATTTCCAAAAAGGTATTTATTTCGCCTCTCAAGGAGAAAAACCGATGAAGCACTTTTAATCTGCTCAGCCATCTTACTTCGGCGTGGTAGGGGATGTCAGGATATTTCGCTTCGATATCAGCCAGAAATTCTTTAAATTGGCGATGAGTGAGTCCATGCGACCGAAGATAATTAACCGTTCGGAGAACTGTGTCCATAACATTTATTATGTTGACAATCTTCGTACAGAGTGCCTCCTGGTGTATCAGACAATGGACAGCCGCGAATAAGGAACAGGCAACTTCAGCCATTTTTGACCTGACAAAACTCAGAAATCCAGTGCGTATCCCTCGTAGCTCAGGGGCTCAATCCGTCGTTCCACTGGTCAGGCGTTCCCATTTTAAACCCATTGACTCTAACACGTATTCCACCGCTAGAAAAATATCCAAACCCGTGCTTGAGTCTTGTAGTGGTATAAGGTCGAGAAATTCTTCCGTGACACGCAGATTGACGTCGACACATCGAATGAATATGACGAGCTGAGATATGTCCGCAATGTCCGCGGACTCGTCAGGAGCGATAGAAAATGAAATGAAGTTTGCCGCTCTCTCCATTAATTGCTGTTCCAAATCTGAGGTCATATCTTCGACTCGGCGAGAAACAGTTTGAGGGGAAAGAGCTATTTTTTCAAATTTTTCCGTGAAGTCTGCTGGACAAATACAAGCCGAGTCGATCAGGCTTTCTTGATGAGATTTCCAACCGCAAAGGGTTTCCCTGCTTTCGCAACTCTCAGCGAGCATTTGTAACTTGTGCGCAAACTTTGCCGACCTATTTCCTGCTGCTACCACGGCAAAAAAAAAAAAAAAAAAAAAAAAAAAAAAAAAAAAAAAAAAAAAAAAAAAAAAAATTTGTACAATCCTGTTTTTTAAAACACTTATCATTTTAACAATTGTTTCATTCATTGAAACTCAAATAAAAAAACTAACAAGAAAAGATTGGTTTTAGGTGCGTTTTCCCCCAGTTCCTCCAAAAAGCGGCCTTAGACGCTATCCAGGACAGCGAAATGTGGTTGCAAAATAAATTTTTATCTATTGGAATATCTGCGTTTTATTTAATTTTAAATATAGATCAAACTACAACATATGTTTTCCCATCCATAAAAACACAAATATACAAAAACAAAGAATGGCTCTTAATGACACTTTTCTGCCCGAGAGAGCGTTTGTGACGGCTTTTCAGAAAGTGGCAAAAAATAACGCACCTGAAACTTTTTCTTACGTCTGTGCCACGCGATTTAATGCAACCCAAATATAAAAATTAACCGAAAAGAAATGTTCCTTGTTGCTGACAATCTGATATTCGATAACTGGCACATTGCTAAGTGACAGATTATAAAATATAGTTTTATCATCTTTATAACTTATAAAGAGTCATATGATAGGAGACAATTACTTCACTGTAATGCTGCTTGAAATTTTCTTTCAGTTCTTCAAGCTTTGACTGGAGTTCCTCTTGCGACAAATTTTCGAACTGATATTTGTGACAGGTATTAAAGTGCCGTTCAGTCGAGCACTTTCTTAAATACATGAGGTTTCGATGTCCTACTAAACATTTGGCATGATTTTTTACAGCAGTACAAAGGAAATTAATTTCCCACTCGGTAAAATAGTGCGGACATGCCGCTCCTCTTTCTTTTACTCGGTCCAAGAAAACTTGGGATTACTTGGATGACAAATGAAGATATCTATACCCAAACCGAAAAATGTGTGACGCTCTCAAGAGAAGAAGCATATTGTTCTATAGATGTTTCGATTAAATGAACACGGACAGACTGAATGAAAAATATTTGAGCATTACGACAAAAACCCAAAACACAAATCAGGTATTTAAAAAGGCGTCGTATGCGCCACTAACTGTAGAAACTATTTATTTTCACTACTGTAATTTCGGTCCTATGGCCAATATCAAGTAGTACTTTGCAAAAGAATGTGCTTCAGTACATGTCAGACTTAAAAATCCTCCGTCATGTACACATATCATCGTCGTAAGTTAGCCTTTTAACAGCGTTAACATCCTTAACACACCCCAATAAGTCACTGTTGTTGCACACTGTGAACTGAGGCAGTAGGCTTCAAACACACTGACTTCTGCAGTATACCGCTTGAAAATGGCCATAATACAGGAATTGCAAAAGTAAAAATAAATCATCTCCACCGTCTTTTAGCGTCCTAGGCGGCTGAAAACCCCAATCATCAGAAGCAAATTAGTTAGTTGAGAAAAATGAAAAATGAAAAAGAGTTTAGCCGAAATTAAAGCTATGAAAGCAGAAATTCTATACCAGTAGACTTTTCTAAATAAGAGTAGAAAGTTCGGATGTTTTCAGGAAAAGGTCAGACAGCGCATCACTCTATGGACTGATGAAAGAAGAAATGAACACAATTAGAGAATGGAGAAATACTGGAAAGGCCGACAATCAGGAAAGAAGGCAAAGTCACTAGCATGTTTCTTCACATGGTCCAACCGAAGACGGAAGAAGAAGATATAACGAAAATATCGCAAATTAAAGAGTACCTATCAACAATGGAGTTATAAAACCACTTCATAGAGTTTTCCGTTGAGAGCAATGAAAGACAGCGACCGGATGGGAAGCAAAATCAATTAAGCGAATAGTAAGAATGGTCTGTAGTGTTTTTGGTAACCTACAGAGGGACCTCAAAACAAAGTTTCCCACGTATTGAAATCGTGACCGGCTAGTTTAACGGTCACTCTGTTGTACCAGTTTTGACTTATGACAGTGAGACGTGGACTTTTAAAACGATACGCATTCAAAAACTGAGAGACGCTTACCGAGCCACTAACAGATAATGCTGCGAGATAAGCATACAAACAAATGCAGATTGGAATGGAAGTCGTTAATTTTGACAGCACCGGAAATGAAGTGGAGGTGCTCAGGGTATGGAGACAGGCGAATGGATGATAAACTAACCTCTAGAGGCCGACTCCAAGAGATGAAAGGAAAAAAAAAGAAGAAAAAAACAGGTCTGAGACGATGTTGAAATGGGAAGATAGTAGATGACGCTAGAAAGCATGCAGATGTTTATACATATAGGTGAAGACCGTAATACACGGAAAATTTAGAAAAGTATTTTATCCAGCAATGGATGTCAAATAGCTGCTGCTATTACCTTCGCTACAGCAGGTGTTACTTCTGTCTACACATGTCTTCTGGTTCAGAATATTGTGCTGCATTATGTCAGTTAAGAAGCTTTAAATCTACTCACAAATCAGGTTGACTATAGTATTCGAAGGTATTTTCTATAAGTCGTGTCGTAAGGGCATACACCTTCCCCCCCCCCCCCCCCCCCCCGCCGCCCCCCCCCCCCCCCGCATCAAATAAGGGGCAGAGAGGCACCGATACCGTCACATTACCCCACGTCTAGAAAAAAAAATCACGAACCGTTTTTTAATCCTGTCCAGCTAAACAGACAGGACTTTCAATTCGGCATAAGTCTGTAGACAATCTCAGTGTGTAATGGACAGTAACAATTGTACATAGAGCCGTGCGTCACGAAATTTTGAAACTAGCACAATTTGCCGCCCTTCTCTGTACTGGATACGCTTTTGGGAATCAGTGTGGAACTGAACTCGAAAATTTTTCGAATATGTAGAAACGATGGATCTACTTACTTTGAGAAAATCTGATGACAAGGAACTTGGTTTGAGGGAGTGATGTTTCCGCAGTCAGGATGGTTTGTACGGGGAAGATATCATTCCAAATTGATCTTCATGTTTGGTCTCAAAATGTTTCAGAATACGTTTAACAACGGATATGAGTGATACAGGTAGCTAATTAGTGTTGCCAGAGTGATTACGTTCTTGGCAGACAGACGTCATATATTCATTAATTAATTACTTGAGCACTAACAGTTATGTTGCATAAGAAGACGTAATCTTGTCGGTAGTAAAAATCTTCTTGCAATGAACAGAGTATTGTGGATAACAAATCATTAAGGTGACAAATTACTTATAATAATAATTAAGAATTAGTGTAATTCTTTTTATACAGCTGACAAATACATTTAAGAAGTAGAACAGTCATAAGACCAAATGTTAGAGCGCTTTACCAAGCACGGCCCTAGTGAAACTGAAACAGGGCTTTGGGAGTATGTTTTTGCATTTTTGCAATTTGTACATACTTTGGGCATTTCAGGCACTAGACGACAATTTGTAATTGCTTATTACTCGCACGCAGTCTTAGGACAGAGTACCTGTGTCGCTGGAGGATGTGTTAGTTTTCTCAACGCTGCCTGTCAGCGAGGAGCGCGAGAGTTCTATCGTTAGAGGAGTAGTGAGACAGGCGCCGGGGAGAGGACTCGTGGCAATGCAAACGTAAAGCCAAGTGCATCTGTGTTTAAGTGATAAAATGATTTAAGTTTGAATATTGTGGAACAGAGGAGAAAGATCCGGTTAGTGATTTAGAATTAAATGAGATGTAATGAGATTAGAAAAGCGTACGTAGAGGAATGGAGGTAATATTTTTTTATTTAGTGGCTCTGCAGTCGCGTGTAATTTGTAATCATTGTTAAATGAGACATCCATATTCGGGGATTTCAGAGTTCTCAATATATGTTGCGTAATTTTCACTGTAAGGTATTTTTTACGTTTACCAATTATTTGTCTAACATTTGTGAGAGTAAGACTCTGATATCGATGCTGGCCTTTGTCAATGTTAATGAGTGTTGTAACATGAATTTCATACAATTAATTATGTATAAGATACTTTAGAAACAGTTCGTTAAAGGAATGCATCGCCTAAGAGCATTGCCCCACATTCTCGACTGAAATTATTTTTATTTAACAAATGTTTCAGTCAATGATGTGTGTAAAATAGTTTATTTGTTGTATGGAGGATTGCACTAAGCTCTCATCAATTGTAGTTAGAAATTTGCAGCAGGCTCACATAGAGCAGGAAGTACCAAATTTCCAAGCAACTACATTACGAGGCGAGATATTTTTCATTACAGGACCAGACTGCTACGAAAATTATCAACGCACAGGAACCATTTCATAAACAGAATTATTAGTCAGATCATTAACGTACAGGGACCACTTTGTTCAATTAAAGAGATTAATAGTAAAGTTCAGGATTTAATCAGTTTGCACATTTTTTTAGAAAAATTCTAAAACAGGGCCAATTTCATGTTGTATTGTCGCAGGCAGATATATTCGGTTTGTCTCGAAGTTGGAAATGAGCAAAGTCACTCAAAGCTAAACAACAGCAAAGTTGTTCAACGAATTCTGAAACAGTTTGAGACCAACCTACCAAGCCAGGATGAGCTCAAAACTTCAAACCAAACGAGAAGAGTTAATAAGGGAACCTTTCAACATAAAACAAAATCACATAGTCATGTCAAGGGAATTACGGCTTAACGTGAAACCCAAAACGGGTCAAACTTGTATTTGTACATACACGCAGCACAGGCAGAGCTTTGTGAAATAAATGAATATTGAAACATACAGGTGAATAACGAAAATTTCACTCAAAATTTGTACACGACTTTGGTCTCCAATAAAGGAAATATCAATCTAAGACAATTAGTCTTACAGTTACAGGCAGAGCTTTGAACGCAAATTATCTGAAACCACAGTTTGGAAGACTGTGTACAGTCATTCCTTCCCATTTTCCATTGCAAATTTAAATTTGTTTCCAGGAAGCTAAAATTCTCTTATCTACTGAGGATGAAAGCAAATTATATAGTTCCCGGTCTATCTCAGTATCAGTAGGACATGAAAAAAAAAAAAATCGTTTTCCTTCCTTTCGGGCACGTCATCCAGATACAGGGGAACTACAAAATTCCAAGGAATATTTAATAACTGATAAAACGATTCTCACTGAGATAATAATATCATTTCGCTCGTTTCAGCATCCTCCTAGTTAAGTTGAGACACATCAAGTCGATGTGATAAGTAAGCTATCCAGAAAGAGAAGACTCAACGTGGTGTCTATGTGCTTACTTGGGACTCCAGTTTATGTGGCTTTTGATCACGTTGCATGTGCACTGGTGCACTGACTACGAAGTTGCTTAAGACATGTTTCCCTTAGGCACTCTCTTTTCTACATTTACGTCTATATGTACATCTATACTCTGGAGATCATTGTGAAGTGCAGAGCAGAGAGTACCTCCCGTAGATCCACATATTAGGCTCTCCTTCCGTAGGGAGCATGGAAAGGATGACCGCTTAATCGCCCCTGTGCTCGCTGTGATCAGGCTAATCTTATTCGTAGCCGGTTGTAATAGATTCATAGATTTCTCACTCAATACTGGTTCTGGAAACACTGTAAGCAGGCTTCCGCGCTATAGGCGGCGTCTGTCTTCCAGCGACTGGGAGCTTATGCTCCTCTTTTTAGTTAGTGTTCATTTTAATTACTTCAGATGACACTCACTGAACCACACGGAAAAGTATACCTCGTCCAAAACCTGTTCTGACGACGTACTACCAAATACTCGCTAAACACGTATGGCATTTCTCTTCTTTCCTAGCAGCTATTATCCAATTTCAAACCGTTCCTGTTTCAGTATCCCTTCCACCTCTAATACCAAACAAGGCTTCAAAAATGCTAAACTAGTCAATAAAATTCTTAAACCTCCATTATTTTGTTATTATTATTGGTGTTACTATGATTATTACTGCCGTAAACTATAATCTTTTATTTAAAATTTAAATTGTTATTACCGATTTTGTTATGTAATAACTAATTAATATAATTCGTAATTCGCCGTAATTTTATCGCCATTGTTATTATTATTATTGTTAATTATAATTTATATTAAGTAAGAAAATTGTTATTAGTGTGACTGTTATGTAAAATTCTTTGTATGTGCTGTTCCTGGACAGATGTTAGAAAGGGCCTTAGGGATGTAATCTGGTCAGGCGAAATAAGGAATAAGTAAATCCATCAATAATTTCTCTTTTCGTTTATAAATGCCATTTTCAAATATCCGTTCAGATAATCATCACTCTCTCGTTTCTATTTATTTAGGTTTAGTTTTACTTTTTATGATGCGGTACAACTATTCTGCGTTAACTGGTGGAGGAAATTTGTCTATTCTGTGTAGAATTGATCCTTCAAACTATTTTTCAGGACTGTGAAAAATGCCATAAGAAAGAGGATGGGTTTCTAAGGTATTTGAAAAACATACGTTTTGTCTCAGTTTTACATGTTGCAGTTACCCGACAACAACGGGATCCAATCTTGCCCCACAGGTAAAAGAATGTAACAGTTTTCGCTGATCAGAACATTTTGTTGTAACTTTCCTTATCCGTCACTGGCACTTTCAACTTTTAGGTGAATTCCGACCTATACTGCATGAGTTACTTAGGGAGAGATTTCTAAAAACAGTTGGGTGCACCCATTTGTGACACAACACTCGCAGAATGTATACTGTAAAACAAGTCTATATCGCTTAGTTTAAATAACTGTAAGCTCCTTATCAGATCAGAAAGCCGGTATTTTGGACGGATGTTTTAGACAAAGTTGTTTGATGTGGTTTCCTTTCAGTGTTTGTTTTTCACAGTTATTAATCAACAAAATGTCATTTAAATTAGTGATAACGTATTCTACTCGATTTAAGTAAGATTTGATGTAGGTTACAATTACGCTTTACTGCATTGTCCAAACAGCAGTAGAAGCTGTCTGTTCTATTACATTGCTTGCGCGGTATAAGAAACTGTTCATTCGTAGCACAATTTATAATTAGAATAGTTATTCTGATTCTGGAATGAATGACAGCAACCAATGTATTTAACAACAAAACTTACTGAAATTTCTGTTAATTAGAGACTGAAAAAACTTTTAATACCCAGGATCATACTTATTGCTGTTTATTCCTGATGTGAACAGTTAAGATTTTCATCTTCTTATCTTCAAGAAACGTATTGTTATACGTCCTGTTCAGAATGGTGGATCAAGATGACAGGATGCTGAAAACGATCATCATGAGTGAATAGTAGTGAATACGATATTGGCTGTTAAAAAGTTTCTTCCATACAAACCTTACGTGCTGCTCCTCCATTCACAGCGGTACCTCTGCAGCTACTACTGGAAGTTCGGACGGTGACTGCTAGATGGCATGAGGGCTGCAATGGCAGCTTCCGCGGGGACCCCTAGCTGTTGTACGAGAGCCTGTCGCTTTGAGGCGTGTTTTAAAGATAGCGGAAGAGGCGCCAGTAATTCATGACACCTTGTTCAGTGTGTGTTCTGCATCATGCACACTGCCATAGCTTCCATTTAGTACCCCGCTGGTATTTCTGTGTGATTTTTCGACGCAATCTCAGAAATGTGTCTCCGCACAACAGACATTGTGTGGGGTAATCAGAAACACGGATTCTGACAGGTCAGTGTAAAAGGAGATAATGATGCACAACCCTAGGCATTTTTATGTCTGTGTGACAAGTTGTAGGCACACTAACTGGGAACAGCGCAAGGATTCCACACAGGAGTGACATTTCGTTCGCTTCGACTACCGAACACACGGGCGACTTAGCACTCAATTTCAACCAGTATAACGAACGTCCCCCCGTCGTGAAGTTCTGGTGCGGAACATTAACTGATATGATTAGAGTAGTGGCAGTTGATCTCTGTACGTAGGCTAATATTTTGAAAAAGATGCTATGAAAAGGGAACTGAAATTTACTAAACTCGTTTTGGGTCGCATTTCTTGGGGACTGTAGGCGTTTTTTATTGACACCAATTGTGTTACGTACATCTTTCCAGACTGTACTTAGCAAATACGTTTAAAAGTTCATATCTTTTTCATTTATTATTCTTGTAGCTTAACTAGAAGTAGTTACACGATGGCTTTATAATCTCAATAGGTCTATATAAATTTATCAATAGCGGCACTGCTAGTTAGCACAACTCGTGCAATTTGTATGAGCGATAGATAGATGGCTTTAGAATAGGTGAGCCATAAATACTTAAATAAAATGTACCCTTAATATTACCTGACTCTGCTCAGAAATTAAAAACGTTAATAATGTGGCTAATTGTTTCATAAATAACGCAGACTCGCCAAATAGAACCCATTTGATTGTGATTATTACTATGACCTCCCATAAAATTTTAGTTCTACAGCACATGCTTCAAAATAGATTACACTACAAAATATAACAGTATCACTGCGTTTAGATTTGTTTTTCTCTGTATAGGCCTATAAGGGGAAATTCTACGTTCAGCTTAATAATTCAGAGTGGTCCGTGTTCCCTACAAATTCTAGCGTGAAGACCTTACTCCACGTGAGCACAGCAAAACGAAGCATAAATATCTTGGGAACCGTAGTGATTTGCAGACAGATCGCACGAAGTGGCGACGGATATCTGCGATCCGTGGCTCTTGTGTGGGAGCCCTTCAGAAGGAACGTAATGCCAACACGAAAACTGTGTCGCTCTGTCGGAAATTCTCCCAAGATGGGCTGTCACTGGATGTGGCACTGCCCAGGAGTATATACCTGGTATGATCTGACGTCGATCAACGCACGGCAAAGAAACGCACTACACACCTTAAAAATTGATGTAAGCAAAATCGAAAAGGTTAATTGGGCCACTTACCTTGTGTGATACGTAGGTATGTTTCAGTTCCGTTCTAATGTACGCTCATGAGAGTCCGGTGTTACAAAAAGAAAGGAGAGACAAACGAAATTTTTAGTAATGAATATTTTGAGAAATATATGCTAGAGAAAAACACGCCAGAATAGAGAAAAACCAAGAAAGTTATAAATCTACCATTTATGGAGAAACCGAAACCTGTAATATTAAGCCTCCCCTGCTTCAAAGTGAAGTGTTTTGTTTAATTTTGTGATTTATAGTAAGATTTAGATTTTTTTCGTCTCGATTTATTTTGCTGCCGATTAGACTCTCACCTGAGCAGCATTCACATATCTGCTGTCTGAACTTCATTTGGAAAAATTTGGAAATTTGTGGTAAAGTCTTATGGGACCAAACTGCTGTGGTCATCGGCCTCCAAGCTTACACACTACTTAATCTAACTTAAACTAACCTACGCTAAGCACAACACACACACCCATGTCCGAGGGGGGACTCGAACCTCCGACGGGAGGGACAGCGCGGACCGTGACAAGGCGCCTGAGGCCTCACGGCTACTTAGCGTGGCTGAACTTCATCTGTTTTTTGACTTACGAAAAGCATTTGACTCAGTACCACGCTCAGACCTACTACCGAAAGTTCTATCTTGTGGAGAGCCAAGCAAAATTTATAACCGGATTGAGGATTTATTGGCAGGGACGACGTAGCCTTCAGCAGATGTAGAAGAAACTTCGGGTGCACACCAGAGAAGTGTATTGGCACCTTTGCGGCTCATGTTATATATTAGTCACCGACAGCCGATATTAATAGTAACCTTAGACCTTTTGCAGGTGATGCAGTTATCTACAATTATGTACAGTCTGAAAGAAGCTGCATAAATATTCAGTCAGATCTTAATAAGATTTCAAAGTGGTCCTGATCTTGGCAGCTTGCTTTTATTACTCATGAGTGTAAAGCTGTACACTTTACGAAAGGAAATAACGTAATATACTATGACTGTTACATCAATGAATCACTTTTGGAATCGGTAAACTCATATAAATACCTGGCTGTAGCACTTCGAAGAAATATGAAATGGACACAGACATTGTTGACTCCGTAGAATATTGTCGAAGTGCAACCAGTCTAAAAAGGAGATCGCTTGCAAATCACTCATCCTAGAATATTGTTCAAATTTATGAGACCTGTACCAAACGAGACTAACAGAGAATACTGAACTAATAGACAGAAGCGCAGCGAGAATGATCACAGGTTGTTTGTCTCGCGGGAGAGTGTCACTGAGATGCTGAAAGAACTGAACTGACAGATTCTGAAGGTAGACAGAAACTGTCCCGAGAAAGTCTACTTACGAAGTTTCGAGAACCGGTGTTAAATGACACTCCAACTCCCTCTGTATCGCCCACGTAGGAATCATGAGGACAAGAGTAGGATAATTACAGCGCGCGAAATGTATTCAAACAATCATTTTTCTCGAGCTCCATACGTGAATGGAACGGCAAGAAGACCGAATAACTGGTACAAAATGGCTCTGAGCACTACTGGACTTAACTTCTGAGGTCATCACTCCCCTAGAACTTAGAACTACTTAAACGTAACTAAACTAAGGACATCACACACATCCATGCCCTAAGCAGGATTCGAACCTGCGTCTAATAACTGGTACAAAGGGACCTATCCTCTGTCATGCAGTTCAGTACTTTTCAGAGTATGGTTGTAGATTTAGTTGTAGAAGCAAATGTAAATGTCACCGAAAGAGCAAAAAAGACAGGTGAAGGCGAAATAAAAAATTGAATCACTATCTCTGAGTTTAGAAATGAGACTGCCAAGAAGTCTGAAGCCTTTATAAGAATCTATATGTCATTTGAAAGAACAACTGCGAAGTAGCAAATAAAAGAATGCGTTAAGGATGTTATATGGCCTCGTATTATTTCATGATATGGAGAGCTACTGTCGTGAACAGCTATGGAAAGTGGTCGAAGGACGGTGAGATCCGAACTAGGAGACAATCTGTTGTACGTCCACGCTTCGTCACAGAACGCCAGAGGCTTACCCGCTCTGTAAACTAGGATAGGCAGCGATCTGTGGCATATCTGACGACAGAATACAATACGGGTACAGGCACAAGTGTTTCGGAGCATGCCGTTCAGTGCACGTTGTTAAAGATAGGGGGAGCAGCAGACGACCCCTACGTGTTGCCGCGTTGACCCAACGGAATCGTTAAGTACGACTGCCGCCAGCATAGAATAATCGGCATTGGGCCGTGGTTCAGTGCAAACGTGGGTCTTGCCCGGATACGTCGTCATCCAGGCGAATGCCTACCCAGAATATTCACCGCATCACGGACGCAAATTGGTCGGAGCAGCATCGCGCTTTTGGGGACTTTCACCTGGGCTTCCTTGGGACCTGGGATAGTAATTGAAAGCACCGTGACGTTTGATGTCTTGCCGGGCCTTGGCGTATTCCATTAGTACAACTGTCTGTGTCACAAGACCAGACCATGATAATGAATTCCTGTAGATGTCATGGCCGCCAAATTCTCCTATCTGAACCCGATCGAATACGTCTGGGGCGCTATCGGACCCCAACTCCTGGACCACAAACGACCGGCACGTAATTCAGGGGAATTGCCTGACATGTGCGTAGGCTTCTGGTGCCACGTACCTCGGGGAACCTACCAAGCGTTTATGGAATCCATACAAAGCAGGATCGCTGCTGTATTGCGTGTCAAACAGCAACTAACACGGTATTAACGCAAGTGGTTGTAATGGTTTTCACTATACTCAAATATGTTCAATGAATACCTTGTTTCCAGAATGAAATTTTTACTCTGCAGCGGATTGTGCGCTGATATGAAACTTTCTGGCAGATTAAAACTGTGTGCCGGACCGAGACTCGAACTCGGGACCTTTGCCTTTTGGGGGCAAGTCCTCTACCAACTTTTTTTTTGTTGATCTCATTTTGTTCCATATTGTTCGTTGAATGTGTTCGGGGCGGACGTCCGATGACACCTATTTAGGTTCTTGGTTGATCCATTCAAGCAGTTTTTTGCTACAGAGGAAAGCTAACCCTTTGACCAAACACACTGAACTACCTTGCCGGCAACTAACTGAGCTACCCAGGCACGACTTACGATCCGTCCTCTGTACGTCCGCCAGTACCTCACCTCTAACCTGCAAATACCTTCTTTTCCTGTTCTATCTGAACAGTTTGTTTTTATGACACTGAACCAAAACCTTTATGAGGATTTACGGATCCTAGAAAATGTAGTAAGTTGTGACTATTGCTCAGCTGTATAATTTCGTTCCATTAATTTTAATATTAATTTGCAATTTATGTCGCAATGCTAGCCGCTGTATTGGAGACACGAGTGCAGTGCATACATTGGCTCTGCGACCTTCTCTATGGGTCCACACATGCAGGCAGCATTTAGATCGACTTACCCTCTACATATGTGGGAGACATTTGTCCTTCAGTTGCCTTTAAGAAGCATTGTGTCGTCGACAGAAAAAAAGTTTGAGATTTTCTGCAGAAGCTAATGTGATAATTGATGATGACATTTATCATCTAGATGAGAGTAAAACTTATCAAGATCCGACTGAATATTTGGCAAGCTTTTTCTCAGACAGTACTTCATTACAAAAATCTTCATCAGCGAAAAGCCTGCGGTCACTATAAACATTGTTAATCAGGTCATTAGTACACAACATGAACAGCGAGGGCCCGCACATACTCGCCTGAGGCACACTCGAAGTTCCTCGTCTTCTACTGCTTTTAAGATATAAGGCTTACAGGCCTCATCTGGACTGTTCCATCTTTCAACTGTCTGTTTAAAAGTCGCTCTTTCCTTTGTATGTGTTTTGTAATTCAGACCCAAAGGAAAGAGACACACAGGACGACCTGTTAAAAGACGGAAATGAGTCCAGAAGTGGTCGATACTGCTAATTTGCGAAAGGCAGGAGAAGGCCTGAAGATACTGCTGCATCTGCCTGTCACTACCCGACCAACATAATATAAAGTAGATGGCTACCCTCTACCAAGAAATCCTCAGCCCAGCGATAAATTCATTTGAGCCCGTTTAAGATCGTACTTTCGTTAATAATGGCTGGTGTCAAAGTCAAATGGCTTTCAGAAGTCAAGAAGTAACCTTGGATGCATTGATCCACGGCTTACAGGATGTTATTTGAAAAAAAGGAAGCACGAATTGGGTTTCTTTTAATCGATGTTTTTCTGTAATCGATGTTTTCCTCTAAACGATATTATCCAAACCCATGCCGGCAGGCATATAGGAGGTTGTTTTGTGCGAGATACCTCATAACCTACGAGTATATGCTAAACATAATACGAAGCTTCAATTTAAGCGCATTCGAATTTGGGTAAAAAACTACATTAAAATCTTCACTCCCCAGGGTGACACGCTACAAACATATTGCCCTGTCTTCAAGGCCTGGGAAATTTGAAGCTTGAACAGTAACAGAAGTTTTCGCGATATATCTCCCACCAAATTTTCGTTTATTTCTGAAAATAAAAGGGTAACCTAGAATTTTAAGAATTATCGCACATGTAAAAGGTGCATAAAAGTTTACGTACGTAGTCTGGTGGAGTGCAAAGTGTTCCGTGCCAGGAGCGCTTCCTCGTGGGGTGTTACCCCGCACAGTGAGTCAGACGGCGCCACATGAAGGAACTTGGCGGGCGGATTGTGCCGCGAATGTCGGATGACGGGGAAGGGGGAGGGGTGGCAGTGTGTAGTGGCGCCACGTGTGTATGTGTGGGAGTCCGCGCCTGGTACTCCCCGGCAGATAGCATCGCCAAAACTTGCACCGAGGTCTACTGAGGCAGCAACCACCGCCCCCTGGGCATAACGGCCCCTGCGTGATAAACTCCACTCTCTTCTGCCTATGAATCATTTGTGTTAGAGGATGACAAGGAGACAGCCCAATTTCTGAACTCTATCTTCAGAAACTATTTCTCTCCGGAAGACCGAAACACAGTTCCTCGTTTCAATTTTCGTATCAACGCCGAAACTGGAGATATTGTGATAAGTGATCGCAAAACAGAAAATCAAGCGAAACCTCTCAAAACATGAAGTTAGGCGAGTGGACTTGATCAGATACATATAAGATTCTACAGAGATTATGTCAAATGTTGTGGTCCACTTCTAGCAGCAATTTATCATAGGTCGCAGGGGGGAATAAAGCTTCCCAAGTGATTGAAAAAGGCTCAGATTCTTCCCGTTTATAAGAAGGGACGATTAGAAGATGCACAAGGCCTATATCGATTACGTCAGTTTGTTGCAGAAGTATCCAACTTGTGCTGTGTTCACGAGTTATGATAGTACAGATGAGGAGAGTGGAGAAGATTTTGAAATACTGTGCTGCAAAAGTTTGCTGAAGAATAGGGGATTGTATTAAATAACTAATAAAAAGGAACTGAATCTACTGTGTATGATTATAAATTGGTGATAAGTTCCTAGGGTACAAAACTGCTGAGGTCATCGGTCCCTAGGCTTATACACTACTTAATCTACCTTAAATTAACTTACGCCAAGGACAACACACACGCCCAAGCCCGAGGGAGGACTCGAACCTTCGATGGGGGCGCAGCGAGAACCGTGGCAAGGCGCCCTAGACCGAACAGCTACGACGCGCGCCTATGATCAGAAGGGGAAGGGATAGGTTCGTAGAACATTTTCTGAGCCATTACACAATGACAATTCGGTGATGCAGGGAAAAGTGGGGGGTAAAAACCGTAGAGGAAGACCAAGACTCGAATGTAAAAAGCTGGTTCAAGAGGAAGTATATCGCAGTAGCTGTGCAGATATAGGCGTGGTGTGGAACGTCTAAGCACCAGCAACATTATGGGATGTTTGCAGAGTGTTAACATTCTTGTAGTGATTGAAATGGATCCCGCAGAAAGAGATCTTGAGAAACTGCATATCGTCGAGGATGATGTGGTGTTCCATGATTTCCGAAAAGCATTAGATACGTCTCGTCACTGCCGGTTAGCGAACAAAAAACGAGCTTACGGAATATCGTACCAGATTTGTGTCCAGAATGAGTACTTACTAGCAGGTAGGGTCAACTCATCGTTTGTGTTTCTGTTAGCGGCAAATATAAATAACCTGGTGCATAAATCAGAATCTCCGTGAGGATGTTATTCGGGAGGAAGACTGTGCAAATACCGTACCCGTCTGGTCTTCGAGGTGATTTTCATAAAGCACTAGAGATGAATACAGGACAGTTCCCACGAAAGGATGCGGCCGAAGTTTTCTTCAGTTACCACACATTGCAGATCGACAATGTCAGGAACATATACTGCGGAGGAATGTCATTTGGTGAAGAGATAAGCAGTTCGCTTTCAACATAAAGAAATGCAGCGTATTTCGCATAACGAGTCGCAAGAATCCGTTCTTGTTTGATTGAATGACTGCCGCATAATTACTGGAAATATTGAGCAATGTAAAACATCTAGTGATAGCTTCCAGAGCGACCTAATAGGGAGCCACTCCATAAAGTTAATGTTAAGGGAGGTACATACCCGACAGAAATTAGTCGGAAGCATCTTATTTCGAGGCAGCTCGCAAGGCCCCCGTAAAACAGGTTTTTGAGTGCTTACTGTTCAATCTGGGATCCATTCCAGGTAGGATTGATACAGGAGAGCAGCACGTTTCGTACGGGTTCGTTTGTTCAGCGCAAAAGCGTTAGAAATGTATTCTTCAAACTCCCAAAGAAAACGCCAAATGAGAAGCGTCGTGCACAACATAGAAGTTCATTGTATAACTTACAAGACTTCTAACAAGAGTCAAACGTGATATCAACTAAATCTCGCTGTCGTTCAGGGCGAGTTGAACTAACTCAAAAAGCTGTCGGGTTTCTACCCACGTGAGTTCGCCGATGCAGTGTGGCGCTTCGATTAGTGTCGCTCCCATTATCTTGTGCTCAAGTGACTTCTCCAGAAGATGGTGAGAGTGGATCGAATCCCGAGAGCGTCACATTAACATATTAAATCTTCCCGCATTCATCTAGTGATGTGACAGATATTCGAGTCCATATCGAGGTTTCTGTCCCAGCATGCCATCCACAAATAGTATTGCTATACGACAGAACGCTTTGAGAGGTAGCAGAACACTTTGAGAGGTGGCATGCCTTTATGATGCACACAGTAACTTGCCCACTCTCATATTTATATCTTACTCTAATTCGATTTGGGGAAGTATAGCCGAGTATGGCCATTACAAGGTGTAACATTACAGGACATATTGGGACATATTGAAGTATTCGATACTGTAGACTTTTTGGGGATGTCGATACAGATATGCAAAATGTAAAGGGAAACTTTGGTGATGTTTAAATATTGTACTGTGTCAATATTAGGACATTTTGCACAGAAAGAACAAAAATAGAATTAATGTAAATATATATTAGTGTTAGTAACCTATTTTCATTCAATTCTGTAATTATATTTCATTTTGTAAAAGAAAGACTCACTGTTTGCTGTAGCTCTGATTAATTGTATAAATTATCAGTTTTGAGCTAAATTATTTCGTATAATATGGACAAGATACTTTTAAAAACTCACCAGCTAAAGAGAAAGTCTATAAATGAACGTTTAATGCACATTTCTGGAACTTTCTATGGAGAAATTCTATATTATGATCGCAAAAATACGAAAACTTGTGAAAACTGTTTCATAACCTAATTTCGAAAGACGATTTGTATCAAGAAATATTGCTAAAAAGATCTATTTACGTTTTGAAACACGATTTAAATCATTTTACATATAAATAGTTGTTCTAAATCACTCAAGAAATATCCAGAATCAAATGTCAAGATATTTCTGGAAACATCGGTCCAAATCTGGTGAAGGTTATCCAGAAGCTGGTAGAATCTATTTGGAAATTATGCTTGTAAGAATTTATATGTACTGATCCTTTTACTTACTTTAATCCGTACTAAAATTCTGTAATGTCTAATTTAGTTTTAAGTCGTGAATTGCTATCGTATTGTAAACAAAACATTGTCAAAGACTCTCATTGTTTGGAAAGATATTAATACACCTAGGAGTTGTCAGTTGCCAGTTCAGTTCGGATATGCAGTGCGGTTAGCTCGGAGAGTCAGTTGTTGAGTCTGTCAGTTCTGTTTGTAAATAAACGTCTGTAATGAAGAATTACTTGTTGTCGTCAATATAAACTCAAGACCTTTTTGCGCGAAGCAGACACCTCTTAATGCAACGTTTTAATTTGGTGCAGAAAGTCCTGGGACGTTATAATTTGGTGTTGAGAAAGCTGGGATGTTATAATTTGGTGGAGGAGCTGAGATGTTATAATTTGGTGGAGGAAGCAGAGGATTTGACGACCACCCAGTGATTCTTCAAAATAAAATACGTCTCTTCTGGGATCACAAGAAGAAAATACGTCTGTTTTGGGACCACAAGAAGAGGATATACGACGGACCAGTCATTCTTCAGAAGTAAATACGTCGATTCTGGGGTCACAAGAAGAGGAGTGAATCAACCGAGCGAAACCATCCTGGAATTGAAGAAATTTCGCAAAACACGGACACCAACGACCGCCGACGGACACTAACATAAGTACAGGCTTCCTAAAATAATGGAAAATAACGCAGATTTCACTATTGACAGCAGTGTCGCGAGTACACCTATTAGGGAAAGTGCTTCTGACAGTGTAGGAATGTTGGAAATGTTAAAACAAATGTTTTCAGAGTTAAACTCGAAAATGGACGATTCTTGTGCCGAATTACGTCAACAAATTGAACAGACACAACAACAGATGGACAGGTCGATTTCGAAGGCTGTGTGTGATTTAAAATCAGAAACAAATTCAAATACAGAACAGATTGCTCACACTAATCAGTTTCTCGAA
Source organism: Schistocerca gregaria (assembly GCF_023897955.1). Taxonomy (NCBI): domain Eukaryota; kingdom Metazoa; phylum Arthropoda; class Insecta; order Orthoptera; family Acrididae; genus Schistocerca; species Schistocerca gregaria. The sequence continues at coordinate 796,457,273 of NC_064921.1, read as the reverse complement.
GAATGGCGAATTACTTTTGAGTCAAACCAAAAAGAACTTAGTTGTCGTGTGGACACGGTTGAGAGCAAAATTTCTGTCCTTGAAACTGATTTAAGTAACGAAATTTCAAATAACCAGTCAAAACTTAAAAAAGTTGTTGACTTTGTAAATGAGGAAAATTCTCAATTGAGAAATGAATTTGACCAGACAAAACGATTTTTTGAAAGCGAAATTGAATCTTTCAAATCTGATTCTGACAAAAAGGTCACAGAAATTTGTAGTAGAGTAGGTAATGTCGAAAAAACTGTAGACAGAAAATTTGTAGAAATACAAGAAACTATGTTGCAAAAAGGTTTTAGTAATAGTTGTAATGGGGTATGGGGAAATTTTCCCTTTAAAACTTATCCCGGTGACAAGAATATACACCCAAAAGACTTCATGCAATTCTGCAAGGAGCAGTTCACGTCCATAATGACAGATAGTGTTAAGATAAAATTTGTAAAGAAATTATTTGATGGTGAGGCGCTTTCGTGGGCCAATCAGAATTGTTCCGCGGAAATGTCCTTTGAAGATTTCGAAAAACGTTTTCTAACCAAATTTTGGTCTGAAACTGAGCAAGCTCGAATCAAAAGTGAATTCTTGAATGGTCCTAGTTACAGAGAATCTGATGGGTCAATGAAAGCCTATTGTGAGAAACAGTTGCAAAAATTAGTGCACCTGGATAAGCCATTTGATGAGCTAACTCAAATTGATGCACTAAAACGGAGACTTCCGAAAAGAGTACAATGGGGGTTTAGTATATGGTCCAGATGCGTCCATAGAACAATTCTTGAAATATGTGGACAAACTTGATAGAGCCTTTGAACAAAACAACAGATTTAACGACTTTGTAGGTTCATCACACAGAGGGTGGGAACCGAACCGTGGAAATAATAACAGTAATAGTGAACGAAGAAACTTTAACAACAACAGGGATAATTATAATAGCAATGACAGAAGAAATTTTGGTAGGAATGATCAGCACTATAATTCAAACAGAGAATGGGAAAATCGAAACAGGTCCTGGGGTAATGACATGAGAGAAGGTAACCCGAGGCAGGGAAACGACAGACATAGGCCTTTAAACGACCTAATGCTCCACTGGGAGTCTGTCAGTTTGGGGCAAGGAATTTTCAAAATCAGGCTAATTTCACCCGGAACAGACAGCACTATAATCAGAGACCTAACAAGTATAGACAGTATGCTTATGATCGATCTGTAGATAGAGGTAATGAAAAAATTAAATTTGACAGGAAATTTTGGAATGTCATCAGAGAAAATACTAGAAACAACTGTAATAGGAACCAGGCTACCTTTGATGAAGTAGGCTTAGAAGATGATATAATTGCAAATTTATATAATCAAGAAGAAGCACCTAATGCTGAAATGAAAGGTAAGGATAACTTTGATAATTTTGGATTGTACAAACTTACGTGTGGTGATGTTTTAGATGTAAGTTGTCATAATGATGTTCGTACTGAAGTTTCTGGAAAGTCTGATATTCATGTGGATGTGGTTGGTGAAGATGGTGTGAGTAACGTTGGTGATACTAGTAGTGTTTGTAGTGTAAGCTCAGGCAATGATGATGATAATGTTGATGTTAAGGCTAATGGTTATTATTTACTAGAAGATTTTGATGGTGAATTGGATGGAATAGTTTATGTTGAAGTTAATGAGGATGTTATAAGCAATAGTGTTGAGAATAGTTGTGCCGGGAACTCTAACTACATTCCACATGAGAATCAGATTGTGCCAGTTCAGCTTAGTAATACATCAGGAGACAGGGGGGTTGATTGTGCTGATGCATCTGAGATTATTTTGAAATTTGTTTGGGACAAATTTAAAGATTACAGTGATGACAATGATGTTAAGATCAAATTAAGGGAAATTTGTGAACCAGTTTCTGCTTTTAAGCCTAATGAAATCATCAAACGGGGTACTAATCAGGATGTGTGTGAGGTAAATAGTAATCCAGACATTCCAGTAAATTCCAGTAGACCTAGAAGTTTGAAGAAAGTATTGCCTAATAAAGAAAACCTAAATATGGAACAGAGGTATGATGAGATAGCAGAAGATCTTTTGTATGAAGAACAGGAAGAAAGGGAAAACACCACTATTGGTAGTCCATACATAAAAATTAAAGCTGCAGGTTGGGAAGGGTATTGTTTGATTGACACAGGGAGTCCAATTAGTGCCATTTCAAGCAAATTAAGAGATATAATTAAGCATGATCCTGACTTTGTTGAATTACCAGTTGTTGGAATAAAAATTAGAGGCATTACCGGCAAACTGAGCAAAATTGTTAATAGACAGGTGTTGTTGGCCTTCAGTATAAATGATGTACAGTTTACTCAAGGATGTCTTGTAATAAGTGACCTAAATGAGAATGTACTGTTGGGTGTGGACTGGATATTAAAAGCTAATGCAGCATTTGATTGGGAAAAGAGTTTGTTTACCTTTATTGATCCTAAGACGAGAGTATGTTCCAGTACTGACATGTCGGTTCAAAACTGTGCTGATAAGGGAATTGAAATTAGGGACGTTACATTTTCTAAAGACAGTGGTTATTGTGTAGAGAAAATTACTGAGGATTATGATGATGAAGAATATGGGGATATAGTTCAAGAAAAATTACGGGAATCAGATAATTTGAACCAAGAACAGAAGGTAGAGTTAGAAAGATTATTGTGGAATTACTGTGATGTTTTTGATGATAGACCTGGCAGAGTAAAGAATTATCAATGTAAACTCAGATTAAAACCACATGAGCCATTCTTTATAAAACCTTATAGTGTACCCATTGCAAAGAGAAAATATGTAGAAAAGGAACTTCAAAAGATGGAAGAGTGGGGCATCATTGAGAGAAGTAAGAGCCAATACAATAATCCTTTGGTAGTGGTTGCAAAACGTGATGGCAGTGTCAGGCTTGTACTAGATTCAAGACACCTAAATAAGTATCTGGAAAGAGAGACCGATCATCCCGAGAATATAGACGAATTACTTCATAAATTTGAAAGAATGAAATACATGACCAGTTTAGATCTCACATCAGGATTTCACCAAGTAGAATTAGAAAATGATTCCTGAAAGTATACTGCCTTTTTGTATGGGGGAAGATGTTACCAGTATTGTGTGGTACCATTTGGGCTGAATGTCTCAGTAGCCGAATTCATTAGAGCACTTGACTTTGTTTTGGGAAAAGATCTTTTATCAAAATTAACTGTGTATGTAGATGACATTTTGATCACTGGAGAAACTTGGGAAGAACATGTTAATACTTTGAGGGACGTTTGCAATAGATTATGGAAAGGGGGAATGTCACTTAAATTATCTAAATGTAAGTTTGGTATGAAAAAATTGAAGTTTCTGGGGCACAGTATTTCTGAGGAAGGTATTTTGCCAGATCCTGAAAAACTCGAGGCAATTGCAAAATTCCCAATTCCAAAAACCAAGAAACAACTAAAGTCATTTTTCGGGATGTGCGGTTACTACAAAAAGTTCATTAGTACCCAAGCTCCAAATGCTCCAAGTCTTAACAGATTGCTGAAGAAAAACGCAATTTGGGTTTGGGATCAGGAATGTAAAGCTGCTTTTGAAGAAATGAAAACACAGTTATGTAACAGTCAAATTTTGTACCGTCCTGATTTAAGTTTACCTTTTTGCATTATGGCAGATAGTAGTGATTATGGCCTAGGTGCTTACCTTTTCCAAGAAGTAAATATAAATGGGAAAACAGAACACAGGTCTATTGCTTTTGCTAGTCGAACCTTGAATAAACATGAGAGGCAATACACTGTTACCGAGAAAGAGCTTTTGGCCATTTACTGGGCATTTTCTAAATTCAGAAATTATTTATTGGGAAACCAGGTAGTTGTCTACACAGACCATAAGGCATTAATTTATATTCAAGAATGTAGGTTGCATCATGGAAGGATTACCAGGTGGGCACTCTTGTTACAACAATTTAATTACTCAATAAAATATCTTAGAGGACCCGATAATGTAGTTGCTGATGCTTTATCTAGACTACCTGTGGGGGGTGACTTTGAAGATGACAGTGGGAAATGTGAAAAAGAATTCAAAATTATGTATTTAAGAGGGGTGGACAATGAACAAGAAATCAGAGACCTTTGTAATGACATCCGACGGAATCAGAACCACGATGAGAACTGTAAACTGGTCAAAAGTTATTTAGGGGAAAAGGGACATGAAAAAGTGGGAGATTATTACAAAATCTACAAGGGGATTCTATTCAAGAGAAACAGTGTAGATAGCGATGTATGGAAATTATGTTGGCCTGAACAGTACATCAATGTACTCATCAAGTACATTCATGAAAGTTTTGGTCATTGTGGGATTCAAAAGTGTATCCAGAAAATCCAAGAAAATGTGTACTTTAACAACATAGCCAGGAGGGTTAGAAAAATTTTGACAGGTTGAGACAGGTGCCAAAGAGTAAAAGTATCCAACTAAACTTGTCGAGGATTGATGCAAAACATCTTACCAAAAGAACAACACGAGGTAGTCGCTGTCGACTTATATGGACCATTACCGAAGACCAGAGGAGGCTATTGCTACATTTTTGTTATGGTTGATGTTTTTTCAAAATTCATTAAGTTATACCCTCTTCGCAAGGCAAACAGTAAGAGCATTATTTCAAAAATCAGAGGAGACTATTTTGGCAGGGTTGGAAAACCTCAGAAAATCTTATCAGACAATGGGACTCAATTTACTTCTGGAGTATGGAAAGCTTTTGTTGAAGATGAAAATATAAGTCACATTCTTATTTCAGCTTATCATCCGTCAGGAAACCCTTCGGAGAGATACATGAGGGAAATTGGGCGATTCTTTAGAACCTACTGCAATACTGATCATGCTAGTTGGATTGACTGTGTTGAGAAATTCGAAGATGTTGTGAACAGCCTACAGCATTCCTCAACACGGTTTTCGCCTTATGAAATACAGTATAATAGCAAACCACCACATCCAATTAGTGATTTCATTGATTTTCCAGTCTGCAAACCATTAAGTACTCAAGAGAGAGAGGAAATAGTGAGAAAGACCATGAAATCTCAAGGTGATAAGAGGAAATGTAGACATGACAAAAGATTGAAGCCTACTCAATTTAAAATTGAAGACTTGGTCCTTGTTAAAACACATGAGAAGTCTAAAGCCATCAGTGGTGAATTAAAAAAGTTTTTTGACATATACATTGGACCTTTCAAGATTCAGGACAATCCTTATCCGAATGCTTACCGTCTAGTCTACCCAAATTCTGGCAGACTGTTTGGCCTACGAAACGTGACCGAACTGAAATTGTATAAAAAAATGTAAAAAAGTATTTTAGATAATAGATGTTTATAGACTTTTATATGTAATCTTACCAGGATATTTTTGTATACTTTGTTATGTTGTATTTATCTGATTCCTCAGGGGAGCATACATTCTTTGTGTGCTAAGTGTTTGGCGAGCACTAGGTCCCTTAGCTATGCAATTGTCATATTTCATTTTCGTATTCTGGCATTGCATCTTACACTTATTCTGTGATCCTGTATAATCAATTTTCTCCATCTGTCAGCCTATCCTCTCTTAGCTTTAAGAAATTATTTAGAGTAAATTTTCTTGAGTAATTAGACTTTAGAGAATTCAAATTTCTGTGTCCTTAAAAAAACCGGTCCACCGACTATTAAATGCTTTTGCTAATGTTTAACTGGGTTTGACCACTGTATGCTGTATATTCATAGCGGCCTGTGATAGCCTGCAGTGTATATGGAAACCATACGGACTGTGAAGATGAGACTGAAATACAGTGTGTGGCATTGAGGTATACCGACCTTCAAGAAAGAAGATCACCGGTCTTCAAGAAAGAAGACACCAAAGATATGTGTAAAACTATTCTGTTTTGTAATGTAAGGACATCAACCCTTCAGTGTTTCACGTGGAAGTGCTGATGGGGGGGTTGTGTAACATTACAGGACATATTGGGACATATTGAAGTATTCGATACTGTAGACTTTTAGGGGATGTCGATACAGATATGCAAAATGTAAAGGGAAACTTTGGTGATGTTTAAATATTGTACTGTGTCAATATTAGGACATTTTGCACAGAAAGAACAAAAATAGAATTAATGTAAATATATATTAGTGTTAGTAACCTATTTTCATTCAATTTTGTAATTATATTTCATTTTGTAAAAGAAAGACTCACTGTTTGCTGTAGCTCTGATTAATTGTATAAATTATCAGTTTTGAGCTAAATTATTTCGTATAATATGGACAAGATACTTTTAAAAACTCACCAGCTAAAGAGAAAGTCTATAAATGAACGTTTAATGCACACTTCTGGAACTTTCTATGGAGAAATTCTATATTATGATCCCAAAAATACGAAAACTTGTGAAAACTGTTTCGTAACCTAATTTCGAAAGACGATTTGTATCAAGAAATATTGCTAAAAAGATCTATTTACGTTTTGAAACAAGATTTAAATCATTTTACATATAAATAGTTGTTCTAAATCACTCAAGAAATATCCAGAATCAAATGTCAAGATATTTCTGGAAACATCGGTACAAATCTGGTGAAGGTTATCCAGAAGCTGGTAGAAAAATGTTATAAAATTATGCTTGTAAGAATTTATATGTACTGATCCTTTTATTTACTTTAATCTGTACTAAAATTCTGTAATGTCTAATTTAGTGTTAAGTCGTGAATTGCTATCGTATTGTAAACAAAACATTGTCAAAGACTCTCATTGTTTGGAAAGATATTAATACACCTAGGAGTTGTCAGTTGCCAGTTCAGTTCGGATATGCAGTGCGGTTAGCTCGGAGAGTCAGTTGTTGAGTCTGTCAGTTCTGTTTGTAAATAAACGTCTGTAATGAAGAATTACTTGTTGTCGTCAATATGAACTCAAGACCTTTTTGCACGAAGCAGACACCTCCTAATGCAACGTTTTAATTTGGTGTTGAGGAGCTGAAATGTTATAATTTGGTGCAGAAAGTCCTGGGACGTTATAATTTGGTGTTGAGAAAGCTGGGATGTTATAAAGGCTAGTATTGAGAACTCAGAAGATATGGAATTTTCCTCTCTAATTGCATGCGGTGAATAGTTACTGTTCCTTCAAACACATGGACTTCCATCGCAGCGTCTCTCGTCACCTGGGTGGTCCGGTGACAGGCGGGTTCTGTTGATCTTGAAAGGGTTAAGCCGACAGGTGTGAGGGAGTGGAGTGGATGCTGTCCATTGTCATAAGAGCGAGGGCGACACGCCCATAGAGGCCTAAAGGACGGGTGGGGATAGAGATTCCGTCACTTAGCAGAAACTTAGTGAAAACACTTTGTGACGGGCTATCAGCGAGGCGTGGGAATGACTTGTGTTCCCATGCAGTCTTGGCTGGCAAATTTCCGCGTTTTCTGCAAAATCATAACTGTGATTGGCTTGCTCAGGGGATAGCTCCGTGACATAGCAAAACCGGCGCAGAAATTGGCGCCAAGTATCTCCATTGATGGAATAGTAGTGCTCTGTTTTTTGAGTTGCTGATTGGTACGTTTAATCAGAGCCACTGTGGTGCGGGCGGTAATGTTCTGTTTTTGGCTTGTACGGGTGCTCTCGCCTTTCGGTCAGAGTAGGTTACAAGACTGAGCTCTCGTTGCTCTGGACAGCCTGCCTTCCGTTGGCTGTCTAATATATTTCATTTAATTGTAACTGTTTGACGAAGTTGCTGAAGTTTCAACTTCAACGTAACTTTCCGAGTACAGTTGGCAATTGAGCGTTCTGCATACAAGCGGTCTATGTTGTCCGTCTTGAGCAGTTTTGGCTGAAGTTTACTGTATCGGAGTTACTGTGTGACTTCACTTGTTAAAATCAATCACGGTACATGAGTGATTGTGTGGCGAGCCTTCTTTGTCTCCCTCAGAGGCGCATTTGTAGAACTAGGAAGTCTTTAGTCTGGAGCAACCAGACCAGGATAATTTGTTTCGGGCTATACTCGCGACATTGTCACCACCACGACGGGACGTCGAAGCAACCAGCCATCGCTTCCGGTACGCCAGATCGTGTCCTTGCAGTTAAGAAGGCAGCATGGTAATGGATGTCCGCAGCACCGGCAGATTAGGGAATTTTGCTATGTGATATTAGGGCCCGGATTTTAATTCCCTAAAAATTACCTAAAAACAGTGAAATATGCAATCATTTATGACCTATAACTTACATAAATATGGCCTTAAAAATTAAATATGAGTTAATAGAAGTTTACGTCAAGCATTCTTGTTTATTTATTTAATTTTTTTCGCCATAAAGTAATACAAAATTCACTTCTCAAAATAATGTAAGTATAGTTCTTTCTTTCCGTAGGGTTTGTGGCTAATTTGCACCTATTTTTTGAAGTTTGAACGTTTTATTTTCTAAACACAAAGTACAGTGAAAAGATCATCTATTGAAATAGTGAAACAATGTTTTTATTTCTACATAGTATTTGAAGCGTTTCACAATATTTAATACTGCATGTCAATCTTCAGTATCGGCAAAGTTGCGCTGGATCAGAAGGTGCATTTTCAGGTTTTCCATTGTCAAAGATCTACGGTTGTCGCTGAGGATAGTTTTGTACCTGGAAAAGCTCCTCTCCACTTCGAAAGACGTCACTGGAGCGTATTTTAAGGCAGCCAGGTCACTGGAGTTTAGCTTTGTTTCAGTATCTTCAAATGTTAAGGCATTCCCTGAAAGACTGTCACTAATTTTGTACAGTGTAGAATATCCAGGTTCCCGTTGGGGAACACTTTGAAATTTGGTTTTCACTTTGTCAGCCACATGACCACGAGCTCGAACCAACTCACTCTGCACATGTTGCATAATACTTAAGGCCGCGCATAGCTGAGTGCCAACAGCTCCCAGTCATTTGATGGCTTTTGATATCACAGAAAAATTGGCGTTGATGTATGCCAAGTTTCGATACAATGTATCTGTAAAAACTTCTTTCACAATTTTGATAGCACTTGATTCATCGCTATAAAGCTCACAGAAGATTGTTTTTATTTGGGTCTAGTTAGTGCAGTATTACTCAGCAGCATTAAGCCAAGAATCCCATCGTGTAAGAACAGGTTCAGGTGGGAGGGGCGTTGAAGGCGCTTGCTCCTTGGATTTCTGCACCCCTAGCGGAGCCTTCACATAGATTTTCTTGCCACAGGAAATTAATTTGTCCACGTCAGGGTAATTTTATCGCACCTCTTCGGCAACTCTGTGCAACGCATGTGCAAGGCAAGTGGCATACGCCATACTGGGGTAGAGAATCTGAAGCCCTTTGGCTGCTTTAGCCATATATGAAGCACCATCTGTTACAAGCAGCAAAACGTTGGTTCTTTTCACGCCATCCGGCCACAGTAGCTTCAGAGAGTTGTCAAACAAAATATCAATCGTCGAATTGTTTACTCTGTTGAGAGCTTCCCACGTTAGTAGGAACATATCTCCAGCGCCATCAACTTTTAGAACACCACTAACAACATTTGCAATATATCGCCCACTAATATTCTTAGTTTCATCTATCGACAGCCAGATCTTTTGTTCAGCAATAGTAATTCGTATTTTGTTGAGCACATCATTGTAGCATACGGATAAATAGTTCTTTCCCAGTGTAGATTCATCTGGAACTGGATGTGTTGTGTACTTCTCCAAGAACAGTCTGAAGCCTGGATTCTTCATCTTTTCCAATGGGGTGTTGCAGAACACCGTCATCTCACACAAATCCTTACAGAATGCTTGCACGGTTTGCGATTGTCCTGCCTGTTCAGATAACAACGTTTGCCTGCTGTTATTTTCAGCACTTCGTTTCACACAGCTGCTGTATTTAGCGGTATTACAATGTTGTTGTACATTAAAGCGCTTTTCAGCACTAACTTTAACTTTACACAGTTTACAAAATAATATTTTCCATTCAGTACTAAAGAACTTCTCTCAAATTCTCGAACATATCCTCGCAACTTCACACTGTCGGGGCACTTTGCTTTAGGCATGTTGAACAAGGCAAAGGCTGTATTCAAACTGGTTACTGGGAACACCTGTGCGACTGCGATGATTATTACGGCAGAAGCCGCCTTTGTTGGCTCTGAGAGCGTATTGTCGACTATGCACAACAATGTTTTATGGTCGCGAAACGACTGTTGTGGTACACCGATTTTCTGCTACAGTCCTGAGAAATAAAGCTGTGTACTAATTTATCTGTTTATCTTTCATAATAGCACGTTAAATATTGTCTAGTCAGCAACATGTTCATTCTCTAATTCGCGTGTCACATAAGATTCGAGAAAAACGGTATATGCATTTTTGGCAAAAGTTGACGGAAATATGACCTATTACGAGGGTATTTCGAAAAGTAAAGATACACCGTACGCCAGAGGAACAGAAAAGTTTTGGCGAGCAAGTTGGCAACACTGGTGTTAACCTTGAACCGTTAGCTCTCTCCTCGCAGTCGTTCGGCAGTTGAACGTTGCTTGTGGTTGGCGTAGGTCGTGTTTACAATGCGAGGTGCGCTCAGTCATAAGTTTTCTTCATGCAAACGGTCAGCGACCAGCAGATATTCACAAAGAAATTGTTTCTGTTTATGGAAACGTTATGAAGCAACTAAATGTAACCAACTGCTGTCGACATTTCTCTGAAGGTAGGACCGATGTTCATGACTAACAAAGAACAGGTCGGCCATCTGCGATCTCTGATGCCGTTCTTCGGATAACGGAGGAAGCAATTCGTGCGAATAGACGTCTCACACTGAAAGAATTTCATCAGATCATACCAGACGTGTCCATGACAACTCTTTATGACGTTGTGACTGTCAAGTTAGGGTACAGGAAATTGTGTGTGCGCTGGGTTCCAAAACTGTTAATGGAAGAACACAAAAAGAAAAGGATGAGGTTTGCACTCGACTTCCCCAGACGCTATGCTGAAGCAGGTGGTGAGTTCTTTGACCGCATTTTGACAGGTGACGAGACGTGGGTTTATCACCATACACCTGAATCCAAGCAACAATCAATTCAATGGCGCCATTCTAATTCACCAAAAGCCAAGAAATGCAAAACTTCGATTTCAGCGAAGAAAATCATGACTTCTATTTTTTGGGACCGACAAGGCATGCTTCTGTTGGAATTTATGCCTCCTGGAACGACAATTAATGTTGCTGCATATTGACAAACTTTGAAACGTCTTCGAAGGGCAATTCAAAAGAAACGCAGGGGAATGTTGACAAGTGGTCCGCTTGCTTCATGACAACGCTCGACCTCACACAGCGCTCATAACCAAAGCACTACTCAAACAATTCAAATGGGACGCATTGGACCATCTGCCATACAGCCCTGACCTTGCACCCACCGAATTCCATGTCTTCCGTTACCTGAAGTCACATCTTAGTGGAAAATCATTCCACAACGATGAAGAGATCAAAGATGAAGTTGAAATGTGGGTCTGACAACTGACGGCAACTTTCTATGACTGAGGGATACAAAAGCTTGAGAACGGACTTAACAAATGTCTGGATAATGGGGGTGATTATGTCGGAAATAACAAATAATCCAGTTAATAAAATGTAACTGACGTTTTCTAAATAAATGTTCTATTTAAGGACTAAGAGGCATCGTATCTCTACTTTTCGAAATGCCCTCTTATATTAAAAGTTAGCTGCAATATGACCTATTACTAAAATTTGTTGAAATATGACTTTATATGCACAATCAAAATACATTTTTCGACACTAAAATGCCTAGATTTATGTATAAATTGTTCTAAAATTTACCCTATAGTTCAGAAAAAAACGCCTGTTCCCATCTCTTCTAATGTGGTTGTGTCGTGGGTGTTCACTGTCTGAGTTCTCACTACTGTAGCAGCAATTTTTCTCTTAAGATGTGTTTCTCTTAAGATCTGAGTTGCAAGGAATTGGCTCCACAAAACACTTGGTCATAAATGTCACAAGCTAGTTTATGGACAACTTCACCTTCACAGCATTGATTTGTGTATCCAATTTGACATATTGTAAATGTTTCATGTGTTTTGTTTATTATTTTGAGTTTAGTCATAATAAATCAAATTGTTATTTTATACAGAACTTTCATTCTGTAGAACAGCAGAGCAACTCTCTCATTTCTCACTACGTTAATGAAACTTTCCTTTATCAAATTAATTTCTATCAAATTAAATTATTGCAGGTGCCAAACACTTCTCTACTCCACCTTCAGGGTCGATTACACTCAGTTCACGTCTCTTCTTAATCCATGTGCAACAACAAAAGTTGGAGATAGAAAAGGGGAGGGGCTTAAAACATCATTTTCATATGAACATTCTAGAAGAATTTAGTGTGAAATAGACTGCTAACCCCGGCACCTCACAACTTCACCAAACACTGTAGTGAGATTTGGGGGATATAGATGTAAATGGAAGCAGAGTACCTTTGAAGAAAACCCTAAATGAGCAACTGCAGTGTATGTGACGAATTCAGCTTAGAGAAATGGAAGGTAGGCTGACTGGGGCTCAAAGTCCTGCCGAAGTCCAGTCTGTTAGAGATGGAACACAAGCTCCGACATGGAAAGGGTTGAGAAACAGGAGTATACCGGCATTCACCATAAGCGATTTCTGAAAAATCATGGAAAAGCTAAGTTTGAATGCTAGTATGTGAATTTGAACCCCCTGCCCTCTCCAGGACTATTCAAGTGTCTTACCAATGCTCACTGGCTTTGTTTGAATACAGCATGAAAGGTGTCCATAGGACAACAGGCACTTTCGGTGCTTCCACAGGCGGCAGACATTGACAACAGAGTTCTCCATGTAGGGCAACCTATGTGTCACTCGACTCTGCATTGTTGCCACATTTATTCAAGATGGCAGATCCAAGGCGGTGGTGGTAGATATGGCAACATTGCAATGATGTCATCATGGGAAGTTCCAATTTGGGTGGGAAAATAGGTCAACTGGGCTATCTCCACTAACCTAACCCCTCCCATCCCCCCTCCCCACCCCCAGAAAATGGCAGGAAGTTCAAATTTTGGCACGAAAAGGAACAATTGTTCTTCCTCCACTAACCTGAGAAAACGGCGGGAAAGAGGTCACTTGGGCTACCTATACTAACCTTTCCCTTGGAATTGGCAGGAAAAGGACTCAGCCTGTCTGGGCTGCTGGAGGCGGTCTTTATTTACAAAATTTGAGACAGTAGCTCCATCCAGTGTGTCCACCATGAGGTCCGGAGTCCAAATGACCTGGTTCACAGCACTGCCACCAGAGGGCGCTTTCATCCAATGGTGGTCTGGAGGGGGTTAAATGGTGGGGAAAGGACTCAGAATGCACTGGGATGCTGGAGAGAGGAAGGAGTGTACTTAATTTATTTTGGAACAATTTATTTAGGGATGGATTTCATGTAGTTTATTTATTACACTGATACAAAACAGTCGCTCTAACATGCTTGGGGTCACAATACACAGCTTACAGACCTGCAAATTACTAGTAAATTAGCAAAATAATGAAGTATGCAGCATACAGACTGCAAACTACTCGTAAATCACCGAAATAATGCATATAAAATGCTCTGCCAACACACTCACAACGCTTAAACAGCTGAAAATAATGTAATTCATAAACACTCACTGCACATAAAAAACGCTTTCGAACTATCATCAAACAACTTATCAGAGGCTTATGAGAGGCTCCAACACGCACACATGCTCACGCCGGTGACACCGCAAAGGCTGCTTTGCAGTCCGCAGCCAGAAGGTGAAAGTCGCTACTACACTCCTGGAAATGGAAAAAAGAACACATTGACACCGGTGTGTCAGACCCACCATACTTGCTCCGGACACTGCAAGAGGGCTGTACAAGCAATGATCACACGCACGGCACAGCGGACACACCAGGAACCGCGGTGTTGGCCGTCGAATGGCGCTAGCTGCGCAGCATTTGTGTACCGCCGCCGTCAGTGTCAGCCAGTTTGCCGTGGCATACGGAGCTCCATCGCAGTCTTTAACACTGGTGGCATGCCGCGACAGCGTGGACGTGAACCGTATGTGCAGTTGACGGACTTTGAGCGAGGGAGTATAGTGGGCATGCGGGAGGCCGGGTGGACGTACCGCCGAATTGCTCAACACGTGGGGCGTGAGGTCTCCACAGTACATGATGTTGTCGCCAGTGGTCGGCGGAAGGTGCACGTGCCCGTCGACCTGGGACCGGACCGCAGCGACGCACGGATGCACGCCAAGACCGTAGGATCCTACGCAGTGCCGTAGGGGACCGCACCGCCACTTCCCAGCAAATTAGGGACGCTGTTGCTCCTGGGGTATCGGCGAGGACCATTCGCAACCGTCTCCATGAAGCGGGGCTACGGTCCCGCACACCGTTAGGCCGTCTTCCGCTCACGCCCCAACATCGTGCAGCCCGCCTCCAGTGGTGTCGCGACAGGCGTGAATGGAGGGACGAATGGAGACGTGTCGTCTTCAGCGATGAGAGCCGCTTCTGCCTTGGTGCCAATGATGGTCATATGCGAGTTTGGCGCCGTGCAGGTGAGCGCCACAATCAGGACTGCATACGACCGAGGCACACAGGGCCAACACCCGGCATCATGGTGTGGGGAGCGATCTCCTACACTGGCCGTACACCTCTGGTGATCGTCGAGGGGACACTGAATAGTGCACGGTACATCCAAACCGTCATCGAACCCATCGTTCTACCATTCCTAGACCGGCAAGGGAACTTGCTGTTCCAACAGGACAATGCACGTCCGCATGTATCCCGTGCCACCCAACGTGCCCTAGAAGGTGTAAGTCAACTACCCTGGCCAGCAAGATCTCCGGATCTGTCCCCCATTGAGCATGTTTGGGACTGGATGAAGCGTCGTCTCACGCGGTCTGCACGTCCAGCACGAACGCTGGTCCAACTGAGGCGCCAGGTGGAAATGGCATGGCAAGCCGTTCCACAGGACTACATCCAGCATCTCTACGATCGTCTCCATGGGAGAATAGCAGCCTGCATTGCTGTGAAAGTTGGATATACACTGTACTAGTGCCGACATTTTGCATGCTCTGTAGCCTGTGTCTATGTGCCTGTGGTTCTGTCAGTGTGATCATGTGATGTATCTGACCCCAGGAATGTGTCAATAAAGTTTCCCCTTCCTGGGACAATGAATTCAAGGTGTTCTTATTTCAGTTTCCAGGAGCGTATTTTCGGGTGTACAATTAGAGTTCTTTGAGTGTTACACTGACATCACATGTCTGTGTAAATAAGAACCAAGTCGCCCTCTGGACCATGCACACATGTTAACTCAACCACCGTGGCTGAGACGTACCTGCCGGTCCAGAGCCGAGAGAGATGTTTGCATAGTGGCTCATCCATGCAGACGCAGCTGAAAAGTTCTCAATGTTATATTGACGTCACAGGTCGCACTATGGAAATCTGTTCCAATGCTTCCCCGAATAGCACAGGGCGCATTGTTCTTAGCAACCCTACGGGACATGTGAGATGTCTCCGACCGCGTATGTGTTTACTCAGTCATGACACGTACTTGCCAGTCCTGGGCAGGCCTAATTGCCAAGCGCGAGATGTTTGTGTAGCAGCTCACCCACGCAGGTGCAGCTAAAAGGTTCTCAATGTTATACTGAAATCACATGATAATGAAATAAGAGCCAAGTCTACCTCTCGGAAATAGTAAAGTGCTGCAGAAATAGTTAATGTTCGCTTTTGCAGGAACTTTGCTGATGTCTCAGCTTGTCTGCATGGAAATTAAGGTTCTAACAGGACCTGCTCACGAAAATAGCCCAGAATAACACCGACTGCTTTCTCCTTCGCGACCCTATCGGGACATTCCGTCCATTACTTTTCAGTTCCTTCTCGGAACTGGTAAAGTGCTGCAGAAATAGTTCACAGTCGCTTTTGTAGGAGCTTATCTGACTGGAAATTCTTGTCCTAACAGGACCTGTTAACGAAAATAGCTCAGAACAACACCTATTGCATTCTTCCTGATGGTCCTAACGAGGCATCACGTGTTACCCTTCCTCTAAATCGTAATACCCTGCTTTCAACATACGTCTCAAAAACGGTAAACTCAGCGCTAAAAGCCTTTTACGCTTGCGAAAACACCGTTAATCATAAAAGCATTCTTGTTACTTGGGGAGAGAGAGGCGATGGTCGCATCAATCCCTTCCAGAAATAGTGACGTTCCATAAAAGCTTCTCATTGGCTGTACATTCAAATAAAGCTCTCTCATTGGTCGCCTCGGTCTATATATAAACTCACAACTAACCTCCATTGTCCTCAGTCTGCTGCTGTCTGCCTTGTTGTGCGTTCCATCGTCTCTGCGTGTACTTACTGTGTTTTTTTCCACAAGATGAAGAGAGGTAGCTGCAGCAAGCTTGAGTGTAGCAGCTGTAGAGTTCTGGAGACAGGATTACCAAGGGAGTAAATAATTTCTATTTTGAGTGTAAATGTCCGTGCGTATGTTAAATTCGCCTTATTAATTCCGTCTTCTTGTTGTAGTGAAACTCCACGAGTGGATCTTGGGGTGTGAGGAGAGACAGGAGGGGGCTGGACCGTGGCATACTCTCGAAGTCCAGCCTTCTGTGGTGGGTTGACAGCCAGAATTGCCATGTGAGAATAATTTTCATTGTAAATTGTACTTGTTTAGTAGCGATTCAAAATTTTCTTCTTTCATACTCGTTTTTTTTCCCTCTAGCTTACTTGATGCAAATGCAAACTGAGCTGGAGGCAGAGCTGGGGGCTGAAAAGAACTATCCACAGCAGCAGCAGCAACGCTGCGTGGAACATCCTCGAGCTGTGGATAACCAACAACAACACTCACGTAAGTGTAGAAAAAAAATATCCATGTGTGATACTTCTGTGTAACTAGACATTCAAAATAAATAAAAATATGTCTCGTCCTGTTACTTTAAAAGCTTTAGAGGAGGAGTTCGATTTGCTGGACAGGCAGCTGGAGGCTTTTCATCAGCAGATGCAGGAACAGCCTCCAGCAAATAATAAGTGGCCGAGAGGTTCTAGGCGCTACAGTCTGGAGCCGCGCGACCACTACGGTCGCAGGTTCGAATCCTGCCTCGGGCATGGATGTGTGTGATGTCCTTAGGTTAGTTAGGTTTAAGTAGTTCTAAGTTCTAGGGGACTGATGACCACATAAGTTAAGTCCCATAGTGGTCAGAGCCATTTGAACCATTTTTGGCAGTCGCCGCCGCCCTGGCACCACCACTCTGGAATCCGTGGGCCAGGCAATGAACCACCACCCCTCAAGTTACCGGGTCGGGTCTACAACAGCAGCAACAACAGCACTGGGAACCATCACTGCAGTCTGACTGTTCCCATCGCTCTGACCCGGTAGCACCACAACATCCTCCTCTGTCATCATCATCATCGTATCAGCCTCGTCAGAATCGGAGTAAACGTAAGGCATGTGTGCCTCAGTACATACCGACTTGCCGCTCCCCAACACCATCATCAACGGAGGGGACTTAGAATAGTATTAATAGTAATGTAGAAGATCCTGTGGCTAGTGGCAGTTCTCCCGTCCTTTCAGTGAAGGACATTAGGTCAGTGATACTACACCGCAGTTAGAATACTTGGTGATTGCAGACGCTTTTGAGGAACGAATCTCTTTCACCAGGATCGAGAACCCGGCAGGAGGGTACCGCGACCCTGTTGGTTTTCTAAGGGAGTGCCTTCCTGTCGTGGAAACGGAGCTCCTCAAGGTAGTCATTGATCTGCAGTATCCTGCCATTAAATGCAGTACGGTGCTTCATTATCTTTGGGGACAAAATGGCGTGATAAGGCAGAGTACGTCAATCGCCAAGTGGTTTCGTAAATCCGCCTTGAGTGCTACACTGGCCCGGTTTTCGGAGATGGTGGTCAGAGGGTCAGCTAAAGCACTCAGCCGAATACTGCAGCTGGACATCCATATACGTCTACCATTCGGTAAATGGAGGGTCAAGCTATATCAAGCTCCTTAAAGATATAGCTAACTAGAGGGCATGCATTCATGTTGAAAATAGAAACGATCATTCTTGTTTTGTATGGTCAATCCTGGCTTGTGAAAGAATTTACAATTACAGAGATGATCCTGAGCGTCCCAGTACATACCATGTAGCTGGTAATATTCGTGGGTGTTATAACTTTGATGGTATCAAGTTCCCCGTCAAGATCCAAGACATACCTAAATTTGAAGCGCAGAATACTGGCATATCGGTTCATGTTTATGGCCTGGAGAAGGAAAGCAAGTTAGATGAGCAAGGCAAGCAGCAAAATTTGCCAGTGAGCGTGAGCTGCATGTAAACATGCCTCTCTTCTCTGAAGGCGATAATTATTACTATGTTTGGGTCAAAGGCATGTCCCGACTCCTTTCGTCCCAGCTTTCAACGGACTGTTATGTAAAGCATGTTTGCTTAAGGTGCCTGAATTATTTCTCCTCTTACAAGTTATTAGTGGCGAATCTAGTAGAGTGTGCTTCCAAGGTCCCAGTACATGTTATTATGCCTACTGGGAAAAAGATTCATAAAGTTCAATAATGCTCACCACCAGGAGCTATACCCGTTTGTAGTGTACTCCGACTTTGATTGCCTCCTCACTCCTGTGGCCCACTGTGAAGATGATCCTACAGCCTCACACATCACCTTTTCAGAGGAACACGTACCATATGCGGCAGCGTATCAAATTGTATCGTCCTATGATTCCAGTCTTAACCGCTACAAATCTTGTCAGGGATAATCCTACAGTTTGGCTGCTCACTGAGCTTGAAAGCTTTCATGGGAGGTTGATAAGCTTTACAGTGACGACGTTCCCATGACCAGATCGAAGGAGAATAGAGGTTTGTACAATGACGTGGTTGACTGCCATATCTGTGTGCTGCCGTTAGACAGAAAACCGGAAACTCCTCATAGGGACCACTGTCATCTTACGGGGAAGTTTCATGGTGCAGCTGACAATGCGTGCAATTTAAAGTTTCGGCTACCGAGACACATCACCGTTTTCTTTCATGATTTAAGTGGGTATGGCGTTCACTTTCTAGTTGAGCACTTGGCTGATTTCGGTTGGGAGAAAAATCAGGTCCTACCTGAGAGAGTCGAGAAATACTTTTCTTTCTCCAAACGAATGACGCCAAGAATTACGCTCCTCTTCCTTGATAAGCTATGTTTTATTCAGGCGCCACTCCAGAAACCCGTTGAAACTCTACCTCGAGAGGATATGCATATCACTTTAGGTGCGTTTCCCGACGAGGAAAAGTTTCAAATTGTGACTAGTAAGGGGGTATTCCCATATGTATGTGGATAGTGTGGCGAAACTCAACGAAAACAGGCTACCTGACATAACTGCATTCTCCGGCAACTTTGCAGGCGATGACACAATGGATGCAAAGTATGAACATGCCGTGAATGTCTGGTGAGAATTCAACACCTCCACTTAGGAGAGTACGCACAGCTTTACATGGACACAGACGTGCACTTGCTTGTGGACGTTTTCGAAAAATTCCGGAGTTACTGCCTTTTATTAGACAGCACCTGAGTTGTCTTGGGATGCAATGCCCAAGAAAACGAAGTGCAGCATTGAATTACTGACCGATGTTGACATGCTTCTTTTCTTTGAGCGAGGGATCCATGGGGACTTTGCCAAAGTGTTCATAGGCAAGCGATGGCAAATAAGCCAAACATGCGTGACAGGTTCAATGCATCTCTTGATTCGAGTTAAGTAATGTACTTGGATGTAAATAACTTTTATGGACATGTGATGCAGCAATCACTGCCAATTGATGAGTTTCGATGGATGTCAAAGACGAATTCAAGGGATTAGGTGGAAAAATCGTGGGGGTATGGCAGCTGATTCTGATATAGAGTATGTGGTGGAGGCAGAACTCACATACATCAGTTTGTATGATGCACATGCCGATTTGCCACTGTGCCCAGAGCAACTAGTTCCGCGAGGCAGCTCCATGGTAAAACTGATGACAATGCTGGGGGATAAGTGGAGATACATGACTCATTATCGTAATATCCAGCAGTGTCTCAGCTTGGGTATGGAGTTAGTTAGAATCACCCGGACTATCTCCTCAGCAGTCCCCCTGATTGAAGCAGTATATTGATTTGAATACGAGACAGAGAGCTTCCGCCATGTGTGACTTTGAGAAAGATGTTTATAAATTAATGAATAATTCTATTTTCTTTAAAACAATGATGAATTTGAGGGAACGGCGTGAAATTTTGTTAGGACCGAATGGGATGGGCATTATGGTGTACACAGAAAATGCAGGCAGAATTTTAAGCGATTCACCATATTCAATAACATATTGCTGTGGAGATGGCAAAGACTACAATAGAGTTCACGAAACCTATTTATGTGGGGATGTGCATACTAGACCTGTCCAAACTCCACGTGTACCGCTCTCATTATGAGTTTGCGAAAACTCACTTCGTAGATCCTAAATTACTTTATATGGATACAAATAGCTTCGTCTATTGGGTGAAGAACTGCGATCCATATGAAGTAATGAGATGCCACAGTGATGAATTCGACACGTCTTCATACACGACTAATAATCATTACGGTATTATTCCACAGAACAAGATGGTTATCGGTCTTATGAAGGACAAGGCGAATAGATTGCCGATGGTGGAGTTTGTTGGTCTACGCTCAAAAATCTATACGAACTGTACACTGGAGGGTACCACCCAGAGGCTGGCTAATGGTGTGCGTCAAATGGCATAGAGAGCCCTCTCTATCGAAGACTATTTGCAGTGTCTGTGCAGTGGTGTTCTCAGTGCTGCACCGCAGCCACGCATATGGTACGAAAGACCAGTATTCGATAGAGAGGACTCGAAGTATACTTTGTGCTGCAGTCTAAAATTGGTCTGTCGCCTCATGACGATAATAGGGTCATTTGTGATGATGGCATTGAAACTTTCCTGTACTCACTGGTAGCGAGAGAAGGGTGGGGGACTCTGATCCAATGAGAGTGAGTGAGAGAGAGAGAGAGAATGAGGGAGTCAGCAGAGCAATAGTATGACCCTTTTATCATTGTGTAAATAATTTTGTGTGTGTGTATGTGTTTGTGTACATGTCGAGCAAATATTTTTGTGTGCTATGTACATGTTTATACACATACATAGAGAAAATGTGTGGAACAAAAGGATAAAAAAGAACAAAATTTGTATGTATATGCACACTGCGTGTGTGTGAAAGAAAGAAAGAAGCATAAACAAAAAAAATATTAAAAAGCAAAAATACAATAGGGACCGGGCCCAATATCTCACGAAATAAGCATCAAACTAACAATGAACAAAGAACGAAATTCATCTACCTTGAAGGGGGAAACCATATGGCGCTATGGTTGGCCCGCTAGATGGCGCTGCCATAGGTCAAACGCGTTTTTTTAAGTAGGAACCCCATTTTTATTACATATTCGTGTAGTACGTAAAGAAATATGAATGTTTTAGTTGGACCACCTTTTTCGCTTTGTGATAGATTGCGCTGTAATAGTCACAAACGTATAAGTACGTGGTATCACGCAACATTCCGCAAGTGCTGACGGTATTTGCTTCGTGATACATTACCCGTGTTAAAATGGATCGTTTACCAATTGTCGAAAAGGTCGATATCGTGTTGATGTGATCAAAATGCCCAACAGGTGTGTGCTATGTATACTGCTCGATATCATAAACGACATCATACAAGTGTCCGGATCGTTCGCCGGATAGTTGCGTTATTTAAGGAAACAGGAAGTGTTTAACCACATGTGAAACGTCAAGCACGACCTACAACATATGATGATGCCCAAGTACGTGTTTTAGCTGCTGTCGCGGCTAATACGCACATCAGAAGCAGATAAACTGAGCGAGAATCGGGAATCTCAAAAACGTCGGTGTTGAGAATGCTACATCAACATGGATTGCATCCGTACCATATTTCTATGCACCAGGAGTTACATGGCGACGACTTTGAACGTCGTGTACAGCTCTGCCACTGGGCACGAGAGAAATTACAGGACGATGACAGATTTTTTGCGTGCGTTCTATTTAGCGACAAAGAGGCATTTACCAAAAGCGGTAACGTAAACCGGCATAATATGCACTATTGGGCAACGGAAAATCCACGATGGCTGCCACAAGTGGAACATCAGCGGCCTTGGTGTGTTAATGTATGGTGCGGCATTATGTGAGAAAGGATAATTGGCCCCTATTCTAAATGGTGCAATGTATGTTGATTTCCTACGTAGTGTTTACCGATATTACTACAAGATGTTTCACTGCATGACAGAATGGCGATGTACTTCCAACATGATGGATGTCCGGCACATAGCTCGCGTGTGGTTGAAGCGATATTGAATAGCATATTTCATGACAGGTGGATTGGTCGTCGAAGCACACACTTTTACCGGATCTGACGTCCCCAGATTTTGTGGGAAAGTTGAAGGATAGCTATCGTGATCCACCGACAACGCCTGACAACATGCGTCAGCGCATTGTCAATGCATGTGCGAACATTACGGAAGGCGAACTACTCGCTGTTGAGAGGAATGTCTTTACCCGTATTGACAAATGCATTGAGGTTGACGGACATAAATTTGAGCATTTATTGAATTAATGTGTTATTTACATGTAACCACACTGTATCAGCATGCGTTCTGAGAACTGGTAAGTTCACAAAGATACATGTATCACATTGGAACAACCGAAATAAAATGTTCAAACATACCTACGTTATGTATTTTAATTTTAAAAACCTACCTGTTACCAACTGTTCGTCTAAAAGCGTGAGTCACATGTTTGTGATTATTACAGCGCCATCTATCACAAAGTGAAAAACGTGGTCCAACTAAAACATTCATATTTCTTTACTACCACACGAATATGTAATAAAAAAGGGGGGTTCTTATTTTAAAAAAAACGTAGTTGATATCCGTTTGACCTATGGCAGCGCCATCTAGGAGGCCAACAATATCGCCATCTGGTTTCCCCCTTCAAGCTAGACAAGTTTCGTTCTTTGTAGTTTTTTCGTTTGACACTTATTTCGTGAGATATTTGGCCCGGTTACGATCAATGGACCACCCTGTATTTGTTTTACCCATGAAGAGTGACTTCATCATTCATTTTGTCAATAACTGGTTAAAAATGGGTCAAATGGCTCTGAGAACTATGGGACTTACATCTGAGGTCATCAGTCCCCTAGTCGCACGGTTCCGGACTGTAGCGCCGAGAACCGCTCGGCCACCGCGGCTGGCCAATGACTGGTGAGGAGATGTTTGGGGTAATTGTCTGCTGCTGAATCATTATAGGTGTAGCATTAAAAAATAATGATATTGTTAAGCGTAACACTTTGACTGTAATGAGGGAGGTATGAAATAAAAGACACAAACATGGTTTGACATTATGTACACATACATTATTTATTTAAATGTCATACATATGATGTATCTTCTTCTTCTTTGTACCTGTACAGTTTTTCACAAACAAAGGTCTTTGATATGCAATTAATTCCGCACATAACTCCCTCAAGCCAATGGATACCTCACAGTACTCGGGTTTTGCACATGCACATTTAATCTGTTTCCCTTTTGGTTCAGCGTTCAAGTGCAAACAAAGTTACTGCTCCAAATCATCAACATCTACACTATGCACACATAGGAAGTTTACAACATCATTGTATGCAGTGTCTATGCTCGGCAACCAACGATTCAGTCTCTCCAGTGCAGCAAGTGGGCTATGTGTGCTACAGGACCCCATGTGGTCGCTACTGCTTCAGACATGCTGGATGTTGTTGCTGCCACAGGTCAAGAGGTTGGTGCAGGTCTCAACAAGATGACAGCCAAGGTAACTACAGATCCAGACGCATCAGAGGTCAGCATGTTGGCACTCGACCCTGCAGGCTTGGGTGTGTCAAGGGCTACTGCTGAACAAAGAGAAGGAAGCCTTACATATGGTCCAAGATGAGAAAAAAACAAAAATAATAATAATGCTAACCACAGGAAAAGATGTGTAAGTACTCTTCTGCTTCTTCCTGTTCTTCAGGTCTGTGTTGGATTGCAACTGCTGTTGATGCATCATGGTTTTTCTTCATCTGCTGCTGGTGGCTGACTGAGCAAGACTGAGGTCCCAGAGCTGCTGAGTCTGCCCTACATCCCCACCAATGACGTTACCAGATACGGCCATCCTCCTGGCTGAAGTCTAACATGTGACTGGATTAAGGGTTCCTATTGGTGCCCACCATTTTTACCCAGACCACCATGTTGGATTACGTTACAGGAGGGATGACAGTGCCCTCTGGTGGCAGTACTGTGTACTAGATCAGTTGGACTCTGGACCTCATGGTGGACACACTGGATGGAGATCCTGACTCAAATTGATTAAATAAAGACTGCCTGTAAAATAAAGATTTACATCCATCCTATCCAGCATCCCAGGACAGGCTGAGTCCTTTTCCTACAAATTCCAAGGAATAGGTAGCGGTCGGATGTCTTAGGCTAGTGGAGGTAGCCCACGTGACCTTTTTTCCCGCCATTTTCTCAGGTTAGTGGAGGAAGCCCAAATGATCATTTTTTCTGCCAAAATTTGAACTTCCGCCGTTTCCTGGGGGTGGGGCTGGGGTAGGAATGGGGGAGGGGCGAGGCGGCGGTTAGGTTAGTGGAAGTTACCCACTTGACCTATTTTCCCGCCAAAATTGGAACTTCCCATCATGACATCATTGCGATGTTGCCATATCTGTCGCCGCCACCTTGGATCCTCCATCTTGAATAAATTTGGCTACAATACAGAGTGGAGTAAGACGTAGGTTACCCTACTACTTCTTACCACCAGTGCACTGGCTTCGTTTGAATACAGCGGAACAGGTGTCCAGTGCACAACAGCCACTTTCAGTATTTCCACAGGCGGCAGATGTTGACAACAGAGTCCTCCACAGTGCCCCCAAACGCCTGTCACTGAAATGGACGACAGTGTTCATGTCATTGGTGCATATTCCATCCTATTGTGTTGTGCTACGACCTCTTGATGCTGTCACATGATCCAGTCGTCAGATAATGGACATGCACTAGTTTACTTACAAGAAGAGGTCACAAACATTGCGATCCACTTTTTGAAACTACATATACGGTGATGTGGATTAGGGGCCCAGGAATCACAATCTGCAGCCATTCATCATGGTGGGCGCTAGTTTGCAAGTAACAGGCGAAAAAAAAAAGGAATTGTGTTTGATACTCAATTCAAATAAATACTTCATTTGCTTTTGTTTTTCTTCGTTTCATTCTTTCTCCTTTTGAAATCTTTGTTCATGTGTTTTAATTAATTTTATGTATTAATGTAGATTTAATTTTTTTTGTTTTGTCACCCTTTTTTCGTCCATATAATTGCGTTCATTGTATCTTCTTCTCATTTTGCTCGAATTTCGTTTTCTTTGTAAACCCGTCTTTCATTTAAATTTTCATCTGCATTATTTTGCCCATAGTGCAATAGGTATTTAAGTTATGTTTTAAATATTAGGATGATGATTACTATGTAAAAAAAAATGCACATCTGGTAAAAGAAATACATTTTTCACGCCATTTCATAAATATAAATTGATTATTTCGTCTTTTGTTCTTGAATGAGAGATTGGAATTTTCAAATGATTGAAAATTGTAATTGATAAATATAATTAAGTTCGTATTCATACAAATTCCGATTGGAAAATGAATGACATGAGGAAAAATGAAACAAATGAAGAAGTTATTGCGATGATTGAAATGATGTGACAAAGAAATAAAAATAAAAAAGTACATTTAAACCAATTAATTGAATACAAATTATGATAGAGATAATTTAGATAAAGAAATAAAAAATAAAAAATCGTGCATATGATCAGATTTGAACCCACAACCACTGCTTTACATCAGGGAACCTGTCTGCATGAGATCTCTCTTTTAACGTTACTGAGTATCGTACAAAATTTTGAATATTTTTGTTCATCAGTTACTTGCAAATGAGGGCCCATCATAGTGGAAGACAGCGGTGTGTGATACTTATGATTTAACCCACAGCGCCGTATAGACGATTTCAGAAAGTCGATCACACCATTGGGGATCTCTCCTTGTTAGATAACTTAGCGAGGAAGGTGTGTGCGTGTTGTTGCAAGTAGACGCGGATACGCCACTGGGAGTGTTGCCTTTCCAGCGAACAGTCTGAAGGTGTCGCTGGCCGCTGTGGCCGAGCGGTTCTAGGCGCTACAGTCTGGAACCGCGCGACCGCTACGGTAGCAGGTTCGAATCCTGTCTCGGGCATGGATGTATGTGATGTCCTTAGGTTAGTTAGGTTTAAGTAGTTCTAAGTTCTAGGGGACTGATGACCTCAGATGTTAAGCCTCATAGTGCTCAGAGCCATTTGAACCCTTTTTTTTTTCTTTTTTTCTGAAGGTGTCGGACGCTGGGCCGCCAGCAGCAGGCGGGGACTCACTTGTGTGCACTTCAAGTACGCAGCTCCCAGTCGCACCCCCTGCGCCTCACATTTCAACTGCACAGTCTACAGACACAATCGTCGGATCTACGAACTAAGACTGTTATAACAGCCCGCCGCAAATATATCCATAACGAGTAAAAGTACTGCTTAATAAAGCGTTTACCCAAATTTGGAAAGCAATATACCAGCGACTCTGTGTGCCATCGATTCGACAAGTCCTCAGTAGGTTTCCGGAGGTACGTGGCAGTGGGTGTCTACGCACAGGTCACGCTGTCTAGGCAAATTACGGACTGGTAGTTTGCGGGGACGGAGCCAGATAGTGTTCCACTTGTGTTCCATTGCGTTCAGATCAGGCGAATTTGGTTGATGATGATGTTTAGTTTGTGGAGCCTCAACTGCGCGGTCATCAGCGCGCATACAAAGCCTCAATTTTTACACAGTCTGTTTTCTTTTCACAATACAATCTAGTCACTCTCACAAACTTTAATACTTTCAACATTGTAGCTCAGTCAGCAATCGTGATAATCTAATATATAAGAAACTATTAGCCTCGATTGCGGTAATGAAACCAACCTTTACCTAGGTTTCAGCCCAAGTAATTGAGCCTTCTTCAGAAGATAAACGTGATTCTATAATATTTCTACGAGGGCTGTTTTAGTTTTATTTCTAGACCATGCTCTCGTAAACAAATTATAGAACCATGTTTATCTTATAAACATGGGCTGAAACATAGGTAAAGGTTGGTTTCATTACCGCAATAGAGGCTGATAGTTTCTTATATAATCTCACAAATGATGATGAAATAGGCGAATTTGGTGTCTGACCATGTAGCACAGCGGCGCAACCTACTGTCCCGCCAACAGGAGAAGAGGTAATAGAAACATATGTCCTAGTATACCAAATTTAAGCAGACATGGGACCCAGGTACGTTTCTTGGGTTTAACTTTGAGCTGCTAGGTAGTAGTGATCAGACGACTTGCAAGAGAAGCTATTCAGATTTTCCCAATGAATGCGACAGGCGAAATAATTGAAGCATTTTTCATTGATGGCAATATCGATGAACGTCGGTGTGGTCGTTTGTCGAAAGGTGTCCAGGTCCCTCGTGCTCTGCCACTGCAAACATTATAAAAATTTCTGAGAAGCGAATGTTTAAGGAATAAAGAACGCCACGAAAAAGAACAACAATAGCTGAGAGTAATGTAAGAGGGTGATCGGTAGCAAAATTAAAACCACAGTGAAAATCCGGTGAAGCTTTTCGCAGATGTGTTGCTCAGTTTCTGTGCTATGCCCGTCTATCGCTTAACTTCTACTTTTCCGTTGTGAGATCACAGTAAGATTCCAGCAACAATACTATCTCTCGCCAAGTGAAAAGTCCTGATGATTGGTTCGGCTGATTTCAAGCAACCCACAGAGCGCAGCTGTCATGGGTGTTCGTCTTCATGACAATACCAAGCCGCAAACTGCATGTGCAAAACGGACGCTCCAGCAGGGTTTCCGTTGGAATCTGATCACCCCCCATACAGCCCGGACTTGGCTCCCTCTGATTTTCATCTCTTCGCTTACAAGAACCATTGGCTATCGGGATACCATTTCAGCAGAGGCAATGTGCGGCAGACTAGCGTTGGGAATTGGTGGAAATCACAAGCGGTTGCCTTCTATAACGAGGGTGCTGGACAATGTCATAGCGGCTACTATGTAGGGAAGTTGGTGGAAGGTCGAGGTACACACAACACATAAAAAAAAATCATTTTCACTGTGGCTTGCGCTTCGCGACAGATTTGGTTTTTGAAAACAAAATAGCCCTCGCAAATAACATTTTCAACATCGGTAACACACAACCAACACGTCACTATGAGGCAGTTGGAATGTGTGAGTGATTTCAGCCAAGGGAAAATTCCGTGTATACTACATTCCATCGCATTTCATCATATCCGCATTCAGTCCATAAACAGCTTCTTGCCGACGACATTCAAAATCAGTTACAGTTCTCTGAGTGGCGCCTTCCAAAACTGAAAAGTACTGTTGCTTTGCTGCGTAAGAATTTTATCTAGATGAAACATCGTTTACTTACCATAGGTCAATCAACGTTAGTAATATCCGCTACTGCTCAGCTGCATATTAACGCTGTCTGAGGGAAATGGACGGACAACGATCTTGATGTGACAGTGTGTGGTACGAGCTTCCCAACAATCGTGCTATTGGTCACTGTCTTATCGCGTGGACCTTAAACAAACACAAGTACGTTCAGGTCCTGTCAGATATGCAGCCGTTTTTGTTGGAAAACGTCCCACTGTATATAAGGTAATTCATGTGGTCCCAATTTCCAGTGATAATTACAGACATTTCTAACAAAGTTTTTGGAGACCATTTGATCGGTTGTTCGGGAAACACAAAACGGTCTCCACGCTCACCAGGTTTTGCGTGTGGTATAACCGCATACATATTTGTATCTGATGTATGGGGCACCAGACTTCTAACTGTAACGAAAATTAAAACGGGTGTCTGCAAGGTTCAAATGACTCTAAGCACTATGGCACTTAACATCTGAGTTCATCAGTCCCCTAGACGTAGAACTACTTAAACCAAATTAACCTAAGGACATCACACACATCCGTGCCCGAGGGAGGATTCGAACCCGGAACCGTAGCAGCAGTGCGGTTTCGGACTGAAGCGCCTAGAACAGCTCGGTCACAGCGGCCGGTTGCCTGCAAGGAAATACTGATGATTGCCGAGCACTTACAATGACGTATAACACGGACCTTTGTCACAATAAGCCCAGGCGAAATTTCGTGTGCAGTATTCTCTCTCCTAAAACACTTTGAGCACTTAATATGATAGCGACAGGAGCTATTTCCACCGAACTTAGTACACAGTGATGTAGTATCTAGCAAGAGTTCTGGAGACACGGGAAGATACCAAATGGATACATTATGGTGAGAAAGAGATTCGGAAAGCAGATATTGGGCTAAAAGGCATATCCAGGATCAATACAGAATTAGTTCAGAAGGGTAGGCTGACGTTTAAGATAATTGTAAGGAAGCATCAGTGTGCAAAGGAGTGGCATACTGAAGCAATGAGGAATGACGATGAATGTTTGAACTGATCTGGGGATATAGGTACCACGATTTGCCGTGTCGGCTTGTAACGTTGGAAGTGTCCTGTAACTAAAAAAAATGCTTCAGAGACAGCAAACCATTCACAGGGAACATTGAAGTTGAACTTAGAATCCTAATTAAGATAAATGTGAACGGAAAAATAACTGCAACAGCATGAAAACGACAACTGTCGACACGTCAAGGAACGTCGCAAAACTGACTTAACTCATTCATTCTTAGATACGACTGAAGAGTAAGTTGAGTGTTTCCGCATCCGCTGGCGCCTCAGAAACTCGGTGCGTTTGGACAACAGCACCCTCAGAGCTACAAGAAAACGCACCTTGTCAAACCATCTTTCACGATTAGAGTTTCCTACCAGAGAGAAAGGATCCGACTGACAACGAGTAAGAGTGTAGGCACCCCCACCGAGGCATATTATTTATCTTATTTATCTTATTCCTGTCCTCACATGGAACATGAAAGCATTCGTGGCCGATTATCTGGTCTACTTCTGTGACGTCACAACGTGGAATTTTACTTTCTAGAGTGTGCGTGAAAGATTGAATAAGACAAGTCAAATTTTTGCTTCGTGAAGAGGAGAGTGGATAGAGGCACCCACGAAGTGAATTAGCGACCCACTCTCATTTTCGCACAGATAGCAGTAAGTATCTACACAACATGCAAACGGAGAAAAGACACTTGTATGCGCAGGAGAAGAAATGCAAGGGAAGGGAAGAGGTGGTGCGGTGTAGCTGACGAGCAAAGAGGTTAGAGGCGGCTCGAGTGTTCATAAGAAAATGTAAGGCGATTTATTTTATATAAAAAAACACATAAAACGCACAATGTAGCTTTACTGTTCCGAAGAAGTTCACAGATTTGTACAGTAATTGCAGAGACGACTGCATATTAAAAATAATACAGTTCAACATCTGACATAATACTGTTGGTCTTTCACTGGCGCTATTTGCACACACAAAACAGATTAAAAATTTCACCAGTTACTTAGAAGGCGATCCTCACCCTGTTTCGTGTGGTTTAAACGGGGGAGAATTGAGCTGTGTCAAGGTAGAGCTTGCTTCAGTGGTTATCCTGTTTCTATATCTCGAGCTAAATCGGAGCCCTGATTACTAGAGGAATTCTCGCACGGCTAATTTTAAAGACGGAACACGATGGCGTTTAGGAAAGTGAGTCCAGAGAGCGAATACTTCCTTGAAAGTTGAAAGTTTGGTGTTTTTTATTCGTAGTAAAACTTGCTTAAAAATTTAGGATATTTGCTTCATCGCAAAGCTAATTAAAATTCCAGTTTAGACTGTCACGATTTGGTAATGAAAGTAAACGTATACATTGCTTAAAATGCAAAAGAATTTAGCAAGCCGTAATTTTGAAATTACAGATCTCTGGTATTTAGTACTTGCATGGTTGGAGCTGTGAAGGAGTGGCAAGGTGTCGAGATAACATTAATTATGACATCCTTTAAAACAAATTTAGTAACAAACAATTCTTACTCAACAATTCTCAGAAAACATATTGTCCAATCCCTTCACATACATTTTTTCAAGGGTACCCTTTACAAGGCTTAGTTTTAATAATAGTTACACTGATCCAACATCAAGGGTAAAATACCGATGATACAGTAGTGCCGAATTAGTGACGAAAGCAGTTATAATATCAAATAAAAGTTTCAACTCAAGCTCAGTAACTATTTGTGGTACAAAGTTTAAAATGCTCAAGGCTGTTTCAAAAATGCATGTAGTATCCCATAAACAAAACTTATAATAACAAACTGACAGCAGTTCAAACCTAAATAGCAGTATTCAGATAAATCCAATTTAACAGAAGCACTTGAAACACACAACAAATTATAGCGGTACCTCTTTTTCACCAGTTTTGTACACGCCAGTTTTTCTCGTACCACAGTTTAAAATTTGCATATTTACTGTGCAAGAGTACCGAACTATTTCAAACAAGTTTAGGTACAAACTTCTTCAGATGAACTCCAAATTAAGAGGCATGAATAGTTCCGTTACAAAAGATAATTACTGAAGGACGAATCTACAGCATTAGAAGTCATCCGCTGCTACCTCAGTGGCTTTAGTGAGCCGTAATCTAGCCATCTTATTTTATTTCACACGTCAGTCTTGTGCACACTTTAAGGCAATGGCAATACATTACACACATCATTAAACTGATGTAATAAGACCCGAAACATAAGTGGTCCCACACTTGCATACAAATAATGGGCCCCACCAATGCCAACTTTGGAGATGGGAGATGGCCTTTGCCAGATGAACAACTAAAACACACAGCACACAGATGGGCAAGTACTCAATAATAAAATTACTCAGCTTCACGTGGAGTTATCCAGTAGGCGTGTGTAAATGCAACCAGGACGCAGCGACAGTACAGTTGCGACTGTACAGATCTTCAGCCGTTGCTTTAAACGCCGATTTCCTGCGGGCAGCACCAGTACTGTGAAACGGAAACGTTCTTTATGTTTCCAAATTACAGCTTCACAAATAATGGCTCCAACTACAACTACGCAGCGCTACCACCCCGGGTGCGACAGAGTCCTTTTTCCGGCACACTCACGGGCTGCTCCCAGCACAGTCATCCATCCCTTCCTCCCCCCCCCCCCCCTCTCCTCCCCGTCCCACCCAACCTGCACACTCTCGCCGATGCTAACCATTCGGACCACAAGCATCTCTGGCAAAGAGATTCTACAAAACAAGCGATTCCACCAGAGGGGCACAAAGTCGAAGAATACGTGAATGCAATTATAGCCTTCAAAGAAAACAATCTGAATTAAAAACACAAGCCATTCAATGATTTTGTAAAGATATGTGCTGATAGCAGAAATCATTCATAGTATCGGTTTATCGTTATCAATAAAACAAGAAAACTGAGTGATTCTAAGTACTGGCGAAACTTTCAAGAGTTTCTGTTAATATAGCCCGGTAAGAGAAGTTAGTACTTCAGTGTACGCTACACCACGGACAAATTCGCGCGCATGTCTAGCTCTTAACCAGAGAGAATGGGTGTACACAGACAGAACAATCGCCTGTACATGGATGGCAAAATTCAGTTAATAAAATTGGAGGTATGTGCAGGGAACTAGAGACGCATTACCAGACTCGTCTGAGAATGATCAATGAGTTGAATACGCTAGTTAATGAAATCGGTAAATCGGTAAGAAGGTAACCGATTTAGCTGAAAAGGTCGAGGCTATTAAGGGGAAAATAGATGTGGTGTTCCTTGGTATTGAGAAGGAGGAGCAGGCACATACACTCCTGGAAATGGAAAAAAGAACACATTGACACCGGGGTGTCAGACCCACCATACTTGCTCCGGACACTGCGAGAGGGCTGTACAAGCAATGATCACACGCACGGCACAGCGGACACACCAGGAACCGCGGTGTTGGCCGTCGAATGGCGCTAGCTGCGCAGCATTTGTGCACCGCCGCCGTCAGTGTCAGCCAGTTTGCCGTGGCATACGGAGCTCCATCGCAGTCTTCAACACTGGTAGCATGCTGCGACAGCGTGGACGTGAACCGTATGTGCAGTTGACGGACTTTGAGCGAGGGCGTATAGTGGGCATGCGTGAGGCCGGGTGGACGTACCGCCGAATTGCTCAACACTTGGGGCGTGAGGTCTCCACAGTACATCGATGTTGTCGCCAGTGGTCGGCGGAAGGTGCACGTGCCCGCCGACCTGGGACCGGACCGCAGGGACGCACGGATGCACGCCAAGACCGTAGGATCCTACGCAGTGCCGTAGGGGACCGCACCGCCACTTCCCAACAAATTAGGGCACTGTTGTTCCTGGGGTATCGGCGAGGACCATTCGCAACCGTCTCCATGAAGCTGGGCTACGGTCCCGCACACCGTTAGGCCGTCTTCCGCTCACGCCCCAACATCGTGCAGCCCGCCTCCAATAGTGTCGCGACAGGCGTGAATGGAGGGACGAATGGAGACGTGTCGTCTTCAGCGATGAGAGTCGCTTCTGCCTTGGTGCCAATGATGGTCGTATGCGTGTTTGGCGCCGTGCAGGTGAGCGCCACAATCAGGACTGCATACGACCGAGGCACACAGGGGCAACACCCGGCATCATGGTGTGGGGAGCGATCTCCTACACTAGCCGCACACCTCTGGTGATCGTCGAGGGGACACTGAATAGTGCACGGCACATCCAAACCGTCATCGAACCCATCGTTCTACCATTCCTAGACTGGAAAGGGAACTTGCTGTTCCAACAGGACAATGCACGTCCGCATGTATCCCGTGCCACCCAACGTGCTCTAGAAGGTGTAAGTCAACTACCCTGGCCAGCAAGATCTCCGGATCTGTCCCACATTGAGCATGTTTGGGACTGGATGAAGTGTCGTCTCACGCGGTCTGCATGTCCAGCACGAACGCTAGTCCAACTGAGGCGCCAGGTGGAAATGGCATGGCAAGCCGTTCCACAGGACTACATCCAGCATCTCTACGATCGTCTCCATGGGAGAATAGCAGCCTGCATTGCTGCGAAAGGTGGATATACACTGTACTAGTGCCGACATTGTGCATGCTCTGTTGCCTGTGTCTATGTGCCTGTGGTTCTGTCAGTGTGATCATGTGATGTATCTGACCCCAGGAATGTGTCAATAAAGTTTCCCCTTCCTGGGACAATGAATTCACGGTGTTCTTATTTCAATTTCCAGGAGTGTATAAAAAAACAATATACCCTTGAATTTCCCTTTGTGATAGCCTTCCTCTCCACTGCAGGGCCACCAATTTCCAGTGTGTGTAGGGAGGGGGAGAGGGGAGGGGGCGAGTGGGCGGGGATGTGGTGGTGGAGGTGGTAATCGATTTCCTGAAAAATTATTTAAATAAATAAATAAACTATATTATATACACTGCCTTGAATTCCCAAAATTGTTTAAATGGAAACAATATTCCACACATTGTCTAGATTGCTTAAACAGTATTCTATACACAGCAATCGATTTCCAGACAAATTATGTAACTAAATAAATTAACTATATTCCGTACACTGCCGTAAATAACTGAAGAATATTCTGTGCAATGTCTAAATTGTTAAAACAATATTCTATACAGTGCAATCGAATTCCCTCCAAATTACCTATTAACTGAGCCTTTCTCCTGCGAATTTCCGGGAGGGAGGGTGGCAAGAGAGGGGGTTTACCACAGGAGGAGAGCTTAATTAATTGATCAATTTAATTAAGTAATCAATCAAACTGATAAGAGTGAGAGGGGCTATTCCAATAACTCCGACCTGAAAATGTACCTGTAGCAGCGAGGTGGGAAGTTTCCTGAGGGGTGGTGGTGAGGGGGATGGGGAGGGGGTGGGAGAACAATAGTTTAAGTTCCTGTCAATCAAAATGAAGGTTCCTTTTAGTAGAACAATAGGTTAATGACCTGTCAATAAAGTAGAACAATAGGTTTGCCCCTGAGTGCATACCTGCTTCTGAGGTAGGCAAGCCACGCTAACAAAATACACTGAAACATAGTTTGTCCCAATACTAAGTGGAAGTACTAAACCAGCACTATTAAAATGGAGACTGTGCCTAAATCCAAATAAAACCGACTGGGAGACAAAGAACTAAACATCCAGTAATCCTCTACAGAATGTGAGTCAAATAGACAAATATCCCAAATATCTAGTTTTAGCTCTTGACATATGACTTACACTTAAAGAACACTTTGATGTAGCTAGCCAGAAAGTGAAAATCGGCAATAACATTATCTGGACGTTAGTGGGTACCACACAAGGAGCAGGTGCAGTTACAGTACGAACAACTGCGGCACAAGCACTTTTCTACTCTGTGGCGGACTATTGTGTCCCTGTGTGGAGTAGGGCTACTCATGTGAAGAAAATTGACGTCCAACTCAATGAAACTATGAGAATAGTTACAGGAATGTTAAAGTTAACCCTAGTAGCAAGATTTCAGTGTCCTGCAAATATTGCTCCACCAGAAATGCTAAGACAGCAGACAACAATCCAGGAACGGCAAAAAATAAATCACCCAGACATGACAAGACTGCTACCTGTACACGAAGTACTGAATGGACACTGTGAAAATCTCCTGAAATCAAGAGCGCCGGTATGGAAAGACAGAAAACTAGCCCAGGGAACTACCTATGACAGCTGTAAATCCTGGAAAATTACCTGGAATAACAGTGACGAGACGTTAACTGCCATAAGATACAAGACCTGAACCAACGATTCCCAGGAAAATATGGAATCAATTAAACCGTGTAAGAACTGTACATGATGCACAATGAGGTATCACTGACAATCCAATGTGTGAGTGTGAACTGCCTAACAGACATGAGTACATATAGTACAAGATTACCCATTACGTAGATTCTCGGGAAAATGGAGGGATTTTATCGAGGCCAGCCCGAAAGCTGTTTAGTGGTTGTCTCGTTTGGATTTAACTTAATAGTGGGTCAAGGAACCCGTTGTGCCAGAACTATACTATCATATGAACGTTAGATATACTGGTGTTTGTTGTTCTTGTAATAGCATTGGTACTGCGTCTGTGTCATGTTGGAACATTGTGTATACATTTTTTATATATCTTATGTATTTTAATCATCTCAATGTTGGTACTTTGACTTGTAGAGCCATACCATAGATAAATAAATAAACCTGCACTTTTTCCCAGTCGCTTGGGAATTGGCATTGGGCGAGAAATTCGCAAAAAATGCAAGCTAAGTGGCCGACTGTGAAACGAATCGAAACGTTGGCATCACTGCAGCAGGCCTACACAGAGCCACGCCCACAACGTTGGCACCGACAGTGGCCGCGCCGCGCGTGTCGGCCGGTGTGGGCGCTCCCAAGGCTTGTGGACCTCGCTGGACTGGCACCGGCGTCTGCGTCGGCGTCTGCGTCGTCGTCGTCGCCGGCGCCGGCGCCGGCTGTTGCTGCGGCCATGTTTCCGGTGGCCGTAATGCAGCGGCCGCGGGGGTTCCCCGCCGCTAATGGAAGTCCGCTGTCGGCACTCAGCGCGGCTTTAAAGGGCCGCCGACCGCCCCGTCCCCGCACAGTGCTGTCGCGTTTTGCCGAACAAGAAACCTCTTTAAGGCTGCCCGCTTCATGGAAAATGGAGACGTCATTTATCTCGGGGCCCATGGCGGGACGTCGATACGCAGCCTCAGGTTGTAACTAGGCTGCTGCAAGTGGGGGACACGTTCACAGCTGCGTCCACACGAGTTACCAAGAAGTGCGCGCGGAGCGTGTTTTTTATTGGTTAACTTCTTATGGTCGGAGTTTAAAGTTGTGTGGAATTTTTTGAATGACATCATATTCCCCGTTGACTGTAGAAATTATTTATTTCACAACTGCAGTTTCGGCCTTTGCGCCATTTTCAAGTGGTACTGCAAAAGCTAAAAGAAAACAAAAATGAAACACATAGTGTACTCCTGTATAAAGAACTACAGAAATACGTCATGTGGACAGTAGTACTATACAAAAATGGTGAAAATAGTACATCACACGTCGGACATTAATTTCTTCAACATGTTATCGTCAAAAATGGCCCGTTTCACTGTAGAAATACAGGAACATCAGACGAATGCGAAGCTGTGTACATAGTGAAATGACGTAAATTACGTGAAATGTTACCAGTATTAACATGAATCACATAAATGGCCAGGGATCAAGATTCTGGCACAGTGTTTAGTGTAAACTAAAGCCATTGGCGAAAAAAAAAATTAAGTCACGACTTCCTGTGCGTTAATGGGAGACAGTGCATTCCAGCGATAATAGTTGTAAGCTTCAAATCATAACATCTTTTTACGTCTGTTGACAGTGTACCTGTACATCTTTATATGTGGTGGTATTGTCGTAGGGTGCGAGGGGACAGGGTATGAAAATTTATTTTTAATAATATAGCTTAAAATTAAATGTGTTATCTGTGCTGAAGTTCTTATACTGGCTTGGGTACTCATACAGCACATGGCAACAATAGTGTCACATTTTACTTCCTTTGCGTACATGTTGCAACTGATGAAAAAACGTAGAACGGCACAAAATGCACGCCAACGAAATAGCCAACACCGCAGGAAAACAAATTTGGACAATAAATCACAACTCGCTATCTCGTATACACAGGATATGTTTTCTTACCAAGCCCTAATATGGAGAACGTATTTATGTAAAAATATATGGACTTACATATAATAATAAATTGCAAAGTGTTTAAAATGCTTTCGAAAAAAATGTAAAAAGTAAATATGCAATAATATGATGCACTGCTAAAACAGATTAGGTATGACAAGACATGGTCTCAGGAAAAAATGAAATGTAGAGGTTAAAATTAATTTACTAAAGTAAAACGTATTGGAGCGATTTGATCCTCCCTCGCTATCATGTGTAAAACTAGCAATACTATGGAAACATCAGGAACACTGATAAAACTTGTTACATAACATTTATGAAGATATGATGAAATACATCACTTAATAGATTCTAAAAATAAATGACGTATGAAAAGCAAAAAGCGGTAGCATACATGATTCTTCGAGGTAACCAAGCAAAAAAGTCGTAACTACCATACATATTATGAAATCAGCGTACACACATTTCTGTACCAAATGTTAGAGCAGTATACCCACATGAGATGGGAAAGGTAATGATTCGTTATTGTCCCTTTCCATTTTTGAACGGACTGTGTGAAAAATTGTCTGTACGCCTGTGTGCGACCTGTTAGTTAAATTCCACGATTATCTGCGTGACGGATATGTAGAGAACCGGAGAAAATTCCCAGTGTATGCCTTCACGAGTGTTCCTGGGTTTCCCAAGCAGATTTTGGCAGGAAGTTGAACGTTTTTCTTCAAGTACCTGGAATTTAAAATTTTTGAACCTTTTTATTAAACTTTGTCGCCAATGAAACCGTGAGCAGTGTTCCTACAGTTATCATTTCTTCCTGTATCCCGGCGCAACGCCACTTATGTTTTACACTGATGAGGCAAAACATTGTGACCACCTGCTTAATTGTTTGTTTGTCCGTCTGTGCAACGAAATACATCAATGACTCCGCGTATCATGGGTGCATCAGTTTGTTGGTAGGTTTGTGGATGTATGTGGCATTAGATGTGTAAGCACATGCCATGTAATTGGCGTAAATACAGGCCATGATTTGCGTACGCGATGATGGCACCCTTTAGCGACCCAGATGGGTTCCATAGGGTTTACATCAGGCGTATCTGGTTGCCGAGACATTATCGTGGCTTCACTATCAGGCTTCCTAAACCACTGTGGCATGGTTCTGGCTCCTAGACACGGACAATTATACTGCTGAAAGATGACATCGCCGTCGCGGAAGACATCACGCATGAAGGGAAGCAGGTGGTTCGCAGCTGTCAGCGTAACTTAAGATTACTACCACAGGCCCCTTGCAAGCACAGGAGAATGTATAGCGTAATGCTGCTCTCACCAACCTGCGTCCGTTGCGTGCTGCACGTTTCGAGCCGCCGTTCACCTCGATGGCGGCGTTTGTGGAGACGACTATCACCCGAGTGTAGCAAAAATGTGATTCACCCGAATAGCCGACAAGGTTCCATTGATCGACGGTCAAGTCCCGATGGTCCCCTGCCCACTGCAATCGTAACTAACGACGTCGTTGGGTCAACATGTGAACACGTAGGGGTGGTCTGCTGCGGAGCTCCATGCTCAACAATGTACTATGAAAAGTGTGCTCCGAAACACGTGCGTGCACCAGCATTGCGCTCTTTTGGCAGAGATGCCACAGATCACCAGCTATCCTACTTTACATAGCATACAAACCTCCTAACCCCATGTTCTGTGAAGAGTCGTGGAAGTCCAACCATTTAGCCCCAAGTGGTAGTTTCATTGTTGTCTTACCTCTTTCAGTAGATGCTCACGAGAGTACTACGTGAACTTTCGACCAGCTCTACGTAATAATAACCTACCCTTTGTCAAAGTCTCTTATCTCAATTAATTTCCAGATTTGCAGTCCATATCTTCTATAGGGTGATCCCTGTCTGTGTCTGCTCCGCTTACATACTTAGATACCGCGTCACGTGCCCGCAGTGCCTCCGTGTGGCATCCAACGTTACTTTCGGTAGTGGTCAAAATGTTTTGACTTATCAGTGTAATTCTACTGTTTCTCAGATTAATGAAAGTTCTGCAAGCGCGCACAGGAAAGCACTTGCCCCAAAGGGCAAAAGATTGGCCTTCTACGCCCGCCAGAGCTTTCAGCCGGGTTCTCGATTTCGTGGGCTCCAAGGCTATCCACGATATTGTTGCAACATTCAGTTCTTTACGCCAATCAGACGATGCAGCAGAAACACAGGTCTCTCACTGACCACTTTCTGCTCCATATAGTACATCTCTGGAAGATTATTCTTGCTGCCATGGAAGTTTCTTTCCAACAGACGCTGGAACAACACGTGCCGTAATGAGAAAGCCACTAGCCCTCAAGACACCCTTCGTAGATCGCCGATCACAAACTATTTAAGAGGATTACCAAAAGACAGGACCATCATCTCCAGGCTGGAGAAATTAAACTGGCTGTGGCCTCCACAGAGTCAAAGAATGAACCCTGGTTGTGGTTAGGAATAACAGGTCCTATGTTACGGTGTTTTGCCGGAACTTTCAGTAGACACTAGTGAAACAAGGGGGAAAGGCATTAAGTTCCAAGGTACATTATTTCCTTTCAACTTACATAATGACACGTCCCTTGAGAGACTCATGTAAATTATAGTGGCAATTCCTTTATTTATCAACTAGCGTCTGAGGCAAAATTTCTCGTTTGGTTTGCCGTTCCCGTGAACCTCTAACTGGTAGCTAGCACACGTATTAGGACAAGATAGGTTGTACACAAATATGCACTGTGTCTTACTTCAGCTCTTCTGCCCCGTCACAGAGAACTCTCGACCATCATATCACCCATGCAGCTCGCTGTTGAACAATTCCAAATCACTTCCTGCCGTTCTGCACTTATCCTGACGCTGATTCATGATCTGTGGGATTTCGGACCTTGACTTAAGTAATAAAATAAACCACTACTGTCGTCTTTTGATGTAATTTTATTATATGCGTACGACATGAATATGCCCATTTACGAGTTTTGGCTCAGCATTTTATAAATTCGACGTGACATATGGATATATTTACTCTGTCATTTTGATAACTTTATCTGTATTTACAGATGTTGTTGATGCTGTCCTTTTGCAAGTGCTACTTGGACGTAGACGCAAATTTATTTTCTTTATTTATTTCTGATGTAATTTCTTTCATATGTCTATCATGTTCTACAGTAGATCGGTACGTTACTTCAGGATTCTGCAGTTTAGTGTAGCGTCATTTTTATGAATAAATAGTACATTTGTACAATGTGTAGAGCAGAAATTCGTTATGGCATTTTATATATATATATATATATATATATATATATATATATATATATATATATATATATATATATATATATATATATATATATATGTATAAAATTCTATTTTAGGTACGTGACAAAATATGTATCTGTTGGCATTTATGAAATTCTTTCTGTGAATTCACTTATATAGTATTGTCCTTGATTCTAATTCTGTTTTAGTCTCTCTTTGTATTTGCATTGTTGGTAAGTAGATGCAGTCATTACTGTTTATTCACACAGGCCAGAAGATAGTATACTGAGTCACCGAAACTGGTTGCTATACAATAAAATAACATCAAAATGTGGGCTCCAGGTGTTTCATTTCATTATGGAACAGAACATGTTACATCGTGAAAGCATTGGCCGAATCCTACCACTTCATCATCCTATATTTTCATTGCAGTGGGATATGTTGATTATGTGAACTTATATTATTGTTAGTACATAAAAAGGTAGCCCACAAATGAACTGTTGTGTGAGTTGTTGATCGGAAGTGCCTAAGGTGACTGGAACTTTTCAATTGGAGAACGCAACACAGCAAGCCAGAGGACTTACATGTACATTTTATCGCCATCTTTAGAGATTTGAGAAAGATCGCGTCATTGGAACGAGGTACATGGGATCATCAGGGCGACAGATTGCACAGACAGTTGACTGTGGTCCAAACACTGCAGAACGGGTCGTGACGAGATGGATTCAGGACAGTCGTATGAGTAGGCACGGGTCCTTGCAGAGGGGCTACACCGTGAGAAAAGCGTAGGGTTTTTCGGCTGGTCCTGACGAACAAACGGATGGTATAACGGCTGGAACCCGTGATCATAAACCGCCACGAAAAGACTAGTGAAACCTCTGTTGACATTCGAGTTACCATTAATCTTTTAGCGCTGAAACGATACCACAAGCAAAGGAGTCTTGCGTGGTGTAGAGCCGGAGTGAACAGGGACATTGGACGGCATTCTTCCGTGTCCAGCCGTGGAACTAGCTGCTATTCGAGGCAGTCAGATCCACACCACTGTATCCGCAGACGAGGGAAGGTCACCGCAAGCAGCGATTCTGGAGAACCCAACCTCTGCAACTCCTGATGTGGGCGGCTTCTGGACATCAAGACAGGACTGATTTCGCAATTTGTCTCGAGTAGCTGGCAGGAATTTAAAACCTTGTTGCCATAAATTTTATGATCAGGGCACCAAATTACATATTCCAGCAGGATAATGCAAGACCCCACACTACAGTTATTCTTACCACAAAGCCTTGAGGAAGGTACGAATACTTCTCTGGCCTGCCCAGTCCTCTGAATTGTCACCCACAGATCATGCCTGGGATGCGATAAGAAAAATCCTCGAGCCGCCAATCTTCATGAACTAACACAGCATGTGTTTCATCCACGGCAAGAAATTCCTCTAGATGTGAGACGCTACAGAATGTAGCTGAATTGAACTGATACTGTTCTCATTAATGTTGGAGGTGTGAAGTGTTGCATACTCTAGTCATCTACGAATAAGCAAGCGTGTCTGTGATTAATTTTATTATAAATTTCAATTTGTATCCATTGCTGAATAGCTCGCTGAAGTAACTCTTCAGTTTGCTGTTCATAAGTGATTTATTGACACGTTTCAGGCTCTGCATAGTATCAGATGTAAATAAAATAAGAACAAAATTTTCATGCCGAACGTGGAGTCTTAAACACTGAGTATTAAATACCACAAAAATATGTTATTTTTATGTATTTGATATACAGTGTTAGTTCGTATGTTTGTTTTTTATTATATTAATGATTTGAGATACTGCTTAGGTGGTGTACGGGGGC
Source organism: Schistocerca gregaria (assembly GCF_023897955.1). Lineage (NCBI taxonomy): Eukaryota > Metazoa > Arthropoda > Insecta > Orthoptera > Acrididae > Schistocerca > Schistocerca gregaria. Next base: position 796,414,516 of record NC_064921.1, on the reverse strand, counting down.
TGGAGGTCGTCGGTAGAGGTCTTTACGGCACAGCCGGTGCTGCATAGACTTTTGCCTCTGAGCACTATGGGACTTAATTTCTGAGGTCATCAGGCCCCTAGGACTTAGAACTACTTAAACCTAACTAACCTAAGGACATCACACACATCCATGCCAGAGGTAGGATTCGAACCTGCGACCGTAGTGGTCGCGCGGTTCCGGACTGTAGTGCCCAGAACCGCTCGGCCACTCTGGCCGGCGGTGCTGCATAGAGCTATCTCACCACACGGACTGCGTAGAGGAGGCTCGTAGTCTTATACTACGGTGCCACTGAAGAGGCTAGACAATAAAATAACAATCCTGAGGTGACAAGTCGTCGAATAGAGATACACACATATACAGATGGCGGCAGAATGACGTACACAAGATATGAAAGGGCACTGGATTGGTGGTGATGTCATTTGTATAGGTGATTCATGTGAATAGGTGTCCAACGTGATAATGGCAGCACGACAGGAATTAACAGACTTTTAACGCGGAATTGTAGTTGGAGATAGACTCATGAGACCTTCCAATTCGAAAATCGTGGGGGATTTCAATATATCGAGATCCACAGTGTCAAGAGTGTGCCAAGAGCACAAAATTTCAGGCATTACCTCTCGGCAAGGACAACGCAGTGACCGACAGCCTTCATTTTACGACCGAGAGCAACGGCGTTTGAGTAGAGCTGTCAGTGCTTACACACAAGCAACACTGCATGAAACATTTGCAGGAACCAACGTGGGACGTACGACGAACGTGTCTGCTAGGACAGTGCGACAAAATATGTCGTCAATAGGCTATGGCAGCAGACGACCGACGCATTGCTAACAACACGACACTGCCTGCAGCGCCTCTCCTGGGCTCGTGACCATACCGGCTGGACCCTAGAAGACTGAAAACCGTGTCCTGGTCAGATGAGTGCCGATTTCAGTTGATAAGAACTGAAGGTAGGGTTCGAGTGTGGCACAGATCACACTGAACTGTAGACCTAAGTTGCCAACAAGGCGCTGTTCAAGCTGGTGGTGGCTCCATAATGGTGTGTACTGTGCTTATTGGAACTGAACCGATCACTAACTGGAAATGGTTATGTTCGACTATTTGGAGTCCCATTTGCAACCATTATGGACTTTTTGTTCCCAAACAACGATGGAATTTTTGTAGATGAGAAGAAATAGAAATGAGGTTCGACGATGACATTGTAATTCTGACAGAGACAGCAAAGCACTTGGAGGAGCAGTTGAACGGAATGGACAGTGTCTTGAAAGGAGAATATAAGATGAACATCAACAAAAGCAAAACGAGGATAATGGAATGTAGTCGAACTAAGTCGGGTAATGGTTCAAATGGCTCTGAGCACTATGGGACTTAACATCTGTGGTCATCAGTCCCCTAGAACTTAGAACTACTTAAACCTAACTAACCTAAGGACATCACACACATCCATGCCCGAGGCAGGATTCGAACCTGCGACCGTAGTGGTCACGCGGATCCAAACTGAAGCGCCTAGAACCGCACGGCCACACCGGCTTCCAAAGTCGGGTGATGCTGAGGGAATTGGATTGGGAAATGAGACACTTAAAGTAGTAAAGGAGTCTTGCTATTTGGGGAGCAAAATAACTGATGATGATCGAAGGAGAGAGGATATAAAGTGTAGACTGACAATGGCAAGGAAAGCTTTTCTGAACAAGTTTGTTAACATCGAGTATAGATTTAAATGACAGGAAGTCGTTTCTGAAAGTATTTGTATGGAGTGTAGCCATGTACGGAAGTGAAACATTGACGATAAACAGTTTGGACAAGAAGAGAATATAAGCTTCCGAAATGTGGTGCTACAGAAGAATGCTCAAGATTAGATGGGTAGATCAGATAAGTAATGAGGAGGTGCTGAATAGGATTGGGGAGAAGAGGAGTTTGTGGCACAACTTGACTAGAAGAAGGGATCGGTTGGTAGGACATGTTCTGGGGCATCAAGGGATCACCAATTTGGTATTGGAGGGCAGCGTGGAGGGTAAAAATCGTAGAGGGAGACCAAGAGATGAATACACTCAGCAGATTCAGAAGGATGTAGGCTGCAGCAGGTACTGCGAGATGAAGAAGCTTGCACAGGATAGAGTAGCGTGGAGAGCTGCATCAAACCAGTCTCAGGACTGAAAACCACAACATCAACAATGTGCCATATTAACGGAACACAGCTGCTCGTGATTTGTTTAAAGAACATTGTGGGCAATTGGAGCGAATGGTTTGGCCACACAGATGGTCCGACATGAGTCCAATTGAACATTTATGGGATATTATCGAGAGATCAGCTCGTTCTCAGAATCTTGCACCGGCAACATTTTCACAGTTATAAACGGCTGTAGAGGCAGCACAGGTACAATGGTACAACATTTCTGTAGGGGACTTCCAACGTCTTGTTGAGTCCATCCCACGTCGGGTTGCTGCACTGCGCCGCGCAAAAGAAGGTCCGACACGATATTAGCACGTATTCCACGACTCTTGCCATCTCAGTATATGTGACACTGATTTCGAAAATCTTTGAAATTCTCAGGTTAGTATAACTCGAAACGTGGCGTCTTGGCCACTCTGTACACCGTAAGCCCACGCATACCGATTTATACCTGAATGCGCAGAGTTAACACCGTCCTGCTCAGAAGAGAGCCGTTTTGAACATTTGGTATCTAGAGCAAATACTGTTTCTGACGAGGACCACTTAAGGTCCGAGATTAATCATCTGAAGTACGTGCTCCGAAAGAATGGCTATGGTGCCCGCGATATAAAGGCAGCGTTCTCCAAAAAAAGGAAGCGTGAAAATGCTGCACACTCACAGGATGAAATACCGATTGCTATTCTTCCTTTTTGTGGCACGATTTCCAGCAAAATAGGGAGTGTCCCGTTTAGGCGAGGTATAAGACCGATTTTTCGTCCTCCTAAGATAATTAAGGAGATGATGCGCCCTGTTAAGGATAATCTCGGCCTCAGGGTCCCTGGAGTTTGTAATATACCCTGTGAGTGTGGAAGCAATTATGATGCAGAGAAGCAGCAGAGACGTTCCTCCCAAGGTTTACGTTCCAACGGAACCGGAGGCGCTACCGGCGAACACAGTGACACCGTCTGCGACAGAAGTACGTAATTGCCGACCAATCATAAGCAGACCAATCAGAAGCCGTCCACGGGCTATAAAGAGGCTACCACAGCAGCAGTGAAGACATTCAGCTCCTGACGATGGCGATGGAGGTAATCGTCGAAAGCTCGAGATTTTATCCAGAACTGACGCGGCAACAATACCGAGAATGTTTCATATATCGAAATGTATCTGTTTGTTCAAGTTGTGCATGTTGCTTTTTATACGGAAGTCATTTTGGGAAAGATTAGTTTTAGATGAATGATTCTTAAGCAATATTTTGTAAAGAAGCCCATGTAAATAATTTTTATATTTTTGCCAGCCACAACACTTTCAGATGACATTAGGAGGTTGTTTGCTTTCCTTCCACAACGAGTACAAGATTGTATTTGTGCCCGTGGTGATCAGATCTCAAGCATTTTGATGGACATCAGTTCCGAAAGTGGTGAAGATATGAGCACTAAGTGCCCACTATGTGGTGAACATCTGCATGAAGTCTGATCACTATCGGACTGGTGCTTCATGGTGTAACATTTCACGTGTCCGCCACTGTGAGTGCAGCATATGTAGAACGTTACGGTGCTCTTGTGACCGCGCTGTACGGTGTGACTGTCATGACGTGGACATTGTGTGAGGGGCGCAGTACGTGCATTGAACAATTGGCGACACGGAACCGCTGCCCTTGTCTTCGGCAGCGACCCGGCTTTCGCCTTCCGCCTTCCGCTGGACAATGCGGCGCGCAGAAAGAAATGACACGCACCTGCGAGCCGCCATAATGACGCCGGGGACCCCGCAGCGCGGCGCGGCGCGCGCCCGGCCGCGTCCCATTCCTCATATTAAGATCATTTTTTACCTCCGGCCCCGTCTTTTATTTCCTTTTTCGCGGTGCTTTATTTCCCCTCTTAACGATTTTTCATTCGGCCTGGGGGGAAGAAGGAAAAGGAACAGTTTTCATCTTGCCGGATTACCATTGTAGTACACACCGGTTTCTCGGAGTGTGTGAGTGTATGTATAATGCGCTCGCTGACAAAATACAATCTTGTGAAATCTGTCAAAGGGAAATTAATGAAAAACAGTCACAAAGGAATCCGTTTTATTTCGTTTCCCCCTTTTTTTTGTCCTAGTGTGTGTGTGTCTGGGGGATTTAAATTCATATTCAGCACTGTGTAGCTGGAGAGGTGGGGGGGATTCGGTGGGTGGGGGTGGGGGGGAGGGGTGGGTGACGTGATGAGATATTATCTGGCGTGGCCAGGAACGCAGCGGCCCGTGCGTGCGTGTGCGTGAGGCGGAACCCTCAATCCGGCTCTCCTTGCGTCCACGCGGCCTGCACGCACTTATAAGACGCACTCAAGAGTGTGCGCTGCTTTACCACTGCGGGCTCTCCAACGATTTTGCAGTTCAGTACCGTCTCAGCTCTTCCACAAGTTTTTCTCCTCCTGCCACAACTAATAGTCCCATCCACAGTAGCTCCCCTTATCTCTCAATGTACCATTATCCCTATACAAATCCTACACCAATTCTCTAGCCAAAACAGCACGTCTAAACTGGTACTGTACAACCACCTCCCCCAAAGGGCGTACGATAGGTTGTAGGGTGGAGGGCTACACCTGGGGGTATGGGGTAGTTTTAATATCCTGGAACACGAATAGTGACTAAGTAGCCATAAAAAATTTCCGGTCCGACCCTGTTAAAAACCTGTGTGATACCGAATTTTAAATCATTTTCTCTGAAAGAAATGCACTCGAATACACAATATTTTTTTGCTTTCCCTGAGAGCTGGGGGGGTTTGCACCTGGATATGCGCGCCCAAGTCCTCCCATCCCCACCCCCACTCACATCACTCACTATTGTAATACCATACTACGATTCGCTCTCTCCTGCTGGATTCTCACTCTTTCCTTATGATACGCTCCTTTGCGCTTGGCGGAGAAGGAAGGTGCGATAGTTACCGGCTTATACAGTCCAAGAAGTAAAGACCTATTACACAGTCCCACATCGGGTTTCCCACATCGGGGTTCCACCGCGGTCGAAAGGATTCTTCGATATCTCGTCTGGGCGCCAACGATACAAGCTGTGTTAATTTAAAGGGCATCGTCCATTATAATTTTTAAAAAATATTACGTTTAAGAAATCGTTCACACAGGAAAATTGTACATCACTGACCATCGGACAGACTCCAGTATGGACGACATAGTAATAAGCGTACCTGGCGTAGAGAAACAGCTGAAAGATTTGAAAGCAAATAAATTACCAAGTCCGGTTGGAATGCCGGTTCGATTTTACAAAGACTACTCCACGGCATTGACCCCTTACCTATCATTTATCGTGAATCTCTCTCCCAATACCAAGTCCCAAGCGACTGGAAAAAAGTGGAGGTGACTCCAGCATATAGGAAGGGTAAAAGAACGGACTCGTAGAATTATAGACCAATATCCCTAATTCGTGTTTGCTGCAGTGTCCTTGATCATATTTTCAGTTCTTTCATGTAATAAACTTTCTTGAGACTGAGAATTTTATGTCCACGAATCAGCATGCTTTTAGAAAACGTGCGGAATTCAACTTGCCCTTTTCTTATTTGACATACTGAGAACTGTGGGTGAAGGGCAACAGACAGACTCCAGACTCCACATTTCTCAGTTTCCGAAAAGCGCCGGCTGTTGTGGCCAAGAGGTTCTGGGCGCTTCAGTACGGAAACGTGCGGCTGCTACGATCGCATGTTCGAATCCTGCCTCGGGCATGGACGTGTGTTGTTTTCCTTAGGTTTAAGTAGTTCTAAGTCTAGGAGACTGATGACCTCAGATGTTAAGTCCCGTAGTGCTTATAGCCATTTTTCTCCGAAAAACAGTGACTGCTGCAGGCTATTAACGAAGGCACGAGCATATGGATTACGTTACTAGATATGTGAGTGGCTCGAAGACTTCTTAAATATTAGAAATCCGTATGTTGTCCTCGACGGCGAGTGTTCATCGGAGATAAGGGTATCGTCAGGAGTGCCCTAGGGAAGTGTGGTTCAAATGGCTCAAATAGCTCTGAGCACTATGGGACTTGAAACTTTCTGGCAGATTAAAACTGTGTGCCCGACCGAGACTTGAACTCGGGACCTTTGCCTTTCATGGGCAAGTGCTCTACCATCTGAGCTACCGAAGCACGACTCACGCCCGGTACTCACAGCTTTACTTATGCCAGTATCTCGTCTCCTACCTATGGGACATTACTTCTGACGTCATCAGTCCCCTAGAACGTAGAACTACTTAAACCTAACTAACCTAAGGGCAGCACACACATCCATGCCCGAGGCAGGATTCGAACCTCCGACCGTAGCGGTCTCGCGGCTCTAGACTGTAGAGCCTAGAAGCGCTCGGACATCCCGCCCGGCGGAAGTGTGGTAGGGCCACTGTTGGTCTCTGTATACATAAATGATTTGACGGGCAGGGTGAGCAGCAAACTGCGGTTATTTGCTGATGATACCGTGGTGTCGAAGTTGAGTGACTGCAGAAAGATACAAGTTGACTAAGACAAAATTCCTAGTTAATGTGATGAATGGCAGCTGGCCATAAATGTGGAAAACCGTAAGTTAACGTGGATGAGTAGGAAGATCAAACCTGTAATGTTCAGATTAATTGTTACTACTGTTCTGCTTGGCATAGTCAAGTCTTTTAAATATCTGGCCGTAACATCACAAAGCGATATGAGCTGGAACGAGCACGTGAAAACTGTGCTAGGGAAGGCGAATGGTCAACTTCGGTTAGTCGGAAGAATTTTAGGAAAGAGTAGTTCACCTGTAAAGGTGACCACGTATAGGGCGCTGGTGAGACCTGTTCTTGGATGCTGCTCTAGTGTTTGGGATCCGTACCAGCTCGGATTGAAGGAAGACATCGAAGCAATTCAGAGGCAGGCTGCTAGATTTGTTACCATTATGGTCGAACAGCACGTAAGTGTTACGGAGATGCTTCGGGAACTGAAATTGGAGTCTGTGGAGTGAAGGCGACGTCGAGAAACACTACTGAGAGAATTTAGAGGACCGGCATCTGAAGCTGGCTGCCGACCGATTCTACTGCCGCCAACACACATTGGGCGTAAGGATTACGAAGATGCGAGCAATTATCACTCATACGGAGGTATATAGACAGTAGTTTTTCCATGGGTCTATCTGCGAGTGGAAAATGGAAATGACAAGTAGTGGTACAGAGTACCCTCCTTCCCGTACCGTACGATGCCTGGCGGAGTATCTGTGTAGATCTAGATGTAGATGTAATGACAGTTCTTTGTGATTTTAACACAGACCGGATGTTCATCATTGACGACTGTTTAACCACTTGAAGAAGGCTGAGAACTTTGTCTAGCCACTCCAGCTGTTACTCTTCGGCATTCTGTGTCCACATCTACATCTACATCCATACTCCGCAAGCCACCTGACGGTGTGTGGCGGAGGGTACCCTGATAACCTCTATCGGTTCTTCCTTCTATTCCAGTCTCGTATTGTTCGTGGAAAGAAGGATCGTCCGTATGCTTCTGTGTGGGCTATAATCTCTCTCATTTTATCCTAATGGTCTCTTCGCGAGATATACGTAGGAGGGAGCAATACACTGCTTGACTCTTCGGTGAAGGTATGTTCTCGAAACTTTAACAAAAGCCCGTACCGAGCAACTGAGCGTCTCTCCTGCAGAGTCTTCCACTGGAGTTTATCTATCATCTCCGTAATGCTTTCGCGATTACTAAATGATCCTGTAACGAAGCGCGCTGCTCTCCGTTGGATCTTCTCTATCTCTTCTATCAACCCTATGTGGTACGGATCGCACACTGCTGAGCAGTATTCAAGCAGTGGTCGTACAAGCGTACTGTATCTACTTCCTTTGTTTTCGGATTGCATTTCCTTAGGATTCTTCCAATGAATCTCAGTCTGGCATCTGCTTTACCGACCGATCAACTTTATATGATCATTCCATTTTAAATCACTCCTAATGCGTACTCCCAGATAATTTGTGGAATTAACTGCTTCCAGTAACTGACCTGCTATTTTGTAGCTAAATGATAAGTGATCTATCTTTCTATGTATTCGCAGCACATTACACTTTTCTACATTGAGATTGAATTGCCATTCCCTGCACGATGCGTTAATTCGCTGCAGATCCTCCTGCATTTCAGTACAACTTTCCATTGTTACAACCTCTCGATACACCAAAGCTTCATCTGCAAAAAGCCTCAGTGAACTTCCGATGTCATCCACCAGGTCATTTACGTATATTGTGAATACCGCAACGGTCCTATGATACTCCCCTGCGGCACACCTGAAATCGCTCTTACTTCGGAAGTCTTCTCTCCATTGAGAATGACATGCTGCGTTCTGTTATCTAAGAACTCTTCAATCCAATCACACAATTGGTCTGGTAGTCCATATGCTCTTACTTTGTTCATTAAACGACTGTGGGGAACTGTATCGAACACCTTGCGGAAGTCAAGAAACACGGCATCTACCTGTGAACCCGTGTCTATTGCCTTCTGAGTCTCGTGAACGAATAGCGCGAGCTGGGTTTCACACGGCCGTCTTCTTCGAAATCCATGCTGATTCCTACAGAGTAGATTTCTAGTCTGCAGAAAAGTCATTATACTCGAACATAATACGTGTGCCAAAATTCTACAACTGATCGACGTTAGAGATATAGGTCTATACTTATGCACATCTGTTCGACGTCCCTTCTTGAAAACGGGGATGTCCTGTGCCCTTTTCCAATCCTTTGGAACGCTACGCTCTTCTAGAGACCTACGGTACACCGCTGCAAGAAGGGGGGCAAGTTCCTTCGCGTACTCTGTGTAAAATCGAACTGGTATCCCATCAGAACCAGCGGCCTTTCCTCTTTTGAGCGATTTTAATTGTTTCTCTATCCCTCTGTCGTCTATTTCGATATCTACCATTTTGTCAACTGTGCGACAATCTAGAGAAGGAAGCACAGTGCAGTCTTCCTCTGTGAAACAGCTTTGGAAGAAGACATTTAGTATTTCGGCCTTTAGTCTGTCATCCTCTGTTTCAGTACCATTTTGGTCACAGAGTGTCTGGACATTTTGTTTTGATCCACCTACCGCTTTGACATAAGACCAAAATTTCTTAGGATTTTCTGCCAAGTCGGTACATAGAACTTTACTTTCGAATTCAATGAACGCCTCTTGCATAGCCCTCCTCACACTACATTTCGCTTCGCGTAATTTTTGTTTGTCTGCAAGGCTTTGGGTATGTTTATGTTTGCTGTGAAGTTCTTTTTGCTTCCTCAGCAGTTTTCTAACTCGGTTGTTGTACCACGGTGGCTCTTTTCCATCTCTTACGATCTTGCCTGGCACATACTCATCTAACGCATATTGTACGATGGTTTTGAACTTTGTCTACTGATCCTCAGCACTATCTGTACTTGAGACAAAACTTTTATGTTGAGCCGTCAGGTACTCTGTAATCTGCTTTTTGTCACTTTTGCTAAACAGAAAAATCTCCCTACCATTTTTAATATTTTCATTTACTGCTGAAATCATCGATGCAGTAACCGCTTTATGATCGCTGATTCCCTGTTCTGCGTTATCTGTTGCAAATAGTTCGGGGCTGTTTGTCACCAGAATGTCTAATATGTTATCGCCACGAGTCGGTTCTCTGTTTAACTGCTGTAGATAGTTTTCAGATAAAGCACTTCAAAAAATTTCACTGGATTCTTTGTCCCTGCCACCCGTTATGAACGTTTGAGTCTCCCAGTCTATATCCGGCAAATTAAAATCTCCACCCAGAACTATAACATGGTGGGGAAATCTACTCGAAATATTTTCCAAATTATCCTTCAGGTGTTCAGCCATAGTTCCTATACCGTAAAACATAGCACTCTATATAGCAGAAGAAACAAATTAAAAGTTGCGAGTCCGGCTGTGTGAGTCCCTAATCGATTTCAATAAATACAACAGATGGACTATTGGACTTTTCATTCAGTTTTACGTTTTAATTGTTTTAATTCTGTTATACTGTGTGAACAGTAAGCAACTGTATATTTTTAAAATGACCTGTGTGGTCTAAGGCTCCGCTAACTATGTGGTCTGAGGCGTCAAAATGTTATCGCGTGCTACGATGGTAAACTGACTGCTTCAAAATGATAGTGATAGACCCTCATTATGATCTATGGAATATGCACGTAGTAATTGCTTCCTTGGTTCACGGGCGTCGTGTCGGGTAATGTTGTGGAAGCTGCACAATGTTCCGACGAGTCAGCTGCTCGCCATCTTCAGGTGCTGATTGACGTGTTGCTGCAATGGCTTGCCAATATATACGCTGGCTTGCTGGGGATGCCCAAACGCCAAGGGTTAAGGCTATAACGTCATCGAAGATAAATCGTAGAGCACGGCGACCTCCAGTGCTCCCTGCCGTACAAACGGTCCACGGGCTGCATGCAAATTACTGGCTAACTTTATTGATCGGACAGTAGATTCTTGTGCCGTTCATCGGTCAGACAGATCAATTAGAAGGCTCGTTTCTCCCCATACAGGAGTCCTCCACACGAATATACCGCCACCAGCAGTCTGGAAGGTGCTGTCAAGCGAGGTGTGTCATTTCGTTTGAGTTCCCACACACTCGCGCCGTACGTTCAGCATGACAGCAAGAACACTTTATGACAGCGTGAACACTTCTGGGGACACTTTCAGGGCGGTGTCTGAATGTCTTCCTCAAGAGTAGGCCCCGGAGATGGTAGCGAGGTTGGTAACTGTTATTTGGAGAGATGTCGACGTTCTAATTCATCCCAAACGTGTTCCATTGGTTTCAGGTGTTGGTTCTGGGCAGGCCAGTCCATTTCAGGACTGTTGAGAAGAATGATAATGTCCTCAAGCCACAAGAACAGGAGAAAAATTGAATTCCATTAATCACTATTGAAGCTATCATTATCTTGGAAATATATCCAATGCACAGACACATAACGCTTGCACATTTTCCCAATAAATTGAAATTTCTGATAGGTAGCAAAGAAACTTTTAAATATAATGAAAAAATATTTTAACAAATAGTTCACTTCCTTAGTTGAGTGCCTACAGCAGGCTCAGGTCGAAGATCTTCTCCTCTAGTGGTCTGGATGCTGTGTTGTCCTCATCACCATTTCATCATCGTTAACAAGCAAGCCTCCCAGTGTGGCGTCAACTGAAAAGACTTGCAACTCTGCGGCTGGACTTTCCCAGGTGGAGACGTACCGTACGCCATCAGTGCCACTATATTTCATTTCATTCTAACGGACATTTCCTCTTGTTATAAAGAAGTATGTAGTAGCAGTGTAGAGAAACATGTTTAATTTGTTGTCAAACTTGTATTACATTGCAACATGTATAGTGACAAAACTATCTTTACGTTCATCAACTTTCAACCACTGCGCTATACATATTTTACTTTTATTTATTTTACTTTTTTGTGTACATGGAGCCATGTTGTTGTTGCACTTCATCCAACGTCTGGTTTCATGTAGCCTTTTTTTCTTTCCCAATGGGAAACACGGCAATGAATTTTTTAATGAAGGTAGTATTTTCCTCTTTTGCTGTAGGACATTAATTCGATTTGTTCAGGACTAATTTCAGCCTTCTACGACATTCCCAAGTGATTTTGTGGTACTGTACAAAATATAATATATTATTTTATGTCAACAGAATTACAATGAACTTAAACAAATTTTAAATACATTTACCTGCAGTAAAAAATGTGCCTTACATATTTAAATGTTAGCATCTTTAAATTAGTATTTGATACAAATTTTCACTCACAAATGCTGTCTTCTTGGTTTGACGGCTTGACTTTTACGAAGATGTTATACTGATTAAAGAGCGAAGCTAAGTATGGAGAAAATGGAATAATAATTTAAAATACCACACACATAAATATACAGTCACAGTTTTTGAAATTATTATACCATTTATTCCATGCTTAAATTTTCTCATTCATTAGTATAATATCTTTGTAAATGTCAAGCTTTTAAAACACGAAGACAGTATTTTTGAATCAAAACGAAAACACAAGTTTAAAGACGGTGACATTTCACTTTGTTAGGCATAGTTTTCAATTGCTGGTAAATACAATGAAGCGCCAAAGGAACTGGTATAGGGATGCGTATTCAAATACAGAGACGCTGAATACGGCGCCGCGGTTGGCAACGCCTTTATAAGACAACAAGTGTCTGGCGCAGTTGTTAGATCGGTTACTGTTGCTGTAATGGCAGGTTATCAAGATTTAAGTGAGTTTGAACGTGGTGTTATAGTCCGCCCACGAGCGATGGGACACAGCATCTCCGAGGTAGCGATGAAGTGGGGATTTTCCCGTACGACCATTTCACGAGTGTACCTTGAATATCGGGAATCGGGTAAAACATCAAATCTCCGACATCGCTGTTGCCGGAAAAATACCCTGCAAGAATGGGACCAACGACGACTGAAGAGCAGAACGTGGCAGAAGTGCAACCCTTCCGCAAATTTCTGCAGATTTCAATGCTGGACCATCAACAAGTGTCAGCGTGGAAACTATTCAACGAAACATCATCGATATGGGCTTTCGGAGCCGAAGGCCCACTCGTGTACCCTTGATGACTGCACGACACAAAACTTTACGCCTCGCCTCTGCCCGTCAACAGACATTGGACTGCTGATGACTGGAAACATGTTAACTGGTCGGACGAGTCTCGTTTCAAATTGTATCGACCGGGTGGACGTCTAAGGATTTGGAGGCAACCTCATGAATCCAGGGACCCTAAATGTCAGCAGGGGTGTGTTCAGATTGGCGGAGACTCTGTAATGCTGTGGAACGTGTGCAGTTGGTGTGACATGGGACCTCTGATACTTCTAGACACGACTCTGACAGGTGACACGCAATCATCCTGTCTGATCAGCTACATCCGTTCATGTCCTTTGTGCATTCCGACTGACTTGGGCAATTCCAGCAGGACATTGCGACACCCCAGACGTCCAGAATTACTTCAGAGTGACTCCAGAAACATTCTTCTGAGTTAAAACACTTCTGCCTCCTACCAAACTCCCCAGCATATCTGGGATGCCTTGCAACGTACTGTTCAGAAGAGATCTCCACTTCCTCGTACTCTTACGGATGTATGGACAGCCCTGCAAGTTTCCTCCAGCACTACTTCAGACATTAGTCGCGTCCATGCCACGTCGTGTTGCAGCATTTCTGCGTGTTCGCGGGGCCCCTACGCGATATTAGGCAGGGGTACTAGTTTCTTTAGCCCTTCACTGCATTTTTAAAATGGCTTTACGTGCAGATTATTACATTTTTATTCGTGGAGGTAATATAATATAAACTGTTTTGTACAGAACTATAAAATCACTTGAGAACGGCGTAGAAGGCTGAAACTAGATGTGAACAAATAAAATTAATACAGTAAAGATGGAAAATGCCACCTTCTTTTAGCGGTTCATGTATATTTTCACGTTATTTTATCTTTTGCAAATCTCTCAGTCTGTGGACAACTACGGCAGGCTTCATCCATTTTAAGGTATAACTTCTAAAAATTTTACCCTTATCGTCCCCTCTATTAGAAAATTAATTATCCTTGATGCATGAAATATTTTGTCAACCTATGTCTTCTTTTAGTCAACTTGTGCAACATTTTTACTCGATTCAGTTGAACGTCTCTAAGTTTCAGCATTCTTCTCTACCAAAGCGTTTCAAAAACTTCCATTCTCTTCTCGCCTATACTGCTTACCGTTGACGTTTCACTTCCATATAAGGCTGCATTCCAGACTAACATTTTCAGACATTTTCAGATAAGTTTTAGTTTTGTGGAAACAAATGCACTAACGATATTTCGGCGGATGCACACTCCGCCATTTTCAAGGCTTAACTGTAACGACCAGACGAAGTGCAGAAAACACGAGAGCTCGGTTCTGCGAGTCTAACAGAAAAGATAACACACGCCTAAACACATTGTTTACCTCTACGGGGAGGAAATGTATCGGTGTTTACGTAAGTTGGATAAACTTCGTAGCTGTCGTGTCAGACTGCAATGTGCCTTGTCGTTCTTATTGAGGTGTCGTGCTGAGAATCGTGTCCCAACTTTTGCTAAAATTGTACATCATATTAATTCTCCCGCCGCCAGTCGCATTAAACAACGTGCTGGCTTGGCGCTTGTCCGTGAAAGGATTCGTTTTACTCGTCGACGGTTGGACTCTGTTTCCAAAGAATTGTTTCGTTTCCATTTATTGATGGCTAGTAAACTGTCTGAATTTACATGGGATTGGTTGGACGGTGCCTCATGGAATCAGGCTGATTGTGAATATCGTTCTGTCACTGCTCTGCATCTGGCTAAGTTTGAACGTTTCCGTGGCTCGGAGGCTGATACTATCTCCCGACGTTCTGTGATAAATCTCACAGAGAAATCCCTTGACGACGCAGCGTTATCCGTGCTAGGGAAGGGTTTAAATTTTGCACCAACACCGAAGAGTTTGCCGGTAGTGGATTTTATCAGTTCGATTGAACAGGCAGTTTACAAACTACCTCCTGTTGATGCAGAGGATGTCAGGAGGGAGACATGTCGTGTTTTGACTAGGGCTCGTCCACCCAAGAGCAATGTGACATCAGCGGAGAGGGCTGCTTTACGCTCTCTCAGAGCTGATCCGGACATTGTCATTTTACCTGCGGACAAGGGCAATGCCACCGTTGCTTTGAACAAACATGACTATGTACAAAAGATGAATTGTTTATTATCTGACTCAGCGTATCGCAGGATCGATGCTGACCCCACGAAAAGCGTTGAGAGGAAGACCAACAACCTCCTGAAGAAAAGTGGTTTGCCACAGGACACTATCAAGAGTCTTAACACCTATAGTGCTGTTCCCCCCAGGTTATATGGCCTTCCGAAACTACATAAGGAGGGGGTCCCTTTCCGCCCCATAGTCAGCAATATCGGTGCTCCAACATATCGTGTGGCTAAGCACCTTGCTTCAATGTTAAGCCCACAAGTTGGACGTTGTGAACATCATATTAAGAACTCAGCTGACTTCTTACGGCGTTTGGAGGGAATGCAGTTGAATGACTCTGATATGTTAGTAAGTTTTGATGTGGTCTCGCTCTTTACTCGTGTTCCTTTGTCTGATTCGTTGCGGTTAATTGAAGTGAAGTTTGGATTGGAACTAACTAATTTGTTTCGACATGTGTTGACGTCCACGTATTTCTTATTCAATGACCAGTATTACGAGCAGACAGATGGAGTTGCGATGGGTAGCCCGTTATCTCCTGTGATTGCAAATCTGTTCATGGAAGACTTCGAGGAGCGTGCATTGGAGTCGGCGCCATTGAAACCTGCCTGTTTTTTCAGATACGTTGACGATACTTTTGTTGTTTGGCCGCATGGCAGGGAGAATTTGAATGCCTTTTTAGAACATCTAAACTCGATCCACCCCAACATTCGTTTTACCATGGAGGTGGAAGAGGATGGTTGCCTTCCCTTTCTTGACGTTTTGGTTAGGAGGAAGGTGGATGGATCGTTGGGACATGCAGTTTATAGGAAGCGTACTCACACTGACCTGTATCTGCAGGCGGACAGTTGTCATCATCCGGCCCAACGTGAAGGGGTACTTCGTACCCTGGTACACAGGGCACATGTCATCTCCGACGTTGAGACTTTGCCTGCTGAGCTGGCCCATCTTGAGGCTACATTCCGCCAAAATGGGTATAGTGAAAGACAGATTGAACGGGCGTTGCGATATCAACCAACTGTGCGCCAGGTGACTGATGATGATTCTCAGTTGACTCCTAAATCTATTGCCTTTTTGCCCTACATAGGAAGCACTTCAAACAATATAGGTCGTATTTTACGGAAATACAATGTGAAATGTGTTTTCCGACCTCCATCTAAGATTAAATCGCTTTTGGGGTCTGTTAAGGATGATCGTGGTTTACGTAAGGCAGGTGTTTATCGCATTCCTTGTAGCTGTGGCATGGCATACATTGGTCAGACCATCAGGACCGTGGAGGACCGGTGTATTGAACATAAACGGCACACGCGACTACAGCAGCCTAGCAAATCTGCTATTGCCGAACATTGTTTGGACACTGGTCACCCCATGTGGTATAATAATACCGAGATATTAGCATGCACGTCCGGCTATTGGGATAGTGTGATTAAGGAGTCTGTTGAAATTAAATTGGCTAGCAACCTTGTGAATAGGGATGGAGGGTTTTGTTTAAACTCGGCCTGGAATCCTGCTCTTTCACTTGTTAAAAAACATAGGGACAGAGTTAACGTTTCCTCAACTACCAGTCCATAGTTTCTTACTATCGATAGCTCTGACTTCGTTCATTTTTGGTGGCTTTTGTTTAGGCGTGTGTTATCTTTTCTGTTAGACTCGCAGAACCGAGCTCTCGTGTTTTCTGCACTTCGTCTGGTCGTTGCAGTTAAGCCTTGAAAATGGCGGAGTGTGCATCCGCCGAAATATCGGCAGTTGTCGAAAATTCAACCTGGCTGAATGCCCGTAAGTACTTTGAACATATGCTAGATGACTGTCCAGGTGTCTAGATTTCAATTTCTTCCAGCAGTCTGCCTTTTTTTGGCAGTGTGCAGTACTTTCATGCTCTCTTCGATGTCTGTGACTATGTGTTGAGTCTCACTTTACGTTCCTTGTTAACGCATTTCTTTTTTTTCAGGAATGCCTCTCTCGGTGTTCTCAGTCTAAAAACAATTCACATTCTCTTTGCCTATGCTATCGCCAGTTATTTTTCTGTCAAAATGGCACAGAAATTAGTCAGATGTCACGCAGGCGATTTTCCGGACATGCAAGGAACAAAGACGCCGCAGAATAACCTGGATTCCTGGCTCGAGACGACCTGGACTTTCAACAGAGATCCGTGTCCCCCACTACTCTGCTTGGCGACCGCACGTCTCGTGTTGTCCGGCTGCGTGTATGTAGTGGACGGGACAGAACGGTAGCCAGCATGCAGAGGCGCTACCAAGAACCGGCCGCAGCTACCGGCAGCTCTCCCTGACAGCCACCTCCCGCGGATCGCGGCGGGGGATTGAGGCAGGTCACGTCCGGCTGTGCTCATTCACGCCTCGGGAGCGCCGTGTCCAGGTTGCAAGCATTTCTCTCTCTCCCCCTAGCTCTCTCTCTCTCTCTCTCTCTCTCTGTCTGTCTCTGTCTCCCTCACATTTTATTCGACTGGTTGTATGGCGTCCTACTTCCCTGCCTGTCTTGAGATCTGTTTTCATACCTAATGAAATCAGAGCACACTATAATCAGGTTTGTATTGGCAAAACCTCTGTGGAGAGGTTCAGCACCTGTTCGACAGTAATAGCTAACTAGCGAACCAGGGAATTCCTCGCAAATATAGTTAATATGTATGAGAACTACATAAACCTGGAGTGTTCCAGAAAATCGTGTCACGACGAAAATTTCGGCTCCTAGTTGTGACTTTGCCCACTTCGAAGCTGTCGAACTAGAAACAATATGAACGAAAACATCACGATAACATTTTGACCTATTTACTTCAAAGTTTCACACGATGCTCCAATAAACATTCAGACTGACGTAGGATATATAAAATAACGAACAGATTTTCTGTTAAATCAGACTGCGAGAAAGAAAATGCCGTGCTACGCTGCGCTGAGCTGAGAAAATGTGTGGTTTCTTTTTCTTTCTCACAGTCTGTTTTAACAGAGACAGCAGGGCATTTAAACCAAAAGACCCAAATCCGAATATTTACTAGTGAATCGTGTAAAAATTTGTAGTAGCCGGCTGCGGTGGCCGCGCGGTTCTAGGCGCTCAATCCGGAACTGCGCGACTGCTACGGTCGCAGGTTCGAATCCTGCCTCGGGCATGGATGTGAGTGATGTCCTTAGGTTAGTTAGGTTTAAGTAGTTCTAAGTTCTAGGGGACTGATGACCTCAAATGTTAAGTTCCATAGTGCTCAGAGCCATTTGAACCATTTTTTTTGTAGTAAATCGGTCAAGAGCTGTTCGAGATTTTTGTTAACTCAATTTCCCCATCACATGCAGGGTGATCCGGAAGGAAAGAACAGATTTCAGTTGTGTACTACAGACAAACTATGAAAGAGAGAAACACATTGCTCGGGCCACTGGGTAGAGGAAGCTTGAAAGTTTTATGTTCGCACAGACACCGTACCACACATTCAACATGATCACCTTCCTTTTCTCGAGAAACACCGAAACGGTAATCAGTTTCATTCCACACACGAACCAATACGTTCCTTATTATTGAACCAACAGCTTCAACAATTCTATTTGTCAGCTCTTGAACATTAGTTGCCACAGGTGGGACAAAGACTCTGCCTTTTATCTAATCCCCCCCCCCTCCCCTCCCTCTACGGAGTCTGTGAGGTCTGGCGACCTTGGAGGCCAAAGGCAATAAACAAGATCTTGCTGTCCTTCCACCTCTTTCAATCAATCATCGCTGTGGTACGCTGTTATTAAGATAACACCACACCACAGAGTAAATACGAGGCGCGGCGCCGTCATGCATAATAATGAAATCATTGTAATGTTTGTGAAGTTGAGGAAACAACCAGTTTTGGTGCACATCCAGGTATCACATTCCTGTCACTTTCCTCCGCAAAAAAGGAAAGTCCGTAAACTTTGTAAACACAAATGGCACAAAACAAATTCAGTTTCGGTGAGTCACTTTCTTGTTTGACGAAGATGCCAGGATTTTGTGACCTCCTAATTCTTTCATCATGGCTGTTTACTTTTGATCGATAGATGAAAAGTCGATTCGTCCTAAAAGATGAGTGGCTTGTAAAAAGTGTCGTCTGCCTTATTCTGGGGAAATGAAACGTAAAATTCATACCTTCTGGTTTGGTCGCTGGGTAGCAGTTGCACTAACTGCAGATGTTATACGCAGGCGTAGTTTCAGAGCACGTCACAACGTTGTTTGAGGAAGTTGAAGTTCCTGACCTGCCCGTCTTTTGAACTCCCGAGGGTTCCGTGTGAACACATCTTGGATACACTCAACATTTTCATCAGACGTGCTATTGTCTTTGGGTATGCAAACAAATTCAAAAAATTTTGTGTGCTGTTCATAAATCTACTTGTGCAGAGACTGCTTTCTCGCTGAATCGACGGTGCAATGTGCGTTGCACTTAAACAATGGACTGACCTCGCACAAATTCCAACACACAGCAAAATTATTTCTCTTGTGTTGTAGTCGCCATCTTTCAATAAACAACAGCGCACCTGTGTCGTAACATTGAACCTTATTGAATCCAATGTGTTTCCAGCTTTTATAGTTTCTCTATTATCAACAACTGAAATCTGTTCTGTCTTTTTGAATCAACTGGTATATTACTAGTGTCATGGCCATACGTTGCTATACCTCAGTCTAATTAATGGAAAGGATAAAAAAGAGCGTGAGCACTCATTTATAATACGTCTGGGAATTGGATATATGTCATAATCTCCTTTCTTTCCATCTCATGATTCCACCCTCCCCCCTCCCTCTTTGTACACTTTCTCTTCCTGCTGGCCCCTCTTTCTGTGCGTCTGATCATTTCCGCTATCTGTATGTTCATTTCCTCCCACCCCCTGTCCATCTGTTGCTCCCATCTCTCTCTGAACTTGAAACTTGTTTATTATTGTTGTAAATTCAGATTCTGTATAAGTACTCTAATCTTAAGTCGATAAGCCATAAACACAACTTTTGAGTTTGTTCACAACGTTTCACTACTACGTATTTTATATATTTATATATTAAACAATTTGTACCCAGTGTGTGTCCATGTGGTTTTTACAGTAACGTCTAAAGATTAGAAGTAAATCTCTAGAATGCTTTTGAGAGTTCTGGTAACTCTTTCCCTTTACATCTTACATATATATTTATATATTATGTGTATCAGGCGGCCGGAGTGGCAGAGCGGATCTAGGCGCTACAGTCTGGAACCGCGCGACCGCTACGGTCGCAGGTTCGAATTCTGCCTCGAGCATGGATGTGTGTGATGTCCTTAGGTTAGTTAGGTTTAAGTAGTTCTAAGTTCTAGGGCACTGAAGACCTCAGAAGTTAAGTCCCATAGTGCTCAGAGCCATTTGAACCATTTGTATTAAAAATATACAACCAGTGTCTGATTGTTCATCAGAGCATTGTATAAAAGCCTGAAATAAAAATATGTGTATATAAAGGCAAATGTTACTACCAAAATATCTCGAAAAACTATCAACCGATTTATTTTATAGGTGTTCGTTCTTTCCTCGCTCTATACGAAACTGGAATAACAGAGACTTGTGATGGTAATTCGATGAACCCTCTGCCACGCACTTAAATGTGATTTGCAGAGTATCCACATCGCATGCAATGTTGAGTCAAAATTTGAAAGCAATCGATACATGTGTACATATATATAGATGGAAATGTCGGTTTCTTCAAAATCTAAATTCTTCGAAAACTAATCATCCATTGCTTTCAAATTTTGACACAATGCTGCTTCGAATACACACATGCTTTTATATACTTACTGGAGCGCCATTTGTTATATAAATACACATATAATATGTAAAGAGAATACGTTGTTAGCAAAAACCTAATGTTTGTTTGTTCAAATTAAAAATCTCCGAAAGTTCTTTACCGATTCCTTCAAAATTTTGACACACCGTTGCGATAGACTATGCGCTCGTTTTTGTATACCTACCGAACTTACATACAGTATATATATATATATATATATATATATATATATATATATATATATACACCTGTATACCAGAGCTATAAAAATATGCGCTTATTCGAATGCAACATTGTGTCAATCAAACCTGTCGGTGAGAAACTTTCGGAGCTATATATTTTGAACTAACGAATATTTACATATGTATTTATATGGATATATTGACGCATCACACGTATTAAAAAGATATAGCCACTGTCAGCTTGAATGTTTATTAGGTTATCGTGTAAAAATTTGAAGTAAATCGGGCAAGAACTTTTCGAGAATTTTGTGAAACAAGGTTTCTCTTCGTTTTCTCTTTATATATTAGTATAGATTATTTATTGTGATTTAATTGTAATTAAATCGCAAGTGTAGCTGAAATAAATAATCATCTATAATCAGTGTTACGTTATCTGATCTCTCTCCCCAGCTACAGAGATTTTTGAGGATGTTTTCGTCCCGTCGTTACAGTGGCAAGAAAATACATATTTTTCTCACCAGACGTGTTTCACTGTTTTACCTCAAAACAGTGAAAACATCATCATTGGTCTATAATTAAAGATGTTAATAATTTGATTTGTTTTTAAAATCCAAAACAGTTTGTTAACAATTTATTGGTTTGTACCTACGGCAACTTCTGCTTGGTTTCTTGTCTACATATGAAATGCCGTGTGCTACCATATCTTTGGTGTCTTTCTTCATTGGACACTGATACTTGAAGTCCAATTTTTCGGTGCTCTGCAGAACTATGCATTTCTTACGTTTTATGCAGCACAATCTTTCGCAGGCTACTGTTTACCGTTTATTTTTATACCTTTAATTGTGAATACTGTGTTTTGTAGTGTTGCCAATATAACATAGCCTCTAGTTTGTCTTTCACCTACAAATTTTTTGTAGTTAATTATATGCATGTTATTCTGTTTACTTATGTTACTGTGTATTTACGTAATGTGTAAGAGTAATGGAGGAATAGTGATGGATGGTTTTTAATGAGTGGACATAAGTGCATACTAGTGTGATGGAGTGTGAGTTGGAGGAAAAGATAAGAAGCACGAAGTGAAATGAAACTGAAGGGAGTAGAATGTTTATTTGGTCACTGAGCGATTGATTTTTTTTTTGTGTATGTGGGAAATTTCTTGGAAAGGGAGGAGGTGTCTGTCTTTACTGATTCTTATAATGTTCATATCTATTTCAATATTGCTTGGTCTGTGGCATTCCTGTTTTAGATGATTTGTAATAGTTGAATGGTGTGTGCTGTATTTGAAATCTGTGATTTATTCTTTATATCTTGTCCTGCCAGTCATTCCAATGTATATTTTTTCACAGTCTCTGCAACTGAGGTGATAGATACCCAACTGTTCGTTCATTTCACTTCTTGCTCCTCACCTTTTCCTCCAACTCACTCTCCATCACACTACTAACCTCTTCATCCATCACTATTCCCTCATTACCCTTATACAGTATATAAAGAAGCAGCAAGATAATTAAACAGAATAACACATATATAATTAACTGAAAGTAATAAATTAATGACAATGTTATTTTGACAACACTACAAAACACAATTAACACTTAGAAGTAGAAAAATAAACAGTAAACAGTGGTCTACGAAAAATTGTGCTGTGTAAAATGTAAGAAATGTATAGTCGTGCAGAACAGCGAGAAATAAGACTAAAAGACAGTGAAGACGTGCTAGCAGACGACATTCGCTGTCTTAGCCCAGAAACCAAGCAGAAGTACCGTAAATTCCCACTAACAAAATTGTTAACGAACTGGTTTTGATTTTAAAACATATCGAATTTAAAATATCTTTAACTACAGATGCTTTACCTCAAAAAAGCAAATCACGTATGATGAGAAAAACTCACATTTTCTTGTAGTTCTAACGACGGAACGAAAAATTTTTTAAGGCAACTATGCACAACATGGCCACACAAATGAAGAACAGAGATTTTACTTCAACTACCATCTCTTGACTTCTTAGCATATATCCTGCAACTTCTCACTACTAATGATTGAGATTACACAGGTCATTAAGAAAAAATGTTTATTTCCTTAATTTTACATAGGCAGTAGCTTAATCTTATGGCTTTTGCGAACCAATCACATACCTGCTGTCAATTCTTTCTCTAACACGTACAGTTTCGTCACAGTCTGACTTTGTTATAAACTAGAAAATAATTGAAACACGTGTTATTTAGTAATAGGTTCAACATCAGAAGACGCACCAATGTTAGCACTAAATAGGGGATCATGGCGGAATTATATAAGGGAGGCTATGCTCCAGACTGAACGCTGAAAGGCATAATCAGTCTTAAATGATGATGATGATGATGATGATGATGATGATGATGATGACGTGTTATTTGAGTAGAAAGTAATGTGTCAATGCGGGCAAAGATTTTACTGAAGTGCAAACATGAAAGCTCTTCTTTATTACACAA
Source organism: Schistocerca gregaria (assembly GCF_023897955.1). Classification (NCBI taxonomy): domain Eukaryota; kingdom Metazoa; phylum Arthropoda; class Insecta; order Orthoptera; family Acrididae; genus Schistocerca; species Schistocerca gregaria. The sequence goes on along the minus strand of NC_064921.1, from coordinate 796,391,274 downwards.
GAACTATATGTCCGTTGTTTCATATTTCTTAAATCATGTAACACAGCATTTTCCCCTACGAACTTCCTTTTGTACGACTATGTGAAGTGACCAACAGTAGTCTGCAACATATTGGTATTTCAGAGGATCAGATGTCATCATTCCATCGCTTTTATATCTTGACGAAGTCGCTCACCATGTTGCTCACTGAAATCACAGAAATTTTCAGGGAAAATGTCTAAAAATTTAATCTAGACACTCATCAAACAGCTTAACTTCTTGAACTGTATTTGCTGCAGTGTACATTATGTTCTGTCTGGACCCTAATTGACCACAGCCACGTGTTTGTGCAGAGCGCATTCTATTTCTCCAGCCGTACACATAATACAAGACGTAGTAAGCCATACATGAAACTTTTCAATCACCATAGACGCAACTACACTAGTAGAACGCACTTGCAAAATGGTACGACACGCCTACCAACGTAAGGTAGTCACAAAGTTTCAATTATCACTTTGGAAGCATAAAATTATGTAACTCATTTTCCGTTTGTTTACAGGCACATGTATTCAGTTCTGGTACACGTTCAAAACCCCACGTCAGAATACAGCAGCCACGTCGTTACAGTAGTCATAACAAAATAGCCCAGTCTGTTGGTAAAGAGGTGTATCGTGCGGTAGTTTGATTTCGTCAGCAGTGAAATGTTGCAGCTGTCTCGCCCCAATCCAGACGGCTAATGAAGTCTCAATTTGGTCACCACTGTCTAATCGCTGCCTCCCCTATTCCATTCTCGAATGCCGCATGGGAAGAATGACAGTCCGTAAACCCCCATGTTATCTCTAATTTATCGTGTGAGGGATATTCGTAAAGGAAGGTCCGATGGGGTGCGAAATGGAAACCACAGTGAGAATCCGATGAAGCTTTGCACAGACATGTTGGGCAGTGTCTCTAATATGCCCATCGATGGCGTCACGTCGCTCTTTTCCGTTCTCAGCGCACACTGGGCACGCAGAGATGACTAGAACAACAGGTCTCCCGCCAAGCACTAGGGCCTGGTGTTAGATTTCGCCTAATGTCATGCAGCCCACATAACTCTCATATGTTTCTTTCTGAATGACAATTCTCGGCCGCATTGTCAAGGGGCAATGAAGATGCTCCTGCAGCATTTCGATGGGAAGTGTTTAATCACCCACAATAGAGCCCGTAATTTACCTTCCCTGGGTTTTATCTCTGCTCAAATGAACAGCTGGCTATGAACACAACGCTCTGACACAGACAACGAACTGAGAGCAGCGTGGAGAATTTGCAGGTAGCGCAGGCGGATTGTTTCTATGACGAGAGTATTGGAAAGTTAGTACAACACTATGACAAATGTCTAAATCGGACAGGCGACTACGTAGAGAAGTGGCTGAAAGGTGTAGATAACTATTGCAAATAAAACATTTTTATTTTTTAACAGTGTTTTACATTTGCGACCGATCGGACTTTAATTTCTGAGTAGGTCTCGCATTTTCTGGTTGTGGTCACGTCGCGAGATGTATGTGGAAGGAAGTGACATGATGACCCACTCTTTCCGGAACGCTCTCTCTCTAATTTAACTGGTAAAAATCTCCGTGACGCACAACGACTCTCTTGTAGTGTCTACCACAGGAGTTTGTTGAGGATCTTTGTGACGCTTACACGCCGACCAAACGGCCCCGTGACGAAACGCGCCACTCTTCATTGGATATTCTCTATTAGTCCAACCGGGTGAGTTCCCATACTGATGACCAATACTCAAGAATCACTCGAACAGTGATTTTGTAAGCTACTCAATTCGTAGATGAATTGTATTTTGTTAAGATTCTTCCCTGAATCTCAGCCCTGACGTCTGCTTTGACTGCAGTTACTCTCACGTGGTCATTCCTCTTTTGGTCGCTATGCGCGGTTACTACTAGGTGTTTTAAGACAGTTACTGTTTCGAGCGAGTTTTCACCAGTTACTTAACCGCACAGTAATGCAACTCTTCGCCTTTTTACTCGTATTATATTTTATTTATTTACTTTCAGGATCAAATGCCAGTTTCTGCGCCAGTCATCGATTGAATGAACTGAGGGACAGGCTACAAACCTAACTCTGCCTCTTGTCAACTACTGCTTCCCTTTCATCCCCTAGACTGGTGCAGCATAAACCTGCTTTGTGTAGAAGTTTTAGACAATCTTTTCCTCCCTGTATTTTATCCGTTTCAGCTCCAAAGTTCCGACTTTTTTAAGCTATGACGTCTTATATTGTGGTCTCCAGAACAAATTCCCTTTATAACAGCCTAGTCTTTCCTTTCTGAATGACTGCACCGTCTTCTTTCTCTTTCAGCGATATCCTATTCCGCTCTTCAGTCTTCCTTCGCCTTCATTTCCGCGTACGTAGCACAGCAAACACTGCTCCTTGGTTATCCCTGGCGATTTCTTCCCTCAATATCTCCTTCTCCTATTGTTCCATGTCATTGTATCATTGTACTTTAAAAATATATCCAACAGGTTTGCCTCTTCTTGTTGGATGTGCATCCAGAAATATCTGTTTTCCTGTAGTCTTCTCTACTCCTCTTCACTGACGATTCTCTAACTTGTCTTCCATGCCCCTCTGCAGAATCATGTTTCCAGGGCTTTTAGACAACTCTACTCTAATTTTTGCTCTGGTCCAAGTTTCACTTCCGTGTATCGCCACACTCCAAACTAATGCTTTAATATATCAAATAATTTCCACGGCTTCAGCGATATATTATTAACATTTTTTTAGGATGACGCATTTCTGCAACATGTTACTATCGTCAGACGCAGTACAGTTGCATTTACATTAATCTGAAATGTGATAAGGATTATTTTAAGGGTTTTCAAAATGTGGTTAAGTATCGAAATTTAGCCCTGTACAGAAATATTCAGTTACACTCCTGGAAATTGAAATAAGAACACCGTGAATTCATTGTCCCAGGAAGGGGAAACTTTATTGACACATTCCTGGGGTCAGATACATCACATGATCACACTGACAGAACCACAGGCACATAGACACAGGCAACAGAGCATGCAAAATGTCGGCACTAGTACAGTGTATAACCACCTTTCGCAGCAATGCAGGCTGCTATTCTCCCATGGAGACGATCGTAGAGACGCTGGATGTAGTCCTGTGGAACGGCTTGCCATGCCATTTCCACCTGGCGCCTCAGTTGGACCAGCGTTCGTGCTGGACGTGCAGACCGCGTGAGACGACGCTTCATCCAGTCCCAAACATGCTCAATGGGGGACTGATCCGGAGATCTTGCTGGCCAGGGTAGTTGACTTACACCTTCTCGAGCACGTTGGGTGGCATGGGATACATGCGGACGTGCATTGTCCTGTTGGAACAGCAAGTTCCTTGCGGGTCTAGGAATGGTAGAACGATGGGTTCGATGACGGTTTGGATGTACTGTGCACTATTCAGTGTCCCCTCGACGATCACCAGAGGTGTACGGCCAGTGTAGGAGATCGCTCCCCACACCATGATGCCGGGTGTTGGCCCTGTGTGCCTCGGTCGTATGCAGTCCTGATTGTGGCGCTCACCTGCACGGCGCCAAACACGCATACGACCATCATTGGCACCAAGGCAAAAGCGACTCTCATCGCTAAAGACGACACGTCTCCATTCGTCCCTCCATTCACGCCTGTCGCGACACCACTGGAGGCGGGCTGCACGATGTTGGGGCGTGAGCGGAAGACGGCCTAACGGTGTGCGGGACCGTAGCCCAGCTTCATGGAGACGGTTGCGAATGGTCCTCGCCGATACCCCAGGAGCAACAGTGTCCCTAATTTGCTGGGAAGTGGCGGTGCGGTCCCCTACGGCACTGCGTAGGATCCTACGGTCTTGGCGTGCATCCGTGCGTCGCTGCGGTCCGGTCCCAGGTCGACGGGCACGTGCGCCTTCCGCCGACCACTGGCGACAACATCGATGTACTGTGGAGACCTCACGCCCCACGTGTTGAGCAATTCGGCGGTACGTCCACCCGGCCTCCCGCATGCCCACTAGACGCCCTCGCTCAAAGTCCGTCAACTGCACATACGGTTCACGTCCACGCTGTCGCGGCATGCTACCAGTGTAAAAGACTGCGATGGAGCTCCGTATGCCACGGCAAACTGGCTGACACTGACGGCGGCGGTGCACAAGTGCTGCGCAGCTAGCGCCATTCGACGGCCAACACCGCGGTTCCTGGTGTGTCCGCTGTGCCGTGCGTGTGATCATTGCTTGTACAGCCCTCTCGCAGTGTCCGGAGCAAGTATGGTGGGTCTGACACACCGGTGTCAATGTGTTCTTTTTTCCATTTCCAGAGGTGTATTTTAGTGTATAGCGTAATTCAGTTGTATGTTCAATCGTTTCATTAATGTATTTTCCGACATTTGTGCTGAAAAGTTGTCTGTTCCACAGAATGTAGTAATAAACGCATCATCAGTCTTACCACTTTCACATTCACATGTTTACGTTCCACAGACTCTTAATTAAACTTATTTCAATTCATAAAAATAGTACAAACAATGAAAATACAGTTGCTTTTATGTTAGCATAGTTATTTCATGACACATATTAAATAGTAAGATCATTTGATAGTTTTTGGTTTTCAATTAACTCTTTATATCAATAAAACAAGAATTTCACCTTTTAGTAATTTTTGAGGAAGTTTTACGTTTGTTATAACTTATCATTTAGCAGCCTCCTACCTATGCTGTGCCATGAATCTTTATACCGCATGCAAATTTTATCACTAAATTTAAAATATTTGTTGCAGAATAAAATTGAGTCATCACATGCACAATTATTTTTATTTCATTTAAGTAGTTGTCGTTTGGTTCTTGCTGGTGAAAAAGTTCTTTCTCGAATTAAATTCGATTTCAGCATGATGTATTCCACTTACAATTTCTTTTCGGCTTCTGCCATTTGTAGTGATCCTGCTTCCCAGATAGGTAACTTCGATTGTGACTTCTAACTGCTGTCTCCCAATTCTCATTCCTAGTGGTTCAAATTCTTCTTCGGTACTGCATGTCATCGTTTTAGACTGCACGGTAGCTGACGCTATAATCACGGCACTGTCCGGAGTAAGGGTTGCAGCGTGATGAGGAATTGCTCAGACGTAACGAGATGGCTCGCGTGTCCACCTGCCGCGGCCAGCCCGTGGTCGGGGGTGGGGGCGGGGGGGGGGGGGGGGGGGGGGCAGGGCGCCCCGGTCCGGCTGTGGAACGCCCGGCCAGTGAATCAAAACAAAGCGGCCGGGGTGGCTGCCAGCAGTCGTGGAATGCAGCAAGGGGTGGGGGCGGCTGGGGGCGGAATGCGTCCCGTCCCGTCCCGGGCGCAGCGGGTTGCGCGCATCGCATTAGCCGCCAGAGTTATCGCCGGGCCCAAATTAACCGACGGCCAAGAATAAAAACTTCATTACGCCAGACAAATTTCCGCTCCACAAACACGTCAGCGGGCACGGCCCGGCACGCCGCGTCGCAGCGCGTATATCACGGCCCGACGTTACCGATACCCGGCCAGCTAGGCGGCTAGCTAGCCAGGGGCATCCCGTGGTGGGGATGCGGGAGTGAGCTGCCGCTAGCGGGCCGGCCGGCCCTAGCGCTGCGGCCCACTAGAGTCCTCAGGAAGTCTGGGCCTTACTTCACCCCTGACACTTGGCTGCTAGTGACGGCGTCTCGGTGCGATGGCAAGTCGTTAATATTAGGTTGGTGCATAACCCCTTAGCGTTCTTCCGTAAGTTTAATAAGCACATAACACAGACTTAAGTCATCAATAATATACGAGGGGTATTTAAAAAGTCGGTGCAAAGTCTAAGAGATGGCTGCACCGGCGCGTCATGTTTAGTTAGTAGAATCTTTGGAAAGAACGCACGCCAAATTTGAGCCATATTGGTCTATTTCTTTGTGTTTGGCATTCGTGTGAATCAAGGAAGTCGAGTGATTGTCAAAAAATGCACGAAAAAAATTACGTGTGGTGATTAAACATTACTTTATGAAAGGCAAAACGCCTCAGGAGACTAAAGTGAAGATTGATAAACATTACGGTGACACAGCACCTTCGATTAGAACAGTTTATAAGTGGTTTCAAAGTTTTCGGAGTGGCCATACGGGCACAAGTGATGTTGAACATTCTGGACTCCCCGTGGAGGTTTCGACTCCAGAAATCATTAATAAAATTCATGATATGGTGATGTATGACAGAAGAGTTAAGGTGCGTGAGATTGCTAGTGCTGTGGGCATCACGAATGAATGGGTACATAATTTTTGCATAAACAATTGGACATGAGAAAGCTATCCGCAAGATGGGTTCCATGATGGCTCACGCTTGACCAAAAACGGAACCGTGTGAAGCTTTGCAAGGATGGTTTGCAGCTGTTTAGGAAGAACCTGCGAGACTTAAAGCATCGTTTCGTGACTGTGGATGAAACATGGATACTATACTCCTGAGACCAAACAACAACCTAAACAATGGGTTACCAAGGGAGAATCTTCACCAAAAAGGCGAAGACCATTCCTTTGGCCGGAAAGGCTGTAGCGACTGTCTTTTGGGATTCGCTAGGGATAATCCTCATCAACTATCTGGAAAAGGGTAAAACTATTACAGGTGCATATTATTCATCGTTATTGGAGCGTTTGAAAACCGAGCTGCAAGAAAAACGCCGACGATTGGACCGCAGGAAAGTCCTGTTCCATCTCGACCATGCACCAGTACAGACGTCAGCAAATGTGGTCGCAAAATTATTGGAAACAGGATTCCAACTCTTTTCACATCCCCCCTATTCTCCAGACTTGGCTTCCTCGCACTACTATTTTATCCCCAATTTGAAGAAATGGCTGACGGGACAAAGCTTTTATTCAACTGAGGAGGTGATTGCAAAAACTAATAGCTATTACGCAGACTTGGACAATTCCTGTTCTTCGGAACGCCCCTCGTATTCTCCTTCACTATTTACGCCTGCCAACGCTGACTTAACTTTTCGATTCCACGTCAGTCGAATTCACGTGGTTTTGAGGCGAAGAACTCGTCGAGTCAAGTGCGGAGTGCATTTTCATCCGTAAAGGGAGTTCCTTGAAGGTTGTTCGACAGAGATCGGAATAGGTGAAAATGTAAGGATACAAGATCAGGTGAATAAGATAGTTGCGGGATGACTTCAAAACCCAACTTCTATACATTGTTTTTTGGCGGTCTAGCAGAACGCGGGCGAACGTTGCCGTGGAGTACTTCATGCAGTCTTCCTCGTTGTTATTCTTTGACTGCGTCTGCAAGACGTCTCAGTTGTTGACAATAAACGTCAGTAGTGATGGTTACAACTGTGGAAAGCAATTTGTAGTATACCACACCGTCGCTGTTCCACCACAGGCGCAACATTATCCTTTGCGAGTGCGCGCAGGTCTGTTTACGGTGAGTTGCTGCTTTGTTTGGCGTCAGTTATTGCTTTCTTTCCCTTATGTTAGCATAAAGACACCATTTATCGTCACCAGTAACGATACAGGATATGAATGGTCGCTGTTCTTAGCATAAAGACACCATTTATCGTCACCAGTAACGGTACAGGATATGAATGGTCGCTGTTCTTCACGAGCCAACTGATGACGAGCAAGCAGAGGTGCACATATGACTATTTCGGATTGCAACATACGGTACCCATACAACTGATTTTTGAACCTTCGCCATTGAATGCAAACGTCGCACGACGGTGGAATGATCACAGTTGATCACATCTGCCAGTTCTCGAGAACACTGACGTATATCATTTTGGATTAAAGCGTTTAAACGATCTTCATCAAACTCCTAAAGTCTCTCTGACTGTGGAGCGTCACTATTAGCAAAAACAAAACAAAAACAAAAAAAGGTTCTGAGCACTATGGGACTTAACATCTGAGGTCATCAGTACCCTAGAATTTAGGACTACTTAAATCTAACTAACCTAAGGACATCACACACATCCATGCCCGAGGCAGGATTCGAACCTGCCACCATAGTAGTCGCGTGGTTCCGGACTGACGCGCCTAGAACATCTCGACCACAGCGGCCAGTCGCTAATGTCAAAACGATCTTCATTAAACCGCGAAAACCACTTTATTGCCGTGCTCTGTCCAATTGTATTATATGGTACTAGTGTTTCTGGCTGCCTCCGCAGCTCTCACAACTATATTGAACTCAAAGAGAACATTACGTTGGAAATGTACAGATTTGTCCACTAGGCACTCAAATTTCTAGCGTCCACGCTCCATTCACTGTCAAATGGTTCAAATGGCTCTGAGCACTATGGGACTTAACAGCTGTGGTCATCAGTCCCTTAGAACTTAGAACTACTTAAACCTAACTAACCTAAGGAGACCACACACATCCATGTCCGAGGCAGGATTCGAACCTGCGACCGTAGCAGTCACGCGGTTTCGGACGGCGGGCCTAGAACCGCGAGACCACCGCGGCCGACACCCATTCACTGTCTGCTAAAGACAGAATAACAACGCGCAAACTCAAATAGCAACTGTGAACCACTAATAAAAAATGACAATCGATAACTAAACCCATAGCAACCGGAATAACAACTGCAAAACAAAAACGCTACGAACTTATGCACCAACCTAATGATTACTCCGATGAGCCAAAACATTGACACCACCTACTTGCTAGGTATTGGTTCTACTGTGAAATGCATCGATTCTGTATGGCATGGATTCGACAGGCCTCGGTAGCTTTTCCGAAGCAATGTGCCACCAGCTGCCTATGCACAGACCACGCAGTTCCGTAAATTACGTCCCTGTGGTTTTTCGGAGCGGTGCTGACGCCCAGCACTTGTGCCTGCACCAGCGTCGTGCCCTGTCGTCAGATCCGCCACAAATATCCTACTTTAGAGAGCGGGCAAGACTCTAGCTTCCACGTTTTGTGATGATGCGTTGACGTGCGACAACGTGGTTTCACTGTCCTTTAACCACTTCCCATAGGTATTCACGAAAGTAGGACGCGAACATCTGAACAGTTTAGCCATTTCCAAGATGCTTGTCCATGGCGGTCGTCCCCGACAGTATGCCCTTTATGAAAGAACGGATAAATGAGTATCAGTAAAATAGTCTTCTGAGTCAGTCACTAATTTATTGTACCACTGTGGTTCACACTATCATCTTCTGCGAAGAACTGCGATGTCAGAGTCTTGGTATTACGAGCGTCATTAAATAAGTAATGCCCCACATTTAAAAAAACAAGCCATTAAAATACACAGACAAACTTCCTTGTTGGAGCTTCACATTTGATGTTTGTTCTGTGCGCCGGTGAAGTTTCGAACAGTTCTGGCAGATTGCAGAGCCATAGTAAAGGGTGAAAATTGCTTCTGCGTACGACGCACATTACAAGCAGCGTGCTGTTATTGAATTCTTGTGCGCACCAAAAGAAACCGTGGTGAACATCCATAAACGTTTGTGTGCAGTGTATGGCGATGCTGCAGTTGATAGGATTAAGTTGGACGATGGGTAAAGAAAGTTACAGCCTCAGGAAATGCAGAAACAGTAGGGTTCCACGAATGCTGAAAGCGGACCACAGGATTCAAAGAAAGGCCATTTCATCTGAATTGTTGGAGAGTTTTGAGACCGACGGAGAGGCCTTTCTGTCACCGATGGTTACGGGGGACGAAAACTGGGTGCACCACTTTGCTTCGGAAACGAAAAGGCAGTCTATGGTGTGGCGCCATCCTCATTCACCACAGAAGAAGAAATTCAAGGCAACCCCTTCTGCCGGAAAAGTCATGGTGACAGTCTTCTGGGACTGTGATGGCGTCGTTCTCGTGGATGTGATGCCAAGAGGGGCAACTGTCAATTCAGAGTCATACGGGAAGACTCTGAATAAACTCAAAAACTGTTTCCGATGTGCTCCATCGGACAAGAATCCAGCATAAATCTTGCTCCAACACGATAATTCACACCCACACACTAGCGTGAGAATCCGGTAACACATCGACAAATTGGGTTGCACATCGCTGCCTCATCCGCCCTACAGTCCAGACGTTCTGACTTTCATCTCCGCTTAGACGCCGGCCTTTGTGGCCGAGCGGTTCTAGGCGCTTCAGTCTGGAACCGCTCGACAGCTACGGTCGCAGGTTAGAATCCTGCCTCGGCCATGGATGTGTGTGATGTCCTTAAGTTAGTTAGGTTTAAGTAGTTCTAAGTTCTAGGGGACTGGTGACCTCAGATGTTAAGTCCCATAGTGCTCAGAGCCATTTGAACCATTTTTGAACCATTTGAACCCGCTTAGAGGTTCTCTACGGGGAACACACTTTGAAGATGACAAGATTGTCAGTCATGCAGTGAAACATGATTACACCTACAGGACAAGAACTTCTACCAACGTTGGGGACTACGTAGAAAAATAGGACATGGACGAGACATGTTGATGTATATTGATACCAAATTCTGACTCTTAACAACAAATATATTCTGAGAAAAGAAAGTGAGGCATTACTTATTTAACGACTCTCGTAGAACGGAGCGCAGAATACTTTTCGTAGGAGCACGCTAAGTGAAGAACAGGGGACGTTTCATGTTCAGTTGTACAGTAACAGATGCTGCATACTGCTGTCGTTTGTACGCAGTCTTCATTGTACACGTGATACATAGTGAAGATCAGATTCTCCCTTAAGTTGCGGTTGTATGTTCGACTCTCGTACTCCAGACATCATCCGAAAAGACTGTGAAAACTGTAGCAGATCCAACAATAATCAACCACATAACAGTGAATAACAGAACAGTATAAATAGCGAAATAGTTTAAGTGCCCAGGGGAAATTATAGCACACAAGTTGGACGAAAAACATGCATGGCAGGAAAGAACTAACAGAATGACAAAAACTCATAAATTACCATGATCTACATATAATAAAAAATGTCCATTAATCAAAGCTAAATTAAATCATTAAAAGACAGTAATTCAACCAGAGGCGACAGACAGAAGTGAAACTCTTTTCAAAGTCACCCAGAAAAACAGAATCTACAAATTACTTTTAGTAGAGAGAAGAATAGCAAGAACGTACAAAAAATAGAAATATCAAAAAGATGGAGACTGGCGGATAGTGCCAAATGAAGTGGTGGAGCACATTACAGATACTGTTCGGAAAAAAGGATTCCGTTTCGATCACATTATGAGGATACCTGAAACCAGATTACCAAGAAACATTATAGCGAAACATTGTGATATGAAACACTAGTAGGGTGGAAAAAGGATGCCAAAACAAGGCAGAAAATTTAAAGAAACTGAAGAAGAAAAGAGGAAAAAGCAAATTGCTCTTATGAGACTTCTAGGAGGAATATTTGCAAACAGATTTGTCTTCTTGGACTTTGAAGCTTAAATTAAATCACAAATAATAGCCACAATCATGAGCCACGTCCATTTCTGCATCCACCGACCGTCGTAATACTTTGTCCTCCTGCTAATCCTAGGCGGTTAATTAAGTCCGCTAATCATGTTAGTGATGTTTCTCTTCGAAGTGAAACAAATCTAATAATCTAAGGAATAGTTCGTCTACTGACAGGATAGGTTAGAGGTGTTTCAGATGAACTCCTTATGTCTTTGGATTGTTGAATTTAAATTTCACGTTCGCAAGCATTACCTATTCCAGAACTCCAGTGTAGGGTAAAAGGAAAAGAGATTTCAATTTGTGGTTTATTGTTTGCCACAATTTTAATTCACTGTTAATGTGCTCCACAATTTGCATTCCTGCACGATTTGGTCCTTTCCGTACCGGGTTAAGACGAGAATAGTGGAGGTTATGTTGATCCTCATTGCGATTTCAAAACTGTCCAACTATTCATTTAAGCCAAATTTTACAAGGGAATAGTTCTTTTCTGAGGTAGCTATTACTATGTCAAGCTGTATACACAGATGTATACAGAAGACAGAAGGTTTGCACTGCACATAATTCTATTCCATTTTATTGGCCTATGGATACTTTGTGCTAAGTTTAAAGCTGACCTCGAAAATCTTATCACCGGAATTAGCTAACATTTGCAGAGAAAATACTGCTGGATTCCCTATTTCACGTGACTACGAATTCACTTTCTTATTACTATGTACACCCATAAATACTGGAACTGTATTTTAGATATTCCTTCTTCCTCGTGATCTTATATTATTGACGAAATTACAGCCTGAATTGCAAAGATCTGAATGAACTGCGCTTCTGTTTCCTTTTCTTTCTTTTCAAATTCAGTTGTATACAACATATACAATCAAAATAAGACTGGGCATAAGAACGAAATCTTTGTCGGACTGGTAGCGAACAGTCCCCAGTTGAAGGACGATTTTTGAATCAACTGTAAGTAAAACAAGCTCTCTCCGTTCGACCTTGAAAGCAAAAAGCAGTAGTCTAGTTACCGACGCTCAGGGCGATGCCGTGTTCCTTGATTTTCAGAAAGTTTTTGATACACTTCCGCAATGCCACATAAAGGAAGTACGTGCGTGCAGAATATCAGACCATCTATGTGATTGGACTGAAGAAATGAAATTTCCTGGCAGATGAAAACTGTGTGCCGGACCTAGACTCGAACTCGTGACCTTTGCCTGGCCTGAAGGATTGCCAGCAGACAGAACAACACCCCCTCCCTCAGCTGTTGTTAAGCCGTGTCTCCACAGTATCCTTTCTTCCAGGAGTCTAGTCCTGCGAGTTTCGCCGGAGAACCTCTGTGAAGTTTGGAAGGTAGGAGATGAGGAAGTGGTGGAAGTAAAGTTGTGTTGGTGCATTGTGGGTCGCACTTGTGGGAGTACTTGCCCGCGAAAGGCAAAGTTTCGGTTTCAAGTCCCGGTTCATCACACAGTATTAACCTAACAGAAAGTTTCAGAACACAGCACGTCATTCTGGACGGAGTGAAGTCGTCAGACGTAAACATAACTTCGGATGTACCCGAACGTAGTGTTTATTGTTTTGTTGTTGTAGTCTTTGATTGTGAGTTAACGAGCATAGCGCTCTCATGTAAATATGTGTCCGAAAGAGTCAGCCTACAGGAATTGTGAAACGAACCCTGTCGTCGAGGACCTTGTGACACAAAGGGCCCAGATTCACCACGAGACGGGAAAACTCGCAGGCGCCTATTGACTACGCATAGTGCAACCTAGTAGAAGGGTTTGTGGCCGAGGCGACGTAGCAGTGTTAAATATGGTGAGCCTAAGATCGGCTATAAAGGGAAACATTTATGGAACAGCAAATGAAGCCACAATTATTTTAGTCTGCCATCCTCCATAAATTTTGATCCCAATAAAATGTCACCGGCAAACCTCAAAATTTTTATTTCTTCTCCATGGATTTTTCTTTTGTTTCTATCACTTCTTGCTCAATATACAGACAGAATAATGTTATGGAGGGGCTCAATCCTGTCTCACTCCTTTCTCAACCACTACTTCCCTTTCAAGCCCCTCCACTCTTATAACTGCCATCTGGTTTCTCTGTAAATTGTAAATAGCCTTTCGCTCCCTGTATTTTACACCTGCCACCTTTAGAATTTGAAAGATAGTATGCCGGTCAACATTCTCAAAAGCTTATTTTAAGTTTGCAAATACTATAGACGTAGGTTTACCTTTCCTAAATCTGTCTTCTATGAGAAGTCGTAGGGTCAGTATTGCCTCCCGTGTTCCTATATTTCTCCGGAGTCCAAACTGATCCTCCTCGAGGTCGGCTTCCACCAGTTTTTCCATTTTTCTGTAAAGGATCCGTGTTAGTATTTTGCAACGTGACTCATTAAGCTGATAGTTCGGTAGGTTTCACACCTGTCACCACCTGCTTTCTTTGGAACTGGAATTATTTTATTCTTCTTGAATCTCAAGGTATTTCGCTTCTGTCATACAATTTGCTCACCATATGGAGAGTTCTCCCAAGGCTAGCAGTAGCTCTAAAGGAATGTTGTCGTCTCCCGGGGCTTTGTTTCGACTTAAGTCTTTCAGTGCTTTGTCAATAACAACGTAGTGTTATAGGGTTATTACTTTTCACAATATACAACGTGTACAAATGTTTCAAATGGCTCTGAAGCGCCTAGAACAACTCGGCCACCCCGGCCGGCTTATACAAGGTGTCCCCTCCTAACTTGCCACCTCATATATTTCCGAAACAGAACAAAATGTAAAAAATATAGTTGGCCAGAGATGCACCTGTGTCCGGGACTCAGATAATGGGGAGGAATGCCCAATCCGTAAATGCAAAAACATCGCTTTCAACACAAAGTTACGTTGCTTTAATAGCACATGTATTGTTCTATGTAAATGAAAACGGCAGACTTTTTTTTTTCACTTTTCTAAACTTCATACCTTCTGAAATAAATTGACGCCACAGTTTGTGCCGTGATGCGCAGAACAAGGTTGCGTACAGCAGGCTTCAGGACTGTGCAGGCAACCCGCATTACGGCCTTACGGCATTAAGCAGAAACTGTGGCACCGCTTCCATTATATAAAATCTACGTTTTCGAGGAGGAACAAGGTTTAGGGCAGTGAAACCAAGTCTGTCATAACTAACTGTACCTCTAGATTTCATTTCAGTAGAAAAAAACATACATGTGTCTGTAAAAAAACCGTAACTGTGTGTTAAAAGTGATGTTGGTTTACTTGTAAGGATTTTGAATTCCAGGCCATTCTGTGACCCTCACATAGGTGTATCCCTAGCCAATTGCATTTCTTGCGTTTTTGTTTTTTGAAAGATATGAGGTTAGGTGGGACACCATGTACATAAGAGCTACTAGATAAAGTCGCGGCGGAATGCAGGAAGATTTGCAGAGTATCGACACTTGGAGCAGGAATTGGCAATTGACCCTCAACGTAGAAAACTATAACGTATTGTGCATGAACAGGCAGGAATACTCATGTTGTACAATTACACGGTTGAAAAACTATCAGTGCAAGCAGTTACAGCCATTAAATACCGAGGAATATGCGTACGGAATGATCTGAAGTGGAACAAGCACAGGTTGTCGCGCTGTAGGGAAGTTGAATATTTTAGTTCTGAATAACAGCCATTTTTCGGCATTTATTTCCCCTTGATTATGACGAGTATTTTTTATTTTTTACTAATAACTGAGCCAAAAACAGAAATCTCAATAAACCTTTGCTATTTTTTTGTATTTAAGAGAAACTTTTTTAATATCGTGTAATTTGTATTCGCAAAATTTCTATTGTTTGGTACATTGCTTTGTAACAGAAAATTCCTATCAAGAACTGGTACAGTGTTGCTGTCATAATAATATACTTGCTATCATGTAGCGTGCCCTATTAGATGGTATGTGAGTACGTGCATTGCCCCCACATGGTCTATTGGTAGTTTCTC
The DNA here is from genome assembly GCF_023897955.1 of Schistocerca gregaria. Lineage (NCBI taxonomy): Eukaryota > Metazoa > Arthropoda > Insecta > Orthoptera > Acrididae > Schistocerca > Schistocerca gregaria. The sequence continues at coordinate 796,375,986 of NC_064921.1, read as the reverse complement.
ACGTTCGTTCTCTGACATCCGTTGTATTACAGAATGGAAGTATTCGAAGAAGCGCACTATCAGTGAAGTACACTGATGCATTTGCTTTAAAGGATTAAAAACGTGAGGATCCACATCAAACTTCTGGCATCATGAGAGTAGAAAACTTAAAACTAAACAGTTCATTCGTAGTTTACGATAAAAATGGGAAGTACCTGATCTACTGCCTGTAACTACAAAATATGCTTTTATCTGCTTGTAACACGTGAAAACGGACAAATTAACGAGAAAAAAACAGAACTAACTCTTCGTAATGCTCAAATAGTGGTACGATCCTCGATTAAATAATGATTTTTGAGCTAATTTAAAAAATTAAAATCAGTAGGAGAATACAGTTGATTTTCTGAAGTATTCAACCACATATCAGTTTTCGAGAAAAGCAGATAAATGGTGGACGCATTAAGTTTTGTTTTGTTTGGCAGTTTAATTTAATATTTTGATTCTACCTATCTTGAGATTGAGTGAGTCAACATTTTTCAGTCTTTGCTCGATTTATACAGGAAATAATAGGGATAAAAAACAGAATATCTATTATTTCAGAAACCGTTTATTTTGAGCGGTTATAACAGTTAACTGGTGTTGGGAAAGGCTTTATAACTGAAAACCGGTTGTTTCAGTGATAACCCTGCCATCCCGATGTAGCAGTCGCGCTCCAGTGCGCGGAAACAGTCGCCGTGTGTGTGTGTGTGTGTGTGTGTGTGTGTGTGTGGGTATGTTGTGCCTGTGTGAATATGTCTGTGTTCTCTGTTACAGGAGAAGAACCTTGTCCGAAAGCTAAAGATCTTAGTGGTGACTCAGCGCTTCCTCTCTGTGATAAGTAGTGATCTGTCATTATCTTATTGTTGTTATTCTCTACACGACTTTAGTCGCAGGTAAGTCAGATGCCAGACCGAGATTCATTGGAAACCTGCTCAACAAATCCATCCACAAAGGAGGTAGATTACAAAACTTTCTTTCGACCAATACCTGAATATTGTTCGTCAGTCTGGGATCCGTACAGGGACAGCGTTAAAAAAGGTTCATTTAGTAAAGCTGAAAGCACCACAGAGATGTTCAGACAACTGGAGTGTCAGAGGCTGAAAGGGAGGCATTACGTATTACGGTGCGCTTTCCTGTTAAGTTTCCAAGAGTGACGTTCCGAGAAGAGTGAACCAAATATATTGCATCACGCGAGGGCTTAGCAGCAATAGTGGCTCGCGCGGACGAATTCGTGATTAGAAAAGAAAAGAGGAAGTGACAGTCTGTCAATGGTACACAAAGTACCCTCGGCCACATACCGTAAGGTGACTTGTGGACTACAGAAATAGATGTAGTAGTGGTGCTGACTACTAATATGGTGCTCTGTTTCCTATTAGCTCAATAGCCCTGCTACTATACCGTGTATTCAGTGCGGAGTTCACTCGGTAAGGAGTAAAATTCTACCAGGAGACAGGACAAGGGATTTCGATGTAAATGGCGATTTACAGCGTGCGATAAACAGCCGGCCGGAGCGGCAGACGGGCGATGCGGGCGCCAGCTTAGCTGTCCCTCCCTCCTCTTCCGCCTCTCTTCCTCATCCTCTCCCTCCCCCCACTCCTACACCACGACCACTTGTTAGTGAATGACGTGACGTCACCCACAATTTGGGTCCGTCGCGATAGCATCTGTCGGCGGGCGGTCCTGCGGCCGCGGCTGGCTGGCGCTTTTTACGGTGACACCCGCCCCCGCCCCCACCAGACGTCATAAATTTCCTCCGCAGGAGTTCCACCAATTAAAGCGGGACACGCCGGCTCAGTACTACGACAATGGCGACTCGTGCCGCCTTGTAATAATAGTAAACAACCCAGACCTTTACTGACTGTTCGCAATTCTCGTGCAGAAAGGGAGCAGAGTATATCCGATTCATCGCCAAATTCAGAATTCTGTAGAGTCCATCAGTAGAAATAATATCAACAGGTTATAAATTTGCTTATAAACAATAAGCAATACTACGGGAATTCAACTTGGAAATTATTACTGCATTCAGCGATTTCAAAAAGTGCCGTCAATAAAGTGAGCAGATCTAAAGTAAGACAATTTTGAGTCTAGAGGATTACCCACAAACTCCTCCCCCCCCCCCACCCCCCTCTCCCACGCAACCCTTTGCCATTTAATTCAGATACTGGAAACAATGTGCCAAACAGCTGATATTTTCATCGATATTGGAAGAACCAAGAATATCAAATTAAAACATACTCGAGGACTAATAAGTAGGTATCGCATTGCAACCAGATTATTTAAGACATACATTGACTGGGAAGCAGTGAAGGCTCCGAGATAAAAGTAAAATGTGTTAAAGCAATAAATGTTTATTGCTTGCAGATGATCTTACGATCATACAAGGAAGAAAAGAAGATCTTGAACAAATTACCAAAGAATGCAAGTTAGAAACTTGGGTACCTAAAACTGCAGCAACTGCATTCCAGGGAAAATACTCAGGGCGTTCAAAGATTATTAGCTAAACAAACCCCTTAGAACAAATGTCTCATTTCTGCTATCTATGTGCAGACATAAAAATCGAAATATGGAAACTAATGTTCAACGTTTTGAACACACATGTGGTATTGTTGTAAACAGAACGTTCAATAATATAGAAAGAAAGGACAGAAGTGTCAGAATTTGTAAGCAATGGCAACACCAGCTTTATGTCTATGGGAGTGAGGCTTGGGTGCCTACACACGGCACGAGTTAGATACAAACAGCAGAAGAGAGATTTAGAAGAAAGGATAAAGGATGCTCAAGATTAGACTGAATACGTAACGAATAGGTAAGAACAGATGTTAATGTTTATAATATTGGGGGAGAATGAATGATTACAGAAGAAAATGAAAAGAACATCCTAACAGAGCAGATGAAGATAGAGAGCCAAAACAGATGAGGCTTCATGAGCGACAAGCAGTGACAGATTCTGGAAGACCTGGAAAGAGCTGGAGGAAATGAAGTGGGAACAGCAATTTTGCCTGGATCATGAAACGCAGGAAAAGTAGAAGAAAAATCCGTTTTCATTCCTAATATTGTATTTTCATACTTTAGTCGAACCCATTTTAAAACTGCAACTTTATCTTCAGGAACTGACTGATGTTTTTGAGTGTTTCATCTGATACTATTAATCACTTTTTAACCCTAGCTGTCCGAAATTCGACATTTTTCTTTACTGCATCAACGAAAACGATAATGAAGTGTGAGAACGAATGTGGAAATCTCTTTTATGTTAATTTTTGTCCGATAATGACTTAGAGTTTAAATGGGCAAACATTTGACTAATAGCTCAACGTTGAGCATTCAATCCTCAGTCGGTTTCAGCGTTCACAAGACTCATTGAAACCTACTTAATCTAGAGATAAAATGGCTTGACGAAATCGACAAGGAACATGCAGGACACGAATGGTAATTGTCTCAACAGGTATTTCCCAAAAACACGTAACAGCCGATGGATGTGCAGTGATTACCCCCATCTTAACGCAAACGTATATGATTTTTGGCAAGTAGCATTGATTTATAAGTGAGAAAAAAGTTGTACCAGCGGCAAAAATGTTCCTGTCTGACCACAAAAAATGCGAATACTTTCCACTTTAAAAGCCTGATGGTGAAGTGGGGAACCAGCTTGCGAGATGGCATGAGCCCCCTCTCACGATTCTGTCTTACTCTGAGTAATTCGATTTGGGAAATTATAGCCGAGTATAGTCATTACAAGGCTAGTATTGAGAACTCAGAAGATATGTATATTTTCCTTTCTAAATGCATGCGGTGAAAAGTTGCTATTCCTTCACACGCGAACTTCCCACGTAGCGTCTCTCGTCACCCGGGTGGTCGGGTGGCAGGCGGGCTCTGCTGATCTTGAAAGGGTTATGCCGACGGATGTGAGGGAGGCGAGTGGATGCTGTCCAGATGCCGACATTGTTATAAGAGCGGGTGCGACACGCCCACAGGGGCCTGAAGGAGCGACTGGGGCTAGAGGTTCCGTTAGTTCGCAGAAACTTAGTGAAAACACTTTCTGACGGGCAATCATCGAGACGTGGGATGACGTGTTCCAAGGCATTCTTGGCGGGCAAATTCCGGCGCTTTCTGCAAAATCATAACTGTGATTGGCTTGCTCAGGGGATAGCTCCGTGACGTAGTAAAGTCGGCGCAGAAATTGGCGCCAAGTATCTCCATTGGTGGAATAGTTGTGCTTCGGCAATAGAGTGGAGTTTTCCTGTTTTCGAGTCGCTGATTGGCACATTTAATGACGGCCACTGTCGTGGGGGCGGGAATGTTCTGTCTTCGGTTTGTACGGGTGCTCTTGGAGGAGTCGGCTCTCGCCTTTCGGTCGGAGTAGGTTACAAGACTGAGCTCTCGCTGCTCTGGACAGCCTGCCTTCCGTTGGCTGTCTAATGTACTTTCATTTAATTGTAACTGTTTGACGAAGTTGCACCGGCAAATCAGGGAATTTTGCTCTGTGACAATCAGAGCTCAGCAGCGCGCCTGTTCCCATCTTTTCTTAGGTGGTTCTGTCTTGGGTATTCATTGTCTGAGTTCTCACTACTGTAACAGCAATTAATGTTGGGTTGGCTGGTTGTTTCTCTTAAGATTTGAGTTCCAAGGAATTGGCTCCACATACCACTTGGTCATAAACGTCACAAGCTAGTTTACTTCACCTCTACAGCATTTACTTGCGTATCAAATTTAACGTAAATGTTTCATGTGTTATGTTTATTATTTTGAGTTTAGTCATAATAAATCAAATTGTTATTCTGTAGATCCGTAGAGCAACCCTTTCATTTCTCACCACGTTAATGAAACTTATTTATCAAAATAATTTCCATCAAATTAAATTATTGCAGGTGCGAAATTCTTTTCTACTCCACTTGCAGGGTATATTAGAGTCTTCGCGTTTCTTCTTAATTCATGTGCAACAGTAAAAGTCGGAGTTAGAAAAGGAGGGGGCTTAGAGCATCATTTCCATATGAAAATTCTAGATCAATTTGGTGGCAAACTGTCTCAATACTCATTCCTCTTTTGTCACCAAAAGTTTTGGCTTGAGAACACATTCGAGTTCTCTTAATAGAGAACACTCCCAGTCCTTGAATCAGTCTCTCTTCGTAGATAAGCCTTCATGCTCAGCATCTCCCTCTCGCTCCACTGTCAATATAGTGTGTAACGGCTGTGGGTGAAGGTACTTTTGTATATCTTTTTTTGTCTGCGTCGAACAGTCTCCCCACACTACTGTTTGTAGTAGGTTATCCGTGTTCCTATTTCTTTATTCATTATTAAACCTGCTCGAGCATTACCTCTATTTGATTTTGTTTTTATAAGCGTGTATTCACCTGACCAAAATCCCTGTTCCTCCTGCCGCCGAACTTTGTAATTCTCGCTATATCTAACTTTAACCAATCCATTTCCCTTTTTAAGTGTTCTAAACTACCGACACGATTAAGGGATCTTACGGCGAAACAAGCGCTGTATTAGTTGAGAGATACAGAGGCGAGCGAGTGTGCCGGGACTTACCCCAATTCACTGCTGCTAGCGCCACGTCACCATAACGCGTCTGTGCGAAGCACACAAGTGTTGCACCATTATTTAAGAATGGGATTAAAAATTAAAGTTGCTTTTACAAACTTAGTGAGTATGTGATTAAGCACATAAATGTTTAAACTGTCAAATCTCTGCTTGATCAGATGAATATTTTTCCCTAAATACGTCATTTTAAGAAAAAAATAAGTGGCGCTAAATAATAAACCTAGGAACCCAAACATTGGTCATAATGTGCAGATGAATGTCAAAATTAACTGGTACAAGTCTCAACTTGATTAAAGCAACATTTTTGTCAGAATCTAGGTTTTTTAAGGAAAATTGAATGCTCTAAATATTAGACTTAGAAATATGAAAATTTGTATGAAGCTTCAGTGTAGCATAAAAACTTTAATGATGTAACTCCACTGGGCTACCTGTACTAGTTTTCGAGTAACTTATTGAAAACTAAATTTGGAAAAAGCGTCCGTAATTGTAGTAGATTAAGTATCAGTTATATTAATGCTAGAAAGTTTTGGGTACAACACGTGATGACACCTATTAAATAATAGAGCTATACCAAGTTTCAAGGCCTGGATGTAAATAACAAGAAATACAAGTTTTCTTGAAGTTGTAGTTCAGATGTTTTGTTCTGTTAGTTCTGTCATAAAAATTCTAGACGGCAAAGTTTAAATACATGCACGCGAAAAAGTTTTCTTTGATTTTAACCAACTTAACTGCATTTATATAAAAATAAAGAAGATTCGAAATTGATCACTGACATTGTTATAAAATATTATGTGTCCTAGAAAGCGGCCGTTTAGAGGCTACTACAGTGGCCATAGAGCGGATAAACTCATATTCTCAGTACAAATAGGAAGTGAAATCACGAGGGCTTTACACCGTCCTGGATCGCTTAGATTTCGCAGAAGTAGCTATTTGTCTGCCTCCCGTAATGTTAACAAATCCGCATGGCAAGTGGTGACAATTATTTCCCACTGTTGTGGTGAGCAATTATTTTGATTGTCAGAAGTCAGGGTGAAAGACAATTTAATATGAAGTTACCGTAGAAGTCGTCTCTGAACTGCTCTTACTGTTCTTTAGGATAGAGAGATCTATTGTCAGTATTAACATAATGACTGTTACAATGCTGTGCGTGTCAAACTTTTCGAAATATATCTGTCAATTAGAACTCAGAATCTTCATTTATAAACATAGTCCTGATTCCGCTGAGTAAATAGAGAATAGGAACATTTCTTTCAGTGGGCTGGACTAGAACGTGGACTTGCAGACTGGTAACTGTGGTCAGTATGTTCTGCGTCGCTTCCTGGCTGCCCATGGAAATAGTTTCCAGGCTCTCCTGAAAGATGGCGAACAATATTTCCAATATTCCAATTTCCGACGATTTATGACTGATTAATATTCTTGTTATATATTCATGAATTATATTACTAGTGATAATTTTGATTATTATTTAACCTGCCGCCCCACAATCTGACATTTCACGCTCCGATGTGCAAAACGACAGTTTTTTTTTCTCCTGATAACGACGTCCTCCTGAATAGTATAGTCCCTCCTGGGGATCCAAATGGGCAACTATTTCACCTCTGGAATATTTTACCCAAGAGGATGCCATCATAATTTATCCAAACAGTAAAGCTGCATACCCTCGGGAAAAATTGCGACTGTAGTTTCCCCTTGCTGTCAGCTTTTAGCAGTACCAGCACAGCAATGCATTTTTGGTTCATGTTACAAGGTCAGTTTAATAAATCACCCAGACTGTTGCCCCTGCGAGTACTGAAAAGGCTACTACCCCTCTTCAGAAACCACACGTTTGTCTGGCCTCTCAACAGATTCTTTTCCATCGTGGCAGGACCTACGGTACAGCTTGTCTGTATCGCTGAGGCACAAAAGTCTCCCCACCAATGGCAAGGTCCATGGTTCATTGGGGGGGGGGGGGGGGGGGATGGTATGTCGAAGCATAGCTCCCGAATGTCTGGAGGAATTTAAAACAATGTTTGTGGTAACCCCCTTTTACACCGACGACGTTCTTCGCACCTTCGACAGCTGGTGGCATTTGAAATTGCTACAGCACACCTGAGAAATTATTCCTGTACTGTGTTTGTAAGTCGCCGCCAAACTTTCTTGTGATCTGAGCTCTGCCTATCGTATAGTTTGGTGCCCATATGCTTGGTGTTAAGGATAATTCACACTCACTGTCGATGGAACAGAAGGATCGTCACCATCAAATGGTGGTGAAATTATGAGGGTGCATCTTTCTTGCAAAAAGACGGGTTACGATAACAGCCTTAACGAGCGGGCAATGATAGTACAGCTCGTTAATGACCAAAGCAAAACTGGTAACGAATATTATTGACAAAACTCAGATGTTCCTACACTCCTGAGAAACAAAAGAATTGGTAACGAATCTTACCGTTTCAAAACATCAAACTTATTTGACCAAGAAAATATATACATACAAACACCCCAAACAATATTTACAAGGGAGTACGCAGTGCATTTTGACCTCATCCTTTGTGTCCTATTTTATTTATAAGTGCCCAACAACGCCCAAAACTATTTTCCTCCTTCAGCAGAGCTGATGTTTCCTACTGTTGAAACAATTTTCAATAATATTTGTTTTAATCTGTTTAAGTTATCATTTATGCAAAGGTAGGTCTTTTCTTTGTCCAGGTATTGTAAAATGTAACTGTTATTTTGCTTTCAGGTGCGAAGTCTCTCCTGTGAGAAGAATTAGCTGAAAATACCAAGTCCTCACTCAGACACATTGAGAGTCATCATGGAATCGTCAATTTAGAGAGAACGGAAAAGGGTGGACTGTACCAGTTCTGTTTGGACAGCCTGGATCGACTGCAGCAGTGGCGGTAGGTTACAGAAGTTATTTGAAGATGAAGAGTTTGGCCGATACAGACTACCGTTGTGATCTGCTTCAAACTGAGCGTCAGAGTGAAAACCAGAACAACAACAGCAACACAACACTTAGCACAATCAATTGACCACTGATGTGACGCACCCACTGGCGACGTGTTTGGCGACTGATTTACGCGCCGGGACGTGGCGGGCACCCTGCACGGATATAGGGTTACAAAAATAAAGTCGCTCGTGTAAAACAGGCTGTGAAGTATGTGACATGCAAAAATAAATAGAGGCAGAAAAGCTTCTGCCCACATATCTGCGCGGATTTAGAAAGCACTGTTCGTCCGAAACTCAACTCGCCCTTTTCTCATATGATATACTGCCAACTGTGGGTGAAGGGCAACAGGTAGATCGCATATTCCAAGATTTCCGGGACGTTCGACACGGTACTCTACTACAGGCTGTTAACGAAGGTCTGAGCACGCAGAAGAGGTTCCCAGATATGCGATGCCGCCTTAAGTGATAAAACCCAGCGCGTTGTCCTTGACAGCGAGTCTTCATCAGAAAGAAGAGTATGGTGAGGAGTACCCTGGGGAAGCGTCACAGGACAGCCGTTATTCTCTGTAGAGGCCTACATAAATGATCTGACTGACAGGGTGAACAGCAATTTGCTGCTGTTTGCTGATGACGCTACGGTCTACGTGAAGGTGTGATCGTTGGATGATTATAGGAGAATCCTGAATGAGCTAAACAAAGTTTATTGTTGGTGTAACGAATGGCAGCTTGCTCTAAATGTAGAAAAATATAAGTTAAAACAGATGAGTAGGAGAAACAATCTATAATCGCACGGTTTTTCGTGTGTCCTTGGGATGCATTATTAGTACTGGGCTGCTTGACACAGTAAGTCGTTTGAATATCTGGGTGTGGCGTTGCAAAGCGATATGAAACGGAACGAGCACGTCAATACGGTAGGAGGGAAGGCAACCGTCGATTTCGTTTTATTGGAAAAATTTTGGGAGCGTGTAGCGGATCTACAAATCAGGCAACGTGTAGAAACTAATGCGATCCATTCTTGAGTGCTGCTAGAGTGTTTGGGATCCCTACCAGGTAAGATTGAAGGAAGAAGCCGAAGCAATTCAGAGGTGTGATGCTAAATTTGTTACCGACACGTTCGATTACCACGCAACTATTACGGAGATGAAACTTAATGACAGATTAAAACAGTGTGCTGGACCGAGATTCCAACTTGGGACGTTTGATTTTCGCTGGAAAGCACAACTTACGATCTGTCTTCACAGGTTTATTCCCACCAGTGCCTCATATGAAATGAAAACATCCCGCAGGCTGTGTCTAACTCATGCCTCTGTAGTATCCTTTCTTCCAGGAGTGCAAGTCTTGCGACTTTCGCAGAAGAGCTTCTGTGAAATTTTGCAGGTAGGAGGTGAGGTACTGCTGGATTATAGTTTGTGATTCGCACTTGGTAGTGCACTTACCTGGGAAAAGTCAAAGGTCGCGAGTTCGAGGATCGGTGCGGCACACTCTTTTAATCGCCCAAAAATTTTCGCAACAGTGCACATTCCTCCGAAGAGTGACAATTTCAGTCTACCTGAACTCAAATAGAAAAGCCTGGAGAGAAGGTGAGGCTATTTTCGCGAGACACTATTGCTGAGATTTAGAGAACCGGCATCTGAGGCCGACTGCAAAACGATTCTTTTCACGTAAGGGCCCCAAAGATAAGAGAAATTAATGCTCGAACTGATGATTGTAGACATTCGTTTTGCCTTCGTTCAGTGTGCGAGTGGAACAGGAAAGGAAATGACTAATAATGCTACAAGGTACTCTCCACTATGCGCCATACTGTGACTTTCAGTGTGCGTGTGTAGTTGTAGATGAAGAATGGATGTAAGGGGATGAGTTAACATCAGTCGAAGTTGAAAGAGTATAAGGTTGGGATAACTAAGTAAGCGGACAACTTCTAGCAGTAAGCTAGTGTTTGATGTGTAACGTTGGGGGAGTCACTCTTACAGGAAACGTGAAGCTTCTTACACTGAAGCGCCAAAGAAACTGGTATAGACATGTGTTTTCTAATACAGAGATATGTAAGCAGGCAGAATACAACGCTGCGTTTCGTAACGTACTTGTTAGATCGGTTACTGCTGCTAGAATGGCAAGTTATAAGGATTCAAGTGCCAAAACGTGGTGTTATGGTCGGCACCGAGCGATGGAAAAAAGCATCTCCGAGGTAGCGATGAGATGGGGAATTTCCCGTACTACTGTTCCAAGAATATGAATATGAATTCATGAATATCATGAATCCGCTAATCATGAAACCTGCGACATCACTGCGGCCGGAAAAAGATTGTGTAAGAACGGGATCAACGACGACTGAAGATAATCATTCAATGTGACAGAAGTGCAACCCTTCCGCAGATTGCTGCAGATTTCAGTGCTGGGCCATCGGCAAGTGTCAACGTGCGAACCATTCAACGAAACATCATCGATATGAGCTTTCAGAGCCCAAGGCCCACTCTTTTACCTATGGTGACTGCACGACACAAAGCTTTACGCCTCGCCTGGGCCCATCAACACAGACGTTGGACTGTTGATGACTGGAAACACGTTACCTGGCGGGACGAGTCTAATTTCAAATTGTATGGAGCGGATGGACGTGTATGGGTATGGAGACAACCATGGACCCAGCATGTCAGCAGTGGGAGTGTTCAAGTTGGTGAAGGCTCTACAATGGTGTGGGACGCGTGCAGTTGGAGTGATATAGGATCCCTAATACGTCTAGATACAAGTCCGACAGGACAATGCGACACGCCACATGTCCAGAATTGCTACAGAGTGACTCCAGGAACATTCTTCTGAATTTAACCACTTCCGCTGGCCACCAAATTCCCCAGATATAAATATTATTGAGCATATCTGGGATGCCTTGCAAAGTGCTGTTCATAAGAGATCTCCAACCCTTCGCACTTTTACGGATTTATGGAAAGCACTACAGAGTTCATGGTGTCAGTTTCTTCCAGCACTACTTCAGACATTAGACGAGTCGTGCTGCAGCGCTTCTGCGTGCTTGCGGAGGCCCTAGACGCTATTAGGCAGGTGTACCAGTTTCTTTGACCCTTCAGTGTGTAACAGCTCGTAAGCTGCTCGGACACATCTCTGCTCTGAGGATCATTTCGGGCTGGGAGTAGTCACGTCTATCACACCGGCCTGGCACGGTCGGCTGTATCATACTGATGCAAGTTGCCTCCGAGACGCGGAATCCGACGCGGCAAGTGACTCAGCGTCTGGTTCTCACAAGAAGGGGGAGGGAAGGCTGGCTAGCGGAGCTGCTGAAGGAACATTGTCTGGCGTGGAGGCAGAGTACGTCGGCCGACGTTCTTCGACAGGAGCGTGTGTGCGTCCCGTAAAACTGTGCCTCAGCTGATGGCGTCGTCCTCTTGTCGGCAGCAGTATGTGTACGTGGTATTCCAGTGACCTGAAGACACCTGTCAACTATTGGCATAGCGGAGCTTTCAATTTTTCTCCGTCCAAATGCTGACCACATTGATTGTTAAATTTGGCCGTAGGTTTTTGCAGTGACATTTGTTCTTTCCAGATATGTGAACAATGTAATACGAGTACTGGAACTGAGGCATCACAAGCTGATGAACTCTTACTTAGGGACGCGCAGAACTATGTGGTATAAGATGAAAACAAAGTCATCTTTATGACTCTATGTTTCTCTTCTAAGGAGGACAAACTAGACTGGTTGGCCTTTGATTAGCACTTGGTTATTGTTGGTTCTCTATATGTATTGTACTCCTTTTTTGTGAAGTTCCTCTCTCAGTTGTAATATATTTCATCCGCAGGTATATCAGATGACGGAATATTTCAAATCATTACGCACATAAAGAAGGAGGAAAAAAAAGTTTTGTCTTATAGTAAAAGGAAGATTTCTTGAGAATCTTCGTCATTACAAGAGCTGAAGTAGGACTTTCTACTGAGCTTCTGATTCTCTTCAGTTGAAGTAGACATTATGATCGATAAATAATAGGCAATAGCCTAAAACTACAAATGAAAACTAGAAATAGTACTGCTACTAATAATAATACTAATAATAATTATAAATACGACCCATACCTGTCCCATCGCTAAGGTCTGATAGTGCAAGTGATGAGGACGTGGAAGGGAGAGGAGTAACAACTTCTTCTCGAAAATAATCGAACAAAAAGAACCCGAGTGATGGAACCCAATGATGTCCTCATGCTAGAATGACAGTGAAGGCCTCGACGATAGCGAAGGCGGAGAGAATTGATCTCAGAACGGCAGAACAAGAGGAAGCGGCGCCCCATCTAGTATATCACTGACGCCTATCCGTTGTAGAAATTTGGAACACTGTTGTTTTCGCGTATTATGACCTTCCTGCAGACTGGAAATCTCCGTTGCAGGAATCAGTAAGGATTATGCAGACAACTAGTGTGTGAAACCCAGCTCTCGCTGTTCTGCCACGGGAATCAGAAGAAGATTAATGCAACTTTAATTGACTTCCGGAAGGCATTTAATACAGTTGCGTTCTGCCACGTAATGAACGGTATACAACACTAGTTATTTCAGACAAGATTTTTGATGGGTTTTTGTAGCTTCTAGCAAATAAAGCACAACGTGTCATTCTTTACGGAGAGAAACCTTCAGGCGGAAAAACAGCTTTGGACGTGCCGCGAGGGAGTGTTGTAGGACGATTACTGTTCGAAATACACACAAATAACCTTGTGGATAACGTCGGACGTTCCTCGAGGCTGTTGGAGGCTGAAGATGTGTATACAGAAGTCGGAACACTAGAAAGCTATAGGGAAATGCAGCAAGGCGTGTAGAGAATCAATTCTTGCTGCAGAGATAGATAGTTGACCCTTGAGATATACAAATGTGTTGCATTTCTCATAAATAATCGGGAATCCCCATCACTGTATGATTAGACGATTATCGAAAATATGATTAGACGATTAGAGAAAGTCACATTCGTTAAATATCTTGGAGTATGCGCACGGAGCAATGCAAAATGTAAAAATCACGTAAAGCTAATCTTGGAAATGTAGCTGTAAGACTGACAACGTTTAGGAGAACAGTCAGGAAGTTTAGTCCACATGTGTTGGAAGTAGCTTTCAAGACCCTCTCTCAACCAATACTTGGATACTGCTCGTCAGTCAGTAAACCTTAGTCAAACTGGGAAGTTACCAACCTGGGGGTAATTATCCCGTGAAGATAATACTGAAAATTTCTGAGGAGTAAAAATAGGATTCCATTGTGTTTCGGTCAGGAAAGCAAATTATTTACGAAATAATGTTACTGTTATCACTATCCTGTAAGCCCTCAGCTAAGACAAAATTAATTATGAATGATTACATTTTTTTTCGGTCACTAGCATTAATGGATGACACAATGTGGTGGAGGTTACAGCTTGTAAAACGAATGTATGAACATCTTCCTCATCATGGAAGTAAAATTAAGACATGTATATGACATATGCTTAAGTATCTCATGAAATGCGTTCTCCGAGTTGTAGGTAACTCCAGCAATAGACCAGAAATGACTCTATTGTTGATTTTGTAAGAATAAACAAATTACCGGAACTTCAAGTGCTGATAGAAAACAGCGAATCTGAAATCATTATAGGTACGGAAAGCTGGCTGAAGCCAGAGATGAATTCTGTCGAATTTTTTACAAATTCACAGACGGTGTTTATAAAGGATAGATTGCATGCAAACGATGGTGGCGTGTTTGTCGCTGTTAGATGTAGTTTATCGTGTAGTGAAATAGAAGTGGATAGTTCCTGTGAATTATTATGGGTGGAGGTTATACTCAACAACCGAGCTAAGTTAATAATTGGCTCCTTTTACCGACCTCCCGACTCAGCAGCATTAGTGGCAGAACAACAGAGAAAATCTGGAATAATTTCACATAAATTTCCTCAGAATGTTGTAGTCTTCGGTGGAGATTTCAATTTACCAAATATAGACTGGGACACTCAGATGTTTAGGACGGGTGGTATGGACAGAGCATCGAGTGACATTATACTGAGTGCACTATCCGAAAATTACCTCGAGCAATTAAACACAGAACCGACTCGTGGAGATAACATCTTGGACCTACTGATAACAAACAGACTCGAACTTTTCGACTCTGTAAGCGCAGAACAGGGAATCAGTGACCATAAGGCCGTTGCAGCCTACCTGAATATGGAAGTAAATAGGAACATAAAAAAGGGAGTAAGGTTTATCTGTTTAGCAAAGGTAATACGAGGCAGATTTCAGACTACCTAACAGATCAAAACGAAAATTTCTCATCGGACACTGACAATGTAGAGTGTTTATGCAAAAAGTTCAAGGCAATCGTAAAATGCGTTTTAGTCAGGTACGTGCCGAGTAAAACTGTGAGGGACGGGAAAAACCCGCCGTGGTTCAACAACAAAGTTATGAAACTACTGCGAAAGCAAAGAGAGCCTCACTGCAAATTTAAATGAAGCCAAAACCTCTCAGACAAACAAAGCTAAACGATGTCAAAGTTAGCGTAAGGAGGGCTATGCATGAAGCGTTCAGTGAATTCGAAAGTAAAATTCTATGTACCGACTTGACAGAAAACCCTAGCAAGTTCTGGTCTTACCTTAAATCAGTTAGTGCCTATAAACAGCATATCCAGACACTCTGGGATGTTGGTGGCATTGAAACAGAGGATGACAAGCATAAAGCTGAAATACTAAACACCTTTTTCCAAAGCTGTTTCAAAGAGGAAGACCGCACTGCAGTTCCTTCTCTAAATCCTCGCACGAACGAAAAAATGGCAGTCATCGAAATAAGTGTCCAAGGAATGGAAAAGCAAGTGAAATCATTCAATAGAGGAAAGTCCACTGGACCTGACGGGATACCAATTCGATTCTACACAGAGTACGCGAAAGAACTTGCTCCCCTTCTAACAGCCGTGTACCGCATGTCTCTAGAGGAACGGAAGGTTCCAAATGATTGGAAAAGACCACAGGTAGTCCCAGTTTTCAAGAAGGGTCGTCGAGCAGATGCGCAAAACTATAGGCCTATATCTCTGACATCGATCTGTTGTAGAATTTTTGAACATGTTTTTTGCTCGCTTATCAGGTCATTTCTGGAAACACAGGATCTACTCTGTGGGTATCAACATGGCTTCCGGAAACAGCGATCGTGTGAGACCCAACTCGCTTTATTTGTTCATGAGACCTAGAAAATATTAGATACAGGCTACCAGGTAGATGTCATTTTCCTTTACTTCCGGAAGGCGTTCGATACAGTTCCGAACTGTCTCCTGATAAACAAAGTGAGAGCCTACGGAATATCAGACCAGCTGTGTGGCTGGATTGAAGAGTTTTTAGCAAACAGAACACAGCATGTTGTTCTCAATGGAGAGACGTCTACAGACGTTACAGTAACCTCTGGCGTGCCACAGGAGAGTGTTATGGGACCATTGCTTTTCACAATGTTTATAAATGACCTAGTAGATAGTGTCGGAAGTTCTATGCGGCTTTTCGCGAATGATGCTGTAGTATACAGAGAAGTTGCAGCATTAGAACATTGCAGCGAAATGCAGGAATATCTGCAGCGGATAGGCACTTGGTGCAGGGAGTGGCAACTGACCCTTAATATAGGCAAATGTAATGTATTGTGAATACATAGAAAGAAGGATCTTTTATTGTATGATTATATGATAGCGGAACAAACACTGGTAGCAGTTAATTCTGTAAAATATCTGGGAGTATGCCTACGGAACGATTTGAAGTGAAATGATCATATAAAATTAATTGTTGGTAAGGCAGGTGCAGGTTGAGATTCATTGGGAGAGTCCTTAGAAAATGTAGTCCATCAACAAAGGAGGTGGCTTCTTACAAAACACTCGTTCGACCTATACTTGAGTATTGCTCATCAGTGTGGGATCCGTACCAGGTCAGGTTGACAAAGGAGATAGAGAAGATCCAGAGAAGAGCGGCGCGTTTCGTCACAGGGTTATTTGGTAAGCGTGATAGCGTTACGGACATGTTTAGCAAACTCAACAAGTGGCAGCCTCTGCAAGAGAGGCGCTCTGCATCGCGGTGTAGCTCGCTGTTCAGGTTTCGAGAGGGTGCGTTTCTGGATGAGGTATCGAATATATTGCTTCCCCCTACTTATACCTCCCGAGGAGATCACGAATGTAAAATTAGAGAGATTCGAGAGCGCACGGAGGCTTTCCGGCAGTCGTTCTTCCCGCGAACCATACGCGACTGAAACAGGAAAGGGAGGTATGACAGTGGCACGTAAAGTGCCCTCCACCACACACCATTGGGTGGCTTGAGGAGTATAAATGTAGATATAGATGTGGATGTAGAAAGCGTCACGGAGATGTGTCGCCAGCTCCAGTGGTGGACACTGCGACGATGGTGTTGTGAATCAAGCGTACGTTCCCAGAGCAGTCAACCAATATATTGTTCCCTTCTACGTACATCAAGCAAAAAAACCGCAAAGGTAAAGGTAAATGGTGCACCAACAATCGTTCTGCTTGTGCATCGTTCGCTACTGTAAGAACAGGGGTAGGAAGCGGAAGTGGTAAACAAAGTACCGTGTGCAAACGCCCTGAAGTCACCTGCGGAGTGTAGTTGTAGATGCAGAATGTTATCCTCACAAAAGAATGTGAAACGTATTGCGATAACTTTAAATGGGAAAATCTGACAGATGCTACCTCATAACATCAACACAGGAAACCCACTTCATCACACAGGTGTGTACAAAATTGAACGTTTGGACTGTGACTGCTTCTACAAGGCCCGCCAGCTAGATCATCTGAGATTATCTTCAAACAACATATGGCACCGTTAAAAAGCAAAAAATACTACATGTCAGCAATAGTCACCCACCTGCATGAAGCAAAACACCATGTTAAAAACACAAGTATCAGCATACTACACATCCAACCTAAAGAACCAGACGTCTTTGAAATACTCCTAATATACAAACGCCAAACAAAACAACCTGAATCCATCTTAAATGACAAAAATGACAATATTTACAACAGTATCATTTCTATTTTTAGCGGCTGCCTATGTTATTAAATTTTGCAATGCGCACACACACAGACACACACACACACACACACACACACATACACATCTTAACATTTATCACAAATAGTTATGTTATGATGACATCCCCCAAATGTACACGGCATTGACCTCATTTACAAATATACCCTCACACTAACCGCTTGTACCCCATGTCAGCTTGAAACTATACGTACATCAACTAATGGTGCAAACTGTACATCCATCTGCATATTTGAAAGCATTAAGCAATGTATTACCCCAATCTTTAGGCAGTTATTACGTGTAACAGATATAATCTAAAGAACCCGTTGCTTTGTGAAGTTTGCTCTGATCCAATCACTCCTTCCACCCTCTCTCTCTCTCTCTCTCTCTCTCTCTCTCTCTCTCTCTCTCTCTCTTACTTTTCTTCCTCTCCAACAAAATTGTTATAAAATTGTTATTTATGCATAATTTTACTACTGTAGGCAACATAATTATTGTACTTAAACTTTGCAACATGTCACCTGATTACATAAATGAACGTGAAATATAAGCTATATAAACTTGAGAAAATTTGATTTATATACCACCCAAAATATTTATTCCAAGGCATCTATTAAACACCTCAAAGCAAAGATCTCCGAAGTCCCTTAATACTTATTCTGTAGTAATGTTGATATGATGTATATTCTTTGTACTTTGTGATTATGTATCTCTTCTGCTGTATGATCCTTGCACCTAATATTTTCCGGGCGCCATAGTTGTTTACGAAGTATGACAGTATGCCTGTAACGTGTTACGACAGTGAAAGGAGCCTGTCACCACTCCAGATTCTCTATTTTACTTATTTTATTTTTACAGTTAGATATACGTTTAGCTTTTTGTCAAAAGAAACACAAAACCAGGTACTGAAAGAACACAGACGCACACAGCATAGACAAATCAGATGTCAGAATTGCGCCAATGGTTTCAAAACTAGGGTGCTTTTTTGTTACGGCCCAGTTACCTGCATAACTGAATTCCTTATATACTGTTTCCGCCTTGTAGGCAATGTAAACGGTAAAGAGCAATAGGGTTGGTATCGAGCCTTGTGGTAACAGATTTTGCAGGAATTTCTGGCTAGTGATTTTGTTTCCCATGATGACAGGGAATAATCTGTTATCCATCATGTTAGTAATTTTGTAAAACAGTGTCAAGATGCCAGGTGTACTGCAGACGGCAAATTTCCATATGAACGTCATTATGTGCTGTTACGAAAATAAAATGAATCGAATGATGATGAAGAAGCTATGTAGAAAAATGTACGGACGAAATACAAGACTGCTGTCTTCGCTCGAGGCACAATCCTTTTGTAAAACATATCTAAACGTTCAAAAACTCATAGAAGCCCACTCGACTCACACAACGCCACATTACGCCGTCAGCCCTCGTGGAATAACGAGCGTAACCTCGCCACAGTGGCCACAAGCCGTTCTCCAGTGGGTCCGGACGGCCCTAAGTGAGTTATTTTGGCGGGGGCGGGCCAGGGCCGAGCCGAGCCTGCCGGCCGTAAATCGCCGCCCCCGCTGCCCCCGCCTCCGCCGCCGCTGTAATCTGGGGACGCGGCCGTCCGCCGCCGCCTGGTTCGTCACCGCCGCAACTGCATTAGGCTCGGTCGCCTCGCCTCGCACCGCCCTCTGCCCGCCGCAACACAAACACAACTCGATTACCGAGCCGGCACTCAAAACGCGCGCTGATTGTGAAATATGGCCGCCTCAATTGCGTCTAATTGAATGTCCGTCCGGGTCCGGGGAAGTCCCCGCGGTAATTCGATTGCCCACCCACTTCCACCCTCCTCTTCTCTTTCTCTTTCCTCTCCCCCTTTACTAGGTTAGTTAGCGAGCCGTAATCTTCCTTTCGCGAACGATCTCCACCGCCCCCCGGCGCAAAGCAGCTGGTAATGGAGTGAGGCGCGCAATTGTTTCATTGCGCGTAAGTAACGCCAGTGTCATGTACGGCTGGACGGTAGCGTGATAAACCGAGGGCAAACAAAACTAGGTTAAAACCTGGACTTCTCTCTGAATCTCCAGCGACACCACTGGCTCTTCAAAACTAGCTCTCTTTCGCAAGTCCCGTTGGATTTGTTATTTAGTAGATGCATTGCCTTTGATGGCATGGTCGTGATAGTATGTGTACAGGTCGTTCAGTCGTTCTTGTTACTACCTCGCGTTTATCTTGAAATTGTTTTCTTGTGTTAGTGAGACATAATTTTGTGGGCAGAATGCCAAGCAAGATGATCACATCAGCAGAGGTTGTTTGTGAAATGCTGACGGTGAATCTGTCCCCTATGCACTCCATGTATATAGCAAATAGGGATTGAGGGAGAGGCATCACGTGTTGACTGGTGGACGCCACCGAAGAGCGTCGGCTGCAAGCCACAAGCCTTCTCTGGCACCGGCGTCTGGTTAGCAGTCTATGAGGTATTTCTTTCCTAACAACTTTTTGGACTTACAACTAAATCAGAAAACTTACTTTCATGACGTTTCACCTCTCAACCCCGCAAACATTGGATGGCGGGCTTGGAAACCAAGCCGTACCTCGCGTAGGAAATAAACTCCCTGTTTTTTCGTGAGAAATTATTTTTAAATCAACGCCACCTAAAGACTCAATGTGGAAAAGTGTAATGAAGGACGGAGAAATGATGAAATGCGTTTGAACATCTTCTAAGGCGGTTCAATTGAACAGTAATTGAGTTCTCTATAAAAAGGCAGAGAAATTAGTCAAACATACCTACAATTAAGGTACCTGTGGAGAAACTTTGGGTAACTACAATTGTTTGAAGAAAGAAGGAAGTACAAAAAGTTTAGAGAAAGAAATACAGCAGTGGATGTCACTAAGGAATGAAATAAACAAGAAGTGCAAAAAAAAAAAAAAAGCTAAGGCGAAAAGGTTGCAGGATAAATCGAAACAGAAATGGTTGACGAAAGGCCTGATTCAGCATCTACAAAAGTTAAGACAACTTCAGGTGAAATTAAAATCAAAGGCGACAACATTAAGTGTGCAATGGGAATTCGACTTGTAAGTCGAGGCAGTGAACAAATAGGTAGCAAGACTTCTTCGAGGCGGAAATTGGTTTGATGATGTAATTGAGAAACCAATGTGAGTCGATATGGAAGACAAGCGGGATCTAGTGTGAGAGTTTAATAGAGATTTGGAGGACTTGTGATCAGGTAGGGCAGAAAGGATAAACAACATCCCTTTGGAATTTCTAAAATCATTGGGATGAAGTATCAACCAATTTACTATTGAAGTTGGTGTGTAGAATCTATGAGACTGGACACGCACCATAGACATTCGGAAAAATGTCGTCCATACAATTCCGAAGATAGTTAGAACAGATAACTGCGACAGTCATTGCATAATCAGCTTAAAAATTCATGCCTCCAAGTTGCTGAAAAGAATAATATAGAGAAGGATGGAAAAGAAAACTGAAAATCTGTTACATGCTGGTCAGCTTGGCTTTAGGAAAGGTAAAGACACTAGAGAGGTAGTTCTGGCGTTGCGCTTGATAATGGGTGCAAGACTTGGGAAAAATTAAGGCAAAGTCACAGGATTTTTCGACCTAGGAAAAGCATTCCACAATACAAATGGTGCAAGATGTTTGAAATTCTGACAAAAATAGAACTAAGCTATAGATAACGCCGGGTAAAACACAATATGTACATTGATCAGCCAGAACATTATGGCCACCGATCTACTATCGATATAAACCTGTCTAGGCGATAACAGCGTTATGGGGCGAGAAATTACTACTAGTCAGACACACGCACGCCGCATGTAGTATCAATGAGCGTGCTGTCCTTGTGTAGAATGGGGAAGGCGCTTGATCTATCTCAATCTGAGCGAGGGCAGATTGTGATGGTCTAGAGGCTCGGCACGAGCATTTTGGAAACGGCACAACTTGTAGGGTGTTCGAGGAATGCTGTAGTGAGTGTCTTCAACACGTGGCGGCACCAAGGTGAACCCACGTCCAGACGTCGTGGGGTTGCGTGGTCACCCCTCGTTGCAGATGTCGGAGTCGTAGGGTGGCCAGACTGGTAAAACATGACAGGCGGCCAACTGTGGCGGAACTGACATCTTACTTTAATGCTGGGCACAGTACAGGTGTGTATGAACACACAGTACACCGAACACTCCTTCGACACCCTTCCACTGCTGTCGACCCACGCAAGTGCCAATGTTAACACCACGACATCGTCAACTACGACTGAAACAGCCCGTTATCATCGGCACTGGACATTGACACCGTGGCAGATTGTTGCACAGTCTGATGAATCCCGATGCCTGCATCATGCCGATGGGAGGACACGAATCCGTCGTCTCCCAAGCGAACAGCTCCTTGACACCTGTACTGCGGGACAGAGACAAACTGCTGGCCGCTACATTATGCTCTGAGGAACGTGGGTCCATTTCAGCTCGTGCAAGACTTCATGATGGCAAAGGAGTATCGTACGATAGTTGGAGACCATGTACATGCCTTCATGACGGTCATATTTCCCGACAGCAGTGCCATTTTTCAACAAGATACTGCGCCAGGTCACGAGACCAGGAGTGTGATGGAGCGTTTCGAGGAAGACAGTGGCGAGCCCCAGTTGATGTGCTGGCCCTCCAACTCGCCAGATCTGAAACCGATCGAATACACTGGGATGTGACTGAACGTGGTGTCACAGCTCGTTGCCCACCTCCCCGGAATTTACGTGGATTAGGTGACTTGTGTGCGTGCAGATGCGGTGACAGCTCCCTCCAGCCACCTATCGAGGCCTCATTGTTCCATGGCACGACGCATAGCCGCTGTTATCCTTACTAAAGGTGGACATACAGGCTATTGGGCAGGTGGAAATAATGTTGTGGCTGATCAGTGTGTAAGAACCAAGATGAAACAATAAGACTGGGAGACCAAGAACGAAGTGCTCGGATTAAAAAAGGATGTACGACAGGGCTGCAGTCTATCGGCCCAACTGTTGAAACCGTACATTAAAGAAGCAAGGACAGAAATTAAAGATACATCCAAGAATGCAGTTAAAATTCAGGGTGAAAGGATCCAGCCATAAGATCACTGATGACATTTCTGTGATGAAGAATGAGAATACCTATTGAATGGGATCATGAGTCCAACCAGTACATAATATGGACTAACAGTAAAGCGAAGAAGATGAAAGTAATGATGAGTATCAGAAATAAGAACAGCGAGAAAGTTAATATCACAATTAGGGACCACGAAGCAAACGAAGTCAAGGAATTCCGCCTTGCTGGTAGCAAAAAAACACATGACGGACGAAGTGAGGAGGACATAGACTAGGAGAGACGAAGAGGGCCTTCTTGGCCAAGAGGTGTCTAGAAGTATCAAACACAGGTATTAATTTGAGGAAGAAGTATCTGAGAATTTACATTTGGAACTTAGCAGTGTATTTCAGTGAATTCAACGGTTGTAGTGTCAGCACTGCAGTAGAAATATCTCATTCTCAGATATTCATTTATATCGCCAACCTTTCTCCACGCAGACCAGCAAAATGTGTTTTCACTGTGCCACACATAAAGTTTGAAGGACAGCGAGAAAGACTGGTTCCATGCCTATGCGAGACCTGTTTACCGGACTCAAAAAAATGGTTCAAATGGCTCTGAGCACTATGGGAATCAACTGCCGTGGTCATCAGTCCCCTAGAAGTTAGAACTACTTAAACCTAACTTACCTAAGGACACCACACACATCCATGCCCGAGGCAGGATTCGAACCTGCGACCGTAGCAGTCGCACGGTTCCGGACTTCGCGCCTAGAACCGCGAGACCACCGCGGCCGGCTTACCGGACTCCGTTTGTAGTCATTGACAGTTTCGCGGCCGCTTCACGACGTGTGGCCTGGCATTGCCTGTTTCGAATTCTTTCGCCGACGGCTGTCTGAATGATAATCTGACATTTAGTCGGGATGGGTGGCTGACATTCTTAGATAATTATCTTCCATTGGTCGTGGTGGACTGAAATCGAGCTCTCGGCTGGAGCTTATAGTTCGAAAATACGGCGTGAAGCTAGTACCCACATCAGCCAAGAAAATCAGCGGTCAAAGGCGAACAGAAGCCACTCTCAGTATGAACGGTTTATCTAATAGTATGCACCGCTCAGAAGAACGATGCGGTTGCACAAGTGTCAACACTTCGGTCATGCATAAGAGGTAGATGAGGTACTGACGGAAGTAAAGATGTTATGGAAATCGTGATTCGTGCTTGGATAGCCAACTTGGTGAAGCACTTGCTCGCGAAAGGCAAAGGTCCCAGGTTCCAGTTTAGGTCTGGCCCAACTGCCGAGAAATTTCAGAGCAGCGAGCACTCCGCTACAGAGTGAAAATACACCCCGGAAAAATAAATCTGGTTTACCGGATGCACATTCGAACAACCGTCCTCCCGAATGCGAGTCCACTCTGCTAAAAGTCGCGTTACGTTACTCTGCTGCTGGTGTACGAGGGTGTCGACGATAGGTGAACGTCGTGAGCCGCCGAGGCGGGGAGCACTTCGTTCCGAGAAACCGGCCGGTCCGTAGGCGGGGTGAGATCAGCGCTATCGCGGTCCATCTGCTGGCGCAGCCAGATGGAGTCGTCCAGATTACGCGACTGGCCGCTGTACCGAACTGTCTGGCGTCACCAGTAAATTTACACTGAGCGGCCGTACGGGTCGCCACGGAGTGGGGGGTAGCTCTCGCCTCGTCACGGAGCGTTACTCACTTGCCAACAAACCATACCGCATCAGAGGGGCCACCTCCTGCTACTGGAACTCGTTCCGCATCAAGTGAAGGAAATAAAAAGGTGTTACGTGGTGAAAACCTGCTGATCTGGCACCTCCTCAGCTTATCTGGGTAACAACTCAGGCAGTGTCATGAAACAGAGTGACTCCACGCATACCTCAGTACTCCAAAATACACCTTCCGGTGTACTGCAGAGGTTGCTTGTAGTCACGCACTCAGCTTCCAAGCTTTCTTGTCCCATTCCCGAATCGTACGTGGGAAAAGCGACTGTCGGGAACCGCCCGTTAGAGCCCCGACTTCTCTTTTTTCCGCCGTTATCATTTCGCTAGTTGCATAGGCGCATCCCGTACGTGCTTGCTAGCACACAAACAGACTACGCCGCTTTGATTCATTGTCTAGAGGGCGAACACTGTTTCGCCTCAGTATTAAAAGCCAGGGCTTGGAAAGACGGGTCAGTCATATTGCACTGTCGGAGTCAGTCCGAGGTGAGAGATGTATTGTTTCTAATCACAACAGCTGCAGGAATTGTTGAAGGAAGAGTATGGAAGGACGAGTATTAGCTCGTAATTCTGTGTCCAACTTTTATGATCAGGCCTAATGTATGTAAGGAACCCGTCGATAGTGTTGGGTATCGATCACTTCATTTACAAAAATTGTAACTTCACATAATTCGAATTTTATGTTAGCAGTTACTTAGTTAACTATGATTTTCATTTGATATGAATTCAAAAATTTCTATAAAGTTACACTCTAAGATAAAATAACGACGTACCGCGAAGCAATTATCCGAATGGTACGGAAATCGCTAGATATTATGTGCATCTACAGACAAACAAAGGATTATAATTTCAGAAAAATTGGAGCTTCACAAAATGAGCAAGCCAATAATGTGTTGCTCCAACACTGGCCCTCATGCAAGCAGTTATTCGGCTTAGGAGTAGTTGGATGTCCTCCTGAGGGATATTGTGCCAGATTTTGTCCAATTGGCCCGTTAGATCATCAAATCCCAAGCTAGTTGAAGGGCCTTGCCCATAATGCTACAGACTTCCTAACCTGGGGAGATATCTGTGGACCTTGTTGACCAAAGTAAGATTTAGCAAGTGCGAAAGCAAGGTGTAGAGACTCTCGCTGTGTGCGGGTAGGCATTATCTTGCTGAAATGTTAAGCTCAGGATGGCTCACTATGAGGGGCAACGGGACGTAGAATACCGTCGACGTACCGCTGTGCTGTAAGGGTACTCACATGACAATCAAAGGAATATTCCTATGAAAGGAAGTGGCGTCACTGACCGTCAGTCCTGTTTGTCGGGCCGTATGGCGGGCGACACTCAGGTTGGTATCTCGCTGCTGTCTGGGAAGTCTCCAGACGTTGACCTACGAGCACCAACAAGCCCGTTTCCAGTGGTGCTAGGCACTGGAATCTCTTTGACTGGAGTAGAACTGTCTTCACCCCTTTGCAGTGGTGTCGGGCACATTCGGCCTGCAATCTCTTTGACTGGAAGATAATTGTTTTCGCTGGTCATCGGGGCTCAGTTCGAAGTGAGACTCATCACTGAAGACTTATTCCAGACATTGAGATTCCTGGCCGAAGACGTGTCTGTAGAAACTCCAGATAGCGGTGGGATGCCAATGTGACTATCGTCCGCCATAAGGCGCGACAACTAGGACTGATGGTCAGGGATGTCGTTTCTTTTCAAAGTAGGACTTCTTTGGTTCTCATATGCAGCTACCTTACAGGACAGCCTCACGTCGACGATACTGTATGCTCCACTTTGGACCAGAGGTAGACGAACACGCTATTGACTTGCTCAGTTTGTGAAGCTCTTTCTCTTGAATACATCATCCAATTTTTTTGAAATTCCAATTTGTTTGTCTGTCGACGTACATTACATCTAGGGATTTCCGTCCCATTCGGATAATTGCTTCGTCTTGCGTTGTTCCTTTTTTTGTCTTAAAGTGTATTTACAATAATCGTATTCAAAATTATGCAACATTTACGTAAAATTGTGTAAAGACAATTTAAATATTAGGGGGGCCGGAAAGTAATGTCGTTCGGCACATGTCGGTATTCATTTGTCCTTTGTCAGCTCACTGTGTACTTCGGAGTCATGCCAAAGATTAGAGTGACTTTTTTACTTGTAAATAATCAGCTCTCACATTTTTGCAGTTTGTGGTGAAATGGCCAACCAAATACCAGAAAAGGCAGATATCCGGGATCGTATGCTTTTCTTGTTTCGCGAGGGTAGTATCACAGTAGTAGCTACCAAAAACGTCTGTATTGTTTATTCCATTCCAGTAGACGTCCCCCCCCCCCCCAAAGTTCAAATCTGGTAATTTTAATCTTTCCAACTGGTTTCGATCAGGAAGTCCGTAGCGCCCTCCTTATTAATCGATTAATGCGATAGTATGACCGTGATTGCTTTTACCTAATGAACTCGGTTTTGGATGAGGCTTTCACTCCGAAGATAATTTGACCAGTTAATGAAAAGTATAGAACAAGACGTTCTAAAGAATAGTTTATTCTACTCCTACAATTAGGATTTTTTTCTATCACATCACTCACATGATATAAGCACGGATCAGAAAGTTGTACGACATGACTCAAAGACCCCACAACAAAACTGACTGAAATAATACAGAAATTTGTAAATACAGTAGCCAGTCCAATGGGGCGCTGGCTGTTCAATATCTGACCAATAAAGTGAGCGATGAATGCGTAACCGTTTGGCTGTACGTGCCTCAGAAGGTTGACACACGTTTCTGACACAATACTTACGAAATAACAATGATTAAGAAAGAAATTTCCTTAACTCCCAAATACCGCACATGTTGGTTTGGTAATAGGTATTTAAACTCTTCATTAAAAAGGTAAATGATTGACTGACTCTTTTGTTGTGACAGTAATTTACGCAACCTCAGATTAACGTTTATTTATGTGCACTAGATTCCTGGACCTGGCAAGCTAAGTCAAGGAATACATTGTAGTTACAATGAAAATTTACTGGCTCAAATAAACAACTGCTGACTTTCAACAGTTTGAAATACGAACCATGCTAGTACACAACAGCATTACTATAACAAACATAGATATGAAATATATGAACTTATTTTATTCTTTTCTTTGATTTGCAGTTGCCAGAATTGCTTTAGTTGTTTCAAATGGCTCTGAGCACTATGGGACTTAACAGCTTAGGTCATCAGTCTGCTAGAACTCAGAACTACTTAAACCTAACTAACCTAAGGACATCACACAACACCCAGCCAACACGAGGCAGAGAAAATCCCTGACCCCGCCGGGAATCGAACCCGGGAACCCGGGAGTGGGAAGCGAGAACGCTACCGCACGACCACGAGATGCGAGTAATTGCTTTAGTTTTCATTTACTTTGTCTTAACTGAATTATCAATAATTACTTTGTCTCTAAATATTTTTGAAGAACACTGATAACTTGTTGATGTTACATTATTACTTGCCGGCTGCGGTGGTCTCGCTGTTCTACGCGCGCAGTCCGGAACCGTGCGACTGCTTTGGTCGCAGGTTCGAATCCTGCCTCGGGCATGGATGTGTGTGATGTCCTTAGGTTAGTTAGGTTTAAGTAGTTCTTAGTTCTAGGGGACTGATGACCACAGCAGTTGAGTCCCATAGTGCTCAAAGCCATTTGAACCATTATTACTTACTTTCAATTATCATGTTAGCATTACAGCGAAACTGGCGATGATCCTCAGTATTTTTATTTAGCGACCTTAAACAACGACACTCCGTTATTCCACTACTGGAAAGGATTAGGAATCTAAGTAGGTGACAATGACCGACGATGATAACAAGATCAGGTACCTACATTTTTTTACGTAGAACACTTATTATTCACCGAGAATGCCATTGGGTAATTCCTCACCAAGTTTCTAACGCGAACGAAAATAAAACAGCCTTACAGTTCGCTGCAGATATTAAGCCGCCGTCTTCATTGTCGTCTACAATTCTCCCATTGCTCCATGTAATATAGCGGGCACGCCTTGATTCACAATGACCGATCGTGGGGCAGGATCTCGATGTTACTCGGGCCTCTTGCATCTGCCCACCCTCGTCATGCTCGTGGTGCCTCGCTAGTTATATAACTGCGCCTCACATAGGTCTGATAGCGCACGCCACTTGCTTGTGTTCGCTCTTCCGTCTCATAAACAAGTTGAAACGTCCCCTTAGAAAAATTAATGAATTACTGTGCTGATAAACCTCGTACGTTATTTGATTTTCAAACAGCTGAGCAGAACTGAACGTACTCAGACATTTCTCTCTTTACTTATTCTGATCAACACTAAACTGACACACAATATTTTTAGCGCAACGCAATCTGACTTTCAACAATCCCTACAAAAGAATGGCCCTGACTAACAATAACCTATAACTTTCATGAATCACTTACCTCACAAAAATCTTCGTTATTCGAACTACTGCAATGCAGCGTGCGCCACTACTGCCAGCTAAATAAAAGATTCAAACTACTGAAGGCACTAACTACTGATAGGCATAGTTAGCAAATGAAAGATTTTGATAGAGAACAAACAACGTATTTACCTTAATAATGTTCAAAGTCATATATAAGTTCATGATATCCAGTATTACAAATTTACTCTTTCTGATGGACACACGTCCAGATCGTCCGCTCTCAAAATTCTGTCATCTCTCTCCCCGCAATCACTACTGCTGGCTGCTCACCTCCAACTGCGCAACGCTACAATAGTGAATATTTCAACAATGCAAGCCAGCCACAGACTTCACACAGCACAGTCACTGACTTTCATGTAGAGCGCTACGTGGCGTTAAAAACATAAAAACCTAAACAGCCTACTTACAAAATCTCCTGCGTGCTCTTCTGCTCTGACGTCACACTCGGGTCCAGAGACAGCGCTCCCCCAAAAGTCATTACTCTCTGACGACGACACTGTATTACTTTTCCCAACTTTCCCTAACGGTACTAACCAAAAATAAAAACATCTTAATACAAAATAATTTATTCAAGCTACAGTACACGTGGCGCTTCTAATCAACACACAGTTTATAGAATAAAAGAAGGAGATCACATTTGCAATAAACATGATGGGAAAAAATGTTAGGTAGTACATCTGTATCATAATGTCACAAGATCAACAACTTTAAACAATGTTAAGGGCTGAAGCGGAAGCAAAACAGTGTCAGACAATCGAAGAATTGTCAAACACTATCAGCCAACCTTGGTCGACCATTTTAGCAGATTGGTAAAGACAAACACAGCTAACAGTCTACCACATGCAACGTACTGGTTTAGTAGCACAATATATAAGCCGTTTTTGATTTCTTGATCACTGGAGATGAAAATTTGCTCGTGTGTGACGCTAAAGGTAGTCGCTATCTCAGAATGAATCGCCACGAAATATAGCTAAGCCAGATTTCCACCCCAGAATGGCTATTTTGTTTGTTTAGGGGAATACATAATGTTGTTTATTTTGAACTGCTGAAACCTTAAGAAACTGTGAATGCGGACCGCTACTGTGGACAACTGTATGGGGTAAATGAATCTTCCACTGAAATGTGCCAAGCGGCGGTCAATAGAAAAGGCGTTAGTTTGCAACACGATAATGCAAGACCACACTGCGCAAGACACACCCTCGAAAAGTTAATGAATTAGGGCTGTAGGTATTGCCTCACCCACCATACTCGCTCGATGCTGCGCCATCGAATTTACATTTATTCCGAGCGCTGCAACATTTTCTAAATGGGAAAAATGTAAAAATGTGGACGATGTCCAAAATACCATCGCCAGGTATTTTGCTCAAAAATCAATTGATTCTTACCAATCCGGCTTAGAAAAATTGTACTATAACGAGGATGATTACATCTTGATTAAAACTAATAAGTTATTAAAAATTTATCTGTTTGAATTTAAAGTAAAATACGATATTACTTTCGGGTCTCACTAATACTTCCATCAACAGTTATCTAATTTCTTAGACGCGTTGCTATCAATATTTGTAGTATCTGGGTTCTTATATGCCACGATTGGTGGGAGGAGATGCTGGATTAGTGTGTTAATGGGGGTTGCTTGTAACAGAGACATGTTTAAACAGTTGTAACAGGGAGAAATTTTTGTGCAGTGGCAGGGGTTTTTATTTCTGCCAAAGTTGATTTATCATTCTTTGTTATAAAAATACGGAAGACAAAAAGCTATGGGAACTCTTGTTATTTACGAGCAGGAGATTACTTGATAATGCAAATTAAAGTTTGTAGGTAATTTCTTCGAACAGACAGAGCCTGTGGCAACAATCATACTTCGAAGAAGACGACGAAGAGAGAATAAAACAAACTAAGTACGAGATTTTATAATTTATCAGTGCGGGCAGGACTACTTTCAATTTTACAAAAAATGACAGACATCTGTAATGTTCATGGTCATTGGAAATACAGGGTGTTTCAAAATGAATATACGGATTTTAAGGCTTCTTAGCATTTATTACATTCAATTTAGAACTATAAATAATACTTAAAATGAAAGAGGAACTAAAACAGTTTTTCTTACAAATGTTCAGTGTGAGCACAATTCATCACACGTCGAGTCGATAGGGAGTTCTTCCCAAACCTTCACCAGTGTGTCTACAGTAACTGTCGCAAGAATGCTGCATCAAGCATAGCAGTTTCTACCTAGAATGGTAGAGAATTATGTCGACTGGCTATGTGTTACGGCTACAAACACTCTACAGAAGCCGCCCGCGGGGACTCATGACCACAGATGTTAAGTCCCATAGTGCTCAGAGCCATTTGAACCAATTTGAACTCCACAGGAGGCTAAGGCCCTACAGCACATCTCCCGGAGACTCGGTCAGTTGGCAACCAGCTGACTCTCACGCCTCTCTACTGCCCTGCTGTTGGAGGTGGTTACGCCCTCTCCTGCCTCCGACTTTTGAACTGAGTTTCTCCGTTACACTGACACATACAGCTGAAAGAGGTTTCCGAACATATCAGCATAGCAACTTTCCTTCTAGGATGGTAGCATATTACCTCCTGTAGCAAAACGTGACACTTCTTTTTTAAAAACCTGTATTTGTCCCCGTGGAACTTGAAATGTGGTGTTTTTATATGACTTTTTATCTGTTGTCTCGTCATTTATTTTTTTTTTTTTTGCTGTTGTTGGGATTACAGGCCTACGCTGCTAGGAATCAATTGGAAGTTCGGTGTGTAGACTGTGGTTAGTGTGGGTTCTCTAGACAAGTGGTCGTATCTCAGGATACTGCGAATGCAGTTAATTACTTGTTTTAGAGGAAAGACGGCTTCAACTTCGCCAGCCGTCAGAAAGCAAGACTTGCAACCCTTACTTACAGTGGGACCTTTCGTACAGGCCCACTGCAGTACTTATAGGATTTGAAGGTTAGTGCCCAGACGTAATTTCCTAAGGCACTACGGTGCACTAAGAAAAACTGTAAAAATAGCTTTGGAAGTTATTTAACCGCTGTTAATTAGAAAACATTTCGAACATTTTTAACGGAAACACCAGCAGCTGAGTCCCAAGCATATAAGTCTCGTAAATTGTTTTTTGCACCAAATTCTAATTCATTTTGAATCGTGAAATTCTACGCTTCTAGCAGCCTAATGAAAACTAAAACAAAAGTTTTGTAAAAAATTATCAATCAATATTTTTTTATTGGTGAACTGACCATTTAGGATCAAGCCAAAACTTCATTTTGTCCTCTTTGACTGAAATCTCTTACCTTCCAAATATTGCTTCATAGAGTAGCTATGCTATTACTTTTGTTATTCTGTCTGCGTTCTTTCGTCCTGAAACGGTTCCAAATTTTAAATTTTGTTTCGAAACATATCTCGTGGTGGTCTTCTCGTTCCAGAGGTTAAAAAATGTTTCCATGGTCCTTTTTTTTGTCCGTTCGTGTCCAAGAAATACGAGCTTCCTTTCCCACATGGTCTCCGACATCCTCTCCACACTCTGGTAGACTTGTGTGTTGCTCCGAAGTTTTCAGCCTGCCTCAATCTAGACTCCACCCATCATATTTTGTACGATTCTCCGACCTCCTTTCTAGTATCTCCGCCCCTAGATCGTAGTTCATCGAGAGGCATTCATTGGCGCACAGGCAGTCTGTTTCGACCACAGTATTATATTGTCTTAATTTGGCAATAAATATTTCATGCTTAAAATTTTCATTTGATAATAAATACGAGTGTTGAAATCAGATAAATATAAAGGAAAATTTACTACTTGCGAGATTCGTACCAGCAACTTCGCGATTAGATTTGTTCGCTGAACGCTCACCTACTGGTAGCCGTGTCAGATAATCGTAATAACTTATAATTATCAGCACTCGAAAATCTTCACACATTTAATTCCAATTTTTTCAGTATTTTTTTTTTTTTTTTTTTTTTGAGGGAGACGGGGGGGGGGAGGTGAGGAGGTTAGTGCATTGTACTGTTTTGACTTACTGATGTAAGTCGGTAAGTGCCTCTCGTTGTTTTAACAGTGTGGTTGTGCAGGGAACGAATCCTACTCAGCCAGTAAAAGATTCCTAGCAGATCCCCAGAACAACAGTTTACATAAGCGCTTGGACCCTGACCGCATACGTGAGTGAGACGAACTGAAGGAAAGTTTCCAAACATAAGCATTAGCGGAATGTACATCCTGACTGCCTTTTACTCCTTTCACTCCATCTTCAGCTGGATCTGATAAAGAGGACTTAACATATTTCCTCATGTTGTCAACAGATGAACATCCCAATCATCACCTGTGAACATTGACTGCTCTGAATATCTACAGGTTCAAACGGATAACATCCGCCATATTCACGAGGTGAGGCTTCCAAGCTGTGTCCTGGATGTTGTCAATCCCACTTACAGGTTTCTGGTCGATCCTGATCTTCTAAAACAGTGTTGTCCATGGCAAAACCCAAAACCCCATGAGTCTCTAAACTAACTATGAACCAGTTGCTGAATTTAATGATCAGAACGTAGCGAGGGTGACAGTATTAGAGAGAAGGGGTTTAAGATAGGAAATTTCACTCAAAACACCATGATAAAAATAGGCTTACAGCGTCTCTCTGCTGCTGAAAAGTCAGTTGAAAACCGGGTAAAGGGAGGAAGGCAGAAAACAAACAACGAGAAGAGAAACCTTGAAGGGAAAGAGGTCGCTGAGTACAAATCTGAGTCCTGAAGAGGTGACCTTTTTCACAGAATCTATGAAGGCAAAAATTGTGAAATTTTTTATACTTGTGTCTATACCCGTAAGTCCAATAAATATTATCTCAAGAGCAAATTTGGAAATTCTGAGTGTAAGCTGAGATATGGGGCAAAGTGCTTGGAGTTTTGTATGAATTTTATATTATACTGACAGAACTATAATTAAAATTGTTAAAATGGTCTTGTTCGATATATTCAAAAAACTCATGAGAAGAGCTTATTATATGCAAAGAGGTTAAAACAGAGAAAATTTTGTAGAAGTCTTTTGAATAGTTCCTGAAAAAAAGGTACATATATTATTTTTTGAAAACAAAATTTTTAAATTCCATAAAAAGAAGTTAAATGTGTACAATCAAAGGAACGTAACAGTGAATGTGTCAAGCAAGGTGTGATACAAAATTTCGTGGGCGTATCTTCAAAATTATGGAGCTGGAGCATTTTTTAAACAGTCTGTGTTTTTCGTAAACGTCCGCCCTTGAGGAATATCAGCTCCCTGCCATTCTGGGAGGCTGAGTGGCGGAGATCGGCCTCTCTGCAGACTGCGTGAGCAGGTGAGGTGGCCTGGCAGGAATTCCAGACAGCGCGGGGTCCAGGCAGCTAGGCCCGGCCAAGCCTGGAATGCTGGAATGCCGCCGCGGGATTCCTCCGCGGGTCTCGCCACTGTGGGGTGGGGGTGGAGGGGGGGGGGGGGGGGGTTCGAGGGTGCGGTCACGGAGGGCGCCACGCAATCATAACTTCCAGCTGAGGGGCGGTTCACAGGTCAGGCTGCAGCTTAAGCTCGGACTGTCTGTGCTTGCTGTGTCGTCACGATAACAACAGCGTGAAAGTGTGTGACGCTTTTAAAACTAGAAGAGACCGGGGCTGGTTGGCATAGATTTTTTTTATTTCTACCTTTTTTTTTGTACAATAGTTGTGCAGATTCTGATGACTGCAGCGAATATTGTAACTTTTAGACCAGAAAATAATGCACGATCTGTTAGTCAGATACGTGTTTAGGTTATTCCAAGAAACACTTTTCCTAAAAGCTTGCAACTATGCCAGCTAACCTCAACTACAGGATTAGGTGGCATACCCCTTGGGGTGAGTTGCTATAATATGCGATGTGGTTAAGGATACCTAGACAGAACACAGCAATTTTCGTGACAAACCATTTTCTTTTATTTTTAATTTATTAAAACTCCAGGTAACTTCCCCTTCAAAGAAAAAATATTTCAAAATCATTATAGCTACCTGTAATTATTCAGATAGAATTACCTCGTTGTTGTCAATCAATTAGTTACCCATAGTTACTTCAAATAGAATTACCTCAATGTTTTAAATCAATAACTGTTCAAACATAATTACATCAATGTTTTAAATCAGCCATGAATGTTAGACTTGGACCCTCATTATTTACTTTGATCGTATCAGACTCAGTCGTATTCATCTGGACATATCAGGTTTTCCCCATTTTTAACGATGGTGGACACGTGAATCTCGTTGTGATCAGTTTCGACAAGCCTCCGTATCCTGGTGGGCATGGTACGTCAAAAAACATAGTGATTTACTAGGTATTTAGCGTGATTAGGAAGACGTTGAGATGGGAAGGGGGGGAGGGGGTGGGATTCGTTGCTGCTTTTCTTTGATGTGACGTGCTGACATCTTTTTGAGGTTTTCAACCGTTCGTGGGTACTGCCGAATGACGTCCCTCGCCATCGTCTTGGCAGGAAGCTCAGGGTGTAAGCTCTTCGTCAAGGAGGGGTTCTTAAATTTCTAAACTATCAATGAGGACATTCTAATGTCTGATACACCGTCATCAGAATCCGCAGAACAAAGTGGAAATCGACGTTTGTTGGGAATTTTTTTCTTCTTCGACTTCTTGACCCTTGTTCATTGTACGTCGCTTTTTCTTCTTAGTGTCCATTTCATCTGCAATTCTACAAGTATCTTTCCTTAGACTGTCTTAGAATAGCAGTAAATCTTCTTTATTAGCAGCAGCTGGTCTGCTATGATTGGCCAGCTTTTGGAGAAAGTGCTAATTTCTTCTGGGGTGATGACTATTTCTTCATTTTTCACAAATATTTTTTTTCTTTTTTAATGAAAAGCATTGCAGGGGTTACTTGGCATAGGTGTGCAGCTATCTGGACACATATGACAACTGACCCCATACCTAAATATGGAAACTAGTCTCACGGGCGTATCAACAACAAAAGGAATACCACACAATCCCAAACATCACCAAAAAAAAAAAGATTATAATACGTACGTCGAACCACAGTTAAGAACTCTTTCGAAAACCGTCATCAGTAGCACCTGAATTAAATCTACAGGTTCACCACAACAACAAAATTTACGACGAAAAAATTTACTCAACGTTAAGAATAACTTTAAAACAAAAATTATTCCTTCGCGACGCTTTCAAGCAGACGGAAGTTACGTACACGCCCCAGTAGCGAGATGACAGCGCTCTAGCTGTATGGTGGGATGATATGTAATGTGCCAACTAGCTCCTTGTGCCAAATACCCCTAGTCTCGCCTAATGCAGTGTGTCAGATCGGGATCCGACATCAAGGCAAGGGAAAGACTGATACCATGTGTAAAGCAGTGGTAATATCACCTCAGCTGCTGTTAACAAATGCTTTAACTACCGCTACAGAATACGTGCCTTTCTTAAGAGGAGCTGAAATGATGTACGCTTATGCACTCATGGCAATTAAAATTATAAGACCAACAACGATAGCACATAACGAAATTTTACTGATAGCGAGTAAACTGTATAAAACAAGCTACTCGTCCACGCCTCGAAGGTGCAATGGATATCAACCGGCCGCCGCGTCTTCCTCTGCCACGAGCCTTCACGCGGATGCAGAATGGAGTGGATGTGGTCAGCACAGCGCTCTCCAGGCCTTTTTGCGGACTTCCCAGACCGTACGGCCTCTGCTTCTCAATCACTAGCCCCTCAACGAGCATCACTAGGATGTATTCGCGCCTTACGCCCACCCACTAAGAAAAATTCCTTGGCAGTACCGGGAATCGAACCAGGGTCCTCTGCATGGCAGTCAGCTACGCTGACCACTCCTCTACGTAGGCAAACGAGTAAAGAGTTTAGCAGGAAGACAACATTTTTAAATCTGAGAGTCAACATTGGCAGCAACAACGTCTCTAACTCGACTAAGCACCGGGTCTAGCTGAACTTCAATGACATACGACTAGCTCATCCCACGCAGCTGCAACTTTCTGCCACGGTTGATTAATGGTAGTCGCTGGTGAGTCCTGGCGTGGGTGTGTCTTGTGGTAGCTGAAAGGCAGACGTTTTCGGTTGTGAGAACGGGCTGACTGGGAAAAACAGCTATATAACCTCTGTATCGATGGAGGTCAGGACAGGACGGGCAACGTGCGGTCTTGTGTTATCTTGTTGGAAGATAGCTGCACTCACACCTCGAAGATACGAGACATCCACTTCTCTTTTCGAAATTACCGCCTAAACGAACCAGAGGTAAGCGCGTACACCGTGACATCCCATTCCTCACACCAGGTGTGAGGCCAGTACCACTTTCATTCTCCTCAGGGCCATCACAAGCGGGTACGTCCATTGTGGTGCTGTACCCAATGCCGGTATTCGTCTCAGTAGAAAATTTGGTGCCACACCCGTGTTCGCTGTTGGCGCACATGTCCCTTGCTGCTGCGCGAAGTGAAGCCGCAACAGTGGTCGCAGTGCTGAGGGTCTCATCCCCCTGCTGTTGTCGGTGTATTGGTTTGAAGAAAAGCAGCCCACTTCCTGACTCAAAGTACTTGGCGTGACTGTGTGATCGAGCTCAGCCAAGTGAACAACATGTCTGTCCTCTCGGACGGTATTCGTATTGGACTTTTGAGATCCATGATGACGTCAATTATGGGCCTCCTGAAACCATAGGTTTCGGATTCCCATGAGAGTTGTTGGATCTCGACAAAAGCGAGCAGCAGTGTGGTGGAACCATGAACAGCAGTCTCATTACGTTAGGAGTCTAACGCTGTCGCAATTCGGCACATGCTACTAGAAGTTTCCCTTCTTATACAAAGCGTAACACGATCTTCTTACATTCAACCAACATTTAAAAACGACTTCTGAATGAGAAACGTACTGTGTAATCTTTACTTACACAGGGTGCCCCAGGAGGAGTGGTCAATATCGCTGGATATGAAAGGAGTGATCATTCGAAGCAAAAAGTCTACTAAACCTGGACGCTAAAATGCATACTTTAAGAGCTATGACCGCTTTTTCAGCAGAAGAGATGTGTGTCACGGTGACGAAGATGAACAGGTGCTCATAGGTTTTAAGGTATGCATTTTAGAGACCCTTTCTACTAGATTTTTTTCTGGTTTTAGTCCACATTACCACCTTTCAATACACGGAAAGTAAAGAGCAGAAGAACTTTGTTTCACAGTATCGAAGATGAAGAAGTGCCAACAGCTCTTTAGGTAAGCATTTTACAGTCCATGTTTACTAGTATTTTTCCTTAGAATAATCGTTCCTGTAATATTTCTGAATATTGACCATTCCTCTTCGGATATTAATATACTTAATGTACAAGATGGTTATAATTAAACTTCGCAACTGAAGAAGGCTCACGTGAAAAACAAGTGATCGTAGTACAATGAAATTTCGTGGAAACATTTTTAAGGACATGCGGAAGAGAAATAATGATCAAAACACTGTAAGAAAAATCTTTTAAATTCCACATGAGAGGAAAACAATTTTTAATTGCCTACCATGGTCATGTCCAAGGCTACAACCGTAGCTCTATGTGACTACCATCTGCATCTACGACGGACTGGAACCGCAGTAGAGACGCCTTTCACAATTTTTCGCAGCACTTTTAGAGCGGTGGAAACGCCTATGTTCAGCTGTCGTAAGAAAGTTCGTGCACATGCACTGCTTGAAGGTAACAAAGTGCGCGCAGCATTTTCAGCCATGGCAACAGTACCTTCTTCAACAATCTGTGGTGCAATTAACCGTCGGCATTTCCCAGGAACAATTCTCAAATCGCCAGTTACTTTTAGATTTGCGACTCGTGTTCTTCAACCACTGTGCGAAAAGAGGACCTCTCCGTGTTGGATCTCTCCGTATTTCTTTAATGCGTCAATACTTGCGAAGGGCAGCAGCACTGTTGCTGTTGTTCTGATAAAACTGCTTTACTAGTAAAGCAATACTCACCTTGATCAAACCTATAGTGATCGTAACTGTAATGCACACCGATGCTTGTGTTTTAACTCCACATCGCTGTACCAGTACCGGCGCCTAAGGGCAAATCATGACACTAACTCCCCAAACAACGCAAATCCAGCAGCGCGCTGTCTGATAAATCATTCCTATAAATTTGGGAAAAGGCCCAAGTAGCGAAAGTTTAAGTATAGACAGCCTTTATATGGATCTACTCCCTACCTACAATGCACGGTTACGCACAAGTGTTTATCTCTCAGCCTGAAAGATCCGGGCAATCACAGAGGACGGGATTATTGGTAGTTGAGGGTTCCAATATTAGGCTCATTTTGTGGCCCCTTAGGAGCACGGCTTCCAAGGAGGGGAAGAAAGCCAATGTGCACTCCATTTGTATACCAGGTAGAGTCATTCCAGACGTGGAACGGGTCCTTCCGGATGCCATGGAGGGCACGGGGTGCAGCCAACTGCTGGTGGTGGCTCGCTTCGGTACCAATCACGTGTGTCGCTTTGGATCGGAAAAGATTCTTTCTGGTTTCGAGCGGCTAACGGAAGTGGTAAAGGCTACCAGCCTTGCTTGAAAGATGAAAGCAGAGCTGACCATTTGCAGCATAGTCGACAGGACCGATTGCGGACCTCTGGTACAGAGCCGAGTGGAGGGTCTGAATCAGAGGCTCAGACGGTTCTGCGACCGTGTAGGCTGCAGATTCCTCGACTTGTGCCATAGGGTGGCTGCGTTTCGGGTTACGCTGAATAGGTCAGGTGTCCACTATACTCAGGAGGCTGATGCGCGGGTAGCAGGCGCTGTGTGGCGTGGACTCGGCGGATTTTTAGGATAGAGCGTCTCGGGAAAACACAAAAAGGGCCTCTGTCACAAAGGGTGCAGGTCGAACACGGAAGAAAGGAGATACAGGAACCATCGGTATAACAGTTGTAAATTGTCGTAGCCGTGTTGAGAAAGTACCAGAGCTCCAAGCGCTAATAGAAAGCACTGATGCTCAAATCGTTATAGAAACTGGAAGCTTGCTAAACCCGGAGATAAGTTCGGACGAAATTTTTGAGAAGAACTCAACGGTGTTACGAAAAGATAGGCTAAACACAATTGGCGGCGGCATGTTTGTTTCTCTTAGAAGTAGTTTGTCTTGTTGCAAGGTGCCGAGGCTAGCAGTATATTTAACACTAAATTCTTCTAGAATCTTCATATAGAAGTGATGCTTTAATCGCCCCTCTTCTAACTCCAACTTTTGTTGTTCCACATGGATTAAGAAGAAACGCGAACTGACTGTAATCGACCCTGCAAGTGGAATACAAAAGTTTTTGGTACCTGCAATAATTTAATTTGATAGAAATTAATTTGATAAAGGACAGTTTCATTAACGTAGTGTGAAATGAAAGGGTTGCTCTACCGATCAACAGAATGAAAGTTCTGTCCAAAATAACAATTTGATTTATTATGACTAAACTCAAAATAATAAACAAAACACACGAAACATTTACAATACGTCAAATTGGATACTCAAATAAATGCTACGAAGGTGAAGTTGTCCATAAATTAGATTGTGACATTTATGGCCAAGTGGTATGTGGAGCCAATTCCTTCCAACTCAGATCTTAAGAGAAATACCCAGCCAACTCAACACTAATTGCTGCTACAGTAATGAGAAGTCAGACAATGAACACCCAAGACAGAACCACGTTAGAAAAGACGGGAACAGGCGCGCTCTGCTTAGCTCTGATTGTCACATA
This sequence comes from Schistocerca gregaria, assembly GCF_023897955.1. Taxonomy (NCBI): domain Eukaryota; kingdom Metazoa; phylum Arthropoda; class Insecta; order Orthoptera; family Acrididae; genus Schistocerca; species Schistocerca gregaria. The sequence goes on along the minus strand of NC_064921.1, from coordinate 796,335,602 downwards.
GCTAAATTCCCTAATCTGTCGCTGCTGCGGACATACATTACCAAGCTGTCTTCTTAACTGCAAGGACAAGATCTGGCATACCAGAGGCGATGGCTGGTTGCATCGACGTCCCGTCGTGGTGATGGTAATGTCGCGAGTATAGCCCGAAACAAATTATCTTTGTCTGGTTGTTTCAGACTGAAGACTTCCTAGCAACACAAAAGCGCCTCTGAGGGAGACGACGAAGGCTCGCTACACAATCACTGACGGTACAGTGACTGATTTTAGCAAGTAACACAGTAACTCCGATACAGCCAAATTTAGCCAAAACTGCTCAAGACAGACAACATAGGTCGCTTGTACGCAGAACACTCAATTGCCCGCCAAGATTGCCTGAGAACACAAGTCATTCCCACGCCTCGTCGGAAGTCCACTAGAAAGTGTTATCACTAAGTTTCTGCGAAGTAACGGAATCTCTATCCCCAGCCGCTCCTTCAGGCCCCTGTGGGCGTGTCGCCCCCACTCTTATGACAATGACGGCGTCTGGAAAGCATCCACTCGACTCCCTCACACCCGTCGGCATAACCCTTTCAAGATCAACACAACTCACCTGTCACCGTACCACCCGGGTGACGAGAGATGCTGCGTGTGAAGTCTGCGTGTGAAGCAATACCAACTTTTCACTACATGCAATTGTTGTTGTTGTGGTCTTCAGTCCTGAGACTGGTTTGATGCAGCTCTCCATGCTACTCTATCCTGTGCAAGCATCTTCATCTCCCAGTAACTACTGCAACCTACATCCTCCTGAATCTGCTTAGTGTTTTCACCTCTTGGTCTCCCTCTACGATTTTTACCCTCCACACTGCCCTACAATACTAAATTGGAGATCCCTTGATGCCTCAGAACATCTCGTACCAACCGATCCCTTCTTCTGGTCAAGTTGTGCCACAAACTTCTCTTCTTCCCAATCCTATTCAATACTTCCTCATTAGTTATGTGATCTACCCATTTAATCTTAAGCATTCTTCTGTAGCACCACATTTCGAAAGCTTCTATCCTCTTCATGTCCAAACTATTTATCGTCCATGTTTCACTTCCATACATGGCTACACTCCATACAAATACTTTCGGAAATGACTTCCTGACACTTAATCCTATACTCGATGTTAACAGATTTCTCTTCTTCAGAAACGCTTTCCTTGCCATTGCCAGTCTACATTTTATATTCTCTCTACTTCGACCATCATCAGTTATTTTGCTTCCCAAATAGCAAAACTCCTTTACTATTTTAAGTGTCTCATTTCCTAATCTAATTCCCTCAGCGTCATCCGACTTAATTCGACTACATTCCATTATCCTCGTTTTGCTTTTGTTGATGTTCATCTTATATCCTCCTATCAAGACGCTATCCATTCCATTCAACTGCTCTTCCAAGTCTTTTGCTATCTCTGACAGATTTACAATGTCATCGGCGAACCTCAAAGTTTTTATTTCTTCTCCATGGATTTTAATACCTACTCCGAATTTTTCTTTTGTTTCCTTTACTGCTTGCTCAATATACAGATTGAATAACATCGGGGAGAGGCTACAACCCTGTCTCACTCACTTCCCAACAACTGCTTCCCTTTCATGTCCCTCGACTCTTGTAACTGCCATCTGGTTTCTGTACAAATTGTAAATAGCCTTTCGCTCCCTGTATTTTATCCCTGCCACCTTTAGAATTTGAAAGAGGATATTCCATTCAACATTGTCAAAAGCTTTCTCTAAGTCTACAAATGCTAGAAACGTAGGTTTGCCTTTCCTTAATTTTGCTTCTAAGATAAGTCGTAAGGTCAGTATTTCCTCACATGTTCCAGTATTTCTACGGAATCCAAACTGCAATTAGAGAGGAAAATCGAAGTGTGCGTGGCCTCTTTGTTGCTATTAGAAGAAGTTTATCTTGTCGCGAAATTGAAGTAGATAGTTCCTGTAAGTTAGTATGGGCAGAGGTCATTCTTGGCAACCAGAATAAAATAATAATTGGATTATTTTACCGATCTCCCAAATCAGGTGATATATTTGCTAAAAGCTTCAAAGAAAATTTTAGCTTTATTCCAAACAGGTACCAGACTCATACAATTATAGTGGGTGGTGACTTTAATTTACCCGAGATATGTTGCCGAAAATGTATGATTAAATTCGGAGGTACACATGAAACAACATCCGAAATTCTCCTGTGCGTTTTCTCTGAAAATTATTTCAACCTCTTAGCTCATGACCCCAAGCGAATAGTAAACGGTTGTGAAAACACACTTGACCTCTCAGCAAAAAATAAACCTGAGTTAATAACGAGCATAAAAATGGAAGCAAGGATTAGTGAACACAGGGTTGTCACAGAGGCATTTCTCTCCTAAGTGTACTTTATAAAGTTCTGTCTTTAATAATACTTGAAAAACTTAAGACATTTACAAAAGATATTGTAGGAGAGTACCTGGCAGGCTTCTAGGAAGGAATATCAACCATCGATCAAATTTTCACCATGAGGCAAATCTGGAAAAAGTGCTGGGAATTCAACCATCGGTTTCTGGTGAGGTTCATGGACTTCTCAAATGCTTATGACAGTATCCACAGATTAAGTATGTACAAAATCCTGAGAGAGCTTGGTATTCCAATGAAGTAAATAAATATGGTGAACGTGTGCTCGGCGAAGACAAAAGCCAAAGTCAAATACCAAGGGGAGCTGTCCAAGAAATTCCACATCAGGACAGATGTGAGACAAGGTGATGTTATTTCACCACTGTTATTTAATCTGGTACTAGAGAAAGTAATCTGAGAAATGAAAAGAGAGAACAAAGGGGTGACGCTAAGTGGTAGGACAGATTTATTGGGTTATGGAGATGACATCGTAGTTCTAGCAGAATCAGAGGAAGAGATGGCAGAAACTGTAGAGGACCTGGCGCAAAATGCAAGTAAGAACAGATTACGGATTAATACGGAAAAGACTGACATTACTGGTAGAGGTATTACTAGCAGGAGTATGGAAAATTGCTAAAGTGGAAATTTTTAAATAACTTGGTACATGGTTCAACAGGCAAAATAACTTAAAACAGGAAATAAACCAACGTATTGCGAATGGATCTAAAACTTATTTCAGTGTAAAGAATCGGTCAGTTAAGACCAGACTTAAAGCATACAGTTCCGTGATAGTGCCAGTATTGTTGTATGGGACAGAAACCCTAAGCACAACAAAGTAGGATGAAGAAAACTTGTTGGTCTTCGAAAGCAATATTATGAGAAGGATCTTTGGGCCTGTCCAGGAAAGGAGCTCGTAGAGACGTAGAAAAAAACGAGAACTGTAAGAGCTGATGAGGCAACCGAACATCGTTCAAAAACTGAAAGCGCAGAGAATAATCTTAGCAGGCCACATTGTTCGGAGGCCAGACACCTCTCTGACAAAAGCCGTACTTAAGGGAAGACGTGACGGTACCTGTCCTATCGAAAGACCCAGAAAGCGCTGGGAGAATGAGCTATAGAAAGACCTTTGCCAGCTAGGAGTCCGTGACAACTGGCTCCAAAGTGCACAAGATCGCCATCTATGGAGGAGCATTGTGAGGTCGGCGCATGATCTACAGGGTCCTCGATCGCCGATTTGATGATGATTGATGATGAGGTTTGTCATACCGAGATGGAATATTGTAACGCCAAAATCCTCCAAAAATAAACGAAAAAATATCTAATAAAAAAAGGAGATAAAAATTCACTTGGTGCCTTCGCGAGAGCCAATCTCCACCCCTTAAAAATTAACAATGTAACTGTAGACCAGATGTGGCTTAAATTCAGAGAAATAGTGTCGGCAGAAATTGAGAGATCTGTACCAAATAAATTAACAAACTACAGAGCTAATCCATAGTACACAAAATGTTAAATCATGCCAAATTTAAACTAATCCAAAATCTCTGAGATTGCCGATCTTTTACAGAAACTCGAAATTTAGCGCGTACTTCAATGCGAGATGCTTATACTAGTTTCCACAACGAAACTTGATCTCTAAACCTGGCAGAAAATCCAAAGAGATTCTGGTCGTATGTAAAGTGTGTAAGCAGCAAGACACAATCCATGCTGTCTCTGCACGACAGCGATAGAAATACTATCGGTGACAGTGCTGCCAAAGCAGAATTACTTAACGCAGCCTTCCGAAATTTCTTCACCAAAGAAGACGAAGTAAATATTTCAGAATTCGAATCAAGAACAGTTGCCAACATGAGGAACTTAGAAATAGATGCCCTCGGAGCAGTGCAGCAATTTCAATCACTTAATAAAAGCAAGTCTTCCGGTAAAGCCTGATACTAAGTGAGTTCCTTTCAGAGTACGCTGATGCAATAGTTCAATACCGAATTATTATAAACAACCGCTCGCTCGAAGAGAGATCCATGTCCAAAGACTAGAAAGTTGCACAGGTCTCACCAGTATTCAAGAAAGACAGCAGAAGTAATCCACTAAAAAACGGACCCATATCATTAACATCGATGTGCAGCAGGATTTTGGAGCATATATTACGTTAGAACATTATGGATTACCTTGCAAAGAACAGTCTAATGACAGATAGTCAACACGGATCTAGAAAACAAGATTTTTGTGAAACACAACTAGCTCTTTACACACGCGAAGTTGAGGCGTGGTGCCTTATATCGCTCCTGTGTAGAGCCTGTGTATCGGGAGAATGACTCAGTGAGTCCACAGTGACAGATGGTGTGAAGTGGGTTCAGTCGAGTACGTATATCTCATTTTCATCTGCCATAGTCCAGTAGTGCACAGACATTCAAGGAACAGGTCAAGAGAAAGCTCTTGTGAATTGTTCTGTATATTTCTTGAGGGCTTTTTTGTTTATTTATCTTCGTACAGTTTTGTATATGCTTTTAGTAGTGTGAATGATGCGTGAATGTGGTATAAAGTAAATATGCAGATCATTGTTCTCCTGATGAACGCTGTACGAACTAGTGCAAGAAAGTTTTAAGACAACGTGAATGCAGATGCCCGGGAATTTTGTATCATAATATATTAAGTAAGTTTATGGTAAGAGAAAAGCTAATTCGAGTGCAAATGAAAATAGTTAGTGGCATAAAGTATAAGCAAATTATCAGAATGATAAATATTTATTATGGGAAAAAGTACAGTTCTAAATGTGCTCTTTGTTGATTGGTTAGTCATGAAAAGCGCGGACTAACGCGGGAGAATCATGTTTCTCTATTGGCCTTAAAGAAAACCGACCAATCAGAACGAAGTATTCTTCACGCGTCATTTGTCTTGGAGATAGAGAATGCTTACAGCAGTCTAAAAATAGTCAGAGCCCAGTCTTCCAATGGTACGGTCGTGTGTAGTATGAGCTCCGAAGGAAGTTACAATTTCCCGGTTTTAGTTGTGCTACATGACTGTAAAGTGTTTTAAAGTGAAGGCATATTTATTCAGGTGTTTTTCTAGAAAGCACGGATTTTTAAGTAATTTTGTGTATGAGAAAAAAATAGTAATTCCGAGTGGCATATTGAGCAGATCGGTGACTAAAAACTTGAATGCATTAGACACCGATAAACTTAATAGTACGGGGAGCATTTTCATTTAAGAACAATCCGTGCTTAATAGCTGTTCAGATTTCGGGAAATACATTACCATAAACTTGCTAACGTGAATGAAAGGGTTTGTGCATTACTGTGTTAAGAGCAGCAAGGGCTTGGCAGTGAATGTGTACATTATCAAGGTTCAGAATACACCGAAGTTTTTCCAGTATTAGCACCTTTCATCTTCTGCAACGAGTTCACAGGTAGGTGCAGGTAATGGACGAAAGAAACCGCGCCACCGCAAAGTGTTGAGTACTATTGACAAGGGATTTCTAGATTTACAGAAGGCTTTTGATACTGTACTATACGAACGAGTTGTAGTGAAATTGCTTGCTTATCGAATATAGTGTCACTTATGTGGCTGAATTCGTTATTTCCTGTCAGAGAGGTCAGAGTTCGTACTAGTTGACGGAAAGTCATCAAGTAAAACAGAAGTGATTTCTGGCGTTCTCAGGGTATTGTTATAGGCTCTCTGCTGTTCCTTATCAATATAAACGATTTAGGAGGCAATCTGAGCAGTCGTCTTAGGTTGTTTGCAGGTGATGCTTTCGTTTACCGTCTAGTAAACTCATTAGAAGATTAAAACAATGTTGCAAACGATTTTGAAAAATACCTGAATGAGGATCAAGTAGGTAAAAAGACGAGGGCTAGTAGAAATCCTTAGGTAACAGAAGAAATATTGAATTTAATTGATGAAAAGAGAAAATATAAAAATGCAGTAAATGAAGCAGTCAAAAAGGAATACAAACGTCTCAAAAATGAGATCGACAGGAAGTGCAAAATGGCTAAGCAGGGATGGCTAGAGGACAAATGTTAGGATGTAGAGGCTTATCTCACTAGGGGTAAGATAGATACTGCCTACAGGAAAATTAAAGAGACCTTTGGAGAAAAGAGAACCACTTGTACGGATATCAAGAGCTCAGGAGGAAACCCAGTTCTAAGCAAAGCAGAAAGGTGGAAGGAGTCTATACAGGGTCTATAAAAGGGTGATGTACTTGAGGGCAATATTTTGGAAATGGAAGAGTATGTAGATGAAGATGAAATGGGAGATAGGAATCTGCGTGAAGATTTTGACAGAGCACTGAAAGACCTAAGTCGAAACAAGGCCCTGGAAGTAGACAACATTCCATTAGAACTACTGACAGCCTTTGGAGAGCCAGTCCTGACAAAACTCTACCATCTGATGAGCAAGATGTGTGAGACAGGTGAAATACCCTCAGACTTCAAGAAGAATATAATAATTCCAATTCCAAAGAAGCAGGTGTTGACAGATGTGAAAATTACTGAATTATAAGTTTCATAAGTCACAGCTGCAAAATAGCAATTCTGTCAGAGACAGCAAAGGACTTGGAAGAACAGTTGAACGGCATGGACAGTGTCTTGAAAGGAGGATATAAGATGAACATCAACAAAAGCAAAACGAGGGTTATGGAATGTAGTCAGATTACGTCGGGTGGTGCTGTGGGAATTAGATTAGATTAGGACACTTAAATAGTAGAGGAGTTTTGCTATTTGGGGAGCAAAATAACTGATGACGGTCGAAGTAGAGAGGATATAAAATGTAGACTGGCAATGGCAAGGAAAGCGTTTCTGAAGAAGAGAAATTTGTTAACATCGAGTATTGATTTAGGTGTCTGGAAGTCGTTTCTGAAAGTATTTGTATGGAGTGTAGCCATGTATGGAAGTGAAACATTAAGATAAGTAGTTTGGACAAGAAGAGAATAGAAGCTTTCGAAATGTGGTGCTACAGAAAAATGCTGAGTATTAGATGGATAGATCATATAAGTAATGAGGAGGAATTAAATAGAATTGGGGAAAAGAGGAGTTTGTGGCACAACTTGACTAGAAGAAGGGATCGGTTGGTAGGACATGTTCTGAGGCATCAAGGGATCACCAATTTAGTATTGGAGGGCAGCGTGGAGGGTAAAAATCGTACAGGGAGACCAAGAGATGAATACACTAAGCAGATTCAGTAGGATGTAGGCTGCAGTAGGTACTGGGAGATGAAGCAGCTTGCACAGGACAGAGTAGCATGGAGAGTTGCATCAAACCAGTCTCAGGACTGAAGACCACAACAGCAACAACAGCAACAGCTGAATGGTGCGAAAATTGGCATATTGCCCTAAATAATGAAAGGTGTGACTCATCTACCCGAGTGTTAAAAGGAATCTGTTAAACTTCGATTACACGATAAATCAGTATACTCCAAAAAGGTCATAAATTGAAATAAATATCTAGGAATTACAATTATCAATAATTGAAATTGAAGGAACAGATAGAAAATGTTGTGGGGAAGGCAAACCAAATACTGCGTTTTATAGGCAGAATACTTGGAAAATATAGCAGATCCACTTAAGAGACTACCTACAATACCATTGTTCGTCCCCGTTTGAAGTACTGCTGCGCGGTCTGGGATCTTTACCAGATAGGATTAACGAAATACATCGATGAAGTTCAACGCAGAAGAGCAATTTTATATTATCTCGAAATAGGGGAGAGAGTGTCACTGACATGATACAGGAGGTGAGGTGGACATAATTAAAACAAAGGCGTTTTTTGTTGCGGCAGAATCTTAAATCACCAACTTTCTACTCCGAGTGCGAAAATATTTTGTGGACGCCGACCTACACAGGGAGAAACGATCATCATAATAAAATAAAGGAAATCAGAGTTCGCACAGAAAGATATAGGTGTTCGTTACTTCCGCCCGCAGTTCGACATTGGAATAATAGAGAATTATTGTGAATGTGGTTCGATGAATCTTCTGCCAGGCTCTTACGTGTGATTGCAGAGTATCTATGTAGATGAAGATGTACACAGCCAATCATGAAGTACGTTTCCTTTCATTTGATCTTTGTTGCATGTAGCCTAAATGACAGTCCAGTTTTAATTATTAAAACCTGTGGCGGCACTGTGTGGACTTGCATAACATTGTGTAGTACCAGCTGAGTTTTTAGACACATCTCGCGCTCCAGCCCAAAAATTCCGTCTTCTACTCAGTTGGAAGTAATAAAAACGTATATCCCATAACCATCGAATATTCAGCTTGGCAGATTGTAACGCAAGGGGACAGCGCATGATAAATTTTTCGCATACTAAATTTTGTGGCCATAATGTGTCGGCGGTGTAGTTCTGTCGTATATACCATTTATTATTTTATTAATGTTGTCATATAATTAAATGTCAAACTACTTAGTCAAACGAAATAATTAAAAACTAATATTGTGATTATGATGTAGTGAAAGCGCTGGTTTAGTCAGAGAAGTTTGCTACTGTACAGAGCCAAAGAACGCGTTTGAAATGTGTATTGTCGCTGGCCACTTAAGCACTGAGTCGGAGTCGGCGTAGAGTTGATGTCGACGGATGGTCTAGAGCAGACACAGTGAGCGGGAATGTAAGGAACTGCAAGAATTTTAATACATGGCCAGGCATATTATGTTGTTATGAATGGGCACAGTACATTGTCGTTAAGAGGAATTACTATTCAAGAAGAAAATCTTGGGCTCAAACTTGTTATATAGAACTTTGAGAAAGGAGAGCCAGTTGATGAACATTGTCAACGAACAATGCTTTACATCGCACCAGCAGCAACTCATAAAAGTAAGATCCGACCAGTTTCACCTTTGGATTGTACAAGCCTGAATAACAGAATGTTAAGTGCAGGGACTGTTATGTGTAAATGAACTTATCTCAGTCGTTTACCTAACAGGATCCTGTTCTATTACCACTACTGACTCCGAGAATACCATCAGTGAAACAATAGTAAAATATTGAAAGTGATGAGCTTATTTACTTTCGGTAACTAAGACAAAGCAGTGCAATTTACAAAACAGAGAAGAATGAAAAACTGTCATTTAACACCATTGAACTTTGTTGCATGGTAGAACAACTAGTTAAAGAATAATCACTAACATAAAAGAATAAAAGCATAATTTAAACGAATATTGCCAAAATATTATTTCAGACTAACACATTTCGTGCTTTTTGTGTGTAGTTCAAGCTCCGCTCACATTTGGAAATTGTGGTGTAAAATTACTCATATTTCGCTAAATGAAAAATTACGGACGCTCTAGAAATAACTTACTGCAATAGGAAATAAGTATTTATGAGCATCGCATTTCTGAAATCAGTAACAATTAGCTTTACAGTGAGTAACGCTAAACTAGTCGTTACGCGAACTGTTTTGCAACCAATTAACTTTTACGTGCGTGATAACAAACTTCGCAGCAGTTTGAAATATTGTCAAGGTCTGTTGAAAATCTGCGCTGCTTTTCTTCGGTAGTATTTCATTATAGATAACTGCATTATTTGCAATAAGTCTGAGATTATTATTAATATTGGCTGCAAGGTCGTTAATATTCACAGTGAGCAGAGAGGGTCCCAACACTCTTCCCTGGAACACACCTGAAATTTCTTCTACATGTGTGGATGACCGTCCAAGGGAACACACGGTGTCCTCCGCACCAAACACATCCCTGATGCAGTCATCACTCTAAGACTCTCTCATCGAAACTGGCCGTAGTAATAAACCATTGTGCAACTGCTTTTAATTAAAAGCTAACAATGATGTCCACTTAGCGCCCACTAGGTTGTCTGAGTTCATAAATTCTACAGAACATAGTTACTGATGGACATAACAACGTGTATGGACTAAAGCGCGAAGGCGCGCTTTTGTGTGTAGAATGTGTGTGTGTGTGTGTGTGTGTGTGTGTGTGTATGTATGGGAGCACGCACGTATGCCGTCTGAGTGTGTGTGTTAGGGGGTGAGCTTGCAGTCAGGGAAGAGGGTGAATCGAGGAAAACAGAGGGGAGACTGGACCGCTTTTACTACCCCTCGAGAGTTCGTTGAGTGCATTTGTGGTGGTAATGACAGGCTGTCATCATTATGACGAGCGGACTGCAGCCGCAGCAGCCTGCCGTGACCGTCGGGGGTCATGATAGCGTAACATTTTGATAGCCTAACGTTTTGATAGCCCAGCGCCCACTTTCCCTAACGTACGTCAATAATACTACTGCATGAAAGCTGTTAATACAGGGTGTTACACGGTTGCTATTACAGACATCTATGGATGCAGAGGGGATTCAGTGGATAAAGTTTAAATAAGCGAATGTACCGCCTGGATCCAAAATAATTTTGATGATCAGATCAGTTTCAAATTTCTCGCTTCACGGTACGCATACGGCGGAGACGGTGTGCCCTGCAGGAGACCATGACACTGCTAATGTTTCGGTGCTCGTCGGCGGGATCTCTTATTATGTGACGAAGGACGTCCTATTTAGTCAGCCCTTCTACATCTACAGGGTGTTTCAGTAAGAGCGAGCAAAAATTTAACAGGACATAGCGGATGCTCCACTGAACAATTTGGGGTAGGGAACCTGGGGTCGCAAAAGCTATATTACAGGAGATAATAGGAATAAAATCACATTACTGTGTACTGTTTTATTTACATTACATTAAGTTCATTGCAAATACAGGTACCATGACACAATGAAAGTACCATTTGTATTGTATCTTGCAAAATGTGCTGAAACTGACGGCCATCAATCTCAAAGCAAGCATAACATCTGCGAACAAGATTCTGACGCACATTGACAAATATCCCTGGTATGCTTCGAATCACATTGCAAGCAGCTGCGATTCTGAAAATTCTTTGTTTCCTTGCATGAAATGAAGAATGTACTTGTTCGCATGATAGTTGTAAATAAGCTGGATAACGGTAGTGCTAGACAACGAGATAGACAAGTTTAGTTCCAAACCTCCTAAAACTGGCTTCTTCGACCCCACGTCCAGTACCTCAAATTGTTCTGTAGAGCATCTTTTATGTCGTGTTTCATTTGTGCACTGCAATTCACAATTAACTGCCCGGCGGAATTTCCATGGAATCACGTTCAAGCTATTTCTCTATCGTTCCATTGTCGAACAGCGCGCGGGAAAAGCGGTCACTTAAATACTTCCGTGCGAGCTTTGCTTTCTCTTATTTTATTATTATGATCGTTACTCGCTATATAAGTGAGCGTAAATAAAATGTTTTCACATTCTGAAGGCACAGTCGGCGACTAAAACTTCGTGAGACGATGCTGATGCAACGAAAATCGCCTATCCTTTAATGATTGTCATCACAATTCACGTATCATATTTGTGGCACTCTCCCCTATTTCGCGATAATACAAAACGAGCTGCCCTTATTTGAACTTTTTCGATGGCCTCCGTCAACACTATCTGATGCAGACCCTACACCACCCAGTAATGATGCAGAAGACTGCGGGCAAGCGCAGTATACGCAGTCTTTTTAGAAAACCTGTTGCATTTCCTGAGTGTTCTGCCAATAACTGACACTTTGGTTTTCTTTTTGGACGACATTATCTGTGTGATAGTTCGAATTTAAGTTATTCGTCATTGTAATCCCTAAGTATTTAGTAGAATTAGCAGCCATTAGATTTTATTGTGTAACCGAAATTTAGCGGGCTCCTTTAGTCCTCATGTGGATGACTTGACACTTTTCATTATTTAGAGTCAACAGCCACTTTTCACCCCATACAAATTGTCTAAATCGTTTTGTAGTTGGTTTTGATCACCTGATTACTTAATAAGACCTTAAATGACAGCATTACCGGAAAACAATCTAAGAAGTCTGTTCAGATTGTCACCTAGATCGTCTATGAGGGTCGTGAACACAAGAGTGTCTATATCACTTCCTTCGGGAACACCAGAACGTCTCCTATTTGCGAACGTAACTGTTCTACTCATCTGTTGTTGTAGTCGGACGAAAATGGTAAGTCACGTCATAATTACGACATGAAGTGACGACGGTCTGCTGTTCACAGTCTGTATGTGTTTCGTGAAGTAAGAGATTTAAAACTGATCCTATCATCAAATGTGTTTTATATCCAAGTGGTATGTTACGAGACATGGGTTCTTTTCCACATCTACATCTACATCTACATGGTTACTCTGCAATTCACGCTTAAGTGCCTGGCAGAGGGTTCATCGAACCATTTTCATACCACTTCTCTACCATTCCACTCTCGATTGGCGCGTGGGAAAAAGGAATACCTAAATCTTTCCGTTCCAGCTCTGATTTCTCTTATTTTATTATTATGATCGTTTCTCCCTGCGTATGTGGGTGTCAACAAAATATTTTCGCATTGAGAAGAGAAAGTTGGTGATTAAAATTTCGTACATAGGTCTCGTCGCGAAGAAAACCGCCAACTCGAGTATCATATCAGTGATACTCTCACCCCTATTACGCGATAACACGAAACGAGATGCTCTTCTTTGCACTTTTTCGATGTCCCCCGTCAATACTACCTGGTAAGGATCCCACATTGCGCAGCAATATTCCAGCAGAGGACGGACAAGTGTAATGTAGACTGTCTCTTTAGTGGGTTTGTCGCATCTTCTAAGTGTTCTGCCAACAAAGCGTAGTCTTTCTTTCGCCTTCCCCACAATATTATTCATGTGGTCTTTCCAATTTAAGTTGCTCGTGATTGTAATTCCTAGGTATTAAGTCGAATTGACAGCCCTTAGATTTGTGCTATACCCAAAATTTATCGGATTTCTTTTAGTACCCATGTGGATGACCTCGCACTTTTATTTGTGCCAATTTGCCACTTTTCGCACCATACAGACATTCTCTCTAGAACATTTTGTAATTGGAACTCATCGTCTGATTATTTTACTAGACGGTAAATTACAGCGTCATCTGCAAAAAATCTAAGGGGTTGGTTCAAATGGCTCTGAGCACTATGGGACTCAACTGCTGTGGTCATTAGTCCCCTATAACTTAGAACTACTTAAACCTAACTAACCTAAGGACATCACACACATCCATGCCCGAGGCAGGATTCGAACCTGCGACCGTAGCAGTCGCACGGTTCCGGACTGCGCGCCTAGAACCGCGAGACCACCGCGGCCGGCAAATCTAAGGGGGCTGCTCAGATTATCGCCTAGATCATTTATGTAAATCAGGAACAGCAGAGGGTCTATGACACTACCTTGCGGAACGCCAGATGTCGCTTTTGTGCTACTCGATGATTTACTATCACCACGAACTGTGATCTCTCTGAGAGGAAATCACGAATCCAGTCACACAATTGAGACGATACTCCATATGCACGCAATGTGATGAATAGTCGCTTGTGAGGAACGGTATCAAAAGTCTCCTGGAAATCTAGGAATATGGAATCGATCTGAGAACCTAGTCGACAGCACTCATTACTTCATGGGAATAAAGAACTAGCTGTGTTGCACAAGAACGATATTTTCCGAATCTATTTTGGCTATGTATCAATAAGTCATTTTCTTCAAGGCGATTCATAATGTTAGAGTATAGGATATGCTCCAAAATCCTACTGCAAATTGAGGTCAGTGATATGGGTCTGTAATTCAATGGGTTACTCCTATTTCCTTTCTTGAATATTGCTATAATCTGTGCTACTTTCCAGTCTTTAAGAAAAGACCTTTCGTCAAGTGATCGGTTGTATAGTAATTGCTAAGAAAGGCGCTATGGTGACTGCATACTCTGAAAGGAACCTGATTGGTATACCGTCTGAACCGGAAGACTTGCCTTTCTTAAGTGATTTGTTTCGCAACACCTAAGATATCTAATTTTATGTCACTCATGCTAACAGCTGTTCTGGTTTCAAATTCTGGAGCATTTACTTCCTCTTCTTTCGTGAAGGAATTACGAAAAACTGTATTTAGTAAGCCCGCTTTAGTGACACCATCATCGGTAACATTTCCATCGCTATAGCGCAGTGACGTTATTGACTGATTTTTACCACTGGTGTTCTTTACATACGACCAGAATCTCTTTGGGTTTTCTACCATATTTTGAGGCAATGTTTCATTGTGGAAACTATTAAAAGCATCTCGCATTGACGTCCGCACTAAATTTCGAGCTTCCGTGAAGCTTAGCCAGCCTTGGGGATTTTGCGTCCTTCTGAATTTGGCATGCTTTTTTCGTTGCTTCTGCATCAGTGTTCTGACGTGTTTTGTGTACCATGGTGGATCAGGCCCATCTCTTATTAACTTATGCGGTGTGGATCTATCTATTGCTGTTGATACTGTATCTTTGAATTTGAGCCATATCTGGTCTACACTTACATAATTAGCTTGGAAGGAATGGAGACTCTCTCTTAGGAAGGCATCAAGCGAATTTTTATCTGCTGTTTTAAATAGATATATTTTGCGTTTATTTTTAGTGGATTTGATTGATATGGTTTTGCGGCTCGCTACGATGATCTTATGTTCACTAATCCCTTTATACGTCATAGCGCTCTCTATTATATCAGGATTATTTGTGGCTCAGAGGTCAAGTGTGTTTTCGTAACCATTTACAATTCGTGTGGGCTCATGAACTAATTGTTAAGTAATTCTCAGAGAAAGCATTTAGAACAATTTCGGAAGATGTGTTCTGTCTACCACCAGCTTTGAACATGTATTTTCGCCAACAAATCGAGGGTAGATTGAAGTCTCCAACAATTATAACTGTATGAGTGGGATACTTTTTTGTAATGAGATTCAAGTTTTCTTTGAACATTTCAGCTATTATATCATCTGAGTCGGAGGATCGGGAGAAGGAGCCAATTACTATTTTGGTACGGCTGTTGAGTATAACCTCTACCCATAGTATTTCGCAGGAACTATCTATTTCAGCTTCACTGCTAGATAAACTACTACAAACAGACACAAACACACCACCACCTACTTTATTTAATCTATCATTTCTGAAAACGGTTTACGACTCTGTAAATATTTCGGTAGAATCTATCTCCGGCTATAGCTAGCTTTCTGTTCCTATAACGATTTCACCTTTAGTGCTTTCTATCAGCGCTTGAAGCTCTGGTACTTTTCCAGCACAGCTACGACAATTTACAGCTACAATACTGACTGTATTGTCAGATCTTTATCTCTTAAGTCCGCTGCACAACCCCGACAAGCTTCTAATGGGAACTGTGAAACAGCAATTTCTTGCAGAGTTTCCCTCATGTATCATTCTGCACTGAGTTCTTGCGAGGGACAATGGAGGTCTCTAACGCAGACGGAATATTTCGTATATCGGACGAAATGGTTACCGGAAAAAAAAGCTGTGCGGTCGCACTATCGACAGAATCGTCAAACCTGTAAGTATCTCCCGTTCCCTGGTTGGCCAGCCGCTGTGGCCGAGCGGTTCTAGGTGCTTCAGTCCGGAATTGCTCTTCTGCTACGGTCGCAGGTTCGAATCCTGCCTCAGGCATGGATGTATGTGATGTCCTTAGGTTAGTTAGGCTTAAGTAGCTCTAAGTGTAGGGGACTGGTGACCTCAGATGTTAAGTCCCTTAGCGCTTAGAGCCATTTGAACCATTTTCCCTTGTTGTTCTAGCACCATGCAAGAACACGTTATAAGAACGTGTGGCTTTCGTCTCTCATAAAGTTTTCTACGAAAGAGAATTTGTACAAAGCTCCTGCCCTGCCAGTCTGTAGGATAAAATTTATAGAAAGAAATTGAAGAAAGGAAGGTAGGATATGATTTAAAATTTCGTCGAGGACATGATCATTACGGCGGAAGGAAGGAAGGTTAGGGTTTAACGACGCATCAAAGAAATCATCCTAGGATTTGGCTTAACCATTTAGGTAAATCAGAGTAAACGGGACTGAGATTTGAACTCCTGCGTTCCTGAACACGAGCCGTTTGTCATCGCTGCTGCGCAACCTTGCTCGCTTTAGGGAGGGAGCATCAGCTCGGACGAATGAGGACGCGAAGGAAGTTAATTTTGCCCATTTCGGGGAACCATCCCGGCGTATGGCTTGAGCGATTTAGGGAAACATGGGAGCCTAATGACCGACGGGTAACTGTATGGAATCCAGGATGTTAATTATTGCACTCGCTCCGTCATGCACTCGCTCCGTCATGCAATCCAGCGATCATACCATTACGGTAAGAGACCTGACATTGACAACCCAAATGAAAATGTAGTCAAGCAGAATGTCGAAAAACAGTAATGTTTCGCCATATAAAATAATTTTCAAAGCGAGACACATTTGTCTAGTGGTAAAATTTTGTGCTGTTTCTCTTCTTAGAAATTCTGGATACGATTAAGATTGTGATACGCGTAATACCGTAATACCCCCCCCCTCCCTCCCCCACCCCTTGAAACCTGGATCTTGCCGTTGACGGGGAGGCTTGCGTGCCTCAGCGATACTGATAGCCTTACCACAACGGAGGGGTATCTGTTAAGAGGCTACACAAATGTGTGGCTCCTGAAGAGGGGCAGCAGCCTTTTCAGTAGTTGCAGGGGAAACAGTCTGGATGATTGGCTGATATGACCTTGTAACATCAACCAAAACGGCCTTCCTGTGCTGGTACTCCGAACGGCTGAAAGCAAGGGGAAACTACAGCAGTAATTTTTATCGAGGGCATGCAGTTTTACTGTATGGTCAAATGATGGTGGCATCCTCTTGGGTAAAATATGCCGGAGGTAGAATAGTCCCCCATTCGTATCTCCGGCCGGGGACTACTCAGGAGAACGTCGTTATCAGGAGAAACAAAACTGGCGTTCTACTCGGAGATGAAGAGACTTGCAACGGATAGAGTAGCATGGACAGCTGCATCAAATCAGTCTTTGGATTGAAGACCACCACAACAATAGGCGTAATACATTAATTAACATTAATTACACATAATAATAAGAATAGTAATAATAAATCATTCGTTGTGGAATTAGCTGTGACAAAATGGAAACAGCTTTTAGGCTTCCGAAATATCCTGTTCTTCTTTGAAGTGGTAAAGGATGCATGGACTCGGGAACGGTAAACTACTGGGACCAGACTCAACAGAAAAATCAATAAATTCTATTGCAGTACCATAAATTTATTTCAAGCACAATTGTAAGCCTGAACACTTTGTTACAGTAATGCAATCATCGCACTGTAACGCCCCCAAAAGCAAAATATAACAAGACACCGATAACGAACAATATGAAGAAATTGTTTAAATGCGCCAGAAACAGATCAGACCATTTATCAAAATTGTTTTAAAAACTTCAGCAATGCAAAGTACTTTCAGAGACAGAAATAAGTAACAATACCAAAAATTACCTAAGAATTATTTAAATGTGTCCAAAACAGGTTAAACCACTTATCAAAATTATTGTACAGTAATACAAAACAGTGTCAGAGGCACCAGTAAGTAAGAATATTGAAGAATTACTTAAATGCGCCCAAAACTCATTAGACCACTTATTACAATAATTTTCAAAACATCAATGAAGCAGAGAAGTTTAAATTGCAACCGAGGGTTTACCGACGAAGAACGCCAGGGGCTCGGCCTGAAAACTGGATCGGATGCGATATCTACCTTTTGCATCGGGCTGTCCCACCAATTTCACATAAGTAGAATACAACTAGGGTTTAGAAATCTTTGTGTTAACACACATAAAATAGTATCTGAAATAAACTGAGATAACGAAGACAAGGTACCACTTCAGCCACATTTCACTTTTACCATTTAAGAATGCAAATGAACTTACCACATAAACCGAGTGCTAGCACAAAAGACTAATCACCGAAAGCGCCTAATGCAAGAAAAACGCCGCGAAGACAGCGCGTAGTTATAGTTACTGAAAAAACCCAAGGCACACGCAGGATTTCACTGGCACTACCTTCGGGAAGTTTTTAAGCAAAGGAACAGTTAAATGCTAGACAGCCGAATTCCAACGAGCACTTTCGGTACTGAATCACAACAAAGTAAGTTCATTCACTTTGTCTCCCACGTAACACGGCAGACGGGAGCCCACCATTAACTTCCGTTGTATGATGATAACCTCCACAATGGCCTCAGTAAGCACATCTCAGTGAAGTAAAATAGGAGCAACCTTTCCGATGGAAATGCTCCAAACCAACACATGAATTCCACTGAGGAACCGCTAATTTCATATCTGGCTACCTTTCACAAAGCCACCTCCAAATACGAAATTTTGCCACTGTCAGTACGTTACACTCGCCCCCTACCTGGAAAATCCTCATGCACTTATGGCTGATGAATGGCCGTTCCAAATGTACCGGTCAAGCCTCTCTCTCTCTCTCTCTCTCTGTCTTTCTCTCTTGTGCTGCCCATCCAGAAACAGCGCACTCCTGCATATGCTAAAGAAGTCAAGACATCGCCGCCAGCTTACCCAAAATATATCGATACAAACATACCATTTTTCTTCTTCTTAGCACATTTCCGCTCGAGCGGGGGTCTACTCTTTATGAGTGCGCACCATTTGTTATGGTCTAACCATTCCTCTGGATTTAAGCTTCTTGATCCTAATCTGCGTTTACAGTGTCTTGCCATCATAATTTACGTCTTCCACATTGTCTCTGGCCTTCGACAGTGAGCTGATAGGCTCAGTAGGTGGTGCACGAGTGATGTGTCCATACCGCCGAACTTTCCATTCTTGTATCTTCTCATTGACTGGAGGAATTCCAGTTAGTCGTTGGATCGTTGTATTATTGATATGGCTGAGCAGGGAAATGCCTAATGATCTTCTGAGTCTGCGCTTTTCCGTTACTAAGTGCTCACTACTTATATCTGAGATAAGACTCGGTACCATATAACGCAAATGGCATCATCAATGTGCGACATATCTTTAATTTGATGTGGATTGGCATCTTGTTTTCTTAAATAACATCAGTGACGTCTGTACATCGTATTCACATCGCCTTGATTCTTGCTCCCACATCCTCATTCGCAAATGCCTCACTCTGTAGTCGTGAAGCTAGATATCCACAGGAAAATACCATTTCAAAGTACGCAAACCTGAGACAGTATAAGACAGTCATCTACATCATACTCCGAAAGCCACCCAATGGTGTGTGGCGGAGGGTATGTCTGTTACCACTACTTCTGTTACCACTAACTGATCCACCCTTCCCCTGTTGGAAGGGAAACGAGTTCTTTCGCGAATGGCGAGTGTAAAGAATGATTGTCGGTAAGCTTCTGTATTAGCTCTAATTTTTCGGATTTTCTCGACGTGATTAATTTGCAAGTTGTATTTGGAGGTATAAGTTGATCGACTCTTTCCGGAAAGTGTTCCCTCGACTATTTCAATAGTTTGATGCACAACGCCTCTCTTGTACCTCCTGCCTCCCCTTAACTCTCTCTCGCCAGCTAAACGATCCCGTGATGAAACACACCCCTTTTCGTTGGATCTTCTCTATCTCTTCTATCAGTCCTGCCTGGTTAGGATCCCATATTGATGAACAGTACTTACGAATCTGTCGAAAACGTTTTTAATAAGCCACTTCCTTAGGGGCTGAGTTACATTTTCGAAAGATTCTTATGAATCTCAATCTGACATAAACTTCTCCTAATCTTTGTTTTATGTGATCATTCGACTTAAGGTCGCTCTGTATAGTTGCTCCTCGATAAATTACGGTAGATACCGTTTCCAACAGTTTGTCATCAACAGCGTAGTTGTACAACAGCGGCTTTCTTTTCATATGTATGCTCAATATGTTACATTTATTTACGTTCAGGGTCAACTGCCAGAACCTCCACCATTCATCAATCTTCCGCAGCACATTCTGCAGATCCATGGTGTCTTCTGGCTTTGCTACTTTCTTATAGACAACCGCATCATCTGCGAACAATCTTAAAGAGCTTCCGTCGTTTTGTACTAGATCACTTACATATATGGTAAACAGTATCGTCCCTATCACATTTGCTTGGGGTACTTCGAAACTGTCTTTACGTCAGTCACTTTTGTTTCGTTAAGAGCGAGGTTTTGAGTTATATGCGCAAGAAGGTAGCGAATCTAGCCGTAAATCTAGTCCGATACTCGATAAGTTCGTATTTTTTTCCACAGGATGGTGTCAAATGCCTTACTGAATTCGAGGAACACAGCATCAACATGAGCGCCGTTGTCTGCAGCGCTGTGGATCTTTCGTTCTCCAAAAATGTCATAATTATTCAGAATAATACATGCTCTATAACTCTATAACAGATTGACATCAACTCTGTAGGCATATAACTGTGTGCATCTTTCCTACGACCGTTCTCGAAAACGTGAATTATCTGCGTTTTCTCTCCAGTCTCTAGGTACTCTTAGTTGCTCCAGCGATCTACGATAAACTGCTGCTAAAAGGTGAGCAAATTCTTTCGCTTTATCTTTGTAGCAAACCCTAGGGTCTTTGTGGAGATGAAATACTAATTTTAAACAGCAAGAGTGACATTGAAGAAACCCGAAAGAGTGAACGAAAAGAAAGTTGAAACAATTAGGTCCAAATTATACTAAAGGAAGAACTTAGAGACTAGGAGGAAATGGAGAAATTACAAAGTATTTCTACATTTACTAGAACATGAAAAAACGCATATACCTACCTACGCGTATATTAGAAGAATGGACGCAACCAACTTAACTAGACAGCGGTGGAATTTTACGAAATTCTCAGTACAGATGAAATTTTGAAATTTTAAACATTTTATTGGCTGTGATACAGCAGTCGTACGTTACTTGGTTATAGAACGTATATTCAGCCACTCTGGTTGCACAAAATTTTGTCAACTGACCGCGCTTTCGTTTGCACTACAGCAGTCTTCATCAGAATTAAAACTTGCATGGAATACCTAAAAATATGACATAGGTTGAAATAATGTACACTTAATAGGATTACTTCCATTAATTACGTACAACCAGAATGTACTTACATGTAATCACACCGTGATTTAAAAGGTCTGAGCAAAAGTGTTCTCGTCAAACAGAAATGTAATAAGAATAAAAACTAAAATGCAAAAGTATAACATAATTATCAACCAGATGAAATTCTCCTTGGTATATAATGACAACCGCTAGGTCGCTTAGGGCCAAGAGCGGCAAAATGCAGCCGCTATCGTCAGACTAAAGGGCTAGCACGCCGAGACAGCCACGAGGTGGACACCAAAACACATTTGTGCCATCTAGCAGGCAGTAATCAAAATATAGATGACTAAAGAGGAAAAGAGGCAGTGAAAAGACAGGTTTAAAGATTACTGGTAGCAAATAGGAACCTGTGTATGAAAGCTATAACATAACGTAACAGTCTTTTTTACGAAAGAAAATACAGTTCGAGCAATATACAGAGAAACCTAAGATTGGAAGAAAAAACGATGTTTAGGAGACTACATCGAAGAGAGTCTCGCCATTTCTAGCTCTTCTAAGACGTTAAATCTAAAGCCTTTTTTCTCTGAGTGCAAGATCTGGACGTCTTTTACGTCTTTAGCATTATGCCTCGTGATTAATAAATGATCGGCGAAAATTGAATTACGATCATTGGCGCCTTTTTGCCCTAGACGGTGCTCCTTGAATCTTATCGAAATAGCTCGGCCTGTTTGCCCTACGTAATAGGCGGGACAATTGTCGCATATAACTTTATAACCACCACAATTTTGCAAAGGGGGAAGCGTAGGTTTCAAGTTATGAACGATGTTATTTTTTGAAGAATTTTTAAAGAATTATTAGTGAAGTAATACTTATTTTGAAGCAGATGTGTATTTTGTAAGAAACTGGACCTAGAAATGGCATAGAGATTTTTTTCCTCTTTTTATTAGGTTCATTATTAGAAATGCCTGGGGTGGTGATTCTCTTATTGGTTTTACTACTCAAAATACTAGGGAAGGATCGGAGCCATTAATGACTACAATAGTTTTAATCAAACTGATTTCAGATTTGAGATTTTCTTTAGGAAGGGGGTGAAGGTGGCTCTATGGATAGCTGAATGAAAAAAGGCTCTCTTATGACAATGTGGGTATACTGAAGTGAATGATCAGAAGTGGTTTCTTTACGAAAGATATTGAAGCTAATTTTGTCGTCTACTATCGTAAGAGTGAGATGTAGAAAGTTTAACTGCCGGAACTCATTTTCAAGTTCACAAGTGAAAGAAATATTTTCATGTAACTCATTAAAATTTTTGAAAAGTCGATCAATACCGTCGGCGTGTTAGCTGTTTAGTTTGATGGTAGCGGCTGTTTTATTCCGCTCTCGCTCCTAAGCGACCTTGCGGTTGTCATTATATTCCACAGAGATTTTATCTGGTTGACAATTATGTTATATTTTTACATTTTAGTTTTTATTCTTGTTACATTTCTGTTTGACGAGAGGACTTTTGCTCAGACCTTTTAAGCCATTGTGTGATTACATGTGACTACATTCTGTTTGTACGTAATTTATGGAAGCAATCCTATTAAGTGTATATTATTTCAATATATGTCATTATATTTTTAGGTATTCCTTGTAAGTTTCTATTCTGATTGCCCTAGTGCAATCAAAAACCGTGCTCAATGGACAAAATTTTGTACAACCCAGGTGGCTGTAGATTGTAATTATACAGATGAAACTGAAACAACAGAATGGATCGGTGCACTAAAAGAAGACTTGAAAGAAGCAAGTGTAACACAACGTGATTTACCAGGCACTGAAGTGCTTAGGTACAAAATTCACAGTTGGGGGGTTGGCTTGGCAGTAAAACCCACACGGAGGCCGGAGCGTCTTGGTATGACGAGCGGGGAAAGCCCACTTTGAGAGAATGAGAGTTCACTGCTGACAACAAAACTGAAACACCCAGAAGATCTGCGGAAGCCAACGTAACTTTGTGCATTTACACACCCTCGATGTTACGTAGTGACTAGGAGAATGGGCTCCAGAGTTCATTAGTAATGTTCGTATTTAGTGTTATCAGGATTGATGGGTTGTATAAAGAGGCGTGGTGAGTGTGTAACCGTCGTACCATGTTTGTTTCTGTATGAAATTCAGCTCAAATTTACCTCCCATTGTATAACAAGGCTACATATTACTGTGTAGCCACACACTGTTATCCAACTTAAACTTGTATGCTAACCTTTGACTAAACAGAACCTTATTTGAACTGAAGTGTAGCCGGCCGGCGTGGCCGAGCGGTTCCAGGTGCTACAGTCTGGAACCGCGTTACCGCTACGGTCGCAGGTTCGAATCCTGCTTCGGACATGGATGTGTGTGATGTCCTTAGGTTAGTTACGTTTAAGTAGTTCTAAGTTCTAGGGGACTGATGACCTCAAAAGTTAAGTTCCATAGTGGTCAGAGCCATTTGAACCAATTGAACTGAACGGTAACTGATCAGAAAGCAACTTGTCTTTATATTAAACGCGTAACTTAGGAAAAACAATGACCTGCTTTTAACCAAAATTTCCACTTGCCTCGCGTCTTGACAGTACTGTTGCAGGTTTCTCGAAAGCACAACAACAGTAAACAGCAAGTGGGTAACAGCTAAGCTAGATTTTAATGATTAGCAGTGTGGTGTGGAGAGTAACTATTCCTATGAAATGATATTGCAAGACAACGATTTTAGAATGAAGTATATATTCAAAAATACAGTAATACTTCACGTGACCTTCACACATAATAAGGGTCTGAACAATACTATGTTTAACAAAGTGAACAATGATTTAAAAATGGTACAATTTTAACAGAAAATTTCTAAAAAGATAAAACAGTTTAATCAATTAATATGTTAACGCATGCCTCAGGGAAGTGGGGTGGTCTTTCTCTCAGCTCTGAGCAAGTGAACAAAGTTAACTGACTCCCAGTAATGATTTCTACAAATTACGTGCGTGGTGTTGCAATCTTACCTCAAACTGCTTCTCCCCCCCCCCCCCCCCCCAAAAAAATAGTTTAACATTATTCAAAATTTGTATTCTCTTCGCTTTCTAATACATACCTTTAATTCATCCTTGCTGTCCTTTACAATCAATCTTTCTTCATCTGACAGATACAGTCAGAAGTCAAAACAGCACAACGTGTCAGAGGCAAAGACTGCGCCACGAAAAGACCAAAGATTGTTTAGCAGCAACGTAATTTGCTCTCCCTATTTACAATTTGTACAGAAACCAGATGGCAGTTAGTAAGAGTCGAGGGGCATGAAAGGGAAGCAGTGGTTGGGAAGGGAGTGAGGCAGGGTTGTAGCCTCTCACCGATGTTATTCAATCTGTATATTGAGCAAGCAATAAAGGAAACAAAAGAAAAATTCGGAGTAGGTATTAAAATCCATGGAGAAGAAATAAAAACTTTGAGGTTCGCCGATGACATTGTAATTCTGTCAGAGACAGCAAAGGACTTGGAAGAGCAGTTGAATGGAATGGACAGTGTCTTGAGAGGAGTATATAAGATGAACATCAACAAAAGCAAAACGAGGATAATGGAATGTAGTCGAATTAAGTCGAGTGATGCTGAGGGAATTAGATTAGGAAATGAGACACTTAAAGTAGTAAAGGAGTTTTGCTATTTGGGGAGCAAAATAACTGATGATGGTCGAAGTAGAGAGGATATAAAATGTAGACTGGCAATGGCAAGGAAAGCGTTACTGAAGAAGAGAAATTTGTTAACATCGAGTATAGATTTAAGTGTCAGGAAGTCATTTCTGAAAGTATTTGTATGGAAAGTAGCCATGTATGGAAGTGAAACATGGACGATAAATAGTTTGGACAAGAAGAGAATAGAAGCTTTAGAAATGTGGTGCTACACAAGAATGCTGAAGATTTGATGGGTAGATCGCATAACTAATGAGGAAGTATTGAATAGGATTGTGGAGAAGAGAAGTTTGTGGCACAACTTGACCAGAAGAAGGGATCGGTTGGTAGGACATGTTCTGAGGCATCAAGGGATCACCAGTTTAATATTGGAGGGCAGCGTGGAGTAAAAACCGTAGGGGGAGACCAAGAGATGACTACATTAAGCAGATTCAGAAGGATGTAGGTTGCAGCAAGTACTGGGAGATGAAGAAGCTTGCACAGGATAGAGTAGCATGGAGAGCTGCATCAAACCAGTCTCAGGACTGAAGACCACAACAAGAACTGATGTGCACATTGATAACATACAAAAATTAAAATGTCGTGCCCACCTTACAAGTAATCACTGTGATGGGCACGGAGGTGCCTTGTACTAGTACGAGACAGCGTTATCAGCGCCTGACAGGATTTGTTTGGGGCCCTTTGTAGGTTTCCATTTAGCCGGCTGGTTGACTCAGGGAATATCCAGATTTCTGGGGCCTTGCGATGTGCCGGTGGCCCGATATTGGACTGCATGGGAACGTGAGGGCAGACACACCTGTCGCCTAGGTCTCGTCTGATCATCACGAGGGAGGATCGCCGTACTGTGCACCAAGCAGGTCTTAATCCCTTCACATCTGTATTTGGCATCCGACAACAAGTGTCATGTCGCACCAATGGTCGGAGACGAGGAGTAGCCGAACTGGGGAATTACCGTCCCACGCCAGGCCGCCATTAGCATTACAACAGAATGCAGTGGTGCCATGAGTAGGAAGCATAGGCTGCTGGCGAATGGTGTCGCATTGTGTTCATCGATGAACCAAAGTTCTGTACTATCCCAGACGATCAATGTTGGTGAGCGTGGTGGGACCTGGGGAGAGGGCCCATTCTTCCAGTGTTTTGAAAGAGGTTGTGCAGAGGTGTTACTCACTGCGTCATGATATGGCGGGCCGTGTGGTGTGACTTCAGGTCACGGCTGGTAGTCACCGGGGGAACTCTCACGACACAACAGTACCTCACAAGCGTCCAGAGCTGTCTTACACGAGCATTCTCGTGGTGCCATTTTTCAACACGTCAGCACTCGTCCACATATGGCCCGCGTCTGTGAACTGTCGGCGTGATGTTGAGGTACTCTATTGGTCATCAAGATACCCAGATCTATCTCTGATGGAATATATGTGGGAACATAAACTTTGTCCCAGTGCCAGCATCCAGGATATTGAGAACCAGCTATCACAGTTGTGGACCACTTGCCTGGGGAGATGACACTACATCTTTACGGCATCGTTCCCAACCGAATCAGGGAATGTAACCAGACAAGAGTGGGTGCAGCGTGATATGATAACTGGCCTCACACTGGCAAGCTCCTCGTAAATTTTACTCAGCGTTGTAATTTTGAAATAACATCAGATATTCCCTCAACTAGAGGTGTTTCGTTTTGAACAAAACCCTGAAAACGCCTGTTGGTCATCACATAGTCCAATAAGGTCCAAACAAGCATAGTAACAGTTATAATAAATACTATTACAATTAGTATAACCTTGAAATGATTGTTACAATAAATTAATTCCTGTTAACATGATTTTAAGTAAGTTTCTCATCTTATCGAGTGTGATGGTGCAGTTGCAAGATGCTGGACTCTTATTGGAGAGGTCGTTAAATCAAATCATCATCATGCTATTCAGTCTCGTTTTCTTCTACAATTTGAGGTAAATGCCTAGATAATTACTTTAAAAAAGACACTGCCAAATTCTTTCGCCAATCCGAGTTTGTATTCCGTTTCTACTGTAATGATCTAGTTGTCGGCAGGGCGTTATATCCATCCCTCTTTCCTATTTCATCTCACTTGTCTTATAAGTGACGTCCGAGACCGAAACTGCGTATACTGATAACACTCACATACAGTTTCTGTTGGCATTTCGCTTACTTTATCCGTTGCCTGTGTCACTTCTTTTCTACATTTCTGGTAATAGAAGTTGTGGACGAAAGAGCAAAATGTTACCACGCTTAATACGATGCAGGAAAAATCGTAGGATTTAAAACCGCTTCCAGTCGTCTCGGGATAAATAAATACAAGCCTGGTATGGTTTTCGAGTGAATCTATGTGTTACGCCTCCGGTAACACGTTTTCCCTGTTACGAGGATCTGCATCACTGATGAGTGGTTTTGGAATTCCAGCTCGCCCAACAGTTAACTGCTTTGTAACTGCCTTCGTATTGTAATGACGCTGACAGAGACGCAGGATGCGACATGCGGTTCTGCGATGGCTTTTTCAGCTGTCGTTCGGTGATTTTTAGGCTCAATCCTCTTCAGTGACCGTCTGTCACGATCACTGGACACGCACTTCCGTCGGCATTACGGCTTAGAGGACGACGCAAAAGGAGCCATGTGTTTTACTTGATAAAAACTTTCTTAAGCCAAGATCGCATAAATATTTCTTTGTTTGCAACAACCTGTTTCGACAGACTTCAAATACTCAAGTTCATTTTGACTGGCGCTTCCAGCTCAAAATGAACTCGTTATATAACAAACATTTTTGAAGACCTGAAGATTAGAGCAAAATCTATCGAAACCGGTAGATGTAATTAAAAAAATATTTATGAGATCTTGGCTTTAGAAAGTTTGTATCCGCCATCCGAGTACCAACAATAAGCCAAACTTTGTATTCAGTTAGGGTCAAATGGCTCTGAGCACTACGGGACTTAACATCTATGGTCAAGAACTTAGAACTACTTAAACCTAACTAACCTAAGGACATCACACAACACCCAGCGATCACGAGGCAGAGAAAATCCCTGACCCCGCCGGGAATCGAACCTGGGAACCCGGGCGCGGGAAGCGAGAACGCTACCGCACGACCACGAGCTGCGGACTGATTCAGTTAGGTCCGGCGTATTATACTCTTAAGTGTACAGAACACTGCTATGAAAGCGAATGGCATTCGAAACGTATTGAGGGCACGGAAAAATCGTTCATAGCGGCCGACCGAAAGAGAATTAGAACCACTTATAGATACTTAATTTTTTAACGTTATGTAATGACAGTTCATACAAGACACTTACAGATATTTACGCTGTGCAGTTTTAGATGAAATATTTCACACGATAAGCGAATTACACTGTCTCATAGTTAACTTCATCTAAACCTTTCAGAAAGTCAGGGAACACATCGTCAAACTCGGGCAGAAACGATTTCCAAAACTCAGGAAAAAGCTGAACACCGATACACCAGAGGCACAGCATTGCACCATTCCCTCGTTCTCCAAATACACTACATCCGCTTCTTCTTCACCAACCAAAAAATTCTCTACGTGACTTTCGAATTTAAGACTCTCGAAAATTTTCTCACCATTGCAGTTGGTCTTATGATAGATTAATAAAAAAACCTTTGTATAATGTAGAGAAGAATTTGGAGACAGCACGGTGATACATAATTTCTATAAGCTAAATCCCCTCTCCTCTGCCTCCCCTCCCCCCGTGCCCATCTCCCCCACCCCCTCCCCGGACTAAAATCTCGGATTCGACTCTGAAATACATTGAGACCGTACTCGAATTATCAAACTTCCTTTTCAGGTAGAAGTTTTCCGTGGAGCAGGTGCGGCCAGCAACATCATATTAGGGCCAGGTGATTTTTAGCTGGCAACAGAGATGAATATAGCGGCGTTGAATACAGTGCGGAGAAAGTGACTTACTGGAAAGTGTAGTTAACATTTAATGTAGTGGAGAACTGCGTGAGAGTAGCATACGGCGAAAAGTGCCAAACAGTTTTAATTTATAAAAATTTTTGTACTCAGACATTATAGGAATGTTAAATCTGTTGGATGACAGGATTGGAAATGCTCTAACGAGAGTACCTGTAATGCGTAAATTTTTACAGTAGGAGGTGATCATGTTTCACCCAAGTGCCTGGGAAATCATACGTACGATCCATTTTCATTATGATAGGGAGGCAGCCGATCAGTAGAAAAGTAATGAAAGTGAAAGGAATCGAAATGTGAAAAACGGAAGCGGATTCATTACTGCTTCTCTCTGATCTGAAACATGAAGAAGTTCATGTGTTTTGTGATCTGACGAGTGTCGTGCCAGAAGATCGAACACTCTCACAGTTCACTGTCTAACTCGTACAAGATTACACTAATGAAGGAAATGCATCTTCCTCTCTTGTGCGACTCGGAGAACTACAGAAGCGTGTGAGAGTGTTCATTCTCGTTTTCACTGCTTCTTTGAAATCGGCTACCGCAAACGATACATTTTTGTAACTTGAGAAGAGAAGGAACATTCTTACATTCAGATAAATGCCGTCGGATCTGGCGCCATATCAAAGACTGACAAGGAAACCAAAGAGAGATAAATATTCATCCAGTATAAAACTGTCCAATGGCAGAATGGTGCTATGGACAGATCGTATACTTTTTGAAGAGTTTTTCACTCATAGCTTAATGTTATTGTTAGCTTAAAAATAACTTCTTAATGAAAGTACGAGAGCTGTTCGGAAGGTAAAGTACGATCTGTAGCGTAATGAAAATTTTTTATTCACAATAGTTAGCCACACCTCCCAGCTAGCTCTCTGAATAGTCGCGTCTCCGACTTAGACATTTGTCGTGGTGTAGTATAAACTTTCCAGTACCCTCGTCACAGAGGGCAGCCGCCTGTGCTCTCCGCCAGTTCTCTACGCTGGTCTGCCTTTTTTTGTTTGTTCCAAAATGTTGTCTTCGTAGCCAACGGTTCATGTGAGCAGATATGAGCAACGGAGTGAGCCAGTTAAGGGCTGTATTGTGGGTGATCAAACACATTCCATCGAAAATGCTTCTGGGGCATCTTCACAGAGTGTGGTGCATGACATTTATGTTATGTGGGCTGCATGGTTTCAGGCTAAATCTCTCACCAGAGACACATACTTGGTGGGAGACACGGTTGTTTTAGGCATTTCTTCGTGATCACTTTGCGCTCTGAACTGAAAAGAGCGACGTAAAGCGATCGACAGGCACACTAAGGACACTGCCCAACACATCTGTGCAAAGTTCCATCGGATTTTCACAGTGGTTTTCATTTCGCCCCTAATCTGACCTTACGTTCCGAACACGGCTCGTACTTACTTGTGATTAGACAATTTCTTTCCCTAAAAGACTTTTTTGTGATCCTGCTGCCTATTAGAGTATTTATGATAATAATTACATTTTTGTAAGTTAACATTCCTCCACTCCTACGACTTGGCTTAAGACGTGTTGCAGAGAGGGGTAAAGAAAAAAATCACAGGTCTGTTGCTAGTTGCGCAGTTTGGACAAAGTTGTGGAGTCTCAGGTATTGCACAGGTAATAGCTGCTGAGTTTGTGAGAGCCATCGACCTCTTAATCAATGTGGATCTCATGAATGAAGAGAGCAAGCAATCTGAAATCTTTAAATTTCATTCATTTTGCTCTTTTTTCCTTGCAGATGTAATAAATATTAGAAGAACCTCGAGTTTTAACGTAAAGTGCGTATGTACTGACTTGGCCTTATGCAGAGTACGAAGTTCCGACATCATTCAGGGGGATGGCCTTGGAGAACCGGAAACGGGAGCGTTGGCTGCCTGTCCCTTGCCGGCCAGTCCCTGCCTTAGGACCTGCGCCCTTCCTCAGGACCTGAGCCCCACCCATAACCAACATACGCCAAGGTCGCGCCGACTGTCATTGCATATTGTTTTCGATTCTTTGTGCGGTTTGACAATTTGGCTACGATTCGGGCAACGGCCGCGGGTAGCGGGCTCGAGGCATTGTTTGGCGGACAATGCGACGGCGGTAACCGTCAGCTCGGCGCCGTATTCCGTAATCTCGAACGGGTATCGAAACCCCGGCGCGCGGTCATTCTCCCGCGTCCGTCCCCCCAGCCCGAGCCGCGCCGCCGAGTCTCCGCGCGCGTTCCTGCACTCGGCGCACTTTTGTCTCGCAGCACCGAGCGCATATCGGGCCGGACCTGTCGGCCGCATTGACGTAATGAATGCCCGAGCACAATCACGTTTACGCCCATTTATCGCTCCCTCGGCGAGTCGACAATGGGGAGAAAATATCCGCGCGCGCAAGGTTGCAGGCAGCATTATGCCCGCGGCCTGTCATTACGGCCGGAAGCGGCGGCATCGGCGGCGAGGCGGCGAGGTGGCCACCGCTCATTACGCATTGTCGTCGGCCGGAAGTGACTTTGTGGGGCCGTCAGCGGCGCTGACAGGTTCCCACAGGGCGCGCAGTCCCCAGCCAGCCGGAGGAGACCCCTTCGGAGTCGAGTCGCGGTTCTCCGCGTAGACGTCGCGCAAGACTTGTGTTCATCCCCGCGGGGCGCTCGCTGCGCGGCGGGGAGCTCCGCGGAGCCCGGCTAATGTCTGTGATTACTCCGCGTCTGGCCGCATAAAGAGCTCTGCCGGCTGCGGAACTTCCACTCAGCTACGTCCGAGATCCGTTGGCTATTTCAACTTTCCAGACGCCTTTTTTATCTACTGTAGCCCAACGGATTTACCTTAACGATCAACTGAGATTGTTTTTTATCACACACACTCAAACACACGTGCACACGTGTTCAGCCGCACTAGCACACGCACACGAACGTACACACACACACACACACACACACACACACACACACACACACACAAGTAAAGACTCATGAGGTGCTTGTAAGCTGAAAATACTCCTTGTCCTTGGAAATTAACTCCGTCGAAAACGTCTCGGAAGGCCGAACGGTACTGGCCGACCGCCGTGTCATTATCTGCCGATAGGGGTCACTGGATGCGGATACGGAGGGGCATGTGGTCGGCAAACCGCTCTCCCGGCCGTTGTCAGTTATCGTGACCGGAGTTCTTGGAAGATTACTGCCAGTTACTGTAATTTACCATCCTGTAAAGTCATCAGGTGATCAAAACGACTTTGCAAAATGATTTAGATAATATTTCTGTATCGCAAGAAAAGTGGCAATTGACCCTGAATAAGGAAAAGTGTGCAGTTATTCACATGAGTACTAAAAGAAATCAGCTAAATTTCGATTACGCTATAAGTCACACAAATCTGAAGGCTGTAAATTCAACTAAATACTTAGGGATTACAATTACAAATACCCTAAATTGGAACGACCACATAGATAATAGTGTGGGTAGAGCAAGTCGAACACTGCAGTTCATTGCCAGAACACTTAGAAGGTGCAACAGGTCTACTGAAGAGACTGCTTACACCACGCTTGTCTGCCCTATTCTGGAGTATGGCCGTGCGGTGTGGGATCCGCATCAGGTAGAACTGACAGATGACATCGAAAAAGTACAAAGAAGGGCAGTTCGTTTTGTACTATCGCGAAATAGGGGAGATAGTGACACACACAGGATACGTGAATTGGAGTCGAAATCATTAAAACAAAGGCGTTTTTCGTTGCGACGGGATCTTCTCATGAAATTTCAATCACCAGTTTTCTCCTCCGATTGCGAAAACAGTCTGTTGGCACCCACCTACATAGGGAGAAATGATCATCACTATAAAATAAGAGAAATCAGGGCTGGCACAGAAAAATTTAATTTCTCGATTTTCCCGCGTGCCATTCGAGAGTGGAACGGTAGAGAGACAGCTTGAAGGTGGTTCATTGAACCCTCTGCCAGGCACTTTACTGTGAATAACAGAGTAATCACGTAGATGTAGATGTAGATGTCGGTTGTAACTGAGTCTCGCACTCGAAGCCAAAACCCGCCTTCCACTAGCAATGATCTTACTTGACTGTGCTAACCAGGCGAAACAATACTTCCTCACACCTCCGCTTTAGCAGCTGTCTCTCTCCAACTTTGCAAGCTTCACAGAAACATGTGTTGAGTCGCGCCTTCATAGCTAAGCCGATGAGGGCTTTACCCGCGGAAACTAAGATCCCAGGCTCGAGTCCCAGTTTTAATCTGCCAGGAAGTTTCAAATCAGCACGCACCGCGCTTCAGAGTGAAAGATTCATTCAGGAAATATCCCTCTATCTTTTCTTATTCTTCCTCTTTTCCTCCTTCTTCACTTCATGAAACAAATTCTCAGACTGTTCCCTTTCGCTGCGTCGGAACTTGGTGTACGAGTCGTGTCATGTGTGTGTCATATAAAGCCACTTCGGTAATATACACCGATGGCAAAAACGTAACACCAAAAAATAGTTAATTCAGAGTAATGAAATTTTGCGAGTACATTTGTCTAGGTAACATATTTAAGTGATTAACGTTCCAAGGTCACAAGTTAATGTAACCCGCCTCAGTTACACGGCTCGCATACATCTGAACGCATTCGCACTATTCCATGGATTCCATTAGACACAGACAGTTGGGGTGCGCTAATTCCGTCCCGACCCTGCGTCTTTGCGCAAAAAAGGCACAAATGTGAAATGCTGGTACAGTAATAACGGTGCAACTGCGAGAGCTTTGAATTCAAGCATTTAAATGGGCATACATTGGTTTTTACAGACGTCGGATGTCAGTTTGTGGGATGGAGCTCCATGCCTGCTGCGCTCGGTCCGTCAATAAAGGGACAGTTAATTCTGTTTGTGGATGACGCTGAAGTTGTCGTCCGATGATGTCGCATATATGCTCGATTAGAGACAGATCTGGTGATCGAGCAGGCCAAGGTAACCTGTCGACACTCTGTAGCGCATGTTGCGTTACAACAGCAGTAAATGGGCGAGCATTATCCTGTTGGATGATGATGACGATGATGCTTGGCTTGTGGGGCGCTCAACTACGTGGTTATCAGCGTCCGCACAAATTCCCAACCGTTTCTCAGTCCAATCTTCCATTTGCATGAGTGATGATGAAATGATGAGGACAACACAAACACCCAGTCATGTCGAGGCAAGTGAAAATCCGTGACCCCGCCGTATCCTGTTGGAAATGCTGCAGGGTGCCTGCGATAACCATGAGAGTGCTCCTGCTGTCACACGAAATCGCACCCCAGGCCATAACTCAATCAATTATTCAAAACGACAGTCAGAATCGCATTATTTATTTTGCCGCCAAATGGGTTCAACCCGCGATGGGGTCATCTTCAGGACAATTTATACTGTAAAGTTACAATATTAGTGAGTAATCATGTACGTAATCTACAAGCAATTAGTCAAAGTTACATAAATAAGCAGATTTTTATACCCATTTGGTCGCTCGCTGGAGTCGTCACCCTGCCTGTGCACGGTTGGTAACTATGCATGGTTGGTTCTCAGCGTGAGCTTAAATAACGGCCAACAACACGTGGGCAGACGGTAACGCCCTCCAGACGGTAACGGTAGTTACATGCTTAAGCAAGAAATCGTAAATTTTAAAGTTTGTTCCAGTTGTAATATAAAACATAATAAATAATAATTATAACTAATTAAATCTCGATAAATTTATAATTATTTATAAATCACATAACTGTTGTCCGACTCATTTTTCACATTATTTATGGATACAGTAGAGCCCTGCTGTAGGTCTAGCACTTCCTCAACTGGCCTCCTTCGTACCAACACATAGCCATGAATGGTACCGAAGCATAACCAGCTTTCAACAGAAAATGCAACAAACCTTCTCTCTGCCCGTCAATGAGCTCTCGCTTGACACTACTGACGCCTCAAACGGCGGTGGTTTGGGGTTGAGCGGAAGGCACGCTACACGGCGTCTGCCTCGGAGCTGTCCTTGAAGTAATCGATTTGTAGAAGTTCGTTGTCTCATTATGGTGCCAGCTACTGCTCAGGTGGAGCACGGCGCGCCAGAACACGGTGGTCTTCCCTCTCGGTCGTGCCATGCGGTCGTTCGGAGCACAGTCTTCTTGCGACCGTACATTGTCGGGACCGCCGCCACCAGCAGTCACACACGGTACCTACAACCCTGCTAAGTGTATCTGCAGTATCTGAAGGAACGTCCAGCTTACCGTAGCCCAGCTACAAGACCTTGTTCAAACTAAGGTGTTGATAATGTTATATTTGTCGCATTAAGGGCATTCTCGACTAACACCACTTTACTGTGTCCAATCTCACGGATACCTAACGCTCATGATCGTTACAGCGTGTATTGAAAGCAAGCCTGGTTTGTATCCTCATACTAGTGCTAGTAGCGCTCACTCCCGTGCTACTGGCGCGAAGTTTGAATGGACATCATCTTTGAGCCGTAGAAACACGCCCACAAACTTTCGTTTATGCCGCACATCTCCTTCTTGGTGTTGTGATTCTTTTTTCGTCAGTGTAGATCGCAAAAATTTCACCAAAAACTTAAAGTATAACCAGTAATACTGTCATATTGACTAGTTTAATTATTTATTGCTTGTAATATTGTCCTCTGCGTAAAGTGTAATTTCGACGTTAAAAAACAAGTTCGGTGTCCAACATACTGTTCAAGGGCATTGCATTTTTGCTTGTAATGTTTGGTTACCTAAGAACTAGCATGTCTAGCAGTGGCTAGTCAGTTGTTTCCTGAAGATGACCCAATGAGAGGAAAACTGGTTATAAATAAACAAAAATCTGTAGAACAAAGCCATGTACATCTTGTTTAACCAGAAGTATACAAGTGTTCTGCCATGGAGTAACGGAAGAATCCTAAAAAAAATCATTAAACGATCCCGCTAAAGACATATCGTCACATGTAACCTACTTTTGTGTTTGAATTCTAGAAAATATTTGTGTTCCTTTTTAATTTTGGCAGTATCATCTTCCTTCAGTCAGACGTTCTTCCTAATTTAAGTTTGCAGCTAAGGGAATGGAAAGACTGGTACAGCCCTACCTCTGGGAAGATTAGTTTGGTTTTTGGAGCATTTTGGAAACACATGAGGCAATAGTGATCCTTCGACTTACCTTAGACTGAATAAAGGCAAACCTACGTTTAAAGCTTTTCTAGATTTACATGAAACTTTTGACAATTGTGAGTGGAGTACACTTTGAAATTTTGAAGGCAGTGGTGATTAAATACAGGGAAGGAAATATGGTCTACAACTTGTACAGAGCGTGACAGTGTCTACCTTACCCCCAATGCTGTAGACTCTGTATAATGAGCGAGCAGTAAATGAGAAATTTGGAAGGTAAATTAAACTTCAGGAAGAACAAATAAAAACTTTGAGGTTTTCCAGTGATGCTGTAATTCTTTCAGAGACTGCAAAGGAGTGGAACAGAATGGCTAGTGTCTTCAAAAGAGCTTTTATGATGAATATCATCAACAGTTAAACACCGTTAACGTAATGTAGTGAAATGAAATAAGGAGATGCTGAAGGAATTACATTGAGAAATGAGACATTAAAATCATTAATTGAGTTTTCTACTCGCTCGCATAGCCGAGAGCGTTAAAGCACTACTTCCAGAATATGGAGAGGTTAGCCTGTCCTGGTTCGAATCCGCCTCGCGGATCAACTACAAGTGCTGGTGAGTCAGCCAGCTTGAATGTAGTTTTTAGGCGGTTTTCCACAACCACCTAGGCGAATACCCGGCTGGTACCCACGTCTCGTTCAGATACGGGCTACGCAAAGATTAATGAAATGATCTCAAACTTCACCGTAGACTTATTCTAGACGCAGCAGATTGGGTACATAGATTCTGTCCTAGGGGACTGATGTTATCAGGGCCATCAGCTGCCGCTAACAATGCTTGAATCCATACAACACTGCTGATTCACTAGAGGAAGCGGACTCCCTCTCACTATTAACTCGTCTGAAAACTAACTGCAGAAACCAAGGCTGTAAAATATGTCGTATCTTGAAGAAACGCTCTTAGCTTAGTGCTGCTCCACCGTTCTGGTCTCAGACGAGCGTGGCCAACCGATCACCGTGTCATCTTCAAGAAATGGCGGCATTTGGATACAGTGGGGCAGTTAATAAAATACACAAAAAGCGAAAACAGCAGTAGACACCCTCTTGATCAATCTTCAGGAACTACTGTTGATCGTCTCGCTTGAATCACTACACAGACAGAAACAGACTTGATTCAGCAATTTTTCTTCGTAGTATAGACTTCCCATTACTCATAGTCATTCACTGGTTTCTTCCTTTGAAGTCTAGTTCACAGACCTACAAATGATCTTCTGGGCTCTACATTTGTATTGCGCATGCGTTTTTACTTTGGGGTCAGATGGGACAAGAAGAGTCGGCAGATGATGGTTGAAGTGATCGCTGTATCAAGTAGAAACCTACAGAGACCAGTATTTGAATTCTGGCCCCTATTTTGACAGTAACCGAGGTTGGAATCTTCCTACACGTCGGTCACGGGGCCTGAAGATGGCGCAGTAAATCGCCGAAACTGGTAGCCAAATAAAATAACCGTTTGGAAATTAGACGGCTGAAAGTTGTTGTTTTGACATCCTCGACAAGGATCTAGTGGACGTGTTTTGCTTTTGACGTCTTCCGACGTTCGGCGGCGGAGGTTCTGCAATGTATGTTTTGATGGAGTGTTTATGTATGTTTACTGTCTTATAGGCACACAAGTTGAGGTTAGAGAGAGGGCCTAACGTCTCCATCCAACTAACGGATCACAGCCAGCAGCAACAGTTGCCCTCAGACACGATACACTGTGAAGAGGTGTCCAAGACATTTACGCACAGTCCAGCAGTAAGTAACTCTCCCCGCTATTGCTGATAAATATCGCTTAGAAGCTCCTCTTCCAGGCCGTGAAAGCCGAAGAGATGCCTACCGGCCGCCGTGTCATCCTCTGCCTGGCGGCGTCATTCGGATGCTGTATAAAGGAGTGTGTGCTCAGCACTTACACCCTACTCCCGACTGTTCAGCAGACCTAGGAGCTGCTACTACTTAGTCGAATAGCTCCTCAGTTGGCATCACGAGACTGAGTGTACACCGTATCAGCCCTCACACTAAGGAAAAATCTTTAGCAGTACCGGGAACTGAACGCGGGACCTTCGCATGGCAGATATCTACACTGACCACCCAGCTTCAGATGTCATATAAATGAGGTTTGCAAGCGTGAATACTGACCTGCAGTACCGCATGTGGTTAGCTGCTTCAACAAGACGTCACTGGTCCTGGGATTAACAAAGAATTTTTAAAGTAATCCCAGACGCAGCTGCAATGATCAATAACACTGGGAGCAAGGTTCCCGAAAAATCACTTTCGTCCGCGTTACTGTGGATTCCAGACTATGAATAGTGACGATTTATGGAGGTCCCGGGAGGGGAGCTAATGTTAATGGTGGGTGGGAAGAGGGTGGCGGAGTGTTGGGGTGACACGAAGGGCGTGGCGAGCGGACAGGTGTTAAGGCCAGCCGCGCCGATAAACAAGCCTCTGACACATAGCGGAATCGCTTCTGCCCAATCTCCTCCTATACCTCTGTTACCGAAACTGGGCGCCTTCTGTCATCAGATATTTCAGCATTACTTGCATTTTCGCACAGTCATCACTACATTATGACCGTAACGTCTTGGTCAGTTTCTCTCCGCATCGTTATCGAAAAAGTAATCTAGTACCGAACATTCTTTCCCGAATAGAAAAGCTAGTTAACAGTGTATTGTTCCTTTAGTTGATTTATTCAAAAGAGGGTTTGATGGCCCTAGTCACGCCACAATAAATGAGTAAATAAGTCATCCGGTAACAGAACATTAGGATCCACGCATACACAAGTGAGCGCCAATGAGGTCTTGAGAACTGCAGATGCTGACAGCTACAAAGAATCTCTGGTCGTCGCACTAGACAGGAAGAGTGAAAATAAATGGTTCAAATGGCTCTGAGCACTATGGAACTTAACTGCTGAGGTCATCAGTCCCCTAGAACTTAGAACTACTTAAACCTAATTAACCTAAGGACATCACACACATCCATGCACGAGGCAGGATTCGAAACTGCGACTGTAGCGATCGCGCGGTTCCGGACTGTAGTGCCTAGAACCGCACGGCCACTCCGGCAGGCCAGGAAGAGTGAGGTCGAGTGCTAATCATCCTTGTTGTTCATCAAAAACGTTATAATCAGTTAATGGCAGTAGTATACCTATGAGGAACTTGACTCACAGTTTAAGTGTCTGCCACCATTCAGCGTTGCTGTTGTGCTGCTGAGGGCTGCAGTCGCTGATGATGGCGGAAAATTCAAAAATCCTAGATGGCAGTAGGAGGAAAAATTCTGGAAATTTGTGGTAAGTTCCTATGGGACCAAACTGCCAAGGTCATCGGTCCTTAGGCTTACTCACTATTTAATATAACCTAAACTAACTTACACTAAAGACAACACACACGTCCATGCTCGAACCTCCGACGGTGACAGGTAGCCGTGGCAAGGTGCCTTAGAAGGCACGGCAACCTCGCGCGGCCGGTCCGAGGAAAATTAGCATATCTTTAAATTGAAACTATTTATTTTGCCGGCACATGAAACCATATATTTAAACATTAATTAAAATGAATGTTTACATTAGGAATATATTTGTGTTTGTGTTACATTAATATGTGTTCCCTTGTAGTAGTCACGCTGGTTCATTCGCCACAGAATTGGTACACAAGTTTTGGCACAAAACGTACATATCCGGCAATTTGTGGTATTTAAATTGACTAATACTGACTGGATATGCGCAAAATGGCTTACAGACATGCTGTGAGAAAACTAAACACATCTTATGAATAGTTGTGATGACACCAGCTCATTGCAAATTTCGTCTTGTTTGTAAATGCAATACAAATGCTACGGTTTATAAAAATTAAAACTACTGAACCTACTATGTACTTCACAATCGTGATATGCCAAAAGAAGGATAATGATGCCACTAATTACGACAACAAGCAATATTTAGTGTGAAAGGTCTCTGTTGGATTCCTTTCATGTTAATTTCTTAAATCTGTTGTCATTTACGGCATAAATTCCTCTTCTAAATTTACTGTGTTGATTCTGACTATCTTGGAGGAGACTCAGCAGTGAAACGATTTACTTTTACACATAAACAAGAACGATCTGTCACACTACAACACTCTAAAACACAGTTTATATGTAATTCATGCCACACAGTCCCATATGGAACCTAGGTCCGCTTTTTTATATACTGTATATGATAAGATACTGTCATCCCCTTCCCTTCTGTGTGAGAGGATGAATGAGCAAATGTATTTCTAGTTGCGTGCTTGATGGTAGCAGACAAGCCTGTCTGCTAGAGAACAGTAGGACCAACGTCGGAACAGGTAGCTACGCTTTCTAAAAGCAAAGTATGGTCCTGTCCGTCCCTTGTCATGTTGGTATAGAAAGCTGCCTCTCTGGTCAGCTCCGTTTGTATCTGTTAAGCACGCTCAGTAGGAGCCCAGGTCAGTCCGTCCGCGGGGAGCGTCTGAAGTGGTAAGATCTCCGGCTATGCGCGTCTCTGCTAAGTCCGTAGGACAATGGATTTCTTAAGATCAGCATAACTGAAAAATTAATCACCTATATTTCAGGTTTAGCTCTAAAATATCTGATGTTATCTTAAATTGCAACACAGTGTATTTCGAGTGTGAAGTTCAGACTATCTTCCAGTAGTTGCTTTGTCACTACTTTGTGAGTAAAGTGGAACCACGTGTTGATCAGTAACTCTAACTAAGATCATCAATCTTAAATGCGAATGTGCGTGAGATTATAACGTCTCGTTTTGACAATATTTTTCAATATAGCAACTTTTCTTTATGTTCAACCCACGTGGGGTGTACTTTGTGAGACCAGTACCACGTGCTTATACAATTGTTTCACCCATCAGGTTAATAGTAAGACGATAGTAACCAGTTCGAGGTTTTTCTTTTGTAAATTGCTTTTCGATCTAATTTATTTTAATTATCAAAATTATTGTGCAGTTAACACTCTTTGCGTAAACCAAGTTGACCACGTGAAGCATGTGGTGTAATCATCAAAGTAGCTCTCAGCTATTCTTTTCGGGAAGATTTCACAGAGAGTTAGTATGAATTTAGTATACCAGTGTGTAGTAATTACATGACGGACAGGATTGCGCTACGAATGAAACTTCTTTGGGTGAAAATTGAATCGGTTGGTTGTGGTTAATTTCCTCTTGCATATGTTTCAACGTTCTTCGTGTGCTATTTTATGAATGCAGTGTTGTATGCAGTCTCCCAATCTTGGCTCCATATTTGATGTGTTCTGTAAGATTACAAACTCACATTTTCACAGTCCTAAATAAGGCACCAGTTCAGTTATGAATCAAGTTTAATATGCTGAAATTTCAATGATCAATGTTCAAATAAATTTCCAAATAGAAACTGATTTATTTCTTTTTATTTAAATTCTCTTTATATATATATATATATATATATATATATATATATATATATATATATATATATATATATATATCCGGTTATCGTATGACGATTAAAAGATTATAATTAATGTTAGTCTGGTTGGGAATTTGGTAAGCTAGACTGGATACCTAG
Source organism: Schistocerca gregaria (assembly GCF_023897955.1). Taxonomy (NCBI): domain Eukaryota; kingdom Metazoa; phylum Arthropoda; class Insecta; order Orthoptera; family Acrididae; genus Schistocerca; species Schistocerca gregaria. The sequence continues at coordinate 796,294,201 of NC_064921.1, read as the reverse complement.
TGCAACAGTTGCGCAGTAATGCAAGGTTAACTTCCCCACATAGCTCACAGCTTTTAACCCACTTTTATGGTCTTGAATATCAACACCGCTTACACCTCAAATTAATGCAACAACATTACAAGTGTTAAACAAATTTCTAAAAAAACTATAAACAGTTTATTTAGTTCTATCCATACACTGCCATACCTACGAATTCCTCCACGTGATTAGCCTCCATCAGACCAGTATGACTGTCCCAGTTCATTATGCAACAAATTCCTGTGTTTAGTTAAACGTAATTCGATGGAAACAGCCTACATGGTACTAGGGGGTAACAACTGTAGAGGAATCTGCTAGTCTGAGATGAAAAGATAGGCGCAGGAGAGGAATTTGTGGCAGGTTGCATCAAAAGGCTGAACACTAAAAAAAAAAAGAGAAAAAAATGGGGTCTCAAATTAAACGAATATATACTGATGGCTGAGTACTGGACAACATTAGATCAATATTTGCAATGAGGTGTTCTGTAGATGTAGATGCAGAGGTAGATGCAGATGTATATGATGATGAGGCGACAAAAGACATGGAATAGTGATACGCAAACATACCGATGACGGCAGAATTACGTACACAAGGTATAAAAGGGCAGTGCAATGGTACAACTGTCATTTGTACTCAGACAAGATAAGTGAAAAGTTTTCCAACATGATTATGGACACACGACGTGAATTAACAGACTTTGAATACGGAACGTTGGAGCTAGACGCATATGACATTCAGTTTCGGAAATTGATAGTGAATTCAATATTCAGAGATGCAGTGGCTGACGGCCTTCACTTAACGACAGAGGCGTTTATGCGGCGTTGTCAATGCTAACAGACAAGCAACTGCAGAAGACAATGTGGGACGTATGACGAACGTATCCGTTAGGACACAGTGGCAAAATTTGACGTTAATGGGATATGGCAGCAGACGACAGACGCGAGTGCCTTTGCTAACAGCACGAAATTGCCTGCAGCACCCCTCCTGGGCTCGTGACCATGTCGGCTGGACCCTACAGGGCTGGAAAATCATCGCCTGGTCAGATGAGTTCCGATTTCAGTTGATGCGAGCTGATTTTAGGGTTTGAGTGTGGCGCAGACCCCACGAAGCCACTGACCTACGTTGCCAGCAAGGCACTGTGCAAGTTGGTGGCGGCCACATGACGGCGTGGACTTGGTCGTCTGGTCCAACGGAACCGATCATTGACTGGAAATGATTATGTTCGGCTGCTTGGAGACCATTTGCAGCCATTCATGGAAATCGTGTTCCCAAACAGTTATGGAAATGTCACCGGTCGAAAATTGTTGACGATCGGTTCAGAACATTCTAGGCAATTCAAGTGAGTGATTAAGCCAGCCAGATCGCCCAACACGAGAACCCATTCATTGAATGTATAGTGACATAATCGAGAGGTCAGTTCGTGCACAAAATCCTATACTGGCAACACTTTCGCTACTATGGGGAGCTATGAGGCAACATTATTTCAGCAAGGGACTTTTAACGGCTTGTTGAGTGCATGTCACATCTGGTTGCTGCACTACTCTGGGAAAAAGGAGATCCGATGCGATATTAGAAGATATCACGAGACGTTTGTCACTTCAGTGTACTTCGTTTGAACATTATTATACCTATTGCGTGTGGTATGTGTTTAGGTTGGATAGTACCTCCACTTACGCACAGTACAAGCAAGCCATTAATGTTTATTTTCTGCTGGGCAACAGGCGAGGTATTGACATGTAGAACGCATGGACACAAATCGGATTGTCTATACTGACATGTTTAGTCCATTTCGCGCTACAGTTACGATGGTGCATTAAAGATCAGGTAGTAAATTGTGTAATGTGGTTGTGAGAAGGCTATTCACAGAGGAAAAACGACTAACAATGATCAAACAAGTAACAGCGATCAAAATATCTGTACCTATACCTGTAACATCCTGTATTTTGGTGGTCGCGAGTTGAACGCTTGGAAATATTTCGGTATTTTGAATTCGATCACTTCCAGTGATTGACTCTTTGCTATCACGAACTTTATCGTTAGTAAACAGCTTATAGCCAGCTGTGGATTTTAGTGATTTAGCTGCATTGTGGGATTTAAATTCAGTGAAGAACCTGTTCCGTATTAGTCGAAATAGTCGTGAAAATGAAGAACTTTCGAATGCTACTGAGATTTCAAGTTTTGGATATTGTAAGATTTTGCTACTGGTTCTTTGTGAATTGATGCGCAACCTGATGCACTTTTTCAGTACTTGCCACTGCCTGCTTGTACTACATAACTATATTTTGGTTTGATACGTTGAATATTATTCAGCTGATTTATTCATTTGATGTGAGACCATCAACCACATATAACTACGTCCTTATTTAAAATAAATTGTAGACTAAGATTCTAAATAATTTGACTTAGGCAACGCCTTTATCCTGTGAAATCATTTTCCAGTATTTACCTTTCTTTTCAGTTGTTCAATTTTTGCTCATTGGTTGTTATTGTCGCTAATATATTTACTAAATAAGTTTTCAGAAATAAATTTATGTAAGGATTTGAACTAAAAAGTGACGATGCACGATTAACTTTTAGTGATTTCAGTGGTAATGTTAATTTTTTTTTTCTTGAAGCCGTATGGAACTAAACATCTGAGGTAATCAGTCCCCTAGCCTTGAACTACTTAAACCTAACCAACCGAAGGACATCACACACATCCATGTCCGAGGCAGGATTGGAACCTGCGACCGTAGCAGCAACGCGGTTTCGGACTGAAGCCCCTAGAACTACACGGCCACAGCTGCCGGCGCTAAAATATTAGGTCGTGCCTTGCCCACAGAAGCTTGTTTTCCCAGGTCCGGTTGAGTTATAGCACGCAAAGGCAAAGGATGTCAAGATGCCATAATAACTATTTTCCTTCCATACTGCCACCTTCCTTTGACGATCCTTCTGGAGCATCAGCCATATAGAATATCCTGTTTGTCAGATGTTACAAATTATCTCAGTTAGATTGTTGGCCATCTTGATTCATGAGCTGAATATTTGGTATATCTAATTTCTTCCCTGTGGGGAGATTGCTACTGTTTTGCCTTCTGTAGGTGATATAGTACGAGGTCTCAATGTTCTACGACTGTCTTGCGTAAAGATACGTCTGTAATCTTGTCATTACTGCCGGGAGAGGGGTGTTCTGACCCCCAAGCCCTTCTATTCTGCATCTCAGTGACGCTGTTAGCTGAGGATGACACGGCAGACGGTCTGTTCTGGTTGGCTCCTTGCTGCTAGAACGACAGTACTTTATAAACTACTGGTAGATGTACCCTTTGGATCACTTGTGGTGCTTCCTCAGGAATTGTAGAGTATTATTTGATATAAGAGAACGCTTCAAACTACTACTTTCAGGGTATGTTACGAGTAAACAGTCGCTATGTCTTTTACATTTCTCATAGTGTTTTTATTTTCTTTTATGGCTACAGTTTAGGTGTGGTCAGCTGACCCTCTGCGCATGTTACAAAGAAATGAAACAACGCCTCTTGGCTGTGAATCCAAGCCGCCTATTCGTCTTCTCAACTGGTCTCTTTCCATTGAAACAGTTTTCCTCATAACTTTTGACTCTGAGCCCAGGCACCTTGACGTTCACACCAATCATGAATGAGCTCGTTTACTTTTGAAAAATTCGTGAAATGAACACCTAAGCCTTACCTACTACCACAGAAAACACTGGACTCAACTGCAGAACATATTGCAGCGATGTTAAGTAGCACTGGAGTACTTTCATGAGTGCTTATGGGTGTTTCACAAGATTCATTTTACTGTTTGGATTTTCTTTCCAATTATTGTAAAATAATTTTATGCAGGGAGTTTTCCTTATAAAGATTCATCACAATATGTCCATTGAACGTCTTTGGCTTTTCAAATAAAGATCTTTTAAGTTAACTGGATGTTGTCATTTGACAGTTACTATTACAGAATTTACACTATTAAATGAGCAACTGTGTTCCAAAATTTTCACTGACCTGCCATTCTCATTGTCCATTGCTCAGTCCTGTTGCAGTTGAACCTATAGATATACCTTGGACAGTTCTGTCGTACAATATAATCAATATCCTGACAAAGGAATCCAGCTCATAATCTCTGAATATTTATTAGGCATAATTGTAAAACAGATGAATAATAAACGTACCATTTCAACAGCAAGAAAAATATTAAGTTATGGAATTTTGATTTTAGTCTTCCGTTAAATCAAAAAACCTCATTTCAAGTCCAAACTAGTTATCTATCACTTAACAAAAACCGTGCGGATAATTTGCATAACTGAAGCTTTTAAGTGAATTTAACGACATTGACCAATTCTGACACAGTGTGAAGCTGCTGTCAGCGATTTTCAAATGCATGGAGTAACTGTCACATTAAACCAATCGATCATGATGCTTAATTCACCAGATTTTATGCTAGGGTTTAGTTTCGCATCACGCAAATGTGAAATCTTACTGTAGGAAAACCATGCAGTCTCACTTCTATACAGTTACACCTATATGTCTATCGACAAATTGATCATGCAATGCGTTCTGGCGTTTTCCACACACTGGTTAGGTGGTAACAGGGCCTGATACGCTACGGAGTCATCTTCACAATGTTACTCTGACTAAAAAATACCGAAACTGTCAAGGAGCTCATTCCATCAAGGAACATGTCCCACACAACAGTTTATGCCTAAGTTCCGCTGTAATCTCCACCTTGGTGTGCACCCTTCGCTGGCTTCACCTCAAGCTGGGAGAAAGCTTTCCCATTTGTTGAACAACTTCTTCCTGTTTCTGTGAATGCTTTTGCATTTAGTCTTAAGTTCTAGGTTGTTTACGTCCTAAGCCAGTTTCATGCTATTGGTAACATTTTTGACTTAAATGTTTTCCAAAATATTTCTTTATCATATGTTTGCTATGTTCGTTGCAGTTGACAGAATAGTCATGAGAATGCGTTATGGTTGTTCGTGTTCAGTGTTGTTTGTGTTTAATGTTATTACAGGCCTGGTAGGGTACATAAAGGGAGTGAACAGCCTCAGATGTTGAGTGATCACTGTGAAGGACACAGAAATGCCATGTGATAGTGTGGGTTAGCATTATCAGCACCTGACCGAGTCTGGAAAGGGCCTCATTGCGGGTCTCCAGTTGGCCGACAGGTGGAATCGTGTAATATCCAGATATCTTGGGCATTCGGGTGTGACTGCATGTGAACGTGGGAGCAGACATAATCGTCACCAAAGTTCCACCACAAGGAAGGATCGTCTTTTTGCGCACGAAGCATATTGAAACCCATTCATATATGCCCTCAGAACAAGTGATGGACTCCCTGCACCATTTGTATCATCACGCATCACTGCTCGAACAGTAGCAGCAGCCGGACTAGGGAATTACCGTCCCATATGTAGACCGTCATTAGCATCAGAGCTTCGGTGTGCTGCTGTGACCAGCTTGGATTTCTGATTAAGGCCATCGTATAGTGTTCAGCGATGATTCGTGGTTCTGCAGTATCCTGGATATTCGTCATCGGTGAGCATGGCGACGACCTGGTGAGAGATCCCGTCTTTCCCACATTTTGAGCGGCACGGAAGGGTTACTGCTGGAGACATGCTGTGGGCCGCCTTCGAGGATGACTTAAGGTCGTGGCTCTAGTGACTGGGGTAACTCTAAGGCCACAACGGTGTGTCACAGACATCCTACATCCTCATGTGTATACCTGTGATGCACCAGTATTGTACCGCAATTTTTAATTTTTTTTCATCCACCCATGGCACGTTGTGACCCGTCAGTGTGCTGTTGAAATACTCCCACGGCCAGCAAGATCCCCAGCTCTGTCTCCAGTAGAACATGCGTGGGACCAGCTACAACTCCTTCTCTGTGCCAGTATACAGGATATTAAGAACCAGTTACAAAATACGTGCGCCAGGTTGCTTCAAGAAAGGATACATTGGTTTTATAGCATCCTCACTGACGGAATCAATGTGTGTGTCCATTATAGAGGGGATGCAACGGGAAACATAATCGTCATGAAGGGGCGTAAGAAGTCTGCAACCAGTGTGCGATACTCCTTGGTCGTCACGGTGCTTCGCCCGAGCGCCACCGAACCGATGGATGCCCGTGTGAATGTTCCCCCGAGCATACTGGAGCCGCTGCCAGCTTGACTCTATCGCGCAGTACTGGTGTCAAGAAGCTGTTGCTCTGGATGACGACAGATTTGCGCCCTCCCATCGGCATGATGAAGAAGCTATCGGGATTCATCAGAGTATGCAACACTCTACCAATGGTCCAACGTCCAGTTCCGACGTTCAAGTGCCCATTTCACTTGTAGTTGCCGTATAGTGGTGTTAGCATTGGCACCTGCATGGGTCGTCGGCTCCCGAGGTCCACTGCTAGAAGTGTCCGGTGCACTATGCGTTCACACACACTTGTAGTCCGCCCAGCATTAAAGTCTGATGTCAGTTCCGACACAGTTTGCCACCTCTCCTGTTTTACCAGTCTGCCCAGAATACGGCGTCCGACATCTGTAATGAGGGTCGCTATTCAACCCTGCGGCTTCACCTAGGTTTCGCCGCGTGTTGAAGACACTCACAACAGCACTCCTCGAACACCTGGCGAGTCGTGAAGTTTCCGAAATGCCCGTGCCCTCGGTTACACTCAGGCCGATCGCGTGCCTTCCACGTTCAGGGGCAGCACGCTCATTGATTCTACATGCACCTTACGTGTGTCTGACTAGCAGTCGTTCCTCGGTAGGTGACGCTGCTTGGCAACTTCCTTGAAATCTTCAGAAATGTAAAATTGTGCACTTCACAAAATGAAAAACGGAGTGTCCTATGACTACAATATGAATTAGACACAGTTAGAATACAGATACCCGGGTGTAGCACTTTGTAGGGATATGAAATGAAATGATCAATTAAACTCAGTCGTGGGTAAAGCAGGTGTTAGACTTATGTTTATTGGTAGAGTACTGGGGAAGTGCAAATAGTCGACAAAGGGGACTGCTTACAAATCACTCCTGCGACCGATTCTAGAATATTGCTCAACTACGTGGGACCCGCAGAAAACAGCGCTAACGGTGGATATTAAACGTATACAGAGAAGGGCAGCACGAATGATCATTGGTTTGTTTGATCTGTGGGAGAGAGTCACAGAGACGTTGACGGGATTGAAATGGTAGACTTTTTGAGATAGATACAAAATATCCCGAAAAGTCAACTAACAAAGTGTCAAGAACAGCTTTAAATGGTGACTCTATAAATATATTACGGCCTCCTACGTATCGCTCATAGAGCGATCATGAGGATGAGATTAGAATAACTACAGCATGCAGAGAAGTATTTAAACAATCGTTCTTCCTGCGCTCCGTGCGTGAATGGAACGGAAAGAAATCCCAATAACTGGCACAACGACATTCCAAGGTGGTTTGCAGAGTACAGATGTGCAAGTAGGCTGTTTAGGTTTTTGTATTGGTAACGCCAATTAGCGCTCTGTATGAAAATCACTGGCTGTGCTGTGTGCAGTCTGTGGCTGGTTTGCATTGTTGTTTGCTATTGTAGTGTTGGGCAGCTGGATGTTAACAGCGCGTAGTGTTGCGCAGTTGGAGGTGAGCCGCCAGCAGTGGTGGATGTGGGGAGTGAGATGGCGGAGTTTTGAGAGCGGATGATCTGGACAGAGACAGTAAATTTGTAAGACTGGATGGCATGAACTGATGACTTTTGAACACTATTAAGGTAAATACATTGTTTGTTCTCTATCAAAATCTTTCGTTTGCTAACTATGCCTATCAGTAGTTAGTGCCTTCAGTAGTTAGAATCTTTTATTCAGCTGGCAGTATTGGCGCTCGCTGTATTGCAGTAGTTCGAGTAACGAAGATTTTTGCGAGGTAAGTGATTTGTGAAACGTATGGGTTAATTTAGTCAGGGCCATTCTCTTGTAGAAATTATTGAAGGTCAGATTCCGTTGCGCTAAAAAATATTCTGTGTCAGTTTAAGCACAGTCATGTATAATTTTTCTAAGGGGACGTTACATAGATGTAGATAAACCTCCATACGAGCTCTAATTTACCTGACTTCGTTGCGGCCATTTCACGAGAAGTATGAGTGAAGAAGCAATAATTTTCCCGATTCTTTTTGCGATGTATGCTCTCTTAAAGTATGCAGTAAACGTTTCCGCGAGACACATCATCCCTCCTGTCCTCTCTGCCACTGTGGTTCGTTGAGCATCGCTATGCGCCGATTAAACTCCCTCTATGTAATAGCTCAATATACGAACAACCTCGGGGAAATTATTACTTTTTAAGGAAATAAACTGAAGTGTTGGCACTGGGCCATGATTCACTTCATACTCTCGGAAGTCATGACAGGTATGAAAACTGGCGACAACAGGCAAAGTTGTGCTGTAGTTAACAGAAGAAAGCGACACAGTTCGTAAACAAGTTTACAGCGAGAAATGAATAGAATCATTGCAGGTGATTCAGATAGTATCCAAGTGGCTAGCCCAGGTAACCCAGGGGTAGTCAGTGGAGCCGTTTGGTGGTGAACACCGAGTGACGTCACCAACTTTGACTTTCGACTCCATGTGATATCGTTTCGTATAGCGACTGTATAATATTATAAGGAAGGATATAAATGCAGCAATCAGTAGCAATTCCGTTTTTTATTAGTCTTGTATATCTGGATTTCTGCTATAAATGACCGCCTTCAGTGCACTTGAGTGAGTTGTAATCCAACAAACTTCAGCAGTACATGTCCCCATACGACTTTATTGGTATAAAGGCAGGAGGAAATCGCAGTGAGTTGTTTTGGGACATGTACTGCTGCTAGTTTGTTGGCACTAAAAAATTTTGTGTATCACAGAACAGAAAGATGAGAATTCGCAGTATCTGCTACGATGTCACATGATAGACGGGTAATGCATATTAGCTATTCAATGCCATTGAGACACCATGCAGAAAGAATTTAAAGACAAAGTTCACGAGGAAAGAGCAAAACGTTAGGACGATCGACAGATGATTTGAGTGGGATTCATTGTTCTGTACATCAAGAAGCACTTTGTGCCAATTCTGCAGGCGTGTACCACGTGGTGAAATTAGTGGTACGAATAGCAACTTTCCTCAAGATGAAAGTACGAGGCTTGGAACTTTAATAGTGGCAACTATTTATTTACAGCTCGTACAAAATAGATGCGTGTTTCAAAGTTTTACTGACCTTAAAAATAATCACTAGCATTGTGTATAACCCGTTGCGGGCGATGTGGAAGCCGTAGGATACTCTTAACAGTGCCAGTTGTGTTGAGAGTTCGAGCGGCGCGGTCTATTGCCCGACGAATTTGTAGCAGATCTCAAGCGAATGCCGTGAAGTGTTTCCTTCAGTGTCCTGCAAAATGATGGTCAGGTCCAGCAGAAAGTGTCACCACTTCTGTCTCTCTGGTGTTCATTTTTGGAACACAACCTACGGCCAGCTTAGAGATAGAAGTAATGACACTTTCTGCAGAACCTGACCATAATTTTGCAGGACAATGCTCAAGCACGTACAGTGCAAGCTGATACTGATTTGTTTGACTTATAGGGCCGGTAAGTGCTATCACGTGCTGCACTCCCCTGTCTTAAGACCTCATGAGTTCAACTCGATTTCTAAATTGAAGGAAACACTTCACGGCATTCGCTTCAGAACTGCTGCAAATTCGTCGGGCAATAGACCGTGCCGCTCGAACTGTCGACGCAACCGGCTGTGCTAAGAGTATCCTAAGACTTTCATGTCGCTGGCAACGGGTTATACACATTGCTCGTGATTACTTTGAAGGCCAAGAAAACTTTGAAACAAGTATCTATTGTGTACGAGCTGTAGATCAAATAAATAGTTGCCACTATTAAAGTTCCAACCCTCGTATTATTACAAAGATAGTTACAATAGTTTTTGGCAAAATTGAACGAAGAGGATGGAGACATTACATATTACTGCAAAGTATGTTGGTTAAGTCCAGAGGCTTACCTGGAACGATGTTTCGATTTATGAAGCCGCTGGTGTTGAATTTATGAAAGAAAAAGGGGAGTAGGATTGAAATTAGAACAGGCGGAGTGGATTGCAGGCCTCTCGCTTGACTGCACTCTGTAGGACGTTGCAAGATGAGAAACAACTTATTTCAGATTTGATGGGGATGCATTTAAAAAGAAAATCCACTGTGAAACGGACAAATTCTGACAAAAAACACAAGCCATTTCCATAAGCTCACTGCCGTCAAAGAAAGAATTCGTAGTGGTACTGGAAGAATTATGAGAGTAGTTTACTAAATGTTTTGGGGGCACTGCCATTCTTACATCTGTTTTTTAGTTGTTTTCAAGGCCTTTTGCCGTTTCAGTTTGAAGTGCCTCTGAGCATGTGCAGATGGAACTGACCCATCTGCAGTGTAATTCCTGTTTAAAAGACAATTTTTTTTTTACATTAAAACTGTCCAGGTGTTCTACGTTGCTTGTCTTGGGAAGAGTTCCCATGTCTTTATAATGAGGTTGCAAAAGTGATAACAATTTTTTCGGTCAACATGTTTGCGTGAAAGCCTTTTCTAGATCACCATCATCATCATCATTTAAGACTGATTATGGCTTTCAGCGTTCAGTCTGGAGCATAGTCCCCTTTATAAAGTATCTCCATGATCCCCTATTCTGTGCTAACATTGGTGCCTCTTCTGATGTTAAGCCTATTACTTCAAAATCATTCTTAACCGAATCCAGGTACCTTCTCCTTGGTCTGCCCCGACTCCTCCTACCCTCTACTGCTGAACCCATGAGTCTCTTGGGTAACCTTGCTTCTCCCATGCGTGTAACATGACCCCACCATCTAAGCCTGTTCATCCTGACTGCTACATCTATAGAGTTCATTCCCAGTTTTTCTTTGATTTCCTCATTATGGACACCCTCCTGCCATTGTTCCCATCTACTAGTACCTGCAATCATCCTAGCTACTTTCGTATCCGTAACCTCAACCTTATTGATAAGGTACCCTGAAACCACCCAGCTTTCGCTCCCATACAACAAAGTTGGTTGAAAGAGTGAACGGTGCACAGATAACTTAGTCTTGGTACTGACTTCCTTCTTGCAGAAGAGAGTAGATCGTAGCTGAGCACTCAGTGCATTAGCTTTGCTACACCTCGCTTCCAGTTTTTTCACTATGTTGCCATCCTGTGAGAATATGCATCCTAAGTACTTGAAACTGTCCACCTGTTCTAACTTTGTTCCTCCTATTTGGCACTCAATCCGTTTATATCTCTTTCCCACTGACATTACTTTCGTTTTGGAGATGCTAATCTTCGTACCATAGTCCTTACATTTCTGATCTAGCTCTGAAATATTACTTTGCAAACTTTCAATCGTATCTGCCATCACAACTAAGTCATCCGCATATGCAAGACTGCTTATTTTGTGTTCACACATCTTAATCTCACCCAGCCAGTCTATTGTTTTCAACATATGATCCATATATAATATGAACAACGGTGGAGACAGGTTGCAGCCTTGTCTTACCCCTGAAACTACTCTGAACCATGAACTCAATTTACCATCAACTCTAACTGCTCCCTGACTCTCCATGTAATGACCTTTAATTGCTTGCAAAAGTTTGCCTCCTATTCCATAATCTCGTAGAAAAGATAATAACTTCCTCCTAGAAACCCGGTCATACGCCTTTTCGAGATCTATAAAGCACAGATGCAATTCCCTGTTCCATTCATAACACTTCTCCATTATTTGCCGTAAGCTAAAGATCTGGTCCTGACAACCTCTAAGAGGCCTAAACCCACACTGATTTTCATCCAATTGTTCCTCAACTAATACTCGCACTTTCCTTTCAACACTACCTGAGAAGATTTTACCCACAACGCTGATTAAAGAGATACCTCTGTAGTTGTTACAATCTTTTCTGTTTCCATGTTTAAAGATTGGTGTGATTACTGCTTTTGTCCAGTCTGATGAAACCTGTCCCGACTCCCAGGCCATTTCAGTTATCCTGTGTAGCCATTTAAGACCTGACATTCCACTGTATTTGATGAGTTCCGACTTAATTTCATGCACCCCAGCTGTTTTATTGCACTGCAATCTATTGACCATTTTCACCACTTCCTCAAATGTGATCCTATTTCCATCCTCATTCCTATCCCATTGTACATCGAAATCTGAAACATTGCTGATCGTATTTTCACCTACATTGAGCAACTCTTCAAAATGTTCCCTCCATCTGCCCAAGGAATCCACAGGATTCACAAGCAGTTTTCCTGACCTGTCCAAAATACTTGTCATTTCCTTCTTACCTCCCTTTCGAAGACTGCTAATTACACTCCAGAATGGTTTTCCAGCAGCTTGACCCATAGTCTCCAACCTGTTTCCAAAGTTTTCAAAAGATTTCTTCTTGGTTGCTGCAATTATCTGTTTGGCTTTGTTTCTTTCTTCAACATAACTTTGTCTACCTGAGTTCTAGTATGTAGCCACTTTTGATACGCCTTCTTTTTCCTTTTGCAGGCTGCCTTGACTGTGTCATTCCACCAAGCTGTTTGCTTCATCCTACTTTTACACGCTACTGTTCCAAGACATTCTTTAGCCACTTCTAGTACTGTGTCCCTGCACCTTGTCCATTCCTTTTCCAATGACAGTAACTGACTACATTCAACTAACTGGTACTTTTCTGAGATCATTGTTATGTACTTGTGCCTGATTTCCTTATCCTGAATTTTCTCCACTCTTATCCTCCTACATAAGGACCTGACCTCCTGCACTTTTGGCCTCACAATACCAATTTCGCTGCAGATTAAATAATGATCAGTGTCATCAAAGAATCCCCTGAATACACGTGTGTCCCTCACAGCCTTCCTGAATTACTGATCTGTTATTATATGGTCAATGACAGATCTGGTTCCCCTGCCTTCCCAAGTATACCAGTGAATGTTCTTATGTTTAAAAAAAAGGAGTTTGTGATCACTAAGCCCATACTGGCACAGAAATCCAAGAGTTTTCCATTCCTGTTGGCCTCCATATCCTCTCCAAATTTACCCATAACCTTTTCATACCCTTCTGTGCGATTTCCAATCCTGGCATTAAAATCACCCATGAGCAGAACACTGTCCTTGCCCTTTACTCTAACAACTACATCACTGAGTGCCTCATAAAAACTATCCATCTTATCTTTATCTGTCCCTTCACAGTGCGAATATACTGACACAATTCTAATTTTCTTGCTAGACACTGTCAAATCTATCCACATCAGTCGTTCGTTTACATACCTTATTGCAACTACGCTGGGTCCCATTTCTTTCCTGACGTAAAGCCCTACACCCCATTGTGCTATTCCTGCTTTGACTCCTGACAGGTAGACCTTGTATTCTCCCACTTCCTCTTCTTTCTCACCCCTTACCCGAACGTCACTAACAGCTAAAACGTCCAGCCCCATCTTACTTGCAGCCTCTGCCAGCTCTACCTTCTTTCCAGAGTAGCCTCTATTGATATTAATAGCTCCCCATCTCATTACCATTTGTTTGCCAAGTCGTATCTTAGGAGTCCCTGGTTTGTCAGTTAGAGATGGGACTCCGTCACCTCCAAAGTTCCGAGGCATTTTGCTCTGATTGTTGCCAGCATCATATTTAAAGTGCCAGGGAAGCAGGTTGCTATCCTTACTTGCCCCGAGTCCCATTGAGTTTTACCCCTAACGGTTGAGGGACTAACCGGTGGATTTGGTAGTCTTTGCCGTATGAGCACAAAGGTGACCACAACTCAGAATATGTCTGAGATGCCCAGCCTTATTCCAAAGTAACTGGTATCCCGACTGTCGGGACCACTTACTTGGCCACACATACGTTGCCCGTGGTTCATGAACTAGGACATGACTACAGGAATCCACACCATGAAACACTTTCTCGATCATGAATGTAAATAAATCACGATTGCATGGGAACCTGAGTGATAAAAATCTGCGATTTTGCCTTAATCTGGCCGTATACCGCACTTTGTACCAGATATAAATGTTATGTCTTCAGGTGCCAAAAATAATTAGATAATACTGAATATTTGTTTTCGGTGTGGACTGTGTTGTGAAGAAATATAAAACTAATTCACCTGCAAGCCGTTCAATCTTCCTTGTGCGAGTCCATTGCCATGTAAAGTGGGCACGTTCGCAGTTCTCCCCCCCCCCCCCCCCCCCCCTACCGCTCAAACACTATGATGATGGTGGAACGGTCAAGTCAGGCGAAAGACAGAGCTCCATACCTGTGCGAGAGCAGTGCATGCGTGCACAATTCTTGACCATCCTTGATATAAATATCCACACATAATCCCCACATCTTTATTTAGTCGTAACAGTCACTATGTACACTGGTGGTGGAAAAGAGAATGAGAGGGCTATAGCTTGCTGGGTAAAATCGTTCAAAGGCCGGAGGACGCCAGTAGGACGAGGCTTAGTAAAGCGCTGTAGCGTTCAGAGCAGTCTTCATACTGGGTCCGGCTTTACCTAGTAGCAACATGAGTACAAGGCTGCTCTGTACTTCTGTCTTCTGAAAATTTTAGCTCTGTCAGTCGGTTTCCCCTATAAACGATGCGTTGCTTTTTTGTGAACGGAAGTATCAAAAAAAAAATTAATTTGTGTATCAGCTATCGCAGTAATCGTACGTGCTACAAAGACACTGGGACATGTAATTATCTCTAGAGTAGGATTTTAGCAGTTCTGGTTATCATCTCCTTGTGTTTCAAGAATTTACTTCTGCCACATTCTGCTATTTTACAAGAATATAGTTATAGGTTCTAGCAGTCTCAGAGAAATATTAAATTGTATGTACCGATTTTTGTCAAAATTTAATGTTAACCGTTTGCTTTGAGTCATAACGTACCATTTCGTATATACAGTCATTGAGTGCCTTTTCAAAAATGGGACTGGTATTACTATTTTTTTCTATGGTCAAAGTATGTGCAAAAGGGGGAAATGTTCACCATGAGACACTGCAAGTAAAGAGCTCTGGCGTGTTTTAGAAACGACAAACAGCCGAGGAGAAAGTGCCCGACTCTTCAGATTCAGTGTGCGTTGTACTGAGTGGTCCATCTACTGAAAACAGCTTCCTAACATTCAGATTCGACTCCTCCGTAATATTTTTAACATTAGCCTGAGGATGTGATAGTTCCCAGAGGTCTTAGCTGTGTCACAAAGATGATAATTTCCAAGTTTTAATTGAGTCAACTGTGAGTTCTTGGTGAAAAATTGTAAATTAACTAAACAAAAACTGTTTATTGCTTTGTTTCACAAATTTTATTATGGTTACTGCACAACCCAAATTTCGGGCCATAAGCCCATTTTCAAGAACATTACTGATTCCAGAGATGATAAAGCAAAAATAAAGGTGATGATAAGGCAAAGATAAACATCTCAACTTCTTAATGTATCGATCCTTAGCTTAATTTAAAATTACTTCAATAACCACTTTTTGTCAGATTAGATATGGAATTACACAATTCAGCAATTACACTAACATGGCTAAACATACCTAGGAATAAAGTTATGAATCAGCCTAGAACTTTTTATTTACTGATGGTTTGAGACCTAAGTTGTGCAGTAACCATAATAAAATTTGTGAAACACGGCAAAAATCAGTGTTTGTTTAGTTCATTTCTAGGCCATTGATACTAAATAATTTCTAAGTTATTGATACTAATTGGATATTTGTGGAGACTGGAGAGGCAGAATACATCTCGACGAAGTCATCCGAGGGAAGTACGCAACAGCCGAAAGGCGTATTTCGCTGTATTTCGCTGGACACAGCTTCTTTGTACCCGCTAACATCTACTCTACCTCTCAGCTGTGCGTGACTCCATGAGTCGATATTGATAGGTCAACCTGAAAGGCAAATGTACTTATTGACAGATACGCTGTGTCTCAAGTAGGCCCACACGGCTCATACCATCTGTGCTGCAAGATCCGTTACTGGGAGTGAGGAGAAAAGAAAAAAAATCTGAGAATTACAAGGATGTATTTGTAAACTGAGTGGAGCTCGTGCCAAAAATGTCAAGCGCTCTCCTGACATTCTGCTTCCTCGGCGCGGAAAGCAGGTCGTTACGAAGCACATTTGGCAACAGTTTTTATGGGCGGAAATTCACAATACGGGGCCGGGGTACTCGAGTAATTTGGCAGCGAGCCTTGGCTGCCTGTGAAAGGAAGTTGACACCGTTGTGAACCGGAAAGTTATGGTTTTACGCTGTGATTGCAGATTATGTTAGTTGTGCAAGACGTTTACTTTTCCCTAGCAATACAACGACATGGGTGTCCGAGGACGTTAAAAAACGCTCTGCGATGTCAGCTGATTATGTACGGTTCAAGATGTCTTACCAGAGTCGAAATCGCTCACGGCATACACATATAATACGTCGTTTACAGCTGTATGTTTTTTTTTTCTCTTAAGCAAATATGTTTCATATATTTGTATAAGGTACATTTCATTGCTATATAAAATAGACACATATATTTGCTGCCACGAACCACTATGTGTCTCATAACAAAATATGTGTAGTTAAACAATTATATTTTATGTCATAGGTCACTCTTGATGCTTAGTACGAATAGGTGAAATATGTTTGATTGAAAAAGGAAAAAAAAAAAGAAAATTCAGTTGTGTGTGTGTGTGTCTTACTGAAGTTTTACTTGTATTAAACATTTCTGGACTTTTCTATGTACACTCCTGGAAATTGAAATAAGAACACCGTGAATTCATTGTTCCAGGAAGGGGAAACTTTATTGACACATTCCTGGGGTCAGATACATCACATGATCACACTGACAGAACCACAGGCACATAGACACAGGCAACAGAGCATGCACAATGTCGGCACTAGTACAGTGTATATCCACCTTTCGCAGCAATGCAGGCTGCTATTCTCCCATGGAGACGATCGTAGAGATGCTGGATGTAGTCCTGTGGAACGGCTTGCCATGCCATTTCCACCTGCGCCTCAGTTGGACCAGCGTTCGTGCTGGACGTGCAGACCGCGTGAGACGGCGCTTCATCCAGTCCCAAACATGCTCAATGGGGGACAGATCCGGAGATCTTGCTGGCCAGGGTAGTTGACTTACACCTTCTAGAGCACGTTGGGTGGCACGGGATACATGCGGACGTGCATTGTGGGATACATGCGGACGTGCATTGTCCTTTTGGAACAGCAAGTTCCCTTGCCGGTCTAGGAATGGTAGAACGATGGGTTCGATGACGGTTTGGATGTACCGTGCACTATTCAGTGTCCCCTCGACGATCACCAGAGGTGTACGGCCAGTGTAGGAGATCGCTCCCGACACCATGATGCCAGGTGTTGGCCCTGTGTGCCTCGGTCGTATGCAGTCCTGATTGTGGCGCTCACCTGCACGGCGCCAAACACACATACGACCATCGTTGGCACCAAGGCAGAAGCGACTCTCATCGCTGAAGACGACACGTCTCCATTCGTCCCTCCATTCACGCCTGTCGCGACACCACTGGAGGCGGGCTTCACGATGTTGGGGCGTGAGCGGAAGACGGCCTAACGGTGTGCGGGACCGTAGCCCAGCTTCATGGAGACGGTTGCGAATGGTCCTCGCCGATACCCCAGGAGCAACAGTGTCCCTAATTTGCTGGGAAGTGGCGGTGCGGTCCCCTACGGCACTGCGTAGGATCCTACGGTCTTGGCGTGCATCCGTGCGTCGCTGCGGTCCGGTCCCAAGTCGACGGGCACGTGCACCTTCCGCCGACCACTGGCGACAACATCGATGTACTGTGGAGACCTCACGCCCCACGTGTTGAGCAATTCGGCGGTACGTCCACCCGGCCTCCCGCATGCCCACTATACGCCCTCGCTCAAAGTCCGTCAACTGCACATACGGTTCACGTCCACGCTGTCGCGCCATGCTACCAGTGTTAAAGACTGCGATGGAGATCCGTATGCCACGGCAAACTGGCCGACACTGACGGCGGCGGTGCACAAATGCTGCGCAGCTACTAGCGCCATTCGACGGCCAACACCGCGGTTCCTGGTGTGTCCGCTGTGCCGTGCGTGTGATCATTGCTTGTACAGCCCTCTCGCAGTGTCCGGAGCAAGTATGGTGGGTCTGACACACCGGTGTCAATGTGTTCTTTTTTCCATTTCGACGAGTGTAAAATTGCTCTTCTGCGTTGAACTTTATCGATGTGCTCCGTTAATCCTATCTGGTAAAGATCCCAGACCGCGCAGCAGTACTTCAAACGGGGACGAACAATCGTATTGTAGGTAGTCTCTTTAGTGGATCTGCTATATTTTCCAAGTATGCTGCCTATAAAACGCATTATTTGGTTTGCCTTCCCCACAACATTTTCTATCTGTTCCTTCCATTTCAATTGTTCGTAATTGTAATTCCTAGATATTTATTTGAATTTATGACCTTTTTAGAGTAGACTGATTTATCGTGTAATCGAAGTTTAACAGATTCCTTTTAACACTCAGGTAGATGAGTCACACCTTTCA
This sequence comes from Schistocerca gregaria, assembly GCF_023897955.1. Classification (NCBI taxonomy): domain Eukaryota; kingdom Metazoa; phylum Arthropoda; class Insecta; order Orthoptera; family Acrididae; genus Schistocerca; species Schistocerca gregaria. The sequence continues at coordinate 796,275,703 of NC_064921.1, read as the reverse complement.
TTATTTAGGGCAATATGCCAATTTTCGCACCATTCAGCTGTTGTTGTTGTTGTTGTTGTGGTCTTCAGTCCTGAGACTGGTTTGATGCAGCTCTCCATGCTACTCTATCCTGTGCAAGCTGCTTCATCTCCCAGTACCTACTGCAGCCTACATCCTACTGAATCTGCTTAGTGTATTCATCTCTTGGTCTCCGTCTACGATTTATACCCTCCACGCTGCCCTCCAATACTAAATTGGTGATCCCTTGATGCCTCAGAACATGTCCTACCAACCGATCCCTTCTTCTAGTCAAGTTGTGCCACAAACTCTTCTTTTCCCCAATTCTATTTAATTCCCCCTCATTACTTATATGATCTATCCATCTAATACTCAGCATTTTTCTGTAGCACCACATTTCGAAAGCTTCTATTCTCTTCTTGTCCAACCTACTTATCTTAATGTTTCACTTCCATACATGGCTACACTCCATACAAATACTTTCAGAAACGACTTCCAGACACCTAAATCAATACTCGATGTTAACAAATTTCTCTTCTTCAGAAACGCTTTCCTTGCCATTGCCAGTCTACATTTTATATCCTCTCTACTTCGACCATCATCAGTTATTTTGCTCCCCAAATAGCAAAACTCGTCTACTACTTTAAGTGTCCTAATCTAATCTAATTCCCGCAGCACCACCCGACGTAATGACTACATTCCATTACCCTCGTTTTGCTTTTGTCGATGTTCATTTTATGTCCTCCTTTCAAGACACTGGCCATGCCGTTCAACTGTTCTTCCAAGTCCTTTGCTGTCCCTGACAGAATTGCAAGAAATCCTAAAAATAATCCATATCTTTTCATAAGTCACTTACCTCACAGAAAATCTTCATAACACGAACTACAGCAACAACAGCAAGCAGCAACTACAGCCAGCGAAATACGAGGGTTGGAACTTTAATAGTGGCTACTATTTATTTACAGCTCGTATGAAATAGATACGTGTTTCAAAGCTTTACTGGCCTTCAAAGTAGTCACCAGCAGAAGTCGTGGGTTACTCTTAATAGTGCCAGTTGTGTTGACAGATCAAGCGGCGCGGTCTATTCAAATGTTTCAAATGTCTCTGAGCGCTATGGGACTTAACTTCTCAGGTCATCAGTCCCCTAGAACTTAGAACTAGTTAAATCTAACTAACCTAAGGACATCACACACAACCATGCCCGAGGCAGGATTCGAACTTGGGACTGCAGCGGTCGCGCGGTTCCAGACTGTAGCGCCTAGACCGCTCGGCCACTCCGGCCGGCTGCGCGGTCTATTCCCCGACGAATTTATAGCAGTTCTGAAGCGAATGCCGTGAAGTGTTTCCTTCAGTTTAGAAATCGATTTGGACTCATGAGGTCTTAAGTCAGGGGAGTGCAGTAGGTGGTATAGCACTTAGCAACCCAATCAGTCAAACAAATCAGTAACAGCTTGCACTGTACGTACTTGAGCATTGTCCCGCAAAATGATGGTCAGGTCCTGCAGAAAGTGTCATCACTTCTGTCTCTAAGCTGGCCGTAGGTAGTGTCGCGAAAATGAACAGCATAGAGACAGAAGTGATGGCACTTCCTGCAGGACCTGACCATCATTTTGCAGGACGTTGCTCAGGTACGTATAGTGCCAGCTGTTACTGATTTGTTTGACTGATGGTGCTGCTAAATGTTATACCACCTACTGCACTCCCCTGACTCGATTCCTGAACTGAAGGAAACAGTTCACGGCATTCGCTTCAGAACTGTTACAAATTTGTCGGACAATAGACCACGGCGCTCGAACTGTCGACACAACTGGCACTGCTAAGAGTATACATCGACTTCCACATCGCTGGCAACGGGTTATACACAATGTTGGTGACTACTTTGAATGTCAGTAAAACCTTGAAATATGTATCTATTTTCTACGAGCTGTAAATAAATAGTTGCTACTATTAAAGTTCCAACCCTCGTAAAAAGATTCTAACTACTATACTCTCTAACTACTAGGACGCATATGGTTAGCAAAAGAAACATTTTGTTGAAGAGCAAACAATGTATTTAGAAGATTTTACCTTATTCATTTGTCATCCAGTTCCAAAATTATGTAGTTTTCAATAACTCCACTACCCAAACATTACCAACTACATCCATCCTCATTTTACAATGCATGTCCTACCAACACTGAGTCTCCACTAAGAAATCTTGTCCAAACCCTTCTCTCTCCGCTCGCTAATTGCTAGTCCGTCCAACGACAGAATCTATTGCGGAGGATACAGTCTATAGCACTGCCAACACACAAACGGGCTACATAGACCATTAACAAGAAAAATTAAATCCTTGTCGATGCAGAAAATGAGGAAATAGAGCTTATGAATCATCCACAAGAACCAAATCAGAAGGAGTCGCAATACTGCAATTTAGAAGCCAATCAGTAAAAACATTTCACACATAAGTTCTAAATTTAATCATCTGCGAAACTCAGTCTCAATTCACCATCATGATGAACGAGATCCTATAGCTGGTAAAGAGACTGCGAATGATTTTGCAATATGCTGTTGGCTTTCGTGCGCTTTAAAAGTAATTCCCATCTTTCTCTTGGCACTTATGTTCCTATCAGAATCGGTTGTGGAAGTGTCCCATGTACACTCCAGTAGGCTACTGGTAGAAATTGTCTCTCCACGCCCCTATAAAAGTCCTTTATCCTATTACACATGGTGTTTCAAAATCTGTTCATCAGGCGTCTAACGATGATACATCACGTGATGGGGCACAACTCTTGTTAGAGACAAAATGTTCACGGACACATCAGAGAAACGATAGGCGCTTTTTACTGAGTTCGCCTACCTGGAAAAACAGACTAGCAGGGTCTACTAAACAGGTGATCTGAATTTGTATACCATCTACCCTAGTAAACTAAATGATTTTCAACAAGAAACCCTAGAAAATGTGTGTGTCTAAGTGGGGAAAGAAATTTTAGAAGCGAATCAGGAACTTTAATTTTGCATGGTCTTCCGAGTTTTAAGTGGAGTATATGACTGGATTATAGGCAACATATACTGTACACTCACGCTACAGGGTGAATACGCCCCGCTGCCTCTCAAGGGTATAAACAAAAACAAAAGATGCTTAGCATCGCCAGGAGGCGTCAGCGAAAACTTCGTCCCTAACAAAAGTTGTCCCCCATATCGTGATCCTGATGATGCAAAGACTTTGAAACATCCTAATGTGGCCCCGCTCTTAGAAAAGTCTTGTTGCGATGTTAGCTTCAAGACCTACTTTGCCATGTTTCATACCTAATTTGGAAAGGCTTCCTTTCCTCGCTTATTATCGAAGCCTCTCAAGTGAAACCATGTAACTACACACAGATATAGTCTTTCAATGGAACAACAGATTATCAACTAAGATTTGTGCACCAGGAATTGTAGAAACAGGAAGACAAGCAAGTACACACATCGTAAAAGGTTTTGCATCACCTCGGTTCCAAGACTTCCGGAACCTGTACAGAAAATTGGAATAGAGATCAACATAAACATCATTTCCGAACTTTTTATTGCTCATGAAAACCACACATTGCATGTTGTACCACCATACAGCGAGAGGTGGTGGTAAAGGTTGCTGTAATACGCAGTAGCACTTCCTCTTGCATTGATGCGTGGCTGTATTCGTCGTGGCATGCTATCTCCAAGTCCCATTTATTTTTCACCTTTTTAATTTGGTTTACTGTAATATGGTATACAAATAAGTACAAATATGCATGTAATACCATACATGGGATGGCTGAGGTGTCGCACATCAGGTTTTTGAATGTAGATTCCTGAAAGTGAGTGCACTACATGGTATTCTCATTGTTGGATATTTTCATTCTCCTTGGGTATTCCCCAACACACATTCTCTGACTATCTACTAACAATACATGCATTTGTTGGTTATGTGTGTTGAATTTTGATGCCATTAATGCCGCACACAGTCTAATTGAATTACTTCCATGTCAGTAAGCTGCAGATGTTCAAACATTACCACTACCTTGAATACACTATGTGAGGATAAGCCTACAATGATGTGCTTACTGTCAGTAAGATTCATTTTGTGCATTACAGAACACCTCATTCGTATGTCTCCTACACGATGCTAGTTGCTCAGTGAGTGGGAAAGTATGGAAACAATATTCTTTATGCTGGTTTGCTTTCTGTGTGAAGCTATCAGGTGCACTATGGAATGGTCACGGCTTGAAGATCGGTGCACACTGCACATAGAGGAAACTCTTGTCAGGAAACAATTCTGTGTCCATTTCTGATACACCAGACAGTGCATCAGAGCATCTGTCCATGTGCTGAGTTGATTTCTTGTTCAGTGCATCAGGGAGCCGTTGCTCTGAGCTATAAATAACAAATGAAAACTGTGGAAACTTATATACACACACAATGGTTAATCATAATAACAACAATAACAATAATAATACAGTCTGAGAGGTGTTAATATCTGCATGTGACTGTGTGAGTTTGTTTTTCTATTCAGATTGAGGGTTGTAGTTCTCTAATGATGCTTCATGAAGCTCAGACTTTCACTAGGGTGTGATGAACACATTACTGAGTTCACTGGATGAGTGAATGGTCTCGCAATGTGATGGGGGATAGAAACTGGAGCACTATGGAACTTTGAACAACTGATTTGAACTGGCAGTGATGTAGGCTGCATCTATTGCTCAGGTCTGCTATTTCGCATAGCCATCTTGGGCTCTGCTATCAGAAGAAAGGGAAAACGCACAACATCAGACAACAATGCAAGCTGTGGTAGTTCTGGAATGTTCACAAGCTAGAAAGCTGTAGGAATATGCTTCTGGTTTAGACATGTATACGAAGGAGTAGAGTGACAGCATTCAACGCCATTACCCTAGTAAGTGGTTTACTGTGTCACATTCTTTGTGAGTGAATACTATCTTTACATGCGTCTATATTACTTAGAAACAGTATTGCGGAAAATAGGCCAGCTGCAAATAGCTGATGGAATGTGGTTCTGGTTTAGAGATATCCTTAAATGTTAACACTGTAGATTAATTGTCTAGGTAAGAGTAGACCACAAATGGCATGAATGTTGACACGTAAGTGGTTTAATGTGCTACATTCCTCATGAGTAACATGTTCGAAATTCATAACAAAAATGGTTCAAATGGCTCTGAGCACTATGGGACTTAACATCTGAGGTCGGTGATCAGTCCCCTAGAACTTAGAACTACTTAAACCTAACTAACATAAGGACAGCACACACATCCATGTCTGAGGCAAGATTCGAACCTGCGACCGTACGTTCGCGCGGTTCCGGACTGAAGCGTCTAGAACCGCTCGGCCACTCCGGCTCATAGCAAAGACTTCCTCTGAAGTTTTCTGACAGATGAGTTCTTGGTGCTTCACTAAACAATTCCATAAAATTCTGTAAAATGTTAGGACACCACACATTACAGTCGTCTACTACACAATGGATGGCTTTGCTAGCATGCATCAGGTTTGTGAATTAGGATTCCTGAATGTGATCACACTGTATGATATTCTTGTTATTGAACATTTTCACTGTTCTTGGGTAATCCTCATACGTATTGTATTGCAATACGGTAATAATGCTGCATTTGCAAGTCGAACATTGACAATAGTCAGTTTTGAGAGTTCTCCTTACTGAGAGTCATTTTGTTCCAACTTTTGCTAAAACATAGGGGTGACATGTTACAATTTTGTTATAGCATGGAACATATGTGCTTGCTCTGCCAACGATTCAAAGTTTCATGTGGAGTGCACTGGGTAAGTCGTAACAGTAGAACGTCGCTATCACAATCGAAGTGTGGCTATCAGAAGACTTCCCACAACAGTGTCTTACGGCCTATATCAGAAATGATATAGTGTGACCGCGTGCGTAGTGGCGTACTGATTTGAAAAGATCGGCCATCTCGGGCCGACGCCGGTCGTCGGTGGAATGCACCGATATCGGAGCCACTGTGACCACCTGAGTGCCCGTGTCGGCCGATTGAAGCATGCCGTAAGGAAGAGACCAGCTGACCACAGGGCCCGGCAGAAGACACGCCCCCCGCTGGCCGCTATTGGCTGGAAGGCGGACCGCCGCGTCATGGCGGCCCCACACACACACACACACGTTGTTTGTTACTGCGGCGCCAGCTGGCGCCCTGTGCTACTACCTGTCAGCCGGCATCGACCACCCCGCCAGCACTTAGCACGCGATAAGAACGCGGCCGGCGAAGCGCGGTGCGGCGGCGGGCCATCACTCACGCACACCGCCAGTGCCAGATAGCGTCCCGCACAGAGTTACGATTCCTCGCCGACAGTTTCGCGGGCGCCGGGCTCCCACCGCAGTCCATCAGGCCAGCTCGTCCAGTTTACGGCCCGCGGCTCTCGTGGCTGAAAGCACTTTGCCCCCGCTCCAGAGTTCCCATCTTATCCGCTGTGGAAATGTTTACAACCGCGACCGTGCCAGGCAATTTGGCGATAAATAAACGCCCTCGTTAGTCACAACAACTTTTTTTTTTTTCCTTTTGCTCGTAACAAGGTGGTACGCAGCACGCGAGCACTTACTTATAAAAATATATAGGTGTGGAGAAATATGTACGTCATGACATTAGTAAGTGTACCCGCATCGCTCACCCACGAGGCACGCCTGTGAGATCCCTCATCCCTCATCCCTGTTCGAGACGTCGAAGTGAGATTTCCGCTGAGTAACAGTATTCAGAGGGTACTGTTCTTTTAGTGCAGGGTGTTTCTATGATGATGAATCTATAAGCTTTCAGGCGTGTAGAAGACGGACAAATATTGTTAACTGGCGCTCTACAGCTGTGACGTATTGCGGGAGTGGCACTGTGACTGACAGCTACTAAATTAAACAACTTTCTTCATCACCGCTTTCAGTCTACGTAGCCATCTTCGGAAATCTGAATATGTGTACAGCAAACAGAATTCTTCTACAAAAACGATAAAAATACCACTCAGGAACGACTGTGTCAGAAGTTATGGAGCCAAACATGTCATTAGATACGAGAACATAAATATCGTAGCAACTTCCTGGGAGATTAAAACTGTGTGCTGGACTGGGCCTCGAATCCGGAGACCTTGGAAATTCGGGATCTATTGGGAGGTAGGAGATGAGCCACTGGCGGAAGTAAAGCTGTGAGGACTGGTCTTGAGTACTCCTGGGCAGCTCGGTTGGTAGGGCAGTTGCCAACGATAGGCAAAGGTCGCGAGGTCGAATCCCGGTTCAGCACACAGTTTTAATCTGCCACGAAGATTCGTATAGCGTGAAAAATTCGTTCTAAAACTTCTTCTTTGTAAGCTTTATTGACCTGATTTATTGCACATTGGAGGTGGGCAAACCCTACCAACGTGTAGGAGCATACGAGAACAGGAAACTCCACTAATGCATTGTATGACAGTTACTCATAAATTTTCAATCATCACCTAGAAAAAAATCAAATCGCAATCATGAGCCTTGGTATCAGTTTGTCCACATACCCATTTTACAATACGACGCTTCTTTACCAGCGATAGATTTGGCTGAGGCTTTGATTGTATAAGTCTTACGTTGTTCGGGACACGTTCAACTTCGAAAACCATCGTGACGTCATTCTGGAAACGCTCGCCACGCGACGGTTTCTTCATGCGTTAAAACAGGAAGAAGGTACTGTGTGCCATGACAGAAGAAAATGGACGATGAGCCCAAATTTCATAACCCAGGGCAGCAATAAGTCGGAGTCCGGGCAGTGAACAGAAACACTGCCTTGTGCAGCTTCCAGTGACGCTTCGTCTCGAATGCATATCGTAACACCATGAGAAGATTTAGTTGCGTCCTCCTGTGATGGTTTGCCCCTTACGAACATCAACTGTTCGTGTTACATCATGTCAATCCCAAAAAATACTCAGCATCGTCTTTGTCGTTCATGATTGCGAGTCAGGCTTCATCGGCGGTTTTTCTACTGCTTCCTCTACTCCTTTGACCGGCTAAAAACGTCATCTTCATACAGCTGCAACATTTACACTGCTGCCTTGGTTCGTTGAGCTTTTTGAATTGGTGTAAGCAGATGCTGTTTCATCCATAGGAAGCGCCACTTTAATTATAACAACGCGGTATATCTAGCCTTACGTAAGCGGGAGGGACAGCGAATTGGTTTCTTTTCACCAGGTAGTAATACGACGAGCACAACTATAATGAATTCACACAGCTCTCTTTTTATTGGCCTGAAAACCCATTCGAAGCATTGCCGATTCCGAAAACCTACTTGAACAACACCCCTAAATCAGACCTCTTCCATTCGCTGGATGAAATGATAGCCATGCAGAAACGTCCTATTACCGCTGAGCAAATGCTCCAGTATGTGCAGCAGCACCTCAATGAGCAGACCAATTGTGTTAAAACCATGAGCGAATCGCTTTCTGGTACCGCTGTGTTCTGGCCTTGCTTTGTGTGAACTGTGTCTACTTCATGAAGAAAACTTCGCGAGCTACCTAGCTTCCAGCGCACCAGTTATAGACCGACAGGGCTAACCACAGTACTTCAGAGATGCTGTGTCCCATCGGTCGTGCGCCGACCATATAACCACGTTCAAACTCACTTAAATCTTGATAACCTGCCATTTTAGCAGCAGTAGCGGTGCTAACAACTGCACCAGACACTTTTTGTCTTACATAGGCGTTGCCGATCGCAGCGCCGTATTCTGCCTACCGAGCGAGGTGACGCAGTGTTTTTTTTTTTTTTTAACTCTAATTTTTGTTCACTTGTGTTCGTTTCATCTGCTCGGGGTGGACGTCGTAAGACATCCGGTTAAGTTCGTAGTTGATCGATTAACTCAGGTTTTTTTTTTTTTTTTTTTACAGAGGGAAGCTAACCCTCTGACCGAACACGCTGAGCTGCCGTGCCGGCGGTGGTTAGCACACTGGACTCGCATTCTGGAGGACGACGGTTCAACCCCCGAGTTCGGTCATCCTGATTTAGGTTTTCCATGATTTCCCTAAATCGCTCCAGGCAAATGCCGGGATGGTTCCTTTGAAAGGGCACGGCCGACTTCCTTGCCCGTCCTTCCCTAATCCGATGAAACCGATGACCTCGCTGTTTGATCTCTTCCCCCAACCCACACCCACACGTATTCTGCCTGATTACATTTCTCTGTGTTTGAATACGTCTGCCTATACCTGTTTCTTTGGCACTTTTGTTTGTGTTGGGCCATACATTTCATTACATTACATTTCAGTGGAGGCTGTGACTGATATTGTAACAGAATGTCAGATGCGGTATTTGGTGCGGTTGTAGACTCGATATGTGACAATGAACAGTCTTTTGGAGACAAGTCCGCCGTGAATATGACAGCGCCTCGCAATTTGACGATCTTTGAACATGAAATAAAAGTCCATGAAAGACAACCCGACAACAGGCTACAGCAGTCGACTCACTCCTCGGCCGCCCCACGCCGAATCCAGGGTTATTGTGCAGTTCGGGGCCCAGTGCACCCCCCCCCCCCCCACCCCCCCACCCGTCCGCTATGACAACTAGAGTGGGGCTTCAGTGTCTCAGATACGATGTTTGCTCATACGGGACATCCGCAAGTGCTTGGCGAACGGACGCAACGCCTTCGCCCGTCCCTCCTGCAGGGGAAAAGAGGGTGACCGGCTGGTGTACTGTGTGTTAGATGGCCGCCGACATGAATGTGTGGCGTCACGAACCATTTTGTACCAGAACCATAAGCAGATAAATGCACCGCATATGTTTCTACGACCTACGAACAGAACATGACGTCCCTGCCTTCCTAAGACCATTGGTCAGTCAGGGAATGATATAACGATGGTGACCCATACAGAATGTCCCAGGAGGAACTAGTTTCACCGTGGGATATGACAGGAACGATCGTCTAGTAAAGACGGGCTCTAAAATTCATACCTTAAAAACTATGAACACTTCTTCAATCTAAGTCTGTTTCATAGTAGCGGAGATGAACAAGTACTCATAGCTCTTAAGGTATGGTCTTTAGAGCCCATGTTTAACTGACATTTGTTCGCTATTGTGGTCCACACTACCATCTCTCAAATTATAGAAAACAAAGAGCTTGCAGCAGAAACGTTTCACAGTATGGGAGGTGTGTGTTTAGAGTCCATGTTTACTACGCTTTTTTGCTTCGAATGATCGTTCCTGTCATATACCTCAATACTGACCATTCCTCCCGGGACGCCCTGTAGAGATGTAACTGACACGTGGCCGATATTGTCACCAATAGTGAGCACATCTGCCCTACCGGGATTGGGATGGAGGGGAAGGCTGGGCTACTACTAATAACCTGCTCCACGATCTTAACGCAGCCTTATTACAATATTTAACACCGGTCCTTATTGATTTCCCTCGCCCCTCACGCTTCAGTAGTGAAGGCAGCGACCGTTTGCTCGAACAGGGGAAGTTTGGCGGAGAGGTCCAGGTGTTCAGAGAACGGCCCACGGCTGACTTGCGGGAGAAGTGCGGAGCTTCCCCGCGGCGACGGAACCCCGCGGGGCCGCAGCTGGTACTGCAGCAGAGCAGAGCCAGACACTCTGCCGAGGGCCGAGGGCCGAGGGCCGAGGGCGCGGCAGCGCGTGCCCAGCACGGGCTCGGCTCGAGAGCCGCCAGCCGTCGTCGCCTTCCCTACAAGGAGCAGAACAGCCTCTCCTCTCAGCGGCGCCCGTCATAAACAGCGAGCTGAGCGCCTCGAGACCCCCACTTCGTGAGTGGAGGTCGGCGGCTGCCCTGGGCTTAGTCCCGGAGTCCAATGAAGCAGGCACAGGCGACGGCCAAAGTAACAGAAACACGACTCTGAACGTCGTCTAGCGATAAAGCACGTGGCTGGAAACCAAGAGGTCGCGGGGTGGAATCCTGACGAGGCCACGGAAATTTCCAGTAGAGCCTTCACCTCTCAGCCATGAGGACAGTCACCAGTACTTTGTATGGATTTAGAAAACATTGATCGTGTGAAACCCAGCTCCCGCTCTTCTCACACGACGTACTGAAAGCTTTGGATCAAGGCAGTCAAGGTAGGTGCAATATTTCCTGATTTGCGAGAAGCATTTGACCAAATCTACGATTAGTATCAAAAATACGATGATATGGGATATCAAGAGAAATTTGTGACTGGACTGAAGATTTTTTTGGTGGGGAGGGGAGGGGGCCACGACGACGTAGCGTGATATCTTGGATGGAGAGTCATCGTCATATATATGGACCTTGATGTTCACGATGTATATTAACGACCATATGGACAATGTTAATAGCAACTTTAGAACTTTCTGCACATGATGCAATTATCTACAGTGTCTGCCTGAAAGAATCTGTATAAGTACTCGGTCATATCTTGATAAGATTTGTAAATGGTGCAGAAATTGGCAAATTGCTATAAATGTTCTGAAACGTAAAATTGTTTTTCACAAACCATGGAAATGTACTATCCTTTTATTATAAAGTCAGTGACTCACATTTAGATTCGATCAACTTATGGAAACATCTGAGTGTAACGAAAATGGCTCTCAGCACTATGGGACTTAACATCTATGGTCATCAGTCCCCTACAACTTAGAACTACTTAAACCTAACCAACCTAAGGACATCACACAACACTCAGTCATCACGAAGCAGAGAAAATCCCTGGCCCCGCCGGGAATCGAACCCGGGAACCCGGGCGCGGGAAGCGAGAAGGCTACCGCACGACCACGAGGTGCCGACGAGTGCAACATGTTGCAGGGATATGAAATTGAATGAACAATAGGGTTAGTCGTGGATAAAGCAAATGGTAGACTTCGGCTTATTGGTAAAATACTGGGGAAATGCAATCTGTCTTCAAAGGAGGTTGTTTACTAATCAGTCAAGCGAGCCATCCTACAATACCGCTCAGCTCTGTACGAGCAATACCAAATAGGACTAACAGGGGATATTGAAGGTATACAGAGAAGGGCAGCACGAATGGTTACAGGTTTATTTAATCTGTGGGAGAAGTGTCACAGACGCCGAAGAAAGTGGAATGGCAGACTGTTGAAGACAGACGTAAACTATGCAGAGAAAGCCTATTTGCAAATTTTCAGGAACTCCCTTTAAATGATGGCTGTTAATAATATACTATAAGCTCCTATGTTTCCCTTCCGTAGAGATCATGAGTACTACACCAGATTAACTACAGCACGCGCAAAAGCATTTAAACAATCACTCTACCTGCGTTCCATACGTCAATGCAACGGGGAAAAACACTCTGCCCATGCACTTTGCAGAATATAGGTGTAGATGTAGGACGACACGTTCTACGGATTCCGCGTTAAATTGTAAATCCCCTTTGCCTGGTTGTATAACTTGAGCAGATTAGGGACATGCAACTCGCTTAACTGGTGACCAGCTGAAAAACTTTCACCAGGTTATTGAACCTACATCTACCTGTTTACTCTGCTATTCTCAATAAAGTGCCTGGCAGAGGGTTCAATGAACCACAGGCATTATTATTATTATTATTGTTAAGAGTCTGAACCACACTTTGACGTAGAAGACAAGAACACCGTTATTTAGATTTTCAATGCTATTATGGTCGCCATGTAAATTTATACATAACTGTGAAGCAAAGTGATTTAAAATCCGAGTGACGAAGGTGTCTCTAGATACAAAGCACGCCAGGATGAGGAAGGATGTAGACAATTTCCTTCTCAACCGAACTATCCTGGTATTTGGGTTAAACGATTTATCTTTCCAAAACTATACCTGGAAGGTTCAGATGAGGATCTGAGCTGCTGTCATCCCGAATGCTAGTCGAGTCTCTTATTCTGTGACGTCACTCGGTAACTGATGAGATACAATTGCAATGGCCAAGGTTAATAGGCCAGTTATGGTGATGTGGTCCAGGATTTGTGTGGAATGGGATTTGGTTGGTAACTGTCCAAATGTGCTCTTATAACATTAACGTAACCATTATTGTACAATATATTACAACGTCAGAGTTCATGCGAGCGTTGAACCTTTGCACTCAGTTCCAGTTTTAATAATAATAATTATTTCAGGAATAATATGACACAAGACATCAAAATAATATGTCGTCCAATGGACAACAATAATAAGTAACACAACTTATGCTAAAATATTGAGCCATGGCGGGACTGGCCCCAGTAGTATCTCTGACTTGAGTACGATTGATTTCCTAGTGCAGAGGTTTGTCTTTGGCCTTGGGCCGGATCGAGATATAAGGGAGTACCGACCGCGAGTAATGACGAGGAAACAACGCCTGAGAACGGAACGCGGTGGTGAGCGAGACGGCGATCGGTTGGCGGATAGAAGCCAAGACGGCGTGCCTGAGGCCGGGCGGCGGTTGTCACGTGGTTGTATTGGAGTCGGCGGGAGTCGGACTGCGGTGTGCATTCTCCGGCAACTTCGTGAGCTGTGGATGTGCCCGCTTCTTGGAGGCACACGCTGTTATGGTCTTGCGAAGTGGTGGTCTGGCATCTTCGCAAAATCACCCCAGCATCTAGACACCCAGTTAAGTACGCTAATTACTATGAGCGCTTAGTTAACTGTGATTGTGATCGCTTGCACGGCGTGTGATGTGATGCTTGTTCGATTTCATTTGAGGCCTCCTACTAAGCGTGTGCCCTGCTTCCGCATAATATTGATGTATTTGCAGATGTGTGTCATTAAATTCTAGTGAGTGTCGGTTCTCGGGTGCCAGTTTGTTTTCTACTCTTAGTGTTTGTTAATCAAGTAAAGTTTTACTTAAATGAAGCACTTGCTAGTAAAATTAGTTGTTGTTTAGCCTTGATTTTATAGAATTAATTTACTGGTCAATCTTAAATGTTAAATTTAAGGAAAGTTATTCTACCTCCTGTTGTCGGGTGTGGTCTGCGTTTCAGTGAGCTGAGGCAGTGGGCAACCGAAGCACTGGCCTTCCCTTAAGATTACAAGTTTGGCTTACTGATGGTGGACTTCGCCTCAGCTCGGGTGTTCCTCTTAGGTAGCGTTTGCTTGGTTCACATTTTGGTGGCCTACTCGACGTGGCGTTGCAAACGGAGCCACGTCTTGGTTCGAAGTTAAGTGTTACTTCTCTCAGTCGGTTCCACCGTTCATGGTTAAACTTCGGCCTTACAAGCGTGGACCTTGCTTCTGTTTATGACTGTACAAAGTTGTAACTTTCTATGCCCTAAACGTCCATCTTACAAGTCAATGGGCATCGGAATAATTTCGATTTCGCCCTGCAAAATTGGCCAGCTTACGTTTAATAATATGTTTTAAGTATTCGTGTTAAATTGTGATTGAAAGGGTCTTAAATAACGTGTCTTAACGAGAGTTGTTTGTTAAAGTTATGATTAAATTCAGACTTAGTGGGTTCTATCAATTTTGGTGGTAGATCGTGAGAGATGATTTATAAACATTTTTATGATTTTGTGTAATGAGAGTTACTTAAAGATTTTGCCAGACTGGCGGTTCTCAATGTTTATGGGAGATGATTTCAAAAAATGTTTCAAATGGCTCTGGGCACTATAGGACTTAACTTCTGAGGTCATCAGTCCCCTAGAACTTAGAACTAATTAAACCTAGGTGGCGAAGAGTTCTCGGTCTTCCAGCCGGGTGGCTGTGTCTTCAAACTGCGGCGTTCTGACGAGTGACATATTCATCATCTTCGCCAGAAGATCTTCTGGCAAAAATGATGAGTATGTCACTCGTCTAAACGTCGCAGTTTGAAGATACCGCCACCCGGCTGGAAGACCGAGAACTCTTCGCCAGCTGTATACGCCGGGAAAGCATACATTCACATTTACTTAAACCTAACTAACCTAAGGGCATCACACACATCCATGCCCGGGGCAGGATTCGAACCTGCGACCGTAGTGATCGCGTGGGGAGATGATTTTTTAATGTGCTTATGATTTTATGTAATGTGAGTCTCTTAACTAATCTTGCCCGAGTGGTGCCTGTCAAATTTCGTGTGATTGTTTTGGGTAGCTACTAAACCCATTGGAACTGAAAGGTTCACCTTATTGAGTCAGCCCTTCCACCCCCTTTAGATTAAAAGGTTGAACAAACAGGTTCAAATGTGTGTGAAATCTTATGGTACTTAACTGCTCAGGTCATCAGTCCCTAAGCTTACACACTACTTAACCTAAATTATCCTAAGGACAAACACACACACCCATGCCCGAGGGAGGACTCGAACCTCTGCTGGGATCAGCCGTACAGTCCATGACTGCAGTGCCTTGACCGCTCGGCTAATCCCGCGGGGCAACAAACAGGTGTTACGTAAAATAGTATCATCAAATACATCTATGCATTATATAAATAAAATAATCTTGGTTTGGCCCAGAGTAAGTTTTACAAGAGGGCTCCAAAATGAAGTCACAATTTGTTTCTCCTTCTTATTAACTTTACAAGCAGGCACCAGACAAACATCGATAACTTTAGGAGGGCCCCCTAAAACAACTAAGACAAGCAAGTCTCTCATTACAATTATCAACTTCTACCAACACCAAGCCCCTGCAGTCAACAGAGCCACTCTCAGTTACAACTACTATGAACGACGACAAGAGAATGCAGATAAGGAGAGACACAGTAACACACAATACAGATACGCGAAAGACATAATAACTTATTGCTAGTGCACTGTCAACGAATTTCAGAATCAAAACGTTACACTGTATGCCACCACTTGCGAAACACGTGACAGTAGTTTTGACACTCAAATTTCGAACGGCCTCACCGATGTATCAAACCGATGCAGCTGTTCCCACACCGCTCGCGTTTCCATGGTGCTCCCTCTCCACGGTTTGTGTTTGTTGCTGGCCATCGATGAACTTTTCGTTTAGTGTACACCACCTTCAGAGGATGGCTGCAGCCGACCCCTTCTCCAGCCACATCGCCGCAAAGACAAGTCCAGCCAGTGCGACCACAAGTGTCCCACGGCCAGACCGCCGCTGGCACAAGCCCATGTGGCCGCCCCCGTTCCTTGCTGATGGCCGCCCTTTTGCTGGTGGCTGTTTCCCATGGTCACTGCTCGGGCCCAGCACGCCGACGCACAACACGTGCGGCCAGCTCAATGACAAGGCCCTGAGGTGGCACTACAAATAGGACAGACAAGGATAAACTCGGGCTGTGAAATCTACAAACATGTGATTCCTTCTTCCTGTCTTCCTGGTTTACGTGCAATAAACTGGCCAGATGGGAGTAGCACTCGCGCTCTGACGTATAAACGTAATTTTGTACACAGACAGTTCATCCGTAGCCGGAATCGAGAATCTTGAGGATTTTTGCCTGTTATCGACATTGATAGTGGCAAGATATCGAATCCAGAATTTCCAGGAATCGCCGGCTGGGGTGGCTGAGCGGTTCTTGGCGCTACAGTCTGGAACCGCGCGACCGCTACGGCCGCAGATTCGAATCCTGCCTCGGGCATGGATGTGTGTGATGTCCTTAGGTTAGTTAGGTTTAAGTAGTTCTAGGTTCTAGGGGACTGATGACCTCAGAAGTCGAGTCCCATAGTGCTCAGGGCCATTTGAACCATTTTCAATTCCAGGAAACTCGAGAATGTTTTAATTTTTAAGTTTGAAGTCGAATAACAAATGAGAAATACTCTTTTCGTGTTTTTTATCATTAAAATTATCAATTTTCAGATCCTTTTCTTTAGTAGCATCGTGAAACCTTGCTTATTCCAAATTTCATGATTCTAGGTCAACGGGAAGTTCCCTGATTTTCGAGCATCAAACTACAGTGAAGAACCAAAAAACTGGTGCAACTGCCTAATATCGTGTAGGCCCCCACGAGCATGCAGAAGTGTGGCAACCGTCGTGGTATGTAATCGAATAATATCTGAAGTAGAGCTGGAGGGAACTGACACCATAAATCCTGCAGTGCAGTCCATGAATCCGCAAGAATACGAAGGGGTGGAGATCTCTTCTGAACAGTACGTTGCAAGGATCCCAGTTATCAATAAAGTTCATGTCTGGGATGCTTGGTGGCCAGCCGAAGGGTTTACACTCAGAAGACAGTTCCTCGAACCACTCTGTAGCAATTCTGGGCGTGTGGGGTGCCGCATTGTTCTGCTGGAATGCACAATATACATGAATGGATGCAGGTGATCAGACAGGACGCTCACGTACGTGTCACCTGCCAGAGTCATATCTAGACGTATCAGTGGTCCCCTATCACTCCAACTGCACAAGCTCGACACCATTACAGAGCCTCCACCGGCTTGAACGCTCCCCAGCTGACATGCATGTCCATGGATTCATTAAGTTGTCTCCATACCCGTAGACATCCATCCACTCTATAAAAACTGGAACGAGATTCGTCCGACCAGTCAACATATTTCCAGTCATTAACAGTCCAATGTCCATGTTGACGGGCCCAGGCGAGGCGTAAAGCTTTTTGTCGTGCAGTCATCAATGGTACACGAGTGGTCCTTTAGCTACGAAAGCCCATATCGATGACGTTTCGATGAATGTTTCGCACGCTGACTTGTTGATGGCACAGCATTGAAATCTACAGCAATTTGCGGAAGAGACCCACTTCCATCAAGCTGAACGATTCTCTTCGCTCGTCATTGGACCCGTTCTTGCATGATCTTTTTCCGGCCGCAGCGATGTCGGAGATTTGATGTTTTACCGGATTCCTGATATTCACGGTACACTCGTGAAATGATCGCACTCGGAGACCCTGTGTCCATCGCTCGTGCGCCAACTGTAACACCTCGTTCAAACTCACTTAAACCTTGATAGCTTGCCATTGTAGCAGCAGCAACCAATCTAACAACTGCTCCAGACACTTTTTATCTTATATCAGCGTTGCCAGCAGCAGCGTCGTATTCTGCCTGTTAACATATCTCTGTATTTGAATACACACGCTTAAACCAGTTTCTTTGGCACTTCAGTGTATGTAGACGCTTATACATTTTCGTATACCTATTTGGAAGAGGACTACTGGGTTTGGGGGATCAGTCATGTCATTCAGCCATTCAAGATCAGGTAGTGCATTTTATCTCACCAAAACCAGTTTTATTACGCAAGGGACCATAAATTTAAGTATTTGACATACGTATCAACTTGATACGTCAACCCATTCTTGTGTACAGCTGAGTTACCGAATTAAATGAGAAACATTGAAAGAGAATATGTATGTAATTATTGTCTCCGATTCAGCATACGCTAACGTAACACTATTACTCTGATGCTATAATCGTATGTACCTGATTCAAATGTGGTAGTGGAAGAAAATTGTATCAGAAGTATTTGACAGGCAGTGGAAACACATATGGTGGTGCACGTTTCCTGATATCATCAATGCGTATGTCCCTTCTAGTACTCATACTCTAAATATTTACGCTGTGTCTCATGGAATGGACACATCTGAAGCTTTTTGTGGCGCTAAGGGAATCGAGTAGGGGCGAGTGAATCATTGAAACCGTGAGGATATTCGACACGAGTAGACTATTTTGCCTCTTTTTTTACAGCCAACATTGCACACACAACACTGCACTCTAAACGCATTCAAGACAGTCACTCATATTAAAAGCATGTACCTACGACGTAAGAATCACAGAATTCGCGAGCCAGCGATGTAATACCAACATAATTTTAGAGGGCCAACGTGGTTCAAATCGCTGGCTGGCCAACACAATTTAGAATTCATGTCTTCCCGTACTTTGAAGTGAATACCAGGATAGTTTCTCAAATAGGGGACCACCGCTAAATTTCTTCATCCTAGTCCAGTTTAACTAGTGCTCCGTCGACAGTGAATAAGCCGGCCGTTGTGGCCGAGCGGTTCTAGGCGCTTCAGTCCGGAACCGCGTTGCTGCTACGGTACAGGTTCGAATCCTGCCTCGGGCATGGTGTGTGTGATGTCCTTAGGTTAGTTAGGTTTAAGTAGTTCTAAGTCTAGCGGACTGATGACTTCAGATGTTAAGTACCATAGTACTTAGAGCCATTTTTGATAATGAATATGACGTCGATG
This sequence comes from Schistocerca gregaria, assembly GCF_023897955.1. Taxonomy (NCBI): domain Eukaryota; kingdom Metazoa; phylum Arthropoda; class Insecta; order Orthoptera; family Acrididae; genus Schistocerca; species Schistocerca gregaria. The sequence goes on along the minus strand of NC_064921.1, from coordinate 796,256,745 downwards.
GACGTAAACTTAATGTTTTTTCCTATTGTGTAAGTTCTTCGTCTAGCAGCAGTCACGCATCTCACTGGGAGAAAGCAGTTAAATAAGCAGAAACCACAAGTTAATGCAGCCGAAAGCTCATACCAATAAACAGAGGAACAGAGAAAATTGTGGAAAGTCCATTACCAGTAAAAAATTAGGAGCACTTTTACGAGTTTGGATTTTGGATTGCTCATTTACTGCAGAAACTGATGGTTTCCATAACAGCCGTGAGTTATGCACTTGTTAACCCCACTCAACGTTTCTTGCGTAGCAGCTAAAAATTGTGAAACTTATGTAGTCTCAAGAGGGCAGTTTCTTGCTCAGGTCTGTCTGGCGCATCTTCAACAGAGATGGCCATGTAATTCGCTGTGACAGGAATCGCTTTGTGGAACACTACGACCATCAAGATAGACCAAAGGAAGTTTACGCTAACAAAAGTAATTAGTTCCTACAAGCCAAGTAACTTTTCACTGACAGGCGTATCCGAGGCTGCCACCGCTTACACTTAATTGTAGCCGCGAACAAGGCACGATAATATCTTGACGTCTCCGGTACCATAAATACGGCCTCCTGGGCAGGTGAGCGACGTCACAGTAGCTTACTGCCGATGGTGGACGTCAGAGCAACAGAGTTGATCTGTAGAAAGTATACGGGTAAAACCAGATAAAACTTGATTGGAATCTTCGTCTTTCCTGTTGTTTGCGACAAAAGGGCTCCTCCATACTTGAAATACGTTCGAATGACAACATTCACATCAATAAATGACGCAAGTCTGTGCTACTAAAAACAGAGGGAGACTTGTGGACGGTGTGAGATTCAGACACTGTCGCTGTAGTATGTTAAGCTCCTGAAGATGAGCCTGATAGTATTCTTCATATTTTACGAAAATGTGTAACAATTATGGATAACATTGAAAAAAGCAATTACTCTGAGAAGATAAATAAATCGAAACAAAATACCAGTGTGTTCGTTGCACAGCAGCGTTGCGCAAACCTGTACATACGTTAAGAAGTAAGACAGTAATTTCGTTGTTGAAACAAGTTGGCCTTCAGTTGCAAAGACAGTCAAACGAACTTAAAAGTTTTTGTAGGATATCATTGTTTCGCCACCGCTGAGTGTAATTTTCTTCGCAGAATGAATTTTTGCTCGGCAGCAAGGTGTGCACAGACTAAATCTGTCTGCCGGAACGGGACTCCAACCTAAGAGATTTGCCCATTGGGGGAGAGTGCGTTACCGACTGAGCTGTCCACACACAAGTCAGGACCCGCCCTCTCGTCTGTACTTCCGTATGTACCTTACCTCGTATCTTCCAAACTTCACAGACGTTCTCCGACTACCTTGTAGGACTAACACCCCCGGAAGGGCTTAACAACTGCCTGGGGGATCGTTTCCTGAGTCAATTTTCACTTTTAAGCCGAATGTGTGCTGATTCAGACCGGGAGTTCAACATAGGTATGCTGCGAGATTGTTGTCTTCTTGATACAATGTTTTGGCAATGCAGCTAGCAGTCATTGCAGGCTATTTCTGATGTGGATTTGTGTCGGTTGTGCGAGGTGACAGCTTGGGTGGAGATGCAACACACTGACTTTTCCACTGAGTCCAAGACACTTTAAGTAGTTTTTTATTTTCACATTCGTCGGCTTCGCCAACTCTCAGCCAAGCTATAACAACCTAATGTAATAATGCACTGAAAATTCTGGCTGAAAATTAAGAGTTATTTATTAGTAGGAGTTGACTGACCGAAACGCAGAAGGTCGTGTCGTCTATGGGTACACGAACGAAAAGTACGGAGCTTGCTAGCTTTCGGAATGCACTTTCCTTTTCTAGCTCTGGGCATACAATCACACACACTCACTCACACGCACAGCCCTGTCTTGCTACATCGTATTCAGTTGACTGCCAACTCATTTCTGAGCTGAGGGTAAAGAGATGGCACTCGACTGAGTACAATGTACACTCCTGGAAATTGAAATATAAGAACACCGTGAATTCATTATCCCAGGAAGGGGAAACTTTATTGACACATTCCTGGGGTCAGATATATCACATGATCACACTGACAGAACCACAGGCACATAGACACAGGCAACAGAGCATGCACAATGTCGGCACTAGTACAGTGTATATCCACCTTTCGCAGCAATGCAGGCTGCTATTCTCCCATGGAGACAATCGTAGAGATGCTGGATGTAGTACTGTGGAACGGCTTGCCATGCCATTTCCACCTGCGCCTCAGTTGGACCAGCGTTCGTGCTGGACGTGTAGACCGCGTGAGACGGCGCTTCATCCAGTCCCAAACATGCTCAATGGGGGACAGATCCGGAGATCTTGCTGGCCAGGGTAGTTGACTTACACCTTCTAGAGCACGTTGGGTGGCACGGGATACATGCGGACGTGCATTGTCCTGTTGGAACGGCAAGTTCCCTTGCCGGTCTAGGAATGGTAGAACGATGGGTTCGATGACGGTTTGGATGTACCGTGCACTGTTCAGTGTCCCCTCGACGATCACCAGAGGTGTACGGCCAGTGTAGGAGATCGCTCCCCACACCATGATGCCGAGTGTTGGCCCTGTGTGCCTCGGTCGTATGCAGTCCTGATTGTGGCGCTCACCTGCACGGCGCCAAACACGCATACGACCATCATTGGCACCAAGGCAGAAGCGACTCTCATCGCTGAAGACGACACGTCTCCATTCGTCCCTCCATTCACGCCTGTCGCGACACCACTGGAGGCGGGCTGCACGATGTTGGGGCGTGAGCGGAAGACGGCGTAACGGTGTGCGGGACCGTAGCCCAGATTCATGGAGACGGTTGCGAATGGTCCTCGCCGATACCCCAGGAGCAACAGTGTCCCTAATTTGTTGGGAAGTGGCGGTGCGGTCCCCTACGGCACTGCGTAGGATCCTACGGTCTTGGCGTGCATCCGTGCGCGGCTGAGGTTCGGTCCCAGGTCGACGGGCACGTGCACCTTCCGCCGACCACTGGCGACAACATCGATGTACTGCGGAGGCCTCATGCCCCACGTGTTGAGCAATTCGGCGGTACATCCACCCGGCCTCCCGCATGCCCACTATACGCCCTCGCTCAAAGTCCGTCAACTGCACATACGGTTCACGTCCACGCTGTCGCGCCATGCTACCAGGTTAAAGACTGCGGTGGAGCTCCGTATGCCACGGCAAACTGGCTGACACTGACGGCGGCGGTGCACAAATGCTGCGCACCTAGCGCCATTCGACGGCCAACACCGCGGTTCCTGGTGTGTCCGCTGTGCCGTGCGTGTGATCATTGCTTGTACAGTCCTCTCGCAGTGTCCGGAGCAAGTATGGTGGGTCTGACACACCGGTGTCAATGTGTTCTTTTTTCCATTTCCAGGAGTGTAGATTGTTGGTTGGTTTATTTGGGTGAGGGGAACAAACAGTGAGGTCATCTGTCCGATCGGATTAGGGAAGGATGGGGAAGTCGGCTGTGCTCTTTCAAAGGAACCATCCCAGATTTTGCCTGAAGTGATTTAAGGAAATCACTGGTTTGAACCGTCGTCCTCCCAAATTCCAGTCTAGTGTGCTAAGCACTGCGCCACCACGTTCGGTCACAATGTAGGAAGACGGGCGTGTGCCTGAGTGAGTGTGTTTGTTTGCATGTCTTTCCTACACCTAGAAAAAGGAGGTGCATTCCTAACGCTAGCCAAGGTCCGTACCTTTTGTTTGTGTGCCTATCGACGAGGCAAAGCTTCCACCTTCCGGCGGGCCGTCTCCTTTATTCCCAAATAAATCACATTCTATCGTAACTCTGATCTCGTCTGAAGATGGGTAAATTGGTCTGCAATGGTAAAGGCGAAATAATTATCACAAAAAATTGAATGATCCTAATTTCCTCAATCTTTCAATGTATATTAAATTCGTAGTAACATGTATCGTAGACAGATTCCGAGTTCCATCCGCTCCCGAGCGCTCTTCACCCTCCCGAGGCGTCCTGCAAGCAGTCCGCTCCCGTCGGCGGTCACTGGCGGCCATCTGGTGTGTCAGGGGCCGACCTCCCTGCTGCCCAAATTCAGAGTCGCGGCCTTCTATTATTGATTTTATAGCAGAATCGCATGCCTTGCTCATTCTACAGCTGACGTCTCTGTTGATAAGATTTTCTTCTGAGTGTTAGTCGCCCTTCTGATAACACTGTCTCAGAACTTCGGCGTTTGCACGAGGATTTTTCTTGCGCCGTAACTGGTAGTGTGATTACATTCTATACAGTTTTAGCTAACAGCTGAAATCCTTAGTTGTACGAGACGAGTGTGGTCTTCATTGTCCCAGCATCGGGCCTCCACTGTTCCAGTTGCTTGGTCGATATGCCCATGCTGTACTGACTGTAAATTTCTTGCTTGCTTAAGCATAAATCACCGTACCGAGTAGGTTGACCTGTTCAGTCGACGTGCCACACACACCACGTGCCAGAAATCTGAAAAACCCTCCTAATTTTTTAAGAGACCACTTGTCTTCCCATTCTCTTACGGGTGATTCCAAGTTGCGGCGCTCTCTGCCTTATGAGTGAAGAACTCATTTATGCGAAAGACGTCTCATTGGTGTTTCAATCTAGAGTTAAGGCTATCGGCGACTGATGAGCTGTGTACTCTGTGGATCAAGATCCTCCTCAGGGCAGCGTTGTTCTGAGCTGTGTGTTAGCAGGTATTTATTTGATGGTGTAGGTCAGCATGTTTAGGCTTTCTCTTGCCAAGTGAACCATCCTACTTCTACTAGGACATCTCAGTCAGTGGCACCTACATTGCCTTCTACAGTTCCACCGCAAACTCGATAATGTGTCACAGGAAGCAATTATGCTTCTACATATCACGTGACCATATGACAGCTGTACCGCCTACACGTCGGCGGAAACAGGTCGATTTATTTTTATGGACGTCCATCTTACTGCAGCCAGTGATATGTATTAGAAAAAGTACCACCCACGACTAGTTTCGGCACCACATTACGGTCATCCTCAGACCCCACCATTGCCAAAACTGTGTTTGATTTCCTTGGAGCATTACTGTCAGATCCTTGTTACCACACGGTGTCGAGTGTAGAGTCCTGATGAAAGCTAGCTCACGTCTGCTAGTATCGAGGATCCCACAGTAAATGCCTCAAGGAAATCAAATTCTCTCTTGGAAGTGTTGGGGCCTGAGGTTGGCGATAATGTGCTGCTTGACAGAGATTTTCAAGATACAGTCGTGGTGGTACTTTTTCTCATATAGGTAGATTTATATGTGGGTGACAGCAAGGCTGCTTCTTCGAAATGTTCAGTTAACAAGTTCACCACCACTGGAGAAAATGTACTAACTTTTGAAAAACCGTCAGTTTGTTTATTATACACAGGAAGCAATCCATCGACGGGCATATGAAAATTAGAGTTGCAATTCTCTGTCACAGAATGCCTGCCAGAGTGCATAAGTTTCGTTCAGTTGTCGGGCATCGTAGGGTACATAAAAGGCGTGAGTGATCACTGTCAAGGACACGGAGATGTCGTGTACGCGTCTCAGACAGCGTTATCAGCACCTAACACAGTTTGAGAGGGACCTCATTGTGGGTCTTAATGTGGTCAGTGGGCAGAATCGTTCAACATCTGAGATCTGTGGGACCTGACAGTGGCCCGATGCTGGACTAAACTGGAACGTGAGGACAGGCGCACTGGTCGTCTAGGTTTGGGATGGTGACGACTGACCGCGACGAAGGAGGATAGCCGTATTGCACACCAAGCTCGTCGTAACCTCTTCACATCAGCGTCTGTCATGCTAGAACAAGTAATGGATCCCCTGCAAACACCTGTGTCATGCTGCACCCTTGGTCGAAGGATAGTGTCAGCTGGACTGGAAACTTATCGTCCCACTTGTAGCCTGCCGCTAACCCTACAATACAAACAGCTGTGTTAAGAGTGGTACCATGACCATAAAATGCTAACGAATGGTGTCGCATTGTGTTCGGCGATTAATCGGGATTCTGCACTGCCCCAGATGACTATTATTAGTGAATACTGTGGCAACCTGGAGACAGGTCCCATTCATCCAATGGCACAGAGATGTTAGTGCTGTCGTCAAGGTGCGGGAGGTATCAAGTATGGTTTCAGCCCACTGCTGGTAGTGATTGAGGGACTTCTGACTGCATGGTCAGCCTGCGTTCTCATGTGTTACCTTTCATGTCACATTTTTCAACATGACAGTACTCGTCTGTGTATGCCACTATTGTCTAGGAAGAGTCTTCTTGATATGGAAAACAAGATACTCAGATCGTTGTCCGATAGAAACTGTGTGGCGCCAGTTTGGACCACAACTGCGCCCCATAGCCAGTGTGCACGATATCAAGATCAGTTTCAATAGTTGTGGGCCAGAATGACTCAAGATAGCACGCAACGGGTTTATGACAATATTTACAACAGAATCGGTGCATGTCCAGACCAGAGGGGGTGCAACGCCATACTAATAAGTGGACTCATACAGTCAAGTTCCTTGTAATTTGACTCGATTTTGTGATCAGTGGAATTGCATCACATACATACCTCACTTTCATTTCGTTTCCTCTTTCCCTTCTGGATACTTCACTCTTTTTGTCTGCCAGTGTGTGATCTAGTATGTTTTCGGCAAATTAGTTTCGCAAATCAAGTTTCCAATGTATAGAGAGTTCGAGACTGACGGTCGCTGAGCGGGCGATGAAGAGATGCATTTTGGAGGTCACTAGGACGGCCTGGTGAAGCAAACAGACGGATAAAAGAAAGAGCGGAGAGGAAGCCAGAATTAATAAGCAGTAGTCTCTCAATCAGAAAAGTGTGAGGTAATCCGTATGAGTACAAAAAAATGCGAGGTGCCGGAGCTAGCAGTGTATTTAACACTGTCGAATCTTCTAGAATCTGCATGTTGAAATGATGCTCTAAGCCTCCACTTTTCTAACTCCGACTTTTGCTATTGCACATGGATTAAGAAGAAACGCTAACTCACTGTGATCCACCCTGCAAGTGGAGTAGAAAAGAGTTTGACACCTGCAATAATTTCATTTTATAGAAGTTAATTTGCTAAAGTAAAGTTTCATTAACGTAGTGAGAAATGAATGGGTTGCTCTACCGACCTACAGAATGAAAGTTCTGTCGAAAATAGCAATTTTATTTATTATGACTAAACTCAAAATAATAAAAAAAACACATGAAAAATTTACAATACGTCAAACTGGATACTCAAATTCTGTGAAGGTGAAGTCGTCCATAAACTAGCTTGTGACATTTATGACCAAGTGGTATGTGGAGCTAATTCACTGTAACTCAAACCTCAGGAGAAACACCCAGCCAACCCAACATTAACTGCTGCTACAGTAGTGAGAACTCAGACAATGACCACCCAAGACAGAACCACGTTAGAAAAGACGGAGCAGGAGCACTCTGCTGAGCTCTGATTATCGCTTAGCAAAATTCAGTAATCTGTCGGTGCTGCGGACACACCTTACCAAGCTGTCCTCTTAACTGCAAGGACACGATCTGGCATACCGGAGGCGATGGCTTGTTGCTTCGACGTCCAGTCGTGGTGATGATAATGTCGCCCGAAACAAATTATCCTGGTCTGGTTGTTCCAGACTAAAGACTTCCTATCAATACAAATGCGCCTCTGAGGGAGACGAAGAAGGCTCGCCACACAATCACTGACGGTACAGTGATTGATTTTAACAAGCGAAGTTACACAGTAACTCCGATACTGTCAACTTGAGCCAACTGTACTCGGAAAGATACGTTGAAGTCGAAACCTCAGCAATTTCGTCAAACACTTACAATTAAATGAAAGTATATTAGACAGTCAACGGAAGGCAGGCTGTCCAGAGCAGCGAGAGCTCAATCTTGTAACCTGCTCCGACAGAAAGGCGAGAGCCGACTCTATCAAGAGCACCTGTAAAGCCGAACACAGAACATTCCCGCCCCCACGACAGTGGCCATGGTTAAACGTGCCAATCAGCAACTCGAAAACCAGCAGAAAGTTCCACTCTATTGCTGAAGCATTATTATTCCACCAATGGAGATAATTGGTGCCAATTTCTGCTCCGATTTTTCTACGTCACGGAGCTATCCCCTGAGCAAGCCAATCACAGTTATGAGTTTGCAGAAAACGCCGGAATTTGCCCGCCAAGAATGCCTGGGAACACAAGCCATTCCCACGTTTCGCTGGTAGTCCGTCAGAATGTGTTTTCACTAAGTTCCTGCGAAGTAACGGAATCTCTAACCCCAGCCTCTTGTTCTGGCCCCTGTGGGCGTGTCGTCCCCACTCCTATGACAATGTCTGCGTATGGACAGCATCCATTCGGCTCCCTCAGACCCGTCGGATTCACCCTCTCAACATCAGCAGAACCCGCCTGTCACTGGACCTCCCGGGTGACGAGAGACGCTGCGTGGGAAGTCCGTGTGTGAAGGAATAGCAACTTTTCGCTGCATGCAATTAGAGAGGAAAATATTCATATCTTCTGTGTTCTCAATACTATCCTTTTAATGACAATACTCGGCTAGACTTCCGCAAATCGAATTACTCAGAGTAAGATACAAATATGAGAGGGGCAAGTCACTATGTTCATCGTAAAGGCATGCCACCTCTCGAGAAGTCTGTTAAATTTCAACTACACTATAAATATCACAAATTTAAAGGCTGTCATTAGAATAAAAGCTCAGGAATTACAACCATGAACAACCATGAACGACTTCAGTTGAAACAATCGCACAGATAACAGTGTGGGAAGGCAAACTAAAGACTACGATTTACCTGCAGAACACTTAGAAGATGCAACAGGTCTATTGTAGAAATTGCATGCAATTCGTTTGTTCGTTCTCAACTAGAATATAGCTGTGCTGTATGGGATCCTTATCAGTTATGACTGACAAAGGACATCGAAAAACTCAAAGAAGGGCAGCACTTTGTTTACTATTTCAAAATATGGCAGAGATTGGCACGGATATGATAAGAGAGTCGGGATCGAAGTTTGAATCACCAACTTTCTCGTCTGAATTTGAAAATATTTTACTGTCGCCGACTTGCGTGGGGAGAAACGATCATCATAATAAAGTAAGAGAAATCAGAGCTGGCACAGAAAGATTTAAGTGTCCATTTTCCCCCAAGCGCTGTTAGAGAGTGGAACAGTAGGAGAAACAGTCTGAAGATGGTTCCGAGAACCCTCTGCCTGCCACTTAAGTATGAAATGGAGTGCATTCATGTAGAGGTAGACGAATGGAAATGAAATGGACATGTAGACAGGCCAAATGTATGACAAATGAACCAATGAAGTTACTAGCAGGAATTCAAGAGATAAGAAAACACCAAGATAACGGCGTAATGGAGGCTGAACAGATGAAGCAAGAAAACACGAAACAGCAACTTGTGTGCGTTTAGATGCGATCGGTAACGTATGTAAAACTCAGGAGGGAGCTTTCAGCTAGTTGTGGATGCTGAATTCTTGACGCTGCTGCTCCTGATGATGATCATAGCGATGGTGATGTCGGGAGTTATTTTCGATGAATTTTTAATTTTAATTCGTCAGTTGTGAAAAGGATTTCAACATCATCGATCATGGGTTGGTTCATAAGTCTCTTCTGCACAACGCAGTCTTTCTGTTCTCGCTTTTTGATTCACCTGAAGACTGTAATTCAATGGCTGTAACTGTAATCTGTCATGTTTCATTCCTCTGCAAAGTTCCAAATGGTTCAAATGGCTCCGAGCACTATGGGACTTAACATCTGAGATCCCCCCCCCCTCCCCCCCTGCGGGTTCGGGGGTAAGAATAGGCCCGCGGTATTCCTGCCTGTCGTAAGAGGCGACTAAAAGGAGTCTCAAACGCTTCGGCCTTAATGTGATGGTCCCCTAAGGGGTTTGACCACTATCTTTCAAGATTTTCTGTTAGTGCGTACCATTTGGGGAAGGACGCATTACATGGTGTATTGTATACCCACCTTGCCCTAAGATCTGGCCCACCTGATATTGTCATTGAGTTGGTGTTCGATCGAGCTTCCGGCTACATCTGCTGCAGTATGTTCCGAGTAGCGTACATTTCCTCCATAGTGCACTTCCATCTTTGCCCTCGTGATGTACATGGATATTTTGACACCCGATATCCAGCATGGTAGCCAGTCCGTTGTGGTGGGGTTGTCATGTACCCTCTTGGTGGTAGCCCCCTGACTACACAGGGATCACACTGCTGATGCCTGAGCTGCTACCTCCCCACGTATGCCGAGGAGTAGATACCTATCCCTCTGGGGCATCAGGACTCCCGGCAAAGGCCATCCTGCCAGGTGGTCTTTGCTGCGGCTGGGCGGCGCCCATGGGGAGAGCCCCTGGTCGGAGTGGGTGGCATCAGGGTGGATGACCCGCAATGAAGTGTGGTACATCATCTCTCGCTGGTGGGCCTCCACCAGCAGTCTCTAAGCGATCGAGGTCTAACGTCAACGGGAAGGAATGTGATCCGAGATCGTTTCCCTCCCTGGCCACTCCATGGGAGAAACGTATGGCTAAAGAAGGCAGTGGAGATTATTCACACCGGTACCTCGTGTGTGCGCGAGTTGATGGGGAATCATTTATGTCGACCAAGCCCCAGTTTTTTGTGGAGCATTTAGAGGACAAGTTCGGAGAGTTGGAGGGCTTGTCCAAAATGCGCTCTGGGTCGGTTCTCATCAAAACAGCATCCTCTGCCCAGTCACGGAAGTTGCTCACTTGTGACAAGTTGTGGGATGTTTCTGTCACCATCACTCCCCATAAAAGTCTAAACATGGTCCAAGGTATTATATTCCACAGGGATCTTCTACTGCAGTCCGACGATGTACTACGCGCAAATCAAGAACGATGGGGTGTTCACTTGGTCCGGCGCGTCCATCAGGGTCCGAGGGATAATCAGGTAGCCACCAGTGCCTTCATCATGGCCTTCGAAGGTGATGTTTTACCCGAAAAGGTCAAGGTGATGGTTTACCGCTGTGATGTGAAACCATATATCCCTCCTCCGATGCGGTGTTTTAAGTGCTGGAAGTTTGGGCACATGTCATCCTGCTTTACTTCCGGCATCACATGTCGAGATTGTGGATGTCCTTCTCATACCAATACTCCATGTGCTCCGCCTCCCATCTGTGTTAACTGCGGAGAACACCATTCCCCCTGCTCGCTGGACTGTAGGATCTTCCAGAAAGAACGGAAGATAATGGAATATAAAACCCTGGACCGCCTGACCTACTCAGAGGCTAGGCGGAAATATGAGAGGCTCCATCCTGTGCCAATGACGTCAACGTACACCGCTGCTGCAAAGACGGTTCTTCCATCTCCTGTGTCGTCCCTTGGGTGTGGCGGCACTTCACACCCTGTTGCTCCTGCTCCATCTTCTTCAGGACCCTACACCCTTCCAACCATCGGGGACATCACCTCCCCCTTCCCAGCCGGAGAAGAGTAAGTCTTCTTCAGCTGCTCTCGCCAGGAAGGGGTCCCTTGGGGACCTCCCTTTGCAAGTTCCGACCAGTGGAAAAGCGGACACCCGCAAGTGGCTAAAACAACCACCAGTCCCTGGTCGTCGGGCCACACGGTCGTCGTCCATCCTTGAGACTGACCCAGTGAAGCCCGTGAAGCCTGAACCACCGAAGGCACAGCGAGAGAAACAGAAGAAGAAGAAGAAAGTCCCCAAGGCTAACGACATTGCGGTGGCGCCCGTCCCACTGCTTCCTACGAGCTCTGCGTCTGAGGATGAGGTGGAGATTCTGGCGTCCGCTGAGGACCTCGTTCTCGCCGGTCCCTCAGACGCCATGGAAAGCTCTATCACAGGTGCTAAATCGGAGGCGGCAGGTGACCCAGCGGCGTAATCTGCCTTCCCAGTACCGTCACGCCTTTCTCAGCCATGGACATCACCATCCTCCAGTGGAACTGCAGCGGTTTCTTCCACCATTTAGCTGAGCTCCGCCAACTTACCAGCCTTCACCCTTTCCTCTGCATTGCTCTGCAGGAAACTTAGTTTCCAGCAATGTGAACCTCCGCCCTCCGTGGCTACCGGGGTTACTATAAGAACCGGGCAGCATATGAAATGGTGTCTGGTGGCGTATGCATATATGTCCTGAACTCTCTTCACAGCGAGTCTGTAACTCTCCAAACACCTTTAGAGGCTGCCGCTGTTCGGATGTGGACGCCACAGGCTGTTACTGTCTGCAGTCTTAATTTCCACAGGATAGTGATGTTGCGCAGCATATCCTGGCTGCTCTGATAGCCCAATTACCGCCACCTTTCTTGTTACTGGGTTACTTTAACGCCCATAACCATCTGTGGGCTGCGTCAGTGACAACAGGTCGAGGCGCCATCGTTGAGCATTTATTGGCGTAGCTCGATCTCTCGATCTTAAGTGATGGTGCCTTCACACACTTCAGTGTGGCGCATGGCACATACTCCGCCATTGACCTTTCGATCTGTAGCCCTAGCCTCTTACCGTCTGTCCAATGGAGAGTGCATGACGACCTTTGTGGTAGTGACCACTTTCCGATCTTTCTGTCACTGCCACAGCGTCAGTCTTCTGGTCGCCCTAGCAGATGGGCTCTGAGTAAGGCTGACTGGGACTTGTTCTCCTCCACTGCCGCTATTGAGCCTCTCTCTAACGGTGACATTGATGCGGTGGTTCAATCGGGCACCACCGGCATCGTTACTACCGCCGAATCTGCCATTCCCCGTTCTTCTGGGTCCCCTCGGCGGCGGACTGTGCCTTGGTGGTCGCCTGAGATCGCTGAAGCGATTAAAGCTCGCCGGCGGGCGCTCCAGCGTTACAAGCGACATCCCTCAATCGAACACCTTATCGCCTTCAAACGGCTGCGTGCGCGAGCCCGCCGCATTATCCGCCAACGCAAGCAGGAGTGCTGGGAGCGGTATGTGTCCACCATTGGCCTCCATGTCACTCCATCGCAGGTCTGGGCCAAGATTCGCCGCCTCTATGGCTATCGGACCCCTGTCAGCGTCCCTGCGCTCTCACTGAGTGGAGCAGTTTGCACTGACTCCGACGTCATTGCAAACCGCTTGGCAGAGCACTTTGCTGTGAATTCCGCTTCTGCCAACTTCCCCTTGGGCTTCCGCTCCATTAAAGAGCGGATAGAACGTCGGAGTCTTTCTTTTCGCACCCACCATCCTGAATTGTACAATGTTCCATTCAGTGCCCTCGCCGCTTGTCCTGATATCGCTCCTGAGCCAGATAGCATCCACTCTCAAATGCTGAAACACCTTTCAGTGGACTGCCAGCGACGCCTCCTCGATCTTTACAACCGCATTTGGGTCGAGGGTGAGTTTCCGTCGCAATGGCGGGAAAGTCTTGTTGTCCCCATTCTGAAACGAGGGAAGAACCTTTTGGAGGTGGACAGCTACAGTCCCATTAGCCTCACCAACGTTCTTTGCAAGTTGCTTGAACGGATGGTGAGCCGGCACTTGAACTGGGTACTGGAGTTTCGGGGCCTTCTGGCTCCGTCTCAGGGTGGGTTCCGTAAAGGTCGCTCCGCGGCCGACAATCTGGTGAGCCTTGAGTCGGCCATCCGTACTGCCTCTGCCCGCCATAAGCATCTGGTCGCTGTCTTTTTCGACATGCGGAAGGCATACGATACGACATGGCGTCATCACATCCTTTCTACGCTTCATGGATCCCCATCCATCCTTCGGGGCCCTCCGCCTATCTATATCCGCAATTTTCTGTCGTATCCTACCTTCCGCGTGCACGTCGCGGCCTCATATAGTTCCTTCCAAGTCCAGGACAACGGTGTGCCACAGGGTTCTGTTCTAAGTGTCTGTCTGTTTGTAATAGCCATTAACGGGCTCGCTGCGGCCGTGGGAAATTCTGTCTCCGCTTCCCTGTATGCTGACGACTTCTGCCTTTACTACAGCTCTATTGGCATTGCAGCTGCTTAACGTCAGCTACAGGGCGCAATCCGCAAGGCGCAGTCTTGGGCTGTAGCGCATGGTTTTCAGTTTTCGGCAGCCAAGACCTGCGTTATGCATTTCTGCCGGCGACGCACTGTTCACCCGGAGCAGCGGCTTTATCTTGACGGCGAGCTTCTTACATTGGTGGAGTTACATAGGTTTTTGGGGGTGGTTTTTGATGCCCGGTTGACTTGGCTGTTTTATATTCGGCAGCTTAAACAGGCGTGTTGGCGACATCTAAATGCTATGCGATGCCTGAGCCACACCAGGTGGGGCGCCGACCAATCTACTCTCCTACGGCTTTACTAGGCGTTAATCCAGGCCCGTCTGGACTATGGGAGTCTGGCTTATGGCTCAGCATCCCCATCTGCGTTGCGGGTGCTGGACCCAATACTACACAGCGGGATACGACTTGCCACTGGTGCCTTCCGGACCAGCCCTGTGGAGAGCATACTAGTGGAGGCAGGTGTCCCTCCCCTGCGGTTACGACGCCAACGTTTGCTGGCCGCTTATGCTGTCCACGTCTTTAGCTTGCCTGGGCATCCCAGCTATCGTCTCCTGTTCCCGCAATCGGTCGTCCATCTGCCGGAACGTCGGCCTCGGTCAGGTTGTACGATCGCGGTCCGAGTCAAAGAGCTTCTTTCCGGGCTTAGGGTTCTCACTGTTCCACCTCCTTTCCGGGCCACATTGCGTACACTCCCATGGTGTGTTCCTCGCCCTTGCCTTCGGCTCGACTTGGCACAGGGATCGAAGGACCTAGTCCCTCCAGAGGCCTTCCGCCGCCGCTTTTATTCCATCCTGGTCACATATCAGGGCTCTGGCGTTGTATACACTGACGGTTCGGTGGTTGCTGGTCGTGTTGGTTATGCGCTAACTCTAGGGGACCATTCCGAACAATGCTCCTTGCCAGATGGCTGCAGCGTTTACACTGCTGAGCTGATCGCCATCTTTCGAGCCCTAGAGTATATCCGCTCCTGCTCAGGTGAGTCCTTCGTTATCTGTAGCGATTCCCTGAGCGGTTTACGAGCTCTCGACCAGTGTTTCCCTCGTTCTCGTCTGGTGATGGCTACCAGGAGTCCCTGTGTACTCTTGCGCGTTGCGGCCGCTTTGTGGTCTTCGTGTGGACTCCAGGCCATGTTGGGATACCCGGCAATGAGATTGTTGACCGCCTGGCGAAAGAGGCCACCATTACACCACCTCTGGACATTGGCCTCCCGGAAACAGATTTGTGAGCGTTCCTACGCAGCAAAATTCTGGACCTTTGGGACACTGAATGGTGCGCCCTGCCTTCACGAAACAAACTTCGAGCCATCAAGGAGGCTACCGGTGTGTGGCGTTCCTCCTTGCGGGCCTCTCGCAAGGAGTCTGTTGCCCTCTGCCGGCTGCGCATTGGGCACACATGGCTGACGCACTGCCACCTATTGCGACGTGAGGACACACCTTTATGTCGCTGCGACTCCGTTTTGACAGTGGTCCACATTTTATTGGACTGTCCACTTTTAGCTGTGCTCAGGCAGTCGATCGCACTGCCTGACACGCTCCCTGCGCTTTTAACAGATGACTCTGCTATGGCTGACTTAGTTTTACGTTTTATTCGGTCAGGGTTTTTTTATCGTTTAATCTGAGTGTTTGTTTCATTTTATTGTATTGTGTTGATTCTGGCCTTTGGCCTACGATTTTAAACTGAGTTTTTAATGTGTTCTCGGTGGTTGGCTTTTCCTTTTTTATCCCTATGGTCGGCCAACCACCGCCACACTCTGTGTGGTTTTACTTTGTTTTGTCTGTTCTTTGTCTGAGTATTTCTTGGCCCGTGTCGTCTGCCGTCTTTCCTGTTGGTCGTTTTTCTTCTCTATAGGAGAACCAACCATCTGAAGTCATCAGTCCCCTAGAACTAAGAACTACTTAAACCTAACTAACCTAAGGACTTTACACACATCCACGCCCGAACCTGCGACCATAGCAGTCGCGCGGTTCCGGACTGAAGCGCCTAGAACCTCTCGGCCACCGCGGACGACTGCAACGCTCCAACTCATTTTCTCTATATTTAGTTATTATATGTTCAGCCACAACGATATGAAGTTCTCTTAGATGTTGCAGTTTCTCTGTCAGTCAGATGTTATGACACTTTTTAGTGTCTTAGGAAACTCATTTGAGATTTTTGAATACATTCCCCATATCTCACGTACATATGGAATTCGTTTTGTATAATTTGAAGATAAGAGATCACTATCCAAGTGTGTAACATTTATTTTCTTTTTATAAGGTTCGAACTAATGAATTGATCCTGAGACAGCTCGGCATCAACACGTTATAAATTCTTGTCGCCCAGAATCAATTGAAACATTTTCGTCAATTTGCCAAAAGGCAAGAGGCAATGGAATAATCAATCATAGAGGAAAAATTCGACTGCTGAAGACCTAGAGGACGTGCACCATTGTGGTGGACAGACGAGGTTTAGGGCCTGAGGGGCTGGGGTAGCAGCAGGAAGTGACCGTGCCCGAGACAGAGTTTTGTGGAGGCAGATCATCAACAGGCCCTACCACGTGATGTCACCACATCCTTGCTATGGTTGGACTAAAGAAAAAGTTAAGAATCGGTATTTTATTGGAATATTTATCACTTGGATAGTAACACTCGCAAACACATCTGCGTCATCTTGAGATAGGAACAAGTTGCAGTGACGGAAATGAGACTGTTACACCGTGAATCACCAGTGCAATACTTATCAAACTTTATGCAGCCGTTCGTCACATAATGGCTCTTACATGAACAAATATCCATTGCATTAGGTGCTGATATAAATAATCAGCATGACTGTAAGTTGTGACCTCCTCGGCCATGAACACATTCATGTATTATATGTGATATAGGAGCTCACAGATGTCATCTTGAGGAATTTCTTTCTTTGTTAGAACGCGTGCTGTGCCAGTTCATGAAGACTGCAGGCTGAACGGCGGTATGAAAGTGTATGTCTTTCGAAAACATGTTCTGCCGGTTACAAATCAGAGCACCGGCATACCAGTCAAGAACCTGTATATTCCGCAAGACATTTGTGTACTGTGGAGGCTTAGCCCACAGCTCCTCACATTACGATTCCAGTCGACTCTGGCTCTACATTGCTAAAGTTTCTGTCATGTTTGGTATGGTGTCAAGAGTAAATAACTCGAGATCTGTACCAAGCTTCCAGGACCCTGTCGTCATCAGTCTATTCGTCAGAGACTGTACATGGTAACGGGTAATAAAGATAAAAATTTTACTGTATTTACTGTATTTTATCTCAGCCTCAAGCAGTGGCGTGAACAGTTACGTAAACTTCTCCACAGGACTTATGGTCGGCTCCGAGCTATTACGCTGAGCTAGGAACGCCACCACCGTAGTGCTGAGTGAGAGGCGCTAACTTTCTGTCACGAAGCCGCAAATGGGAGGCCCGGGTGCCTTCACGTGAGGTACGCAAGAGGTCGGCGAGGTAGCGGCCGCAACAGCAGGTCGCTCTCTTGCCTGCCAGTTTCCTTGCCATCTGGACGTGTCCACCAGTCCTGCCTACTGAGGACAAGATGCTCTTTCCATACCATCTGCGGTTCACTGCTCGGTCATAGCCAGTTTTCATGAACAGTGCATCCGTTAGAGGTAGGTTTTTTGAATGAAACCCTTTTTTCCCCTGAATCCTGGCATTTCTCATTTTACGTGTAGGGAAAACACCCTGGGTGCCGATCCGATACTATTCGGACGTGTAGAAGACGTTTTACAATTTTACGACTATCTCGTGGAGTACCAGTCCCTACATTTCTGGGAACACTGTTGTTCTCAGTCCGTCCTGTCACAACCTGCGCTCCAGCCAACTGTCTGTGTGACCTGTCAGTGTAGTGTTCCTATGTTCTCGTGATAATCACACAACCTTTCTCAGAGTCCAAAAGATGGCAATAAGCTGCACGTGCTCATCCTCTGAGCATGCTGTGCTGGATTCCCTACTCGAAAAGCCCCAGTAATGTTCGACCCACGCACCATGTCTGACATTATTTCCAGTTTGTTTTCACGGATATTTTTCTAAACTGAAAATAAGTTCGTGAAGGATGAAATTTTGTCCATCATATCGCAGATGCATAGATATACTGTAGTGTCAGTTTGGTAGCGGTTGGTCAAGTTGGTCAAGTTTACCATTTTTGTCAGCGTTGAATGGTCCAACATGTTTGACGTCCGTTCATTGACGTATTATATCATATACAGAAGTGGTCCAAACACATAGCCCTGCGGCACTCCACACTCTGAAGTGCCCGCATCCAGAAGCCAGCTCCGCGCGCGCCGTGTCACACCCGCTAACAACCTCCTGCCAGCAGTAAGCGATCGCGCCTCGACTCCCCGCAGACGCCTCTTCTCCCCCTTCGGATTCTGAGGGCAGTTGCGCCGTCCCCTGCGGTTCCGCCGCCCGTCAGCCGTAAATCCACGAATCCGACTTCTCCTCGGCCGCCTCACCGGGCTCTCGTCGCGCGTCACCAGCGGCCGCGGCTCTGGAACACAGAGAGAGCCCAGTGTTCCGTGGGAGTGGCCGGCTGGCGCAGATGTCGGTTGCAGATCGCGGCGCAGACCCCCGCGGCGGGCGCCGCCAGTGGCCGCGTTTACATTATTATTTGGCTCTTTTCCCGCGGCGCCGCCCGCTGGCAGCTGTCAACGGCGACGTCACGGCGTGTGGTCCGACTGCACACGCGGCCCGGCCGCGGCCCGCGACGCGTAACGAGGCGTCCCGCGGCCTGGCGCCGCAGCTGGCCGCCAGCGCCGCCTTTCTCTGGACGCCGGAGCGCTGGCGGGCCGCGCAGCGTGGCGTTTGATGGCGCTCGCGGGGGGCCGCATTGAGGCGCGGTGCCCGGCGCCCCCCAGGGCACGGCTCTCGGTCCTGCGCTAATTGGCCGCGGGCTGCGCCGGGTGGGCCGCGGCGCCCACCGCCGCGCAGACTACTTGTCGCGCGATTAGCGTCCCTGCTCCAGGAGGTGTGGCGCGGCTCTCCAGTGTGCGGTCGAGAGGCGAGGCTGTCGCTCCTGTTTACGCCCGCCTGGATGGTCTTCCCACTTGCAGCTGTCACACATATCGTTTGTCACTGCTACATACAATATTACACCGATCGATTACAGCGTAGTTTGTAGGGGACGAAAGCAGGTTAGTGTTCACACTCTCATTCGTTGCAAGATCGCAAGCGAGAGATCGTTAGATCACATGGAGAAATATGGTGAAGAAAACCAGCCACGGAATTCGTGACAGGACGATCTCCTAAAAAAAAAAACTGAAGAAAATCGTGGAAACACTAAATCTGAGTTGCTGCATGTTTTACAACTCTACAGCCTTGCATCATTATACACTACTGCCCATTAAAATTGATACACCACGAAGATGACGTGCTACAGACGCGAAATTTAACCGACAGGAAGAAGATGCTGTGATATGCAAATGATTACCTTTTCAGAGCATTCACACAAGGTTGGCGCCGGTGGTGACACCTACAACGTGCTGACATGAGGAAAGTTTCCCACCGATTTCTCATACACAAACAGCAGTTGACCGGCGTTGCCTGGTGAAACTTTGTTGTGATGCCTCGTGTAAGGAGGAAAAATGCGTATCATCACGTTTCCGACTTTGATAAAGGTCGGACTGTAGCCTATCGCGATTGCGGTTTATCCTATCGCGACATTGCTGCTCGCGTTGGTCGAGATCCAATGACTGTTAGCCGAATATGGTATCGGTGGGTTCAGGAGGGTAACACGAAACGCCGTTCTGGATCCCAACGGCATCGTATCACTAGCAGTCGAGATGACAGGCATCTTATCCTCATGGCTGTAACGGATAGTGCAGCCACGTCTCGATCCTTGCGTCAACAGATGGGGACGTTTGCATGACAACAACCATCTGCACGAACAGTTTGACGACGTTTGGAGCAGCATGGACTATCAGCTCGGAGACCATGGCTGCGGTTACCCTTGACGCTGCATCAGAGACAGGAGCGCCTGCGATGGTGCAATCAACGACGAACCTGGGTGCACGAATGCAAAAAGTCATTTTTTTCAGATGAAACCAGCATGACGATGGTCGCAGCCGTGTTTGCCGACATCGCGGTAATCGCACATTGGGAGCGTATATTCTTCATCGGCTTACACGGGGTGATGATATGGGGTGCCATTGGTTACACGTCTCGGTCACCTCTTGTTCGCATTGACGGCACTTTGAACAGTGGACATTACATTTCAGATGTGTTACGACACGTGGGTCTACCCTTCATTCGATGAACTGTGGTATCGTGTTGAAGCTGCAGGGGAAGCTGTACCTGTACACTCCATTCAAGCTCTGTTCACTCAATGCCCAGGCGTATCAAGGCCGTTCTTACGGCCGGAGATGATTGTTCTGGGTACTGATTTCTCAGGATCTCTGCACCCAAATTGTGTGAAAACGTAATCACATGTCAGTTCTAGTATAATGTATTTGTCCAATGAATACCCGTTTATCATCTGCATTTCTTCTTGGTGTAGCAATTTCAATGGCCAGTAGTGTACTTACGTCCCATCGACGGTTCCATGGAAGAGACCAGGTTCATTGTCCCATAGTCAGTACCAACCATCCTAAATGACTGTCTTTGGAGAGAGGGGGTCCACCTAGTAGAAGTGGTTTGCACTATCTCCTTCCAGACTTTCAGTTGTATGTCAAGATTCTACCTGTATGACGTGATGTATATGATGAGACCTGCTGTAATGCCGCATTACGCTCGTATTCCTTTGAATCATTACGAATAGCAAAGGGAGTGAGCTGTCACACATAGTACTGACATGTTCACTGCTCCTTTCGAGGAGCACGAAGTGGACTGCACCAGTATCATCCAACAGAAACAACATCAATCGTCGCTGGTACACTATCAGACTGTAGACTTCTTTTTTGGAGGTCCGCCTTGAGCTACACACAATTTTATCTTTACCGCCATTCGCAAGAAATGCTTCACATCATCAGTATCATCAAAGGCCTTCTGTTTTCTTTCTTGTTATCACATTCTATGATTTTCATGTGTTTTTATGTTTTGTATTGAACTTGCACTCTTTCACTGGTTTGCCCAGAACCTTCGCTGTGAGGACCTTCTCTATGTAAATTTCACCATCACTGTGATCTGTAAACAGTGACAATGACAGTGAAAGGTACAAAGTTATAAGTTAATAAAATGTTTACTTTGCTGCTGTTAATACTCCTGTTGCCTGTAGTAGTAAGAGGTCCTTGGTAGTGGATATAGTTTCTGTTGTG
Organism: Schistocerca gregaria; assembly: GCF_023897955.1. NCBI lineage: Eukaryota > Metazoa > Arthropoda > Insecta > Orthoptera > Acrididae > Schistocerca > Schistocerca gregaria. Next base: position 796,235,550 of record NC_064921.1, on the reverse strand, counting down.
ATTTTTTTCATTTGTGGTACTATACTGAGTTGGTGTCAATGAGCAGAAAAGTATGAACATTAGATTCTGTACTGTACTGTATTGAGTTGGTCTCTGTGAGCAGAGAGAATCAAAATTAGATTCTCCATTTTATTCCTTTTGCTGAATCAAACTGAGTTGTATTAATGATATTTCTCAGAGTGTTTTCTTTGTTTATTCTAGTGCTGTTTGATGCGTAATTTAGTTAGTTAAACGTTCCAGGGATCATTTTTCACGATAGATCGTGATGATGTGGAGCGAGTGTCATCTTACACTCAAATCGCAAATTAATCTGTACATTCTGGATATTTATAAGTATTTTTTCTTTTACAAAAATAAAAAGTATGTGAGTTAGTAGTTCCTGTCCATTATTTTTACACATTACAGTAACAGAAATTCTTCTGCATAACGGAAGGAGTTGTCAAGGAGAAACTTTCTCAGTTTATCATCAAATTTTACTTTGCTGTCAGTCAGACATTTTATATCATTGAGTAAGTGATAAAAATTTTTGTTGCAGCATTCTGGACCCCTTTCCGTGCTAAAAACAAACTTAATGTGGGGTAATGAATGTCGTTTTTCCTTTTGGTATTGTAATTATGTAGCTCATTGTTCCTTCTGAATAGTAGTGGATTATTTACAACAAAATTATTATGTGAATAAACATCCTGTAAAGCTTTAGTCGGAATACCCAACTCGCTAAGTAGATGCCTACAAGATGATCGTGGCTGAGCACCACATCTTACTCTTATACACATTTTTGCGCAATGAAGACTTTGTTTCTTAAAGATGAGTTGCCCAGAACATTATTCTATATGACATTATTGAATGATAATACACAAAATATGTCAGTTTAATGATATGTCTCTCTCCGGTATTTTAAATGAGATCAGACCCTATTCAAGAATACATAATATTCTCAAAAATTTTGGAGAATCATAGCAGCAGTGAACAGGTCTGTAGTTATTGACATGTGCATTATGACCTTCCTTAAAGAGGGCTTTAAGAACAGCATATTTCAGACTCCCTGGAAAAATGCCTTGAGTTAGTGATGCATTACATATTTCAGATGAGACTGCGCTTATTACATGGGCAACAAATGTTTAGTACTCTGTTGGAAACACCATCAAAACCAGATACGCTTTTAATTCTGAGAAAATGGATAATTATCTAAATTTCAGAAGAAGTAGATGGTGATGAACTCACTTGACTAAATTTCATGAACGTTCCATTTTCAACATACTGTTGTGATTTTGCTCTTGAACTGTTTGTCCCTATGCTTTCAACTATACTTGAGAAATGATGCTGTATTCAAACATTATGAATCACCTCGAAGGGAACGATCTATTGATATGTAATCAGCATGGTTTCAGGAAACATAGTTCTTGTGCAACGCAGCTAGTTCTTTATTCGCACGAAGTAATGGCCGTTATCGACAGGGGATCTCAAGTTGATTCCGTGTTTCTAGATTTCCGGAAATCTTTTGACACCGCTCCTCACAAGCGACTTCTAACCAAGCTGCGAGCCTATGGGGTATCGTCTCAGTTGTGCGACTGGATTCGTGATTTCCTATCAGGAAGGTTGCAGTTCGTAGTAATAGACGGCAAATCATCGAGTAAAACTGAAGTGATATCAGGTGTTCCCCAGGGAAGCGTCCTGGGTCCTCTGCTGTTCCAGATCTATATAAGTGACCTGGGTGACAATCTGAACAGTTTTCTTAGGTTGTTCGCAGATGATGCTGTGATTTACCGTCTAGTAAGGTCATCCAAAGACCAGTATCAGCTGCAAAGCGATTTAGAAAAGATTTCTGTATGGTGTGGCAGGTGGCGGTTGACGCTAAATAACGAAAAGTGTGAAGTGTTCCACATGAGTTTCAAAAGAAGTCCGTTGGAATTCGATTACTGTATAAATAGTACAATTCTCGAGGCTGTAGATTCAACTAAGTACCTGGGTGTTAAAATTACAACAACTTCAGTTGGAAAGACCACACAGATAACATTGTGGGGAAGGCGAGCCAAAGGTTGCGTTTCATTGGCAGGACACTTTGAAGATGCAACAAGTCCTCTAAAGAGATAGCTTAGACTACACTAGTTCGTCCTCTGTTAGAAATTGTTGCGCGGTATGGGATCCTTACCAGGTGGGATTGACGGAGGACATCGAAAGGGTGCAAAAAAGGGTAGCTCGTTTTGTATTCTCACTTAATAGAGCAGAGAGTGCGGCAGATATGATACGCGAGTTGGGATGGAAGTCATTAAAGCAAAGACGTTTTTCGTCGCTGCGAGATCTATTTACTAAGTTTCAGTCGTCAACCATCTCTTCCGTATGCGAAAAAGTGAAATGGGTAGATTAAAGTAAGATATAGTGGGAATTAGTGAAGTTCAGTGGCAGGAGGAACAAGACATTTTGTCAGGTGAATACGGGGTTATAAATTCAAAATCAAATAGGGGTAATGCAGGAGTAGGTTTAATACTGAATAAAAAAATAGAAGTGCAGGTAAGCTACTACAAACAGCATAGTCACCGCATTATTGTGGTCAAGATAGACACGAAGCCCAAGCCTGCTACAGTAGTACAAGTTTATATGCCAACTAGCTCTGCAGATGATGAAAATAGTGATGAAATGTATGATGCGATAAAAGAAATTATTCAGGTAGTGAAGGAAGAAGAAAATTTCGTAGTCATGGTTGACTGGAATTCGGTAGTAGGAAAAGGGACAGAAGGAAACATAGTGGGTGAATATGGATTGGGAGTGAGAAATGAAAGGGGAAGCCGTCTGGTACAATTTTGCACAGAGCATAACTTAATCATAACTAACAGTTGTTTCAAGAATCATAAAAAGTTGTATAAATGGAAGAACCCTGGAGATACTAGAAGGTATCAGATAATTACATAATGGTAAGGCAGGGATTTAGGATCCAGGATTTAAATTGTAAGACATTTCCAGGGGCAGATGTGGACTCTGACCACAATCTATTGGTTATGTACTGTAGATTAAAACTGAAGAAACTGCAAAAAGGTGGGAATTTAAGGAGATTGGACCTGGATAAACTGACTAAACCAGAGGTTGTATAGAGTTTCAGGAAGAGCATAAGGGAACAATGGACAGGAGTGGGGGTAAGAAATACAGTAGAAGAGCAATGGGTTGACGTGTAGTGAAGGCAGCAGAGGATTAAGTAGGTAAAAAGACGGGGGCTATTAGAAATCCTTGGGTAACAGGAGAAATATTAAATTTATTTGATGAAAGGAGAAAATATAAAAATGCAGTAAATGAAGCAGGCAAAAAGGAATACAAACGTCTCAAAAATGACATCGACAGGAAGTGCAAAATGACTAAGAAGGGATGGCTAGAGGACAAATGTAAGGATTTAGAGGCTTATGTCACTAGGGGTAAGATAGATACTGTCTACAGGAAAATTAAAGAGACCTTTGGAGAAAAGAGAACCACTTGTATGAATGTCAAGAGCTCAAGAGGAAACCCAGTTCTAAGCAAACAAGGGAAAGCAGAAAGGTGGAAGGAGTATATAGAGGGGCTGTACAAGGGCGATGTACTTGAGGACAGTATTATGGGAATGGAAGACAATGTAGATGGAGATGAAGATGAAATGGGAGATACGATACTGCATGAAGAGTTGGACAGAGCACTGAAAGACCTGAGTCGAAACAAGGCCCCGGGAGTAGACAACATTCCATTAGGGCTACTAACGGCCTTGGGAGAGCCAGTCCTGACAAAACTCTACCATCTGGTGAGCGAGATGTATGAGACAGGAGAAATACCCTCAGACTTCAAGAAGAATATAATAATTCCAATCCCAAAGAAAGCGGGTGTTGACAGATGTGAAAATTACCAAACTGTCAGTTTAATAAGTCATAGATGCAAAATACTAACGAATTCTTTACAGACGAATGGAAAAACCGGTAGAAGCCGACCTCGGGGAAGATCAGTTTGAATTCCGCAGAAATGTTGGAATACGTGAGGCAATACTAACCTTAAGATTTATCTTAGAAGAAAGAATAAGGAAAGGCAAACCTACATACCTAGCATTTGTAGACGTAGAGAAAGCTTTTGACGATCTTGACTGGAATACTCTCTTTCAAATTATGTAAGTGGCAGGGGTAAAATACAGCAAGCGCAAGGCTATTTACAATTTGTACAGAAACCAGATGGCAGCTATAAGAGTCGAGGGGCATGAAAGGGAAGCAGTTGTTGGGAAGGCAGTGAGACAGGGTTGTAGCCTCTCACCGATGTTATTCAAACTGTATATTTAGCAAGCAGTAAAGGAAACAAAAGAAAAATTCGGAGTAGGTATTAAAATCCATGTAGAAGAAATAAAAACTTTGAGGTTCGCCGATGACATTGTAATTCTGTCAGAGACAGCAAAGGACTTGGAAGAGCAGTTGAACGGAATGGACAGTGTCTTGAAAGGAAGATGTAAGATGAACGTCAACAAAAGCAAAACGAGGATAATGGAATGTCGAATTAAGTCGAGAGATGCTGAGGGAATAAGATTAGGAAATGAGACACTTAAAGTAGTAAAGGAGTTATGCTATTCGGGGAGCAAAATAACTGATGGTGGTCGAAGTAGAGAGGATATAAGATGTAAATTGGCACTGGCAAGGAAAGCAGTTCTGAAGAAGGGAAATTTATTAACATTGAGTATAGATTTAATGGTCAGGAAGTCGTTTCTGAAAGTATTTGTATGGAGTGTAGCCATGTATGGAACTGAAACATGGACGATAAATAGTTTGGACAAGATGATAATAGAAGCTTTCGAAATTTGGTACTACAGAAGAACGCTGAAGGTTAGATGGGTACATCACATTACTAATGAGGAGGTATTGCATAGAAGTGGGGAGAAGAGAAATTTGTGGCACAACTTGATTAGAAGAAGGGACCAGTTGGTAGGACATGTTCTGAGGTACCAAGGTATCACAAATTTAGCATTGGAGGGCAGCATGTAGAGTAAAAATCGTAGAGGGAGACCAAGAGATGAATACACTAAGTAGATTCAGAAGGATGTAGGCTGCAGTAAATATTGGGAAATGAAGAAGCTGGCATAGGATAGAGTAGCATGGAAAGCTGCATCAAACCAGTCTCAGGACTGAAGACCACAACAACAACAACATGTGAATTAACACAGAATAATTATATTTCATGTTAGCATTTGTTTCATTATAAATTACATCCCATGTAATCTCCTGTAAACTATTCTTAAAAACATTTGTCTTGGAGCCAGAAATTACTCTGATTTCCACTGAGAAGTATCCATACTGTAAGGTTCCTTGTTGTTTATCCTAACTAACTGTGCATGATGATCAGAGAGAGCATTTGTTACTGGGCAAACAGTTATTTTCTTTCTCTGGGGTTCATCAAAGGTAACATTATCAATTAGGATCCTACTGTCTTTATCCAACCATGATGGGATGTTAATTATTGAGATCAAATTTTAGGAGTGAAGTAAGATTTCCAGATCATTTTCCTTATCAGAATCCTTTATAAAATCTACATTGAAGTTACCACAGATATTAACTGATTGTGTTGGCTTGGGTCAATATACCACAGGTTTCTTATTATTATTCAAGATTCTTTTCATTTTACTTTGTTTGTGGAGAAGTACATACAACACTAACAAAAGCTTCTCCATAGGAAGCGCACAACTGCATGACGCCCACCCTAACCCCACTACACCAGAAACCCAGTGTTCTGAATCTTATACTGAACGAGAATAGAATACTACATGTACGTTTTATACCAAATGTGATTTCTGTACTAAATGTGCATCTTACACAGAACATGCATTTTTTCATTAAATGTGCTTCTTATACTGAATGTGCATCATATACTGCTTGAACGTCTTATACACTATGTGTGTCTTATATAGCATGTGCATCTTACAATAAAGGTGAAAAATTTACTAAATGTCCATTTTAAACTTAATGTACATACTTATACTTAATATACATCTTATATTGAATGAGCATTTTACACTAAATATGTATCTTGTTTTGGCCATGTGTCTTACACTCAGTGTACACATTATATTGAATGTACATCTGAAACGAATATTGATACCTTACTAACTTTTCACATTATGCTAAATATATATTTTATACTGAATGTACAGCTTATAATAAATATGCTTCTTATACTGAACACAAAATGTATGTCTTATATTTTTTATGTGGATCCTTTATACACAATGTGCATACTGTACTGAACACTTATACTCAATGTGTATCTCATACTGAAGGTGCTCCTTACACATAGTGTAATTCTTATACCAGATAGGCATCTTATGTAGAATGTGCATCTTACACTGAAGAATATGTTCCACTGAATGTGTATCTTCTACAAAGTGTCTACACTACCTGGACACCTATTAGTGGACATTAACATGTGTGTTCCTGCACCTTTATGATAGCTTTAATTCTGCTGGGAATACTTTCAATGAGGTGTAATAATGTCTGTGGAGGAATGGCAGCCCTCTCTTCCTAAAGAACCGAAATCAGAGAGGGTATAGATCTTAGATATTGGGATGTTGGCCAAAGTCGGCATTCGGACTTACCCCAAAGATGTGCCATTGTGTTCAGCCCATTTCAGCTATATTATCGTCCACAAACCATAGCTTCACAGATTCTGTTTTTGATAGGGTGCATTGTAATGGTGATACAGTCATCATCTCCAAATTGTTACTCTGTTGTACACAACACACAATTCTGTAAAATGTGTCTGTATCCTTCAGCAATTTTCGTTTTCTTAAATACAATAGGAGTGTCACAATCTAACCACGGAAAATAGCCCCATACTGTAACACCAACTTCTCCATACTTCACTGTTGGCATTACGAATGATGGCAGATAACACTATCCAGGCATTTCCCAAACTCAAACCCTTCCATCTGAGTGACCTAGAGTATAAGGTGTTTCATCACTGCAAAGCGTTTCCAGTCATGCTGGCGCTGATCTTTACACCACATCAGGCATTAGTTATAGAAATGTGTGGCTTATGTGGAATTCCTTTACCATTATTTGAAATGTCCCTGATGGGTTTGTTATTCGGGTGACAGCCAATGGCTAGTCCACATTCAAATTCACTGAGCTCTCCTGACTAACACGTTCTACTTTTACTGCTTCTCTACTGATATCACAATATTCCTCACCTCTCTCAATACTGGAAACTTCACCTCTCATGACATTAAGTGGTTAGTTCCAAAAAAATGGTTCAAATGGCTCTGAGCACTATGGGACTCAAGTGCTGTGGTCATCAGTCCCCTAGAACTTAGAACTACTTAAACCTAACTAACCTAAGGACATCACACACATCCATGCCCGAGGCAGGATTCGAACCTGCGACCGTAGCAGGCGCACGGTTCCGGACTGCGCTCCTAGAACCGCGAGACCACTGCGGCCGGCGGTTAGTTCCACATTTGATAGAACTGTCCAGGTAATTTTGATCAAATAGTCTATATTTAGCTCAATATGCATCTTATTCTGAATGTACAATGACAGAGAATCTTTCACTCAATGTGCATATTATACCAAGTGTGCATCTACCATTAAATATATATACTAGGTACTTCTAATATAGAAAGTGCATGTTATACTGAATGTACATCAACATCTCATACTAAATGTGCATCTGATAGAGAATATGCTTCTTAGACTGAATGTGCAAATTAATATAAATGTGGCATTTTACGCGTATACAGAATGTGCAATACCATTTGTACATCTTGCACTGAATGTGCTTAGGTGGCTCTTATTATTCAAGTTTGATTTTTTCTTGTGCTTCCCCTATTCTGGTTTCATTACACCCAAAAATGTGTTACACATGAGTTGGGCTCAATATAAAAAGTGAACGTAGTGCCCCTGGGCCATCATAGTCGGAAAAAAACGAGAAATCTCTGAAAAATTTCATTTCTGGTATTGTGTTACATACTGCTGTAGAGAAGTAACTGATTAATCAATATTGTGATCACTTTGTAGATATTTTTTGGCGTCATGAGGCGCCAGCTAAAGAGGGCACAAGGGTAGTTGTGAAAGTTTTCTTAGGATATGGGCGAGGGTAACTAACAGACGCTTTGACAGCCACAGATGTGCGTGTTTTCCAGATAGCGCTGTCTTACTTCTGTCTTGGGTAAAATTGAAAGTACTCATGCTGTTTTTAAATCCGAACATTTTAGATTAGGCTTTACTGTAACTGTTATTGACATCGAATGAAACAACACATTTACTGTTACCAGTCAATCTTTATTTATCTCCACAATGCATTTCAAAGGTTTGAATCTCAAGCATCGGGTGGATTTACATTTTTCATTATGACATATGTGTGCGTTGTGTTACGATTTTTGGAGGAACTTGTTGCAGTGTTTCCAGTGGCCACAGGTTCCATTCACTGTCGTAAAACATCACATGTATACTGCCCTTTTTTAAAAAACAAAGATGGCCTCTGGAAACTAATAGATGCAAGTATCATTGATCCTTGCACCTAACAGTTTCCAGGCGTCATCTTTGATTACAAAATATAACAGCATACTTGTGACGTATTACGACAGTGATTGATCCTTGCACCTAATATTTTTCAGATACCATCTTTGTTTACAAAATATGACAATATACATGTGATGTTGTACGACTACGAAAGGAACCTGTGACCACTGGCGACAGTGCCACGAGTTCCTCCAAAAATCGTGACACAATACACGCATATGCCATACTAACAAATGTAAATCCACCTGATGTTGGAGGTTTAAACCTTTGAAACGCAGAGTGAAAATCTCATTCTGGAAACATCTTCCAGGCTGTGGCTAAGCCATGTCTCCGCAATATCCTTTCTTTCAGGAGTGCTAGTTCTGCAAGTTTCGCAGGAGAGCTTCTGTAAAGTTTGGAAGGTAGGAGACGAGATACTGGCAGAAGTAAAGCTGTGAGTACCGGGCGTGAGTCGTGCTTCGGTAGCTCAGATGGTAGAGCACTTGCCCGCGAAAGGCAAAGGTCCCGAGTTCGAGTCTCCGTCGGGCACACAGTTTTAATCTGCCAGGAAGTTTCATATCAGCGCACACTCCGCTGCAGAATGAAAATCTCATCGTGGAAACATCCCCCAGGCTGTGGCTAAGCCACTTCTCCGCAGTATCCTTTCTTTCAGGAGTGCTAGTTCTGCAAGGTTCGCAGGAGAGCTTCTGTAAAGTTTGAAAGGTAGGAGACGAGATACTGGCAGAAGTAAAGCTGTGAGTACCGGGCGTGAGTCGTGCTTCGGTATCTCAGATGGTAGAACACTTGCCCGCGAAAGACAAAGGTCCCGAGTTCGAGCCTCGGTCGGGCACACAGTTTTAATCTGCCAGGAAGTTTCAACTGTAAACTTGTTGTTTCATTCGACTCGTGCTATTGTTTCTGGACGGAATCAATAATGGATAAAAATTACTTGTAATTTTTGTTTGTTATTTTTAAAGTTAAGTAGACGTCAGATATATTATAAAACCATAGGCTTGGACAACCATTGAATACAGGATAGTGGGGTGGTGGTGGTTAGTGTATAACGTCCCGTCGACAACGAGGTCAGTAGAGACGGAGCGCAAGCTCGGGTTAGGTAAGGAGTGGGAAGGAAATCGGCCGTGCCCTTTTAAAGGAACCATCCCGGCATTTACCTGAAACGATTTAGGGAAATCGAGGAAAACCTAAATCAGGATGGCCGGAGACGGGATTGAACCGTCGTCCTCCCGAATGCGAGTCCAGTGTGCTAACCATTGCGCCACCTCACTCGGTAATACAGGATAGATATATCCATAGCAGTAGCGGGTTTGTGAATCCGCTAATGGGGGCTGTCTTTTCGTAAAATAAACTAAATACTAAATCATAGGTAGATTTCACTGTTACTTCCCCAACCTATGTGATCTGCCAATTGCCAATGGATTTAGATAAGATGACTGAAGTAAATGACCTGCCTATTTTAGGAAATGAATAAACTTACCATAGAGTAATATTTTGCCAAGTCGATGGTTTTCATTTCCTTGATTTTCAGTTTATGGCGCCCTAAGGGTATCTTATCCAATTAGCCTACCGAGTTAAAATTTCCCACAGTTTAATTTTGTATGGAATGGAACCAAACTGTTCGGCAGTTGAAGAAAATTTACGAAATATTTAATAAACGTGCCACATAAGCGCCACCCTAAGAGCATCTTATATTAATGTGAATCATCGCTGAATGTCGATCTCTTACTAAATTTACTAGGCTGAATGTGCATGTTATACTGTATGTACATATCCCTTTCTTAATGTAAATCTTATACTGAATGTGGAGCTTTTACTAAACGTACATACTATACTGAATGAACACCTTATAGTGAATGTGTATTTTTCATTAAATGTGCATATTATACTGAAAATGCGTTTTACACTGAATAAACATTTTATCCTGAATTCTGATCTTTTACTAAATGTAGATATTATGTGAACTGTTCACCTCATACTCAATGTAAATCCTTAATTAATGTGTATCTTTTGCCAATCGTTTGTCTCGTAAATATGGACATCTTATACAGCCTGTGGATTTTATACTGAATGTGCAGCTTATACTCAGTGTGCACCTTAATCTTATGGAATTAACTTCTTATTTACATTATTTTGTTTGTTTCTGATCCAGGACGTCACAAAAGAATTTGAGAAATGAACAGAGGAAATGAGAAAGTTGGCCTGGAGAATTAATGGCAGTAACTCCAAAAAATGTGCTATAAGTGAGCCAATTATAAACTAAGACCTCTGAAAATAGATGAGACTTAAGGAAATTAAAACGAGAGCAAAAATATCTTGAAGTTCTTTTGGGAATTTTAATGTAGTATTCAGAAGTAAATGTCCGATGTGCCTAAAGAAATTACTGTAACCAGTGCATACTATGAGCTTCAACCTCAGCAATAGTGAACAGACGTCAACTGCCAAACATTTCGAAAGCTGAGATGTGTCCAAACACAGTGCATTCGTATATGCCGAGCTTGAGAACAGGTCACAGAAAACATGCTAACGCATAAAAGATAGGAGTCGAGTATATGATAGTGACTATTATGAAACCTCAGATGGATGTGAACTGGACATATAGCAACACAGTATGGTAGGAGGTTATACTACATCTAAACTTACATACATACTCCGCAAGCCACTATACTGAGCATGGTGGAAGGTGCCTCGTACCTCTGATAGTCATTCCCATTCCTATTCCACTCGCAAACGAGGTGAGGGGAGAAAGCTCTCTGTTGTTTCCATAAAAGCCCTGATTTCTCTAATCTTCTTTTCGCAGTCCTTCCGCCAGACCTATGTTGATTGCAGTGGAATCGCTCTATAGTCTGTTACAAATGCCGATTCTCTAAATTTTCTAAATGGTATTTTGCAGAAAGAACTTCTTCTCCCCTCGCCTCCCCCCGCTCCCCAAAGGGTCCCATCTGAGTTCACGGGAGCATTTTAGTAACAATCAGGTGCTGGTTCAACCTACAGGTTATATATGTAGCAGCACGCCTATGAATTTCTTAGACATCTTTCTTTAATCCAATATGATAGGTGTCCCAAACATTTGAGCAGTACTCATGAAAGGATCACGTAGTAGTTCTACATGCACACCCCTTTGCAGATGAGCTACATTTTCCTATAATTCTCCCAATAAACAGCTGACCATTTGCCTCTCCTTTTACCGACAATATATGCTGTATTTCATATCGGTTCTGAGTATCACGCCTAGATATTTAATTAAGGTGACTGTGTCAGGCAAAAATAATACTGTACAAACACTACAGGACATTTTTCTGTTAATCTTTATTAACTTTTACGTTTTTCTGAAGTTAGAGAAAGCTACGATTCGTCACACTGAATAGATATTCAGTGTAAGTCATCCTCCTAAAGTCATTCAACGACGACACGTGCCCATGTACTACAGCATCACGAACAGACAGTCATAGTTTTGTTACTCACGCTACCCTGAACCGTTCATGTGGACTGAGAACAAAAGCGGTCTTTTCACACTTCCCTAGAGCAATCATGACGGTACCCTGGCCACTGATGGTCATCCGCCCTCCAGGACAACATACTGGGTTCAGTTACGATTACCCGCCGTCCAGGACAACATTCTCTTCGTGCCATTCTGTGTTGGCTTCTTTATGATAATAAGAGACCTAGAAGACAGCCACATGGTTGATGGATTGACGGCATAAATGAACACGAAATTATCGTATATGAAAACTTATGTTCCCATTGTGTGAAGGATTCCGTGAGAGGTCTGTAGTTACCAGTGGATGATACAGGCTGATTATGCAGACTGATTGTTGCATGGCTTACGTGGGAGACCCAGAGACATATATTCAGGCATCTAACTGTAAAGGTGTTTCTTTCGTTTTAGAATAATGCCGCCTTTCCTTTGCGAAGTGTGAGTGTCTTGTGTTAAGCCTTAAGTGTACCTGTTGAGTGCAAGTGACTGTAATGGGAAAGTGTAATGTGGCGTCCTGTTTGTGTTGTATGACGATGGGAGGGTGAAACCCACAGGCGGCACATAGGTTACTCCTCTGAACAGCACCAAGGGAGCTGCCAAGCTTGGCATTCCCACTCGATGGACACGGCACCATCGACAATGTCACATGCCTCAGCCTGTAGAAGGGGAGCCAGCTTCTCGTGGCCAAGTGCCTGCAAGCTAGGGTCAAGCATTATGTCAATAGAATTAATGATTTACTGATGTTAGTGAAAGTAGTCGAAGCTAGACAGGCACTGAATGAATTACAAGACAGAATAGCGCACATAGAAGCTATAATTAGTGGTTTGTTAGTGGTATCTTCCATGATGGTTAGCCAGATGGATTTAGACTTGGTATTGGGAGAGGAGGTTTATCAGACAGACTTGACAGAGGTGTCCGAGTGAGAGGTAGGATGTGGGAAAAGCGGTTCACCAGACTACCCCGCTGTGGAGCGACGGTAAATTTCTAAAATAAAGCTTCACCATTTATAAGGGCCTGAAAACTATTTCTGTTGTCAGCCAGAAAGCGATGGAGAACATATTGACCATAATTTCCAGTCTGCAAGTCCACATCACTCTTCGTACTCACTGAAAGAGAATGTTCCTATTTGATACTTACTCAATGGAATTAGGAACTATGACTATAAATAAATGTTTTGGTCTGTAACTGATTAACATATTCAGTGAATACTCACATGCACAAACTTAATAATACTACCCATAGTAATAATAATGTCCTTACCAGAATCAACACTATTAGCATTCAGAGCCGACGCAGGGTGTGAATCCAAAACTGGAGGATTTCCCATGCCCGTTGGAAGGTATTGTCAGGTACCAAGAAGAGGATGACGCATTAAGGACGATTAGACAGAGAACGGAAAGTAGGGAAGTGCTCACACCATATTCTATGAGGAGTGGAATACCTTATTGTCATGCCAGGGATAGTAATCGGCCCACAACTATTGTGCCCACGGAGTTAATACCTGTGTTAGTTGCCTGCTATGATAATTTAAACCAATGGGTGGTGGACAGATGGGTGTCTGTAAAACATGTGCCAAAATCGGCGGGGAATTCATACGGAAAGGAATGGACAGAGATGTCAAGGCAATGGTGCAGGCATGTAAAACATGTTCCATTGACAAACCACCTCAGGAACTAAGCAAGCCTGTGGGCCAAGAAGCCAGTAGAAAGACATCTGGAGAAATTGTATGTTGATTTCGTGGGTCAATTTCCCGGGTCACGAGCACAAAATAAAATCAAACTTGTACATATGGACACCTTTTCGACGTTATCTGTATTGTTTCCTACTAAAGCGGCAACCACACAATCTGTGACATACTGCTTGAAGACAGCTTTCGTTATCTTTTATCCTTGTCGAAATTTAGTTACCAATAAGCCATTACATTTACCTCCAGAGTTTTTAAGGAGTTTCTTGTTGGATTAGATATTAGGCATTCAGTTACCACACCATTTTACACAAACCTATCATTTGCCAATAGAGAGAACCATAATGTTAATGTGGCACTGGATGCACGTCATTATTCGGATCACACACATTGGCCAGAGACTCCAGAATGGTTAATGCTTGTTTTCGACATGGCAAAATACGAGACGAGCAAAGAGATACTGGTGTGGGTAGTGTTCGTCTTGAGAACTAACTCCACATTGTCTAACTTTTGGCCGACAGAAGATTTATTGTCCAGTAAGGTATGTCTAAAGAAATCAGGGAGAACTGGTGTAGGACCAGATAAAATATTTTGGTTGCCCATGAGCAAGGTTCCCACAAATACCAGCAGGGTAGATGTCCCAACCCAGTTTGAGTTGGTAGTCGGCTATACATCAGTAATTTCGCCTAAGACGGGTAGAGCAGACGTTATGCTATATGAAAGCTGTTGCCTCGCTTTAAGGGCCATCTGAAATTATTCGACATGTGACGCCAGTGACGGTATTGGTTACGGATGTTAAAATGGCAAGGGAATGCAGGAATATACAGCCCATGTCTGTAGCAGACATGTTCCACGTTGTTACCAAATACAGGGTGAAGCGAAATTCGCGCACTCGGGCTTCGCAGCGCGACTCCTCACATGCCAGCGATTTAAAAAAAAAAAAAAAATAAATAAATAAAAAATTGTCTGTCGCAAAATTTCGTCCGGCAGAAAAAGGACGTTAAAGAGTGTCAATCTGGCAACACTGTAACCACATGTATGGTAACTACCTCTGTCTGCAGACGTTAGTAATTCTGTACAGTTGGTGCTGTGGATAAAGTTTTGGGTTAGCCTGCAGAAAGTCGATGGTTCGATCCTGGGTTGAGGCACATGTTTTTACTTGGTAAATGTAGTCCAAGTGGTACGTTATCTGGCATCTAGAAAACTTTTGCACTTACATACTACAATCGTACAACTGGAAGATTGGTCAGTTTTGAAAGAAGCCCTTTCCACGTCGTAGGCGTGAATTTATCCGCACCACTTCATCTAGCAGATGCGAAACGTGTTTTCTTTGTTCCTTCCTCCAATGGTCCATAGATTAGTATCAACTATTATTTTTGCCTCTTTCAGGTCCATTCCGTTTCGGTAGGGCCTTACTTCACCAATAGGACTAGCAACGTGCTTTGCAAATGACGTCCAAACTCGGTTACTATATGTTTGTGTTCTCATCATGGTTCCACTAATTATGTCTTTCAATATTGAGTCTGGTAACCGCATGCTGTTTAGTACGTATCTAAATGCATTATTATGATTATGATTATCATTATTATTATTATTCTATCGATGAGATCGGTGGCCGAGCGGTTCTAGGCGCTACAGTCTGGAACTGCGCTACCGCTACGGTCGCAGGTTCGAATCCTGCCTCGGGCATGGATGTGTGTGATGTCCTTAGGTTAGTTAGGTTTAAGTAGTTCTAAGTTCTAGGCGACTGATGACCTCAGGAGTTAAGTGCCATAGTGCTCAGAGCCATTTGAACCATTTTTGATGAGATTGTGGAAACATCACGTCTATTACCGTTAGGCAAACAGTGTAATTCGAAACCGGACATTTCACAGTTAGCGGTGTCAGGAGGAATCTTGCAAAACAATATCTGTCAGAGGGGTAATGCACGTCAGGTGGAGCAGCACTCAGCACTGACGGCATGTTTATACTGTATGCGCTGTCCACCAGACAGGGACTAGTTGTGAGCGGATTAACAGGCCCATCACAAACTCCAACGTACATGTGTTCATGTATCAATTTTTCTCACTGTAAACCTCTAAACCAGTTTGGCAGACGTGTGGCATACACAAATGATGAATATGTGGATATGCTTCTGGTCCTTGGTGTATCTGATAACTGGGTCTATGAAGTTAACTGAAGTGAAAACATTCTGGGTTATTAGGCCGCGTCATGTTTCTTCTAAAATGATCGGCGTTTCGACCCCTCTGCTGGGATCTTCCTCAGGATCTTCTAGTGTCCACTACACAGGTATTAAGAAGCCATTGGCACCACCACCTAGCCCAGAAGCAAGCAGTACTCAACACACTCTCATCACGTGCCATCCGTATCAGTGATGACGACAACTTGGAATCAGAATTGAATTTTTTAAAGAGGGCATTGAAAGCAGATGGGTATGATAGTTATTCAGTCGACAGGGCTTTTAGGAGGAATATTTATTCCGCTAAAAAGTATGACGAGGAACCTCCTTATCACTCCGTCAGGTTACTGTTCGTTTCTGGGTTCACTGACCGTAGAAGCAGAATTTTAAAGAAAAATGGTATTCAGACATCTTTCTTTAGTCAAAACAAAATAAAAGATTTTTTCCGGCGGAAAACGGATGCGCCTGATTGCCTCCACAATGCAGGCGTCTATCAAGTGACATGTGGCTGCGGCAAAGTGTATGTAGGCCAAACGGGAAGAACTGTTAAAGAACGCATTAAGGAACACGAACGGCACATGCGTCTGAAACAAAGTTCAAAATCGGCGGTAGTGGAACATAATGAGAACTGTGGCTCTGACATCGATTTTCATAACGTACGTGTACTGGCTGAGGAAACAAACATTTATAGAAGAAAGTTCCGAGAAGCGGTTGAAATTTCTAAGAATGCATCTAATTTCAATAGAGAAGAGGGCTATAGGCTTCCGGCATCGTAGTTCCCCGCCATCAAGGAAGTAAATACGCGACCACTGTGTGTGAGCGGAGCAAACAACGCGCTGCAACTCACCTCGGCGGACAATAATATTTTGGGTAAACATTCCCACTCTCTTGCTCTGTTCGTTTCGAATCTAGCCAATGATGACGACCAACCAATAGCGGTAGCACGAATTTCAACCAATAACCCTTCTCCAGCGTAAGTGTCGAATAGTGCCTATCTATCCAATGACGATGGTCCGCCAATGGTATCCACAGGAGAATAGCTAACAACACCCCTTCTGCATCAGAGCGGGAATATTAGCCTATGACTGAGGCCCATCAATGGTAGCCATATGAATTATAACCAAAACTATTACCTCTCCAGCAACAACGCGTGAAAACTCCCACTTTATAAGAGGACGCGACACTCGTCTCTGAGAGTGTTCTAGCAGTAGTGGACACCAGAAGATGCTGAAGAAGATCCCAGTAGAGTGGTCGAAACGTCTATCATTTTAGGAGAAACATGACGCGGCCTAATAACCCAGAAGATTTTAACTTCAGTGACAACGGCCACGAAAGCCTGCAAACTTCCATAAGCCTGCAGAATTACATAACTGGGCTTGTGTTTCCGCTTGTGAATATGCTGCTACATATCCTCGTCGATGCTATCCAGATAAAAATGTGTTTCGTCGTCTGAAGCAGCGCCATCAGAAGTCAGGTTCTCTCCTTCCACTATCGCGTGACAGAGGTTGTCCACGGAGTCGCTGTACTCCAGCTACTGAGTAAGCTATTCTGGAGGTCATATACCTAGAACCTCAGCGAAGTGCACGTAGCATAGAAAGGCAGCTACGTGTCTCACAATGCATGGTCGTTACATACTGCACAAGCGTGGCTGCACGCCTATCATTAAGCTTTCACGCAACACCTGCATCCTGCAGATCGCTATTAGCGCATGCATTCCTGTGAATGGTTCCAACAACAACAGGAAGCCAACAATGACTTCGTGGAAACCGTAATATGGTCGGATGAAACAGCATTCACTCGTAAGGATGTCTTCAATATGAACAATGCCTACCATTGGTGTGGGCCTAACAGTACGTCACCTGCGAGCGTGGATATCAAGTTCACTTTGGGCCGCTATATTGGGCGACAGGTGTTTGGGCTTCTACATGTTGTCTGACCGGTTGACTGCACGAAGGTATCATGCATTCCTCTCAAACTATCTGCCTGACGTGTTGGAAGATGTTCAACTACATGTTCGGCAGAGGATATGGTTCCAACATGATGGTGCATCTCCACACTGTAGAATTAATGTGCGGCAGTATTTGGACAGAACATTTCCAGGGAAATAGCTCAGACGTGGAGGTCCATTTGTATGGCCACCGCGTTCAACTGACCTAAATCCCCTGGATTTCTTCCTGTGAGGACACCTGAAGAAGCATGTATACTCTACTGGACCGACGAATGTGGAAGAATTGGTAGCGCGTGTTCATGCTTCTCTTATTACTGTGTACGCAGCTTTGCTGCTAAGGATCCAGAGCTGTATGATCCGGCGGACTGCGCAGTGTTTGGACATACAGGGAGGTTGCTTTGAGCATCTGTTGTTCTGAGGACAACGTGTTCTATTGTGAAGCTCACGCTATCATTAATATGGACATTGTTATTGTCACTGGTTGCTAATGTGCGACATCTGAACTCTCATATTACATGTAGTATAAATGACAAGTAGATGTTGTGTTATTGCTCTGTGCTATCATCTTTAGCATCTCTAAATTGATATTGTTTTTGTAGTTATTCTGTCCTATGACAGGTTATTTGTTTCAACTGTCTACTTATTTGTCTAGCTACGTATTTGTTATGTTCGCGGGGCGGAGATGCCACGCGGTTTAAGGCGCCATGACACGGAATGTGCGGCCCCTTCCGCGAGAGGTTCGAGTCCGCCCTTCGGCGTGGGTGTGTGTGCTGTTCTTAGCACAAGTTAGTTCCCCACAGTCGTTTAATGAACAAAGTAAGAGCATACGGACTATAAGACAATTTGTGTAATTGGATTGAGGAGTTCCTAGATAACAGAACGCAGCATGTCATTCTCAATGGAGAGAAGTCTTCCGAAGTAAGAGTGATTTCAGGTGTGCCGCAGGGGAGTGTCATAGGACCGTTGCTATTCACAATATACATAAATGACCTGGTGGATGACATCGGAAGTTCACTGAGGCTTTTTGCAGATGATGCTGTGGTGTATTGAGAGGTTGCAACAATGAAAAATTGTACTGAAATGCAGGAAGATACGCAGCGAATTGTCGCATGGTGCAGGGAATGGCAATTGAATCTCAATGTAGACAAGTGTAATGTGCTCCGAATACATAGAACGATAGATCCCTTATCATTGAGCTAGAAAATAGCAGTTCAGCAACTGGAAGCAGTTAATTCCATAAATTATCGAGGAGTACGCATTAGGAGTGATTTAAAATGGAATGATCATATAAAGTTGTCCGTCGGTAAAGCAGATGCCAGACCGAGGTTCATTGGAAGAATCCTAAGGAAATGGAATCCGAAAACAAAGGAAGTAGGTTACAGTACGCTTGTTCGCCCACTGCTTGAATACTGCTCAACAGTGTGGGATCCGTACCAGATAGGGTTGATAGAAGAGATAGAGAAGATCCAACGGAGAGCAGCGCGCTTCGTTACAGGATCATTTAGTAATCGCGAAAGCGTTACGAAGATGATAGATAAACTCCAGTGGAAGACTCTGCAGGAGAGACGCTCAGTAGCTCGGTACGGGCTTTTGTTAAAGTTTCGAGAACATACCTTCACCGAAGAGTCAAGCAGTATATTGCTCCCTCCTACGTAAGAGACCATTAGGATAAAATCAGAGAGATTAGAGCCCACACAGAGGCATACCGACAATCCTTCTTTCCACGAACAATACGAGACTGGAATAGAAGGGAGAACCGATACAGGTACTCAGGGTACCCTCCGCCACACACCGTCAAGTGGCTTGCGGAGTATGGATGTAGATGTACATGTAGCTTAGGTGGTGTGTAAGTCTAGGGACAGATGACCTCGGCAGTTTGGTCCCTTAGGAATTCACTCACATTTGAACATTTTTTTGTTATGTTCAGCGTTACAAAATGTTGTAAATTTAGGATACATGTGACCTCGGAAGCGGTGTATATTACAGTACGAAATGTCAGAATGAAATTAGCAAATAACCGAGAATCGAACCATCGACTTCCTGCATGCTACCCCAGAACTCTATCCACTCCACCAATCGTACAGAACGACTAACATGTGTTGCGAAAGGTAGTTACCATACATGTTGTTACAGTGTTGCCATATTGCCACTCACTAACGTCCTTTTTCTGCCGGATGTACTCGCCTGACGAAATTTTGTGAGAGAGACATTTTTTTATCGCTGGCATGTGAGGAGTCGCTCTGCGAAGCCCGAGTGCGCGAATTTCGCTTCACCCTGTATAGCCCATATCTGTAGCAACACTTATTAGAATATTGAGTAAAATTTTGAACTAAATTGGTCAAAAATTTTCCGAGAATTTTAGTAACAGCGTCCAACAACAATTCGTATAGATTACATATCGTTCCCTATAGTTCACTCCTATTTTCCTCAGAATTTCAGATTTCTTGCATCATTGTACATCGTCGAAAGGTTTTTCTATGTCGAGAAATTGGATGAACATCTTGCTCCCATTAGTAAGCCCAAAGTCAGGAGTACCTCTCTGGTGCCTTTACCTTTTTTAAGCCAAATTGAAAGTCATCTGACAAATCCTCAGTTTTTCTTTCCATCCTTCTGTGTACTATTCTTGTAAACAGCTTGGATTCACGATCTGTTAAGCTGCTTGTGTGATGGTTCTCAGATTTATCTGATCGTGCTGCCTTCAGAATTGTGCGAATGATATTTTTCCTAAATTTTGATGATATGTCGCGTCTCATAGATTCTACATACCAACTTAAATATTCGTTTGATTGCTTTTAGGCAAAAATTTAGAAAAGATGTTGACTGGCTTACCTCATCGTTTTACACGATATAAAGGGTGTTACAAAAAGGTACGGCCAAACTTTCAGGAAACATTCCTCACACACAAAGAAAGAAAATATGTTATGTGGACATGTGTCCGGAAACGCTTACTTTCCATGTTAGAGCTCATTTTATTACTTTTCTTCAAATCACATTAATCGTGGAATGGAAACACATAGCAACAGAACGTACCAGCGTGACTTCAAACACTTTGTTACAGGAAAGCGGGGATACAAGCATCCACCCTACGTCGCATGGAATCCCTGATGCGCTGATGCAGCCCTGGAGAATGGCGTATTGTATCACAGCCGTCCACAATACGAGCACAAAGAGTCTCTACATTTGGTACCGGGGTTCGTAGACAAGAGCTTTCCAATGCCTCCATAAATGAAAGTCAAGAGGATTGAGGTCAGGAGAGCGTGGAGGCCATGCCTGCCCAAACGTACCGTGGAGCAATGAGTCGCATGTCAACACAAGCACCGAAGTCAACATTACCTTCCTTCAATTGGGCCAACTGGCGTTGAATCGAGGAATTACTGTACATACTGACGAAACTAAAATGAACTCTAACATGGGAATTATGCGTTTCCGGACACATGTCCACATAACATCTTTTCTTTATTTGTGTGTGAGGAATGTTTCCTGACAGTTTGGCCGTACCTTTTTGTAACACCCTGTATATATAATTGATTTTACTAAAAATTTCGAAAAGTTCTAACCGACAGAGGTTATCACACTGGACTCGCATTTGGGAGGAAGCCGGTTCAAAACCGCGTCCGGCAATAGTGATTTATGTCGTCGGTGATTTCCCTAAATCCCTTCAGGCAAATGACGGACTGGTTGATTTGAAACGGCATGGCCGACTTCATACTGCATTCCTTCCTGACCAGAGCTTGTGCTCCACCTCTAATGACCTAGTTGTCGACTGGACATTAAACACCTATGTAATAAAATGGAACATCTATAGTCTACATAGATGTCATTTATTGTAGAGACAACATTGCTGAAACAGGTAGTCTGCGAAAACTAGTTGTAGATGTTAAGCACTGACGTATTGTGCGTTCAGACTCCGTTAATTCCCGTTGTGCGGCCACAATCAAGTCGGAAACCATTTCACATGAGCCACCTGAGTGCAAATGATAGGTCCGCCAATGCGCGCTGCCCTTTCCCTGCGAGAAAGAAAGTACTGTGCTGTGAAAATCTGTGGACTTATTTTCTTTCTCTCAATCAGTTTTCAGTACGATAGCAGAGCATTCAAACCATTAGATAAATCTTTTTATATTTCCATGCTTGTGATTGATGGTCTGCGGGACTTCAGCCGTTCACCTGTGTAATAAAATGAAAAACCTGCAGCTGTCGTTTCGATATTATTTAATTATATTGCAACCAGTTTCGGTGAATCAATACACCAGCTTCAGGGTTAACTGATGCTGATGGGGGTGAACTCCAATCGTATACATGATAGCGACAGTGGCCAAAATCTGTGAACTGGCTTCCGAAGAATACTGTAAAA
Organism: Schistocerca gregaria; assembly: GCF_023897955.1. Classification (NCBI taxonomy): domain Eukaryota; kingdom Metazoa; phylum Arthropoda; class Insecta; order Orthoptera; family Acrididae; genus Schistocerca; species Schistocerca gregaria. The sequence continues at coordinate 796,213,415 of NC_064921.1, read as the reverse complement.
GTGATTTTGTGTCTGCAGTTGTACCCATGGCTCAGGCGCACTGCCACTTGAGCTCAACGCCTTCGATCAGACAGGTGGCTGCCCTATGTAGAAAAAAAAAGGTAAGAAAAAACCTGAGTGAATTATTCAGTAATCAACCTAAAAGGGTGTTACTTGTCGTCTGCCTCCGACACCAAACGCAGAGAAAAGCGACGATCAGGATGAAGAAAAATTTAGAAAAAGGGGGTAGCGTCTTTCATTAGAAATGAAAATGTCCTTGGTCCCGGATTCAAACCCCGTCACGTGTTAAATTTTTGATAAACAGCGCCAGTAATGGAGGCTGAAGATTTCTGGCATAAGAAGTATTCCTGGTTCTGTAAACGGCCTTCTCAAAGAGGACGGAGGAGCGGGCAGATATTCAGGTCTCTCTCTTGGACTTGGGGTGGAAAAATGTCCCTACAGGCGGAAGAACCAGCAATGATCAACGGCTTGACGATGCAGAAGGCAATGGAAACCACGGCATTGAAGACACATCATGTGTATGCACAGGACATGTGTGATCATGATCTCTCCATAGGCAAAATAAATAAATAAAAAGAAATAAAATAAAAAATACGGAATTGTCCCACATTCATATCTCTGGGAGGGGGCTGCCAAGGGGGAGATAACCATGAGAAAAAGACTGAATAACCAACGAAAGGATAACGTTCTACCTGTCGGGACGTAGAATGCCAGAAGGTTGAAAGTGGTAGGGAAGCTAGAAAATCTGAGAAGGGAAATGCTAAGGCTCAATCTACACTCCTGGAAATGGAAAATAGAACACGTTGACACCGGTGTGTGAGACCCACCGTACTTGCTCCGGACACGCACGGCACAGCGGACACACCAGGAACCGCGGTGTTGGCCGTCGAATGGCGCTAGCTGCGCAGCATTTGTGCACCGCCGCCGTCAGTGTCAGTCAGTTTGCCGTGGCATACGGAGCTCCATCGCAGTCTTTAACACTGGTAGCATGCCGCGACAGCGTGGACGTGAACCGTATGTGCAGTTGACGGACTTTGAGCGAGGGCGTATAGTGGGCATGCGGGAGGCCGAGTGGACGTACCGCCGAATTGCTCAACACGTGGGGCGTGAGGTCTCCACAGTACATCGATGTTGTCGCCAGTGGTCGGCGGAAGGTGCACGTACCCGTCGACCTGGGACCGGACCGCAGCGACGCACGGATGCACGCCAAGACCGTAGGATCCTACGCAGTGCCGTAGGGGACCGCACCGCCACTTCCCAGCAAATTAGGGTCACTGTTGCTCCTGGGGTATCGGCGAGGACCATTCGCAACCGTCTCCATGAAGCTGGGCTACGGTCCCGCACACCGTTAGGCCGTCTTCCGCTCACGCCCCAACATCGTGCAGCCCGCCTCCAGTGGTGTCGCGACAGGCGTGAATGGAGGGACGAATGGAGACGTGTCGTGTTCAGCGATGAGAGTCGCTTCTGCCTTTGTGCCAATGATGGTCGTATGCGTGTTTGGCGCCGTGCAGGTGAGCGCCACAGTCAGGACTGCATACGACCGAGGCACACAGGGCCAACACCCGGCATCATGGTGTGGGGAGCGATCTCCTACACTGGCCGTACACCTCTGGTGATCGTCGAGGGGACACTCAATAGTGCACTGTACATCCAAACCGTCATCGAACCCACCGTTCTACCATTCCTAGACCGGCAAGGGAACTTGCTGTTCCAACAGGACAATGCACGTCCGCATGTATCCCGTGCCACCCAACGTGCTCTAGAAGGTGTAAGTCAACTACCCTGGCCAGCAAGATCTCCGGATCTGTCCCCCATTGAGCATGTTTGGGACTGGATGAAGCGTCGTCTAACGCGGGCTGCACGTCTAGCACGAACGCTGGTCCAACTGAGGCGCCAGGTGGAAATGGCATGGCAAGCCGTTCCACAGGACCTTATCCAGCATCTCTACGATCGTCTCCATGGGAGAATAGCAGCCTGCATTGCTGCGAAAGGTGGATATACACTGTACTAGTGCCGACATTGTGCATGCTCTGTTGCCTGTGTCTATGTGCCTGTGGTTCTGTCAGTGTGATCATGTGATGTATCTGACCCGAGGAATGTGTCAATAAAGTTTCCCCTTCCTGGGACAATGAATTCACGGTGTTCTTATTTCAATTTCCAGGAGTGTAGATATAGTGGGAGTCAGTAAATAGAAATGGAAAGAAGACAAGGATTTCTGGACAGATGAGTAAAGGATGATAACAACAGCAGCAGAAAATGGTATAACGGGAGTAGGATTCGTGATGAATAGGAAGGTAGGGCAGAGTGATTGGGTGGTTCTCATCAGAATCGACACCAAACAAACACCAACAGCAATAGTTCAGATGTACCTGCCAACATGGCAAGCCGAAGATGAAGAGAGAGATAAAGTATGTGAGGATAATGAAAGGATGATATAGCTTGTAAAGGGAGATGAAACTCTAATGGTCACGGGGAAATGGAAAGCAGTTCTAGGGGAAGGAATAGAAGAAAAGATTACAGGAAAATATCGGCTTGGGACGAGAATTAAAGAGGAGAGAGACTAATTGTGTTCTGTAATAAATTTCAGCTACTAATAGCGAATACTCTATTCCAGAATTACAAGACGAAGAGGTAGGCCTATGTCTGGAAAAGGCTGGATGATACGGGACAATTTCAGTTAGATTACATCATGAAGATTCTGTAATCAGATACTGGGTTGTAAGCCGTAGCCAGGAGTAGATATAGACTCAGACCACAATGCAGTACCAACGTAGAGTAGTCTTAAGAGATTAAGGAAGAATCAACACGCAAAGAAGTGGGGTATGGAAGAACTAAGGACGGAAGAGATACGTTTGAAATTCTCTAAGGCTATAGATACTGCGATAAGGAAAAGCTCAGTAGGCAGTTAAGTTCAAGAGAAACGGACGTCTCCACAAACGGAAGTCACGAAGTTGGAAAGAAAAACATAGGGACAAAGACGGTAACGGATTCGTGATGAATAGTAAGGTAGGGCAGAGCGATAGGTAACAGAAGAAATACTTCAGTTGACTGATCAAAGAAGAAAGTAAAAAAAAAAATATTAAAGGAAATTCAGGACTACAGGAATGCATGTCGCTTAGGAATGAAACAAATAGGAAGTGTGGTAAAGCTAATGCGAAATGGCTGCATGTAAAATGTGAAGAAATCTAAAAAGAAATGACTGTCGGAAGGACAGACTCAGCCTACAGCAAAGTCAAAACAAGATTCGGTGACATTAAAAGCAAGGATGGTAGCATTAAGAGTGGAACGGGAATTCCACTGTTAAATGCAGAGGAGAGAGCGGGTAGGTGAAAAGAGTACGTTGAAGACCCCTATGAGGGGAAAATTTGTCTGATGTGATAGGATCAGTAACGGGAGTTGATTTAGAAGAGATAGGGGATCCAGTATTAGAATCAGAATTTAAAAGAGCTGTGGAAGGCTTAAGATCAAATAAGGCAGAAGGGATCGATAACATTCCATCAGAATTTCTAAAATCATTTGGGGAAGAGGCAACAAAACGACTATTAACGTTGGTGTGTAGAAGGCGTGAGACTGGCGATATACCACCAGACTTTCGGGACAAACATCATCTACACAATTCCGAAGATTACAAGAGCTGAGAAACGCAAGAATTATCGTACAAACAGCTTAACAGCCCATGCATCAAAGCTGCGGACAGACGAATGGAAAAGAAAATGTAGGATAAGTTAGTTGATGGTCAGTTCGGCTATGTGAAAGGTGGGGGCACTAGAGAGGCAGTTCGGGCATTGCGGCTGATAGTGGAAGCAGACTAAAGAAAAGCCAAGAAACGTTCATAGGATTTGTCGATCTGGAAAAAAGGTTCGACATTGTCAAATGGTGCAAACTGTTCGAAATTCTGAGGAAAATAGGGTAAGCTATAGGGAAAGACAGGTAATACGCAATACGTACAAGAACCTAGAGGGGACAATAAGAGTGGAAGGTCAAGAACGAAGGGTGTCAGGAAGGGATGCAATCTTTGACCCCTACTGTTGAGTCTGTATAACGAAGAAGCAATGATTGGAAAAAAAAGAATGGTTCAAGAATGGAATTAAAATTCGAGGTGAAAAGATATTAACGATCAAATTGGCTGATGACATTATTATCCTAAGTGAAAGTGAAGAAGAATTATACGATCCGCTGAATGGAATGAACACTGTAATGAGTACAGAATGTGTACTGAGTAAATCTAAAAAAGACGAAAGCAATGACAAGTAGCGGAAATGGCAACAGCGAGAAACATAAAACCGGGATTGGTGATCACGAATTAGTTGCAGGTAAGGAATCCTGCTACCTAAGAAGCAAAATAAGCAATGACGGGCCGAGCGAGGGGGACATCAAAAGCAGATTAACAATTGCAAAAAGGGCATTCCTAGCTGAGAAGTCTACTAGTAATTTGAGGGAGAAATTCTCAGAATATACGTCCGGAGCACAGTATTGTTTGGTTGGGAAAAATGGACTGTAGGAAAACCGGAACAGAAGAGAATCGAAGCATTTAAGATGTGGTGCTACAGAAAAATGTTGAAAACTAAGTAGACAGACAAAGTAAGGAACGAAGAAGCTCTCCGCAGAATCGCCGAGGAAAGGAATTTGTGGAAAACATTGACAAGAAGAAGGGACAGGGTGGTGAGATATCTGTTAAGACATCAAGGGATAGCTTCCATGGTACTAGAAGGTACTAGAGGGAGCTGTACAGTGTAAAAACTGTAGAGGAAGACGCATCGAGCAAATAATTGAGTAATTGAGGAGGTAGTTTTCAAGTGTTATTCTGATATGAAAACGTCGGCACAGGAGAGGAATTCATCACAGTCCGCATCAAACCAGGCAGAAGACCGATGAAAAAAAGAAAAAAAAAGAAAAAAAGTGGTGGAAGCAAAACTGAAGAAAAATCAGAATACGGTCATTGGATTTGTCGCCCTGGAATAAGCGTTAGCCAATGTAAATTAGTACAAGAACTTCCAAATTCTGAGAAAAATAGGGATAAACTATAGGGAAACACGGGTGAAATACAATATGTACAAAAATCAAGAATGAACAATAAGTTTGGAAGAACGAGAACGAAGTGCTCGGATTAAAAAGGGCGTAAGCCGGGATGCAGTATTGCCCCGTGTTGTTCAGTCTACACGTTGAAGAAGCAGTGAGGAAAATAAAAGAAAGGCCCGAGAATGGGATTAAAATTCAGGAGGAAAGGATCCATTCACAAAGTTCACTGACGGCGTTCCTGTCCTCAGTGAAAGTAAAGAAGATTTAGATAGAGTACATATTGAATGGAATGAACAGTGTAATGAGTCCAGAATATGGGTTGACATTAAATCGAAAAACACAAAAGTAATGAGAAGCAGCATAAATGTAAATCGTGAGAAACTTAACATAACTGGTGATCACAAAGTAAAATAAGTGAAGGAATTCTGTTCCTTGGAAGGAAACTAACCCATGACCCGGACGAAGCAAGAAGATCGCAAAAAGCAAACCGGGGCGGGGAGAGAGGGCATTACAGGCCTGGACAAACCTACTATTATCAAACATGTGCCTTAATTTGAGGTAGAAATTTCTGAGGATGTACGTTTGGAGCACAGCAGCATGGACAGTGTAAAAGAGAATCGAAGCAGTTGTTATTGATGCAACAGAAGAATGCTGAAAACTTGGTGGACTGATAAGGTAAGGGCCGGCCGCGGTGGTCTAGCGGTTCTAGGCGCTCAGTCCGGAACCGTGCGACTGCTACGGTCGCAGGTTCGGATCCTGCCTCGGGCATGGATGAGTGTGATGTCCTTAGGTTAGTTAGGTTTAAGTAGTTCTAAGTTCTAGGGGACTGATGACCACAGATGTTAAGTCCCATAGTGCTCAGAGCCATTTGAACTATTTGATAAGGTAAGGAATGACGATATTCTCCGCAGAAGAAAGGAACCTATGGAAAACACTGACAAGAAGAACGAACAGGATGGTAGGACATGTGTTAAGACATGAGGTAATAGCCTCCATGGTAGTAGAGGAAGCTGTAGGGGGTAAAAGCTGTAGTGGCTGCCAGAGAGTGCAACACATCCAACAAGTAACTGAAGAGGTAGGGTGCAGGGAGGTGAGATGAAGAGGTTAGCGCAAGTGTGGAATTCGTTACCGCTGCATTAATCTAGTCAGAAGACTGATGACGCAAATAAAAAGGGACGAAGTGCTTTATAGGCAGGCAGTAATATTGGTCTGCTGCGTTGTGTGAGCCGAGTATAGTGGACGTTGCTCTCAACGACTAGTATTAAACAGAGACAACGCTGTAGTCAGGAGTGGCCCAGGGAAGTTTGATAGACTCTTTTAGTAGTTGTACGTAAATCATCTGGCGTATAGGGTGGGCTGCAGTCTGATGTATTTTTTTATGAAGCTCTGTAGCACCCCACCCGTCACTTAGCTGGTTTTGTCGTTTGTTCATCCCACCTTATTGACTAACAGGTCAACAGAGAGTGCAAAACTGTCGCAATATCGGATAACGCCCTGTGACTCCTGATTGAACTGCGGTGGCAGTGTTGACATTAATTTATTCAGAATTGATCACTTTTCATTAAAAAGGGGTGCACATTGATGTTATATTCAACTATTGAACACCACATGCAAATGTTGAACATAAAATTAATTAAGAAAGTGACGTGGGATTTCAACTTCTTGAATTCAAAACAGATGCAGTCGATTAGCACAAATTTATTTTAACTCAAGACCTTCAATCATTACAAGACTCTCCTATCAGGCAGCGGTAATAAATTGCGTTTGCATGGAGTAAAGCGCGATACTCAAAAGTAATTCCTATTGACTGACCCAGGCGTAATGAAGAGTCGAGAAGAATTCTACAATACACGGCCCATGAAACCCTCGTGGAAACTTTGCCGAAGTGATCCAACAAATTAATCAGTGGCCGGAGCGGGCGCAATATCACCGAATACAGCGTGGCGGAGCGGCGTCGTTGTGTGGACGTCGGCCGACCTCATGGTGCTGCAAGGCTGTGCTCATCTATTCACTTCTAGCTATCTTGCTCAGTACATAGCTGAACCAAAACTTCCTATTTCCAAGCTCAATAGTTCCCTTTGCGAAGTCCTAAACTGCAGAGATGCTTACTCTTTCTCAGGAATGAAAGAATGTGCAACGAGAAGGAAGATACGATATTATTCCGATAACTAAGGTAGGAAAAAATTTAATTGTGATGCGAGACTGGAATTCGATAATAGGGAAATGAAGATGTGGGGGAAGCAGCAGGAGATCTTGTACTATGGAAAAGAAGGAAATAAGAAGTCTCCTGGTTAAATATTGCACACAGCACAATTTAATAGCTGTTAAAACTTGGTTTAAGAACGATGAAAGAAAGAAGCATGCGTCGAAAAGATTTGGAAACACCGCAAGATTTCGGATGGTGCCAATTCCTTGCAACTCAAATCTTAAGAGAAACACACAGCCAACCCAACATTAATTGCTGCTACAGTAGTGAGAACACAGACAATGAACTCTCAGGACAGAACAAAGTTAGAAAAAGATGAACAGGCGCGCTCTGCTGAGCTCTGATTATCACCTAGCAAAATTCCCTTCTTTGCCGGTGCTGCGGACGAACGTTACCAAGCTGTCTTCTTAACTGCAAGGACACGATCTGGCGTACCTGAGGCGCTGGCTGGTTGCTTCGACGTCCCGTCGTGGTGATGATAATGTCGCGAGTATAGCGCGAAACAAATTATCCTGGTCTGGTTGTTCCAGACTAAAGACTTCCTTGCAATACAAATGCGCCTCTGATGGGGAAGAAGAAGGCTCGCCAATCACTGACGGTACAGTGATTGATTTTAACGAGCGAAGTCACACAGTAACTCCGATACAGTCAACTTAAACCAAAACTGCTCAAGACAGACAACATAGGCCGCTTACACGCAGAACGCTCAATTGCCAACTGTACTCGGAAAGTTACGTTGAAGTCGAAACTTCAGCAACTTTGTCAAACAGTTACAATTAAATAAAAGTATGTTAGACAGCCAACGGAAGGCAGGCTGTCCAGACCAGCGAGAGCTCAGTCTTGCAACCCATCCCGACCGAAAGGCGAGAGCCGACCCCCACAAGAGCACCCGTACAAACCGAACACAGAACATTCCCGCCCCCACCACAGTGGCCGTGGTTAAACGTTCCAATCAGCAACTCGAAAACCGGTGTAAAATTCCACTCTATTGCCGAAGCACAACCATTCCACCAATGGAGATTCTTGGCGCCAATTTCTGCGCCGATTTTTCTACGTCACGGAGCTATGCCCTGAGCAAGCCGATTACGATTTGGCAGAAAAGGCATGAATTTGCCGGCTAAGACTGCTTGGGAACACAAGTCATTCCCACGCCTCACTGGTAGCCCGCCAGAAAGTGTTTTCGCGAAGTAACGTAATCTCTAGCCCAGCCGCTCCTCCGCTATTATGACAATGTCGGCGTCTGGAAAGCATTCACTCGACTCCCTCACACCCGTCGGCTTAACCCCCTCAAGATAAGCAGAGCCCGCCTGTCACCGGACCACTTGGGTGACGAGAGACGCTGTGTGGGAAGTCCGCGTGTTAAGGAATAGCAACATTTCACCGCATGCAACTAGAGAGGAAAATCGAATTACTCAGAGTAAGATAGAAATATGAGAGGGTGCTTCTGCCACCTCTCAGAGCTTTCCCTACTATCACCCATGTTCTCCCGAGTAACAGTCTGCCGTTGTCTTGGTTTATCCCCTCGTTATCATTTGCACTTATATGTTACACGAAAAACTCAAAACCAAAGTACCATTTACAGTCAATAATTAGATAATGCAGAACATATATCAGGACACAAACTGATACACTGGGTGTGATCAGTGACTCGACAAATAGTTCATGAAGCATTCCCCCAAAAGGGCAAGTAGCAATGATTGTGTTCTGTGTGCTCAGCATCAGCTGATTACGACACTGCACATCACAAGTGCTCCAACAAATCACAAATATAATGTATAGGCACGTATAAATATCAATTTGAAAGGACAGCACATGAAGAAGACAGTGTAACTTACTGTAACTAATGCCACCCGTTCTTTTTTTTTTCAATTGAAAATGGCCAAGCAAATGGATCACGTGGAAAAATTTCCTTTTTCAAGACTACTTCCTACCAAATCCACAAGCATCGTATCCTGGCATGGGTCAGCCATATGTAACACCCCACCCATCACTTAGCTGGTTTTGTCGTGTGTTCATCCCAACTTATTGACTAACAGATCAACAGAGAGTTCAAAACTGCCGCAATATTGGATAACGCAAAAAAGTAATATGGCCCTGTGAATCCTGATTGAACTGCGGTGGCAGTGTTGACATTAATTTATTCAGAATTGATCACTTTTCATTAAAAAGGGGTGCACATTGATGTTATATTCAACTATTTAGCACCAGATGCAAATGATAATTAAGAAAGTGACGTGGGATTTCAACTACTTGATTGAAAACAGATGCAGTCGATTAGCACAAATTTATTTTAACTCAAGACCTTCAATCATGACATTACAAGACTCTCCTGTCAGGCAGTGGTAATAAATTGCGTTTGCGTGGAGTAAAGCGCGATACTCAAAAGTAATTCCTATCGACTGACCAGGCATAATGCGAAGTGTGAGAAGAATTCTACAATACACGGCCCATGAAACCCTCGTGGAAACTTTGCCGAAGTGATCCAACAAATTAATCAGTGGCCGGAGTGGGCGCAATATCACCGAATACAGCGTGGCAGAGCGACATCGTTGTGTGGACGTCGGCCGACCTCATGGTGCTCGTCTATTCAGTTCTAGCTATCTTGCTCAGTACATAGCTGAACCAAAACTTCCTATCTCCAAGCTCAATCGTTCCCTTTGCTAAGTCCTAAACTGCGGAGATGCTCACTCTTTCTCAGGCAAGCTGAGTGAAGAACACCACGTCCACACTCTAGGCAAGCTGGATTCGGAAGACTTTTACTGAGACGTTTGCCAGTCCTCTTCGCCTTGGTTTCCCCTCCAGCAAAATCACTTATGCCAATTGCAGCGCAAGTCGCGTTAATTATGCATCGCTTCCCAGCACCAATCAATGCATGCTTTGGGAAGTGAACAAATTCCCACAAAATTTCCCTTCCTCTCAACTTCTTCAGTTTCACTCCCCCCCCCCCCCCCCCCCCCAGGCCACCTATCAAGGTTAGCATCTGCACAAACACCAAGTTTTCCAGAATTTTGACTCCCAGGAGAGTACTTCAAATTCCTTGGTCCTACATTCCCATCGGAGGCTGAGGTATTTCATACTGTCGCTCTTCACCTAATTTACTTCAGGCTCTGCAGACCGTGAATTCAGTGTGAAGTTGCTATAATCACGAACACACATATTTTGACCTCTGTTGACCGTTCCACCGTAGCTTTGCACGGCTTTGTCGCATGTTTCACAGAAAATGGGATGACGAACATTTATCAACAGGCGTACAAGTTCTCCTTCTGTTTCCCAGTACACCAGCATGGAGTCAAGGTCAACCACCCACTCACTGTCACTCATCTTAAGGTGGCTGGAGGCCGCGCCGCGTTACCACATTCTCAGGGCTTGAGCCACCCTAAGCTGCCTATTGTCGCTTCCCTTAGCCGCTCCCCCAGCAAGTCATGGTCAAATACTTCCCTGGGGTAAAATAGCATCCATTAAAGCGACTCATTTCCACAAAGTTTTCATGTCGTGTGAATTACTTTAAAACAATCACCCGACATTAATTATTCCACTACGTCCATACTATACCCTCTACAAGATGCATTGTGCCTTGTCAGTCATTTTGTTCAGCCCTACTGTTCACTCAACGTGAGTGAAGTGATCTTTAATTACTTCATGTAAGGGGCATAGTTATTGCCATCTTACAGCTGTAAAGATATCGGAGTTGGGTGACTGTAGGAGGATACAAGATAACTTAACGGAGTTTCTAGTTGGTGTGATGAAAGACAGCTAGCTCTAAATGTAGAGAAATGTGACGTAATACAGACGAGTAGGAAAAGCAAACCCATAATGTTCGCATACAGCATTCCTGGTGTTCTGCTTGACACAGTCACGTCGTTTAAATATCTGGGCGTAACGTTACAAAGTGGAACGAGCATGTGAGGATTGTCGTAGGGAAGGGGAATCGTTGATTTCGGTTTATTGATAGAATTTCGGGAAAGTGTGGTTCATCCGTAAAGGAGACCATTATGGTACGCTGGTGTGGCCTATTCTTGAGTGCTGCTTGAGTGTTTTGGATCCATACCAGATCGTATTGAAGGAAGACATTGAAGCAGTTCATTGGCGGGCGCGGTACCTTTGTTACCGGTAGGTTCCAACAACACAGAGATGCTTCGTGAATTCAAATGGGAATCCCTAGAGGGAAGACGACATGTTTTTCGAGGAACACTACTGAGAAAATTTAGAGACACGGTATTTTACACTGACTATCTTTCATTTATTTGCACAGACAGAACACACCTCCATGAATTCTGAAGCAACTAAGGAACGACGGAAAACGAACAAATGACGATATTTATTGGTGTTTAATAAATGATAAGCCGACGCGTGCCCAACTCGCAGCCAAAACCCCACTCCACTCAAATCCTGCTCTACATGTGTTACACAGGTCTCTCTTCCGGAAATTTTCTTTTTGCCTATTTGATCCTCTGCTGCCTTTCCCATTTCGCCTCTAAAAGCTACTCATTCGTCTTCTATTGTATTCCCTTCCTCTCTTTCAGTCAATCGTTGTTTAACGTTCCCATGGATCAATTACCTCTGGTTCTTTCAATCTACAAAATACAATTGTTTCTCTTTAATTTCCATTATTTCTGCGATTGTTCAGTTTCAAATTTTTGTTGGCAGGCAATAAAGTATTCTCAGAGTTCCTAAAAGTCTTTTGCAGTTTAAAATCTGGTTTCGAAATCTGTCTTATCATTATGTAATCCATCCGAAATCTTGCGGTGTTTCCAAATCTTTTCGACGCATACTTCTTTCTTTCATCGTTCTTAAACCAAGTTTTAACAGCTATTAAACTATGCTGTGTGCAATATTTCACCAGAGGACTTCTTATTTCCTTCTTTTCCATAGTGCAAGGTCTCCTGCTGCTTCCCTCACATCTTCATTTCCCTATTATCGAATTCCAGTCTCGCATCACAATTAAATTTTTGCCTACGTTAGTTATCGGAATAATATCGTATCTTACTTCTCGTTGCATATTCTTTCATTCTCATCATCATCTGTAGATCGAGCTGGCATATAAACTTGTACTGCTGTAGTGGGTACCTGTCTTGGCTACAACGTTGCATTCTGTGCCCTGTTCATAGAAGTTTACGCACGTTCCTGTTTTCTTATTCATTATTAGATCTACATCTACGTATCCCCTTTTCGATTTTGTCGTAATTTTCGTGTACTCGCTCGACCAGAAATGCTTTCCTTCCTGCCACTACACTTCACAAATTCACACTATACCTAACTCTAACGTGTCCATTTCGATTATTAAATTATATTACCTTCCTACCCAATTAATGAACCTAACATTCCAGGTCCAGACAGTTAGATCGCTAGTTTTGTATCTTCTGATGATAGCATCCTTCCGAAAAGTTCACATACAAGGATCTAGGTTATACAGGCATAACAACAAAAACTTTAGTACGATACAGAAACAAAAACATTCCAATTAATTTGGGACGACAAATGAGGTTTTTGTGAGCCAACTGCAGATTTATTGTTACAAGACACCACTGAAAGGTATTTGAATTGTAAACTTTTCGGTGAAGTTCCCACCAAATTGGGCTCTTATTTCATCCATGATCGAGAAATGTGGTAGGTGCATGTTGGGGCATCAGTACAATTTTCTGTCCATATAAGACGACATCTAACGCGCCAGTATAGTCCATGATAGATAAAAGACCTGTTTCTTGGTTTCTAAGATCACATGACCTCAGCCCTCAAGATTTTCTGTCTGGTGTCGCCTAAAAAGCGTCACAGTTGAGGAGCTAAAGCAACGAATAGTACGGCTGTTACTAGATTTACGAGATAATCTGGAGGTGTTTGGAAGAATTCGTACCTCACTGCAGAGACAAGTGCCCGGTTGTATTGAAATATGAGGGCGACATATGGAACACCCTCTTTAACAGGAACCAGTCTACGATAAATTTTAACATGTTATGTGTTAAACTAATAGGGAGTTTCTTGTTAATGGAGGTCATTGGGTGAAATTTCAGCTGAATCAGATGAGGACAAAATAGAAAAGTTCGCTTTTCAAATGAGTTTCTACTATGTACCGCGATATTTCATTCTGAAGTCAGTGGCAGCTTGTAAATCCATCCTCGTGTATATCATGCAAACGGCTCGTTTGCGGCTACATGTTTACTGGAACTTTGCTGGTCTTGTTACTGTAAATACTTACCCCAGCTAGATGTCACTATTAATTAGAATACATACTGAATTAGGTTTCTAACGGGCCTTAGCAATACTGATATTTTCTCCACATACTGCACTCAAATAATTTTATGCACAGTAGAGCGATATACTGTGTCCTCGCCGTCGAGTGCTATCCGGGGGACCGTAGCGTTTCTGTCGTATGCTGGTGGTGAGGCTTAGGCAGTTGTTCACATGGTGTCTGTGGCAGCACACAGTGTGGAGTGGAGCACTGAAACACATGGACTCACTACAATTACTCTTCTAGTGACGATAGCGGGAGATGTTTATCGTATCTCGTCACCATATATTTATAAGGTAATACACTGAGATGATTTAAGTCATCGGATACCTCCTAATATCGTGTCGGACCTCCTTTTGTCCAGCGTAATGTTGCTAATGTAGCTGGATTCCACGAGTCGTTGGAAGACCCCTGCAGATATATTCAGCCACGCTGTCTCTATAGCCGTTTATAATTGCGAAAGTGTTGCGGTGCAGGATTTATTGCACGAACTGACCTCTCGATTATGTTCCATAAAACCTCTATGGGATTAACGTCGGGCAATCTGGGTGACCATACTGTTCGCTCGAATTTTCCAAAATGTTCTTCAAACCAACTGCCAACATCTGTGGCTTAGTGACATGGCGCACTGTCATCCATACCAATTCCATCGTTGATGTGAAACATGAAATCCGTCAATCGCTGAAAATGGTCCGAACATAGTCGTTTACACTCAATGTTCGGTTCAGTTGGACCAGCGGATCCAGTCCATTCCATGCAACCACACCACACACCATTATGATGTCAACAACAGCTTGCACAGTGTCTTGTTGACAACTTGGGTGTCTGGCTTCATGGAATCTTTGCCACACTTGAACCCTACCATCTGCTCTCACCAACAGAAATCGGGACTCATCTGATCAGGCCGCGGTTTCGAGCAGTGTAAGGTCCAACTGATACCGTCGAGCCCAGGAGAGGCGCTGCAGGCGATGTCATGCTGTTAGCAAAGGCACTCGCCTCGGTCATCTGTTGCCACAGCCCATTAACTCAAAATTTCGCCATCTTGTCGTAACGCATACGATTTCGCATGTCGGACATTGATTTATGCGGATACTTCAGGCAGTGTTAGTTGTCTGTTAGCACTGACAACTCTACGGAAACGCCGCTGCTCTCGGTTGTTGAGTGAAGGCCTTCGGGCACTGTGTCGTCTGTGGTGAGAGGTAATGCCTGAAATTTGGTGTTCTCGGCACACTCTTGATACTGTGGATCTCGGAATATAGAATTCCCTAACGATTTCCGAAATGGAATGTCTCATGCGGTAGCTCCAACTACTAATCCGCGTTCAAAGTTTGAATGGCCATAATCGGGCCAGAAACCTTTCCACATGACTCACCTGAGTGCAAATGACACTTCTCGCCAATACACTGCTCTTTTATACGGCGTGTACGTTATACTACTGTGTATGTGCATGTCTCTATCCCGTTACATTTGTCATCTCCATGTATTACTCAAGATAACTGCATTTCCTACCAGCGTTAGTAAGGCTGTACAGTATCGTGAGAAGTTTATCATTTTCCTCGCCAATGTATGTTGCTGCAGTTTTCTTCCAGACAAAAGAAACTCGTCAGTTAATAGGTGGTATACGCGATTGGCAACGAGGATTGATTATATATGCAGGGAACAAATATTGTGGAAATGGCGATTGCTGTCGATGTGCGGTTTTCATAAAATGGATAAGTAGCCAGCGGCTCGTATTGTTAGCCAATAAGCAAAAACCCGGAAATTCCTTTTGTTGTACATCACTTGGCCCAGTAGGATACAAACGTGAATATAATAATAACTAGGATGCAGATAACAAAAAAAAAAAAAAAACCATCGTCCGTAGGTCACCCCTTCCTTGACTGCGAGGCTTGTGCCACTGCTAAACACAGTACGGCAGTCTGTCCTCCGCAACCGTCGCTGCTCTTAACAGCAATCAGGGCAGCGCCGAGCGACCGGAAGAGGAGGTGCGCCTCATGTCCTGTACACGACACGCCACGCCTCGCCAGACGCGAGGTGGCGCTGGGGCTGGGGTGGCTGTCCCTCCCGCTCCCGTCGAGAAGGAAGGGAGACCGGGTCCCCTACGTGTAGAGCACGTAGCCACGCCGACAATGCTTTCTCAGCCCCTCACAAAACACTCCTATTTGACTGCAACTCGAGCACAGCAGTTCAGTTTGGCACCTGAATCTTAAAACGATTCTTGTAACGACAACTGCATTCTGAAAGACTCGGACAATACTTCCAGTGTTTTAACGAATGGGACCTCTTTTTAAATGTAGACAAATGTAGACAACGTCTATGACAAAGCGAAAGAACTCGCTAGCAGCCCATTGAGTAGGCTAGAGTCCAAAATTAAAGCAAAAAAACTGTGTCTAATTCACGATATAATCATATGAAGAGTCAACAGACGTTACAATCGTGTTCTGCACAGAAGATGGCATTCCGATCAATGGACAGCCACGCCAGCAGTGACGTCAGAGCACCTATCGAGAGGGGTAGTGTTTGCAGGGTGGTCCCACAGCCACTATCGCTTTGCTAACAGTCACAGACGGTGCAGTATGGGACAGAGAAGACGCCTACAGAATCTCTGCTGTGGAGGGTCATAGGAAGAATCGAAGCAGGAAAGTCGAAAACTGATGTGGCCTGATGTCTTAACGTGAATCGTTCTGTTGTTTCTCGGATGAGGGGACTGTTTGGAGGAACCGAAAGTGCATCCCGCAGACCAGGACAGGGCCGATTATGTGTGACATCAGAAAGAGTGGACCGTTATGTGGCTATAAGGGCACAACAGTACCGCCTTAGAACACTGCAACTAGCATGTGACCACGCAGCATCCCCTGGACGTTTGTATCGAGGTAGACGGTGTACAGAAGGCTTCAGCAGAATGGCCTTTATTGTTGAAGACCTCCGCGTGTCTTAAAGGAAGGGAGCGTCTAGGATGGAGCCGTCAACATGCCACAATCGGCCATAATCGGCCAATGTTCTTTTTAAAGACGTGTCCCGGTTTGGTCTGGAGAGTGATTCTCGACGGATTCGCATCAGGAGGGAAGGTGGAACACGATTTCGGGACACAGACAGTGGGGAAAGAGACTGATATCGAGGAGGATGCCTAATGGTGTGGGTAGGGATTATGCTGGCCACTAGAACACCTCTTCATGAAATTGTACGGCTGAATCAGCAAGATTTAACTGCTGACAGGTTCCGCAAGGAGATCTTGGGATCTCATAAACGGTACTTGTGAGGTGTGTGGGCCTAGACTTCGTCTTGATAGGCGATAATACTCGACCTCATTCAACACGGATGGTTGCTGCTTTTTGGGAACAAAAGATACTGCACGCATGGCGTGGCCTGCTCGCTCTTCCGATTTCAGTCTCATAGAGCATGTCTGGGATGTATTAGGGAGACGTGTTGCATCACATCACCATCCACCAACTCCTCTCTAACACTTGCGAGCAGCTCTGCAGCAAGAATGGGTGTTATTGCCTCCATATGAGATTGATGACATCATTCAAAGCATGTGACGTCATTATCAGGAATGTAATGGTGCCAGAGGTGCTTACATTCCATACTGACCACTTTAACCGGTTGTCAGAATGTGTGTGCAAATACTTCAAGTTGAAAAAAAAATCTTGTGTTGGGTTGATTTTGGGGAAAAGACCAAACAGCGAGGTCATCCATCTCATCGGATTAGGGAAGGGGGAAGGAAGTAGGCCGTGCCCTTTCAAAGGAACCATCCTGGCATTTGTCTGAAGCGATTTAGGGAAATCACGGAAAACCCGAATCAGGATGGCCGGGCGAGGGATTGAACCATCGTCCTCCGGAATGAGAGTCCAGCGTGCTAACCACTGCACCACCGTACTCGGTAATACTTTTGTCTACCGTTATGAATGTTGCAGTTGATTACATTCTGTATTCTTTACATTGTTTCTGCTTTACTATCACCTGTTTAAACTGTTTTGTGTCAAAATAAATGCAACCTTGTAAAATTTCCGTTTGTTGCTTTAATTCTGGACACTAGCGTATAGAGTCTCGAACATCTGGAGCACCTCATATTGTTTATGTGTTAATTAGGGGTAACACAAAGGTCCACTTCGTAGCTGCCTCCCTTGCGAAGGTGTACAGGGTATAACTGTTAATAACACATCAGTAACAATCTCGATACCCTCCGGACTTTCCCCCAAGCCGGGGCAGCCAAGTGGGTGCCCGTACGCCATGCCGCCAGTGCTGACGCAGCAATGTTAGCACTGATGGTGGGACACTACACAGGTGACCAGTGTCTGGCGTCGATCACAACGGACCGACCCTACATCTTAATTGTATTGTATTGAACTGGGGACCTAGGAACGATGGAGAGGCTTCGTCCTCGCCGTAGCCCTCTGGTACACAATCACACAACAGGTTACAGCAGTTCACTCACCCCACCACCGCCCCCACACCGAACCCAGGGTTATTTTGCAGTTCAAAGTTCTAGGCTACTGACGACCACAGATGTTAAGTTCCATAGTGCTCAGAGCCATTTGAACCATGATAAGATACTGTCATCCCCTTCCCTTCTGTGTGAGAGGATGAATGAGCAAATGTATTTCCAGTTGCATGCTTGAGGGTAACAGACAAGCCTGTCTGCTAAAGAACAGTAGGACCAACGTCGGAACAGGTAGCTACGCTTTCTAGAAGCAAAGAGGTTTGTATCCTTAGTATGGTCCTGTCCATCCCTTGTCATGTTGGTATAGGGAGCTGCCTCTCTGGTCACTTCCGTTTGTATTTGGGAAGCACGCTCGGTAGGAGCGCAGGTCAGTCTGTCCGGGGCGAACGTCTGCTAAGTCCGTAGGACAATGGATTCCTTAAGTTCAGCCTAACTGAAAATTTAATCACCTTTATTTCAGGTTTAGCTCTAAAATATCTAATGTTATCTTAAATTGCTACGCAGTGTAATTCGAGTGTGAAGTTCAGAATATATTCCGGTAGTTGCGTTGTCACTACTTTTTGAGTGAAGTGGAACCACGTGTTGATCAGTAACTCTAACTAAGATCATCAATATTAAATGCGAATGTGCATGAGATTATAGCGTCACGTCTTGACCCATCAGGTTAGTAATGCGATAGTAACCAGTTCGAGGTTTTTCTTTTGTAAATTGCTTTTCGATTAATTTATTTTAATTATCAAAATTATTGTGGAGTTACACTCTTTGTGTAAACCAAGTCGACCACGTGAAGCATGTGGTGTAATCATCAAAGTAGCCTTCAGCTATTCTTTTCGGGAAGATTTCACAGTGAGTTAGTATGAATTTAGTATACCAGTGTGTGGTTATTACATGACGGACAGGATTGTGATACGAACGTAACTTCTTTGGGTGAAAATTGAATCGGTTGGTTATGATTAATTTTCTCTTGCATATGTCTCAACGTTCTTCGTGAGTTATTTTGTGCCTGCAGTGTTGTATGCAGTCTCCCAATCTTGGCTCCATATTTGATGTGTTCCGTAAGATTACAAACCCACATTTTCACAGTCCTAAATAAGGCACCAGCTTAGTTATGACTCAAGTTTAATATGCTGAAATTTCAATGATCAATGTTAAAATAAATTTACAAATATAAACTGATTGATTTCTTTTTATTTAAATCTCTTTATATACTTATATACACCGGTTGTCGTATGACGATTAAAAGATTATAATTAATGTTAGTCTGGTTGGGAATTTGGAAAGCTAGACTGGATACCTAGTGAAACAGTTGCTCAGTAATGCAAGGTTAACTTCCCCAGATAGCTCACGGCTTTTATCTCACTTTTATTGTCTATCATCACCCCAATCAGAACAAATTAATGGAACAATATTACACATGGCGACCCTGTTCTGTGATTCCGCTAGACATTGGAATCTCTGAAACGTTAGATTGCGAGCGTTGTATAATCTTAATTTTTTTCCCCTGCAGCGCTCAAACAGCTTCTGCGTTGTTCTGAGCAGACTTTCGAATGATTCAAGGCGTTGTTGAGCGGCGTTGAGTTGTTTGTCTTGTTTTGTTTTGTTTTCTATATTTGTGTGTTTTATATGTGTGTGTTTTTTTATCGCTTGTAAATTGCACTGTTTCGATCAGAGGTAAAAATTTGTTTTGCGTGTGAAAAAGTGCGTACTAGGTTGGGTACATTTCGTGTGTGTAGCTGTCGTAATTTTTGTGTGATACATTTATTGTGATTAGTGTGTTGCGTATCAGGTATGAATTGAACTAATGCAGACACGTAACCAAGCTAAAAGTAGGCGGTCCAACCATTTAAGCAACATGGACCAAGGGGATAATTTGATTTCGAATATTAACGCGTCGGACGGTTCCGAAAATGAAATGGGGAATACTTCAGAGGAAATGCAAAACAGGACGAACGGGCTCACAACAGAGCCAGAAATTAATTTGCCCCCAACTAACCAAATTGATTTGGCAAAACTCATGAAAGCCTTTTTGCAACAAAATAAAGAAAACGCAGAGAAATCTGAAAAATCGATCCGAGAGCTAGGCGAACAAATGACGCAGAAGTCTGAAAAATCGATCCGAGAGCTAGGCGATCAAATGACGCAAAAATCTAAAAAATCGATCCGAGAGCTAGGCGAACAAATGACGCAGAAATCTGAAAAATCGATCCGCGAGATAGGCGAAGAAATAGACGGAAAACTAATCCAGCAGACAAATAAAGTCGACAAATCGATGCAGAGAGTGTCCGATGATATCTCACAAAGAATAAGCAATCTGGCAAGTGAAATAAAAAGTGATATTATGAAAGAATTAGGCCGTACATATGAGCAAATCGATGATCGTCTGCAAGCCTTAGAACAGGGCAAGCGGAATCGCGATGCAGAATCGAAAGAGAGCGAAGAACAGCTACTTAGGAATATCCAAGCGCTGAGAGAACAATGCCGAAGAGAACACCAGCAGGTACTCTCGAGGGTCCAAGAGGCGGAAACGCATTGTCCCGCGTCCGTTAGCAACACAGTAGCGGACAACAGTCAAGCGATTCACGCACTCGAACAGCAAGTAGAGCAATTGAAGCAGACTGGGGCAGAGGACAACAGACAAATACATGATAAGATTGCGGCATTAGCGGACGTCGTAGGCATGATGAAGGTGACGGAGAGCGATAACAATACTACACCGGTAGCGGTCATAGAGAGCGAAGAAGTGCGTTCGCTTCTTAGATTTCAGAAGGGACAGTTCGAAGTGAACAAGCGGCACGAAGCTGTAACAGGCGAATTACAAGAACGCGTGGCGCATCTGGAAAGCCGCATGGGGTGTGATTCCGAACTCGACAATAGCACTAAAAATAGCCATACGCACAGTGCAGAGAGGGACTCCGGCGACGAGGGAGATTTTGACGACAGGGAAGAATGTGTTTTGAGGGGCACACATGAGAAAAATAGAAACATTCAAGGGCCTCGCCGGGAGGAAATAGGGAGATTTGATTTCAAACATTTCCTTACGGTGAGAAAGTTTGAGATATTTCGAAATTCGCAAAAAGGAATACATCCACGAGATGGCTCGAGCAATTTGAGTTCTGTCTTCCCCCCGACTGGACAAGTTCACGTAAGATAGAATATATGTGTGGCTGTTTGGAAGGCGAACCGGCGATTCGCATGAGGTCGGCAGCGCGTCTCTGCAACTCCACTCGGGAGTTCGACAAGCCTTTCTGTCCGCCTATTGGTCGGAAGCGGGCACAAGATAGGGTCAAGCATGGCATAATTATGCTGCCAAATTTGAACCAGTCTAGTTTCGGCAGCCCAGCACGCCTATTCGACCACATGCTGCAGGCAAATCAATTTCTATACGACCCATACGGGCCTTCGGAACTAATGCATCACCAAATTTCCGATGCACTTGCGCCGCGTCATTCTTGCGGGACAATGCAAAGAGGACGTGGAAACGTTTAAGACACTTCTCCAAGAGCTGGAATATAATACAGCAGAATGCCCGCCTAATCAGGCACAAAGTTATTACGGGGCACAGCAGCGCGATCGCAGTCGTGGCCGTAGTACTAATCATCGGCGTGACTGGTCGTCGCGACGCGAACGGAACAATAATCCTAACCGGCTGTATAGAAACTGGGGTAACAGACGCGAACACAGGTGGAACAACGGAAATGATCGAGGACGTGGACAGGACAGTGAACGCAACAGTTACGGCAACCAGAATCGATACTACGGTGAACACGGTGGGAATAGGACTGTAGGCGGAGCACCTCATGATGCTGAAATTCGGCCGTCTAACCCTAAACATTATCCAGCAAATGGACAAAACCGGCAATGACAAACGATCAGAGCAGAATGCGCCCAATCGGAACAAATGAGCGACATCGCAAATGAGTGCATACGGTAAATAGAGAGGGAAGATATCAGAGAGGATTTGTTGCAAGAAACTACGAGTGCTAAAATTTCGGGAATAAATCCATCTGTGACAGTTGCAGTGAACGAAATATGTTTTAAGTGTGTCATTGACACTGGAAGCCCTTTCTCCATAGTGAGGGAGGCAGCATTTCAAAAATGCGAAGGGACTGGGACTTGGCCCGTTTTTCAAGTGCGAGGAATAAAGGTGATGGGCGCAATCTACGGTAAGAGCGTAGAAATCCGAGGGCAGACTCGGCTTAATTTTACCTGCCAGGGAAGAGAGTTTGAGTACAACTTCTTTGCGCTCCCATTGCTAAATGTAGCAATGATTTTAGGAAATGACTTCATGAATGTCCACAATGCAGTAATTGACTTGGGTGGAGGAGTAATGACAGTTCAAGTTGGGGATCAGCCAATTAATTTAATATTTGATGAATGCATATTACGTGCCGAGTCAGAAATTAGTTGCGTAAAATTTCAAGCTCAAACCGAGTCGCAACCGAGACTGGAGCTACTCGTGAACTATGTAAATGAGTCGTGCTCTACGTCTGGTGAGCAGGGGAAAGATGTTGTTTTTGCTGATGCACTGAGAAAGAGCCACGGACAGGGAAAAGGAGAAATTGTATTGCCTACTTAGGAATCATGAACGGGTATTTTCTGAGACTCCGGGGGCTATTAAGGGTTTTACTTACCAATTCAGAGTACGTGACCATCAGAAGTTTTCTGTTAGACCATACCCTATTCCCGAGGCGTATAAAGCCCAGGTGGAGAAGTAAATAAACAAGATGTTAGAACAAGGAATAATTGAGCGGGCAGTAAGCTCGTACAACTCACCCTTGCTTGTCGTACCAAAACGCGACAACTCGGTTCGTTCGGTACAAGACTCGAGACAGATAAATACAATTATTACGTCTGAAACGGACAGGCCTGAGAGCCTTGAGGAACTCTTACAACGTTTCCACGGGGTAAAGGTACTATCATCTGTCGACCTCCGTTCGAGATTTTGGCAAATCGTGCTACAACCATCTTGCAGATTATATACAGCGTTCCTGTGTTATGGAAATTGTTTCCAATTCCGGCGTCTCCCGTTCGGACTAAACGTCTCATCAGCTGCTTTTATGAGGGAATTAAATAGCATTTTGCCTGATGATTTGAAACAGCGAGTGACAATTTACGTGGATGCCATATTAATTGCGGAAAAGTCGTGGGAGGACCATAATGACGTTCTGAACAGAGTACTGGATGTTTTTGAGAAGGCAGGTGTAACAGTCAACTTGCATAAGTCACAGTTCCGACGAGAGAACATAAAATTCTTAGGCCATATTGTCTCAGCAAATGGAATACAACCTGACCCGGAGAAAATTGCGGCGATATCGGAGTGTGCAATGCCGACAAATAAAAAACAGTTGCGAGCATTCTTAGGCCTGTGTAATTTTTATAAGCGATTTATAAATTTTAGTGTACTTGGTACACCCCGTCTATGTGGACTAACAGGGAAGAACGCTTTGTGGGTCTGGGATCAAGAGGCACAGGATGAATTTTATAAATTGAAAAAGGCATTGGTAGAGGCTCCAATCCTCGTGCATCCCGACCTGACACAAGAATTCTGTTTAATGACGGACAGTTCCTTGTCAGGATTAGGTGCGGTACTGTTTAAAACGGAAAGAAATGATGATATTACAACTTGGAAAACAATCTCGTTGGGGAGCAGGGTGCTCTCTCGATGTGAAAAAAATTATTCCGTGACAGAACTCGAAGCACTCGCGATAGTTTGGGCATTCTCAAAATTTAGGTATTTCTTATTTGGGAGGACCACCATGGTGTACACCGACCAACGTGCACTCCAATTTCTTATGAGCACAAAAATCACGCATGGGAGACTAGGACGCTGGGCACTATACTTACAGGAATATAATTTCACTGTAGAATACATTCCGGGACAGAAAAATGTAATTGCTGACGCTTTATCGCGCATTCCTATGGGTTTGGTTCACACAGAAGAAGGGGAACTCGGGGAAAACAAATTTAGCATCTTATACTTACAGAATGTAACGTTTGAGAACTTTGTCACCACCTCTTTAGGGAGTATAGCGGACGAACATGATAAGGACGCCGTATTGAAAGATATAAGAAAGAAGTGGGAGGACAAGGAGTTGTAGGAATACGCCAGTACTACTTAGTGCGCAATAGAGTACTATTCAAGAAACGAGCCCCGGACGACTCCAGATGGGTGTTGGTGATTCCGGAGGAACTCGTAAACAAAATTATATGGTACATACATATGAGTTATGGTCACTTCGGAGCACAGAAATGTTGTGAAAAACTGAAGGAGACATGCTATTTTAATAACATGCTACGGCGTATTCGTTGTGTACTTAGAGTGTGCGGACCTTGTCAGCGAGCAGAGGCGGCCACAGTGACGTATGCTGCATCATTGCACCCGATAATACCAACCAAACTTTGTGACCTCGCGGCCGTGGATCTATTTGGGCCACTAATACGATCTAAAGCAGATTTTGCATATGTTTTCGTAGCGGTGGAGCTAACCTCCAAGTTTGTGTGTCTGACTCCGTTGAGGCGAGCCACAGGAAGGGCAGTGGCAACTGCATTTGCAAAGCAGTTTCTGCATGAAGTTGGGCGTGTGAAAATGGTTATCTCGGATAATGGGCCGCAATTTAGATCGCAATACTGGCAGCGGATGCTTCGAAGGCAAAGAATTAAACCTATATATATCTCTCTATTTGACCCCAGCTCGAACCCCAGAGAGCGTATTATGCGTGAATTAGGAAAATTATGTAGGTTATACTGCAGTCGTGATCACCGATCGTGGAACATACACCTAAAAGGATTTCAGAACATAATTAATGAGTTGCCTAATACGTCAACAAAGCTTCCGCCAATCACTGTGCTAAAAAACAAGGAGCCCCCGAGCAAAATCAAAGAGGTGGTGCCTTGGCCACTAGAGCCGAGACTACGCCGGAACGCAATTGTTGACTTAGCTTTACGCAACATCAAGCCTACAGCAGAAGCCAGAGTCAAGGCGTATAAGAAAAATGTGAGAAAAACAGTGTTTCATGTAGGACACAAAGTTCTTATCAGATCACACAAGCTGTCTAACAAACGGTCAGGTGTCTGCAAGAAATTTTTGAATCTCTTTAACGGTCCGTGTCGGATAAGGAAGATTCCCCATGAAAACGCCATAGAAGTTGAAACTCTTCGATCGAAGAAATCAAAAGGGCTACACCAAGTGTCAAACCTAAAACCATACATTGAGTAGAAAGGACAGTGAGGCGCAGAGAGGACGGTGAAGAGAAACAATTGATTAGTTTACATTTGTGATAAATGCATTTTGAATAATATGTTGGTAAAAATAATGATAAAGATGTTTGTATGTGATTGATTGAAGTGACGTTTTTAGTTTTTTTCTTTCCTTGTGCAATTAGGATTTAGATTGGTTCAAATGTGAAGATAAAAGGTTTCTTTGTGAACGAGTGAAATGCTGTTTATGGTTTTTTGGTGTAAATTGAGAAGAGTCGCTCCTGAGAGAAGCAAGAGCTGTGTTGAATTAATGCAAAACTCAGGGGAATATCCGACCTGTGGGTGTTATGGGTCTGGCAAACCCAGGTCCCCAGCTGTTAGTAGCCGTGTTTCCGATTTTCTGCTTTCAGTGCTACTATCTATCGATTACTATACTATATCTGTCAGTATAAATGAGGATCTCTTACTATAGTATGCGTGCTGTATGAATATTTTGAGATAGGAGAACTCTGAGAAAGGAATGAGTAGGTTTAGAATCTTGAAAACAGGACGATTGTTTAACCATTGGCTTCACAATAGGCGATGATATGTTAATATTGATGATATATGTCTTTTTTATTCTTTGCAGCTGAGTATGTAAAGTGCTGTCTGTGGATTTCGTCAGTATATTGATTCCCTTCAAGGTGAAAGAAGAATTGTGGTTTGTGCAATTAACGTGGCCCTGAAATATTATTGTGGTAGTCAAATACGAGCAGTTTTTCAGCAAATGGAGAATGGATCAGAAATATGGGTCCTTTCTGTGGTCTTGATTGATGTTGAGCCAGAGCCTGAAAAATTATTCTGTGTTAATACTTGTCCTAGAAAAGAGACGTTTATGTGTTTTGCTGATGCTGTGAGCATTACAGCTTACTGTTTTCGCTGGTGCGGGACGCACAGTTGAACTGAAGAAATTTCCCTCTTGAAGGTAGAGGAAGATTAAATAAATTTGATTATGAGACCGAAGGAAAGCTTGGTTTAATGTAATAAGGAGGAAGCAAAACATTTGTCATTTAAACTACAGGAGGATTCGGATCTTTTGTGTCTGTTGTAAGTTCAATATGTTAAGATGAAACTGTTTTACAGATTAGAGGGGACCACAATTTTGCCATTCATGAGAAATGAATCCTGAATAACCACCACAGGCGAAATAACTGATTTGGAAGCGAAAGGTAACTTAAAGAAGGAACTAAACTGGAGCAAAATGGGCAAGAAAATGTAATATAACCTGTAGGAGAAAAAAAATAGTTTACCCTTCTCAGAGTCATATGTGTGATTAATTCTTGTGATAACGTTATCTTAGATGAAATTGTCTTACTGTTTTATGTATGAACATATGAGTATGATAAATGTACACTCCTGGAAATGGAAAAAAGAACACATTGACACCGGTGTGACAGACCCACCATACTTGCTCCGGACACTGCGAGAGGGCTGTACAAGCAATGATCACACGCACGACATACGGGCACACCAGGAACCGCGGTGTTGGCCGTCGAATGGCGCTAGCTGCGCAGCATTTGTACAGAGAACGCGATCTGATAGTTTTATCATCAACACCAAAAACAGGTATCTGCCACGGCCAGAGTTAAGTGGATAAGAGCCTCAGGTAGAACGAGGAGCAGGAAATGTGCAGCACACTTCAACCGAGGCCAAGAAGCCTAGGAATGTACAAAGTATTAGGAAGAAGAAAGTGCTGCTGCTAGGTAGTAGCCATGGGCGAGGTGTAGGCCCTCAGTTACAGGAAAGTTTAGGGGCAGCGTACCAGGCCACCAGTATCTTCAAACCAAATGCAGGGCTAAGTCATGTGATAGAGGACCTAGGGTCTTTAAGTAAGGATTTTACAAAAGAGGACCATGTAGTGATAGTGGGTGGGGCGGGAAACAGTTTGGACAGGGATGGGGCATATGAAATAGGTGGTGACCTGGACAAGATAGCTTCCCTGACTCATGGCACCAATGTACACTTTGTTGAGCTGTTCCGGCGGCCAACTTTGCTCATGTTTCTCTGGTGCCCGTCGGGACTATCAACAGATGGGGTTTCACTAGGCGTGGCCTACACCTAAACAGGACTGGGAAGGGAAGATTGGTACAGCTGATTCATGAAAGTATAGGGGGTGGATCTCGGGCCACACATGGTCAAATACCTGTTGTCATACGTAGGAAAAGTAGGTCTTTTTTAGGATAAATCCAGACAACAGGTTCCCCTGCCTAAAGAGTATCTCTAGCAGTTCAAAAAATACTGAAACAATCACTCACAAGACAGATTATAACACTTCAAAAATCACACATACCAGATGTCACAAAGAAAAACAAACCATCGGAAAGAGTAACATGGGGCATTTCACAGACTTAACAATCCTCCATCAAAACATGCAATCAATAAAAAATAAAATACAAGCATTAGAAGTTGAGCTCCAATCTTTGAACTGCACAGTAGTTTGTATTACTGAGCACTGGTGTAGAGACACAGAAATCCAACATGTAGTATTATCATTGTATGAAAGGGCAAACTCTTACTGCAGAACTACTTCAAGGGGTGGAGGATCATGCATTTATATCAGAAAAGGAACACAGTTCAAATCTAGACATGACCTCAGTACAGTAAGTGAAGACAAACACATTGAAATATCAACTATTGAATTATCAGGGCTCGATATCACCAAGAAATTAATCATTTTGTGTGTGTATAGATCTCCCAGTGGTAGTGTGGACACTTTTTTCAATAAATTAACAGAAGTTCTAGATAAAGTCTCAAGTACAAAGGTCAACATAATTCTGTGTGGGGACATAAACATCAACACTAATATCATAAATGAATCCAGCAGCACCTTCATAAATATCCTTCAAAGTTTTGGCATGTCCCTATTGGTCAATAGTGCAACAAGGGTTACTACAATGACTGCATCAGTAATTGACCATGTGGCCACAAATATAGACAGGGAAAAATGTGATGTAGCTGTAAAAGATCTCGGACTATCAGACCATCTCTGTCAAATAACAACAGTAAAATCAGGCATCGAATCATTCCCTAAACTACAAGCCTATAAACGACATCTATCAGAAATCAAAATAAAAGATTTTTCAAAAGAACTAGAAAAACAAAGCTGGGATGAAGTGTATAAGGAAACCAATGTGAATATGAAATTCTCCAAATTCTCCACATTGTTTAAATTGAACTTTGAAACAGCATTTCCAAAAGTATGCATGACTGTATCAACATCTCACAAAAACAGATGGATAACAGCAGGTATTAAGAAGTCCCCCCTAAAACTTAAACACCTCAGTTCCATGAAAAAGATTCACAATGATCCAGAATTCTTAAATTTCTATCATAGATACAAAAAGATTTATAGGAAGGTGCTGATTGCTGCAAAAAAGTCATTTAATGCACAGAATAAAAGCAAAGCAGTCTGGGATGTTATAAAAAAGGAAACGGGGAGAGGCAAACAAACGCAGAATAACATACTGCTAAGGGAGGGGGATAAGGTAATAAATGATCCACAACACTTAGCAAACTATGTAAACGAGCATTTTTCAAGTATTGCAGAGAAGTTACAGCAAAAATTCCCCAAAACAAATATAACACCTGCAAAAATTGTTGCACTAGATACAATGATGTTACTTCCAACCACAGAGAATGAAGTCAATAAAACTGTTCAAAAGCTAAAAAATAAAAAGTCAGAAGGCTTAGATGATGTACCAATGTGTGTACTGAAACAATGCATAGGGATTATACAAGGCCCATTAACAAATATAATAAATGAATCCTTCACATCAGGGACATTTCCAGAGCAGCTAAAACAGGCAAGAGTTGTACCTTTGCTTAAGAAAGGTAATGCAGAAGACATAGAAAATTACCGGCCCATTTCCCTGCTGTCAGCATTCTCAAAAATAATAGAAGCAATTATGAAAGACAGATTAATGAATTATCTGAATAAATACAATCTTTTAAGCAAATCACCGTTTGGTTTTCGAAGTGGCAAAAATACGGAGTCAGCCATAGTAGAATTCACAAAAGTTGTACTTAATGCTCTTGATAAAGATGAGTGTGTCACAGGCATATTTTTGGATCTTTCTAAGGCTTTTGATACAGTCGACCACAAGATTCTATTAAATAAATTAGAAGCATTAGGAATAAGAGGGGTAGCTAATGACTGGTTTCGATCATACCTAACAGATAGGGTACAAAGAGTAGAGATAACACATACTTCAAATAGATCTAAACATTTAGTAAAATACTTATCAGAACCAAAACATATTAATATAGGGGTTCCACAAGGTAGCATATTAGGACCAATACTATTCCTGATATACATCAATGACTTTCCCAGTAGTGTTACTCATGGTGAGAAAATTCTCTTCGCTGATGACAGCAATATTATAGTCACTGAGAGAACAAGAGAACTCCTTACCGAGAAAGCAAATGAAACTCTCAAGGAAGTTTACGATTGGTCAATAAGCAACAAATTGACATTAAACATAAAGAAAACTAATGCCATGAACTTCAGTTTGAAGAGGAAAAATGACAATGTTAAATTAAATGTAGATGGCACCTCTATAGACTGTGTAACAAATGCAAAATTTCTAGGAATGAATATTGACCCTCAGCTGAAGTGGTGCGAACACACAAAGGTACTTGCAAACAGAATGTCATCAGCATGTTATGCCCTTAGAATTCTATCATCTGTGTGTAATATGCAGTGTCTTTTAGTTACATATTATTCATATGTACACTCAATTCTTAGCTATGGCATTCTTTTTTGGGGAACAAATCCACAAAATATGAACACAATTTTCAAACTCCAGAAAAGAGCCATAAGAATAATAACCAGAAATAGTAGTCGAGCTCATTGTAAATATCTGTTCAAAACACTGGGAATTTTAACTGCTCCATGTGAACACATTTACCAGTCAGTTCTACACATCAAAAGTAACATTGGCAATTACTGCACAAACAGCTCTGTCCATGACCATGCAACAAGAGATAGACTCAACTTACATTTACCAAGAAAAAATAAACATAAAACTCAAAACAGCATTTTCTACCAAGGAATAAAACTGTACAATAAATTACCAAAAGAGATTAAAGAAATTTCAAAAATACACTTATTTAAGAAGGCAGCTAAAAAGTACCTGTTATGCAATACATTTTATACATTGAAGGATTACTTAGATAAAGCAGAGTAGGGGTTTGATAAAAAAATGTTATACAAACAAATAATAATAATAATGATGATTATAAAACATCCAATATTCCACATAACACCTTCACTTTATTATTTTTCTTCTTTTTTCCTTTCTAGAGACACTCTCCCCTCAAGCTATGCATAGCACAATACTAACACCTCTTCCTCTTTCTGAGCTCAACATCTCACTCATTATGAAGGGATGCTGACTCAGTTTTTCAGGATAGCAAATGGGAACTTGCAGTACAGAAAATGGCCCAAGGATCACCTGTGTGTGTGTGTGTGTGTGTGTGTGTGTGTGTGTGTGTGTGTATGTAGTGAGTGAAGTGTTATGAAACAATGTGTGTATAGTGTGTGCAGTGACTGATAGTGAAATATGAGTGAATAGTGTGGCATTACATTATTTAATGAGTTATTTGTAAATAAATTATTGTATACCAGGAGTAAAATCTAATGATTGTCTCTAACTAGAAGTCTGTAAATATATGTGTATACGAATTAGCTTATTGTAAATTGATCTAAGCTTGTAAATACTTTGACATGTCCTATATCCTTGTAGAAAGAGATCTACGGATGAATAAAACTACTACTACTACTACCGCCGCCGTCAGTGTCAGCCAGTTTGCCGTGGCATACGGAGCTAAATCGCAGTCTTTAACACTGGTAGCATGCCGCGACAGCGTGGACGTGAACCGTATGTGCAGTTGACGGACTTTGAGCGAGGGCGTATAGTGGGCATGCGGGAGGCCGGGTGGACGTACCGCCGAATTGCTCAACACGTGGGGCGTGAGGTCTCCACAGTACATCGATGTTGTCGACAGTGGTCGGCAGAAGGTGCACGTGCCCGTCGACCTGGGACCGGACCGCAGCGACGTACGGATGCACGCCAAGACCGTAGGATCCTACGCAGTGCCGTAGGGGACCGCACCGCCACTTCCCAGCAAATTAGGGACACTGTTGCTCCTGTGGTATCGGCGAGGACCATTCGCAACCGTCTCCATGAAGCTGGGCTACGGTCCCGCACACCATTAGGCCGTCTTCCGCTCACGCCCCAACATCGTGCAGCCCGCCTCCAGTGGTGTCCCGACAGGCGTGTCGTGTTCAGCGATGAGAGTCGCTTCTGCCTTGGTGCCAATGGTGGTCGTATGCGTGTTTGGCACCGTGCAGGTGAGCGCCACAATCAGGACTGCATACGACCGAGGCACACAGGGCCAACACCCGGCATCATGGTGTGGGGAGCGATCTCCTACACTGGCCGTACACCTCTGGTGATAGTCGAGGGGACACTGAATAGTGCACGGTACATCCAAACCGTCATCGAACCCATCGTTCTACCATTCCTAGACCGGCAAGGGAACTTGCTGTTCCAACAGGACAATGCACGTCCGCATATATCCCGTGCCACCCAACGTGCTCTAGAAGGTGTAAGTCAACTACCCTGGCCAGCAAGATCTCCGGATCTGTCCCCCATTGAGCATGTTTTGGACTGGATGAAGCGTCGTCTCAAGCGGTCTGCACGTCTAGCACGAACGCTGGTCCAACTGAGGAGCCAGGTGGAAATGGCATGGCAAGCTGTTCCACAGGACTACATCCAGCATCTCTACTATCGTCTCCATGGGAGAATAGCAGCCTGCATTGCTGCGAAAGGTGGATATACACTGTACTAGTGCCGACATTGTGCATGCTCTGTTGCCTGTGTCTATGTGCCTGTGGTTCTGTCAGTGTGATCATGTGATGTATCTGACCCCAGGAATGTGTCAATAAAGTTTCCCCTTCCTGGGACAATGAATTCACGGTGTTCTTATTTCAATTTCCAGGAGTGTATATTTGCGAGTCTCTTATCAGGAGCGTCAACTGGTATAAACGTTTTGGCGTGTAAATAACCGCCGGCCGCGGTGGTCTCCCGGTTCTAGGCGCGCAGTCCGGAACCGTGCGACTGCTACGGTCGCAGGTTCGAATCCTGCCTCGGGCATGGATGTGTGTGATGTACTTAGGTTAGTTAGGTTTAAGTAGTTCTAAGTTCTAGGGGACTGATGACCACAGCAGTTGAGTCCCATAGTGCTCAGAGCCATTTGAACCATTTTTTTTGTAAATAACCATTGTTTTTTTTTTACTGTGTATGTTTAAGGAAACTTTCTCCATATTTATCATGTGACAAGACATATGCAGCGAGCGTCAGGAAGAGGACGAATTAGAACAATGTTGTAGTGGTATAAACACTGTGTTGAAGTAGCATTGAAGTAGTTTGTTGGATCAAATAGTAGCAGACTGAAGTAAACTTTGAGTAATGCATGTTTATGGGTAGTTAGTTTGTAGTATAGACAACAGGTGTGCATGTGTGTGTGTAAATAACATGTGAACCCTATGCTGTCCTGACCTATACTTGCACAAGCCATAATCCTATTCATTTCAGTGAATTAATAAGTAGTTTTTAATTTATTAAAACGTAAGTGAACCACATTAGTGATATGGATTTAAATATTATATTCTCGGTTCATTTAATTTTTATTTTTATGCTATCAAGTCATTTCATTTTTTTTTATATTGTCAAGTCATTTAACTTTTATTTTTATATTGTCGATTCACGTAACTTTTTTATTTAAAAAAATGAAGTCTAGCTTTTGTTCTTAAAAATTGTGAAAGAGAGTACTAAGGGGTATTATGTATGACAATTTGTAATCACATACCTATGATGAACAATTTCTGTGAATGCAGTTGAGAACGTGCAAGCGAACCGGCTAAACTCTTACGAGATAGCGGGAGCAGCGAGGATGAGGATTAGTTGTAAACAGGTGGGTTTCCCAGCAGGACACACTGTCAACCGGGCCACTTCGGGAGCGCGGTCGACAACAAAAGAAGGGTGCGCGGCAAACACTTTCCCTTGCACCCGGAGCTAATGGCCGGCCGCACCAGTGCGACCCTCTGTGGAGGCGATGACCTGAAATGGCCGAGCGGTCCACCGCGCGGAAATCCATCTGCTGGCAACGCACCACACGCACGCGACCGTGACGAGACGGCCGCGGTGAAACGACAGAAGACAGGGGATAAAGGGGCGTGGAGCCTTTTGACAAGTACTGTCCAGAGAAACTTGCACACGTCAACGACGCCTAGAACAGTTCCTGGCAGATGTCCACTGTCAAGCGACAGTAAATCATAGTTCGATGTTCTCTGGTAGCTAAGGGTGGCACAAAGAAGAGCCATTAAGTGTCATCCTTGCCCAGGAATATCAACCAGGCGTGTCAAACGAGGATACCGCACGAATTTGACAACACAAACATGGAACCAATTCGAGATGTTCGTGACACGGGCCACCAAAATAAACTTCATGAGAGGACAGAGACGGTGGGATTGCACGCAACAGATGGACAAAAATCCCTACTGACAGCTGCGGCGGCGACCAACCCCCCCCCCCCCCCCCTCGCCTTATTTTGTGCCTCTGAACAGTGGAGCTACTGAGTGTGCCAGTGAAAGTGATTATACGGTTCTTAGTCCAATGCATATACGTGTGTTCTGTCAGAGAAACTTTGACTCGTGTGTTTTGCAGAGGTTCGATTTATTGGTGTTTATTAGACTGACTCTTGTATTTTGCAGGTGTTCTATTTATTGTTTCTTTTTTAGACTTTGACTATTGTATTTTTAGGTGTTTTATTTATTGGTGATTTTTTTAAGTCGTTGACTATTGTACTTTCAGAGCTGTTTTATTGATGGATGTTTGTTCTTGTGTGATGTATTAGATTTGTGATATTTTGTTTCGTAAATTCATTTCTGTGGCATTGCTTCGTTTATCAGTTAGATAACTATTCATTCTCATTGGACTGTGATCGATTAGCCTTTGCATGGGGCATATTTATAGTGAGGAACCCCTTAAGGGTAACAATCACATAACTAATTGTTTGCTAACTAACTGAAATATAGTAGAGTGATTAAATTAGTGCCACAAAGTTATTTTAATTCTACAAATTATTACTTTTATAAGATATAGAAACATGTTTTTTATCTTATCTTTTTTTTGGTTTTGCAGATTGTGCATTCTAATGTTCTGCTTTATAATACTATTCAATACCTCCTCATTAGTTACGTGATCTACCCATCTAATCTTCAGCATTCTTCTGTAGCACCACATTTCGAAAGCTTCTATTCTCTTCTTGTCCAAACTAGTTATTGTCCATGTTTCACTTCCATACATGGCTACACTCCAAACAAATACTTTCATAAACGACTTCCTGATACATAAATCTATATTCGATGTTAACAAATTTCTCTTCTTGAGAAACGCTTTCCTTGCCATTGCCAGTCTACATTTTATATCCTCTCTACTTCGACCATCATCAGTTATTTTACTTCCTAAATAGCAAAACTCCTTTACTACTTTAAGTGTCTCATTTCCTAATCTAATTCCCTCAGCATCACCCGATTTAATTTGACTACATTCCATTATCCTCGTTTTGCTTTTGTTGACGTTCATCTTACATCTTCCTTTCAAGACACTGTCCATTCCGTTCAACTGCTCTTCCAAGTCCTTTGCTGTCTCTGACAGAATTACAATGTCATCGGCGAACCTCAAAGTTTTTATTTCTTCTCCATGGATGTTAATACCTACTCCGAATTTTTCTTTTGTTTCCTTTACTGCTTGCTAATTATACAGTTTGAATAACATCGGTGAGAGATTACAACCCTGTCTCACTGCCTTCCCAACAACTGCTTCCCTTTCATGCCCCTCGACTCTTATAGCTGCCATCTGGTTTCTGTACAAATTGTAAATAGCCTTTCGCTCCCTGTATTTTACCCCTGCCACCTTCAGAATTTGAAAGAGAGTATTCCAGTCAACATTGTCAAAAGCTTTCTCTAAGTCTACAAATGCTAGAAACGTAGTTTGCCTTTTCTTAATCTTTCTTCTAAGATAAGTCGTAACGTCAGTATTGCCTCACGTGTTCCAACATTTCGACGGAATCCAAACTGATCCTCCCCGAGATCCGCATCTACCAGTTTTTCCATTCGTCTGTAAAGAATTCGCGTTAGTATTTTGCAGCTGTGACTTATTAAACTGATAGTTCGGTAATTTTCACATCTGTCAGCACCTGCTTTCTTTGGGATTGGAATTATTATATTCTTCTTGAAGTCTGAGGGTATTTCTCCTGTCTCATGCATCTCGCTCACCAGATGGTAGAGTTTTGTCAGGACTGGCTCTCCCAAGGCCGTCAGTAGCCCTAATGGAATGTTGTCTACTCCGGGGGCCTTGTTTCGACTCAGGTCTTTCAGTGCTCTGTCAAAATCTTCACGCAGTATCTTACCTCCCATTTCGTCTTCATCTACATCCTCTTCCATTTCCATAATATTGTCCTCAAGTACATCGCCCTTGTATAAACCTTCTATATACTCCTTCCACCTTTCTGCCTTCCCTTCTTTGCTTAAAACTGGGTTGCCATCTGAGCTCTTGATATTCATACACGTGGTTCTCTTCTCTCCAAAGGTCTCTTTAATTTTCATGTAGGCAGTATCTATCTTACCCCTAGTGAGATAAGCTTCTACATCCTTACATTTGTCCCTTAGCCATCCCTGCTTAGCCATTTTGCATTCCTGTCGATCTCATTTTTGAGATGTTTGTATTCCTTTTTGCCTGCTTCATTTACTGCATTTTTATATTTTCTCCTTTCATCAATTAAATTCAATATTTCTTCTGTTACCCAAGGATTTCTAGCAGCCCTCGTCTTTTTACCTCCTTTATCCTCTGCTGCCTTCACTACTTCATCCCTCAGAGCTACCCATTCTTCTTCAACTGCGTTTCTTTCCCCCATTGCTGCCAATTGTTCCCTTATGCTCTCCTTGAAACTCTGTACAACCTCTGGTTCTTTCAGCTTATCCAGATCCCATGTCCTTAAATTCCCACCTTTTTGCAGTTTCTTCAGTTTTAACCTACAGGTCATAACCAATAGATTGTGGTCAGAGTCTACATCTGCCCCTGGAAATGTCCTACAATTTAAAACCTGGTTCCTAAATCTCTGTCTTACCATTATATAATCTATCTGATACCTTTTAGTATCTCCAGGATTCTTCCATGTATACAACCTTCTTTTATGATTCTTGAACCAAGTGTTAGCTATGATTAAGTTATGCTCTGTGCAAAATTCTACCAGACGGCTTCCTCTTTCGTTTCTTAGCCCCAATCCATAATCACCTACTATGTTTCCTTCTCTCCCTTGTCCTACTGACGAATTCCAGTCACCCATGACTATTAAATTTTCGTCTCCCTTCACTACCTGAATAATTTCTTTTGTCTCATCATACATTTCATCAATTTCTTCATCATCTGCAGAGCTAGTTGGCATATAAACTTGTACTACTGTCGTAGGCATGGGCTTTGTGTCTATCTTGGCCACAATAATGCGTTCACTATGCTGTTTGTAGTAGCTTACCCGCATTCCTATTTTCCTATTCATTATTAAACCTACTCCTGCATTACCCCTATTTGATTTTGTATTTATAACCCTGTATTCACCTGACCAAAAGTCTTGTTCCTCCTGCCACCGAACTTCACTAATTCCCACTATATCTAACTTTAACCTATCCATTTCCCTTTTTAAATTTTCTAACCTACCTGCCCGATTAAGGGATCTGACATTCCACGCTCCGATCCGTAGAATGCCAGTTTTCTTTCTCCTGATAACGACGTCCTCCTGAGTAGTCCCCGCCCGGAGATCCGAATGGGGGACTATTTTACCTCCGGAATATTTTACCCAAGAGGACGTCATCATCATTTTTAATCATACAGTAAAGCTGCATGTCCTCGGGATAAATTACGGCTGTAGTTTCCCCTTGCTTTCAGCCGTTCGCAGTACCAGCACAGCTAGGCCGTTTTGGTTAATGTTGCAAGGCCAGATCAGTCAATCATCCAGACTGTTGCCCCTGCAACTACTGAAAAGGCTGCTGCCCCTCTTCAGGAACCACATGTTTGTCTGGCCTCTCAACAGATACCCCTCCGTTGTGGTTGCACCTACGGTACGGCCATCTGTATCGCTGAGGCACGTAAGCCTCCCCACCAACGGCAAGGTCCATGGTTCATGGGGGGGGGGGGGGGGCTGTCGCACTACTACACTTTAAAACACAGTTTATATGTAATTCAAGTCACACAGTCTCATAAGGAACCTACATCCGCTTTGTTTTATATACTGTATATGATAAGATACTGGCCTGACGCGGTGGCCTAGCGGTTCTAGGTGCTCAGTCCGGAACCGCGCGACTGCTACGGTCGCAGGTTCGAATCCTGCCTCGGGCATGGATGTGTGTGATGTCTTTAGGTTAGTTAGGTTTAAGTAGTTCAAGGTTCTAGGCGACTGACGACCACAGATGTTAAGTCGCATAGTGCTCAGAGCCATTTGAACCATTACAAGATACTGTCATCCCCTTCCCTTCTGTGTGAGAGGATGAATGAGCAAATGTATTTCCAGTTGCATGCTTGAGGGTAACAGACAAGCCTGTCTGCTAAAGAACAGTAGGACCAACGTCGGAACAGGTAGCTACGCTTTCTAGAAGCAAAGAGGTTTGTATCCTTAGTATGGTCCTGTCCATCCCTTGTCATGTTGGTATAGGGAGCTGCCTCTCTGGTCACTTCCGTTTGTATTTGGGAAGCACGCTCGGTAGGAGCGCAGGTCAGTCTGTCCGTGGCGAGCGTCTGAAGTGGTAAGATCTCCGGCTAAGCGCGTGTCTGCTAAGTCCGTAGGACAATGGATTCCTTAAGTTCAGCCTAACTGAAAATTTAATCACCTTTATTTCAGGTTTAGCTCTAAAATATCTAATGTTATCTTAAATTGCTACGCAGTGTAATTTGAGTGTGAAGTTCAGAATATATTTCGGTAGTTGCTTTGTCACTACTTTGTGAGTAAAGTGGAACCACGTGTTGATCAGTAACTCTAACTAAGATCATCAATATTAAATGCGAATGTGCGTGAGATTATAACGTCTCGTCTTGACAATATTTTTCAATATAGCAACTTTTCTTTATGTTCAACCCACGTGGGATGTACTTTGAGAGAGCAGCACCACGTGCTTATCCAATTGTTTAACCCATCAGTTTAGTAGTAAGACGATAGTATCCATTTCGAGGTTTTTCTTTTGTAGATTGCTTTTCGATTAAGTTATTTTAATTATCAAAATAATTGTGGAGTTACACTCTTCGTTGACCACGTGAAGTATGTGGTGTAATCATCAAAGTAGCCTTCAGCTATTCTTTTCGGGAAGATTTCACAAAGAGTTAGTATGAATTTAGTATACCAGCGTGTGGTTATTACGTGACGGACAGGATTGCGCTACGAACGTAACTTCTTTGGGTGAAAATTGAATTGGTTGGTTGTGATTAATTTCCTCTTGCATATGTCTCAACGTTCTTCTTGTGTTATTTTATGAATGCAGTGTTGTATGCAGTCTCCCAATCTTGGCTCCATATTTGATGTGTTCCGTAAGATTACAAACTCACATTTTCATAGTCCTAAATAAGGCACCAGCTTAGTTATGACTCAAGTTTAATATGCTGAAATTTCAATGATCAATGTTAAAATAAATTTCCAAATATAAACTGATTGATTTCTTTTTATTTAAATTCTCTTTATATACATACATATCAACGGTTGTCGTATGACGATTAAGAGATTATAATTAATGTTAGTCTGGTAGGGAATTTGGTAAGCTAGACTGGATACCTGGTGAAACAGTTGCTCAGTAATGCAAGATTAACTTCCCCAGATAGCTCACGGCTTATAACCCACTTTTATGGTCTTGAATAGCAGCACCGCCTTCAGAACAAATTAAAGCAACAATATTATCCTCTACACCATACAAGTCTCTACTGTGTGCAGGATGATGCCTGCGGTTAGCGACTCGTGGGAACTCGAGATGCCGACGCAGCTTCAAGTGACCTGTTCCTGACGGTTTGTGACGACGCTCTACTTATAGCGTGTGTCCAGATTTCAGCTACTGTCATGCGTCTGTTCGTCACAGAAAGTCAAACAGTCCTAGTATCTTATCGTTGTGAAGACGTTCTGGAAGGACTCGTGCCTACTCTCTTCTCCGCACGCTACTCTCCTGACCGTCTCGACACCAATCGATGTGTAGTCATTGCACTACGACCTACTGTCCGTGTGATCTGCCAGTATGATGCTCCTGTGTCACTCAAGCTAATCAGCGTGCTATGTTGCGATATCCACCCAATAGTCACTCTTCATCTTTAAAAATGGCTCTCGCATGAAGATTAGATTTTAATTAACAAGTCCCTCAGTCATGCAAATACTCGAGTATCACTCTGGAAGCACAGGGTCGCGGTGCTGATGATGTAACACTTTCCATTGCCGTCAGTGTGTACACTATATGATAAAGAGTATCACGACACCCCTTTGTAATGCGGGGTCGACCATTAGGTTTCCTGAGAGGTGGTTCCACACCGGTATAGAAACAGGCGGGGAGTATTGCGTCATCTGTGGAGAAGCAGGAACGGCAGAATGGTCGGTCAGCAGAGCTCAGGAACTCCAGAAGCGTACCAGACACTGGATTTCACATGAGCAAAAAACCCGTCAGGGACATTTCAACTGTTCTAAGTCTGCTGAAGTCGACTTCTAGTGATGTGATAGCGAAGTGGAAACGCGAAAGGACAACAACACTTATAGCAAAATCAAACAGATCTCATGTACTGACGAACAGGGACCATCAAGTACGGCAGAGTGTGGGTGTAAAAATTCGTACTACGTCAGTGGAAAGAATCACTCGTCATCTTAAAAGAGCTACCGGCAGTCCGCTAACACAATCGCAGTTCGTTGGCAGTTAAAGGAAAAGGAGGTACAATGGTTGAATAGCTCCTCAAAAGCTACACATTTCTGGAGTCCGTGCCAACCAACGCTTGAGGCGGCATAAATATCGACACCACTGGACAGTGGATTTCTGGAAACGAATGATTTGGAGTGAAGAATCACTCTGTGGCATGTGGAAGTCCAATGGAAAGGTCTGGGTTTGGCTAATTCCTGAAGAAAATTACCTGCCATTGTGTTTAGAAGAGGTGGTGTTATAGTGAGGATGTTTTGATGGTTAGGCTGTGGTCCTCTCATTGGGTTTAAGAAAAAGTTAAATGCGGGGCAATATGAACTCATTCTACAGCATTGTGTAATGCGAACAACAGAGGAAAAGAACGTCGACATGTTTTACAACGTTCTGTACTGCGTACAGGAAGAAACAGTTCGGAGGCGAACATTCTGTCAGCATGACAATGCACCCGGTCACAAAGCAGCATCTCTGAGGCAACGATTTGAAGACAGTAAGAGTCCTGAAACAGACTGGTATGTCCAAAGTGACGACCCGAAAGCACTGGAACACCTTTGGGATAAAGTAGAACGTCGACTTCTCTCCCGACGCCAGAGTCAAACCCAACGTTCTCTGGCTTCGACTGCTGCTATTCCTGCACAGACATTCATACACCTCAGTGACAGTGTCCGCTGTTGAGTTCAAGCCATCAGAAAGGCGACGAGGGGGAGGGAGGGGAGGGGGGGGGTCGACACCTCATATTAATGTTCAGTAATAGGAGTCGGGATACTCTGGATCAGACAATGTTCAGTAGATATTTACCAGTTGGGTCGACCTCACACCAGCTGTGCACACACAGGAATGCAGAAAGCTTTGGTCGAAATTTACATGTTAAATATTGGTAACTTTTTAATTCTTTTCATTGTCTAGACAGAGTGGGCTCTTTGAGCAACCCCAATGCAGAGTGAGGAACTATTCCGTGAAACACCAGGCGAGCTGGTACTGGGACAGGGGGAAATTTGGGAGAGAGTCTTCAGTTTCAACATTTGCCTTATAACCCACGGAATTTAATTCTGAGACAGTATGTTACAGACGAAAAAATGAAAGCCTAGCATGTTAAAATGTTTTTGCAAATGTGTGTAAATAGATAAGGCGATAACTTTCATGATGCTCACAGTGCTAATTGTGATGGTATACACGGCGTCCATTGGTGATGATGGTTTGTTGAACGACAACCCTTCTTAAATGCGAATAAATTCAGGATAACGCCTGTAAGAAGAAGAGAACTGGTCAGTACTTGATTACAAGGGTAATGGAGAAAAATCTGGATCACCTCACATGATTTTAATATCTAGGATAATGAGGGATATGAGAAGGGACCAATATGTAAAATCAATAAGTTGGAGGGAATGGAAAAGTTCTGGGAGCGTGCAGTGCATTTCAAAATCAAACAAATACAAAACTCTAGTGCAAACAATTATTAGACCACAAGCCATTCCTCCTACCCCCTCACCCTTCGCCTCTGCAGACCCCTCCTGAGTTCTTTAAAGAACCGAACCCCCATGTGCGACTATAATCAGTTTCAAATGACTGATTACTTTTGAAATAAGCTAGTAGGTTAAATATTACACACTAAGCATGTAAAAAGAAAAGATTAAAAACACAAAACTCCAATTATGTCAGCTTTATTAATTTCGGGTTACTGACCACAGGCTAATGAATAAGACAAAACAAAAGTATTTTTTGGGGCTATAAGCGAGAAAACGTTTAGAAAAAGGTTCCAGATTATGTTTAAAGTTAGTTGTATGTCGTTAAGTGCCATCATTATCACTCACTGCGTGAATTTTGTCCGGATAGCTTGGGCTCCATTTTAAGAAAAGCTAGTTTTTAACACATCTCACTGTCATGGGGTCATATCTCCTGAACTATGTGGCGTTCGATCATAAACTCTGGCAGCCACATTTAATAGTATATGTGGATACATGTTGCAAATAGAATAAAGAAGTCATGTATTAAAAAGTCATATCTGATACTGAGATTTGATGTAAGGCGATAATTTAGATAAATAATGTATCTTTCACAATTTTTCATGGACATTAAGGGGTTGTTATCTGGTTTCTGGTTCACGCTAGATGAAACCCCAGCGAAAACTACTGTTCGGACTATACCTGGACTCGTGCGTGAACATAACCTTGGACCATTGTTCCAATGACCATGTACTGTGTTCTTGACACCAGGTTTTGACACCAGTTTTTACGAGCTCTCCTGCGACCTTGCAGATCTCCGGGCGAATAAATCATGTCTGTTCAGTCGGCTGTAGACTGTGTGTCTGGAGATAACTGTTCTAGTGGCTGTGGTAAGGTCCCGAGTAAGGCTACCTGCAGTACTCGGTGGCCGTCTGCGGGTACTGATGGTGAGATGTCGGTCTTCTTGTGGTGTTTTACACTGTGGACGTCCCGTAGTGTAGCGCCTGGACACGTTTCCTGTCTGCAGGAATCGTTGCCATAATTTTGAGATCACACTTTGTCGCACATGGAGGGCCTGTGCTACAACTTGCTGTGTTTGACCAGCCTCGAGTCGCCCTAGTATTCTACCTCTCATAACGTCATCAATATGTGTTCTTTGAGCCATTTTCAACACACAGTCACCATTAGCACGTCTGAAAACGTCTGCACACTTACTCGCTACACCGTACTGTGACATACCCCAACACACCTCTGCGTATGTGGACTGCTGCCAGCGTCATCGTGCGACGACCACATGTCAAATGTACCGCATGGTCATACTCCGAGGTGATTTAAACCCGCAAACCGCCAACCAGAGCGTTGTTTCACCATGAATCAGCATTATCCTTAATTTATGAGCATGAATGTAGTTTCTAGCTTCAATACTTGACTTATTATGTTAAACATTTAACGCAAGATTATACCTGTAAAGAGTAGATTAATTAACTCAATAATTACATGAAACTTGCAGAGTACCCAGTGTTGCTTAGGTATTTATTTATTCCAGTTTACTATTAGTCTATCTCCTCCACCCTGCCTCTGTCCACCTACTACCTC
Organism: Schistocerca gregaria; assembly: GCF_023897955.1. Lineage (NCBI taxonomy): Eukaryota > Metazoa > Arthropoda > Insecta > Orthoptera > Acrididae > Schistocerca > Schistocerca gregaria. The sequence goes on along the minus strand of NC_064921.1, from coordinate 796,170,260 downwards.
AGTCTCTTTCTGTTTCCTCTAGTCCCTCCCTCTGTCCAACTCCTCCTCTCCTCTCTCTCTGTCAGTCTGCTCCCCCCCCCCTCTCTCTCCGTCCATCTCTTTCTCTTTATTTTCTCTGTCAACTTCCTTCCTGCTGTCTGTTCATTCCCCTCTCTCCCTGTCCATTTCCTCTTCCCCGTATCTGTGCCCTGAAATCGTTCCATAGGCTTAGGAAGAGTCTTGGAACATATACACGTACAAACGTACACACATCCGTTTATCTATGGGTTCACGCATATTCTAGCTATTTTTAGCGAATATTATTATTAAGAGTACATACACTCAGGTGACCTGCTAATATCGTGTCGGACCTGCTTTTGCTCGGCGTAGTGCAGTAACTCGAAATGGCATGGGCTCAACAAATCGCGGGTGCCCCTGCAGAAATATTGAGGTATCCTGCCTCTGCAGTCGTCCATAACTTTGAAAATGTTGCTGATGTAGGATTTTGTGCACGAACTGACCTCTCGATTACCTCCCATAAACGCTGGATGGGATTCGTGTCGGGTAATCAGGTTGACCAAATCATTCTCTCGAATTTTCCAGAATGTTCTTCAAACCAATAGCGAACAACTGCGGCTCGGTGATATGTCGCGTTGTGATCCATAAAAATTCCATCACTGGTTGGGAAAACGAAGTCTATGAATGGCTGCAAATGGTCTCGACGCAGCGGAGCGTAACCATTTCCAATAAGTGATTGGTTCAGTGAGACCAGTGTATTCCATATAGACGTGGTCCACACCATTTTGGAGCCACTATCAGCTTGCATAGTGCCACGTTGAAAACTTGGAGCCAAGATTTCGTGGGTTCTGTGCCAGTACATGTTGTACTGTTACTAAAGGCACTCGCGTCGATCGTCTACTGCCAAAAGACCATTAATGCCAAATTTCTCCGCACTGGCCTAATGGATACGTTCGTCGTAAGTCCCACATTAATTTCTGCTGTTATTTCACACAGGGTTGCTTGTCTGTTAGCACTAACAACTCACAGGAAACGCCGCTGTTCTCGGTCGTTAAATGAAGGTCGTCGGCCACTGCGTTGTCCGTGGTGAGAGTTAATGCTTGAAATGTGGTATTCTTGGGACCCTGCTGACGCTGTGGCTCTCGGAATACAGAATTTCCTAACAATTTCCGAAATGGAATGTCCCATGCGTCTAGCTCCAACTAGCATTCCGCATTGAAAGCCTGTTAATTCCCGTCGTGTGTCCGTAATCACATTGCAAACCTTTCCAAGCGAATCACCTGAATAAAAATGACATTTCCACCAATGCATTGTGCTTTTGCATCATGTGTACGTCATACTACCGCCATCTGTATATGTGCACATCTCTGTCCCATGAATTTTGTCACCTCAGTGTATTCCTAAATCCGTTTTCATAACATGTATGGATACTGAAAATCAAGTTTTTGCTGCCCTGAAAGACGTTAGTAGGCAACCTGCACCCGTAACCAGGTGACAGGCTGAGCTATTACTAACGCTGATACCTCCAGCGTATGCAGTCCTTGTCAAGAAGGCACAACAGCAGAGAGACGGGCTGAATTGGAAAAGTTGCTGCCCACGAAGAACTGACAAGTTTTACAACTCAATATGTTTGTCGTCGAATCTCCTGTTCCAAGTTCCCTAAACAGAAATGTACTTTGGTACGTTGGCGCGACTGTGTTTGGCAGTGTAGGTGAAATGAAAGGAAATGAGCGTATGGCGTCAGTGGCCGGGAGTTCCCAGACGGGAAGTTCGGCCGCCAAGTGCAGGTCTTATTCAGTGCGACGCCACACTGAGCGACTTGCGCTGCGATAATGGGGATGAAATGAGGAGGAGGACAGTACAACACTCCCTGAAGGGAGAAAATCCCCCACCCAAGGTGGGAATCGAACCCGGGCTCCCGTGCGTGGCATTCCAAAGCACTGACCGTTCAGGTACTGGGGCGGACGCCAGTATAGGTAACGTAAGGTGATGCTTAGTTGCCTTCCAGCTTCTTTATGACGTAGGCGGTTAACTGCCACTTGCATCATTGATGAATCGAGGGTCAGATGAGTGTCTTTGTGATAGTCCTGGAGACTTTTAGTGGCACTTATATAGTTAATAATCTTATTCCACTAGCTGATGCGTACAAAATTTTTTGAGGCTTTGTTTCTTGAACACTGTATGTGGAATTTAAGAACCTGAAACTGATGAAATTAGTTCTACGTATATGAGTATCCGCTAAATGAAACAAGGAAATTATAGTATAAGAACAACTTTAAGAAAAGAAACAGTAATGGAAATAGAAGTGTTTAGGTGAACATTTTTAAAAATTGAATCATCCAAAGGAGGAGGGAAAAGTAAGTATACTGATGAAAGGAAATAGAAACGTAGACAAACAATGAAGAAACACTGCAAGAGATGTAAAGAACAACCAAAGATGAAAACTTGAATTAGAACTTCAGATAAGAAGACGTAACGGGCCAAAGTTTCTACGTGCCGTCACGTACTTTGATTCGCTTCAGCATATTAACGTAGCAGTTGGCAAGTATTAAATACCGGTATGTAGGAATGTTTTGTTAAGTGAAGTTTCTATGTGTGCAGTTGTTGCAGAAAAGAGAGCTTTTGGCAGCGCTTGACAGGACGAAAAAGTTGAGGCAAAGCGACTCCTCGCTCCGGCAGCAGCAGACATCAGATGTCAGAGCCAGAGGCATCATCACATCGAGCTGGCCGCTATTCAGCGAGACGTAGGCCACCGAAGAGCTCATATTTAATGGTTAAAAACAATGGAATTGTGAAGGAATTGTGTAAATTGGTTCCCTTACGGATTTTGGGATTTAGGAGTTCAGTTCTGATTTGAGTCTTGCTAGAGAAGTCTACATTAGAGCTAGTAGGTGCAAGCGCTAATTAATTTTCTTGTCTAACAGTCACTAGGAAAGACAAGAGATTGCGATTAATAAATTTTGTGAGAATATCGACAAGAAGTTTGACTGAATCATTGAGTTAGTATCCGATCGGTGTTGTAGATCAGAACTTAGTGTGACCGAGTTGTTAGAAGTGTTTAGCAGTGTATTTGGTTCAGAGTATATTGTTCACTAGAGAAAGTAAAGTTACGCTCTAATTTTGGCGAAACTGTATCCCATATTTGGAGATGCTGATGTTTGAAAGTGTTAGTCAGTCACTGGACTGGACTGTGTTCAAAATGGTTCTGAGCACTGTGGGACTTAACTGCCGTGGTCATCATTCCCCTAGAACTTAGAACTACTTAAATCTAACTAACCTAAGGACATCACACACATCAATGCGCGAGACAGGATTCGAACTTGCGACCGTAGTGGTCGCGCGGTTCCAGACTGAAGCGTCTAGAACCGCTCAGCCACTACGGCCGGCACTTACGAGTGTGATTCGTGTTATTACTGCTGCTCACAAGACTCTAGAAGTCGTTGGGGCTTAAGTTGGTGGATGTTATCTTCACGAGCGCGGTTATTGAGCGGTTGTTGAGCGGTTGCGATATCTGTGTGATTTTGGATGTCAACTGCAAGGTAGCTGAGTGTTGAGCTGTTTACGTTTGTGTATATTCTGAGTACACACTACGGGGTTAGTGGGATAATAATTGTGATTTTGTGTACCGTTGAGTTTAAATCTCAATTGATGTTTTTTAAAGTCAGGAACCAGATTCTGTACGACTTACTTAAACGAGGACACAGATATTGTTGTCCGTAAATCTGTGACCCCAATCTTTGAAGATAGACTTCGTACCCAAGCTGAACCTTAATATAGTAGGCTGACGAGTGGCAAATACAACTTAGGGACTGTTAGAGGGAAAGCAATTGCCAACAACTGAAATGGATGAGCCTTGATTTCTCTATTAAAGTTAGTACAGAAATGGTGCTGGCACGTAGGATTTTTGTTTGTGTTTTTGTTTTGTCTGTCCTATCCCGATTTGTGTGGGGCTTAGATTTTTTGAATGCCAGTCGTTCACATGAAAGTTGTATCTGAAACAATAATTTGATTCAAGTAACGAAAAGTCAGATTTAATTTTGTGTTCGAAGTCTAATTTTACAGTGAAAGTGACTGAATCCCCACTAAAGACACGCAAGTGGCGTAAACAATAAAGAGTTACATTGATGTAAAGTAGTTAAAAGTCAGTTTTGCAAAGATAAGTCAGTTATTCCAAGTTTCAAAGACCTAGACTCAATTAATGCCTTATTGAGATTTTACTACGATTTAAAATCATTAATTAGAGAAAAAGACTTTGATTAGATTTCACTCAAGAAAAGGCAAAAGTATTAATTTCTTTGTGCACTTCACGGTTATTTCAAGCACTTAAACAGAAAGAAATAAGGAAAATGGACAGTAAGATATAACGTTTACAGATCGTAAGAGAGTTAATAGTATCGCAGAAGTAGCTATCGCTATATCGCTGGTTTGCGATGAAGTTATAACTTTGGTTGCTACGTTCTTAATTATCGTGATAACAAACGGTTTATTATATTTAACTGAACAAGGGTGGACGACATTGAGATTTACCGTAAGTAACTGAAACGTTGGTCACGGCAAATATTTATTACACATTTTGAGGTGATTTTGCTGTGTAGTAGTGAGTGAAAGATTTTCGCGTAGTAAACTACGCCTACCGTTAGCTTGAGTAACGTAAATAACCAGCGACAGCAATCGTTATTCCGGGTTATAAAGTATTCTGCTGTCATTAAGAGCTTTTAATCATTTGAATTGTTTTTAATAACGCTACATTCGGCGCAAGTTATGGATTATAACGTACGCAGTTATACTGAGAGTTGTTGAACTGTTGTCAATAGCAGCCCACGGTACGGCTCATTGAACAAGCATATTTAAGTTTCAGGTAACGTGCAGTGTGCAGAAAATTTAATCAAATCCTAATTATTATAACGAGAAGTACCAATACTACAGTGTGTTGACCATTCACCATTTCAACGCTTTGCAACACTATTGACGAGTGTAGTATTGGCACAGTGTGTGTAATAGAGGAATGTAACCTGTGTGCTCCTGTTTTTGTCGGGTGCGTAGTTTGTGCACAGTTCCTATTACATTCACACGATCAAAAATCTTGGACTAAAATATAACGATTTATATTAGTACTGGGACAAGGTGTATCTAGTTTTGAAAACAGGGCTCTTGTCGGTATACAGATTAGAATCGGTAAACAGATTAATGTCTCACCACTCCACTCTACGTAGACCAAAGTGGCATAACACAGTACAAAGACCCTAACGCAGAAAGAAAGAATATCTTACTTGAAGATTTTTGCATATAAGTTTCCACTTGACGACACCACGGTATAGGCTCTCCAATGAACACCGATCTTTAGTATCCATCGTCGTAGGGAGCCGGGCGACGCCTACAAGTTTTGCTTCAGAAGCTCCCGCGGGAGCAGCACGGCTCGGAAGACCTTATTTCACTTAACGCCTCACCGAAAAGCTCACGTGCCGCGCTAGTATTTCAGCATAAGCCCTTCTGATGTTATAAAGTGCTCCAGTTCGGCTAAGCATAAATATGCTCTCGAGATCCGCGCGCCTAAAATAAACAGGGTGATACTGCTGTTGTTACTTGTTATGTACAATTTATTATATTTAATAATAAAATATATCACGCGCAGGGGCGTGCTGCCGAGGGCCGGAGTGAAATATCTGCGCCCCCCGCCGGGTTTAAATTGATCCTCCCCGGGACCCGTATCACGAAAATGCAGTTTTGAAGTATATTATGGGCGGTGCCATACTTTATAAGTGTGTTAGTGTTTTATCGGAGGGTGTGCGTCCCCCGTAAGACATTGCGGGTGAAATACGGCCGCCGCCTCCCCCGCCTTCCGTAGCGGCGGCTGCGCGCATGCGCCCTGAAGACCGCGGGGGTTGGCGCTGGCGGCGAGGATTGGCCGACAGAGGTTCGTTCTGAGGGGCAGCTCCCCCCGGACAGATGCTTACGGAGAGGGCGCTAAAAGGAAGGAAAAATTAAATGAATATGTAACACTTATTTCCATTGTCTTTTTCGGCGTAATTAGCTTCGAATTGTCTCCTTGTGCTTCCATATAACAAGGGAAACATTTTCCACCCAGTTCCACACACCGATGGAAGTCACCAGGTTCACTAAGGTTATGTTTTTCTCATCTGGACGGCAGATTGTCATTCGCTAAAAGTAACCAGAATATGCGTAAATTTACAGATTAAAAATGATGCAAATGTACATTAATATTCCATAAATGTGCATAACAAGATGATAAATTCATAAAACGAGAGTAATGAAATGTGATCTAATTAAATCAAGTTTGGCGGATAGACTCAAACTGGGGAACGAGGCACTAAAAGTAATAAATGAATACTGACGCAGTAAAGTAACTGACGATAGCCGCAGTGCCGAGGATATAAAACACACACTGGCAACAGCAAGGAAAGCATGTCAGAAAAATGAGAAGTTTGGTTGCTTGGTTGAGTTTGGGGGAGGGGGCCAGACAGTGAGGTCGGATTAGAGAAGAATGCGAAGTATGGGGAATGAAGTCGGCCGCGCCTTTTCAAAGGAACCATCCCGGCATTTCCTGAAGCGGTTTAGGAAAGTCACAGAATGCTTAGATCAGGAAGGCTGGACGCGGGTTTGAACCGTCGTCCTCCCGAAAGCGAGTCCAGTGTGCTAACCAAGCAATGAGAAGTTTGGTAGCATCGAATACAAATTTCAATGTCACGAACTCTTACCTGAAGGTACTTTTATGAGCGTAGGCCCGTATGGAAGTGAAACACGCACCATAGAGCAGACAAGAAGAGAACAGAAGCTTTTGGAACATACTGCTTTGGTAGTGCGCTAAAAATTAGATGGGTTGATCGAATATGTGAAGAGGAGGCAGGGAATCCAAATGTGGAAAAGTGAAATTTGTCGCACAGCTTGAGTTAAAGAATGGGTCGTTTGACAGGACACATCCTGAGCCATCTAAGAATCATAAGTTTGGCGGCGTAAGGAAGTGTTTGAGGGTAAATATTGCACAGTGGAGCCAAGATCTGGGTAAAACTAGTAGGTTCAAATGGGGGAGATGAAGAGGAGTACACCGGATAGACCAGCGCCAAACCATTCTTCGGACTGAAGACCAGAACAACATCGTGCACTAAGGAGGAAAAAAGAGAGAAAAAATAAGAATGCCTTCAGAATCACAACGTTAATTTGTAATTTCTTAATATCAGTCGTAATACAACCACTTAGTTTGAGGATTAAACAGAGATGTGATAATACATTTCAACTGATCAAAACCGCAACAGCTGCATCGAAACGATTTGTTAATGACGACTAATTTGATGACATTACACTCACTTTATCAGGTGACAGACTGTTCACCTTTATGTAATGGAAGATCAACATTTTGCCACTTGAAGACGTGAGTGTAATGTCACGAAAATAGTCATGACTAAGAAATCCTTTTTGAAGCAGTTTTTGCGGTTTTCATCCTTTGATATCAACAGTAACAGATAATTGTTTGCTTCTAGGTACAACAGCCGAATTGTTGTTTCCAGTTCACGCACGCTATTTCGACGACCGACCCAAGCCGTCTTCTGCAGGTGCTGAGAGTTTTGTTAGGTGTACTCGCATCCCGGACTCCAACCACCCTGGAGCTGGAAGTGGAGTACAGACAGCGAGTACACATAACAACAAAACTCACCGCACCTGCAGAAGACGGGTTGGGTCGGTTGGAAATAGTGTGCATGAACTGTAAAAAATAATTCGTCTGTTGTACCTGGAAGTAATCATTAATCAATCAGCCGAGAAAACTTGAGAGAACACAATGCTAAAAGTTTCACTCTACTAAACATTACAGTTCGTTTCTGTTACAAAGTGCTAAAACTATTTGAAAACATGTTGGTGATGGAAGCACCCTTGTACAAGTAATTGATCAGGTCTGACGCAGTACATCACTTGTTTCACACTTCCACTCATTAATCGCCAAAGAACTTGCTTGTGAACTCGTTGACGGCTTATCTTAAACGTGATGCAATTAGTGTGTCCGGCGGCTCCTTGGAACACCACTGCCACGCGTGCTGGCGGTGAAGCTGCCCTTTCCCGAGGTTGTTGTGTACTTGTGGCGAAAAGGGTATGCGATGAACTCTGATGTTGTGGAGAACGATCTTGATGTAGGCGACGTGCAGCTCTTCCGTCACCGTGAACTTCGCCATTCAGAATGATCGTCGGTGTATTCTGCAAACATTTGTTCAACCATATTGCTCTGACACTCACAGAAGCATGAGGCTCGAACCAGGTCAGAGAGCTAGGGTAGCCAATCTGACATAGCCATCACCCCCACTATGATTACCCTGTCTCACCATATGTAGGAAACATGTTTTCAAACGGCTGTGCACGGGAACGGTACGTTTCCGGACATGGTTTCCTATTGAAAATATTATGTACTCACTCCCCTCTACAAGTCCTACAAGTTTGTAACGGCAGTTTTCGAACACCCTGTATAGCTCACACTGACTGATTTATAGTAAATTAAAACACTATGTACGTACAGCGTTTACAGACTTTTGTCTTGGGAGTAGGAAAAAGTCTTATTCACAGAGAACATCCACGAACTTGAGAGAACGTTTTCTTTATTTTTCCTCAACTGACCAAATTGTGGCGCAATCTCTTACGTAACTTATGAAAATTACAGTTTTTACTGAGGTCGTACAATCTGACTTGTCATCTTATTTATTTCATCACGTTACAAGAAACTTCGTGTTTAGCATTTCCACCTGTCACCTAGAACAAAGTAGCCCTAAGCGACTTGCGCCGCCAGATTAAGAGAAGACCGGAGGACACGTTATCATCTCCTTCGAAAGTTGTTTTGCGGAAGGATCCTTAATTCATACCCTCTTTACACTGGAAATTACACTTCATTATACAAGCGTCTCAACTCCTCCGCTGCTATGTGCAACACATTTTCCAAATAAGCTAAATTCTTCAATTTGGCCAAGAAATCAAAGGCACCTCCCCTAGTTTCTTCATGTACACGGCAGCATCCGTGACTGAAATAGTTTCATTTTCTTCTATGGGCCATAAAATGACGAGATATATAAAAGGAGAGATTAATATCCGTAATAAATTGCGTTAATACACTCCTGGAAATGGAAAAAAGTATAGTGGGCATGCGGGAGGCCGGGTGGACGTACCGCCGAATTGCTCAACACGTGGGGCGTGAGGTCTCCACAGTACATCGATGTTGTCGCCAGTGGTCGGCGGAAGGTGCACGTGCCCGTCGACCTGGGACCGGACCGCAGCGACGCACGGATGCACGCCAAGACCGTAGGAACCTACGCAGTGCCGTAGGGGACCGCACCGCCACTTCCCAGCAAATTAGGGACACTGTTGCTCCTGGAGTAACGGCGAGGACCATTCGCAACCGTCTCCATGAAGCTGGGCTACGGTCCCGCACACCGTTAGGCCGTCTTCCGCTCACGCCCCAACATCGTGCAGCCCGCCTCCAGTGGTGTCGCGACAGGCGTGAATGGAGGGACGAATGGAGACGTGTCGTCTTCAGCGATGAGAGTCGCTTCTGCCTTGGTGCCAATGATGGTCGTATGCGTGTTTGGCGCCGTGCAGGTGAGCGCCACAATCAGGACTGCATACGGCCAAGGCACACAGGGCCAACACCCGGCATCATGGTGTGGGGAGCGATCTCCTACACTGGCCGTACACCTCTGGTGATCGTCGAGGGGACACTGAATAGTGCACGGTACATCCAAACCGTCATCGAACCCATCGTTCTACCATTCCTAGAACGGCAAGGGAACTTGCTGTTCCAACAGGACAATGCACGTCCGCATGTATCCCGTGCCACCCAACGTGCTCTAGAAGGTGTAAGTCAACTACCCTGGCCAGCAAGATCTCCGGATCTGTCCCCCATTGAGCATGTTTGGGACTGGATGAAGCGTCGTCTCACGCGCTCTGCACGTCCAGCACGAACGCTGGTCCAACTGAGGCGCCAGGTGGAAATGGCATGGCAAGCCGTTCCACAGGACTACATCCAGCATCTCTACGATCGTCTCCATGGGAGAATAGCAGCCTGCATTGCTGCGAAAGGTGGATATACACTGTACTAGTGCCGACATTGTGCATGCTCTGTTGCCTGTGTCTATGTGCCAGTGGTTCTGTCAGTGTGATCATGTGATGTATCTGACCCCGGGAATATGTCAATAAAGTTTCCGCTTCCTGGGACAATGAATTCACGGTGTTCTTATTTCAGTTTCCAGGAGTGTATTTTAATAGTAAAAACATAGGATAAGAGTGCTCGTCTCCGTCGATCTGCGCCATCTACATCTACGTAGATATTCCGCAAGCCACTGCACGGCGCGCGGCGGAGGGTACTCTGTACCACTACTAGTCGTTTCCTTCCTGTTCCATTCTCAAATAGAGCGAGGGTAACACGACTATCCCTCCGTGTGAACCCTCATTTCTCGTATTTTATCTTCGTAGTCCTTATGCGCAATGTATATTGGTGATAGTAGAATCGTGTGGCAGTCAACTTCAAATGCTAATTCTCTAAATTTTCTCAGTAGTTTTCCTCGAAAAGAACGTCGCCTTCCCTCGAGAGATTCCCATTTTAATTCCCAAAGCATCTCCCTAACGCTGAAGTGTTGTTCGAACCTATCGGTAACGAATCTAGCAGCCCGCCTCTGAACTGCTTCGATGTCTCCCTTCAGTCCGACCTGGTACGCGTCCCAAACACTCGAAAAGTACTCAAGAATAGGTCACACCAGCGTCTTAAATGCGGTCTCCTTTACAGGTGAAGCATTAGTTCCTAAAATTCGCCCAATAAACCGAAGTCGATCATTCGCCTTCCCTACTACGATCCTCAAATTCTCATTCCATTTCATCTCTCTTTGCAGCGTTACACCCAGATATTTAAACGACTTGACTGTGTCAAGATGGACACTAGTGATACTGTGTCCGAGAATTACAGGTTTGTTCTCCCCACTCACCCACATTAACTTATATTTTTCTTTGTTTAGAGCTAGCTGCCATTCATCACATCAACTACAAAATTTGTCTAAGTCGTCTTGTATCTTCCTTCAGTCTCTCAACTTCGGCACCTAACGGCACTTGTTTCACAAGTGTAGAACCGTTGTTTTAAAAAGTAATGCAGGAGGTGCTATAGAAGTGTGCCAGGCTTCAACCACATTCACGACGTAAATATGTAACGACGTCAGCATGACGCGTAGCAACCTCGTTTTATTAAACTACAGCCCTTTTTTGCGTTACTCAAAGGTAGAGACAAATAGCGCAAAATATTCATATCTTGCTTAGCACTATCTGACAAAAAGTATTTCGACTCCTATTTGTGTCCACTCTTCGTCTTTATGACAGGCTTGACCTGTGCTGGAGACACTTATAATGGAGTGTGTGAATGTCCGGCGGCCCATACTTGCAGAGACAGTGGTGGCATGGATGCTGTGGTCTGGAGCGAAGTGGGCGTTATGCCTTCTACGAGAGGTGTTCGATTGGGTTTATTTCTGGACTGAAGGCAGGCCAGTCCATTTCAGAAACGTTACCGTCCACAGACCACTGCGTCACAGGTGCCGCCTTATGACTGGATGTATTGTCATATTGTCATGCTGATGCAATCATCGCCTCCGAACTGTTCCTCTACGCAGCAGACACTGGTGCAAAACGCGTTCATAGCCTTCCGCATTCACCGTTTTCTTAAGATCAATAAGGCTATGTAGTGCAAATAAAAGTGAGAAATTTTTTTAAAAATCTTATAAAAAGTCTGCAGTGTATGAGTAAAGGTTTTTGTCGGGAAGGACACGTCACAAATGCGACGGGAAGATGTGGTTAAGACTGTAAAACACATCAAAAAGCGGCCAGATTTTGTTGTTGTATTGAATCACCTTCATTATGCCTTTAGGCCATCGCGTATTACGATCATCTGGTGTATCAAGCCCTGGCGGCTTTTACACATCATTGTTTGAAAGCTTGCTGACAGTGAAAATATTATACTGACTTCCACTTAAACGACACGACGCGACAAGCGATCTGTCGTTCTGCTTTCATATAATGTGTGCACAATTTTTGACACATTTATGTAAAAATGTAAGAGCTCATCACAAAAAGTTAATGTAGCACAGGTAAAGGATTCCTCCAATAAATGCAGACACTACTGAAAAAGGGTGGAAATAATTTTTACCGGATAGTGTAACGCAATTAATTAATACTGTGCGCAGTTTTTTCTTTCTTTGAGTAACAAGAAAAGAGCCGTCGTTTAACAAATAATAGTAACTATTAATTGTCAATCTTCATTCGGTTAATTAGATATTTGCAGTGTTAACAAAGCATGCCTCCTACAGGTTTGAAGACAAGGTCAGAAGTGAGTTTCCAATAACAGGAAATACTCTCCTGCGTATCTTTTGTTTTTCAAAAAAATCGAATGAGAGTACAGAGTTCCTTTGACGTGTCTTACACACACTGCCCGTGAGTTGTATTCAATTTTCGTTCTCTAAAATGGTTCAAATGACTCTGAGCACTTTGGGACTCAACATCTGTGGTCATCAGTCCCCTAGAACGTAAAACTACTTAAACCTAACTAACCTAAGAACAACACACAGCACCCAGCCATCACGAGGCAGAGAAAATCCCTGATACCGCCGGGAATCGAACCCGGGAACCCGGGCGCGGGAAGCGAGAACGCTACCGCACGACCACGACATGCGGGCCTTCGTTCTCTAATATTTTGTGTTGCATGCGCATTTTGTGACATGGGTTTCTTACATACTGATGATTTCTTTGTAAGAATAACAACAAGGAAAAGAAAATAATACATCTTTTATAACATTCGTTTCACTGACCACACCATATCCGCGAGACAAACCCCCATAACGCAAAACCATCTCCTTCGTACTTCACTGCTGCCTGACCATTGCATCCCATTCTTATTACCTCCCTGCAAACAGTAACTGTGTTAGCTGAACTGCTGATAACACTTTGCAACTCACGATCGTTTAGTTGCGCTCATTACGCGGGAATTTTGACAGCCACTCTTCGCAGTGCTCGACGTTCCCTGTTCGTCAGTACACATGATCTGTTTGGTCTTGTTACAGCTGGGGCTGTCCTTTCGCGTTTTCAGTCCACAACCACATCGCCAACAGTCAACTTGGGCAGCTTTATAAGTGTTGTTACTCAGATGACAGCCACTGAATAGCTCACATTGGAAGTCACTGACATCTCTTGGTCAACTAATTCTGCTGTTGTTGCTTCTCTTCTGATAACACAGTACTTTTGAGCAGAGAGTGTAAAAGAAATACATGCACTCATAGACCTATTCTCAGCGTATACACTCTACTGAGTCACATCATATATGTAGGAACCACGTGCAGGAGTAAAAAAAAAAAAAAAAAAAAAAAAAAACATTTGGCATCATTAGCACAAGCATCATCATCATCAATATCATCATCGTCACCACCACCAGCATCGTCAAATATGCGACATCCAGTGTCAGATAAAGGTCTCCATAAGAGTTTCCACTCCTTACGGTCTTCAGCTACAAGTGATGGCGCGCTATCTGAGGCGTCTTGTCACGGTCCGTGTGGCTCCCCCCTTCGGAGGTTCGAGTCCTCCCTCGGGCACGGGTGTGTGCGTTGTTCACAGCGTAAGCTAGTTTAAGTTAGATTAAGTAGTTGTAAGCTTAGAGACCGATGACCGATGACCTCATAAGACTATACCGCAAATTAGAAAAAAAAGTGAGGGACAAAAATACGGAAATAACAAAACCACATTACCTCTCCTCATACGGTGCAGGAAAACAGGTTCCAGTAGTCTCGGAATGGGTGAATACAGGTCCTATATGGTTTTCGAGGGAATTTTATACCATTCTTCCTGCAAAATACTGGTAACTTCATGTAACGATTATGGAGATTCATAGCGGCCTTTCTCCCCAAAGTAGACCACAAAGGCTCATTCTGGTGATTGGGGTGGCGAGGGAAGATGCAAAAATTCATACTCGTGCTCAAAAGCCAGTCATGGATTATGCGAGCTGTGTGGACAGCGGCTCTGTAGCCTTTGAATATTGCGTCATCATTGGGTAACAAACACTGTACCATGCGATAGACCTGATCGACTAAAATGGCTACATAATCTTTGAGAGTTACGCGACCTTGAAGATTACCCAGGGGCCCCAAGGAATACCACGAGTTGGGTGCACAAATCAGCACCAAACCCCCGCTATGTCACACTCCTGGGACATGAACTTGGCCGGAATTTTTTAGCAGCGTCCAAACATGTCTTATCTGACCAAATGACTTTCTTCCATTGCTGTATAGTCCCGTGTTTTATGGCTCCGGCAACAGGTTTTTCCCGTTACGGGAATCACTGATTAGTGGTTTCAGAATTTCAGCTCGCTGTGCTAATGGAGGTCTCTGCGGAAGGCTGCGGTTGTCGTGGAGACGAAGTATGATATGCAAATGTGAATTTAACTTCACAGATGATGTGTGGCTGAGTCTGCAAACTCGTACTCAAGTACAGAATCAACTCACGAGTCAATCTGCTTGCACACTTGCCAGGTGCAGAGACTTAAGTGTGCAGTCATTAGTGAGCACTTCGGAATGACAAAAGCTCCATGGAAAAGCACCTAGATATTGTTCTGCTTGCAGAGAGACAAAATGATTCTACTTCCAGTGGCACAGTCAGCACTTTCTCATACTATGATTGAGAGTGATCACTAGGCGCTTTACTAGCAATATCTCAAACAAATTATATGCTCTCCAGCAATATATGTCAGCCTGGCACCCACCAGAGAGTCTCCTGGCACATTCTGCCTCTATATTAGCTAACCTTAGTTCACTAATGTGGGCTCTCGAGTCAGCCAATGATGTCCTCTGTTACAACCTTGTTTTCTCCCACTTTTTTTAGACATGAAACCATTGGATAATCCTGAGCAGTTCATACAAAATGTTCTAGAAGTTCTAAAACAATTAAAAGCAACATCCAGCCAAAGGCCTTAGCCAATCACAAGGCCTCCTGGAAACAGCTGCTGGAAGAATTATTAACTGTCGACTCCCAGGCGACTGTGTGGTTATGGGAGATGCATTCCAACACGGTGTAGAAAACTGCAGGCGATTCTTGTTAGATAGCTATCTTTACTGCCCCTTTCAACTTTCGCCTGCATCCCTGACAATGGCTTTCTCGCTGGGCCACTCCACGGGATGATTATGCAGTGGGCTGTACAATTCTGCCCTTCAGCTGCTGAGATAAAACTCCCATCTTGCCGCCACTTTCTCAGATTCTTTGTCTACCATAGCAGAAAAATTACTTTTGCAAAGCAGCTTTGCTACAGTTGTTAGTGTGAAGCTGTCCAGTACCAACCAGTAGCAAACATTATTAGTGGTAACGCCACCTAACATTCCTTCCCAACTGATATAAATATGTTAATCTAATTGACCAAATTAATTTCATTAGTTGATCGTGTAATGAGGCAACATGCGATATGAGCAACGTTTAAGTGTCTTGTATGTCTTGATGCCTGATGATGATTAATAGTGACTCAAAATACGTCCGTAATTAATTAATGTTTCAGGGTTTTTCATCCTCAAACATTGTGTTTGGTTGGTGTATATACATATCAGATTTATTGTAACACAGTCATGGAATAACAAGTTGCCGAAATGGCTACTGATTACCAAATGAATCTTTTGTTCTGCATGGGAGTGTGTACAAGTTTGACTTGGGAGATTAAACGTATCTGCTGTCCCAGAATGTCATTTCTTTCAAGAGGCTAGTGGAACAAGGTATCCAGAGGAGCTGCTGCTTGGTTTGAAACTGGCAGAGAGGTGCCCTTAGAAGTAACGCTGCGGGGGCGGGTCGTGAGTCACGGGAGAATACTTCAGTCACTAAGAACATTACTCACGAAAGAAAAGTTTCCAAGTTTGAGTTCTGGGGCGACCCACAGTTCAAGAAGTTTCGTGACGATTTTGCTTTTGGTAACGAGGTTGGCGCCACTCTGGTTCTTTGGGTAGCTGGACAGAGATGGTGTTTGCCCCCTCTGGTGGAAACGAGGATACGTGGGGGCTCTGCAGTGATCACTGGGACTTGGCTGTGAACGAGTGCTGGCCGGCTTGTTGACAGTGGAGTGTGCCAGGTGAGACCGTCAGTCTCCTGTCCTATTGGACAGAGTAGACACTTGGCATTCTGGGAAGTCTGTTGTCGAGCATGCTGAGCGTGGAGGTTTGCCTAGAAGGTGGATTGTCTAATACGTTGCTGTAAGCGAGTGTTTTGCTGTTTCTGCCCTCGCTAAACCACAGTGACTTAACAGGTCTCTTCAATGGAACCTTGTAACTTCTCGTGAGGTGTAATGCTAATTAGTAATCACATCACATGCCCTAATGAAGTTTCAAATCGCTCAAATCGCTCTGAGCACAATGGGACTTAACATCTGAGGTCATCAGTCCCCTAGAACTTAGAACTACTTAAACCTAACTAACCTAAGGACATCACGCACATCCATGCCCGAGGCAGGATTCGAACGTGCTACCGTAGCGCTCGCTCGGTTAATGAAGTTTCGATGTGGCTGGGGTCAACATGTAGAATTAGTTGTTTTACTTAATTTAGAGTCTTTCATTAAAATGTTCCCCGTGAACAGTGGGTACTGATTTGATTTACTACACGTTGATGTGGCTTGTCTCCGATATTGAATGTTTCGGATAACTTGTTGGGTGATGACTAATTTTGATGTAAACTATATTGCACACGTGGTGATTGACTGTGTAGAGAAAAACGCTGAACAAGTGAGAGGAGGACTCGCGCTCTATGGACTCCGTACAAACTTCATTATGTACGTAGGTAATTCTAATGATTTTGTGTGGCTCAGAGTCCTGGAGCAACTATTTCCATAGGAAGCCATTTCGGCGACTTAACTCAACCCAGTCATCCAACCTACAGTTTGTTGTGGAATCTGAACGAAGTGGAATCCGAACATCGTTCAGAGGCGAAAACTAACTTAAAACGAAGACTGAAAAAATCGTTGTCCAACCGAGGCCCGACCCCATGTTCTCTCGGTTTCCAGACACATGATTTACCGCTGGACCACCAGTCCCGACATTTACATAGGTAGCTCATTTACAGATTTTGTTGACTTAGTTTGTATCAAAATATATGACATATACGGCCACATCTTTTGACTTACAGTCATAAATTATTTACTCTGGCAAGTATCGTAGGCCTTAGTATTTAACATAAATGTGAACTTGTTATCTCTTCCTCTTCCTGAAATACTGGGTCTATACAGACGACCGTATTTTTCGATTTCATTGACTTACAAGCTTACGTTATTTAAACCGACAAGGGATCGTTGCTGTTGTACCAGACATGAATTTCGACTTGATAGCTCTACCAGTTCCTGAGAAAAAGCGGTCTTAATAGCCTGACAGACAAACAAGCAGACAGACTGGTAGAGTTATCCTGTAAGGGTTCCGTTTCCACCGATTGAGATACAGAACCCTAAGTATGATGATATTCTGCTTGGAAGCAGGAGGATGTGTCATAGCTGCTACGTTATGAGCACTGTTGCAAAGAATTCAAACCCAGAACCAACCAAGCTAGTCATAAAACGAAGGATTATAATATGTGATTTTTAAAATGGAGAAGCTCTTGAGCTATGTTATCTAAAAATGCTCTGGTAATATGATGTTTAGACGGTTGTAAATATTCGTAAATTCTTAAAAGATGGAGTAATTTTCCTTGTGACCTTTGTTTATTACAGTTGTTCTTCCAACACTATACGATTGCGGGTCCGCCTTGATGCAAAACACTTATGTTTTGTATTTATTCCTTTTAATGTACTGATGCACTTCACCCTGAAAATCCGAAATGCGCGTATCGAACCGGTTTTTCTCGACGAACTGGTTTTTCTCGACGTCCTGATAAAAAAGGACTTATTAACCGACCATCTCACCTTCTATGTGACACACGAATTTTTTTCAAGGCCACAAAGGAACATTGTATTTTCTGTGACGATTCTTGATTGAAACATTTATGTAAAGACGTGGAAGTTGTCGGCATTTTTATGCGTAACAGTATCCATAGAATATCGTTCATACGTATGTGGCACTTCAAGCTATGCCCATATCCAGTGTCCAGTATCTGCAGAAAAACCGGCTCTTCTTAGGCATAATTACAAAAACTAGCTTCTCCAGATCTTCTGATAAAATAGAAATAATGTACTTTTTGCTGACGCTGTACTTTTAACGCTCTGAAATAACTTTGGTGCTCGAAAATAACCCTTAGGAAGCCTTTAGGAAAGTGCTATCCATGCAAACGTGATTTTCAGTCATCACAGACTTGGCCCTCCACAAAGACTTTCCATCGTGTTCAGTTGGATATTATTATATATATTCTTGCGTCTCTTTCACAATGTGAAAAACATTTCTGTTGCCATGAGTCACTGTAAACTATCAGATACAATGAAAGGTCTCTGTTGGATTCCTTTCATGTTAATTTCTTAAATCTGTTGTCATTTACGGCATAAATTGCTCTTCTTAATTTACTGTGGTGTTTCGGACTATCTGGGAGGAGACTGAGCAGTGAAACGTGTTACTTTTACACATAAAAACGAACGATCTGTCACACTACTACACTTTAAAACACAGTTTATATGTAATTCATGCCACACAGTCTCATACGGAACCTACATCCGCTTTGTTTTATATACTGTATATGATAAGATACTGTCATTCCCCTTCCTTTCTGTGTGAGAGGATGAATGAGCAAATGTATTTCTAGTTGCGTGCTTGATGGTAGCAGACAAGTCTGTCTGCTAGAGGACAGTAGGACTAACGTCGGAACAGGTAGCTACGCTTTCTAAAAGCAGAGAGGTTTCTTAGTATGGTCCTGTCCGTCCCTTGTCATGTTGGTATAGGAAGCTGTCTCTCTGGTCAGTTCCGTTTGTATCTGTTAAGCACGCTCAGTAGGAGCCCAGGTCAGTCAGTCCGTGGCGAGCGTCTGAAGTGGTAAGATCTCCGGCTAAGCGCGTCTCTGCTAAGTCCGTAGGACAATGGATTTTTTAAGTTCAGCCTAACTGAAAATTTAATCACCTTTATTTCAGGTTTGGTTCTAAAATATCTAATGTTATCTTAAATTGCAACGCAGAATATCTTCCAGTAGTTGCTTTGTCAATACTTTGTGAGTAAATTGGAACCATGTGTTGATCAGTAACTCTAACTAAGATCATCAATCTTAAATTCGAATGTGCGTGAGATTATAACGTCTCGTCTTGACAATATTTTTCAATATAGCTACTTTTCTTTATGTTCAACCCACGTGGGATGTACTTTGAGAGAGCAGTATCACGTGCTTATACAATTGTTTGACCCATCAGGTTAGTAATGAGACGATAGTAACCAGTTCGAGGTTTTTCTTTTGTAAATTGCGTTTCGATGTAATTTATTTTAATTACTCTTTGTGTAAACGAAGTTGACGACGTGAAGCATGTGGTGTAAGCATCAAAGTAGCCCTCAGCTATTCTTTTCGGGAAGATTCACAGAGAGTTAGTATGAATTTATATACCAGTGTGTGGTAATTACATGACGGACAGGATTGCGCTATGAACGTAACTTCTTTGGGTGAAAATTGAATTGGTTGGTTGTGGTTAATTTCCACTTGGATATGTTTCAACTTTCTTCGTGTATTATTTTACGAATGCAGTGTTGTATGCAGTCTCCCAATCTTGGCACCCTATTTGATGTCTTCCGTAATATTACAAACTCACATTTTCACAATCCTAAATAAGGCACCAGTTTAGTTATGAATCAAGTTTGATATGCTGAAATTTTAACGGAACCATGATCAATGTTAAAATAAATTTCCAGAATGAGACTTTCACTCTGTAGCGGAGTGTGCGCTGATATGAAACTTCCTGGCAGATTAAAACTGCGTGCCCGACCGAGACTCGAACTCGGGACCTTTGCCTTTCGCGGGCAAGTGCTCTGCCATCCTTTTTTTTTTTTTTTGAGCGTTGAGAGTGCCGAGTTTCTGACTCCACAGCGTGAAATAGCACGTTCGGTAGTCTTTCTTTCTTTTTTTTCTTTTTTTTTTTTTTTTTTCGTTCGTTGCATCTGCTCGGGGCGGACGTCGTAAGACATCCGTTTACGTTCGTTGTTGATCGGTTAGCTCAGTTTTTTATTACAGAGGGCAGCTAACCCTCTGACCGAACACGCTGAGCTACCGTGCCGGCTGACCATCTGAGCTACCGAAACACGACTCACGCCCGGTACTCACAGCTTTACTTCTGCCAGTATCTCGTCTCCTACCTTCCAAACTTTACAGAAGCTCTCCTGCGAACCATGCAGAACTAGCACTCCTGAAAGAAAGGATATAGTGGAGACATGGCTTAGTCACAGCCACAGCCACAGGAGAACTTCTGTAAAGTTTGGAAGGTAGGTGACGAGATACTGGCAGAAGTAAAGCTATGAGTACCGGGCGTGAGTCGTGCTTCGATAGCTCAGATGGCAGAGCACTTGCCCGCGAAAGGCAAATGTCCCGAGTTCGAGTCTCGGTCGGGTACACAGTTTTAATCTGCCAGGAAGTTTCGTTAAAATAAATGTCTAAATATAAACTGATTTATTTCTTTTTATTTAAATTGTCTTTATATATATATATATATATATATATATATATATATATATATATATATATATATATATATCACCGATTATCGTAACATGAGTACTAAAATATTATAATTAATGTTAGTCTGGTTGGGAATTTGGTAAGCTAGGCTGGATACCTGGTGAAACAGTTGCGCAGTAATGCAAGGTTAACTTCCTCAGATAGCTCACAGCTTTTAACACACTTTTATGGTCTTGAATATCAGCACCGCTTTCAGAACAAATTAATGCAACAATATTACAACAACTCATACCATAGTCGTTGGGATCAGAATGTCGCTCCATAAATTTAATTCATTCAGCTGCCCACTTTCATAATTATCCATGATGACATTTCCAATCCGATGGAGGTATCGTCATGTTGAAAATGATGCGTTTCAAATTGTTGTCAAACAGAAGGCAACGCACACTATACCCAAACAGCTTTCAGAACTGGTTACGTCTCCAGCACACTGTCCTGGCATGGAATTTTCAGTGCACCAGTAACTTATCAGTTAATTTGGGATTAATACCGACAACGAAGTGATTTAAAAAATGGACCATGACATTCTTAAATCAAATATTTCGACTGAGTCGCTAACTTCGGAGAGGCTGCCACTATTTGACAGCTAGATATTTATCAAGTGGAATTTTATTTCAAAACACGTTGTATTAAATGATATTCCGGTGAGAAATAGACATTCGAAAAGAATGCAAATTATAAAAAAAAATACTTTTCATAAAACATGCTACATTTAGTTCGAACAAGGCAGCTTTGAAAGAAATACGGATATCAGTGCGCAAAGATTCTATGTTTCCTCTACATCTATAGCGGCGATTCTCTGAAGGTTACACATTCCCGTCAACTGTCAGAGGCGTATTTCACATACCATATGAAGTAGTAAACTGTCCGCTCCTTCGTGGTTCCGTTTTCTGCATCTTGCTCAATTTTCCAGTCGAATGACTGCAATGGGAGATAAAATGTCTGTGGTTTCACGTGTTAAGTATGAAATTTGTTGTACAAGAGTGTCTAGAGCAAGGCTTCTAAAACTTCTTTCGTTGCACTCCCAGCCCCTTCTGAAAAATAAATTATTCCCCCTCTTTTCATTTCCATCCTCAGCGCTTCTCATTCCTTGCACAAAAATGGGGCACAATATCTGTTTACTTTTTATCTTATCAGTTAAAGCAACAGTGTTACTAATAATAGTTATGATAACAATAATTAAAGAGTGAATATACGGTCAAAGAGGCCCTACACCGGATCTTGGTCGACTATTGGGAGACTGGTAGGATCCCTGACGACTGGAAATCAGCTATCATACACCCTTTACATAAGTAAGACGATCGCAGTGATATTAACAACTACCGGGGAATTTCTCTGTTGCCAATAGGACACAACTCCAAAGTTGTCAATGTGATCACACAATTGGTGAATATAAAGGAGGATCTCGACGTGGAAGGTCCTGTACCGAGCGGATCTTCAATCTGAAAACCAGTATTCAACTATGAGAGGCACCCACATGCCTTGCTCATACTGTGGCATCAAGCAGTCAGGCCTGCAAGATGAGTGGTCTGCAAAGCGAGTGGATTTATTCTTATTTCCCGCAAAAACACCAATGACTCATTATGAGCTCTAATACCCACAGTGGAGGTACAAATTATTCTCCTGTTTGAATAATACGCAACGGAAACGGATAACGCACATCTGACTATTAGTAATTTATACAACTCTGATTGTTCACTACGCACTGGCAATACCACATTTTCTTTCTAACCCAACGGCTTTGATCAACACGTGGCCATCGCACTGAATATGAATGGCGCACACGTAATAAATTCTGGATATCATTACTACACTCTATTCGAAGGACAAGACCACCAACCGTTTTCGTTTCACTATCTCTTTCATTCCGATAAATTCTGTTATGGTTCAAAGATAACCTAAACACAACATTACATTTTATACAACAATTACACATGAGCATCTTCGCCCAGTGGGCATGGCTTTACATTGGTGATTCTCTATCTTAAGGTCCCGTAATTATCTAACGCTACAGTGCCCTTTCTGGATAGGATGGTGGTTCTTTTGATATATCTCACACTTCGATTCTCACACCCATCATCACGAAAATTTCCTCCAGACCGAGCGGTACAAAAAGAAACATGCATAACCCACTGCCTCTGAACCTATCTTGCTACTCTACCATGCAAACCACACATACTTAAATTACATGAAATACATCACACTGGCAACATACAATACATCACAAAGAGTACTCACAACGTTAGAA
Organism: Schistocerca gregaria; assembly: GCF_023897955.1. Taxonomy (NCBI): domain Eukaryota; kingdom Metazoa; phylum Arthropoda; class Insecta; order Orthoptera; family Acrididae; genus Schistocerca; species Schistocerca gregaria. Next base: position 796,147,357 of record NC_064921.1, on the reverse strand, counting down.
TCACTTCACTTTCAGCTTTCCCACTTCAATTAGTATTCATCCCAGTTTCACACGACACTGCCCCACTTCGTAACTTTTCTTTCCTACTACGAACTCTGGAGGATATATGCACGTCTTCCTATGGAATGCAAACCAAGTTGCGTTGCTGGATAGACGGCTGACTCTCGTAGCTTCACTCTCAGAGTACTAGAGTTTGAATCTAGCGTCACACTGAAACATTACACACGAAGGTAATATTACTATCGTATTCATCTTTCCTACCACGAACTCTGGAGAATATATGCACGTCTTCCTGTGTAATGCAAGCTAAGTGGCGTTGCTGGATAGATGGCTGACTCACCTTGCTTCTCTCTCAGAGTATCAGAATTTGAATCTAGCGTCACACGAAAACGTAACACGCAAAGTAATATTAAGATCATATTCGTCACACACGCGAGTCCTCAACTGATACCTTGGACGAGTATTTCTCTCTATCCTTTGTCTCATACACAGATTGAGACTCACACTGTACTCCCCACATGGAAGTGCTCGTCTCTAATTTCAAATCCTGCACACGCCATTTCTTAAATATTTCCAACTTATAGTACACACGCCAGTAATTCAGCTTAACTTTAGCAGTTAGTACTAGCACTCGCAAGTATTTCAACTTATTGCTACACGTGGTTTCATTGTGACCGTTGGTCACTTCCGAAGGTTACTATGATGCCCTGCCTTTCATTTAACTCTCCCCCCAAAAGTCCATGAAATAGAGAAATAATTATTCCAAACTACTCTTAAGTGTTTCACATGCATACCATTTTCTTCACTCTTTTGTCTTTACGGATCATACCTAAGACAGGTCTTACCAACACAAGATCCAGCGCCAGAGTGCTGAAACATGTCCGTTCTTCAGGTCAGCTTGCACCTCCGTCCAGGTGGTGAAGCACCGTGTTACTGTATTGGTCAGCCACATTTCAGGCGCTCATAGTTCAGGTAAATTTCATCTCTTTGTTTCCACCAAAGGTGACCAAAGGACCGTCTCAAAGATGACCATATATTGCACATTCACTATCTGCGGTTAGCAACAACCATACATTCATTCATTTCACAGGTCTCACCAAATTCGATGTAGGGATTTATTTTGTGGGAGTGCACCTGTGATCAATTAAATAAATAAATTGTCATTCTTTCCTACACTGGTATCCGGCTTCGGTGTATCAAGTAAAACTGAGTTATTATTACAAAAAATATGTCGTTCTGACAAGAATAACGAAGAATGTTGTACCTATGTTAAATGTCGGTCAGTACTGTACCCTTTCAACTAAAACAAAAAAGGAGTACGAACATCACAGTGGTTTCAGCCAACTTTACGAAAGCTTATTATTCCATCGACCGCCGAACACTCTACTTAATACTCCAAGAAGGAGGTGTGGATTACAACGCACAAACCCTCATTAAATAGACTCTTACGGATACAACGTCTAAGGTGAAGTTCAAAGGAGAACTATCTCAGAGTTTCAACATCAAAACGAGAGTACAACAGGGTGATGGTCTGTCACCCATTCTGTTTAATCTGGTGCTTGATAAAGTCATCAAAACCTGGGAATGTACGCTGAGGAATCTAGGAATCAAACCAGTTACCATTGGATCCGGGAACCGAAGTATCGAGATAAGCTGCCTTGCTTTCGCAGATGACATTGAAATCTTAACGAAGAACTCTAAGGTTGCTGTCATTGCTGTCTAAGCCCTGCGTGAAATAGCGGTGAAGTCAGGGTTACAAAGATCGTATGACAAGACCAAATACTTTATACTTTGTGAACTGGCACTCCAGTAACATCCCTTTAACGACTATACAGGGAACGATTCGGAGGGTCAATCGCTTTCGTTATCTTGGTGAATGGGTCCACCCCAGTGGTAGAGACGGCACCTCCATCTTAGAAAGGCGTGACAAATTCAGCGCAGCATCCCATTTGTCCCACAATCTGTACAACAAGAAGTGCATTTCGAAGAATGCTAAGGTCTGTCATTACAGAACTGTTGTTAGACCACAGTTTCTGTATGCCGCAGAGACCCTCTTGATGAACAAAAAAGGCACGATGGATGACCTGGAGAAAGCCGAGGGACGTATTTTCAGAAAAATTCATGGCCCGAGATTGCTCCTAGATGGAACCTACCAACTAAGATCTAATTCTGAACTGTATCAACAGCTAGAATCAGCCAAAACCAGAATGCTACGTAGGAGGCTCAAATTCTATGGGCACCTACAACGAATGAACAACAATAGGCTTACCAAGAAGATCTTCCCATTGATTAAAAGCTAAAGACTGGAAGCCAGTGGCTTAATGAAGTACTAAAGGAGTTGAGGAGGAAGACCGTTCCAAATTTTGTGCTATGGTAGAATCGGGGAGCCCACCACCTAGGGTCCCTAAACGTCGGAAGCCCCTTCCATAGGAGAGGAACTAGAAATTATCAGTAAGGCTCAGGAGATATTGGAAACGGAAGACAGCGTCGAAGAAGAATTAGTCGTAAGTGTTTCTTAGTGGGCTTAAATTTATAATAAAGAGTGTCCTTCGAGTGCATTAACTTTTTAAAAATGATCATACACTTGTATCACTCAAAAGTGGTTAAAGCTAACGATTATAAGTAGTTTATAAATAATCATGGCTACATGCGCAGTTACTGGAACTGAGTGAATTTGCGTATTTCACTGCGTATTTTTTATATAAATAGGCCACAGATTAGTCAGTTAGCTAAAGTTTAACAGTCTCTATTGGTTTTAAATAATTCAGAATGTTTTAATACTTCAAAGATCACTACATATAAATGATGAAAGAACAACAGTCAACAGTTCAATGCCACTTTAAAACCTGTTTTATTCAAAAAGATAATCCAAAAAGGAAATAAACAAAAGTAAAAATGCATACGGTCCAAATTCGTAAGTTTTCTGACTTTTGCACAGTTATTGTGATGTGTGTGTTGAATTTGTGAAAATAACAGATCGAGTCTTGGTTGGATCTTTGAAACCAGCTCACAGATGTCATTCCAGCTGCAGTCGAAACCAATGTTTCAAGCGAAACGTCGACTCATACAAGTAAGTTGATACGAAGGGTAACAACACGTTTGTTAAAATGGCATATTCATTCTGAGTGAGCTCCCAAAAATGTTTAAGAGACTTCGATTTGAATTCATTTCGAAAGGTTACATCACTTGGGAGTTCTGTTAGTGTCTCCTGTTCTACTGTTGACCAGTGGTCTCCTGTGAGACTACCGAACAGACTGTGGATCAGTATCAGTCATACTCAGATGAAAGTTCTGGAAATTTATCCTATAATCGTTGACGAAGTTTTTCCAAATATATTACCCCAATTCTACTAATGTTATCTACAGTCGACTAATTTTCCCTCACGAAATCAATCAGATAAGAAAAGTTCTCGCAATCTCCTTCTTTCGAAAGTCCAAGTCTTATCTTAAACGCAAGTACTTTCTCCATTAGAAAGATGATATTACCATTTCGGTCTCGAAGTAATACGTTGCGATAATTCAGTTTATCTGGCAGCACAATATAGAAGCCGTTTTGCATCCAGAAACAGAGCCGCGAGTGCGGGACTACTGTTCAGTAGGAAAAGACAGAGTTCATCCTTCAGCTCCACAACGCGGCGAAGAATGGAAAATAGCCTACAGTTTATGGCTCGTGCTTTGACCAAACTTACAGCACAGACTGCATTATTTATCATGTTGTTGACTTCCGGCTGTACTACTTTCCTTCCACACCTTTATGAAAATCAATACTTGTGCATTTCATTTACGAAAGAATAACATAAAAAAGAAACAGCTGGGAAACATTTTCGAATCACTACTGTCATCAAGTTGCAGGGCGAATTTTGAGCCATCGTGAAGACGTGATTTGCAGTTTTTTTTTCATGTAAGTGGGTATTACATCACTACGACGAACCACGGTATCAACTGACGGTGGTATCGACTTGAGACTCTGGCCAAATCTCCCTTCATGCATGATTTCGCACATTTTAACGGCAGCGGGAAGAAATAATTTCTCACCAACAACGTGTGCTAATTTGGATTTTGGTTCTAAGTAAGAATGTTCCTAGGAGCTTCTTAGGAAATGGTTCGTTTCCTTTTAGTTGTTGCTCAAGTCGTTTAATAAATTAGGAGGGGTTTATTTACATCGTCTGGATGTTTTGTCTGCAAGTGTCTTTATAGGTTTATAGGCTTCAGAGCTCAAACTACCGTTGGCTAAAATCTCCAAACAAAGAGCACATTGTGCTCGTTCCTCATTATTCAACAGAACACTGGTAAAACCTAATGTCAGATAACCAACTTGATATTTAAGCACTTTTGTTTCACGCTTAGAACTAATGTTGCTGATAGGAACAGAGGCAAATGCGAAGGAAGAATGTACTTTGATTAAATTCGAATCTTTTTCAGTACACACTCAGTGAACCACTTCCATTGAATCTCCTGTTACCACTACGAATCAGCTACTTATCCATGGGACTGGAGGAACTCGTATGAGTTTCTTTTAAATCTAGTTAGCTACTCTCACTAACATGCACTAGAATTCAACTGCTAGCTAAATTACTATATTTGAACTGACTCCGAAAACATGGCTGAAATAGAGTGCATTGTCACAGTGGCTGTGATTAACGATCTGTTGTTGCAGTAAACGCTGCAAGGACGTGGCGGTCACATTTTCAAGCTGCTTAGGCCGGCCACTGTGGCCAAGCGGTTCTAGGCGCTTGAGTCTGGAACCGCGCGACTGCTGCGGTCGCAGGTTCGAATCCTGCCTCGGACATGGATGTGTGTGATGTCCTTAGGTTAGTTAGGTAAGGACGGATTACCAATAAGACTGATTCTGTGAAACGTAAGCAGTGGCAATGTAGACCAAGACACGTAATTCTACCAGTTATTTCACGCAGAGTTTGTAAATTAGAGTTTGCAACTAACTTGTAAATTTAAGTGAGTCCATCTTTGTGCTTCACCACATGTAGCGACAAATACTTGGCATATTCTTGGTAATAATGCTGGCAGGAGAGGCTGATGCCTCCGATGAGAGGAAATTAAGGTTTCCACACGGCTCCTTTCTGGTCCTCGCTGTTTGGCCGGGGGATGACGCAATTCCCGTAACAGAGAGCTACGGCTGTAATAACTCATTTCCCAGACGTTACCGCTACTAATGTCGTCGAGTTATTTGTGGCGCTACAAATTCATGGCTTACTCTTTACGAACTCGAGTCTCCAGCTGTGGACACTGGCAGAGTCCGCTTGCTCACATCGTGGTGGATCCAATGTTTTCCCGGCACACGGCTTGGGGGGCAGTCAGCGATGAGCGATCCTGAGTGACGGACGCGAACTGCTGCACAGCTCAATGGTAAGGGGTGGGCTTTTGGGGACTGAAGGAAAAGTTAAGCACGAATTAAAATCCGCTGGGCCTTCATAGAGAATAAGAGAGCTGCTTTTTATTATGTTACAAGGGGCCTGCAGCCCAGTATATAGTTAGCAAGTATCCAGACTCGCTACTCTATTGTAATAATTTGTATTTCTTTCACTTTCAGTACAGATGTGTTTCGACTAAACTTTCACTGTCAAGTGACCTGTTGCACAAGGTGGATGACATTATTTTAACTATAAATTTTATGTTAACTTCTCTTGGTCAGGGTTCACAATCATGTAAAGTTTTTTAGAGTGTCGTATAGATCGTCAGAGACAGAGCACCTCGTGTTCCTGCTGCTAATAACGCGAGTACACCGTTCGTTTGTTACATATTTCTACGAGCTTCCGGCAGGAGCGATTTCAGTAATGGATAGGAACTATGATTGCTGTGTATAGATTCGAGCTGAGTTGGCGACCCTTCGCTCACTGCTCCAGGCTGCGGTGGCTTCCGTCACACAGGTTGAGGCTGCTGCCATGGATCATCACTGTGGGGGGTCGGACATGAGGATGCGAGGGACGTCTAGCACGTCCCACGTGTCCCCCCATCGGGCCACTGCTGTGGTCGCCTCTGTTACTGCGGTGGTGACTTCAATCTACGACTCATTATGCTGGAAAAATTATACGTTTGAAGCCGGCGGCAGGTATAAAAAGTCATCCGAAATTGTACTGAATGCTTTTTCAGAAAATTATTTTGAACAATTAGTTCAAGAGTCCACTCGAAGGGTAAATGGTTGCGAAAGCATACTTGCCCTCTTGTTGTTGTTGTCTTCAGTCCTGAGACTGGTTTGATGCAGCTCTCCATGCTACTCATCCTGTGCAAGCTGCTTCATCTCCCAGTACCTACTGCAACCTACATCCTTCTGAATCTGCTTAGTGTACTCATCTCTCGGTCTCCCTCTACGATTTTTACCCTCCACGCTGCCCTCCAATGCTAAATTTGTGATCCCTTGATGCCTCAAAACATGTCCTACCAACCGATCCCTTCTTCTAGTCAAGTTGTGCCACAAACTTCTCTTCTCCCCAATCCTATTCAATACCTCCTCATTAGTTACGTGATCTATCCACCTTATCTTCAGTATTCTTCTGTAGCACCACATTTCGAAAGCTTCTATTCTCTTCTTGTCCAAACTAGTAATCCTCTTAGTAACAAATATTCCTGGACCTCTTAGTAACAAATATTCCTGGACAGACAGGGAGTATCCTGACGAATACGGGGATTAGCGACCAGAAGGCAGTTGCTAATAGGCTGAATACCGTAACACCTAAAACCATCAAAAAGAAAAAAAAATACTGATAAAAAATGCTCTTAACGTCTTTTTAACAGACAGTCTTCACTCCTTCCGATCTGATCTTGTAAGCGTAGAAAAGTTGTGGAATGATTTCAAAGAGATAGTATTGATAGAAATTCAGAGATATACACCACGTAAATTAATAAGTGATGGTGCTGATACCCAATGATACACAAAACGGGTCAGATCGCTGTTGCAGAAGCAACGAAAAATGCATGCCACATTTAAAAGAACACAAAATTTCCAAGACTAGGAAAGTTTTGTAGAATTCCGAAATAACGCGTACTTCAATGCGAAATGCTTTTAATAATTTCCACAATGAAATTCTGTCTCGGAATCTGGCGGGAAACCCAAAGAGATTCTGGTCATACATAAAGCACACCAGCGGCAAGACGCAGTCAATACCTTCACTGCGCGATAACAACGGTGAAGTCACTGATGACAGTGCCACTATATCAGAGCCATTAAACACGGTTTTCCAAAACCCCTTCACCAAAGAAGACGAAGTAAATATTCCTGAATTCCAATCAAGAACAATTGCCAAGGTGAGAAACATAGAAGTAGATACCCTTGGCTTAACAAAGCAACTTAAATCAATAAAGGGAAGGCCTCCGGTCCAGATTGTATACAGGTCAGGTTCCTCTCAGAGTATGCGTATACAATAGCTCCATATTTAGCAATTATATACAACAGCTCGTCACAGAAAGAGCCGTACCTAAAGACTGGAAAATTGCTCGTCACATCAATACCCAAAAAGGGAAGTAGGAGTAATCCGCTGAATTACAGGCCCATGTCACTAACTTCGAATTGCAGTAGGGTTTTGGAATGTATACTGAATTCGAACATTATGAAGTACCTCGGAGGAAACGATTTATTGACACACAGTCAATATGGATCCAGAAAATATCATTCTTGCGAAACACAACTATCTCTTTAGACTCCTGAAGCAATGAGTTCTATCGACAGGTGATGTCAAATTGATTCCATATTTTTAGATTTCCAGAAGGCTTTTGACACCGTTCCTCACAAGCGTCTTCTACCCAAACTGCGTGCCTATGGAATATCACCTCAGTTGTGCGACTGGATTCTTGATTTCCTGTCAGAAAGGTCACTGTTCGCAGTAATGGACGGAGACTCATCGAGTAAAACTGAAGTAAAATCCGGCGTTCCCTAAGGAAGTGTTATAGGCCCTCTGTTGTTCCTGATCTATATTGACGACACATGAGACAATCTAACTAGCCGTCTTAGATTGTTTGCAGCTGATGCTGTCATTTACCGTCTTGTAAAGTCATTAGATGACCAAAACGATTTTCAAAACGACTCAGATAAGATATTTGTATGGTGTGAAAAGTGGCAGTTGGCGCTAATAAAGAAAAGTGTGAAATTATTCACATGGGTACTAAAAGAATTCCACTAAATTTCGATAACACGATAAGTCACTCAAATCAGAAGGCTGTAAATTCAACTAAATACTTAGGGATTACAATTACAAATAGCTGAAATTGGAACGATCACATAGATACTGTTGTGGGTAGAGCAAATCAAAGAGTGCGATTCATTGGCAGAACGCTTAGAAGGTACAACAGGTCAACCAAAGAGACTGCTTACACCACGCTTGTCCGCCCTATTCTGGAGCATTGCTGTGCGGTGTGGGGTCCGCGCAGGTAGGACTGGCGGATGACATCGAAAAGGCACAAAGAAGGGCAGCTCGTTTTGTATTGTAGCGAAATAGGGGAGATACTGTCAGACATTATACATGAATTGGATTGGCAATCATTAAAACAAAGGCGTTTTCGTTGCGACTGGATCTTCTCATGAAAATTCAATCACCTGTTTTCTCCTCAGATTGCGAAAACATCCTGTTGACACCCCCTACATAGGGAGAATTGATCGTCTGCATAAAATAAGAGAAATCAGGGCTAGCACAGCAAAATTTAAGTGCTCGTTTTTCCCGCTCGCCTATCGAGATGGAACGGTAGTGAGACAGCTTGAAGGTGGTTCATTGAACCCTCTGTCAGGCACTTTATTATGAATTGCAAAGTAATCACGTAGATGGACATGTAGATGTAGAGGTGATCATATTCGCCATTGACTTGAGAAATTATTTATTTATAATTGCAATTTTGACCTTTGGGCTATTTTCAGGTGTTACTACAAAAGAATTTGCTTCAGCACATATCAGACTTTAAAAATCCTTCGACGTGTATATATGTCTATTTTTATACATGTCGGATGATTTTAAAGTCTAGCGTGTGCTGAAGCACGATCTTCTGCATCACCACTTGAAAATGGGCCAATAGCAATTGTGAAATAAATAATTTCTACAGTCAACGGCGAATACGAACTCCATTTTAAATTTATATTTTTATATTATAGTAGAATATTGAGCAGAGATTGCTGCTTACGAATATATTGTCTAGATGGACTGACATACTTGTAACACATGTGCAACCAATTAATGCACATATCATCTGTATAACAATGTTTGTACTTTGTGAACATACCACATCGTAGCTCCAAAACTGTCGCATTACTGTTACAACAAGTTAATTAAGTAATATAGGACGACAGTCAAAATACAGTTGCCGACGATGTTATGTGTAGATATGTCAGTCCATCTAGGCAGTTTAATGCTTAAGTTGCAATCCACGTTCGGTACTCTGCTATAACGTCAAAATGTATGGTGAAAATAATGTCACCAACGTCGTACCGCAGGTCACTCAAACAATGCCACTTTAGATGAAACAGATGTTTAATGAAAGGGAAGGAAATAAAAATTAATATCAACAGCAGCGAGTGTGGACATTCATTACAATTTTTTTTATTATTAATGTATATAGCAACCTACATTTTGTTCAACAGTTTACGAACGTAATACATTGCTTAACATGTTGTCAAATTACGTATTTCAACATATCACTGTCAAATTAGTTAATAATAACCTTTACACACACACAGTGTCCCCGACGCACATGTGCACTTCCTCACACACTCACTCACTCACTCACACACACACACACACACACAGATAGGCGTGAGTGCTCACTTACACACTCACAGCACTCGTCAGTCATGACTAGTTATGAGTAATGCGTTATGCACTCCTTGACAGTTTTTCTTCGTTAACGGCCATCTTCATTTGCGGTATATCTTACGGGCACAAGTCTGCTTGTATCAAGAAAACATATAACACTCGATAAACACGGTATTTCTTTTACAGTAATGTTTGTTGCCATAAACTGTGCAGTTTTACCATATCTCTTAGCAAAACGCAGATCAAGACGAAACGACTTAGGTAGCTAGAAATGAGACCGTTGGTATCCTCCTCTCCTTGACACACACACGCAGTGATGTAGTAGTCAGATGGAAGTGCATCTTGATGTGCCCCTGACAAAAACTATTTCTTGTGATGGTCGCCCTAAGCATTAGGGACCATGGCCTGTTTTCATGACAATTCAGTGGGAAGATGCTTGCCACTACTTGAGCTTTGCGTCCCTTTCTTTGAATCGCAACACTGAAAGGTAATCCATAGCTGGTAGGTCTTCCTCGACTTTCGTTTCGTTTCGCCAACGGCATCTGACGTTTCATTGCTTGCAAAAAATGGTTCAAATGGCTCTGAGCACTATGGGACTTAACATCTGTGGTCATCAGTCCCCTAGAACTTTGAACTACGTAAACCTAACCTAACCTAAGGACATCACACACATCCATGCTCGAGGCAGGATTCGAACCTGCGACCGTACCAGTCCCACGGTTCCGGACTGAGCGCCTAGAACCGCGAGACCACCGCGGCCGGCTCATTGCTTGCACTAACAGAATGTGCCTTTTAAGCACAGCAGACTCGCTTTCTTATCTTATACTTCGTACCATTTAGTGTTTGAAGGCATGTTCACAGAATTTATCGACCTGGGAAAAGAGTGCGACAATGTCATGTGTTGCAAGATGTTCGAAATTCTGAGGAAAATAGAGGTAAGCTACTGGGAAACAGCTACTATACAATACGCACAAGAGTCAAGAGGGGAAGACAAGAGTGGAAGGCCAAGAATGCTGCGCTTGAATTGGAAAGGGTGTAACACTGTTAAGATTCACTGATAACACAGCTGTCAACAGTGATACTGAAGAAGAGTTAAGGGGTACATAGAATGAAATGAACAGTCTAATGAATACATAATGTGGACTGAGAGTAAATCGAAGGAAGACGAAAGTAATTAGAGGCAGCAGAAAAGAGAACAACAAGAAACAATCAGCACTGGTGATTACGAAGTATATGAAGTTAAGGAATTCTGCTACCTAGGCAGCAAAATAAACAGTGACTGACTGAGGAAGGAGAACATACAAAGCAGACTAGCACTGACGAAAAGGGCGTTCCTGTCGAAGAGAAGTCTGCCAGTATCGAACATAGGCCTTAATTTGAGGAAGTAATTTCTGAGAATGTGCTTTAGGAGCATAGCACTGTATGGCAGTGAAACATGGACTGCGCGAAACTGGAACAGAGGAGAATCGAAGCACTCAAGGTGTGGTGCTACAGGTGAATGTTGAAAATTAGGTGGATTGATAAAGTAAGGAATGAGGAGGTTCCGCGTAGAATCGAAGAGGAAAGGAACACGTGGAAAACACTGACAAGGAGAAGCGACAGGATGATAGTATATCTGATCGACTACGTAGGTTGCAAGTGCTACTCTGAGCTGAAAAGTTTGACACAGGAGGGGAATTCATAGCGGATTCCATTAAACCAGTCAGACGACTGATGACTCAAAAAGAAAAAGTTTCAGAGAGTGGATAGCCGAGAGCGTTACAGCGCCGATTCCGGGATACAGGGAGGGGAACGTGCCCCGAATCGAATCCGTCTAGCGGATTAACGACGAGGACGTTGAATGTGGTTTTTAGGCTGTACCCATGTGTTGCCTCATGTATGTGCTACGCAAGCACTCAGAAAAACGTTCTCACACTTGAACATAATTTCCTCTAGACGCAGACGGATGGTTCAAATGGCTCTGAGCACTATGGGACTCAACTGCTGCGGTCATCAGTCCCCTAGAACTTCGAACTACTTAAACCTAACTAACCTAAGGACATCACACACATCCATGCCCGAGGCAGGATTCGAACCTGCGACCGTAACAGTCGCACGGTTCCGGACTGCGCGCCTAGAACCGCGAGACCACCTCGGCCGGCACAGACGGATGGTTTACACAGATTCTGTCCCAGGAGAAGTGATTGTGTCAGGAAGGACATCCCGGTCACCAGCTGTTATCACCATTGCCATAGCCATCACGAAGAACTCGGTTTTCCGTGATTTCTCTAAATTGCTCCGGGCAAATGGTTCCTTCCGCCCGATTTAGTTCCACATCCTTGCGTAATTCGAGCTTGTGCTCCATCTCTAATGAACTCCCTGTCGACGGGACATTAAACTCTAATCTCGTCCTCCGAATCGCACGGAGAGCGGTGGATGTAATGAACATGCACGGATAAACAAATTATAACTATTTCAGAGAAAAATAGATGATTTATTCAAGAAAAAGAGCTACACAAACTGTAGAAGTAAATAACGGCCCTTATGTAAGCAGCTATTCGGCTTGGCATTGATTGATATAGTTCTTGGATTTCCTCTTGAGGGACATTGTGCCGAATTCTGTCCTATTGGCTCGTTAGATCGTAAAAATCCAGAGGTGGTCGGAGGGCCCTGTACATAATGCTCCAAACGTGCTCAGTTGGAGAGAGATCCGACGACCTTGGCGAGTTCCACCTTTGTAACCACGACACCATGCAGCGCGGTACAGATGGGCCCAACAACATGCCGAATGGACCGCTCGGGACTGGCATGACCATCTCTTCGTCAATGAGTATCGCATATGCCTTCAACCAGACAATCGTCGGAGACGTGTTTGGAGGCAACCTGGTCAGGCTGAACGCCTTAGCCAGCGAGTGCAGCAGGGTGGACGTTCCCTGTTGTTTTGGGGTGGCATTATGTGGGGCCGACGTACGCCGCTGGTGGTCATGGAAGGCGCCGTAACGGCTGTACGATACATGAATGCAATCCTCCGACCGGTCGTGCAACCACATCGGCAGCATATTGACGAGGCGTTCGTCTTGATGGACGACAATTCGCTTCCCCATTGTGCACATCTTGTGAATGACTTCCTTCAAGATAACGACATCGCTTGACTAGAGTGGCCAGCATGTTCTCCAGACATCAACACTATCGAAGATGCCTGGCATAGACTGAAAGGGACTGTTGATGGACGACATGACCCACCAAACACTCTGAGGGATATACGCCGAATCGCCGTTGAGGAGTGGGATAATCTGGACCAACAGTGCCTTTATGAACTTGTGGATAGTATGTCAAGACGAATACAGGCATGCATCAGTGCAAGAGGACGTGCTACTGGGTATTAGAGATACCGGTGTGTACAGCAATGTGGACCACCACCTCTGAAGGTCTCGCTGTATGGTGGTACAACATGCAATGTGAGGTTTGGTTCAAATGGCTCTGAGCACTATGGGACTTAACATCTATGGTCATCAGTGCCCTAGAACTTAGAACTACTTAAACCTATCTAACCTAAGGACATCACACAACACCCAGTCATCACGAGGCAGAGAAAATCCCTGACCCCGCCGGGAATCGAACCCGGGAACCCGGGCGTGGGGAGCGAGAACCCTACCGCAAGACCACGAGCTGCGGACAAGACAGACCGAAAATTGATATAATTTTAAAAAGGGTGGGAGGGACCGCGTATGGATACATTTTAAGAAAAAAGCGGGAAAGACCGCGCATTGATACATTTTGTTATGGTGGCAGGGATTGTCTGCACCAGAAAGCATTGTTGGCAGGAGAAACGACACTTAAGCGTTTGTAGGAAATCAGTAGTAAGCGAGAAGTGAAGGGAGTCGGTAGCACGTCTGAAGCGAGAGGTTGAGAGAAGCGGTGTGCCTGCCATACACAAGCTATGATTTACAAGAGATTATAAACGGATGTACAGAGACATCAGCTAACTATTATCATAAGAGGAACTAATATTAATGAATTATTTTTTTTTAGGAACTCAAGACTACTAAAGGTATGTTTGCGCAATGCAAGTTGTAATATTATTGCAAAAAGTAAGTCCCATTTAAACGTTTGTAAAATCATTTCATTACCAACAGTAAAAGTGTGAAGCGTTTTCAGAATATAATTAATTTTTGCCAGCAATATTGCATTACTGATTATAATCGATCCCAAAAACCATCAACATAAAGTTTGCAAAAATTTTATTGTTGTCACGAAAAAGTGTAACTATGAATTACGTAACTTCAGTTAAATTAATTAAAGAATAACGTCAGTTTTGCTAATAAAGAATAACGTCGGCTTTGGTAATAAATACAGCCACTTATTATGACAGCCCACCAGCAGTTAATAGAGTATAGTAAACCAGAGTAAGTATATTCATGTTGCAGTTCGATGTAGCAGTCAGATAACGACTGAGGGCCACGACGACGACACATTCTATGTTTCGCCGAAATAATCAGAAAATCACTTTTAATAAGCAGCAATTAAATTTGTATGCGAAGATAGAGAAAGAGAATAAATTTCAAAGGGAAGATTTGATTTGTTATTATTAAGCAAGAGATAGAAATCCTAAGGGAAGGTTACATAGGTCATTGTAAAAGAGAAGGTTATCAATAACTAAAGAGGTAAAGAGGAGACGGGAAGGTTTCAGTGGAACATGACGGATATAACGAACACAGGTATCCATAACCAGTTCCAGGTGCCTATAGCTTTCCTGAGAAAGGCCTTGGAGGACAACATCTCTCATTAATTATAGCCATATGTGGCATGCTACAAGTGGTGACGGGGGCAAGTTGTATTTGGAACGGTAAGGAGATGTTCAAAATGGTTCAAATGGCTCTAAGCACTATGGAACTTCTGAGGTCAATAGTCCCCTAGAACTACTTAAACCTAACTAACCTAAGGACACCACACACATCCATGCCCGAGGCAGGATTCGAACCTGCGACTGTAGCGGTCGCGCGGTTCCAGACTGTAGCGCCTAGAACCGCTTGGCCACCTCGGCCGGCGGTAAGGAGAGGGTGAGCGGCAATGTAACGAGCTGTGATCCCCACTCCCCCAGAATCGAACCCTGGAATCTCGCGTGGTTTTTAGGTGAGGTAGGGCAGGAAGTTTCTCACAGTTTGCAGCTCTTAAACTGTTTTAGAGACGATAATAATTCAGACTCACGACGTGTTTTCGCATATATGCGTACTTCTCGCGTTTCAATAGCGTCACACCATAATCGTAAAGAATGATGAACTCTGAATTCTGTCTCCCTGTCTCCCAAGTGGATAGAGAGACTTCTGAGTGCCTCTCAAGCACAACAAAAAGAAAAGGATGGCAATTAGCCCTCCCTATTACATATTTCGGCCGATTAAAAAGCCCCCCTCCTTTCCGTTTACACATCGGAGAATGCGGTCAGCCTTACATAAAGCAGAACGCACGCTTACTTGGCGTGACAAAACTCTTACAAATATTGGTAGTGAGAGAGAGCTCCCTCGATCCGTAATCCACTGGTGAAGCGAGAAATATGGGGGAGCGCGCGCGATATTGAGCAAGGGCCCGCCGCGACTGACTGGGGAGGCGGCTCTGCTTGCAGGGGGCACAAAGGCGGCCCCATTGTGAGCGCCCCTGTTGTCGCAGCGCCCTACAAAGGGCGGCTCCTTCGAGGCGGCAAGTACCGGCAGGCCGACGCCGGCAAATAAGCCCGCCTCTTGACGCCAGCACAGTTTACCTGTTACTCCGGAGCCTCGCCCGTCCTGCGGTTCTTATCACCCTTCAGTTACTGACTGCCTTGATCTGCAAGGTGTGTTCAACTGAAAATGTGCGAAACGTCGCAACAACCAAACCGGTTGAAATCTGCGTATGCTACTTTGGGATAACGTAATGAGACATTTAAGGACGCGAATATGATGTCCGGCGTGGTTGGCCGCATGGCTAGGTACATGACGCAGTAGAGAAGCAGCTAGCTCTGTGTTCCGTCTATTTGACGTGGCAATGTGGGCGAGGACGTCAAGGCGTTTAGATCGCAAAATTCGACGATTGAGGAACAGCGGTGTGTTATCCGATTTCTGACTGCGGAAGAGATCAAACCGTCCCATATTCATCACCAGATACTGGGGAGACTGTGTGCCCGTCAAGTTAGAAAATGGAGCGCCCGTTTTCGCGAAGGCACTAGTTTCAGTGATGACCCGAGACAGGCAAGGCAAACAACAAACTATGTAATCTTTTCTTAGGATTTCTGTTGTTGTTGTTGTTGTCTTCAGTCCTGAGACTGGTTTGATGCAGCTCTCCATGCTACTCTGTCCTGTGCAAGCTTCTTCATCTCCCACTACCTACTGCAACCTACATCCTTCTGAATCTGCTTAGTGTATTCATCTCTTGGTCTCCCTCTACGATTTTTACCCTCCACGTTGCCCTCCAATGCTAAATTTGTGATCCCTTGATGCCTCAGGACATGTCCTACCAACCGATCCCTTCTTCTAGTCAAGTTGTGCCACAAACTCCTCTTTTCCCCAATCCTATTCAATACCTCCTCATTAGTTACGTGATCTATCCACCTTATCTTCAACATTCTTCTGTAGCACCACATTTGGAAAGCTTCTATTTTCTTCTTGTCCAAACTATTTATCGTCCATGTTTCACTTCCATACATGGCTACACTCCATACAAATACTTTCATAAACGACTTCCTGATACATAAATCTATATTCGATGTTAACAAATTTCTCTTCTTCAGAAACGCTTTCCTTGCTATTGCCAGTCTACATAGGATTTCTACGCTTTCCTTGCTGTTGCCAGTCTACATAGGATTTCTATCTCTTGCTTAATAATAACGAATGAAATCTTCCCTTTGAAATTTATTCTCTTTCTCTATCTTCGCATACAAATTTAATTGCTGCTTATTAAAAGTGATTTTCTGATTATTTCGACGAAACATAGAATGTGTCGTCATCGTGACCCTCAGTCGTTATCTGCAATAACCCAAAACTATTCCATACCTTTTTTACTGTTACTGGATCGCCATCTGACTGCTACATCGAACTGCGACATGAATATACTTACTCTGTTTTACTATACTCTATTAGCTGCTGGTGGGCTTTCATAATAAGTGGCTGTATTTATTACCAAAGCTGACATTATTCTTTAACAGCAAAGCTGACGTTGTTCTATAATTAATTTGACTGAAATTACCTAATTCATAGTTAAACTTTTTCTTGGCAACAATAAAATTCTGCAAAGTTTTACGTTGATGGTTTTTGGGATGGATTATAATTAGAAACGCAATATTCCTGGCAAAAGTTAATTATATTCTGAATGAAGTGATTTTACAAACGTTCAAATGGGACTTACTTTTTACAATAATCTTACAACTAGCAATGCGCAAACATACCTTCAGTAGTTTTGAGTTTCTCAAAAAATTAATTCAATATTATTAGTTCATCTTATTGTAATAATTAGCTGATGTCTCTGTACATCCGTTAATAGCTCTTGTAAATTATAGCTAGTGGCTGGCAGGCACACCGCTCCTCTCAACCTCTCGCTTCTGACCTGCTACCGACTCGCTTCACTTCTCGCTTACTACTGACGTCCTTCTAAAGTGCCGTTTCTCCTGCCAACAATGCTTTCTGGTGCTACCATTACAAAATTTATCAATGCGCGGTCTTTCCCGCTCTTTTCTTAAAATGTATACATACGCGATTTCTCCCGCCCTTTTAAAAATTATATCAATTTACGGTCTCTTTTGTCAATAATACTTTTGTGCAGACATTCCCTACTACCACAATTATTTCCAACATGACAAATATTAATTATTCCTACTTAATCCTATTAATAAAATGTAAACATCTTACATAAATTGTGATTTGCAATAAACAATAGAAATATACACGTCTTACAATAGCGCGAATGGTTGTAGTCAATCCTAAACAATAAAAAATATGAGGTCGTTCACGTGAGTTTCCATGATAAATCTCACAGATTTAAGGATTGTCACTATACGTAAAACCGAGCGAGGTGGCGCAGTGGTTAGACACTGGACTCGCATTCGGGAGGACGACGGTTCAATCCCACGTCCGGCGATCCTGATTTAGGTTTTCCGTGATTTCCCTAAATCGCTCCAGGCAAATGCCGGGATGGTTCCTTTCAAAGGGCACGGCCGTCTTCCTTCCTCGTCCTTCCCTAATCCGATGAGACAGATGACCTCGCTGTCTGGTCTCCTTCCTCAAACCAACCAACCAACCACTATACGTAAACAGCTAGGGATAACAATAATGAGCAACATAATTAGAAACCATAACATAGAAAATGTTTTGGGGAAGACAAGCCAAAGACAGCGTTTTATTGTCAGAACACCCAGAGGATGCAGCAGGTCTACTAAACAGACTCCCTACGCTACGCTTGTCCGTGCTCTTCTAGAGTTACTGCCGCGCGGTGTTTCCACCAGGCAGGGCTGACGGAGGTCACTGAAAATGTTCAAAGAAGGGTAGCTCATTTCGTGTTATCGCTAAGCAGGGAGGGGATGTCACGGATGTCATAAGCGAGTTGGGATGACAATCACTGCAAAAAAAAAGAGCGTTTTTCGTTGCGTGGGATCTTTTCACTAAATTTATTTCCTCAACTTTCTTCGCCGACTGCCAAAATATTTTGTTGGCGTCCACCTACACGGAGACAAATAACCATCGTAATATAACAAGAGAAATCGGAGCTCGTGCGGAAGCATTTGAGCGTTCGTTTCCACTACGTGCTATTCGATTGTGGAACGATAGACAAGTGCTTTTTGTAGGAATTTTCTCCAATTCACTGTGTATTACTAATGATGTACTTCACACGATCGCGATTTTTCGGCTTGACGGCCATTAAGCGCAAAGTGAAATATCACATAACGTGCTTTAACATCACAAAACAAATGACCGAATTTGGGATGGTGTCGTGACCGGGAAGCATAGACTGCTGACGGATGGCCTCAGATTGTGTTCAATGACGTATCACGTTTCTACAGTACTGCGGATGATCAACTTCGGTGACGCTGGAGGAGGTCACATTCTTCCAGTGTTCCGTAGAGGCACAGCAGTGTCACTTCCGATATCGTGGTGTGGGAAACCATCGGGTGTGACTTCAGGTCTCCAGTGGTAGTGACTGAGGGAGCGCTCACGCCACTAAGGCACGTCATGGAGATCCTGCCTGATCGTGTGTCACCTCTCATGCGACAGTACCATGCTGCTATTTTTCAACAGGACAATGCTCGTCCACACGTAAGCTGAGTCTCTATGAATTATCTGCGTGATGTTGAGGTACTCCATAGGCCAGCAAGGTCCGCAGATCTGTCCGAGGACCGGTATCCAGGATATCAACGACCAGTTACAACCGTTACGCTCAGATTTCCTCAGTAGAGAATACGAGGACTTGTGGGAACATTCCCAATCGAATCGATGCTTACATGCATGTCCGAGGGGAAGGGAAGTCGTAATATTAAGGGTGCTCACGCTCTCAAGTTGACTCTAAGATGGACTCGATATTGTAATCACCGCAACAACATTACAGAACCCTGCCAGCCCACGGAATGTTATTTCGATTCCTCCTTCCTTGTGTCTACTTCACATTCCAGGCAGTGTAAATAAAGCCTTATCTGTTATCACCGGCATAGATTCCCTCTCGGCATATCTCAGCTCTTTTCTTTCTGTCCAACAGGTGTACAGTATCTCTGTCACACTGCAGATTGTAATTACGTACTTTTCTCATGCATTTATATTTCTGTTTTCTTCCCTCCATCTCATCCTGCTAATGTTATTATCTCTCGCTCTTTCTTTGGCAGCCAACTTCTGTCTCCCTTTGAGTTCCTGTGTTGTGAGACTTTTCTGTTAGATGCCATTACTCACATTCGATAAGAACGTAATGAGTAAATTTCTTAATACGGTGTTAATAATGTTGAATTTCTCTATTAATAGTTCAATTAACATTTTTGTTATTATTAATTTTATTATTACTGTTATCACTCTTATTATCATTATTATTCAGGGTGTAATGGGTATGAGCGCAGATATTTTTATAAGTGGCAGCTTAACGTGTACATACTTCACTCTGCTGGTTGTTTCTTCTCTGCGTCTAACAGTCTTCCGGCAAACATGTCACATAATTTAGTAGCTGATGTTTTCCATACTGTCGTAACTGGACCAGTAAGTGGCTGAACAGTCAGTATAGAGCAACCTTTTCACGTCCGCGCATGAACGCTTCATCTGAACTGCTGCCCAGGTGAAAATAAACATTAATGGCTTTCTATTGCCACAAGTACCTACTTGGAGGTATTACTGAACCTGAAAACATACACATTGTAACGGCTATAACTATTAGACTGCAAACTAATATATCTACATATACCCATTACACCATACATATTTCTCATATACCATAAAATTAATAAAGTCGGATCAGTAATGATGTCTAGTTGGATGTAAAAGAGAGCCTGAACACCCTAACCCTGCCACGTGAAATAAATACGTAAACAAACCAAGAAACGCAATACTAGTAACACATTAAAAATTTGTTTACATCAATGCTTATTAAATCTCTATAATCTAACTTCAAGGGGTTTGCAAATCGTAGGCCTACATCACTGGCAAAGCTGAGAAATATGTGTACCATGATGATTTAACAACACTGATAGCTAGAAACATTCACAAAAAGTACAACGTCAGTTCGAGGTGTATAGCAGTATAAGACTTAGCACTAACTACCCGAACATACTACCGGGTTATAAACACCAAATCAAATAGGGGTAATGCAGGAGTAGATTTAATAATGAATAGGAAAACAGGAATGCGGGTAAGCTACTACAAATAGCATAGTGAATGCATTATTGTGGACAAGATAGATAAGAAGCCCACGCCTACCACAGTAGTGCAAGTTTATATGCCAACTAGCTCTGCAGATGACGAAGAAATTGAAGAACTGTATGATGAAATAAAAGAAATTATTCAGATAGTGAAGGGTGACGGAAATTTAATAGTCATGTGTGACTGGAATTCG
Organism: Schistocerca gregaria; assembly: GCF_023897955.1. Classification (NCBI taxonomy): domain Eukaryota; kingdom Metazoa; phylum Arthropoda; class Insecta; order Orthoptera; family Acrididae; genus Schistocerca; species Schistocerca gregaria. Next base: position 796,126,584 of record NC_064921.1, on the reverse strand, counting down.
GTAGTAGGAAAAGGGAGAGAAGGAAACATAGTAGGTGAATATGGATTGGGGCTAAGAAATGAAAGCGGAAGCCGGCTGGTAGAATTTTGCACAGAGCACAACTTAATCATAGCTAACACTTGGTTCAAGAATCATAAAAGAAGGCTGTATACATGGAAGAAGCCTGGAGATACTGACAGGTTTCTGATAGATTATATAATGGTAAGACAGAGATTTAGGAACCACGTTTTAAATTGTAAGGCACTTCCAGGGGCAGATGTGGACTCTGACCACAATCTATTGGTTATGACCTGTAGATTAAAACTGAAGAAACTGCAAAAATGTGGGAAATTAAGGAGATGGGACCTGGATAAACTGAAAAAACCAGAGGTTGTACAGAGTTTCAGGGAGAGCATAAGGGAACAATTGACAGGAATTGGGGAAAGAAATACAATAGAAGAAGAATGCGTAGCTTTGAGGGATGAAGTAGTGAAGGCAGCAGAGGATAAAGTAGGTAAAAAGACGAGGGCTAGTAGAAATCCTTGGGTAACAGAAGAAATATTGAATTTAATTGATGAAAGGAGAAAATATAAAATGCAGTAAATGAAGCAGGCAAAAAGGAATACAAACGTCTCAAAAATGACATCGACAGAAAGTGCAAAATGGCTAAGCAGGGATGGCTAGGTGACAAATGTAAAGATGTAGAGGCGTATCTCACTAGGGGTCAGATAGATACTGCCACAGGAAAATTAAAGAGACCTTTGGAGAAAAGAGAACTCAGATGGAAACCCAGTTCTAAGCAAAGAAGGGAAAGCAGAAAGGTGGAAGGAGTATATAGAGGGTCTATACAAGGGCGATGTACTTGAGGACAATATTTTGGAAATGGAAGAGGATGTAGATGAGGATGAAATGAGAGATATGATACTGCGTGAAGAGTTCGACACAGCACTGAAAGACCTGAGTCGAAACAAAGCTCCGGGAGTAGACAACATTCCATTAGAACTACTGACAGCCTTGGGAGTGCCAGTCCTGACAAAACTCTACCATCTGGTGAGCAAGATGTATGAGACAGGCGAAATACCCGCAGACTTAAAGAAGAATATAATAATTCCAATCGCAAAGAAAGCAGGTGTTGACAGATGTGAAAATTACCGGACTAGCAGTTTAATAAGTCACGGCTGCAAAATACTAACGCGAATTCTTTACAGACGAATGGAAAAACTAGTAGAAGCAGACCTCGGGGAAGATCAGTTTGGATTCCGTAGAAATATCGGAACACGTGAGGCAATACTGACCCTACGACTTATCTTAGAAGATAGATTAAGGAAAGGCAAACCTACGTTTCTAGCATTTGTAGACTTAGAGAAAGCTTTTTACAATGTTGACTGGAATAATGCCTTTCAAATTCTGAAGGTGGCAGCGGTAAAATACACGGAGCGAAAAGCTATTTACAATTTGTACAGAAACCAGATGGCAGTTATAAAAGTCGAGGGACATGAAAGGGAAGCAGTTGTTGGGAAGGGAGTGAGACAGGGTTGTAGCGTCTCCCCGATGTTCTTCAATCTGTATATTGAGCAAGCAATAAAGGAAACAAAAGAAAAATTCGGAGAAGGTATTAAAATCCATGGAGAAGAAATAAAAACTTTGAGGTTCGCCGATGACATTGTAATTCTGTCAGAGACAGCAAAGGACTTGGAAGAGCAGTTGAACGGAATGGACAGTGACTTGAAAGCAGGATACAAGATGAATATCAACAAAAGCAAAAGGAGGATAATGATATGTAGTCCAATTAAGTCAGGTGATGCTGAGGGAATTAGATTAGGGAATGAGACACTTAAAGTAGTAAAGGAGTTTTGCTATTTGGGGAGCAAAATAACTGATGATGGTCGAAGTAGAGAGGATATAAAATGTAGAATGGCAATGGCAAGGAAAGCATTTCTGAAGAAGAGAAATTTATTAACATCGAGTATAGATTTAAGTGTCAGGAAGACGTTCCTGAAAGTATTTGTATGGAGTGTAGCCATGTATGGAAGTGAAACATGGACGATAATTATTTTGGACAAGAAGAGAATAGAATCTTTCGAAATGTGGTGCTACAGAAGAATGCTGAATATTAGATTGGTACATCACATAACTAATGAGGGAGTGTTGAATAGGATTGGGAAGAAGAGAAGTTTGTGGCACAACTTGACTAAAAGAAGGGATCGGTTGGTAGGACGTGTTCTGAGGCATCAAGGGATCATCAGTATAGTATTGGAGGAGGGCAGTGTGGAGGGTAAAAATTGTAGAGGGAGTGCAAGAGACGAATACACTAAGCAGGTTCAGAAAGATGTAGGTTGCAGTAGAGAAGAGACGTTTGTGGCATAACTTGACCAGAAGAAGGGATCGGTTGTTCGCGTTAGTCTTTTGCAGCTGTGACTTATTAAACTGATAGTTCGGTAATTTTCACGTCTGTCAACACCTGCTTTCTTTGGGATTGGAATTATTATATTCTTCTTGAAGTCTGAGGGTATTTCGCCTGTCTCATACATCTTGCTCACCAGATGGTAGTGTTTTGTCAGGACTGGCTCTCCCGAGGCCGTCAGTAGCTCCAATGGAATGTTGTCTACTCCGGGGGCCTTGTTTCGACTCAGGTCTTTTAGTGCTCTGTCAAACTCTTCACGCAGTATCGTGTCTCCCATTTCATCTTCATCTACATCCTCTTACATTTCCATAATATTGTCCTCAAGTACATCGCCCTTGTATAGACCCTCTATATACTCCTTCCACCTTTCTGCTTTCCCTTCTTTGCTTAGAACTGGGTAATAGAGTATATAATATATTTCTATTGTGACTGTTTCAGCTTAGTTGTACTCGGTACGCATTCAGTTCAAGTTTCCGAATTGCCTATCGCTAGGGATAATCGACCCTCTCCTCCACCTCTATTTCTCCGCCTTTAAACACACGAAATACAAAATAAATTTATTAGTATGTAACCTAAATCAAATATTTAAACATACAACTGAAAAACAATAAAATAAAATCTTATTTCCATTTACTACGCCTACAAACCAGTGGTGGTCTCGCTTTCTGTGCTTCCATGGACATATAAATATGTTGGATATGCCCTGAGGAGCGCCGGCCGCAGTGGCCGAACGTTTCTAGGCGCTCCAGTCCGGAATCGCGCTGCTGCTACGGTCGCAGATTCGAATCCTGCCTCGGGCATGGATGTTTGTGATGTCCTTAGGTTAGTTAAGTTTAAGCAGTTCTAAGTACTAGGGGACTGATGACCTCAGACGTTAAGTCCCATAGTGCGCAGAGCCATTTGAACCATTTTTGAATGCTGTTCATTAATGGCAGCACAGTAGGTCGAACCTCCAACTCCACTTATAGCTCCAGTGTGTCTCGCACGCAGACAGGTTGAGTGCAGACACTCAACGGACCTCCTCCTAACCAACATACGGTCATCACTTGCACGGAGACAGAACCAGCTTTCATCAGAAAACACGACAGACACCCACACTACCCATTCAGTGAATTCTTGCTCGACACCACTGAAATCGCAAATGGTGGTGGTTTTTAGGAAAGTGGAATGCAGGATGTGTAGCTCGGAGCTGTCCTTGAAGTAACCGATTTGTAACAGTTCGTTGTGTCACTTTGGTGCCAGCTGCTGCTCAAACTGCTGTTGCAGATGGAGTACGAACTGGGAGAGCCAGACCGAACACTACGGTCTTCTCTCTCGGTAGTACCACGTGGCCGTCCGGAGCCCGGTCTTCTTGCGACCTTACATTCGCGTGTCCACCGCTGCCAGCAGTCATGTACAGTGGTTACATTCCTGGCAGTCGTTTCTACAGTGTCCCAGAAGGAACGTATAACTTCTCGTAGCCCTACTGCACGACCTCATTGAAACTCAGTGATGTGTTGATAATGTCGTCTTTGTCGGCTTAAATAAAATCTTTACTAACAAAAATTCATCACGTCTAATTTCAAGCGTAAATAACGCTCTCGATCGCTACACCTTCTATTTAAAGCAAACTTAATTTGTGCCCCCACATGACGCTGCTAGCGCCACTCTCATGCTACTGGCGCGAAATCGTCTTTGAGATGCAGAAACATGACTAACAACTTCCGTTTATGTCACACAATTACTTCTTGGTGTTATGGTTTTCTTCCGTCTACGTCTACGTGATTACTCTGCTATTCGCAATAAAGTGCCTGGCAGAGGGTTCAATGAACCACCACCTTCAAGCAGTCTCTCTACCGTTCCACTCTCGAAAGGCACGCGGGGAAAACGAGCACTTAAATTTTGCTGTGAGAGCCGCGATTTCTCGTATTTTATCGTGATGATCATTTCTCCCTATGTAGGTGGGTGCCAACAGAATGTTTTCGCAATCGGAGGAGAAAACTGGTGATTGAAATTTCATGAGAAGATCTCGTCGCAACGAAAAAATCCTTTGTTTTAATGATTGCCACTCCAATTCGCGTATCATGTTTGTGACACTATCTCCCCAATTTCGCGATAATAGGAAACGAGCTGCCCTTCTTTGTACTTTTTCTACGTCGTCTCAGTCCCACACCGCTCAGCAATACCCCAGAACAGGGTGGACAAGCGTAATGGTAGACCTGTTGTACCTTCTAAGTGTTCTGCCAATGAATCGCAGTCTTTGGTTTGCTCTAACCACAATATTATCTATGTGATCTTCCAATTTAGGTTATTTGTAATTGTAATCCCTAAGTATTTAGTTGAATTTACAGCCTTCAGATTTGTGTGACTTATCGCGTAATCGAAATTTAGCTGATTTCTTTTAATACTCATGTGAATAACTTCACACTTTTCCTTATTCAGGGTCAATTGTGATTTTATTCCCTCAGTGTATAAAGCGGTAGCAGTACTACACAGTTTTTCAATAACTTTGATATACTGTTGATCAGTGAGATACAGAATCGATTTGTACATCGTAGGCTGTGTCGAAAGTTGTCGTATTGAAACACAGCTGTAAGAACACCGTCTGCGACATTTGTATTTTTTGGCTTGGCGCACACTTGCGCTGAGTCCTCGCTTCCAATGTTTTTGGTTGTTACGAGCCTTTTATGGTGGCTTGGGCGTTGGCAGAAGCGAGAGTGCAGAGTCAGTAGTGGCGTAGTGGTTTAGGATCGTCTGAGCTAACGCCTAGGGGAAAATGCCGGAAATTTACACAGTGAAAGTTAAATGGAATGTACTTACGCAGTTCTATCGAAGTGTATATTACATGTGTTTTTGGATGCGGTCCGCCTTTAGCAAAACACAATTTTGTTTTTTTATCCCAAACATGCTTCACTGCAGTTGCAGCATCATCAGTGGGCTTTTATTTTATGACTGTTAAAGACAAAGAATGTTACTTACTGTTTGTATACATGTAAATATTAATTTTTAAAATCCCAATTACAGACTGTTGAAGAGACACATAAAATGTGAATTCATACATTTTCACCACATGGTGTGGTTTTCCTGATCTATTATGTTTTTACAGTGACTGTTTTCATTCACAGTTTGTCATCTGGAACCATATACAACTTTATGTAGAGCGTCTTGATGTATTATACTAACCCAACCTTAGGAGTTGAGGAATAATTTGTTTACTGGGAGGACATGCTGCATAGAATTATTAGGCACAATACAATTTATGTGACTGTGGAACACAGGACCGCCACAGGCTTAGAAATTAAACGCCAGTTGCGAAAAGCTAGAGTACGGAGTGGGGGGACATGAGCTACAGCAATGCCTCCCATGTCACGTGAATTTTGAAGTTTCCTCGGCGTACTGAATACTCGACGATGTTTCGGATCTGCAGACGGACGTCGCTAATTGTCACGACCGATTTTTCATCTGACCACATGCCAGACGTCTTCAGGCGATCTGTTACCGGCATCCCGCGTCGGCACAATTTATTATCGTGCTCTATGCGTTTCGCGCATGCGTAATCATCGCAACAGGGAGACCGAGTTCGCAGCCAACACTCGGCGCCCGCGATAGCGGAAGCGCGCGACACACAGCTGTTCGGTGGGTTGCCTCACGCTGTCGCCGTCGGCGCACTCTGTCGTCTTCGCTGAGAACGAGTGGTGGAAGTGATGGGAACTCAAATTCTATTCTTCTTCGTTTTCTTCTGCTTCTGCCTCAAGCATTAGACCAGCTGGTCCGTTGCGACTTCTTCATCCATCTGTCTCTCTCGGTTCTGCCAATATTCCTAATTATTTTGGGATGCACTGCAGCAGTTTATTTGGAATACGTTTATCGCCTATTTTCTCTGTTTTCTTTCCATTCGTTTATGTAATCCTTAACCTTTACATTTAAGCTGTAAATTGCTACAGTCTTCCGGATAATCACAATTTTTAATGTGTCTCTTCTTGACCCTCCCTGAACTATTGTTAAAAATCTCCTCTCGACTGCTTGGAGTCTTTTGCATTTTCTTCACTGAGGGGATAAAAGACGTGGGATAGCGATGTACACATATACAGACGGCGGTAGTATCACGTATGCAAGGTATAGAAGGGCAGTGCATTGGCGGAGCTGTTTTTGCTCAGATGATTCATGTAAAAAGATATCCAACGTTATTATTGCCGCCAGAGGGGAATTAAAAGACTTTGAATGCGAAATGGTAGTTGGGCCTAGACGCATTGAACATTTAATTTCGGAAATATTTAGAGAATTCAATATTCCGAGATCCACAGTGTCAAGAGCGTGCCAAGGATACCAAGTTTCAGGCATTACCTCTCACGACGAATAACGCGGGGGGCGAGGGCATCCTTCACGTAACGAGTGAGAGCAGCGCCATATGCGTAGAGTTCTCAGTGGTAACAGACAAGCAATATCGGGTGAAATAACTGCAAAAATAAATGTGGAGCATACGACGAATGTAACCGTTAGAACAGTGCGGGGAAATTTGGCGTTAATGTGCTACGGCAACGGACGACCGATGCGAGTGCCTTTGCTAACAGCACAGCATCGCCTACAGCGCCTGTTCTGGGCTCGTGGCCATATCGGTTGGACCGTGGCCAGGTCAGATGGGTCCGATGGCAGGGTTCGAGTGTGGTGGATAGCCCACGAAGCAGTGGACCGCAATTGTTAAGAAGGCCCTAATTGGTGGTGCCCCCAGGGGCTCAGCAGTCGTTTGCTGAGTACGGGCTTGGCGACCCCGGGGTCCTGAGCTGGTGACTGGTCAGCGCCGCCAGTCTCCTGTCACCGTAACCCCCGGACACGCTTCAGCGACCACCGCATGGCGCGGCGGTGGAATGTTGTGTGCTGCGGGGAATGGTAATCTTGGCTTGACCGCCTGGATTGCGAGAAAGGAAAACCTCTATAAAAACCCCTCAATCTTACGGTGTGCTGCGCACCTATAAGATGCATGGTTGTTGGGGTGGAACAGTCGCAAGCGGGCAACCTCTGGGGCATCTACCGCACCCCAGCCGCCGGCACACGGACCGTACTGTTGAACGTTAACGTTGAGCGTGCCAAGTTCAACGCGCTGCTGAACGCTCAGGAACGATGCGGCTTGTGCATACGGTACGTGGGCCCCAACAGGGGATACGCAATCGCAACGCACTAGTTGAGGGATTCTTCTAGTTCGTAATCACACTGTTCACTCAACGGGCGCGCTTAAAATCCCCTCGTTAGCTCTATTAAAACGCACATTTCCTGCATCGTCCACGAAAAGGAAAGTACCATGTCCAATCAATAAGGACACAGGCTTATAAAAGTGCCATTATAAATAGTGCGGTACAAATTTGGAATACTTCTCCGCATAAGATAAACATTATTTCGTCATTCCCACATTTTAGTAAAACCCCAAGAGCAGTCTTAATTGATCACTGTTCCTGCTCAGCAGCAGAATCTTTGCAACATGTGAATCACGAAGCGTAAAAGAAAAAGGAGCAAAATATCTTTATACAAGTAGCGCAAGCTGTCCTGTAGATTAAGTCAATCGAACAACGTCACTCCTCAAAAAAAAAGGTGAACTTATTTTTACATAACATCAAATATTATAGTATATACTTATATTAAACTAATAATAAAGTATCAGAACTAAATAAAAACACGAATGTTAGTAAAAAAAAAAATGCAAGTATTGAGTCACGAACCACCACCCCCACAAAGGCTTGTTTCCAGACAGAGACGCTACTCATTACGCTAAACCTACAACAGGCTAGCGCATTTTAAAAATAATAGTTTACTACTTGCTAAAAAACGTTAATCGTAGATTATTTTGTTATTAATTGAAATTTAATTATAACAAATTGTACGAAGAACCATGCATTTTGGGTGGATCTTCAGTGTGTCGCTGCCTTCAAAAAGCCTACTCTCTTAATACGCTCGTTATAATAATTCTTTTGCCATGAATATGATGTTTCTCATTAATTTATTGCAACGACTCACACAACTAACAAAGGGTTTTCCAGTGATTCTCAATTTGCTGGTGCCCAGAAACGGCATATATACAGGGTGTTTCAAAAATGACCGGTATATTTGAAACGGCAATAAAAACTAAACGAGCAGCGATAGAAATACACCGTTTGTTGCAATATGCTTGGCACATCAGTACATTTTCAGGCGGACAAACTTTCGAAATTACAGTAGTTACAATTTTCAACAACAGATGGCGCTGCAAGTGATGTGAAAGATATAGAAGACAACGCAGTCTGTGGGTGCGCCATTCTGTACGTCGTCTTTCTGCTGTAAGCGTGTGCTGTTCACAACGTACAAGTGTGCTGTGGACAATATGGTTTATTCCTTAGAACAGAGGATTTTTCTGGTGTTGGAATTCCACCGCCTAGAACACAGTGTTGTTGCAACAAGACCAAGTTTTCAACGGAGGTTTAATGTAACCAAAGGACCGAAAAGCGATACAATAAAGAATCGGTTTGAAAAATTTCAACGGACTGGGAACGTGACGGATGAACGTGCTGGAAAGGTAGGGCGACCGCGTACGGCAACCACAGAGGCCAACGCGCAGCTAGTGCAGCAGGTCATCCAACAGCGGCCTCGGGTTTCCGTTCGCCTTGTTGCAGCTGCGATCCAAATGACGCCAACGTCCACGTATCGTCTCATGCGCCAGAGTTTACACCTCTATCCATACAAAATTCAAACACGGCAACCCCTCAGCGCCCCTACCATTGCTGCACGAGAGACATTCGCTAACGATATAGTGCACAGGATTGATGACGGCGATATGCATGTGGGCAGCATTTGGTTTACTGACGAAGCTTATTTTTACCTGGACGGCTTCGTCAATAAACAGAACTGGCGCATATGGGGAACCGAAAAGCCACATGTTGCAGTCCCATCGTCCCTGCGTCCTCAAAAAGTACTGGTCTGGGCCGCCATTTCTTCCAAAGGAATCATTGGCCCATTTTTCAGATCCGAAACGATTACTGCATCACGCTATCTGGACATTCTTCGTGAATTTGTGGCGGTACAACCTGCCTTAGATGACACTGCGAACACCTCGTGGTTTATGCAAGATGGTGCCCGGCCACATCGCACGGCCGACGTCTTTAATTTCCTGAATGAATATTTCGATGATCGTGTGATTGCTTTGGGCTATCCGAAACATAAAGGAGGCGGGGTGGATTGGCCTCCCTATTCGCCAGACATGAACCCCTGTGACTTCTTTCTGTGGGGACACTTGAAAGACCAGGTATACCGCCAGAATCCGGAAACAATCGAACAGCTGAAGCAGTACATCTCATCTGCATGTGAAACCATTCCGCCAGACACGTTGTCAAAGGTTTCGGGTTATTTCATTCAGAGACTACTCCATATTATTGCTACGCATGGTGGATATGTGGAAAATATCGTACTATAGAGTTTCCCAGACCGCAGCGCCATCTGTTGTTGACAATTGTAACTACTGTAATTTCAAATGTTTGTCTGCCTGAAAATGTACTGTTGTCCCAAGCATATTGCAACAAACGGTGTATTTCTATCGCTGCTCGTTTAGTTTGTATTGCCGTTTCAAATATACCGGTCATTTTTGAAGCAACCTGTACATATAGGCTTGAAATGGATGCCAATATGGCGCCTCACAACTCTGTACTGAAAGAAGACGGCGTGCGTGTGACGTAGGTGGCGTTGTGCCATCTCATTGGTCAACGCCCAGACGCATGCTCAGAATATCTGACTTGCCAGATATTTCTCAGCACGTTCGGTGCAGGCACGGTAGCTCAGCGTGTTCGGTCCGAGGGTTAGCTGTCCTCTGTAATAAAAAAAACTGAGTTAATCGATCAACAACGAATTTAAACGGATGTCTTAGGACGTCCGCCCCGAGCAGATGCAACGAACGAAAAAAAAACAGAAAAAAGAAAGACTACCGAACGTGCTATTCCACGCTGTGGAGTCAGAAACTCGGCACGCTCAACGCTCAACTTTCGGATGCACGGTCCGTGTGCCGACGGCTTAAGGCTTACTCAGGCACGCGGGGCTCTGTCTGAGCCGACCTTTAGTTCCCTAGCTGCTCGTGGGACCACAATGGACCCTTCGACCTCTACATTTCCCCCTACCAGTGGATTGGGTGGGCCACTGGTAGGAAAACACACCCCATCGAAAAAGCCACTTCGTGCTGCGAGTCCTCCAGCGCCTGGTGTTACTAGAGATTTTACAGACTGTCGTAACAGAGCACATGCTGATAACCAGAATGTGTTTTTGATTGTCAAAAGGAAGGATGGTCGCTTTGAGAGGGTTTCTCCCTTTTACATCCACAAGGGTCTTGAGGGAATTGCAGGAACACTGAAATCTGTGAAACGACTGCGCAATGGGACTCCGTTAGTTGAAACGTCTAGTTCCCGTCAAGTCACTTCTCTTAACAAAGCGCCGGCCGCTGTGGTCTAGCTGTTCTAGGCGCGCAGTCCGGAACCGCGCGACTGCTACGGTCGCAGGTTCAAATCCTGCCTCGGGCATTGATGTGTGTGATGTCCGTAGGTTAGTTAGGTTTAAGTAGTTCTAAGTTCTAGGGGACTGATGACCACAGGTGTTAAGTCCCATGGTGCTCAGAGCTATTTGAACCATCTTAGGAAAGCAACCTGTCTCGGAGAGTAAGCTATCGAGACCGAGCTCCACTCCACTTTGAACTATAGTAAGGGTGTTGTGACATGTAGGGACTTGGTGGATATCCCCAAGGACGAGTTGAAATCTGAGTGGGCTGACGAAGGTATTGTCGACGTGCAGCATATTATGAATCGAGTCGATGGGGACCTAGTCAAATCCGACTCGTTTATTCTCACGTTCAATTGCCCGAGACTCCAAGAGCATGTTAAAGCGGGTTTCTTACGCTTGCCAGTACGGTCTTATTTCCCCAACCCAATGCGCTGTTTTAAATGTCAGCGCTTTGGGCATACTACGTTGGGGTGCAATGGGATAGCCACTTGTGGTAAATGTGGTCAGCCAGCCCATGAAGGAGCTGATTGTTCATCGCCTGTGAAGTGCGTGAATTGCTCTGGGAGTTACCCTGTCTGGAGCCGGGTCTGCCCCATCTATCTCGAGGAACGGAAGATACAGGAGATCAAAACATCTAAGCGCATCCCCTATGGTGAGGCCAAGAAGCTCTTTAAGGCCATGCAGCCTCCTGTGTTTACAACATCTTTCGCTTCCGCTCTGCAGAAACCGGTGCAGTTGGTCACTGTTGCTACACAAACGTAGGTTGCTAGTGTCAGCACTAATACCTGCGTTTGCCAGTGCACTTGTGCTGGTGCGGTTGTTTTGAAACCTGCAGCTCTCCCCACAACGTCGGACAAGGCCGTGGTTGCTGACATTGGGTTACTTCCTGCCCCTCCCCATATGGCGCCTTCTGCCCAGGCGAGTAAAGCTCCAACTGTTGAGAAGGTTCTGCATTCTAAGCCCCCCAAGACGAAGACGCCGAAGGTGAAGGTTTTGCCACTTGAGGAGACTAGTCAGGGTCAGTCCAATGACAATGCCATAGTACTGTCTGACATCTCCCTTGGGTCGCCGTCGGAGCTGATGGACATTGATGTCGACTGTGTGCTGAGGCAGGGGAACCGCCGCTCGCCATCCGGCGGAAACTCCTCATGGTGCGACGGGTGTGTCAATTCCTTGCCTGTCCTACCTCCCCTGCGTACCCTACCGTTGCCCGACCGCCTATGGAACGTCTCTTTTCCAGTCGTCCCAGGGCAACGAGACCATCTGGGATTCGTGCCAAGCACTTGCTTGAGTCCTTTGGTGAGAAGCGTGTGGCACCCCAACTCCAGGGTTTCACCCGCCTGCCTCCCTGGTTGCTCCAGAGGCCTAGCGTCCTTTTAGACTTGTCAGAGTACCGGAGGAGCTGCATTCCTGCATTTGTTTTTACCTCCTTATTTTACGATATTTTAAACCAGCATCCCGACCATGTACCAGTATTTACGGATGGCTCTAAACAGGGGGACTCTGTTGGTTGTGCTGTTGTTTTCCCTGATCGAGTCGTCAAGTTACGGCTTCCTGCGGCGTTTACCATCTTTGATGCCGAGTTGTTTGCGATCTTGCGGGCATTGGAGTAGATGAGATGTGTTCCCAGTCTTAAGTTTCTCATCTGTTCTGACTCCCTGAGTGCCCTTCAAACCATGCAACACTTGTACCCAGCGGATACGGTCGTCCAGAACATCCATGATGCCCTACTCCACCTGCAACGGCAGGGGAAGGAGGTTTCTTTCTGCTGGGTGCCGGGGTACGTGGTTATTAGGGGAAACGAACTGGCGGATGTGGCTGCCAAAGATGCATGTTCCCTCCCTCACGTTGTTGAATGTGCCGTCCCCCTCCATGCTGTTACCTCCCTTTTGCCTTTTCGTGTTATGCATTAATGGGAAGAGGAGTGGTTGGCAGTCGGTGAAAATAAGCTGCGTCTGGTCAAGGCCAACCACGCGGCCATGGCGTACGTCCTACCAGTCATGCAGGCGGGATGAGGTTCTCCTCACTCGCCTTCGCATCGGGCACAGTCCCTTAACGCATGGTTTTTTACTCCGGCGGGAGGACCCCCCCAATCTGTAGTGCTTGTGGCGTCCAGATTACTGTCCACCACATTTTACTTGACTGTCCTTTATTCTCTGACCAGAGGGCGGTGATTTCCATGACACCGGATTTGCCCTCTATTTTGCAAGATGACGCAACGACTGTGGTTAAGGTGTTACGGTTTTGTGTCCTGTCCAATTTGTTGCCTCGGATTTTAGGGAGAGGATTTTAATGTGGTGCTTGGTGACTAGCTCACCCAGGTTTTAGGTAAGAGGTCCGCCAGTCACGATTTCTGTTCTCTTTTCCTTGTGTTTCCTTTCCTTTTTTAGTGCGTTTCTTTCCCTCTTGTTTTGCCTCTGTATGTGATGATTTGGAACTGCGTCAGGCCTGTGTCTTTTAGCCGTTCTCCTTGTTCGCTGTCCGTCTTCGTCCCTTCACCGCATGTGTTCCTGTTTCTATGCGTTTGAGCGCTGATGACCACGCTGTTTAGAGCCCGAAAACCTTAAACCACACACACACACACACACACACACACACACACACACACACACACACACACTAATTGGTGGTGGTTGCATAATGGTCTGGGCTGACCATTTGCAACGATGGAATTATTATGGATGAAAATGAGCCATGTCACAGGGCCACAATTCTTCACTATTTGTTTGAACAAGATTTTGGACAATTCTAGCGTCCGGAAAAATCGCATCTAACATTTATGGGACACAATAGAGAGGTCTGTTGGCTCACAAAATCCTGCACTGTTAACACTTCCGCAATTGTGGACGGCTATAGAGACAGCATGGCATAATGTTCCTGCAGGGGACTTAGAGCGACTTGTTGAGTCCACACCACATCGAGTTGTTGCAATAGGTGTGGCAAAAGGAGGTCCGACGCAATATTAGGTTGTATCCCGTGATTTTTGTCAGATCAGTCTAGAGTTAATAGTCCAATTTTTATTTCCATATAACCCAAATGGTACTTCCATAAACTTATAAAATATAAGCATTGTGTCTTTTCGTACTTACCCGCTCTGCGTTCTTTTGGTGGTGCCATATATCATACTGAACGTCTCAGTATTTTCTTCAGTATCCATTTCCCCGAGATTTGTCACAGCCCGAGAATCTGGAGATTTTAATTTGTTCTGTAGCTTTGTTTTTCTGATACGAATTACCATCTTACAGATTGTAAACCTTGGAATGCCGTGGACTTTGTTTTATTTGTCGGTACGGTCAAGTTATTTTATACAGCTCATATAGCGTTCGTTATAAGTTAACTTCATTATCTGCGCCGCGGGGGATTAGCCGAGCGGTCTGGGGCGCTGCAGTCATAGGCTGTGCGGCTGGTCCCGGCGGAGGTTCGAGTCTTCCCTGTGTGTGTGTGTGTGTTTGTCCTTAGGATCATTTAGGTTAAGTAGTGTGTAACCTTAGGGACTGATGACCTTAGCAGTTAAGTCCCATAAGATTTCACACACATTTGAACATTTTTGAACATTATATGCAACTGAAATCTGGTCGTCAGCAGACATATGTGTTTTAAGGTATTCAGACATATTTACTATGGCTTGACCTCTGTTGGAGACACTTTCGGTGAAGTATCTGTAGAGGAATGGATGCCCAGTCTTTCCCAAGAACCGAAACCAGAGAAGGGCAGTATGCTGGACGCTGCAGTATGGAGAGAAGCAGACCTTCTGTCTCGTTCGACAGTTGTTCCACCGAGTTCAGGACGGGACTCTGGGAGAGCCAGTCCTTGTCGGGAACGTATTTGTCCACAAACATCCTCGCAGATGTTGCTTTATGACAGGATGCATTTTCATGCTGAAACAATCAATGATCACCTCCAAACTGTACTTCTACTGTACATAGTATACAGCTCTGCTAAATTTGTTCATATCCTTCTGAATTTATTTCATGAAGCGCAATAAGGGGATCTCAGCCTCAACAATAAAAGGCACCCCCATGCCGTAACATCGCACTGTCAGAAAGTCATTGTTGGCACTACATTTGAAGACAGATAACTTTCTCCAGGCATTCGCCAGAGCCAAGGCCTTCCACTGGACTGCAACAGAGTACAGAGTGATTCGTGGCTCCAAATCAGTCATTCACTGTCCAGTGCGGAAGCTCTTTCTAGCACCTCGAGTGTAGCTTGGCACTGTCTTCAGAAATACGTGATTTATGAGGAGCTGCCAGACCATAATGCCCACACTATTTATTCCTGAACACACTCATTCTGCTTGCTGGAGTGCTGGTAGCACGTAGGAACTCACGAGAGATTCTCTCCACTGATTTCAACCGATTTTTAGAATCACCATCGGCATGCCTCGACGGTCCACATCCGTCAATACATGAGATCTGCTTCGTCATGGTTCAGCTGTGGTTCTACCTATGCCTTTCTACTACACAATCGCAAGAGTAACCAGTCGAACTGAGCCACTTCAGAAGAGCTGAAATGTCTCTGATGGCACCCAGTGGCTCTTTCACGTTTGAAGTCTCTTAACTCTCCTGACCGACTCGATCTGGTGTTGCTGCTTCCATGCTGAAAACACACTGAACTCTCAGCCTCTTTTTCCTGTGGTGAATCCGCCTCTCGTGACATCTGGTGGTCAGTTCCGATGCCTGTGATCAGATAGCGTACAGTGGTCAGCACTAGCAGACGTAGTGGGCTTGAGATCTACCTTTTTTTTTTTGTCATCAGTCTACTGACTGGTTTGATGCGGCCCGACACGAATTCCTTTCCTGTGCTAACCTCTTCATCTCAGAGTAGCAAGAGTAGCACTTGCAACCTACGTCCTCAATTATTTGCTTGACGTATTCCAATCTCTGTTTTCCTCTACAGTTTTTGCCCTCTACAGCTCCCTCTAGTACCATGGAAGTCATTCCCTCATGTCTTAGCAGATGTCCTATCATCCTGTCCTTCTCCTTATCAGTGTTTTCCACATATTCCTTTCCTCTCCGATTCTGCGTAGAACCTCCTCATTCCTTACCTTATCATTCCACCTAATTTTCAACATTCGTCTATAGCACCACATCTCAAATGCTTCGATTCTCTTCCGTTCCGGTTTTCCCACAGTCCATGTTTCACTACCATACAATGCTGTACTCCAGACGTACATCCTCAGAAATTTCTTCCTCAAATTAAGGCCGGTATTTGATAGACTTCTCTTGGTCAGAAATGCCTTTTTTTGCCATAGCGAGTCTGCTTTTGATGTCTTCCTTGCTCCGTCCGTCATTGGTTATTTTACTGCCTAGGTAGCAGAATCCTTAACTTCATTGACTTCGTGACCATCAATCCTGATGTTTAGTTTCTCGCTGTTCTCATTTCTACTACTTCTCATTACCTTCGTCTTTCTCCGATTTACTCTCAAACCATACTGTGTACTCATTAGACTGTTCATTCCGTTCAGCAGATCATTTAATTCTTCTTCGCTTTCACTCAGGATAGCGATGTCATCAGCGAATCGTATCATTGATATCCTTTCACCTTGTATTTTAATTCCATTCCTGAACCTTTCTTTTATTTCCATCATTGCTTCCTCGATGTACAGATTGAAGAGTAGGGGCGAAAGGCTACAGCCTTGTCTTACACCCTTCTTAATACGAGCACTTCGTTCTTGATCGTCCACTCTTATTATTCCCTCTTGGTTGTTGTACATATTGTATATGACCCGTCTCTCCCTATAGCTTACCCCTACTTTTTTCAGTATCTCGAACAGCTTGCAACATTTTATATTGTCGAACGCTTTTTCCAGGTCGACAAATCCTATGAACGTGTCTTGATTTTTCTTTAGCCTTGCTTCCATTATTAGCCGTAACGTCAGAATTGCCTCTCTCGTTCCTTTACTTTTCCTAAAGCCAAACTGATCGTCACCTAGCGCATTCTCAATTTTCTTTCCCATTCTTCTGTGTATTATTCTTGTAAGCAGCTTCGATGTATGAGCTGTTAAGCTGATTGTGCGATAATTCTTTCACTTGTCAGCTCTTGCCACCTTCGGAATTGTGTGGAGATGCTTTTCTGAAAGTCAGATGGTATGTCGCCAGACTCATATATTCTACACACCAACGTGAATAGTCGTTTTGTTGCCACTTCCCCTAATGATTTTACAAATTCTGATGGAATGTTATCTATCCCTTCAGCCTCATTTGACCGTAAGTCCTCAAAAGCTCTTTTAAATTCCGATTCTAATACTGGATCCCATATCTCTTCCAAATCGACTCCTGTTTCTTCTTCTATCACATCAGACAAATCTTCACCCTCATAGAGGCTTTCAATGTATTCTTTCCACCTATCTGCTCTCTCCTCTGCATTTAACAGTGGAATTCCCGTTGCACTCTTAATGTTACCACCGTTGCTTTTAATGTCACCAAAGGTTGTTTTGACTTTCCTGTGTGCTGAGTCTGTCCTTCCGACAATCATATCTTTTTCTATGTCTTCACATTTTTCCTGGAGCCATTTCGTCTTAGCTTCCCTGCACTTCCTATTTATTTCATTCCTCAGCGACTTGTATATCTGTATTCCTGATTTTCCCGGAACATGTTTGTACTTCCTCCGTTCATCAATCAACTGAAGTATTTCTTCTGTTACCCATGGTTTCTTCGCAGCTACCTTCTTTGTACCTATGTTTTCCTTCCCAACTTCTGTGATGGCCCTTTTTAGAGATGCCCATTCCTCTTCAACTGTACTGCCTACTGCTATATTCCTTATTGCTGTATCTATAGAGTTAGAGAACTTCAAACGTATCTTCTCATTCCTTAGAACTTCCGTATCCCACTTCTTATCATATTGATTCTTCCTGACTAATGTCTTGAACTTTAGCCTACTCTTCATCACTGCTATATTGTTATCTGAGTCTATATCTGGTCCTGGGTACGCCTTACAATGCAATATCTGATTTCGGAATTTCTGTCTGACCATAATGTAATCTAATTGAAATCTTCCCGTATCTCCCGGTCTTTTCCAAGTATACCTCCTCCTCTTGTGTTTCTTGAACAGGGTATTCGCTATTACTATCTGAAACTTGTTACAGAACTCAATTAGTCTTTCTCCTCTTTCATTCCTTGTCCCAAGCCCATATTCTCCTGTAACCTTTTCTTCTACTCCTTCCCCTACAACTGCATTCCAGTCGCCCATGACTATTAGATTTCCGTCCCCCTTTACATACTGCATTACCCTTTCAATATCCTCATACACTTTCTCTATCTGTTCATCTACCTATGTTTATTCCAAATGGCAATAATACGAGTCCCCAATAATAACCTAGAATTCCAAATCCACAACTCCTGTGGATATACTTATCTTTTAGTCGTTGGTTGTCCAAGGTTCCAGGTCCACGGAACTGTTTTTGTTTAACACGATTTTAAAATATAAACAGCAAACAAAAAGTTAAATAATGTATTTTTCTTACCGTTCAGTATCAAAAACAAAGACATCTAGGTCATGGCTCAGGCATGTTGCCACTATACTATTTAATAAAACAGAAAAAAACGGTGTCACTGGCATTACCAGCATAGTACTCTCCAAAAGTGCCCAATCACTGACCGTTTCCGGTTGAGGCGGCTGCCTCCATTCTAATGGCTTTTGAAGTCGTTCACAACCCGCCAAAAATTCATTACGTCCGAATTACAAGGTATCTTATGAATCAAACAAAGTTACAAACAATTTTAAGTTTTGCTCATAGATAGTTCAATGCATCCAAATAAGATTCCAAGTCCCTCATAAATTTCCGGTTCTGATGGCATGAAACAGTGTTTGCAAAAATCGTTTAAACTGAGTTGAAAGGGGTCCCGAAGGGCTAAATCCAAAACTAAAATATGAGAAAAAATTCTAAAAGAAGAAAAAACGGAATGTTATGTAATGTTAACCGGGGACCTAGAAACGACGGAGAGGCTCCGTCCCCGCCGCAGCCTCAGTGGTTCACAACCCCACGACGACTACCGTAGTCCACTTCACCCCTCCGCCGCCCACACCGAACCCAGGGTTATTAGGCGGTTCGGCCCCCGGTAGACCCCTCAGGAAACGTCTCACACCAGACAAGTGTAACCCCTATGTTTGCGTGGTAGAATAATGGTGGTGTACGCGTACGTGGAGAACTTGTGTGCGCAGCAATCGCCGACATATTGTAGCTGAGGAGGAACAAGGGGAACCAGAACGCATTCGCCGAGGCAGATGGAAAACCGCCTAAATACCACCAACAGACTGGCCAGCTCACCGGACCTCGACACTAATCCGCCGGGCGGATTCGTGCCGGGGACCGGCAACAGAATGTTTCTGTGATGTATGTCAAACTATTCATTTCGTTCAGAAGATTAAGTAAATAAAGCTGCCATCAGTCCGAAGATTCTTTGGAACACTGCAGTGCTTTACTAGACTTAGTCCTGTTTGAGATGGTATGTCGTTGCCGTCTTCCAACATTTGAGCTGACTCACTAGTCAATTACAGTATGGAGACCTGCAGTTTTGCTCAACTCGGCATTTTTCACACCAGCAAATATTGCGAAACGTGAAAGATGTGATGAGCAACAGGTAATATCTTAGGACACACCGGTGACAGAACCTGAGGCATTTGGATTTGTAGTCTGGCATCTTACCACAGAGCCACCTAGCAGAAACGTCACGAACTTGAAACTGGATCTTGTCTAGGCAAAGTATTACGAGAGTAATGGACGTTTTAATTAATTAGTTGTAATTAAAAGATATTTTAAAGTACGAGCACTGTTGTACCGAGCTATTTCACTGCATCTCACTTCCTTTATTGTTTTTATAGTGAGCAATAATAAATAAACATTATTCAAAGCTTTTGTTCGTTATTTTTTAAACTTAGGATCAAGTCAACCGAAAAATGGATCCATGGAGCTGTAGTCCTGGACAATTAACGACCAGAAAATATATTTCCACAGCAATTGTGGATTTAGGATCGATGTGGTTTGATCTCATACGCCAACTGAAATACCTCCGTTACTTGAAAAAATGCTTTTATAAAGAACTGTCGATATAAAGGTAAGCAGTGCTGCCATAACAAGCTTTCAGAAGTTCTTGGAAGCCACCCCCACAAACTCATTACGTCACTATGTATAAGACTTGATTCTTACTTGCAATACGTGGTAGTGAGGGAAACGAAATACGAAAACTGAAACCACACGAAAAAATGACAGAATAAGTACAGACACAAAGACGAGGAATGATACAGTCACGGTCAAGGTAACAGCGATACAATGTTGTGAAATTTTATAAATACCACAACAGCCTCCTATCGCAAATATTTGTTTAGTTAGTAACCAGTTTCTGTCATTATGATCATCTTCAGATTAATCTAAAAACAGGAAAAGTGAAAATTTACGAAAAAATGTCAGCTTTTACACGCAGTTTCGCATCAGAGGTTGTTGTGAGGTTCAGAGGGAGCTTTAGGCAACAGTTGGCTGGAACAGGGAAAGGAATACAGTGGATGACGAATAGATAGCTTTGATAAATGAAACAGTGAAGGCAGCACAGGCGTAGTAGAAGTCCTTTGGTAACACAGTAGTCATTGAATTTAACGGACGGAAGGATAAAATATTTAAAAAAGCGGCAAATGAAGCAGGTGAAAGGGAATACAATCGTTTAAATACTAGATTGACAGGAGTACAAAATGGCAAGGTAGGAATGGCTAAACGTCAAATGTATCACTACTGGAAGGGTAGATACCACCTACAGGAAAATTAAAGAGGCCTTTGGAGAAAAGAGAAGCAGCTAGCTGCATCAATATCAAGAGCCCAGATGGAAAACCAGTCCTAAGCAAAGAAGGGACAGCTGAAAGGTGGAAGGAGAATATAGAGGGGCAATGAGGATAAACTTGAAGAAATACAGGAAGGAAGAGGACGTAGATGCACATGAGATGGGACATATTATACGACGAGAAGAGAGCAGTGAGAGATCAAAGTCGAATCAAGGACCCAGGAGTACACATTCAGTCAAAACTGGTGACAGCCACAGGAGAGGCAGCCATGAAAAAACTCTTATATCTAGTGCACAAGAAGTATGAGACAGGTAAAATAGCCGGCCGGTGTGGCCGTGCGGTTATAGGCGCTTCAGTCTGGAACCGCGTGACTGCTACGGTTGCAGGTTCGAATCCTGCCTCGGGCATGGATGTGTGTGGTGTCCTTAGGTTAGTTAGGTTTAATTAATTCTAAGTTCTAGGCGACTGATGACCTCAGACGTTAAGTCGCATAGTGCTCAGAGCCATTCGAACCATTTGTACAGGTAAAATATCCTGAGACTTCACGAAGAATAACAATTTCAGTTCCAAAGGAAGCAGGTGCTGACAGGAGTGAACATTTCTGAACAATTAGTTTAATAAGTCACGGTTGCAAAATACTAACTCGAATTCCTTACAGAAAAAAGGAAAAACTGGTAGAAGCCGAGTTGGCGGACGACCAGTTTGAATACCAGAGAAATGTAGGAACACCCGTGCCATGCTATCCCTTCGACTTCTCTTCGAGTGTGCGTTAAGGAAAGAAAAATTTACGTTTACAGAATTTTTGGACTTAGAGAAAGCTTTTGCAATTTTGACTTGAATATTCTCTTTGAAATTCTGAACGTAGCATGGTAAAATACAAGGAACAAAAGAATATTCATAATTTTTATGATACCAGAGTGCAGAGTCGAGGAGCACGAAAGGGAATCAGTGATTGAGAAGGGAGTGAGACAGTGTTGTAGCCCATTCCCGACATTATCCATCTGTACACTGAGCAGGCTGTTAAGAAAACCAAAGAAAATTTAGAGTAAGAATTTAAATAGTTCAGGGAGAAGAAATCAAAAGTTATGAGGCTTGCCGATGACGTAATTCTGTCAGAGAAGTCAAAGAAATTGGAAGAGCAATCGAAAGGAATAGACAGTGTCTTGAAAGGAGGATTAAGATGAACGTCAACAAGAGCAAAACAAGGAGAATAGAACATTAAATTAAGCAATGCTGAGGGAATCAGATTGGGAAACGAGAATCTGAATGTTGTTAGGAAACCTTTTCTGTAGGTATTTGTGTGGAGTGTGGTCATGTATGCAAATAGAACATAGACGATAAACAAGTATAGACAAGAAGAGGATACAAGCCTTTTTAATGTGGTACTACAGAATAGTGCTGTAGAAGGGTAGATCACGTAATTAATGAGGTGGTACTGAACAGAACTGAGGAGAAAAGAAATTAGTAGCACAACCTGGCTAGAAAGAGCGATCGGTTGTTAGGACACATTCTGTAGGGATCACCAGTTTAGTATTGGAGGGAAGTTGGATAGAATGGGGGAGAATTAAAATCGTAGAGAGCGACTAAGAGATGATTACAGTTACCATATTCAGACCACGAAAACAACACATCGTTATATATATAGTGTGGAAGGTTAAGAAACGTACCTGTCTTAATGAAGTTAACAGAGTAAACGAATGAAATATATAGCTCTAACCGCCATCCTCACATAGAGTAAAAGTAAAAAAAAATCGATATGGAAAGGGACAGATAATTTCGAACATTTAGCCATTTACGGTATGCCTTAACCAGAGTGACATGTGAACAATTTATGTCATAACAGTTTCGGAAGTGCTTCCACCCTTGACCCGGAAGCCAATGATCAGTCATTCCTCTGGCAAAGAATTGTGTCAAGTTAAACAAATCTTTTTATTCATTCGTATAATAAAGTGAACTAATACATCGTATATTGTAGCTCAGATGAACAATCGCCCAGAACACCAAAGATTCCATTGTTATGACGGGCAATCGTAGTTTCGTCTGTTCATAACACGGGCAGTCTAGATATGAACAGGCGGGATAGGACGCATACCCTGCACTTGTCGTTTTCATCTCCGAGGATAGTCTTTTGTCTGACAGAAACTGGAAGTTTTAATCAAGTGACACGCAGCTGCTACGCCAAATAACGGTTCTTCAAAGACTTTTCAAGGTCAAAAAACCAGTGCCTCCGTAAAAGAAAGTGGCCTAAGTTTGATACCAGTAGACTTGTTCAGCGAGGAATGCCACCACTGTTTATCGTACTCTGCATCTTATATGCTTCTTCCGCCACGTACTGTTTTGCTTCTAAGATAGCAGAAGTCACTCACTTCGTTTACTTTGAAGTGCTTATTGGACACTAACATGATATCCCCACTTCTTTAAGGTACCGCATCACAGCTTGTTTGAAGAGGTAACGGCGAGCATTACGTTGTGGTCTACATTGTGGATAGCAGGACATATTAGTAAGTCCATCAGTAGCACATGAGTCTTGTATCATCGCTGTTGGAAACCTGTCAATACAAGACGATGAAACACACACACACACACACACCCACACACACACGGAGAGAAGAGACAGAGGTGGATATGGAGAAACGTAGTAGGAGATAATAATTCAGAGAGAGAGAGAGAGAATTGAGTGAGGAGACGAGTGGCGAAGAGTGAGAATTAGATGAATTCGGGACAACTTCTGGAGCAGCGATAGCAGCGGCGGCGGTTGGAATTGCTGTAGCCAGATTAATGGGTTAGGCTGGGGGTGGGGAATGGGGGTGGGGCGGGGGGTGGGAAGAGACAATGGCTGGACGGGCTATTGGCTGCGCGCTATTAGGCATGCGGCGCGGCTCATCGCTGCCTCGCTTCTTCCTTTTTCTGTTTTTTACTTCCGTCCTCCTTCCTCTTCGCCTCCTCCTCAGACGCGACCTCCATCGGCCGGTGTCTCTGGCGGCGACCAATCGTGTGGCGGCCGGCAGAGCGCGCTTATTTCCGCCGGCTTCACGCTGCTCCGCCCACCGACGCACTCAGGTCCGTGCGTGCGTGCGTGTGTTGTGTGAGTAGACACACAGAGCACGCGATCACGCACTACGTTCAGGGCAGTCGTGGAGTTCTGCTCGACGGCGACGTGCGGGTGATTTCAGAGGCCGCTGAGTGCTGCTTATTACAGTACTGTACTTGCCTCGGATGCCGGCTGAAGACACAAACAACGATCGCCGTCGCGTTATTCCTTGCAGAGCTCGTCTTACGCCGTGTGTAATGCAGTGTGTTCGTACCGAGAGCTCGATGTAGGGAATTACTGAGGCTAGCATTTGGTTAACGAGTCATCTCCGTCAACAACGTGCTGGGCCTGGTCGTCTAGCGTGTTGGAAACCGAGAGGCCGTCAGATATAATTACGGTCGGACCACGCAATTTTTCAGTCTGCCTTTAATTCACCTTTCAACGACGTGAGAAGTCATCAGGAGCCATTCGTAGTTTACACTTCATGTTAAAATGTAGGTCCGTTTTCCCCAGTTGGATAACTGATGTGGGTTTCGGACATGGAAACCGCCGAAGACAAGGTTCAAAAATGTTTCAAATGATTCTTAGCACTATGGGACTTAACTTCTGAGGTCATCAGTCCCGTAGAACTTAGAACTACTTAAACCTAACTAACCTAAGGACACCACACACACCCATGCCCGAGGCAGGATTCGAGCCTGCGACCGTAGCGGTCGCGCGGTTCCAGACTGTAGCGCCTAGAACCACTCGGCCACATCGGCCGCCCGAAGACAAGGGATCGCTCTTATACGTAGCTGATTTGGCAGACAGAGTGGGCAGCAACTTGCGGCTGTTCGCTGCTTATACGTTGGTGCACGGGTAGGTGTCGTACCTGAGTGTCTGTAGGGGCGTACAAGATGACTTAGACAGAATTTCTAGTTGGTATGATGAATGGCAACTTATTTTAAATGTAGGAAAGGGTAAGTTAATGCAGACGAACAGGAAAAACAGTCTACCAACTTTCTAAACCACTATTATTGGTGTGCTACTTGACACAGTCACGTCGGTTAAATATCTTGGCGTAACGTTGCAAAGCGATATGCAAAATGGAACAGCCACGTAAGGGCGGTAGTAATGAAGGGGAATGGTAGACTTCGGTTTACTGGGAGAATTTTTGGAAAGTGTAGCTGACCAGCAAAGGAGAATGCGTATAGAACGTAAGTGCGACACATTCTTGAGCACTAACCGAGTGTTTAGGATCCCCACCAAGTCAGATTAAAGGAAGACATTGAAGGAATTCAGAGGTGTGCTGCTAGATTTGTTACTGGGACGTACCAAAAGTTATTCTCAACTAAGGAGCACGAGATTCAGCTATTTGGATTGTTTGCCCAATAGTTGTACATCCTCTGGTTGCATTGTTGCTTCCTCTTTCTCGTCCAGAGGTCACATGTATTCGTTATCGCTTGTTTGTCCTCGTACCTCATTTGCTTGAGCAATCTCCTGAGAGGCGTCCCACCGATTAAGTATCTTTCTGTACCTCCTAGTTTCCGCACATCTTTCAACACTTCCATCGACTATGATAAACTAGTCTTCCTCTTTTGCCAGTAAGCGAGAAGCTGACTGGTCAACAGGCTGGAATGCTTCTGTAGACATGTCCGTACAAGACGAGACGTTTCTTCCAACAATGTACGTGATTTGTTCACCGTATTTGTACAGCTTCTGGTTTGGTCATCTCTCTATTCGTTTCCTTCCTTAACTGGTCCCACTATCTTTCTCATTGTCTTTCTCTTTTAGATTTCAAGCCTGTCTCTAAGAGTCTCCCTGTTGAATGCTAGACACACTGAAGCATAGTGCTTTATTTTTTTTGCGGAACGGGAGAGACACATTTTGTTTTAGGTGCTTCTGGTCAATCGGTACGGAAGTTACAGCTTGTTTGCTCTACTTGACAAGGCTGTTCTTCCGGAAAGATTGCGTTCCAATCTTTCTCCCACTTATTTACTCCTGCTGATTTTCTTGAGGTCAACCTGCACCAGGTTCAGTGTTCAAGGAGAATCAATGACGCTCGTGATCTATTTTTACAAGCGACACATTTAGTCTCCCTTTGCTGCTTGTTGTCTGAAAACCTTAAACTGATTAACTGGAGTTTCTATTGAATGAGACAGAAGTACCAAGACGTCGGGATAAGCCAGGAAATAAACGTTGAGCACATTTTGCTTCTGCTGTAGAGAGATACCATTTGGATGTCCCCGACTGTGACTAATTCCTTTCCCGATTAGTTACATTATCATTACTGTTATGAATTTTTATACAGCCTAATAAAAATTGTCCACATTTGTTAGAAAAGTCTTAGTTAACAACAACTTATACTTTCGTTATAGGTATCTTTTTGAAAGCTGTATATAGGGAGAATGATAAACAAACTTTCACACATGATTAATTCGATATGTAAACAGAATAATGGAAACCTTCACACATTTCTTGTAATATTGTTTGGTCGTCTACAAAGCATACATCCTAGGTCAGTACCTAATTTCAGTTTTTTTTCTTTTTTATCGTTTCTTTTGACGTTTGCATTAATATCTGCATACACACTTTCAACAAGATTGAGGTAAGGTTACGATCCTGTCACAGAAGCTATGGCCTAATCTGTACTAACAAAGCTTGTCTCGATTTTCACCCTAATCACACTGTGTAACATTACATGACTTTGGAAGTACTGCGCCCTTTTAGCATTTGCGCATAGTTCTACCTATGAATGTCGCCAGTGCTATCTAGTCATCTATAAAGACAATACGTGTTTCTAAATTATACATATACCGCCTTTCTACAACTTCTCGCAGGACTAAAATATCTTCCATACATTAAATGTTCCACCTTTTTGAATCTCAGTACATGCAGGTTAAAACATAAAAACAACGGTTGAAAATGCTTTTCCCAAAATGGCCTGTTGTATGGAGGTAGCATTTCAGTGCCAAAAGATGAAAATAATCATTTTTCTTCCATCCGTTCTTTTCTGTCTCGTTGCTGCGACTCATAATATTTTTGACGAAGGTTATGCCGGTGTACTTCTTGGTTCGTAAATAAAAGGGGAAATGTAACTTCTATATTTTTCCTGTAACTCTCTACTTATTTGCAATTTCTTTGTTTCAACTAACTTTAAACAAAATTTATTGGCTGTCGTAACTATGATGTATATGTAATGTTCGGAAATATTGGCAAGTAATAGGTTACACATTGGAATCCTATGTTACATGCATCGGATTTCCTTTTTCTTCAAACGATTTTGCAACTACATGTATATACTGCGAACCACTGCGAAGTGCATGGCAGAGGGTGCTTCCCATTCTACTACATGCTACCGTTCCATTCGCGTATGGAGTGCAGAAGAATGATTTTGCTCAATGTAATAGCCGCTTAGCTTGCATATGATACATGATGCGGTTACTTTCAGATACTTATGAACTTATACAATTGCTAGTAAGTCTCTTACAGAATTATGATAAAAGCGTCAACTGTCCTTATTAATTTATTTAATGCAGCCAAGAAGTTTTTAAAGGGCTACAATCTTTTTGTGTATGTCAGTCAGAAACTTCAGATTAACCTGAAATTAGGTTAGAGAAAAACTCTGAATCGCCCTGTAAAGCAAATATACAGGAGATGGTTCATGAAAAGAACCACCATGATGTTAGATGATACAGTTTATTAGAATTCGAAATACACATTCGAAATGCTCGAAATACTGAGCACAGTTCGCTCTGGGATTGAAGGCCGATATGGGCACTAGCTGTCGAGGTGAACAACGTAACAAGCATTCTCAAAGGTTAATAAGAGAACAACGAACAAATCTATAGATACTGTAGTAATACATGGTGTGCTCCTAGGATGTGTAAAAGAACAGTTTGCTGTTAATTAATTACTCAGTCAGTATTTAGGGTTCCACCTCGATCTTCTCGTAATAATGCAGTTATCTATGAGGAAAATCTATACACTAAAAATATAATAGACCTCAACAAAAAAAATTATGCTGACGGAAAGATCTCGTAATAATGTAGTTATCTAAGACGAAAATCTATACGGTAAAAATATAGTAGATCTCAACAACAAAAAATTATGCTGACGGAAAGATCGGCAATACCACAGAGATACGTGAAGTTGTGCCCTTCACGAAAGCTACAAGCGCGGTAGCCTTTGAGGACAGTACTAATGAGTCACAAACGGAGTCGGCCATCTTTGTGAAAAGCAGTGTGTGAAAACATGAAGTGTAACAACTACAATTAAAGCTAATGAAAGGCAACTAATAATTGGGAGGGCACTCTGAAAACTGCAGTTGCATTCTGACAACTAGTACGACCAATACTATAATTCTGCTCATGTGTGTGGGACTCCTTTGAGGCTGGACTAACGGAGAGCATTGTTTATTATTAAAAGGCCAAAAGGGCAGGAAGTTTCTAACCTGCTGGCTTCCCAGAGCAACAAAAATATAATTTTAACTAGAATTTCCTATAATTATTGCTCAGATTTAAAAGTAAAAGTGCTATCGTAATCTAGTCATTAAGAAGCATAATCTTTCGTTAAAGAATTAGCACGATGAGTCATGTTCGAAACTGTGCATATGCCTTGAGGTAGCGTAACCCACGACGCGGAAATTATCCGGATTTGTTTCATGCAGTATTTGAGAATGAGAGAACTTGGTGAATATAAGCAAACTTAACACGTACTTTCAAATCTTTCCGAAACCTTTTCCCCCTGACACCCGCCACAAAATAATGAAAGGAAAAAACTGAATAGCCGGCCGCGGTGGTCTCGCGGTTCTAGGCGCTCAGTCCGGAACCGCGCGACTGCTACGGTCGCAGGTTCGATCCTGACTCGGGCATGGATGTGTGTGATGTCCTTAGGTTAGTTAGGTTTAAGCAGTTCGAAGTTCTAGGGGACTGATGACCACAGATGTTAAGCCCCATAGTGCTCAGAGCCATTTGAGACCAAAACTGAATAACAATAAAGTTGTGGTTTTGACTTTTTCATTGAGCTACGGGTGAACAGTCTGAAACTAATAAAACCAACATCATTATGGTTTTGCGGCTTTGATCATAAAAGTTTTACGTCCTTAACGTTAATATTTAACACATTTGTAATCAGACATTTGAATATGTTTTATACATGGAGGTTCGTTTCTTTAAAGAACTGGGTGTGGGAAATTACTAGTATAAAAACAAATCCAGGGTAAATGGTCGCAGATTGTTTTGACTGTCGAGAGAGTGTAACAGGAATGTCGAAAAACGATTAAGACTCGCGGAGAAAGACTGCCTACATCTCACGAGAACCTGCTTAGCGAACGTCAGGATCCATCTTTCAGGGCACGAACGATGTATTTACCTAATCCCCTTCCCTCTCTACCCCGTAGAAATTGCACAGATGAAATCGGAAAAATAGCAACTCCCAGAGAGACAAACAAGCAGTCGGATTGCCCACGCTCCATCCGGCAAAGGAACGATAAGAAACCTCAATAAGTGGTATAATAGAAAGTATCTTCCAACACTCACTTCACAGTTGCTTCCAAAGTGAAGTATAGACTTAGATGTGCAATACGTAGTTCAGACGATAAGTAAGGTTGAATCCAATGAGCCATTTACGCATTTCTTGCCCGTTATGCCTGAGTCTCCACAGAATGCCTCTGTCTTCACCGTTCAGCATGATTCATTGAACACCAAGCTGCCTCAGTATACTAGCAGCGAGCCCGTTGGTCGCTGAGATTACAGCTGTTAGTTCTGAAGTCAGGATATGTGCCATTGTAAGGTGGCTATAATTTCGCATCTTACAAGCACCCATCCACATACTTTGCCGTGATCTACAAACACAATTACGTGTCATGTGATAGGCTGCATTTGGTATATATGAATGTATTAAGGAGACTGGCATTGTCACATACGCCTTGTAATTAATTGTTAACGCTTATTGAATGAAAGGTGACGGAGTGTCTTTAGTATCAGAACGGCGTAATGAATGATTGGCTGTACTAGTAGAGATTGGAACGACAGTGGAAATGAAACGGGAGGCGGAACTCAAGCCCTGGGTAGAAGGCCCACACAGGTTTGGTGGCTCAGCTCCACACACGAAGCGCCATGACGGACAGTCCGGACATCTGAGCGCGAAGACACAATACAGGGGCGACCGGCCGCTATCGGCCCCTATTGTAGTAGGGCCGGAAGGATAGCCGAATAATACTTCCAAACTCTCTGCAGATCTTGAACGCAGGCGAGAGGAACGAAGAAGCGGCACCTCAGAAACCACGCAGGCTGGGTTATTTCCACGGAGTTTTACTCAGAAGCGTACCATTGTGCGAGTATAGGTTTTTCCTCGCAAACTTCCCGCGCTGGACGACTAAAGACTAAAATATGGTTGGTCAGCGTTCGGAAGAATCTGTAGAGAGGGAGAATATTCAATGGTTTCGGGAATATGATTCGTTTTCGGAATTACGATGGTGAGGAGCCGAACCTTGGTGGGAGGCCAGCGGTGGAGAGACAAGGTCTTCCGTTGTGAGCGCCCGTGTGTGACGGTCACTCGACATCAGTTTTTGTTGGTACAGACGGACTTGCTGTCTTTGCTCTCAGGCCTCAAGTCGAGTTTATAGTTAGAACAGTTAGGCACTGTACTGTTGCGAACCTATACGATTGTGGACTTCACCTCTGGGTTGGAAGTTGTCATTGAGTACGCAGCGTTCAGTAATTGAGAGCACTTCCTCTGCCTATACTTAACGTTGAGACGTTATCTAAACGCCGTCCTCCTGATTGGGAGTTCGCGTTTCTAGTCTGTAGAACACACAGAGGAGTAGACAGTATTAGAATATATTAGTCAGAGGACAGCTTTCTGCCGTCCTAGTGTTTGAAAGAGTCTATTTGTGGCTGGAGTTTTTCCATAGTCACTTCGACGCATCGGACGCAATACATACGGTGATATCGCAAACTGCTTCGGCTTATTAGGGCTATAAAAGCTAAACAACTGTGATTACGTTAGTTTATTTCCACTGAGGTTCAACACAACCGTAGATCATCTTTGAAAGTAGTGTCTTCTAGTGTTTGGTACGTAGATGAAGTCAGTCATTTCGCGTTATTGATATTAGACCGTGCAGTATTAATAAGGGGCAGAGTTGGGCAATTGATTGGCGGTTTTACTTAGGAAATGTAAACTTTGTAATATAAAGTTTTTTTAAATCTACATTAAATATATAAGCAAGAACAATGTTTATCATTTAGTAGGATTAGTTGCCTTTATCATTCATTTATCTTTAGATTGTAATTTACAGAACTAAGAGATCCTAAGATCTACATCAGGGGGTAGTCAGGCAGGGCCAAATTACTTTAGCGTTTATTATCTCCGTTGCGCACATTCATTTTACACCCGCCTGGAGTAGCATCTTGGACCGTATCTCGTGTCCGGACAAGTTTGGTGTCTCGCTGTTACGTCACAACTAATATACAACACTTCTTCATGTTATCCTGTCTAGTGCGGCAACCCAACAAGGGCTTCTGAGATTACGCATTGGTTTCCGTATGTTCTACAACATGCGAACGAGAACATTTTATGGTCTGACGGAACGCCAAGCCCCAGCCCGTTTCCCTTCGCGTTCGTGTTTCATTGCTCTGAAATTTTTACGAGTTTAGGGAATACATGAAACATTCATCACTCGGTAATAGAAGGATCTGAACAATCTACTTGAGGGTAACTTGGAAATTACTGTTAGTTGATTTTTTACGGAGGTTGGCGAGCCGATGACTTTCGCTCAAGAGGAAAATTCAGTGAATATGTTATAGATATACCAAGGGAATATAGAAATGGGATATGGTAGATATTGATACTGATTGGTATCAGAAGGAGGGAAATGAATCTTTTATTAAGGATTGGAGGTCATATGGAAGAATCCTGAAGTAGTTATTACCTTACATGAGGGTACTGGAAGAATTTAAAATGGCAAGAGGACTGGAGGAAAAGGGAATGAAACGGGTGCTAAGGAGGTGTTTTAAGAACTATTTGTTGACGAAGACGACATTGAGACATAGTCTATTTTTAAGATGTATATTTTAAACGCAGAAAGGAGAGAAAGGAATATCGGCAACGTTTTGTTTAGGGAGATGGTTCAAATGGCTCTCAGCACTATAGAACTTAACATCTGTGGTCATCAGTCCCCTAGAACTTAGAACTACTTAAACCTAACTAACCTAAGGACATCACACACATCCATGCCCGAGGCAGGATTCGAAACTGTACCGTAGCGGTCACGCGGTTCCAGACTGAAGCGCCTAGAACCGCACGGCCACACCGGCCGGCTAGGGAGAAATAACTGTATAGGGAAGAAATTGAAAATAATCAGCAGTCACAGAAATCGCTGTTTGCGGCGAGGAAATTCAGGTGCTTCTCGATTCTGGGAGCAATTTTCCTACCATATCGTAAAATTTAGTAATCATAAATAATAATAATAAATTATCAATTTTTAGAGTTTCTGGTGTAAAAGTCAGAATTGCTACAGATGGATTAAATAAACCGATACGAAATGAAACGTTGCTAAAATTTAAGTCACATGAATACAGTTCTAATATAAAATGTTTTGTAGTTAGTAAATTAGTTTAAAATGTTGTATTGGGTACCGATTTTTTGTGCAAGTATAGAACCTCTGTAAACCGTGAAAAAAGATGCGTTGAACTCGAGTTAGAAAATGAGAAAATTAAAGTAAAGTTCAATGATATTCTGGCAGGTGAACAATGAGTTGTCCATACAACGATAATTAATGGTCAGTGTGAATCAGAGTATTTGAATGGTGAAATGTGGTAATGATAGAGCCCATTAAAAATGTTTCAGCTTAGTGAAAAGAGGAATTATGTTATTTATTATGCGGTATGGAGATGTTTTCTCAGAAAAGAAAGCTTGTTAGAATGACTGATTGTGAGTGCGCAGTTAAGGTAAAACCACATGAGCTTACCAGGTCGAAAACACATTGTGCTGAAATCGCCGATCTGGAGCCTGTGAGGGCTGGATTGAAACATATGATGGAAAGAAGTGATGAGTAACGTTGCAAGAGTGACTACTGAAATCCCACTGTAGTTCTTAAGAAAAGAAAAACATCGTGAGCACTATATTCGATGAACACTTACTAAATAAAATAATTGTCAGAGAGTGTGACCAGCCAGGCAATATGTCAGAGCTCTTACACAGTTCTAAAAATGTAAGGCTGATGTTGAGTGTAGATCTGATCTCTCCTTCTGGCAAATTCCTTTGGCGAAAGGAAGCAGACAATATACTGTTTTCATTTGAAGGGCTGTACTATTGGTTTAACGTTGTACCATTCGTACTGTAGGAAAAATCAAGAAACTGTTTTAAAAACAGTGACTCAGTGGTAAAGCATCAGATGATTGATCGACAGGATTCCCATTTGATTCTCGGTAAGTAATAGGATGGTTATTGTTACCTACCGCTGGTTTAGTACCTGGCAATGCTTTTTAATATGAAAAATGCCGATCTACGACCAGGTTCAGAATCCATGTGATAATGTACGTCCCTGTAGAAATGACTGGTTAAGGCATTTTAAAGGTCAGGGGAAGGCATAGTACCTCCAATAGGACCATGCCTAGTAAAGCACTGTGCTGTTTAGACCTATCTTTGGTCAGATAACAGCTTTAATTTTTTAAGGAATCTTTCAACAAAGTGGAATCTGGATTTGTTTTCAGCAGAGAGCAGTCCATATACGCTCTTGTTCAGTCAACACTACTCCTTAAGTGGATGAAATGAACTGCACCAGAAGGAAAGGAGAAAAAACTATTCCACGGTTAAGTCTATGTGACCAGTCCACCACATATGACTCTTGGATACCAGAGGGTTACGACTTATTCAAGCAACTGACCGCTAGTCAGCCAAAAGGCGCCGAAATCTTTATTCTTCTGCAGAGTGTTTACATGCATTCCATTATATTTGTTAAAGGCCTGCTGCCAGCATTTGCACCAGGCACTGACCATCTGCAAACCTGTTTACATTTCGTAACAAGTTCTGGGAATGTCATCTTCGTGCACTGCTTCGGCTAGGAACAACCTCACACTTGTCGTGAAGAGCAGCGGACCTGCGACACAACACTGAGACATGCTCTTGACAACGCATTTCCATTAAGGACCACTTACTAAGCTCTGTTCCCAAGGAAGGTTTCATTCCAACTGTACATTTTCAAATATTTCATGGTCACTTATTTTGTGTCATAGGTGATTGTGCTAGCATCGAAAGTTTTATCTACAAGTACCGCAATGTTAGCTACTTCGATTATTCGCTGTCATGTCTAGATATACTCACACACGAGTATGGTAGTTGATAATCGTAATCAGTAAGCGTGTAATTGCGAAGTTTTGTGAGTGGGTGGTTGGTAGCTTGCGGCTCCAGGCGCTAAACCTTTTGTACTCCCTCACAGACCCATCATTTTGTTTTGGACTTCGTCGCAAGGGACTGAGTCGAAAGCAAGTTGGTCAAAATCAAATGCATTAAGAGTTGGCCATCTAAATATATATACACACCTGCAGACTTCTTAGGAGTTTAGTTCACTGAGTCAACGCATGTAAATACAGTACAGCCAAAGTAATAAGCAAAACAAAAGTCGTCTGAAATGTCTTGGCTAGCAGGACAGACCGGATTAGGTTATGGAAAGGGGCCAAACTGAGTTCCTCACAGCTACACTCAACATACAAACTTTATTTATCAACGAGTATGAAAAACACTTTAATCGACCTCCTTTGATTAACTTTAGATCGGCTGAAGGCCACATTCAAAATACAAGACGCAAGGCTTAAGCAAAATTGAAATACAAGGTTCTTCTGGAGGTTTCAGCCAAGAATATTTTCTATATCTTCAATCTAATCGGCTGAAGGCCTTGACAATTTAATTTTAGTGGAACTAGGCTGGAGGTCGCATATTAAGCAATAAGAGGAGTTTCAATCAAAGGCAGAAGGCATTATCTTAAAACATTTCATGCAAACTGGGCTGAAGGGCCCATTCAAAAGCATAACAATCTTACGCCTTAAGGGCAAGAGAAGAAGATTAATTTAAGAGATATTAAAACTCGGCTGAAGGCCGCTCACCAACAAATAATTTAACGGCTTAAGCCCTAGAAAGAAGTGTTTGAATTTTAAAGTGCAGAAGGCCGTATCTTAAAATATATCACATAAAAAAAAGAATAACGATCTCATACCTTAAGGGCAAGAGATTTTAATACTCTGCTGAGGGCCACATGCCAACAATATATGTTTAACAGCTTAAGGCCTATTGTGTCTGTGGTGTCACCGCCATACACCACACTTGCTAGGTGGTAGCCTTTAAATCGGCCGCGGTATACGTCGGACCCGCGTGTCGCCACTATCAGTGATTGCAGACCGAGCGCCGCCATACGGCAGGTCTAGTCTAGAGACTCCCTAGCACTCGCCCTATTGTACAGCCCACTTTGCTAGCGATGGTTCACCGTCTACATACGCTCTCATTTGCAGAGATGACAGTTTAGCATAGCCTTCAGCTACGTCATTTGCTGCGACCTAGCAAGGCGCCAAATTCAGTTACTAACAGATAATATTGTGAATCATGTACCGTCAAGAGCGACGTTCATCATTAATGGATTAAAGTTAAGTATCAAAATAATTACGTCCGCTTTCTGAATTCTCATTCCTTGTCATGTTCCAGACCTCACGTCAGTATAGTTCTTCCCTCCTCACACCAGCCTGCGTGAGCTAAAACGCGTCCATTTCGGCCTCCATTCGTAACACGGTGTTGGCTCTTCTACCAACACAACAGTGTTTTCAGCTCGTTACTAAATGCAAATAAGTAGGAGGCCGAGTGGATAGGAGCTGAAGGAGTCCAGGTTGCAATAATATGCGGTACGGCATACTGTTAGAGAGAAGGATTATTATTCAAGAAACACATGGTACAATGAAAATTACTTATCTTCAGTAGTTTGTAGGACTGCATCTACGGCTATAACTAATACAAAATATTCTCAGGGACTAAGCCTGATGGGCCCTCCTCACAGAATCAATGCAAACAGAACTGGTTGAGGGCCGATTGTGAAAGAGCGTCTGCCTAGGTTGAAATCTAGCTAAGAAGTGAACGAGGCACACTCCAATTCCGACGAGCTGCACAGCCCGCTAGAGTGCGCTGTGCTCGGCAGACGACGGGCTGCCAACCTTGTGTCGGCGCGGCGTTGTAGTGGCAATGATACTACAAGATCTAGAAGGAATTTCAATCTAAAAGAGACAAGGCCTTATCTTAAGACCTCTGCAGTAAAATTCGGCTGAAGACCCCATATAAAAATATAACAATCTCATGCCTTAAGGGCAATACAAAAACATTAAGAGATATTGATACTCGGCTGAAAGCCACACATCGACCAAATAACTAAAATCCAAACTGGGATATAACACACAAGGAACGGCCTGGGATTGTAACACTAACACCCGTTTAGGTGAGACAGGCAGCCTGCCCAACTACTTCTTGAACTGGAGGCAACCCAACCAACAGTCAGCCGGCCGGCCAACCAAATCCGTTCCGCTCCACGCAACCAGCAAAACGACCATCAGATTTCAATAGACGACACTCAGAACATTGACGCCCACAACGACCAACAACACCTCAGTTGTTGAACTGCACACCGCGCTGGACAGCAACAACATGAAGAGGAAAATACACTGCCTAAAATTTCGTCATCGACCAGGCCAGGTAACCGGAACGTCAACGGCCACAAGGCAGAAGATACCGCTGTTAAACTTCCATAACAGGGAATAAATTAAGTTAAATTTCACAGGAAGATGGCTGGAATCTTAGCCGACTTAAATACACACACGTTGTTGCTCACGAGAATGTCCCAAAAGTGACAACCAGGATCGAACGAAGAAATGTAAACAGTTGAGGCTCGATAGTAAGATCGGTGGCGACGAACTTCGTAGCACTCGCAAGCAGCACCTCACACTCCAACCGTGTGTGCACGCCGCCAGCAGCTCCAGCCCGACCCCGCGAGACGGGTCGTGCTTGCTGCTCCACGCCAACCGACCGACTGGACTGCTGGCCCGACCGCGGCTGCTGCTCCGCCGCGACTGCACTGCTGGTGCGTCTCCCACTCACTGACTACCTGACACACGACGATCCGGAAATACTATCGGTCGCTCCAGAGATGGTACGACAGTGCGCTTATAGATACGCGCTGCTGCTGCCACACATGGGCAAGTAAGGCCGAAAGTTAGTGACGCCAGTAAATGGAATAAGAAAACGAGGTGGCATTACCGTAATAGAACATGACAAACAATTAACACGAGCAGTGCACGGCTCATTGTTATTTTTACTTACATTTTTTCATCAGAACAACAACATTTGTTTGGATTATTACTTTGACTGTAGCATGTTTATGTATGTTAGTTGTGAGGCAGAACCGAAGCTAGGACAGGTTGTATTGTTGCCAAATTTATTCAAGATGGCGGCTGTCCCTCACACCACAACCCTGGGAGGTAGATGTGGTAACACTGCATTGTTGACAGCACCACCATCCTCCCTCCTCTCTATCACTTTCACCTCTCCACTCCCCCTTATTCCCTCTCCCACAGGTGAATTAGAAGAAAAAAATGCTCAGTTTGCGTTTTTTAGCATTCCTCCTACCCCACGTGGGAACTTGCAGGAAAAACAGTTCAGTCTGTGCTGAATTGCTGGGGGGAGGGGGGGGGGGAAGTATCGAAGTGATGTGTTCAATTGAAGAGAGGCTGGTGTGGGTAGGACTTTAATAACTATACTACCTAAGCATTCAGTCGTGGGCTGTGTCCACAGGCTTCTACTTGAGGAATCAAAGAAAGTGGTAATGGATGGGTGTAAGGAGAATATCTTCCACAAAATTATGGCATTCATCAGAACAGGTTGAAGCAGCATTTCCCTAACTCGTAGAGACTAATGTCTGAGTTGGAGCTGTGGGTGTTTTTCGAAATGGCCAGTCAGTTCACATTGAATAAGACAACTTTACCCTGTTCCAGTGCGCAAGAGGTAGTGAAACCTTGGTGTATGGGGCTCAACTGAGTTAATTCACGAAACTGCCACAGAGGGCGCTTTGTCTCCACACAATCTCCCCTGGGACCCAATAGGATTGCAGCACTCTCCCCTCCCCCCACCTGAAGGGATTTGTGTGATGAGGACACCCAGCGTGTCCCATAGGAGCATTAGAGCTCTGGGGGCCTCAATCAGCTTGGTGCTGGTAAGTACTGGGCTCCAACACCTGCGCCATCCCACAACATTCAGGTGGTACTGCAAGGACAGAGAGTGAGAGGTGGCAGAAGCCCCCTCTCGTATTTATATCTTAGTCTGAGTAATTCGATCTTCCTCTCTAATTGCACTTGGACTTCCCACGCAGCATCTCGCGTCACTCGGGTGGTCCGGTGACAGGCGTGTTCTGCTGATCTTGAAGGGGTTAAGCCGACGGGTGTGAGGGAGTCGAGTAAATGCTTTCCAGACGCCGACATTGTCAATAGCGGCGGAGACACGCCGCAGGGGCCTGGAGGAATGGCTGGGCTAGAGATTCCGTTACTTCGCAGAAACTTAGCGAAAACACTTTCTGGAGGGCTACCAGCGAGGCGTGGGAATGACTTGTGTTCCCATGGAGTCTTAGCGGGCAAATTCCCGCGATTTCTGCAAAATCGTAACTGTGATTGGCTTGTTCAGGGCGTAGCTCCGTGACGTAGCAAAATCGACGCAGAAATTGGCGCCAAGAATCTCCACTGGTGGAATGGTAGTGCTTCGGCAATAGAGTGGAATTTTCCGCCGGTTTTCGAGTTGCTGATTGGAACGTTTAACCACGACCACTGTCGTGGGGGCAGGAATGTTCTGTGTTCGGCTTGTACGGGTGCTCTTGTGGGAGTCGGCTCTCGCCTTTCGGTCGGAGTAGGTTACAAGACTGAGCTCTCGCTGCTCTGGACAGCCTACCTTCCGTTCGCTGTCTAATATACTTTTATTTAATTGTAACTGTTTGACGAAGTTGCTGAAGTTTCGACTTCAACGTAACTTTCTGAGTACAGTTGTCAATTGAGCGTTCTGCGTACAAGAGGCCTATGTTGTCTGTCTTGAGCAGTTTTGCCTAAAGTTGACTGTATCGGAGTTACTGTATGACTTCGCTTGTTAAAATCAACCACTGTACCGTAAGTGATTGTGTGGCGAGCCTTCTTCGTCTCCCTCAGAGGCGCATTTATATTGCTAGGAAGTCTTTAGTCTGGAACGACCAGACCATGATAATTTGTTTCGGGCTATACATGCGACATTACCATCACCACGACGGGACGTCGAAGCAACCAGCCATCGTCTCCGGTACACCAGATCGTGTCCGTGCAGTTAAGAAGACAGCTTGGTAATGTACGTCCGCAGCACCGGCAAAGCAGGCAATTTTGCTAGGTGATAATCAGAGCTCAGCAGAGCGCGCCTGTTTGTCTTTCTTTTTTCTATCTTGGGTGTTCATTGTCTGAGTTCTCACTAATGTCGTAGCAATTAATGTTGGGTTGGCTGTGTTCTCTCTTAAGGTTTGAGTTGCAAGGAATTGGCTCCACATACCACTTCGTCATAAATGTTACAATCTAGTTTAGGGACAACTGCACCTTCACAGCATTTATTCGAGTATCCAATTTGATCCAATTTGATGTATTGAAAATGTTTCATGTGTTTTGTTTATAATTTTGAGTTTAGTCACAATAAATCAAATTGTTATTTTGGACAGAACTTTCGTTCTGTTAATCGGTAGAGCAACCCTTTCATTTCTCTCTATGTTACTGAAACTTTCCTTTATTTGATTAATGTCTATCAAATTAAATTACTGCAGGTGCCAAACTCTTTTCTACTTCAATTGCAGGATCGATTACAGTCAGTTCGCATTTCTTCTTAATACATGTGCAACAGCAAAAGTAGGAGTTAGGAAAGGGGGGCTTAGAGCATCATTTCCATATGAAGATTCGAGAAGAATTTAGTGTTAAATACACTGCTAGCCCCGGCACCTCGCAAGTGTAGATGTGGATGAGAAGGTGACGATTGCTCCCAGTACTCAGCTCCTTTTCACTTCGACATATAAATTAACTGCTAGTGGCTCAAAGCGTCTAAATATTTGTGTACAGCCAGCAACAAGCAGTGACTGGGATGACTGTTAAAGCACAGTTCACTGAGTTGGCATGGAATGGACTATTCCATGTTCTAAACTACATTAACGTGCAAGTATTATTCATCTCGTTCTCCCCTGGATATTTACTGTACTAGTAGAACAATGTACGATGACAGCATGGTCTGGGTGAAATCAGAGGACATGTCCATTTATCTACAGCACTCGACTGTTATGAACTTATTTGGACTAAGGATGGCGTTATCTCTTCTGCTGAAGAGCCTTAAGCTCTGGCTGCCATGTATTCAAGCTGTATAGAGTGACATTGTGTATTATCTTTGTATGCATAGCATGCTTGTGGACGATTTAGAACAGTGCTTAAGTACATGTATTGATGCAGTGCCATAGTCAACCCCAATAGACATACAAGACATCCATGCTAGATTCATGGTAGTTTTATGATGCACCCATAAGTTTGATGGAAATACATTGTGAATTTTCTGCATACAAGAAACCACTATTTGCTAAATATTGTACTGGCGTGTAGATAAAGAATGAACCAGTGGAGTTTGTTGATGACTGGTGACGATATATTGCATCCTATGTGGATTTTCTGAAGTGTAAATACAACATATTATCGTAAGTCTTTTGTTTTTCTTACTTCATAATCCTCTGATCATAATGCACACATTGAAGCTCAGTTGGTTAGGTATTGATTGATTTATGGTGATTGTATATATTATTTATTTCTCTATAAATGTCCTTTGTACACCAATACCTGAAGTAATCAGTGTTGTGGCAGGGTGGAAGAAGCATCCTCGTCGCAGGGACTTTGTTGTAAGTGACCTTGTCCAGTGATGAGGCTGAAGAATATCAGGAGAAGGAAAAGAATGGAATACCTCTTCCCAATAATATGTGAGCTATAGCTGTAGGTCCATGCAGCTGCAAAAAGACAAATGTTCTCTTGATACTGCTAATACACCCAGATGGAGTCCGTTTTGAGCATATATGAGTATTTTCAAAAACGCTCATTCACCCAAAGTGTCAGGTCCTGCAGAAAATACTTCAATGTGTAGATGGTGTAACATACACAGCATTCAAAGCCAAACACCATGTTCATATTTGACAATGTTGTTGAGGAAAACCAGGATCAGGTTCTACAGTATTTTTGTTTTGGTTGTCATACGATGTTGACATATTTTATTTGAGTCAAACATATTCCAGAAGACTCAGAACAGTTGGTGCAGTATAATGAAACCTCATTATTGATTTCAAACAAGACGATTTCCATTTAAAACACATTTACCAAGCATCTGCAGTAGCCGACATGCCATTCAATAATTTTGCAAAGATTTGCGCAGATTGCTGGAATTTCTCGTTATTGGCACATCAAGAAAACTGAATGACTGTAGCTGCAGGTGGAATTTCCAGGAGTTTCTTTATATCTAACTACAACAAAGTGATGAGTACATTACTTTACATCACACCATGGACAATTTCGCATATATGTGAGGCACTCACCTCGAGAGGATAGGTATGCATAGACAGAGAATGTGTCTATACATAGAAAATTGTAACTTCTCGAGCATAATGCTAAGGAGTTAGAAGAATGTAAATTTAAGGACCTAGAGATGTATCCCTAGACCCTTCTGAGAATATTCAGCGACTTAGATGGTAGAGTTAAGGAGCCAGAGGTCGACACTTGGATCGTTCCGAGAAAATAAATCAGAGACTTAACTGCATACTTTGATAGAATTAAAACGAATGTACATGACTTAACTGTAAAGGTTGATAGCATTTGATGGAGAATATGTAAGTCACAGTCTGTGAAGGAGTCCTCTACATGTATAAAGGTTGTCGACTAAGCATAAGGTCATCGAGGCACAGAAGGCTGTTCAGGAGGAATTTCAGCTGCTAAGGTTAGGACAAATGGCTTAAATGGCTCTGAGCACTATGGGACTTAACATCTTAGGTCATTAGTCCCCTAGAACGTAGAACTACTTAAACCTAACTAACCTAAGGACAACACACACATCCATGCCCGAGGCAGGATTCGAACCTGCGACCATAGCAGTCCCGCAGTTCTGGACTGTAGCGCCTAGAACCGCATGGCCACAACGGCCGGCTAAGGTTAGGACATTTTGATCGAGAGCAGACACTTAGACAAACCTTTAAACCAGTTTATGAATCTCTCAGGGAACTCTCAGTAAAACTATACAATTTTTATGAGGTTATCAGTTTCATTAACTGTCACAGCTATGCTAGGATAGACAAAATATTCAGTGTCAATGGTGAAAAACCAAATATGTTGGGCATGCAGCCTATAAGTTTGAAAGAAAAAACAATACTGATGGATGATAGGGAATTTCAATTTTAGAGAACAACTGGTTTAATGAACCTCATTTTCCTAAATCCCACAAAAATTGTAAATTATTCACTCAAAGGTCTGTAGATATATGGTGAAATACTGCAATTGATTGGTGTGCATAGGAAAGTGGAAAACTGATGCAGTGCGAAATACAGAACCATTGTAAAACCTATGTGAGATGCTTGATATAGTATTGATGGTGGTATTGGCATCCAGCATAAAATAGTCATCAGTCAACCTCCATAGTATATAAACTATGACAGTCCCAATGAGCTAATAGATCGACTGCCACTGCTCATGGCATCAGCTGCTGCTGTTAATACTAACTCATTAATGTGAGGTTGTTTCAATAGTCTCCAAGCCTTTAGAGGGAGATATTATCGAATATGTATGGAGATAGTAGTTTGAGAACTACACAAACCACCACACAGAACATAACCTGGCGGACATGTAATGATTGAAGATTTGGATGACTTGTGGCAGGCTGATCTTGTAGATATGTGGGAATATTCACATGCCACTACTGAATTCAAATATGTTTCAAAGGTCATTGATACTTATTCTAATTTCACCAGTGCATTATCTCTTGAAACAAAGACAGAGAGGGTTGTTGCACAGGTGCTCTAGCGACTGTTTCAGGGAAGAATGAATGGGTGCCGCAGGCAACCAGCAAACTGATGATGGTGGTGGGTTTTAGAACAACTATTTCAAGAGTATGATGGAGCAATATGAGATACACTACTACTCAGTTCATCCACCGGAAGGCTTGTATCATGGAATGTCTGAACAGAACAGTGAATGCTGACATACAAATGGACAGATATCCTTCCATAAATAATTACACAGCATATTTGAACCAAACATTGTACAATGAAAATGAAACCAATCGATATTTGTAATAATAGACTCATGAATACATTGTGCTATTATATTAAAATGGTGGGTCCATGTAATGTGGGTGATTTGGTATATATCTCAAAACATAAGATGGTATTTGTGAAGTCATACCTCACAAACAGGTCGATTGACATATTTATAGTCTCCAAACTACAAAGAACAAATCCCAGGACCTACGTCTTAAAGGATAGGAGTGGCACTGAAATTTAAGGATCCTTTAACATCGAGGAAGTGCAGAAGAGTTCAGAACCACATGTGTATCTCTAGAACAGGTCATAAGACATCAAGAGAATAGAGCACTAGTTAAGTGGCTTGATTTTGCTGTAACACAAACCAACTGGATTGACGCTGACGATTTGCTATTTAATGGGGTGCACAGAGCACAACCAGTGCAGTAGAATAGCATGAATGAGAGGAGAAACAATATAGGTGGTGGTTGTATTATCAACAAAATCCCACCTTAACTGCATATTTCAGGATATAATATTCGCTTATGGCGATAAGGGGATTAACCTCCTCAACAACATTGCATATGCAATGCATAAGATCTCCCAGGACGATGCAGATCGAAGTTTAGCTGATAATTCAATGGCAATATGTGTGAGGAGGGACATTGATATTGGACAGCACGCTGCTGTATTTGTAGCTGATAAAACCACCTATGGTAAAATTAAGTTGTGTTTGGGTGTGAATTTCAAGCAAGTTAGGAACTCCCCACATCGTGCGCTGAAGAT
Source organism: Schistocerca gregaria (assembly GCF_023897955.1). Taxonomy (NCBI): domain Eukaryota; kingdom Metazoa; phylum Arthropoda; class Insecta; order Orthoptera; family Acrididae; genus Schistocerca; species Schistocerca gregaria. The sequence goes on along the minus strand of NC_064921.1, from coordinate 796,082,823 downwards.
GAAGAAGAAGAAGCCAGGGCAGTGTATTTGAAAAACTGCATCCTGACAGCAATGTACATGGTTAAAAGCACTCTGATGTATAAAGTACTGGTAAAGGACCTAGGATTCCATCTACACCCAAGTCATCAGGCGAAATTGTACCCTTCCTCATTCCATCCCTCTCAGGTGTCTCAGCGATGGGTTCAATGCCTTGTGTTGCTGCGGCTATTGCCAGAACAGTCAAGAACACACAGAACTCTTAGGAGCAGCTAGAGGAGGCAAGAAGACGTAGCCACATGTTGGAAGCAGCAGCCAGTGGGAAAGGACTGTACCTGAAATTACATAAGAAAGGACTAGGTCTCTTCATAAACAGAAAGCTACCTATTACCCATCCCACCAGATAGATCGTTTACAAATACAGACTTGCTCGAGTTTGTTAGAAAAAAATTCAGCATTCTGAGATCCTGTGACGTGTGTATCTGGGACACATTACCGAAGACTATGTGGAAATCTAGAGAATATGGAATTGTGAATTTAGATGTACCTGGAAGACCTAGAATTTATTGTTGGCGTATGTTAAAAAAATACAAATTACCTCTCCTACTTAGACTCATTTAGATACCGGCAACCACCTTAAGGGTTACAACAATATATGTTCTACAGTTCTCATCGCTACCAAGACTTTAATACTTACTTTTGTGGACATCTGTGCATGTTCCTCCTAACACTTATGAAAAAGGATGTATAAGGATGAGCATTAAGCATTCACTCGTACAGTTGAGGTTCAGATGCAGTGTCATATATTATGACCATAAAAGAACAGCTGTCGATATTATGCACAGACTACTTCCCACTAATTTATTTAAGCAATGGAGAGTGGAGTCTTACGCTGACTGGACAGCAGATTTACAACAGCGTTCCGAATATCACAGATGCTAGACAATAAACATCATCTGTAACTTAGTGGAAATAGAACTTGATGAACAACAAGTTTGTTTGCGTGGCCATCCTCCGCATCAAGCATAAAAATGCTTGTTTTGTAAATAAAACCGCCTCTTCCTACTGCCACTTAATTTATTTATCCCAGACGCGTTTCGCCTTCTTCTTGCTCTAAGGCTGTAAGTAGGCTGTTTAGGTTTTTTTTTTTTTTTTTTTTTTTGGTAACGCCACCGCCACGTAGCGCTCTGTATGAAAATCACTGGCTGTGCCATGTGCAGTCTGTGGCTGGTTTGCATTGTTGTCTGCCATTGTAGTGTTGGGCAGCGGCAGCTGGATGCTAACAGCGCGTAGCGTTGGCAGTTGGAGGTGAGCCGCCAGCAGTGGTGGACGTGGGGAGAGAGATGCCGGAGTTTTGAAACTTGTAGGAATTGGTGTCATGAACTGATATATATATATATATATATATATATATATATATATATATATATATATATATATATACTCCTGGAAATTGAAATAAGAACACCGTGAATTCATTGTCCCAGGAAGGGGAAACTTTATTGACACATTCCTGGGGTCAGATACATCACATGATCACACTGACAGAACCACAGGCACATAGACACAGGCAACAGAGCATGCACAATCTCGGCACTAGTACAGTGTACATCCACCTTTCGCAGCAATGCAGGCTGCTATTCTCCCATGGAGACGATCGTAGAGATGCTGGATGTAGTCCTGTGGAACGGCTTGCCATGCCATTTCCACCTGGCGCCTCAGTTGGACCAGCGTTCGTCCTGGACGTGCAGACCGCGTGAGACGACGCTTCATCCAGTCCCAAACATGCTCAATGGGGGACAGATCCGGAGATCTTGCTGGCCAGGGTAGTTGACTTACACCTTCTAGAGCACGTTGGGTGACACGGGATACATGCGGACGTGCATTGTCCTGTTCGAACAGCAAGTTCCCTTGCCGGTCTAGGAATGGTAGAACGATGGGTTCGATGACGGTTTGGATGTACCGTGCACTATTCAGTGTCCCCTCGACGATCACCAGAGGTGTACGGCCAGTGTAGGAGATCGCTCCCCACACCATGATGCCGGGTGTTGGCCCAGTGTGCCTCGGTCGTATGCAGTCCTGATTGTGGCGCTCACCTGCACGGCGCCAAACACGCATACGACCATCATTGGCACCAAGGCAGAAGCGACTCTCATCGCTGAAGACGACACGTCTCCATTCGTCCCTCCATTCACGCCTGTCGCGACACCACTGGAGGCGGGTTGCACGATGTTGGGGCGTGAGCGGAAGACGGCCTAACGGTGTGCGGGACCGTAGCCCAGCTTCATGGAGACGGTTGCGAATGGTCCTCGCCGATACCCCAGGAGCAACAGTGTCCCTAATTTGCTGGGAAGTGGCGGTGCGGTCCCCTACGGCACTGCATAGGATCCTACGGTCTTGGCGTGCATCCGTGCGTCGCTGCGGTCCGGTCCCAGGTCGACGGGCACGTGCACCTTCCGCCGACCACTGGCGACAACATCGATGTACTGTGGAGACCTCACGCCCCACGTGTTGAGCAATTCGGTGGTACGTCCACCCGGCCTCCCGCATGCCCACTATATGCCCTCGCTCAAAGTTCGTCAACTGCACATACGGTTCACGTCCACGCTGTCGCGGCATGCTACCAGTGTTAAAGACTGCGATGGAGCTCCGTATGCCACGGCAAACTGGCTGACACTGACGGCGGCGGTGCACAAATGCTGCGCAGCTAGCGCCATTCGACGGCCAACACCGCGGTTCCGGGTGTGTCCGCTGTGCCGTGCGTGTGATCATTGCTTGTACAGCCCTCTCGCAGAGTCCGGAGCAAGTATGGTGGGTCTGACACACCGGTGTCAATGTGTTCTTTTTTCCATTTCCAGGAGTGTGTATATATATATATATATATTATGACTATTAAGGTAAATACATTGTTTGTTCTCTGTTAAAATCTTTCATTTGCTAACTATGCCTATCAGTAGTTAGTGCCTTCCGTAGTTTGAATCTTTTAGTTAGCTGGCGGTAGTGGCGCTCGCTGTATTGCAGTAGTTCGAGTAATGAAGATTTTTGTGAGGTAAGTGATTTATGAAACATATAGGTTAATGTTAGTCAGGGCCATTCTTTCGTAGGGATTTTTGGAAGTCAGATTGCGTTGCGCTAAAAATATTGTGTGTCAGTTTAAGCACATTCGTGTATAATTTTTCTAAAGGCATCATCAGCGAGATCTATAACGATACAGTTTTGTTATTTTTAGATTATTAATTAAGGCAGTTTACTTTTGCGCATAAAAATCTCGACGTGAATTGTTTAATAATCTAAAAATAAAAAAAACTGTGTCGTTATAGATCGCACTGATGATGCCATAGAACAAGAAAAAGGCGAAACCCATCTGGGATAAATAAATTAAGTGGCAGCAGGAAAAGGCGGTTTTATTTACAAAACAAATAGAACTTAGTGAGTATGACAGTTATGCTTTAAATGAAGTTTTAAAATGGGGCGAAAAGGATTTATACTACATGCAAACATCAGTACACCTGAATCAGAAAGACAAAGACTTCAGCGATTGCCTTTAGCCAAGAAGGATCAATAGGGCAACTACTGGGTTTCAGAAAAGGGCAATGTTTGAAGAAAGATCCTAATAAATTTTACAGATCTCATCTGTCGTTGGATATACTTCTTCTCAGCACAGGCCATGTCGAGTGTAACATCACAACAGGCTCTTACCTCAACAACAGATTGATACATACAATTTACGGATTCTTCCCTACAGAGGGAACAGGGTATACGATTGTTGAGACCTCTATCAACGCTATTTATCTTCCAGACACAGTCCAGACATTGGACCGTCTGGAGCTGCGTATTTTGGACCAGGATAACTAACTCGTAGACTTTCGTGGTGAGGAAATCATTGTAGTGCTACACCTAAAGCAGAACCACCGGTGATCATGAACATGCACAAAAATGTCAGGACCGGACGTGGCGGCGACCTCCAACTGGCCAGGACCTGCTGTGGACCCACCACAACCTCTCAGTGAAAATAAAGACACTTGCTGGGAGAATGGAAACGGCGGTAGCGATCTTCAACCGGCCAGAACTCATGGGCGTGCCAGCGATCATGTATTACAGACCAGAAAGGAAATCAATGATGAGCGTTAGATATAAAACCAATGTGCACAACCCAGCCATGGCATTTCACAACAGAACTGCAAGGTGACAATATATGTGAACTGTTTCTTAAATCAATAGGTCTGAAACCTCGTAATGACGTCATTCAATGTAACTACCCTGGTGGAAAATGACGAGCATATTATAAGCCAGGAATACTTATCGCATAAACTTATGCTTCACCCACATTTAACAAGAATGACGAAATTAGGATTTTCATCCAACACCATGACGCTTTAACGCTCCCATGCAAGACTCTCATATATTTGGATGGAACATTTACATAAGGGATAGTACTGTACAGTGGGATCGATGTTCACATGTAAAACTTTAGCTTTCCTGTTTCATGACGTACAATATAAACTTAACACGGTCTAGACTGACCCTACACATCATGTGGACATAACGTCATCTCTTAAGATATACGTCTCTGCTTCTCCCTCCGATTTGAACAGTTTAGAGATTACAGGATGGTTTGTACATGAGTCAGAGGGTAGAACTGTTGAAGAGTACAGGAGATTTACTGCAAGTATACCTCTAAAACTACGTATGGAGAAATTCGACGATGTGCATCGAATTATTACGAAAGCTAAACAGGAACTAATCCTGTTATGGGGTGCAACGGATAACATTTCGTAGATTCAAGAAACTGATAAGAAGAACGAGATCATTATCAGTAAAATAATATGGAAAATGCCTCACATAACTGTAACAGATGAGCCGCATTTTATAACATCCCAGCTCCTCCACCAAATTATAACATTTCAGCTCCTCAACACCAAATTAAAACGTTCCACTTCAATTTGTTTGCACTTATAGCGATCCCAGCTTCCTCAACCAAATTAAAACGTTGCATTAGGAGGTGTCTCCTTCGTGCAAAAGGTCTTGAGTTCATATTGACGACAACAAGTAATTCTTCAGTACAGGCGTTTATTTACAAACAGAACTGACATACTTCACAGACTCAACAACTGACTCTCCGAGCCAACCGCACTGCACATCCGAACTGGCAACTGACAACTCCTAGGTGTATTAATATCTTTCCAAACAATGAGAGTCTTTGACAATGTTTATTACAGAATTTTAGTACAGATTAAAGTAAGTAAAAGGATAAGTACATATAAATTCTTACAAGCATAATTTCCAAATAGATTTTTCTACCAGCTTCTGGATAACCTTCACCAGATTTGTACCGATGTTTCCAGAAATATCTTGACATTTGATTCTGGATATTTCTTGAGTGATTTAGAACAACTATTTATATGTAAAATGATTTAAATCGTGTTTCAAAACGTAAATAAATCTTTTTAGCAATATTTCTTGATACAAATCGTCTTTCGAAATTAGGTTATGAAACAGTTTTCACAAGTTTTCATATTTTTGCGATCATAATATAGAATTTCTCCATAGAAAGTTCCAGAAGTGTGCATTAAACGTTCATTTACAGACTTTCTCTTTAGCTGGTGAGTTTTTAAAAGTATCTTGTCCATATTATACGAAATAATTTAGCTCAAAACTGATAATTTATACAATTAATCAGAGCTACAGCAAACAGTGAGTCTTTCTTTTACAAAATGAAATATAATTACAAAATTGAATGAAAATAGGTTACTAACACTAATATATATTTACATTAATTATTTACATTTTCCTAATATTGACACAGTACAATATTTAAACATCACCAAAGTTTCCCTTTACGTTTTGCATATCTGTATCGATATCCCCTAAAAGTCTACAGTATCGAATACTTCAATATGTCCCAATATGTCCTGTAATGTTACAATTTGAAGCATTTAAAAGTTCTGAATGCCGGCGTATTTCTACCATTAGCTCTGTCAATGGGAGATTTTTGAATACCCAGACGCCAAGCAAACAAACGCGGACTATTAAAACCGCTGTTAAATTGGAGACACAAAAATTCATCATACCTGGATTTCAGACCAAACGAAGAGGGAGTTTAGCAAATTATTGCACCATATTTGTCGACTGCTAGCTAACTAATGCCATAGCCTACCTGAGCTCGGAATTCTATCCATACTGCAACGTACAGCTACTGTGTGATGGACGTGTGTACAGTCTAGCATTTGACATGTATGTGAGGTTCCACATTTATTACTATGAAGACGAAGGATGTCTACTCTGTCAATGGGAATTCAAGGAGCTGGCACCAATCGTCGTTATAGACTGGTCAAAAGAGAATCAGTTAAGTAAGTCTGGGCCTATAGATGTATGAACAGAATTTGAATCTTCAGTAAATTTCTCAACCCACACTGTAACGTATGTTCTAGTTCTACATGACCATTTGATTAACTACTACCGTCTCACTGGTGTTGTGCAGCGAGCTATATAAAACATCTAGTGATGTGTCATACCAAGAGTATTTCACACTGGCTTCTCCAAGTACAAACACCACTGCAGACATTCAAGGAGTCTAAGATGATGAGTGTAGACACTTAAAGATGTTACGGTCGTAGGAAAGACAGAAAATGTCAATATGATAGAGACATTATCAGCAGACGTTGCATCATCGAGGTCATTCAAGGAGGTGATGTCTGCTAAAACACAGAGGAGTGCAAAGTGGTTAACTCGTTTCTGTCATGGAATTCACTGGGTTGATACCCAGCAAAGATATAGTGGCATCACTTCAGCCATACAGCCCACAATACCATCATCTACATCAGAGGCGAGGAGATCACATGGAAGCGTCGAAATTCTGGAAATTTGTGGTAAGTTCCTATGGGACCAAACTGCTGAGTCATTGGTCTCTAGACTTACACGCTACTTAAACTAACTCACGCTAGGGACAACACACACATCCATGTCCAAGGGAGGACTCGTAAGAGCAACACTCATGTTAAAAACTAATGTCATTTGTGCCTTGTACATCCTTTGTACATACAGTCAGGAAATGTATTTTGTAAATAACAACAAAAAATACGTACGGTAAAATTTTTCGTTTATTCAGTTTTTACGGATACGTTTTGGTTCTTGAGGTACAATTTAGTTCTGCAGATGCAATTTAGTTCATCAGATGCATTTTTGTTCTCAGATACAATTTAGCTCAATGCAGAGATACTTTACTAATAACTGTGGCTCATAGTTTTACTGTTACTTATTTAACTTCAACAGTCCATCAAACAGTAGCAGAGGATGAGAATATTCACAAATATTTCAGTAGCACCAGTTGAGAATATTTACAATTCTTTCTGTAGCACAGGGTGAGAATATTTACAGTTTCCAATAGCACCAGTTGAGAGTATTTACAATTGTTTTACCAGAGACATAGTATCGCAGAATGAGAATATTTACAGTTTTCCGTGTCACTGGGTAGAGATAATCTACAATTGTTTTTCCAGAGGCATAGTAGCACTGGATCAGAACATTTACAAATTTAGATGGACTGGGAATTATCTGCCTTAAAAACTAATCTGATGGGATGATTAGCAGCAGGCGAAACTTAAACACTATGCTATTTACATTCTACACAATTTTTGAGCTATTGACAGCACACACATGGTGTGCATATATATATATATATATATATATATATATATATATATTAACAGATGCAGATAGTGCACACCAAACCACATATTGTGTGCATATACTCAACCTTAATCTCTCTCTCTCTCTCTCTCTCTCTCTCTTTCTCTCTCTCTCTCTCTCTCTCTCTCTCTCTCACACACACACACAGACACACACACAGACACACACAGCACATACACACACACACATTGACCACTCACATCTAGCGAATAGTGTGGTGCATGTGTACTCCAATTCTGTCTTCATAAATGACTCATTTACATCATGAGCCAATAAACTGATTCTAGACTGCAGCACAGTGCACACCTTGCATCCTCGAGATCAGATACTAATTTCTGCACTATGTATAGCAGCTACAGTGGGCCCCATCCATCCCGCTATACAGACACTGTGAGTAGTTTCCGATCTCGAGGACCCTTGATGCTCCATGACACACATCTTTTACCCACCACTGTGTGTCACCTCGTAATGTGCAATATGCATACATTTTGCGTCTAAGACCCACAAACTCCACAATCAGCAACCAGTTAGTCTCGTCTTTCAAAAGGTTAATAATCTTCTTGTCCTATAGAACAATACCATAAGGATTATCAGCCTTGTATAAAGATGTGTCGAACGCACTGGGGTAGCATCCCCTTACTTCATACGGATCACAGCCTTGTACTCAATAGCTCAAGATGTTTGTACCCATATAAAGTAACTTTGGATTAGCCAAATGAATTTTCGCAAATCTTAATGGAAACGGTAAATGTGGGGTTTGGGCAGATCTACTACACACAGCACCACATAGACAGGTTTCATAAATTCTACTACAGTCTTCACCATCTCTGCAGCAACTAAGTTCTTCTTGAAGACTGTGAGTCATCTGAAATTTGGTCTGGCAATACTCTTTCTTACACCATAATGCCCACCCCACTTTGTCCTAACATGAATTTCACAGTGCTTTCTCAAATTTTCCATCGTCTAGCCGAAAATTACGTTGTTTATAAATTTAAAATAATCTTTCCCGAAATAATTTTTCATGGATGCCTTCTGTTCTGTGTTCAAATTCATAAACTCCTTTAACTAGATGGATTACTTAAAGGAGGTAGCACATGTAACTGCAATTAGCGCTATCCCTAAACTGAGACACTGATAGAGATTACAATAATACAGCAGGTATCTTTGCTTATTCCCCAACTTTGTCACCAACTGGGTGGTGGTACCACCCCATGGAACTATGTGCTCTGGACATACCGGCAAATTGCTTGGCGTGTCATGCAGACTGTTAGGGTGTGCCAGGTCTATCTCCACAACATACCAAACATCAGAATCAGTCGCCACACCATCATATTTACTGAAAGTTACAGCTAATCTGACGAATTCATCCTTTGGCACTCACTGAAGCCTGCCAATCAGTAGCGATTGCTGCATGGCATTCCCATGCAAGTTGTTGATGCCTAGATACATAATGTAGCTCGAATCACTGGATGTCTTGAACCCCTCACCCAAACGTGGGTTATTTGCCTTCATGTGTCCATGAACACACTCTCAAAGTCCGCTGCAGTCCCTTGCTAAAGAAAAGAAGCCTGTCAAGATCGGTCAATAGTTTGATGCTAACCTTCATTGAGTATGGCGTCCCAAGACAACCCTGGTGCTGTATAATAATAGGCCGGGTCCAGAGCATAGGTGGTCATGTATACACTCTGGAACTTCTAGAAAACATCAGTAAGCAAGCTCATATATAGGTCCATGTAAAGTTTTGCATACTGGCCCAAATTTTGGAGCCCGCATCTCGTGGTCGTGCGGTAGCGTTCTCTCTTCCCACGCCCGGGTTCCCGGGTTCGATTCCCGGCGGGGTCAGGGATTTTCTCTGCCTCATGATGGATGGATGTTGTGTGTTGTCCTTAGGTTAGTTAGGTTCAAGTAGTTCTAAGTTCTAGGAGACTGATGAGCATAGATGTTAAGTCCCATAGTGTTCGGAGCCATTTGAACCATTTTTTGAACCAAATTTTGGATGTCAAACTCCTGCCAGACATTTACAGGATACTGATACTCTGCATCAGGTATGGCTTTGCGTTTAAAGTTAATGGTGAATGTAGTTATGTCAGACAGCCTATTTTTGTTGATTTTCCCACACAGTCGCGATACTTGTACGGGAAAATCCCCTTCTTATCACAATTTGAAACTATGTGTCATTGGAATACTCACCTCGAGTAATGTACATATTCTCCTGAGGCAGAGTTCCAACAAGTTAGTGGAGTGGTGCCTGCACAAAATGTAACGAGCCCAGGAAGTGGAGCATAATGCTTGCCTTCTTTCATATGGAGAAGGAAATATACACTCCTGGAAATGGAAAAAAGAACACATTGACACCGGTGTGTCAGACCCACCATACTTGCTCCGGACACTGCGAGAGGGCTCTACAAGCAATGATCACACGCACGGCACAGCGGACAGACCAGGAACCGCTGTGCTGGCCGTCGAATGGCGCTAGCTGCGCAGCATTTGTGCACCGCCGCCGTCAGTGTCAGCCAGTTTGCCGTGGCATACGGAGCTCCATCACAGTCTTTAACACTGGTAGCATGCCGCGACAGCGTGGACGTGAACCGTATGTGCAGTTGACGGACTTTGAGCGAGGGCGTATAGTGGGCATGCGGGAGGCCGGGTGGACGTACCGCCGAATTGCTCAACACGTGTGGCGTGAGGTCTCCACAATACATCGATGTTGTCGCCAGTGGTCGGCGGAAGGTGCACGTGCCCGTCGACCTGGGACCGGACCGCAGCGACGCACGGATGCACGCCAAGACCGTAGGATCCTACGCAGTGCCGTAGGGGACCGCACCGCCACTTCCCAGCAAATTAGGGACACTGTTGCTCCTGGGGTATCGGCGAGGACCATTCGCAACCGTCTCCATGAAGCTGGGCTACGGTCCCGCACTCCGTTAGGCCGTCTTCCGCTCACACCCCAACATCGTGCAGCCCGCCTCCAGTGTTGTCGCGACAGGCGTGAATGGAGGGACGAATGGAGGCGTGTCGTCTTCAGCGATGAGAGTCGCTTCTGCCTTGGTGCCAATGATGGTCGTATGCGTGTTTGGCGCCGTGCAAGTGAGCGCCACAATCAGGACTGCATACGACCGAGGCACACATCCAAACCGTCATCGAACCCATCGTTCTACCATTCCTAGACCGGCAAGGGAACTTGCTGTTCCAACAGGACAATGCACGTCCGCATGTATCCCGTGTCACCCAACGTGCTCTAGAAGGTGTAAGTCAACTACCCTGGCCAGCAAGATCTCCGGATCTGTCCCCCATTGAGCATGTTTGGGACTGGATGAAGCGTCGTCTCACGCGGTCTGCACGTCCAGGACGAACGCTGGTCCAACTGAGGCGCCAGGTGGAAATGGCATGGCAAGCCGTTCCACAGGACTACATCCAGCATCTCTACGATCGTCTCCATGGGAGAATAGCAGCCTGCATTGCTGCGAAACGTGGATATACACTGTACTAGTGCCGAGATTGTGCATGCTCTGTTGCCTGTGTCTATGTGCCTGTGGTTCTGTCAGTGTGATCATGTGATGTATCTGACCCCAGGAATGTGTCAATAAAGTTTCTCCTTCCTGGGACAATGAATTCACGGTGTTCTTACTTCAATTTCCAGGAGTGTATTTCTCAATGCTCTCAAGCTGACCCTTTACCATGCTGAAATCAGCCAAGTGTTAAACAATTAAGTGAGCATCATACCCACTCCAATTGTGGAAAATACGTGGTAATAAATCAGGTGGCAGGTATTATGAGCAACACCGCGGAACTTCCCTGTTGGATGACAATCGTCACTAGAGGAGTTTTCACATTACAATCTAACAGCTGCCCTCAGATATGACAGTTGACTACCTTCCTATACTAATCACCACAGGGTCTCCTTCTGTAGTGTCACAGGAGCGAGGAAGCACTCAGGGTCAGCATACACTATGAAAGGGCAACGTTCCTGGTGGTGGGCATTCTTAAACTTCAAGATCTGATTTTCCTCACTAGTTATGACAACATGTCCTGGTTGAGCAATCAACTTGATGGTTTGCTAAGGACTCATTAGGAAAAAGCTTTGAGACATCTTAAGCAAAAGTGCTGTCTGTTGCCATGTTTGCCTAGCTGGGTCGAAAGAATGTGGAACATGTCCTTGATCCAGCAATAGGGATAATTACCTTTCTCTTTATTTTATCATCTGAGAATAGAAGCCTATTCATCTGCATTTTACACTGACCTGCAAATTTAGAAAAAATGAACAGGTCCAATGAAACTTTTCGAAACTTCACCATATTCTGACTTGCACTCATCCACAGTATAAATGTGAACTGATGTATCACGATTCTGTGTCTCAAATTTATGAATGTCCTGGAGTTTTATTCGAAAGTCGATACCATCAAAATTAGAAAAACAAGAAACATCAAGATTATGACCATACCGAGATAGGCATTCTGGATGCACCTTATAATTTCTCACACAAGCCAGGAGTGACCACACGAAGCAACACTGATCATCCTATTTTGACATTAATACATGCCTTCTTATTACCAATATCATCAAAGAGCTTAATGTAGCTGTCCCCACCATGGATTGCATCATGGACATTGTTATTGATATTGATGTGTATTACTTAGCTGAGTGCCTTACCAGAGCCTCCAACTTCATCTTGTCTTGTATAGCACTCAAGGCAACATCTTCAAACCATGTAGCGATTGAGGTGTCCTGTGCTACCATTCCATTAGTTCTCCCCCAAATTCAGACAATGCTGCTCTCCTCTAGAGCACCACTGTGTTTTGAGGGATGTATGAGACAACAGCACAGCACTGCACTACACTTGATGGAAGGGCAGTAATGACGATTAAGGAGCTGAGTGAGCTCCCTCTACAGCAGGGGAAATAAAGCGTTTAATAACCCTGTTTGATCTTTATAACCCCTTGTTCCCTTGCTAGGTTCTCAGTTCTGGAGAATGAGATATGTTCGTCAAAGCACCCAAAATCACGAAATAGTTTAGCTATGACAATATTACCGACGTGATGCCCATTAATACTAGGATTGGAGAGGGTGCAGCTGCCAGCTGTTGGAACACTATGACTAGTGATGGGTTGTTGTCAGCGGTGTTCATTACCACAACCAGAATAACTGGGCTTGGGCAATGCAGGCTGTGTGTTGGTGGTGGTGCAGGTTGACCTGCAACAGGCCTGTGGGAACAGCTGGGCTGGGGTGATGTAGGTTTGCTAGAAGGTACAGCTACTGAAGCTCCAATTGCTTATGGCTGTGTTCCAGTGGCCAGAGGATTTGGTGTCACCCAAGGATGCCAGAGTGGGATGGGGGCAGTGGGGATGGCGATAGGGGGTGGGAGGGGGGGTGGCAGTGGGGGGGGGGGGGGGACAGCGGCTGCAGTGGTGGTATCCCATGAGGCTGTATGCCTCATCCTGCAGGCTAATGCATGCCTCATGGAGCGGCTTTTTGTTGTTGGCACTAGCACCGGCCTTTGTGCCCATGCTATAGTGAATTGTGATGGTGTAGCTGTGAAGAAAGAGACAATAAGTATACATTCATGCCACTAATACTACTGAAACGAGAGAAAGGACATGGATTATATATAATAATTACCAAATTCTTGATCTCCGCAAGATGACATCATGTCATCATACATAGCCCAGTTGGCTATTGCTGGGTATTGTGATTCACAGTAGCCCCACTCATGCGCCATATCCGCCACCCAGTCCTCCATGAGCGACTGGGGTTCAGGGAGTTGTTGCTGCTCCACTAACTCTTCCAGCATATCACTACCCACATGGAGCCATTGATCTATGTCCGATACAACAAAATCAACCGGAACTGAAAACTTTTTCTAAAATATATACCACTATTACGAAACGCAATTTCTATGTTCTTACATAATGATTGCAAGGGAGACTATTCATTATGATCTGTCTCAACACTCAACAACCACGTCTGTTTGTACTGCAACAAGAAAACAGAAATTTTAAGTCATTATTCTTCTAACATAAATATACTAGAAGATCTGAAGACAAAAATATTAAGTACTAACAGGATTGATGTGCTGGTGACAGCAGCCTCTCTCTCAGTTTCCAGCTGACGAATTCGCTGATTCACACTTCGTAGATGTACATTACAACGAAAACAAAAAAAGGTTTGGAGAACACAGAATTCAATCCAAACGAGAATGCAGTAATGCTAAATACAAAAACAAACAGCTGTATGATGCAAAATAACATAGTTGTTTTGAATGAGAGCTACTTGTTCCTAGATCATTTTAAAACACACACACACACACACACACACACACACACACACACACAGAGAGAGAGAGAGAGAGAGAGAGAGAGAGAGAGAGCTACTAGAATCCAATGTGATACTAAATCACAGGATCAAGGGACCATAAAAGTTTGCAGCAGGTGTAAGAATACAGATATCAGCAGTGAAAAGCGCCAAACAGTAGATTTCGGCAGTCTAACACACACTAGCTGAAGGGATGCAGAGAAATTCTTCCAGAAAGCCTTAACACAAAGTAGCATTCGTTTAACAGGAGATATTAAATCACACGAAATAACAGTCGTTTATTTTAACGAAACATTCTTGTTCCTAAATGCAAACACAAACACACAGCCAGCAACGGTGGTCTAGCGATTCTAGGCGCTCAGTCCGGAACCTCGCCACTGTTACGGTCACAGGTTCGAATCCTGCCTCGGGCCTGGGTGTGTATGGTGTCCTTAGGTTAGTTAGGTTTAAGTAGTTCTAAGTTGTAGGGGACTGATGACCACAGATGTTAAGTCCCATTGTGCTCAGAGCCATTTGAACCATTTTTGAACAAACACACACTGAAGATGAAATTATTTAGTTACACAGTAAGTCGTTTCCATCCAGTCTTGAACATTTGCTACTGCAGGTGGTTAAAGATGTTGATGATGAGCATTTCATCATCTTAGTGACAAGGACTCAAACCAAGCTCAACTGTACATAGAGGCAAAATGAGGGCAACTGTGTCAGGAAAATGGTTTATATAGCCTGTACACACCACAATATTTCCATGACAGCTGATACGATGCAGGAACAGTGACAAATAAGTTAGGACATGTCTGCACATGAATACTGGACCACACACATTGTAAGTGTTTGATGTACAGGCGGGAACCTACCAGTGTGCAGCTGTTCCCAGCGTCTTTGACACGCAGGGACTACTGTCTTCTACTGGATGGTCTGGAAACTTCCGAGGTAGAGTTCTAGTCAGATAATTGTGGTGCTTCAGACAAAACTGCGAGCTCCCACGCACACAGGAAGTAACTGCATACTATTCAGTGGTGGTTCTGGCTTCATTGTGGGGAGGCAACAGCATAGTCCTTCCTAGAGGAAGCCAGTACGTCGGAATCGCCTTTGACAGTGGAATATTTTGCTCTATTTCATAGGAATCAATATGTCCCAGCTTCATGGTATACTTGAAACCTATCTGGGAAATGCGAGAGGAGAGGATAATCGTCTGTGACAGGAGCATCGAGGGACGCGGAGGGCCTCACAGCATGGGTTCGCAAACACACGGTTTCAGTTAATTATCATTTATTCTAGAGAAGCTGTACGGTCATCAGTGGTATCTGTCTTTTCGACTGCAGTTACTATCTTGATATATAGTTAAAGACTAGCCGGCCATTGACCTTCGTCTGTGCGAATGCGCGCAGGTTGTCCGAACTCTTACGGTTATCGTCACTTTAGTGTGCGCGAGTAATCAGTGGATGGGCAAATATCTATTAGGGACATTACGTATATAGATTGTGGACAGTTGGGAATGTGGCCCTCACGGGAGACGTGCAAGGGATAAGACCCGGCAGTCGCGCTATTCATCTGTGTCCTCGGTGGCTCAGAAGGATAGATCGTCTGCCCTGTAAGCAGGAGATCCCGGGTTCGAGTCGTGATCGGGGCACACAGTTTCAATTATCCCCATCGAGGTATATCAGCAACACCTGTCGGCAGCTGAGGGTTTCAATTAATTATCATTTATTATAGAGGAGCTGCACGGTCATCAGTGATGTTTGTTCTTTGGAGAGCAAAATAACGGAGCAAGGAGAATATAAACAGCAGACTAGCACAGGCAAAGAAGGTCTTCCTTACGAAGAGAAGCTCTTGGTACTAAATATAGATCTATAGCCTTAAAGTTAGGAAGACATTTATCGGGTTTGCGTTTAAAGCACAGAATTGCATGGTGATGAACCATGGTCAATGGGAAAACCGTAAAAGAAGAGAATCGAAGCATTGGAAACTTGGTGCTACAGGATGATGTTGAAAATCAGGTGGACTTATAAGGAATGCAGAGATTCCCAGTAGAATCGGCAAACACAGGAACATATGGAAAAGACAAGAAGAAGGGACAGGATGATAGGGATGTGTGAAGACAACAGGTGATAATCTGTATGGTACTAGGGGAAACTACAGAAGATGAAAACTGTAGATTAAAACAGAGATTGGAATACATCAAGCAAATAATTGAGGATGCAGTGTGCGAGTGCTACTTTGAGATGACGAGGTTGGCGCGTGGGAGCAAGTCGTGGTGTGCCGCATCAGGCGTGTCAGAAGACTGAGGACTCAAAAAGAAAGTTATTTTGTCGTTATTATTATTCAAATCGTAAATTTGTAAGTATGTTAAAACTGAAGTTAATGTAATGGTAAGTTGTACTGGCGGAGGGGAATGAAATATGGAAGAGTCAGTAACAAACCGCAGCTCCACTTGAGCCGTGCGTGGCTCGTGTTCCTGCCATCATGTATTTTACACCCTATTTTTTTTTTAACTTACTTCCACCTCACTACGTTAATTAAAATTACTGCTGTCACCGAGTTGCTGCTTTGCCTGACCATGAGCGGCGTTAGCAGCGCGTATCGACATATTCCCTCGTAGTATCATTGCTCGACTGCTATTACTTCCCAGTCGTTGTCTGTCGTAAGGGAGTTCGGGTTGCGAGTTCGGGCTGCCAGTCAGTTGGAACGCGTCTGGAGCGCAGTCCGGATCTGCCACTCGGGGAGTTGCAATGCGGCACTAGTGCAGTCAGGATGGAGCAGCAATGAGGTCTGCGTCGACAGGGCACGTTCGACCATTGCCACCACGCGTCACTTGAGCCGGACCACGGTCTTGGTGGATCGTCGGTCGGTCGTCCTACCGGACGACGCATTTTGGCTTCCCGATAGTTCATGAGTCGGCTGTGTGTGTGTGAATCTTCTCCCGATTTGTCTTCGCACGTGCTTAGTTACTGTTGGGTATCGTTCAGGTCTTCGTGCAAGTGTTTGTCAAGTTGTGTGTCTAGTTGGCGTATTTCCTTTGACAAGTATTTTAAATGTTGTCGGCGTACTGCCTCTCAGACGTCGGTCGTCTCATCGGCCGACATGTAATTGGTTCTCCGAGCGCTTCTGGGCCCCTTCAGTTACCATCTTGTGGAACTTGGGTCGGTCCTTACTGGTGCAGGGATGTCGTTTAACCAGTGGGCGTGTTTCCTCTGTATGGTTGGGTCCGAGCCAGTATGTCCGCCGTCGTATGTCTGAAAGTGAGGGGGAGACGTACCAGGAGTGCAGTCGCGATGGAGCAGCACTCGCGGACGGGACCAGCAGGCAGTCGATCGGTTGCTGCGGACCAGGGAAGATATCTCCGCGCGGTGCTGTCGCTGGGTCCGCTGCCGATCCCTGCGCAGTGTCGGAGCGTGTGTGGAGCTGGCCGATCGCTACAAGCTTCTAGATTCACCGTTACAGGACGTGAAAGTTGAGTGGTGCCTCGTTCATTCAGGTTGTGGTTCGTTTCGGTGGTTTGCTGTTGGGGAGGCTTTCCTGTGAGCAACACCGAGTGTTTGTACCTATTTTATTGTGGATAATTACGTCCGTAACATCTTGTGTTTGAGTTCTCATGTACCGATTGGTGGCAAACAAGTCGTTTTGTCGGTCGGTCCGTGGCTGTCCCTTGGTTGGGTTCCGACGGATCAGGTGTAGTTGGGCTCACCACCTGTCTCACCTAACTGAACGAGGGCAGACCGACTTCCTTGGAGGCTTCTCACTGCCGTTGTCTTTATTGTCTTTCCCACCGGTGTTTAATTATCTGTTTTCAGCTACTTAAAATTTAAGGCTTATGGTTTTATTTTTAAAAAAATTGGTAAATTGATTGTGAGCGTTTAGTCTTGCAACTTTATTCTTAAAATAATCTTTCAAGCTTAAACATTGCAACCTTCTGCCTTTAAAAGATTATGGTAATATATTTTAAATTTTGAAACGTAATTCTGGCCTTCAGCCATTTGTATTGCACCTTGCATATGTTTGTTCTATCTGCTTTGCCTTGAGGCTTTCCACTTAGCCGTGATATATGTTTCTTTTTTTTTTTGCTATTTTAACTGCATTTGTATGTTGTTGGTTTTTAAGATTTCTTGTTTGGAGGCCTTCAGCCGTGAAAGAGCTGCATTTGGTAAAGGTTTGGCTATGTGCCGCTTTGTTTGTAAATGTGTTATTAAATTACAATAAATTACAATCAGTAGGTGAAACGGACCCCAACCTTCTTTGGCCCTTTCCACAATCCTAATTACCTGTTCTACCCAGCGGGCGTAGTGGGCGTTTCACCACTCCTCCCTCCCCTCCCCCTCCCCCCACCACCCTCTAGAACAGAATCTTGGATCAACCCCTCCGTTCTTCTGCGGTCGTTCAAACGTCGATAGTAGTGGAGGTTGAAGTGTACGAAATTCGCGCCCTTGGGTCCTTCCAGCGCACAGCAAGGCTGGGGTCCCTTCACGGCGCAAGCTGTTTTGTCTCGACGGTGCATGGAGGAAGTTGCCTCGGGCATTGGCCTGCTTCTGGCCAGCCTGTATAAATGTTTTAGGCCTTTTGACATAACTGTACAAAGTTTTATCCTTACGGTGCGAATAATAAATGAGTTTGACTCCCATAGCCCCGCTGCTGCTATTAGACAGCTTCGGCGCTTCCCCATTCTCTTCGCCTCACTAACTCGTCGTCTGTTCACTTCGAAATTTAAATACGCCAGTTAATTGACCCAATAGTCGTTTCATCTCATGGGACAGGTCTGTATCTCCACATGCCTCTTCTCATAAACTGAATTTAACTGTGACTTTCTTTTCTCTGTTACGTGTCGCGTGCCGTTATTCCAGTGACCTAAGGTGCGCTGATGGCACGGGACGGCGCATTGCTACAGGCGTAGCCCTGCAGCTCGCGAGGCGAGGAGTCTAAATCGGATTGATGGGCCCGGGCTGGGCCGGCGGGTAATGGAGACAAATGCGTGGGTGGACCTCGCCCTGGGGACGGATGGCCGCCACGTCACGTCACGTCACACTGGCCGGACCTCATTTGCTCGCCGGCTCCTGCGCCAGGGTCACTCCGTCGGCTCCACAGCCGCCTGCCTGCCGCGTGGCGGGAGAGAGCAGGCCAACGCTGTTTGCTGGCCACCTCAGCAGTCAGTGCACCGGCACCGGTGGAGGTGTACATAGGGCGCCGGCGAGAGACCTGTGTCCGGAACTGCGAGGGTGAAAACAAATACCATGGAGCGGCCTCCGATCACTGTATGCACCGCGATCCGTTCATCGGACTGCGTACTTAGCCAAAGTAATCAGATAGCAGTGGGCCTGGAATTCCGAGAAAACCGTTCCGCTATTTAGCACTTCCGATTGGAGTGTCAGTACAACCTGCTCACAGAGGTGAGCACAGACTCAATACTGGAGCTTTACGGACTAACGGTAGCGTAGTTTATCGACTGACCGGTTCAAATACTGTTGCTCGACGTCAGTACAGTTGTCGCGTGAGCGGGAAGTTGGTTCTGAAATGCTCTTTCTTTCTGAGCAAACGTGGCTGTGTTTACTGGGATACCTCAAATGGCAGAACACTCGTTGTTGGTGTTCTGAAAATGCGCATCTACTACATCAAGACGCCCTGCAGGTAGTGAAAACAGCAGTGTGGTGCATAATTGATGCAACATGAGTTTTTGGACCTATCGTCTCCTACCACATCCTAATTCCTGATGGGATGTTGTTGTTGTTCTCGTCTTCAGTCCTGAGACTGATTTGATGAATCTCACAACGCTAGTCTATTCTTTGCAAGCCTCTTCATTTCTTAATAACTGTTGCAATCTAATCTATTTGAATGTGCTCGGTATATTCACGCTAGGTATCCTTCTACAATTTGTACCTTTCTTCCTCCCTCCTCTCCTCCCTCCAGGTTCCTCCATCACCAAATTCAGTATTTTTTCAAGTCTGCGGATCTACCCTAGCAAAACTCATTTTCTAGTTTCAGTACCTCATTTCCTAATTTCACAAAACCGCATGACTACAATCTATTGCAGTTGTTTTACAAATGTCGATGATCATCTCATACTCTCTTTTCAAGACACAACGCACTCGATTCATCTGCTCTTCCAAGAACTCTGAAATCTCTAACATCAGCAAACCTAAAAGTATTTTTGCTCCATCAACTTTAATTCGTTTCCCAAATTTTTCCTTAATTCCCTTTACTGCTTGCTCAGAGTTTAGATTGATAGGCTACAATCGTGTCTCATTCCCTTCTCAACTGAGCTTTCCTTTCATGTTCTTCGACTCATAACTGCGGTCTCGTCTGTGTACACGTCGTAAATGACCTTACGCTTCCTGTGTTTTACTCCTGGTAAGTATGAACTTCTAATTAGTCCAAATTCACTCTCAAAACCTTTCTGTTTATCAGCAAATGCTATCCGGTATGTAAGGAGAAGTCTTAGCGTCAGTATTGCTTCAGTTGACCCTACACTTCTCTGGAACCAAAGTTATCTTCCTCGACATCACGTTCTACCAGTTTTTCCACTGTTCTGTAACTAATTCGTGTCAATAGTTTGAAACCATGACTCATTAAATAGTTGGTTATTTACTATTCACACCCATCAGCATCTTCCTGCTTTGGAACTGGGATTTTTATATTCCCCTTCTTCAAGTTTGAGACTGTTTCCCCTGTCTCTTATATCTCAGACACTACGCGTGATATTTCTTTCATGGTTGTGTCTCAATAATTCAGTGGGAATGTCGGCGACTCCAATGGAGTTGCTTTTGCTCAGACCTTTCAGCTCTCTGTAAAGGCCTACTATTATTTCATGCTAGACAACATAAAAGCACAGTGGATGTCCATGTATGATATCATTACGATGCTCTTACGTCGAGAGGGTAGGTTCTGACGTCTGAATTGGTCACTCCGTGCATTAGCTTTACTTTCTAGGGCTTCAGTTTCAGTTAGTGCGCAGTTGTCTCAGCAGGTGGCAGTAACATACATGTCTGAAAGGCTGAATGGTGCAGAGATGGTCTCGGCTGCAACCAGTACGCCACCTGTCAAACAGTCCGAGCAACGGACTACGGCGTCACCAGCAATCGGAGCTTGAGGCTGTCTCGCAACGCCGTATACTCTAGATAAACTCTCTAAACATTCATGGTGGTGTCTGTTTGTTCTATATCGTGTCTTCCTACCACTTTCGCGCAAAGACGCTCTGAGCGTGTTTTTTTAGGGAATTTACTAGTTTGAACCTGGGACCTGTTGCTGGTAAGGAGACGCCAGACCACACATGACATGTAGAATTCAGAAGAGTTCAGTGAGACTAGCGATGATATAACCAAATACTTAATGATCTCAGCGTCAGCTCCACTGCACTCCCTGTAAAAGAATCTTAATACTAACTAAATTTAGTGGAAAGGGTTCAAGGCTTTCATATTTTTAGTTAGCCGGTAAAATAACGTCGAAAAAGGAGTTAAGTTTACCATTGGAAATTTTATTCTACTTACAAAACATCGTTTATAAATTGCACTATTGATAAAAGGAAATGTTTTAATACAGGATGGTAAAAACCAACTGTCTTCAACAAAAATGTGAACGAATATTCCCTGAATGGGTTTCCGAGTTCTACAATCGATCGAAGGATGACCTATGCAATATGACATCCATAATCTAGGTTTAAATTCAGTTTCACAAAAGAGAAAACTATCAAAATGGTCTACAGTGACCCTCAATTATCTTTAATTACTTATCTAACTTGTCGTAAATTACAGTGGCTGATGTGGCTTCTCAATAACTATATAAAAGAAAAATCATCGCGTTTCAGATCTGTTCTTCAAGTGGCAAATGTGAACACCATGAGTGTTAATTAACGATCGACACTAGTATTACGCAAAAAGGGGGTGTAACAGATGAGACTTCTGCAGTTCTGAGTGAAGCCTTATGCGCTCAGAAATGCGGCATCGCGTGCGTTCATTACCTTGTCGGTGTTTAGGCAGCGTCAGGGCAGCGGCGGGCAGCACAGCTCCGCTCACCTCTACATCTCTGAAGCAACTATTTCGTCTAACTTCTCCTTACTACAATTTACCGAAGTTGGTTTAAAAAAACTATCTGGCAGTGTTTTCATCTGACCAATCAGGGTCTCAATGTTAATCTTAAGCTCCGCCTACAAAACTTCTGTCGATCCAATGAGAAACGCTATACTTTTCGTGGTGGAGCAATGTTTTTTAAAGTTTGCAACGTAACAGAGACGCTAAAAAGTCTCACGCTAAAACCTGCAGCTGGTGTGGTCCTTTTAGCGTTATCGTAAGATCTATACTGTTCTTCTGGAGGGCTCTATCTTTTAACATGGGTTGGAGGGTGGTCCTAATGTAACAGACACGCGAAAAAGTCTCACGATAAAACTTGCGGGTGGTAGTGGCCCTTTTTGTGTTATCGTAAGATCTATACTGTTTTTCTGGAGGGCTCTAGCTTTTAACAGGGGCTAGGGGGTGGTCCTTGACGTAACAGAGACGCGAAAAAATCTCATGCTAAAATGTGCGGGTGGTAGTCTTAGCGGTAGGCTGCCGACGTGGGTGTCCAGTCCGTCCCTTATCGTAGGGCCTTCTAGCTTAACACGGTTCTGCTCTTGGCTTCTGTTCTCGTTTCTCCCCTCTGAACTGCGTCGGTCTCATGGTGGGAAGGTACGACACGCATTTAGGCATTCTTGTGTTAGTCTGTGGTATTCCATTTGCTCACTCGTTACTCGTATTACTTCGGTTAATTTAATGTCACGATTTATTCGGAGCTATGTGACATACTACTGGATTTGCTTATCATGTCAGGGGTTTCATGGAAGGTGTTGGATTTGCCTGACACCTTACAACTCTCCAAGACGGTTTATTGCAGATCCACATACACGTCTACACACTTGGTGTGCGAGCCACTTTATTGTTCATGGCGAATGGTGTCTCGTACCACTGTTTCTCAGTCCTTTTCCTGCAGTGCATTCAGTACAGCAAGGGAAAAACTCTGTATGCTTCCTTACGAGTCCTGATTTCTTATGGCTTTGCGATGTTTCCTCGAGTTGTACGAGGGTCGCTCTAAAAATATGCACAACATGCAAACGTCCATCTTCTGTTCTACATCTTCACGAACGTCTTACAAAAATTATTCGCACATGTATTCAAATTTAATTCAATCTGTTTCCGCAAGAGTCGCACTGTCGCAGTACTCCGTCAAGGTCGTTGCTGCACCTGATGTTTGCCTGAAGCCACTTCTTATTACAGGGCTCCTCTGCTTTCAGAACCGAGCAGTGATAAACATTCGCAAGAAACTGAAGAAGCAGTATGGGGATGAGGCTGTTGATCGCAGTGCAGCTAGTCGTCGAGCAAGCAGACTACCTGGTGAAACTGGCCGCGCCAGTACTCCGAATCCCCCGCGCAGCGGCAGACCCATCACTGCACAGATTCCTAACAATGTGCCGCGTATTCACCCTCTGATTTTCGCTGACAAGCGCATAACAATGAACGACATATTAATAAGAGTTGGAGTTGGAGAAATGAGTATGCGCAAACGAGAATCCTTGTGGAGGGCGCTAAACAGTGGCTCAAATGAGCAGGCCCTGACTTGTACCGTGAGAGTTTACAGTCTTAAATCCACTGTGGCGTAAGGCAGTTGAAACAGATTAAATTAAGTCAAGAAATGGTATTTTGTCTTTTAAGGATCTGTCAACGTACTGTTAAAATATCAGAAAGTTACAGAAACTAAATTGGGCCTTTAAAACAAACATTGTGCATTACTTTGGAACTGACTCTCCTGTGATGGTGGCAGTGAGATCGTTCTGCAGACAGCCGCAAATGCTGGTTCTCTAATCATTCTCAGTAATAGCGAAATAAACGTCTCCTTCCCTCTAGGGGCTCCCATTTGAGTTTACGTGGCGTTTCCCTAATGCTTGCGCGTTGATGGAGTCTACCGGTAACACATCTAACAGCAAGCCTCTTAGTTGCTTCGATATCTTCTCCTGGCTGGGATACCAAACACTTAAGAGTAGGTCACACAAGTACTTTGCATGCTGTCTCATTCATACATGAACAACACTTTCCTAGAATTCGCCCAGTAAACCAAAGTAGACTATTCGCTTTTCCCACAACCGATCCTATTTCATACATTGGATACAAAACAATCCAGATCGTATACGACTTAATGACGCTATCGACTATCAACACCCTAGCAATATGGAGCAACAACAACGAAGATATACAGACTGATGTCGAGTTGCACGATCACGTTACTCCAGTATACTTTCTCTGGAGAGCAGCTCACCTGGACAGTCAACAAAACGACCACGCCCACTTCCGCGCACTGCGAGCATTTTTTAAATCTCTGATTCAAGGCTTAAATGAAATGATAGGACCAATGGGAGGTGAGATCAATGAAGACACAATGACATGAAATGAAGCCAACAACAGCCAGTCAGACATGGAGTCTCGACACACTTTGGGTTCCGCATGATTCCTGAACGACTATCTCTAACATAATTTAATGTCGTTCAGTGTTCATTGATCCGGTTACCATCATATTGTCATTTCGTCGGTTTATACATGTCCCGCTTGGCAGGGTAAAAAATGCTTTTCCACAAACTCAGTTCCCACAGTCGTTCTATTCGCACAATTTTTTTTTTTGGTCGTCAGTCTACTGACTGGTTTGATGCGGCCCGCCACGAATACCTTTCCTGTGCTAACCTCTTCATCTCAGAGTAGCACTTGCAACCTACGTCCTCAATTATTTGCTTGACGTATTCCAATCTCTGTTTTCCTCTACAGTTTTTGCCCTCTACAGTTCCCTCTAGTACCATGGAAGTCATTCCCTCATGTCTTAGCAGATGTCCTATCATCCTGTCCCTTCTCCTTATCAGTGTTTTCCACATATTCCTTTCCTCTCCGATTCTGCGTAGAACCTTCTCATTCCTTACCTTATCAGTCCACCTACTTTTCAACATTCGTCTATAGCACCACATCTCAAATGCTTCGATTCTCTTCTGTTCCGGTTTTCCCACAGTCCATGTTTCACTACCATACAATGCTGTACTCCAGACGTACATCCTCAGAAATTTCTTCCTCAAATTAAGGCCGGTATTTGATATTAGTAGACATCGCTTGGCCAGAAATGCCTTTTTTGCCATAGCGAGTCTGCTTTTGATGTCTTCCTTGCTCCGTCCGTCATTGGTTATTTTACTGCCTAGGTAGCAGAATCCTTAACTTCATTGACTTCGTGACCATCAATCCTGATGTTTAGTTTCTCGCTGTTCTCATTTCTACTACTTCTCATTACCTTCGTCTTTCTCCGATTTACTCTCAAACCATACTGTGTACTCATTAGACTGTTCATTCCGTTCAGCAGATCATTTAATTCTTCTTCGCTTTCACTCAGGATAGCGATGTCATCAGCGAATCGTATCATTGATATCCTTTCACCTTGTATTTTAATTTCACTCCTGAACCTTCTTTTTATTTCCATCATTGCTTCCTCGATGTACAGATTGAAGAGTAGGGGCGAAAGGCTACCGCCTTGTCTTACACCCTTCTTAATACGAGCACTTCGTTTTTGATGGTCCACTCTTATTATTCCCTCTTGGTTGTTGTACATATTGTATGTGACCCGTCTCTCCCTGTAGCTTACCCCTACTTTTTTCAGAATCTTGAACAGCTTGCACCATTTTATATTGTCGAACGCTTTTTTCCAGGTCGACAAATCCTATGAACGTGTCTTGATTTTTCTTTAGCCTTGCTTCCATTATTAGCCCTAACGCCAGAATTGCCTCTCTCGTGCCTTTACCTTTCCTAAAGCCAAACTGATCGTCACCTAGCGAATTCTCAATTTTATTTTCCATTCTTCTGTATATTATTCTCGTAAGCAGCTTCGATGCATGAGCTGTTAAGCTGATTGTGCGATAATTCTCGCACTTGTCAGCTCTTGCCGTCTTCGTAATTGTGTGGATGATGCTTTTCCGAAAGTCAGATGGTATGTCGCCAGACTCATATATTCTACACACCAACGTGAATAGTCGTTTTGTTGCCACTTCCCCTAATGATTTTACAAATTCTGATGGAATGTTATCTATCCCTTCTGCCTTATTTGACCGTAAGTCCTCCAAAGCTCTTTTAAATTCCGATTCTAATACTGGATCCCCTATCTCTTCTAAATCGACTCCTGTTTCTTCTTCTATCACATCAGACAAATCTTCACCCTCATAGAGGCTTTCAATGTATTCTTTCCACCTATCTGCTCTCTACTCTGCATTTAACAGTGGAATTCCCGTTGCACTCTTAATGTTACCACCGTTGCTTTTAATGTCACCAAAGGTTGTTTTGTCTTTCCTGCATGCTAAGTCTGTCCTTCCGACAATCATGTCTTTTTCGATGTCTTCACATTTTTCCTGCAGCCATTTCGTCTTAGCTTCCCTGCACTTCCTATTTATTTCATTCGTCAGCGACTTGTATTTCTGTATTCCTGATTTTCCCGGAACGTGTTTGTACTTCCTCCTTTCATCAATCAACTGAAGTATTTCTTCTGTTACCTATGGTTTCTTCGCAGCTACCTTCTTTGTACCTATGTTTTCCTTCCCAACTTCTGTGATGGCCCTTTTTAGAGATGTCCATTCCTCTTCAACTGTGCTGCCTACTGCGCTATTCCTTATTGCTGTATCTATAGAGTTAGAGAACTTCAAACGTATCTCGTCATTCCTTAGAATTTCCGTATCCCACTTCTTTGCGTATTGATTCTTCCTGACTAATGTCTTGAACTTCAGCCTACTCTTCATCACTACTATATTGTAATCTGAGTCTATATCTGCTCCTGGGTACGCCTTACAATCCAGTATCTGATTTCGGAATTTCTGTCTGACCATGATGTAATCTAATTGAAATCTTCCCGTATCTCCCGGCCTTTTCCAAGTATACCTCCTCCTCTTGTGATTATTGAACAGGGTATTCGCTATTACGAGCTGAAACTTGTTACAGAACTCAATTAGTCTTTCTCCTCTTTCATTCCTTGTCCCAAGCCCATATTATCCTGTAACCTTTTCTTCTACTCCTTCCCCTACAACTGCATTCCAGTCGCCCATGACTATTAGATTTTCGTCCCCCTTTACATACTGCATTACCCTTTCAATATCCTCTTACACTTTGTCTATCTGTTCGTCTTCAGCTTGCGACGTCGGCATGTATACGTGAACTATCGTTGTCGGTGTTGGTCTGCTGTCGATTCTGATTAGAACAACCCGGTCACTGAACTGTTCACAGTAACACACCCTCTGCCCTACCTTCCTATTCATAACGAATCCTACACCTGTTATACCATTTTCTGCTGCTGTTGATATTACCCGATACTCATCTGACCAGAAATCCTTGTCTCCCTTCCACTTCACTTCACTGACCCCTACTATATCTAGATTGAGCCTTTGCATTTCCCTTTACAGAGTTTCTAGTATCCCTACCACGTTCAAACTTCTGACATTCCACGCCCCGACTCGTAGAACGTTATCCTTTCGTTGATTATTCAATCTTTTTCTCATGGTAACCTCGTCCTTGGCAGTCCCCTCCCGGAAATCCGAATGGGGGATTATTCCGGAATCTTTTGCCAATGGAGAGATGATCATGACACTTCTTCAACTACAGGCCACATGTCCTGTGGATACACGTTATGTGTCTTTAATGCAGTGGTTTCCATTGCCTTCTGCATCCTCATGCCGTTGATCATTGCTGATTCTTCCGCCTTTAGGGGAAATTTCCCACCCCTAGGCCGTTGGCAGAATGAGGCTGACTTCTTATGCCGGAAGTCTTCGGCCGCCAATGCTGATTATTTATCAAAATTTAGGCAGTGGCGGGGATCGAACCCGGGACCGAATACGTTTTGGTTATGAATTAAAGACGGTACCCCTTGACCGCGGGTGCACATATCTCATCGGAAATCCTTCGAGGTTACTCTTGACAGATCATAGGAGGAAACAGTAGCAATAATAATAATTTGAATCTTCACGCTTACCGAGAGAAATTATGTTACTACCATCTCTTATTCATTGTCTTATTTTTATCCTCTGTGACGCTAACTCTGAAATTTCAGCAAGTATTCAAAATTAGCGCTACACTGCACAAGCACAGACAACGAATACATGATAAGAGACTTTAACATAACCTGTCTGGATCAGTGTGGTGACACAGGGTTTCCTAAAACTTGCGATACAAGGTCAGAGTGTAGTCAGAGAAGCGGAGTATATAATTATAACTCACCGAGAACGTACTATAATAAGGAAAATCTAAGTATATAACGTCCTTTACTATCTCTCCTGGGAAAAGTATATGAAAATGAAATCTCTACGAAGAAAGGAATACATTCTTCCAACTACTTACTAGATGACACGCTGTCTAAGAGATGAACCACACAGAATCAAGCAAACATGTACGATCGCATTTTTAAAGTAAATATAATTGTAGGTGAGCTATTACAACAAAATAAAGGTGCACATAACATTCCAGAATGAATTTTCGTTCTGCTGCGGATAGTGTGCTGATTCGAAACTTTTCTGGTAGGTTAAAGAAAGAAAAAAGTGCCGGGCAGGGACTCGAACCCACCTGCCGGAAGTACAGTTGTGAGAGTGGGGGAGTGGAGAGTTGGGGGGGGGGGGGGGAGAGAGGTGGGCATGCTCGTGAGTCCTGGGCGGATGCAGCAGCCGATGGAGCACTTGCCCGTGAAAGGCAAAGGTTCAGGTTTCGAATCCCAGTCCGATACAGAGTTTTAATCTGCCAGAACGTTTGACACATTGAGCTTAAAACAGAAAAGGAGCCAAGGTTCTCTATAATACTTTACAACAATATAATGAGACCCGCTGAAGATGTTTCGAAACGCGTTTTGGTAAAGGAAAAAACAAGAAAGCACAATGCGTATTGTAGAAGAAAGACTTTTAAAAACGAAAAGCGAAATACAAAAAAAGTTTTGGGACTACGGGTAGAGCGAACAGATACCTTGCTCGATCTGTTGCTTCATGAGTTACACGGCGCTGTGGAATCTGCGACCAGATTGACGCCGTGTACCCTCAGTTCAGGAAGGCATTTGACACCGTTTCCTCAATACCGTTTAGTGTAAAAAATACAAACTTACGAGTGTCGGACCAGATCTGCGACAGGATTCAAGACTTTCTTCAATAATTACTTGCAGACAGAACTTAACACGACGGTCTTAACGAAACAAGATTTTCAGATAAGATAAAGGTAATTTCAGGGTACTTCAAGGAAGTGTGACAGGATCGTCACTGTTTACAAGGTATATAAATGACCTAGTAGGCATTAAGGCCATTTGCAGACGATGTGGTGGACTATAAGAAAGTAACAATCGCAGAAGACAGTAACGCTCTGCACAAGGACCTACAGAGTATTGATTCTGGCAGTTGACTCTGAACGTGACGTATTGCGCATACTCGGCAAGGAATCCAGTTTTGTGCAATTACACTATTGCTGATGGAAACAGTAGTCACAGTAGCCACCGAATATCTTTCCGGAGCGACCTTAAGTGGAATGACCACTTAAAATAAGTAGTTGGAAAAGCAAAGGCCAAACTGAGGTTAATAGAAGAAACTCAGAGAAACGTAATCCTCCCAGTAAAGAAGTCGCTTACAAAGCTCTTGTTCGACAGATTCATGAGCACTGCAGTTCAATCTGGTGTTCTTACCAGGTAGGACTGATAGAAGAGATAGAGAAGATCTAACAAAGAGTGGCGCGTTTTTTAACGGGATTATTTAGTGTGCTCGAAAGCGTTACTGGGATGTTCAGAAAAATTCAGTTGCAGACGCTACAAGAGAGCCATTGTTTATCAGGGAGAGGTTTACTATTAAAATTTCCAGAGAGTACTTTCTGGAAAATGTCGGACAGCATACTGCTTCCTTCCACACACGTGCCGCGAAATGACCAAAACGAGAAACTTTGAGAAATTAGCACTAATAGAGCGGCTTACCTACAGTCATTGTTCCGACGCACCATTCGGGAATGGAACAGGGAAGGGCGAGGATCAATTAGTGGGTACAAGAAGTACCCTCCGCCACGTACCGTGAGGCTGCTTGCGGAGTGTTGACGTAGATGTAGGCGTGGTATAACCGCTATTTTAATCAAGAATAATGTTACGAGGCTTATTTTCATAAAGGGGAGAGGTGACCAATAATATCGTAATAATTAAAAGCATTGAAAAAGTTTTGATTATAATTGACAATACACAATCTTTCATTAGAGTAGCCCCGCAGAAAAGTAGCGCTTCAGGGAAATCAAATAGGCTTTATCGCGGTTACTGTTGTTTCTAAATTCTGCAGTATAAACCATGCCTGAGTATTTTTACCTTTCTTGGCTTGTTTTCTGCGCGCGGAATAAGTTTACGTAGCTGCGGCAAGTGATATATACACGGCATTTCCGTGTGATATGCTACGGAAGGGATCAGAGCACTTTTCTTAAACTGTAAGAAAATAGGCTATAGTTAACTTTTACGGGACAGATTTTTGGCTTAAGGCCACGGACTAAGAATATCTGAGGAATTGTGTGCGCGAGAAAAAGCAGTGCTCATTATTAAGCTTTACTACATGCTGAATAACTGATAATAGGATCTGTGGACTATACGAAGGGACGTTAAACTAAATATAAGAACGGAAATGGACACTTAGCTTTGTGAAAGCAAAAATTACGAATTTCGAATGATTGTATCGACGTATAGTAATGGACCATAGCCCTTGATATAATATACTTGAGTGACGAACTATAAAAATCACGGACTTTTCCGTTGTCGTAATTGCTGAGAGTAATTGTAGTATCAATCCTCCTTTTCCCTCTATACAAAACGCAATCATTCAAGATGATTTAATTATTATTGTATGTTGTGAATAGAAAACGAAAGTGATTCCCATAATTATGAATGTACCAGTAAATAATAACCAATATCCAAAAACGTTATTAACCATGTTGTCTTGTTTGGACTGAGCAAAAAGTTAACATTAATAACTGTTATGAACACCCGAAATTTAGTCGCCGTTACAATGAAGATGTTTGTGGCTGCTCCTTCTGAGGTATATATATAACGGATAGTGGAGCATATACAGTAGATAACAACATAAATATGTTACGTCAGAGAAGTCGACGACAGCAGATCGAGGGCCGCTACAGTGGTCTCCGAGGTGACAGTCCTTCGTGCTCCAGACGTCATAGCACGGTACGTGTTTAATTTTTTTGCCTGAAACAAGCCGATTTTCTGACTCAATGTGAATGGTACCTACTCGAGCTTCAACTACACTTCCCTTTCGAATGGTTAGATTGAATGTGAGCTTTATGCCCATTTGCATAACTTAAGTCTCAATAAATTAATTTAAGAAGTGATTAATAATTAAATCAACTATGCTGGCACTAAGTTACTGGAATACTGTCTCCCTGAGTAGCATTACTTTTGGTTCAAATAAAACTTTCGTATGTACGTCAAATAACATTGTTGTTGTTGTGGTCTTTAGCCCTGAGACTGGTTTGATGCAGCTCTCCATGCTACTCTATCCAGTACAAGCTTCTTCGTCTCCCAGTACCTACTGCAACCTACATCCTTCTGAATCTGCTTAGTGTATTCAACTCTTGGTCTCCCTCTACGATTTTTACCCTCTACGCTGCCCTCCAATACTAAATTGGTGATCCCTTGATGCGTCAGAACATGTCCTACCAACCGATCCCTTCTTCTGGTCAAGTTGTGCCACAAACTTCTCTTCTCCCCAATCCTATTCCACACTTCCTCATTAGTTACGTGATCTACCCATCTAATCTTCAGCATTCTTCTGTAGCACCACATTTCGAAAGCTTCTATTCTCTTATTGTCCAAACTATTTATCGTCCATGTTTCACTTCCATACATGGCTACACCCCATAGAAATACTTTCAGAAACGACTTCCTGACTCTTAAATCTATACTGGATGTTAACAAATTTCTCTTCTTCAGAAACGCTTTCCTTGTGATTGCCAGTCTACATTTTATATCCTCTCTACTTCGACCATCATCAGTTATTTTGCTCCCCAAATAGCAAAACTCCTTTACTACTTTAAGTGTATCATTTCCTAATCTAATTCCTTCAGCATCAATCGACTTAATTCGACTACATTCCATTACCCTCGTTTTGATTTTGTTGATGTTCATCTTATATCCTCCTTTCAAGATACTGTTCATTCCGTTCAATTGCTCTTCCAAGTCCTTTGCTGTCTCTGACAGAATTACAATGTCATCGGCGAACCTCAAGGTATTTAATTCTTCTCCATGGATTTTAATACCTACTCCGAATTTTCTTTTGTTTCCTTTACTGCTTGCTCAATATACAGATTGAATAACGTAGGAGAAACCAATTAATAAATTCAGGCGAGTCTGAGGTAGCCATACTAAAATCTGGACGGGTTGCACAAGCAATGTTACAAACACAGTTTAGTACCCAGTTAATATTTATTTCACCAATCTGGTCGAAACAACATCATATAATGAACAATAAAGATCGCCATAGGAATGCTTGATTCTGTACTTACGCATGACACAGTAACCATTGTGTACCTATTTCTGAACACTTGGGAAAGACCTCGGTTTCTTATACGAAGGGATTCGACTCATGTACATGCACAAACACATTCATCTCACAACACATGCATAGAAAGAAAGGAACATAAAGGTAAATGTGTGCCGGGAAAACGTTTGGTTTAACCGATCAGCCACGTTAGCGGTAGCGGAAACAGCCCAATAGTAACGTTGAGCGGGAGGCTCTTCAGGAGGTCTGGTTTAGCTTACTAAATCAAAAGAATGTTGAACTCACGAACTGAATTTAAAATTAAAACACGGAAAAAGATTTCTGACATCACAAACGGATAACAAAAAAATGGTTCAAATGGGTCTGAGCACTATGAGACTTAACTTCTGTGGTCATCAGTCCCCTAGAACTTAGAACTACTTAAACCTAACTAACCTAAGGACATCACACACATCCATGACCGAGACAGGGTTCGAACCTGCGACTGTAGCGGTCCCGCGGTTCCAGACTGTAGCGCATAGAACCGCTCGGCCACTCCGGCCGACAATTGGATAACACACACAATGCATTTACAGTTTGAGATTCACATGAACTTGAAAAAAGCACTCTTCCATTGCTGGATAGTGGTAGGACAAAGAATCCCGTTAATTAGCTGAAATATTAATAAGATTCGTCGCATTCCTTGACCGAAATACTCCGGTATGGATTTCGGGAATCATGGTTCTAACAAACGTATTAACATCTCACCTTAACCAAAATACATACGTATTCCAGCTAGCTGAATTTACGCTATAACAGATGACCACAGCAGACAACCTCACCTTCCGAGGTCCAAGCGAGCAGTGCTCTTCGATGGTACCGCACCGAGCGTCCCAGGTAGGAGCGGAAATGGACAGAGACAAACACTCTGGCATCTTCCATCAACTTGTAGAACAGCTCTTGACCAGTCTACCCTAATTTCTCTTTGGTCCAGAAGAAGCTACTTTGTCTGTACACAGAAGTAGCCTAAACTGCCACTACCACTCAACGAATCCCTGCCCAAGAATCAAAGTACATGGAAACACCACACCTAGACAGTCACTGACTCTCTCTAGCAACGAGACAAGCAGTGGAAAACGGATACAGAAATACACTGAAGAGCCAAAGTTACTGATACACCTGCTTAATATTGTGAAGGGCCCGCGAGCACGCAGAAGAGCTGCAACACGACGTGGCATGGACTCATCTAATGTCTGAAGTAGTGCTGGAGGGAACTGAAACAATGAATCCTGCAGGACTGTCCATAAATCCGTAAGAGTAGGAGGGGGTGGAGATCTCTTCTGAAAAGCACGTTGCAAGGCATTCCAGATAAACTCAATAATATTGATGTCTGGGGAGTTTGGTGGCCAGCGGAAGTGTTTAAACTCATAAGAGCGTTTCTGGAGCCACTGTGTAGCAATTCTGGACGTGTCGGATGTCGCAATGTCCTGCTTGGTTTGGTGGGGTTGGGTTGGTTTGTTTTGGGGGAAGAGACCAAACTGCGAGGTCATCGGTCTCATCGGTTTAGGGAAGGTCGGGGAAGGAAGTCGGCAATGCCCTTTCAAAGGAACCATCCCGATATTTGCCTGGAGCGATTTAGGGAAATCACCGAAAATCTAAATCAGGATGGCCGGAGAGGGATTGAACCGTCGCCCTCCCGAATTGTCCTGCTGGCATTGCCCAGACCCATCACAATGCACGATGGACACGAATGGATGCAGGTGATCAGACAGGATGTTTACGCAAGTGTCAGCTGTGTGACGTAACGGGCGAGTTGCGGCACCCTGAAAATATACTAAGTTCAAAATTGGCGGCCACTACTGAGATGGCGTGGCAAACCACGGCTCGTTCGCAACCGTGTGATTCCACACAATGGACGCACCATGTGTCCATCGGCCGCCTGGCTGGAAATTCCATGGTGACACTGTGTCGATGAAGGAGAGACACGCAGGGAGTGCCAAAGAAGGCGGACTTTGTGGAACCTTAATGGCAGATATTTCTCAGTTCGTATAGAAATTAAAAGTAGCCAGATGAATCATGATACCTTAAAAAGAAACATTTACATTACTATCATTTGCTCGAAGATTCTGATGGCGTATCAGATTTTCAATATCTTTATTAGTTTAAAGTTTACTATCTGATGATAAATTATACAAGTAACACCCAGAAACGAATTTCCAAAATCCAAACGGTTCATCCGATTTTGTCGATCAATTGTTTCCCTGTTATTCAACTTATATTTTATTTAACTGCTGGACCATCGACACCAAAAAGTGTTTTACAGTAATAAAGGGCATTCTTAAAGGTACTTCTGCTAACGTACTCATCATTTAAAGTCGTTAATATAGTACCTGCCAAATTTATGTAATTGCAGTCTTTCATTTATAAATTTCTATATAACATTCAAAATTCGCAATTGCCAAGTGATAAGAACCTTTGACCATTCGATTCATGTGTATATTCATATTGTATACTGTAGACTCACCAGTATTTGGCGCGTAATGTAGTAAGTACGTATCCTAGCCCCTAGACAACAAAAGCAGCCAAAACTTAAAATATTTCAGCTTTGAGTCAGAGGGAACGTAGTTAAGCATTTTATTTAATGAAAGCCTGCCCCTGTCTGACACGCAGGGTCCACGGATTTATGAGTTTCTCTCCATTACCGAACACATCCATCCGCTCAGTACAATTCAAAACATGACTCGTCCGACCATGTAACATGTTTCCAGTCATCAAGACTCCAATGTCGGTGTTGACGGGTCCAGGCCAGGCGTAAAGCTTTGTGTCGTGCAGTCATCACGGGTACACGAGTGGGCGTTCGGCTCCGAAAGCCCATATCGATGATGTTTCGTTGAATGGTTCAACGCTCATGACCCAGCATTGAAATCTGCAGCAATTTGTGGAAGTGTTGCACTTGTCAGGTTGAACGATTCTCTTCACTCGCCGTTCCCCGTTCTTTTTTTTCTGGCATCAGTGATGTCGAAGATTTGATGTTTCACCGGATTCCTAATATTCACAGTACAGCCGTGAAATGGTCGTCCGGGAAAATCCGCAATTCGTCGCTACCTCGGAGATGCTATGTCCCATCGCTCGTGCGCCGACTGTAACACAAGGTTGAAACTCGCTTAAATCTTGATAACCTGCCACTGTAGCAGCACTAAGCGATGTAACAACTGCCCCATACGTTTGTCGTCTTATATAGACGTTGCCGACCGCAACACTGTGTTGTACCCGTTTACATATCTCTGTATTTGAAAACCCATGCCTATACCAGTTTCTTTGGAGCTTCAGTGTATAACATGGATACATAATAAACAAATGGGGAAAAAACTGTATACATACTTAGTATCCCTATTGATGTATGGAACGTGAAGCATAAATTGATAGATGACAGTATTTGCCTATTATAGTGCAACTGTGGCTGTTTAACAAAACTCTCTGCTGTTCATCTTTTTCCCCAGAAGCGAAAGGACAGTTGTTAGAACCAACAGAGGTACGAATAAGTACGGAACGGCTGTAGGCAGCTCAACAGAGATAATGTAACGGCTCACATTGAGCCGTTTCAAAGGCACGTGACGCGGCTGTTGGACGCTGTATGGCTGACCTGTGGTCTGCCCTCCTCAGCCCGAGTCGAGCGGCTTCCTGAGATCCTGCATTGAACTGAGTTTGGGATTCCTGAATCTACGAATGCCATATCCGCTACACTGTCATCGGATTCCGATCAGCCGTACTCTCATTAACATGCGTTCTTAGGTTTCTACGGCCAGTGTCAATTCAATATAAAATCATTTTAAGTGCTACGCCATGTCAGTAGAACTACTAAAATACTGACGGTTCCTCGGTCTTTGCCGGGGCCCTGTTAACGCCGCACAAATGGAGTTCGGCGCCCTGAAGAGATCTGCTGAAAATACGGTCAAATCATCGATATTTTACTTGTTCTCCTTAGAGTTAATATGATTTCATTCAAGCAGTCTCGACAGTCAACGAAGCCCCCGCTGTCGAATTACCACAGTTCTGGGAGACATTACTGCTTCGTACGAATAATTGAAAGTGGAACACTGACATAGGTGATGTTGTGGTAACGTTGTGGAGAAAGCAAACCAGAGACTGCGGTTTATTGACAAGACATATAGAAAACGCAACAAGTCTACTGAATAGGTCGCCTACAGTACGCTTTCCGTCCTCTGAAAGAGTATTGCTGTGAGGTGTGGGATCCGCATCAGATAGGATTGACGGACGACATCGAAAAAGTTCAAAGAATGGCAGCTCTTTTTGTATCATAGCAAAACAGGGGAGAGAGTGCCACGGATATGATACGCGAACTGGGATGGCATTTGTTAAAATAAAGGCGTTTTCGCTTCCGGCAGGTTCCTCTCATGAAATTTTATACACCAACTTCTTTCTCAGAGGGGAAAATATTTTTTACGCCCCACCTAGGAAGGCAGAAACGATCGTCATACTAAAACAGAAATCAGAGCTCGCACGGAAAGATTTAAGTGTTAATTTTTCGCGGGTGCTATTCGAGAGTGGAACTTATAGAGAAATAGCTTGAAGGTGTTTCGATGAACCGTCTACCAAGCATTTAATTGTGAATTGCGCAGTAATCATGTAGGTGTAGATACGTGAAGTATAACACGATATTGTCATGCACAAGCAATATTCAAAAGTGATTTCTGAAAGAGAAGCCCACTGCGTAACGTCTCTTTTTATTCAGAATGTAGACAGCGTTACTCCAACCCATTTTCTACGGTTACACTGAAACGGTACATAATTGCATATTTAAAGGCGTAGATCTCTTGCGTGCTGTCTTCGCGGTGCAGCTGTTTTAATGGGCAGTGGTGTATAAAATCTGCACAGTGTCAAATCACGCCATTTAAATACAAAGTGCATCCTTGACTTATTTCTACATTGCAGACATCGCTTTCCACGTGACGCGTGGAACACAGCTGAGGTAGCGTAATAAGCAACGTCAGCGGCTCTGATGAGGAGGCAGCTTATTTCAGGAGTCTAGACACCACAGTTGCACAACCGGATGTTCTGGAGGAACGCTTGCTGTAATTTCCAGATGAAACATGTGTTGCGACGCAGACAGTCTTCAGCAGCATCAACAGGGAATTAGCCTTAACCCTAGCCTTGGAGCAAGTGAACGCCATAACATTTATGGAACACGGCGCAAGTTCTACCTTTGTTGGTAGTTCTTGAGCAGAAACGCGACTACTGTAGAATGGTCCACAACAAAGCACAAGAGGATCAGACTTCAGCTCTCACCTGATATACTATTACAAGTATAACAACAGAACGGCAAGTTAACTGTCTTTTTCTGTAACCTCCTCTAAGTATATTTATTAAATTTCACTTTTGTTTTTCTGTTTAAGAGGTTTAGTCTCCTGTTTTTGCGAGTGTAAATTTATTCAGTCAGAAGCGCAGTTGTTGCTCGTTTTTTGTTTTGTTTTTTGTTTTGAAAGCAACGTCCGTTCGTTTAGGAAGCCAGTCAGTCAGGCTTCACCTCTCAACTGATATATGGGTACGAGTACAACAACAGAGTGGCAAGTTAAGTGTTTTTTTTCTTTGATATTTTCCTTGAATCAGTCCTGGCACGGCTCCCAAACACTCGAGCAGTAGTCTAGAACATCTCCATAACACTTAACGTGTTGTTCCAACCCACCGGTAACAACTCTAGCAGACCGCCTCAGATCTGTTTTGAAGGAAGAATAGAGCAGTTCACAGGCGGGCTACTAGATTTGCTACTGGTAGATTGGAACAACACGTTAAGTGTTACGGAGATGCTTCGGAAATTCAAATGGGAATCTCTAGAGGGAAGGTGACGTTCTTTGGGAGAAAATTTAGATAGCCGGCATTTGAAGCTGATTGCCGGATCATTCTACTGACACCAACCTACATTGCGCATAAGGACCACGAAGGTAAGATACGAGAAATTAAGGCTCATGCGCAGGCATTTAGATAGTCCTTTTTCCTTTTCTGTATTTGCGAGTGAAACAGTAAGGAAATGTCTCGTGGTGGTACGGGGTACCCTATGCCACGCGAATCAAAGCGTTTTTTATACCTTCCTGAACTTCCAGAAACCCACCTAACGCGACGGGAACTCCACGAGGCTCCTCTTCCCACCGCTTAGGTCCAGACATGCCAAGATTTGTGATTTCTCACCATTAGTTATAAGGTGAGGCCGGCACTGGAGATTCGCGCCTTTAGCTTCCTAGAGAGCCGAACTGTGCCGAATATCGAGAACGCCGCCTTAGCTTGCTTGACATGTGAGTTCCGTGAGCCTCTTCCAGGTGGCTCCTTGACACGTAGAAGCCAGAACAAAACCTCTGAATACTGTGTGGTCTCTCTAGTCGCACTGAGTTGGCTGCGATCTGAGCGGACCTCATGCATTCTTAGACTAGAACTACAAACCTAGTTGACAACTACTACTGTTTTATAAAATACATTCCCCAGCAATAAATAACGTCATGGACTTTTAGCATGACGAAACTAAAGTGTCCTGCCTATTTCCAGACGGGACAAGCCGCAGATGAATTTAGCATATAAATGAAAGGAGGCAAGCCAGACGGCTCGTAACCTTTCAAGGTGAGGCACTACCGTTAATATCGAATCAAGAGTGATGATTCCTGTCGATGATCACAAACCTGCCTGCAAATCTGCCATCCCTTCCTACAACTTTTCTAATAAATTAGGACTTATCTGAAAGGTTTAACTGTCCCCTTGACCATTAAGCATCGGAGCTTGTAACGTGTAGCAGATGTTTCAGTAGTGGAGTGTGTGAGGTATTTGAGGGACTCGAGGTAGTGTTACAGAAGAATAACACAGATACTGCACTTGAATCCAAAATTCGTGTACTTTCTCATACATAGGACAATGTGAGGTAGCCTTCACGGTGTGGTAAAAGTCATCAACTCACAATTCTCGCCTATTATACATTGGAAGAAATACACTCCTGGAAATTGAAATAAGAACACCGTGAATTCATTGTCCCAGGAAGGGGAAACTTTATTGACACATTCCTGGGGTCAGATACATCACATGATCACACTGACAGAACCACAGGCACATAGACACAGGCAACAGAGCATGCACAATGTCGGCACTAGTACAGTGTATATCCACCTTTCGCAGCAATGCAGGCTGCTATTCTCCCATAGAGACGATCGTAGAGATGCTGGATGTAGTCCTGTGGAACGGCTTGCCATGCCATTTCCACCTGGCGCCTCAGTTGGACCAGCGTTCGTGCTGGACGTGCAGACAGCGTGAGACGACGCTTCATCCAGTCCCAAACATGCTCAATGGGGGACAGATCCGGAGATCTTGCTGGCCAGGGTAGTTGACTTACACCTTCTAGAGCACGTTGGGTGGCACGGGATACATGCGGACGTGCATTGTCCTATTGGAACAGCA
This sequence comes from Schistocerca gregaria, assembly GCF_023897955.1. Taxonomy (NCBI): domain Eukaryota; kingdom Metazoa; phylum Arthropoda; class Insecta; order Orthoptera; family Acrididae; genus Schistocerca; species Schistocerca gregaria. Next base: position 796,042,898 of record NC_064921.1, on the reverse strand, counting down.
AGTACCCTTGCCGGTCTAGGAATGGTAGAACGATGGGTTCGATGACGGTTTGGATGTACCATGCACTATTCAGTGTCCCCTCGACGATCACAAGAGGTGTACGGCCAGTGTAGGAGATCGCTCCCCACACCATGACGCCGGGTGTTGGCCCTGTGTGCCTCGGTCGTATGCAGTCCTGATTATGGCGCTCACCTGCACGGCGCCAAACACGCATACGACCATCATTGGCGCCATGACAGAAGCGACTCTCATCGCTGAAGACGACACTTTTCCATTCGTCCCTCCATTCACGCCTGTCGCGACACCACTGGAGGCGGGCTGCACGATGTTGGGGCGTGAGCGGAAGACGGCCTAACGGTGTGCGGGACCGTAGCCCAGTTTCATGGAGACGGTTACGAATGGTCCTCGCCGATACCCCAGGAGCAACAGTGTCCCTAATTTGCTGGGAAGTGGCGGTGCGGTCCCCTACGGCACTGCGTAGGATCCTACGGTCTTGGCGTGCATCCGTGCGTCGCTGCGGTCCGGTCCCAGGTCGACGGGCACGTGCGCCTTCCGTCGACCACTGGCGACAACATCGATGTACTGTGGAGACCTCACGCCCCACGTGTTGAGCAATTCGGCGGTACGTCCACTTGGCCTCCCGCATGCCCACTATACGCCCTCGCTCAAAGTCCGTCAACTGCACATACGGTTCACGTCCACGCTGTCGCGGCATGCTACCAGTGTTAAAGACTGCGATGGAGCTCCGTATGCCACGGCAAACTGGCTGACACTGACGGCGGCGGTGCACAAATGCTGCGCAGCTAGCGCCATTCGACGGCCAACACCGCGGTTCCTGGTGTGTCCGCTGTGCCGTGCGTGTGATCATTGCTTGTACAGCCCTCTCGCAGTGTCCGGAGCAAGTATGGTGGGTCTGACACACCGGTGTCAATGTGTTCTTTTTTCCATTTCCAGGAGTCTATATATAAACTCACAAAATAAAATGACTGTGGGATTTCGTTAATTAGATATTTCGTAACTCCTTATTAATAAGGGCTAGACGAAACGGTGTTTCCACATCTCCACGTGTGTGACAGAACTAGAAAAGTCCCTACTGCACACCATCCCCACGACTAGATTCAAGTGGGCGTTCCACATTAAATTCCTCCGGGTAAAACTTCGACGTATCTGAAAGCTATAGCTGATTCCCCTAACTGGGATCAGCTATTGTACTGTGATACTGAATCTTCTGGTTATCTTATGGTACATTTATTCATCTTTAGAATCACCTCCAAATATCTGGACCAGGCAGTGACCATCTACAGGTATCCTTCCATTTCGTAGCAAGTTTCTAAATCTGTCTCCTCCTTCTCACATTCGTTCTCATATCGCAACAGATGTATTCTTCCAGTTGATTTATATATTTTGGTGGACAGCAGCGGTCCCAACACACCACCCTGAGGTATGCCAGTCCACATCTCTTCCGACGACAGCTTGCCATTAAGAGTGACGTACAGTGCAACCTCTTTTATCTGGCCGCCAAGAGTCCAGATTTTAGGTTTTTTTAGAATTGTAACTGAACAGTAATCAATGCTTTGAAAGTAATAAAGGCTACAGTTGAAGACGAAAGTCATTAAATTTAAATTCAGCCAACGGCAATTGACAAATCCTGGCATTGTATGAGTTAATAAACTGACGTAAGGTGTACAGTACTCTATTGCCCTCATTTGTTCCGAGTGTAAAATGACATCAGAGATAAAAAAGGTGTTACGTTAACGGACCAAAAGTTGGATGTACTGCACAGAGATGGATGACAGAGAATTGTTGGAAAACATTCCTGTTAAATTTGGCGTTGGAAATTCTGTGCTGTCAGATTGCGAAAAAAACGGAAGGAATTAAAGACTTTCGTATTACAAAATATTGAGAAAGTGCGGTTTAGAGGGTCACAAAGAATGGATCGATAGTTAGCATAGTTTTAAGTTGGTTTGATGCAAAGACAAACAGCGGCGTTCCGACTTTAAGCCTGCTGTTGCAGTAAAAAACGATGAGTTCAAACAATAAGCTTCCTAATATTCTAGCTTCACAGCTAGCTAGAGCTCATTACAAAGGTGGACAGATCGACATGGAATACAAGGTGGTTATAATTAAACTTCCGCTACTTGAGAGCATCTCCATGAAAGACGAGAGATTGTGAGACAATGAAACTTTGCGGAACCTTTTGCAAGGACATTCGGAAAAGAACGAATAAATGATTGAAAAAAACACATTTTAACTTCGCGGGAGAGGGCAGCTGAGTTTAATTTCGTACCGTGTTCACGTTCTAGGTTTCAAACGTTGCTCAATGTGACGATCATCCACATCCGCGACCGCCTGGAACCGCACTGGAGACACCGTCTCACAATATTGTTCAGACCACTTCCTGAACGCTTGACCATAGAATGTCCAGCTGTCGTGGCACAATTTGTGCATTGCTTGAAGATCGCACATTGCATCCAGCATTGACAACCATGACAACAGTAAATTCTTCAACAAGTTGTGGCTCAATTGGCCGTCGGCCTGTGCCACGAGCAATTATCAAATCGCCAGTTAATACGAAATTCCCAACAACGTTCTTCAACACAGGAACGGAAAGAGGGCCGCTTCGTATTCCTTTAATGCGTCGGTACTCACGGAGAACAGTACTACCGTTGTTGTTTGGATGAAACAGCTTTACCAGTATCGGCCTGCTCACATTCTCCAGAACCATGTTGACAGTCTGCAACTGTAGTGGTGAAAAGTCCCCTTAGAAAAATTATACATCACTGTGCTGTGCTTAAACTGACACACAATATTTTTTAGCGCAACGCAATCTGACTTTCAATAATCCCTACAAAAGAATGGCCCTGACTAACATTAAGCTATACGTTTAACATATCACTTACCTCACAAAAATCTTGGTTACTCGAAATACTGCAATACAGCGAGCACCACTACTGCCAGCTAAATAAAAGATTCAAACTAAGGAAGACACTAGCTACATAGTTAGCGAATGAAAGATTTTAATAGAGAACAAACAATCTATTTACCTTAATAGTCATAATATATATAGCAGTTCATGACATCCAGTCTTACAAATTTCAAAACTCCGCCATCTCTCTCCCCACATCCACCACTGCTGGCGGCTCACCTCCAACTGCGCAACGCTACGCGCTGTTAACATCCAGCTGCCCAACAATACAATGGCGAGTATTACAACAATGCCAACCAGCCACTGACTGCACACAGCACAGACAGTGATTTTTCATACAGAGCGCTATGTGGCGTTACAAAAAAAAAAAAAAAAAAAAAAAAAACGTTACTTACATAGCCCCCATGCTCCCCACAAAAAAATTTACAAATTGTTTTGGGCAGTGGCCAATACAGATTTGAAATTTTTTTTCATAATTACAATAACAACGAAATGAAATGCACACACTTATCTATACAATGTTGGTCAAAAGCTAAAATTTTCTCACAGTCCATAAAGACAGTCCTGATCATTCATCACAGTAAAATAACAGTGTTTTTGCCCAACGTCTGAGCAGTGAAACAAAATGCAAACGGAAGTAGTGGATTTCCATGCAGTCTTGAAGAAGTAATGTTGTCCTTCCAACGAAAAGACAGTGCTGACTCTTAACATGCAGACAGGTAATGGGCCACAACAGAGCAAACCCACAAAAGAGTCAGTCGAAGTTGAAGACTATTGGTAGATAGGTCATCACAGAGCAAACTGACTGTAGTCCTGGTAGAGAGTATGGTATTGGTGGGCCACCAAAGGTGCAGACCCACTGTAGACATTGTAGAGACGGCCAACAGCCATCTGTTGCGACAGTGCACGTGCACAATCACCCTCAAAGAGTCTTGCAAGTCCATAAACCACCACTTGTCCACTCACAAAAAATTTGTTTGAAATGCCCTTAGAACCAGAATGCTGTTATCCAGTGCCTTGCTGAATTGTCAACACACGTGCAAACACTAACAGTCCCTACTTCTCACATATTGTCCATATACTATGACCAACAGAAACGTGTGCAGTGAAATCTAACTTACAAATTACTGAATTTGATCAACTGGTGTCAATTACAATTTTATAACATAAGAATACAATAACAAAGGTACAAAATACATCATTAAAGAACATAACAATACAGATAACATTTGCAGTAATACAGGCTTTACAAAAGAATCGAAATAACAAATACATCAGTGTTACAAAAATAATGACATAAGTACATACATAAAAGATCAGAATAATTATTGAAACATCCACTTCACACATGAGCATTAAAACAGAACAGAATAAATAATGTTTAAACACCTTTACAAAGAAAATAACATATTATCAGAGAAATTCTACAACGGAAATCTTATTACCTAAACACATAAAGACAGGACAAACACAGATTCACATAGCGTAATAACACAAAATACAGGGCAGGGTTTGTTTTCAGTGTGACATTTGATACTGCAGTCTTATCTCAACATTTGTTTCCACCAAAAATATCCTATCCAAGCATGTTTTCTGTATTTTGTTCACATCCTCTTTCAAAAATAGTTTTTCTCCACTGTACACAATTTTTTTGGCCAAATCATTTTCTTATAGCTTCTCAATGCATTTCTTCCAATTCATCACAACTCGTTCTGTTTTATAGCCTACCCCATCTTAAGCTAACTTCAATCTACTGAGCTCAGATGCTAAACTAAGGGACGAGGCAATGCAGCAGCACAAAACAATTAACACAAAGAGCAATGACAAAAAAATGGAAATTGGCAGAGCAAGCAGCAGCAAATGCATTAACTTATATCTAAACATGACAAAGCTCAAGCAGAAAAAATATTACAGTAAAAATGTTTAATACCTATGTCACATCTTAACACTAGAGTGATGCATCACGAGAACATACGCTAGCAGATAAGTTACCATATCGTAAAAAAATTATTTTTGCAATTCCTGTGAAGGGAAATGTCTATTTGTGCTCTCTTTTCTAAGAAAGTACATCATAAATTGATTCTTTACCGGGTCTGTAGACAGAAAATAATGATATTACTACATCTATTAAATTTTATTTTAACCAATGCTGCAGTGCAGATAGAAACTGGATATTAAACAAAACGAGCAATCTCTCAACTAGAAAGACAATAGATATAAAATGTTTCTCATCATTTCATTTCAGTAAATATCATAAATTAAGAGCTTCACAGTGTAAGCATATGTTTTCAAGTTTGGGCGTGTCGTATTTCCGATGCTTTCTACAAAGGAATGTCAATAGCGAGGTTAATGGCCTCCTTTTTACTCCACCTGTGCCTCTGAAAGGCACACACTAATGACTTTTTCTCAAGGCGGCTGGCACACTTGGACGCTCACAACGCATTATGTCACGGTCACTTACCTTTCTTACCGAAATATTTAAGACAGCAGTTTCCGATACAGTGACAGTCTCATGTAAAAATATTTTCACAGGTTGAGAATTTGCGTTACAAACGTGTAGAAAATAACCCTATCAATATAACAGTGTCAAAAAAAATTTCGACAGCATTGTAATACATTCACGCATATATTCATATTTCATAATTCTTAAAGTACGATTCTTGGTTTCCAACATCATTTTCCACAAATCAGAGTCCCTAACCACTACTCATTATTCCTTACCTTATTATACATATACATATTCGTAGAAACTTCTTCAATATTTCGTCATAATAAATATGTAGCATAATCAAATTCCTCACATAGCATCAGCCTATTGATCATAAACATACCGCAACAGCGTAATACACATCGTCATCATAACATCATAAAACCTCAGCCAAATCTAAAAACGTCGTGGCTTCCTTCAATAATTTCAAAACCTAAAAAAAATTCTGTGCTCATGTCAAAAGTGTCATCTACCTCAAACATACTTTCAAAATCATGATCTCATACCAAATATGTCATTCAAAGCTCTCATAGTATCACAATTGTTCCGAAAAAATATGAACAGTTCACAAAGTACAGACAAATACAATTTCGTAAGTGTGAAGTTATCCAACTATGTAATTACGTAAACATCTGTCACTGACATAGTAAAAAAAAATGTTTCTCTCTCTGTTAGATAATCAGATAGCTGTGTAATTCTGTGTTAGAGGAATATGGTACCGATGTGTAAAGTTGTATAAGCAAATACCATATTAGCTAGGGCTCCTTGTGCTTGCCGGACACATGGTACACAAAGTAAGCGTGTACCCCCCTGAGGATTAATGGAATTATACCCTCAGGTGTTACAGATTACAGCAATGGAATGAAATGTATCATGAAAAACTTTCTTTGTAATTCAAAAATCTTGAAAAATAAATGACTTAAGTACAAAATTAATCTCTCAAATGCGTGTCCTGTAGCGCTAAATGTGCGGCTTGTTGTAAGATAATTCTGTGAAAATGTCGTAGTTATCGTCCTCTGTAAGCAAAGTTCTGCTGAAGTCAATGTACTTACCTCATGATAAACACAAGTGAAATGCTTTGCGTATAGGTATCGTAGTTACTACGCTTATTGCTGTGATGAAGTAAGTACTGTACTGTAACGTATTATCGTGTTACAGAAAAGGCTGTCTCATTGTAGTTATACCACAAAGTTACTACTAAAACATGTTTTCCTTTCCAGAAGAATTCAGAAAAACTGTGCAGATATAAAACAGATACACAGCAAAAGTATAATGTAAATTGTCACTCATTAGTAGCGTCGTTATAAAATCGTGTATCTGTCACATAAACTAACCACTATGTCCTCTGGTATCTTACAGAAGGTACTTTAAATCCAGAATGTATTTTGAAGTAAATCAAAATGTTGCATTAAAATCTCATTAGGAGTACTGGTAAATGTTCTAAGTATGTGAGCCTTACGGTTGTTATGTAATCGTGCCACTAACAAGCAAGAATGTATACACACACAGTAACACTGTGTCGTCTGTTTACTATAACAATGCATTCGTAATTTCTGTTAAAATAAGTTCTCTTGGTTCTTGATTGGATATTTAACTTCAAACATTGTTGCATGTTAACAGATTATAAGTCTGACAAAGCATACTAGTAATGTGAAGTGAAACGTTATATGTCAAATACAAAGTTAAAAAGCAGATTATCTTTCAATAAACGGTTTTACATGTGAAATGTAGTACAATCCTTTACTCTTCCTAGTACTCAGAGTTTGAACTCGAAAGCAATTATCATGCGGTATACGTCGGTAAAGAATACTGGAATTTTTCTCAAGGTTAGCGTCTATATTATTTTTCTTTGAGCCAGCCGGCGCACGTGGCTGCCTGCGGCGCGAGGTCATTGCCTGCTATCTCTTTGTTGGCGTGCGTCGTTATTGGAATTAGGAGACCTAACTTCTACAAATTCACCTTGTCGAGAGGGCCCTGCTCTGTTTGAATCCCGCCAGTTCTGATGCAATTCAGGTCTGTCGTTACGATCATATCGTCTGTCGTCATGTCGGTAGTTCCTGTAGTTTCTTTCTTGTCGGTTACGTGGTGGAGAATTTCTCCCTGAATCGTAACTCCGCGCTGGACCGTTGCGTCTTAAGTTATTCTGTCTCCCTTGATAATAATTATTTTGGTTTTCATATTGTCTGTTCTCTGATTGTCTCTGTGATAGTCATTACCGCGGAGAGGTGATCTTTCCCGTAATTATTACTACTCTGCCAACGGTTGTCATACGGTTGGTGTCTGTTTTGGTCACGATTTACCTTGTACGAATAGCTTTGTCGTGTGTTATTTCTGTGATCGTGGAATTGTGACAGGTGTGACCTGTAATTGTTGTGCTCCTGTTTTCGCGTTCCGAAATTGTCAGTGTCAATTTCGAGTTCTTGTAACAGTCCCTGAGAAGCTTCAATTTCGTCTTTGCATCGTCCTGCTAAAATAATCTGTCGTAAATGTTCAGGTAATTTGATTAAGCAAATGCGGATGAATTCTGAGGGGCTGTATGGGTTTGAAAGATACTGATTCTTATGTAACATGTCTTCGAAATATTTGACAAGACTGGAAAATTCAGATTGTTCGAAATGTTTCATCATAATGATGCTATGTTTTAATCGGTCTTGTGTAGCTTGAGACCAATGTGCTGAGAGGAAAACATGATAAAATTCTCCTTCACTGTGGCAATCGTGAATGACCGATCGCATTCTTACAGCTGGTTCATTCTCCAAGTAGCCACACATAAATTCTAATCTGTGCTCTAATGACCAGTTGGGAGGAAAACAACGAGAGAATTGATGGAGCCACGCTTGTGGATGAATTTCGTTGCCAGAATTCTTAAATGTTTTGAATTTACGTGCAGTAATGAACAGGTGTCGGCGAGTAGCATATCGGTCATTGTTACGTCGTGTCGACGGTTCCATCTCAAAATTCGGTGCACCTTGCCAATTTCTTTCATGAATTCCGAAATGCCCTGTGTTATTATTTTGTGGCTTTTCCGTTTTTCTAAGTTCCTCTTCCCTTGTTGGAGCGCAAGTGTCCTCTGAAATACGTAATTCTTGTATTACCTGTGTCAGCTGATCTTGAACTTCCCGGATTTGTCTTTGGTGTTGCGTATTAATTTGATTCTGATTTTGTGTGAATTTCTTAATTTTTTCATACTCTTCTGTGTAGAGTGATGGCTACAGGTCTTGTGTCATTCAGATCATCATCTACCTTTGCAGATAAATTAGTGAACTGATCCGAAAGTTCGGCTACTTTCTCCGATAGTGAGCACATTTCCTCAGTGTGTTTTTCTGAACCAAGTTTCAGAGTGTCCATCTGTGTTGAAATCGAATCTACTGTGTCCTTTAAGTTTTCCTGAGTTCTTGCAAGTTGCGTAAGCGAATCGGTGGATGCAACTGAGTCCATTTTAGCTTGTAAGGTGTCGTGATTTTCACGAACAATAGTTTGCAGTTCTTTTATGGCTGCTTCGTGATTCTGTAATGCATTTACATGCCGCGAAAAAAAGGTTGATAATGCTCACAAATTTGTGTTTTTACGTCATTACAGATTTTACATTCAATGTTATGTAGCTCAGTAGTTAAATCTTCACGTGTTTGTTCAAGTGCGGTGTCTAACTTCCGAAGATTTTATTCCATTGTGTCTAACGTTTGAAGATTTTGTTCCATTGTGTCTAACGTTTTATGATTTTGTTCCATTTGTTTCTGATTTTGTTCAAGCGTTGTGTCTAACGTTTGTAGCCTTTGTCCCATTTGTTGCATTAACTGTAATAACAATGCACTGGTGTCTGAAACATGTTCCTCAGTGCTATTTGACAGTGCATTTGAACCGGCGATATTCGCATTTTGAAAAGCAGAAAATGTGTCTTGATTTATTTTAGAAAACGGCGAGGACGCAAAATCTGAATCTACAGTATTTGCAAGATTGTGTCATGTCATTTCGGAATCCTGAGGCGAGCTGTTGCCGACCGATCGACCGATAATGCTTCCCTGTTCACTAATTGTTTCACTGCCTACACCATTATTTGCAGCCCGCTCCATTTCCCTATGCGTAGTTACCAAATTACTACTTTGAATGTCTGTTAATTCATTACACAGTGGTGCTGGTAAGCTACGCTTGTACAACAATGAAAAACTACAACTACAAAGGAAATTCTCTCTATAATTTCGCGCTAGCAATAAACAAAAGCTACACTAATTACACAAACTACAAGAAAAAAATCAGAAGATTCCACTGAGGTATCCTCGGCTAAGCGTCGACTTATGAAACGTCCCCTTAGAAAAATTATACATAACTGTGCTTAAACTGACACACAATATTTTTTAGCGCAACGCATTCTGACTTTTAATAATCCCTACAAAAGAATGGCCCTGACTAACATTAAGCTATACGTTTCACATATCACTTACCTCACAAAAATCTTGGTTACTCGAACTACTGCAATACAGCGAGCACCACTACTGCCAGCTAAATAAAAGATTCAAACTACGGAAGGCACTAACTACTCACAGGCATAGTTAGCGAATGAAAGATTTTAATATAGAACAAACAATGTGTTTACCTTAATAGTCATAATATATATATATATATATATATATATATATATATATATATATATATATATATATATATATATCGGTTCATGACATCCAGTCTTACAAATTTCAAAACTCCGCCATCTCTCTCCCCACATCCACCACTGCTGGCGGCTCACCTCCAACTGCGCAACGCTACGCGCTGTTAACATCCAGCTGCCCAACAATACAATGGCGAGTATTACAACAATGCCAACCAGCCACTGACTGCACACAGCACAGACAGTGATTTTTCATACAGAGCGCTATGTGGCGTTACCAATAAAAAAAAACCTCAACGGCCTACTTACAGTGGACACCGATGCTTGTGTTTTAATCCTACAGACGACGTACCAGTACCGGCACCTAACGGCAGATCATGACGCTAACACTACTAACAACGCAAATCCAGCAGCGCACAGTCTGGACATCGTTCCTATGGTCTTTGGTAGCCATAGGAGGAGCAGTTTCCCGTCAACAGTGGGTCGACTAGCGAATAGAGCCCAGTACGTTGTCCTCGATGCTGAGTGTTCATCGGAGGTGAGGGTATCATCTGGAGTGCCCCGGGGGAAGTGTGGTAGGTCCGCTGTTGTTTTCTATCTACATAAACGATCTTTTGGATAGGGTGGATAGCAATGTGCGCCTGTTTGCTGATGATGCTGTGGTGTACGGGAAGGTGTCGTCGTTGAGAGACTGTAGGAGGATACAAGATGACTTGGACAGGATTTGTGATTGGTATAAAGAATGGCAGCTAACTCTAAATATAGATAAGTGTAAATTAATGCAGATGAATAGGAAAAAGAATCCCGTAATGTTTGAATACTCCATTAGTAGTGTAGCGCTTGACACAGTCACGTCGTTAAATATTTGGGCGTGACATTGCAGAGCGATATGAAGTGGGACAAGCATGTAATGGCAGTTGTGGGGAAGGCGGATTGTCGTCCTCGGTTCATTGGTAGAATTTTGAGAAGATGTGGTTCATCTGTAAAGGAGACCGCTTATAAAACACTAATACGTCCTATTCTTGAATACTGCTCGAGCGTTTGGGATGCCTATCAGGTCGTATTGAGGGCTGCTAGATTTGTTACTGGTAGGTTTGATCATCACGCGAGTGTTACGGAAATGCTTCATGTACTCGGGTGGGAGTCTCTAGAAGGAAAGGAGGCGTTCATTTCGTAAATCGCTACTGAGGACATTTAGAGAACCAGCATTTGAGTATGACTGCAGTACAATTATACTGCCGCCAACTTACATTTCGCTGAAAGACCACAAAAATAAGGTAAGAGAGATTAGGGCTCGTACAGAGGCATACAGGCAGTCATTTTTCTCTCGCTCTGTTTGGGAGTGGAACAGGGAGAGAAGATGCTAGTTATGGTACGTAGATGTAGAATGTTTAATCATAACCACCGTATACGTCAGCTGTCAGTGCCTGGAAAAACCCTCCCAGGGGATACAGAAGCTGCTGGAAATTTAAGGAAAGTATTCAAAAATCCTTGTTCCTTGACAAGATAACTCGAAATCAAGTTTATAATATCGTTGAATCCGGCCTTTTTTACGATCACAAAAGTATATGTGAAAGGACAGGTTTTAAAAAACAGATTATTTGAAGTTTTTGTAGCAAGTGCAGAAAAATTTCTAGAAGAAGGAAGTTTGCCTCTCGAAGCCTTACTGATAACTGACAACTGTCTTTCATATCGCAGTGTCGAAGAACTGGCCAGTGGCAGCATCAAAGTGAAATTTCTGCCACGTTATGTAACGGCAGTGTGGCAGGCAACGGACAGACGAGTTCTGGAAAATATTAAGCCTGTGTGTAGGAAACAACTACTAACGAAGTATTATGGAGAAGTGGGAAAAATAGTGTGATTACACATTCGAAATCTATAAATGTCGGAAATAACATTTATTCCAAATTCATATTCCTGATTTAAAAGTCATGAAATATTGGAAAAATCTTTGGTCTACAATTTGTGTGGTAAGTGACGCAGTTTGCACTTTGAATGAAGAAATCCGTGACAGCGTCGACCAACTGGACTTGGTTGATGCCCTGATGTACAGTACGTATCCATGATGTAAACGACTGTGAGCAAAATAACAATGACCGGCAGTGGCTGCGCTATGATCTCTGATGCCAAAATTACCGCCGTTCGTTCGTCTGCAGACAATGACGACTGTGATGGTGGATTATCTGACGGAGCTGGCATTCAACCCATGTCATTCTGATTTTTCGTATTAAGCGGGTTTTCATTAATCTGGAGGACAGTAGCTACACGCAGTCCGAATGAACGAGGTTCCGCTGCACTGAACTTCAGACAGTTCAGTACGGAGCGAATGGTGGGTAACGTAGTTGCCAGCATGTGCGGAATGCGGAACCTGTCATTCTCGCTTGCCGACCGATATGAAATCTTTTTAAAACGTCGGTAGTAAACTCTGATTGTCGCACGTCTTATAGCCTCATTCGTCAGCTTCATGACGTATTGCCTATCATTTCGTTAAAAGCCGTAGTTATTGTGATATTTCGATATTAGGTAAACTATTGCACGAAATTCTTAAAGTTTGCAAAGAAAAACATGGGTCGCTATGAATTTGTGATTAGGGCATATGAGGCCATATATAGCTGAGTATGTAATTTAGATAATATTTTGAATTATTCTGTAAACTTGGAAGGATATCGCTATCTGTCTCCAATATGGAGAAAATGCGATGTATGTAAAGGGCCCCGTGGTGAACGCATCCACCAATGAAAAAGCGAGAATGTTATGCAACTGCTTCACAGGTTAAAACTTTGCGCCGGACCGAGACACGAACTTGGGACGTTTGTCTTCCAGATACAAGTGCTCTACCGACTGGGCTACACAAGCACGACACAGGACCCGTCCTCATAGCTTTACTTTCGCCAGTACCATGTCTCGTATCTTCCAGACTTCACAAAAGTCTCCTGCGAGACTTGGGAAGACTAGCGCCCTGGGAAGAGAGTATATTGTGGAGGCATGGCTTAGTGACAGCCTGGTGGATTCCTGGGTGAAATTTTCACTCTGCAGCGGAGGATGCGTTGATATGAAACTCATTGGTACATTGAAACTGTGGGCTAGACCGAGACTCGAACTCGGAACCTTTGCCTTCATCGGGCAAGTGCTCTACCGCCTATGTCCGCGCAGTACCCTTGCTTCTAGGAGTGCAAGTCCAGAAAGTTTCGCAGGAGAGCTTCTGTGAAGTTTCAACGGTACGAGACGAAGTACTGCCTGAAGTAAAACTGTGAGGACGGCCCGTAAGTCTTGCTTGTGTAGTTCGGTACGTAGAGCTCTTTCCCATGACAGGAAGTTCCCGAGTTCGAATCTTTAATCTTTATCTTTAATCTGTCAGGAAGTTTCATATCACTGCCTACTCCGCCACAGAGTGAAAATTGCATTCTGGGAGAATGGCATATTCATAAATCCCTCGTATCTCATAAACCGTCCTAGATACCGAAGCAAGATTTTTGCAAATGATAAAACGCAAAGGGGAGAGTTTTTTGCCATATGAGTGATACGCGAAACTTCCATACCTGCCGCGACATTGAAGCATCTCCCGTTTTTAATGAAATAATGTAACATTTAAGGACTATCAATATCTGGTGAAAAGAGATTTGTTGTGGGCTTAGCAACAATGTTAGGGAAAACGTTACACGGTTATTTTTAAGCCGAGAACGGGCTTTCTGGCAACTATTGACCTGTCTTGCCATCAGCGGTTAGTTTAATAATACGCTGTTTTTTGATTCTGCCACAATTTCAACTGCATTAGGATGTTAGCGAGATGGATATTTGTAAACTCTGCTGTGTTTAGGCATGGCAAAGAGAAGTTCCTATTATTCAAATCTGGTCACACTCCTTCATGAATTAATGTCTGCTCAACTAGCTGATGTAGCTCTGTTGTAACATTTGCAATAGCTTCTTTTGTCGGCAACTGAACCTCACTGAGCGTAAATTTGTTGTTGTTTTTTGCCACTTTACTTTTCTCCTAGGCCCATTTATTCTCAATCGGAATTAAATGAACATGATACGATGGAGGCCTCATTAAACTATGCCCTTTAGCGTTAGCCACTTCGTCGGCCTGGTGACGTGGAATTTTCGGCTTGTACAAAAGTTCCATTATCTCCGCCTTACACAATATGCGTTCACCTTTGTCCGCGTTCTCGGTTCCCACATCCGGGTTCCCGGGTTCGATTCCCGGCGGGGTCAGGGATTTTCTCTGCATCGTGATGACTGGATGTTGTGTGATGTCCTTAGGTTAGTTAGGTTAAAGTAGTTCTAAGTTCTAGGGGACTGATGACCATAGATATTAAGTCCCATAGTGCTCAGAGCCATTTTTGAACCTTTATCCGGTGACACATTTCTTTGTACCTAGAGCAAAATATCCGCTCTCCTCCGCACATTGTTGGAGCTTTGTCCGTCACATTGGTATGGTGCATTGTCCATAACTATTGTCGAATAAAGAGGGATATTCTGCAGCACAATTTTATCTTCCGAGCCGGTGAACGTGTTCTTGGACGACCAGTTTTCTTGCGTGTTTTGTTATCTGGGCAACGGTGTCACGTCCCCTCCTGTAAGCCAAACGTCCAAACTAATTTTAAACGCGCTATAGCTTCTTTACTAGACTAGTGTGCGGAACTGGACTTAACACTTCCCGGGAGAAACGGTACGTTCTCCCGAAACCGCTCTCCATATCTTGCTGCATTGATCAACGAACGGGAGAACGCGGGCTTTTCACTATTTCTGCTAGCACATAGAGAAAGGACGCACATTTGTTGCGCCTGACAGAGCACTCTCCTGTTAACGAGACCTTCCCTTCGGATGCGTCACCTAAATTAGGCGATCGCATCGCGTTGCTTCGCAGCTGAGTGGGGGTGCATGGTAATGATGGAGCAGAGTGACGCGCGGCGTCCAAATAACGAGTTGTTCGTGTTCCACCAGGCGCAGTTCATCTGTACAGACGTGACCAACAAGAAACGCTCATAGAAGCTGTGTGTGGAGACGAACGACTGACAAGTCACAACTCCCCGAGTGTTCTGTCGTTGACCCCGCCTGTACACGAGACAGAGACGAGCGGAGCGCCCGACAGACTTTGGAGGCACGGAGTTCCCACGCCAAGGCGCGGACGCGCCTCACTGGTCACAGCTGAGACGCTGTGGAGCAGTACGCGGGGACCGGTCGCCCCCGCGGCGTCTCCGCCGACACGACCCGCAATTAGCGAGCGAGCAGCCGCTCCTCAGACACGGCGGCTTGTCGCTAAAGGCTTCTCTGGCGGCCGAGTAACGCTTTCGTACCGCCTGTGTAAGCGACACCGTTGAGCAGCCTCGAGTACAACATGTCCTTGAGGTTAATGACCTGAGTCACTGCGTTTTGCCTCTGCAGGCAGTGGGAGGTAGTAAAGCATCGCTGACCTGTAAGGACAGATTTGTGCTGACCGTCAGCAGTGTAGTATAAAAGAGAAAAAGTTAATACAGTGGAAGAAAAATACAATGCGTTTCCCTTAATTTATTAAACAGTACCTCCAGGACCCATAAGTGCATCTAATTTAGCACATTTTTCAGAACATATTTTTTCGTTCTTAAGGTTCTGAATGGAAAAATTGAAAACTGAGAAAACACCTTAATAGAAGGCTAAACGAATTAAATACATTCATTTTTCTAAAATCTTAAAATAAGTAGATGTTGAAAATACTGCTTCAGTTGTAAATTACTTTATTTTCACACGACCGGTTTCGGACTGTTATAAGCCCATCCTCAGGTGTCGTAGCTGTGCTGTGATCCCCGAGCGCCGCGTGTACCTGGTGCGGTGTGCTGACTCCCTAGTCTGCTCTCACAGGCAACACACCGTGCCTGGTAAACGCGGCGCTCGGAGACCACAGCACAGCTACATCTGAGGATGGGCTTATAACAGTCCGAAACCGGTGGTGTGAAAATAAAGTAACTTACAACTGAATCGGTATTTTCAACCTTTGCTATAATGCTCAGTTGCGGATGTTCTTCCAGCAAGATTGTTTGGCTTAAAAAAGTATCTGAATCAAATCATAAAAATGAAATAAAACATATTAGGAACCTTAATACACAGTATTGGTGTTCCACAATATCATTTATTTTATAGTTCGTTCGGCTTCATGGGCCATCCTCAGATACCTTTATAGGAAAGTGATAGTTCACACGTCGTCAATGAGAGCCCATAATTCTACAAATTCTGTTTTTCAAGATACTTGATTTTGAAGTTAACACAGGGTGATTCAGCTGCTCCCACTGATTTCCTTTATCCAACCCGTACAATATCCATATTATGAACGGTATCCAGACAGAAGACAGCCACGTAATCTAATGGCTTCCCTCTCAGAGCTTTTGGCGTCTCTTAGCGAACGGAGTAATAGTGTACAAAATACAAGTGAGGATTGACCATGAGTTACAAGGTATTTTTGGACCAAGACACACGTTACCTTCTGCCATACTTACGCAGATGTCTCCAATCTTTCTTTGTGTAATTAGCGGCGTAGTCGTACAGATTTTTGATGTCTGTGTAAGTTTATTCCGTCTATACTACTTATTCTTCCGTATGTGGTTTATAAATGTTGTCTTACAAAATGTGCTTCACCATTGGCAACAACGAAATTAACAGCAGATATCAAAACGGAAAGTGCTGAAAAAACAGTTTTCCATTATATAACATATGGACCATTTTCGAAAGACCAAGTACTATAAATGGAATAAACTTACAGAGACATCGAAAACCTATATGATTACACCGCTAAGTACACAAAGAAGGGTTGGAGACACTCGGATTAAGTATGGCACTGGAAAGGTTTATGTTGGTCGAAAAATACAATGTAACACATGATCAATCCTCATTTGTATTTTCCACACCATTACTTCGTTTGCTAAGAGTCGCCCAATGCTCCGTGAGGGGATTTATATCGATTACGTGGCTGTCTCCTGTCTGGATACCGTTCCCGATACAGATGATCAATGGGTTTCATCGGTAGGGGCAGCTAAATCACCATATGTACACAAAATTAAATTAAGAAATAAGCTCTGAACAAAGAAATCTTAGATCGCTTTATGTTCAAAGATTAAAAGTGTAGAAATGCATAGACCGAAAACATTTTACCAGTCAGTAATGGCACAGACTGCTATTTGATATGGACAAACTGGAAAATGTGATCAACAGGCTAAAAAAAATGCTGTGGCAGAGGGGAGAAAGGAGTCTATGGAATATGGGTGTGGAACAGTTACAGGAGGCACATTACGAAATCGTGAGAGAAAGATTAACTGGCTGCTGCTAAGGATGAATACGAAACTGTCGACGTTAAGGATTACATCAAGATACTCTGGCGTTAATTAATAGCCAGAGCTTCGAGTAATGTTAGTTTTCCCCTGAAGTTCTATGAAGAATGTCAAGTTTAATATCACAAAGATGAGATTCATTCAACAAGGATATAACCCATCTTTTCTAGCCTCCAACTCCTTTCATTCTCAGTCTAGTAGTTATAGTCCTGTCTGATTGACCTACACGTAATTTGCCAAACAGACTGCAACAACTCCATAAATTCCACTCTGTTCTAAAGGTGGAATATTGTCTTTACTTTTGAGCAGAAAGTGAGTAACGACAAAATATGTAAATTTAAGGTGAAATCAATCATATTTAAAAAAGTCTGAAAAATCTAAAAAAAAAATAAACCAGGAACTGAAAATGCTTCCGCAGGATATCTGATGATGGTGACGACAGTAAGAACATAATAAAAACAGTGCAGGTCTACTCCGTATGGCGGGTGGATGCTAAGAAAAGGGCGGAAATCTGCCGATGGGAACGTTTCAGTTGTGGCACCTTGAAAGTGTGCTCGTCATGCCTCGGCAGTTCCAGAGAGAAGACAATATCCTCCGGTGAAGTTCTTCTATGAAGAATGTCAAGTTTAATATCACAAAGATGAGATTCATTCAACAAGGATATAACCCATCTTTTCTAGCCTCCAACTCCTTTCATTCTCAGTCTAGTAGTTATAGTCCTGTCTGATTGACCTACACGTAATTTGCCAAACAGACTGCAACAACTCCATAAATTCCACTCTGTTCTAAAGGTGGAATATTGTCTTTACTTTTGAGCAGAAAGTGAGTAACGACAAAATATGTAAATTTAAGGTGAAATCAATCATATTTAAAAAAGTCTGAAAAATCTAAAAAAAAAATAAACCAGGAACTGAAAATGCTTCCGCAGGATATCTGATGATGGTGACGACAGTAAGAACATAATAAAAACAGTGCAGGTCTACTCCGTATGGCGGGTGGATGCTAGGAAAAGGGCGGAAATCTGCCGATGGGAACGTTTCAGTTGTGGCACCTTGAAAGTGTGCTCGTCATGCCTCGGAAGTTCCAGAGAGAAGACAATATCCTCCGGTGTGGCGGCAAACGCTGATCTAGTGCCGTGGCGTAGCCAGGACAATTGACTATGGCGCGCTCGCCTGAACTTGACGGTGCTTTGAGGAGGGCGCGCGCGATATGAGGCGCATAGTTGCCTTCCCCTCCCTCCCACCCACCCTCGGAAGCACGCGGGGGACCTGGCGGAAACACAAAGGGCGAGGCGAGCTGTGCTGCGGTATGGTGTGGTGTGGTGTGGGCGTCGCCGCCGCCTCCGCCCCCAATCGCGGAGGCGCCGCTTAATTCCGCAATCCACCTGCCGCCTGCCACACCCCGCCTCCTGCCTCTGAATGCCTCGCCGACAGCACCCACACAATCTGCCCATAGTTGCAGAACAATTGCGAAGACGTGACTCACCAACTACAAGGAGCAAAGCATAATGAACACCCCTATAAAATAAACTTACGTAATTAATTTTATATTTGTTTGTATGCAGATAAATGTCAACAGTCGTGGTACACATTGCTTTTCCCGCTCAACAACATGACAGCGCGGTAGTAAGCCAGTAGAGTAGTCATAACAAAGCGGAGCAGCCCATACTTGATGCCGGCGAGCTGTGGCCGAGCGGTTCTAGGCGCTTCAGTCTGGAACCGCGCAACCGCTACGGTCACAGGTTCGAATCCTGCCTCTGTCATGGATGTGTGTGATGTCCTTAGGTTGGTTAGGTTTAAGTAGTTCTAGGGGACTGATGACCTGAGATGTTAAGTCCCATAGTGCTGATAGCCATTTGAACCATTTTTGAACCATACGTAATGTGGAGTATCTTGCTGTAATTCGTTTCCTGCATTTAAAGGATAATAATGATGTAGGAATTAAAGTCCTAGGAGAACAAAGAAAAACTTTCAGGTTTCCAGATGACATCGTAATTCAGTCGGATACTTGGAAGAGCAGTTGAACGGAATGGACAGTATCTTGAAAGGAAGATGAACATAAAAAAAGCAAAACGAGTATAATAGAATGTAATCGAATAAAATCATGTGATGTTGAAGGAATTAGATTAGGAAATGAGACATTTAAAGTAGTAAACTAGTTTTGCTGTTTGGGGAACAAAATAAATGATGATGGTCGAAGTATGGAGGATATAAAATGTAGATTAACAATGGCAAGAAATGCGTTTCTGAAGAAGAGAAATTTGCTAACGTCAAGTATAGATTTAAGTGTCAGGAAGTCTTTGCTGAAAGTATTTGTATGGAGTGTAGCCATATATGGAAGTGAAAAAGGGACGTTAAACAGTTTAGGCCAGAAAAGAATAGGAGGTATTGAAACGTGGAGATACAGAAAAATACTGAAGATTAAATGGGTAAAACACGTAACTAATGAAGAGGTACTGAATAGAATAGGGGAGAAGCGAAATTTGTGGAACAACGTGACTAAAACAGGGATCGATTACACATTCAGAGGCATCAAGGAATTTAGTACTGGAGGGAAGCCTGCGGGGTAAAATCGTAGAGTGAGACCAAGAGATGAATATTGTCAGCAGATTCAGAGGGTCGCAGATAGCAGTACTTACTCGGATATGAAGAGTCTTGCACAGGATAGAGTAGCATGGAGAGTGGCATCAAACTAGTCTTTGGACTGCAGACCACAACAACAACAATGTTACGCCACCTCATGCTCGATTTGTGGAAGTGTACGGGTAAGACGCACTATCATGTGACGTGAGACATAGGTCACGAGCCGCAGCCATTTCCAATGTTGTCAAATGAGTGTGAATGACGAACGAATATGTGGACCATCTCTCTGTGAAGAACTGGGAGCTTCAAGAGAATTAGAGGTGCTGCTGCTCGAAGACCGGCGTATCGTAACCAAAGCGATAGTGATGAAAGTGAAAATCAGTCGTAGATAAGTTTTCAACACCATGTACGGCATTCTGAACATTATAAATGTCGTCACGTTCTTGAACTGCTCACAGACATTCAGAAAACCGCCGTGTCCAGCACATGAGGAAGTCAGCTTTGGGCTATAGAATTTTGTCTTATCGATTGATCGTAGAAAAAATAATAGTGATTTTATAACAGCCAAGGTGGAAAATGGAATTGTCCTTCAACTATGAAAAAGTTTCCAGAATGTTTTTAGTACGTATTGTTTTTTAACCTTACTTACGTAAAAGCATTGTATTTTCATGTGTTATAAAAACATCTATGAAACTCACCGGGGTTTTTACCTAAATGTTTGCCATTTTTGCTGTCCATATGCGCAACAGTGGAAAAACCACCCCTGACAAAATTACCATTAAGCTTCTCTTATTTATCGCAATCACATATTTACATTCACAGTATCATGATCACATTCTCACTCATTTGGCTCGAATTTTTTTCACATAATTTCTCTATTACCTGTTCTATTAAAGTTCGTTTGTCCTTAATTTTTCTCTACTAGGCATCCTTCTACAACGGAATGTTTCATTTTCTTCCAGTACCTTAGTTTGGTCCTCTAAACTATTCTCTAGTTCTCTAGAGTGAGACCTTCAGACATAAAATTCCATTCTTAGTACCCTCCTACCATTGCTCAATAATCATCAAATATAGCAGTTTGTTTATTCCTATTTTGAATATTTCTCTCACTTCGTCTCCAAACAGCTTAACGAAATGAAATGAGGTTCAGAAGTTTACACATTATCAAAAAGTACTCTGAAATAAAAAAAAAATCAATTAATTCTTACGGCAACTGTCAGCACAGTCAGCTGCTGTTTCGCTTAATGACTCTCTACTATAAGACACTTGGATCTTCGTTTTCACCAGCGAGAGCTACTTTTAAAGATACGATTTTATTTTGTTTCCAAAAAGCTAATAATGCAACGGAGCCAACCCTTGTGAATTGGCTTTCACTTCCACTCGCTAAAATATTCAAAGGAAAAAAAATTTACCAAAATGAAGACGGTACGTGTCCCAGGAAGTTGGGAGCGGCGCAAATTGTATGTGAACCGATTGAAATTTAGAAAATACAAACTGCATAATGCGATTTGAGAACTGCTCTATGCTGTATGAGTGATTTAAAAAATATTGGACTTCTTCTGCGACTGACTGCTGTCTCTGGTCATGTGACAGCAAAAATATAAATTGTGAATCTGTTATACACATAATAGGCAATGTCCTGACTGACTGACTAATCCTCGCCCAGCCCAAATCGCTAAGCATTTGGAGAGTGTATTGGTCTTATACTGCAGACGTCGTTTAAGAAGGGATTTTTCGGAATTCCACCCCTAAAGGGGTGAAATAGGGGATGAAACGCATTTTTAAAATATACCGTTATTACGGCAATTTTGAAGCTAGATCTACGAAAACTGTTATTTGCTTTCTCGGTCAGAAATAAAGAAATACATGTTTCAGAAGTTTTGGTAATTTAGCCCGTATGGTCGTGAAATTTCTTTTAAAAATAGATCATTATTAAAGAACAACTAAAGTATTTTTAAAGCTGCGTATGAGAAAATTGATATTTGATTTCTCGGTTGTTGTTGTTGTGGTCTTCAGTCCTGACACTGGTTTGATGGAGCTCTCCATGCTCCTCTATCCTTTGCAAACTTCATCTCCCATTACGTACAGCAGCTTACATCCTTCTGAATCTGTTTAGTGTATTCATCTCTTGGTCTGCCTCTAAGATTTTTATCCTCCACGCTGCCCTCCAGTACTAAATTGGTGATCCCTTGATGCCTCAGTACATGTCCTACTAACCGATCCCTTCTTCTTGTCAAGCTATGCCACAAACTCCTCCCCATTCCTATTCAATACTTCCTCATTAGTGACGTGATCTATCAATATAATCTTCAGCATTCTCCTGTAGCACCACATTTCAAAGGCTTCTATTCTCTTCTTGTCCAAACTATTTATCGTCCATGTTTCACTTCCATACATGGCTACATTCCATACAAATACTTTCACAAATGATTTCCTGATACTTAAATCTAGACTCGATGTTAACAAATTTCTCTTCTTCAAAAACGCTTTCCTTGCCATTGCCAGTCTACATTTTATATCCTCTCTACTTCGACCATCATCAGTTATTTTGCTCCCCAAATAGCAAAACTCCTTTACTACTTTAAGTGTCTCATTTCCTAATCTAATTCCCTCATCATCGCCTGACTTAATTCGACTACATTCCATTGTCCTCGTTTTACTTTGGTTGATGTTCATCTTATATCCTCCCTTCAAGACACTGTCCACACCGTTCAACTGCTTTTCCAAGTCCTTTGCTGTCTCTGATAGGACTACAATGTCATCGACGAACCTTAAAGTGTTTATTTCTTCTCCATGGATTTTAATACCTACTCCGAATTTTTCTTTTGTTTCCTTTACTGCTTTCTCAATATACAGATTGAATAACGTCGGGGAGGGGCTACAACCCTGTCTCACTCCTTTCCCAGCCACTGCTTCTCTTTCATGTCCCTCGACTCTTATAACTGCCATCTGCTTTCTGTACAAATTGTAAATAGCCTTTCGCTCCCTTTATTTTACCCCTGCCATCTTCAGAATTTGAAAGAGATTATTCCAGTCAACATTGTCAAAAGCTTTCTCCAAGTCTACAAATGCTAGAAACGTACGTTTACCTTTTCTTAACCTAGCTTCTAAGAGAAGTCGTAGGGTCAGTATTGCTTCACGTGTTCCCATATTTCTACGGAATCCAAACTGATCTTCCCCGAGATCCGCTTCTGCCAGTTTTTCCATTCGTCTGTACAGAATAGCGTTAGTATTTTGCAGTCGTGACTTATTAAACTGACAGTTCGGTAATTTTCAGATTTGTCAACGCCTGCTTTCTTTGGGATTGGAATTATTACATTCTTCTTGAAGTCTGAGGGTATTTCGCCTGTCTCATACATTTTGTTCACCAGATGGTAGAGTTTTGTTAGAACTGGCTCTTCCAAGGCTGTCAGTAGTTCTAATGGAATGTTGTCTACTCCCGGGGCCTTGTTTCGCCTTAGGTCTTTCAGTGCTCTATCAAATTCTTCACGCAGTATGATATCTCCCGTTTCGTCTTCATCTACATCCTCTTCCATTTCCATACTTTTGTCCTCAAGAACATCGCCCTTGTATAGTCCCTCTATATACTCCTTCCACATTTCTGCTTTCCCTTCTTTGCTTAGAACTGGGTTTCCATCTGAGCCTTTGATATTCATAAAAGTGGTTCTCTTTTCTCCAAAGGTCTCTTTAATTTTCCTGTAGACAGTATCTATCTTGCCCCTAGTGAGGTAAGCTTCTACATCCTTACATTTGTTCTCTAGCCATCCCTGCTTAGCCATTCTGCACTTCCTACCGGTCTCATTTTTGAGACGTTTGTATTCCGTTGTGCCTTCTTCATTTACTGCATTTTTATATTTTCTCCTTTCATCAATTAAATTCAGTATTTCGTCTGTCACCCAAGGATTGCTATTAGCCCTCGTCCTTTTATCTACTTGATCCTCTGCTGTCTTCACCACTTCGTGCCTCAAAGCTATCCATTTTCTTCTGCTGTATTTCTTTCCCAAATTCTTGTCAATTGTTCCTTTATGCACTTCCTGAAACTCTCTACAACCTCTTGGTCTTTCAGTTTATCCAGGTCCCATCTCCTCAAATTCCCACCTTTTTGAAGTTTCTTCAGTTTTAATCTACGGTTCATAACCAATAGATTGTGGTCAGAGTCCACATCTGCCCCCGGAAATGTCTTACAATTTAAAACCTTGTTCCTAAATCTCTGTCGCGCCATCTGTCTGATATCTTCTAGTATTCCCAGGGCTCTTCCATGTATACAATGATTTCTCGGTTACAAACAAACAAACAAAAAAAAGTGCTTCACTCCTTTTGGAAATTTAATGCGTAAGGCAGTGAAATAGGTATGAAATCTTTTATCAATTTTTTTTATTCTCGGTTACAAATAAAAAAATACGTGCTTCACTCTTTTTGGAAAATTAACGCCTAAGGCGGTTAAATAGGGTATGAAATCATTTATCAAAATTTTTCATTATGAAAGCATTTTTAAATCTAAATTTATGAAAAACTGAATTTGGCTTCTCGCTTAGAAATTTAAAAAAAAAAAACGTGTTTCAGTGTCTTTAAAAATTCAACCCGTAAGGGGGAGAAACAGGGGTTGACTGATTCACTGACTCATAATCGCCCATCCCAAACCGAAAAGGTTATAAACTTGAAATTTGAGGAAGGCGTTGATGTTATAATGTAGGCATCGACTGGTTACCGGATTGTTCGAAATTCCGTCTCTAAGGGTGTGAAATAGGAAATGAAAAAGTTTTCGAAAATAGACCGGTATTAAGGAAATTTTTGAGCTAGAACTACGAACTCTGGTATTTGCGTCCTCGGTTTGAAGTAAAGAAAACGTGTTTCAGCATTTTTTGAAACTGAATCGCTATGGAGGTAATATAGGAGGTGAAAGTTTTCTTAAAAAATAAACCGATATTGTTGTTGTTGTTGTTTTCTTCAGTCCAGAGACTGGTTTGATGCAGCTCTCCATGCTACTCTATCCTGTGCAAGTTTCTTCATCTCCCAGTACCTACTGCAACCTACGTCCTTCTGAATCTGCTTAGTGTATTCATCTCTTGGTCTTCCTTTACGATTTTTACCCTCCACGCTGCCCTCCAATACTAAACTGGTGATCCCTTGACGCCTCAGAATATGCCCTACCAACCGATCCCTTCTTCTAGTCAAGTTGTACCACAAATTTCTCTTCTTTCTAATTCTGTTCAATACCTCCTCATTAGTTATGTGATCTACCCACCTAATCTTCAGCATACTTCTGTAGCACCACATTTCGAAAGCCTCTATTCTCTTCTTGTTTAAACTATTTATCGTCCACGTTTCACTTCCATACATGGCAGCATTCCATACAAATACTTTCAGAAACGACTTCCTGACATTTAAATCTATACTCGATGTTAACAAATCCTCTCTACTTCGCCCATCATCAGTTATTTTGCTCCCCAAGTAGCAAAACTCATTTACTGCTTTACGCGTCTCATTTCCTAATCTGATTCCCGCAGAATCACAGGGTTTAATTCGAATACATTCCATTATCCTCGTTTTGCTTTTGTTGATGAAATCGATATTAAGGTATTACTATTTTAATTTTAAATCTGTATCTATGAGAACTTGTAGGTGACTTCTTGATGAGAAATAAAAAATACGTGTTCACTGCTTTTGGAAATTCAACCCAATAAGAGAGAGTTCAATAGGCGAGCAAAGTTTTATGAAACTATTTCATTGTGAAAGCGTTTGCAAAGATATATCTATACAAAATTGTATTTGACTTCGCGGATAAAAATAGAGAAAAGGAACTTCACTGTTTTTGGAATTTCAACCCCTATGGTGGTGAAATAGGGAGTGAAAATTTCTAAGAAAGATCATACAGTCTGCAGGAGCGAAGCAGCCAGCCTTAAGCTAGTTAATAATAAAATGACGACGATGGTTGATCGGTGCCACATTGGAGTGTCGCTTTATCCCCTCGAGAAAGACTGAAAAGTAGAACTTGTAACACAATAAATATTAACATGATACAACACGTTGGTATATCAAAATCACAACTATAGCCCACGATGCTTACATTCTGACGAGTGGAATGAAAACAGAAAAGCGAACAGCCAAGATTCTCCTAGCTTATCTGTGAAAAATTTGAAGACTGTGCCTTCTTTTATTACGCTTGAAATCTCTGACTCTTTATAGGTACATCAAATTTTTATACACATACAAAAAATACACAGCAGTCAAAGAATCTCTTTTTCGCAGCTCTTTCGCTCAGGATACATTGAAATGAAATTAGTTATAAGGTAGTCAGTACTGAGGATATTAATTGTTCAAGAACAGATAACAAACGAACTCGGCTTTTTAGAAACCGCTAGTTCAAATGGGTAAACTATCACAGATTTTGTTGCATAAGGAGTAAACAGCTGGGATCTACAATGAAAAACTGGTTTGAATCGAGTTACAGAAAATTACCTAAAGGAAATTACGATAAATTACTGTTTCTGCAATATTGTCGGTAAAACAAAGAACAGCAACTACTTACACATTGCAGATAGCTGCGCAACGCTTCAGATTGGCCAACCTCGATGTTATGCCAGGGGATCCCTGTATTTTGCGTTCACGGCCTAGAACCCTTGCATGAGCGTTACCTTGACTTATGGATGATGTAAATTAAACGTTTCGAAGTCTCCCTCGCCGCATGATAATGTTTCGCAATTCCAGACGACGAGGAGATTTCCCAAGAAACTAAGAAATATTGTTTAGGGGCGAAGTATATGGGAACAAAATTAAGAGGTCTCCCACGCGAAAGAAAAGAAAAGAACCGGAATAAATTACGTGTTTCATTAAGGAAAACATATACTGCTGCGCGTAAAATATAATTAGTCGGTGGGCGGTGCGGCGGGAGGGAAATTAAGAAATGCGCGCAATCAGCGCCGACGTTAAGTATCCGGCCGAGTGTAAATATAATTAGAGGGAAAGAGTTTGCCGGCGGTGAAATACGGCCGGCGGCGGTCGGTAGCGGACCAACAAATCACCCCTGCCCGCGTTCAGCCCTCGCGGAAACTCGGGTGGCGGCCGAAACACCCCCACCCCGCCCCCTCATCAACGCCTCCGGCCGCCTTGGATAGTGCCTGCCGTCGCACGTCGGCACAGGTAGCGTAATCCTGTCACACATCGACAAGTGCATCGTCTATGTTTTGACTTGATATCATCGCTGGAACGTTACTTCCCTTCGTCCATCACGATTCCCTGGCGTCGTTCGAAGCCTTACACAAGACTGCGGCCGGAATCATGGCACACTTAGAGTCGGGTTACATGGCTCTGACGTAAATAATAATAACGTAGTCTGGTGTAATAATATTTCAATTGGTCGCCACTTTGTCGACTTGCATGATGTGACGATGAAGGAGGATCTATCAGTTCGAAAAGAAAATGGCAGGCACCATATGTGATATCCTTCGCGAAGAAAGTTGTTCGGTCAGTATTGCACATTTTACATCAAATCACTCAACTCAAAACGAGGAAGCATTTTTCAGTTTTACTGTCAATCAGGTGTTCAAAATTCCTTTCTCAAAAGACGAACATGATGATGAAATAGCAATAACAAGACACACTGAAAAAGTGAACAACTACCCACATGACTTAGTAGATAACATATATGAAAACACAGCTAATAAATACAAAGATAAGGTGGTTCCTGACAACTGTACTGTTTCAAAAGAAAATGCTAAGTTCGTTAGTTTACCGTACTATGGAAAAATGACAACAAGGACTACACCTGTCTTTAAAAAGTATAATGAGACAGTATCTTCTGGTACCAAAAATAACCTAGGATGTATTTTGCAACATACTGTGGACTCAAAGAATTTATTTCATGTTTCTTGAGTGTATAAAACTCACAACCGCGGCTGTGGGGCCTGTTACGTTGGCCAAACGAGAAGGAGACTGGAAATTAGCTTTGGGGAACACGTCGCATTAGACAGAAAAAGTGCCACGGAGAGATCGGTTGTGGCTGTTTATTTATTTACAACAAGGCATAGGTGTCCGATCTTGACGTCTGATGTGAGTTTCCCGTATAAGGGTGAGAAGGGCAGATTCCTCTACCTCCTAGAAAAGCTGGAGACCTTTAGCCATCAGAAAAGTGTCAACCGGTACCTGAATAATAATCATATCATTATGAAAAATTTCCATTTTGGGAATTGTTTGAAAATTTTTTGCCTATAAGACGTGAAAAATAGGAACTCAGTGGGTACGAAATGGGTCTCGACTTGTTGGCAACATGTAGCAGCTATTGACGCACTACTATAAGAGTACTATGATTCTAATATTCAACATAAATAACTTTCTCCGTGTTATATTGATTTAGATACATTTAAACTCTTAATAACAGTAATTCAGTATCTTTTTATGTACTTATAATTATAAGTTTGTATGAAGTGACACAGAGATCAATACACTCTACATCCATCAGGGATTAGAAAATCATACCAATGATCTGTTTTGGTGATGTGCCATCTATGAAATATTCAATAAGTAATATGAGCCACGTATCTAGTTGCGACGATTAAAATAAAAGGAAAAATATTCAAATCAATTACAATAGTCACAGCATAAATCATGTTGTTCCTAGCTGTTTGTAATATTGTGAAACTGATATTGGCCATGCTTTTAAACATTAAAAAATTAATTTGCTCACAAGGAGTCAGTGTGGCCTTTTTTCTACCTTCTAATGGGATCCTTACCATCATCATCATCATCATCATCATCATCATTTAAGACTGATTATGCCTTTCAGCGTTCAGTCTGGAGCACAGCCCCCTTATAAAATTCCTGCATGATCCTTACCAGATAGGATTAACGGTGTACATAGACGATGTTGAAAGACGGGCAGCCCGTTTTTTATTATCTCTAAATAGGGAAGAGAGTGTCGCTGAAGTGATACAGTATTTGGGATGGACATCATTAAAACAAAGGGGTTTCTCGTTGCGGCGGAATTTTCTCACGAAATTTCAATCAAAAACTTTCTCCTCCGAATGCGAAAGTATTTTATTACACAGGGAGAAATGATCGTCATAATAAAATAAGGGTAATCAGATGTAAGTGTTCGTTTTTTCCGCACGCTATTCGAAATTGGAATACTAGAGAATTGTTGTGAAGGTAGTTCGATGAACCCTCTACCAGGCACTTGTGTACGATTTTCAGGATATCCATGTAGATGTAGAATGTTAACTGTTAAATGTGGAAAAATTCAGAACAGCAGTGTCAGTAATCTCACTTATTTTTTATTTTATTCCTGTGCAACTTTTAATTTTATTAGAGACCATAATTGCTTTAGTTTGAATGTTACGCATTACATAGTTCATATAGAGGGCACCACACAGCCAACCGATGTGTTCTCTGCAAAGCCTACCTTCACTACACAGTAGTCTTTAATGAACCGTGACAAGAGCTGGTACAACCAATGTAGACGTACTGGGGCATGTATAGCATCTCCGAAATACTGGTATGTAATTTAATGTGCAGACGACGTAGGTTATGTCACGAGCTGTAATTTTTATATAATATGCTCTGACTTTGTACTTATTGCATTTTTAGCATTGGTAATGGTAAGTTACTAGCCGAAATCGGGATCTACTCCAATAAAGCTGGAACGGAAACGACGACTGATTGCTGCTCTTTACCATTTTGAAACTGATGGAGGACTTTTTATCGACTCAGGCAAAGCTCCTCAAGTGGCGTTTTGTTCTAGTGGATCCCCCGACCCTCTCACCTGTCTGTATTTGTGGTTACTTAATTCAACTATTACCTATTGTCCCTCTAAAAGTAGCTGAAATAAATAAAAGACGGCCGTAACCTTCGAAAAGTATCGCTCGTGTTAACGAAATAGTATTCACACAAAGGCTCGGGATCAAAGGGCATCAGTTCGATCCTATGTGAAGGCTGGCCAGCAATACTGTGACTGTAGATCGATTCCACAGCTGGAAGATGTGTGGGGATAGCAGTACGCATCTCGATGTTCATCTACATGTATATTCCGCAAGAAATCTCCTCTTTACGAATCAACATGGGTTTCGCAAGCAACGACCGTGTGAATACAGCTATCAGTGTTCGTCCACGAGACGAGTAAGCAGTAAATACCGGCGCGCAGTCAGTGACTCGTTCCTTGGCTTCCGGAATGCGTTGGATACAATTCCATATTGTCGCCTGACGAACAAAATAAGAGCGTGTGGAATATCAGACCAAAAGTGCTATTGGAATAAAGAGTTTATAGAAAACGGAACACAGAATGTTACTCTGAACGGAGAGAAAAACTCGGATGTAAAACTAACTCCGGGTGCTTTATAACACCATTGCTTTTCACAATATATGACGTAGTAGATAACGTCGGAAGTTCCACGAGGCTTTTGAGGATTATGCTGTCGTATCCAGATAAGTCGCGACACTAGGAAATTGTAGCGAAATTCAGGAAGACCTGCAGAGGATCCACATTTCATGAAGGGAGTGGTAGTTGAATCTCAACAATTTTGAATTTTACTTCAGTATGGCTTGTGAGTGAAGAGAAACTAAGCACCAAAACTTTTATTATCGTAACTCACAGAACGCTCCTTCAGAAAGTTAGGATCGATCGGTTGCGAAATGGAAACCACAGTGAAAATCGGACCTAACTTTGCATACCACACAGGCAACGAGGACGCTCCTGCAGCGTTTTCGATGGGAAGTGTCTGATCATAGCCCAGACTCGATTCTCTCTGATTTTCATCTCTCCCCAAATGAGCCACTGGCTATGAAGACAGTATTTGGGCACAGACAACGAGCTGCGGTCCAGTGAAGAAAATTGTCAGAAAGCACAGCAGCCTGCTATCTATGACGGGGGTATGGAAACTTCGTACAGTGTTTCGGCGGATGCCTAATTCTAACTACTGCAAATAAAACAGTTTTGATTTTCACTGTGCTTTCCACTTCGCAACCGATGTTTCTCCCTTCCCAAATAGCGTTCGTAGCTTAATAGTTGCTTCACTTCTTACTACCTATAACCCAAACAATTTTCCTCGACAGTTTTCTAAATATACACTCCTGGAAATTGAAATAAGAACACCGTGAATTCATTGTCCCAGGAAGGGGAAACTTTATTGACACATTCCTGGGGTCAGATACATCACATGATCGCACTGACAGAACCACAGGCACATAGACACAGGCAACAGAGCATGCACAATGTCGGCACTAGTACAGTGTATATCCACCTTTCGCAGCAATGCAGGCTGCTATTCTCCCATGGAGACGATCGTAGAGATGCTGGATGTAGTCCTGTGGAACGGCTTGCCATGCCATTTCCACCTGGCGCCTCAGTTGGACCAGCGTTCGTGCTGGACGTGCAGACCGCGTGAGACGACGCTTCATCCAGTCCCAAACATGCTCAATGGGGGACAGATCCGGAGATCTTGCTGGCCAGGGTAGTTGACTTACACCTTCTAGAGCACGTTGGGTGGCACGGGATACATGCGGACGTGCATTGTCCTGTTGGAACAGCAAGTTCCCTTGCCGGTCTAGGAATGGTAGAGCGATGGGTTCGATGACGGTTTGGATGTACCGTGCACTATTCAGTGTCCCCTCGACGATCACCAGAGGTGTACGGCCAGTGTAGGAGATCGCTCCCCACACCATGATGCCGGGTGTTGGCCCTGTGTGCCTCGGTCGTATGCAGTCCTGATTGTGGCGCTCACCTGCACGGCGCCAAACACGCATACGACCATCATTGGCACCAAGGCAGAAGCGACTCTCATCGCTGAAGACGACACGTCTCCATTCGTCCCTCCATTCACGCCTGTCGCGACACCACTGGAGGCGGGCTGCACGATGTTGGGGCGGCCTAACGGTGTGCGGGACCGTAGCCCAGCTTCATGGAGACGGTTGCGAATGGTCCTCGCCGATACCCCAGGAGCAACAGTGTCCCTAATTTGCTGGGAAGTGGCGGTGCGGTCCCCTATGGCACTGCGTAGGATCCTACGGTCTTGGCGCGCATCCGTGCGTCGCTGCGGTCCGGTCCCAGGTCGACGGGCACGTGCACCTTCCGTCGACCACTGGCGACAACATCGATGTACTGTGGAGACCTCACGCCCCACCTGTTGAGCAATTCGGCGGTACGTCCACCCGGCCTCCCGCATGCCCACTATACGCCCTCGCTCAAAGTCCGTCAACTGCACATACGGTTCACGTCCACGTTGTCGCGGCATGCTACCAGTGTTAAAGACTGCGATGGAGCTCCGTATGCCACGGCAAACTGGCTGACACTGACGGCGGTGGTGCGCAAATGCTGCGCAGCTAGCGCTATTCGACGGCCAACACCGCGGTTCCTGGTGTGTCCGCTGTGCCGTGCGTGTGATCATTGCTTGTACAGCCCTCTCGCAGTGTCCGGAGCAAGTATGGTGGGTCTGACACACAGGTGTCAATGTGTTCTTTTTTCCATTTCCAGGAGTGTACACCTACATAAATGAATAACATTCTGCAGTGCATGGTGAAGGGCACTTGCTTCCGGTATTAGCGAATTTCTGTCCTATTCCATTTACTTATTGAGCGATGGGAAAATGACTGTGTTTGGCTCTGAATTTGCCCTACTATCGCTTAACTTATTTTAATGATTCCTATGATAGGCGTAAGATGTTAGTAGTAGATATGCCGTATAGTTTACATTGAATATCAATCTTCTACATTTGTACGATTTTTCCCCGAGACCCGAGTAGTCCTTTTTACTAAGAATCCACGTTTATGTTTGGTGAACATTCCTGTTACAGTAGCGTAGACCTTCACCGTCCTATTAGATTTCTAGCAGCATCTTTGCCTTCCGGTGCTGACACACTGACAGATTTCGCTTACAAGAGGAGTCTGCGCTGCCGGACTTGAAAAGCCGAGTTGCCAGTATGAGAGACCAGAAACAAGGCAGGGAAGGTGTTGGCACTGTTTCTGCGAAGACAGCACAGGGAATATCGGACACGGTGTCACATGCAAGTGTGAGTGTAACACGACACATTCGAATGTAAATGTCTGAATTTAGCTATTGATTAAATTTGAAGTAATCGAGAATTTAGAATTGAGATGTTTCTGAGGACTGCAGGAAATTTGACCACTGACTAATGAAGAAGTACTGAATCGAATTACGGAGAAAGAGGGTTTGCACCATAACTTCACTAAACGAGATGACAGATTGAAAGAACATATTCTGATGCCTCGGGGTTCCGTCAGTTTCGTAGTAGAAAGGGAGAGGGGGGGGGAGGGGGAGGGACGGACGGTGGAACATTGTAGAGGACGACCTAGGTTTAACTACAGTAAGCAGACTCAAACGGCGTAACATGTATTTCTATGGAGATACGAAAAGCCTTCCAGACTATAATACACAATAGCATCGTAATAGGCTTCTGAAGGACAATAACAACAGCAGTATCTACATCTAGATCTATATCCATACTCTGCAAGCCACCTGACGGTGTGTGGCGGAGGGTACCCTGAGTACCTCTATCGGTTTTCCCTTCTATTCCAGTCTCGTATTGTTCGTGGAAAGAAGGATTGTCGGTATGCCTCTGTGTGGGCTCTAATCTCTGATTTTATCCTCATGGTCTCTTCGCGAGATGTACGTAGGGAGGGAGCAATATACTGCTTGACTCTTCGGTGAAGGTGTGTTCTGGAAACTTTAATAAAAGCCCGTACCGAGCTACTGAGCGTCTCTCCTGCAGAGTCTTCCACTGGAGTTTATCTATCATCTCCGTAACGCTTTCGCGATTACTAAATGATCCCGTAACGAAGCGCGCTGCTCTCCGTTGGATCTTCTCTATCTCTTCTATCAACCCTATCTGGTGCGGATCCCACACTGCTGAGCAGTATTCAAGCAGTGGGCGAAAAAGCGTACTGTAACCTACTTCCTTTGTTTTCGGATTGCATTTTCTTAGGATTCTCCCAATGAATCTCAGTCTGGCATCTGCTTTACCGACGATCAACTTTATATGATCATTCCATTTTAAATCACTCCTATTGCCTACTCCCAGATAATTTATGGAATTAACTGCTTCCAGTTGCTGACCTGATATTTTGTAGCTAAATGATAACGGATCTATCTTTCTATGTATTCGCAGCACATTACACTTCGCTACATCTAGATTCAATTGCCATTGCGTGCACCATGCGTCAATTCGCTGCAGATCCTCCTGCATTTCAGTACAATTTTCATTCTTGCAACCTCTTGATACACCACAGCATCATCTGCAAAAAGCCTCAGTGAACTTCCGATATCATCCACCAGGTCATTTACGTATATTGTGAATAGCAACGGTCCTATGACACTCCCCTGCGGCACACCTGAAACCACTCTTACTTCGGAAGACTTGTCCCCATTGAGAATGGCATGCTGCGTTCTTTTATCTAGGAACTCTTCAATCCAATCACAAAATTGGTATGATAGGCCACAAGCTCTTACTTTGTTCATTAAACGACTGTGGGGAACTGTATCGAACGCCTTGCGGAAGTCAAGAAACACGGCATCTACCTGTGAACCCGTGTCTATGGCCCTCTGAGTCTCGTGGACGAATAGAGCGAGCTGGGTTTCACACGATCGTCTTTTTCAAAACCCATGCTGATTCCTACAGAGTAGATTTCTAGTCTCCAGAAAAGACATTATACTCGAACATAATACGTGTTCCAAAATTCTACAACTGATCGACGTTAGAGATATAGGTCTACACTTCTGCACATGTTCGACGTCCCTTCTTGAAAACGGGGATGACCTGTGCCCTTTTCCAATCCCTTGGAACGCTTCGCTCTTCTAGAGACCTACGGTACACCGCTGCAAGAAGGGGGGCAAGTTCCTTCACCTACTCTGTGTAAAATCGAACTGGTATCCCATCAGGACCAGTGGCCTTTCTTCTTTCGAGCGATTTTAATTGTTTCTCTATCCCTCCGTCGTCTGTTTCGATATCTACCATTTTGTCAACTGTGCGACAATCTAGAGAAGGAAGTACAGTGCAGTCTTCCTCTGTGAAACAGCTTTAGAAGAAGACATTTAGTATTTCTGCCTTTAGACTGCCATCCTCTGTTTCAGTACCATTTTGGTCACAGAGTGTCTGGCCATTTTGTTTTGATCCACCTACCGCTTTGACATAGGACCAAAATTTCTTAGGATTTTCTGCCAAGTCAGTACATGGAACTTTACTTTCGAATTCATTGAACGCCTCTCGCATAGCCCTCCTCTCACTACATTTCGCTTCGCGTAGTTTTTGTTTGCCTGCAAGGCTTTGGCTATGTTTATGTTTGCTGTGACGTTCCCTTTGCTTCCGCAGCAGTTTTCTAAGTTGGTTGTTGTACCACGGTGGCTCTTTTCCATCTCTTACGATCTTGCTCGGCACATACTCATCTAACGCATATTGTACGATGGTTTTGAACTTTGTCCACTGATCTTCATCACTATTTGTACTTGAGCCAAAACTTTTATGTTGAGCCATCAGGTACTTTGTAATCTGCTTTTTGTCACTTCTGTTAAGCAGAAAAATCTTCCTACCTTTTTTAATATTTCTCTTTACGGCTGAAATCATCGATGCAGTAACCGCTTTATGATCGCTGATTCCCTGTTCTGCATTAACTGAATCAAATAACCTGCACGTTGGTTTTATGATAAATTGTATGGTTATTACCTTCTTCGCCTGATTTATAGGTTCCGTATTTAGTTTATATTATGACTGACACTGAACACAGTGCCAAGGCAGAACTTTGACTACTGGCAGTTGGTTCTACAAAGGGGCTATTTGGAGTAACAGATATGTTTCAGCAACCTTCAGGAGAAAATATCGTACTACGAACAGTTTTTATGCCTCCATTGTGCATTGCTGAAGTTTTTCAAGCTTGAAGCGACGCTTTTGGATTGTTACATCCCTATTACATGGCGAATTCAACTCTTTCAGCTCTCTCATTAGGGAGCAGTTTACACTTCTGACGTCAAGACACGCTGACGCGTTAAAACGTATTCGTTTCGTACAGGACTGGAATCCAGTACCGTGGTGTAGGCGCGGGTACTGCACCCCTGTTGATCGCTGCTCATCGCAATCAAAGAGCGATTAGACTGCTCAGCCGCCGGCGGTTACGAATCAGGGCTTCATTCATCCCTGGAGATTGCGGCAAATTACTGCTGCGGGAGACGTCTCCCTTCCAAAGTCAAGACCTCACGGGCCGGAAGTCCTAGTCCTACACAATGTCGCTTAAGCAAACACTATTCAGCACAGTTCCCATAAACATACAAGGGGTGTAAAGAAACAGCAAGCAAGAATTATGTAAATTCCAAGTACAACAATTTGGATTTCTGGCCAAAAACTTTAGAGTCAGGTCCTAGATTTTAGAGGGAAGAATCAATCATGACAGTGCACATTGTAACGCAGTTAACGAGAGATGTCATCACGACTTGACGCAAGAAGCGTCAGCTGAGGAGGCGAGGGAGAAGCGTGGGGGCGCTGAGGCGTTCCGTGACGAGTGTGGCCAGGGCTGGCGCAGCAGGAGTCGAGACACGGACCACGCAATACGCCAAAAATATGGTAACACGGTGTAGCGAAACTCGTTGGCACTGAAAATATGGTCCAGTCATCTTGGAATGGATAAATACAGGCCCTGTATGGTTTTCAGGGGACTCATATACTCTTCTTCCTGCAAAATAGTGGCACGTTCAGGTAACGATGATGAAGATGTGTAGCAATCATGCACCCTTCTCTCAAAGGAAGATCACAAAGATTTAATAATATTTAGATCTGGTTTCTGCGGTGGCAAGGGGAGACCCTGTGACCTCCACCTCACTTATCGACATTAATGACACTGAAAAATTAAACCACGTGTACCTAATGGAAATTTGGGAAAAGTAATCGTCACCGAAGTCAATCTGTCGGTAAAGAGGGAGGAAAGGGTTACATCTAAATGAAAGGAAAAATGCAAATGAAATTGGTGGAAATTAATTTTGAAAAGGGGTAAAGTAAATAAAGAAAGTAAATGTGCGGTCGTTACGTTAACAATTAACGTTAATTAGGTATTTGAGATTTGGACAAAATTACGGTCGCCAGTCCTATGGATAATTACTATAGTAACAGAAAAAGAAAGGTTATTGCACATATAATTAGCACTAAAAGCGTGGCAACTGAAGGTTGACACATGTTGTGTGAAAACTGAATGTTTGTCAGAAGTAGTAAATTTCGCTACACTTTGACTTAATTTAGCAAGAGAATTAATAAAACCGGAAAACTGAAAGTTAATTTACTGACAAATTAGTAGTGAACTTTGTTTCTGAAGCAGTACGAAATTCAATAAAATAAGGTTAGTCTTGGGCTACCTCAACAATCATTTCAAAAGCTACTTGAATCTACGCAATTTAGAGATAAGAGATTTAACTTTGAATTGAATTAAATGATTCTGAACAATTAACAATAGTAAAATTAGGACATACCAAGCTGGGCTGCAGTCACAGGTAAGCTAAAATATGGTAACAAAACTCGCACTCTTAATTTGTGCTTGT
This sequence comes from Schistocerca gregaria, assembly GCF_023897955.1. NCBI lineage: Eukaryota > Metazoa > Arthropoda > Insecta > Orthoptera > Acrididae > Schistocerca > Schistocerca gregaria. Next base: position 796,005,480 of record NC_064921.1, on the reverse strand, counting down.
CTAATCTAAATATTGTATCCAGCTAACAATACGTTAACTGAATTTTGAAATTAAAGCAGTGAAATGGAATGATATTACTTTAATGCTGGCGTTTGAATTTCAACGACACTGGGGTTCATTTGGGAAAAGGAAGGGACCCTGCTTGGTAATGCAATTGGGACAATGAGCAATAAAGGTTCATGCTACATTACTCTAATTTTGAAACAGTTTGAAAATCTGAGGTCTGCCATACATTTCTAAAACTTTACTTGCTTACAGTCTTCCTTGTTGGTTGATTGAAGGTTTGCAGTCGTCGATCGGAGAGGTGGCGACAATCACTCACTGTCGGCCGTCGCTGTTCCAGCTGGATGTTGGCTCGCCTTCTTCTCGACACGGTCACCAGGCGAAACGTGCTCTTGATGTGCGCCAGCTAATGCTTCCCGTCCACGACACCGTGTCAGAAACTATCATAGCAAGTCGAGCGCAATTACATGTTGCCAAACCCCGAAAGCGCGGCAACTCGCGGGAGCGTCACTCAACACACCTGCTCCACCACCCTACTCCCGCTAGACCCTGTTCTGCCCGCGCTCCACGCGGCAGAGTTGACACTACCAGAGATCCTAAACACTTTGGTTCTCCACACGACCTATCGATGTAATCGTTCGATAGCATAGTTTTCCCTAGGCCAGACCCAGCGTAAAAACACAAATAATATTTACGAAACAAACCAATTACACATCGACATAAATGCTTAAATAAATAAGTATATATATATATATATATATATATATATATATATATATATATATATATATATATATATATATACAAATAACAAAACAATTACAATATATAAAGACACAGAAATGTCATATCTTCAGGTAACAAAATATGGGAAAAATTCATAGTACATTAGATGGAAATTGGATGTTATGCATTTCCGGCGCTACAATCCGACAATTCATCCTCATGTCCACAGAATCAATCCTGCACCTTGGAAACAGCATCATCATTGGGAATCTGAAACTGCCCCACAGCACGGACCTGATAAGCCCAAATGGAAACATAATGCTTGGTGAAAATGCGACCTTAAGGAGTAGTTATCTGGCTCATGGAATACCACGACATGGCTGTCCAAACCATCGCCGAATCTCCGTCACTCTTGTGACATAAACTCACTCAGAATTTGGAAATAACAAGACGTGTCCAACAAATAGTTTCTTCCATTGCCCCATAGCTCAGGTTTTTTGGCTTCGGCACCACGATTTCATCTTCCGGGCATTTGCAAGACTGATGAGACGTTTTGGAATTTCAGTTTTCCTAGCTTATGGATCTCCCTTCGTGTCGTTTCGGTGCTGATAGGGTTCGCAAGTGCGACATTCAGTTCTGGAGTCACTTTTACAGCTGTCGTCCATTTGCTTCTCTTCGCAATCTTCAATGACCGTTTGCCATGATCACTGAACACACACTTTCATCCACATTGTGATGATGTTTTTCGGCTTTCCATGTATGCAGTATAAATCTCCGACTCGGTGCCTTTTGAGACACCAAACGCTTCGGCTTCCTCGCTCACGGAAGCGCACACTGTACGAGCACCGACAATTCGCCCACCTTCGAAATCACTTATCTCTGACATAACGCACTCACCACCATACAGAACACTGGTCGGACGACGACTGACACTTGCAACATATTGGCGACATGACACAAGTGACGTTAATGGTCAAATACAACAGCGCAAAATGCAGGGCTGGCTAGCGCCTATATTTATGTTTAAGCATATATTTCTCGCCATTTCTCCACATTTTCGTCCAAGTTCTGCACGTCTCGCCGCCATTGACAGGATATAACCGCCGCTGGAAACGCAGAGATACAAAACCTGGTTGGAATAACATAAGCGAGAGTTCCCACACCGCCTAGCCCTGCACCGGGTCCCTCTCCGCACTACGAGACAGGCAATCCTTTGAGTCAGCAGTCTTATGACTGGTTTCATGCGGCCGCTCCACGCATTCCTCTCCTGTGTCAATCTTTCCATCTCGGAGTTGCATTCGCAATCTTCTCTATTATCTGGTGGATGTATTCCAGTCTGTCTTCATTTACAGTTTCCACAATCAAAAGGTCCCTCTAGTACCATGGAAGCTATTCCCTGGATCCTGTCCCCTCTTCAGTCCACATTCTGTACTCAGATTGCTCATTCCGTTCAGGACATCCTGTAATTCTTCTTCAATTTCACTGACTGTCGCAGTTTCATCAGCGAATCTTATCGTTGATGTCCTTTCACCTTGAAATTTAGCCCCACTCTTGCAACTTTCCTTTATTTCCCTCATTGCTTCATTGACGTATAGATTGAACAGTAGGGTCAAATGACTACATCCGTGCCTCACACCCTTTTTAATCCGAGCACTTCGTTCTTGGTCTTCCAGTTTTATTGTTCCATCTTCGTTCCTGAACGTATTGTATATTACCTGTCTTTCCCTACAACTTACCCCTATTTTTCTCAGAATATCGTACATCTTGAACTATTTTACATTAGCGAATGCTTTTTTCAGGTCGACAAATCCAGCTAACTTGTCCAGGTTTTTCTTCAGTCTTGCTTCCATCACCAACCGCAAGTTCAGAACTGCCTCTCTGGTGCCTTTACCTTTCCTAAAGTCAAACTGATAGTCATCTTACAGATCCACAATTTTATCTTCCATTCTTCTGTATATTACCTTTATCAGCAACAATCGATACATGAACTGTAAAGTTGATTGCCCGATAATCCTCTCTCTCGACGACTTCTGCAATCTTCGGAATTGTGTGGATGATTTTTTCCTGGAAATCAGATGGTATATCGCCAGACTCACACATTCTGCACATCAACGTGAATAGCCGTTTTGTTGCCACTTCTCCCGTGATCGTAGAAATTCTGATGAAGTGTTATCTATCCTTTCTGCCTTATTCGATGTTAAGTCTTCGAAATGTCTCTTAAATTCCGACTCTAATACTGGATCCCCTATCTCATCTGAACTGACTCCTGTTTCTTCTTGTATCATGTCATAGGACAACTATTCTCTCTCACAGAGGCCTTAAACGTACTCTTTCCACCTATCCACTTCTGCTTTGCATTTCGCAGTGGCGAGAGTAACCGTATCACTCAACTGTTCACAGTAACACACTATTTGCATACCTTCCTATTCATAATGAATTCTACTCTCGTTATACCATTGAACAAAAATCCTTATCTTTTTCCCTTTTCATTTCAGTGATCCCAACGACATCTAGATTGAGCCTTAGCACGCTCAAACGTAGAATGTTAGACTTTCGTTGGTTGTTCGATCTCTTTCTCTCGGTCACCTCTCCCTTGATAGTCCCAAAGATCGGTATGAGGGATTAGACCGAAATCATTTGCCACTGGAGAGATCGTCATGACACTTTTCCAACCACGTGCCACATGTCTTGTGGATACATATTATGTGTCCGCAGTGGTAACACCGGTTCCCGTCACCACCGAAGCTAAGCGCTGTCGGGCTGGGCTAGCACTTGGAGGGGTGACCATCCGAGCTCTGTTGACAAGCGGGGTGCACTCAGCCCTTTTGAGGCAAACTGAGGAGCCACTTGATTGAGGAGTAGCGGCTCCGGTTTCGGAAACTGGCATACGGCGCTGACCACATGCCACTCCATATCCGCATCCGCATCCAATTTTTGCCACAGGAATAACTGCCAACTTTTGGAATATAGAAGCCAGTAAGTTAACATATTGTGCATATTTTCATTCATTCCTCAATTAGGCAAAATATACTAACTGAAGAGAAAAAACGAATTAGGAATATGTATGATCTTCTCTCACGTACATCTTGTAAGCGTCTCTTTAAGCAGATAGCATATTGAAATTTCCTGGCAGATTAAAACTGTGTGCCCGACCGAGACTCGAACTCGGGACCTTTGCCATTCGCGGGCAAGTGCCCTACCAACTGAGCTACCGAAACACGACTCACGCCCGGTACTCACAGCTTTACTTATGCCAGTATCAGAAGAGCTTCTGTAAAGTTTGGAAGGTAGGAGGCGGATACTGGCATAAGTAAAGCTGTGAGTACCGGGCGTGAGTCGTGCTTCGGTAGCTCAGTTGGCAGTCGCCTTTCGGCACGCTAGCGGCACGGACGTCTTGTTTACGTCCTCGCCGCGCAGCTCGCTCGCGGAGTTGTTTACGTGATTCTGCCGTCTTAGCGCGCTATATTTCATTCGACAGAGAATGGCTTATGCCCACCGAAAATCGACACTGAAGATTAGCTTTGCACCTGAATATGCCCGACCAAAAGCACTGGAAATCGAACAGTTTATTAGAGATGAAGTCAAGATTGACTGCAACGATCTTGTTGGCATCCACCTTTCTATAGTGAGCAGTGTGGTATACGTGAAATTGGTCAACGAAGACATATGTGAAAAAATTCTAGATGCAACTCGAAGTGGTCTTAAGTTCCGTCACTCTGATGGACACATCGGTGACGTAACTGTGGAACATGCGGGACTTGGACTGCGCACGATACGTGTTTTTGAACTCCCTTTCGAGGTGCCTTCAGAGGTAGTGGTATCTGCATTCCATCCATATGGAAAAGTGATTAGCCACACAGCTGAGAAGTGGGTTCAGTTCACTACATACCCGGTTCTCAATGGAGTACGGCAGATCCGCATAGAACTAACCAAACATGTGCCGTCCTACTTATATATTGGTGGCTGCCGTGCAATTATTATTTATGATGGACAGCCGAAGACATGCTCGGGATGTGGCAAAGAAGGACACCTCCGTTCCAGCTGTCTGCAGCGCAGAATCACACAGTTACCGCCAGGGGACCTGCCGGCCACGACCGCTCCGACGTCGCTACCGCTGACGTTTGTCGAAGCTCTCCATAGCGACCCCCGACCGCGAACACCACTGGCTCCTACTACTGGTACATCGTCGTCTCCGGTACTGCCTCAGGCTGTTGCGGACGGACCAACGCCCTTGCCTCCTCCTCCCGACGTGTGCAGTGGTGAGCAATCACAAGGACAGAGGATGGCCCTTGACTCCATGATTGTGCCTACCGATGCTTTTGTGTCTGAACATCCGGATCCCCAGGCGTCTTCGGACACTGAAGATCACGTGCGCAAGCAACGGTCGCCGAAGAGATGTCGGAAACGGCGGATCGCCCCGTCTGACACCTGCAGGACGCAGTCTCAAGACGATGAAGATCAAAATTATCAAGTTGTTCCTCCGAAGGACGAATCTAGGGTGGAAGCACCAACTTGCACTCCGTCGGACGTACAACCATCCTTGCATGCACCAGGCGCTGTACCTATGGACGTTGAACAACAGCTGAGCCAGGACAACTCTTCCACCACCGACGTGACACTGCCTTCGGACTCTGCTGGTACTCCACTGGACGCACACCATCCACGCACCCTTGCGTGGTCTGACGATGTAGCCGACGAAACACCAACTAGTGAGACAGCCGCGAATGCCGCTGCTCCAGCCCACGACTCCTAATCGACAGGGTTACAGGATGGGGATGTGCAGCCTACTGGGACAACATTCTTGTTCGCTGCTGCTCTTCGTGCCTCCATGAGCGTCCCTGTAGTCCCAATTCTACAACAAGCTTACAGGATTGGCTCCATCAATGTCAACACCATTGGCACCCCTGTCAAACTACAATTGCTCCGTGATATGTTGAGGGCGTCGGACCTAGATGTTGCCCTTTTGCAGGAAGTTCGCCTGGCGACGTTTCCTAATGTCTATGGCTATGTTTCCTACCTCACGCCGTGTGCCGACGGTGGCAGTGGGACAGCTATTCTTTTAAAGGAAGGCATTGATGTAGATGACGTGATTTACCTACCATCGGCTAGGGGCCTTGCTGTGACTTTCCACGGTGTTCGAGTCATCAATGTTTACGCTCCCTCGGGCACGGCCAAGCGACGGGAGCGGTCGCGATTCTATTCAGAACAGATCGCTCCTTTGTTTGTCGGACGCTACGACCATATTGTTCTTGGCGGCGACTTCAATTGTGTGTTATCCCAAAAGGACCAACATCCCCATTTCACCACATGCCAGGAACTCAAGCTGCTTGTGCATGAACTGAAACTCACCGATACTTGGGACCGCGTGCATGGCGATCGGCCTGGATATACGTACCTCACCAGCCATTCAGCAAGTCGTCTTGACCGTGTCTACGTGTCCCCAGGACTCGTAACTGCCACGCTTGACGCTGAGTTATGGCCTACCGCCTTTTCCGACCATATCGCCTACATTTGCACTGTTTCGCTCCAGAGGCAGAAGGTGTGGCGCGGTCGAGGCCTGTGGAAGCTGAATGTGGCCCATCTCAAGGATCCGGAATTTAGGCAGGTCGTAGAGACGACGTGGAACAACTGTGTGAGACGCCTTCCAGCGTATCCTTCAACACTTCGGTGGTGGATCGACTGCGCCAAGCCTGCTTTACGTCGTTCTATGATGAATTACGGTCGCGATAAAATGTTATGGCACCGACATACCATGGAATACTATTTCACAATTCTCCGGGAACTCTCAAACCTTGCCCCCTCAGTTCAACGACAGGTTGAAATTCAACGTATTAAGGCGAAGATAATTTCTCTTATGCGTCACCGCCTTGAAGGCACAGTAGTACGCGCAAGATGTCACGAATGTGTACCAGGAGAGCTCCCGTCCATGCATCATGTTATCCGAGAGAAGCAGCGGTGTCGTAGAAAGTTGATCAACGCCCTCGACATGCCAGCTGGTCGTCGATTGACGTCCCAGAATGATATCGTAAGAGCCTTTGTGGATCACTACAACGAGTTCTATGCAGTAGAGGACCGGAACGTGGCGGTAATGTCTGATGTCCTCCGTTCCTTGACAGATACCCTGGACGAGTCTGCTGCGGAGATTCTCACGGCGACAATTACGGCTGATGACGTCGCCGATGCTCTTCATAAGGGTGCGGCAAACAAAGCCCCAGGTCCAGATGGGTTCCCGCTGGAGTTTTACCGCACATTTCATGACATCATGGGCTCACGCTGGACTGTGATGTATGAAGAACTGATGAACCCTGACTTTCCTCTCCCACCCGAATTCGTAGAAGGCTTGCTTATCCCGATCCCCAAGCCATCGGGAGGTCGAGGAGTGGAACATTATCGGCCGCTGACCATGTTAAATTGTGACTTCAAGATTTTTACCCGGATTCTTGGCGCTCGCATTAGGCGCGTCGTCCCTCAAGTTATCTCTCTGGATCAAACGTGCTTTGGAGGTGATAGTAACATTCAGACGGCACTCAGCGATTACCGTGACGTTATAGCCCTGACCATGACCTGTCGCAGTCGTGGTGCCTTAGTGACAGTGGACTTCGACCACGCCTTTGATAGAGTGAGCCATGACTTTCTCGAAAACGTACTTCGACGGATGGCCTTTCCCCACAGGTTTATACACCTCGTCTTGCGGCTTCTCCGAGGTGCCACGTCGCGGGTGCTGGTCAATGGCCGTGTGGCGGGCCCTATTAACGTCATGCGGTCGGTCCGTCAAGGATGTCCGCTGTCGATGCTGCTTTTCGCCATTGCCCTTGAGCCACTATTACACGGTTTGAGGAGCCGGTTGACAGGCATAACAATGAGGGGGACTTCTTTCATCTGCCGCGCCTATGCAGATGACTTGGTGTTCTTGGTTCTATCGGAGGATGAAGTGCGAGAGGCACTGGCGTGGATCAACCAGTACGGGGCTGCTGCGGGCAGCCGTGTGAACCTGACGAAATCTAGTGCTATGTCCGTCGGTAGAGGCCTTCCAGCTGAGAGTGTGGCACCATTGCCATTAGTGGACAAGCTCAAATGTTTGGGGATCACCTTCACGCGTGATATACAGCGCACGATCTCATTTAACTACAAACGCCTGCTTCAAGCTATCCGCACGAACGTTCGTGGCAACCTCCTGAGAGCATTGGACATGTTACAAAGGGTGGATTTTGTTAACACTCATCTAGTCTCGCGACTACCCCATTTAGCACAGATTTTACCGATGCCAAAGGCAATGGCACACAGACTTCAGGCGGCGTTCGGCTACTTTGTTAGCGCGGGTCTTATCTTCAAAGTCCGCTACGACACGCTGACACTTCCTCCTCGAGATGGCGGCCTCGGCCTTGTCAACGTCCGAGCGAGAGCAGCTGCCCTTTATGTAAGTACGATGGTTAAATCGTGGATCCGCCGCCGAAACGGATTATCGGGAAGCCTGATTGATGAAGTGGCCCCTCCCTCTCGAGTGGCACCCGTTGCAGTAGCCCATATTTCTTCCCCTCTCTCACATATCCGGACCTTTTTCATCGAATACAGTTATGTCCATGCCGACTTGCCTAGTACCAGACCCCCTATGGCACGTGATGTTTACCGAATCATGATGAGAAATCACACTCGGAATGTTGTGGAAAGGCGATATCCTACGATCGCATGGCCCGTGGTATGGCGTTCTGTACACCATATATACCTAGACACGAACGCACGTGCGACCTGGTATTTGGTCGTTAATGGAAAATACATGACACAACTTCGTCTACATGCCATAAAAATGACAGATTCGCCGCTGTGTCCTCGCTGTCAAACGCTTGATACGGACGAACATCGACTGATGTGTGGATCTTCTGCAGAGGTGTGGCAGCTGATTCAGAAGATGCTTGCCTTTCTTCTACGTACGGCTCCCCATGCCATTACACCGAAATCTCTTCTGTTCCCAGATGAGACATACTTCCCAAGTACGAAGACCAACGCTGTGATCTGGATAAAAGGTCTCTCGATCTCTTATTTGTTCCATGAAGGTGATAAGAGTGTTCTTGATTTTTGGACATTCCTGCAAGATCGCTTTACTTTTCTCATGCACCATCCGCGATACCGTCAGTACTATGCCAAATTTTTGGGTAGTGCCTTCTTCGATCCCCCCTGCAGCTGGGGTGTCCCAGGTATGAGAAGATGACTTCAATGAGAGTGTGTAATACCAGGACTCAGTCCCATGTACCGGAAAATGCAATATTCTTCGTGAAGACGTGCCTGGAACATGCTTGACTGCCTTGGGATTCGGTGTGCGTCTACCCACAAGTTGGCGGGACGCGGATGCTGCTTTGTCTGTTCTGCCAGGAGGGCGTTTTCTTTAATTCCTATAATTCCCTTTAAACATTTAAAAAAAAAAACTTATAAAAATGCTTTATTGACAAAATTTCACAGGGTAATCACCAGTCGCTCCAATCTATAAATTCATTGTACTATTCTAGTTCATTTTACTGTTTAATTTTATTTAAATCAAGGCTATTGCCTAGGAACTTGTTTTTGTTGTCTGAATACATGTGTTGATACCACTGTGATACTGTTATGTTGTGGTAAATATACTTTGTTCTCAAAAAAAAAAAAAAAAAAAAAAAAAAAAAAAAAAAAAAAAAAAAAAAAAACGTCGGGATCAAACATTTTTATTTTTAGTTACTTATTCATTCTTCACGCTCAGTGTAGGGCTATAATAAATCTGGCGTTACATTGTTTTTTTAAAAAATATGTTCTATGTACCTAGGATGATTACAGCTAATACTCTCACGGGCATGAATTTTATGACCAAACAAATGATTGTTGTTAGTTAATTGAAGATTTTGAATGCTTAACTGAGTCGATCCACAAAAAAAAAAAAAAAAAGGCGCGCAGTCCGGAACCGTGCGTAAAAAAAAAAAAAAAAAAAAAAAAAAAAAAAAAAAAAAAAAAAAAAAAGAGGTTGGTAGAGCACTTGCCCACGAAAGGCAAAGGCCCCGAGTTCGAGTCTCGGTCGGGCACACAGTTTTAATCTGCCAGGAAGTTTCATATCAGCTCATACTCCGCTGGAGAGTGAAAATCTCGTTCTGGAGATAGCATATTAATCACACCATCACAGTACATTTTTTTACTTGTGGAATTTTTTATCAGCAATACATCTGAGTTTGAGAGTCACGGAGATATTTAGAAGGAAAAATGATCTGTATCATGCTTTAATAACTCTAGCTTAGGCTGAGAAAGGGGTGATAGATGCAGCTGTAGCCTCTCTGGCAACCCGCCCATTGGAATAAAAGTCTAACAAATGGCAGAAGTGTTTTAAAATTCAGACTACAAGTTTTTCTCCTTAACAACTCCATCTAAGCCACATAGGATTCCTGAATAGAAATAATTAGACGTTTTTACGGTGAAAATCCTGTAATATCCAGCATGTAGCGATATATATGAAGTGTCTGGTTTTCGCAGACGAGCTTGCTATTCTAACAAACAACAGAGGAGAAGCCACACTTGTCCTGGATAAGATTCATGTAGCCTCACAGAAAAGTGGCCTACAAAACTGTTACGAGAAAACTCAATACCTGGAAAAGGAACTTGCAGATAATATCTCTATTATAACTCAGTATGGTGAAATTTAACAAGACATATACTTGAAATATGTATGAAAAGTCGTCCAAGCATTAGGAGTGAACACAATAGCTGATCAAGAAAGAATCTCAAAATTACAGGTGGAATGTGTGTTCTTAGAGGACAACTATTCAAGGATTTCCTCCAAATAGATGGAGCGAGGTGGCGCAGTGGTTAGCACACTGGACTCGCATTCGGGAGGACGACGGTTCAATCCCGTCTCCGGCCATCCTGATTTAGGTTTTCCGTGATTTTCCTAAATCGTTTCAGGCAAATGCTGGGATGGTTTCTTTGAAAGGGCACGGCCGATTTCCTTCCCCATCCTTCCCTCACCCGAGCTTGCGCTCCTTCTCTAATGACCTCGTTGTCGACGGGACGTTAAACACTAACCACCACCACCATCCTCCAAATAATATCCAAACTGCAGACTATGTGAACAATTTATTAAATTGCCAATACTAAACTCTTTTAAACAACAACAAAATCATATAACTTACAGAACTTAACAAATTGTTAAAAGAATGAGCTTTAAAAACAATAACGGCGGCTTGCCACTATAAAATCAAAGAAACTTTTACAGTAGTGCTTTTAGAGTTTACCCAAGAGACAAAATCCAGTAATAAGTTAACTTAGCAATACAACTTAAGATCATTTACAAAAACCTTTAAGAATGATAATGACACTTGGCACCATAAAGTCGGAAAACTTTAAGAGCAGTAATAAACTTAAAAAAAATTAATAATAATGGCAACTTGGCACCATAAAATAAGAGAAATTTCTTCTGCAAGAAAAAATTACAATGGTGCTTTAAAAGCTTTTACTCCACAGACCAAGACCCAATAATAAGATAACTAGGCATTACAATTTAAAATCATTTATATAAAAAAACTTTGAGAAAGATAATGGCACTTGGCACCATAAAATCAAAGAAGCGCAACACACAACCAATAAATATAATAACAAGATAATAATTTGATACAACCAAAGGACAAGAGCAAGTCCCAACGCAATCACAGACTGGCGAGCTCTCAACACTTCTGAGCCTTCCCACTAGAAACGGTCCCCGAAATAACCCCTGAGAGCTCCGCGACATGCCTCCCACAACTGCCCATCACTTACGCACCTTGGTTATGTTCCGTAACACACGACAGATAATATCAACACAAGATAAATTCAAAAATACAATACAACATCCCGACAGCACATGATAACCACGGCGCCGTTAACTCGGGCGCTCTTAACAAGTGCCGGAAACCAACACGCACAAATCTAAATAAACAATTTTCGCTTCTTAAAACAAAACAGTAAAAGCCAAGCGCACATGAATAGTCAAACCACTGTCTTAGAAGTACTTTAACGACACCAAACGCGACTATTCCACCAAGTTAATAACAACACTGTGAGATAAAAATACAGAACATACCACTAACTGCTACACAAACCAAATTGACGGGATCGTGTTTTTCAGGTTCCAAAAGCAGCAGTAATTCACTATGCATATACTCTCCTAAACCGCCTTTCTTAGGCAGACTTTACGTAACACATCAAATGCCAAATATACCATACATGAACGCAACTCCGGGCACGTAACAGGAAGCACCTACGTGAATTCCTTCAAAAAGGAACAAACAGGCACCACCAAAGGTAACGCTGAGCAGACCGGGTGGGCAACGATCCACTCAGCGGGATAATCAAAAGATACTCCACTTGAGCAAATAAATTAGTACCAACAAATATCGGAACGTGCCACACACAAACACAGCAAAAACTTCCAAGAACGCCGTCCCACATCAGAGTGAAGTTCAGAAACCGCTGCTGGAGCTTCCAGCGGAAAATTTGACGAGCCAACCGAGCCCACAACCTAACCTGGCAGACGACTCCAAAATTCAGAAACTTGTTGTCTCCGGGCCAGAATATCACAGGACCCCAACGGACCTCCGCATGCGACAGGCAGGCAGAAAAAGTACGCCGACTCCAATTAATCACCATCGCATGGCCAGCACAGCGGCGAGTCGCCTCCGCCCCAGACCACTCTGCTCATAATGCGAGGCACAACAACCTAAGCCCTAGTCACTAGCAGGTCAGGCAGAGCGAACTTCACATTCCGTGCAATACCCGGAAAACCGACTACCCTCTCGCTTTCCGCCGGACACCGCAAACATACCCCAGCGACGTCATAGCAAATCACCACCGAAGCGCTAGCGCACCAGAACAGCGAACTATAATCGATTATAGCGACCTCTCTAAACACGATCACAGGATAGCAGCGCGAGTCATATCAACAGGCAAGCATGTGGAGTCGAGTGACTACAATAAAAAAATCTATATGTGTCAATGCAAATCTAAAGCATTACAGTAATTGTACCGGAACTACTGTACACTACAGAAACTTTGGTTATTCAAGGTAAAACAAAATTAAGAGACATTGGAAAGCAGGAAATGAAAATTCTCAGGATATACACTCCTGGAAATGGAAAAAAGAACACATTGACACCGGTGTGTCAGACCCACCATACTTGCTCCGGACACTGCGAGAGGGCTGTACAAGCAATGATCACACGCACGGCACAGCGGACACACCAGGAACCGCGGTGTTGGCTGTCGAATGGCGCTAGCTGCGCAGCATTTGTGCACCGCCGCCGTCAGTGTCAGCCAGTTTGCCGTGGCATACGGAGCTCCATCGCAGTCTTTAACACTTGTAGCATGCCGCGACAGCGTGGACGTGAACCGTATGTGCAGTTGACGGACTTTGAGCGAGGGCGTATAGTGGGCATGCGGGAGGCCGGGTGGACGTACCGCCGAATTGCTCAACACGTGGGGCGTGAGGTCTCCACAGTACATCGATGTTGTCGCCAGTGGTCGACGGAAGGTGCACGTGCCCGTCGACCTGGGACCGGACCGCAGCGACGCACGGATGCACGCCAAGACCGTAGGATCCTACGCAGTGCCATAGGGGACCGCACCGCCACTTCCCAGCAAATTAGGGACACTGTTGCTCCTGGGGTATCGCCGAGGACCATTCGCAACCGTCTCCATGAAGCTGGGCTGCGGTCCCGCACACCGTTAGGCCGTCTTCCGCTCACGCCCCAACATCGTGCAGCCCGCCTCCAGTGGTGTCGCGACAGGCGTGAATGGAGGGACGAATGGAGACGTGTCGTCTTCAGCGATGAGAGTCGCTTCTGCCTTGGTGCCAATGATGGTCGTATGCGTGTTTGGCGCCGTGCAGGTGAGCGCCACAATCAGGACTGCATACGACCGAGGCACACAGGGCCAACACCCGCCATCATGGTGTGGGGAGCGATCTCCTACACTGGCCGTACACCTCTGGTGATCGTCGAGGGGACACTGAATAGTGCACGGTACATCCAAACCGTCATCGAACCCATCGTTCTACCATTCCTAGACCGGCAAGGGAACTTGCTGTTCCAACAGGACAATGCACGTCAGCATGTATCCCGTGCCACCCAACGTGCTCTAGAAGGTGTAAGTCCACTACCCTGGCCAGCAAGATCTCCGGATCTGTCCCCCATTGAGCATGTTTGGGACTGGATGAAGCGTCGTCTCACGCGGTCTGCACGTCCAGCACGAACGCTGGTCCAACTGAGGCGCCAGGTGGAAATGGCATGGCAAGCCGTTCCACAGGACTACATCCAGCATCTCTACGATCGTCTCCATGGGAGAATAGCAGCCTGCATTGCTGCGAAAGGTGGATATACACTGTACTAGTGCCGACATTGTGCATGCTCTGTTGCCTGTGTCTATGTGCCTGTGGTTCTGTCAGTGTGATCATGTGATGTATCTGACTCCAGGAACGTGTCAATAAAGTTTCCCCTTCCTGGGACAATGAATTCACGGTGTTCTTATTTCTATTTCCAGGAGTGTATTTCGACCGGGTTTTCGTGAAGGTATTTGCTTAAAGAAGCCGTTGAGAGAGATCTACAGACAGAAACAATAATGGACATTTTGCAATTCTATGTACATATCCAAGGGACGGACAAGGACAGGTTCACAAGGTAAATCTTTGAAGTACTGGCAGAAATAGAACAAAATGGACCGCTGAAACAGAAGGAGATATGAAAGAAGTGGGACTCACACAAGATAACATAAGCAATTGGGAACAGTTCAGAAACACATTAAAACATACGTTTAATCAAGAACACACGGGAAAGAGAATGTGAAATAATAATACAGGGTGAGCCGTGGAATTAGAACACCCGGCCCGCCGTTGTGGTCGAGCGGTTCTAGGCGCTTCAGTCTGGAAACGCGCTACCGCTACGGTCGCAGGTTCGAATCCTGCCTCGGGCATGGATGTATGTGATGTCGTTAAGTTAGTTAGGTTTAAGTAGTTCTAAGTTCTAGGGGACTGATGACCTCAGATGTTAAGTCCCATAGTGCTCAGAGCCATTAGAACACCCGCTCGGAAATTGGAAACACAAATAGCGAAAGGCTACCTGCGATGAAGTCGTCGATGAATCACTGGAATGGGCATCAAAAATTGAAAGATGGCAGTCCTTCTTGAAGATAGAAAATTAGTCACAAAAGCAATCGCTGCGAAAAACGTGCCTATGACAAAAGCACGCTCATAGAAATAGAGCAGGTTTCCAGAAAAACAAAAAACAAAATATTCGTCAAATTAAGAGAAAACTGGAGTCAAACATTAAAGAAAACTGCGTGATACTTGAACGGTTATCCTCCCGTGGAAAAACTGGGTTCTGAAAAACCTGTTTCAAACCCAGTCTCTTTCCCCCAACAATTCCAGAAACAAGAGAGATAATTAAATCACTCAAAAATAACAAAGCGTCAAGAGGAGAGGCTCACAGAATTGCAGAAAAGTTAAAAGTTCGAGAAGATGAAACGATAAGAAGAATTCATGAACTCTTAGCAGGTATATGGAAAACTGAAACGATTTGAAAGGACTAGATGAAAGCTATCATACATCCATTGCATAAAAAAAAGTGACAGAGCAGACCCCAACAGCTACAGAGGCGGACCTCTTCTGCCAGCTGCATACAAGTTTATATACCAGTCAAGTAAAACAGCAAACAGGCAAACAGATAACTGACTGATAAAGGTTAAGCAGGATTTACGAAAGATAGATCGTGCACTGATCAGATTTGGTCTCTGAATACAATGTTAAGGACATGTCGGAGTATCGACACGTACTGTATGTAACCTTCGTGGGTTTTAAGAAAGCGTGTGCCTCTGCTGACAGACAAACAGTTTTGGACAATTTAGAAGAGGTCATAGTAGATTGGAAGACTACCGAAATAATCCGCCAGACACTGATAGACACATCTTGGTTAGATATCTGAACCCTTTGCAGTATGTACTGTAGCTCGACAACGAGAACGCCTCTCCACTCTTCTGTTTAACATTGTGTTAGACAGGGCCATCAGAGACCGAGGGAAAGAAACAGAGGGTACAGACATCGGGATATCGAGACAGAGAATCAAAGTGAAGGTCCCAGATTTTGCTGACGATCTAGCTAATCTTCACTAAGACTACTGAGGAAATCAAGTAAGCCACTACACGAGACAATATCAAAGGTAGGCCTTCAAATACTCTATGAGAAGACTTATTTGGAGGAAAATGTACACAAAAATATCAGAAGATCCTCACTACAAACGAAATACGGGACAGTTTCATGTGTATCTTCTTTTATATATTTCGCAGAACTCATAGTACCGTCTGGACTAGACAATAAAGCCCTCAGAAACTACATCCCTAGGAAGCCGTTCATAAAACTGATGAAAATGTAAAATAAGAGCGAAAAATTCTAAGTTAAATTTACGGTCTCACTGCTATAAATGACGTATGGATTAAAAGAAAACCTACAAACCTGTAGACAGAAATAGACAAATTCAGTAATGCAATACTCAGAAGTTCCATGGTCACATCTTTAGAACGGACACTATTAGACTTACAAAAAGAAGCTACTTCAAAAAATAAATTAAAATCTGGTATAAATCAGTTAGAAGAAGTTAAGCAGGACATGCAACAAATGAATGTCACAGAAGACACTATCAGAGAACACTAAGCCTTCGAAATCCTGGTTGCAAACCACACATTCCCAGAAAAAGTTAAATAAAAACGAACACTGGAAAACAGTGCACAGAGGAACGCAGTAAACAACACAGCGAATTCATGAACAGGTTTTCGGAAGAGAAGAAGAAAAAGAAGCGGTCACACCAGGCTGTGGGAACAGCTGAGCACAGAATCTCAGAGCCGTTCTTCCACTGCATTCAGCGAACCCACACACGAGATGCATATCGATCAATTCTTTAACAGCGAACCTATCCATAGTACTGCAGCGTATCACTGTTAACACACAAATAACACTGACTGAAGACAAAACCCTAGACAGAACCGAGCAGTACTGCATGCAAACTCGAGGGCGATGGAGCTGTTGTGAGCACTATGGGACTTAACATCTAAGGTCATCAGTCACCTGGAACTTAGAACTAGTTAAACCTAACTAACCTAAGGACGTAACACAACACCCAGTCATCACGAGGCAGAGAAAATCCCTGACCCCGCCGGGAATCAAACCCGGGAACCCGGGCGCGGGAAGCGAATACGCTAGCGCACGACCACGAGCTGCGGACAGCCGCTACCGTGAGTGAATGTAAACAAGACACTCAGCGCTTACCGTCGAAATCTGCACTGTTGTGCATCACTTTCAGTGTAAAACAGATACGAAGCTAAGTGGGACAAGAAACCAAACGAACTGCAGTAAGCCTTTAACAGGCAGCCAGAAATCGCGAGTCCCTTATACCAAAACACTTACTGCTGCACAATCACCGTGCGTGTGTGTTCTACGTTTGTTCTGTTGACGCGTTCCATATCATAAACTTTGTCATAAATGTAATCTATCGAACAATAACCATATTTCATTAGAAACCGCTCTGGGACTGATACCTTTGCAGAACTACGTGGAATCGTGGCACGTACCACACAGAAGTGATCTCACGTTTCATTCAAGTCGCTCGAATCCCTAAACCACTCAAGGAAGAAAGCTGACACTGGCAGCTGTGTACTCTTCATGAGCTGCAGATCTGCACTACGTCTTCATTTAGTTTTGTTTGTGCCAACAAATTTTTTAAGATGATATATGGAGAATTAATGACAATGTATTTCCCAATGACGTGAACAAATTTTCCGTATGTGGGCAACGGGTTATTCAATTTAGGTGATCACATAGAGTGGATTAGATCTTAAGAATGCGTCATACTTTCGTCTACTCCAAACTGTGTTAGAGACGTCTAACACGAGATAATATGCGGTAAATCATTAGATCAGATTAGATTCAGTTTTCGTTCCATAGACCCTACAAAAATAAAAAAAATGAGATGTTTCTCTTGGGTGTGGAGCATGTCACATTGTATAACATAAGAACATAAAACATTTGAATATAATACTTTCTATCCTGATCATTTGTCAGAAGATTGTCGAAATAGGTGACTACAATGCGGTAAACTGGAACAAAAAAAAAAAAAAAAAAAAATGGTTCAAATGGCTCTGAGCACTATGGGTCTTAATTGCTGAGGTCATCAGTCCCCTAGAACTTAGAACTACTTAAACCTAACTAACCTAAGAACATCACACACATCTATGCCCGAGGCAGGATTCGAACCTGCGACCGTAGCGGTCTCGCGGTTCCAGAGTGTAGCGCCTAGAACCGGTCGGCCACTCCTAAACTGGAACAGCTAATATTTACAGGCTGTCCGAATGAAACAATGTTATAAAGTATTAATAAATTTATTATACCATAAATACCTAACCTTGACTGTTGTGATGAAGTGTTGTCAAAACTGAAATCTAACAGACATTTTTAATTAAGCTGGCGTAACAGTCGCTGTTAAGATATTCATCTATAGAGTAGAAGGGGTTACCTATCAAAAAGTCTTTCGAACCCTTATTAAATTGTGGTTTACCTGAAACCAAGTTTTTGTAGAGTGCTGGCAATTTATGGAAAATGTGTGTTCCTGAATATTGGGCACCTTTTTTGACCAAGGTAAGTGATTTCAAGTCTTTAAGTTGAGTGTTCTTATTCCTAGTATTGATAGTATGTGTTGAACTATTGGTTGGAAATAAAGATATATTACTTGCAACAAATTTCATACAGGAATAAATATACTGAGAAACAGTGCTCACAGTACAAAGTTCCTTGAACTGATTTTTACATGATGGTCTTGAATTTACACCACAAATGATTTTCATCACACGCTTTTGCACCCTAAAAACTTTTCCTCAGTTTGATGAGTTAACCCAGAATATGATCCCGTATGACATAATACAATGAAAGTAAGCAAAGTATACAAGTTTTTTTATATTTATATCTCCTACATCTAACATCATTATCACAGCAAATACAGACTTGTAAGGTGCTTAAGCAATTCCGTGGTATGCCCTTCCCAACTGAATTTATTATCGTGTTGTAATCCCAGAAGCCGGCCGGAGTGGCCGAGCGGTTCTAGGCGCTACAGTCTGGAACCGAGCGACCGCTACGGTCGCAGGTTCGAATCCTGCCTCGGGCATGGGTGTGTGATGTCCGTAGGCTAGTTAGGTTTACGTAGTTCTAAGTTCTAGGGACTGATGACCTCAGACGTTAAGTCCCATAGTGCTCAGAGCCATTTGAACCATTTTTGTAACCCCAGAAATTTAACACTGTCAACCTCTTCGATCTGCATATCTTCATATGTTATACACATGCTGGAAGGAAATCTCTAACAGATTCTGAACTGTATATAGTGGGTCTTTTCAAAGTTTAATGACAGTGCATTAGCTTTAAACCATTTATTAACCTCAGTGAAAATTTGATTAGCTTCTATTTCTAAATATGTACTTTTGCTACTTATTGCTATGTTTGTATCATCTGCAACCAAAACAAACTTAGGATCTGGCAATGTAATACATGAGAGACCATTAATGTACACAAGAAAAAGCAATGGACCCAAGGTAGAGCCTTGAGGAACACCACATGTAATTAATTCTCATTCAGATGAAGATTGACTGCTTACTGCTAAGGTATTTCGCAATGACACTCTTTGTTTCCTCTTAGATAGATAAGACTCAAACCTTTTAGCAGCATTGCCGGTGACACCATAATATTCTAATTTACTTAAGAGAATGCTGTGGTTCACACAGTCAGAGGCTTTTGACAGGTCACAGAAGATACCAGTAGCCTCTAATTTATTATCTAATGTATCAAGTATATTCTCACTGTAAGTGTAAATAGCTTTGTCTATATCAGAACCCTTGAGAAATCCAAACTGTGACTTGGACAATTATTATTTGCAGTCAGATGCTTAAGGAGACACTTGAACACAATCTTTTCAAATATTTTTGAGAAAGCAGGCAAAAGTGAAATTGGTCGATTGTTTGATGGTATCTCTTATCCTTCTTCTTGTAAAGAGGCTTAACTTCAGCATATTTTAACGAGTCTGGAAATGTTCCGTTGATGAGGCGCAAGATGCCGGACAGCTGCTTCACATAGGACCCTATTTCTCACTCGAATCATCAGTTTTCTGACTGGTTTGATGCGGTGCACTACAAATTTCTCTCCTGTGCCAGCCTCTTCATCTCCGAGTAGAACTTGCAACCTACGTCCTCAATTATTTGCTGGATGTGTTCTAATCCGTTTCCTTCTACTGGTTTTACTCTCTACAGCTCCCTCTAGTACCATGAAAGTTATTCCGTGATGTCTTATCAGATGTCCCTTCAACCTGTCATTTCTTCTTGCTAGTGTTTTCCACATATTCCTTTCCTCATTGATTCTCTGGTGGACCTTCTCATTCCTTAGTATATCGGTCCACATAATTTTCAACATAAGTCTGTAACACCACATGTCCAATGCTTCGCTTCTCTTCTTTTCCCATTTTCCCGTAGTCCTTGTTTCACAACCTTATGCAAATTTATGTACATATACATACAAACAGCAATAATAATAATAAACAAAAAGAAAGATATTAATAGAAATCAATTATTTTCAATTAATGCACAAATTTTGGATTTTTGTAGTTTCTTTTCTGTGAGCCCCTTTTAACGTGAACTTACTTCTGATGTTCTTGGTTATAATCATCTTCTTCCGCCATAAATATTTATCTGTTGACCGTGTCTATAACAGTTCTTAATCGGGCTTCTTCTTCCGAAGGCAGGCCGCTTGTGGACCTGACATTGAGATGATGCGCGGAAGAAAAGGGAACTTCCTTGGTTTTGCACAAACAATAATTATTATTCAAACAACACAAATGGCTACCTCACACATCTTACAAAAATACGTCTTCTCCAGTCCAGAACTAAAGACAGAGTCTCTCTATTGACAAAAAAAATGGAATGGAATTTTTTTATCATTTCTTATCTGCCTTCCGGCGTAGCAAAATATATATTTATCGGCGCTTTCAGCGGCCGCTCTAATGTTTATTATCATTGGTTTTAAATTTTTGTCGTAGCTTGTTGGGACTTTTCCTTACGTACCTATACAGACTACACAATGCAGTGCCACAGCGTACTTTTTCGGAAATTCCTTCCTTAAATGAAGGAGAATGTTTGATACTTGTAGACTTCTCTTGGCTAGGAACGTCCTTTTTGCCATTGCTGGTCTGCTTCTTACGTCCTCCTTGCTCCGTCCGTCATTGTTTATTTTGCTGCCTACGTAGCAAAATTCCTTCACTTCATCTAATTCGTGACACCAGTTCTGATGTTACGTTCTCTCTCATCTCACTTCTGTTACTTCTCATTACTTCCGCGTTTTTTCGGTTTACTCTTAGTGGATGTTCTGTACTCATTAGACTATTCATTTCATTGAACAGAAGTATAATTCTTCTTCATTTTCACCAAGGAGACAGCAAAGTCATCAGCGAATCTTATCATTGATATCTTCTCACCTTGGATTTTAACCTTTCTTTTATTGCAGTCATTTTTACTTAGATGTATAGATTGAATACACTACTGGCCATTAAAACTGCTGCACCACAAAGATAACGTGCTACAGACGCGAAATTTAACCGACAGGAAAAAGATGCTGTGATACGCAAACGATTAGCTTTTCAGAGCATTCACACAAGGTTGGCGCCGATGGCAACACCTACAACGTGCTGACATGAGGAAAGTTTCCAACCGATTTCTCATACACAAACAGCAGTTGACCAGCGTTGCCTGGTGAAACGTTGTTGTGATGCCTCATGCAAGGAGGAGAAGTGCGCACCATCCCGCATCCGACTTGTAGACTATCGTGATTGCGGTTTATCGTATCGCGACATTGCTGCTCGCGTTGGTCGAGAACCAGTAACTGTTAGCACAATATGGAATCGGTGGATTCAGGAGGGTAATACACAGCGCCATGCTGGATCCTAACGGCTTCATATCACTAGCAGTCGAGATGACAGGCATCTTATCCGCATGGCTGTAACGGATCGTGCAGCCACGTCCCGATCCCTGACTCAACAGATGGGGACGTTTGCAAGACAACAATCATCTTCACGAACAGTTCGACGACGTTTGCAGCAACTTAGACTATCAACTCAGAGACCATGGCTGCATCACAGACAGGAGCACCTGCGATGGTGTACTCAACGACGAACCTGGGTGCACGAATGTCAAAACGTCATTTTTTCGGATGAATCCAGGTTCTGTTTACAGAAACATGATGGTCGCATCCGTGTTTGGCAACATCGCGGTGAACGTAAATTGGATACGTGTATTTGTCATCGCCATACTGGCGTATCACTCGGCGTGATGGTATGGAGTGCCCTTGGTTACACGTCTCGGTCACCTCTTGTTCCCATTGACGGCACTTTGAACAGTGGTCGTTACATTTCAGATGTGTTACGACCCGTGGCTCTAGCCTTCATTCTATCCCTGCGAAATCCTACATTTCAGTAGAACCGCATGTTGCAGGTTTTGTACGGGCCTTTCTGGATACAGAAAATGTTCGAGTGCTGCCCTGGCCAGCTCATTCTCCAGATCTCTCATCAATTGAAAACGTCTGGTCAATGGTGGCCGAGAAACTGGCTCGTCACAATACGCCAGTCACTTCTCTTGATGAACTGAAGTATCGTGTTGAACCTGCATGGGCAGCTGTACCTGTACACGCCATCCAAGCTCTGTTTGACTCAATGCCCAGGCGTATCAAGGCCGTTATTACGGCCAGAGGTGGCTGTTTTCGGTACTGATTTCTCAGGATCTATGCACCCAAATTGCGTGAAAATGTAATCACACGTCAGTTCTAGTATAGTGTATTTGTCCAATGAATACCCGTTTATCATCTGCATTTCTTCTTGGTGTAACAATTGTAATGGCCAGTAGTGTAGTATGGGCGAAGGGGTACATCACACAAGATACAACGAACAGTCGTTAGATAAAGTATGTTAACTTCGCAACTGTAAGAAATGATATCAAAATCTCATCGTTCAATGAAAGATGCCACAGTATAGCAAGCTGCCTGAGACTGCTTCACAATGCGATCGCCAAGTGCTGTTTTAGTGGTATGGATTAAGGTCTGGTAACTGCGGGTGACTCCTGCGGCTAACGGTCTCGTGTGACTGAATGAGTGTCACGCCTTCCTCGAGAGCCTCGCCCGATCGCTGCCTTCGTTGATGCCCATCCTAACATACTCAGTCGCAACACCTGCTGAGGAATTTGTTACTGTCTGCCAATGTGAACGACTACGGCACCCCTAACGGCAAGAAAGCCAGCAGTAGTGCTGATGTTTGCTATTAATTCTTTTTCGGCTTAATTAATGAAATGATTGTTATAGAGTTCCGCTCGAAGCATTAGTAAATTATCAAAAGATACGAATGTTCGTGAAACTGAAAACAGCTGTCACTGTTCCCTTGGTGTAAGTTACAACTTATTCGCAAAAAAATACAAAAATACACGTACTTACTCCGCAGAAAGCAAGAGATTATAAATACACATTTCAGGCATGAGTAGCATATATTCTGATTACCGTAGGAAGTTTACTTGACACGTTACAGTTTTGTATAGATTCTAATGATTCGCACATTGTTAAGCTTCACTCGGGTTTCTAATAGATTAATATTTTTATAAATGTAATTACTTTTGCTTCCAAAGCAAGTGTGTCGAAGATTCTCATCGTTTATATCTCAGCTGTAGCAACAATTGTGGAACTGTTTTTTTGTGTTGGGAAACAGTTTTATTGCTTTTGACGTTCTATTATTCCGTCTGTATTGTTTTGCTTCTAGCTGCAGTTGTAGCTGCTTATTTGATACGTTAAGTAAAGTAGGTATTGCGTCCTATAAAGGTTTCCTACGTTCCACATTCAGTGATTTGACTGGAAGTACAGTGAACAAACCACATTGTTTAGTAGGTACACGACCTTTTCTCCAAAAGTTATGTCTTCTTTCGCTTACTATTATTTGCTTCTTAAAAAAAACGATATTCTTCAGTAAATGTCTAAGTTTCCGAGGGAATCATAAATACAGTGGCCTCTAATGTGGCCGGCCGGTGTGGCCGAGAGGTTCTAGGCGCTACAGTCTTGAACCGCTCGACCGCTACGGTCGCAGGTTCGAATCCTGCCTTGGGCATGGATGTGTGTGATATCCTTAGGTTAGTTAGGTTTAAGTAGTTCTAAGTTCTAGGGAACTGATGTCCTCAGAAGTTAAGTCCCATAGTGCTCAGAGTCCTGTAATGTACCGTTTCATACTGTCGAGGGTCCTTAGGAAACTAAAGAAAGGCAAATGTTGTGTAATATTTTTGTCATTGCCGACTTCTATGGCAGTACATAATGCTCGCTATTGCAAAAAGTATGTTACAAATCAATGGAAACGATACCATCCGCATTCATTCGATATCGTATTATTTAGTTTAACTTTCTGCCTGTTTGGAGCGCTGTTGTCGCACTATATAACAAATATGAGTGGGAGTATCGTGATTGTACGTCGTATACTGTGCTATAGGTTCGTTAGAGTAACGATCACAACAGTCAGTCATGATCACGTGGATGCGTTTGTTAGAGACATTCTCCCAGTTCCAGAAGGTCATGACCGGCAGAGAACTTTTCGAGTGGTGGCCCGTAGATGATGATGACTAGTCTCGACACAGGAATTTCTTTACAGGAATTCCTCAAGGCGATTCCAAAGTCTTTAATAACCCTGTTCCAAGGAGATAAGCCTGAACATGCGCATAGCTTTTTGTTCAAATGGTTCAAATGGCTCTAAGCACTATGGGACTTAACATCTATGGTCATCAGTCCCCTAGAACTTAGAACTACTTAAAACTAACTAACCTAAGAACATCACACAACATCTAGTCATCACGTAGCTTTTTGTGTTCAATTTGGTTACCTTCTTGTTAAAGCAAACACTTACTAGGTTCCTGCTGGCTTTTTTTTGCAAGCGGACCATACAGATTATCGTAAGTAGTTGTGTACCCTTAAGATATTTTTCGTCAGAAATGTGTTGTGTAGACTATGAGTTCTGGAGTGTGGGAAGCAAAAGCCTCTCACTATCCTCTGTTAACTTCACTTTCAAAATGAATAATTTTCCGTCTTCCATACAACGGTGGGATTACAATATCCGACAGCTGTGGGTGACATACTATAGTCATTGCTATAAATCACATGCGCACTTTATCTTGGCTCACTTTAGAGGGGTGTGGCATAGGTAGCAATACGCATGGAATACTGTTACACAAATATTACAGAAATTAAGTCTCATACAAGAATAAGAGAGACAGTTGATAATGATCGCACAAAGCTCTGTCTGCTCAGAAAGATTAGATGTATAAACGTGCACATTTAATATTGAGTTGTGAAGCAACAGAAGCGCATACAAAAATGAACTGTTTGCTAAATGTTTTGCTCAGAATTATTACTGAAGTGCCACCGATTTACCTGCTATCTAAGACCTGGCAGTGCAATGACAGCATTTGAAAGACATTTGGGTCACAATAGCATACTTCAGTATGATCCTGGTCACGTAAACTGATACTACATTAACTTTTTGTGGCTTCCGAAATAGAAATAGCTTTTCTACAGGAAAGTAGTCATTGACACTACCCTGGAACACGTCTGTTCGTTAATCTAGTTGATTCCAATCACACTAGCCATACGTTTGTTCACTGGTCACATTGCAGCCACTTCCTACCAAAAGACCAGTCATAATTTCTTTTGAAATTGGATAATATCCAGTATCTGTAATATTAAGGCATTTATTATCCTATAGAAAACCAATGTTAACAACACTCAGCAGGTAATTAATACTAATCAGCGACGAACTGGGACAGCAAACGACCTAAAGAGCAGTTGAATGGAACGAAGGGTGTCTAGAAAGGAGAATACATCACAAACATTAACAAAAGCAAGACAAGGATAATGAAATGTAATGGAATTAAAACAAGGGATATTGAGGGAATTACATTATGAAACGCGACACATAAAGTAGTAGATGAGTTTTACAAAGTGGGCGCAAAATAACTGATGGTGGCCGAAGCAGAAGGGATATGAAATGTAGACTGGTAGTGGCAACAAAAGTGTTCCTGAAGAGGAGAGATTTGCTACCATTTAATATATCTCTGAAGGTATTTCCTGGAGTGTAGCCACATATGGAAGTGAAAAGTAGGCAGTAAAATGTTCATACAAGCAGAAAGAGAAATTTTTGAAATGTACTACAGAAAAATGCTGAAGATTGGATGGGTAGATCATGCAAGTGAACAGAACTGGGGAGAAAAGAAATGTGTGGCATAAGTTGACTCAAAGCAGTGATTTATTGATAGAATAAATTCTGAATCATCAACGATCACCAGTTTAGTACTGGAGGGAAGTATGGGGGTAACAGTTGTAGAGGGAGACCAAGAAATGAAGACGGTAAATAGGTTCAAAAGGATATAGGTTGCAGCAGTTATTCGGAGATGAATACACTTGCACAGCATAGAGCAGCGTGGAGAGCGTCAGAAAAACAGAAAAGTCTTCAGACTGAAGACCACAACAACAACAGGAACCAAATTGTATGTCACCAAAATCAATGAAACAGTCTTATCAAATTTTGTCAGAATATGCATATAGTAAAAACATGTTGTTGTTGTCTTCAGTCCTGAGACTGGTTTGATGCAGCTCTCCATGCTACTCTATCCTGCGCAAGCTTCTTCATCTCCCAGTACCTACTGCAACCTACATCCTTCTGAATATGTTTAGTGTATTCATCTCTTGGTCTACCTCTACGATTTTTACCCTCCACGCTGCCCTCCAATACTAAATTGGTGATCCCTTGATGCCTCAAAACATGTCCTACCAACCGATCCCTTCTTCTGGTCAAGTTGTGCCACAAATTTCTCTTCTCCCCAACCCTATTCAATACTTCCTCATTAGTTATGTGATCTACCTATTTAATCTTCAGCATTCTTCTGTAGCACCACTTTTCGAAAGCTTCTATTCTCTTCTTGTCCAAACTATTTATCGTCCATGTTTCACTTCCATACATGGCTACACTCCATACAAATACTTTCAGAAATGGCTTCCTGACACTTAAATCTATACTCGATGTTAACAAATTTCTCTTCTTCAGAAACGCTTTCCTTGCCATTGCCAGTGTACATTTTATATCCTCTCTACTTCCACCACCATCAGATATTTTGCTCCCCAAATAGCAAAACTCATTTACTACTTTAAGTGTCTCATTTCCAAATGTAATTCCCTCAGCATCACCTGACTTAATTCGACTACATTCCATTATCCTCGTTTTGTTTTTGTTGATGTTCATCTTATATCCTCCTTTCAAGACACTGTACATTCCGTTCAACTGCTCTTCCAAGTCCTTTGCTGTCTCTGACAGAATTACAATGTCATCGGCGAACCTCAAAATTTTTATTTCTTCTCCATGGATTTTAATACCTACTCCGATTTTTTCTTTTGTTTCCTTTACTGCTTGCTCAATATACAGATTGAATAACATCTGGGAGAGGCTGCAACCCTGTCTTACTCCCTTCCCAACCAGTGCTTCCCTTTCATGTCCCTCGACTCTTATAACTGCCATCTGGTTTCTGTACAAATTGTAAATAGCCTTTCGCTCCCTGTATTTTACCCCTGCCAGCTTTAGAATTTGAAAAAGAGTATTCCAGTCAACATTGTCAAAAGCTTTCTCTAAGTCTACATATGCTAGAAACGTAGGTTTGCCTTTCCTTAATCTTTCTTCTAAGATAAGTTTTAAAGTCAGTATTGCCTCACGTGTGCCAGTATTTCTACGGAATCCAAACTGCTCTTCTCTGAGGTCGGCTTCTACTAGTTTTTCCATTTGTCTGTAAAGAATTCGAGTTAGTATTTTGCAGCTGTGGCTTATTACACTGATTTTCCGGTAATTTTCATATCTGTCAACACCTGCTTTCTTTGGGATTGGAATTATTATATTCTTCTTGAAGCCTGAGGGTATTTCGCCTGTCTCATACATCTTGCTCACCAGATGGTAGAGTTTTGTCAGGAATGGCTCTCCCAATGCCGTCAGTAGTTCCAATGGAATGTTGTCTACGCTGGGGGCCTTGTTTCGACTCAGTGTTCTGTCAGACTCTTCACGCAGTATTGTATCTCCCATTTCATCTTCATCTACATCCTCTTCCATTCCCATAATATTGTCCTGAAGTACATCGCCCTTGTATAGACCCTCTATATACTCCTTCCACCTTTCTGCTTTCCCTTCTTTGCTAAGAACTGGGTTTCCATCTGAGCTCTTGATATTCATACAAGTGGTTCTCTTTTCTCCAAAGGTCTCTTTATTTTTCCTGTAGGCAGTATGTATCTTACCCCTAGTGAGATAAGCCTCTACATCCTTACATTTATCCTCTAGCCATTCCTGCTTAGCCATTTTGCTTTTCCTGTCGTTCTCATTTTTTAGACGTTTGTATTCTTTTTGCCTGCTTTTTTACTGCATTTTTATATTTTCTACTTTCATCAATTAAATTCAATATTTCATCTGTTACCCAAGGATTTCTACTAGCCCTCGTCTTTTTACCTACTTGATCCTCTGCTGCCTTCACTACTTCATCCCTCAAAGCTACCCATTCTTCTTCTACTGTATTTCTTTCCCCCATTTCTGTCAATTGTTCCCTTATGCTCTCCCTGAAACTCTGTGCAACCTCTGGTTCTTTCAGTTTATCCAGGTCCCATCTCCTTAAATTCCCACCTTTTTGCAGTTTCTTCTGTTTTAATCTACAGTTCATAACCAATAGATTATGGTCAGAGTCCACATCTGCCTCTGGAAATGTCTTACAATTTAAAACCTGGTTCCTAAATCTTTGTCTTACCATTATATAATCTATCTGATACCTTTTAGTATCTCCAGGGTTCTTCCATGTATACAGCCTCCTTTCATGATTCTGAAACCAAGTGTTAGCTATGATCAAGTTGTGCTCTGAGGAAAATTCTACCAGGCGGCTTCCTCTTTCATTTCTTAGGCCCAATCTATATTCACCTACTACGTTTCCTTCTCTCCCTTTTCCT
This sequence comes from Schistocerca gregaria, assembly GCF_023897955.1. Classification (NCBI taxonomy): domain Eukaryota; kingdom Metazoa; phylum Arthropoda; class Insecta; order Orthoptera; family Acrididae; genus Schistocerca; species Schistocerca gregaria. The sequence goes on along the minus strand of NC_064921.1, from coordinate 795,976,658 downwards.
ACACTCGAATTCCAGTCACCCAAGACTATTAAATTTTCGTCTCCCTTCCCTATCTGAATTATTTCTTTTATTTCATCATACATTTCTTCAATTTCTTTGTCATCTGCAGAGCTAGTTGGCATATAAACTTGTACTACTGTAGTAGGTGTGGATTTCGTATCTACCTTGGCCACAATAATGCGTTCACTATGCTGTTTGTAGTAGCTTACCCGCATTTCTATTTTCCTATTCATTATTAAACCTACTCCTGCATTACCCCTATTTGATTTTGTGTTTATAACCCTGTAGTCATCTGACCAGAAGTCTTGTTCCTCCTGCCACCGAACTTCACTAATTCCCACTATATCTAACTTTAACCTATCCATTTCCCTTTTTAAATTTTCTAACCTACGTGCCCGATTAAGGGATCTGACATTCCACGCTCCGATCCGTAGAAAGCCAGTTTTCTTTCTCCTGATAACGGCGTCCTCTTGAGTATTCCCCGCCCGGAGATCCGAATGAGGGACTATTTACCTCTCGAATATTTTACCCAAGAGGACGCCATCATTATTTAATCATACAGTAAAGCTGCATGCCCTCGGGAAAAATTACGGCCGTAGTTTCCCCTTGCTTTCAGTCGTTCGCAGTACCAGCACAGCAAGGCCGTTTTGGTTATTTTTACAAGGCCAGATCAGTCAATCATCCAGACTGTTGCCCTTGCAACTACTGAAAAGGCTGCTGCCCCTCTTCAGGAACCACATGTTTGTCTGGCCTCTCAACAGATACCCCTCCGTTGTGGTTGTACCTACGGTACGGCTATCTGTATCGCTGAGGCACGCAAGCCTCCCCACTAACGACAAGGTCCATGGTTCATGGGGGGAATAAAAACATGTAAAAACAAAAAAGGAAATCAGTATGTTAAGGAGGAGAGTGGTAAATGACAGGAATAATTCAGAACTTTTCTTAAAAGACATCATAGTCGCCGTTGAGTGTATGAAATATTTATTATTACGATTGCAATTTCGGCCTTAGGGCCATTTTCAAGTAACACTGCAAAAGTTACATTCTGTCAGAATATAAGACTATCTGACAGAATGCAACTTTTGCAGAGTTACTTGAAAATGGCCCTAAGGCCGAAATTGCAATCGTAATAATAAATATTTTTTTATACAGTCAACGGCGACTATGATGTCTTTTAAGAAATATTACATGACTGTGAATCCCAACCATGAGAAGTTAATCAGATTCAGAACTTCTTCAGTTAACATATTGTATCATGTTGCTCCTCATGGTGTGAGACGATCTCTCCAGGAATTGCCGCCCACGAAGTGGGAATTGGAGACGTCTGAGCAAGGCAAGGATAGCAAAGGTGACAACTAGCGTTACTGGTGGCCAAACGAGGAGTCACTGAATATGTGTTCGAGTATCGAAAAGGTGTCATGACGAAGGCGACTATCACGTCGCTGCGCATGCGGAGCTGGGACAATCGTAAACGGCCATGATAACTTTACTCGAACGAACCACATAACTAACCATACTACTGGGGAGGGTATATGTAGTGGCGCGTACGCCTGGAAGTTATCTGACCCGCACTGTGTATCAGAACGATCTCTGCTGACAGGCGGTCCTGTGGAGCAGCCGGGACGACGGGCTGAGACGAGGTAGTGGCGCCGCCTCGTACAAAGCCGTGTGCCGGGTGGCGCTGCGGGGTGGTGTGGTGTGGCTGGCATGCGGCACCGCCATCAGTAACGCGGGGGAGGCCAAGTTGGTGACTTAGGGGCCTTGTGGCAGCTTTCGCGACCAACTCGGCGCGCATGTGGCTGCATACATGATGAGAGCGAGCGAGGTAATTGCGCTCCGCAGCCGCTGGCGCACACGTCTGCCCTCCAGAGGCACTTTGGGGCACGCGAAACTGCACGCGAGGAGTCTTCCTGAGTACCGGGCACGGCTATCGTGCATAAACTTTCTCTTGAGGAACTGTACGTGTCTGCATTGCTAACTGACCCCCTTACAAAAAGTATCTGTTACGGTGGTAGACTTTCTTACTGCAGTCACAATAGCATCATCCAAAATACTCTTTTTCCGTGAAAACGTTCTTAAAAATAAAGACCTTGACTGGCTTTCCAGTCGGGTGGTTTTTTGGAAATGCGACCCTTCGGTGACTCCCTTTGCTCTAATCTCTAAATACTTTACAATTAGCAACTTGCTTTAAAGGTGGGAAAGTGCATATTAGTGCAGATAACTAAGAGAAACTCTTCCAAAATGTTCGAATACAATATTAAAAGTGGAAGACATTCTGCGTACTACTCGACTGCTGCGGATTCCCACCAAGTTGGATTAAAGCGAGATAAGAAATCAATTGCTGCTGTTGGATTTGTTAGGTCGTTGCTTTGCGAGTGCCGTAGGAAAGGGAATAACTAGCAATGAAACGTAACACCCTCCGCCTCGCACTGCACAGTGGCTGTAAAACATAGATGAACATCAGGTGTAGATGTAGATGCAACCCCCGTCATCTGAAACGTCCCCTTTGAAAAATTATACACGACTGTGCTTAAACTGACACACAATATTTTTTAGCGCAACGCAATCTGAATTTCAAAAATCCCTACAAAAGAATGGTCCTGACTAACATTAACCTATACCTTTCACAAATCACTTACGTCATAAAAATCTTCGTTACTCGAACTACTGCAATACAGCGAGCACCACTACTGCCAGCTAAATAAAAGATTCAATCAAACTACTGAAGGCACTAACTACTGATAGGCATAGTTAGCAAATGAAAAATTTTGATAGAGAACAAAACAATGTATTTACCATAATAGTCAAAATATATATGGTAGTTCATGACATCCAGTCTTAGAAATTACAAAACTCCGCCATCTCTCTCCCCACGTCCACCACTGCTGGCGGCTCACCTCCAACTGCGCAACGCTACGCGCTGTTAGCATCCAGCTGCCGCTGCCCAACACTACAAAGGCAGACAACAATGCAAACCGCCACAGACTGCACACTGCACAGCCAGTGATTTTCATACAGAGCGCTACGTGGCGGCGGCGTTACCAATAAAAAAACCTAAACAGCCTACTTCCACATCTTCTGGCAAACATTTTGTTACCTGGCTATTCAGTAAAACCATTCCTAATACTTTTTATGTCACTACTTGTAGCTGCAAAAAGAACATACTCGCATTTTCTAACACTGCAACTGAAGATCATTTATGTATCTTAGTAACAAGAAGATCCCAAACAGAACCTGGTGGTACACCATGTCCAATAGCTCCAAAATCTGACTGACTATTGCTACGTGCCCAGCATGGAACGTACGGACTGTTTTCTCTCATAAACCCTGAATCTGCTATGATATATTGATAATTCTATTGAAGTCGTCTCTCTTTTCATAAATCCAAGATCAATAGTGACTACTCGATATGTTCCAAATCGATTACTTCACATCAAAAACCCTTTTTAAACCTTTTCATTTTTTCTAAAAGTCAACAGCCTTTTGAGTGGTTCGATGCAGCTCGTCACGAATTCCACTCTTGGGCCAATTTCTTCGTCTCGGAGTACTAAGTGCTACCTATAGCCTCAATTATTGTTCAGTACATTCCAACCTTTGTCTTCCCCTTCATATCTTACCCTCCACATCTCCGTCTACTGCCACGTTAGTTATTCTCTATGCCATAACACATATCCTGTCACACAGTCCCTTTATCTTGCTACCGTTTTCCGTACGTTCCTTTCTTCGCCGATTTTACGGCGAACCTCCTCATTTCATATCTTGTCAGACAACCTAATGTTCAACATCCTTTTATAGCACCACATCTCAAACACATCGATTTTATTCTTTTCGGCCTTCCCATAGTCCATGATTCACTATAAATTTCTTTCTCAGGTTAAGGCCTGTGTTTGATACTAGCACAATTCTCTTGGCCAAAATGTCCTCTCTGACTGCGCCAATCTCTTTTTATTTCCTTGGCAGTTCTGTGTTACTTCGCTTCCAAGACAGCATATTCCTTCATTTACTTCGTGGTCCCCTCTTTGGATGTTTATCTATAACCTCATTTCTGCCACTCCTCATTACTTCCGACTTTCGTCGGTTTACTCTCAGTCCACATTCTGTACTCAATAGACTGTTAATTTCAATCAACAGGTTCTGTAATTCTCTTCACTTTCATACAGGATAAGCAATGTCATCAGGGAATCTTATTGTTGGTATCCAGTCATCCTGAATCTTGATCCTACTCTTGAACCTTGCTTTTCAGATGTATCGTTTGAACAGAAGGGGTCAAAGGCAACATTCCTGTCTTAGACATATTGTGATGCGAGCACTTCGTTCTTGATCTCCGATTCTAATTATTACCTTCGATTCTTCTGCATACTGTATATTATCTGTCTTTCCCTATTACATTATGTCGTCAGGCTCATAAATTCTACACATCAACTTGAATCTTGAATAGTCGATTAGCTGCCAGTCTCCTCAATGTTTTCAGAAATTCCGGGGAGTGTTATTTATCCACTCTACCTAATTTGATCGCAAATCTTGCAAACCTCTATCAAACTCTGTTCTAACACTGGATCCACCTACGTCTGCCAAATCGACTCCCATTTCTTCCTGAATCAGGTCATCAGAACAAGGCCCCCCCCCCCCCCCCCCTCACAGAGCACTTGAATATACGCTTCCCGCCTGTCCAGTCTCTCCTCTGCGCTGAACAGTGGAGTTTCCGTTGCACTCTTAATGTTGAAATTTTAATTTCACCAAAGGTTGTTTCTAACTTTTCTATGTACTCAGTCAGTCCCAGAGACTACTATTTCTTTTTTGAATTCCCCACATTTTTCCTGACGTCATTTCTCCTTGACTTCCTTCAGTTCCGCTTTCTTTCATTCATAAGTTACTTATATTTCTGCATTCCCGAATTTCTCTGCGTATTTTTGTGCTTTCTTCCTTTGTCGATCAAGTGAAGTTTATCTTCTCTTACCCAATGTTTCTTTACAGTTACTTTCCTTGTATCCATGTTTGTTTGTTTACTTTCCTTGTACCTGTGTTTGTCTATTTGTCCAACCTGTGATTGGTAATAAACTATAACCTAAAATTCTGCGCTTTAAAAGTTGAGTCTAATGTAACGTAAAACGCAGTTTTGGCCGCTACATGTAAGTGCTACAGACTATCCGTATCTTTCGTCCCTGTATCGATCTTTTTACTTGTATTTACTTTATCGGATTTCTTCATGTAGCTCAAGTTTCCGTATTTGGCTTCTCTTTTACAAATCGTTACCAGCTTTAGTGATATGCATTGGAAGTTGGAATCACATTTTACTGGCAGTGACTTAAAGCGTTTTGTTGGGGACAGCTCCCGCAAAATAACCCTGCAATACCTCACGTAAGAGCATTGTTCGTCTTAATTCTCGACACTTTTTCTGGAAAACCACATTTCTGTTAACAAGTTTTCCTTAAAAGACTGTGTTTTAACAACTGTTAATTTTAAATGATAAAGATAGATCGAATATTCTCGTAATACTTTCCGTAGATAAAATATTATTTCAGATAAGTAAGGAATCCTGTGATCAAATGGGATCGTTTAATACAGACACATAAAACAAAGTTTTGCATCACCCCAGTTCCCAGAACTCCTAAAGATAGACGTTAACTCTGGATATTGTATCACAGACACAGTCGCTTTGACTGTTAAAAAAAAAAAAAAAAAAAAAAAAAAAAAAAAAAAAAAAAAAAAAAAAAAACACTATGGGACTCAACTGTTGTGGTCATCAGTCCCCTAGAACTTAGAACTACTTAAACCTAACTAACCTAAGGACATCACACACATCCATGCCCGAGGCAGGATTCGAATCTGCGACCGTAGCAGTCGCACGGTTCCAGACTGCGCGCCTAGAACCGCGAGACCATCGCGGCCGGCTTTGACTGTCACTAAACCTGCCCAAAGATGTAAGCAACCATGCATGAGAAGATGCTATTAGATGGAGGGGGTTCGATAGCCGATCTGTTCCAGTCATTCCACCTGGAAGGAGGTACACGGCTCATGTTGTCTGTAGTTCAACCATGCCTAGACGGTCAATACCGCGGTTCGATCGCGTCCGCATTGTTACTTTGTGCGAGGAGGGGCTCTCAACAAGGTAAGTGTTCAGGCGTCACGGAGTGAACCAAAGCGATTTTGTTCGGACATGGAGGAGATACAGAGAGAGGGACAGGAATTGTCGATGATATGCTTCGCTGAGGCTGCCCAAGGGCTGCTACTGCATAGGATGACTGCTGCCTACGGATTATGGCTCGGAGGAACCCTGACAGCAAGGCCACCATGTTGAATAATGGTTTTCTTGCTGCCACAGGATGTCGTGTTACTGTGCGCAGTAGGCTGCACGAAGCGCAACTTCTCTCCCGACGTCCATGGCGAGGTCCACCACGACACCATTCACCGCGGTACAGATGGGCCCAACAAGATGCCGAATGGACCATTCAGGTTTGATATCACGTTATCTTCACCGATGAGTGTCGCACGTGCCTTCAACCAGACAATCGTCGGAGACGTGTTTGGAAACAACCAAGTTAGGCCAAATGCCTTAGACACAATGTCCAGCGAGTGGAGCAAGGTGGAGGTTCCCTGCTGCTTTGGGGTGGTATTATGTGGGGCCGTCGTACGCCGCTGGTGGTCGTGGAAGGCGCCGTAACGGCTGTACGATACGTGAATGCCATCCTCCAACCGATAGAGCAACCATATCGGCAGAATATTGGCGAGGCATTCGTCTCCATGGTCGACAATTCGCGCCCCCATCTTGCACATCTTGTGACTGACTTTCTTCAAGATAACGACATCGCTCGACTAAAGTGGCCAGCATATTCTCCGACATGAACCCTATCGAATATTCCTGGGACACACTGAAAAGGGCTGTTTATGGACGACGTGACCCACCAATCAATATGAGGGATCTACGACGAATCGCTGTTGAGGAGTGGGACAATCTGAGCCAACAGTGCCTTTATGAACTTCTAGGTGGTATGCCACGACGAATGCAGGCATGCATCAATTCTAGAGGACGTGCTACTGGGTGTTAGAGGTACCGGTGCGTACAGAAAACTGGACCACCACCTCTGAAGGTCTTGTTGTATGTGTGGTTTTCATGAGCAATAAAAAGGGCGGAAATGAAGATAGTGTTTATGTCTATTAGAATTTTATATACAGGGTATAACTCTCCTGTCTGCTACTACCATACCTTAACCTCAAAGCCTAAGGCAGTACGTATAAAGAAATTATTCTAGTAATTATGGTATGAAGAAGCAGAGCAGTGTTACCCTCTGAGAGGAATTTTGGACCGCGTTGTACCTAACGGAAGTGGCTTATCGGAAGTGAAAGTCAGAATTACGTAATTATTCAAACAGTAATTAATAATGTTTTACCTAGCTACACTGTTCAAAGAATAAGAAAAACGGTCGCCAGCCTAATTAGGCAAGAGAAAGATTAACGTTCTTGTTAAAGAAAATAGGTATGAGTAACTTTAACGGATAACACAACCTATATTTTACCACAGGCGAGTGCAATAAACTCTGACACCTGCATATGTTAACGTTAAGGTTGGAACTAACAAAAAACGAAACACACTATTACTTTCAGCGCTTATTCAAACTGAATGGTCTTTATAACGTTATTATTACTATTCACTGCAGAATCATTAATTGGACGTAGGTTCAGTATTATTGTTCAAATATTTTCCTACCTGACATAAAATTATAAATGCAGTTCATGGCTTTTACTACAGTGAGAGACAGGGAAGCAGTGGTTGGGAAGGGAGTGAGACAGGGTTGTAGTCTCTCCCCGATGTTATTCAATCTGTATATTGAGCAAGCAGTGAAGGAAACAAAAGACAAATTTGGAGTAGGTATTAAAATCCATGGAGAATATTTTCCTAGATGGCATAAAATTATAAATGCAGTTCATGGCTTTTACTACAGTGAGAGATAGGAAAGCTGTGGTTGGAAAGGGAGTGAGACAGGGTTGTAGTCTCTCCCCGATGTTATTCAATCTGTATATTGAGCGAGCAGTAAAGGAAACAAAAGAAAAATTCGGAGTAGGTATTAAAACCCGTGGAGAAGAAATAAAAACTTTGAGGTTCGCCGATGACATTGTAATTCTGTCAGAGACAGCAGAGGACTTGGAAGAGCAGTTGAATGGAATGGATGGCGTCTTGAAAGGAGGATATAAGATGAACATCAACAAAAGCAAAACGAGGATAATGGAATGTAGTAGAATTAAGTCGGGTGATGCTGAGGGAATTAGATTAGGAAATGAGACACTTAAAGTAGTAAAGGAATTTTGATATTTGGGGAGCAAAATAATTGATGATGGTCGAAGTAGAGAGGATATAAAATGTAGACTGGCAATGGCAAGGAAAGCGTTTCTGAAGAAGAGAAATTTGTAAACATCGAGTATAAATTTACGTTTCAGGAAGTCATTTCTGAAAGTATTTGTATGGAGTGTAGCCATGTGTGGAAGTGAAACATGGACGATAAATAGTTTGGACAAGAAGAGAATAGAAGCTTTTGAAATGTGGTTCTACAGAATAATGCTGAAGATTAGATGGGTAGATCACATAACTAATGAGGAAGTATTGAATAGGATTGGGGAGAAGAGAAGTTTGTGGCACAACTTGACTAGAAGTAGGGATCGGTTAGTAGGACATATGTTGAGGCATCAAGGGATCACCAATTTAGTATTGAAGGGCAGTGTGGAGGGTAAAAATCGTAGAGGGAGACCAAGATATGAATTCACTAAACAAATTCAGAAGGATGTAGGTTGCAGTAGGTACTGGGAGATGAAGATGCTTGCACAGGATAGAGTAGCATGGAGAGCTGCATCAAACCAGTCTCAGAACTGAAGACCACAACAACAACAACTACAGTGAGAGACAATGTTGACAAATTTACAAGAAACTGAGTCACCTTTTAAAATTTACTACAGGCAGCAATGTGATCATTTACTAAGCAAAACTTTAAATGCCTCAGTTTTATGAACTTTTAATCTTTAAAATAAACAGCAAATTGTCTTTATTACCACAGTCATTTACTTGCAAGTAAACGATTAAATACGTGACTTTGAAACTCCACAAAACTATAAATTGGACTATTTCCCTCACTGGGAGGCTTTCACAAAACTACATTTACTACCTCCCACAATTTCATGAAATCCACAGTAAACCTGAACACTCTACTATTACCAAAGATCAAACAACATCATTTAATGTTCTGAGGCTTTCATTTTTTCCACGAACCAGGACACTCGGTAATCATAGTTCAAATGGAGAGGAACCTGAGAGGTGTTGTAATAGGGAAAAAATCAAGATAGGTACATGAATTCAGTTATAAGTTACCTTATATTTGTGCACACTAAAACGTCTAATAAGCTGATCCTTTACTCTACATTATTATAGTATTCCGATACAGTGATTGCGCAATGTGGTGGCAACTGCATGTTGGTAGGTGGATTTTCAGGCAGAATTGCTGGACTCTGTCCCTTCTTGGTGGCAATGATGGATACCAATTCCAGAATTGTTCCAGCTATTTATCCATGCATTCGAGGCATTGGAAAGTGGCAGGAAAAACCTCTCTCGTAACCAGCACAATATACAACTTTTACATGGGCAGTGCACAGTTTAGTAGCTCGTCCCCGACTGACTTTTGTTCCACCTTTTCTACCTAGGCCAACCACAATTTTCGCGCGCTACACAGTTCCGTTCCCGAGGGGAATCACTATACCTTTTATATACTAAAGAACTAAGAAGTCTAAGTGAGGATCAGCAGTTTACATAACAGCAACCAAACACATTAAATAAAACAGAACATTTGCACATATTAGTGTTTCTACAAAAAAATATTCATCCAAATTCCAAATGTATACAGTCAGTTTTGTCTCCCTCCAATTGAGACAAAGAATTTAAATGACAGATATACTACATTGCATAGAATGAAACCATGACATCAAAGTTTTTACAAAGAAAGGAGTATATAATTTTGTGTAATAGATTCAATTCAACAACATTTACAGAAGGTCAACGATGTAACATTAAATAAAACAAAAGCAAAATAAATCAGTTAAGTATTAGAGCTATGGTGTTACAAGGTTCCGGAACTCTCGGAACCGAGGTGATTCCAAACATCCTGTTTAATTTATATTTTGACATTTTTCGTAGCGATTTATGGTATTGAGTGTTTTTAGTCCTTCCAACCCCCTTTTAGGATGGCTCAAGGGATCTATTATAATTCTGATTTTCATGCGAAAAGAAGCACCAATTGTTGAGGGAAGCACTGAACTGCAAACAATACTGGCTATCAGCGTGAACTGAAATTCTATGAAACTTGATTTTATTCATTCGTAATTCTGATGTATGTCTTCTTTGACACCTTTAGGGAAGACGGTGGCAAAAATCATGAAAAAAATTACTAATTTTTATTTGAAAGTAAGTATAATAGATACTATTATCCGAATTTGAAATTAGAACTACGAATGGTATAATAAAATAAAAACCGTAAGAAATGTAATTTACCATGCTCGCTTTTCAAGGTACCCATTGGAGTAAAAATTTTCAGTTTTGCCTGTGAACCTGGAAAATATATCTTTAGAAAGCCGTAATTTTTTGTTTACAACACAGCAGCTATTTTGCGGTTCAAACAGTGTGGTATAGAAGGCTGTGGAGCTTTGTAAACAAGTTTTGTGCTGTTTATTGGAATTTGAGTACTGTTCGATTTATTGTGTCGTTCTTTGCGCAAGGTTGAATGTATTGAGCGTTTTCTTACAGAGATTGGTGAAGATTTTAGAAAATATAGCAAGTCCTATACTTCCAATATAAAGCGAAAAACTGATGTTGAGGTTAGGGCTGGACCTGCAGATGCAAACAGCTTGTCCCCACGTGCATCTAGACTAAAACTTGGGAAAGGTATTGTGTCAGAAGAAACAAATCATGACAGAAATACAGGTTTCAGAATTGTGGATCTGGAATTGGTGGCAGAGGCACTAAGGAAAGACTGCAAGTGCTCTTTTTGTGGAGAAAATGTGGATTTGGTAGAGACTGGAAAGACAGAAGGTGTGTTTGCTCATTGCACAAAATACCAAAATTGATACTGGAGTGGGAACCGGAGGGAAGAAGAAGGAGAGGACAACCTATGATCACTTGGCTGCAAAATGTACAGCACACAATGAGGAGAATGGGGGCAGCGGAAGAGGACACATAAGATCGAAAGACCTGCAGGAATATTTTGAAAATATATTTAAGAACGTTTATTCTCTGTACAGTAATTTCCGTGTAAATTATAATGTTGGAGATAAGCCTCTGTAATGAGGAAAAACTCAAAATTAAAAAAAAATTATGTTAAAACTGTGATGCTGACACACCATTCAAGGCATCGAAGGCCAGTAGTAGAATGTATGAAGCCAATATGAGATCTGCTTATGGACTAAGGTGTGTAGGTATTGGAAGAGAGTGTGGAAACCTTTATGTGGTATTATGAATATGCCTGGCCACATTCTGAGCATGCCTGCTTTTCCCCTAAAATGTACTGCAATGAACACTACTTTCCTCAATCCAGTTGCAGAAGTAAGTGAAGGGGGCATGAAAATTGCAGTCCAGACGGCAATTCAATAAAATGCGATGTAACTAATATCAAAAGATATAGCAGTTTCCTGTGAAGAGGGGGCATACTTCACTGCATGGAGTTTCAACAGTCATCACTGTCGACACTGGAAAACTGGAAGACTTACAAGTGATGTCTACATATTGTTCTATATATCCCTTGCACAAGAAATATAGTGATGGAGGTAAATAATCAGAATTGCAAGAAGCTCACAAAGCTGGTTGGAGCAAGAATTATATAGGCTCCAGTTTTGGGATGGAAGCTGCTGTTATAAAACTCATTTTTATAGGTCTTCGCGAAAGTATGGAGTAAGATATACACACTATTTTGGAGATGAAGACTAGTGCTTTCAAGAAAGTAACTGAAAGTCAGTCCTATGGAAAAGACTGCACTAGGCTATATTCAAAAGAGGATGGGTGGACGTCTCACAGGACATTTTGCACACAATAAAGGCGAGCTACTAGAGGATGGGAAGCCACTGGGAGTTAAAAACAGACTAACAAAGAAGAGAACTGACAGTCTGCAAGCCTATTTTTTGGTTCAATTAGAAATAACCTCACAGATTTGAACAGCATGGGGAAGGGAGTATGGGCCATTTGATTTCATTATTTGTCAACAGACACTGCACCTCAACATGGCGTATGTTCTAATGAATGGTGCAAATTTATGAAAAGCAAAAACAAAAAAGTGGGGAAGTTTACAGCCACAAAACTAACCTTCCTTATGAGGTTTCAGTGGCCATTAAACAAATTTTTCGAACACGGGGTTCACCAGAACTGCTAGAAAAAAGTGTGCATGGAAAAACGCAGAACCCAAATGAAAATTTTAAGACTCTTATTTGGAAAACATGTCCAAAGACTGTGTTTGTTTCCGATTCGGCAGTGAAGATTTCTTCTTTGGAAGCTGCAGAAGTGTTTAACGATGGGAATGTGGTAAGACTTCACATCCTCAGCAACTTGGGCTTTACACCTGGAGCCTTCACTGAGCAGATATTGCGGATCATGGAAGAGCAAAGAGGCAAAGGCGGAGGCCTCGGAACAGAATATAGAAAAAATCGCTAGGCAAAGGACCAGATGAGCTAAAAGAGCTGCAGCGAATGGTGAGGAAGAACTGGAATATGGATATAGGCACTTTTAGCTAAGGCACGATTAAAAATTTTTAAAACATTTCATCCAAACTTTAAAACGATTTTTCTGAAGCTTAAAGTTGTCGCCTTTGAGGAACACATATCAGAAACTATTTGAAGAATTTCGATGAAATTTGGCACACCTGTTTTTTACGTAGAAACAATACATAAGTGGAAAAATTTTTTAATCTAGACCTTATAAACAGTTTTATTGTTGATAATATAAGAAAAATTTCCCCGAAAAAATGGTCAAATCCAAAATATCACTTAAAGTAAGAGAAATAATTAACCAAAAAGTTACTGCACTTAATTGTGCGTTTATTAATGTACATTACTTTACCATGGAAAAAATTTGTCATATTTGCATGGAAATAATGAAGAAGTGTGCCTCAAAGTAACAATGTAACAAAAAATTCAAAATTCTCTCACAGAATTAAAATTGTATTATAAATTCTGTAAAAAATTATTTAAAGCATATTGTATCCCTACGCAAAAGAGTGCAAAATTTCATTGAGATTGAAAAAAAAAAAAGACAGAGATATGGATTTACGAAGATAGTAGTGAAGACTGCCACCGTCTCCCCTTAATAAAAGAAGCAGACCAGCTGTAGATGGTGTGTTGTGTGGACAGTTCAGCGGAGTGTTGAGAGAATTGGGCCAGTGAGTCTAAAAGTCATATTTTGCTCTCACTAGACCAGGGGTAAGATGACAGTTTTAACTGTAGTCAACAATAATAAGCAAACATCACTCACATTTTTTTCGTTGTTTATAAAAGCACATCGGTAAAATGGATAAGTGGGCGTGGAGACTTGGACAACCAACGATCACAAGATACGTATTTCCGCGGAGTAGTATGCTTGAGAACCGACTTGATTTGATGAACTAAACCACGAAACATGCGTAAATCTCACTTCTGTCCTCGTGTTTGATGGTACACTATCTGATCAGAAGCATCTGGACACCTCTTCGTGGACATTAATAGGGGGTTTGTCTACAGTCCGCATTTACGACAGTTTGAACTCTGCTGGAAACACTTCCAACCGGCCGTAGTGGCCGAGCGGTTATAGGCGCTTCGGTATGGAACCGCGCGACCGCAACGGTCGCAGGTTATAATTCTGCCTCGGGCATGGATGTGTTTGATGTCCTTAGGTTAGTTAGGTTTAAGTAGTTCTAAGTTCTAGGGGACTGATGACCTCAGAAGTTAAGTCCCATAGTGCTCAGAGCCATTTGAACCATTTTTATAACGACTTACGAGTCTGTAATTTTGTATGAAACCGTACTTGGAATTTTTGAAAGCATAATGTGAAGCGATGCGAGTTGAGTGATGTAGGAAGATATCGATAGATTGACAGAGAAACCACCAACAAAGAGTCTGGACCGAGAACAGAAAGGTGACTGTCAAAGCGCGTCAGTGTAGAGTGGTGTTGTGTCCATAGCCGACGTAAAATAACTGTTTCGACGGGAATACCTTTGGTAATTTTCGTATGTATCGCAGTCAAGAAATTAGGAGCCATACGCCTCACGCTGCTTCTTAGTCAGAACTGGTATTCGGCATATTAAGCTTATAAACCGTAATGTGAAGATCCCTACGGTGCGTGAATTCTGTAAGTGCACTATTTTGATTGTAGATACCGCGGACTATGAAATTAAGCGAAATGTGGAAACTCATTTCCTTGCGGTGAACTGATGTCAAGAATTTTAATTCTGATTGTACGAGGCGTAGATCGCAGTACGATTAGTGTGACCATGGCGGATTATACGCTCAGGGATTATGGACCAACAATGTTGACGTAGAAAACTCGCCGACAGCACCAACTGTAACTGAAAATTATCACAATGAACTGCAAATCTTTTTCTTTTCAGTAACATTCAAACCTAAAGTAATAATTTGTTTCGTTCATTAAACCAGTTTTTACTGTTGTTCTTATCTTCAGTCCGAAGTCTGGTTTGATGCAGCTCTATCCTGTGCAAGCCTCATCTCTGAATAATTAGTGCAAGATACATCTTCTTGAATCTGCTTACTGTATTCTTCTCTAGGTCTCCCTCCTCGATGTTTACCCCCCCCCCCCCCCTTCCACACACACACACACACACACACACACACACACACATACACACACACACACACACACTTCCCGCAAATACGAAATTGGTGGTCCCTCGTCTCAGAATATGTCCTATCAACCGAGCCTTTCTTTTGGTCAAGTGGTGCCATAAATCTCTTGTCTCCCCAATTCTATTCCTCGTTACTTACGTGATCGACCCATCTAATCTTCAACGTTCTTCTGCAGCCCCACATTTTGAAAGCTTGTATGCTCTATTCATCTAAATCGTTTATCGTCCTTGTTTCACTTCCGTACATAGCTATACTATATTCAGAAAAGGCTTCCTAACACTTAAATCTATTTTCTATGTTACCAGATTTCACTTCTTCAGAAACGCTGTTCTTGGCATTGCCAGTTTACAATTTATATTTTCTCTACTTGGACAATCATCAGTTGCTTTGATGCCGAGATAGCAAAACTTATCAACTACTTTGTCTCGTTTCCTAATCTAATTCCCCCAGCATCAGCTATTTTAATTCGATTTCATTCCATTATGCTCGTTTTGCTTTTCTTGATGTTCATCAATTTTTAGTATAAACCTTATAATTGTGCAAACGTATTAATATTCGAGAGTGTCCTTGTTATTGCAAATAATTGCTATAATTACTAATGAAATAAAGTTATTCAGTCTTTAGTTTTCATTCGCTTTTTAATCGTTTAGGCATATCTTTTTATGTTATTTGTGTTTATCTGCATTTGCATGTGTTTTTTATTTTTGTGCTCGTCCTAGTGAGAATTATTGTCCTGTATGGATCAAATATATCTGTTGTGCAGACTCCGCCATTACATTACCAGACAACAGCCCACCACGGCTTATCCAGTGTGTTAAGTGATGTGATTTGTTACAGGCAACCTTTCTGATTTTGATAAATGTGTGAATACGCATCATGTATAGCTTTATGAACCTGTTTGCGGTCTGCCGGAGTGGCCGTGCGGTTCTAGGCGCTACAGTCTGGAGCCGGGCGACCGCTATGTCGCAGGTTCGAATCCTGCCTCGGGCATGGATGTGTGTGATGTCCTTAGGTTAGTAAGGTTTAATTAGTTCTACGTTCTGGGCGACTGATGACCTCTGAAGTTAAGTCGCATAGTGCTCAGAGCCATTTGAACCATTTTGAACGTGTTTGCGTATGTGATTGTAATGTTCAAGCAATCGTAAGGAAGGTTATATATTCTTCGTTTCAGTTATTTCAAGACATAATGTACCCTACGTGAGAAATCATGGTAGTCGTGACAAACTTCCTCCACTTTGAGATTTTTACTCTGCAGCGGAGTGTGCGCTGATATGAAACTTACTGACAGATTAAAACTGTGTGCCGGACCGAGACTCGAACTCGGGACCTTTGCCTTTCGCGGCCAAGTGCTCTACCAGCTGAGCTACCCAAGCACGACTCACGCCCCGTGCTGGTAGAGCACTTGCCCGCGAAAAGCAAAGGTCCCGAGTTCGAGTCTCGGTCCGGCACACAGTTTTAATCTGTTAGGAAGCTTCCTCCACTTTAGTTACATCCAGATAATTAACCTCTTCAGTTGTTCAAATGGTTCAAACGGCTGTCAGCACTATGGGACTTAACATCTGAGGTCATCAGTCCCGCTACGGTCGCAGGTTCGAATCCTGCCTCGGGCATGGATGTGTGTGCTGTCCTTAGGTTAGTTAGGTTTTAATAGTTCTAAGTTCTAAAGGACTGATGACCTATAAATCTCAGTCCCATAGTGCTCAGAGCCATTTGAACCATCATCAGTCCCCTAGAAATTAGAACTACTTAAACCTAACAAACCTAAGGACATTTCACACATCCATGCCCGAGGCAGGATGCGAACGTGTGACCGTAGTGGTCGCGCAGTTCCAGACTGAAGCGCCTAGAACCGCTCGGCCACTGCGTCCGGCTCTCTTCAGTTGTCAACAGTCTTATTACTAGTGAGATTAATATTCGACGAGGCAATGTTTCGTTACTGTATGGAGCCGAGTTGACTCTCTATCCCATCCCAAAGCTGTTGCATTGGATTGAAATCGGAATTCTGGGCACGCCAGTCCATCTCAGGAATTATATTGCCTACAGACCACTGCCTTATAATAGGCTGCATTGTATTGCTGATGCAGTCGTCGTGTCAGAACTGTCCTATTGTACACACTAACCAATGTCTTGATAAACGTCCGTATTTAGCGTTTCCTTAAGAGCAACATTGGCCAACACCTTAGCGACGAAAAGCACCTCCCTACCGCAACACTACCTCTTCAATGCTCTACTGTTGGCACTGTACATGATAGTAGATAACGTCCACCATGAGCCAGAACCAACATTTCCATCAAATTTAAACAGGCTGTAGCGTGATTCATTGTACAAAACCACTCGTATCACGTCTTCCACTGTCCAATGGCATTGGTCCTTACACCACCACAAGCGTAGATTAGCACTGATTACAGAAATGTGTGACTTATAAAGAGCTGCCCAACTATTGTAGCCTACTCCAGTTCTTACAGTCCGTCCGCACAGCAGTTAAGCTAGATGGACTTGCGAGTGATTTCTTCCACTGATCTCTTGCGATTTTTAAAACCTCCATATGAAGGAAGACGAAAATTTAATAGTCATGGGTGACTGGAATTCGTCAGTAGGAAAAGGGAGAGAAGTAAACATAGTAGGTGAATATGGATTGGGCCTAAGAAATGAGAGAGGAAGCCGTCTGGTAGAATTTTGCGCAGAGCGTAACTTAATCATAGCTAATATTTGGTTGAAGAATCATAAAAGAAGGTTGTATATATGGAAGAATCCTGGAGATACTAAAAGGTATCAGATAGATTACATAATGTTTTAAATTGTAAGACATTTCCAGGGGCAGATGTGGACTCTGACCACATCTATTGGTTATGAACTGTAGATTAAAACTGAAGAAACTACAAAAAGGTGCTAAATTAAGGAGATGGGACCTGGATAGACTGAAAGAACCAGAGGTTGTAGAGTGTTTCAAGGAGAGCATAAGGGAACAATTGACAGGAATGGGGGAAAGAAATACAGTAGAAAAAGAATGGGTAGCTTTGAGGGATGAAGTAGTGAAGGCAGCGACGATCAAGTAGCTAAAAAGACGAGGGCTAATAGAAATCCTTGGGTAACAGAAGAAATATTGAATTTAATTGATGAAAGGAGAAAATATAAAAATGCAGTAAACGAACCAGGGAAAAAGGAATACAAACGTCTCAGAAATGAGATCGGCAGGAAGTGCAAAATGGCTAAGCAGGGATGGCTAGAGGACAAATGTAAGGATGTAGAGGCTTATCTCACTAGGGGTAAGATAGATACTGCCTATAGGAAAATTAAAGAGACCTTTGGAGAGAAGAGAACCACTTGTATGAATATCAAGAGCTCAGATGGAAACCCAGTTCTAAGCAAAGAAGGGAAGGCGGAAAGTTGGAAGGAGCATATAGAGAGTTTATACATGGGCGATGTACTTGAGGACAATATTATGGAAATGGAAGAGGATGTAGATGAAGACGAAATAGGAGATAAGATACTGCGTGAAGAGTTTGACCGGGCACTGAAAGACCTGAGTCGAAACAAGGCCCCGGGAGTAGACAACATTCCATTAGAACTACCGACGGCCTTGGGAGAGCCAGTCCTGACAAAACTCTACCATCTGGTGAGTAAGATGTATGAGACAGGCGAAATACCCTCAGACTTCAGGAAGAATATAATAATCCCAATCCCAAAGAAAGCAGGTGTTGACAGATGTTTAATAAGTCACAGCTGCAAAATACTAACGCGAATTCTTTACAGACGAATGGAAAAACTGGTAGAAGCGGACCTCGGGGAAGATCAGTTTGGATTCCGTAGAAATGTTGGAACACGTTAGGCAATAATAACCTTACGACTTATCTTAGAAGAAAGATTAAGAAAAGGCAAACCTACGTTTCTAGCATTTGTAGACTTAGAGAAAGCTTTTGACAATGTTAACTGGAATACTCTCTTTCAAATTCTGAAGGTGGCAGTGGTAAAATACAGGGAGCGTAAGGCTATTTACAATTTGTACCGAAACCAGATGGCAGTTATAAGAGTCGAGGGGCATGAAAGGGAAGCAGTGGTTGGGAAGGGAGTGAGACAGGGTTGTAGCCTCTCCCCGATGTTATTCAATCTGTATGATGAATAAGCAGTAAAGGAAACAAAAGAAACTTTCGGAGTAGGTATCAAAATTCATGGAGAAGACATAAAAACTTTGAGGTTCGCCGATGACATTGTAATTTTGTCAGAGACAGCAAACGACTTGGAAGAGCAGTTGAACGGAATGGACAGTGTCTTGAAAGGAGGATATAAGATGAACATCGACAAAAGCAAAACCAGGATAATGGAATGCAAATTATATCGGGTGATGCTGAGGGAATTAGATTAGGAAATGAGACACTTAAAGTAGTAAAGGGTTTTGCTATTTAGGGAGTAAAATAACTGATGATGGTGGAAGTAGAGAGCATATAAAATGTACACTGGCAATGGCAAGGAAATCGTTTCTGAAGATGAGAAATTTGTTAACATTGAGTATAGATTTAAGTGTCAGGAAGTCGTTTCTGAAAGTATTTGTATGGAGTGTAGCCTTGTATGGAAGTGAAACATGGACGATAGCTAGTTTGGACAAGAAGAGAATAGAAGCTTTCGAAGTGTGGTGATACAGAAGAATGCTGAAGATTAGATGGGTAGATCACGTAACTAATGAGGAGGTATTGAATAGAATTGGGGAGAAGAGAAGTTTGTGGCACAACTTGACTAACAGAAGGGACCGGTTGGTAGGACATGTTTTGAGACTTCTAGCGATGATAAATTTAGCATTGGAGGGCAGCGTGGAGGGTAAAAATCGTAGAGGGAGACCAAGAGATGAATACACTAAGCAGATTCAGAGGGATGTAGGTTGCAGTAAGTACTGGGAGATGAAGAAGCTTGCGCAGGATAGAGTAGCATGGAGAGCTGCATCAAACCAGTCTCAGGACTGAAGACCACAACAACTCCACATGACTCGACAATCCCTATCCCTCAGTACAAAGAGATCTGCCTTGGCTTGTTAATTGGGTAACAGCCAATCACTAGCCCACGTCCGAAGTCACTGAGCTTACCTGATCCACTCATTTTGCTGTTACCGCTTCTCTACTGACAACACGCTACTCCCCGTCTCCTTCTACAGGGTGGTCCAATGATC
Source organism: Schistocerca gregaria (assembly GCF_023897955.1). Lineage (NCBI taxonomy): Eukaryota > Metazoa > Arthropoda > Insecta > Orthoptera > Acrididae > Schistocerca > Schistocerca gregaria. The sequence goes on along the minus strand of NC_064921.1, from coordinate 795,956,647 downwards.
GTGACCGGGCCAAATATCTCACGAAATAAGCGTCAAATGAAAAAACTACAAAGAACGAAACTTGTCTAGCTTGAAGGGGGAAACCAGATGGCGTTATGGTTGGCCCGCTAGATGGCGCTGCCATAGGTCAAACGGATATCAACTTCAATTTTTAAAATAGGAACCCCCATTTTTTATTACATATTCGTGTAGTACGTAAGGAAATATCAATGTTTTAGTTGGACCACTTTTTCCGCTTTGTGATAGATGGCACTGTAATAGTCACAAACATATGGCTCATAATTTTGGACGAACAGTTGGTAACAGGTAGGTTTTTTAAATTAAAATACAGAACGTAGGTACGTTTCAACATTTTATTTCGATTGTTCCAATGTGATACATGTACCTTTGTGAACTTATCATTTTGGAGAACGCATGCTGTTACACCGTGATTACATCCAAACACCACATTACTGCAATAAATGCTCAAAATGATGTCCGTCAACCTCAATGTATTAGGCAATATGTAACGACATTCCTCTCAACAGCGAGTAGTTCGCCTTCCGTAATGTTCGCACATGCATTGACAATGCGCTGACGCATGTTGTCAGACGTTGACGGCGGATCACAATAGCAAATACCCTTCAACTTTCCCCACAGAAAGAAATCTGGGGACGTCAGATCCGGTGAACGTGCGGGCCATGGTATGCTGTTTCGTGGAGCAGTCCACCTGTCATGAAATATACTATTCAATACCGCTTCAACCGCAAGCGAGCTATGTGCCGGACATCCATCATGTTCGAAGTACATCGCCATTCTGTCATGCAGTGAAACGTAGTAAAATCGGTAGAACATTAAATCAGCATGCATTGCACCATTTAGATTGCCATCGATGAAATGGGGGCCAATTATCCTTCCTCCCATAATGCCGCATCATACATTAACCCGCCAAGGTAGCTGATGTTCCACTTGTCGCAGCCATAGTGGATTTTCCGTTGCCCGATAGTGCATATTATGCCGGTTTACGCTACCGTTGTTGGTGAATGACGCTTCGTCGCTAAATAAATGAGTGCAAAAAATCTGTCATCGTCCCGTAATTTCTCTTGTGCCCAGAGAAAGATCTATACACGCCGTTCAAAGTCGTCGCCATGCAATTCCTGGTGCATAGAAATATGGTACGGGTGCAATCGACGTGGATGTAGCATTCTCAACACCGACGTTTTTGAGATTCCGGATTCTCGCACAATTTGTCTGCTGCTGATGTATGGATTACTTGGGCATCATGATTTGTTGCAGGTCGTGGTTGTCGTTTCAAATGTGGCTGAACACTTCCTGTTTCCTTAAATAACGTAACTATGGTGCGAGCGGTACGGACACTTGGATGATCTCGTCCAGGATACCGAGCAACATACATAGCACACGCCCGCTGGGCATTTTGATCACAATAGCCATACATCAACACGATATCCACCTTTTCCACAATTGGTAAACTGCCCATTTTAACACGAGTAATGTATGATGAAGCAGATACCGTCCGCACTGGCGGAATGTTACGTGATACCACGTACTTATAGGTTTGTGAGTATTACAGCGCCATCTGTCACATAGCGGAAAAAGTGGTCGAACTTAAACAATCATATTTATTTTCGTACTACACGAATATGTAATAAAAAATGGGGGTTACTATTTTTAAAAAAACGCAGTTGATATCCTTTTGACCAATGGCAGCGCCACCTAGCTGGCGAACCATAGCGCCATCTGGTTTCCCCCTTCAAGCTAGACGAGTTTCTTTCTTTGTAGCTTTTTCGTTTTATGCTTATTTCGTGAGATATTTGGCCCGGTCACTATCAATGGACCATTCTGTATACTGGCGTGTCCGCCTCACATGACATCTAGTGGTCAGTTCCACGTTACACGGGGTACTATGAAACTTTTGACCAGAAAGTATATTTGAACTTTCTCAAGAGGGCATCACGGTTTAGGCAGTATTAACGGCAGACACTGGCAACCACTTTCGTGATGACCTCTGGCAGGAGTACCACTTAGTTTTGCGGGTGGGCAGACCCTGGTTAATAAAGCGCAGACAGAGAGAGGCGGCAGTTATCTGGGGGCGGACAAGCGCCTTCTGATGCGCGGTGGCGACAATCCGCGCTAATGATGTTTGCGCGCCGCGCCACAAGGGCGGCTGACGAGCAGGGAGCTGCAAGCAGCGCTCCCGCCTGCGCCGCTCCGCCCCGTCCAAGCCAGCCAGTGCGGCATGACTCCCTCCCTCATCGATACATCATACGCACTCTGACGTTTGTGAAAGCTGCACCACCGAAATATGCACACGTGCCTGAAATGAATATTACACCATAGATTATACGACGTGATAATACACAAATGATTAGGACTACAGAGCTGCACATAACTTTGACTGCTGATAGTTTTCTTGGCTCCCTGTTCCCATGCATTGTGCACGTGTGTCAACACGGCATCAACGATGGCAGTGTCGAACAAGTTTCCGACAAACTATAGCGCAGATGTGGTAACACCCTATTTCCAGGCCGTACCTATACAGTCCTCCGGTGGCTGTTGTCTACAGCAAGATCAGTTTCTTGGGGAGAAGAACGCTGTATTCATGGTGTAGCTGGTGAGCTGACCCTTCCTTAATCATCCTACCTACACTATGTCTACATAGATACACAGCAAGCAACCGTACTGCATGTTGCCGGGGGTACGCTACTAGTCGTTTCCTTTACTGTTTCGCATGTGAATAGATCGAGGGAAAAACAACTGTCTGTATGGTTTCGTATGAGCTCTAATTTCTCGTATCCTCTCTTCGTGGTCTTTACACGCAATCTATGTTGGTGTCAGTAGAATTGTTGGGCACTCAGTTTCAAATGCCGGTTCTCTACATATTTTTAATAGTGTTTCTCGAAAAGAATGTAACCTGTCCTTCTCCCATATGAATTGCGTGTCGTTCGAACCTACAGGTCACAAATCTGGAAGACCGCCTCTGAATTGTTTCGATTTCTTCCTTTAATCCGACCTTGTACGGATCCCAAAAACTCGCACAGTACTCAAGAATAGGTCGCACCAGCATTCTGAATGCGGTCTCCTTCACAGATGAGCCACACTTCCCTAAAATTCTCCCAATAGACCGATGCCGACAGTTCGTCTTCCCTACCACGATCCTTACATTCTCGTTCCATTTCATATTACTTTGTAACGTTAAGCCCAGATATTTACATGATCTAATTGTGCCAATCAGAACACTACCAACGCTGCATTCGAACATTGACCTATGGCAGCCCCATCTAGAGGGGCCAACCATAGCGCTATCTGATTCCCCGCTTCAAGCTAGACGAGTTTCGTTCTTTGTAGTTTTTCGTTTGATGCTTATTTCGTGAGATATTTGGCCCGGTCACTATCAATGGTTTTCCTGCTCATCCGCATTAACTTACATTTTTCCACATTTAGGGCTATCTGCCATTCAATACACCACCTAGAAATCTTCTCTAAGCTACATTGTATCCACATATAGTCACTCAACTTGGACACCTTACACTAAACCACGGCATCATTAGCTAAACAACTTCAGACTGCTGTCCACGCCAACCGTAAAATCATTTATGTACTTAGAGAAGAACAGCAGTCCTAACACACTTCCCTGGGACACTCCCGGTGGTACCCACTTCTCTGATGAAGACAACATACTGGATTCTATAACTTAAAAAGTCTTCGAGATCTGAGAACCCATTACATACTCTCGTACCTTCGTTAACAGCTTGCTCTTTGGCACCGTGTCAAATGCTTTCCTGAAATCTAGAAACATGCAGTTTGTCATGGCGAGTCCTTTCCATCCTTAATCCACTTACTAGGCACATAATTTTCTAGACCGCAATTTACGATCTGCTTAAACTTTGCCCATAATTCCTCTATCTTACTGAAACTTAGTGATGTCAGTTCACTGTCTAAGTGAGATGCTAAAACCTGCTTATCAACGCTTCGTAGCAGATACATCCTCCTACCTTCTTAACTGATTTATTAACTGTCGTAACCATATTTGCTATAATCACACCATGATGGCTTATCCTCGTTTCTATACCGACGTTGTCGGTAAGATCTAACATATATCTAACTGTGGATCCACTGCTTGTGTACCGCCGAACTAGCTGCTCAAGACAGTTTTCACAAAACGTGTTCAAAAGTACTTCATATGACTGTCTATCTGTACCCATGCAATGAATCCATAGACATCCCAGTCTATACTCGGTACATTATATGTAAGGAAAGTTGAGGGGGTAGGAAAGAAAGGAAAGCAAAGCGAATGCTGATGTCAGGTTCATCGGGACAACACGCAGAATCAGCGGAGACGAGTGAAAAATGTGTACCGGACTGAGGGTTCGAACCCTTGATCTCCTGATTATTAGGCAGGTATGTGAACCACTGCACCAGCCGAGACACGTGCGGGCTACCTCGACTCGCCTCACGTCTGATCCACACTACCACCGAGCGCCACCTATCCACAGTCCCTGTCCCTGCCCATGCCCGCTGCTTTGGGGTTGCCGCAGGATGTCCCACGTACTTGCGTATCCGCACTGCAGAAGGTGGATCCATTGCCCATCTACGCGAACCAATTGCGTGATTGCGTGGTGTCTGTTCTTTTGAACACTCCCGAAAGAAAAGACACCAGGCCTTCATATATACCCGATACGTTAAAGTCGCCTCCAACTAGTAATGCATGATCTGGGAATTTACACGCTACTGACCGTTGACTTCCTTTGAATGACTCTACAACTGTCACAGCAGAATCGTGTGGTCGATAAAAACATCCAACTTGATTTCGCCTACACCTGGTAGGCGGGACCAGATATCTTCACTGCCATACTCAACTTCGACCTCAATAGAGACAATATTTCTTTCGACTGAAATGGACACACGAAGTCCTATGGCTTCTAATATGTCTTTTCGATGTATGGTCCACGACTCTCTAAATATCTCAGAGCTTTCCACTTGGGGTCTCAGCCAGCTCTCGGTTCCATGGTTTCAATCAGCTCTCGGTCTCAACAATAATTTGAGCGTGAGAACCTTCCTGGAGGACACTAAATTCGGTAACTTCGTTACGAATACTTTGAAAATTTACTGACAAAATTTTCACAGTTGGAGAGTCTTTATTCTGAACGTGGTCTGACTTCTCATGCTGTTTATCGACCTGTGAGTGTTCATCAGAATACCTCCAACCACTGTCCAGCCTTAAAAACTCTCGTGTGCACTCTACAAGTACTCTACTACCCAAGTAGTTGCTTCCTTTGTGTAGTTCATCGCTGACCCGTCAAAGAGAGTCCTACAGCTCCCCACCCAATAACACAGATCTAGAAATGTGCAGCCAGTACCGCCACAGAGTCGCCAAAATAGATGGCTTACTGAAGGAGTAATTTCCCCAAGACGACCAATGTTTCCTAACACCTGCGAGAAACTGAAAGTTCTGCCAGGCAACGGAGCCATACAGAAGCGCTATTGTCAGAAGTAGGAATTGCCCAATGATAAAGCCTGCATACTGCTCCTGACTCTAGTGGTAAACTATTTGGTGGAGCGGTTTGCAGCTGGTGAAATCGTAGCAGCCCTCGTAGACAGTGGAAGTGGTGTGCCGCCTGGGGCAGAGATGGTGTTTTTCTATAGTGTATTTCTATAGTCGGGATTAAGTGATTCTTCTTGATCATCCAAGTGACCCATTGCGGTATGGAAGCCCGTTTTTTGGCATGGCCATGGAATTTTCCGTTTTGCTTGGCAAGTTAGCGGATTTATGCGCATGGACTTTTTCAGTAGAAAGAAACACTTCAGAGCATAGCATGGAGTGAGCAGCGAGCTGCTCGCTAGCGTTTTACTGATCGATACTGGTTTGACAAGGATAAATTAACTTGCAGCTTCAGAATTGATTTTTTGGTGATTAGCGGTGAGAGTTGCCAGGGGGCCAGTTGAAAGCGATATAAGAAACTGTTAGTGGCGTACATATTCCCGTGTAGTGCCTGGTTCTCGGAATCTTCCTGAAACTGCTTACAGTGAATTTAATTATCAACTTTGGAATAGTAAGAAGCTTATACACTGTTCCGTGGGTCGAAGTGGCACTAGTAACCCTTATTTGGAAATTTTTTACATGTGTGTCAGCGGAGGTAATTAAAACAAATCATTAGCAAAAGTTTCCGGTTATACCTGTAGAGCAATACCTGGCACAGTTCTGGCCGCGACCGGCCAGTGTGATTTTCCGCTGCGTCTCGACGAACGAACGAAAGAAACGGCTCAATATTGTCGACAAGCAACATATGAAGCAAATAGTTAGCCAACTTTCTCTTACGTAACGATGGAATGTAGTGACTGAAGGCGAGGAACAACCACAGTCGCAGTACAAGTCCAGAGCCGGGTACATCACCTGAAGCACTGCGATCCAGAATCCGAAAGTTTGTCCGGTCTGGTCGGTGCAGCAATCCAACTAAGGCGATGGACTGCAGCCAGCGCAGTAGTTGAGTGTCCAGGAGTCTGCGAAAGAATCTCTACCTCCTCTTCTCCTGTGAAGACTCTTAGCCCTCCGAACTGCCATCCAAATACTCGTTGAACCAGTTCCAGCAGTCTTTCTTCTTGGTTGATATATCTGAAACACAGTGATCCTCCGTCACACCTGATCTTCATTATAGAAATTATTGCTTATTAAAATACAAAAATAGCAATAACAAACGGTGCGTATCAAATAACCACTCAAATTTACAAGAAAAAGTATCATTTAGGCCAACTCCGTAATGCCAAAAAAAAAGATACACATTGTCCTCAAAGAACGCGCACCTGCTGTGGGTTCACGCGGTGCTTCCGCAACTGACTTCATTGTTCCAGAGTAACCGCTTTACCTGATCCCTCACTGGGCCAGGTGCGGCCAGTGCAGTCGTCACTCTAGCCCTCCACAAACAGGTGGCTGTGGCAGTTGGGTATTGCACATTCCTGTAGTCTTCGTCATCCCAGGAAGTGGCGACCTGCACAAAATAAAACTTTCATCCCGGATTTTATTCCCTGTAGTAAGGCGTCCGGTTTTCCGAGATTTGACAAATGTTATTTGATTACTAGCTCTTTACCTGCAGCTTCGCTCATGCACGCTTATGTTACAGATATTTCACATACATTTAACTTATTTGTTGCATAACACTATTCCCTAATAACTGAACCTTTAGTTCTGTCTCGGGAAAGCTACGTATAACACTAACGTGCCATGAAACACGCTACTGTTATCCTCTGAGAGGATTTCAAAATTCAACCGTGCGTGTGTCTAATGGAAAAGGGTGTCGGACTATAATTTCAAATTTTGTGAATTTCACAATAAAACCAAACGGGCCTTAACCTTAGGAGTGAACAGAAGTGGTAAAATTATAAGTAAATGAAAAAAAATGAACGGTCGCCAGCCTAAGTAGACACACTAATTTGGAAAAATATATTTTAGAAAATTGGATGTTAGTTATTGAAGTTACTTTTTTCAAGATGTTCCTTTGAACAGCAAACAGGATACAAACTGACACAGAGCACTCTGTACTGTGTGTAGCAGCAGTTTCCAATAATACACACACACAGCAGTAAAATATGGAGAGCAAAATTCCACCGAGCTCATACTAATGACGGTCACAATCAATAGCATAACTTAATCAGAATACTGAAACATCACTGCATGAAGTACAGAACTAATTTTGGACATGAGGGGTTTCTATCTTGACTGACATGAATAAAACATAAAAAGATGAATAACATCTTAAATACAGTGCTTAAGCTCCTCTGCATGTAGCAGTTTTCGTTAGTAACAGTAATAGTTCATTTTTTTCTTAATAGAAGAAACATATGATGGGGACCCATAAACTAGTACAGTTTCACTAGCTGTGGTTGTTTTATTATTGCAAAAGTAAAAACTATCTCTAAAAGCTAATCATTCACTTAAATCAATAAAATGCAGCACTGGGCTTGATTAACTTCAAAAGGAACCATTCATGATGGGTACCAAAACTACACTGTCTTTGAAAATCTGCATCACTTCACTTCTAATAGTACTACTGCAAATCGGTTCACTAAAGATTTATATGTACTTGTACTTTAACCACCTGTGAAGCAGGTATTCTTGGCAAGAATATTTACACAATCTTGCACTCTACTCCTACAAAACTACATTTTATATTAAACTAAGGATATTTTAGCAAAAGCCTCTCCAACTTCACTTTTATGCTTTTATCTTTTAAATAATTAAGGTTTTACTTTCCTATTGATTGATCTTTAAATGTTTGTACTTAAACTTTCTACGTTAAAAATTTCATTTGATTCAGTCCATAAACAATGCGTCCAAATTTTACTCTTACTTTAACTTTTGCTACTCCTTTTACTTTAGACAAAAAATCTCTATTAAACACATAATTGACAGAATTGTTCATTTAAATCAGGATACTCTGTTTTTGTAGCACTAAGGTGAGGACCCTGCTTAGGTTCGTGATCAGGATTGAAGTTAAGTTTTCGAATACGAATTGACGTTTTATGTGATTATTATTGAAACAAAACATATATTAACTGGCCCATGCCAATAAACATTGCGTAACTGAATGTATGAAGTCTGTGAAGATTAGTGGCAGGCGAAATGGCGGCTAACTGTAGTCACGGCTCTTGGTGTGCGAAAGCTCTCTAAAATCTTTTCTTGGGATCGCGTTCTGAACATATCAGAGCCATTCCATTATTCCGTGAATACCAAATAATACCCAGATTCATATCCGAGACACAAAAAGTCGTTCAGTTCGACCACCAAAGCCACCTTTTACGTAGCGTTATGCCACTTTCGTTGCGGAGGGATTTCCTTACAGCGTTTACTGTTAGAAATACAAGTGTCCTAAGCATTAACCAGCCTTTAACAAACACACTTCTTTCATAAACATATTCATATTACAAGAATCTAAAATGTCAACATATTCTTTTGATTTTTTCATATGTACATTGCAAAACTCTAATTTTCTTGTCATACATCAAGGAGTTCAAACAACACAGAATGCACACTTCATAAATTACAGATACACATTCACTTAAAATAAACCTACTCCTAATCGATATAAGTATTACAGTTTATTTTATTTATTTACTGCTTCTTTAGCCTGAGATACCAAAGATATTACAAAACATTCACAATGACAACAACAATAGAAATACTACTACAACTACTACTACTACTACTACTAATAATAATAATAATAATAATAATAACAATAATAATGATTATAATAGTAATAATAATGATAATAATAATTAGCATTAATAATAATAATAAGGTGCATTAAGATTTGTATCTATTAGTTTAGCATATCTGAAGCCGTGTTTAGTATTATCAGGAGAGGAAAGGATAGTGAAAGAGGAGAAGATTGAAACGACAGTGACAGTGGCTGTTAAGAAAGACCACTATTGAAACAGAAAACTCTGAGACATGTGGAAGGGAAACGTTGTTGGGGATGGGAGATGGAAAACGGTGAACAAGGGACAGTCAAATGAAAACAATAAAGATGGAAAAATAACTAAACTGTTTTTTTCAAAAGTAATTCAAAAGTAATCACTGTAACTGTTAATACATTTACCCCACATTGAGACATTATGGCCAATGTCTTTATGGAAAAATATTTTCGTTTGCATATGGAAACACGACTACCCCCAGTATGCACCTCTTTGTCTGAGGCTATCGTCCCTGAATGGTACATATCTGTAACTGTTTTATTAATTGCTTTAATACGTTTTTAGATCTTCTTCATTATGCAAATGTTTTTGAAAACATAAAAAAAATGGTTCAAATGGCTCTGAGCACTATGGGACTTAACTTCTAAGGTCATCAGTCCCCTAAAACTTAGAACTACTTAAACCTAACTAATCTGAGGACATCACACACATCCATGCCTGAGGCAGGATTCGAACCTGCGACCGTAGCGGTCGCGTGGCTCCAGACTGTAGTGCCTAGAACCGCTTGGCCTCCCCAGCCGGCTCAGAACATCATATCCTCCACAGTAACACAGCAACTCAATGCAGCATGAATGTCTTATAACTTATCATACTTGTGTTATTATTTAATGAATATTTCACTCTTTTTAACTGTAAATTTATTTATTTATAATTACAATCGATATTAATAAATGATGTTAATTTAAGAAGTGGTCAGTCACATGTGTCAGGTGACACCATTATTGAATAGTGTACCAAAAGGTACTTTTATCATTCAGACGTAAATAATTTGTTCGCGAATTACATGTTGAGCTTCAAACAGGAGCGACCTATTTCTAGTGATCTGTGTGGATATTAGTCTCGTTTTTAATTTCTTGCGTGTTTGTGTTCTTACTAGACACAGTCTTTCGTTTAATAGCAGTGTAGTGTGAAGTACCCCCCTTGTACTGATGCCTGTATCGACCTGTATATCGTGCAGTCTTTTGTTTATTTGTTTTATTAGATCAGGTCATTGTTGGCTAGATCGTCAGTGAGAGAGAACGTGTGTTCCTGCTGCAGAAAAAAAGCGAGTACACCGTTCATTGCGAATTATATTTACGAGTACTGTGAGTTTATCATAAAAATCGACTTACTTTATATTTCATCTGTGTTCTTTCTCTTCAACTCATATCTTTTGTGCGTGTTTGTGTATTTATCATGCCATGGATAGGAACTGTGATCGCTGTTTTCAGATACGAGTCGAGTTGGTAACCCATCGCTCACAGCTCCAGGCAGCACTGACTTCAGTCACACAGCTTGATGCTGTTGCCAATGGGCATCACTGTGGGTAGCCTAACACAGTGATTCCAAGGACGTCCAGCATGACCCACGTTACCCAAATTGGTCCTCCACAGTGGCTGCTCTGGATACTGCTCACGCTCAGGTTGATCCCGCACCTGCCATTGAGTGGGTGGTCACTCCAAGGTGTGGTCAGCTATGAAAGAATGTCTGATGGGCTGATGTAAGAGCCTCCTTGGTTTGTCAGATGAACAAGTTTTGGGAGCTATCTGTGGCTGATGTAGCCTCTGAGCCAGATGAAGTTCAAATGGCTCTGAGCACTATGGGACTTAACATCTACGGTCATCAGTCCCCTGAAACTTAGAACTAATTAAACCTAACTAACCTAAGGACATCACACAACACCCAGCCATCACGAGGCAGAGAAAATCCCTGACCCCGCCGGGAATCGAACCTGGGCCAGATGAAGTCGCTCGCTCTGTGCCAAAGGAATCCTCATGGCCTGCAAGATCTGGGCATTCACAATGAGTTGTACTACTGGTGGTTGGGAGCTCCAACGTTTAGTGTATAATGGGCCCCCAGAGGGATATGACTGCAAAAGAGTGGAAAGGATCAAAAGTGCAGTCTGTGTGCATACCGGAAGGAATCGTTCCAGATGTAAAATGGATGTGTCTGGATGCCATGAAAAGCACAGGGTTCAGCCAACTGTAGTGGTTTCTCATGTTGGTACTAGTGAAACATGTTATTTTGGATCAGAAGAGATTTTCTCTGGTTTCAAACAGCTAGCTGTATTAGTAAAGACTGCCACTCTTGCTTGTGAGATGAAGGCGGAGGTCGTCATTTGTAGTATCGTCAACACAACTGACTGTGGTCCTTTGGTACAGAGACGAGTGAAGTGTCTGAATCAGACGTTTAGACGGTTCTGTGACGGTGTAGGTTGCAGGTTCATCGACTTGTGCCATAGGGTGCTTTGGTTTCCAGATTCCACTAAATGGGTCAGCAATCCACTACATGCTGGAAGTAGCTACACGGGTAGTGGGCGCTGTGTAGAGGGGAGTGGGTGGTCTTTTACGTTAGAGAGTCTCGCGAATGTGCAGAAAGGGCTTTACTTTTAAAGGTGCAAGACGAACAAGAGGGTAGACATTGTAAACTGTCGTAGCTGTGTTGGAAAAGAACCAGAGCTCCAAGCGCTAATAGATAGCACTGGAGCTCAAACTGCCAAAAGTACAGAAAACTGGCTAAAGCCAGAAATAAGTTCAACTACACTTTTTACAAAGACCTAACTATGTTCAGGAAGGATAAATTAAGTACTGGTGGTGGCGGAGTATTTATTGAAGCCAGAAGTGGTTTACCTTTTAATGAAATTGAAATAGACAGTTCCTGTGAGTTGGTATGAGTAGAGGTTATACTTGACAACCGTAATAAATTAGTAATTGGTTCCTTTAACCGATCCCCTCGCTCAGATGATTCAGTTGTTGAACAGTTCAAAGAAAACTTGAGTGTCATTTCATATAGGTACCCCGCTCACACAGTTCTATTTGGTGGTGACTACAATTTACCCTAGATATGTTGGCGGAAATAAGTGTTTAAAGTCAGTGGTAAGGATAAAACCTCTTCCAAAATTGTACTGAATGCCTCCTCAGAAAATTATTTTGAACAACTAGTTCAGGATCTCACTCAAAGTGTAATTGATTGCAAAAACATACTTGATTTATTAGCAACAAATAGTCTTGACCAAATAAGGAGCATCATGACACATGCAATAATTAGTGAGGACATAGGTTGTTGTAGCTAAACTGAATTTCGTAACATCCAAACCTACCAAAAATAAACGCAGAAAACATCTGTTTAAAAAAAGCAGATAAAAATGCGCTTGAAACCTTCCTATCTGACGATGGGGGGTTAACCAGATGTGGTTTAAATTCAAGAAATACTATCGATATATATATATATATATATATATATATATATATATATATATATATATATATATATATATATATATAAAATAAACTACTAAGAAATGGTACTGAGCCCCCATGATACACAAAACAAGTCAGAACGGTATTACAGAGCAAGGAAAAAAAAATGCCAAATTTCAAACAACGTAAAACCTGCAACAGCGGCCCATGTTTTAAGGGGACCACACCGTGGTTCAGGTCGACAAAAATCAATTTTCGGTTTTCATCATATTTCGACAGATTAAGGTTTTAATTCAGTACTCTGAAACGGATTTTGCTGAAAAAAATTTTTGGCGCACATCTAATGAGCATTTTCCTACCACGTGTGTTTATGCGCCACGCCCACTTTTCTGTCACGCACTTTTCTGCATATATTTTAGATCTTTATATCCCCTACATTGAACGCTAGGGACTTTTTTTACTTCCGAGTGTGTTGGCTATCCTTGAAATGCAACAGTCGGTATTCTTTTGCTTCTGCTGGTTGTAAACAACACGCTTTCAAACATGCGGTTAGTTTTGTTCATGTGTGATTGTGAGTGGTTGTTATACTTACGTTTGCAGTGCTTGTTTACGTGTGTTTTGTTGTGTGTATTGAAGTTGACGAAACGTAAAGACATTTTCAAGAAACGACAATTTATAGGAAACAAGTTTAGAAAGCTTTCTGTACAAGAGGTTATGTCGCCTGGCAATGATGTTTCTAATTGTAATTCTTCAACTAGAGCATCATCTAAGAAACTCTCACCATTTCAAGAGAGTTACAACGAATTTACTGTAAGTGACAAGGGCTGCAGTAGTATTATTATAAATTTGAGATTGTTATCAGATGCAATTTCTAAATTTGTACAATGTAGTCAGTGTGGTGAGTCACGGAGTGTAAAAATTCGTGAGAGTGCCAGTGGAAGGAAAGGCGTAGCAATTCCTTTGGATTTAATTTGCACTAAATGAACAGCTGTGATTTCATTTATGAGTTCTTCAAAACCAGATGCAAGTGGTCATTATGAAATCAATACTAGATTGGTTTATGCCTTGCGATCCATTGGCAAAGGCATGGCTGCATGGCTGCAGGGAGAACATTTTGTTCAATGATGAACTTACATCAACCACCAAATAAATTTGAAAACTGACTGCACTATTAGAGAAAGCTCTATGTAAGGTCAGTGAGGAAACCATGAAACTGGCTGCAAGGGAAGCAGTGGAAGAAAATGATGGATGTTTGGAGGCCAAAGAAAGGCCATCATATGCAGCAGGACAGTTTTAATTATCTGTAGGTAACACATTTCAAAAGTTTTTTCTTTGAAGTCAATCTCCCGCAATCTAGAATTTTCAGTACATAAGCCTCATTATATCAGAAACTATCATAGATAAATGAACGAAATTTTCAGAGACACTGCATACCATAAAAAGCCACCTCTGGTACTATAGTCATTAATATTACCTCATTAGGAAGTCCACAAAAAATATGTTCTGCAGAAAAAACTAAATATTTTTTGTTAATACATTTAAAAAAGTCTTTCTTAAAAACTATAAAATGGACAAAGTAGATTTTAGTACTGTTGACTCTATTAGCATGATGTAACACACAGTAAAATTATTAAGGTCTTGCATCAAATAGTTTTTCAGAAATGGGGCAAATACTGGCCTAAATTAACATGGGTTAGATAGGCAGGGTGTGTCCCCTTAAAGCAGTTAGAAATGTAGCGCCAACTTCAGTGCGAGATACTTTCAACAGTTTCCACAACGGAACTCTGTCTCGAAATATGGCAGATTTCCTTGGCGTAGCGAAGCAGCTTAAAACACTTAAAAAATACATGGCTTCCTTTCCAGACAGGTTCCTTTCAGAGTACCCTGATAGAATAGCACCATATCTAGCAATTACATACAACCGCTCGGTCACTGGAAAATTGCTCAGGTCACACGAATACCCAAAAAGGGAAATAGGAGTAATCCGCTGAGTTACAGGCCCATATCACTGACGTCGATTGGCAGTAGGGTTTTGGAACATATATTGTGTTAGAACGTGAAAGGTCTCTGTTGGATTCCTTTCATGTTAATTTCTTAAATATGTTGTCATTTATGGCATAAATTCCTCTTCTAAATTTACTGTGGTGTTTCTGACTATCTGGGAGGAGACTGAGCAGTGGAACGTGTTACTTTTACACATAAACAAGAAATCTGTCACACTACTACACTTTAAAACACAGTTTATATGTAATTCATGTCACACAGTCTTTTATATACTGTATATGATAAGATACATTCCCCTTCCCTTCTGTGTGAGAGAATGAATGAGCAAATGTATTTCTAGCTGCATGCTTGATGGTAGCAGACAAGCCTGTCTGCTAGAGAACAGTAGGACCAACGTCGGAACAGGTAGCTACGCTTTCTTAAAGCAGAAAGGTTTCTATTCTTAGTATGGTCCTGTCCGTCCCTTGTCATGTTGGTATAGGAAGCTGCCTCTCTGGTCACTTACGTTTTTATCTGTGGACCACGCTCGGTAGGGGCCCAGGTCAGTCTGTCCACGGCGAGCGTCTGAAGTGGTAAGATCTCCGGTTAAGCGCGTGTCTGCTAAGTCCGTCGGACAACGGATTTCTTAAGTTCAGCCTAACTGAAAATTTAATCACCTTTAGTTCAGGTTTAGCTCTAAAATATCTAACGTTATCTTACATTGCAACGTAGTGTAATTCGAGTGTGAAGTTCAGAATGTCTTCCAGTAGTTGCTTTGTCACCACTTTGTGAGTAAAGTGGAACCACGTGTTGATCAGTAACTCTAACTAAGACCATTAATCTTAAAAGCGAATGTGCGTGAGATTATAACGTCTCTTCTTGACAATATTTTTCAATATAGCAACTTTTCTTTATGTTCAACCCACGTGGGGTGTACTTTGTGAGACCAGTACCACATGCTTATAAAATTGTTTGACCCATCAGGTTAAGAGTAAGACGATAGTAGCCAGTTCGAGGTTTCTCTTTTGTAAATTGCGTTTCGATGTAATTTATTTTAATTATCAAAATTACTGTGGAGTTACACTCTTCGTGTAAACCAAGTTGACCACGTGAAGCATGTGGTGTAATCATCAAAGTAGCCCTCAGCTATTCTTTTCGGGAAGATTTCACAGAGAATTAGTATGAATTTGGTACACCAGTGTGTGGTAATTTCATGACGGAAAGGATTGCGCTACGAACGTAATTTCTTTGGATGAGAATTGAATCGGTCGGTTGTGGTTAATTTCCTCTTGAATATGTTTCAACGTTCTTCGTGTGTTATTTTATGAATGCACTGTTGTATGTAGTCTCCCAATCTTGTCTCCCTATTTGATGTGTTCCGTAAGATTACAAACTCACATTTACACAATCCTAAATAAGGCACCAGTTTAGTTATGAATCAGGTTTGATATGCTGAAATTTTAACAGAATGATGATCAATGTTAAAATAAATGCCCAAATAGAAACTGATTTATTTCTTTTTATTTAAATTGTCTTTTTATATATATCACCGGTTATCGTAAGATGAGTACTAAAAGATTACAATTAACGTTAGTCCGGTTGGGAATTTGGTAAGCTAGACTGGATACCTAGTGAAACAGTTGCGCAGTAATGCAAGGTTAACTTCCTCAGGTAGCTCACGGCTTTGAACCCACTTTTATGGTCTTGAATGTCAGCACCGCTTTCAGAGCAAATTAATGCAACAACATTACAAACGTAATTACCTCGACGAAAACGGGTTATTGACAAACAGCCAACACAGATTCAGAAAATATCGTTCTTGTGGAACACAACTAGCTCTTTACTTAAGAAGGAATGAGTGCTATCGGCAGGGAAAGTGAACTTGATTCGTGATTTTCTGTGCAAAAGGTCACAGTTCGTAATAATTGAGGGAAAGTCATCGAGTAAAACAGGAGTAACATTTGGCGTTCGCCAAGGAGATGTGTTAGGTCCTCTGTAATGAACGTAAAAAAAACTTTATTACATTTTATAAAGTTATCTTTCTGTCTGTGCTATAACCGCTTATCATAGGATCATTATTCAATATAATTCTTGATGGCTATATCAACTACAGACTTTACAATAGAGTCATTAATTTGCAATTCTAGCTGATGCGCATACTATTTGACTGCAGGATCACAGCTTTGGGTTATTATTTGCAACGAGTTACTTGGCGGACACGAAGGCAGACGTGTGCAGCTCGACCCTGCGATATTAGTGAGCTATTCTTTTTAAGCAGAGCCGTGCATAGGCCAGTTAGCTAAGATACTAGTAACATCGGGTAAAGTCTGAACTTGTTTGTTCGTATGGGCTGCTGGTTAGAGAAACTGCAGCAGTGTATCTAATACTTAACGTCGCAAACATATTTCACACATTTTTGTACATATATTTCATCCGCACCTTTTGCGAATTTCGCCATTTAGTTTCATCTGACGTCTGAGGAAAATTGTAATTCTGTCGCTAGCTAATTGTCGTTTCGAGGAAAAGGACTGTCACTGAGAACTGTATGCGTCTCGGCTGTTTTAAAGCATGCCACTCTTGACGGAACGTTAAGTGTATCCGTCATACTGAGCCTTGTGGCAGAAACACGTTGGCAAAATTGTTGGTACACTGCAGTGCTCATTCTCATGCACTGAACAACTCAAATAAGAGCCAGATTGCGTTTCATACTTTAAAAGTAATCCATTTAATTACAGGAAACAGATACCAACTAGTAGTTTTCGAATGTTTCTACATGTCTCTCCTTCTCATCGTAGACAGCGCCCATTAGGGCATCTCACTCCCACATTATTTTCATAGAAATAATGAATCATGTACCTGAGAGAGTCGGAAAGTCTTTGCCTCTATTTTTTACTAGTTGAAATAAGATATATACAGGTAAATACAAATTTACACAATACTGTTCGTACCTTATATTATGTTTCAACACACCAGATATCCGTCCCATTGCAGCATTAAATGTGAGATGGACCCTGTAGCAGAATTCGTCCGGCTAGTTGTGGAACCATCGTGGGACTGTTGTCTAGGCTTCATCGCTGCACGTGAATTACTGTCCTGCCAGGAATGCCTTCAGTGCAGCGAAAAGTGGAAATCTCTCGGATTGTGGTCCGGACTGTATGGAGGGTGGTCCAGACTCTCCCAGTGAAATTACCGAAGCTGGTCGGCGGTTCTAATTGCGACTTGCATTGTTGTGGAGGATAACCACGTTGTCCACATCGACAATTCTTCGGTGCTTCTTCCTTGTGGCAGCCTGCAGACGTAACTGTGTGGAACAATAACTTTCGACAATGATGGTGCACCTAGTTACCTGAAAATAAGCAAGAGCGATCCGTCACGAACCCAGAAGACCGTTAACGTCACTTTTCCAATAGATGGCAAAGAACGGATATTTTTTGTCACTCCGTACTCTGCTGCTTCGATTCTGGCGTGAAATGCAGTGTCCACGTTTCATCCCCAGTAACATCGCAGTTCACGAAACTGTCACACTCTTCGGCATACCGGTGCAGATAATTCAATAAGGCAATCATCTACTTGCCTTTCATCATTTCATCGACCTACTTAGGCACACACCGATAGGAAATCTTCCGGTACCGTAAGGACCCTGAGCGATGTGGTAAACACTCGCATATTTCATATTTCATACACCCATGCGTTTCGACCATTGCATCCACTTTCAATGTCTTGCGAGTCATCACGGTCTTTTGCGAATTCATAACACTCAAAGCGAGACACTTCTCCCCCGTATGTGGGTAGTATCTCCCTGGGTATTTTCATGGGCATTCTTCCCTTGCTGCAAAGAAAACGAAGCACACTTCGTTGCTCTTATCCCGTGGACTTGTGAACCACAACGACCATCTTCAACCACTGACAACTGCGCCACGCCGCGGAGCTACCGGTAGATAAGGCTGGGCCAGTCACGGAAAGGGAATACGTATGTTAACTTCACATTTACAGCCGAAATTTAGCAAAAAAAAAATAAGATTAAGGACTTTCTGATTTGCCTCGTTCATAGCAAATTTGGTTGAAATTGCTCCATAGGAAAGCACGGAAGACGAACAGACAAAGAAATGTTCGTTTTAAAAACTTAATTAGGTCGCTTCCTTGTCTATTTGTCTTTTCGGTGCAAAATATGCAGCAGACTTTAGATTACCTTCCTGATGAGCTAAGAAGTGGGTGCACCGAACGCGGAGTCTGAGGGTGCCCATACATGGATATACCACAGGCATCAGTGGCGTCACAGTTATCAGGTGGAGTATATAAGGGCGTAGCAGCAGCCTGTCACAAGTCATGCGAATTTACCGAGGACTACTGGGTCGAAAGCTCGTTACCTTTTAACCACTTGACGCTGCTGGAAGCCCGTCAACGTTCCATCCTGAATACTGTGTCGCTCCTCGGTCGCTTTTGCGATGTGACGGCTGGAGAGCAGTGGCTGGCCGCTTTCAGTCTGCCCAGGACTTTTTACACGACCGGCTTTCTCGCCTCGATCTACTATTCGTGGCAAGTGAGTCTACTGCAGCGCACCCGGTTATGGTAAACTCCAGTACCAAAATTCACCTGTCACGAGAACTGTCGTCTGATGCGAGCGCTGTCTGCTCCGCATTTTGCCGCCAGTGTTTCCAACCCTGTGGACGATTCACACTAGATCTCATTGTGACGCCGCTGTCCATAATTTCACGGTAATATGTTGGCGTGTTCACACTAGATGAACGTCAATATAATGTCACGTTGCCGTTCAGTACTGAAGCGTAAAGGAGGGCTTATTTAAAAACTAGCAACGATAGTAAAAACTGTAAAGTATTTGGCGCTCAGCCCTTGAAGCGTCTTCTGACCTGAATGCCGGCAGAATACAGCCTTTCGTTCGCTGATGAGGAGGCTGGCGAGCGAGGGTTTATTGATGACTGAAACAAAATTCGTAGTGGATGTTGTTGACGTACAGTATGTCGTATCTTAAATTTTCCACACTTCTGGGAACTGAAGTAATAGAAGAAGTATCAGCCAGACATTAAGAACATCCATTCATTTGCTCGATAAAAGTCTTATACAGTGAGTAATGTTAATATTCGGGCGCTGTGAGATTTTTACTTTGTACCATTTTAGGTCAATTCTTACCAAAACACACAAGAAACGTGACCAAGCATTATATTTAATTATAGGTCATGTAAATTTTGTTAACATAACTTTAAAAAGTTCTTTAACAATAATTTTCACGTTACTTTAACATTTGGCCACATTTCGGAACTAATTATTTCGAGATAAACTTTTGTGAAAAATATGTTTCAGTATCTAGTCGGGTAGCCATTCCATTGTATCATTTCTTTCAAACACTACTAATTATCGTTTTTAAATAGTCAGTACGTAGACTGTCCCATTCTTCTTTTAATCGACACTTCAAAGTATCTTTGGAAGACATTCGTAGTAGCATGACACCGGCAGTGTAAGGGCGTTTTGATAGTGCATGTTGCCTATACCAGGGCAAGCATATACTCAGGGGCAAACGTATTGTTCTCTTTTCATTGACGGATCCTTAACCTAATATTCTGATAAGTGGATTATGACTAGCTGGGGGCAATCTGCCCTTCAGAAGAACCCCAACCCTCTCCGTTTCCTCCTGCCGATACCAGAACACATTTGATATCAAGTTAATTGACTAATTAATTATATAGATCTAGTAATTAACCCCTCCCCCTCTCAGAAACCCCCATCCCTCCCGTCTTGTGCTCCACTTCCACCCTTAACATCCCCATCTGGAAACTGGAGAGTCTGTCCTGGAGAGGAATGATATCATGACAGTAAATTCAAATCAGTGTCAATTACATAGCACAGGATATACTAATTATTCATAAAATCCAGTTTACAAGCGTTGGATTGAGAGATTGCAAGGCACTCTCACTTCTGATACGGCGCTATGCTTTGCAGTTTTCTTAGGGAAGTTGATCTTTATTACTTGGTGGCTATAACTGGATATTATCTGACTTCATTCGTATGGTGAAATGGTTGGCGGTAGTTAACACTCTTGCTTGTGTGCTCTAGTGAAGGAATAGCACTAAGCTTTACCTGCATTCAAAGGAAGAGGGTTCCAATTTAAATGACTGCACTATAAGCATACAGCGGCATAGGGCTGGGGGAGCATTTTTTCTGCTGAGCCTGGGTGAAAACGTTTTCAGACTCCCAGCTCCTCGGTCTCATTGTGCAGACACGTTGGATGGCGCTGGTCGGTCGGCGGCCGCATCCAGGTAGGCTGACTAGCGTCGAGGAGCTGCCGCTGCTATGGGCAGAGCATTGATGACTGGCAATAAAGCAGAGGCTGGGGCCTTGTAGGGAGGAAGCCATTGAGACGACTGTGTGCTTCTGCGAATTTCCGTGGGACAGGTCAGTGACTCCTAGACGTCCAGACTCTGCTACAAAACATATCTGTGAAGGCACGAGGCTTTTAGCGAGTTTATAGCTGTTCCTTGGAAAGTTCGAAATGGACACAACAGGGAAGATAAAAATCTCCTTATGGAGAGCTGTGGTTCCATCCATGTCATGCTATCAGCAAAAGACATGGTGCAAACGCATGGGAAACAGGCTGCGAAGCTGAATCTTTTTTTTCTTTTCTCACAATTAATTTTTAAAGTCGCTGTTTGGTCACGTCTGTGTATGCAGAGCAAGGGGCTGTCTCCCAGCTTTGAGTGCCATGCTCCAGCTCGTGATTGTCTTGGGCTAAAGTGGGAGTAGTCTAACATCTAAATGTGCTAAGCTATTGAGCTGGCGTGGAAAGCTGAGAGAATGATACGAGGACTCTCTTGTACTGAAGCTTCTCTAGTAAAAAACAACTGCAGGTCATTACTTAAAAGATGAGACTTGTGTCCTTTGTTAGTGTACCACTTAGAGCCCGTGCCAGTCACCATCTGAACCGTCAGAGGTACTGCTTCTAGCATCATGCATCGAATGAGTGATGTATGAGTGTACTTATTGGTGTTGAGTCAGCTTCTAAACATTTGACATATTTTGTCACTCATAGTCGTATCACGGAGTCAAATTGGTTTGGCAGACCAGCAAATAGGTCCACCTGCACACTGGAGTCCACCAGGGTTTCAGAGGCTCATAGGGAAGTACCTGCATTCTGAATTAGCTGAACGCGAGACCGCGTACTTGCATTTTTTCGGGCTCGCGCCATTAACAACAGATTGCTGCCTTCCTTGACTACAGTTGCCGAGCGCATCGTGGTGTGCCGCCCTGACCAGCAGGAGGGTAAAGCATTCGATGCTACAGTGTAAGTCTCCAACATATGCTTCTCAGCACCCTGTTCTTTGGAAACATATTTTTCTTTATGGAGTAGTATAGATGCTTGACTGTAGTGTAGTTTCCGGACCATGCCACAGATTCACTTGTATAAAGTCAGGTAAAGCGATTAGAGTTCTGGTTAGTGTCGTGTGTGAGCTGATCACTTTGTTCACTGAAAGCGTTTGTCCAATTAGAAATGTTTGTGTGCCGTTTCTTTACCCATGTTTGTTGTGTTTTGTCTTGTGATGCTAAGAATGAATAAATCTATTATTATTTAGACCACAACTCCTCCTAGTGTTCTGATTAACATTACCTTAATAGCTTTTACTAAAGTCTTGATTACAATTGAAAGTAGGAAGGTTGCAGGATCTCTCTTTTATTTGCTGGGAAAAGCTCACATCCAGCAACTACATGTCTTCGTTATGTAATTACTTTGATGCAGATTGGAAAATTTTCGAGTATGTGTGCTCACCTTGACATGCAGGGACTGATTGAGCTATTGCACAATGCCACCACCACAGGACATCTCATCCCCACCCCTCCCTCACAAGCCGGCCAGAGTGGCCGAGCGGTTCTAGGCGCTACAGTCTGGAACCGCGCAAACGCTACGGTCGCAGATTCGAATCCTGCCTCGGGCATGGATTGTGTGACGTCCTTAGGCTAGTTAGGTTTAAGTTGTTCTAAGTTCTAGGGGACTGATGACCTCAGAAGTTAAGTCCCATAGTGCTCAGAGCCATTTGAACCCTCCCTCACAACCCTTCCCAGAAAAAATTGGCAAGAAAAAGACACACTCTGTGCTGAGGAGGAAGGATCTCCTGAAACGAAATTCAAATCAGAGTAAATAATATATTGATGCTTATTCTTTATTTAATCATTTCCGGGAGACAGGACTCCCCCACTTGGGTAGAGATCATGTCTGCAGCCCCACCCACGCTTTCCAGTACGTAATAAGTGTAATCACCGAGGAATGGAATGAAATGCGGCATAGTAGCCACCGTCTGGGGTCTCGCGCGTGTGTGTCTATCGTTTGGACACCGACATGGAGGTCAAAAGGGCCCAGTATCCTAATTACAGATCACCTTACTAAATACCACCAATCATGGACTGGATATTGGACTCCATTGATCTTGCGTCACCCAAACAAAGTATCAGTTGGGGCATTTTGTTGATTAGGAATCACGAGACTTGCTTCCTGTCTCTGTCTCTGCCAAGTGGCCACTCCCTATTTGTCTGTGCGAACCAACATCTCCAAACACCCAGATGGAGGTTTCCATCTCCTCTCAGAATTCTTTTTTTTTTTTTTTTTTGGTCATCAGTCTACTGACTGGTTTGATGCGGCCCGCCACGAATTCCTTTCATGTCAGAGTAGCACTTGCAACCTACGTCCTCAATTATTTGCTTGACGTATTCCAATCTCTATCTTCCTCTACAGTTTTTGCCCTCTACAGCTCTCTCTAGTACCATGGAAGTCATTCCCTCATGTCTTAGCAGATGTCCTATCATCCTGTCCCTTCTCCTTATCAGTGTTTTCCACATATTCCTTTCCTCTCCGATTCTGCGTAGAACCTCCTCATTCCTTGCCTTATCAGTCCACCTAATTTTCAACATTCGTCTATAGCACCACATCTCAAATGCTTCTATTCTCTTCTGTTCCGGTTTTCCCACAGTCCATGTTTCACTACCATACAATTCTGCACTCCAGACGTACATCCTCAGAAATTTCTTCCTCAAATTAAGGCCGGTATTTGATATTAGTAGACTTCTCTTGGCCAGAAATGCCTTTTTTGCCATAGCGAGTCTGCTTTTGATCTCCTACTTGCTCCGTCCGTCATTGGTTATGCTATTAGCCGTCATTGGTTATTTTACTGCCTAGGTAGCAGAATTCCTTAACTTCATTGACTTCGTTATCATCAACCCTGATGTTAAGTTTCTGGCTGTTCTCATTTCTACTACTTCTCATTACCTTCATCTTTCTCCGATTTACTCTCAAACCATACTGTGTACTCATTAGACTGTTCATTCCGTTCAGCAAATCATTTAATTCTTCTTCACTTTCACTCAGGATAGCAATGTCATCAGCGAATCGTATCATTGATATCCTTTCACCTTGTATTTTAATTCCACTTCTGAACCTTTCTTTTATTTCCATCATTGCTTCCTCGATGTACAGATTGAAGAGCACGGGCGAAAGGCTACAGGCTTGTCTTACACCCTTCTTAATACGAGCATTTCGTTCTTGATCGTCCACTCTTATTATTCCCTCTTGGTTGTTGTAGATATTGTATATGACCCGTCTCTCCATATAGCTTATCCCTACTTTTTTCAGAATCTCGAACAGCTTGCACCATTTTATATTGTCGACCGCTTTTTCTAGGTCGACAAATCCTATGAACGTGTCTTGATTTTTCTTGAGCCTTGCTTCCATTAGTAGCCGTAACGTCAGAATTGCCTCTCTCGTGCCTTTACTTTTCCTAAAGCCAAACTGATCGTCGTCTAGCGCATTCTCAATTTTCTTTTTCATTCTTCTGTATATTATTTTTGTAAGCAGCTTCGATGCATGAGCTATTAAGCTGATTGTGCGATAATTCTCGCACTTTTCAGCTCTTGCCGTGTTCGGAATTGTGTGGATGATGCTTTTCCGAAAGTCAGATGGTATGTCGCCAGACTCATATATTTTACACACCAACGTGAATAGTCGTTTTGTTGCCACTTCCCCCAATGATTTTAGAAATTCTGATGGAATGTTATCTATCCCTTCTGCCTTATTTGACCGTAAGTCCTCCAAAGCTCTTTGAAATTCCGATTCTAATACTGGATCCCCTATCTCTTCTAAATCGACTCCTGTCAGAATACTATGTCACTATTGGCTAATGCTCGAGGCAAAGGGATAGCTAACGCAATTTACTATCAAAACTGCAGTGAAATAATCCATTTGCACTACCCTATCAAACCAATAGTTTAACAATTTACACGAGTCAAATAGATGGCTTAAGAAACTAACCTCCGCGTTACGACGATCCTTTTTCCTGATAACACATATTTTCAACGTTTTAGTATCACATACAGACATTATGCAAATCAAGTAATTAAATTTCCACCATAAATACATCATAGTGCTAAATATATCTTGTATGCACCAACGTTTGAGAACACAAACACCTCCCGCCACTTCACCGTTTGCACAACATATATCTGGTGAAAGAAATCCTAGTGACAACACAATCTCGCGATCTCTGACCGAGAGCCATACGGCAACTGCAGGGTAGCTCCATTCGCACTGGCCGGGAGAGACTTGCATCTACACTGACGACGAAAGGTAAATTTTTATTTACAAATTCGGAATTTTACACTGCTACAAAACAATAGGCCTTGACGTATTTTGGAACATGTCAATCAATTCATACTTTTTTTCTAATTGTTTCTGGCAATCTATTTTTCAAACTGAGTTCATTACTGTACTCTCATATCTTATGTTTATTACAGTAGCTTAAATTGCTTATGGAAGCAGCTTTGTCACATGGCAGCATGAAAAGAGGGCTGGCAGGGGTAGCGACATAAAAAGGAAAAAAATGAAGGGAGCCATCAGCACCCAGTGTGCCCAGCCAGTCACCCAAACAAATAATAACTGGGCCCAATATTGCTTAACATCAGTGATCAGATAAAACCTGGCGCATTCAACATGGTTAAACCACGCCCATCCCACAGCATCCACACGTCCACTGTACCAAACGCTTAGAGGTCAGAGCAACTGTCACTTAGCAGTCAAACGATCAATTTACATGGAGGGAATAATCGTCCAGAGCAAACACTCCTCCTGTTGAACTTTCTCACACAACACGCACATCTGCCTCCGTCCGTGCTCACGCAGCACATTGGTCACTTCACCAGCCCCTGCTACCCTTAGCAAGGTCAGACAGGTCGGCGCATTATTTTTCGTAACCACCTGTTGCAGGCTGAGTTAATCTGCAACTTCCAGTCGCCAAAGACTCGTGACCAATCATGCCGACAGCCACAGTGCACAGTTAAACAAACAGCTGTGGCTTGGATGTATACAGCAGCTCTAACCAATTTCATCCCGGCATAGACTCCCCATTTAAAAAACCCACTCTGCCCAATCTGAGACAGGGATGCTAGCCATGCACGT
This sequence comes from Schistocerca gregaria, assembly GCF_023897955.1. Classification (NCBI taxonomy): domain Eukaryota; kingdom Metazoa; phylum Arthropoda; class Insecta; order Orthoptera; family Acrididae; genus Schistocerca; species Schistocerca gregaria. The sequence goes on along the minus strand of NC_064921.1, from coordinate 795,930,568 downwards.
AGAATTTCTCACATGAACACATGAATTGTAGATTTCTCCCTTTTATACGAGTTTCGAAGGCACAAAAAATCGAGGCATACATGTGTTTCACATCGCTAAAGTATCGTTAGTTGTTGTGAAAATCCTGTAAGAGTATGGCATAGACTGTATTTTCTCTAAGTAATCTCTCATTAAGTAAAATCAGCTTAATTTCCGTTAAGTCCTGCATCACAGGACTAGAATATTTAACTCATTTTAGCACATGACGGAATGCTAAGATCTGCCTCTACCACAGGGTACCTGGATGCCTCCTCACTTTCGAACTCCCTTTAAGTACCAAATGCTTTGCCACATACAAAGTATAGGAAACACCACAGAGAAGTAAATATCAGGTTTATACTCCATATCACTTTCTAAATTCTGTAGTACACCTCCCTGTGTAGAAGGGAGATAGACATTTCGTTGAAAGATATTGCCACACCGAAAAAACGCCTGATTACTGCTCCCACTCCCGAATCATAGCATGATACTTGTGGCCATTGCTTCCACCCGCCAGGCGGCATGTCACTGATATTAGATTGGTAGGTTAATTAATGAAATTGATCATGAGAATCATTTTGCATGACGAGTAATTTCCTTTTTTTTTTTTTTTCAGCTGTCGGAGTACACTGACACTGCAGCTGAAATGGGAATTCCTGGAGGCAAGATGATGATCCATTCAAGGAACACTATTGAGAACCGACATTATAAGCTGACCACAGAAGGATTCTACATGCATTTCGCATAAGGACTGCGCTATTGGAACACAATCACAATGACTGTGTTACTGTCACCCTGCATAAAAGCGATCTTGTTTCTACAGGTGCACAAGACAGTCACTGACGATATCCATGTTAAAAACTATACACGCTTTACAAATCAAGGTATGGTATGCTTCCAAATGAAGTGGTCTTCCACAAAAATATTGCAACACTTAATATAGACCGTGATCGTGAGGTATGTGTTAACAGTCCAAAAGCGCAAGTGCACGTCAGCGCAGCCTCGCAACAAAATCATCCTTCTCACTGAATTTAGAAAGTGATTCGGCTAAGAGCTAGATATTTCCCACCCCAACAAACGGTACGTATCTGAAAACCATGTAGTAGACAGTGTAACAGAGGTTCTGTGACATATCCATATATAGGTGATGGAGGATGCTGGTTGATTGAGAAAGATCTCATACAGTAGATAGTGTGCTATGTGAGGAATCTCTTAAAAATGCAACTCTAGATTGAAGTCGTAAGAAATGTACAAAATCCTATTGGTCAATACAATGGCTTCTCAGATCTATAGTGTTACACTTTCTGATACAACCGCTGTCTGCAGTTTGTCTGCGGTTTGGAATCAACTCTATCCAACCACACACACTTGCATTGGATCCTATGGAGATATCTTTTAATGATTAGCAACACTGGTGAATCATATTCATGGCACTCTCATATCTTGAAACGAGTTACCTTTTTCAAACCTATCTGCTAAGGGCCTCATACAAGAAAACACTAGCATTGTCTTCTGTATCTTGTACTCTTCCTTGGTTTCTGTTCTGCCCTCCGTGCAGCTTTGTCCATGTGATCGGTCCAGCTTAAGTAGGATCTGAGTGGAAGCCTGGGAGCATTATATCTAAGACCTTCTGCATCGCATGGAGAAACAAGGTGAGCTGAGATAATGCGACAGGACAGTGTTTTGACCACTCGGTTGAAATGAGAACATGTTGTCATAGTTCCGCCAACCGTGTACAGTGTGTAAGGCCAGTGCCAAACAAAGCTTTCTCCTGCAAGACCAGGTAGTAGAAAAGACAGCATGAGCACTTATGGTGGTGTTTCTCATAGGGAAAATTAGAAAGACTTCACATCGTACAATAACTGGAGGAAGGTTGAGAATTTTGCTACTGCACTGCATGTGTATCCAAACTACTTACAGGTACTGCTGCCCACAGTAGATCAGTATCCCTCTATATCCATTCATGTCTGCCACCCAAATGTTCTCTCCATCCTCGTTATTTTGTACCATCCTACAGAGAAAAACTACGAACTATAAAAACTCCACCAACATCATCTGGTAGTCAACTTGATATCACCACATCCCTTTGTTTCGATATATTGAAAACAAATGCCGTCCTTGTGCTGGCATCAAACATGTGGGGTGATCCTATTAAATATGCAGGTATTCATCCATTGGAGCTGGTCGCCAGTGATCGAAGTTGCTTGCACAAACCAGTGCAAATTTTCGTCGCCTGTACTGCAGGAGGACCATAGTCCACAAACTATCAATCGCAAGAGAGGGTTCCGTGTGTCATTTTTTGATACTCTGTTGTTTCTTTTCAGATCTACCACTTCCAAGCAGTGTATGACTACAGCTTTGTACATCGCTAAACATTTTGTTTTTCTACCACAACTTCAGGTCTGTGTCAGGTGCTAAACTGACATTAACACATTTCAATCCACTGGTTCCAAAAAAAGATGGACACCACATCATGTAAACTATACTGCTTCCACAACACACAGGATGATTGAAATAAGAGACAGAGGCCATTTTTCCTACTGCCAAAAAATGTGGAAGACATTACAATTATATGGAAATTGGAAAAGTTTGCGGCAAATTGGTGCACATCCAAACAGCTGTATCTCTACCTTTAGTTTCACCTTTCACAGTGATGGGGTAGCAGATGTGCAGCTACTCTTTGAAATGGAGTCCATTTCAAAGAGATGAAGAGTGCTGATTCCTTATATTGCATCCATGTGTGTGATCTCTGTTTCGGTGCTGGCCATCCCTGGAAGGTGTTGCTCCTACAAAAACTCTCTCCAACTGAAACATGTGGTGTCAGTCAATCATATTGTGGCAGTCAACAGTGGACAGATGGGATGGAGAAGACACTGTCAATGTACTGTAATAAGTGCAATCAGTTTTAGCAATTTTACTAGTTTCTCCATATTTGTAATGCCAATCAATGGCACAGCAGCATGCTCCCCAGTTTCTGTAACACTGCTAAACCACTGCTCCACTACTTAGTGTGTACCGTATACTAGATTATGAATGTAGATATGTGACTATGAAGTACGTCCATTCATAGCGAATTCCTCAACACATACACCAAAGTATACTAGACAGCATCCTTTACTAATGTCGTTAGGTTATTTGCATATTTCTAGCACTTTGATCATAGTGCATGTATTATGATTATGAGTGCTCATCTTTTCCTTTGTGGATGGAATTCATAGAGTATTCTTTCATTCTTAGGATGAAGTCAGAGCTTGAAAGATGTCTCCACACTCTCCTTGACTAACCATTCCTACAATACTGTCGCCGATTTAATTTGCAGCTTATCAGAAGTAAGAGGATACTACACCCAATACATCCCAAGTCTTGTGAAGGAACAGAGCGAGCTGAGTCCATACCTGTTGTTCAGTGAAGACTGTTCCATACCAATCTTATTCATGCCATCTATCCAATTGCACAAGATCTCTCCAGGCACACAATTGTTGAGGAGGTTAGCACCCTTTATATATGAGAGTGTTATGATGCACCAATAGACAATTAAGAAGAATCATGTGGAGTAAGCATGATGGATCTCCAGACAGATGGAGTTTGAAATATTTTATTTATATCAACAGTACTATCAGTTCTGAAGTAATGTTCTGATGTGTGGTGTCCATATCAAGAAGACATCAGAAAGAGAGAAAATAAACACATTCCAATGGGTACACAGCTCTGCACTTAAACATGCTATAATGCTAGAGTGGTTCGGTTTCCTATTATTCATGTGGAATGCAAATGATGTTAATATTCCAATGTAAGAAATATATTTCCAGTGCATGACATACATTCCCCCTGCAATTTTGTCTACGATAAACTATGGTGACAAACTGTAAGCCGATAAAATAGCTACATTACATACCAAAAAAGACATTAATTTTTTGCAACACAAACACTACAAAGGTTTCCGGAGGTGTATGACAGCTGCTATTTACAAAGTTCAAGCCCAATTATGGTACATAAGTTCAAAATAGTCCTATAAAATGTTCGTTGGCAGCCAAAAACGCAAAAATGCCAACGAAAAAAGTGACATCTTAAGAGGAAATCAGCACCATCAAATTCAAATGGTTCAAATGGCTCTGAGCACTATGGGACTAAACTGCTGTGGTCATCAGTCCCCTAGAACTTAGAACTACTTAAACATAACTAACCTAAGGACATCACACACATCCATGCCCGAGGCAGGATTCGAACCTGCGACCGTAGCAGTCGCACGGTTCCGGACTGCGCGCCAAGAACCGCAGACCACATGGCCGGCTCAACACCATCGTCAGTAACCAGAGGAGATGTAACAGTATTATTGCAATGTACCATCGGCCTGGGTAAGCCTCCTCTTGCACACGTAAGTCATGGTCCGATGTTAGGCTGTACTGCTCATGTGCAGGATTATGTTGGCATTTCGCTTTAGCGCCACGTCTCTAGAATGCCTTCTCTTTCCACTATTAAAGTGCTTGTATATGTAGCATCAGTCTACTCTTCTCCTCCAGATCACGTAATTTTATTGATTCCAGTCAGTACTTATTTCATGCTATTTTTCTCTAATTTTATGTATTTTGCGTCAATTTCCGTAATTTTATTGGTTTTTTTCTTATATCACGTCAATTTTTCGTGATTATACCAAATTGTTCTCGAAATTTACCTATTTTTTGTCATTTTTCACAATTTTACCACAGTTTTCCATATGTATATGGTCATATTGCTGACATACACATGTGCTGTTCGATTGTCTACGAGAAAATTTGCGCATCTTATACACGAAACTACATCTTATACACCAAATTACTGAAAAATCCTAAGATTTGCCCTCTTCCTGCTGATCCACATGCATGGATTTTAGATAGGACTATGAAAATTATAGTAACAGTCGCTTCGTATCTATTTATGTCCCAGAGGTGATACAGAAATGGAATACCTTACATACATCAACGTTCATCTAGAGGAGGGGACTGAAAAAGGTTTTCCATCGATGAACATGATTCATCACATGTGTTGGAAGGCATCTGCTGACAGTGGTATGGAGACGTTTGCTGTTAACGATTGCAGGTAGATAGCGCTCTAAGTCACACACAGAACACGCATTTGTGTACAAATCGATCCAGACATACCACAAAACTGATGCACACCAGGAAAACAATGGAAAAAATGGTTAAATGCGTTATACATGACTTGGAGCAGCTTGCATGTATCACTATTACCTCAACAGACAAACAGTACAATCCAGAATGATATTTTCACTGTGCAGCGGAATGTGCGCTGATATGAAACTTCCTGGCAGATTAACACTATGTACCCGACCAAGACTCGAACTCAGGACCTTTGCCTTTCGCGGGCAAGTGCTCTACCATCTGAGCTACCGAAGCACGACTCGCGCCCGGTACTCTCAGCTTTACCTCTGCCAGTATCTCGTCTTCTACCTTCCAAACTTTACAGAAGCTCTCCTGCGAGTCTCGGTCGGGCACACAGTTTTAATCTGCCAGGAAGTTACAAACTGTACAATGTTGTTGAAGAATCGTATAGCAACTGTTCGGTAAGGTATTTGTTAGCTGACACAGCATGGTTGGGGTTTTTGGAGAGTACAGTAAAGCACGTGGTAAATACTGATTGTTAGGGTTTAAAACACCTAAATAGTCTGGCACAGGGTCAAACACGCATTCCATTTTGTAGCTGTATTTTGCAGTCACCCCAGGTGGTAATACAACGCTCTTTATAAAAGTCTATAAGGGAGTTACCGATAAATTTGGAGTCACAACTGGGCTTGTGATCCGATATATATAAATTTATTAGCCTACATGTGGTAGTCATTCACGTTAAACATTCTGTTCCAGCCATGTTGTAGCTGACGACGAAAGGTGACTGTTTCCCTGGTTCCTAGTGCTTCCATGTCTACTTTTTCTCGTATTCCTCTTCCTGTCACGCACTCGTTCACGTGTACACGCAACCAGTCCCTCAATTGCTCTTGCATTTTGGAGTATTTTCCCTCAATTTATACGTATTTATCGTCACTTTTCGAAATTTTATCGATCTCACGTCACTTCTGCCCACGCAATCATGACATCACATCCCGCCACGTATTTTACAATTGCTTGTAAATGTAGTACAGTTTCCAACACCTGGCACAAATGCACTATTTTTATGGTCGGACGGCATAGTATAGCACTGTACTCAAATGCATCCAATCACCTCCAACCACATATTCTACAGTTTCAGCGCATTTGCTCAGTTTTCTGTATATCTGTGTTTGTGCATGTGTCGCAGATGGCTCCTGTGACCCACATTAGACCCGAGGTAGTCTCCACCTTTTGAAAATATTGTAATCTAGTCTGGTGCTTTGCATTTTAAATTCTGAAAAACGTATTTAGGGTCTAATGAAGTCTCCTACTGTAATCGACAAATGTTTTACGTTTTTTCAGTTCAACTTAACCCAAAATTTAAGTCTTAGTAGTAGATCTGACTTTTCACAGTAATGTCATACTCAATACTTTGAGGTTCAGTACTCTGCACTGTTGTTGTGGTCTTTAGTCCGAAGACTGTCTTCATGCAGCTCACCACGCTACTCTGTCCTGCAGCTCACCATGCTACACTGTCCCTTGCAAGCCTCTTCCTTCCTGTATAACTACTGCAAACTACATCCTTCTGACTTTGCTTACGTTAGTCATCTCTTGGTCTCCCTGTACGATTTTTACCCCCCACATTCCCCTTCAGTACTAAGCTGGTGATCCCTTGATGTCTGCGACGGGCCGCGGTGGTCTCGCGGTTCTAGGCGCGCAGTCCGGAACCGTGCGACTCCTGCGGTCGCAGGTTCGAATCCTGCCTCGGGCATGGATGTGTGTGATGTCCTTAGGTTAGTTAGGTTTAAGTAGTTCTAAGTTCTAGGGGACTGATGACCACAGCAGTTGAGTCCCATAGTGCTCAGAGCCATTTGAACCATCCCTTGATGTCTCAGAAGGTGCCCTACCAACTGATCCCTTCTTCTAGTTAAATTGTGTCACAGATTTCTTTTCTCAACAATTCTATTGAGTACCTCCTTCTATTCTCTTCTTGTATAAACAGTTTATGGTCCGTGTTTCACTTCCATACATGGTTATACTCCCCACAAAAACAAAAAATGGCTCTGAGCACTATGGGACTTAACTTCTGAGGTCATCAGTCCCCTAGAACTTAGAATTACTTAAACCTAACTAACCTAAGAACATCACACACATCCATGCCCGAGGCAGGATTCGAACCTGCGACGGTAGCGGTCGCTCGGCTCCAGACTGTAGCGCCGAGAACCGCACGGCCACTCCAACCGGCTCCTACAAAAACATTTAGAAAAGACTTTCTAACACTTAAATCTATATCGGATGATAGCAAATTTCTCTTCTTCAGAAACGATTTTCTTGCCATTCCCCGTCATCATTTTATATCCTCTCTATTTCGACCATCATCCGTTATTTACTACCCAAATAGCAAAACTCATCTACTACTTTAAGTATCCTGTTTCCTAATCTAATTCCCTCAACTTAACCTGCTTTAATTCGGCAACATTCCATTATCCTCGTTTTTTTGTTACTGTTCAAATGATATCCAACATCAAGACACTGTCCGTTCCGTTCAGCTGCTCTTCCAAATCCTTTGCTGTATCTGACAGAATTTCAATGTCGTCAGCAAACCTCAGAGTTTTATTTGTTCTCCCAAACATTAATTCCTTCTCTAAGTTTTTCTCTAGTTTCCTTTACTGCTTGCTCAAATGGCAGATTGAATAACATTGGGGATAAGCTACCATTGGGGATAAGCTCCCATCTCAATCATTTCTTCCTTTTCCTGCACCTTGTCTCTTATCACTGCTGTTTGATTTCTCTTAAAATTGTAAATAGCCTTTCGCTCCCTGTATTTTACCCCTGTTATCTTCAGAATATCAGGAACAGCGTTCCAGTCAACGTCGTCAAAAGCTTTCCCTAAATCTACAAATGCTATAAACATAGATGTTCCTTTCTTTTACCTAGTAGTAGTGTCAGTATTGCCTCATATGCACCCACATTTCTCCGAAATCCAAACTGATCTTCGCTGAGGTCGTCTTCTGTCAGTTTTTCCATTCTTCTGTAAAAAATACGTGCTAGTATTTTTGCACCCATGTACTGACAGTACACTAATTTTCACACCTGTTAGCACCTGCTTTCTTGGAATTGGCATTATTGTAGTATTCTTGAAGTCTGACGTTATTTCGCCTGTCTCGTACACCGTGCTCACCAGGTGGTAGAATTTTGTCAGGGCTGGCTCTCCCAACGCTATCTGTAGTTCTAACGGAATGTTGCCTACTCCTGCGGCCTTGTTTCAACTTAAATCTTTCAGTGTTTTACCAAATTCTTCTCACAGTACCATGTCTCCTATCTCATCTTCGTCTACGTCCTCTTCCATTTGGATAATACAGACTGCAAGTTCGCCTCCCTTGTACAGGCCCTCTATATACTCCTTCTACTTTTCAGCTTTCCCTTCTCAGCTTATGACTGGTTTCCCATCTGAGCTCTTGATATCCATATCACTCCTTCTCTTTCTCCAAAGAAGTCTTTAATTTTCCTGTAGGCAGCACCTATCTTTCTCCTAGTGATATGTGCTTCTAAATCCTTACATTAGTCCTCTAGCCATTCCTGCTTAGTCATTTCACTTCCTGTCAAACTTTGTACTCCATTTCGCCTGCTTCACTTGCTGCATTTTTGTATTTTTCCTTTTATCAATTAATTTTAATATCTTCTGTGTCACCCAAAGATTTCTACTAGGTCTTATCTTTTTGCCTATTTCATCCTCATTTGACTTCACTATTTTATCTCTTAAAGCTTCCCATTCGTCCTCTACAGCCTTCCTTTCCCCTTGCTCTACTCAACCGTTGCCTGTTGTTCCGTCTGCAACTCTAAAAAATCTGTGGTTCTTTAAACTAATCCAGGTCCCATTTTCCTACTTTTTTGCAGTATCTTCAGTTTTACTCGCTATTGAAAGTGCGTTGGAATAACTAAGAGCGTGCTAAAAGATACTTTCAGGTTTTGAACCCTATTTACACATCAGTATCTCTTTACGAAGTACATTGTCAATATAAGTCAAGAAAAGTCAAGGAATTTTGTATTTTTTTAAACACCCCTCCCTCTCCTTGGAATTCGCGTTGCTAAAAATGCGTTAGTATTGCTAGGATTTCATTATTGTGGATTCTGTGAATGTTACTGTGGACGAGCTGCGTCTTTTCTATATCTAATCTATGTACATACTCCACAAGCCACCGTGCGGTTCATGGTGAAGGGTACCCTGTGCCACTACTATTCCACTTACAAATAGAGAGAGAGAGAAAAACAACTCGTTATATGCCCTTGTAACAGCCTAATTTCACGTATCTTATCTTCGTGGTAGTAGTGGAATTGTTCAGTAGTTAGCGTCAATTGCCGGTTCTCTAAATTTTACGAAGTTCCAGCATACTGGAGTAAACTGCGTAAGCAAATTCTTCTAATCAATAGAACGAAAAACCAGTCCAAGTTGAAAATATTTTATTTCTCATCTGGACTAGTTTCAGGCCAAGACCCATTTTCAAATCAATGTGACAAAATCGAAAATGGTATTTTCGAAAATGTCAACAAATGTTTAATGTACATTCCGACTTTGTTACGTTGGTCTGAAAATGGGTCTCGGCCCGAAACTATTCATCGAATGAAAAATAAAATATTTGCAACTTGATCTGGGTTTTCATTCTATCTCTAAATTTTCTCCGTAGTGTTACTCGAAATAACGTCGCCTTCCCACCAAGAATTACCATTTGAGTTCCCGGAGGATCTCCTAATACTGTTCTGTTGTTCGACTGTACTGGTAACAAATCTAGTAGTCTACATCTGTTTTGTTTCCATATCTTCCTTTAATCCCACTTGGTGCAAATCCCAAAGATTGAGCAGTATTCAAGAAAAGGTCGCGCTGGTGTCCTATATGCATTATCCTTTACAGATGAACCACACTTTCCCAGAATTTTCTCAATAAACCGAACTCGACCATTCGCCTGGGCTGCCACAGTCCTCCAACTCTTTCCGCTTTATATCGCTTTGCAACGTTACGCCCAGACATCTAAATGTGAAACGTCCCCTTAGAACAATTTATACACGACTGTGCTTAAGCTGACACACAATACTTTTAGCGCAACGCAATCTGACTTCCAAAAATCCCTACGAAAGAATGGCCCTGACTAACATTAACCTATACGTTTCACAAATCACTTACCTCAAAAAATCTTCGTTACTCAAGCTACTGCAATACAGCGAGCGCCACTACTGCCAGCTAAATAAAAGATTCAAACTACGGAAGTCACTAACTACTGATAGGCGCAGTTTGCAAATGAAAGATTTTAATAGAGAACAAACAATGTATTTACCTTTATAGTCATAATATACACTCCTGGAAATGGAAAAAAGAACACATTGACACCGGTGTGTCAGACCCACCATACTTGCTCTGGACACTGCGAGAGGGCTGTACAAACAATGATCACATGCACGGCACAGCGGACACACCAGGAACCGTGGTGTTGGCCGTCGAATGGCGCTAGCTGCGCAGCATTTGTGCACCGCCGCCGTCAGTGTCAGCCAGTTTGCCGTGCCATACGGAGCTCCATCGCAGTCTTTAACACTGGTAGCATGCCGCGACAGCGTGGACGTGAACCGTATGTGCAGTTGACGGACTTTGAGCGAGGGCATATAGTGGGCATGCGGGAGGCCGGGTGGACGTACCGCCGAATTGCTCAACACATGGGGCGTGAGGTCTCCACAGTACATCGATGTTGTCGCCAGTGGTCGGCGGAAGGTGCACGTGCCCGTCGACCTGGGACCGGACCGCAGCGACGCACGGATGCACGCCAAGACCAGCAAATTAGGGACACTGTTGCTCCTGGGGTATCGGCGAGGACCATTCGCAACCGTCTCCATGAAGCTGGGCTACGGTCCCGCACACCGTTAGGCCGTCTTCCGCTCACGCCCCAACATCGTGCAGCCCGCCTCCAGTGGTGTCGCGACAGGCGTGAATGGAGGGACGAATGGAGACGTGTCGTCTTCAGCGATGAGAGTCGCTTCTGCCTTGGTGCCAATAATGGTCGTATGCGTGTTTGGCGCCGTGCAGGTGAGCGCCACAATCAGGACTGCATACGATCGAGGCACACAGGGCCAACACCCGGCATCATGGTGTGGGGAGCGATCTCCTACATGGCCGTACACCTCTGGTGATCGTCGAGGGGACACTGAATAGTGCACGATACATCCAAACCGTCATCGAACCCATCGTTCTACCATTCCTAGACCGGCAAGGGAACTTGCTGTTCCAACAGGACAATGCACGTCCGCATGTATCCCGTGCCACCCAACGTGCTCTAGAAGGTGTAAGTCAACTACCCTGGCCAGCAAGATCTCCGGATCTGTCCCCCATTGAGCATGTTTGGGACTGGATGAAGCGTTGTCTCACGCGGTCCTCACGTCCAGCACGAACGCTGGTCCAACTGAGGCGCCAGGTGGTAATGGCATGGCAAGCCGTTCCACAGGACTACATCCAGCATCTCTACAATCGTCTCTATGGGAGAATAGCAGCCTGCATTGCTGCGAAAGGTGGATATACACTGTACTAGTGCCGACATTGTGCATGCTCTGTTGCCTGTGTCTATGTGCCTGTGGTTCTGTCAGTGCGATCTTGTGATGTATGTGACCCCAGGAACGTGTCAATAAAGTTTCCCCTTCCTGGGACAATGAATTCACGGTGTTCTTATTTCAATTTCCAGGAGTGTATATATCAGTTCGTGACACCAATTCTTACAAATTTCAAAAGTCCGCCATCTCTCTCCCCACGTCCACCACTGCTGGCGGCTTACCTCCAACTGCGCAACGCTACGCGCCGCTAACAGCCAACTGCACAACGCTATAATGGCAGACAACAATGCAAACCAGCCACAGACTGCACACGGCACAGCCAGTGATTTTCATACACAGCGCTACGTGGCGGCGGCGTTACCAATGAAAAAACCTAAACAGCCTACTTACATAGCCCCCATGCTCCCCACAAAAAATTTTACAAATTGTTTTAGGCACTGGCCAATACAGTTTTGAAAATTTTTTTCATATTTACAGTAACAAAGAAATTAAATGCACACACATATCGATACAATGTTGGTTAAAAGCTAAAATTTTCTGATACTCCATAAAGACAGTCCTGATCGTTCATCACAGTAAAATTGCAGTGTTTTTCTCAAACTCTGAGCAGTAAAACAGAATGCACACGGAAGTAGTGGATTTCCATGCAGTCTTGAAGAAGTAGTGTTGTCCTTCCAACGGAAAGACAGTGCTGACTCTTGACATGCTGACAGGTAATGGGCCACAACAGAGCAAACCCACAGCAGAGTCAGTCGAAGTTTTAAAGAATATTGGTAGGTAGGTCGTCACAGAGTAGACCCTTTGTAGTCCTGGTAGAGATTACAGTATTTGTGGGCCATCAAAGCTGCAGACCCACTGTAGTCCTTGTAGAGATGGCCAGCAGCCATGTGTTGCGACTGTGCAGGTGCACAATCACCATCGAAGAGTCTTGCAGACAATATGGCAAGTACATGAACCACCAATTGTGCAATCACAATTTTTTTTGGAAATGTCCTTAGAACCAGCAATGCTGTTATCCAGTCCCTTGCTGAATTATTAACACACGTGCAAACACTATCAGTCCCTACTTCTCACATATTATCCATATACTATGACCAACAGAAACGTATGCAGTGGAATGTAATATACAAGTTACTTAATTTGATGAACTGGTGTCAATTACAATTTTATAACATGAGAATACAATAACAAAGGTACAAAGTATATCATTGAAGAACATAATAGTACAGATAACATTTGCAGTAATACAGGCTTTACAAAAGAATCGAAATAGCAAATACATCAGTGTTACAAAAATTTCGACAGAAGTACATACATAAAAGATCAGAATAACTTTTGAAACATCAACGTCACACATGTGCACAAGAACAAAACAGAATAAATAATGTGTAAACATCTTTACAAAGTAAATAACATGTTATTAATGCAAATTATATTTTAGGATAACAGTATTCCTCATTATAGTGAATGTACCTTTGTATTAGAAAAATTCTGCAACATAAGTCTTATCAGATGAACACATAAAGGCAGGAAGAACATAAATACACAAGGGTACACAAACACATAGTGGGATAACACAAGGAAAGGGCAGGGTTTGTTTTACTGCAGTATTTTGCAAACAAAACTTTCTTTACTTCTCGGAGATCTCCCTTCGTTCTTCATTATTTCCAAAAAGTCCTATCTATACCTGCTTTCTGTACTTTTCTGATATAACCTCTCAGTGCATTTCTTCAAATTCATCGCAACTCATTGTCTTATATAGGCTACCCCCTCTTAAGCTAACTTAAATCTACTGAGCTCAGATGCTAAACTAAGTGACGAGGCAATGCAGCAGCACAAAACAATTAACACAAACAGCAATGATAAAAAAATGGAAATTGGCAAAAAAAAGGCAGCAATATTACAACTAGTATAAGGCAATGCACAGCAAACAAGAAACATAAATCAGTAATAAAATTGGCTTAACCTAGTAATACAAAGTGACATTCAGTAGCACTATGCATGGCAAACAGCAGCAGCAAATGCTGTAACTTATACCTAAACATAACAAAGCTCAAGCAGAAAAAATATTACAGTAAAAATGTTTAAACCTATGTCACATCTTAACACTAGAGTGATGCATCACGAGAACATACGCTAGCAGATAAGTTACCAAAGCGTAAAAAATTATCTTTGCAATTCCCGTGAAGGGAAATGTCTATTTGTGCTCTCTTTTCCAAGAAAGTACATCATAAAATGATTCTTTACTGGGTCTGTAGACAGAAAATAGTGATATTAGTACATCTATTAAATTTTATTTTAATCAATGCTGCAGTGGAGATAGAAACTGAATATTAAACAAAATGAGCACTCTCTCAGCTAGAAAGACAATAGATATAAAATGTTTCTCATCATTTCATTTCAGTACATATCATAAATTAAGAACTCTACAGTGTAATCATATGTTTTCAAGTTTGGGCATGTCATATTTGCGATGCTTTCTACAAAGGAATTTCAATAGCGAGGATAATAGCCTCTTTTTTTTCTCCACCTGTGCCTCTGACAGGCACACACTAACGGCTTTCTTTTGTCAGGTGGTTGTCGCGCAGCTGGGTGCCCACGACGCATTATGTGCAGGTGGTCACTTAACTGTCTTATCGAAATATTTACGACACCAGTTTCCGCTACAGTGGCAGTCTCATATAAAAAAAAATTCACAGGTCAAGAATTTGCGTTACAAATCTGTAGAAATAAAATCATTTAAATATAATAGTGTCCAAAAAATTTTCGCCAGCATATTGATACATTCACGTATATACACACATTTCATAACCCTTAAAGTACGATTCTTGGTTTCCAACATCCTTTTTCACAAACCAGAGTCCCTAACCACTACTCTTTATTCCTTGCCTTATTCGTTGACACTTCTTCAATATTTCATCATAACAGATACGCAGCATAATCAAATAACTCTTATACCATCAGCTTATTGATCATAAACATACCGCAACAGCATAATACACATTGCCATCGTCATAATAACATCATAAAAACTCAGCTAAATCTCAAAATCATCGTAGCTTTCTGCAATAACTTCAAAACCTAAAAAATATTCTCTGCTCATTTCAATAGTGTCATCTACCTCAAACGTACTTTAAAAATCATGATCCCATACCAAATACATCATTCAAAGCTCTCATAGTATCACAACGGTTCTGAAAAAATATGAACAGTTCACAAAGTACAGACAAAATAGAATTCCATAAGTGTGAAATTATCCAACTGTGTGATTGCGTAAACATGTGTCACTGACGTAATAAAAAAAAATGTTTGTCTCTCAGTTAAATGATCAGATAGCTGTGCAATTTATGTGTTAGAAAAATATGGTACCGATGTGTAAAGTTGTATAAGCAAATACGATATTAGCTAGGGCTCCTTGTGCTTGCCAAACACATGATACACAAAGTAAGCGTGTACCCCCTGAGGATTAATGTAATTATACCCTCAGGTGTTACAGATTACAGCAATGGAATGAAATGTATCACGAAAAACTTTCTTTTTAATTCAACAATCTTGATAAATAAATGGTTTAAGTACCAAATTAATCACTCAAATGCTTGCCCTGTAATGCTAAATGTGCGTTTTGCTGTAAGATAATTCTGTGGAACTGTCGTACGTCCTCTGTAAGGAAAGTTCTGCATAAGTCAATGTACTTACCTCATGATAAACAAAAGTGAAATGCTTTGCGTGTAGACATCGTAGTTATTACTACCTCACCGTAATCAAGAATGTACTATAATGTAATGTATTTTTGTGCTACAGAAAAGGCTGTCTTATTGTAGCTATACCACAAAGTTACTACTAAAGCATGTTTTACTTTCCAGGAGAATTCAGAAAAACTGAGCAGTTATAAAGCAGATACAGCACAAAAGCAACAATGTAAATTGTGTCACACATTAGTAGCGCCGAGATATAATCGTGTAGCTGCCAAATAAACTAACCACTGTGTCATCTGGTATCTCTTAGAAAGTAATTTAAATAAAGAATGTCTTTTCAACTAAACCAAAATGTTGCATTAAAATCTCATTAACAGTATATGTTCTAAGTATGTAAGCCTTATAGTCGTTACGTAATCATGCAACTAACAAGCAAGAATGTACAAATAACAACACTGTGTCGTCTGTTCACTATAACAATGCATTCGTAATTTCTATTTAAAAATATTCCCTAGGTTATAGACTGGATAGTTAACTTCAAAACATTGTTGCATGTTAATAGTTTCTCAGTGTGACAAATTGTACTAGTAGATTGAAGTAAAAAATTTTATGGCAAAGACTAAGTTAAAAAGCAGATTAACTCTCAAAACGCCGTTTACTTGTGAAGTGTGGTGCAATCCTTTACTCTTCATAGTACTCAGAGTTTCAACTTAAACGCAATTATCATGTGGTATACGTCGGTAGAGAATACTGGAATTTTTCTCAAGGTTAGCGTCTATGTTATTTTTCTCTGAGCCAGCCGCCGCACATGACTGCCTGCGGTGCGGGTCATTGTCTGTCTCTTTGTTGGCGCCCGTCGTTATTGGGATTAGGAGACCTAACTTCTACAAATTCACCTTGCCGAGAGGTCCCAGCTCTGTTTGAATCCCGCCAGTTCTGATGAAATTCCGGTCTGTCGTTATGATTATATCGTCTGTCGTCATGTCGGTAGTTCCTGTAGTTTCTTTCTTGTCGGTTAAGTGGTGGAGAATTTCTCCCTGAATCGTAACTGCCCGCAGGACCGTTGCGTCAGACGTTATTCTGTCTCCCTTGATAATAATTGTTTTGGTTCCCATATTGTCTGTTTCTCTGATTGCCTCTGTGATAGTCACTACCGCGAAGAGGTGATCTTTCCCTGTAATTATTACTACTCTGCCAACGGTTGTCATACGGGTGGTGTCTATTTTGGTCACGATTTGTGTTGTGAGAATAGCCTTGTCGTGTCCAGTTATTATTTCTTTCATCGCGGAATTGCGACGGATGTGACCTGTAATTGTTGTGTTCCTGTTTTCGTGTTCCGCGATTGTCAGTGTCAGTTTCTACTTCTTGTAAGAGTCCCTGAAATGCTTCAATGTCGTCTTTGCAACGTCCTGCCAAAATAATATGTCATAAATGTTCAGGCAATTTGATTAAGCAAATGCAGATGAGTTCTGAGGGGCTGTATGGGTTTGACAGGTACTGATTCTTTTGCAACATGTTTTCAAAATATTTCACAAGACTGGAAAATTCAGATTGTTCGAAATGTTTCATCATTATGATGCCATGTTTTACTAGGTCTTGTGTAGCTTGAGGCCAATATGCTAAGAGGAAGGCATGATAAAATTCTCCTTCACTGTGACAATCGTGAATGACCGATCGCATTCTTGCAGCTGGTTCATCCTCCAAGTAGCCACACATAAATTCTAATCTGTGTTCTAATGACCAGTTGGGAGGAAGACAATGAGAGAATTGATGAAGCCACGCTTGTGGATGATTGTCGTTGCCAGAATTCTTAAATGTTGTGAATTTACTTGTAGTAATGAACAGCTTATAGTCAAAATCATCATGTCGGCGAGTCGCATGTGGGTCATTGTTACGTCGTTTCGGCGGTTCCATCTCAAAATTCGGTGTACCTTGCCAATTTCTTTCATGATTTCCGAAATGTTCTGTGTCATTATTTTGTGGTTGTTCTGTATTTCTATGTCCCTCTTCCCGTACTGGGGCGCGAGTGTCCACTTAAATATGTAATTTTTGAATTACTTGAGCCAACTGATTTTGTACTTCCCGTATTTCTCTTTTGTACTGTGTGTTGATTTGATTTTGATTGTGTTTGAATTTTCTAATTTGTTCATACTCTTCAGTGTCAGTGAAGGCTACAGGTTTTGTGTCATTCAGATCATCATCTACCTTTGTAGATAAGTTAGTGAACTGATCTGAGTGTTCGGCTACTTTATCAGATAGTGAACTAATTTCCTCCATGTGTCTTTCTGAACCAATTTTCAGAGTATCTACTGTGTCCTTTAAGTTATCGGTAGATGCAACTGAGTCAATTTTAGCTTGCAAGGTCTCATGATTTTCATGAACAATAGTTTGCAGTTCTTTTATGGCTGCTTCGTGGTTCTGTAATGCATTTTCATGCCGCGAAAAAATAGGTTGAAAATGCTCACAAATATGTGTTTTTACGTCATTACAGACTGTTTGACATTTCGATGCGATTTTATGTAACTCAGTAGTTAAATCTTCACGTGTTTGTTCAAGCGTATGTTCCACCGAGTCTATCTTTTGAAGCTTTTGTTCCATTGTGTCTAACTTTTGAAGATTTTGTTCCATTGTGTCTAACTTTTGAAGATTTTGTTCCATTGTGTCTAACTTTAGAAGATTTTGTTCCATTGTGTCTAACTGTTGCTGTTTTTGTCTCTGATTTTCTTTCATTTGTTGCATTAATTGCAATAATAATGTATTAGTGTCTGGAATCTGTTTTTCTATGCTTTTTGGCAGTGCATTTTCACCGGCAACATTTACATTTTGACAGGCAGAAAATGTCTCTTGACTCATTTGAGAAAACTGTGAGGACCCATAACCTAAGTGTACAGTATCTGCCATATTGTGTTCTATCATTTCGGATTCCTGAGGCGAGCTGTTGCCGACTGATCGATCGATAATTGTTCCCTGTTCACTACTTGTTTCATTGTCTACACCATTGTTTGCCGCCCACTCCATTTCCCTATGCACAATTACCAAATTACTACTTCTAATGTCTGTTAATTCACTACACAGTGGTGCTGATAAGCGACGCTCGTCGTCACTATTATTTCTCAGTTTACTTTGGAGCCTAGTGTTACGTTTTTCACACGCCATTATTGTCACAATATTTCACACGGTAACACATAAAAGCACAATTTGAAGAGCAAAACATAAGAGAACACATTAACATAGCACTGAAAATAATATCTAGTTAATTGCAAGCGAAGCTGTGAAATACTTGGTGCAAATCTACATGCATGCCACGACTGTTTCACTGTACAACAATGAAAGACTGCAACTACAAAGGAAATTCTCTCTATGATTACGCGCTAGCAATAAACAAAGGCTACACTAACTACACAAACTACAAGAAAAAATCAGAAGATTCCAGTGAGGTATCCTTGGCTAAGCGTCGACATATGAAACGTCCCCTTAGAACAATTTATACACGACTGTGCTTAAGCTGACACACAATATTTTTAGCGCAACGCAGTCTGACTTCCAAAAATCCCTACGAAAGAATGGGCCTGACTAACATTAACCTATACGTTTCACAAATCACTTACCTCACAAAAATCTTCGTTACTCAAGCTACTGCAATACAGCGAGTGCCACCACTGCCAGCTAAATAAAAGATTCAAACTACGGAAGTCACTAACTACTGATAGGCACAGTTTGCAAATGAAAGATTTTAATAGAGAACAAACAATGTATTTACCTTTATAGTCATAATATATATATCAGTTCGTGACACCAATTCTTACAAATTTCAAAAGTCCGCCATCTCTCTCCCCACGTCCACCACTGCTGGCGGCTTACCTCCAACTGCGCAACGCTACGCGCCTCTAACAGCCAACTGCACAACGCTGTAATGGCAGACAACAATGCAAACCAGCCACAGACTGCACACGGCACAGCCAGTGATTTTCATACACAGCGCTACGTGGCGGCGGCGTTACCAATAAAAAAACCTAAACAGCCTACTTACAAATGGCTTGACTGTGAGGAGCAGAATACTGTTAATGCTGTTATCGAAAGTTATTGGTTTGTTTGTCCTACTCATCCGCATTAACTTACGTTTTCATACATTTAGAGCTAATTGCCATTCATCACACCAACTAGAAATTGTTCCTAAGTCGCCTTATATACTCTTACAGCCACTCAACCTCGACACCTTACCGTACACCACGCATCATCAGCAAAGGACTGCGGACTGCTGCCCACACTGGCGGCCACATTGTTTATGTATACAGATGATGGCATATGCCTAATGAAATTTTACCGAAGGGAACACCGGTTACTTGGAGGAAACTTTACAACAGACTCTTCCCAAGGAATAATCTATTCTAAATTTAAGCTAAATTTAAATGATAATTTTGAAATGGGTGGAATAAAGTGCAATCGCGCACGTACCGCTTAGGGGGGCAAAGGGTACCACGTAATATTTACTACAAAAATCACTGATAACACAAAGAAAACATTGATTAGCTAAAAAAAAGGGATAATTAAACGGTCGCCAGCTCGCTAGGGCAATTAATCTTGAGAAAGGTAATGGTAAAGAAACTTAAGCAAATACTCATTGGCGTGGTAATAGAAGGTTGCCACGCTTATCCACAGCACGACAGTTCACGAGAAAATAAATGACTCAGAAATTTTGAAAGTAACGTTCAATAAAATTACTGGTTAAATAAATGATTGGCTTAACTTGAACTTTGTTATGCAAAAAAAAAAAAAAATAACTTTCAGTAAACCCAGTGCAACGTAATGCGAAATTTAGAAAAAAAGCGATCAATTTGCTTTTGATTATTGAAAAACTGAAATGAATTTACTTTAAGCAAATGGTTTTACTTTTAAAATAAACACGATAAAGTACATACCAAGCCAGCAAAAGTCACATGCTAAGCTAAATACAGAATAAATGAAACTGCGCATACTTAATTTGTGCTGTGTCTTTAGTTATTAGTTTTGCCAGTGAAATTTTACTTTACTTTAAGTAACCTCTGTTATGCAATACAAGAATAAACAGTTACTGTGGCAGAAAATTTAGACTGAAACTGGTCGTTAACAAGCACACTAAATGGCAGTAAATAGTTAATCTCTTTTTATACTCTTACGACACTCGGTGATTGCGAGGAATGGGAAAGGGACCCTGCTTGGTAATAATGTCTGAGGACAATGACAACACAGGTGCCCTTCAAGTTTTAACTATTGCAAATTATTATTCAAGTTATTCAAACTGTGTGTAAGAAATCAAGTGGGTAAAGTGTCTACATTACTATATTTGTCACCTGACAGTCTTACTATGTTGTATCCTTGTGGACGAGGAAGAATGTAGCCGATGACAGTGCTGATCTGCCGTTGTTCCTGCCACTGCTGTTCGAGAACCCCGAGTCGTCTCCAAAGCCACGGATAATTATGGGGCACGCAAGAGTGCAGCTTTCTCCGCCTCTCGACTCCTACCGTGCTCTCAACACTCGCAGGTTAACGAATCAGGTGCTCCTACACTGGCGCGAGCATAGCTGCACACGGCGTCGAAGGGCTCGCCCAACAAACACTTCCGCACTCTTCCATGACTCAAGCTGCTTTGCTTCCTCGCTGCTCACAAAGCGACAGAGACTCTCCACACACTAAGATAAACAATGGCACAGCTACTACCATTTCCTCGTTGCTATCGATTCATTGAAGTAAAGTTCCCTTTGCTATTACCCAGAAATTTATGATACTAACATTATAATTACAATCAGTTAAATACAAGTCAGAAATAAATACACTATTGTGTCGATTACGTATTAAATATACACTCCTGGAAATGGAAAAAAGAACACATTGACACCGGTGTGTCAGACCCACCATACTTGCTCCGGACACTGCGAGAGGGCTGTACAAGCAATGATCACACGCACGACACAGCGGACACACCAGGAACCGCGGTGTTGGTCGTCGAATGGCGCTAGCTGCGCAGCATTTGTGCACCGCCGCCGTCAGTGTCAGCCAGTTTGCCGTGGCATACGGAGCTCCATCGCAGTCTTTAACACTGGTAGCATGCCGCGACAGCATGGACGTGAACCGTATGTGCAGTTGACGGACTTTGAGCGAGGGCGTATAGTGGGCATGCGGGAGGCCGGGTGGACGTACCGCCGAATTGCTCAACACATGGGGCGTGAGGTCTCCACAGTACATCGATGTTGTCGCCAGTGGTCGGCGGAAGGTGCACGTGCCCGTCGACCTGGGACCGGACCGCAGCGACGCACGGATGCACGCCAAGACCGTAGGATCCTACGCAGTGCCGTAGGGGACCGCACCGACACTTCCCAGCAAATTAGGGACACTGTTGCTCCTGGGGTATCGGCGAGGACCATTCGCAACCGTCTCCATGAAGCTGGGCTACGGTCCCGCACACCCTTAGGCTGTCTTCCGCTCACGCCCCAACATCGTGCAGCCCGCCTCCAGTGGTGTCGCGACAGGCGTGAATGGAGGGACGAATGGAGACGTGTCGTCTTCAGCGATGAGAGTCGCTTCTGCCTTGGTGCCAATGATGGTCGTATGCGTGTTTGGCGCCGTGCAGGTGAGCGCCACAATCAGGACTGCATACGACCGAGGCACACAGGGCCAACACCCGGCATCATGGTGTGGGGAGCGATCTCCTACACTGGCCGTACACATCTGGTGATCGTCGAGGGGACACTGGATAGTGCACGGTACATGCAAACCGTCATCGAAACCATCGTTCTACCATTCCTAGACCGGCAAGGGAACTTGCTGTTCCAACAGGACAATTCACGTCCGCATGTATCACGTGCCACCCAACGCGCTCTAGAAGGTGTAAGTCAACTACCCTGGCCAGCAAGATCTCCGGATCTGTCCCCCATTGAGCATGTTTGGGACTGGATGAAGCGTCGTCTCACGCGGTCTGCACGTCCAGCACGAACGCTGGTCCAACTGAGGCGCCAGGTGGAAATGGCATGGCAAGCCGTTCCACAGGACTACATCCAGCATCTCTACGATCGTCTCCATGGGAGAATAGCAGCCTGCATTGCTGCGAAAGGTGGATATACACTGTACTAGTGCCAACATTGTGCACGCTCTGTTGCCTGTGTCTATGTGCCTGTGGTTCTGTCAGTGTGATCATGTGATGTATCTGACCCCAGGAATGTGTCAATAAAGTTTCCCCTTCCTGGGACAATGAATTCACGGTGTTCTTAATTCAATTTCCAGGAGTGTACTTTCTATAACAAAGCTTACAGATTCAGAATTAGTCCTACAGTAACAGTTGCCAACGGATATTAAAAGGCGAAAATTTTGAATGGTGCAGAAGGTACTTTATCAGCATTTTCGGTGATACACTATCACATTTCCATGGAACACTTCAGACGATAGAAGACTCGCAGTCGCGGACAACATACTGGGTTCTATAACTTACTTTATTTTTGGTGTCTTCCCCAGCGGCGACGGTATCTTCCAGCAGGCCAGCTGCCCAAGTCATGAAGGCGTAGTCATACTACAGTGGTTTGAACAGCTTAATATTGAACTCACGTTAATATCTTTAGCAACAAATTAACGTGATCCGAATTTGATGTAAAACATCTGTGACTCTATCGGGCGCCATATTCGTGACCAGAAACCGAGGAATTGTCGAACCGACGGTACGCAAAATCCCCCCTGCATGGCGTTCCAACGCTATTAACTGGTTGCCCATAATTTTTGTGTTGTCAGTGCACATCTGGTGTAGGCTCAGGGGTCTGAGAATAAGACAGACCTTACAGAGACACGGAGAAGTCATTTTTCCTTCACTCAGTACTGAACTGGAACAGAAAATCGAGAACATTGATACGATGTCCTCCCGCTATTCATTTGTCAGTGGCTTCAAGAGTGTATAGGTAGATGCAGGTGTGGTCGAGACGAGAGAACTTTTCAACGTCACTGCCCGTCCGCTAGCAGAGTGAGAACGGAAACTTAACAAGGCTGCACCGCGAGTGTAATGGCTGTTGGGCAGCCGGCGATCGCCGCGACTCCCGCGGCGTGACGTATGACGGGCGTTCCCCGCGCCAGGGCAGGGCAGGGGCAGAGCAGGGACCAGCGTACTTGTTATGAGGACAGCGTGCAGCCGCGCGCCCTACTAACGAGCTGGCGGGCGGGCGGCCGTCCCCTGCCCCGGGCTCGCCAACGCTGCTCCAGTCACTGCTGCCACCTGCTCCGCAACTTCAGCCGGGCATCGTTAGAGGTAGGTGCTTGCCCTGTGGAGAACTGTCCCTAACGTAGAACAACGAAGTTCCCACATCCGTCCGCTGTTTTGTTGCCGTATGCGTGCAGGAAATTAGAGGCGAACGACACTGACAAATGATTGCTCCCAGCGATAGATGCAGCTGATTACCATTACCAGCGAACGTCTGCCGAGTTTGCAGGATACGACTCCAGGAGACTGCTCGAGATTGTTTCCGAACCACCTATGACTCGCTGTGACTGTAAATACGTACCTATATACGTAATGAAAGCTTCCTTTACATCGTCCTTCCAAAAAGTTTCGAGATTGATTTCATTCCTGGCCCTAGAACATACACCGACCATCCAAAAAGTCCGAGACTGGTGTTATTCCTACATCAGTGCAGTAACTACGGTGGCAGCTGGAGCTGACAAGTGTACGCAGAGTGCCAGAGTGTGTCAACGTCGTCGTGACACATATTTCATGGGCCAACGTCTCTAGAATAAGTGTTCACGACGTTCTATAGAACAACAAGGGGCATTCAAATAAAACCCGGTCACTAGTGTAAAGTAACGAGAACGATTTTATTAACTCAAAAATGTAGTTATACACAATACACATACTAAAAAATAGTCGCCAAAACTGTTGGCACATTTACCTCATTCCGACACTAGACGGTCGATTCCATCCTTGAAAACGCTAGTAGGCTGCTGTCGGATCCAGGTGAAGTCGCATGTTTCCATTGCTTACTTTCAGGTTCAGAATGATGACATCATGGTTCGTCACCTGTGACACTACGCGACAGAAAGCCGTATTCTCCTAGCGCTAAAGCTGCAGATGACTCAAGGACAGCGCCATTCGAGTATTGCTCTGTTCGGCTATCAGCTGGTGTGGAAACCACTGCGCACAGATTTTTCGAAAGTTCAAGTGTTGGTGCATTATGGTTTTGGCGGTGCCCACGCTAATACCCAGTAACCGATGGATCTCGTTCACTGTGATTCTGCGGTTGTCCATGACTAAAGCATTCACTTCCGCAACCATCTCCGGTGTGATGACACGATGAACCTGTCCAGGACGAGCATCGTCTTCCAGTGACTCGCGCCCCTCAGGGAATCGTTTGCGCCATTCCACGACACTTGAACGATTCAGACTGTACTCATCGTACACAGCCTTCATCCGTCGATACATTCACGGCCTCCAACTACCTCCGCCGCCAAAAAACGAATCACTCCTCGTTATTCCTGCTTACTCGCCTGCAGGTTCGGTAGAGAACTATAACTTGTGTGACCACCTTCTCTTTGGCGTGAAACCACACTGGCGCTATGCAACATCAAACGGTGTGCGCACGTCATTCTGTCTACCAATAGATGGGACCACCATACCCGCAGTTACATTTCAATGAACTTCGTATATGAATGAGTGGTGAGAACCTCTTATGGTGTTCCTAGGGTTGCGACCATGGAGAAAATAGACGGACACGGCAGATAGGCAGCTCTCGGCGGGAAAGCTAATCTGCCGTGAGGGGCACCTATAGGCCACTTAGTTGCAATAACGTCGAGTCCCGGATGCAGCAGTGGTTGACGCACCTGCCTAGAAAGCAAGAGATCCCGGGCTCCAATCCCGGTCCGGCACACACCTTCACTTGTCGTCCTTAAAGTTTCGAAGAAGAGAAAAGTGTGTGCAAAGTATGTCTCGCACTTACAAAGACAACGACACCTGCCGCGAATTGATGCAAAACATGGACAATTCTTTGCTGGAGAATATCATCACGGCCGATGAGACCTGATGTTATCAAAACCACAAAGTGCTCAAATTCACGTGTCTTTGACGACATAAACGACATTCGAGCAAACATGACACGTGAGTTGAACACCTTTCTAAGGAAGGACTTTTCTGACAGTTCCACGTGGTTTATTAATGTTCTGCGCGTTGTACTTTAGTGAGAGGAGTCTTTGGAGAACACCTGAACATTAAAACCGCCATCAAACTTTTCTGTATTTTTTTATTAATGCAGAGTCGAAACTTTTTGGACTGATGGGGTTTTCTGAAATCTCTACTATTCAGATTTGAAAATTTGTCGAAGCATTTCACAAGCTTTTCTGAGCCTTCTGGATACTTGGTTGCCGCCTACATGTGGAATCAGTTACTAACGCCCTCTTTCGGTTCATTGTCTTTTTAATAGCGCTTTCCGCCTGAAAAAAGAAAAAAAATGCTTCAGTTCGTGGTAAATGAGGGAACCACTCACGGCTAGTCCGGGCTATAAGGCAGATGTTCGTGAAAATGCCACTTAACAGAGGAAGCATATGCTTTGTCAACACAACAGAACGCGGGCGAGCATTATCGCGAAGAGGCACGATGCTGCTGAGTTGGAAACCACGCCATTTATTTTCAGCGGTGCGGCACAGTTGGTGAAGAGTCTGACAGAAGGCCGCTGGGGAAAAGTCGATCACTAGGTGGCCTTTTCTATCATAAAACACTGTCACCATAACTTTTTTGGCACACGGAATTCCTTTGGCGCGTTGTAGGCTTTCTTAGGAACTGTGGAGGATTCCGTTCCTCTGTCTGCTGCTTCATTTCTATTATGTGGAACCCAATTCTCCTTCTATTACGTGAAACCTAGGTGGCGTCATTAGAAACAATGTGATTCAAAAATTTCTAGCCTTCCTTATCCTACCGAACGAGAAAAGTCAGTGCCGATCACATTCCTTGCTTTTTTTGCGCACACTTCTCCACAGCCCAGATCACCACTGACAATTTGGTAAAGGCCATGAAAATTCAGAAAAACGCAAGGTCATCCTCTTGAATTTTTCCCTCGCCAGAAGAAAAATCAACATACAATTTGAAAACAATGTGCTCACTCATAATAAAACACCGAACTATCTGGGGGTAACCCTTGATAGAACTCTGCCGTTCATAGACCACCTAACAAAAACAGCCGAAAATTTGAAAACAAGAAGCCATGTGGTACAATTTCCGGGGCATCCACCCTACGTTCTTCTGATCTGGGTCATGTCTTCTCATCCACTGAATATTGCGCCCCAGTTTGGGCAAACAATCCATAGGCACAAAAGGTCAAACCAAATAACAGCATAGAAGTGATTGCTTGGGTTATTAACACCTTACAGAATGGCTACCTCAGTTCCATCCCCTCAAATACGTCGCATAATTACATGCTCACACCAATTAGTACCAAAAAAATCATGAATAACAAAAATGTACCAGTGCCATCAAGATATCGATGATGCAAAATATAACCAACTCTCGACGATCAAAAACAGTAACAGCCGGTATGGAAGGTAAGTTCACCATTATCCATACATGAATTCAAGAACGGACTGGGTAACAAAAGAATGATATGCCGTGCATCACCCAAAAACCACCAAGACCAGACCTGCTACGCAAAACACTGCCAACACTTAACGGAACTAGCACCAACACGGCAGATGCTCATATTTTTTAAGTAGCCATCTGACTTTGTGATTTGCGAAGAACCATCACACACGTCACAGTCCAACGCCCGACAGGATCATATGACGCTATACCAGAAGACTTCCTGCTGATGACTGCAAAGGCGTCAGAGTATGTAAATGCTATTGATGTCTGTAAGATTTTACATTATGAACATTATACTCCACACACTATGTATTTTTTTTCCAATATGTCAAAGAGTCACACGATAAATAAATAAATTTTTCTCAATACTTGATTTGAGTTTATCACTCACGACTGAAGATCGGTCTGATTGTCCTTCTTCACCGATATCCGTTTCTTCCGCCATTAAACGTTATGCACCATTTTCGAACTGAAACTTCATTCGTCACAATTCCCTAAACTTCGGTTATCTGGCTGTAAATTTCTGTAGGGTCCACTTTTTTTGTAATCGGAAATAGTATTAATTACGAACGTCACACCTGGGGCAGAATCGCCAGAAATGAACAGTAAATGACCGTTCCTGGTCTGTTAGCAGCGTACTGGTATCAACGGTTAGGAAGGTCCATGGGATGGCGCCTGGGATAGGGGTGGGGTGTGAAATACACGTCTCGGCAGATCAAAAGGTTCTTTACTTTTAGAGTGACTCTCGCACTTATCACAGCTCCTGTAGCAGCCCTGTGGAACAACACACAAGTGGGATGACGTGATTTAATGCAGGTACTGCCGCCTAACCAGTTTATGACCCGCACATAGTAAAGTGGCAGATGGCGATGAAAGAAAGACCTCGTGGCAATGTTCATGTGCCTTTAATTATTTCGCTGGCTACTTCTTCCTCATTTCATTGCCACTTATGATAACAGCACTGGTATTTATTCTCAAACTTAATAGCAATAAACACAGGGGCGTTGTTGCAAATTGGAAATTTGTGGTAAGGCCTTATGGGACCAAACTGCTGAGGTCATCGGTCCTTAAGACCGGTCCCTAAACTAACATACGCTATGAACAACACACACACCCATTCCCGAGGGAGGATTCGCCCCTCCTCCGACGGCGGGGGGGTGGGGGTGGGGGGGGGGGGGAGCCGCACGGACCGTGACAAGGCGCCCTAGGCCGAGCGGCTACCCCGCGCGGCTGGCGTTGTTGCATTCGCAAATAATGGTACAACAGTTTTGGAGATGTATGCTTGTATTCTGAAACCACACGAACAACTTTGCAGTGAAATAGTGTTGTGATATTCAGTTCGAAGAATGGTTCGAAGCAGCTCTCCATGCTTGTGCATTCCGTGCCAGGTTCTTCGACTCTGCATAAATACTGCAGTCTACATCCATTTGAAATGCTTCGGGTACTGAAGCCCTGGTGTCCAAGTTTTACACCACCCACTTTTCTCCTTTAGCAAATGCACTGTCCCTTCATGTCACAGGATTTTTTTCTGTCAATCGATCCATTTTGTTAGTCAGGTTGTGCCATAAATTCCATTCAGGACCTCTTCATTCATTATTCCATCGGTCCATCTAATCTTCAACTTTCTTCTGTGGCATCGCATTTCGAAGGTTCCTATAATCTTTTTTGTGTACAGCGCTTATCGTAATAGCAGGACTAGATAATTCTACGTTACCATAATTCTCAAGAGAACTGAAGTGTTGTTAGCGCGTAGCGGTTGAAGAAAAAAATGTTTGAATCTGTGTTCCTCGGTTGCTGACGATAGTTTTAATTCCAGGGCAGACAGCTTGGGGCACGGATATACAGAGAGGTCCATTATACGCAGTCTGACAGTATCCTGTCTGGAAAAATCGCTTTAGACCTTAAAATGTAAACAGTAAAAAATGTTACCCAGAATTTCGTTTACTTCTTGTGCTAGTTATGTCCCATGTAAAGGGGGTGAGTTTGTGTCGAGCCAGCAGTGTGACCGGTTGTAAGCTGCGTTGGAGTACCACCGACTATTTCTTCAGTTGCACAAATAGCCGCAATGCGTTGCACGTATCAGAAGGCTGCTCGTCAACCTCACAACACCAGGGCACAGTTGAAATCAACACCACCGTTCGTTTAGTATGTAGAATTTGGTTCTTCCTTTCGTTTTAACGACGTTGTTGTCCCAGCTGTTTAAAGATTTTTCTGTCTGGTGATTGTTTCAGTTGTTGCTGACATGTTTGCCTCCTATAATCAGTAAAAATTTCAGCTGGCATTAGATCTTACATATACCTGTAGAATAGGTGGAGTACGTGGAGTATTCTAATTGATTTTACCAAAATCCTCTAGTTGAGAAATGTTAGCATAACTTCAGATCTTCATTTTACTGTTACGCTTTTAAAATATTTTCGGGAGATGTTAAACAGTAACAACTTATTTAAGAGTTGCAATTTACATTTGTGCTCTTTTATAAAAGTTATAATTGTTAAATGAGAAGAATGTACATTACGTACATTTTTAAAAGGTTGTTTTTAAGATCAGAAGTTGTTGATTACAAATTATTACATTTGTGGTAAGAGAAAGGTTAGTATTATCTGGTTAAAGCTCTGATTCTTCAATAAAAAAAAAGGACTGGACATGAGAAAACAGTCATTGGTAATTGTAACTGCTTATAAGCAACTTCTACTTATTGTCGTAACAAGTCACAAATAGTATCTATGCGTAGATTTTTGTTAAGCTGGCCAGGTTGCATAAAAGGTCATACAGCAGGTGAAAAATAACTTTACTAATGTAAGCCGCGTTTCGGAACTATTTCCATCTTCAGAAATCTAAAACAGAAATACAAGAAACAAACTGGTATGCAAAAATACATAATAACTTTTGAGACAGTAACAGCTAAGCGGCGTAAAAAAAAGAACCAGTCTATTCCTTCCTATCCAAGTGCAAGGCTAGCACAAGCGTCATGAGTTGTGCACGTAACGTAAGATGACAGACTACTGAGCGACTTCCTACAAAGCCGAGACTAGATGGCAGCAGGGTAAATATTGTGGCACTGTGTCATATATACTGTGATTATAAATTACATACAACGACAAAATGAAAAGTGGTATCACTACATATGGTAATACAGTGTAATGAGCTATTTTAATAACATAATAAATTAGATATAGATCACATGATCCAAGTACGAGGCGCTATGCTTCCAAAGACATAGGTTGGTCATTGACCACTAATCGTAAACGTATTGTTCCACCCGTTCACGGACCGCGCGCGCGGAACTTCTCTCTGCCATGGAAGTTACCCGACCCATGGAAGTTACCCGACTCCATGCGCAAACAATCGCTGTATTCAAAAGTGTGACTATCGATACACGTGGGCATACAGTGTCTACGTACTGCTTGCACTCTGAGCACATTGTTGCGTCCAGAGGCGCACGTCTACGGCCTCACTTGAGGTTTGGAGTGTTCCTAGTTGTTATGTTAGTCATGAACAACTGAAAACAAAATCTAAGTACATCTTCGTTTGTCACCTTTAGAAAAAAGAACATGCCACCACAGATATTAGATGGCAGATTCTAGATTGCTGAAAAGGGTCTCGCCACCACAAAATTGTGTTTAACGATTTTGCTCACGTAAATCGCCTGCCTCAATCCAATATCAGTGTTCTCTAGACGTTAAATACCACGCACTCCCCACCATCACTTGGGGCAGTAGTGACTCAGGACATCATTGTTAGAGCATCATACAACCTATTCGTCGCAATGACGAGATGACTCAGAATTCACTTGATATTTTACACACCGTTAAATTAGGCTGATGGTCAATTTTCTGTGTTGTTCAGTGCACCACAGTAGAAAAGTGAGTCCCTCACACATAAAGCGCCGGTCTTCCTTGGCACTGCAAATCACATTTTAATGCGTTGATTGAATCAGCTTGACTTTAGAACAAAAGTTGTGAAAACAAAGAAAGTTGACCACAAAGTTGTCAAATTAAAAATTAAATACACTGTTTTTGTTATGTGTATCAGACGATAAAATTTGATCTCTGAAACTTCAATCAGGAACAATGTCTTCTGTAAGCAACATGTTTCAAAAGCACTCCACGCTTTCTTATTGATGTTTTAATCAATTCAAATACCTTCAATTGCAATAGTTCAACTGTTTCCAAGGGCTTCTATTAAAATAGACGCCAACAGCTGATGCAATAGTTTCTTATCAGGCATAGTCGGGCGTGGAATATTGGCAAACCGCGTGCAGGTGCAAACTCTTACGACTTTCGTGGAGGCAAGAGCGGTGAAGAAACGAAGTGCAGTTTAGAATTGAACAAAACTCAGAACTATTGAAAAACTTTATTTATGAATCACCAAAGTTAATTTGCTTTCAAATTATGATAATTACCTACTGCCTACAATGTATATACGTAATTGATCACCTGTAGTTTGTATGAATGATATTTGAACGTATTATATGCAGGTACTCCAATATATGTTTAATACTTTCTACATTCACATTTTTAGTAGTTTTTACATTGCCTGGTAACAAGAAAAGACACGTCGGGCAATGAAGGTGAAATGCCAGTGAAAGCGCCAGATGATATTTTACAGTTCCGTGAAGAATAAAGGCTAAATAGTTAGGAGATTCCAGCAAAAGCTGCTCTGTGAGCATTTGCCACTACTCAATGTCCATTACACGTTCTGCCTTTCTTCAAACTGATGCTGGACTGATACGGTTACCTGGTGGTGCAGAATGATGTGAGTTCAGTTTGTTTCCTTGGGCGGGAGCGATTTGTACGCGAAAACCCCTTTTTCCCACACAAATCGTAATCCTTTGTGGAAGTTAAAGAATGGCAAAACTAGGATCGATTACATTAGTTGAGCCACCCAGTACCAGTGCCATACAGCTCCCCATCCTGTTTACATGCAGCCCGTCTGCGGTGTAAGATACTGAGCTCGTATTTGCTAAGATGCACATTTGTGTGCTGTAAATCTCAACATGAATGAAAACCATCGGGGACATGAAACTAATCAGGTCATATACGTTGGACAGGAAGAAGCTACCACTGGTGACGAACATATAAACAATGTTCTCATTGAAAGTTGCGCCGACTACCTGCTCCCTGCTGTTCGACGTCAAGTTCTACGGAATCCCCCCTTAGATATGCATATTGCATTGGTTCTACAGCTTTTCGCTCTTTTATGAAGAATACTGTGACCCAATACGAAAAACACATTCTGTATTGTCACCTTGGAAATATATTTTATTGTTATTACCTGACTTACTTTATGATAAACACTCTGCCTCTTTTAAGGTATATCTTGCTTAGTTTACAATTTTGTAAAATTTCTTTTATTGGCAGTACTGACAGTGATATGCACAATTATAATTATTACCAGAATTGCTTTCATGTTTTGAATTTCCAAATAGAGGATGCGCATGTAGGACTAGAAGCTGGAGAAAAAGCTACATACAGCTTGTCACCTATGAACATGCATAGCTCAAGTGTTTTAAATGGTATACCATGGGCCACATTTTATTTTATATTTATTTCAAAGTTCCCTTTGTCAGTTACAAGAGATAAGGCTTTTTTCTTTTAGTTTTTTAGTTTTCACCTTTTTAATTTCTATGTTTCCAAACTAGTTACTGAATATATGGTCACAAGTAAAAATTTTATGATTGCCCCGACAGAAAATAAAATAAATTCTGATCGTTTCCAATTGTAATATTTTTTTCATTAGCGTTGCTATCCAATGTTCTTCAACAGTAGTTAATGTAAAATAAGCCACCTCACCAGAGCACTCGGATCTGCAGTTTGACAGGCAAGTCATGGAGTTCCGTCAGGGTGATTACTGCACATTTTCTGGACCTTTTCCGACCGCCAACTGCACTGGGTGCTGGTTACGTGATACGTCTTGGCTACTTCTGTAAAGTTTAGAAACGAATTGTGACTAGCGCTAATTGATTCACACTAACAGTTACGAACAGACTTCTGTGGCCGAGCGGTTCTAGGCGCTTCAGTCCGGAGCCGCGCTGCTGCTACGGTCGCAGGTTCGAGTCCTGCCTCGGGCATGGATGCGTGTGATATCCTTAGGTTAGTTAGGTTTAAGTTGTTCTAAGTCTAGGGGACAGATGACGTCAGATGTTAAGTCCCATAGTACTTAGAGGCATTTGAACCGTTTGGACACGAAAATTACTTCAACATCACTTTATATTGGTACCTGTAAATTGCGATACTATCAGCTCATTCTTCTACTCAGCTGCTGTTTCATTTAAAGCACTTATGTAACATTACGCAAAACACAATCAGCTATCTATTCAGTGTGTAACTGAATTCCCTTTACACACTTTAAAGATGTGTAGTGGGGACGAAGACAGTTCAGTTTAGCATAGGAACTCCTCTACGGAAACGTACCGTCTTCCCGCTAGACGCAAAATACCACAACGCACGTCGCTTTCTGACTCCTGTTGTGTTGTCCGCGTTCATTTACGAGTAGGACTCGATGTCTCGACCACCGACGTCATACCATGATCCAGGGTACACACGATCACCAGTCGCTGGTCCTCCAGCATCCGCCGTAGCCACAACCCGCGTCAGTCGGTCTTCTTCGGATGTCACAGGGGTCTTATAAATCAGGGATTTCATGACAAAAATGACTCTGAGCACTATGGGACTTAACATCTGTGGTCATCGGTCCCCTAGAACTTAGAACTACTTAAACCTAACTAACCTAAGGACATCACACAACACCCAGTCAACACGAGGCAGAGAAAATCCGTGACCCCATCGGGAATCGAACCCGGGAACCCGGGATTTCATGACACCCCACTGTTAGTAGCGTAACAGGACCAACTCGGGAGAACGTCCAGATCAAGCAACAGGGCCACGATGATCTATCCACTGTTGTCCAAGTCGCTTGACCATGTGATTTTGCACCGCGCGTGAAAAATGAGGTGATTTGCCATCGTACAGGGAGAATATGTTCTGGCACACATGCAGCGGCACATCTTCCGAGAGCCCAGGCAGTTGGTCGTCGAGGAATGGCAGGAATTGAGGTGCCAGAAGGTATGGCCTAGTCACACGTCCATCCAGGTGCCCTACCCAAATGTCAGTGCGTATCGTTCCTGAAACACATCGGGCTTCATTCGTGGAAACGATCCGCCGCGGGGAGTCGGGCTCGTCCATAGAACGCTGCAAGAACCACCTGTAGAAGTGGGCTGTACCGAGCGAGGTGGCACAGTGGCTAGAACACTGGACTCGTATTCGGGAGGACGACGGTTTGATCCCTCCGGCCATCCTGATTCAGGTTTTCTGTGATTTCCCTAAATCGCTTCAGGCATATGCCGGGATGGTTCCTTTGAAAGACACGGCCGACTTCCTTCCCCATCCTTGCCTAAGCCGATGAGATCTATGACCTCGCAGTTTGGTCTTCTCCCCCATAGCAACCCAACCCAATCCAAGTGGGATGTGACGCAACATCCTGTTGCTTCTACCCTTCTCGGGGTAGTACGGGTGTAGCTGCTGCTGATGCACAACGCGCCAGACAGTGTTTGGTGAGCCACATTCAGTGCACCTGCTATGTTTTGGTACTCGTCGTCGCGAACTTTTCCACTGTGCGGAGTTCATCTTCTTCAGACTCTGATGTGCGGCGCCGACGTGGAGCACCACAGTCGTTCCTGTTGGTGGTGTACGTACCCATATCCAAAGCCCTCTGGTACACCGTAGCAAAGAGGGAGTGCGGTGGTGTCTGGCTGTGCCGAAAAAGCTCCTCTTACAACTGACGACCAGCCCTCCAATTGCACCGAGCTTTGCCGTCAAATAACATTGTGTCGACACATTCATCAAACATGGTCTACGGCAACTAAAACCGAGATGAACGTACAACTTGCATACTTTACTGCAGTGAATGATCGCTACTGCACCGCAATACAGTGTGAACAAAGACCACGGGCAAAACAGAAGTGAAGGCCGGAGAGGCCGTGCGGTTCTAGGCGCTACAGTCTGGAACCGCGCGACCGCTACGGTCGCAGGTTCGAATCCTGCCTCGGGCATGGATGTGTGTGATGTCCTTAGGTTAGTTAGGTTTAATTAGTTCTAAGGTCTAGGCAACTGATGACCTCAGAAATTAGTGCTCAGAACCATTTGACCCATTTGAACCAAAACAGGGGTGCAAATCTCTCTCGACTTATCGCAAACTCAACTGAATGTTATCTAATCAACCAGTAGTGGGGATGCCACATCAGATGATCTATGAATAACGTACGTAATACCCCATTCACTGGCGTGGAAAATGCAGCAGTTTTGAACAATGCTGAAGTGTTTTGCGTGTAGCGGGAAACGGTACGGTCCTGGACATTAGTTTCTGTCCTGACTTAAATCACATTATTGGCCCTCGCCATCTGCAAATGGAATTTAGTTACAACCTGAATAGCAACCACAACACAACATATCTAATATAAAAAATAGGTTAATGCCGAATTTACATCTTTAAGTCCAAATAGTGTCACAAATTGTAGGAGCGTCTAACAAAGTAAACTTTCATTTCGTTTTTAAATACTTACGGATTCTTCAGTTTGCTTTCTGATGTCCAACGGCAACATTATTTTCACTACAGCACGAAAAACGTAGCGAACCATAAGAAGGGATGCACACTCTACATGAAAATTAATTTTACTACTAGCGATTCTGATTGTAGTGTTGACCTTAAATTCACTTTTGTTGTTAGTCAAACAATTCCATCATGGAGTATATGTTTTAAGTAAAGAAAACTGCACAAGTTACTCATTTTTTATGCTTAGCACAACGGGTCTCATATTACTGACTGCGCGGCCCCTCCCATCGGAGGTTCGAGTCCTACCTCGGGCATGGGTGTATGTCTTGTTCTTCGCATAAGTTAGTTTAAAGTATTGTGTAAGTCTCGGGACCGATGACCTCAACAGTTTGCTCCCTTAAAAATACACACACATTCGAACATTTGAACAACGGGTCTCGAGAATTTATCCTCGCTTTCAAGAGCATTTGTACACTTGTTTACATGAATATGTTTGGTAATGTTTGTTTTTCTGGTTCTCTCGCGTCTTCTTGAAGTCAGACTGCAATCGGAAAATAGGGCAAAATTAATCTTAGAGTTTTTTAAACACTAATGTTAGAAATTGTACTTTTATTTGGCTATTTACAGGTATTGCGCGTTCGGCATTATACAGGAAATCATACTGTTTGTTTACAAAACATGCTACAAAGACGTTACGATACTACAGCTTCACAAAGAGTTTGTATACAGAGCTGTTACAGCGCTACTGGATTACATTATGTATAAATATAACGTCTTAAATTATGAAACGTATTTTTACCACTAATAACGAAGAGTACATATTTATGAAAATTGTTTCATTTAACATACTCAGGAGAATCATTTGAAGACATTTTCATAAAAATGTACACGAAATATCTTAGGAACAGTGTGAGTGATGATTTTCATGTGGGTGATATTCCGCATAATGGAGAAGCACAAAACATGTAAGTTGTCAAACAAAAGTACCATTTCTAATATTACCGTTCAAAAACATTCAAAAGTTAAATCTTACCGATTGAAGTCTAACTCCAAAAATACGCAAGAGATGCAGTAAACCACACATGAAAACATCATCAGACATGTTCATGTAAACAAATGCACAAATTCTCTTGAAAGTGACAATAAATTCTTAATACGCATTGTACTAAGCATTAAAAAAATTAGTAACTTGTGTAGTTTCCATTATTTAAATTATGAATGACATACTCGCAGGCTTTCCTGAATCATCTAATATGATGAACGAAGTTAAGTTATAGAGCATATGTATTGGAATGTAAATGTAAGAATGCTTAGGTCCCTGAAGAGACTTCTGGAAGATCATTCCGTGATCAACTTCACACAATATTCGTATTGCACGCTTCTGTGGAATGTACGATTTTGCCACGTTACCTGCAACACCCCAAAGATCATGTCACAGAACAGTGTTAGAGGGAAAGTATTCCTCAAAGAAATTTTGATACGCGGTGAGTCACTGGCTATTGCCACCAAGAATCACTCCGAAAGAGTTATAGAAGCTGAAACGTTTGTGGGACAAATGTTACATGGGAGAATGGGGGCATTAACATGACTTTCGTTTTTAGTTTCTATGTGAGACCGCTTCAGAGATATGAAGATCAACTTCGGTTTTTTAATAGGATGCTGTAGTTTGGTACTTATTTTCTGATACTGGCTATATAAACGAATCCAATGATGTGTAACAGTAAGGTATTTGAAGGTCAACGAAGGTCACAAAGGTGGCATGAACGTCCATTTACAGAAGGTGTTCGAAGTGATGTCCATTGGTATCAATGTAGTGCTGCAATCTTCTTTTCATGGATTGAGTGGCATTGCTTACCACGTCAGCACTTATCGAAGCACATGCTCTGACAGTTCTCTCTCGCATATCTTCAGCTGTAGTTAGAGCGTTTATAAACAATGTCTTTTACGAATCCCAACAAGAAAAAATCCAGAGGCATCAAGGATAATGAGCTGGCCACGACACATATCCTCTGCATCCAATACAACGACGGGGGGACGAAGCTGATTCCTGCACGTGGTGACCCTGCATAGGTATCTGAAATAAGTAATGAACTGAACATTCGCATTCCAGAAGCACTTATGAGTTCAAACAAGATACGTTTAAATAAACCGTTCTTTTTAGAACCTGTTCTGACCGTTATTTGAGTAAGTACTGAAGGCATGTCACAACCTAAGCAACAGCTGCTTCAAGAACTGTGCCGTGAACAGAAGAGTGATGTACTGTGGATACAAGAAACTCACAGAGATACCCAGCAAAGACGACCGGAAACAACTGGTTTGCAGCTAGCTGCAGAAATACCTCAAGCTAAATATGAAAGTGCTATTTTCGTCAAGCCTGAAATCCAAGTCTTGAGTGCCTATTGTACACATGACAATAACATCGAGATCATCACCTTGGAACTCAGCAACTGTGTGATCACGTCAGTGTACAAGCCTCCTTCCGAAAAGTTCTCCTTTGTTGATCCTAAAAACTTTGATTCGCGGAAGATATCTGTGGTAATAGTGAAACGTCCCATTAGAAAAAATATACAAGACTGTGCTTAAACTGACACACAATATTTTTTAGCGCAACGCAATCTGACTTTCAATAATCCCTACAAAAAATGGCCCTGACTAACATTAACCTATACCTTTCACAAATCAGTTACCTTACAAAAATCTTCGTTACTCAAGCTACTGGAATACAGCGAGCGCCACTACTGCCAGCTAAATAAAAGATTCGAACTACTGAAGGCACTAACTACTGATAGGCATAGTTAGCAAATGAAAGATTTTGATAGAGAACAAACAATGTATTTACCTTACTAGTGTTCAAAAGTCATAATGTATATAGCCGTTCATGACATCCAGTCTTACAAATTTCAAAACTCCGCCATTTCTCTCCCCACATCCACCACTGCTGGCGGCTCACCTCCAACTGCGCAACGCTACGCGCTGTTAACATCCAGCTGCCCAACACTACAATGGCAGACAACAATACAAACGAGCCACAGACTGCACACAGCACAGTCAGTGATTTTCAAACAGAGCGCTACGTGGCGTTACCAATATAAGAAACCTAAACAGCCTACTTACAGTAGGGAATTTTAATAGCCACAGCCATGCGTGATGGTACACTCGAGAAGATGAAAATGGTGAAGCCGTTATATCATGGGCTGAATCTAATTCCCTCTCCCTCATTCATGATAGTAAACTACCTCCATTCTTAGACAGTGGAAGGTGGCAACAAGAGTACAACCCTGACCTCTTATTTGTGAGTGAAAATGCAGTGCAACAGTGCCACAAATCAGTGTGTCGTCCCATACCTAACACAAAACATAGACCAATAATGTGCCGACTTCTTCCCATCATAAGACCCGAGAAATTGGTTTTAGACGAAGGTATAATTTCAAGAAGGCAGATTGGCGAAATTTTCTAAAATGCTGGACGATAAAGGTCATACAATTAAGCCTGTGCCTGAAGAGTATGAACACTTTGTGAGCTTGTTAAATTCTGCTCGCGAGCATGTATGCCGAGAGGCTGCAAGACAAACTACGTGCAGTGCGTAACTTCAGAAGCAGCTACATTGCTCGAGGAGTATCATACTCAATATAATGAAAACCCATTCAGTGAGGAAACTTCACAAATAGCTAGATCTGTCCTCTCCTCAATCTTCGAGGCAAAGGGAGCACAGTGGAAGAAACTGATGGAAGACTGTTATATGAGTAGAAGAAGCCACGAGGCATGGAGGCTTCTAAAACGCTTGAATTATGACACTTCAAAGGCGAATACGCATGCGGCGAATATTCGAGCTGATCAAATTGCACGCCAGCTCATACAAAATGGGAAACCACCTTATTCAACCAGGCCAGGTAAGAAGACATGTGAGAGACGACCTGACCAAGAAACCAATACTCTGCTTCAACAATTTAGCCAGACTGAGGTGGAGTTCGCTCTGAGTAAGTGCAAAATGAGAAAGTGGCAAGCCTTGATAATATAAGAGTTGAGCAGATAAAGAGCTTTGGGCCGATAACAAAAGCATGGCTCAGAGACCTAATGAACAACTGTGTCCAATCCTGCAAGATTTCTAAACTCTGGAGGAAACCCAAAGTTATAGCTATCCGCAAGCCAGGCAAGGACCAAATGATCCTAAAAGCTACCGCCCTATATCTCTCCCATGTAATCTGTATAAACTTCTTGAAAGACTCATCCTACACCGACTAACGGAGAAGCTAGAGACAATATACATTCCACAGCAGGCTGGATTCAGACAGGGAAAGAGCTGCACATCTCAAGTGTTGAAACTAACACAGCACATCGAAGATGGTTTTCAAAGGGAAGAGATCACATGAGCTGTATTTATAGATCTAACAGCAGCTTATGACACAGTTAATCACAGAAGACATCTTATGAAGCTGTACAATGCCACTAGAGACTACCAGCTAACCTGTTTCATAAGGAACCTCCTTGAAAATAGAAGATTTTTTGTTGAATTCCAGGGCAAGAGGAGCAGACTGAGATCACAGAAAAACGGATTATCCCAAGGGAAGTGTGCTTGCTCCAACTTTTTTTTAACATCTACACAAATGATCAACCACTACCTGAAGGAACACAGAGATTCATCTATGCAGATGATCATGCTATCACCGCCCAAGCCCGCTGGTTTGAAACTGTTGAAGAGAATCTGTCCAAAGCATTGAGAGAACAGTCATCTTTCTACAGGGAAAACCAGTTGAGACCAAGTCCTGGAAAAACACAGACTTCCGCGCTTTCCATCTTAAAAACCGGCAGGCAGCTAGAGCCCTAAAAATCACCTGCGAAGAAACATCACTAGAACACTCTACGTATCCCACATACCTAGAGGTCACCCTTGACCGCGCAATAGCATTTGCTAAATATCAAACAAAAAGTGACAGCCAGGAACAATATCATCTGAAAACTAACACGCAAAACGTGCGGAGCACACGCCAACACTGTGAGAACCTTTTCCCTTGCACTGTGTTACTCTGCCGGAGAATACGCAAGGCCAGTGTGGTTCAATTCTTGCCATGTTGAAACAGTAGATGTCGCTCTTAATTATACTTGTCGTATCATCACCGGGTGCCTGAAACCTACTCCTCTGGATAAACTGTACAGCCTCGCAGGAATTGCAGCCCCCGACATCTGCCGAGAGGTAGCAGCAAAAAGTGAGAAGAAAAAATCAGAAACTTCTGAAGCTCATCCCCTATATAGTTATCAACCAGCAAACCCACAACTAAAATCTAGGAAAAGCTTTCTCAGATCTACCGAGGTTATAGTTAGGGCACCACAGAAATGCCGAATCGAACTATGGCGTGCAAGGCTTACCAGTACTGTGGGATGGATTACACCAAGCGGGGAGTACCACTCGGCTACACAGAGAATTGGAGTATTTGGAAATCCCTTAACAGACTACGCTCGGGTGTCACGAAGTGTAAGAGCAATTTGACTAAATGGGGTTTCCTGGAGGAGCCGGCACTCTGTGAGTGTGGAGCAACGCAGACGACCCTCCACCTGCTCCAGTGTACCCAGTGTCCAGCAAC
Source organism: Schistocerca gregaria (assembly GCF_023897955.1). NCBI lineage: Eukaryota > Metazoa > Arthropoda > Insecta > Orthoptera > Acrididae > Schistocerca > Schistocerca gregaria. The sequence continues at coordinate 795,889,482 of NC_064921.1, read as the reverse complement.
ATGCACAACAGAAGACCTGCTACATGCAACGCCAAATGCAATAGAGGTCGCTAACTTCTGGGCAGCAAAAATGTAAATAACTGTCTTGTAAATATATATATACACGACATGTAAATATTGTACATTATCTTATACATCGTAAACTCTTCTGACACGAATAAATAAGATAAATAAATAAATACAACGATTTGAGAATTGTCTCTGCACTTCATTTCTAGCCATCAGCGAAAATTGTGCCGGGCACCCATCTTGTTGATACCACATTCTGTTCCTTGTTCTTGAAGATATTTCTTCCAGTAACAAATCTAATGTTTCTTGCACGAATGTGATGAACTTCCTATCATTAAGATTTCCTTCGATGAAACAGGGGCCTATAATTTTGTCCTCCAGAATCCCACACCACACATTCACCGACCAAGGTTTTTGGTGTGCAACTTTCTGCAGCCAACACAAATTTTCAATTGTACAATAATGCGTGTTATGCAAATTAACATTTCCATGGTTCGTGAATGTATCCTCGCCAGTAAATGAAGTCCAATTCATAAATGTGTCATCCCGATGAATCTGAAGTTGAGCCCATCTGCAGAATTCAATGCGCATACAATCCGTACCAGTTAATCCTCGGTGGAGACTGATATGGTAAGGATGATATTTCTGTGGCTTGGTTCTAAAAGATACAATGTCAGTATTTGTCAAAACTGGTTTTATTGGTGTACGCCATATAGTTCCACGTGCTCTACATAATGTTGAAACTGCCAGTGTCTAAGCCAATTAGGATGAGAGATACTGACGTTTCAAGATGTAAGCCCCAAAGTGTTTTATCAAGTTTCCAATCGGCATAAAAGGACCAATCTTGACGACATTGGCCCTCCCTCTTATTTTACATTTGCTGAAAGAAGGGCCAATGTCGACATTGGCCTGACAGATGGTTTCGACAATTGAAACAGTGCTGTGACATTGGACTTAAATCTGGCGGGAATAGACAATAATAAGAGTTGTTCCTTGAACATTTCCCCTAACCATTCGGCGCATTGTTAGTGAGGACTTAAGACAGTCTTGGTGGGCACAAACATCATGTTTCACAGAGGCGACAAGGAAGAGCTTGAAAAACAAGCTGCACCTGAAATATCACCACTAAAGTCGTCACTTTGCCTTGAAGGTAAGTTTACTGAAATAAACTGGTATCAGGAGCATTTATCCCTAATTTTTCCAACACAAGACCCTAAATTGACAAGTATCTACTTACTGCCAATCTAAAATATTAACTGCCTACTGCATTTATTTCATTTTTATTTTCTTTAAGGTCATCCCAGTACAGAAGGAAATGATTGTTGGTCATTATTGGCAGACGAGATTTCAAGTTACGATGAAGATGTATTTGAAGATTCTGATGAGTATGTTCCAAGTGATGGCGAAAGTAGCGATGAAAGCAATGACGGAGGGAATACAGCGGTACGAAAATCAATTAAAAGATCTCAAAGGATTGAAGAAATTAATCTACTTCAGTAGCAGCCTGGCAATGAAACAACAAAGTTCAGTGGAAGGGGGAGGAAGAAATGTGATGCATAGGATTCATCCAGAAAAAGAAAAAAATATGGGAGGAAAATCGGAAGAAAGAATTGAAAACTGCAGGAAAGGAATATGTGACGTCGAAAGGAAAAGTTATATCTACTAAAGTTCTGAAATCATCGTACAAGTGCAGGAAAAACTGCGGAGGAAAAGTAAATAACGCCGAATGAGAGAAAACGTTTATAGAATATTACAAATTGTCCCCGGAAGCTCAAAATCAGTTCATAGCTAAACATGTGTCTGAGGAAAAGAAACATGTGGAGCGTTTATGAAAGAAACCAGAAGGAATTGCAATCAGGAGAAAATTTTCCAGGAAGTACTTTCTTTATAGTCCTTCTTTACAGGCTAAGAAAGAAGCATGTCAGAATATATTCCTCAGTACATTTTCTTTAACACAAAAGAAGATAAGAATAATTGTGGAGAGAAGACGGGTATCTGAAGGAACAGTGGGCTCTGAAGATGGACGTGGTAAACATTCTGATCATCCGGAAGTTCCATCTGACGACATTAACTTAATAAAGGAACACATTAATATGTTTCCTTCCTACGAAAGCCATTACTCTCGATCTCATTCTTCTACAAATATTTATGTCTGGACTTGAGTATTTCAGCAATGTGTCGGCTCTATAAAGAATTTTTCCAAACCAAAGGTATGAAGCCAAGAAGTGAAGCGTGTTATCGAAGAGATTTTGTGACCTGTTTCAGTCTTAGCTTCCACAAACCGAAGACTGACACTTGTGCAAAAAGTGACACATCTGGTATGTTACTCAAGAATTGTAATGATGATGTGAACCTTGTAACGTTGAAGTCGAACGAGAGTAACATTTGGATTTAGCCCAGGCTGCTTACGATCAGAAAGACAGTGATAAAAAGAAAGCTGAGCAGAATTTCAATGTAATAACCCTGGCCTTTGATTTGCAGAAAAGTCTACCCACTCCTTTTCTACGCTGTGGTGTGTCATTTTACAGAAGACTACTTTGGACCTTCAACCTGACCATCTATGTAAAGAGAAAGAATGTTTTCCAGTATGTTACATTTGGAATGAAACAGTGGCAGGAAGAAGTGGCCGAGAAATAGCTTCTTGTCTATATGCTTATTTTATGAGATTGGCCGACGAAATTTTTGAGGTACACCTGTACAGCGATTCGTGTACCGGACAAAACATAAATATTTTTATTGCCATCATGTTTCTGAGAGTGGTGGAAGAATTCAGGATTCAGGGAAGACGTTTGGAAATCAACCACAACTTTCTTGAAGTTGACATACTCACTTGGAAGCTGATTCAGTGTATGCAGCCATTGAGAAAACAAAGAAAGCAACAACTGTTGAAGTATAACTGCCAAGAGACTGGGCCAAATTAATAAGCGTGGTTCCCCGACAGCCAGCCATAACTGCAATAGAGCTGGAGCAAAAGGACTTCTGCAACTTTAAAGACTTGATAAGAAGTCATTATCTGCACAAGAAAATGAACACAGAAAGGAATCCTATTGTTTGGAACAAGATAAAATGGATGAAGTATCACTCAGGTATGACAGTAATTGTCTCCTACAAACACAGTTACTCCACAAAAGAACCATCCAAGATATAGATCTGAACAGAAAGAAAGCTCGACGCTTGTCTACGCCAAAACTTCCACCTATTTCTGATGCCATCCTACCCAGTTCAGAAAAGAAACTGAAGGACTTAAGGGGTCTCCTTCCATACATCAATGTAAGCAGTCGTCCATTCTACACGCAGTTCATCAATCACCTGAGAGCCAATGCACAGTCAGATGAAAGAGATGAACAGATGTCTTACGAAGGGGAGCATGAGGATGGTGATGGTGATGGAAACGAGTGACATATTTTTTCTCTCCCCTTTTACAGTATCAACCATAGTGTATGAAAATTATTTGTCTGATATTAAGAAATGCTAATAAACAGTTTCCCCTCTGATCACGAGACCAAACAGTGTTTTCATGATTTACGGTGATAAAACGTGATTTTTGGAACATTTAACAGTTGCTATCAGTTATTAAATTCTTGAGGAATGAATAAAGTGATTTCATTAATAAGTACAAGGAAATATTTATCTTAAGATTACCTGTTTCTGGTTATTCAGTGTACCTGACCCTGATGTCCAAAGGGCCGATGTCAAATAATTGAAGAGGGTTCATGATGTTAAAAAGGGCCAGTGTCCTCTTAAGTCCTTTAATTTTGAAGTTGAAAATTCTACAAATGTGTTACTTAAAAATAAGCTTTAATTAAGTTGATTTACTATAATGATAGTAAAAAATAGCCTCAAATGTATTGTTAATTGTTGTTAGACAATGACAGAAAATATTGAGAAGCTTATAACTTAAAACCAAGATTACTGACATTGGCCATTTTACAACCAAGCCACAGATTTATGGAGATGCAGAACACGAACAACACTACTCTGGCTCATGCCAGATTCCCTTACCGAGCGAGGTGGCGCAGTGGTTAGCACACTGGAGTCGCATTCGGGAGGACGACGGTTCAATCCCGTCTCCGGCCATCCTGATTTCCCTAAATCGCTTCAGGCAAATGCCGGGATGTTTCCTTTGAAAGGGCACGGCCGATTTCCTTCCCAATTCTTCCCTAACCCGAGCTTGCGCTCCGTCTCTAATGACCTCGTTGTCGACGGGACGTTAAACCCTAACCACCACCACCACCAGATTCCCTAATGGTTTGACGTGAATTAACAGAATGATCTCAAACCACAGTGGCAACAGTACCAATTTCCGTTTCCTCGTTAGTAACTTTCCTTGGCCGGATATGTTCCCGATGCGTTAAAGGTCCAGTTATTCTCTGTTTATCATAGACATATTTAAATGCACGACGTGTAGGGTGAATACGACGAGGATTTCTTTCGGCTCTAGCTCTCACTGAATTTCTTTGGCATTCTCCGTAAATGAGAAGCATATCGACTTGTTCTTCGAAGGAATACATCATTCACATTCACCTGAGTCGACGACACTAGTCCTACTGTTCCTATTAGTGTTCCCGTCGGATGGTGTTTACATTTCAATGACACGTTAGATGGACACGCCATATTCGGCGAATATTTACTATTTGCTCTATATACGAGAGAGAATTGTCAGAGCATTTTCGATACGTGCTGAAGTGGTAAGGAATACCACTCAATCCATGATAAGAAGATAAAAAAAATTTTGCCCTTGAAAGACCTTACTGTTACACACCATTGGATTCGTATCGATGGCCGCTATCAGAAAATAAGTGGAGGGCTCTAGCATCCCATTAAAAAAAAAAATTAAAAAAAAAAAAAGCCGCACACAAGGTCAACCTTCACATCTCTGAGGCGACCCCACCTTGCAACAAAAAACCAACGGCATATTGTGGCCCCCGTTGTCCCATGCAACGTATGTCCCACAAACTTTTCAGCTACTATCATACTTTCGGAGTTATTCTAGGTGGCAATAGTTAGTGACTCGCCCTATATAGCCAAGATCGTGTTACAAATCTTCTTTTATTGATCAGTTTTGGCAGGTAAGACTGTCATCTTCAGATCTTTAAAACCTTTTTCTTTTTTTTTGCGTTCAATAATCATATAGTGAAAGTATTCTAGCACTCCAGTCCAGGTCAACACAATGAGCGTCAATCCTAAGTGCGAAGCAAGCGAAACCCAGGCTTTTTGTTAACTAATCTTCAAACCTAAATGTTGATTTCCCTTCGTATTCTGTAGTCTCTACTTGGAAAACTCAAGTCGTTTCTTGCAACAAGGTGAAAACCAGTTCCCCAGTTCCGCCACGTACAGCGAACTTCAATAATGATTTTACACGATTTGTTAACTTTAATTTTGAGGGACGTTTGCTGTCGGTAATTTTTCTGATTAGATTTGCGGAACCTTCTGTTCGACTGACGAGACAACTGCTCGTGAGAGAACGGTTTATTAGCTTCGAGAATATCCGCGATAATAATGGGACTCGTAGGCGCGCAGTCGGGACGGCGGCGACGGCAGCGCCGCGCGTGGCCAATCTGTCGCCCGCGGCTCTCCCCAGGTGGCAGCACCGACGCCTGTGTCTGAATGCTCGTAGCCGCGCGCTTTTTGTGTCATTTCCCCGGCTATAATTGATCTCCAGCCGAGTTCCATTTTATATACAGAATTACAAACTTATTGTCACGATTTCTAATTTAATTTAATTCTTTTGTCAAAACGCCGCGCGCCAAGGTCAAAGGGTTCGTTAGTCGTCGTGCAGCATCCCGTTTTCTTATTCACTCTCAAATTAACGCATTTCCTCTGCGGACCCTCGCTAATTCCAGTTCATCCTTTCGTTTAAGAGAAATGATTATGCGTCGGCTTATTCATACGATTCCATTAGACATCCCTAACAAAACTCCTTTTTTTGCTTACGATGTGGCAGATGTGGAACGTTAACGGTTTTTCAGATTTGATCAAAAGTTCATTTCTCACAAGTGACTAATGAACAGTTGTAGCCCACCGCCATGAGAGTTCACTAAATATTGAATTACCAAATTCACAAGTACGTCATTCTTGACAGAGGGACGAAAAACATTGGATTTAAATCAGTAACTGAAAAGAAGCAAAAGAAGTGCAATTCGCAAACGAAATTATTGAACAGACCAATGACAGCAAATTTCTTATTTGTCTGGCATTCACAGATTTTGGAAACTACAGGGCGTCCATTTTTGAATTCCAGTTTCATAATTCTGTATAATGAGAACGACTGCTCAGAATGACTTCAAATTTGAACAGCTTATTATTGTCATAGCAGGAAACGTCATGGGGAAAAAGACGAAAAATTTACCAATTGTAAGCGTTTTAAAGTAAAGGTCGGCTACAAGAAACCGCAGATCGAAGTGCACATTAAAGCAGCCGTACGGTTCAATGTTCATGGTTGCACAAGTGCAACAGTCAGTTTTGGGACTGTTGGTTAGATAAGTCCATCCAACACGACCAAGTAGTATCACATCGGATGGAAAATCGGTTTCTAGTTTTCCAAAAAGCGCATAAAAAGCAAAACGACATCGTTTACTGTCATGAGACTGGCTCAAGACATGTTCAACATGCTTTCACTGTTTTCATTCAGAAGTTTAGATCGAGAAGCCGAATGTTCCACAACAGGTCGGAGTGCCTCGGGGATCGCGTTCAGAATGTGCTGCGCAGTGCGTGACTTGATTTCAGCTGCGTTCGTAGTTGGAGCTGTGAACACAACATCTTTCAGATAACTCCGCAGGCAGAAATCAGAAGGATTAAGATCAGGTGATCTGAACGGCCAGGATGTAGGCAAATGTCGGCTAATAATTATTGCATTTTCGAACTATCTCTGCAGCAGCCGCTTCACTGTCTATGCAATTTGCGGAGTGTGTTCGCCTGAAAATGATCCTATCGACACACTTAAGCTGTTGAAGGATTGGAGTGAGGTTGGTGCGCAAAAGACTTTCATTAGGTTCACCAGTGACGGCATAGGTTACAGAACCCGCAGGACTCATCTCCTCAAAGAAATACGGCTCTATGATGCACGATGCCGCCAACTCACACAAATAATCAGAAGAGGTAGCGGTTGATGTGCGTAGGGATTTTCCGTTGTCCATATTCTGCAATTCTTCGGGTGGAAATGAGATTCGTGTATCCACAGAATGCTCCGTGGCCATTCACTGTACACTTCCATGCGAGAAGAAATTCCAGAGCGCACGTTCATCTTGCTGGCAGGTGAGCAGGAAGCAACTACCGAACGTAGGCGATTTTGTAAGCATAGTAGTGGAGGCTATTTCGTAGGATTTTATGCACCGTGATGCCGGGCATATCCAACGTTCGGGCAATTCCCCGTGCACTGCATGTTTGCACACAACTGCTCGACCCCTCCTGCAGTACCGTGGTCACACCTTCGGATCCACTGCTTTCCTCCCTATGCCACACTGTACTTCAGAAGCACCTATATTTTAAAGTTTTGTAATCATTTTCTCCAGATCATTAGCAGACATCGGACCACTCCCTGTTTTCATGCCCTTGAGTGTCCAGAGCCTCTGCAGAGCTACTGGCGCACAGTCACCGTTCTCGTAATAGCACTTTTTACCAGCAGCGCGCCATCCTTCATGCTGGGCGTCTTCACGGCAAACTGAGGAACAGCTGCGTTCCGCTCGTCTGTCGGTGTGCACATTCTGCATATTCTAACAGCGCCGTCTATTGGTCAGATTTTCGTTTTTTCCCCCTGTAGCGTTTCCCCCTGCGTCAATAATATTCTGTTCAAATTTGACGCCATTCTGAGCAGTGGTTCTCCTTCTACAGCGTTCTGAAACTGGAACTTTAATTATGGACGCCCTGTATTTTGTCTGTACACTCAGAAGTAAGCACGTAAAATGCTGCAGTTACCATCAGAATACATGAGGATCAATGAGAAATTTAGAATCAAGGCAAGCATATTGCATATCTTAAACTGTTCTCAGGAGCCCTTCATAAAGTTTTCAGACGTTTCATCTGTGAAAAGGGAATAGAAGTGTATCTGAATCACCTCTGTTTGCCTCCAGTGCAGATTGATTTCAGCAACGGACGAAGTAAGTAACGCAGACAGTTTGGAAATCTGAAAATGAAATGTAACAATATTAAACTGCGTAACAAAAGAAGCGAAGCACCCAGGAGCCATGATCGGATGTCAGTTTAACTGTGTACACGTACGCACCATCGGCGTACGTAAATGATCAGAGCTGCGGTTGTCTGCTGCAGACCCAACGTCGCCGAGTGCGTCAGCGTAGTTACCAGGCCTGATATGATATGTGAGGGCCGTGGACAGCGTCACACGTTGACTCATCACTTAACGGACTCGAAAATGATGCGTACTCGTCTGAGATAGCATTATCAACACATGACAATGTCTGAAAGGGGCTTTGGAAGGAGCTTATTGTACGTCTCCATTTGACCTGCTGGTCAAATCGTACAGTATCCGGAATTTGTGAGGCATGCGCAAGTGACAGCAACCAGATGAAGCGCAGATATTTTAGGTGTTTATTTATTTATTTTACTGCTCGCCGCTCAGGTTCCGGTCGACCATAGCTGACAATCGGGAGGAAGTTTCGCCATATGGTGCAGCAAGCTCATCGTAGCCCCTTCGGCCACTGAAGATAATACTTGTATTAAACTAATAAGAAACTCTTACAATCTTTTAGAAAAGAAAGAAAGAAATTCGAGAATAGCTAGATGAGAATCTTGTATCTTTTTCATTGTAATATACAAAGTTATCGACTACCCTGCGGCGTTACAGTGGCAGCATTATGTAACTTATATAGTACACAATGTCTAAAGTCAATAACAAGAAATGTCGTTATTTGACATTTAATTAAGACAAACTGTACTAAAAACGTAGCGCTTTTGATAAATCAATCAAACGTTTGGTTGCAGATGACAAGCTACCTGTAGTTATTAACACTCAAGTGGTCCAGAAAATTCAGCAAATGTATAGGTAGTTACAAAAATAAACGATTTGTTGTTTGAACTAAAAATGAACACAATTTTATAATCATTTAACAAAAATGTTCAAATTGCAGGATAAATAAAAACGAAAACCCACTGATGATGGCAAAGTGGTACCGAAACATGTTTGGGTACTGAGATAAACGCTTCGTTGGATAACTGGCGGACCTCACATCCAACAATTTTAACTTCAAACACGGCCAATACAAAGAGCTGCAAATCAAAATGATGGATATTTTGTTTAGTATTTTGAATGTTTTGCTGCTTATCTTGCACTGTAGCACTCTTTTTGAGGTTACAAGATATTGTTCCTCCTTCATTACGCAAAAAAATCTCACACACGCAAACTATCACCGATACCGTTAGCGAAATTCCACAATGTATATGTATTTTTCTGCATACCAAGGAGGTACAACATGGTACCTTGAAATCTCAAAAAGACGAAACAGTACAGTGCAAGAGAATCACAACACACATACAAAAACAGCACACAAAATACGTATGTAAGTATTTGCACTTGACAACAAGTATACATTCTAGAATCGCATAGTGCTAAGCATGCAAAAAAATACCTACTGGGTATACTGTTCCGTTATTTAAATTAGAAACATTTGGGTAACACCAAAAGAGCAAAAGCATGCGTCACACATTTGAAGCCGACATTCGCCATCTGACGTTGCCCAGAAACATTATGTTCACCACATTTATACCTCCGTGGTATGCTCCCCCTACGTCACTCTGATGTGCCTATGCTCAGTTTAGACCGTTCCGAATAACGCTCGACTTCATTTGTATCTCAAATAACACCTGGTGCTTTGATTGTCTGGACCGTTCACTTTGTTGACATACACAAGGTACGATAGTATGCCGTATGCCGCGCTTCTTTCTTCATTGCACACGTTTATGGGCTAACAAAGAACTCGTAGGTACGTTTTTTTTTTTTTTTTTCAATAGTGAACATTGAAAATGTTGTGTATACGAGCCGAAAGCTGAAAATGTAACGAACAATAAGCAGTACCCGCTAGCAAACAAGCCCTTGTTTCGAAGTTTCCCCTTCCTTTGCTGTCGATACAAATACAGTGAAAGTGCAATTACCCCCATTATGGATGCATTCTTTTCAAATGCGTCGTATTACTAGAACAAATCTGCATTCAAGAACAGAAAATCATTCGAAATTGGCTTCCTGATACTACGTCATTCATGTAACCACTGCAATTTTTCGTATTTAAAAGAGCTGTTGCGTGCACACGACGGAAATAATGAACAAGAACAAATCGCAAACAGTAGTCTGTTAATGTCTTATCCTATTGAAAATGGCGGCAGGCTCCGCCCTCACCAGCTTCAAAACAATGTACAGCATAAGTGCCGTCTCGCTCCCTTTTCTACGTTCATGAACAAAGGTGTCAATTTGCGCTACAGGTGGGCAAACAGAGGAACACGCGAAACATGCGTCCGACAAATCCACAGGATTCTGACTTCTGACGTTCCGAACTACTACGAAGCTGCACATGTGCAGTAGAGACAGTTTCATTCGGTTGTGATAGCATTACTCGAACGGACCTCCTGTGCAGACATGAGAGGTGAAAGGAAGCGACGAGTGTGGATGACGACGACGACCAGGAAGTGGACGTTTTCGTACTCGAGAGAGACGCGTTGGGTGGCACTGAGGGATTTCCCGCGGGCGGCAGGATGTGCCGTACTTATCCTGAGCCTGCTCGCCGTGGCACACACAATGAGGATCAGCCCGACGTGGCTTCCCCACACGCTGGCCGCTCCACGCGCTTCCGTTTGTCTGCTCATTTGACCCCAGTGCTTGGCAGACAAGCCCCAGCATGTGCACCGCTAACTGTAGCAGATTTGTCGTGGCATAGGACGACTTGAACGTTTGTCCGAATACTCCAGGAGTAAGTTCCTCAGACCAGTGTTTGAAAACTAATTCGAGGAGTAGTCTCAGCTGTCGAGACAGTGGCAGCTTAAGCTAAAGCCGTTATCTCCGCATCAGTTTCCTCCGCGAGTTACACGGCAACGCGAAGCATGGAGAAACTGTTTGAGAAAGTACACACAAACGTGCAGTGATTAGAGAAGCTCGCAATTCCTCACAAAATACGCGGGAATACTTGTGTGTGGAAAGTAACTGAACTTCACGAAAGCGAACTACGATGTAACAGTTTTCGTCTACAGAAAGAAGCCACAAAGTTGTTGGGAATTTCCACTGTGCTGTTCAAGAAAGGGCTGAGAGACGTTGTACCTAACAACTGTAGAGCTGTATTCACTGTCCTGAAGAAGGTTTTCATGAACGCAAGCAAAGTGCCTCGGAGCGAATTTAGTTACTTTACTTACCTTTGTGTAGCAAATAAAGTGTCTTTAACTTCTGTTTTTTCAATTGCCGTTTGCCTAACTATCCCACGGTCAACTGCCCTGCTAAAGAGTAACTAACGGCGGGGAAAGAGAAAAGTACATCTCTCCAGCTAACCCGGTTAATCACATAATCTTCAATGAAATTAAATATTTCCCGACAAAAATTTAAATTCTTTTGCCTTCAATGGAAAATCGATTTGGTAAATTGCACACAGACGGCCAATATTGAAGAATGGCTCAACAATTTCTTCGCACACATAGAAAATGTCGACTTAAAAGTGATCTTATTGAGCGAACTACTTCGTCATTCGCCTGAAATGAAGTCGAAGGAGGATTAGGAGTATTTAACGTCCCATCGACAATGAGGTCATTAGAGATGGAGCGCAAGCTCGGATTAGGGAAGGATGAGGAAGGAAGTCGAATGTGCCCTTTCAAAAGAACCATTCCGGCATTTGCCTGAAGCGTTTTAGGGAAATATCCGGAAACCTAAATCAGGATAGCCGGACGCGGGTTTGAACCAAGGAAGACAAAAGAAATCTAAATCAGACCGGTATTTGAATACCTGTACTTCCTGTGCCACAATCAGTATGAAATAATAATAATAATAATAACAATGGCCTGAGCTTAGAATTATGTAAATATGTATTAATAAATTTTTCTGTACAATTATTTTTTTATTTAAACATATGCCTTTCATCGCTAAATACAGTAGAAGCAAACGAGTGTAGCACCTACCTCCTTGACAGGATACACTTACGTCGTCGGAGATGGTTCTCTATCGCGTATCTATGACTAAATCTCAGTGAGTCGCAGTTGGAATCGGTGAACCCACACAAATACCTGGGTAGTAAGTAATGCCGGTGGCAGTCTTCGGTTCATTATTATGATAGTGGCAAAATGCCTACAGTCTGGCAATGAGAATGTTTTTAAGAAAATTCTTGCGACCCAACGTAGAGTATGACAGAGGCTATTACTTCCAAATATGGTTGCTTACCTTTCCGTTCATGTATGGACCGTGAAAAGATCGACTACTTAAATGCCTCTCCGTGCTGTTGTTATTTTGACATTATGTTCTCGGACAAGAGGAGTGATATGTAAAGGACTGAATTATACATCGAGATTGTTCACTTGGTAATGGTTCGGTTGAGTATGGACTAACAGTGGATACTGGACGTATGCAATGAAGGTTTGTTTGAATCGAGGCAGATATTCGGAAAAGCTTTAACTAACAGCCGCTTGAAGACAGACGCTACAATGCGAAAGCCTACTTGAAAATTTTCAGGAACCGTTATTAAGTGAAGAATCTCAAAATATTATTCATTCTCTTACATATCGCACCTAGAGTCCGCGAAGATAATATCAAAATAATACCAGCACGGAGAGAAGCATTTAAGGAGCCATTCTTTCCACAGCCCATACATGAATGGAAAGAGAAGCGACTGTAATGGGAAGTGACCTCTGTCATACACTTCTTGGTTGTTTGCAGAGTACGTCTACGTCTTCAGCAACATACATTCTATGGAACGTTGCAAAGCGGTACGAATTGATATGAGCACGTAAGGTCGGTTCTGGAGAAGGAGAATGGCCGTTTTCGGTTTATTGGGAGAGTTGTAGGAAAGTGTACCTTTGGCGGAGGGTACATTGTAACATTGTTGTTACTCCCTTTCCTGTTCCACTTGCAAGTGCAGCGAGGGAAAACTGACTATTTACATAGCTCCATACCAGCAGTAATTTATTTTATCTCGTGTTCGAGTGCTTTACGTGAAACGTACGTTGGCGGTAGTAGGCTCGTTCTGCACTCCGTATCAAATGCTGGTCCTCTAAACTTCCTCAGTTGTGTTTCGTGAAGACAACGCCGTCTTCCCTCCAGGGATTACTTTTTGACTTCACAGAGCATTTTTGTAGTGCACACGTGCTGGTCGCCCCTACTAGTAGCAAATGCATAACCACGCTTCTGAACTGCTTCGACGTTTTCCGACATGGTGGGCATCCCATACACTCTAGCAGTACTCAAGAGCTGGTCGCACTAGTGTTCTACACGCGGCCTCATTTATAGATGAGCTACACTTCACTAGAATTCTCCTCTTAAACCGAAGTCAGCCATTCGACTTCTCTACAGCCTACCTTATGTGCTCGTTTCTTTTCGTATCGCTTTGCAACGTTACGTCCAGACGTTTAAACGACTTGACTGAGTCAAGCTGCACTCATGTTATACCGTAGTGGGTCGTGAGAGAATTTTTGGATTAGAGGTGTAGAACCACAGTTATGCTTTCTACGTAATAGGATAAATATGACAGCTTCGTGTGTTAACGAATGATGCAACAGGTTTACTGTTACTAGTCTCTGTTTATTTATTTCCACAACGCGTTTGAAGGGTTTAAACTACCATCATGAGGTGGATTCCTGTGGAGCAATGCGACATGCATGTGTTGCGTTACGACTTTCGAGTAGCCTGAGGCACTGCCTAGTAGACGAAACCAAAGTGCTATTACAGTGCATGGCACACTGTTTCCTGGACGTCTTTGAAAGGATGAAAAACAATATAATTCCGAAAGCAGCATAGAAATAAAAATACTGCCAGTGGTAAATTTTATCTATAATGGGTGCAGCTGAACTTCGTAGCTGTTCTTTTATAGTGTGTCGAATAATAATCGCTGCCAGTCACAAATGAAGTTGATTTTATTTAATACAAGAGCTGTTTCGGGCTTGTGCCCATCTTCAGGTGGTTTAAAATCATTTAAATGTTTCCACACTCATTGTTGGAGTTCGCAGTTCAAACAAAAGGCAAATAATTTGGAGGTGACTAGATGCACACAATTTAAACGATTGGAAGTGGCTAAGAGACTTATGTTGAAAATCATAGTTCACTAATATTTTCAACACATGTCGCTTTGCCACTTCCAATTGTTTGTGTTTGTCTATTTAGTTATCAACACATTATTTGTTTTTTACTTACATTGTCAACTGCAACATAGTGTGGAAAAATTTAAATGGAAGTAAACCTTTTTAATATGGGCACAAGCCCGAAACAGATGATGTATTAAATAAAATCACCTCCTATTGCGACTGGTAGCAGTTATTTTTCTAGACCCTACTTACAATGGTAATAGTTTCCTATATGTGTCTTGTTACTTCACATACACCATCACACTTTGTGATCGATGAGGTACAAATTAGGCGTCTAGAATATAAGAGGTGTTTACGAAGTGTGATTGTGCATGTGATGTTGTACGACAGGGAAAGAAACCTGTGACCACCGGGAATGTTTTTATTTTTATTTTGCTTTCACAATTACATTTTCGTTCATTGGTTTTTAGTGACCGACAGGAGGTTTGTATTCAATTGTTGTTCAGCTGAGATAATGCAGTGGACACGTGAGGGGCGTTCGTGTTGTGTTGAAGCGTATTTCTCGAATTCCCACTCGATCATTACAGTGCAGCGTGCTTTCCGTTTGCGATTTGCAGTGCCCCCACGTGGACGTGTTCCTGGGCGGCAATCGGTTTTAAATTGGGTAAATGCATTCAGAACAGCAGGAGATGTGTCTTTCGTACGAAGAGGAACTGAAAGAACCGTTACAACACTACAAAATGTCGAACGAATTAGAGCAGCAATACTGCAATGTCCGAAACGCTCAGCTCGGAAACACGGACTTGCTCTTTGCATTACAAGACGTTCTCTCCGCTGAATTCTTCATAATGAACTGCATTTTCACCCGTATAAAGTGTGCGTCGTCCAGCAATTGTCAGTACGAGATTATGTAACACGAAAAACGTCTTGCGAAGACATGCTTGCAACGATACCTCGTGATGCAAACGTGTTCTTTTCTGATGAGGCCAATTTCCACCTCAGTGGATGTGTAAATAAACAAACAGAATATGTGGTATTGTAGGGGCACGGACCCCAGGAAAATTCACCAGAGACCCTTGCACTCGGATCGTGTCACTGTGGGGGTGGGCCACATCACGAGTAGGCATCTTTTTCCAGGAAAATCGTCGTTCTGTAACTGTGAATTCGGAACGTTACTTAACTACACCGCAAGAATTTTGAGGCAATGAAATTACAGGATACCTGGTTTCAACAAGGTGGTGCCACTGCACACACAGCGGACATTTCGATGAGTTTTTTGAGGCAAAAGTTTCCTGGAAGGCTTAACTCTCGGAGGGGGAATTTCAATTGGAAGGCACGATCACCGGACTTCACCGCCTGCGACTTTTTTCTTTGGGGTCAAATGTGTATTGCAACCGTCCCAACATCCTGGAAGACCTACAGAACAATATTAAGATTGAAAGTGTAAAAATACCAGAAAATATGCTTGAAAGAGTGCACGACAATTTCAGAAAGCTACTGCAGCAGTATGTGGGTGATGCAATGTCAAGGGTAACCCCAGCCATGGTCTCCGAGCTGACAGTCCATGTACACTACCGGACATTAAAATTGCTACACCAAGAAGAAATGCAGATGTTAAACGGGTATTCATTGGACAAATATATTATACTAGAACTGACATGTGATTGCATTTTCACGCAATTTGGGTGCATAGATCCTGAGAAATCAGTACCCAGAACAACCAACTCTGGCCGTAATAACGGCCTTGATAAGCCTGGGCATTGAGTCAAACAGAGCTTGGATGGCGTGTACAGGTACAGCTGCCTATGCAGCTTCAACACGATACCACAGTTTACCAAGAGTAGTGACTGGGGTATTGTGACGAGCCAGTTGCTCGGCCACCATTGACCAGACGTTCAAATGGCTCTGATCACTATGGGACTTAACTTCTGAGGACTTAGAACTACTTAAAGCTAACTAACCTAAGGACATCACGCACATCCATGTCCGAGGCAGGATTCGAACCTGCGACCGTAGCGGTCGCGTGGTTCCAGACTGTAGCGCCTAGAACCACTCGGCCACCCGGCCGGCTTGACCAGACATTTTCAATTGGTAAGACACTTGGAGAATATGCTGGCCAGGGCAGCAGACGAACAATTTCTGTATCCAGAAAGGCCCGTACAGGACCTGCAACTTGCACTCGTGTATTATCCTGCTGAAATGTAGGGTTTCGCAGGGATCGAATGAAGGGTAGAGACACGGGTCGTAACACATCTGAAACGTAACGTCCACTCTTCAAAGTGCCGTCAATGCGAACAAGCGGTGACCGAGACGTGTATCCAATGGCACCCCATACCATCACGCCAGGTGATATGCCAGTATGGCGATGACGAATACACACTTCCAATGTGTGTTCACCGCGATGTCGCCAAACACAGATGCGACCATCATGATGCTCTAAACAGAACCTGGATTCATCCGAAAAAATGACGTTTTGCCATTCGTGCACGCAAGTTCGTCGTTGAGTACACAATGGCAGGCGCTCCTGACTGTGATGAAGCGTATAGTGTAACCGCAGCCACGGTCTCCGAGCTGATAGCCCATGCAGCTACAGCTATCGTCGAAGTGTTCGTGCAGATGATTGTTGTCTTGCTAATGTCCCCATCTGTTGACTCAGGAATCGAGACGTGGCTGCACGATCCTTTACAGCCATGCGGATAAGATGCCTGTCATCTTGACTACTAGTGATACGAGGCCGTTGGGATCCAGCACGGCGTTCCGTATTATCCTCCTGTTCCCAGCGATTCCATATACTGCTAACAGTCATTGGATCTCGACCAACGCGAGCAGCAATGTCAGCCAGCCGTAGTGGCCGAGCGGTTCTAGGCGCTTCAGACTGGAACCACGCGACCGCTACGGTCGCAGGTTCGAATCCTGCCTCGGACATGAATGTGTATGATGTCCTTAGGTTAGTTAGGTTTAAGTAGTTCTAATTTCTAGGGGGGCTGATGACCTCAGATGTTAAGTCCCATAGTGCTCAGAGCCATTTGAACCATTTTTGAGTAGGAATGTCGCGATAGGATAAACCACAACGCGATAGGCTACAATCCGACCTTTATCACATTTCTCCTCCTTACACGAGGCATCACAACAACGTTTCACCAGGCAACGCCGGTCAACTGCTGTTTGTGTATGAGAACTCAGTCAGAAACTTTGCTGATGTCAGCACGCGGTCCTCTGGTTTGGAGCCGAGTAGAAGGCTTAAACCAGAGGGTCAGACGATTCTGCGGAGATCTGGGGTGCAGATTTCTCGACGTCCGCTATCGGGTAGAGAAATTTAGGGTCCCCCTGAATAGGACAGGCTCGCACTACGCGCCGGAAGCGGCTACAAGGGTAGCGGAATACGTGTGGAGCGCACTTGTGGGTTTTTTAGGTTAGAGAATTCTCTCCCTAAGCCCGACAAGACGCCTCCTGAGACGCGGCAAGGTAGGAGTAGGCAAAATGCAACAGGGAATAACAATATTAATGTGCTAATAGCATAACCAATGACGGACGGAGCAAGGAGGGCATCAAAAGCAGACTCGCTATGGCAAAAAAGGCATTTCTGACCAAGAGAAGTCTACTAATATCAAATACCGGCCTTAATTTGAGGAAGAAATTTCTGAGGATGTATGTCTGGAGTACTGCATTCTATGGTAGTGAAACATGGACTGTGGGAAAACCGGAACAGAAGAGAATCGAAGCATTTGAGATGTGGTGCTATAGACGAATGTTGAAAAGTAGGTGCACTGATAAGGTAAGGAATGAGGAGGTTCTACGCAGAATCGGAGAGGAAAGGAATATGTGGAAAACACTGATAAGGAGAAGGGACAGGATGATAGGACATCTGCTAAGACATGAGGGAATGACTTCCATGGTACTAGAGGGAACTGTAGAGGGCAAAAACTGTAAAGGAAGACAGATATTGGAATACGTCAAGCAAATAGTTGAGGACGTAGGTTGCAAGAGCTACTCTGAGATGAAGAGGTTAGCACAGGAAAGGAATTAGTGGCTGGCCGCATCAAACCAGTCAGTAGGCTGATGACCAAAAAATTAAAAAATAGTAAACTGCAGGAGCGTCTATAGAAATGTCCCAGAACTGCTCTCATTAATAAACGGTCACAATGCCCATATAGTACTAGGAACAGAAAGTTGGCTGAAACCCGACGTAAGCAGTAATGAAATCCTGAACTCAGATTGGAATGTATACTGCAGAGACAAGCTGGACAGTGAAGGGGGAGTCGTGTTTATAGCGACAAGAAGTGCAATAGTTTTTAAGAAAATTGACGGAGATTCGAAATGTGAAGTAATTTGGGTGAAGGTCACGGTTAAAGCAGGCTCTATAGGCCCCCTGGCTCAGTAGCTGTTGTGGCTGAGCACTTGAAGGATAAATTAGAAAATATTTCGAGTAGGTTTCCCCACCATGTTATAGCTATGGGTGGAGATTTTAATTTGCCGGATATAGACTGGGAGACTCAAATGTTCATAACGGGTGGCAGGGACAAAGAATCCAGTGAAATTTTTTAAGTGCTTTATCTGAAAACTACCTTGAGCAGTTAAACAGAGAACCGACTCGTGGCGATAACATATTTGACCTTCTGGTGACAAACAGCCCCGAACTATTTGAAACAGTTAACGCAGAACAGGGAATCAGCGATCATAAAGCGGTTACTGCATCAATGATTTCAGCCGTAAATACAAATATGAAAAATGGTAGGAAGATATTTCTGTTTAGCAAAATTGACAAAAAGCAGATTTCAGAGTACCTGACGGCTCAACACACAAGTTTTGTCTCAAGTACAGAGATAGTGTCGCGGATCAGTGGACAAAGTTCAAAACCATCGTACAATATGCGTTAGATGAATATGTACCAAGAAAGATCGTAAGAGATGGAAAAGAGCCACCGTGGTACAACAATAAAGTAAGAAAACTGCTGCGGAAGCAAAGGGAACTTCACAGCAAATATAAACATAGCCAAAGCCTTGCAGACAAACAAAAATTACGCGAAGTGAAATGTAGTATGAGGAGGGCTGTCCGAGAGGCGTTCAATGAATTCGAAAGTAAAGTTCTATGTACTGACTTGGCAGAAAATCCTAAGAAATTTTGGTCTTATGTCAAAGCGGTAGGTGGATCAAAACGAAATGTCCAGACACTCTGTGACCAAAATGGTATTGAAACAGAGGATGACAGACGAAAGGCCGAAATACTAAATGTCTTTCTCCAAAGCTGTTTCACAGAGGAAGACTGCACTGTAGTTCCTTATCTAGACTGTCGCACAGATGACAAAATGGTAGAAATCGAAATAGACGACAGGAGGATAGAGAAACAATTAAAATCGCTCAAAAGAGTAAAGGCCGCTGGACCTGATGGGATACCAGTTCGATTTTACACAGAGTACGCGAAGGAACTTGCCCCCCTTCTTGCAGCGGTGTACCGTAGGTCTCTAGAAGAGCGAAGCGTTCCAAAGGATTGGAAAAGGGCACAGATCATACCCGTTTTCAAGAAGGGACGTCGAACAGATGTGTAGAAGTATAGACCTATATCTCTAACGTCGATCAGTTGTAGAATTTTGGAACACGTATTATGTTCGAGTATAATGACTTTTCTGGAGACTAGAACTCTACTCTATAGGAATCAGCATGGGTTTCGAAAAAAACGGTCGTGTGAAACCCAGCTCGCGCTATTCGTCCACGAGACTCAGAGGGCAATAGACACGGTTTCATAGGGAGATGCCGTGTTTCGTGACTTCCGCAAGGCGTTCGATACAGTTCCCCACAGTCGTTTAATGAACAAAGTAAGAGCATGTGGCCTATTAGACCAATTTTGTGATTGGATTGAAGAGTTCCTAGATAACAGAACGCAGCATGCCATTCTCAATGGGGACAAGTCTTCCGAAGTAAGAGTGGTTTCAGGTGCGCCGCAGGGGAGTGTCATAGGACCGTTGCTATTCAGAATATACATAAATGACCTTGTGGATGACATCGGAAGTTCACTGAGGCTTTTTGCAGATGATGCTGTGATGTATCGAGTGCTTGTAACAATGGAGAATTGTACTGAAATGCAGGACGATCTGCAACGAATTGACGCATGGTGCAGGGAACGGCAATTGAATCTCAATGTAGACAAGTGTTATGTGCTGCCAATACATAGAAAGATAGATCCCTTATAATTTAGCTACAAAACAGCAGGTCAGCAACTGGAAGCAGTTAATTCCATAAATTATCTGGGAGTACGCATTAGGAGTGATTTAAAATGGAATGATCATATAAAGTTGATCGTTGGTAAAGCAGATGCCAGACGGAGATTCATTGGAAGAATCCTCAGGAAATGCAATCCGAAAACAAAGGAAGTAGGTTACAGTACGCTTGTTCGCCCACTGCTTGAGTACTGCTCAGCAGTGTGGGATCCGTACCAGATAGGTTTGATAGAAGAGATAGAGAAGATCCAACGGAGAGCAGCGCGCTTCGTTACAGGATCATTTAGTAATAGCGAAAGCGTTACGGAGATGATAAATAAACTCCAGTGGAAGACTCGGCAGGAGAGACGCTCAGTAGCTCGGTACGGGCTTTTGTTAAAGTTTCGAGAACATACCTTCACCGAAGAGTCAAGCAATATATTGCTCCCTCCTATGTATATCTCACGAAGAGACCATGAGGATAAAATCAGAGAGATTAGAGCCCACACAGAAGCATACCGATAATAGTTCTTTCCATGAACAATACGATACTGGAATAGAAGGGAGAACCAATAGAGGTACTCCAGGTACCCTCCGCCACACATCGTCAGGTGGCTTGCGGAGTATGGATGTAGATGTAGCCACCGGCGCCAACCTTGTGTGAGTACTCTGGAAAGCTAATCATTTGCATATCACAGCATCTTCTTCCTGTCGATTAAATTTCGCGTCTGTAGCACGTCATCTTCGTGGTGTAGCAACTTTAATGGCCAGTAGTGTAATTAGAAACTTCCATTATTATCCAATATGAGAAAAATAAAAATGTGAGTTTCTAAGTCTTCATTATTTTTTTATTTCATTCCCAAATCAGCAATTTACTGCTCTCCACCCTGTTCGAAACATATAAGTCCACATAAATCCACCTGATGATGGACGTTTAAACCTTCGAAATGCGTTCTGGAAATAATGCTAGTAGTGAACCAGTTTTTTCACTCGGCATCAATAACAGTCACGGTAGGGCCTAACCAGAAATGTTCGTATTTAAATTTCGCTGTTACATTACCGCAAGATCTGTCGGATAAGGAATGACCAATCAACTCGTTTGTTACGCGCCGGTACTCAGCTCAAGGCGGCCACCTGGCGTGGTCTTGTTTACAACAGGAGTCGCTTTCTCCCACTAGTCCGATTCTACCGTCTCGCCCTTGGATATCCTGCATTGTTTGCTGGTTTATTTCATGGCGCCCGTCTCGTGTTTTGAGCCTCTGTACTTCTGGCTTGTATAAGTAAATGGAGTAGTAGCGGTGCGTAACAGGGGCCCGTGTGTACAGTCTTAATACGCAGTTGTAAGTTTTGTTCTGCTCGCCTGTCAACGCCTTAGTTGTCAGACATGACAGAGAGACAGAGAGAGAGAAAGAGAGAGAGAGTTGCTTCTCGCAGTGGCGTGCGGAGGAGCAAATGAAGGCGTGAATGAAATTTAGACGTGTGGTGGCTTTGTGAGAGCAGCCGTGGCGAATCCGCGTCTCGAATTTGGAGCGGCGTGGGCGACCATTCATATGGGCCGCTGTGCCGGGCCGCGGACAATGTGGCGCGCCGCGGGGAGGGGGAGGTGTCGGGGCTCCCGCCGGCCGGCCGGCTGTTTACGGCATTGTCGCGTGCTCCGATGGCACTTTTACGCCGCGATTTATGGCTGCCGCGAGCGCGGCCTGCAGCGCGGGCTGCGCGGCCATTCTCCGCGACGCCACGTCGGAGGATTCCCGCGCGCTGCGTGCGGCTCGGAGATTAGGCCGACACTCTGGTGGGGCCACTCAAAGGCCGCTGCTGCCGCCCCCACCTCTCCAGGGATGCCGAGTGAGACGTAGGCGGCCGCGCACCTCTGGAATCCGCAGCTGCCGCTCCCTTTTGGCAGGCTGCGATGGGGTGCGGAAGAGCAGGAGGTCCGTTCGAAACGTAGGTTCGTTTGAGCAGTTACCAGACAGCGCCAGGCAACAGACTGTACTGCGCATGCGCAGCTACGATGACGTAGGCAGCCCGTGCTTGGTGCTTGCTCTGCTCATACGCTTTTCGTCGCATTTCTGGTGGAATTTCGTGCGTGGTGCCGCATCACGTGACCATGTGCAGCCCTGCGGCATGTTGTTGAGAGGACATAATATCATTTCAAAATTAGACTCCACAGCTCGAAGTACCATAACATTTTGCTGTAGGGTGACTTTGACAGACTTTTTTTTTTTTAATTCGTACTCTGCAATATTTTTATGTAGCATTTCCAACAGGTTTACATCTTCATGCACTGCAAAAAGCTAGTACGATGGAATACAAATTTCTTGTAATAAAGAGAGAGAGAGAGAGACAGAGAGAGAGAGAGAAAGTTTCTTGTGTAGCTTACACCTCAATAAAGGACAATAAATTTCATGACTATTTAAAAATGTGTACAAAATTAACATGGTTGTCTGTGAAGCCATGTGGGGAGTTTAAACGATAAAACAGGGTACGCTGCAAGTCATCAATTTAGCATAGAATGGCATTCTATAAACTTAAGCTGCGCGGGATTAGCCGAGCGGTCTCAGACGCTGCAGTCACGGACTGTGCGGCTGGTCCCGGCGGAGGTTCGAGTCCTCCCTCGGGCATAGGTGTGTGTGTTTGTCCTTAGGATAAAATAGGTTAAGTAGTGTGTAAACTTATGTAGTAAATAGCAGTGGTCTAGGGGTGCCGGCACGGTAGCTCAGCGTGTTCGGTCAGAGGGTTACGTGCCCTATGTAATAAAATAAAACTGAGTCAATCGATCAACAACGAACATAAATGGATGTCTTGCGACGTCCGCCCCGAGCAGATGCAACGAACAAAAGCGACGAAAACGAGATTTAAAAAATAAAGGGGGGGGGGGGGGTGCGTCTTTCATTAATAATCAAAACGTCTTTTGTCCCGGGTTCGATCCCCACCACTGCCTAAATTTTGATAAATAATCAGCAGTGGCGGCCGAAGACTTCCGGCATAAGAAGTCAGCCTCATTCTGCCAACGGCCTTGTCAGAGATGGCGGAGGAGCGGATAGAGGTTCAGGGCACTCTCTTGTCCTAGGGGTGGGAAATTGCCCCTAAAGGCGAAAGAATCAGCAATGATCAACGACATGAGGATGCAGAAGGGAATGAAAACCACTGCATTAAAGACACGTAACGTGTATCCACAGGACAGAAGTTGAAGAAGTGTCATGATCATCTCTCCATTGGCAAAAGATCCCATTCGGATCTCCGGGAGGGGACTGCCAAGGACGAGGTTACCATGAGAAAAAGATTGAATAATCAACGAAAGGATAACGTTCTACGAGTCGGGGCGTGGAATGTCAGAAGCTTGAACGTGGTAGGGAAACTAGAAAATCTGAAAAGGGAAATGCAAAGGCTCAATCTAGATATAGTAGGGGTCAGTGAAGTGAAGTGGAAGGGAAACAAGGATTTCTGGTCAGATGAGTATCGGGTAATATCAACAGCAGGAGAAACTGGTATAACAGGTGTAGGATTCGTTATGAATAGGAAGGTAGGGCAGAGGGTGTGTTACCGTCAACAGTTCAGTGACCGGGTTGTTCTAATCAGAATCGACAGCAGACCAACACCGACAACGATAGTTCAGGTATACATGCCGACGTCGCAAGCTGAAGATGAACAGATAGAGAAAGTGTATGAGGATATTGAAAGGGTAATGTGGTATGTAAACGGGGACGAAAATCTAATAGTCATGGGCGACTGGAATGCAGTTGTAGGGGAAGGAGTAGAAGAAAAGGTTACAGGAGAATATGGGCTTGGGACAAGGAATGAAAGAGGAGAAAGACTAATTGAGTTCTGTAACAAGTTTCAGCTAGTAATAGCGAATACCCTGTTCAAGAATCACAAGAGGAGGAGGTATATTTGGAAAAGACCGGGAGATACGGGAAGATTTCAATTAGATTACATCATGGTCAGACAGAGATTCCGAAAACAGATATTGGATTGTAAGGCGTACCCAGGAGCAGATATAGACTCAGATCACAATATAGTAGTGATGAAGAGTGGGCTGAAGTTCAAGACATTAGTCAGGAAGAATCAATACGCAAAGAAGTGGGATACGGAAGTTCTAAGGAATGACGAGATAGGTTTGAAGTTCTCTAACTCTGTAGATACAGCAATAAGGACTAGCGCAGTAGGCAGTACAGTTGAAGAGGAATGGACATCTCTAAAAAGTGCCATCGCAGAAGTTGGGAAGGAAAACATAGGTACAAAGAAGGTAGCTGCGAAGAAACCATGGGTAACAGAAGAAATACTTCAGTTGATTGATGAAAGGAAAAGTACAAACATGTTCCGGGAAAATCAGGAATACAGAAATGCAAGTCGCTGAGGAATGAAATAAATAGGAAATGCAGGGAAGCTAAGACGAAATGGCTGCAGGAAAAACGTGAAGACATCGAAAAAGACATGATTGTCGGAAGGACAGACTCAGCATACAGGAAAGTCAAAACAACTTTTGGTGACATTAAAAGCAACGGTGGTAACATTAAGAGTGCAACGGGAATTCCACTGTTAAATGCAGAGGAGAGAGCAGATAGGTGGAAAGAATATATCGAAAGCCTCTATGAGGGTGAAGATTTGTCTTATGTGATAGAAGAAGAAACAGGAGTCGATTTAGAAGAGATAGGGGATCCAGTATTAGAATCGGAATTTAAAAGAGCTTTGGAGGATTTTCGGTCAAATAAGGCAGAAGGGATAGATAACATTCCATCAGAATTTCTAAAATAATTAGGGGAAGTGGCAACAAAACGACTATTCACGTTGGTGTGTAGAATATATGAGTCTTGCGACATACCTTCTGACTTTCGGAAAAGCATCATCCACACAATTCCGAAGACGGCAAGAGCTGACAAGTGCGAGAATTATCGCACAATCAGCGTAACAGCTCATGCATCGAAGCTGCTTACGAGAATAATATACAGAAGAATGGAAAATAAAATTGAGAATGCGCTAGGTGTCTATCAGTTTGGCTTTAGGAAAAGGAAAGGCACGAGAGAGGCAATTCTGACGTTACGGCTAATAATGGAAGCAAGGCTAAAGAAAAATCAAGGCACGTTCACAGGATTTGTCGACCTGGAAAAAGCGTTCGACAATATAAAATGGTGCAAGCTGTTCTAGATACTGAAAAAAGTAGGGGTAGCTGTATGGAGAGACGGGTCATATACAATATGTACAACAACCAAGAGGGAATAATAAGAGTGGACGATCGAGAACGAAGAGCTCGTATTAAGAAGGGTGTAAGACAAGGCTGTAGCCTTTCGCCTCTACTCTTCAATCTGTAAATCGAGGAAGCAATGATGGAAGTCAAAGAAAGGTTCAGGAGTGGAATTAAAATACAAGGTGAAAGGATATCAATGATACGATTCGCTGATGACATTGCTATCCTGAGTGAAAGTGAAGAAGAATGAAATGATCAGCTGAACGGAATGAACAGTCTAATGAGTACACAGTATGGTTTGAGAGTAAATCGGAGAAAGACGAAGGTAATGAGAAGTAGTAGAAATGAGAACAGCGAGAAACTTAACATTAGGATTGATGGTCACGAAGTCAATGCAGTTAAGGAAGTCTGCTACCTAGGCAGTAAAATAACCAATGACGGACGGAGCAAGGAAGACATCAAAAGCAGACTCGCTATGGCAAAAAAGGCATTTCTGGCCAAGAGAAGTCTACTAATATCAAATACCGGCCTCAATTTGAGGAAGAAATTTCTGAGGATGTACGTCTGGAGTACAGCATTCTATGGTAGTGGAACATGGACTGTGGGAAAACCGGAACAGAAGAGGATCAAAGAATTTGAGATGTGGTGCTATAGACGAATGTTGAAAATTAGGTGGACTGATAAGGTAAGGAATGAGGAGGTTCTACGCAGAATCGGAGAGGAAAGGAATATGTGGAAAACACTGATAAGGAGAAGGGACAGGATGATAGGCCATCTGCTAAGACATGAGGGAATGACTTCCATGGTACTAGAGGGAGCTGTAGAGGATAAAAACTGTAGACGAAGACAGAGATTGGAATACGTCAAGCAAATAATTGAGGACGTAGGTTGAAAGATAAGGAATGAGGAGGTTCTACGGAGAATCGGAGAGGAAAGGAATATGTGGAAAGACTGATGAGAAGGGACAGGATGATAGGATATCTGCTAAGACATGAGGGAATGACTTCCATGGTACTAGAGGGAACTGTAGAGGGCAAAAACTGTAGAGGAAAACAGAAATTGGAATACGTCAAGAAAATAATTGAGGACATAGGTTGCAAGTGCTACTCTGAGATGAAGAGGTTAGCACAGGAAAGGAATTCGTGGCTGACCGCATCAAACCAGTCAGTAGACTGATGACAAAAAAAAAAAAAAAAAAAAAAAAAAAAAAAAAAAAAAAAAAAAAAAAAAAGCTTTGGGACTAATGAGCGTAGCAGTTAGGCCCTATAAGATTTCACACATATTTGAACAAATTTTTTATAAATTTAAGACGTGAACACAAATTAAGAAACAACTTCAGGCCTAGAGGAAGTACTAGACAAGTGGGTTGTGATCGAAAAACACTTTTTCACAGAAGGCAGATTAGAAAAATGCTGCTGCAGCAGTTATTATTTTTGATACAAAAAATTTAGTTCAAAACTACTGACCAAATTTGCCTACTTAGTCAGCATCAAGTTAGTCTTTACGTATGTTCGTACGTATATAGCATTAAGAGATCTTACAGTGTCATCAAAGGAACAGGACATCAGAGACTACTCCAGCAGCATCGGAATTTCATAAATCGTACTAAAATGCTTCATTCCACTCCAATTGCACATTTCTATGTCCAGATGCACTCTGAAGTACCTGATATTCAGCTTTTCATGTTGTTTTCGTGATACCAATTTTCTCCGAGGTCCAGTAGTGTATTCTCATGTTTGGTTCTTTATTATGGTATATTGTCATTCGTCCCAGAAAATTAAAATTAACACTAGAAATTGAACGAAGTTGAAAGTAGCCAATCGTGCGGAATGAAACACTTCGTTTCAAATAAACTATCTGTCTCTGCAGAAAAAAATTAATAGAAGCAAATTTCTCTACAAAAGAGATAGAAATAGCTTCACTAAGACATTAATGGTTAATTGCTAATAACGTGGAAATAATATCAAATCAGAAAACTGAAACTACTAACTCATTTTGTTCTTTCATGGTTATGAGAATGCATATTAATGCACTTGATGGCTCCCGGCCACAGAAATCTGTTTTGATTTCATTTGACGTGGGAGTTGTAAAGGAAGAGACCAGCAATATAGCAATATTACGAAGATACGGAACATATACAAGGGTCACGTGGGGAACGAACCCCCCCCCCCCCCCCCCCCCACTATAACTCAGCTTGCTCTGCGCTTCCGTGAATCTGACAGCTTGGGCGCGCCAGAAAAATTTTTCCGGGTAGCTTCGGGGCTACTTGCTGCTACTGTTCATACAGCAAACAGGCACGCTTCAAGTAACCAGAAGCGGGAGGAAGACACTGCTCATACGCGAATTCAGCTCTGCGCATGCGTTCGAACCCTCTGGTAACTGCTCATACGAACCTAGTTTTGACTGATCAGAGGAAATTCTTCTGACTGGATCCAAAGCGTTTAATAACCCTGTTCCATAGAGATCAGCACGCAATTGCGCATAAGTTTTCGTGTTAAGTATCCTAGCATTCTCGTTGAAGAAAATAAATTGGAAATTTGTGATAAGGACTATTGGACCAAACTGATGAGGTCATCGGTCCCTAGGCTTACACACTACTTAAACTAACCTAAACTAACTTACGCTAAGGACAACACGCACACCCATGCCCGAGGGAGGACTCGAATCTCCGACTGGGGGAGCAGCCCGAACCCCCAAGGCGCCTCAGACCACACGGCTACCCCGTGCGACGAAGAAAGTAAGTACTTATTTTATCCATGTTGGATCTTATGACCTCTGCGGTCGTTCATGATCGTTGGTGAATGACGGAACCGGCCACAAATACTTTTCAAATGTCTTACTTTAGTGCCATACCAATTCCGTTTTCAGAAGGCTAATATTTTCGTTATTATTATTCTTATGCGAGGTGCAACAGACGACATGCTCTTGATCAAGACGCGTATGTAACGAAAACGCAGAATAGTTGTGTTCACTAACATACGTTCCAGTAGGTGGCGATTTGTTTATGTTGGGGTCCAAGTGGTTTTCTGGTCGATGTAGATGTTATTGAATTCCAGCGCAGTACACAATTGTAAAACTGCGCCGTCTAGGGTGCCTTGCCACGGTTCGCGTGGCTCCCCGCCGTCGAAGGTTCGAGTCCTGTTTCTGGCATGGGTGTGTGTGTTGTCCTTAGCGTAAGTTAGTTTAAGTTAGATTAAGTAGTGTGCAAGCCTAGGGACCGATGACCTCAGCATTTAGTTCCTATAGGAACGTATCACAAATTTCCAGTTTTCCACGTATTGTAAATAACCATATGGACCACAACAAAACAAATCGCCATCTACTGGAACGCATATTATTGAACACAGTCATTTTGCATCAAGCACTTTAGCGTATTTCTGTTAATGAAACTACTGATAAACTGGCACTAAATACTCAAATATTTTTGAGCAGTGTTGAGCAGACCACATACTGTTGATCAAAACTATATAACGAGAACTTTATCTATCTGAAGTTGGGCACGGTAGCCCAAAACCGGTTATGTCATTAAAATAAAACATTTAAAATGTATTTGTTGCTGGTTGCGTCATTCGTCAACTAAAGAAGTGCTAGATTCCTGCTAGCCTTTGAAAGAAACGGTGCATCTCAAACTTCTGAAAATTTAATACGTCCCAGTATAATTTTATTCCCTTGACGGATTTTTCTGCTCAAATGTGTAGCATATATAAAGTCTGGGGAATCAAAAGCAAAATGCTCTCTCTGTCCTCTGTTAACTTCACTTTCAAAATGAATAAATTTGGTCTCTTCCGTACAGGAATCCCATGACAAGAACCGATAATTGGGGGTCAAGCACTGTATTCACTGCTGTAAATGACACGCACACGTTAACTTACTTCAGAGGGGATATGGCATAACTAGAAATAAATAAGCTATGCTGTTACAAATGTGTTACTGAAATTAAACTGCATACCAGATTCATAACCAATGCACACATTGCAACCACTCCATACCAACTAAACAATGATATTTTCACTTCAAATTAGATAAGTCCCGGCATTTGTAAAGTCTGGGTATTTACTACATCGTACCTTATTAACTTTGGTACTAATTATCTGCAATATATTGTCAATCAGAAACAAAATTTGTCGCACCCAAATCAATGAGAAAAGTTTATAAAATTTGTCATCTTATCCAAATAGTCAGATTATGTAAAAGAAAACAAGATTTTGATGAGGAAAGCGGTGTCAGGAATAATTAAGAACCTCTTCAGTTGAAATTAGTATTTTGTTCAAATGTGCGTGAAATCTTATGGGACTTAACTACTAAGG
Organism: Schistocerca gregaria; assembly: GCF_023897955.1. Taxonomy (NCBI): domain Eukaryota; kingdom Metazoa; phylum Arthropoda; class Insecta; order Orthoptera; family Acrididae; genus Schistocerca; species Schistocerca gregaria. The sequence continues at coordinate 795,859,574 of NC_064921.1, read as the reverse complement.
TCATCAGTCCCTAAGCCTACACACTATTTAACCTAAATTATCCTTAAGGACAAACACACACATCTATGCCCGAGGGAGGACTCCGCCGGGACCAACCGCACAGTCCATGACTGCAGCGCCTTAGTATTTTGTGTTTTGTGTTTTGTGTTTTGTGCTTCCTGTCTTGCGCTGTGGTCATCTTTTTGAGTTTACAACGTACTGACCCTCCTCCATTACGTAGAAAGCCGCAGACACGCACTCCATCACTCTTACTGTTTGTTAAATTTCACACTGTGTGTTTCTTTCTGAATGATATAGGAGGACAGCACGGTACCATACAATCTCAAAAAGATGATTCATTACAGTGCAAGAGAGGCACAACACACGTACAAACAGCATACAATTTACGTAGGTAAATATTGGCAATTGACAATGAGAATAAATTCTCGAAACATGTAGTGCTAAGTACGATAAAAATACAGACCAAGTGCACTAATTCATTATTTAAATCAGAACATTAGAAGCAATGCGAAGAGAGGAAAGATGTCAATTAGCGCTACAAGTGGTCAAACAACGAAACACGCGAAATAAGCTTTCGAGTAAATCCAAGGGTTTCTGACAGTTAAAACTATCGCGAAGCTGCTCATGCGCAGTAGAGAGACTTTCATAAGGTTACGCTCGGTTGTGATAACTTTCCTAGAACGAACCTAAAGAAACATCACTCCACACAGAATGGTAATTGGTAAGAAGGCTGCTAAGAGAGACAGTTTCACTTGGTGAATCATCAATAGATTTGATCGACTGTAAGACTTTAGAGGATAGGCGTCTTTTGCAGCTGTTGACATAGGAAATAAGCTCGAGACCTCAAGAGTTGTTGTTGTTGTGGTCTTCAGTCCTGAGACTGGTTTGATGCAGCTCTCCATACTGCTCTGTCTTGTGCAAGCTGCTTCATCTCCCAGTACTTACTGTAGCCTACATATTTCTGAATCTGCTTAGTGTATTCATCTCTTGGTCTCCCTCTACGATTTTTACCCTCCACGCTGCCCTCCAATACTAAATTGGTGATCCCTTGATGGCTCAGAACATGTCCTACCAACCGATCCCTTCTTCTAGTCAAGTTGTGCCACAAACTCATCGTCTCCTCAATCCTATTCAATACCTCCTCATTAGTTATGTGATCTACCCATCTAATCTTCAGCATTCTTCTGTAACACCACATTTTGAAAGCTTCTATTCTCTTTCTGTCCAAACTACTTATCGTCCATGTTTCACTTCCATACATGGCTACACTCCATACAAATACTTTCAGAAACGGCTTCCTGACACTTAAAACTACACTCCATGTTAACAAATTTATCTTCTTCAGAAGCGCTTTCCTTGCCATTGCCAGTCTACATTTTATATCATCTCTACTTCAACCATCATCAGTTATTTTGCTCCCCGAATAGCAAAACTCCTTTACTACTTTAAGTGTCTCGTTTCCTAATCTAATTCCCTCAGCATCACCCGACTTAATTCGACTACATTCCATTTTGCTCCTTTTGGTTTTGTTGATGTTCATCTTATATCCTCTTTTGAAGACACTATCCATTCTGTTCAACTGCTCTTCCAAGTCCCTCGCCGTCTCCTAGAGAATTACAATTTCATCACAGAATCATAAAGTTCTTATTTCTTCTGCATGGATTTTAATACCTACTCCGAATTTTTCTTTTGTTTCCTTCACTGCTTGCTCAATATACAGATTGAATAACATCGGGGAGAGGCTACAACCATGTCTCACTTCCTTCCCAACCACTGCTTCCCTTTCATGTCCCTCGACTCTTATAACTGCCATCTGGTTTCTGTACAAATTGTAAATAGCATTTCGGTCGCTGTATTTTACCCCTGCCACCTTCAGAATTTGAAAAAGAGTATTCCAGTCAACATTGTCAAAAGCTTTCTTTAAGTCTACAAATGCTAGTAACGTAGGTTTGCCTTTTCTTAATCCAGTTTATAAGATAAGCCTAAGGTTCAGTATTGCCTCACGTGTTCCGATATTTCTGCGGAATCCAAACTGATCTTCCCCCACGGCGGCTTCTACCAGATCTTCCATTCGTCTGTAAAGAATTCATGTTAGTATTTTGCAGCCGTGACTTATTAAACTGATAATTCGGTAATTTTCACAACTGTCAACACCTGCTTTCTTTGGGATTGGAATTATTATATTCTTCTTGAAGTCTGAGGGTAGTTCGCCTGTCTCATGCATCTTGCTCACCAGATGGTAGAGTTTTGTCAGGACTGGCTCTCCCAAGGCTGTTAGTAGTTCTAATGGAATGTTATCTACTCCCGGGGACTTGCTTCGGCTTAGGTCTTTCAGTGCTCTGTCAAACTCTTCACGCAGTATCATATCTCCCATTTCATCTTCATCTACATCCTCTTCCATAGTATTGCCCTCAAGTACATCACCCTTGTACAGACCCTCTATATACTCCTTCCACCTTCCTGCTTTCCCTTCTTTGCTTAGAACTGGGTTTTCATCTGAGCTCTTGATATTCACACAAGTGCTTCTCTTTTCTCCAAAGGGCTCTTAGTGAGATAAGTCCTTAGTGAGATAAGTCTCTACATTCTTACATCTGTCCTCTAGCCAACCCTGCTTAGCCATTTTGCACTCCCTGTCGATCTCATTTTTGAGACGTTTGTATTCCTTTTTGTCTGCTTCATTTACTGCATTTTTGTATTTTCTCCTTTCATCAATTAAATTCAATATATCTTCTGTTACACAAGGACTTTTACTAGCCCTCGTGTTTTTACCTACTTGATCCTGTGTACTAGGTCAGTGGCATTGTGAAATGTTCGAATGTGTGTGAATTACAAAGTGACCAAACTGCTGAGATCATCGGTCCCTAGACTTAAACACTACTTAAATTAACTTAAACTAACTTATGCTAAGAACAACAAACGCACACACACACACACACACACACACACACACACACACACACACACACACACACTAATGCCCGAGGGAAGACTCGAATCTTCGGCGGGAGGGACCGCGCAATCCGTGACATGCCGCCCCAAACCACGTGGACACTCCGCGCGGCTAGCACTGTGAAACCTGGTGCAGGTTTGGCTCAGCTGACTGATAACATAAGGGAGCTATACAGGAATTTTACGAAAGAGGATCAGATAGTGACTATGGGTGGAGTGCGAATAGTCTTGTTAGTGACAGGGAGTATGACCTAGAAAATACAGCTACTCAAACTGGTGGCTCAAACGTGCACGTCGTGAAACTGTTTCACCGTCATGATCGGCCTCATTTCACTACACCTATTAGGGGTATTAATATCTACATTTACATGACTACTCTGCTATTCATACTTAGGGGCCTGGCGGAGGGTTCGTCGAACCACCTTAAAGCTATCTCTCTATCGTTCTACTCTCGAACAGAGAGCCATAAAAACGAAGATTTAAATCTTTCAGTGCGATCTCTGATTTCTCTTACTTTATGATAAAGACAGTTTCTTCCCATGTAGGTGGCTGCCAGCAAAATTTTTTTTTGCATTCAAAGGAGAAAGTTCGTGATTGACATTTGGTGAAAAGATGTCGGCGCAACGAGAAATGCCTTTCTCGCCTACCATATCCTTGACACTCTCTCCCATATTACGCGATAACGGCAAGATCTTTGAAATTCTTCGATGGCATTGGACACTCTTATCTGGTACGGCTCCTGCATTTCGCAGCGATACTGCATGGGGGACGGACAAGCGTAGTGAAGACTAGGTATTTAGGTGATTAAAAGCCGTTAGATTTGTGTGATTTATTGTGCAACCGCAATTTAACCCAAACAGTTTGTTACTCAGCGGACGACCTCCCATTTTTTGTTCATTAGGGTTAATTGGTGCTTATCGCACCGTACATTTATTTTATCTAAATCATTTTGCAATTGGCTTTGATCTTCTGATGACTTTAATATATAGTAAAGGACGCTATCGTCTGCAAACAACCTAAGACAGCTGGTCAGATTGCCTCCTAAATCGTTTAAATAGATTACGAACCGCAGGGGGGGGGGGGCATATCACTTCCTAGGGGAAAAGCCGGATATCAGTTCTGTTTCATTCGTTGACTTTCCTCTAATTACTACGAATTGTGACCTCTCTGACAGTAAATCACTAATCTAGTTTCACGACTAAGACTATAATCCACAGGCACGTAATTTGATTAGAAACCGCCTGTGCCCTTGAAAAGCGCAGTGGTAATATTTAGGTTTTATTTATTCACTAGACTCTCGCCCGTCTTCTCATACGTCAGACATATTTCACACATATACCCGTTGTTGTGTTGTTGTCGTTGTTGTTGTCTTCAGTCCTGAGACTGGTTTGATGCAGCTCTCCATGCTACTCTATCCTGTGCAAGCTGCTTCATCTCCCAGTACCTACTACAACCTACATCCTTCTAAATCTGCTTAGTGTACTCATCTCTCGGTCTCCCTCTACGATTTTTACCCTCCACACTGCCCTACAATGCTAAATTTGTGATCCCTTGATGCCTCAAAACATGTCCTACCAACCGATCCCTTCTTCTAGTCAAGTTGTGCCACAAACTTCTCTTCTCCCCAATCCTATTCAATACCTCCTCATTAGTAACGTGCTCTATCCACCTTATCTTCAGTATTCATTTCGAAAGCTTCTATTCTCTTCTTGTCCAAACTAGTTATCGTCCATGTTTCACTTCCATACATGGCTACACTCCAAACAAATACTTTCAGAAACGACTTCCTGATACATAAATCGATATTCGATGTTAACAAATTTCTCTTCTTCAGAAACGCTTTCCTTGCCATTGCCAGTCTACATTTTATATCCTCTCTACTTCGACCATCATCAGTTATTTTACTTCCTAAATAGCAAAACTCCTTTACTACTTTAAGTGTCTCATTTCCTAATCTAATTCCCTCAGCATCACCCGATTTAATTTGACTACATTCCATTATTCTCGTTTTGCTTTTGTTAATGTTCATCTTATATCCTCCTTTCAAGACACTGTCCATTCCATTCAACTGCTCTTCCAAGTCCTTTGCCGTCTCTGACAGAATTACAATGTCATCGGCGAACCTCAAAGTTTTTACTTCGTCTCCATGAATTTTAATACCTACTCCAAATTTTTCTTTTGTTTCCTTTACTGCTTGCTCAATATACAGATTGAATAACATCGGGGAGAGGCTACAACCCTGTCTCACTCCTTTCCCAACCACTGCTTCCCTTTCATGCCCCTCGACTCTTATGACTGCCGTCTGGTTTCTGTACAAATTATAAATAGCCTTTCGCTCCCTGTATTTTACCCCTGCCACCTTTAGAATTTGAAAAAGAGTATTCCAGTCAACATTGTCAAAAGCTTTCTCTAAGTCTACAAATGCTAGAAACGTAGGTTTGCCTTTTCTTAATCTTTCTTCTAAGATAAGTCGTAAGGTCAGTATTGCCTCACGTGTTCCAACATTTCGACGGAATCCAAACTGATCCTCCCCGAGGTCCGCATCTACCAGTTTTTCCATTCGTCTGTAAGGAATTGGCGTTAGTATTTTGCAGCTGTGACTTATTAAACTGATAGTTCGGTAATTTTCACATCTGTCAGCACCTGCTTTCTTTGGGATTGGAATTATTATATTCTTCTTGAACTCTGAGGGTATTTCGCCTGTCTCGTACATCTTGCTCACCAGCTGGTAGAGTTTTGTCATGACTGGCTCTCCCAAGGCCGTCAGTAGTTCTAATGGAATGTTGTCTACTCCGGGGGCCTTGTTTCGACTCAGGTCTTTCAGTGCTCTGTCAAACTCTTCACGCAGTATCGTATCTCCCTTTTCGTCTTCATCTACATCCTCTTCCATTTCCATAACATTGTCCTGAAGTACATCACCCTCGTATAAACCTTCTATATACTCCTTCCACCTTTCTGCCTTCCCTTCTTTGCTTAGAACTGAGTTGCCATCTGAGCTCTTGATATTCATACACGTGGTTCTCTTCTCTCCAAAGGTCTCTTTAATTTTCCTGTAGGCAGTATCTATCTTACTCCTAGTGAGATAAGCTTCTACATCCTTACATTTGTCCTCTAGCCATCCCTGTTTAGCCATTTTGCACTTCCTGTCGATCTCATTTTTGAGACATTTGTATTCCTTTTTGCCTGCTTCATTTACTGCATTTTTATATTTTCTCCTTTCATCAATTAAATTCAATATTTCTTCTGTTACCTAAGGATTTCTAGCAGCCTTCGTCTTTTTTACCTCCTTTATCCTCTGCTGCCTTCACTACTTCATCCCTCAGAGCTACCCATTCTTCTTCTACTGTATTTCTTTCCCCTATTCCTGTCAATTGTTCCCTTATGCTCTCCCTGAAACTCTGTACAACCTCTGGTTCTTTCAGTTGATCCAGGTCCCATCTCCTTAATTTCCCACATTTTTGCAGTTTCTTCAGTTTTAATCTACAGGTCATAACCAATAGATTGTGGTCAGAGTCCACATCTGCCCCTGGAAATGTCTTACAACTTAAAACCCGGTTCCTAAATCTCTGTCTTACCATTATATAATCTATCTGATACCTTTTAGTATCTCCAGGGTTCTTCCACGTATACAACCTTCTTTCATGATTCTTAAACCAAGTGTTACCTATGATTAAGTTGTGCTCTGTACAAAATTCTACTAGGCGGCTTCCTCTTTCATTTCTTAGCCCCAATCCATATTCACCTACTATGTTTCCTTCTCTCTTTTTTCCTACACCCGAATTCCAGTCACCCATTACTATTAAATTTTCGTCTCCCTTCACTATCTGAATAATTTCTTTTATTTCATCGTACATTTCTTCAATTTCTTCGTCATCTGCAGAGCTAGTTGGCATATAAACTTGTACTACTGTAGTAGGTGTGGGCTTCGTATCTATCTTGGCCACAATAATGCGTTCACTATGCTGTTTGTAGTAGCTTACCCGCATTCCTATTTTCCTATTCATTATTAAACATACTCCTGCATTACCCCTATTTGATTTTGTGTTTATAACCCTGTAGTCACCTGACCAGAAGTCTTGTTCCTCCTGCCACCGAACTTCACTAATTCCCACTATATCTAACTTTAACCTATCCATTTCCCTTTTTAAATTTTGTAACCTACCTGCCCGATTAAGGGATCTGACATTCCACGCTCCGATCCGTAGAACGCCAGTTTTCTTTCTCCTGATAAAGACATCCTCCTGAGTAGTCCCCGCCCGGAGATCCGAATGGGGGACTATTTTACCTCCGGAATATTTTACCCAAGAGGATGCCATCATCATTAAATCATACAGTAAAGCTGCATGTCCTCGGGAAAAATTACGGCTGTAGTTTCCACTTGCTTTCAGCCGTTCGCAGTACCAGCACAGCAAGGCCGTTTTGGTTAGTGTTACAAGGCCAGATCAGTCAGTCATCCAGACTGTTGCCCCTGCAACTACTGAAAAGGCTGCTGCCCCTACTCAGGAACCACACGTTTGTCTGGCCTCTCAACAGATACCCCTCCGTTGTGGTTGTACCTACGGTACGGCCATCTGTATCGCTGAGGCACGCAACCCTCCTCACCAACGGCATATTTTACACATATTTATACCCATATTTCATCTATATCAGTACCTGTACTGGGTAAAATTATTGCCTCGCTACAGTGTTTATTCTCGAAACCTAGTTGATTCACTAAACAGTATTCCAAGTCAACTAAATGCAGAAAAGAAATACCAACAGGTGATTTACGAACAGCTTTAAATGCGACTGCGTAGGTTTCCGTGGTGAGTTTCAGTTGACATAAAAGTTGTCTGTGTGTGGTACTGCGTCTCAATGTCTAAAACTGTACTGGAGAAACCAAGAGAAGGGGATTGTAACCGTTGTGAATAAAATATTCCACAGTTGCTGTGAAGATATTTTTGTTAAAAAATCACTGCCGGTTTCGCATTAATAAATGGCTCTGAGCACTATGGGATCCAACATCTGAGGTCATCAATTCCCCTAGAACCTAGAAGTACTTAAACCTAACCCAAGGACATCACACACACCCATGCCCGAGGCGGGATTCGAGCCTGCGACCGTGGCGGTCGTGCGGTTCCAGACAGAAGCGCCTAGAACCGCTCGGCCACAAGGCCGGCTCGCATTAACAGAAATGTATCTTGCGGTGATGGGGTGCGGCAAGGTGATTGCCTTGACTCAAGTCCCACCGTAACTGACGATCTTGATGATAAACGATGGGATCTGCTCTGCTCGCGTCATGACTGTTTAAAAAGCTTGTCACCTGAAGACGCAGTTCTATTGATGTGAAATCGGCAGTGACTTTTTAATAAATGCATTTTAGCCGCAAGTGCGGAAGATTTTATTCACCTTGTGGAATTCTGGCTGCCATTTCCTGACCTTTAAAATAATATCTTCACTGTACCGGTGGCCGAGGCTTTGGTTTCTCCAGTACAGGGTTCTACATTATAACGCGGTATCATACTCAGGGAACTTTTATTTCAGTTGTCATATGTCGCTACTTATTATCCCTACCCCCACCCTTAAGAAGAACGCCTTTTACAGAAATAATGAGTCATTTGTGTACAAAGTTGGGTCGAAGTTGCTCCAAGCGTTCCTGACTTTATGTCGCCATTTGTCACCCGCCCCTCAACCACAGGGAAACTACGGCTGTCTCACTGTCGCAGCACTTTTTTTCAGACAGCAGCTGATACGCTGCTAAGTGCGTCAGGAGTAGTGGAGGCGGTGTTACTTCACTGCCTTTGCAGTTTCACCCCAGGATATTAAACGTCTCGTGACATTACCGAATATTTTTACATGTCGTGGATTCTCCTTCTGCCTCCACCCCTAGGTGGTGGTAGGGGTATAGTACCACCATAGTATTTTTATGCAAATAAAAAAGTAATGCTTTACGTATATATAAAATTTGGTTGAAATTGTTGCACACGCTCCTGAATTCAGTCGCTTCCACCCCCACCCCCGCCGTAAGAGACGTACGTCCTCCGTCACAGTAAGTGATGTTTGCACCGATGTTAGCAGCAATCGATGCACTTGGTTAGAAATAAATGTGGAACGTACATACGTACATGCTTACATACATACATACTCCGTCACTCCAAAATGTTTCGAGATAGTATTCGTAAAAATTAGAGAAAAGTTCAGATGTGCATTTTCAACTTCTCGCGTCGTAATGAATAATCCAGAAGGTACGTGGGAGACACATTCGTGGTATGGCCCCATGGAATGGATGAATTACATCGTTTCTTGAGCATTTGAATTCCATCCATGCTAGCATTAAATTTGCTATGGAAATAGAAAAAGGCGGCTGCCTCCCCTTTTTGGAAGTTGTCGTTCGCCGTAAAAGTGATGGCACATTAGGACGTGCCGTATATCGGAAACCAACGCACACAAATCTATATCTTCATGCCAGTAGCTGCCATCACCCTTCACATCTCATAGGTGTCCTCAAGACCTTAGTGCAGCGGGCGCACTGTATATCCGATAAAGAAAGTTTGCAAGAAGAGCTCACATACCTCAAGAGCATTTTTAAATCGAATGGATTCTCTCCGCAGCAAATTCGTAGAGAATTCGATGCAAAACCTAAAAAGCAGGTATGTGATGGGCAAGAAGACAATAATTCCTTCAGCTCTAGTGCGTTTTTGCCCTATGTGGGTGCTCTTTCCTCGAGGATAGGCCGTATTTTTTAGAGACACTGTGTTAACGTGGTCTTCCGCCCCCCCCCCCCCCCCCCCCCCCACGACGATTGCAGCTTTACTCGGCTCTGTGAAGGAAGGTTTACAGTTTCGTAAAGCGAGTGTGTATCAGATTCCTTGCGGAAATTGTGAGCAGTCGTACGTAGATCAAACAATACGCACCGTTCAAGAGAGGTGTGTAGGGCATCGAAGATACACACGCTTATTACAGCCAGACAAGTCAGATGCGGCCGAACATTGTATTGATACAGGTCATTCCATGAATTACAGTGATGTGAAGGTTTTAACGACCACCTCTTCTTTTTGGGAGTCTGTCTTCAAGGAAGCTATAGAAATTAGATTAGCTAACAATTTAATAAATAGAGATAATGGTTTTAACTTGGACAAAGGAATCTTTCTGTCGTTTCTTTCTAATTCCGCTAGCACACATTTCTCAGAGAGGGTAACACACTCTGATGCGTATAGACCCTCTGGTCTTGTGACACAGTAGCAATGTGTATTTTGATGTTAACGGAAAATTGTTTTGTTGCATTTCTTTCCTATGATTAGGAAATCTGTTTTCTTTTTTCTGGTACTTACTTTCAAGCCTTATTTATCTAATATATTGACTGTAAGCCATTCGCCCAAATACGTAAAAGTATTGATTCTTTTATCGTTCCGTATCTGATGTTTAACTGGGTTGTGCTAAACATCACATTTGACATTACGTCCGTTTATTCGTTCTGCTTCTTCTTTTAGTACGTTAGTTTGTTCTGTTGCTGTTTCAAAATATTTTGTCCTTATGGTTATGTTACCTGCAAAAGCAAGGCAGTATATTACCATTCTATTCTTCTTCACTCCAATTGTTAAAGGTTTGAGCAGGTTCCGAAGTTTTGATTCCTTGCACTCTTCTTGTATTAGTTTTTGCGATACGCAGTTGAACGAAAGTCCATCTCCCTCTAGAACTCTTGCTGAGATTCTAAAAGAAACATGCTTGAAATTTAATGTTGGACTTCTCGTTAGGGTTGATCTTACAATTTCTAGGGCCGGCCTGATTGGCCGAGCGGTTCTAGACGCTACAGTCTGTAACCGCGCGACCGCTACGGTCGCATGTTCGAATCCTGCCTCGAGCATGGATGTGTGTGATGACCTTAGGTTAGTTAGGTTTAAGTAGTTCTAAGTTCTAGGGGACTGTTGACCTCAGAAGTTAAGTCCCATAGTGCTCAAAGCCATTTGAACCATTTGAACAATTTCTAGTAGTTTTTCTTATCAATTCCCATTTCTGCCAGTATGATATGTATAAGTACATGATCCATTGAACCATATGTCTTTTTAAAATCTACGACTTGCACTGAAGAGCCAAAGAAACTGGTACACCTGCCTAATATCGTGTAGGAGCCGCGCGAGCACGCAAAAGTGCCGCAACACTACGTGGCATGGACTCGACTAATACCTGAAGTAGTGCTCGAGGGAAATGACACCTTGAATCCTGCAGGACTGTCCATAAGTCAGTAAGAGTACGAGTGAGTGGATATCTATTACCATATATTCGTGATTTCCTGTCAGGAAGGTCGCAGTTCGTAGTAATAGACGGCAAATCATCGAGTAAAACTGAAGTGATATCAGGTGTTCCCCAGGGAAGCGTCCTGGGACCTCTACTGTTCCTGATCTATATAAATGACCTGGATGACAATCTGAGCAGTTCTCTTAGGTTGTTCGCAGATGATGCTGTAATTTACCGTCTAGTAAGGTCATCCGAAGACCAGTATCAGCTGCAAAGCGATTTAGAAAAGATTGCTGTATGGTGTGTCAGGTGGCAGTTGACGCTAAATAACGAAAAGTGTGAGATGATCCACATGAGTTCCAAAAGAAATCCGTTGGAATTCGATTACTCGATAAATAGTACAATTCTCAAGGCTGTCAATTCAACTAAGTACCTGGGTGTTAAAATTACAAACAACTTCAGTTGGAAGGACCACATAGATAATATTGTCGGGAAGGCGAGCCAAAGGTTGCGTTTCATTGGCAGGGCACTTAGAAGATGCAACAAGTCCACTAAAGAGACAGCTTACACTACACTCGTTCGTCCTCTGTTAGAATATTGCTGCGCGGTGTGGGATCCTTACCAGGTGGGATTGACGGAGGACATCGAGAGGGTGCAAAGAAGGGCAGCTCGTTTTGTATTATCGCGTTATAGGGGAGAGAGTGTGGCAGATATGATACACGAGTTGGGATGGAAGTCATTACAGCATAGACGTTTTTCGTCGCGGCGAGACCTTTTTACGAAATTTCAGTCACCAACTTTCTCTTCCGAATGCGAAAATATTTTGTTGAGCCCAACCTACATAGGTAGGAATGATCATCAAAATAAAATAAGAGAAATCAGAGCTCGAACAGAAAGGTTTAGGTGTTCGTTTTTCCCGCTCGCTGTTCGGGAGTGGAATAGTAGAGAGATAGTATGATTGTGGTTCGATGAACCCTCTGCCAAGCACTTAAATGTGAATTGCAGAGTAGTCATGTAGATGTAGATTCTCAATAAACTTCATTCTGGGGTGTTTTGTGGGCAGCGGCAGTGTTTAAACTCAGAAGAGTGTCCCTGGAGCCACTCTGTATCAATTCCGGACGTGTGGGGTGTCGCATTGTCCGGCTGGAATTGCTCAAGTTCGGCGGAATGCACAATGGACATGAATGGATGGAGGTAATCAGACAGGATGCTTACGTACGTGCCACCTGTCAGAGTCGTATCTAGACGTATCAGGGGTCCCATATCACTCCAGCTGCACACGCCGCACACCATTACAGAGCCTCCACTAGCTTGAACACTCCCCTGCTGACATGCAGGATCCATGGATTCATGAGGTTGTCTCTATACCCGTACACTCCATCCGCTCCATACAATTTGAAACGAGACTCGTGCGATCAGGCAACATGTTCCCTGTCATCAACAGTCCAATGTCGGTGTTGACGGTCCAAGGCGAGGCGTAAAGTTTTGTGTCGTGAAGTCATCAAGGCTACACGAGTGAGCCTTCGGCTCCAAAAACCTATATCGATGATGTTTCATTGAATGATTCGCACGCTGACACTTGATGAAGACCCAGCATTGAAATAATATGCCTGATTGATGAACCATACAAGCACATAGGACAGTTACACAATGAAATAAACAACTTATATCTAGAAGTTCACTTCACGTTAGAAGCAGAAACAGACAATTCACTAAATTTTCTGAACTCACCATACGATAAACAAACATCCATGACTTAATCATATTCAGGAAACTGACAACCACGAGCACCATCATGCACAGTTTACCGAAGCCCACAGGCAAGAAGGTTTCAGATTCATTCTCCACAGGTTGGACTGAAAGTCCATAACCAAACAGAATTACACACAGGAACTATGCACAATAAAATAAAAAATATAGGAAAGCAGAAGAACACAACATAAACGAACAATACCTGTCTTTAGGCCTCATTTTGATCTAAAATATGTTCAATCTTTACAGTTTTCGAGAAACAAAATCCACTGACGATGGCACAAAGGAGGAGAAACATGTCCATACTCTGCAAGAATATTTAGTGTTTAGTGCCACTTTATCAGTTATTTCAGTAACAAAATATGCTAAAGTGCTTGCATTTTTTGTATATGATGCAAAAAAGTTGTAAAAACTGCAAGCAATTTAGCGTATTTTTATTACTGAAATAACTAATAAAGTGGCACTAAAAACTCAAATATTCTTGTGTAGTATGGAGTAGACGACGTGCTGTTGATCAAAACATGTGTGTAACGAAAAATATTAGCCATCTGAAGATGGACATGGTAGTGCGAAACCAGTTATGACACTAAAACAAAACATTTAGAAAGTATTTGTCGCTGGTTGCATCATTCACCAAATAGAAAAAAAAGTGATTTGAATAAAAGGCAGAACCTGTATCCAATACAAATTGATGCAAGAAGTACTCTGTTACAGGCAGACAGAGCATTCTTCAGTGAAAGAAATCTAAAATGACCTAAAACTGGCCCTGAGCAAGAAACTACAGGGAGTGTGCTTATGTAGCTCAGCAATGTACACAAGTAAATCATGAATTGAGGGAGAATCGGAAAAGCAGAGAATCGAGGAAATGTGGTCTGACTGAGAGATCCTGATAATGAAGGACAAAGATAAGATATGAGCTGCTATGCATAATCGGCCGGGAGAGCAATGTATGAGAAACAGTAATTAAAAAAAGGACAGGATACAAATGTTGTAAGATTGATTTTGGGGGGGGGGGGGGGGGGGAGACAGAGGCAAACAGCGAGGTCATCGGTCCCGTTGGATTAGGGAAGGATGGGGAGGAAGTCGGCCGTCCCCTTTCAAGGGAACCATTCGGGCATGTGCCTGAAGCAATTTAGGGAAATAAAGGGAAGCCTAAATCAGGACGACCGGACGCGGGTTTGAACCATCGTTATCCCGATTGCGAGTCCAGTGTTCTAACCGCTGCGCCACCTCGCTTTGTAAGTTTTACGGGTAGACAGGTATACAAGCAAATATTTAAGTTAGTTACGAGTAAGTGTTACTGCAAGAGAAGGTGTCTGGCACCGTAGAAGAAATCATGCCGGCCGCACCAAACAAGTCAAATTGCATGGGCTAGTCAAGCTGGCAGCACTGGGTTCTCTACAAAACACCTGTCTGGATGTTATTCTGGTGAGTTTAGCACGGCTGCGCACTCTTTCCCGTTACACTGCCGATCAGCCGACGTGATAGAGCCACTGACCCAGTGGGCAGCCAGACCACCTGGAGCTGGCGCTAGCAGCTGGAGCGACTGCTGGAATCGCAGTCAGGATAGCGGCGTGTGCAGACCAGACGCGGACCGCCTGGAGCGCGGCTGGAGAGCCCTGGCACGTGTGTAAACAGCGGTCTGCCCGTCCGCCACGTGCCTTCGTGGCTACCGTTACACCCTGGCCCTCCCCACACCGTCCAACCAGGTGCCGTTATTCTGACTGTGGGCAAACCCTCTGTGGCCACACAGGTGCATCGACGAGTGATGCCTGTCAACTCACAAGTAAATTACAGACATCACCTTCTAGAAACATTCTTCTGTTAGTTTTCCTTCACTTTCTGCTTTAAGTTTCTCTAAGAGAGACTGTCGTCATTTTGTAAGAAAATGTCATCCAACAGTACAGCATGCCAATCTGCTGCAGGTAGTATCGTGATTTTTTCTGAAAAAAAAAAATTGTGAACTCTAGGTATAAATTTAAGTGTTAGAAAGTCATTTGTGAAGGTATTTTTCCGGAGTGTAGCCTTCTAATGAAGTCAGACCTGTAGAATAACAAGAGAACGGAAGTTTTTGAAATGTGTTGCTACAGAAGAATCACAAAGAATAGACGGGTAGCTTTGATAGCTAGCGAGGAGGTACTGAATCGAAAGGGGGAGAACAGAAATTTATGGCAGAATTAGATTGGTTGATAAAACTCACTCCAAGCTGTTAAGGAATCGTCAGTTTGGTTATGGACTTTAAAGTGTGAGCAGGTAAAAATTATAGAGGGGACCAAGGCTTGTCTACAAAAAAACGCTCAAATGGAAGTGGGTTTCAGTAGTTACCCAGACACGAAGAGACTTACACATGGCAGACTAAAGTGAAAAGCTGCAACAAACCCGCCTTTAGACAGAGGACAACAACAAAAACATCAACAACGTATCGGTTTCACAAATTTAATTTCTTTTTCTTGTTGGAGCAGCAGTATTTATTTTACTGACATGTTGTATCTTGTTACCTTAAAGGTTTCTTCAGTGGATTTTTTTTTTGAGAAATATGCTATTTGTTTAATTGATGTCTATTGCTTGGTTCGTGAAGACTGTTTTACACAAAGGAGACATCAGACGCCTAGTAACCAAACATTTCGTTCCCCGAAAATAGTCACAGCTCCAATTTTATCAGTCTGAAGTAATTGTCAGATCACCAACGAAAGGTTTCACATCACACAGTACACGGACTACAATGTGTGAAAAAAACAGGATTTCCACGTGAACACGCGGAGAAGATGAGAAGAGACGGAACGCATAAATTGCCAGGCCAAATATTCTTGGTGTGTTGCGCGGAATTTTAACTTAACCTCACATATTTGTTTGCTCTGTATTACATCCTTTGGGCTTTAGTTATGTTCACGTAGGGCGCTTTTAACACTGTGCTCTACCGTAGGGCACCAACACAGCAAGAATATTTCGCTACAGTGGGAGAGTAAAAACCGAACACTGACGATTGTGTAAATTGCATCTTGTAAATCTTGTAAAGAGCCGTCTGATGATGAACTTGTCAGTTCGAAACCGGTAACAGCGCTATTTACTTAAATAAATAGCAGTATTGATAGTGACTGGTTGCAGTCTTCTTCTTTGTAAGAATCTACCTACATTACAAGTTTCTATATTTCTGACGACGAAATTCCTGCTTTCATTAGCAGTTTCCTTGTCGAACGTCACCACAGTGTTTCTAAGCGCAGAACAGTTAACAAACCAGAAACCAGGAACTGAGATCTACCACCTGCAGATATATTCAGATGTTTTTCTTGTGGTCTTCAATCCGAGGAACGGTTTGGTGCAGCTCTCCACGCTACACTACCCTGTGCAAGCCTCTTCTTCTCTCATAATTGCTGCAGTATGTATCTATTTGAACCCACTCACTGCACCCCCCCCCCTCCCCCCACACACACATACTTTTTATCCCCTACACTTCCCTTCATTACCAACTGACAATTTCGAATGCTTCAGGACGTGTACTATCGACCGACCCAGTCTTTTAGTCGAGTTGTACCATAACTTTCTGTTCTCCCCAATTTGATGCAGTATCTCCTAATAAGTTACTCGATCACTCTATCTTTAGCATTGTTCTGTAGCACCACATTTCAAAAGCTTCTGTTATCTTCTAATCTGAACTGCTTATCGTGCTTATTTCACTTCCGCAAAAGGCTACATTCCGGACGGATACCTTCAAGAAAAGACTTCCTGGCACAAACGTTTATAAAAATTATTCCTTTCTTTTGTGACTTGATGATACATTAATCTTATTATATCTGATATTAGAAACAGTTGTGGGTTGCACAACGTTCTTTATTAACTCAAGAATGAGACGTTCCTTCCAGATGTGACATCATCAGGCTATGTCATGACCATTGGTTCTGAGCAGGTCTGCGCTGCTATGACGGTTTCCACCAACGCTCGTGATGATGATGATGCCCTACCCGCGCGAAACACGTCGTGCTTGAGTTAAATAAGAATACTGTGCAGCCTACGACTGTTTTCAATATTACTTAAATTTATGTTAGATGTTACCAAATACCGATCCCTCAGTGCAGTTTACGCTGGCGCCGTGCATACTTCTATGCTGTCTAAGACATTGTGCTCCGTTATTACAGTCAGTTCAATCACAGACAACCGCTTTTAGTATGCTATCTGTTTTCATCTTGACGATGAACGATGGAACTTGACTCTAAGCAATTACGTTGGCGCGTTCTGGGTGTTTAAAGAATCTGTCATCGGGAGATGCATCTTTATTGATGCTAAAGCACCATGTTACCAAATTCCTTTTTTTTTTTTCAGAAATGCCTTTGAGCTACAGCGAGTCTGAATTTTATATCCTCTCTACTTCTGCCATCATTATTTTTCACCTGCCACACCTAAAGTCATCTACTAATTTTAGTGTCTCGTTTCCTAACATACTTCCTTCATTATTCCTGATTTAATTCCACTACAATCCATTACCCTTATTTTACTCCTCTTTATGTTCATCTTACAACATATCTTCAAGTCAGAATCATTCCATTCAGTCGATTTTCCAACTCCTTTCCTGTCTCTGACAGAACTACAATGTCGTTGGCAAACCTGGAAGACTTTATTTCTCCTCCCTGAACTATAATTCCTCCTCTAAATTTCTCCTTGGTTTCCTGTACTGCTTGCTCAATGAACACACTGAATAACATTGTTTATAGGCTACAATTCTTCTGAACTGCTGCTTCCCCGTCACACCTTTCCACTTTTATAACAGTGTAGTTTCTGTATAAGTTACCATAACATTTCGCTACCTGTATTTTATCCCTGCTACCTTCAAAATTTCAAAGAGTGTATTCTACGCAACATAGCTAAAACTTTCTCTATACCTATCTTTTAAGATATAAGATGATTTAATGTTGGCTCACGTGATCCTACATTTCTTCGGAAACCAGCTGATCTTCCCAAGGTCCTCTACCAGCTTTTCGATTCTTCTGTAAATTACTCGAGTTAGTATTTCGGTATCACGTCATCTTAAACTGGTGGTTCAGTAATGCTCACACGGATGAGCACCTTCCTTCTTTGGAACTGGACTTATTGTATTCTTCTTGAAGTCTGAGGACATTTCTCCTGTCTCGTACATCCTGCACACCAGATGGGAGAGTTTTGTCATGCCTGGCTCCACCGAGGCTATCAATAGTTCTGAAGGAATATTGTCTCCTCTAGGTCTTTCAGTGCTTCTTCCAGATCATATCTCCCAACTCATGCACCTCGACTTTCCTTTCTATAACATAGCCTTCAATTTCGTTTCCCTTGTGGACCCTTCCTATATATTCCTTCCACCTTTCAGCTCTCTCTTCTTTGATTAGTTGTGGCTTGCTGTTGAGCCCTTGATATTCAATTGGCTCCTTATCTTTTCTCCAAAGGTTGCTTAACGTCTCTTTAATTTCGCTATACGACGTGTCTATCTTTCCACTAGTTATGCCTGCTTCGTAGCCTTGTATTTGTATTCTGTCCATTCCCGATTCTAAATTTTGTATTTTCTGTCAGTCTCATTTTCTAGACGCGTGTATTCCCTTTCAACTGCTTCATTTAATTCATTTTTATATTTTCTCTTTTCGCCAGTTAAATCCAAATATTTCCTATGTTATCTAAGGACTTCTATTGGGCTTTGTCTTTTTGCCGGTATGACACTATGCTTCCTTCGATATTATGATACGAAGGGAACCACGGATATGCGTAGGGACTTGTCATTTTCGGCGGTGTCCGGGCAGGTACAAAACGCCGAACATTTCTCGGCTCGGCACGATACAGGCCACTGATTGACGTACACCTACTTGCTGGAACCCCCCTATTGTTTGGATTGAAGACTTGCACGAGTGGATGACATTGCAGCTAGTAAACCTTTCGGGGTATAATGTGTCGTCCACGAAACTCTCCTGTTCCTAACGTTTCGTCCAGAACTGCGCTCGACATCTTCAGAGGCATTTCTTCTCCGTTGAGCCTTGCCGACTGACGGGTCGGTTGTCTGAGAGCGACATATAGACAGCAGAAAAAGGGTAAGCAGAGATTATCCTCGTCAAAGATAAAACTCAGCTATCTGTTGTCGTCTTGTCAAAGATAAAAAAGGTAAAAGACTGTTTAGTGATTCTGCAGAGCTACTGTCCATATGTCGCTAAGTTTCATAGCCTCTTCGTTTCTATTAAAATTATCCCTATGTTAATATATTTCAATAACTTCTCTACACAGCCGTGGATAATAGTTCGTCACCGTGGACAAAATGTTTGATTCAGAAAACTTCACTACGTGACAGGCGAACTGTTTCTTTTCCCTTGTCAGCGAAGGCTTTTGTGTTCCTTTAGCCGTGCATTCGACCTTCTCTTGGCTGTTTCTATAGTTTGTAAACTTTATCGCACGTACACGGAATTTTACGCATATATACATCACATTCTAAAAGAGGAGGGCGTTTACCCTTATTGGAGTGCTTGACCTTTTTTCTTTGTTGGCCTAAATAGGGGTCTAATATTTCTGTAAAATCTTTCGGATCTGATCTGTTACTTTTTAAATAAGAGGCAGAGGAACTGTATTCCTCAGTCGTTGTTTTTCATGCTTGTCCTACGCCCTTCCCTTATTTGGTCGTATAATTCTATTTACTTCTTTCCCCAAATACCCATTTTTCTCAAAAGTATACTTTAGATGTTTTAATTCGGCGTCCAAGTATTCGGGTGTGCAAATCCTTTTGGCTCTATCGACAAGACTTTTAACGACACTTCTCTTTTGTTGTGGATAATGGTTAGAGTTCTTACGTAAATACGAGTGCATCTGCGTTACGTTTCGGAACACCTTATGTTCCAAAATTCCATCGGTCTGTCTCCTAACTAAAACATTCAAGAAAGGTATTTTGTTTTCATTTTCTGTTTCCATGCTGAACTGGATTTTTGGGTTAATGTCATTTAGAAAACTAGAGAATTCGTCGAAAGCTTTTTTTATCTTGTGGCCAGACTAGAAATGTGTCATCCACAAACCGATACCAATGAGATGATTTCTTATTTGCTTTTCCTAATGCTGACTGTTCGAATTTCTCCACACAGAAAGTAGGTATAGTAGGACCTAATGGGTTACCCATTGCTCCATCATCAAGTTGTTCATAAAATTCAT
This sequence comes from Schistocerca gregaria, assembly GCF_023897955.1. Taxonomy (NCBI): domain Eukaryota; kingdom Metazoa; phylum Arthropoda; class Insecta; order Orthoptera; family Acrididae; genus Schistocerca; species Schistocerca gregaria. The sequence goes on along the minus strand of NC_064921.1, from coordinate 795,839,516 downwards.
CACCCCGATGGAACTGACTGGAAGCAACTAATGTCAGAAAAAAGACAGACAAATCTCATGAAAAAAAAAAAAAAATCCGTTATGAAAGTAATAACTTCGTTAACTGGGTTCATAGTGAATAAAGACACTAGATCGAAATTTACAGGACTCTCTTCAGTAGCCAGAATTATTCCTTCAATTTTCTCAATAAAATGACGCGAGTCTTTTATATATGAGTCAGTTTTCCCAACATATAGCTGTACATGAGTTGCCAGAATGTTGCTGTTTCATACATGGGAGAATTGACAGCACTAAAAATGAATCTGAGAGGAAGATCAACATTATGAGTTGGAGATAGGTCATGAAGTCCAAGACATTATGAAGCTTCACTCTTAAGTGAAGCACTTTTCTTCTTCTCTTTGAAGAGTAGTAGATGATTTTATAAAATTAATTTTTTTCGTCAGTGCACTGCCTGTAGGGGCTTTCCTAAGATTTTTATACTGAACTGCGTTAAAAGACTCAAAATTTTGCTTCGGCCATCCTCTTTATTCGTACGAACAGTAGCATTCCCCGTATCAGCAGGAAGAATCATTATCTTTTCATTTACATTTAAATCTCCAAAAGCATTTCTCTTACCTTTCGTTAAATTACTTTCTAACGATTTACTGCGCCAAATTACTCTGATGGTCTGAATCCGGACTGCTCTTGCAGTTTGTTTGGGGTGAATGCGTATACTCTCTTCTACATTCGCGGTAATACACTCGGCTAGTACTTTCATAGGTGTTATAGCGCAGTTTCCTCCTTTAGCAAGGACGGAAATCTCGTCTAGAGGTAACTCTCTCCCTGACTTGTTATTAATAGTATAAGACATCACTGTAATTTTTTGTACTTCTTATATAAGTTTGTAACTTTTCGTATTTTTTGTTATTTCTATTGGTAGTAGTTTCAGCCACAGCTTCCATACATCTAAATGTAAGGTAGTCTCTTTTGTTCCATAGACCTATCTTTACCTTACTAGCAAGAAATAAGTGCAGGTTTACAAGCAGCAAAACCCCTACTGTTTACCTCCCCCACGCAGTATTATAGGTAAGGGCCGGCTCACAGACTACCACTGCGGGCCAGTTCCGTCTGCAGTCCGCCTCGGTTAGAGCAATTCCTTCTGTTTCTTTGTGGAAATTAAAGAACATACTTAGTCGTATATGACGTCAGTTACCCTTCATCCTCAGCTCTGCATTAATCAACAATTTCATTTCGCTACAGCTGCTATAAAAGATACCTATCTCATTGTTATTACTCTTATTATTCCCCTTAATGTCATTACGAAATCAAGTACACTACATACCTTGAACTATTCCGCACTGCCTTGTATGAGGGACAGCTGCAGCCATTAGTAGCCACCTTGAATAATAATCACTTGGCTGCTCTTTTCGAAAATAAGCCACATCACCAGGTTAGATAAGTTAATGTCAGATATTTAATTTACAATAGCATCCAAGCGGTTATTATTCAAGATGAATTTGAACTGTTTTGGCTTTTTGGGCTCGATTTTCTGCGAAAGTTTCGTCTGCTTCAGCGTGAAAGACCCTCAGAGGCTATAATGACGTAAACTGCTAATTTTTAAAGGTAAGCCGGCCGTGGTGACCGAGCGGTTCTAGGCGCTTCAGTCCGAAACTGCGCGATTGCTACGGTCGCAGGTTTGAATGGTTCAAATGGCTCTGAGCACTATGGGACTGAACATCTATGGTCATCAGTCCCCTAGAACTTAGAACTACTGAAACCTAGCTAACCTAAGGACATCACACAACACCCAGTCATCACGAGGCACGCAGGTTCGAATCCTGCCTCGGGCATGGATGTGTGTGATGTCCTTAGGTTAGTTAGGATTAAATAGTTCTAAGGTCTAGGGGACTGATGACCTCAGATGTTAAGTCCCATACTGCTCAGAGCCATTTGAACCATTTTTTTAAAAGGTAAACTTGTTTAACCAGACGGAGATGTCAATATGCAGACAGGCCATGAACATTCAAAAACACAAAAATAATTTTTTACCGAAAAGTGTTAAGTGTGACATTAGACGAGTCGTGCTCCTTAGTGCTGAACAAAGCACAGCAGCAGCTATTCTACAGTCTGTAACACAGGTCGGTACGATTTCGCGATCTTCGGCAGCCGTGTATGACCTCATAACGCGATCGTTGCGAGGTTACTAATAAACAGTTCGCCAGCTTCAAGTTTACATTTGAAAACTAAATATCTATGTCTCTATAGCCTCTAAGGATGTCGTTCGGAGAAGGAGACGAAGCGTTGGACATAGAAACATGCGTTAGACCACGGCCTAATACGCATACAACTTCTCGCTGGCGTCGGTTTGAAGTGCGAGACTAGCGAACCAGTATCGTGTCCATATATGGAGGAAGACTGCTTGTACAACTAAACACAAAACATATCTCTAATGACACGTAGTGTGGCGTGCATCTAACACAGTAAAAGAAAAAAATAATGTTCATTTAGGCGCAATCAATATTAACCATACAGTCTCCATCAACAACCGGGCAAAAGTAAAAAAGTAAGAAGCAAAGTAACATTCTCTGTACGGAATGTCTGCGTCTCAGCAAAGAGCAGTTAATTGGCAGCGCTCCTTGAGACAGGCTCACGAACACGTATGACGTTTTGCAATCAGCTGATCGGTAGCCTCCAGACGCCAGCCGATCGCGACCTCTCGCAGTCTCTCCAGACTAAAAACTTCAAGGACGCAAATACCGGTAGTGTAAGTCTGCATTGTAAGTATTAGCTTCTCTATTTCCTGTACTTCCTTATCTCGTACATTGCGAATAACAGAATAATAGGAGCAAGTCACATGCATGGAGTTCCATCCAACAGTAAAACAGGGGAAATGTTTCCCCGATATACAGATTGGCCGTTGTCATAACCATTTTAATGACTGCCGCAGCGTTAACAAGTTTCCATATTAGTGAAATAGATTTTATTCTGCAGCCGCTGTTTGCAATACAGGAAACACAGAACCAATATTTTCTGTTTCACAGAATGTAGATTCATATAAACAAAGTTAATTCACCTCGTTCTAAAGCGCGTCTCAAATACAGTGAAAAGCGTAAAACGAATTTTTTTTGCATCGTTGTGGTGAGATTTAACCATGAGGCGTCTGTTATACGCAATAGCTCTTCATTTTCAGGCACCATTATCGCCTACTTTTGACGACTGATGACACGATATGCAAAATTATGTTACTACGGTGTACAACTGCTTCATAACGCCAAACATCCTGAAACCACCAGGAATAGACAATTAGGCGAACTCTTGCAGGGCATCATCGTATGCTTCAAATATTTTAGATACAGTTAAAGATACTGAAAATCTGGTTAGGCTTACAGAAATGTTCCTACAGCGTACGCCGTCTCCTCGTAGCTGGGCTGAGTGTATACAAGGCAAGGCGAGGCAGCCAAGTTATCTCAGACAGTTTGGCATATTTCCTGACGTTCGCAAGTAATTTTTATAGTTTACTACCGTCAATTATGACACTGACTTCTTTTTTTTTTTCCTTATGGAATTGTGTACCCGCAAAGTAGAAGAAGTTCCACAAACTGCCCTATTATACTAAATGTAACCAAACACGTAACGAATGTGTGGTTGTTGTGTTTGCCTGTGTCTTGAAGCCTGTCACTCTGTATTTCGCAGTCGTAGCAATTAGATAACTTGTTGGAAATTTCTACTGACACATTCAAAATATACACAGAACTGGCAAAAGTGATGGGATAGCGATACAGACACATACAGATGGCGATAGTATTGCGTATATAAGGTATAAAACGGCAGTTCATTAGCTGGGCTGTCATTTGCACTCAAGTGATTCATGTGAAAAGGTGTCCGACGTGATTGTGGCCGCTCGGCGAGAATTAACAGGCTTAGAACGCTGATTGGTAGCAGGAGCTAGACGCATACGACATTCCATTTCGGAAATGTAAATAAGTTATACAGGGCTGCAACCAGTCACTTTTTTGAATAATTATGTTTTATTCCATGGAATAATGTTTTATTCCATGGAATAAAACATAATTATTCAAAAAAGTGACTGGTTAATAACTTATTTACATTCAATATACAGTCACGATTCTAAAATATCCGTAATTGATAAGCACAATCCACTTCGGAAATATTTGGGGAATTCAGTATTCCGGCATCAACAGTGTTAAGAGTGCGCCGAAAATACAAAATCTGTGGCATTGCCTCTCACCGCAGGCAAGGCAGTGGCCGACGGCCAGCGACCGAGAGCAGCGGCGTTTGCGTAGAGTTGTCAGTGCTAACAGACATGCAAAACTGCATGAAATAACCGCAGAAATCAATGTGGGACGTGCGACGAGCGTTTCGGTTAGGAGAGAGCGGCGATATTTGGTGGTCATCGGCTATTGCAGCAGACAATCAACGCGAGCGGCTTTGGTAAGAGCGCGACGTGGCCTGCAGCTCCTCTCCTGGGCTCGTGACCATATGGTTGCACCCTAGACGACTGGGAAAACGTAGCCTTGTCGGATGAGTCCCGAATTCAGTTGGTAAGACCTGATGGTAGTGTTCGAGTGTGGCGCAGATTCCATGGAACCATGGTTCCAACTTGTCAACAAGGCACTGTGCAAGCTGGCACCGACAGCTTGGCTCAATATTTCTGTGGTGGACTTTCAACGATATATTGAGTCCATGTCACGTCGAGTAGTTGCTCTACCCCAGACTAAAGGTAGTCCGACACGATATTAGGAGGTATCTCGTGACTTTTGTCACCTCGGTGTATACGACACTCCAAAAGGTGAATATCGTTCATGGCGAATGTCGCCAAACTATTAGGACAGCGGTGCGGGTGTACGTTGAAGAGTATCCAGATCGCGCCAAGCACTCACAATCTGTCTTCGCAAACATTATAAAAATAAGTTCTAGAAAATGGAAGTGTTCAGAGCAAAAGATACCAAGGATAAAGAAGAGAAACTGATGAAAGGAATGAAAGTAACATTTTAGCAGCAGTAACACACATTACAAATGTCACCAAACGGCATCTTGGAAATACAAGAGTAATCAAGCAAACGAGTTTTCTGCGAACACTACATTCCATTGCATTTTATCCTCTTCACATTGCACTGCATCTACGGCTTCATGGCGATTACTTTCAAACTTGGTTGCAGTTCTCCGAACGTAATCTACGAAAAGCGCGAAGTGATGAAGCAAATCTATGCAAAGTTTTGTTTAAGGAACAAGCTTCGTTTACAAACCGTGGGCATGTGGATCTTCGTAACACGCTACAACTGTGAACTGAACATCCACACAGACTCATAAAGAACATAAAAACAACTATCTTGGTCAATAAAAGTTTGGTGCATTGTTTTTCAAGACATACTTCATTAATTGCTGTTTTATTGCTGGGAATCTAAGTACATTGAAGTATCTCGAGTTCCTAAGTTACGCTGCTGCCGAAGTTATTGGAAAACATCTCACTGGACGTAAGGCAATCAGTGTGATACCAACATGACGGATATCCCTCCCGTTCCGGACATGTAATGACAGACTCTTTTAAGAGAACATTTGGAGGGCATTGGAACGATCGTTCAGGAAACACAAAATAGTGTGCACACTTAACCAAACTTAACACTCCTGTAATATCAGCAAGTACAATTAGTAAAATACTATGGAAATCTGTGAAGCAATTATATGGGCCTGACCAGTATACGTTCACGTAATTAATGTAAAATATTTTTTTAAAGTTGTGATAGTTTGGAGAAACTGACATGTATTTCGCAGATCTCTTACTAGTCTTCGGTCCGGTTCTGGATGCAAACACAGGGTAATAGAGGATCAGACACAACCAAGAGCTTGGAGAACTATACCAGCAGCCCAACATAGCAGGAACTGTCAAAGCCAAACGAATACGGTGGGCCGGCCATGTGGCCCGGATGGAAGATCACAGATGGCCTCGGAAGCCCCTGGATTTCACATCCACGGGAAAGAGACCCGCAGGGAAACCCAAGAAGCTTTGGAGGGATGGCCTCCATGAAGATTTAAACCAAGTATCAGTAGATGTGGACGGATGGCGGATAGCAGCAATGGACAGAATACACTGGAGGGGGAAACTTATAGCAGCGTGCAGTCCATTGGGCCTGATCACCTAGAGGAAGAAGAAGAAAAAGAAGCTGTATAATTATCAACCTACACTACTTACATTTTCAAATTAATGAATTAAGCAGTGTTGTAAGGAATCCACCGTTGATCATACTAAAGTGGTATATACAATGATTGCCATTGTATAGGCGTATTAAAACTGTTTCGTGTTAAAAGAGTACTCGAAAAATTGTATCTGAGATACACAGAATACGCCAGAAAAGTGTTTACACTCTTTGTCAGCTCTGTCGAGATATCGATGTTGTCGTTCGATTTGAGTTACGAGTTTGTTGTATTATGGTCTTTGGCTGAACAGTTGTTAGTACTTTCATCTCGGTATTGATAAAACAAGATGGCTGAGCACGCTTGACATTTGAGCAACGAAAATGTATTGTGAAGTGGTTTTTCTAGTTTGATAATGCCGTTTAAGTGCAACGTCAGTGGAAGCGGAAGTTTGAAACAGTACCGCCAACCTGCCCAACAATTAAACGCATCATTGAGAGGTTTGAATTGCATGGAACGATTTGTGAGATTCACAAAGGAAGATCAGGAAGACAGTGTACAGCTACAAGTCCTGCTTCGTCAGCTCTTATGTTGCAAACCTTTGTTAATTCTCCACGGAAGTCTGCTACGCAATGTGCACGTGAAGTGGGAGTTAGCAGTACAAGTGTATGAAGAATTCTGAAAGATGCAAAGTGGAAATTTTACATTCCACGATTACTACATGCGATTAATGATGACGATAGTGATCTCCGAACGCAATTTTGGGAATGGTATTAGCAAAAGGTAACTGATGACAAACAATTTGTGACGTAGGTAGTGTGGAGTGACGAGGCACAATTTAAACTTAATAGAACCATGAATCGGCATAACAGTGTGTAATGGGCACCGAAAAATCCGCATGTTTATGTGGATAAAGCGGGCAATCTACCAGGGGTTCGTGCGTGATGAGGACTATTATTTAGGGGCTTCGTAGGACCCTTTTTCTTTGATGCTACTGTCACTGGAGAAGTGTACCTGGGCCGGCCGTAGTGGCCGAGTGGTTCTAGGCGCGTCAGTCCGGAACCGCGCTACTGCTACGGTCGCAGGTTCGAATCCTGCCTCGGGTTTGGATGTCCTTAGGTTAGTTAGGTTTAAGCAGTTCTAAGTTCTAGGGGACTGATGACCTTAGATGTTAAGTCCCATAATGCTCAGAGCCATTTTTGAAAGTGTTTCTGGAAAAGTTACGCACACCAATTTTGACAGGTATACATGCGCTTTATGGAGTTGATGAAGAGGTCTCCTACCAACAGGACGGGGCGCCACCACACTATCGTTTAGCCGTAAGAGATTTCCAGGATGACAATTTTTTTGGGGCATTGAATTGGACGAAGAGGACCCATTGAGTTCCCTCCACGGTTGCCAGATCTAATACCTATGGACTTTTACTTGTGGAGAACGGTGAAAGATAAAGTCTATCGACGTAAGACACGCACGCTGGAGGAACTTCGCCAGGAGATTGCATCGGCATGTGCTCAAAAATCGTTCATATGGCTCTAAGCGCTATGGGACTTAACATCTGAGTTCATCAGTCCCCTAGGCGTAGAACTACTTAAACCTAACTAACCTAAGGACATCACACACATCCATACCCAAGGCAGGATTCCAACCTTCGCCGTAGCAGCCGCGCGGTACCGGACTGAAGCGCCTAGAACCGCTCGGCCACAGTGGCCGGCGAGGCATGTGCAGCGATCTCTACTGTAACTGACGATTGTAGGACATGTTTGGTCAATTATTAAATGTAAAATAAACACATAAGTAATACTTTTCGTTCCTTAAAGTGTGTATACGTTTTTCTACCGGATTCTGTATTACGAACTAAGGTGAATTGAAAACAGAAACTAACACTAAAGCAGTGTGTCTGGCTAATGAAGATCTGTCAACGATTGATGTAGAATATTGTGAAGTCATCAATACTTGTCCTCATACGTTCTGTACGTACTGACACTGCTGAAAATATTTGACGGTCATTAATACTGTTTCTCAACATAGTATCGGCAGTACTTCAGTACACGCCCTCAGATGGTCAATATATCTACAGCTTGACATCATTATTGAATGTGCGATGGTCCCTTTGTTTTGTTCTCACGGGCTTTGAGCGAGGAATGCGATACTACCAGAAGAACTGTATCCAAGTCTTCCTCGGATACATGTCCTCTACATCCAGTCAGGTTCTCGAGATCAACGATGCCTTTCTTCCATTTACGTTTGCCGACCACCTAAGCTAAATCAGTCTGTTAAGATCGTAGTTGCATGAATGTAAATTCGCTCGATGCCTGACGTCGTGCCTACTTGACGAAGACTCCAAACGCTGCAGCAGTGTTCCAGAATTTGTCGCACCAGCGTCTTGTAGGCGACATCATCTGCAGACACACTGCCATTTCGCTGGACACTTACAACATCATCTTACGCATCCGTTCGCCGTCCCTGTCACTGATTCAAAGCTTGTATCCAATTTCATATCGTTTGTGATGTACACCACTACACTACGCCGTAGGTGTGGATATCACTGAGTTACAGATCACGTAAGCCTAGTTACTTTCAGGCTGATAACCGAGTACGTTCGTGTGCCGATTTTATTAGAGAATTCTGTGGATTGTAGTTCCTCTTTTCAATCGTCGCATGGACAGCAGAGCCACGGCTAACGAAGGAAGTGACCACAGTAGAGAAAAACAGCTTAAATCGCTCAACACGAGAAAGGCCACTGGAGCTACCGGGATACCATTTCGACTCTACACGGAGTATGCGAAAGAACTCGCCCCTGTCCTGGCAGCAGCGTACCGTAGATCTCTGGAGGAGCGAAGCGTTCCCAGTGACTGGAAAAACGTCGTTTTGAAGAAGGAACTGTGAGCAGACACACTGAACAATAGGCCTCTATGCGTGTCGTCGGTCTGTTGTAGAATTTTGGATATTTTACACTCGCATATTGTGACATTTCTGGAGACCGAAAATCTCCTCTGTAGGAATCCACACGTATTCCGAATACCACGATGGTGTGAAGCCCAGTCCGCTCTCTTCGTCCACGAGACACAGAAGGCAGCAGATACGGGCGCCCAGGTGAATGCCGTGCTCCTTGGCTTTCGGAAGACATTCGATGCAGTTCCGCAGTACCGCCTGAAAAACAGGATACGAGCGTACTGCATATCAGACCAGCTGGGTGATTCGACTGAAGACTTTCTAGCAAACAAAACACAGATTATCGTTCTCAACGGAGAGAAGTCATTACACACAACAGCAACTTCAGCCGTAGCCCAAGGGAGTATTGTAGTACCATCATTGTTCACAATATACGTAAATGATCTAGTACAGCGGTTTCCAACCTGGGGGTAACTACTCCTTGACGGGTAAAATAAGATTCCTGGGGTGTAAACATGAAAAGGGTTTGACTGTGTTTCAGTCGTTGAATTAAATTTTTTAGAAAGGTAATATTGATTATATATATTACCAATAATTACTTTTTCTCAGTCACTAACATTAATGTCTGACTATGCCGTGGAGGTTCCTAGCTCCTGGCATGCTCCACCAAATACACAGGTACTCTGAGCTTTCTACAATACATCGACGACTGAAAAACGGGACTAGGGGCCTATACATAATAAACGCTAGACATATAATGAAAATGTCTTCTCCAAGTTGTAGATATTTCACGTAACATCCTAGACATCGCTTCACTGCTCATTTCGAAACAGGTAAATGAATTAATTTACATTATGACACAACAGTAACTACATAAGGGCTACTATAATGCTGTACACATTATTATTATTATTATTATTATTATTATTATTATAGTGGCCAGACACAAAGCGTTAACACCTTGACGTGCAGAAGTAAGGAGTGCAACAGTCAAGTGATTTACAAGTAGTATAGTGTACACATTTTAACTTGGTTGATTTGAAATGGGGTTGTAGGTGAAGCAGTTGCCGCTATGGAAAGGAGTACTGCAGAGGAAGTATGTTCTGTAACAAGTGTCTACCTTCACTGCGGATAGTCAGCTCTTTTCTCCGAAAGGGAATTGCAGTAACAGTGGTGATGCACTGGGAATTGGTTCATCATCCACTGTAAAAACACACGCGCAAGGAAAATAAATGTGTCGTTCAATGTTTATAGACGTCGTAGATGATTTTTGCCTACGATAACAAAATAAAAATACGTGAGTCAATGGATTTAGAATTGTTTTGTGATCTGTAGTGACTGAGAAACCCTCAAATATAAAAGAAGTTGTTAGACACAAGCGGTATCAAACATCTCATTTATTTATTATTCGGTGGCTTAATAAAACACAAAAAAACTAACTACAATTCCTCTTTCGTCATTTTAGAAATACAAGTGCTCAAAGAAAATTCTTTTTCATTCCGAAGTTTAATTAGGGGCTAAAGCAGCTGATGGGGCGGAGGGAGGTGGAGGGAGGGAGGTGGAGGGAGGGAGCACTACGTAACATGTGATTGCACTCAGGGGTAACCATCTATGAAAGGCTTGTAACCACTGATTTAGAAGAAAATGCCGGATGTTCCACGAGGTTTTCCTCGGAAGACGCTGTTGTATCCAGAAAGTCGTGACACTACAAAACTGTAGAAAATTGCAGGAAGACCTGCAGAGTATCGACGCTTCGTCAAGAGACTGGCAATTAACCCTCAATACAGAGAAAACGTAACGTATCTCGACTGCATAGACAGAAAGACCCTTTATTGTGTGATTACACGATTCCAGAATAATCGCTGGAAGCAGTTTCTTACGTAAAATATCTAGGAGTACGCATGAGGAGCTATTTAAACTAAAATGATCATATAAAACTAACAGTGGGTAAGGCAAATGCGAGACTGGGATCCGTGGAAAAATTCTCAGGAAACGTAGTCCACCAGCAGAGGACTTAGATTACAAAACAATATCTCGACCAATACCGGAAAATTACTGGTCAGTCTGGGATCCGTACTAGGTCGTTTTGACAGAGGAAATAGAGAAGACCCAAAGAAGGGCAGCACGTTTCGTTACAGGTTCATTTGGTAAGTACGAAAGCGTCACAAAGGTGATCAGGGCACTCTGGTGGCAGACATTGCAGGTGACTAGTTCTGCATTACGGTGTGGCTTACTGTTAAAGTTCAAAGAGCATGGCTGGAACAGTTTACCAAATTAATGCTTCCTCCTACGTGTATCTCACGAAAAGACCATGAAGATAAAATCACAGAAATGCGAGCCCTCGCGGAGGCTTAAGAACCAATTGCTCTTGCCTCGAACCACTCGCGACTGTATCAGGCAAAGGGGGAAATGGTGGTGGCACACAGAGTTTCGCCGCCACACACCGTGAGGAGGCTTCCGGAGTATCGACGTAAGGTTCGTTCGAGAAAAGGTATTGACAAACAGGTGAAATCGTTTTCCAGCTGTCTCTACGGCGCATGCTTCACGATAGTTTCGACCTTCAGAGCCCATCGGGATTACTCGAATGCATATTTCGCGTCTTTGGTTGTTTGACAACATGTAGCGCTGGTTCAAATCTTTAGTCTCTTCTCGTTGCTCAAATGTTTCTGATTTAGATGTTTCAGATGGTTCAAATGGCTCTGAGCACTATGGGACTTAACATCTGTGGTCATCAGTCCCCTAGAACTTAGAACTACTTAAACCTAACTAACCTAAGGACATCACACACATCCATGCCCGAGGCAGGATTCGAACATACGACAGTAGAAGTCGCGCGGCTCCATACTGGACACTGCACTGTGTCGTCTTTTTGAAGTTGTAAGGTACTGTGCTGGTCTGCTTCATTATACAGAAAAACACGTAGACTGTGAAATTTCACAAACAGCATGCATGAATGATGGTTTGCATGTGTGTGTGGTTTTCTGCATAATGTAGCAGGTGTAATGTCTTTCAACTTCAAAAGTCCAACACAGACAGCACAACAAACAGAATACTATGTAAATATTTGATGGTGATAATGAGAAATTCTGGAAAAGCTTCGTGAAAAGCGTGAAAAACATGTAACTGCTGGTGTGTTCATTAATCAAAGAATGAATGACAGTTGCAGGCCTCCCAGAACCATGGATTATGATGAATGAAACTGAATAAAATGTTTCTGCTTCCAACTTGTCATCCGTACTTCTTGGAGAGGCAGTGATACAAAATGTTAACTGAAGAACTTCTCAATTATTCCAGACACCACTTTCCTCATCAAAATCCTGTTCTCTTTTACATATTCTGATTATATGCATATGACGATAATTTCGGTAATTTCGTCTAATTGATTTTCGTAACACAAATTTTGCTGCTAACTGACAATACATTGCAGATAATTAGTACCAATGGTAATAAACTACTATGTAGGAAATACCCAAAACTTACAAATGCTGATAGTTTAGATGTTAAGAAGTGGCTGCAAAGGATCCACTGGTTGTGATATGGTATGCAGCTTAATTTCACTGATGTAAGTATAACAGTATAGAATGCTTATTTGTACCTACGCCACCTCCTCCGCAAAGTGAGCCAAGTTAATGCGTGCATGTCATTTATAGAAATAAGTATAAAACGATCCCCAATTATCAGTTTTTATTATACGGACCATTGCATGGAAGTGGGAAAATTTATTCATTTTGAAAGTGGATTTATCAAACGATAGTGAGATCATTGTGTGTTTGATATCGTATGTTTTATATATCCAACTCATTTCTGCCGAAAACTCCATGAAAGAAATAAAATTGGCCTACGACATATCAAATTTTCACAAGGTTTAGGTGCACCATTTAAAAGGCTGCCAGGAACCTTGTATTTCTTTCTACGACGAGAAGATTGCGCGTGCGTTTGGTGACATCTTTGCGGTAGGGTTATTAAACGGTTTGGAGTCATTGTTAAAATTCATGGTGAAACCTTCAGTAGTCCTTCATTTTGCACAATTCTCAACTAGTTTCGGTCAATGGCCATTATCAACCTTAGCTGGTATAATAATAATAATTGACAATGGTCACTTATCGAAGGTAATAACGAACTGTGCAAAATAAAGGACAGCTGTGGGTTTCACCATGAATTTTAACAATTATTTGGCAGCTGAATATCCCCACCTGCAAAAGTACACAGATATGGAGTCAATCACAAGAATTTCCTCTGATCAGTCGAATCTACGTCCAAGCGTCCATTGGCCGACACCTGAAGAGCTTTCACCCTATTGAGGAATCGTTGGCGCTAGGATTTCACCCGTAACAAGTCCCGCCCATTCACCCCCGGTTTTCCCGGTCTTTGTTCGGCGCCTGGGCATCGCTTCAGTTGACCCACGTGGTTTACCGCGTTCGGCTGCAGTAGGAGTGAATGTTAAATTAACATCTTGCTAGGTCTTAAATTTTGCCAGATAGCTAAAAGACACGTTACAAAAAATGTGCACAATTGACCTCAGTTGTGCCAGGCACTTCCACAGCAAACATGAGAGAAAACAATTTAGCACTGAATTCTTTAAATACGTGAATTCAGTATTCAGATGAGTAGCCTATGAAGAAACATACTTCTATGTGAGAAAAAGCACCCAACTCTAAAACACGAAAAACCTACTCTCAAAGAATAATTTGTTTGTATAAAGAGGAACCATAGTACACTTGACACTTAAGTTTCAGAACTCAGACAGTATATGTGAAGCAGGCACCAACGTTCACTGTATTTCCAAACAGCACCAAAGTACTTCGTTCTTGCTAGATCGATCCAAGCTGTTTTTGGGAGTTATTCACTGAATAGTTTTGCTGAAAAGTTTTAGGGGTGGAAGAATAAGTAGCACAGGATGAAGGACGTTTTACAGCCGTGAAACACTGCAGCATTTATTTCCTCCATAACCGCTCTGTGGCAAACATATACATAATCATTATTATTTAAAAAAAATGGGTTTGAATGATATTCACGAAATTAATAAATCTTTTCGTCAAAAATAGACAGGACACTAATCACACAGAAGCAGCCACAATTCTTTATAACCTCGTTAATAATGCGCAGGTATGGCATTGGAAGAATTTACAAGTTAAAATTCAACCATTACCCATGCATATGTCTTATAAGCAAATATCTTCCTGTTTCATTAGGCATTTCTACTTTATGGCATTCTTATATTCTTTAATTTTCGTGAGCTACTATGAGGGCCTACATAAACAAGACGACTTTGACTTACTTCTATGTAACGTTGATTTTAGACAACAGAGTTATTCGACTGTATCCGTGGCTTTACTACCGACATGACCGTTGTTTTCGCATTGTATGTTTATTCTGCTGTTTCCCTCAAATAAACGTATTATAATAAGTGAATTAATGAAAATCGGTCCTTATTGCCCTTTGTTTTCTATTGCTGGCGATGTTTTCAATTCTCTACAAATATTTTTATTCCTTTAATAATGCAAATTCATATTACAGGGTGTTACAAAAAGGTACGGCCAAACTTTCAGGAAACATTCCTCACACACAAAGAAAGAAAATATGTTATTTGGACATGTGTCGGGAAACACTTAGTTTCCATGATAGAGCTCATTTTATTACATCTCCTCAAATCACATTAATCATGGAATGGAAATACACAGCAACAGAACGTACCAGCGTGACTTCAAACAGGAAATGTTCAACATGTCCTCCGTTAGCATGGATACATGCATCCACCCTCCGTCCCATGGAATCCCTGATCTGCTGATGCAGCCCTGTTCAGTGGCGTATTGTATCACAGCCGTCCACAATACGAGCACGAAGAGTCTACATTTGGTACCAGGGTTGCGTAGACAAGATCTTTCAAACGCCCCTATAAATGAAAGTCAAGAGGGTTGAGGTCAGGAGAGCGTGGAGGCCATGGAATTGGTCCGATTCTACCAATCCATCGGTCACCGAATCTGTTGTTAAGAAGCGTACGAAAAAAATGGTTCAAATGGCTCTGAGCACTATGGGACTTAACAGCTGTGGTCATCAGTCCCCTAGAACTTAGAACTAATTAAACCTAACTAACCTAAGGACATCACACACATCCATGCCCGAGGCAGGATTCGAACCTGCGACCGTAGCAGCCACACGGTTCCGGACTGCGCGCCTAGAACCGCGAGACCACCGCGGCCGGCTAGCGTCCGAACACTTCGACCGAAACGTGCAGGAGCTCCATCGTGCATGAACCACGTGTTGCGTCGTACTTGTAAACGCACATGTTCTAGCAGCACAGGTAGAGTATCCCGTACGAAATCATGCTAACGTGCTCCATTGCGCGTAGGTGGACGAAACTAAAATGAGCTCTAACATGGGAATTTTGCGTTTCCGGACACATGTCCACATAACATCTTTTCTTTATTTGTGTTTGAGGAATGCTTCCTGAAAGTTTGGCCGTACCTTTTTGTAACACCCTGTATATTACTATCCAGAAAAACTTAAATTTCTTATCGTTACTGAATTTCATCACAGTGTAACATGTGTTGGACTGTAACGACAACAACTTCGATGTAGCTTCCAGTTTGCTGAACTGGCGGGTGTTTAGGGGAGAGCCTTACACTATGGATAGGCTGGAGGGGAGTGAATGGGTGGGACCTGTTCCGGGTGAAATCCTAGCGCTAAGGGCTCGTCGGGAATCGGGAGTATGCCGGCACCGAACGCATTCGCGTGATTCCATCGGCTGCAACGTCTCGAACACGGGTGTAGATCGTGTTTTGGAGCTTTGAGGGTCGTGTGTGGCTTGGGAAAGCCGGAGGGTAGCTGTTTGCGATATTCGCATGCCTACTTTAGTTCCGGCCGCAGTGACAGCCGCGACAGCAGAAGACAAACGGGACTGGACTGCTAGTGCGGCAGTTCTCGGAAGCGGGGGCGGCGGCCGGCCCTCCCACGCGCAGCGGGCGGATGAGCCGTTGCGGGACTGTGTCTGTCAGGTTTGGCAGCCGGAGGACTGACCGCAGCCCGAGCCGTGGCCTGCGAGGGACGGACGGCCGGACCACCCTGAAGCCGCGCCATTGTGCGCACCCACTTTGCAAGAGAATGCACGCCGAGAGCGGCCCGCTAACGGTGGTGGCCGCGCCGGGCCAGTGTTTTTGTCCTCGACGACACCTCATAAATCCCCGCACTCGCAGCCCCGACGGCGAGCGCTGGGATCCGCTGTTAACAGCCTCGTCCTGCCCCACTGTGCGTTCGGTTGTCCAGAGAGGCCACGTGCTTTCTCCCATTAAACTCTTCTCGTAATACTTCAATGCGAGACGCTTTTAATAGTTTCCGCAACGAAATCCTACCTGGCAGAAAACGTAGAGATTCTAGTCGTATTTCATATACACCAGGAGCAAGTGTTCTTTAAAAATTAAAACTTTACGCTTACGTTGAATGGGTGTCTGAACTGTAGAATGGATACAAAATTCCAATTATCGTGTATTGTGTTGTAACTGCAAGAGGTGTGCTTACTGTGTGTTATTTTTAGCAAAACTTTATACAAGCCGATTGGGTATTGCAACTCGAAATACCAATAAAGAAATACAGTCACTGCAATATATGTTCAGACCCTTAGGCACTTATTCCTCTGGCCCTGCTGAAAAATGATAATTTTGGTCCCTGCACACATGACAAATAAATTAAATTTTCTACCTCTAAAGCAGCAACGCGATGCATTCTGACCTCTCATAAAAAGGTATGAATACTAGCTACAGGCTCAGCAGTGTGCAATGCTGGCCGTAATACTTGAAATGCACATGAAATTCTTTTGGCTGATAAACGAGAACATTTAAGAAAAATTCAACGTCTTTGAAAAACATACGACCTGGACAGGGAGGCGGTACTGATTATGCTGAATTACTAAAACTAAGCTTCTTAGCAAAATTATATAGCAAGTTAACTTTGTCTTTTCAAAAACATCTGACAGTGAAGTTGCATTGGTAATGTATATATATATATATATATATACTAATTGATTCACGTACAATGAGATTTATACAGCAAGTATTACCTAACCTCACTAAACCAGCATAAATGCAAATCATTTAATTACAGACAGCTCTGCTAACAATGTTTAGAACCTTTACAAAAGTGAAATATCTAACTAGCCTTTTCATCAAATGAGTTTACATACATTCTGGGGTTACTCAGCAACTACAAATTATCAGCCAACTCATCTATACTAACGCGCTGTCAAAACAAAAATCATAATTGTTTAACATCTTTGCCTTGCTTGCATGAAGACTTCTGCTTCCATGTTGAACAATATTGACGTACCCATATTAATCTAACACTTGGTATCTTCGCACAGCACTCTACAAAAACTACCTGCTCCATCCTCTTTCGCTCACCGACAGCTACCTACCACTATGTGCTCTCTTACTCCAACACTACTATCTAAGACCAGAATGAGCATCTCTGGAAACGTCTGCGATCCGCTTTATAAAGCTTATCAGAGACATACATCGTTTAGAATATCATAGTTTCAGATTAGTTTACATCAATATTCTTATCATATTCGGCTGGCACGTACGAGTGTGACTAAGAAGACTCCCTTCACAAGACACAATCAATACCTTCACTGTGCGACACCAATGATAATGCAACTGATGACAGTGCCACTAAAGCGGATTACTAAACACGGTTTTTCGAAATTCCTTCATCAAAGAAGACGAGGTAAATATTCCAGAATTATAATCAGGAACAGTTGCCAATACGAGTAACTTAGAAGTAGATACCTTCTGTGTAACCAAGCAGTTTAAACAAACAACGACGAGTCTTCTGTCCAGATTACAAAAATTATGATCCTTTCGGAGTATGCTGGTACAATAAATCCACATTTAGCATTAGTATACAGCCACTCGTTCCACGAAACATCCGCACCTAACGACTCCAAAGATGTCCATGTCGTACCAGTACGCAAGCAAAGAAGAAGAATCCGCTAAATTACAGACCCACATCACTGCCGTCGTTTCCCACTTGGATTCTGTAATGCACACTGAGTTCGAAGACTATGAATTACCTAGAAGAAAAGGAGCTATACGAAGCAAAAAACATCGTGCTTGTCAAATACAACTCCCTCTTTAGCCACACGAAGTAACGTGTGCTATCGACAGGGAATGCCAAATTGATTCCATATTATTCTAGGTTTCCAGAAGTCAGATTGCGTACCTGTTGAGGCTGTACCAGTTGTGCCACTTCACGATTTCCTGTCAGAAAGGTAATAGTTCGCAAAACTTGATGGAAAGTGTAAAACAGAAGTGATGTCTGGCGTTCCCCAACTAGGTGCTATAGGACCTCTGCTGTTCATTTTCTAAACCATTCAGGAGACAATCTGAACAGTCCCCTTAGATTATTTCCAGATGATGCAGTCATTTTCATCTAATAAAGTTATCAGAAGACAAAAAGTGATTGCTAAATGATTGAGACAAGATATCTCTACTGTGCTGAAAGCAGCAGTTGACTCCAAACAATAAAAAGTGTGAGTTCATGCACGTTAGCACTGAAAGGAATCGGTTAAATTTAGGTTACACAATAAACCACACAATTTAAAGACTGTCAGTTCAATTTAATATCTCGATATTACAATTAGAAACACCTTCAATTGGAACGAGCGATGTCATTGAAAATTTTGTCGGATAGGCGAAGCAGACTGCGATTTTTTGGCGGAACACTTGGAAGACGTTACTGATCTGCTGAAACGGCTACCTGCGTTATGCTTGCCGTCCACTTCCGGCGCATTGCTGTGCGGCATGGGGTCCTTCAGCACGTGGAACTGACGGACGACATCCAAAAACTTCAAAGAAGGGCAGCTCATTTTGTACTATCGCATAGAAAGGGAAGAGAGTGTCACGGATGTGATATATCAGATGTGGTGGCAATCACTAAAACATAGGCGGTTCTTGTTGAGGTGACATCTTTTCACGAAATGTCGGTCACCAAGTTTTTCCTCTAGATGCGAGAATATTTTGTTGACTTCCATTTACATAGAGAGAAATGAACATCACAATAAAGTAAGAGGAATCAGAGCTGGCACGGGAAAAGTGTTTATTTTTCTTGCGTGCTATTGGAGAGGGGATCGGTGGACGAATAGTCTTGAAGCGGTTCGATGAACACAAGCTAGTGGAAGTGAACGCGTCAGTATTGATTTTACACCACAAAAATAGTCAGGTTAGAAAGAAGAAGATGAATCAGTCGTTCAGGATGCGTTCTTTGAAGCAATCAGAATGCTTTAGAAAATGTAACTAGTGAACTGACACTGGATAAATACCTGTTCCATAATTTTACCTGAATGTTGAAACCCAGTGTCGACTATCTTGTATAAGCTATTGGTCCGAGAACCGCTAAAACCGATACAGATACGGGAGAGTGTATACAATTTACAACCCGACTGGTAATGACCGTTCCGTTTTTAGCTATTGGTGATTTGTACAGAAGTTTAATGGGCCTCTTTAAAGTTCTCTATCCATCGATAAGCCTCGTGGTACCAAAAGTATACAATGATTTGGCAGAAGGACTGAAATATTTCATCAAGCGTGACTCCGAGCTCACGCGCGACAATTTACCAACTGTATTTCTTTCAGAGTGCGATCTTTATTCACATTACTTTCAACGTCCCATAGCTCAAAAAGTAGACCAATCGCATTTATAAAATTCAGAGATCTTTTGTTTTTCCACTTCTCCACTGATGTACGAAACAGACTTACGACAACCAAGAACTAGGCCTAAAAAAAACATACGACATAGACACGAGATACGAGACTGCAACGTTGTCGGTGAGAGAAGTAGGAAACAAAGGTATGGGCGAAAGGGAAGCATTTATAGTTAATGACAGAGACAGACAGATCCAAGCAGTAGGAAATGTTCTCCTCCCTTGGTGGATTGGTGGACTGTACTGGCAATACGTTGGCAACTACCAGCAACAGCAGCAATATTGCCGAGCCACACCAAAAAACTGCAGTCTATTGCTGCTTTGCTATTGGCAACGCTATTGCGGCAAAATATTGCCGCAAAATATGGCCGATATAAACACACTTTTAGATTAGGAAGGTGTGGATCGGTGGCTCAATTGTAAAGTTTACTGCAACAAATTCAAAGGTCTCTTGCTCGATCTCTGGTCGGTCCTAAGATTTTTATCTGTCACTTATGACCCTTCTTTCACCTCCGACAGTATTTAATAACGTGAAAAATGTCGATTTGCACCGTGGTTCGGAATGCACGTTAAACTGTAGATGTCACTGTGTGAGTCAACTCAAAGGTCGCAGGAAGGCAACGTCACACCGTACCACCTCCAGCAGGATCAAGTCCAGTAAAATAACGTGACTGATGGCAACGTTACTTAACATTTGGTTAGGTAGCCATGTAGGTATAAAGGATGTGGAGGGCTAATGAGCTGCACGAGCATGATGATATCACGAGCTGCTAGGGACTGGGGGGGGACCTCTGCGCTGGCTGCGCGACCGCCGCCCACAACGTCCCGGCAGCGCTGGCGACAATGCAGGCCCCGGCCGGGCGCCATATATCTGTCAGGCCGTGGCACGTCACTGCGGCCGCGTGTCCGTGTCTGTGGGAAGGCAGCACCACCCACCCCCTCCAGCAATGCGCTTCTCTTGTTCTCAGGTAGCATCCCTCCCTAACGGCTTTATTGCGGCTTTCCGATTCTCCGGCAGAAAAAGCCTATTCTCCCACAAGAAAACCTTTTTTTGTGTGTGTGCTGGTGTGAGCGTGTATCCAGCGTTACTTTTCAGAGTCAAACTGGCCGTAAAACATTCGTCAACAGGAACACGTTATTCTAGCCACTTGTCAGCAATTCGATCTCCTTCAAACGTCCTAACGGGACTATCTCTAACCATTCGCGACCAGTTCAGTTTAAGGATATGTGAAAACCCGTAGAAAAATCTCTGAAAATTGCTACCAATATTTCTGGGAAATACCTTGTAATTACACGACAACCTACCTGTACCCTCAGGGTCTCGTCTACTGGAAAGCTCCGTACGCCCACATTTATCTCCAGTGCTGCGTGTCCGAGCCACGTCGCCGCCGCCAAGCAAATGACCAGAAAGGTAAACAAAACATCTAGCTGCCGGAAAAAGAACACGAGCGCCTCCAGTTACAAACATGACGTTCTACGATATGCCGTCTTATATCCGCATATTGCACGGGATCCAGTTCTTCTAATGTTTGAATCTTGTTCCGCCTTTCTACTCTGACCTAATATAAAAAATTCTTATGCTTTGCCATCTTCAAAATTTGTTATGTTGCTTTTTGATGCATACTCCGCCCTTTTAATTTGTGTCTTACTTGATATACAGTTTTATATTGCTCATATATCAGCCACTTCGCAATAACGACAATGTCAAGTGGAGTATTCCAGGAGCTTTGCTCCTGTTTAATGATCGTTCCACTTCGATGGTGAGCGACGTAAACATTAACCACTGTGGTGTTGGGAAACAGCTAAATCGCTAAAACTGGGCTCGACGGAATCCGTATCGAATTCTGTGCCTAATTTTCGGCACCCCTCCCTTAGCTATAAGAGGCACTCGAAAGAAAACGAGACGAGGTTCGAAAAGTAGCAATTAACCCTGAGTAAAGAAAAGTGTGAAGTTATTCACATTAGTACTACAAAAAACCAGCTAAATTTCGATTACCCGATAAGTCACACAAATCTGAAGGCTGTAAATTCAACTAAATACTTAGAGACTACAATTACAAATAACCCAAATTGGAGCGGTCATATATATAATGTTATCGGTAGAGCAAACCAGGCTGCGATTCATTGTCTACTAAAGAGACAGCTTACACCACGCTCATCCGCCCTGTTCAGGAGTATTGCTGTGAGGTTTGGGAGCCGCATCATGTGGGACTGACGGTTAAGATTGAAAAAGTTAAAAAAAGGTTAGCCCGTTTTCTGTTATCGCGAAATAGGGGAGATAGTGCCACAGACATCATATGTGAATTGGAGTGGCAATCATCAAAACAAAGGAGTTTTTCGTTGCGACGGGATGTTCTCATGAAATTTCAATCACCAGTATTCTACGATTGCGAAAACATTCTGTTGGCGCCCACCTACATAGCGAGAAATGATCATCATAAAAAAAAAATAAGAGAAATCAGGGCCTACAAAGAAAAATTCAAGTCCTCATTTTTCCTGCCCGCCGTTCGAGAGTGGAACGGTGAACAGACAGCTTGAATGTGGTTCAGTGATCACTCTGCCAGGCTCTTTATTGTGAATAGCAGAGTAATTTGCTAGGTGTAGATGTAGGATATATAACAAGCATGGTGCGGACTTCGGTAACGAAGGTAGTAGATGTGTGTAGAGAAATGTCCCCTGTTCTGCATTAGGAAGGAATAACGTCAACGTTCACCGTTCACCCACTGGCCTGTAAGACATATGAGATCAGTGAGTCGTGTGTGCGTTCGACTTCACGTGGAGGCTGGGAAAGAGGAAGAGCCAGGTGCAGTGTTCTTTTTGACTGCGGAACGAGTGTTAGGATGTGAAATTAGTGTCCTAATGTCTACTGTATATGGCGAACACAATAAGTCGCCGCGAGTGTATCTGCATGGAATAAACGATTTCGAGAAAATAGGGTGTCACTGAAAGACAGCAGTCGGCTAGGACCGGCTCATCGTGTCATTACACCTTCTGTCGTTTTGCCGTCACAAATGACCGACGGCGGACGGTGGAAGACTTTCGTGTCATGTCGGCCGCCAGTCACGGCACAGCTTATGCCGTCATGACACAGCATCTGACGTGTGTTTCCCCACAGTCTGACGGAAGAGCAGAAGTTGAACAGAATGTCGACATCACTGCAATGCCTGAAGCTGTTGTTTGTTGCTGTGGTCTTCAGTCCAAACACTAGTTTGATGCAGCTCTCCATGCTACTCTATCCTGTACAAGACTCTTCACTTCCGAGTAACTATCGCAACCTACATCCCTCTCTATTTGATTACTGTATGCAACTGTTGGTCTCCCTCTACGATTTTTACACCCCACGCTTCCCTCCAGTACTAAACTGGTGATCCCTTGATGCCTCAGAATGTGTCCTAACAACTGATCCCATCTTCCAGTCAGGTTGTACCGGAAGCTTCTTTCCTTGTCCATTCCATTCAGCATTTCCTCATTAGTTACATAATCTACCCGTCTAATTTTCAGCATTCTTCTGTAGCACCACGTTACGAAAGCTTCTATTCTCTTCTTGTCTGAACTGTTTATTGCCCATCTTTCACTTCCATGCAAGGTTACACTAAATACAGATACTTTCAGAAGAGACTTTTTGACACTTAAATCTATATTCAATGTTAGCAAATTTCTCTTCGTCAGATTCGCTTTCCTTGCCATAGCCAATCTATATTTTATATCCTCTCTGCTTCGACCATCATCAGTTATTTTGCTGAACTTACATACTACTTCGAGTGTCTCGTTTCCTAATCTAATTACATTTGCATCATCTGATTCAATTCGGGTACATTCCATTATCCTTGCTTTGCTTTTGATAGTGTTCATCTTATATCCTCCTTTCAAGGAGCTATCCATTCCTTCCAATTGTCCTTGCAAGTCTTTTGCTATCTCTGACAGAATTAAACTGTCATCGGCAAACCTCAAGGTTTTCCATTATCCTTCCCATATTGTCGCGGGAGATGAAACGTAGCGTCATCATTTTGAGCCAGAGAGCAAGCGTAAGAGCAAACAACAGAAGCACGTAGGTTCATCCCCACCCAAAAAAAACCAGAAGCGTTCATTCCAGCTCCGGGAAAGTCATGACGACCTTTTTATCTTTCTATACTAGGGACCGCTGGTCATTGACTTTCTGAAACACTGCGCCACATTTATCGCACAGCGGTACGTGGACACGCTGCAAAAACTGAAGCGCGCCACAAGTCCAAACGCCCAGGAATGTTCACGAACGCAACCATTCTGTTGCAGGATAACGCCCGCCAAAATGTTCTCAAGGTTCTTTCGACTGTGTTGCAGAATTTCCCCTGGACGCCTTTACACATCCTCCATACAGTCCCCATCTTTCCCCATGCAATTTCCAAATTTTTGAAGCCCTGAAGAAAGAGATTCGTGACCGTCGGTTTGCTCTGGACAAAGAAATGCACGCCTGGGTACGATTATGTTTCCGTATGCGACCGCAAACATTTGTCAGTGAAGAAATCGACCATCTTGCGTCACAGTGGGATGTCTGTACTAACAGCTCAAATGATAAACAGTTTACTTACTTTTTTCCATCTGTGCCGTTCTCATTTGAGTGCACCCTGTATAATTTACCGTTGATACTTGGAACAAAACACCTTGCCCAATAGTTTGAAGTAAGCACAGGCCACATGCGCATGCAAGAGGAGTAGCAGAAGTGATCCGCAAAACTACCATCCAATTTCCGTGAAATTCATTTTTTGTAGAACCTTAGAACAAATTCTGAGGTCAAACGTAAAGAGGTACATCAAACAGAATGGTAACCACCATGGATTCCCAAAACATCCACGATATTACGAAACTAAACCCAACTTGCCCTTTCTCACGTAACGAGGGCCGTGGTTCGAGGCAGTCAGATGGATCCATTATTTCTTGATTTCCGGAAGACCACTGACTTAGGATACACACTCGCCTGTGAACGAAAGTACGATCGTAAGAAGTATCAAGTGAAAAATGTGACAGGATTTTCGATTTCTTGACAGAAAGGACGCAGCCTGTTACGTTTAACGAAGAG
Organism: Schistocerca gregaria; assembly: GCF_023897955.1. Classification (NCBI taxonomy): domain Eukaryota; kingdom Metazoa; phylum Arthropoda; class Insecta; order Orthoptera; family Acrididae; genus Schistocerca; species Schistocerca gregaria. The sequence continues at coordinate 795,814,743 of NC_064921.1, read as the reverse complement.
ATATTAAACTCATTATCTGATGCAGAAGTAGCATCTGGTGTGCCATAGGGAAACATGTTTGAATCTTGCTGTTCATATTCTTTATTTATGGCGTTCTATGCAATATTAATAGTAACTTCAGACATTGTAATGCAGTTATCTGTAATTAACTACTGTCAGAAAAAACTGCACAACAAGATTTCAAATAGTTGCATGGATTGGCAACTTGCTTTGAATGTTCATAAATGCAAAATGGCGCACATCACAAAATTTGGAAAAGGTAGTAACCTATGACTAAAATGTCAAAGATTCACGTTTGGAGTTGGTAAACGCAGAAAAACACCTCAGTTCAGTACTTCCTAGGGACACGAATTGGAACGATAACTTAGGGTCAGTCGTAGGTCAGTAGGCGAAATATTTCGGTTTATAGGTGGAATTTTAGGGAAATGCAATCAGACTAAAAAGCAGATTGCTTCAGAATCATTCGTGTGACCGTTTCTAAAATACTGTCCAACTGTGTGGGACTAGTACCAAATATATCGGGGGATACTGAAGGTATTCAGAGAAGGGCAGCGCGAATGGTCACAGGTTTGTTTGATTCGCGCGAGAGCGTCACTGAGACACTGAAGAAACTGAACTGTCAGAGATTCAAGAACCAACTTCAACTCGTGAATTTAGAAATGTACTACAACCTCCTACATAACGCTCCCGCAGGGATGGTGAAGACAAGATCACACTTACAACGTGCACAGAGGCGTGTAAACAATAGTTCCTCCAGCACTTGAAATGGGAAGGGAACAAGACGAAGCTTAATTAGAGGTACAATGAAAAGAACCGTGTGACATACGCTTCACACTGGTTTGCACAGTACTGATGTAGATGCAGACTTTGAAAGAATTTTTTTGTTATTAAAAGGTCATATGTAGGGGAGTCGTCCATGTAAAACTAGAACTGGGAGAAGAAGCTACGTTCAACTCATACGAGCATAATTTTGGCCTTTTTCGTAGTGAGACAACACATCTTATCTACTTTACTTGTTCCACGTGCAGATCCGTGGGTATGGACGATATTTTATTTCTTATGTATTTTAAAGTGTGCTATGTGGAACAGAAGAGATGTAATTTTTAAAATTCTTGTTTCTGATTCGGTTTTACATTTTCTTCTGTAATTTCTCAAGATCCCGACATTAGTAGAAGCAAATTCTTATCGATTCCAACACGCAATAAAAGAAATTGCCAAAATTTTGGCGTTACAGTTCTTGTTCGAGGATCGCCAGTCCTCTTCACAATTGCACCACGCCAGAGCACCCGGCTCTTGTGCCAGCTGGGTGAGTTGCGGAGCTAGGGCGTGAGGATTAGAGGGCCCTTTTCTTTTGGTCATCAGTCTACTGACTGGTTTGATGCGGCCCGCCATGAATTCCTTTTCTGTGCTAACCTCTTCATCTCAGAGTAGCACTTGCAACCTACGTCCTCAATTATTTGCTTGACGTATTCCAATCTCTGTCTTCCTCTACAGTTTTTGCCCTCTACAGCTCCCTCTAGTACCATGGAAGTCATTCCCTCATGTCTTAGCAGATGTCCTATCATACTGTCCCTTCTCCTTATCAGTGTTTTCCACATATTCCTTTCCTCTCCGATTCTGCGTAGAACCTCCTCATTCCTTACCTTATCAGTCCACCTAATTTTCAACATTCGTCTATAGCACCACATCTCAAATGCTTCGGTTCTCTTCTGTTCCGGTTTTCCCACAGTCCATGTTTCACTACCATACAATGCTGTACTCCAGACGTACATCATCAGAAATTTCTTCCTCAAATTAAGGCTGGTATTTGATATTAGTAGACTTCTCTTGGCCAGAAATGCCTTTTTTGCCATAGCGAGTCTGCTTTTGATGTCCTCCTTGCTCCGTCCGTCACTGGTTATTTTACTGCCTAGGTAGCAGAATTCCTTAACTTCATTGACTTCGTTACCATCAATCCTGATGTTAAGTTTCTCGCTGTTCTCATTTCTACTACTTCTCATTACCTTCGTCTTTCTCCGATTTACTCTCAAACCATACTGTGTACTCATTAAACTGTTCATACCGTTCAGCAGATCATTTAATTCTTCTTCACTTTCACTCAGGATAGCAATGTCATCAGCGAATCGTGTCATTGATATCCTTTCACCTTGTATTTTCATTCCACTCCTGAACCTTTCTTTTATTTCCTCGATGTACAGATTGAAGAGTAGGGGCGAAAGGCTACAGTCTTGTTTTACTCCCTTCTCAATACGAGCACATCGTTCTTGATGGTCCACTCTTATTATTCCCTCTTGGTTGTTGTACATATTGTATATGACCCGTCTCTCCCTATAGCTTACCCCTACTTTTTTCAGAATCTTGAACAGCTTACACCATTTTATATTGTCGAACGCTTTTTCCAGGTCGACAAATCCTATGAACGTGTCTTGATTTTTCTTTAGCCTTGCTTCTATTATTATCCGTAACGTCAGAATTGCCTTTCTCGTGCCTTTATTTTTCCTAAAGCCAAACTGATCGTCACCTAGCGCATTCTCAATTTTCTTTCCCATTCTTCTGTATATTATTCTTGTAAGCAGCTTCGATGCATGAGCTATTAAGCTGATTGTGCGATAATTCTCGCACTTGTCAGCTCTTGCCGTCTTCGTAATTGTGTGGATGATGCTTTTCCGAAAGTCAGATGGTATGTCGCCAGACTCATATATTCTACACACCAACGTGAATAGTCGTTTTGTTGCCACTTCCCCTAATGATTTTACAAATTCTGATGGAATGTTATCTATCCCTTCTGCCTTATTTGACCGTAAGTCCTCCAAAGCTCTTTTAAATTCCGATTCTAATACTGAATCCCCTATCTCTTCTAAATCGACTCCTGTTTCTTCTTCTATCACATCAGACAAATCTTCACCCTCGTAGAGGCTTTCAATGTATTCTTTCCACCTATCTGCTCTCTCCTCTGCGTTTAACAGTGGAATTCCCGTAGCACTCTTAATGTTACCACCGTTGCTTTTAATGTCACCAAAGGTTGTTTTAACTTTCCTGTATGATGAGTCTGTCCTTCCGACAATCGTATCTTTTTCGATGTCTTCACATTTTTCCTGCAGCCATTTCGTCTTAGCTTCCCTGCACTTCCTATTTATTTCATTCCTCAGCGACTTGTATTTCTGTGTTCCTGATTTTCCCGGAACATGTTTGTACTTCCCCCTTTCATCAATCAACTGAAGTATTTCTTCTGTTACCCATGGTTTCTTCGCAGCTACCTTCTTTGTACCTATGTTTTCCTTCCCAACTTCAGTGATGGCCCTTTTTTGAGATGTCCATTCCTCTTCAACTGTACTGCCTACTTCGCTATTCTTTATTACTGTATCTATATCGTTAGAGAACTTCAAACGTATCTCGTTATTCCTTAGAACTTCCGTATCCCACTTCTTAGCGTATTGATTCTTCCTGATTAATGTCTTGAACTTCAGCCTACTCTTCATCACTACTACATTGTGATCTGAGTCTATATCTGCTCCTGGGTACGCCTTACTATTCAGTATCTGGTTTCGGAATCTCTGTCTGACCATGATGTAATCTAATTGAAATCTTACCAAACTTATTTAGAGCGAAAATTTCAGTGGGCTCGAGTTTTGGGCCCCACTTAATTACACATTCCAGTCATTAACTGTTGTCTTTTCGTATTTCACTTCCTTCAGTATGGATGTTTCCAGAATGAATTTTTATTGTGAAACGAAATTTGAACTGATACGAAGCTTCCAGGCAGATTAAAACTGTGTGCCGGGCCAGCACTCGAGCCTGAGAAGGCTGAGATCTTAGGTTCGAATTTTGGTCCGTAATCAGTTTTAATATAGCAGGAAATTTAAATTCAGCTGCAGTGGGTGACTCAAATACTACAGCAGTTTTGTATCACTTGCATATCTGTGAACGTGTGTTGGCTGCGACTCTGGGGAATCAGGAAATGAAAGGGTAAGTTTTATAGCACTAAAAATATAGCTTTCCTGTAAAACAGAAAAAGTCCATAACTAAAATAAAGTCCTTTCGAGAGTCTATATTTTTACATATCTATGAAATCCTCCCCCCATGAACCATGGCCCTTGCCGTTGGTTGGGAGGCTGGCGTGCCTTAGGGATACTGATAGCAGTACCGTAGGTGCAACAACAACGGAGGAGTTCAGTTGAGAGGCTAGACTACCGTGTGGTTCCTGAAGAGGGGCAGCAGCCTTTTTAATAGTTGCAGGGGCAACAGTCTGGATGATTGACTGATCTGGCCTTGTAACCAAAACGGCCTTGCTGTGCTGGTACTGCGAACTTCTGAAAGCAAGGGGAAACTACAGCCGTAATTTTTCCCGAGGACATGCAGCTTTACTGTATGGTTAAATGATGACGGCGTCCTCTTGGGTAAAATATTCGGATCTCCGGGCGGGGACTACTCAGGAGGACGTCGTTATCAGTAGAAAGAAAACTGGCTTTCTACGAATCGGAGCGTGGAATGTCAGATCCCTTAATCTGACGGGTAGGTTAGAAAATTTAAAAAGGAAAACGGATAGGTTAAAGTTAGATATAGTGGGAATTACTGAAGTTCGGTGGCAGGAGAAACAATACTTCTGGTCAGGTGAATGCAGTGTTATAAATACAAAGTCAAGTAAGGATAATGCAGGAGTAGGTTTAGTAATGAATAAAAAAATAGGAGTGCGGGAAAGCTACTACGAACAGCATAGTAAACGCATTATTGTAGCCAAGATAGACACGAAACCCACGCCTACCTCAGTAGTGCAAGTATACATGCCAAATAGATGACGAAGAGATTGAAAAAATGCATGAAGAGATAAAAGAAATTATTCAGACAGTGAAGGGAGATAAAAATTTAATAGACATTGGGGACTGGAAATCGATAGTAGGAAAAGTAAGAGAGGAAAAGTAGTAGGTGAATATGGAATGGGAGTAACGAATGAAAGAGGAAACCGGCTGGTAGAATTTTGCCCAGAGCATAACTTAGTCATAGCTAAAACTTGCTTTAAGAGTCATGAAAGAAGGTTATGTATGTGGAAGAGGCCTGTAGACACTGACAGGTTTCAGATAGAATGTATAATGGTAAGACAGAGATTTATCAACCAAATTTTTAATTATAAGGGATTTCCAGTGGCAGATGTGGATACTGACCTCAGTTTATTGGTTATGAACTGTAGACTAAAACTGAAGAAACTGCAAAAAGTTAGGAATTTAAGGAAATGGGACCTGGAAAAACTGAATGAACCAGAGGTTGTAGAGAGTTTCAGAGAGAGCATTAGGGAACGACTGACAAGAAACAGAGGAAAGATATACAGTAGAAGAAGAATGGGTAGCTTTGAGAGATGAAATACTGAAGGCAGCAGATAATCAAGTAGTTAAAAGACGAGGGCTAGTAGAAATCCTTGGGTAACAGAAGCGATACTGAATTTAAATGATGAAAGGAGAAAATATAGAAACGCAGTAAATGAAATAGGCAAAAAAATACAAACGCCTCAAAAATGAGATCGACAGAAAGTGCAAAATGGCTAAGCAGGGATGGCTAGAGGACAAATGTAAGGATGTACAGGCGTATCTCACTAGGGGTAAGATAGATACTGCCTCCAGGAAAATTAAAGAGACCTTTGGAGGAAAGAGAACCACTTTTATGAATATCAAGAGCTCAGATGGAAAACCAATACTAAGCAAAGTAGGGAAAGTAGAAAGTGGAAGGAGTATATAGAGGACCTATACAACGGCGATGTACTTGAGGGCAATATTATAGAGATGGAAGAGGACGTAGGTGAAGATGAAATAGGCGACATTTTACTGCGTGAAGAGGCCCCAGGAGTAGACAACATTCCATTAGAACTACTGATAGCCGTGGCAGAGCCAGCCACGACAAAACTCTACCATTTGGTGAACAAGATGTATGAGACAGGCGACATACCATCAGACGTCAAGAAGAATATAATAATTCCAATCCCAAAGAAAGCAGGTGTTGACAGTTGTGAAAATTACCGAATTATCAGTTTAATAAGTCACGGCTGCAAAATACTAACACGAATTCTTTACAGACGAAAGGAAAAACTGTAGAAGCCGACCTCGGGAAAGATCAGTTTGTATTCCATAGTAATGTTGGAACACGTGGGGCAATACTGACCCTACAACTTATCTTAGAAGATAGGTCAAGGAAACGCAAGCTTACGTTTGTGGCATTTGTAGATTTAGAGAAAGCTTATGACAATGTTGACTGGAATAATATCTTTCAAATTCTTAAGGTGGCAGGAGTAAAAAACATGGAGCAAAAGGTTATTTACAATTTTTACAGAAATCATATGGCAGTTATAAGAGTCGAGGGGCATGAACGGGAGCAGTGGTTGAGAAGGGAGTGAGTCAGGGATGTAGCTTCTCCTCGATGTTATTCAAGCTATATGTTGAGCAAGCAGTAAAGGAAACAAAAGAAAATTTTGGAGTAGGAATTAAAATCCATAGAGAAGAAATAAAAACTAAGGGGTTTGCCGATGACATTGTAATCCTCTCAGAGACAGCAAAGCAGTTGAACGGATTGAAAGTGTTTTGAAAGGCGTATGTAAGATGAACATCAACAAAAGCAAAACGAGGATAATTAAATGTACTCGAATTAAATCAGGTGCTGCTGAGGGAATCAGGTTAGGAAATAAGACACTTAAATTAGTAGATTAGTTTTACTATTTGGAGTGCAAAATAACTGATGATGGTCGAAATAGAGAAGACATAAAATGTAGACTTACAATGGCAAGGAAAGGGTTTCTGAAGAAGAGAAGTTTGTTAATATCACGGATTTAAGGGCCAGGAAGTGTTTTCTTAAAGTATTTGTACGGAGTGTTGACATGTATGGAAGTGAAACAGGGACCATAAATAGTTTAGACAAGCAAAGAATAGAAGTTTTCGAAATGTGGTGGAACAGAAGAATGCCGTAAATTAGATGCGTACATCACATAACTAATGTGGAGGTATTGAATAGAATTGGGGAGAAGAGGGATTTGTGGCACAACTTGACTAGAAGAAGGGGTCGGTTGCTAGGGCATGTTCCGAGGCATAAAGGAATCAGCAATTTAGTATTGGAGGGCAGCGTGGAGGGTAAAAATCATAGAGGTAGACCAAGAGATGAATACACTAAGCAGATTCAGAAGAATGTAGGTTGCAGTAAATATTGGGGGATGAAGAGGCTTGCACAGGATAGAGTACCATGGAGAGCTGCATCAGACCAGTCTCTGGCCTGAAAACTACAACAACAACATGAAATCGAAATATACTGCTGAGTGGCAGTAAATATCGTGTTGCTTCACTCTGTGCGTTGTAAAACGATTTGATTCTCCTCGCCGTGCTGTATCCCGAAGTGGTGGAGATGGCACAGCTCAAACCTATCCCACTCTTCGACCTCGGCCTTGCTCATCGAGTGCATGAGGATGGTCGCTGAAGCGACACCCTGCAACTTCCACTGGCCCTAATGACGTGTGAGTTGGATTCAGATACCACAACAGATGTCGTACATACCACTGGCCATTCCATTTGTTTGGTTCCCGGCTCTGGCACAAAAGTGTTCGCGTGGTGGGCACTGTGTGCTCGTCCATCGTCTTTGAGTTTTTTAATTCTGGATTCTGCAAAAAAAACAAGGTATTTTTCTCACTAACCTAAACATGTTTCGACACTCATGTGTCATCTTCTGAGTGTCTCGATTTATTTCTGTAAAATGTTGTGCCAAATTAGTGATTGTTTCCTATTTTAGCCCTAATAATTATTTCATGTGCATTTTATTTATTTGCTTCGGTTACACACCTGAAGAAATATTCATTATGAAAGTTTATTTCTACAAGTTTATTTGTTTTTATGTCTTTTGTAGTTTTTCAGCATGTCTTAGGCGAAGTAGTCAGAAGAATGTGCTTGAAAGAAGTGTTAATTTTGAAAATACATTTTCATGAGTGGTGGTTGATGTCCTATACTCATGGTTTTGATGTGCATCTTACGTGTTTTTCTTTTTTCTACTGTAATTATACACACTGTTTTCAAAATAGATCAAATGGCTCTGAGCGCTATGGGATTTAACGTCTGAGGTCATCAGTCCCCTAGAACTTAGAACTACTTAAACCTAACTAACCTAAGGACATCACACACATCCATGCCCGAGGCAGGATTCGAACCTGCGACCGTAGCCGTCGCGCGGTTCCAGACTGTAGCGCCTAGAAGCGCTTGCCCACACCGGCCGGCACACTGTTTTCCAACAACTTTTTACTTTTCACTGTGTCCTGTCCCCACACTATTTTTACACAATTTTATGTCGCCATGTTCATCGTGGAATGCTATGTTACTGTCGCCGATCACTTGTTCATCGGCGCTATTGCTTGTTGAAACTTTTTGTCACGTGCCTGCTCGAGAGGCACCTTATTTGACTTGTGTGTGTGTGTGTGTGTGTGTGTGTGTGTGTGCGCGCGCGCATGAGAGAGAGAGAGAGAGAGAGAGAGAGCTAGAAAAGGAGGGGGACATTGAGAAGCAGATGTTTTTGGGTAATGGAGAACTTAATAAACGATCTTTTGTTTTGGGAAGTGTCTCTGCATTGTTAATTAGATGTTGCAAATTGTATATTGTTGCACAGTGTTGTGTATTCGTTTAAACTTTTTCCCCTTGTATCTTTGCTTTCTGTATGTCTTAGTTCTCTTGTATTGTAGCTTTCTCATACAGACTGTTCCTTTCTCTAGGTATCTAGAGTTCATTTTCAGTATTATTTCGCCGGCCGCGGTGGTCTCGCGGTTCTAGGCGCGCAGTCCGGAACCGTGCGACTGCTACGGTCGCAGGTTCGAATCCTGCCTCGGGCATGGATGTGTGTGATGTCCTTAGGTTAGTTAGGTTTAAGTAGTTCTAAGTTCTAGGGGACTAATGACCACAGCAGTTGAGTCCCATAGTGCTCAGAGCCATTTGAACCAATATTATTTCGCTGGTGAACTGCAGAAGTGCTTTGTGTTCTGTCACTTTTTATGGATTTGAAATTCTCAAAAAACCTAGTTTTAAAAGCTCTGCTTGTTTGGCGTATGTAGACGGACTGGTATGAACTGCAAGTTAACCGACAGATTCCAGCTTTGGTGATTTTTTTGTGGAGAAGTTGTTAGTGTTTAGATTTTTGAGTACTGTGTGGTTGGTGCGAAACGTCTTCACAACTTCAAATTTAAGACGCAATAATGGGCAAAATATCAATAGGAACTCCCAGCAAAATGATCGTCCACCATCTTGAAGCGCGAATACATCGGCGATATGTTGACTGTAGGACTGGAAAATTGATCGAAAGATTGCCTCCCGACATAATACAGCTCCAGAATTGTCCTAGACAGCAGTGAGAGGTATCTGGCAAGCTACGAGACACCGGTTAAGAGCGTGCCCTGCCCAGCTCCGGCTGAACCAGCGGGACGGCACGCCTCTCCTGGCACTTGGCCACCTCCACATTCTTCTACGACGATCATCAGGCGTCAGATGAATCCTGCTCTCGTCGGCTAAGAACATCGCAACTCCTGTGACTCAGGTTCCATTCCATGTGGTCAGTTGCCCACTTCTTCGCGCTGTACGTGGGTGAGAGTTTAGGATTGTAGCGGATAAAATCTTCTGAGAAGTACAATAGCGCAACATTCCTCTCACAACTTTTCCGAAACTCGCATCTCGACCCCTTTGCTTCTTTACGAGTCTCCTCGTGTCCTTAGGTGGCACAGGGGCCAAAAAATTCACCGTATGAAGATGGCTACGAATTGTCTAGTTCGACAAGACCCTATTAGTAATCTCCCAAATGTAACGTGCCGTTCTTCTGTATTCTAACGGCAATAATAGCCAGGTGTATTTGGTAGGCAGCGCTCATCAGCTGATTTGTTTATTGCAGGTGACCACTTGTAATGACTCGATTTCTTATTGAGTAAGTTATCAATTTTAACCAAACATTTTATTTATTTTATTAGTTTTTCTTCTACCTGTTATTTTACAAGTAGCAAGTTGTGTCTGCTGCCCTGCGTGACGCTGCTACGACTTTGAGCTGCCATGTTCGCATAAGCTGTGCATCCGAAAGGCCTAGTAAATTTACCCTTTGGACCTTTTAAGCTTTACTTTTACCGAAACTGTAATGATTTGAGAATTTACTTCACTGACATTAATTTCCAAGGAAAGTTAACCACATTCCGATTTCTATTCAGCTATATAACAGGCTACCGATGTTATCTGAAGTGTTAAATGCATCTCATTGGGGTCGTTGTACAAACTGAAGGAGGTGATGCAGTGGTCAGCACACTGGGCTTGCATTGGGGCGGATGATGCTTTAAATACGCGTCCAGCTATCCAGATTTAGTTTTGCCATGATTTCCCTAAATCGCTCCATGCAAGTTTCGGGATGTTTCTTTTGAAAGAAACGTTCTTGAGCGGTCCTAGCCTGTGGTCCTCCTCTAAAGGCCTCGTAGTCCGCGGCACGTTAGACTCTTATATTCCTTCGTCCCTTTCTTTCGTTATAGAAAACAATCACTTTCCCCTATCACTGCACTTATTACGTTAGCTATCGTTTAGACAACTTTTTACTACCCATCAAAAAGGAATCAGGACAACTTTACCTTACGCATTTTTCTCCTGAAAATTAATACTACTGACTGAAGAAATCTGACACCAGTCCTGAATGGACAGATTTTGAAAATATTTTTTATAACTTGCAATCAAAGACATTAACTGAAATTGTCTTGAATTTTAATAACTTAACTTGACTGATAACACGAAAAAAACAAGCACAGTCTGATGTATTTTTTCCCATAAACATTACTGAACCTGCAAAAGAATGTGAGTCAAATGAAGCGTGGAATATAAAAAAGGTACTCTTTCAAGAGTAGAGTTACATTTTTTGTTCGAGAAGTTGAAGTTTAAGAAAGTGATAGGAAAGGGGAGATGCGGAATCGGCTTGGAAAATTGCGATATCTCCTTTTTTTCTATTTTACAAAATATTCGCATGTTCCCTTTCAGTGATATACACGGCGTTAGCGAAGTGTTGTAGTTAACCTGTAAGCTACAAGAACAGATTTGGTTTTGAATTTGTCTCATGAAAGGGTATTTCAAGTAATTTATCCCCTTGCTGAAAGTCGTTTGCATAGATTAATAACTAAGGTAATGGAGATGGAATGCTTGTGAGTGCATAGGAGAAAGGACTTACTAGATGAGCATTGTTGTATGGCACAAGCAGCCAATGAAGCCCTGCCAGAGTACGTTCAATGCATACTAGTAGAAAGATTTGCACTTTGTATAGAGGAAACAGAGGCGGAGGTTGTGTTGAATATCCCTGAAGGGATGCGACCCCAAGACTACTCTTTTGTGATGTTTTTAGCCAAATTGATGACTAACGAAGAGAATGTTAAACATGGGGATTTGCAGTGTAAGGGAATAACTTCACAGCCTATGGTAGACATGGAGCCTCAAGGAGACGAAAAGTAATCTATAATATGAGCGGCGTACGTGTTTTAGATGCTGTAGCGGATATCACTAAGCACAGTGGCGCCGGGTCGAGGGCGGTGGTTGACTATCGCGTTCAAAATCAGTTCTGCTCCCTGATCTTCACAACTACTTCACTTGGGTTTCATGGGCGATGATGTTAACAGTGTTAGATTTAAACCAAGCGTATTACCAGCTACCTCTGGACGAAAAATGTAAACCATTAATAGCGTTTTCTACTGATGAGAATATCTTTGAATTCAGTGCCCTTTGGGCTGGACACAGGAGCATATGTCCTGTCCACATTACTAGATTCAGTATTGAGGCACTTGAAGTTTCAATGCTGTTCAATTATTTGGCTGATGTAGTAGTGTACAGTACTAACTTTCAAGACCACCTTGAGCATCTGAGGCAAGTAGTGACTTGCTTTAAGTTGGTGGGACTCACTGTGGAACCCTCTAAGGTAACAACGGCTCATAAGGAGATCTCATTTCTAGGTCACATCGCATTGGCCAGTGGCGTGAGTACTGACCACTGCAGGACTAAGGCTATTGATAACTTTCCCGGACCCATAAATGAAAAGGCTATAGCTCATTTCGTGCCACTGAATCAACTTCATAAAAAGGGTAAAAGATTTGAGTGGGGAGAGCCGCAGCAATGTGCGTTTGAGGCACCAAAGCACGCAATCAGCAACGCTCATCTGTTCATCATGCAAACAGACCTGTCGAACGTAGGTGTTGCTGCGGTACTACACCAAGAGTGTGAATGGGAGTCTAGGCTATAAGCCCATGCTTCGAGGTCGTTGTCAGAACCCGAAAGACGTTATTCATTGTACCAATTAGAAACGTTAGTGTTTCTGTTAACAGTAGAAAAATTTAGATTTTTACCTATAACACCAGAGGTTTACGTTGGAAACTTATAACCAGGATTTAAGTTGGGTTCTGGCCAGGCCACGTACGAACAGAAGGGTGGTGCATTGGGTTATGCATATTTTTGCCTTTCAGTTTGACGTTGTCTACATTAGAGGTTCACAGAATCAAATCGCTGATGCCTTGAATGGAATGTTTGATGAGTCGGAGATGGAAAGGTTTCCGGAAGGTGTATCGACGGTTACAGTGCCCGGTGCTCAGATTAAGGCGTCAAGTGGGTCATTATAGGTCGCCTTTCGCTCAGCAATCCCGCCGTTATTCCGTAAGATGGGGAAAGAACAGGGCAAGGATCGGGAAATGAGCGAGATTATTAAAAGCCTGAAGGACAGACAGTCCTTACAAGGAAATTCCTTGGAAAAGGGGATCCTGTATTGTAGGACTAGATATGTTGGAAGCCTGAAAGCCGGCCGGTGTGGCAGAGCGGTTCTAGGCGCTTCAGTCTGGAACCGCGCGACCGCTACGGTCGCAGGTTCGAACCCTGCCTCAGGCTGTATATGGTGTCCTTAGGTTAGTTAAGTTTAAGTAGTTCTAAGTTCTAGGGGGCTGGGGACCTCAGATGTTAATTCCGATGGTGCATAGAGCCAGTTGAACCATTTTGAAGCCTGAAAATCCGTGTCTCTAGTAGTCTGATGCAAGCAGTCTTTGCTTCCGTTCGTACATTTCTGCTTGGGGGCACTTGGAAGCCCGTAAAACTAAAATGAAAATCAAACAACATCTGACATGGAAACGCATGGCCGCAGAAATTCAAGCTCTAGTGTCCCAGTGCCATGAGTGCGTATTGGGAAAACCTGATACAGGGCTAAGAAAGAACTGTTGCAGTCTACAAGGGAGTTTTACCCTACGAATTATTTACTGGAGTAAAATCTTCAGTCTATAACAGAGTGTACGCTGATGTGAAACGTACTGGCAGATTAAAACTGTGTGCCGGACCGAGCCTCGAACTCGGGACCTTTGCCTTTCGCGGCCAAGTGCTCTACCGACTTTTTTTTCAGGGAAGGTAGGAGAAACAGAAACCTTTATTGTTCACAAAACCATAGTGTGTCCTTATAACATTATAACCAGGAAGGAACCTCGCTACGTTCTATCACGCAGCAGGAAGTAACAACAAAGTCAAAGTGGGGCCACCTCCGGCACCCTTAAAAATATTTATATACATTAAAACAAAATGAAAAGAAACATTGAATTGCTAGCTGTGCAACAGTTAGTTCTTCCTGGGGATCATACTAACGTAGTTTTCCTTAGCTGATCACTTTACTTGGTCGGTTCCACAAACGACAGCACCGCCACTCATCTTTACCCATCCGACACACCCCAAGTATCTGGTGGGTCCGCAAAAACCGTTCCTAGGAAATATGCCCACCAGTCCTTGTACTTTCGTAGTTTGTGTGTCCGCCATTCAAGTATTGCCAGTAATCCAGTACGTTCACATGTGTATCTCTATATATGTAATGGGCCGACATACCTGTGATCGACGACACTGCGTTCGTCTGATGACGCGGAAAATACTTCTCCTCTGGAAAAAATACGATTTCGGAAGATATTGCTTTATGCATAGTGCGCCGCATGAGCGCTGTGATCTTCCTTACTAGAGTCCAGACAGCCAACGCCTCGCCGCACACCAGTCGGTGGTCGTCCGTATCCATCAGGCAGCATTGCTGACACATGGGCACATGGGCGATGTGTGTTCGCTACAATGTACCGTATTGTACTGACTGTTGTCAGTAGGAGGAGATGGTGTGCCGTACGCCACACGACTTCACAACTAACGGCAGGATGTTCCCGTTCCACCATGTTCCGGGCAATCTGTCGAAGAAGCAGACGGTAGACGTCCTTCGACGTCGGTAAATGTGCCCGAACGTAGGTGTGTTCGACGATGAACGTGCGCCTATACGTTGACGGGGGCGATATATGGCCGATACTAACCGGGGGGCAGATGCGATGTGCTTTGGTGATCGTCCCCATAAGGGAGTGATTCCTGCTGCGCCATTGTTTTAGTATGATATTAATAAATATGGCAAGCGCCACCTCATGTACGCTGACTAACCCAACGAACTCTTCTCGCGCTGCGAGGGTTAGCGTGTTGTATTGTACTCTTCTCGCGATGCGAGGATAAGCATGTTGTACTGTACTTTAAAGAGCTATCCCAAGCTTACATAGTACCCAAAAGCCGCCCAAATCCTCATAGCCATCATGCGCGTCGAGGGGTGAATGTGTGTCAGGGTCCACATCATGGTAGCGAGATAAAGGCTGACAGTCCATCAACCGTAGCGCGTTTAGTCGTACTGACGGGTGGACTCTGAGCAACAGCCGTCGGTAATTGCCCGCAGCCGTTCCTGCGGTCTCCTAATGAAAGGTGACACCCAAACATCGGAGGGTTTGCACCACAGGCAAGGGTCCTTCCGTTCCTGGTTGTAGTCCACACCCCACATGCTGCGAGCGTGACGTAGGTCCAAAGACGTAGGCGGCGGGCTTTCAAGCAGCGCGAATCATTGAGTTGTGGCCTCCCTTGGAGGTCTTGGAGCGAAAGAGAGGGGCACTGATCGACAACGGCGTGGACAGCCAACACCATGTCAGTTACAAAGGAGACACCTGTACAGTTGGAGGGGAGCAGAGTACACTCGACTCATGGATCAGCCAGTGCAAATGAGGTACAACCCGAGCTTCTGTGACTGAGTTGGTGTTTGAACTTCCTTTTCTGGCGAGCGGATGTGCTGTTAAAATTGTGGCACGCTTTGACTGTTAAACTGTCGTACCATTTGATGAAATTATCTGGTGCCAGTTTGCGTTTGCTCCTCAGCTACCTTGATCATTAACGTTCGCGGATTTAGTTATGACATTTGGGTTAATATATCCCACGTCGCCGACTTGAGATTTCCAGTTAACGAAAGACGTTGTCAACATTTCATCCCTAATCGACGTTGTGAAGCGTTGCGCTCACCTTAGCAAGTCTGTATGCCTGGAAGGTGGCCCTGGATCATTCGGAAGATCCTTAATTGGCATATTATTAACTAGACGTCTTTCTGAAATAGAAGTTTATGTACATCAGCGTTGATGTAAAACTGGTCTAAATGGGAGACTGTGAAGGAGTGGGCTGCGTTCCGGCCCTACGGTGGTGTGCAGCTCACTGGCCTGAAGCAATGGCCATGTTGATTCAGATCCAGGGCAGCTCCAGAACACTACTGTACAATTGGTATGTCCAGGAAGCTGAAGAAATGAATTCTATTTGTTATTATCAAGTTGTTATAGTTTAATGCAGGGTAATGCAGGAGTAGGTTTAATAATGAATAAAAAATAGGAGTGCGGGTAAGCTACTACAAAAAGCATAGTGAACGTATTATAGTAGCCAAGATAGACACAAAGCCCATGCCTACTACAGTAGTACAAGTTTATATGCCAACTAGCTCTGCAGATGACGAAGAAATTGAAGAAATGTATGATGAGATATCAGAAATTATTCAGGTAGTGAAGGCAGACGAAAATTTAATAGTCATGGGTGACTGGAATTCGACAGTAGGAAAAGGGAGAGAAGGAAAGTTAGTAGGTGAATATGGATTGGGGCTAAGAAATGAAAGAGGAAGCCGTCTGGTAGAATTTTGCACAGAGCATAGTTTAATTATAGCTAACACTTGGTTCGAGAATCATAACACAAGGTTGTATACATGGAAGAATCCTGGAGATACTAAAAGGTATTATATAGATTATATAACCGTAAGACAGAGATTTGGGAACCAGGTTTTAAATTGTAGGACATTTCCAGGGGCAGATGTGGACTCTGACCACAATCTATTGGTTATGACATGTAGATTAAAACTGAAGAAATTGCAAAAAGATGGGAATTTAAGGAGATGGAACCTGGATAAACTGACTAAACCAGAAGTTGTACAGAGTTCCAGGGAGAGCATAAGGGAACAATTGACAGGAATGGGGGAAAGAAATACAGTAGAAGAAGAATGGGTAGCTCTGAGGGATGAAGTAGTGAAGGTAGCAGAGGATCAAGTAGGTAAAGAGACGAGGGCTAGTAGAAATCCTTGGGTAACAGAAGAAATATGGAATGTAATTGATGAAAGGAGAAAATATAAAAGTGCAGTAAATGAAAATGGCGAAAAGGAATACAAACGTCTCAAAATGAGATCGACAGGAAGTGCAAAATGGCTAAGCAGGCACGGCTCGAGGACAATTGTAAGGATGTACAGGCTAATCTCACTAGGGGTAAGGTAGATACTGCCTACAGGAAAATTAAAGAGACCTTTGGAGAAACGAAAGCCACTTGTATGAATATCAGGAGCTCAGATGGAAAACCAGTTCAAAGCAAAGAGGGGAAAGCAGACAGGTGGAAGGGGTATATTGAGGGTCTATACAAGGGCGATGTACTTGAGGACAATATTATGGAAATGGAAGAGGATGTAGATGAAGATGAAATGGGAGATACGATACTGCGTGAAGAGTTTGACAGAGCACTGAAAGACCTGAGTCGAAACAAGGCCCCGGGATACATTCCATTAGAATTACTGACAGCCTTGGGAGAGCCAGTCCTGACAAAACTCTACCATCTGGTGAGCAAGATCTACAAGACAAGCGAAACACAATCAGACTTCAAGAAGAACATAATAATTCCAATCCCAAAGAAAGCAGGTGTTGACAGATGTGAAAATTACCGAACTATCAGTTTAATAAGTCACTGCTGCAAAATACTAACTCGAATTATTTACAGACGAATGGAAAAACTGGTAGAAGCTGACCTCGGGAAAGGTCAGTTTGGATTCCGTAGAAATGTTGGAACACGGGAGGCAATACTGACCTTACGACCTATCTTAGAAGAAAGATTAAGGAAAGACAAACCTACGTTTCTAGCATTTGTAGACTTGGAGAAAGCTTTTGACAATGCTGACTGGAATACTCTCTTTCAAATTCTAAAGGTGGCAGGGGTAAAATACAGCGACCGAAAGGCTATTTACAATTTCTACAGAAACCAGATGGCAGTTATAAGAGTCGAGGGGCATGAAAGGGAAGTAGTGGTTGGGAAGGGAGTGAGACAGGGTTGTAGCCTCTCCCCAATGTTATTCAATCTGTATATTAAACAAGCAGTAAAGGAAACAAAAGAAAAATTTGGAGTAGGTATTAAAATCCATGGAGAACAAATAAAAACTTTGAGGTTCGCCGATGACATTGTAATGCTGTCAGAGACAGCAAAGGACTTGGAAGAGCAGTTGAAAGGAATGGACAGTGTCTTGAAAGGAGAATATAAGATGAACAGCAACAAAAGCAAAACGAGGATAATGGAATGTAGTCGAATTAAGTCGGGTGATGCTGAGGGAATTACGTTAGGAAATGAGACACTTAAAGTAGTAAAGGAGTTTTGCTATTTGGGGAGAAAAATAACTGATGATGGTCGAAGTAGAGAGGATGTAAAATGTAGACTGGCAATGGCAAGGAAAGCGTTTCTGAATAAGAGAAATTTGTTAATATCGAGTATAGATTTAAGTCTCAGGAAGTCGTTTCTGAAAGTATTTGTATGGAGTGTAGCCATGTATGTAAGTGAAACATGGACAATAAATAGTTTGGACAAGAAGAGTATAGAAGCTTTAGAAATGTGGTGCTACAGAAGAATGTTGAAGTCTAGATGGGTAGATCATGTAACTAATGAGGAGGTATTGAATAGGATTGGGCAGAAGAGACGTTTGTGGCACAACTTGACTAGAAGAAGGGATTGGTTGGTAGGACATGTCCTGAGGCATCAAGGGATCACAAATTTAGCATTGGAGGGCAGCGTGGAATGTAAAAGTCGTAGAGGGAGACCAAGAGATGAATATACTAAGCAGATTCAGAAGGATGTAGGTTGCAGAAGGGATTGAAGGAGCTTGCACTGGATAGATTAGCATGGAGAACTGCATCAAACCAGTCTCAGGACTGAAGACCGCAACAACAACAACGTAGTTTAAGTGTTACATGATGTCAAGTGATTGTTTTCCACACTCAATTGAGTGAATAGTTCGACGTATGAATGAGTTGAGTTCTTAGTTTTTGAATTGTATCATGCTTGGAGCTTGGAAGTAACTAAAGGCATTGTCCATAGGGATACTTTTGGATAGCATGGGTCTGCTTTTAAATGGGACCTGCAGAGCTGTGGTGCCGGAGGTCTAGGTTGTTGGTGCTATCTTTCAAGGACAAACGTATGTGTCAAAATGATTGAGATCGTCACACTACCTTCAAGAAAATTCTGGAAGAGAGATTTCAGGGTGTTCAGATACCTGCCTAGTGTAAAATATATTAAAGGAATTGCTTAGTGTCCTCGCCTTCAATGCATATTGAAATTTATGAGTCACATCAGGCGAACTAAGCAAGAATATTTGAAATTTTAATTATTTTACCACTGTTTTGTTGGATTGTAAAGATTTAGTATAAGGAGCAAGAGTGGGTTGTTTGAAGTGTGTTTAGGAACTACAGAAGTTTCATATTATTGATGAACATTCTGAAAGACCAGGGTTTGCTTGTGCAAGTATGTTAGTAAAATAAATGGTATGTTACATAACTAGCAATCGATTCGCACCACAATCCTTCATTCAAGTGTGATCCGCACGAAGAGTCACCCTCCAATATACCGTTCTTGGCAAAGGGTTGGGGGGGGGGGGGAGGGGGTTTCCACATACGTTCTTTAAATGCTATTTATGGAATTGTTGTTTTCATATTCTGATTTATGTGCTTCTAATATTTCTGCATGCATAAACGTTTAAAACATTGTAACCTATGTAGTATTTTGTGATAGAAAGGAGTCTTTAAATGGCTCTGTAACAAAGGGCTTTGGTGAGAAGTACAGCAACTGATTATTGTAACATGTTAGCAAGGGAGTGGTGTGTTCACAGCAGCAGCTTTAGAGTGTGTTTCAGCAAATAAAGCGGGCTGTTCTAGATGCATGTTGCGGGTGGTAATGTTAAAATATAAATATATTAATGTGCTTCCTGTCGTGGACTCTTATATTACAAAGCAACTTGAAAACTGTGCTTTGCGTACAGTGGAGTAGCGAGTTTGGAGAGTTAACTGTTGCAGGTACGTAGCGCGGACTGTGTAATATAATATTACTGATGTGCGTTTTACTATAAACAAACATCTCATAAACGTATATAAAAAGTATAATGTTCTAAGAGTGGTGAGAAATGTGTAGGATATGTAGTGATGTCGGGAAACATCACGTTTTCTTGCGTGCAGCACATCTGGCTTACATTGCCGACTACAGATGCTTCTGTCTATGAGTAGACTGTAAACAACGCACTTACTACTGTGTGTGTACAAAAGTGCCCATTTTCAGGAGATCAGTTACAACCTTAATTCTTAATTAGTATTAGACTTCTGGTTTATCGGCCGTCAATGTGGAATGACGAAATGCCTTTTTCCACAGCGGACTGGTTCTTCAACTGACTTAATCACTGTTACACAACGCTCCTCTCACAGATTTGTTTCAAACGTTCCCCTGTAATGAACATACAATTTTTCTGTTTAAATTACATTTGCAACTTCTGATTGTTGCTGAGTATGTCAGGTTACTTAAATCCCAGTCACTTTAAAATCTTACTTTCAGTAACTTAAAAAAAAAGATTAAACTGAAATTAATGTATTTTATCTTATGCTTTTTCATAGCAAAATATTACGTATTTGTAAACACTCTTCCGACATTGCTTTGATACTTACAGCGTTTGAATATGTTGTACATTCTTCTGTAGTCATACAGAATTTTTCGTTTTACGTTTTCCTCATCTTTTAATAGATATAAATGTTTATTTTTACTCGGTGTCAGAGTTATTCATAACTTTTGCACATTTATTGTATGTTGAATTACGTGTTGTTAAAGTAATGTGATAGTAAACGCTAGTATCCATCATTAAAGCAGGTGGATCTACGCTGGTGAAGTATTTAGAACGATGAAAACTTTAAACCTGAAAGATGCGGTTTGACAAGCGTTTGTTAACATCTCAGCATTCTTCACACTACAGTATTCCTGAGCCATTTTGGGACCTTGATTACGTGTTTCGTTTCAGTCCAAATGAGTGTAATATTCAGTGCATTTTGAGAACAGTCGCCATTTTACCTGTTAAGTAACTCCAAGATTACATGCCACATATCTTCTACTCTTTTCATTAGGAACGTATAAGGTGTGCTTCATTTTCATATTTTTGGTCTACTTCATTGTGGAAGATCAAGTATTTTTTATTATACGTTCGTATATCCGGTAGGAGTAATACGACTGGGGTTCCTCTTCCGTTGCACACAGTACGTCGTCTCGTGATGGAGATACCAACGCAGGAGGACTCCCATTTAAATCGGTATTATATGCTCGTTGTATGTTACATTAAACTTTATTTAAGTCATTTATTTATTTACTTTATTGACTGATTTGGTCTACTATCGTAGCTGAGCTCGGTGAGCGAAAGACCCTGCTTCAATTTTTGCTAACGTCAAAGATTTTTCCTTAGTGTCAGGCCTGTAACGAGGAGCTACTTGGATAGCAACTAGCGGATCGACGTTACGAATGTTGGCAACGGCTGGGAGAGCGATTTGCTCACCCCGTGACCCTCAAACCGCATCGAAACGACGCCGTATGGTGAAGGATTACACGGGGGCCGGTAGGCATGGCGTGACTCTTTGAACTTGGTACGGGACGTAGAGGAGGTGCATAAAAAAATATGGATACACCAGAAACGCTACACATTACCAGTCCAGTACGACATAGAAAGCCGTTAGGTTTCAAAACAGCTTTCAGTCATATCAGAATGGATAAATACAAAAAAAAAAGGTTCAAACGGCTGTAAGCACTATGGAACTTAACATCTGAGGTCATCAGTCCCCTAGACTTAGAACTACCTAAACCTAACTGACCTAAGGACATGACACACAATCATGCCCGAGGCAGGATTCGAACCTCCGACCGTAGCAGAAGCGTGATTCCGGACTGAAGCGACTAGAACAGCTCGGCCACAACTTCCGGCAGAATGGATAAATACAGGTCATGTATGGTTTTTAAGGGAATCTTATACTATTCTTCGTGCAAAATGGTCCCAACTTCAGGTTGGTAGCTATGCTGCGCCCTTCTGTTGAAAATAGACGACGGAGGTCCGATAGTTTTGCGATCTGTTGACTGTGGTGGCTGGGGTCAGATGCGGCAGTTGATCCTCGTTCTCATAAAACCAGCCCTGGACGATGCGAGCTGTTTGAACAGGGGCCCCGTCGCTTTGAACCACAGCATCACCACTGGGGAACAAACACTGTACTACAGGATGGATCTGATCAGCCAAACTGGTCACATAATCCATGGCGGTAATGCGACATTACAGAGTAGCCACGGAGTCCATGGAGTGCCACAGTATGGCTGATGGCTGCCACCACCTTCACCAAACCCCCGCCATGTGTCACTGCTGCGTCGCAGAATTCTGCACGAAGAAATAAACAGTGTCTAACAAAACTCATCCGAGCAAATTAATTTCTTCCAGTGTTCCTTAGTCCAGTTTTTATGCTATCGGCATCACGCTTTTCTATTCCGGGCATATGCATAATTGATGACTGATTGGGAAATTCCAGCTCCCCCTGAAGTTCCTAGGTTGCGTAGCTGCCTGCGTATTGCTTAGGTGCGGACAGGTTTCGCGAGGGTGACATTCGGTTCTGCACTGATTTTCCAACTGTCGCCTTCTTATTTTTCGACACAATGCTCTTCAGTGATCGTCAGTCACGATCGCTCACCACACAGAGGACCTTGTAGGTAGGGCAACCACAGCTGTGAGTGGTCACCTTCCGTATTAGTGAACCGCTTCAGCTGTATTTAGTCCCTTATTGTTGGATCGCTACCGGTTTCGTGGCATTAAAAGCCACATGTTCAGACGAACATTTAATTAAAACATTAGAGCTGAAAAGTTCGGAACTTTGTACCCAACATTCGTTGTCCGTCAAAACAAAACACGCCTAAAAGGTGGTATGTCATAGAACAAAACAGCCGGCCTCCAATATCGTTGATGGGTCCGCTCCTCTCGTGTATGTTGGGTACAAAGTACCGAGCTTTTCAGCTCCAAAGTTTTAGTTAAATGTTCACCTGAAGATAAGGCTTTTACTGCCACGAAACCGATAGTGATCGAACGATAAAGGACTATGACACTTCCTGGTAGATGAAAACTGTGTACCGGACCGAGACTGGAATTCGGGACCTTCGCCTTTCGCGGGCAAGTGCTCTACCAACTGAGCTAGCCAAGCACGACTCACACCCCGTCCTCACAGCTTTACTTCTGCCAGTACCACGTCTCCTACCTTCCAACCTTAACAGAAGCGCTCCTGCGAACCTTGCAGAACTAGCACTCCTGAAAGAAAGCATATTGCGGAGACATGGCTTAGCTACAGCCTGGGGGATGTTTCCAGAATGAGATTTTCACTCTGCAGCGGAGTGTGCGCTGATATGAAACTTCCTCGCACATTAAAACTGTGTGCCGGATCGAGAGTCGAACATCCCCCAGGCTGTGGATAAGCCGTGTCTCCGAAATATCCTTTCTTTCAGGAGTGCTAGTTCTGCAAGGTTCGTAGGAGAGCTTCTGTTAAGTTTGGAAGGTAGGAGACGAGGTACTGGCAGAAGTAAAGCTGTGAGGACGGGGCGTGAGCCGTGCTTGGTAGCTCAGTTGGTAGAACACTTGCCCGCGAAAGGCAAAGGTCCCGAGTTCGAGACTCGGTCCGGCACACAGTTTTAATCTGCCAGGAAGTTTCATATCAGCGCACACTCCGCTGCAGATCTTTGATACGGATCCTCTTGAAACACCAAATGTATTGGCTTTCCTGGTTACAGAATCATCCACCATTTGAGCACCAGCAATTTACCAACATTCGAATTCACTTAGCTTCGAGATGATGCACTCTCAGCTACTCCGATCGCGAATGACACTTGCGTCGTGTTGAGGACACTGCGCAGGTGGCGTTTGTGGTCAAGTACAACAGCGCTACCTGCAGGCTTGGCTAATATCTGCGTTAGTGTTGGAGGACACATTTCCGCGACGTTTCCATGTTTTTGTCCACCCCCTGCACTTTATCCTGTGCTGAGTACAGAGTACGTGTTGTGTCACGGTGTTCCTTTCATTCCCGCCTGCAGCCCTCTTCGTGAGGAGCCCGTCGCGCGAGCGCGTGGCGCCGCCCGGGCGGTTCCCACAGCAATCTCGCGGCCGCCTCTTAATTAACTCCTTCCGGACGAGGCGGCGGTGGCCGGTGGCTCTCCAGCGACCGGGAGAGAGCCGACAGCCCGCGGCCGGCGGCCGGCGTCGCCATTGTTTAAGGCGAGCCGCTCCAGCTCCAGTCCCGGGCTCCAGCTCGCGGCTAATGACCAGGAGGGCCCTCCTCTGCTATCCTCTTCTCTCAAGAGGGAAGCCGACCGCCGCTGCTCCTTCCCTGCCTGCCGGCCACGCTCGTTCATAACTCGGCACTTCCGCTCTCTCACCCGTTATAGCGGGGCGAGGTAGGTGGCGTCCTATTCTGAAACATCCAATAAGGGTTGTAGTCTCAGCTCTAAAGCTCAAATTTTTTTGACCTGTCTCAGGTGAGCCGCTGCTGTATGGTGCCTATAGGGGAACAGGATTTCGCCGTTTATTATTGTTCCTGCCAGTCATGACCGTTTATCGCGAAAAAAAAAACTTTTATTTATTTACCCAAGTCCAAATAACACTAAAATCCACTATAATAAAACTACAATCTAATATTAATTATAGAGAGTCCAGTGTGCAGCAACCAGATGGCACGGTTATTCGCTGCGAACAGCTCTTCCCATGTCACAAGGTTCGCTCAGGTTACTGCAGACCAACACGTGTTCTGCCTTGTCTCACATTCACAACAATCATCATCACTCGTATCCCAAAGCAGTCTTGCATCTTGTCACCTCTATTCGCAATAAAATAAAGTTAAAATCTAGTGAATAATGTTAAAGAAGGGTGAAACTGATCGGTCACTAGTGAAACGAGTCTGTCGTACTTAACCCTCGAATAACTACAAACAATTGTTAAGATTGACTGATACCAGATTTTAGCGAACAGCACTCTCACTTGTAAGCCATTAACATTCATCAGCACAGCAGGCACGTTCCCGAAATGGCTCTGTAATAGCATAATACAATAAGTTCTTATATGTAAACAAACTGTATTCAGCAAGAAACTATCCAGTCACTCGGTAAGACTCATCAGAGAAGCACCGCCTCTGAAGATGTGCCGTGCAGTTCTAGACGAAACTTTAGGAATTTAGGAACAGAAGAGTTTTGTGGAACACCACCCTATACCCAGAAAGGTTTACCAGCAGCAATGTTATCCGGTCGTGAAAGCCTTCATGCTATCCAGTTCAAATCTTTCCCGCTATCTACTTTACCATTCTCCGAATGGTCAAAACAAAATCTAGCTATACTTCACCGATTGGTCAAAAGTCTCTGGCGTGATGTGGCGGACAAATCACTATGCGTGTATTTCACTAACACTTCGAATGAAATATCGCATACACCACTACACAATCTAACAAAACCTACCAAAGAAAGAGCAATAATTATAAACACTGCTAATCCCAATTTACAGACAAGAATAACAATTATTGAACTATATGAAGGAAACTTGCACACATTTTATTCGACATGTAAACGTCTCCGCAGATATTCAGATTTAGGTTATGTTATGTTCGATATGCCTGCGATGATGTGTCGCAGACGTATAGCGAAGTTCTGCATGATTAGCTGAAATATCGGAACATCGATGCTGTCGATCACCTCCTGAATGTCCGTTTTCATCTCAGCATTGGTTTTGGGGATATTGCTCTACACCTGTCTTTCATACAGCCCCACAAAAAAGAGTCGCATATGGTCAGATCCGGAGAATATGGCGGCAAATCGAAGCCCCTACCAGTGGCCTCTGGGTACCCCAGAGCCAGAATATAGTCTCCAAGGTGCTCCTCCAGTATATAAAACACTCTCCAGCTCCATCTTGCATGATCCACATCTTGTTGAAATCAGAGTCACTTTAGATACAGGGGATGAAATCATCTTCCAAAACCTTCACGTACCATTCGGTAGTCACCGTGTTCAGCAAGGAATACCGCACCAATTATTCCGTGACTGGACGTTACACACCACACAGACATCCGTTGAGGAAAAAAGAAAATTATTTCGATCGCGAAATGCGGATTGTCAGTCCGCGAAATGTGCCAGTTTGGCTTATTGACGAACCCATCCAAATGAAAGTGCGCTTCGTCGCTAAACCAAACCATACATGCGCATACTAATTGCCCTCGGACAACCGTGCAGTCTGAACATCCTAATGTTAACCGTTCAGACGTTATGACGATTTTATTTCATATTGTTCAATAATTGTCACCCTGTATAATGAGACAAAACATAACTAATGAAGTAGAACATTTCTTATTACTAAAGGAAATCAAGACTGAGTAATGCATGCGAGTGCTAAAACAATTTGATGTAGATAGATACTGTGTGCATTAATGTATTACTGTATAAAACACTACACCGTGGACACAGATTTAGCTCAATACTTGAAATTTTCGAAGGAATTTTCGAAATGTTTTTGTGACAGCCTTTCTTGAAGTGGATAACGGTAAGAAAATACACAAGTGATCTTAGCAGAACGAATAAGTTTTATTTAACATAATTCAAAACAACTGTAGTGAGAGGAGTGTTGCTTATGTTCGTCCAAAGCAACTCAGCTGTGAGGCAGGAGAGTTGTTGTTTCACGTTGGCCGCACACAAACATATTTCAGTCACAGTGATCACTGTTAAGTAATGTCGCTGCAGCTCTCCTCTTAAAGAGGGAGGAGGAGATTAGTGTTTAACGTCCCGTCGACAACGAGGTCATTAGAGACGGAGCGCAAGCTCGGGTGTGGGAAGGATGGGGAAGGAAATCGGCCGTGCCCTTTCAAAGGAACCATCCCGGCATTTGCCTGAAGCGATTTAGGGAAATCACGGAAAACCTAAATCAGGATGGCCGGACGCGGGATTGAACCGTCGTCCTCCCGAATGCGAGTCCAGTGTGTTAACCACTGCGCCACCTCACTCGGTAGCTCTCCTCTTAAAAGTGATAATTAGCATGAAGTTGCTGGGAAAAAGGGGGATATCGTCTCCTTGGGTTGGAAGCGTTGATGGTCGCCGAACCGTACGAAACAAACTTCACTGCATGTATAACTACTGACTACCACAGTTAGAGTTTTGTGGTTTTTGTATATACAACAATACCGGAGTCCGCCTGGATGCAAAACATCTTTTTATTTATTTTTTACTTATTTATCCCCCAAACTAGGTTCGGCGACAAATATAGCCATCATCAGTAGGTTCTTTAAATGTAAAACATGCAGAAAATAGCATAGTTATACAAACACATTATTACATTTTTGTTATTTTTTTAAATATAGCTTTCTATTGGTACTTTTATATTACCATATTGCCGCGCGGAGTGGCCGCGCGGTTTGAGGCGCAATGTCACGGATTGCCAGGCCTCTCCCGTCGGAGGTTCGAGTCCCCCCTGGGGCGTGGTTGTGTGTGTTGTCTTTAGTATAAGAAGCTTAAGTAGTGTGTAAGTCTAGAGACCGATGACCTCAGCAGTTAGGTCCTTTAGGAATCCACACACGTTATCTTATTTATGTTATGGCATGTTTTTAAGAATTATTGTCGCTGTTTGCAGCATATTTTCTGGAATATTTTACCCATTTGATATAAATGTTACATTTTAGTTTTGTGACGATTTTCTACTTGACGAGATCACTTTTGCTCAGACGTTTTTCACCCATAGTGTGGTTACATGTAATTCTATGTCATTTTTATTCTAATGAAGACTGCCTTAGTGCTGTGGAAACTGTGGTGAATGTGAGAATAATATTCTGCAACCAAGGTGGTTATATATACATAATGTATTTATGGAAAACTATGTTTCAAAAAAGGAACAGTAAAAATGTAATAATTTGTTACTCTTTTTGTACAACTATACTACTTTCTGCATGTTTTAGATTTAAAGAACCCATTGATGTTGGCGATATTTGTCGCCGTAACTAGTTTGGACAATAAATAAGCAAACAAATATTCAGGTGTTTTGCATCAGGGCGGACTCACAATTCCGATATTGTTGTTTGTCCTATGCAAACAAGGACCAAATGTAAGAGTTCCAAGATGAAGTTATTGTTTATACAGTTCGGAGTATTGTGTTCAGTACTGGAATCAGTTCACTCGGCAAAGCTGACTGTTGTTTCCAGAATGACATTTTCACTCCGCAGCAGCGTGTGTGTTCTTACTGTCATGCTTGCGTACTTATGCGCGATACGTTAGTTCACAGTAAGATGGCAATTGACACTTGTGCACAGTTCGGGGTACGTGCTCAAGAAAAAAGCCAGTTCGCTCTGTAAACCAGCCTTCCCACAGTGCCTGCTTTGGTGTTTCTCCACGATACACCAGTTTACGGTGAAAGTCACATCGTGCATTGGAACTTTAACTCGGCCGTTCAAGTTGTACTTCGTAAACCATCCTGATAATAAACATGTCTCTGCCCTAATGCCCATGTGGCAATATTTATACCACTGCGTGGAGGATTAATCCAAGACGCATAACATTTAAGTACATTTTGTCTACTACTTTCTTCGGTCCACAGGGAAACGGTAAATAGACTGTTATGTCGATGGTTATAAACTTGCTATCCATGCTCGCCTGCAGGTCAACAGTCAACCAACCGTAAATGCTTCCACATAGAGCCTGGCCGCACACAAAATTGTCTTCCCGCGGCCTTCAGCCGCGGCGGGCAGGCCGCTTCGGTGAACCGCGTGCTGTTGCATCTGGTCGGTCATAAGGAGGGCGGCTTTGCCGCGACGGCGACAGTCCAAAAAAAAAAAAAAAAAAAAAAAAAAAAAAAAAAAAAAAAAAAAAAAAAAAAAATGGCTCTGAGCACTATGGGACTCAACTTCTGAGGTCATCAGTCCTCTAGAACTTAGAACTACTTAAACCTAACTAACCTAAGGACATCACACACATCCATGCCCGAGGCAGGATTCGAACCTGCGACTGTAGCGGTCGCGCGGTTCCAGACTGAAGCGCCTAGAACTCCGGCCGGCGCGACAATCCAGCAGCCGCGGCGCGCGCCACACCTTCTCAAAATACAGATACGCGGCTTTAAGCCGGGTTTTCGCACTGACGGCTGAGCCAGCAGCGGCGGCAAGCAGATCTGTCGTATCGGTGAGCGTGCACTGCACACAGTGGAAACGATGGAAAGAGAAAATCGGATGGAACACGTGAGAAAGTACAACTTTTTCTATAATACAGCTGTAGCAGATTGTAAACACATTTTGGAGAGAACTGAAGAATGGAAAGCGTTTAAAAGTTATTACTGCAGCCGTGTTAGAAATGATGTGACCAAAACTGTTTTCTACGTTTTCTCTTTTTGTGAACGGTACAGTTTTGCATTTCTAAGCATTTCAAGCACCAATTTCAAATGTGCAGCTTCTTTCAGACAGAACTTCAAATAGATAACTGCATCATCTGCAAAAATCTGAGGTTACTAATAATATGTCCTGCAAGCTCATTAATATACAACATAAACAGGAAGGGTCGCGACACACTTCTCTGGGGAACACCCGAAGTTACTTCTACATCTGTCAATGCCTCTCCGTCCAAGATAACTCGCTGCGTCCTCCCCAACAAAAAATCCTCAGTCCAGTCGCAGATTTCGCTTGAGACCCCATACGATAGGACTTATTTAAACGAAAATTAACTGTCCAGTCTCACATGGTGTTTCTGATATCGAAACGAATTATTTCCATACTTCCTAACACCAACAAGGGAAGATTTCATTTCACACAGCTGTTTTATGTTAACATTTAAAAAATATCTGCAATCTTACGAGAAATTGTATGCTTAACTTTTGCAGTCAGTAAGGAGTTTACCTAGTCGTTAAAATTGAATAACCCTAGGCCCAATGGAATCTCTATCATATTTTACACTCTGTAAACTATAATCTATCGTAAATCCCTTGTACAAAAAGCCGTGCGCAGTTCTTGCTAGATAGCATAGGCAGCACCCATTTAGCCAGAGGGCAGCAGAAATGATAATCAAAACAAGCGTCCAAAATCTTTCTCCTCCGTTTGTTGTAGAATCTTAGAAGACATTCTGAATTCAAACATAACGAGGTATCTTGAAGGGAATCATCTCCTCCACATCAACCAGCATGTATGTCGAAAACATCGATCATACGAAACCCGTCTAGCTTTTTCCTCACATTACATAATTAAAGCCATGAATAAACGCACTCAGGTATTCCTCGATTTTCGAAAAGCATTTGACTCAGTACCAAATCTATTATTATTATCAAAAGTCCTATCGTATGGGGTCTCAAACAAAATCTGCGACTGGACTGAGGATTTTTTGTTGGGGAGGACACAGCGAGTTATCTTGGACGGAGAGGCATTGACAGATGTAGAAGTAACTTCGGGTGTGCCCCAGAGAAGTGTGTCGCGACCCTTCCTGTTCATGTTGTATATTAATGAGCTTGCAGGGCATATTATTAGTAACCTCAGATCTTTGCAGATGATGCAGTTATCTATTTGAAGTTCTGTCTGTAAGAAGCTGCACATTTGAAAGTGGTGCTTGAAATGCTTAGAAATGCAAAACTGTGCCGTTCACAAAACGAGAAAACGTAGCATCGTATGGCTGCAGTATCAACCATTCACACTTGGAATCGGTAAACTCATACAAAAACCAGGCTGAGACACTTTATAGAGATATGAAATGGAATGATCATCTAGGCTCAATCGTGGGTAAGCAAGGTGGTAGACTTCGCTTTGTTGGTAGAATACTGGGGAACGCGCAGTCAGTCTACTAAGGAGATTGGTTACAAATCACTCGTGTGACATACCCCAGAATATTCCGCAAGTGTGTGGGAACCGTCCAGGCAGTAGTAATAGAGGATATTGAACGCCTACAGAGAAGGGCAGCACGAATGGTCACAGATTTGTTCGAGCCGCAGGAGAGTGACAATGAGATGTTGGAAGGATCTGAACTGGCAGACTCTTGAAGAGAGACGTAAAGTACTCCTAGAAAGTGTACTTAGAATGTTTCAAGAACTGACTGTAAGTGACGACTAAAGGAATAAATTGCAAGGTCCTGCGTATGACTTCCATAGGGATCGCGAGGACAAGTTAGAGTAATTATAGCACGTGGGGAGACATTGAAACAGTCGTTCTTGCCACGCTCGTTACATGTATAGAAAGGGAAAAGCTCTTACAACTGGTATAATAGGACTCAGCCACCGCCATGCACTTAACAGTGGTTTGCAGGGTATAGAGGTAAATGTAGAGTTAGGTTTGGATAACACAAAAAGAAGTTAGAGCTTGAATATAATCTTGCAGAGCTGTCGCTTGGTTCTCTTTCCTTTAAAGGCATTCATATATTCAAATGTAATACTTCAGCTGTCGATGAAACTGCCTTGTAGTTCGTTACATTACACGATACTAGAGTGTATGGGAGGTGACGACAGACTCAGCTTGGTAAGTACTGACACAAATCAGATAATTTGTTACGTAGATGTGCGAAACACGCCAAATTTTAAGGCATAGTCTATTTTACTGTAAACGACAGAATGTTCTTGGCGAAGTGAAAATGCAACTGTTCTGCTTTTGTTTCTATTTGCCAGGTTTGTGGAAAAACAAAATGTTAAGTAAACTGCCGTAGTCTTCAAACTATTTCGACTTTCCTTATTTTAGTTTTATGGCTAAACTCGTGTCACGAGGTACTGGATACAAAATATCTAATTGATAAATTCTTTCTAAAAGCTTCTTTGATCAGATATTGGACATAAATAGACTGGCAAATATTTAACCTGCAGAATTCACATAACTTTGATTTCGTTCGATGAACTACGATTGGTAAGTACCGTAAAGAATCTCTTGTCAAGCCTTACCTTAAAGAAGGGATGTCTTTTAGTTTTTCATTTTGCAAACGTTCGAGTAAAACGTCTACTTCTTCATCATTTCCAGCAGTAAATGCAATTCTGATTCGCGGCCACTAATGTGAAAAAGGTGCGGATGTTTCCACGAGCTGTTCACGACTGAGCTGGAGGTTGCGGCACTTGCTCGTGGTGCACTAGGGCAGCACGCTCGGCGCCAGCGCGCACTAATTCAAATGGTTCAAATGGCTCTGAGCGCTATGGGACTTAACCTCTGAGGTCATCAGTCCCCTAGAACTTAGAACTACTTAAACCCAACTAACCTAAGGACATCATACACATCCATGCCCGAGGCAGTATTCGAACCTGCGACCATAGTGGTTGCGCGGTTCCGGACTGAAGCGCCTAGAACCGCTTGGCCACAGTTGCCGGCACGCCCACAAGTACAAAAACTTCAACTTCTGTTTAATCCATACTATAGCGAGATATGGCTTTCGTACCAACTTGAAAAACCATTTCGATATGTTAGCTATATTTAATAATCAGCAACGTATCATCTAAAATGACCGAAACGTAAAGAAGCCACTATAAAATTTATGCTACGTAGTTCTTGAAAAATAAATATCACAAAATCTATGACCATTATCGAAAGAAAACAGACATTTAATCATCAAGCTGTGATGCGAAACTATAAGATACGCGAAAATCAACTTTTTGTGCCACTTAGTTTCCTCAGAGTCGAACGATAAATATTTTAAAATGTAGAAGAGGCAGAAAACTGACAGAAGCGGTTTTTAATTTTTTAAATGAAAGGAGAATCCCTACCAGAAAACTAACTCCAGGAGCTGACGTAGTTTTGCTTCATTTACACACAGCATTTCTTGTTGTTGTTGTTGTCTTCAGTCCTGAGACTGGTTTGATGCAGCTCTCCATGCTACTCTATCCTGTGCAAGCTGCTTCATCTCCCAGTACCTACTGCAACCTACATCCTTCTGAATCTGCTTAGTGTACTCATCTCTCGGTCTCCCTCTACGATTTTTACCCTCCACGCTGCCCTCCAATGCTAAATTTGTGATCCCTTGATGCCTCGAAACATGTCCTACCAACCGATCCCTTCTTCTAGTCAAGTTGTGCCACAAACTTCTCTTCTCCCCAATCCTATTCAATACCTCCTCATTAGTTACGTGATCTATCCACCTTATCTTTCTTAAAGGAAGAAATTCGGAAAATTTTCTCGTGTTCTGTAAATAGCCGCTCCTTGCGAATAGCCACTTGTGTGGCGTCCCTCGCCGCTGAAATACGCAGATAACAGCCGCGCCATGAACCGCGCCCCCAGACAGCTTGCTGTCTAACCAGGCCTTTATTATTGTATCAAAACTCGCTAAATATCAATACATATTTAATCTCTCGCTCTCGTAGAAAATTATCTGTTGTATCCTCGTCGCCGCTGAAGTGTCTTGCACCGTAAGGAAGCAAGGGAGAGGCTGTTGTTACGGGTGGCCGGTATCCTCTTTCTGCAACACAAATGCAAACGTGTATTAATACTTTATTGACATCAACATTTACTTATCTTGAACAGAGTCCATGTGCTGTGGTAGAAGCTCATCAGTAATAGCCCTCTTGCAGACAATATCGTAATGCTGCTATTACAAGATTCAGTCTCGCTGTAGTTACTAATTTGGTTGCTATCTACTGTCATGGTCTGAATGAGTCAGTGAGTCAGCGCGGCCTTCCGGTCGGCGGCGGCGGCCTAGATGCATGCTGTCGAGATGGCGTTGGTGGCCTGTTGCTTGTCGTTGTGTCTCTGGCCTCTCTCATGGTAGGCGCGCTTTATCCAGCGCCTACTATCGATCTTCACGCTTCATATTTGGTGACCGGTGTGCTGCCGACAGCTTACACCAGCACGGTATGTGCAGTTAAATCTCATTATACGTTTTCGATTTCAACATATACAAAGGAGTTACTATTGGTTATTCATCTTGAGCGTACTGCAGTTTAATTAAAGAGAATTACACTAGATGCGTTCCATTTCTATTTATAAAGCATATTCTGTGGTTATTCTGCAAATGGGATACTTAAATTTGTACATTATCTATTGTTTTAGGTTAAAACAGCATTTTGATTTTAAATTTGGTGTGCAAGTTACTTACAGTGTATCTTTACATATCGCTAGCTGCGGCTGAACGTCGAAAGACTTCGATTCACACATGCACCTGGCTTTTTTTCCATTCTGCAGTGCTTCTTACACTACATTATTTACACTTCATTTTTGCAAACTGTTTCTTGCTGCACACACTAACAATGTTCATGTCTGTTCGTTTGTTTTCGTCCATGTTGTGAGTGCTCCCTACCTGTGAAACTACTTTGTGTATGTGTATGTGTGTGTGTGTGTGTGTGTGTGTGTGTGTGTGTGTGTGTGTGTGTGTGCGTGTGCTCGCGCGCGCGCAGTAAGCTCAAGACGCATGACCAATAGTAACTGATTTTAACAGCTCCTACGGAAGATGGCCATGCAAGCAAATGCATTACATACAAACGATTTTAAGATAGACAAACAGTATTAAAAAAGTAACAATAATGCAGAATTCATTCAGTCTCGGACAGTTACAGAGGAAACACAAACTGTGACGCTCTAAATTATACATGAATATTAGTATTCGAATCAAATGTTTATACATATTTGCATTTATAGTGTTATCTTCATAGGCTTAAAATAAAAATTCCCTGGAAATATTAATTTACCACCATAAAAGTAATGAATGGGACCTTAGACTACGTATATTACTTCAGTTAATAATGTTCTGTCGTTCTGGGCTTCGCTAGGCTACAAAAATACTTAGTGATAAAACGTCGAATAAACTCTCTCAGTTCCAGTCAGCAAGTAAAAAAACTTCACTCTGAACCCAGTTATCGGAAACAAAATTTGATTATTTTCAACACAGCTCTCTTGCTATAGGAAACGACTGCCCACTGCATTATCAATATAGCCCTAAAAGAAAATTACAGGCACTGCGCCATGCCGTAGTACTTTCTAACAATTGTCAAATCAATGTTAATGATAAGTAGTTCTAGTGTGGTACAAATATACACACGTCAATCTATAACAGGTACAATACTTACTAAGAATGACTAATACTTATTTCAATTACTCTACTTTTTTCGTGATAATGGTGCCTTGTGGATACCGCACATCTTAGATGGTCACTCCATGGCCGTAGCGCTTGCACTATTCAGGTATTGCGTTCCTCGCAACGCGAAGCTCTGTGGCAGCTTTTTGACGACGATGTGTAACAAACTCATTATCCTCATTCTATGATACAGCTGATGGTTGACCACATTCTAAATTGTGAATACGTTTGTTGCATTTGGCAGAGGTAGGTCTTTCTCTCTCTCCCTCTCCCTCTCTCTCTCTCTCTCTCTCTCTCTTTCCGAATTCTCATTTAACCTCAAGCCAATAAGTTACTAAAATATGCTGCTCTAATGAATCTTCTGTTCGAGAACGGTAAGACGAAGAAGCATAATTCGAAAAGGCGGGGAGATATGGGAAGACACCAGTTAGTTTAGATAATGATCAGACACAGATTCCGAAATCATTTATAAAATTGTAAGGTGCACCCAGGAGACTCCGATCACCATTTAGTAATGAAGAACAGTAGGCTGAAGTCAGACTAATCAGGAAGAATCAATGCTCAGAGAACTTGGATACGGAAATACTAAGCAATGAATAAATCCGCTTGAACTTCTTTAAGGCTATAGTTAATACGATAATGAATACCTCAGCAGGCAGTTCAGCTGAAGAGGAATGGACATCTCTAAAAAGGGCAATCAGAGAAGTTGTGAAGAAAAATATAGGTAAAGAAAGGAAAGTGCAAAGAAACTTGAGCTCATCCATGAAAGATGGAACTACAAAAGTGTTCAGAGAAATTCAGAACTACAGAAATACAAATCACGTAGGAATGAAATAAATAGGTGGTCCAGGGAAGCTAAAGCGAAATGGCTGCGCAAAGATGTGATGAAATGGAAAAAACAGTGATTGTCTGAAGGACTGACTCAGCATGTAGAAAAGTAAAAGAAAAAAAAACGTTCGGTGAAATTAAAAGCAGTGGCGGTAACGTTAAGATTGGAATGGGAATTCCGCTGTTAAATGTAGAAAAGAAAGCGGAAACATAGAAAGAGTACACTGAAGCCCCTTATGAGGTGAAGGACCTGTCTGACGACGTGATAGAAGAAGAAACAGGAGTCGATATGGAAGTATGGAAGTATTAGTGGATCCAGCATTAGAAACAAAATTTAAAGGATTTTTAGGCGACTTAAGACCAAATGAGGCAGAAGGTATAGATATAATTTCATTGGAATTCCTTTACGTTTCGATATGTAGAATGTGGAGATATACCACCAGACTTTCGGAAAAACATCATCACACAATTTCGAAGATAGCAAGAGCCGACAAGTGTGAGCAAATCACACAATCAGCTCAACAGCTCATACATCCAAGTTGCTGACAAGAATAATTTAGAGAAGAATGGAAAGGAGAAGGTGACAATCTGTTAAATGACAATCAGTTTGACTTTAAGAAAGGTAAAGGCAGCAGCCAGGCAGTTCTGACGGTGCAGCTGATGGGATTTGTCGACCTCGAATAAGAGCTAGAAAATGAAAAACAGTGCAAGATGTTCGAAATTCTAAGAAAAATAGGAGTAAGCTATAGGGAGAGATGGGTAATATAAAAAAAAGTACAAGAACCAAGAGGAACAGGAAGACCAAAAAAGACGTGCTCTGATTAAAATAGTGTAAGACAGGGATGTTGTCTTTCGCCCCAACTGTTCCATCTATACATAGAAGAAGCAATGACGGAAATAAAAGAAAGGTTCAAGAGTAGGATTAAAATTCAAGGTGAAAGGATATAGGTGATAAGATTCACTGATAACATTGCTGTTCACTGTAGAAGTAATGAATTAAAGAAACTGTTGAATAGAATGAACAGTTTAATGAATACAGATTGTGAGTTGACAGTAAATCGAGGACGGACGAAAGTAATGAGAAGTAGCAGAAATGAGAACAACAAGAAACTTAACATCAGGATTGGTGATCACGAAGTAGACCAAGTTACGGAATTCTGCCACCTATACAGCAAAATAACCCATGGTGAAGGACCAAGGACATAAAAAGTAGACTGGCACAGGCTGAAAGGGCATTAATGGCCAAGAGAAGTCTACGACTATCAAACATAGGCCTTAATTTGAGAAAGAAATTTATGAGACTGTACGTTTTGAGCACAGCACTGTGTGGTAAGGAAATATGGACTGTGGGAAAACCGGAACAGAAAAGTATTTTAGATGCAATGATACAGAAGAATACTGAAAATTATGGGGACTGATAAGGTAAGGAATGAGGTGGTTTTCCGCAGAATCGGCGAGGAAGGGAATATATGGAAAACACTGACAAGTAGGATTGACAGGATGGAAGGACATCTGTTACGACACCAATAAATAATGTCCATGATAGTAGGGGGAGCTGTAGAGGATAAAAAC
The DNA here is from genome assembly GCF_023897955.1 of Schistocerca gregaria. Taxonomy (NCBI): domain Eukaryota; kingdom Metazoa; phylum Arthropoda; class Insecta; order Orthoptera; family Acrididae; genus Schistocerca; species Schistocerca gregaria. The sequence continues at coordinate 795,777,913 of NC_064921.1, read as the reverse complement.
TGTAGAGGATGACAAGATTGGAATACATCTAGCAAATAATTGAGGACATAGGTTGTAATTGCTACTCTTAGATGAAGAGATTGACACAGGAGAGGAATTAGTGTCGGGTCGCAAAAAACCAGTCAGAGGACAAGCAGGTAACAAGATTACTTGATTTAATGAATATTCTTCAGTAAAGGTGGTTAAAAGCGATCATAATTGTTGGTGAAATCAGTTCAGTTGGAAACAATTAAGAGATGTACGATTAGTATGAGACTTTAATTGCTGAATGTTGTGAATAGATTTCATTTGTATTTTGCATAAGAATAAAAAGTAATTACGAGGGGAAACCCTTGTATTTGTTACTAAATCAGAGCTATTAGAAAAAATCATTTTAAACAATAATTGTTTCCATTTCACGTAATAAACATGGCAGCAGCTTGAATCAGAAGATAACCACCATCTAGAACAATATGGACAACGAAAATCTTCTTCATTATTGGACTTATAAGGTTTGCAGTTTTTCACATGCTTAGTGATAATGTTGTGTGTTTGAGCTTAAACTATGGTTCCATAGGACTGCTATGTTATTACATTTTGTAAATGAAGTATTGTTACGCCTCACTGTACGTCATTGATATTACCTCCGACAACGTAGATTCAGTTACACTTCCTAATTCGAACCATTTCTTTTCAAAACATGCGTTAAAGAAAGGTACCCGTATAACGTGTTCTTTCATTTTTGTTAGTTGTAACTCAAACTTAAAAACGATGTTACAGAATATCAAGGGAAATGATAGTGCGTGAAGAATTTGGCAGAGCAGTGAAAGGCCCAAGTTAAATAAGAGCCCTGGAGTGACGACATTCCTTCAGCGTTTTTGACTTCGTTGGGAGAGACAACCATCACAAAATCGTTCAGCACGGTATCGTGGATACATGAGGCACCGAAGTACCATTGGTCCTCTGGAAGAACATGATAATTCCTATTACAAACAAAGGTGGTGCTGTTAGGTCTGCATGTTACCGAACCTAGGGTGTTGATTCCAAAATAACGACGGGAATTATTTACATAAGAAATCTTTGTCCAGTGTTAAGTGGAATACACTCTCTGAACTTCTGAAGGTACCAGGTATAAAATAAAGCAACCGCAAGATGTTTATACAACTTGTTGTTGTATAACTCGACATCAGAGTTTAAGAACATAAAAGTGAGAATAGAGTAAAACAGGGTTGTATCCTATCCCCGATGTTGTTCAATCAGAAAACGAAGCCAAGGAGAAATTTGGGTAGTTCAAAAAGAAGCAAAAACTTCGAGGTTTGCCGGTGGCCTTGGAATTCTCTCAGAAAGGCAAAGTACTTGGTAAATCATTCCATCGGAATGGGCAATGTTTTGAAAATAGGTCGTAAGATGGACGTCAACAAAAGCAAAACAAGGGGAAACACAAGATAGTCTAATTAAATCAGGCCTTGGTGAGGGACCGAGACACTAAATGTAATATACGATTTTATTATTCGGGCAACAAAATAATTGATGATGGCTGAAGTGGAGAGCATATAAAATACAGAGCGGCAACAATAACAAAATAAACCTCTGTAAAAGAAAGGAATTTAATAACATTGATTATAAATTTAAGTGTTAGGAAGTCTTTTCTGAAGAGGTACAGATGTGAAACACGTAAGATAAAGATTTCGGGCAAAATGAGAGCTCGCTCGCGCCCTTGCCACCCCAGAAAAAAAAATCGCAGTAGAAGTTTTCCTATTACACACATGTCGGTTCCCAAATTTCACGTGCGGCTGTCGCAGAACGAAGTTTCATGAAAAATAAGAACCACAAAAATGGCAATGAATTCCATAAATGAGTACATGTAATAGAGTGCACTTCCAAGTTCCTTGTGTAAGGATTTAACCGCATGACCTGCCAACTTCTAGCCTCTTAAAGGGGCACATTTCTATGCCATCCAAACATGCCACCTATCCGCCACGGTTCGTTAAGTACACCGGTAGAACCGGCAAACCGCAGTAAGTTGTGTAATGGAAGAAAGGGAAAGATCCCCCAGCGAGAGTAAATAAAATAAAAGAAACTGACTTTCCGATGGTTGATGGAAACAAGTAAACCGGACAACATTCCTCTCGTTTACACATTCGCATAACAATAGTCTTCACACCCGTGTTCGCAGTCGGCGTACTGAGTGAAATAATGAGAAGAGTGAGTGTGCACTTGGAGCTTATATTACGAAAGTAATAAAGGTGAAGTTGTAGGTGTTTGTCATCTATTACATTAACACTACTGCATTAACAAACAATTTATTATTATTATTATCATTACTAAAGTCACAGACATCTATGGCACGGTAAAAGAGCGGTTGGCCGAAAGTAATATTTGTGGAAAAGGATTAGACAGTAACAAACAAACTGGAGCACCCAAATTTATGGCTACAGATTAATACTGGCGATTGTACCGGTAGATGGCGTGAGTAATGAGGAGGTGCCATAAATAAATGGAGAAAAATGTGATTTATGGCATAACCTGACAAAAAGGAGAGATCGATTGGTAGCGCATATTCCCAGGCGTGAAGGAATTGTCAGTTTGGTAAGCAGGGTGAAAAATGGAGAGTGAGACGTAGCCTGTAGTACAGCAAGCAGATGAAAATGCATGTAGGTTGTAACAACCACGCACAGATGAAGATGCTGTCACAGGATAGAGTACGTGGACACCTGCATCAAAATCGTTTTCGCACCTAAGACCACAACGAGAGCAAACAGTACGTTTGGTGTGGACTGCAGTCAACATTCCTTACTGGGAGAGGCTTTTGCTTCATAAAAGCCGGCGGCAGTGCTACGAAGTCTTACTGAAACAGCAGTAAATAAATGAAATAAAATACTGACATGACACCGCAACTAAAATGATTATCGAATGACCACGTACTGTCAACGATAGAGATTAGGGATGTTCGGTTACGATGAATATGTACAAAACATAAATTTAGGAGGTTGAAACAAGGATATTTCAATATTGATACTGAAGTCTTTAAAGCATTGTAGCACCTATGTAAAGGCAGTATATGAAACTTTGATGTTGCCAAAAAATATGGTTACTTGTTACCACCATCAACATTTTTTTCGTAATGTCTCAAATATGCTTCGATGTCTCATAACGGTATCAGTGCAGAAGTAGAATTAGTATTCCGAAGAAAACTCATATATTGTGTATTTCCCACATGCTCAATTCTGTAGCAAAAATAAACTTTATATACAGGACTAATAAGCTGTCTGTTGATTGCTGTTGTAGAAAGGATGATAAACAATATGGGGTAGCAAGTGACGAGTTAAGAAAAGTGCACGTCCTCAGTTTAATTCAAGAAGTACGCAATAGCAAAAAATTCAGCGTTCTATGTGACAAACAGATTTCGAGCTGCGTCCACCGATTAATAATATCGTTAAAAGCCAGGCTAGTGCACCACCGCACTAACAGGCACAGGTATTGTAGATGTGGCAGATCGTTGAGACCCATGTAACACCGAAAATGCAGATAAAATACCTTCTGCACCATTCAAAATATTTCGCCTTTTAATGTCTTTTGATAATTTATAATATACTGCTGTTTCTGAATATTTAAGATTTATTACAGAAACTACATTTAATATGTAATGGATGTAATAGTGTATTTATTAGTGAACGTATATAGTTGATTGTAACTATAATGTAAATATTGTAAACTGATGTGTAATCGCCAAGGCAACATTGTTTCAATGTATCGATAGCAACAACAAAATGGCAGTAGCTGTGCCGTTGCTTATCTTTGCGCATGGAGAGTCTCTGTCGCTCTGCTAGCAGGAAGAAGGCATAACTGCTTGAGTATTGAAAGAGTGCGGAAGTGTTCGTTGGTTGCACCCGTAGACGCGGTGTGCAGCGATGATCGCTCCAATGTAGGCGCACCTACTTTATTAATCATCGAATATTAAGAGCACGGTCGGAGTGGACAGTCCCATAATTATCCATGGCTGTGGGGGCGACTCGCGGTTCTCAACCAGCAGCAGCTCAGCATTGTCGTCGGCTACTTTCTTCGCCGTCTGTACAGCTACAACATCGTAAGACTGTTAGCTGACAGTGAATAACTAATATTGTACAGGCTTTACCCAGTGACATTTATTTAAGAACCCTTAATCCCTAACTTTCTTGAATAATAACGTGCAATAGTTAAAATTTCTAGGGCACCTGTGTTGCCATTGCCCTCAGACATTATTACCAATCAGGGTCCCACTCCTTTCCATGCAATAGTCGAGTGTCGTAAAAACATGAAAATTGATTATTTACTGCCAGTTTTATTTGTTTGCTAATGATCAGTTTCAGTCTAAGTTTTGCTGCCTCACTAACTGTTCATTTCTGTATTGCATAACAGAGGCTTAAATAATTTGCAATTTTGAGTTTTAACTTCAGTCACTCAAAGTTAAGTGAAATTTCACTGGAAAAACGAATAACTAAAGATATTGCACGAATTAAGAGTGCGAAATTTCATGTATTCTGTATTTAGCTTAGCGAGTGACTCATTTTGGCTTGGTATGTATTTTATTATCCTTGTGCTAAAAGTAGACCAGTTTCTCATTTTCTTAAAATAAATTCAGTTCAATCTTTCTAAAATAAAAGTAAATCGCTTGCCTTTATCGAAATTTTGCATTTCGTTGCGCTGAGTTTCAGTTATGGTCAGTCGTTCATTTAACCAGCAACTCCATTTAACTTTCAAAATTTAGTACTTCAGATTAAATAACTGCAAACTCATTGCTTTCTGATTCATTTATTTTCTCGTCTACTATTGTGTTGTGGAAAATTATTTGCATAATTTCCTTTACCACTACCTTTCTTAGGTGGCCTAGAGAGCTGGCGACCGTTTAATTACCGTTGTTTTTTTGTTTTTGCTAATCAGTATTTTTTTGTATTAAATATTCCGTGGTAGCGTTTTCCCTCGGTGTGGTATGTGAGCGATTGCGCTATATTCCACCCATTCCAAAATTATCAGTATTTAGATTAGGTTTAGAATAGATTCTTCCTTCAGAAGGGTCTGTTGTACGCTTTCCTGCTACTAACCGGTATTATTTTCCATCGGTAACTATAGAGTTACTCACTGTAAAATTTCATTAGATATACGCGACCACAATCATTTAAAGCCCAATCCAGTAGGCAGATAGGAAGGGGGAGGTTACACACATTGCACCCTATCAAAGCAATTCTCCGTGAAATTTGCGTACAAAAGTACGTCGCAAGCAGGAAAATAACCCCAGTAACTCTCTCTCTCTCTCCCTCTTAATCAACTGCAAGTCTCCGTGACCTAATGAAATAACGCGCGTTATTTTCTTGTTTCCCACACATTCAGCCTCAGACTTTCCAGGTTGGAAATCGATACTTCTCTGATGCCCACGATCCACCTTATTCTTTGCCGTCCTGTTCTCCCAGTGCTTTCTATATCCCTCTCCCCCCTCCATCCTCCTATTAGTGTGTTTTTCAGCGAATCATGTTTTCTCATAATCCGTTTTTGTTTCAGTACCAGACCTTCCAAGAAGCAGTCTGATTTTATGCCAGTAACTAGTAAGTTGAATGTCCAAATCCCTGGCATCCAACCAATTGAAACTGTTGGAGACATTCTGGAGAGAAACATCATAACAGTAATCAAAAAGTACTGGCTATCGATTAACCGGGTTAATGAAATGGAAATCAGCATCGCACATCCGCAATACAGATTGCTTGGGCAGAGCATAACTAGTAGGTTTTCACCGTACAGTAATGCGCTCGGCAATCCCCTGCTAGTTAGTGTGGTTGGAGACGACGCCCCTGGCCGCGTATGTGCAGGGGCTATCTAGGATGAACCTAGCGCCTAGCCAGTGCTGTGTGCCCTGTAGCCTGGTCCGCACGCTTCTTCTGCCGACCGCGGCGCCTCTCATGTGGCGCGACGATTGTCTTGCGGCCGCGATTGGTCGGCGTCGCCGGCAGATAAGCATCGCCGATTGGTCGGCGATGCCGGCGGCCACAATAGACATGCGTGGTCATTAGCCGCTATTTAGACCGGACGGTCGTTAATTTAAGCCACAATGGCGGCGCCGGCCGCGCCTCCGGCGACGCCACAAAAAGCGGCCGCGGCGTCGCCTCCTCTCCTCGCCTCCTCTCGTCGCGTCGCAGCCGCCGCGCCGGCCGGCAGCCACGGAGTCGCCCGATAAACAACGGCCGCGCAGCCGCCTTTGATGGCACCGCGCCGCGCCGCCTCCTCTCTGTCTGTTCTCCTGACTCAGCAGCGCATTTTTACGGCCGCACCGCCACCGGTGATACCCTTTTTGTCGCCGAATTGAGCTGCCGGAATCGTGTTTTGTCTCGCGCATCCTCTCGGAGACACCGATTCCGTTGAAGACGCATTGTTTCCCCGCGCGACACAGAGGCAAGTATGCAGATGAACAAACCTACCGATTACGCTGCGTAATTGCCGCAGGGACCGTGTCTTATAGCCTGCATAACACGCTTCGTTCCACGTGGTACCGTCACGAGCTTGCGGCAAGATTACTAAGAATTTTTCGTGATCGTCTTCATTATTTTGTATGGAGAATTTTATGCCTCCATAGTTGGAAACAGCACTTCTACAAACACATCTCGTTTTAACTTCAATATTTTTTTTATTTTTTCGCTACTATTTTCGGGAGCGCACTTCCAATATCAGAGGCTCATTTCCGTTCAAATCAGCCAAGCCGTGTCATCGTGGCTCAGTGACGATAACAGGTTTTGCAGCATTTGAACGAGAACGAACGTCTGGGACTGGCAATGTGTCCCCGAAAATGCGAGAGTCATTCCCTAAGTCATGGTAGCTATGGTATATCTAGCGATAATGAGGCAACGTAAGAATTCCACGATGTACACTGAACCGGTAAGGTAGTCTGTATCTGAATGCCAACACAGAATTGAATTCCACTCAGGAGTTCACGGCAGAGGTTGAAATGAAACATACTCATTGGAACACTGTGTAAGTTTATTGTGAACAAGTACAAATAGGACAGAAATGAATCAAAATCAACTACTCTCCTTCAAAACAGCCAAAGTGCATATACAACGTTGCCAGCGATCGAGAAGGCGCTGTAAACGATGGCCATTGTCATGAATGTGTGTCATTTGTCACCGAAATGACGTGAGGATGTCCGCCGTGTTGGAAACGCACCTTCCACACAATGATTCCATCAGTTGTGTAATGAGACCGATGTCTCATGGACTGAGTGAGATCCCTTGGATCAGGTGGGTGGGAGAGGATTTCCTACCTGCACTGGTGTAAGTTATTGATGATGCCTGGAGAGTGGGCTGTAGTATTATTATGGAGTTGTTGTTGTTGCCTTCAGTTCTGAGACTGGTTTGATGCACTGAACCGGTAAGGTAGTCTGTATCTGAATGCCAACACAGAATTGAATTCCACTCAGGAGTTCACGGCAAAGGTTGAAATGAAACATACTCATTGGAACACTGTGTAAGTTTATTGTGAACAAGTACAAATAGGACAGAAATGAATCAAAATCAACTACTCTCCTACAAAACAGCCCAAGTGCATATGCAACGTTGACAACGATCGATAAGGAGAATGGAGTATGACTGCATAATCCAACATTCGCGAATTTTTTGTCGAAGTGTACATCGCTTGGTACAGCAGAAAATTATGATAGTATTGCACATTGCTAGTGCGACCGCCCTAACAGAGTGACACTCGAGAATACCGTAGCCGTCATACGCCAGAATGATCGTTAAATTCGTGGGCGAGGCTCTATCACCTGCAGCTTCTCGTAGTTCTGTATGATACTCAGTACCGTTTCTGCCAGCGAGGAAGGCAATTTTCACGCACTCGGTGTTCCACTCTGCTCTTATGCATCCCGTAGCACGAGCAAGCTCACAATGAATGTTTCAGGCTATGCTACGGAACCATCCTCGCATTCGGTCGCAATCTGTCTTTTGATTTTGGTACTTTTAAGGGGGTTTTCGAATGTACTTACCGTGATTACGGTGGTGACACATGTTCGTACGATGTACCGTAGTTGTCATGAATTATGGAAAGACCCTCGTGCAATCTGTACCCAAATGGAAAGCAGACTATAGTTGCATGTAAAGGCATGTTAATAACAGTATTATAATTACAGTTCATATGCAACGCTAAATCTATACATTTTTGCCATTAGCCTTGATACATCAATGCCAGCATTTTGGAAGGGATTGGATGGATTGAGTGCAGAAACTCGTGTGTTGCTTGGCTTACCATGGTGCCCTGACACTTCGTTATTACAGGTGAACCTCTGACGTTTCAGAGATTGTTGTGTGCAAGTCACATGTGGAGATATCAGGGCTATAATGCGGATGTTCCAGGACTTCCCATAGAAATTTTTGAAGGAGCTCAAGTGTCTTATTGGCCACACAACCCTCTAGTAACGCAGACCCCACCGGAATATTGTGCACAGTGCGAAACAATGCTCTCCGTTCATGTCTTTCATCTCGCAATAAATTTGTGGAACGTGCTCACCTTCAGGGCGAAGAAACTGGATAACAACTCTTTGTGTTGATCGAGAGGACTCAGTTCTACTACGAAGTGCTGTAACAACTGTCCATAAATGAAGAAATTGCTGCGAAGTCATTAATTCCGATTGTGCAGCTTCGAACACCACCACAGCGTCTCTCGGTAAACACCTTCACCACTTCAGTTGTAAGTACATTAGAGTGACGAAGAAACAATTTTCCAGGCAAGATTACTAGCATTTGTACTTTTACACACAGTGGATACACATACCTAAAAAATCGCAGTATTATTAAACTGATTATTGACTCTCTCTACGAAGTTCTCTTCCATTTCAAATGGCGGCCTTTGAACTTTCTCGATTCTCAACGAAATTTATACTTTATCACAGTTATTGCAGATTCACAAGGAAACGCAAAGAGACTTGGACGAAATTACTGTTTGGCGTAAAGAAAATGTGCTGTCCCAAGAAGTGACACGTCCGTAGTAATTTGAAGGGCTGCGTCTACAGGGCTACTGTTGACGCTGCACCAGCGCCTTCTGGGGCCTATGTGGGAGACCGCTGTGCACTACAGAGAGTCGAATACAATAGAGTATGACGTCATTTGCACTGATACGACGTATGACCTAAGTTGGCAACACCTCCACCGTCTGCAATTCAAGAGATCGCCGCCAGAAAGAGTGTTTATCTGCGGGCCAACAAGGAGGACGTGGACAATGACAGGAAGAAGTGGACAACTGTGGCGGTTTTCCTCTTAAGCAGACGTCCGCAGCTGGTCTGACCTGTGCCCTTAAGTATGCGCCCTGAAAGACTGTATATCGGACTTCAGTATCCTACACGACCTCTACGATGGAAGAGTCAGTGTTTGTGGTGTGTGTAGCGAGCCTGGGCTGCGCTTTCTTTTCGTGCTAAAATATTGCTGTCATATTTGTTGACTTCCGTCTTGGATTTCAGTGATTGTATTGAGTCTACCGACAGACCGTGTTTCTGTATTATAGCACACAGAGTGTTTGTTTTAGCGCTGACATTTCTACTTGCTGCTTTCCGAATTCGAATTGCACTAACGCGATTAACTACCGGTTACTGCGATGTGTACCGATATTTGAGCTGGCTAGCACTTGCAGTGAAAGGAACAATCGTTGAACTACCTTGATGTTAAGAACAGTAATTACTGGCTGTTGATTATAGCCTGTTCCAGGTTCCATTCCCTTCACGTTTATTACCTGAAAGAATCGATGTGCTAAATGATGTCACATGAGGCAAGGAGAGTGACATCGCTGCAGCATGGTTAGTTCCTGTAACTATCACAATAACTTTCGTAATGTTAGTTGGTCGTGTTGGAAAATAGTGACTGCTTGAACAGCTTCTGAGCAGCTTCATTCCCTATGTTTGCATAATACTGTGCCCAACCCCCTCACTCCCCCATCGGAGGTTAGAGTGAGTAGTGTGTAATCCTAGGGACCGATGATCTTACAGTTTGGTCCCATAGTACTACCCACAAATTTCCAATTTTTTCCCAGTCTGAGCACGGCAAGTAAACAACACCGCGTGTAAAATAGCTGGAGCGAGAACGTCAGTTGAATGTAAAAAGTAGATATTACAAAGACCAGTTCAGAACAGAGATGATATTCTGTTTGAACTTTCACGTATATCTGAGGGACGGAGCTCTCGTATGACGTAGATAGCTACCATATCGTTCTTTGCTAACAAGGACACTTCTGACGTTATACACAATTGCCGTAAGTCCTCGCCCTGCCACCTACAGTTGCTTTTTCCATCGTTAATTTCAGACGAAAGCTGGAATGTTTCCTTGAACAAGGCCATAATAAAGTCCTTCCTCTGTTTTCCAGCTAAAGAAAAAATGGTTCAAATGGCTCTGAGCACTATGGGACCTAACTACTGAGGTCATCAGTCCCCTAGATCTTAGAACTACTTAAACTTAACTAAGGACATAACATACATCCATGCCCGAAGCAGGATTCGAACCTGCGACCGTAGCGGTCTCGCGGTTCCAGACTGTAGCGCCTAGAGCCGCTCGGCCACTCCGGTCGGCCAGCTAAAGATGCTCTTCGGGTTCGATGACAGCTTCCGCCTTCTAGTAACGCAGTATCTCCCTATATTAAAATATCTGATGACTCTAAACGCAAACCTGTGGCACACCTCAAACCAGTTCTTCACGTTCTCACATAACTGCGTCTGCAGACACGCGCTGTTAACCTGACTTACATTTCATTCTCAGATCTTGTTTCTATCCTGGTTTGAGGTAGAACGTTGGTCCTTATACCACAGTTATTGGTAACATGCAGTGGCTCACAATTTCCGAAATAATGAAAGTTCTGTGAAAAATATACGATGTGTGTGGACATTCTGATGCTCCAAAGCTTATAAATTCTAACCTCTGGAATGATTTGACCTTAGAACAGTTAACATATAACAGGAATCGTACAGAATTAAGTGGCTGCAGTGAAGAAACGCAGCCTCGCCTTGAGCTCTGTTCCGGAGGGGGAGGCCGTCTCTTTTCTCTTTTGACTGCTGCCTGCCGACCTGTGCAGTACTTCCCAAGGCTTCGCTACTTCAGGAAATCTGTAGAAAAAAGATAAGGATATTTATTAGTTAGGTAATATGGATGAATAGGTTGTCGTAAGACTAGCAGATAATTTCCACGTCATGCAAGTCCTACATTTTGCATTATCGGTATGTCATAAGCGACGTTGTGCTAAGCACCATTTTTTACACCTTTTTTGTTTATGAGGTTTCCTTCTGGCAGCATATGGTTGGAATTGTTGGATGCTTTGTTTATGTTACTATTTCATTTTTGGTACTCCAATAGCAAACTATTGCGTTTGAATGTCAGTATTTGTCGGAATATTGGATGTGCTGACACAGCCTGTTTATACAATTAGTTGCAGACTCACTAGCCGTAGCTTAGAGGTTGTGCAAGCTATATGTTTGTACACTGGTTTCAACTGTCGAGTTGCAACTTCCCCATTGTGTGGCAGTCATTCCCCCTTTCATTTATCGAACAAACGCAAGGATGGCTGACGTAGTGTTTAGTGTATATGGGATTGTAAAACAGTTAAGAACCTTAGACGCCAGGAAGGCATCTGGCCCAGACGGTATCACCGTAAGATTATATGGTGACTATCCTACAAATATAGCACCATTCTTATCCATCATCTATCAGAGATCATTGGAACAGCGGAAAGTTTCGAGGGTCTAGAAGAAGGCCCAGGTCATAGCAGTCTATAAAAAGGGTAGAAAATCGGATGCACATAATTACCGGCCAATTTCACTGACATCGATTTGTTGTAGGATCTTGGAACATATTTCGTGTTCAGACCTAATGACCTTTCTAGGTTCTGAGAAGCTCATCTGCAGAAACCGGCACGGTTTTAGGAAAAAAACGGTCATGCGAAACACAGCTGGCCCTCTTTGTGCATGATATACAACAGGCTTTAGATACCGGCTCCCAGGTTGGTGCCATATTTCTCGACTTTAGAAAGGCGCTCGACTCAGTTCCGCACTGTCGCTTGCTCCAAAAAGTGCGCGCTTACGGTCTGTCCGATGACATATGCGGTTGGACAGAAAGTTTTCTAACAGACAGAGAGCAGTGTGTCATCCTGAATGGGGTGACTTCAACAGAAACAAGCGTAACATCAGGTGTGCCCCAGGGCAGCGCAATAGGTCTACTGGTTTTTACGATTTACATAAACGATCTGGTTGATGGTACTGACAGCGGCATTAGATTGTTTCCTGATGATGCTGTAGTCTACAGGAAAGTAGTAATACACGAACGTTGTGAGCAAATTAGTGAGGATTTTCGGAAAATAAATGCGTGGTGTAGTGACTGGTAGTTATCTCTCAGAATTAGTGAGTGTAACCTACTGCGTATAACAAGGCGAAAATCCCCATTAATGTAGGAGTACAAAATAAATTCCCAGTCTTTGGAAGCGGTAACATCCGTCAAGTATTTGGGTGTGACTATTCAAAGTGATCTCAAATGGAATGATCAGATTACGCAAGTAACGGTCAAGGCGGAACTCTAGATTGTGTTTTATTAGTAGAATTCTGAAGCGATGCAGTCCTTCAGCAAAGGAAAATGCTTACGATACGTTAGTTCGTTCAGTCTTAGAGTATTGTTCGTCTGTATGGGACCCTTACGAGTTGGGTCTGATTTAAGAGATTGAGAAGATCCAAAGAAGAGTGGCAAGATTCGTGATTGGTACATTTAGCCATCGCGAGAGCGATACAAATCTCATAGAAAATTTGAAGTGTGGGAAACTTGCAGGTAGACGACACGCTAAACGGAAGGAGCTGCTCACTAAATTCCTAAATCCGATCTTCGCCGAGGATGTAGAGCATATATTATTACCAGCAACTTTCAAATGCCATAATGATCACCATTCAAAGATAAGGGAAATTAGAGCTCGTACTGAGGCGTTCAGACAGTCGTTTTTCCCTCGCACGATCCGCGAGTGGAACAGAGGGGGGGATATGACTTTGGCGTGAATTGTGCCCTCCGCCACACACCGGTTGGTGGCTAGCGGAGTATATACGTAGATGTAAATGTTGGACCCCCATAACTACCGTTGCCCCCTGGGCCTCGCCGTCGTTGCCGTTTTGCCGCCCGATGGGTGCTGATTACGTGACCGCTTTGCGTGTGAAATGGTGGCGGGCCCGTCGTCTCATGCCGGATATCTTCTCATCGCTTAACTGGAAGCATGAAGTTACGTATGACTCATATTCTTCTGTTAACCTGTGAAGAATTGTGAAACTTATGGTGGCATGTTGTATCTACCGGAGATTAGTTAAAGGATGGTTTTGAATAAGAGAGTGTTATACGGAACATACAAAGTCTAAGGCTTCGAAGTGTTGTTTCCGCGGAGCGGAGTCTAATTATTTCGGTAAATGCAAAAGGGAATAGAGTTTTGCTGCTTGTTTCAAAGGTTCCTCGCAGTGCCAATTTGATGTAGTATGGTAATTAGTGTGCTCTTCGCCCAGTTTTCGTTTTAGACTTTCCTTTAATATGGAGGACAGAGCTTTTGTTAAGTGAGTGTAATTTTAATTGTTCTTTTATTCGGTAAATGTCTCAGTTCGGTTTTCAGTTATGTTACAGATAGTCACGTAATTAGAAGGCCTTGTATGGTCTTGTAAAAGCTGAATCACGAGTTGAATTTGTCTGCCGCGTGAATTATTTGCTGTTGCAGAAATGGTCTGGTATGTGGGGCAGATGGGGTTTGTCGCCTTGGTGGGCAGGCTGAGATCGTGTGTGTGTTAGACGTGCTTTCTGCCCTGGCTTGCAGCCTGATCATCTTCAAAATTGTTTGGCGGTTGCTTCCTACTCGTTTGTTCCGAGTACAACCGTGTATAAGCCGCGCTTCCATCCTTTACTTAAATATCCGGCCTGTCCGCCAGGCACCGTATGGTTAAAGTCAGTTGTATATTTTCTTAAGAGGACCAAGGTCCGAATTAAATTTTTATATTGTTATTCTGACTCTGTAATTCTGTAACAATGAAATTTGTTCTTTAGCTGCAATTAAAATTATGTACCAGCTACAAGTTTGTCCATCAGCAAATATCCCTAGCTACCTATCTCCTCTGAGTAACTGTGGTTAAATTACAATTTTGGTTTCTCTAGCACGTAACTTGAGCAGTAACACAACTCATGTTAACTACAAGTCTTGAACACAAAAATGTACTGGAATGCACCTTTTTATTGTGAATTAGTGGTCACATCTTGATTACAGAGGGACCTTTGCTTTTTTTTCACATTTGATACATTTTATATGCAGCAGAAATGGATATTTAGCAGTAGCCATCATACAGTTTCCTCGCCATCATTCACAGCTGATAAAACCATATTTTTCAACGCTGCAAAATATACTAGGTGTCTGAGGAACAGTGATCAATATTCTGGGATGTGACAGGAACGAGGTGGCCGCGGTGGCCGAGCGGTTCTAGGCGCTTCAGTCCGGAACCGCGCGACTGCTACGGTCGCAGGTTCGAATCCTGCCTCAGGCATGGATGTGTGTGATGTCCTTAGGTTAGTTAGGTTTAATTAGTTCTAAGTTCTAGGTGACTGATGACCTCAGATCTTAAGTCCCGTAGTGCTCAGAGCCATTTGAAAGCAACGTTCATTTGAAGCAAAAAACTTCTTATGCTCATAGGCCCTACTCCAAATGGTTTCCAAGACAGAACACATTTATAAGGAATAGTAGACCCAAAATTGAACTCCATGGGACGCTGTTTGTAATTTCTCCCCAGTACAATTAACTGGCCACCAAGACTGCTTGACATTACGCCATTAGATTTTTATTCATGGGGTTGGATGAGGAGGAAATAGGTAAGGTGAACTGCTTGAGCGCATGATGGACGCAGGTGCCCCCAAAAAGGGAAGATGCAGGGGCACTCAGACAAGCAACACATTTTCTGCCAAGAGTGCACAAATACACTGAAGTTAACTGTGGGACAATCGAACATTTGTAGTGAACTGTACAATAGCTGTAACGCGACGTGTATGGCAATGCATATAACTGAATGAGTTAAAATCCGTATTTTTGAAATGATACTTCATAAGAAGCTTGTTGTAATGTTTATTAATTATTGAACGTTTGCGCATGTGTAAACTTGACAATGTATTGAGTAATACTTCGGTAACCAATCGGAATAGGGCACATGTTCATATGAAGTTCTTTGCTTCAAATGATCGTTCCTGTCATATCCCTGAATACTGCCGTTTCCTCCTAGGACACGATGTCTATGGATCGCTGAGAAACTTGATGACAGATGAAATGTTGCCGCCAGTTGAACCATCAAAGCGCAGCTAAATGTATAGCTACCCCTCTTCGCAAATACACGCAGGTTTTTCCTGGAAGCAGTGCTTTTATTTACTAATTGAACCTCTAGTGTAGCATGGCATCTGAACAAACTGTCACATAGCTGGTTGGTTATAAGTGTTGTATGTGTTACAATTGAATATGGTAGAAAAAATTACTTTAATATGTACTTAATGATGCTGGAGTGAATGTGATAGAAGTGCTTGTCGCAGGATTTTTTTTTTCCAAATATTTGTTACTTCAATCATAAGCTTGATTCAGTTATCGACGAGACGGAGTAAATTACCAAAAATTAGGCACAGAAACGCTGATAATAACGACGTCGATGACACAACCTAAAAAACATTATTTTCCTCTGTTATTAGTGCGCATATTCTATGGCAAATAACGCCATTCTATGAAGTGATCGTTTTCGTGACGTAAAAGAGAGCCTAGATTAGGAAGATAGTTGTAGTTAGGAAGTTTGCTGCCTACATATTGTACCCTTCTTGGACTCTCGTAAATCTCGCGAAATTTTTAAGATATACGAGTAAAGATGTTGATTAGTAAATACAGCTTGAAACATTTCCATGATGAACCGCGGAAAAACGTGCCACTAGTTAGGTCGGTTAGTCATCCTGGTTGTTACACGACAAAACATTAGTTAGTAGACTGGCATACAACGAGGGACGTTTTTACAGCGAAGCGGAAGAGAGTGAATGGCTCTATGCGCGATGTCCTCCAAGATTTCAAGGCGAATTTCGGAGCTGGCGAGATTTTGGGGAGGGGGGAACAATTTGCAGTTGAGGTGGACAACGAGTGTAAAGTCTGGAGTCGGAGGTCAGAAGCATTCAGGTGACTGGTAGTCCACTGATTCAAAGCGAGTAGCAAGTTGTGAGATATACGCCAGTTAGAGGACACAGTTGCAATTTTTATTAATCTTGGTTGGTGTTGGTTGGTTTGAGGCATGGTCCTACTGGAGGTAGTGAGTTGTTGCCTTACTCTGGCCTTTGGACCAAGTTTCCGAGTCATTCATTGGGGATGGTGCAGTTCAACGTCGACTTCGAACCGCTGACAAACTCAGCAGGTCGTTACCAGAGCTGAAAGAAGTTGGAGGTAAAGGGAAAGACCCTGTGTCTGACTGAGGATAGAACCTCGGACCGTAGAGTTTGTATTGTCACACGCCCTTAGCCTGCGAGCCACAGAACAACTTAGTAATAGCAAAAAATTCAACTGAAATGTCCACTGGATTGCCTTGTTTGGAACAGTAGTAGCCTATAGTGCGACATCATCATAGTGTATGATAACAGCGTCTGAAAATACGTTTGCTGAATATCTGACACATCAACGAATACGAATTTGTAAGTGGAACGTAATGTGAGTGGCCAAAGTGATTGGAAGGGTTATCAATCTGAAAATGTGCCATGTATTGCACATAAACGAACATGAATTTGTTAGTGGAACATAGTCTGAATGGCCAAAGAGATGGAAATGGTTATTCAATCTGAAAATGTGCCATGTATGGCGCTCGAAGATCGTATCCGTACCGCGTGTGGGGCGAATGCTGTTACATCTCAGCAAGAGGCGTAGAAGATTATTCAGAGTTATCATTCCTTGCAGCGGTGTACGCGACCTTAGAATGTCTTGACTTTTACTCGGGAGTGATATTCGTTTTTGTTTCTTTCCGTTAGCATACCAGCAGCTGACACTGTCGCTGTGCGCTTGGGCATTGAACAAGCTTGGCGTACGATGAAAACGTACGTGCATTCACACTCCCCATGCATCTAACGGAAATATTATTAATTTTTCTCTGATTTATTTCATATATATACTTGTGCCACTAAAACTGTACTGTTAAAATCTCAGACCATTATATTCAATATTTTCGGAGATTTTACCTATAATCCATAATAACTTTTATTGTACTATGAAACTGGATTAGGGATTGTAATTTATTTACTTCTGAACTCGCCTAGAACTATAGCTAAGGTATCAGTTCATAGAAATTGCTTATCTACAATTTTCTATGTTTTGGCTACAATAGTGTGGTGACATAAAAATAATTATCCAAAAAATTATTAGTCGAGTATATTTCGTTCTGCAAGTGTATAAAGAGTGACAGAGTGTTTGGACAACATAAAAGAGTGGCTGCTTTATTTTAATGAAAACTGTGTAACAGTATGTTGGAAAATTCTCGTGCAATTGTCAGGCATGTGATGCATATCCAGGATGCATGCTTTTGTATACTAGCAGCCAGAAGGAGAGTTAGGAGTTAAGCGAGCTAACATTTTATCTCTCGGAATAATTGGTACTTATAATTTGTTTTATTGAAATTTGGTTATGTATATTTAGACGTTCTTTCATATTTACTTTCTGTAACCCTACTCGATGAGTTACGGATTACCGTGGGTATTTGAGAGCAGAAGCTTTTCTTGTTAGCTATTCCCGATCATCAGCCAATGAGGAATAAATGGAGTTTGAATGGCCTATTCCACTAATTTTACTAGTTTCATGGTTCATTTGCTGAAGAACTACTTCGTGCAGCTTACTGTAGCTTTTGCAGGTTACTTGTAAATGCTTCGTGCACTTACTCGTCTACTATGGTTGAAGTATGTGTTCTTGCAGTTAGGATAGGTTTTTTCTTTTGTATGTTTTTTGTTAATTTTTTTCTTAGGATAGAATGCTTTTCTCTGGTATCTTTTTTGTTTCATTTTTTCTTAACTTTTGCGCATTTTACTGGAAATATAAAGGCGACCCTACCAATCTAAAGGTGTAGTATTTCAAGAGTATTATGAACTAACTGTACGATAATCAAGAGTCTATCTTCTACAATACCAGAGAAAACAGATCATTTGTGTGCGAAAATTTTACGGGAAAATGTCCCTGCACAGCCTTTGTCACGCCATCCAGGTAATTTTCGTTGCTTCTTATGGCTTGACCACAGTGTTCTGATAGCTGATTGATGGTACTGTCTAGCAGGCGACTTCCAGTAGTGGTGCAGTTGTGGGGCGGCGAAGAAGTTGTCGAATGGGTTGTTTGAATGTTCATTTCACGTAACAGACTATTGCCGATGCAACATATGTGGTACGGCGAAGAAGTCGTTGTTTAATGTTGAATGAAAGTTGAACATTGCCACCTTAAATCACGCGAGCCTGGCAACTAATTTGGTGGCCAGTCAGAAAGCGAAGGGAAACTTACTGACCTTAGTTCCCAGTCTGCACGGCCACATTCCTGTACAGCCCAGCTAAACGAAAAATATCCATAGTTCTTCACGGGATTAGGGCTGCTTCAATAAAATTTAAAGTTCCAAACAAGATTTTATTATCTTAAAGGCTCACACAAATTACTCGAAACTTCTGAAAATGCTAAAGACATTAAATATTGTTAATTCAGCCAATCGTTTAATAGTTCAGAGGCGACTTCTACAGCAAGTTCCTCCCGAATAGTTCATTACTCTAACTAACGGTGCTCTATTAATAGTTCGCAATAATGTTAAAAAAAAAGATTAATGCTCGCCTTAAAAGTGGAGTTAGTCACCACTTGCCACGCGGAATTATACTTCACACGGACGGCACAATAACAGTTTGTTACCGAAGTCTAAACGATCCAGGACGGTGTACAGTCCTCGCGATTTTCAATGTCCGTTTACATTGCTAAGTACGCGCATGTCACAGCCCGCTATGACGTCACCCGAGGCGAGGCGCGATCGGACGTTAAGCTCGCGTGGACTAGGCGTTGGTCTAATGCGGAGTGAGCTTACTACTGCCTCTGCCGCTCTTTTTATATAGCTCCGGCGCGTACCGCCAAGAGAGCATCTGTTCTTTCCGTTCCTATGCAGATGCCTGCAGCCTCCAAATGATCGCTATCTCAGGCACATTATCTTAAATATCACATTTAATAATAGCTTTACAAACTTCTCAATTTTTGTATACATACATCTGAGCAGTACAAAAGCACGTAGAAAATCTCAGCCCGCTAAAATTAAAACTTTACTCTCTAGAATTTTTACAATGGAACTAACAGTAGATTGTTACCTCTGAACTATAGCTTTATCAAGACTTGTATCAGCTGTTAATTATGCTACAAGACTAAAACTTGGTGTAGCTTTGTTAATTGTCCTATCTGATCATTGGTCTTAAAGAATTTGTTTTATCATTAAAATTTAAAGTACTTAATCTATAATGCTTATGTACATTTTACTCACAAAAGTAGTTTTTACTAAATTACTAAAAAAACTAGAAGAGGTAACTGATTGTGGTATTTCCATTATTATTATTAGGGTGAACTGAAGCATCCTACCAATTTTCAATATTGTAGCTCTATTATTTCACGCCTCTGATTTTTCCGAAAAACGCGGATTCTGGAGTCAATTTTAGTTTTATGGTTTTGGAAACCAGCACCACTCATTAATGACTTCTTACTGCACCTTCTCACCAAATTTTGGCTTCCTAGCGTCATTATTTAGCGCCTCCTATTTTTCTTTCAAAACGTGAATTTTACGTAAACTACTAATTTTATAACATTAAGATTTGTTACCTGAAACATTATTACATAGAACTATACTTTAACAAAGTTTTACACACAAATCTTAATTTTTACTTTTATGTTAAATGTGGTGCAATACTATATGCAGGCGCGTTACGATGACGTGACGCTACTAGCAGTGAACTAGGGTAAGTCCCGTGCACTCGCTCGCCTCTGTATCTTATACATGATACAGCGCTTGCTTTGCTTCATCACCCCCTTTTTAATTTTCGTGAAAATCTATTTTTGAACAAAATTAAATTTCTAAAAGAACAAACAAGCGATGGATTACTTTAGTATACCTCTTTCAACTTAAGTTGCTTCTTCTTAGGAAATTCCTTATTACTACATACACAAAATAACCATACTCATATACACATAGAAAACCTAGTACAGAAGACATTCACAAATTATTTACATACATTTACATGGAAATATAAATTTTTCAATGGTTACAAAATAGTTATTTTTTTTTCTTTAAAATCAGTCTCTTCCTGAAAAAGAAAATACACACGACTTTTATTACTGCAACGCACTCACATTTTTCTTTTACTATAATACTCGGCACTGTGGTGGGTGTCCTATTGTAACACTTATTTAATTTCACTGATTGACAAAATTGTGGGAGGAAATTGTATTCACTGTGGTTTGCGTCTCTACTTCCAATCTCCCTACCGCTTGTTGTCAGTCATTCATGCAGCCTGCATGTCCCTGAGAAACAGACAATACAGTCTAAGTTTCTGTTTTCAACTTATATCTAAGGTAGGACAAAGTACATTTTATAGTTTATATTCTGGCACTATTTTACTAATTGTGAAGTTGTCAGAAAGACATTTAGCACTAAGTCGTATCTGATACAATAGCTCCTACTTTCTTCTTTCATAAATAATCTTTTAGGTTCCTAAATAGTGAAAATTCTTTTAGCAAATTAATATATTAAGATCTTGCTTCAACTTAGAAAATTGAGTAACCTTTTAGTTTTAATGTACTCTGGCTTAATTATCGTATGGATTAGTTCATCAAAGAAGTCATTTGCTGACCAGCACTTTGCTTTATTGTATGAATTACTAAAGAAATTAGTTATTTTCAGTATACCGATTCCAAATTTCTGCATTTTCCAATATTTGTGTGTTTCTGTTGTCTGTTTAACTATTTATTTGCCTCAAGCAAGATTTAGCGTTTTTCACCATTTCACGAGACGTGAGGGAATTATTCTTTAATCCTACATCATTTACTTCAATTTACTTACTTCACTTCTTCACCTTATTCATTTTCTCCCTTTTCTTCCAGATTCAAAATACTTCATTTCTCCACTTCTTTCTCCCTTTTCCTTTTGTCAGCCTATTGACGTCCTGTTTCTATATATTTGGTGCGATCCTCACACCACTTCCACACATCTCCATTTATTTAATTCTAAAACGCCATTGCTTGCCTCTATGAGCATTACCTTCTTACGCTGTTTTCCTTCAGACAACCTTATTTCTAGCAACATACTACCTTCTGCATAATCTCATGGATTATTCATATTCATACCGTACTTTGTATACTGCAAAGTGTCTCTCTTAGTTGTAGTTTCTAACCCTTTACAATTACATGAAATATTTTAATTTATTTATTTTAGCCATGTTTGCCTCTTATTGGTACTCAGACTTTTGTTTTGCCATTCACTAGGTAGATCCTTACTAAGAATACTTAAAACCTAATAGCATATATACAACATGAAGACATATGTGATTCTTACCTGTTATGATAGACCAGAAGAAGGGAATGAAACTTGAAAAGGAAATAAAGTTTCACCCAGCTGGGACTGCACGGTACGCCAAACCGTGTATCCGCCAAAGAGTGGCAGACTCCCTACAGTAATTAATTACTGTTAATTTTAAATTCCTTTAGATCCACAATATTTCTTAAAGCTAGTTCTCTCTTACTCTTTGGATATTCCAAACGATAGGCATTTGCATGAGGTTTACTTACTATTCTAAATGGTCCATGATATACATGCATAAACTTTTTAGTTTCTGCAGAAATTTTCTTTGATTTTTCTTTTGTTTTGACCAGCACTAGCTCACCAATTTTAAAACTAGTGGGGGAAGCCCTTGCATCATGCCTCTTTTTCCTATCTAAAGCTCTTTTGCGTATATTTGCCCTGGCCTGTGCTTTCTTCTCATCCAATGTACTCTGACTTAGAACTTGAAAGTCAATCATACTCGGAATGATATTATGTGGTTCCTGATTGAACATCAGCTCACATGGAGCAAAACCTGTGGCATCGTGTTTCTCTTTAACCTTAGCACTTTCCTCATTCTCACTGAAAACCAAATTTTCCTGCAAGTATCCTTTATTCTTTATTACTCTAATAGGCAGTTCCCAAGTTTCATTACTACCGCCTATATGACTTCCTATAAAAGACTCTCTTATCACTTTAGAGTCAGGTAAAGTTAAAATTAAGTTGTTCTGATCAAAATTGATCTTTCCCTGGTACTTTGATAAGAAATCAGTACCAATCAACGTATCAACACTTAAGCCTAGCACAATCAAACAAGGATGATCTATTACTACGTCATTTATACCAATGGGTATCAAAGCTTCGTGTTGAACTGGTCTAGAGACTTTTCCAGTAGCACCTATAATCTTTAAGCCACTTACTTTCATAACTGTTAACTTCTCTTTATTGGGTATGGTGTCAAAAAATGTTTGTGATAAAGCACTTGCTTCACTGCCACTGTCAAGCAGACAACGCACAGTGACTCCTGATATGTTTACTTTGATAACAGGGTGAGTTATTTTACATTGAACAGGTTGCTCACACACCTCGTCTAATAAATCTCGTTCTATGTTCTTCCAGCTAAAGTAATTCTGATCAGTTGCAATTACATTTACATTTACATCCTGGGGCTCATCATGCTCTATAATCTTAGCTGCTTTCTCTAATCTGTCCACTAACTTTAAATCGAAGCATCTGACGACTTTTTCTACTTTTGTTTGCTGCACATCAGCCAAACTATCCTCTACCTCTGAGCAACTGCGTCCCTGCGCAATATTGCTGTTCATAAGAATGTCGTCACCTTCAACCATTTGTGGCACATTTACACAGCTACTAGATTCTTTCACCTCGTTACTATTTCTACCCCCTTCATTCATCATTTCCTCCTCTCTAAAGTTTTGCAGTACTGATTCTACTTCTGCTACTTCTACTTCAGCTTTTAGATTGCCATTTTCATCGAAGATGTAAGCTTTTACTTCATCATTATTCCCATCAGACTCAAACCCATTATCTATTTCTTCCCCATTATCTACCTTGAGTTCCTGTTCTTCCTTGACCCATTTTTCTAGTGTATCCAAAATACTATCCACTATTTTGTGAGAGTGGCTTAACACATCACTGGTATTATCTGTATTTATTTCGTCATCCATGTTGTCTGTCTGTGTATGTTGGCTGATTGTCTGTGTTTCCGTTACTGGCTGTGTTACTGTTACCGTCTGGTGAGCGCCAGTTTCCTCATAGACGGGATTTAGTTTCCCACACGCGGCCTGTTGTGTTCATCTGTGACACCACTAGATATAGTAGCATCATGACTCCCTTCTTGTCTTAATGGCATAGTATTTACTTCTCCACTTTCGTCATAGTAGTTGTTACGAAAGCGTGGTGAGTATCTACCCCCTCTTCCTCTGCCACGGCTTTGGTTTCGATAGTTTGTTTTGGTGTGCCTAACTTCCATATTTCTAACGTTCACGTTTCCATTATTTTGTACGTGATTGTTAGAAGATTTGTTATTCTGCTGCACCTGCTCCTCAGCAGCAGCTACTCTTTCCACTCTTTCCAGATATTCAATAAATTTGTCTATATTATCTCTAGGGGCGGAAATGATCCTCTTCTGCCAATACCACGGCAGCTTACCTTCTAAACCCATAATGATCATATCTGGCTTCATCTTTTCTGTCAAATGTGACAGTCTTGAAACCCACTTCCTAGCGAAATCCTTTACTGATTCACGCCCTGGGAAAAACTTCTTACCACTCCAGAATTCCCTTAACACATCATTTTGTTTGTTATGTGACCAGTATTCGTTGAGAAATGCAGACTTAAATTCAGATAAAGTTTTACATTTGATCATTACATCCGCTGACCATCGCAAAGCATCACCTGACAAATGACTTCTTATAAATGAAATTTTTTCTCTTTCTGACCAAGTGTTGGGGAGAACATCCTCAAAGTCATTCCAAAATTAAAGAGGGTGAATGTACTTATCAGGATCAAAGCGCAAAAACTGTCGACACCCTATAAAAGCGGCGTCAACTGAAGTCACATGCTGTACAGTAGAATGACTAGAATTAACAGAGGTTACTCTATTTTCTAGGTTAGCAATGTTAGTATTTAATTCCTCTACTTGTGACTCTACTGCTTCTATCCTGGCAGAACATCTTTGTTCCACTGCACCACGAATTTCGGTACAGGTTTCTTTTACTTTCTCAATGTTTTTCTGACAAGTATCTACTTTAATTTGTACCTCTTTAACTTTGTCAGAGCAAAGTTTGGACTCGTTGCTCAATCTTTCGGACAACCTCACTTCCAAAAGTTCATCTGCCTCTTGATAATTTTTTTGAATTTGATCTATTTCACATTTGAAAGTACTATGCATTTTAGTTAACTGTTGCCCTACTTTTACTTGAATGTCATGATGAATAGCATCTATCTTATAATCCAAACTATTCCATTTTGATTGCAGTTCTTCTTTTAGTTCTTTATTACTATCCTCAATTTTAGCCTCAATTTTATTCTCCAACTCTTTATTACTATTTTCAATTTTAGCCTCAATTTTATTTTGGTTTGATTCGAGTTTGGCAAACAGTATTTGCATCCAATCCGGAGCTTCTACCTTGATACTTTGTATCTCTTGACTTGACTGAGCTGGAGATATATTGAGCTCAGTTTCACTACCTGACAAAGTTAGCAACTCTACTGGCTCCCTTTTGACTTCTATTTCACTTATTGATCGCATCCCTGCACTCTCATTTAAATTAAAGTCATAATTTACTGGTGACAAATTACGTTCTAGTTCAATATTTGAGGGATTAATGGAACCATCCTCATTAAACTCAATTCCTGATCCTGAGGATTCTTGGTCAGAGACCGGTTCCCTTCTGAAATGTACACTACTTTCCATATCTTTTAGTTTGTTAGCAGCAGTTAATAAATATTTTAAAAGTCTTTGACTTAACTTAAATGCTTGATTTCGACGAATGATGTCGTCGCGGTGTACCAGCAATCGTGATGCGACGCGTCGCGACGTATTGAAGGCAGCAGCAGCAGCTGTAGCGTCGAGTACCGCCACAGGAATCGCCTACTGCAATAGCTCCAGGGGGGGGGGGGGGGGGGGGGCAGCAAGGCACCGTTGACCGCTCGGCGCAGCCGGCAGCTGTCTCGCAGATCAGCGCAGCTCCGCGATGACGCACCGTCTTCCTTTAGTCTCAGCGCCGTCGGCAGCCGCGATCCAGCATCGTCGCCTTCCTCACCATCGTCACTAACCAACGTACAGCGGTAGACACTTATTGTTTATACACTACACCCGCCTTTACTGGTAACACTGTTCCCACACTAGTTCAATTCAGTGTCCTGTTATTGCCTACCGAGTTCGTTAATTTATACCAATCGCTTTCACACATCGAGCACTTTTATTTGCTTTTAATTCAGTTTTCCCGGCCGATAAGCACCATATGTGGGGCGGCGAAGAAGTTGTCGAATGGGTTGTTTGAATGTTCATTTCACGTAACAGACTATTGCCGATGCAACATATGTGGGACGGCGAAGAAGTCGTTGTTTAATGTTGAATGAAAGTTGAACATTGCCACCTTAAATCACGCGAGCCTGGCAACTAATTTGGTGGCCAGTCAGAAAGCGAAGGGAAACTTACTGACCTTAGTTCCCAGTCTGCACGGCCACATTCCTGTACAGCCCAGCTAAACGAAAAATATCCATAGTTCTTCACGGGATTAGGGCTGCTTCAATAAAATTTAAAGTTCCAAACAAGATTTTATTATCTTAAAGGCTCACACAAATTACTCGAAACTTCTGAAAATGCTAAAGACATTAAATATTGTTAATTCAGCCAATCGTTTAATAGTTCAGAGGCGACTTCTACAGCAAGTTCCTCCCGAATAGTTCATTACTCTAACTAACGGTGCTCTATTAATAGTTCGCAATAATGTTAAAAAAAAAGATTAATGCTCGCCTTAAAAGTGGAGTTAGTCACCACTTGCCACGCGGAATTATACTTCACACGGACGGCACAATAACAGTTTGTTACCGAAGTCTAAACGATCCAGGACGGTGTACAGTCCTCGCGATTTTCAATGTCCGTTTACATTGCTAAGTACGCGCATGTCACAGCCCGCTATGACGTCACCCGAGGCGAGGCGCGATCGGACGTTAAGCTCGCGTGGACTAGGCGTTGGTCTAATGCGGAGTGAGCTTACTACTGCCTCTGCCGCTCTTTTTATATAGCTCCGGCGCGTACCGCCAAGAGAGCATCTGTTCTTTCCGTTCCTATGCAGATGCCTGCAGCCTCCAAATGATCGCTATCTCAGGCACATTATCTTAAATATCACATTTAATAATAGCTTTACAAACTTCTCAATTTTTGTATACATACATCTGAGCAGTACAAAAGCACGTAGAAAATCTCAGCCCGCTAAAATTAAAACTTTACTCTCTAGAATTTTTACAATGGAACTAACAGTAGATTGTTACCTCTGAACTATAGCTTTATCAAGACTTGTATCAGCTGTTAATTATGCTACAAGACTAAAACTTGGTGTAGCTTTGTTAATTGTCCTATCTGATCATTGGTCTTAAAGAATTTGTTTTATCATTAAAATTTAAAGTACTTAATCAATAATGCTTATGTACATTTTACTCACAAAAGTAGTTTTTACTAAATTACTAAAAAAACTAGAAGAGGTAACTGATTGTGGTATTTCCATTATTATTATTAGGGTGAACTGAAGCATCCTACCAATTTTCAATATTGTAGCTCTATTATTTCACGCCTCTGATTTTTCCGAAAAACGCGGATTCTGGAGTCAATTTTAGTTTTATGGTTTTGGAAACCAGCACCACTCATTAATGACTTCTTACTGCACCTTCTCACCAAATTTTGGCTTCCTAGCGTCATTATTTAGCGCCTCCTATTTTTCTTTCAAAACGTGAATTTTACGCAAACTACTAATTTTATAACATTAAGATTTGTTACCTGAAACATTATTACATAGAACTATACTTTAACAAAGTTTTACACACAAATCTTAATTTTTACTTTTATGTTAAATGTGGTGCAATACTATATGCAGGCGCGTTACGATGACGTGACGCTACTAGCAGTGAACTAGGGTAAGTCCCGTGCACTCGCTCGCCTCTGTATCTTATACATGATACAGCGCTTGCTTTGCTTCACAGTGTCTTCAACAGCCTTTATACCAAGAATATCGTACGAACAACGTAGACAAGAAACGCAACTGTTATGCCAGGCCTACCAAGTTCTCAGTAAGGTAGCAAGCTCTCCACTAGAATTTGAATCTTACCACGGATTTCTAGACGTTATAGGTCAGGAGATATTAATTTTTAACTGAGAAGTGCTTTATGAAATCCTACAAATCTCTTACACAGATAATTAAATTAAATTTTTCTTATAATAAATTAAATATACTTCCAGCCAACCAATTGAGAGCTGCATCAAACCAGTCTCTGGACTGTAAACCACAACAACAACAACGTCGAATTAATCAGAAGATTCGAAGTACTGTTTTTGAATAAAAGAACAAAAATAAAAAAAATTCAACAAAACGGCCATTTATACTTCCTTTAAGAATTTCAGTAAGTCGGTGAATCGCTTGGTGCTCCTCTGAGTGAGCGGAACATCTCAAACCATCCCACACATATTCGGTTAAGGTGAAGAAATTCATTCAGTCTTTGGCCTCTTTTACAATAAATCTGTAGCAACTACAGTTTTTATACCATTCAGCTGAATTCTTAGATTTTTGTATGAATTTATTTTCAACTTATTTGTGTGTGAAATTTCTTGTCGTTTAATAACTCCGCATGTCGTGTTTCACGAACTTTATTGAATATTACGGTGAGCCCTTCTTTTGTAGAAGACCATTGAACGAGCTCAGGTAGTAATTCGCAAATAACAGTCGGTCAGTGACTGTTTGGATGGTGGAATTTATCCGGGTTGGACGTTTAAATTCTGGCTGCTTTATATGTCAAGAGTTGTAGCAAAGTGCTACAACAACGAACTTGCACTGATAATAGTTTTCCAGTTATAATTGCGTACTAGATAACCATTTAAAATTTATTTCACAGGCAGTAAAACAGAAATAAGTGAACTTTCAACCTTTTCTGCAAGCACATCAATCCCGAACGTCTGATATCTTCTAACGAACTCACAGGTACTGTCTCTGAGGTTGAGTTATGCCGGCCTCTGTTTGACAGGTATAAGTCGGTGTTTATTCACGCTTTTTTTCATCGACTGAACCAGTATCTGTTCCCACAGAGTTAAGGGATTGTATTTCAATGAAGCTGTCGAGGTAAGTGGACTGAAAATTTTCTGCACAGACACCAAAACACTGACTTTTTGGGCGAACTGTGATCGAAGGTAGGCGCAGGCAGGCTAGGAAAGAACGCGCCTCGCAAAAGCGATGTGGTCTGTTATAGCAGCTGTGTAGTGGACTTGGCAGCACGTCTCGAGTTGACTGTGAGTGAACGCAGGATGATACTTGGTGAAAGGCACATCTGTCATAGCATGGTGGGATTTACCCAAGAATTCGTGTGCCCACAGCCAACAGTGTCTGGAGCAGATCTTCAGCATCGTAGAGACAGTGTTTCCACACTCTTAGACAGCCGCAAAGCACCTCACAAGTATTACCACAGGTATTTGACCAACGAACGTCACGTCGTCTCCTCAGAACTTGCATTGGGCGATCGACGGTCTGCTGTTGAGTCTCATCACTTCAGATTTAAATGTGGGCCGTCAGGACCATTTCTGATAGGAATGTACGGAGACAAATGCACAGCACGCAGTTCGACGTCATACAAACGACTGTTTTTCCTTTGCCTTTCCACGACTTTTAGACCACTCAGTGTGCAGCATTCTTTTCCACGCATTTGGTAAGGTGGAAAAAGAATGTCTGTACTCCTGCAGTACAGGTCTCTCCCGACGGCTCCCTGGGCCCTCAGAGAAAGTTCTCGACGTGAACCCCATTTCGCTGGACACGCTCAGGGTTCTCGGTCGGCTGGTTCCGAGACAGGTGTGTGTTTTGGAGGCTACCGGAGGCTACGTGCCTGGGAGTGTCAGTAATTACAGGGTAGAGGCCCGGCGCAAATCACCACAGCCAGCCTGCGGCGCCGCTCCTGAGGCCTCACTCCGCTACTGGCGGGCCCCGACATTAGCGGCCGCGCTACCTGTTGGCCGCTGTCTGCCGTGTGGAGCGGTGCGAGCTGGGATGGGCTGGGCTACTGAACCTTCATTCTCTGACCTAAAGTTCCACTTTTATATATTTTGTCTCTGTTTCTGGATTCAGTTTCTGTAGGATCGATTTGTTCTTTTTCTAGGTCAGGTTTCACTTGTATGATCAGTGGTATTGTCGACTCGACTCACTCAGAATTCTGTTGGTGAGTCTTGTTAGTGGTGGCCAGCCGATATGCCAGTAGAACTCCAACCTTCTTTTCTGACATCTGCTGCTAGGTTTGACATCTACTCTGTGGTTTTTCTGGAGTGTTATCGGTATTCCTCTTCTGTCAGCTGTAGGCCGAGAATTTTGCTTGTCACCTGGACTGTTAGTCTCTCCCTTGCATACAGTAGTTCAGTCTTGATTACTGTGTTGCAGTGACTGATCTTTGTTTGAGTCATGCATTTCTTATAACGTATGTCTTGCGTCCCGCCATAACTCTCTTCATTTTTTGTAGTCGAGTCTTCTGTGAGATGCCTTCTCCTTCTGTATGTTCGAGCATTTTAACTAGATATTTGAAATGTGCAATACTGTTTATCTTGCCTTACTTTGTGTCTCATTTTATATGTTTTGTTTCTAGTAGAAGAATGCTGACATCGGGAAATAGATTCGAAGGCCAACTTTTATGCACATTCTTTGAATATTTCTATTTGTTTGGTTGCTGTTGCTTCGTTATCCGAAAGTATGACTAGGTCGTCTGTGAAACTAGGTTTCAGATTTCTATCTTGTCCAAGGATCATCCTAATCGTGTTGATTTCCTGTGTTCTTGGATTTTCTTTTTTTTTCCTTTCCCTCATTACTTCATCCAGCGCTAGGTCGAACAGTAGTGGGGATAAATGGCTCTGAGCACTATGCGACTTAACTTCTGAGGACATTAGTCGCCTAGAACTTAGAACTAATTAAACCTAACTAACCTAAGGACATCACACATATCCATGCCCCAGGCAGGATTCGAACCTGCGACCGTAGCGGTCGCTCGGCTCCAGACTGTAGCGCCTAGAACCCCACGGCCACTCCGGCCGGCAATAGTGGGGATAATCAATCGATCGACTTAGCTTCCTCCAGTTTTGATCATGAAGGGGTCAGAAATTTCAGCCATTCATTTAACTTTCGATGTTGTGGCAGTCAATGCCTCTTTCATTAATCGTAGTTTTTTCGGTCGAGTCGCTGTTCATGTAAGATGATGAACAAGGACTGTCGTCAACAGAATCGTATGCTTTCTTATCGCTTTCTTAGATATCTGTGTATCTTGCATCTATAGATTTTGAAAAGACATTCGTTTCGAATCACCCAGCTGTGTTTGAGGCTCTAACAGAACGAGCATCAGAACAGGACTATATTAGAGTCTTATATAGCATAGCAAAACCCTCAAGCCATTTATGAGTGTTGTTCAAGAAATCAGTAAATTTTCAACTGAAAAAGGTGTAGAACAAGGGAATGCTATATCTCCAAAACTATTCTCAGTAGCCCTACTAAAAGCTTTGCCTAAATTCAAATGGAAAACAAGGGAAATCCAAGTTTTGGGAAAGAAATTAAGTAACCTGTGGTTTGCTGACGATATTGTTCTGTTTGTAAATAATGTAGAAACACTTCAAATATTGGATAGCAAACTTGTGTTAGTTGATTTGAAGGTGGTCTAAAATCGGTCTTTGACAAAACCAAGATCATGGTAAATGTATGGACACAGATAGGAAACATAACTGTTGAAGGTACGTAAATGCAAAAGGACACAGAATCTCGGTCAACTTGTAAATGTGAAAGGAGACCTAAAACCAGAAATATTGCTACGTATTAAATTGGGCTGGCGAGCTTATGCAAGACACTGTTCAGTTTGATAGTCTAAGACTTCAGCTGAGTGAATAATAGTTTTCGAAAAATTGATACTGCCAGTAATAACATCCTGCTGTGACACATGGACATTAAACGAGATCTTTGTCAGGAAACTAATACTAACACAAAGAGAAATGGAAAGATCAATCTTGGGCTACACAAAGAAGCACAGAAAGAAAGCAGTGGGTATCAGACGTACAACAAAAGTCAACGACATAATGAAAGGAGCGTATACCTTTAAATGGCTCGAAGAAAAGATGGCAGATGGTGAAAACAAGTTTGCTAAAAAAACCAAGAGGAAGACCCCCAAACATATGGACAGAGACTTAAAAAAGACGCTGGATAGAACTAGCAACGGAAAGCTCAAGGGAGGAGCCTGTTGGGATCCTACGTTGCACACAGGTTCAAAGAGGCCTTATCACCAAATGATCGTGTTGCCTGATGATCTCATTTTAAGCAATGATAGCATGGACGAAGAAAAGACAAAAGTGCTTCGAAACATGGGCTCAAATTTTGATAAATTTGCGAAATTCTTTTACATAGTACTTTATCTTTGCATATACCTCCATAATGGTTGTTTATTATTCCATCAAACACAAATTGGTTTCATTAGGACTGAAGTGCGCGCTGCACTTACCCAGAGCTGTGAATACTCTTTATAGTAATAGCAGTGGTAGCTGCATTCTCTGTGTCGTTCATAATAGAACAAGGGTTGCAGTAAAAGACGAATAGAGAGAGAGAGAGAGAGAGGGGGGGGGGGCGATGGGGGAAGAGGCATGAAGCTGGTGGCTAGTATATATAAGAGCAAAGAACAATTGTTCATTCATGATGCATGATCCATCCCCCCCCCCTCATCACTTTCTTTGTCCACTCCCTCCTCCCACTCACTCTGTTCATCCCATCCTTCTCAACCTGTCCCCAGCGATACCCACTGCATATGTAATCCCAGCAAAATAGTTGAATAAAGCAGACTGATACTATTCCCGCTACACACCTGACATGCAGGCAGGCTACACGTCATGTACTTGAATATCATTTATTTACCCCCTGACATACAGGCTCCTTTGCAAAACAGGTCGATTAAGCAGGCTGATATTACTTCTACACAGCACAGACCTGTAATGCAGGGCAGCCTACATGCTGAGGTCTGGTCCTGACATGTAGGCTGCCTTGCAAAGCAGATTGATTTCACAGGCCAATACCATTCCTGCACAAAAGACTGTTGTGCAGGGCAGCCTGGCCGTATCTCCGCTCCTGTTGGAGCTAAGAGATTATAAAATCCTTGATATTTGTGAGGCCTGCTGTTCTGTGCCAAATTTGGATAAAATCGACCCAGGGATCTGGAAGATTCCAGACATAAACATACACACTGATAAGCTAGAACACTATGACCAACTACCTAATAGCTGTTATGTCTACCTTTGGCACAGATAACAGCTATATGTCGTGGAATGGAACCGATAAGCCTTTGGTAGGTCACTGGAGGAAGATGGCACCACATCTGCACACACAAGTCACCTAGTTCCCATAATTTCCAGGGAGAGGGGCGGTGAGCTCTGCCACCACATTTAATCGCATACCAGATGTGTTCGATGGGATTCAGATCTGGTAAGCTGGGGGTCAGCACATCAATTGGAACTCGCCACTCTGCTCCTTGAGCCACTTCATCACTCTCCTGGCCTTGTGACATGACGCATTATCTTGTTGAAAAATGGCACTGGTATCGGGAAACATGATCGTCATGAAGGGGTGCACGTGGTCTGCTACCGGTGTGTAATAGTCCTTGGTCATCATAGTGCCTTGCACGATCTCCTTTGGACCCATGGACGCCCATGTGAACTTTCTCGGAGCATAACAGAGCCGCCACCAGCTTGTCTCCGCCCCAAAGGACAGATGTCTAGGAGCTGTTCCCCTGGAAGACGACAGTTTCGCACCCTCCCGTCGGCATATGAAGCTACCGTGATTCATCAGACCACGCTAATCTCTGCCAATACGCCAGCGTCCAGTGCCGATGGTCGCATGCCCCTTTCATTTATAGTTGTCGATGTCGTGGTGTTAACATTGACCCATACATGAGTCGTTGGCCGTGGAGTCCCTTCGTTAGTAGTGTTCGGTGCACAGTTGTTCACACACACTTGTACGCAGTCCAGCATTGAAGAGTGATGTTAGTTCCGCCAGTGTGCCGCCTGTCCTGTTTCACCAGTCTGCCCAACCAACGACGTATGACATCTGTAACGAGGTGTGGCATTCCAAACACACGACGACTGGACATAGTTTCACCTTGGTATCGCCACATGTTGAAGACACTCGCCACAGCTCCCTCCAACACCCGACAAGTCGTGCAGTTTCCAAAATGGTCATGCCGAACCTCTGGGCCGTTGCAAACTGCCCCCAGAAAAAATGAGATAGATCGCGCGCCCTCCGCATTCTGCGCACGCTTCGCATGCTCATTGATACTATATGCACTCTGCGTATGTCTAACTGGCATTCATTCCTCACCAATTGACGCTGCTATCGCCTGGACGGGTTTATATCGCTATTAGGTCTATGGTCACAATGTTTTGGCTGACCAGTCTACACTGTGTTTTATACATGTAACAACACACATACACGTATATAATAAAGAGGGCTGACATTGACGCACTATACACGACATACAAGGAAGGAGAACAAAGTCATAGACAAATAAAGGTAACATATTTTAATGAAATAGTTTGATTTTTTACTTAGGTGACCCAGCACGTGAATGAGCCACTAATGTTGCAAACAATACAATCTGAGGTGTCAAATGAAAACACATCATCGCCCAAACTAAATTTCTTACAGAATACAAAATGTAATAATGAGTCAGTTCTGGAAAGTAATCTCACATCTGAAACTCGTAGTAAACTGATAATAGTCCTACACGTAGAAATCTCTTCATTGTCAGCACACAAACCGCCTATGGCTTAAAAGATGCAGATATTCTATTAATAGTTGCACAAGATCAGGTTTCGAGAACAAAGAAGTATTAAAAAGTTGTGTTGAGAACCACTCTCCTACGACAGATGTCGACTTTGTAGATGCAGTTTGAGGCCACAGGCCTCCCTATCTTGGCAAATAATGACTACCTCAAGACGCACAATATGGCGTGTTCATGCTCTCACTGGCAGATACACAGAGCTTTAGGAGTACCAGATCTGTCCAGCAAACAGTAAGACTACACATCTAAAGCGATCGCGGCAGCTGGACGTGGTACCACTATATTCTGCACGGCCAACAAATACATACCGATCGAATTGTATGCGCTGAGAAGCCTGAGATTCGTGCCTCTGAATCATGTGCGAGTGCTACGTGATGCGAACATAGTTGACAATGCGGCTCAGAAATATGAAGGTCTCACTTTCGATGTCAATTGAATGTGAATATTAAAACTGAGGTCATCCTCGTCCCCTGGGATCTGCCCCATGTAATGAGTGCCCTTTTTATAAGACACGAAAAATAAGAAAAAAGACAGTGAAATTCAAAATACAGTAGTGTTCGGAATCGCCTATATCATGAGTAAAGTATTGTAAAGCCAGTTAAAAGCGGTCTCTGGATCAGCTTTCCTTATAGTAAAATCACCAGGCGTACTCTTAAGGAAGTTAGAAGTAACCTGGAGTAGGCTTGACTGTACTGAGCAATGTAACCTCTACATCAGAAATAAAGATAAGAATATAAACAATAACTATTATAGATACAGTAATGAAAGGAAAAGATATTATCGTAACAATGATAGACAGAAAAGCCAAGAAAAGCCAAGTAATGATAGGAAAAGACATTATCGTAACAATGCTAGACAGAAAAGCCAACAAACACCCAGCACAGTCGTACAAATTCATAAGTCAACTAGCTCTGCACACAATGAAAAGACTGAGAGAATATGAGAGATGATATACAAGAGCCATATTGTTAAGATAAACGTAGAATTTTGCAGCAGTGAGAACCATTTCATCGTTGATAACACTTGGTTTAACAATCATGAAGGAATTTTGTATATGTGGAAGGGACCTGGGGGCACCGGAAAGTTTCAGATAGTCAGAAGGTTATACAAAGTGTCCCAAGACTAATGGCCAATCAGTATTCAGGGGTATGACAGGGACGATCATTCGGAAAAGTCTCGTAAACATGAGCTCTAAACTGCGTACCTTAAGCTATGAGCATTTGTTCAGTAGGAGAGATACATTTCAAACAGAGAAAATGAAGAGATCGTAGCTCTTACGGTATGCATTTTAGAGCCCATGTTTACTAGACTTCTTTTATTCTTTTTCTTTTACATCGAATTATCGTCCCTGTCGTACCCCTGAATACTGACCATTCTTCCAGGGACACCCAGTACAGTGGTAATCCAAAGACTTCGAAACCATATTTCAAACTGCAAAATACAGGGCGGTGCAAAAAGAACGCAAGGATTTCAAACTAGTATAACTGGCTCTATTTTGATCACATACAAAACATACTCACACCACTACAACTGGTAATGTGTCGAATTTATGAATTGTCAAGTTTTTCACGTCAGACAGATGGCAGCCTTCTTCGTGACCACACATTAAAAGTCTTCGAAGTTCGCCAACACTTCCGTCAACATGTCATGTTAAACAGCAGCAATTTCTTGAAATACTGCAACTTTCAAGTCATTGAGTGTACGATGTTTTTTGGAGTATACCTTAGTTCTTAGGTAGCCCCATAAGAAAAAGTCACAAACCGACAAATCTGACGAGCCTGGTGGCCAGAGAACATAGCCGAAACGTGAGATCAAAGTGATAGAGGAAAAATTTCTCAAACAACGGTCATGGAATCATCAGCCGTGTGGGCTGTGGTTCCATCTTATTGGAACCACATGTCTGCCATGTCCATTCCTATAGTGTCCAGTCGTGGCCGCACGAAATTGCGTAGCATTGCAACATAACGTGCACCATTCACTGCTACACTAACAACGCCTTCTTCACAATAGTAAGGCCCAAGGATTCCCACTTCTGTCACTCCACATCACAATGTCACTTTTGCACTCTGGAATGGTTTATGATGCACTTCGTATGGGTTGTCTGCTGCTCAGTAGCGACAGTATGTTTGTTTACATAACCGTCTAAGTGGAAGTGCGCTTTATCTCTCATAATCAACCCAACATCATCATCAGCAACAAGAACATCAAGCATTCTCTCACAAAACTATCTTCATTCATCATAATCGGGGTCGTGAATCTTCTGCACAATTTTGTAAGGATGAAAATGTAACTCTTCCTTCAGGATGCACTGCAGCGAGCGACAAGACAACGCCAGAGTTTGAGCACGCCGTCTGGTGGAACGGCAAGGACTCTTGAAGAACAGATGCCCTTACTCTATCGACGTGTTCGTGCGTTCGCACCGTGAGAGGGTGACCAGACGATGTCTGCCTCATGAGTAATCCATTTGTGGTAAAAGAGGTAACCAAACCCAATATAGTGTTGTGATCAGGTATCGAACTATTTCGTGGGACATTGAAGTGTGTAAAATCACAAGTCATTACTTTTGAAGAAATGTTCAATAGCAAATACGCGATGATGCAAGGTCCACTGCGCCTTTGCTACTGAGTCTGGACGCTCTAACCTACAAAACGACAGGTCCCGCACCCCGTCATTCCACTCCTACCACTGATACTACGCAATTCAAATCCATGCGTTCGTTTTACGCCATCCCGTATTTCCGGGGGCAGGTGTGGACTTTGACCGTAGCATATTCCTTCTGAACTGCAAATTAAAATTGAAAAAAAAAAAAAATTGCTGAATTAAGGAGGTGGGATCTGGATAATTAATAAGTTAAAGAGGTCAACGAGTTTCAAAGGGAGCATTAGAAAACGATTTATTTATTTATCTATATTCATCAAATGATTGTCTCTCAATGATATAGGATTTGTCAAGCCAATACAGTGCCAGCCAACAGGCCAAAATATCGTACACGGCATACATAATATCGTTTAAGAGGGCGGAACAGATAGCCTATGGGGATAACAAAGGACTGACTTAAACGGTGGACGGGAACACGATAGATGCTTTGAGAGATCGAATATTGAAATCAGCAGAGGATCAAATAGGGAAAAAGACGAGGCCCTCTAGAAATCCGTTCATAACACAAGAGATGCTGAATTTAGCTGACGAGATGATAAAACATAAAAATCCTGCGAAAGAAGCAGGAAATACGAAATACAGACCTCTAAAAATGTGATTGCCGTTAGGTGCAAAATTGTGATGCAAGAAAGCTTGGATGAGTAACACAGCTTTAGAAGCATGTATGACTGTGGAAAAACAAAAAAGTTGACTAAAGGATGTTCCTCAGTTTTGGAGAAGAGTACCTGTACATTAAGAGCTCAAATCGAAAGTCAATACCAAGCAAAAGAGGACTGGTTGAAAGGTGGAAGCAGAGTATTATGTTACAAAAAGGAAAAAAAAGACAATATTAAGGGAAGGCGAAAAGGAAGTAAATGCAGAGGAGAATGCAAGTATTATGCAGTAAAGAATTTGACGGAGCACTGCAAGCTTATCCTCTGTCTCTGTGGTCAGGTATGAAACATAAGTATCCTGGACACAGACTATCAGATTTGCATACTACTCCAAGCAGAGGGGAGGAGTAAACGAAATGAAACTTCATGGATTGAGAAGGTATGTGATGTTATTTCAGTGATAACAGATTTGGATCAGATTTACAAACAAGACGCCAGTATGAACCCATTTGTCAGTATCATGTGGCAGCCTTCTGGCCTTGATGCACACACTGCTTCGGTTGTCAAGGTCGTCCCGTAAGGCCGCTGTATGCTCTCCTGAGGCAAACTGGTCCACAACTGTTGTAGCTGCTTCTTCGTATCCTCGATATTGGCATTGGCACGGAGTTGATCCTGAGCTCGTTCCACACATATTCTGTCGGGGACAGAACTGGAGTACTCGCTAGCCACGAGAGTGCCTCAGCATCACATGCACAGTTCATAAAGACACGTGTCGTGTATAGGTGAGCATTGACCTATTGAAACATGGCACCAGGATGCCGTCGCACGAGAGGTGGAACACGAAGGCAAGGAATGTCGGTATAGTACTGATGCGCAGTCGAGTTCCCGCACTCGTGCCGGCCGCGGTGGTCTCGCGGTTCTAGGCGCGCAGTCGGGAACCGTGCGACTGCTACGGTCGCAGGTTCGAATCCTGCCTCGGGCATGGATGTGTGTGATGTCCTTAGGTTAGTTATGTTTAAGTAGTTCTAAGTTCTAGGGGACTTATAACCACAGCAGTTGAGTCCCATAGTGCTCAGAGCCATTTGAACCATTTTTGAACCCGCACTCGTAACCAATCATGACATGAAATCACACTCGATGGCTTCCCACATCGCGACACCAGAAGTAATACCGCTGTGCCTCTACAAAAACACTGGAAGAATGGGACCTCGCCACAGGTCGCCACCATACTCGTCATCGATGTTGGGGTGCTGTAGGACAGCGATTCATTGTTGAATACAACGCGACATCATTCATGGCCGGTGCAAGCTTCTTGGCCGCGGCACTATTCCAGATGCAGCCATCTGTTTTGTAGTTTCAATGGCAGCCTACTTGTGAGTCGCAGAATATCTTAAAACGGCCCCTCTTCCCAAACATAACACGAATTTCTAAGTGGCAAATATTGAAATAGCCGATTGCGGAATAGAAGAGTAACTACAGTAACATAGCAGCAGAAAGACATCAGGACCCGGTGAGATACCTGTAATATTCTACGATTACACTAAAAAACTTCCTTCTCTTCTAGCAGCACTTTCGATGGAGCCACGAAGTGTACCTAGCGACTAGAAAAGAAGCGCAGGTCATTGTCGTTTTCAAGAATGGTCGTAGGACAGATGCACATAACTATAGGCCTAAGTCGTTCACGTCAATCTCCTGACGAAAATCTCCTCTGTAAAAACCAACATGGATCCCACAAGCAGAGATCTTGCGAAAGTGAGCTCGTTCTGTTCCTCCACTACATCCATAGCACTACAGACAACGGTGCTTACGTTGATGCCGTGTTCCTCGACTTCAGAGACCGCTCAGAACTGACGTTTAACGAAAAAAGATACGAACCAAATTTGCGATTGAATTCAAGATTTCCTTGTGGTTCGAACACAACACGTCGCCCTGAACGAAACAAAATCAACAGATGTACACTACTGGCCATTAAAATTGCTACACCAAGAAGAAACGCAGATGATAAACGGGTATTCATTGGACAAATATATTATACTAGAACTGACATGTGATTACATTTTCACGCAATAAGGGTGCATAGATCCTGAGAAATCAGTACCCAGAACAACCACCTATGGCCGTAATAACGGCCTTGACACGCCTGGGCATTGAGTCAAACAGAGCTTAGATGGCGTGTACAGTTACAGCTGCCCATGCAGCTTCAACACGATACCACAGTTCATCAGGAGTAGTGAGTGGCCTATTGTGACGAGCCAGTTTGTCGGCCACCATTGACCAGATGTTTTCAATTGGTGA
This sequence comes from Schistocerca gregaria, assembly GCF_023897955.1. Lineage (NCBI taxonomy): Eukaryota > Metazoa > Arthropoda > Insecta > Orthoptera > Acrididae > Schistocerca > Schistocerca gregaria. The sequence continues at coordinate 795,738,235 of NC_064921.1, read as the reverse complement.
GAGATGTGGAGAATGTGCTGGCCAGGGCAGCAGCAGGACATTTTCTGTATCCAGAAAGGCCCGTACTGGACCTGCAACATCCGGTCATGCATTATCCTGCTGAAGTGTAGGGTTTCGCAGAGATCGAATGAAGGTTAGAGGCAGGGGTCGTAACACATCTCAAATGTAGCGCCCACTGTTTCAAAGTGCCGTCAATGCGGAGACGTGTAACCAATGGCACGCCATGCCGTCATGCCGGGTGATACGCCAGTATGGCGATTTCGAATACACGCTTCCATTGTGCGTTCACCGCGATGTCGCCAAACACGGATGCGACCATCATGATACTGTAAACAGAACCTGGATTCATCCGAAAAAAGACGTTTTGCCATTCGTGCACCCAGGTTCGTCGTTGAGTACACCATCGCAGACGCTCCTGCCTGTGATGCAGCGTCAAGGGTAACCGCAGCCACGTTCTCCGAGCTGATAGTCCATGCTGTTGCAAACGTCCTCGAACTGTTCGTGCAGATGGTTGTTGTCTTGCAAACGTCCCCATCTGTTGACTCAGGGACCGAGACGTGGCTGCACGATCCGTCACAGCCATGCGGATAAGATGCTTGTCATCTCGACTGCTAGTGATACGAGGCCGTTGGGATCCAGCACGGCGTTCCGTACTACCCTCCTGAACCCACCGATTCCAAATTCTGCTAACAGTCATTGGATCTCGACCAACGCGAGCAGCAGTGTCACGATACGATTAGCCGCAATCGCGATAGGCTACAATCCGACCTTTATCAAAGTCGGAAACGTGATGGTACGCATTTCTCCTCCTTACACGAGGCATCACAATGTTTCACCAGGCGCCATCCTTTTGTGAATGCTCTGAAAAGCTAATCATTTGCATATCACTGCATCTTCTTCCTGTCGGTTAAATTTCGTGTTTGTAGCACGTCATCTTCTTGGTGTAGCAATTTTAATGGCCAGTAGTGTAATTTACGGAGTATGCCAAGGCCAAGGGAGTATGATACGATCGTTCCTGTTTACAGTATACATAAATGATCTAGGAGAAGGCGTCGGATGGTTTTTAAGACTATTCGCAGATGATGCGGTTGTGTATAAGACAGTAGCAACGCCAGAAGACATTATCGATTTGCAAAATGTCCGAAAGAGGTTTGGTGAATGGTGCGGACTCTGGCAGTTGATCCTGAACGTAAATAAATGTAACATACTGTGAATACGTAGGAATAGAAATCCACTGCTGTAAGACAACACTGTTGATAACAAATTGCCGGAACCAATAACACCATAAAATGTACAGGCGATCTTCAGTGGAATGACCACCGACAACAAGTAGTCGGAGAAGCAGATGGCAGACTGAAATCCACAGGAAGAATCTTAAGGAAACGTAACTCATACACAAGGTGCTTGTTCGACCGACTCTTGAGTATTCATCAGTCTGCGACCCTCGCCAGATGCGAGTGACAGAAATAATATGGAAGATCCAAGGAAGAGTGTCGTGCTTCGTCGCGCTATCGTTTAGTGGCGTAACAGCGTTACAGAGATATTCAACAAACTCCAATGACAGACGTTAAAAGAGAGGTGTTGTGCATCACGAAGAGGTTTGCTATTGAAATTTCGAGAGAGTACATCTGGGAAGAGACAGCATTTTACTTTGTTACATCTCGCGAAATGAGAACGTCGAGAAAATTCAAAATATCACAGCCAGTGCAGATGCTTACCGGCAATCATTCTTCCCACGCGCCATTCGCGAGTGGTAAAGGGTGGGGCGAATCAGTTACTGATACCAGAAATACCGTCCATTCCACACCGTCAAGTTTAAGTCACCTGACGGGGTGGAACGGACGGTACTTCTGGTACTCTATCGAGCAGCCCATAAAGGCCCAACGGTACCGACCGGCCGCCGTGTCACCCTCATCCACAGGTGTCCCTGGATGCGGGTATGGAGGGGCATGTGGCCAGCACACCGCTCCCCCGGCCCTATGTCAGTTTACACGACCGGAGCCGCTGCTTCTCCATCAACTAGTTCCTCTGTTTGCCTCACGAGAGTTGAATGCACCGCGCCTGTCAACAGCGCTCGGCAGAACAGATGGTCCCAGCGATTAACGTCGGGTGATCTGATGGGAGCCGGCGCTACCACTGCGGCAAGGCCGTGTGCGTCAGGTGAGTTGCGAAGTATTTATGTAGATGTACTTTGTTGATTACCTAAACAATATCAATCAGCAATTGGAAATGTGATTTTAACTCCATATAGCTTTCTTCGTTCGTAAGGGTGCTGTACTGGACAGCTACTTAGATATCTCCTCGTGGCTTACTCGTCTCAGAAAAGACTGGGGGTTCCAGTAGTCGATTTTTTCGAGGGTTTTTGTAAAGTATATCGTACTGCTTTGGGAAGCTGATGCTCGGGCAGAGATGTGCAAATGCTTTAAGTATGAAGCACTTAGGAGAGCTGAGCGTAGCGTTTCCTTGTAACCCCACCTCGAAACCGGAATTCTGTTCCGAAATACGTATGTGTTCTGTTGGACCGTTTTACTAGTGAAGAATGTACCGCACAAACGTTGTAATTTGCTCCCGAGAGACATTCACGTGGGAACATGAGATGTCCCGCGTAGCGACGTGACGTGAGGCTTGGAATGGGGAAGCAATCACGACAGGTATGCGTGCCGTTGTGTCGCTCAAACGCGCCTGAGAACGACTTCCGTTGCGTGTTTATAGCTGCCGCCCCTATTTGCATTCCTGACACGGCTGCGTACTTGAACAACGAGAGTGAATCCACAAAGGATCATGAAACACGTCGCTGCCGCTCCAGTAATTGCCTCCGCGCCTTTTTTCCCACTCGCCCGTTTAATAGCGACCCCGGCGGGATTTCACGGCCGGCGTACCGTCGGCCCCCGTCACATACGCCGCAAGGGCGCCGGGCGGCGGGCAGAAAATCAATTTTATGGCCCGGAAAGGAAAGGAGCCACGAGGAGCGACGCGGCACGAACCAAATTGTGTTCGATTCGGCGGCGGCGGCGGCGGAGTGACTTTCTCAAGAGCAGCTCCGCGCGCCGAGTCTCAAGAACAAAAAGAATTAATCACATTGTGGGGGCGCCGGGCGGGTTGCGAGGGGTGGCGGCCACTGCCGCGGGGGCGGCGTGGACCACAAAAAGCGAGGGCCGGCCGGCGGCTCCCGCCGTCGCGTCCCGTCCTGACGAAGAACCGAACCGGTCGAAACGCCACGCTGTCAGGACGCAGCGATGAGAAAAACCGACCGGTTGAAACCAGTACCGATGTTTTAGTTTTGAATAACCGGTATTTTTCGGTATTTCCTTGGTCTCGGTAATAGAAGATGTTTTTTTCTTTATACTAATAACGAATTAAATCAGTTGATGCCGAGGGAATTTGCTATTTGGGGAGCAAAACAACTAGAGATGGTCGAAGTAGAAAGGATATAAAATGTATACTAGCAACAGCAAGGAATTCGTTTCTGAAGAAGAGAAATTTGTTAACATCGAGTAGGCCTATAGATTTAAGTCTTTTCTGATAGTATTGATACGGAGTATGGAAATGTATGGAAATGAAACATGGACGATAACTAATTTAGACAAGAAGGTAATAGAAGCTTTCGAAATGTGGTGATACAGAAGATTGCTGAAGATTAAATAGCTAGATCACGTAACTAATGAGGAGGTACTGAATAGAATTGGGGAGAAAATAAATTTTTAACACTACTTGATCAGAAGAAGGGATTGATTGGCAGGACACGTTCTGAGGTATCAAGGGATCATCAGTTTAGTATTAGAGGAAATCGCAGAGAGTAAAAATCGTAGAGGTACACCAACGCATGAATATGCTAAGCAGATTCAGTAAGATGTAGGTTGCAGTAGTTACTCGAAGACGAAAAAGCTTGCGTAGGATATAGTAGCATGGACAGCTGAATCACACCAGTCTCCGCACTGAAGACCACAACAACAACAACAACAACAACAACAACACTAATGACAGAGTCAAAAAACCGAAATATCAGTTAATCATAACGGCAGTGCTAAACTTTTTTGTTTTAAATACACCTATTTTAAGAAAGGAGTAATTTTTATTCGTAAAATTTCAATTGGTTTGAAATATTGCGTAATTATAGAGAATTGGAAAGACGTTCAGTGCTGTTTTAATAACAATGCCGACAGAAGCGCAACAAACACAGCGCATTACAATTGGTACAGCACTGCTGGGACAATAACGGCCCTGTTGGCCGTGTTTCGTGGGTTAAGGTACGTGTGTACCTGCAGTGTGTAAGACTTGCCTTACCTGGTCTATACGATAGTTCTCGTTGTTGTCGCTGACATCCGTTGTGTTGTAGAATGAAAATATTTTTACGAAATGACGAAGTAATCAAGCACAATGCTTCATTTGCTTTAAAAGATTAAAGATTTGTCTGTCATTTCTACGAAAAAATAAGAGAGGTAGATAATTACGGTAACAGTAATAAATTAAAAACATAAATATACAATAAAAATAGAAAGTAACTGATCTGTTACCTGTGTCTACATGATATGTGCCTTTATCCGCTTGTAGCACTTCAAAATTGACAAATTAACACGAAATATAGATAGTTGGCGAATGACGTAACCAGTCACAAGTACTTTTTAAATGTTTTATTTTACTGGATGAAAGGCTGCCATGAAGTTTCAACTTTCGTTTTATTTTACTGTCTTAACCAGTTTCAGCTACCATGCCCATCTTCAGATGGCTAAAATTTTCAGATATACAGGTATTTTGGCCAATAGCATGTCGCCTGTTCCCACACTGCACAAAATTATTTGAATATTTATTGCCACTTTATAAGTCGTTTCATTAATAAAAATACGGTAAAGTGCTTGCATTGATTTATATATGATGCAAATTAACGACCGCAGAGTTCACAAGTCCCACCATGGATAAAATTGCAGTGTACAACAGACTTCTTCAACTTCCTTTTTCACCCTTTAGCATTGACTAATTTATAAATGTCCAGTGGTATGATCCCTAATTACAACAAAATTAGAATCAATAGGACAATACTGGTGATATTTTTTAGTATTCAATCACTTATCACTTTTCGAGAGAAGCAGCGAACTGAGGTCTAACTACGTTTTCTTCTACTTGCATATTTAATTTAGTGTTTCGAATCGATGTATCCTGAAACTGGGAGACTAAACATTTTTCAATCTTTGTTCGATTTCTACGTTTATTACAGGAAACAACAGGGATAAAAAAATCGAAACTCGGTTATTTGAGAAACCTGTTATTTTGAGCGGTTTTAACATTCAGGTTAAACTGGCATGGAAAAAAAACGGATATAACGGAAAAGTGGTTGTTTCGGGGATAAGCACCACCCCCACCAGGATGCAGGGTCCAGGCAGCTGTAATTTTTCTGCGGACGTCCCACATCTCTCAGCACACAGTACTCACCCTGACTCGTCCGCGCACATTCACTGAAGCACATCCATAATAACTTAAAAATGAAAATATTATTTATTTTTTATTTGTTTATCGTATTGTGACAGAGAAATATAGACAACTATTTAGAACAAATCTACACATTTCTGTACAGATATATACAACTTCAAGTTGGGACTGGGTTCATAGCTGTAAGCTGAGGTTGGAAATCCAGTAAGAAGCTTCTGCAGACAAATTCTGGAGATTTTCTGTTGTCCCTCTGAAGGGAACATTCAAGTGTATTGTGATGTTCGGTTTCCGGCTCTTCGCCGCAGTAGTATTCCATCCAATTGGTCCAGCAATGTTTCACATATGCCCCAGTCATTTCTGATCTGATTCGGTATGCGCCAGTGTCGTCGGGGTTGCTGAAAATCTACTGGTTGCTCAGAGACAGTTTTGATTAGGTGGCGATGTTTCATGGAAGATTGCTCCTGCTGTCGATTGTTCCAGGCTTCTGGCACCTTGCAGTTAGTATCCTGCAGGCTGACTACTGTGCGCCACGGTAGTTTTCTAGACCTCAGTGGACGGGTTCTACTGATCAAATTTCTGAATAAATTGGCAATTCAGCGTTGTTTCTTATTCTTGTCAACACTTTCAGCAAGTGTGATGCTGGAATACTACTAAGTATAAGTTTCTAGTGCGTGTTTGCGAGACGGATACATCCTGCGATAAGGCGCATTGCTAGATGGAGCTGTGTGTCAAGTATTTTAGTGTGAGCACACTTTCGCCAGTATTTTGCGACCGAGTATGAAAGCGTTGGAGCTGAAAATGTGAGGACTGTTTTAGTGGCACTCCAGGCGGTTCCTGATAACCTCTGGAGTATATTGTTACAAGTTCTGATTTGAGCTGCCACATTCTGGAGATGAGTTCTGTATGTCTAAGGATACACCAGGGCAAACAATCGACACAACGCGGTGTCCAAGCTGGAGTACCCCAGGGAAGCATCCTGCGACTTATCTTGTTCAATCTCTACATTAATGACTTTCCAGCAACACAAAGCACGACGTTGACCACCTAGGCGGATGACACAGCCATCCTTGCGTAAGACTGAAAACCGTTGAACACAAATTTAAGGATACAGACGGCACTCAGAACTGCCGAGCCTTGGTTGGAGCGATGGCGTGTTAAAGTGAACGTCGACAAGTGAGAAGCAGTTCTGTTCACACGCAGACCGAAACTACTGCGCAAACATCAACACTGTCGGCAGGTAACACTACATGCACGCCCAGTATGTTCCCGACAGGAAGTCAGATATGTCTTCGTCTGGCTGGACCGGAAACGTAAATGGGGGTCTACATCGAATACGTTGTCAACACAGCGTACTCGAGGCTCATACAACGCTATCCAATGGTCAACAGGGAAAGTGTACTGATTAGGCGGGTATCGAGGTCCATATAAATGACACTGATTAGACCTCTGCTAAAGCACGCATCTGGGGATACACACCCGGCCGGTGTGGCCGTGCGGTTCTAACCGCTTCAGTTTGGAACCGCGTGACTGCTACGGTCGCAGGTTCGAATCCTGCCTCGGACATGGATGTGTGTGATGTCTTTAGGTTAGTTAGGTTTAATTAGCTCTAAGTTCTAGGCGACTAATGACCTCAGAAGTTAAGTCGCATAGTGCTCACAGCCATTTGAACCATTTGGAGATACACAGCTCCTGCGTGCCTGTGCCGCCTGCAGATCATATAGAACAAAGTGCTTCGTGTCATTAGCGACGCTCCAAGTTACACACGCACCGTGGATCTTCACAATGAATATCGCCTTGAAACCCTCTAGGAAGTATTCAAAAAATACACCACACGACTATGCAGGAACTCGAGACACTCGAACAATCCCTTTATCCTTACTCTGGGAAACTATGATCTCAACCTTAGGTGGAAGCATAAGCGGCCAAAGACACTACTAGCTAGGGCATAACCACCTATGGCGTGCTAATGCACACCCACAAACGAAAACATCGGTAAGCCCCCGCAAATCAGCAACATTGACTGGATACGCCAACTGTTATTAAAAGCTGACCAATAGGCTACAGCAGGGAAACCGTCAAGATCGCACGCTAACCCGGAAACAAACCGCCAATACTACCCTACACTGTGAAACCGATATATGAACTATCGGACACGAAACGACGATGAACCTAACTATTAGCGGTATGCTGACACTGACCGAGAAACCAACACCGATATACAGCAGCAGCCACCGAGTAACACCAGCGCACAACGGCAAGGTTTCGACCTGCGTGACACCCACTACTAACAAAGCCTACCCCTGCATCATCTGTCGCAGGCAGTGAGATAACCGCTACTTCTCTTACAACCCGACCCAACTATCGCAGAGGTTTTTTTTCCCTCTTGGCTCTTGCCTTGGCACTTTCTTTCCTGTGCTCTTAAAACCAATACCCTTCGTTCAACTTTCGACCCAATTTATCTCCAGATAGCGAGTATTAGTGGTAACGCAACCACGCAATACCCACATCCTGTGAGACCTCACTTTACTGAAAACTAACCCTTATGCAGAGATGGCAATTAGACCATCATGCCGGTGTGGGGATGGAGGGGCTCCATCTCTTTTTTTTTTAAAAAAAAAAGAAAAAAGGTATATTGGAGAGTCACTCTGGATATGTTTCCAAGGAAGACTTGGGGAAGGAAACTCATCGTATCGACACGGGCACACTCGGAGGGGTCTAAGCGGCAGGAAGCCTCTTACTGCACCGACCGAGTTTTGGCTAACACCTTACTAGATCTTCCACGCGATTACGTTTGGGAACTCATATTCCTCGGGGCTAACTTGAACCGAGCAAAGTTCATTTCTGAGTGGAGGCCGTGTCTCAGTGTTTCGTGTTCTTAGTGTCCCTCCCGCTGCGCAGGAGCCTCTGTTTTGCTGATTACTCTATGATTTAACTTAGCGAGGTGCTTCAGACCAGCCTCCTGATTTAGGATTTCGTGGTTAACATCCACTTCCTGTCTTCATATTTGAATTGAACGGCCTGCATTATCGGGCGCACCGCTTCTAGCCGACAATAAGTGAGTCACCGTGGTACACGATTCGTCTTAAATTTTAATAAGTAATTGCAGTGAAGTTTCTCAAACTTTATTCTTTCCTTATTTATGTATGTTTCATGTATCATTATTATTGAAGTATTGTCCGCCCCTGTTAGCTGAATGGTCAGCACGACGGAATGTCATACCTAAAGGCCCGGGTTCGATTCCCGGCTGGGTCGGAGATTTTCCCCGCTCAGGAGCTGGGTGTTGTCCTTATCATCATCATTTCATCCCCATCGACACGCAAGTCGCCGCAGTGGCGTCAACTCGAAAGACTTGAACCAGGCGAACGGTCTAACCGACGGGATGCCCTAACCACACGACATTTCCATTGAAGTATTGTGCTGATTCCCAGCCAGGACTGACATGTGTTTTGAAATTTGAGTGTCGCATCATGCTATAGAAATTTTCGGGACCATTAGTTATTACTGCGCGCCACAAAACCCTCTGGCACAGCGCGGAGGAAGTTCTCTAACCAACTTTCAAAAGTATTTACCCACGGAAATTGCGTTCTGTCGCACGTGGCAACTCAGGCATTTGTTTTGGTTCCACGCGAAGGGTGTAATGTTTAAATCTGAGTAACATTTTGGCGTTTGAACTTATTTCGGTCTATAGGCACAAAGTGGGTCTAAATTTGTTACCTCAGTTTGAGAGGTTTTCTTATTAGAAATTACTCTGAATGCCTTTCTGTCACTCTGCTTAGTGTCTTGCAATGGTTCAATAATTGGTATGCAAAATTTGCAGTTATCATTTCAGTCTCTAGATATAACTGCCTTGGGCATTACAGTGTTGCGTGACCTAACCCCCTCTGTCTCCGCCCCCGGTTTTCAATTTGTTTAATTGTTAGTTATATTATGTAGCCTAGTTGCTTACTCAAGTGTGCTTCCTTCGTTCTTCTAGAAGGTGAGATTCGGGAGCTTTGAGCCGTCTGATTTGTTAACGGTTGTGAGTTTGAGCCATTGAGAGCGGGCACTGTGGATCAGTTGTCTTCATATTGTGTTTTAAACAGCATTTGATAAAATGCAATTGGCCAGAGTTGAGCGAAGTTACGCTCTAGAGACTTCTGATATTCTCAATTACAACTTTGGTATTAATGTCATTAGTTCCCAGGTCTTAATGTCAGTAAGAACTTACTGGATCTCGTGGCAACTCAGGCATTTGTTTTGGTTCCACGCGAAGGGTGTAATGTTTAAATCTGAGTAACATTTTGGCGTTTGAACTTATTTCGGTCTATAGGCACAAAGTGGGTCTAAATTTGTTACCTCAGTTTGAGAGGTTTTCTTATTAGAAATTACTCTGAATGCCTTTCTGTCACTCTGCTTAGTGTCTTGCAATGGTTCAATAATTGGTATGCAAAATTTGCAGTTATCATTTCAGTCTCTAGATATAACTGCCTTGGGCATTACAGTGTTGCGTGACCTAACCCCCTCTGTCTCCGCCCCCGGTTTTCAATTTGTTTAATTGTTAGTTATATTATGTAGCCTAGTTGCTTACTCAAGTGTGCTTCCTTCGTTCTTCTAGAAGGTGAGATTCGGGAGCTTTGAGCCGTCTGATTTGTTAACGGTTGTGAGTTTGAGCCATTGAGAGCGGGCACTGTGGATCAGTTGTCTTCATATTGTGTTTTAAACAGCATTTGATAAAATGCAATTGGCCAGAGTTGAGCGAAGTTACGCTCTAGAGACTTCTGATATTCTCAATTACAACTTTGGTATTAATGTCATTAGTTCCCAGGTCTTAATGTCAGTAAGAACTTACTGGATCTCGTATCTTGATCTTTTTAGGTGTTGTTAATCTTGCTAAACCGGTTTCTTTGAAGAGCAGGCGAAGATTAGTATTTAACGTCCCGTTGACAAGGAGGTCACTAGAGACGGAGCACAAGCTCGGATTAGGGAAGGATGGAGAAGGAAAGCTGTCGTACCTCTGTCTCTGATACCCCTTTGCAAAAAAGTGGATAATAATCTGTGGTGATTATTTGATTGACTGGGGATCTTCATTTATTTTCTTGCGACAATAATGACAAAAACATTTCGAAACGCAGTAGCTGGTTTCAGCTAAGATCAATGACCGATCAAATCCGGTTATTGTCTTTTGAAACGATTTTAAGACGTGTTTTCGAAGTAACAAACATTCTCAGATGTATTCCATTGATTAAGAGTTGATCTCAGGGCGCACTTCAATAGAACTGCATCATAAAGTGGGGCACCTGGACTTGTTCTCACGGTTTGTATTCATGATATGGCAAGAACACGTACTGAAGTACAAATAGACTGTTGAATTGAAATTTAAAGAGACTATCTGAACCGAGTGCTGCGAAATATTTCTAAACGACGCCTGAGATTAGATACTTATTTTATCACGCACCATGTAAAAACATTTTCCTTACTTTAGTCCAAGGGGTACTGTCTTGATAAGACGTAGCAAGCTCCAACCTATCCGATGGAAAATTTGGAAATTTGTGGTAAGTCCTATGGCACCAAACTGCTGAGGTCATCGATCCCTAAGCTTACACACTACTTAATCTAACTTTAACTAACTTACACTAAAGACAACACACAAACCCATGCCCAAGGGAGGACGCGAACCTCCGACAGGAGGAGACGAGCGAACCGTGACAAGGCGCTTCAGACCGTACGGCTACACCGTGTGGCCTGTGTGATGCACCACTGTCGCCGGGATGTATGGAATCTGTATTCTGCGCTTACTCGTAACCAACAAACAAATGTTCAGTCATGAACTACCTCTATTGAAGAACTGTAAGTCCATTTTACACGTTAGCGGAACAATGCCGCTTGTTTCTCTGATCAGACTTCAGAAACTAAGTTACACACTGTTACGATATGCCACGTAAGTTTTATTGAATACTGCAATACACTTAAAGATAACACAGACGCATCACACTATTTTACACTGAAGAGCCAAAGAAAATGGTTGTCTAATATCGTAAGGGCCGCCGCGACCACGTAGAAGTGCTTCAACATGACATGGCATGGACTCTACTAACGCCTGAAGTAGTGCTGGACGGAACTGACACCATGAATCCTGCAGGGCTGTCCATAAATCCGTAAGAGCGTGGGGGTGGACGTCTCTCCTGAACAGCACGTTGCACATCCCAGATATGCGTAATAATGTTCATGTCTCAGAGCTGGAGGCTAGCGGAAATCTTTAAACTCAGAAGAGTGTTACTGGAGCCACTCTGTGGCAATTCTGGACGTGTGGGGTGTCGCATTGTCCTGCACAATGGACGTGAATGGATGCAGGTATCAGATAGGATGCTTACACACGTGTCACCTGTATGTAGACGTATTAGGGATCCCATTTCACTCCAGCTACACATGCTCCACACCATTACAGAGCCTCCACCAGCTTGAAGAGTCCCTGCTGACATGCAGGTGATTGTGAGATTGTCTCCATATCCGTACACGTCCATCCGCTCCGACCAGACAAGATGTTTCCAGTCATCAACAGTCCAATGTTGGTGTTGAAGGGCCCAGGCGAGGCGTAAGGCTTTGTGTCGTGCAGTCAAGGGTGCACGAGTGGGCCTTCGGCTCCGAAAGCCCATACCGATGATGTTTCGTTGAATGGTTAGCACGCTGACACTTGTTAATGGCCCAGCACTGAAATGTGCAGCAGTTTGCGTAAGGGTTGCATTTATGCCACGATGAACCATTCTCTTCAGAGGTCGTCGGTCCCGTCCTTGCAGGATCTTTTTCCGGCCGCAGCGATGTAGTAGATTTCATGTTTTGCCTGATTCCTGATATTCACGGTACACTCGTGAAATTTTACGGGAAAATCCGCAGTCCATCACTACCTCAGAGATGATGGTGCGCCGACTATTTCAACACGTTCAAACTCACTTAAATCTTCATAATCTGCCATTGTAGCAGCAGTAACCGATCCAACATCTGCGCCGTACACTTATTGTCTTATATAGGCGTTGCCGACCTCAGTGCTGTGTTCTGCCTGTTTACATATCTCTGTATTTGAATACACATGCTGCCGGCCGTCGTCGCCGAGCGGTTCTAGTCGCTCCAGTATGGAACCGCGCGACAGCTACGGTCGCAGGTTCGAATCCTGCCTCGGGCATGGATGTGTGTGATGTCCTTAGGTTAAGTTAGGTTTAAGTAGTTGTAAGTTCTAGGGGACTGATGACCTCAGAAGTTAAGTCCCATAGTGCTCAGAGCCATTTGAACCATTTTTGAATACACATGCGTATACCAGTTTCTTTGGCGCTTCAGGGTATATATCACAAAGTTTATATTACATATCAGACGAAAAAGAGGTGAGAAGTTAACATTAGTAAAGTTGACATCTGTCTGCGCTACAACCGAGAACATATACTCTCTCGTGACAATGCGTCGCTCTGTTTGCACAATGGTATTAACGTGAGACAAGAAGCGTAACTTGATTTCTGAAATCTTTACGTAACACAAATCACTTCAAATTCAGCATAAAAATGCGGAACATGGCGTCTGTACACAATACCTCGGCTCGTTAGTTTATGCATGTAAATGGTGGCTGGCCGTCGTGCCTTTGCATTGAATTACTTGAAGAAGTACAGGCACTTTCCGGTATTGTTTTATTTTATGCAAGAACGCTTTTCGCGCTTTCCCCCGTATTCAACTTTCGTAATACCTTTAAATCTTCACCAGTATAACGTTTTCTTCTTTACTACAGTGTGAATGCTGCCTTTCGTTCTGTAATTTGTTGTTCCTCCTCCTGCCTTTATATCCGCACCACAAACACTTTTTGTTCACATTTGCACTGATGGAGCGCAGCATTCGCCATCTGGCAGGCTAGCGCAATCTAGGAAAACGTTACTCATGAAAATCTGAATGGATTACGTACGCTGAAGATGGGTGAAATGTCCGGAAGGCATCCTTGCATAAAATAAAGTGGCTTTTTTTTATGAAAGCTGCAGCTTTTGGCAAATACACTACAATGACAGCCTTAATAACCATTGCCTTAAATGATAACGTCCTTGCGTAACGGCGAGTAGCTGTAAGAAAACAGTCCTCTTTGTAAATGGCTCTTCTTCATGTGAATCTCTACACTAATCTAATTAATAGGGAAAACTGGCACGCATGGATGTGCGTGACGGCAGAAACGAGAATGTTCCAGTAAACACGCTTCATCTACATCTACATTTATACTCCGCAAGCCACTCAACGGTATGTGGCGGAGGGCACTTTAGGTGCCACTGTCATTACCTCCCTTTCCTGTTCCAGTCGCTTATGGTTCGCGTGAAGAACGACTGCTGGAAAGCCACCGTGCGCGCTCAAATCTCTCTAATTTTACATTCGTGATCTCCTCTGGAGGTATAAGTATGGGGAAGCAGTATATTAGATACCTCATCCAGCAACGCACCCTCTCGAAACCTGGACAGCAAGCTACACCGCGATGCAGAGCGCCTGTCTTGCAGATTCTGCCACTTGAGCTTGCTAAACATCTCCGTAACGCTATCACGCTTACCAAATAACCCTGTGACGAAACGCGCCGCTCTTCTTTGGATCTTCTCTATCTCCTCTGTCAACCCGACCTGGTGCGGATCCCACACTGATGAGCAATACTCAAGAATAGGTCGGACGAGTGTTTTGAAAGCCACCTCTTTTGTTGATTACATTTTCTACGGACTCTCCCAATGTATCTCAATCTAGCACACGCCTTACCAACAATTAATTTTATGTGATCATTCCACTTCAAATCGTTCCGTACGCATACTCCCAGATATTTTGCAGAAGTAACTGCTACCAGTGTTTGTTCCACTTTAATATAATCATACAATAAAGGATCCTTCTTTCTATGTGTTCGCAATACAAAGACAAGTTGTTTGCGAGATAATTCATAATTTTTGGCTATGAGCCGCCCCCCCTCCCCCCCCCTCGTCAAAGCTAGTAGGAAGACACAATTATATATGAGACAAACTAACATGAACTTTTCCATTACGTCCGCGTCTACTGGGGCTCCTTCATCCTGGACTAAACTTGCGATATTAGGGGTACATTCTTTGAGCTGTGAAGAACTACGGCCAAGGACAGAGACGGAAGCGCAGTGCCACGGGGACGGGGGAGGAGGGCGCCGGCCGCCAGGGGCCGTGGGAGCGACGCCAGGAAGAGGCCACTTGGACGGCCCGCCCGCTTCCTCATTACGACACGGCGCACGGCCGGGGCGCGTGCGTCTTCACCACGCCCAGCTCTGGCCCGCAGCCCTCCATTCCGTGAAGCGGCGCCACTGCGTCCACTAACGCACTACTAATGGTCATTGCCACCACTGTAACTGACTGTTGCTAGGTAGCCTATTCCTTAAGAGATCTCCTTGGAAATCAACCTCTGTACAGTCTGACCATGATAGCAGGTATTTAAGGTATAATTTCAAGCGTTTTCAGATGTCTCGTCTGAAGTTACATTCACAGGCTGCAGTAATACATCGTTGGAAATCATCGGGTGTGATAAACAAGATGCATAACACATCTGGAGTATCCTGTCTTGACGCCCATGTACGAAGGTTGACACTATTCTTATAACAGTTTCCATGCAGCTCGTGGTGGAGGGAGATGTCATAGTGATGGAGCATATGTCGATGGAGAATGTGTAGACATCTTGCCTGACTCAGGCCCCCGCCTCGTGCGATGACGCGTGAGCTGAAGGGCGATCAGTTGTGATATCCACGGGAATATTAATTTCCCCCTCTGCTGTTGTTTGTTTATTTCTGTTAAGTTATCTAGGTGTCTTTCACCTAAATGGTTGAAGGGGTTGATAAATAACTGCTGAGATGTTTGAAGTCTTTTGGGATATTTTGCCGCACACACCGTAAATGGACTAAGTGTGTTCTTCCTACGCTCTCCATACACCATGAGCGTGTCGACACTTTCTTAGGTAAATCCCATTGTCCGACCACGACCTACTGTTTGGATGATGATGATTTATGGTGGAGAGCGCTAAACAGTTAAGTCATCAGCGCCCCGCTTCTTGGACTGCCACACACCAGATGGCAATTCACTCAGGAACACACAAGTACACTGTAAGCAAACGTAACACCATCGTCCAACTTGCTACTCCAGGTGTGTGTAAAATGAATGTGCGCAACGGAAAATACTGAAAGCGAAAATCAATACTTGACATTGTCTGACTACCTCCTGAAGCACATGTTAGGATCTCTTAGTTGTGATATTATTTCCTCCTTCCTGCTCTCTAACATACAAATTACAACATAAGCACAAATGAATGATTGAGTACTAGCAACTACAAAATAATAAATGTAGTTTCTGCTTATACATTTATTGTAGTTTAAAAACACTTTTATATATTACAAATTTTTATATATCAATGTCCAACGGACATAAAGAGATACAATGAATTTCCTAACTAATGGGATTGATCAAATTGCCCAAATCTGCCCCCTTTTATGGCTACGTGATCTAATATAAATAATGCGAGATGACAGACATCATCTACGTACCAAACACTATAAGACAATACTTTCAAAGTGATGTGCAAGCTCAGTGGAAATAAAACTTACGTGATCACAGCTGTTTAGCTTTATGGCCCTAATAAGCCGAAGCAATTAGCAATATCACCGTATGTACTGTGTCCGGTGCGTCGGAGTGGTAGTTCTCGTACACGTCTGCGAGGATGGAAGAACTCCTGCCACAAAATAAAAAACTCTTTCAAACACCAGGACGGCAGAACGCCGTCCTCTGGCTAGTATGATATAATACTGTCTTCTCCTCTGTGTTCTGCGGACAAGAAAAGCGACGAAATTCAAATAACGTCTCTACGTGATGTAGACAGAAGAAGTGCTCCCAATCACTGAAAACTGCGTACTCAACAACGACTCCCTACCTGGAGGCGAAGTCCAGAATCGTATAAGTTCGCAACACTACAGTGCCTAACCGTTCTAACTACAAAATTTCGTGAGAGCCAAGACAGCAAGTCCGTCTGTACCAACAAAAGCTGATACTGAGCGACCGTCAAACATGGCTGCTCTAAACGGAAGACCTCATTCTCTCCACCGCTGGCTTCCGAGCAGCGCTCGGCTCCCCTCCCTCGTAACTGCAGAAAGCGAATCATATTCCGGAAACAACGGAATATTCTCCCTCTCTGCAGATTCTTCCGAACGCCGACCAAACTTATTTTAGTCTTTGTCGTCCAGCGCGGAAAGTTTGCGAGGAAATACCTATCCCGATTAATTAGGAATTCATTCAATGGTACGCTTATATGAGTAAAACTCCACGGAAATAACCCAGACTGGGTGATTTCCGAAGTAACGCATCCTTGTTCTTCCCTGATGCGTCCAAGATTTTCAGAGTTTCCGGTTATCCTTCCGGCCTAGCTACAATACCGGCCAGCTGCCATTCCATTGTGCTTAAGCGCTCAGGTGCCCTGACCGTCGAGCTAGGGCTACTTCCTCTGTTAAGCAGGACCTACACACACATGGGTGGCTTTTCCACCCTAGGCCTGAGCTACGCCTGGTATTTCATTTCCACGGGCGTTCCAACCTACTAGTATATGCAATCATTCATTGCGCCGTTTTTATACTAAAGACACTCCATCACCTTTCATGAAATAAGCGTTAACAACTATTTACAAAGAGTACGTGACAATGTCAGTCTTCTTTAAATATTTGTATATACGATGTACAACCTATCAAATGATACCTAATTCCTGTTGTAAATCATGTCAATGTGTGTAGATGAGTGCTTATAAGGTGCGAACTTTAGCCACCTTAGCTCTCACTACAAATCCAGTCTTTGAAAAACGCACATCAATAGCAATTTCCATTCCCGCAACATTTGCGCTGCAAGTTTTAGGTGGTTCACACTGTATATACACATACCAAAATAAGTTTTGCGTCACCTCGGATCGGAGAGTTCCGGAACCTGTACAGAAAAGTGAAATAGAGATCAACAAAAACATCATTTCCGCCCTTTTCATTGCTCATGAAAAGCACACATTGCAAATTGTACCGTCATACAGTGAGACCTCCAGACGTGGTGGTCCAGATTACTGTGCACACTGGTACCTCTAACACCCAGTAGCACGTCCTCTTGCATTGATGCATGCCTGTATTCGTCGTGGCATACTATCCACAAGTTCGTCAAGGCACTGTTGGTCCAGATTGTCCCACTTCTCAACAGCGATTCGGCGTAGATCCCTCAGAGTGGTTGGTGGGACACGTCGTCCATAAACAAACCTTTTAAGCCTATCCCAGGCATGTTCGATAGGGTTCATGTCTGGAGAACATGCTGACCACTATAGTTGAACTATGTTGTTATCCTGAAGGAAGTTATTCACAAGGTGTCGTTCATGAAGACGGAAGCTTCGCCAATATACTGCCGATATGGTCGCACTATCGGTCGCGCCTTCCATGACCACCTGTGGTGTATGTAGGCCCCACATAATGACACCCCAAAACAGAAGGGAACCCCCACTTTGCTGCACTCGCTGGACAGTGTGTGTAAGGCGTTCAGCCTGACCTGGTTGCCTGCAAACACGTCTCCGACGATTGTCTGGTTGAAGGCATACGCGACACTCATCGGTGAACAGAATGTGATGCCAATCCTGAGAGGTCCCTTCGGTAAGTTGTTGGGCCCATCTGTATCGCGTTGTATGGTGTCATGGTTGCAAAGATGGACCTCGCCATGGACGTCGAGAGTGAAGTTGCGCGTCATGCAGCCTATTGCACACAGTTACAGTCGTAACGCGACGTCCTATGGCTGCAAGAAAAGCATTATTCAACATGGTGGCGTTGCTGTCAGGATTCCCTCCGAGTCATAATCCGTACGTAGCCGGCATCCACTGCAGTAGTAGCCCTTGGGCGGCCTGAACGAGACATGTCATCGACAGTTCCTGTCTCTCTGTATCTTCTCCATGTCCCAACGACATCGCTTTGGATTAGTCGGAGACGCCTGGACATATGTCTTGTCGAGAGCCCTTCCTGGCACGAAGTAACAATGCGGACGCGATCGAACCTCGATATTGACTGTCTAGGCGTGGTTGAACTACAGACAATGCTAGCCGTGTAGCTCCTTCCAGGTTGGATGACTGGAACTGATCGGCTGTCGGACCCCCTCCGTCTAATAGGCGCTGCTCATGCATTGTTGTTTACATCTTTGGCCAGATTCAGTGACATCTCTGAACAGTCAAAAGAACTGTGTGATACGATATCCACAGTCAACGTCTGGGAGCTGAGATGATGCAAAACGTTTGTGTGTATATATGATGATGATGATGATGATGATGATGATGAGGTCCCATACTCCGAGGAGTGTATTGAAGGATGCGGGTGGCCCGCACCGCCGTACTAGGCAAGGTCCTAGCGGAGGTGGTTTGCCATTGCTTTCCCCCGACCGCAATGGGGATAAGTGGTGATGATGATGGAGACAACACAACAACACCCAGTCATCTCGAGGTAGGGGAAATCCCCGACCCCGCCGGGAATTGAACCCGGGACCCCGTGCGCGGGAAGCAAGAACGCTACTGCAAGACCACGAGCTGCGTTCTGTGTATATATATGAAGGACAAATACGAGCATATGGAAACACGAAAAGCCCAGCATATGACCACGCCTATTGCGGTGTAGGAAAACCGTTGAAGAATGATTACTGTACATATTTGAAAGGCTCCTGTTACGGGGAGGGTTCGTTTCATGAAAATATCTTTGCTAATAGAACATGTAGAAAGATTCCTCATCATGTGGAGGGTTGATAAGAGGTTTCTCCTTCTAATGCTTCTAGCTTATTTATCATTCTCTCTTCCTCTGATAATTACTTCTCTGATTTTCATTCTCACTGTAAATACGGGATTCTGTTTTAATTGTTTGGAATAACAGCAAACCAATGAAGTAAACAATTTGTTTTACTGATTGTAACATTTAACGACTCGATAAAAATGTCAATCTCCTGGATGCCTTTCCAATTATAAGCCAACGGATAATTTTATCAGGTAATGGATGAGAACTGGATGTATTCACATACGTGCTAGTACTTGTGTGCTAGAGTCATACATTTACTGCACACCGGATTTTATTTCGTGCATCTCGATTAGCATGGTGCAACAAGTTACAAGTAATGCAGCACAGTGAACGCTATCTGGACTTGGTTATGAAGTTCCGAGCTAAGGTGCATTTCACGATTCTAAATTAGCAGAGGTGGCCGAAAGCTCAGCACACTAACGGGACGCTACGCATCACTTAGCTGGCCCTTTTTTTGCTCGCCTCCAAGACGGCGGATTTCCCCAGAGCGACCATAATTCGGCTCAGTGCAGCCTCCGTCCCTTCTGCACAACGCGGCGCTTTTACCTTGCAGTCCAAATCCTTTCAGACTCGAACGCTAAGAGTGTTCCTTAAGCAAACTGCCGGCTAGGGTCTGCTCCTGCGGTGGAGCCGCACGTGTAGCTTAACTAAGAGAAACTGTCCAAGAATTTAATATTGCTCTCGCTACTCACAACGCTAAAAGACAGGCTAATTCACGTAAAGCGCGTGGCATTCCCTGGACTATAAGATTGAACCCACGTGTTACTTGGAACCTTCATGGACATTATCCACATGATGATTATTAAAATCGTCCTACAGTATATTAATTCACAACTTAAATAAGAAGAAGAAACTCTCTAGCATCCTAACTAATTCACTGTATTAAGCAAACGGTGGATCTACACATTGCCTACCATGTGGGCACCAGTTCCACGTGTTAGCATACTATTCAAATTAAATCTCGGGATCGTAATTACTATTCCCTTCTTTCACGGTTTACAAATTCCCAGAACATATAACAATTTCACAAACATGGAACCACAATACACATACCTTGTTCTCACCACTGGGGCGCTCGTGCACAATGGATCGGTAAGACTCAAAACACGAATGATATCTCACACAGGCATCTTAATTTAAGATATATCCTGACCTCAGGTTTTACCAGCTGTGTCTTACCATTTCATCGTGCTCATGTGGAACACGACTCAGAGATTTACCATTATTCGATATCCTAAAATATTCAAAAAATTCATAAACATTTCACACACGCATCTTAGTTTAAAACCTATACTGATTTCCTAACGCTGTCAATCTTTGAAATGATACCTCTTCGAATAGCAATACATCTTAATTTAAGATATATCCTGACCTCAGGTTTTACCAGCTGTGTCTTACCATTTCATCGTGCTCATGTGCAACACGACTCAGAGATTTACCATTATTCGATATCCTAAAATATTCAAAAAATTCATAAACATTTCACACACGCATCTTAGTTTAAAACCTATACTGATTTCCTAACGCTGTCAATCTTTGAAATGATACCTCTTCGAATAGCAAATACTTTGGATACCTTAATTACGGAAGTAATTCCCACAGGGAGGGAAGAGGGGGTGATATCAACTAGGCCTATTTGCCTAGGTTCGAATTCACTTCGCTGTGACATAACGCGCTCACAACTACACAGAGCAATGTTCTGACCACGACTGACGCTTGCAACGTATTGGGCAGAGGTGCCGTTTGTGGTCAAATACAACAGAACAACCTGCAGTGTTTCCATATATTTGTCCAACCACTGTATCTACATGTAGAGGATGAGTTAGCTGCCTCTACTGATGTTCTACGCAACCCACAGTGGTGTATCTGGTATTCAACCACCACGCGCGATATTTTAAACTCTGTCGCTCGCTGCTCTCGAACTATTGGTCCTACAGGAAAACTGAATGGCACCTTTTTGTAGCAAATTTAATGTAGTTAAATTTTGTAGCGGGATACGTTTCCACTGGAGGCCACGGTTTTTGAGTAATTCAGTCAAAACGTACAAAAGTGACCTCCAAACGCCACTCCACCCACACGCTCATCCCTTACCAGGCACGATTTCAAGTATGTTGTTCGTGGCACTCCCTCTACCACTGTCCAAAATTTTTTGACTATACTAACTATTCCTGTTATGCAACCTTTATTGGTCTCTATTAATTGGGCTGTTACGCCACGAGCATACACCGCTTTTTCGTTAACATTATTAATTTAAACGTGCCCGTGAGAGTAATAAAGGAAAAATTACTTTTGTAGATGTTATGCTGAAGGTAACTAAGTTGACAATTCGATCCAAACTTAGTGCTTACCAGCACAGTAGTTTCGTAGTCAGAAGCCGTAAGGAATACAACGATGTAACTGTTTATTTTATGCTGTTTGGAAAATTTTTGAGTAAGTTTTCTGCTAAGCCGGTGGCTTAATAAATCCAGTGAATGAAGACCCATAAAGATGTGGGAGTGCCATGAACAACGTAACTAGAAATCGTGACCGGTGGGGGCTGAGTGTGGGAGTGGGGATGCGTCTGCAAGTTACTATTGTGCGTTTTTTTTATGAACAAATGGAAAAGCACGGCCTCTGGTGAAAACGTACCACAGTACAGAATTTAACTACATCAGATTTCCTGCATAAGATCCTGCTTATTTTTTTCTGCAAGACCAACAAGCGGGCGAGAGAACATGAAAATCTCACCAGATATAAGATTGCTGGTTGCATAAAACGTAATCGGTAGGGGCAGCTGAATGACCCTGTATACTGATAAGCTTCTTTGAAAGCAATGCAGCAACGAATCCAGGTGACATGCATTCGACAAGATGTTGGTAGGTTTCCGGAGCTGCGTGGCAGCAGATGTCTACGCAAAGCCACGCAATTCCCATAAACAACGGGCCAATGTTTTGCGGGCGAGGATCCGGCGCCCTGTTGCGTGCCACACGTTTCCCATCAGGTACAGATCGGGCTAATTTTATGGCCGAGACATCAACCACTATATAATGATTCCGGTCCTGTAACAAAGACAGTTATCCAGCTTGAAGGAACTGTCGCCGTCGGCGAAGATAGGATTTGAATTTTGAATTTGATTTATTGCTCTTTTGGAGGCCTATTATCTTACATTTTATAACAGGTCATTCATTTTACAGCTTTTCACGTAGATATTCCATATCACAAACAGCAGTTATTGTTTTCACTGGTTACGATGAAAGTAATAATAAGTTAAAAGTGCATTAGAAGTTGAAAGAAAAACACAAAAAAATACTTACAGATTAAGAAGATATGATGATACATGATACGAAAGACTTGGATAGAAAGACCGAGAGAAATGATAGGTTATCTGAGTGAGCCTGATCTGAAAGCCTCGGAACTACTTCGAGCCTTGCAGTCCCATTTTACTAAGTTTAATTTACGGATGAATAATTCTAAACACTATTTTTAAAAAAACGTTGTAACTGTTATGTGCATTGTGGAAATCGCAATGGTCTATGAGTGTAAAGTACGTTATTTCTTCGGGTTGTTAATTGTCCTTCAGTTCCTATATTATGTGTCTTGAATTTTTCCTATTGTGTTTATTCTAACGCAGTTTACTTATTCTAGATGCTGTTGAAGGTTGTCTGCGGTACGTGTTGGTGAAAGTGTTTGCTGGCTGGGTGAGTATGTGTTTCGGTACTGCTGTCTGTGCTGGTGTACGATTTGAAACTGCTGTCTTACGTGCTCCGTGTGTTACAGTGTCAGTCCGCATTCGTCATGTAATATCCTTGAGACATCATCCGAGATTTTATTTATTATCTCCCATACGTCTTTGTCTCTTATTGTCCGTATCATGTCACTGTCGTATTGCGATGGTATGCTGCTCTGTATCGGTGACAGTGAAAAAGTATGTATTCTGGTGATTCATGTTCCCCACATATACCGGGTGATCCAAAAGTCAGTATAAATTTGAAAACATAATAAACCACGGAATAATGTAGATATTGTTGTTGTAGTTGCGGTCTTCAGTCCTGAGACTGGTTTGATGCAGCTCTCCATGCCACTCTATCCTGTGCAAGCCTCTTCATCTCCCAGTACCTACTGCAACCTACATCCTTTTGAATCTGCTTAGTGTATTCATCTCTTGGTCACCCTCTACGATTTTTACCCTCCACGCTGCCCTCCAATACTAAATTGGTGATCCCTTGATGCCTCAGAAAATGTCCTACCAACCGATTCCTTCTTCTCGTCAAGTTGTGCCACAAACTTCTCTTCTCCCCAATCCTATTCAGTACCTCCTCATTAGTTATGTTATCTACCCATCTAATCTTCAGCATTCTTCTGTAGCACCACATTTCGAAAGCTTCTATTCTCTTCTTGTCCAAACTATTTATCGTCCATGTTTCACTTCCATACATGGCTACACTGCATACGAATACTTTCAGGAATGACTTCCTGACACTTAAATCTATACTCGATGTTAACAAATTTCTCTTCTTAAGAAACTCTTTCCTTGCCATTGCCAGTTTACATTTTATATCCTCTCTACTTCGACCATCATCAGTTATTTTGCTCCCCAAATAGGAAAACTCCTTTACTACTCTAAGTGTCTCATTTCCTAATCTAATTCCCTCAGCATTACCCGACTTAATTCGACTACATTCCATTATCCACGTTTTGCTTTTGTTGATGTTCATCTTATATCCTCCTTTCAAGACACTGTCCATTCCATTCAACTGCTCTTCCAAGTCCTTTGCTGTCTCTGAGAGAATTACAATGTCATCGGCGAACCTTAAAGTTTTTATTTCTTCTCCATGGATTTTAATACCTACTCCATATTTGTCTTTTGTTTCCTTTACTGCTTGCTCAATATACAGATTGAATAACATCGGGGAAAGGCTACAACCCGTCTTACTCCCTTCCCAACGACTGCTTCCCTTTCATGTCCCTCGACTCTTATATCTGCCATCTGGTTTCTGTACAAATTGTAAATAGCCTTTCGGTCGCTGTATTTTACCCCTGTCACCTTTAGAATTTGAAAGAGAGTATTCCAGTCAACATTGTCAAAAGCTTTCTCTAAGTCTACAAATGCTAGAAACGTAGGTTTGCCTTTCCTTAATCTTTCTTCTAAGATAAGTCGTAAGGTCAGTATTGCCTCACGTGTTCCAGTATTTCTACGGAATCCAAACTGATCTTCCCCGAGGTCGGCTTCTACTAGTTTTTCCATTCGTCTGTAAAAAAATCGTGTTAGTATTTTGCAGCTGTGACTTATTAGTTCAGTAATTTTCACATCTGTCAACACCTGCTTTCTTTGGGATTGGGATTATTATATTCTTCTTGAAGTCTGAGGGTATTTCGCCTGTCTCATACATCTTGCTCACCAGATGGTAGAGTTTTGTCAGGACTTGCTCTCCCAAGGTTGTCAGCAGTTCTAATGGAATGTTGTCTACTCCGGGGGCCTTGTTCCGACTCAGGTCTTTCAGTGCTCTGTCAAACTCTTCACGCAGTATTGTATCTCCCATTTCATCTTCATCTACATCCTCTTCTATTTCCATAATATTGTCCTCACGTACATCGCCCTTGTACAGACCCTCTATATACTCCTTCCACCTTTCTGCTTTCCCTTCTTTGCTTAGAACTGGGTTTCCATCTGAGCTTATCCGTTTTGCACTTCCTGTCGATCTCATTTTTGAGACGTTAGAGAGGTAAAAATTGGCACACATGATTGGAATGACATGGGGTCTTACTAGAACAAAAAAAAAAAAAAAAAAAAAAAAAACACCCCATATTGCTAGACGCGTGAAAGATCTCTCGCGCGCGTCGTTTGGTGATGATCGTGTGCTCAGCCGCCACTTCCGTCATGCGTGGCCTCCCAGGTCCCCAGATCTAAGTCCGTGCGATTATTGGCTTTGGTGTTACCTGAAGTCGCAAGTGAATCGTGATCGACCGACATCTCTAGGGGTGCTAAAAGACAACATCCGACGCCAATGCCTCGCCACAACTCCGGGCATGCTTTACAGTGCTGTTCACAACATTATTCCTCGACTACAGCTATTGTTGAGGAATGATGGTGGACATATTGAGCATTTCCTGTAAAGAACATCATCTTTGTGTTGTCTTACTTTGTTATGCTAATTATTGCTATTCTGATCAGATGAAGCGCCATCTGCCGGACATTTTTTGAGCGTTTTTATTCTTTTGGTTCTGATAAAGCCCCATGTCATTCCAAGCATGTGTGTCAATTTGTACCTCTCTATCTACACTATTCTGTGATTTATTCAATTTTCAAATTTATACTGACTTTTTGATCACCCGGTACATGTAGCACTCTGACAGCGTCCTACACGGTGTAAGTGCCCAGGGTAAGGGCCGTGGCCTGTTAGAAAGTGAACCATACCCCGGCTAGGATTGACATGTCTCGGCCTCAGACGTTCCTGATATCCGAAAAGAAATGATATACCCTGCGGCCCTTATCGTTTGACTCCCATTCGCTTTGCCAGGCATCCTGCCGCAGTTTAACGAGTTGGCACTTCTCGGTGATGTCCTGTCCAGTAATCTCGATTATCTTATCCTGTCTCCCCCTCCTCAGCCAGTACACTGCGGCCCGAAACCGAAAGGTTATGTCGACAGGGAAGGTTCCACGCACCACGCAGAGTGATTCCACTGACGTGATGTTGAAATCTCCTCACAGCCTGTTGTTACCGTAGAAAATTTTAATTTTTATTCTTGTTTTTGTGACCGTAATAAGAGTCCAGGCTCCATAGGCAGACAGACAGCCGACATTAAGAAATAGTCCACCAGGATGTAGGGACAAGACAAGCGGCGGAGACAGCCAAGTATGGTTTGTTGATCAAATAACTTAGTGTTTGACTTCCTGCCAAGGGAAGCAGTATGAATCAAACTTGCGCAATGCAAGACGCAAACACCAGGTCGGTAATACAGCAGGAGAGAGTGTCAGCCACGTGTGGAAAAGACTCGTGTGGAACCAAACTAAGTTGTGTGCAGCTAGAAACAAAAGTGTCGTGTGGAATCGAAGGCATTCTTGCGCAAGCAGACCAATTAGAAACGAGAGTGTCGTGTGGAACCATAGGCATTCTTGCACAATCCGATCACTTAGAAATGAAAGGGTCGTGTGAAACAAATTAACTCGTGTGCTCCCAAGTACATGAGAAACGAAATAAAAGGCCAGGCAGCGGAATAGCTACGAGGGTCAGTCAAAAAGTAATGCCTCCTTTTTTTTTCTACGTTTAATTGTCAGGAAATTTAAATGCAATTACATAGGTTGAAAACCACAACATTGAGGATCATTTTGTCATTTTTCAATGTAATCTCCGCCCATCTCTACAGTTTTGGTCCATCTTTGAACAAGGGCATGTATCCCAGCACGGTAAAAATCACAGCTCTGCTTCCTAAGCCATTGACGCACGGATGTTTTGACGGCCTCCTCATCTTCAAAATGAATCCCACGATGAGCTTCTTTTAGTGGCCCGAACAGATGGAAGTCTGATGGTGCCAGGTCAGGGCTGTATGGGGGATGAGGCAAAACGTCCCATCCAATTTT
The DNA here is from genome assembly GCF_023897955.1 of Schistocerca gregaria. Lineage (NCBI taxonomy): Eukaryota > Metazoa > Arthropoda > Insecta > Orthoptera > Acrididae > Schistocerca > Schistocerca gregaria. The sequence continues at coordinate 795,711,431 of NC_064921.1, read as the reverse complement.
GACAATCTCGTCAGAGGTGTGACGACTGGTGTGTGGTCTTGGATTGTCATGCAAAAGAAGAACATCTGCCATTGATTTTGTTGGGCGAACTCGCTGAAGACGTGCTTTAAGTTTTTTGAGGGTTGTGACGTATTGAAAAGAATTTATTGTGCATCCCTGCTCCAAAAAATCAACCAGAATCACACCCTCTGTATCCCAGAAAACTGTTGCCATAACTTTCCCTGCCGATCGCACAGTTTTGAATTTTTTCTTCCTCGGCGAGCTTGTGTGACGCCACTCCATTGAGTGCCTCTTTGATTCGGGTTCAAAAAAATGCACCCATGTTTCGTCCCCGGTCACAATTTTTTTCAGAAACTCATCTCCCTCCAAACAGAAGCGCTGCAAGTGTTGGGAGGCTATTGTTTTCCTTGCCTCTTTATTCTGATCGGTTAACATTCTTGGAACCCACCGTGCACAAACTTTTGAGTACCCCAATTGTTTAATAATCGTGATCACACTGCCTTTACTAAGAGAAATAATGCGACACACTTCATCTGCAGTCACCTGACGGTCACCACGAATGATGTCATCAACTTGCTGAATGTTGTGTGGAGTCACTGCACTCACCGGCCTGCCGCTCCGCTTTTCGTCAGTCAACGGTGTTTGCCCTTCAGCTTCCTTACAACGACGAACCCATCGTCTAACAGTGCTGACATCCACTGTCACAACACCATACACCTTCTTCAGTCTTTCATGAATGCGTATGGGCGTTTCACCTTTTGCATTCAAGAATTCAATCACACAACGCTGTCTCAAACGAACATCGATGTCGGCCATCTTACAAACTTCTGCTGTGCTGCCACCTGTTGATACAGAAAGTTACTACTGCAGTGGATTGCAGAAGAAGGTTTGAGGAATGGCGCCAAATTCAAATTTTTCACTTAACTTAATTTTTTTAAGTAGAAAAAAATGGGAGGCATTACTTTTTGACCGACCCTCGTAGAAGCAGAGATTCAGATGCAGATTCAGAGCCAGTGCTGGCAGTTTGGAGATTCCACAGCAAGACGCCAGTGGGGCCGAGTAGGCACGTAACAGCCGATACAGCTGATAAAAACTTCAACTACGAGAAGGTGGTGATAGACTCTGGTGGACACTCAGGAACTGCAGGTCAAGTAGGATTTTTAGAGGTTCATTGGAATAGTGTTGAACAGAGGCTGTCAGTCTTTGTCTCAATTACTTAGAGAGATTTCAGTGCTAACCAAGAACAAGTGATTGCTTTGTACTTGTTTCTTATATGTACCGGCAATTAGCTTTGAAGCAGCAATTCCGAATAAATAGACTGAATCTTACTAAGGGGTTTATCGTCCAACACCTCATATAAGTATATGTGAGAACAAACTTCATAGAAACTTACCAATCTTTTCTGCCTATTACAATCCTGTAACCTATTTTCAGGAAACTTATTTGCTTCAAACCAAGAAGATTCTCTCCCTCTCATCTCCAATATAAAGGCTAACAGTAATTAATAACTAACAGATTGTCGTTAACGCCCCGATTGTTCTACGGAGTTCGCACCTACTTCATTCTGGTATAGTGAGGCTGTGCTGGGACGCGACAAGCCTTACCAGGGCACTTCTCTGCCCTTGCCGCACGATGTTCCTATTCGTCACCAGACGTACTCGGTGGGCCCGCTGGGTGCAAAACAGACCACAGACTCCATTAGCCCACAATGGTAAGTTCTCAGTGTGTGTAATGGTATCTTGAAGGGTGTTGTGTTGAGTCTGACCAGCTTGTACATGATCCTGGCAGCCCTTTCAGTCGTTGTTCTGATGTGTTCGTGAAAGGACGCGATGTAGGTGTTCAGTAATAATGTTCTAGCAGCCCACAGATGTCAGTGTTCTTTCGATTAATTCCCACGGAAGTCTAGGTGAATGTCTGTTGAAGCGTAATGCTGCCCCTACCGTACTGTGTCCCCAGCACGATGCACATTTCCAGCAGCCGTTCACCTGGATGACGACGTATCAGGACACGACCATCGACCAGCTGTAACAAGAAACGCGGTTCTTTCAACGAGGCGACACGTTTCCGTGTCCACTGCAAATTGGCGATGTAAGAGCATCATTTAAGGCAGAACGCTGGGGATTGTCTGCCATGGAGCTCAGTGTTCAAGATGTGCGCTGAACGGTGTACTCCTATGTGCATAGTCCGGGTATGAGCAGCCACAACTCCAATATGTCTGCATGATGGCATATCCATGTAGGTCTGAACCTGTTTTGCATTCATTGGGCTAGGTCACATGCCTCATTGAGGACACCGCGCAATGTTTGACAAATTTGACGAGGGCAATTATTTGTTGAGACGTTCTGTATGCTCAGTATCCCATGTGCCTAACAACATCTAATATTCAGCCAATCTGAAGCTGCCTGCATTAGGCGAAATGTGTCATTGGTAAATAAATAATAAGTGCATCCCTGCGAACAAGGCTGACTGTTTCTCTCTTCATTGTTGTTTATCTTATGTCGCCAATCCATGGTCCATTACGTCCACCCGTAGATCTTTTCTTCTTGCAAGGAATCCAACAGAGAATCTGCGCGTCTGTCTCCAATCATTTCGTCTCGGAGTAATTATGACGCAGTCAGCATGGCAATATATTACGGAAGCAGCAACACGTGGCATATGTCTGTCTTGTTCGTGGCGTTCGTGCTCCAAGTTGTAGACCCTTAATGATAGGACGTCTGGAATACCTCGACTTTTTTATGCATGCTGTGTAGTCCTCACGTGATGGAGTGGTGGAAGCATTGTATGATGTAATTACCACTGCCTGGTTTTATGGATCTGAGGATGGCATTACATACTGCAAAAACTAGTAATCCAGTAATTGTGTTAACATAGCGATATTGACAAATAAATTGGTTTTCAAAAGATCACTACTGTACTAACTTACGAGGGCTGTTCAGTAAAGAATGATTATAATTTTTTATGGTAATAATTTCTCTCGCTAAAATTTAATCTTTTGGCTGTTAGCTTAATGTGCAACAAACACGCCGTAGTAGTTTCGTTGTTGGTACTTCTGGTTCGCGCCTGTGAGAGACAGGTAAGGTCAGACATGTTCAGTATCGCCTACCGCTGCAAAGGAGGTAACACGCGAGGAGCAACATGCGGCTTTGAAGTTCTGCTTTCGTCTCAACAGATCTTCAGTTGAGGCCTATACAATGTTACAGGAGGCCTATGGAGAGTCTGTTCTTCCTTACAGCACAGCTGGAAGGTGGTTTAAAATGTTTAAAGTGACGAGACAATCAATTTCAAAGGAAGGTGGACCCTGTGTTCCACTTACTGCTCTTACAGAAGAAAACATCAACACTGATGCTGTCATTGTGAGATAGAATCGATAAATTACCTTAAGACCGCTTTCTGAAATACTGAAATTTCATTGAGTGCCACCCACACGTTGGTGACAGAAAAATTACACATGGCACGCGTTTGAGCGCGATGGATTCCAAGACTGTTGATTCCCGAAGAAAAGGACATTCGAGTGCAGGTCAGCATGCAGTTAAAATTGATGTTAGAGGAAGATCCGGAGTTTCTCTCAAATGTAATCACTGCTGATGAATCTTGGCTACATCATTTTGATCCTGAGAGCAAACAGCAAAGCTCAGTGTGGAAATCTCCTTCATCACCAGCCCCAAAAAAGCAAAAGTGGTTGCTTCTGCTGGGAAAGTTATGGGCATCTCATTCTTTGACATTCATGGAATGGTTTATCAGCATGTTGTACCTACACATACATCAATAACTGGACAATACTACAGGGATGTCCTGAAAACTAGTCCGTATCAGGTTCAAAAGACCACATTTCTGTGAAGCAGGCTGGATGCTGCATCACAATAATGCGCGGTCGACCCTCATACTCACTATAGTCCGGATTTAGCCCAAAGTGACGGTTTTCTATTCTGTAACATGAAGAAACGCCTTCGTGCAAGACATTATCAATCATCAGAAGCAGTAGTGAAGGCTGCGGAGTCGATTTTGAAGGACCTCTCAAAAAATGGTTTCCAGCATGTATCTGAAGACTGGCAGAAACGCTGGGACAAGTGCATTGCATTAATGGAAGACTACTTTGAGAAGGACCATCAAAATTACGAGTATGAGTAAAGGTATATTGTCAAGAAAAATTATGATTCTTCATTACTGAACAGCCGTCGTACGTTTGTTTCAAAACTGGACAGAAATCTTAATTAACTTTTGATTTCATTATCAGGTATTTTCAACAATTCCTTTGAAAATGAATGTAAACTGAACGACCCAGAAGCAAAGTATTACACTTATTTCGTATCAATGTAACCAAGTTGTAACTGAGAACCTACTGGCGATGGGACCTCTACAGCTTAGAGTAAAGAAGGTTCTGCCGCGGTATTCTACAAACTGCTTTTAGCGCGAAGACCATCTGGATGCAGCTCTCAGCGCTCGGATACCCTGTTCAAGTCTCTTCATCTCACTGCAACCTACCTCCATTTCAGTTTGCTTGCTGATGTCCTTGATGTCTCAGGATCAGTGCTATCAATCGAATCCGTCTTTTAGTCAATTCGCACATGAATTTCTTTTCTCCCTGGTGCCCAAATGCGACTTACGTTGTCGAGTGCCCTGTCAAATTCTTCTCTAGGTCTGCCATCGCATCATCGTCTACCACATCTTCCCTTCCCATAATTTTGCTTTCATGTTTGTTCCCTTTGCGTAGTCCTTGTGTACAAGCCGAGCCTGTAAAATCACAATATTTTCCTCGCTACGTAGTAACTACAGAACAGTGCACTGGCCGCGGTGGTGCTCCTCGATGGCCAGTTCGATCACCAAACGAGACACTAAAGGGCTTCTTCTTTCGGCAGCATGTGAAGAGCCCAGTATATGTGACTCAGGTTAGCAGCCACATTGCTAGAATAGTTGCAGCCGTGGAAATAGTCCAGTAAACTTATAAATCCTTGAGCGCCTAAGACAATCGATTGTGCGTCGCTGTACGCTCAACCGTGATCATGGTGCTCGACATTTTTACGATACTTGTAAGATAAGCAGTTCTGCAGAAAAGGCTGAACACATTGTGATTAAAAAGTGTAGGTGTCTCGTCTGAGGGTTGTTGCAGTCTCTGTGGTTTTGCTACACGTTTTACTGGTTGTATATTATAGGCATTTCCACCTCTGTGAAGGTATTTTCACAGAAGCTAAGGAAACTGAGTTAACAAACCAAACAAATCATAATTACATCATTAGCGTGTAACGAGCCGCTGAAGTCCATGTTGTGGGATTCATTCTCGTTGCTTACTTCGCTTGCCGATGATGGTTTGTTCCATCATTAGTATTATCTAATGATCGATTGAGCGAAGTTCATTAACCGCAGTGGAATGACATTATTTCTTCTGGCGGGAGGTATTACGAAATTAGAGTAACGAAATTATATCAAGGGTTCCGAATAGAACTTCAACTTTCATGAATGCTTTAGTCTTCGACTACACTGCCCGCTTGCGAATTACTGTTCAGTTTTCTTCCGATACGCAACAGTAACAAACTCGTTATCGAGCCCAGAGGTTCTTAATTGCACGTTGTCGCGTCTCGCAGAGGTTGCATTTGTTCTCTTCTCGGCTGAGATACAGCAACAGTGATCTCATACTATGTCCCTTACGCAGGAAACACTCAGAAAATACTCCTGAACAATCTGTGAAATTTTGTCGGTCGTATAAGCTTCCTCCATTTTTTATTTCAAGCAGACATCATATTTTAAAGAGAAAAAAACGCACTTGCAAGATGTCAGTCTCAGTAGTCGATCCTTAGCGAAAATTGGGGCCATAATTGTGATAGTACATAGTTCCGACTTCTGAAAGTACAGTTTTTTAAACGTTGGCGCGCACCGGATGTTCGCCAGTCAACTCCGCTTCACACCAGCCGCCTTATGCTCGAGCGCCAAGTATTGTACAGCGGAATGAGTAACAGGTTCATGCTCATAGTGTTGATGTACAACCAAGCGATAATGCTTCTTCATTGCGTCGAAGTGCCCAGTTTCTAACCTGTCGTTGCAGGCAAAGATCTCTTTGCTTTCAACACTGTCCTATTGCAATTCACAGTTACATTATAAATTCATGAAATAAATGAGAGTGCCATGAAAGAGGAGCATAGTGCTATTTAATTATTAACGTTGTTTTCTCTGAACTGATAAGTAGATATTGTTAAAGGCAAGTACACTTGTAGGAGTTGCGCTATTTTTCGTGTGATTCCCGTGATTTAATTGTAAGTCGAAAATCATTAACTCCATTTCATAATAACTCTTCAGCTGATCCCTTAATTCATTTTCAGATATATACGAAGGGTGAGCAGAACGTAAAGACAATTTTTTCATAAAGAATCTTTATTTATTCATCAATAGTAATGCAACATAATGGTTTTCTTTTTTTGCCAAAAAATCACGAACAAACATTGAGGTGTGACCGGGAGCATTATCATGAAGCCACCTCCACGAGAGTTTTCGCCACACCTCTGGCCGCTATCTTCGTACTGCTGCTTGCAAACGGAGCATAACTTCGTGGTAGTATTTCTTATTGAGCGTACGGCCACAAGGTAGGAACTCAAGACGCACTGTCACACTAATCGAAAAAGCAATGAGAAGTACCTTCACATGTAACCCAACTTCATTTTTTTCGGTCTTGGGTCTTATCGGTCTTGGATCATCAGACAGTTTCGTTTGGGACGATTGGCCCTTGGATTCGACGCCAATACCCGTATATCCATCTTTCGTCACTTGTTGTAGCCTGTTGTAAGCGTTCTGAATTTGTCGACTTCATTTAGCAATTGCTGAGTGATGTCTAAGCCAAATCGTTTTTGGTCGAAGTTTCATGCCCAAAACGTCAGAAAAAATTGATTTGCATGAGCCAAAAGATATGCTGACATCATCAGCACTCTCTCTGATGGTGATTCAGTGGTTTTCCAGAACCAATTTCTTTACTTCTTCTACACTGTCGTCAGTAATTTATGTGCTAGGGAGTCCACAGCGGGCGTCGTTTCCAAAGTCTTCTCGACCTTGTTTGAAACGTTTATACCACTGGTAAACACTTGTCTTACTCGTAGTAGAATCGCCAAAAGCCACAGTCATTTCGAATGCGATGCTGCACTCTATTCCAGCAAAATTTAATGCAAACCCTTTAGCTAATCTTTTTCGAAAGCAAAACTTCGCTGACCACTCGGAAACACGAATAACCTTCTCGATCGAAAACAACAAGCTAAATATTCAAAATAGCTGAAAATGCAAACATACATCAGGAACATCGGAATCAAAACGAGAAAAAAAATTAGCGTATAAGGCCTTTGAATTGCCGTTACTTTTTGATCACCTCTCATATATATAAACATATATGTGCGTCAGGTTGACAGATAAGGTACTCTTCTCGTGTAAAACAACATGCTCCCGAAAAAGATTTGCCGGCCGCGATGGCCGAGCGGTTCTAGGCGCTTCAGTCCGGAACTGCGCTGCTGCTACCGTCGCAGGTTCGAATCCTACGGCGGGCATGGATGTGTGTGATGTCCTTAGGTTAGTTAGGTTTAAGTAGTTCTAGGCACTAGGGAACTGATGACCTCAGATGTTAAGTCCCATAGTGCTCAGAGCCATTTGAACCGAAAAAGATTTCTAAACACGTTCGGCAGATATGACCCATTGCCCCCTTCGCTTCCCTCTGCTTCAATATTCCGCGAGTAGGAGGGGTCTGGTTGTTTATACGATGTACAGTACTTGGTGCTCGGACATTAGGCGGCTGCTGTGTGGCGCAGTGTTGAATGGCAAACGACCTGTACGCACGAAATTTGAAAACCTGTACATTCAAAAGGTCGTAATTGCGTTCTATCACAATTATGGCCAAAATTTTCGCTCGGGATCAACTGCTGAGTCTGACATCTTGCAAGTATGCTTTTTCCTACTTATAATATGTTGCGTCGGTGATGTTTCCCTGTTAGTACTGGCTTACCATCTGACCTCTTCACACTTGGAAGATCCACTTTTCATCTACTTCTACGCCTACGTCGATACTCTGCAAATCACACTGAAGTGCCTGGTAGACGTTTCATCGCACCACTTTCACAATAATTATTTATTATTCCACTCTCGAACAGAGTGCGGGAAACATGAACACGTATATCTTTCCGAGCGAGCCCTGATTTCCCTTATGTTATTGTAATGATCGTTTCTCCCCATGTAGATCGGCGTCAGCAAAATATTTTCGCGTTCGGAGGTGAAAGTTGGTGATTGAAATTCCGTGAGAAGATTCCGCCGCAACAAAAAACGCCATTGTTTTAATTGTGTCCATCGCAAGTCCTGTATCATGTCGGTGACACTCTCTCCCATATTTCGCGATAATACAAAACGTGCTGCTCTTCTGTGAACTTTCTCGATGTACTCCGTTAATCCTATATCGCAAGGATGCCACACCGCGCAGCAGTACTCCAAAAGAGAACGGAAAAAATGGCTCTAGGCACTATGGGACTTAACATCTGAGGTCGTCAGTCCCCTAGACTTAGAACTACTTAAATCTAACTAACCTAAAGACATCACACACATAAATGCCCGAGGGAGGATTCGAACCTGCGACCATAGCAGTAGCGCTGTTCCGGACTGACGCGACTAGAACCGCTCGGCTACAGCGGCCGGCAAAAGAGAACGGACAAGCGTAGTCTAGGCAGTCTCTTTAGTAGATCGGTTACATCTTCTAAGTGTTCTGCCAATAACACGCAGTTCTTGGTTTGCGTCTTCCACATCATTTTCTAAGTGTTCCTTCCAATTTAAGTTGTTCGTAATTGTAATTCCTAGGTATGTAACTGAATTTACGGCCTTTAGATTCGACTGATTTGTCGTGTAACCGAAGTTTAACGAATTCCTTTTAGCACTCATGTGGATGACCTCACACTTTTCGTTTATTGCCAATTTTCGCACCATTCAGATATCTTTTCTAAATCGTTTTGCAATTTGTTTCCACCTTCTGACGATTTTGGTACACGATAAACGACAGCGTCATCTGCAAACAACGTAAGACGGATGCTCAGATTGTCTCCTAAACATTTATATGGGTGAAGAACAGCAAAGGTCCTACAACACTACAACTCTGGGAACGCCAGAAAAAAAAAAAAATGGTTCAAATGGCTCTGTGCACTATGGATGGGACGTAACTTCTCAGGTCATCAGTCCCCTACAACTTAGAACTACTTAAACCTAATTAACCTAAGGACATGACACACATCCATGCCCGAGGCAACATTCGAACCTGCGACCGTAGCGGCCGCGCGGTTCCAGACTGAAGCGCCTAGAACCGCCGGCCACTCCGGCCGGCGAATGAGCGGTTGTACATGAGTGACAAGTACGGGGATGTTGCATCAGCATACTCTGAAGGAACCTAACTGGCGTACGCTCTGGACCAGAAGCCGTCTTTGTATTAAGTGATTTGAGTTACTTCACTACTCCGATGTTATCTACTTCTAAGTTACTGATTTCAGCAGCTGTTCTTGATTAGAATTCTGGAATATTTACTTCGTCTTCTTTTTTCCACCATAAGAAACAATAGCTTTCAGATCCATTGTTATTACAAGTTCTACCGACCAAGAGTACACACAACAATTAGGAACAAGTATCAAAGCTACTGCGTTCTCATTTTTTTCGGAATCAGAAGTATTTCTCTTGTTTCTGTAAATTTAGTGAAAACTGTCGCACAGCGCTACTCAGGCGCACAGCACAAGTGTTACTCATTTGCCTGATGTTGAGGCCGTGTGACTGGTTTCCAACGTCTCCATCGGGTGACCGGAGGACGGGTGTATTGTGAGCGGTAATTGAGTGAGTCCCTTAAAATATGCAGCAGAGTTTGCTTTCACAGAAAGCCTTTCCCTGTATCCCGGAGTGCGTGAAATTCCCAAGTCGCTTCGGGCGAAAGCGCGGCCACTGAGGCTCGTATTTATGGCCGCTAGGGGACGCAGTTTGACGGGCGGGACGAATTCTTGTGTGGAGGCCGTCAGAGCGGGCCTCGCTGGTCAGTAGTTGTGTGTGTGTGTGTGTGTGGCGGGCCTCCCGGGGACCGGCAGACAACAGCGGGCACACACAGTGCCACAGCGCACCTCCCGCGACGCGGAGAGAGTGTGGGAACGGAACCGGGAGGGCCTGTTGTTTGCGCAGAACATGGAAACACTCCGGCAGCAGCAAACATCGGGTCAAGGCCGTTCACGCGAGTGAGCGACGGCCGCTGCACGCTGAGCGGGAACACGACGTTAGTAGTAAGGGGCAGGCAAAGAGCGAACGGGATACTGACGGGGCGATTAAATTGCTCATTCACCTGGTCTTGCCTTCCGTAGCTTGCTCGACCGTTACTTAACCTTCCGTTGCTCGGGCGGATGACACTCGTCATCCATATGACTTTCCCGCTCAATTTTGTCTGACAGGGCTGGATGGAGTGCCTTTCTGTTAACTCTCCGTTTGTTAACTTCAATCACTGTTGGCTTTCAGTTACTAAAGGTACATCGTTTATGAAACATTATTATAGCCTGGAGGGCACTTGTCATCCACGCGAGCTCTGCTGCCACAATCTGAAACAAAGTAAGCCGGTATTACTTTATTGCTTTCCTAGATTTAATCGATCTTTCATGTGCGTAAGAGGATGCTCTTTTTAAGGGAAAGATGGAATAACTAAACGGATGAAATTTAAATCTACCAGTGTTAGAAGCAGAACTTCTAATTTTATTACGCATTTGCCTGGACCCAAAAATCAAGCTCGTATAAAAAAGACAGAAACAGAAATTATGAATTTTTTCATGGATGAAAACATAATAAGCATTATCGCAACATGCACTAGTATATACATCAATTAAGTTCGTGGTAACTTCTCTCGCGAAATGGACGATGAAGAAACAGATGTAGAGATCAGAGCTTTCATTGGTTTATATATATATATATATATATATATATATATATATATATATATATGGATCTTTGAGATGTTCTAGGAAGAGTTTATCAGAATTGTGGGATAACTCAAAGAGAAACGGATTTGAATCATGTTAATCATGCATAAGTGAGAACCGATTCAGGTTTCTGTTGAGGTATCCGAGGTTTGATAATATCCGTGATGGAGGTGTTCGCAGAGAGATTGATAAGTTGACTGCTATCAGAGCTATCAGAGAGGTACTTGAACTATTCACGAAAGTTGCCAAGAATATTTTTCACCTAGTGAATATCCTAATGTTGACGAACAGCTTTTGGCACTTAGAGGAAACTGCCCGTTCAGGCAATATATTCCCGGCAAATCAGCAAAGTATGGGTTAAAAGTGTTTTTCTTTGGTAGATGTAAAAACAGCTTACACTTTGAATTTAGAACCGTAGGTCTGTAAGCAACAAGAGGGACCATGTAATGCCAGTAATTCAGCTGAAGATATTTCTCTCCGAATGGTCAAACTGTTTCAAACGTTAGAATATATTACACTATGTACAAATATTAAATGTATTAGATTTATATTTAATAAAAAATCATAAAACCAATCATAAGAACCGTTAAACGTATACAAATAGATCGCTTGCTTTGTGGATGACACCAGTCATCCGCGCGAGTGACGATGTCACGAATTTTCCCGCGAGTACCGGCGGGTTAAGGAATTAGTTTATCCGTGTTCATGGCCGAGCTTCAAGGCTGATGATTGAGTTACTTGAACAAATACGGCAATCAGACACATTTTCCATACATTTATTTACGCTAAGATGCTTTTGTCGCTTTGACCCATCTTCAGCTGGCGAAATACAATTATATTTTCGTCACTTACTATTTCTTTCTCTATTGCATTTGAAACGCTGCTGATGCCCTTGGAGAATGGCAATTTATTTAGCTACCGTATATTTCAAGTTCTCTATTTTCGTTTATTTAATAAATTCGTGATTAATTAATTAATAAACTTACTTTTGTTCTGTACTTTCTGGCTCCTTTTCCCGCCTTTATGTGCGTAGCACAACCACTTTTAGGTTCTCTGATGCAGCGCAGCATTCGCCATATGGCCAAATAATGCGTCAGATTAGGTTCGATGAGGTGTACTCGTTTCAAAGGATACGTTATGAGGAGGAGATCTTCCAGAATGTAAAACGAGTCAGAAAAAAAAGATAACGTAGTAAATATTTACAAAGAAAAACAAATTTTCTAATGAAGCTTCCTCAGATCCCAAGTGAAATAGTCCTCATAGATGTGGAAAAAGAAAACAAAAAATAAAAAAAAGATCTTGAACGTATTTTGACTTATTTGTATCGGAAGTTTTAACATGGGACCACTGTGGATCAAAATGGTTCAAATGGCTCTGAGCACTATGAGACTCAACAGCTGAGGTCATCAGTCCCCTAGAACTACTTAAACCTAACTAAGCTAAGGACAGCACACACATCCATACCCGAGGCAGGATTCGAACCTGCGACCGTAGCAGTCGCGCGGTTCCGGACTACACGCCTAGAAGCGCTCGGACACCGTTGACCACTGCGGAAACAATCATCAAATTACTCAGGGTATTTCAAGTCTGTCTTTGCAGCCACCAACAATGCGTATTTATTTTACAATGTGCGTGCACACACACACACACACACACACACACACACACACACACACATAACTTGAAAGCAACGAAATGGATCTTGCACAGCTTCTGTTCAAACATTAAACGATTCTTCAACTTTTGTACTTCTGTCTTCCTCAGTTGCGTGTAATTACGGTATATTGATAATTCTTGCTTTTTGGACCGTCTGACGACACCTCAGGGAAACACAATTTACGTGTTATACGCGATTGGCCTTTATTCTCTGTAAGGTATCTTCAGTGGCAGGTTGCGTGGACTATTTTCTACATATCTTCTCCACGCAACTTGCGACTAAAGATGCCTTGCAGAGAATAAATGCGAAGCGCGTATGACACGAAAATTGTGTTTCACTGAGGTTTAGTCAGACGGTCCAAAAACTAAAAATTACCAATATACCGTAAAACTAAATGATTCATAGAGAAACTGTCCAACAACTGAATAAAGTGTTTCTTTTCAGCTTATACACCGCCTAGTCACATTAATGCGACTGTCAGAAGCCTGAATAGCCACCTTTTGCAGAGTGGCTGCTGTGAGACTTGCAGGAAGTCAGTCAGTTAGGTTCTGGAAGGTATCGACACGGATGTGGAGCCATGCCAGTTTCAGTGCTGTGGCCAGCTGCGCTACGTTTCTCGGTTGAGAATCTATGGCGCAAACAGCCCGATCGAGATGGTCCCACAGATTCTCCATTGGGCTCAAATCTTGGGAGTTTCGTGGCCAGCGGATTACGGCACACAGCCTGGTGCTCTTCAAACCGCGCTCGTGCACTACAAGTTGTGTGACACGCAGCATTGTTCTGCTGGTAGATGGCGTCGTGCCAAGGGAAAACAAACTGCATGTAGGGGTGGACGTGGTCGCCAATATTACATGCATATTTGTGTTTATCCACTGTGTGTTTTAGAATGACGAGACCAACCAGGGAATGGTACAAAAACATTCCACTCAATAACGCTCCACCCTCCGGTGTGGATCCTTCCGACGATTGTTGCAGTGTGTTTCCTTTCAGACGTCTCAAGCCGTCCGTACACGCCAACGGCGGTCTGTCGTCTGAAAACGCCGCCTGTCGCCACTCAGTAGACCTCCAGTTGCGACATTGGCATGAAGAATTCCAGCCTTTGTTGCCGATCAAAAGCAGTCAGCAAGGTTGTAAAAAAAAATGGTTCAAGTGGCTCTGAGCACTGTGGACTTAACATCTGAGGTAATCAGTCCCCTAGAACTTTGAAATACTTAAACCTAACTAACCTAGGGACATAACACATATCCATGCCAGAAGCAGGATGCGAACCTGCGACCGTAGCGATCGCGCGGTTCCAGACTGAAGCGCCTAGAACCGCTCGGCCACACCGGCCGGCTATCAAGGTTGCATGTACAAGGCACCTACTGCGGCGGCCCATACAGAGCAACATTTTCTGGACGGTGTTTGAGGAAACACTGTTGTTAGCCTTTGATTCATCTGGGCTGTCAGTTGCTCAACAGTTGCACAGCTGTTCGCCGCTACAGCGGTCATTCACCGATATCATCTGTGGCCTGTGATGCACTATAGTTGCCATTGCGACCGTTTTAGATAGTGCCATTTTGCCATGCATGGTTTTCTTTAACCAAGACGAACAGTTTACAAATTTAGATTTTCAGAAAAGCTTACACCCTTGGCCAGAAAGTCAATGATCATCCGCTTTTGGACGTGAACTAAATCGCTCCCTTTCTACATTACGACAACGACTGCACTCTTTACCGCATTTCTCGACAGGCATTACATACCGTCCACTGTAGTGCTGCCACGTGCCGCCTTTGAATGGTTATTGCACGTTGAAGTCGAACATAGACGGTGGTCGCATTAATGTGACTGGGCCGTGTACCTTCCAGCAGTGTAGATGCGGATGTCTCCCCATTGATTCTAGTCACGGAAGAGTAATTTAACCATTAAGATGAGCAGACGAGCTGTGAATTCCATTTCCACCTAATATCTAAGCAGAGTGCCAGATGACTTTGTTGTATATTGAGAAAGTAGAGCTCGTCAGTAGTGGAAGACTAATTCCATACAAAAATGGAATCTTTATTCCTAATGTTTTAGAACTTCTGACTAATTCAGTGAGATACCCCAGAATATTCACGTTTTGTGGCTCGAATCAACAAATTACAGCAATATAGCGGCGTGGCAGCGTGCCATTGCATCACGTATAAATAACAAGGAAAGGAAACAATTGAGAAAAGGATCTCATTAATATGTTCGCATTTTGTTGTCAAAAGACTGTAATTGAGTTACAAGCCCACGTGGATCCTCAAAGCAATAAATACGAAAGCGAGTCTCCCAAAGTATAATCAGATGAACATGTTCAGATTACACAACGTTTAAACAAGGTCTACTGCAGGATCAGGCACCTTATTTTTTACTGATAAACCTGTGTTCACATGAACAGAATTTCTGTTCTTCCCTCCAGAGCACTTCAGTAATTCCTATTGTATCTAACTTCAATCTACCGAAGTCCCTTTTTGAAGTCTCTTATCTCTCTTTTCGATCATATGATCTAACATTCGATGCTTCAGACCCTAGAAAGAGAGATCTACTTGTTCTGATGACAAAATCCTTTTGAGTAGCCTAGTACCCTTTCGGAGATCCGAATGGCGGACAGTTTACCTCCGGAATATTTTATCCAATAGCATGGCACTAGAAGTAAACAATACAGCTTAGCTACACTCCCTCGGGAGAAACATCTGTAGTATCGCCTTGCTTGCAGCAGTTCGCAGTACCAACATAGCAGTGCCACGCTGGTTAATGTTACGAAGACAGATCAATCACTGGACTGTTGCCCCTGCAGCTGATGGCTCTGGCTCTGAGCACTGTGCGACTTAACTTCTGAGGTCATCAGTCACCTAGAACTTAGAACTAATTAAACCCAACTAACCTAAGGACATCACACACATCCATGCCCGAGGTAGGACTCGAACCTGCGACCGTAGCGGTCGTTCGGTTCCAGACTGTGGCGCACAGAACCGCACGGCCACTCCGGCCGACCTTCAGCTGATGAAAAGGCTGCTACCCCTCTTTAGGAGCCAGTGGTTTCTGACAGGTACCCTTGCTGAAAATATAACAACACAAAGCCAGCCTTGTTTTCTTTATCCGTAGCGTTGTGGAAGGGCGCTACTGAATTTCCACTAATTTTTCGGAACCTACGCTGATTGATTTTGAGAACTTTTTTTTTTTGGGCTTCATAACGTTTGAACCCAGAACATATTACAGCAGTCTGCACTGATAAATACACCAGCATTTGGTCTTGAATTTTACCTAATTTGTCATTACATTACAAATACTTAGCAGAGGAGAAGAAAACTTTAGTTTCAGACAAAGATTGAAGTAAGTCCGTTTGCTTCCACGGCCAATGTAAATTTGAATGAAATCTTTTCGGGCGTCAGGCCAGGTCGTTTTAGTCGCCCCGAACGGAACTGCCGCGAAGACGGTCGAAACGTCGATTTTATAGTTGTTATAATGTTTCATAACATCGCGATCTATACCCAAAAGAATTTTTCAAGAAGACTTATGATTTCCTTTTGCATCTGGGTCAACAGTAGCAAAGAAACTTTCAAATTATTCCAACGAACTGCAGCGATTCTTTCGTCCGTGCCTCGGAGCTTTCGCAAACACTATGGTCGGCGTGCGGGCGCAGACAATTACCCAGCGTATTGCTCCTGAGATCCAATCAGAGACGTTTATTGGCAGACACATATTAATTCTCTTCACTCACTCCCATGTATAATCAAGTCAGTAGGTTGACCAGCAACATACTGACCCCCTAGACAACGTTAATCTTCCCACTTAGTTTCAGGACGAACCGATATCCGACCACTGGACTAGAATATTGCTCTGCTAACAGTTCGTACACCGCCTGGAACTGACTCCTAAGAAGTTACACCGATAATCTCCACAACGGCAAAACAGGAAGACACTTCAAGGTCGATCGTGAAAGAGGCACACTCAAATGATCCACCGAAACGAGTATAATGTAACGACTTGATTGAGAACCTCGCCAAGCCGTTTCGTTCACTAAACACCTCCGGCCAGCTAGCTACTTGGCTGCACAACGTAATTTGGGAACTCGGCCTATTGAGCCTGCAGACCATCTCTAAACAACAACACTCGCCTAGCACAACTATAAATCCACAGTCGCGCACTGGAACGCACTTAACGGAAACTCACAATATTGCATCCTGCAACAAATAACTCTGTTAACTGCGACTTGTGCAGTGCTTTACGAGAACACTAGTGTCCTTCCAGAAGGGCAGCGGGAAGACTGCTCGATTTTGCGAGGTCCAAACCACTCCACGAGGGTACCTGACATTCAGGCCTCTAAGGCGGTCAGAATGAGGAGCACACCGTAGGCGTTTCCATTGGCCGTTTCATGTTGCCGCTTACAGCGCTTCTGTGAGCGCTGCTCCTTGGCCCGACTTCCAGAAGTCTCCCTGCAACGTCTGTTGGACAACAGCGGCCGTCACGGGGAAATTACTCGCTCTGAACTGTAGCTGTACATCTACACTTACTGTGTCTGGGGGAGGGTACTTTCCGTCCCACTTCCACTTTCCCCGTTTTCCTGTTTCCGTCGCGTATAGTTCGCGGGAAGAACGATTGCTGCTAAGCTTCCATGTGGGCTCGAATCTCTATTTTTCTTTTGTTTAATTTCTCCACTACTGTACAATTCCGACCATAGGCCATTTTCAAGTACACTACCTAAAGATATCTGTTTGGTGTATCGCCATAAGAATCTTTGATATCATCACACATTTTGGTGATCACAGAGACGTCAATTATGTTTAGTTAATTCAAAATTGCTTAAGACCATAATTGCACAATAGTACAGGAAATAAACCAAAAATTTATAGTTAGAGACGAGATGGAATCATGTTAAAAAAGTGAAATACGCTTTAATTATTATTGGTGTTCAAGAAAGAATAGGCAGTATCGGTTGCAAAATGGTTTCTCATTTATTTACTTTGTGACGCGTTTCACTCTCATAGGAGCATCATCAGACATCTGTGGGGAAAACAAGTTTCCTCGGGACAAATTTACTACCTAGGAATCAGCTATAAAGCTACATTGTCAGTCAGATTAAGCAACTGGAAAACCACGGCCCGAGTTGTGAAAAGAGCATAACCAAAGACCAACTCGCTACTTAAAATCAATCGAACTTCACTGGTAAGAGTACAAAAGTCCCGCAATCACCAAAAATGGCACATAATCCAATAAAATATATAGGACAAATCCATCGAGTAAAAACACTCGAGGACCACTGGCAAGACAACAGAACGTCCCGGAGCTGGTAGAGGATTAGATGAAACAAAGCATGGCGACGCTCACGTCTGATGGCTCAAGGAAAAGAAAACTTGAAATAAATTATTTTCAGTAGATGATGCTCCAAAGTAAGGCATAAACTTATAAACAATCGTATTATATCATCATTTACGAGTTATGAAAAATCTGTATTTTTGGTATTTGTTTCGCTTATCACTAATCATAATCAGGGAAAGAGAATTTTTCAGTCACAGTACCTGAGTGGATACCTAGATGACGTTGAACTTCACTCTACAGAACTCTAGACCACAGAACCTGATACACAAAGTTTAAACATTCTTGAGAAGATCTAGTATCTCTTAAATCAAACAGTAGAACAAAACGTGTTTATTATTAATTTATTTGTCGCGAGACAAAGAACTACAAGCGCAAAACTAGAAGTGTCACATAATAAAAAGGAAGCTCATTCACAGATCTACCTCTCATTCAATTACTACAATAAACAATAGGTCAGTAGGCAGTTCGGTGGAAGAGAAATGGACATCTCTAAAACGGATACTCAGAGAAGTTCGAAAGAAAGATATAGGGTACAAACAAGGTAACTACATACAACAAAAAAGTTTTGCATCACCTCGGTTCCGAGAGTTCCGGAACCTGTGCAGAGATTGGAATACAGATCAACATAAACATCATTTCCGCCCTTTTTATTGCTCATGAAAACCACACATTGCATGTTGTACCACCATACAGCGAGACCTTCAGAGGTGGTGGTCCAGATTGCTGTACAGAGCGGTACCTCTAATACACTGTAGCACGTCCTCTTGCATTGATACATGCCTGTATTCGTCGTGGCATACCATCCCCAAGTTCATCAAGACACTATTGGTCCACATGGTCCCATTCCTCAACGGCGATACGGCGTAGATTCCTCAGACTGGTTAGTCGGTCACGTCGTCCATAAACAGCCCTTTTCGATCTATCCCAGGCATGTTCAATAGGGTTCATGTCTGAAGAACATGCTCGCCACTCTGTAGCACGTCCTCTTGCATTGATACATGCCTGTATTCGTCGGGGCATACCATCCCCAAGTTCATCAAGACACTATTGGTCCACATGGTCCCATTCCTCAACGGCGATACGGCGTAGATTCCTCAGACTGGTTAGTCGGTCACGTCGTCCATAAACAGCCCTTTTCGATCTATCCCAGGCATGTTCAATAGGGTTCATGTCTGAAGAACATGCTCGCCACTCTAGTCCAGTGATGTCGTTATCCTGGAGGAAGTCATTCACAAGGTGTGCACGATGGGGGCGCGAATTGTCGACCTTGCTGACGAATTCCTCGCCAATGTGCTGCCGATATGGTTGCAGTGTCGGTCGGAGGATGGCATTCATTTATCGTACAGCCGTTAGGGCGCCTTCCATGACTACCAGAGGCGTACCTTGGCCCCACATAATGCCACCCCAAAACATCAGGGAACGTCCACCTTGCTGCACTCTCTGGACAGTGTGTCTAAGGCGTTCAGCCTAACCGGGTTGCCTCCAAACACATCTCCGACAACTGTCTGGTTGAAGCCATGCGCGACACTCATCGGTGAAGAGAACGTGGTGACAATCCTGAGCGGTCCACTCGGCATGTTGTTTGGCCCATCTGTACATCGCTGCATGGTGTTGTGGTTGCAAAGATGGACGTCGGGACGGAAGTTGAGCATCTTGCAGCCTATTTCGCACAGTGTGAGTCGTAAACGATGTCCTGTGGCTGCAAGAATTATCCGACTTGTATCTGTGTAGTCACCAGCGAATAATTTTTTTTGTATTTATACAGTGATCCCCAACAGTACAAACATGTACATGAATGTATAAACACCTGAAGATGGGTCCAAGCCCGAAACCGGTCCTGTGTCGAATAAACAACCTTTTATTGTGACTGGTAGCGGATATTTTTCTACAACCCCAAGACTAGTAATATTAAGAGTGCAATGGGAATTCCACTGTTAAATGCAGATGAGGGAGCGGGTAGGTGGAAAGAATACACTGATAGCCTCTATGAGGTGGAAGACTTGTCTGGTATGATAGAAGAAGTAACAAGCGTCGATATAGAAGAGACAGGTCATCGAGTATTAGCATCAGAATTTAGAAGAGCTTTGCAAGACAAAAAATAAAATAACACAGAATGGATAGCTAACATTACTTCGGAATTTCTATAATCATTGGTCGAAGGGGCAACAAAAGGACAATTCACGTTGAGGTGTGGAATGTTTGAGTCTGGTGACATACCATCTGACTTTTCGAAAAGTATCATCCTCACAATTTCGAAGACTGCAGTAGCTGACAAGTGCGAGAAATATCGCCCAGTAATCTTAAGAGCTTATGCATCCAAGGTGCTAATAATAAGAATATACAGAAGAATGAAAAAGAAAATTGTGGTTCTGTTACATGACGATCAGTATGGAGAAGGTAAAGGCACAAGAGAGGCAATTTTGACGTTGCGGTTGATAGTGGAAGCAAGAGTACGGAAAAATCAAGACACGCTCATAGGATTTGTAGAGATCGGAAAAAAACGTTAGACACTGTCAAATGGTGCAGTATGTTCGAAGTTATGAGGAAAATAGGGGTAAGCCGTAGGGAGAGAGGATAATATACAACATATACAAGAACCAACAAGGAGTAACGAGAGTGGAAGACAAAGAACAAAGTGCTCGGATTAAAAAGTGTGTAAGTCAGGGATGTAGTCTTTCGCTCCTGCTGTCCAATCTGTACATCGAAGAAGTATTGATGGAAATAAAAGATAGGTTCAAGAGTGGAATTAAAATTCAAGGTGAAAGGATATCAATGATAAGATTCAAGTGGTTCAAATGGCTCTGAGCACTATGGGACTCAACTGCTGAGATCATCAGTCCCCAAGAACTTAGAACTACTTGAACCTAACTAACCTAAGGCTTTTCACACACATCCATGCCCGAGGCAGGATTCGAACCTGTGACCGTAGCGGTC
Organism: Schistocerca gregaria; assembly: GCF_023897955.1. Classification (NCBI taxonomy): domain Eukaryota; kingdom Metazoa; phylum Arthropoda; class Insecta; order Orthoptera; family Acrididae; genus Schistocerca; species Schistocerca gregaria. The sequence goes on along the minus strand of NC_064921.1, from coordinate 795,690,578 downwards.
GTGCGGCTGCAGACTGTAGCGCCTAGAACCGCTCGGACACGCCGGCCGGCAGTGATAAGATTCGCTGATGACGTTACTGTTCTGAGTGAAAGTGAAGAAGAATTACAGGATCTGCTGTCAACGTGGGCAAGGCAGCACGCTGAACACTTGTTGGTCTGCAGCAGCCTCAGCGATCCCTTTGACATGGGAAGAATTGTTTGCAAAGGGAGTTCTGATTGCTGAACACAAGCCATATAATTAATATTAGAGTGTAGTCTTTATTTGATTGTGGTACAGTATTCTTTGGACTAGGACAAATAAAATGAAAGCTCGCATGACGCCATTGCACTTCCTGTAGTGCCTTTCCTCGGAACTCTGTTGGACGATGAGCTCTACAGTCTGCCCTGCTGCTCTGCAGTCACTTTCAGGGCTGTCGTTGATGCCCCATCTGTGCAGAGCATCTGTAACTCTTCAGTGGCTTGTTGCAATCACCCAGTATTCCTGGGTAGTTTGGACTCTGTTTCTGGCATAGTGAAATCTTCACAACCGTCACGATGTAGAGCTTTTCTTCGACTTGTATTTCCCTTCCCGTACTTCCTCCAGAAGAAATAACTGAATCCGTAACAGGACACATCGTTCCCACACAAGACTGCGAATCTTCAGACGGGAGCATGGAGCGTTATCCATTGCGTTTATTTATTTAACCTGATCATATTAAAGCCTTTATGTCCAATCTTACGTTGGACCGAGTTTTCACTCGTTCTTTATTTTCTAAATCATAGCTCGCTAAGAAACAACAATAATATTAATATGACTAATACTAATAAGACACTGTTACTACAACCAAAAATGATCTAACTGTATTTCGAGAAGTGTGACTACATAGTACTGACTAAGAACTAATTGAGTGATTATGACTAGTCCTACTACTGCTGCCGCAACTAATAATAATAATAATAACAATAACAATATAATAAAACAATTATGAAGTGAATGTATATAACTGAACTACAAATTTACACAAACTTGAAGCCCTAGAAAGAAAAATCATTCGAAAAATACTTGGACCACTAAAAAATACAGAGGTATGGAAATTGAGAAGCATTGAAGCAGTTTATCGCAACACAGAAAAAAAAATGGTTCAAATGGCTCTGAGCACTATGGAACTTAACATCTGAAGTTATCTGTCCCCTAGAACTTAGAACTACTTAAACCTAACTAACCTAAGAACATCACACACATCCATGCCCTAGGCAGGATGCAGCATAGAAAACATAAATGAAACACCACGAAAGGGGCGACTGCTATTTTTTGGACACTTAGACTGAATGAACAGCAACAAGTTAACCAAACAGATTATTAAATATCATTTGGACAAGAAGTCAACAATAGCCTGGATACAAGAAGTTAGGAAAGATTTGTAAAGAAACAACTTTAGTGAAAAAGATGCAACAGAAAGAAAGAGTTTCAGGAGGAAAGTGTTAAAAATGGATGGATTCCAAGGCAAGAGGGAGGAGAAGACAGGTTCAAAATGGTCCGAGGGGAGAAAAAGGATTCATAGTGAAAAGATGAAAGAATACTGGACGAAAAAGAAAGAACAACAAAGAAGGAAGCACTGAAACTGGTGCATGGTCCTTAGATGACCAAAACGAAGAAAGAAATAATAATAATAATAATAGTGATAACTCCATCATTGCCGGTCCAAAGCCTGGGGCCTCATCTTGCAAGGGATGAATAACGACCTTGGTGTCCACAGAAGACATGACAGACAGGGACAAATAGAGAGAAAAAATTCAGAAAACGGAAATTTCATCAAACACTCAAAGAGAAGAAAGTAGGAAGGAAGTGGACAGAAGACAGGAAGAAGAAACACAGTGACTATATGAGATATTTTTTGGAAGAAAAGAGAAAGTTACAGAAAAAATTCAATAAAAATTGATCTTGTTTTAGCGCTCTCCTTAAGTGGGAATTAATGTTATAATAATAATAATAATAATAATAATAATAACAATGATAATAATAATGATAATAATAGTGATAGTGACAGATGAAAATGTAGTACTATTTCCTGATGTAGCTCTCTGAGGGATAGAAATTTAGATTGTATCAGCCAAGAGCTTTGGGGAAAAGGAAGATCTGTTTGGAAAGAAGGATTAATTGTTTAACGAGTGTGCAGAGGGAAGAAGGTAGACATTGTTGCTGTCTCAGTAGATAGATTATTCACTGTCTTTTTTCAGTTCTCTGATATAATGGCGGAGGTTATCCCACAGTCGGGTTCCAGAGCAGAAAAGGACTTGGAGTAAGCGCTTAAGTGATGGAGTGGGGCAGAAAGGAGTTTGCTCTGATGGGAGTGGATGTTTCCGCTAAGTTGTTCAGGCAAGAGCGTTGAAGCTGAGGAGATATACGAGAGGAGACAGTGTGTCTGGAAATCTCTACGCTTGTTAGCACGTTGTCAGGATGGCTGTGCGTAAGATGGTGAAACTTAAAGGATTCGAACGTCACAGATATATGGAACAGAAGCGATCGTTACCCTTTCCAGGCGCTGTAAGCTTTTTTTGAGAAAGGCCTGGCAGGATAACATCGCTGCAAGGAACGACTGGAAGCACAAGCGTTCGTACAAGTTTCTTTTTCAGGTCAAAAGAGAAAAGCATTTTATATTTTGGTAAGGGATGGAGTGATGATGATGCTTTCTTGCACTTTGCTGCTATGTGCTTGTACTCTAGCACAATAAATGGGAACAAGAAGCTTATTCCATTTTAATGCGTACTGAAAACTGATAAATGCTCATGGATGGACATCCATTTTGTCGATGTGCCTCCTCCTGTTGCTGCTACTGCTGTATTGTAGCGCCCAACATACCGCTACTGCAACTCCATACAATCAAGGAAATCTGTGGCGGTGCGTGAGATGTCTGCTTACTCTGCCTAGACCGTTCCTGCCAGTCACGTTGGTTAAAATCATTGGTTTTGTCCAGTTAGCTGTAAATCCTTAGACCAACACGTCACTGCTAGACGTCTGAACCGTAACTCACACCTTGCGAACGGCACTAGATTTAATGTATCAGGCTCTGCTGTCAAAGGTTTTTGTTGCCGTTAAGGGTGAAAAGTCGTCAAGAGTGATGTATGTATCCTCCTAAGCATCGTAAGTGAACAACTTGCTACGCGTAACGACAGTTTGTGGTAATCAAAACTGATAGTAGTTTTTTTTTCTGCTAGGTGTTGGTGGTACAACATGTCTGTGTGTGAGGTGCGGCGAGTAAACACCTGCTGTTTGTTGTATAGCAGCAGCACAGCAAGTGTCGGCGCGGCGGCAGCGGCGGCAGGGCGCAGGCGCGCAGCGTCACGAGGAGGTGTGCGGCGGTCGGCCAATGGCGTGGGGGAGGGGGCGTGGCCGCCCGCCAGCCCGGCCGCCCACTTTTGATCGCCGCTCATCAATTGTTGCCCCCCTCCCCACCCCCGCCCCCTCGCCCCTTTCCTCCTTTCTCCTCGCCGACGCCCACCGGGTCAGCGGGTCACGACGGCGCCCCACCACGTCATTTCTGACCTGCATCTCATCGAAGCCGGCCGTGCCGCTCTGTATCGGCTGCATACCGCACCGCGGGGCTACTGCAGCGGTGTATGTGTGTGTGTGTGTGTGTGTGTGTGTGTGTGTGTGTGCATATGACACTAACGTTAATGGACGTATCAGCTGCTCCTGACTGATACGTTTTTACAGCTATGGCTGTTGTAACGAACATCTGTCTCCAGACAATCAGTATTGGTCAACCCATCGTCTACTAGATATGTACAAATACGAATATTATATCTAGTTTAAAGAAACATAATTTCATACATCGAAGTGATTTTTTTCTTTTTCTTTTTTTTTTTTTTGAAAGTCTGCAACTATGTCAATAATGGTTTAAATAATAAAATAGTGAACAAACTTTCGAAGTGGTCATTGCCAAATATAGCAAAGGAGCTAGATTTACATTTTAAAGGAATCTGGAAAACAGAAAAAATCCGAGAGGAATGGAAAGTTGTCTGGATACATCCACTTCACAAAAAAAGGTAATAAACTGGATGTAAACAACTAAGGAGGACTCTCTTTACTGCCAGTGGCGTATAAAGTATTTTCCAACACTGGGCAGTCATTTGGGTGAATATCAAAGTAGTTTTAGGAAAGCAAGGTAATGGTCAGAACTAATATTTAACCTCAAGTCAGTAATTCGCAACAGATTACTTAACGTTTTATGGATTTCAAAGAGACTTTTGATTCTGTTGACAGAGAAACTATAGATGAAATAACTCGAAAATTTTGCGTAAAGTTTAAACTGGAAAACCCTAATCCGTTAAACACTTAGAGATACAGTTTGTAAAGTAAAATTTATGGGAGAAATTTCACAGCCTTTCAAAATAAAAACAGACGTACGACAAGCTGACGACCCATCCCATTTCTTTTTAATAGTCTTTTACAGAAAACAGTGAGAATTTGGAACGAAAAACTTATTCGACTCAACATCTCGCAGGAAGAGGAAGCAAAATGATCGAAATCAACCGTCTTGCATTTGCAGATTATTTTACTATACTTACGGAAAATGTGGTATCTGTTATAACATAAATAAATCTGGAAGAAATAGCCAGCAGAACTGGCTTCAGAATTTATGTAGAAAAAATAAAATTTGTGACGAAAGTTGAGGATGCTTCAAAATTCCTGAAAACAGATAGTGGCCAAATAGAGAGAGCGAAATAATTCAAATATCTAGGGGAGACAATCCAAGAAAATGCTTTGAAAAAATCTGCAATAGAGGAAAGGTTGCATAAAATGGGGAGAGCATATGGTATGACGAACGACCTCTGCAATAAAAGGGACTATCTAAAAATGCAAAAATGAGGCATTACAACACAAGAGTGAAGCCAGATTGCCTATAAGTAAGCTATTGCCTGGCATTAAACTGTAATTTAGATAAATTAGGAGTACTAGAAAGGTGAATTATAAGGAAAATATTAGGATCACGAAACACAGAAAAAGGTTGGAAATTATGAAGAAATGCTGAAATATATCAAAATATACAAAATATTTCAGACGTAATGAAAAAAAGAAGACTCATGTTTTTGACATTTATTTCGAATGGTGGACAGTAGATTAACTAAAAATATTTTCAAGCATTTGTTGGGTAAGAAATCCACAGCAAGCTGGGTCAACGAAGTAAAAAAGAGTTTAGAAACAAACAATATAAAAACGGAATATAAAAAACAGTAACGAACCAGCTGCAGCCTGAGACGCATGTACAGCGGATCAAAACATGTTTATTAATTAAGTCGCAAAGGAAGAGTACTTCCCGACAAATCCACGATTCTTTTTAACGTAGTTATAGCATCTGACAAACACCCTTACGTCTATCGTGTGTAGCGGATGCTGCAACTATATTTTAAAAAGCACGATGTCGTTCTTTGGACGCTTTTAAGCTCTGCGGTATGGTCTGCAGAAAAACGGTACTTATCTTTGGACCGTCCTAGATTCAAACACTTTGCTTATTCCCCCTAAACTAGTTTCAGCGACAGCTCACCATCGTCATTATTACTCTTCTTTTTATTCTTGGACACCTGAAATGAAAATTGTTACATAGCAGACAACGTTAATTATTAAACGCTATTGTGATTAGTTTATGGTTTCCTTCAATACTGTTTCTACTTTTACTGGCCGTTTTATGTCACTACTTAGGTTACCTATACTGCTCCACTCACTCATCATGAATGCCTCTTCTTAACGAAATTTATTTTTGATTTTTAACTTTGTTTTTAGTCATGACTACTTCCTCTCTTCTGCCAACTAACTGATCTCAGTAGAGATCAAGCACTTGCACTCTACGTCCTCAATTACTTGGTGAAAGTATCCCAATCCTTCTCTTCCTCTAATGACTTTAGCCTCTGTAGCTCCCTCTAGTACAAAGAAAATTATTCTCTAATGTCTTAAAACATGTCCTATGGTCATTCTACACCACCGCACCCACAGTCCTTGTTTCGCTACCATACGGTGCTGTGCTCGGAACGTACACTCCTACAAATTTCTTCCTCAGATTACGTCCTCTGGTTGATAATCGTAGACTTCTCTTGTCCAGGACTGTTCTCTTGAATTGTGCTAGTTAGTTTCTTATGTCCTTTTTGCTTCTTTCGTCATGTCTTATTTTTCTTCCAAACTCGCAAAATTTCGTGCTCACCAACTATAATGTTATGTTTATTGTTAATCTCACTTCTGCTACTCCTCATTAATTTCGACTTCTTTCGATTTATGCTCAATCCACATTCTGTATCCACTGACTGTTCATTTCATTCAAGAGATTCTGTAATTCTTCTTCACTTTCACAGAGTACAGATATGTCATCAGTGAACATTACCATTGATATCCTTTCGCCCAGAACATTAATCCCACTCTCGAACCTTTGTTGTATTTCCGCCATTGCTTCTTTGATTTATGGTTTGAGCAGATGGGACAAAATACAGCATCCCTGTATTACACCCGTTTTCTTCCGAGCACTTCCTTCTTTATTTTCAATTCTTCAAGTGGTGGTTCAAGTGGCTCTGTGCACTATTCGACTTAACTTCTGAGGTCATCAGTCGCCTAGAACTTAGAACAAATTAAACCTAGCTAACCTAAGGACATCCATGCCCGAGGCAGGATTCGAACCTGCGATCGTAGCGGTCGCACGGTTCCAGACTGTAGCGCTTAGAACCGCACGGCCACTCCGGCCAGCTATTTTCAGTTCTTACTGTTTCCTCTTGGTTCTTGTACAAATTGTGTGTTACCTGTCTTTCCCTAATGTTTACTCTTTTTTTCTCAGAATTTCGAACATCTTAATGGACATTACATGTTCGATACGTTGACTCACGGGTATTGCCCGTATTTTAATTTATATTTACCTCACAGGCTTCTCTGGCAAATACAAGAGACACGACTGCAACATTTCACATTGTCAAACCCTTTTTCTGGGTCGACAAACCCTATGAACGTATCATTTTTCTTAAGTCTTGGACACATTATCGACTGCAACGTCAGGACTGACTCTTTGGTGCATTTACCTTTCCTAAAGCCACACTGATCGTCATCTAATAGATCGTTAATTTTCTTTCCCATTATTGTGTGCACCATTCTTGTAGGCCACTTGGGGGCGATGGCTGTGCGATTGTCCTCGCCCGTACTGCGTTCGGAGTTGTGCTGGTGACATTTTTCCCGAAAGTCCGATGGTACGTCTCCAATCAGACAAGTTCTATACACCAACCTGAATAGTCGTTTGGTGGTCGCTGAAGGATCTCTGTATACCCCTTCGTAATGCTTCAGTCAAATTTAGAGAAAGCTTTTGACAATGTTGACTGGAAAACTATCTTTCAAATTCTGAAGTTGGTAGGGGTAAAATACAGGGAGCGAAAGGCTATTTACAATTTGTACAGAAACAAGATGGCAGGTATAAGAGTCGAGGGACACTAAAGGGAAGCGGTGGTTGGGAAGTGCGTGAGACAGGGTTGTAGCCTACCCGAATTGTTATTCAATCTGTATATTGAGCATGCAGTGAAGAAAACAAAAGAAAAATTCGGAGTAGGTATTAAAATCCATGGAGAACAAATAAAAACTTTGAGGTGACATTTTAATTCTGTCAGAGACAGCAAAGGACTTGGAAGAGCAGTTAAACGGAATGGATAGTGTCTTGAAAGTAGGATATAAGATGAACACCAATAAAAGCAAAACGAGGATATTGGAATATAGTCGAATTAAGTCTGGTGATGCTGAGGGAATTAGATTAGGAAATGAGACACTTAAAGTAGTAAAGGAGTTTTCCTATTTGGGGAGCAAAATAACTGATGATGGTCGAAGTAGAGAGGATATAAAATGTAGACTGGCAATGGCAAGGAAAGAGTTTCTGAAGAAGAGAAATTTGTTAACATCGAGTATAGATTTAAGTGGCAAGAAGTCGTTTCCGAAAGTATTTGTATGGAGCGTAGCTATGTATGGAAGTGAAACATGAGCGATAACTAGTTTGGACAAGAAGAATGCTGAGGATTACATGGGTAGATCAGATAACTAATGAGGAGGTATTGAATAGGATTGGGGAGAAGTCTGTGGCACAACTTGACTAGAAGGGATCGGTTGTCAGGACATGTTCTGAGGCATCAAGGGATCACAAATTTGGTATTGGAGGGCAGCGTGGAGGGTAAAAATCGTAGAGGGAGACCAAGAGATGAATACACTAAACAGATTCAGAAGGATGTAGGTTACAGTAGGTACTGGGAGATGAAAAGGCTTGCACAGGGTAGAGTAGCATGGAGAGCTGCATCACACCAGACTCAGGACTGAAGACCACAACAACAACAACATTTTCGGTCATTCAGTAAGCATGGTGGAAGAATAAATCAACAGCAACGTTCCAGTTAGGCATAACTGCATACGTTTGCCGACTTCGTATTTATTCTATGTCTGTTCTAGATCTATATATTGATCTATTATCTATCTATCCTCCAAGAACCACGAACCTCGCCGTTGGTGAGAACACTTGCGTGTCTCAGCGATGAAAACAGCCGTACCGAGAGTGCAACCACAGCGGGCGGGTACCTTTTGAGAGGCCAGGCAAACGTGTGGTTCCTGAGAGAGGCAGCAGCCTTTTGAGTAGTTGCAGGGGCAACAGTCCGGATGACTGACGGAACTTGCCTTGAGACATCAACCAAAAAGGAGTTGGTATGCTGGTACTGCGAACGACTGAAAGCAAGGGGAAACTGCAGTCGTAATTTTTCTCGAGGGCATGCAGCTCTACTGTATGGTTAAATAATGATGGCATCCTCTTGGATAAAATATTCCGAAGGGAAAATAGTCTCCCATCGGATCTTCGGACAGAGACTACGCAGGAGAATGTCGTTATCAAAAGAAACAAAACTGGCGTTCTACAGGTCGAAACGTGGAGTACCAGATTCCTTAATCGGGTAGGTAAGTTATAGCAAATTTTAAACGCGAAATGGGTAGGTTAAAATATAGTGGGAGTTAGTGAAGATAGGTGGCCGGAGGAACAGGATTGCTAATCGGGAGGATATATGGTTGTTGTTGTTGTTGTTGTTGTCTTCAGTCCTGAGACTGGTTTGATGCAGCTCTCCATGCTACTCTATCCTGTGCAAGCTGCTTCATCTCCCAGTACCTACTGCAACCTACATCCTTCTGAATTTGCTTAGTGTACTCATCTCTCGGTCTCCCTCTACGATTTTTACCCTCCACGCTGCCCTCCAAAGCTAAATTTGTGATCCCTTGATGCCTCAAAACATGTCCTACCAACCGATCCCTTCTTCTAGTCAAGTTGTGCCACAAACTTCTCTTCTCCCCAATCCTATTCAATACCTCCTCATTAGTTACGTGATCTATCCACCTTATCTTCAGTATTCTTCTGTAGCACCACATTTCGAAAGCTTCTATTCTCTTCTTGTCCAAACTAGTTATCGTCCATGTTTCACTTCCATACATGGCTACACTCCAAACAAATACTTTCAGAAACGACTTCCTGATACATAAATCTATATTCGATGTTAACAAATTTCTCTTCTTCAGAAACGCTTTCCTTGCCATTGCCAGTCTACATTTTATATCCTCTCTACTTCGACCATCATCAGTTATTTTACTTCCTAAATAGCAAAACTCCTTTACTACTTGAAGTGTCTCATTTCCTAATCTAATTCCATCAGCATCACCCGATTTAATTTGACTACATTCCATTATCCTCGTTTTGCTTTTGTTAATGTTCATCTTATATCCACCTTTCAAGACACTGTCCATTCCGTTCAACTGCTCTTCCAAGTCCTTTGCCGTCTCTGACAGAATTACAATGTCATCGGCGAACCTCAAAGTTTTTACTTCGTCTCCATGAATTTTAATACCTACTCCAAATTTTTCTTTTGTTTCCTTTACTGCTTGCTCAATATACAGATTGAATAACATCGGGGAGAGGCTACAACCCTGTCTCACTCCTTTCCCAACCACTGCTTCCCTTTCATGCCCCTCGACTCTTATGACTGCCATCTGGTTTCTGTACAAATTATAAATAGCCTTTCGCTCCCTGTATTTTACCCCTGCCACCTTTAGAATTTGAAAAAGAGTATTCCAGTCAACATTGTCAAAAGCTTTCTCTAAGTCTACAAATGCTAGAAACGTAGGTTTGCCTTTTCTTAATCTTTCTTCTAAGATAAGTCGTAAGGTCAGTATTGCCTCACGTGTTCCAACATTTCGACGGAATCCAAACTGATCCTCCCCGAGGTCTGCATCTACTAGTTTTTCCATTCGTCTGTAAAGAATTCACGTTAGTATTTTGCAGCCGTGGCTTATTAAACTGATAGTTCGGTAATTTTCACATCTGTCAGCACCTGCTTTCTTTGGGATTGGAATTATTATATTCTTCTTGAAGTCTGAGGGTATTTCGCCTGTCTCATACATCTTGCTCACCAGCTGGTAGAGTTTTGTCATGACTGGCTCTCCGAAGGCCGTCAGTAGTTCTAATGGAATGTTGTCTACTCCGGGGGCCTTGTTTCGACTCAGGTCTTTCAGTGCTCTGTCAAACTCTTCACACAGTATCGTATCTCCCATTTCGTCTTCATCTACATCCTCTTCTATTTCCATAATATTGTCCTCAAGTACATCGCCCTTGTATAAGCCTTCTATATACTCCTTCCACCTTTCTGCCTTCCCTTCTTTGCTTAGAACTGGGTTGCCATCTGAGCTCTTGATATTCATACACGTGGTTCTCTTCTCTCCAAAGGTCTCTTTAATTTTCCTGTAGGCAGTATCTATCTTACCCCTAGTGAGATAAGCTTCTACATCCTTACATTTGTCCTCTAGCCATCCCTGTTTAGCCATTTTGCACTTCCTGTCGATCTCATTTTTGAGACGTTTGTATTCCTTTTTGCCTGCTTCATTTACTGCATTTTTATATTTTCTCCTTTCATCAATTAAATTCAATATTTCTTCTGTTACCTAAGGATTTCTAGCAGCCCTCGTCTTTTTACCTACTTTATCCTCTGCTGCCTTCGCTACTACATCCCTCAGAGCTACCCATTCTTCTTCTACTGTATTTCTTTCCCCTATTCCTGTCAATTGTTCCCTTATGCTCTCTCTGAAACCCTGTACAACCTCTGGTTCTTTCAGTTTATCCAGGTCCCATCTCCTTAATTTCTCACATTTTTGCAGTTTCTTCAGTTTTAATCTACAGGTCATAACCAATAGATTGTGGTCAGAGTCCACATCTGCCCCTGGAAATGTCTTACAACTTAAAACCTGGTTCCTAAATCTCTGTCTTACCATTATATAATCTATCTGATACCTTTTAGTATCTCCAGGATTCTTCCACGTATACAACCTTCTTTCATGATTCTTAAACCAAGTGTTAGCTATGATTAAGTTGTGCTCTGTGCAAAATTCTACTAGGCGGCTTCCTCTTTCATTTCTTAGCCCCAATCCATATTCACCTACTATGTTTCCTTCTCTCCCTTTTCCTACACTCGAATTCCAGTCACCCATTACTATTAAATTTTCGTCTCCCTTCACTATCTGAATAATTTCTTTTATTTCATCGTACATTTCCTCAATTTCTTCATCATCTGCAGAGCTAGTTGGCATATAAACTTGTACTACTGTAGTAGGTGTGGGCTTCGTATCTATCTTGGCCACAATAATGCGTTCACTATGCTGTTTGTAGTAGCTTACCCGCATTCCTATTTTCCTATTCATTATTAAACCTACTCCTGCATTACCCCTATTTGATTGTGTGTTTATAACCCTGTAGTCACCTGACCAGAAGTCTTGTTCCTCCTGCCACCGAACCTCACTAATTCCCACTATATCCAACTTTAACCTATCCATTTCCCTTTTTAAATTTTCTAACCTACCTGCCCGATTAAGGGATCTGACATTCCACGCTCCGATCCGTAGAATGCCAGTTTTCTTTCTCCTGATAACGACATCCTCCTGAGTAGTCCCCGCCCGGAGATCCGAATGGGGGACTATTTTACCTCCGGAATATTTTACCCAAGAGGATGCCATCATCATTTAATCATACAGTAAAGCTGCATGTCCTCGGGAAAAATTACGGCTGTAGTTTCCCCTTGCTTTCAGCCGTTCGCAGTACCAGCACAGCAAGGCCGTTTTGGTTAATGTTGCAAGGCCAGATCAGTCAATCATCCAGACTGTTGCCCCTGCAACGACTGAAAAGGCTGCTGCCCCTCTTCAGGAACCACATGTTTGTCTGGCCTCTCAACAGATACCCCTCCGTTGTGGTTGCACCTACGGTACGGCCATCTGTATCGCTGAGGCACGCAAGCCTCCCCACCAACGGCAAGGTCCATGGTTCATGGGGGGGGGATATATGGTTATAAATACAAAATCAGATAAGGGTAATGCAGGAGTAGGTTTAATAATGAATTTAAAATATAGGAACACGGGTAAGCTACTATTAACAGCCTTGTGAACGCGTTATTGTAGCACAAAGCCTACGCCCACCACAATATTGAAAGGTTATACACCAATTAGCTCCGAAAATGATGAAGAAATTCAAGAAATCTACGATGAAATAAAAGAAATTATTCAGATAGGTAAGGGAGACGAAAATTTAATAGTCATAGGAGACTCTAATTAGATAGTAGGATACGGAAATCAAGAGAAAATAGTAGGTGAATATGGACTGAGGGAAAGGAATGAAAAAGGAAGCCGTCTGGTAGAATTCTGAACAGAGCTTAATTTAATCATAGCTAACACTTGGTTTGAGAATCATGAAAGAAGATTGTATGCATGGAAGAAACCTGGAGACACCGGAAGGTTTCAGATTGGTTATATAATGGCAAGAAAGAGATTTCGGAACGAGATTTAAAATTGTAAGACGTTTCCATGGGCACATGTGGATTCTGACCACAATCTGTTGATTATGAACTGTAGATCAAAGCTGAAGAAAATGCAAAAAGGTTGGAATTAAGGAGATGGGACCTGGATAAACTGAAATAAATGCAGGTTGCAAGGAGTTTCAGAGAGAGCTTTATGGAACGATCGACAAGAAAAGGGGAAAGGAATAAAGTAGAAGAAGAATGGGTAATTTGAGAGATGAAGTAATGAAGGCATCACAAGATTAGACAAGGGCTAGTAGAAATCCATGTATAATAGAAGAGATGTTGAATTTAACTGATGAAAGGAGAAAATATAACAGTGCATAAATGAAGCAGGCAGAAGGGAATACAAATCTCTAAAAAATGAGATCGACAGGAAGTGTAGAATGGTTAAGCACGCATGACCAGAGGACAAATGTAATGATGTAAAAGCGTATATCACTAGGGGGAGCGATAGATGCTGCCTACAGGAAAATTAAAGTGACCTTTGGAAAAAAGAGAACCACCAGTTTGAATATGAAGAGCCCAGATGGAGAACCAGTCAAAGCAAGGAAAGGAAAGCAGAATGGTGGAAGTAGTATGTAGATATGTAGAGGGTCTATACAAGGAAGATGTACTTGAGGACAAAATTATGGAAATGGAAGAGTACATAGTTGAAGATGAGGTGAGAGATACGACACTTCCAAAATGCTACTCCAGGCGGATGTAAAATGAATGTGCAAAAAGGAAAAAAAAAATGGTTCAAATGGCTCTGAGCACTATGGGAGTTAACTTCTGAGGTCATCAGTCCCCTAGAACTTAGAACTACTTAAACCTGACTAACCTAAGGACATCACAAACATCCATGCCCGAGGCAGGATTCGAACCTGCGACTGTAGGGGTCGCGTGGTTCCAGACTGTAGCGCCTAGAACCGCACAACCACCCCGGCCGGCGCACAAAGGAAAATACTGAAATCAAAAATGAAGATTTAGCCCTGTCTGACTACCCCCTGAAGTGGATCTTAGGATCTCTTATTGGTGATAGTCTCTCCTCCTTCTTGCTCTTTAACATATAAATTACAACGTAAACATAAGTGAATAATTAAGGGACTAGTAACCACAAATGATAAATTCTGTTTCTGCTTATACATTTATTGCGTATTAAAACACCTTTATATACTTTTTACTGAGGAAGTGCTCTCAATCACTGAACGCTACATACTCAACGACGACTCCCTACCCGGAGCCGAAGTCCAGAATCGTATAAGTCGCAACAGTACAGTGCCTAACCGATCTAACCACAAAATCTCCTGAGAGCAAAGACAGAAAGTCCGTCTGTACCAACGAAAGCTGATAACGACCGTCCAACATGGTGGTCAAAACAGAAGACCTCTTCTCTCCTCCACTGGCTTCCCAGCAAAACTCGGCTCCCCTCCCTCGTAGCGGCAGAAGGCGAATCATATTCTCGAAACCACGGAATATTCTCGTTCTCTACAGATTCTTTCGAACGCCGACCAACGATATTTAGTCTTTTGTCGTCCAGCGTGGGAAGTTTGTGAGGAAATATCCGATACTCATACAATGGGATGCTTGTCAGAGTACAAATCCTCGGAAATAACATAACCTGCGTAATTTCTGAGGTAAAGCTTCCTCGTTCCTCTCTGCTGCGTCGAAGATTTTCAGTGTTAAGCAGGACCAACACACCTGTGCGGGCTTTTCGACCCAGGGCTTGAGTTACACCTGCCGTTTCATTTCCACTGCCGTTCCAACCTCTACTAGAATAGGCAATAATTCATTACGCCGTTTTGCTCTCCATCAATTTTCATGCAATAAGCGTTAACAACTATTTAAAAGGTGTGCACGACAATGTCAGTCTTCTTTAAAGCCGGCCGCGGTGGTCTCGCGGTTCTAGGCGCGCAGTCCGGAACCGTGCGACTGCTACGGTCGCAGGTTCGAATCCTGTCTCGGGCATGGATGTGTGTGATGTCCTTAGGTTAGTTAGGTTTAAGTAGTTCTAAGTTCTAGGGGACTGATGACCACAGCAGTTGAGTCCCATAGTGCTCAGAGCCATTTGAACCATTTGAACCATCTTCTTTAAATAGCCATATATACGATGCACAACCTACCAAATGATACCTAATTCCGGTAGTAAATCATGGCAAAGTATGTAGATGAGTGCTTCTAAGGTGCGAAATTATAGCCACCTTACATTCTGTGTGAGAAAGTTGACAGAAAACTGGAAGACCAAGTCGAAACAAGGCCCTGGGAGGAGACAACATTCCGTTAGAACTACTGATAGCCTTGGGAGAGCCAGCAGTGACAAAACTCTTCCAGCTGGTGCGCATGGTTTATCGGACAGGCGAGACTTCAAGAAGAATATAATAATACCAATTTCGAAGAAAGCAGGTGCTGACAGGTGTGAATATTATCGAACAATGTTTAATAAGTCAGGGTTGCAAAATACTAAAACGAATTCCTCACAGATGAATGGAAAAACTTTTGGACGCCGACTTCGGGGAAGATCACTTTGGATTGTGCAGAATTGTAGAAACACGTGAGGCAATACTGACCCTGCGACTTCTCGCGGAAGATGGGTTAAGGAAAGGAAAACCTACGTTTATAGCAGTTGTAGACTTAGAGAAAGCTTTAACACTGTTGACTGGAGTACTCTCTTTCAAATTATGAAGATGGAAGGGGCAAAATATAAGGAGCGAAAGGCTATTTACGATATGTACAGAAACCAGATGGCACTTATAATAGTCGAGGGCTACGAAAGGGAAGCAGTGGTTGAGAAGGTAGTGAGACAGAGTTACAGCCCATCCCCCATATTGTTTAATCTGTATATTGAGCAAAAAATAAATGAAAGAAAACAAAACTTTGCAGTAGGAATCCAAGGAAAAGAAATTAACACTTTGAGTTTTGCGGATGACTGTAAGTCTGTCAGAGACAGCAAAGGCCTTGAAGAATTAGTATTTGGGCAGCAAAATAACTCATGATGGTCGAAGTAGGGATAACATAAAATGCAGACTTGTAATTGCAAGAAAAGACGAATTTGTTAATATAGAGTATAGATTTAAGTGTCAGGAAGTCTTTACTGAAAGTATTTGTCTGGAGTGTAGCCATGTATGGAAGTGAAACATGGACGATAAACAGTTTAAACAAGTAGAAATATGATGCTACAGAAGAATGCTGAAGATTAAGTGGGTAGATAACGTAACTAACGAGGAAGTACTGAATAGAATTGGGGAGAAAGTAAAGTTAGGCACAACGTAACTAGAAGAAGAGATCGGTTGGTAGGTCACGTTCGGGGCATCAAGGGATTTCGAGTTTAGTACTGGAGGAAAGTGTGGGGGTAAAAATTGTATAGTGAGAGCAAGGGACCAATACAATAAGCAGATTCAGAAGGGTGTAGGTTCCAGTAGTTACTCGGAGATGAAGAGGTTAGTACAGGATAGAGTAGCATGGAGAGCTGCACCAAACAATTTTTGGGACTGAAGATCACAACAGCATCTTCTGTCTGTGCTACCCATACTTTCCCCACACTTAATTATAGTGTATTCATTCTGTAATACTATGCTTATTTCCCATTCCTACAATCTCAGAAATGCAGAGTGAGTGAATTCGTAAGTATATTGAGTTTCATAGTGTCTGGTGAGGTAAACTGCTTGTTTGCTACCGTGTAGTTTAGTCAAGTTCAGTGTCACCTGAGAGAGCAGCAATGAGGTTTCATTCTCCTCTGACCGAAGTGCTGCTATTGTGCTGAAGTTGACTGGGCGCGGTAAGGATGTTCTCTGACAACTTCTGATACCCGTGTGTGGACCCCAGTTTGGTGCTGGCCACTCGATTCTGGGAATTTGATGAGTGAGGCCGCTTTCAGCAGCTGGTTTGTAGTAACTGAATTCGTGTAAGTTTCAGTCTAGCTGAAGTCTCAACTGATTTTTCTTGCAGTCCCAGGCTTTAATAATCACGCACAGTATATTATGCGGAACAGGGAACGATAGTATTTGTAACAGCTGAATTTTATGAATAGTGGCTCTCTTTACTCAGAATTTAGAACTGATGGACCGTAGTGTCGGGACTATGCCTGACTGCAATTATTTTTGTGTTTACAAAGGTTCAAGAATAAGTTACTTATTAGTGTAGTTCTGTTCGTGAAATAAACAACTTTCCGGAATTATATATATATTTGGTTTGTCGTTGTGTAGCTTGCATTACGTATCTCTGATATAATCAGAGTTAGCATTATCCGTTTTCGTATAAGTAACTGAATCTTAGTTGTCGATCCTAGTTACATTTCGGATTGTAGCTTTCATTGAATTCCACGGACGAATTTTCTACAGTTCATTAGGCATGTGGAATAAAACTCTACCGTCTCAAGGTGTGTTGTAGTGCATACTATACTCTTTTACTTTCGTTTCTTCCTTCTGCGACATGTTAGAGAGGATGTCAAGAGTGTATGTGTTTTCCTTAATACTCTATTCCCGTTCCTTACGCATATTCAATGAGTTGCGAGCCCTTCAGGCGAGAAATTTAAGTAATTTTTTCGTTACTTAACATTCCAAACCAGGCACCAGCAGTTTTTATGTTTCATGTAAATATGCTAGATTTACTTGTAATCTGATTACGTAAAATAAATCTTCAATCCAGCTTTCAATTTCACTGTTAATGTATTATCCCACACATCTTAATCTCTGTTTTGTAAGATACATCCTATAGCGTTTGCCCCTTGTCGAATAAGTGCAGGGCTATTTATTTACTCCTTATTTAAGTTTCATTTTTATGAACTACATTGCCTATATACAGTTCGAGTGCCTGACTGAAAACACAATGCACAGTCTCGTTTGGTGCGGGAGGCTTATCCTCCGTGTGCTAAATTAAAATCATTTATTGCCGAATCATTTAACTTATTATTATTTTAAAAGACTGGTCAGTCGATAATGCAATTAATCTTATACGTGACGACGATCAGCTGTTAGTGAGGACCCAACTAGTTGCTAAGAGAGATAAAATCTAATTATACATATAACAGGTAGCATTATCATAATTGTAACAGATACCGTTCACCACTTCCCTGATTGATTTTAGGAATCCAGAAGGAATGTTATCCACCCTTCTGCCTTATTTGATCTCAGATCTTCAAAATCTCTATTTTACTCTGATTCTGAAACGGAATCAGGTGTGTCTTACATATCGACGCGACATGGAGTTAATGTGCATACTACTCGTCTTGTAGACACGTTTTATGTACGTTACGCGCAGAGTATCGGGTAGGGACCATATTGTATTTTATATTTACTGAAAAGATTCGAGTTTTAAATTCTGTGTTTGTAATTCGATAAGTAAATAACGACTACTTCTGATAGTAAAAGTCTGAATTGTTCTTGTCTTTATCAGCAGTTGTTATAAAGTAAAATACCACGCAAGAGCAATCGGTTCCTCCTCCTGCAGGGCAAGTTAACTGGGGTTAAGGGGAACCTCTACCTTTTTCTGGGCGCAAACTACACTGCGCCCAGTCTGCAGGACACCTTGGGTACGGACCTGAGAATCTGTCGGAGACGGAGTCAGGGGCCGCCAGGGGACGGGTGGGGGGCAGGTGTCGCCCTTGTAGAACAGGGGGTGGGTGCGTGTCGCGGGTGGCGCATCCCCGCCGTCACCTGTTTTTTACTGCCAAACAGAGGCGCCGCGGCGAATTCCTGTCACGGCGGGAATTCCTGGGCGACCTTAACACAGCTATTACCTGGGGACCCTAGTCCCCGTCGGTCGTCAGAGACTTGTAAAACGGTGAGCTGGAAATAAAATGCTTGTCTCTCTCACTTCCGAGGTCCCTCGATGTTTGTGGCCAACTCGAATCCTGCGATAGCTGCAGGTATCGAACTTGGGAATAATTTCCACGTTTCATTCGCTTCTTTGTTCGTCGTTCTCACGCTGCTATAGCAATGCCAAAGACAGGGTTCAAAAATGGTTCAAATGGCTCTGAGCACTATGGGACTTAACTGCTGTGGTCATCAGTCCCCTAGAACTTAGAACTACTTAAGCCTAACTAACCTAAGGACATCACACACATCCATGCCCGCGGCAGGATTCGAACCTGCGACCGTAGCAGTCATGCGCCAAAGACAGGGAACGCAGACGAAGAATGCGACTATACGAGGTACAATTAGGGTGCAATTAATTTGAGGTGAGGTAATCATGAAGGTAGTCGAACACTGCACATCTTTGAAGATTGTTTTGCGTTTCTGTTACTAGTTTGATGCGGCCCTCCGCGATATTACATCCTGTGCCGTCTCTTCTTTACCCTCTAGTACTTACATCCAAGCGTTCTCAATTATTTGTGGTAAATACGGCAATTTCTGGTTTCACCCACAATTTTTGCTCTCTGTGACTTCCTCTAACACCACGTAAATTATTTTTTTACTTCTTTACACATGCCCCACTACCCTCTCCCTTCTTCTAACGTTTTAAATATATTCCACTCCTCGTGATTATTCTCAGAACTTCCAAATTTCTCCTGTTTATTACTCGACTTCAGGGTCCTTCCGTAACACTCTGCTTCCCGTACTTCGATTCCGTTCTAACGCGCTTTTCCCACAGTCCATGGATCAGATCCACACTAAGCTATACCCGGATATACAGTTCCAGAAATTTCTCTCTGAAATTAAGGCCATTGATCGGTGCAAGTAAGCTTGGTTCACTCAGGAATGCCCATTTTGCGTGTACTAGTCTGTTCCTGTGGTTCTGTACCTATGGTCTCGGGGTAGCGCCTCTAATTAGGAATCAAAATATCCTCGGTCCCAGGTTCGAAACGCGCCACCGCTTAAATTTCAATTAATAATCAACGTTGGCGGCCGAAGACTTCCGGCATAAGAACTCACACTCATTCAGCCAACGGCCTTGTCAAAGAGGGCAGAGGAGCGGACAGAGATTGAGGGCACTCTCTTGCCCTTGGTGTGGGAAGCTGCCCCTAAAGGCGGAAGAATCCGCAATGATCAGAGGCATGAGGATTCAGAAGGCAATGGAAACCACTGCACTAAAGACACACAACGTCCATCCACAGGACATGTGCCCTGTAATTGAAAAAGTGTCCTGATGATCTCTCCATTAGCAAAAGATCTCGGAATAGTCCCCCATTCCGATCTCCGGGAGGGAGCTGCCAAAGGGGGGGGGGGGGGGGGGGAATGAGAAAAAGATTGAATAACCAACGAAAGGATAACGTTCTGCGAGTCGGGGCTTGGAATGGTAGAAGCTTGAATGTGGTAGGGGAGGTAGAATATCAAAAAGGAAAATGCCAAACCTCAATCTAGATGTAGTAGTGTTCAGTGCAGTGAAATGGAAAGAAGACAAGGATTTCTGGTCATATGAGTATCAATAGCAGCAGAAAATGGTATAAGAGTAGTAGTATTCGATATAATAGCAAGGCAGGACAAAGAGTCTTCTACAGTGAACAGTTCAGCGATACAGTTATTCTTGTCAGAATCGACAGCAAAAAAACCCGACACTAATAGTTCAGGTATATATACCGACGTCGCAAGCTGAGGATGAAGAGATAGAGAAAGTATATGAGGATATTAAAAGCGAGTACAGTACGTAAAGGGAGCCGAAAATCTAATAGTCATGGGAGAATGGAATGCAGTTGCAGGGGAAGGACTGGAAGAAAAGATTACAGGAGAATATGGGCTTGGTACAAGGAATGAAAGGGAAGAAAGGCTTAAGTGAGTTCTGTAATACATTTCAGTTACTAATAGCGAATACTGTGTTCAGTAATCACAAGAGGAGGCAGTATACTCGGAGAAGACCGAGTGATACGGGGAGATTTCAGTTAGATTACATAATTGTCAGACGGACATTCAGAAACCAGATGGCGTGCCCAGTAGGGGAGACTCAGATCACAATGTGGTAGTGATGATGAGTAGGCTGAAGTTCAAGAGATTAGTCAGGAAGAATCAGTACGCAAAGAAGTCGAATACAGAAGTACTACAGGATGACGAGACACGATTGAATTTCTCTAAGGCTTTAGATACAGCATTAAGGAATAGCTCAGTAGGCAGTACAGTTGAAGAGGAATGGACATGTCTAAAAAGGGCAGTCACAGAATTTGGAAAGAAAAAGATAGGTATCAAAATGGGAACTGCGAAGAAACCATGGGTAACACAAGAAATAATTCATGTAATTGAAGAAAGAAGGAAGTACAAAAATGTTCAGGAGAATTCGGGAATACAGAAATCCAAGTTGCTGAGGAATGAAATAGATAGTTAGTGCAAGGAAGCTAAGACGAAATGGCTGCATGAAAAATGTGAAGAAGTCGAAAAAGAAGTGATAGTCGGTAGGACTGGCTCAGCATGCAGCAAAGTCAGAACAACCTTGGGTGACATTAAAAGCAAAGGTGGCAACATTAAGTGTGCAATGGAACTTCCACTGTTAAATGAAGAAGAGAGAGCGGATAGGTGGAAAGAGTACATTGAAGGCCCCTGCGAGGGTGAAGACTTGTCTGATGTGATAGGTGAAGAAACAAGAGTCGATTTGGAAGAGATAGGGATCCACTATTAGAATCAGAATTTCAGAGAGCTCTGGAGGGCTTAAGATTAAGTACGGCATTAGCGATAGGTCAGAATTTTTAAAATCATTCGGGAAGTGGCAAAAACTACTATTCACCTTGGTGTGTAGAATGTTTATGAAAACTGCAAGAGCTGACAAGTGCGAAAATTATCACACAGTCAGCTTAACAGCTCACGCATCCAACTTGCTGACATGAATTATGTACAGAAGAATGGTGAACAAAACTGAGGGTGTGCTAGATGACTATCAGTTTGGCTTTAGAAAGGGTAAAGGCAACAGAGAAGGAATACTGACGTTGCGGTTGATAATGGAAGCAAGACGAAGAAAAATCAAGACACGTTCATAATACTTGTCAACTAGGAAAAGGTGTTCGACAATGTAAAAAGGTGCACGATGTTCGAAATTCTGAGAAAAATTGGGGTAATATACAATATGTGCAAGGGCCAAGAGTAAATAAGAAGACTGGAAGACCAAGAAAAAAAATCTCTTGGATCAAAAAGGGTGTAAGACAGGGATGTAGTCTTTTGCACTCACTTTTCAATCTGTACATCGAAGAAGCAATGGTAGAAATAAAAGACAGCTTCAGGAAAAGAATTAAAATTCAAGGTAAAAGGATATCAGTGATACGATTCGCTGAAGATATTGTTATCCTGAGTGAAAGTGAAGAAGAATTACATGATCTGAATGGAATGAACAGGCTAATGAGCACTGAATATGGATTGAGAGTAAATCGAAGAAAGACGAAAGTAATGAGAAGTAGCAGAAATGAGAACAGCGAGAAACTTAGCATCAGGATTGATGGTCACAAAGTAGATGAAGTTAAGGAATTCTACTTCCTAGGCAGCAAAGTAACCAATGACGGACCGAGCAAGGGGGACATCAAAAACAGACAAGAAATGGCAAAAATGGCTTTCCTGGCCAAGAGAAGTCTACTAGTACCAAACAAAGGCCTTAATCTGAGGAAGAAATTTCCGAGAATGTGCGTCTGAAGCACAGCATTGTATGGTAGTGAAATATGGACTGTGGGTAAAACGGAATAGAAGAGAATCGAAGCTTTTGAGGTAGGTTGCTACAGACGAATGTTGAAAATTAGGTAGTCTCATAAGGAATGAGATAAGGAATGAGGTGGTTCTGCGTACAATCGGAGAGGAAAGGCATATGTGGAAAACACTGAGAAAGGACAGGATGATAGGACATCTGTTAAGATACTAGAGGGAGCTGTAGAGGCCAAAAACTGTAGAGGAAGACATAGATTTGAATCATCTAACAAATAATTGAGGACATAGGTTGCAAGTGCTGCCCTGAGATGGAGAGGTTGACACAGGAGAGGAATTCGTGGCGAGCCGTATCAAACGAGTCTGAACAAACGCTGACGAGCAGCGCCTGTTCGTAATGTCCCCTTTACTTCGTCCTTGGTATACTTTTTTGCTTTCAAGGAGCCACAGTTCCTTCACATTATGAACTATTAGGTCCACTGTTTTCACTGATAATCTCATTCCTGGTATCCGTCAGTACCTTAGTCTCTGTTTTGTTTATTATCAATCCGTATACTGTTCGCTGTAGACTTACTCATTCCATTCAACAGGTTCTGTCATTTCTCCTCATTTCGACGGAGATTAGAAGTGTCATCAATGAGTGTTACTGTTGGTATCCATTCACCTTAAAATTTAATCCTAATTTTGAATCTTTCTCTTATTTGCTTCAATGATTCTTTAACATCGATGTTGAACTGTGGAGGATGGAAAATTCGTCCCTGCCTTTTCAGTTCGAACAGTACTTGCCTATCCCTTTCTGATAGTTCCCTCTCGGTTGATGTATGTACCGTGTTCGATCCATCCTTCCTACAGCTTATAATTATTTTCGCAGGAACTGAAACATCACGCATCACTTTTCATTGTTGAACTGTTAAGTTGTAACATTTATCTCTGAGTCTGCTTCGAGACCTGAGATCTTTGTCAGCGCTGATTACCAGCTTGGAAGAACCCTTAACATTAAGTTCTGACAATCCTTTCCGTATTATGGATATCACGCTGAGCTTTCATTTCGTTAAGTCAGTGTAATATGTACATAAATGCCACCAAATATCACTGACGTTATTTGGTTGGTAGTGTCCAGCCTCTGTAGCAAAAGTAATAAGAAGTAATGTGGAGGTCGCCGTGGAGCATTCTGTTAACAGGTAGCCGCCAGAGTGAAACCAAGGGGGTCTCAACAGCAGACAAGCAAGAGGACTGCGAAGCCAGGATAGCTGAGCGCAGCAGTATGCTGCACCACGAAACGGTAACCGTGTAACAAGCGGGGCGATGTCACCACACCAGGGAAAGTCTCTTCTTACGACTGACAAGACTCGGTGCTGGGTTTTAGTGAAACATGTGCACGGGAGAGTCATATGTTGTTGTTGTTGTTGTGGTCTTCAGTCCTGAGACTGGTTTGATGCAGCTCTCCATGCTACTCTATCCTATGCAAGCTTCTTTATCTCCCGGTACGTACTGCAGTCTACATCCTTCTGAATCTGCTTAGTGTATTCATGTCTTGGTCTCCCTCTACGATTTTTACCTTCCACGCTGCCCTCCGGTACCAAATTGGTGATCTCTTGATGCCTCAGAACAAGTCAAGTTGTGCCACAAACTCCTCTTCTCCCCAATTCTATTCAGTATCTCCTCATTACTTATGTGATCTACCCATTTAATCTTCAGCATTCTTCTGTAGCACAACATTTCGAAAGCTTCTATTCTCTTCTTGTCTAAACGATTTATCGTCCATGTTTCACTTCCACACGTGGCTACACTCCATACAAATACTTCCTGACACGTAAATCAACACATTTCTCTTCTTCAGAAACGCTTTCCTAGCCATTGCCAGTCTTTATTTTATATCCTCTCTACTTCGACTATCATCAGTTATTTTGCTCCCCAAATAGCAAAACACCTTTACTACTTTAAGTGTCTCATTTGAGGCATATAAGAGGCATACCAGTAAGTCTGAATTTCGTTGTCGAAAACCAGCAGCGACACGACGTCGACAGGGCTACGCCAGACAGCGAAACGACTGGGCATCTCCAGCAGTAGCCATGGGTTCTAGACTGCCTGCAGCATTTTCTCCTTCACGGTACCTGATGCCACAGCCCCAGCGAACTGCCATCCGCGCCTGCTGCCGCCGAATCTGAATTCCTGGTGGGTCTTGCCACCACACCGCCAACCGCCATCCAACTCCTGCCGGAGGATGTCAGTGAGTCGTGCGCCGCACTCAACCGTCTTTTCGCGTGCAGTGATACGAGAAAAGATAGGGGCTGAAGTCAGTGGGAATGGCCTCTGAAGGTTGCTGGTGTACCGCAGCCGTGCTGTCAGCTACGCTGGGTGCCAGCTCAGCAGCCAGGGCGGAAGCAACCACCCGTACGTCAGCACTGGCCAGGGACAACAGAGAGAGGTGTGGTCTCCTGAAGACTGATTCTTAAGTGTCAACAGTGGCTCCAGTGGGGACACCACCACCACTCACCCCACATCCTTCAATAGCCTTTACCCTCAGCAGCCCATACAAATTATGTTCACGAGACAGATCTATAAAACGCCTTGGTGTATTACACTACTGCTTAGTGTAAGAATACTTGTGCTGATACTTAACACACTTGACACACCTGTTATAATAATTTAAAGTACTGACTCGTTCCATGACCAAGGAGACATGATCCACAATTTGGGCCTGCGGAACACGACATATAAAATATTAAAAAAATAGTAAACTTGCCAATAATTCACCACAGTTCCCCTGTGCGTCAGGTTCGGTCTGAATGGTGGCGTTTTACAAGATCTTACCACCAGTGCTGTCTGATTTGTCACGGTAACTGGAGTAAACGTATTTCCTCTCTCAGTTTAAATCGCCTGCAGTAAGTATCACTCTAAATTGGCTCAGCGAAACAACCTACTGAGCAGTCCCAACAGAAATCTAAATCTTGCATTCAGCCCATGTGAAATACACTACTCGCCATTAAAATTGTTACACCGTGAATGTGACATGCTACAGACGCGAAATTTAACCGACAGGAAGAAGATGATGTGATATGCAAATGATTAGCTTTTCATAGCATTCACACAAGGATGGCACCGGTGGCGACACCTACAACGTGCTGACAAAAGGAAAGTTTCCAATCGATTTCTCATACACAAACAGCAATTGATCGACGATGCCTGGTGAAACGTTGTTGTGATGCCTCGTGTAAGGAGGAGAAATGCGTACCATCACGTTTCCGACTTCGATAAAGGTCGGATTGTAGTCTATCGCGATTGCGGTTTATCGTATCGCGACATTGCTGCTCGCGTTGGTCGAGATCCAATGACTGTTAGCATAATATGGACTCGGTGGGTTCAAGAGGGTAATACGGAACGCCGCGCTGGTCCTAAGGGCCTCGTATCACTAGCATTCGAGATGGCAGGCATCTTATCCGCATGGCTGTAACAGATCGTGCAGCTACGTCTCGATCCCTGAGTCAACAGATGGGGACGTTTTCAAGACAACAACCATCTGCACGAACAGTTCGACGACGTTTGCAGCAAGGTCTATCATCTCGGAGACCATGGCTGAGGTTACCCTTGACGCTGCGTCACAGAGAAGAGGGCCTGCGATGGTGTACTCAACGACGAACCTGGGTGCACGAATGGCAAAACGTCATTTTTCGGATGAATCCAGGTTCTGTTTACAGCACCATGATGGTCGCATCCTTGTTTGGCGACATCGCGGTGAACGCACATTGGAAGCGTGTATTCGTCATCGCCAGACTGGCGTATCACCCAGCGTGATGGTATGGGGTGCCATTGGTTACACGTCTCGATCATATCTTGTTCGAATTGACGGCACTTTGAACAGTGGACGTTACATTTCATATCTGTTGCGACCCGTGGCTCTACCCTTCATTCGATCTCTGCGAAACCCTACACTTCAGCAGGATAATACACGACCGCATGTTGCAGGTCCTGTATGGGCCTTTCTGGATACAGAAAATATTCGACTGCTGCCCTGGCCAGCACATTCTCCAGATCTCTCACCAATTGAAAACGTCTGGTCAATGGTGGTCGAGCAACTGTTTCGTCACAATACGCCAGTCACTACTCTTGATGAACTGTGGTATCGTGTTGAAGCTGCATGGGCAGCTCTACCTGTAAAGGCCGTCCAAGCTCTGTTTGACTGAATGCCTAGGCGTATCAAGGCCGTTATTACGGCCAGAGGTGATTATTCTGGGTACTGATTTCTCAGGAACTATGCACCCAAACTGCTTGAAAATGTAATCACATGTCAGTTCTAGTATAATATATTTGTTCAATGAATCTGCATTTCTTCTTGGTGTTGAAATTTTAATGGTCAGTAGAGTAGTTTGTGAAGCGAGTGATTGCAGCTTTTCTGGCTATAACTAGCAGCCAGGTTGTTCTGTAGACACTGCAAACAGGCCTCATTTAAAAATTGCTTCGCCTTTACCATAATTAATTATGTCACTCTCACAATGAATATCAGCCTACGTATTTTATGAATGAAACCGATTTCGTTTGGTCTGTCAACGATTTTCTGCGTGAGATTTAAGGAGAAATCAAAAATCGAGTAAGATGCTTTGCGATGTGTTCGTGCTTTGAATGGATGAATAATGGATGCAAGGGACTGGTTCGAAGCCAAATGCTACGAAAACAGAGTCTCATTTGCAGGGCGTGACCAGAGTTGTAAAACACCTTTCACTTGTGACGGGTGCTAATGAAGCAACGAAGTATGGCGCAATCCAGCCAGGAACTCCCACAAAACTTTTGTTCTCCGACCACAAGATTAGGATACATCTTGACGCAAGCCTAACGTGAATTAGATTCAGTTCACGAAATTTTGCCAGCTGATCTGTCCAGAATCGGTTTTAAGAAGAATCTCTACTGCGACTGGGACGATGGATCTATTGGAAGAATAATCACATATAGTCTTCAGATTTTCTAAACATGAAGAACATAGGAATGAACTAATACGTCAACTGAATAAATGAGGTCAGTGGTCTCGTGGTACGTCTAGCTTACTTAGGTTGCAGCTCTTGTTGTGCTCTCAATATGCATTTCAGCTTAGTACAAATGTAGTTGGAAATAACAAATGTAAGAAGTTAAAACGCGAAATGTGCAGAAATTTTGTGATATTTATGTACGCATTATGCCTATGTATTACACCTGGCCGCGAGGGATTAGCCGAGCGATCTCAGGTGCTGCAGTTATGGACTGTGCGGCTGGTCCCGGCGGAGGTTAGAGTCCTCCCTCGGGCATGGGCGTGTGTGTTTCTCCTTAGGGTAATTTAGGTTAAGTAGTGTGTAAGCTTGGGGACTGATGACCTTAGCAGTTAAGTCCCATAAGATTTCACACACAGTGGAACATTTGAACATATTACATCTGTGTATGTTCAAGTTATACTCTGTATCATATTGTACATTACTTTATATTAATTTTGTTTGATTGTATGTTGTGTGGCAAGGGGAAACTACAGCAGTAATTTTTCCCGAGGGCATGCAGCTTTACTTTATGGTTAAATGATGATGGCACCCTCTTGGGTAAAATATTCCGGAGGTAAAATAGTCCCCCATTCCGAACTCTGGGCGAGGACTACTCAAGAATATGTCGTTATCAGGAGAAAGAAAACTGGCGTTCTGCGGATCGGAGCGTGGAATGTCAGATCCCTTAATCGGGGAGGTAGGTTAGAAAACTTAAAAAGGGAAATAGATAGGTTAAAGTTAGATATAGTGGGAATTAGTGAAGTTCGGTGGCAGGAGGAACAGGACTTTTGGTCAGGTGAATACAGGGTGATAAATAAAAAGTCAAATAGGGGTAGTGCAGGAGTAGGTTTAATAATGAATAAAAAAATAAGAGTACGGATAAGCTACTACAAACAGCATAGTGAACGCATCATTGTGGCTAAGATAGACACGAAGCGCACACCTACTACAGTAGTACAAGTTTATATGCCAACTAGCTCTGCAGATGATGAAGAAGTTGATGAAATGTGTGATGAGATAAAAGAAATTATTCAGGTAGTGAAGGGAGACGAAAATTTAACAGTCATGGGTGTCTGGAGTTCGAGAGTAGGAAAAGGGAGAGAATGAAACATAGTAGGTGAATATTGATTGGGGCTAAGGAATGAAAAAGGAAGCCGCCTGGTAGAATTTTGCACAGAGCATAACTTAATCATAGCTAACACTTGGTTTAAGAATCATGAAAGAAGGTTGTATACATGGAAGAACCCTGGAGATACTAAAAGATTTCAGATAGATTATGTAATGGTAAGACAGAGATTTGGGAACCATATTTTAAAATGTAAGACAACTACAGGGGCAGATGTGAACTCTGACCACAATCTATTGGTTATGAATTGTTGATTAAAACTGAAGAAACTGCAAAAGTGGGAATTTAAGGAGATAGGACCTGGATAAACTGAAAGAACCAGAGGTTGTACAGAGTTTCAGGGAGAGCATAAGGGATCAATTGACAGGAGTGAGGGAAAGAAATACAGTAGAAGAAGAATGGTTAGCTTTGAGGAATGAAATAGTGAAGGCAGCAAAGTATAAAGTAGTAAAAAGAAGAGGGCTAGCAGGAATCCTTGGGTAACAGAAGAGATACTGATTTTAATTGATGAAAGGAGAAAATACAAAAATTCAGCAAGTGAAGCAGGCAAAATGGAATACAAACGTCTCTAAAATGAGATCGACAGTAAGTGCAAAATGGCTAAGCAGGCATGGCTAGAGGATAAATGTAAGGATGTAGAAGCTTATCTCACTAGGGGTATGATAGATACTGCCTACAGGAAAATTAAAGAGACCTTTGGAGAGAAGAGAACCACGTGTATGAATATCAAGAGCTCAGATGGCAACCCAGTTCTAAGCAAAGAAGGGAAGGCAGAAAGGTGGAAGGAGTATATAGAAGGTTTATACAAGGGCGATGTACTTGAGGACAATATTATGGAAATGGAAGAGGATGTAGACGAAGACGAAATGGGAGGTAATATACTGCGTGAAGAGTTTGACAGAGCACTGAAAGACCTGACTCGAAACAAGGCCGCCGGAGTAGACAACAT
Organism: Schistocerca gregaria; assembly: GCF_023897955.1. NCBI lineage: Eukaryota > Metazoa > Arthropoda > Insecta > Orthoptera > Acrididae > Schistocerca > Schistocerca gregaria. The sequence goes on along the minus strand of NC_064921.1, from coordinate 795,661,125 downwards.
TCCATTAGAACTACTGACGGCCTTGGGAGAGCCAGTCATGACAAAACTCTACCATCTGGTGAGCAAGATGTATGAGACAGGCGAAATACCCTCAGACTTCAAGAAGAATGTAATAATTCCAATCCCAAAGAAAGCAGGTGTTGACAGATGTGAAAATTACCGAACTATCAGTTTAATAAGTCACAGCTGTGAAATACTAACACGAATTCTTTACAGATGAATGGAAAAACTAGTAGAAGCCGACCTCGGTGAAGATCAGTTTGGATTCCGTAGAAATGTTGGAACACGTGAGGCAATACTGACCTTACGGCTTATCTTAGAAGAAAGATTAAGGAAAGGGAAACCTACGTTTCTAGCATTTGTAGACTTAGAGAAAGCTTTTGACAATGTTGACTGGATTACTGTCTTTCAAATTCTGAAGGTGGCAGGGGTAAAATACAGGGAGCGAAAGGATATTTGCAATTTGTACAGAAACCAAAGGCAGTTATAAGCGTGGAGGCCATGAAAGGGAAGCAGCGGTTGCGAAGGGAGTGAGACAGGGTTGTAGCCTCTCCCCGATGTTATTCAATCCGTATATTGAGCAAGCAGTAAAGGAAACAAAAGAAAAATTCGGAGTAGGCATTTATATCCATGGAGAACAAATAAAAACTATGAGGTTCGCCGATGACATTGTAATTCTGTCAGAGACAGCAAAGGACTTGGAAGAGCAGTTGAACGGAATGGACAGTGTCTTCAGTGTCTTGAAAGGAGGATGTAAGATGAACATCAACAAATGCGAAACGAGGATAATGGAATGTAGTCGAATTAAGTCGGGTGATGCTGAGGGGAATTGGATCAGGAAATGAGACACTTAAAGTAGTAAAGGTGTTTTGCTATTTGGGGAGCGAAATAACTGATGATGGTCGAAGTAGAGAGGATATAAAATGTAGACTGGCAATGGCAAGGAAAGAGTTTCTGAAGAAGAGAAATTTGTTAACATCGAGTATAGATTTAAGTGTCAGGAAGTCGTTTCTGAAAGTATTTGTATGGAGTGTAGCCATGTATGTAAGTGAAACATGGAAGATAAATCATTTGGACAAGAAGAGTATAGAAGCTTTCGAAATGTGGTGCTACAGAAGAATGCTGAAGATTAGATGGGTGGATCACATAACTAATGAGGAGGTATTGAATAGAATTGGGGAGAAGAGGAGTTTGTGGCACAACTTGACAAGAAGAAGGAACCGGTTGGTAGGACATGTTTTGAGGCATCAAGGGATCACAAATTTAGCATTGGTGGGAAGCGTGTTGGGTAAAAATCGTAGAGGGAGACCAAGAGATGAATACACTAAGCAGATTGAGGAGGATGTAGGATGCAGTAGGTGCTGGAAGATGAAGAGGCTTGCACAGGATAGAGTAGCAGTCTTAGGGCTGAAGACCACAACAAGCACAACATGTTGTGTTACAAGGAGGTTTGGCGAGTGTTCTAAAACCAAATGGCAAATAAACAAATAATAAAATCGATGGTGCACAAAAAACGGAAGAAAGTCTCAGGAATGTTGTCCTGAGATGAAAGAGAGGTAGAAGTGTTGATAACCTGTACTGTGAAATTTGTAGACGAGTGACTAATACCTCGGGAAATTTATGCCTAACTTGAAGCCTATCGTTCTCTGAGAGGGCCCTATTGTTCCTGTACAGGTAGTTAACATAAAAATGCTAATAGATCAAATTTTAGCACATAAAAATCACACTTCCATGATACATCATGGAATAGAGTGTAAACAAACCCCGAAGTCGAATAAAAATGATCCGTCAGTAGTAAGTTTACGGGCCTAGACGGAGAATCTGTCATATTTGTGGTCGAAATATATGAAAATGTTCAGATGAGTCGATTACATATTGGCAAAAATTCACTGGAAACAGTAGGTACCGTATAATACCTAGCAGTAATCATCTGGAGCGACCTAACCTGGAATCACCAAGTGAAACACATTGCGGGGAAAAGAGATGCGAGTTGAGATTCATTGCAAGAGTCTTTAGGAAACCTAATTCAGCCATGGAACAAGTGGCTACCAAGACATTAGTTCGCTCGATTCTGGAGACTTGTTAATTAGACTGTGATCTTTACCAGGTTGGATTAACAAAAGAAACAGCCAAGATCCATCGAAGAGCCGTGCGAAAGCGTTATTGAGGTGATCAAGAAATACTAGGGCAAGACGTTACAAGAGAGGCGTTCTGCATCCGAGGTAGTACGTCAGGAGTATACTACTCCTTCCTAGGTACTCCATTACTCACAATAACTCTTCCCACGCACCATTCAGGAATAAGGTGGCAGGTAGTGGTAGCAGAAGTAAGGCCTACCCTCTGTTAGACATCGTAAGGTGGATTGCGTGGCATACGCGTAGATGTTGACCGTGGTCACTGTGTGAAGTTTTCTCGCATCCGTTGTTGTTGACCCTCACTAATTTCTTACACCCTGTACGCCAGAACCGGCACTGGGAGCTACATCTTATTCCTGGAGGCTCTCTGATTGTAGCACAATGCACCATAGGTTGCCACTGTGGGCTTTGCAAGTGCTTGGAATCAGCGGCACCGCTTGGTACGACGCAGAGCCACCATAAGAGGTACGCAGCGAGGATTTCTCTTAAGAACGACAGTAGCGTACAGCGCTACACCGGCAGAGGCGCTTCTCCTCATTCCAGGACTACGTCTCGCTAACATCACAGTACGATATCGTGCGGCAGCATAACTGGTTGCAGCAACATAATAAATAAATAACTAGAATTCCAGATTCCAGAATAATTAATAAGCTAGATCTTTGAGACTGGACGCTAGATGAAAGCCAGCGGGTTAGGACAGTGAAATACAGGACTCTAGGTGTACACTCTCCTTCTGAACATCAGAAAGAGAATACAAATAAATCATATCATTCTCAGCACTTTATGACATAACAGGTCCAAAGTTTACAACTGGAGGGTACTGAGAAGAACTGCCTTGTGAGACATTCAATTTAGCCAGGAGATCTTTGAGATTATCTGGCTACCTCTTCTTCTTGGCTGTAGATTTATGCCTTCGAGTGACTGTTGTTTGGCACCACCCAGCAGACATGTGTGACTTATGGAATGTCACGAACGTAAACAGTCGTTGTATTTAATAACACTTATTCAAGCAGGACACCAAACGAAGCAGAACACATCAGTTACTTTTATTGATCTAAGTGCAGGGTATGACACGGTTTGGAGGCACGGACTGCTTTATAAATTATTACAACATGTCCCACGCAGACGGACAACAGAACTAATTGACAACGTTTTAGCTGGGAGGAAATTTACACTAACCGCAGAAAAGGCCCTCGCTACCTTATCGTATTGAATAATGGCTTACTATAGAGATCCGTCCTTGCTTCTCTCTTGTTTAATTTGTATGTATCTGATAGATGAAAAATACGGCGCATGAATTTGTTTAGCAGCAGTTGCTGACGCTACAACTATATGACGTAATTTCTTCGATAGACTGGTCCGTTGAGACAGACAGCTTCAAGTTGGAGCACATTCTGACACTTCAGCGAGCGTTCAGAGACACTAGCGCTAGATTGTGTTTACCGTGTCTGTGGTGCATCATGGATTTCGAACAACGCGTGAACATTTAGTTCTGTTTCAAGTTGTAACGAAATGTTCAAGTTGGTATAGGGCGAAATGCTGTAACTCTAAAGATTGTTTATAAGTGGAATGACCGATATAAAAAAGGAAACGAGTCGGTACAAGACGGTCAACGTTCGGGAAGCCCATTAACCTCAAAAACACAAGAAAACGTGCAAAAAGTGGCAAAATTTTTGTCTTCAAATAGGTGAATAGCTATTCGAGAACTCACCGAAGAACTACTTAGCATCTTGTATGGGTCCATGCAAAGCCTTTTAACCGATAATTAGCAAATGACACGAGCAAATGAAAAATTTGTTCCCAGACTTATGAGTGATGAAAAGACGGAAAACTGTGTGTCGATTTGCACGGAGTTGAAGGATCGTCTTCATTCAGATCGATACTTCAGTCCAAAATTGTAAGTGGAGATGAAACTTGGATGTATCGGTATGACCCTGAGACGAAAATTCTGACTTCTCAATGGAAAGCCAGTGAATCTCCTCGCCCTAAGAACGCACATCACTAAAAATCTAATCTCAAAGTGATGCTCACTGTGTTTGCTATGTTAAGGGCATAGTGCGATCACAGTTCGTTCCAGAGGGAAGAACTGCAAACGCCGAATTTTACAAGGGCGTGTTGCAACGTTTATTAAACGATGTACGGAGAGTTTTTGAGCGGAAAAAGCGTTCTTGTCTATCAAATGAGTCTGAGCACTATGGGACTTGAGGTCATCAGTCCCCTAGAACTTAGAACTACTTAAACCTAACTAACCTAAAGACATCACACTCATCCATGTCCGAGGCAGGATTCGAACCTGCTTCCGTAGCGGTCGCACGGTTCCAGACTGTAGCGTCTAGAACCACTCTGCCACTCCGGCCTGCTCTTGTCTATCTGTATCCACCTTACTCACCAGATTTAGCACCAAGCGACTTCTGGCTCTTCCAGAAATTAAAACCGCGATTAAAGGAAAACGTGTCGACAGCATTCCTGACACTGAGAAGGCCACGACAGAGCAGTTGAATGGCCTCCTAAAAGAAAGCCTTCCAGAAATGCTTAATGGCATCGACTCATCTTTGGCATAAGTGCATTGCTAGACAAGGACCGTACGCTGAAGAAGATGAAATCATGTTCCATGTAAGCTTATTACTATGTTTCTGATAAAATTGCTCGCCATATTTTTTTAACACATCTCGAATGTAGGAAACGAATAGGTTGCTGCAGTTTAGGTATTTTTCCACTCAGTGTAGGCAAAACTTGAAGAGGTCCGGAGATAACTGCAAACCGAAGGGAAACTGGAGAAATTTACTTAAAAAGTAACGTAATAAATTTATTTCTGTTGTTTCGTTTCATTACGTAGCTTTGTTTTATATTCTTTCTAAGTAACTATATATTTTGTCTATTTATGCATATTTTAAGTAATGTTGTTAAATTTTTGTCTTAATACTGCGTTATTAGAGTCAAGTAAAAATGTATACTGTCATGTACATAATTTTCAGAGTTCTGAGTATATTTTATGACTTCTTATATTCATCTTTTTAATCTGTAGCTCTTGTCCTTTCCGCATTTGCAGTTACGTTATAGGATATGGGTTCCGCCTGTTTGCAAACACTCTGTTTTTTCTTTTTATCCAAATATGTTTCAGCACCTCTGTGCCATCTTCAATAGATTTTTGTTTATTTAAAACTGTAAAAGTGTAAGTGTTGGTGGTTACAAGTGATTTAACAAAACGAGGCCTAAAGAAAGTTTCTGTTCGTTTTGCTTCTTATCGTGATCTTACACTACATGGTTTTTAATGACCAACCATATGGTGTCCTGCACTGATAGCTTGTCATCTGCAAACCAAACAATGGGGATGTAAATTTCATTGGCGAGTTAACACATCTCTTGATTTTTAAAAGACGTGATTTCGCGTGCGAAAATGTTTTGCATATATAATTTTACAACTCACGTTGTGTTGTGACTGATCCTTCTTCTTTTAGGTTCCAGGGACACTGCACACATATATTAATGAAGTTTGTGTAGTTTCGTTCTTTATAAACGCTACTTTACTTCGCAAAATGCAGTGAGCACTGTATTGTTGTGTTTCCTAACCCCGTCGACGTTGATTTGTTCCCGAGAGAGTGTGGCGCCGAATACGGATTTTGTTAACTTTTCTCGCTCTTTTTGTGTATGTATGTGTGTGTGTGTGTGTGTGTGTGTGTGTGTGTGTGTGTGTGTGTGTGTGTAAGGTCCTTTAGCTATTTGTGTTGCCTTTTCTCTAAAGTTCCTTTAATGTGTTAAATAATGTGCCTTTACATAGTGTACTGTTTTCATTCAGAAGCTGGTTTCCGCTATTGCCTTCTGTATGTGGAGGCTCTCTTCTATTATTAATTTGTGGTACAGGCTTTAGACACATAGGAGAGGAGGTTTTAAGATTGCAGTACATCTACATCTACATCCATACTCCGCAAGCCACCTGACGGTGTGTGGCGAAGGGTACTTTGAGTACCTATGTCGGTTCTCCCTTCTATTCCAGTCTCGTATTGTTCGTGGAAAGAAAGATAGTCGGTATGCGTCTGTGTGGGCTCTAATCTCTCTGATTTTGTCTTCATGGTCTCTTTGCGAGATATACGTAGGAGGGAGCAATATACTGCTTGACTCCTCGGTGAAGGTATGTTCTCGAAACTTCACCAAAAGCCCGTACCGAGCTACTGAGCGTCTCTCCTGCAGAGTCTTCCACTGGAGCTTATCTCTCATCTCCGTAAGGCTTTCACGATTACTAAATGATCCTGTAACGAAGCACGCTGCTCTCCGTTGGATCTTCTCCATCTCTTCTATCAACCCTCTCTGGTACGGATCCCACACTGGTGATCAATATTCAAGCAGTGGGCGAACAAGTGTACTGAAACCTACTTCCTTTGTTGTCGGATTGCATTTCCTTAGGATTCTTCCAATGAATCTCAGTCTGGCATCTGCTTTACCGACGATCAACTTTATATGATCATTCCATTTTAAATCACTCCTAATGCCTACTGCTAGATAATTTATGGAATTAACTGCTTCCAGTTGCTGACAAAGTAAATAAATAAAATATACGCAAAGTGAAATTTAGCCTGTATGATCGTCGGTTACGGAACTAAAAGGCTGTATTACTTAGGTACGTAACCACAGATATTATTTCTTGAGAAACACGTAAGCTTCATATGTCCTTACGACAGACGGAATGAGCGGGAACATGGAAGCCTGTCGAGCAGTAAGGAAGATGAAACATGATAAGAAGTGTAGATGGCGAGACGCTTATACCGTTCCAATCGATTTGCCTAAGCACGGCACCCGTGATTAGGGTAGACGCAGAGCAGCAGGACTGGGGTCTGGACGGCCGCCTCGCGTCCTGCGTTGCCTTACAACGCTGCGTCTGCCCCCGCCCGCCTCCCCATGCAGTCTCGCCAGAGGGCTGCTGCCCGCCTGGCCCCGCTGTTGTCTGCAGAGGCGTGACGGCCGGCGAGGCGGGCACCGGCTGGCCGAGCAGTTTGTCACCCGCCAGGAGACGACAAAGAAACCAAACAAAAGCCTCATGGCGACGCGAGGGCGCGGGCGAAATACCCGCTCTCCTCACATCAACGTGGCGCTGGACAGGGATCTTGACGCTAAGATTAGAATAATTACTGCACGCACAGAGGCATTCAAATGATCATTCTTCCCGCGCTCCATACGTGAATGGAACAGGAAGAAACCCTAATAACTGGTAGCATGGGACGTGATATCTGCATGCACCTCACGACGATTTGCAGGATATAGATGTAGATGTAGATGAGAGGACCAACGGCCGAGAGAGACAGAGAGATATTCGGGTACCGCGACCTGATAGCCAGTCAGCGTCTCTGGCAGCCAATCTTCCCCTTCTTCTTTTTTTAAATTTTTTCTTGGGTAGGCTTCACAATCGCATAAAAATCTTTAAAGGACGTTACTGTCACCTTCGAGCCGGCCGCTGTGGACGAGCGGTTCAGGGCGCTTCGGTCCGGTACCACGCGGGTGCTACGGTCGCAGGTTCGAATCCTGTCTCGGGCATCGATGTGTGTAATGTCCTTAGGTAAGTTAGGTTTAAGTAGTTCTAAGTCTAGGGGACTGATGTTAACTCCCATAGTGATTAGAGCCATTTGAACCAATTTTGTAACCTTCGATTCTTAAAATTGTTTATTTATAAAATCCACTGTTGCGATTTCGGGCTTTAGCCATTTCCAGATGGACCACAGCTAAAATTACACGATTGGTAGATGCCAAAATTTACAAATATCACACATGTACACATGTTTTCATCAATGTCAAATTGTGACATACGGTAAACCACCTAATCTTAGCTGTGTTCCACGTGAAAATAGCTAAGGCCGAAATTTCAATTGTTGATTCGTACATGAGTAACTTCAGCAGTCGCAACAGACAATAATGTCTTATTTTCTTTTTCGCTCTGTACTTCTCTAATCATGGGATGAGAAACGTCTTTAGTTTCGGAAATCCCGTTGCAGAGTCTAGAGAAAATAACGGTCTGTAGCAAAGTTATTCCAATTGCTTTTGGTTTTAAATTAGTGAAATACCCTTGTAATTAAATAAATACAATGTTGTACAAAACTTAGGAACACAAGTAGCTTTAACGTGATGTGTCACTGCTAAGCAACATGTAACATATGTCGATGAAGTCTGGACCACACATAGCACGCAGCGAGACAAACAAATATGACACTATTGTTCAAAGTCACGGAGATTTATGTTGGTTCCCTGGACATTAAAAATTACGCGACACGGTTCTTAATAGGCTGGCCACAAGGTCGGTAAGATATTCTTGTGATAGGGCGTTCCATTCCTCCTCCGGCGCTATTTAAAACAGGTGGTTGGTCGTTGGTGCATATCGACCTACTTCAATACGCCTGCTCAAAACGTCCACACGTGCTCGATCGGTTTTAAGTCGGGGGGACGGGCTGCCCAGAACATTCGTTAAACATCCTCTCGTTGCAACAGCTCATCAACCCGCGCTGTTCGATGTTGCCGCACATTGACGTTGGTAAAAATGAGGTCACGGCCGGATGCACCCCCAAAATGACACGACTGGTGAAGGAGTACAGTGTCACATATGAGTGTACCGTGTTCAAAGATTCGGACGTCAGTACGCCAATGCAACATTATGCACCCTCACACCTTAGCAACTGGACCACCAAACGAACGTCTTCGACGATATTCCTGGGTGCAGTACGTGGTCCCAGTTCTCTCCATATGCGGGTACGGCCAGAATAACCACTCGGACTGAATCTGCTACCAACTGGTAAGTGCAGGCGACCACACTCCTCGTCCCCATGCTCTTGACACTATCGCAAACGGTGCAGACGATAACCTGGCGTCACCAAAACACAATGTACTCTTCGTCGCACAGTGACAACCGCCCTGCAGTCGCCGTGCCAATGTGAAGTGTGAGATCACGTCTCTTGCAATCCTGTTGCATTCTGTTGCAAATGTCTCTTCTGTTTGAAGTGGTTTCCTTGTCGCTTGCGCCGGCCGGGTTGGCCGAGCGGTTCTAGGTGCTACAGTCCGGCACCGCGCGACCGCCGCGGTCGCAGGTTCGAATCCTGCCTCGGGCATGAATTTGTGTGATGTCCTTAGGTTAGTTAGGTTTAAGTAGTTCTACGTTCTACGGGACTGATGACCTCAGAAGTTAAGTCTCATAGTGCTCAGAGCCATTTGAACCTTGTCGCCTGCTGCGCTATGTATCCTTAGTTGAACGTAGCCTATCACTTCCTGTACTTCGGGCTGTAGAGCCTGCGGTTTGGAACGATCCATATGTATGCGAAACCATGCTGTGCGCAATACCGAACTCCTGAGCTACACTCGTCACACTTCGACGTTCTTCCAGTCTCTCCATCATTCTCCCCTGTGTGACGTCATCCAAAGGTCACTGGGTCATGCTGTAAAGAAGAATACCACCACAGTGAACCGTAAATGCTGGCAGACTGGCACACGCTGCCTTTTCCGGTTCTTTCAACTGTGACGCGTTGCTGGGTCAGCTCCATTTGGCGTCACAGTTATGCATACCTCACTCCACGTGAAGTTCACGATTGAGAGACCCCGAGCCACATGCTCCCGGACTTCCATTCACCACCAACGATTTGTTAATATTTTAACGTCCCCTTAGAAAAATTTATAAATGACTGTGTTGATAAACTTCTTACGTTATTTGATTTTCAAACAGCTGAGCAAAACTCAACGTACTCAGACAGTTTTCTCTTTACTTATTCTGATCATCGCTAAACTGACACACAATATTTTTAGCGCAACACAATCTGACATCCAATAATCCCTAGCCGTGACTAACAATAACCTATACCTTTCATGAATCACTTACCTCACAAAAATCTCCGTTACTCGAACTACTGCAATAGAGCGAGCGCCAATACTGCCAGCTAAATAAAAAATTCTAACTACTGAAGATACCAACTACTGATAGGCATAGTTAGCAAATGAAAGATTTTGGTAAAGAACAAACATTGTATTTATCTTAATAGTGTTCAAAAGTCACATATATCAGTTCATTACATACAGTCTTACAAATTTCCGTTTTCTGATGGACACACAACCTGGTCGTCCGCTCTCAAAACTCTGCCATCTCTCTCTCCACATCCACCACTGCTGGCAGCTCACCTCCAACTGCGCAACGCTACGCACTGTTCACATCCATATGCCCAACACTGTAACAGCAAATATTCCAACAATGCAAACCAGCCACAGACTGCACACAGCACAGTCAGTGATTTTCATACAGCGCGCTACGTGACGTTACCAACATAAAAACCTAAACAGCCTGCTTGCAGTATGTTACCTTACCTTACGTGCCTCACCATTACATTTTGCAGAACATTCATTGTACTTTCTGAAAATCAGTAATAAACAAAAGTGTCTTTCTCAGATATTAAAAGTACGTCACTCTGAGTATTCATAACAAAGAAGAAAGGAAAAAGTTGTATTCGCACCTACAAATCGATAGACGCTGTCTTATTGTTACGTGATAAGCTTGCAGATGTTAATTCATGGATTACTACTGTAAGGGGGCTATAATTTCGCATTCGGAAGAATCTGTAGAGAAGGAGAATATTCCGTGGTTTCGGGAATATGATTCGTTTTCGGAATTATGATGGTGGGGGGCTGAGCCTTTCTGGGAGGCCAGCGGTGGAGAGACGAGGCCTTCCGTTGTGAGCGCCCGTGTGTGACAGTCACTCGGTATCAGCCTTTTTGGTACAGACGGACTTGCTGTCTTTACTCTCAGGAGAGTTTGTAGTTAGAACAGTCAGGCACTGTAGTGTTGCGAACTTGTACGATTCTGGACTTCACATCCAGGTTGGAAGTCGTTGTTGAGTACGCAGCGTTCAGTAATTGAGAGCACTTCCTCTGCCTATACATATATTGAGACGTTATCTGAACTCCATCCTTGTGGCTGGGATTTCGCGTTTCTCGTCTGTAGAGCACAGAGAGGAGAAGACAGTATTAGAGTATATTAGTCAGAGGACAACCTTCTGCCGTCCTAGTGTTTGAAAGAGTTTATTTGTGGCTGGAGTTCTTCCATCGTCGCAGACGAGTAAGAGAACCATCACTTAGACGCACCCGACGCAGTACATACGGTGATATCGCAAATTGCTTCAGCTCATTAGGGCTATAAAAGCTAAACAGCTGTGATCACGTTAGTTTATTTCCACAGAGGTTCCACACCTCCATAGATCATCTTTGAAAGTAGTCTTCTAGTGTGTGATACGTAGATGATGTCAGTCATTTCGCATTATTGATATTAGATCACGCTGTCATAATAAGGGGCAGAATTGGGCAAGTGATTAGTAATTTTACTTAGGAAATGTAAGTTTGTAATATACGGATTTCTTTTAATCTGTGATAAATATATAAGAAGGAACAACGTTTATCATTTAGTAGTATTAGTTCCGGAAGTAAAATAGTCCCCCATTCGGATCTCCGGGCGGGGTCTACTCAGGAGGACGTCGTTATCAGGAGAAAGAAAACTGGCGTTCTACGGATCGGAGCGTGGAATGTCAGATCCCTTAATCGGGCAGGTAGGTTAGAAAATTTAAAAAGGGAAATGGATAGGTTAAAGTTAGATATAGTGGGAATTAGTGAAGATCGGTGGCAGGAGGAACAAGACTTTTGGTCAGGTGAATACAGGGTTATAAATACAAAATCAAATAGGGGTAATGCAGGAGTAGGTTTAATAATGAATAAAAAAATAGGAGTGAGGGTAAGCTACTACAAACAGCATAGTGAACGCATTATTGTGGCCACGATAGACACAAAGCCCATGCCTACTACAGTAGTACAAGTTTATATGCCAACTAGCTCTGCAGATGATGAAGAAATTGATGAAATGTATGATTCGTCTGTGGCTGTGGCTAAGCCATGTCTCCGCTATATCCTTTCTTCCAGGAGTGCTAGTTCTGCAAGTTTCGCGGAAGAGCTTCTGTAAAGTTTGGAAGGTAGGAGACGAGATACTGGCAGAAGTAAAGCTGTGAGTACCCGGCGTAAGTCGTGCTTCGGTAGGTCAGTTGGTAGAGCACTTGCCCGCGAAAGGCAAAGGTCCCAAGTTCGAGTGTCGGTCGGGCACACAGTTTTAATCTGCCAGGAAGTTTCAATTTTCTTCTTTATTCTAACCTTCGTGAAATTTCCGGAGTGGAATACATTTTCGTATTAACAAGGGCTTTGACCTCATATTTTTTTGGGTGGTGAAATGTCCCTTCTTTTGCCCATTTTTAAAGGTCACAATTAGTAATATCTGGATGTTAAGCAATCAGTTGTGATGTCAATATTACGAAATTAATAAAGCGAAAACTTATTACCACGCGAGAACACCACTAAACAGGTCCATTCGCCGGCCGCGGTGGTCTCCCGGTTCTAGGCGCGCAGTCCGGAACCGTGCGACTGCTACGGTCGCAGGTTCGAATCCTGCGTCGGGCATGGATGTGTGTGATGTCTTTAGGTTAGTTAGGTTTAAGTAGTTCTAAGTTCTAGGGGACTGATGACCTGAGCTGTTAAGTCCCATAGTGCTCAGAGCCATTTGAACTATTTGATGGTAAACAGCAACTCCGAGGTAGCGACGAACTAGGATTTTCCCGTACAACCATTTCACTGGAGTTCAGTGAATATCAGGAATCCGGAAAAACGTCAAATCTCCAACATCGCTGCAGCCGGAAGAAGATCCTCCAAAAACGGGGCCCACGACGACTGAAGAGAATTGTTCAAAGTCACAGAATTCAACCTTTTCACAAATTGCTGCATATTTCAATGCTGAGTCATCAACAAATATCAGCGTGCGAACCATTCAACCGAACATCATCGATATGGGCTTTCGGAGCTGAAGTCCCAGACGTGTACCCTTGATGACTGCACGACACAAAGCTTTACGTCCTTGCCTGGGCCCGTCAACATCGACTATGGATTGTTAATGACTGGAAGCATGTCGCCTGGTCTGACGAATCTCGTTTCAAATTGCATCGGGCGATGACGTGGACGGATATGGAGACAACCTCATGAATCCATGGACCCAGCATGTGAGCACGGGACTATTAAAGCTGGTGTAGGCTCTGTAATGGGGCGTGTGCAGTTGGAGTGATATGGGACCCCTGATACGTCTAGATACGACTCTGACTGGTGACACATACGTAAGCATCCTGTCTGATTACCAGCATCCATTCATGTCCATTGTGCATTCCGACTGACTTGGGCAACTCCAGCAGGACAATGCTACACCCATCACGTCCAGAATTGCTACAGGGTGGCTTCAGGAACACTCTTCTGAGTTTAAACACTTCTGCTGGCTACCAAACTCCCCAGGCGTGAGTATTATTGAGCATATCTGGGATGCCTTGCAACCGCATCTCCACCCCTTCGTACTCTTAGGGATTTCTGGACCGCCCAGAAGGATTCATGGTGTCAGTTCCTTCCAGCACTGCTTCAGACATTAATAGAGTCCATGCCATGTCGTGTTGTGGCACTTCTGCGTGCTCGCGGGGGCCTACACGATATTAGACAGGTGTACCAGTTTCTTCATTGTATAATGGATTAGGAACAGGACGTGGGCAGAAGACGCGAAACAAGTGAGAAAGGAATATTGTTGATTTTATAATTAACAGCTGCTTACACATCTTCTTCAATTTGAGTTCCGGAGATGTCGACCAGATGTGCTGCGCAACACCAGATTTGAATCTGTCTGCCCAAATTGGAACTAACACTTTTTCCCAGCGTAAATCGGTTCCGCATTAATGCATTAGAATATCTATCAAATTTCGCCACCATACGATGATTACTGCCCACTTTTGATCTCTGCGAGTAGCGGCACTTTAATTATAACCACCTGGTATAAGAACAGTTTCAGAATCTAAACTTTTACGGAGGCTTTTTTCCCACCTTCTGGTCCAGCTGAAAGTGGTTGATAATATAATTTACGTAGAAGAAGACCACATCAGAGTCAGACTTTTTTTTTGTATTTACGGTACGTAAAGTTCAGAACTCAAGTACGAGTTTTGCCAAAGCAGTTCAGCCAACTCACAAAATTCATGAGAAAATCGACTTGCGAACATCTTTAGTACCATTATGTAAAGTCAATTTTTCGACAGGCGGAATAGTTCTGTGGAAGAATGTCCGTCTGCAACATGGGGGCGTGGCTTCGATTCCTGGATGATGCAAAACCTTAAACAAAGATCCATGTTCCACGAACATTTCGAAGAAAAATAAATTGCATAAAGATGTAAAATTTAATTTGTAATGTTTTTATAAATTTAAATATTCTTTGTTAACAATCTTTTATTAAATATCAGGATTATTGCTAAAAATGACACCGTGCGTGGTAGAATTACTCTAATATTGTCTTCGTTCTCTCTACGGGAGCAACATGTTGTTGTTGTTGTTGTTGTCTTCAGTCCTGAGACTGGTTTGATGCAGCTCTCCATGCTACTCTATCCTGTGCAAGCTGCTTCATCTCCCAGTACCTACTGCAACCTACATCCTTCTGAATCTGCTTAGTGTATTCATCTCTTGGTCTCCCTCTACGATTTTTACCCTCCACACTGCCCTACAATGCTAAATTTGTGATCCCTTGATGCCTCAAAACATGTCCTACCAACCGATCCCTTCTTCTAGTCAAGTTGTGCCACAAGGTTCTCTTCTCCCCAATCCTATTCAATACCTCCTCATTAGTTACGTGATCTATCCACCTTATCTTCAGTATTCTTCTGTAGCACCACATTTCGAAAGCTTCTATTCTCTTCTTGTCCAAACTAGTTATCGTCCATGTTTCACTTCCATACATGGCTACACTCCATACACATACTTTCAGAAAAAACTTCCTCACACTTAAATCTATATTCGATGTTAACAAATTTCTCTTCTTGAGAAACGCTTTCCTTGCCATTGCCAGTCTACATTTTATATCCTCTCTACTTCGACCACCATCAGTTATTTTACTTCCTAAATAGCAAAACTCCTTTACTACTTTAAGTGTCTCATTTCCTAATCTAATTCCCTCAGCATCACCCGATTTCATTTGACTACATTCCATTATCCTCGTTTTGCTTTTGTTAATGTTCATCTTATATCCTCCTTTCAAGACACTGTCCATTCCGTTCAACTGCTCTTCCAAGTCCTTTGCCGTCTCTGACAGAATTACAATGTCATCGGCGAACCTCAAAGTTTTTACATCGTCTCCATGAATTTTAATACCTACTCCAAATTTTTCTTTTGTTTCCTTTACTGCTTGCTCAATATACAGATTGAATAACATCGGCGATAGGCTACAACCCTGTCTCACCCCTTTCCCAACCACTACTTCCCTTTCATGCCCCTCGACACTTATAACTGCCATCTGGTTTCTGTGCAAATTGTAAATGGCTTTTCGCTCCCTGTATTTTACCCCTGCCACCTTCAGAATTTGAAAGAGAGTATTCCAGTCAACATTGTCAAAAGCTTTCTCTAAGTCTACAAATGCTAGAAACGTAGGTTTGCCTTTTCTTAATCTTTCTTCTAAGATAAGTCGTAAGGTTAGTATCGCCTCACGTGTTCCAACATTCCTACGGAATCCAAACTGATCCTCCCCGAGGTCCGCATCTACCAGTTTTTCCATTCGTCTGTAAAGAATTCGCGTTAGTATTTTGCAGCTGTGACTTATTAAACTGATAGTTCGGTAATTTTCACATCTGTCAGCACCTGCTTTCTTTGGGATTGGAATTATTATATTCTTCTTGAAGTCTGAGGGTATTTCACCTGTCTCATACATCTTGCTCACCAGCTGGTAGAGTTTTGTCATGACTGGCTCTCCCAAGGCCGTCAGTAGTTCTAATGGAATGTTGTCTACTCGCAGAGCCTTGTTTCGACTCAGGTCTTTCAGTGCTCTGTCAAACTCTTCACGCAGTATCTTACCTCCCATTTCGTCTTCGTCTACATCCTCTTCCATTTCCATAATATTGTCCTCAAGTCCATCGCCCTTGTATAAACCTTCTATATACTCCTTCCACCTTTCTGCCTTCCCTTCTTTGCTTAGAACTGGGCTGCCATCTGAGCTCTTGATATTCATACACGTGGTTCTCTTCTCTCCAAATGTCTCTTTAATTTTCCTGTAGGCAGTATCTATCATACCCCTAGTGAGATAAGCTTCTACATCCTTACATTTGTCCTCTAGCCATCCCTGCTTAGCCATTTTGCACTCCCTGTCGATCTCATTTTTGATACTTTTGTATTCCTTTTTGCCTGCTTCATTTACTGCATTTTTATATTTTCTCCTTTCATCAAATAAATTCAATATTTCTTCTGTTACCCAAGGATTTCTAGCAGCCCTAGTCTTTTTACCTACTTTATCCTCTGCTGCCTTCACTACTTCATCCTTCAGAGCTACCCATTCTTCTTCAACTGTGTTTCTTTCCCCCATTACTGCCAATTGTTCCCTTATGCTCTCCTTGAAACTCTGTACAACCTCTGGTTCTTTCAGCTTATCCAGATCCCATGTCCTCAAATTCCCACCTTTTTGCAGTTTCTTCAGTTTTAACCTACAGGTCATAACCAATAGATTGTGGTCAGAGTCCACATCTGCCCCTGGAAATGTCCTACAATTTAAAACCTGATTCCTAAATCTCTGTCTTACCATTATATAATCTATCTGATACCTTTTAGTATCTCCAGGATTCTTCCATGTATACAGCCTTCTTTTATGATTCTTGAACCAAGTGTTAGCTATGATTAAGTTATGCTCTGTGCAAGATTCTACCAAACGGCTTCCCCTTTCATTTCTTAGCCCCAATCCATAATCACCTACTATGTTTCCTTCTCTCCCTTGTCCTACTGATGAATTCCAGTCACCCATGACTAGTAAATTTTCGTCTCCCTTCACTACCTGAATAATTTCTTTTATCTCATCATACATTTCATCAATTTCTTCATCATCTGCAGAGCTAGTTGAAATATAAACTTGTACTACTGTAGTAGGCATGGGCTTTGTGTCTATCTTGGCCACAATAATGCGTTCACTATGATGTTTGTAGTAGCTTACCCGCATTCCTATTTTCTTATTCATTATTAAACCTACTCCTGCATTACCCCTATTTGATTTTGTATTTATAACCCTGTATTCACCTGACCAAAAGTCTTGTTCCTCCTGCCATCGAACTTCACTAATTCCCACTATATTTAACTTTAACCTATCTATTTCCCTTTTTAAATTTTCTAACCTACCTGCCCGATTAAGGGATCTGACATTCCATGCTCCGATCCGTAGAATGCCAGTTTTCTTTCTCCTGATAAAGACATCCTCCTGAGTAGTCCCCGCCCGGAGATCCGAATGGGGGACTATTTTACCTCCGGAATATTTTACCCAAGAGGACGTCATCATCATTTTATCATACAGTAAAGCTGCATGTCCTCGGGATAAATTACGGCTGTAGTTTCCCCTTGCTTTCAGCCGTTCGCAGTACCAGCACAGCAAGGCCGTTTTGGTTAATGTTGCAAGGCCAGATCAGTCAATTATCCAGACTGTTGCCCCTGCAACTACTGAAAAGGCTGCTGCCCCTCTTCAGGAACCACATGTTTGTCTGGCCTCTCAACAGATACCCCTCCGTTGTGGTTGCACCTACGGTACGGCCATCGCTGAGGCACGCAAGCCTCCCCACTAACGGCAAGGTCCATGGTTCATGGGGGGGGGAGCAACATGTAGAGGGTTTTATTACTAGATTCTTCAGTCAGAGTTGGTTCTTGAAGTTTGTAAGTAGATTCCAGTGAGCCAGTTTGTATCTGTTTTCAAGCGCTTGAAGTTTCGTTTTAGCATCAGCATGACGCTCTCCCATTAGTCGGACTGTTTTGCCCTTCTCTGTACACGCGCGACGTCCCCATACGGTCCAAGTCTCACACATTGGGAAATAGTTTATCGTTGAATTTATGGATGTCCGTCTTATTGCATGGACGAGGGACTTCAGTTGCTGAAATACATGGGAAAAAGTACCACAGATGTATCTTGAGAATGTCTTTATTTTATTACACGACTAGTTTCGGTGGCACATTACCGACATCCTCAGGCCCCACCGGTGCCAAAAGAGTGTTTGATTTCCTTGGCGCATTTACTGTGGGATCCTCGTTACTAGCACACGGGATCTAGCTTTCATCAGGAGTCTACGTTTGACCCGTGTTGGCTCTAGGGTTGGTTGCAGGAATGTTTTATAAGTGGTACCCTTTGTAGCCTGACCGCATTTTTCGAGCATACTGCGGATGAAGCGAAGTCTGTCACCTGCTTCACTTATGACTAACCTAAGTGTTGTTTGCATGTCATATCCCCTCAGACTGATACACCTATTTACACTGGCTGAGAAAAAGTAAAGTGAAGCACCCAAAACGGAAGGAGGGTATGCGATGTTATTTCAGTGATTACAAAATCGAGTCAAATGTACAAGGAACTTGGCAAAATGAGCCTTTTCATCAGTATAGCGTTGCACTGCGATCTGGCCTCCGTGAATGCACCGATTCGGTTGGGAATGGCGTCATGAAACCGTTGTGCCCTCCCCTGAGGCAAACTGGCGCACGACTGCTGTAACTGGTCCTTGATATCCTGTGTATTGGCAGTGTGGTGGGGTTGTCCGGGATGGTGCCTCACACGTTGTGTCGGGGACAGACCCGAGGAACTTGCTGGCCACGGGAATATCTCAGTATCATGTAGATAGTTCAAAGACACACGTAGCATATGTGGATGGGCGCTGTCCTGTTGAAAAATGGCACCACCACACTGTCGCATGATAGCTAACAAGTGCGGTTGTAGGATGTACGTGACGTATCGTTGTGCCGTCACAGTGAGCTCAGTCAGTACCACCCCTGCCCTGCACTCTCAACACGATGACGCAAGGAGTAACACCGCTGTGCCTCTCAAAAACGTGGAAAGAATGAGCGTGTCGCTAGTACGCCGCCATACTCGGCGACCATGATCATCCGAGGTGATGCAGAACCACGATTCGTCGCTAAACACAACGTGACGCCACTCAGTCTACTCTGTAACCGGCCCGGTTTGACACCTGGTTAGTAATTATGTGTGTTTTTTTATTTATATAACGAACTTATCTTCGTCCCTCACACTCTAATCATTGTTCTATTGTGAACATTTCACACATGTAGACTTGGCACTGTTGTAACCACAGATGGGCGTCTGGTGCTCGTCTTTTCGTGTTTTTATTTCACATTACGAACTAATATTTGTCCATGTATCTTTTTTTATTGTTCTGCTGTGAACACTTCAGTTAGGTTAGTATGGTACTTTACGAACTTCCAGTGTTCTGGAGTAATTGTAAATCAGAAACTTCTGTTAATCAGAACAACGAAAAACCAATCAAAGTTGCAAATTTTAATTTTTTTGTACTCACTCGTTGACTAGTTTCGTGCCGGGACCCATTTTCGAATCATCGTAACAGATAGTCGAATTGGTGTTTACGAAAATGAGCAAACGAACAGTTACAGCGCATACTGATAACTTTATATGATATAACTGCGTAGGCTTCCGCGGCCAGAGTCAATCGACATAAAAGTTATCTGGGTATGGTACCGCGTCATAATGTAAAAACTACTGCTGCTGGAGAAAAACCAACTTTCGGCCACGATTGCAGCGGCCTTCCTTTGGGTCTAACGGTGCGTTCTAGCTTTGCAGTGTCCTTTATATGATGTTGATAGTGTTCACTGCGCATACCACTACGTCATAATTTTAAAAAGGTAGTTACTTTCATTGGTCGTTTAAGGAAGAAGGAGAGGGAACTTTATTTTAATAGGTTATTGCGGTGGAGGGAGAACGTGACCTCTATTGTCTATTGGCTCTTGCGTTACGTGCCATAACTGGTGGTCACCGTGGAGTGAGAAGTTTGCTTCTGTTTACCGACTGCTGGACGTCGGCCGCGCGGCGGCAGTTACTCGCCGGTAGTGCTCGTGCCTCGTGTTGACCGTGCGGTCTGTTTGGCTCTGACTGCTGGCAGCCAAGATGGGGCAAGCCTGAGTCCATCCTCCCTATTGATATTGTTAGGGTGTTTGAGTATTTCGATGGCCTCTCTGATTTTGCGTTTCGTCATAGTTGGCTGCTTGGCCAACACACAGGCTTCGCTGAATTATATTTTTTTCCTCAGTCTTGCTGGTGTTCTGCCATTGCGGATTTGTTGTGTTGCCCTAGATGAATATAACGCTCGTGTTCCCGAATGCCCTTTGCTATTGACCTACCAGTCTCGCCGATATATGCCTCTCCACATTCACATTCCACCTTGTAAACGCCTGCAGTGTGTAATGCATCCACCTTGTCCTTAGTGGAGCCTCGCACGTACTGAATCCTACGATCACTATAGGTCTATAGAAGACAGGCTGCACCCCAACGCGGTGAAGGTGTTTGCCTATTTGGTCAGTAACGTTTTTCACATAAGGCAATGAAACTAACTAACTTTTTAAAATTATGACGTAATGGTATGCGCAGTGAACACTAACAATATAATATAAAGGACACTGCATAGCTAGAACGCACCATTAGACACAGAAGAAGGCCGCTGCAATCGTGGCCGAAACGTTGGTTTTTTTCCAGCTGCAGTAGCTTTTACATTATGACGCGGCACCGTACCCAGAAAACTTTTATGCCAACTTTATACGAGTCACCCGTATGCGCTGTAACTGTTGCCAAATGCCTTCCGCAGTGGTAACACCCGTTCCCGTCAGATCACCGAAGTTAAGCGCTGCTGGGCTTGGCTGTTGACAAGCGGGCTGCACTCAGCCCTAGTGAGGCAAGTTGAGGAGCTACTCAATTAACAAGTCTGTTGACGAGCGGGCTGCACTCAGCCCTTGTGAGGCAAGTTGAGGAACTACTACTCGATGAGGAGTAACGGCTCCGGTCACGAAAACTGACAATGGGCCGGCCGCGGTGGTCTCGCGGTTCTGGGCGCGCAGTCTGGAACCGTGCGACTGCTACGGTCGCAGGTTCGAATCCTGCCTCGGGCATGGATGTGTGTGATGTCCTTAGGTTCGTTAGGTTTAAGTAGTTCTAAGTTCTAGGGGACTAATGACCACAGCAGTTGAGTCCCATAGTGCTCAGAGCCATTTGAACCATTTGAACTGACAATGGCCAGGATAGCGGTATGCTCTCTACATGCCCCTCCGTATCCGCATCCAGTGACTCGGACAGGTTGAGGATGACACAGCGGTCGGTCAGTACCATTAGGCCTTCCGAGGCCTTATCGGACAGAGTTTTAGCTGTAGCTATTTGTCTGCTAATTCTTGAAGGAGGAGATTAGTGTTTAACGTCCTGTCGACAACGAGGTTATTAGAGACGGAACAGAAGCTTGGTTTAGGGAAAGACGTAGAAGGAAATCGGCCGTGCGCTTTCAAAGGAATCATCCCGGTATTTACCTGAAGAGATTTAGGGAAATCACAGAAAACCTAAAACAGAACGGCTTGACTCGGGTTTGAACCGTCTTCCACCTGAATGCAAGGGCAGTGTGCTAACCACTGCGCAACCTCGCTCGGTTTGCACGTTTCTGACTTGCGTTTTTGTATTTTCGGAAATATTAAATTAGCTACATGTTACGATGATTTGAAAATGGGTAGTAGCCCGAAACAAGTCAACGAGTAAATAAAAAAAAGCGAAATTTGCAACTTTGGCTGCTTTTTCTTAGTACTAATAGCGTACTTTCGTAACTACTGTTCGCTTATTGGTCTCTGCTGTACAAACCCAAAAATAAATTTAAAAAAAAACCAGTGTGATGCCACGTCAGTCTGGGATCAGCGGCGGACCTTCTCGCCCCGTGCGGGTCGGGTTACTCGGCCTCAGGTGGACCGTCTTTTCGCGTCCCGTCGCCCCATGACGCCCACCCCGCCCTTATACCTGGATCTGTTTGGATCAGCTCCGGGGTGGGCCACTTCCCGGAATGTCACCGGCCTCTGCTGCCAAACACTCCGCCAGCTGCCCGTAACGGGATTACAAACTCAAAACAACCCGTCCGCCCTTCACTTGTCAGTGGAGGAAGAGCAACTTCTGAACCCTCAAACAAAGCAACTCCGTCCAGGCACACAACTCTGGAAACACTTGCCATTTGAAAGCGGCGTTGTGTGTACCTCTTCTGATAAATTGACAAGAGTGTAAAGTTTTCTAGAAATTGTATAGGAAACACACTGCAGTAGTTCAGTGTTGAGTTTTTTAGAGAACATTGTATTCGCCGCTGACTTTGAAAATATTTATTCACAACTGAAATTTCGGCTTTGGGGCCTTTTGCAAGCGGTACTGCAAAAGGAAATTGAGCATGTGTTAGATGACGATCAGTTTGGCTTTAGGAAAGGCAAAAACACCAGAGAGGCAATTTTAACGTTGTGATTCATAATGGAAGCAAGACTAAAAAAAAAATTAAGGATTTGTCGACCTGGAAAAAGCATTCGACAATTTAAACTGGTGCAAGATGTTCGAAATTCTGAGAAAAATACGTGTAAGCTCCAGGGAGAGACGGGTAATATGCAATATGTACAAGGGCCAAGAAGGAATAATAAAGTCGACGTGCTCGAATTAAAAAGGGTGTAAGACAAGGGTGTAGTCTTTCACCCCTACTGTTCAATTTGTACATCGAGGAGGAAGCAGTGATGGAAATAAAAGAAATGTTCAGGAGCGGGACTACAATTCAGGCTGAAATGGTATGAATGATATGATTCTCTGCTGACGTTGTTATACTCAATGAAAGTGAAGAATAATTACATGATCTCCTGAACAGTCTAATGAGTACAGAGTATGGATTTAGAGTAAATCGAAGAAAGATGAAGGTAACGAGAAGCAGTAGAAATGAGAACAGCGAGCAACTTAACATCAGGTTTTATATTCAGGAAGTTGATGAAGTTAAGGAATTCTACTAGATGGGTAGCAACATAACCAATGATGGACAGAGCAAGGATGACAGAGCAAGGATGACATCAAAAGCAGGCTAACACTCACAAAAAGGGCATTCCTGGTTGAGAGAAGTCTACTAGTATCAAACACAGGCCTTAATTTGAGTAAGAAATTTCTGTGATGTACTTTTGGAGCACAGCGTTCTTTGTAGAGAAACATGATGTACTGTAGTAAAACCGGAACAGAAGAGAATCGAAGCATTTGAGATGTAGTGCTACAGACGCATGTTGAAAATTAGGTGGACTAATAGGGTAAGGAATGAGGAGGTTCTGCACAGAATCGAATAGGAAGGCAATTGTGGGAAACGCTGACAAGGAAAAGGGTAGGGTTGATAGGACAACTGTTCAGACATCAGGGAATGACTTCCATGGTACCAGAGGTAGAGGACAAAAACTGTAGAGGAAGACAGGGATTGGAATACATCCAGCAGGTGACTGAGGACATAGGTTGCAAGTGGTACTCTGAATGAAGCGGTTAGCACAGGAGAGGAATTCGTGGCGGATCGCATCAAACCTGTCAGAAGGAATACTCTTCCAGCAAGGCAGCTAAAAGCAATCATAATTTTTAATGAAATCAATTCAAGCGGAAATAATTAAGATCTATATGGTTAGTACGAGACTTTAACTGTTGAATGTTGTGAATAGATTTCACTGAAAAAATTGCGAAAGTTTTTGCTTCAGTACATGTCAGGCTTTAAAGTCCTCCGACATGTGTAGTTGTCATCGTCAAAAATAGGTCTTTTCACTGCTTGACCATGACAGGTACACATGTTGGAGGATCTGAAAGTCTGAGATGTTGTCGCTGTCTCTCTCTCTCTCTGCTCTGTTATTGCTCGCGTAACAACTAATATATGAGATAAAATATGTTACTACGAAAAGAGACCTGAAATACTTTTTAGGGATGCTGTGCTGTGACTTTCTTTGGATCATTCATTTTCAACGAAACAAAATATATTATGTTCTTATTATTCTGGATCTGGCTATCTATTAAAGGAGCATTGTTTCGTTACTGTAACTAACTATACAGTCTAACATATCTCCCTTACTTTCCAGTTATTGAAAAGGTCACTGAAAATTATTTCGTTATCAATACTGATATTACAGTAAGCAACGTTTGTTCAACATCAGAATTTTGCAGTGGATTTTTGTTAACAGTAAAACACCAATAAGTACCACGACTAACATGAGAACATGAGACTATGATCAGAGAAAAAGATGTTTTTACTATAATGTTTTCCAGATCAGAACTACGCACAGCAAGATTTCTTTTATGTTATGAAGGAAAATTATCTTTTTGCACTGTTAAAATAATATATCATCCGCAGCCCGCGTCCACCTGTAAAACACATCATAAAATCTGCTGCTCTGCTCTGCAATTCCGAAAGCTGAAAGAAATAATTTTAGTTCGCTATTACCTGTCCGCCTCTTTACGGTATGATTGGTTTCATTTAATACAGTTTGAATGCGCCGCGGCAGCGCCTCGTTCGTTCGTAGCGCAGCTCTGCACCACGAATAATATCTAAATAGCTGAAAATGTCTTAAAAGGATGGGATAAAATACCAGGCAAGCTTATTACAAATCACAATGCAATTTTTCACTAAGTTACTCTATTCAAAACATTTAAACAGATTAAATTATTACACACCTTTAGAAATGAGTACCTAATGGCGTTCTTCTCTCAATCTTGACGAAAGAATGCTACACAAGCATACAATATAACGTCACAGGCTCTTCCTACTCACGTAACTCCAAGAAGGCGACAGAGAAATTAATGCTCGGTCACTACCATTTATACTCGTTGTGACATATTCTCATCTTTGTTTGATATTTAATAAGGTCGTCTGTGGCGGTTTCAGTACTCGCCAACACAGATATTATCTTTAAAAAACTCGGTACACAATTCTATAGAAGTACAAAACATGGCACATAATGGTTTTTCTTTATTACATAAAGTTCACACAACCGTTGTCCGCGCAATTAAAATCATCCAGTTCAATTATCCTTTTCTCCTTTTTACCACATAAAATATGTGTTTTGCTAGGAGACGTTACAATGTGCAGATGCAATATCTTTTGCAGTACCACTTGGAAATGACGCCAGGGTCGAAATTGCAATTGTCAAATATGTATTTTCTAAAGTTATCTGAGTGGCCGAGCGGTTCTAGGTGCTTCAGTCCAGAACCGCACTGCTGCTACGGTCGCAGGTTCGAATCCTGCCTCGGACATGGATGTGTGTGATGTCCTTAGGTTAGTTATGTTTAAAACGTTCTAAGTCTAGGGGAGTGAAGACCTCAGATGTTGAGTCCCATAGTGCTTAGAGTCATTTGAACCATTTTATAATCATCGGAGAAAATGACGTTCTTTGAAAACTTCTACATGACTGTGAACCCAGACCATGGGGCGTTAATCAGCAATGAGTGATGTATAGCCGTAGCTATTTCCACTTATTTTTCAATTATGTACATTGAACCAGCAGGTGAGCAAAGAGAGGAAGAGTTTCGGGAGACATTTAGAGTTCAGGGAGGACCTTCCTTCTTCCTAGAATTCATAAACAAAAGACGAAACATGTAGAATGTGGCACAAATATAAACTCCATGTTATCCCAGTTTGTTCGATAACACCTCCCGACATTATTTAACTTGTATATTGAGCAAGCAGTGAAGGAAATAAAAACGTTGACGTTTGCCGATGAGATTGTAGTCCTGTCAGAGACAGCAAAGGACCCGAGAGACCAGCTGAATGGAATGGGCAGTGTCTTGAAAGGGTGATATAGGATGATCAACAACAACAGCAAAACGAGAATAATGGAATGTAGTCGAATTAAATCAGGTGATGCTGAGGGAATTAGATTAGGAAGTGAGACATCTAAAGTAGTAGATGAGTTTCACTATATGGGGAGAAAAATAACTGATTATGGTCGAAGTAGAGAGGATGTAAAATGTAGACTGGCAATGGCAAGGAAAGCGTTTCTGAAGATGAGCAATTTGTTAACTACGAGTATAGAGTTAAGTGTCAGGAAGTATTTTCTGAAAGTATTTGTGTGGAGTGTAGCCATGTCTGGAAGTGAAACATAGACGAAGAGAATAGAAGCTTTCGAAATATGGTGCTAAAGAAGATCACGTAACTAATGAAGAGGTACCGAATAGAATTGGGGAGAAGAGGAATTTCGATCACCAGTTTAGTACTGCAGGGAAGCGAGGGGGGGGGGGGGGGGGGGAGGGGATCAAAATCGTAGAGGGAAACCGAGAGATGAATACACTAAGCAGATTCGGAAGGATGTAGGTTGCAGTAGTTATTCGGATATGAAGAGGCTTGCACAGGATAGAGCAGCATGGAGAGCTGCATCAAACCAGTCTCTGGGCTGAAACCACAACAACAAGAAAGCCTTCCCTGTTGTACAACTAACATAAGAGCGTACTGAATACGCAGTCTTCGACAATCATCCCCCACTTACAACTGGTGCAAACGATCTCAGCTAATTCGTAGCACTGTCCTGTCCAGGACCTATCAATTCAACAGCGCAGGACGAAATAAGGATTTGGTGCCCTGCAGAAATTCTTGAATTTGCCGTTCTTATACTGCCCGCGTTCACACTCATCTGCTGACTTTCATTTCCTGTGAAAAATGGTCATCTCTTCTCTAAGTATCAGATGCTTTGTATCGAAAATGTGAAGGCTTTTTAATGTTACGAAAAACATTTTTGTCTGACCAGCAGCCAGAATTCTACCAAAGTAGGTCCAGTGACTGATTCACATTAACTTGTTCCTTGAACAGCGAGGCACTGGGACAGTGGCGACTTCTTGTAATCCCCAAAGTACTGAGAGAGACAGTTGAAAAAGTCCAATATTGGTACTCGTGCTCAATTGTTAAACCGCATGCAACTTCTGAGATTGCGTTACGTGTAAGCAAGGAAATCGCTATCTTTTCATTTATGTGTGTAATTCGGCAGTATCTGTATAAATTCAGCGACCTCCACCAGCGCTTCCGCAGTAATTTATTCAAAAGGTGCTTCGATTTCTACATCTGTTACAATGTAGTACCAACTTTCGAATTCCCTCGTCACAGAAGGCAGCCGCCTATGATTTCAGTCAATTCTCTACACTGATTTATACTCCGCCTGCTTATTTGGGTGCCTCCCATGCAAGCGGGCCCGAGATCGATTTCCAGCCGGGTTGGAGATTTTCTCCGCTCGGGGACTGGGTGTTGTGTTGTCATCATCATAATTTTATCTCCATCACTGTCGCGCAAAGGCCCAATGTGGCGTCAAATGAAATAAGACTTGCACTTGGCGGCCGAACTTCCCCGAAAGGGGCCTCCCGGCCAACGACGCTATACGCTCATTTCCATTTTCACTGATCTACAGCTTGTTGTCAGTGCCAAAATGCTGTCCTCATAGCCAGCGGTTGATGCGAGAGAAGAGATGAAAATCAGAGGGAGCTAATGCACACCGGAAACGCTGCAGGAGCGTCTTCATTGCACCTGTAGTATTGGTCTGATAATTATACCGAAGAAGGAAACGCATCATAGTTACACTGTGTGGACTGCATGAGACCAAGGAGGACTTCAGACTTGTCGGGAGACACTATGTTGTAGGCATTTTGCGTACTCACTACGCACTCAGAACTGAAGAGTGCAATGTGGTGCGATAGACGTGCATATTAGAGATACTGACAACACGTCTGCACAAAATTTCTCTGGATTTTCACTGTGCTGTCAATACGCGACGTATCGGAGATTGAAAAAAAAAATAGTATTCATAGTGTATGCAAAGCATATGTTTTATATTTAAAATATAGCTAGCGGAAGTCAGTTTTTTTAGTTGATACTCTGAAATGACGTCCTGATATCATTAAATCCAGTGTCTCGAACGAGTTAGGAAAATCAGTAAAAAATATTAACATAGATTTTTTGTCCATATAACCAGATTTCACTTCTTTAATCTATCGCAGCGTTTGTTGTTGCGAATAATGCCGACTTACAGAATGGTTTGGAATCCATATTAAACAGCAGATCGAACGAAGATAACAGCAGACCAGCAGTAGGGCCATTCCTAGTACAGCACTGTGCTGTTCAAATCAACTATGACGATAGCTTCACCTACGAACAATTTAACGAGACACTAAAAATTAAGAACCAGAAATTAAAAAAAACCCTTAGGATTTTCTGTTGGATATCTACAAAAATAACCAGCAAAAAGTACGATTAATAATGCTCTTTAAAACTGTTTGAACTTTAAAAAAATCTTCAACTTCCATACTGAGTAGCTGTTCTCTTGTTGTGTGTTGACTTGAACTGACCGATTTATTATGAGATGCCGAAGTCTCTACTCGTTTCCAAGTAATAATAGTTATCTTTTTTCCACATTTTACGGTCGCGGTCTTGTTTTCTTGTGATGTTGTGGAGCTGCTAGGCAGTACCACGTATTTAACAGCGATTTCGTTTCCGACTGCAGGGGTAGGGAGAGGGGGGGGGGGGCTACGAAGGCTATAACAGAGCTTCGTCATTTGAATAATTCACTGCAAAATCACAAAACACAGTTTTCCTAATTCTTCTATATTCAAATAAGTTATCGACTCACAATAAATGATAATCAACAGAGCTTTTCACACAACATGTTCATACACGATGCTTCATCAAAACCATAAGCTCGTACTTCACTCCACTTAGCCTGGCATAGACTCTCTATAACAACATTCATTTTTCTTTAGTGCTTGACCATTATCGTCAGGACCTTTTCTTCTTTTGGGCCCGTAGCACCCCCAAAGCACAACTGTAAAGTGCAAGTGACCCCTCATTGCTGGTCCGAATTACACAGCAGTCGTCGCTTTCTGCGCTGTGTCAGCATTTTTCTTTCTCGTATCCGCACATAAATTCCAGCAAACCTGGGCACAGCCATAGATGCGTTTTGTGTATTGTGTATTAAATCGGGGACCTAGAAACGACGGAGAGGCTTCGTCCTGCCGTAGCCCTCAGTGGTTCAAAGCCCCACAACAGGCCACAGAAGTCCACCCACCGAACCCAGGGTTATTGTGCGGTTCGGCCGCCTGTAACGTCTCATACCAAACGAGTGTAACCCCAAATTTTTGCATGGCAGAGTAGTTGTGGTGTACGCATACGTGGAGACACTGTTTGCGCAGCAATCACCGACGTAGTGTAACTGTGGCGGAATATGGGCAACCAGCCCGAATTCGCCGAGGCAGATGGAAAACCGCCTTAAAAACCTTCCACAGGCTGGCTGGCGCAAGGGACTTCGACACTAATCCACCGGGCGGATTCGTGCCGTGGACTGGCAAGCCTTCCCGCTCAGGAAGCAGAGGGTTAGACCGCGCCGCTAGCCGGGCGGGCAGATGCGCTTTAATCTGCTGCTAATGAAAGTCACGTTTTCCGTACGCATATCTTTCATCGATCAAGTAAAAGGATAGTGAGACGTGTTGCTATGCTTTATAGCAACATATACCACTACAATATTAGAACAGTTTCTTTGCTGATGATGTTGATGGCTGTATCATGTTATTGTTATTAACTTGTATTTTTTAATGTTGATCCGCCCAGATAGCCAAGGCGGTTTAACGATGAGGACTCGTGAGCCAGCCAGCCTGGGTATCGTTCTTAGATCGATTTCAACGTCTAGCTAGGTAAATACTAGGCTGCTATCCGCCCTCTGACTCACTGTCAGACACACTTTACGCAAACACTTCCAAAATGTTGGTAACATTAAACATGAGGTCTACACTGGACGCAGACTGATGGGGTACACGGATTCCTGTCTTGGGGGCGTGGAGCGTCAGGAAGGCACTCAGCCACCAAATTTCACTGGAACAACCGATGCATAAAAATGCCGACCAGTAGAGAAACAAGGAAAGGTGAAGCAGGAGAAAGAAAGAAAGCATTTTTAATGTTGGCTGGATTAATTCAGGTTGAACAGATCTGACTTGAAAGGTAGATAGTTTGGGTTATTTGTTCGGATTGTCACCTTTAGCTCAGCATTCTACTAGATACATTTGGGAATCCCCTAACATTTTACTCACTTTTGCCGCAAGAACCGATTCTTAACGGTGTAGCACATAACCAAGATGGTCCTCATCTCACCAGCTTGACTCGTTATCGCACTGACTGCCGACTGAGCAGCAGAATTTGAAACTCTATGCTTGCATAGCGCGCTGTTTAAAAGTCCAGGAGGTGGCAACTTCTGCAAAAAGACGTCTATTCGTCCTTGATATTTCACATTCTTCCAATTCAAGCTGCTGCGATTGGGTTCCTAGGTCAATCGTAGATGAGCTCACCTACAGTATAACAACACCATATCTTCAGAGTATACTATAATCGCTCTGGAATGCAAAAATATATGTAGTCACAGAAGCCGCTACATGTCTTCCTTCATCGTGAACTAACGGTAGATCAAATTCCGGATTAAGTTGCGCACAACGAGCATGGAAGTTTCTGTGAGGACTGTGAAGAAAGACAGAGATGTCCAGGGGACTGACGACAGGCCTCAGTAAGGGAGGGCACAAAGAAGCGAAGTAATAAGGCTTAGAACAAGCTGGTCCTATTTTCTGTTCTCGGAAAAAGGGGAGCAGGGAAGTCGCAGTCTTTCCCTCCCTGTCTCGCCCCCACTCCCAAATTCATTTCCCGACCAAAAAAAATGTAGCACCCGTAAGATGAAGAGGAAACGTAACGAAAGTTGACAGGTTGAGAGGTTATGTCATCATATTTCCGTGATGTCTATCTCGAGTCAAATCTACAATAAAGTCGGGGGTATTAATCGCTTTGCATCCTCCCTCCCCCGCCCCTCCGCCCCCACCCCTGCCCCTATCTGGTCTCGATGCAGGCACTGCTTCGACTGAAACTGGCCCACAGCTGCTGTAAATGGTCCTTGATATCCAGGACACTGGTATTCGGACGGCGTTGACTCCCGCACTGCTCCCACACATTTTCTATCAGGAACAGGTCTGGGGATCTTTCTGGTCACCAGGTCTGGTCTCAGAATCGTGCAGGCCGTTCATAGAGACGTTTTCCTTGTGTGAACGAGCATTGTCCTGTTGAAACATGTCACCACGGAACTGTCGCATTAAAGGTGACGCAGGAGCACGCAGGATGCCCGTGACGTACCGTAGTGCCGTGAGCGCTCCCTCAGTCACGTTACTACCAGCTGTCGCCTCAAGTCAGTTCCAAGGGCACCCCACTCCATTACACCAGTAGTAATACCGCCGTGCCCCTCCAAAATTTCTGAAGAGTGAGATTGTTGTCACTAGGTCGTTGCCATACCCTTTGATAATGGTCTTCCAGGATAGTGCAGAATCGCGATTCATCGCTGAACCCAAGGCGACACCATTCATTAATATTCAGTGCTTCCTGATCACTGCACCACTCGGAATTCAGCCGTTTGTGTTGTGGTTTAACGTCAGCCTAGGCATGGGGCGGTGATTCTCTAGTAAGGCTCCTGCTACATCTACATCTACATGACTACTCTGCAATTCACATTTAAGTGCTTGGCAGAGGGTTCATCGAACCACAATCATACTATCTCTCCACTATTCCACTCCCGAACAGCGAGCGGGAAAAACGAACACCTAAACGTTTCTGTTCGAGCTCTGATTTCTCTTATTTACCTATGTAGGTTGGGCTCAACAAAATATTTTCGCATTCGGAAGAGAAAGTTGGTGACTGAAATTTCGTAAAAAGGTCTCGCCGCGACGATAAACGTCTATGCTGTAATGACTTCCATCCCAACTCGTGTATCATATCTGCCACACTCTCTCCCCTATAACGTGATAATACAAAACGAGCTACCCTTTTTTGCACCCTTTTGATGTCCTCCGTCAATCCCACCTGGTAAGGATCCCACACCGCGCAGCAATATTCTAACAGAGGACGAACGAGTGTAGTGTAAGCTGTCTCATTAGTGGACTTGTTGCATCTTCTAAGTGTCCTGCCAATGAAACGCAACCTTTGGCTCGCCTTCCCGACAATATTATCTATGTGGTCCTTACAACTGAAGTCGTTCGTAATTTTAACACCCAGGTACTTAGTTGAATTGACAGCCTTGAGAATTGTACTATTTATCGAGTAATCGAATTCCAACGGATTTCTTTTGGAACTCATGTGGATCATCTCACACTTTTCGTTATTTAGCGTCAACTTCCACCTGACACACCATACAGCAATCATTTCTAAATCGCTTTGCAACTGATACTGGTCTTCGGATGACCTTACTAGACGGTAAATTACAGCATCATCTGCGAACAACCTAAGAGAACTGCTCAGATTGTCACCCCGGTCATTTATATAGATCAGGAACAGTAGAGGTCCCAGGACGCTTCCCTGGGGAACACCTGATATCACTTCAGTTTTACTCGATGATATGCCGTCTATTACTACGAACTGCGACCGTCCTGACAGGAAATCACGAATCCAGTCGCACAACTGAGACGATACCCCATAGCTCCGCAGCTTGATTAGAAGTCGCTTGTGAGGAACGGTGTCAAAAGCTTTCCGGAAATCTAGAAATACGGAATCAACTTGAGATCCCCTGTCGATAGCGGCCATTACTTCGTGCGAATAAAGAGCTAGCAGCGTTGCACAAGAGCGATGTTTTCTGAAGCCATGCTGATTACGTGTCAATAGATCGTTCCCTTAGAGGTGATTCATAATGTTTGAATACAGTATATGCTCCAAAACCCTACTGCAAACCGACGTCAATGATATAGGTCTGTAGTTAAATGGATTAATCCTACTACCCTTCTTGAACACTGGTGCGACCTGCGCAATTTTCCAATCTGTAGGTACAGATCTATCGGTGAGCGGGCGGTTGTATATGAGTGCTAAGTAGGGAGCTATAGTATCAGCGTAATCTGAAAGGAACCTAATCGGTATACAATCTGGACCTGAAGACTTGCCCGTATCAAGCGATTTGAGTTGTTTCGCAACCCCTAAGGTATCTACTTCTAAGAAACTCATGCTAGCAGATGTTCGTGTTTCAAATTCTGGAATATTCCATTCGTCTTCCCTGGTGAAGGAATTTCGGAAAACTGCGTTCAATAACTCCGCTTTAGCGGCACAGTCGTCGATAACAGAACCATCGGCACTGCGCAGCGAAGGTATTGACTGCGTCTTGCCGCTTGTGTACTTTACATACGACCAGAATTTCTTCGGATTTTCTACCAAATTTCGAGACAATGTTTCGTTGCGGAACCTATTAAAGGCATCTCGCATCGAAGTACCTGCCAAATTTTGCGCGTCTGTAAATTTTAGCCCATCTTCGGGATTTCGCATTCTTCTGAACTTCGCATGCTTTTTCCGTTGCCTCTGCAACAGCGTTCGGACCTTTTTCGTGTACCACGGGGGATCCGTTCCATCTCTTACCAATTTATGAGGTATGAATATCTCAATTGCTGTTGCTACTATATCTTTGAATTTGAGCCACATCTCGTCTACATTTGCATAGTTAGTCCACGAACCCACGCGAATTGTAAATGGTTGCGAAAGGCTTCTAGTGACACTTTATCCGCTTTTTTAAATAAAATTATTTTGCGTTTGTTTCTGATGGATTTGGAAGAAATGGTATTGAGCCTAGCTACAATGACCTTGTGATCACTAATCCCTGTATCAGCCATGATGCTCTCTATCAGCTCTGGATTGTTTGTGGCTAAGAGGTCAAGTGTGTTTTCGCAACCATTTACAATTCGCTTGGGTTCGTGGACTAACTGCTCGAAATAATTTTCGGAAAAAGCATTTAGGACAATCTCGGAAGACGTTTTCTGCCTACAACCGGTTTGGAACAAGTATTTTTGCCAACATACCGAGGGTAGGTTGAAGTCCCCACCAACTATAACCGTATGAGTGGGGTATTTATTTGTTACGAGACTCAAACTTTCTCTGAACTGTTCCGCAACTGTATCATCGGAGTCTGGGGGTCTGTAGAAGGAGCCAATTATTAACTTAATTCGGCTGTTAAGTATAACCTCCAACCCACACCAATTCGCACGGAGTATCTACTTCGACTTCACTACAAGATAAACCACTACTGACAGACACAAATACTCCACCACCAATTCTGCCTAATCTATCTTTCCTGAACACCGTCTGAGACTTCGTAAAAATTTCTGCAGAACTTATTTCAGGCTTTAGCCCGCTTTCTGTACCTATAACGATATCAGCTTCTGTGCTTTCTATTAGCCCTTGAAGCTCAGGGACTTTTCCAGCGCAATTACAACAATTTACAACTATAATTCCGACTGTTCCTTGATCCAAGCACGTCCTGTAATTGCCAAGCACCCTTTGACATTGCAGCCCATCCCGCACTTTCCCGAGGCCTTCTAACCTAAAAAACCGCCCAGTCCACGCCACACAGCCTCCGCTACCCGTGTAGCCGCCAGCTGAGTGTAGTGAACTCCTGACCTATTCAGCGGAACCCGAAACCCCACCACCCTATGGCGCAAGTCAAGGAATCTGCAGCCAATACGGTCGCAAAACCGTCTGAGCCTTTGATTCAGACCCTCCACCCGGCTCTGCACCAAAGGTCCGCAGTCGGTTCTGTCAACGATGCTGCAAATGGTGAGCTCTGCCTTCATCTCGTAAGCAAGACCGGCAGCCTTCACCAAATGGTGCTCCATTACTTGGTCTCGGACAGCAGGCACAGAGGTGAAGGGGTTACTAAGTGCTTGATGCACGATATGGAGGCCCTTCCTTGTGTTTGTCAGACTTGGCCGCCTGGTACCTTGACGGAAAGTATGCCTGGCCTCACGTTCCCACGCAGTCCACCACAGGGCCACTGCCACATTCGAGTCTCTCATATATCAGGATTTTGCACTATTCGACCAGCTAGTCAAATGGAGATACGCACTGAGGCCCGTTTCAAACTCTGTCACGTGCTTATAAGGATGTATCTCCGATCCTTTCACATTAGCCTAAGTACTCACAATTTTACGTCGTTCGCGTCTCTTGTATTTTGCCTTTCACAGTGAATTACTCCTCATGGTGTGTGTGTGTGTGTGTGTGTGTGTGTGTGTGTGAGTGTGTGTGTGTGTGTGTGCCATTGGCTATGATTTTTGGGTGCTTCACGTTTTTTGTCAGGCAGTGTATAACTTGACATCGACCACACTTTTAACGTCCCGTAGATCTGTATTATTTCAATACTGACGTGCTATTCCAATACAGCTGGAGGACCTTTGCAGTGCCTTTCAAGTTTAGGGAGAATATCAAGTCGGTTAAGCGATGAATGCGAATTTGGGTTGAGGGGGGAGGCGTGGTAGGGTAGGTGGTGCAGTTGCAAAAAAGGAACTGCGCCAGGGTGGAGTACTAGCTTTAAGTAGCCTGTTTGTACGTTGGCGGCGCTATAGACTGACAGCGAGATTCTGTGGTTGGACGGACTACCAGTTAGCGATTGGATAGAGAAATGCATGGACATGTTTTATTTAGTGGAGACTGTGTTAGTAGGACATGCATTGTAAAATGAGGATGGAAGTTGTGTATAATCTTTGGAAGGTGGAAATATTGACAACTATATATTTTTTGGAACTGGATGTCACATAAATAAAGTAAAATTTTGTAAATACATTGTTTGCTCTTCAACAAAATCTTTCTTTTGATAGCCGTATGCCTCCTAGTAGCTAGAGTCTATAGTAGTTAGAATCCTTTTATTTAGCTGGCTGTTGAGTCTACTTGCTGTAATTGCTGTAGTTCGTGTTATAAATAATTTCTGTGAGGTAAGACACTTACGAAATAGAAAGGAGTTTCCACTACCGGGATTCGTGATTGAAATGAATTTAGGCAATTAACACATCTGGAGGTACTTTTATATTTCATTAATTTCATAAGCCGGCTGCTGTGGCCGAGAAGTTCCAGGCGCTTCAGTTCGGAACCGCGCTGCTGCTGCGGTAGCAGGTTCGAATCCTGCCTCGACCATGATTGAGTGTGACGCCCTTAGGGTAGTTAGGTTTAAGTAGTTCTAAGTCTAAGTGACTGATGACCTCAGATGTTAAGTCCCATAGTGCTTAGATCCATTTGATCCATTGTTTTGATTTGTATTGTTGTTAGGATTTCTTGCAATCCAGGGCCATTATTTTGTATTAATTATTGGGAGTCGTGTTGTGAGATTGCGTTGTGCTTGTATATTGTGGGTAATAAATGAATAGGTTAAGTTTGAGTTGTCATTGTTGTTGTTGTGGTCTTCAGTCCTGAGACTGGTTTGATGCAGCTCTCCATTCTACTCTATCCTGTGCCAGGTTCTTCATCTCCCAGAACCCACTGCAACCCACATCCTTCAGAATCAGCTTAGTGTAGTCATCTCTTGGTCTCCCTCTACGAGTTTTAGCCTCTACGCTGCCCTCCAATACTAAATTGGTGATCCCTTGATGCCTCAGAACATGTCCTACCAACCGATCCCTTCTTCTCGTTAAGTTGTGCCACAAACTTCTCTTCTCCCCAATCCTATTCAATACTTCCTCATTAGTTATGTGATCTACCCATCTAATCTTCAGCATTCTTCTGTAGCACCACATTTCGAAAGCTTCTATTCTCTTCTTGTCCAAATGATTTATCGTCCATGTTTCACTTCCATACATGGCTACACTCGATACAAATACTTTCAGAAAAGACTTCCTGACACTTAAATCTATACTCGATGTTAACAAATTTCTCTTCTTCAGAAACGCTTTCCTTGCCATTGCCAGTCTACAATTTATACCCTCTCTACTTCGACCATTATCAGTTATTTTGCTCCCCAAATAGCAAAACTCCTTTACTACTTTAAGTGTCTCATTTCCTAATCTAATTCCCTCAGCATTACCCGATTTAATTTGACTACATTCCATTATCCTCGTTTTGCTTTTGTTGATGTTCATCTTATATCCTCCTTTCAAGACACTGTGCATTCCATTCAACTGCTCTTCCAAGTCCTTTGCTGTCTCTGACAGAATTACAATGTCATCGGCGAACCTCAAAGTTTTTATTTCTTCTCCATGGATTTTAAAAGCTACTCCGCATTTTTCTTTTGTTTCCTTTACTGCTTTCTCAATATACAGATTGAATAACATCGGGAAGAGGCTACAACCCTGTCTTACTCCCTTCCCAACCACTGCTTGCCTTTCATGTCCCTCGACTCTTATAACTGCCATCTGGTTTCTGTACAAATTGTAAATAGCCTTTCGCTCCCTGTATTTTACCCCTGCCACATTTAGCATTTGAAAGAGAGTATTCCAGTCAACCTTGTCAAAAGCTTTCTCTAAGTCTACAAGTGCTAGAAACGTAGGTTTGTCTTTCCTTAATCATTCTTCTACGATAAGTCGTAAGGTCAGTATTGCCTCACGTGTTCCAGTATTTTTACGGAATCGAAACTGATCTTCCCCGAGGTCAGCTTCTACTATTTTTTCCATTCTTCTGTAAAGAATTCGTGTTGTCATTGTCAGGGAAACTTCTGTTGGTCAGTGCTTAATTAAAAAAAATTAAACAGTTTGTTTCAAGGTTTGTGCATCTGCTTACTGAGGAGGAGACCACGTTCGAAACACGGTCTTGGCACTAATTTTCATTCATCACTTCAGTCTGTGTATATCCGTCTTAGATGTTTCTGTGTTGGAAAGGTTTGTGGAATCATATAATTTCGTTTGAAAATAGAAAATGTTTGATGATAATCAGTTATTTATTTGCCATAAAATATTGAATTTAATGTAATAATTGCTTTATATTAGTAAGTAGTCGATTGCCTTAGCATATCATCGAAGTAACTGAAATTCAGAATATAAGTAGTCTTTGAAAATTTGAGAAGTAAATGTGTCTTTCAGTTAATTTAAAAATTGTAATACCAACAAAATGGTTAAAATGGCTTTGAGCGCTATGGGACTTAACATCTAAGGTCATCAGTCTCTTAGAACTTAGAGCTACGTAAACCTAACTAACCTAAGGAAATCACACACATCCATGCCCGAGACAGGATTCGAACCTGCGACCGTAGCGGTCGCGTGGTTGCCGACTGAAGCGCCTAGAACCGCTCAGCCACACCGGCCGGCTACCAACAAACCCAAACAGCTTTGATAACGTCATAGTTTACGTAATTTAAAATCTAAGTGTACATTCACAATTGTTAATATTCCACCAAGTATTACTACTGTGAATACGGGTCTGTAAAGTACGGCTGTACGAGCTAGTAAATGAGGGGAATGCTGTTTCATTCATGTGTGTGCCTCTACGTTCTGTAAGTCGATTTTCATGATTATTTTTCTTCGTGCTAAGTCTTTTCGTTGCTGTCTTCCGTCACTCAGCTAGCTGTGGTTTGCCGGTTCTATATGTGGATTCACGAACCGTGTCGGATTTGTATGTGTTTGTAGGCGTGGTCAGCCGATGAATGTGTGCCTCTTGCTGTCCCAAATATTGCTGGTCTGACCGCGAGTCTATCCACGTTGGCACGCCCTCATACAAGCAGCTGAGAAGTTACCGCAGCTCGTAAGTTGCAGAAATCCTTAGAATTTGCTAATCTCTCAGTTTCCATGCTACTTCTAACTCAGTATGTTAGGTGTGATATTAGAAAATTGCTGTGTGTAACTCGTCGCCTGGATTGCAGGATTGACCAGAGACCGCCGCTGAGCCAACGAAACGGATTAATTTCCCGTGAACAGTGTGACAACCAAAGAAATGGAAGCAATATAGAGACTGGTAAGGCCATATTATCATTCGCAACACTCGACAGAGCCAAAACACTCGGCAGTGCTAAATCTGCACGTGAGCCTTGTCCCAGGGACCTGCGTCACAGTCTCCAGGACGCGGCAAGTGCTGCCTCTGGCACCCACTCGCTGACGTCTACGCAGCCCGACGACTGGTTTCATCAGAACCAAAATTCGCTGTCGGATCAGAAGTGTGTGATGCGGAACTTGTAACACTTAAAGACCCACGCACGTATCATTTATTTCCCTTTTATCTACTATAAATATTGTATCTCGAGTGTTTTGTAAACCTTAAAAGGTATTTGTATATGTTTGTTGATATATGTAAATAATTATGTAAATAACAGTAATTTATATTGTGCTGGTTAGGTGAATGTCAGGGACACGTAGCAAAGGCAGAAACGCACTGTGTAGCGCCGGGTCTGGACGCGATTGGTGTGACGTCAAAACGCGCACGCTGCGGACTCTGACGTGAACGGACGCGCGAATCACGGGCTAAGCCAGTGTGAGAAGAAGTTTTAACCAGCGGTACGATACCAGTTGACGAGCGAGGGCAGATTAAAAGGCATCTCTATTCATATCGAGATGCTATTCAGCCAATGGTCACTGCTAAGTAAATCTGTGCTCGCAAATTCTGTCTGCAGCATTGTCGACTACAGCTACTGCTTCCTGTCTTCAATCAGACTGTTCCACTTACTTCACGTATTTTAGAACTGTAGCGGCATTTCCAGTGATATTAGTGAACTTTTAGTTTTAATTTATATTTACACCAAAAACTTATAAACTTTAACCTAACAATCATTATTACAAAGATGGTCACATGTCCATTACTGTAACTGAAACAATCCAAGTGCCACTTATTTAAAAACAAATAAATATATCAAAATTATTCTCAGTGCCAGTTTGTTTCTATATGTTTTAATAATTTTGAAAACACAAGTAAAAGTATTCTTTTAATGCGCCTCAGTAACATCACTGCTGAGATGAATGTTGTTTAGAGGGAAAGTTCTTCTTGCACCGTAAATGTCAATTAAGTTATCTCAAAGTAAATTAATTCCTGGCACTTCAAACTAAAGATTTTATTTAAAACAAAACAATTACTCATACTTTACAAATTTTACGTAAATTTGTGATGCTGTTTTGTGTGTTGGCCTGGTTCGTATTTCGGCATTGTAGCTGTGCTGGTATTTCTTTTATTTCATCAATCCTAAATTAGAAGAAGTTTTCTTTCGTGTTTCATTGTCAGTTCATAAGTTAGCGAAAGTGAGTAAACGCTGCTATATAGCATAACAGTAGGCAGCCTCCAGTTGTTCACTGGGAGATGTATTTATTTCAAATTGCTTTCATTGCATTTTCTATCGAGTCTAGTAATTACTGAAATTCTTTCTTATTATCATTTCGTGGCGTGTTATGTCACGGCAAATGTGTATGTAACCTTCTGTTGACGCACATAAGTTTATTATTTTTTACTCATTGCTGTTCGTAATTTTAATTACTTAGTGAACCGGCAGTCCTCATTTAGGCTGGCGAACTTTTTTTTATTTATTGCAAAAGTGTTAGCAAAGTTTATTGATTTGTAACTCGAGTCCTGTCGCATCCCTTTACGTGGAAAGAATGCGTGAATGATTGCACAATTTTTGATAATTCAACCAAATTTAGCTACAGTAGAATAGGCGGAATAAGTTGTCGACCGGAGTGGCCGAGCGGTTCTAGGCGCTACAGTCTGGAACCGCGCGACCGCTACGGTCGCAGGTTCGAATCGTGCCTCGGTCATGGATGTGTGTGATGTCCTTAGGTTAGTTAGGTTTAAGTAGTTCTAAGTTATAGGAGACTGATGACCTCAGCAGTTAAGTCCCATAGTGCTCAGAGCCACCATCGAATAAGTTGTCCTCAGAGATAACTTCCTGTAAACCTCTTCCTCAATAATCAGTGTCACGTTTTCCTTCGCCAATGATAGCCTTGCCAAAGTTTACTTTCTGTTATGCACGCGCGAAAACACTCAAATATAATTTCGCAAAAGCTGGTTATTTAAAGTGCGACGTTACGAACTTACCAATCGATGTCACTATAGAGGCGGGCTCACCAGTGTAAAAAATGATGGAAAATATCCTGAAGCACCAAAGAAACTGGTATACGAATGCGTATTCAAATAGAGAGATCTGTAAACAGGCAGAATATGGCGCTGCAGTCGGCAACGTCTATATAAGACAGCAAGCGACTGGCGCAGTTGTTACACCAGTCACTGCTGCTACAATGGCAGGTTGCCAAGATTTAAGTGAGTTTTAACGTGCTGTTATAGTCGGCGCACGAGCGATGGGGCGCAGCATCTGCGAGGTACCGATGATGTGGGGGTTTTCCCGTACGACAATTTCACGAGTGTGCCGTGAATATCAGGAATCAGGTAAAACATCTAATCTCCGACATCGCTGCTGCCGGAAAAACACCCTGCAAGAACGGGACCAACGACGACTGAGGAGAATCGTTCAACGAGACAGAAATGCAAACCTTCGGCAAAGTTCTGCAGATTTCAGTGCTGGGCCATCAACAAGTGTCAGCGTGCGAATCATTCAACGAAACATCATCGATATGGGCTTTCGGAGTCGAAGTCCTACTCATGCACACTTCATGATTGCACGACACAAAGCTTTACGCCTCGCCTAGCGTCCCCAACACCGACATTGGGGCTGTTGATGACTAGAAACATGTTGCCTGGTCGGTCGAGACTCGTTTCAAATTGCATAGAGCGGATGGGCGTGTACGGGTATTGAGACGACCTCATGAATCCATGGACCCTGCATGCCAGCAGGGCACTGTTCAAGCTGGAATGGAATGGGGCGTGTGCAGTTGGAATGATATGGGACCCTTGATATATATAGGCCGGCCGCGGTGGTCTCGTGGTTCTAGGCGCGCAGTCCGGAACCGTGAGACTGCTACGGTAGCAGGTTCGAATCCTGCCTCGGGCATGGATGTGTGTGATGTCCTTAGTTTAGTTAGGTTTAAGTAGTTCTAAGTTCTAGGGGACTGATGACCACAGCAGTTCAGTCCCATAGTGCTCAGAGCCATTTGAACCATTTGATATGTATAGATACGACTCTGACAGGTAGCACGTACGTAAGCATCCTGCCTGATCACCGGCATTCAATCATGTCCATTGTGCATTCCGACGGACTTGCGCAATTGCAGCACTACAGTACGGCACCCCACAAGTCCAGAATTGCTACGTAGTGGCTCCAGGAACACTCTTCTGAGCGGCCACCAAACTCGCCAGACGTGAACGTTATTGAGCATATCTGGGACGCCTTGCAACCTGTTATTCAAAAGAGATCTCCACCCCTTCGTACTCTTACGGATTTATAGACAGCCCTGCAGGATTCATGGTGTCAGTTCCCTCCATCACTACTTTCGGCATTAGTCGAGTCCATGCCAT
Source organism: Schistocerca gregaria (assembly GCF_023897955.1). NCBI lineage: Eukaryota > Metazoa > Arthropoda > Insecta > Orthoptera > Acrididae > Schistocerca > Schistocerca gregaria. The sequence continues at coordinate 795,619,004 of NC_064921.1, read as the reverse complement.
GTAGCAGTTTGTTTGGCTCTTCAGTGTATTATGCTGTCATTAGAGAAGAAGTAACTGCAGCGTGGGTCTTTCGGGACAGGTAGTTGACTTCGAATGGCGACTGATAGTCATCTCAGTAACAAATCGATGACATTTCAACGTTTCTGAAGCTACGCAAGTCGACTGTTGATTAATGGATTGTGAAGTGGAAACGCGAAGGACAACCACAGCTAAACAGTAGGCAGCCTACCTGAACTGACGGACAGGAAGCATCGAACATTGCGGAGGCTGAAATCAGCGGAAGGAATAACTCCTGAGTTCCAAAATCCTACCAGCCGTCCAGTTAGTGCAGTAACTGTGCCTAGGGACTTGATAAGAATGTGATACAATGGTCGAACAGCTTCTCACATGCCACACGTTTATGGAGTCACTGCTAAGCTTCTCTGGCTCCGGGTCTTGAGGAACAGCTGGCTGCCATTCTTCCACAGACATTCAGACACCACAATGTACATAGTTGCAACAGATTTCAAGTCACCATAAACGTGAAGGCTGGACACACCATATATTTATTGCACTAATAGGCATGTGGATGGTTTTGAAGAAGCACTGTATGCACTTCATGTAAGTCTGCTGATAGGTCTGCTTTGACTCGAGAACCAGCTAGTGAACAAACAAAAGTTTAAAAAAAAAATATTGGCCGCTCGCAATTTTCATACGAACCACCCGCTGTTTTAACCGCAGACACAGTATTCCGCATCGAGCGAGTTGGCGAAGTAGTCAGTACACTGGACTTGTATTCGGAACCACGAGCATTCAAATCCCCGCCCGGCCATCCAGATTTAGGGTTTCCGTGATTCCCCCAAATGGGTTGAGGAAAATGGCGGAATGGTTCCTTCGAAAGGGCACAGCTGATTTCCTCTTCCGTCATTTCGTAATTCGAGCTTGTGCTCCGTCTCTGATGACCTAGATACCTACCGGACGTTAAACTTTAACCTTTCTTCCTTCCTTTCTTCGTTTCTTCAGTATTTACCATCCAGAATGGATAAACAAATTACTCTATAGGTTTCTACTTCCATTCGCTTACAACGCTATGAGTCGTTTTTGCACCGCTGGTCACTATTTCGGAAACGCTTGTCATTGTTTCCTTTGCTAGTGAGCAGAAAGCCTTTTACAGGCTCGACCACAAGCAACGATTTGTCTGCTTAGATGTCTATCGAACAGGTCACGTCCCTGCAAGTAAAATCGTGTCGCGAGGATCAGAAATTTACACAGATCTGACAGGTGACCTGAGTCTGAAGTTAGAACCTCAAGTCCGAGCAAAATTGTTCCAATCTATGGGCTCAAATGACATCTACGTAGCGTGTGTACAGGAAACACCTCAAATCTGTTGCACGAAATGTGTGTGGTTCGCGGGTGTTTTTGGTCTGCTATTCTTTATCTTTGCCAGCACAGTGGATCCTTAAATGGCTGATATGAGTCGTTAGTCTACAAGGTTCATTGCTGAATTCATTCGAATGTGTAGGAAATATGCATGTTAGGAGCAAATAAAGAGCAATAAATTGAGCGATCTCGAAAAGAAAGCAGTTGCTTATAATTCTTTAATTGACAAAATGAGAGCAGTTCACACGAAGGTAACCAGAACATGAACGATAAAAAAATTCATTATGTTCTATTTACCGCAAAAAATCAGGCAAAGTACTAAATTTGTTCGTCTCGAGATACTTTACTTCTGGCCATTAATAAACACCAGTCAGGGTATCCTAACCTGACCCGTAATGACCAAACACAGTTCCATTACTCACCCTTACTAATGTAGCAGCAGTCAGTTAATGTATTATTTCTCTCACCGTCAGATAGTAAGCTTCCACACCCTCATTCGATAGACTTCTTTCTCCCTCTCCCCTGCCCCCTCCCCCTCTTCTTCGGTCTGTTCATCACATTCACCACTTTGTCCATGTGACATAGTAGCCTGTGCCGTTACTCACTTTTACAACATTTTTGGCTATATTTTCACATAGTTTTAATATTTTAATTTACTGTAATATAAGACTTATTTGTTCAGACTCTCGTTAGGTGTTACATTATACTAGTGTTTTGTGTCGATATAATCATAAAACGTCACATATCTTTGTACAACAATCTGAAGTTGTCTGGGCCATCTGTTTAGTAATAAGTTATCTCACGATGATCTAAGAAGCCGAAAGCCGGTTCACAACGAGCTATTAAACAAATATTATTGCGGAACATTAACACTGTGAATTCAGGTTATCAATACTTTACTTGCCTTCATGAAAACCTACTTCAAGAACAGCGTACATAGCTTTGCAAGTATTCAGCATAATTTCGCTCACTGTTTGTTTCGACAGTCCAGTCAAATTTACAGATTTTCTATTTCTTGCTGTTGACTGGGGTCGTAAAGTTGCTCTCAGCCTCTCATTAGGTTAAATCGCTTTCCTATTGCAGCTATTCTGCCCTATTACGTGAGAAGCTACGAACTTCAGCATATAATGGCGTGTTTTTATGCCCATTACCAACTAATGCCGTCAGACTCATGGTTCGCTGTGTATGTCGTGAAGTAAATTAATGAGCGGAGAACTGCCGCCGCTTCAAGGAGACACTTCATAATAAGCACCGTTCTTTGTAGTTCTGAATTTCATCTACAGAACAACACTAACCACAGAAGAACTTCCTCCATTGTGAATTGGCGTCCTAAACAAAATATGAAATATGCTTTTTGAGAGCATAGGCGCTTGTCGCCTGGAAGTTCCTTCCTAGCTCGTCAGATGGCGAGCTGACATAGGTTGAAACTTCTGCGGAAGCGCGAGAGATGTGATTTAGTGCACGCGCAGACACCTCCACAAATATCTGCGCAGAAAGATCGCAGGGCGTGGGCTCGGCGATCCAGATTTCTACAGAGGCAGAGTTTCCCGTTAAGCTTTGCATTCAGACAGTCGCTTCCCAGCGCTAAGCAGCCGGAAGACTCTGTCTAATCCCTTCCAGAAGGGAGCGGCTGGCCTTCAGGGCGTTTGAAACAGGTGTGTGTCCGGAACGTAAGCTTCACAAGCGCAGAGTGCAAACAGCAAAACTCGGCCGTCCAGTTTGTAGTGAGTGCTATAAAATGGCAGACCTAGCGTCGTCAACATTTGTAACACATTCTAAGTTGATTTCTGAACGAATCGTAAGTTGAGTTTTGGAGTTTTGAATGCGTGCATAGCGTACGGGATGTCTCTGCCAGGTGGATCCCCGTCGCACATAGAAATAAAAAATAAATAAATAAATAAATAAAAATAAAAAAAAGGTTTGGGGCTATACGAGCTGAGCCGAATAAACTGGAACGGATGAATGCTAATCGCCGTTTGTTTGTTGGTTGACTGGATGTGAGAATGAACAGCGTTGTTGTAATTATTAGCCAAATCCATAGATTCAGACTACAAGAATGGAAATAAACGACTAACAGGAATAAGAGCAAGATAGATTACATATTATCATCTCGATGTATCCAAGAAAATAAAATTTTGACAGAAAATTTTTGCCAGACCGCTACACTACTAAGGGCCAGTTCTACAGTCCCCGGTTAGCAGCCACTTAAGTTCTGTTAACGGAATAGCGCGGAAAACGCGTTGTACGAACGCGTAATAACGTCTAACCGGAGAATAAACGTGGGATAACTAAACTGGTGATTCTAGCAGGTTTAGTAAAGTTAACGGGGGAATAAATTTTGACTACAGTAGGAATAGTTACAGAATTAGTGATGACAAGAGTGGTTTTAGAACGAGGAAGGAGAAAAAACGGGCACATGGCACAGATTATATGGAAGAATCTGATAATGCCAAGTTTACATAAAAATTTCGTACTGCTACTCCTCGATCTCATGCTTGAGAAACTGGAGCAAATGAATGAAATGTGAAACTATTTTTCAACATAAAACCTTTTTGCTGTAATCAGGTCTAAATGGCTTTTGATATTGGTACTTCGTGAATTATATTCTGTCAGATTCTTTAAATGAATGAGGTAGATAAAAATGACCATTTGTGCCAAAACGGTCTCGCTTATTTGGTGTTTGTTACAATTGCTGCAACATCAGAAAGGCCTATTTCGTTTCATCTAGCAGACAGTGATAAAATAGACGCAATCAAATCGAGAAACCGCACCGGTATTGGGTACTATTCGTATTAACAGCTTTTTCAGTATCAGACGACGATATTTTGATTTTTCACTTAGCAAAACGATTGATGAACTTTGATGAGGTTTCGCCGAAAGGAAACCACGCCATCTAAAGCTGTAGCAAGATTAGAGAGAAAATAATGCTAGAACCTAAGGGTTGAAGAAAATGTCTTGCTTGTCTCTTGTCTCTTGTCTTTACTGGTTATATGTTTGCTGTATTTAATTTATTGTCACACAGAAGTGGAAGTTATTAACTAACAGGCAATGAAGAATGCAAATTTTCTGGAGAGTTCTTATCCTCCCTGTCACAAATGATCCCAACCTGCGTCAATTGTGAATGCATTTAAAGCGGTTGGGATGTCAAACCGGCTGACTGGAAGTATGGCTTCCATAACAAAATGTACACGTCTGAATTCCACAGAGCGAAATACAGTGACATGCGACAGAAGAACGCTGTGTGAAGAGATGTGGCACATGTCTTAATATCAATCACTTCAGAAAGATGTGGGCTACAAAATGAACATATTTTTGAAAAATCGTACGTTTTTTTTTAATTTTTGATGTCCTCGAGTGTTGGCGGTAGGGGAGGGGAGGGGAGGGGGGAGGGGGCAGGCGCTTCTGTCAAGTTTCTGCCCCGGTTTAGAAATATCGTAGATCTGGGGCTCACTGTCTTCTACATCCGACAATACCCTCAACACAGATGACGCACCATGCCGCATTTACTACCGCTAAAGGTATCGAAACAATAGTCTTAAGGCTGGAGGTCTTTTGTCCGCGTTTGCTTACAAATAGATTTATTTTAAGAGAGGGTCCACCTTGAGCAAAACACAATTTTATCTTTTCTTTTACTTCTCAGTGGTGTTTCGCTGAGATTCAGTTTCAGTTTAATATCTTTCTGTTACGCAGGCAAAATGTTCTTTACCACTTGTACACATATAAATTTGTTTCTAACACTGTATTTACCAGTTTGAAAACAGACTAAGGTTTGTATATGTACCTTGCTCCCAATACTGAGGTTTCCCTAGATTTTTGTTTTTTATTGCACTTGTTTTCTTTCACAGTTTGTCATGCGCAACAATACATAACATAATATAGAACTTAAAAATTGTAGCATTGGGACATATTGATTATCCCTTATATATATGTTTAAGACAGCAATTGAACTTGAGTAGTCATGATTTGTTCTTCTTTCTTCGTTCTTCCCAAATACTCTCCGTACGTTTATTGTCTTGCGTTCTTCCGACCATCTCTTTCCCATTTTGTTCTCCGTGTGTTCTTGTTTAGGTGTGTGTCTCTTTATGATGCTTCTAAACTGTTCTCTATTGTTTATGTTGTCTTGTGTGATCCCCAGTTCTTTATGTCTTCTTCTGTTTCAGTGATCCACTTTGTCTTGTTTTTTCTCTTGTTTACTATCTCAAAGATTTGCCTTGTGAGCGTGCTTTTATTCATCCTGCTGATATGTCAATAAAATTTCATCCTTCTCTTTCTAATGGTGTCTGTATTTGTTTCTATGTCTTTGTAAATCTCTCTAGTTGGCCTCTTCATCCAAATTCCTTTCCGAAACACTGGTCCATATATTTTCATCAGAATTTTTCTTTCCTGCTTTTCAATCTCTCTGATCTTCATATGACCATGAATCACTTTAGTTTCTGCAGCATAAAGTGCTTCTTGTATGACTACTGTGTTGTAATGCCTTTGTTTCGCATTGACAGAAATAGATTTCTTATTACAGTGGTTCCAACTGAGCTCATATGCTTTTTGTAATCTATAGATTCTATCTTTATTTGCTATTGAGTTCAGTCCTGATGGTTGGATTATCTCTCCCAGATATCTGAAATGGGCAACTTGTGCCACTTTCCCGTATTGAGTAGTAATGAAGAGATTATCTACAGGTTTGTTTTCCATATATTGTGTTTTCTCGTAGGTGATTTGTAACCCAGTTTTCTGTGAGATTTCGTGTACTTTTTCCAATTCAAGTTTGGCTTCCTCTCTATTGTTCGTTAGAATGTTAAGATCGTGCGCGAAAGCCAGACACTTCACCCTGATTCTCTGCTCTATTTTAATCCCAAACTGAATTCCTTTTATTTCCTTTTCCCATGTCCTCAAATTTTTTTCTATAACCATGTTAAATAGAAGGGGGGACATTCCATCTCCTTGGTGACACCAGTATTGATATGGAATGCTTCTGACGTTTCTCTCATGAATTTAACTTTGGTGGTTGTGTCTGTTAATGCCTTTGTATAACTGACCTTGTTTGCCTATCAATCTTGACTCCTCTAAAGTGTGGAATAATGTTTGTCTATCTACTGAATCGCAAGCCTTTTTAAAATCGACAAAAATCACCACAGTTTTTCTACATCTCCTCATTTGTAAAATTGTTTTTAAGTTCCATGTCTGTTCGATGCAAGATCGTGTAATTTCTCCTCCTATCCATGTAATTATGTAGTTCTCAATTCGTTCGAGCAATCAATCATTCATGATATGAAACACAGTCATAGCTCAGTCACTCAGTGATTCAGAAATTTTACTTGTTAGACTGAAATCAGGCGATGATTCTTCTTCTCTAGAGGCTCGTGCTCTGTGGCAGTCTGCTAATCTGTACAAATAAAATGCCTCGTAATTTTTGGGAGCGTTGTATAATCAGTTGGGAAACCTCTGATCAAGCGGATATTTGACTTTGATGAAGTTTAACCTTCCGAAAAAGTGATGGAGCTCTTGGATTTTTAAATGCATTTTCGTATCCAGTCTTTCGGAAGTTCCCTTCTGATTAACAACTACGCAATAGATCGATGAATATCATTAATTCTCAAATGTCAAATACACATCTTTAAATGAAGGAGCAATATATATATTTCCCTTTTAATAGTACAATTTCTTATCAGTTATCTTCTGTCATAAATCTCAATAATCGGATTACAGTTCTTCAAACAATCTCCAGGCTAATCGGCACGAAGACCATCTCGGAAGCTTTTTTTCTAACAACCACCAGAGAAAGTACTACAAAGAATAATTCTGCGCTCATGGCATAACTATTGTATGAAACTACTTTGCGCATGGATTCTGCGAGTATGAAGATAGAAAATTAGTAAACGTCATTCAAGGGTAGAATTGTATCAGAATAATTCATCGAATATAAAGAGATATTACAATCGACCTTTGCGAAACCCTGCCTGATACTCCCCTATTAACTGGTCCGCTTGTTCTTCTAGTCTGTTTAACAGGGCCTTTGAGAGAATTTGGTATATTACAGGGAGCAGTGAAATTCCCCTGCAATTATTTGCATCGGTTTTTGCACCTGTTTTGTGGAGAGGGTGACTTAATGCACATTTCCACTCTGCAGGTATTTGTTCAGTTTCCCAAATATTTGATATAATTCTGTGGGTTGGTTGTGTGAGATTATTGTCATTTAATTTCTATACTTCTGCTATGAATCCGTCTTCCCCTGGAGACTTGTTGTTCTTCGAAGTATTGATTATTTCCTTTACCTCTTTAAGTGACGATGGATTTCAATCGGGATTGGATGTAGGTTTTTCGAAATCTAGTTGCTCTGTAGGAGGCTCGCAGTTGAGAAGTGACTGAAAATGTTTAGCTAAAATTTGACAGTTGTTTTTAGTGTTGGTTTCCAGTGATCCATCGGGCCAGCGAAAGCACGGTTCAGGTGGTAGATACCCTGTTAGGTTTTCTTTGAAAATTTTGTAAAAATTTCTGGTGTTGTTCTTGATAAATTCTTGTTCAATTTCTTTAAGCCGGCTTATGTCATACCTACGTTTTTCTCTTCGTATTGCCTTTGATGAACTCTTCTGTTTTCTCATAAATTCCTGCCATTTTTCTGTAGTTTTGTTGGTACCGAAAGTTTTCGAAGCTTGTATTGTTTCTTCTATTACTTGATCACATGCACTGTTCGACCATCTGCGTATTCTATTTCTTGGGGGTTTATTTCATATTGTTTTTCAGTACTTCCGTAAGTTCTTTCCAGTTCGTTGCGTTTGACTGCCAAATTTCCTGTAGAATTTCCCTCTTGTTAAGTTTAAGGTAATCTGGATCAATTCGAACTGTTTTCTTCATTGATGGTTCCTTTCTGTTTGGTTGAAATCTAATCTTTATTTGCAGCAGATGGTGGTCTGACTCAAAAAATCCCTTTCTTGTTCGTAGGTAGAGTATTTTTTTTTTTTTTTGTATTCTTATTAGGTATGGCAACATGGTCTATCTGAAATTCACCCAAAGTTGAATTTGGTGATTTCCATGTTATAAGATTGTTTACAGGTTTAAGGAATTGTGTGGACATGATTTTAAGATCAAAATGTTTGCAGAAATTTATCAGTCTCTCGCCGTTTCTATTTGTTCTCTTGTGACCTGTATGAATTCCCGCTGTTTTCCTGAATTTTTTCTCCTTGCCGAGTTGTCCATTCAAATCTCCTAACATAATTTTCACGTGATGAGTAGAGATTTTGTTTGAGGTTTCCCAGAAGTCATGTATTGCCTGTGGATCTTTTCTATTGTAATAATTTCTGGGGGAATGTGCATTTATCAGTGTGTATGCCTTGTTTCCAGATTTTACTGAGATTGTGAAGATTCTTTCTGATGTTGAATGGAAGTTTATTATTGTGTCTATAACAAACAACAAAAGCTGTGCCAAATTGTTTGGGTCCCTTGTTCAGCTGGACTGCAGGTTTTCCTTTGTAGATTCTGAAGTTTCCTGAATCAAAACCATTTTCGTCAGTAAATCGTGTTTCTTGAATCGCAAGGATTTTTATGTGGAAATTTTCCATAGCATTTGTGAGTAGTTTGAGTTTACTTACTTTGGAGAGTGTGTTTGGGTTGAGAGTTCCTATGAAGGTTTTCTGTTTTGGTCTTAGAGATTTTGAGAATCTCCGACTCTTCTGTGCATGACGTTCTCAGAATCCAATGACCAGGGAGATTCCGTCTAGAGACTGATGCCTGGGACAGTGGATTTCTTTCCTTTTGTTCCATCGTGCTTATTCAAGTTGAAACTTGTTTTGTGGTGATCTTCTATGAAGATCACATGTTTATGGCCTGATTGTTGAGATCAAGAAGAGCATGGAGCAGCCACACCAGCTAGGTGAACAGATGCTGACGACTACCCGCTGGATTACAGTATAGACGCCAGTTCCGCCGTACTGATGATATTCATCTCCACCTTCACTGTCGTTGAGGTTTTCACCGTATCCTTGTCACCCAGGCCAGGCCAGGTGAACCAAGGTTTTTTGATGAGGTGTCACTCCTACCACTCCTCCTTTTTCAACCGGGCATGAGACTGGCTTTGGTGGAGTTTTATATAGCTGTACTGCGGCTACCATTGGTAGGTTGGCATCGTGTAATAGGGGTAGTGGTGTTGCATTTTCTTCTTATGTTTACTGGCGCCACTACGTTTGATGGTGTTGTCTGTCCGTGAGTGGCAGTAGCAGCGGTTACCGATTTCTAGTACCGTGATACTATCTTTGGAAAGATGTCAAGTGTTTACCGGGTCAGGTGCGTCGGGAGTTCGGTTGGGACGGAGCAGCAGTCAGGTCCGGCAGGGCGAGGACGTGCTGGGACTACTGGTGGCACACAGTCACTGCCGGATTGAGGGGTTGTAGTTGCGAGAGCCACAGCCTCGTTGTCCACCGGATCCAAGACGTTTGAGTTGAGTGAACATCAACCCAATAGTGAAACCTCGACTATTTTGAGATCACGCCGATATTCACGCGTTGCTGCTCAGAGGGTCGCTGAGATGAACAGCAACGAGTGGAGTGTTTGTAGTTGGCGAAATTAATCAGCCGTCCTCCACTTCTTATTATTAAACAATGAATTCCTTGTGTTTATTGATGAAGTCAACCAGCGGTATTTTTCTGCCTAGTGGCCACTAACACCCCTGTTACCTGCCCTGGAGGTTAGCGTACTTTCGCAGCAGTGTGTCTTTCATCACCTTGCGGCTGCTGTCCGGTAAGGTGTGTAGTTCGACAGCTTCCTTTCGGATATTTTGTACTTTTGGACTACGTTGGTCGTAGTGGTTCCTTCTACTTCTGGATGCTCTAAACACCAGATTCTGAAGACTCAGTGCTGTCCACTGGTTCCACCTTGCCTGAGTTATTACATCGTTGTGTTGGTTACCAGACGTTAGGTAGATTTTGAAAGAGTGTTGGTTTGCGTTTAAACTGTCAGTAGTTTGCATTGCCAACTATTTGAGTGCATACAACTCTTGGCTGCCTGTCTCATCGGTTACGAAGTTGAGCGCGACTTTCCCAGGCTGATCCTTGGAGCACTATCGGAGGCCCACTTCTCTCTTGGTTTGATCAGACTGTGATTTTTTTAAAAATTTTAGTATCTCTTGGAGAAGTTTAACTGTTTTTAAGAATTTACTATCCAGGCCTTCAGCTGTTAAATTGTTTTTTGACTTATTACTATTGGGGCCTTCAGCTGACATAATTTGAATTTATGGTCAATAAGACCTTCAGCCGTTAGTGCAACTCGATAAGAGTTTTTATTAGACATTGTGTCTTAACAGTCAAATTTGATAATTGTTCGTTATTGTCAACCTCATTTCCAATTGGTTCCAAATAAAATGTACGTGATTAAAAAAAACTGACCAACCAACGTTAACTAAGTCCACACTAAATCCTGCCTTCTGCCTTTCCCTAAGTCCCATGTCTCATAAATGGAAAAAAGAACACATTGACACCGGTGTGTCAGACCCACCATACTTGCTCCGGACACTGCGAGTGGGCTGTACAAGCAATGATCACACGCACGGCACAGAGGACACACCAGGAACCGCGGTGTTGGCCGTCGAATGGCGCTAGCTGCGCAGCATTTGTGCACCGCCGCCGTCAGTGTCAGCCAGTTTGCCGTGGCATACGGAGCTCCATCGCAGTCTTTAACACTGGTAGCATGCCACGACAGCGTGGACGTGAACCGTATGTGCAGTTGACGGACTTTGAGCGAGGGCGTATAGTGGGCATGCGGGAGGCCGGGTGGACGTACCGCCGAATTGCTCAACACGTGGGGCGTGAGGTCTCCACAGTACATCGATGTTGTCGCCAGTGGTCGGCGGAAGGTGCACGTGCCCGTCGACCTTGGACCGGACCGCAGCGACGCACGGATGCACGTCAAGACCGTAGGATCCTACGCGGTGCCGTAGGGGACCGCACCGCCACTTCCCAGCAAATTAGGGACACTGTTGCTCCTGGGGTATCGGCGAGGACCATTCGCAACCGTCTCCATGAAGCTGGGCTACGGTCCCGCACACCGTTAGGCCGTCTTCCGCTCACGCCCCAACATCGCGCAGCCCGCCTCCAGTGGTGTCGCGACAGGCGTTAATGGGGGGACGAATGGAGACGTGTCGTCTTCAGCGATGAGAGTCGCTTCTGACTTGGTGCCAATGATGGCCGTGCAGGTGAGCGCCACAATCAGGACTGCATACGACCGAGGCACACAGGGCCAACACCCGGCATCATGGTGTGGGGAGCGATCTCCTACACTGGCCGTACACCTCTGGTGATCGTCGAGGGGACACTGAATAGTGCACGGTACATCCAAACCGTCATCGAACCCATCGTTCTACCATTCCTAGACCGGCAAGGGAACTTGCTGTTCTAACAGGACAATGCACGTCCGCATGTATCCCATGCCACCCAACGTGCTCTAGAAGGTGTAAGTCAACTACCCTGGCCAGCAAGATCTCCGGATCTGTCCCCCATTGAGCATGTTTGGGACAGGATGAAGCGTCGTCTCACGCGGTCTGCACGTCCAGCACGAACGCTGGTCCAACTGAGGCGCCAGGTGGAAATGGCATGGCAAGCCGTTCCACAGGACTACATCCAGCATTTCTACGATCGTCTCCATGGGAGAATAGCAGCCTGCATTGCTGCGAAAGGTGGATATACACTGTACTAGTGCCGACATTGTGCATGCTCTGTTGCCTGTTTCTATGTGCCTGTGGTTCTGTCAGTGTGATCATGTGATGTATCTGACCCCAGGAATGTGTCAATAAAGTTTCCCCTTCCTGGGACAATGAATTCACAGTGTTCTTATTTCAATTTCCAGGAATATATATATATATATATATATATATATATATATATATATATATATATATATATATATATATAATACGGCGCTGCGGTCGGGAACGCCTGTATAAGACATGTGTCTGGCGCAGTTGTTAGGTAGGTTACTCCAGCTACAATCGCAGGTTTTCGCGATTTATATGTTGGAACGTGCAGTTATAGTTGGCGCACGAGCGATGTGACACAGCATCTCCGAGTGAGCGATGATGAACTGGGGATTTTACCGTACGACGATTTCACGGGTGTACTGTGAATGTCAGGGATCTGGTAAAACATCAAATCTCCGACATCGCTGTGGCCAGAAAGAGACTTTGCAAGAACGGAACCAACGACTGAAGAGAATCGTTCAACGTGACAGAACTGAAACCCTTCCTCAGATCTCTGCAGATTTCTATGATGGGCCGTCAACAAGTATCAGCGTGCTAACTATTCAACGAAACATAATCGATATAGGCTTTCGGAGCCAAAGGCCTACTTGTGTACCCTTCATGACTGCACGATACAAAGCTTTACACCTTGCCTGGACTCGTCAACACAGACATTGGACTGATGATAACTCGAAACATGTTGTCTGGTCGGACGAGTCTCGTTTCAAATTGTGTCGTGTGGATGGACGAGTACAGGTACTGAGAAAAACTCATGGATACATTGACCCTACATGTCAGCAGGGGACTATTCAAGTTGGTGGTGGCTCTCTAATAGTATGGAACGTGTGCAATTGGAGTCGTATGGGAGCCCTGATACGTCTAAATACGACTCTGAGAGGTGACACGTACATAAGCATCCTGTCTGATCACCTGCAGCCATTCATTGTGCATTCCGACGGACTTGGACAATTCCAGCAGGACAATGCGACAACGCATACGTTTAGAATTGATACAGAGTGGCTCCAGGAACACTCTTCTGAGTTTAAACCCTTTTGCTGGCCACCAAACTTCCCAGACATGAAGATTATTCAGCATATCTGGTTTGCCTTGCGACGTGTTGTTCAGAAGAGATCTCCACATCCTAGTACCCTTACGGATTTATTTACAGCCCTACAGGATTCATGGTGTCAGTTCCCTCCAGTATTACTTCGGACATTAGTTGAGTCCATGCCACGTCGTGTTGTGGCATTTCTGCATGCTCGCGGGCGCCCTACACGATATTATGCAGGTGTACCAGTTTCTTTGGGTATTCAGTATATATATATATATATAAATACAGGGTGGAGAAAAATTGTGTAACGAAATTATAACCCTGGACTGCTGATGCCAGTAGGAACCAAAATTACTAATGTTGTGTAGCTCGACAACGCACCATTTTTAATCAACGGGAACTTGGCGTCACGCGCTTCGACTGGCCGTGGGATTGTCCTATTGTCGTTCTTCGGTTGGCGGGCAGCGCTATGTTTATCCGTTCACTCATACAAACGTTCCTCGCCCCCTCACTGCCCCAACGTGATACGCACACGTGTCGAATAGGTCTTGCTGGTGGTCTCCACCTCACGTCAAAGACATTCACACGTAAGCTTCGCTTCGGAGCACACACACATCACCTGCGATTTAGTCATACAGTAAGCATGGCTGCACAGTATTTGTTTGAAGAACAACGAGATATGGTTTTTGTTTATGGATTAACCGATGGTAGTGCGAATGAAGCTGGACGGTTGTATGAGGAACGGTAACCAGCAAGACGCCACCCACACCCCCAAACGTTTACAGCAATTCACCGGCGACTTGGCAAAACAGGCTCGTTAACGGGATATCATGGTGATGCTGGAAGACCTCGAACACGACGGGATGATGCATTTGAAGAGACTGTTCTCGAGCGCTTCAAGGAAGCACTTACAACAAGTACTCGAGTGGTTGGTCACGACATAGGGGTCACTCATCGGGTAGTCGGGGAGGTTTTGAGGGATGATGGCCATCATCTATTTAGTTCCCTCTCTGTCGAAGCAAGACCCAAATCCTGTGGTGGACTATGAACAAAGGCTAGGGTCTTGCCGGTGGTTTCTGCGACGTGTTGCACGAGATCCCGACTTCCCCACCATTGTGTTGTTTACAGACGAACGCAACTTCCATCGGGATGGGCTTTACGACACTCGTAACCTTCATTACTGGCAAGGGGAAATCCTCACGTCACGTTCGTCCACGGACACCAGGAACGATTTTCGCTCAACATTTGGGCAGGCATTGTGGGTGACCATCACATTGGGCTGGTCCGTCTACCTCATCGACTTACCGGGGCAAATTACCTTCCCTTTTTGCAAGAAACTCTACCTGGCCTGCTGGAAGATGTTCCCCTGGACATACGTCTATCATGTGGTTGCAGCGTGATGGAGCGCCCGTACGTAATAGTCGAATGGCTCTGAGCACTGTGGGACTTAACATCTGAGGTCATCAGTCCCCTAAAACTGAGACCTACTTAACCCTAACTAACCTAAAGACAACACACACATCCATGTCCGAGGCAGGATTCGAACCTGCCACCGTAGCGGTCGTGCGGTTCCATACTGAATCGCATAGAATCGCTTGGTCACACCGGCCGGCTGCTGTAAGCGGATATTTAAATTAACTCTTCGACGAACAGGTATTTGGTGCTCGTGCTCGTAGGACATGGGTCCCGCAAGCTTGTGTAACGTCAGAGGGTCGTCAGTTCGAGCATCTGCTTTAAGTAAACAATGCTCTAGCTAGAAAAAAGTCCATTTTCAGAGCCGACACAATTTGTAAAAGACTTTATGTACGCGCACTAACAGCTGTTGACTGGTTTGTTCCCGGTACGTCTTATCATGAAACTGCAATGGACGTGTCAGGACCCAGGCGGAGTCGCCACCAGAGTGGAAAGCAACCGAGCGTGCGGGCGGGTCTTGGATACATTGCGATCTCCGGCAGATAAAGGATTTGTGGTCATGCGTTATCTAGAGCATCTGGCAACAGAGGAATCCCGCGGCCAATCGAAGCGCGTGGCGCCACGTTTCCGTAGTTTAAAAATTATAATTTGTCGAACTACACAACGTTAGTAATTTTGGTTTATAGTGGCATCAGCTATCCAGGGTTAAAATTCGTGACTCAATTTTATATATATGGAGTTTAGGGAGTTTATGTGATGGTATTGTCTGCTATTTAATTCTTTGAGGGCAGGGAACACAGTTCTGTTGAGAGTACTGGGTACTCATTTATCGTTTTTTTTTTTTTTCAACTATGGCTTTTTGTATCTGATAGTTTTCTCCAGCTATTATTTTTGTGGGATCTGTTGCTGCATTTGAGAACTTTCAAGTCAGTGTTGATGTTTGTTGGGTTGTATTTCACTTCCTAAGTTCTTCATCAAATGTGGAATGACAGCTGTTGCTTTTTAATGCTGTTCTGTGTTCTGCGTATCTGGCATTAAAGTTTCTGCTCGTATGTAAATTGATTTGCAGTTCTGGCATGTCAGTTGGTGTTGTATTTGTCTGTGTTTGTATTGGTTGCCCTTAGTTTTATCTGTATTTAATTGTTTGTCCTGTAGGTTATTCTTAGCCCTTGTTTTTTCAGTATTTTCAGTGCATTTCTGTGGGTTGCCTTGCTGTTGTTACAGAGAGTGTACCATTTGGTCTTGTCATGGGTGCATTTTCTTCATGTGTGCTCGTTCTGCGTGTTTTCGTGTGTGGTTTGTGTTCTGTGTGTCTGTGCTTGTTGTTATAAATCTTTCTTTTTGATGTGTTATTGTGTGTGTGTGTGTGTGTGTTTTCCTTGTGTTGGCGTTTTGTGTGTCTGTTTGTAAGCTGGTGATGAGCACTCTGTTTTGTGTGCCTGGTGTCCCCCTTTCTTAACTTTCTTTTATTTCGTGATTCAGTTTCTCTAATGTTTGTCTCATGTCTATTCTCTACAGCTATATGTTTGATTGTCAATGGTTTCTGTAGTTGTTTTAACTCAGTAGAGTTTCGTTCAGTCTGTTGCAGTCAGTTTGAGTGGGACCAGATGATTAGAGTATTTGCGTATGACTCTGGTGGTAGTGGTGACTTTCCTGAATATGAAGCATTGGTGTTGGTTGTTGTCTCTGTGTTTTGCGAGATCAAGGAAACTTAATATTTTGTCATTTTCTCTTCCTATGGTGAATTTTATTTTCGGGTGAACTGTGTTGATGTCGTTGTGGAGTTGTTGGATGCGACTGGGTGTTTCATCTAGAAGGCCTACGATGGCGTCTATATATGGATACCAATACTCTATCCTGCATTGTTTGGATCTTACTGTTGTTTCAAAAATTTTGTTTTCATTGTGATTGAGGAAGATGTTGGCTAGGAGTTCAGTGACTGGTGACAAGTGTGCTCCGACTTTTTGTTGTTTTTCCCATTTTATTTTTATTAGCACTGCTGCTCACGATCTTGTTTCAGTAGTTCGTAAACAGTGACAGTGGCAGTTACTTAGTGTAGATGTTCACAGTGGACATTATTGGGAAAACAGAAGAAGTAAGTGCAACATATTGAAAGAAAAAAACGAACGTATGTTTTTGGATGGGGTCCGCCTTCAGCAAAACACAATTTTGTTTATATATCCCAAACATGTTTCACTGCAATTGCAGCATCGTCAGTGGGCTTTTATTTATGGCTGTTAAACATAAAGAATGTTCTTTACTGTTTGTACAGATGTAAATATTAGCTTTTAAAATCATAATTACAAATTTCTGAAGAACATATAAAATTATGTCTTCAAACCTTACATAATATAGAATAGGACATGAAAGAGAATAACCTCTTCAGTCCCAGAAGACCGTCGCCGTGACTATACCAGCTGAGGGTGCCGCCTTGAACTTATTCTACAGAGGAGCGACGGTGTGGTGCTTTTTTGTTTCCAGTTCGAAATGACAAACTCATGTTTCATCGCCTGTGACGATGTTCGACAAAAACCACGTTAAGCACATGCAGTTCCGCACAGATGGTCCTTCGTCGTTCGTAATGATATGGTAGGTGGCTAGGAACCCAGCGGACACACGCTTTTGAGTACCCCAATGATCGACATGTTGTACTGCCAGGTTAGCCGAGAGCACTAATGCACTGCTCCCTGGACTTGGGTAGGCGCGCCAGCCCCGGATCGAAACCACGTGACAGATTACCGATGTCGGCCGGTGTGCCAGCCAGTCTGGATGTGGTTTTTAGGCGGTTTTCCACATCCCACTAGGTGAATACTGGCCACATCCCCACGTTCCGCCTGAGTTACACGACTCGCAGACATTTGAAACATGTTCAGCGTACACTAGATGCAGACAGCTGGGGTACACTTCTTCCATCCATGGGGTGGCATGGGGTGGGGGCAGGAAGGGCTTCTGGCCACCCCTTCACATTAACCTTGCCAAAGTCATCCTAACTGTGCCGACCGTGCGAAACCACGTGACAAGGCACCAGCACAAGAAGGAAAGAAAGAGTGATAGACATGTAACACTTATATAGATTAGTAGTAGGTTTATTTTATGTAACTGTGTATCTGCAATTTGCGAAATGTGTGTTCTGTGTTGTTTAAACTCCTTGATGTATGGTAAGAAAATTAGAATTTTCTAATGAATATTTAAAAGAAGGAAAAGAATATGTTAAAACTTTAAATTATTATAATATGAACATGTTTATAAAAAAGAGTCTGTTTGTGAAAAGCTGGTTCATGCTTAGGGTACTTGTATTTGTAACATGTAAACACTGTAGGGAAGTCCCTCTGCAACGGAAGTGGCATGGCGCGATGCAAAAGGTGTGTTTGGCAGTCGAACTGAGCGCCTCCTTTGTCTAAACGACATGCAGTATGTGGCTAGCCTTGGCACGGTACACTTCGATGGTGCTAAGAGAGGCAATTGGAAGATGTATTAGAACGGATTTGCCTCAGATGTGGATCTGGTTGTTATTTGGTATTCATGGCATAATAGAATGGTTCTAATATGTTGAAAATCCAACCCCAAGAAGAGAATTTATAGATCATTTGCAAATCAAGAGCCGTGAATACAGTTAGCCGCCATTGCGCCTCCCACGAAACATTGCCACTGCTTCACAAAGTTCATACATTCAGTTAACTAATGTATATGGGCATGAACCAATTAATTTGTG
This sequence comes from Schistocerca gregaria, assembly GCF_023897955.1. Classification (NCBI taxonomy): domain Eukaryota; kingdom Metazoa; phylum Arthropoda; class Insecta; order Orthoptera; family Acrididae; genus Schistocerca; species Schistocerca gregaria. The sequence continues at coordinate 795,600,752 of NC_064921.1, read as the reverse complement.
TGTTGTTTTAATAATAATCACATAAAACATAAATTCGTGTCCAGAACCATATTTTCAATCCTCACCCAAGTGCTACTGAAACCGAGTATCCTGATTTAAACGAACAATTCTTGCAGTCATGTGTTTAAAAGTGATTTTTTGTCTAAAGTAAAAGGAGTACTAAACGTTAAAGCTAAAACCACAAAAGTGAAGTTGGATAGGTTTTTTGCTACAGTATCCTTAGTTTAGTAAAAAATATAGTTTTGTAAGATTACAGTGCAAGATAGTGTAAATATTATTGCAAAGAATACCTGCTTCACAAGTAATTAAAATTAAAGTAGACAAATTTTTATTGTACTGATTTACAGTGGTACTGTTAGAAGAAAAATTATGCAAAATTTTGAAGAAGGTGTGTTCTTGGTTCCCATCATGAAAGGTTTCTTTTTTGATTTGTGCCCAGTGTTATAATTTATTGTCTTGCAAAGTAGTTTATGAACTACTCCAAGTGAAGTAATGATTAGCTTTTAGAGTTAGTCTTTACTATTGTGATAACCGAAGGTCTTTGACTAGTGAAACTACACTAGTTTATGGGTCCCCATTTTATTCTCCACTTATTAATAAAAAATGGAACTATTACTGTTACTAATGAAAATTGCTATATGTAGAGGAGCTTAAACAGCGTATTTATGATGTTATTTATTTCCATGTCAAGATACAAGCCCCTCATGTTCAGATTTAGTTCTGCACTTCATACAGTGATATTTCAATAGTTGATTAAGTAATGCTTTTGAGTGTGGCTGCCATTTGTATGAGCTTGGTGTAAAGTCACTCCTCTTAATTTACTGGTGTGCGCGTTGTTGATAACTGCTGTTACACACAGTACAACGTGCACTGTGTCAATTTGTATTCCGTTTGCTATTCAAAGGGAAATCTCAACAAAATTAACTTAACTAATTAATATTAAATTTTAACCCACCAGGGTAGCCGAGAGCGCTAACGTGCTGCTTCCTGGACTCGGGTAGGCGTGCCGGCCCCGGATCGAATCCGCCCGGCGGATTAACGACGACGACCGGTGTATTTTTAGGTGGTTTTCCACATCCTACTGGATAATACTGGGCTGGTCCCCACGGTCTGCCTCAGTTACACGACTCGCAGACATTTGAAACCCATTCACACTATTTCACGATTTGCACTAGACGCAGGCAGCTGGGGTACACTACTTCCGTCCCGGGGGGTATGGGGTGGCGGCAGGAAGGGCATCCGGCCATCCCTTAAAATTAACCATGCCACTTCCGTCCTTAACCCTGCCGACCATGCGCGCAATGTGGGATAAAGGCAGTAACAAAAGAAAGAAAAGAACTAATATTAAATTTTCTCAAATATGTAGGCGTATTTCCAAATTAACGTGACTAATTGTGCTGGTGACGGTTCATTTTTTTCATTCGTTCGTAATTGTAACACATTCGATAACTCCCGAGATTAAAGTCCGTTTAGTTTTTCTGTTAATTTAACTAAAATCGAAATTACAGTCCGATACTCTTGTCCATTAGACACTCGCGCGGTGGAACTTAGAAACCTTCTCAGAGAGTAACATTAGCGTGTTTCACGGCACGTCAGTGTTATAATGTGCATCGGCACTACCAACACAGACGTCAATTTCCGCAGATAGATGTTTGATTGTGAAGTGTCTATCACCTCGAGTGAGAGCGTCAACACGTTCCACCATTGTAGGAGTCAAAGCTGCGAGCGGCCGGCCGGCACGGGGAGACCGGACAGGTTTTGCGAGACCTTGTTGCGATGATGACAGACGCTTCGCCCAAAGACTCACCGTGCTTTTGTTCACTGCCAGGGCTAAGTAGACATTCTGTAAGCACCTACAAATAACTGGGATGCTCTGGTTTTCCGCAAAAAGAATCTCAATAGCAGCTCTCTACTTGGAAGTGCGTTACACTCCTTACGGATGCCATTTTGAAGGCTACGTATAGCGGCGCCACCTATCGAAGCTATAGGGACTACAGCGGGAATATTCCACGATGTCTCATAAAGAACTCCCCACATTTTACATCGAAACAGACCAAGAAAAAAATGTGTACAGTTACTTACCGAACGCCCATCGTGTTCCAGAATAGTCATGCATGAACCAAGTGGGAATACCATAAAAAGCATCATCAAAATAGTCCATCACGTTGTGTTGCACGAAGTGAAGGTGGACACGACCAGTAAGTAGGCCAGGTACGAAATATAGCCAGTCAGCAGATCACCAACCACAGGTGCCCGAACTCTGACGGAAAATCTTCTCCGTTGTGCCACATTAAAGACAACATGTGGGTTATCACAAGCCAAAACATTTGTGTTTTCGATGTTCATATTATAGTCTCGCGTAAAGTGTGCTTCGTATTTAAACAAAACGAGCACGAGGATAATCGAAAAAAAAATTCTTTCATTTAGCTGCAAAGACAGAACGTAACCCCATGAATAATTTGAATGTTTCTTTGGATTTTATCCGCTCTTTTTTGTATCTATAATAATTAAAGACCTAGTATACAACAGTTTAAAGACACATTGAGTGTTAATCGGTCGTGATTGTTTCAAAAATATGGAAAGGTTTTTTAGTGAATATTTAAATTTTTTAATGTGAACAGCAGACCAGTGCACAATGTTAATAGTTCCCCCTATTAGGTTACTCCTCTCCAACTCCAAAGGATGGCCACAGCACATGCTACGACTAGAGAGCAACTTTAATACCTATATGTACTTCTGTTAAAATAATGTTTTTGTACGGTCATTGTATCCGGAAGATGAGGTTTGCAGCTTGAAACATGTTGGTTCATTAAATATTCTGAGTACTCAACAAATTTTCGACGTAGCAGTCTTTGCGAAACCTTTCCACACTCTTTATATAAATACAACTAAAACGTGAGAGTTTCAAAAAATTCAACGGACATGGTCTTTAAAATAGAGATGTCTGTGTGATGCAAAACAGAAAAGAAAAAAATGAATATGCACCAGCTGCATCAATTTTTTTTTTTTTTTTTTGGTAGCCATGGCGGCTGTTCTTAGCGAAATCGAGACAATGAAATGAACGAACAGCTTATAACAAATTTCCTGTGTTGTCTTTTCAGTATCTTTTTACTTTGCAAGTGTACATTTCAGTCACAACCCATCATTAGTCCATCAATTTTTACGTAAGAACTTCATTCCAATGCCAATATGCTAGAATCGCGATTCTGTTGACTTTTTTCGTATATGGCATCAAATAGAAGTAACTTTCACATGTTGTAACTCAGTTTTTAAAAATATGATAAGAACTCAACATCCATTGGTACGTGTTTCTGCCGTATCAGTACCTCAATGAAGGTCCTTACAGAAAACTGAAGCACCCATGATGAAGCTGTGGCTTCCAGATGTACACTGGCAAACTAAAAAAGACAAGGATACCACAGTAGGAGGATTTTATTATTAAGGCTAACAACTGTCTCTCTTTCGAAGCTCATCATTACATGCAATGATTTCGCAGGATATCCCAATAAACTTTTAATTGTAATATCGTATCGCATCATGAGTGTTAGTGCTTCTGTGATTCTCTTTGCATCAGTCGACTGAGTTATTCACATATTTTAAGCAGTTTGCTCTTGCATTTTCTGTGATATTCGTTAATTTTATTCTTAGAAATGATTGTTGAAAGTCTGATACTGCAAACCAATGAGTTCGCTTACATACACAATGCGGGACACACACTTGGGAAAGTTGGGCGAAATGTCAAAGCACTCTATCGGCTAAATAAATGTCGCAGAATGGATCTGTTTTTGAAGAAACGAAGATATATCCGCATCACACTAAATTATATGGTAAGATATTCTTAGATAGTGTAATTAAATAAAAATAGTAATACAAAGTAATAAGTACCTTTGTAAATACATTTAAGCAAATAATGATTGAGATTATTAAGATTAATACCCTGTGTAGGAAAGAAGAATGTAGCGTGCTCTGTGGATAACCAGTTGCGTTATCTCTCTTCACTACAAGTAAAAATATCTTTGTAACTGTTTGTTTTTGTACGTTTGCTATCTTCATTGTGTACTGTGGACGGAAGATTGCGTGTGATCTTTAATACGTGTGACTTTCTGCACAAATGTGAGTAGAAATACTTTCCTAATTCGCCATTAATTCTGCTTACACATCGATCATTAATTGAAAACTGACGTGTTTTCATTCGTTGCGGTAGAGGCAACAGAACAAAGCAGCACACATACGAAACATCACGAATAAATGGTATAGCACACGAAAACGCACTTACTTCAAAATGGGAGTTATTTCCTGAAACTCACCGCGGAACACATACGAGGGTGCGATGAAAAATAATGCCTCCGAATTTTTTACGTGAGACCTCCGGTAACGAACACATCTCTTCCACCGAGAGACCAGTTTGTCACTGTGCAATATTTGACTTTGCTGACGGAGCCATAACCTCACCTCTGCTTGCACCGCTTCAACAATATCAAAGTGAAGTCGTGGAAGGTGTTGTTTAATTTTTGGAAACCTATGAAAATCGGATGGTTTCAAAGTCGGGACTGTACGGAGGATGATCAGATGGTTCAAATGGCTCTGAGCAATATGGGACTTAACATCCGAGGTCATCAGTCCCCTAGAATTTAGAACTAACCTAAGGACCACTCACATCCATGCCTGAGGCAGGAGTCGAACCTGCGACCGTAGCAGTCGCGCGGTTCCGGACTGGAGCGCCTAGAACCGCTCGGCCAACGCGGCCGGCTGGAGGATGATCGATGACAGTGAACCTAAGACGTCGAATAGTTTCAGATGTCGGATCGCTTGTGTGCAGTCTGGCGTTGTCGTACTGAAGGATAGGGTGCTCGAAACCCGAGCTGTTTGTCACGCACCGACGAAGTTACGTTAAATGCCGCCATACATCACATTTCGGGGCCATCTAGCGGCAGAGGACTGCAAGTATATAGCCATGAAGACTAAAGATGTAGGATATTAATAACTTTTGTTTTATTAAAAAGCGTTAATACTTTTAACATAAAAATTCCGGATATATTACATTTCAGCACGCTATCGTAAATAAAAACGAAATCGAGATTGGCAACAGATAATTTAACTTTATAAACAAATCCATAATTTTCTTTTTCGTATTCGTATAGTTGTTTTTGTTACACCGTTAACGAGGCTACTTTCAGTACTGGACGTATGTCCGATATAATTGTATCTCTCAAACTACAGAGATGTCGTCAGAGCTGTAAGACATATTCTGGTTTTGAAAACCGGATGTGGCATGAACAAATAACTCTGCTTTCAAGAGCACGGAAGGCGACAAAACAACTTAACTACTGCGGTTTAGTGTTGCGGGCATAAAATATCGTAGAGACTGCCTGAAGCTGACAGATTAGGTCCTCCGAAAGGTTTTTCCCTTGTCGAACACGAATCTGCCAAACGTGACTCGCTGCGTCTCTCTTGATTACGAGTGCCTCTGCATTGTTGGCTGCATTGATGCACTGATGCCATATCCGCGCGGCGTAATTAAACGTGTCGTGACGCCAGCTAGGCTACAAATGAACGCACGTGGTGTTTCTTGCGTTGATAGCTCGCCTCAGCACTCCGTTATAAATGGTTCCGCACCACTTCATATTTCATTCGACTCCTTTTCACCGTCTGAAGAACTGAACCATGGAATCATTAATTACAGTTCCTTGCCACGTAATAAATAATTATTGTTTTAATTAAAATATGACGAATAGCTCAAGCCTTTCGATAACTAATTGATAATCTAAGCGGAAGTGCTATTTTAATTCATGACGTAAAATTGTCTGTCTCTTTTTGTTCTCCATTTCCAGAATAAAATTAAACTGTGGAAGCGGCACGCAAGTCCCGAAAACGGGAAACAGTGCTAAGGAATACTCGCTAGGCTTGTTTAAATCACAGTAAAGTCAGATACCAATGAGAAAAATATTTATTAAACTGCGCAGTAAAAATACGGACTGTAACAGGTGTAGATGTCAAACCGCGTGGAAAATATTAATCGCATCTGTAAGATGAAACGCACTACAGAAGCGTAAGGATCTAATCGTCTTGTTTCTTTTATAGTGTTTCCTTTACTCAGCCTGGGGAACTGGTGGTAGAATACTCGAGATACAGCAACCCACGAGTGTTCGACTGAAGTGTTCCCACTTAGTATGGAGCAGAGCTAGAAGATGTGACCAAAAAGTTCCCGAAGTGTATCAATAACAACAATCGATATACCAATCTGGACCTCAATCAGCAAAATCGATTTAAAACAATACACATGAGAGATATAAAAACAAAGAGGGAGTGGAAGATGGTTTCTCATACGTCTAAATCATGTGCAAAAAAATAAACTCATTTGTCACTACTCTGTTAGATTTATAGTGTACAAAACAAGGCTCGAGCAAGAAAGTTGGTAAGCCATTTTAAATCTGATTTGTAAGAAATCAGAAACTGCTAATGCTTTGATTTAAATAAACTGATTAAAACCTTAGTTACGGGTGGTTGCTCTTTCAGATTATAAGCCTTACGAATATACTACAGCTACAGTTCCTGTAATATGTATTTTAGGGAAACTATCGAAATGCCTTGGTTCTAAGATCATTTTATAAAATTCTGTGACGGCACCAGACTGAAAAGAAAAGAGTCTACTATAACGGAAGAGGTAACATTTTGGTGCATATCCATTATTAGCTGAAAAACTTTAACAATACCGATTCCAGTCGAAGGTGTGAAGGCAGATGTTCGATTATGGCAACATTGATAAGAAAAGCGAGGAATCGGCTGAATTTGGAACAACGCTTTCGATGAGCATTGGATGACATCAAATGAAATATAGAAAATTAATATAATATTCTGTCTTTCTAGCTTTTTCTTTTTACACACCCTACAATTTGTTTCAGTTTCAGTCAGGATCAGAACCACATCTCACAGATCAACATCACACAGTATCTCTGTCGCATTCCTACGTGCGAATACGTCCATGATACGTGTCCGTACGCAGATATCTGACAGATGTACTGTGTATTGATGTTGTCTGATAAGTTACTCTGGCGACAAAAAAAAAAAAAAAATGGTTCAAATGGCTCTGAGCACTATGGGACTTAACATCTTAGGTCATCAGTCCCCTAGAACTTAGAACTACTTAAACCTAACTAACCTAAGGACATCACACACATACATGCCCGAGTCAGGATTCGAACCTGCGACCGTAGCAGTCCCGCGGCTCCGGACTGCAGAGCCTAGAACCGCATGACCACCGCGGACTCTGGCGACATTTCCGGTCGAAACGCTTTAAGTTTTAAGGGAAAGGCGGGGTATTCATTAATTAATAAAATAACACTTTCTCAGCTTCACTCACGTTTTGTTCCACTATTTCCTGGAACATGTTTCGGCAGCAAGCTGCGACATCACACGCCTAGTTGTTATTTACACAATTTTCATATTACACGTTCCTGTGAAGTCTTGAAAGAACTGTTTCCTCTGTGAGCCAGTGTGCCTATATAATGCCGAACAGTCTTTGCTACATGTATGATACATTTTTCCCTTAAGGTTAACCCAGTAGTTTGGTGTAGGGTTATTCTGTACAACACTATCATAACAACTACGACTGATGACCATAGCTGTTAAGTCCCATAGTGCTCAGAGCCATGTGAGCCATAACAACTACATTATGAATTTTGGGTCTTGTGTGTCAACTTTCTACCGGAGTGCAAACGTAATACAAAAATTCGTGACTTGTGACTTACCACGTTTTAATGTTTACGGCTATTTACAGTCGAATTAAGACTTTTTGTACGAATAATAACAACTCATCTGCACTCTCCGTTTCATTTCAGATTCAGTCTTGCAAAAATTTATAAGGTCAAAATGCAGAGGGTCGAAAGTTTTTTAAGAAGTATATTCTTATGCACAGCTGAGCCACGTTAGTTAAAAAGTTAACTTCACTAATTTTAATTCGTTGCTAAAAAAGTTAACTTCGTTAAACGTTAAAGCGTTAATCTACAGCATATTTATCGAGAGTTAAGTGAATCGTTACTCGTTAACACGTAATAGTAAACTTTATGTTGTGGGTGTTGTGAAATGAGCATCTGAATCAAACCCATTACCGTTGCTTAGATAAAAATGTTGTTCTTGAGGGATTTTAGGTAGGAGATCGAGGATAAATAAATTAAAAAAACAGTTTAATTATCTAGTTTCATAATTATTTAGTTATCAAGGTTACAACAAGGCAGAATGAAAATACTACTTCCCTTCATCCACATGTAAATATTTTCATCCGAGAGCGAGGCTCGTTTAAGAGACTAAATGTTTTTACACCCAGCAAATCGGATTCTATGATGTAGTTTCCACAGCCAGTACACTAAAAAGCAGCAGTACTTACCGCGAACTCAGAAACAAGCTACAATAAACCGCCAACACTTAGCTCCTCTCGCTCGCACTCGATTGTTCACACGAATCGCGCCCGCTGCGGTGTAGCCACAGTGTATTCTGCGACTACACGAATCGAACTTGTCGGAACACGATTTCCGCGAGCGGCGCGGCGTCATTTTTGCCATAAATTGTAGTTATCTTATTAACAGTTACCGGATCAAAAGGAAGTTAACGGAATTCTTAAGCCCATTAAAGTTCTTTTTAAAATTAATTTGAAAGCTAATACGTTAGTCGAAAAGTTAACTTCTTTAATAAACAGTTAACGGAGTGACGGTCTTATGCCCAGCTATGTACTTCGTGTGATTTCTATAACTCCATAAATGAAACATTCATAGTATTGTTTAGTGTAAAGAACGCTCGAATAGAACCTTCAGAAAAAATTGAAATATCGAAAAAACTTACGCGTCTAATATTCTCCACTACTAAACTCTTTTCTTTGTGTGTGTGTGTGTGTGTGTGTGTGTGTGTGTGTGTGTGTGCGTGTGGACTCAAAACTGTTCACATTGAGCGTTGATGGCATCGGGGAGATAATGACAAGTGGAGTACATCGCTAATGCTTCCAATTTCCAGGCAAATGTTATTACTTAAAGATAATTACATTTCCTTAAAGCACAGCGGTTGGAATTTGTAGAGCTGGAACGCCCTATCCCAACAATGTTAACACTAGTGACATGACTTCCCTGTGTTTCAGTAACCACTGTAGCCACTGACATGAAACTTTTACAGGACATTAAACAGTATGTTGTGAGTATATTGAACTGCAATAGTTACATTTCAGCCACTGCTTTCGGAAATACAATTTTTTAACTACAGGGTTAAAATTTGTGTAGTTTTTTGTACGTTATCCGAAATAATTTTAATTATGCTTAACATTACGTTCCTCTTTTAGTTCAGTAGACTCAGGGTATGTATGTTATTACACCCTGAAAATTTGAATACTGTACTCGAAGTGGTTTCAGAGATTTAGGGGAAAATACAACAGGAAATGTAAATTTTCCGGAACGGCTTGTAAAGTTTCAAAAGACTGTAACTCACTTAATATATGTTTAATTTTTTAAATTTCTAGTCACTAAGAAACACCCTAGACCATACTGTATGTCATGTTCTTGACCTTTTTCCTTTTTCTTTGTTTCTTCTTTCTGGACTCCTGGTAGCCAACTGTGCTGGTTACTCTGCTTGTGAACCTTATCCATCTGTTCAAGTTCTCTGATGCGGTTTGCTCCAGGATTAATTCCCATATGCTATAGCACTTTCACTCTACCAATGTTGCCATCATTAAAAGCAATAACAGCATCACTGACCCCCCACTGTAGTCTCTTCATTCTAACAAAAAACATTTTTTGGTAAGCGAGTCCATGTAAGATTTTTGAACGACTCATTGAGATTTTGAGTCTGACCATGCAGACACTTCCTCATTAATTCAGGATTTGCCAGGTCTCTGTAAATGGCTTTTATCATATCCATGACTGCTACTTGGATGGAATATTTACGGCTGTATGAACTGTTTGAGTACTGGGCACTGCAGTAATTGCACCATGAATCAGGTCCAGGAGGGCAAAGGTGGTGTATTGGTTTCTCATCAGTTTACAGTCTGTGGAAGAAGGTAGCCCATACTGCCTGCTTCATTTTCAGCGAATCTTCGGTATTAATTCTAATCGCCATCCCCTAATACTGCTGTAGCTCATCAATCATTTTGTCTGTCAGCTTGCCTCTTGTGGTTTTACCATCAGAAAAGTTCTTTTCTCTCAAACTTTGTTTCAACTTCCTCAATCTGGCTCTCATTCTCTTCTGGACATGACCTTTATAACACAGCAATCCACGGCCATCTGTATAAAAAATTAACGATTTTATTAGATCTTGAAGTAATGCACGTAAAAATTTTAACATTTTCAACTGGTGTACATTACATTTAAAAAAATAAAATACTTATCATGTGAGTTGATAAGTGATATTCATTCGGAAAATTGCAAATTTTATAATGAGATAAGAATCCGAAAATATGAAAAAAATATCCCGTTCTAACTCCCCTTATATGTTGGCCGCGCGGATGACACGGAACTCACACACCAGAAGCGTGCAGTACCGCACAAGGAGCGGCTCTTGCCGACAGCCCAGCTGTCAGGAGGTTGACCTCGCTGCTCCTCGCCTGCTGGGACGCACACAATGGCTCGGCACCTCTTCACAGTTCCGACGCGCAACAACTTGACGGCCTCCGCTGCGAACATGATGCGGGGTCGCGCCTCGCCGAGATATGCAGCTAATTGCCACAATCACACCAACTTAATTACCCTCTTACTTTTGCGGACTCACCTCTGAGCCCGCTGAATCGGTAATGGCGCGTCCTGGCGGCGGGGCAGCATCTGGACGGCGGCGCTGGGAAGGTGACGTGTGAACTGTTGTCGCCCGTTTCCCGGTGACGTCACCAGGCTGTATGTAGCAGACGATGCGGACTCACCTTGTTGCGCAGACAGATCCTAGCTCTGCAGCAGTTTCATTGTACGGCTTTATGGATGGAATCTTTGTTTCCGATAGGCCGCTGGAGCAACAAAGGGTACCAATCACAGGAAAAAAGAAAGACCCAGGACATTCTGTATTTTACAGAGATTGTCGGAGAAGGGTAAACAAGTATGGTCCATTGTAAAATTGCGAAATAATGTTTTATGCTCAACGCATTGTGACATTTCTGCACAGTGAAAAATCTCCCTGGTAGAAATCCTCAAGGATTCTAGACAGGAAGCTATTGCTCTCCTCGTCAGTGAGAGTCTTCACTCCGTAGCTGACGGCGCTCACGTTGAATCTGCATTCTTCGACTTCCAGGAGGGATTTGATAACACTTCCACATCGACGTTTCGTGAATGAAGTACGAACTTGCCACATATCGGATCACATTTGTGAGTGAGTTGAGGACTTCCCAGCCGGCCGATTTGGCCTAGTGGTTCTAGGTGCTACAGCCTGGAACCACGCGACCGCTGCGGTCGCCGGTTCGAATCCTGCCTCGGGCATGGATGTGTGTGATGTCTTTAGGTTAGTTAGGTTTAAGTAGTTCTAAGTTCTAGGGGACTGATGACCCCAGAAGTCAAGTCCTATAGTACTCAGAGCCATTTGAACATTTGAGGACTTCCCAGCGAACAGAACTCAGCCCGTTCTTATTAACGGGATGAAATCGGCAGAGGTAAAGATAATTTAGAGACCACCCAGATATCTCTTATAGGGCCATTACTGTTTGCAGTATATATAAATGAGCTAGTCGGTAACATGGGGAGCTACGGGACGCTGTTAGCAGACGATGCCTCTTCTCTGTAGGAAGGTTACAACGATGGAAAGTTGTAGTGAAATTGGAAAGTACCTCGGTGGATCGGTGATTGGTGCAGCAACTGGCAGTTGACGCAGACCGTCAACAGATGTTCAGTATTGAGCATTATACGTAAACAGATCAATAATTTACTACTTGTCTACACTAATGGCGATGAATGACTGGAAATAATAAGAAAGATATAAAACACTTGGGAGTAAACATTCGTAGTGACCCTGAAGTGGGAATTTTAAAGAGGACAAGATTTTTCACCTGTGCAGTTATGAAATGTACTGTGTTTTCGACTTATTATTGCGATTTTCAAGTGATAGGTTACCAAGGAGCAGTGGCGGATATAGAAAAACCTCTAGGAGGGGGCGCTAAAGATATATTCAGCTACTTTTACTTTCTACCATAATAAAAAGTAATCGAGTCACATGCAAAGCTTAAGAAAGTCGTGTTTAAACTGATTATACACATATACAAGACAATGCTATCTTACGACATAAAAAGTTACAATTGTGGTTCTCTTCCTTAAATGATGAATTCCATGAGGCTGTTATTCCTAGCAAATTTATTAATTACATCGTTAATAGGACAATCAATGATGCAGGTAGCCAAGTAAATATTTTGTACAGTGTGTGCAAAGTAGGATTGTCAGATCTAGGACAATCATACATTGCGTAACAGAATCACGATCATTAAGGACGTTTAAGCTCGTTTGCTTGTATTGAAGAATGTCTTCTATTAGTCTCTTTTTAATCACAAAACAATCGAAATATTCGCGACTTTTCTCGAACAAATGCCAGACGGAATAACGTATCGAGATCACTAGAACGGCCGCGACTTTTCTCGTAGGTATGTGTTAGCTATCCATGTGCCAGACAGAAACGTATAAAATACGGTGACGCGGGCGAGCGTGCTACATAGGGAAGTACAACTATTCGATAACTGGCTTCACTCGAGACAACTAATGAAAGAAACGAACGAATAGCGTGCTGGCTGACTGGCGGGTGCGGCGCGGGTGGCAATGCGGTTGGCCCGCAACAGTTAGGTGGAGTGGGGGGGGGGGGGGGGGGGGGGGGGCGCCTCTGCCATAAAGTGCGTTAGTGTATCGTTCCTTTTAACACTACACAAGGACAGTGTCCCCTTAAAAGGAGGGATGCTCGCAATCCAAAAAATGCCGATAAAGTAATATATACTATATAAAGTAATTGAAACACTCTTGTAAATAGTGGGAAAAAACCTTTCGCTTTCCGTCCCTCATTTTCTCTCAGTCTAGCTTTTCCCCCTTCCTTTATTTTCATCTCATGCTCCTCACCACTTCTCTCCAAGACACTGCCCTTTTCACTATGTTGGATTTCCACCCCCTCCCCCGCCTCCACCCCCTGCTACTGCTTCCCCTCACTCCATCCCCCCCTCCCTCCCCCCCTCCCCCACCCGTCACGTTCTCCCCATGTAAATGTTAAATCTTCAACGCTATGTTTCTTTTAAAATAAGTTGATAATAACGTAATTCAATGACATAACACACATAGGACGATTCGCAGAGGAAGAGAGCATGTTCAGATCAAACAAAAAACACAAGGCATATGAAACCACAAAAATGCATACAAACTGCAGTGCTGTTATATTGTAGTGAGGCTCACATGAAAGAATGCATAGTTCTGCAAAGCAGAGTGAGTTTAATTTAGAATGAATGGTGTGCCAAACGAAGGTATATCTGAGAAACGTGCAAGCACGCGGAGTTTCCTGACCTGAGCGAAACCCAGGCACAAAATACCGTAAGAAAAATTCATCATCTTTAGTAACCAAATGCTTTTCCATCAAGGAAGCAGGCAAATCTGTAAATATCTTTCATTACACATTAATGATGATGTTTGATTAAAAAAACGCACATTTCCTTGCAAACTTTCAGTAACAACCATACTGATTGAATATTAAAAAGAAAGCATACCGTCCGCAATAGAAGGTTTAAATTCTATAACCGTGTGACAGAATGGACAACAGGTTCATCAAGAGACTATTCGACGTTATTAATTCAAAGAAAGGCAAAGTTTCGAGTCCCGGCCCGGCCCACAGCTTTAATCTGGTAAGAAGTCACAAGTAAAACTAGCTGGTTACAAAACTAGGGACATTGACAAGGTATGGATATCACAGAAGTAAGCACGCTAAATTTTATAGCCTCATGGACACAATTAAGGAAGTACAGATTCACGGAGAAGTTTAAAAAGAAGGTTGTCAAGAAATAATCAGAAGAACGGAAGAAAAAACATAGTGTATTCATGAAGAGATTTGGGATTGGTAAGGGGGCAGAAAAAAAACATTAAGTACCAGGATTCAGCCTTAAATGGTCGAAACGGAAAAAGAAAGAGAAAGCACAAACTTTGAGCATAATGAATACATAATTCTGAAGAAGCAGCATACACTGAGTGTTGAACTGAGCGCAGTCCTTTGCCTCAGCCATCTACTTTATGGAAACCACACATTAATAAAGTCCTGAAAGTAATTTTGTAACAAAAGAAATTACAGTCTGTATATTGTACATTAAATTATAGACAAACATACGAAGGTCATTCTAAAACTAAAGAACGTTTAGATTTCAAGAGACGCGCAATTCCTCTCCTATCCCCACCCCCGGTTCACATACCTTCCTAATCGCTAGCGTCAGTATGGCTCTAACAGAGAGCAGCAATTGTCGTTTACTGTTTATTTGTGTGACTTTAAAAGGCATGAAAAATTAACCCTTCCAAGTGTAAGGATCGTAGTATAATACCTTTCCTGACTGCAAAAAACGTCACCCATATTGAAATTTAGAAATAGATAACCTAAGTTTACGGAAATCTGATGTATGAAACTTGTTCGAAAACGATACATCATGCTTAATGGCGGTCGAACGAATATTCATGATGAAGAAAGATTACGCCTCAGTTCTGACTAACAAACAAAAATCAGGCATTCAGGAAGTAATCCGACAGGATACACTTCCACTGTTGACACACTGAGCTTGTGTTTTCATAAAGTTTCGCGACCAGTTCCTTAGAAAATTGTTAGTGTGATTTACTTTACATATAAAAGTACGTGCCTCGACTTCTGACAGATTAACACAAAAAACAACGAATGAGAGCTGCTCTAACTTTTCTCACTCAGTACGACAAGGATAGTGAACCCTACTCTTACTGGTGACGACGCCTGTGTTTCGCAAAGTATGTAAGCGCAGCAGATACTGGCGGAATCTCGCCCTAGTGAAGATATGGGTTACAAATGGGGAAATCCACTGCGATAAGCGACTTTGAAAAAGGGCAGTTTATTATTACGCAGAGGCTGTGAACGAGTATCTCGAAAACGGCGAAACTGGCCGAATGTCCACGTGCTACTGTGGCGAGCATTTACGGAAAGAGGTAAAAGGACAGTGAAACTACCACCAGGCTCTAAAATGGTGGACGTCCACGACTTTCCGCACAACGTGGGGTTCCGAGTCTTGTCTGCTACGTGAAGTAGGATGGATGGTGAACTGTGGCAGCCCTGCCGAAAGTATACAATGCTGGTGCACGCGCAAGTGTTTCGGAGCTCACCGTTCATCG
This sequence comes from Schistocerca gregaria, assembly GCF_023897955.1. Taxonomy (NCBI): domain Eukaryota; kingdom Metazoa; phylum Arthropoda; class Insecta; order Orthoptera; family Acrididae; genus Schistocerca; species Schistocerca gregaria. Next base: position 795,585,444 of record NC_064921.1, on the reverse strand, counting down.
TACGTTGTTGAACATGGAGCTACGCAGCAGACCATCCTTACCAGGTCACATGTTGACTCAACGACATCGCAATTACGACTGCAGTGGGCAGGGGACCACCGGGATCCCACCGTCGATCAATAGAAACGTGTCGGCTCTCCGGGTGACCACGTTTTTGCTACACTAGTTCGACGTTCGTCTCCGCAAACGCCGTCGTCGAGATGAACATCGGCTAGAAACGTGCAGTGCGCCACGGATGGAGGCTAGAGGGAGTCGTATTATGATATGGCAGACGTCCTCTAGCGCTTGCATGCTACACGTGATAGTAATCGAAGACGCGCTGACAGCTGAGAACCACCGCATCCCTTCATGCTTGATGCCTTCCCCGAAGGCGACGCCTTCCTTCATCAGTATAATTGTCCGTGTCTCGGAGCCAGAACCGTGCTTCAGTGATTTGAGGAGCATTACAGTGAACTCACATTGATGTCTTTGCGACTTACGGAACCCATTTGCCTCGCTGTCGGCGCGATCAACGTGTACGAAAATCGGCGGCTCGTTATTTTTGCGTGAAATACATGACTTCTGGCTAGACATCTAATGCCTCAAAGCTACCAACACAATGTCGGATCCCTCGTACGCGTATTCAATGATGTATTTGTTTCTAAAGGCGGGCAAACAGCAGATTATGAAGCAGGTGGTCATTATGTTTTGGCTCATCAGTGTTTATAGCCTTTATTCAGAACAGTCTACGACTTGGCGATAGTTTGCGTCCCTGGCACTTGGGCGACTGTTCCATTCTGCCTGTAGACGGTGGGACTAGCTGAGTTCGGTCACTGGCGAGTGTCGACCTTAGAGTAATGAGACGAGAGACGGCGGCCGATGTTTAATTGGAGTAGCGGGGCGCGAGAACACGCCGCCTACACCCATTCCCGTGTCCGCTCTCTCTCGCACTCTCTCTCTCTCTCGCTGTCTCGCTGTCTCGCTCTCTCGCTGTCGGATAATCAGATTCGATAGCGTGGCGGGTCGACTTTAATCACGGCGGCTCGAGATGCCGGCTGGCGTGCCCCCAACAATAAACAGAGCGCCCGCGCTGATTTACTCCGCAGCGTCCCAGATCTGCTTCACGGCGATTTAGGGGCTTTTCGTCTCGTTTCTTTACGCCCTCTATAAATAACGCCAACTGCACAGTCTCGTAGGGACCTGCGCGTCTTCGTCGCGGCCTGCAATTAACTCGCCGTATAAAACTTACCTCCTATGGAGCAGTTCCCGACAGCTTCAAGCGTTTTCATTTCGGACGATACAACAGATGTTGCTGACCAACGTTTAGATTTCATCAAATAATTTTGGAATTAGATGGCACACATTTGGACGAAGTCCCATGCTTCACGGACTCGTGTGGACGTTTTGTTTTCATGCAACTTTGGCAATGATGTCCTCACGAGTGGACCGCTACCAGGCAGTGACACCACAGAAGTTTGAGGTGATTAATGTGGCATATAATTCCATTTAGCGTCTAACTTTCATGGTTAGCATCCATAACTGACTGGCTTTTGCACACTATAATGTTTTTGGCTTGTAACATAAATATTTACGAAATATTTCTGTCAGCGTTCTATTGCACATAACAAATTAATATTATAATCTGTACTGTACTGCAAGAAATTCGTCATTTTGTGAGAGTGAGGGTTTGCGTGCCTGTATTATACAGAGAGGTGTACCGTAAGTACAACCATTTTTTTCTTCCCTTTTTTTTGAGTTCTGGCTGGTTTGATGCGGCTTACCTCGAATTTCTCTCCTGTACCGACCTCTTCATCTGAGAGTAGCATTTGCAACCTACATCCTCAATTATTTCTATTCCAATCTCTGTCATCCTCTATAGTTTTTTCTCTCTACAGCTCCCGCTAGTACCATGGAAGTCATTACCTGATGTCTTAACAGATGTCCTATCAACCTCTCCCTTCTCCTTGTCAGTGTTTTCACATATTAGTTTCCAGTCCGATTCTGCGCAGAACCTCTTCATTCTGTAACTGATCATTCCACCTAATTTTCTCTGTAACTGATCAGCCCACCTAATTTTCAACATTCATCTGTAGTACCGCATCTAAAATTCTTCGATTCTCTACTGTTCCGATTTTTCCATAGTCCATCATGTTTCACTACCATACAGTGCTATGTTCCAAACATACATTCTCAGAAACGTCTTCCTCAAAGTAAGGCCTACGTTTTATGCTAGTAGACTTCTCTAACCCAGGAATGCCGTTTATGTCAGTGCTAGCCTGCTTTTGGTACCCTTCTTGTTTCGTGCGTAATTGCTTATTTTGCTGCCTAGGTAAAAGAATTCCTTAACTTCATATACTTCTTGACCATCAATCCTGATTTAAGTTTCTGCTGTTCTCCTTTCTGTTACTTCTCATTACTTTCGTTTACTCTCAATTCACATTCTGTCCTTATTAGACTATTCATTCCATTCAGCAGATCCTGTAATCCTCCTTCACTTTCACTATGGATAGCAATGTCATCAGCCAATCGTATCATTAATATCCCTTCACCTTGAATTTTGATTCCACTGCATTGCATTTTCGATGTACAGATTGAACATTAGGGCGAAAGACTATATCCCTGTCTTAACACCCTTTTTATTCCGAGCGCTTCGTTCTTGGTTGTCCGCTCTTATTATTCTCTCTTGGCCCCTGTACAAACTATATATTACCTGACATGTGTAATAGTCGGGTCTACTGCCGGATGTTTGTGTCGCTCTGGCACAATATTTCGGCCACGTAACTCGTCGTTGCCTTCTTCAGTTGCTACCTGAGACTGGTGTTTTCTGTTACATTATTGACAGGCAAGAGTTTAAAAAATTGTGACGGATTATTGCCATGATTAAAGAATACAGCCTAACAAATTAAGGTGTACCATTGACAATAACGGGGAATTTTGAACCCTTGTTGTTACTTGTATAATAACATAAGTTATGCAAAGTGTGTATCAACGAATATTGCTGGCTTTTTTCACAAATGTCTGCGTATGGGGCTATTTCGCCCCATACACGTGGGATTATTTCTCCTCAGTCAAATTATTTGTTTTACTGCGAAACTCAAGAGAACACGTTTTCTTGGATTCTTTTCAGATTGTTCGTTCATACAAAAGGAAAAACCCAAGTGTTTCATGGTCTGAGGAAGATGTGAAAGAAGCAGTAACAAGTATTAAAGGTAGCGCCTCTGGGCAAAGAGCCAGCAAAGTGCTACATGTTCAAATAACTTACGGGTTTGCTGCCGGGTGACGTCGTCGAACACCGCCGATATTTCGACAGGAGCACACTCTGCCATTCTCAAGGCACAAATGTAATGAAGAAAAAATGTGCAAGCAAATTTAATACCTCGGTTCACAGAGGAGAAACAAGAAAGACACCACACGCAGAACAAGTTTTAACACAACCAAAGATAACCAACATCAGAAATATCGGTAGTTACTTACGCAGGAATCATTTCCAACAGGATTGGCCGTATTTTGCGGAAATATGATGTGAAATGTGTTTTTCGACCACCTTCTAAGATTAAGGCCCTGTTGGCGTCCGTAAAAGATGATCTTGGTTTGCGTAAGGCTGGGGTCTATCGTATTCCTTGCAGTTGTGGTATGTCATATACTGGTCAGACAATCAGGACTGTGGAAGACCGGTGTATTGAACATAAGCGTCACACACGCTTACAACAGCCTAGCAAGTCCGCTATTGCAGAACATTGCCTTGACACCGGTCATCCTATGGAATACAACAACAAGGAGATTCTGGCTTGCACGTCCAGCTACTGGGATAGTGTTATTAAGGAAGCTGTTGAAATCAGACTATCAAGCAACCTTATTAACAGAGATTGTGGATTTTGTTTAAATGCTGTTAGGAATCCCGCTCTGTCTCTCATCAAAAAACAGAGGGACAGAATTAGTGCTACCTCACCTGTTGATTAATAGTAACTATCGATGTTTCTGATGTTGGTTATCTTTGGTTGTGTTGACACTTGTTCTGTGTGTGGTGTCTTCCTTGTTTCTCCTCTGTGAACCGAGGTATTAAATTTGCTTGCACATTTTTTCTTCCTTGCATTTGTGCCTTGAGAATGGCAGGGTGTGCTCCTGTCGAAATATCGGCGGTGTTCGACGACGTCACCCGGCAGCAAACCCGTAAGTTATTTGAACATTCGATTCGCCGGGAAAAGTTAAGGTCTCACAATGTGCTAAGTGTTTTCACGAAGTGTGTGTGTGGGTGCAAAAAAACGAATAAGGTTTACTTGTGGTAAATGCTTATGATTTTGACACTGAAATGTACTGGGTGGAATAACCTCTTGACTGAGAAGAACAGCCCCACCATAAATATTTACTGTGATGTCTGACTTCTTCAGATATTTGTTTAATACTTTGTTCATGTAAAGGAATTTCGATCTATCATATACACAATTAATATACCATAGCTGTATCACATTGACAGATTTTTCAAAAAGTTTCGTGGTCGATTATACAGGGCTTACAGTTGGAATGAGTGGAGTAGCACCACTGTACCCTGGTTGTTTTCATAGTTACCGTTTTAGCACCTATCACGGCAACAGTTCTGCTACATCAAATATCAGAGGATTTTCGTCCCTATTCGCTATTTGTTTTAGTTCCACACTGTTGTTCTTTCGATGTTGAATAATAAACCGATGGAAAGGCACCACCGACAGGAATGTCTCAACCCGTCACTCCGACAATCTGCGTGACCACTGTCATTCAGAATGAAACACCAACCTCCTTACTGGCTCTCCAACGTGCGTCCCCTAGGTGTCTGGAAGAACACGTGCAAGACGACCAATCGCCAGCAACCATCGCATGAGGCGACGATGAGGACGACAGACACGACCAGACACTGGGCCGGGAAAGACAGCACAAGCCCAGTAGATGTGTTCCACGCCGGAAGAATAGGGTGGCGATGTGATTTGATGGGTTACATGCTTGTTCAGTGACATGACTGATCATCCCCTCCTGTTGTCCGCCGACAAATACACGCGGTTTCTCTAATTAACACCTACATAACTGGCTCGCAGACCAAGATCCAGATACTGTGTGAGATGATCCAAGTGTAAGATGTCGACATCGCTTTGTTGCATGACATGAGGCTAGACAAACTTCCTGAAGGTTACAGATACGTCACCTAGAAATTCACGCGTGATCCAGTGATATGTGGACTGACCACCAGTGTTCATGGTGGCCTTCACGTATGCGACACGACTACTCCCCTCCATCAGGGGAATGGCTCTCAAAATTATGGGAACACGAATCGTCAACATTGTAGCCTTTACTTGAGTGTGTGTTATCTTAAGTACAAACCTGGAAATGTGAATTGACAACCTAAATGTGCTACTGAGCTCAAAACCACATCACTTACATGAAATTGAAAAGAATCCTGTGTGTGTGTGAAAACCGATCTCATTCATGAGCAGATAAATAAACAATAAGCAAACAGATAATATCACGCTCAGTAGACTTGGTCAGTACTGTTTGAAAACAAAGTCCCACATTGCCCAAAGGAAACGAAACAATCACATAGTGTGAATCTCACCTGCAAAATGAACTTCTGTCAGAAACAGCAATAAAGCAAGACTCCGCAACAGCTAAAAAATTACTGCTAAAAACTAAGGTCCAGGGAAATTGGGTTCATAATCTTGACACAGAGTGCCAATGAAACACATGAACCAACCTTAAAGTTCTGAAATTCAGTTAGGAAGGAACTTAAAAAAACAGTTATAGACTCTAATACAAAAATTTACTTAATCTGATAACTTCCATCGTACAGTAAATTAGCTCAGAACATCAATCAATAGAATAACTGTCAAAAACTTGACTGTGACGGGGGTAAAGTGGACGAACAATACAAGTCTACTAAAATAAAAATAAACTTTTTACTGCATCAAATAATAACTTGTTCTTCATTTCCAAACATTTTTTGTGTCCTTATGCTATCCAACCATTGTTCTGAATCATCATTCCTCCTCGTAATAAATCTGCAACTTACATAGTTCCAAAAGTGCGTCCATGCATTACACTGCACATTCTACGGAAAGATCCGCCTGCTGCACACCGCAGCTACCTGCCACTGACTGTCAAAGATTCTACGACTCCATTGAGCTGCCGTCGCAGACACAGATACTGTTGCCTAACAACTGTTTCTCTTACTACAATTCTTCAAATATTTCATTTTCCTTTACAAATATTAACACATCCAGTAACATCAACAAAAAATAGCCGCCTTAGAACGTATACGCTCCGTTGGGCAAAACCTCGCTCCATGAGCGATCCACATTTTCCTCTGAAGACATTGGCCTACTTTTCCTTGGAAACCACGACCACCATATTCTTGGAGTTGACTTCAACTGAGTGCGGCACCCCAAAGACCAAGTGCTATACTGTGGCCCAATTCAAGAGCTTACATTTCACTGATATGTGGGAAAAGGTGCAGGGTGACTGACATAGTCAAATCTGTCTCGCCAACCACTAAGTCAGCCGTCTCGACTGGATTTATGTCTCCTCTGAACTCCGACCAGGTATGCATGATACTGAGCGGTGGCCACTCGCTTTTTCAGAACACAGCCTGTAATCTGCACGATGCTTCTCCCGCATTAGATAGTCTGGCGTAGCCCTGGACTGTCGAAGATGCAGACGTCTAGTCTACAAGGCCAGGGCCATCAGCACTTAGCTGCAGTACGAGCAACCTGTGAAGGCCTGTTATGGTGATTGGATTGCGCCAAACCGACGATCCAATATATGCAGGTCCAGTATGGGAAAGAAGTGGCCTGGCAGTACTGTCACATCATGGACTACTATTATAGCAAACTAAGTGAACTCGACAGTGCCATGTCGACATCCAATCCCCATCGTGGATAACCAATAGGAACGGCAACGGTCGGATGAAGACGAAGATACTGTCAATAACTCACCGCAGGCTATATGATGTGGTTGTGAGGCCACGGCAACGTCACCAGGTCCACGACGAAACACCTTCCCTTCCATTTACCACACTGTGGATGAAGAACGTCGCCATTGTCAGCAGCTCATCACTACTCTCACCACACAGGAGGGCCAACAGGTTACCACCAAGTGGCCATCGACAACGCCTCTGTAGAACTTTACCTCCACTTCTACGATGGAAGGAACATGGGCAAAGGAGCGACTGAGGATATGTTGCGATATGTGGCACGCACCCTAGACAATACGGCGGCAGCGCCACTGATCAAGGAAATCACGCCGTATGTTGTCAATGCAGCACTCAACAGAGAAGCGGTGAACAAATCGCCTGGACCAGACGGTTTTCCAACTGAATGGTGCCAGGCTTTTTGCGACTTAAAAGATGTCAAGGGGGTTGGACATGTACTGGGAATTGCTGACTGCAGACTTCATTGTACCGCCTGCCTTCGTCACAGGCCTACTTGTACCGGTCCACAAGCCCTCCCGAGGACTGGCGATTTCTGCCTTCCCTCCGCTTACCATGTTAAATGCAGACTATATCTACGCTAGATTTTTTGCAATGCGTATACGGACTGCATTATCACTGATCCTTTCCTCAGAGCAGACGTCACAAGGGGGTGAAATCAATATACAAATGGCCACCGGCTAATGCCGGGACTTAATGGCACAATCGGCGTCTTTCCACCTTCATGCTGGAATTGTCTCCAACGACTTCGCCAGCGCCTTCGACATAGTGCAACACCAGTTTCTCCTGTCCGTAGCAGCCCTAATGAGTTTCCCACTGCCTTTCATCAACGTTTTATAACGGCTAATAATTGGTGCGATCTCAAAAGTGCAGGTCAAATGTAGAGTGATGGGGACGGAGCCAGTCTCGTGCTTCATAAGGAAATAATGCCCTCTCCCCACGGTTTTATACGCAGTTGCCTTGTAACCGCTCATAAGCAGTCTGCCAGCCCATCTATCAGGTCCCACACTACATATGTCTAGCATATGCCGACCCTTCTCCTAGCTGTATGATTGAGCAGCGAAATTCACATTGCACTGGAGTGGACCATGAAATATGGGAATGCTACAGACGGTCTTCTGAACATTACCAAATCATCAGTCGTGAACAATGGACTTGGCCTTCAGCAGGAAAGGGAGTTGCCCCTGCCTCAGGTAGATGAACGTCGGTACTTGGGCCTTTATCTTTACGAACATAGGGCGTCGCACGATGACGATGAACTACCGAAGATTGTTACAGTCCGCAAGGACATCTGCCAGCACCTTCTATGCGGTCTGGACTCCCTCCAACGTATGGAACTCATCAAGTGGCATCACAACTGGTTCACGTAGCTCAAGTCCTTCCTATGACGGTGATTTTGGGACCCCATTTCCATGCGGCCCTCGTATAGATTTAATCTCCGGTAAGACACCCTGAGTCTCCCTCCCCTTGAGGATGGACTGGGACTGGTCAATGTTCAGGTAAGGGCGACGGCCTTGTATAGGAACACAATGATGAAACGATGGATTGGACGCCACACGTCTCTCTTCTTAGCTTCTAATTTCCCACCAGTGATGGTCACACAAGTTGCGCTCACTCTGTCCTGTATATCCGACATCATTGTTGAATAAAGTCTTTTACATTCTGGACTGCCCATCACACAGGCACAAAGGGCGAAGGATTTCTCCCAGACGCTACTGCGACATGTGAAGTTTGGCAGTTGGTGACACGCATTCTTACATGTTATCTTCACGCCGCAGTCCCCGTTGTCGAACTACAGATGCTTCTCTGTCCAGCAGACTCTCGCTTCCCATCTGCCAAACATAACGTACTCACATGGTTTAAGGGGATGTGTGTTGCATGTCTCTTCTATGGTGAGGTATCAACGTAACTGAATTACTGGTAATACGTCCAGGACAGCTACGACACATTCATACGCCGCAATACTGACACTGCTGCGTCAACTACCTGAGAGGGGTTCTTTCCAGTCCCCACGCCTTCCCTCTTGTCCCCCAGTTGGTTGGTGCCACGGCTCGTGGTGGATATATACACCGTGGGCCAATGCAAGGGAAGCAACCCTATAAGTGGCGAAATACAGGTACAACATCCTTCGCAGATGGGAGGCATGCACGGAGAATGGTGGCCCTTATATAAGCGTATTACAAATGTCTATTTTTGTGGTTATGCTAGAGTAACATTCCAGTGACACACACAGTGTGTTGCTCAGTTCTTTAGGCACACTATGACATAGGTTTCTGAAAAAAAATGAAACCACCATATGAGCAGCCCTTCTGGTGTATCTGGTTATTTCCTTTCCTGAACAGATTGTCAGATCAAACTTCTTTCAGCCGTCTGAATTTCCAGACTTATTTTATTGAGCTATCAGTTTGGCGATATATTACGCCATCTTCAGGACCTATGACCGACGTGCAGGAAGATTATAGTCTCGGTTCCTGTCTAAATAGGGGCTAGCATTCAAAGGCTGGTATCTGTAGATTTACCTACTTGACCAAAATGGTTCACCAGTGGGTGAGAAGGACTTTGTTGCCGGGACTCGGGTTTCTAACCCTGCCCATCCTGCCACGCAAACCACCGGCGGATCACTTTGCTCCCTTTTGTTAAAAAAGAAAAAAAAGGCATCTGCGTAGGGAGCGGAAAAGCCGAGTTCGATTCCTAGATTTTTTCATTTGTGTTTTTGTTCCGTTTTGGTACTGGTGCGAATAGTAGGGTTATTAAGTAACACAGTAAGGAATAATAACAAGGTAGACGAATACATTTTTCAAACAACTTTGATTAGTAAAGATCTAAAATTGTAATCCTGTCGCCTTGAAACGGCTCTTTCATTCTCTCTCTTGCATGTCTTCACTTCCGTTCGTACAACTACGTGGGGGGTACTTGGCATGTAAACTCTCCAAGCAAATACACTCGCGGCATCAAGAATATCTAACGAGCCCAGTCTTCGCTCAACTACATTGTTCTCTCTGAAGATTCGGAGAAAAACAGACTTGGTGTACAATAATGTTTTTATTTTTCTGTAACGGAGGATTTTGGGACCCATGTTGAAATGAACTTTTTGTAATGCTTCAGTGTTAGGAATACATCCCTAGACTTCAGGACACCAATTTTAAACATCTTGTATCACAGCATAACCTTAACAAATAATTTTAAAATAGTAACGCTGTGAAATTTCAGTCCTGGATTATGTAAGTGTCCTTTGATTGTCACTCATACCACCCTTACAGCACAGCGGAACGTCGAAGAAATTTTACGCCCGCTTCGTTGTCCTCCACGGCAAATCATCGTGGGCTTACATTTCAGCCAGCTAATGCCCGCCCGCAAGCTGCGGGAGTTTCTACTGCTTGTCTTCGTGCTTGTCGAACCCTACCTTTGCCGACAAGATTGCCAGATCTCTCCACAACTGAGACCGTTTGAAACATTATGGGCAGGGCCTTCCAGCCATCTCTGGATTTTAACGATCTAACTCGCCAATTGTACAGATTTTGGACCGATATCCTTCAGGGAGATGTCCAGCAGTTCTGTCAATCAATGCTGAGCCGAATAACTGCTTGCGTAAAGTCCGGAGGTGGGAGCAGCGCGTTATTGACTTGCTCAATTTGTAAAGCTCTTTCTCCTGTATAAATCATCCAGTTTTTCTGAAACTGTAGTCATGTGATTGTCTGTACATGTACGTTATATCTACCGATTCTGTTCCTACTCGGATTTTCGTTCGTGGTGCATCCTCATTTTTTCGTCTTAGAGTGTTTTTTCACTGATGTGCTAAGTGGCATAAACCGTGCCAGAGAATATCTACACGAGCGGGAACGACTGTCATGGTACACCGCAATACCACTGAAGCGATCAGCTTGTCCAGTAGTTACCAAGTTGCTGCTTCACCGTTGCTGCAGAGATGTATCAGGAATATAATGCTCACGCTGAATTAACGACAGAGCGCCTTCGATAATCATGGCAGTAACCCTCGAATCAAGCTGTCTGGAACGAAAGACGATAAATTGAAGCTCCTAATATTAACTTGTGTCTTCCAATATTGCTTCACAAAGGGAATTAAGATTCAGTTTCTATATTCTATTGCAGCACGGGTGGAGAAATGACAGATACGTCTGTCACTGTACGAGGTCACTCGCGAAATGTAGTGTTCCTTCTCTTACTGCTTTTTGGCCAATTCATTTATATGGATCCTGAAAGCTATAATACACAAACTATAATATTTTGGTTCACGATCATCATTTTATTAAATCGTGTATCATCCAGCGCCCCATAGAATTTAACTATAATGCCCAACAGAGTACACACCAAAGAGTACAACCACGACTTTTCCCAAAGGAAATCTGTATCGCGTGTGTGTTTCCGCACGGCTTAATTTTGCATTCTCGTAGTCAGTTTCCACTCCTCTAATCAAATATTAAACGAAACATCGTGTCGGTATGCTAACACAACTCGTTTCGATTAACTGCACAATATGGCGGCTCACAATCCAATACTAGGAACGCCGCCATCTCTAACATTGCTTCGCTATAAGCCTTTATTGTCCGTCAGCGATATGCTTTTATTCTCGTTTCAACACCTCGGTCTTATTTGGCCTGCTACCGCTTACCTAGCAGCGACAGCCAGCCATACTCTAGACAGAATCCATTACTTCGTTCTTATAGCGAAGCGGAGTCAGAAGCGTAAGTAGGGTCTGACGGGCCTAAACAACATCACAAGTTTCCACTGCAAATGTGAATGTGCTGCAGATAGCATTTGCAGCACTCAGAGACAATTCGCCAGGGACGTTGTTGCATACACGAAGACCACGTTGTTGGAAACTCCTCAGAAAATGAGGAGTGACTTGACGCTGCCTGGCACAGATGTAGCATCTGACCCTTAACATAAACAGTGGTAAAGTAATGAACGTAAAGAGACTGAGAGATCGTTATCGTGTTTGTGCACGATCAGTGATAAGACACCAGAGCCAGTGACAAACGACCAGTGTGTAGCACGATCTTTAGCTGTTATAGTCATATAAATGTAGCTTTGGGGAGCCAGATGCCAGACCGAGGTTTATCGAAAGAATTCCATAGAATAAAGATCGCTTACGAAGCTTTCGGTCTACTAACTCTCGAGTGATGTTCGTTCATCGAGAAATTGATCTAGCAGGAAACGAATGAGTAGATACTAACAAGAGCTCCGTGATCGCCAAGGATTTGTTTTGAGGGCGCGAGTTTGTCAGCTGAACGCTGACACACTGCAGTACAAGGCGCTACTAGAATGTGTTATATGATACAGAGTGCTACTCTCAAAATTTGGAGAGCTTACTTTCGAGTACGATTAAGCAGACATAATATTTGCTTCGTCGTACACAAATGATGATACCAATCCCGAAGAAAACTGACGCTACGGAATGCACGGACTATACCACAGGAAGTCGACATTTCACTCCGCGGCGCTGATGACCTTGACGTTGAGCACCCGTAAGCTTCAGACACACACACACACACACACACACACACACACACACACACACACGAGACATATTAACTCCACCAAAATTCAATTAGGAATAATGAATTGACGATGAAGTCAAAATTTGAAAGAGAATCCATGGAAAAACAATTCAGCTTCAAGAGGGAAAGAATACAAAAGATACAAACGGATTGTTACAAATAAATGGGGGAAGCTGCCCAGAAAAAGGTGGGATAGTTTGCGCCGTTTTCGTTGATTTGGGAAAAGCGTTCTATAGAGTGCGGTGGAGTAAACTTTTAGATATCCTGACTCACAATGGAGTTAAATGGAAAAAGGGGAGACTGGTAAGCAATCTATATATGACACAACACGAAAGAGTGAGGGTGGGAGATCAGATGACACAAGCAGTTAAAACTGAAAGAGTGGATATACAATTCTTTTGCCTTTCTGTTACTCTATTTAATAAATACACTCCTGGAAATGAAAAAAAGAACACATTGACACCGGTGTGTCAGACCCACCATACTTGCTCCGGACACTGCGAGAGGGCTGTACAAGCAATGATCACACGCACGGCACACCGGACACACCAGGAACCGCGGTGTTGGCCGTCGAATGGCGCTAGCTGCGCAGCATTTGTACACCGCCGCCGTCAGTGTCAGCCAGTTTGCCGTGGCATACGGAGCTCCATCGCAGTCTTTAACACTGGTAGCATGTCGCGACAGCGTGGACGTGAACCGTATGTGCAGTTACGGACTTTGAGCGAGGGCGTATAGTGGGCATGCGGGAGGCCGGGTGGACGTACCGCCGAATTGCTCAACACGTGGGGCGTGAGGTCTCCACAGTACATCGATGTTGTCGCCAGTGGTCGGCGGAAGGTGCACGTGCCCGTCGACCTGGGACCGGACCGCAGCGACGCACGGATGCACGCCAAGACCGTAGGATCCTACGCAGTGCCGTAGAGGACCGCACCGCCACTTCCCAGCAAATTAGGGACACTGTTGCTCCTGGGGTATCGTCGAGGACCATTCGCAACCGTCTCCATGAAGCTGGGCTACGGTCCCGCACACCATTAGGCCGTCTTCCGCTCACGCCCCAACATCGTGCAGCCCGCCTCCAGTGTTGTCGCGACAGGCGTGAATGGACGGACGAATGGAGACGTGTCGTCTTCAGCGATGAGAGTCGCTTCTGCCTTGGTGCCAACGATGGTCGTATGCGTGTTTGGCGCCGTGCAGGTGAGCGCCACAATCAGGACTGCATACGACCGAGGCACACAGGGCCAACACCCGGCATCATGGTGTGGGGAGCGATCTCCTACACTGGCCGTACACCTCTGGTGATCGTCGAGGGGACACTGAATAGTGCACGGTACATCCAGACCGTCATCGAACCCATCGTTCTATCATTCCTAGACCGGCAAGGGAACTTGCTGTTCCAACAGGACAATGCACGTCCGCATGTATCCCGTGCCACCCAACGTGCTCTAGATGGTGTAAGTCAACTACCCTGGCCAGCAAGATCTCCGGATCTGTCCCCCATTGAGCATGTTTGGGACTGGATGAAGCGTCGTCTCACGCGGTCTGCACGTCCAGCACGAACGCTGGTCCAACTGAGGCGCCAGGTGGAAATGGCATGGCAAGCCGTTCCACAGGACTACATCCAGCATCTCTACGATCGTCTCCATGGGAGAATAGCAGCCTGCATTGTTGCGAAAGGTGGATATACACTGTACTAGTGCCGACATTGTGCATGCTCTGTTGCCTGTGTCTATGTGCCTGTGGTTCTGACAGTGTGATCATGTGATGTATCTGACCCCAGGAATGTGTCAATAAAGTTTCTCCTTCCTGGGACAATGAATTCACGGTGTTCTTATTTTAATTTCCAGGAGTGTATTTGGATGACTTAGATGAAAACTGTTTACAACAAAAGGGTGGCGTTGCTATAGCAGGAAGGATAACCAAACGTGTAAGATTTCCTGACGATGTGGTGTTACAAAGAAAGGATCAAAAGGCAACTAACAATATGTTAGAAGAAGTGAACACCAGCTGTAGGAAGCACGGAGTGAAGATAGACCAAGGGGAAGGTTATTAGTCCAACAAAGGTGTAGCTACGGGAGTGTGGGGGTTGCAGTCCGCGTAGGGTACCAACTCCGTGGGAGTGACAATACTTGATATGTATTGTGACACCAGTTATAATACATTTTTTGTTTCGTTGTTTCATTTCTGACACTTGTGGGATAGGACGGGCAACTAGAGAGCTAATGGAATGGACGCGACACTTTTTCACGCGCATGTGCGTTTTTCCTACCGTCTAACACACAAGAAGCAGAGTTTGTTCTTATTGTGAATGAGGCTGGTGTTGTAATCAATCCAATCATACCAACAGCAATAAAATAAATGATATTTAATGTTCTTAAAAGTATTATTGAATGAATGGTGTTACTTTCAGTTTAAAAAATACCCAACCTATTCAGTTCTAAACATCTAGAGGTAATACACCAACATTAAGCCAAACACATGCTGAAGAAATAATAAATAGGGTGGAAACACCAAACCTTTTGTGGGTCCACACTGATGAGAATTTACATTGAAAAAAAAATCACTTTTTCGTACTTCTAAACCAAGTTAGCTCAGTCACATTTGACTTCGAATCACTGCAAATCTTGGGGAGAGACAAATTAATAAATTGGCATATATTCAGCATTTTCGTCCAGTAATATCACATGGAATGTTCTGGAGTTTCTCAACTTTAAGAAAGTTTATTGCCGAAAAACGTGCTGTAAGTGTAATGTGTGGTGCTCACCTACGATCCCCTTGTAGACATCTGTTTAAGGAGTTAGGCATTTTGGCTACTGCTTCAGGATATATTAATCTTCATTTCCTTATCGAGTTTGTTGTAAATAATCCACTGCATTTGAGTAGCAACATTGGTCCGTAAAACCGACATTCATTTACTCTACATGAAGGTTGTCTTTAGCACAAACAAGGAGGCACAACGCCGCCAGCAAATTTTTTTATCACTTATACAATGGTATAAAATATCTGACCAGACAGCAAAGTTAAATTTGAAAACAAACTGAAAAAGTTTCTAGGTGACTACTCCTTTTATTTCGTAGAAGAATTTCTAATTTTTTAATGTTTAAATATGATGTATAGAAACTTTTAACTCCCAACAGCACTAAGAGATAATGTGGATGATCAGTATGTAACCATATTTACACATGAATGTGTAATGTGAATGTAAAATGATTAGTTCCATATCATTACGATTAATCGGGCAAACTAATTGACTACCACTAAAATAGCATGTAACCAAAAATTATTCTTAAACAGTACTTTAGCTGGGTTTCAGTCGGCAAGTGCCCCCTCTTGCTCCCCCCTTCCCCCCCCCCCCCCCCCCACCCACCCTGCGGACACCTATGTCAAAAAGAGAAAATATTTTTCACTGAAATGAATGCACACAAATATTCTGGGTTATTCTGTGAACGACAGAGATGTAGATGTGGAAGGTAAATCTCTTTGAAATCGATTTAAAAGCGTCCGAAGGTAAGCAAGCTGGAAGAAGTGCCGAAATAAACCTTTAGTTTATCCCAGTCAAAGATTCTGTAGTTTCTTTTCAGCTATACGCAGTCATTATAAAACAGTTTTCAAATAATATTTTGAGAAAAGAAGCGCTAGCAACAGTTCTGATTTTATTTAGCGCAGTTATTTCCAATTTTCTAAATCCTTACCGCCCCAAACGATGATATGGCATGTGGCATGGGGTACATTGTGCATCAAAATCATTGTCAGCGCCTCCATCCAACCCCCTCCCTGCTTCCCCGCTCCATTCGCGGATGTTGTGAAGAGAAAAAGGTTTTCACACTCTGTGTAAGCCCAAATTTCTCCAATTTTTTCTCGAGATAATTACGCGAGATGTAAGTAACATGTTTGTTAATTCTTATGGATCCGTTGACTTTCAGAATTTTCTATTAAGATGTTACGGAAAGTCGATTAGAATTCTTAACTGATCAACAGCAGTCATATTTTGCGAAGTTTTAGACAATCTTCAGGAGAATACGCTTGCTTTTGTTTCTGCCTGTGAATACTTTCGCACAGTTGAGGGCTGCTACGGTTGTCTATTGTTGCTCTGCACTTTGATATTAATATAAAGAGTGAGACGCTCAATGTTTTCACCTCAAACAAATTTTGACTCGTTATAGACACTTTTCATTTCTTTTCATCCGTACGAATAGTGGCCAGGAGCTCACGAAGCAACTACTTCATGGACAACCCAGATATAAGCATCAACTTTCTCTTTTTAAATGCAAATATCGTATACTGATAATTTTTTACTTTATGGACCGTCTGACTACAACTGAATGAAACACAATTCTCGTGCCAGACGCATTTCGCCTTTATTTTCTGCAAGGCGTCCTCAGTGGCAGGTTGCGTGGACGATTTTCTACACATTACGCTCCTGTTGCATTTTTGGTGTTGTTACTCTTCTTATAAATGCTAATTTGCGGTTTTTCCCCACATTTTACAGCACTAGGAACTGAACACTTGTATTCATTCAGTTGTAGTCAGATGGTCCATAAATTACAAATTATCAGTATACCGTAATATTACAAGCAACTTAGGAAGACAGGGCTACAAAAATTGAAGACGCAAATATCGAATTTTTGCGCTTGAATGTCAAACTTATATGACAGAAATTCAGTAATACATCTCTTTTATAGATCCACGGGGAGCAGCGTAAGTATTACATGTTGCTATCTTTTGAGGTAATAATTTTCGTGGAAAGTAGCGTAAACTTTATTTATTTACTCTATGATTATTGTCAGATCCAAAGATGAGAGCTACATCAATGAATTTGTCTTGTGCAGATCTCCTTTTATGGTCTAAAAAATGCTGTAGGAAAGAAAAACTAAACTGATGTCTTGATCCCATTGCTTAGAATACCATACGTTGATCGTTTTCATCAAACTGCAACAAGCATTTATTGATATCATATACGAGTCAGTACAACTAATTCAGTTCCGCAGTCAGGGTCTCTAAAATTCAACTAAACTTCAAATATTAGCGAGTAGAAGTTTGTATCATGCAGTTCGCGTGCACTCTATGCACTAATTATGTATAAAACTAAATTTACTTCCCTTCTAGAAAAGTGGAACCCTAAACTACAGTCCTGACAAATAAGTTCTTTGGGAGGAGACTTGGCAGTTTTGAAGACTTTGGTATATCCCTAGACTATTCGAATGAGGCTAAATAAAAGCTTTTCATCACATCCTACAAGTGAAGCATATGAGATACTTTTTAAAAAACAAGAAGGGGAGTTTAAAGACAGTTTCAAAACAAGCGTTTCGTGTACCTGCCGCTTACATGCTACTAGTTCTACATTTTAATTAATTACAAACGACGTTGGAAAGTGAATTGCATAACAACTACGAGTATTGCTTTATTCACCAGTAGGAGTATTTCGTGAGGACTATGATTGATTGCATGAAGCTTGCTGTAGTAAAGATTATCTGGACGAGGCTTACGACGGTGTCTGATTTTTATTATTCTTTTTTCTTCGTTTTATCAAATTACAGTGTTACACACTATATTTTAGGCTCTTCTGGCCATTATAATTTTGTTCAAATTACTTTTCTTATTGAACAAATATTTGGAAACTAATCACCACATCTGACGAGAAATTATTCCAGAATTGGAAAAATATATTTTCTGTGTTACGTTTTGTAAAATTGTCTTGACAGAATCATTTTGGAACTCTTGATTTTTTGAATCAGTAGGAGACAGTTTTTTATTGTCTTTCTACACTTTATTTCGCAGTTTTGAGATGTGAGATGTATCTTTGACTTTCCAGTTTGTTATCGTCATTCTTCGTCAATTTTTGGTTCAACGATGTTTACCTTGTGCAGAAGAATAAGTGTTATTCGTTTTTCGCAAATGAATTTTTTAAATGTTCACAAAACGTGATTCACCGAATGTTTTCAGGCACTCTCGGTGGCTTGCAGAGAAATAATCGTTACAGTTACTTTTTGCTTAGCTGCCACTGTTTTCAGAGCTTCGCTTCATATAATCAATCTTTCAAGCTTATCTAAATGCGCAGCTATGAAACGGCCAACAAAATGACTCATACAGACCTGACGTTGGCAGGAATTACTCCAGAAGACGTCCAAATACGCGAAATCTTCAGGTACAAATTCACAAATGGCAAGTTGACCAACGGAAAAAGGAAACGAAGAAGAAGACCGGGAGAACATGGTCTCAAGAGGGAAAAGAAGCCCACAGGAAGCGAGAGACAGAAATGTGGACACAAAGGACGACAAATTCCCGCCTCTAAGTACTCTGCATATCATAATAGGTTATTCGCAAATAATGAAGAAATGACTCGTAACATTTCTATTTAAGAACGTTATTCCTATCATAACAATTGTGTTTGTAGACTACTGAAGGTGCTTAAACCTAATAGGTGCAACATATTTGTTTAAGAAACAAAAAGACATACTTAAGATTCAAAAGACGGGTAAGTGTTTTTCTCATGTACGCGGTAAAGGGCGCTGGATGCCACTAATATAATGAAAACGAATTGCAAGCGTCTGGTTGCAAAATAAATAAAAACGTATCTTTAATTTAGGCATTTGCGAACGTTTTTTAACGAATCCAGTCACAAAATAAGCAGTTCGCACCCACTACAGCTTCACCTTTTGTTCTAAAAGTTTATTCATCGTTTCACAAGATCGCAGGAAATAAAAACAGCAAGCAGACAGTCCAAGCAACATTTATGACTAGTTTCCCTTCGTCATCATGATTGTTGCTGAATTGGAAACGCCCGCCTAAGCAAACCAATTAAGATCGACTACTAAAACAGTTCGCTTAATCAATTCAGCGAGCATCGGAAGTAAGCACACCGTTTACATTCCACGTCCCGAAGATCTTTTGACTTATTTTATATTTATCAACATTTTTGCCGTAACTGGTGTGATTGGAATGTTCCGAATTTGATACAAAAGTGTAATGAAACAATAAGACCTACAATATCAATTGTTGCAAACTATAATTGAGAACACTACTTAAATGCTGCATGATGTACGTTCTTGAAAAACGGCGAAAACGAATTTTATCTCAGGAAAGGCGGTAATTGTGTAATACAATCTCTGGCGAAGAATCTAAGATCTCTGGAATAAACATTTAAAAATAGGTCTTTGTTATGCATCTTGCATTCTTCCCAGAGTTTTTTGGCGAGAAATAATGATTTACTTGGAGGAAATAGGGATAAGATTAGAAGTGGACGTGCTGAGCCGCACTTGAAAACTACATTCGACAGAAACGTAAGTAAATGGTCGACATTTTATACGTTTGTGGCTTTCATACTTGAAAAATCGAGATACTTGCGTTTAGTGTGGGTAGTAACTGAGGTT
This sequence comes from Schistocerca gregaria, assembly GCF_023897955.1. Taxonomy (NCBI): domain Eukaryota; kingdom Metazoa; phylum Arthropoda; class Insecta; order Orthoptera; family Acrididae; genus Schistocerca; species Schistocerca gregaria. Next base: position 795,565,630 of record NC_064921.1, on the reverse strand, counting down.
CTCTTGTTCAGTGGCATGTAACACAAGCACGAATTAAAGAAGGATGGGAGAGGAAGTAGGCCGCCCGCTATCAAAGGAACCGTCCCAACATTTGCCTTGAGCGATATAGGGAAATCAAGGAAAACATATATAAGAATGGTCGGAAGCAGTTTGAATCGTCGTCCTCCCGAATGCGAGTCGATCTGGTAACCACTTAGCTACCTCGCCCGGTCCAGGATTAGACGATGAACAGAAAAATAAGCACCAAAACTAATGCGATTTTAATATTGTGGGGGTTCTACCGAAACTGATGCGCAGCCTGAAGATAATTACATTCTCTGGGAAAAATGTAAATTTTGGTGGGTAAAAACACAAGGGGCTGAATTGTGTTTCGCTCACCAAACTATATAATTTGTAATAGATCATTTCTGTTATCGCTATTTCGTAATACTGTCATACCGATTACTTTAAGTTAACAATGATTGATTTTTTCTTTCTACAAATAAAGGATCAACACCTGTGAAGGTTGCAGTCTGTGAAACGAAAATATCAGCTTTATCTTCCTCACATAGTCTACCCACTACATTCTCACTAAGTACATTGTACCATATATTAATCACTTTAATATTGAGAAATATGTCACATACGCTTAAATATCTGATGAAAATGCCTACTGCAAGTTGTAGGCTGCACTCGCAATAGGCCAGAAATGGCTTCATCACTCATTTCGCCACAATAAACGAACTGACAGCACAACACGACGGTAATTACGTGTTTGCTACTACAGTGATGTAAGATGTACATTGATTATTATATTACTATTGTTATTAGTGGTAATGATTAGACACAAAAAAGGCAGCCAGAAGTGTTTCAATTTCTAACCCTTCAGAATCAAGGATTCCAGCAATCAAGTGATTTAAAAACAGTTGCTCTAAGTTTAGTGTACACATTTTAATGGTGTTGATATTAAATGGGGGTGCTGGATGTGGTTGTAGGAAGCGCCATTAGAGAGAGTAGTGGTGGAGAGAAAGCATTTCTTGGAACAAGTGTGTGCCGTGTGTGTGGTTAGAGATCTTTTCTGAGAAGTTGTAAGTACTACTGCGGATTCAATGAAAATTGTTTCATCTTTCCATAAAAAAAGGGTTATTAGAAATAACCAGCACTCATTGTCTCACTGGCTCATTAGTTCGTGGTTACATAAAACACCAACAAAACAAACATCATTATCTTTCGTCAGTAATAAATGTAAGTGGTCAAAGATAATTGTTTTTCATTGTAATGATTAGTTAGGCGCTAAGGGTTTCGGAAAGGTTGGGAAACATTCACGTAGAAAGTAGTGATGCAAATGTTCTGATCTTATGTGCTAGCTGTCGGTTTCTAAGGATTTCGACATGCGTTTGTTAAGCATTTGTTGTCATACCGTCATCGTTGGATAACGATATCTGTCAGTTTACATGCCCCGGAATGAAAAATAATTCAAGCCCAATTATTGTTCAACAACCTCCGCAACCTCTATATCGCAAAATGTGCGATCGATCCTTCTTTCTCATTTAGTCACGCTTTGTACTACCCATTGGAATCGACCCGAAGATCTGTAGTTTTGTAACGAGCCTACAAAAAAGCAGAACCGAAGAACTTCGCGATTTTTTCATGATAATCAAACTGCTTGAAATTTTGAATAAACAAATCCGCGTCAGTATGTCTTCATGATATTTATTTAGACGCTTGTCACTTGGTTATAGTGAGCAGGTTAGTGAAATTCACATGTTTGTTGACTACACAGTAAAATTTGAATCTCTTACCCGAAAATATAGAAAAAGAAATAATGGAAAAAAGGAAGAATTGCTGTTTGTAGAAACAGATATAGTAGTGCTGCTTTGATCTGTGTTATGTGAATGTCACTCCCGGGCGATTCCTTTTTTGCTTGCGGGCGCATCTCGATCGACCATTTACATGAAGGACCTGCGCTGGGAGACGAACAGAATGGCTGCCGCTGCTACGAAGGGCAGCTCATCATCAAACGACTAGCGCCCCCTCTAACCGATGAATCTAATACATTCTCTGCGGCGATCCTAATTTCGATATCAAAGGCCGCGGTCTCGGCAGATCGAATCTCTCCTACCATCTTCTTCCCGTCCCCCCCTCCCCCCGTGACGCAAACCTCCTCCCTCCCCCCTGCCCCCCCCCCCCCCTTCTCTGCGGCCTCATTCCTTACCACCACCTTCCAGACACCTCCCTAACTCCTCGGACAAACTTCTTCCCCGTACTCCAGCAGTATAAATAATGGTTGCTCATTTCTCAAAATAAAAACCGTTTGTCTGTCCATCCCTCCTCCCTTTTATTTTATTCCTCCCCCCCCCCACCCCCACCCACATGTTCGGCCCGCTTGCCCTACTGCGGCCCATCCCTTCAGTGTTCCCTCCGCGGCATCCGCCCACGCTCATATTGTTTGCCTCCAGACGTGCAGGGGTGGCGGAGGGGGAATAAATAAAAAGGAACCAGCCGACACGTGTCCCCTCACTTATTCCAGTAATAAGATTCACTCGCGGCAGCGTTGCGTGCTCAGAGGTGAGCCGGCCGATTGAGCGGAAAGGTGGTGGCAGGGAGGCAGAGAGACAGAGGGACGGGGAGAGAAACATTTTGAGGAACGCCATTAGGAGCGGAAAGGAATGGTGGCCATTTTTATTGGTTGTGTGCGCCGGGTGCACTCCATTTATCACGGGCGTCAGGCGCGGTTGGCGAGGTCCACGCATTAACTACCTGCGGGGGAGTGCGCACGGCCACGGCGAAGCCAGCGCGCGTGCGCCACGGCCCATACAACACGCACACGGCCGAGATATATACGCGCTCCGTGCTCGCCGGAAATTACGTGTCCCCTCACAACAGCGCTGTTTAAGATGGGAGCGCGCCTAGGTTGTTGCTGGAGCTCAAAACGTTTGTGACTCTTCACTAGAAAATTTTGATGAAGTTGTAGACAGTATATGGCATTTCACTAAAATCTGATGTACATCAGTTTTGAAATTATTAAGGGCAGGTTTCAACGCCCATAGCTTGTTTTTTTCACGCGTTAACCAACCCTTCCTGCACATTGTCAAATGTAACTTGCTGCTTCCCAGATCCATAACGCGGTGATAGTGCGAACCTGGCAGAGTTGCTAACTGTAAAACTACCTTTCGGTATTTATTTCTAAGCAGATTTTGAAAGTTCTGTAATTTTGTAAGTAGTTTTAATAAAAAAGAAACAGTGTTGAAAAATATTACTTTAATGAACTATTTATGGGGATATGTTCTGTGCATGCAGCTAAATGAAAGGAAGTTTGTTTCTTGCCATTTGCGTTTCGTTTCTTTTATTTATAAAAGAAATAGACTTTTTTATGCATGTTTTATGCATGTTTTTTATGCATGTTTCAAAGTAGAAACAACTAATCTGAAAAACAAGTGTTATGCACTAGTTACAGTATGTTACTATGTTACGTTTTGTCATGTTGTCCTCTTGTTTTTCATATTAGGAACAACTAATCCGAAAAGTAAAAGAAAAACATGACAAAATGTAACTACAACGTAATACATTTTTATGTTCATAAAAAGAAACATGCACTGCAGGTCACGGAAGATGCTTATACATGAATGAATCGAAAAGCATAGGGCAAGAAACAAACTGGCTTTCATTTACTTGCACAGACAGAACGTACCTCCATGAATTTTGAAGCAACTAAGAATTGACGGAAAACGGAAAAAAGACGATAAATCAACTATGTCGCACACAACAAATCATTACAGTTAATAATTTAAAATTCTGCGAAATTTCTAAAAATTTAAAGTCAAACGGAATTATTTATGACGGCTACCGTACATTGCTTTTATTACGACGTACAGCAAGGAACAGACCTAGTGGTCCTTGTGCATTATTCATATTGCATAAATTATGACATAGAAATAGAAGGAAAAGGGATGTTAAGAATTGAGAAAATATAGCCGGCTGCGGTGGTCTAGCGGTTCAGGCGCTCAGTCCGGAACCGCGCGACTGCTACGGTCGCAGGTTCGAATCCTGCCTCGGGCATGGATGTGTGTGATGTTCTTATGTTAGTTAGGTTTAAGTAGTTCTAAGTTCTAGGGGACTGATGACCACAGATGTTAAGTCCCATAGTGCTCAGAGCCATTTGAACCAATTGAGAAAATACCCGTTTTCAGAAATTGTGTTTCGATAGCAATTTCCTTTACATTTCCTTACTTTGTACGAAGCAAACTACTTGATTATGTCATTGTAGTCAAGTTTACCAGCAGTGTCGTATTCTATAGAGAATACAGGGAACTCTAACAGTCTGCTTGCTTTCACTGATACTCGACCTTCAGTAGTGTTTTAACACCTTTAATTTGTTGGCACTGAGTTCACAAGATGCTACAGTCACTGACATTTTCATTAAAAGCTTCAAAGCTATTTCGGGATTAGGAAAAGCATCCGTGTACCGATAACGTAAAAATAAAATAGCTTTCAAAATTTTCAAAATGAGTATGGTTCACATGGTTCAAATGGCTCTGAGCACTATGGGACTTAACATCTGTGGTCATCAGTCCCCTAGAACTTAGAACTACTTAAACCTAACCTAACCTAAGGACATCACACACATCCATGCCCGATGCAGGATTCGAACCTGCGACCGTAGCAGTCGCGCAGCTCCGGTACTGAGCGCCTAGAACCGCGAGTCCAAGGCGGCTGGCTTCAAAATGAGTAACATTGTGTATGTTCTTCACCATCTCTTGCACCTTATATCTGAACACAGCCATTTCGTTAATTAGCTCCGATATATCAATACCTCTCCCATTTCGTTAATTAGTTCCGATATATCAATACCTCTCCCATTTCGTTAATTAGTTCCAATATATCAATACCTCTCCCATATATGCCACCAAAATCAGCTGCATATTTGTTATTGTAATATACGCAACTTTCATTTAGGGCATTTCCTGTCAGGAAATTAAAGTCGGGTGAAATGGTTTGACATATTTCAGATCTGTTTTCTATTTCATTTTGAAAAATTCTACCACAAACAGTCTCGCTCCAGTACTAAGTCCACTGACTTTGGAAAATATCGGAAGTTCGTTAAAAAAATGGTTCAAGTGGCTCTGAGCACTATGGCACTTAACATCTGAGGTCATCAGTCCCCTAGAACTTAGAACTACTTAAACCTAACTAACCTAACGACATCACACACATCCATGCGCGAGGCAGAATTCGAACCTGAGGCCGTGGCGGTCGCGCGGTTGGAGACTGAAGCGCCTAGAACCACTCGGCCACTCCGGCCGGCAAATATCGGATGTATTCAGTCAAACAACATGTTTGCTTCAGTATCGCCTGTGTCTGACATCCTGAAATACCGCAACGAAGTGGGAGCAATAGCTCCAGTGTTGAATGTGAGCGACTTATGTACACGACAGCTGTGTGAACAAAGTGCATTGTTGCCAGATAAATCACGTTAATGATGAACGTCTGTTCCGTGTAAGACGTTTATTAATCTGCCCTGCTTGGACGAGAAGACAGGGCGAGGGGAGCGTGCGTTTTTGGTCGCGAATCGAAGGAAAGGCATGTTATCGTAGGGAGAAGATAGGAACAAAGACCTCCTGGTTAATTCTTAAACCGTCTTTCTCGTTTTTTCCTGTCTGTTTTTGCACACCCTCTGTGCCTCCGGCTTTGGGAAAGGAGTTTGGTGAGGTGTATCATGACACCCCGAGGTACAGCCTTGCTGATTCCATACGTCAACAGCAGTGATTTTTGTATCTTAGTTGCAGCTGATCGTGAAAGTGTTGCCTGACTTATGGGACGAGTCTCAGTCAGTGCCACCGCTGTATACAAAGATCAAGAGATGCGATACTAAACTGGATTTCTGTAATACTAGTACCTTGTATGCCTTTAGATTAAGAGAGATGCAATTGCCACCTGTCACTGAGAACATACACTATTTTGAACCAGGTGGTTATAAGAGGCAGTTTAGTTTACATCTGTAGCGGCGATCGTGCAATGTGTTGAGCTAACTGATTTACATTTTCAATATCAGTGTACTTCAGCAACATCCTTTCGAAGATTTGAGGTTCTCTACCAATTACGACATTTACAAAACAATAGATTGTAAATGAAGAGAAACAGTGGTCAGAATATTTGATTGGGGTGGCGTGAAGAATGTTAGTTCATGTTAACGAACATTTCGCTAAATATGTTATTTACAATTAAACCAAGAACGTCTTTGTCAGCAACCTCGTCTACTACGATTTCAGTAGGTACTATTTTATCTCACTTATAACTTGACATTAACCCCACCACAACCAGTCCACCGACAAAAAATGGCATTAACACTGTTCGTCCAGCCGGTACCTTATGGTGCCATTGGCGTTTGTATGCGTGTGCGTGTGTGTGTGTGTGTGTGTGTGTGTGTGTGTGTGTGTGTGTGTGTGTGTGTGTATTTTACTCTAGCTCGTCAAAAGATAACCAAAAAAACTAGGAAGTTTTCTTCCTTTTATTTCTGGGTATCGACACTTCTGCTTTTCGATGAGTGGCCTAGTTTAACACTAAAGTGTTTGTAGCAATAAGACATCACAAAAAGAAGAACCGCTACGATCGCAGGTTCGAATCCTAAATCCTACCTCGGGCATGGATGTGTGTGATGTCCTTAGGTTACTTAGGTTTAAGTTGTTCTAAGTTCTAGGGGACTGATGACCTCAGATGTTAAGTCTCGTAGTGCTCAGAGCCATTTGAACCATTTTTGAACACACACAGGAAATTTATATTAAAATGTCAAGTTAAAAAATCAGTTTGAAAATCAGACTGCAATAATAGAAACTGTCGAGAACTTCATGTTTGGTACGGTAGCTGCTTTTTGCATTCAGTCATGGTTCAGGGCTAGGATCCCTTAATTGGTTCAGTGATTCAAGGCAAAATAAGTATTATCTAATTGACATTTAAAATTTTTACTGACACTATTAATAATTTCACTGGTTCACATCGCGTTACAGTTATGCTGGAATACTATAGATTCTCTTAAGGCGATGATGAGCTACAGCAGATCGCGAGCTTGTGTTGTTGCTGTGGATCATTTGTTCCGTCACTGAAGTCGCTCATACGTAATTGTGATTGTATCTAATTGACGGAATAAGAATATTAATGTTGTATCCATTGAGTCAATTCCGACACAGCTGGGGAGCGTTGCACATCAAGTAGCAAGCTTCAGTACACACGCACAGCCTCGCTGCACCTACCTTGTGAGACTGTTCATGCCGGACTCATGTTTCTCCCGCGCACTCAATTCTCTCACCAAGATCCCCTTACCAAAGTGCTGCCATTACCTAACGTTCTTTTATCTCGATTATATTATCATCTACACACCAGACAGTTTTCAGCGTGTATCCAGTCCCCGTAAATCACATACAATTAGATATCACATTTACAACAGCCGTTTACAAATTTAAGTTATGGCCTTCACAATACACACAAACTACCGTTTAAATTTTTGATAATACTACTGCTACTACTCCTTGACGCTGCAGCCGTTGTTTTTTCGCATCCAAGAAGAGCACAAAAAGTCTTTTGTCACTTGTGTGTTTGGTATTTTGAAGCATCTGTTACAAGATGATGAACATAATTATCTCCTACACACAACGTGCCAAAAATCGTATTGTTCGTATGATGGTCCACGAATTCTGTTTGTAGTTTCCTGTCCATTTCATGCTCTCGAGTTTCTTCCTCCGCAAGGCTTCCGACTTCATAAATGTAAGCTAATCTCCCGTGTTCCTCTCTAGCATCCTTAGCAAATCTATCCATTTTTTCTGTTCTGTTTATGATATCGATCTCCGTCGTCGTGATTTTAGTACAATTTACGACATGGCGCAACTTCTCACGCTTTTAAGCAAAGTAAAACAATCATTTCAATAACAGCATTATAGATTATTTTCTATATATCTATTCTTACATGTTCGCTCCTCAAGATGTCCTGAAGATATTGCATGCCCTTTCATTCCTGATTGTTTTCACATTGCCTGTCGTTGTAGCAATATTTTGACTTCTTGCAAGCTTGAGTAGTGTTTCCTTCAATATCTACATACTATCCCTCAGATTCTCTGAGAAACAAATACATTTCGTGCCATTTCATATACCCTTCTTTAACTTTCATTGTCAAGCTGCTTCCGCCACCATAATCAGCCTTGGTTACTCTTGGAAGCAGAAGTGATTAAAAATGGGAGCAATTTATTTGCAAGGACATTACAAAAAAATCATTTTCTGTTTACTAAGATTCCTACCAGTTGAATTTAAACCACTTTGGAGAAATAAAGTAGTTTTTTGATACAAAATTACAGTTAAAAATATTCCATAGGTACTATAAGTATCGTATTTCGTTGAGGATGTATAGTATCAGAGAAACACATTTTTTTACAATATGTGTGTGAAATTCACTTATTCCATATTTGCCCAGTACACTTCAGTCATAAGAAAATTAAATATTGGACGGCATTGTTGGCTGGGATACACCACGTCGTGGGTCTAGTCGCCTAGGGAATAGGGTGTGCTCTCTTCCTCAACGAACATTGGCCTCTTTCTTTGTTCATGTGTGAGAGTTGCGTCGTATATGTATTTGTGCAGTGCAGGTGAGTGTAATGGATGCGTGGATAGTGTTGTTAGTGTAGTATTATGTTTGTGTCGTAATATGATAGTTAGAGAAGGAAAATGAAGAAACACTGTGTCCGCAAGTATCCTAGTCCTCTCGAATAGCACCAAAGAGGCTGCCCATCCGATGAACGGGTCACCATCAACGATGTCACATGCCCTCTCTTCATGAGACACTGCGCAAAGGCTTGGAATTTAACGCAGAACTCTGGTGTAAAGACTGGTTATTAGGAACTTGACAGCACTAACTCTCATTCCCTTGCCGGCCAAATGCTGTCTACGAAAATTTCATCCACCATTAGGATTCGAGGAATCGAATCGATTGCCATCGCACGAGTACACGATCTACGCTACGGAGGGGGAAATGTTAGCCCTTTTATCAGTTTATACACACACCAAAAAAAGTTTTGCATCACCCCCGGTTGCCAGAACTCCTGAAGATAGGCGTTGACTCTGGATATTGTGTCACAGACACAGTCCCTTTGACTGCTCAAATGGTTCAAACGGCTCTGAGCACTATGAGACTTAACATCTGGGTCATCAGTCCCCTAGAACAACTTAAATCTAACTAAACTAAGGACATCACACACATCCAAGCCCGAGGCAGGATTAGAACTTGCGACTGTAGTGGTCGTGCGGTTCCAGACTGAAGCGCCTAGAGCCGCTCGGCCACAGCGGCCGGCCTTTGACTGTTCAGAGATGTCACTAAACCTGCTCAAAGATGTAAACAACTATGCATGAATAGAGGGTCCGACAGCCGATCAGTTCCAGTCATTCCACCAGGAAGGAGGTACATGGCTCGTGTTGTCTGTAGTTCAACCATGCCTAGTCGGTCAATACCGCATTTCGATCGCGTCCGCATTGTTACTTTGTGTCAGGAAGGGCTCTCAACAAGGGAAGTGTCCAGGCATCTCGGAGTGAACCAGAGCGATGTTGTTCGGACATGGAGGAGATACAGAGAGACTGCAAGTGTCGATGAAATGCCTCGCTCAGGCCGCCCAAGTGCTACTACTGCAGTGGATGACAACAACCTACGGATTATGGCTCGGAGGAACCTAACAGCAACGCCACCATGTTCGTGCAGCCACAGGAGGTCGTGTTACGACTCAAACTATGCGAAATAGGCTGCATGATGCACAACTTCACTCCTGATGTCCATGGCGAGGTCTATCTTTGCCACCACGACACCAAGCAGCACATTACATATGTGCCCAACAACATGCCGATCTGACCACTCAGAATTGGCATCACGTTCTTTTCACCGATGAGTGTCTCATACGCCTTCAACCAGACAATCGTCGGAGACGTGGTTGAAGGCAACCAGATCAGGCTGAACGCCTTAGACACACTGTCCTGTGAGTCCAGCAAGGTGGAGGTTTCCTGCTGGTTTGGCGAGGCATTATGTGGGGACGACGTACGCCACTGATGGTCATGGAAGGTGCCGTAAATGCTTTACGATACGTGAATGCCATCCTCCGACCGATAATGCAACCACATGGGTAGCACATTGGCGAGGCATTCGCCTTCCTGGACGACAATTCGCGCCCCCATCATGCACATCTTGTGAATGACTTCGTTCAGGATAACGACATTGCTCGACTAGTGTGGCCAACATGTTCTCCAGACATGAACCGTATCGAACATGCCTGGCATAGAATGAAACGGACTGTTTATGGACAACGTGACCCCCCAACCACTTTGAGAGATCTACGCCGAATTGCCGTTGAGGAGTGGGTCAATCTGGACCAACAGTGCCTTGATGAACTTGTGGATAGTATGCCACGACGAATACAGGCACGCATAAATGCAAGAGGACGTGCTACTGGGTATTAGAGGTACCGGTGTGTAGAGAAATCTGGACCACCACTTCTGAAGGTCTCGCTGCATCGTGGTACAACATGCAAAGTGTGGTTTTCATGAGCAATAAAAAGGGCAGAAATGATGTTTATGTTGATCTCTCTTCCAATTTTCTGTACAGGTTCCGTAATTCTTGGAACCGAGGTGATGCAAAACTTATTTTAATGGATGTGTATGGTATGGTTACCATATACGTTCCGGAAGCCAACAAAAGTCGTTCGAAAACTTGACACGTCATAAGGCGAGGACGTGTTTGCGGTAAAGCCTTCTTTCTGCTTCAGACTGTGCGAAGGAGAATCTCATGGGTGTTTCTCTTTCTGTCACGTACTTGAGCATGCCCTCTCTTTTGTGTAGTGGTAATTATTATATTAATTCGCTTTATTTCTGGACGGGACTAAGCGATATACAACATGGACTATTTCAGAATTTTCCTCTGTTCTTTGTGAATGGTATATTTTCCTTTCTTCGGAGCAACTGGTTTCGTTATTCGTTAGTTTTTCTCCCTATCCAACTGTCCAATGATGAATTTTCCGTTAAAACGCATATTACTCTTATAGGTTGTTATGTCTTGCTGTTTTTGTGCCATCCCTGTTTTTCTTTAATTTTTTCTGCCGTCAGTTCTTTGTTGTCTCAATTTCAGATTTAATGTGCGTGTCATATAACATCAAGAATTTTGTAGTTAATCTCGTACGTTCCGTTCTTTTAATATGCAGATTGAATTTTAATCAGTGGTTTTTATACTGGAATAAATTTTTCCGTACTTCTGAATCGACTTATTTGCTCCTGTATTGCCAGTATATTCAGTATATTTTGGATCAAATTTCTCCTGCTTACCTTTAGTTCTGTCTCTTACATTTTTTCGATGTTTCTCTTTCTGTTTAAAGCGTGTTTCAGCGCCAAAAAGAATACGTTCACGTCCGTGTTTTAGTCTCGCACTTCAGAGTGTAGAGAGATGCATTTCTTGTTGTAAACGTCTCCTGTAATTCTGACGACTATTTCCTTGAACTATTTCATCTTAATATATGAAATGAGAAACTCTCGATTTTTTTTCATTTTTATTTTAAGGAATTGTTGCTGGCCATTAATTTTTTAATTATGTTTGGAGACCTAATCCTTCCGTTGCCCCTTTAAGAATTTCTGTATGTTTATGCATTGTTTGAATGTCATCATACGATGATAGGGAGTATGTAAGGGTTAAACTAGTACAAGACAGCGTGGGCTCTTGTACTGATGTACCATTATTTCAGACAGATACGGGCGACAAGCGACTGGAGCTGGTGGTTTCTGGTTTCTAATGTAGGATAGGGGATTTTTCAGTTCCAATATTCGTCTTACAGACAAGATGAACATTCCGGAAACTTAGGTCAGAAACGTCTGATTGGACCAATTTTTAATTTGTTTCCAGAAAAATACTTGCTAGACAAAATTATGAAAATCTATTCTGTATGCATGTCTGAGTGACATACTGTAGTCAACAAATCACTTGACGTGTATTTTAGAATACTTCTAGTAATTAAAAAAGTAAAGTTGACTTGATAATCCTGTTCAGCGGTAAATAACTGCATATAAGTAACTTGCAGATTTGGTATAGTATTTTCATTCAGCAGTTTTGCAGCCTACATCAAGTTTTTGAAGCAATTAATCAAGAAATACTAAATACCAAACAATTTGAAGTTTGGTGCTGACGTTTTCCCATTTAGACTTAAACTTGGAATCTTTTCAGTGACGATTCGCTACAAATATTACAACTAAATGATAAGTGACATGGGTTCTTAGTTCGGTTTCAACTGTGTATTTTACACCAGACGGCTGCAATACATTTTTCGAACTGTCGATTCCACATTGATTTTCTTTTTTGAGGACTTGTGTGAATCGAGCAGAGATATATGTAGTGTACTTTTTGCTAATAATCGGTTTCAACGATAACCATACTTCTGCCATTCAATGTGTACTAACGTATACCACTTCTTTTTGATCCAATCAAGGGCAACAAAATCAATGACACTTAATATTTTTGAAACAGTGACACTGAACCGCGTTTATTTTATTTTTTTTATTTTTAGTATTTGTTTGGTCCTCGATTGAGTAGTGCATGACACAGTATTAGCACTACTGTAGGCCATTTCTGTTCGCGGCGTCTGGAGTTGTCTCAGTCGACAGCAGTTTGTAACGACCTTCTTTCCTTGCATGATGGACAGGAGAAGATTAGTATGCCTGCGAAGCTCTCAACTGCACAATGATCTGACAAGTAAAATTAGTCGTAAGTAACTGGCATGATGATCTGACGAATGAAACTAGTAGTAACGGTAAGTGCCGCACATGGGGCAGTTAACAGTCTAGTAATTTTCAGGGTGAAACTCTCTACACCATCAACACCGTCAAATCTTGAGAATGTTTCGCACCGGTGTGTAGAATGGTAATGGATGGTAATGGATGAAAATTTTAGTGAATGAACGGTTATTCACAGCATGAACAGTAGAAGTATAATATCTTTGGACTATAAGATGATTTAGTCAAATTTTCAATGAGTCATATACTACAAACACGTGAAATAACAAAACTGGACGAAACATAGTGAAACACGCACTTTGGCTAGTGTGTGAGAAAGGCCAATTTCAGACATTGGCTCACTGACAGGACTCTGGGGCACCATACTCAGTTTGAAAACAATGACTAATAAGACAGTTGCGCAGCTCAAAGTGGAGTATTGCTCATTTGTGTGGGCTGTAATAAGACGAACTGTCAAGTAACAGTCCATCAGCAAACTTCTTCAATTCTGTGCTGCTTAGATCTTTCATGGATAGGTATTCTAAAATTCTATATTTGTTATTGTGTTCTTCCGTTCGAAGACAAGTTTGATGCAACTTTTCGCACTAGTCTGTTCTTTGAAAGCCGTTTCATATCTGTATAACTAACGCAGCCTACATCTACTTCCACCTGCTTACCGTACCCATGCCTAACCTCCCTTTACAGTACGTTGAAACCTTCCCGTCTAATATTGTATGAACGTTTGCTTGCTGACTGAACGCTGCGTCTCTTAAAATCTTTTAACTGCTGCTCTGTCAAGACTACCTGCTGATTATTACGACGAAACATAAAATGTGTTGTCGCCGTGGCCCTCAGTCGTTACCTGAAATTATTAAGACTGATTCTTACCTTTAATTATTTATACTGGATCGCCATCTGACTGCTACAGCAAACTGTGGAATGAATATACTTACTTCTCTTTAACATAATTATAAGCTGCTGGTGGAGTTTCATAATACTTTGTGACTGGAATTCTTTAAGTTGAAGTTAATTTAGATTTGATAAAAGCTGAAGCTCAGTTTAGACTTTTCTTTTAAGATAACAATAAATTCCGTAAAGCATTTACGTGAATGATTTTGGGATAGAAAATTCTTAATGCATTTAATCTGGTAGAAGTTAACTATATTCTGAGAACGATCTTGACAAACAATTACAAGGGGTATAGTTCTTTACAAAAATTCTTAAAAAGTAGCGTTGCGCTACATACCTAATTTTCCATCAAAATTACATAACTATATTCTGAGAACGATCTTGACAAACAATTACAAGGGGCATAGTTCTTTACAAAAATTCTTAAAAACTAGCATTGCGCTACATATAGCGAGTGGCTGGCGAGCACACCGCTTCTTTCAAAGTGTTAATTCATACCTCGCTTACAGCGACCTCCTCTCATGTCTCGCTAGCTACGACTGCCTCGTCTCACATCTTACTCGCAACTACTCGCTTCCAACGCTCAATGCTACAAAAGTGCGGTCTCGCCGCCAACAATGGTTTTTGGTGCAGACAATCCCTGCTACCATTACAGATGTATTACTGCGCGCTGTTTCCCGCTCTTTCTCAAAATGTATCTATGCGCGGTTTCCCGCTCTTTCTCAGTAATACACAATGCAATTTAATTAACAAAACAATTTAAATAAGAAACAGTTCAGATAATTACATGCTAAAACAGTTTAAATACGCCTATTACATAATTACAACGTACCTCCCTCGCTTTCCTCCATTATCAGAGAGACGACTGAGTGATACCTCAGGATGTTTCTTATTAACTGATCCTTACTTTTGAGCAAGTTGTACAGTAATTTTTTCTTCCGTATTCGATTGCAGTATCTCTTCATTTGTTATTCGATCTACTCAACCGATCCTCAGCATTCCTCTGAAGTATCACATTTCTTAAGCGTGTATTCTCTCCTTGACTGAACTGTTTATCGTCCATGTTTTACTTTCGTAGAATGCTACATTCCAGACAAAGGCTTCAGGAAAGACTTACTATCACTTAGATTTGTGTTCGACTTTAACATTCCTCTCATTCAATAATGCTTTCCTTGCTATAGCCAGTCTGCGTTTTATATCCGTTCTACTTCGCTCATCATCAGTTATGCTGCTTCCCAAATAGCCAAAATCATCTACTACTTTTAGTGTCTCATTTCCTAATATGGTTCTCCTAGCATTACCTAATTTAATTGTACTACGTTCCACTACCATTCTCTTACGTTTGTTAATGTTAATCTTATAACCTATTCATTCCAATTAACATTTCTTCCAAGCCCCTGCTGTTTCTGACAGAATTACAGTGTCATCAGCAAACGTTGAATTTTTTATTTCTTCTCCCTGAACTTTAATTCTCTCTCCATAGTTGTTCTTGATTTCTTTCTATAATGTAAGTGATATAGACATACGACAGGTTTTATGCAATGTAATGGGTTTTCCTTTTGAAACTGTGGACTTTATTCGTCCCTCCCGTCTCGGTAGGCTAAACTCAAAAATGACCTCACAAAACTGCTAATTTTGTTCTAACGTACGTATTTTCTAATGAAACGTCGGTCTCTCCATACATGGCTATCTTCTGACAATTCTTTACTGCCGTCAATGACAATTCTATTCATAAACATGTGGAAAATGTTTGGAAACTCTTTGATAGACGCTGCAGTGATGAATCAAATCTATGTGTTTCTCTAAAAGAAGATTTATCTTTAACTCTGGAACATTTAGCAAAGTACGAAATAATTTATTGTTATTACAGAGAATGATATGAAATAAAACAGAAAATACGGACAGATATAACGATTCAACCTCAGGTACAAATCAAATTTAACACGACTACTGTGACACCATCAGTTTATAAAAATTACCGCTAGCTATCTTTCAGCATAGATGTACGGTGATCTTAGCAACAAACGACATAAGACGTGTTCGATCGGACTAGGTTTGTGCGCGTCTGCTGAATATTGTGCTTAGAAGTTATAAAAACTAAACTATAATATAAATCCACGGAAGTAGGATACCTGCATTAAATGAGGTGTGCCAATGGAACTGGCGGAGAACGAATCCCTACAACGCACAAATGATAAAAGATCAATCGCGCGAGACCTGGTAATAGTGGTATTCTTGTATGCTGTTCACTCTGACGACGAAGTCAATCTATTGTCTCAGAATGTTTCTTTAATGAAAATAACAAAGTGAATAATTTCTTTTTCTCAAACACTTAGTGCGGTTACCGATAAGTGTAATTAGTACTTTAGGTATTTGCTGAATATGTGAAATTTATATTATCAAAATTAAAAAAAAAAGCTTCTGGCTTTACAGAAATCGGACGTGCTGTGTAATTGCTCAGCACTGTAACCGAAAACTTTATCTTTACGCACACACAAGTTCGAAACATCATGCCTCTGTCACCTTGTTGTTGAGAAAGTATTGCCCTATCCTGTGGGTAGATGTCACACGACATTATACTGTGAGCTGCAGCTCAGCTGATTATTCATGATTTTGAAGGCAGTAACTTCCATGAAGTGAAATAACTGTGGCTGTTGGAGCTATTATTTCGTGTGAAATGCTGAGATTTTTTTGGTATGTGATTAATAATTATAGTTTTTCAAATGTTCCGCTTTTGCAGGTTCAATTTTCTCCTTTCTTTAAGCCAAGGAAAGAAAAAGCGTCGGAGTACAAAGGGGGCAGTGAACACCTGTTCGTAATGCCTCTGCGACTACAGAGAAAGAGAACGAGCATAATGACCAGGTTTTTCTCGATTGTTAAGCGTAACAAACGATAATGCCACGGTCTCATGATAGGAAGTAATAACAAACTCGCTCTTGCGTGATACTATTTAATGTTTGGCTTTGTAAGTCCTCTTTGATGCCAAAAAATTGTTATTTGTCTTTTTAGGTCGTCAACAGTTTTTCTTTTCAATTTCGTTTCTGCAGAGAACCATCGTTCTGGATTAAATTTAAAATGTATAATTTTCGAACTCCAAGTTGGATGATCGCCTTTGATTCAGATACCACGCACACATAATGCCCTAAAATAATACCGTGTAAACTGCGTAACGGATTTTATCCGCAGTTCGTTCCTGGCAAGGAAAACGCCTTTTGCGTAATACGTGATGCATTTCTGAAGCCAGGCGGGTGTTGGGTTGTTAGGTAATAGGTTTATGAATGTTTCCTGAGTCTTACAATGTCGTATCATCTTTCAAGAGTGCTTATTTAAATTATAGGGACTGTTCTGTAATATCGATACAAAATAAATTATTGTAGATAAACCAAAATTATGTTTGAGACACAAAATCATTTTTGTATTGTTTCTTCTGATTCTAAAAGGGTTCAACTATTTTCGAACAAAAAAAGAAACGAAAGGAGACGTCTAAATACTTTTCCTTCTTTTCAGAATAAGCAGTTTATCAAATTTGTGAAAGATTGCAGAAATGTTTTTCATTTTCCTGTGGCATTGATTTTGCTCTGTAACCGTATCTGGCAGTAAGTACGATTCAGCTAGTAATTCTCATCACGAGTACGACTTCAAAATTGGTTTTTATTTGTTCGTAATGTTATAGGGTGCATTAACGCCATTGTTAAGTACGTTTGAGGGTGGAATTCATTCTTCTAATTATTGCAAGATAGTCTTGAAGTACAGTTACAGTTTTCATTGCAACTTCATTGAAATTAGGGTAACAACAAACGATTTGTCCGGGGCAACCGCATCAGTTCATAGTACTGTCTACAATCTAGTTCACAATGAATATACTCATTGTAATCATACTTCGGTTCAGTTGCACCCGGAAATACTGTAAAAGTAGAGGAGACCTGTTGGAGAGGAAACAAGGTCAGAGGAAACTGTATTTCGGAGTACTCAGTTGCTACGGTAGTTGAAGATACATATTCCACATAAAAGTCGTATTAATCATGAAGAGTAAACGTGCGCTAGGAAATTTTGTAAATGACTGTAGTAATCATCTTGAGTACGCTGCTAATGCACAGAAACGGACTTACTGGGCTAACACACGTTAGAAACACGTATAAATATCTGTGTGTTTGAAAATAGTAAAATCAACACCTTACCCCTGCACCCAGAGAAGGCATATTTTACTAACATTTAAAAGAATACGGGAACAGCTGGGTAAATCACCTAGGAGAAGAGTGAGCAGGGAGAGGGAGGAAATTATATTGTGAAGCAACGGGATCTGATATCTGACTCAGACAGTGTGCTACGAAATTTAGTAACAGTTGCCAGTTTTACGCCAAAGTTTTCATGTTCGTTAGGCAACAGAGACTGACAAGGCGAATCAAAGCAAGCGGTATACTGACAGCTTGAGGCGTTCCTCATATTTATATCTTGTCAACTCAATGTAACCTTAATTTTACCTCTCTGCTAAATTTTTCTGTACCTTCGTTTCCAGTAAGAGACTTTCAGAGAGACTCGCCTGACAGACTAAGGATACACGAAGAACATACCAGACAGTGAGGATAACTGATTTGTCAGGCCGATGTAGCCAGATTTCTAGTCGTTAAGAAGTTGATAAGAAAAAACGTTTTTTTATTTGCTTCCTAGCTAAAGACAGGAAGTTAGTTCATCTTATTGGTACGATTCTGCGCCACAAATTATCTTATGAGAAACGGAAGAGGTGTTTGAGCGTAAAAAAAAAAAAAAAAAGGCTCTGAGCACTATGGGACTTAACTGCTGAGGTCGTCAGTCCCCTAGAACTTAGAACTACTGAAACATAACTAACCTAAGGACTTCACACACATCCATGCCCGAGGCAGGATTCGAACCTGCGACCATAGCGTTCACGCTGTTCCAGACTGTAGCGCCTAGAACCGCTCGGCCACACAGGTCGGCTCGAGCGTTTTAAGGAACATACCGACATTCAAATGTGATTTCAGAAATACTGCAGAAGACATAAACTTTAGCCACACTTTCCGAAACGCTGCGTCATTCAGCACGGTCTGGAAAACTAATCTTGCGTTTTTACTTTACCGGGAAAATTTAGAAACTGATGTAGTAAAAATATAAATACTAATTTACATATGTTTTTGGATAGGGTCCGCCTTTAGCAAAACATTTTTTAAAAACTAATAGCTACATGTATACAAAACAACAAAGAACGTTCTTCATCTTTAACAGATGTAAAATAAAAGCCCACTGAGGATGCTGCAGCTGCAGTGAAACATGTTTGGGTTATAAAACAAAACTGTGTTTTGCTAAAGGCGTACCCTATCCAAAAACATATGTATTGTTAAAGCAAACACGGGAAAAAAAGAGCTTCAATACCAAGATGATTATAAATACTAATTTCTTAAGCCGGCGGCGAAAGTCACAACGAGAGCCAGAAATCTCCAACATCAAACCACTATGATCTGAATAAAATCCACCTGAACATGGCAATTGTGGTACGCCGACAATTTACAGAAAGCTATAATTTTTCGAGCTCTTAAACACTTTAATAGTAATAATATTAATTTATGGAAGCATTTAAAGACATAACGAGCTGATATTAAATTCTTGGCGCTTTTTGGAGCATTCTTCCGCTCTGTCCATGTTTCACGGAGAAATATAGCAGTTGTCATTCGCTGAGAGTGCTAGCATCTACATTTACGCAGGAGTCAGTATAGTATGGGATAAATATGACAAGCAGAGACGTTTTTGTCTCTTATAACACGTTAAGAGCCGTATACTTCAATGAAACGAAAAGCTGCAGTCGTAATACGGACTAAAATATGAACAAACGATACTGTTTTATGAATCCAACTGGGACGATTATATGGTAGTCTGCGGTTCTCGTGAATTCCAGTAAAATTCGGTACGGATTTTTATCTGTGTGTTTTAGAGACAGCGGTGAAATACGGCCCCCTGCGAGCAGGAGGTACGCAAGAATATGAAAATGCGCCACGGGCCGTATATTAATATTTGTGTTCCCGGGGCTGGACTGAGACATAAAGCAGCCCACAGGAATGCATAAATTAGCCGGTGGGGTTCCTCCCGCCGTAAAATTAGCCGCAATCACCCAGCCCGGACCCAACATGGCGACCGCTACGTGGGGCCGGCGCGTACGTTAAGTGCGGCTGTGATTTTGGAATTAGAATCATCCTATCTGCGAGACCACGTGACGTCCTTTTGCGTAGTCTGGCTACGTTTTTATGTCGAAACAGATCGGACGACAAATGCAGAAATGTCCAACTGCACATTAATTGAAAATATGTGTCTGTTGGTCGACAGCGTTATCTGGATAGAATGTCCTGAGTATCACAGTGTATGGAATTCATCGTTTTATGGTTGTTAAGTCATTAATTTCGTACCTGTGTTTTTTCGTGAACAACAAATAAACATCACAGTAGCAGTAGAAGCTAACACGGCTCACATAGTACCAACAAAAAATTGTAGGCATGTTAGGGTGAAATCCAACGTGGCACGTAACTGACTCCTCTCAAGTACCTCCAAGGGAACCACAGAGCTTCATCTGACGGACAGATCACGACGATTATGAAGCGTCCCCTGAGATTCTGCGGAATGGCCTCACAGGAGAACAGAATAGTTATGGTAATACTGAAACAAGCCAACACTAACAATGAAGGACAGTTAATCTGCATTTCTGTGCTTTGCCTTCTACCGGGCAACTGCTTGCCTCTGACCACCCGTTGTTTGAGATATTCACAATAAACAACACTTCCGTAAATTCTGATGTCTTCTTCCTTCTTAACACTTACAATTACTTTTGAATATCTGTGAAAATTAGACATATACTGTCATTTAAAGAGTTTGTGCGCAGGGTAAATAATAAAACTTTGTACGATACTCCTGTTTAAATGAATTCTTAAATGTCTGTGGTAAAATTACGGTTATAATTTTATTGCTTTCTACCTCAGCAACTGTGTTCAGAGCATAATCCATTTGACCTCACAAAAGATGCATAGTCCACATGTAATATCTTGTAGGCTTCAGGAAGTTCATCATATTGTTAATGTTAATTACGCTTAGCGCCCCTTCTCTACATGTACAACTGTACCCATACCCTGCAAAACTTCTAAAATGTGTAACGGAGGGTACTTCTGACTGCACCACGTGTTGAGGGTTTTCTCTCATTCCATTCACGTAGGGAATCCGAGAAGAATGACTGCCTGAATGCCTCTGTACACGTTGTAATTTGCCTAATCTTGTCTTCGTCGTCTCGACGGGAGGGATACTTAGCGGACCATAGTGTACTCTAAGATTTCTTACTTCAGACTTCTCCTCGAAACGTTATTAGACGGCTTTCGTGGTGTAGTTGGCGTCTGCCAGTTGGCTTTTTTTTTCAGCATCTCCACAGCGCTCTCCCGTGGGTCCTCCTGTGTCGTTTTTCCTTCGTGATTAAATTTCCGTTTTCCAAGTCTGTTCTACGTTTTCTTTCCATGTGGCACATGTGTCATCCATTTAGTTTCTTGGACACAATGCTACTGAGTGCTGTGTTCAAGATTACAGGCTATGTATTTTCAACTTTAAGACGTTGAGATGAGGAGCTTTTTGTCTCAGAGTTGACCTACAGATAATAATGTGCAGTATTCATGAAGGGATGTTGTTGTTTCATTACCTTTATCAAGGTGCGTTCTGATACTTCAGTTAACTCAAACTTGAGCTATGTATGTTTCAGAATAACAGCAGAATTGCGGAGATTAATAAGACAAGAGTTTCACTTGCCAGGTTCGTTAGGCACGTAGCTGAACAACGTCGATCCTATTCCGACATATACGATGTTAATATTATAATGTTCTGTTTAGATACAGGCTTCACAGATATCAATGGCAATGATGTTGCGTCCTTACCATTACTGCATAATGAGGTTTAATTTAGCAGGGTAAATTTACCGTATTGTGTCCTGTGACAAAGGTGTTGTGGTTAGATATTACATATATTTCAGGTTCTCATAATTAAGAGCCGACTTATTTCATACTTGTTACATTGGACAATGGTGACTGAGCTTCACCGAAACTAGTCACGTAAACTTTCTGTAATTTACTGCGACTATGGCTTGACTACTGTACTGATGTGAAATATATTTGAAAAAAAAGTATGTAAGTATTTTGAGGACATACGAATACTCTGAAAATTACATATTACAAATACATTAGCTAGAATTTTTCTGGACGTGATTATGAACTTTGCAATCAATATAGCTAAGTTCACGTGATTTAGAGTTTTTAAATACTTTTCAAAAATCATGATTTGTCAGATTATCTCTGTTTCAGTTCTTTATTGAAACAACAGCAATTTCGATTAAACTGTCGACCTTCCTTTAACATCTATATCCAAATTGAAACATAATTAGGAACGAGGGGATGGACAGAAATAAGGAAACACTAAAAATACAACAGCCAATAGCCTTACCGATGTGGTAACACCATTCCCGTCAGATCACCGAAGTTAAGCGCTCTCGGGCACGGCTAACTAGCACCTTGATGTGAAACCGTCTGGGTCTGCCGTGCACTGTTGGCAAGTCCTTGTGAGGCCAAGTGAGGAGCTACTTATTGAGAAATAGCGGCTCCTATAATGAAAAGTAGCAGTGGTCTGGAGAGCCGTGTGCTGACCACATGCCTCCCTATAACCGCATGTAGTGACGCCTATCGGCAGAGGATGACACGGCGGTCGGTCGGTACTGCTGGGCCTTATGAGATCTGTTCGGACGACATAAAAACACATTACCACGCCTCCTAATACCATGTGGGAACACAGTTGGGATTCAAAACAGTTTCCAGTCCCACCGCAATAAGTAAGTACAGGTCCCGTATGATTCTCAAAGGGATGTTATACCATTCTTCCTGCGAAACAGAGGCAAGTTCAGGTAACGATTATGGAGTAGGGCACCTATCACGCTCCACTCGTTCGAGAGAGACAACAGAGCTCAGTGATATGGTGTTCTGGTGACTGTGTCGGCCAGGGCAGATGCGACAATTCATCCTGGTTCTGACAGTACTGGGCAATGGGAGCTTTGTGAACAGGGGAAACAGCATCACCATTGGTGAACAAACATTGTACCATGGGGTGTACCTAGTCAGCCAAAATGATTACAGAAACATTTGCAGTAAAGCGACCTTGCAGAATAACCATGGGGTTCGTGGAATACCACAGTATGCTGCCCAAATCGTCACCGAAACCGAGCCGTGTTTCGCGCTTGGGACATAAACCCTGCCAGAAGCTGGACCAAATGACTGGACCGCGCAAGGTTGCCGTGTGGTCTGAGGCCTCTTGTCACGGTTCGCGCGGCTGACCCCGTCGGAGGTTCGAGTCCTCCCTCGTGCATGGATGTGTGTGTTGTCCATAGCGTAAGTTACTTAAGTTAGATTAAGTAGTGCGTAAGCTTAGGGACCGATGACCTCAGCAGTTTGGCCCCATATAGTCCTTATCACCACCAAGTGACTTGTTTCCACTACAGCATAATCCAGGTTTTATGGCTTCGGCACCACGTTTTCCTGTTACGAGTGTTTGCATCACTGTCTGATTTCGGAATTCCAGCTTGTCCTGCAATTCCCTGCTTGTAGATCTGCTCTCGTGTTGTTCTGATGCTGACAGGATTCAAGAGAGCAACAGTGAGCTCTGCAGTGACTTTTAGGGCTGTCGTCCTTTTATTTTTCGTTAGAGTCCTCTTCAATGAAGGTCTGCCACGATCACTAGACACACCCTTTCGTCCACGTTGTGACTTTGCGGTAATGTTCTTTTTTTCGTTTTCCTCGTATGCGGTATAAATCTGCGATGCGGTGCCTCTTGAAACGCAAAACACATTTGCTGCCTAGCTTATGGAAGACCCACCGTACGAGCACCAACAATTTGCCCACCACTACACAGAACACTGAGTCAGGCCAATAGCGCGCTGAGGACATTGCACAGGTGCCGTTCTCCGTCAAATACAGCAGCGCCAGCTGCAGGTGTGCCTAGCATCTGCATTTATGTTCAAGCCCGCATTTCTCGCTGTGTGTACATATTTCAGTATATCCATTATGGGTGACAAAGTGCGACTGTAAGTACCTAAAACATACAAACTTTTCGGTTCCAAACGTTTCGTCACCGATTACTGAATTTCCACCATTTCCGCCAGGAGCACCAGAAGATAATGTTTCTGTAACACCTCCATCTGAAAATGAGCATGCTGTGACTCGAACACATGTTCATGGTCGGATAAATCGTGAAAAAGTGACTGGTTGCATATTTATTACCAGATAAATCGCCTGTGTGTACATATTTTTGTCCAACTCCTGGGACGTTCTTCCCATACTCTACACTATAAAGAACCACTTTAACTACACGCTAAACTTAAGTGGCATATTATATCGTGTCTCAAAAAAGTTAAAGAATCTTGAAGTCAAGCGAAAGAAGCTCGCTGTGGATAAATCATCGTCATCTACATCAAGGACTGAGCCTATTGATCCGTTCCGTCTTCTTCAATGTTGGTCAATCCATTTCCTTATTGGTATTCCCACAGATCTTTATCCTCTTGGTTTATATTGTTTTATGGCTTTAGTGACTTTTGCATATGGCATGAGGACTGTATGTTCTTTCAATCTTAACTGATATTGTTTTGTTATATCAGTTATATTTTGCATATTGAGTGCAGCTTGGATGTCATCACCTCTCTTTTTACCTATTAAAAATATATCCAGCCACATATCTAAGGAAATTCATTTTACATGCTTCTATTCTCTTTTCATCTCTCTCCTTAAGGATCCAGTTTTCTTATCTGTAGAGCAGTGCTGGTATATCCATAACCTTATGAAACTTTACTGGAGTATCTCTGTGGACTTCCTTTACTAGTGTTCTCCTTAAAGATCCACAGAAATAGTGAAATAATAAACTAAACTCAGTCCGGACAGGCCATGAAGGCCCAACACTACTGACCGACAGCCGTATCATCCTCAACCTACAGGCGTCACTGGATGCGGATATGGAGGGGCATGTGGTCAGCACACCGCTCTCCCGGCCGTATGTCAGTTTACGAGACCGGAGCTGCTACATCTAAATCAAGTAGCTCCTCAGTTTGCCTCACAAGGGCTGAGTCCACCCCGCTTGCCAACAGCGCTCGACAGACCAGATGGTCACCTATTCAAGTGCTAGCCCAGCCCGACAGCGCTTAACGTCGGTGATCTGACGGGAACCGGAGTTATCACTACGGCAAGGCCGTTGGCGCACTAGTGAAATAGGTCTAACGTATTTCGTGTCATTCTCTGTCCTGTATGAAATACTGTACCCTAACTATTGAAATGTATTAACTTGCTGTACGATCTGCTTGGCGATTTCAATCATAACTCGCACAGGCTGGTGTCCTAAAAGTGTCAGTGATTTTGTGTTTGTGGTGGAGACATTCACATTGTATTGTGTAGCTATTTTACCTAAATAAATGTCAATTTGATTCTATCTAACAGTTAGTTGGTTGTCAGCAAAAAGTGGTACACTAACATCTACATCGTTAATTCTAAAATGTTTTATTGTCTGTACCCACGTCTTGGTTACATTGACGATCTAGATATATGTTGAAAAGATTGGATGAGAGGGTATACCCTCGTATTACACCTTGGTTTTTTACAGTCAAATTACGTGTGCTGCCTGCTATTTTACTTTGTTTTGTTGTTCATCTATAAGCCCTTTACAGCTCTTACAAGATGGGTAAAGTGGTAAAGTAGTAAATGAAGGTAAGAAATGTTGGTAAATTACATCAACGGTGTTTTTCTAAGAGTTGTGTCATGGTGAAGATACAGTCCGATTATGATCTGACTCTTCGAAAACCATGACGGGCATAATATAACATAGTTTCAGCAATTGGTGATAGTCGTTTTGTTGAAATTCTAGCATACAGCTTTTACCATGAATTCAGAAAGCATTCTGACACAAATATCTGTTTATTTAGTAATAAACTGGGCATATCTGGGCTGTATTATATTCTTAGGGTATATAACCACTTTGTCAGCGCAAATTCATATAATCGAGTATTCTTATTTTTTAAATATTTAGTGCACATTTTATCTGTTATATACTGGTTTTTTCATACCGTGGAGTCTTCCTGTTCTTGCTACACGTTAGTATATATTGTATTTCCTCCAACGTTAATAAGTCTATGCTATTATTTGGTTCAGACAGAACCACACGTGTATCTTGCAGATCCGCACGTAGTATTTTATAGTACTGTAAACAATCAAATCCAGATGATGTGTTTATTTGCAAAGTGTCCTTGTCGTCTTATTATATTCCTGAGTCTAATATTAACGTTTTTCATCTGTGGAAAAGAAGATACTCTGTAGATGCACTAGTTTAAAATTTTTAATTCAACAAAAGTTCACTGCACAACGTACTTATTATTTTACTTGATGATTGCGTAACAGTCGAAAACCGGTTCGTGTAACAAATAGTAACTGTTGTAGATTATTACACCGGTATTGTTGGTGTTTCATTCGTAACCTATAAATATTCAACGAAGAACTGACGGAACATTGAATTAATGCTTATCTTCTTCGTTAAAATGTTTCATTATTTTGTATGCTTTGCCTTGTCTTCTCCTTACATCCTGTTCAGTACCCGTAATACATTTTTCCCAACTAAGGTTTTCAACTTGTCTGGCTTTCTTTTTGAGCTGAGGTGATTTTCTTTTGTAATCTAGTCTCTGATCTTGATCATCTAGGGAATTCAACATTTTTAAGTTGGAATTTTTTTTCTTCAATTAGGCTATGTATTTCATCATCCCAATGTCGCTGCCCTCTTTTGAAAAAAAATTTCTTTCTCGTGCGAAATGCTTTAGTTATTGTTTCAATTAGTGATTCTTTACATGTTATCCGCTCTTGTATTTAATTATACAGTAACGAAACACTTTCTTCTTGAAGTAAATGTACTTTAAATGTTGTATCAGTATTATTTGATTCCTGTTTAGAAGATGGCCTCCATCATATAAGTAGTTTTATTTTTGAAACTAGTAAGACATGACCTGAAGAGGCATCTGCCTGGACCTCTGAAGACGTTTGTGTCTCGCACTAAAAACCGACTCTTATTTATAATTACATTGTCTATGATTTCGGGAGAGGCTCTGGCTACCCAGACGCATTTTTCGGTCTGCTAATGCCTTAAGAACGCGTTTGCTATCCTTAGCTCATTATTTAATGATAATGCGTTCAATCTAGATCCATTATTATTTATTAAGTTGTCCCCTTCGGAACAAATAACATTTGCCACGGGACTTTTACCCACGATTGTATTTAAATATCCTGCTATTGTCAGATAATCATTTTTGTTTATGTTATGTAGGGTTCTTTGCAAGATGTCAAGAAGTATTCAGAGTCATCATCCCTTCCCTCTTCTGGGATCTATACCGCAATCACCGATGCATAACCTCTTGGTAATTTTGTTCTGACCACAATTATCCGTTCATTGATGAAGGTGTAAGAGTGTAATTTGCTTATTAAAGTCTTGCCCCACACAAGAACAACTGTTGTACAGGCTATTTCCTTTTGAGGGACTCAGTCATAGATAATGAGACACGTGTTTATTGTTGTGGACTATCTTGATTTCTTTTCGGTTTCAGTTATGATGGCTGTTGTGGTTGGCAGGAGAGCTGTAAGTAGGCTGTTTAGGTTCTTATATTGGTAACGCCACCGCCACGTAGCGCTCTGTATGAAAATCACTGGCTGTGCTGTGTGCAGTCTGTGGCTGGTTTGCATTGTTGTCTGCCATTGTAGTGTTTGGCAGCGGCAGCTGGATGTGAACAGCGCGTAGCGTTGCGCAGTTGGAGGTGAGCCGCCAGCAGTGGTGGATGTGGGGAGAGAGATGGCGGAGTTTTGAAATTTGTAAGACTGGATGTCATGAACTGCTATATATGTTATGACTTTTGATGATATTAAGACCCAGTAAAGAATAATTTTATGATGTACTTTCGTAAAAAAGGAGGAAAACAAATAGACATTTCCCCTCACAGGGATTGTGTAATTAATTTTTTTAACGACTTGGTAACTTTCTTGCTGAGTAAGTTTTTATGATGCACCACTCTAGTGTTAAGATGTGATATAGGTATTAAACATGGCCATTTTTACTGTAATATTTTTTCTGCTTGAGCTTTGTCATGTTTAGATATAAGTTATTGCATTTGCTGCTGCTTGCTTTGACAATTTCCATTTTTGTCATTGCTGTTTGTGTTAATTGTTTTGTGCTGCTGCATTGCCTCGTCCCTTAGTTTAGCATTTGAGCTCAGTAGATTTAAGTTAGCTTAAGAGAGGGTAGACTATATAAGAAACTAACTATGATAAATTGGAAGAAATGCATTGAGAAACTAAGAAAATGGTTTTGCCAAAAAAAGTAGTGTACAGTGGAGAAAAATTATTTTTGAAAGAGGATGTGAACAGAATACTTAAAGCATGCTTGGATAGGATTTTTTTGGTGGAAGCAAATGTTGAAATAAGAAGGACGATCTATTGAATGAAGTTTTGGGTTGGACTGCAGTACCAAATGTTACCCTGAAAACAAATCCTGTCCTTTCCTTTTGTGTTATCCCACTATGTGTTTGTGTACCCTTGTGGATTTATTTTCTTTCTGTCTCTGTGTACTGTTTCATAGAATTTTTTCTCTTCTAATACTAAATTACATTCACTATGATGAGGAATACTGTTATCCTCAAATATAATTTGCATTAATAACATGTTATTTACTTGTGGCCCACCAGTACCATAATCTCTACCAGGACTACAGTGGGTCTGCTCTGTGATGACCTACCTACCAATAGTCTTCAACTTCGACTGACTCTGCTGTGGGTTTGTTCTGTTGTGGCTTCTTCAAGACTGCATGGAAATCCACTACTTCCGTGTGCATTTTCTTTTACTACTCAGACTTTGAGAAAAACACTGCAATTGTACTGTGATGAACGATCAGGACTGTCTTTATGGACTGTGAGAAAATATTTGACCAACATTGTATCAATAAGTGAGTGATTTGATATCTTTGTTATTGTAATTATGAAAATTCTTTCCAAATCTTTATTGGCCACTGCCCAAAACAATATGTAAAATTTTTTGTGGGGAACATGGGGGCTATGTAAGTAGGATGTTTAGGTTCTTATATTGGTAACGCCGCCGCCACATAGCGCTCTGTATGAAAATCACTGGCTGTGCTGTGTGCAGTCTGTGGCTGGTTTGCATTGTTATCTGCCATTGTAGAGTTGGGCAGCGGCAGCTGGATGTGAACAGCGCGTAGCGTTGCGCAGTTGGAGGTGAGCCGCCAGCAGTGGTGGATGTCGGGAGAGAGATGGCGTAGTTTTGAAATTTGTAAGAATGGATGTCATGAACTGCTATATATTTCATGACTATTAAGGTAAATACATTGTTTTGTTCTCTATTAAAATCTTTCATCTGCTAACTATCCCTATCAGTAGTTAGTGGCTTCTGTAGTTTGAATCTTTTATTTAGCTGGCAGTAGTGGCGCTCGCTGTATTGCAGTAGTTCGAGTAACCAAGACTTTTGTGAGGTAAGCGATTTGTGTAACGTATTGGTTAATGTTAGTCAGGGCCATTTTTTGTAGGGATTTTTGAAAGTCAGATTGCGTTGCGCTAAAAATATTGTGTGTCAGTTTAAGCACAGTCATGTATAATTTTCTAAGGGGACGTTTCAGAGCCAACACCGTGTTACTAGAGGAGGCCGAAAGGCACGCGTTTCAGCTCACGCAGGCTGCCGTGAGGTCTGGAACATGACAAGGGAATTAAAATTTAGAAAAACGGACGTAGCTGGTGGAATACTTAACTTTAATCCATTAATGACGAACGTCGCTCTTTATGGTACATGATTCACAGCATCAATAGCAACAGATGATGGCGCCTTGCTAGGTCGTAGCAAATAACGTAGCTGAAGGCTATGCTAACTATCGTCTCGGCAAATGAGAGCGTAGAAGTCAGTGAACCATCGCTAGCAAAGTCGGCTGTACAAGTGGGGTGAGTGCTAGGAAGTCTCTCTAGACCTGTCGTGTGGCGGCGCTCGGTCTGCAATCACTGATAGTAGCGACACGCGGGTCCGACGTATACTACCGGACCGCGGCCGATTTAAAGGCTACCACCGAGTAAGTGTGGTGTCTGGCGGTGACACCACACAGACCATATCAATATTTTGTGAATTTAGTTCATTTTCTAGTTGTGCTTATTTTTCTTGATTACATTTGGACGTATGACCAGTAATTAAAGTCGTTTTAACAAGTTTCCGGTTACTGTATATCATGATAATTTTTGGTTTCTGGTCACTGAACACATTGTTCCCAATTATAACCTTTCACTGTATATAGAGCCCAGAGGATGGTCAGTTGTTTGACCGAGACTGGTAAATAAAGAAACAGCGTAAAGTTATTGTGTCAAATAACGGTTTTTGAACAATAAAATGTTTTTATTCGAGCAGCAGCCTGTCGTGTTGTGATTGACGTTGTTCAGACAGTAGAGATTGGAGAAAGAAATTCGCCTCTGCTGTATATCACGTGACGACTAGAGAATGGAAGCACGCGGATCGAAGCAAGAGTGGGAGAGAAGGGAGTTGGAGCTGCCCGGACAACCAATAGGGTCTGCCGGCGGCGGCGTGGGCGGTTGACGGACGGCCAGATGGTATCGCGCCTGTGCGCGGGACGCGTGTAGCGCAGCGCCTCATTAGGCGGTAGGCAATTAACGCGACACTAAATCCCCGGCGATACTCGCGAGCCGGCGACCCGCTGCGTGCCCGCGTGGCGAGCCGCCTAGTCTAGGGCAGAGCGGGGCCGGGCTATAGTGTGCCAAAGTGACGTAACGCTTTGCAAAACAAAACTTTTTTGGCAGAAAGCTGGAAAGAGGAGCTAGTTGCAAACACTGGAGAGACGTTTTTAAGTCAATAAATAGAAAAGGAAATCCGTTTATACTTGCCACCTGTGGGAGAATCTCAATACTCAGTCCTGCATAAAAGCAAACATAATTCCGTCAAGACAACACCCTTCATCATCATCATCATCATCATCATCATCATCAGCCAATTCAATCATTAAATAATGTGGCCTTTTCGAGTCGTAGATTCAGGTAGGCTTTCAGCGGTCTCCTCCAAGTGGGACGGTCTTGGGCAGTTCTCTGCCAGGTGTTACCAGCGATCATCTCGACGACTAGTGATACGAGGCCGTTGGGATCCAGCACGGCGTTCCGTATTACCCTCCTGAACCCACCGATTCCATATTCTGCTAACAGTCACTGGATCTCGACCAACGCGAGCAGCATTGTTGCGATACGATAAACCGCAATCGCGACAGGCTACAATCAGACCTTTATCAAAGTCGGAAACATGATGGTACGCATTTCTCCTCCTTACACGAGGCACCACAACAACGTTTCACCAGGCAACACCGGTCAACTGCTTTTTGTTTATGAGACATCGGTTGGAAACTTTCCTCGTGTCAGCACGTTGTAGGTGTCGCCACCGGCGCCATCCTTGTGAGAATGCTTTGAAAAGCTAATCAGTTGCATATCACAGTATCTTCTTCCTGTCGGTTAAATTTCGTGTCTGTAGCACGTTATCTTCATGGTGTAGCAATTTTAGGCCAGTAGTGTAGTTTAGGAAGCCCCTACAGTCTAGGAGCCGCTGGGTTAATGTTAGTTAACAGCTGTGTCATTCAAAATCATAAAATACGCTTTTGCATGTTAGTTGCATATTTAATATCATATTTGAATAATTTATTTGGAACTTTAGGAAGGACTGCATCTGGTACCCAGGAAATTATTAAATTAATCGACATAATCACGCTTCTTCAAAAGTACTTGCTTTTTCCTGATTTCGTGGAGACGATATCTTTCTGATGTGGTTTCTTTTTAAAAGTTTGGTGGGTAAGAAAATCATTAGCCTGTCAGGTGTTACTGTTTCTTTCTTTAGCGCATGAGCAGTTCAGTGTTTTGCGGTGATGTCTTTAGTTAAAGCATATTGTACATCTACTTTCATTGCATCGAATTGTTTTTTTGATGGGGAATTGGAAGGAACGTATTTAAACCTTTCTCAAGCACCTTCTTTTCATTTGTCAAAAGGACCAAGTCTGATAAATTAGTAAAATTTTGGGTAACCTTTTATGTGCAACTTGGCGTCAAAGGTGAACTCACATCACCAATCATAGCTAACTTCTTGTTCTATACAAGAATATACCATGAATATAAACACGCACACATCGACGAACTTCACTACCAAAAACATCAAACTCACATGGGTACAACTTCGATGTGACAGCCATAAGTACCATTTTTAGATGAATACGATGAATACACACACTGTGATGCCCACGATAACGCTTCTTCATTTGTTCCTTTATCCACGTATATCTTGCAACCTCAATGGCTAAGGATCTGTTTTATCGCAATTCTGCGTTGCAGACACTTTGTAAGCCCGCTGCTTTCTTTTATAAATTGGACTTCAATGAAAATGGCAAAGGCAATGTTAATCAGAACACAGGGAAGAGTTGTGATCTAAATACAAGACAAAAAAAAAGACTAAAGAAACGTCACACAAACATTTCTTATTTGACAAACTCTTTCATTGATAAGGGATTTATGGTGGACAAAGGAATCAGCTGTGGATAGACACACGACACTAACCAGAACACTAATCACCTTATCTGACTTCATACACGTGAATCTTGGGTATGGCACAAAAATGACGCCACCATCTAGCATCTATACTCTACTGATCCAAAAAGAAAAATATGATTCGAAAGAACAGGGTGCTGAGAAACATATATTGGAGCCCTACGCCCTATCAGCGAATGCTTTACCCTTATGCTGATCAGGGCGGCACAACACGCTGCTTTCGGCGACTGAAGTTATGGACGGCAGCAATATGTTATTAACGGCGCGCGCCCTAAAAATCCGAGTATGCGGTCTCGCGTTCAGCTAATTCGGAACGCAGGTACTTCCGTATGAGCCGCTGAAACCCCTGTGCATTCCAGTGTGCAGGTGGACCCGTTTGCTGGTCTGCTAAACCAATTTGACTCCGTCCCACGACTGCCGACTCAAGACAAATAAGCACACCCACGCATCACTCGTTGTGTACGTGATGCTAGAAGCAGTACCTCTGATGGTTCAGAAGGTGACTGCCACGAGCTCTAAGTGGCACACTAGCAAAGGACACAAGTCTCACCGTTTACGTAGAGACCTGCACTTCTTTACTAGCGAAGTGCCAGTACAAGAGTGATCTCTTCTCTTTCTCTCCGCTTTCCTCGCCAGCACGGTAGCTGAGTCCATTTACATCTTAGGCTACACCCACTTTAGCACAAGCCAGTCACGAGCTGGAGCGCCGCATTCGAAGATGCTCTGCATACAACGAATGGACCAATCAGAGACTTTAAAATTAACTGGGAGAAAAGAAAAAAAAAATGATTCAGCTTAGCGGCCTCTTTCCCACGCGTTTAAGCCATTTGTTTTGCTAACAACATGACTAGGATGGAACCACAGCTCTCCAAAAAAGATTGCTATCTCCCCTGTTGCGTCCATTCCGATGTTTCCAAAGAACGGCCATAAACTCACTAAAAGTCTCATGCCTTCACAAATATGTTTTTGTAACAGAGTCTGGACGTCTGGGCGCCAGTTACCTGTCCCACAGAAATTCGCAGAACGTTCACAGTCGTCTCGTCGACTTCCTGCCTAACAAGGGCCCATCCTCTGCTTTATTGCCGGTCCTGATTGCCTTTTTTTAAAAACTAGGCTATTGCATGCTGTCATCACCCAATAACCCATTAAAACAACAGTCTTCCGCAGCACGTTCACGTACAGCTAAAAATATAACACTTTTGTGTTCCACTTTTAGGAGCTACAGCCAAAGAAGGCGTTATGATCACGTAACCAATAACATATAAGCTAGTATTAAATCCCAGTAGACAAAACTGTATAACTATCTTGAAACTACATATACGAAAACTTTAATAAGTGATGACCTAAGTGTGGTCAACACACATAGCCTCCTCTGCTTATCAGGATGGTATAATGTGTTCTGTCACTGCCAGCAAGCCACCTAATCCTTCTAGATATGTGTAGTTGTTCTTTGCATTCTCATATTTGCTGTTACTAAAGTTTTCAATATTCTTAGCAATAGCAAAAAAAAAAAGAAAAGAAAAAAAAATTATCTGGGGAGATACTGTATTCCATACTGATTTGCTTACGATGAATAGACAGTCATCTACCCAGAAATAGTCAAAAGTAGAACCGTCACCATCACTGTTTGGTACCTCATGTAGTCGATTTCCAAGCTAACTAAATATAGACATACAGAGCGTAGCAAGGTCCTGGTTAAACATCATTTACTTTCATTCTCCAGAAGGGTATGGTTCAGACCCATTTCAGTCTGCCCTAGTATTCTAAAAGTGTAAGACAAACGCTGGAATGCATGTTAGCATGACAACACAACTACCAGCAGTAAATGCTTGTTTTTTTACTAATAATGAGTATTCACTCTAGCAGAAAAAACCTTAGGATAAAGATCATAATGACAGCAGTACCAGCTACAAGATCTTCTGGTCATACCTTCTAAATGTAATGGGACTATTATAATATTTTGTGTATGTGTGTGCTGTGGTGTGGATACTCTAGGCCAGTGGTTACCAACAGTGGTCCGCGAACCCCCAGGGGTCCACGAGCTATGCCAGAGATGTCTGCAAGATGCTATTAGAATAAAAAATATATTAAATATATTTCGTATGATAACAGATTTTTTGTGTTGGCCGCATCCTACATGAGCAGAGCTTTTGCGAACGCTAACTTCTGCGTCTAGCGCCTTCCTAGAGCCAACTGACACTAGCACACTCTAGCGCAAAACTAGAATTAGACAGAGGCAAATAGTTCTGCTGTATGCCGTTAGACTGCACGCGCTGCCTCTTTGCAGCTGACAACTGACAATCACTTTATACATACACTCGCATTTCAGACGACAATCGGCCATTGTTTTATGGAGTTTGTTATACTAAACACCCAGATTTGAAGACAAAAGATTTTGAGCAATAATCAAAAATTTAACAATAACAATGATGGCTAAATTGAAAAAGTTTTAAGCTCATATTTTTTCAGTAATGAATATGACAATGTTTTTTCTAAGTAGCAAAAATCGAAAACGTATAAAAAGACTTAATTTGGCTTTTTTAGGTACTTGTTACTGTGATATGACAAGGTACCAATCATGCTCGATGAGGGGGTCCACGAGAAAATTTTGTTGGGAAGCCCTGCTCTAGGCCATGGACTGGGCCGTGGGTCCAGCAACAAAAAGCAACAAGCACTCAAGTTTACATCACATTTGGTCATACACCCTAAAATGTGGTTGTAATTACACTCTTTTATGTATGTGCTTTGCCGTGGATACTCTAATGCCATGGGAAAGGTGGATGTGAATTTTTTCTGTATACATGTATACATGTATACATGTATACAGTACTGAAGAAACTGCAAAAATGTGGGAAATTAAGGAGATGGGACCTGGATAAACTGAAAGAACCAGAGGTTGTACAGAGTTTCAGGGAGAGCATAAGGGAACAATTGACAGGAATAGGGGAAAGAAATACAGTAGAAGAAGAATGGGTAGCTCTGAGGGATGAAGTAGTGAAGGCAGCAGAGGATAAAGTAGGTACAAAGACGAGGGCTGCTAGAAATCCTTGGGTAACAGAAGAAATATTGAATTTAATTGATGAAAGGAGAAAATATAAAAATGCAGTAAATGAAGCAGGCAAAAAGGAATACAAACGTCTCAAAAATGAGATCGACAGGAAGTGCAAAATGGCTAAACAGGGATGGCTAGAGGACAAATGTAAGGATGTAGAAGCTTATCTCACTAGGGGTAAGATAGATACTGCCTACAGGAAAATTAGAGAGACCTTTGGAGAGAAGAGAACCATGTGTATGAATATCAAGAGCTCAGATGGCAGCCCAGTTCTAAGCAAAGAAGGGAAGGCAGAAAGGTGGAAGGAGTATATAGAAGGTTTATACAAGGGCGATGTACTTGAGGACAATATTATGGAAATGGAGGAAGATGTAGATGAAGACGAAATGGGAGATACGATACTGCGTGAAGAGTTTGACAGAGCACTGAAAGACCTGAGTCGAAACAAGGCCCCCGGAGTAGACAACATTCCATTAGAACTACTGACGGCCTTGGGAGAACCAGTCCTGACAAAACTCTACCAGCTAGTGAGCAAGATGTATGAGACAGGCGAAATACCCTCAGACTTCAAGAAGAATATAATAATTCCAATCCCAAAAAAAGCAGGTCCTGACAGATGTGAAAATTACCGAACTATCAGTTTAATAAGCCACGGCTGCAAAATGCTAACGCGAATTCTTTACAGACGAATGGAAAAACTGGTAGATGCAGACCTCGGGGAGGATCAGTTTGGATTCCGTCGAAATGTTGGAACACGTGAGGCAATACTGACCTTACGACTTATCTTAGAAGAAAGATTAAGAAATGGCAAACCTACGTTTCTAGCATTTGTAGACTTAGAGAAAGCTTTTGACAATGTTGACTGGAATACTCTCTTTCAAATTCTAAAGGTGGCAGGGGTAAAATACAGGGAGCGAAAGGCTATTTACAATTTGTACAGAAACCAGGTGGCAGTTATTAAAGTCGAGGGGCATGAAAGGGAAGCAGTGGTTGGGAAAGGAGTGAGACAGGGTTGTAGCCTCTCCCCGATGTTATTCAATCTGTATATTGAGCAAGCAGTAAAGGAAACAAAAGAAAAATTTGGAGGAGGTATTAAAATTCATGGAGAAGAAGTAAAAACTTTGAGGTTCGCCGATGACATTGTAATTCTGTCAGAGACAGCAAAGGACTTGGAAGAGCATTTAACGGAATGGATAGTGTCTTGAAAGGAGGATATAAGATGAACACCAATAAAAGCAAAACGAGAATAATGGAATATAGTCGAATTAAGTCTGGTGATGCTGAGGGAATTAGATTATGAAATGAGACACTTAAAGTAGTAAAGGAGTTTTCCTATTTGGGGAGCAAAATAACTGATGACGGTCGAAGTAGAGAGGATATAAAATGTAGACTGGCAATGGCAAGGAAAGAGTTTCTGAAGAAGAGAAATTTGTTAACATCGAGTATAGATTTATGTATCAGGAAGTCGTTTCTGAAAGTATTTGTTTGGAGTGTAGCTATGTATGGAAGTGAAACATGGACGATAACTAGTTTGGACAAGAAGAGAATAGAAGCTTTTGAAATGTGGTGCTACAGAAGAATGCTGAAGATTAAGTGGGTAGATCACATAACTAATGAGGAGGTATTGAATAGGATTGGAGAGAAGAGAAGTTTGTGGCACAACTTGACTAGAAGAAGGGATCGGTTGGTAGGACATGTTTTGAGGCATCAAGGGATCACAAATTTAGCATTGGAGGGCAGCGTGGAGGGTAAAAATCGTAGAGGGAGACCGAGAGATGAGTACACTAAGCAGATTCAGAAGGATGTGGGTTGCAGTAGGTACTGGGAGATGAAGCAGCTTGCACAGGATAGAGTAGCATGGAGAGCTGCATCAAACCAGTCTCAGGACTGAAGACAACAACAACATACATGTATTACTCAAAACGCTTACTAATTAAGAAAATTCACTTTAAAGACACCAGGGCCACTTTGTAACCGCGCGACCGCTACGGTCGCAGGTTCAAATCCTGCCTCGGGCATGGATGTCTGTGATGTCCTTAGGTTAGTTAGGTTGAAGTAGTTCTAAGTTTTAGCGGACTGATGACCTCAGAAGTTAAGTCCCATAGTGCTCAGAGCCATTTGAACCATTTGAACCACTTTGTAACAAGAGAGTAACTGCTCATTTAAAACGTGCGTCTTCATACTGTACGCCTAGCAACATACTATACAGTGCATTTCGTAGTGTGTATGTAGATGTAGATATATATGTCGAAAGTAGTAAATTTACCACAATTGATACTGGTAGACAGAACTGTTGATTCAAGCCACATAGGCTGTCGTTCAACGATTTAATCCCTGCATGTGCCTCAACACTGTGAAAGTGGACTACACGAAAAATTACACGTGCAACCAGTAACAAACTCTACTAAATGCGGTCACAGGAGAAATAGCGAGAAATACAACAGATCCTGAGAATACAACTCACAACGTTAATCTTCCAGGAAAAGTATATTCAGATTGTGACGTAATTGTGCACTAAACACTAACCACAGAAGATGTAAAACACAAAAAGCATAAATCTAAGAATAAACTAACCAAAACGAATGTACAGGATATTCAGAAATTCCCATTATAAATTTCTAGGACTTATAGAGGAGGTGAGTATGTAACATTTTGTGTAGGAACCCATGTCCGGAAACGTACCCTTCCTGTGCTACAGCCGTTTGAAAACAGTTTCTGTAGCTTGACAACAGGGTAGTCGTGGTGGTGGGTGTCTACGTCAGATCGGCTGAAGCCATTTGGCGTCTGTCCTGCCTTTCTGACCTGGCTTGAGCCTCATTCATGTGTCTGTGAGTGTTATAGCAGCATGGCTGAGTACACGTTTGCACAATACTCCGACATGGTCCTTCTGAAGGTAATAGAAGAGCTGCTTGTCGCCTTAATCAAGATCGTTCTCCAAGACGTCCGAATCCATCGCATACACTTTTCGCCACAATTATGCAACGGCTTCGAGAAAGGGTATCTTCTCCGTTAACAGGCGTGTCTGTGTTGCTCCAAGGAGACGCTGCACACCCGAATGGAAGAGGCCGTACTGCATCGGGCTGAAGACAACTCCTGAACGAGTACATGATGTACTGGTTCACGTCTAATCAGTTACCTGTGGAAAAGATCGCGTTACCAATATATTTTCAACTGTTTGTAGCACGGAAAAGTTACGTTTCTGGGCATAGATTCCAATTCAGAATATTATATACTCACTATCCTCTACAACTCCTAGGTGTCTTCAACGGGAATTTTCGTATATCCTGTATGAAACACTGTGTTTTTGTTATCTGGCGCCAAATGTTATACAGGACAGTGGTGGTCAACACACGCACATGGTGCGTACGATACAACACCACGTAACAGCATATGGTCACTTCGTCAGTCCCCTCAGTGGAAGCAGAACAGTATCCAAAAATCGGACCAAGAAATTATCTTCCCGCCCAGACCTTATGGTGCATTCTGCTGGTTAGTTTGCAGGTGATGGAGTCGGCGCTGGTGTCGGTGGTGTTGGTGATGGGGCAGCTGTTGTACGAGGCTGGGTATTGGCACTTCTGTTGGGAGTGTTTCTGTCAGTGGAAACCGTGGTCGATTTCCTGTTAATCGATATGAGAAGTGTTTTTTTTTTTATCCTTGCGAGTACGCGATGAGGACCTATGTACAGAGGCCTGTAGATGTGATTTGATGCCCTCCATGCGTACATGGCATGGGAATAGGTACTGAGGTCCTGATACACAAAGGTAGAAGCTGTTCTGTGCATGGAGGGCTATTGGGTGTGGGTCCAGGCTACATAGTCTCTGAGTCAATGAACAAAGTCGCTCTGATCTTGATTCAGCAGTGGAGAAGTGTTCCAGAACACAATTTCACCTTGTAGGCGCAACGTCGCCCCTAAATGATTTCATAGCAGTACCTTTTGCATCGGAGACGATTAAATACAAGTATTGTTTAAATAATGCAAATTTCTCTACTCTTCTTGGGAGAGGGAGGGGGGGGGGGGTTATGATCTGGCTTAGAGGTGGGCAGACATAGCGAGTTCTCTCGTTCGTCGCCCGGGATTGGGTGGTGGCTGTGGCAGCTCGAAATGTTCAATAGAGTACTGGCATCTCAGTTGGCTTGTTCGAACTGTATTACCTACCGAATGGAAGTGGGGTGTTCCTCGTAATTTAGGTGTACGTTTGTAGTCATCTTTGATATTTCCACTGACGTGTTGGGGTCTGTTTGCCGTTATTACTATGGGAGGGTGATCCCTCGGCCAGACCTGATATAGCGGCAGTGCCTTTTATGTGAACAACCAGGTCGAAGAGGATAACATCGATAGTAATGTAACTTTCTCCGCCATTGCCGGGTTGGAGCACTGTTCTTAGCCAGACACCACACATCAGCGTTAGAGGGGTGGATGTACCCTAACAGGCGACATACTTTTCGTTGTGATGATTGCAGACACTTGTCAGCTCCTTTTCAAGTTGTGTATTTTGAAGGACAGTTTTTTAGTTGGGAGCATCAGAATTTTTCTGTGACATCACACAATCTAGTAATTTGCTGATGACATAACAGGTGGTTTATCTATCATGGTGTGGTATTTCTTGCACAAGAAGCTTTAGTTGGAAATCAGAACTGCTCATAGAATTTGCTGTGAAGTCAGTAATATGACCTCACTTAATTATTTCTACCAATGTGTTCACACACACACACACTAGTTAAGTAACGGTGCCTTAGCAATAACAAATAATTCAGACCCATGCTGGATTGTGATTGGTTGAGAACATCATCACAATGACACAAAGCAAAATGACATTTTGCGACGCAATGCAACATGACATTGTGCGACGTAATGCATTTTTGCGGTGACATCAGGACAGAACTGACATAATTGGGTAAAATGCGTAAAAATGTGGAAATTATGGAAAATTGTTTAAAAGATACATACATATGCGGAAAATATAGAATAATGAGAGTGCTTACATATCTGCCTGTGTGTGGTGCCTCAAATGATGCAGTATTATATTGCGCCGGGCGGTGTGGCCGAGCGGTTCTAGGCGCTTCAATCTGGAACCGCGTGACCGCGACAGTCGCAGGTTCGAATCCTGCCTCGGGCATGGATGTGTGTGGTGTCCTTAGGTTAATTAGATTTAAGTAGTTTTAAGTCTGGGGGACTGATGCCTTCAGATGTTAAGTCCCATAGAGCTTAGAGCCATTTTAAC
The DNA here is from genome assembly GCF_023897955.1 of Schistocerca gregaria. Classification (NCBI taxonomy): domain Eukaryota; kingdom Metazoa; phylum Arthropoda; class Insecta; order Orthoptera; family Acrididae; genus Schistocerca; species Schistocerca gregaria. Next base: position 795,525,024 of record NC_064921.1, on the reverse strand, counting down.
CGTTTGAGCACAGCTCCAGAGTGAACTCTACCCACTCAAGCGCCCCAGTTACGAAAGATGAACATGAGAAGGGATTGATTGATCTTCATTTTTCAAGGGGGTGGGAGGGGGAGAGGGAGAGGAGGAAAGGGGTTGGTGGTTCTCCTGGATGATCTTAATAATTCTCCAGGGGGAGGGGAGTGAGTGGGGGGTGACACTGATTGTAAGTCGGCCAAGTGGGTAACCTGACACTGTCTGTGAAACATGATACCGTCTTTGTGACCTTCAGATAATATCGTTATCGAGCTCAGAACTCTCCCTGCTACACTGCTAACACCAGCTTCGTTTTTGTTAAGGAGTGGAAAGAGGCCAAATAAAAAAGAAAACACTCGATGTCGGTAACGCATGATTGTGCACTGACGCTCAGTTCAGAAGTACCTGGTTTGAACACTGATAATGGAAGAAATTTTCACCTCCTGTATTTCGCCTGCAAGTTGAAGATTTTGTTCAGGACATACTTTGATGTTTTGCTCCAGCTCCTGAATTATGTCGCCATCATCAACGGAGTGCATTGTTATGTGTCGTTTGAGCCATTCCGTTAGGAATTTGTGAGAACGGGCCTGCCAATACTACTCTGTTCCCAATGGGAGTGTCATTTGCCTCGCAGCCTCACATAATGTGTCTGCATCACTGCAGTAGGATTTTCTTCTTTTCCGTTATTGCCGCTCACTGATACTGTCTCTGTAGTTTAATGGTTACGTGACTGTGAGGCCTGCCCCAGTGACTGTGAACTGTGAAGATGTGCGCGAGGCAACCACGATATCTATCCACAGTTTATAATTAAGCTCTTCCAATTGAAGCCTTTTTTCAGGGGGCTATTATTCATCCTAGCTGCTACTATTCCTGTAAATATTACAAACCTTAACATTAATTATTTACAGAAATTGTACAGAAATATTACAAACCTTAAAGTTAATTTCTTCCTCCGATGAACCATGGACCCTTCCAATTGAAGCCTTTTTTCAGGGGGCTATTAGTCATTCTAGCTGCTACTATTCCTGTAAATATTACAAACCTTAACATTAATTATTTACAGAAATTGTACAGAAATATTACAAACCTTAAAGTTAATTTCTTCCTCCGATGAACCATGGACCCTGCCGTTGGTGGGGAGGCTTACGTGACTCAGCGATACAGATAGCCGTACCGTAGATGCAACCACAACTCAGAGGTATCTGTTGAGGGGTCAGACAAGGCGTGGATCCTGAAGAGGGGCAGCAGCCTTTTCAGTAGTTGCAGGGTTCAACAGTCTGGATGATTGACTGATCTGGGCTTGTAACACTAACCATAACGGCCTTGCTGAGCTGGTACTGCGAACGGCTGAATGCAAGGGGAAACTACAACCGTAATTTTTCCCGATGGCATGAAGCTATACTATGTGGTTAAATGATGGCGTCCTCTTGTGTAAAATATTCCGGAGTTGAAACAGGCCCCATTCGATTCTCTGGGCGGGAACTACTCAAGAAGACGTCGTTATCAGGAGAAAGTAAACTAGCTTTCTACGTATCAGAGCGTGGAATGTCAGATCGCTTAATCGGGCTGGTAGGTTAGAAAATTTGAAAAGGGAAATTGATAGGTAAAAGTTAGATATAGTTGAATTAGTGAAGTTCGATGGCAGGGGGAACAAGACTTCTGGTCAGGTGATTACAGGGTTATAAATACAAAATTGAATAGGTGTAATGCTGGAGTAGATTTAATAATGAATAAAAAAATAGGGGCGCGGGTAAACTACTACGAACACCATAGTGAACACATTATTGTAGCAAAGATAGACATGAAGGCCACACCTCTCACAGTTGTACAAGTTTATATGTCAACTAGCTCCGCAGACGATAAAGAGATTGAAAAAGGTACGGTGAGATAAAACATATTATTCATATAGGGAAGGGATACAAAAATTTAATAGTCATGGGGGACTTGAATTTGATAGTAGGAAAAGAAAGAGAAGGAAAAGTTGTAGGTGAATATGGAATGGGTGTAAGGAATGAAAAAGGAAGGCGCCTGGTACAATTTCGCACAGAGCATAACTTAATCATTGCTAACACTTGGTCTAAAAGTCATGAAATAAGGTTGTATACGTGTAAGAGACCCGGACACACTGGAAGGTTTCAGATAGAGTATACGAGGGTTGAAATTTAAATAGTGGCAACTATTTATTCACAACCGATACTTAAGAGTTACATGTTTGCACCTTTTACTGTCCTTCAAAGTGGTCACCAGCGTTGTGTGGAACTCGCTGACAGCGGTGTGGGAGGTGTAGTATACCATTAGCATAGCCTGTTCTGTTGATGGTGCGAATGGAGCAGTCTAAAGTTATGGTAATTCTCGTGTATGGCTGAGGTGGTGTTTATGTTCCTCCACGGCAGACTGTCAATGCACAGTATTACTGTTCGTTTTGGGAGCACCACTTGCTACCAGCTTTGCGAAAGAAGCTGCGACACTTTCTGCACAACCCACCCATTATTTTGCACGACAACGCGCGGGCGCATACAGTACAAGCTGTGGCTGCTCTGTTCGGTCGATAAGACTGGACAGTACTGTACCATCCACCATACTCCCCGGACTTATGTCCTTGTGACTTTGATTTGATTCCGAAGATGAAGGAACCATTTCGTGACATTCGCTTCAGAACTGTTCCAGAGATTGGACAGGCAGTAGACCGCTCCATTCGCACCATTAACAGAACGGGTTCTGCTAACGGTGTACTACGCCTTCCACACCGCTGGCAACGGGTTCTACACAACACTGGTGACTACTATGAAGGACAGAAATAGGTGCAAACTTGTAACTCTTTTGTAAAGGTTGTGAATAAATAAATGCCACTATTTAAGTTCCAATCCTCTTATAATGATAAGACAGAGATATACGGACCAGGTTTCAAATTGTAAGTCATTTGCAGAGGCAGATGTGGACTCTGACCACAATCTATTGGTTATGAACTGTAGCTTAAAACTGAAGAAACTTCAAAAGGTGGGAATTTAAGGAGATGGGACCTGGATAAACTGACTAAACCAGAGGTTGTATAGAGATGCAGGGAGAGCATAAGGGAACAATTGACAGGAATGGGGGAAAGAAATACAGTAGAAGAAGAATGTGTAGCTTTTTAGAGATGAAATAGTGAAGACAGTGATGAGTGTACATCGGAGGTGAGGGTATCATCTGGAGTGCATCAGGGAAGTGTGGTAGGTCCGCTGCTGTTTTCTATCTACATAAACGATCTTTTGGATAGGGTGGATAGCAATGTGCGGCTGTTTGCTGATGATGCTGTGGTGTAAGGGAAGGTGTCGTCGTTGAGTGACTGTAGGAGGATACAAGATGACTTGGACAGGATTTGTCATTGGTGTAAAGAATGGCAGCTAACTCTAAATATAGATAAATGTAAATTAATGCAGATGAATAGGAAAAAGAATCCTGTAATGTTTGAATACTCCATTAGTAGTGTACCGCTTGACACAGTCACGTCGATTAAATATTTGGGCGTAACATTGCAGAGCGATATGCAGTAGGACAATCATGTAATGACAGTTGTGGGGAAGGCGGGTAGTCGTCTTCGGTTCATTGGAAGAATTTTGGGAAGATGTGGTTCATCTGTAAAGGAGACCGCTTATAAAACACTAACACGACCTTTTCTTGACTACTGCTCGAGCGTTTGGGATCCCTGTCAGGTCGGATTGAGGGAGGACATAGAAGCAATTCAGAGGCGGGCTGCTGGATTTGTTACTGGTAGGTTTGACCATTACGCGAGTGTTACGGAAATGCTTCAGAAACTCGGGTGGGAGTCTCTAGAGGAAAGGAGGCGTTCTTTACGTGAATCGCTACTGAGGAAATTTAGAGAACCAGCATTTGAGGCTGGCTGCAGTACAAAATTACTGCCGCCAACTTACATTTCCGGGGAAAGACCATAAAGATAAGATAAGAGAGATTATGGCTCATACAGAGGCATATAGGCAGTCACTTTTCCCTCGTTCTGTTTGGGAGTGGAACAGGTAGAGAAGATTCTAGTTGTGGTACGAGGTACCCTCCGCCACGCACCGTATGGTGGATTGCGGAGTATGTACGTAGATGTAGATGTAAACAGCGGAGGATCAAGTGTGTAAGAAGACAAGGGCTAGTAGAAATCCTTGGATAACAGAAGAGATATTGAATAATTGATGAGAAAATATAAAAATGCAGTAAATGCAGCAGGCACAAAGGAATACAAACGTCCCAAGAATTAGATCGACAGGAAGTGCAAAATGGCTAGCATGGATGGCTAGAGAACAAACGTAAAGATGTAGAGGCATCTATCAGTAGGGGTAAGCCTACAGGAAAATTAAAATGACCTTTGCAAAAAAGAGAACCACACACATGAATATCAAGAGCTGAGATGGAAAACCAGTTCTAAGCAAAGAAGGGAAGGCAGAAAGGTGGAAGGAGCATAGGGAGAGTCTATACAAGGGCGATTGACTTGAGGGAAATGTTATGGAAATGGAAGGGAAGGCGGGTGAAGAGGAAGTGGGAGATATGATACTGCTTGAAGAGCACTGAAGGACCCAAGTTGAAAGAAGAACCCGGGAGTAGACAACATTCCATTAGAACTACTGACAGCCTTGTGAAAACCGACCCTGACAAAACACTGACATTTGGTGAGCAAGCTGTATGAGACAGGCGAAATATCCTCAGACTCCAAGAAGAACACAATAATTTCAATCCCAAAGAAATCAATTATTGACAGGTGTGAAAATTACCGAAGTATCAGTTTAATAAGTCATGGCTTCAAAATACTAACTCGAATTATTTACAGGCTAATGGAAAAGCTTATATAAGCCGACCCCGGGGAAGATCAGTTTGGATTCCGTAGAAATGTTGAAACACGTGAGGCAGTACTGACCCTACGACTTAGCTTAGAAGGTAGATTAAGGAGAGGCAAATCTGTGTTTCTAGCATTTGTAGACATAGAAAAAGCTTTTGACAGTGTTGACTGGAATACTCACTTTCAAATTCTGAAAAGTCAAATCCAGGGAGTGAAAGTCTGTTTGCAATTTGTTCAGAAACCAGGTCTCAGTTATAAAAGTGGAGGGGCATGATAGGGGATCAGTGGTTGGGAAGGGAGTGAGACAAGGCTGTAGCCTATTTCCGATGTTATTCAATCTGTATATTGAGCAAGCAGTAAAGGAAAGAAAAGAAAAATTTTGAGTAGGAATTAATATCTATGGAGAAGAAACAAAAATTTTAAGGTTTACCGATGCCACTGTAATTCTGTCAGAGACAGCAAAGGACCTGGAAGAGCAGCTGAGCAGAATGGACAGTGTGTTGAAAGGAAGATATAAGATGAACATCAACAAAAACGAAACGAAGATAATGGAATGCAGTCGAATTAAATCAGGTGATGCTTAGGGAATTAGATTAGGAAATGAGACACTTAAAACAGTAAATGAGTTTTGCTATTTAGAGAGCGAAATAACTGAGTATGGTCGACGCAGACAGGATATAAAATGTAGGCTGGCTAGGGCAAGGAAAGCATTTCTGAAGAAGAGAAATTTGTTAATATCGAGTATATATTTAAGTGTCAAGAAGTCTTTTCTGAACGTATTTTTATGGGGTGAGGCATGTATGGAAGAGGAACATGGACGATAAATAGTTTGGACAGGAAGAGAATAGAAGCTTTCGAAATGTAGTGCTACAGAAGAATGCTGAAGATTCGGTGGGTAGATAACGTAACTAATGAGAAGGTACTGAATAGAATTGGGGATAAAAGGAGTTTGTGGCACAACTTGACTGGAAGAAAGGATCGGTTGGTGAGACACATACTGAGGCATCAAGGGATCACCAATTTAGTATTGGAGCGATGCGTGGAGGGTGAAAATTGTAAGGGGAGGCCAAACGATGAATACAGTAAGCAGATTCAGAGGGATGTAGGTTGCAGTAGTTATTCGGAGATGAAGAAACTTGCACAGTATAGAGTAGCATTGAGAGCTGCATCAAACCAGTCTCTGGACTGAAGACCACAACAACAACGATAATTGAAATGTGTGTTATCATTAGTGCAAGACAACACACAAACTTCTTGTCTTCTTGTTTCACCGCTGTTGGCTAAAATACAAATACGTGTTACAAATGTAATGCAAGATGCAGACACAAAGAATCCACTTTTCGATGATGATATGACCATCGACAAAATAATTTGTTAAGCATGCAAAAGATGAATATTTTATGTGTGCTATCTAGCAAGTTGCAGTATCTCATAAATATTTCTCTATTGAGGATAATAATTTGGGTGTAATAGATTTCCAGAGTCAGTGTTTACCATGTGCAGTGTTTGCGCACAATATATTTAGATGACCCCACAAATGAGTATTGGACAAGGTTTTATTTTTCACTAATAAGTTACAAAACCCCGAATGAAGCTGAATGCCACCTTCGTCTCTATTTTCCCAATACTTATAACCAAAAACTGTCCGCTTGGCCCTACTGCTACCTGACGCAATTCTTCGTCTGCATGTCACTGTCACTAGTGTACTGTGGTGGGTACACCTTCAATGTGCACACAGTGAGTTGCTACTAACGACGAAAAGACTGCTGTTCATAGACTAAAATGTGAATAGAATATGACGCTGTTGTTGAGGAGTGGGATTGCTAAAACTAGCACTGCTATGACTCGAACCGGTGTTATTTAGGCTTCTGGGATGATGAGACGGGCTAATTTCAATTTCCTTTCATATTTAATTTGTATAATGAGTAATTAGTGAGCACATGGACACTGAAAGTGCTTACGGTACAGCAGTAGTGAAATCAGTGTACGTTGTCCGAATTTCACCTATGACATCAAAATATGTTCCGTTAAGAAAACCTCATTAATACTGAAAATTTTGTAAATGGGAACGTCCACTGCCACACTGCCTGCCTCTCTGAATCAAAATGTAAGTTAGATGAGTGTCGCGACAGAACAACGAACAACAGTTTTTTACATACGCGGTTCTTATTCTGTATCGCGAAATGTAGAGCGGGTTGTTGGAGATGCGCCTGATTGTAAAGCCTCGGTTTTTCTCAGTCAAATACCAGGTAAGTTGCTAGAACGGCAGAGAGGAGCCCATTTGGGAGTATTTAGGAAGGGAATTTCAGTTCCAGCATTTGCCTTACCACCCAGGAAACCTTCCGAAAACCTGAGTCAGATGTGGAGGACAGGAAGTGCAACGGGTATAATTCAGTTACAAAAGAATGAAAGCCTGTTGTATACGACATTTATTTCTATATGTATACAGAGTGGGGTCGATGACTTGCTCGACAAGTGCAGAACACTTGCGTTGAAAGGTAGAAGCGATAGTAGCTCCACGAGAGGAGTAACGTATTGAGCTCTACGAGTCAATACATTATTGTGTGTGAGTGGGGAGGGTAAAGATTACACTTATGTACGCCGGGAGATAAATGCCGAGGCGTAGCGGTATGGGTCTCGGACAAGCCAGAGAGGCGAGGTGCCCGCGGCTTGTCCAGTTTGTCCAGCAAGCGAGCGGTCGGCAGTAGCACGGGGAGCAGCCGCCACGGGGCGCTAGCGGCGAGCTGCGGCATCGTCGCTGCTGCAGCCTCTCACACCATCGGCCATCCTTTTGTCCTCCCCAGTGAACGAAATTGTTCAGTTCCGGCTTAAACTAAATCTACATGGTGGTGTGTAGCCCATATAAAGGCTGAACGTAATAAAACTGGCAAACTGCAGGGACGGATGACTGGAAAGGGGGGGGGGGGGGGGGGAGGTCCTATAAGCATGTATCCGGAAACGCATCATTGTCACGGTAGATGACGTTGACAAATGAAGGCTCCTCTACCCATTTGCCGTGTCTGTAACCCACAGATGATGATTATGGGTATTGATGATACCAGTTCTGGTGAAGGTTGCTTAGTTGGTAAAGACGACTGATGGCACAAATCCCATAATTGTGATGGTGTGGTGGAAAACCCGTCCACAGATTGCTTCTCTTAGGGGGAAATTCGTTGCTAGTAATCCTTGCACTCATTACATGTGACAGGGGGAGGAGTAGCGGTTGTCTTGAAGGATACATATAATCGTACTCTGGCTTCACCGTGTTGGTGGGTCACTTATCTGGAAGCTGTATTAGGGCTCGGCTCAATATCCTGTACAACCCGGTCTTCAGATCTGGTGTACGCATAGTCCGCTGCCTCCCTTGCTGGAAGGACAGATGATCACACAAACGACCAAAAAGGGCTTGAAATGTTGTGTGGTGTGGTTGGCGTCTGGGGCGGTACTTGTTTCGGTATACCCGTACTGCTTCTCGACCGTTCCCATCTGCATGGCCGTACACAAACACCTTCTCGGCTTATTCCTGACATGAATACCGGACCACTCTGCTGCTTACAGCACGCTGCGTCAATCACAGAGCCTGCAACACACAACGAACACACGGCACATGGCGAGAGGAGCTATGATTCGTCAGCGACATCTACCGTGGCAGCGATGCATTTCCGTATACATGTCCATTGGACATTTCCAGTCAGGAATCCGTCCCTGCAGTTTGTCCGTTTTGTTAGCGTTCACACTGTACGTTATTGTGCATTCCAAGCTGTAATAGACCATTCGCGAGACTGTTGAGATGAGAATTAGGAGAAGCAGTTATCTGACTCAGTATACACGCTTATCGAGGCACGGCTGGGTAGTAGTTATTAGTTTGGGGACGAGTGGTTCAATGAACCACGGGGACGAGTCCACGACTGCTAGCGACGCAACAGCCGAATTAACGGGAGCCCTGTGACCGAGTGATTTGGCTCTGTATGACTGGAAAGGAGGGGGGGGGGGGGGGGGGTCGGTCTTTTTCCTCTAATCACTGCAGACTGTGCTGTGAGGAAGACACATAATCCATGCTGAAGATTGTGACTCACATCCGTTAGGATCGCTTAAGGATCAGAGCCTTTCACGACATCAGGTATTTTTACAGTACCATTGAATTTGCTGATAACATTGTGAGAAGTCCAGCTAGGTGGCAGAACTGTCTGGAAAAGTGCTATTAGCAGGAGAAATGGATAGCATGACTGCATGACTGGCCGGAAAGCGTGGACTTCTAAACAATTTCGGTAGTCATCCGAAGCTCTCGGGGCTGGAGATGATAACTAAAGATTTTGTGTGTTTCCAGTCGTGAGCTGGTGGTGTTTAGTGCACTGGTTTCCATTATATTTACCAACAAGTCGTACCTAAGAACCGCGCATTCGTCTACAATTACATCGATACTCTGCAAATCACATGTAAGTGCCTGGCAGAGGGTTCATTGAACCACCTTCACAATTCTCTATTAATCCAATCTCGTATAGCACACGAGCTCTGATTTCCCTTATTTTATCTGTATGATCGTTCCTCCCTATGTAAGTCGGTGTCAACAAAATATTTTCGCATTCGGAGGAGAAAGTTGGTGATTGGAACTTCGTGAGAAGATTCCGTCGCAAAGAAAAACACCTTTTAATGATGTTCTCCCGAATCCTATATCATTTCAGTGACACATCTCCCATATTTCGCGATAATACAAAGTGTGCTGTCCTTCTTTGAACTTTATCGATGTACTCCGTCAATCCTATCTAGTAAGGATCCCACACCGCGCAGCAGTATTCTAAAAGAGAACGGACAAGTGTAGTGTAGGCAGTGTCCTTAGTAGCTCTGTTACATTTTCTAAGTGTCCTGCCAATGAAACGCAGTCTTTGGTCAGCCTTCCCCCACAACATTTTCTATGTGTTCCTTCCAACTTAAATTGTTCATAATTGTAATACCTAGGTATCAAGTCGAATTTGCTGCTTTTAGATTAGACTGATTTATCGTGTAACCGAAGTTTAACGCGTTCCTTTTAGCACTCATGTGGATGACCTCACACTTTTCGTTATTTAAGGTCAACTACCACTTTTCGCACCATTCCGATATTTCTTCTAAATCGTTTTGCAATTTGTTTTGATCTTCTGATGACTTCATTAGTCGATAAACGACAGCGTCATCTTCAAACAACCGAAGACGGCTGCTCAAATTATCTCCCAAATCGTTTATATGAATAAGGAACAGCAAAGGGCCTATAAAACTATCTTGGGGAACGCCAGAAATCACTTCTGTTTTACTCAATGACTTTCCGTCAGTTACAACGAACGTTGACCTCTCTGACAGGAAATCACAGATCCAGTCACATAACTGAGGCGATATTCCATAAGCATGAAATTTCACTACGAGCCGCTTGTGTGGTACAGTGTCAAAAGCCCTCCGGAAATCCAGAAATACGGAATCGATCTGAAATCCCTTGTCAGTAGCACTCAGCACTTCAAGTGAAAAAAGAGCTAGTTGTGTTTCACAGGAGCGATGTTTTCTAAACCAGTGTTCACTGTGTGTCAATAGACTGTTTTCTTCGAGGTAATTCATTACGTTCGAACACAATATATGTTCTAAAATCCTGTTGCATACCGACGTTAACGATATGGGCCTGTAATTTAGTGGATTACTCCTACTACCTTTCTTGAATATTGGTGTGACCTGTGGAACTTTCTAGTCTTTGGGTACGGATCTTTCGTCGAGCGAACGGTTGTATATGATTGTTAAGTATGGAGCTAATGCATCAGCGTACTTCGAAAGGAACCTAATTGGTATACAGTCTGGACCATAAGACTTGCTTTTATTAAGTGATTTAAGTTGCTTCACTACTCAATTCGAATTCTGGAATATTTACTTCGTCTTCTTTTGTGAAGGCATTTCGGAGGGCTGTGTTTAGTAACTCTGCTTTGGCAACACTGTCTTCGATAGTATCTATCGCGTAGAGAAGGCATTGATTGTCTCTTGCCGCTAACATACTTCACATACGACCAGAATCGATTTGGATTTTCTGCCAGGTTTCGAGACAAAGTTTCGTTGTGTAAACTGTTATAAGCATCTCGCATTGAAGTCCGCTCTAAATTTCGAGCTTCTGTAAAAGATCGCCAATCTTGGGGATTTTGCTTCTGTTTAAATTTGGCATGTGCGTTTCGTTGTTTCTGCAACAGTGCTCTAACCCGTTTTGTGTACCAAGGAGGATCAGCTCCGTCGTTTGTTAACTTATTTGGTATAAATCTCTCAATTGCTGCCGATACTATTTCTCTGAATTTAAGCCACATCTGGTCTGCACTTATAATATTAATTTGGAATGAGTGGAAATTGTCTCTCAGGCAGGCGTCAAGTGAATTTTTTCTGCTTTTTTGAACAGGTAAGTTTTTCGCTTATTTTTCTAGGATTTGGGTATTACAATATTCAATCTTGCTACGACAGCCCTGAGTTCACTAATCCCTGAATCGGTTTGGATGCTCGTTATTAACTCAGGATTATTTGTTGCTAAGAGGTCAAGTATGTTTTCACAACCGTTTACTATTCGCGTGGGCAAATGAACTAATTGCTCGAGATAATTTTCAGATAATACAGCAGAAGAAGTAATCTTTCCATTACGTACGACATACAATTTTTAACATTGTTTTATCTCTCTTCTGGACAAAAGGGCTTGCTGCGTGAAGGGAAACTAAATGATAAATGGTTTGCCTAACGAGACCACTCACGCTACAGAGATTACGAGTAGTGACGCTGTCCTTAACCGAGAGGTTGCTTCGAAGATTGCAGGGCACTTCCCTGCTGGAGGTGCTGTGCCTCCAACTCATGAACTGACTTATGCAGGCAGTTACAGAGGGACATACAAACTGAAGACGACGCTGAAACACAGCGCAGCTTGGCATTTCTCACATTAGGAATTTTAGGCCGGCCGCGGTGGCCTTGCGGTTCTAGGCGCTGCAGTCCGGAACCGCGGGACTGCTACGGTCGCAGGTTCGAATCCTGCCTCGGGCATGGATGTGTGTGATGTCCTTAGATTAGTTAGGTTTAGGTAGTTCTAAGTTCTAGGGGACTGATGACCACAGATGTTTAGTCCCATAGTGCTCAGAGCCATTTGAACCATTTTTTTGATTTTTAGAATCTTTCCTCGATAAATAAAACTTTTTCTCATGAAATGTAGAACACAGTATGACAGCACTCCTCCAGAAGTAGGCGAAGACCTAAAGTAATAAGTGATCTTTGCTAGCAGTGCGTCCCCGTACGACAATAGCCAAAGTTGTAGGGGCTTCAAAACCAACATCTCGCTCTTCAGCCGCGTAGGTCTCACACTATCCTCGAGCCGTACATGTGGAAAGTCAACATAAAGCATATTTTCTATAGTCGTAAAAAATCGATGTGATTCCCAGAAATCGCTGTTGCGAGGCCTAGTAAAAACGAATTGGTTCCCCCAACTTCAGTCTTGCTGTTATCTTTGGAGAAGATGTACAAGGCATTCACAGTTTCACCCATTTTTAAAAAATCGAGAATTGTCGGCTGTGTATTCGATTGCGTATATTATCAGCCATCAACAGTATACGTCATCATTCCAACAAGTTTCGAGGCTGGATTAACAACAGATATAGAAAAGCTAAGATGGTCGTTTTAGTGCTTCAGGTGCTCTACATATTCTCCCCTCACTTGAGTGCAATCCACTCAAGGTTTATACATCCATGTGTAGCCGTCAGAAAAGTCTTTCTTTGTGACATTGTTCAACTCGCGACTCACATTGGCTTGAACGTTGATTACTTCGTCAAAGTACTGACCCTTCATGTAACTTTCTGCACTTTATCCTTTTGTCGTAGGTTCGTATTGATAACACAAAGTTAACTACGATGATTTTTTCCAGAAAAGTATTGTCCGCGTTTTGCATTTCAGTCAAGTCGCGGCAGGTGTCTTTGTTTGGGAGTCAGTGTGTGAGCACACTTTTCTCTTCTTCTAAACATTTTGGAGAATGTCTACAACAATAGACTTGTGAAAGAACACTAATTAACACTGCAGCTCACAACTGTCTGGTCAAATGCACATCTGTTGTTTACAGTTGTTCGTTAAAGCTGGCACTGTAGTGTGCCGACTTCGTTTACATATCAGCATTTAAGTAAGTCTCGGAACTTTTCGGACGAACGGTGTAAGAAGCTATCTCAGACACCTATCCAAACTGAATTTTGTTACACATCCAGCAGTTCATCCACGTTCAGCGATTACGGTATGGGGCCCTAAAACCCATGACGACGTCCGTCATGTTTATGTGATACTTCTACAAAATTAGAATAAAGAGTGTTTGTGGACGCAGAAAATAATGTTTAAAAGCAGGCGTGTCTTGTTAACATTTAACACTCATAAAATGGCCAGCAAACGCAACTAGTGATGACTGGAAAGTATACCGATCGCCGTTATTGCTTGTTTGCAGAAACCTCACTCATTTCAGTGACGGAAAATTTTTCATTCGGAGTCTATCGAAATAAAGTTTCCTTGTACGCAAAGGCGGTGATGTGATTTGTCACTCTGTGAGAGATTAGGTTGTGGATTAATTTCAAAGTACCAAACATACATAGTATGCGATTAAATTTCCAGTTGTTTATGAGAACCATTGGTAAATGCGATATATGGTTAAAATGGCTCTGAGCACTATGGGACTCAACTGCTGTGGTCATTAGTCCCCTAGAACTTAGAACAACTTAAACCTAACTAACCTAAGGACATCACACACATCCATGCCCGAGGCAGGATTCGAACCTGCGACCGTAGCAGTTACACGGTTCCGGACTGCGCGCCTAGAACCGCGAGACCACCGCGGCCGGCAAAATGCGATATATATCAGAAGATATAAATGACTGTGTATAAACAGTTTTACTAGATACATTCCACAACTTCTCAGCTTGTTAACGGCACTTCATCACGTTAGTTAATTATTTCATATCATCTTACTTTGGGCTATGTTGTAACAAGATGCGTTAGAGAGCATAAAGCGCTGGAACGTGAAACTCATTGCAGAGATAAATTTTGGTTTCAGAACCTTGTCTGTAGGAACACTTTTAGGGCATTGTCTTTAAACCTACAGCGCCCTTGACCGTTTGAGTTCGTTTCTGTTGACAGATGAGAAATTGTTTCAGTATAATCACAATGAATTCCATTGCCTTCAGGTAATTCTAGACAGCACCCGTCATTAGAATCCATTGCTGCCTAGTGGTCCTCTCTAGATCTTACCACGCCTTACAGTTGTCGGCTATACCCATCCATTTCGCTCTTGCATGTTTTGTAATGTCGCCCACCCGCCTTCCATTGGGTCGTCGTCTTGGCCCCTTCTTATCTCTTGGAATCCAGCAGAGTGCCTCCTCTACATCTACATCTTTATCTACGTGATTATTCTGCGATTCAGAATTAAGTGCTTGGCAGAGGTTACATCGAATCACCTTTTAGCTCTTTCTCTACCATTCCACTCTCGAACAGCGCGCGCGAAAAACCAACACTTAAATCTTTCTGTGCGGGCTCTGACTTCTGTTATCTTTTAATGATTGTCATTTCTCCCTATGTAGGTAGGTGCCAACAAAATATTTTCATGTTCAGAAGAGAAAGTTGCTGACTCAAATTTCATAAGGAGATACTGCCGCAACGAAAAATGCCTTTATTTTAATGATTGACACCCCAGTTCACGTATCATATCCGTGACAGTCTCTTCCTTATTTCGCGATAGTACAAAACGAGCTGCCCTCCTTTGAACTTTTTCGACGTCCTCCGTCAATCCTATCTGATGTGTATCCCACACCGCACAGCAATACTCCAGAAGAGGGGACAAGGGTAGTGGAGGCTGTCTCTTTGGGAGACCTGTTGCATCTTCTAAGCGTTCTGGCAATAAATCACAGTCTTTGGTTTGCTCCCCAGCACGTTATCTATGTGATCGTTCCACTTTAATTATTCTTAATTGCAGTCCAGAAGTATTTAGTTGAATTTTTAGCCTCTAGATTAGTGTTGTTTATCGTGTAACCGAATTTTAACGGATTCCATTTACTACTCACGTGGATGACTTCACATTTTCCATTACTTAGAATCAATTACCGCTTTTCGTACCATACCAGTATCTTGTGTAAACCAACTTGCAATTGATTTTGATTACCTGATGACCTGACAAGACATTAAATGACAGCATCACCTGTAAACATCGATGAGCTCCCGTCAACTATTACGAAATATGACCTCTCTGACAGGAAATCGCGAATCAAGCTGCACACGTGAGACGATGCTGCACAGGCGCGCAATTTTATTAGAAGTCACTTGGGAGGAACAGTGTCAAACCCTTCTGGAAATCTAAAAATATGGAGTCTTTTAGACATCTGCTGTCGATAGGGCTCATTACTTCGTGGAAATAAGTGGCTTCTTGTGTTTCACAAGAACGGTTTTTTTTCTGAATCCGTGCTGGCTGCTCGTCAATAAATCGTTTTCTTCGAGGTTATTCATAATGTTCGAATGCAGAGTAGGTTCCAAAATCCTACTGCAAATCGATGTTAGTGATACGCGTCTGTAATTCCGCGGATTAATTCCATTTGCTGACATGGCTACTGGTGTGACTTGTGAAACTTTCCAGTCTGTAAGGCCGCGCGTTGCGTTCTAGGGCGCCTTACCACGGTTTGCGCGGCTCCCCCCGTCGGAGGTTCGAGTCCTCCGTCGGGAATGGGTTCGTGTGTTGTCCTTAGAGTAAGTATGTTGAAGTTAGATTAAGCAGTGTGTAAACCTAGGGACCGATGACACCAGCAATTTGGCCCCATAGGAACTTAACACCACCAGTCATTAAGTACGGACCTTTCGAGTACCGAGCGGTTGTATATGTTTGCTACGTATGGTGTTATTGTATCAGCATACCATATAAGGAAATGACTAGTTTACAATCTGGACTGGAGTCCCAGGCTTTATTAATTGATTTAAACTGCTTCGTCTCGCCGAAATACTCAAGTTGGTAGTTGTTCTTAATTCTAATTCTGGAATATTTACTTTGTGGAGAAATTTCGGAAAATACTGTTTAGTAACTCTGCTTTTGTGTCAGTGTCATCAGTAACATCAACATTATTGTCGCGCAATGATGGTACTGGCTGCGTCTTTCCGCTGGCGTACTTTACATACGACCATAATCTCTTAGGGTTTTCGGCCAGATTTCGGTATGGAAAGTGTTAAAAGCATTTCGCTTTGAAGTTCGTGCCAAATTTCAAGCTTTTGTGAAACTTCGCCAATCTTGGGGATTCTGCGTTCTTTTGAATTTGGCATGCATTTTTCGTTGCTTCTGCAACAGTGTTCTGGTTTGTTATGTGTAACATGGGGGATCAGTCCTACATCTTATTAATTTATTTGGTATACGTTTCTCAACTGAGGTCGACACTATTCCTTACAATTGAAACCATATCTGGTCTGCGCTTACATAGTCAGTTTGGAAGGAGTGGAGACTGTATCTTAGGAAAGCGTCAAGCAAATTTTTATCTTCTTTTTTAAATGGATGTATTTTGCCTTTACTTTTGGTGGGTTTTGATGTTACGGTATTCATTCTCGCTACAAAGTCCTTGTGGTCACTAATCCCTGTATACGTCATGTTGCTCCCTATTTGTTCAGGGTAATTTGTTGCTAAGATATCAAATATGTTTTCGCAATCATTTACACTTCGAGTTGATTCCTTGACTAACTGTTCAAGATGATTTTCTGGGAAAGCATACAGTATGATTTCGGACGACGTTTTATGCCTACCTCCGTCCAATTACCGTACACTCACTTGAAATTTGTCTAACCCACCTCTATATTCCTTTCATTACACGTCTTCCACTTCAGTCTGTTACCTGATCCACTCGTTTGTCTTCCCATCTCTTTGTCTCTCCTAGTTTTTACGTTAAAAGTCCATATCTTATTGCCGTTAAGTTGAAACCGGTATTACGTGCAACTTGTACATTTTCCTTTTCAAACACTTTGGAAGCTTTTGCTGGCAATCCAGTCGTTGTCTTCCACTGATCCAAAGCATAAAACTCATACAATGGTTCTGTGACTTGATCGTCCATTTGAATATTTTCCTTTTAATGAATTGTTTATCTATTATCTTAGTTCTTATTTCAGTTTATTTTCAGGTGCACTTTCCAATGTGGTCTACTTCATATTTCTTTGCTGGTGAAGTTTCTCTGCATTAGAGGCAAACAGTATAAATCCGTCAGCAAAACGAAGATGGATCAGATATGTTCGATAATCTCGCTTCGTACATTTACCTAGTTTAAGGGTGTGAAAATATGCTCCATGACTACTGAGGGTAGGTTTTACTGACGTGGGTCCCCTTGGCCGGCTCGTGATTCAGTTCTCAATTTTTCTCTGTGCTGGTGAAGTCTATTCGGATTGTCGTTTATGTTCTTCAGTATACTTCCACAGGCTGACTAATTCTCCAAAGACCGTTAATAAAGATTTTGCTGAAACTGAATCAATAGCTTCTTTAAATCTATCAGTCAAAGACAAGTTGGGACCGAAATAGTTTTCATTTTTTTAGACCATTCGGAAGATCCCTCGCAGCTACTCGATAAAAACTGTGCTGGGCGATACGGTATGTCTGCCGTGCATATGCCCTGATTCTGCAGATGGTTAGAGCGTCTTCCGTACTGGTAGGAAACTCTTAATTTCCTAGGTGAGGTGAGGTGTTTAACAACAACAAACAGTTTGCAGTCGCTACGGACAGGCGTGTCAGAATAGACAAATCTTGTGCTCTGTACTGTCGTATCGAATGAGCTCGCACCTGCAGACAGGCAACCCAGTGATCACATTTCCAAAGCGCTCTTGTTGTCGCGCCATTCCAGACGTTTCCTGTAAGCGACTCCATTGAATTCCACGCGCATATTGATGTTTACTCTCCTGATTAACTTCGTATATCTACCATTACTATAGCAGGAACTGCAACTTTGAAATATTTTTGGAAAATCGGCCCAAAATGATTAATTATGGTGTACAATTCTTTGGTACACAGAGCTGACATATATGCCCAGATAACAAACGACAGGTATCAGATGCCCCAGATACACATAAAGGATTATCAACTCTCCTGGCTAGTTATTCTGTCATTAATTTCGTGTAGAGTAACGAAGGAGGTGATGTGTAGGTCGTCATATAAGCCACACAACTGTGGCTCATTTCAGCTTATGCTTCCTTCCAGAAATAAATGCAAGTTTTCTTTCTTCTTTCAGAAGAACATTAGTTATAAAAATCAGAGGGTAGTGCAAAATAATTACATGTATATCATCGCAGGTTGGCTATGTCCTACCTAGTCTTACATTAGAGAGCACGTGCAGTCAGCCTAATTTAAATCGGCTGACTTTTGATAAATGCGATATACTTCCTCTCACTGACATATGCGGGCAAAAACATGTGCTCTGGCTGTAAGCGCGACAATGTCCCCAGTCTGTTACTCCTGGTTTTATTACCATATGTGTGTGTCATGGCACTCTCTCGACTGAAATATTACAGATATGGAACTTCGTCTAGAAAGCGAGCCGTCTCTCATCATTATCATAGTCATCATCACCGCAATGATCAGCCATTTGCCACTCTCTGGTAGATACAGGCTTGTTCCAGAACTTACATAACCACTTCCAACTTCCCCTAACCGCATTTTTCCTGCTTGTCTCTTTATGGTGCCAACCCAGCTTCCATTAAACCGTCCTCTTGTCACGATAAATCCAACACAGAAACTTCTTAGCGCATCCCCTGTCATTGCGTCTCGGTATATAGCCAACCGCAGATACACTTCTTCTGCGACAAATTTCCTTTGTTTCTCTTACAAGAATGCGCGATCAGACAGTAAGAATTTCTGCTTCCACACATTAATCAGCTGAATCTAAATACACTGCTACGTCATAATTCAACCATCGAGCGCCGTCCTCAGAATTAGAAATCCTGAGTATAGATTGAGAAAGAACTATCTGAATTTAGCCTATACTATGGAGTTCAGTTCTTCTTGGTGGTGCCGAATATTCTCAGGGAACAATGGCAACAACAACAGTTCTATCCACATTTCGAACAAAATAAAATTTCTGGAGATTTCGTAAATCGTAAGCGCCTGTCAAACAATGGAGTATATAACATAACGGCTTCGCGACCCTGTCTGACCTGAAGCAATGTGTAGCTGACTTTCCGATTGTGTCAATCTATTGGCTACTGAGCGAGTGCAGTTAATCTTTTGCCATTTACATTTCTCCTTAACTTACTGAAACATCTTTAGTGATGTGAAATACAAATTTTCATATAAAGGCATCTCTTTCAACAGACATATTGTGCCAGTGTACTTTATAAGTACTACTAACAGTTCTAACACGTTCTTGCTCAATACATGTATTTTGTTGCTTATCATACCTGTTGGTGTCGTTCTCATGTGTGGTTGCTGGTGAAGCTGTTTCGTTGCGTGCACCACTAAGCAGTCCTGCCAGGACAGCATACAAACTGCACATACACACTTTCAGAATGTTGTTATGACTTTATTGCTCTCTTTTGCCAACTGTCCAATTTACCTGTGCATTTTATACGATCAACGGTGTGACTGTAGGAAAGATAGATACCGCAACTGGAAAATGAAATAAACTTTTGGAGAAACGGGAAGCAGATTGAAACGTCCGCTTAGAAAAATTAAGTGGACGTTTCAAGATGCATGAACGTAAAGAACTTACCTGGAAAGACAGTGGGGAAGGTTCTACCTCCTTGATAGTGCACCTAGGAACACATGATGTTTTTTGATGATAAATTCTTCTCGGGTTGACAGCCGAGTCAATGCGTTGTTCTCCAGAACGCATTGACTCGGCTGTCAACCCCAGAAGAATTTATCATCAAGATTCGCCGAGAAAGCCTGCATTCTCATATGATGTTTTTTGGTCGGTTCTTCTGTGTAACGACTGATTTTAGAATCACATGAAGGAATGCACTGTAGAGATTGCTATAAGCAGCTTCAGTCATTTTCTACAGTTTTTTGTTGGTTTTAGATGTGAGGCTGTGTTTTGTGTTACATTTGTAAACATTTCGGGATCTACACACTAAGTGCTTATAAATATTAATATTATTTGTAATACATTGTTAATTCTTTAGGTACTGAATTTTATGGTGACTGAAATGCTATATATCTTTCGAAATATTTACATAACATGTGAATAGTTAGGTCATACTTCGTCAGCCGTGCACCCATCTGATGCCTTGAAACGGAAGAAGGTCTTTTATCAAGGAACTTGCGATACTTGCAAATGAACTGAGTTGCTTACACATCATAATAATTTTACCTGTCTTTGCAATAGAAAATTGTTTTAGTTTGCAATAGCTTCTATTTCAAAAGGTATTTATCACGTAGCTGGCTTTAGTTAATAGGCCAACTTCTGGTATATTTGATTTCACTTTCTGATTATTGGTGTATATTGGAGTAATATTGTAACATACAGACGGTTAAATATGTTATTAAAAAGATTTTATTGATTAAATGCTTTTAAATTGTGACAGAATACTTTTTCTTAGGTACTTGACCATGTTGTATTTTGGAACATATTTTCACATTTGTAGAAACCTTACTTCTCAGGAGTAATTTTTGTAATTCCAGACAAAAAAGAACGCACATAAAAGTGAATACCATGATTTCAAAATGGAAAAGAAAATATATAAAATTTCTACTACGGGTGTGGCTAGAAGCCAAGTCTCAAAAGTGCACAAATGGACAACGCTCTCCCCTACTAAGCAAAGAAGGCAACACCGAAAGACGCAAGAAATTTATAGAAGGGCTACGTAAAGGGGAAAAAAACGTGAAGACAGTACCACGGAAAGTGAAGAGGAGTGGTGCGAAGATGAGATGGCGAGTGTGATACATCGAGAAGAATTTGACAGAGCCCTGAAATGCCTAACCCGAAACAAGACACCTGGAGCTTACGACATTTCCATTGCATTATTAATATTCTTTTGCGAGGCAACCAAGAGATAACTATTCTAATTCGTATATAGAAAATAGAGAGAGCCGACATACCTCCTGACTTCAAGAAGAATGTAATAACCCGAATTTCAAAAAAGGTAAGTACTGACTAATGCATTATCGAACTACCAATTGAGCAAATCATGGTTGCAGAAACACTGCCACTAATGATGTGCAGAAGAAAGGAAAAGTGGAGAAAGCCCTCCTCGGGGAATATCGATTTGATTTCCGAAGAAATGTTAGAACGCGTGACGCAATACTGACCCTAACAGTTACATTTGAAGGTAGGTTGAAAAGAGTCTTTGAAATACTTATACAACATTGTATGTTGAGCTAAATAAGCTCTTTGAACTCAGGACTAATCAGGTAAAAAATACATAAAGAGGAAGGTGATCTACAATTCGCACAAACACCAAATTGCGTTTATAGTAGTCGCAGGACACGAAACTGAAGCAGTAGCTAAGAAATGAACGAGCCAGAGATCAGTCTGTAGATAGAGCAAGCAGTAAAGGGAACCAAAAGAGAAATTCTGAAAGAGAATTAAAAGTCAGACTGTAAGGTTTGCGGACGGCACTGTAATTGTACCAGAGGCAGAAAAAGTCTCGGAAGATCAGTTGAACGGAATTTATAGTGTCTTAAAGAGAGATTGTAAGAAGAACATCAACAAAAATAAAACGATGATTGTGAAATGCAATACAGTTAAGTGCGGATGAGGGATTTAGATTACTAAATGAGAGAATGAAAGTAGTAGGGGAATTTTGTTATTTATGCGGCAGAATAAATGACGATGGCAGAAGTAAAAAGTGTGTAAATATACACTGGCAATAAGAAGAAATGCTTTTCTAGAAAAGAGAAATTTGTTAACATCTGAGATCAATATAAGTATAAGGACGTCTTTTCCTGGAAGTATTTGTCTGTAGTGTAGCCCTGTATGCAAGTGAAGCCTGTGCGATAACCAAAACAGGTAGGAGTAAACACATTGAAGTAGATGTGGGATGCAACAGTACTGCCGAAATGAAGAATGTTACACAGCCTAGACAGGTGTGGAGAGTTATGTGAATGCTGAACACAACAACTATAGTAGAAAAGTAAGATTTAAAAAGAAAAAGAAAAGAAAGAGGATACTGCCGTGGCAGACAATAACAAGACAGGTTCTGTACAGGGCGTTAAAAGGTCCTGTGATGTTAAATCGTATAGGTTGCTTTCAGAACTATCGTTCTGGAATACCTCGCCCATTTCTTCTGTCACATATTTACTGAATGGCGAGACAAGTGCCTGTCTTTATAAGATAAAGCAATAGTCATGAGTCGATTGATCCGTGTGACAGGCGGCTACGCAGCTAGCCGTGTAGGAATCTGGAGTTCAACGCGGAGCCTCGTAAGTTTCTGTGTGACTAGGCATTTCTCGTGTACGTGTCGTATTGTAGAAGGTCAGAGGCGTGTAAAGGGTAATCGGAAATCAATAGAAGCTACTAAGAGTCGAATCCAGAATCTTTCACCTACTACACGTCTGAGGTAATGAGCTACATATTTACTTGTCCTATAGGAAAATTACTAATACCAATATAGACGTGAACGTCTGGATAATGTCTGTCACGCAGAGTTTCATGTTTAGTTCTAAAGTAAGATCGGTTACGCCAGACTACGTGGCTTATTGTTGTTCTCGTTGTTGTTCAATAGAGATCCGGTTGTTCGTTTCCTTGGTCTCATTGGAGGTTTGAAAGGAGAACGATTTCAAATAGTATGAGGTAACAGTTTTTCCACCATGGTTCAGAACTTCTGTGTCTCCACAATCAACAGCTCTTGAACAGTACTAACAATTCGATAAATTGTTAAGCCACAGACTCCAAAAACGATTTTTCCAAGTTTTCTACCAGTCAGATATTCCAGAACTATGCAGTACTGTTACGATATAGGTATCTTCCATTTCTGGAACCTCGATATTGTTCTTTTGTCAGATGTCAGTTAGTTCTTCGGATTGCTGTCATGGAGCGCTTGGTTGACTGATTTTTCTTTATTTCTCAATTTTAAGCGTAATTTCTGTCTCCGTGTAGCACCTAAATTCGCATAAACCATTCGGTGTTGGTGGCACTGCACTAACGTAGATACCTGTATTGTAGGAGTGTATTCAGATTTTGGAACTGCAGACAGTAGCAAATAGAAAAAAAGTTTTTCAGTTAACGGAACCCACACATGACGTGGCACATCTGGAAACAGTGGCGTCATATACAGCTGATGTAACGGCACATCAGGAATTAAGTTAAATGATCGCTTACTGTCAGTTATATTTACAATAAATGGTGACTCCTCTTTTTTGGAAATATTCTGGGGACATTCCTATACCGGGATGCAGATAAAGTATGTGGGATCCTTGCGATATGGAATGATTAGGGGTCATCGATTTTATACAATAAAATGTGCTTTGCAAATGGTGACAGGCTTCCCGGAGTCGCTGGACATTGCAACAGAACAAATGTCAGTTGTCAGTCCGTTGAAAAATAACGCCTACACCACGATTCACCGCGGAATCTACAAAAGTTGTTCACCTTTCAACATATTGTTTCCACCGTGCGACAGAGAGGAAATGTAATCAATAACGTATCAAGTCTTATAAACAATAGGCCTTCGGTATATGCAAATATGAATTTGGTGGGACAGAAGCATTATTGTTTTTGTTCAATGTATTCTCCGCCACGCACTTCACAATATTTTCAAACTGTGTGGTCTAGAAGTGGACATAGCAATAACGTGCACTGCGGTACACTGTGTAACGACGATCGGATTTGCCAACAAGCGATGTCGCAGTTTTAGTTTTGACACGGTGAGGCCTTGTAAGGTAGTTGCAGCCAGCTGTTAAGATAATTTGTAAGTCATTATGGTAACTTCATCACGTGAGAGATTGTAAAGCAGACACGGTTGTTCAAAATTGGTTCAAATGGCTCTGAGCACTATGGGACTTAACATCTATGGTCATCAGTCCCCTAGAACTTGGAACTACTTAAACCTAACTATCCTAAGGACAACACACAACACCCAGCCAGCACGAGGCAGAGAAAATCCCTGAGCCCGCCGGGAATCGAACCCGGGAACCCGGGCGCGGGAAGTGAGAACGCTACAGCACGACCACGAGATGCGGTCACGGTTGTTAATCTTATTGTTATAATCTACACAGATTTCGCAATCTGAGCTTCACCTTATGATATTTATTATCTTTTGTTGACACTATGCCCACTTATCGAAATTATTGAAAGTCATGAATAATATTACTGTGGTTTGGTTTATTTTTATTGTATGTGTATTTCATGGGTCATTTGTTAGATAAACGGTTACCTGTAAGCGTCCTCTGCAGTGATCTTTTGACCGTGGTAGAAGTACACCATGCCATTGTATAGAAATGTGATCAGAAACCAACTGAATTCCCGATTTATTTTAACACAAATCGTTTGCTTCATTTTTGTAGCATCTATGTACACAAAAGGAAGCGTTAGTAAGCGTGTCTCCTTCTGTGACCTCCAAAAAATTGCCAGAGGCATCAGTCAGTCAGGAAATAATTATTTTGTAAACTCAGATATTAAAGACTTATTTCCTGCTTTTAAGTACAAAAGAGAGCTTAAGCCTTCCGTCGCCGACGAGATTCATCCAGACAAAGTTCCAGTGGGTACTGTACAACGATGAGAAGCCATTAAGTGTGTTCTATTTAAGGGAACAGTATTAGCATCAGGATGAGACTAGTAGATCTATATTTTAAATTACATAGATTTTTCAATAGCACGCGGCTCAGACCCACTACAGATTTGAGTTGCAAACATCGAGACTGTATCATAATTTTGGAGTGCGTATGTAGTAATGTATGCTTTTGTCACCGTTAACAAAGGAATATAGACTTTCTAGTGTTGGAAGTACGAACTGAAATTGAACCAGGTTGTGCTGAAGAATCGGAAACATGCCCACAAGTTATTTTTACGTGTATTATGATAAAGATATATTGAATTTCCAGGCATACACAAGAGTTTACAACAACGAAAAGCAGGTTCAGAAAATTTTAGGTTGAAGACACGCCACCTTCTCATATTTTGAACTAAAATAAATCACAAATGACGTTAGAAGCACAGTGAAATAGGTAGGCAAACTGAGAGAGACGAAATATGCGTCACTGCCCATCATTGTTATACTCATTTAACAAAAAATGGCAGCAGGTGGTATATGTAAATTAGGAAAGGAATTACAATGTACCTAATCTTGTTTTTAAACTGGAAAATACATGAGAATGTGGTAGTTGCCACAGTAAATAAATAAAGACAGGTATCGTGCTGTTTTAACGTATTATTTACGTGTTATTTAAATGGGGTATATTCCCTGCTAGTATTTTATATTAGTTTTGTTTGTACGGTTTACTCAGTTGACGAAGTTTACCTGTAGCCTGTAGCTGAATTGTACAAACAGAAATGAAGCGGAAGGATACGCAATGATACACATATAAACAATGACTGAAGTAGAGAAAGAAATGGGAACTGTAGAAGCAGATGTCAAGTAGGAGAATGTGACATAGAATCCCCCGAGAAGACGGCTGCAGTAGTGGGTGGATGTGAATTTTGCTGGTAACGTTTCACTGAAACTGAAAATAAGTCTCGTAGTGGATACTGTAAAGATTGGAATATTTTATAATACTATTCAGATAAAGCTCGTAAAACATGCCTGTTATAGAAACGGATACCATACATGCGGTATTAGCAGAAACTGTCATTGCAAATGGATATCAGACTGAACTTCGATTCTTATTCGAAATTCACTAAGTCTTGAATCTGTGGTCAATATTTTGTTACAGCATTGTCATAGGACCGTAAGGAGAGTGTTTCTAAACTTTCACTTGAATGTGTTACACAACATTTAAAGTTTCCTTCGAGGCTGCAGGCTCAGCGAGGAGTTTCTCATATGTGATCGAGTTGTTAATGAGCCAGTGGAGAGATTTCTTCCATTTCAGTTCAAGAGAACTCATTTTGGAGGGCGGCTATGATGTGTTGCACGTCTTGTGTACGATTATATAACAAATACGAACGTAACAATTGCTGATATGTAGTAATCTGAGTTCTGTACCTAGAATACGGTAATGTAAGCGGTTTCAGCCCAACAAGTTCTTGGAGAGACTCGATGTGTAGGTACGATTTAGTTTGATTTTCTTGACGTTAAGATGTGAAATTTTAATACTATTCACTCCCATCACATCCCGGTGAAGATGCTGTGCCTAATTACTTAGGGACACTGCATCTTTCCAACACGGCGAGAGGGATTTCTGTGAATATTTCACCATGATGCCCAAATTATCTTACTGAATTCTGAAGTAACTTACTTTATTTTATCCTTAAAGTAACTCTTATTTTGAGACTTAGCCACACGCACCTGTGGTGTAGTGATTAATGTCACTGGGCACAGAAGCCAACGTCCAGGGCTCGGTTTTCGGCGAAAATCACAGATTTTGGGAGTGAGGATCTGAAGAGCTCTTCAGTGAGGCTGAGCGCGTATACACGCGATTGTTCCGTCGACGAAACTGAGTCGAAATCAGTCAACATCGCTATTTTAGTCTCGCTTAGTGCGCGAACTGAACAGGGCTTCATTCACTACTCAGTGACTTGCATGGTGTGTATGTAGATGCAGATTTCAGCTCGGGTAAATCTCTACTTGCAAGTGCGCGCATACAGTCCATTATTAACTGTAGTGAGTTCCTAACAGACGCCCGTGTCTGTGTTGCCTACACACGTCATGCCCTCACAAATGAGTAATGTAGAAGCGCTCGTCTGTGCCCTACTTTAAGTAGAAGGCAATAAGAGGAGATACAGCGTTAATCCCACCGTCGGTGACGGATCTTGTAAATGTAAGAATCTTTAAATGCGAACATTTTTAGGTTAGGCTTTACCGTGACTGTTATTGACATTAAATGAAACAATAAGTTTACTGTTACCAGTCACTGTTTATTTGTTTCCACGACGCGTTTCGAAGGTTTAAACCCCCATCATCAGGTGGATATACATCAGTTAATA
Organism: Schistocerca gregaria; assembly: GCF_023897955.1. Classification (NCBI taxonomy): domain Eukaryota; kingdom Metazoa; phylum Arthropoda; class Insecta; order Orthoptera; family Acrididae; genus Schistocerca; species Schistocerca gregaria. The sequence continues at coordinate 795,498,171 of NC_064921.1, read as the reverse complement.
TGGCCATATTTGTTTATACAATATGATAGTGTTCATGTGATGTGTTACGACTGTGAAAGGATCCTGTGACCACTGGAGACAGTGTCACAACTTCCTCCTAAGAAATCGTAACACAACACATACACACAAATGCCATATTAACTGATGTATACCCACCTGATGATGGGGGTTTAAACCTTCGAAACGCGCCGTGGAAACAAATAAACAGTGACTGGTAACAGTAAACTTATTGTTTCATTTAATGTAAGAATCGCTCAAGTTCCATCTCGATCTGGAAAACACACACGAAAAAGTTTTTCTTCTTTCACGGAACTAGTCACCAGAGTTTCAATGATTACTGTCAGTACCTGATCGATGAACATGGAAGCGCCCCATATCACCAGAAGAAAAATAAAGTCAGTGTTACTTTGTCGTAAGTGAAATACATTTACAGTTATTTTAATAGCGTTTCATATGAACTAAACACATTACAAATCGTGTAAATGAAGAGTAACACTTTTTGCTGTAGCTTTTACCCTCTAAGAGAGACCCCGGCCGCCCACTGAATACCTGGAGCAGGACCATAAAGAACGACGTGCAAGCGATGGGACGGTACCCTTAGATGATACAGTACGTTTTGAATGTCGTAACAAGATTAGGAGAGCTGGTCCCAAGTGACATGAGAAATTAGGCAATGAACAAGAAGAAAATGTTTTGCTTCAGACCTTCAGTATCGTCCTGCCAAATACAGCTTCCGAGTATTAATTTTTTGTTAATTTTATTCTTTTATCTGACATCGTAGTGCTGTTTGTTGGCTTTAAGCTTAACGCAGGCATCTGATCTATTCTCTCAGTAGAAACCTCAAATCAGTGCTGAGAGTTTCCATCACCTTTGAGTCCCTTAACAAATAATGCTACATTTCGTTTTGATTGTTAAAATGCACCTGAACGATCGTAGATTGACTGTTCAGAGACGTGTAACACACCCCACGATACACAGCCATATGTATAAGGTTATCTGCCGATAGTTCCATAAATATTAGTGCATTTAGGATTTTCGCTAACGCTGTCACAGAAAACGTTTTATATAGTTATCCGACTTCGGGATGGGCTCCAAGTTATGATTTGTCAACCGGTTAACAGCTAAGACGTTTATCTGACTATGTCAATGAAAATATTGAATGTACAAACAAAAAGTCAGCCGCTGTCTTCCGAGATTTCGTTTATTCCAAAAAGCGACAGGTGAGCTTTTACTATTTTTTGTGGAGCGACATCCATTTCTGTCGACAAACTGTCATATGGAGTGTAGATGCACCCTCAGTAGTGTTCAGCTGCATTTCCCGTGAAACGAAGCGGTTGTTCGAGTAAAGGTTGTCCGCATGCACAATGCCTAAAGCCGTTACATACTATAAAATATATTTGTCAAATATTGTTTATAAAATGTTTCACGCTTTACTTATGTCATTTACAATAGTTAGTGCGTTGTCGTAGTTTTTTTTATAAACGGTATGTCAAAGAATTTTGACAGGTTTATGCGAGCGAAGGCCACGTGTCGGTGGGTTTAGCCTGCAAACTTTGACATGCAAGTCGTCTTTGTGAAGTGAAATCGGTATGGCGGGTGTCGTTTATTTTTTTACTTGTGGGACTTGGCAATAGTTTATAACCCTAATAATTAATCAAAACTTTCTCAGCTGCATAATTACACAGTTTATTGACCAGTTCTTCAGATTCCCAAGAAGTCGTGGAAACCTGAAGCTGTTCTACGAAGATACTCGCCCAAATGCGGAATAATACAGTTGATATGCTTTTCATTGATCATTAATATTAGTGTCAGTCAGCTGTGGTGCTCAACATGATCACAGTTCACCGTAAATATTGTACTTCATGTTAACGTGAATTCGTGGGACCTGCAGGGCTGTGCGGAAGCGGGACGCTGCAAACTTGCTGGAACACGCGCGCTCAGCTACGAGCGTACGCACGGCTCCCCTGGGAGCTGCCGCCTCACTGTCTGTAGCGACGCGATAGACACGTTTCGGGGGCGTGCCCCCGCGGACGCGATTGGCTGGCGGCGGCGGCGGTGTCCAATGGGAGCGGGCCCCTGCGGCGCGACGATAGGCGGGAGCCGTGGGTCCGACCCCCAGGGGGGCCGGCCCGACGAATGGGAAGGGGAGGAGCCCCCGCGGGCGCCCGAGGCGGGGGGCTCGCCCGAGAGGGCGCGCCAGTTCCGCTGCAAGCACGGGCCGAGCTACACCGCGTCCCGGCGTCGCGTCCCGGCCTCCTCTGTCTCTATCTGCAGACGCTTCTCCAGCTGCTCCCCCCTCCACGCGGCGGATGCGCGCCGGCCGGCTGTGCGCTCCACTGAACTCGTTACTTCGCTCGAACGACTGCTCGATTAGTCCCGATAACTTCCGGGCCCGCGGCTAGGAACAGTATGGGCCGGGTGCGTGTCGCCGTGCCCGCCGGCGGTCCGGATTACGAGACTAGTTGTCGCAGATGACGCGCTCGACGGTCCGGAATATGTGACAGTGGGCAGCACCGGTGGCGTGTGGAGGACTAGCTGAGGCGAGAGTGTCTGCGAGGGGGAGACCCGAGTTACCATGTTGAGTCCGTTCGTGGACCCGAGTCACCACCACCACCTGGCAGCCATGGGCATCAAGATGAGTCCTCCGTCGTCGGCGTTGGTGCACCAGGGCGGCGCCGGCGGCACCGCGGACCACTACCAGGCGTCGTCCGCCTCCGGGGGCGGAAGCGGAGTGTACGGCGGTGCGGGGGCGGCAGGGGGCGGCAGTGCCGTGTCGGCCGCCGCGACGGCGGGCTACGCGGCGCGCGACTTCCTACTGCGGCGCGACCACCACTCGCAGGAGTTTTCCGCCTCCGGGGCCGGCGTCGCCGCGGCCTCCGGGGGCGGCGGCGAGTCCGGCGCGGGGGCGGCGGCGGTGCTGTTCCCGGCAGCGGCGGCGGCTGCCGCGCTGCACCACGAGGCGGCGGGCCACGTGCTGCCGCACGCGCACCACCACCAGCACCACCACCACGCGCTGGCGTCGCACCACGCGGCCGCCGCGCTCAACCACCAGATGCGGCTCGGCATGGACGTGTACGCGGCGCGCGCCGGCGTGGGCGTCGAGCACGGCCACCACGCCGCCTACCACCACGCGCACCACCCGCACCACCCGCACGCGCACCACGGGCTGGCGCAGCACTCGTACCCGCACCACGTGGCGGCCGCGGCCATGCACCACCACCACCAGCAGCAGCAGGCGGCGGCCGCGGCGGCGCACCACGGCGCCTTCTTCCGCTTCCGCCAGCCCGTCAAGCAGGAGATGTCCTGCATGTGGGTCGAGCCCGAGCAGCCGCCGCCGCGCAAGACGTGCGCCAAGGCGTTCACGACCATGCACGAGATCGTGACGCACCTGACGGTGGAGCACGTGGGCGGGCCCGAGTGCACGACGCACGCCTGCTTCTGGCAGGGCTGCCCGCGCAACGGCCGCCCCTTCAAGGCCAAGTACAAGCTCGTCAACCACATCCGCGTGCACACGGGCGAGAAGCCCTTTCCCTGCCCCTTCCCCGGCTGCGGGAAGGTGTTCGCGCGCTCCGAGAACCTCAAGATCCACAAGAGGACGCACACCGGTGAGTCCCGGCTCAGCGCCGCGCCTGTCACAGTACATCTTGTGTGCTATGCGAGCAGTAACCGGCCCCGGATTTATTTCGTGCTCTAAAACCAGACGTGTTTGCAGAAGAAATTGCGGTTCTGTGTTCTGCCTGCTTACGTTCATGTAAACAGTTTTTGGGTTATCACTGCCTGTCAGCAACTGATAAACGCCGACGCGTTGCGGTGTAGAACAGCACCAACCCATTGTGCCACTGAAGATGCCGCAATAAATTAAGACAAAACTCGTCTTGATTCAGTCGTGGATAATCTTCGCAGGCTTCGTTACTGTTTGTACCAAGTGAGGATTGACAAACCGACAACATTAAGGTTCTCTTTATGTATTTTTGTCGCCCAAATTATTTCCTTCCATTCGCACCATCATCAGTATGCCTGTATTCGATTCAAATCTTAGTTACTAGTTGGTCAATGAACGTCCTAAAAAGCCTAATCAAGTATTACTAAAATTTTAATAAACTGAGTATCGCTAACGACGGCATGAAATTCTTGAAACATGTTTGGGCGGGAAAGGTATAGTAAGAATAATGTTTTTTTTTTTTTCCCCCACGAACCGCATAGCCTAATAGGCTATTGTCGCGTTGCTCTGTCAAAGGACGTTTACGATTTGGTGTGTAACCTAACATTATCAGGACGTACACTGGAATATCTCCATCCTTTTCCAATGCGAATTTTTTAAGCCCAATCGTAACTTGTTACCAGCATCAGCTGAAATACTCAAATGTATGTAACCAGTCAGTTTATTTGAGGATTCCACGAACGATTTGGATCACTAAATCCGCATCGTTAGGTCTACTACTTTACAAAGGTTACCAAAAAAATTATTTTGTATGTACGATTTTGTGGGGTACATTTTGCGCGTTCTTTCAAGGGCAGACTATGTGCACATATTACTAATTTAGCTGAAAACTGTCTTGTTCTTTGTACCGTGCCGTGTGAGAAACTTTTTGAACAAGTTATTTATTTTAATGCTGTGTCACCTATTTTTCTCAATCCATTTGAGCCCACAGAGTTTACTCTCGCTAAAATCTGTTATTATGTGCATGTCCCGTTAGTATGTATTTTATCAGCAATTGTATAAAGGACTGGAAGAACGGAAGCACCTCTGTCATATTAGTTAACGTTATCCGTATTTATTTTGTTGCGTTTAGTGTGAAAAGTAAAAACACGAAACAAAAACGGAAACTTAAGCTGCAAAAATAAAACCTATTTATTATATAAAATTACCTACTGCGATAGCTACGTTTTTTCATGCGTAGCACAACGTATCAAGAATTTTTTCACGTTTTCGAGTACTGTGGGAGTTCAAGAGTGTTTTGAAAAAATGAAAAATGCCTGCGTGCTGTTCTGTTAACTCCCATAGCATCAGAAAATGTAACTCATTTCTCAAAATGCGTTGTGATACAAGTGAAAAACAGTAACTACTGCAGTATATTATTTTATTACTAGTGACACAGTTGCGGACTTTCCAGTAACATAGTGTATGATCTATGAAACTAGGTTACAACTCGTCCATCGTCTTTATATAGAATCAGGGACATATGCTTAGCGTGTCACCGAATTATGGAAATTAAAATGCGACACATTTCTATCCGTTTTGTTCCGGTGCCTTACCTTGCCCATTGTGCAGACCGGTGAAGTATAACGGCCAGATAAAGAAGGTTGTCGTATACGATCAGATGGAGAAATTTCCACGTCTGTTGCTGCGCCGAAAGTTAGTTTTGTACAGAAGCTGAGAGATGGAAACTTAATGAGACACCATCGATTGTATCTGAGGCGCGTATCTTGGAATCTATGAGGGCAGTGCATGGGATAAATTACGAGCTGCCTGTTCCCGCTCATCACTGAGAAGTATTAACTTATTCTGCTGAAGCAGGTGCACACGGAGGTCTGTGGCAGCGCGCCACTGCCGCCATAAAACACTCTCAGAATAAATTACTCTGATGTAGGCCTATTTGTCATTTGTACTAGCATACGGCTATCCTTTTAATTGCTTTGCTTAAAATGACGGCCGCTTGACAGAAAACTCATTGGGTTGTTCATATATTCGTGGATTACTTCAGGACATTGCTTAAACGCCGGCACATCAAATTAATCACAAGTTTAGGGCTGGCCGATTGGAAAGCTACCCCACATTCTCGTGGGAAATCAAAATGTCCTTTTCGATTGCATCACCACTTTCAGTCAACTTCCACTTCATGAAAAATATATATTTGTTATATTTATAAATGACACTGGTGTGGTCCATCAACAGATATAGTTTCGCTCTGTCACGCAATTCTCGTTCTTAGAACGTTATTTTAATCATTGGTGACACATTTCTGAAGGGGCGGAATTTGGGAAATGTAACTATGTCTGTTTAAAACCTTTTTCCAACAAAAAATACCCAACATATTCACTCTAATAGAAATACCGTGACTGACAGAATAATAATTTTACTGACAACGGAAATAAATTTCCCATACGTAGCTAATTTCTTCTGTATTTGTTGCAGTTTACATAGAGAGTTACGGAAATTATTACGGTCGTACGCAATTACGATGAGTTTCAAAATCGTAAAATTCAGCATCTGACAGTAACTGGCCCGTAGACTTGAAGCGTCTGTTCACACTCTAAACGTAATGTCATTGTGCCTAACGTTTCGTATATCGATACTCCAAAATTTACCTTGCCGGGAAATTTCAGACTAAGCACTCACTGTACGGTATACATTTATTTATACTCATATCGCATCTTTTCGGTTCTATAGTTGTACCTGAATGCAGCCGTGTAGACGGAAACACTATTTTTTTAAATTATCTACGCTAAGAATATAAGATGAGTTGATCGGATAGATAATGAATTGAATTAGGGAGAAAAGAAATTGAAACAAATCTTTACTAAAAAAGGAATCGATTGATATTAAATCCTGAGGCATCTACGAATTATCAGTTTATCAGAAGTGAAGGGGTGTGGTTGCATCACACCAGTCTTGCGACTTAAGACCACAACAACAACAAAAACAACAACGACAACAATAATAAAAGAAAACTTCTGCAAAATTATACAAACGACACATACAGTAATTTGGACAGATTTTGTGTGTACTCAAATCTCCCAATAAACAGAAAATAAATTGTTTCACACTTTAAATATTCGAGTAACAATGCAGAAACACTTACCATAGTGCTACAATATTTCTTTTTGTTTTGTTTAGGGTAGTGAATAGGGAAAGGTGAATAGGTGAGACTGTCAGTATTGTGGTTCACTTTGCTAGTAGTACAGAGAACGTTGTTGGCAATAAATGTTAACCTTGAGTCGTTATCAAAACTTTATTTTTTTATTTTTCTGGTTGTAATAATTCTTTCCTTAGGGAAGCACAGATGTATGAGCTACAGACTGTATGTATTAGGCTATATTCCTGTACGACAAAGAACGATTTTTTTTATATTTATGAGTGAATTTAAAGGCATCTGATAGCTGAAAATGAAATTATGTATTTTCTTTTCTGTGTGCTGCACACGGCTTTTCTTGTTGCTGTAGGTGAGAATGAAATTCCTGTATTTCTTTGCTGCGTGTTGCTGTTTGTCAATTTATTCCGGTACCACTGTCGTGCATCGTGAGCTGTGTGTGTTTTACAGAAATTCATGAATTATTTAGACAAGTCCTTAATTCACTCAGAGGCATTGCCTCAGCATGGGCATGCCGCCCGTGTCGGTAATTTGCAGAGTTTGTTGCTCCTGTCCGTATATTCAGCTAACGAGACGACTTCCGTCCGTTTCCACGGCGAAGCTCGTTGCAGCAGCGGATGTTTGCAATTTGCATTGAACAGACGCGGCAGCGAAAATTGCAGATGCGACTTCCCTCGCCCTTGATAGGAATATTTTGACATTTATTAGCTTCGTAGTCCGCCATCCCTTGCCCTTGTTCGTGTATTGTTCCACGGAATGCCTCAAATTTTAAGAGGCCCATCCAAGATGCTTAAATATACATGTTTAAACGCGTTTCTGTAATGGAATTACGTTCTGTTTCCTCCTGTTAAGTTACAGCTGGGCTGAAACTGTGATTTCCACGATAATTTGTCAACATCTCCGTTTACACGAATGTTGCACCTTTTTCAGTTATCGTAAACAGCTGTCACGCTCTTAGATTTTATCCATAGCGCCTTGCTGATATTTTGATGTTCTATAATAATTGTTGAGTTACTAATGTGTTCCCGATGTATTATGTATTCGTCAGAGAACAAAGCTACTCAGTTGTTGTTTAACGATTATTTTTTCCAAGAATTAAAAAAGCCAACAGTTCGGGTAGTATTGCTGTTGAATTTTACAGAACCGCAATTAGTAAATTTTTGTTAAAGATCACCTTGATATTTGCTGAAAATTAATCTGGCAAATTACGAGTATAGTTTGCTATTTGTCACTAAGAAGACACAATTGATTGTGTGATCGTCTGGTGCACGTCCCCATTTATAAGTAAAATGTTTAGTCGATATACAGGTCATACCCGCCCATCCCTTTAAATTAAATTGTTTGTCATGTATAATAATAATCACCCAGTCAGGGATGTTTCATGACAAGATGGGGAAGAGGGTGGCATATTTTCAACAGTTTTGTGGGAACAGAAATACGCATATTCGTTGCGTGGTTATTTTGTAGTGAGCGAGTACACTACAAGAGAGACTGGTTTCGTTCGACAGCTTGTAGCCCTATCTCTGAGCCTGTCTGCCGCACTCAGGAATGCATTCCATCCTCCTTGCACAGACAGTTTGGTCGTTAGCATAATGTTATCTCGAGGAAAGCGTCTTCTAAGATTAGAATAACTCTTTTTTTTTAGATTGACACGCTACAAAAGTCGAATTCCCTTACATAACGCAATGTTAAGACAGCGATTATTGACACACCTGTACAGAACTGAACAAGGCTTGTCTTCGATTGTTCGTGCGTTTAGCATAAAATGTTTGTCATTATCTGGAAGAAACAGCAAACGTGCTGATACGGAAACGGGAACTGAACATTATTAGACTCAAACAGTCCACGACACGTTCATGATTGAAGGAAGTGCTTCAACAATGTTAAACTTTCAGTGTATGGGGATGAGTAAACATTTGATTCACGAAATGTTTAAAAAGCATTACAGAGTCTTATTTGGAATACCACAGAAGCTTTATGTTTAATAATTAAAAATAAAATTTATACAATGGATAATGTTGCTGTACCACCGGCCTAGTTCATAAGCGTGTCACAAAATAGCTTCACTCAGCTCGTCTCGTGACGCTTCTAGTTAACCACTCAAAGCAAAAGACAAAGATTCTTTGTGAACTGGGTGTTTTAGTACTCACACTGATTAGTTTGTAGTTAAACTTATATAATATCTTGAGTTAGACGTCCTTCTCCACTGCAATCGAACTTTACTTTCAAATTGACAGGTGAGAAGCTACCCCTTGGGAGTAATGACTGCAACAATCAGCGAAAGGTCAGCGTTTATTGGGTAATTTTAATGTTAACTAATATGGTGTAACATCCTAAATAATTTATAACTTGTACCGACGTTTTTTTCCGCCGTTTCAATTATTGTGAAACACATTCTTAATCCATCATAAGACTTCTTTCATTATACGTTTCTGTGTTCACAGACTAATACCAGTCCGCATTCTTTCACGTTTTCGCTTCATGCTCTTAGCCGAACATTCTAATATTTCATCAGATGGTGGCGACATTTCTCATGCTAGACACAAAATGTACGAAAGAATCGTACTGATTGCCAACAGCAGCATTTGTGATTCCAGCTTCATTTGTTATGTACGAGATTAAAGCTCAGAGTCTTTCTGCAAATCCATTTTTGCTCTAAAATATTTCCTTTTTGTACGTGAGTAGTTGCGTTTTCATGTTATCATTTTCACTGTTATCGACACAAATATCAGGATAGTGCGGTAGGACTGCTTTCGTACTCTTTTTGTTCACGTTTCATCCTTTACAGCAAGGTATAATACGGTAGATTTAACAAAATAAAATTTTTACCAACGAAGAATTTCCGTTGTCCCTGTTCCATGTGTTAGTTTGCCCGTTTCCTCCTCAGCTTCATAAATGTCTACGATATCCATCACCCTCCCTGTTCTCTTATTTGCTTACCCTTTTTTGTTCTTGTGAGCACACATCTTTTCGTTGTCTGCTGGGAAGCTTTCAGTACGTGGATGAGTCATGCGTTCACATACAATTTTTCACAACTGTAGATCAGAAGTGGCAGCACACATTAGTTATAGACTCTCTGTCTCAGAAGCATATGTCAATTAAGTTTTTGTAAGGTGATCATTTCCCCAAACGAAATCTACTGTTGTGCTTCTGTTTATTTCTTTCAGTATCCGTCAATATGAACTTTTTAGTCGCTTTAATTACATGAACACATCATTAACAGTGGCCAGTGCCTCCCTTACAGGGCAATGGTTGGATATAATCCATTTATAAATATACTCTCACACTTGCTCTATCAAATTCTTCAACTTCTCCTCATCTAAGGGAAACAAGACGTGGTACACAAATTAGGAATAAGATCTGTGGACGCACGTTCACTTTTCATACTAGTTCATTGGTTGTAAAACCTCTTCCAACACAGCAGACTGCAGAAAATTGTGTTAGTGAAACGTCGTCATTACCTACAAATCCTTTATTCGTCTGAATGTGTGAAGTCGGTTGTGTCACTGAGTGTGTCTTATTGAGAACTGGCTGTAGAATTCAGTGTAGATTCACTTAACTAAAAGTATTGTTGAAAGCTGATGATAATACGATTTCCAGGGATAGTCAATAGCACGCCAGAAAGTGTGTACCTCGCCTTTTATGAGCATCGTGTGCCAGTGTTTCTAGGATGAGAATAGGATTCCAGGTTCTCCAACAAGTTAAACATATTTGAGAGTGACGCCCTTAGAGAAGCCAGATGTAGTTTTCTTTTTCCTTGTGTGGAGTTAAATACTGGCATCAAATCACTCCAGTTTGTTTGGTCTTCTGCTAACGGTCGCGTGGCAAGAAGATGTTTATCGTCAACGAAAAATTATCGTCGTCACCACTATGTTGGCACAGAGAACCTACCGCGATGCTGCGGGATGATATTGCGGTATTGGCTGCCGACTGTGTTTTAGTGTTTGCTAGGCTTAGAACGTAGCCGGCGCGTGGGCTTTTAGGTAATTTTTGCTGGGCCCAGTAAGCGAGTGGAGTAGGAAAGTAAATCGAAAATATTGGTGCACTGTACAGCGGCTTGCGAAGTATGTTTCTTCCTAGACGTTTGTTTATACATCGCGCGTCACAGCAGGTCCAGGCGCCACGGAGCCGCCCATAGCAGAGCCGAGTTATGTGCACACCCACGTATTCTTTATTAGAAAAATGAATGTTAAATTGTATGGCAGAGGGTACTTCTAATTGTAAACATGTATTAAGGGTACTTCCCGCTCCACTCATGGACAGAGAGTTGAAGGAATGGCTGCGGAGTGCTTGTCTGCGAGCTGTTGAATACGTCAAGTGACCAAGTAACCTGTGTGAACTCTAAGGGGTAGATACGTGGACGGCTAAAGAATATTCATTGTTGCCACCAAGAAGGACGGTTCTGGAATTTTTACAGCCGGCTTGTCGCGAGATGTGCGGCGTCTGTCCACCGTCTGGGAATTTTCAACACTTTTGTTAAACTCTCGACTTTCAGACAAGACTGACCGTCGTAGCGCCCTTCATTGTGTGCGCACGATGTCACCTCCCAGTCCTACCTCATATGCGTTCCATTCTTCAATTACTCTAAAACTGATTCTGTATCCTATTTACAGCTTCAAAATATTTTTCTGGAGAATGCGGGCTTCGTTTCTGACTCGATACAACTATTTAGACACTTACTTATTGTTGTGGCTTTCATTCCAAAGACTGGTTTGACGAAGCTCCTCTATAACTACTGGAACTACATCTTTCTGATTAGTGTATTCATCTCTTTGACTCCCCCTACGATTTTTACCACCTACACTTCCCTACAATACTAAACTGGTGATCTCTTCATGTCTCAGAATGTGTTCTACCAACCGATCACTTTTTTGTTCAAGTTGTGCCACAAATTCCTTGTCTCCCCAACTCTATTCAGTACCTCCTCGTTAGTGACGTGATCGACCCATCCACTCTTCAGCATTCTTTTGTAGCATCACCTTTCGAAAGTTTCTTTTCACTTTGTATCTAAACAGTTTATCGTCCATGTTTCACTTTCATACATGGCTACACTCCAGACAAATAGCACAGAAAAGGCTTCCTGACACTTAAACTATTCTCTATGTTTACCAAATTTCTCTTTTTCAGAAATGCTTTTCCTGCATTTGCCAGTCTGCATTGTAATACCCTCTCTACTTCGACCATCATTAGTTAGTTTGCTGCCCAAAAGTAAAACTCATCTACTAGTTTTAGTTTCTCTGTGTAGCATCACCCGATTTAATTCCACTACATTGCTTTTGTTGATGTTGATCTTATATCCTTCTTTCAAGACACTGTCCATTCCTTTCAACTGCTCTCCCACCCCTCTGCTGCCTCTACTGCCTCTAACAGAATTACAGTGTCATCGCCAAACCTCAAAGTTTTTATTTCTTCTACCTGAACTTTAAATCCTACTCAAAATTTTTCTTTGGTTTCCTTTGCTGCTTGTTTAATGTACATATTGAATAACATGGATGATATGCTACAACCCTTTCGCACTCCCTTCTCAACCACTGTGTCCCTTCCATGCCTCTCAACTCTTACAACTGCCGTCTGGTTTCTGTGCAAGTTTTAAATATCGTATCGCTCCCTATATATACCCCTGCTACCTTCAGAATTTCAAAGAATATATTCCATCAACAATGTCTAAAACTTTACTGAATCTATAACTGAAAGCTATAAATGAAGGTTCGCCTTTCCTTAATTTGTTTTCTAAGATAAGTCATAGGGTCAGCACTGTCTGGCGTGTTCCTTCACCCAAAGTGATCTTCGCCGAGGTCTGCTTCTACCAGTCTCCATTCTTCTGTGAAGAATTCGTGTTAGCTTTTGGCAACCATGTCTTATTAAACTGATTGTTCAGTAATATTCACACCTGTCAGCAACTGCTCTTATTGCACTGTGAAATATCTTTCACTAGCACATCGTCAAATATTTTGCGAAACGTCTTTTATAAAAGATCTTTGAGAAGGATGTTTTACTGTACAGTACGGATCTAAATGCAAAATAGTTTCGAATGTTAAGCTATGATGTCAACCTTCTAACAGCAGAAGAAATATCACAATTTATAACGACGTGAGTCTGAAATTTTAATGTAACATCGTACAAAGCACTTCAAACAAATTAAATTTAATTGTTTGGTGAAAGGTTTGATTCGTAATGCAGAGAATTGTGGATTTGAACGTCTTTCTTTTTCCCTCCGCAAGAAATCTGTCTCGTGTCGTAATCACGGTAATCACGATTATTCAGTGAGGAACTGAAACATGGCATTCAGCGAAGCGTCCCGTGCATAAAATTTAAGCGTTACTTTAAATAAAATTAAGTAAGGAGAGAAAAGTAACAACTCTCAGTCATCTACTGAGCACTGATATTCAACCGACAAAACCAGATTATTGAACTTTCTCTTAAATTTGCGCTTTGTTACTGTGTCAATGCACAATAGGAAAAAGGTGTACGGCGGGAATGTTTCGTTTTTTGGGTAAACTATCATTGCGTATATTTGTCACGATTCTAGTAAGCTGAGCTAGAGTTTTTCCAACGGTGTTTTAGAAGGTCGCAGTCATGAACTAACTAGTTTTATGTGTGGGCCACTTTCCAGTACCCTAGCTATGTCTGGTCAAGTCAATTAATGTACACTATACAATAAATAATAGTGGAATTCTTCTTCTGTTGACAACATTTTCTCTTTTAAATTGCAATGTATTTAATGGTCGGTACTGCGAATCCAAGATCTTACGGCTAAATACTATTTCCTTAAAAAAAAATGTCTCCCTTTGAAAGACGGTGTAGGGGAAACACGGTAAAGAGTACGCATTTAGTATTTAATCTCTCATATGTAATAGTTGAGATGGCTAAAACAAACATTTATTATACCAAACTATTGCTGGTCTATTTAGGAACAACATATATCAGTTACAGTTGCCAATCCTTTAGCATGAAACTTAGTTGTGAATATATTATGTAAGATTCTTTACGTTGATGTGGATTTATGTTTACTGTCTCGCAAATATTACTGCAATTTATGTATGTGGGCAACTTGATAACACATGTCGTCAGATCGAGATTAACGTCCGTTTTTGGCTTACAGACCACGCAGTCGCAACCATTTGTCGGGTTGGTGCATGACCGCAAAAATTTCGGACAAAGTATGCAGTTTGAAGTTATTTTTCTATCGAGCCTCTTTACCAATTCTGCATTCATTCAAGGATAAAAGAACTTATCGTAAAAGCTGGAACAATATCTACTGGGTAGTTAGAATTCTTTCTTTTTACGCAGATTTGGCCAAAAGATTCTGCGCAGATTATCGCTCTCGGCGGGTTTTTAGGGTTAAATAATAGCACGGATGCATTGCTAACATACCAAGTAATAACTAGAACAGCATGATATATCTCGGTTTCCACCAAAAAACAAAGGACGATAACTAAGAGAATTTCATTCCCTTCCAGGGTGAGTATGTTTTGGGAACATACATTTTCTGTAAGAACACTGTCTCTAAATTCTTGTAGTTGCATACCTTACTTCTTGACCCACTTTAAAGGACGGTATTGTACACGGGGCTGATGACTTGTCAGAGAGCAAGTGATAACATCGGCAAAGCCTTAAAGCTTAAGGTTTGTGTTGAAGCATTATTGGATTCCAAACACCGCCAATTTTTACTGACTGAATCAGTTCTGATTTTATTTTGTTCCTTGAATAGATTTGCAACACTACCCACATAAATTTTGCTAGACATGTTCAGTGGTCTGCTCTCATTGGCGACGTGGCTATTACATTCAGAGATCAAGCTTGGAACGGACAGGAGTGGGGGAGGAAGATAGCCATCATTTTTTTTAAACGAACCATCCCAACACTCGCCTTGAGTGATCTCAGGAAGACGCAGCAGAGCTGGACGAGATTTGAACCGCTGACCTCCCGAATACGAATCTGTTGCCTTAACGCGCTTGGTAGTTTCCAAAGAGAATATATTGCGTCTCGTGTCGTTAGCGTATTTTTACGTAATTGTATAGGGAACGTCTTGATAGGAAATACCTGCCTTGGAAGGAATTACTAAGAAGTTGTAAATTAGCATGCGTATTACTAGCCTGCCTTGCGCTGCTACTTTCTGAGCTGCTTCTGTTTGCCCATACAATAAGTAATTCCCCAGGAGACCGAAGAACATTATAGCACGACCCAAGGTGGAACAACAGCTGTTGAAGGAAGTACCCACATCGTGTTGGCTTGGTGCAACACTGTCATGAGTTTGTGGAAAAGCAGAGGATTTCTACCACGTCTCCTTCGGCTGTCCGAACAGCTACTAAAACGTGTCATCTATATGGGCCGTCTTTTGCCGACACCTGCGACAGCACTGCTTTGCCTCAATGTATATTTTCGAAGTATTTGTGTCGTTAGCTGTATGAGTGCCCTCTCAGAAGCCAACTAAGGGGTATTTTTTTTAAATTATATTCCATTCTCAGTTCGTTCAGTTGGTATCATGACCAGTGTTCACTTCTTAGCTGCTTAAAATGAAAGAAAAATGGGACTCTAAAATACTGGGAATCCGATTCATAGAAACAAACTAACTTCTGAATACAGCCGTATGTTTCAGAATAAAATTCAGTCGCCAGTTGCACAGGCATTTTAATTTCGGTTTACAGATGTCAAAAAAATAATTTCTTACCTCTAGAAGCGTACAGAATTGGGGATGTCACACATCATAAGACATTGATCATGTGAAGTACAAGAAATGTATTACAGAAAACTACTTATTATTGGTTTATTCTGAAATTTGTACTACAGTATTTGAAAAATTAACACCTATGAATAAAGTAACAACAGTATGTACTTGAATACGTTAGTAATTCGTCTGGCCTGGAAAGGCGCTCACGATGCAAAACCTATCTGCAGGCTGCAGTTAACTAGGTGATAGTTTAAAGGCAGAAAAAATATTGTTTACAAGATGGAGACACTGTTTCCATAAGGCAGTAAGTCTAGGTCGAGTAAAAAAATAGAAGTGTCCCATAGCCTAATGTGAGGCTAGGATGCGCCATCTTAATGCTGTTACACTGCCTGAATTTATACCCAGTGTCGTTTCTACCTGGGAAAGTCTTCGTCGCATAATTCGCCACGCACGCTAGTACCTTCAGTTCAGAGTGCAACATAGCAAGAAGACGTAGGCGGGATGGAGACGTCTACGAAAGTTAGTATTGTATAACGTAGCTGCCAGAGTTCAATAACATTGCTTGACATGCGAATAAATGTTGGCAGAACTCCCCCTTCCCCCCCAGTCGAATCTGTTATCCCCACGCAGTCGGTACTGTTAATAAATTACGTCGTCTTCTGATGCTCGTACAGAGGGATTCCGTGGGAAAAATGGCACGTAATATCGTAGCAGAGTTATACGCAGGTCTCTCGGCTGAGCAGGGAGAAAGTCTTTCATTAGGCAAATTGCGCGCCGGAGTTGCCGGCAGTCGCCTGTTGCGCAGGTAGAGAGGGGGGCCGTTATGCAAAATGTGTAATCATAACACTGTGCGCCGCAGAGCTTACTGCCGAGATCTCGTTTAGCTGTTCCGCGGCAGAGGCGCGGCTCTCGTGCCGTGAATCACGCGCTGCTGCTGGCAGGACGCGGAAGTGTCGCCGAGCACGGGCAAGTGTAAATTCATTTTTATCGCCGCGTCCTCTGCGAGCTCCGCCCCTAGACTGTGTTTGGACTGCTACAACCCCTCCCCACCCCCCAAACAACTCCAAACGTGCCAGATGCTTTAGCGCAGTGCAAACAGAGAAAGGAGTTGAGTTTACGCGCCGTCTTTTACGCACGGCGCGACATACTTTATAAACTATTCTAAATGGATGCCTCCCCTTTGCCAGATATTTGTAACGCGCGCACGCAAGCTTCGCAGCTGGAATTATTCCAGTTTCTAAAATGAGTGAAATAATGCTGCTCTTTCGCTTAAATTTTTTCCCCGACCCCACCACTCCGCTCGCACTTACCGCTTCTTTTCATATTTTTCGGAATTATTGCCCGTCAGCGTTCGGCTGTCTCCACCACCTGGAGAAACCAGTCGCATCGTATAATTACAATGCAAATGCGTCACGTTCCGGCGGCACGTACCTCGCGTCATTTGACAGTCTTGGAAATAAAGGTAATTTAACACGGCTTTCCTGTACGAGTACGAATGCTGGCGCCACCGGCGGTAACGTTAACGTATGGCTGCCCTGAGTGCCTCGTTGCTATTGGTCTACAAGGATTAGGCCGCAATAACCGGGAGACCTATTACAGGAGGCATACTTCATTATGACAGTTCCCATTGCGAGCATCGCGTATCGGCGACACCCTCCCAGATCTCCGCGGCTGCTTTAAATGAGATTCCTCCGCAGCGGTAGTTAATGGCTCCATTCGTTAAGACAGCGGAAGTAAACAGTTTTGCGTGTTGAGCGCTCGGCGCGATAGATAATTGCCGGAGAGAAAAATATGAACTTGGTCGTACTCAAGAGACATTATATTAAAGGTCTCCGTATCCCCGACCGAATCTACTGCATCTTTAATTCTGAATTTACGATTCCGTCACCATGTGTCCACTGGTGGCTAAACGGCTATCGGATAACAGAGCCTAAAGCTCAGACTTCTGCCCCCGATAGAGCCAACCGTTATCTTCCTTACTTACTGCGGTAGGGAATGTTTTAGTGCATGTGAAAAGCTGTAGGTTCCTCCGCAAAAACTGAGATGGAGGAACTAGTAGACTGTGTGGATGACAGCTTCTTGTAGTCTACCAAGGGGCATGTTTCTCCCACGCCTACGTCGTACAGTGTCACTTTACAACGTACCACGAAAGGCGTACTTGTGCCGTCCAGTAAGTGGATACTTCGAGAACAACAGCAACCAAAAAGCGCTGGTACTCTTTTAACAGCGACTCAGGTCTTAAAATCTCACAAGCAGTACTGTACTGGTAAAAAAAGAAGAGGAGGTGTTGGATAATCGTTAAGGAAAAGTATGATCTTGACAATGATATTAAAACCCTTTAAAAGTAACAGTGTGATTTAGCCTCAGACTTCGCTACGAAAAGTACGCGTGTGACAAGATATGCTAGGGCAAGGGCGTCATTACGATGACAGCTACATAATTCATTTAGCTGCTGAAAAATTTACATTAATAATGTGTGTCTTAAAGATGTGTGTTCCACTACATTTTTTTTATATTATTAATTACATTTCATAAAAAAATTTCAATAATCGAACTGTAACAGTGGACATTTAGTTTTCCCAAATAACGTTACAAAATTTCTTGTTATATTGCGTGATACAGTTCGGTATAATGGGATTTATTTATGGCTGGGTGAAAGACAGTGTTGAGAAATTTAGCTTGCCAACTTTCTGTTTATTTCTTTTCTCATTATATGAAACTTCCGAAATTACTAACATGGAAAGTTCTGGCCGCGAAATGTGCTGTTTGTTACGTGTTCTGATTTTTTGGAAAGCATTTCTTCTTTTTTATTATTTCTTCGAATATAATGAGCCCAACGGAAAATGAGGACTGTGTATTTATCATAATTATTAAAAAAATACTTTTGTTAAATTTAAATGATATTTCTGTTCATTTCAGTTCATGACATCAACGTATGAATTTCTCCACAGCCCTGTGCTAAGACATTTAGCTTCGTAGCCAAAAGGTGTGATAGAAAACTGAATTGCATTTGAATATAAACGGCTTAAAAACTCTGTCCGGCCAATCTACTCGTAATTCATTTTTTGTAACCTTCCATTGCCCCATTACTTTCGTAATACGAACATGGTAGTTTCTTTCACAATGTCGTGATCAGTACTTCTGACTCTCGTTTGCAATGAGACGAATTTGCTTCCGTAACAACTTTAAATGAAGCCGAAATTAGCCACTAAAGAAACCAGTATCTTGTGACACACATGGAGCAAACCTTGCGACCTTATGTCTCTTCGGCAACTTTACTATCGCCCTATCTTGCGCTTATAAAATACGTAGCAGAAAAGATATTTTCCCTTTCTATTGTTTGGTACTAGTTCTCATTTTGCTGCTTCCTTTCAGGAATCCTGTCTTGTCTTACGCAAAGTTCTTTTAGTTCGTTCAGCGACTTCCTCAAGTCTCTGGACAGAATGTGGAGAAAAGTGCGTCAATTCATGCCCGTAGTCACTCCGCGTGGTATTCCATTTTGTCACCGTAACTGTTACACGGTCTTTTGGAATTGTGGTTGACCAAATTTAACAATAGGGTTTCGCGAGGTCTACGTTGCCTTTGTTTCCAAGATTCCCATTTTAAGATCCGCGAGCATTTCTTTAGTTTTTCATATGGAGTATGCCGACTTGTGGATACACATCTACATATAAATGATTGTTCCGAAATTCACAGTTCAGTGCCTGGCAGAGGGTTCATCGAACCATCTTGAAGATATTTCGCTACAGTTCCACTCTCGCACAGCGCGCGAGAATAACGAGCACTTACACTTTCCCGTGAGAGCTGTGATTCCTCTTACTTTATTATAACGAGCATTCATCCCTATGTAGCAGGGTGCCAATAAAATATTTTCACACTCTCTGAGGAGAAAATTGGTAATTTCAGTTTCATGAGAAGATCCTGACGCAGCGGGAAACACCTTTATTTTAGTGATTGGCACTCTTCTTGGCGTATCATAACAGTGGCACTCTCTTCCCTATTTCGCGATAATACAAAACGAGTTGCCCTTTGAACTCCGTCAGTTCTATCTTATGCAGATCACACACCGTACAGCAGTACTCCAGAAGAGGACGGACAAGCGTGGTGTAAGCAATGTCCTCAGTAGACCTGTTGCATTTTCTTAGTATCCTGCCACACAAATCGCAGTCTTTGGTTTGCTTTCCCCACAACATTATCTATGTGACCGCTCCAGTTTAAGTTATTCATAATTGGAAACCCTAAATATTTCGTTGAATTTACAGACCTTAGATTTGCGTGATTTATCATTTAACTGAAATTTTGCGGATTCCTTTTTGTGCTCACGTGGATGACTTCACACTTCCCATTACTTAATACTTTTCTCATCATACGGATATCTTGTCTAAATCATTTTGCAATTCGTTTTGATCATCTGATGACTTTACAGAACAGTAAATGACATCGTCATCTTCAAACAGTCGAAGACGGTTCTTTATATTGTCTCCTAAATCATTTATGTACATCAGGAACAGCAGAGAGCCTATAACACTTCGTTGGGCAAAGCCAGATATTACTTCCGTTTTATTCGATGAGTTCCCGTCACGTACTACGAACTGTGACGTTTCTGACAGGAAATGACGAATCTAGTCACACAAGTGAGAAAATAGTCCATAGGTGGTATCCTGTGTAAATGAACTGCACTTTCCCAGAACACTTCCAAGGAATTTTAGCCTTCTCGAATACCGATTTTACTTGTTCATCACTTTTTAAAAGGCCTGTTACAAATATTCATCCATTCAAATATTTATTTAGCGTATGGCTTACAGAATTATATTTTACAATTGCATACATTAAACTTCTACACTGTAAGATGAAGCAGTGTGAAACAGTAAAAGCATGTATCTGTATGTGTGCAGAAGTAATAATGAAAGCTGGAGAACCGTCAGTTGCTAAAAGAAGATGAGATATCCATTTCCTATCACAGGTAGATGTTCAAAGACTGCATCCGGTTTGCTGCAGTGTTGCGTCTTTCCAGATACCCAAGAATTTACTTGTTGGTCATTGGTCCAAGACGTTGTCCAGTGTTTGATCCGATGTTCCTCAGTCTTATTGATCATCATCACTCATTTAGGACAATGCTGGAACGGCTCCTTAGAATAGGACACGGCTGATATCCGGCCAGAACTGTCACAGCTGTCTCCTATCCGAACTTGTACTGCGTGTGCAGTGTCAGTATGGTGGACCGGACGATAAACCCTGAGCTTTGTTTCTTCCTATGTTGAGAAGACCAGTGATTTTATTTGACTTTCGTGAGGCTGGCCCGACATTACTGCCCTGTCTGTTGGGCATGTGCTGCCAGTGCAAAGTACTCCTCTTTACCCTCTAAACTTAGTTGCGTTCTGACTCGTAGATTTTCTCTGTCGATCGTTCAGTGTCCTCTGTTGTTTCTCGGCTTTTATGAATACATAACGAGTCTTGTTGCGCTTCGTCTGGCGCACCCGACTAGCTTTCCTGTTGAACGTTGGCCATCTTGTATAACGTGCTTGTCTCTCATTGAAGCGTCCGTCCAGCTAATTGCGTATCTCAAGATGCTACATAATGTATTCGTTTTTAGTTGACGATGTGGTAATGTCAAGTGGCATCCAGGGCTGCAGGAGGGATGAATTTACATCTGATTCTGTGTAAAGTGTCTGCACGTCAGAAGAAACTTAGCATGGTACCACGTTAGGATTTTTTTCTGTTGCATTCGTCTATGGGGTGCGGAAAGATTGAATATGAATGTTTTCGTGTTATGTAGGGAGTGAATAATTCTCCACGTTTTCCGTTTAATCCTGCTTCACGAAAGTATCACTTGAGGTACTTCATCACTTCCGTGACGTTCTCCCGTGATTCAAACAACATGTGCCGCCCTTATTTGTATCCCAGGGAAAAGAAATAAAAATTCTTGAGGTTTTCCGACAACATAGTTAATTCGGTGAGAAACAGCACAGGACTTGGAAGAGCAGTTGAACAGGATGGACAGTGTCTTGAAAAGAGGATATAAGACGAACGTAAAAAAAATATAACACTAGCAATGGAATGTAATCTAATTAATTCAGGCGATACTGAGGGTATTAGATCAGAAAACGAAACGCTGAAATAAGTAAATCAATTTTACTATTTGGTCAGGAAAGCAACTCTAGATGACCGAAGTAATGGGGGGGGGGGGGGGAGGAGGGGGGACGTAAAATGCAGGCTGGTTATAGCACGAAAAGCATTTCTCGAAAAGAGAAATTTCTTATCGTCTAATATCAATTTAAGTGTGAAGAAGTGGTTTCTGCAGTTTAGCCTTGTACAGAAGTGAAACGTGAATGATAACTTTCTTAGAGAAGAAGAGAATAGAAGTATTTGAAATGTGGGGCCTCAAAAGAGCCCTGAAGATTAGATGGGTAGGTCATGTAACTAATGAGCAAGTACTGGGAGAAAAGAAATTTGTGGCACAACCTGATTAAAGAGGGGTTGACAGGACATCTGGGGTGGCAAGAAGTTGTCAGTTTGGTATTGGAGGGCGAAGGGATAAAAATTGTAGGCGGAGTCCAAAGTAGGAATACAGTAATCTGGTCCAAATGGCTGTAGGTTGTAGCAGTTGTATTAAGAGGCTTGCGCAGGAGATACCAGTCTTTGGGCTTAAGAATGCAATACCATTCCTTGTTAGTCCTGTTCGGCGGTATGGGTACCACGCATTCGGACAATGAGGGGCTTCCTCTGTAGACTACTTGCGTTTAATTGGTTTCCTGCCACCTGCCGTACATACGATTCGAGATGACACGATCGTTTGTATATCGCAACAAGTTGTTACACCCAGGTATTTGTATGACTCATTGATACTGTAGTCAAATGATACTACTACTATTTTATTTATTTATTGCAAGCGGAATTACATTTCCACGAGTGCACAGTTACATATCGGTACAGTTAGAGCAGGCTGCCAGTCCGTGCGCCGCTTCCTGTTGCTGTCGCCATGCTCTGACTTCTGAGTCGTGTTTTCTGTCCGTCTGCTTGCGCCGTACAAGTTCCTGGGGCCGCGGCTTTCAGACGCCCCCGGCTGGAGTGACGTCGCCTTTAATCGAATCAGGCGCGCGCGCCCGTGCCTCGGCCTACCCTTTGCGCGCTCTGCCCGAGCGCCGCCGCTGCGTCAGTCGGCCTAAAAGCGCGTCCAATCGCGCGTCGGTCGGGGCCCGCGGCGCTTTACCCGTCGACACGAGGCCGTCCGCCCACCGCGCTGCCGCGCCTTCTGCTCCGAATCCTGCAAATCACTCCGCAGTTCTCTCTGCGCGAGGAAGCAGCAAGCAAATTTTCGTCAAAGATACTCTTATATAGTTATAAGTATGCCCATCCTATAAGACTAAACTATCCTTGGGCTGTAAATTTAGTTTAGAACAGTAATAATTTAGATAATGATACGCGCACTGATTCGGGTAATGATCTTGAGTGTTTACAAAAGAATCTTACTGGCTAATCAATTTTGCCGACATGCCCGTTTTGTGCTAATAAACAATTGTTACGGTTGCACACTTGATAAAATAAAAGCCTCCTTCAGCATTTTTTGATGTTGCTGAGCAACAGTGATACAATAATTTTTAAATGAACACATTGCCATTTAATTGTTTATTTAATTACGACCTAGGTTTCGGCCTTTTATGCCATTTTTCATTTACGGTTTTGCCTGCAGAAGGAGGTCGCCAATAACGTAACGTATTCATATGCACAGCAAACAAGTATTATTGAAGACTGTGTTGTGCGTTCATAACAGAATGAAGATGCGATTTAAAAAATGCCACTGAAGAAATGTTCATGATAAGAGGAATAGCTTACTGGCCAGATTTAGAAAATAGCGTTGCACAATGGGTACAAGAACAATTGTCATGTTGTTACAAGAAATATGATTAGGGCTTATGCACTGAAGTGGACACAAGCCAGTCCAGAGCACGGCAAAGAAATTAAAAACAACAGTTGGTTGGTACAATCGTTTCGTGAACAGAAAAAGTATGTAATACGGCAGAAAACAAGAACTCCGCAGAAATCATCGAAAAATCTTGACCATGTATTTACAAGTTCTCGTACGGTTGTCATTCGTGTGAGGCAAAAATACAACTTTCTACTGTCTCATATTGGAAATATGAATGAAACGGCGATCAACTTCGATATAATAATCAATAGAACTGTGGAAACAAAAGGCGTAAAAAACTGTTCAAGTCAGAAGTACAGGCCATGAAAAGACCAGGTTTACATTAGTACAAATATTAACATGCATGGCTGATGGAACGAAGTTCAGGCCTATGGTCATTTTCAGACATAAAAGTATTTCTAAAATAGAATTTTCATCAGGCGAAAAGGGATGGATGGACGAGAATGGTATAAAATTGTGGGTGGACAAGTAGCTGTTGTGACTACGTGCTCTACGAAATCAAGCATGATTGTTGGTGTGGGTACTTTCCGCAGTGACAACGGAGAATACCAAAAATCACATAGCACGAAGCAGTACTAAGATTGCTGTTACACCGGGTGGTTTGATTTCGATGTTACAATGTTCAGACGTCTCTCTTCATACACCAGTCAAAGACCACACGTGTGAACAATGGAACAATTGGATGATGAATGGCGAAAAGTCATAAACAAAAGGTAGACTTGTCGGGCTGCATCACTTGATGTGATCAAATCAGGGGAAAAACTGAAATTGGTAATAGTAATCAAAGACCTCAACAAGTGTGGGATTTCCACTGCTATGGATGGCACCGAGGACGATTTGTTGTGGGATATCGATGGCGGAGCGGAAATCGATTCACAAGGTGCAAAATAAGGGCCATATGACGAGCTTCTCCAACAAGGAAAAATGAGGATGTACTTGAGAAGCTGCTTTCCTTAGACAATCACTGCGAGGAATTTGTAGCGTTTTAAATGCATTCATGAGTGCTTTATTTGATTTTATAATGGTTTTAATTTATATAAATTTCGATCTAAGCTTTATGTGTGTTGTATAAGACGGCCTCGATTTTTAGGTGCCTTCCTTATCCTTCAATTATCGTTTTATCTGCCGAAATATACGGTATTTAATCAACACAAAAATCGTCACAGTTCACCGTGAAGGGTTGATAAAAGTACTTCTTCACTGCAACTAGTTTCTGTCCTCAGACCATCAAAAAGCATAAAACCCAACAGAAAACACTGGTGGTAAGTACTAAAACATATTACATTGTCAGTAACAAAATATCTTTACACAACAAATGGTTGAAATGAGGAGAATGAGTGTAGGGATATCAGGGGAACATCAACGACCGTGATTTTTTCCCTGCACCGCCAAAAACACGCAGAGGCTGGTTGGCTGGTTGGTTGATTTTTTTGGAGGGGGGGGGGGGAAGGGGGGGGGGGGCAAATAGCAAGGTCATCGGTCCCGTCGGATTAGAGAAGAAAGTCGGCCGTGTCCTTTCAAAGGAACCATCCCAGCATTTGCCTGAAGAGATTTGGGGAAGTCAGAACACGCAAAGGGTGTCGTTCTTACGGTGGTGTCGAAAGTAATGCCGGCGTCAGGGAAATGAGACCGGTGACGAACTTTATTAGTGTACGAAGCTTGCTGGATACACTTACCGCACGGTGTTGCACAAAATTAAGTTGCTGGCGGAGGAAAACTGAGAGCTGCATGTGGCAGTACGAACGGGATTATGCGTCTGGAAAAGAAATTCAATCGTGCGAATGACGTTCTTTTGTAATGTGAACAGAGAACAAGAGCGATATTTGTGGTACAAGCGTGGCGGCAGTATGACTGCTTTCCCGTAGCATCCCTTTCTGCATTAACCGTGCCCTCCCGGAGGTTCCTGTATACTGCGGTGCACAGCTGCAATGTTCAGTATTCATGTCTTCCGGGTTCCCGGGTTCGATTACAGGCGAGGTCAGGGATTTTCTCTGCCTCGTGATCACTGGGTGTTGTGTGATGTCCTTTGGTTAGTTAGATTTAAGTAGTTCTAAGTTCTAGGGGACTGATGACCATACATGTTAAGTCCCATACTGCTCAGAGCCATTTGTACCAAGTATTCATGTCTGCTCTGTACACATTACAGGAATAAGAGCAAACGCACCCAAGCGCGCCTCACACCTCACCTTGCCGCAGTGCCTCTAATGGTCATGCGGTTCCAGAAGCACACCTGGGAGGCCATATGTGGTGGCAATTTTCTGCAAGGTGTTTCCGCCCTTTTATTCCTTTCGCTGTGCTCCCTGTGACTGACAAGAAGGGTGACGGGGGAAAAACAAAGCGCTTGACTCTTGTTTGTGGAGTGGGTCTCGACGCGACGTGTGTCTCGGCGGACAAGAGAGGCTCGTCGCTGAGTATTTATAAGGGCGGGGCGGGGTCGCGGGGCCCCGCTGTTTGATGCGCCGGCCTGGCGACGCCAAAAGAGACCG
The DNA here is from genome assembly GCF_023897955.1 of Schistocerca gregaria. NCBI lineage: Eukaryota > Metazoa > Arthropoda > Insecta > Orthoptera > Acrididae > Schistocerca > Schistocerca gregaria. The sequence goes on along the minus strand of NC_064921.1, from coordinate 795,472,275 downwards.
AAACGACACTCGCCGCGCCGAGCCGCGCCGCGCGCAATCGTACTGCTTTCCCATGTATCAGATTCGGACCAGAATTCGATACAAGCGGCCAGCCTAGCCTACATTGTCTTCCGCGTTTCGCAGATGTCGCCTTGGACGGGCGCTCCGATTCGGAGAAAATGGGACATCAGCGGAGACGTTGCTCCCCTTACAATGTACGCAATACGTGGGGAATAATACCTCTTCTCTTTCTTCTAGAAATAAACGAATTTATTGGCGACACGGATGCACAAAAAATCACTCTTAACCCTTTCTTGGGCAATTTTGCTCTCGAGGTACGTCGAATTATGCACTATTTTCTGCGGCGTGTGTCAAGTTTTGACCATGGATGGGCAGTGATGTCTGCAAGCTATGTTTAAACTCTCTGATGCAATTACAGTGTATTCTCTTCTCTCTGGTTCAAAGTTTCCGAATTTAGCAAACATCATGCTGGGTATGTGAGCATCAATTACCTGCTTAGCAGATCTTTCAATTTTTTGGCGTTATTTTATCTCGTACAGTGAAATGTGCTTATAAACTAAAGGAAAAGATCTTTGAGGTGCGATATTACACAAATGTGGTAGCAAATTCCTACCTAGAATTTATAAAAATGAATTGTGAAAAAATTATTAGGTATAGGCAACATTGTCCCTACTTGACCGCCTGATTACCTGGGTGGTAACGTGCTTGCCTCCCATGGAAGCGGGCCCGGGTTCAATTACCGTCCGGTTTGGAGATTTTCTCCGGTCGTGGAGTGTGTGTTGTGTTGTCCTCATCATCATTATTTCATCCTCATAACCGGCGCGCAAGTCGCCCAATGTGGCGTCGAATGAAATAAGACTTGTACTTGGCGGCCGAACTTCTCCGAATAGGGGCTTCCCGGTCAACGATGCCATATGCTCATTTCATATTTTTTGTGCCTTCTTGAAACATTGTAAACCCGTGTGTAAGGAGTCTAGTACTATGAATATTCATTTACAGGATGTGGGAGATGGAAGCGGACACATTTTATGGCCGAAATAAAAGACTTGCATTATTTTGTCGCCAGAAGACTCTTGCCTCTCCGATTGTGGTTGTGACAGTGTAAACTGTAAAGAATCATTTGATACTTTTTCCTGTATACTGGAATTAATAATCCACCTGAAATAGTTGGACATGTACGCAGTTGACACATTCAGAAAAAAAAAGAATTTGATAAACCCCCCTCTGACCGATGACCGTCGCAGTCTGGTCCCTTTACTCCCACAAACCAACCAAATCCCCCTCTCTATTGGTACTATACTAGCAGTTTTGTACTGTAATTCTGGGATCATAATCGCGAAGTAGTCAGACAATGACGTTATGTGTCTGGCGAGCCCCTTCTGTGGCACTGATCCTTAACAGCTGCTAAGAGATGTAATTTGAAGACAGGGACACAAATGCCAGAGCCCCAACATTGCGCGGCAGTAAACACGTAGGTGGGGGAATAGGCTTTCCAGGAATGGTGACTGAACTTCACTCAAGTCAAAACTACAATATCTCCCTCTATTTGGATTCTCTTCACCTCCTTGGGCAGTAAATATATAGTACTCACGTAACCGAGACAAAAGTGACGGTAAAATGTCATTGAAGCAGTTCTAAGGAGATGATAGAGTCATGTTTTATGAGAAGGAGAAGCCTAGCAGACCATCACTGGATGCACAAGCAGTCTACAAGAAGAGAAGGAAGCAGCAGCTCATGTGCCACTGGATGAAGTACAGAAGTTTTAGTCATTAACGAGAGTATGGGCCAGATTGTCGCCGACTGGGTGTTCGACTGTGAAAACTGAAATAGTCCTGTGCTTTGTATCAAAGAGAAATTGATTTATGACATTCCCCACCAACTAATGCAATACGTAACCATCCTCTAGGACGATGGAACACTACTTTAGTGTTTGGTGTTGATCCGTAGGTCTTTACGGACTATGTTCCCTGCAGGCAAGACTTTTTCTCCTTAATACTGGTGACTGAGATAGGTTTCTCTGGTGCAAGACACAGGCGCGTGCCCTGTTTGGGAGGGGGTCGCGGTGCTCCAAGCACCGCCTGACATCCAGATTTAGGTTCTCCCTACTATACATAAATGGCCTGAGGCGAATGCCCGGATAGTTACTGTGAAAGGGCAAACTCGATTTCCTCAGTATCTGTTCCAGTGCTTCGTCTTTTATGACTTCGGTGTCGATGGAATGCCAACACATTGATAACATGCGTCACACATCCTTCCATTACTGTATTTATTCTCTCCGAGACATACCGATTACTCTGTTCCATTTATGTGCCTTTTGAAGGCCATCACCTTGAAACTATGTCGTTTCTTGTTTCATAGATCATATTCACATTAATATATGATATGGAACGTGTCAACAGAACACAAATAGTGGCTATACGCGTACAAATTTACAAAAAGGCCCTGTAAATGGCAAACATGTACAAGCGTTAGTAAGGTAAAAAAGATTTTGTTTTCCTACATGCGGGTCATTTACAGGTTCTTTCTGTTAAACTGGTTAGTTATGTATATACAGGAATAACTCTGTGTTATAGAAGGAGTTGTTAAGCAGAAACATATATAACCCACATTTGAAAACACATGTGCTATTTGCCAGAATTTTGATTCCAGCGGTACATTGTCAAAGAGTTTTATAGGTACGTATTTCACCCCTTTCTATGCCAGTGTTGGATACATTAAGGGAAATGCAGATTGTTTTTTCATCAAGTACCTGTGAATATCTCTGCTACTCTCAAACTGAGATGGATTGTTGAAAAAAAAAAAAAATTTATAACTTGATAAAAAGTTCTGCCAAACTGTGATTAAAATTCCGAGGTGCTTAACGAGATGCCGACAAGCCGTGCGTGAGTGATTCCCACTCATAATTCTAATTACTCATAATTCTAATTACTTTGTTGTGTGTAATCAATACTTCTAGTGTAAGCGAGTACTTACCGCAGAATATTATCTCATATCAGTGAATGATATACGAAGCTGGTAGTTATTTTTATTGTGAAAGTACCTGAACCGACGGGCCGGAGTGGCCGAGCAGTTCTAGGCGCTACAATCTTGAACCGCGCGACTGCTACGGCCGCAGGCTTAATCTTGCCTCGGACATGAATGTGTGTGATGTCGTTAGGTTAGTTAGGTTTAAGTAGTTCTAAGTTCTAGGGGACTGATGACCTCAGAAGTTAAGTCCCATAGTGCTCAGAGCCATTTGAACATTTTTTTGTACCTGAACCTAAACGTTTTAGCATTCTATTATACGCAGTTTTCATCAATATGCATATCTAAAAACTTAACTTTCTACCCTGTTTTTTTTTTTTCCTTGAATTTCCTGTTGGTGTAGAAGGTTAATAGCAGCACGTCCTCGTGCATTATTACTGAGTTGGAACAATCACGTTCTGTGGACGTAACATCAACAGCATTCTTATGTGCACAGGAGTTGTTCCAAACGTTCAGAGTGAAAAATATATTCAAATCTAGACGGTGTTAAACTGTGTATTTTGGAAGTGTGAAAGAACGAAGGCGATGACTTGATTAATGACGGGGCAGTTTTGGACTGGGGAAAGAAGTAGAGTGAGACCTTTCTGGGGAACCACTCCAGAATTTTGTTCAAGCAGTTATGGGGAAAACACTGCTTGCGCTTAGGCTGGCGTGTCGGACAGAATGTCGTCAGCCGAGAAACTGCAGTTGCTAAACATTATTCCTGATTTGCCACTACCTTCGCTTTAAATTTTACACGTGAAACAATATTACTTATTTTGTAAGCCAGCCTTACACTCATTAACATCCTCACATAGTTTTATGTAGTATATCAATTTTCATTGCCAGTTTTTACAGTCAATAAAAATCTACAAGCTTGGTGTTTTATTCCTACTGCATCGATGCTACAAGTTAATTTGAACAGAAACTTTCAGCGAACTGATGCATTAAAATTGTCCGAGATGTTACGACATGACTAAATTTTATTGTGGCGTTTCTCTTTAAGACGGTATTTAAAGTGACAAATTTCGTGGCTTCTTCGAAAAGAGAGCCTAGTTCGTAACTACTGTAACGCACAGATATTATAGGGAGAAAAAGGATTGGTATGACGACGCTAAAGCGAAACTTACCTGCTTCGAAAAAAGGAAAAGTACGGTCTTTAATGAATTCAGCAGAGAGGCGCCAGTAGACGCGAATCGGCGATGCGGGAAACAGACGTGGACGTGGCTGAGCAGGTATCTCGGCGGAGCGTGAAATTCCCGTTTCGGCTTTCAGGAGACGGAGATTCGAAACCGATACGGTCTCGAGGTTTTGGTACTAAGGTGTTGCACACTCGGAGCTCACACATGTACGAACACATTCGTGACGCGTTTTGCGACGATACAACAGAATAGCTCAGGCCTTTTTTGTCTAGGTGTATAGCGTAAACTTTTAAGTGCTTTAGCTAATTATTGCTAACTATTCGGCTATGAGCTTAGATTATTTTATAACCAATGCACGTGTAACAAAAATGTTCCGTTTTCAGGGCTTGCTATTGTTTGAGGAAACTAAACACGAGTTTAATGCATCATCTGCGAATGGTGTTCGGTCTGTTCAGAAGTTTCGCAAGGATTTCGTCGAGGACATGTGTATTTATGTTTTTGGCCATTTGCCGCTCACCTGGGTGTTACGGAGAAGTTGAGCTGTTTGTTGCCGGAGGCAGCAGACGGGAGCGCGTCGCGCCTTTTTGCGGGCGGCGGCTGCCGGCTGCCGGCGCGGCGTTCCCACGCGCTCCCCAGCGCCAGCGCCGCGTTTTTCCGCAGCCTCAGGCACTCCTTTACGGCAGATCCGTTTCTCGGAACGTGCCATTTCGTTCCGCGTCATATCGGAGAGCTACTGAACGGCTGCCTGCGGAGGTCTGCTGTGGCTAATACTGTGAACGCACGTTCTGGCAATGTTTCGATCGGCTGCAAGTTCATTACTGGCGGAACAGCACCTCTGAATGATTTATCCAACCGCCGGTCTGAAGCAATACGGAGAACCATCGTAAAAATACATCGCCATTTACCGGCTGGGATTTGAGACAAGACTGTTGGACTTACCATGCTTCACGTGTACAAAGTAATGCCAATAATCTGAATAGTAATAGTGGGATGACAGAGATAGAAGTTTGGAGACGGCATTCAGCTGTAGCTGCTCCTCGTATGCTGTTTCCTCATGGTCGGATGAAGACTGCATTATACCACTTTCAGCAACATCGTAACCCGTTCGAGTAGAATCGTAGGTCGTACTAACTTTACGTATTTATGATTGTGTCCCTTTAGGAAACGAGACAAAAAAGCAGTAGATGGGCCTTGTTGTATGGACAGCAAAATAACCGATGATAGCTAAAGCAGAGACCATTTAAATTGCGGACAGTTTATAGCAAGAAGAACATTTATGATAGAGAGGAATTTATTAACATGTAACAAATGTAATTGTTACGCATTTTTCTGAAGCTGTCTTGATTATAGTCTTAACGGAAGCGAAACGTGAACGATAAACAATTCAGAGAAAAAGAGAATAGAAGCTTTTGAAAAGTGCTGCTGCATGAGAATGCTGAAGCTTAAATAGGTAGGCTACATCGAATAACTAATGAGGAGGTACTGAATGAGAAGCAAAACGAAATTTATACCACAACTTGAGTAAAGCAAGGCATCGGTTGATGGAGACATCAGGAGGCATCAAGGAAACGTCAGTTTGGTAACAGGAGGAAGAGAGAGAGAGAGAGAGAGAGAGAGAGAGAGAGAGAGAGAGCATGCATGAGGATAGAGGGAGACTGTAAAGACGAAGCGTGAATACAGTAAATAGGTTGAAGTGGATGTACAATTGCAGAAGTTATGCACAGAGGAAGAGACTTCCATAAAGTAGACTAGCATGGAGTGTTGCACAAAATGACGTATTCCCTGCCTAGGGTTTCATCATCGAATGCTGAAGACATCATCAGAGAGGCTTTAACCACTCAGACCATTTATGCACTTACTGTACTAGCAAGCTTGACAGGTTGAGGAATCCCATTTTCAGTCTGCGTTTGGGACAGAATCGTAACTTTTGAACTTCTGCCGGGAGTGTGTAACTTATTTTGCCACACTCGTAAAACATAGTACTGTATTAAAATTTTCGCATTTGCCTCGGTTCCAAGCGTCCTGCGTACTTTCGTCTCATCGCCTTTCTTTAACCAATACACATTACATTTGGGAGTGATCGGTTTCAGTGAAACTTCTGGCCAAGCTTACTGAGAGGATCATGAAGTGATCAAGGGCAAAGTCTCATCATGCAAATCGTGACCCATAAGTTTAGCCTCGGCCCTGAGATTCTTCGTGCGGCACACTGTTGCTAAGCTTATAACAATCATAAGTACAAGGCATTGGACTTCACACTTAAGCATAAGCACGAGCCACTGTACTTCACACTTTTTTCGTATTTAAAGCAGTTCCTGTCTGACAGCGAGCTGGCTGTGCTGCTACCGACGACAACACACCGATGGCAGCTGCACCCGCTTTACCGCTGCGGCCACTACCTCGGCGCAAAGCGTCGTGCCTGTCAGCATTCGAGTGGTAAATTCATCCGGAAGCGATAACTGCACATTTTACATGCTTAGAGACGCTATAGAGATCTACACGGCAACTAAATGTCAAAGTTCTTAAGCGATTTTTTAGAAAGACTTCAAAAGGCGATACCTATTGCCGTGGAGAACGGAGCGCCGCGCGGAGTGGCCGCGCGGTTTGAGGCGTCATGCCATGGAATGCGCGGACCCTCCCACCGGAGGCCGGAGGTTCGAGTCCTCCATCGAGCATGGGTGTGTGTGTTGTTCTTAGCATAAGTTTAAGTTAGTTTAAGTAGTGTGTAAGTCTAGGGACCGATGAAAAAATGGCTCTGAGCACTATGGGACTTAACTTCTTTCTTCATCAGTCCCCTAGAACTTAGAACTACTTAAACCTAACTAACCTAAGGACATCATACACATCCAGGATTCGAACCTGCGACCGTAGCGGTTGCGCGGTTCCAGACTGTAGCGCCTAGAATCGCATGGCCACTGCGGCCGGCTTGGGACCGATGACCCAAGCATTTTGGTCCCTTAGGAATTCACACACATTTGAACATTTTGAGAACGGAGCTCTATAGTGGCTGTCTGCAGAGAGCACTTGTCGCAACCTCTGGTCATAAACATCAGATTTACCGGGTGACTTATTGAACTATATGATAAAAACGTAATTTAGTTGGAAACTAGAGCATGTCCCCACTTTATTCAACAAATGTCACTACAGATATTTGGAGTTAGGAAATGACGTATTCGATATGCCAGTCATCATTCATGATGATGTGGCGCAGACGAATATTGAAGTTCTGCATGACCCGCTGAAGCGTCGGAACATCGATGCTGTCGATGACCTCTTCAGTAGCTGTTTTCCACTCGGCAATGGTTTTGGGGTTATTGCTGTACACCTTTTCTTTAATATAGCCCCGCAAAAAGGAGTCGCATGTGTTCAGATCCGGAGAATATGGCGCTCAATCGAGGCCCATGCCAGTGGCCTCTGGGTACCGCACACCCAGAATGCGGTCCCCAAAGTTCTCCTCCAGGATATCAAACACCTGCTTCGATGGGGTCGACTCCGTCTTGCACGTACCACATCTTCTCGAAATCGATAGTCACCGGGCCATCAAGGAATACCGCACCGGTTATTCCGTGACTGGACATTGCACACCACACAATGACCCGTTGAGGGTGAAGAGACTTCTCGATCGCGAAATGCGGTTTCTCAGTCCCCCAAGTGCGCTAGTTTGGCTTACTGGCGAAGCCACCCAAATGAAACTGGCCTTCGTCGCTAATCCAAACCATACTAATTCGCATAGTGCCCCGAGGCCAACCTTGCAGTTTGAACGTCCTAACGCAAACAGTTCAGAAGTTGTGACGATCCATTTCATATGGTTCAATAATCGTCGTCCTGTAAATCAGAGAGTAGAGAGGGACCAGGAAGAGTCCGCGGCAGGGCCCGGCACACGCCGTCGCTGCCCAGTGATTCCGACACAGGCGGCTGCACCGCGGGTCTCATATTCGGGACGGGACGGGGAGGCTGGCGAGCCGGCAGGTTTCGGTTTCCGCGCTCCTTTTGTTGCTCTCCTCTGCTCCGGGCTCAGACAGCCGCCTGCGCCGGTATTGATGACTCAGCCGAGCCGCGGCAGACTTCTGCCGGCGCGCAGGCACTTCTGCTGTCTCCCGTGCAACGTACACGCTGCACACAATAATTCTGTTAATTTATGTCATTTTTAACGAAACCGTAGAAGCAGATGTGGATATGAAGTTTATGCGTAAAAGGCAATCATCAAATCGCCGTATTTAGAATTTTTGTTAACCTATATGAATTTCGTTGCAACAGCTCCGTCTTTAAGGATTACAAGTTTCAGTCGAGGCTCTTCGACTTTGCCTGGTGAAGCAGTCACTCCTTCACTTTGTGATAGTCTGTTTCTTTCTTAGTCTGCTGTTCTTGTGTCTTCAGTCCGAAGACTGGTTTGATGCAACTCTGCATGCTCCTCTATCCTGTGCGAGCCCTTCGTCTCCAAGTAACAACCAACTTCCTTTTGAATCTGCTTACTCTATTTGCCTCTTGGTCTTCCTCTACCGTTTTTACTTCCCACACTTACCTCCAACACTAAATTTGTGATCCCTTGATGTCTCAGAATGTTTTCTATCAACCAATCCTTCTTCTAGCCAAGTTGTGCCACAAATTTCTTTTCTCCCCAATTCTATTCATTACCCCTCATTAGTTACGTGATCTACCCATCTAATCTTTATTATTCTGCAGATAAATACATTCAGCAGACTTTGTAACACTTCGATGTTAACAAATTTCTCTTCTACAGAAATATTTATCTTTCTGTTGCCAATCTACATTCTATATCCTCTCTACTTTAGCCATCATCGTTATTTTGCTGCCAAAATAGCAAAATTCATATATTACTTTAGGTGTCTTATTCCCTTAGCATCTCCTGATTTAATTCGACTACATTCAGCTATCCTTGTTTTGCTTTTGTTGATGTTCATCTCACATCCCCATCTCAAAACTCTGTACATCCATTCAGCTGCTCTTCCTAGTACTTTCCCTTCTCGACTATTGTTTCCCTTTCATGCACCTCGATTCTTCTGCCGTCCTCGGTCTGATGATGATGTTATTCGATTTCTGTGGATCCCTCGGGCTTCTATGCAAGTTGTGAATAGCCTTTCGCTTCTTGTGTTTTACCGTTGCTACCTTCCGAATTTCAAAGAGAGTATTCTAGACAGTGTTGTCAATATCTTTCTCTGAGTCTACCAAATGCTGTAAAAGTAGCTTGCTCTTAGTCTATGTATGATACAGTTAAAATAATGTGGAAGAACATCACCGTAGACACCGCGAAGCCGGTTTACGCGAGGTTGCGATGTCACTGCTTCACCACGCCGTTATGAAAAACATTGATTAAATTTTCAAACTCAGAAGATGAGCTGCCGCTCCAAAATAAACTATTTTGTTTTTGTTGTTGTGCCCTTCACTCCGTACACTGCTTTTATGCGGCTCTGAATGGTAGTACACCCCATGCAAGCGTTTTCATCTCTGCCTAACTATGCCATCCCCTTCCATTTGAGTTCATACAGAGTGTTAGCAACAACTGTCCTTCCCACGCTCCATTAGCAAGAGGAACTTAGAAGAGGGATCAGATACTGGTATCACAAGTACCCTCCGCCACGCACCGTTAGGTAGTTTGCGGAGCGAGATGTAAGATGTAAATTAACCTGCTTACTGTTCTCCACCCTTGATCGTCCTGTGCAATTTTTACCCTTTCCACTTTGCTTCATGTTGACGACCCTTCGCTGCCTCTGGATGTATCCCATCAACCGATCCCTTCTTGTAGTCAAGTTGTGCCATAAACCACTTTTCTCTCCCCAATTCGAGGCGGTACATTTTTTAAGGCTCAGAGGTAAGGGCCACTGTTTTTATTTCTTGCCCCTAAATTTTAATTTATTTTTCCAGTTTTTCTTTGATTTCCCTTACCGATGGTCGGTGTAAAGACTGAAAAACATTGGGGATAGGGCTCAAACATGACTGACTCTATACTCAACAACTGATTTCCTGTAGTTTCAAAAAATTCTATTCCTTCAAAGTTTTCTAATTTGACATTCTTTTCTCAAATTTAAAGTTTGTTTATGCAGTCCTTAACTTTGCCTCCTGTGTAAAGAAAAGCGATGACAAGACACATTCTTTGCTCAGCCGAGCTAACTGAGGCAATAGTCAAATATTGCACAAGAGGGAAGCGACGGATTAACAGTTCAGCAGCCTGGAGATTGAGTCACCTCTGACCTTAGCAGTAAGGCCTGACGAAAGCGTTTACATTTTCTTGTTGTGGTTAATTTCCAGTTTAAATAGTTTTCAGCAAGCAGCGACAACTGAAAGTATTTCAAAATCAATTTGACAAACATCTAAATATCCTGATATTCATATTGTTGGAGAATGTCATGAAATATTTATGCTTTTCTTTACACTGGTTGGCAGCCATCATTTTACTTTGATTCGCAAATATCATTTCCTTGTTTCAGCTTGCTGTATCTTTCTATAGCTGTCATTCGAAATTTCAGCAAGTTACTCCACAAAGGGGGAAAAAAAACTACGTTGTCAGTCTGGTGAAAGGCTGGAATACAGTCGAGATTGCTGCGATATTCTGCCTTCGTCAAGCATTAAATTTAATGGAGTCCTATGTTGTGGATAGCTGTTGCACAAGATAAACGAAACCACATTTCTAAATGGTAATCGAGTGGATGCTAAGACAAACTGGGCAAGTAAATTTTATCGTCGTCAGATGGGTGCTCGATCAATCGTATTCGTCACGCATCCATCTGGATAAAGCATGTTGCGCTCCAGATCTGTCGCCAGCGTTTCATTCTGCGATCTGACGCTAGACATCTAACGTGCTGTTGAAAGCATGACGGAACCAGTCGCTGGCGAGTAGCTAGGGCCGCGTTGTACAGTCGTCAAGCTGACAAATCCAATTCTACTCAATGCTTCCAGGTTTCACTGCACTTGTCTGGCAAACACGGAGGGAAACATCGAGAGTACCGTGCATTTTTACTGCCACTAATATCCTCAGGTGACAAAGCAATGCCAATTTTATTTAAGGGTAAACATATATGTCGGAAAAAAAGACATTTCAGTCCAACGTTCCATATTCTCCGAAGATTGTTCGTTGCCATAGGAGACTAGATTCTCCGGTTCTTTCCACTCCAAAAACACTAAATTCCAACAGGTTACACAGAATCCTAGGTTCACAGTTTATTTCAGTGTTGTAGTGGTCTACAGTTTGAAGAATAGCTTGACGCAGTTCTCCTCACTAGTCTTCTTTGCAAGCCTCATCACCTCCGAGTAACTACTGCACCCTACATTCATTTGAACCTGGTTACTGTAAACATCCAACGGTCTCCCTATACAATACCAAACTGACTCTTCTTTGCCGCCCCATGATACGTCCTATCAATCGATGCCTTCTTTCGCACGAGTTATGCCGCAAATTTCTTTCTTGTCCAGTTTGATTCAGTATATCCTCATTAGTTGTCCCACATTTTCTTCTGTTGTCTGAACTGCTTATTGTCTACGTTTTACGTCCGTATAAGGCGACACTCCACACAAATAATGTATCTTCAGAAACCTCTCCTTCAGTTATATTTTATGGTAACAGATTTCCCATTTTCAGAAAATTTATTCTTGCCGTTACCAGACTACATTTTCAATCTTCTCTACTTCGACCATCGTCAGTTATTTCGCTGCCAAAATAACAAAAGCCTTCTACTGCTTTTTGCACTCCATTTCCTAATCTAACTTCCGCAGAATTGCCTGATTCAGTTAGACTATATTTCATTATCTTTGTTTTAGTTTGTTGACACTCATCTTATACCTCATGTTCTTCGTTCAAGTACTGTTGCAAGCCCATTGCTGCCTCTTACACAATTATAATGACATCGGCAAACCGCAATGTTTTTGTTTCGTTACAACACAAAAATATCATTCACCTCTTCTTCCATCAGTTTCCAGATCTCAGGCGAGTAACATGGCGCTATGGTTAGGACACTGTAATCGCTTTCGGTTCTAGTTTTCATAATATCGTCCACATATCCAATTTCCGCGACTGTTCGTTTTAAAAAAGCACGGGCAATTTCTTTCCCTAGCCTTTTCGTATCAAGGTTCAGGTCAGTCCGTAATAACATCGTCGTCGGCTGGACGTTAAAACATATGTTCATAGTGCTGGGCCGGCCGGAGTGGCCGAGCGGTTCTAGGCGCTACAGTCTGGAACCGCGCGACCGCTACGGAAGCAGGATCGAATCCTGCCTCGGGCATGGATGTGTGTGATGTCCTTAGGTTAGTTAGGTTTAAGTAGTTCTAAGTTCTAGAGGACTGATGACCTCAGAAGTTAAGTCCCGTAGTGCTCAGAGCCACTTGAACCATAATGCTGGTTCTATTTCCATGCAGTTTGCTGATTTATCAGATAAAAAGGCTCTCAGAGTTTGCATATACAACTGATTCGCTACTTATGATAACAGCATTTGACACTAACACGCTGCTCCTAGCCAAGTATTCCATATCTGATAATGGTGCATTATGAATTGAAATCTGTTGTAAAACATCTCTAATCGAGACAGTTCTTCTCTTTGTTTTACTAAAAGCCCAAATATGTGCATTTGTTATCCGTTATGTTTCTGCTTGTAAAAGCCGGACGAGTGCTGAGCAGTCTGAAAGGGCAAAAAGTCGCCTCAGCATTGTATCGAGTTTGTAGCACGATACTGCTTTCATTTTCTGTATATTTGGTTCAAATGGCTATGAGCACCATGGGACTTAACATCTGAGGTCATCAGTCCCCTAGAAATTAGAACTACTTAAACCTAATTAACCTAAGGACCTCACACACATCCATGCCCGAGGCACGTTTCGAACCTGTGACTGTAGCGGTCGCGCGATTCCAGTCTGAAGGGCCTAGAACCGCTCGGTCACAACGGCCGGCCTGTACATTTGGAATAGAAACACAAAATATAGATAGAAAATCTTGTAATACTGGAGGACAAAGCTGTCTGCTTGTCTACGATTTTTATATGGATAGTCTGTTGTCAAAGAATGTTTCGGGAAGATCTCTTATTCAGAAGCCAGACTACTTGAATAGTACAGGTAGGTTTACGATTAGCAATCTCTTTGAATTTGCATTTCCATAGATGTGAAGAACTGACTAACTTCGTCGAAAAGTGAAATGGCAACATTCATGGATGATAGAATGCAAAGTTAAAGTTATTATTTTAATTTGTAGCGTAAACATTCTTCGATAGGTTCGATGCTTCTTGAAAAATTCACAAACAGCGCAATAGTTGTTAATATAAATGTAATTTTATGAGAAGATATAAAGTAATTTCTAATTTACAATGTTTTCGCTAAAGGTATTCTGGTGTGAGTCGGATCTTTCGGTTAGAGTAAAAGCTTCAAAGGCAGAGCAAAGTTATCAGCATTTGCAGTGCATCACGTAGTGGCGCCAGTCAGTGTATGTGCTACACATTCACTCATCCCCGAAGAAAGAAACAAACATAGTTTCTCACAGGAGATTCATGGCTACCATTATTTGAGGACATCACATCGTTTTGAATTTTTCCTGAGTATAGATGTTTTGATATTTAATGTCCATGATTTTTTCTCCACATTATACAACTTCCTGCATCCCCATATTTCCAGATTCTAGTGTTGGTCGTACTAGGTTCTTTTATGCTGTTTCCTTTGCAGATGCGCGGAACTCTCCCAGAATGCTTCCAACAACTGGAAGTCGGCTTCCCCACTATTGTTGTTATGTCTACCTTCCGCTTCACATCGCTTCTTGGTATATCCTACCAAAATATTTACGCTATGTGACATCTTCCAAATCTTCAATATTCATCTTAAAAAATCACATACGATAGGGTCCTATATCTTTATTACGATCATTATCTTGCAACTATAAACATACTATCAACCAACCTGTGCTTCACAGAGGTATTATTAAACCTGCAGGTGGATGACTTGTCTGGTACAGTGGCAATAAATATACATATAAAGCAGCATGAATATATGTCGGGAATGTCCCCTCAAACCACTGCATCGATTTCAGCCAAATTTGGCAGACAAACAGCAAACTTCATGACTATCAGTGTTGTGGGGTTTATAACCCCTATCTACAGTGGGATCGGAGATGGGAAAATTTTTTTTTTTTCCTCAGTCCCTGCTGTACGGGCTACCCTGTATAACACGTATAGGTCTGCTTCATTTGCTACTATGGAGAGCATCAGGGGCAAGATATGGTTTTCTAGCTCCCAATGTGTAGGCTGCCCTACATGGCAGGTGTGCTGTGGCAATAGAATTGGGCTACTTTATCCACCTATTTTTTAGGGAATGCTCAAAGAATGTGATGGATAGAGCAAAAGATTTGTGGAGAGAATGGCCAGGAGGAAATGGGTAAGGAGAGAGGGGGAGAGGGAGAGAATGGCTAGATAGAGGTTACAGACAGCTGGCCAGCTCACAGCTCCCATCGTTGACATGAGATGTCGGTGCAAACCCCATTCTAATAAAAAACAGAAAACAATGCATATATTACACACTAATCATTTATACAATCATAAATTATACACAGAAACCTTCCTTGTGAGTCAGGGTATCTAGTAGCGAAAACCGAATCAAAACTCTAAAGTAATGCCTGAGGTGAACTTCCACAAACAGGTAGAGAAATAGACCAGGAGACTTTATGATATACGTAGAAAGGGAAACAGCGCTGGTATACATTACACAACTCGGATACTGTTACCAATTTTTTCTGCATTTCTCAACTACGACACTTTACACCAGCCAATGGCATTGTCAGCGAAGAAACTACAAGTTTTGCTGAGCGTATGTGATGAATGTTAAAGCTACCAGAATTGTTTATCCTCTTAACACGGGCAGTAATGACGTCGCTGTACGAAGATAACTTGCCGCGTCCTCAGTAAAAAATCTGTTGCGGATAATTTGAATGACAATCTGGGCCTAGAGACGTGCCGGGAACGGTGTCAGCGGCGACGCGGCCGCCGCCCCGGTTGACGGGTGGAGAAAAACGCAGGGGGGACCGGGACGCCGGCGATCGCTATCGGCGGAATTAGTCTGTTTTTGCGGCGGCGCCGACCAATTAAGATTTCATCGCTGGCCGACGCGGCCGGGAATTGGCCGCGCTCCGCTGCAGGCACGAGGCGTCGCAGGCTGTATGAATCGTAGCGTCGCGAAGAGCGCGTGGCTGCAGAGCAGTGGCCGACAGCAGAGGAGGGAGAGGAGAGAAACGAGCCGAGCATCAGTGCCGGGGGCCGGGGGGAGCCCGCAGCCGCCGCCGCTGCCGGATGTGGAGGCGCGCCTCCGCAATTCGTTTAGCGCCCCGCTCCGTCTGCGGCTGGATGCTCAGCTCGCAGTCGGCGCTGCGTTCATAACCCGCACGTCGGCACTCTGCGCTGATCAGCCTTTCTGGGGTGCCAGTCATTCATCCACTCACGTCTATGAACAGGATGACTATTACTGAACTATATGAAATAAAATCGTGATAACATCGGAACGGTTTGTTTTAGGATGTTGAAACTGCACGGTTGGCCGCGGGGCGAGATTTGTTTTAGTATGGTTCAGTTTAGCAACGAAGCCCTCTTTCATTTGGATGGGTTCGTCAGTAAGCAAAGTTGGACCATTTGGGGGACCGAGAACCCACATTTCGCGATCGAGAAGTCGCTTCACCCTCGACTGGTGACTGTGTGGTGTGCAACGTCCAGTCACGGAATAATCGGTGCGATATTCCTTGACGAAACGGTGACTACCGAACGATACGTGAAGGCTTTGGAAGATAATTTCATCCCCATTATCCAAAATGTGGTTCATGCAAGACGGAACTCAACCCCATCGAAACAGGGAAGTGTTTGATGTCCCAGAGGAGCAATCTGGGACCCGCATTCTGGCTCTGGGATGCCAAGAGGCCACTGGCATGGGCCTCGATTGGCCGACATATTCTCCGGATCTGAACACATGCGATTCCTTTTTGTGGAACTATATTAAAGATAAGATGTGCAGCAGCAACCCCAGAAGCGTTGCTGAGCTGAAAACAGCCATCCAGGAGGTCCTCGACAGCTTCATTGTTTCGACACTACAGACGGTGATGCAGAATTTCGCTATTCGTATGCGCCACAGCGTCGTCAATGATAGCAGGCTACCGAAAATATCATAACCTACATCCGAATATGTGTAGCGACGTTTACATGTCGAGTAAAGTGTGTGCACGCCGCACTTTACAGCTAATTTAGGTTTTCGTTATATAGTTTGATTGTCACCCTGTATGTAATTTATCTCTTTATTAATTCGTGGCCTCTGTCTACTCAGTTTTTAACCTTTTTAGTTGCAACAATATGAAAACAAATGCAGTCTTCAAATTTTTCAGGACAGTAACCTTTTTATTATCATAGCATGCAACGAATGCAGGAATAATTTAGCAAAAAGTGGACAACTAATTTCTTTAAAGAAGTGGCTTCATTTTGCAACCACGGGGACATACAGTTTTCAGCCACCTGTCGTTTCATGTGACATCTAATAGCAAATTTGCGTTTTGCCTAGACACAGTCCCACATCTCGAACCTTCTACTACCTGATAACGTATAAAACAAATTAAGGTCCTAAATAACAAGCAAACACGGGCCTAAAATTAAAAAAAAAAAATGTATCGAAACTGCGTGAGTCCTTTCATTTCGAAACCTCTCATAAAAGCTGTTTCACAAACTGAAATTCACTTTACAGTGACCTTACAGATACTTACCTTCAACGTCAATGGTCTCCTTAGCATGGCCACTATAAAAAAAATAGTCGCATGTCAGAATCTCCTACAATCACGTAACACAATCTCCATGCCGATCGATTGATTGAATGCTGTAAGTGAATGCTACAATGCATTACATCAGTAGAAGCACTCCACTGTACCACTACATACCTCTGTCTTGCAAGCAGCATCGGTGATTTGAAGCTAAATGCATTGGTACTTGAAAAAAATTAATAAAATAGTGGTTTCAGACAGAATGCATTGGTAAATAGAAGGTTAAGCGAAATACTCCGTCATACATTATATTTACACATACATTATATTATAGCTTGTTTACAATGAATTTTCGATACACACTCTCCTTGTTAATTATACAGGGTGCTCAACAAAAAGTGTCACATATTCCTACAACAGGTTGTACAGGTAAAAACTATAACCGATACCTTCTAAGATATGGGCCCATCTGTCCTATCCCTCTCATGTCTTTGCAGGAAGTGCAGTACAGGCAGTGCTAATTGTTGTTAGCAGTCATCCTGACACATCCTTTAGTCGTCCTGCGCTGTCAGCCACAACTCTTTCAAATACCTCTCGTGCCATTTGGACTGCATTGTTCACAGCTCCTGTAACGGCTGCAGGTTGTGGATGGATTGAGCATACATCTATGTCTTTAAATGTCCCCATAGCCAGAACGCCAACGGATTCAAATACAGTGAATTGGGGAGGACATGCTACCGCAATTCCTAGACCAGGCCATCACCCATGAAATGTTGCAATAAGATACTGTCTCGCGGTTTGCAGAAAGTGAGGTGGATCCGCGTCTTGCATTATTCACAGTTGTCTGTTTGCTAAAGTGAATGATCCTATGAGTCTGTCGCCGAGATTTCTACATCTACATCTACGTCCATACTCCGCAAGCCACCTGACGGTGTGTGGCGGAGGGTACCCTGAGTACCTCTATCGGTTCTCCCTTCTATTCCAGTCTCGTATTGTACGTGGAAAGAAGGATTGTCGGCATGCTTCTGTGTGGGCTCTAATCTCTCTGATTTTATCCTCATGGTCTCTTCGCGAGATATACGTAGGAGGGAGCAATATACTGCTTGACTCTTCGGTGAAGGTATGTTCTCGAAACTTTAACAAAAGCCCGTACCGAGCTACTGAGCGTCTCTCCTGCAGAGTCTTCCACTGCGTATACATTGATATTGAAGCGATATTAATTCCTCACTCCATGATTCAAATGTTTAATGTGTGTGGAATCTTATGGGACTTAACTGCAAAGGTCATCAGTCCCTAAGGTTACACACTACTTTACCTAAATTATGATTTGTGTATGACCGCACGTGCATATTTTGTTAATTTACTATGTCATCTCCTGTGCGTCCTTTCTCATCCTTCTCAAGTCATACGACCCACATCTCAACAGATAGCTCCTATGGGAATATGTGGCATTTTTTTGAAACACCATGTATACTATCCATCGAAATAATACAAAAAGCTGTTATTTTTATTTTTTAAATAAGTGAAAGTAACAGTCTCTTGCTAGGTTTCAGTAATTGATATTGATTTAGTAATTGATATTCGTGTAACTATCGGTGTTACTTTCTTGGCATCCATCATTGGAGAAAAATAAACATGTATGAGTAAATTATTACTGGCCCGTCTTTCTGTTGCGGCTTGTGCTGACTCGTGGGCTTCTATCTTGCAGCTACTGTGAGTCGGTCTGTGTCCACCTCGCAGTTTACAGATGAAGGTCCGTTTCCAACCTGTGATATGGGTATAGAATGTTTGTGTTGTGATTTCCCAACATAACTCTGGAGCGCCTGTTCGTTGTGGTCTTCAGTCCGAAGACAGGTATGATGGATCTCTCCACGCTAGCCTATGCTGTCCAAGGCCTCGTCATCTCTGCATAGCTAATAGAGATTATGGCGACAGGGTACGTTTTCGTAAAAGTGCGCTCGTTGGACTACGATACCTGACAACACACCCGTAAACTCTTTTGTCACTGTCATAGTTTGAAAATGTTTCCGTTAATATTGGCTCACTTGTTGTGCGTGACTACTTTTGGAAGCGTGACATCTACATCTACATGACTACTCTGCAATTCACATTTAAGTGCTTGGCAGAGGGTTCATCGAACCACAATCATTCTATCTCTCTACCATTCCACTCCCTAACAGCGCGCGGGAAAAACGAACACCTAAACCTTTCTGTTCGAGCTCTGATTTCTCGTATTTTATTTTGATGATCATTCCTACCTATGTAGGTTGGGCTCAACAAAATATTTTCGCTTTCGGAAGAGAAAGTTGGTGACTGAAATTTCGTAAAAAGATCTCGCCGCGACGAAAAACGTCTTTGCTGTAATGACTTCCATTCCAATTCGCGTATCGTATCTGCCACACTCTCTCCCCTATTACGTGATAATACAAAACGAGCTGCCATATGACACGTGGGGCAAGACTGACGTAAGAAGAAGGCTAGCCCAAGTGACTAGAGCATTCCTCGCCGGGAGAAGTCTATTAGTACCTATCTTTGGCCTTTGAGAAAAAAGTCGTGCCGAGCCGCAGCAGATCAGTAGGTAGACAGATGAGAAGTTGCACCACGTACTCGAATTCGGGCTCTATTTACGTGGCGACAGTCAAAGACGAGAGGAGGTTAATGAGAGCGGTGCCGCATTCACGTTGAAGCGTGGGCGCTCAGAAGGCGCGGTACGGGGCAGCGAGTGCCGTGCAGACGTCGTTACAGACACGGCGTGGCGTCGCGTCTGTCTGGCTGGCGCGCCTCCCTGCGGCTGCGCCGGTTCGAGCCCCTGCATCGCGCAGCGCGGATTAATAGCGTCGTAAATACAACGGGGAGAAGCCGGCCGGCAGACAGACGTCAGCGCCGAGCCTGCAGCGGAATTTTATCTGCGCGCAAGGCCACAGACGGCGTGTTTATTCATATTAAAGCGCCATAAGAAAATAAATAACGGACGACTGAAACGGTAGGTACTGGTGAATATTCTGTTGAAGGAACTGGAATGCACCGTGGAGGTGTGCTCGTACAGAACGCCGTTCAGTGACCAGTAACGATCAGACGTTCCAGTAGTGAATACACTTTACACGACGATCATTTATCGTACTGACACAATCGATTATAAATCAAAGCCTAGGTAAAATTATTTTGCAAGGGTCCGTAGGTCGTGTTATATTGTGTAAGACCGATTATCTGAAAGTTTTGTGTTCAGTCCCCGTGCAGCTTTGCTACTTCCTTTCCTATACTTAAATGCTGAGGAAAAATACATGGAGCGAAAGGCTATTTACAACTTGTATAGAAATCAGACGGCAGTTATGCAGAGTCGAGGGACATGAAATGGAGGCAGTGGTTGAGAAGGGTTTGAGACTGGGTTTCGCCGATGTCATTCAGTCCGTACGTTGAGCAGACAGTAAAAGAAACCAAAGAGAAAATGGGGGTAGGAATTAAATGTCAGGGAGAAGAAATAAAAGCTTTGAGGTTTGCCGACGACACTCTAATTCTATCAGAGACAGCAAAGATTTGAAAGAGTGTTTGAACGGGATTAACTGTCCCTTGAAAGGAGGATATAAGACGAACATAAACAAAAACGAAACAAGACTAATGGGTTTCTTCTTCGAATCTTAGTGTGGGAATGCAGGTTTCTCCTTTTCACGGTTTCATTAAATCGCTTCAGGCGAATGCCAGGCCTTTCCTGTGTAAAGGCCACAACTGTTCCTCCGCCATGCTTCTGTAACCCATCTACCACTCCGTCCGTAACGACCCCGATGTCCAGGGATGTTTGTATCTGCACTACCTTCATTTCTTCCGTTTCCCATTGTTAGTAACAGAGTAAACTACTTCAAAATGGACGATAGTCATGTTCCACAGTTAACAAACTGTCATCAACAAGCCATGTACGACTGTGAGGTAGTTTGATGTCAGCTGCGTCAGTGAGAAGCGCCACAGGCAGAGTATAAGCAGGTCAGCGCACTTGAGCATCGTGCAACTGTTGGCAACGTGATGATGGCGAAGGGCGAAGTCTTCGAGCGGGTCCATTTTTTTTAAGGTTATGTTAGAGACGTTGAAGAAGTCAGAGAGGTATATGTAACTTAACGTTAAGTACAGTACAGTGAAAAGACTTAGCATTATTCTATAAGAGTTCGGATTATAATTATAAACTAACCTAACACATTAAATTTAAGAGTTCTCTTTAGTGGATTAGAAGGAGCAGCTACCCATCAGTGACCTCTTTAATTCAGTCTCCATCACATTATTCACATAATTTTTAATGTGTTCTGGTAGGTTGTTGCATGGATGTGTACCCATGTATCGTATTCCACTCTGTAATAATGTCAGCCTCTTAGTGGATCTTGTTCTTGATCCTAGTGTTGTATTCATGATTTTCGCGATTTTTTGAGAAAAGAGAAATATTGCTAATGACAAACGAAATTAATATAGGGAGCCAGTTATCAAAATATGCATTGATCTCTGCGAGATGTTCTAGAATTAACACCAGATATAATTCTTTAACACGCTTCTATATTCTGAAAATACTGCCGTTATACGTGATGTATTTTTAAAACATACTTTTGTAGTGGTCTCCCATGGATGGTTTACAATGCCGGAGAAATCTGTGAACATATTCTGGAGCAACTCTAGCTCAAAGACGCTCGGTAACTGTAACACTGACCTACTATGTCACACTTCACCCAAAAACACAGACTTCCGTCCGTTACTTTTGTGGATTTCCGTTAAGTTTTCTCCTCACTACATGGAGCTGCACTGAATTTCGCAGATGTTCGATCACTGCGTCACACCTCAAGACAACGAATGTTTTACCTTCGTCAGAACAAAATTGTAGAGAGAAACGAAACCCGAAGAGAAGAGTTCAGTTAGATCACTTTAGTAACCCACACTACAATTTCAGCTTTCTGCTTCATTATTTCAATGAATTACTGTCGCTTCAGAAAAGAGCGCAGATACAGGGTTCTTACATTAAGCGTACTCAGTGTTAAAGACTTTCCCTGTTTTACTGCATTTTTGTCAGGCACGAAACGTCTCAACTTTCCCTATACGTGCACTGAAGAAGCCATGCCGTCTGCGCACAGTGAGTAGAGCTGTAAAATTTAGACAGAATGTAAGTTTTACTTCGGAGCCAAATCGTGGTCGTGTCGGAGGTGCCGGTGTTTTTTAAATCCTCTTTATTGCGGCAGTAACGCGCCCAGCTGTCGGCAGGGAGGCGGCGATTAGCAGACGCCGGAACGAAATACGTTCCATTAACATCTCACCACCGGCCGTGATGGAGCTGCGTCCCGCAGGCCGCGTGCTGAACTAACTTACCGCCTACACCATACCCACTTCAGGTCTTTGTTGCAGCCACCAAATTCTACATTGACCTACAGTTCGCCTTTGATGCGCTTAAAAGCAGATGTGAGTCTTTTGATGCAGTACGAACAAAGAACTGTTCCAGAGAGAAGGAAAGTTATGACGTAATGCAACTAATACAATCTTTATCAGAACTTTGCCTTGAAAATACTGCAAAGACGAAACTGATATACTATAATTGTTTTCGTTAATATTAGTACTTCAAAAAATCGTCTGGAAATTCTCTATCGTGCTAGACATTAATACCTGTATTTATACAAATCACTATTAACGCTGTCTCGCATAAGGCAGAATCTGTCTCTCATGAGGCAGCTTTTCGTTGCCAACTTTTCTCTGTGTATTTAGACAGTGGTACATTATTCAAAAATTAATCATAATTCTTAATAATTTAACGTCATATTACTTTGAAAAAAGAATAAAAACAAAACTTAAGAACTTTCGAGACAAGTAATGAAGATCCGAACAACAGTGCGGAAAAGTCTCGGATAAAGATTTATATTAGAAGTGAAAATACAGATTAATATCTGCCACTGAAATGGAAGAATGCAAAGCGAAACAGAAAATAATGGGAAGACTGGGAATAGAGAAGAAAAACTAGAACAGTCCCAAGTACAGGAAAAAGCGGCAGAGACGATCAAAGTAAAAGCAAAATGAGTCTTTCCTGTAATTGGCAACTTGTGTGGAGTATAAAGAGAGATATACAATAAATATAATACTGCAAAAATACAATTTGAGATGTTTAAGACCAGTGCGTTTGTGTGGTATGTTCACCGAACTTTTTCAGATTTTGATACTTTGCCATTCGGCCGACAAGCACACTGTACGCTAAGGGATGTTGTCGGACGATCTCACAGCCGTTGAGTCATATGAGGCACTTTTTCTTTATTTTATTGGTTCCCATATTTCGTCATTCATTCGTAAAAAAACGTAAGGGAACGACTGTTGTTTTTGGATGCAATGAAAGTATTTACACTTCATATTGAGGTATGGAGTTTTCCGAGACTGATTTTTCATTTGATTGCATTTTCATATGCCACTGTTCTTCATTTCATTCCCTTGTTGGTATGATTATGTTGATAATTCAAACTTATGAAGCACAAAGGAAGATAGATTTTAAAAGTGTAGTGCTATCGAGCAGTCCCTTTTATCGGAAAATCACATTAGCTTGTGGGATAGAGAGAATAACACTCGATATATACAGGGGTTCCTTCTAAAAGAAAAGCTATATTCCTATTCAAATGCAGAGATTAATGAGTTGACTGTAAATTCTTGCATTCCTTTTTATGTTAGCTAAGGTAAATTCGATAGTAATTCGCAGTAATCTCTAGTCCTTAGTCTTCCCCTCGTTCTGAAATTAAAGCCAGAACGAACGGACGTCGTTTTCAGTCTGCAGTCAAATCCTTCAATGGCTCTGAGCACTATGGGACTTAACATCTATGGTCATCAGTCTGCAGTCAGCATTGAAAGATAATGACTGCTTTCGGGGGGGGGGGGGGGAATACCTGGAGACACTGATTTTTTTTAGGTAGGTTTATTTACGAATGGAGATACATATCTCTCGATTAGTAAAGAGAAATGAAGAAATGTACCTGGGGTCTGTATCGTAAGTAACATCTCAATAATAGACATTATGGCCACACTGAAGTATGTTTAGTAAATTGAATACATCTTTGACACATGACGTATTTGCAAGTTATCTGTGTTAAGCAGAAAAGTCTGTCTCATGTTTGTCACTCCGTGGATGTTGCTGAACATATTCGTTTACGCTGATAAAGCTGCTTTCAGATAAATAATTTAAGAATTATGTATCGAACACGAAGTTGACAGTGATTTGTAAGTATTTATTGCTCCATGTTGTAATGGAAATGAAAAGAGTAAAGAGGCGTTCCAGGCAACGAATATGAATAAGCCTTCTCTGTAAGTTTCGATGGCTATTTATGTTTATCGCTGAATTGTGGTTACATAAGCGTTAGATTGTTTACATGCAATGTACAGAGTTTTGACACTGGAACCACAAATAACATCCTGTTTTGCCGTTCACCTACACACGTGCCTCATTTCGATTTAGTGATACTGATGTAACCATTATTTTTGTTCCTTCCAACACACACGCTCATGTCGAAGAGTGATCACATCACTATTCACATATATCAGACATTGAAGTGTCATATGAGACAATATTTTTGTGGAAGACTATTTTTAATTCAACAGAACTGTCTCTTTGTCACAACTGGCTACTTTCGACTGCTTTGTCATAATAAGTAAACTTTCATTTCGACGAATGTACGATCAATCTTGATTTACCGGTAGTACTTTGAGTATACCAGACATTAAAAGAATGCGATATACTTCACACTTTGAGCTATAAATCATGACTAAACATTCAACATGACGAGGCATGTAAGTAAGAAGAATGTCCGTCCGGAGCTGGGCCCATGGTATGAAGGTCAGGTTGGTTATGTTGGTGTTTCCATGGTGTAGTGCTTACCCATACACCTTTCTGACAAGATGCCTTATCTCCTGAATGAAGTCTCGCGATGATATTGTTTTGCCTTCTTCTACACTGTCGTGAATAATTTCCTCTCAGGAAGGCTTTTTACGTTTTTGCAAAACAGTTAACGATAAACATATTTTTGATGCGAACAGTTTGTCAATTTTCTGTTGTTTGTCAGAATATTCGCGTTTGCTTGCATTATAATTAATTATGCAGACAAAATGGTTCAAATGGCTCCAAGCACTATGGGACTTAACATCTGAGGTCATCAGTCCCTAAGACTCAGAACTACTTAAACCTAACTAACCTAAGGACATCACACGCATCCATGCCCGAGACAGGATTCGAACCTGCTACCGTAGCAGCAGCGCGGTTCCGGACTGAAGCGCCTAGAACCGCTGGGTCACAGAGGCCGGCCAATTAGGCAGACACTTTTTTATCACTTTTATGTTGGTACCTGCAACACATGATTTTGATGGACTCAGTAGCTTCTTGAGATGATGAAAACGCTGTCTATGCGTTTATTATTCGTCGTAATTGAACAAAAAGATATCATTAGGGAATAAGTTAGATGAGAACGAGCTGTCAGACAATAATTTGTCGTTTTCCTCTATCAAATAATCAATTCCTTCAATTTTTGTGCGTCAGCTGGCATTGGCATGCTGTGACGTTTTCGGTTGTTTTTCTCGATGATGACCAGTGGCAAACAAATTATTGTATACACATTCAGCATCATGTGTGCTTCGATCCTCTGTAAGTAAATAGTCTCGACACGTCTGTTGCAACTAACGAAAATAGCAATCATTTTCTTGGAAGTTCTAGGCGAACGAGCCGCTTTGGTTGACTTCAACTTATCATAGAACGCCAAAACAATTTACAATGTGAAGGACAATCAAATAATTAAATGTGGAGATGGTAAAATAGTATGTATGAAACTGAGTGAAAGTCCAATTCCACAATAGCTGTTTATAGCTTTCTCACTGTATGACGACCGCTTTCATCCCCTGAAGGTATATCTTCAGGTCATATAAAACTAATACCTCATGTGCCACGAATTGCAAGGTGCAGTTGTGCATATAAACACGTCGCTCCTCAGTAGAACCTTGGATGAAACGGAAGATGGGTATCCGATCCGAACCATGCACAATCGGTAATACATCTCCAAAACACTGTCAAAAGTAGAGCCCAGACTGCACATGACAGTCCACGTATGATAAGATGATTGTCATGTGCTATCTGGGATGCAGTTGTCTATAATGAAATACTGTCAGAAAGGAGCTGCATAAATATTCAGTGAGATCTTGATAATTTTTCAAAGTGTTGCAATAATTGGCAACCTGTTTGTTTTTGTTCGAAAATGTAAAACTGTCCGTTTCACTGAACAAAAAGACTTAGTATCCTATGGCTATAACAACAATGAGTCAATGTTGGAATCAGCCAACTCTACAAATACCTGGGTGTAACACGGTAGGAATATGAAGTGGAATGATCACATAGGCACAATATTGGGTAAAGCACGTGTTAGACTTCGGTTTATTGGTAGACTACTGAGGAAGTGCAATCGGTCTACAAAGGAGATTACTTATAAATCACTCGTGGTATCTGTGCTATAATATTGTTTAAGTGTGTGGGAGCCGTACTAAACAGGACTAACAAAGGATAATTGAACATGTACAGAGAAGGGCATCACGAATGGTCACAGGTTTGTTTGATTCGTGGGGGAGTGTTACAGAGATACTGAAGAAACTGAAGTGGCAGAATCTTGAAGGTAGATGTGAACTGTCCCGAGAAAGTCTACTAACAAAGTTTCAAGAACTCTCTTTAAAAGATAACTCTAGGAATATACTACAATGCTTCTACATGACGTTGCCGTAGTTGTCGCAAGGATAAGGTTAGAATAAATACAACATACATAGTGGCATTGAAACGATCATTCTTTCCCGCACTCCATGTGTGAATGGAGCAGGAAGAAATCCTAATAACTGTCATAACTGGACGTATCCTGTGCCGTGGACTTCATTGTGGCCTGCATAGAATAGATCGAGACACAGATATAGCTTCTACTGTTTTGCTGTGTACCCCATTCAGAATCAGGTCACGGACTTACTCAGTATTGCCATCGGTAGCGGACCGAGTGGACGCTATCGTCTTTCTTCACCCTTCAGGTTCGTTCGGCCCCCTTTGAATTGTTCATTACACTGTAAAACACATTACCGCTGTAAAACTGCACACCCGTCGGCGCATACTTTTCCAATTCGCAGACGCTCGGTCACTAGTTTCGCACGCTAAACACCTACCGCTGAAGTGCGGTCTGAAGCGAGTGGTTTGAGTTCTGTTGATGTCAAGTTAGTGGTTTGGCGCCGCCTCCTAGCCTGGGAGAGCAGCACGGCGGGTAGACAGCCGAAGGTGGTCGGCCACGCGGGTGCGGGTGCTGCGCTCTCTGGATGCCGGCCGGCGGCCGCGCGCTGCCCGCCAAGCGGATGCGCCGCGCGCCGCACTCTGCCGGCCGCGCGTAACCCGCTCGCCGCTCTGGCCGTCTCCGCTGCTTTAGTCTTGCTCTCTAACACTGCCAGCTGCTCTGGCAGCTCCTCACCTTCTGTCCACTTTGCCACGCAGCTCCTCGCCACTTGGTAGCCGTACATTCCTTCTCAAGTGTGGGGATTTCAAGACCGCCTATTATGTAAACAGCTGTTCTTCCCACTGCCCTAACACATTTCGGCACCTATGTGAGATCGTCAGTGGTTACTTCTGTAAGGCTAGCCTCTGTACCAGCTTGTTCACATTATTATATAAATTGCCTCAGTTAATTCCGTGGTAACTGGTGTTGCGTGCGTGCTCAGGTTGTTTAGAAATACATAACACGGTTCGTGCCGTTGACGAACGACTCTCGCAGGTTGTGATTTCGAAGCTCACAAAATATAGTGTTTCAGATGTTGCAGTGTCCTTTGTTCTTGTACAGTCTCAATTTTATGTTTGAGAAGTCATTTTTTATGTGAATGATTGTGGTAATTAGAATCTCATTAATAGCTCTAGGCATTCCATTCATCTTCAGAATTTACACCTGTTATTATTATTCACTCTTCGTTATCATTCAACTTAAGACATACAATAAATCTTTCTTCAAGTGGTTATCGAAAGCCAATAAATATTTGGAAAATATCATTTTTTGTGCCAGTAGTTTCACAGTTTTATTTATTCTGTATCGGCCTTGGGATTGGTTACCATATTCACAGGAGATGATAACAGTAATAATATACATCAGGTGCTCAAAAATACATTATTATCTCCTGTGAAAGTTGTACAGCTCTTGGTACAATTATTTTTTTTTTTTGCGAATAAAGACATGTAAGCTAGCAACAACATATTATGTACAAGGAAATATATATATTATTTAATTGTGAAGTAAAGCTATTGGTTTTATAGTCAGAGTTTTACTTCACAATGAAAGTACTAAGGGGAATCCCTGTGAGTAAGTTGTACCTCGAAATGTACTTGGGTGTCAATGATAAGAAAGGCGGCAAGATTCATCATTGCATAATCTCATTTACTCGATTTGCGTAGTAGCACTCATTGAAGCTCAAACTTGCATTTTCATCCAATCCTCCCCATCAATGAATTACGACAGCGTGGACGATGCTCAGAGAATAATTATTTGCTGAATTACCTTGTTTTGTAACGAGTGAAGTATCGTTACTACAAATTTTTATGGAATTGGCAGTGCCTTTCTTATACCATTTATTCCTCTTTTTTACATATATTTCAGTACCACAGCTGTTCATTTCTACGTAGAATGTGTTGTTGCTGTTGAGGAAGCCGTAGAAACAAATTTAAAAAAAATACAAATAAGGATGACTTAATAAGCAAATTGTCATCTATATTCGGTTTACATCACGAGTAGTGGATGATTTTTTTTGTCTGTAAATCAGTACAATGAAGCGCTGCTTTCCGCACAAGTTAAGTTGCGCGGTATTAGTAATCAACCTCATATATCTCTGGTGATATCTTTCTCATTAGGACCAAAGCCACCGGCAATTTGTTGGGCATACGGAAAAGGCTACACACCCAAAATTCAGTTACCATGTATGTCCATTACCCGTTTATAAGAAAATGAGTAAAATAGGTAGAACGTACTCCGTGATGATCTCAAGCTGGCCGGAGTGGCCGAGCGGTTCTAGGCGCTACAGTCTGGAACCGCGCGATCGCTACGGTCGCAGGTTCGAATCCTGTCTCGGGCATGGATGTGTGTGATGTCCTTAGGTTAGTTAGGCTTAAGTAGTTCTAAGTTCTAGGGGACTGATGACCTCAGAAGTTAAGTCCCATAGTGCTCAGAGCCATTTGAACCATTTGATGATCTCAAGAGATATTTTGGCAGACTGTATCAATGTTACGGACGACCTAGTTAACTGGACTGGATATATAAGTAGAAGTGTGTACTCCATAAGAATATTTAGCCCAGGAACATGATACTGAATGTGTACAAATGTAGAATACTGTGACACGCGGCCGAGTGGCCAAGAGATCGAGTAACTACAGGAAGGAGGAAATAACGGTAGCTTTCCTCATCAGAAGGGAAAAGCAACAAGGTCACTCGAGTGACCTCTCTCAGTGAAATCAGGAGTTGAAACAGTGGGCGTGCAAACGCATGCATCCAGATATGAACCATTTTTCAACAGAGGATTTCAAGTAACTGCGTAAGCTTATTTCAGTGAAAAATTATGCCGCTGAAATTGTACACAGTTGTCATGTATGATGACAAGCGATTGCTTCCTTTTAAATAGCCAAATTCATTTAGTCGTCATGATACCTGCTATTCTTGAAGTTCTGGAAAGGTCAGGGAGCTTTGGCAACTGACCGTTTATCAAAATTCACGAAAAAATTCGTACTTGCGCTGTGTAGTTCGTGGTCTCGAAATAGAATCCTTACGCAGAATAGTGTTCATTGTACAAGTAAAGAGTATATGAAGAACGACCATTTGCAAAGAAAGACTGATTGAAGGAAGTTCTTCTCCAGGTAACTAAGGCAGAGACGCGAGAGGGGTAGAACACGATCTGGAACTGCTCCGTCAGCACTAAAAATAGGGCAGCAAGTTGGCCGATTGGTGCCCGTGGCCGGGAATGCCAGACCGTTGAACACCAGCTCGTGCTGCCAACGGGCCGACCTTCATACGGAATGATGAAGTGTTTTGTTTGCAGGCGTGCTTGCTCTGCCTAGTAAGAAACATGGCTTCTGCATTCAGCGCTGCTTAGTTCAGGTTTCTGATTCGCTCAAGTGCTGCTGCGGAGCCCGAAGCAAAAACATTCCTGCGCCGTGTAGTGTGGCAGGAGCCGA
Organism: Schistocerca gregaria; assembly: GCF_023897955.1. NCBI lineage: Eukaryota > Metazoa > Arthropoda > Insecta > Orthoptera > Acrididae > Schistocerca > Schistocerca gregaria. The sequence goes on along the minus strand of NC_064921.1, from coordinate 795,442,220 downwards.
CTACTCCCGGTGGACGCTACGTGTGTCGCATGTCCCATCAGCTGCGTCGGCCGCCACGTGGAGTCCACGTCGACGTCTGCGTCCTTCCAGAAGATTCGCCGCCTCACTTCTGCCGTCGTGCCTTCAGTCATGTTCTCGACGTTTTAATAATGATGAAACACAAAAGCAAACGCAGTTCCAGTCCGGTCACGGAACACACCGGAACAAAGGAAACGAAGGCTTGGGTTTAACACCCCTTCGACGACTATTCAAATACGCATCCGACCATATTTAATTGCCTTTCATGATTTCCCTTTCCCTACATCACAGACTTCGTTTACATGTACAAACGTACTTCCCAAGCCACCAGCTGATGCATGGCGAAGGCTGCCTTGTACCACTACTAGTCATTTCCCTTCCTGTTCCACTCGCAAACAGAGCCAGGGAGAAACGACTGTCTATTTGCATCCGCATGAACCCAAATTTCTCTTATTTTATCGTCGTGGTTTTTACACGAAATGCACGTCAGTTTCAAATGCCGGTTCTAAAAATTTTATCAGAAATATTCTGCGAAACCCACACTATATATGGGAAAGCATTACGTTGCCGCTAATGATTTAAGCCCGAGCAGACAAACTGAATGTTAAAAAGCGAGAGGGCGATATGTTTCTTTTTTATCTATGGTATATATTCCAGTAGCCACAGTTTTTGACCTCTACAGCTATCTATAGCACATTGGTGATTTCTTATTATACGTCCTCTTATACTACCCATTGTATGATTATTTTTGTACACATTCCTTTCCTTGCCAGTACTGCGAAGAACCACGTCATTTTCAGCAACGTCACGCCACACCTTCGTCTCTCTTCTTTCTCTAGTATTGTCGCAGTCAGTGATTCATGCCGTATACCGCTCTGCTCCACAGCAGGAATTTCTTTCTCAGATTAAGACCTACCAGTAGACGAATTCCCCCTTTGCGTTTTCTACCGTGCTTCTTATGCCTGACTGCTTCGTCCGCCATATATTATTTTGATTCCAAGTTAGCAAAATACAGGTATCTTCACCTCGCCTACTACGTGGTCCCCAGTGTGCCTGCTAAGGTTGATGCTAACTTTACTCCCTATCCTTGCATTTCACTATCAATCCATATTCAGTGCTACGTGGAGACCACTAGTCTCTGTGTACATACAGGAACTCTGTGTTAATTTTAAGTAGGAGCGGCTTCTTTTTTCTGGAAGTCGGCGAAATTATCGAGTGTGGAAAACTTTTCTACTTGAAACCCCATGGAGAATTCCAGGTTCGATTGCCGGCCGGGTCGAAGGACTTTTCCTTTCGTGTACTGGGTATCTGTTCTAATCACTTCATCTCATCATCTTCGACCTTCAAGTCGCCAAAGTGGCGTCAAATAGAAGGACCTGCACCAGGCGACCGAACTACCCCGGACGGTGTCTCCCGGCTAATAAGGCCATGGGGTCATTTCATATCGTCTGCTACTTGAAAACCAACAAGCACAATGCTTTACGCAGCGGAAATTGTAAGACAACGAGAGCCGACAACGCCAGGCTTCCACTGGTGTGTGCCGCTGGCGGCAGCGGTCCAAGCTGCTAGCTGTCAGATGTCAACTACACTGACGGAAGAAAACTCCAGCAACAAGAAATAATGAAGTTAATGAAATTTTGAGAATACATTTCTCTAGGTAGCATATTTAAGTGATTAACGTTGCAAGATAGAAGGTTAACGTAAGCGTGGGATGCCGGCCGGTTTGGCCGAGCGGTTCTAGGCGCTACAGTATGGAATCCTGCCTCGGGAAAGGATGTGTGTGATGTCCTAAGGTTAGTTAGGTTTAAGTAGTTTTAAGTTCTAGGGGATAGGCGACTGATGACCTCAGAAGTTAAGTCTCATAGTGCTCTGAGCATTTTTTTTTTATTTTTTTTTTAAGCGTGGGATAAGCCACTACAAATGTGGAATGTTGGTACACTAATAACAGGTGTAACCGTTAGAATGTTGAATACAGGCATGCAAACTTGCATGCATAGTGTCGTTTAGCTGCTGGATATCAGTTTGTGGGATAGGGTTCCATGCGTGTTGCACTTGGCCTGTCAGTGGATGACGCTGGAGTTGTCGTTCAATGCTGTCCCATACGTGCTTGACTGGAGACAGATCTGGCGATCGAGTAGCTCAAGACAACAAATCGACATGCTGTTGAGCATATTGGATTACTCAGAGGTATGTGGGTTACTGTTATCCTGATGGATCCTCAGATTTGGAGCACAAGTTCGGTGTAGGGAAAGGTGGAGAAAGAAATAAGCCCTTTCAAAGGAACCATCCCGGCATTTGCATGAAGCGAGTTAGGGAAATCACGAGAATCCTAAATCGTCGTCCTCCCGAATGTGAGTGCAGTATGGTAACCACGGCGCCACCTCGTTCGGTTTATCCTGGAGGCATACACCTCTGGAATTCTGTTCATGAATGGTACAACTGTTCGAATGACCAGACTGGCGCACAAATTTGCAATCATGTTTGGTGGGATAACCACGAGAGTGCTCCTGCTCTCATACGAAATCGCACCCCAGACTATAACTCCAGATGTAGGTTGGTTCAAATGGCTCTGAGCACTATGGGACTTAACATCTGAGATCATCAGTCCCCTAGAACTTAGAACCACTTAAACCTAACTAACCTAAGGACATCACACACATCCATGCCCGAGGCAGGATTCGATCCTGCGACCGTAGCGGTCGCGCGGTTCCAGACTGAAGCGCCTAGAACCGCTCTGCCATCCCGGCCGGCCCCAGATGTAGGTCCAGTGTGTCTAGCACGCAGACAGGTTGCTTCCAGACCCTCAGTCGGCCTCCTCCTAACGAACAGATAGCCATCACTGGCACCGAGGCAGAACCGGCTTTCATCAGAAAACAAAATAGACCTCCACCCTGACCTTCAGTGGTCTCTCTCTTGACACCACTCAAGTCGCAGAAGGCGGTGGTTTGGGGCCAGTGGAATGCACTCTACAGGTTCCCTGGTTTGTTCGTGAAGTAACCGATTTTTAACAGTTCGTTGTGTCACTGTGGTGCTACCTGCTGCTGAAACTGCTGTTCCAAATGCAGTACGATGCGCCGGAGCTATACGCTGAGCACGATGGTGTTCCCTCTCGGCAGTTCCACGTGGCCGTCCAGACCCTGTCTCCTTGCGGCTGTCCTTCCCGTGACCACCGTTGCGAGCAATCATGTTCAGTGGCTACATTACTGCCAAGTGTTCCCGCAATGTCGCAGAAGAGAGATATAGCTTATCGTAGCCCTATTCCTCGATCTCGTTCCAAGTCGGTGAGGTGTTGATACTGGCGTCTTTGTCTCTGTAAAGGCATTCTTGACTAACGTCAGCTTACCACGCCCACCCTAGAAGATAATTAACGTTCACGACCGTCTCAGTGAGTTTTTAAGGCAAACATGATTTGCATCCCGATAGTGGCGCTACTAGCGCCCATGTTTTGCGACTGGCGCTAAGCTGGAGTAAACAGCCTACCAACTTTCGTTATCTCGCACGGCCCCTTCTTGGTGTTGGGATCTTTTTTTCAGTCATTGTAGTTTCAATCGTACTGGAGTATCAGGAACCTGCTGTGGAGGTAGCTCTAGAGCGGGCGGTGTCCGGCGGTGAGCGAGAGGCGATGACGGAGAGCAGAAGCTGGTAGCGAGCGGGCCCGGCCGGGGGCGGCGCGCCGGTCCCGTAATTGGCGGTAGGCGTGCTCCGGCCATAATTGCCGCCGCCGCTGGTTTGTTTAGGCCGCCGCCCCCGGCGAGGTCCGCCCCCACGCGCAGGGCGGAGGCCTCCTCACGCACCTTCCTGGCTTTCCGAGAGGCACTCGCCGCCACCACATTGTAGACCAACATCCAAGATACCGTCACACACACGGAAACGTCTCGATTGTTGACTGACTTACGTAGGCGGTAATGGACAAAGAATTTTCAACCGACAGGAACGTAACTACGAGATTGTCCCAACAAAGTGTAATGGGACCGTTTAATGTTCTCGCACCTACCCACACGATTTAACAGTTAGAATCAACGATGCTGTGGGCGAGGAAGAAGCACCGTTAGACGATCGTAAGGAGATGTATAATACATTGTGTAATACATGCCGCCTGTCTTTAAATGTCGATAAATACAACTAACACCTGTAACAAAGAGAAACCACTCGATAGTATCTGACTGCAAGTGTAGCTTGCGAACAATAGTACCTCTAATCGTTTAGATATTTAGGGGTAAATGTATAAGGCGACATGAAATGGGACGAAAATAAAAATCAGTGTTTGGGAAGTGAAATGGGTGACCTGAATTTATTGGTAATGGTTCTAGGGAAGCGCCCGGCATCTTTAAAACAGCGTACAAGAGGCCAGTGCGACCTGTTTCTAGAGTACCTATCGAGGGTTCGAGTTCTTGTCACGATAGCTAGACAACAAACATCCAAACAATTCGGAGACGCGCTGCTAGCGTGGCAAACGGTTGGTGTAGCCAGCGCGAAAGTGTAAGACAAGTGTAGCGAGATCTCAGACAGGAACCTGTAGAAGAATGGCGACCATATTTCCTCGAATCCCCGTTAGATCGATTTAGAGGACAAGTATTCAACGGCGGGAGCAACCCGTACAGCGTTAGCTTGCGAGACGGGAGTCCGGATGATCGGCGTTACGGGCTACAAATAGTGATCTTGTACATACTCCAGCATGACTGCGGTTTTCATGCGGTTTCCCACGGTCGTTTAAGGACGTGCTGGGCTGGTCCCCAATTTCCACCTCAGAAATTACGATACATGAACAGCTAAAATACAATCAGGCACAGAAGAAAGTTTGTAGTACCCACGGAAAACGGCCGTTTGTTGTTAGCTCGAAACATAACAGAGGCAAACTTATGAGACAAGAGATACTGGTCGCCTGTGCGTGACAACAGTTTGACCTTGGAGGGCGGTTACATAAAATGTCAGAGACTCCTAAATGTACCGGGGAAAAATACCGACCTGAGGTGCCAGAGTTGCGACGATCACATATAGCGATAACACCGTAAGCTATGAAAGGAGCAAGAGAGAAGCATAGAGGGAGCGAGTCTTCGGAAGGGGCACCTGTACCTCATCAAGAATCGTGGTTTCGGGCTCAGTAGTGGCAGTTCCGTCTTAAGTAGGAGCCACGGTACCAGTCCATCACCGTCTCTGCCTGAAGACAGTCTCTTCGTGGGGTCACTTCCTTAGAGAGCAAGTATACTAGGAGCTGATGCTGTTTTCTGAATAAAATCAGAAGTTGTAAAACAATTATATCATTTTGGTAATTGATTTAAACCTTACCTTTTGTAACAGGGGAATTTTAACAACATAGTCAGGTCAAGACTCTTTCTCACTTAGGCCAGCCGACTATTTCCCTTTTTCCCAAACTTTGTCATCTAATCTTAAGCAATGCTCAAGTTGTGGACGCGACAGATTTACACAGTTCACTCCCTTATGTGTTTGACGACTGACGCGACGGCAAAGGTATCAGGCCGCAAAGTTAAAATAACTGTAAATGTGCCGATCTTGAGTATAGCGGATCCCGTACTAGACAGGATTAAAGTTAAGAAGAACGTCGTCGGCGTTGGATTTAGTTTCGTAGGGACGATGAGAATATGATAACAAAGCCTTGGGCTATAAAGTCACATAAACACTCATATTTCCCTCGGGCATTGTAAGAATAGATTAGGACAAGAAATCGTTAATACTGATGCGAAGTACACTGCGCTTTGCACTGTATGTCTCGTTAGTTGAGGAATACACAAGGTGTCTCTCGTAAGAGACGTCTGGCGCATTTTCTCTGGTGTTCAGCAGATATTAGATAGAGTCAGCCCAAAATAATAGTCATCATCAGGTCTCTTATGCGACTCCTGGCGTCGACGGAAAGCGTCGGATTGTTTTTCGTTACAGGAAGCATCGGTTTGTTTCCCACTACATATCGGATTAGACTAATTTGGGAACGCTCTGTCGAATAGGCACGTACCCTAAAGTTCCGATTTAAAAATAATTTAGTTTGTGATGGGCGACAAACCGCATCTTTCTGTTGACACTGAGTGTCACACGAAAAACGTGGTGAGCAGTCACTGTTTGGACTGACTTCAGTTACACAGTAGGAAAAAGGAAATCGAAATTATCTGCCGAAACACCAGAGAAAATGTGCCTGGCGACTGTTAGGAGAGACACATGCTATTTGCCGTGGTACATGTACAACACCCATTCTCCAAGATTTTACACTTAAGAACCAAAGAAACTGGTACAAGTACCTAATATCGTGTAGGGCCCCCGGGAGCACGTAGAAGTGCCACAACATGACGTGGCATGGCCTCGACTAATGTATGAAGTAGTGCTGGAGGGATCTGACACCATGAATCCTGCAAAGAGTCCATAATTCCGTACGAGTACGAGCAGGTCGAGATCTTTTCTGAAAAGCACGTTGCAAGGCATCCCAGATATGTCCAATAATGTTCATGTCTGGGGAGTTTTGTGGCCAGCGGAAGTGTTTATACTCAGGAGAGTGTTCCTGGAGCCACTCTGTGGCAGTTCTGGACGTGTCGGGTCTCGCATTGTCCTGCTGGAATTTCCCAAGTCAATCGGAATGCACAATGGATATGAATGGAGCAGGTGATCAGACAATCTGCTTACGTACGTGTCACCTGTCAGAGGTATCTAGACGTATCAGGTGTTCCATATCACTCCAGCTGGACACGCCCCACACCATTACAGAGCCTCCACCAGTCCCATACAAACATGCATGGTCCATGGATTCATGAGGTTGTCTCCACACCCGCACACGCCCATCCGCTTGATATACTTTGAAACGAGAGTCGTCCGACCAGGCAACAGATTTCCAGTCATCAACAATCCAACGTCGGTGTTGAAGGGACCACGTGATGCGTAAAACTTTGTGTGTTACAGTCAACAAGAGTACACGAGTGGACCTTCGGCCCCGAAAGCCCATATCGATGATGTTTCGTTGAATTGTTTGCTCGCTGACGCTAGTTGATGGCCCAGAATTGCAATTTGCAGCAATTGGCGGAAGGGTTGCACTTCTGACGCGTTGAACAATTCTCTTCAGTCGTCGTCCGCCCCGTTCTTTCAGGATCTTTTTCCGGCCGCAGCGATGTCGGCGGCCTGATGTTTTACCGAATACCTGATATTCTCTGTATACTCGTGAAATGGTCGTACGGGAAAATCACCACTTCATCGCTGCCTCGTAGATGCTGTTTCCCAGCGCTCGTGCGCCGACTATAGCAGAATGTTGGAACTCACTTAAATCTTGATAACCTACCATTGTAACAGCAGTAACCGATCTAACAAACTACGCCAGTCACTTGTCTTACATAAGCGTTGCCAACCGCAGCGCCGTATTCTACTTGTTTAAATATCTCTGTATTTGAATACGAGTGTATTTGACACACCGTCATTCTAAATCATGTCTGCGTCCCTTGTACCTATCAATAAATCTCGTTGTGTGTGACGGCAGAACTCATGTTTCTCCACGAGAGGTTCGAGATATGCTAGCACGGCTGGCTTTCCCACCGCTCTTCTCGTCGTTGATGGTGATGGGTGGTACTGGTTGCACGGTTTATCTTGTGACATTTCCTGCTTCTTTCTTGGGGTCCATCTCGCTGAGAGTTCTCGTTTGTGACTGTGTGTGGTGCGAATCTAGGTAATAATTGTCTTCCGACAGCTACGTTTTCGTGACAGTAACGCTACGGGCCACTTGTGGCGGTCTCGCTCTTCAGATTGTCGGCGTAATTGCCCAGTCATTGAATTTGAGCATCGTCTTGAGCGCAGGTACATCTGGTTTATATCTCTCTTGAATCGACCGAGCGCTTGTAGTTCTTCTGATGCGTCGTGGAAATATTTCGGCGGGGTATTCCATGATACATGAAATGCTCAACGTAGTGCATTTTGGCTGGTTTGTTGCTGTTTTGATCTGTTCGTAACGTCTGCTAATCTTTTCGTCTCTACCTAATTACTTCTTCGAACATTTTCTTTGCGCACAGTATTCTTGCCTTTGTCCCTACTGCTCGTCCCAGCGCCAAACTACTGCTGGATGCCGCAGCACAACTGACACTAGCCTTTCCCGTCTGGGGGACTGATGAGCTTAGCTGTTTAGTCCCTCTTAAACATCCCTACAACCACCTTTCCCGTCTTCGGGTAAGGGTGTTGTCTCCTCACCTGTCATCTCTAGCGCTTCCTCGTTTACTCCTTGTCTGTCCACTGGGGACGTGTACAGAGTCGCGCAGAGGCTGCACGTACAGGACGCTCGCGGCGTGCCTCGGCGCGGTCGCAGCAGCCGGCATCTGTTGATCGCGCGGCGCGGCCAACAGGTGGCAGCAGGAGCACCCTGCCATTGTGCCGCTCTGCGTGAGAAATCGGCCCGCGGCTCTCACTGCTCACCGCTTATATGCCGGTCCGCGCCCCGTGAAATACGCGACTGAGCTGGTCCACCTATTCCGTGTCGGCAAGCTCGCGCTTGCGCCCAGTAACTGCTGCACGCGCCTGGCGTTGAGGGCGGACGCCGAAAACGCGCTGACCTGCGACTGCCTGCATTCACATCTGTACTCCGCGTGTCAGAGGGTATTTCTGATTTCATCCATTTTCGTCTTGCCGTCCCCTATGGTGGGAAGAGCAACTGTCGGTAAGCGTCTGTGACAGCTCTAATTTAATTTCTCTGCTGTCATTTCGCGAAATGCTTATGGGAAGAGTATTAAATATATCGACCGACTCTTCTTGGAATGCACAAAGTCGGAATTTTAACAGTAAACCGCTCGGTTATGCGGGACGGTCCTCTGGCAATATCTGCCAATGAAGGTTGATAAGCTTATGTAACACTGCTCTCTTTTTCACTCCCGAATCCAGCGTAAAGTGCCGCTCTTTTTTGGTTCTTTCCCCTCTCTCCTACTCATAATAAGAGTCCCAGAATAACAATCAACATTCAAGAATTCGCCAAAAAACATTCTGTATATCGATTATGGATGACGAACTGCAATTACGATTTAAATTGGCGATTTATCAGGGTACGAATATGCAACAAGTCGCTTTTTTGGATTTTAGAAAATAATTTATTGAGCAAATTTCCGGGCCACCGTGGACTGATCATCAGATGGAGGTGTTAAATAGGAACATTACCTCATGCAGGTAGGCCCTGTGCTGATAGGGCTGGCCGAAAATGAGAAAATCTAGTAACTGTTATGAAACGAATATTTTGTTGCATTAAAAAGGTACACAAAAGGTAAATAAATAGACTGAATCATTTACTATATAATTAAATAGTGAATGAGTTAGATGTCACAGTTCACTCTCTTAGACATGTAACAATATCTAGGCCTGACGTAGCAGTTTTAAACCCGTCCGTTTCTAACAAACTGTGATTTCCGAGCGAGACACAGCCGCCAACCGCCACTGGAGAGCGCTGTAGCCGCTAATCAGAATGACGAACGGAAGATGTTCCGCCTGATGCGGCGGTTCGCGCCTAAGCTATCACCAACCATGGTGGAACCACGTTTGACATACTTCACGATAAGAGATGCGCACCGCATGATGGCGGCTTAGTTTTATTCTTTTATAACTTCGCTCCATTACAGTCCTTTTACTTTTGCCGACGTTCATCTTAAAACATCGAGACTATTTCGCTCAATAGATTTTTTCAAGTCCTTTATCGTATCTAAACACGACGTCATCAGCATAATTTAATTTCATCTGCCGGAATTTTAATTAATTTTCTAGCTTTCTCTGTAGTTTTCTTTACTGCTTCGTCAGGGTAGAGATTGAATAACACATGGTTAGGCCACAACCCTCTCTCACTCCCGCCTCAACTGCTGCTTCCGTTTCATCATGCACTTCGTCTCTTGTAAGTGCAGTGTGGCCTCCACTGTAGTTATATAGGCTATGAGGTTGTGATACGTACAAACGAAAAGGACGAGCGGAGAGTACTGAAACAAGCAAAACCTTATGTGGAAAGGAAGCGTAATTATGGTGTACTGGCACATTTTTCTGCGGATGTTCGGGAAAGGTGGGGGGGGGGAGGGGTTTGGCAAACTCTCACCAAATCCCATTTAGGGGCAGGGTGTAGTGGAAATCTCGATTGAACTTTTTAACACAGAGAATATATGATATGAAATGAAGTGATCGTATGGCATTTATTGGCCGGTATATCCCCTTCGGGGTTCGGCTGCCGTATTGCAAGTCACTTCGGTGACTTGCGTGTCAATGATGATGGACACGCAACACCAGTCCCTTGCCGGGAATCGAACCCGAGGTCCCCCCTTGCGTGGTAGGCGGTAACGCTACCGTTGCTCTACATAAGCTAGTGTTATATGAGATTATTATAACAGATAACCCCGAGCACAGACAATATTAAAGTGTCCGCCAGTCTTTATGGCCTCTCTGAACTGAACCGACTGGTTTACATATGTAACCACACAGGATTCCCCGATTTGAAACAAGTGTCGCATAAGGGTTAGATTTCATTCGGGGAATTCTCCGCTGAGCCGGTAGAAATCACTGTGTGTCAATGAGTCTGTCGTGGTGTCCCGCAACGCATATAAACCTGATGTTATTGTGTTCAGATTAGTTTAGATTAGAAGTACTTTTCGTCCCAACTACTCCATAGCGAGGAGATCCTCCAGGATGTAGAACGTGCCAGAAGAAAAAGAATGCACAATAAATAATTACAATGAAAAATAAATATGCTAGTGTACCTTCCGTAGATCCCAAGTGGGATGATCGTCATGGATGTGAAATCAGTCAGAAATATTTTAAGCTTATTTCCACTTACGGGGTACTACACACAAAATAGGAGTCATTTTACAACACTTATTTAGAATGATTGCATTACTGCACTGAATTTGTACATAAGTCAGGTTGCACTAACATTCTCATTATTTTATATTATGATACGTTTGTGGTCGGAAGCTAAGCTGTTAAGTTCACCTACCAGAATTATGTTGGAGAGCATGTTTATCAAGAGATTGAAAATCTACGTAATGATACAGTTCAAAGGAAGGTGCAAATAAAGTTCGTCTTTCATCGTCAAAGTAAATTAAGATTCAAAGACATTTAATGCATATAATATTCCAAGAAAGGGTTGGTTTTTAGGGATCCGTCAAAAACGGTTAATATTATTACTGGGGAGCTTTTCCGTCCGTCCGTCTGTTCTCTTGGTCTAAACATTACTCAGGGTTGTCTTGGTTAAAAAACAGTATTTTTAGTCATGCGTTAAAAAACACTGTTTAATGCATTTTATAAATAAAACATGATTCTATTAAGGGTTTTAAGATATGTTTAAAAAATTTTAAAAATCTAATTTTCGCAACTACGGGGTAAATTTGACGTGATGGAGGTGGATGGGTTGCTTCGGACGACATCTTACCAAGGGGTGACAGAGGAGGAGGGGGGGGGGGGAGAGGTCCAAGTTTGAAAGACAACTTCTCACGTAATTGATGGGTGTCCCATTCCAAGTTCCCAGGGCCTACATAAAAGCTTCGACGTATTCTTGCCCTCTTGATTGTGTCGATGAACTTCGGGAACGAATTGTGGATGGTGTTCAGTGCATATGGAACATGCGTGTGAGTTTTCAACGTTTACGGGCGTCACTGAGGAGACGCGCTGCAGCCTTCATTCGAGTGAACGGCGAGCGTGTGGAGCACTTGTTGTGAAGAGCGTATACGCAGCTTCGATCTTTGGGGACTCGGTCGTATCGTTCAGTTAGTCGTAATACGAGATACTGGGGAAACCATTGGCTTTCGGACCTAAGTTTACTGTATCATTTCCGTGTATCATTGCCCTCTGGTTGCTGCTTTCGTCTGTGCAAGCGCTGGTCAGGCACCCTGCAGACAACGTTTTGCCTCGCGCCTTGCGACCCGCTGTGTTACATACACTCGGGACCAACCGTATCGCGCCGCTGCTTTGCTCTTGCCTCTGATGCCGCCCCCATTGCTGTGATGGGCCGCAGCGGCCATACGTCACGGCGTAATCAGCGCGCGCAGCCAGCTGGTCGGCGGTTCGTTAAATATTTATGCTGCGCGGAACTCTTAAATATTTGTGTAAGCCCATTAGACACAATGGGGGCGGTAATAGCGCTGCGCACAATGCGACCGCTCTGTGAGGAGGGCAGAGCCCGCAGGGCCGGCCCTTTGTCCCTGCGCCCGCACAATGGCCGCCACGCGACAGACGCCGCCCTCCCTGCAGGGCTGGCGCCACACCTGTCTCTTCTGTGCTGCCCCAGCCCGTCCTCACAGCGAGTCAGCCAGCTTGTTTACATCACCTCGGAACGCGCGGAAGCGAATTAGAGACGTACAGCTCTTATCTTGAGCCCGGTGTACACGAGCGATTTCTGGTCCAAGTCGACAACTCCCAACTCCCAAGTGTTTACATCTTTCGTGTCTGCGTGTGAGTCAGCAGCCTACAACGTCACGAGTGTGTATGACGTCAGTCATCTGCAAACTGTTCTAAATTTCCGGATACGGTGCACACTACGCATGCGCAGTTACACGGGACTGTCGCGGCCTCTACTAACATCCGGAAGCTATTCAGACCGGGCTCACTTCTATTGGTAGAAATGTGTTCTGTATATTCGTGTCTTCCTAAGCTGTATTGTGATGTTTGGTTTGTTTTATTTATTTAGAAACTTGGATGTACCTACATGGATCAGATCCAAGGCCCTATTTGCGTGTTTCGTGCCACATTAAAATCTGCACGAGGTCCCTTTAGTTTTACTATGACTGTTCTCCTACAAGAGAGATGAAGTATCTCGAAACAAAACTACATTTACCTTTTACACAGAAAAAGCCTGTATCAAGCATCGTTCGTGCGCCGACTATAACACCACGTTCAAATTCACTTAAATCTTGATAACTTGCCATTGTAACAGCAGTAGCCGATCCTACAACTGCGCCAGACACTTGGTGTCTGGCGCTACAGTCTGGAACCGAGCGACCGCTATGGTCGCAGGTTCGACTCCTGCCTCGGGCATGGATGTGTGTGGTGTCCTTAGGTTAGTTAGGTTTAAGTAGTTCTAAGATCTAGGGGACTGATGACCTCAGAAGTTGAGTCCCATAGTGCTCAGAGCCGTATGAACCATTTGAACTTGGTGTCTGATACAGACGTTGCCGACCGCAGCGCTGTCTTCTGCCTGTTTACATATCTCTTTATTTGAATACGCATGCCTATATCAGTGTCTTTGGGGCTTCAGTGCATAATATAGGTTGATTCAGTTTCCCCTGCGAATAGGTTTAATGCATCCCGCAATGTCTGGAAAAACCACTGTGGGATTTTCATATTCTTTCACTCACTGTTTGCATCTATTAATCCTACATAAAAAATGAACAGGGCCTGTTTTAGGATAGTTAATGGAATCAAATTTTGCGTAGGTGTACGTTTTCGCTGGAAGCCGCGGTTTCCGAGTTATTCAAGAAAAACGCGTTTGATGGTCACTTTGGTACCTTTTCTTGTATAATTCGAAACCTATGTTATCCTGGTGCAAAGTTGAGGTATATTAAGTTTCCTACAAAAAGGTTGTGTTCATTTCTTCCGTAGACTGATAGCTTGTGCGTAGCGAGCGAGAGAATATGAAAATCTTAGACATGGCGTTCGAAGGCGTTGTGTGTTGCATATAACTCTTCGGTAGTAGCAGATGAATCACGCTGCACATTGAAATATTTTATTTATTTTCTTGTAATTGTGAAAATCTAAACATCTTGCGATGCTGAAGTTGGGAATGGCGACAAGTTATGTGGCGTTTGGTGGTTTCGGGAGGGGGGGGGGGGGGGGTAGCTGCGGACATGCAGAAACTACAACAAAAGTAGTATACAAATGTGGAAATAACGTAGATGTAGATAATAAAAAAATGTTGGCAATCAATCCCTGAATTCGTGCTTGTCACTGACTGAAAACCTAAATTGTTAGACACCTGTAAAGCAGGCTGGCGAGAGGACGTCAGGAAAAAACTCAGCTGGTCGTTTCGCCGACGTCCAGAAATGGCGCGAATTCCGCGCCGAGTGGTCTGTCGTTGTATTACTTGCAGCGGGTCTGAGCCGGACTGACAAACCCAGCGCGAGATGGCGGGCGCGATAGTCTGTGCGCGCATCTGCTAAGTGTTTCTTACCTCTCGCCGCCCCGCACCACAATGGCCTCCGGGAGGCTGGGAGGCATCACTCGCCAGCGTCAGATTGGCGAGAGAACAGGAGGCGGGCGACCTGGGAGCCGGTAGCGGTGCGGGCCGCAAGCGTCCATCCATCGCGGCCGGAATGCCGGGACAAATGTTCCCGTCACCCGGCGACAGCTACTGCGGCGGCGGCGGTCTCCGCCAAAAACCTCACCTCACCTCACCTCCCTCGTGCCCGGGAATACCACGCGCTCCGGGAAGCGGCCGCGCGCGTGACGCACATGCGTGAGTGGCACCGGTCCGCGGACTCGTGCACCACACTCCAGGTAAACGCTTGCTCCGTGCTCTTGTCCTTCAGCTCCGTTCGTCTCCTGCCGGAGTTCCACCAAAAACTACACCTCCAATTTCAACACGCTCTATCGCAGAGCAAGAGAACGACCAGTCGCGAATTCCTGTGGATTTCAAGTATACCATGTGTTATTAAACTAATTTGTGGCAGGAGAATGACCATCTGTTGTATTGTTCCTTTTCTACATTGCACAACAAATTAAATGATTACTTTTTCGAAACCCCTAATTGTCTCCCATTTCGAACGTTACGTCCACCAGAATGGTGTCGAAGGGGTTATCTATCCCTGAGGCGCTAGAGCCGCTGCCAGGCTGGGTTGGTGTCGAAATTTCTAAAGCTACATAGGTGTGTGGATGGCACCGGGGGAGAGGCGATCTTAGACGTACCATCTGCCGTTTTATTTGCACAGGTGTTGACGATGCACTCCCTCGTGATCACGCCACAGAATGGGAAAACAGGTGGACTCGAAAAAGATATGTACACTTTTCTGCCGCTTCGAATCACGGCCATCCACTGTGGCCGAGCGGTTCTAGGCGCTTCAGTCCGGAACTGCGCTGCTGCTACTGTCGCAGGTTCGAATCCTGCCTCGGGCATGGATATGTGTGATGGCTCTGAGCACTATGGAACTTAACTTCTGAGCTCATAAGTCCCCTAGAACTAAGAACTACTTAAACCTACCTAACCTAAGGACATCACACACATCCAGCGCCTAGAACCGCTCGGCCACTTCAGCCGGCTGTGTGTGATGACCTTAGATTAGTTACGTTTAAGTAGTTCTAAGTCTAGGGGACTGATGACCTGAAATGTTAAGTCCCATAGTGCTTAGAGCCAATCACGTTCAGATGTCATCGAATGGTTTTGAACGGTCCCTAATGGTTCCAGTCTGTACACGAAAGCAAAAGCTGCGGTCGTGGTATATTCCGAAAGGATGCGATGACGTTCATTTGGGATGAAGCCACACTATGCCATTACAGAGGTTCATAACGTCTGAGAGTTTCCTATCAAAGGATATCAAGAACATCTTCGTGTTCGCTCATTACACTGCGACCTGTCGTTATCTGCCGCGAAATGTGTAGGGATCAACTCCGCCATCTCCTGAGGCACTTTCGTGTCGATTCTGAGTAGCGGTTTCTTTGAAGTGTTTGTTCTCAGCTATCCGTAAGAAGACAGCATGATTTCAATGGTGGGTGTCGCGATTCTGAACTCCATCTCAGAGGCGCCAAAAGAAGGCGTAAAATGTTGGCGTTGGGCACAATTATGAAATTTGGCATTAATCCACCGTAACAGCTCACTTGAACTTCCGAGCTGCTCGTTTTTTTTCCCGCGTGTGTTTATAACTTGTTGTTTGAAGCGCCTCCGCAGTAGAGCATCACGCTTTTTCATCATCGCCAAATTTCAAACTTACGCGTCGCAATGGGAAACAATTACGAGATGAAAAAGTTATCCTTTAATTCTGACGCCCAGTGTAGTTTTCTTTGAGGCTAGATTGGTTCCTACAGGGACATCATACTAGGACTGAAGAACACTGTTGGACGGCACTTCTAGGTACCTGCGTAGCCATGCCGAGATTTGTTGATGTGTAGCAGGTTTGTGCAAACTGAAATCACATGCGCAATATATCCTCAATGTATTTTTACTGTGTAATCACTAGTGAGATACGATTTGACCGGTCCCACGGTAGGACCATTCCTTAACAAGGGTGGCACATTGTCGGAAGAGAGTACATCATGTTCTTGGTTTCCTGCAGACACAGTTCTGATGAGGTATGGATAATAGGTGCATCATGGGATTTGAGTGAAATGGCGGGGCAACTGGAAATTTGCTCCAAAGTTGGGGTACGCGGGACAGGACCGTACTTGTGGGCAAAACGCCTAAATTAAGCGCGCCTTCAGCGTGAGCTTTGGGCAGTATATGTACCAAATGGAATGAAGTGCGCAACCGCAGTGAAATGGTGTGAAGAGCTTCACCACGGTCGCACAGACGTGGGTAGTGCTGGTCGGGAAAGAAAGCGATCGATGTCGGCCACGGACCAGAAGGTCCATGCAAACGATGAACTGATCCACACCAATCACAGACTCAATGAAAGTTAGGCCTACTTGGCCCGTCAAAATAATGTGTAACTCTCGTTTTGAAGGCTCCTCTTAAAATACGCAAAAGTAGCTAATCTGCACAGAGCTGAAGACGCTTACACAGCGTGGAAAGCTCAGTCAAACGTCAGACTACAGACTTCAACAACAATAGATTTACTGTTATATCTACGAGAAAGTTGTATCTCTTAATTTGTCTCGTACAGCTCTGATATTATAGCACAAAAATACCACAGATTCATAAAAAAAATGCGTCGTTCACGCCTGTATCTCGGTTATTAACCATACAGGAAAAATGCGATGGTCATGATTTCATGAGCAAGTAGTCAACTGTTCGCGTAGATAAGAAGAAATTACAAATATGCTCAGCGGTCAAACGATATTTGAGGTGGAAAATTAGCGCTTCTTCCTGACGTGAACACTGCCGCCGTTTAAAAACAAAAATGCTCGCGAATCAACTTTCAAAGAACTTTCGCCTACGGTTCATCTAAGGAAACTCACTACAGTGGACGGACAATGTTTTAAATAGTAAAGATGACTGTGTAGTCTGGATGCCATAGATATGCAAGTTAGGCTGACTTCCAAACAAATTTACGGAGACATTAGCTAAATGAAGTTGGTGTTTTACTGTTTTCTGTTTCGCCCTCTCCCGCTTCTTCATGGCGTCGGTCGGCATTATTACTAGTACATATCGGTTTTGGCAGTGTGGAATTTGGTGACTGAATGTCTTTCCTGACGGCATTATTCCTCCCCCCCCCCCTCTCTACTCTGCCCCCGGAAGGATTCTGTGTACCCGACCTATCTGTGTCCGCGTCATGTTCAAGTGTGACCACATTTTCTGTTTGTTTAGCGTGTGTCTGATGGGGGTTTCAGCCCGGTATTTACATAGTTGCATGAGGAAAACGGCCTCAGACCGACACTGAAGCTGGCTGGCAACCCAGGCCTGGTAGTTGATCCGAGGGGCGGATGTAATCTATGACGGGCTCGCCCTCCCGCTTCCTGGAACCGGGCGCGTTAGCGCTCTAGATTATCCGGTCGGGATAATAATGCCCATAATAATTACTGTGAAAGTAGGCTGTAAGCAAACAAGCAAACGCGATTATTACAACAGGTAATCAGATAAATGAAACCAATTTCTCGCCAATAAGGTAATTTTCCTTCTTCAAAATGATACGTCAACTTTAAAAAATATTATAAGTTTGTGAATAAATGTTACTATACCGAGCAAAATCTTAGATGACTAAGAGATGGTTGACATGTGAATACGCAATAAAATTAAATTATGAAACACTGCCGGACGTCGTGTGGAGCACGAGTGGAAACACAAACAGCGGACAGCAGCTGCTGATCTTCCCTCGGAATATCCGCTTACCCGCCTGAGAGCGGCCGACTGCGGTCGCTGCGGTTCGCTCGCACTGCCCTCGATACTGCGAGGAAACGCGAGACCGTCGCTTTCCCAGATAGCCGGACAAACCGTTGTTGCGTGCAGCCAACAGCCGGCTTGTGGGGCGTTAGTTAGCCATTCATTCTGCGGTCGTCTCGGGACTCGATTTCTCGTAATGACTAAAACTATGCCGTGTCGGTACGGCAGAACACGCTGAATGGTCTAGGGTTCTTCGTAGCGTCGTAAGAAGGCCGTCGAATCACTGAGAGGACTTTCCTGCACCTGGGGATTAAGCGAACGGTGAATGTGTCGAATTACATAAAGAAGCATACGTACGTAAGATTAGAACATGAACACAAATACAAAACAAGGTTAACCAGCTCGAAGTTATGCATGGTGTAAATTTTAAGTTGGCAAACCAGAATAACTCGAAAAATAAGCTTCATACAAACAATTTTTAGAATCCAAAGTTTATTATTTTCAAGGGGAACATCTGCTGGTGCTAAAATTAGCCCGCCACTCCAGCTTCCTGGGGGTGGGGCGGGAGGTAACTTTAAAATTTCAAACGGCAAGCCCCATTTTTTTATTGCAGAATCAGATTCTACATAAAAAACCACGTACATTTTGTCTTAGCGATTTGTTTTGATTCTTGGTAGTTGGCACTGTAAATCAAGAAAATCCATGTTCTCATTTTTGTGTGGAAAATGGCTACGGACAAATAAAATAAATAAATAAATAAAATTAAAATAAACAAGAAAAAGTTTGGCCTCATGACCACGAAACAAACAAAACTTATCCGAATCTGCAGAAAAAATTAATATTTGGGTCAACATTTGTAAAACTCTTAATTCCTCTCTCTCAAACCCCACCCTATGGAGAGAGAGGGAGAGTTTCAATTTTAGAGAATCAATATTTACTAAGTAAATAAGTATTTTTTTATCTATCCGTAACCATAATAATGTAGAACATGAGTTCTGTTCAAGTTGCTGACAAACGGTGTGCAAGGTAAACCAGATTGTTACAGTGATCTCCGAAGTTGCTTTGAAATAAGCGAAACGCGTGTAGTGGAAATACGAGTGTTATTGCAGTCGCAACAGCCAAAATACGACTTACATTACTTAGTCTCTTACTTTTCGGAGGACAGGAATTGTAGATTAAAGCAGTCATGTAAGTGACACACATGTAGCCATTTAAAAACGTGTCATTATGAACCTCAGAACATGCAAACAGCTAACTAACCCACTAGGTAGCCGCCTCATACATACGATACACAAACAGTTGAAATACGACAACAGAGAATAAAAGTTTACGCGATTCACAGACAGGGGGCGCCCATGATTCCATGCCCTTGCCCCCCTCCCCCTGAAGATACGTTCACTACTTTTGCGTCAGGAATAAAATGAAATTAACGATCACACAATTATTTGCACCAATCCAACGGTGTCTTTTGAGGATCGACGTCTATGCTCTTCATTTAGACCATATAAAACAAGTGATTTGGACGTTCATTCTTACCTGCGCTTACTTGTTTTTTATGGTGTTGCGCTAAATGGAAGAAGCGCTGCAGTGCTGCGAGGATTCTTACGCACTGCGTGGATTGATGGTTCGATGACAACTAGCACGCCGAGCGAGTGGGCCTGCTCCTCTTGTTTTTTGTTGCACCTGTTTGGCCTCTAGCTGCCCTGCTATTTAGCATCGCTCGCTTCTCGTGCAGTGTTAGACATTCCGCGCGATCCCGGGTGTCAGCATTAGCCCAGCTGCAGACGCGGCTCCCACCGCCCGGGGTGTGGGTGTGTCGCCAGCGCGGCTGTCAGCCGAGATCAGACGCTGCCGGCCGCCCCAGTAACCGGCTATGTAAATAGTTTAATGGGGGCTCGGCGATATGATCGACGCGGGCCCGGAACAATGGAGACTGCGGACTCCACCTGGACGGCGTTGGAATTCCAGCAGGTGTCCGTCCAGGGCAGGCGCTGATGGACGACCACTCCAGGGCGGAATGTTAGCACGCCAGAATTCGCGACCTACCTCCAACACTACAGCCTTCTCCGTGGGAAGCAGCATCGATTTCGAAAACTCCGATCACGCGATACCGACCTGCGTTCTTCAAACATGGTATTCCGGAAACCACTGACATAGGTGGATTAGCTTTTGTGGAATTTGCAAACTATTCGACTCAACACCACATTACTACTTGTAATAAAATTCGTACCTACGTAACCTTCTCAGGTTTTGGATTATTGTAGGCTGTAGATGGGAAGAATGTATCATGTTATACCACATGGACAGAAGGCACAATATTTTGAGGCATGCCCCAGAGAAATGATTCTCCGTAAATATTTACCCAAATATCGAGTCTTGCATTGGCAAGATTTCAGTCGCCAGCGACTATTAACAACTGCACCTAAACGTAGAGTACTGGAATGTTCTGTGTGTGACACAACGTAAAAAGTATTGACTTTGATTTATTAAATGACTAATAAGTTACAACTGGAGTCATTTATGTAATTCAGACACATGACATGGAATTTAAGTTTATTCATAGTTCTTATTGTTGTTTGATTAATTAAAACACTGATATGTTACAACTGGGGTTATATATGTAATTGAGATACATGACACAGAATTAAAGTTTATTCATAGTTCTTATTGTTGTAAGCTTGAAGGATCTAGATTCGTAAAAGCTGAAGAGAAAACTGCTTCAATGAGGAATTAAATTTTTATTTAAAACGTAATGTATAAGGAGCTCTGAAGTCTGAAATTATATCGTTAGGTACTTAATAAGTTGTTACGCCATTATTTTAACATTGCAGGCCCCAACGTTCTTATTCTGTTATCACTTGTGAATTATCGTGTTGTTCAGTGAAACATGAAGGCAGAGACGACCTGTTATTTCCGTGAATGGCCAACATTGTAATACTGGTCGTGTTTCTAACAGTAGGATCGCTGGAGGTATCCATATTGAATGAGGCCACGCATGTAGTATCATGTGCGCTGCATCTCCCACGAACCAGTACCGGCGCCTAACGGCCTGTCATGACACTAGTGCTACTAAAATAGCAAATCCTGCAGTGCGCAGTCTCAGCACCATTCCTATACTGTTGGGTACCCACATGGGATAGTTTCCCGTCTACGTTAAATCAAGCAGCGATAGTTTAATTATAACCACCCTCTACATGCGCGCACCTGTACTCTATGCATAATTCGTTTAGCCGACTGCATGCACACGTTATTTATTATAAGGGTGTAGCTGTTGCTCGACACAACGTTATGTGATGTGTATATTTCATGCACAACTTTCTGGCTTATTTAGGTGCCTACGGCAATTAAACTCAATTTCATATCGGGATAACTTCCAGTGTCTTAACACTGGGAGGTCGTAGACAGATACCGATTATACATTGATGTGTCAATCACTGCACAAACTGTTTTTTGAAGGCAAGGGAAAACCACATGCAAATTGGACTGTGTTTGCTAAAGTGCTCTGGTGCTCAGACTCAGTTCCAGGCACATGATTGGTTTATTTTCTGAAGTTGCAGTAATTAGATTTTCACCAGAGCATAATTGTATCAAAAACATACCCATTTAGTTTACTGTGCCTTGAGCAGACTGATACATACAGTCTTATAATGGCACACTTTAGAACTTAAAGTTCTTTTTTATGTCACCTTGTAGTCGTTTGCGTAGCAATACTTCGAGGTTGAGACGCTCTTGTAGGGTGGAGACACACGACAACCATTCTACTTCCACAGGCCGTTCCAAAACTCTCGAGGGTCCAAAATTAAACCCACGGTAGGCTAGAGGATCCTAAATAGAATATTTTGAAATCGGGAACCAGTGGTCGCTCATTAGGGAATCAGCGATGCGAGTGAGGCACACGCCTATAGAATTACGTTTCATACCAGACAACTGCCTACCGCTTTGACAGTAATGGAAGTTCCTTGGAGAAGAATTCTTAGCCGTCTGTAGTGTGTCCATGGCACAGTTTACCACTGTTGCCTCTTCATAGGTGAAATTGGAGCACTGGTCGCTACAAGAACCTGCACACGTACACTTAATGGATGGAGCAGCAGGAAGTTGTTCGCGAAAAGCCTAAAGAATGTAAACAGAAACGAATGTCGTCCTAACTACCAGCAGCTTACAGAAGTGGCTACAAAAATAAGAGAGACTATTTCGGAAAAGCGACAGAGACGTCGACAAAGTGTTGGACAAAGAATTGCTCGTGCAGGAAAATTAAGGGAGATGGATGTTTTCAAATCATAGACAGCAGGGTTACGAATTGAGAAGCCGATGAGCTGCTGTAGTTACCATAGAAAATGTTCAAGAGGTAGCACGGTTTTTATGCGCGCAGTAGCGTTAAGAGAGCGAGTGGAACACAACTGAACAATTGACTCGTGATTTTTTTTTTTCGTAAGAAACAATCAGGTGTATATGATCTATTCTCGACTACCACTTCAGTCTGCGCTGCACATCATCTTCAGGTCTGGATCCGGAAATTCCGGTTGTCGGTAGTAAAAGAAGTTTTGATCCAGCTGGGGTTTGTTTATGTATTTAGTATTCGGAAGTTGGTAATGTCGCTCGCTGGGTGTGCCTGCCGGCGCGCTCTGATCGTTAAGAGAATAGGTACGTATTGGTTGGCTGCTCCGCTCCCCAGACAAACCGTACGCTTTTTTCCGGCTTCATCCCGACGGGCTCACAGAAGCCTCTCCCGCTGACGAGAAATCAGATGGCATCGGCCGCTGTAGGTCTTCTCTCTCTCTCTCTCTCTCTCTCTCTCACTCTGTAACCCAGAGCTTTTTCATTTTCGCTTCGCTGTATCTAGGCGTTCTCGTTGCGGTAACAGATAGGGCCCACCCACTCTTCAAGTAATCTCGTAGATAGAGTAACCCAGTGGAAAAGGAGAGAGAGAGACAGAGAGAGAAAAAGAGTTGGCTTATAGCGTGTGTACATTCACAAACACTCCGACAAAATCGCAACGCCACTTGCAAGACATTACAAGCACGACTTTTAAGAACATTAGCAAAAAGAGCCTGCATTTTTCTGGAAATGCCTCTTTCACAGCTAGTGTATTTCTGATCTGTCATTAATGGTTTCGAGCCATGCGCTTCAAAAATGGTTCAAATGGCTCTGAGCACTATGGGACTTAACATCTGAGGTCATCAGTCCCCTAGGACTTATAACGACTTAAACCTAACTAACGTAACCATACGCTTCATTTTCAAGCAGAGATATGAAAAAGATGTGGACATTAAAGATTTTTACCGCCGACACAGTGTTTGGCGCCCAGAATGCGTAAAACAAATGCAGGAAAACGCGCACCCCTTAACATTTTTGATGAAGTGTGCGACCCTCGCTTCAGGGTGACTTTGTAGCCCGAAATGTCTCCGGCTGGGCGGTAAAGGAGGGAAGGCGGTCCGGCCGCAATTATTCGCCGCCTGTCTGCGGCCGCGGCGCTAAGCGCTGCCAATAAATCGCGGAGAGGGCAGACTTTGTCGGCTGCGGCATGCCGCCTGCCTCCGTTTCCAATTTAGTTGCAAATGCGGCCGCCGCGAACAGGTGCGCACCTGTTGCGGACTGCCGGCGGGGGTGTGGGGAGAGGAGGGCAGAGCCGAGAGCGGCCCGCATCCGCCGTATCTGCCGGCCATCGCAGCCGCTGTCGCCCGCGCTCTGCGTCCGCCCCGCGCGCGCGCCGCCCACGCCGCCTACCTGCCGCTGCCGCTGATCCAGAAACCCGAGCGCGCGGGAGGTCTGCCGGGTCCCGTCCCTCCCGTCTCCGCCCAGGCCGGCGTACCTCCTCTTACTTAAATCGATTCCCCAACACCACCTCTCGTTGTTCATCCTACGCCGAATCTGGGACTTGGTCTGCTGAATCTGCCGATAGGATACGTAATAATGTTGTGGCGTCTAAAGTCACAAGATCACCGACAGAAGGTAGACAACATGTTTCAAGATTAGGTTGGAAGGTACCGGTTCGGTTGGATCTAATTAACCGGATTTTATATTGAATTAGCTTCTGTCCCGTCTCACATTCATCGATAATCTCTTGTGCATCGAACAGCTGCGCATGATTGTAAAAGGCTGCGGGTCGTTCTGCTTAACAAAGATGGTCAACTGCTAACCGAGACACGAACGTACAGAGTAACAAATTTGTGCGTTCTTCCTCTCACCAAGATTTCTCAAGTTTCATCACCTCTCAGTGTGTTTCCTGTTCAGTCCAGGAGCCTGAGTGAAGTGATTCTAGCTTTCTGCTCATCATCCAGTAGATGTCGTGCGAGTTGGCTGGGTATAGTTATGCTGTTTTCATGTTACTGAACAACTGCGATGTATTCTCGGTGAGAGAGACTCCTTCCGAAAGTTGTGAACTTTTCAACAACTTTTTTTTCCATTTACGAAACTCTTCCATCTGGTGTGCAATATGTATGAAACAGGCGAAATACCGTCAGACGTCAAGAAGGGTATGGTAGTTCCAATTCCAAATAACGCAAGTGCTGGCAGGTTTGAATGTAACCGAACTACCTGTTTAAGGAGTTATGGTTGCAAAATACTAACGCGAATTCTTTACAGACGAATGAAAAAACTGGTAGAAGCCGACGTCGGGAAGATTCTCTTAGCACGCATTTGTAGCCTAAGAGAAAGTTTTTGATAATATGAGTGGAATACGCTCTTTGAAACTCTGAAGATAGCAGGGGTAAAAGATAGGTAGCGAAAAGCTTTTTCAAGTGTACAGAAACAAGATGGCAGTTATGGAGTCGAGGTGCATGAAAGGCAAGCTCTGGTTGAGAAGGGGGTAACACAGGTTTGCAGCCTATCCCTGCAGTTTTTCAATCTGTATATTGAGCAATCAGTAAAGGAAACAAAAAAAAATCGAGCAGCAATTACACATCAAAGAGGAGAAATAAAAAAAAAAGAACTTTGAGGTTTGCCGATGAAATTGCAATGCAAAGGACTTCGAAGAACAGTTGAACGGAATGGACAGGGTCTTGAATGGAGGATATAACATTAAGATCAACAAAAACAAAACGAGTATAATAGAATGTAGTCGAATTAAATTGGGTTATTCTGAGGGACGTGGATAGGAAATGAGACACTTAAAAAAGTAGATAAGTTTTCATATCTGCAGACCAACGTTTATGAAGGGGAGTAGTTTGTTAACATTCAATATAGATTTAAGTGCTAGTCAGTCTTCTCTGAACGTATGAGTTTGGAGATTAGCCATGTATAGAAGTGAAACATGCACGATAAATTGTTTAGACAAGAAGAGAGTAGAGGCTTTAGAAACATGATTCTACAGAAGAATGCTGCAGATTAGATGGGTAGATCAAGTAAAACTAGAAGATACTGAACAGAGCTGGGGAGAAAAGAAATTTGTGGCACAACCTGACTAGAAGAAGGGAACGATTCGTAGAAGACTTTCTGAGACATCAACGGACTACCAACATAATGTCTGAGGGAGGTGTGGATGGTTGAAAATCGTAATGGGAGATCGAGAGATGCAGTAAGCTGATTCAGAAGGATGTAGGTTGGCTGAAATGGCTCTGAGCACTATGGAACTTAACATCTGAGGGCATCAGTCCTCTAGAACTTAAAACTACTTAAACCTAGCTAACTTAACGACATCAAACACAGCCATGCGCGAGGCAGGATTCGAACCTGCTACCGTAGCGGACACGTGGTTCCAGACTGAAGCGTCTAGAACTGCTCGGCCACACTGGCCGGCTATTCGGAGACGAAAGGGCTTGCGTAGGATGGAGTACCATGGAAAGCTGCATCAAACCAGTCTTCAGATTGAAGAACACAACAACAAGCAAAGCTATTTCATTCTATGGTCTTCTATCGTTCATTGCGTCAATAGACGTAAGGCAATCATAGGACAGAACACCTCCACTGTTTTCTTCATAATATAGCTTCGAATAAGACCGAAACCATTCCGATTTTCAACATCTTCCATTCCTTCAAGCAAATTTCGGACAGGAAGGCATGTAGTTCGACTCGGATAGTAACTTCAAATATGCTACACTTTGATTCAGCAATAAGCAAATTACTACTAGCATATTTACTGAGATACAGCATATGTTTTGTGTTTCTGGCTGTACGTCTCGAAGTCAGTTTGGGATATCTCACACTCTCTTCCTACCCCATGACAATTTGATGTGGTGGATGAGTGCCCGTTTTGCTCTCCCCCTCCTCCACCCCCACCCCCCACGTCTCCCGCGGGTTGGTATGTCTTTGGTCACATGGCATAAGTACTGAGGTATAATATTAAGACACCACAACCGAAAACACACTTTTATTGAATGTTTCTCACGAAATCAAAACATGTCTTTCCACACATTGCAAACTAAATAGTGAACAGAAGGGCTCTGCACTGATTTGCAATTCAGTGTACATTTGGAATACTCACTGCGCGAGTCTCATTTACGAAGAAGGTCTAAACGCCACGTCTGCGGAGCCTTCTGCGCACAGAGTCCAAAAAGGGTTCAAATGGCTCTGAGCACTATGGAACTTCACGTCTGAGGTCATCAGTTCCCTAAAACTTTAGAACTACTGAAACCCAACTAACCTAAGAACATCACACCCATCCCTTCCCGAGGCAGGATTCGAACCTACGACCGTTCAAATGGCTCTGATCACTATGGGACTTAACTTCTAAGGTCATCAGTCCCCTAGAACTTAGAACTACTTAAACCTAACTAACCTAAGGACATCACACACTCCCATGCCCGAGGCAGGATTCGAACCTGCGACCGCAGCGTCGCGCGGTTCCAGACTGTAGCGCCTAGAACCGCACGGCCACACCGGCCGGCTCTGCGACCGTAACAGCAGCGCGGTTCCGGACAGAAGCGTCCAGAACTGATCGTCCACAGCGGGGAACATAGTCACATAAGTCAGGACAGTCCGTGGGTTTTCAACGAGAGTCTGACAACATGCAGCCTCGCACATACATCCCGCGAAATATTCTCATATGGATGTTTACCGACATACGCTCTTCCCACGCTCTGTCACAAATGGGATATAAAAGAGAGGAAATGATTTTGGTGATACCAGACGTACAGACAGGCAACAAGGCGACTTGCGGAGTAGAGATTTAGATGTAATTGCGATGGAGAAAGATGTATTTGCAGCTATCCCATTTCGAATTTGTCGTAAGCTGTAGTGTCGAGGAATAACCATCCTAAAAGAATACAAATTTACGCCGCTTACGTACTTGAGAGAATGCCGTTCTTTCATAAAAGACACCAATTCGAACATCGCTGAGCAATCATCTTCCGTGAAGAATGTTTCCCGGGATCATTTCTGAATTCGATCGTAGTATTAGCGCAACACGGCACGTTGTCTTTCGTTCAGCGCTTACAACGTTCGAAGAACAGTAAACATAAGGATAAGTTGAACATTCCAAAACTTTAGCTTATTTTTGATGCATTTTGAAAAACTGGGCAATCAGAGAGATCTTTCACAACGACGACAGAGGAACAGTAATAACTTCCAGCAGGAACTCATAAACAGACCATAGCAGCGTTTTGCTTAGTTCATCTAACTGTTGCCTGTGATCCTCTAATTGGTGGGATATTTCACACGGATTGCTTTTTGAATTTCATGGCGTAATTGCGCCATTAGAGGGAATGACTACCGAGAAGGCGTATGCGGAACGGAAATGAAAGCAGAGGAATATCGCGGAAGCTGTGTGCAAGGCTTAACGCACTAGCGGTTCGTTCCGTAATCCATCACGGATGAGGGCCGACGAGATTGCAAGCGGCACATGCCATCAGGGAACAAGGAACAGACGCGGAAAGAAAGCACGTAGAAGTACCAGCAATGGAACACGACGCATCCCGTCCACGATACTGAGGGAAATCGTCGCCGTGTTCGACAATCGCCTAGCCTCGTAGGTCGTGTCGTGTTGCAGTAGGCCGATTTGGACGCCGCGAGAGACGGAATCGTTTCGTCTCTCACGCTGTCTTTTCACAAAGTGCTAGGATATCACCTTTCTCTCCCCCAGAGGATACCTAAGTCGAGACAGTAATCTCAGCGAATCAGGAACACAGGGGGCTCGTGGTACAACGCTATTGCAGGAAGTGGTGTCATTGCTCTCAGAGTCAGAGAGAAACTTAATCATAACGCGACGGGTAGATGCGGATACGCACCATAGCTGGCCCTTTGTTTCTTTTTTTGACATCTAAGGGGAGTCGCAGTGTTACTGGCGACCTCTGAGACAAGATGCATAGTTTACCCGATGGAACACAGTCGATGGTTATTTCATTTTATTCCTGCGATATTTAAGCTGGCCGATGTGGCCGAGCGGTTCTAGGCGCTTCAGTCCAGAACCGCGCTGCTGCTACGTCGCAGGTTCGAATGCTGTCTCGGGCATGGATGTGTGTGATATCCTTAGGTTAGTTAAATTTAAGTAGTTCTAAGTCTAGGGGACTGATGACCTCAGATACTAAGTCCCCTAATGCTTAGAGCCATTTGAACCATATGAATGACTGTTGAGCCGTGTCGAACGTGTAACTGCAAAGTGGGGGATAGCTCTAGTGATCATTTAAAACGTAGTGAATTCTTTGTACTGCTATGGATGGCAATGGTCTGAACAGAAATATTCCACTTACTGGGACTCGAAACGCTCACCTGGATTACGTACTGCAGCCTTCTCCTACGGTATATCCTGTATTAACCATGAGCTACAGGGAAGTGGATTCATGTTACATTGTTAAAAATCAAATAGAAAGAGTCCATTGCTTTACAGAGCCCTGTGCCAATCAATTTCCTTCACCTGTCTGACCGAGCGCGATGCAGCAGTGGTAAGACGCTGGACCTGGTTTCTGGACGATGACGGTTCAGATCCCCGACAAGCCTCTGAATCCCTAAAGGCGAATATGGGGGTGGTTCCCCTAAAAAGCAGGTTTCTTCCCTTAACCCGACCTTATGCTCAGCTTCTAACAACCTCTTCGTCGACGGGTCATTACAACCAAATCGCCCTTCGTCTACTTGCGTAAACAGGGCTCTCTCCGGCGAATGACGGCAACAGCATACCAAAAACGCTCATCAATACTGTAGCGACTAAGAAATCCGAGTTCTCGCCACGTGACAACGACGAGCACGAACACAGACTGTAACTGCCTCACGAAGGGAATCTGACGTATCGCTAGAAGGTAGACCGACAAACCGCTGTTGCAATGTTTATCTATGGACAAAACATAGATGCAGGTGTAGGGGCGAGAGCGAACTGTTTTGAGAGTTTACTGTACTTTTCGCTCCAGGTGTACACAGCTAACATAAGGCAGCCGTTGTACCTGTGATTGCAATGTTTATAGCAAACAGAGCGCATGGCTGCGTGTTCTACATGCGGGTAGGCACTGCATCATGGCCCGACACCTCCACACTGGCGAGTTGTTGCCAACACCTGCTGCTACGCGCAGTGGCCGGAGGACGTACAAGTCGCCCAGTCCAACGACGGTAGATCTCCACGGGAGTCTGGAATTATACGTTCGGCTGCGCTTATTTCAGCTGTCGCGGTGGAGAATTAGCACAGCGAATACAACGATAATAGTTGTTTTGTAAATAAAAAAACACCTTCTCTTGCTGCATTGAATTTTGTTCTCGCAGATGCGTTTCGCTTTTTTTTCAGTTTAAGGCATAACGAATGCGTTCTACAATGATACAATTATGTTACCCATTTTTTTGATATGTATTATATGTAAATTATAAAACAGTTCACTTCTCGCTTTTATGTAAATAAGTGATTAATTAGTTTTATTTGGCATCGAAGTTTCTTCTCATGTGGTCACATGGAGGTCGCACTACCGCTCTGTTTACGAAACATTTTTGTGTTGCGATCATTTTTCTTCCCACTTTTCAATTTGTTTGCCCTTGTTGTTCTGCTGTACTATCAGTTTTCTGTCACTAATATAGACATAACACTAATATAGACATAACACTAATATAGACATAACTACTTTGAGTTCCCTGCGTATCTCATCCTGATTGTTTTGTTT
The DNA here is from genome assembly GCF_023897955.1 of Schistocerca gregaria. Taxonomy (NCBI): domain Eukaryota; kingdom Metazoa; phylum Arthropoda; class Insecta; order Orthoptera; family Acrididae; genus Schistocerca; species Schistocerca gregaria. The sequence goes on along the minus strand of NC_064921.1, from coordinate 795,412,298 downwards.
ATTTACCACGTATATGTTGCCAACCTAACGAATTATTGAGCGCGGGATTAGTCGAGCGGTCAGGGGCGCTACAGTCATTGACTGTGCGACTTGTCCCGGCGGAGGTTCGAGTCCTCCCCCGGGCATGGGTGTGTGTGATGGTCCTTAGGATAATTTAGGTTAAGTAGTGTGTAAGCTTAGGGATTGATGACCTTATCAGTTAATTCCCATAATATTTCACACACATTTGAAAATATTTTTAAACTAATTATATGCTGAAAACAGCGATAATGGCTGGGCTGATACCGAGAAATTTGCGACCGTCCTTTTACGTCGACTCCAGCGTATCTAATAAGGTGTTGAAAGGTCTGATCTTCTTCAGCTAAAGAAATTGCCATCTAAAAGCGAACCAGACATGCGATCTGGACTCGTATGCGCTCAAGAATGCCTCCTTCTTGTATCAACGGTTGTAGCCAACACCATGGAAACGTTCTTTAAACTGTAACACTGTACCCACTTCCCTACCAGCAAGATGTTCTCCGATGTGCACTGACGACCGTCCGTCCAATATTGCCTCCTTTGTTAGGTATTGTGAATTTTCTTTACTAAAAGATTGCGTAAGTTTTTCATGTCGATACTTACGTTCATTTTCATTTCGAAAGGAAACTACAACTAGATGTTACAAGTTCAGACCAATTTCAAATAAGCTAATTCGTATACACATACATTTACATTCTAGTTAGGGACAATCATTAGATTTACTCCTGGCATACAATACTTCTTTTACATATAACTGATTAAATAATGTAATGCCACACTGTTCACTCATGTCTCACTATCAGTCACAGCACACACTACATACACATTGTTTCATAACACTTCACTCATTTCACACACATACAGGTGATCTCTGGGCTTTTTGTGTACCGCAACTTCCCATTTGCTATCCTGAAAAACTGAGTCAGCATCCCGCTATAATGAGAGATGTTTAGCTCAGAAAGAGGAAGAGGTCGTAGTATTGTGCTATGCATAGCTTGGGAAGTTTTTCTAGAAAAGGATAAAAGAAGGGAAAAAGCAAAGTTTGAAGGTGTTATCTGGAATGTTGGATGTCTTATAATCATTATCTTTTTATAATTATTTATTTGTATAACATTTTTTCCCCAAACCCCTACTCTGTTTTACCTAAGTAATCATTCAATGTATAAAATGTATTGCATAACACGTACTCTTTAGGTGCCTCTTTAAAAAAGTATATTTTTGCAATTTCTTTAATCTCTTTTGGTAATTTATTGTACAGTTTTATTCCTTGGTAGAAAATGCTGTTTTAATTTTATCTTTACTTTCACTTGGTAAATGTAAGTTGAGTCTAGCTCTTGTTCCATGGTCACGGACAGGTGTTTGTGCAGTAATTACCAATTAATAAGTAGACGACACCCGCTTACTCTTTGATCAGAAGTATGTGGGTGCATGTTAGGGGATGTTATAGTGACGGCTCGACCTCTGCTGGGGGCTCTTTCAGTAAGGTGTCTGTCTATCTGTGGAGGAATGGTAGACAACAGCTGAAACCCGACGAGGTAGTGATGCTGGACGCTGAGATCTCGAGCGAAGTCGACCTTCTAACTCATACGAAAGGTGTTCCAATGTGGTCATCTTGGGACTCTGGACAGGTCAGTCCAATTCAGGAACGTTACTGTCCACAAACCATTACCTTACTGGTGCTGCTTTTATAACTGGGTGCATTGTCGTTCTGTTACAATGATTGTCTCCGAAATGTTCCTCACCTGTGCACACTGCTACAAAATGTGTTCACAGTTTCCACTTCTCTGCGTTTAGCGTTTCTGAGGCGCAGTGGGAGGATCAATCCCATACCAAGAAGAGCACCCCCAGACCGAACAGCGTCCAAGTCCCTACTTCAGTGTTGGCACTACAGATTATGGCAGATAATGGTCTCCAGGCATTCGGCATAGCCAGACCCTTCCGTCGATTCAGCTGTGGTCGTTTCTTAGCGTTTGCACTTTACAGTAACATCTTCAACAGCCCATCACATGAACAAGATTCGTCTTGGGCTGCCTTAGGTCCCTAATGGATTTACTACTCAGGTGATTTGGCCCACGCTCGAAGTCACTGAGCTGTCACGAGCCACTGATTCTCCTATACTGACAAACGCGATATTCCCCGCCTCCTATCGTACTGACGGGTCTGCGTCTCATGACACTTAGTGGTCAACTCCGCCTTACTTAGAGGTATACTTCTGATAAGATAAAATGTTCCCCCTTTCATTTAATAATCCACTGAGACAGTTTCACACATCATCTTGGTACTAGTATATTGTGCCTTCTCTAATGTAACGACATGCACCAAGTCTTTTACACGTCCTCCCCCGGCTGGTGGCAAATAGGAACTGGATTAAATAAACTTAATTTCCTCTGAGCAAGAAGAGAATAGAGACAGTTCCATAAAATGATCACTGATGAGAACAAAACTTGCCTTTTTTCATAAATATGAAAATTAATATCGTCCTGTAGCTTCTCCCGGCGTATTTGTTGATAGCAAGTGCACAGGTGTGCTGGTCTGTCTTTAAATTAATAGTCTATCAGAAGTTTCTGTTGTGGCTCTATCGCGGAACAGTTGCCAACTATGCAATTGGGGTTAAATTTAATTATGTTACAGACAACAAAATTTTATTTTTGTGGACGTCCACAGCCTCGACGTGTTTTGAGAATGAAAACATGATCTTTGTAGGCTGTATTCTTTTTATTATCTATGTGTTTGGTCAGTTTCAATCTTCGGTCATTTTCAAACACGTATCCTAAGTTTCCAATGTAAAATGAAGTTGGAAGCTTAATATGTGCTTGAAAGTGATCAAAGATTGAAATTCACCAATAGCGTAGATAATAAAAAGAATACAGCCTACCTAGACCATGATTTCATTCTCAAAACAAGTCACAAATCGTTTTGTAACTTGTAAAAAACGGATGTTTGGACCATCGTCGCGCCAATTCTCAATGAAGAAACTGTAGGGTTCTCATGACGGTTTTACCTGCGTAAGGTCGCCGGTCTGGGTGGCCAAGCGTTTCGAAGCGCTACAGTCTGGAACAGCGCGATCGCTACGGTCGCAGGTTCGAATCGTGCATCGGGCATGGCCTTAGGTTAGTTAGGTTTAAGTAGTTCTAAGATCTAGGGGATTGATGACCTCACAAGTTATGTCCCATAGTGCTCAGAGCCATTTGAACCTGCGTAAGGTCTCATTTTTGTGATTACATGACACCTGATGTCACTGTCCTGGGACGTCATTCGAGAATGCAAAGTGAAGGTGCCTGTGGAGGAGTGGTGCTAGTCTAGCAGATGATGGGCAGGCAACGAGGAATTGGCAGTTTGTACACAGGGACAGTGTTTTCGTGCAAGAGTTTGACATGGCGCATACCAGTTCGGCGTAGCCGTTGGCCGATCGCTCTCCTTGTTGGGAACGTCTTGCACTGCATAGTGCTCCAGAGTGTTGAGTTAAAGACGAGCGCTTTGCTTGCTGCGTGGATTACAAGGGCCGTGATTTGTGTCGCGGTAGCGTGTGGGTGTCGGGGTGTCGCGGTGGACGCAACCCCGGACGCGAGTGGCGGGTGGGGGAGAACCTCTGAGGCGTGGCTGTCGTTGTCGCTGATGGCTGGGCGCGATCCGCCAGCTCGGTGGCGCCAGAAATTCGCTGTCGGACAATAAGCGATTAAAGCGGTGGGCGCGCATTAATCAAGTCGCAGGCCCTCGAAGCGTCGCCGTAATTAGCCGTGGCGGCGTTTTACAAGTAAAATGAGCGACGCGAGGCGCAGCGGAGGTGCTGCGGCCGTCATTAGGCGCCCGCCGCATGCCGGCAGGTTCCGTGGGCTGCCGCTCGTGCTGGCCGTTGGCGGTGGCCGAGGTCTCGCCAGGCACCTGGTCTGCTGGCCTAAACGATGTGGCCGGGTCCACAGTGCAGCAATAAGCGTATCCCAACAAATTACATCCCTGCCTGGGGCTGCATTTTCATTTGAAATAAGCACTATACTTCATTTGTACGTTAAGCAATTGCTCCTCCTTGGACGTTTTAAGCGACATCACAAAATAAAGGTAGCATTATGCTAATGCGATTTGAAACGCGAAATTTTGACACGAAAGTAATTCGCCACTCCTATTGTGATACATCCGGTGCTTGAAAAAGAACCATTGGACTCACATGAAGCCTAAGAGACCATGAAAGTAAATGCCGCCTCACAATCTTATACTTCTAAATTGTGTAAATAGTAAGATAGCGTAAATGTGGTCGCAGGAAACACTGCATATATCGGAACGACAAATTACAGGCAAAGAAACAAAATGTTTTCTTTATTTTCGGCCGGCGTAGAATGCGTCACAGTATGGCATTTTATAATGAATTGTTCCAGGCAAGCTGCAAATAGTTTAATTAATAGTGCTTGTTCCGTACTACAAGCTCGTTTCGGCTATAGCGCCATTCTCATGTAAACATCTGGTTGAAATAGACGCCCATATTGCATCAGTGAGTAAACGGTCGACTGATTGCTTATTGCTAGACTGTTACAAGTCACGTAATTTCTATATGTGTAGAACTTTTTTCGTGAAATGTCGGTCTGGCTTTCAAAAGCATTGGCGCTATAGCCGAAACTAGATTTTAGTAAGGAAGAAGTAGTACTAATTAAATTATTTGCAGCTTTCCTCGGATAATTCGTTATATAATGCTTTATTTCTTTTTTGACCACTGAAGCTGCCCAATACAATTAGGTAAAACGTCTTTGATTACAAACCAACAACACGAAATCAGTTTTAAAACAAGGGTACCATTTATTATCATCCAATCAGAACAGCGACTGAGGAAGAATGGCTGCTGATATCAACAACAAAAGAATTACATTGTAGTCTTGTAGCACGCCGTGAGAATCAGAATGGCGCGGAGAGAGGAGCAATTAATGACACCTGTAATAAGAAAGCAGGACGACCGTACTACTCACATTCGCCTTAACAACACGACACTTGCCGTTATCTAGCTCCATGTTTAAGAAGTTAACCATGGCAAATGTGTTGGTATCTCAACTGGTTTGCTGACGTATTTTGATGATCCTGTAGACATATATTGTTACTGCATTGCTTTTGTTTTAGCACTGCTGTGCAGATTATGGCGTACTATAAGGATACAATATGATGGTATTGTTAGGAGTCCCTTGAAAATGACTAAGGGGGAGAAATTAGGTAAACGCACATTAGATTGTTGCCTATTGTCTACAGGAAAGTACGAGTATCATCGTTCGAGAATCGTAAGAAAGCGCAGAAAGTATTTAACGAGACTATGACGTGGTTCGCTCTAATGAGTGGCAGTTCTCTTCTAATGTACGTCGTTTAAAAATTTAAGGGGTAATAGTACTGAGCGAGATAAAAGGAAACGAACACTTGTCTAACAGGGAAGGTTAATGGAGTAGTTTGAGTGTTAGGCTTGTTCTGCATAAGTGGGGTGTGTGTGACAGGAAACTGCATGCAAGACAGGAATGCAGCCATTGTTGGGGTATTGATAATATTGGTGTGAATTACTCTCTGCTACACACTGAACGCAACGCACTGAACGCAGACTTTTGATGAGTATACATCGCATCCCGGCAGCAAAGTGACACAACTCGAAAAGGCGTCTTTATTTTATGTCAGAGGAAAATGCGTGTGAAGTGCCTCAATGTAATCGAAAAATGTAGTGGAATTTACTGCCAATATTGCTTATTTGAAATTAAAAGGAAGGTAGTACTATATCAGTGTAAGCTATACAGTTCGAATTTTCTCAAGCATTGGATCTTTTTGGCTGTGTCACTCTTTTTGCTGGGGTGTGATATGTACGTGTTGATGTAGGAAACAGTGTCATTGTAGATAGCTGAAGTATGGGGAACACATCAGCTTAGTAGTGTACAGTGGAAGGAAACCTCGGCCGTTTACTTAGCAGAGATTACATGTAGAGAAAATTGCAGAGGGGTAGCGTAGTGTTTAAGCTCTTGTGAGCTGACCCACGGTAGCGAGGGGCGGGGGGTGGGGGTGGGAGCTCACTGGCGCCCCGTTTAATTAGACCCCTCGCGGTAATTACAGGCCATTGTGCGCTCCGCGTGCGTGTGACAAGCGGCCGCCGCATACGCACACGCGTTACGCACCTCTCGTCTCCCGACGGGAGGACCACTTGGCTGCGGACCTCTTCCGACGCACGGCCGCGTCCTCCTCAACCCTCCAGGAGGACTGTTTGCCCAGCACTTCGTTTAAAGACAAAGCTTAGCCCGAAGACGTAGAGAAAACTTCGGTCGTAAACGAGGCTTCTGATGTACCTCAAGGGATCTGATCACTGTTCACAAGACACTGGCCGCATTTTCGATTAACACAGATACGCCCCTGCAGACATAAATCATTTGCAGCCGAGGACTCAGCTCTATTTTATTTACTCAATAGTTTATTCAGTCAATAATTTGTTAGAACGAATCAGCTTGGGATAGCTCCCGTGCTAGAACAGACAGCCGCGTGCACTCCAGTACGAACATTCTTCCCGGCTTATGTTGGAAATACACTGAAAGTACCTACAAGGGAAATTGCACCACATTCGCTCGATGACGTCATCCGACCTCAGAGAAAGTACTCTGCTTTCATCTACTGTACCATCGAAACTTTCCGCGCTTTTTCGCGATCAACATACTTCGTTTAGACGCAGCTACGGAAGCGTTTATAACGTGTCCGTTTTACGTTTGAATCAGTTACTTGTACGTAATTATTACAGACCGTTTGTGAGGTGTAGAAAAGTATAAATGGATGTATAAATATTACCGTACTTACATTTTATTTTTTTCTCATATCGGAAAGTCGTTTCTATATGAATAATCTAGAGCATATCGTAGTAAGCTCCGTGAGCCGTAGATATGACAATACACGAAGCTAGGCAGTAGTTGTGCAAGGCAGCAACACACACAAAGTATCGACGCTTCGTAGAAATAGCTGGTAGGCCCGGTATTGTCTGATTGCTGAACTACATCTGGAAACAAGCCCAGAACTCATAAACAGAGCAAGATGGTGGAATATTTCGTAAACGGTCGCACATTTAGGAGTACAGTTCCATGGGGTCATATAACGTGGAATCAGAAAGTAAAATGCAACTACAAACAAAATCCCCTCCCCTCCCCCACCGCCTCACAGTAGCCAGTTTACAAAGCACGCTACTAGTAACATATCGTCACAACATTTTCGAGAACTATTGCATATATTTTGCAGTCAAAAGATACAAGATAATGAACACATCAGTGTTTGTAGCAAACTGTAACGTATGAATACTTGCGTTAATGTAGCGTTAGCAAAGCACAAAAAATCACCAATAATTTCATTAGACCCAACATTTTCTTAAGCATTAGTAATATACTAGAGAAAAATCATGATTAATTGTAGATGATAATCTGTAGCAAACTATCAACTATACATCAGACGACGGGCAGTTATACAAAAATGGTTCAAATGGCCCTGAGCACTATGCGACTTAACTTCTGAGGTCATCAGTCGCCTAGAACTTAGAACTACTTAATCCTAACTAACCTAAGGACATCACACACATCCATGCCCGAGGCAGGATTCGAACCTGCGACCTTAGCGGTCGCTCGGCTCCAGACTGTAGCGCCTAGAACGGCACTGCCACTCCGGCCGGCACCAGTTATACGAACATCAGTATGCGCTATTAAGCTATCTATTTTGTTAAAAGTTATGAATATAGCAACCATAATCTTAAAGCTGTTTATATTATCTTGTAAAGTTTTTAATGTTATTGAACAGAAAATGAAATGAATTAACTGACATGGTGTAACTTCACCGAAACATATAAGGGTTTGCTCAAGCATGACCCCTTATCCGTAACATATTTGTCGACAAGTTTAATAAACGTAAACAATCACGAAGATTATAATACAACTCCAGAGGCAGATGCAGCAAGAGATGCTTGGCCATTCCGAGGTTGTAATTTTTTTTAGAGAGTTCGAACCACATTGCTTTTCCCTACGATTATCGCAAGAGCAGACCATAAAGCTAAATTCCCATGTGCTATTCGCGGCTGGAACGGGAAAAAGGGGAAATGACAGACTCACACAAAGTACACTTCGCCACACACCGTTAAGTGTCTTTTGGAATAGTTATGTAGACGTATCAGTCCACAACTGCTCGACTGAATTCTCTTTGCAACGGGAGAGGCCCGAAATTCCGCCTGCTTAACAAGACGCATAAACAGCACTATCAACATTCCGCCAAAACTGCAACTTTTCGAACATTTTTTATTCCACTGCCCGTTTTCAGTGCGGCTCTTTGGTAGGCGACACCTGTTTAAAATCGATTTCTTGGGAACACTCAGTGTCTAAAACATTGTTCGCTGGGTTAATGCGAGGAAAGCATGGATTCAAGAAAGGAACAATATTACGGTGAAAGACAGATAATATAAAACGAGCCAGGAAACACAGAAACCTAAGACAAGAGAAAAGGGAATACTGCAACAGTGTGATAAGCGAAGCTGTGGATGGTTTCAAGGATAGAGCAAGGCAGATGTGTAACACAGCGTATAAAACATAAAACAACAGGTACGTACACTAAAAGGGGAAAGGTTATAAAGCGTCACCATGGGAAAATACTGTCCATCAAGAGTGACACACAGGTGAAATGGAGGCAATACTTTACATACCCTACTCAACTTCAATGACCACAGTCTTGCTTCAAATTTGAATTACCTGATACAGTTGATTTACAAGTCAGCGTCTCAACAGCAAATGAAATACAGCAAGAATAAAGAAATGAAAGAATAACAAGGCTTGTGCTGAGGATCAGATACACACTGAGTTAAAATATTAGAGGACCACACCTGCAATTTGACCTGCGGTCATAAATAGAAACAATTTGGAAGACAGAAACCACCTGCAGACAGGAAAACCGCGATTGTATGCCCCATATCTAAGTGGAATAACCCCGTGTGTACCCTCCTCTAGGATTTGCTTTACTCCGTGTCACTTACAAAATCCTATCGATTTGCAAATTAAACACGCTGATCCCAAACACTGGATAAGTAATTGTTGACTACCAATCGATTTCCGCAGAAACTGATCCATAATAGATCATTTATTCACTCTTAAGAGAAATAACTGAGGAGGCATAAATAACTGAGGAGGCATGGAAATTCAATGAAAATATACACATTTTATTTATGTTAATCATAATCGACAAGGGATCCAGTCGCAGATGATGTAGCATTAATAAATGGTTTCAAAACATAATGAATCGGAATGATGGTAACCTATTACAAAATTGCTAAGAAAACAGGAGTATACGTTAGCGAAGGAAACACAGAATACCTGATCATAATTAAGAAAATCCAAAATGATGCACAATTATCTGTAGATGGATTCACTTTCACGACATTGACCGCTTCAAGCATTTCGGAAGTGTTTTTAGTGACACAATAGAAAGTATATAGAAATAGATGCCTACTTAGCAGTAGCGATCAAAATACTTTTCAGTTTTATAAAAATCTTAAAGAGAAAACCAATTAGTACTAACTTCAAAATCCGATTGTATCAATGAACTATTGTACTGTAACATAATACCGATGTGTAGCGTTAATGTTTAGAAAGATGGACTAGGGAAACAGTTAATATTCGAAACATAAATACTACTGGAAATATTTGGAACTATATATGATGAAAGTAAAATGGAATAGAGGATAAGAAAAGAATGAATAACCAAGACAGCTGTACAAATACGTAACATCGTGCTAAAGAAGAGACGGTTGAACTGCGCAAGTCATATAGCAAGAATAACGGAGAATAGGTGGCCTAGAGCAGCGTTATGCAGAACAATAGATGGAACGAGAGCAAGAAGAAGGCCTAGAAATACGTGACGAGATAATATCTCGGAGAATACGGCTATGACAGTGCATTCGAAAGAGAGAAGTGAAAGAGACCCCTAGAGAAGGCGTGTGGTAATTGTGCTGTCTCACTTACAGGACTCAAAATGTATAACGGTGACTTTAAACCGTTCGATGTTCAATGTACACACAATTCACAACTGTGTATGATATGGCATGCATAAACTTAATTATCCATGCTGTCTTACAGCTTAAGATTGATTTCTTCAATGTAGTATTCTGTATATTCATATAATAGCCGTACTCCTAACACGTAGGCTGGCAGTTAAGAACAGAAAGCACTCGTCAGTTTTGGATTGAGAACAGATCAATTGTAACAAAAGATAGCACCGATTGTCTTTGTGGCTCTAGTTAGCTGCAGTTAACCTTTGTAGACATAGCTGAGAGAACAGGCCCTACCCGCCATAGTGCACAACGCTCGAAGAATGTCATCTGGGAAATTTGTCTAGCAAATAACCTGGTTTGTATTTGAGTGGAGAGCAAAAGAAATCGTAGATTTTAGAAGTGCGTGTGGGATTATTCAGACCGAAACTCTTACGATAGCTGTGGTGCTAGTAACAGCTTGAGGGAGCCTGTAGGTAATTGAAATAGCCTATACACTAGTCAGATTACTGCAGGAATTATGAACCTTACAGCTCAATAAATTGCTGCTCGAATAAACAAATATAATGAAAAAATCAAGAACGTGGAATCAATTTATTTGGATCACCTTAATAAAATTAACATCACCTGATGAAAATCGTCATCGTTTGTCACAATATAGCGTATCCGAGGCCAAACCTGTTTTCAAAACACACTGCGCAAAGCAGTGTTTTCATAATTGTAATAGTAACAACAATAATAACAAATCTAATCGCAGACATGACTGTTGATAAGTGAAACATTATACGTCTTCGGCGATTTACCTTCATGCGACTTCAAAAATGGTTCAAATGGCTCTGAGCAATATGGGACTTAAATTCTAAGGTCATCCGGCTTCATATTGACGTAATGGTACTAAAAACATGAATTTAAAATATTAATAATGGCCGCATTCCCTCTCGATGCTGGTTCTGCGACAGTTCATCTACCAGGAGACTGCTGAAATTCAGAGAAAAAGAGTGACATTGCGCTGATTTATGTCAGAGCAAAAATAAAAATAAATTTAAGGAAAATATTTGAATGTGTGAAATGAAATGCTTCTAAAATAAAAAAACTGTGAATTAAGCAAACAGAAAAGTCGAAGAAAAAACTCGAAATCGTATTGAGTGAAACGAATGATACTTTCTGGCAAGTGTCATGTGAAACTGGTGAACGCTTCTCCGAGAATGACAGAAAAATAAGGACTCTGGAATAGAAAGAGAGGAAATAACATTATAAATCGTAAGATATTACGCTTGCCACAAAAAGATTCGAGGAAAATTTCATGTTTTCCATGGATGTTATTAAGTACTGTGAAGCTCTGCATTTCCCCCCGACGGCGTATTATACATAACTCAATAAACGGCGTGGTATTATGACGTGGATAATGTATGTGGTGTTGTTAATCTAAAATGATAATACAGGACATTCGATAATTTTCGCCTCGCTGTAAATAATTCTTCCCTCGCAGATACTGCTAAATACATTTTTTTCCCCTTTTTTCCTCCATTCGCTAACGCGTCGACGAAAGGAAGGCAGCTCGTGCAGAGCGCTTTACTTAACACTCGTGTGCAGCGCCGATCGGCTATACATATTCAGCGTGCTAGCTAAGTACTGGCTAAGTGCGCGGGTTTCCTTTTATGGCGTTCGCTAATTTACATACAACAAGAGCGAACGCGGCAGCTGGCGCCGGGCGGCCATGTTAGCTGCGGCGGCGCGCATGCGCGGATGTAATTGCCGGTGTATTAGCAGCGGGGCGGCGTGGTGGGGGGCGCCGGCCGCCGGGGTGGGGGGACACGTTATTGCACCGCCGCCGCCGCGGGACAGGGGAGATCACACTCGCAGTCTAGTCTAGTCTCGCCGAGTCCGGTTCCCCCCCTGGCGCCGCCGGGGTGTGCGGGACGCAGCCGGCCGCCTGCAGTCCTTATTTTAAGAATAACATTGTTCGGCGCCGCGCAGCCCTAATGCCTGCCCGTGACGCACACAATGCGATGTTTGCCCCGCGTCCGTTTTTCACTCCCCCTCAGCACTCTCTTACACGGTGTCGTCCGCCCTTTGTTTCCGTTCGTAACGTCACATCCAATAAATGGTGGCGCATCTCCGCTCCAGAGCGGCGTTATGATCAAATGTAAAGACAGGATTCAATACAACTTGGATGACGTGCTCAGTGAACACTTATCTACAGTGTGACGATTATTTAACGATATGAAATAAAACTTCTCAACGGTTTGTGTTAGGACGTTCAGACTGCACGTTTGGCCACGGGGCATTATTGAAATTAGAGTGTGGATATGATTCGGCTTAGCAACGAAGACCACATTTGGATGGGTTCGTCAATAAGCAAAATTGGCGCATTTGGGCGACTTAGAATCCGCATTTCGCGATCAAGAAGTCTCTTCACCCTCAGCGGGTGACTGTGTGGTGTACAATGTCCAGTCACGGAGTAATCAGTGCGATATTCCTTGATGGTACGGTGACCTCCGAACGGCACGTCAAGGTTTCGGCAGATGATTTCATCCCCATTATCCAAAGTGACCCTGTAACCTCCCAACAGAAAAATGATTATGTATAACATTCATATTTAGTATAACCAACCAACAGATAAATTCCTCAACCTACCAATAATAAAATGTGACTAATCTCTCAATAAAATTGTGGCTCACTTATAACCTTTCAATAATTGACTGTAAATTTAAATTGGTAAATTTGGACGTCAGCAGTGCTGCTTCATGGCCCTGAAAGTTCTGAATAAATTGAAAATTCTTAACTCAATGATGTCGCCGGATAAGGCGTATATATCTGCACTATAAGAAATTTTTCTGGCCCATCCCAGTGCAATGCTGGCCGATAGATTTGTCATGTATAAAAAGAAGCAACTGATTTTTCTTTACAATAATCGGGATGACAATGGATTGGAGAAATTAGTAAATTCTTTAATTTGAGATGAATGATTGTCAGAAGTTAATTTTTATAAGAAAGATTAGTATTAAGAGATTTTTTAAGAACATTTACATGTGAGTTGATATAACAATAGTACATATGCGCGAGGCTGCTTTTACCTTATATTATATCGCTCAGGCACCGCCATCGCTCCCCACGGCTGGCCCAGCCAACTCCATGCACACGAGAATTAGCTACAACTTGCTCCTACTGCCACACAGTTCCTACTGCAGTCAACACTGCTCTCTGGTCTGAGATTCTCTTATAGCTTACATATCGCCAGCAGCGCGTGAGCAGTCCATCGAAATTACATCTGCTCGACTGCACTAGCAAATAGTTCCTTAGTCGTGGATCTCTTACAACCCTGATTTCGACAATGTGTGGTACGTGCAAGACAGAGCTAGACCACATCGAAGCAGGAGAGTGATGTCCTAGAGGAACACTTTGGGGACCGCATCCTGGCTCTGGGGTACCCAGAGGCCACTGGCATGGGCTTGCCGGCCACATTCTCCGTTTCCGAACATAGGCGACTCCTTTTTGTGGGGATATATTAAAGACAAAACCATTGCCGAGCTGAAAACAGCCATTCAGTAGATCGTCGACAGCATCGATGTTCCGACACTTCAGCGGGTCATGCAGAATTCCGCCATTCGTATACGCTACATCATCGCCAATGATGGCAGACTTGTTGAATACGTCATAATCTATATCCCAGTATCTCTACTGACTTGTTGAATAACCGCAGTTTGTAACCAATTTATGTTTTTTTCTTATAGTTCAATAATTGTCAACCTGTGTGATAAATACGTTGTACAGATGTCCTCGTTTTCTCTCTTTTCGTGGACTAACTGCCGAAACCACTTCCCTATCGTGCAAAATATTAGTTATATATCAGCTGCACAACCAGTATGTTAGCTCCCTCCTATTTTTAATAACATTGTTATAAGTGACTAGCTGTCAATCCAGGCATTGCCAAGTTTTTATTAGAAATGGAATAAAAAAAATTAACTGTGTTTGTCGTGTAATATGCTGGGCAGTTTTCTGTACGATGGACGTAAATGCTTTGCGTGTCTACAGAGCGATTTTGGAAACATCTCTATGACAACGCCTGTTCATAGTTCCATAGATAGCATTTTTTTTTTTCGCCTACAGGCGTTTGCGCATCGCAGCTGAAAGCTGCAAAAGCGCTTCCAGCTGTCGGGGATTTGCTTAAGCTGACTCTGTTTTATGAGTGTCTTAGCAAATGTATTAAAACTTCATGCATGGTACTGTTTCTTTACGCATATCTGGTTATGACGTGATCTCTCTTGAATAATGAGTCGTACAGTAATATATTTATGTAGGCACATTCAACGGCATATGTAGATACAGTCTGCAAAATGTGTTGCGAATAGAGTTAGCGGCAAAGAAATAACAAATTTAAACGTCATGGAAAACACGACAATTTTTCACGCATCTCAGTGTTTTTACGTCATACCACCTGAACCATGTGTGGTACCATGATATAATTTTGTAGGTGCGTTTAGCTGCATGTGTGGATACTGTCTGCGAAATTTATTGCAAATATATTAGCAGCACAGCAGTAGTGAGTTTAAACGTCATAAACGATGCGGAAGTTTTTCACGAGTCTCATTCTTTATAACGTTATACCTCCTGAACTGTGATAGGTACGTGGTTGTTACCCCGAAGACGATTATTGCCTGACAGTAATGGATACCTGAGTACCGACGTTTTGCTGAAATCGGTCCTGTGGTTTCGGAGATGTAGATCATACGTAAATCCATTTTTATAATATGTATGGGTTTATTAAAAATTTTGCGTGTCATTTTCTGCCTCCAGCGCATCAGACTAACCTCCGTATTGAGGAGACCTATCACAGCTCGTATGCGGCATGAAGTAACACAGAATGGTTCGATCCTATTGCTCATTCCTGTATCATTGCTTAGAGCGTTAAAATATTTTGATGGCGCCACCACAGGGAGGGATCACCATCACAATAAAACAAGTCAGAGCTCGTACGGAAAGATTTAAATGTTCTTCTTTTCCAATGCACTGTTCGAGAATGGAGCGGTTGACAAATGGCTGGTAGATGGTTCGACGAACCGTCTGCCAGCCATTTAATTGCGAAATGCGGAGTAAACGTTTGGATGCAGCTTCAGTGTAACTTACAGGGATAATCTGACGAAATAAACTTGATAGCTGAAAACTACTTAGGGTACTTGAAATCAGAAATATAGTAGTCCCAATACTAAAATATTTCACGTAGCAGTTAATAACAGATTACTTTCACCTACGAAAGACCACTCCGAGAATATAAATTCTGACGCCGGAAACGTTAGCAGTACATGGATAAAATTTAATAATCGCTGCAAAGTTAATTTGATTCTCTGTACGAATCTGTTCAGAGTTTAACCATTGCCGCTTAAAGCTGTTTTGGAGCTCATTTGTCTCTCTTTAACTACCAGAAACATTAATTAAAACAAATTATTCACGGTAATCGTCTATTTGACAAGCAGTTGAGAAAAAAAAACAGTAGCATGCTCCTTTACCGCGTTTCCTGCGTGCTGTGTTTCTAACGGAAAATACGTACGCTTTCATTATCGTCCAGCATCAACAGTGCGTCCCTTGTCGTGTAATTTTCCTAAACATCTAAATCCTTCTTCAAGGCACAGAAGCGGAAGACATGAAATTCTTACGAGTAGTCGCAATATTATTTACATAGAGCGCCTACATAGGCGCAAGTAAAAATAAAGATCAAGTCCGTCTGTGAAGAACAATGTATAAAACGTGAGGTACTTCACTTGCACCTACGCAGTGACCGTTGCTGTTACACATACGTCGGTGTACTGTCCATAGTATCGTCTTGTACAACTGTCTGCTTCTGAATTTGGCTTTCACACTGGACCTTCTATTATAAGCCACGCATACGGTATTTCAGTTGTTCGATGTACTGCGTGATCCATTGATTTGGACAGCCAAATGGACGTTTGAGGATGCAGATAAATAGATCCGAACTCATCTAAAATTTGAACATAATAAATAACGACACCTGAGTGCAGTATTGAAACATATACGTTAATGACAAAGACGGAGTTTAACGCCAATTTGTAGTTACGCTTTTCAGTTCCATGAAGAGTGAAAAATGCGCCGTGGCTGACCATATGGCTCTTACTGTCAGTTTACATCTGGTACCAAAAGGACAACAGCTGCGAAAATTTTACAACGACGAACAGGAAGCGTAATTAGTGTAACAATAAATTTTCGTTTAAAACTAAAATCCACGTGTTTCTGTATATTCCCGTGGAAACAGCTTCGTGCTTCCCGGATTATTGATCCTGCACTACCGCTTTTGAAAAGTCCCTGTACGCGGTGTAATGCAATTGGAACCCCGTTATCTGATCTACCATAGTGACATAATGGTTGTTTTTAGTGTAACTGAACATGTAGAGAAACTTTCGGGTGGAATATCTGTAATGGACGCACACTTTTGATTCTATAGGTGCATCATACTTTTAAATGAACCGAGCTACAGTCAGAAAGAAATAATCATTTTAGAACTCTTGGTAAACGACTCTTGTTATGATGCTGGTGGTCGCGACCATGATAAGTGCACTGCGTGTATAAGACAGTACTGTAGCTCACTCTCCAGAATGAATCCCGGAACACTCCAGTACATGTAACATGTATAAATCAATGTTTTTAATGATTAAAGTACTAGTCATCGATGTAATTTTCATAAAGTGTGATGCTGCTTTTCTATATATAAAAAAGAAAATAACATTATTTCCTTTAGACTTCTCTCTAGCAGGCGATGCAAAGATTTCCGATCGATGCAGAAATTAGCTGAAACTGTGCTTTTTTGCCTCCTTCGTAAGATATACTCAAGCCTGTAATATTTTACGTAATTACTGCGTGGGAAAAAGAATAGTAATTTTCATGCTGTGGATTATTCTGAAACTTTCTTAACGTGGACAAAGACTACAGTTGTTTCTACTGTCTGTCAACTATGTGCGTGGATATGAATAGTCCACGACCGTATTGTGTACTAATTTCATGTTTTCGATATGTTATGTTTTATTTCGTTTTGTTATCTTGGCAGGATATGCAACACGGGGTTCGGAATATACTACGCAGGCAATAGTTTGCCATAACAAATGTTTTTATAACGTGCTACCTTCGATGGATACTCATTGTTATGTTGTCTGTCCCAGTCTACCGAGGGAGACGACACCAAAATGAGAAAAAAAGAATCGTTACACGATCGCATGTTGGTGACCGTTAACTGAGTTCCTTCTTCATCTTAGTGAAACTGTATGTAAAACGTGTGGAGTTGTTACTTCTGGTCCAGTTGCGTTTATAAATTTTTTACGCCATTAATATAATTTCTGGGCATATCGTTTTAGTGCATCACTCTCCATAATCTTTCTGTAACACTGTCCACCTACTGTAGGATCTGTTCCTTCCGATATCCAGTGTATTAAATCATAAATTTATGTTTTCTCTCATATGCGTTGGTAAATCCATGATACTTTCGTGAAACGTTTACTTATCGATAAATTAGCTTTCAAGCTTCAACGAACTTGTCAGCAGATAGCGAAACTGCCAGTTTACTGCATCGTATCGGTTTTGTTCCATAGCGTCCGCCCCCGTTAGCTGAGTGGTCAGCGCGGCGGAATGCCACAAGGGGCCCGCTTTCGATTCCCGACTGGGGCTGGAGACTTTCTCCGTTCAGGGACTGAGTGTTGTGTTGTCATCATCATTTTATCTCCATCACCGACGCGCAAGTCGCCCAATGTGACGTCGAATGGAATAAATACATCCCCGAACGGGGGACTCCCGACTCACAATGTCGTACGCTCATTTCCATTTGTTTCCTAGTTGTCTTTTTTGTATATTTATTTTAGGAACGTGTTCCATATGCAACACTGTATGTCCTGCACAGTAACTGCTACTCTTACATGGTATTTGCGTTGTTATCTACCGTAAGTGTGACAGTTTGGTGACAAATCTTGCACAGCATGTACAGTCTACCTGATTTCACTTCTTACGTGTTTTATGTAAAGAAAGGTCCCCACAGACAATCCCCTTCTTTTTCCACTGTCCTCATGAAAGTACACCACATTCTGCTTTGCTAATGTTTTTCTTTTTATAGGCGCAAAATTAATTACATTTATTTTTGCGTAATGTATTCACAATTTTCCTGTCTTCCTTTCAGAAAAACGCATCTGACACCAAGTAAGTTGTTAATGCAGAGTATGTAATAGATTTACAGGTTCTAATCCCCCACGTACTTGCAATAAAACGTTGTATACATTATTTATATCATATCATAGTATTCTGTTTATCACACAACAAGTTGAAATCTGCGCATAAGGAGGCTAAGTTCTACTTAAATTCATGTAGGGCGCTGTGTTATTATAAGACAATTTTTTTTGAAAACTGCAGATAATTTTATGTTCCCTAGAACAGGTTTTACAGTACTCCGTAAAAGCGGAGCTTTGTTGTACAATGGTATAATACTGTCCGTGAACCCCAACGACAGGTCGACTTACGTTAGAGTATCACAGTTCTCGCTTGATAGCGAAAATCACTGTAGGATACAAAGTATACGTACACAACTAAAGAAAATTATTCCCTGCTTTTATGGGTCGGCACCAAATACTGCCTTCATGATAACGAAAACGAGGCTATAAATTAATAAGCACAACGATATCAGTCACTCCTCTTCAATTCCTCACTTACGAGCGTTTCGGGGGATTATTTAGGATCATTAGGGCACGTCTACGGTTCTTAGTAGCAACGTTGCTTTCGGAATGTGAATACGTAGAAATTTCTGAAATACTGTTCATCTGTATGAAGAACTACAAAAATATCTACGTAGTTGCGCTTCTGAGAGCAGTGCTGCTAATAACATGAACTGTGACCTTATAATGGAGCAAATCCCCCGAACTGCCTTGCAATTGAAGAATTAACGTTTGTGACTGATAACGTAGTATTTGTTTATTTGTTATTAAACATACAGTCAGTAAAGCGGCTTGCTCTGGCGCTCTTGCTTGTACCTCCACCGCAGAGCGTGCCTCCGTCTTGCGCCGCGCCGCTGAACTCTCAAGGCACTGTAGCAGGGTTGCGCTTCCGGTGACTGTTGTGACGCCTGAGCGTCTGGGATGGAGGCAAACGCTCCCCGGGGCGTACTTACAGCAGTCTGGCCGGCGTGTTAATGGGCAGATGCTCGCGCATTACGCGGGAGGGGCGTGCGGGCTTTGTCCCAGCAGCCGGCTCTGGTTCCCATGGGGCGGTCCCCGTGCATCCCGTGGCTGTGCGCTGGGAGGGGAGGCCGTCTGAGGGAGGAGCACGCCACGCCGGCACCACCAGAGCAAAGCACCGGCGACGATAACCACTTTAAACCGGCTGATAGGAAAATGATTGTAGTAGTGGTTTACAAGGATACGGCACTAATATCAGTCGTTTTTTCTCCCTGGGAAATGTCATCACGGTTGTGGGAAATGTCATCACAGTTGTCACCACCCTGCTAGCGACATTGGTGGAAGCGCTGGGTGGAACATCGATTTGAGCCGATTTGGTTTATTTTACCATGTCGGTACGATCCAGCCACCCTGACTAAGGGGCTAGGCCTTACGTCATGTTTATTTTGTTTTGGTCCATTTTGCTACAGGAGTTCCATAGTTCTGCCTGCTTCTCACCACTTACCCACCCCCGTTCTCAGGTTTGAAGTGTATCATCCTCGGGCTATGTGTCTCTCGGTAGACTTGCTGGCTCAGCGGGCTAGTGCTGCTCTGGGTCATCTAGCCCCAGTCGGTCTAAGGATCTTTTCTGCCAGGTATCACTCCTTTCACCTCTGGCAATAGCTTATTAATTGCAGCCGAGTCCGCGTTAAATTGCAGATCATTGATCTATAAACGGCTGTGTAGCTCAGTTCATATGACGGAGAAAGGCAACGGCGTCCCACATCCAATAGAACCATGTTCACTAAAGCTACCTTCAGGGTGACGACGGTTTTACATTATTACTTTGTCTCGTAAGACCAAATTTGGCTAAAATAGCTCATGATGCCTGGGACTTGCGTTCCAACACACACACACACACACACACACACACACACACACACACACACACACACACAAATACCGATAAGACAGAAAAAAGTAATACCGTCTTGTTATGGCAGTTATCAGCTTGAAAAATGGTTCAAATGGCTCTGAGCACTATGGGACTCAACTGCTGTGGTCATTAGTCCCCTAGAACTTAGAACTACTTAAACCTAACTAACCTAAGGACATCACACACATCCATGCCCGAGGCAGGATTCGAACCTGCGACCGTAGCAGTCGCACGGTTCCGGACTGCGCGCCTAGAACCGCGAGACCACCGCGGCCGGCTATCAGCTTGAAAGACAGTATAAAATGCATGACACGCAAATGCTAACTTATTTACGCTTTATTACGACCGGTATCCGTCACAAACCATGTTGATTGTCCTGTACGAAATGCAAAACAAAAATCATGTCAAAATGCAAAAAGGAAAGTTCACAAGATTATTTCGGATGTAACAACAAAAAATTTTTCGGCGTAGGTAATTTTTCTGTTGTTACGTTGTAGGAAATTCCCCTACTGCACTTTGAAACGACTTTTTCTTTATTTCGTGCAACACCGTGAACATGGTTTATGACGGAAAGAAAACATAAATAAAGTCAGCGTTTGTGTTTTTTATTAGAAAATGAAGTAACGTCGGCTATTGGTAACATTTTTGATAAGAGGAATCGTAGAATATGATTGCAGAAAGGCAGGTTTATGGAAGAGATGTAGTAAGAGGAATCTAAAGCAAATAATTTCTTCCTCGAATACACAAAAAATATTTGCACTGATAGCCGGCTGGTGTGACCGTGCGGTTCTAGGCGCTTCAGTCTGGAACCACGCTACCGCTACGGTCGCAGGTTCGAATCCTGCACGGGCATGGATGTGTGTGATGTCCTTGGGTTAGTTAGGTTTAAGTAGTTCTAAGTTCTAGGGGACTGATGACCACAGATGTTAAGTCCCATAGTGCTCAGAGCCATTTGAACCATTAAGCCGGGTGCCGTCGTCAAAACGGTGCTGAATGATGCGTCAGATATGTGTTCAACGCTGAATGATTTGACATAGACAGATGCGAAACCAGCCATCAAGAGAAGCCAAATGAAGGATATTTCATTGTTAACTCAGCTAATCTTGTTTTTTTCTTTTTTTCGTCTACATGCCCGCTTTCTTCTGTGCCTTACACAGTAGAAATAAACTTGCGGTGGAGACTGTAATTCCTGCCAGATAAATATTCTCACGCCCGCTTCACGGCCGCTTCACGCCCGGCCCGCCGTGTCAAGAGGCTGTCGCGCACAATGGGCGGCGTGTTGTGGTGGAGTGCGGGCTTGTGCCAGATGTGTGAGGAGTGTGTCGGGTGGACAAACAGCGCTCTCTGAGAGTCTGCGGGGGCGGCGGCTCCTCACAAGGTGACGGAAGCCGCGGAATTAACAGGCGGGTTGGCCCGCAGGCTGAGTGAATGGCGGGATAAGCCTCCGGCAGGTAGCGGCCCGTGGCTTAATGCAGTGCCGCGGCCGTACACAAAGCGCTGCTCTCGAGAATAGCTCGCGCTCCAGGGCGAATTACGCGCGGCGAAGGCTGCGGAGCGGCCAGCTGGTCCGAGGTCCGTCACACCAGCAGCCATCTCCTGCAGCGTCACGTGCAACGTCTGCTCTTTCAAATATACGGCTGGAACTCTTTAGTTATTGGTAGTGACTAGTTTAGGACAGGACGCCCATTTTCAAACGTAAGTAATTACCAAGGCGGATGGTTTGAGAGGGTTTATAATCTCCGAAAAGTCAAAGGATACTTCTTAATGCAACTCTCCACGGGATTGCAACCACTTATTTCAATAAAGGAAAGTTTCTGACCTATTTCACACGCAGGATATTGTAGGCGCGTAAACGTCTGCTCTTGGTTATCATCCAACAAATCGTCTCCTGCTCCAGGTGACGAGGTGAACGATCCCCCCCCCTCCGGACGTTGTTTTGGGCTTCATTTCTTACACGGCCATTCCGATGTTTTCTTTGATGTTGTCTGTCTCCTTCTCCTTGGTTTTCCTCTGTACGTCTTTGCCCTCCTGTTCTCCCGAACATTATATTTTTTTTTTTAAATGAACCTTCTGCTCTCTTGATATGCCCAGACTATCTTAATTTGATCAGTAGTATTCTTTTTTTACAGATATATTTCGGTTCTCCTCCTTAACTATATTATTTTTTACTTTTTGCGTCCATTAAATCCTTGGATTCCTTATCCAAATCCGCATGAAAAGAATCGACTGCCTCGTGTTCTCTCTCTCTCTCTCTCTCTCTCTCTCTCTCTCTCTCTCTCTCTGTCTCTCTCTCTCTCTACTACGGATAATATGAAGTTTTTAATCGTTTTTATTTCCATCAGTAATGAGAGTTTCCTTTTGTTTAACAACTTACTTCATTTAATTGTACCGGCTTTTCAAACGGACCATTCTTCTTACTCCCTCACCGCAGGAGTTGCTTTTCGTTTTCAAAGATCGTAAAAATTTGTATTTATCGATTCTGTCAATAATTTCTCGTTGTCCACCTTCAAGTTTAACCCTAGTCGATCGTTTTCACTTTCTTTTCATATATTTTTCAGCACCCGTGTAATATACCCCTTTATTGTGTACCTTTGCATCCTTTTAATGTATGCTGTAATGTCTGCCGAAGTCGTACCCCAATTTTTTGCTTTTGCTTTCTCTTATTTTTTTCGGCATACTGTCTGCTGTACGTGTTGTGTCGTCCGCGTCCCTTAAACACCTGATTAAATGTCTCCGCTCCAGTACTAATTCTAGTGCACGTATTTGTTGGAAATGCAGTTTTATTCCATATTCACCATAAAAATTGATAAGAAACATGTTCACACCTAATTTTTCTGTATATTATTGGAGCATTTTGACAGCTGCTTCTCGGTTATTGTACAGAGTTTTGATTAGTTGTATATGGTGCTCTCGCATTCCCATAAGGTCTAGCACTCCCGTCTGACAGAGAAGAATAATTTCATATTACATGTAAGTAAAGCTGTCGCTGAGATTATTTGAAAATACAACATACAGAATGGCGCACATGAACACAAATTAATCTTTCTGCACCGTGGCTATAATATATTGGAACGTAACCTAAGTTTTACTTCACAGGAATCTGTAATGTTAATGTATAAGTAACGGTTGGGCACATGATGATGATGATGATGGTGGTGGTGGTGATGATGATGGCAACGTGCAGCGGAAACGCGTCGTGGCAGTAAATAACGGATAACGTAAATGTGACTGAAGAAGTGCAAAACTGTTGTTATAGTTTGTTTGTGGTCAAGAACTAGTTCATTTATCCGTGTTAATGGTGGTATGCATTTCGAGCTTTCGCTCATCTTCAGTTGGCGTAATATTCGTCAAGTACAACACGTTTTGTCGGCTTCATTTTGAGCGCTGTATCACTTGAGTTTAAAAATCGGAAACGAGTCTTCACACACACACACACACACACACACACACACACACACACACACACTGCGACTCGTTAGGCAGCTTTATATATATATATATATGAAGCTGTATAACGAGTCGAAGGTTCCTTTATTTCTTCCAGTAGTAATAATAATAAGGATGACGTTATTGTCGTAGCCTGTGGAGCGAACTGGTACTGCTACCGCACGTCGTTACGTTTTCTGCACGTGAACGGCGCTCTCTGCTCCCGTTCGGAGAGCTAGTGAAAACACAGGCTGCCCGCGGACGTTGCATCACAGCACTGCGCGCCTTTCACAACAGCGGGCTCCTTGTGTCATCGCAGTCATAAAGACTGCGCCACGCTGCGGGCCCTGCTTTCCACTCCAGGGGCGAGCGGCGGCTGGCGCGCTGTTGCGCTCTCCACGGTGCGGCACGAGGCTGCGCACCGGTGGCGAAGCGGCAGCCGTCTGCAGCACCGGGTTAGCCGGCGGCCGTGTCAGCTCCTCACAACAGACGTGCTCGCACTTTGGGGGGAAAACAGCGCCCGCTCGAACCTTTACCGGGAAACGCGCAAAACAATGACCACGTGTACGACCCGAATGCACATTCTGCAATCCCGAGACCCATAATGCGGCCGGCCGGAGTGGCCGAGCGGTTCTAGGCGCTACAGTCTGGAACCGGGCGACCGCTACGGTCGCAGGTTCGAATCCTGCCTCGGGCGTGGATGTGTGTGATGTCCTTTGGTTAGTTAGGTTTAATTGGTTCTAAGTTCTAGGCGACTGATGACCTTGGAAGTTAAGTAGCATAGTGCTCAGAGCCAGCCATAATGCGGTTTCGCATTAATCTTACGGAGTCCGGTGGTTTATTGATTCGAATATCCGTCCGGGCACAAGGGTTTGCGTTGTCCATTATTTCCCTACCTAGCTTAACGTGAATGCTGCGATGCTTTCCTTGAAAAACAATGCTTCAAATGGCTCTGAGCACTATGCGACTTAACTTCTGAGGTCATCAGTCACCTAGAACTTAGAACTAATTAAACCTAAGTAACCTAAGGACATCACACACATACAGACTGTAGCTTCCTTTGAAATGGTATTATTCTGTTGAGAATAACCGCATCATTTAACTGCTCGCACTCACCCGCTCTCTATTCTGGTTTCCTACTCACAGCGAATGTACTCCCGTTGTGGCGTTTTCTGCTGCTGTTGCTGTTGCCCCACACTAGTTCTAACAGAAATACTTATTTTCCTTCCATTTCACTTTACTGACGCCCACTATATGTGGACTCAGCCTTTGCGTTTCTCTTTTTAGATTTTCTAGCTTCCCTACCACGATCAAACTTCTCACATTCCAAACACCGACTTGTTGAATATTAGCCGTTGGTTTTCAATCTTTTTCTCGTGGTGACGTCCCCATTGGCAGTCCGCTCCCAGAGATTCGAATCGGGGACAAATGCGGAACCTTTTCCCATCAGAGAGATCGTTACCACACTTTTTCAATTATATAGCCTGGAGATACACAATATATGTCTTTAATTCCGTGTTTTTCATTGTCTTATGCGTCCTCATGCCATTGAGGCCTTTTAGAGGCAGTCGCCTACCTCAGGGGCAAGAGACTGCCTGAACCTCTGTCCGCTCAGATCCGTTGATCAGAACCGAGGTGGAATCTTCTTACACGTCGGTCAGGGGCCTGAAGATGCCGTAGTAAATGCCGAAAATGGTGGCCAAATAAAATAAGTTTGCAAACTGGACTGCTGAAAGGCGTTTAATTTGACGTCTTGTATTGAACAGCCGAGTCCCGCAACCGTCCATGAAAAGATGGACATGCAGAGTCAGTCCGCTCAGTCGTCTCCCTTTATCAAGGTCGTTGGCAGAACGGAGGTGACTCCTTTACTTTCAGGTAACCGACGAACAACAGGCCGGAAATGCCATTCCTGGATGCCCTTTGCAAGTGTATTATCCCCAAAATATTTCGTTGCAAGCTTTAACAACCGCCATTTAAACATATCCGAGAGCTCTAGAATTCTCTTAAAAATGTATATTCTTCAGCTTCTAGGATAATAAAAATTTTTGCAGCTATTGATGATGATGTAGTCCCATACTCCGTGACAGAGCGTAGGGGAACGATGCGAGAGACCCGCACCGCCGTGCTAGGCAGGGTCCTAATGGAGGTAGCTTGCCCTTGACCTTCCTCCGACCGTAATGAGGATGAATGATGGTAATAAAGACTATACAACACCACCCAGTCATCTCGAGGCAGGTGAAAATCCCTGACCCCGCTGGGAATCGAACCCTGAACCCCGCGCTCGGGAAGCGAGAACGCTACCACGAGCTGCGGAATTGCAGGTATTAATCACAAAAAAAAAAAAATCTTGCCAATATGTTGCTTTCTTACAGCGGTGTGATATAGTAAAGAGTGTGTATTCACGATGAACTGGAATGAAAATAGTCACTACTTTATATAGTTTTTTTATTCATACTGTAACTGATTTTCGTCTCCTATCCTCTTCTTTCCCTTCTCTAGATTGACAAATCCTATGAAGGTTCTTGCCTTTTCTCAAGACTTGCTTCCATAATCGAGTTCAGACGTGCCTCACTGGTTCTTTTGCCTTTCCCAGAGTAAAACTGATCGTTATCTGACAGATCTTGAGATCGATTTCTCCATTCTTATCTACATTCTTCTTGTCAACACCTTGGATGTTATTGGAGTAAGATAGCCTAGTACGCTTCTGTGATGGAAACTACCTCCTGAGGGATTGTGGGCTATTTTTTACTTCTCGATTCACAGGGATACAGAAAAACCTGTATCTCTCTACTAAAGAAACAGAGTGGCTGGAATATGAGCTTGGATTCCTTGCTGCAAAAAGTCATTTGCCAGCCCGCCCAGCTTTGGACGTGGTGACAGCGCGAGCCTCCTCCCTCTCCACCTTCACCCTGTGCCCCTTTTGGAGCGGGTCTCGGGTTTCTGTTACCCTGGCAGCTGCTCGTCGCTAACCCGCTGCGCACTCGGCAGCTGCGGCGGTGCGCCTTTTGCGTAGGCAACCATCCGCGCGCAGCGTCTCGCCGGTGCGCAGGCGGTGCCGGTATAAAAAACGCTCGACACAGGGTCCCAACGCCTGTCCACCTAGGACGCGGATTTGTTGTGTATGTGCGTATAGGACACGTATTTATTGGAACATTTGTTCTTTGTTGTCTTCTTTTCCTTCCAATATCTCATTATTCGTTCACTATATATCTTTTTACATTCTCCATCCTGCATGGTAGCCAGTCGCCAAATTTGTTTTGATATAGAAAACAGCCAGACTTTGACCCTTTCCTACATCAGATTGGTTAGCACAACTTGCTTTCCCGTTACTAACGAAGCATGCTGACAATCCATAATTTCGCGTTGGTTAACTAGGGTTCAAAATTTCATACTACCTTGAATGATTTCTTCATGAGTGTCATTTTTTTAGGTCTTGATTAAATGCTAGAATTTTCTTTGTAATCCTCTTGTAGTCTATTCTATACAGCTGATCGTAAAACTGTAATCACAGTTTCCTGACGGTGCCTATGATTTTTTTTCCCCTGTAACTTGATATCTGTGTGATTTCTTCATCTTCGGAAGTACATGGTATGATTTTGATTCTAATATTTTTCTCAGAATTTTCCTCTGTTGTTTTTCAATGAATTTCCTTATTATTGCCGTCGTTTCAGATCATTAAAAACTTTCCTGGTGTAATGTGTCTATAGATGAGTGGTCAGTGTGTGTGTCTACTTTGCAGTGGACTCAGGTTTGATTTCCGGTACTGACAGGGATTTTTCTTGCTCTATGCCTGATGATGTCACGTGGGGAGCTGCTTGACTGAACAGCAGCTTCTCGAGGCCTCGAAAACTTACAACATACGGGAGAGCGATGGGCTGCAGCACACCCCTCCATACCGCATTCAGTGACGCCATTGGCGGAGGAACATACGGGTATCTATGCTCCTTTTTAGGTTTCCAATTTCGCTTCGCCGGTTCAATAATTTCTCGTACATACTTGAATTTGTCTATTTCAGACATTTTGGCGATTAAAGGTTCTTTGTGGAATATCGACATTTATTTATAAACCCATAAAATGCAAGTTCTGCGTAATTATCACCGTTGTTTGAGTGAATATTAAAAAAAGAGGTAATATGTATGGTTCGGCCACATATCTATAGGTATGTATGCTCCTTGTTGGTTTCCGAATTTGCCACGCTAGTTCAATAATTTGTCGTGCATACTTGAATCTGTCTGTTGGAGAGATTTTGGCTATTAAATGCTCTTTGTGAAATATCAGTGTTTATTTATAAACGCATAAAAGGCATTTACTGCTTAATTTGCCCCGTTTTTTGAGTGAACATTAAAACAGCAGCGTCGATTACGAAAGGAGAATAACTATGCAATACGTCTAGCGCGGCCGCATATTTCCGCCCTGAAAACGCGTGAAGTCACGGAAACCTTCTAAACGTGGAGGATGACAGCAGCAGATCACAGAAAGTGTGATGCTATAGACTTTAAAGAAACTGTAGTTACCTGTAATTCTAATTGCACAAGATTTACACATATTTTGCTTTTGCTAAACCCAGCGAATCTTACAGTATACGGGTTCCCGTTAAGACATTTTTGAAGTCAGATGTCTGAGACAACTCGTAGTCGTCAAATAACGCTGGTACCAAAAACCAAACACCTGTTTCTGCTGTGGAAATGTGCGATTCCGTGCACGGGGAGCAGGGAGCCAGTGATGTTGAAGACTAAGTTTCTGTTAAATAATAAGGCAGAGCAAAGGAATGTGGCGGCTGCATTTTATCTGCGGCGTCAGCTCGAAAATAGTAGAGGGAGTCTGAGAAATATTTGCAGGGTTATCCTCCTAGCGACATTGCTACATTGAAGTTGTGGTACAGTCAAGCTTTATGTGATGTGGAAAGAAGCTTTTCAAGCTTGAGAAATGTTATTACAGCCTAATGTTTGGCATTAATTTACGAATATTTGGTGAGAAATAGTAATTATAGTTTGCAGGTTGGAATTATAATCATTCATAAATTGCTGGTAGAGCCCGTTAGAAATTCTGTTTATTTTGATTCGTTCCGTTCAAGTATGTGGTTGATGCACGCTTAGCGCATATCTCTCACAGTTGAGTGCATACGTCTGGTTTCTTAACGAATATTTCTGTCATTTCAGTGTGTATTTTGCTTCGCCCTTCTGTCTTCACATTGTAAGAGGCTCTGTAACGATCAGTTCCTGTCGTCCAGTATGGAGCACATATACGCGGTGCAGTAGGCCTGCTTGGAGTTGAAAACGTTTGTAGAAATCTGTAAATTAGCGTGGTTAATGATATAAGATTTTGCTTGTTTGTTTGTTTTCAGAGTCCTGCTATGAATGAGATTTCTAATGCTCAAAATAGTAGTAGTAGCTTGTGTTACATGCACACGTCTGTACTGGATCTCCAAGAGAGGGCATATATGAAGGTGGTCTTTACGAAGCGCACATCGACCTTGTCCTTTCAGTGGAACGATCCCAGCATTCGCCTTGAGCGATTTACAGGCGTCACGGTAAAAGCAAAGCTGGATGACCGGAAGGGGGTTTGAAGATAGTCCTCCAGAATGCAAGTGCAGCGCCTCAACACCTCGCCGCCTCTCTCGGTTAAAATCGTTGGAAGTGGAAAAGTTTGGATACTGGCTGATAAAGTGGCGCTGCCTGCTCGCATTAGGCTCTCTAAACCATCTGCTATCGCTCGTTACTCGCTAACCGGAACTATATTAGTGTGGTTTCCCTGTTACTGCGCGTTTCATATTAGTGCGCATTTCTCCATTGTTTTAGAAAATAAAAGAGAAAGTCGGCAGCTGATCCATGTTCCTTTCTGTGGACCTCTAACACCAAAAGACTTCAGATTCAAAGATATCAACCAGCCTTGTGACGACGAATTTGTTTTGCTGTTTAGAGACAGAACACGCACAGTTCTCTACCTTTCAGTGCAGCGCTCCGTGCTGTTTTTCGCCCCAGATGACGTCACGGCAGCCCACACCGTGCGAGTGGTGACGTGGCTGCGACCGGTGCGGACAATGGGTCACAACTCGCACCGCGGTGTGACGTCACGTGGTGCGTGGCCCACGCGGACGTCCCGAGTCGCCTCGCTCGCGCCATGCGCCTCGCCTATCTCAGGTCGCGCGACCACTTCCCGTCGGTCGTTATTCCCCAGACGTGGAAATGAAAACGGTGTGGAGAGGTGTCGCGAGAGCTCTGTGGACAACAGGCCTCGAGACCCACTACCAGCATGTGTTACTACCTCGGCCCTCACCCCAGGGCGACAGTCCGCCCTGTACGCTAATTACCAGCAACAGAGGTCTTGTGAAACTCAGCTCTCGTCACCCCACGAGATCCAGAGTTTCGAAACTAGCGGCGCCGTATTCCTTGATTTCTGGGAGACATTCCATAGCGAAAAAAAATGAATTATCGAATATCAGACCCGTTTTACTACTGATTTCCTGAAATTCTACCCCACGAATGTCAACAAGGTATCGTTTGCTTACCGAAACTAACGTATGTAAAGGAACATCACTAATACCTGTGAATTTAGCGCCGTTAGCAACACGTGTATGAGAATAATCTTTTGCATTGTTTCGGACGCCCCGAAAGGCTATTTTCGGACGGTAGGAAAGTTGCAACGGCAGAAGGATATAGCGAAATGCAGGAAGATCTGCAGAGAATACATAGTTGCTGCAGGGACTGGCAGCTAGCCCTCGACTTAATTGAATCTATTGCTCATACATGGGTGGGAAGATATATTGTTCGAAAACACGATTGCTGACCAACCGTTAAATATCTGCGAGTAACGAACCGGAGGAACCTAAAGTGTAATGACCACATAAACCTCTTTGCAGGAAAGACAGATGAATGCCACAGATTCAGTGGGAAAATCGTAAGTGAATGTAATTCACCCGCAATGAAGTATGCTCTCCTACAGAATCCCTCCAGCTACCTCTGAAAACTGCTCGGCAGTCCGGAGTACTTTACTAGCTAGGAATAATAGGCAATACAGAAAAGAGCAAAAGGAGAACGAAGCGTTCCGTCAATAGTCATTTAAATTGGAGCAGGGCGTTAGGGAAGTGCTCAACAAACTCCAGAAGGAGACGTCACGGAAAGGTCTGTTATTATGAAAAGGAATCATTTTATTGATGTTACGCAAATACCATTTATTTGACAATGAACAACTTTTCAGCTTTTTAGGCCAATTTCAGGTGACAACGGAATATCGCAGTTACAGGTGTACCTACGTGCAGTTTACACAGATTAGCATTAGGCAGAATGAAAAATAAAGTTGAATTTATTGTTGTAATGTAACAGTTACGTAACGGAAACTTAATATGACGTTGAGGGAAAGGAAATTCTGTTTCGTCACTTTAAATTAAGCTGGTGTTTTCTGTCGTACGTTTATTGATTTCAAGTATTTCCAATATTGTCATATTTTTGCTGTTCCTTTTTAATAGTATTCGCGTTGTAAGAACCTTAAGCAAAAGTAATTCATCCACAAATAAATGGCTTAAATTCAGTTGTAAGAGCGATTCTGAAGTACTGCTATTCATTCTTGGGACCCTTTCCAATGTGGAGCAGTAGAAATGTTAAGACAAGATTCAACAAACAGAGAAGGGGTCAAGGTAGTGCTATGAAGCTCCCTCCACTAGCCGTCGTGAGGTGGTTTGCCGAGTGTAGAGGGGAATGCAGAAGAAAAGCGCCACTGTCTACACCTCCTGGGTGGTTTTGTGCCCCGCAAAAGTTGAATATTCACTTGCACCTAGCTTCTTTCTTTTTACGATAATCTGCCACAGCTCCGCACGAACTTCCGAGGAGCGTGCGTTCCAAAAAGAACATATTACTTCCTCCAGCGTAAGTATCACGTAATGAGCACAACGCTAAAATTAGGGACCGTCAGACTGATGCGGAGGTTTAACGACGGTATTTCTTCCTTTGTGCTATTATGCTTTTCCATTATTCAGCATGACATGAAAGATTCGGTTGTCAGTGTGAGTGCGGTCCCCTTGTGTGTTACATTATGCTGAAGAGCTGTGTTGACATGCAGTAGTTTAATAATGTCTATACATGTAGCTATCGCTGTGATTCGAAAACTCATAATGTATGTCATACGATAAATAGTAATACGTATTACCACAGAGAGCACCCACTGTCTCCATTTGTACTGGGGTACAGGACGTGCAAGGAGCCTGGTTGTGTATTGCCACGTCAGAACAAGGCAAGTGTCCACAAACCTGGTTTCTTCAAGTTATGTCGTCTCAGCACAGTGGAAGCACGAAAATCTTGAGCCCGCTGCCTTACCTGTGTGGATTTAATAGAACTACCAAGAAACGGGTGAAGACTCTCTCTTACTGAAATTATAAAGGAACACCAGCAATTTGCTATTATGCACACTTCTTCATATACATCTGCTAACTGTAAGATGATGTGCTGCGGTAATGCACACGCCTACACGAACACACGCAAAGCTACTAATCATTCTTATCGGCAAAAATGCAATTATTTCTGGTTGTAACGAATACTGTTAACATATCACAATCCAAATTACAATTTCCTAGACTCTGCTGCAAACAGTATGGCTCACAAAGTCGATGTCTCTAGACGCGCACTGCAGTCCACGCAACCCATCTCTTCCGCCCCTCAACTAACAACTGTACCGTTTTGCGCGAAACACTTCGTTAGTCAGTCATTCGGCGCGAAGCTGATGCCTCCAGATGCCAGATGCCACCAGAACACGAATCAGTTCATTTGGGCAGCTACCCACGATTACTGTAGCTAGGTAATAGAATTTGCCGTTCGTACGTAACTCTGCGTATCTTCACTCAGACGAGATGTTATATTGGGAATAAAGCTTATGGGCCCAAGAGCCAGAAATTTGACATCATAAGCAAATGGAACAGGAAGCAGTGGAGTGAGACTAGTGCGCTATACACCCTCCGCCACACTCCGAGCTGTGGCTTGCGGAGTAGAGACGCACGAGCAGAAGACAAACATGAAGCTCGTGGCAGCGCCGGCCTCAGCCGCTGCAGAAGCCGCCGCTGGCGCGCGTCCAGCCTCGCCGTGGCCTGCAGACTGTCAGTTGTTCGTTCAGACACTTCGCTCCGCTGCGTCAATATTTATCCGGCGCGCGGCTGGCTGGCTACACGAATCGCTCTCCGGACGCAACTTCCTGCCGCTATTTCCGAACAATACGCCGCCACGGGCCGTCCCTAGCTACGAGACGCGAACCATCTGTAACTTTGTCTCGTCTCCTACCAGCACCACATTACGCAGAGCGGTCCGACAAGGCGCTCACTGGTTAATTTCGTGACGGAGCTTCATCCATCCTCTGATCTATTTTCCCAGAGACACAGGTATAGCATTCAGCCGTTCCGATTCGATTTCAGGTCCGAGATATAGTTTTAAAATTCTCATAAAATGCTGAATAACATAGACAATTTGGATTCTATAATCAGCGTTTTCCACAGCAAAGTTTCTGGACAGTGAACCCGAGGAGGAGAAGATATTGTATCGATTCAGGAGAGAACAGTAAGTAATAACAGTGGCATCTGGGGGCGTTGTTTCGAGTATGTGTGAGATCACCACGGATGGGCGGCAGGCAGGTCAACTTCCTGTCCGGTAGCGACCGGTTCAAAAAATGGCTGAACCCTATGGGACTTAACTTCTCAGGTCATCAGTCCCCTAGGCTTAGAACTACTTAAACCTAACTAATCTAAGGACACCACACACACCCATCCCCGAGGCAGGATTCGAACCTGCGACGTAGCGGTCGCACGGTTCCAGACTTTAGCGCCTAGAGCCGCTCGGCCCCCTCGGCCGGCGATAGCCACCGGTTCGAGTGACATTGTAGCACTAATTTTCCGTTGTCACATCACGTTCAGTTAAGTTATTGTTTCAGCCTGATGCCAAGCAACATAACTGCATTTACAATGGTTTCATACACGTTCATGCATACATATCAATGCAGTGAAATCGATTCTTTAGTTTCAGTGTATTTGATTTCTTTAGGCTGTGTCAGTGAGTCAGGAGGAAAGGTAAATGTTTTGAGGGGTGACAGTATTAGTAATTCTGAACAAAAAACTGTATATGGGTACATGCCTTATTCTGAAAAGTTTCCGAGATGGAACACATTTAATATCACTTTTGTACATGTTCTCTTGAGTAACTCGAAAACCACTCCCTCCAGCGATAATGTATCGCAGCAAAACATTAAACTGTCAGACTTTCTACAAAGAAAGACCTTTTAATTTTTTTCTCTAGTACTGATAGTTTTTGCGAAGAGAGCACGAGAATATTCAAAATCTCGTGCAACGCACGTGCGGTGCAGCTTTGGTGGATTCTGTAGGCCAATTGAGGTTGTTTCCCGATTTACTAGACCACAAATGTCCCTATCAAATTGTACGACTCTACTTCCTCTAGAGTGCTTCGTTGCATTGTAAACAATGACTATGTTTGAAAAAACAGAAAATAAAATAAACAATGTACATTAAATGTGTTATATCTCAGGAACCATTCGGAAAAGGACATGTGCCCAACTGACGTTTTTTTATTCAGAAACACTAATGCTATCACGCATGAAAGCGTGTACCTTTCCTCCTGAACTCACCCTATGTATAATTAATCACTTGAGCCAGTTGTGTGTATGGTTACTTAGGGACACGGCATATTCCCTTCCCTCATTATAGCTTTCCCTCCGTGTATAATAACCTCGTCGTCCACGGCACATTAAACCCTACTTTTTATTACTACGTTCTTCCTCAGATAAGAGAAACGCGCGGTGATACAATGAAAGACTAGCATAAATGTGGAAAAGATTGCTGTGCCATTGTTGCTGATTGTAGACTAAAAACTGGTTGTGCAGAGAGAAACTTTTGTTGAAAGCGATTTTCGGCATTTTTATGGTTTACGGGAACGTGTAATCCCTACGACGATAGCCACACGCTTCGTGCAAGTAACTCCTTGTTTTACGGGTCTGCCGGCCGGTGTGGCCGAGCGGTTCTAGGTGCTTCAGTTCGGAGCCGCGCGACCGCTACGGTCGAAGGTTCGATTCCTGCCTCGATCATGGATGTGTGTGATGTCCTTACGTTAGGTTTAAGTAGTTCTAAGTTCTAGGGGACTGATGACCTCAGATGTTATGTCCCATAGTGGTTAGAGCCATTTGAATTATTTTATTAGAGGTCCTTGATAGACATGTGTTACACTTGTTTTTCTTTATATCACCCAAGTGTCGAGCAGAGACTCGTGATGAAAGCAGGTCCACTTGTCCTAGAAACAAGGATCCCACAGTAAATGCGCCAAGGAAATCAAATACGCTTTTCGCAGTGTCGGGCCTGAGGATGGCGATAATGTGCCGCCGAAACTAGTCGTGTGATAAAAAACAAATTCTTAAGATAGAGCTGTGGTGGTAATTCTTCTGGTATATATCATCAGCTGAAGTCTCTCGTCCATGCAATAAGATCGGCATCCATAAACTACTACCACTATTTCGCATCCAGAGCAGCTGAACTTACAAGGCAACTGATAAGTCGTGGAAACGGATTCTATTATTCTCCTGGAAGGACGTCTTACGTAATAAAAGTGCCCCTTGGGATATGAGTTCTGGAGGGTTGGACCTTCCAGAGGAAATGGACTGGGCCACCCCGCGAGATATTTTATTTTACAGCCGCGCAGTAAAATCGGGGACCAAGAGGCACGGTTTAGGGTGGCCTGGTGGCCTGGCGGCGCGCGTGGGGTGGAGCGGGGGCAGCTAGTTAGCGGCTATTGACACGCTGCCGGCCGGCGCCGATAGCCATCTGTGGCGCTACCTGCGGCCGCGACCGGCGCGGATTGTCGGAAATCCCATCAGGGCTGCCTGGGTCCAGACCCACGCCACACACAGGAGTCAGGAGTCAGCGCGCAGCACGCGCCGCCTGCGCTGCTCCCATCTGATAACGCGCCGCCGCCGCCGTGTCTACACGCGTCTTATGCGTGTCCTCAGACCAGGGGGTTCTCCGTGTGCGTCTAGTGCACGCGTATAGTGGATCGCTTGATACAAGTGTAAAATGAGAACACGGACATTTGGTGCTTGTAACGGTCCGAGCTGGAAACACACGGTAGCTATCCAGCTTGCTCTAAACGCTCAGAAATGTAAAATAGTGCTTTTCACGTGGCTCATCTAATGACAACTAGAATCAGTGAGCTCTCTCATGAATACCTGGCAGAAACACAGAACATAAACGAAGCTCAAAATGATCGAATGTGTGTGAATTCCTAAGGGACCAATCTTCTGTGGTCACACTACTTAAACTTACAAACTACTTAAACTAACTTATGCGAAAAACAACATACACACCCATGCCAGAGGGAGGACTCGAAGGCCGCGCGGTATTAGCCGAGCGGTCTAGGGCGCTGTAGTCATGGACTGTGCGGCTGGTCCCGGCGGAGGTTCGAGTCCTCCCTCGGGCATGGGTGTGTGTGTTTGTGCTTAGGATGATTTAGGTTAAGCAGTGTGTAAGCTTAGAGACTGACGACCTTAGCAGTTAAGTCCCATAAGATTTGACACACATTTGAGGACTCGAACCTCGGGCAGGAGGGGCCACGCAATCCGTGACGTGACGCCTCTAGCCGCACCGCTAAAGGAAGCACAAGCGTCATCAGCTCTCTTGAACGAAACGGCCTCCTGCGTGCCAACCAGCGTGGAGTCCGAGGCATCAAGCACGAGATTCCGAAAGCCGTGGATCAAAGAAATTAGGAAAATGAAGAGTTTCGTAACTTCTGAGTATCATTTCACTCAGTGCCACAGCAACCATCATTAACGAATGTACGATCTTGTGGCTATCAAACGAAATTTGTGATTGGATTGGCGATTTCTAGATACAGAGGACTCGGGTGGAGAGTCATTGACAGTCGTAACTTGAGGTGCGTCCCAGGGAAATTTGTTTAGACTATTGTTGTTCATGTTTTACAGTAACGCCTCGACGACCAAAAGTGCAGTTATCATTAATGAAGCAGTGCTTTAAAAGGCCCTAAGTCGTGGTCTAGTGGTTAGCCTTGTAGTTTCTATCTCAGGGAGTTTCGGGCTCAATTTCCGGTCGGGTCCCAGATTCTAAACGCTTAGGGAGTGGGTGCTTCACGTAAAAAGAGTTGCACCAGGTGGCCAAGAGCACCAGATTCGGTCTCTGGGTGAATAATATTCACACGATCACTGTCTGAAACAAGCTACACAAATATTAACATCTTCGTAACCTTTCGGAGTGGTGAAACAGATTATCACCGTATCTTAAATGTACGGAAATGTAAAATGTTTTATTTCACAAAAAGCAAAAACGTAGTATTCCTCGACTACAATATCAGTGAGTCAGAACTGGAATGGCTAACGCATACAAGCACCTCGGAGTAAGAATATGTAGGGATACAAAATGAAAAGATGACATTGACTCACTTGTAGGTTAAGCGGGTATCACAAATCGCTTTCTTGATAGGATTCTAGTAAAAAGCTTATATGACATTCGTGCACTTGAACTGCGAATATTGTTGAAGCTTGTGCGATCCACAGTAGATACGAAGAAACAAGGTTATTGAACGTATGCAAGGAAGGGGGTCATGGTAGAGCGACACAGAAGTGCTGTAAGACTGTCCCGGTAGACGTCTTAACAGATTGTGTAACGAGGAGTACCCTCTGCCACGCGTTTCACAGGGGTTTTCAGAGTGTAGATGCAGCGATGTAGATACGCGATCTACGCCACAGAATATGGATTGCGCGGTGCTTCTCCGAAGGAAATGAATTCATCCATAATAAGAAATACTACCCCCCCCCCCCCCCTCCAAACCCCAGGCCGAGCGACTGTTGAGCTTTTATCATCATCATCATCTGTAGAGCATCTCCGGGTATATGACCTAGTCCTGATTTCACCCATTGTTGCAAATGGCGTACATCACGTTGTTTTATTTGCTCGGGACCAAAACATTGTTTTATAAGCAACATGGAGGTACGATCAAGTACACAGAAATGTTTTAATGAAGGTTAAAACTGCTGCGAAAGCCCGTGCTTGCGCATTTATCGTCAATCTGGGACATTTACTAACTACATTTAATGGAGAAAACTGAAAGGATCTGCGAGTTTCGTCGCGGTATCAGTTAGCAAGTCTGAGAACGGCACAGAGCTGTCACTACGACTCGAGTGCCAGGCGCTACAAGAGAGGCGTTATGAACGTCAAGGACTGCTGTTAAAATTCCGAGAGCGTACGTGACAATGAAACACTCACTCCGGCGCGCATCTTTCGAAACATCCACTTTGAGACAATCAAAGGAATTAGAACTTACCGGGGATTTGCCGGCGCACGTCCTACCAACGAACCATTCCATAGAGGAACAGGGAAAGAGGGGTAAGGGGAGGGGGGGACAATTGTGACACTGCAGATGTCCTGCACCACGTACTTCAAGGTATCTGGCAGAGTACAGCCGTAGACGCAGGTGTAGACGTGACGGCAAGCAGCTTAGAATCTTGTGTGCCTCAGAAGACGGCAACAACATAAGCAAGGTTGAAGTATAGGAATACCGAAGCATCCGAAGCGCTACTTCACCAAGACAGTAGCTACCAGTAGTCGAACTGCTCGCCAGCGCACAGTATTGTCGCGTTATTGCACGCGCAGCTGCAGCAGAGAGGTAGGTCCCGGTGCAGTAGCCCGGCTGCGGGCCGGAGGAGCGCGGCTATTGTAGGCAGGTAGGCCGCCGATACTTTACCTGTGGAGCCGCAGCGCAGCCGAGATGCAATCTCGCCCGCGCCTTGTCCCGACTACCACAATCGGCTTCCACGTGCGATTTACGGCCAAAGCAGCTATAGCCGGCCGCGTCTTATCACCGGCATCGTCGCACGAGTCCTCCGTCGTTTCGACAGCAGCCGAACATACTTAATCGATCAGCGTGAGTTTGTTTGTCATTAGATTAACGAGATTCTAACGCTGCCACGATAAATGGGCCAGGTCTTCTCTCTGTATAGGCCGATGTTTCTCTTAGGCGTCGCTACATGTTGAATGTTCCATTATTCCACGACTGGCGCTGAAAACACATAAAATCTTTCTCTGCCGTGTGCTTACGTCTTTTTTTTTATATAAAAATGGTTTCTGTGTATTCATGAATCTGCCCCACATTTTTTTTATTTGTTTATTTTGAGACGTGATTTTCTTAATACAGTGACGATGTGCTCTGACGGAGAAAGCTGTTTCCACTTGTACCGATTCTCCGAGGCTGCAGCGTCAGTAAAACGAATGAAGACATGACCGCTAAGAAACTGCAACATGAGTGTATATTTATTCGTGCCTTCACTTCTAGCCAACGCAATAAAGTTTTAATCCTTTGCTGACACTAACTGTTTGTGATGACACATTCTCCGATGGGTAGCAAGCTATAATCCCCACTTCAGAATTAGATTAGTTTGACCTTAACAAGTCTTTGCTAGCATCGATATTAATTTTGGCTGTAATTTGATTCGTGATTTTATGTTTGTTGCCAGACCAAAGCAGAGATTGCAAATAAGACAGTAATGATGCCGTGGTATAGAGATGTTGTCCATAGGTTTTGCTGCTCGTAATTGCAGTTAATTCAGAAGTTAGTAATTTTGCCAAAGTGGCGTTATTCATTGTGAGGAAGCTCTTTGTGCCACGTTTGAAGGATAATTCGTTGAAAAATACAATAGAAAAGCGGCACACAAGCAGTTCTTGCCGTTGGAACAAGTCATTGTCTGGCAACCTAACATAACTGACTCCCTGACCAAAACCGTTACGTTCGCTGTGAAAGGTAGAACCCTATGCTTAGTCTTTCGCTTTCTTCAAAACACGACGTTTTAACAGCTTGTACCACAATGGTTTCTGCCCAAAACAGGATTTTATTGTCTTTGTTTTGAAGTAGCGGTATCTTCAGATGTTGTCAAAGCAGGAAATAGAACTAGTTGATAATCATTTCCAAGCCACACAGCTGGGAGCTTTTTTTCACTTTTTTTACGCTCTATCATCGAATATTCTGAAGCGAAGTCTTTAAAGAGCTTTCGACATCTACCAGCGTTATTGTCACCAGCATGCGAGCTTTATAGTAAGCCTGACCCTGTTATAGCTGACTCGTAATGGGCAGGATGGTGATTCACATCCCTGCAGCCATCCAATTTAGGTTTCCTTTATTTCCCCGAATCACTTAAGGTAATTGCCCGAATGGTTTCTGTGAAAGGACACGGCCGATATCCTTCCCCGTTCCTAACGACCCCGTAGTCGACGGTAGGATAAAAGCTGATTTTCTTTCTTTCCTCCAGTAAGCATATAATCTGCAATAGTGCGTACTCGGTATGGCGCTATGCCATCAAGTACAGAGACGTCACGGAGCTCTACCTGCGCAAAATATATCAGTTATCGCGTTAGTTTTGGTGCTTAATAGTGAATTCCCAGTATCTCTTCTACTGACGATCTCCGTAGTAATTTGGTGGGTATTTAAACCTTTGCATACTGACGAAAGATTAAAATTATACTTTGTACTCAAGTTAGATAACTTTGTTTCTGTTTGAGATAAATATCACATGGTAGAATTGGAAAAGTTATGTTTATAAAGGCAGTGGCTCGATTCCAAGTTAGGCAATCAATTTTCACCTGTCACAAAAGTTATACTTAGCGCTGGCTGCGCTAATAGGTGAAACATTTAGCTCCTTAATGTTTTTGCTTTTCCTCGTAACCCGTATTATCTGATGTTTCTTTTGTATACCCTAGCAGATGCTCCCGTTAATCTGTCCTCCTTCTGATAAGGTCCTCTCTGTCCTCATCTATACTTTTTAGTACTTAGTCAATTCGTGCTCGCTCTCTACACTTAACTTCAATATAATCGCATTCGAAATGCTTTCAGTTACGTCACCTCTCGGTTTCCGATCAGCCACGTTTCTCTGGCAACAATTCTGTGCCCCGGATGACCACTCTGAGGATCACCTTCCTAGTTTCCTGTTCAGTACCTGACATAGGCAGGCCTTCTTCCTAGTTTCCTGTTCAGTACCTGACATAGGCAGGTCTTCTTCGCCTGTGCCACCATGTTATTGCGATATTTCCCTTGCTTCGGCCATATCATGTAATATCGCATCCCAGATAAAATTCTTCACTACTATGCCACTCTCACTTATGATGTATATGTAAGTTGATAATGTACTTTTTACTACTCTTCGTCGATTTTTCTCTTTTTTTTTGTACTTCCAATTCTGAATATGTTCTAGATATATATCTGTGTCCACATAACATACTCTATGAACCACTTTGTGTGGTGTCGCGTGTTACAGTTTCTTCCTCTATCAATCACATATAGAGCGCAGGAATAACGACTGTTTCATAAACCCTGTGCATGCTGCAGTTAACCTAATCATGCCTACACGGCCCCTACGGAAGCGATACGTAGGGGGCAGAAGACCGTTCACTTCGTACGCGTAAGTAGGCTTTCACGAGATATTGTTGTCCGTTCCGCCCAACAGATCTTCTGACCCCCTCATTCTGACAGAAGGTTTAAGTCATTGCGATAACTACCTGTTCTCCACGAACTTATAGACCTCTCCCAATATTTCTTTTCACTTTCTTCATAACTCCCTTAGCAGTATGTTGCCTCTACGTAGCAGTCTTTTATCGGATTATATTTGGTGGTGACCTTTCTCTAAGCGTGTAGACTACGCCGCAAAACAACATTGTGAATCTTGGAATACGCTGGCTGCGTTCCAGCTGAGATCGCCGTATAGGTTTCCATTCGTCCACGGCGGTGGCGGGCACCCCTGTGCAACAAGTGGCCCTGTGCCCTTCTCCACAAGGGACGAGCTGTACGCCACCTCTCGGGTCGGGTTTCCGATGCGCGCATTCACGGCCGCGGCTTCGCCATCTCCCCGGAACGTCCGGGGGACGCGAAATAAGCGCTCTTCGGTGTCAAAATATCGGCCTCTCGGTGTCTGTGGGTCTCCGAATGTGAGTGGGGTCCCTCGCGGAAGTGGTACACCGCCCTGCAACTTGACAGTGGCACATGCAAGGAGCGCTTTGTGCCGCGTTTCTTTGCGGATATCGCAGGGACGCTGGCCGATTGTTCGAGCCCGAGGTCGCTGCCTTGAAACGGTGTCGTGTAGTGCTCCGAGAAACGCCAGGGTTACATTGCCTACTGACTGCGTTGCAGATACTTGATTGTTGCAACGGGCATAAAACGAGCACTACTGCCACGCTACATGCGGCTGGTCCCCTATTCTGACTACCTTCATTTGGCCTTCTGGAAGGTTGCGCGTTTTGAACCTACGGTACAGTAATTAATACTTGTTTATTTTAATATATCTGAAGTATTTTAATCTTTATTTTGCTTAGGATTTCACTTTAAAAAATTTCAGTTACTGTAAAGATGGCTTTCAGTCACCTTAAAATTTGTGCGTAACTTCTTTGGAGCTGCATTTTTGGTGTCTGACGACCTCCGCTTCGCAGTCGTTTGGTATAGTTTCCTTCATGTTGTTTTATTTTGCACGCAGGCCTTGTAAGTATTTTTATGTGACATTCTTCTAACTTTGTGCTGTCTTGCAACCCACTTCTTACACTTATAATAATGAATGAATCTGAGGATGGCCCGAAAAACAGTCGAAGCACGTTACCCTACAAAATAAAACAGTAGCTTGCATGATGATTGTCTTTCCGTACATTAGAAGTAGTTACAGTGTCGATTGTGCTGTATATTTTATTAGGTACTGTACTGTAGAAGTTCAGGAAAGGATCAGCCGGAATACGATATCGCCTTTTCAGATGGGAATCTTCAGTTACGTATTCACTACTGGAAAAGTACATACCAGTGTCCTAAACAATATTTTAACTACTTTCTCGTATTTTCATTTTTGGGAAAAGCTAGAAGCAGTAACAAATGCGAAACAAAAACGTTCTTGAAACATTCTTAACAGTCACTGACGTGTACAATGTGCTAATTTTTATCGTTAACAAGGTAAAATTCTTTAGAAATATTGTAAGAGGTCTCTGCCTATAAAGAGTGTCACCGCTAACGAATGTGTGTCCCTCTGGACAAAGTAGAAGCCGGCGCGATTGTTAATAAAATGGTAAAAGTAATGTTGGTAACCTGTGGCACTGCACTGTGGTATCATGTCACCTGGGACACGTTACATTTCCGAGCTTGGGGCCGCCATTCCTCGCTGGAGTAGCTCCTCAGATGGCATCATTAGGCACAATGCGTGAGTTCCAGTCTTCGCACCGAGAAAAAATCCCCGGCAGTACCAGGAACCGAACCTCGCTTCTCACGCTGACCGCTCAGCTATGGAGGCGAACTCTTGGAGCAATACAAGGAGAAAATATAAACGTGAAGAATGAACGTAATTCTGTGTATCAAGCATAATTTTACAAGGAGTCCAGTTTATAGTGTTAAGACGACTGTGGACAGAACGTATGTAATACTGATTGTAGTGTCACAGCAAGCGTATTGCTACCGACGAAAATGCATGCAGCTTGAAGGTACGGAGTAGACAGTACTCTTTCTACCTTTTGCCAAGTCGCACTCCTTTTGATACGAGGCTAAAAACATAGTAGGATGAGATAGTCGTCACAGGATACTACAGACATCGATACAATGTCAGAAAATAACGAATGCCTCACAGTGCCTAGTTTATACGTACGTATTGCTGGCCCGTATGTTCTATCACCGAATTCTTTTGTCTGCATGGATACTGAGCCTGTGATCTGGCTCTACTTTTCTTTCTGCTGGAGGTAACTGAAATGTAGCGAGGTACACAGCAGTTAACACACTGGATTAGCATTTGGAAACGACTGCCATTCGTGTCGTTGTACAGTTATCCACATGTAGGCTCTAATGTCACCGTGGTTTCTTGGACAAAGTCTACTGTGTTTATCCATTCCCTTTTTTACGCGACAGTACTTTACCATTGCTGATTTCAGAGTGTCCCATTTTTCATTTTCTCCGCGTAGCAAGCTACCGACTTGGAGTCGTACAAGCTATAATTACTACATGGGCTTTCATTTTGGGGGGGGGGGGGGGGGGGGAGGGATTGGCGAAGATGAGGCCAGGCGACGAGCAGTGCGTTAGGGTGTCATCGTGTGGAAGTTAAGATGACCGCCGGCGCTTGCAGTCCAGAGCTGGAGTCCAACGGCGCGGCGTGCCGTGCCGTACCTGGAATGCGGCCTTGGGCGCCCACGGCACCCTGGCCTGTGGGAAGCGCCTCGGGCCCCCTCCCCTCTCCCTGGGGAACTGGTCGTCTCCGTGGGAAGCAAAGCACTCCTTACGTTTCGCTTTACTCCGAGGGCGAAGCAGATTTCTGTCAACAGTGCAGGTTCGTTAATAAGTAGCTGCCAGCGGACCCAGGCGCACCAGAGGTGCTGTAGTCGCGTTTGAGCACCGCCTTTTACCATATCTGTATACTTGGTGTGTGACTATTAGCTGTTTAAACAGCGAGTAGCAAGCACCCAGAACCTATCCGGAATTTTTTTTCTGGCACTCCTAAGCTGAGTTGGAGTGGGGGAGGGTGGTACTCTCCGCGTGACTTATGTTTACGTTTTCAAATGGAAAGATAACCGACTGGGAACTATCAGACGACCGAAGATACATTCACATAATCGCAGAAGACTAAAATAATATGTTATTA
Source organism: Schistocerca gregaria (assembly GCF_023897955.1). Taxonomy (NCBI): domain Eukaryota; kingdom Metazoa; phylum Arthropoda; class Insecta; order Orthoptera; family Acrididae; genus Schistocerca; species Schistocerca gregaria. Next base: position 795,368,149 of record NC_064921.1, on the reverse strand, counting down.
GTTTCAGTTTTCTGATTTTAGTTTATTTCCAAGTTATTAACAGTATTAATAGGCTTTTGGAGCAAGTTATTTTGTCGATTTGCTTAAGAAATTCGGCTCTTGTTAATCAACCAAAATCGAATGTCAATATTGTTTTATTCCACACTGTTCGTTACTTTCAACTCTTCGCTCACTTTCAAGTGCTCTTTTTCATTTCCTCGTGTGCATAACAATAACAGATCACATATTATGCCACAATAAACAACCAAACACGAGAGGATACCCCAAGGAAAAATAGGCATTCCAAAAAGCACAGTGAAAAGCGTAATAAAGGCACTTCAGTGTTAATCTGGACATACGAATTTGCGTTTTAAGCCGAATTATGATTTTTAATGTTATTCACGAAATCCCGATGCTCTTGGCATATTCCTTGATGCCTTGTTTCTTTTATGGCGTAAGATATGTCAATGCTGTACATACGAACATACTAAATATTCACTTGAAGCTGACTAAGCAGGCGAAGCAGTAGTGTAACAAAATATTTTGTGTCAAATATATTGATAGCGTTAGGTGGTTAAATGATTTCTTTTAAACGTTATCCTTCCTCGGAACACAGTGTTTTTCGATCAGAAGACGTTTTTGTATGTGCCTGGTACCTTCTCTTAGGCTTCATGTTATTTCTTAAATTTATAAAATGTCATTCTTAAATTAAAGACTTCATGACGTAAAAGTAAACTGGGGGTTATAATTAGCGCTACTTGCGAACAAGCAATGAATTCCAAGCAGGAGGGGCAAGAAGCGTTTGAGCAGCGCAGACACCGAGCACAGAGTTCACACGCAATCGTCGTTGCGCATGCGTAAAACTGCTGTTTTCTGGCGCTTGAATGCAGCTCTCTGGCATCAGCTTAAACGAACGTTGTATCTACTGTTTGGTACCAGATTTAGTGTTGTTAGTTTACTGTGACATTTTCATTGTACGTTTCAGTTCGATAGACAGAGACTCACGTACTACCTGTGAAAGATGTTTCTGTGTGAAGTACGTCGTCCACCGTGGTGTAGCGGCTGTAGTAGCTGGCCGACAACATGCGGGTCGCCGCTTCCATTGCGGTATCCTCGTCAAACTGACTCTAGCCTAGACGAGTAACAGAGTTCACGAGTTTCTTTAGGTATGACGCACCCAGCTGAAGTCACCCATTGATGATTAGTACCATAGAGCTGCCAAATTATGTGGCTGTTGATCCTACGTTTCACCTGCTGCTACAAAGAGTCCTAGCATTTTCTGTCGGTCCGAGAGCGGATGATTCAGTGGCCGAATCGAGGTGTAATAGAGGACCTGATGTTCATCAGATAAGGGGCGTAAGTGTGAAGACTTGAAAAGACTCCTTTCGTTACCTAGAAAGACGATAGTCAGCTGAAGATATGGATGGAAGAGCCCCGAGAATGTTGAAACATATGCTGTGGCTCCTGTTGACGATAAAGTGAATGAGAGGGCCCCAGTTAACGTATGAAAAACATTACCAAAACATTAAAATACCAACTTTGGGCCGAACGACACTCTCTACACACACTGCATCATTAAGAAAGAGGCAGACAACACTACACGCGTCGGACAACACTACACTCGTGCCGTGAGCTGCTGTCCAGTTTTTGCGCTGTTTGGCCCGACCACTGAAACTCGGGATGTCCATTTCACGCTGCTGCCTTAGTAATGTGAGCCTACGCAACTGATTGGTGTGGACCTGTGTTCACTGACAGCCGCTACTCTCGTCAGGACTGAACGCACTGACAAAGCGTGACACTCACCTCTATTTCTGTTGACGACAGTCTTTCAATTACCACCCCAACTAATCTGACAAACTCTTTCCCGGTGTGGTAACATGCTCATTCAAACACGGTTGGCGTTTAATGAGCTATACAACACATTCTTTTTCTGAAAGCCTTTTTTTATTCAGGATTCCAGTACACCCACTCTTGTGGTTACAAAACCCTATGTTTCAACATAATCTCCGTTCAACGCTACGGACTTGCGCCACCTTTCTCGGAGGGCTTGTATGGTTGCATGGTACTACCCTACTGCTCGGCTTCAGAGTCAACTCCTCAACAGTCATGTACTGCTCCCCGCGAAGTCGGAAGGTGCGTGATCCGGGCTGTAGGGCACATGACGAGGAACAGTCCAATGAAGTTTTTCGAGCTCCTCTCGGATGCTGAAGCTTGTGAGCATGTCGAACGAGACTGTGGGCACGTTCCAACATTGCAGGAGTCACAGCTGTGCACAGCCGGCCGGCACGAGGGAGATCCGAGAGGTTTGTACGACCTTGTTGCGATGATGACAGACACCTCGCCCAACGACTCACCGTGCTTTTGTTCAATACCAGTTCTCCGTATTCTGAAAACGCCTATGAATATCTCCGATGCACTGGGTTCCCACCAAAAGAAACTTAATGACAGCTCTCTGCTTGGGACGCACCTCCGTTACAGACGCCATTTTAAAGGATACGTACAGCGCCACCACCTATTGGAACATCATGAAACTATGGGGGCCGAAGCGGGATTATTCCACGATGTCCCACGACAGTTCCGCAATTTTTCAACAGAAACTGGTCGAGAACAAAAATGTGTTTCATTATTTATTGAGCGCCGTTCGTACGATAGCGCCTTTCTGCCATCCTGTCGCGGCTTCATGTTTACTCGTCTCACTACGCTGATTCCATACAGTGGATTGCTTCATACGCAGTACTTCCCGACCGTGATTTACGTCAGCGATGGAGCAGTGTTCGCCCTCCTGGTGCCTGCTCTGTGACATCTTATGCGTTCCAAAGTGAACAGCTTGTTGTGCGACTTACTCATTTGAGTATGAAGTGTTTGTTCTTGTGATGACATGGGTGCTCCTGACTGGGACGCGATTCCGCAACCCGCAACCCGCGACCCGCGAATTATTACGTGTGCTGCTCTAAGCGTCAAATTTATGTCTTCTACAAGAAACCCGGCGATGATGTACGTCCAATATGACGGAAAATGGCTGTAGCGTCCGGAGAGGTTGGTCGCCGATCATGACGTCGATGTAATTTTCTTTCATCTGGACGACTATCGTCCACGGAGAATTTCAAATGCGGCGGCCTCAGCCGGATGGATTGTCGCCTGTTTTTCGTGATTTCAGCGGGTGACGGTTTTGTATGACGACAGGGTTCTACCATGGTACGGCGATGGGCTTCGCCCCACAGGTCGGCTGTACTCATCTGTAGTTGCCGCCTCGATGTTTGTCGTTTTTGCGCCGTAACAGTTGCCCGACAAGTCTTCTTTCTTGACAGTAGCGTATTGCGTGCCCAGACGATTAACAATGGAATCATACTGACGTATGTCCTCCAATCGCCCATCGGCGATTATACTGATCAGGGTGCAGGCTGCGCTCGGGGCAAAGTTGTTAAAACACTTTTTGGTTATAAAAAGCATCATAAACGAAGTGAAGCGCCTACTACTAAGCAGTCGATTAAATTATCTCATTTCGAAAATATCAATTCATTGTCAATGGTAGGCTACTGAATCCTTTGGAGCATCACTTGAAGAATTGTTTACTTGAGGATTACACGTGTTGCTCAGGCAAGGTTGGGATTAAGCTGACTTATCTTGCACGTAATTTATTTTTTGTCCGTGACCAGGGTAACTTGGCTGCTAACTCAACATGAATGCTGGTTACAGTTCGCAACCAACATGGCGAGCGGAAGTAACTTCTTCAGTTATGCCAGTGTTCCATATTTCATGCATATATAAAGTTATTATTAGAAGAAGTGTCAGTAAGGGATTATTAGAAAAAAGAGTCTATCTAGGAAAGTGAGTGTTAAAAAAGAGCTTACCTAAGAGATCCATACCAAACAACGTATTGGCACAACCATTCTTCGTAAAGTATTGGCAACGTATTGACGTGTCAAGCAACATTTCTGCAGTCAGTACTGCTGGCGAGAGCTCGGGAAACTAGAGGACCTGTTTACAGTTTTTGTTGTTCTCTAGATATACTTTGGCTTTTTTGAAGACTAACTAATACCATTACGCGAAAGTGGCGTTAAGTCGAAGGGGTTTCTCGGGCCATAAGTGACGTCACCTATTGACAGCTACGCTGTTTTTATAACTTATCGTTCCCCTTGAGATTAAATTTTATCGACCACTTCCGTCTTTAGCTTTCCTCCATCTCTTTATCCTGTAAGTAATTACACAACACCCTCAAAAGCCTCGCACCGAGCGACTGTGGCTTTTGTCACGTACATGGAATTATCTTGTCCTGGCGGACGGGTTTGTGCAGTGTCAGCTCATTAATCACTGCCGTCGACACACTTCATCCATTCAGTCTGGCCAGACGGATGGCACGTTTCACCTCAACCGTTCCGAATCACATTCTGACCAATTTATTACAAACTGTTCATGGGTGGAATCCCGACCAATTTTTCACAGCTTGATAACAGCAGATTTCCCCAAAACAGCTCTAAAAGGAAACTGCTGTGTTAAACATAATACTGCTAATAACAGTATTTTGTTTCGGCTCCAATGGCCCTGCACTAACGTATACTGCCACCTACACTATTTAGGCTCTCCAGTTCACTTTAATGCTGTGCACCATAAGCTGGCAGTAATTCGGATTCTTCTATGACAGAAACATCGCCTTATAGGTGCGAGTTCTTAATTTCAATGTTTTTATAAAACGCCATTCTCATTAAAAAAAATAACAACAGGCCAACTGGAGTATCTAGCATGATTATTTCTGCAGCCTTTGTATTTCAGATAGGTTCGGGTTATACCCTGCTGGTCTCCGCCGTACACTTCAGTGGCTAGCAGAACTCAGATGGGGATATGTGCAGATGTTTTCCCACCGTTCTTCGTGTTTACGAGAACCTTTACAAAACATATGAACATGAGAGACATTTATGGTGACGTTATTACTAAAATCGGTTCTTAAATACTTGACGTTGTGCACGAAATACGACGTTTTGGTGCTTGCAGAGAGGACTAGTGGACTAGTGCAGCTTTGAACTTTTCGTGGCCCAAACAGGTGACGTCTGTGCCGTCAGAGATGGAAACATGCTTCGATCACCCAAGAAGCAAGTTGTTCACCATGTGGGGTTACATCTGATGTGCGCCACTGATAGAAAGCTGGGAGCTTTTTTCTAGACGTAACAACCCATGGACACGACGAATTCACTACGGATGCATCTCGGCGTGGGCGCCGCAGACGGAGAGGCTAAACCATCCCGACAGGTGTCGCACATTCTTCGTGAGACTCAAAGAATATGCAGCTTTTACATCTACCACGTTTCCTGGTATTAATTAGTGACGGTCGACAGATTTTTGTCTGAATCTGTCACATTTTCTGTATCCGTATGATGAAGTCGCTTAGTGCATCATTCGATACTTGTTTTTAAGTCTCGATATAAGTGGAACATCGAATGTGCGAGGTGACACAGTGTACTCAGATGTAATGATAAACCTTTTTCTTCCTCAAGTAATTGAGGATCACGTCCGAAATAAAAAAGAAACATTATTCTGTAATAGAAAAACAACGGTCCTGCCAGGCGACGCTCCGAGTATGACAATTTATTCCATCAATGATTTCGGCCCTCCAGCAATTTAGCAGATGTCAGAGTTGAAATGGAACAGCTGATGTGCCGAGTGTTTGATATCGCGAATAATCATGGCTCTTATGGACAAACATCAATTACAGCGTCTAGCCTGTCTTCCTTCGTGGCGTTAAGGCTCTCTCTAAGCGCTTGCAAATGAACACTAAGCCGAAATTGCCCGTCGATGATGAAATGACGGATAGGTTCACACACACACACACACACACACACACACACACACACAGTCCCGAGCGGAGAAAATCACCAATCCAGCCGGGAAGCGAACCGCGGGGCCCCGTGATCGAGAAACAGCACCGCTAATAACGGGCTTTTTCCATAAACACGATGGAACTGAGACGTGGACCAAAGTAAAAAAAAAAATCGTTTTATAAGATTGCCACAGTTTTTGATCTCCCTATCTAAGACTCCCGGCAGGGTCAGATTATAGTTTAGGCCCCGTGAAGAGTTTCGTTAGTATATGGATAAGTATTGGTCACTACGTAACATTTTCAAATCGTAGCTAATGGTTACAGTGGATGACTGAGGGAGAGGTCAGATGAGCTGCAGAACGCAGTGCACGAAGTGAGGAATAATCTGTTGCTTGTAGACTTGTTCTTAAAATTGCGCTGTGTTGTGTAGCTGTGTGCTATATAAGCTCTCGAGCGTCGTGTAAGTCGCAGAGCAAAGTTTGCACACGCCATCAAGTGTTTGCCCAGGTTTGAGGCACACTCGATGCCGTCCCTGCGCGGATTGTGCCTCGCTCTTCTATTGTGTAGGCTCTGTGTGTGTGTGTGTGTGTGTGTGTGTGTGTGTGTGTGTGTGTGCTGCGGCTGCCTGCTGCGTGCGGAGGGTTGTGTTGTATTGGGTTGGGGTCCTCGCCGCAGCCCCGTCAAGTGCCCGCTTCCTCCCGCCGACCTTCCTTACACAAATGTCAGCACGCACCTCGTCCATACTATCACGTCTTTATGTAAGGGTTACGTTGAAAGGAGCTTCTCGGGAGCTTCTTCTTCGTATAACTTACCTATATTTGTATAACTTATCTGCATAGTCACCGTTCAGATTTCGACTCTCTTTACTCGGACCTTCACCAGGAATTTTTTTGGTTTCCAGGAAGACTGAACATTGGAAAACACCGGAAGTATTTGCACCAGAGAGGTCGAAACATGACCAAATGTAATCGGCCAGAACATTTTAACCCATTAGCTAGTCATTACGCAGGGAAATCCGGAAACAGCACAAAATTTTGCCAATTTTTCGTAGTAAATACAGACCTAGCAACGCAACAGACTGCTGGTATGCAGTTATTTTCATTTCTTGCTTTTAATCGAACCTGTTTCGGCCATACGTTGGACATCCTCCTAAATTACAACGGAAGAAGTGGGGAAAGCCTACATCAAAAGTTGTCATTTCTACTTACATGAGACATGCAGTAAAAATTAAAATGTATTCTGTTCATCGCCATATGACAGAGGCATTTTTTTCTGTTCAGTAGCATCAATATTAGGAAACATGAAAATTTTGCAGATTACCCAAAATAAGTCACTTACGTGTACGAATATAAATGCATAGACGATTATACCGTAGACAAGCGCGTCACTTCGAGAGTATTTGCTGCCTCCGTTTGAACCAGGCAGACGGCAGAGCTCTTTGTCCGATGTTTGCGCTGTATTATACGCAAAGTCGTACTGAACCAGAGAACAGAAGACCAGGGCGAAACGAATGACGTCTCACTTTTCCTACTCCTTGTGGTAGATGCGCGATACACGTCAAGGCAGAAGCTGGCAAACGCTGATGTACTATGCCAGTTTTCTTTTTCTTGATCAACACCTACATCTACGTGGAAATTATGCAATTCAAAATTAAGGGTCTGGCAGAGGATTAATAGAACCACCTGTTTCTCTACTGTCCCATTCTCGAACGGTGAGAGCGAAAAACGAGCACTTAAATGTTTTTGTGCGAGCTCTGATTTCTCTTATTTTATTACGTTGATAATTTCTCCCTATGAACGTGGGCGCCAACAAAATATTTTTGCGATTGGGGGAGAAAGCTGATGACTGAAATTTCACGAGAAGATCCTGCCGCAACGAAACACGCTTTTGTTTTGATGATTGGTACGACTATAATCTTAAAATTATTTGCGATTTTCTTCGCTGCAGCTAGTAAGTTCCAATAATTACTCGTCCATTTCGTAGTAATACAGACTGCCAGCGACAAATGTAATATCTAGGCGCGCAGTGACATTTCAGTTTCTCTTGGCGGTGCTAATAGCGTGTGTCAGTTTTATTTCCAGAACTTCCCTAATTGTCAGATATTACACGAAGAGTGAGCAACGACATCTGCTCTGCACACCTGACCAGTGCAACCGAGTAGATTGTCGAAAAACAGCGTTACTCGGATGCAAACCGGGTCACTTGCAAATAAGCAGCAGGATGGTTCCTCAAAGAAGAGACGGTGAGTCTTTTGGCGGACACCGGACATTGAAATTTTTTTGCTACGCTGCTGTTCTCTAACTGCGACGATTCAGCAGCAGGACAGCGGTCTTATATTTATTCATCGCTTCGTATACGTAAGGGATGGCCATTGCCGAAGCTAGCGCCATATTTTGTTTCTTCCGCTCCACTCCTCGTTTCTCGGCTATTCCGGAACTGCGCAAACTTGCAAGGGAGGGAAGGACCGTATTAAAAGAGAAGAAGGCTCGCCAAATAAATCGTCGTCGTCGTCGGCGGCGGCGGCGGCGGCGGCGGCGGTGGGGGTCGGAGGCGCGGGTACCGAGACGACAGAATAAACCGGCCAGTCCCTTGCGCCTCGCCGCGTCACAAAAAGCTCTCCAGCGTGACGCCGTCCGTCTTGGAGTCCAGCAGAAACAAAAGGCGACAGCTCTGGGGGCCTCTCCAGGCCAGCCCAGTCGTGGCATAAATCTGCCGGCCCGGTCGCTATGATGGAGAGCCTGCTACTGGTTTTGCTCTAACGAGCCTGCTGCTGCGGCTACGGTTTCCTGGAAAACTCTGGCCGCTGTCCGCCGCTATGTTCTCCCCACTCGCGGAGTTTCCTACTATATTGTGAAAGAAATTAATTTTTTTAAACAGCAATGAGCGACTTAAGATGCAGTTGAGGCTCATGTCTCACGGAAAATGTACGTATTTCCACCAGCTCAATAGATCACCTACTCTTGTGGTACAGGCAGGATTTCCTCAGTAAGTACAAATATCGAGTACTATTCCAATACCGGGCAGCCAAGGCAATACAGACTGTTTAAGGAGGGATTGTATATTACATACCTACAATGTTAAATTTGTCAATTTTTGGTACATTATAAAATTTTATTGGTTCGTGAATGAAGAGTCTCTCTCCATTGACCTATATTTGTAGGTAAGTCGCTTGCATAATTTATTTTTTAGAGAATTTTTTGCAAGTTGTAATTTTCCACATATAGAAGCTTTATCCATTCATAATACTTACAATATTAGACTGAACTTAATTTAAAAATGCGTAATTGACGTTCAACCCAGTTTCTGTAAGTCGTGTAAGTTTCACTGTTCTATGATGGTAACTTCCTGAAAAAAAATGTATCTAATCATTAAAAAAATAAAATCTCAGGAATTTGGCTTTAAAGATTAATATATACTCCTGGAAATTGAAATAAGAACACCGTGAATTCATTGTCCCAGGAAGGGGAAACTTTATTGACACATTCCTGGGGTCAGATACATCACATGATCACACTGACAGAACCACAGGCACATAGACACAGGCAACAGAGCATGCACAATGTCGGCACTAGTACAGTGTATATCCACTTTCGCAGCAATTCACGCCGCTATTCTCCCATGGAGACGATCGTAGAGATGCTGGATGTAGTCCTATGGAACGGCTTGCCATGCCATTTCCACCTGGCGCCTCAGGTGGACCAGCGTTCGTGCTGGACGTGCAGACCGCGTGAGACGACGCTTCATCCAGTCCCAAACATGCTCAATGGGGGACAGATCCGGAGATCTTGCTGGCCAGGGTAGTTGACTTACACCTTCTAGAGCACGTTGGGTGGCACGGGGTACATGCGGACGTGAATTGTCCTGTTGGAACAGCAAGTTCCCTTGCCGGTCTAGGAATGGTAGAACGATGGGTTCGATGACGGTTTGGATGTACCGTGCACTATTCAGTGTCAACTCGACGATCACCAGAGGTGTACGGCCAGTGTAGGAGATCGCTCCCCACACCATGATGCCGGGTGTTGGCCCTGTGTGCCTCGCTCGTATGCAGTCGTGATTGTGGCGCTCACCTGCACGGCGCCAAACACGCATACGACCAGCATTGGCACCAAGGCAGAAGCGACTCTCATCGTTGAAGACGACACGTCTCCATTCGTCCCTCCATTCACGCCTGTAGCGACACCACTGGAGGCGGGCTGCACGATATTGGGGCGTGAGCGGAAGACGGCCTAACGGTGTGCGGGACCGTAGCCCAGCTTCTTGGAGACGGTTGCGAATGGTCCTCGCCGATACCGCAGGAGCAACAGTGTCCCTAATTTGCTGGGAAGTGGCGGTGCGGTCCCCTACGGCACTGCGTAGGATCCTACGGTCTTGGCGTGCATCCGTGCGTCGCTGCGGTCCGGTCCCAGGTCGACGGGCACGTGCACCTTCCGCCGTCCACTGGCGACAACATCGATGTACTGTGGAGACCTCACGCCCCACATGTTGACGTTAAAGACTGCGATGGAGCTCCGTATGCCACGGCAAACTGGCTGACACTGACGGCGGCGGTGCACAAATGCTGCGCAGCTAACGCCATTCGACGGCCAACACCGCGGTTCTTGGTGTGTCCGCTGTGCCGTGCGTGTGATCATTGCTTGTACAGCCCTCTCGCAGAGTCCGGAGCAAGTATGGTAGGTCTGATACACCGGTGTCAATGTGTTCTTTTTTCCATTTCCAGGAGTGTATTTTGTTACTCACCTTAGAACAAAATGGTTCAAATGGCTCTGAGCACTACGGTACTTAATATCTGTGGTCATCAGTCCCCTAGAACTTAGAACTACTTAAACCTAACTAACCTAAGGACATCACACACACACATGCCCGAGGCAGGATTCGAACCTGCGACCGTAGCAGTCGCGTGGTTCCAGACTTAAGCGCCTAGAACCGCTCGACCACGGCGGCCGGTACTGACCTTAGAACATCCCTGCACCATATTCTGGGTCATCTGCATTTTGTTTATCTTCCCTGGGTCTGTTAGCATTCCTTGAGTACATTGTTGCCTTCTAAGATATCATAGTCACTTCATAATCTACTTTCTTCACACGGACAGCATCCGATTCGGAACATGCCATCGCCACGTTTTTCCCAGGATGTACGCCTAAGTTTTGAAGCAGTCAAACTCTCCCCACATTTCCATCATTAAATGAAAGAACTGCAACATAAACACCCAAATTCAATGTATCTTTACCTACGAATACTGTTTTAGGAATTCGAGACCATATGACCCTCTTAAATGATTCATTTGAGTTGTGGAAGGACAGAAAACATGTGAAGCCAACTGTGAGCACGAAATATTTTCACAAATCAGCAAATTAGGTTTTTGAGGGTCATGAAGCTGACTGAAGGCAAAGGGGGGGGGGGGGGGGTGGCGTGAATAATTAAAGCCTTTAATTGTTAAAATGCCCTTAGACAACATAATTCTCTAGTAAAATTCCCTCCAAAGAGTGTTTATGAGCAATTTTTTTTATTTTATTTTGCGCCCTACGAAAGGTACAAGTGGAAAATGGGCTGAAGGCGTGAACTGAAGTTCGTATTATGGAGAGCATCGGACTAGAGCTGTCCGTGCAGCTATGTTAACCATACTTCTACAGTGATGTAATGGTTAGCACATCTGCCTAGCGAGTAGGAGACCCGTGTGCAAGTCAAGGCTGTGGCATAGATTTCTTCAGCTTCTGTCAGTATCAAAGGTGAGACGCATATTGGTCAAGGAAAATATAATTTCATCAGATCAATACATTCATTTCGTTAGGGAATTAGGTTTTAAATTAAACAAGGAGGACATGTCTTCAGATTTTCTACGTAATCCCGAGACGAGACTTACGATGAAAGTTGCTGTCGTCATTCCCTTATGCATGAATAATTTTGAGCCAGATCAATTTTAATGCAAGGCATATCAAACCATATTCTCCAATAACAGACCTAATGTTTCTTGCAGAAATTTTTGTGTACTTCCTACCATCAAGATTTCCTTCGATGAAATAGGGGCCTGTAATTCTGTCCTCCAGAATTCCACACCATACATCCAACGACCACGGTTTTTGTTGTGCAGCTTGCCGCAGCCAACATGGATTTTCAGTTGCCCAATAATGCATGTTATGCAAATTAACATTTCCGTGGTTCGTGAAAGTAGCCTCGTCAGTAAAGAAAATCAAATTAATAAATGTGTCATCCCTCTGAATCTGAAGCTGAGCCCATCGGCAGAATTCAGTGCGACGCATACAATCCGTACCAGTTAATTCTTGATGGAGACTGATATGGTAAGGATGATATTTATGGCGATGCTTAACACGAACAACGCTACTCTGGCTCATGCGCGATTCCCTTGCGATCTGACGTGAACTAACACGAGGATACGGAACCACAGTGGCAAGAGTACCAATTTCCGTTTCCTCCTTCCTAACTTCCCTTTGCGGGATATGTTTCCGATGCGTTAAAGATCCGGTTGTTCTCAATTTATCATACGCTTATTGAAATGTACGACGTGTAGGGTGAGTACGTTGAGGATATATTTCAGCGAATAAGTCTCTAGATATCACTGAATTTCGTTGGCATTCTCCGTAAATGAGAAGCATATCGACATGTTCTTCGAAGGAATACATCATTCACATTCGCTTGATTCGACGATACCAGTCTTTCCGTTCCTATTAGTGTTGTATTGCGAAACCGTCGAATGGTGTTTACATGTCAATGACACGTTAGATGGGTACGTCGTATTCGGCGAATATTTACTATTTTGACGATATAGGAGAGAGAATTATCAGAGCATGTGCTTCGATGAGTACCGAGGTGATAAGAAGATGCAGCACTGCATCGATACCAATGGTTATCATTTCGAACACCTTCTGTTAATGGACGTTCATGCCACCTAGAAGCATATCGACATGTTCTTCGAAGGAATACATCATTCACATTCGCTTGATTCGACGATACCAGTCTTTCCGTTCCTATTAGTGTTGTATTGCGAAACCGTCGAATGGTGTTTACATGTCAATGACACGTTAGATGGGTACGTCGTATTCGGCGAATATTTACTATTTTGACGATATAGGAGAGAGAATTATCAGAGCATGTGCTTCGATGAGTACCGAGGTGATAAGAAGATGCAGCACTGCATCGATACCAATGGTTATCATTTCGAACACCTTCTGTTAATGGACGTTCATGCCACCTTTTTGACCTTCGTTGACCTTCAAAGACCTTACTGTTACACATCATTGGATTCGTCTCTATAGCCACCTTTTTGACCTTCGTTGACCTTCAAAGACCTTACTGTTACACATCATTGGATTCGTCTCTATAGCCGCTATCGAAAAATAAGTACCAAACTATAGCATACCATTAAATAAAAAAATAAAAAAAACCAAGAAAAAAGCAAAGTTGATCTTCATATTTCTGAAGCGACCCCAACTAGCAACAAAAAACAAACGTCATATTATGACCCCCGTTGTCCCATGCAACAGTTGTCCCACAAACTTTTCAGCTACTATCATACTTTGGGAGTTATTCTGTAGGTGGTATTAGTTAGTGACTCATCCTATATGTAACGGTTATAAGTGCAGTTATTTCTATTGATGACTGAAGATGGTGTACTGAACAATATTGCATCAGTATTTACGTCATTTGCGGAGTAATAATCATAGCTATTATAAGTCCTATGTATTTAGATCGGTTAGTACCACCCGACATGTGCCAATAGCAAGACATTAATGCTTATTTTTTTCTGAGGAGCATGTCAAGTGTTGGACTTTGGACGCGTGGACCCGAACGGTGGAGTACTTGCTGTTTTGTGCGAAACTGATATCCTTATAATACATATATCGATGGCACACGAAGCAAGGTGAGCATGAAAATAAGAAAAGTACAGATAAGAGGAGCACATATCGCCAGAAAAGTGTACTAGCATTAAATGCAGGCCTTAATTTGAGGAAGACATTCCGGAGAATGTGAATCTGGAGCACAGCATTGTGAGGAAGTGAATCATCCAGTGCTTGACAACCGGAAAATTAGAGAAGCGAAGAGCGTTTGACACACCTACTTGGGAAGCGAGCGTGACGACAGCGTGCGAGGGGTTGGCCTCAGGATGGTATGAATAACATGCCAAAACAGACTATAAAACATTCACTTTCAGAGAATAGTATGAGATATGGTGTAACAAAAAGACGCTGAAAATTTAGCAGACGGAGGCTGGAAATAATGAGGACGTCGGCTGCTAGTGCTTCTCTCAAATGAAAAGTAAGGCTTCCGTGACTTAGGCGCTTCTTAATGTTAACTGTTTTCTCTTGGCCTTTAATAGCGAATCTTTGTAGTCTCCTTCAGACGTGTATACATTCCTTGCAGCGTAAAGTGCTCTAACGTTCGTATGGCGGTGCCTCACCAGTCTATGTGGGAGCCGTGTGGCTCCAGAAAACTTAACCCACCTGTTCGGGACCACGGGTAGCAACAAATCCGCATCATGAACCGGCCGTAAGTCTGGTAACACAATCAGAAACAGCAGAGAGGGCAAAAAAGCTCATCCGTAGTGGTTGGTACGGGCAGTGATTCTGGACCGCTTGAAACAGCAGGTTCCCGCTGCTCAGGATGCTGCAGGAATTTAACCGCCGGACATTTTTGTCTAGTACGCGGGTCGACTTCTGTGTTTATGCGCCGTGGCTTGTTAAAATGTGTAGCGAGAGTTAGGTGTTGTTTACCGGACAGTAACCATATTTCAGGAGCCGGAGCGGGGAGGAGGTAATATTTATAGCGGCGCACCGGCCATACATAAGGCGCGCTGGCGGGCGGGCAGCCCTGGAGGATTACTGGCGGCTCCAGCCGCCGCTCTGGAGAGCCGGCGGCCGGCGGGCAGCAGTAGTTCCTCTACTCGCTCATTCAGTCGCTCTGATTGCCTCTTGTTGCCGGCAACGCGACAGATGGAGACGTCCTCGTCAGGAGTCGGTAGTCACGACACAAGTGTGCCTCTTTAAGCGGGGGCACTGAAGTACAGTAGCGCACGGTGTTGCTGTCTGCTGTTGATCCCTACTGTTGTCGCTTTCTATGTGTTGGGGACAAACTCGTAACTCGTTTGGAATTGAATTCATTTCATGCATGAAAACTTGCTTCTATGTTGTGTGTGTGTGTGTGTGTGTGTGTGTGTGTGTGTGTGTGTGTGTGTGTGTGCAACGAGGGGTGGGGTCAGATGGGTATCGCACGTAATTCCGAGAGCAAGGGGGGCGATTGAAGTATTTCATTCGTTCACTGTGTTAAAAAAATCTCATGACGTCAGACATCTTCAGAGATTAAAACTGTGTGCACGGCAGAGACTGGATCCTGGAACTTTGCCTTAGGCATGCAGTGGTCTATTGTCGATTGACTTTCCAAGGCACGACTCACGACCCAGAACTTCACTTCCACCAGTACCTCATCTCCTGCCTTCCGAACATAAGGAACGACGACCTTCGTACCTTTCTGGTAGTAGTTAGGTGCCACCAGTGCTGAATCTGGCTTCACCAACAGCCGTATTGGGTGTAACATCGTGTTTTTTATTTTCATTCCTCTGTACTGGATATCCTGCCTGGACAGCTAAGTCAACTACAGAATTGCTCGCGATAAGCAATGTTCCAGGCACGGACCCAGTGTCCGTGCCAGAGCACACTTCGCCACAGTCCTAGAAAGTCAAGACTGATTCAAATTATGTGCTGCACCAGAAACCGAACCTGGACACTAGCCGGAAACTGCGCAGGTGTAGGTGGTAGTAAGTTCCTATAGGAACCTAGGCTTACGCACTATTTCATCTAAACTTCAACTAACTTACACTAAGCACAACACACACATCCATGTCCTAGGGAGGACTCGAACCTCCGACGGGTGGAACCTCGCGAACCGTGGCAAGACGCCCAGTCAGCATGCTTACTCTTCTGTACCTTTTTAAAACGACGTTATCCTGCCTTCAGACGTTAATGTTTTACTTTACGATTAAAATTTTGGTGTTATGTCATTTTCAAGCATCGACAGAACGTAGTATAACGTAATGAGAACAATGTAAAGTAGGATTAACAGGACATAAAAAATTTTTGTGGTTTGTTGACATTCAGATACAAGATTTTGATGTAAAGGTTTACATAATGAGATAACGTAATATCCACAGCGATACTAGTCAATATTCCATTTTATATACTGCAATTTTGAGCGGACTATATATATCGCCACAGATTTGAGGTTTCTTCACTACATTCAGAGAGCATACAAATATAAGTGAGAATTGTAGATTTTCATTCAGTGCACATCCATGGAACTACTCTCATAACACAAACAACGCCAAGGAATCTTTAAGCGTACTACACAGCGGCTTGCCAGTATCGACTGTTGCACTAAGTGCGGCCCACCACAGATGTCTGGCATAACAGAGGGCGGAACGCTGAGGCGGCAGCAGATGTATGGTGCTTTGGAAGTCGATCTTCGTGCTTCAGTTTTGTCCTACGGTAGTAGCGAAGACTGACTGCCACAATATTGCTTCCATATGATCAGAATAAACAGCTCAAACAATCATTTGCATGGATTGTACGTTACTGCCAAAGATCCTGGTTATAAACTTGGACAATACTGTCTTCAAAATCTCTATATATTACATCGTATTAACGAAATATTCCTGTAATAAAATAGTGCATTGGTTTGATAAATAAATCCGTATAAACGACATGAAAGTAAAGTGAAATAAAATAAAGATTGTCACCACAGACACGTAATATTTTATGTATGTAATTTTTGTATTTAAGTATGTAAGTTCAAGCAAACTTAACCAAAATAGCATATCTCTCTCACATGACTGGTTGTCAGTGATGTAGTGCTGTAGAGATAGGCGGAACTTACACTATATAATCCCAACTAAAGCTGCCTTATTTAACACTGATAGTCTTACGGATCTCCCTCCGTCCGCCCCCACCATCGTATTTTTTATTTTCAATCCTCTGTACTGGATATGTTTTGTTACTGTACTGCAGCGGGGAATAGCTTGAAGATGGTTTGAGGAAAGGGGCAAAACCGGTTGCTAACGAATCAAAATCTGGAAACCTGATCGAGACTGTCCTTATTTGATTTTTTAACATTTTATAGGGATCGCTGCTTTGCTTCAATTACAGTCCGAAGAAACTGTACGAACAGCAGGGCAGCGTGAAGCCAACCAGCGAAAAAATGCGTATTGTCATGCACGGAGAACAGTCCAGGGCACAAGTCCGGATACCAGTTCAATGTGGATTGACGAAGGCATACAAAGAAACGGTGTAAATATACATACGAAGAAAATATACAAGTTGCAACAGATCAAAACATTTGACGAATATCTATTTATACAGATGAGTCAGGAGGGAAGGTACAAGAGTGATGGTATTCTGAACAAAAACCTCATATGGACATTTGCCCTAATGCGAATGGTTTCCGAATAGAACATACGTATTAGTACTTCGGTACATATTTTCTTTGTTATTCAGACATTGTTATTGTTTACAGTGTAGGACGGTAGTGTAGAGGAAGCTGAGACAAACAGTTTGTCACAGGACACTTGTCTTCCATCAGATTGGAAAACTACTTCAAATTGGGCTACAAAGAGTACCTAAGCTACAGCGCATGCGCGTCGCGCCTATTTTCAGTATCCTCGCGCAGTCTTTGCTCAAAGTGTAAGTCCTAGCGAAACGTGAATAAGTACTTGTTTTGTAGGTAACAGAATGCAGTTTAATTTTGTACTGCTGAATGTTTTCATTGGAGGGTGCGGGTTTCGAGTGATTCACGAAATCGTACAAAAGTGATATTACATGTGTTCTATCTCGGAAACCATTCGGAACATTGCATTTGTTCCTATGAAGTTTTTTTATTCAGAATCATTAATGTTATCACCCCTCAGTACACGTACCTTTCCTCCTGACTCATCCTGTACTGTAAATGAAATGAGCGTACGGCATTGTGGCCCGGGAGTCTCCCATTCGGGGAAGTTCGTCCACCGAGGGCTAGCACTCAATGCATTAGACGCCACATTGGGCGACTTGCGCGTCCGAGATGGTGATGGAATGATGATGAGGACAAAAAAAAACACCCAGTGCCGGAGCGGAAAGAATCTCCTGCCCCAGCCGGAAATCGAACCAAGACCCCTTTGCGTGGCATTCCGCAGCGCTAACCACTCAGCTAATGGCAGCTGACATCCTGTCCTGAATGTGTCTGTTTGTGAAGGCTAATCGCAGGAACTACAATAGGGATTACTGTGCGGTTTTCACTAGTGGCCAGAGTCGTTCAAGAGCAAACTTCGTGTATAAAATTCGTTATCACTTCGCCAGGCAGGTCGTCTGGAGCAGTGCCGCTCGTGCTGAGCAAGGGCTAGTCGGTGGTTGATCGATGAAGCAAACCCCGCGTTGACAGGGCAGAGTTGAGGAGGAGGAAGACAGCATACTGAAGAGGATAAGTGCGAATAAAAATGCGCGAATGCGAAGAGTACAAGAACAGGATGAAAGCTTAGCGCTTAATGTATCTTCGGCTTTGAGTTCATCGGGAAGCAGCTTAGTAATTAATTCGGCCAAGTGTGACAGGAGGTTCAAATGGTTCAAATGGCTCTGAGCTCTATGCGACTTAAATTCTGAGGTCATCAGTCGCCTAGAACGTAGAACTAATTAAACCTAACTAACCTAAGAACATCACACACATCCATGCCCGAGGCAGGATTCGAACCTGCGACCGATGCGGTCGCGCGGCTCCAGACTGTAGCGCCTAGAACCACACGGCCACTCCGGCCGGCGTGACAGAAGGAAACAACTGTGTCGTGCAATGAGCGCCCTAGCATTCGCCTGCTGTTATTTAAGGGGAGTGGTGGGTAAGATGGAGAGGGACGAATGTGCGGAAGATTAGAGCTCTTCGACCCGCCGACGCGACTTCACACTGAGGAAACGCTCGAATTTGAAAGCATGCGGAAGCAAATCGGCAGTGACCTGTTCACAGGAATGGTGCAGGCGTAAGCCGACAGCCGTTTTGGGAATCCACGACAAACGTAAATCGGGATGGGTTACCGGGTACTTGTTCCTCCCTATTTCGGAATACGTACGCAGAATGTTAGCACTGCCTCAGCCACGTCGGTCATCTCTATGCGGACAGCAGCAGAGGCGTCCGTCCTGTGCAACTAGGCCGACAGCTGCTGTGATACACGGAGTTTTTCTGTTCGTCGCACTGAGCCAGACACCTCGCTCGGTGCTTCAGCTTCTTCTCTTCAAGTATTCTCCCAGGGTCCTTATTGTTTTTCCGGTGTGAAGTAGCGGTGTCATCGACTTCGTAATATGGCGTGCGACACGTAACGCTTTTAAAATGTGCCATCTCCGCAGCGAGCTGCGAGTTCGCGTGACGTGGAAATTGTATAACAGAGAGAGAGAGAGAGAGAGAGAGAGAGAGAGAGAGAGAGGAGAGGCGATGTTTATAGCGGTAAGGAGGCGACGGCGGAAGGCGTAAAAAGACGCGGCGCTGGGGAGCTGCAGACAATGCGTCCCGCCCCCAGCTGATTGCGTGCGCTGCACTTGACATCACAAGGAAACAAATGGAGGCTGCCGCCGCCTGTATGCAGACAGAGGCGCGCTGCGTGTGCGTGTGCGTGCGGAGCGGGGCGAGCGCAGCTTTTGAGCGCCGCGTAGCGCCAGCCGGCTTTTGACAGCCGCCGTCCGCCTCTCGGAAATTGTGTGTCGCCCCTCCTCACTGGCAACGCCTGCCCGCGTGCTGCCTCTGGGCCGTCTCGCTCTGGGGGACGGTTTGCCAACTACCTACTGCCACTTGTATTCCGTTCCGGACTCGAAGTGGCAGGTTCTTCGTAGTCGCTCCAAGAGTCATACAGAGACTGTCTGTCTAAGCTCTAAGGGGTCGTACAATGCCGCGTATTGAAAATGAAATACTATTAAAGTGGCGCCCAACAAACACTACGTCGAATGAGATTTTCACTCCGCAGCGGAGTGTACGCTGATATGAAACTTCCTGACAGATTAAAACTGTGTGCTGGACCGAGACTCGAACTCGGGATCTTGGCCTTTCGCGGGCAAGTGCTGTACCATCTGAGCTACCCTAGCATGACTCAAGCCCCGTCCTCACAGCTTTACTTCCGCCAGTACCTCGTCTCCTACCTTCCAAACTTCCACAGAAGCTCTCCTGCTTGTAAATGGAAATGACTAGCGGTCCAGTGGAACCCCTCATCGTAGATACGAGTAATCTACATGCTGTATCCACTGATCAGCCAGAACACTATGACTACCTACCTAGTAGCCGATATATCCACCTCTGACACGGATAACTGCAGTGATGCGTCGTGGCATGGAAGCAATGAGACCTTGGTACTGTAGGTCACAAGAGGGTGTCGGCACATCTGCACACACACACACACAGGTTGCCTAATTTCCTCGAATTCCGAGGAAGGGGGGGGGGGCGATTTGTTCGATGGGGTTTAGATCTCGCGAGCTCCTCGAACCATTCCATAACACTCCTGGCCTTATGATGGAACGCATTATCTTGCTGAAAACTTCTACATGTACGTGATTGCTATTCACAATAAAGTGCCTGGCAGAGGGTTCAGCTATCCACCTTAAAGCTGTCTCTCTACCATTCCACTCTCGAACGGCACTCGGGAAAAACGATCACTTAAATTTTTCTGTGCGACCCTTGATTTCTCTTATTTTATAGTGATGATCAGATGATCATTTCTCTCTACGTAAGTGGATGCCAACAGAATGTTTTCGCAATTGGAGGAGAAAACTGCTGTTAGAAATTTCATATATATATATATATATATATATATATATATATATATATATATATATATATATATATATGAACTTGTTCTAGTAGTCTGCCAATGGAGAGCGGTTCCGGTGTGACGTTGAGAGGTCTGTTTCCAGGAAGTGACAAATATCAAGTAATTGTAATAGAACTAATAGTATGTGTCTGAATTCCACAACCGGAGTGAGGCCTATCGATACTGTGGTTTATCGTTCAGCGACGTTGCTGTTGTGTTGATCGCAGGTTTCCACGACCATCATGGGAATATGGAATCGATGAGTTCATAAGCAACATACGCACCGCTGTATAGGCCTCAAGCGACTAGCGATGGAGACAAGAGGCATATTGTTTGCCCAACTGATCCGAAGTGTTCACAGCTACCTCACGGACCTTTAGACAGGAAAGAAATATTTCTACCACTGCAGCCATCCGCAAGGACAATGTACGCAGCCATCCGCAAGGACAATGTACGCAGCCATCCGCAAGGACAATGCGACAACATGTGGAGAAGCGTGGACTGCCAACAAGGTGTTCTATCTTGCGACTTCCCTTGATCATGCAGCAGAGACGCTCATGCCGAGATGAACCAAGATAAGAGCGGGAACTACATCGTCCCTGGTTTACGCCCAGCATCGCCATGGACGTGTCGACGTGTGGAAACCCCGAGGAGAATGAACGTTGTCCTACTGCACTCGTCATACGGGGCCACAACCTGGCGTGGTGCTATGGGAAGCAATTGGGTGCACAATACGATTACCTCTGGTTCGCACAGCCTGTAATTTCGATAGCAAACGCTACAGGTGTGAGGTATTAAGGCTGGTGACTGTGTCATATCTTCGAAGTAGAAGTGAGGTTCTTTATGAACGAAATAGCGCAATACTGCTTACTGTCTGTTCTGTGTTGGTCTACCTCGGTACGAAGGATGTTCGACCCTTGCCCTGTACCACACGCTCTCTATATCTCTCCCGCATTGAAAACATCTGGTCGTGGGTAAGAGACTTGGACGCCACCATGCATCGGCCGAATGAAAAAGTCTGGATCGTGAAAACTTGAATTGTATTCTATGGCCAGCCGGGTTAGAGCGATTCTTGCTGCCAGACGTAGCTGCTCTGTGTCCTAGATTTTGCACTCCCTATGTGCAAATTTAAGATACACTCTTCTTCTTATACTGTACGCAGAATAAATAAAATTATAACATTTCCTGTCATTCCTAGTGTTGCACTTTTAACGGCCATCAGCGTAGTTTGTAAATGTGTGTGAATTCCTAAGAGATCAAACTGCTGACGTCATCGGTCCCTAGACTTATGCTAAGAACAACATACACACCCATGCCGGAGGGAGGACTCGAAACTCCGGCGGGAGGGCCCGAGCAATCCTTGCAGGGCGCCTCAAACGACGTGGCCACTTCGCGCGTCTTAGTTTGTATGGCGAATACATGACGAAGAGACATATACTTTGTTGTTGTTGTTGTTGTTGTTGCTTTCGAAGTTTCGGTCTTCGTTCCAATAGCTTGTTTGATGCAACCAAACTTGTTGGGTTATCCAGTGCAAACTTCGATATAACTGTTTACTATTGGTCCTTGTCGTGATCGATTTCGTTTTACGGGCCCCTATACAGAGGAAAAGAGGATAATTCATCGCATCTCATCTACACGATTGTTCTGCAATTCCCACTTAAGTGCTGTGCCGTTCTACCTGAATCTTTCCCTAAGAGGTCTGATTTTTCCTGTTTTGTGGCGATGAATATCTCTCCCCACTTAAATGAGAAACAATAAAATACTAAAATAGTTTAGCATTAGTAGCATAAATGTAGGAAGTGAAGATTCTTCACCATGTTTTGTGATGGTCATTCTAACTTGCTTACCACAGGAGTAACACAAAATTAATTGCTTTTCTTTGAAACTCTTCGATATCGCCTGTTAACGCCACGTTATAAGGCTCGCATGATGCACAACAATACTCTAGAAGAGTGCGGAAAACATAGTTTAAACAGTTTTTTCCTATGGAGCTGCACTTTTTTTTGTTCATAATAGGCAGTCCCTGGATTGAAATGGAGGTTTGAAACTTTCACCTCCCGCGTCTTCATTACCGGCCCAGATCTCTCAGATAGATTCTGTTAGTTGCATCGGACGTGGTCGTTATGAGGGCGTATTGTGTGATGCGCTACTCTGCTTGCGACAGGGTTTCCACCGTCGCGTCGGTTTGTTGTGGCTGCGTGTCTAGGGCGACGTCTGGCGGGCGACAATCGCCGCTGCGCTGTCGCAGATCAATATAGGGGACTCCCCGCGGCGGTGACGTCACGCTGTTAATTACCGCGCCCGCCGCTATTTATAGCGGCGCTCGCGTAACGAGTTTAGCGCAGCAGCTGACCGCCGGCACCGATTAATTGCGCGGCTGTGTTTGCGGCTGCGTGCGGCGCGGAAGCACTTGCTGCTGCTGCTTGCTGCTGCCTCCCGCCTTCTGTGGGGGCGGGGGAGTTCCGCTAATTTGTTAGCCGGGCTCTTAGGTAGCGCGTTATTTAATCTCTGTGCCTCGTAAAGCGCTGTGCTTTATACGGTCTGGAGTGTCACTTTATTGCCCAACACGATATATATTCTCGCGCTCCGAAACTCGCAGAGTGATTTTAAGATTACCTTCTCCACGATTCCAAACAGCGCCAGAAACCAGACAGAGCAAAACATCACGGGATTTTAAGACTTCTAAGCGAAGCTCCTGATGTACCCAGCAATCCCGAGGGAAACTCCTGCTGGATCCAGCAATCTCAAAGAAACCAAGTGAGATGTGGCATGTTTCGGGTGATTTACAGTTAATGCGATGGCGGTACGTATTGTCGAAAACTGCTTCCACGCCTACCGCAGAAGGTCCCGTAGTAACGGAAGACACCCGATTTGGTTGACAGGCAAGTTGACGTACGATATCAGTCATCAGATACTCCATAGTTCTGAATTAGCTTTGAAGAGGCATGTCGAAAACATTAAGTGGACATGCGACAGTCAAGTAAGGTACTTACGACAACTCTAATAAACTAACTGTGGTTGGGTGAAGGGTCCCTTAGCATTATGGATGGCTTTGCGGCTCCACTGATCTGTATATCCTTCAGAAAAAACCACGCCCAGTCGTTCCTGAGATCCGGAAATGGAACACCTCACGCTAGTCTATGACGATGACTTGCCGCACTGCTAACTGATCTCGTTTCCCTGTTCCATTCGTGAATGGCGAGTGGGAAAAACGACTATCGTAAGCTTGTGTATTAGCTCTAATTTCTCGACGTTTTTTGTTTTGGTCATTTCGCGAGACAAATGTAGGAGGAGTACTATGTCGTCCGACTCTTCCCGGAAAGTATTTTCTGGAAATTTCAAAACTGAACCTGTCCGTAGTGGACAACGCCTTTCTTGCAGGGTCTGCCTTAAGGTAACATCAAGATTACCTTTACATCTGTCGACGTTGTTCCTTTAAGAACGACGTGTTGTTGTATATGCAAGGAAGCTGTTGTGTACTGCTTCGTACAGAATGGTAACGAGAGGTGGTCCACAGAGTGGTGTTGCAACTGTCATTCTAATAAAGCTCGACACAAGTAGAAATGATTAGCAAACACATAAATCGAATAAACAGAAGTTTCACCTAAGAGTGTAGCTTTCTCCAAGTGTTGCAAAGGAGCTTCCCAAAAAAACAAATAGCAATAAAGTCTTTCTAACAAGTGTCATTCAGCGTAAGGCTCCAGCTTCTATAATATAGAGCACGAGCGAACTGTCGAAGGGTGACTAGCACATAATATTGTCGCAGGTTGTGGCGTATGTCGGACGAGTTACCTCAACATCTGCCGTTTCGAAATACGTACGCTGATTGAAAGGAGAGAGTGTGCTACGATCTTCAGCGGTGATACAATTTCGGAAGACCGAATCCAGTATTTCGGCCTTCTCTCTGTCGTCTTCTGTTTTGGTGTCTTTATGGTCACTGAGTGACTAAATTGATGATTTCGAACCGCGTACTGATTTTACATATGATCAAAACATTTTTAGTCAGGTCGGTTGACAAAACTTTACTTCAAAAGTCATTGAATGGTTCTCCCACGCTTAGGTATTATATTTTTATGTTAAGATGTACTGAAAGAAGTAGGGCAGATTTGCTGTTGGGACGGGAAAGTAACTGAGATGGCAGAAAATGGGAATTATCTTCACAACAAATGCCTGGCAACAGCGAAATGCTGGGTTTAGGCGCTTCAGTCCGGAACCGCGCTGCTGCTACGGTCGCAGGCTCGAATCCTGCCTCGGGCATGGGTGTGTGTGATGTCCTTAGGTTAGTTAGGTTTAAGTAGCGCTAAGTCCAGGGGACTGATGACCTCATATGTTAAGTCCCATAGTGCTCAGAGCCATTTGAACTTTTTTATTCCTTTTTTTTTTTTTTTTTTTTTTTTTAGCAGCGAAATGTAGATAACAAACAACACAGAGGGTATGATTATAGAAACTTTCGTGCAAAGAACAATGCTGAAGATTAATGGACGGCTAGTCGCATTCTTCATCAACTACTAAAGAGGTACCAAATCGAATTCAAGAAAGAAGAACTGTGTTGCACAACTTGATCACAAAAGTGGGTCTTTTGATAGGAGACATTATACAGCATCAAGAAATGTCAGTTTGATTATGGAGGAAAGTATGGGGGTAGAAAATGTAGAAGGGGACCAAGCCTTGCCTTAGTAAGCAGATTGACACGGATCTGGTTTGCAGTAGTTATGCAGAGATGAAGATGCTTGCATGGGGTAGGATTGCGTGGAGACATGCAAGAGAGCCTCTGCATGTCCATCTTTCCACAGATGGTTGCGGTACTCGGCTGTTCGGCACAGGATGCCAAATCAAACTCGTTTCAGCCGTCTAATTTCCAAACTGTTAGTTTAGTTGGCTACAAGTTTCAGCGATTTGTTACGCTATCTTCAGGCCTTCTGACCGACGTGCAGGAAGAATCTATTCTCGGTACCGGTCGAAACAGGGGCCAGCATTCTAATACTGGTATCTGTTCATTTCTGCTTGATATAGCGATCGCTTTAATCATGATTTGCCGACTGTTAGAAGAAGGCAGTCTTCGGACCGACAACACGTATGTCAGACATTTATATTGAAAATTTGCCGTATTATCGATTACGATAAAGTGCTACGGAAAAGCGCACCTTTATCGCTGACTGGTGCTCCGGGACAGCTGTGTGCTGCTGCGGGCCCAGCCTAGGCGCCGTTCGCGGACAGCAGGTGTTGGCCGCAGCAGCTGGGCGCTGGGCGACGGACGGGTTCCGTGGCTCTAGCTGAGGCGGGCAGGCGCGCCTGCGACCACTGGCGATATATCACCGCACGGACGCGGCGCGCAAGCCACTATAAACTCCGGTTACTCCTTACCGCCCTCAAAAATGCCGTAATTCTCGAGTACTCACGTGTTTTGCTAATCGTAAAAGAAGCCGCGTTCGCTTTTTTAAAGAAAAGATGATAGGCCTATAAACGTCGGAACCATAAAACAAGCACTTTATTTCAGATATTTACACTATGGCGTTAAGTGTATCGCGCCCGCATGTTTATTAATAGTTGAAATTACCACAGGCTGCCAGTGAAAATATATATTCACTTCTGCTGGAGAAGAATTTATTTAAATGATTTTTAAAAATATTTAGTAAATGTATTTTTTTATAGTTTTCAACGATTTTTAATATTCATACTTTCATATTAAGTTGGGTAATATATTGCTGTCATCAACGTGTATTTTATAGCTTTTCTTATGCAGGCTGCGTTGTACAGAAAGACAATTCTCACATTGTGTTCAGTATTAAACATCGCTTTCTTTCTGTTTTTTCCTTCTTTTGTGTTCCCGCCTGCGTATCCGAGGTGGCTAAGCCACGAGTGCGCAGTGGTGCCTGATTCTGAGGTAAGTGAGTTCGAATCCAGGTGGTCGAATAATTTTTACCAGCAGTGTTTGGCCAACAAGAGGAGGAGAGATGGTGGCTAATCAGCAAGACTTTGCGCCAGTGTCCTGGATCGAATTCCAAACCTCTCCCGGCTGTGCCGTGAAGTGAGAGGCGCCTGACACTGTCGATGGTGCTCGTGTTGGATATGCGGATGTAAAGGGCAATCCGTCCGTCGGATGGACACAAGGGATGAGAAAAACTGATACCGGTATTTTAGTTCTGAATAACCGGTATTTTTCGGTATTAGTCTGGTCTCGGTTATAAAAGGTGTTTATATTTGTTACTGACAACTGGGTAAAAACCGAAATGGCAGACACTCTATCCATATGAGCCACCGAGGTCACAGAGAATAGTGCGTCTGCAGGGACGTACCGCATACACGCCTCCCACGAGACCCACATTCCCAACTGTCCACAATCTACATAAGTAATGTTCCTAACAGATATTTTGCCCATCCACTCATTACTCGCGCACACTAAGGTGACGATTCCCTTAAGAGTTTGCGCAACCTGTCCGCATTCGCACAGACGAAGGTCAAAGGCCGGATAGCCTTTAACTATATATGAAGAAAGTAACTGTTCTCGAAATAACAGATACCATATCTATTAGGAACATTAGTTATGTAGATTGTGGACAGTTAGGAATGTGGGTCTCACGGGAGGCGTGCAAGGGATAAGTCCCTGCAGGAGCACTATCCTCTGTGCTCTCGGTGGCTCAAATAGATAGAGCGTCTGCCACGTAAGCAGGAGATCCCCGGTCCGAGTCCCGGTCGGGGCACCCATTTTCAACATTTCACCAATGAAATATAGAAAACGCCTGTTTGCAGCGAGGGTGTCCATTTAGGTAACATTGGTGTAGGTGTAAGGTCGGATAAAACAATTTTACACCGAACAAAATTTCGTATAAAAGCGCAGTCACAGAAGATCGAAAAGAATGCGAACTGGGCACTCGTTGTCGGCGTCGGCTCCCACAGGATCCGTCGATCTGGAAGCGTGGAGAGCGCCGCGATTAAGCGCCGGCGCGGCCATTAGTCAGGCGACGCTAAGCGTATTCCCGCGGTAGTTTATATGGCGGCGGCCGCCTCGGGTTTCACATTAGAATTCAGGAGGAGGGCGAGGCGAGCGCCAGGTGTCCGCCGCTGCTGCGGTAATTGCTTTTTCCGCGCGGGACATTTTGGCGGCAGGTAGGCCTGCGGCGGCGGCGTCTGCCAGACCGCTCGTCACCGTCGCCCGTCACTGTCCGGGGCTTCCCTGGGCAGCAAATGAAACGCCCGCCTGTGGAACCGCTGATGCGGCAGTCTGGAAGAGCGCGCGCGCCTTCTTGCACGGCGCGCCTCGACGCGCTGATAAATGGCCCGGGTCGCATTCCTCCAGCAGCGCCGCTTAACGATCCAATCCACTTGTACGGTCGGCGAGCGGCCGGCCCCCGGTACGAGCAGTACCCGACCCTGGGCGAACGCGTGCAACTCGACGGAACAGAATTTCTAATTAGTCTTCAGGCAGTTACCGGTGAATTACGTGAACATCCTCTCACGAACCGTGTTCAGTGTGTTTAAAGTCGAGGGATGTTGACTGCCGTATTTTTATTTTATACTATTTTTTTCACAATTTTCGGTAAATATTTAAAGCTGTTCTTTTGAAATAGTAATTTTGTTTTCACTGTGTGAACGAGTCTTGCTACTTTTTGAGCTTTTGAGCTTCCATCACGTCCAGTCTTGCTCTTTGACAGTGCGAAGCGCGTACGTGTGGCACAAAAGAAGTAGTGTGTGTGTGTGTGTGTGTGTGTGTGTGTGTGTTTGTGTGTGTGAAATCCTATGGGACTCAACTGCTAAGGCCATCAGTCCCTAAGTCAACATGAAGTGTTCCGGACAAATCCGATATGTGATGAAACGGAACGACGGACCCACTGGACACCTTCTATAGTGCCACTTACCTGCAGTCGGCATTGTTAGCAAAGTGGCTATCCTCAAGCGTTTTCCTTTCACTTCTTGCTCTATGGGGGATAGGCAGGCTGGTAGCTTGTTGATATATCATTACTTAAATATTGTTCTTGTGATCTTCAGTCCTGAGACTGGTTTGATGTAGCTCTCATATACAGCTTTAAAGCCGGCGCCATATTTATAATGTGCAGCCGATATTTTATTGGCAGCTACGTCGATATTTTCTCGGTCGATATATCTGTTTATCGATACTTTCTCTCGATATATGGAGCGTTGTTCAAACCATGCTTCAGACTTGGTTACGTACATTTCATAGGCTTCTACTCTTCAAAGTTCGCTCTCCTGCCTCTTCGCAGTTCCCTCCGCGGTATTTCAGTCTTCACCTTGTTTTGTAAAACGATACTTCTATTTGGAACTTCCTGGCAAATTAAAAGAGTGTGCCGGCCGAGACACAAAACTAGGGACCTTTTGACTTTTTGAGGTGAAGTGTTGCTATTCAAGCACGACTAAGCCAGTTCTCAGAGCTTTACTTCCGCCAGTACGTCATCTCCTTCATTCTGGAAACCACCCCTCAACTGTGGATAAGCCATTTCTTCATTCTCCTTTCTTCCAGGACTGACGGTCCCACAAGGTATACAGGAGGGTAGGACATGAGGTATTAGCGGATGTGTAGCTGTGAGAGAATGGGTCGTGAGTCGTGGTTGGGTAGCTCAGTGCGTAGAGCAGTTGATCACGAAAGGGAAAAGTCCCATTTCTGAGATCCAGTCAGACAGGCAGTTTAAATCTTCCAGGAAAGTTTGGATCAGCGCACACCTCACAGCAGAGCGAAAATTTATTCAACATATTTCTGGTTATTTATATCGGCACGTTTGGTAGCGCAGATTATACTCCTATATATTTGTTAATAGTAGTTTTCGCTAGTAAGTGCCATTTTCAGAACATATCATTGGCAGAGTCACCGACAAATATCTTACAATCAGCATGACAGCTTGCTAACCCGAATAGTACAAAGATGCAAGAAATGAGTATCTATTAGTAGACAACCATTTCGACTTTGAGAAAGATAAAGGCAGCAGAAAGATAGTTCTGATGTGGGCAAGATTATCAAAAAATGACACCTTCATAGAAATTACCAACGTGGGAAAAATTTCAAGAGTTTACTACAGAGAAATACAAACTCAGTTCTGGGATATACTAAAAGATTGTAAAATACCATTTAATTTCAAAACGACTATCCGATCAGAATGTACAGCATTTACGTACAGTGCAACAGTAATTTCTCTAATAATTAAGGAAAGACTAAGGTAAAGCATAAATCACAGTCTAGAGGACAAGCAAGGCATGTCCCGAACCCAGTGTATTTGGGAATAACAATGATATTGCGAAAATCTTCATCGAACACGAGAATGTGCTAGAACAGGTTACAGAAGACAGCCAGCGAATCGAAAGCAATGACAATTTACAGTTGCAGAGGGCTAGAAAAGTTTTTAAGGAAGTAACTTTATTCAAATATTTCGTTTGAAATGTTTAACATCTCCTCTTAATCTACATCGACAAATATATATGTCGCCACCCACTGTGTAGTACATGATGAAGGGTTCTTCGTAAGATTTTGTATTCTGTTCCATTTGCGTGTTGCGCGAGGAAAAAATGAGCATCTATAAACTTCTGTATGCGTCCAAGCCTCTCTTGTTCTCAAGATCTCTACGCAAAATATACGACATAATGGTTGCTAAGTCCTCCAAATCTCTCCTTGCCCACCGAGCTAGATGACGCAGTACTCAGCACTCTGGACTCGTATTCGGGAGGACGGCAGTTCAAATTCCCGATCGGCATGCACATTTAGATTTCGCTAAATCACTTACAGAAAAAGCCAGGTTAGTTCCCTTGAAGGTGCACCTCAGATTTCCTTCCTTAATCCGAGCTGTCGAAGGGGTGTTAAGTACTAATCTTCCCCAAGCATTTCTGCTACATTCGGGCAGTGCAGACCTCTAAATTTATTCGAAAGCTTTATACGTTGTTCATAAGGACTCCAAACTCTGGAAAGATGCTCGGGAACTGGTTGCACTAGCATCTTGTATGCTATTTATTTTACAGATGCAGCTCATTTTTCCAGCCTTCCCCTAAGGGGAAGGGTGCTCCATTTCTTATCGCTTCTTTCCAACATTACCCCCAAATACTTATACGATATAACCTCTCAAGATGTTTTACCACTAATCTTTTAATAAGATACTGGGGTTCATTCTCTTTGTTACAGGGTTTATATGAATGCTATTCGGATAAAAGGTCCGATCAGGTGGGAAATGAGAACCACAGTGAAAATCCGATGAAGCTTTGCTCAGATGTGTTGAGCAGTGTCTCTAGTATGCCCGTCGATCGCGTCACGTTGCACTTCGCAGTTCGAGGACACAGTGAGCACTTTAAGATGCCTAGATAAGTGTGTCTCCCGCCATGTATGAGGGTCGGTGAGAGATTGCACCTGATTTCAGGCAGTCCACGTAACATAACTATCGTGCGTTTCCTTCTGCATGATAATTCTCGGCCGCACTCCTGCAGCGTTTTTGATGGGAAGTGTTTGGTCACACACAATACAGCATGTAACTGGCTCCCCCTGAGGTTCATCTGTGCTCGCACGAACAGCTGGCTATGAAGACAACACCTTGGCACAGGCAAAGAGCTGTAGACCAGCTTATAGAATTGGCGGAAAGCACAGGCGGCTGCTTTCTATGACGAAGATATTGAAGAATTCGTACAACGGTGCAAGAAAAGTCTGAGGCGGTGTGGCGACTATGTAGAGAAATAATGAAAGGTTAACTCCCTGTTACAAAATAAAACATTTTTTATTTTCACAGTGGTTTCCATTTCGCGACTGATAGGACATTAGTTTCCGAATAGCCCTCGTGTTTCATTTGCTATCATAAAAGTAGGACGTGGACGAAATACGAGAGAAACAGAAACATTAGCCTGATCAAGTGAGTGACTCTGCGAAATAAATTCAGGAGTGGTTTTATCCGAAGGGAACTGAAAACAATTGGAGACAGACGAAATTGTGTTTACACCTATCAGACGTGAAGGCAGTTTTACAATGGATGACTCAGAACTATCTTATGCTGTAAGCATTCGTCGTCTGTAAACCGAAACGAACATGAGCAGGCAAACTGATAATTGGCCGCTTCATTAGCTACGGAACAGGATGTTTTGTACCGAATGTTGTTTGGTAAAAGAAGTCGTGTTGTTGGCGTGCCGTGGGCGTGCGACCGCAGGCGGCCAGCTGACCAGCAGGTGTGCGGGAGTCGAGCCTCGAAGCGGCGCAACGCAACGCACGCCGGGATGCGCCCTCGAGAGCTGCGGTTTGTATAAAGGAAGCGAAAACAGCCGGCCCGGCTGGGCCCTGAAACTAAATACGAGCTCATTCAGGGCGCGCATCAAAGGCGGCGGCCCACCTAACTGTTGTTCTTTCAACTCTGAACACCCGCATTGTGGTCGCGGCTAAGTGGAGCCCTTGTCGGGCTGGAGGGCCCTCTGATGGGGATGTTAGTGTCTGCGTTCCCATAGCCGCGCACAGCACCAGTTGCTACATTCGGTTGTCAGAAGCTTACCGGGGGCCGCTTCTGTGAGTGCACAAGGTGGAGTGCTCCAAGGCAGCTATTGCGGCTTGTACTGCCGTCTGACGCGCGACCCCGTCCGTTTGGATTCCAAGCCTGATGGCTTTCGCTGTTAATGGAAAAAGAAGAACGAAAAAGGAAGATTGTAGTCTATCTTCTCGTCGACATTGAGATCTTTAGAGGCGGAGCGTAAGTTCAGAGCTTTTTTAAAAGAAGCTATCCCGGGGTTCGCCTGGAGCGATGTAGGGAAATCACGGAAAACCTAAATATGAATGGTCGGACGGAGATTTCAAACATCGTCGTCCATAATTCGACTCCAGTGTGCTGACCACTACGTCACCTCTCTCGATACGAAGCAGGATGGTTACTTAGCTGCTTCTGGGAAGTTGCAAATTTACAAATCCTCTCGTGTGGTCGTTGAGTGACTGTAAGGCGATGACCCCGGGAGAATTTCTGTTTGGTTCGATGAATGGTCGTCCTCTTTAAACGTGAATAAATGTTGGTTGGTTGATTTTGGGGCAGGGAACCACGGCGAGGTCATAGGCCCCATCGGGTTAGGGAAGGATGAGGAAGGAAATTCGTCGTGCCCTTTCAAAGAAACCATTCCAGCATTTCCCAGAAGCGATTTACGGAAATCACGGAAAACCTAAATCAGGATGGCCGGGAGCAGTTTAAAACTATCTTCCTCCCGAATGTGAGTAGAGTGTGCTAACCACTGTTTTATCTCGTCCTGTAAATGTGGATGAATGTAAGCTAATGTCAATGCATAGGAGGAACATTCCTGTTATGCTCCAACGCGTCCGTCCCCATATCTGCCAGTGATTTGTCCTTGCTGGGAGGACTGGAACGAGATACTACATCAGACACGTGATGCCAGTGGAAAAGTTATTTGAATGATAAGTTGCTGGTGCTAAGTCTGTAATACTGATAACAGCTGGAAGAGCTATCTGCTGATACGACACTCCCCAGTACTGCATCCGGATTACGTCAATGGAAGATGATGACTCGGCGGCTGGTCCCCATAACGCGGTCTTCGAGTTTTTTTTTCTTTTTTTTTTATTAATTGCATGCAATACAGTATTCAGGGTGTCCGAGGAGGAATGATCCTATATCAGTGAAATGCCAAGAACGATCATTCGAAACAAAGAAGTCTCGTAAAATAAAGAGCTAAGAGCACTTCTTCATCTTCGATACTGTGAAATAAATCTCTTGTACCGCAAGCTCTTTGCTTTCCATAGTTTGAGATGTGGCAGTGTGGATCAAAACAACTAAAAATTTTTTTTAGAAAATGTGGACTCTAATGCACCGTAAAAGCTATGAGCACTTCACTACAGTGAAATATTCGTCTTCTATTTAATAAGTGATTGCAGCTCTTAAGCGATGCACCTTAGAGACCGTGTTTACTTGACTAGTTCGAACGATCGTCCCCGTTATGCCCCTGAATACCGACCATTGCTCCCAGGACACCTTATATTAATGGAATGCTATTGGCCCCAGGGACTTCGATTAAATATGTAAGAGTAACGTTGTGAAATCCCATAAGGTCAGTAATAGGGATGTCGACCGACTACGGTTTATTCTGAGAGTTCTGGAAAAGTGCAGCTGCACCTATAAAGGAATCCGCGTAAGGAAAGCTTGTGCAACCCGTTCTTCAGCAGTGTCAGGGTGCCCCACCAGGAAGATGAAACAAAGGCATCGATGCGGTCGAGAGACGGCGCTTTTGGACTTATGCCGGTCGGTTCGAACAGCACGAGAGTGCTGTGGGAATGACCCATTGGCGTAGATTGGAATCCTTGGAGAGTAGAAGACTAACGTTTTGAGAAATGCTATTGAGCAGGTTCACAGAACCAGTATATAGGATACAGTGCAGAACGATTCTCCTCTACGACGTAGATGACGCACAAGCACTATAGAGACAAAATAAGTGAGATTGAAGCTCTTACGGGGGCATATAGGCAATTCCTTTAAGTAGCTCAATTTGCACAAGCATAGAATGACACTGGTACAAAGTACCAACCGACATGTACTGTTTAGTGCCTTGCTAAATGTATGTGTACGTGTAGGTACGCCGTTCCGGCAAGTTTGAGGCAAACCGTTTGACAGCAGCAATTGCGACTGCCTGTGCCGACTGTTCTGTATGACATGATGAAAGCTACGTGAGTAATTTTTTGTGTTTTAACTGTATCTTCAAAGTCCTCCTACTCCTACTCCGTCTGCCACACTTATTTCAGTATATAAGACGTATTATAATCCTTCAAACAAACATAACAGTTTTACTATCGAAATTTTAAATTCGTAAATGATGCAGAACCGTTTTACACAGTCTCGTCCTGCGGTTTCCGTGCTGTCTAATTTTGTTTTGTGCCATCAGGATTACTGTCGTTTCTGAAGACAGCGAAGGAAGAAAAAGGAGGCCGGTAGCGCTACAGAATTCTCCAACATGCTCCTTCTTTAAGGCACAAACTGCGCTACCAAGAAAGAATTCCTACATGTACGCAAGTATAGGAAAATTACGTGTATTAATTCTTCCGAACATACATCTGACACCCTTAAAATGACCTCAAAATTCTGCTCTTGTCCGTGCAAGATTTTTGTATATGTCTAGTAGCACAGCACGGCTGAAAACGTTGGGTATGTTATGATACTTTGCAACAATGTTCTGGTGGTGGTTAGTGTTTAACGTCCCGTCGACAACGAGGTCATTAGAGACGGAGCGCAAGTTCGGGTTAGGGAAGGATTGGGAAGGAAAGCGGTCATGCCCTTTCAAAGGAACCATCCCGGCGTTTGCCTGAAACGATTTAGGGAAACCACGGGAAACCTAAATGAGGATGGCCGGAGACGGGATTGAACCGCCATCCTCCCGAATGCGAGTCCAGTGTGCTAACCACTGCGCCACCTCGCTCGGTCAACAATGTTGTCTCTCGATCTCACCTGAGATGTGGGTGTCATTTATCATTACTGACCTCGAAAAATACTGAAAGTGAAGTATCTTTTAGGCCCGTGGGAGTGTTCTGCAGAGCGTACCTCTGACAGCAGAGATCTGCAGCGGACGCGGCCGAAGTTCGGCTGACCGGCACCGCGGACCCAGGCAGCGCGAAAATACAATGACGGCACACATCCGCCGGCGCGCGCGATTTACATAAACGGGTCGTTAGCAGGCTTGTGAAAGAGGCCTACGTACTCGGCTAAAATACGGCTCTAGGATGTTGCATAAATTATCCGGGAGGAAGCGGAAACTGTGTCTTACCCTCCTTCCTCTCTGTCTGCCGTCGAGATCATACCGCTCTCGCAACGCCGATAGCTGCAAACCGTGCCGAAATGCGGACGGCGAAATTGGCGCGAACCTTACACCTTCATTTGAATAATTTCACTTGCCTGTGTAGCTGTGTTGCTGAACTATATGAAAAAAATTAAATTAGTAACAAACTACGCCGGGTACACACTTTATTTCAACATGTTAACGCCACTACAGATATTCGGATTTAGGTTATGACGTGTTCCATATGTCTGCCATCACTGGCGATGATGTGGCGCAGATGAATAGCGAAATGCTGCACGATCCGCTAAAGTATAGGAATATCGATGCTGTCGATGACCTCCTGAATGGCTGTTTTAAGCTCAGCAATGGTTTTGGGATTATTGTAGCACACCTTGTCCCTAATGTAGCCCCACGAAAGGAGTCATATGTGTTCAGATCCGGAGAATATGGCGGCCAATCGAGGCCTATGCCAGTGGTCTCTGGGTACCCCAGAGCCAGAATGCGGTCCCCAGAATGCTCCTCCAGGACATCAATCAATCTCATGCCACGATGGGGTCGGGCTCCGTCTTGCATGAACATCTTGTCGAAATCAGGGTCACTTTGGATAATGGGGATAAAATCATCTGCCGAAACCTTCACGTGCCGTTCGGTGGTCACCGTGCCATCAGAGAATATCGCACTGATTATTCCGTGCTCACCACACAGTCACCCGTTCAGGGTGAAGAGCCTTCTCGATCGCAAATTGCGGATTCTCAGTCCCGCGAATGCGCCAATTTTGCTTATTGACGAAACCATCCGAATGAAAGTGCGCTTCGTCGCTAAAGCAAACCATACAATTCCCATCATGCCCCGTGTTAACCGTGCAAAACGTTCAGAAGTTATGACGATCTTATTTCATATAGTTCAATAATTGTCACCTTGTACTTACCCAACAATCCTGCAGAACACCGACAGTATTGACAGTAGAAGCCAACCGAGCTTTCCGTACTCGAGGAATTCCTCATAGAATGTTGTGGTAGAGATCGGCTTTCTTGAGGCAGGAAATTTTATCCTTCATTGCAGATGGCTTGGATAACACATGTGCGTCCTAGTGCTCGTCGTTGGCTAAGATTCACTTCACAAAACTGTAGCGTGCGTAAGATAAAATCTTCTTCTACTGTTCAAAATTTCTGATCCTGTGAATATACGTAATTCAGGAACACATTTACAGGATAAATATCCGTTTCCATTGCTAGTAATTTTCTTAATTTATTCCACTGCAGATTTCTAAACTTAAAGCTTCATTTCCTTTTGCTACCAGGTAATTATGAAAAGATTAAAACGTGGCGGTCGTGCCAGTCAGTGATGTGGGATCACATTCATGTCAAACAAACGCATGAGAGCGTATGACCAGCATCCACAGCTTTACGTTTAATGAACATTAGGATACAAGTATTTCGAAGTCTGTTGTAACCAGCCATGTTAAGGCCTGTAAACACCAAATCCCAGGCATCAATAAAAACCTAAGTATCCTCCACCACCACCGAACGGACGTATGCTTGACATCCTTGAAGAAATTTTACACACTCTCTACCAGAACCCAATCTTTAAGCTAAATGGACAAACTGTGCTCGAACACGAGTTTACTCTAAGTAACTATCAATTTATTAACCATTTTCCAAACTTCCAATCTTCGTTAAGGGATAAACTGGTTTACAGTGCCGGCCGGGGTGGCCGAGCGGTTCTAGATGTTTCAGTCTGGAACCGAGCGACCGCTTCGGTCGCAGGTTCGAATCCTGCCTCGGGCAAGGATGCGTGTGATGTCCTTAGTTTAGTTAGGTTTAAGTGGTTCTAAGCTCTAGGGGACTTATGACCTCAGATGTTAACTCCCATACTGCTCAGAGCCATTTGAACCATTTTGATTTACCGTTGACACTCCTATAAATATAAGATTACTTTCTGCTATTTTATTTTCATGACGCTCTCGTCACATTTATCCTACTGTACCTGAATTTTAGTGTTCTTATCAACTATATGTAGACACACTTTCGTTACTCGCCAGCCTTAACTCCTCCTTTTGTTTTTAAACGGTTGATGTCATGTGATGCACCGTTCTGTTTTATACTTCTACAATGATACTCGCGTTGTGTATATCAGTTTTATCGTGAGTAAACTTTTTATATTAAGATCTTGCATACATCAGTACCGACCTCAGTGGTTGCCATCTTTCCTGGCCATAGTATACCATCAGTACCCATGTTTTTGTTACAATTTCATAGTTTATCATTTTATTCTCAATCGTTTCCTCACGTTGACTTTTAGGCACATCCCCATACACTTATGTTTATGTATTGTTACGTTCTGCATCACACGTGGATTAACACGGTTCTTTGCTTACACGAACAGATAGCTGCTACTTAACATTCCGTCTCTTGTGGTACAAGCTCATCCGTAATAGCCTCCTGACAGACAATATCGGTAACCTTGCTATAATTTGACGCTATGTACTGCCGTAGCCTAAGACGTGAACAGAATCCGCACTGCAATAGATGACAGACGCCAAACTGATGTGAGTCAATGGTTGAGCTCCTCCGCTCAGCGACGGCGATCTAAATACTTCCTGTCTCGAGGACGTCTTTCATGATAGATGCACTTGATCCAGCGCCTGCTGTCGATCATCGCGTTACATCTTTGCCGACGGGTGTGTTGGGAACAGCTTACGCCAACACACTTTCTAAGGCTATTCTGTGGAGAAGCATCTCATTCCATAACTTATCAGTCCAACTAATTTTGAACATTTTACTGTAACATCGCGTCTCAAACTCTTCGTTCCTCTCCTTCTCCGGTTTTTCAAAAAAAATGGTTCAAATGGCTCTGAGCACTATGGGACTTAACATCTGTGGTCATCAGTCCCCTAGAACTTAGAACTACTTAAACCTAATTAACCTAAGGACATCACACACATCCATGCCCGAGGCAGGATTCGAACCTGCGACCGTAGCAGTCGCGCGGTTCCGGACTGCGCGCCTAGAACCGCGAGACCACCGCGGCCGGCTCCGGTTTTTCCATAGCTGGCTTAATTGGCAAGATCGTACCCGTATATGTGGAAGCCTCCCTAGAAGTAGCATACATTTACACTATCAGCCATTAAAATTGCTACACCAAGAAGAAATGCAGATGATAAATGGGTATTCATTGGACAGATATATTATACTAGAACTGACATGTGATTACATTTTCACGCAAATTGGGCGGGTAGATCCTGAGAAATCAGTACCCAGAACAACCACCTCTGGCCGTAATAACGGTATTGATACGCCTGGGCATTGAGTCAGACAGAGC
The DNA here is from genome assembly GCF_023897955.1 of Schistocerca gregaria. NCBI lineage: Eukaryota > Metazoa > Arthropoda > Insecta > Orthoptera > Acrididae > Schistocerca > Schistocerca gregaria. Next base: position 795,329,495 of record NC_064921.1, on the reverse strand, counting down.
TTGGATGGCGTGCACAGGTACAGCTGCCCATGCAGCTTCAACACGATGCCACAGTCCATCAAGAATAGTGGCTGGCGTGTTGTGACGAGCCAGTTGCTCGGCCACCACTGACCAGACGTTTTCAGTTGGTGAAAAATCTGGAGAATGTGCTGGGCCACGGCAGCAGTCGAACATTTTCTGTATCCAGAAAGGCCCGTACAGGACCTGTAACATGCGGTCATGCATTATCCTGCTGAAATGTAACGCTTCGCAGGGATCGAATGAAGGGTGGAGCCACGGGTCGTAACACATCTGAAATGTAACGTCCACTGTTCAAAGTGCCGTCAATGCGAACAAGAGTTGACCGAGACGTGTAACCAATGGCACCCTACCCCATACCATCACGCCGGGTGATATGCCAGTATGGCGAAGACGAATACACGCTTCCAATGTACGTTCACTGCGATGTCGCCAAACACGGATGCGACCATCATGATGCTGTAAACAGAACCTGGATTCATCCGAAAAAATGACAGATTCCATATTCTGCTAACAGTCGTGGGACCTCGACCAACGCGAGCAGCAATGTCGCGATACGGTAAACCGCAATCGCGATAGGCTACAATCCGACCTTTATCAAAGTCGGAAACGTGATAGTACGCATTTCTCCTCCTTACACGAGGCATCACAGCAACGTGTCAGCAGACAACGCCTGTCAACTGCTGTTTGTGAATGAGAAATCGTTTGGAAACTTTCCTAATGTCAGCACGTTGTAGGTGTCGCCACCGGCGCCAATCTTGTGTGAAAGCCCTGAAAAACTAATCACTTCCATGTAACAGCATCTTCTTCTTGTCGGTTAAATTTCGCGCGTGTAGCACGTCATCTTCGTGGTGTAGCAATTTTAATGGCCAGTAGTGTAGTATGTTTCAGTGGAAGGGTAGTGGAAGGCATATGCTGCTCTATAGCCGATCTCTGACCCGTCAGTATCTACCGGACCGTGGTCAGACCATCTGTTATTCGTAATTGGAGATTTATCTCGTTTATTCAGTGCGCTGCTTGAGCTGAATGATCCCTGTGTAATGCGCCACAGACGTGTTGTCCGTGGCGAACCTTTGGTGCCGTGGTCCGTGTGCGAGATCACACAAAGGCAGGCGGCGGCGCGGCAGGCCGTGTTGTTTCGGCCGCGGCGTACCTGTTGTTCTGCCGCTGCTGCCGCGCTGTGTTGTTGCGGCCAGGAGGACCGGCGCCTCGGCTGCTATTGATCGTCCGCCCCCGCCCCCTCCCGAATCCGCCGCCCCCGCAGACCACAATCACACGACGTCTGTGCAACTGCCGTTGCGCGCTCCGTCCTCACTCCTCCGCGACTCTGTGTGTGTCCCCCTGTCCGGCCAACACGCGGCCGACAGCGAAACCGCCGGCGTGGCTGCCTCGCTCTCAACATCCGCCTGGTCTTTTAGCGCCTAAAAGCGCGGGCAGTGCTACTGCCTACTCAACACTGGCGGTTAAACACCCTGTATTGCCAGAGGTACGCGCAGCCACAAAACAACCAGTGGCTCCCGAATTGCCTCCTCCTCCTCCTCTCTGTATTGAGCATAAATGCAAGACGATATCAATATTAAAGAGAAATAACTCAATAGCACACTAGATCAAGAGTAGTGCGAATCATGTGTAGTGCGTCACATTTCTTAAATTACTGACAAGCTTCATAGGTACCGTACACATTGCCTAGGTGGGGTGGTTTGCGTACTTCATCGGTACAGACAGCTGCACCGTAGGTGCAACTACAACTCAGATTCTTTGCTGATAATGCTGTTATTTACCTGTATATAAAGATATCAGATGATCACAACAATTTGCAAAATGATGTGGACAGATATCTATAAGGTACGAAAAGTAGCAGTAGACCCTAAATAATAAAAAGGGTGAGCTCGTTCACATGAGTAGTGAAACGAATCGGATCAATTTCGCTTACATTATAAATATCACAAATCTCAAGGCTGTAAATTCAACTAAATGCTTAGTTAGGGATTACAACTGCGAGTAAGTTAAATTGGAACGATCACTTACATAATATTGTTTATTTTTTCTTCGAGTGGCACCACGGAGCAAGTTAAATCAATACGTCAGTCCTTGCTTTCTTCCTTCTTATTCCTTTCCGTCGACATCAGTTTCATGCGTTCTGATCTTTGTCTTCGGAGGCCATCGATGTTATGAGACTACTTTCTTTTCCTCTCTTGTTCTTCCCTTAATGTTACCTTCTGAACATGGTTTGTGTATGAGTTTCTATTGTGTTTGTACATTATCTCAATGTTTGCTTCTTTGAGGTCATTTAAAATCTGTATAAACCTCGATGGTTGTCCTTTAAATTTCATTATTTTATTAAAGATTTGTTTTGTTCCTGTCGTTTTCCATTCTCGCTAAATGTTCAAAGGATGACATTTTTCTTTTGTTCTCTACGTGTTCGTAGATTTCTTTATTGGGTCGTGGTCTGTTGTATTCTGTTCCTGTTGTCCTTGGGCAGTGTAAGCTTCTAACCAGTCTTCTTTCCATTTTCATTACTTTATGTCTTCCACGTTTTTGCACTAGGTTTAGTATTTCCGCACCATACAAAGACTCTGTTCTCAGAACTGTATCGTAGTGTTTAATTTTGGTGTCCCATTATAATGCCGTCTTATTGTATATGTTTCTGGTGGCTTGGAACGCGATGTTCATCTTTTCATCTTTTTTGCTCTTATTTATAGACTTTATTTCTCATTATTGTTAATGGTTAGCTACTCACCTAAATATTTCAATGAACTGACTTTCTTGAATCTGTTTCGGTTTATGAGTAGTTTCTCTGAGCAATTCTACTATAGAGACGCCTTACACAACGTTTGTCATCCCTCTTCTGGAGTATTTCTGTGGGGTGTGGGATCTGCATCTAATGGGACTGACGGAGGACACAGAAAAAGTTCAAAGAAGGGCAGCTCGTTTTGTATTATTGGAAAATAGGGGAGATAGTGCCACGGGTATGAAACGCGAGTGGGTTGTCAATCAATAAAACTAAGACGTCTTTCGTTGCGGCAGTTTCAATCAGCAACTTTCTCCTATGAAAATATTTTGTTGGCGCTCACCTACATAGGGAGGAATGATATCAGAGTGGAACTGTGGAGAATAGCTTTAATGTGGTTGTGTGTAACCTCTGCGAAGCACTTGACTTTGAATTGGAGAGCAATCATGTGGATATAGATGTATCTGTGCGGACACGAGACTAACCCGTGGTGCCGGAAGAGTGGTAACAGCGTTTCCGAGAGCTGCACGGCAGCAGTCTGGATGATTCACTGACCTGACCTTGTGACAGTGACCAGCACGACCTTCCCTTGGTCGTGCTTCAAACACCTGAAAGCAACGGGAAACGACAGGCGATTTTTTTTTCCGAGGGCGCGCAACTCTGCTGTCTGGGTTAATTGTGATGGTATCTTCTTGTCTAGAATATTCTGTATGTTAAGTTGTTCCCCATTCGGATCTCCGTGTGGGGACTGCTCAGCAGGATGTCGTCACCAGGAAAAACAAAATTGGCGCATCCCGCAGATCGGATCGTGGGATGTCAGATACCTTAAGCCTGTTTTACGGGAGGCACTTTCTGGTCAAAATCGGCTACTCGAAGTGCGTGGGCCTTTCGTGTCTGTAGCGTAAATCAACAACCGACTACGTCGCCGGTGTGTCTCTGACGTCAATGACCTATGGATTGTGCCGAGTGTGGAATTCTAAATTTCCGAGTGCGCAGCACACTGCGCATGTGCAGCGGCAAGGGACTTTGGGGGCGTCTGCTAACATTGGAAACTATAATTTATTCCGGTCGAGGTCACTCCTATTACAGAAATGGGTATTCTACTTTCGTGTCTTCTGAATCTTTATTATGTTGTTTGCTTTGTTTTGGTGGTACATTGAAATGTTGCACAAGGTCTTGGTATTTTTCTTCCTACCAGTGGTCTTTCTATAGGGGAGATGAAATACCTAAAAGCAAAAAAATATTTACGTTTTCCGATGAAAATATCTACACTACGCATAAACAAAAACGTGAAAAGACAAACATTTAAATGATAATTATTTCAACAATGAAAACGTCATTATTATTCGACGAGTAAAATAATTTTCATTGTTATTTGACATTTAACGAGAAAAGAAGATACAAAGGATAAAGCAAAAGGTACTATTTACTGTGTTCTGCATACCGTCTGATACGTCTGCTAATATATATTTTCTCAAGCAAACAAATGTATATGATCAAAAGTGTTTGAATGATACTTTTCTTATTCTTTCAGTCATCAGGAGTGTGAACAATTTATCACACGACGATTGACATGAGCTTCCCCTATGAATTCTGCTTCAGTCATTAATAAACTCTGTTGTCATTGTTTCTGTATTTTGTTGCTTTTTTCGATTTTTCCGAAAAAAAGATAGTCCCTCATAACCCCACTTTCACTATTCTGATGCGAAACTACACAGTAGACAGCTGTCACTGCACCGGGAATTTTGGCGCTGCCGTGTAAACTTAAATGAACGCTGAGCGTAGACGAGATTCAGTAATTGAGACAAGAAAGTTGATCGTGTAAAAGGGACTTTAATCTGGTAAGTAGCTAGGTAGATTAGAGAATTTAGAAAAGAGAAATGGACAAATTGAAGACAGGTATAACGGGAACGTGAGACGTGGAGTGGACCACTAACAGGACTTTGATCAGCTCAGTACAGGATTATCAACATAAAATCAGACAGATGTGATGTAGCAGCAGACGTAATAACGAACAAGCAAATAGGAATGTGGGTGAGCTACTACCAACAGCGTCATAGTAGCCAAGATAGACAGGAAAGTATCACCCACCACAGAAGTACAATTTTATACATGAATTAACTCCTCATATGATGAAAATACTGAAGGAATGTATCATGTGATCAAGGAAGTTATTCACATAGTTGAGGGAGCCAAAAAATGTAATAGCAACGGGTGACTCTTTAATTCAGTAATAGTACAAGAAAGAGAAGCAAGAAGATGTGGCAGAATGTTGACTGCGGAACTGGAATAAAATAGAAATGCGTCTGGTAGAATTTCGCACAGAGCTTAAGTTAATCATCGCTAATACTTGATTTAAGAATCTTGAAAGAGACCCGGGGAGATTTAGAAATCAGATTTTAAACTATAAGACATTTCCAGGGGCAGATATCGACTATGACTACAATTGAGTTGTTATGGACTGCAGATTAAAACTGAAGTAATTGCGTAACAGTAGGAAATTAAGGAGATAGCACACGGATAAAATGAAAGAAACAGAGATTGTTTCAGAGACAGCATTAGCAAAGTTAGACTGAAACAGCGGAAAGGAATACAGCAGAAGACGAAGGGGTAGCTTTGACAGGTGAAACAGGGAAGGCAGCAGTGATGCGGGTAAAAAACAAGACCTAGTTGAAATATCTGTGAACACAGAGATAGCAAATTTAATTAACGATAGGGGAAAATAAAAATATGCAGCATGTGAAGCAGGCGAGAGAGAATACAGACTGAAAAATGAGATTGACAGAAAATGCAGAGTGGCTAAACTGGAATGACTACAAGAGAAAGATAAAGTGCAAAGAAGAGCTGAGTTTGTTTCTTTGTTCTGTCTTTCGGTAAGTCCTTCAGAATGATTTTCAGGTACATAAAAATGATTGAGCGTAGTAAGCAATAACTCTGAATCTAACGTGAGGCTGTGCGCGCAGGCGTGTGGGTGGGACGCGCTGGCCACGGTAGCACAGAGCCACTGCAGAGAGACGGGGCCGTCCCATCCATCACCGCGCCCTACACACGGCCCTGCCGGCAGCTGCTGGGCGCCCAGGGCCTACCAGGACCACGTCCTCCGCGAGCCGACCCAGTCTGTAGCCTAAGCAACAGCACGTGGCCGGCAAGCTACGTGTACGCTACGAGTCTCCAACACGCCATTGAAAAATGGAACCAACGCCAGTCAAATATTCTTCATACTTCCACAGTTCGTACAGTGCTAATACTTTATACAGTAAATATACTCGTAGGAATACAAAGGGCATTCAATTTTGAATCCCAATTAGTTTCTGCAAATTTTTTCAACATTTTCGATCGAATTGGGAGAAGTAAAGTATCGTCAATAATGGCTGACCCATCTCACCTCACACGTACAATCAAAAGCAGATATCGTCAAACAGAAATTGTAAATAAATACACGAGAGAAAGGAACGGATGAGATAAAAATTAAGGAAACAAGAGTAGTTCTCTTACACTTAAAATTCTCACCATTTACACTGACGATGTCCATTGAAACTGGAAATCAAAAAGTTATCCAAGTGTTAGATTTGATAATTAACCAGTATAAATGCAGCACTACTAGCAAATTACGAAGTAAAAATATCGGAAATTGTTCTTGTTGTATTTTGTAATACAACGGTTATACCAAATATGTACAGAAAAAATGTTAAAATGTCATTACACATGACGAAACTTTGATGGTCGGAAGACAGTGATTACGAACGAAATAATTGGAAAAGTATTACAATGTAAATATCTGGATTGCAACACAAGATCATGCTAACAATACAGATGGAAAATTGCTCAACGTTTAAGCAAAATGTCCTGTAATAAGTAGAACACTTAACTGCAAAACTTGAAGAGACGCAAAGTTCAAATTTTTATAAAAATGTGTTCATACCTCTAGTAATGTATGGAAGCGAGAAATACATTTAATAAATGACAGGAAAACACCAGCAGCATACGTCAGAGACATGAGAGGCTACACACGAAAAGATGTTCGTAATGAGACTGTTCAGGCTGTTAGTGGGGAAACAACTGAGAGTGGAAACAAGACGTGATTTGGATGAGAGGAATCCCTATCGACTCATCTGGTAAACCCAGTCACTGCTGATCCGTCATGGACAAGGCCATCGGCTGAATGAGTAATTGTCAACGTCAATGAAACTGGCCAACAGCCGTGTAAGTTAAGATGTTATTTTATTTTGAAGGCTACCAGTTTTAGCATTTCATTATGCCATATGCCTGAAGGAGGCATAGTGAAATGCTGAAGCTGGTAGCTTCCAAAATAAAATAAAATAACATTTTAAGTTACACGGCTGTTGGTGAATTTCATTGACGTTGACATCGGGTAAACGCTTTACATATAATGAGATAATAAGACGTCCCGCTACTCTTGGAGCAAGACAGTTGTTTCTTTGTTTTTGTTGGAGACTCGCAATCCAGTGTAAAGTATTGTGGTTTCTGCTAATCAAAAGTTCACCCAGGCAATCGCATATGCAAAAAGATACTCGGTCTTATTAGTGGAAGGTTTGATATAGTACGAATTTTGGAAATATCGGAAGACGGAATCTGCCTATTCACTTGCATCTACTGTTTTCAAGATACCGTCTGTGAATAAATCTGTCTCTGTTTTACGCGCATGTACCTCATCTGTCTGTTTTGGAGAGTGATCGGGCAATCTGTTGGGCCGCCGGCGGCAGCGCGTTCCTCATTCCTGCATAACGGGGGTGGCTCGCAGCCGCTGCCGCAACCCCTGGTTTATTTTCGCCAGCTAACCCTGGGCCCGCAAAGTCATTATGGGAGACGCCCGGGAGGCCCGCCCTGTCACAGACAACAATACGGACGCCTCCCCCACCTCCGTGACCCCGGCACAGGGACCGGGACCCACCCCCACAGGCGGCGCAGAGTTATTTATTGTCGAGGGGCGCGGGCCCGCGACCGGCCCACAACTGTATATACGCTTTTTAATACCTGCGGTGGCACTCCTCCGGAATGTCCCTCATTGTTGTTCTCCGTATTCCCGAAAAATGTGGCCCTCTGCCTCTCCGGCCGCGTTGATGCGTTTCTGTAATAGTCCCGGGGAAGATGGGGCCCGCCGCCTTCTCGGAAGGCCGGATTTATACGGACTGCGGGGGGATGCTGCGACGCCCGCCGGGGGCGTGTTTGTAGGACGCTACGTCATACTAAACGTCGGCGTCTACCTGTGCTCTCCTTGATGGCATTCGCATAATGAGTGCGCGATGGTGTTTCCGCGCGTTCACGGCGTCGACGTTCCGTCATTTACAGACGATACCTGGCTCGAAAGAAATAGTGCCATTTTTACAGCGTTCTGGCTTTCCGTGCGTGGTGTGTAGGTAGGTCGTAAATTGTACAGGGCAACGACAGAGCTTCCATCCTTCAACCCAATGCCTATGCAGGTTAGTGTTGGACTAGGAAGAAATAGAAAGAATATTAGCGATAATTTCGGAGGCTGAAAGCAAACAGATGCGAAGAACAGTGAGCTGATTGATGAAATGTCGGACTTCTGTTCTGTTTTATTCTATTCGATTTTTTTACACTTCAGTTCCTTTGTTAAAATGTAAAAAGCATTTTAATTATGAAAATTATATAAAAACAGAAATGAAATACGCCGTTGAATAGAAGAAAGAGAATCCGATTCGTGTATGCGTTGGAAAGATCACGCTAATGACTGACAAGACTGAAAATTGATTTTGGAGACTTGTTCTGTAGTCAGAATTTGCTATGGCCAGTGATTGCCACTCACGTGGGGGAAGCACCAGAAAAATCATTAAATAAACCTCAGCGAAGATCCCGACACAAGACCCACCAGCCAAACGTCAACAAGTGGCCAAGGAAGCCCTAACAATTTTGTTAATAAGCTTTTCTTCTAGGAACGATGCGAAATCCACGTATAAATACACTGTCCAGTCACGTTAAAATGACAATCTGTCAAAAGGCTGAATAACCACATTTTGCGGCGCGGAGCTCTGCGAGGTGTGCAGTGAGACACTGGGTGAGGTTCTGAAAGGTGCTGACAGAAATGTGGAGCTACGGCGACTCCAGTGTCGTGGGCAGCTGTGCTAGGTTTCCCGACTGAGCACCCATGGCGCCAAAACTCCGGTCGAGGTGGCCCTACAGAATCTCGATTGGGTTTAACTCCTGGGACTTGGTGGCCACGGGAATACGGTGAACTTACCCTGGTGCTCTTCGATACACACACGTCCACTGTGAGCTGTGTGACAGGTTGCATTGTGCTGCTGGTAGGTGCCATCGAGCGGAGGAGAAACAAACTGCATGTAGAAGTGGGTGAATACTTGCGCTGGTCAATTGTGCCTTCTAGAATGACGAGATCACGCAGGTAAAACATTCCCCAGACCAAAATTGTTGCAGGGTGTAGATTCTTCAAGCCGTGCACGCCAACGGCCGTCTGTCCGACGGGGCATCCGAAAAAGCTACCTATCGCCACTCAATGGACGTCCAGTTGTACTAATGCAGTGTAAATTCGAGCCTTCGTCTCAGATGAACAGCAGTCACCACGGATGCGGAAAACAGATGCTGTGGAGGCATATACGCAGAACGGTCTTTGAGCTGACGCTGTTGGTAGCCCTTTAGTTCAACTCTGTGGTCAGTTGCTCAACAAGTGCACGCCTCTTCGACCGCACAGTTACCTCGGCGCCAGTTTTGGACAACGCCATTTTGCCATATATCTTATACCTCAACCACGGCGACAGGGGAATAGTCTACAAACTAAGTCGTTTGGGAAATGCTTCTACCTTTGGCCCGACGATCAATGGTCATGTCGTTTTGGACGTTGGATAAATCGCTCCGTTTCCTCATGACGCATTACGACAAAGATTCCACTGTTTTCTGTGTCCCCCAGCTAGCTTTATACACCTCCATCGCTAGTGCTGGTACCGGCTGTTCGTGAGTGGTTATTGCAAGTTTACGTCGAATATAGGCGGTGCGCACATTAATGCGACTGGACCGTGTATAGTAATATAATTACATATTATTTCTCACCGTAAACGACACAGTATTTCCTGGAGGTATGTTCCGTCTATGCAACAAATGGAAGGCAGTTTGTTTATTACCAAAGCCATACAAACAACAAATCTCTGATCGTGTTTCGCACTAAAACGATAACAGAGACCCGAAACATAAGCAGAATAAAGAACTGAAGAATCTTCCTCTCGCCCCCCTCTCACTCTCCCTCCCTCCCTCCCTCCCTCCTCCCCCCCATTCTCTCTCTCTCTCTCTCTCTCTCTCTCTCTCTCTCTCTCTCACACACACACACACACACACACACACACACACAAACACAAACACAAACACAAACAGACACACACACACACGGACACGCGCGCGCGTCTATTAGACAAAGAAATCTCACTCTCAAGAAAGAATGATACGTTTACACACAAGTCATACAATTACGAAGCTCACTTGCACACACAACAAACACAAATATAAAACCACACGCACAAAACAAACAAAAGACGAATGATAAACGCACTCCGATAGTTGGCAATACTACACACCGAAAACACAACACAAAATGTAAAGTGCAACTGATACATGCGATGTGTTGAATCAAATGTAGGCGAAATAACGCCGCAAATGGACAAACTAGAGCATTGAGACTAATGAGCACATATCCAGGACCACAGATATGAGCGAACAAGGCTGGAAACCGTAACACCGAACGATAATTTCATAAAATGCAATTCTTTAAAAGAGATGTGATTGCTTTGTGTACAGGGCTGCATTAATAGAATGTGAGTAAGGAAAGATGTGACTAACTGGAACGAATAAAAAGGAAACACGTAATACGGGAGGACCTGAGTAGGATTTAGATCTAATGCCGAAGATATCTGATCTTGCAACATGCGAAATTGCTGCGTGGAATCAGCAATCGCTGGAAATTAAGCGTTCTGTGGCTCCCAATGAGGCGAAAGGTTTCGTCATTACGTGTCCTTGTCGATAGTTATTAATTCGTCAGCAGACGCGACTTCAGATATACTTCTTACTGAAAAAATTCTGCCTGGAAACGAACCCAGTGCTACTGCATCTACAGCCAGCCACGCTAATCAGTAGACAGCCGAGTCGCTGCCCGCAACAACAGATGGTTGTTGTGCTTAAGGCCTGTGGCGGTGTTAAGAGGTCTCGTAACGTCGTTAGCCACTAACTTCTGTTAAAATTTATTCTATAAATTTGTTACTTTCTGCTTAGCTTCTTCGCATTCTTGACTTTCGCTGGTCACAGCGTGTCAAACACGTCTTACAGTGTCACTTATTACGTCTAATGTATCTTCGAGTTTTATTGACCTCTCGTTTATCATCTTGGGTAGGGTGCGTATTTCCACGCTAGTTACCGATGGCTACACTTATAGTAAACCTTGGAACATTTGCACCCCATCGAAAGCATTTATTCCGAATTTCTGCCGTATATGGAGCAAAGCGTCACCAATAACAGTGACATCTGGAGATAGCCGCTTTTGGGTCTCATGTAGCACAATACAGCCAACATGTGCCCGTGTACATCCCATACAGCATATGTTTTTCGGTCGTCAACCTGCAAAGTTACCGGTCCTTGTGATACCGGCACCATTTCATTCAGATTCGACTTCAGTGTCAGCAGGCTCTGTAATACTTTTCAGCCGCTGGCACTCGCGAAATGTTGCCTGGGAGTCTGTATCCCCGTTTCTCATTGTTAAATTTGTACTCTGTTGCCTTTTCTGTGGTTACGCCGCACAACCTCACGTATTCAGCCTACAGCCGTCGTCACGACAGAATGACGCGAGGCCGACGGCGCCAGTGCGGCGTCGACGTCGGCGTCGGCGTCGGATAATCAATTAGAGGAGCGGCCAGCCGGCCATGTTGTGTCCGGCGAGAGTAATCTGCCGGTTTAACGCCGCCCACCGCAAATAAACTCATCAGCGGCAGCAGCCGTTGCCATGGCGACGCTGTCTGGCGCAGCCGCCGGTACAGTCCCGTGCAGTCCCCCTCGCATCGCGCCACGCGCTCGCCGCATCCCCCGCCACCCTGTCCTACAGGGTGCTGCCTTTTCGCTGGTGCCTACTGTACCACTTCTGCACTTGACGTCTTGATTATTTTATGCCTCTATTACACGACTCATAAACGAGTCAACTGTCGGCATGAGCTCTGTATATGAGCTCTGGCGTGAAACCGACCAATGGAACTGTCGACTAAGAATCTGTGAGCTTATTGGCAGTCTTATACACAAGGCATATCACATAATTGCAGCATGAAGTTGGTCGCTGACTATGATATTCTTCGCAGATGAACGTCAATGCGAGCGATCGCAAAGAAAGCCGAAAGACTTGAAAGAAATTTCTACTTGGCCTATCGATGGAAGTTTTCTGTCTGTATGTTTATACGTGCAAGATAATGCCCTTATGAAAATGGAGGAAGATGACAGTTTCCAATTAGAAGATTTGAGGCGATATCATTTTAATACGAGTGGTGTTCAGTAAGCAGGGCAACACATTCTTTTTTTCTGAAAACAGGTTGGTTTTATTCAGGATCCCAGTACACCATAGTGTTCTTCACTCTTCTGCCTACAAAACCCTATTTCTCAATATAATCTCCGTTCATTGTGACGGCCCTACGCCACCTTGCTGGGACAGCCCATATGCCTTCTCTAACAATACTACCACTTGCAAAGTAGGTTAGAAATCAGATCAATAATGTTGCTCACGCAGCATATGTTGGCTTTATCGGGCAACAACAAAGTTATTGACTGTGGACGGTATCGTCAGAATGGAAATAATGAAATCGCTGTAAAAAAAGTCATTAATTTTGGCACTTATCTTGAATGTATTACCACGTAGATTTCGTCGAAGTTGTTATGGCTCATCTTGTTCATTCTAGGGTGATTCCACTTGACTGCTAGAAGGTCCAGATCTGTATTTTAGCAATATTTGAAGAACTAACAAATGCGTTTTTCAGGAAATTCTTAATGATCAAACAATACCGGATCAGAACAGTGGTATGGTAGAAATAATTTTTCACTGGGTGTTCACGATCCACATTTTTTTTTAAACTTCTTGTAAATTCACATGTATCTCTTCTTAATTGTCACATCATCAAGAAAACAGTTTTGTATCGATCTTCATACATTTAATTTCCACTTTAACCAAACACAACACTTGACTGCTCTTTTACAAAGTGAAATAACAACTTCTTAAACAGATGGAAGTCGTTATGTGAGAGATCCGGTCTGTAGAGTGGATGAGGAAGAATAGTCCAGTCACGTTTTGTGAGACCCTCTCGGTTGCGTAGACTCGTGTGAAGCCTGCGTTGTCATCGAGAAGGAGAAGTTCGTTTTCATTTTCATGACGACAATCACGCTGAAATGGTTTCTTTAATATCGTGAGAGCAGCATAGTACGCTAAAGAGCTGATCGTTGCACCATGAGAAAGGACATAAAACAGAATAACCCGTTCAGAGACCCAGAAGAGCGTCGCTGTGGCTTTGCCGGCTCAGAGTTCCGCTTTGAACTCTTCCTTCGGAGAAGAGTTGGTGTGGCGCCGCTCCATAGATTGCGATTTCTTTTTTCCATTTCGAAATGATGAAGCCATATTGCATCGCGTGTGACGATGTTCGACAAAAAGTTGTCACGAACAGCGTCGTGACATGCAAGCAGTTCCGCAGAGATGGTCCTTCATTGCTGTTTATGATCTGTTAAGCAGCAAGGAGCCCTGCTGGACACATCTTTGAGTACCCTAACTGATGGACGAGTGCGTGAGCACTACCACCAAAGACGTCCAGATGAGCAGCAAGATGTTCGATTTTGACCCGTCGATCACCTCGAATGAGGGCGTCCGCACGTTCCAACATTGCACGATTCACAGCTATGTGCGGTTGGCCGGGAAGACCGGACTGGTTTGCGCACCTCATTGCAATGATGACAGATGCCTCATCCAACAACTCACCGTGGTTTTGTCCACTGCCAGATCTCCGTAGACATTCTGGATTTCCGCCTAAAGACGCCCTCTGTGTGGAACGCACCTTCGTTTCCAGATTCAGTGTTCGTGGAAAAGGGCACGACGCTTCTGCTTGCAACATAACATTATTCGTGTGGGGATCATGAGAATAAAGTAAGAGATTGGAGCGCTTAGGGAGTAGTCTTTCTCCCCTTCAATATGCATCTGTCGAGGACAGAAAATTGCTAATCTTGATTTTCGTACTCTATATCACGCACTGTAGAGCGGTATGCAGAGTGTAAGTGCAGGTGTAGCAGTGGATACTTCACTCAAATCGTTGTCGCCTGTTTGTGTATTTACATCGACTACTGTGTAGAATGGAGAAGAGTGTCTTGTTTTCTAAACACTTGGCGGAGCACAAATACGACATAGAAGAAAAGGAGAGGAAAAAGAAATACCGCCCAGGTACTAGTGGGATCCACGCCCCGCTCCGATTGTTTGCGTACGATGCATCGCAGGCATCAAGGATCTCGACGATGTGAATGTTTTAATTTTTAGTTTAAATTTATTATGTTGCTTCGCATTCTCTGTAATGGTTTTTCATTTACACTATTAATTTTGGAGCTATATTAACATGCTATGCTAATTGTTACTTGCAGATTCGTTGACTTCGTCTGCTATCGCCCCTGTTGTTATTACTTGTAGGCCCTGTTGTTATTACTTGTAAGATTTCACTGAAGTCTCCACAGAGATCAGGTGCAGCTGGCCATATGGTATTGTTGTTACGCAAGTACCGAGTTGGTCTGTGGAATGCTCAGCGGATATCTTATGGGAGACCAAAACCTCACCCAAACAACGGAAGTACAATCCTGCACAAGATGCCAATATAACTTTGCTCTGAAACATTGTAGATGCTTAACGTGTCGTCTTAGGCAGCAAATCTTTGTATATAGAAAGAGGAGTTTAGGAAGGACCAGCAATGCTAGTGCCAGCATCGCGCGGCAGTCACGCGTCTTTGCACCTAGATGGCAAAAGCGTCGTTTTCAAATCGTAACTCAGCTATTTAGCATGGTGGTTCAAATGGCTCTGAGCACTATAGGACTTAACGTCTGAGGTCATCAGTCCCCTAGAACTATTTAAACCTAACTAAGCTAAGGACATCACACACATCCATGCCTGGCATGACCCGAACCTGCGACCGTAGCAGTCGTGCGGTTCCCGACTGAAGAGCCTAGAACAATTTGGCATGAAACTTTTGTAAATTATATACTCAAAAACCCCAAATCAAAATCCTTTTAGTAGTTCCTGAGAATTTTGAAGGATTACGAAGTTCTAAATGGCAAAGGCTAGCTCCTTGGCAAATCTCATGATTCCAGTTCAACGGTAGCCCTATAGGTTCTGATGAGTGACCTTGGGCGTATAAAGAACTACCGTATCTTTGACTGCATTAACTTAGAAGTGTTTTTTTTTTTCATACACTGACGAGAGACCATATACCTCTTGTATGTGACATTAAGTTGAACTTTATACCTCTACCCGTTACTGAGAAAAGGGGTCTTAACAGTCGGACAGACAGGCAGACGAACAACGAAGTAATCCCATAAAGGTTCTGTTTTTATCGATTGACGTAAGGGTGCCTAAAAACGTCATGTGGAATAAGGGAGAACAGGTTATTACCACACGTTACTTGTCGAGTTGTTTACGCTTGTCGTCTTCATTACTTTCTAGAACCATTCCAGGTGTTCTGCTCCCCAGTCTGAAGACTGTTCTGATGCATCTCATCATGGAAGTCTGTCACGTTTCACGTTCTTAATCTCTGCATGATATGCTTACTGTAGTCCAGCCTTGTCCTCCTCCTACAATCTCCTGAACCCTCCCCCACCCACGTTTGTACACAGACGTCTTCAGACTGACGATTCCGTGATGTGTGAGGATGTGCTCTGCTACTCGATCAGTTCTTTCACTCTCGTTGTGCAGCACAGTTCACGCTGTACCTTTTTTACTAGTTTTTCGACCTCCCCATATAATATTCAGAACTGACTTGTGGATACAGTTACAATCATATAGCCAACAAGTTACACGTCAAAAGCTTGTTCAAACCATTACCAAGGTCAGATATAAACCTAGGCAAAGATTCGAATAAAGTATTGAAGTGAAACTGGTTGGTTTTTTTATTTCCATTCTACCCAAACTTCTACAGCTGATGACTGTTGCCTTGTTCAAGATTTTATTGTCCTATCCCATCACACTCAGAAAGGCCCACGAGTTCATTCATTTCTTCGGAACTGAAACATATCTTCCCAGAGGTCGGCTTCTATCAGGCATCCGATTCCTGTGTAAATAATATGTGTTACTATTTTTGATCATTTCTAATTAAACTGATTGTTCGGTGATATTCACATCTCACACTAAATGCATTCTTTGGAATTGTAGTAACGACATTCTTCCTTAGGTATGAGGAAATTTCACATTTCCTATTCATATCGCGCCCCAGGTGGAATATTTCTGTCGTATCTGTCTCTCCTAGTGGTGTCAATAAATCAGAGGCACCTTATTTCGAGTTAAGCCTTTTAGTGCTCCGTCAAACTCACGTCGCAATATAGTATTTGACACTCCATCTTCACCTACTTCATGTTTCCTTTCTGCAGTGCTGCCTTCAAGTTTCCATCTATTCAGGTGAGGAAGTGTCTGCTCGCTGAGTTTAGGTGATCGTTCCACAAAGCCTGCTGCAAACCTGTCTCGCGGCTCTAGACGCGCCGTGTCGGGGAACAATTAGCGACCAGCAGCGTCTGCCGTGAAGCTCCACAGACCAGCTGGGCTCGGCTCGGCTCAGTCTGCAGGCCCGGCGATTTATCGCCGCGGCGCCGCTGACATACGGCCTGGGGTCGAACCGGGACCGACAGTAAAACACGGAGCAGCGCCGTGTATGTGCGACCTGAGCGCGCCGCAATTTGCAGACGACTGGCTACCCGTCCCTAAATCCCCTCTATCTGTGCCGGCGGTAGCGCTTCTGGGCACCTACTTTAGATCCAGTCCGTTTCAAAAACTGATTGTACCCAAAAGGGCCGTGTATTTTGCTGAACAGATAATACTCAGTGTGGCTTTGTATCTCTGTGGGCTTTATCGTCAGTCAAGTTTAAGACGTCACCCTGCAAGTGACGAACTGATTCCAGTACTTTTCCCAGTTAGAATCGAAATCCATTCACTATAACTGACTTCCATAGTGGGATCGTCCTTTTCCCTGATGCTGAAAAGTTTATTATTCATTTCTATTCTTATTATTGTGATTTGATGCTCTCCTCCATATTTCCCAATATTTTGTTGATATTACCATCTCTGCATCGAACATCCAATGTTTATAGTTTTTAATTTTTTACTGCGCCTACTATTTTTAGCCTCATCAACTTCTTCCAGTGCCATTTCACCTGCATGTGCACGGCGAAGCAGCTTTTTCAGAAAGCTTTTCTTTAAAGGCTCTTTGTCCATTGTACAAAGCCGCGCGGGGTAGCCGAGCGGTCTGAGGCGTCTTGTCATGGTCCGCGCGGCTTCCCCGTCGGAGGTTCGAGTGTTCCCTCGGGCATGGCTGTATGTGTCGTCCTTATCGTAACTTAGTTTAAGTTAGATCGAGTCGTGTGTAAGCTTAGAGACCGATGGCCTCAGCAGTTTGGTCCCATAAGACCTTTAAAAAAATCCATTGTACAACGGAAAATACCTTCTACCAAGCACTAATTGCGATATTCAGACTATAGAAGTCGACGTAAATAAACGAGGTAACATCTGAGGTCATCAGTCCCCTAGAACTTAGAACTACTTAAACCTAAGGACATCATACACATCCACGCCTGAGGCAGGATTCGAACCTGCGTCCGTAGCGGTCGCGCGGTTTCAGACTGAAGCGCCTAGAACCGTTCGGCCACACCGGCGGGCTATCCTGTTCAGTCGTGTCCATTCACTTCTCATCAAATCAAATCCTGATAGACAGGCACATGGAGCTTGAACACCATGGTGTTTTATTGTTGCACCATTCTATCTCCTGCATCACTATTCTTGGTGGTCAAACTTCTTTTTGTTTCTTCCTTATTGTCACAGTGAAGTGTGTGATATCAAGCTGTTTGGAGGAGAGTCTTTTAAGACTCTATGAATTGGAAGGTCTTGGGAGCTAGTCTGGCTGATGCAGCTTCCTCCATTCTCGATCGGCTGCTTCTTGGCGTTTCAGTTCAGGCGGTGGAATGTTACTCATAGTGTGCAGCCAAGGGACCTGCGTGTATTTTAGTATACCCGTAATAATTCATATTGTTCATTCGGATGGGTGTTTAGTTTCCTTGTACTGTGTTGCTTAGTGGTTCACAGTATTCAGCTACAGGATTTACTAGTGTCAGAACTGCAGTCCGTGCAATGGAAGCTTCAGCACCCCTGGTTGTGCTAGCCAGTTTCTTTACGATATTATCTCGAGTCTTCAGCTTTTAGCTACATGTTAAAGACCGATCGAGTGAGACATCAAGGTATTTAGGATGGAAATGTCGTCTAATCTGCGTTGACAGAAATTCATATTGAGCTGTTGGTTTGCGAGGAATGCAGTCATTATTGTCCTTCCGAGCTGAACCACAGCTGTAAAAAAATGGACAAATGTTTATGAGTCATGTAACTACGGAACACACAATAGGAGGACATGGTGGGGCGGTCTTTGCTTGAGTTCTAAAGACACTAGAATCTCTCGTCGCCTTCGAGTTCTAAAGACACTAGAATCTTTCCTCGCCTTCAGCAGCGAGAAACTCTTTCCCAGTACCAGACCTTCAGAGTGCAGACGTCGTGTTATGGCGTAGGGAACATCATGACAGAAACTGAAAAATTAAATTAGTTTGCTGCACAATATAGACTGAAATTCAGAACTAGAAAATCGGTAACTTGTGCTTTAACATGTACGAAAGCAACTTCCATTTATGATACCGGACCGAATTAATAGCGTGTCATTGTGTAATGTGTGCAATCATAATGTGATCGCGTAACTATATGGACCGCTGTAGTTAAAACTGATGTATCTGCCTCAACGTAACAAGACATATTTTGTATGTGCACCCATTGGGTGTGCACTTTGCAAGCCACCGTCAAACTATAATGCCGTCTCATTCTTGTTCGAGGGGTCAGCTTATGCAGTGATACAAACGACTGTTAGTGTCTTACTGAAAAGATAGTGTTTTTGATGCGTACCACACGTGCTTAGGTTGTCCTGTAGCATCTTTATGTCTTGTCGTTTCTTCGGCGGCAGGTGTTTACCTGCGCCTGCTTCCATTGTTTCCTTTATCCTTATCTGTCAGACGACTGTAAATACTGAAATTTCCATCCAAACTGTAGTTACGACGCGCGGTATCAGCTCTACGGTCGTAGACAGCTCGTCTGCTGACAAGGCTAGGGACTTGGCTTGCTTCCTTTGTTCCCGTGCTAAGCCACCGCGTTGACATGCGTTACTATTAAATATACACTACACGGAAATGTCAAACTGCTGACCCGTAATTTGCGGCGATAACTACTGAGCCCGCAAACAAAGGAAATTTCGCATCGTTCACCAATATGGAAAGGTAACCCAGATAACCCTTTCTTCAACTGCCATTAAGTCATCATTATAAATCCATCCATTATTATCGAAACCTGTACAGGGATGTATAATTTATTCTACTGTAGGTGCGAGACGTAGTGGTGTGCGACACTGGTAAAAACTACCCAGTATATGTTTTTAATACAACCTGTGATATTGGCTTTTCCAAGGCACTGTTACCGTGTTTTTCACACGTTCCATCAACAACTACATGTTCATAGATACTCCGCAAGCGATCGTACGCTGTACCACTACCAGTCGATTCCTTTCCTGTTCCACTCCCAAACAGAGCGACGGAAAAAACGACTCTCTATATGCGTCCGTATGAGCCCTAATTCCTCGTATCTTATCCTCGTGGTCCTTACGAGAATTGTCATTTAGCAGTAGTAAAGTCAATTTGCAGTCAGCTTGTAACGCTGGTTCTCTACATTTTCCTCGAAAAGCGTCGCTGTATTGTTCCAGCTTACTGCTAGTAAATCTGGCAGCCGCTTCTGAACTTTTGCGTCCTTTACAGAAGAACGAGAATTCCCAGAAATTCTCCCATGTACCGAAGTTGACCAAGCACCTTCCCTGCCACAGTCCCCACATATCCTTTCCATTTTACCGGTTATCGCTTTGCAACGTTACGCCCACACATTTAAATGACGTGACTTTGTCAAACAGGACACCACTAATGCTGTATCCGAACATTACGGGTTTGTTTTTCCTACTCATCCGCATTAACTTACATATTTCCACATTTAGAGTTATCTGCCATTCATCACAACTAGAAATTATGTTTACGTCATCTTGTATCCTCCTACAGTCACTCAACAACGACACTTTCCCATACACCCCAGCATCAGCAGCAAACAGCCGCAGATTGCTGCACACCCTGTCCGCTAATTTATGTACGGTACATAGAGAATACCAGCGGCCCCATGACACTTCCGTGGGGCACTCCTGACGGCACCCTTGTCTCCGGTGACGACAGCATGCTGGGTTGTATTACTTGAGAAGCCTTCGAGTGATCACGTAACTAGTAACCTATTCCATATGCTCGTACATTTGTTAGCAGTCTCCAGTGGGGCACCGTGTCAAACGCTTTCCAGAAATCTAGAAATATGGAATCTCTATATTGCCCTTCGCCCATAATTGGCACTGTATCATGTGAGAGGTCAAGCAGAGTTTCACAAGCGCGATGCTTTCTGGAATCATGCTGATTCGTGGACGTAAGCTTCTCAGTCTGCAGAAGATTTGTGATATTCGAACTGAGAAACAGGTTGCATCACTGTATTGATAACAATGGCCATCACTTCGAACACCTTCTGTAAATGGACGTTCATGCCACCTTTTTTTTTACTTTCGTTCACCTTAAAAGACCTTACTGTTACAAATCAATGGATTTGTCTCGATAGCCGCTATCAGAAAATAAATACCAAACTACAGCATCCCATTTTTTTTTAAAAAAAAGTCAACCTTCATATTTCTCATGCGACCCTACCTAACAACAAAAAAACCAACGTCATATTATGGCCCTCGTTGTCCCACGCAACATTTTTCCCACTAACTTTTCATCTACTATCATACTTTCGGAGTTATTCTAGGTGGCAACAGTTAGTGACTCACCCTGTATTTATAAAAATTGTAGTTTTAGAGTGTTGCCCCTCGCCTCCGCTCCCCCCTACCCCGAGGATGAATTTTTGTGGGCTCCTGTGCTGAAGAGGAGGAACTATTGTCTTGCGTGGGGCCAAAAAATTAACTGATCACAGGTAACGATCGCCTTGTATCTCGTGAATTAACCAGTAGCACCAAAGAGCTACATGTAAGCAGCGAATTTGAGTAATGTCATGTACTTGTCAGTTATATGAAAGTTTTCTGGTCTACTTGTCCGACTACAGTTTCGTGTTGATACGGGAAGCGCCCGAGGCACTGACTAAAAAACCCGTATGTTCTAATAGTACGAGAGTGTCAAGTTTGGGGCCTTACATCCCGTCGACAACATGGTCATTACTGAGCACGATCTCGCATTAATTAAGAATGGGGAAGGAAGTCCGCCGTGTTCTTTCAAAGAAACCATCCCAGGATTCACCTTACACGCTTTAGGGAAATCACACGAAATCTAAATCTCGATGGACGGACGGGAATTTGAACCGTCGTCCTCCCGGACGAGAGACCGGTGTGTCAACCGCTGCGCTACCTTACTTGGTAGCGTGGTTAAGACGGTTCCTAGCGTTTAAAGACTGCTCCCGACAACCAGAGTTTCGGAGCTGTCGCTGCGAGTTTTACTTTTCGCCTCACTTGCTGCAGTCACTCCCGACCGTTGTTTGTTTTATACCGTTTTTTATTGCGCCTCTGCAGACGCCGCGGGCTCGCGATAACAAGTTTAAGCGCAGGTGCGTGGGCGGGTGGAAGTTTGCGTTTCGCGGCTTGATTTGTTGGCGGCGTGCTGTGGCGTGTCGCAGGATTTGTTGGGCACCCCCGGGGCACTGAACACACACACACACACACACACACACACACACACACACACACACACACGCTGAGCTTAATTACTCGCCGGCTCACCACGGCTTAGTTTAGCTTCGCGGCGCCGGCACGTCAGCCAGCGTTCAGCTCCCTGTGCTGTACACCCCCTGAGTGGCTCTCACGTCACGGTGTGTGAAGCTGGCGCCGCCCTACAATGCTCGCGCACTCGTAACATACATCCACCGCAATGACGCGGCGTAGCTTGAGAAACTAGAGCAATGAAGCAGTTAACGAGCTACTGACATGCGCTTCACAGTGGTTTGTAGAGTATTCTGCAGAAGAACCACTGTTGGCATATCAAGTGTCTAGTAGACAAGCAGTCGTCAATCTGCTGTACGTTCTGAGCCGTGTTTTAGCAGGAGCATCTGGAAAGTTCGGTAAACAGTCTCGGGAAATAAAGGAAACAGGAGTCACAAACAAATTACCTTTACTGGCCTTCAGAGTAAGCACCATTAGCTAAGCTGTTGGAAACTACAAACGCTTGGCGCGGAATCGCTCGAACGCCTGCGAGGCGTAAGCCTTTCAAGGCTATATGACTGAGGGGAAACAAGACGTAGTTTGCTGGCACCTAATCTGGGGAACAAGGGGGGTACTGAAGAACGCCCACCTTACGTTGAGCGTGAAAGTTGAGCACGCAGACGCTCCTGGTATCCAACAGTGGGTGATCACGGTGCTTCCAGCGATTCCGCAAGAAGTGTTTGCTGACAGTTTCCAAGAGCTTCACAACTAAGACCGGAACAGTGTTGAATAGCTAATAGTGATTACTTTCAAGGCCTGTAAAGGTATATTTTGTAACCCTCGTTACCTTTATTCTTGAGACCACTCACCGAACTTTTCAGGCACACCTTGTATAATTATATGCATCTAGCAACTAATATCCGAATTAAAAACGTCAATTAACGTTAAGAGATTCTTAACAGCGACGTTTTCCCGCTCAGTAGCAAACAAAAACACAGAGACAGCAATGTTTTAAGATGTGCTCAACTTTAATTGACGCTGATGAATTCGGCCGCGAGCCAGATGAAGTTACCTTACCTCAAGCACAAGGAGGGTGGGGACGTTGAGTAGCGTGGCCACTGCGGGGTTAGATGATATTGGAAGGGAGATGTTTTACTGTTTGTCTTCCAGTACGAACAACTCTCGTGCGCCACTTGTACCGATCGGCTGCTATGGTATAAATTTTGACACAGTAGTGACATGAATTCGCGAATATGCTTACAGAGATGACCATCTTAAAGAGCGGTACATATTTGCCTCAAGGAATATTAAATTAAATTAACGCTTTTGCAATACAGCACAATGAGTAGGAGAAAAAACGACATTCAATCAACATGTATGATTGTGTTTCATTTAAATCCACTAATTGCAGGCCCATATCACTAACCTCGATATGCTGCAGGATTTTTGAACATATATTGTGTTCGAACATTATGAATTACCTCGAAGAGAATGGTCTACTGATACACAGTCAACACGGATTCAGAAAACATTCTTCTTGTGAAACCCAACTAGCTCTTTACTTATATGAAGTGCTGAGTATTATTGACAAGGGATTCCAATTTGATTACGTATTTCGAGATTACGACAAGGCTTTTGACACTGTACCTCACAAGCGGCTTGTAATCAAATTGCGTGTTTATGGAATTTCGTCTCAGTTATGTGCCTGGATTCGTGATTTACTTTTAGAAAGGTCACAGTTCGTAGTAACTGACAAAAGTCATCGAGTAAAACAGAAATGATTTCTGGCGTTCCCTGAGGTAGCATTAAGGCCGGCTGCTGTTCCTTATGTTTATAGACGATTTAGGAGACAATCTGAGCACCCGTCGTACGTTGTTTGCAGATGATGCTGTCGTTTATCGTTTAGAAGTCATCAGAAGATCAAAACAAATTGCAAAACGATTTACATAAGATATCTGTGTGGTACTAAAATTGGATATTGAATCTAAATAATTAAAAGTGTGAGGTCATCCACATGAGTGCTAAAAGGACTCGTTAAACTTCGGTTACACGATAAATCAATCATATTTAAGGACCGTGAATTCAACGAAATACCTAGGAATTAACTTAAATTGGAAAGAACACATAGAAAATGTTGTGGGGATGGCGAACCAAAGATTGCGATTCATTGGCAGAACACTTAGAAGATGCAACAGATCCACTGAACAGGCTGTCTACGCCAAGCTTGTCCGTCCTCTTTTGGAATACTGCTGCACGGTGTGGGACCCTTACCAGATACGACAATGGAGAACATTGAGAAAGTTCAGAGTAGAGCAACACCTTTTGTATTACCGAGAAATAGGAGGGAGGGTGTCACGGACGTGATACAAGAATTGGGCTGAACATAATTAAAACAGATGTTTCTCCTTGCGGCGGAATCTTCGCACGAAATTTTAATCACCAACTTTTTCCTCCGAATCCGAAAATATTTTGTCGACGCCGACCTACATAGGGAGAAACCACAGAAAGATGTAAGTGTCCGTTTTCTCCGCGCGCTGTTCGAGAGTTAAATAATAGATAATTGTTGCGAAGGTTGTTGAATGAACACTCTGCCAGCACTCTGCTGTGTGATTTGCGGAGTATGCATGTAGATGTAGATGAAAGATAACTACTGTTGTTAATAAATCGTCTGCTCACATAGATAACACAACAATATTTCTTCAGGCAAGTATACTGTCGCTACTTTGGGTTCACCTAAGATGGCAGCGATCTCAGACAGAGAACAATCAATTGGAAATGTCCCGAATGCTGCCGACTTTTAACGATCAGTACTTGGGGGGGGGGGGGGGGGGTCAACTTTTTGCGCCCTTGCTATAGTTAGTCTGTTGAGGGCTCACAATATACCAACTTAGGTGAGAAATTCATACGGCCCGTGGTGATACTTTACAAAGTCGATACTGGCTCTCGAGCAAAAAGGTTTGACGGCCACTGGTCTAGACAGTTTTCTTCCGTCATCATCTAGGAAGATGACAACTGTCTTATACTACATATGGCAGTGGTGGAATTGATGAGTCATTGCATTGGTTCGAAGTGTCAACAACCAACCCAGCGAGGGAGGAATGACATGCAGTTGAAGCAGAAACCATAATCTCCGTGTGACTCACAACTTCTCACACACGCACTCAAATGTATTTCCAGCACAAAAAGTCGAATTAAATGTGAAAGTCTTAAGACGAATACGGGATCGAGATTAGAAACCTTAAACCCACTATCAACTAGAGCATCAAATAAAGGCAAGTATTCAGTTGAGGAATATCAGGGAATGAAACATTTTCACGCTGTGGAAGTCGAGCTAACTTTTTTTGTTTCAAGTAAAAATGCACCTCTTCCTGCTTCAGCTCACTGTATTTTAGGCTCATGGCTCGATGGATGTTTCGGTAGTGTTGCTGCCCTCTTCAGTCTGGAGACTGGTGTGATGTAGCTCTTTTGCTAATCTGTGCTGTGCAGACTCTTCAGCCCTGCATAACTGCTGCAACTACGCTCGTTTGAACCTACGACGTTCGAGCCTTCCGCTCCCACTAGAATTTTTACCACCTCTCCTGTCCCCGCCCCCGCACACGCACATCCCTACACCACGAAGCTGGTTATGCCTTGATGTCTCATGGCCTGTCAGTCAACCAGTATCTCTCACTCATGTTTTAGGTGCCATCCTTGAAATGGAACAGAGAAACATCAGCAAAATATTTCTGGTGCTATAATCTCTGCAGTGGATTCAAAAGCACACGGAACACTGAGAAAAATTAGGGAAAGGTAATGGACGTGTCGTTCCGAAATGGACCTTCCCGGCGATAGCGATTTAGTGAACGACGAACGGCCGGTCAGGGATCTGAGTGCCATCCTTTAGAAGACGTGTCCACTGTCTTAACCAGTGTTCCACACTGCTCAGTTTAGAATCTGTCTGGATGGGTGAAAGTCACAGGTGACAACTTTGGTTTATAGGAAGGATGCTACAGTAATTAACAAATAAAATCACTCAGTTTTCCCATGGCCAACCGCAAGGAAGAGGATACTTAGCACAGTATCACGTGTTAAGTGTTTCACCCTGTTTCAGCATTTCCACGGTTCTCTGTGACTCAAGGCAAACAGTGGTCATTCGTGCTACCTCTTCTTTGTATACGCCCAGTTGCCCATGCCAGTCCTATTTCATGTGGATCCTTCACACTTGAGACTAATGTTGTAGGATGGGTCCCACGAGTGTTTTGTAAACGATCTCGTGATTGACCTCGTATTTCCCTGTATAAACAGTTACCACTTCTGGGAGTACTTCCGCTGGGGATACACTGCCCGAACAAAGAATCACGTGATGGCGTGATATTTCAGTTTATCGACATGAACGAAACCTGCACACTGCGTGACTGATTTGAAAACCCGTGGCGTGACGTGAAGAGAAAAGGAAGTCACCTTGCTAGTCCAGATCGAACGACATGGCGATCTCTACTCGTTAGCGGCACCGAGCCACGGGCGCAGTATCTGATGTGTGGAGCGAGGATAAGTGTCACTGGCGGTTATTGGAGACGGTAAGCGGGTCCTGTAATCCGCTTACGGCAGATTGCGGTTAACAAGGCGCCAGCAAGACCTGCGACGTCTCACTTCCCAATACGTGTCACGGTGCGTTTTCTGAGCTATTACAGCCGCCAACTCAGTGGCTGAGACGCCTGTTGCGCAAGGATCTGGGAACTGTCAAGACACTTGCTTCTGTCGCCAGCCTGGCCTTGTAAAATGCTGTGACGACGCTGGGGCGTACGTTTTCTGGGCAGCGGTTGATACGTTACGCAGTTTTCGGTCTTATGCTTGTTACTAGGGCTACTACCCATCTATTTATTTCTCAGTTAGTTTATTAGTTAGTTTCATGTTCCATGGATAACTTTGCACGTAAATCTTAATGACGTGGAACGAGACATTTCACATCTCATCATAAGTTAATTTCTGAATATGGTTACATGCTGAACATTTATAACATCTTTTTTTTTCAAATATGTAGTTGCGATTTAATTTTATCCAAATATCGCAGATTCAAATGTAACTGTATTCTGTCCCCTCTAAGTATGAATTTAAAAAACGCCTTGAGTCACAACTTTTCGTGTTTAACTAAGAATATGATGCATTTTAGATCCTGTGGGTCCATCACCATCAGAAAAACGCTTTTCTTGGATTTTGTCGAATATGCATTTCACCTCATTCAAGAGAAAAAAATAATGCCTCTATTAAAACATATTATACCCGATGATGGACCCACAGTGTCCGAAATGTATCGTGCACTTAATAAAACGCGAAAAGTTGTGAATGAAGGCGTTTTTAAATTCATACTACCAGTATATAGTTGTGAGTTAGTAATTCCTACCCAACACCTTTTACACATTACAATAAAAGAAATTTTTTGCAGAGTATGGCGGAGGGGGTGGGGGTGGGGGTTAGTTGTCAAGGAAAAACTTTTTCAGTTTGCATTGAAATTTTAGTTTGCTGTCTGTCAGAAAATTTGTATAGCTAGGTAAGTTAGCAACGGTTTTTGTTGCAGCAATGTACACCAATTTGTGTACTAAAGACAACCTTAATGTCGAGAATGAATGTCATTTTTCCTTCTGGTGTTGTAATTATGTACGTCATTACCTTTTTTGAACTGCAGTGGATCAGTTACAACGAACATCAAGTGGAAATACTGTGAAGCATTAGTAAGAAAGCCCAATTCCTCAAACAGATGGCTACAAGATGATGGTGGGTGAGCACAACATATTATTCTTACAGCATGTGTTTGAGCAATGAAGACTTTCTTTCTTAAAGATGACTTACCCCAGAACATTATTATTGCATATGACATTACTGAATGAAGATATGCACAATATGTCAGCCTACTGATATATCTCTCCCCAAGATTTGCAATGATTCTGTGTTGCAAATGTGAATGAACTAACGTGATTTAAGAATTCAAAAACATGTTTTTTCCAGTTTAAATTCTCGTCACTTTGGACACCTAAGAATTTGAAGTTTCCACTGTCTTTATTTCTGCCTCATTATGTGTTAGACTTATTATTGGCGTACTACCCTTATACGTGCAGAACTTGGTGGGTGAAGTGATGTAGCGAAAATGTTTATCGAGCTAACGTAGGCCGTTTGTTTTAGATCAAAATTCATGAGATATCGAGTTTAATGATTTCGAAAGAATTTTATTTGCCATTTTGTATGGAACAGTGCAAGAAATGCATGTCAGAGCTCGTTTGACTATTCGTGTTCTCTGAACGGGTAATTCAAATCAGCCTTAGACCGGTATTTTGTTTCGAAATCCACATAGCCTTAGTAGAGACGACGTTGTTGGACTGTAATGCTATTTTATTTCATTTAATTTTTTAATTTTTTTTTTTTTTTTTGATGAGTGTACCGATTTTGAGAGTAAATCCGAACGTCTCCGCAAGCTGTGGCTTTATTTGTTGAGAAGAAAAAGGGATATTACAGAATACTGTATTTCTAGCCTTACTCTGTACCACTTAAAGCAACTGTTAATACGAAATGTTACCAAGTCTCATTCCTTCGTATAAATTCATTTGTAGGTCATGCTTCGTCAGATATGTTTAGTTAAGCGCTATAAAGCTTATTATTCTATTCACCAAATCCACTTGCCGTCAAACATAAATGTGGCGCGAAGAGAACCCCCTACCACTGAAAGTAATTGCCGTTATGTGGTGGCCGTGGACGTTTTGTATGGACCATATTGTAGTCCGCTGAAAATTAAATTAGGGATTGCACCCGCTGTTCCTCAGTAGGAGAACAGGTGTAACAATGGCTGCGCCACCTCGCTTGTCTCATTTGCGTTGCTGTAAATCGTTATTATTGTTTTGAAATGCATTATGGGTATGTAAGAAACAAAGAAGTAAGACACTGTGGTAGGATAGTCTCTTCAAGGTGTTTTCCACACACATTCACACAGTTTGGTGAAAACATCTCCCCCCCACCCCTCTCTCTCTCTCTCTCTTTCCGTCGAAGTTTGTTCACTTGAGAGCTGTCTTGTTTTACGACTATATTCAGTTGTTGTCTAATGATGGCCTTTAAGCCGAAAACCAGTTACCACGATAAATCAGTACTGTGGAGTATTTACGGTTTATGTTTTCATCATTAACTAAAAATCGGTCTACGCAGAACGTTCACTCACCGATCTACATTCTCTCACTCTCTCTCTCTATGTATGTGAGACAGACAGAGAGAGAGAGAGAGAGAGAGAGAGAGAGAGAGAGAGATTTCTACTCTTGTGTAACTAAAGCTGACTGTGTACTTTTTGGCTGGGTTGCTGCAGATATCATTGTATTACGCAGTACCACAGTCCGTAACTAGGTCGCACTGATGCAGAATCTAGGTAGCTAATGGTGACAAAGCTTCATCAGGACAATGGTCGACAGAAACTGTTCACCTTTCCCCAGCCCTTTTCAGCCGTGCGATAACTGACAGACGTACGACAAGCACTTTAATTTAAGCGTATGTGTGCATCGAATACGTTATCAGATATTTGCCACTAACAAGCCGAAATTGCATGTGTTGTGAAGCCATAGCACAACTCTACCGCGATATATACACGGTTATATTACGACCAGAATGAAAAATGTTCCTATTGTAGCGCAAGAGAAGGCGAATACGCTTTGAGAAGAGTCAGGATTGTACAAGATGGGAAGTAGCTTTTGGACTTGAGTGACAGCTTCAAAGGCATTGAAATCTAAACATTTTGACATATTCGTGCTTTTTCACTTTTTAGTATTAGCACCCATGCTTAGTAATATAAAGCATCGTACGAAATCAAATAGCATGGCACAGTTCAGGATGCATGCATCCCCACTGTGGGATATCTCGGATACTTCGTATCGTAGATGTATTCCACTCTCTGACTCAGCTGAGGAGAGCTCCGCATACTATCCTAAGGAAACCATGGGTCTGACGATGGCTATGTAAAAATAACCGAAACCGGTTACCTATGTCATTGAGACATAAATGGTGTGATCAAAACTAAACTTTAGTCAAAATACTGCTTCTGTTTGTTCTTACAACCCTTACAGTACAAGTAACGGCGGGTGGATCTAAGGGAAATCATTGTGCTGAGGAAGTAGGACAAAGTACTGAAAAAAGGAGGAATATGTCAAAATGTTTTGATTTATATGCCTTTGAAGCTGGCAGATAAGTCTAAAAGCTACTTCCCCTCTTTTTACATCCCTAACTCTGACCAGGATATATTCGCCTTTTTATGCTATAATGAGGGCGTTTTTCATTCTGGTTCCCAACGTTTACTCTACCGTAATTTTGACATTAGACCGCCATAGCTTGGCAAACAATGTAGATTTTTGTTAACTCGGGAGACGACCGATCTGGTACAGGTTTTTTTCGAACATTGTTGCTTATATCGTGGAAACGATAAGGCTTGCACGTAAAATCTGAATGTAGTTAGATTTCTGAAAGCGAGTTTTCAATTTTATCGTAGGAATGCATTTTTCGTTTATGTGATTGACTTTAAACTGTTTCCGCGCATTAAATTGACGCAAAAACAAACTTTACATGCAACATTTTACTCGAATTTATACCATCGTATCTCGACAACGGATAAAGATTATTGAATCAAAAAAAATCATTTTGACTTTACCCTTTTACCTACCTTCGTGCAAAGGTTGAATCGGTTCGTAGAAGCTCTAAGAAGTGGCGTGCTGAAAAAAGCTTCAACGTTTTCCTTGAATGTAAAATCCAAACGAAGCAAGATGCTTAGACCAAGATATTATACACCGATGGACCAAATTTGGCAATCTGTCGCTCTCCAATTCGGATTTATGTAAGTGTGCCTGTTTTCACGCGTAAAGTCCTAACAGTGGACAGAGAAATGGTGCCATTAGCTGATCATTAATTTGAGACCATTTTGTACTACTGCAAAAGGAACTAATCAATTCGTACAATTTGCCTGCTCACAATTTCCAGTTCGTCGTTTAAATATGCTTAACATATTGTAACATACAGGGTGACAATTATTGAACTATATGAAATAAAATCGTCATTAACGGTTTGCGTTAGAAGTTGAAACTGCACAGTTGATCATGGGGAATGATGGGATTAGTATGGTTTGGTTAAGCGACGAAGCCCAGTTTCATTTGGAGGGTTCGCCAATAAGCAAAATTGGCGCATTTTGGGGACAGAGAATCCGCATTTCCGGTCGAGAAGTCTCTTCACCTTCAATGGGTGTCCAGTTACGGAATAATCGGTGCGATATTCCTCGATGGCACAGTCACTACCGAACGGTACATGAAGGTTTTGGAAAATGATTTCATCCCCATTACGCAAAGTGAACTCGATTTAATCAAGATGTGGTTCACGCAAGATGGAACTCGACCACATCGAAGCAGGGGATTGTTTGATGTCCTGGATGAGCACATTGGGGACCGCATTCTGGCTCTGGAGTACCCAGAGAGCACTGGTGTGGATCTCGTTTGGCCGCCATACTCTCCAATTCTGAAAGCATGCGACTCCTTTTTGTGGAACTATATTAAAGAAGAAGTGCACAGCAATAACCCGAAAACCATTGCTGAGATGGAAATAGCCACTCAGGATATACTTCAGGGGGTCATGCAGAATTTCGCTACTCGTCTGCGCCACATCAGAGCCAATGATGGCAGGCATGTCGAACATTTCATAACCTAAATGCGAATATCTGTGGTGAAGTTTAAATGTTAATAAAGTGTGTGCACTCCATTCGAATGGCTATGCAAGTGGCCGCTGGGCTGCGCTAAGCCAAAAACTTTTTGCCACATGTTCCTAGCTCGAAAGCAACCGAGCACCAAGCCCCCCCCCCCTCCCCCTCGCCAACGCTACACCACGATTCTACGCACAGTCTTTTCAGACATGTTTGTGAAAAAGCTTCCGCTCTGTACCAATTTGGACAATTGGCGTGTGTAGTCTCTATTCCGATGCCGAAAACCGGTGTATATGTTGTGATATTTTAAATGTCATAACTGTGACGTGATTTTACTTTATTATGTACAAATAATTTATCGATTTCCAAGTTGAATAGAGCTTAGTTCAAATGGCTCTGAGCACTAAGGACTTAACATCTGAGGTCACCAGTCTCCTAGACTTAGAACTCCTTAAACCTAACTAACCTAAGGACATCACTCACATCCATGCCCGAGGCAGGATTCGAACCTGCGACCGTAGCAGCAGCGCGGTTCCGGACTGAAAGGCTTAGAAACGCTCGGCCACAGCTGCCGGCTTGAAAAGAGCCATCTTGATTATATCTGGCTAGGTCTCTAATCAGTGGAGGTCACACAGACTCGTTCTCTAGTGAGTTAGCCAGGCGATGCGGCATCTGCGCCGTGGCACAAGACGGCATGGACAGCCCTGCTGGCTGCTGCCACTGCTGGAGCAGAAGAGGCGGCTGTCTGCCTGTGCTTTCGCTCTCGCTTTGCCCGGCCCTCTGCTGTCAGGGAAATACTTGATGGCGCGGGAGCCTTTAGACGTCCCGGGCAGTGTGCGCCGTGATGTATATGCGCGCCCGGCTACTGTTGTGATTGCGCCATTGTGGGCAGCGCTAATCGATTGTGCATGCACGTTACTGCCGCCGTATCATTGTGCAGGCTGCCCCCGCCTCGCCCCGCGACGCGACACAGGACAGCGCGATACAGTGCTGTAAACAGGAGCGCTGCCCGCCAAGTAGCCCGTGTTGGCCTGTAAATAAAACACTGGAGTACTGAAGCAAATCCATACAAATTACAGAAATGGGTGTACGTACAAATGTATGTTTGTGTGTTTCTGATCTTCACCTACACCACTGCAGCAATTTCAACCATGTTTGATACGAATGTAATTTAATGTATGAAAAGAATCACTCACAGGGGAAGAACAGCCTATCAAAAAGGGAGGGGGGATTAAAAAGCAGAGTAGCCCATGGCGCGAGAAGACCCATACTTCATTCATCCAGTACTTGAGAATGAGAGCGCTTAGAGAGTTATAGCAAACTTCGTATATAATTTCAAACCTTTACGAAACTTTTTCTCACTCCCGACCCCCATAAAATGATGAAAAGAAAAAAAAGTTTATCGCTTACTGCATTTTCGTTCTTTATGCAGTAAAAGTGGCACATGAAGCATGACGTTTTAATTTATTACTTCTTTTTTAGTAACTGTATTCGTGAAACATTCACACTATTCACATCCATCACTCAATGTACGAGAAATATTACATCACTGTACGACGCTTATTTTAGGACGAGGCCTACGAGACAGAAAGGCCGCAGCACGTTCGTCAGGAGGTAGGCCTTCCCTCGCTCGCTCGCTCAGCTCAGCAGACAAGCTACGTTTTCAAACCTGTTAACTCACAGCTGGGCGTGTACATACTAATGAGAATTGCATCTTCTAATGGACACTACTGATTAACAGTACTACAACAAAATTTGATTTAAGATCAATAGTCGATATAAATGGTATAATGGCTTGTTTATAGCTTCTAGTCTTTTTTGCTTAGCAGTTCTGATTTCATACAAGAAGTGGTGCCTTATGCAACTGATAGTCATTATGGCATGATTTTAATTTTATTGTACATCAGTACAGCCGTAACAAGTTATGAGTAGGTCTATGGACTTCCGATCATTGTAAGACTAATAAAAATAAGACTCCATAATAGCGGATTCCAGTAGAAGATGTGATTCTCCTTTGTACGTACACACCCAGGTACCAGTTAATAGGTGTAGAAACGTAGTTTGTCTGCTGAGTTGAGCGAGCGAGCCTACCTTCGGGACGTAGGTGCCGCGGCTTGTCTTTCTCGAAGGGCTCGCTTTAGAAGACATGACGTCATAAACACTGAGGTGCGTAAAAAACTGCCATAACATGCTTGACGTATGTTATTTTTTACTTTTTTTTTACCAACTCTGCTTACGAAGCATTTCACAGACAGTAGGGACAAAATGGCTGTGAGCAGTATGGGACTTAACATCTGAGGTCAACAGTGCCCTAGAACTTAGAACTACTTAAACCTAATTAACCTAAGGACATCACACACATCCATGCCCGAGTCAGGATTCGAACCTGCGACCGTAGCAGTCGCGCGGCTCCAGACTGTAGCGCCTAGAACCGCTCGGCCACTCCGGCCGGTACAGTAGGGACATATAGCAGTGCATGTAGTTACAAAATTATATCATTATGCACACGTAGTTCAGAGGATACGTCGTCATAAGGTTCAACTGCATCAAAATAAACTGCAGGCCGAAACCTGTTGCACATACAGGTGAAGTACGTGTAGAATATGCATGAAATATGTTGAATACATGTGAAATACATTTGACACGTGCGCATGGGGGCAAAGCCACGGGTAAAAGACTCGTCCTAAACCCCTAGAACGATTAGAATCAATTTGGTACACATATTAGTTACGATCTGGAAAGAAATACCGTTGTGTCGGCTACTGTGAGAATCAGCACCAGCCGGCCGGGGCGGCCGAGCGGTTCTAGGCGCTACAGTCTGGAACCGCGCGACCGTACGGTCGCAGGTTCGAATCATGCCTCAGGCATGCATGAGTGTGATGTCCTTAGGTTAGTTAGGTTTAAGTGGTTCTAAGTTCTAGAGGACTGATGACCTTAAAGTCCCATAGTGCTCAGAGCCATTTGAACCATTTTTTTAAATCAGCACCGAAGCAAACAAGGAAGAAGGCAAACGGCGATGGCCGGTGGCAGCAATCCGAAAGTGATCTGTACAAAACACTTGCAGATTAATGGTACGCTCTATTTATAAAAAGGAAAAAACATAACTTTTGTTGTCAGGTGGCTTTATGGTGCTTCCTGTGCCTCCTACATGCAATTACATTTACTCTCTATATGTCAGTACTGAAGTTCTCGAAGTCTGCGACCGAACTGGGCTGACCAGCGATGGGCGGCTGGGTAAGTCACCGTTGACAGGCGGCGCTGAGGTCCGTCTGCCTCGAGGGGTGGCGCTGCCCGCTGTTTCCACTTGTGCGCGGGTCAGCGCCTTCTTGATGCCGTTTCGTGGCGCTGCCCTGGTCGGTGTGCAGTCGATGCGTTAGGACTGCACAAATACTGTAGGAATAAGAACCACCAGCCTCCTACTGGGGTGACTTTGGTAACCTGGAGAGGGAAGGGAGGACTAAGAGATGGCAGAGAGTGAGTGAGAAGGAAGGAGGAGAAATGTACAGATACTAGGAAGAGGAGACGGACAGAGATAGGGGAAATGGAGAGAGAGAGAGAGGAGGATGGAGCGGACAGAGAAAGGAAAGAGGGATTGAATGGAGGCGGAGGAAGAGATGATCAGAGAGAGGGGCAGGAGGATATTAACAGAGAGGGAGGGGGTGGAGGGGGTGGACAGGGTTGACGTTGTGGTGGAGGTGGACAGAGAGATGGGGAAGGAGGAGATGGACTAATAGAAGACTGGAATACCTGGGAAAAGCCAGGTACTCAGCTAGTTTATTATTAAAATCTTCCGAGGTTTACCTCCCGTCGTAGAACAGGTATCGAATAAGTGCTTTCGATTTCCTGTGTCTTGTGCCTCTTCCACAGTAAGCTGCTAACTTCGTGAGACACGAAGGTAGTGAGATGTGGAGTACTTATTGTCGTCCAGGGCTCCTATTTGTCTTAAAGCATTTCATGATGGTATGTTTCTACCAGAGGCTGGAACTCAGGCGGCTTTATTCAGTCATCCTAGATAGAACCTTACAGCAGTGTTCACAGTTAAGAGTACTTCGATATAGTTCGGGAGGTTGTTCGAATGGGTCCTGTTCAGTAAGCTAGATACCCAGGTACTTAGTTAAAATTATGATGGTGGCAATATGTCCTACTGTAGATTTCGCGAGTCACCGAGAACGTTGTGGAGTCATCTTAATCAATGAGTGGTCACAAAACAGGGAGATTAGCCTGAACTGACCCCAAGCCACGCTCATCTCGCTGGATGACAACCAGAAGTAATATGGTTAAGTTCTGGCGAGTTGGAGTTCACACAAACCACATTATGTCTGTGGTGTGTTCCCCAAAACATTTTGACACACTTCGGAAACAGTGGAGTGGTGCACTGTAAGAGGTACAAGTAGGATAACAAACAGATGCACATGACTGGATTGAGAGTTGATGGCAAGAGGGCTGATTTTCAACTCATAGCTCGATTCATCAGCGGAGCGTTTACTTCTGGACACCATGAGTACAAAGGCGAAGTTCGTTGTAGGCGCCGCTGCCGTAGCTATCTTGAATTCAGATGCTCTTGAATGCAGTCCACAAGCACCGCCGTACAGAAGGAGTGAGATCAGATGGAGCAGCACTTGACCGAGTTCCGCTGCGGCCATCTTTTAAGGCGGCAGCGATACCGCGGCGAGCGCCGAACGGTGTCAGGCGCTGCCATATCTGGGGCGGCCGACACGCCTCCGAGCTATTCTATCGCTGCCGTCCTTGAAGCGGTAGCGTACTCACAGTTACGGCATTTGCACTCATGCGACAGCTGTGACAGTTGAGGCGTTTTTAGTAGCAATGCCGGCCGACTAGTTATATGGCTTGTTTTCTCGTCCCCGAAATCAAATAGTTAGGCCATAACGTTACTCTGAGGTAAAGAGGTTGCAACTGGATAAGAAATCGGGGCAGCATCAAACCATATAAACGCGGTCCTATAGAGTGTTTTGACTGCCGACAGTCGAATATAGTACATGAGAGGTTGGTTCTACTTGTTGGTATGTTTGCTTCAACTACTGGCTCGCATGTTCTGCTTTTCACTGCTTACTCTGCTTTTCACTGCTTACTCCGTAGCGTGGATGCTTCCCTTAATCATAAAGCCTTCGATACCTTCCCTCATGTTCGTCAGTCTCTCTTGAGCTTACAGAAGAAAAAGACGACGTTTGAGTTATTACGTGTTGGAGGAGAATCGATAATGAAGTAGGTCGTGGCATCTCTATTTAGGAACAAGTGTGATGTGTTTAAGGAAAACCGCCCTAGAATCTCTACATTAGAGTGACTGAAATCAGACCTGCTCTACAAAAGCACCGTGTACCTCTCTGCCTGCTTCCATCGATTTATTTACATTTTAGCTATATGGAGTCATATAATCTTGAATAACGAATTGGATGCTATTGCACCCCGTTCGCAGTGATACGCTAAATCAATTTTCGTATAACCAGCCGTTACATTTTTCAATTTCGTACGCAATATTTCCATTATCTTTCGTAGCGAATGAATGAGACCCTGATCCCATCTAGAGGTGTGGAATCATTACCACCATTATCCTTACGTGACTTTTTTAAAGCTTAGCACATGTCGCTCGTCTAGGTTTTTCTTACTTACCTGATTTTCCAACAAAAATATTTGATACGTCAGCTTAGCTTGTCAGTGCGTTCTAGTGTAATGTTTCTCCAGCCTACTGTTGCTGCCAAAAATGCAACATTTCTTCAAATTAATATCACTCAATGTTGTATACTCTGGCTGCACTATTATTCCGATAACATTATCTATAGAAAAATGCACTTGTGATGTTCTACAGAATTTCATTCAGAATTCCATTTTTAGAGACTAACTAACTTGTCTGATATTCTCATATCGTGCAAACGTGTCTGAGCTCTCCATAAAAATGTGTGTCCACTACAAAATATTAAGATTATCTCTGGAAAGGTGCACTCGTGATGCTCTTTACAATTTCGTTCAGAGTTCCATTTTGAGGGAGTAACTAACTTCTTTGATATTTTCATGTCTTGCAACCGTTACTTGAGTTCTCCATAAAAATCTGGATATAACACAAAATTGTATATGTCATTTCACGTTATAAGATTATGCTGTGGGAGCGGCTTTCAGAAAACCTTTTAGATCAATACTTGGTGTTGTGATTTACCCAGTGATTTTGCGTACTTCTTTACTAACAGTAGGAATAATGACAGAAAGAAATATCCGGAATAAAGGCGGCAGCATGTAAAAAAATCAGTATTCCATCACAGCAGATAGACATGCCTCAGAGAAGCATCACGAGGTCGCCGTCAAAACTGCCCTCCAAATTTCGGACGACGAGGTGTGACGACATCACACAGTTTAAACTCTGCGGAAACGCTGGCAGTAGTGGAGTGACCATTAAATCCAGTGCAGAAAAACTGAGTAAAGTCTACACATCATCTCTTCCTGCCAAGGCCAAACATCGCTACTATCAGAAAGTTGTCTCAGAATTATTCTACACAGTTGAGGAATCGCCATTACCCATGAATGTAAATGCCAACGAGAAAATGGAACGACAGATATTAGGGAAAATGTACAGGCCCAAGTACAGGAAGCACAAAAACTCAGTGGAATTGCACTCCCCGAAGAAACGATTTTAGTTACTTTGCATGGATAAGAGTTCCTAAATTTTAAGAACATTTAGCACAAGTGGGCAACTTTAGATCATCCAAGAAAATCTTCCTCGTCCTAAAAGGGCCCCAAAAAAACCAAAAGGAAATCATGGATGTGTTTGTGATTACAAGCGGACTGCATGTGGGCTGAAGGTTCACGCCCAAACACCTGACGGAAAGGAACCTGAGTGTAAGAAACGGTCTAGAATGCCGACAGACAAGTAGTGATATGATGAAGGAGTTTTGGAAAATGGAACAGGGAGACTAAATTATTCTACGAGCTCTTTTAAGTGTCACATAAAATGATAACAATAAGAAAGCAAGCACTATTGGAGCCGGAGAACAGATTTGTCGGTGTTCCTGAGTGGTTGGTTCGTGTTCTTTTTAACCGCCAACTAGACAGGGCAGAGGAGTTGTCCGATCTGTAGGAATTTAAAGTTAGATTAATGGAGCGACGATGATGTGCAGAACGCGAACATAATGAGGCGGCCCCCCGAGCAAACACGCCCCTCTCTACCTGCTGCTCCAGCCAGCACACACACGCTTCACTGCTGGAAACGCACCAGAAACGTTACAACAATGCTCATTCTCTGCTGGTACCACGCGGCTCAAGATTCGTACAGTGCAAGAAAATGATTGTGGCGCTGTGTGTTCAGTGGTACTGCATCCTCTTAACCCCCCCCCCCTCCTCCCCCCTCACCCTTTCCTCCCCGATCGACCGTCCCTGCTCTTACCCTTTCAAACCACCCGAAAAACAAGGCGGAAGGTGAACATTGTTTGAAGATTCTGAAATACCGTAATAGACAATTTTAGCCTGGGCTCCCGTTCTAGTACAGCAGACAGTAAGCTCTACACCCTTCCCACAAGTAAATCTGTATGTCGTCTCAATAACAAACTCTACAGCACGTTTCTTTATATTTTTTATGTCTCGTTTCAGTCAGTAATAGCCATCTTCAGATCTAACAACTCGTTGCAGCTACTGCTGCGCACCGTCTATCGTAACCATGGTAGAGAAGTTCATATTAGTATGGTCTCGCTTTAATTACAGGCATCTGTTGCGTCATCATAGCTGCCACAAGGTTTCAGATCTGACGATGGCCTCTACTGGCTGAAACCAGACACTGAAAATAAAATAAAAATTGTGATGAAGACTGTTTAATCCGAACAATTGAAATATACATATGCCGTATTTTAGTATATTTTAATTTTTATCAAACCGTGTATTTTCCTTTCATTGTAATCACCTAGTCACTTAATGTTACTCATTTTAAGTCAAAGTCTAAAAAATGGAGGAACAGAGAAATAATCATCACTTGGAATAATCTTTTTATTTTTAGTGGTAGAATGATATTCTATCTTTCTCCGTATCACCATCTTCCGTTACACCTAAACTTTGCAAGGTAGTCTACAAAGGCAAAGTATATTCACGCCAACAATGTTTCATGCCTACTCAATCGCATTCAGTTACAAATGGAATGTAAGAATGCATCGGTGTGTCTCTGTACGTTCCCTCATCTCTCATTTTTAACTGCCGTGATCCCTACGCGGAACACACGTTGGAAGCAGCAATATTGATACACAGTATTCCTCGAGTACTAGCTCTCCAGGAGAACAGAATAGCGTTTCACCAGAACAACATTTTTTTCTTCCAAACGTTCCCAATTACGTTTTGTGAGTATCTCTGTTTATCTTCGTATATGCCTGACCAACTAGTTACAATCCGAGCACTACCACGTCTTCCGTCAGAATCCTGAATGCTGGACTATCACGCTGAAGTAGGTCGTACTTCAATCCTACTTCCTTAATCGGTGCACTACATGTTCTCAGATCCCCTCAAGATAGCCAAGTTTCCCGTTCTTCTCCACTACAACTGCTACAACTGGTTTGGCGAGCTCATTCCATTGCAGCACGTACATTTTCCTGTAGGACGTTATCTACACGTATATCTTGTCACCCGTCATTTTCGACTTATCGTACTCGAAAATGGAAGGTTTATACATGTACACAATCGACTCGGCAGCATACACCTAGCATTCTTTAATAAAAGAGTACATTGTTCCTTGTGGGGTGTATTGTGCTTTATTAAAATTGTGGTACTAGCTATTTTCGGCCGTGAGGCATTATCAAGCACGTTTGCTATATCATGTAGTACATATCGTTCACATCACATTCTTTTATGTCACATACATACAAGAACGTGACGAACACGATATGTAACAGATGACACAACAGATTTGCTTGACAAAGACTCACGCCCGAAATGAGTTAATAACACGATTTAAGTGACGCACATACGGCCTATAACGGATGATGTATTCTTTTATTAAACATTTAGAGGCTGTCGATCCCCACAGAACAAAATATTCGTTGCATTCTAGTAATAAATAACTTGACATAAGAAAAGAAAAGGAATTTATTCTTATTATTTACAGAAAATTGAAGTCAAAACAGTCTTTGCCCAGAAAATAGCAACTGATACGGCATTTTCTTGTGCCTTGAGCAACTCCTCCTCGTTGCAAAAGTCAGGGCAACATAAACACTGAGAGATGTTTTGTTGTTGGTACTTCACCACATTCACACGGTGTAGCCCTTTTCAAGTATCCTCATTCCATTAGGCTACGCTTAGTTTTGCTAACACCCGTTCGTAAACTGTCCAGTGACCTCCGTGTGGCCCAGTCCAAGTAGTGTGCGGCTGGTAAGCATTCTACTGGCTTTACCACGCTTTGGAGATGACTTATTACATGTGGCTTTCTTGGTTGATGTATTTGGTGCAGATTTTGACTGCCACAAGCTCTTCCTAGACTTTGACCTAAGTCTTGGTGGAGTACGTCCGTGCAGTGGGTGTAA
The DNA here is from genome assembly GCF_023897955.1 of Schistocerca gregaria. Taxonomy (NCBI): domain Eukaryota; kingdom Metazoa; phylum Arthropoda; class Insecta; order Orthoptera; family Acrididae; genus Schistocerca; species Schistocerca gregaria. The sequence goes on along the minus strand of NC_064921.1, from coordinate 795,288,530 downwards.
CTCACTTCCCCAGCAGGAGTAGCGCTTGCCATGCATTACAATTTATCAACAGGGGCAGGTCTCAGACATCCAGTAACCATCCTCGGAGTACCACTAAGGGCTAGGTCTACTTCTTTGTTGCGTGCGAATTTGTACCACAGTGGTCATATTCACCAGCTAAGAAACAGAGTGTCATAGCAGAAGCGCGGACTATCTGGCGTTCGACACCTCACTTGCTACCAACAGGTTTGCGAGTGATGTTGCTTCAGCCTGACACCTTGTGTTTGGTGCTAAGGCAATGTCGCCTGTGAGTGAGTGATATGTCTAAGGCAGCTCTAAGGTATTTGGGTAGCAACCAATGCTGCTGCTCAATGCGTTGCCAAATCACTTTCCGTCTTCCTGCTCCCTGTCTGTTTCGTTGGTGGAAAGGGCAGACCTGAGCTTGCTTCAGGTGGTTCTTGTTACAGTAATCAGGAAACTTTCCCTGAGTTCTTGTGAGCAACTGCTCTACTTTTTCAAAATCATCTGTCTGCACTGTCAAAGCAAGGTCGTCAACACATACGAAACATGAATTGTGTCTTGGCTGATCATTTGTGTAAATGATGAAGAGAATCGGTGACAATACACTCCCTTGGGATAAACTATTTCTTTGATCTCTCCAACGGCTGTGTCTCCCTTGGAATTCAACATAGAACGTTAGATTGTGCTGTAAGGCGACAATTCTTCTTGATGAAACCATAGTCTTGTATCAGAGTGTAGACCTCGAGAAGCATTATGAGGTTCAAATGGTTCAAATGCCTCTTGAGCACTATGGGACTTAACATCTGAGGTCATCAGTCCCCTACAACTTAGAACTACTTAAACCTAACGAACCTAAGGACATCACACACATCCATGCCCGAGGCAGGATTCGAACCTGCGACCGCAGCGGTCGCGCGGTTTCAGATTGAAGGTCCTAGAACCGCTTGGCCACACCTTTGATGACGTACCCCATAATTTCTTTGAGGTCTGGAACCGATGTGTTCAGGCATAAGTAAGCGACCAATCTTTGGTTACAGACGGCTGAAAAGGATTCTTGCAACGAAATACCACTGACATCCGTCGATCGTTCAGCTGCGAAGGCTCGCTCACTGCTGTGTCTTCTAGTTCCGGAATTCTTCACTCATCTATCTAATTTCAAACTCGTGCGCTATCGAACACCGTGGCCACAACAAGTTGTAATCTAGCCTCCTGCGCGACGCTCCGTCCATTGGAGACAACTTGAGAAGGCGGTAGTACTGCACTTAGCTGTGCCAGTATTTGTTGCCCTTGTGTTCTAGCACCTGCAGCCTTTTAGTGGCCATAAAACCGAGTGGCGCGCCACTCTACTGATAACTAAACACCTGCAGGCCGGTGGATCGTAAACACTGCTAACTCCCACGGCGCAATTTAGGTCGCCTCTGGTTCCGCCGTTTGAAGATCTATAAAACTTCAATTTATTCCCTTTTCATATGGTAAAGAGTCTTTCGGTGGTCAGCAAAGGAAGCGACAAATTAAGTGCACACCAGACATGGACGGATAAGATTCTCTTAAGCAAACAGCGTCTGTTGGTGTTAAGCTATTGGCTGGCATTTAATTTTATGAAATTCACTTCACGATTGAGGCGATTAACTTTGCTCTTGCACAATGTGTTTTCTTCTTCCGTTTCTCTATTTGCGTGCAGACGCCGATAGAAATCAGAAATATTTTGCTCAAACTTCGGATCTATTAGATATGAGAAACATGTAAAAAAATATCTGGGCCAGCACATTTAGACCAGTAGATACCGTAAACGATTTTTTAGGAAGAATGTTTGTTCTTCTTCTAGTTAAAATAAGATGAAAAAGTTCGGCCGGCCGCTGTGGTGTCGCAGTTCTAGGCGCTCAGTCCGGAACCGCGCGACTGCTACGGTGGCAGGTTCGAATCATGCCTCGGGCATGGATGTGTGTGATGTCCTTAGGTTAGTTAGGTTTAAGTAGTTCTAAGTTCTGGGCGACTGATAACCTCAGAAGTTAAGTCCCATAGTGCTCAGAGCCATTTGAACCATTTTTTTGAAAAAAATCCTGTGTAAGACTAATGGAACTGCTGTCTTATAACGAGTTTGTTTACGTGGCCATCCTCCGCAGCAAGTACAGAAATATATGTTTTGTAAATAAAAAACGCTGTCTCTTGCTGTACTGTATTTTATTCAGCCAGGCACGTTTCGCCTTTTTTCACTTTAAAGCATCATCAATGGGATCTGTAACGATACAATTATGACACACTTTTGTTTCGATACGTATTATTCGTAGATTATAAAACACCTCACTTCTCGCTTTTTGTGCAAATAAGTGATTACTTACAGTTCTTTGCATTTTTAGTTGGCATCTGCGTTTCCTCTCTTCTCGTCACATGCTGGATGTCGCACTACCGCTGTATTTGCGAAACATAAGCATATTTAGAATTCAAATATTGCTGTTTTATATCTCTCTCAATTACTGGCTCCACCTCGCCTGTGGTCGCCCAACGTGTCGTTTTCCTTTAGGTTTATATATAGGAATACTCGCCGTGGAGACGGTCTTGGGTAATCCGCTATAAATACCAGAAGCATCGCTTCTGATAGTTGCTTTCTTCGTCGGTCATTAAGTTTCCTATGGATATTACTACGAAATTTGGCTTTGGTTTATCGTAAAAATATCATTTCCGATATTTGTGTTCTTCTCTTACTTTGTTGCATTCATGTCCTTGTTCACTCCCGCAAAACTGAGTACGATTACATACATCGTAATGCTGTGCATCCGAATTGTTTGCCTCATATGTTTCCAAAGTGCTAGTCGATTCATTCATTTAATTTCTTATATTACTAGATATTACCTTTTACGTCAGCGACGGACCTGTGAACAGATGCATTGCACCGTGGATACCCAAATGAACTTTCGTGCTATTTCGACGTTAACCATAGTTCTAGTCCTTTGTAAATATTGTCCTTGCATTTCCATTGCGTTCTTATTATGTTATTGACACCTGTTCGCTTGCAGACTATATTGTCGTAATATCATTGTTAAATACAACCCTCGGTTCATCACTTCATACTTCTGTAGAATCAGGTTTGTGTTCACGTCAAACAACAGTAGGGACTGACCGCAGTCTTTTCTTAGTCCTTGACAGGGTACTAAGGAATTTCCCATCTTAATGTCGAAAACAACGTTTAAATTATATGCTATTTAATGATATTTTTGTATACCACACTATTTGGTTCAGGTTTGCAACGTAGTTAGTTTTTCGCAGTATAAAGATTTCGTATGGACTGATACTTTATATTTTTTGTGTTTCTCTAATAACTGTCGCATTTCAAACATTGGATCTGTGCACTGCGTTGCTTTCCCCCAACGTTTGTTGAACAAAATGTGAAATTTCATGTAGGAAGTCTTTCCACGTGTAAAGGCCAAGGGAAGTAACATACAGTAAAGAAGTAAAGATGGCTATATGAAGATCAACAGGTGGTTGGCGCCGATACCCAAATTTCTCAGATTCTCCGTGACTATTCACTTCCGGCCGGGATGACGATAGCAGATGAAGCTCGAATCGTCCGCGACAGGCAGACGCAGCCGTACAATGGGGCTGCTCGTTACCCCAATTTACGCCCTAAGTGGGTGCGGAGCGAATGTGCCGGGATTCGTCCACCCTCCTCCAGCAGCGGCAGGGTCGCGGCCCCGGCACTCGGGACTGTATTATTCTCCAGTTTAGACTCTGGAGCCCGCGCGCCATTGGAGCGGACGCGCTCCTAATACCGTGATGGATGACGCTCCTCCCTTTTGATACTTACTGCTCGCGGCTTCCTCCTTTCTTACCTTTTTTTCCCCTCCTTCGCTTCCTTTTTCTCGCGTTTCGTTCCGTTTTCACTGACCCTCTTGATCTCCGCCTCGGCTCACCGGCCCTCCGCCGCTATTGTACGGTCGGAAAACATTTTCTCACAGCTGTTCGGCGAAGCGGCGGGGCCATTGGTGGCGACAGAGTTGGTTTTACGGTGGGCTCTACCCCGCGATCGCTGAAACGACAGGATGCGGGCCTGCCGGCTTGATTTTATTTACGGCGGCAAGTTTATAATGCGACCCTGTCCGTTTTTTACCTGAGGCAAATATTGCTTTCCACACGTTTCATAAGTCAGCCTTACGGCGCTCCAGTGAGTCTTTCGTATGCTACTTGTCAGTACTGCTGCACCCTAGAAGACGCGCTTGGGAGTAGTGCCAACTTTACGTAATTGTTTCTACATATAAAGAAGATACAGAACGTTACTTCATGCTATGAAGCGTATTTCATAGCATGAAATAACTTTCTATATCTTTGTTAATAGAAGGTTCAACAGCGATGTCTTCACCGCATTCAAAATATGTATCTAACATTTCTTACGCTGTAACAGATAATTTATGTTGTAAAACTGGATTTCAGGATAGTTGTATGTTACAGCTCAGACCGGCAGTTGCAGTATGATTGTCGTTCTGTTCAATAAAGCACGCAAAAGAATTATTCATATGGTGCAAATGGCTCTAAGCACTATGAGACTTAACATCTGAGACCATCAGTCTCCTAGACTTAGAACTACTTAAACCTACGGATATCACACACATCCATCCCCGAAGCAGGATTCGAACCCGCGACCATAGCAGCAGCGCGGTTCCGGACTGTAGCGCCTAGAACCGCTCGGTCACAACGGCAGGGTAAATAATTATTATCTATTTTTTTAAAAATATATAACAAGAAATGGAATTTGTTGATGGTAGCTGCTTCGCATCGGTAGGAAATGCACGAAACTAATTCCGCGTTTAAGTGGTTAACGTTTATTAAAAATAAGTGGAAGAAGCGGGAAAATATCTCAACACGAGAAAAAGACAACAATGAAACTGAAAAGCGATTAATTGTTATTAATGTTACATTTTGTAATATTCTAGTGTTGCTGATAGTTTTATACTGTATGCATTCAGATTGTTACAATCAATAGCAGCGGAAGGAAATAATAAATCGAAAACCCCTAACGGAGTGGTTTAAAATGGAACGAGCACATAAAATTAATGTCGAGTAAGGCAGATACCAGACTGATTCATTGGAAGAATACTCAGGAAATGTGGTCCATCAACATAGGAAGAAGCTTTCAAAATACCTGTTGGACCAATTTCAGAATACTGCTCGTCAGTCTGAGATCAGCACCAGATGGGAGTGGTAGAGAAAATGGAGAAAATCCAAAGAAGTGCAGAGCGTTTCGTTACAGGTTCATATTGTAAGCGCGAAATCGTCACAGGTATGCACAGTCCACTCCACGCAGCAAGAGAGGCGTCCTGCATCACGGCGTGGTTTGTTGTAGTTCCGAGGTAGTACGTGCCTGAAAGAGTCAACAAATATATTGCTTCCTCCCATGTGTACTTCAGGAAACGTCCATAAGATAAAATTAGACAGATCATTTTGTATCACGCCTGAAAGGCGGCGCATGGGTCTGTTTCTGTAAACGGAATGGGTAGGTCGAATGTAGGAAGTGAGCAAGAGCAGATGAGGTAAGATTCTCGGTACAGCTTTTTATGTGAAAGTACATTTAATTATCAGTCAATGACATGCGTACCTTAACAACTGAAGAGCCCGTAGGTGCCAAACCGTATTCCCGTCGTAAGTAGTACATAGCCTCAATAGCAAGCTGACGTTGAAGCTGTCTGCTCTTGATGAAATGGGCAGAATCTGGAGCGAAGCTCGTAGAGCTCTTCCGCTCCGGCTAGAGTGCGCTGTCGTCGGTGTCTGTCGTAATGCCAACCTAGCAGAGCGCACCAACGTTGAGGCATCGTAGCTATCGGAACCACAGATCCGAGCCACAAGGAGGCTTACCGGCAGTCAAACTTCCCGCGAACTATTCGCGACTGGAGCAGGGAAACGGGGAAGTGATAGCGCTGTACAAAATACTCTCTCCCACACACCGCGAAATGGTTTGCAGAATACAGATGTAGACGTAGAAGAAGGACGTCACGAAAATAGTGGCTGTTTTAGGATAATGAAATCCTTTCGAGGAAATCTGCTGTTTCTACAAGTGTGCGGCATTAGCAAACTACTTATAAATGGTCTTACAGATTACTTTCAGGCTGATGGAATACTGACATGGTATTCTTAAACGTTGTGACCCTTCAAGGCTTATGTTTTAGTCACGTGGGTGACCTGATAAGAGAGGAAACGCGGGAGGTTCTTCCCTAAATCGGCGAGCAACGGCAGGTGTGAAAAACAGTGACTAAATGACCTAAATTACTGCTCAAAGGCCCTCAAAAGCATACCCTGGAACCCCAATTTATGAGAACAAAATGGTGTCCCCAGTAAGAGACCCTGTCCTTTACAGTTGAGGGACCAATCCTCACAAGAAGTAGAGCCCTAGTCATTGCACAGCACCCTATTACACTAGATACAGTGTTCTAAGTAGAAATCTGATATTGTTGTCGTCAAACTATCGTGTATATCGAGAGAACCGATATTCAGAGAAGACTATGGCAAAAATTCTGCTGTGAGCACGTAGCTTGCTGATCGCGAGAATAAGATAAGAGAGAGTAGAGGCTCAATACGCCAACTGAATACGATAGGCAATCGCTCATAGTGGTACGGTGAACCCGCTGCCACGCGCTGTACAGTAGTTCGCGGAATGAACGTGTGGGTGGTGTGGGAGTGAGAACGTAATGGCGAATCCGCACGGCCGGCCTTATCTCGTGACGTGCGAGGGAGCGGTCGGCAGAGCTGTCGGGGTGATGAGGCGTGGGCGTGATTTCACAGCTCGCGCCCGATTCCCCGGCACGGCGGCCCTTGACCGCCAACCCCGCGTTTCTTGCGGCTGGGGTCCTTTTCGATCAGCCGCGTGAATTGTCCCCAGGCGAGCTGCGTCCTCCCGTCTCCGCGTCGTCTCTTGTGCGGCCGGACGGCTGTGGGAGCAACAGCTTCATCTGACGCCGGTGCTTAATTAGCGTTCCGGTGATTGCTTTCACGGCCGTGTCGGCAACTTCCGGTGTCGGTAGGGTAGGCAGGGGGAGGGGACGAGGCGGAGGGGAAACTCTCTCCTGCGGCTAGAACAACGTCGTCTCTGTCCTCGGTGTAAGGCCGGTATCACACTATCGGACTTTCCTTGACAATGAAATTTGATCAAATATTCATCATATTTTCTTTGACAAAGGTATTTGACAAAGCGCAAATAGGGGTATTACACTGTCATCACAGATTTTCTCTGACAAAGATCTTTGACTCCGTAGTTCCTCCAGAATGACCGGCGAAGACTTGTTACTGCATTGTATTTACATTTAGAAGAGAAACAGAAAAAAAGAAAAAGAAAATGTACGTGAGTGAAGACGTGACTTTCACGGCGAGATGCTAAAAGCATCCAACAAAATCTGTTACAGTAGCTGCAAGTGGAGAAAGTAAAGTTGTACGAAAATTACTCGCGAATGGTTATGCGCACAAGAAAGTAATTCCTCACATTACGAAGCAAAACACTTACCTAAGAAACGCTACATCCGCGATTTCTTGCAACAGGAGAAAGCTACTTTAATTGATGTCATAGCACTCGATTACCGCAGTGCATGTTGACGAAAATAATACCAGACACGTGATGCTTATAAAGCACAGGAGGAGGAATATCTCAAGGCGAATAACTGTTTAGTATTAAGAAATATTTTTATTTATACAAAAGTTGTAGATTTCCTCCATGATATCATCGAGAGTACATCCTGGTCGTACTTCACGGTTAATGGTCTCCGTTTTTTTTTTTTTTTTTTGATCACTCTTCTTCTTCTGTCTTTGTATTCGGGGTGGCGCAAGTTATACAGTGCTTCATCCGCCTCGTACATTTCAATTTCGTTGTAGATGCGACGCATCATGTAAATTTCGAAGCCATGTTAACAGACATTAAATGTTAGACAGCTTCAACGATGCTAGCTCCCCGAGCGGTTACATTTTTCCACCCACTAAACAAGATACGAAAGCTTTCTTTGAGTAAATCTAAGGCGAGACGCTAGATTTGGTCAAAGAAAATTTGACCAACGCCTAGCTTTGACAAAGTTCCTTATTACACGATCACACTAGAGCACTTGCCCGCGAAAGGCAAAGGTCTCGAGTTCGAGTCTCGGTCGGCACACAGTTTTAATCTGCCAGGAAGTTTCACAATCAAATTTTATTTAAAAAAGAAGCTATATCAAAGAAAATTTGTTTGTCTAATGTCGCCCTAAGGGACAGCGTAGCATTCTGAAGGAAGTTTTAGGTTCAATGTTCAGTCGACGACTAGGTCATTAGGGACGCAGCACAAGATAGGATGGTGCGAAGACAGGAGAGTAATTCGGCTGCCCCGTTACTAATAAACTATTCCAGCATTCGTCGTAAACGATTTACGAAAACCACGCAACAAATAAATCTGGATGGTGTGACGTGGATTTCAACCACCGTCCACATCCACACGGATACTCTACTAATTACATATAAGTGTCTGGCAGAGTGTCTCGCCACGGCACCACGTGGCTCCTTCCTAACTTTCTGTATTAATGAATATCAGCCAACGTCACCGGAAGCTCAGCTTCCATCAGATGTAATTGCTCGCTATGGGAAGGGGAGTCAGACAAAGACGGTGTTTATCTTCAACACTGATCAATAGTTATACTGAGGAACTGACAACATTAGATGAAGCAGGGGAAGAAAGGACAGACAGAATTAAATATACAACGGTGTCTGAATCAGAGTACGAAGTACAATTCATAACGGAGTGCTTCGTAGAAGTGGAAAAGGAAATGCAATGAGGATACATCTCAGAAAGGCTGAAGTTGTAAGAATCATTAAACACGAATGTTTAAAAAATACCATTGGAAGGAAAGATGTTGGAAGAATATTTATAAATTATGGTCACAAATGAGGAAAAAAGTTTTTTTTCGTTAAGCTAAGACGTGGAACATTTGCAGGTGGAAGTGGTTTTGAAAAGGTGAACGGATTGTTCACAGCGAAAATAATCCTTTAGGTGTAAGGAAAAGCATCACCAAGCGTTTGGTTTGCAAATTAGTCTTTTATTACAGCTAATCAGACAAAAAACATAAGGGAAAATATGTGAATACTTCCGAAAAATGCTTGTGGACAAAAATGCTCTCATGAAATGCGCTATTGGAATGAGGATTGTGGTAATACTTTTAAGAACTGGAGAGGAAAGAAAGCAGAAATTACAAAAGTGACGAAAACATTATGACTGCGACCTCGTACATCGTGAATAAACTGAATGCAACGTAGAGTCGTTGAAGGAAAAATTGCAGGCAAGAGACAGAAAGACAATAAAACCCATAGAATGCTAAATGAGTTTAAAAATAGGTGAAATTAACAGGTCATTAAGGAACAGGCGCAGGAGAGAGCAAAGTGAAGAACATCCTGTCGACTTCTGTCCTAAGGCAGGCACACCAAAATTCTTATTTTGTGGGGCAGTATTTAACTGCGTAAGAGAACTTTCGATGTCACTGATCTCTCCTCCTGTGACTTTCAAACAATACTACCAGAGGTTCTACCGCAGTGTGTCTGGGAAGAGGGCAGTGGAGTCGGTAGAGGAACGTGGCTTGCACTGCCCGAGGCACACCAATTGCATTAAATTCAGTCGTGTGAAATGAACAGATATTGGAGATCAAATCAAGATACACAATGAAAGCCAGTCGGTAATGCTGATCCTGCAGTGTAAAAAACATGTCGTCATTAGCAGACTGAAATTTCAATCATTCTAGGTGCGTTTTGAAAGTATACCTTGAAAATAGTGCTTATGCACATCCTTGTCGGTCTCATTTACGAATGGGGACTTCGACTGGTGTCAATCTTCTATCAGCATCTTCTGTCGTATTTTTGTAAAATTTCTAAACTGATATTCGCTGTCTGTGGCAATTCTTACTACTTTCTTCAGAACATCGGCCATTTTTACACTCTTTCCTTATCAAAAGCTTTGTCTACGAACGACATTTTCTTCAGAACGTTCTTTAAGAATACACTCTATCCGACGCGAAACGCACTCGATTGTAAATATCTAGTCAGATATTAGTTTCTGCTTGCATGTTTCGCAACTGCATCGGAAATTTAAACAGCGTACCGTTAGAAACGTAGACAGAACACCTGTTAGACTCGCGAGATTCCTTTCTTCCCTCCTGTTACGGACACGTGATAAACGGAACATCATTCACGCCGCGTGAGCGGATCACGTAGGCTCGGAGGCATGAAAATGAAATTAAGAGATAATTAATAAGATTTATGCGCAATGGGGGCGTGCATTATTCAGGGCCGGCCAGTCCGTTTAGCGGCGGCTAATGCCCGTTAACTTGCCGGCTAACAAGGCTGCGTGGCGCGGCGTCTATCAGATGATGGGATCGTAATGGGCCCGCCAGGGCCGTGGCCCGCTAACTTGCAACCTCACCCAACCTCCGCCCTGATCCTGCTGTTGCTGCCTCCCCCACTGCGGTCTCATACATTTCGCTTTCAGCCCTCTCTAACAGTCTCAATTTCCTGCTTCAAAAAATCACGCCTACAGCCTCAACTTTGATACTTGGCAGGCAGCACAGCCGTCTGCTGCAAACAAAAATCATCACGTCTATATGGTCTGGTAGGGCAGTCTTCAGACTTGCGCTCACTATCTAAGGTCGGTGCATTAGAATCTTGTCACGAAATTTCAATCAGTTACTTTCTCTTCTGAATGTCGAAGGAATTTTCCACTTACACATGGAATAATGATACATCACGGTAAAATAAAAGGCAAGAGAACCGTGCACCAATGTCATCTTATGTGTTTTTTCTCGCACTGTTCTAGAGTGCAACGCTCTCCTCTATCCATCTCTGTCTCTCTCTTTCCTTCCTTCCTTGTCTCCTTGGTTCGGGAAATTTATTTACACTGAAGCACCAAAGAGACTGGTACAGGCATGCGTATTCAAATACAGAGATATATAAACAGGCAGAATACGGCGCTACGGTCGGCAACGCCTATATAAGACAACAAGTGTCTGGTGCAGTTGTTAGATCGGTTACTGCTACTACAATGACAAGTTATCAAGATATAAGTAAGTGTGAACGTGGTTTTATAGTCGGCGCACGAGCGATGGGACACAGCATCTCCGAGGTAGCAATGAAGTGGGGATTTTCCCGTACGACCATTTCACGAGTGTACCGTGAATATCACGAATCCGGTGAAACAACAGATCTCGGACATCGCTGCGGCCAAAAAAGATCCTGCAAGAACGTGACCGGCGACAAGTGAAGAGACTGTCACACAACCGTTTTCTCAGGTTATAAGTTGCACCTTCTGGAATGTGTATTGCTGTGTCATATGGTATAGGGAGCTATTACAGCATGCTGCAGACTAACACTTGGCGTAGCCAGACAAACGTCTCAGACTTCTTCAGTTGGTAAAACTACCATCGCTGATGAATGTCCAGTCTGTCTTAGAATCGCGATGAACTGTCATCACGTAACCGATTAAAATATGTTTAAGTGGGCCTGTGCCAAGCAACAGACGACGCCGTTGGTAAACAATTTTTTCCTGGACAACATTAACGACGGCCACCGTCTGTTGCTTGAGAAAGGCCCGCTGGAGCGTACTTTCATCGGTTAAGTGATGATAGTTCATCCTGATTCTAACACAGACTGACATTCGTCACTGATGAGGTTTTTACCATTTGAAGAAGGCTGACAATTTGCCTGACTACGCCAGCTGTTACTCTGCGGCGTTCTGTATAGCTACTCTTCAACGACATCTACTCCATCCGGCTGAGAGGACGAGGAGGTTTTGGTTTTGACTTAGGTGGGTATAGACTGGAAACGGGTTACCGTCATGAAAACTCTTATGAAGCGTGTCACTGTAAGCTCGTAACTCTTGAACACGCTGCAGCCTGAAACATTCTAAATTTTAAGGTAATCCATCGTGCAGCTTGTGAATGCTTGCATTGCATTTCGTGTCGGCTACTTTGAACATTGTTTGTAACATGGAATTAATTAATACTGTATGACAGTGGTTCCCAACAGGTGGTCCCGGACCCCCAGGGGTCCGCGAGCTATGCCAGAGGAGTCCGCAAGATGCTATTAGAATAAAAAATATATTAAATATATTTCGTATGATAAAAGATTTTTTGTTTTGGCCGGTTTTTGCATGAGCAGAGCTTTAGCAAACGCTACCTTCTGCGTCTAGCGTCTTCCTAGAGCCAACTGACACTAGCACACCTTGTATGAAGTTAAGTGTTTTCTTATTTTTTACACAAGTCTATTCAATGCAATCTCAAGTGTAGTACACTTGAAAGACCAATACACTCAGTTTTAATTCTTTCCTGTTATTTTCAGTTCATACTCAATTTTTATTTTTTAAGGATTTCGCCATACTAAACACCCAGATTTGAAGACAAAGATTTTGAGCAATAATCAAAAATTTAACAATAACAATGATCGCTCAATTGAAAAAGTTTTATGCTCAATATCTTTCCAATAATGAATATGTCAATGTTTTTTTCTATGTACCAAAAATAGAACATGTATAAAAAGACTCTTAATTTGGCTTTTTAGGTACTTGATACTGTGATATGACACTGTACCAATCATGCTCGATGAGGGAGTCCTCGAGAAAATTTTGTTGGGAAACCGTGCTGTATGATATAACAGTCCTAATTCTCTCATTGCAGAATCCGTGTATTTTCCTGCACATATGTTTATACGAAGAATTTTGTTCTTCCTTTTCTGCCCAGAACTGATTGCTCGAAGCTGCTGCACCTGTTAAATATCCAGCCTAGTAAAGTCTATAACGTACCGGGCTGGACAGAGCGCTCGTCTTGGATTCTGCTAATGTGGTCTTGTGTCTCGTGTGTGTTTGATGTAACTGCCATCTTGGCTTTGGCGGCAGCCAGCCGGTGTGGCCGAGCGGTTCTAGGCGCTTCAGTCTGGAACTGCGCGACCGCTACGGTCGCAGGTTCGGATGTTGCCTCGGGCGTGGATGTGTATGATGTCCTTAGGTTAGTTAGGTTTAAGTAGTTCTAAGTTGTAGGGGACTGATGACCTCAGCATTTAAGGCCCATAGTGCTCAGAGCCAATTTTGGACCTTGGCGGCACGGCGCGTATCTCGGCGACTGGCAGCAGGTGGGCTGAGCGGGTTGTCGGTGCTTTTGTTTCAGGCGAGAAGCCGTTCAAGTGCGAGTTCGAAGGCTGCGACCGGCGCTTCGCCAACAGCTCGGACCGCAAGAAGCACTCGCACGTGCACACGTCGGACAAGCCGTACAACTGCCGCGTGGCGGGCTGCGACAAGAGCTACACGCACCCGTCGTCGCTGCGCAAGCACATGAAGGTGCACGGCTGCAAGAGCCCGCCGCCGGGGCACCCCGCCTACGACAGCGACGACGACGCCGCCGCCGACGGCGACGACTCCAACTCGTCCGGCTCGGCCGCGTCCGCGGGGGCGGGCCCGCCCTCGCCCGACCACCCCCAGCCGCCGCCGCCGCAGCCGCCCCAGCAGCAGCACGTAAGTCGTCGTACCCTGCGTGTACCATGCGAGCCGCCGGTGTGGGCTAGGCGCGGGTATCTCTGCAGCGCAATGGGGCGAAGTGGAGCCACCTGTACGAGTTATTGTTGTCATTCTGAAGACTGCTTTGATGCAACTCCACACCCTAGCCTAAGCTGTACAAGCCTCTTCATCTCCGAGTAATTGCTGCAACCTAAATACATTTGAATCTGCTTACTGTAGTGAGACCACAACCAACATGATCTTGCTGTGTTGGTACTGCGAGGTCATGAAGCTGCAATGTATGGCCAACCCTCTGTTTATTTTAGAGAAAGCTTTTGACAATGTTGACTGGAATACGCTCTTTGATATTCCGAAGGTAGCATGGTTAAAAACACGGAGCCGAAAGCTATATACGGCTTGTAGAGAAACTAGACTTCAGTTGGAAAATCGAAGGGCATGAAAGGGAATCAGTTGTTGAGAAGGGAGTGAGACAGGTTTGTAGCCTCTCCCCAATGTTGTTCATCGGTACACCGATAGAGAAAATGAAAAGAAAAAACAAAAAAAAACAAAAAACGTTGCTATAGGAATTAAAACAAAAATTCGAGGTTTGTCGATGACATTGTAATTCTGTCAGACAGCAAGGATTTGAGGACTTGGACGAGTATTTAAGCAGAATGCACAGCGTCTTGCAAGACAAAAGATGAACACCAACAAAGCAAAACAAGGGTACAGGAATGTAGTCCAATTAATAAAGGTGATTCTGGGGCAACTATAATGGGAAACGAGACTGTAAAATTAGTAGATAAATTTTGCTATTTGGCCTGCCAAATTAGTGGTTATGGCCGAAGTAGGGAGGATATAAAATGTTGAATCCATTTGTAGATGACCATGACTAGAAAATCACTGCTGTCTTCAAACCAACCTTCAATTTGAAGACAGTTTTCTTTTGATTTTAGTACGAATTATACACTATATAATACATTGGAGTTCGTAAAACACTTAAGTTACTGGAAAATTCATTTGTAATGGGGCATAACTTAACACAGGTACACTGGACAATCAGTCCGGTTTTTCTGTAGCTAATTTGGCCGTATCTTATAGTAAAGACTGCCTGAGATATGTTTGTCGCTTCTTCTGGTGGTTCTTGTGCTTCCTCTTCATTCGAGTACTTCAAGGAGAAAACCTGTTTTTGACCATTGTGTCGAGGGAGCAGAATAGATGTTGCTGTTACATGAGTTATCTAGTTTCCAGACTTCAATGTGCAAGGATGAAGTTTATATTCAGTACCTTCCAGCTGCTGTGGCGTTTTGTAAGTTTGCTGTTCTGGTGTACCTGTTTATCTTATGTGGTGTGAGCCACATTATTTTTAACTGATCCTATAGACTTAACAACAAAGACAAGTACACCCCCATCAATAGAACCTTGAGTTCCAGCTATCAGCTGACTACAGGAGTATGTAACTATCACTACAGATGTGCGCTCTCCATATACGTGTAATAGACTGAGGTGACAGAAGTCATGGTGTACCTCCTACCATCGTGTCAGACCACCTTTTGCTCGGCGCAGTGCAGCAGATCACTGTGGTATGAACTCGACAAGTTATTGCAAGTCACCTGCAGAAATATTGAGCCATGCCGTCTCTATAGTCGTCCATAACTGCGGAAGTGTTGCCAGTGCGAGATTTTGTGCATGACCTCTCGATTATATACCATGAATGTTCGATAGGATTCATTTCGAGCTACCTGCGTGGCCAAATCATTCGCTCTAACTGACCAAAATATTCTGCAAACCAACCGCGATCAGTTGTTGCCTGGTGACATGGTACATTGTCATCCATAAAAGTTGCAGCGTTGTTTCTGAACATGAAGTCCACAAGTGGCTGCAAATCGTCTCCAAGAAGCCGAACACAGCCGGTTACAGTATGCTCTTTATGTTTTTAGAAGTCCTTTCTATCCTTTGGCCGTCCTCCCCATCGTACTTTGCCGAGACTGCGTGTAGGTCGCACCATGCCTGTCCACGAGTTCCTTTTGCGTCGAGAGGATTCCCCTCAATGGAGCTGCGGCCCATATTCTCGCGGAATGAGCTCTGCTGCATGATCTGAGACGAGCAGTCAACCTGTTTACCTAACTACCTCACATACTTTCGGACGACAGGTTAGAAGTGTCCTGAGCGAAAGCAGATTTTATCAACAACAACAAAATGTAAAAAAAAAAATGTAATTGTTCTCTCCGTTCTGTGTCAGGGTTAGTTTTGGAGGTTTCCACTTACTGGGGAACGTGCCCGTAGTGGCCTCGTGCTACTTGCTCCCTCTGGACGTACGTTTTGAAATTTGTATATATGTATTTTCTTTGTTTAGCTGTCTAATCTAATTGACTCTCTAATCCCAACAGACCGCATTTTCTCACCCCATAGTATTTCTCGCCCCATTTTCGTTGTACAGAGTATGGTGGCCATCTTTGCTTTTTCCTTCAGAGACCTACTACAGTTTCTAGGTATGCGGATTTTATCCCACTTATAACTATCTGACTAAAGCTACTGTCAGGAACATTCAATAACAATGACATGGTTACAGACCCTGCATCATTTGTCTGTGAATCGAGGGACTGATATCGAAGTAGTTTAATACCTTTAAACCCATAATCATCATCTTCACCATTTGATGTTGTTAGTCTGATCTCGTAGACGCAACGTGGTCGTGTTTATACTACTTCGTAGTTAAAAAGTCTTTTAAATTTTTTTGTGGTAAAATCTTCTAAAAAACTGTAGAGTCCGCTTGTAGCTGCCAAGACTCACGTGTTGAAAGATCGAGTTTCATCTTATTTTGCGATAATGAATCGCCTCTTAAGGTTAATTTCACTGGATTGCATACGCTAAAAAACCAGTACGATCTCCCAACGCTCTATAAGGCACATATCTTGACAGTGGATGTTGAAATATGGATCAACAATCTTAGATAATTACGAGTGGAACTAATTTGGGCCAGTGGTGAATTCCTGATGCTACTTAGAAAAGCAGTTATGTCGGCTGCAATGAGGAAATGATGACATCGCGTGCAGACGCAGCCGTTAGTAAGTCATAAAGAAAACTGACTTAGTATCATGAGGAATTCAACACCGGTCGAAATTAGTATATCCCTTTGTGATAACCCGTAATTATCTAAGGTTACTGATGGTTCTTTCAATATTCATCGCATTTGATGTTGCTAGAATATGTGCCTTGTAGAACCTTGGGAGATCCCATCACTTTAGCACAATAATGTATTCCAGGCAACTGAACGTGAAAATCTCACCGGTTGAATCTTGATCTCACAATAACTGACGATCGGCAGGTACAAGCGGACTCTATTTTTTTTTTTTTTTTGGAATATTTCACCAAAAAATTTTGAAAAACTATGGATAAATTAAGCTGTGGTTGCCCAGAGAAAATGCTTATGTTCATAGTATTTCAGAGTCCACTTAGGGGTAGTGACAGGAGCGGTTTCTCTTTTTGTTTTGGCAGGCCGGCGCGACCAACCTGTCCGAGTGGTACGTGTGCCAGAGCATGCCGACGCCGCCCAGCAACGACCACTCGCCGGTCAGCCAGCTGAGCCACCACCTGGGCCACCACCCCATGATGCACCACCACCACCACCACCACCACGGCGCCGCCACCGCCTACTGACGACCACCCCTCGGCCCGCTGGAAGCGTCTGCGCAGCGCCTCGACCTGGCGCTGCACTCGCCGTGACCGCCGGCCCTGCCACCAGCACGCCGCAGGACGCCCACGCCCGAGGCACCAACCACAGGCTCCGCAGACCGGACGTGGACGCACCAGCTGTTACAACCCAGTTCTGTACTCCCAGATTGACTCCTAAGGACTGATACCCTCAGATCTCTTGGTGTTCCGTTTCCTCTTACCCAGATCGACACTAGGGGACTGATGGCCGTACATCCAGTTCCCCAAGATCAAGGGCTGAGGCCCTCAGCTCCTCCAGTTTCCAGTGTATGCTTTCGGAAATCGAACTGTGCCTTCCACTGTAACATCTCTCAGTGCTCTTGATCAGGATGTAACACCACTGCGATCCATTTGGTTCCCTGTGAATAGCGAGAATCAAATACTGCGTTGGACAGAGAATACAGTGTTTTAAAGTAAGGAAACTATCTATGAGGACCACGCATTTCGATATCGTGCTCCAAGAGCGTTCATTACATCGTCAGATATTATGACATTGAGTCTAGAAAGAGGAGCTGGAATTTTGTTTTCCACTGTGGCTAACAATGATCATCTTCAAATAACATTACTGTTATCTGCTTTTTCATATGAGGAACATCTCAGCAGCATGATAGTTTGATCCAGATTCTGGAAGGAAAAAAACTATTACCTGCAAGAATGAAAATTTAAGTAAAACAATTCTGTGTATTTATCGATATCTTCACTCACTAGCATCACTTGACATGTTCCTTGGAGCTTATTAGTTCCCTGAAATAAGATGGACTAGTGCCTTCCACAGTGGATAACACGACTCCCTTCGTTCCTATCACTTAGTAATGCTACTGTGATCACGTTTTGCTTTGTGTAAACAGAGTGATTGGAAGATCACACTGGACTGAGGATATAGAATGGAATAGGGAGCAATTAAATGCAAAGATTACTGCAGCTGGTGGACATCACTTAATACCTTTAGTCTGTGACAAGATCAGTCGTTCAACAAAATTACATCGTTCTTCTCTTCGAAGATAAAAACATTATTCCTTCCTGTTTCTTTCATCTTCTCACTGATAAGGAGCAACCTGCCGCTATTATCCTACAAGCCCTCCACTCTGGCTGTTTGCGACTAGAATATCCGTGTGGCTTCTCACGGCTGGGATCGTGCCGGAACACAAGATGGACGGCGTGTAACGAGTGCTGTGTTGTGCTGTGGTGAGGTGCGGTGGGGGACAAAAGAAACTTTTGCAACGCGCCGACGGAGACCGAGACTCTTATTTTCAACGTACTGTATATTGTTTGTGCCTTCTACCATTAAGATGTAAACATTACCAAAGATATTTGTCCTACTGTACGTTCAGTGCATCCATACTTTAAGAATACGCCGCGAGTTGGAGAATTCGGTCGGATGACTGCCGTCCGTCGACAGTGTCAACGTAATAAATAAACTTTCCTTCGGAGCCATGTGCTTGCTGTGGTCCCGATGCGACCGCCTCGAAAATTTGTCTGCTAATTTTGACGGCTGTGCTACGCTTACAGATGTTGTATACAAAATTTTGCAAACACATTGATGTAGTCTGCCTAAGTATTGTACCAGAAATATTAAGTCTTAAATTTAATCTGTTGTAAATATGTATCATAGTGTGACAGAAATTACGCTGAATACAAAATATGCTCAATGTATACATGTTGTATTACTTGCTGGTGCAATTTAAAATGACCCTTTGCTGTGGTAGTAAAAAAGTCGGACACGGAATATAAAAGGTTTGCACATCCCAACCTTTGTATTTTGTATGATAGAGTTTGTATTTTTCTGTTATTACCTATCGTCAGAAATAGACGATCGAAGCACATTTTTGAATCGGATCAGTTTTCCATTGTTCACAAATGTTTGTAACAAACACTACAATATCACATCCAACAACTCAAATTTAACTTTTACGGCTTGTCAGGACACACATTGGCTCTGTAGTTGTACAATTCGAATTGCCACATCAATCCTGGACAATAATCTTACAACGCTGGGCAATAAATATGCAAGGTACTAGGACACCATGTGAAAACATCGAAACCATCGACAGACTAGTTGTGGGTAGAGATGTAAAAATCCTAGTGTCAAACCAACAAGAACATACCATTGCACGAAATCCATTCGTTTTTGATGACACTTTTGGCTTAAACTGAAACTGCACATCAGTGAAATTGGAATAGTAAATTGCGGCTCGCGTTATTTCAACCAAACATGTCAGTTGTGTACACATAAATACTGATGAAAACTTGTGTTACTGATAGATAAAACGGAGCAACTGCTTGAGCTGTTGGAAAAAGGAAGTTCGTGGTCTGGATAGTGAACAGGATCACAGGCAGAGGTAAGTCCTCTGACATCACACCTGCAGCGTAACTCACCTTGAAAGTTTTCCTCTCAAACTACAATCGCTAAATGCTGAATTATTGGTCTCTAGCCGTGTAGCACGAAACGCAATTTATCAATGCTTCAGTGGTTTCTACCAACCTTCTTTTTCAGCCTCTTTCTCTCCATTGTGTTACGTTTCCTGTTCGCGTATTCATATACACCCATTGTTTCTATTTTGCTATGGAACACATAATGACGCAAAATTTTGCAATCACATTGATGTAGTCTGCCTAAGTATTGTACCAGAAATATTAAGTCTTAAGTTTAATCTGTTGTAAATATGTATCATAGTGTGACAGAAATTACGCTGAATACAAAATATGCTCAATGTATACATGTTGTGTTACTTGCTGGTGCAATTTAAAATGACCCTTTGCTGTGGTTTTACGACCAGCTGGATAGCATGATTTTTGAAGCAACTTTCATAAACATATATAATTATAACATCATAGAAATTCATACATACATGTTGCTAGCAATCCGATGGGATATGTATCTGTCTTAATTCGGTCTATAACAGCAACTGCTTTATATTATCATGCCGCATACCAACAATAATTTCAGCCCTCGAGGAATCCCCTCGTTCCTATTAATTTTGCCTGTTTCAAAATATACGCAGTCACCTTAAACTTCATTTGTGTATTTTTGTAGGTGAGGATATTCAGCGCCAAATAATGGTTAAAATTCGTGATGAAACCTTCACCTGTTTCTTATTTTGAACAATTCGCTACTAGTTTCGGCCAGGGACCATTATACCAGGTAATCTTGATAATGGTCTTTGGCCAAAACTAGTAGCCAATTGTGCAAAATAAATGACAGTTTAATCTTCCATGATACGTGGAGCAGCAACTGTTTACTGCGTATACTACCCACACCTGTAATTGTTTAATTGGAGCACTAGTCACAGAGGTAGAGATTAATCATGTTATTGATGGGAAAGACAATACCTACTTGAACACTATGACACACTAGAAAAAAAATCGATTTACTGCTCCAGTAACTTTTTAAGGTCGATTACTCGTTTCGATGATTATGACAGCATCACAGATCTATTTCGTTATTTTTACATTGTAGTCATTACTTACGGCAAATGGAAATTTGACTAAAAGGTTATCCATCGTCTAGCACTAGTAGAGACATGTCAGCTCAAATTCATAGCACCAAAAGATGATTTACACACTTCAAGAAGCTATCGTTACTGCATAGCTGAATAAATACACTTACTGCATACTACCATAACGTCCACTCGTATTCGTCACTGCACATCACAACGATTTGAAGGTCTTACAATGCAAATATAACAGGTTTCAGAACACGTATTTTGGACTTCGTTAGAAGGCACAGCAGAGGTAGTGATAATTATGAAAAATGTAATAATATTACCGAAGAATCTACTCGAAATGTCATGGTACAAAATCGGACACAATTAGACCTAACAGAATTGACGGAACACTATTATGAGGAGCGCATTTGGACCGCATCATTTCCGCCATAAATGTTATCATTAAATAGGGCGATTTGGTTGGATGTCCAAGAAATATCCTTTAAATAAAGTAGAGTGTATTGTAGAGGAGTGCTGATGAGTATATGTAGGTTATCAAAGTCAAAGTTGCATGAGTAACTACATTGGTCTATATTACTAAATAGCTAACGCAGTTCATGGGACACGGTCACAGATGGAGGTTGTGTATCTAATGGCATGTAATGGAAACAAATTTGTTTTTCAGTATTTTCATGTACAAGGAACGGTCATAAAGTAAATGTACAATGGACATAATGGGTTGTGGCTTTTTGTCTTTGGAGGGTTGACAACACTGAATTGTAGAGACGGGGTGGGAGTTGGGGGGGATCCTCTGACGAGACGGAGCATCGCAGGAACTCACGTCGTAGGGTCCAGTTGTTTGAAAGATGTTAGTAAGAAAGCTCGCCATCTGCGGGCTGCCTGCTGTGCTCCACTTATTGCTCACGTAAGGAATGGCACCTACCGAAATTTTTCGCGAGTAAAACGGTTTATGGGGAAGGTTTTATGAATAGATCGAGTGTGTTTAAGTGGTGTAGGCAGGACAAGTGTTCATGACGAATAGAGAAGTCCTTCCATTATCGCACAAAAATAATGGAAACTGTTCATGAAGACTACAGATTAACAGTGGATGAAATTTTCTGCGATCCACATCTCTCTGGAACCCTCTTATAGGCGACACTCATAGAAATGCTGACATATCGGAAATTGTGCACAAGATGTGTCCCAAAATAGATGACACAGCAGTCGAAGAGAAGTCGGGAAAATAGCCTCCGCGAGTTTGTTGAGCGATCTGAATTGACAGGTGAGGATATCGCGATCACTATGACCGTAAATGAAACGTGGGTGGCTTATTACATGCCGAGACAAAAACACAGTCGTCGCAGTCGCGTTACACAAATTCCCTATCTGCAGAAAACTTGAAAATCGCAATCTCGAGCAAAAAGAACGTGGCCTCAGTATTGTGGGACCAAAAAGACACGAACCATCAATGCACATAGATATTGTGAGTCCCCCCTAAAGAACACAAAAGAAAGGGGATTCTGAGAAAGGAGTGTACTTGTTGCACGACAACGCCCATCCTCACACAGCCTTAGCCACCTAGGTAGGCTCTCTTTGACATTTAATTGGGATGTTATGAAGGCCCTCCCCCCCCCCCCCCCCCCCCTTCCCACTCCTCCCAGGAGAGTTCTTCGAGGATGGCACAGAGAAGCTCGTGCCACAGTTCAGCACATGGACTGAAAGGGATGGCAGTTATGTGTGAAAACAGACAAAAAGGTATCAACAATATCCTCTTATTTTTGTCAAATAAACTTCTCTAACAAAATTAAAACTCTAGTACATTTGCTATCTGAACATACCTGTAATTACTGACCGAATTTAAAATGCTGTCATAATGAACACATTTAATGTAGTTAAAAGTTTAACGCAGTAAGAGAAATATTACACTCAGCTCTAAATTGTGTAAATGTCATAAGGCAGCGTAACTCATGCGCGCTCAAATACCGAAACTATATTCATCCAGTATTTGACAATGAGAGCAGTTGGTGACTTCCAACAAGTTTTACGCATAAATTAATCCATATACTGTACCGTTTCGCTGAAACTCCTCATAAAATGATGAAAGGAGAAAAGTTTACAGCTTACTACACTTTCGCCGTCCGTGCAATAATTAAACTTAAGGCATGACGTCTTATTCTATTCTCTCTATTCTCAACTCATTCTGCAGGAAGGATCCAAACTTACTACTGAAGGAATCTGCTAAATTATATCACTGTGTGGTACACACGTCAGGTCATATGACGTTATAAAGGATGAGATGGGTAAAAAACTAGAGTTTCTCCAAAGAGAGAAAGTCGTCAAACATTTAATACATTAAATAATTTGTAAAATAATCTTCTGTTTGAAGCTTTTTCCATAGAAGATCGATACTTTAAAGAATTGGAGTTAGGGTCTTACTGATCACTTCATAACTCAGCACAATATGATTTTTGAATCTCTCCAGAGTGTCATGTTAGAGAACCATCAAGAGCTGTTGACAGGACAAACATTTATTCACAGTCAATAGCTAATCAAATCATAAATTTACAGCCTTATTGGCAATAATTCTTACTGTCTTTACTTAACATGTCCTACTCACTGGTCAAAAAGAAAAAGAGCTTTGAAAAAGTTTACTCTTTAAGTAGTTCTCAGTTTAGACATTGTGAATAATTAATTCACTTAAAATTGAAATGAACTGTTGGGGAATTACGTCTTTGATCGTTATTTGATCAAACTCACAGTAAATATCATTGTATTAAGCACACAAAATATATTAAAAATTAAGTAGGTACTATAGAGGGGGCTGATAAGTGGATGGTTTTGAAGAAACCCACGATAGAAAGTAGGGTTGAATTGCATGAAATTACAGTAGCATCACATTTCAGATGTAACTTATCATTTATTTTCTGGTTATTCAAAAAACAAAAATATCGTATTAAAATAGTAATTGCAAGAGAATAATAATCGTTATAAAATGGAGTATGCACTTCATGTATTACACCACAATATATGGGAAGCATG
Organism: Schistocerca gregaria; assembly: GCF_023897955.1. Classification (NCBI taxonomy): domain Eukaryota; kingdom Metazoa; phylum Arthropoda; class Insecta; order Orthoptera; family Acrididae; genus Schistocerca; species Schistocerca gregaria. The sequence goes on along the minus strand of NC_064921.1, from coordinate 795,264,890 downwards.
TAAGGTAAGTAAGAGGAAAGATTCATCAAAGTACATGCACACATACATTCATACCAACAGTTCACTCAGAGAGGAGACTAGAATCTATAAGGATATTTGTACAGATTAGACTTAGATGCACTGGGGCACAAAGTAGCAAGTTTTACTGGTCAACTGTGTGTTTATAACCTACATGGAAATTCTAAACTTTGTAAATACGATGAATACAGAAACATTTGAAACAAAAGCAATTTGTCGCATGACATAACAATTATATTGAACAATGAACTTGAATAAATCAATATATTGGCTTGAAAGCTTACCACATATCAAAGACCCACATGGGCTAACACAGATAAGAAACACAATGCAAATCGGAGAATTTATGAAAAATATTTATAGTAAATAAAAGCCCAGTCGCATGTAAAATGGCTGCAGAAAAAAGCATGGTTACTAGAGCTGAAGGCTCAGTATACATCATAAGAAACGTTTGGGTGTGATGAGACAATCTTGCACATTACAAGAAAAACGAAATTCGTAAAATGAAATAAGATCGTGCAACAGAAAAAGAATTCTAGAATGAACGTATGGGAAACACACAACACATTCACAAATAAGAGACACAAACTAACTAAATTTAGACATAGGTAGGCTAAAACACTCTCCGAGCGCTAGGTCACTAAAGAACAAAGGACCAAGATACGTGGAATATTGACAAATATGATATCATTTCCTAACCGAAATGAACTAAGTGATATGATTTTCCAAAGTTTTCGCATGAAAGAAACGCATTAGAAGCGCAAACTGTACTAAATCTTACACATTCGAACTTTCTAACATAACACTAGTGGAGAGGATTTGAAATGATAGCCTCGCTTGCTGTAGCCACAGGGCATAGCGCCGCTCCTTGCTGCTGGACTGAGCCACTGGTAGCACCAGAGAAAGTCAGAGAAAATACGCCTCAGCTACCTGTACCGGCCTACACAATAGCCGCTGATCAGTGGCCACTGATGTCTCTTTGGCCCAGCATAACTATACACATAAGTTGGCTAAACTGTCACTGCCGTCCAAAGAAGCCATACCTGTGAACCAAAGCATTTGGAAACATCATACACTAACACACTCTGTGTACCAGACGAGAGGAGGAGTAGGAATGTAGTATGGGTACATAATAAACATGGTTATAGAGGTATACAGACACTTTATAGACAATCCCCTGCTTAAGAAACCACAAGATACGATCACTCAAATGCCGCTGTGACTATCAAAATTGCATTTTACTGATCATTTTGTCCCCAGATCAAAGGACAGATGCACCAGCAATTGGAGCTTCCAAGAAATAACCCACATGGAGACACAACTCACACTATGTTCCAGATAAAACACTGAACAGACACAGAAGTATATTTCTAATCACTTTTTCTACTAAGGTATACTAGAAAATACAAAAGAAGTAGTCAAAGAAGAAAGAGCATGTAAACAGGAAACAAAACAGACACAAAGCATTCCATAACCAAATTTTACCATAAATTAACTTGTTACATTTACTCTTTATTTAGCTGTGTTCTTGGATAAAAAGTCAATAAAGGCCTCTTACAGAGCAGCAAAATTTACCTGTGGTCACTGTGTTAAAAATTTTAACATAATTTGATGGCTGCTACCCTGATTGAGTTCATAATGTACAGAATGCATGACGAACTTAAAGCAAAACACAGACCAATTTTTTTAATAAATTGTTTACCTCAAGAAAGAACTGAACAACAACAAGAAATCCCATAGAACATTCAATCATTTGGGAGTAAATGTTGACAACATAAGAAAATAAGTTAATTTTGGAATCTTTTAGAATCTGAAATATCCTGCATATCTAAAAACAGCGTTAAAGCTTATCTCAGCTACTTCAAGACCCATGTTAGGAAGGAAAATAAGTTTAAGAATATTGTAGGCAAATATCTGGCACCCTTAAGAACAAACAGAAATGCAAAAGACATCAATACTGATGTCCATACATTTCTGAAAACTACCAAGAAAAGCCAAAACATCGATATCTCCAATCAAACCTAGGAGAATTTTATCTGTGTCACGTACCCATATCTAATAGAAATATCATGGAAGTTATGAAATAGCGGGATTTGATTCAGATCGTTATCTCCCCAAGATTAAAATATTATTTCACCCAGACAAAATAAAAAAAATAGTGAAGAAAGTATTCAAGTAGAGCTAATATTACAACAGAAAGTACAGAAATATTTAGAGAAGAAACTGACACAACAAAAATGGTAATTGGTATGAACACCAGGTACAAATTACAGTACAAAGCAGAGAAAACTTGAGGATTGCACAAGAATAAAAAGAAGACATGGTGCAATGAGGAGTGTGAACAATTACTAGGACAAGACCCTTTGGAGAATTTGGAGCTGCACCAAAAAAACGAAGAAAGAACAATTGTGACAACAAAGGAAAGAAACATCAACAGTAATGTGGAAAATCAAAAGATACTTTGGAAACACTCAGCTGATGAAAACAGAAGAAAATTTCACCACAAAAGAACTAGAAATTTTTACCAAAAGTTCAGGCTTGCTCCTAAGTGTTTCAAGCAGCAAATATTAGTTTCAAAAATGAAAATGACACAATAGGATTAAGTATAGAATAAAACTGAAATTTTAGCAACATGTTTTGACTGGCTCTTAAACTGTCTACTTCCAATAGTTAAATTCGTATTTCCTGCAATACCATAAAATCTGGAGGAAGAATGATAGAAATTCATGATGCCTTCAAAATTCTCATAAACAAGAAAACAAGTGGTGACTATTCCATTACAGCAGAATTATTGAAATGGTCAGAACTAAAGATTACAAATGAGCCAAAACTGCTTTCTGAGAATATTTAGGAAACTGAAAATAGATGAGAAGGGTGGAAAATAGCATTAAATCACATGCTATGCAAAAAGGAGACAAACAAGATGTCAATAATTACCAGGGAATGTCACTTGTGATTGTAGCATACAAAATATTATCAAAGTTTCTCCTTTATGGAGTTGTAGTAACCTTAGACAAACAACTGGGAGAATAACAAAGAGTGATTTTCGAAAGGCAAGATCCAACACACATAGATTTTTAACTTCAGATCAGTAAGTCGCCACATAATATTGACCAGCAAACCTCTAATAGTGTGATTTATTTATTTCAAGAAAGTATTTGATCTGGCAAACAGAAATGGTAACCCTAAAACTACATATAAAGCTAGATTTTGTATCCTTAATGTTCAACTGCATTCTAGAAAATATTGTAAACTTTTGGAATTTGGAGATATAAGTCAGAGAATTTTATCAATAATTCTGAGAAGGGACTCAAACGGAATTAATATAAACTGACTTGATTTTTGCAGACTTCCAGAAAATCTGACATTTATTAAAACACATCTTCTAAAAAAATAGTAAATAGAGGTGATCTCAAAATTTCAGCTGAAAAAACAAAATCCATAACAAATATAAAATTACACGAAAATTTATAGAAGGACAACTAGGTAACATAGAGCAAGTATGTAAATATAAATAGGATGGAGAAACTACGCAACAAAATGGAGTAGAGAAAATTCTGATGGATGTAAGAGTGAACGAAAGGGAGAGAGCATATAATTTAACAGAGAATATTTAAACAAGAAATGCATATGTGTAAAAATGTAACTTAAACACAATACCACAATGGTATGACTGGAATGCGTGTTATAAGGATGTGGCCTAGTGATGGACTGTAAGATGGTCAGAATGGAGGTACTTGACAGACGGATTATTAAAAGAAGTAAATGTAGAATATAGGCTGCAGGTGATTGGAAAATGAGAAGTAATGAGGATTCTATAAAAATATAGAGAATATGTCAGAAGTAATGGCTAAGCGATGGTTAGTCTTATTTGGAGACCTCTATCGAAGCAAATATCCCTGTATTTCTGGGAGAAGAAAACGACATTAACAAGGATTACAGAAGTAAGAAAAGAACTAGAAAGAAACAACTTCAAAGGACTGGGAATAACACAAAGAAACATTTTTAAGAATAAAACACTAAATTTTGAAGACGTTGGGAGCAACATCGACAGAAGAAAGAAAAAGACAACATGTGGAGAAAATGAGGGAGTACACAACAACATAGAAGGAAGAGGGAATGAAGTTGTTATGTGAGCATAGTTGATCAATACAAAAATAAAGTAAAACATAATCATTATGTAGAATACAAGTTGAACACAAACCAACACCAATTTTTATCATAACCTGCGAGTGAGAATGTCAAAGTCTTTTTCTTTGGATCACTCCATGGCATCAAATCATTTAGAAAAATGTATTTAATTATATCATTAGTTAAAGGACCTAAAACACTCAATAAAATTTAACCAGATAGTAGAAATTCAGTGCAATAAAACAACATACTTTATTTACGAAATACTACAGATATACTGATTAGTTAGTCAAATGGAGTGAAGTTTATCATACAGACAAAACATCATTAGGCATCAACACACATGACAAAAACTAATAAGAAGCAATCATGGATAACAAATATGAGACCTTCTGCAAAAAAAAAAAAATCGGAAATTTCCTTCCTTTTCATTGCACTATGCATTACACTTGTCACATGTACAAACAGTGATGCCATTCAGACATATTGGTGGACTCTCGTAAAGGATACTTGGAGAGTAATGGAAGACTCAGTGTTGCAGTTGTCAGTGACACAAGCGACCTTCAGGCCACCAGCCTTTCAGAGAAGAACTTCGACATGGCTTGTGTTGACATCCATCATCTTGCACACTTAGCACCACTGCTGGACACTATGGCACATGCTAGTACAGTGGATGAGAGGCAACATCAGGTGTAGTATGCTCCTATTTCAGACTAGCACCTGCATAAAGATGGCACCAAATACTTCTCTGTTGCATCCCAATGGACTGCAGTGGACATCCTCATCCTCTGTTATAACAGCATAGCAAAGGTCACGCTGTAGCAGTTGGATGGGCTGATGCGAGGGCAGTGCCTAAAAAAAAAAAAAAAAAAAAAAAAAAAGGCTCAAATGTCTCTGAGCACTATGGGACTCAACTGCAGTGGTCATTAGTCCCCTAGAACTTAGAACTACTTAAAACTAACTAACCTAAGGACATTACACACATCCATGCCCGAGGCAGGATTCGAACCTGCGATCGTAGAAGTCGCACGGCTCCGGACTGCGCGCCTAGAACCGCGAGACCACCGCGGCCGGCAGCAGTGCCTCATCCTGACAGCATCTCGTTGTGGCATGCTCTCATCAGTGAGGGGAATAGTGACACTGTGGATGGCACACTTCTTACATAGATCAGTCTTCGTCTTCTTCCAGCAACTCCATCTTAAACAGCGCTATAATTCAAGAACCATGGTACACAGAAATGCTTATCTCATGACAGTGCAACAGTGGGTCAGTCGTGCCAACGCAGTGTCCACAATGTTTGATAGCTGTTCATGGTGCGGTCAGTACAAGTATGTCAGTGGGCATGGTACTGTCTGGCATCCCAGGACTGACAATCCCACAAGGTCGTCTGCGCCGCAGGGTGCCCCATAGGGAAGCCAGATCCAAATAAGAACTCCCGTGACATCACAGGAGGATGGAGGATTCTGTACTTGGCTCGAACCTTCAGCAACTGTTAGTGGAACACGCTAGGCGTACTCCAAATTTAATGTCTCGAGAGAACCACTAAAATCGGGCTCAATCGTTGGCTCCTTTGTTCGACTAGCACCAGGAGTTCGTCCGTCGTATTGCATGTCCTTTTTGGTTGACGCCACTTGGGCGACTTGGGTGTCCATCATCATTTTCATCACCCATTCCCCTGCCGGGAATCAAACCCGGGCCCCTTTGTGTGGTAGTCGGTAAAGCTACCGCTACACTACGCAGGCGGCCTACAAAATGAAACAATCATCACACATACTTCGTAATACGAAATACGTTATCACAATTATAGTTTAAAAATCATCACACAGCAGAAAATCCATCAAAAGACACAAATGCACACTGCAAATATAAAACAAAACTGCGATGCAGTTTATAACAATGGAGGTAACGACACCACTCAAGCACAGTACTCAAACTGTGCTAGATCTATAGAAAAAAACGTATGTCAGAACATCCTAATAAACGTACTGCTTAAACAGAAAATACGAAGGGTAGCCAAGATCCTATGCAACAGTGTTGCCATTGCAAATGATTACTACTCAGTCTTCACCTAACTCATCCCACTTAGTGGTCAAGACGAAAGAGAGCCTGGTGTTCATCTGCTCTGAGTAAGTCTGAGTCCAATAATTATAGGTTGTTAAATAATTAATTCAATTAAAACAAAAATGTACTATTGGAAAATTACTCCTCTATAAGCATTTGATCCAAATCACAATAGAGATTATTGTATTAAGAATCTACATAGGATATGATATTAAAAGCCAAATAGTTGCCAATGACTTTGAAGAAACCCAGACTAGAAAGTTGTCCTAGATGACATGAAATATTATTAGGGTTGCCATTAAGAAATTAACGAACATGTATTTTCTGGTTAAATTATTTAAAAGAAAAACACAAAAAACATCGACTAAAAAGGATAATCGGATAGGAATGCTGGTGCCTGATATGCATTACGCAAAACAGTACGCTCTTCACAATTTATACCTCAGCACTAGGGAAGAGGAAGAATTCGTCAAAGCACACGCACGTTCATACCAGCAATTCACACAGAGAGAATAGTGGAATGTTTAAGAATATCTCTACATATGCACTGGTGCACAAAAAAATACTAGTATTACCGATCAACCATGCGATAAGTAACTTACACAGAAATTTCCAGCTTTCGAAATAGGAAAAATACGGAAGTATTTGCAACAAACGTAATTTGCCAGACTATATAAAATTTAAATTGAAGAATGAAATTGAATGAATGATTATGCTGGGATGAGAGGCATCACCTGTCGAGGACACACATGGTCTAACTCAGATACGAAACACGGTACCAAACAATTCGTGAAAGATATTCGTATTAAATAAAATCTGACACACATGGAATATTATTAATAACGCTACAGCAAAAGAAGATGGATTACCAGAGCTGAAGACTCAATACAACACAAATAAAATACGTGGGTACGACCACACAACCTCGCACGTTACAGGAAATGCGAAACTCGTGTGATGAAATAAAACAGAACAACAGAAAAAGAATTCTAGCGCAAACATATAGGAAACACGGAACACATTCAAATTAAAGGCACAGACTAACTGAATGTAGACATAGGTTGGATCAAACTCTCCGCTATCGCTAAGTTGCGATGGGAGAAAGGATCAAGCTAAGGAAACGGAATACTATTAAATGTGATACGACTCTCTAACGGAAGTGAACTACTGGGTATGTTTTGCAGTGGTTACTCCTGAAAGAAACGCATTACACTCTCATACTAAACCAAGTCCTACACATTCAAGCTTCCTAACTTAACACTGCTAGAGAGGACATGAAAGGACACACTCACTCACTTAAATCCCAGAGTAAAACACCACCGCACGCTTGCTAACTGCGACCACAGGTAGCACTGAAACAGTCAGGGAAGATACACCCCAGCCATCTGTAGCAGTCTACGCAGTAGCTGCTGACCAAAGGCCACTAACGTCTCTCTAACCCAAGATAACTCTACACAAAAGTTAGTTTAAGTGCCTCTACCATACGAAGAACCCATAATTGTGAACCGTTTTGCATCATCACACACAGGAACTGAAGCACTGTCTCTAGGACGCGAGAGAAGTAGTGGCAAAATGAGCACAGAAATGTAACATTGTTACATAATGAACTGGTTATCGGGATGCATAAACACTTACTATACCTGTAGGTAAATGAAACATAAAACATGAAGTGGGTAATCACAAAATCTGAATACTGAAATGCCACTGAGGCTATGAAAGTTAAGTGCTTTGTTGGTTATCTTTCTCCCCAGATCAAAGGACAGACGCACCGACAGTTAGAGGGCACAGGAAATGTGGGAAAGCCAAGCAAGGTCAGCAGAGCCAACGGAACAGCTCACATACAGACGATTCAGCTGAAACTGCCTTCCACAGTAAAATGCGTTAATAAGGTTAAACAGACACTCTGTCTTTAATGTAGATTCGCCAGGCATGTTCTGTGTTCTGGACTGCAAGTTAAATTGTGGGTCCTCTTTCTTAAGTAGCATTACTGGAGTGGGTTAGGGACAATCAAGTCGCCGAAATGGCGTCCAATTGAAATACCTGCACCAGGCCCTTGAGCCACTCGAAATTATTATTAGGTCTGTTAGTGATAGTCCTACTACGCTGTCTGTGCTGAGATCTTTAGTAGCTTTGTGGAGTGCACAATGGTAAGCTGCTTTATTGAGTAAAGGTATTAATGCGTTATGACCTGTATGTTACAATTAATTATGCCAAATAAAAGTTTTTATAAATTACTCGTAGCAGTTATCAATGAAATTGTTATCTGTAGCACAGAAAAATCTTGTTCCGAGTACATGGATGATATTATTGTCGATGGACCTTATATCACGCCTCAAGAAAAAACCTTAATCAGTGGATTGTGTGGGATGGTTTGTAGGTAATGATTGGGGAGAATGGTTTTAAATGGATATAAAATATAATTTATCAATTTTCTACATACTTCCAGAGTGCTGAAATGTGCTTGGAGTAAGGGTCAGGAGAATTAATATGCAATCTGACCCGAAAGTAGAATTAATGGCTCCTGATACGCAATCTGACATTGCAGGGTTACAGATTCCCAAAGTGCGGTCTGTCTTCAAAGAAAGCCAAATATTCTAAAACGATGTCTGACTGCAAAGTTAAATGAACTCTTGCGATTGGCTGTGAAATCAATAGGAAGCAGCTAATTGAATCTAATGCGCAAGTCACGATGAATCTGATGAAAATGCATCCTAAGAACCGTAGTTGAAATCAAGTCATTAACAAATGCAAGTCTGAGTCTGGATTCAAAACTGGAATAAGTGAAGCTTTATTGTGCAATGCTCGTCCAGTAGAATTCTTTCCAGTGTTTTAAGTGCTGCTGGTTCGGTCTCACAATTTTGTCTGTTGAGATGCCGAAGCGTGAGATGGCCACACGTTGTGAAGTATTGCGCCCGCAGGTGTGAACTTGTGATCTTTAGAGAACTGCAGCAGATCAAGCCGGCAGGCAGCTACGGCAGGTGTCGTGGGGCGGCGCTTCTCTGACGGGTAAACAACAACAGTCTTAATAGACGAAAACAACAAGACTCATTTCTGAAGTTACGAGATCTACCTTTTTGGTTCGTTTGTGGGGACGTGCTGCCTCTCAAATTAGGTAGAGTGCACTTCAGCAAATCATAATTATTGTTACTTTTATAAACTTGGTCTTCCTATAATTTAGTTTATTGAGGTTAGCCGTTATTCAGGGGGCGAGAATGTCTTCTCGACTTTCGCTTCACTATCTCCAGCCAGTCGTAGTGTCCGTTTCAAGTTCTAACTTTTACTTTCCTCACTACCAACAGTTCTTTCGGTTAGAGCTCCTTTCCGTTTCCCGCTGAATATCACCACCGCTCTGTACGCGGCAGTTTGTATCTGTTAACGAATAGGAAGTTTGCATTTCAAATGGAAAAAAGTTCCTGGATTCTGGTTTCCTTTTCACGTTGCTAGAAGAGGAAAAATCGCATGTTTTGTTAGCAACCTGCTCTTTCAGGAGTGGTCAAGTGTATGAGTCTGACAGTCTTCCGGCTTGGGCACTTCCTTACAGTGGACTGGGGAAGCGAGCCTTACCTTGGACCAGAGTGGTGTCACTAATCTTTCAGGGACTGCACTGTGTCCGACGACCCTGGGGTGGTCCGGTCAGCCTCGCGATTCCGATCTGAGCCCAGGAATTGTAGGTGTCCACGCCACAGAGCCAAACTGGGGGTTCCCGACATGAATTTACAGCGAAGTAAATGAATCGTAATACTCTGTAATGTTGCTCTAACTGTCCTATCAAGCAAGACTGCATATCATTCACCTCAGTTTCATATAACTTTATAGCACTGAGCAGAATAACACTCTCTTCTTGACGTACTCTGCGGGATTTATACTTGCAGTTGCTATCTGGAACAATTGTGACTCCACAGTGGTACTAAGGTAAAGACTAGCCCAAGATAGGAAAAGGACAGCATCAAACCACACAAAAAACTAATGCCCTTCAGAAATACAATTAAAAAAAGAAAATGAAAACGAGGTCTTGTTTCTTACAAACAAAGCGAGCAAGGTGGGACAGTGGTCAGCACACCGAAATCGCATTCAGGAGGTCGGCGACCATTCAAATTTACGGTTCCCATGATTCCGCTAAACAGCCCAAGGCAAATACTGGGATAGTTGGCTTAAAATGGACATGGCAAATTTCTTACCGTGTTCTTGTCCTGTCCAAGTGCGTGATCTAGCTATAATTATTTTGTCGCCTGAGAGATGTTAAATCTTTTTCTCTTTCCTGCTTTTGAATCAAACTCTATATCAGAAAAATCATTTATCTGAAAGATGAACTTCCTTGGCTACAAGATTGTACCGTGGGCTTGAAACGATCCTTCCGCCGGCGTCTACGCGCTTCCGTGGCTTCGCGCGAAACCAGCCTTTCATTGCACTGTATGTGAATTGAAGGGGGGTGACTGCTGTCAGCCGCGGCGGGACGTCAAGCGGAATCAGCGGCGACGAGCGACAACGCGTGCCCCTAGTGTTTCACAGCAGCAGGATCTGGGTCGGGCCTCTTCTTCAGAAGGAACAGACACATGCATTCAAACGCTCCATTTCAAATTGGACTAAAAATGAGTATACTCACCTGTCATTTAAAAAAATAAGTAAACATTTTTACACTTATCAATTAATACAAAAGAAAACAGCTTTCACAAACTTACCTCTTAAATATTTACTTCCTTTTGATTTAAAATTCGGTAAAATTTGTGTTATTTTTCAAACGTAACCATTTGCCTTACGTGTAATTTAAGAACTGTATATCCGATTTCAATCAACTAAGATTCATTTTGAAGCTGAATGTCTATTGTTGATGGAAGTATACAACAATAATATATCAATAATCACTGCTGTCTGTTTAAGGTTTTTGGAGACCCTTGTCTCAAGTGTGGAAAAAAATGTAAGTAATGAATATTCAATTTGGCGTTGCACTTAGATTGTGATTGGCTACCGTGAAACGTAAACAGCAGGCGGTGGACAACAGTCTCGCCATGGCTCATAGGTGATGCCACTGTTTGCATTTACTTTTCATTTTTTTTACAGCCGTCCATTCAGCATACCATGTGAAGGTTTACTAAAATTGTTTTTAAATGAAATGCTGAACAATATGGCACAGAGTTATTCCATTACATTACGTTTAAGTTTTAAAAGTGTGGCATAAATACCACCTGCAACTATACAATATTACCTTCATTCTGAGTGTAATTTGTGATTTTTAGTTTGAATAGCTCCTGAGCAACGAGTCTCAGAATCACATGATTTTATTAAATTACGGTAATTTTAACAATTAAAAAAAGACCGAAAGGACTTGTTTATCTGAGCTGTGAGTTTGCAGACCAGGCAGGCCGTGCGCGGGCGGAAGCCACAGTGATTTTGGCGGTGTATTGGGTGCGGGTCCGAATTATGCGACGCGCTGCATCGCAGATTAATCGGAAATGTTTATTAGTTGACGGGGATTAATACTCTGCTCTGCTACACTATCAAAATAGATTTGGCCCACGAGACACGATTAAACTTCTCACAACTCCAGTGCCAATAATCAGAGGCATCGACTCACGGGAAGGAATCTGGCCAGTGGACTGGAATACGTCCACCACTTACAGTTGACACATCACCTCCTACTTGCCACCAGCTTCTGCCATCGATGATCACAATAAGAACAAAATACCAATACGGCTCCAAGACAACTGGGAATAGATACGCACGGAAGTCACTCTCATATTTTGACGAAAACGGGTGTAATCTATTCGTTTCCGCTAATCCTTACCAAGCCCATATTGTTCACTGAACCACTACTGTGCAGCTACTGGCTCCGCAATGTGATGTTCACTGTAAGGCAACACCTACCTATAACACCGGATAGTTCAATCAGAAAATCCACGCCCTCGAACAGGAGGGGACTTTTGGCATCTCTAAATCTTATATTCCAAGAAATTACTTGGTTGCTCGGGAAGGGAATCGCTCTCTTACCTAGTTAAATACGCCACCAAAACTCTAACCGAGCGCCTCGGTCGACAAAGGGATCGGCTACCCGCTTGTGGAGGTTGGGTCAATGCATGACCCTGACTAACACTTACTGAATAACGTACTGAACACATCGCGTTCAATGGCTTTGAGAGCAAGACTTTGTCAACCGGTCTGAGTAAAAGCCTTAAGAGGTTTTGATAGTATGTAAAATCAGTAACTGAGTCAAAATCATCTATTCGTTCATTCATTGAGCACGCTGGCACCGAAACGGAAGATGACAGAGGAAAGACCGAAATACTGAATTCGGTCTTCCAAATTCTTTCACCGTGGAGGATGGTAACACGGTTCTTTCTTTCAATCGTCGTACGGACTTCGAAATGGCACACATGAGGTAACCGATCGCGGAATAGATAAACAACAATCTCTTAGTAGTGGAATGGCGTCAGTACCAGAAGAGGTATCTATAAGATTCTACAAAGATTGTGCGAAAGAACTTGCTCCCCTTCTGCCAGTGATTTATCGTAGAAGGCTTGAGCAACGAAGGGTACCTAGCCACTGGAAGAAAGCGCAGGTAATTTCCGTTTCTAAGAAGGGCCGTAAGACAGATGCACACAATTACAGACATTTATCAAATGTTCAAATGTGTGTGAAATCTTATCGCACTTAACTGCTAAGGTCATCAATCCCTAAGCTTATACACTACTTAACCTAAATTATTCTAAGGACAAACACACACACCCATGCCCGAGGGAGGAGTCGAACCTCCGCCGGGACCAGCCGCACAGTCTATAACTGCAGCGCCAAGACCGCTCGGCTAATCCCGCCCGGAAGACGTTTATCTTTGGCGTCAAACTCTTGTAGAATTATGGAACATTTTTTATGCTCAAGAATTATGACGTTCTAGGAGAAGGAAAATCTCCTCTATAAAAATCAATATGGATTCCAAAAATAGAGATCCTACGAAACTCGGCTTGCGCAGTTCCTCCATGAAATTCACAGTGCCGTAGACGATGGTGCTCAGGCTGATGCCGTGTTCCCTCACTTCAGGAAGGCATTCGACAGCATCCTACATTGCCATTTGCTGAAAACAATTGGAGCTTATCGAGTATCGGAGCAGATTTGTGACTGGATTCAAGACTTCCTTGCAGACAGAACTCAACACGTCGCTCTTAACGGAACTAAATCGACAGATGTAAAGATAATATTCTGAGTACCCGAAGGAAGAGTGACAGGACCGTTACTGTGTACAAGTAGAAAGCGTCGTCTGCTCCCTGAGGCTGTTGACAGATGATGACGTTGTCTATAACAAAGTAGCAACGCCAGAAGATGGTAAGAATTTGCAGAACGTCCTGCAGAGAACTGATGAATGGTGCAGGCTCTGGCAGTTGGCCCTGAACGTAAATAAATGTAACATTGCGCATTTGTAGGAAAGGAAATCCACTATTGATGACAAACAGTTGGAAACAGTATATGCCGTAAGATACCTAAGAGTAACTATCCAGAGTGACCTTTAGTGGAATGACCATGTAAAACAAATAGTGGGGAAATCGGAAACCAGACTCAGATTCATAGGAAGAATGTTAAGGACATGTAACTCGTTAACAAAGGAAGTGGCTTTTAAGGCTCTTCTTCGACCGATTCTTGAATATTGTTCATATATCCGGGATCCCTACCAGATTGGACCAAGACATAGAGAAAATCCAACGAAGAGCTTTCTATCGTCAACCGTGACATACCAGAGGATCCAACGCGCGCACATGCCGACGCCGCCGACACCGCACAGGCACTTTTCAGGTCGAGCCGGACGCAAGCCAGCGCCAGAGAGACGAACTGGGCCGTTGCTCTCAGGCTGCAGCTAGCAGATGAAAGTCGTGTCTATTTTCGGGTATACAGTTAGAATTCCTTAAGTGTTATACCGTCGTCACATGCCTATGTAAATAAGAACCAAGTCACACTCTGGACGCACATGTCTATACCGTTGCTGGCGCTATGCCTCTCTACCTGTGGTTCAGTGAAGACATTGCGGAGCGACTCACCCTCGCAGACGCAACTAAAAGGTTCTCGATGTTATACTGACGTAACAGGTCTATGTGAGTAAGAGCTAAGTCTCCCCTCTGAACGCGCTATAGAAATCTGTTACAGTCCTTCCCAGAATAGCAGAGGGTGCATCCCGCCTGGCGATCCTAACAGAACATGTGAGACGCCTCCGGCTGCACATGTGTTTACTATGGCTGACGCATAGCTGCAAAATGTTCACGTAGCGACTCACCATCGCACGCGCACCTAAAACATTCTCAGTGTTGTACTGATGTCTCGAGTCTAGGTAAATATCAGCCAAGTCTGCCTCTCGGAAATCGTAAAGTGCCGTAGAAATAGTTAACGGTCACTTTTGTAGGAGCTTCCTTGATGTCTCAGATTGTCTGCCTGGAAGTTCTTGTCCTAACAAAACCTGTTTACGAAAATAGACCAGGATAGCGCTGAAGGCATTCCTCCTGATGGTCGTAATGTGGCATCCCATCCATCATGTGTTACCCTTCCTGGAAATCGTTAAGTCCTGCTTTCGAAAAACAACTCCGAAATGTAAACGTTCTCACTGCTATGTAGAGGCTCCTATGTTCCATCACAAAGGATGTCTTGCAAATGAATGGAGCAGTCTGATCGGCTCTTACTGAATTTACCTGCCAAATTACTGGTGCTGCCGGTGTGGAAGCAGTGTCCAGCTTTTCCTTTCTGCAAACAAGACTTTCAGCGGCAAAACTATTTTGTACAGATCGCCATATTGCACTGACAGTTAAATCCTGCAAAAGTGGCCTACAGATCGTCAAATACAGAAAGACACTTGTTCATTTACACAGCTCTGCCACAGAGGACGGCAGCTAGAATAATTCAGCGTTAAACTGATCACCTCATACTGTGTCGATGTATTAAATACGCAATTCGTATCCTGCACCATAAAAAATTGTCCCCTATGCAACATGCATATAGCTATCGACCGCCAACTCTCTTACATATACCGCATATGCGCCGTAGGTATACTCCTCGCACCACTAGATATTTCCCATAAGGTCGGGCGGTCATCCACTGCAGCCGACAGTCGCAAGCCATCTGCTCCAACATGTGACCAGAGCACCCTCAGCAGATCGAAGTCAGTCTCCTAACTGTTGAACAAAGGCAGGCCCATTTCCCATCGGCACAAAGACGTTACTGTTTCTGGCCCCAACTACTTGCTTGCTTGCTTTCTACACCCATCTCCAGACTCTGGAATTACTAGAACATATGTAATTTCACATGGTTTGCCAGAATATCATACCATTTTTGCGATATTTCTCGATGTCAAGCACACAGCAATATTGCTTGCATAGCAGTATCTCTTGCACAGTATAATTTCTCTAGAAACCCGAAACTTTATCGAGGTGGAGCATGATGTAAACCACTGAGTAACTAGAAAATTATCTTGTCTGCTGAGACCCTTAGGTGAAACCTCGAAAAAAATAGAGGAAACTGATATTTCCACTTGCGAATACCGATGTCAGTGGTATAACAGATTCCAAATCATCATTATGATTTACAAAGTCAACTAAGATGTTTCTCATGTCTAGAGAACCAGCAAACGTGCCATCCATCCGTCTTTCACCTGCTAGATGCACTCAACACACACCACAATCGATGTTCTCTCAACCAAATAAAGACAGGAGATGTGAAGAAGCATTGGGTAATTTACATGGGAGGGAATAATGGTCCATCACAAACACATGTCTATATTGAATCTTCTCAAATTTTCACGCAATCACGAATGCTGTCCAACACATACTAAATATTAGTTCGCTATTCGGCTGTGTAGAGGATGACATGGTTAAGTCAGATACATTCGTGCATCCCAACAGGCCTTTCCATTCGGATGGCTCCTGCCATTAGCAGGAAACATGAATCATTACTGCCGTAGGCCACAGCCGTCGCGCCATGCATCCGTAGACAGAATCCTACTAGGAAACTGGCCCCATACATATTTGATCGCTATACTTACAATTAAATGTTACAATTGCAGTCTCAATTGGACAACATTCGACAATGAGCAAACTATCGGAAAGACACCCTGCTGAGCGCTGTGGCTCTGTAAATAGAACTATCTGTGCCATTCTTATGACTTGATATACTCTTCCCTTTGCTATCACAGTATTCCACGTCATATCCATACCTTCCTTATGACTGGACATAGTCACTTCCTTTGCACGTGTCGGAACACAAACACGTACTTTACAAGCCTGATGCTCACGGCTTACCTGTCATGCATCCCCTATTACTAATTATAATACTTCGCCAATAACTGATTGTTAGCGATACGAAATAATGCTGAACAAAAATCGGAGATGGGTCGACTTGTCTCATGAGTTTTTCTTGTGAGTGGTACGCTGTGTCTTAGAAAGAGAGGCGTAATCGTCTTACATACCGTCAGATGTTAAAAAACACGATCGCAACAACTACTGTACGTTACTGTCAGAAGTGGTCTTGGTTCTACAAGTGCACACAAGTATCCATGTTAAAAGCTATACTGGCTTTATAAATTGAGGTATGGCATTACCTCCAAATGAAGTGGTTTTTCCAGACGAATACCATGAAACTGGTTTATAGACTGTGATCGCCTGTGTGTATATTGTCACACCAACAACGTGGCTACACATCGCCAATGGTGCAACCTCATAATAAAATTACCGAATTTTGGAAATTTTTTCGGATAAGGGACGTGTAATGAAACCAGTATTTGCAACTCCTTCGTGCCGCCATTTGATATTTCTCCAGTATTTGTAAGGCATTCCGTCTCAATGCCACATCAGAGGTTCAGTGATTTATCGACTGGCTATGGTTGATGGAGAAGGATCACAAACAGTAGATGGTGTGCTCATTGAGGTCGTAAGAAATGTTCACCAGCTTTTCAGATCTGTAATGCTACACTTTCCGGTAGAAATGATGTCTATGATTTGGAATCAAGTCTTTCCATTCAACCACATAGCTGCTTTCTATCCTATGGAGAAGTCCTTTATTGATTACAGCCACTAGTGAATCATATTTCTGGCACTCTCATATTTCGAAACAAGTCACCTTTCTCGAACCTATCTGTTACTGTAAAATTTTAGATAGTCCTTAAGCCTGTTGCAACTTTTGCCATTTCTGCAGCTTTGTGTGTGTGATCGTTCCAGTTTAAGTTGGAACTGAGCAGAAGTCGCACAGAGTAATATTCACCACCTTCTACAACCCGTGTGGAAACAGAGTGACCTGAGTTAGTGCAAAAGGACAGCTTTTCGACCATTCAGTGGAAATGGGCACAAGTTGTCATAGCTCCGCCAACAGTGTATGATGTCTAAGGTCAGTGCTGAATGAAGCCTGCTCATGCGACACGAAGTAGTATAAAACACAGTACTGCAGTCTGAAGAAGATCTGCGTCTATCAGGGCTCATTCACGTCTATCACCCCAATATGCTATCATCATTATTCTGTACCATCCAACAGAGAAAAATTATGAACTATAAAAGCTCCACTAACTTTATCCGATAGAGAACTGCTTAAGATTTTTACTGCATCCCTCTCCTCCCATATATCGAAAACAAATACTATATGCATGCCAGCATCGACCACATATGACAGTTTTATTAAATATACAGGTATTGATCCATTAGACAGACCAGTGTAAAGTTGCATCGCCTGTGCTGTAGGAGGATGACCGTATCCCACAAACTATACTACAAGTCGTAAGAGAAACTCACTGAGACCCTGTGTCGTTGTTTGAAACATTGTTTTTTCCGCTGTATCACGATTTGTACACTGCCATAGATTTTGTTTTTTTTCGCCATGACCTCAAGGCCTGTGACAGTTTCTAAACTGAGTGATTCATTGCTTCTCACAGAGAACTAGACGTCACACAGTGGAAATTATGTTGTTACTGCTGTTACCATACCACACCACACACAATGGATGATTTTAAATAAAAGATAGTTACAGCATAAGGAGACTGGGGAAGTTTGGCGGCATTTTGAAGCATTTCCAAACTGCTGTCCGAAGGTGAGTAATGACCTCTTCATTTAAACTCTTCTGTCACAGAATAGCTGTGGCTCTGCGTTTCTCATATTTCAGTTATGTATGGGATAGCTGTTCTAGTGCTAGCCATCCCCAGAAGGTATTTCCCCTCCACCAAAACTCTTTGTCCACCTCAAACAAGCGATCTCAGTAAATCATTATGTCGTAACCAACAGTGTATCAGTGGACGGATGGGTTGAAAAAAGACACCGTCGATGTACTGTAATAAGAAGCATCATAGTTGATAGTGTGAATAATTTTAGCAATTTTACAGTAATTTCAACACCAATGAATGGATGCAACAGCATATTTTCCAATTTCAGTATCATCAGAAACCACCCCATCTCTACTTTGCGAGTATCATTGCCTATGTAGATAGATGACTGTGCAGTACATCCATTCTTTTTTAATTCTCGAACATACACAACACCAAAGTATACTAGAGATCACTCTATATATTTCTAGCACCTCGAGCATAGTGCTTAATTTATGGCCTGTCTCTATGCGAATGGGACTCAGAACATTTTCTCAGTCTTAGGACAAAATTAGAGACTTAAAGACCCCCTCGCACTGTCTCTGACCAACTCATCCTGCAGCTCCATTACCGATTTAATCTGCAGCTGTCCAGAAGTAGACCACTACATTCCATGTCTCGTGAATGAATGGAGTTTGCTGAGTCCTCGACCATCCAAGTGCACAAGATTTCTCCAGATGTACCCATTTCGAGGAGGTTAGCTCTCCTATCGGTGTATAGTAACAGATTTGAAAGTCTTGTTATCTTATAGCAGACGGTTAAGAATAACAAGAAATGGATGTTTTCTTATGCATTATGGAGCTCCAGATGGATGGAGTTTGAAGCATTTTACATAAATCTACTATGCTATCAATTTTAAAGTTTTGTTACAGCGTCTGAGATCAGTACCAGAAGGGTACTGATAAGAGAGAACATAAACACACACACTCCTAAGGCTACATGGTTCTGAAATTGGTCAAAAAGTGACATTTTGTGATTATTCTCTCTTAATAATATTTGATCTCTTCTGAATAATTTGATGAATATTTGTCAATTAATTCCAATTGGCAGTGTACGTTTTGTCATTTCAGAGTTAATAGTGCAAGTGTAAAAATAATCCGGTCTTTCTGCATTAACTTGCTATCTCTGGAACTGTTCAAACTACAAGGCTATGTTTTTCAGCTCTTCACTCCTTCAACTCAATTTTAGACGTTGGATCTGTTGTGTAAACATAAATGGCAATATTGCACATGCATCTTGTGGATTTACATTGTGGTGTAGTGTTCTATAGGTGTTGAATTGGAAACATAGCGGTTTGCTATTACATTTTCTTATACATCTTTTCAACATGACGGAAAGAAAGAGTTCTTTTAAGAACCGACGTTTCAATGCACATCAGCATTCAACTGGATCTGAATCCAGTGCTGACCCTTAAATAGATGTTTAACAGACACACGAAAAGGACACGCCTACTAGTGCTTCAAGGAAGAAACTTCGAAACCACGAGGACTGATTTATTGACAACGGAGACCATGTAAATAGTTTAGGTTAGGGTTTATTAGATTTGATTCTGTTAGGACAAGTTTTACAAGATGCTGTATCATGTAAGGTTTGTGGTGGGCAAATTAGCATCTTTGAGGACACATCTGCAAGGACTGGACTAGGAAACAAACTTGTTGTTCAGTGCAAATTGCAGGCTCTCTGCGTACTTCTGGACTTCTCAAAAGTGCAAGAATGACTTCCTTGAAAGCAGTGTTTGATTCTTGTATGGAATGAGGTGCATAGGTGAAGTATCGTCTGCAGCTCAAGTGTTTATGTCCGATGCTGAAATTATCAAACCCACCAACTAGATTAAGTGAGTAACAGAGGTAAATGGTGAATGTGTCAAATCTGTTGCCGTTGCTTCTATGAAAGCCACTGCTAAAGATACAGAAGAGTTAAATAACACGACAGACTTATCTGTGGCAGTTGATGATACATGGCAGAAGAGAGGCCACACATCTAAAAATGCAGCTGCAGCTGTCACTAGTGTAGACACATGTAAAATTTTACACATCGAAGTGCTAACTAAATACTGCCATCAGTGTAAATCAGTTACCAACGAAACAAGTGAAAGTCATGAAACAAATTGTTCCAAGAACCATGAGGGAAGTAGTGTGTGTGTGTGTGGGGGGGGGGGGGGGGGGGGTATGGAGACTGCTGCAGCTGTTTCTGTGTTCAGAGGCTCACAGCAGGAAAGAGATGTGCGCTACACTGAGTACTTGGGGAATAGTTAAACTACACGTCATGCTGCCACTAACTCTGTAAACAGCACATATATCAAGCAGATGTATGCATGGGGATTGCAGTGTCTCACAAACACCTACCACTAACTTACAGTCATCTTAGTTATGAAACTGAAATCTCGATTTTATACCCAAGATGCGAGAAGAGAATGGAGTACATCGCATAAATCTGCGTTCGTTTGGAGGAATGTGTCGAAGCATCACGATTCATCACACATGAGATGGAAGTCCTCTGATGACTGAGAGGTTTGCTGTTAACCATCGCAAGTAGACAGTGCTCTAATTCACATACAGGACTCTTGGTTGTATATGAGTCAAAGCAGGCTATGTCATGCGACTGATGCATCCGGACAGAACAACGGAAAAAGTGGTCAAATGACCTGCAGTAACATTTCCCTCTCTAGAGAGCATCATCAGTCCGCCATTAAATCGTACCTCGTTACAGCTCCATGTCAATCAATCACCCCATACACTCTCCATTATCCTTTAACATTGATGCATGTAAGATTAGAGGCAGATGGTTCTCTTTTTCCTAAAAATCGTCAGATACAGTGATTAACTCGCGTGTATCACTGTTACCTTAATATATGTACAGTGAAATACTTCCTCAATGGAGAAAAAAGGTGACTGTTTCCCTGGTCCCCTTTGGTCCCATGTTGACGTTTCCTCTGATTCCTGTTGCTGTAGCATACTCATCCTCTAGATGCCCGAATAGGGAATTAATACTTGGTTTGTATTGGACAGCTTTCGTGATTGCGTGGAAATTTGGGAAGATTTAATACAGACATGTGTTTGCGGTGGACCATTATTCCCTACCATGTAAATTGTGCAATGCTTCTTCACATTTCCTGTCTTTATTTGGTTGAGAGAACATCGACTGTGGTGTGTGTTCAGTGCTTCTAGCAGGTGAAAGACGTATGGATGACACGTTTACTGGTTCTCTAGACATGAGAAACACCTTAGTTGACTCTGTAAATTACAAGGACGATATGGAATCTGTTATATCACTGACATCGGTATTCGCAATTGGAAATATCAATTTCCCTTCTTTTTCCGAGGTTTCACCTATAGGTCTTCGCAGACTAGATACGTTTCTAGTTACTCAGTGCCTTACAGCATGCTGCACTTCGCTAAGGTTTTGGGTTTCTAGAGAAATAATTTCCTGTCTATATCTTCGAAATAATACTGTGCAAGCGATACTGCTATGCAAACAATATTGCTATGTGCCTGATATCGATAAGTATCGCCACAGTGGTATGATATTCTGGCAATCCATGTGAAATTACATGTGTTCTAGTAATTCCAGAATTTGGAAATTGGTGTAGAAAGCAAGCAAGCAAGCAGGTTGGGGCCAGAAACAGTAACGCATTTGTGCCGAGAGGAAACAGGCCCGACTTTGTACAACAGTTCGGAGACTGACTTCGGTCCACGGAAGGCTCTGGTCATGTGTTGGGAGCGGATGACATGTGACAGTCGGTGGTGGTGGATGACTGCCCGACCTCGCGGGAAATACCTAGTTCTGCGAGGAGTATACCTACGGTGCATGTGCTTATGCTGTCTGTCCTTGCGGTATATGTCAGAGTGTCCGGCGGTCGATAGCTACATGCATGATGCAAAAGGGGCTATTTTGAATGCTGCAGGGTACGAATTGTATGCGGTGATGAGTTTAAAGCTGAAATATCCAAGTTGCCATCCTCAGTAGAGGAGCAGTGTAATTGAGCAACTGTCTTTCTGTCTTTCCATATTTGACGAGCTGTAGGCCACTTTTGCAGGATTTAACTGTCTGTGCAATAAGGCAATTTATACAAAATAGTTTTGCTGCTGAAAGTCTTGTCTGCAGAAAGGAAACGGCGGACAGTGCTTCCACACGGGCAGCATCAGTAATTTGGTGAGTAAATTTAGTAAGAGCCAATCAGAATGCTCCATCCATTTGCAGGACATCCTTTGTGCTGGGACATAGGAGCGTCTACGTATCAGTGAAAATGTTTACGTTTCGGAAATGTTTGTTGACAGCAGGACTTAACGATTTCCAGGAAGGCTAACACATGATGGATGAGGTGCAACATTATGACCATCAGGAGGAACGCATTCGGCGTTATCCCGAGTAAAAAGGTTCTTTTAGGACAAGAATTTCCATGCAGTCAAGCTGAGACATCAAGAAAGCTCCTACAAAAGTGACCGTTAACTATTTCTACAGCTTTTTACGATTTCCGAAAGGTAGACTTGGATCTTATTTATATAGACATGAGACATCATTACAACATTGAGAACCTTTCTGCTGTGTCTGTGATGGTGAGTCACTGTGTGGACATTTTGCAGCTATGCATCAGCAACAGTAAACACGTGCACAGCTGGAGGCATCTCATATGTCCCCTTAGGATCTCTATTATGGGAAGCACTGCAACAGATTTCTATAGATCGTCCAGAGAATGACTTGTGTCTTATTTGCATAGACATGTGACGTCAGTATAACACTCAAAGAATTCTAACTGTATACCCGAAAATAGACGCAGCTTTCACCTGCTGGCTGTAGGTGAGAGCAATGGCTCGCGGCCCGGCGTTAGTCTCTCCTGCACTGGCTTGCTTCTGGCTGGACTTGCAAAGTGCTTAAGCAGTGTCGATGGCATTGGCATCTGTGCACTTTGCAGCCTCTGATATGTCAAGTTAGATGATAGGTCGAAAGCGTTTTTTATGTGCAATGAGTGTTTGCGAACTCCATTTTTTTCGGCTGTTGAAGCGCTGTGATTGTGTTGGCAGAATGGCATACAGCATTATTTCGGTGATTAACGTGTAGTTTGCAGGTCTGTATGCTGTGTACTGCACTATTTGGACAGTTTAGAATTAGTGTCTTTGTCTGCAGAGCGTTTTACAAGCATTATTTTGATAATTTATGAGTAGTTTGCAGGTGCGTAGGCTGTGTATTGTGACCCCAAACATGTCAGAACAAGCGTTTTGTATCAGTGTAAAAAACTTAGTGAAATACATGCCTAAATAAATTGTTCCGAAACAAATTAAGTACAATCCTTCCTCTCTCAGCAGCTTAAAACGGGCTGTGTCCTTTTTCCATCACCCCCCCCCCCCCCCCTCCGCCACAATCTTGGAGTATGGTCATGGAAGGGAGGACAGCAACTTCTGGTTGCAGTACTGTGTACTAGGTCAGTAGGGCTCTGGACCTCATGGCCAACACACTAGATAGAGCTACTGCCACAAATTATTTAAATAAAGACTGCCTGCAAAATAAAGACTTATGTTTCGAATGGCTCTGAGCACTATGGTACTTAACATCTGAGGTCATCAGTCCCCTAGAACTTAGAACTACTTAAACCCATCTAACCTAAGGACATCACACACATCAATGCCCAAGGCAGGATTCGAACCTGCTACCGTAGCAGTCACGTGGGTCCAGATTGAAGTGCCTAGAACCAGTCGGTCAAAGACTTATGTCTGTTCTATCCAGCACAGGCTGAATCATTTCCCAATCATTTCCTAGGAAGAGGTGGCGGTTCGATGACTTTGGTTCGTGGAGGTAGCCCCAATGGCCTTTTTTCTCACCATTTTCTCAGGTTACTGTAGGAAGCCAAATTGACCTCTTTTCTGCCAAAATTTGAAATTCTTGTGATTTTCTGTGCGAAGAGGGAAGGGGGGGAGGGGAGTGGAGGGAGTTAGGTTAGTGGAGGTAGCCCAATAGACCTATTTTCCTGCCATTATTTGAACTTCTTTCCATGACATCATTGCAATGTTGCCACATCTATCGCCGCCATCTTGGATATACCATCTTAAATAAATTTGGCAACAATGCAGGGGAGGGCCATACAAAGGTTGTCCCACTACTTACGTTTCACCATTGGATCATTTAGTCACCACATGAGCTTTATGAAGATGCTCAACAAAACCCATTGGTAGACATTAAAGGGGGCCATTGTGTGTCATTAAGAGATTTACTATTAAAATTTCGAGAGAGCACTTTCCAGGAAAAGTCAGACAACATATTACTTCCCCCTACATAAGTCTTGGGTAATGACCATGTAGAGGAAATTTGGGAAATTATAGCCAACACAGAGGCTTAACCATAGTGATTTCTCCCAAGCGCTGTTCGAAAGTGTAACAGGGTTTGACGACTACGTTAGTGGCACAAAAAGTACCCTCTGCCACAAATAATTAGGTGGTTTGCTGAGTATAATGTAAATGTGTGTTCTGATTACCTGCGGCAGCAGTATCACACTCTGTCCCACTTATTCCTTGGAGCTGAGCTAGCTGCAGAGAAAGAAGTTTTGCAAGTGATGTCTGTAGTTGATATTCTAGCTGTGGCAGGTTTACGAATGAAACAAAAATAAAAATGATTACGGTAAATAATTGCGACAAATATTAATTTTACAAATTAAAACGCCTTTATTTTGCTACAGTCGACCTTGTTTGCTACAGACCTGTTCCATCTCCACATTTGAAACATTCCCTTAGAAGAATTACGAATTACTGGGCTGGTAAACTTCTTACGTTATTTGATTTACAAACAGCTGAGCAAAACTCAACGTACTCAGACGTTTCTCGCTTTACTTATTCTGATCATCACTAAATTGACGCATAATATTTTAGCGCAATGCAATCTGACTTTCAATAATCCTTACAAAAAGAATGGCCCCGACTAAAAATAACCTTTACCTTTCATGAATCACTTACCTCACAAAAATCTTCGTTCCTCGAACTACTGCAATACAGCGAGCGCTAATACTGCCAGCTAAATAAAAGATTCTAACTATTGAAGGCAGTAACTACTGATAGGCATAGTTAGCAAATGAAAGATTCTGAGCCAGCCGCGGTCGTCTCGCGGTTCTAGGCGCGCAGTCCGGAACCGGGACACTGCTACGGTCTCAGGTTCGAATCCTGCCACGGGCATGGATGTGTGTGATGTCCTTAGGCTAGTTAGGTTTAAGTAGTTCTAAGTTCTAGGGGACTAATGACCACAGCAGTTGAGTCCCATAGTGCTCAGAGCCATTTTTTTGAAATATCTTGATTGAGAACGAACAATGTATTTACCTTTATAGTGTTCAGAAGTCATTATATATATATATATATATATATATATATATATATATATATATATATATAAGTTCATGACATCCAGTCTTACAAATTGCCTTTTCCACGTGGACACACGTCCAGATCGTCCGATCTCAAAACTCTGTTATCTCTCTCCCTACATCCAAAACTGCTGGCGGCTCACCTCCAAATGCACAATGGTATGTGCTGTTCACATTCAACAGCCAAACAGTATACAAGCGAATATTGCAACAATGAGTCCAACCAGCCACAGACTGCCCCCAGCACAGTCAGTAATTTTCATACAGAGCACTACGTGGCATTATGTACTGTGACCAACAGAAATGTGTGCAGTGAAATGAAAATACTTAATTTGAAGAACTGGTGTACAAACAATTACAAATTTATGACATGAGAATACAATTACAAAGGTACAAATTACATCATTAAAGAACATAATAGTACAGATAACATAAAAACCTAAAAAGCCTACTTACATAGCTCCGATTCTACCCACAAAAATATTTTACAAATTGTTTTGGGCAGTGGCGAAGACAGGTTTTGCTCAATTTATTTTATATTAATGCTAATAAATATATCAAATGCACATAATTATTGATACAATGTTGGTCAAAAGCAAAAATTGTTCTCATAAAGACAGTGCTGATCATTCATCACAGTAGTAGTTGCAGTTTTCCTTCTCAAAGTTGAGCAGTAAAAGAAAATGCACATGTAAGTAGTGGATTTTTATGCAGTCTTGAAGAAGTAGTGTTGTCCTTTCAATGGAAAGACAGTGCTGACTATTTACATGCAGGCAGGTACTGGGCCACAACAGAGCAAATCCACAGCAGACTCAGCCGAAGATTTGAAAAATATTGTTAGGTAGGTCATCACAGAGCAGATCCACAGTATGTCTTGTAGAGGTTATGGTACTGGTGGTCCACCAGAGGTGCAGACCCACTGCAGTGGGCCATCAAAAGTGTAGGCTCAATGTAGTCCTTGTAGAGGTCAAGGTATTGGTGGTCCATCGAAGGTGCATACCCATTGTAGTGCTTGTAGAAATGATGGTACTGGTGGGCCGCCAAAGGTGCAGGCCCACGGTAGTCCTTGTAGAGATATTGCTGTTGGTGGACCACCAAAGGTGCAGGCTCACAGTAGTCCTTGTAGGGATGGCCAGCAGCCATATGTTACGACTGTGCAGCTGCACAATCACCGCTGAAGAGTCTTGTGGATAATATAACAAGTCCATGTGCAATCACAAAAAAAAATTGTTTGAAATGTCCTTAGAACCAGCAATGCTGTTAATCAGTCCCTTGCTGAATTATCAACACATGTGCGAGCAATAACAGTCCTCTTTTTCTCACTTATTAAGCATATACTATGACCAAAAGAATGTGACAGTGAAATGAAAATACTTAACTTGAAGAACTGGTGTCTATACAATTACAAATTTATGACACAAGAATACAGATACAAAGGTACAAATTAGGTCATTAAAGAACATAATACTACAGTTAACATTTGTAGTAATATGGGCTTTACAAAAGAATAGAAATAAACATATATATCAGTGTTACAGGAATTATGACATAAGTAAATAAATTAAAAAATGAGAAGAGCTTTTGAAACATTAACTTGACAAGTGAGCATTAAAACAGAACAGAATAAATAATGTCTAAGCATCTTTAAAAGTAAATAATACATTACTAATGCAAATTATATTTGAGAATAACAGTATTCCTCATCACAGTGAATGTAGCTTAGTATTAGAAAAATTCTACGACATAACTGTTATCAGAAAGAACAAAAATACACAAGGGTACACCAACATACAATGGAATAACACAAAAGAAAAGGACATGGTTTGTTTTCAGTGTGACATTTGGTACTGCAGTCCAACCCAAAACTCCATTCCATAGATCTTTCCTCATATTTCAACATTTGTTCCCGCAAAAGAAAAAAAACAAAAAAAACTATCTAAACCTGTTGTCCCTAAACCCTACTGTTCATTCAAAATAAATATTCTTCATTGTACACTACTTTTTTGGCCATACCTTTTTCTTAAACCTTATCAATGCATTTCTTCCAGTTCATAACTCACTCTATTGTATAGCCTGCCCCTCTTAAGCCAGCTTAAATCTACTGAACTCAGATATATATGCTGCAGAACGAGGAAATGCAGCAGCACAGAAGAATTAACACAAACAGCAATGACAAAAAAACGCAAATTGGCGAAGCAAGCAGCAATAAATATAAATTAGCAAAGCAAATGCAACATCATCACTAATATGAGTTAATGTGCAGCAACAAGAAACATAAATCAGCAATAAAACTGGCTTAATACAATGTAAAATTCTATAGGACAATACCTCACAAACAGCAGCAGCAAATGCAATAACTTAATCCTAAACATGACAAAGCTCAAGCAGAAAACATACTACAGTAAAGATAAGAAATGTCTAATAACAATGTCACATCTAAACGGTAGAGTGATGCATCACAGTAACTTACTCTACCAAACAAGTTACCAAGTAATTGAAAAAATTATGTATGCAATTCCTGTGAAGGGAAATGTCTATTAGTGCTCCCATTTTTTAGGAAAATATATCATAAAATTATTATTTACTGAGTCTGTAGATAGAAAATAGTCATATTAGTGCATCTAATAAATTTTATTTTAACTAATGTTGCAGCACAGCTAGAAACTAGTTATTAAACAGAATGAGCAAATATATGTCTAAACCAAAGCATGAAGTGTCATTCAGTAGCCCTCTTGGGTAAAATATTCCGGAGGTAAAATAGTCCCCCATTCGGATCTCCGGGCGGGGACTACTCAAGAGGATGCCGTTATCAGGAGAAAGAAAACTGGCGTTCTACGGATCGGAGCGTGGAATGTCAGATCCCTTAATCGGGCAGGTAGGTTAGAAAATTTAAAAAGGAAAATGGACAGGTTAAAGTTAGATATAGTGGGAATTAGTGAAGTTCGGTGGCAGGAGGTACAAGACCTCTCGTTATAAACACAAAATGAAGTAGGGGTAATGCAGGAGTAGGTTTAATAATGAATAGCAAAATAGGAATGCAGTTAGGCTACTACAAACAACATAGTGAACGAATTATAGTGGCCAAGATAGATACCAAGCCCACATCTACTACAGTAGTACAAGTTTATATGCCAACTAACTCTGCAGTTGACGAAGAAATTGAAGAAATGTATGATGAAATAAAAGAAATTATTCAGATAGTGAAGGGAGATGAAAATTTAATAGTCATTGGTGACTGGAATTCGGTAGTAGGAAAAGGGACAGAAGGAAACGTAGTAGGTGGATATGGATTGG
The DNA here is from genome assembly GCF_023897955.1 of Schistocerca gregaria. Lineage (NCBI taxonomy): Eukaryota > Metazoa > Arthropoda > Insecta > Orthoptera > Acrididae > Schistocerca > Schistocerca gregaria. Next base: position 795,235,959 of record NC_064921.1, on the reverse strand, counting down.
GGCTAAGAAATGTAAGAGGAAGCCACCTGGTAGAATTTTGCACAGAGCACAACTTAGTCATAGCTAACACTTGGTTTGAGAATCATGAAAGAAGGTTGTATACATGGAAGAACCCTGGAGATACTAAAAGGTATCAGATAGATTATATAATGGTAAGACAGAGATTTAGGAACCAGGTTTTAAATTGTAAGACATTTCCAGGGGCAGATGTAGACTCTGACCACAATCTATTGGTTATGAACTGTAGATTAAAACTGAAGAAATTGCAGAAACGTGGGACTTTAAGGAGATGGGACCTAGATAAACTGAAAGAGCCAGAGGTTGTACAGGGTTTCAGGGAGAGCATAAGGGAACAATTGTCAGGAATGGGGGGAATAAATACAGTAGAAGAAGAATGGGAAGCTTTGAGGGATGAAGTAGTGAAGGCAGCAGAGGAACAAGTAGGTAAAAAGACGAGGGCTAGTAGAAATTCTTTGGTAACAGAAGAAATATTGAATTTAATTCATGAAAGGAGAAAATATAAAAATGCAATAAATGAAACAGGCAATAAGGAATACAAACGTCTCAAAAATGAGACCCACAGGAAGTGCAAAATGGCTAAGCAGGGATGGCTAGAGGACAAATGTAAGGATGTAGAGGCTTATCTCACTAGGGGTAAGATAGATACTGCGTACAGGAAAATTAAAGAGACCTTTGGAGATAAGAGAACCACTTGTATGAACATCAAGAGCTCAGATGCAAACCCAGTTCTAAGCAAAGAAGGGAAAGCAGAAAGGTGGAAGGAGTGTATAGAGGGTCTGTACAAGGGTGAAGTACTTGAGGACAATATTATGGAAATGGAAGAGGATGTAGATGAAGATGAAATGGGAGATAAGATACAGCGAGAAGAGTTTGACAGGGCACTGAAAGACCTGAGTCCAAACAAGGCCCCCGGAGTAGACGACATTCCATTGGAACTACTGACGGCCTTGGGAGAGCCAGTCCTGACAAAACTCTACCATCTGGTGAGAAAGATGTATGAGACAGGCGAAATACCCTCAGACTTCAAGAAGAATATAATAATTCCAATCCCAAAGAAAGCAGGTGCTGACAGATGTGAAAATTACCGAACTATCAGTTCAATAAGCCGTAGCTGAAAAATACTAACGCGAATTCTTTACAGACGAATGGAAAAACTAATAGAAGCCGACCTCGGGGAAGATCAGTTTGGATTCCGTAGAAATACTGGAACACGTGAGGCAATACTGATCTTACGACTCATCTTGGAAGAAAGATTAAGGAAAGGCAAACCTACGTTTCTAGCATTTGTAGACTTAGAGAAAGCTTTTGACAATGTAGATTGGAATACTCTCTCTCAAATTTTGAAGGTGGCAGGGGTAAAGTACAGGGAGCGAAAGGCTATTTACAATATGTACAGAAACCAGATGGCAGTTATAAGAGTCGAGGGACATGAAAGGGAAGCAGTGGTTGGGAAGGGAGTGAGACAGGCTTGTAGCCTCTCCCCGATGTTATTCAATCTGTATATTGAGCAAGCAGTAAAGGAAACAAAAGAAAAATTCGGAGTAGGTATTAAAATCCATGGAGAAGAAATAAAAACTTTGAGGTTCGCCGATGACGTTGTAATTCTGTCAGAGACAGCAAAGGACTTGGAAGAGCAGTTGAATGGAATGGACAGTGTCTTGGGAGGAGTATATAAGATGAACATCAACAAAAGCAAAACAAGGATAATGGAATGGAATGGATAGTCGGGTGATGCTGCGGGAATTAGATTAGGAAATAAGACACTCAAAGTAGTAAAAGAGATTTGCTATTTGGGGAGCAAAATAACTGATGATGGTCGAAGTAGACTGGCAATGGCAAGGAAAGCATTTCTGAAGAAGAGAAATTTGTTAACATCGAGTACAGATTTAAGTGTCAGGAAGTTGTTTCTGAAAGTATTTGTATGGAGTGTAGCCATGTATGGAAGTGAAACATGGACGATAAATAGTTTGGACAAGAAGAGCATAGAAGCTTTCGAAATGTGGTGCTACAGAAGAATGCTGAAGATTAGATGGGTAGATCGCATTACTAATGAGGAAGTATTGAATAGGGCTGGGGAGAAGAGAAGTTTGTGGCACAACTTGTCCAGAAGAAGGGATCGGTTGGTAGGACATGTTCTGAGGCATCAAGGGATCACCAATTTAGTAGTGGAGGGCAGCGTGGAGGGTAAAAATCGTAGAGTTAGACCAAGAGATGAATACACTAAGCAGATTCAGAAGGTTGTAGGTTGCAGTAGGTACTGGGAGATGAAGAGGCTTGCACAGGATAGATTAGCATGGAGAGCTGCATCAAACCAGTCTCAGGACTGAAGACCACAACAACAACAACAACAGCCCTATGGCATTTCAGTAAATATAGGCAATTACGAGCTCCAAAGTGTAATTATATGTCCTCAAGTAGGAACGTGTCGTATTTGCGGTGCTTTCTAAAAAGAAACGTCAATAGCGAGGTTAATAGCCTCTTTCTTCTCCAATGGATTTTTTCCAGGCGACTGTCTCACAGCTAGCCACCTACAGCACATTACGTCAAGGTCGCTTACCTTCCTTACCGAAATATTTACTACAACAGTTCCCGCTACAGTGACAGTCTCGTATAAAATAAAAAAAGTCATAGGTTGAAAAATTACGGTAGAAATGTGTAGAAACGAAATCTCATGAATAGCAGTGTTGTGATACATTTATGCATGTACACACATTTCATAACTCTTATAGTATGATTCTTGGTTTCCTACATCCTTTTTCACAAATAAGAATCCCTAACCACTACTCATTATTCCTTACCTTATTACACATATACATATTCGTCGACACTTCTTCAATATTATATCATAATAAATACGTAGCATAATCAAATTCCTCATATAGCATCATCTTATCGATCATAAACATGCCTCAACAGCATAATACACACCGTCATTGTAATAATAGCATCATAACACCTTCCGACAAATCTAAAAAACTTCGTACCTTCCTTCAGTAATCTCAAAACTTCAAAAAAAATGCTCTCAGCTCGTTTCAATAAAGTCATCTACATCAAACGTACTTCAAGGATCATGATCTCATACCAAATACATCATTAAAAGCTCACATAGTATCACAATGGTTCCAAAATATTAGAATAGTTCACAAAGTACAGACAAAATACAGTTTCATAAACGTGAAGTTATCCAACTGTGTAACTGCACAAACATCTGTCACTCACATAGTAAAAAAAATGATTGTTTCTCTCAGTTAAATGATCAGATAGCTGTGTAACTCTGTGTTAGAGAGGTATGGTACCAATGTGTAATGTTGTATAAGCAAATACGATATTGGCTAGGGCTCCTAGCGCTTGTCACACGCTTAGTACATAAAGTAGGCTTGTACCCCCTAAGGATTAATATAATTATACCCTCTGGTGTTACAAATTACAGCAATGGAATTAAATGTATCACCGAAAACTTTCTTTGTACGTTTGTAATTTAAGAATCTTTCTACAAATGTTCCAAGTAAAAAAATTAATCACTCAAATGCGTTTCCTGTAGTGCAAAACTGTGCATCTTGTTGTGAGATAATCTCTGTCATTACTTAACGGTAAAAATGCACCAAGTGTCGTAATTATCGTCGTCCGTAAGCAAAGTTCTGTACTTACCTTGTAATAGACAAAAGTGTAATGCTATGTGTATAGATATCGTAGTTATTGCGCTTATTGCCATGACCAAGAAAGTACTATACTGTAAAATATTGTTGTGCTACAGAAAAGGCTGTCTCATTGTAGCTATACCACATGTTTTACTTTCCAGAAATATGTAGAAAAACTGTACAGATATAAAACAGACTCAGCGCAAACGCAGTAATGTAAATTGTGTTACTCTTTAATAGCGAAGTGATATAATCGTGTAGCTGTCAAATAAACTAACCACTGTTTGATCTGTTATGTCTCAGAAATTACTTTAGATCCAGAATGTCTTTTCAAGTAAACCAAAATGTTTGCATTAAAATCTCATTAGCGGTATATGTTGGAAATATGTAATCCTTATAGTCGTTACATAATTGTGCAACTTACAAGCAAGAATGTACACACAATAACACTGTGTCATCTGTCACTACAGAAATGCATTGGTAATTACTGTCTAAATAAGTTCCCTTGGTTCTTGACTGGATAGTTAACTTGAAAACATTGTTGCATGTTAACAGTTTCTAAATGCGACAAAGCGTACTAATAACATGAAGTAGGAATCTTATTGCAATGACTAATTCAGAAAGCTTATTATCTCTCAATAAACGGTCTTACATTTGAAATGTAGTGTACACACTATTATCATATGGTAAATGTCGGTAACGATTACTGCAATTTTTCTCAAGGTTAGCTTCTATGTTATTTTTCTCAGGGCCAGCTGGTGCATGTGGCTGTCTTCGGTGCAAGTTATTGTCTACTGTCTCTTTGTTGGCACGCGTCGTTATTGGGATCAGGAGACCTAACCTCTACAATTTCAGCTTGTCGATAGGCCACTGCCCTGTTTGAACCACGCCAATTTTGGTTAAATTCTGGTCTGTTGTTAAGATTATATCGTCTGTCGTCTTGTCGGTAGTTTCTGTTATTTCTTTCTTGTCGATCACGTGGTGGAGAATTTCTCCCTGAGTCGCAACTGCGCGGTGGACTGTTAAGTCCGAAATTGTTCTGTCTCCCTTGACAATAATTGTTTTGGTTCCTATATTGTCGGTTTCTATGGTTGTCTCTGTCATATGTATTACTGTGGAAATGCGGTCTTTCTCGTGGTGTCTGTTTTGCTAAGGATTTGCTTTGTAAGAATAGCCTTGTCATGTCCAGTTATTATTTCTGTCATCGCGGAATTGTGACGGATGTGACCTGTAATTGTTGTGTTCCTGTTTTCGCTTCCCGCGATTGTCAGTGTCAATTTCTATTTCTTATAAGAGTCCCTGAGAAGCTGTAATGTGGCCTTTGCAACGTCCTGCCAAAATAATATGCAATAAATGTTCAGGCAATTTGATTAAGCAAATACGGATGAGTTCTGAGGGGCTGTATGGGTTTGACAGGTACTGATTCTTGAGCAACATGTCTTCAAAATATTTGACAAGACTAGAAAATTCAGATTGTTCGAAACGTTTCATCATTATGATGGTATGTTTACGCGATCTGGAGTAGCTTAAGGCCTGTATGCTGAGAGGAAGGCACGATAAAATTCTCCTTCACTGTGACAGTCGCGAATGACCAACCGCATTCTTAGAGCTGGTTCATTCTCTAAGTAGCCACACATAAATTCCAATTTGTGCTGTAATGACCAGTTGGGAGGAAAACAATGAGAGAATTGATGAAACCATGCTTGTGGATGAATGTCGTTGCCGGAATTCTTAAATATTTTGAATTTACGTCTAGTAATTAAAAGCGTATAGTCAAAATCATCATGACAGCGAGTCGCCCATCGGTCACTATTACATCGTATGGGCGGTTCCATCTCAAAATTCGGTGCACCTTGCCAATTTCTTTCACAATTTCCGAAATGCCCTGTGTTATTATTTTGTGGCTTTTCCGTATTTCTATGTCCCTCTTCCCTTATTGGAGCGCGAGTGTCCTCTGAAATAGTAATTGCTATATTACTTGTGCCAACTGATCTTGTACTTCCGAGATTTCTTTTTCGTGTTGCGTATTAATTTGTTTCTGATTTTGTTTGAATTTCCTAATTTGTTCGTAGTCTTCTGTGTCAGTAAAGACTACTGGTCTTGTGTCATTCAGATTATCATCTACCTCCAAAGATAAATTAGTTAGCTGATCCGAAAGTTCGATCACTTTCTCTGATTTCCTCCATGTGTCTTTCTGAACCAATTTTCAGAGTATCTACTGTGTCCTTTAAGTTTTCCTGAGTTTTTGCAAGTTGCGAAACCGAATCGGTAGACGCAACTGAGTCAGTTTTAGACCGCAAGGTGTCGTGATTTTCATGAACAATGGTTTGCAGTTCTTTTATGGCTGCTTCGTGATTCTGTAATGCATTTTCATGCAGCGAAAAGACATTTCGATTCCATATTATGTAACTCAGTAGTTATATCTTCACGTCTTTGTTGAAGTGTTTCTTTAATTTGTTTCTGATTTTATTCCATTTGTTGCGGTGACTGTTTTTGATTTTGTTCCATTGCGTCCAACGTTTGAAACTGTTGCTGGGTTTGTCTCTGATTTAGTTTCATTTGATGGATTAATTGCAATAATAATGACTAGTATGTGCAATCTATTCCTCTATGATTTTCGGCAGTGCATTTGCACCGGCAACATTCGAATTTTGAGAAAAAGGCGAGGACGCAAAACCTGAATCTACGGTATTTGCAAGATTGTGTCTTGTCATTTGGAGTTCCTGGTGCGAGCTGTTGGCGTCCGATCGATCGACAGTACTACCCTGTTCACTAGCTGTTTCACTGTCTACACGATTACTTAGAGCCTGGTCCATTCACCTATGCACAATTACCAAATTACTATGTTGAACATTAGTTAATTCATTACACGGTGGCGCCAACACACCACCCTCGTTTTCATTGTCATTTCTCAGTTTACTTTGGAGACTAGTATTAAGATTTTCGCACGCCCTAATTGTCACAATATTCCACACGATAACACAGAAAAGGACAACTTGAAGAGTAAAATAAGAAAACATATTAACATAGCACTGAAAATAATATGTAATTAATTGCAGCCATAGCTGCGAAATATTTGGTGCAAATCTACACGCATGCCACAACTATTTTTCTGTACAACAATGAGAAACTACAACTACAAAAGAGATTTTCTCTACAATTACGCTGTAGCAATAAACAATAACTACACTAATTACACAAACTTCAAGAAAAAATCAGAAGAATCCAGTGAGATATCCTCGGCTAAGGGTCGACGTATGAAACGTCCCCTTAGAAAAATTATGAATTACTGTTCTGGTAAATGTCTTATGTTATACGATTTACAACCCGGTGCACAAAACTCAACGTACTCAGACAGTTTTCTCTTTATTTATTCTGATCATCACTAAACTGACACACAATATTTTAGCGCAACGCAATCTGACTTTCAATTATCCCTACAAAATAATGGCCCTGACTAAGAATAACCTTAACCTTTCATGAATCACTTACCTCACAGAAATCTTCGTTACTCGAACTACTGCAATACAGTTAGCGCCAATACTGCCAGCTAAATAAAAGGTTCTAACTACTGAACGCTGTACCTACTTATAGGCATACTTAGCAAATGAAAGATCTTGATAGAGAACGAACAATATATATATATCAGTTAATGCATCTAGTCTTACAAATTTACTTTTTCTGACAGACACACGTCCAGATCGTCCGTTTTCAAAACTCTGGCATCTCTCTCCCCACATCCACAACTGATGGCAACTCACCTCCAACTGCACAATGGTACGTGCTTTTCAGATCCAACAGTCCAACAGTACACAAGCGAATATTCCAACAACGAGTCCAACCAGCTACAGATTGCACACAGCACAGTCAGTGATTTTCATACAGAGCGCTACGTGCCGTTACCAACATAAAAATCTAAACAGCCCACTTACACATTAAGGCATCTTAAGTGAACAGAGTCTGGAATAATACGACTTTGCTTCTAAATCCGATATTTCTAGACTAGAAAGCAGTTCACGTTCTACCTTTTACGTAAATTAGTTACTACTTGCAGTTATTCGTTACTGCGGCCGAAATTTGCGTTTCATCCTGTTAAGTCCTGCCTAGTCGTCAAATACGAGATGTCTAGGAAACCTGCTTTCTCGTGTCGGTAGGCAATATTCAAGCAAATCGTATTAATGAGTTTTATTACACAGCGAACAAATACAATACTTAACTTTGTGTTACACAGATGTGTCGCAAGCAAAGGGCGACATGGAAAACAAGCAATGTTTTTCAGTATAAACATTTCCCAAATCTGGGTTACATAAATTGTACAAACGAAGTAACTAGCGTTGATACTGCTACTGAACTCGCTAATCTTGAAGCTTCTATTTGACGCTATCGTTCCCGAATTTCGTGCCGGCGCTTGACTTCACGCGCAAACACATGTCATCTGATCATAGGTTAGAGCTCGCTCTGTCACTCTAACTATGCCACATTTGACCTCTCTTCACATCACGATGTCTTTGTTCCGTAGTTCGCATATTCCGTAAGTTAACTGTTCTACAGCACTACTACTAGCCTGGCACTAACTGCAGATAAATAAAGGGAGAGGCCTAAAGTGGAACAAAGTTACAACAGAAATCGTTCACTGTTCTCATAAGAAAGGTTGAAAGAAGACGTTGAAGGCCTGTACGTGGTGGAGGGATTGTTTGATATTGTCACATAAGATAAAAAAAAACTCGATTTGAAAGAGGTAGGGGATAATGTTAGAATTTGATAGAACATTGGAAGACTTGTGATCAAATAAGAGCGAACGCATAGATAAGTTTTCGTCAAAATTTATAATATCGTTGGGAAAAGTGATAACCAAACGAGTAATCAAGTTCGTTTCTAGAATCTATGAGTCTGGAGATACACCATCAGCCTTTCGGAGAAATATCATCCACATCATCCCGAAAATATCAAGGATAGATAAGAGCTAGAACTATGACGGAGTCCGCTTAACATCTCATGCATCCAAGTTCCTGATTAAAAAAAACATACAGAAGAAATTAAAAATATATTTGAGCATTTGGTAGATGACTGTTAGTTCTGTTTTAAAACATACCTGTATGTAGTCAGTAGACATATTGTTCTGATGTTGCCTTTAATAATGCATGCAAGACTTCCAAGATAAATCGAGACGCTTTCATCAGATTTCTCGCCCTAAGGAGAGAATTAGACGCAGCAAGTTGTTCGTCATTCTTAGAAAAACGGATATAAGCTTTAGACAAAGAGGAGCAGTGCACAATATGTACAAGAATAAAGATAGAAAATTTGCAGGGCCCATTAACTGGAATGAACTGAATAATGAGCACAGAATACGTATTGAAGGCAAACAGAAAAAGGCCGAAAGTAATGAGGAGCTGCAAAAATGAAAAAAAAACGAGCCACTTCCATAGTACTGGAAGCAAAATAACACACGCCGGGTGCTTCTTGCTAGAAGAAGTCTTACTAATTTGAGGAAGAAATTTCCGAGAACGTGTTTTGGACTCTGGCTTTGTACGAAAGTGAATCATGGGCCCTGAAGAAATAAGACAATCGAAGAGTTCTGAGATGCAACGCTACAGAGTGATGGTAAAAATCAAAGGGACTGAAACGAAGAGGGTCTCTGCAGAATGGGACAGTACGTTTTACGACATTAGGGGATAACTTCCATGGTACTAGATGGAGCCTTAAAGGAAGAATTAGGGGAAGGCGTAGTTTGGCAGATATCCAATAGATAATGGAGCATGTTGCGTGCAAGTGCTACTTTGAGATAAAGATGACGCACAGGAGAGGAAGTCGCGGCGGCCACAACCGATAACTGGTGATAAAAAAAAGATAGTTTTAGCTATTTGTGTGTTCTTCCTATAGCGTCGTCGTCGTCACTGATGGGTCTTGTACTGCAACGAAGCAAGGGAGAGGATGTTGTTATGGGTGGCCAGTATCCTCTTTCTACAACACAAATGCTCAAATGAATTAAACTATTTTTTAATTTACAAGAACAGGAAACTACCTGTCTTCAATAGAGTCCATGCAATGTGTTGCAAGCTCTTTCGTAATAGTCCTCTCGCAGACAGTATCGATATTCTAGATATTACAAACTTATGTATCGCTATGGGTAAAGTACAAGTCCCGCTATGTACTGTCGTAGCTTAAGCTCGCTCTGCCGATGAATGACAGACTCCAAAATAGAATGCGAGTGACAGTGAATTAGTCTTCAGAAACTGAGTCAGTGAGCTAGTGACTCAGCTAGTGAATCAATGACTGAGGCCCTCTAATCAGCAGTGGCGGCCGAAATACTCACGGTCGAGAGGACGTTGGTGGAACGTTGCTTGCGAGTGTGTCTTTGGCCTCTCTCGAGATAGGCGCTCTTGATCCAGCGCCTACTATCGATCTTCTCACTACATCTTTGCCGTCCTGCGACAGCTTACACCAGCACACTTGCTATGTTCGTTGTTTGGACATCATTGATTGGTAATCATTCCATATTCTTTTTAAGGTGCCAGCTGCTAAAGACTCGGTCACGCTTCGTCATTTCGAAGGAATGCAAACAGGGGGAACCCCCTCTATGGACGAATACGTACGTTTCCGCCCGCGCGTCCTTCGGCGGATACTGTTGCGAGCGATTGGCCGCCGTGACCTGTCAGGTGCGGGGCTATAAAGCAGAGCCCTCGGGAAGAAGTCAGTCACCCGCTGACAGGGCGCGCGGCTGAGCAAACACACCGCGACAGCAGCGTAAATATACCCGCGCCGCGGCGGCGCGGGGAAGCCCCGGGCACTGCAGAGCACGGCACGGCGCAGCACGCGAGGCGGCGAGCACGTGGTGGGGCGGCCTGAAACCAAACCCCAGCCAGCACTTGACGCGCCCCATCCGCCCCGGATACCGCCGACGCCCCGTCCACGTCACTGTCGCCGTCCCAGACGAGTCTTTATTTTGGGCGCAGCCAACCGGTCCAGTCCCTCACGTTGCACGTTCGGCGACAATCCAGTCCTACCTCGGCATACATCTACATCTACATGACTACTCTGCAATTCACATTTAAGTGCTTGGCAGAGGGTTCATCGAACTATCTCTCTACTATTCCACTCCCGAACAGCGAGCGGGAAAAACGAACACCTAAACCTTTCTGTTCTAGCTCTGATTTCTCTTATTTTATTTTGATGATCATTCCTACCTATGTAGGTTGGGCTCAACAAAATATTTTCGCATTCGGAAGAGAAAGTTGGTGACTGAAATTTCGTAAAAAGCTCTCGCCGCGACGAAAAACGTCTATGCTGTAATGACTTCCATCCCAACTCGTGTATCATATCTGCCACACTCTCTCCTCTATAACGCGATAATACAAAACGAGCTGCCCTTCTTTGCACCCTCTCGATGTCCTCCGTCAATCCCACCTGGTAAGGATCCCACACCGCGCAGCAATATTCTAACAGAGGACGAACGAGTGTAGTGTAAGCTGTCTCTTTAGTGGACTTGTTGCATCTTCTAAGTGTCCTGCCAATGAAACGCAACCTTTGGCTCGCCTTCCCGACAATATTATCTATGTGGTCCTTCCAACTGGAGTTGTTCGTAATTTTAACACCCAGGTACTTAGTTGAATTGACAGCCTTGAGAATTGTACTATTTATCGAGTAATCGAATTCCAACGGATTTCTTTTGGAACTCATGTGGATCATACAAACTGAGCGGTTCTGCCCTTTCGGAATTTTTATGTTATTTTTTTCTTTCACACGTCAACCTCCGTAGGAGCAAACTGAGGAGCAAATTTCCATGGTCGTGGAACGATTCAGTACATGAAGTTCACACCAGAGAAGTTAATGATAAGATAAAATTTACACTTAACTTACGAAAACGAAAACGAAAACGAAAAGTTGCTGAGCATGTATCAGAAAAATTGATAGTAAAACAAAGGAATCGGTTTAATTTTTTTCGAGCAGGTCCTCGAGAGAATAGAAGAATTGATCCATGAGACAATTCTTTAGTTTAGACTTTTCTCTAATCATGTGACCATTCTGTGAAATCTAAATGTCGGTTTTCAGAATCATTCAACAGCCAAGATCGCACAAAATATTTTTTTATTTAAGAGAACTGGTTTCAACATAATTAGTGTTTTTTAACGTCCCGTCGACAACGAGGTCATTAGAGACGGAGCACAAGCTCGGGTTAGGGAAGGATGGGGAAGGAAATCGGCCGTGCCCTTTCAAAGGAACCATCCTGGCATTTGCCTGAAACGACTTAGGGAAATCACGGAAAACCTAAATGAGGATGGGTGGAGACGGGATTGAACCGTCCTCCTCCCGAATGCGAGTCCAGTGTGCTAACCACTGCGCCACCTCACTCGGATTAAGACTTGTAAGTGTGACCATTACTGTTCACACTTTTTAATTCTTGTGACAGTTTATTGAAAGTGGTTTCAACAGGACACTGTACGCTTTTCTGCACAGGAATCAGGGATTGCGATCCAAATGTAGATTGGGTTAATGCCTAAGCTGCCACTTCTTCGGTGTGAGCTAATTGTTGTTACAGCGAGAGACATTAAGAAAATAAATAAATATTAAAAATAAATAATATGTATATATAAAATAAATATAATATATTTAAAAATAAAATATAGATAATATATAAAAAATATAATGAAAAATAAATGATTTGCAGACTGCTGACCACGGGTCGACGAGAGGTTTGCAAACTTACATTACATATTTCTCGAACCGAAAATACCCTTTGCCAACGCCAAGTATTAACCCAGAATATAAAGCCGCATGTCATCAGCGAATGATAATAGCAAAGTGGACTAATTTTTGTGTTGGGCTGTTAGTTACTGAAGATACTGTTCTAATGGCAAATACAGCAGCAACCAGTTTTTGAACAAGGCCCTGAACATGGGCTTCACATGACACGTACGTATTTTGATTGTTCATTTTCTCTAATCATGTGACCATTCTGTGAAATCTAAATGTCGGTTTTCAGAATCATTCAACAGCCAAGATCGCACAAAATATTTTTTTATTTAAGAGAACTGGTTTCAACATACTATGTTGTCATCTTCAGGTCTTAAAATCTTTTGTTGTGAAACATGCTCTTTTTACCAGAAAAGACTTTAAGGCCTCAAGATGACAGCATGGTCTCTTGAAATTGGTTGTATTAAATAAAAAAGATATTTTATGCGACCTTGGTTGTTGAATGGTTTTTGATAATTAAACGGAGCGCCCTACAGTTCTCACAAAATGAGAAAATTCAGTCAGGTCAGGCTTAGTTGAATTGTGTACTATAAACTGTGAAGAATGTCTTACTCTGATTTAGCATAAATTTATTTTCTACAGGTCAGGAACCGCACTATTTGGTACACTACCTACATTGCACTCACCATCCTACACTATCAAGCTAATGCCGCCAGTAAGTAGAAATGCTGTATAATCACCCGTCGTGTTAGAAGGCATATCACTTATAGCTGTAAGAAACAGTAGTGGTCCCAGCACTGACTCCTGAGCCACTCCCTGTCCCCCTCCCCTCCTCACTAAAGCATGCTCCAATCACACGCCACGTCACAACTGTTCGTTCTCATTACTCTATTCAATGGCCTTATGCTGTTTCTTCTTAAAGTATGACACTAACCAACCGTGAGCTACTCCTGTTATTCAAAAATGGTCCAACTGTGCAGTAATATTTTGCTATCCTGAACATGGTATCACGTAGCGAGTTAACCGACTTCCAGCTTGGAGTGATGATCGGTACAAGACGCCTGGCTCATAGCATACCAGACATTACATAGTTACGCGAAGTTCCGAGGTGAACAGTGCCCAGGCTGGATCTGCATTATAGCAGAAGCATTTTTTCTGCACGCGGAGACCGCCTCACACATCTCGCAGGCTCCGCAGAGGTCTTATGGGGCAGACCGACGCCCTGCAGAACAACTCCAGACACCTGGTGAGAGCCCGTGCCTGTTGTGTTGGAACAGTTTTGATGCTCCTGAAGGAGTGACAAGCTACTAAAGTCACATCCAGGGATTTCCGCAAATTTGGCACTCAGTGTATAATCCACAACTTGTGTTGCTGTAGGGTGTGACAGCGCATCGGTAATTTACTTCTCTACGTCTACATGGATACTGTGCAAGTCACACTTAAGTGCCTGCTAGAGAGTTCATCAAACCACCTTCACAATAATTCTCTGTTATTCCACTTCTTCCTTGAATACTACTGTAACCTGTGCAGCTTACCAGTTTTGGGTATTGATCATTCGTCGAGCGGGTGGTTGTATGTAATTGTTAAGTATGGAGCTTGCCATCAGCACGAAGAAAACGAACATCGATATCCTTTCATGCGAGCTCTGATTTCCCTTCTTTTATTATAATAATCGTTTCTTCCTATGTAGGTCGGCTCAACAAATTGTTTTCGTAATCGGAGAAGAAGGTTGGTGATTCAAATTTCGTGACAAGATTCCGCTACAAACGAGAAACGACTTTGTTTTAATGATGTTCACCCCAAATATTGTATCACGTCAGCAACACTTCCCTTATTTCTCGATAATACAAAACGTGCTGTTTTTCCTTGAACTTTCTCGGTGTACTTCGTTAATCCTATCTTCCTATCTGATAATGATCGCACATCTTGCAGCAGAACTCCAAAGAGTACGGACAAGCGTAGTGTAGGCAATCTCTTTAGTAGATCTGTTACATCTTCTAAGTGCTCTGCCAATAAATCACAGTCTTTATCTCACCCCCCCCCCCCACACACACAACATTTTCAATGTGTGTTCTCCTACTTAAGTTGTTCGTAACTGTAATTTCTAGGCATTTAGTTGCATTTACGGCGTTCAGATTTGATTGCTTTGTAGTGTAACCGAAGTTTAGCGGATTCATTTTAAGCACTCATGTGGCAGACTTCACACTTTTCATTATTTAGAGTCAACTGCCAGTTTTCGCACCACCCAGATTCCTTTTCTAAAGCTTTTGTAATTTGCTTTGATCTTCTGGTGAATTTAAAAGATGATAAACGACATCATCATCTGCAAATGACCTAAGACGGCTGCTCAGTTTGTCTCTTAAATCATTTATGTAGATAAGGGAGAGCAAAGTGCCTGTAACACTACCTCGGGGAACGCCAGAAATCACTTTTGTTTTATTCGACGACTTCCGCTCAATTACTTCGAGCTGTGACTTCTCTGACAGGAAATCACAAATCCAGCAGCATAACTGAGACGAGATTCCATAAACACACAAATCACAATTTTAATACAAGCTGCTTTTGAGGTGCGGTATCAAAAGAATTTTCGAAATCTAAAAATCTGGAAATACGGAAGGCAGTTGAAATCCCTTGTCGACAGCACTCAACACTTCGTGTTAGTAAAGAGCTAGTTGTGTTCCACAAGAACGGTGTCTTCTAAATCCGTGTTGACTGTGTGTCAAAAGATCGTTCTTTTTGAGGTATTTCATAACGTTTGAGCGCAACACAAAATCATGCTGCATATCGACATTAATGAGATGGGACTGTAATTTAGTGGATTACGCCTATTGCTTTCGTTGAATACTGCTTTAACCTATGCAACTTCCCAGTTTTGGGTATGGATCATTCGTCGAGCGGGTGGTTGTATATAATTGTTAAGTATGGACCTCAGCCATCAGCATACTCTGAAAGGAACGTAATTGGTGTATATAGTCTGGACCGGAAGACTTGGATTTATTACGTGATTTAAGTTGCTTCACTACTCTGATGATATCTACTTCCAAGTTATTCGTCTTGGCAGTTATTCATGATTAGAATTACAGAATATTTACTTCCTCTTCTTTTGTGAAGGAATTTCAGAAGGCTGTGTTTGGTAACTGTGCTTTTGCAGCATTTCGTAGTCTTTCTATTGCCGTCGCACAGAGAAGACATTGATTGTGTCTTGTCGCTAGCATACGTCCCAAACGACCAAAGTCTTTCTGGATTTTCTGCCAAGTTTCGAGACAAAGTTTCGTTGTGGAAACTGCTATAAGCATCTCGCATATAAGTCTACGCTGGATGTCGAGCTTCTGTAAAAGATCGCCAGTCCTGGGGATTTGCGTTCACTTAAATTGGGCATGCTTTTTTCGTTGTTTCTGCAACAGAGTTTTGAAGTGTTTTGTTTACAATGGCGGATCACCCTCGTCGTTCGTTAATTTTGTTTGGTATAAATCTCTTAATTGCTGCCGATACTACATCTTTGAATTAAAGCCTTGTCTGGTCTACACTTACGAGGCGTATTCCGAAAGTAAGGTCCGATCGGTTTCGAAATGGAAACCACAGTGAAAATCCGATAAAGCTTTGTATAGTTGCTTTGGACAGTGTCGCTAGTATGCCCGTTGATCACGCCACGTCCGTCTTTTCAGTTCTGAGAGCACAGTGAGCACGTAAAGATGCCTAGTAAACACTGTCTACCGCCAAGTATGAGTGCCCATCAGAGATTTCGCCTGATTTGATGCACCCAACACAACATAACTGTCATGCATTTCCTTCTTCATGATACTTCTTGGCCGCACTTTGCAGGAGTAATGAGGATGCCCTTGCAGCGTTCTCGATGGGAAGTGTTTGATCGCCCTCCATACAGACCGGAATTTGCTCCCTCTGATTTTCATCTCTGCTGATATGAGCCGCTGGCTATTAAATCAACGTTTTAGCACAGACAACGAACTGCAGATCAGAGTAGAGATTCGGCGAAAAGTGCAGGCGCCTGCCTTCTATGACGAGGGTATTGTGAAGTTGATACAACGCTACGACAAATGTATCAGACGAAGCGCCGGCTATGTATAGAGGTTGCTGGAAGACGTGGCCAACTATTGCAAATAAAACACTTTTGACTTGCAGTGTGGTTTCTATTTCGCTACGGATCGGACCTTACTTTCGGATTACACCTCGTACATTGTTGTTTTGGAAGGAGTGGAGATTGTCTCTGAGCAAGGCGTCAAGCGAATTTTTATCCACTTTTTTAATAGATATATTTTTCACGTAGTTTTGGAGGATTTGTGAGTTATGGTATTCAGTCCCGCTACGACAACCATGTGTTCGCTGATTCTTGTATCGGTTTTGATGCTCGTTATTAGCTCAGGATTATTTGTTGTCCAGAGGTCAATTACGTTTTCACAATCGTTTAATATTCGAGTGGGCTCATAAGCTAATCGCCCGAAATAATTTTCAGAGAATGCGCTTAGCACAGTTTCATGTGATGTTCTATACGTATCTTCGGATTTTCGCTAACATATCGAGGGTAAATTGAAGTTACCAAGAATCGTAATTGTATGAGTTAGAAATTAGACTCAAGATATCTTTGTACCTTCCATCAATAGTATCATCTGAGTTGTGAAGTCGGTAAAAGGATCCAATTGTTATTTTATTCCTGCTGCCAAGAATATCCACCATCCACATTAAGTCACGGGAACTCTCTACTTTTTTTTCACTAGAAGATCAACTTAATCTAAAAGCAACAAACACGATACCGCCAACTTTATTTAACCTATTCGTTTTGAACACCGTTAGGTCCTTCGCAAACATTTCGGCTCAACTTCTCTCTGGCTTTAGCCAGCTTCTAGTACATATAAACGATTTGAGCATCAGTGCTTTCTAATTAATTCTTGAAGCTTTGTTTCTTTCTCAACACGGCTACAATAATTAACAACTGTTATACAAATGGTTCCTAGATCTACGTCATTCCTGTGTTCGCTCTACGCCTCTTTTGAGACTCACGACCTTTTCGTGTTTCCCTGAGACTAGTCTTCAGTCCAGAGACTGGTTTGATGCACCTCTCCATGCTACTCTATCCTGTGCAAGCTTCTTCACGTCCAGTACCTACTGCAACCTACAACCTTCTGAATCTGTTTAGGATATTCATCTCTTGGTCTTCCTTTACGATTTTTACCCTCCACGCTGCCCTCCAGTACTATATTGGTGATCCCTTGATGCCTCAGAATATGCCCCACCAACCGATCCCTTCTTCTAGTCAAGTTGTGCCACAGATTTCTCTTCTCTCCAATTCTATTCAATACCTCCTCATTAGTTATGTGATCTACCTATCTAATCTTCAACATTCTTCTGTAGCACCACATTTCGAAAGCTTCTATTCTCTTCTTGTCTAAACTAGTTATCGTCCACGTTTCACTTCCATACATGGCTACACTCCATACAAATACTTCCAGAAACAACTTACTGACACTTAAATCTATAGTCGATGTTAACAAATTTCTCTTCTTCAGAAACGCTTTACTTGCCATTGCCAATCTACATTTTATGTCCTGTCTACTTCGACCGTCATCAGTTATTTTGCTCCACAAATAGCAAAACTCATTTACTACTTTAAGCGTCTCATTTCCTAATCTAATTCCAGCAGCATCAGCCGATTTAGTTCGACTGCATTCCATTATCGTCGTTTTGCTTTTGTTGATGTTCATCTTGTATCCTCCTTTCAAGACACTGTCCATTCCGTTCAGCAGCTCTTCCTCCCTGAGACTATATAAACTAAAAACCACCTAGTCCACGTCACACAGCCCCACTACTCGTGTAGCCGCCTCCTATGTGTAATGGACTCCTCATCTAAATAACAGAACCTGAAACCCCATCACCCTATGGCGCAAGTCGAAAATCTGCAGTTTATACAGACACAGAATCGTCTGGGACTCTGGTTCAGACCCTCTTCTTGGCTCTTTACCAAATGACCTCACTCGGTTCTGTCGACAACGATACAGATGGCGAGCTCCACCTTCATCTCTTGAGCAACACTGGTGATCTATACTACTTCTCTTCCAATCCAAAGCGAGACACATAATTGGTACTGACATGAGCCAGAACCTAGAGCTGGCTGCACGCTGTGCTCTTGATGGCACCTAGAAGGACCTGTTTCACGTCTGAAATGTCTCCAAGCGATAGGCAGATAGGCATACGGAATGCACACTGGCTTTCTTATCCCCCCCCTCTCCCCCTCCCTTGGCCGCCATGTCCCTAAGAGACCCTATAACGCGCCTTAGATTGGAGCTCCCAACTACCAATAATCCCACCTTCTGCGACTACCCAGATCTTGCAGGCTGACAGGTTTCCTCTGAAAGAGAACAAGTAACTGCATCAAGCTGACAGACAGGGTCAGCCAAAGACAGCACTGGAACCTGCTTGTCAGACTAACTGGGGAGGCCTTACGTTTGGCCCCCCAAAAAGTCTTTCACACCCTGCTACGTCCTGAGGCGACCTCCCATTCGACCACAGCATGTCATCAAAAAAAGAAAAGGTGGTTCCCGTTTGTTTTATGTAGTGATTTTAGACTGTTAAGTGTTTAGAATTTTCTAATGTATCCTACACTATCGAATAAGTGATTGTCCATTTCATCACAACAATAGAGCAAATATTTTTTCTGATGTTGGACTGGGTCTACATGTAACCTACATTTTCGCAGTCCATTGGCACTATTTTCATAATGTTTAGGTGTTTGATACTGAGTTTTCTAGGTACTTCACATATTTCAGTTGTTTTCTATATAATTATTACCCATTCTGAAAAAATCCTAAAATTTTGATGAAACACGTCATTTTCTTAAGTGTAGTATTTTTGTCCCATTTTACATTGTAAGAATACCTTTACCACCAATATAGATTTTTCATTCACAAAATTTAAGCTCATGACAGCGGGGCTATACAGGCATCCGACGTGGTGACAACATTGTCACTACTAATAGTACTACGCCTGCTGCAACTACTAGCATCACCCCAATCACCTGTGTAATATACACTGTTAAGACAAAAAGGAATTATCCGAATGGGACGGAAATCGGTAGACGTGGTGCACATGTACAGAAAAATAAATGATTACAAATTCAGAAAAATTTGATGATTTATTGAAGAGAAAGAGCTCCACAAATTGAGCAAGTCAGCAACGTTCTGGTCGGGTTGGAGGGCCCCAAACGTTCTCGATTGGGGAGAGATCCGGCGACCTTGCTGGCCAAGGTAGGGTTTGGCAGCCGCGCAGGATTAGCCAAGCGGTCTTGGGCGCTGCAGTCATGGACTGTGCGGCTGGTCCCGGCGGCGGTTCGAGTCCTCCCTCGGGCATGGGTGTGTGTGTTTGTCCTTAGGATAATTTAGGTAAAGTATTGTGTAAGCTTAGGGACTGATGACCTTAGCAGTTAAGTCCCATAAGATTTCACACACATTTTGAAAATTTTAGGGTTTGGCAAGAACGAAAACAAGCAGTAGAAACTCTTGCCGTGTGAGAGTGGGTATTATAATGCTGAAATATAAGCCCAGGATGGCTTGCCATGAAGGGAAACAAAACAGGGCGTAAGGTATCATCGACGTACCGCTATGCTGCAAGGGAGCCGCGAATGACAACCAAACGGGTCTCTAACGCCGGAAATGCATATCCACCTATTTCCATCTGCTGCACTATAAATTTTTTTCCTTATTTTGTTACCTGAAGATATGACATTTCTGTGTCTTTATATACGGTAATTGTTATATATATATATATATATATATATATATATATATATATATATATGCATTTATATTGGTTTGTTTTGTGAATATTATTTGTATTTATACGCTGGGTCTGGCTTAGGGAAAACTATGCTATCGAACGAACACATCGATAGGTCGTGTGGAGGACCAAAGTGTTTAGGATCTTTGGTAGCGTTAACTCTGCCGCGTGGAGCGCGGGCAGAGGGAGAGTCCGGCTGGAGTACTGCAGTGGAGCACGTGTGTTGTGTGATGCTCCCGCGAGTTGCCGCGCTTTCGGGGTTTGGCAGCATATAATTGCGCTCGACTTGCTATGATTGTTTCTGACAGGGTGTCGCGGACGGGAAGCATTAGCTGGCGGACATCAAGAGCCCGTTTCGCCTGGAGACCGTGTCGAGAAGAAGGTGCGCCAACCAGCTTCTGCAACAGCGACGGCCGACAATGAGTAACTGTCGCCATCTCCCCGATCGACGGCTTCAAACCTTCAATCAACCAACAAGGAAAACTGAAAGCACGTAAAGTTTTAGAACTGTGTGGCAGACCTCAGCTTTTCAAACTGTTCCATTTTCGTAACTACACTCCTGGAAATGGAAAAAAGAACACATTGACACCGGTGTGTCAGACCCACCATACTTGCTCCGGACACTGCGAGAGGGCTGTATAAGCAATGATCACACGCACGGCACAGCGGACACACCAGGAACCGCGGAGTTGGCATTCGAATGGCGCTAGCTGCGCAGCATTTGTGCACCGCCGCCGTCAGTGTCAGCCAGTTTGCCATGGCATACGGAGCTCCATCGCAGTCTTTAACACTGGTAGCATGCCGCGACAGCGTGGACGTGAACCGTATGTGCAGTTGACGGACTTTGAGCGAGGGCGTATAGTGGGCATGCGGGAGGCCGGGTGGACGTACCGCCGAATTGCTCAACACGTGGGGCGTGATGTCTCCACAGTACATCGATGTTGTCGCCAGTGGTCGGCGGAAGGTGCACGTGCCCGTCGACCTGGGACCGGACCGCAGCGACGCACGGATGCACGCCAAGACCGTAGGATCCTACGCAGTGCCGTAGGGGACCGCACCGCCACTTCCCAGCAAATTAGGGACACTGTTGCTCCTGGGGTATCGGGACCATTCGCAACCGTCTCCATGAAGCTGGGCTACGGTCCCGCACACCGTTAGGCCGTCTTCCGCTCACGCCCCAACATCGTGCAGCCCGCATCCAGTGGTGTCGCGACAGGCGTGAATGGACCATTCCTAGACCGGCTAGGGAACTTGCTGTTCCAACAGGACAATGCACGTCCGCATGTATCCCGTGCCACCCAACGTGCTCTAGAAGGTGTAAGTCAACTACCCTGTCCAGCAAGATCTCCGGATCTGTCCCCCATTGAGCATGTTTGGGACTGGATGAAGCGTCGCCTCACGCGGTCTGCACGTCCAGCACGAACGCTGGTCCAACTGAGGCGCCAGGTGGAAATGGCATGGCAAGCCGTTCCACAGGACTACATCCAGCATCTCTACGATCGTCTCCATGGGAGAATAGCAGCCTGCATTGCTGCGAAAGGTGGATATACACTGTAGTAGTGCCGACATTGTGCATGCTCTGTTGCCTGTGTCTATGTGCCTGTGGTTCTGTCAGTGTGATCATGTGATGTATCTGACCTCAGGAATGTGTCAATAAAGTTTCCCCTTCCTGGGACAATGAGTTCACGGTGTTCTTATTTCAATTTCCAGGAGTGTATAATTACAGCAACTTAGCATGAACACTTGTTGCTCATTGTCCCAATTGCATTACCAAGCAGGGTCCCTTCCTTTTCCGGGATGAACCCGAGTGTCGTTGAAATTCAAACGCCAGCATTAAAGTAATTTTATTCTATTTCACTGCTTTAATTTCAAAGTCAGTGAAAGTATTCATAGCTGGCTACAAGATTTAGATTACGCAAGCACAAATTATGAGTGCAAGTGTTGTTACCATATTTTAGCTTACTTGAGACTACAGCTGAGCTTGGTACGTACTAAATTTTACTATTGTTCAGAATCATTAAATTCAAGATCAAAGTTAAATCTCTTGTTTCTAAATTGCGTAGATTCAAGTAGCTTTTGAAATGATTGTTGAGATAGCACAAGACTAACCGAATTTTACTGAATTTCGATGTGCTTCAGAAACAAAGCTCACTATTAATTTCAGTCACTAAATTAACTTTCAATTTTCCGGTTTTATTAATTCTTTTGCTAAATTAAGTCAGAGTGTAGCGATATTTATTACTTCTGACAAACTTTCAGTTTTCACACTACACGTGTCAACCTTCAGTTGCCACGCTTCTAGTGCTAATTATATGTGTAATAACCTTTCTTTTTCAGTTACTATAGTAATTGTCCATAGGACTGGCGACCGTAATTTCCCCCGAATCTCAAATATCTAATTACCGCTAGTTAATTGTTAACGTAACGGCCGCACATTTACTTTCTTTATTAACTTAACCCCTTTTCAAAATTAATTTCCACCAGTTTCGTTTGCATTTTCCTTTCATTTAGATGTAACCCTTTCCTCCCTCTTTACCGATAGATTAACTTCGGTGACGATTGCTTTTCCCAAAGTTCCATTAGGTACACACGGTTTAATCTTTCAGTGTCATTATGGTCGATAAGTGTTTCGACTCAGGTCTTTCAGTGCTCTGTCAAACTCTTCACCCAGTATCGTATCTCCCATTTCATCTTCATCTACATCCTCTTCCACTTCCATAATATTGTCCTCAAGTACATCGCCCTTGTATAGACCCTCTATATACTCCTTCCACCTTTCTGCTCTCCCCTCTTTGCTTAGAACTGGGTTTCCATCTGAGCTCTTGATATTCATACAAGTGGTTCTCTTATCTCCAAAGGTGTCTTTAATTTTCCTGTAGGCAGTATCTATCTTACCCCTAGTGAGATAAGCCTCTACATCCTTCCATTTGTCCTCTAGCCATCCCTCCTTAGCCACTTTGCACTTCCTGTCAATCTCATTTTTGTCACGTCTGTATTCCTTTTTGTCTGCTTCATTTACTGCATTTTTATATTTTCTCCTTTCATCAATTAAATTCAATATTTCTTCTGTTACCCAAGGATTTCTACTAGCCCTCGTCTTTTTACCTACTTGATCGTCCCTCAAAGCTACCCATTCTTCTTCTACTGTATTTCTTTCCCCCATTCCTGTCAATTGCTCCCTTATCCTCTCCTTGAAACTATGTACTACCTCTGGTTCTTTAAGTTTATCCAGATCCCATCTCCTTAAATTCCCACATTTTTGCAGGTCATAACAAATAGATTGTGGTCAGAGTCCACATCTGCCCCTGGAAGTGCCTTACAATTTAAAACTTGATTCCTAAATCTCTGTCTTACCATTATATAATCTATCTGAAACCTTCCAGTGTCTCCAGGCCTCTTCCATGTATACAACCTTCTTTTATTATTCTTGAACCAAGTGTTAGCTATGATTAAGTTGTGCTCTGTGCAACATTCTACCAAGCGGGTTCCTCTTTCATTCCTTACTCCCATTCCATATTCACCTACTACGTTTCTTTCTCTCCCTTTTCCTACTACCGAATTCCAGTCACCCACGACTATTAAATTTTCGTCACCCTTCACTATCTGAATAATTTCTTTTATTTGATCATACATTTCTTCAATTTCTTCGTCATCTGCAGAGCTAGTTGGCATATACACTTGTACTACTGTAGTAGGTGTGGGCTTCGTATCTATCTTGGTCACAATAATGCGTTCACTATGCTATTTGTAGTAGCTTACCCGCATTCCTATTTTCCTATTCATTATTAAACCTACTCCTGCATTACCCCTATTTGATTTTGTGTTTATAATCCTGTAGTCACCTGACCAGAAATCTTGTTCCTCCTGCCACCGAACTTCACTAATTCCCACTATATCTAACTTTAACCTATCGATTTCCCTTTTTAAATTTTCTAACCTACCTGCCCGATGAAGGGAAATAACCCACATGGGTTATAAATTAATTTCCATTGACTTTTCTGAAGTAATTGTTACGAAAGGTACTATTTTTAGATACAGTAGCATTTATAAGAAGGTAACCACCATCTGTTTGAATTTTACAGAAAAATTGTTTTGTACATAGAGAAAAAATATCTCATTGTGAAGAGACAGCGCTTCTTGAGATGGAAAAAGTGGAATGCAGAATTTGTTTCGTTATTAGTTCTCTAGTGCATAGTAACACGGAAGGGATGCAGCTCTTCTTTAGTGACAGACATCAGTTAATGTCACGAATTATGGTTTGTAATGCGATGTGTTCATGCTGCATAGAAGGGCAGAAAAAATATTTCTCATTTGTACTGAATATCTGTATCTTATGCTAATCATTACGTTGTTTGCTCACTTTCACTGCATTTAACAGTGGTAAAAATTGTTCCAGAATAGATCTGTAATGCAACTGCACTGAACAGGCCTGCTGATACAGCAGACTTGGTAATACTGCTCATATTGTGCCACTAATCCTATATCGCTACCTGCCATGATGTAGACCAAATCCAGCTGTGTGTTGTGATAAACAGTTAGTACAGTTTACTTTGTGTTGAGTTTTACAGTCGAGAAGATTTATAATGCACTGAATATTACAACAATATGTGTGAGTGTCATTCTAGTTCAAAAACCTGTTTTCTTTGGCATAATATAAAAATATACTTGACTTTCAACTGCATGTCTCTCGGAACTGATAAGCATCTTAGCGCTTTCGAAAAACTTTTGGCAACTGGTGTATGAAAGGTTTATGAACGTGCCGCGATGACGTCATATGCTAATTGAGCCTGAGAAAGCACACAGAACTAACAAAGTACAACCTTAACTGTCTTGTAGGAAACGGTTCTTGGATATAACGACGGCAAGTGCAGTAGAAATGCTCTCTTCATGCTATCTCCATCATTCATGAAATTATAATTAAGCCGGTAAAGTCTTACGCTTCATTTATTTATTTACTTACTTGTTTGGCCCATTCAGATTAGGGTCTTCAGTCCCTTTCCTTCATCCAACCATGTTTTCACAGACACAATATTTTTTATTTTACACTATAGTTACCTAAGATATAACAATACTTATTATGTGACGAGTAACAGTAAAATAAGATTTACATCATTAAATCTGCTCTGAATGTATGTAGAGGCAATACAAAACTAAGAATTAATAATTGTGATAGTGACAGATACAGAAAGTAGTTGTATATGTAAAAAAAGTTCTGAAGGAGAGACATTTAAGTTGACTACAAAATTCAAAAACACTGGGAAATAAGTTGAATAAAGTTGTAATGAGTTAACAAGTACATACGGGGACAGGCGGAGATATCATTGTTGCTTCAGCAGATCGTCACTAGCTGTCTTATCAAACTACAAATGTTATTCTGTTCTCTGATATAATGATGAAGGTTGTTCCAGAGGCAGATTCCTGCTACTGAAAATGACTTCTAGAAAGCGACTGAGTGATGAAGTGGGACAGAAAAGATTTTGCTCTACTGTGAACGATTGTTTCTGTATCTCGTTCAGGCAAGAGCGTTAACGTGGAGGACAGACATGAAGGGCGAAATACGTTGATGAGACAGCAGAGGAGACAGAGTACTTGGAAATTTCTGCGTTGCTCTACACGCAGCAGGATAACTGTGCGTATGATGATTAAGTATGAGCATAGAGTCGAACTCACTGGTATCTCGAATATAGGGGTTCATAACCAGTTCCAGGCGCAGTGAGATGTCCTAAGAAAGACTTTCCTCGATAATATTGTTATGATGAACAGTTGGAAAAATAAGTGTTTATGCAAATTTCTTTTTCACATCAAAAGGCAAAAGCTTACTACATATTTGTAGGGCACGGACGGATCTTGATACCCTCTTGCCCATTGCAGTTATGTGCCCAGATTTCTCCTAGACTATTTGATAAGGGAGAGAAGTTGATATTTGTCCCATTTAGGACTGAAGGCGGTAGGGATCCCCGATATTTTCGGTTAATGAACCTAAGATGACAAACCATTACCACATGGGTTTTGGACGGGGTGAGGTTTAAACTTAACGTCCTGCACCCATTTGGTAGTGCACACAGATCGGAAATGAAGTTTTCCATAGCTGTTTTCAGGTTTACTGGTTTTGTGCTTAAATACAACTGGAAGTCATCAGCATACATGAGGTATTTACAATAGGATGAAACTGTTGAACAATTGACATGCAGTGAAAAGAGAACATGATCTAATACTGAACCCCTGACACTGGTTCAAATGGCTCTGAGCACTAGGGGGTTTAACATCTGAGCCCATCAGTCACCTAGAACGTTGAACTACTTAAACCTAACTAACCTAAGGACATCACACACATCCGTATCGGTCATGCGGTTCCAGACTGAAGCGCCTAGAACCGCTCGGCCATTCCGGCTGGCCCCCTGATACTACCTGTCTCCATTGTGACTTTATAGGTCAGACATTACACACTGCATTGCATTTGGCGAGAAAATTAGACTGCTAAGTTTGACAAGTAAAATGTCGATTCAGACAGTGTCAAAGGCTTTGCTGAAATCTAAGAAGCACATGATAGTCGCTTCTTATCTCTATATGGTAAGTTTCAGGTCGTTTGTGACCTTTATTAAGGCAGGTGATCTGATGCAATGGTTGTACCTTGGAGCTTATTTGTAGTCAAATATTTGGTTGGATGGTAGCACACTATGTACCATAAGGTCTTGGTGTGTTGGAAGAATGCAAATAGGTCATTCATCAGAGGGTGCTGTGACACTGTTCTTTGGAGGTAGTTGCTTAACTAGTCCTTGTCCAAGCCTCAAGGAAAGCACTTGTTCAACCACAAGTGGTTGAACATATCTGTTATAGTGGGCAGTAGTTGGTTGATAATAATCTTTATCATTTGGCCTGTGTTGCCATCTTGTGTAGAGGTTGCTGACCTACTACGAATGATGGCTTTTTTGACCGTATTTGAAGTGACATGCTTAAGATAAAATTTTTCGTGGCTAACGGAGTTTATCCGCATTGTCTTTAGTCTGAGGTTAGGGAATCACCAATTTACTTTTTGCAGGATGATTTCCGACTTCGGAAATAGTGACCTGGAGATTACTACCTCTTCATCAAAGAGCCTGAAGCCAGTAGAGGTACAATTACTGGCATTTTATTAAAGATATTTGAATTTTCTCTATGCTTTTACACCTCGCGATGAACATAACTCTAAACAAAACACATTCATCCACCACTGCTCACATGCAACTCTTTGTTGACTATAGAAAAATGGAAAGACAACCCCATTCACTGCCTACAAAAATCCCGTTCCGTACGAATTAACTGAGTTTCGTGACAGCATATTATGTAGACGTTTTTGCTCAAATGTGGTACTAATTGGTTGGTTAGTTGCTTTATATGGGGGAGTGAACCAAACAGCGAGGTCATCGGTCCAGTCGGAAGGATGGGGAAGGAAGTCGGCCGTGTCCTTTCAAAGGAACTATTCCGGCATTTCCTGAAGCGATTTAGGGAATGACGGAAAACAGGATGGCTCGACGAGAGTTTGAAGCGTCGTCCTCCCGAGCGCGGGTCCAGTGTGCTAACCACTGCGTCACCTCGCTCGGTGTAACAATTGGCAGTAGGTTCTTGTATAACAATTAAAATTCCTGTACAGCAATTGCTGACTTAGTGATCCTTTGTTATATTGCGTGGGTTAGTAGTAGTTTTAAAGACGATGTCCTCCTGCTTCTCCCAACAAGTACCGAACAAATAAACACACGTTCACCAAATGAAACGTAATACAACACAACAGGCTACTGTATATCAGCTCCTTACAGGGGACGTTGGTTTGAATTTTGAAGCAGTACACGTTTTTCGAGTGTATTTTGTTGTGCAACTGCTTTGTTACACCAATAGCCATTTGAGGTCTATGAATACGTGAGCACTTAATGACGTAGAAATTGTGCGGGATTTTTTCGTTACCTAGAAAGACAACATTTTCGAGACGGAACTCTCACCGTGGGTGTCCTTCTTAATTGTACCGCGTACACAAGTAGCAGTGTCTTCATTTACTCGATCAGCAACTTCGTTTCGGCAGAGCTTTTTGGTATTGCTCGGAGTTTATTAACGTGTAATCTTTATTTCCTTATGAGCTATGCATTTTTCACAAGCAATCCAGAATATAATGGCAACAGAAATGTAAATTTAATTTAGAATTTTCGTCATATAGGTGCTAGTTCATTTAATGTTTTCAAGTATGATGCCACTTTTAAGATTCTACTTAATTTTTTTTACACAATTGTGTTTAACGTCAATTTATGACTCAACAATTCATTCTTTTAATGTTAGCAAGAACGAACAATGAACATGCTTCTAGGAGAAAGCGAGAACGTATTAGTACATGTTGTAAATAAATGGACTGTCCATCTGCTTCTTTTCACTGACGTGGCACTTACTATTGTTGACTTGTACAAGTATTGAAATAAAGATGTTGGTATTGTGCCATATATAGTATCACTTTTTAAAATATCGATATTCGTGTATTTTTTTCTTTTGGTTTCGATTCTGACATTAAAGTTGACTTTCCACATGCAACAAAAATGACGCCACTTGGCCGCTATTCGAGTGTCATCCCCGATGTTGCGTACAGAAACACAAATTCCTGCAGCATTGCTTGAGTGAAGTTACTTTTAGCGATGCCACAAAAGTTAAAACTTCTTAACTTTATGACGCCACTTTTTTTCTCCCGCCACCGATTAGCATCGGAAAGGGTCAGCATCTTCGATGCCAATATGCCTTATTTGACAGTTTTCATATTTAAACATGTGTATTACGAAAAATGTTGTTTCAAATAGGCAGCGCTTAAGGGTCTCCCCAAAACGCATTGCTTTGGCCACGGCTTATTAATAATAATAAATTATTATGCTACAGCAGTAGGATGTGCGACTCTGGTGTATAAAGGTTTTGTCCATGCGGTTATGTGCATGAAATGATTAATTTATGTAATGCATGTATACGATGTTTCTATTACATGGTGGATGGATAAAATTTATATGTGAGTAAACTAGTATTGTTTAATTAGTGAAAGGTAATTTGTGGTTTCATAGCAGCTCACTTTATTCTAAAAATGGTGAAAGCTAATGCAATACTGGCAGCATATTCAGGTAATCAGTTTCAAGCAGTGAAAGCTTCAACTCTGAGTAGATACTTGCCCAGTGGATTTGAGAAAGGAAGTAGTAATTTTTGTGGTGGAAGTATTATTTCAGACTGAGTGTGAGTGTAGCTTTTAATAAAAGATCTCAACTACATTAGTGTCTTTCAGTGCATTAAACGAAGCATAGCTCCAAATTTCAGTATAGTATAAATTTAATGTTTCACTTTATTTCACTGATGATAGCACTCACATATTACAAACAACTTTGAAATTATGCTTCTGAGAAAATGGTGTAGGTCTAAATATTGGAAACATGTCACCGTGAGGGGGGGGGGGGGGAGGAGGGGGTTCAAATGTCGAATATCACTTCCAGTTTTACTTGACCCTGGATTCCATTTTTAAGATGAATATCGTATTTTTTGATAGCGTTCGAATCACAGCTCCACAAGTACTCGAAATTATCTTTAGTTATACGAAAGCGTTTCATGCATGGTTCTTTGTTTACGTGTGCTACATCCATTACTTTGTTTGACACCTCTGTGCTATTTGTGCGTAAATTCCATTTCCACATCCAACATTTATGTTTTCTCTTCTTCTTATTGGAACCTTGGTTCTTTCTAATACCACAACCTGAATAAAAACACCAATGTCTGTACGAATAATCCCAGCTGAAAGTAGTGGCGCTGTAGTTTTGGGAGGAGCACGTGGAAACAGCAGCAAACGGAGCCACTGCCGTGTTGGCAATCATGCCACTTGCTGTGATGTCATTTTTGTTGCATGTGGAAAATATCAAAGTCCACTCTCAAGTTCTTTCAACGGATATTGAAATATTTGCTAACTGGTTGCACATGTCCTGCAACAGAAGCTCTCTGACTTTCGAGAACCTATGCACCCTGACTACAATTCTCTATAATATCTCTAAAATGGTTAGTCAACAATTTTTGTACATATTCAAAGGGTGAGTCTGCTTAAAGGAAAACATTGCGGTTTTAAATTATCCTTTTTGTAATTTCAGTTCCGGCCTCCTACGAAGGTTTTCATTACTCTAGTTCACTTTATAACTCATTTTACATTTGTTTCAAAATGTTTTACATCATTTTATAGATATTTTCAATTCAGTTTAGTGACAATCTTCCAAGTCCTTTGTGTCATAGAAATTCCGAGCACTACTGTTTGTTACTTTTCTGCTACCCCCCCCTCCCCCCCCCCCCCTCCCCCCTCTGCGCGCGTCCTTGAGTCTGTCACGGTCTCTTTGAGTAGTCCTGTACCAATTATCGTCCAAACGGAATGTACTGTACGAAAGTGAGATGTAGGAATGTGCAGAAAAGATTCTGCTCTTAAAGGAGAACATTTAGTTGTTGAAGAAAGCCACTGCTGCAGTCATACGAGCTATTTTTCTAGTTTCTACGTAGTTCACAGCATACGGGGATGCTGTTATGAAGTGCTACCCAAAATTTCCAAGAACTTGAATACTGCGGTGAAAAAATTCAGCACTACAAACTGCAGACGCTAGGCACCTCTAGTGGCGTCTTCCAACTATCAATCTCCGACTTGGCATCATTTTGAGTGCATTGAACCAGGAAAGGATTCCAAGTGGTCTGAGCGATTTAAACATGACCTGAAATCTATGAAGTAGTGATGGGAAAACCGATACCGGTATTTTAGTTCTGAATTTCTTTGAGCTCTGTTACAACTGGAGTTTTCCATTTTTTACTACAAACCTAGTTAAAAACCTAAATATCAATTAGAATAGCAGCAGTGCTAAAATTTTTCATTTTTAAATAAATTTTTTCCTTCTTTAATTTTCACTGGTTTGAAATATTGCGTTGTAATAGAAAGTGGGAAGAGCGATTAGAGCTGCTTTAATAACAGTACTGACAGAAACAGGCAACAAACACACGCCATAAGAAATAGTACAGAACTGGTGAGACAATAATGTTCATGTTGCCGTGAGTCGTGACTTAAGGACCACCTGATCTATACGACGGTTTGTCGCTGTCGTCGCCGGACGCCGGCTGTACTGGACAAAAACACCAACCGTAGCCTGGAAATATTTTTACGAAGTGCCGTAGCCATAAAGTACAATGCTTCATTTGCTTCAAAGGATTATAGATTTGTCTATCTTTTCTTTGAAATAATGGAAGAGGAAGGAAATTATGATAATAATCATAAATTAAAATTTTAACAAGTCAATCATACTATGCAGTAGGAATAGAAAGTAGCTGATTTGCTGCCAGAGTCAACAAAATATACCTTTCTATACTTGTAGCCTTTGAAAACCACCGTGTGAACATGGAAAACAGACGTCTTGGAACGCAGGTTTCACCATTTGCTACTGTCTATTTGTAAAGACCAACTAGTGATATGATTCCTGATTACAACGCGCTTTTTGAACAGAACTTTAAAAAGGTTAGAATTAATAGGATACTGATGATTTTTATTTAGTATTCAACCACTTATCACTTTTCGCCGCTGGACACCCGCTGTACTGGAGAATGACGCCAACCTTAGCCTGGAAATATGATGGTCGAAGTAGAGAGGATATAAAATGTATACTGGCAATGGCAAGGGAAGCGTTTCTGAAGAAGAGAAATATGTTAACATCGAGTATAGATTAAGTGTCAGGAAGCCGCTTCTGGAAGTATTTGTATGGAGTGTAGTCATCTATGGAAGTGAAACATGGACGATAAATAGTTTGGACAAGAAGAGAATAGAAGCTTTCGAAATGTGGTGGTGCAGAAGATTGCTGAAGATTAGATGGGTAGATCACATCACTAATGTAGAGCTATTGAATAGGATTGGGGAGAAGAGGCGTTTGTGCCACAACTTGACTGGAAGAAGGGATGGGATGGTCGGACATGTTCTGAGACATCGAGGGGTCACCAACTTAGTATTGGGGGGCAGCGAGGAGAATAACTTAGTATTGGGGGGCAGCGAGGAGAATAAAAACCGTAGAGGGAGACCAAGAGGTGAGTACACTAAGCAGATTCAGAAGGATGTAGGTTGCAGTAGGTACTGGGAGATGAAGATGCTTGCACAGCATAGAGTAGCAAGGAGAGCTGCATCAAATCAGTCTCAGGACTGAAGACCACAACAACAACAACATCACTTTTCGAGAAAGAGCGACCAGTGGCAGGAATAAGTTTCCTCTTATTTGTCCGTTCAATTTAATGTTTTGATTCTAAGTGCTTTGAAACTGAGAGTCAAAATTTTTCGTTCTTTAATCGAGTTTTTCATTTATTACGGGAAATAATAATAAGAATAAAAAAGAGGAAGATTTTTTAATTCAGGAAGCGATTATTTTGAGCGGTTTTAGCAGTCAGGCTAAACTGGCTTGAAAAAATAAACGATATAACTGCAACCGGTACCTTCAGCGATAACCGCCAGCTGTATTGTGGAGAATGATACTCACAGACCATCGTCGCGCACGACTGGAAAGGCAGCTGGTCTACAGCAGCAAAAGGCAGACATTCCACGCTGTTAACGAAATCGTTGGGGTACCAATATATCTAGTTGACGAACTGAGACGAATTGCAGAGGAGTTGGCCCCTCGTCTTTCGAACGACGGCCAACGAGACCGTCGGGTTCAGGTGTCCAGTGAACCGGAAACAACGGTTCGAAGTAATCCAGAGTTCCTGCCCATTGTCGGTGAATGTCTCTCACTCCCCCCCCCCCCCCCCCCCCTCCAAAAAAAATACTCACCGAATTTGATTCTTTTTAATTTCATGACATATCCAAAGGAGTTTGTGTGTTCTGGCAGCCACATAGAAGTCCTACTGTATTGTTTTCAGGAGAGTGGAGTAAGATGTTAGATGCTAGCAGCTTAAGGGGTGGCAGAGGACAGATTGGTTGCATCATTACAATGCGCTTTTAATGAAAGGACGTCGTTTTTCTGCAAAAGAGAGTCAGGTGGAATGGCAGCTAATTTTGAACACGATTCAGTTAGCAGACTTCCAGCACAACTTGGAGCAGTGGAAAAGTCGCTTGAAGCATTGCACAAAAGCGCGAGGGGACTTCGACTACCTTAAAGGTGGTGAATTAAGGCGTAAGGTAAGTTTTGTGATTTTTACGAGGATATTCTCGGAAATTTTGGGAATCACGTCGTAAAAAAATTAATAGGTTTCTGAAACCTGTTCGTGAGTTGTAACCTAGAGCATTATGGCCTATTAGTCGTTCCTGATGGTTTAGCCCATCCAAGGTTAGTGGTATCTGAGTGTTGGGAGTTGAAAGTTCTAATTACGGCCGCGTTTGGTGTGGTGTGGGTAGGAGCTGTCTTGGAGCAGCGGCCAGCTGCCCGCACCTCCCTCCCACCCACAGCGGAGGTGGCAGGTGGGCAGGTGGGCGCCACACACGCAGCGAGACAGAGAGAGAGCCAGTACTGTGCGGACAGCGCACCTGCCGCCGACCGTGCGCTACCAGCTAGCGGCCAGCGGCGGGCACCGGCTCCGGCACCTCCATAGGCCAGAACACGGTCAGTGCCAAACTCTTCTTAAAGGACGAGCAACATTTATCTGATCCAAGATCTACACTGAAGATCCAAAGAATGTCGTGTATGGCCCCCGCGAGCAACCAGAAGTGCAGCAACGCGACTCGACTAATGACTGAAGTACTGCTGGAGGGAAATGACAGCGTGAATCCTGCAGGGCTGTCCATAGGAGGTGGAGATCTCTTCTGAACTGCACGTTGCAAGGCATCTCAGATATGCTCTATAGCGATCAAGTCTGGGGAATTTGTTGGTGATAAGAAGTGTTGAAAACTCAGAAGATCGTTTCTGGAGCCACTCTGTAGCAATTCTGGGCAAGTGTAGTGTCGCATTCTCCTGCTGCAACTGCGGAAGTCCGGTGGAATGCACAATGGACACGAATAGATGGAGGTAATCAGACAGGATGCTTACGTACGGTGTCACCTGTCAGAGTCGTATCTAGACGTATCAGGGGTACCATATCACTCCAATTGCACATTCCCCACACCATTACAGAGCCTCCAACAGCTTGAACAGTCCACTACCGACATTACGGTCCACAGAATCATGACGTAGTCTCCATACCCATACACGTAAATCCGCTCGATACAATTTGAAACCTGACTCTGCCGACCAAGCAACATGTTTCCAGTCATGAACACTCCAATGTCGGCGTTGACAGGCCCAGGCGAGGAGTAATGCTTTGTGTCATGTAGTCATGAAGGGGACAGGAGTGGGCCTTTGGCTCCGAAAGCCCATATGGATAATGTTTCTTTGAATGGTTCGCACGCTGACACGTGTTGATGGCTCACCACTGAAATCTGCAGCAATTTGCGGAAGGGATGCACTTCTGTCACGTTGAACGATTCTCTCTATTCGTCGTTGGTCCCGTTCTTGCAGGATCGTTTTCCAGCCGCAGCGATGTCGGAGATTTGATATTTTGCCAGATTCACAGGACACTAGTAAAATGATCGTGAGGGAGAACCCCAATTTATCGCTACCTAGGAGACGATGTCCTATTGCTCGTGTGCCGACTATGACACCAAGTTCAGACTCACTTAAATGTTGATAACCTGCCATTGTAGCAGCAGTAACTGATCTACCAAGTTCGTCAGACTCTTGTTGTCTTATACATGCGTTGCCTATATTCTGCCTGTTTACATATCTCTGCATTTAAATACGCATGCCTATATTAGTATCTCTAACGCTTCATTGTATATTCGCAATACGCAATGAAAACTGACGATTGATGTCGGATCGGCTGTGGAAGGCCAGGTAGAATTAGTCACGTGTCTATTTCGTAGTTATATTTTCTGAAGACTCTTCATGCTTCACAATAAGCAGTACTATGATACGTTATTTAATACAGTTATAAAACTTGATGTCATAAGAACGAACATTCTCTGATTGTTTAATATCAGCATTTTGCTCGTTTAAATTTTTGGAAGTTGTATTGGGCACGATATTTTAATGTGTAAAACAGTAATTTTTTGGCGAAAAAGTTTTAATTGGGCAAGAAATGGTTATAAACGTGAACCCGTCTATCAGTTCTGATAACGAATCTGTCAACTTCTTCCTTGCTGAAACCTGCTGCTCGCTGCGAACACGTGGATTCAGCTCGTGTCAGCCTTGAGGCTTTATAGCTTTTCATGAAGTCGTACTAAAATCCTTTCCTCGCTTCCATTTTTGTCTGACGCTTTATTTTCAGTTGCTTTAAGTCTATCGCCCAGTGTACTTATTGTAACTAATATTTTTCGTTTGCTTCCCTAATAATCTTTTCAAGATGTCTGACTTTTTCTACAGCCTCCTTCATGTTATTTTCATTCCATTTATGTCCTGAATATTACCTCTTCGCCTTTAAAAGAAAAAACATCCTAAAGAATATAAGTTTTTATCATATTGTTTTGTCCGCTTCAATCCGAATGCACGTTTCACATTTCCATTGTTCTTTATGGGGCTAGAAATTATCACAGGCTTTAATACAGAGGGCAATCTCTGCCTGCTTAGCAACGTGGTAACGTGTTTGCCTACAATGTAGCGGGCAGTGGTTCAATTCTCGGCTGGGTCAGAGATTTCCGCCGCTCGTGGACTGGGTGTTGTGCTGATCTCATCATCACCGACGCGAAAGTGGCCCAGTGTGGCGCCACCTGAAATAAGACTTGCACCCGGCTGCCGAACTTCTCCGAAAGGCTCTCCCGGCCATCAATGCCACACAATCATTTTTACAGAGAACAATATCGGTTGTAAATAAAGATAGAAAATAGAAAATAATGTAATATTACTTACCAGCAAAAAAAGTAGAAAACTCCAACGTTAAGTTTGTGCACCGAAAAAGTCGCTAGGAACGAGTTCAGAAACAGCTCTGGTCCGAGACGATCCGGTGCCCGACGCTACCCGATCGTCCCCCACGGTAACCCAGGTCTTTTGCTTCTCGTGAGCTGTCTTAACCACTGGGATATCTGAGGACGCTACCACGCTACATCCAGATTTTAATTTGTCTTCCTCTACAGATTTTGCCCAGTACAGTTCCCTCTAGTATCATGGAGGTTATTCCCTGACATCTTACTCTCGTCAGTGTTTTACTTTTTTTCGCAGAATCTGTGAAGGACTTTCGCATTTCCTATTTTATCAGTCCACCTAATTTTCAACGTTCTTCTGTAGCGCCACGTCTCAAATGCTTCGACTCTCTTCTGCCAAGGTTTTACCACAGTACATGTTTTGCTACCATACATTGCTGTGTTTCAAACGTACATTCTCAGAATTCTCTTCCTCAGATTTAGACCTATGTTTGATACTAGTAGACTTCTCTGGACCACGAATGCCCTTTTTGCTAGTGTTAGTTTGCTTCTTATGTCCTCCTCGCTCCATTCTTAAGTTCATCTAATTCCTGATCACCAATCCAGATGTTAAGTTTCTCGCTGTTCCCCTTTCTGCTACTTCTCATTACTTTCATCTTTCTTCAGTTTACTCTGTACTCATTATACTGTTTATTACAGTCAGCATCTCCTGTCGCTCTTTTTCACTTTCATTAAGGATAGCAGTGTCATCAGAGAATCTTATCATTGATATCCTTTCACCTTGGATTTTAATTCCACTCCTGAACCTGAGTTTTGTTTCCGTCATTGCTTCTTCGATGTAGAGACTGAACAATAAAATCGAAAGACTGCATGACAGTCTTACACCCTCTTCAATCCTAGCACTTCGTTCTTGGTCTTCCACTCTTTTTGTGCCCTCTTTGTTCTTGTACAGTTAACAATGTGCAAAATGAATTCTCAACTAGTTTGATGAGAAGTTGTGGCACTGAAGTAAAGTTCTAAAGAGTAATCTCAACAAACTCACTAAACGATGACTAATTAATCTAATAGTTCAGTCTGGACTGCTGTTGGTGACAGTTTCTGAGTTCAGGCTGTCAACAGATATGTACGGCGACATTTGCGATGATTGCAGCATTGTGGCAATACTTGTTTCTAACCGCTGTTCACTTGTTGATAATTGCAAGTGGAACTGCTGGATGACTGGCCGAGTGTGGTGTGTGGCCACTTGAATCTTTGCTCGGCCGAAGAATCTTCATCTACATTGATAAGCCAAAAGATTTTGACCACTTGTTTATTAACGTGTTTTTCCGTCATTGGAAAGAAATACATTAGTGATTCTGCTTATCAGGGATCCGACAGTGTTTTTGGTAGGTTTGTGGAAGTATGTGGCATTAGATGTCTGCACACAGGTCATGGAAATCGCGTAAACACCGGGCCAGTGATTTGCGTACGCGGTGATGGCTCCGATAGTGACCCAGACGGGTTCCATAGAATATACATCAGGCGAATTCGGTACAGAGACATCAACGTGAGTTCACTATAATGCTCCTCAGACCACTGTAGCACGGTTCTGGCTCCGAGACACGGACGGCTATACTGTTGAAAGATGACATCGCCGTCGGGGATCACATCAAGTGTGAAGAGATACAGGTGGTACGCAGCTGTCAGCGTGTTTTCGATTACTAAAATAGATCCCGTGCAAGCGCAGGAGAATGTCTCCCGTAGCATAATTCAGGTCCCACCAGCCTGAGTCTGTGGCGCGAAGCGAGTTTCGAGGCGCCGTTCAGCTCGATGACGGCGTTTGTGGAGACGAGCAGCGACCTAGTGTTGCAAAAATGTGCTTCAACAGAAGAGTCGATACGTTTCCATTCACCGACGTCGAGTCCCAATGATCCCGTGCCACTGCAATCGTAAGTGACGATGTTGTTTGGTCAACACGTAAACACTTAGGGGTGGTCTGCTGCGGAGCTCTATGTTCAACAACCTACGATGAGCGGTGTGCTCCGATATACTTTTGCGTGCACCAGCATTATGCTCTTTTGGCAGAGATGCCAACAATCACCATCTATCTACTTTAAAGACCAGACAAGACTCCGAACCCCATGTTCTGCGAAGAGACGTGGATGTCCAAGTATTTAGCGCCTAGGGGTAGTTTCATTGTCCTTCTATCTATGGACGCATGAACTAGGCGCTTCTGCGGAGGCCCGTATACAGCAACGTTTGCTGAACGATAACTGATGGGACACTGTTGGTAGCTCCTTGGTTCATCTGGCCAGTCAGTTGCTGAACAATTACACATTTGTTCGCTCGTACACGTCTCCGCAGCCGTCGTTCGCCCTTGTCTTCTATGGCTCATGGTGCAACACAGTTGAAGCCCGTTTTGGGTAGCGCCATTTTGCCATGCACGATATACTGTAACCATAGCGGCATGCGAACTGTTTGAAAACTTCATCAGCCTCTAAAATGCTTCCATCCTTTGCCCGAAAGCCGATCACCACGCCCGTTACGACGTCAGGTAAATCCCTCCGTTTCCTCATTACGACAACGCCTGAACTGTTTTCCACGTCTCCCAGACATGCTTTATATACTCTTCGGTATCAGTGCTTCCACTTGCCGTCTAAGAGTAGTTATTGCACTTTGACGTCTAACACAAGTGGTGGTTACATTAATGTGACTAGAGCGTGTAATAACAATAGCGGCAAATTTATGTAACCTTTTTAATTATTATTATTACATTATGAATGAAGACACACATAACGTTTGTGTATCATTATTTCTTTCAGAAACCGTTATTCTGCTGTTACACAATATCAGCTACAACATAAGTAATCTATTAAAAGAAGTTGATACTATGTGTGTGTGGTGTGTCTCGTTCTCCCTGTGTGTGTGTGTGTGTGTGTGTGTGTGTGTGTGTGTGTGAGAGTGTGTGTGCGAGAGAGAGAGAGAGAGAGAGAGAGAGAGAGAGATAGAGAGAGAGAGAGAGAGATGAAGTGGGAAGAAAGCAGGGGGAAGTGGAGAGAGAACAAACGTTTGCGCCAAAACTTCATCTGAGATTAACTAAAACACTTTCCTAATAATACTTATGTAAGATTCTTCGTCGTCTTCTACAGTTCAGGACTAGGCACTCGGTCAGTTCCATCTTCACACACAGTCTGTCATCTTTTCTCACCTCATCCAATATCTTTTCTTCCTGCCGGTTTTTAAGGTAAGCCTACTTTGGAAAGATCTTTGCTATCCATTCGTTGTACGTGTTCGTACAAATCGTTGAAGTATTTACGTGTTCTTCTTTCAGTTGTCTCTGCTTTTGTTCCTTTTCACACTGTCTCAATTCCGCATTGCGTGTGATTCGAGATACGTTGTAAACCATATTTTTTTTATTGCAATGTCAAGACATTTCGCAAGCGATATTTTGGTATTTTCATACCTTTTTATATTTGTTGCCCCAATTTAGTATATCATGTAAATATCAAAAAGATGGGCGACATTGCGCACCATTATCATACTCCCTTACTTATCAATGTATCTTCTGTTCTTGTTTCACCAGTATTTATAATACTTTTTGATTCCTTGTGAAGACTTCTTATGGCCTTTATAAATTTGTCTCGATATCCATTGCTTTTCATTATAGTACAAGTTTTGTTTCTGTTGAGATTGCCAAATGCTTTAACCAAATCTATAAATGCTATGTGGCGGTTTTAGGTTATATTTTCCTCTTTTCTCGGTTACTTGTTGCGAGGTGAGTGCATTGTACACATTGATCTCTCATAGTTAAGATAAGACTACAAATTGCTAACTTGAAAGGCAATAAATACACTGACAGAAAAAAATCGTTACTCCAAAATGCAATTAATCTAGAGAAGCGAGATGTCTGGAATACATTTGTCTAGGTAACACATGTAAGTGATTACAATTGCAAGATCACAGGTTAACGTAAGTGCGAGATAAGTCATTGCAAATATGAATTCTGGTACATGGATAACTGGTGTAACGGCCATGGTGTTGAGTGCAAACGTGCACGCCTTGTGTTGTACAGCCGTCGGATGTTAGTTTGTGAGATGGAGTCCCATGTCTGTTGCATTTGGTCGGTCAATACAGAGACGGTTAATGTTGTTTGTGGATGGCGCTGGAGTTGTCGTCCGATGATCGATAAGCCCAGGACAACATGTCGACACTCTGT
The DNA here is from genome assembly GCF_023897955.1 of Schistocerca gregaria. NCBI lineage: Eukaryota > Metazoa > Arthropoda > Insecta > Orthoptera > Acrididae > Schistocerca > Schistocerca gregaria. The sequence continues at coordinate 795,195,761 of NC_064921.1, read as the reverse complement.
AGAGCATGCTGGGCTACAACAGCTGTATGTGGGTGAGCGTTATCCTGTTGGAAAACACCCCCTGGAATGCTGTTTATGAATGACAGCACAACAGATCGAATCACCAGATTGAGGCACAAATTAGCAGTATGGTTGCGTGGATTAACCAAGAGTTTTCCTGCTACCAGATCGCATCCCAGACCATAAATCCGGATGTAGGTCCAGTGTGTCTAGCACACAAACTAGATGGTTACAGGCCCTCAACTGGCCTTCTTCTAATTCGCACACAGGCATCACTGGCACCGAGGTAGAACGAGTTTTCATCAGAAAACACAACAGACCTCGACCCGGCATTCTAAAGGGCTCTTGCTTGATACCACTCAAGTCGCAAATGGGTTTGGTTTGAGGTTAGTGGGATGCATGCTGCAGAGCGTCTGGCTCTTCTTGAAGCAACCGAGTTAGTTATCACTGTGGTGCTATCAGCTGCTCAGATTGTTCCAGAAGATGCAGTACGATGCACCAGAGCCACACGGCGAACACGATGATCTTCCCTGGTTATAATGACATCTCCGTCCAACAGAAGTTAAACTACTAGAAAAATTAAAATTTGGAAGAGAAAGAGTTGTTAGATCTCATGACCGGGGAATTTATTCTGGTGGAGACGTGACCATTGCTTCCATCAATCACGTGTAGTGTCAAGTGACTTCATTCCTGCCAAGTCTTTTTGCAGTATCGCGGAAGGAAGATCCATCTTCTTGTATCTCTATTACATGAACTCGTTCAAACACACTGAGGTGTCAATAATGGTGTCTTTATCGCCTTGAAGGCATTCTTGACTTGCATCAATTCACCACGTCCAATCTCAAAGGTAACTAAGGCTCACAACCTTTACAACGTGCATTTAAAGCAGTCCTTGTTTTGCATCCTCATAGATGCGCTACTGGTGCCAGCCTTATGCGACTGCCGCGAAATATGAAGAGACAGCATCTCTGAGATGTAGAAGAAGGTCTACCAACTTTCGATTATGTCGCACGACTCCTCCTTAGTGTAGCGATTACAGTGTGATATAGTAGATGTAAAGATCACACTAATTGAATTAAAAAATATAAAATAAAGATGCTCATGTGATATGGTTGTAAGATAATGGACTTAAAATCCTAGCCACAATAATCTATGTTTCCACTGATTTTTCAAAATTTGTCAGACGAATGATGGTGTAGTTCCTTCTGTAAGACATCGTTTACTACCTTCCTCTACATATGCCGAATGTAAGGTTTGTAATGACATCTCTGGCCAATAAAAGTTAAACTACTAGGAAAGAAAATTTGGAAGAGAAAGAGTTGTTAGATATCGTGACCGTGGAATTCGTTCTGGTGGAAACAGTTATCTAGAAAAAAGAAAACGTTAGCAAAGAAATTTTTCTAATAAAGGTAGAGAAACAAAAGGAAAGTAGTCATACACATAAGATCGTAAACGCGACGGTGCTTAACTGCACGCCAAATACGGCCAACACATCTGGCGTCTCCTCTAAATATGGGAGAATGAGAGATAGACATGCGGGCGGCAGTTCGGCAGTTGAAAATTCTTCACCTGCCAATACCATTTATGGGAAACAGTGTGTCCACATCCGTCACGCGACTGTCTGAAGAAGTTGAGTCGGCGCAAGGTAGTGATCTTTTCATCCGTATATGCGTCACTTATGCAAATGTGAAGAGGTGTGAGTGTGAGCCCTCCTTTTGGGACTTAATATGGTATCATTACTAACGCCTTTGTCGCGTGATGAAAAAGTTTTCTAAATAAGCGCTCCTGCTGAATGTTCGCACCAGTGGATGCGAAGTAATATGCGAGTAGGAAAGTAAATTAAGCGGAAAAGAGTGACGGAAAAATTGGTGTAATGATAAAAGCAGCTAAACATTTCCAGTAGTTTACTTCTCATTGAAAACTCAGATTCAAAATAACAGAATGCTGAAAATACAACAGTTTTAAGTAGGGAAAATCTGACATACGTGGGTGAACAGCTAGACAAAAGTGTAACTCTACGTTACACATGAAGTAGGCAAGCAGGAGAGCAACACTAATACTTCAGATACTGACATGGCACAAAGACGTTGCCATGCAGATTATATGAAGCCTTCCCTCCTTCAGTATCGAGCAACGACTCTTGTAAGCTGAGAGACTTCGAAGGCTGTGACGGGACTGTGCATCAGAAGTTACAGATTCACTGTCCGCAACAACAGGGACACGTAAGGATAGACAAGGTAAAGCACACCTTTGAAATACGCCTGAAAAGTTTTGAAACAGAAATGCAAATGGGATGCAAGTTTGACTCCCCTGTTTCACATTGAATAAAGTCATACTTTTGTAAATAATTAAAAGCAGATAGTTTGGGCAGTAATTTTAAGTGCATTAATTTTTCATGAGTGTTTGTCCTTTATATACGGTATTAAAGTACTGTTAATTCAGAAATGTTTTGAATTAGTGTAGATTAGACAGAAAAGTTAGCTGCCTCAGGATTGTTCTATCACATGATACCTTTCTTTAGTGAAGATGCACCATAAATATCTTTTCTCCTCAGTTTGATTCAGTACGTCTTCACCGGTTTTCTTGTATCTAATCCAGGCCTAAATCTACATCTACGCGGCCACTCTGCAACTCACGCCTGGCAGAGGGCTCATCGAAACACTTCACACCATATCTCTACCGTTCTATTGCGAAACAGCGCGCGGGGAAAACGAACACTTAAACCTCTCCGTGAGAGCTCTGATTTCTCTGATTTTAATACGATGGTTATTTCTCTCTATGTAGGTGGCCGGCAATAAACTATTTTCATTTTCGAAGGAGAAAGTTAGTGATTTAAATTTCATAAAAAGATCTCGTTATAACGAAAAACGTACTTGTTTTAATGATTTCCGCTCCACCTCTCGTATCGTATCCTTGGTGAACCCCAGATATCACTTCCTCTCTTCTCTATGACTTCCTGTCAGTTATTGCGATCTGTGGCCTTTCTGGCAGGATCCAGTCGCACACACGAGTCGATACTTCATAGGTACGGAACTTGATAAGAAGTTGCTTGTAAGCTGCGGTGTTAGAAGTCTTCTGGAAATCTAGAAATGTGGAATCAATTTGAGATCCCGTATCGTTATCACTAGTTACTTCGTGAGAATGAAAAACTAGTTGTTTCAAAACAACGATGTTTTCGGAATCCGTACTGACTAGGGGTGAAACAGATCGTTTTCTTAGAGGTGCTTCATAAAGTTCAAACAAAATATTTATTCCAAAATCCTACTGTAAATCGAAGTCAGTGCTATTGGTATGTACTTCTATTTCTTTTCTTGAGTGTTCGTGTGACATGTACAACTTTCCAACCTTCAGGTGCAGGTCTTTCGTCGAGCGAGTGGCTGCGTCTAATTGCTGAGTATGAAGCTATTACACTAGCAAACTCTGAAAGGAACCGAACAGGTGTCAAATATGTACGCGATTCCTTGCCCTTATTAAGTGATTTAAGTTGCTTCGCAACACCGAGGTTAACTATTTCTAAGTAACTCTCGTTGGCATCTGATCCTGGTTCGAATCTTGGGATACTTACTTCATCATCTTTGGTGAAGGTATTTCGGAAAATCGTGGTTAGTTACTCCTTTAGTGGCAATGATTCTGGTAACATTACCAATGTAGCTATTTCGAAGTGAAGAAAGTGGTTGTGTTTTGCCACTGGTGTTCTTTACAAATAGCTACAATCTGTTTGATTTTTGTGCTTGTTTTCGAGATAGAGTATCGTTGTGCAAAGTACTAAAAGCATCTCGCACTGAAGTCCTTGTTAAATTGTGAGAGTCAGTAAAAGATCGCCAATGTTGGCGATTTTGAGTCCTTTTAAATTTAGTATATTTTGTTGCTTCTGACTCGTTCTGTGTACCACGAGGGATCAGTTAGGTCTCTTATTAATTTATTTGCTACTCTTGTAAACCTCTCAATTGCCATCGATACTATTTATTTGAATTTAAGTTGCAGGTGTCTAGGCGCTTCAGTACAGAACCGCACTGCTGCTACGGTCGCTGGTTCGAATCCTGCCTCGGGCATGGATGTGTGTGATGTCCTTAGGTTAGTTAGGTTTGAGTAGTTCTAAGTCTGGGGACTGATGGCCTCAGATGTTAAGTCCCATGGAGCTCAGAGCCATTTGAACCATTTGAGCAGGTGGTTTAAGTTTAAATTGTTAGATGGGAAGGAGAGGAGACTGTCTCTCAACAAGGCGTCAAACGAATTTTCACCTGTTTTGTTAAATAGATATATTTTGCATTTATTTTTGGGGGATGTGGAGTTATGGTATTCAATTTCGATGCAACGACCTTGTTTTCATGAATCCCTGTATCCGTCATGATGCTCAAGATGATAACGGGTCAGTTGTGTTCTACCCAACCATCAAATTTAGCATTCTTTTGTAACACAATATTTCATAAGCGTCTGTTCTCCTCTCGTCTGAACCGTTTATCGTCACTTTCGTAAGAGGCTATACCCTACACAGATACTTCAAAAAAAAACTTCGTAAGACTTCAATGCACGAATACGTAACAAAAATGTCCACAGTGTGTTATGATGATCAGAGGAGTAAAAGGTATGTTGTCTACGTATTTTCTTTGTCAGGATTCCTAATCGTGTCATCGCGCGGCGTTTCCGTTTACATTCTGGCTTCCTACTTACTCACGTTACTACTCGCCCTGAAGCGATGTATATGATCCTTAACTGAGAAATGTTGGAAGAAATTAGCCTTATCACACGTTTCAACTCTGTGCACAGATATATGAAACTGTTTGATACTGCTGAAGTAAATTATTTTTAGTATCTCTGGCTGTAGATAGCCTACTAAATGAAGACATCCTTTCTGTAAAGTCACTTTGGGGACGCACATTTGCACCAAGACTGCCACAGCATACAATTCCAGAAGTGAAGGAACCAAAATAAGCACATTTTTTACTAACCCTTTCGCACTTAAAGCAGACACACTCTCTCTAGAGGCTACAGGGGTTGGACGAAAATATGGAAACATCGCAGATACAACACATTGATGATGAAGTTCCATACTCCTTGAGAGATCGTAGGGGACGATGCGGAAGACCTACATCGCCGTACTAGGCAACGTTCTAGCGGAGGAACACATTAACATGCCTAATACGGCACACAAAAAACGTTACCACTGAAAACAGCTTCCAGTTGTCTCGGAATGAATAAATATGGACTCTGCTCGTTTTACAAGGGAAGTTTACACAGCTATACTTGCAAACTAGCGGCAAAATGGTTCAAATGGCTCTGAGCACTATGCGACTTAACTTCTGGGGTCATCAGTCGCTTAGAACTTAGAACTAATTAAACCTAACTAACCTAAGGACATCACACACATCCATGGCCGAGGCAGGATTCGAACTTGCGCCCGTAGCGGTCGCTCAGTTCCAGGCAGTAGCGCCTAGAACCGCTCGGCCACTCCGGCCGGCAAATTAGCGGCAAGTTCAGGTTACGATGATAGGGGTGGATAGCAATCACGCACCGTCCTCTCCAAAGCAGACCGCAATGGCTCTATAATGCTGAGATCTTGTGACTGTGGCGGCCAGGGGAGACGCGACAATTCTTCCTGGTGCTCACTAAACCAGTCCTGGACGATGCGAGCTGTGTGAACAGTCGCCCTGTCGTCTTGAAACAGAGACTCTACAAGTGCAAACATACTCGGCAAGTCACCGTATGGGGTGTGGCGTAGGGTACCTTGTACCACACTAGTCATTTCCTTTTCTGTTCCAATCGCAATTAGACAGAGGGTAAACGACTGTCTATATGCCACGTTACGAGCCCTAATGTCTCTAATCTTATCTTCAGGGGCCATACGTGAAATCTACTTGGCGGCAGTACAATCGTTCTTGAGTCTGACTCAAAAGCCAGTTCTCTAAATTTCTTAATAGCACTCCTCAAAAGGAATGTCACCTTTCCTTCAGTAATTCCCATTTGAATACCCAAAGCATCTCCGTAATACTTTCGTGTTGTTCGAATCTACAACTATGAAATCTAGCAGCCCGCCTGTCAATTGTTTCGATATCTTCCTTTAATCCGTCCGGGTGCCCATCCCGAAAACTCGAGTAGTACTCAAGAATACGTCACACTAGTATCCTATATGCGCCCGTCCGGTTGGCCGTGCGGTCTAACGCATGGCTTTCCGGGCAGGAAGGAGCGCCTAGTCCCCGGCACGAATCCGCCCGGCGGATTTGTGTCGAGGTCCAGTGAACCGGCCAGTCTGTGGATGGTTTTTAGGCGGTTTTCCATCTGCCTCGGCGAATGCGGCCTGGTCCTCCTTATTCCGTCTCAGTTACACTATGTCGGCGATTGCTGAGCAAACAAGTTCTCCACGTACGCGTACACCACCATTACCCTACCACGCAAACATAGGGTTTACACTCGTCTGGTGCGAGACGTTCCCTGGGGAGTCCACCGGGGGCCGAACAGTACAATAACCCTGAGTTCGGTGTGGGGCGGCGGAGGGGTGAAGCGGACTGCGGTAGTCGTTTGGGGTTGTGGACCACTGCAGCTGCGGCGGGGACGGAACCTCTCCGTCGTCTCTAGGTCCCCGGTTAACATACAACACAATACAATCCTATATGCTGTCTCCTTTACAGATGAACCACACTTTCCTAAAATCCTTCCAATAAACCGAAGTCGACCATGCGCCTTCCCTGCTACAATCCTTGCACAATCATTCCACCTCAGACCGCTTTGCAACGTTACGCTTAGATATTTCATCAGTGTGATTGTGTCAAGCAAGTGTGTTCGAACATTATGGGCTTGTTTTGCCTACTCATCCCGATTAACGTACATTTTTCTACATTTAGAACTAGCTACCATTCATGACAACAACTAGAAATTTTGTCTACGTCATCTTGTATCCTCCTATAGTCATTCAACGACACCTTCCCATACATACCAGCTTCATCAGCAAGTAGCCACAGATTGCTGCTTACCCTGTCCGCTGGACTATTTGTGTATGTAGAAAATAATATCACACTTCCCTATCGATGATACTCTTGTCGCTGATAAATACTCGTCGTTGAGGACTACATACTGTATTCTGTTACTTAAGAGGTATTCGAGCCTGTTGCGTACCAGGGAATCTGTTCTGTATGGTATGTTAACAGTCGGTAGTGTGTCCAAAACTTCACAGCCGGAGAATAAACATTATGTCATAGGATGGACCTGATCAGCCAAAATGACCACATAATCCTTGGCAGTAATGCGACCTCGCCGAATAACCATAGGGACCACGGAATACCACGATTGGCTGTCCAAATTATCACCGAATCCATGTTTCGCTCTTGGGACGTACACACTGTCTGAAGTTGGCAACAGTGTGAAACAAGACCCACCAGACCAAATGACATTCTTCCACTGCTCCACAGTCAAGGTTATGTTGCTTCGGCACTATATTTTCGTGTTACAGGCATTTGCATCACTGATGAGTGGTTCTGATATTGCAGAATTCCAGTTCGTCCTGCAATTCCCTGCTTGTGGAGCTCCGTGTTGTCTTGGTGCTGGGACATTCTGTTCTCTAGTGACTTTTACATCTGTCGTCTTCATATTTTACGCCATAATCTTCTTCAATGCCCATTTGTGACGATCACTCAGTGTTCCACTTGGTGACTTAGCGGATAATCTTTCTGGACTTTGCCTGTATGCGGTATAAATCTTCGACCCGGTGCCTCTTGAAACGTCAAATTCTTCCTCTACCTAGGTTACGGAAGCACCTACCTTACGACCATAAACAATTTTCCCACATTCGAATTCACTTAGCTCTGACATAATGCAGTCACAACCACACAGGACGCTGTTATGATCACGACTGATAGTTGAAACATATTCAGCATACTGCACATTTGCTGTTAGTGACCAACTATTGCAGCGCAACCCCTAAGATCTGCACTTATGTTGAAGCAAGCATTTCCAGCTTTGTACCCATAATTTTCTCCAACCCCTGTATGTCATACTTTAAACGTATACAACCTTTTCGCTTAAACGTATCACTATATCACTACTCCAAAACATATCTTACCTAATACTTACCTGATTTGGGAGTTGTTTTATAATTCACGTCGCTCAAAAATACATAGTGCAAAACTGTGAATTATCGAATGTGCCTGAGAAGCTTCTAAAAACATCCATTGCCAATGTCTCAGCTTTGTCAATGAGAATGTTTTGCTATGTTCTCTGTTGTGAATAAAAATTTCTAGTTGATGATGTCTTCTCGGGTTATCAGCCGAGTTAAGGCGTAGCCGCAGAAAGACGCCTTGATTTGGCTGATAACCTGAGATGACTTCATAATCGAGATTCGCCGAGAAAGTCTAAAGTCACGTAAAATTTCTAGTTCTTCAAACAGGTTCATTTTATAGTCACTGTTTAGTTGATGAAGTGTTGGGAGTGGTGTATCTAAATACATTTATGCGGTTGTCAAATGTAGTTTGGAAGTTGCATTTAGTCTGACTCACGTCCTGTACTGTGCTCTCATAGCATTTTCTCTTGTATATCTACCTACAAATGTTGGCGTGTGCCTAAAATCTCGTCTAGAAGCACCATGTGGCCTGATCCACGTTACAGTGTGGGCTCTCACTGCAATTTATCACGGAGACACCCGAGTTGGAAACTTTGTGTTGGATTTTATGTGGTCTGGCATTCTACACTCCTGGAAATGGAAAAAAGAACACATTGACACCGGTGTGTCAGACCCACCATACTTGCTCCGGACACTGCGAGAGGGCTGTACAAGCAATGATCACACGCACGGCACAGCGGACACACCAGGAACCTCGGTGTTGGCCGACGAATGGCGCTAGCTGCGCAGCATTTGTGCACCGCCGCCGTCAGTGTCAGCCAGTTTGCCGTGGCATACGGAGCTCCATCGCAGTCTTTAACACTGGTAGCATGCCGCGACAGCGTGGACGTGAACCGTATGTGCAGTTGACGGACTTTGGGCGAGGGCGTATAGTGGGCATGCGGGAGGCCGGGTGGACGTACCGCCGAATTGCTCAACACGTGGGGCGTGAGGTCTCCACAGTACATCGATGTTGTCGCCAGTGGTCGGCGGAAGGTGCACGTGCCCGTCGACCTGGGACCGGACCGCAGCGACGCACGGATGCACGCCAAGACCGTAGGATCCTACGCAGTGCCGTGGGGGACCGCACCGCCACTTCCCAGCAAATTAGGGACACTGTTGCTCCTGGGGTATCGGCGAGGACCATTCGCAACCGTCTCCATGAAGCTGGGCTACGGTCCCGCACACCGTTAGGCCGTCTTCCGCTCACGCCCCAACATCGTGCAGCCCGCCTCCAGTGGTGTCGCGACAGGCGTGAATAGAGGGACGAATGGAGACGTGTCGTCTTCAGCGATGACAGTCGCTTCTACCTTGGTGCCAATGATGGTCGTATGCGTGTTTGGCGCCGTGCAGGTGAGCGCCACAATCAGGACTGCATACGACCGAGGCACACAGGGCCAACACCCGGCATCATGGTGTGGGGAGCGATCTCCTACACTGGCCGTACACCTCTGGTGATTGTCGAGGGGACACTGAATAGTGCACGGTACATCCAAACCGTCATCGAACCCATCGTTCTACCATTCCTAGACCGGCAAGGGAACTTGCTGTTCCAACAAGACAATGCACGTCCGCATGTATCCCGTGCCACCCAACGTGCTCTAGAAGGTGTACGTCAACTACCCTGGCCAGCAAGATCTCCGGATCTGTCCCCCATTGAGCATGTTTGGGACTGGATGAAGCGTCGTCTCATGCGGTCTGCACGTCCAGCACGAACGCTGGTCCAACTGAGGCGCCAGGTGGAAATGGCATGGCAAGCCGTTCCACAGGACTACATCCAGCATCTCTACGATCGTCTCCTTGGGAGAATAGCAGCCTGCATTGCTGCGAAAGGTGGATATACACTGTACTAGTGCCGACATTGTGCATGCTCTGTTGCCTGTGTCTATGTGCCTGTGGTTCTGTCAGTGTGATCATGTGATGTATCTGACCCCAGGAATGTGTCAATAAAGTTTCCCCTTCCTGGGACAATGAATTCACGGTGTTCTTATTTCAATTTCCAGGAGTGTATTACATAATTCATTTCTGCTAGAGAGAGAAATATTATAACCCAACACATTAGTTCATGTCTATGTATTAGCGCTTGGTGTAGTATTGATTATTATTCTTATTTTTGTTTCTATTTATTTCTTTTCTAAGTTTTTTGAACACTTTGTTTACGAGTGCACAACTGTATTTGACTGACAGGAAGAGACGTCTGTTTTCCCGGACTGGGTCAGTAAACATTCCAGGCATGGTACGACGGCACAGAAGGACGCAATTCGTGCAATTAACAGTTCTTGTGGAAGATTGGAATTTCATACGAAGAATTTTCGAATTTAGACTGAGACGTGGTGGTGGTGCTTCCAAGGAAGATAGAAACTTTCCGTTCTTGGTAGCGTATAAGGAAGGGGGCACACCTACTCGCTACATTGTTAAGTTGCCGCACGTTTTGACCTTTGTAGGCACAAAAAACCACGAGAGCAGAACGATAAGTGGAAACTACACTGAAGAGCCAAAGAAACTGCTACACCTTCCTAAATCACGTACGGCGACAGCGAACATAAAGAAGTGCCGCAACACGACGTGGCATGGACTCAACTAATGTCTGAAGTAGTGCTGGAGGGAAATGACTCCACGAATCCTACAGGGTTGTCTATAAATCCGTAAGAATACGGTGCAAGGCATCCGACATATCCTCAATAATATTCATTTCTGGGAAGATTGTTGGCTAGCGGAAGTGTTCCTGGAATCACTCTGTAGCATTTCTGGACGTGTGGTGTGTTGCATTGCCCTGCTGGAATTGCCCAATTCACCGGAATGCACAGTGGACATGGATGAATGCAGGTGATCAGACAGGATATTTACGTACGTGTCATCTGTCAGAGGGGTCCCACATCACTCCAACTGCACACGCCCCACAGCATTACAGAGCCTCCACCAGCTTCAACAGTCCCCTGCAGACATGCAGGGTCCTTGGATTCATTAGGACGTCTCCAAACCAGTACACGTCTATACGCTCGACACAATTTGAAACGGTCTCTTCCGACATTTGTGCAGTCACCAGTAGTCCAATGTCGTTGTTGACGGGCCGAGGCGAGGCGTAAAGCTTTGTGTCGTGCAGTCATCAAGGAAACACGAGTGGGCCTTCGGGTCCGAATGCCCATATCGATGATGATTCGTTGAATGGTTCGCACGCTGACACTTGTCAATGGCCCAGCACTGAAATCTGCTGCAATTTACGGAAGAGTTGCACTTCTGTCGCATTGGACTATGCTTTTCAGTTGTCGTTGGTCCCGTTCTTGCAGGATGTTTTTCCGGCTGAAGCGGTGTGAGAGATTTGTTGCTTCACCGGATTCTTGATATTCACGGTACACTTGTGAAATGGTGGTACGGAAAAATCTCCACGTCATCGCTACCTCGGACATGCTGCGTCCCATCTCTTGTGCACTGACTATAACATCACGTTCACACTCAGTTAAATGTTGATAAACAGCAGTAACCGATCTAACAACTGCGCCAGACAGTTGTCTTATATGAGCGTCGCTGACCGCAGCGCCATAATCTGCTTGTTTACATATCTCTGTATTTGAATGAGCTTGCACATACCAGTGTCTTGCGCGCTTCAGTGTAGTAATCACTCCCACTTGTTCCGTTAGTTTTAAGGTCGCTACCGACATTCGTTGGACTATTATTCACTGGTGATGAAATTTATTCATCGCTAATCATGTGTAAATTCACCAGTATAAGAATACAATTTATTAATTAAATTATTATTTATTTATATTTCAGATCCATAATGAAACTTAAACAGCCTAGCTCAAAATAAATACACAGATGTTATAAAAATTAGATAATGACGCAAATGCATATGGACACCAATCTCTTTACTCAAAGATAGCAGTTAATTAAATGTGAGCTTCTCTGCAGACAAGCGGTTTGTAAGCCACTTCCTTCTTGGATGAATTACGGAATTACGTTTGCTTGCGATTCTTCCAATGAATCCCAACCTAGAAACTGCGTCCCCACAAGTAATTTCCTATGACTGTTTCAGTTTAATAAACGTAAAAATGATCCGTAGTAGGCTGTAAGGTGATTTTTATTTAATCGTGCGATTGGCTAATTTCGACTACTTGTCATTGTGAAGCTCCTGTAAAACCAACATGGAAAGCTCTACATTGTCTGCATACATCGCCGTCTATAAATAATACTTTACACACCTCACATTACGATAAAACATTTTATCTTAATGTGAGGTATGTGAAGTGTTATTTATACATGGCGATGTATACAGACAATGTAGTGCTTTTCCACGGTGATTTTACAGGTGCTTGACAATGACAAGTAGTCGAAATCAGTCAATCGCACGATTAAATAAAAATCACATTACAGCCTTACGGACCAAATTTACATTTATTAAACATACAGAGACCATGGATCCCCACAAATACAAAATTTTATGTTTCAGTTTAGATGTTTAACATATATCGATTTGTCACGAACAGAGTAATCGTACAGTAATTTCTTCATTTATTTACGCAATACGTTGCGGCAGTTAAAGTCCAGGCTCAACAGCCTGTCTGTGCATCAGTTGTCGTTCTTGTGCAAGTCTTATTGAGTTTCGTCAGTTTTTTGTTGTTGCACCTTTCCTGTAACAACAACCACGCAGAGCTTATGATGTTATCCACAGCTGCCTCACGAGGATGTGGCGGATAGGAAGAAACAGAAGGACTAAGTGCTGTAATGTCGTGTTAGGCAGTGGAAGAAGATCACATGTTGGAGCCAGTAATGGTGAAGCGTCGACTAGGAGATGTGTACATAGCTAGGAGCCTACGAAGCGGCGATCAACGGGTCCGACTCTGGGTATCATGGTGTGGGGAGCCTGAATCTCCAATCAATCTTCAGCTGTGGCTTTTGTAGGCGAAAAGCTGAACAGAGCCCTTTCAGTTGTCGTTCCTGTAGCTTCAAATGTGCACTTACAGCGCGAATACTCTTCTTGCATCATCCAAAAAATTATCTCCGGGTCATTATTTCCCACTTGGCATATGTACAGATGTGGTGTGACAGCGCCTGGCCATCCCTGTGTTACCGACATGCTTTGACTGGTTGAAACAATTGCAAGGGACGTGGAATACTATCACTTTATACTTGCCTCTGTGGACGACCACGGGACTGCACTGTAGCTAGAGGAGACAACACAAGATCCTGGTACCATAATTTACGACAATCTGTTCACAGTTAGTTATATAATCGTATGTACCATAGATCATTATCAAGATTTTTGTGGAAATGAATTGGACATAAGGCCTACCAACTAGGATTATAATCATTTGTTTGAAAGCATGGTTGCATGACGGACACTTACAGGTTACTAAATAAGACATTCAATAAGTATGATCGGATCAGTCTTTGATGCTACTCGTGTAAATAGTGGTAAGCTTGAAAACACATTTTTTTGTAGTTAACAGTTATTAATAAATATTTGTCTCTGAAATAGGATTGCCAGGGTAAATGGTATTATGCTGCAATTTCTTTTTTTTTTTTTTTTTAATTTTGCTATTTGGGGGGGGGGGTTGGGGGGAAATGATCATAAACATTTGTGTTTGCCTATTGAACTCCAATCCGAGTCACTTAGAGCTTTAAGATAAAGACAAACAGGTTAATTTTCTAGGGCTCCTACTATTACAGTTAATTTATGATGTATTGTTTATGATTAATTTCATTCGCGAAAATACATTTTTTGAAGGTGGGGTCAAAATGCATACTCTTTGAACAGACTTCTAGAACGCACTATCACTTGTTTTATTTCAGTGAAGAAAATGTTGTCTTTTGTTCTTTGAGGGTTACGTTCCGCAACCGCATTTTTTGAAGTCATGTGTGCAAATTGAGCCAACTTTTGAGACTATCTAAAGTCTTACGTGGACCAAAATACGTTTAACTTTGTTTAAAGTATGTTCAATGGACATTTTTTATTCTCTGTATTGTTTTCATGTCGTCTTCTATATGCAAGCGTTCCGCTTTCGACAGAAAAATCTTGGCCGTTGTAGGCGCCTTTGTCCCAAATAAGACTTTATTGCAGTCGCAAATAATGGCTTAACCCTCACAAAGCTTCCACAAGGTGATTGCCGGTGAACGCCATATATAATATTCTCATTGCTCGGTTTTGTGACTTCAGTGCCTTCTTTCTAAGTCTTTAGTTACTCCGAAAGTACATGCAGATAAAATTCAATGTGTGGAAAGTTTCGAGATATGTTAATATGCTGATCTTTTAAAAACCTAGTAATCATACGAATAGTAAACTTTCCTGTACTTAATTGTTGAAGCAGATCAATAATATGTTGCTTCCAATGTCACGATTACACCAATATACACATCCAAAAATCTTGAAAATTCTGTCGATGTGCTGACTTCTTTTAGAGAGCTACATTAATTGCTAGTAAAGACAGGTTATTTTTCAGGGAACCACTTAATAACGTCGTGGAGGTATGTTCCGTCTATGCAACTAATTGAAGGCAGTTTGTTTATTACCATAAGCGTTTCGCTTCTTTTATTTGGGAAGCATCTTCAGTGGCCTGTAATACAAGTTTCTTTTTATATACACAATAAACGTATTATATGGTAGATACAATATGCTGCTATGTTACATTTTTCGTGTTTTGCTCTTATTTTTTTTAGGTTAGAAGCAACTTTTTTAGCACAAATTTCTTAATATGAACTTATTGTTTGTTGTTACGGTTTGCAGCCATGTTAACTCATGCTTGTGGTCGTGGTGATGCATATGTTAGTTTCCACGCTCCAGCTGGCCGATTTCTGGTGTTCACTCAAATTTGTCACATCCCATGTATCACTTTCACTTTCAATTTTGTGATCAACACTGTATGTTTTCGGTGTGCAGTGTTGTTGTGTGATCGTCTGCCACCTTTTGTTTGTGTTGTGTGTGTGGTTGAATGTTCTTCATGTGTTGTTGTTGTGTGTGTGTGTGTGTGTGTGTGTGTGTGTGTGTGTGTGTGTGTGTGTGTGTGTGTAATTGTATCATTCTTTCTTGAGAGGATGATTTATTTTATTTTATTTCACTGGATATTTGTGTGTATATGTTTGTGTCTGTATTTTGCTGTGTGTGAGTGTATCATTCGTTTTTTAATATATGGATATTTGTGTGTGTGTGAGTTTGTGTATTGTACTGTATGTAAATGTTGCATGTTTGAAGAGAAATATGTATTACAGGCCACTGAAGATGCTTTCCAAATAAAGAAACGAAACGCGTATGGCAATGAACAAAATACCTTCAATTAGTTGCATAGACGGTACATACCGCCTCGAATTTAAAGCAACTAAGAAAGACGGAAAACAGAAAAATCGGCGGCACTTAATAACTCTTTGAAAATGATTATACCATCGAGATTAAACGCTACGTGGATCCTAGATAACATCTGAACAATGATGAGGGACTGAATATAGCATCATATTTCACATTCCATTGGTATATAAATTGAAGACAGAAAGATTGTGAGTTATCAGTTCAGACAATTCAGGACTGTCACTCACGTTACATTTTATGTGGGGCAGGTCATCTAAAGGTGAGGATGCCTGCGGCCTGTTCACAGCTCAAACACAGGGGCCTCCAGAGGGTTTTTAAGAGGGGTTTTTGTGTCTTTACCTGTTCTCAGTCACATTTTGCATACAGAATGCGAAACTCTCCACAGTGCTCAACATTTGTGTTTAAAGTTCAGCCACGTTTACGATGGCTGAGTCAGTTCCGATTATTGCTTCCTTTATCAGGGCGTGGACCCTCATTTCTTTTATCAATTTGAGCTAGTGCCCGTTTAGTTATCTATGAACTAGAAAGCAGAAATTTGCTTTTCGACAGGCGTGTCTCCGTGCAGCAATTTTCTCTTTCTGATATCTTGACATACGGCCACTTATTCAAACGACGCTTTCGCGGTTATCGTTAACTGAACGTTTTGGTTTATGTTCTCAGTTTCGTCCATGATATTTTCTGTTTAAAGTGAAGTCAGTCCTATATTGGTTCTGCAGTTGTTCCTGTCACAATAACAGGAAACATAACAACAGGTTGTAGCCATACTTAAACTCTTAAAACTTGGTCAGAGTTTTTCCTGCGACAGTTTGGAGAATCCTGTATAACAAGTTCTGTCGTTGTCGGGAAAGCTTGACATGAACTAAGCAAAACCCACATTTGGAGCTACAGAACATCAGGAAATTATTTCCTTAAAATTCTTGTGGGCTACGAACCATGCCGTGTTATAAAACGAACTATCGACGCTTAAGCCACTACCTCAACTGGTCTTCAGGTATGTAATACCACAGGGCAATGAAACTCTGATACACTGTGTTCGCTCGTTTCAATATAATTTCTTGACAGGAACGTAAATAAAAACTTTTGAGTAGATGTAGGGAGAGAAAGGGAGCAAATATTTTAAGGGATGTCTTTAAATGCTTGGCAATAATTTTTTACTGAATGAGATATTTGAATCAATGAATTATTAAAGAAATTAGCGTTGTCGCCCTTTTGTCATGTAACGATATGATGTACATTCACTGAAATATTAAATGACTTTACGATGTTCAAAGTGCCTAACTACACTTGTTCATCTGTATGAAGCTTTTTGAGGATTAAGCACATCTGAAGATGGTAGCTATTTACTGAAACCCTCAACGTGAATATTTTTTATTTATTTGAAAGACCGTTAACGTAATAAATTTAGAAACGTGACAAAGCTCGTATACTGGGCTCTGTTAGTGGATTTAGCTGTGTATATAGGAGATTTACACTGAAGAGCCAAAGAAACTAGTACACCTGCCTAATATCGTGTAGGGCCGGCGCGAGCACGCATAGGTGCCGCAACGCGACGTGCCATGGACTGGAATAGTGTCTCTACTAGTGCCGGGGGGAAGTGACTCCATGAATCCTGCAGGGCTGTCCGTAAATCTATAAGAGTACGAGGGGGCGGAGGTCTCTTCTGAACAGGGGATTGCAAGGCATCATAGACATGCTCAATAATGTTCATGTCTGGGGAGTCTGGTAGCCAGTGGAAGTGTTTAAACTCAGAAGAGTGCTCCTGGAGCCACTCTGTAGCAATTCTGGACGTATGGAGTGTCGCATTGTCCTGCTGGGATTGCCCAAGTCAGGCGGATAGCACAGTGGATATGAACGGCTGCAGGTGGTCAGGACAGGTTGCTTATGTACGTGTGAGGTGTCAGAGCTGTCAGGGGACCTACATCACTCCATCTGCGCACGCCCCACACAATTAGAGAGTCTCCACCAGCTTGAACAGTCCCCTGCTGACATGCATGGTCCATGGCTTAATGAGGTCGTCTCCATATGCGTACACGTCCACCCGCTCGATACAATTTGAAACCTGACTCGTCCGACCAGGCATCATGTTTCCAGTCACAACAGTCCAATGTCGGTGTTGACGTGCCCAAACGATGCGTAAGGCTTTGTGTCGTGCTGTCATCAAGGGTACGGGAGTACCCCTTCGGCTCCGAAAGCCCTTATAGATGATGTTTCATTGAATGGTTTGCACGCTGACGCTTGTTGATGGCCCAGCAGTGAAATTTGCAGTAATTTGCGGAAGGGTTGCGCTTCTGCCACGTTAAACGATTCTCTTCAGTCCCCGTTCGTTCCATTCTTGCATGATCTTTTTCCGGCTGCAGTGATGTCGGAGATTTGATGTTTTACCGCATTCCTAATGTTCACAGTACACTCGTGAAATGGTCGTACGGGAAAATCCTCACTTCATCGCCACCTCGGAGGTGCTGTGTCCCATCGCTCGTGCGCCGGCTATTACACCTCGTTCAATGTCACTTAAATCTTGATAACCTGACAAGTAACAGATCTAACAATTGCTCCGGACACTTGTTGCCTTATATATGCGTTGCCGGCCGCAGCGCCGTATTCTGCCTGTTTAGATATCTTTGTATTTGAATACGCATGCGTATACCAGTCCATTTAGCGCTTCAGTGCATTATTTTTATGTTTACATTCTTCTTTGGAAATGACAGATGAAGCCTGGTGTGTATGCAATCCATACAGTATTAAATATAGTAAGCCTCAAATATTCGTTATAATTTCATTAGTAACAACTAAATCATGATACATCACAGTAAGTATTTTCTTTCCTTTCAGCAGAAAATTAGTGTCTGTGCTGCTCGAGAGGTGGTGCGCCTACCTGTGGGGTTACTTCTAACAGTTATTGAAACGTATAAGCAAGGTGCTGTGGTGGTCTCGACGCCCGTTTGTCTTTTATGACGTCATGCCCAGGAGAAATAAGGGACGTGTGACGTACTTGTGACTTAACATAAGTCCTCTAGTCAGGCATGCTTCGCGAACTCTCGGCTCCGTGCAGGGAGTACGGGAAATCAATATGTCAGTGAAAAGGTACTGACTAGTGGTCTTAACTTTGTCGTGTGCTGTCGAGAGTTTGTATTTGTTTAAACGCAGAGTTAAGAATTATTAACCTCATCTGAAATAATTACTCACTCCCCGCCAGAGACTGTTACTCGTACTCGTAGTGTCATGTGCTGTGCTGTGACGTATGCGTTGCGGCCTGTCTTTCTCGTTGGCCGCAAAGCTCCCAAGAAACGTGAGTAGATGCCTGAACTTGAAAGATAGCTTTCAGCTGTTCAGCTACCTTGAGTTCAGCATGCATAAGTGAGTTTAGTGACGGATGAATGCATTGTGTTTAGTGTGTCTGAATAGTATTTTATCCAGTAGTTTCGCAAAATGAGTGAATATAGTGATGTTATCGACACTGTTTCTCATAAATCTTCCCATTCACGGCCATTCAGTGAAAAGATATAAATGTTAAAAATAGTCAGACAAGTCCCTGTATCGCCAACTCAAAGACAGAGAACGAATCTGGAAATTTCATACAAACATTTAATCCTGATATCTGAAAGAAAACAGTTTGGATATGTGAGAGTGAAATGTCAGCTGTCTTTATTGCATCAAAATATTCGAGGACTGAGAAACGAAATTAATGAATTAATTATCTGCAGAGATGAATTAGTCTTCAAACCCAGCTGACATAATCTACCTTTCTGAACATCATGTGAGCACTGGTATAGAACTTTTAAGTGTTACATGGTTTAGGTTAGCATCTCACTTTTATAGATCAGAAATGGAGAAAGGAGGAGTTGCCACATTGATCAGGAACTGTCATAAATTTAAGAACATAGACATTCATAAATTTTCCCTACCACAGCATATTGACGCATGTGCAACAGAAGCAGAATTTCACAAAAAATTCTTCATAATATTAAGTGTATATAGAGCACCTGCAGGTAACTTAAATCTGTTCGCAAACCACCTTGAAGCTGCACTGGCCCATTTAACAACCAAAAACAAAGAAATAGTGGTTGCTGGTGATTTCAATGTAGATTTCCTTAAAGACTCTCCCAACAAGAACGTACTTGAGTTAGTATCACTATCATTCAACTTAATTTCCACTGTAAAGTTCCCCACTAGGGTAGCCAATTGCTCACATATAGCCATTGATAATATCTTTATAGAAAAGTCCAATGAAGAAAATTATATTACAAAACCAACAGTCAATGGCCCCTCAGACCGTGACATGCAGTTCCTTCTATTGAATGTTAACACTGAACAGGATATAAAATCTGTTAAATCTGAGCTCAAGAGGGTAATCAATAAGCCAAAAATTGATTGTTTTAGGACACTCCTCAGAGACATTCACTGGACGTATGTTTACAGTGCTCATGACATGAATGAAAAGTATAACACTTTTTCTAATAAAGTGCTTACCTTATTTAGACACTGTTTTCCCCCAAACCTTACTGAGGTTAGAGCAAAGGCTACAAAAAAGCTATGGATTACTCAAGGAATAGGGGTATCTTGTAAAACAAAAAGAAAACTGTACCTGTCAATCCGAAACAGTTCCGATGTTGATGCTATAGCATATTACAAGACATACTGCAAAATATTAAAGACTGTAATACGGACATCAAAGTAAATATATTACAAGGAAAAGATAGTCACATCAGATAACAAAATAAAGACAATATGGGATATAGAGGAGGAGACCGATAGAACCAGACATGAAGAGGAACAAATAGCATTAAGAGTAAATGATACGTTGGTGAAAGATGCGTATAGTGTTGCAGAACTTTTTAGCAAACATTTCGTAACTGTTACTGAAAAGATGGAGTTGACAGGTTCTGTAGATGCTGCTATGGAATACCTCAGACCAGAAATTTCAAGTAACTTCCATAATATGAATTTCACCCTCACTACCCCAGCAGAAATATTGTCCATCATAAAAACTTTAAAATCAAAATCATCTACTGGGTATGATGAAATATCAACAAAGCTAATTAAAGAATGTGATTCTGAGTTAAGTAACATATCAAGCTATCTGTGTAACCAATTGTTTATCAGTGGAATATTTCCTGAAGGGTTAAAATATGCTGAAGTTAAGCCACTGTTTAAGAAGGGAGATAAAGAAATAGCGTCAAATTTCCATCCAATTTTACTTTTGCCAGCATTCTCAAAAATTTTAGAAAAAGTAATGTAAAATCTGCTTTATAACCATCTTATCTCAAATAACATACTGTCAAAGTCACAGTTCGGATTTCTAAAGGCTTCTGATACAGAGAAGGCTATCTACACTTACAATGAAAATGTGCTTAATTCATTAGATAAAAAATTGCAGGCAACTAGTATATTTTGTTTTCTGTCAAAGGCATTTGACTATGTAAATCACACAATCCTTTTAAGTAAATTAGAATATTAAAGTGTAACAGTAAAAGCTGCAAAATGGTTCAAATCTTATATCTCTGACAGGAAACAAAGGGTGTTATTAGGAAAAAGACATGAATCAAGCTATTAGGCATCATCCAACTGGGAACTAATCATATGTGGGGTCCCACAAGGTTCCATTTTAGGGCCCTTACTTTTTCTTGTGTATATCAATGACCTTTCATCAGTAACATTACCAGATGCCAAGTTCGTTTTGTTTGCTGATGATACGAACATTGCAATAAATAGCAAATCAATTGTAGTCTTAGTAAGATCAGCTAATAAAATGTTTGTGGACATTAATCACTGGTTCCTAGCCAATTCCTTGTCACTAAACTTTGAAAAAACACACTACATTCAGTTCAGAACTTGCAAGGGGTGACCCACGAGTATACGCCTAACATATGATGACAAGCAGATAAAAGAAGTGGACAGTGTTAAATTCTTCGGATTACAGCTTGATAATAAATTCAACTGTGGGGAGGGGGGTGGGGACACCACAGAACTGCAGAAGCATCTCAACAAATCTGTATTTGCAATGCGAATTGTCAGACATAATGGATATAAAAATGAAAAAGCTGGCATACTATGCTTGCTTTCATTCCATAATGTCATATTGGATTATTTTTTGGGGTAATTCGTCAAGCCAAGCTAAAGTTTTCCAGGCACAAAAACGTGCAGTAGGAATTATACAGGGTGTTACAAAAAGGTACGGCAAAACTTTCATGAAACATTCCTCACACACAAATAAAGAAAATATGTTATGTGGACATGTGACCGGAAACGCTTAATTTCCATGTTAGAGGTTATTTTAGTTTCGTCAGTATGTAGTGTACTTCCTCGATTCACCGCCAGTTGGCCCAATTGAAGGGAGGTAATGTTGACTTCGGTGCTTGTGTTGACAAGCGACTCATTGCTCTACAGTACTAACATCAAGCACATCAGTAAGTAGCATCAACAGATTAGTGTTCACCACGAACGTGGTTTTGCAGTCAGTGCAATGTTTACTAATGCGGAGTTCGGAGATGCCCATTTGATGTATGGATTAGCACGGGGCAATAGCCGTGGCGCGGTACGTTTGTATCGAGACAGATATCCAGAACGGAGGTGTCCCGACAGGAAGACGTTGGAAGCAGTTGATCGGCGTCTTAGGAAGCACGGAACATTCCAGCCTATGACACGCGGTTGGGGAAGACGTAGAACGACGAGGACACCTGCAATGGACGAGGCAATTCTTCGTGCAGTTGACGATAAGGTAACGTTGGGTATTCGATTGTAATGTATGGAATATTGTTTAAACAATTTAGACATATGGAAAGGTATATTGTTTATTTATAAAAAAAATGAGTTTGTGGTGGTTGGATTTCTCTTGCACATCATTCACTGCTGTTTGGAAACATCTAGGTCTTACAAGAAGCAGTTACATTGGGCAAACATGTTGCATAATCTAATGTTTGGCACTGTACTCTGGGTGTCTTAACCTAATGTTTGGCCCATGTAATATAAGGTTAATTAATTGATCTAAGTAATCAATGTGACCTATCTTCCCACCATTTTTTCGAAGGGTTAGTAGAGGTTGGATTGTCCTGATGGAATTTTAATTTCCTGCTAGGGGGGTGTGGCACTTTCCCACCAAAGAGGTTAATCAATTGATCAATTCGATTAAGAAGCCAATGTGACCTATCTTCCCACCACTTTCTTTGGTTAGTAGACATTGCATTGTCCTGATGGAATTTGAACTTCCCACCAGGGGGGAATGTCACTTTCCCACCAGAGAAGTTAATTAATTGATCAATTTCATTAAGTAATTTGTCAAATTGATAAGAGTGAGAGGGGGCCTATTCCAATAACTTGGACCTGAAAGTGTGTGTGTAGCAGCGATGGCGGAGGGTGTTGGGGGAGTGGGTAGTGGGAGCAGAAAGTTAAGTGCCTGTAAGTAAAAAGGAAATGGGGGTGACATGGAAAAGCACTTAACAGAACAATACATTAAGTACCTGCGAATCAAAGGAGAACAATAGGTTCACCATGAGTGCATAATTGCCCCTGATGTAGGCAACCTGCACAATCAAAATGATCCACTAACCGCCTTGCCCCCCTCCCCCCCCCCCCTACTAAGATGTTTTAGGACACATGACTGTTTATTCAATGTAAACAAATAAAAGTGTAACCAGTCACTTTCTTGAAACAGTTATTTTATTCATTCTCTAAGCAGGTTTTCGAACATGTTGAGGCTCTCCTTTAGATGTTGTACAGGAATGTACATAGCTATATCAAGCACAATGATGTGAGCTGGATTGCGACAGTATGGGACTTTTGTTGTTAGTATCAATATGCCTGCTTCCACTGTAACGGCGAGTTGGTGCCACAACACACTCTTCTACAGAATATAAGCGCATAAACATTGTGATAACGAAACTTTGGGAGCACCCAGCATAGAACATGCTGGATGCTGGCAAAGTTTCGTTATCGCAGTATATACGCATACATATCGTGTAAAGGTAAGTGATGTGGTACCAAGTGGCCATCACAATGGAAGCAGATGTATGGATACTAACAACAAAAGCCCCATACTGTCGCAATCCAGCTCACAGGATTATGCTTGATATAGCTATGTACATTCATGTACATCATCTAAAGGAGAGCCTGAACAGGCTCGAACACCGGCTCACGGATTGAATAAAATAACTGTTTCAAGAAAGTGACTGGTTGTGTTTACCTTAATAATCTGTAGACAAAAATTTCAAGGCAAGAAACATCAGACTCTCATATTCATGCACGGACGGCCCTGGGCACGTTTTGTAACAGTTGGATTGCTCTGAAATTAGATGAACAGAAACGTGCAAGTCACAGAGCACAATGACCTAGTGAAACAGAACCGGGAAATACTTAAGAGATTGACAACAGCCACCTGTTTTTTAGGACGACAAGAATTATCATTTCGATCACACAGGACAAAGTTGCGACTCCAAAATCGAGACAGTTATCTCCCCCCCCCCCCCCCCCCCCAGTTTGACAACAGATTGAGAACCCACTTATGTACAGCATCTGTGTTCACCGGATTATTTCCTCTCACACAGTCATTTGAACGGTGTTCCGCTCCGCAATAAAAACTCAGACGCAAGAAGCGAAATTTGTTGTTATTTTACTCGATGAAACATCTGATGCCACAAAAATTTCGCAGGTATCGACTGCATTCAGATATGTATCCAAGGCACAGATTTATGAAACATTTACGGAGTCGAATTTCTAGGCTTCAGTATCATTAGTGGTGTTAGATAGACAGAGCCCGTAGGAAAGGTTGCAAAACACTGTCTTGAGGAATTTGAATGCAAAAATAAGTTGGTCGCGCAGTCAGATAATGGGGCGGCCGTCATGGAGGGAGAAACAAAAGGTACGGAAGTACTCGTAATTCCACATGCCATATTTGTGAACTGTTACGCACACAAGTAGATTTTAAACAAATGATCACTGGCGTGGTAACAGAAGGTTGTCACGCTCTTGCACAGCACAACAGTTCACGAGAAAATAAGTGAATCAGAAAGCACTGAGTTTGCAGTTACTTATTCTGAAATACTAAATTTTGAAAGTAAAATTAAATGGAGTTACTGGTTAAATGAATGACTGGCTTAACTTCGACTCTGTTATGAAAAAGCAAAAAAACTTTCAGTAACCTTAGTGTAACGCAATGTAGAATTTAGAAAAAGGGACCCAATTTATATCTGATAATTGAAAGCTTGAACTGAATTTACTTTAAGCAAATGAGTAATTGATTTTATTTTTAAAATAACAATAAAACACATACCAAGCCAGCGGAAGTCACTCGCTAAGCTAAAAACAGAATAAACGAAATTTCTCACTGCTGATTTGTGCTGTATCTCTAGTTATTAGTTTTGCCAGTAAAATTTAACTTTACTTTAAGTACCTCTGTTACGCAATACAAGACTGAACAGTTACTGGAACAGAAAATTTAAACTGAATCTGGTCATTAGCAAATACACAAAACCGACAGTAAATATTCAATCTATTTTCGTGATTGCACGGAAATGAATAATGTATGAGAACAATCACAACACAGGTGCCCTACAAGTTTCAACGATAGCAGGTTATTATTCAGCTTAGCCATGCTTTGTGAAAGAAATGTTGCTGAGTTAATGCCTATAAAAGTTTATAAATTTTCTCTTCACAGTCTTGCGATGTTGTAGCTGTACGGAAGACGAATAATGTAGCCGACGACGATGGTGAACTACCGTTGTTGCTGCTGCCGCTGTTCGAGAACCCCAAGACGTCTCCAGAGCCACGGATAATTACGGAGCACGCAATAGTTGGAATTGCAGCTTCCTCCGCCTCTCGACTCCTACCGCGCTCTCAGTACTCGCAGGTTAACAGATCAGGCGCGTCTACACTGGCGCGAGCATAGCTGCACATTGCGTCGGCGGGAACGACTAACAAACACTCTTGCACTCTTTCATGACACAAGCTGCTCTCCTTCCTCTCTGCTCGCAACGCGACAGATACTCTCCATACGCAAAGATAAACAGCGGCACAGCTGCTACCATTTCGTCGTTGCTATCGATACATTTAAATGAAGTTCCGTTGGCTATTACCTATCAATTCACAGTATTTTCATTATAATTACAATCTTCCTTAAAGTTCAATGTTCAAAAGTATCCGAATACCCCCCGAAACATACGTTTTTCATATTAGGTGCATTGTGCTGCCACCTACTCGCAGGTACTCCATATCAGCGACCTGAATAGTCATGAGATATCGTGAGAGAGCAAAATGTGGCGGCTCTTCGCGGAACTCACGGACTTCAAACGTGGTCTGGTGATTGGGTGAAACTTGTGTCATACATCTATACGCGAGATTCCCACACTCCTAAAAATCCCTAGGTCCACTGTTTCCGATGTGATAGTGAAGTGGATACGTGAAGGGATACGTACACCACGAAAGGATACAGGCCGACCACATCTGTTGACTGACAGAGATCGCTGACCGTTGAGTGTCGTAATGTGTAAAAGGCAGACAACTATTCAGACCATCACACAAGAATTCCAGACTACATCAGGATTCACTGCAAGTACTATCACAGTTAGGCTGGAGGTGAGAAAACTTGGATTTCGTGGTCGAATGGCTGCTCATAAGCCACACAACACGCCGGTAAATGCCAAACGAAGCCTCGCTTGGTGTAAGGAGCGTAAACATTGGACGATTGAACAGTGGAAAACCTTTGTGTAGAGTGACGAATCACTATAAACAATGTGGCGATCCGATAGCAGGGTGTTGGTACGGCGAATGCCCGGTGAACATCATCTACCAGCATGTGTAATGCCAACAGTAAATTTCGGAGGCGGTGGTGATATGGTGTGATCGTGTTTTTCATGGAGGGGGCTTGCACCCTTTGTTGTGTTTGCGTATTACTATTACAGCACAGGCCTACAATGATGTTTTAAGGACCTTCTTGCTTCCCGATGTTGAAGAGCAATTCGGGGATGGTGATTGCATCTTTCACCACGATCGAGTACCTGTTCATAATGGACGGCCTGTGGCGGAGTGGTTACATGACAATAACATCCCTGTAATAGACTGACTTGCACAGAGTCCTGACCTGAATCCTATAGAACACCTTTGGGATGTTTTGGAATGCCGACTTCGTGCCAGGCGTCATCGAACGACATCGATACCTCTCCCCAGTGCAGCACTCTGTTAAGAATGGACTGCCATTCCCCAAGAAACCTTCCAAAGCACCCGACTGAACGTATGCCTGCGAGAGTGGAAGCTGTCATCAAGGCTAACGGTGGGCCAACACTATATTGAATTCCAGCATTACTGATGGAGGGCGGCACGAAGTTGTAAGTCATTTTCAACCTGGTGCCGGATACTTTTGATCACATAGTATATATTGAAATGTTTGCTTCAAAGAACTTCTCACGCTTTGTAGATGTTTTTCACTAAGAGACAATTGAAAAATTAAGGATGGTATAATTGCATGCACAGTTTTTGATGCTGTTAGGTTAAAGACTGAAGTGAGTGCTATGTTTATGTCACACCATCTTGAAACCAAGTCTGTGAAGGAGATACAAAGTTTTCTGTATCAAAATGAATTTCACATGGGACTTACAGACCTCTATAACTCTTTGAACTCACACATTTTAACCTCGCCACTTACAACTATATACGCAGAAAGACGTGTTTTCGCACTGAAAAGAATGAAAACCTTCTGTAGAATGTGTATGTCCCGCACTCTTGATCAACTCCATAGGAAATGATCTCTTGTTGCAGATGAAAGTTCGAAATACTATTTTCGACGACGTTAGAGAGGAATTCTGCAACAAGAACCAGAAAGCGGAGTTCCACTACAAATACAATCATGGTGAATGAGCAATGTCACTTACACATTCAACAGATGAGTTTCATTTTACATTCTCTACCAACATTTTAGCCGGGCTTTGTGGCCGAGCGATTCTAGGCGCTTCAGTCTGGAACCACGCGACCGCTACGGTCGCAGGTTCGAATCCTGCCTCGGGCATGGTTGTGTGTGATGTCCTTAGGTTAGTTAGGTTTAAGTAGTTCTAAGTTCTATGGGACGGATGGGCTGAGAAGTTAAGTCCAATAGTGCTCAGAGCCATTACTGCCTTTTCCTCGTAATTTAAAGTGATTGTGTGTTAAATCAGAACTCTGGCTTTAATTTGTTAGTTAATATTCTCCGAAGCAGTTGATTTTATCCGAAAATATTTATAAACAGTGTAAGACATTTAATATTTTGAGTTCAGGTTGTTCTTAGACAAATGAGAATTTTACATTTCGCACGTAGCAACTACCTTTAATTTAGTACAGTTACTAGTTGAATACTTTATCAAGGGCCATCGTTTCTATTTTCTAAAATTAAATTTTCACTTTGCATCGGGGTGTGAGATGATATGAAACTTCCTGTGTGTTAGATCGAGTTCGGATCTCGGCGTGGCACACAGTTTTAGTCTACCAGGAGATTTCGTTTTAATTTTCTGTTACACATTGATTGGGAGTTTATCTACTTGCGTGATCTCACTTGGACCCGACTTAAGATTCTTTGTGCGTCCAAGATAGGGAGGATGTGAAGATAGGCAGAAAGAATAATCACACTCAATAAATCACTTCGCAATGGGCAGACCGTCACATTAACTAATCTTACTATGCTGTCTATCTTCGCACTCTCCCGATTGTATAAAAACAAAGAATCTTTAATCTGGTCCAGGTGAGATAACCGATGGTAGGTACCTAAATTAAATTTACAGTGAATATGCAGTGTTAAATTAAAATGATGACGCTAGATAAAATATTCTGCATTCTGACTGCATTGAATTAAAGTTCATCCTCATTTGCATAATGTAAAAGTCTCAATTCCATAAGAATAATTTTGAGTTCTACGGAGTAAATGTCTTACACTGTTCACAATTATTTTCAAATAAAATCAACTGCTTTAAAGAATATTAACTAATAAAATAGTGTCAGAGTTCTCATTCAACACATAGTCACCCCAAGTTGCTAAAAAAACGCATTATACTGCTGTAACCCATGTCCATAAAACAATACATGTACTGTGCCCCGTATGTCCCAAACTAGCTCTCAAGCGTTTCAGATAATTCCAATCCAGTACAAGTGACCTGGTGAAAAGTGAGTTATTCACGTGAACCTGTTGAAAACACAGTATAATGATTCAGTGTACAGAACTCATTTTTAAAAAATTTTTCCTGTTCCGTAGCAGTGCCGTCCCTGCTGCACTGGGCTTCGCATGAGAAATCTCCATGAATGAATATATTTTTCTGAGTATTGTAATCATACTATCAGACCACTGTGGGCCCTACATATATATCTACATTTATCTCATTCTTAATAAACTATTAAGAACATTCTTACAAAAAAATTTCCTATCATGAGTGGTACTACTGAACCAGTGTGTACTTTCTTATATCATTGTAATATTCTTCATTACAATATAGGTTAACCTTAATAATAAATCTTAATTACCATTTAAACTCATTTTCTTGCTATAAATACTTTAATCATCATTGCTCTTCTCTTTTATTCTACTTTCACCTCAATAAAATCATACATCATTTCTTACCCAGCACTACAACGTGACTGTAATAAAGTTTGAAGTAAATTGGCATTCTTGTTCTAACATCTAATTCTTACTCTCATTCTATTGATATCTTTCATCTTACACATCAAAAATATAAACACATGTGCTTCAATGTATGGGTCAGGTACCAGTGGTTTCATTAGTTCACTTTATAGTGATATAACCTTACATTCATATCTCCATAGTGGATACAATTAACTTCATGTAAATACATTTCATTTCTTATTTTAAAAACATTAACTTATTGATCTGTTTTTCGCTACACATTGTAGGTACAGGGCATGTGGCGAATGCCGAATTTCCCATGGATTAAATGTGGCTGAGATATTCAGTAAATACTTTTAATCTAGGTCAAAGCATTAGACTTTGATCATGGGGATAAATCTTCCATTCGTCTCGTATATGGCGAGTACTGGCGTATCGCCTTTCGAGACTATGAGAAATGTTATCTGTACACCCAACCAAGAAGAGGAAATGTTTTCTGGGTGTTTCAGATGCCAGATGTACATTGCGTAGAGACATTAAAAATACTTTATTATGTGCTGCTGTACAGCTTTCTGGCTCCTTTATGCATCCAATTCTAGAAATTCGAGGGCCTTTTTACTGAGTAAAGGTAGACTTTCTTTTACGAAAAGTTGGTTGGTTTTATTCAGCTTTCCATCACATTATTCCCAACTATTTTGGCTGCAAAATCCTTTTTTTCAACATAATCTCTGTTCAATGCGACGGCTTTACGCCACCTTACTGGGAGAGCCTGTACGCCTGCGTGGTACGACTCTACTGGTTGGAAACAGTCTTGCTGCATCAACCACATCCCATCATCCACGTACTGCTTCTCGCACAACATTCTTTCATTGGGCCAAGCAGACAGAAGCCGGAAGGTGCGAGATCCGGGCTGTCGGGTGCATGAGGATAACAGTCCAGTGACGTTTTGTGAGCTCCTCCCAGGTACACAGGCTTGTGTGAGGCATTGCGCTGTCGTGGAGAAGTTGGTTGCATTTTTGTGTAGAAGAACACGCTGAACTTGTTCCTTTAATTTCTTGCGGGTACCACAATACACTAGAGAGTTGATTGTTGTACCTTGAGGGAGGACATCAAACAGAATAATCGCTCCAGAGTCCCAGAAGACCGTTGCCATGACTTTCGCAGGACAGGTTGTGAAGATAACACTACTGGCTGATATACAGCTCTTTTTCCCTTTTTGGTATATTTTCAGTTACTTCTTTCCTGCTTTATTTTCATCATACATTGAAAAGGTTATTTAATTTAATATATTTAATTCTTGCTGTAATTATGTCTCTTCACATAATGTCGCTGTTACGATGAAAGTGATAGCCACTTTCATTACTCGCAAATGTATACTTTCTTTTTTGTTAACATTATACTGGAATTCATTTTCTATGGAGAGAGTAGCATGAAATTCTGATTTTGTATAAAACTCTAAATCGATGTTATCAAAATTTTTGAAAGTGTTATATGAAGCGAGATGCAACAGCGATGTAGAATCATATCGAGAGGTCGATATAGAAGGCATCATCAGCAAAGAGTGAGGAGCGAGAAGAAGAGAGTGGAGGTGACTGTAGTTCCGCGCGTGTACTGCTACACATTTTGTTTGTGGCCGGTGAAAAGTATTCGTGCTTGGACGGTGTTACATTTATGATCTCGGTGTGCACCGCGGTTAAAGAACTAACGACTTTACGAGTCGCGTTGCTCATTTGCCGGAACTGCGATTTGACTCATTAAGCATAAAACTTTGATATAGAGATCAATAAGCTGTTTGCACACCGCAATGATACTGTTTTCGACTATAGGCAGCACATACTATTCAGCACATACTACGGACTGTGGAATGAAACGGAAAATATGGTAAAATGTTTTCTTGTCCTATAATCATACGAAGAACTTTAACAGTGATTGTATGGTGTGCTGATCGCTACGTGATCGAAGTAACTGCGTAGACAATTATGATCGGCACTTATTCTTCGGTCTAAAATACGGATTAGTGATTTACAGTACAATCGACTTGATTTATTTTCGTAGTGCGGACGTATACACTGCGGAAAGTGCCACGCCACGTTCGTAAGCCATAAATCTGAAAACTGTGGCTAAGGTGTGTAACAAATATTAAGCCCTCAGAATACGTCATGCATTAATGGAAAGAAGCGTGTTTCATTCTCGTCACTGCATGCATATAGACAGATTGGAATTAAAATGCAAACACCGAGCATTCCTGTTGCATTCAAAACTGGCGTTCTCAATGAAGAAGATCAGCAAGACGACACCAGTTACACACTCAAGGATGATGGACTAAAGATGCAGATGTTGACGATTCGCTAGCAGCATCAGACAAGTGGAAGCTGTTTTGAAGGAACATTACAAAAGTGACAGACACTGCGAACTACATCCTTCTAATCAGTGATGTAAAAATTCTTTGTACATAAAAAACAATAATTTTTCTTTGATATTCATTCTAAGTACAAGTAAATTGTTTTTCACTTTAAATACTATAGTTTTAATTTCAATTACATTAAAACAGCATTTATCGAGCGAGGTGGTGCAGTGGTTAGCACACTGAACTCGCATTCGGGAGGATGACGGTTCAAATCCGCATCCGGCCATCCTGATTTAGGTTTTCCGTGATTTCCCAAAATCATTTCAGGCAAATGCTGGGATGGTCCCCTTGAAAGTGTACGGTCGACTTCCTTCTCTAATCCAATGGGTCCGATGAACTCGCTGTTTGGTCCCCTCCAACAAAGCAATCAACTAACCTAAAAACTCAATTTAATTCATTTAAATGTTTATTTTCATAACCACAACAACTCTGCAAACCGATTAATTTCCGATAGCTGATTTTCCAAACAATAATTACTAATACTAACGGGATAAGAGTTGCACAATTTTGATTTCTCTTCATTTGTTTTGAATTGCCGAAGTTTCTTTCTTTATATAGTCTGCATGTGTTACCTGCATTTGCATGTTCTGTTGTTCTGCAGTTAACCTCTTACGAATAATTATGTTCTGCCGGGGAATTTTGCTTGCTATGTGTTACCCTGCATTACAATACTGCGTAGAAATACGTCACGAATTTTTCGGTTTGTTTAGGAGTATATTTTATCAGTGGTAATCTGTTTGATTCGGGCTAATTGGTAATTATTCGTAATAATGTAGTTTTTGGGTAATTATTGCAAGTGTGAATGCAATGGTCAGCCAGATTAAGGAAAAGTAGAGTTTTCATGGCTTCAGACAACTTAAAATTTCCGTGCTCGGTAAATTTACGGGAGAAGAATCGGAGTATTGTCATTCCGTGTAGTTGAACGCTGTCAGTTCTAGCCCAGTTGCGTCTCAACGAGGTACTGTTTCCGATGATACAGCTGTATTTTGTGATGCCCTCTGATCTGTTCTCGCCACAGTGTGGTGTGGCGCCATTCCATGGATTACCATTTTTTCGGGTTAGAAGTGATGAAGCCGTGTTTCATCGCCTGTGACGAAGTTAAACAAAAAATTGTCACGATCGGCCTCGTAACGCGCAAGCGGTATCGCAAAGAGTGTCCTCCGTTGTTCTTTATGGTCTTCAGCTGGGCACACCCTAACTGGTGAAAAAGTGTGTGAGCACTACCAGCAGATAAGTCCAGTTGTGCGAGGTGTTTGATGGTGATCCTTCCTTTCACTTCGAATGAGAGTGTCCGCACATTCGAACATTGCAGGAGACACAGCTGTGTGCAGCCGGTCGGCACGTGAGAGATCACCCAACGACTCATCGTGATTTTATTCACTACCAGGTCTCGGTAGATGTTCTCAGAGTGCCTATGAATATCTCTGATGCCCTAGTTTTCCGCCAAAAGAAATTAAATGACAGAGCTCTGCTTGGAACGCACCTCCATTACAAACGCCATTTTGAAAGCTACGTACATTATCTTCAGCTATTTAACTTTGTGAAACCATAGGGGATAAAGCGGGAGTATTTCACCATGTCCCACTACAACTTCCGCTTTTATTTAACCGAGATTGATCGAGAAAAAATGTGTTGCATTACTTATTGAACGCCTCTCGTATATTTCAGAAAGCCACAGTTTGGAGGAGGCTAATTAATGCCAGTTAAAGTGACTTTGTCCTATTCAGTTCGCATACTGAGCGACGGGAAAGCGATTCTAAATGGCTCTCCAAGTGCCATAATTTCTTCTGTCTTGTTGTCAAGGTCTCTCCCAGAGACTCACAACAGTAGCACAAGAATGGTAGCACCGTTTCTCCATATTTAGGCAACAATGTTTCGCTAAACAGCATATTCTTTCTTCCAAAGTTTCCGATTTAATAAGTTCCCCGAGAACTCCTTATACTTTCATATGGGGTTTACTTTTGTTTTTCGAATCTGTCAGTGCATGTAGTGTGGTACGCGATTCCCATACATAAGCATTGCATCCCAGATCCCTTGCATCGAGTTCAAGAATATAATTCTCCTTTCGTAGAACTGATTTAGGCGTTCTTCATACTTGATACCGCTTCTTGGTATTGTTGTTATTGTTGTGATCGTCAGTCCGAAGACTGGTTTGACACAGCTGTCCTCGCTGCTCGATCTTGTGCAGCGCTCTTAATTTCCAAATAGGTACTGCAACCTTCATCCATTTGAACAGTCTTACTGCATTCAACCCTTGGTCATGTTCTACAGTTTTTACGTCCACAGGCATACATTCAAGCTTTAGAATGTATCCTATCAATCAAGCCCTTCGTTTAGTCACTCTGTCCCAGAATATTCTTTTTCCTCCAGTTCATGTTACTTAATTTACTCATATATTTTCAGCATTATTCTGTAGCACCACATTTCAAAAGCTACTATTCTCTTCTTGTCTTAACTTTTATCGTTCACGTTTCACTTCTGTTCAAGGCTATACTTCGAAAAAAGATTTCTGAACACTTAAATTTGCATTAGATGATAAAAATTCCTCTTATTCAGAAATTTTTTTACTGAAATAGTCAGGCTGTATTTTATATCCTCTGTGCTCCGGTCATCATTATTATTTTGCCACCCAAAATAGCAAAACTTACTTACTCATTTTAGTATCTCATTTCCTCATGTAATTCTTTCAGCATCAAGTGCTTTGATTCGATTACATTCCATTACTCTTGTTTTACTTTTGTAGGCGTTCAGCTTAGTACTGAATTGGTATTTCCTCTAATTCGTTATACGTTTTGATACGCTTCAGATGTTCGTAAATAATCTTGCGTTCTACCACTATATGTGTTCATTCTCTCAGTAACAGAAATTATCTTACATTTATACAGATTGAAACGGAGCTGTCTTTGCTTGTTTAGTGCCCTGGTGAAATCCCTCTGCATTGAACTACGAACTACGGATGTACATCACGCTGGAAGTTCGCAACAAAGTTGGCAGAAAACATGCTAGCAGAACTGCTTTTTTTTTATAGATACACGATTGTTTTTTAATTCGTTCTACTCTTACTTAACATTTTACAGTTTGGTTCAGTTGATGCTCTCATCAATGTGATGTGTAGTGTGTAGATGTTCAATTTCTTTTTAAATTATAGTGCTTTCAACTGAGGGACGTATTTCCCTTGTTGAACATGTGTTTTGACAAAGCGATAAATAATCTCATTTAGTGCAAGAGCCATTTGATGAGAAATTCCTGGAAACTGCTGTACCTCATAGTAATGCGGTTCGTCGACAGACGAGCTCAGTGTTACATGCCAAACAAACTGGAGGATCATCTAAAGTAAACGAACAGAAGTTGTTTTCTATGTCTGAGGGAATGTAGCAAAGTCCCGCAGAATCCTAGTGCAAGATGGTACAAGAAAAAGGTATCGAGCTTGCTTGCACGCATAAAGCGGTTTGGCAACCTTTGATACTTTTCCTATGTAAAGTAACAGTAGCCCAAGAACTGAAAGACCCAATTCATGAAAAGGGAATCCGTTACCGCAGATGAGTTACGTCAATTATTGAATGGAATGCCACTGGTATTCTTGATGTCATCTTTCATGCAGACGAGGAGTGTTTCCTCTCTGGTCATTTTAACACCCATCACACACCATTACGGTCAACAGAGAATCGTTGTGCTGGGCTTAAAAGCCATTGTACAATCAGAAAACTGAAGTGTTGGAGCAGTATTCAGATGTCAAATAACCGGACCTTTAATTTTTGAAGGAATCGTGGACAGAGAAAGTTATGACTTTTTATTATTTTTTAATTTTTTTAATTACCTACGATTTCATTGGGCATCTTAAGGAAGTCTAAATCAACTACTCACGGTCTGAACAAGACGGCAATACTGCGCGTACAACTATCAACACTGCACTTCTATTCGAAGAGGTTTTGGGGGAACGTATTATCTCAAAAAAGTATGGCCCCTCGATGGTAGACGTTACTCCAGCAATCTTTTCTTTGGGGAGCAGCAAAATCTCAGGCGTTTCGTAGTCGCACACGCATGCTTTATGACACAAACACTGAAATAATTGTGCACGTGAAAAGTATGTCACAATCAGATCTGCAGAAAGTGTTTTCCAATAAAATTAGTTGGGTTTAGACTTGTTCAACGGCCCATGAACGTCATTTCGAGGAGATGTTTTATCCGCACAGCAACTTTCGGAATACCCTGCATTAACGTAGAAATATAGGTCAAGTCTTTCTGCATTTTCTTATGATTGTTCAACGACGAAACTTTTCTGTGGGCATAAGCGTCGTTAGCGAACAATCCAGTGGCGTTCCTGATTCTATGTGAGAAATCGTTGAATTTCAGCGAGGACATCAAGGCCCTATTACGTTTGCTTGTGGCACGCCCGAGACTGGTATTATTTGTGTTAAACATTGACCCTCCAGTGTCACATACTGGATTCTATTCGCCAGAAATTCATAGGACCGCTAGCATATCTGCGAAGATACTCCGTATGAACGCATTTTTCTCGCGCGAGAACAATTAATTTCGTACGTATTAAGCTCAACTGATTGTCGAGAATTTTTTTATAGCAAGGAAGCTTCATTTTCATGGTTTTTGTCTTTCTGTGTACGGCTGAGCGATCTAACGTTATGTGTTCGGTACAGTGGTTCGAAAGCAATCCCTTAGGCAGTGTCGCAGTACAGACAGCGCCCCTCCAACCGCGCGGGAAGCCAGCAATTCTGATTAACTGTTGATCTCAATGACCAATCAGAACATTCTTTGTAGATGATTCTCGTGGCAAATTCCTCTGTTATCCAATCACAATTTAGAAAGTAATTTTGCGTAAGCAAAATGTAAATTTAGTTATAAACCAAATAAAATAAGAAATAATTCCAAAATTAAATAACAGTCTTATTCCGTTCTCAACTTCTTTTCTAGCTCCCTTTTACAAAACCATGCGCAATGCTACATATGACACATGACTCGTGATTCTTCCGAGTAATTTCCCTGCGGTTTGAATTTCACATAGGTCTTCACAAAATAAAACGTTTCGAATCTCACATGTGCCTCATTCACTCTCCCAGTCACTCGCACACTCACATAACAAAATATAAGTGGATACTGTTTTAAAATATTACGGCAAATAAAAATTACAAATGTTACAAAGTGAAAGATTTGACTGACTTTTAGGAACTGCAATTTCCATAATAGCTCCATATGATGTTGCAGGTTAATCTGTTGCCATTACTAGATCAATTTTGAAATACCGGAATGTTTTTTTTGTAATTTTTGTGTAAAATTTTCTGTCTACGAAACTATGATAAATAACGAAATGAAATTTGGGCAGTATCATTTTAGCAACAACAAAAAGCAATGTGTGACATTTGAAGAAAACCGGAGAATATCTAATGTAGTTTATTTAGATTCGTAGGGAGAATAAATATTCGTACCGTTCCAGTGGCAGGCTGCGTCACTGCCACAGGCGGCATCTGACATAGGAACGTCATCTACCTTCTGAATAGAGAAAAATAAACGAACGAATCTCCTGCAGCCACTGGACCGGATTCATTCATGCCTCCATACTTCACTGCACCTATGATAATGCCTAATAACTTGCTACGTTGCAGGGTGTCGGAGGTTTCTTTTATGCTCCCCGCAGATTTACTTTATCGCTCATTTCGCCTCAGCTGCCATTATGGTGCTCTTCACATTAGACGACTTTCGAAATTTGCAGTGATATTTACATATTGTGAGAAAACACGGCTTGATGGCTCTGTATCTCCGGTGAATGAGCAGATGCATGGCCGAATGGATACGTGGGAAATGTAGTTACAGGGGTGGCAGGAGCTTTGTGTGGATTTTGTGGGAGAGCGCGAACGGCAGTTGTCTGTGGATGTCAGATGAGGAGTGGAGAACTGAAGGCGTGGATTGGTGGAGCACAGAGTCTTGATTTCTGGAGCAGAAAGGAATGGGAGCAGTACAACTCATAGGAGGGATAGAGTTCTGTACGGATTTGTAGAGCTCAGAAAGAGAGGGTTAAACTTGGTTTGAGAGAGGCTATGGAGTATGCTGAGGTACAGAGAAGGGTATTTCCAGAACTGTTTTAGGAGTTACAGGGTAGGGGGCGGGGTGAGGGGGAGTTAATTAGTTGGTACAAGATACATGTAGGGAAGCGTAGGCTACCAAAAATGCTGGTCAGAGAGTAAGACGTTGAAAGGCTTACGGGTAGGGGCAGAAATCTAAGCAAAAGCGGAAAATATGGGAGAAATCTTAAGAGGAATGTGAATTATAGTGGAACTGTGTAGGGATGGATCCGTTTGAATTTTTAGTAGTACCTCCTAGACATTTTCCTAGTCCTTTTTCTATTTCTGCCATCCGTGATGAGCCACTGAGAAGTCTCAGTGCTCTATGGTCAAAAGGCAGACGTCATCAAAGGCTGTCAGCTACGTTGCTGTTGGCTCACGGACTGCTAGTGAGAAAACGCATCGATCTACATCAGTCGAAATTTGTGGAAATTTGTCGTAAGTTCCTATGGGACCAAACTGCTGATGTCATCAGTCCCTAGGTTTACACACAACTTAATCCACCTTTTACTAACTTACGCTAAGGACAACACACATACCCATGCTCGAGGGAGAACTTGAACCTCCTACTGGGGGAGCCGCGTGAACTATGGCAAGACGCCTAAGACCGCACGGCCACTCATGGAGAGGAGGCGTTAATATAATATGCAACGTCGGTCCACTGCACTTCGATACCCCGTTCAGAAGGGTTGTTAATACGACAACCAACTTCGATCAAGACCCAATTCACCTCCCTGTGTACCGAGCGACCTCTCCGCGAATTTCGCCATGGGAAGGTGTAAAACAGACGTTGAACAAAACTGCCTGCGGCAACAAAAGTATCAGCTATACTGCGGGAATATTTGGTACGCAACGTTCTCTTGCACGTACTTGCGACAGGTCTCTTTGGGAGGTTACGTGCTGCATGCAAGCTCTCATGTAGCTTTCGGCCTCTGCTACTTCGGTGTCTGACCCCTAACTTGCACTTCTTTTAAATTCATTGCGTTTCTCTCTTCTAGTTTTTGTCTTAATCTTTGTCTTTCCAGTTAAAAAAGTTGACTGTGCTGCCTTTATGAATAACAACAAAAAT
Source organism: Schistocerca gregaria (assembly GCF_023897955.1). Taxonomy (NCBI): domain Eukaryota; kingdom Metazoa; phylum Arthropoda; class Insecta; order Orthoptera; family Acrididae; genus Schistocerca; species Schistocerca gregaria. The sequence continues at coordinate 795,157,258 of NC_064921.1, read as the reverse complement.
AACAACCACCCTAACCTTCACGACTCTTCCAGTACCCTGTCAACTTTCAGTAGACGAGGTACCTACCGAAGCAAAAGTGCAGTGTCAGTGTCGATATTCTTGAAGCAGGAAACCTTGGGCGCCGGAACAAGTGATGGGCACGAGAACACGTTATGTTTATTAGGTTTCTCAGAGCACATAACGAGAACTTCTGGTACCATGGGAAACGCAGGAACAACTTTGGTATGAATGGACACCTTTATATGTGATGCTGAGATCGATGATCCATTCCTGATGAGCTGTGGTACAAGCTGTTCATATCGTAATCTCCATTTTTCCTATACATGTTTCGCGAAAGGGCTTTCGAACATTTCTATTACTTTCTGTATACCTTAACACTGAATACACATTCTTGGCCTATTATAGCCGTAGAACTGCTTTTAGTTGGTTTTCACAAGTATTACCATGCTTAACGAACGTGTCCTCGACCAAATGGACTGGACTCTCTTCAGCTATTAGTTCTTTATATTTTCTGCTACAAATGTTCAATATGTTTTTCAATGCATTTTTCTAACTATAATCATTGTAAGAGTTTGAGGGACTTCATTTTGGTAACACCTCGTCGAGAACTGGATGGCTTTCATTTTCGGTCATGTGCATGATTACCTTGTGACAGGAATCACAATTGAATTTATCTTTACCTCGCTATAGATTAACTTCTAATTTTTGTTACTGATAACGCACACCATTTCCAAATTTTATAATCTTCGGACTACGTTTTCCCACCGCTACCATGTCGCCTTTAGGTAACAGATGCAACTTCTAGTACATCAATGTTCTTTCTTTCACTATGAGAGGTAAGTTTGACGCTGCGTAAATCTCCGAGACAGAAGTTCTGTTGCACAAATTAACTGTTGATTGATGCCAGAGCTATGATTAGGGGGTTATGAGAATAGCTGTTAGTGCACTTAAGTTACATGCCTCTCCCAGCAGTACAGGTCATGGCGATTCTATGTAAAAAATAGTCACCGTCATTATTTTCCTTCCAAGTATTATGCTGTTGCCTGTTCCAAACTCACAAACAAAATTAGTCCCATCTTTTTTAGGTCTTCCAATATCTCTTTTCCCAACCGGCTTGTAACTCAGAATCTTCTGAGGAAGAGAGGTGTCGTTTTCAATCTTCACCATATTTTATAATTTTTTCATTCATGCTGAGAATATTTAATTCTGTTCTAATATCTTCGTTTTGTAATCTACCCCTCCTTCCTACCTGCAGCTATTGTCCACATAAGCCTTTTAGGAAGATTTGTGATAAGCGAAGATTACAATAAACTTGCTAGTTTCCTTATCTTTTCACGTAGAGTTGGCTCCAGATCTTGTATAGGGGTCTGATTCCTGAAGCTGAAATTCTCACATTTTAGGTCCTCATGATTGAATTGATCTAAATAAATTAGAAGATTGTTGCTGGGGACTTTTTTGTTGTTGTTAATAGAGTTTGTCACATTTTAGTATATCACACAGTCTTTTGATTTTTCACATTAACAAGGCCGAAATTACATTGTTCGCACAAAATACAAAGATGAGTCCGACCACATGGGAGGCAGGTTATTACTGTCTCACTTAGCAAAAATAACAGCATTCCAAAGAGTGTACAGTTTTTCTTGACAAATGAATTTGTATTAGTGTGGATTATTATTTCATAAATGAACTGAGAAATAAACATAGTAAAAGGTGCTATATTGCGTAATTAATAACAGGAATTTTAAGTGTGCCTAATAATTCGTAATTTCAAATGTTTCTAAAGAAAATTAGTTTTAAGTGCACATTCAGAAATACCACTTATCGATCATAACGTCCAAAATAATTCCTTTTCATCAACTTTGGTTGAAATATAATATGCTCTGTATGAAAATTATATAACAGTTTTCAGAAAAGCAGCTGAGATAATACTGACCTGTCCAAAATTCGAAGAATATTACTGGTATCGACAACTACTGTAGAGGAAAAGTAAAGCTAGAGGAGGATATCCCGTTACAGTTTCTAATCATGTCTCTTCTTATGCTGCCCTTCGTCTTCCTTACCTCAGCTTTGCTGTTTGAAATTTATTTTATTTTATTTTTTTGTCGTAACCCAGCTTTCGCTTCAGTAGGATAACACCGAAACCGCCATTTGTACAATGTCATGATGGTTTCTTTTTGTACTTTATGGCCTAATGTTCTGCTAATGGTACCGCAGAGAGCTTACAATTTGTGTATTTTATTTTCAGTATCAGATTCCAAATTCAAACTTATAGCACAGTCTAAATAAGAGATTTGAGACACTTCTAAAACGGAATTATCCAAAACAGTTTTTGATATGACTAGATATTTTCCTCGGAATGCCATTCTTAGAAATTTTAAAGTTGAACTTATTGCTAATTTCTTTTAGCTAGTACCCTGAACTTTCGAGGTCACCTTCATTCTTTTGAATTATAATGTAAATTCAGGCATTCCTCATTCGTTATCTTAATTCCTTTCTTTACTTTGCATTTCCATTTGCAAAGAATGAAGTCAATGTAGATATTAAAAATGACAGGTGATAGCCAACACCCTTGTCTAGCGCCCTGGTTAGTGATTATTTCTTCTAATCAATTCCTACCTGTATTTATTACAATGCACGTAGTTTCGTGAAAACTTTTCACAAACTTTATTAGGTGATAGGGATATCCACATTCAGATACAATCTTCCATAGGCTCATACTGCAAAGGCCTTCTCAAGGTCGATAATGGCCATATGGGTTTCTATATTAATTAAATATCAAAGTAAAGAAATAAAAGCACAACCGTTTTATTTAATTATCCATCAGACAACAAGTGAACAAGTAAAAGCGCAGCTCATCACCGACGTTGTCCAGAAGAACAGCACATCGCCTCACGCTTGCCCAAGACTCTGCCATAACAGCTGTGCTCTAACGTCCACCATCAGCTGCAGAGGATGACCATAGCCAGACCCTAACTGACATAATGTGGGATGCGTAGCGTTACTGTGGCGTCTGGCTCGTGATCGAGCGAGCAGCTGCGCGATTGGGATGTGGGCTGGGCTGTCTGGGGTCCGCGATCGCCACCTGAAGCCGTAAAGCGGCCGGCCGCCTGTGCGGGGCCTAAATCACCCGCGCGGCGATAGCGACCACTCTATCGACGGTGTGTCCGGCGCCTGCGCGGCTACCAGACAGACCACAGCACCTGCCGGGTGACCGGAACAATGTGTGTCCTATCGCTGCGGAAGACTCCTAGAGGTACCAGCGCGTTACTGCCAGTATCACCTGCTGCACCCAGTTCTACGTGTGTTCTCCACAAGCCACATTACGGTGGCGGGGGGTTCTTTTCCTACCGCTATCATTTCTCCACTCACCTTTTCCATTCACTAATGGTGTGTAGGAAAAATGACTGTTGATAAAAGCTTCGCATGAGGTCACGAGCTGATTACCCTCCGTGGTCATTTCACGAGATGTACACGAAATGAAGTCGTCTATTACCTGAATCTTCCGGAAACATACGCTCTCGCAGTTTTCCGCCATGACGAACTATCCCTCTCCCGTAGCGCCTGCCACTTCTAATTTCCCCCCTCCTTCCTTCTTTTATCTATTGTCCACATTAAACAATGCCCAGTCCCAATAATTAATAACAAAAGTCTTTTATGAAGATTTGAGAGGGGTGAAGATTACAATAGACTTTCAAGTTTAGTTAGCTTGTCATGTTGAGATGGCCCCAATTATTCTTGTCTAGGGGTCTGATTCTTGAAGCTGAAAATCTAACAGCAGGTCCCCACGGCTGGTTTAAACTAAATAAAATTGAAGGTTGTTGTTGCAGAATTTTTTACGTAAATACACTTTCCACTGATTTTCTCACATTTTTGTATATCATACAGTATTTTGATGTTTCACACTAACAAAGGCGAAATTACATTGTTCGCACAAAAATACGTCCGGTTACATCATAGGCAAGCTTACTACTCCCACACTCTGCGGAAATAACAGCATTCCAAAGGGTTTACAACTTTTCTTAACAAATGAGTTCTTACTAGGTTTCGTTACATTATTAATTTCGTTTATTACTTCACAAAAGAATCCAGAAATAAACATAGTAAACAGTACAAGTTTGCGTCATTAAAAACCAAAATTATATGGGTGCAATTAACTGGTAATTTCAAATATCTCTAAAAAAATTAACTGTACATTCAGAAATAGTACTTACACATTATAACATCGATACTTAAATATTTTATAAAGTAAATCTTTTTTTTAATTTTAGCTTCAAATGTAACATACTGTGTGTAAAATTATACGAAAATTCTCAGAAAAGAGACTGAGATAATATTAACCTGTCCAGAATTCGAAAAATAATACTAGTATCGACAACTACTGTTGAGGAAATGTAACGCTAGAGGAGGATGTCCCATTATACACTGCAGTTCGTTGAGCAACTCTGTCACACTGTGACGCTCATTAAATTGACCCCTGATGAAACGTGCCCCTTCTTTTTGGAGCCTCCCTATCTCTCCTGTTAACACTACATGGTAACAGCATTGCACTGGTGACCAATAGTGATGACTCAGTCGAATGAGTCTTTCATGGAATTGTAAAAAGACGTCAGAAATGACTGATCCGCAGTTATCCAGGAAACAAGAAGCTGAAAACGTATGCAATATCCTTGGCACCGGTGGATACCTTGCAGGAGTGGTATAAAACTGTGTTGCAAATATGACCTGTGATTGCAGGCTACTCGCACGTAGGTGCGTAGTTCAGATAGTTAGATGGCTGTGGAAATTAAATCAATATCACGAAACTCTGATGCAAGATAAACGACTTCATGCTCACCTCATCTCGGTGGATGCAAATACGGACCGTACTTACCAATCGGATGGTACGAGAGCAGACGATGGTTGCAATAATGGCTGAGAATTCTAAGTGCAGACAAAGCATCTGAGCTCTGCTCTAAGTTGGAGACACTTCATTCTACAGCTCTATGATGTCCCAAGACTAAATGTTCTCTCTGGTGCCTCCGCAGCAACTGTTTGTTTATCCTCCTCTTCATAAGTTGGCTGGTTCTGCCAGTATTGCAATTTGGCTGCCTACTGCAAAAAAATTTGAGGGCTACAACCAATGATAATTTAATAAACATTCTAATAAATTCCCTACTCTTACAGATTTTTCCAACGCTTACCACTCTTGGAGTGGTATAGAAGGCAGAAAATCTCCACCACTACATAACAAATTTCTATTTACAAACACTGAGAAGGTATTCACGCTCATATACATGGGAACTCTGCAGCAACGCTAAAATATTTACTATGAGTCAATCAGAAATCGCCTTACTAAATTTTAAATGAATAGTTCAGCTTACCTCCTTCATGTCTAATGGCTGGTTCCACTCAAGCAGCGTCCTGTTTCGTCCTGTCCTTAAGATCTGTATCTTTGCTGAAATGGACTCTTTTCACTTCATGCACAATGAAGCTTACGGAGGGCTGGCCACGCTCACTAGTCGCTCCTGCTGCGTTTGGTCGGCAGACCGCTCTACCCTGCATTTATCTGCCTGAGACTATGGCTTTCCGCGGAAACATCTTTACAACCTATGCTTGTCCCCTAGTAACTCTTGCCATTGGCCAGGCAGCTAAAAGCACCAGACTGCAGTACGTTATAGAAATTCTTCATTGTTCCAAAATGACAAGAGACATAGCTAATTAGAATTTTAATCGTTGGCATTTGTTATCGTTGTTATTATTGCTTGCATGGCAGTTTTTTCGAAAGCTATCCCTTCTTTAATAACTCAGTATGCATATCTGACTAATAAATCACATCAAATCACCAACGTTAGCCGGCCGTACTGGCCAAGCGGTTCTAGGCGCTTCAGTCTGCGACCGCTACGGTCGCAGGTTCGAATCTGCCTCGGGCATGGATGTGTGTGATGTCCTTAGGTTAGTTAGGTTTAAGTGGTTCTAAGTTATAGGTGGCTGATGACCTCAGAAGTTAAGTCCCATAGTGCTCAGAGCCAATTGAACCATTTGAACTAACGTTATGTGAACTTTAAGCAATAATAACAAACGCCAATGATTCAATTATAGTTAGCTCTGTCTCTTTTTTGGGTACTGCTGCAGCCTGCAGCTTTTAACTGGTCTGCAGAAGGTGAGAGTTATAGGGTCAGAAAGATGTTTTGGCTGAAAGTCAGTCTCAGTCAGGTACACGATACTGCAGAGAAACTCCTCACTCCTTACCTTATCAGTTCACCTAATCTTCAATGTTCTCCTGTAGCACCATACCTCAAATGTTTCATTTCTCTTGTTTTCTGGTTTGCCTGCAGTCCATGTTCCCCTACCACACAATCCTCTACTTCATTTTCAGAAATTTCTTACTCAAATTAAGGCCTATGTTTGATACTTGTAGACTTATCTTGGTTAGGAGTGCCCTTTTTACCAGTGTTAGTTTGGTTTTTACGCCCTCCTTGTTCCGTCAATCATGGATTATTTTGCTACCCAGGCAGCAGAATTTCTTTACTTCATCTCCATCATGATAACCAATACTTATGTTAAGTTCCTCACTGTTCTCGTTCCTGCTGGTGCTCATTACTTCTGTCTTTCTTCGATTTCCTCTCAATCCATATTCTGTACTCGTTAGACTGTTCATTCCATTTAGCAGATCTTGTAATTATTCCTCACTTTCGATAAGGATAACTATGTCATAAGCCATTCTTATCATTTACATATTGTCACCCTGAGTTTTAATTCGACTCTTAAACTTTTCTTTCATTTCTTAGGTACATGGATTGAACATTAGAGGCGAATGACTATCTTATACCCTTTATAGTCTGAGCACTTCATTCGTGCTCTTCCACTATTATTGTTCCCTTTTGTCTCTTATATACCCATCTTTTCCTATAGCTTAACCCTATTTTTATCAAATTTCGAACATCATTTTACATTTTCGAATGTTATTTCCAGGTCAAAAAATCCGATGAACATGTCCTGACTTTTCTTTGGCCTTGCTTTCATTATCAAACGTAACATCAGAAATGCCTCCTGGTGCCTTTAGCTTTCCTAAATCCAAACTGATCGTCATCTAACACATCCTCAGTTTTCTTTTCCATTTTTCTGTGTATTATTCTTGTCAGAAACTTGGATGCATGAGCTGTTAAGCTGATCGTGCGACAATCCTCACACTTGTTGGCTTTTGCAATCTTGGAAATTGTGTGGATGATGTCAGATACTGTATCGTCAGCCACGTACATCTTACACACCATTGTGAATAGTAGTTTCGTTACCAATTTCCCCAATGATTTTAGAAACTCTGAGAGGTTGTTATCCATCCCTTCCACCTTCTTCGATCTTAAGCCTTCCAGAGATCTTTTAAATTCTGATTGTATTATTGCATCCCCTATATCTTCTATATCAACTCCTGTTTTCTTCTACGTCATCAGACAAGTTTTCTCCCTCGTAGTGGCTTTCAATGTACTCTTTCTACGTGTCCTCTCTTTTCCTCTGCATTTAACAGTGGAATTCCTATTGCACTGTGTATGTTACCATCTTTGTTTTCATTTCACCGAAGGTTTTCTATACACTGACTCAGTCTTTCCAACGATCATGACTTTCTCGCTTTCATCATATTTTACATGCAGCCATTTCACTTTAGCTTTCTTGCACTTCCTATTTATTTCGTTCTTAAGTGACTTATATTTCTGTATTCCTGAATTTTCCTGTGTATTTTCGTACTTTCTTCTTTTATCGATCAACGGAAGTATTTCTTCTGTTACCCATGGTTTCTCCGCAGTTACCTTCTTTGTATCTAAGTTGTTCTTTCCAACTTCTGCGATTGCACTTTTTAGAGATATCCATTCCTTTTCAACTGAACTGCATATTGAGCTATTCCTTATCACGGTGTCTATAACCTCAGAGAGTTTCAACAGTATCTCTTCATTCTTTAGTACTTCCTCATTCCATTTCTTTGCGCATTGATTCTTTCTGACTAGTGTCTTAAACATCAGCCTACTCTTCATCACTACCAAACTGTGATCTGGATCCATATCTGCTCCTGGGTATGCCTTACTATCCATTACCTGATTTCAAAATCTCTGCCTGACGATGATGTAATCCAACTGAAATCTTTCCGTATCTCCCGGTCTTTTCCAATTATACCTCCACTTATTCTGATTCTTGAACAGAGTATTCACTATTATTCGCTAAAATTCATTGTGGAACTCAATTATCCTTCCTCTCTCATTCCTAGTACCAAGCCCATATTCTCCTTTAACCTCCTTCTACTCGTCGCTACATGACTAATAGATTTTCATGTCCCTGTACGTACTGAATTAGCTGTTCAAAACCCTCATCTACTTTTTCTGTCCGCAGCCCGTGGTCTACTGGCTAGCATTGCTGCCTCTGGATCACGGGGGGCAGTGTTCGACTGACGGCCGGGTTGGGGATTTTATTTACCCGGGGACTGGTTGTTTGTGTACTCATCATTTCATCATCATTATCATTTGTGACAATGATGGATTGCTTTGTGAAAACAAAATGGGCTGTGTAAAAATTGGAACTTTGTACGGGCGCTGATGACAGCGCAGTTGAGCGTCCCAGAATCCAAACAACATCATTATCATCATCTACTTTTTCTGTCTCTTCATCTTTGGTTTGCTACGTCGGCATGAATACCTGAACTATTGTTGTTGGTGTTGGTTTGCTGTCGATTCTGGTGAGAACAACCATATCACTGAACAGTTCACAGTAACGAACTCTCCGTCCTACCTTCCTATTCATACCGAATTCTACTCCCGTTATAGTATTTTCTGCTGCTGTTGACATTACCCTGCACTCGTCTGAGCAGAAATCGTTGTCTTCTTTCCATTTTACTTCACTGACGCTGACTATATCTAGATTGAGCCTCAGCTTTTCCCTCTTCAGATCTTCTAGCTTCCCCATCATGTTTAAACTTCTGACATTCCACGTGCCGACTCATATCCTTTCGTTGATAATTCAATCTTTTTCTCATGGTCACCTCCCCCACGGTTGTCCCCTCACTGGAATCCGTATGGGGACTATACTAGAATATTTTGCCAATGGAGAAATCATCATTTATAGGCCACATTTCCTTTGTCTTTAATTCAGTGGTTTCCGTTGCCATCTGCATCCTTATGCTGTAGATCGTTGCTGATTCTTCTGCCTATAGGGACAGTTTTTCACACTAAGTGCAACAGGGTGCTCTGAACTTTATCCACTCCGTCGCCCTCTTTGACAAGTCCGTTGGCTGCATGAAGCCTGTTTTGATTACTAATCAAAGACGGTATCCCTACACCACGGGTGCCCCTACATTTTAGGAAAGATAAAGATCTTAGGGACAGGAGAAAGGACAAAGCTGACAGCATGGGACCAGCTGTTAGGCATGAAGAAGGACTGCTCGAATGTTTGTCCAAAATTTAGTAAGGTGACCCCTGATTTGCTCATAGTATTTTTTTTGGTAGCAGAGGAGACTTTACATGCATTTTGTTCGTCGGTACATGTTCATTGGTCATGACTAGAAATCTATTACTAGTGGGGGAGATTTTTTATCTTCTATTCCAATCCAAGAGAGGAATATACTTTGTTTGCTAACCTTGGCAAAATTCGTAAGAGTAGGGAATTTGTTAACATGTTTATTAATGTATCAGTAGCCAAAACTGTTGAAAAACTGTTGAAATGGCCATCGACATTCCGATGTTGACAGAACCATCTGAGTTTTTAGGCGCTCGCTCCGGATGCACTGGAGAGAATACTTTTCATTGGGTCGTTGAGCTGCAGAGTGAGCCAACCCAGAGCAGAACTCAGATGACGGGGATTAACTTTGAATTCTCATAAATTAGTGCAGCCATCTTCTGCCCACGTCCATCAGTAGAGCGGTAAGCATAAGCCGTATTTGCATTCACCGAGACGAAGCGAGCACGAAGTCAGTTGCCTTGCAGCAGGGTTTCGTTTTGCTGATCTAATTGTCACAGTCAGCTAACTGCACTCACTATGCACTTACGTAAGAGTAGTTTTATTTATTCATGCTCTTCTAGTTTTTTTTTCTTTAAATCATTAACTTTTTCCGCATCCGTTGGTCATACTCGCGATACAGTTTTACATCGTTTCATCATGTCTCCACCCAACCATGCGAATGATGTCATACGTGATTTCGATCCCTTTTGCATTTGATAATTGATTGTATTCTTGATTCAGTGGAAAAAAGCTCTTGATATCCTTATCAACAAAAAAGACTGTTATAGTGATCCTTAGTTTCTTTTCCTAGTTCGATGGAGACGTGAAGTGCATCACCCACATTTTCGTGCTTAAGTGGGCCGTCGCTGATAATTTAATTAGATAAGAAGTTATGCACGTGTGACTTCGCTTTCTTATAAATTACACGATTTTAACAGAACTTTTGCATCACTGCAGATTCTGTAGCGTCTCAGAGGTATGCAAAACTGTTCAAGAGACATCTCACATTTTCACAGCTGAGGACTTCATCGCTTCCAGAGCTTAGAATGGATACGCCCACGTTACAGAAAGTTGTTGTTCCCTGTAGTAATCTACTTGGATGTTAGTATTATTCTCAGATTGAAGCGAAATGCAGATAAGTAGAGCCTACAAATACACTGACGTCCAAAGCTAAAGCACAAACGGAAATTTTGCATGGTTGCGTTTATTTCGGCATAAAACAGTATAAGCAGGTGATACTAAAGTAGAAATAATCTAAAGAATACATAAGGTAAACAACTGCAACATCCATAACGTAGAAAAAAATATTCTTAGTTTTCTCCAACTTAACGAATTTGAACAAACATTCCCACAACCGATTAACGTGCTCAGTATAGGGTGACCACCTCTGGCGCAGCACAGGCCTGATAACAACGGGACGTGCAGTGAATGGTGTCATGAGTCTCATGATGAAGCAATAACAGCTCGCAAGAACCGCACATTAAGTTCCAATATCTCGTCACAGAACCTGAGAGCAGTTAAACCTTGTCGATTCACCCGTACAATTTCACGAAGAGCTGTTACGGTGGTCAATATAATCCCTGCCCACAAATGCTTCAAATGGCTCTGAGCACAATGGGACTTAACATCTGAGGTCATCAGTCCTCTAGAACTTAGAACTACTTAAACTAACTAATCTAAGGACATCACACACATTCATGCGTGAGGCAAGATTTGAACCTGCGACAGTAGCAGTCGCATGGTTCCGGACTGAAGCGCCCAGAACCGCTCGATCACAGTGGCCGGCCCTGCTCACACCATTAGGGACCCTCCTCGATATCGGTATCTTTCCGTAAAGTTTGGGTGCTGAAATCGTGTTCCACGTTCCCGGCAGATGCGAATCCGTCGATAATCACTCTCCAAACCAAACTGGGACTGATCTGTTGAAAGAACATTGGCGCACTGTTCGACTATCCAGGCGGCATGTTGGAGACTCCCTCTAGACGTTCCATTGTGAGAAGGTACAATTACAGTAAGTCTCCGACAATAAAGGCCACTCGGTCGAAGCCTTCTCTACACTTTTTGCCTGAACACAACACTTCCATTGGATGCTGCGAGGTCAGATACCAATTGTCGTTTAATACTAAGGCGGTACCATCGCACCCATACAGTCAAGTAACGGATTGGATTGGATTGTCTGGGGGAGGAGACCAGACAGCGAGGTCATCGGTCTCGTCGGATTAGGGAAGGACAGGGAAGGAAGCCTGCCGTGCCCTTTCAAAGGAACCATCCCGGCATTTGCCTGGAGCGATCTAGAAAAATCACGGAAAATCTAAATCAGGATGCCGGGACGCAGGATTGAACCGTCGTCCTCCCGAATGCGAGTCCAAGTAACGGTCCTCTCTTTATGATGTCGCACGTGGTCGGCCCTACCCTGGTCGGTGTCTATAAACTGTTGCTGTATCCGAGAAACAACAGAACGATTCACTTGAAGCCGTCGGGAGACATCACTTTGCGACTGTCCTGCTTCCATTCTTCCTACGCATCTTCACCGCAGAGAGACTGGCAGGCGTCTTCTCTGTGCTATACTGAATCGACTGTGACTATGTGTACAGCGATTGTGGATGTGAGTGTGTCCGACAAGTACTATATCATTAGATAGGTACCCTGACGTCATCGTTGGCGTGGTTGTCCGTTGACCGGAATGTCATTTTTCGTGCAGAACACGATCTTACGGACGTCTGTTGACAGTTGGTATCATTATATTGTGTGTTAGACGCAGGCCTGGGAAAAAGCGGTTTGTTGTTTTAATTTTGGAGACCAGTGTAGATGCATGTTAGTCTGCACTCAAGTGTAGTTACGTAATGGACTGAAATGTACACGGTTCGCACAGTATCGAGTCTTAGCAAGTTCACAATGAAACAATGACCCTGAGTAATTTTCCACAAACAGTAATTGCAACGAATCTGCAATTGTTCCACATAAAAACATACTAAAATCGCCACGCAGTAAAGCGTGTGGAATACCATATGCAAAAGAGACAGAAATCGCTAAGAAAAACTTTGTTCTGTTTCTTGAAATTGACAGGCAGTAATTGCAAGCACCCGGTTCGCATTAGGACTTGAAAGCAATGTGTGCTGTAATTACTTTCGAGGAACGGATCGAGATGTCGAGGAAGACGTAAATGGTTGGGGCAAACGTTTCCTACTTTGCAGCTGCCTCAACGGCATATCGCTATCGCACGAGCAATCACACAATGGCCGACGTCGTGTATTGTTTGACGCGAGAGGTGGCCGCTACTTAAGGCGTGTTTTGCGATGCGGGCAGTCGGTAATTGCCAGAGGAACCGTTCCTGTGAGAGCGCACAGTTTTCACATGCGTGGTGCTACCTCCTAATCGTTTCCGTGTTGTACCAGCGCAGCAATTAATCAGGCGGCCATCGTGACAGTATCATTAGAAGAAAAAACTGGACATGTGGACACAGAAATAGTGTGGTACTGACAGGGACAGATATAATTCCAGATGAACGAGACATTGCATCAGCATTGACTTTATTGCCGAGATGCGAAGCAGGATTTGCAAGTTTGGTGGAACACAGAGTGTGAAATTATTTCTAATTTCAGAGGAGAGTTCATCAAGTTCCTGACGTACCCAAGCTTTCTTTGTAGAGAGTAGACCTCAGCTCTTCTATCGATCGCAACATACTGGAAATTACGACTGGTTGTTGCGGTGTACGAAACGAAGACTAGTTTGAAGCAAATGTCCACGTTGGTCTGTCCTGTGCGAGGTTCTTCATCTTTGCATGACTGCCGCTTGCCTGCATCCAACCGTGTCTCCTCCCCCTACAAACATTACCTCTGGGACTTCTCTCCATTAACAAACTGACTATTCGCTGATGCCTCAGGATATGTTCTGGCAACTGACCCAATCCTTTACTCAGGATACGCCACACATATCTTTTCTCCCTGAGTAGGATCAGCACCTCTTCATTAGTTTTATGGTACACCCACCCAATCTTCGGTATTCCCCTCAAGCAAAATATTTCAAAAGAGTCTATTCTCTGGTCTCTACGATCGCCCACATTTCACTTCCGTATCGGGCTACAATGCAGACAGATACTTTCAAAAAAGGTTGCCTAACATTTCATCATTGTCATCTTGAACAGTTTCTAGCCCCAGGCTTGATCTATTTGGAACATAAGCCTCGGGATCTGTTTTTGCACCATCTTTCTGTGTTCACTCTGGTCCAGCCCTCATGTGTTTTTTGAACATACTCCTTCGAACCTTTCAATCATCTACTCCTTGGTCTTCCGGCTGGTCGTTTCCTTCGTATCTCCATTCCAAGTATATTCTTTGAAGTCCTCTTGTTTTCCATACCATGTTAGTCCCTATGTTTACATCCTACTCTGCAAGGATTCCTCTTTCACGATCTCCCATTCCCTTTCACACCTCATCCTGTCTTTCCTTGTTACTGCTAATCTACTTCTAAGGAAATTCATTTTACATACCTGTAATCTGCTTTCATCTCTTTCCCTTCATTGTTCGTGTTTTAGATGCTGAGTGCTGGGATGTAGCACGGTCTATATATTACCGCTCTGATTTTGCATTGCTATGCATTATTTTCCTGCTGCTATGCTCAAGGACGTGTGCGTCCAGCCACTGGTTGTTAACAGTTTAGTTTACACATGTGAAAACAGGGACAATTGGCTTTAATATAAGTAACTGTATTGTTTTATGATTAATTTTGCAAATAGTTAGTGAGGTACTATTCACTTACATCTGATGGGGCCTTTTATGCATGGCAACGGTTTCCACTTCAATATTTTCAATGAGTTCCCATTCGTTTGTTGTCTATAAACAACACCTTAGCATGACGTAATGTATGTCACTACGTAATATTGCGCAGAGTTGATGATGATGTGTTATTTTACGTTCTTCCTGTATTCATAGTCGAAGTGAAAATGTCGAGTTTCTAAGAATGACTAAAGGCAGTGAAGCAAATTGCACAATTTACCGATACAAATTGTGGAAATGGTACATCTTTTTCGTTGTGTCTGCACTCCAGTACTCCATCATCAGAAGCCACAGCAGCCACATGATCCAGCACATTGCCACGAGCTTTTCATTCCTCTGTGTTCTCATCACATCATCACTTGGTGGTGAATGGGAGGAGAGCGTATAACATAGCAAATTCGATGCATTTTGGGGCGTGTAACTCCGTACGTACACCAGTGTTTCAAGAAAAGTCTCACTCTTTTCCACATAACAATTTATTTGTGTATGCTGTGGATCTGCTGATCACAGTTTTCTGGTACGAGGTGTTGTCTTGTTCAGTAGCTACTGGTTCTGTTCTCTTTCGATTCGTTAACTACCAAACAACGACTGTGCACAGATGGAGGCGTTATACTGACAAACTACTTTGGTGAATAGTAAAACAACACATCTCGTTCCTTTTTAGCACTTAGAGCTGTGGTAATTTCCTTGTTAGATATAATAATTGTGTGAGTGAAGATACACGAGAAAATAGTGTGTGAAGAGAAGGGTCAGTGACTTTAGAAGTGATGAGATGTGAATCAGAACTTAAAATTGTTCCCATGCCATATTATGTACTACTGTCTGTTTTAGACCTCGTTGAAGTCGGTAGTTCATAGTAATGCACAAAATGATCAAAGAATCAATATGTTATTGTAATTATTACGGGAAATAATGAAATGGCTATTACCACGATTTGGTGTAGTGCACGTATCTTGATTTTACAAGTAAAGTCTTTTGAACTTCCATAGCACAGTCGAAAATAGCATTTATAGCACCGGTGTATAGTAATGAGTGCGACTGCCCTGCAGCAGAGTGTGACTCAGCTGATACAGAACTTCTCGTGAAGGCTAGAGGTCCGGTTTTGAGTTCCAGTTGAGCAAGCTCCTAATTTTTCAAAAGGCTTCATTTTAGCCTTTTTGTGATAATGATAAGGCCTGCTTATATTGTTACTAATTGGAGTATTACGTAGAAAGGCAGTGTTTAGATTCTTTTCGAGCAGAACAACGCGTAGGAACGTTCTTTCCTTACTTGGGAAACCTATCGGTTCTTGTTACAGGAGAGATATGCAAATTTGACGCTTCTACTCATTTCAGGCAGTGAGTCGCGAGCACATGGTTGCCTCTTTAACAGATTACGGGAATTAAAAACTATTTCTGTTGAGTATCATTTAAGGTTTGAGCAACAGCACCTAAAATGTAGTACTCGTACTTTCAGACATGTAAGATTTGCCTTAAAAAAGTCGTACAATCAGACTTCTTCACAACGCATTTTTAACAACGAATTGCTGTATAGATTTTCCATTAATTTCATTACTCTCCGCGATAGAAAGTCCATAGCTGATTTTTACCTAAAAACCTCAACCAATGAACAAAATTGCTGAGCCACATGGTGACAGCAACTAGTTGCCACAGGTGGAATCCTGAGAGCGTGTCTGGCAATGTGAATTTTGTATTAGGGAGGCGTGTCTTCTTTACTTGTTAGTATTCAACACATGCTGAGGTGCAACAATGAAAAACATTTGTGATTTGCGAGACTCATTCCATTGAGAGCTCATCCTTATCAGCGAAAAACCATACACTGACAACTTGAATTGGAAAAGTAGTCAACATTACTTCACGGCAGCATAAAACTGAAAAGATTGAGGTCCTCACGAAGAATTACACTGCCAAATAGAAGTAAAATTTCCGCTCATGAAAGGGTTCCGGCGTAATACCCACTATAAGTGTTTTGATCATTTCGAAAGCTTTATTAATAGGTTAGACAATTCATCTTCGTGGGTGGGATCATTCAGGTCCATAACAAGACGATCTCGTAAAAGTAGAGTATATTATTGAAATTATTATAGTTTCTCTTGAGCTTAAATACTTCTGTCCTCATCAGATTCAAACATCTTTGTTTACTCTCCAGTTCACTGTCTGGATATTTCACTGTCTATACTCGCATAGCACTCAGATCTAATTATCTTGTGCATTGGTATTGTACAGGTACTGACAGATTGAGTACGGGAGTCCTCTATTTTCAATAAAAGAAAAGGATTTTTTTCCTAAATGCGTGAGCTATGGATGGCAATGGATCTTCACAAAGCCGTGCACGGGCCCTGGGTTGGCGACACATCAGATTTTTCCAGTAGGTGCCGGTATCCCATGGCTTGTTCACGTGCTCGACGAACAAACAACCTTTCTGCTGACGGGGTGACGCTTAGGGAAGCGTCGCTTGCCTAGGCAGAGCTCCTACAGCAGCCAATCAGAAAGGTCCAGGAGATCACGTGTGAGCACCCACCGCGCCGAGCTGCGCGAACGAGACGTGTGGATTGCTCTCTTTTACTGACAGGCCCCCGACGAGATCAGACGCATTGGTCGGTTGCCTCCGTGCACTTTTCGAGCCCCGGCTCAATCTGTTTGCGCCTTAGGGCCGCTAAACTCACATAATGTACCCCGGCTAGGTCATCAGCAATTTTTTTTTTTTTTCAATAAACGGGAGGCAGTTTGCCGACCGGAGTTGAAAAATTAACACTTGTTCTTTTTTAGACCCCACTTCCACCTCAGCCACACCCTGACATGTACATTATAAACTTCAGAACGATACGAAATTCTGATAAATAAGCCTGTAAAATGTTACTCATATTTGTCGACAACAAGCAATGGATAATTTTTGACAAACAAAAACAGGACGTTGAGAAGATTTCAAACACACTATGGTGCCAAATATTTTACACTGAATGCCTGGATTTTGGAAACTGTGAAAGTAGTTGCTTCCACAAACATTCGTAAAGGGCACCCCAAAGCCGTGATACCCATTCTCTTTCTAATTTCACCTTTTCTTCAAGTTGCCTGTCTTGTTGGACCTGACGAGGTGATTAAGGGATTAAGACATAGGACTCACGTTCATGATTTTTTTTTGGGGGGGGGGGCGTGGAGAGGAGGGGGAGGAGTGGCGATTCAAATGCCTGTCCTGTAATCTTTGTTCAGGATTTTCATAGTTTCCTTAAAGCAGTTATAGGAATTGTTCATTGATTTAAGCTCCCGCTCCATGTTTCTCGTAATCTTACAGTACAATTAATTTGAAGGCAATCCGGTCTTACGAAAAGAGGCAAGTTACAAACCGATCACGACCGACAAAATGATGAAATCATGTGCATACTGCCTGTGACGTACCTGTAATTAACTGCCATACCGTCTTTATTACTAGTGATGACAAGGATCTTCTGCAATTAAAAGACGATGTCCACTGACTTGGTTCATTACTCCTCAACTGATAGAAAAAGTCTAACTATATCCCTTTCGTTCACGTAGACGTAATTAACAAATCAAAGTGAATTTATTCCAGAGAAACCACAGTTGGTTCACGCTGGCTCAGTAAAAAGCTGATTGTAAAGTATCGTATGGTACGTTAGAAGCTACTCCGCATGCTAATACCCCCACTAACAACTGGCATCCGCGCGGATTGCGTAAGTTGAGACCCGGTTCTGTAAAATTACTTTAGGTTGAAGCTAAGGATTATCTGTCATACACCTTCTAATTAACCTCTGTATATCATACAAAATACAGCTCATAACAACCGCATAAACACCTCTCACCTTAACGTTCATGTGTCCATTTAGGCGACTCGATGAGCAGATGGTAACATAGTCGAACTAGAATTCCAATTCTATCGCGTGCTCGAATTGTCGTTGCTACGGCCAGGCACAAGGGAGGGAGCGTAACAATAGCGAAAACTTGTAGAAAGGCTCATCGGATATTGCTCTTACATGGTTGCTCTGAAAAGCATGTGACCCGTATTTCTTTTATTCATGCTCCAGATCTGTTCTTGTGACTGACGGCACGTTAAATCATAAATACGTGGTACGGAAGAATATTGAATCTTAAAAGTATTTAAACTGGTATTGAATTTACAATGCTCTAACATACTACAATGTTCACTACTTAAGTCGTTGCGGTAGTTATTGTTAGAGTTGCCACCTGTAAGCTATAATAAAGTATTGTACGTTATTTCAGACAGTTGTTCTCCATGCTTTATGGCAACAATAAACTAGTTGAAAATACTTATTTGGCATAATTTGATGTTTTGTAGGATTTCTTTTAAAAGGAAATTGAAATAATTTCTCAATGACGTCTCCTTCTCTCTCAATAGATGAAGTAGTGACTGTAGAAAAAGTTAATTATTTTGTGTAAAGAAAACTTATATTAAAGTGACACGTTCCACATCATTACGAAATGTCGTATTCATGATCTATGGAACAAGTATTAATGTATGTATGTATATCATTACAAGATTACAAAGGTTCATCCTAATTTTGCGTATACCGGATCGGGTTAGTAACTGAACTATGGACTGAGTACATGTTTTTGAACACATACTCACCTCAAATGTCGATATTGTCAATGCCAGAGTTTCTTGTCGAAGTTGAAATTGCGAAAGAGTGAGAACCCGTTAACTCCGTATTATTTTCAAAGTACCGCATAGGAGTCTGCTAGACTGTATGAAGTAAGCAAACGTCTACCCATGGATTATTTTTTTCACAAAAAGTTAGCCGACGGCGTCCAAAGTATTGCTGTTACACATCAGCACTAGTCGCAACATTTCCTGTCCCTACGATACGATTACTGTCAACCGTGACACCTTTGTAGCTTCACAGAGCTGGAGGTGGACTGAGTGCGAGGAAGTTCGACTATCTGGTTTTATTGCTTTATGTAATAGCGAATCACAGATAAGGGCTATGTTAGTAAACTGAGTACTCCCTGTAAGTTTACAAAACGTAATCTCAGTCGTGGAAAGTTTACAAATTAATTATATTTCTGTCGTCGCTTCTCTGCCACTTTAGAATTCACAGGCAGAGTTTTTTGTGCGTTTAATTTTAAGTGACGGGCGAAGGAAACAAAGCATCTCTGAGTTTCATCAAAAATGAAATAAGAAATGACAATCAATAACTAAACCCCTAGCTACCGGAGTAGGAAGATGCAATACAAAAACGCTACGAATTTATGCACCCACCTAACACGTATAGAACGGTTCACATTTACATTTTAATGCTTAAAAAAATATTCGCCAAACATTTTAGCTGAACGACCTGTTCCTTCTCTAGCTGAATAGTTAGTTTCCCGTCCGCCTCCGTAGCTGAGTGATTAGGACCGCTGACAGCTATGCGGGCGGCCCGGGTTCGATTCCCGGCGTTTATCCCTGGTGGGAGAACTGGTACGGGGTATACTGTGTCTCGTGAGGCCAACTGAGGAGCTACTAGACCGATTAGTAGCGGTTTCAAGGCCAAGAAACCCAACAACGACCGGAAGAGCGGTGTGCTGACCACATGCCCCGCGGTACTGCACACGATGGCAAAATTGCCAGAGGATGAGACGGCCGTCGGCCCCCCTCGGTAGGCCCGTAGGGGCCAGCACACGGGACTCTAGTGCCTCACCTTACCTTACGTCACCTCACTGTACCTGGTTATTTCCCTGTTAAGTACGCTACTTAGCTCCATCACGTTGCTCGTTGTGTTGGATAAACTACATTTAAAAAACGGTACTACCTAAATGCTGCACAAATCGATGCGAGCACTGCAAGAAAATGTTTTTCTCGTTTTAAGGAGGATCACTGTGACATACGCCACTCCCCACGTTCAGGAAGACCTTCGGTTTATGATGAAGAGCGTTTAAAAGCATTATTCGACAATGATCCACGTCAGTGAACTCGTCAGCTAGTAAATATGATGAACCGTCATCATTCCGCCGTCGTGCGACATTTTCATGCGATGGAGATGCTTCAAAAAATCGGTTTACACCCTAAGCCAAAATCACAAAAATCAGCGGGTGGCCATATGTGCATCTCTCTTTGCCTGTCATCAGTTGCCGAGTGAATAGTACCGACCATACCTCTCCTGTATCGTTAATGGTAACGAGAAATGGCGTCTTTAAGCTAACACAAGGGAAATAAAGGAATGGTTGAGCCCAAACAAAGCACCAACTCTCCGTACAAAGATCTGCTCCCGTCCACAAAACATATTATGCTTAACAGAGCCGGTGTGGTGTACTTGTCTCGATGACAGGGAATGCTTCCACTGCGACGAATGGGATTTGGTTTCTGGGTCGTACCTGTACACCCAGGACTCATCACCAGTGATTATGGTGATCACGAAGTCGGTGTCTCTGTTTGTGGAGTCCAGCATGTCCTGTGACACGTCAACATGAAGCTGCTTTTGCTCCGGCGCGAATTTCACCGACGCTCTCTTCATGGCCAAATCGTCTGTCACAGTGGGATGTGCCGAAAAAAATGCTGATTCCCAGCTCTCCGCAATCTCTCTGGTAGTATCTCTGTCTGGTAGTATTGCTCTCCACCAATGTGCAGTCGTTTTAAAATGGTTTTACCACTCTTCAATCGGTGTGATGCTCATATCATTGCCACCGAAAGCCATCTGCATCCTCTGGATGAGTTCCACCTAACTGCCGTCCACTTTCTGGCACAATTTGACGCAGTAGCTCTGATCCAGTCGTTCCGACACTTCCTTTGCAATGAAAAACCGACGCGAGCACTACACACTACCTCACTCAACTGCTGCTTGCCAGCAGCTCACACTACCGACAGGAGGAAAAAATTCAAGCATGCGCACAAAGGTTAAAGGTCCGCTCATGCAATCACGCTATATTCAAATCCATCCGTTCTTCAGACTAGTAGAAGCATTATCATTCTTTCTACAGATCAACACCACTTTATGAATTTGCTAAAAACTGTACAACTTCACATGCCCCTTGGTCCCTAAACTACTCTGTAGTAATTTCAAATTAGGGTCAGCATTCTGTGTCCATATCATGTCCTTACATACACTCCTAATGTGGTTTTCTCCTTCTACACCCTCATGTACATCATTCTATATTCGATCCTCTCTACCTCTTCTTTAGCAACCACATTGTCAATACCCATGACGTATTCTATTTGATACTGAAGTCTCTATAACAACATCACCACCGTACAAGCCTTAAATTCAGCAAGTTACAGTCCTGCAAATAATTGAGAACCCATGTCTCATACCCTTCCACGTATATTCGGAATTTCAAGAACCCCCGTACCCCTACCAGCAGTTCGCTTTCTGATACGCCATAGGCTCATTCATATATTGTCAGTAGCCTACTGGTGAGAGAGATCCTCTGGTGTCCCACTTTTCCATCCTCTTATTTCCTTTGGAACAGAGCAGCACCTTTCCCATAGTCTGAGATTACTGTAGCAAAGTGAAATGGGAGAGACGTTTTTGGGTAATAGAGTAATTTACTGTTACTCACACTACAGTTTATTTTATCGAAATCCCTAGCACAGTCAGCTGTTTCCACGGTACATTTTTCTTTAGTAATCGTGACAGATTCAGGGAATTTAGGCTTAAATCATCCTCAAATTTTCAATAGAAATTTGCCATCCTGATGATCGATTTCAACTGATTATGATTTCATGGCTGATTTCATGGCTGTGCATACTCTGTTATTTCTCTTAATTTGCCTTCATTAGGTACAAGATCCCCCCCATGAACCATGGACCTTGCTGTTGGTGGGGAGGCTTGCGTGCCTCAGCGATACAGATAGCCGTACCGTAAGTACAACCACAACGGAGGGGTATCTGTTGAGAGGCCAGACAAACGTGTGGTTCCTGAAGAGGGGCAGCAGCCTTTTCAGTAGTTACAGGGGCAACAATCTGGATGATTGACTGATCTGGCCTTGTAACAACAACCAAAACGGCCTTGCTGTGCTGGTACTGCCAACGGCTGAAAGCAAGGAGAAACTATGGCCGTAATTTTTCCCGAGGGCATGCAGCTTCACTGTATGATTAAATGATGATGGCGTCCCCTTGGGTAAAATATTCCGGAGGTAAAATAGTCCCCCATTCAGATCTTCGGGCGGGGACTACTCAAGAGGATGTCGTTATCAGGAGAAAGAAAACTGGCGTTCTACGAATCGGAGCGTGGAATGTCAGATCCCTTAATCGGGCAGGTAGGCTAGAAAATTTAAAAAGGGAGATGGATAAGTTAAAGTTAGATATAGTGGGAATTAGTGAAGTTCGGTGGCAGGAGGAACAAGACTTTTGGTCAGGTGACTACAGGGTTATAAACACAAAATCAAATAGGGGTAATGCAGGAGTAGGTTTAATAATGAATAGGAAAATAGGAATGCGGGTAAGCTACTACAAACAGCATAGTGAACGCATTATTGTGGCCAAGATAGATACGAAGCCCACACCTACTACAGTAGTACAAGTTTATATGCCAACTAGCTCTGCAGATGACGAAGAAATTGAAGAAATGTATGATCAAATAAAAGAAATTATTCAGATAGTGAAGGGTGACGAAAATTTAATAGTCATGGGTGACTGGAATTCGGTAGTAGGAAAAGGGAGAGAAGGAAACATAGTAGGTGAATATGGACTGGAGCAAAGAAATGAAAGAGGAGGCCGCCTGGTAGAATTTTCCACAGAGCACAACTTAATTATAGCTAACACTTGGTTCAAGAATCATAAAAGAAGGCTGTATACATGGAAGAAACTTGGAGATACTGACAGGTTTCAGATAGATTATATAATGGTAAGACAGAGATTTAGGAACCAGGTTTTAAATTGTAAAACCTTTCCAGGGGCAGATGTGGACTCTGACCACAATCTATTGGTTATGACCTGTACATTAAAACTGAAGAAACTTCTAAAAGGTGGGACTTTATGGAGATGGGACCTGGATAAACTGAAAGAACCAGAGGTTGTAGAGGGTTTCAGGGAGAGCATAAGGGAGCAATTGTCAGGAATGGGGGAAATAAATACAGTAGAAGAAGAATGGGTAACTTTGAGGGATGAAGAAGCGAAGGCAGCAGAGGAACAAGTAGGTAAAAAGACGAGAGCTAGTAGAAATCCTTGGGTAACAGAAGAAATATTGAATTAAATTGATAAAAGGAGAAAATACAAAAATGCAATAAATGAAGCACGCAAAAAGGAATATAAAGGTCTCAAAAATGAGATCGACAGGAAGTGCAAAATGGCTAAGCAGGGATGGCTAGAAGACAAATGTAAGGATGTAGAGGCTTATATCACCAGGGGTAAGATAGATACTGCCTATAGGAAAATAAGTGGAGATGAGAGAACCACTTGTATGAACATCAACAGCTCAGATGGAAACCCAGTTCTAAGCAAAGAAGGGAAAGCAGAAAGGTGGAAGGAGTATATAGAGGGTCTATACACTGGTGATGTACTTGAGGACAATATTATGGAAATAGAAGAGGATGTAGATGAAGATGAAATGGGAGATACGATACTGCGTGAAGAGTTTCACAGAGCACTGAAAGACCTGAGTCGAAACAAGGCCCCCGGAGTAGACAACATTCCATTGTAACTACTGACGGCCTTGGGAGAGCCAGTCCTGACAAAACTCTACCATCTGGTGAACAAGATGTATGAGACAGGCGAAATACCCTCAGACTTCAAGAAGAATATAATAATTCCAATCCCAAAGAAAGCAGGTGCTGACAGATGTGAAAATTACTGAACTATCAGTTTAATAAGCCATAGCAGCAAAATACTAACGCGAATTCTTCACAGACAAATGGAAAAACTAATAGAAGCCGACTTCGGGGAAGATCAGTTTGGATTCCGTAGAAATACTGTAACACGTGACGCAATACTGACCTTACGACTCATCTTAGAAGAAAGATTAAGGAAAGGCAAACCTACGTTTCTAGCATTTGTAGACTTAGAGAAAGCTTTTGACAATGTGGATTGGAATACTCTCTTTCAAATTCTGAAGGTGGCAGGGGTAAAGTACAGGGAGCGAAAGGCTATTTACAATTTGTACAGAAACCAGATGGCATTTATAAGAGTCGAGGGACATGAAAGGGAAGCAGTGGTTGGGAAGGGAGTGAGACAGGTTTGTAGCCTCTCCCCGATTTTATTCAATTTGAATATTGGGCAAGCAGTAAAGGAAACAAAAGAAAAATTCGGAGTAGGTATTAAAATCCATGGAGAAGAAATAAAAACTTTGAGGTTCGCCGATGACATTGTAATTCTGTCAGAGACAGCAGAGGACTTGGAAGAGCAGTTGATTGGAATGGACAGTGTCTTGAGAGGAGTATATGAGATGAACATCAACAAAAGCAAAACGATGATAATGGAATGTAGTCGAATTAAGTCGGGTGATGCTGAGGGAATTGGATTAGGAAATGAGACACTTAAAGTAGTAAAGGAGTTTTGCTATTTGGGGAGCAAAATAACTCATAATGGTCGAAGTAGAGAGGATATAAAATGTAGATGGCAATGGCAAGGAGAGCGTTTCTGAAGAAGAGAAATTTGTTAACATCGAGTATAGATTTAAGTGTCAGGAAGTCATTTCTGAAAGTATTTGTATGGAGTGTAGCCGTGTATGGAAGTGAATCATGGACGATAAATAGTTTGGACAAGAAGAGAATAGAAGCTTTCGAAATGTGGTGCTACAGAAGAATGCTGAAGATTAGATGGGAAGATCGCATTACTAATGAGGAAGTATTGAATAGGATTGGGGAGAAGAAATAAATTGTGGCACAACTTGACCAGAAGAAGGGATCGGTTGGTAGGACATGTTGTGAGGTATCAAGGGATCACCAATTTAGTATTGGATGGCAGCGTGGAGGGTAAAAATCATAGAGGGAGACCAAGAGATGAATACACTAAGCAGATTCAGAAGGATGTAGGTTGCAGTAGGTACTGGGAGATGAAGATGCTTGCACAGGATAGATTAGCAGAGCTGCATTAGCAGAGCTGCTCAGGACTGAAGACCACAACAACAACAACAGGTACAAGATCGTCTGATGACAACAGATGTGCTAAAAATTTATTTCTGCTTTGACAATCTCACTTACCTATATTATTGTATTATTATTTCACAAAGTTGTAAACATATCCGGCAACATACAGTAGTGCTCCCTCCAAGTTGGCTTAGCAAATAGTATATCGTCCACATATACGTTTCCCAGCATATAACCAGAGCCCTCAAAGTATAGCAACAGATATAAAAAGACCGAAAGGGACTACTTTACAGTGGTATGTCCTGCCTTCGAACAGAAAGGCGGTGTATTTTCTGATCTCCACTGTTAAATGGACCTGCCAGACTCCAGAAGTGAGATCCACTCTTGTCATTTGAACCGCAGAATCAATTCATGTTTTCAGGATGGTCTGTTTCTTTTACAATTATTTTATTTAACATCCCAGCGTCTAACATCTACAAACACTAGACTTGCAGCCATTAGGTTTTAGCAGCGTGTAAGTGTTACACGGAGATTATTCAGGAACTCAAATGGGAATCAATGGGGGAAAGGCGACATTCTTTATGAGGAGTGCTGTTGAGAAAATGTAGGGAGGCAACACTTGAATCTGACTGCAGAACGATTCCACTCACTCCTACAAACATTGTGCATAAGAACCACCAAGATAAGATCCGAAAAATTAGGGCTCATACAGAGGCATATAGATAGTCGTTTTTCCCTCACTCTGTTTGCGAGTAGAACAGGAAAGGAAATGACTAGAATGGTACAGGTTACCCTCCGCCAGACTATCTATGTAGATGTAGATGTAGATTTGTCCTTTTCTTGATAACCACTACTGGGTTGCAATATCCCCTCCTTTACTTTTCAGTTATTCCCCATTCCAACATACGTAGCAGTTCTGTTCTAACTGCCCCACTCTCTGTTAATGTGATGGAATAAGGCCTAACTTTAATGGGTTCGTGTGGTTTCACACTGAGTCAATACTCACAGTCTGTCATCTTCCTCATAGTTCTGAAAATACAGCTTTGTTTTTGCTTCATAACTGATATGATTCTGTCCTCCCACTTTCATCAATCCCCTCGCAATTGTTTACTTTATTCCTTATCTCTTCCTCAACCTCTAGCTCATCCATTAAACACTGTGTCATATGCGAACTAGCTGCTAAATCTTCCCATTACAGCATTACGTTCCAACATCCAGTCCATACGGTCAATATATGCCTCACATTTACTCAAGAAACCTATGCCCAATACCAGATTTATACTCAAATTTGCGACCACAAGGAATGCGTGACTTAATAATTCCCTACCAATATTTACATCTAACACTATCTGCTTTCTTACTGGCTTACTACAACTGACAGTGGTATTTTTATTCCTCACTCCTGTGACTGAATATTCAACAGTTTTATTGTCCTTCACATTTTCATAAAAACTCTAGTCCCAGAACTAGAAATCCACCTGTCCACCAGAGCAATTCCACAGACACCTTCCACTTCGATATTTACCTCTTGCTGCGCTGTTGAATGAAATCATGTTTTAATCCATTTTCAGCTAACAAGTCGTCCTCTATGTCATGTATATAATCTTTAATTATCTGATCTTTACTGATTGATTCAGTGTCTTCCATTGCAAATATTAAACCTAAGGCCTCTTCATATTATGAATTTCCTGTACTTAGTCCTGCTAACGTCCTTGCAACTCTATACTTTCCTCCCTCCCATGTTCCTGGTATCAAATTTTGCAAGGTAAACCCAGTCATTAGCATCATAGTTACGCTCATTCTTCCATATCCATTCAGTATTTAATTCACTTTCATCTACAACCATCTGCTGTTTATCATTATGAATGAAGAAGCTTTGAATATTATCCTCACTATTACCGTTAACTGAACTATTATTCTCTGGATTGTCAATGCCCACGATACATTTCCCTATCATAAACAGATATTCTTCCCCCAATAACTCAAAATTTTTATCTGGATATTTCTTTAAAGGCATCACTATAATTACGATCCTCTTTACTTAATTCCCTGATTTTACTAGTATTACCATCCCTACTCAGCTCCTAGTCCTCTGGTGCCCACTTCTGAAACCATTCGCCTGTACCTAAGCAACCATTTAAATAAATATCACTCTTTCTCTAACTTTTCCATGCTTCCCTTAATAAATGAGCATGCTCCACTTCTTCAGTCACTCCATTTGCAACAGAAATTAGATCACTGAAGTTTGTAGTAACACTCACAGCTTCTACCATAAAATTATCTTCTGCAGATTTATTCTGCACATCACAACCACTACCAATAAAAACATTAGATGCTGGATCTACAGTCTCCTAATCATTATACTCTTCCATATTATTGGAGTCTGTACTTTCATGTACATTCCCAACCACAATAACATTAGAATCAGGCAGTATTACCTCCACATAACTGACATTGGCTTTCACTGAAATATATTTTACTTCATACAATTCAATATTTTTCCTGTTGTCATACACACATTCACTTTCAATTTCACAGCACATTTCACTTCCTCCAGTTGTACAGTTGATTCTTTTCCGTTAATTAATATAGCTGTCAGGCTAATATTGTTTGCTTCATCATTTAACACACTTTCCTTTCACTAAACAAACGCCCAATATTAATTTCTCCCCTTGATTCCTAGATTTACTGTAAAGATTTATCTTATCAGACTTTCTTTAATCATGCTTTGTTCTTACTGCTTTGCATATTATTTACTTTGATACCATCTCTTATTTTTCCTATAGTCATTGACTATTGCTTGGCCCTATTTCCATCACTGTGTTTTGTCCCAAATTAGACCCCAATTGGAACATGTCCTAGTTTAAAGAATTTTGTCCCTGTGACTCTCTATTATTCCCTTCGCCTCTCCTATCTCTATTTTCATGCACTGTACTTTGTTCATCTCTAATCATTTCCCACTGGACACCACTGATTCCTACTCTAATTATGCCCTCCTCTGTTTTATTTCCAGTTTTCATTTTGAATCCTATACCTGTTTGAATGATGTTGGTTGTTACCCCAATTCATATTGCTCCTCCTGTTCCTGTGATCCCCCTGACTGTTCTCCTGATTATTATCCCCTGAACTTGATTTATAACAAATTGCCTGATTCATCTTCTCTGTAAAATCCAAGAAACTTTCAGCTGAATCAGTGGGATGGCGTATAAGTTCTCGCGGAAACTTTCACGTAATCTTACCCCACCCAAATGGTCTATATAAATGCACTAAATTCCTCAGTTCCTGCTGACAAAATTCACAACTACTTTGGTTTGCTTGGCTCCCGTACCTACTCAAAAACATCAGCTCAAAAACACATTGTATGAAGTGAATTGATCAGCGCATTGTTTTGCCCATGTCTGAACAGAATCCCCCAATAATCTTTTAAAAGATTTAATTTTACTCCCATCGCTCATCCCATGAATGGAACAGTCGTTGCGTCCAAGAAAATCGTCAGCATGATATACACTTTCACCTGTAAAAGCTTTATCAGCGGGTGCTTGCAATGCACCCTAAATTTCTATGTGCAGTGTGTAATTCTAAGTTACTCCACCTACCAGTCTCTTTTTAATCTCATTATTTTTTACAACGGCATTCTCCTTCTCTTTCCTTACATTGCCAACTGAACCTGCCAAGTCGCCTATTGGCAACTTCTTGGTTTCATCACAGGCATCCAAAATCTTTTATCCACGTTAATTAGAACAAGCCTTGTGTCATCATCCCTTGTGTTACAAACTGCTTCCTTGAGTCTATCTCTCTCTCCCCCTCCCCACGCTCCCCCTTAGTTCTACTTTAGCTGCACCAATTTTGGTGAGCAGGTTTCGTTGTACAAGCCCAAACTTTACAATTAAATCACCCCATTTTATTATTCCCTCTGTTTCGTTTTTCAGTTCATTCACTATCTCATTTTTTTAAATCGTCCTTTAAACTCCCCATGGAATTATCTATTTTGCTCTCCAAATCAGCCAATGAATTACTTTTTTTTCTTTTTCGAATCACTCAGTATATCATCCTTAAAAGTACCCAATAGTTTTTCTACATCCCCTATTTTTCTCACCAACAACCTAAGCGTTTCCAGTAAGGACAATTTCGCTACTTCTCCCTGCGTTATTGGGCTCTGAGTCTCACTCCCACAAGACACTGACCCACAGTCTCTAGGTGATTTCTTGATTTCGCAAATTTCGTGCTCCATCGCTTTGGCTGGTGTAAGTGTTGAAATTATAGATGAAAATAACGCGCCTTTTGCGAACTCTTAAGTTGTTGACTGCTGCTCTGTTGCTCCCTAATGTTAGTACTGTTCCACTGCGGTGAGATGGGTGTGTAGAACTACTGTAAACTGCTTTCCCTCAGCTGCTCTGCATGAGCCGTTGGCAAAGTCGTGAACGCGCTATGGTTTGACATGCCAGCGATTGGGGCTGTAAAGGCCAGCGCCTGCTACCCGCTGTGTCACGATGGGACGCGCCCTTACTTCTCATGTTCGCGCCACGTAACTTGCGAGTCACATCACTGGTTCCACACGCAACCCTGTACTGTCCGCCGGCTCTGTTTAATCTGAGCAATCCCATACGATGCCCTATGTCTACTGTACACGCTTAATTGGCATCGGATGATACCAGCCATATGTGACAGTACTCGGGTTTAAATTTTGTCTGCAGTGGATCGCTTGATCTTCAGTGCAGTTCAGGGTAAAGAATTTAAAAATTAAATTTTGGAAACAAAATCTTGGTGTCCACTGTTTACAGTTAAGTTCAGGGCCCTATTGGTAATGCGCGAAATATTAACAAAGAACAGTCACGACAGAAGGAGAGAACAGCGGGCCATCCTAGTGTTTGATTGGGATTAGATATGCTGGCTACGCTACATCTGAGGGAGGCAGTAAAAATTAAATTTTGGAAACAAAATCTTGGTGTCCACTGTTTACAGTTAAGTTCAGAGCCCTATTGTTAATGCGCGAAATATTAACAAAGAACAGTCACGACAGAAGGAGAGAACAGCGGGCCATCCTAGTGTTTGATTGGGATTAGATATGCTGGCTACGCTACATCTGAGGGAGGCAGTAAACACACCCGTTACGTGTTCAAAATGCTGTAATTTAATTATAGTCTAAATAAATGGAGGCAGGAAGGAATTGCTAGTCTAAATTCATGCATCCACTCACAGGAATTTTTATTTTACAGAAAACTTTGTTTACTACTTTTCGCGGGCACAAATGAAATTAAAGTTCACCGGTCACAGATTCAATCGATGTCCTACCGAGGGTTTATATGTAATGGTGGCTATCACCAAACTGCAATAAACTCCGAAAAACTTTCCCTAGAAATGTTAAACCAACTCCACTTCAGAATAAAAGTCCCACATTGTCTAATCGCAAATATATAAGTACAACTTCATATTGAAACTACAGAAAAAAACATAGTTCACTTGAGCTGGTCCCACACAAAAATTAATCGAAATTCGTGTATCAGATTAGAGGCCATAGGAGGGAGGAATATTCATTGCAGTTGACAAAAATATCGTCTCTATTGAGATCGAAGTTGACTGAGACAGGAAAGTTATCTTCTCGCTTATAACAGGTGTAGGAGAAACCAAGCTAAAGGTTGGATTTTTTACAGGCCACCCGATTTTGCTTTGACAGTTCTAGAGCCAATCAAAGGTTTGTCAGGATGGTCAGTAGCGCCTATATATCCGCTTCATGCAGTACTAGTTGGAGGCATCTTTGACCTACCGATTATAGACTAGGATGTCTAGGGGTTCATTGCAGTGAGTACAGACAGAGAGTCGTTCGAAGTATTTTTGAACACGTTTTCTGAAAACTGCATTGAGCACTTAGTTCGGTAGTCCACCCACAATGGGAATATCTTAGAGCTGCTAGCTACAAATAGGCCGGACATTATCGAAAATGTCAGTACAGAAACGGGGATTTGGGATCGTGATATCATTATACCAACTGTGATTGCGAAAATCAATAAATCAGTTAAAAAGGCTAGGCGAGTGTTTCTGCTAGAAAGAGCAGATAAGCGGTTGTTAGCACCACACTTAGTCAATGACCTGACATCATGTAGCTCCACTACGATGGACGTAGAGGAATTATGGGGAAAGCTTAAGCAGTTTTTACATCGTGCTCTGGAGAATTATGTGCCTAGTAAGTAGATTAAGGACGGAAAAGACACACTATGATTGAATAACCAGATTCACAAAATGCTCGGGAAGCAGAGGCTGTTGCACTCGCGATTCAAAACAGAACTCGCAAATGACGACAAGCAAATGTTAACAGAGATCCGTGCGTCTGCAAGAAGACTTATGCGAGAAGCATACGAGAACTACCACCCTGTTACCTCAGCAAAAGGTCTGGCAGCAAAACCAAGAAAATTCTGGTGCTATATAAAACCGAAGGATACCATCTAGATACACCGGTGTGATGTGGCAGCTGAAGACAACAAAACGAAAGTTGCGGTTTTAAAATTCACTTCTAACATATTGTTCAAGCGGGAGAATCGTACAAATATATCGTTATTTGACCGTCCAATACACTCCCGTATGGACTACATTGTAAGAATCATCTCTGGAGTAGAGAAACTATTGTAGACGTTGAATACCAGGAAGCCATCACGTCCGAATGCAGTCCCAATTCGGTTTTTCAAAGAGTACTCTACAACATTGGTCACTTACCTAGCTTGCATTTGTCTGGGATCTCTCGCCAAAGTGCCAAGAGACTAGAAAGAAGAGCAGGTGACTCCTCTAAAAGAAGGGCATAAGAACGGCTCAGAAAATTACAGACCAATACCCCTAACATCGGTTTGCTGCAGATTCCATGAATACATTCGAAGGTTCGAATACAATACATTTTCTTGAGACCGAGAATTAGCATGGTTCTAGAAAGCATCGCTAGCGCTAAATTCTGCTTGCCCTTTCCTCACAAGATATACACCGAACAATGGATGACGGGCAATAGGCAGATGGCATATTTTTAGATTTCCAGAAAACGTCTGACACAATGAGATTTTTGAAATTTTTGAAAACACATTCAGCGATCTTAAAAGTGGTTAAAACTAAAATCTAAAACAGCCTTTGAGACGTCCCCTTAAAAAAAATTATACATAACTGTGCTTAAACTGACACACAATATTTTTATCGCAATGGAATCTGACTTTCAAAAATCCCTACAAAAGAATGGCCCTGACTAACATTAACCTATACCTTTCACAAATCACTTACCTCACCAAAAATCTTCGTTACTCGAACTACTGCAATACAGCGAGCGCCACTACTGCCAGCTAAATAAAAGATTCAAACTACGGAAGGCACTAACTACTAATAGGGATAGTTGGCAAATGAAAGATTTTAATAGAGAACAAACAATGCATTTACCTTAATAGTCATAATATATATAGCAGTTCATGACATCCAGTCCTACAAACTTCAAAACTCCGCCATCTCTCTCCCCACTTCCACCACTGCTGGCGGCTCACCTCCAACTGCGCAACGCTACGCGCTGTTAACATCCAGCCGCCCAACTCTACAGTGGCGAGTATTACAACAATGCCAACCAGCCACTGACTGCACACAGCACAGACAGTGATTTTTCATACAGAGCGCTATGTGGCGTTACCAATAAAAAAACCTAAACAGCCCCCATGCTCCTCACAAAAAATTTTACAAATTGTTTTGGGCACTGGCCAATACAGGTTTGAAAATTTTTTTCATGATTATAATTACAATAACAAAGAAATCAAATGCACACACTTATTGATACAATGTTGGTCAAAAGCTAAAATTTTCTCACAGTAAATACAGTCCTGATCGTTCATCACAGCGTAATAGCAGTGTTTTTGCTCAATGTCTGAGCAGTAAAAGAAAATGCACATGGAAGTAGTGGATTTCCATGTAGTCTTGAAGGAGTAGTGTTGTCCTTCCAACGGAAAGACATGCTGACAGGTAATGGGCCACAACAGAGCAAACCCACAGCAGAGTCAGTCGAAGTTTTGAAGAATATTGGTAGGTAGGTCTTCACAGAGCAGACTCATTTTAGTCCTGGTAGAGATTATGGTACTGGTGGGCCACCAGAGGTGCAGACCCACTGCAGTACTTGTAGAAGTAATGGTATTGGTGGGCCATCAAAGATGCAGACCCACTGTAGTCCATGTAGAGACGGCCAGCAGCCATCTGTTGCGAGTATGCAGGTGCACAATCACCACCGAAGAGTCTTACCCAGAAAATAGCAAGTCCATAAACAACCACTTGCGCACTCACAAAGTTTATGGAATTGTCCTTAGAACCAGCAATGCTGTTATCCAGTCCCTTGCTGAATTATTAACACACATGCAAACACTATCAGTCCCTACTTCTCATATATTGTCCATATACTATGACCAACAGAAATGTGTGCAGTTAAATGAAACTTCATTTGAGGTGTCTATACAGTTATAAATTTACAACATAAGAATACAATTACAAAGGTACAAAATATATCATTCAAGAACATAATAGTACAGACAACATTTGCTGTAATACAGGCTTTACAAAAGAATCGAAATAACAAATACATCAGTGTTACAGAAATTATGACATAAGTACATACGTAAAAGATCAGAATAACTTTTCAAACATCAACTTCACACATGAGCATTAAAACAAAACAGAATAAATAATTTCTAAACATACACTCCTGGAAATTGAAATAAGAACACCGTGAATTCATTGTCCCAGGAAGGGGAAACTTTATTGACACATTCCTGTGGTCACATACATCACATGATCACACTGACAGAACCACAGGCACATAGACACAGGCAACAGAGCATGCACAATGTCGGCACTAGTACAGTGTACATCCACCTTTCGCAGCAATGCAGGCTGCTATTCTCCCATGGAGACGATCGTAGAGATGCTGGATGTAGTCCTGTGGAACGGCTTGCCATGCCATTTCCACCTGGCGCC
Organism: Schistocerca gregaria; assembly: GCF_023897955.1. Taxonomy (NCBI): domain Eukaryota; kingdom Metazoa; phylum Arthropoda; class Insecta; order Orthoptera; family Acrididae; genus Schistocerca; species Schistocerca gregaria. The sequence continues at coordinate 795,123,081 of NC_064921.1, read as the reverse complement.
TCAGTTGGACCAGCGTTCGTGCTGGACGTGCAGACCGCGTGAGACGACGCTTCATCCAGTCCCAAACATGCTCAATGGGGGACAGATCCGGAGATCTTGCTGGCCAGGGTAGTTGATTTACACCTTCTAGAGCACGTTGGGTGACACGGGATACATGTGGACGTGCATTGTCCTGTTGGAACAGCAAGTTCCCTTGCCGGTCTAGGAATGGTAGAACGATGGATTCGATGACGGTTTGGATGTACCGTGCACTATTCAGTGTCCCCTCGACGATCTCCAGAGGTGTACGGCCAGTGTAGGAGATCGCTCCCCACACCATGATGCCGGGTGTTGGCCCTGTGTGCCTCGGTCGTATGCAGTCCTGATTGTGGCGCTCACCTGCACGGCGCCAAACACGCATACGACCATCATTGGCACCAAGGCAGAAGCGACTCTCATCGCTGAAGACGACACGTCTCCATTCGTCCCTCCATTCACGCCTTTCGCGACACCACTGGAGGCGGGCTGCACGATGTTGGGGCGTGAGCGAAAGACGGCCTAACGGTGTGCGGGACCGTAGCCCAGCTTCATGGAGACGGTTGCGAATGGTCCTCGCCGATACCCCAGGAGCAACAGTGTCCCTAATTTGTTGGGAAGTGGCGGTGCGGTTCCCTACGGCACTGCGTAGGATCCTACGGTCTTGGCGTGCATCCGAACGTCGCTGCAGTCCGGTCCCAGGTCGACGGGCACGTGCACCTTCCGCCGACCACTGGCGACAACATACATGTACTGTGGAGACCTCACGCCCCACGTGTTGAGCAATTCGGCGATACGTCCACCCGGCCTCCCGCATGCCCACTATACGCCCTCGCTCAAAGTCCGTCAACTGCACATACGGTTCACGTCCACGCTGTCGCGGCATGCTACCAGTGTTAAAGACTGCGATGGAGCTCCGTATGCCACGGCAAACTGGCTGACACTGACGGCGGCGGTGCACAAATGCTGCGCAGCTAGCGCCATTCGACGGCCAACACCGCGGTTCCTGGTGTGTCCGCTGTGCCGTGCGTGTGATCATTGCTTGTACAGCCCTCTCGCAGTGTCCGGAGCAAGTATGGTGGGTCTGACACACCGGTGTCAATGTGTTCTTTTTTCCATTTCCAGGAGTGTATTTACTAAGAAAATGACATATTATTAATGCAAATTATATTTGAGGATAACAGTATTCCTCATCATAGTGAATGTAGCTGAGTATTAGAGGAGAAAACATTCTATGAAACGGTACACAGAGACAGGAAGAAAGCAAATACACAAGGGTACACAAACACATAGTGGGATAACACAAAATAAAAGGACAGGGCTTGCTTTCAACGTAACGTTTGGTACTGCAGTCCAACCCAAAACTTCATGTCATAGATCGTCCCTCTTATGTCAACATTTGCTCCAGCCAAATAAAAAATCCTATCCAAGCATGCTTTCTGTATTCTGTTCACATCCTCTTTCAAAAATAGTTTCTCTCCGCTGTACACTACTTTTTTTGGCCAAACCATTTTCTTATAGCTTCTCAACGCTTTTCTTACAATTCATCATAGTTAGTTTCTTATATAGTCTACCCCCCTCTTAAGCTAACTTAAACCTACTGAGCTCAGATGCTAAACTAAGGGACGACACAATGCACCAGCACAAAACATGTAATACAAACAGCAATGAAAAAAAATGGAAATTGTCAAAGCAAGCAGCAATATTACAACTAGTATGAAGTAATGAATAGAAACAAGAAAAATAAATCAGTAGTAAAACTAGCTTAACAGAGTAATACAAAGTGAAATTTAGTAGCACTATGCCTGGCAAACAGCAGCAGCAAATGCTATAACTTATACCTAAATATGACAAAGCTCAAGCAGAAAAGATATTACACTAAAGACAACAATGCAAATAAAGGAAATACATATTCACATCTTAATGTCTATATAATTAAAGTGGTGCACCACAAAAACGTATTCTATAAAATAAATTGCCAAGTACTTGAAAAGAAAATTATGTATGCAGTTACTGTTACTAGTCCCTTCTTAATGTTCTTTCCTTTCCAAGTGCTCCTTTTTTTGAAGATTGTGGATCATAAAATTATTATTTAACAGATCTGTTGACAGAAAGTTTTCACATTAGCAAATGCATTTAATTTTATTTTATAAAACCAATGCTGTAACACAGCTGGAAAACAGATATCAAATGAAGTAAGCAATTATGCAAAGTAAAGAATAAAGACATCATTCAATAGCTATGTGACATTTTATAAGTCAGTAGAAGTTCTCTCAACTCTCGTAGAAAGACACTTGTCATAATCAGGTGTGCAGATGTAAGAATGTTTCCAAGTAATGAGCGTGTCATATTTGCGGTACTTTCTACAAAGGAATGTCAATAGCGAGGATAATGGCCTCTTTCTTTTTTCTCCAACTGTGCCTCTGAAAGACACACACTAATAGCTTGTTTCCAGGTGACTGTCGCGCAGTTGGGTGCCCACGACGCATTACGTGCACATGGTCACTTAACTTTCTTACCGAAATATTTACGACACAAGTTTCCGCTACAGTGGCAGTCTCATAAAAAAATTTTTTCAGGTTGAGAATTTGCGTTACAAACGCGTAGAAAATAAAATCCTATTAATATAAGTGTCCAAAAATTTTTCGACAGCATTGTAATACATTCACACATGTACACACATTTCATGATTCTTAAAGTACGATTCTTGGTTTCCAACATCCTTTTTCGCAAACTAGAGTCCCTAACCACTACTCATTATTCCTTGCCTTATTCGTCGACACTTCTTCAATATTTCATCATAACAGATACGTAGCATAATCAAATAACTCATATAGCATCAGGTTATTTATCATAAACATATCGCAACAGCATAATACACATAGTAATCGTAATAATAACATCATAACACCTCAGTCAACTCTCAAAATCGTCGTAGCTTCCTCCAATAATTTCAAAACCTAAAAAAAATTCTCTGCTCATGTGAAAAGAGTCATCTGCCTCAAACGTACTTTAAAAATCATGATCCCATACCAAATACATCATTCAAAGCTCTCATAGTATCACAATGGTTCCGAAAAAATATGAACAGTTCACAAAGTACAGACCAAATACAATTTCATAAGTGTGAAGTTATCCAAGTGTGTAATTATATAAACATGTGCCACAGATGAAGTAAAAAAAAATTTTGTCTCTCAGTTACATCTCACCACTGCATTACTCCAGTTAATGAATAACCGCGATGCTGCACATAGGGCTTTCAAGCGTAACCCAACTCCCGAGGCGTACGAAGCTTATAGGAATCTCCGAAACAGAACCAAGCAAAGCGTGAGGAATGCCTAAATCGGACATGCCCGCTCTGTAGTATGTTGCATATCAAAACCTGCTGCACTGTGGAAAAAGCTGCGCACATTCGGTATAGGGAAGCGAAGATCTGACACTGTTTATCAAGCGTCTGCAGAAGAATTAAACGATTTCTTCTCAACAGCTGTAAACTGCCACGCAATGACAAATTACCAGCCCCAAGATATCAATCTCTCGAGAGACAAGTTTTTCCTAAAACATGTCACTACCGGCACAGTACACAAGGCAATTATGCGAATCTCTTCCGAGGCAGTAGGAAATGATAGAGTGAGCATTGGCATGATTAAGAAGTCGTAGACACTATTATTCCAGTTATCACAGACATCTTCAACCGGTCTCTTGTCAGTAGTACATATCCTATTGAGTGGAAGCAAAGTTTAATTCAACCTATACCCAAGACTGACAACCCTAAGTCGCCAGGTGACTACAGGCCGATCTGCATACTACCTGCAACATCTAAAGCCCTAGAATACATTGTCCATAAACAGCTGACGGATTACCTCAAAACTCATAACATCCATGACGAATATCAGTCAGGCTTTCGAAAGCACCATAGTACAGCAACTGCATTAATCAAAGTAACTGATGACATTAAACATGCAATGGACAGACGTGAAGCTACTATCCTAACACTGCTTGACTTTAGCAAGGCTTTTGACACAGTTGACTTCGATGTATTACCAATTAAAATGAAACAGCTGAATTTCTCAAACAGCGCAATACACTGGTTCGACAGCTACCTCAAAAACAGAAGTCAAAAAGTCATTTGTGGGTCGGAAAAGTCATCATGGAAAAACGTGCGCTCTGGAGTTCCCCAAGGCTCCGTCCTTGGTCCACAACTCTTCTCACTGTACATTAATGATATTTCTTCAGTGATTCACTCCTGTAACTACCATCTATATGCCGACGACATCCAACTGTACGTAAGTGCAAGCCCCAAAAACATAGCTGACGCAGTAGCGAGTATGAACGCAGATCTTTGCTCTGTTTCTCGCTGGGCACAGAACCTAGGTCTGAAACTAAACCCCAAGAAATCTCAGGTCATACTTATATCTCATCCAAAGTTAATCAGCCGGTACTTTCGCGAAACAGTCCCTCAAATACTCCTCAATGGTACCCAACTACCATACCAAAAAACAGTAAAAGACCTTGGGATAATCTTGGACGAACACCTGAACTGGGAAGAACAAACAGTCACAGCTTGCCGGAAATCGCTCTCCTCCCTTCATGCAATTCAAAAATTTAGAAAAATATTTCCAACCCATTTAAACAAAAATTAGTCCAAACACTCGTCTTGCCTAATCTTTACTACTGTGATGTAGTTCAACACAGCACAAATAGTGAAAATTCTAGATGCGTAGTGCCAAGTTTATTTTCCCTAGAAGTAAACAGCAAACCGAAAGCGGTGCTTGTATTTTGGTTTAACAAAGAGTTTCTTACTCTTCGTTTTTCCAGGTTAAGGATGTGATAACTTCCTCTTCGGTTGATGAGACAACGCTTCTTCTGAAACGGAATTTTCTTTCCTGGATGGTCCTTCAAAATCTAAATTTATCATCTGACAAAGTATAATGGAAGCTGTACTAATATATAAGGGTAGATCAAAAAGTTTCCGTTCGAAGGATGTGGACTCCAGGATCAGTACGCCAATCAGGCAAAATCGCCGTGAGCATTGTGGCCATCATCCCACTGACGCAGCAGACTGAAGATACCCGTTTGATAAAACACCGTGTGATGCTCCGTGGAACAGCCCATAACTGCCTGTTGCACGTCCTCGTCTGACAGGAATCGTGGACCCTTCAAGATCTTCTTCAAGGAACCGTGGCCGTGACAATCGCATGGGGAATGATCAGGACCAAAGGGCGGGTGCTCGATTGTCTCGCGCTTGAATAGGCCTAACTTCTGCGATACGACATTTGCGATTGGGAGGTGCGCCTTATCATGAAGCAGCAGCAGCACACAGCAGTGGATTTCGAAAGACATGCTGCCACAGACACATTCTTCATTCCCCGATGGATGTCTACCTTTATTTATCCTTCTTCAGCCAAAGAAAGGAACAACAGCACGTTGGACCTACCTGGACGCATTTGGTAATAATATCGCCGTAGTTCATGCTTCCTCATTTACCGCTCGCACGTGAGAAGAACACGAATGTCGCAATACCGCCTTGCCTACGTGTCTGTGCTTATATACTATCATCGGAGTCGCCCTACGTTGCATATTCGCTGCACCAACATCTCTAGACAGGTAATTTTTGATCGCCCCTAATAGATACTGTGATCCTTCAGGAACTCTACGCGAAACATTGTTTTTGAGCTTTGGATCTGCAGCCAGTACGTCATTTTCTCTTTACACGATACTTCGACAACTTCCCTTGTTGTTTCCGTCTGGTGTGGAGCTCAGATGCGCTGCTCGCTTTTTGGATTCCAATCACAATGGCGACAGTACAAGCTGTGGTACCACCCCAGCGATTGTTCCTCGTCCTCGTGGAACAGTAAAACAGTCAACAGATATTCAAAACCAACCGAGCGACTACTCGAAATCGTGAAAGGTAGAAGTGAGGTGAGTGCCATAACACAGTACCTTTACGAAAGAAACGTCGTGCTATCCACACACATTACAATAAAAGAGAGAGCATTGAGATGTCTTCTGAATCAATTTAAAGCACATTGAATGCCAGGTGTCACACTCTGCTTAAGCTGTAGCCTTTGTCTCTGCTGACTAAATTATTCACCTCCCTAATCTCGAACACCTCCTCTATTAGACAGTCCCAGGAATATGTAGCCTGCACGACGATGCCGATGTCTTTGTTTTTAATTTCATGCTCACAGGTGAGCCAATGTTTGGAGACAGCTGGTTTTGTTGGTTGCCTGACACATCTGCCCGGCTATCTGCCTAACATACTATGTGGCACATTGGCATGGTATGTGGCATGTCGCATGATGTATAAAAATGAACTGTCCCGCTGAAACCGACGTACAAAGTTTAGACAACCAGTGTTAAGTGAAGAATCTAGGAGTATAATACAGATCTGTGGTTGTCGCATAAGTAGGGACCAACTCGAAAGATTAGATTGTGCACGGAGAGGGGCGTTTAAGAAGCCACTCTTCCCGAGCTCCATGCGCGAACGGGTAGGAGAGAACGTCTAACACCTTGTACAACATGAAATATCCTCTACCATGTAACTTGCAGAGGTTTACAGAGTACGATTGTAGGTGCACTGCGCCTTGAATGTGTTTTCCTTTACGGACGTACTGGACGTTTGTACAACCCTTACACCAAATCTGAGTCTCCCATTCGCCCTTCCCTAGTATTGGTACTAATGTTTCTCTCGTCGCACCTCCATACAGTGCTACGTGCTGGTAACTTTTTACTTGTTGGCAGCTTAAGGGATCTAGGACATATGAAATAGAAATGATGAAAACGGTACGTCGTGACTATATCACTGGAAGATGTAGAGTAGATGTAGGCACTAGGTAGTCACCACTGGAACAAGGAAGACTTTAGGGATATGAAACAACGAAGAACCACCACCTCCTGTTTATGAACGACCAACGTGAGAAGTAGGGCGGAGTACCTTAGCTAATGGCGCCTGGTCCTGCGAGAGGACCGAGAGAGGTGGTGCAATGGACTCAAATTCGGGAGGATGGTGGTTCAAACGCGCGTCCGGCCATCCTGATTTAGGTTTTCCTTGATTTCTTTAAATCGCTTCAGGAAAATGCCGGGATGGTTCCTTTTCAAGGGAGTGGCCGACTACCATCCCCATCCTTCCTAAGGAAGCCCTAGCTGTTTGGTCCCCTCCCCCAAATCAGCCAACGAACCAATCCTACGAGAGGTAAAAATTTCACGCATATTTCTGATTTTGTGCAACCAGTAGTGGAGAAACCAAATTACCACATGTTACGTTCCAATGAGCTCTATATTATCTTTCGTATGACGTAAGAGATCTTTAAATTTTTGTTTCATCTCTTATGCAGTCTATATGTATAGCGCAGCACAACTGAAGGGTCTATTTTTTCCAAACTCAGTAACTGTCTCCCACTGCGATGCAGAAGTTCAAAATTTGGCCCAAATGTGGCTCGAAACTTCCTCTGTGATACTTCAAAAGTGTGACACTCTGCCACATCACCCACGAGTTCGGCAACGCTTCAAATTACAAGGCGCCTTCACAAGCGGAAAAAGACCAAGTTACAGAATTTCATGTGAGGTATAAGGTGGGTTGATGTTGTGTCATTAGCACCAAATTTCAGCAAAATTCTGCCCAGCGCCAGCGCGGACGTGTAACACTATCGGGAGGTCGTCACAGTCTCTCTTACCCACATCTGACGTCCCTGTGATGGTCAGAACCGCAACGCCCGGCACTGATGCCACGCGGTTTTCTTACGAGAAGCCAAATAAAACATTTCAGACACATGGTGGCTCAGAATCCACGCAAATAGGCCTCAGAGGGTCAGAGGGTGGCGTAAAGGACATCAATGAAACGACCCCTTTTCCTGGGACGTTGATTCCAAAAATGTCGGGTCGAAAGCGACAGTTGACAGTGCGATAAGCAACAGGGTGTTGTTTTTGACAATCGTTGACACTACTCACACCGCCGCAGACGATTCCATCCTTCTCTAAAGACACTGTGGGCCTGAAACCCCATTGAAAGCGATCGTACCTCTTTTAGAGTGTAGCGTGACCTTAATTTTCACTCTGGTATACACGCTGGAACCACTAGCGCCGCCGTGCGGTTCTAGGCGCTACAGTCTGGATCCGAGCGACCGCTACGGTCGCAGGTTCGAATCCTGCCTCGGGCATGGATGTTTGTGATGTCCTTAGTCTAGTTAGGTTTAATTAGTTCTAAGTTCTACTTGACTGATGACCTCAGAAGTTAAGTCGCACAGTGCTCAGAGCCATTTGAACTATTTGAACCACTAGCGCCGGCTCAAAACCATCAGAAGAAGTCTGATCGTGATCCGAAGTAGCAATGAGTGTTTTATGTTTCTTCAGCCCTTGTGCTTCGCACCCTTTGTGGCATGACCAGTGGGGAGCGTGATATTGACAAGTACATGAATAAAACACCGTTTTCTGCTTCTGATCACGTTCATATTTCGTTAAGTGGTTCCACGCTATACACCAGAGCAAAAAATGCGATCGTGCTACACTCCAAACGTGTGTGATCATCGTGTGATCACTTTCGATAGTGTTGCAGGCCTATGATGTCCTTAGAAATGGGTTGAATTTTCCGGGGTAGGGGGAGGGGGATGGAGAAGAGAGGGGAGTCAGTAGTATAAGGCTGTCAAGGACATCGACCTGTGCTCATGGCTGTGCAGTCTGTCGTTTTCGTATGTGGAATTTGTAGGAATTAACGCCCCGAGGATGTGTGTGGTTTCATTGACGCCCTATATGTCACCGCCAGTAGCCTTTTCTTATTGATTCTGAGCCACCGTGTGTTGGGCATTGCGGTTATTACTATCCTAGAGGCGTCAAGGGAAGGAGTGAAATGTGGGTAATTTTCAGTGACGACCTTCCAACCATGTGACACGTTCACGCTGGCGCTAAGCAGGATTGTGCTAAAATTTGGTGCCATTGTTACATCATTAATGTTACGTTACACCTCACATGAGTTTCTGCAATCTGGCCTTTTCTGCGCAGTCTGTCCACGTTAGCTGAGTGGTCAGAGAGGCGGAATCCTATGCCACGGGGCCCGGGTTCGATTCCTGGCTTGGGCAGGAGATTTTCTCCGCTCAGGGACTGGGTGTTGTGTTGTCCTCATCATGATTTCACCCTCATCTCCGTCCGCAAGTCACCCAAAGTGGCGTGGAATGCAATAAATAAGGAGACAATTACGGGGTTTCATGAAAGTGACCCTCCAATTGTGTTACGGAGTGTAGTTGTTATGCGGAAAGTGTCGTTGTCGTGAAGCAGCTCGTTAGCCACTCGGTTGGCTGATCCGAGGGCTGTTGAGATAGAACGAGAGCGCGCGCCTCGGTAACGATTTACGGGGATAGTGGCGCAGTCGCGGCGGCCGCTAAGTACGGCCGGCAGGTGCCTGTGGGGGGCGCACCTGCTGTTGCTGGTGGCTCTGCGCACAGCGACTGATGGGTGCAGCACGGCACAGGGCCCGCGACAGGAAATGGGCTCCATTAGTGGGCAGGCGATTAATGCCGGCCGGGCCCCTATCTGCCCCTGGCCAGGCCTCAGGGTGTGCGTGTGTTTCACACGTCCAGCTACGTTCCTACACCCACACCCGGAAATGAGCCTGTCGTCTTAATACGGCTAAGTGACTCACCGCCACAGAAATTGAAAGTAGAAATATATGCCACCCAGTTAAAGATAATTCCCTGGCAATGTTCTTGGTGTTTGTATGTATGTGTGTGTGTGTGTGTGTGTGTGTGTGTGTGTGTGTATGTATGTGTGTGTGTCTGTGTGACTGATCTCATATCTTCATTCTTAACAAGCTGTAGACTTATCTGGTCAATGCGACCTACACGAGAAGGCTTTACAGCTGCCTTGAAAAGGGAGTGACGTTATGTGTTTCAGGCCTACGTGTAGCCCCAGTTGAGCGACAGTCTGAGGTGCGTTTCTTCTCTGGTTCATAATAGCCTCTGCGGGTATAGGGTGGAGAGCGGTAAATTGCTGATTTGGGAACGAAATAAAAAAATAATGAATACTTAGAAACTTACATTTTTATTTTTCTCGTATTGGGTAATAATGGAAGTTTCTAATTACATGATTTAAACAGTGTATCTGGCAAATGTCTACTTTTACAATATACACACTGCAGCAGTCGTTTTCTGAAATCCTCATGCACTCTTTCAAGCATGTCTTCTGGTATTCTTGCAATTTCAGCTTCAATATTCCTCAGTGACTCTTCCAGGGTGTTGGGACGGTTGCAATACACCTTTGACTTCAGGTAACCCCAAAGAAAAAAATCGCATCGGGCTAAGTCCGGTGACTGTGCGGGCCAGTTGAGGTCCCCCATCCGAGAGATAAGCCTTCCAGGAAACGTTTGCCTCAAAAAATTCATGGTAATGCCCGATGTGTGTGCAGTGACGCCACCCTGTCGAAGCAGGTATTCTCTAATTGCTTTGCCTCGAAAGCCAGCTGGAAAAACTCGTGCAGCATAGTTTAGTAACGATCCGAATTCACAGTACAGCACCACGATTTTCCTGGAAAAAGTAAGGGCCACGATGCCTACTCGTGATATGGTGCACTGCATAGTGATGCGGTCTGAGAGCAGGGGTCTCTGATGAATTTGCCTGGGGTTCGTGTCGCTCCAGTAGCGGATATTCTGTTTGTTTACACACCCACTGAGGTGAAATGTGCACCAGAAAAGAACATATTTGCGTTACGGGGTATTGATGCAAGAATGTCTTCACAATATGTTCGTCGTGTTACATAAATCCGTACTAACAGTTGGTGGCCCACGCGCACTTTATACTCTTGGAAATTCAATTCATTATGAAAATCCGATGGAGAGAAACTCGTTCGACGTTTTGTGGTCTTGTAACACTTTTCTCAGGTTCTCTTCGTACAGATGACGCATGTCTTGTTGTTCTGAATGCATTTACCCAATTTAAAATTGATTGCCATTCAGAAACACATCCGCGTGTGGGTACAGCAGATCGCAAACGAAAAGCACGCTGCTCTGCAATGGTCGAGAAATACACCTCAACATAAAATTATCGCTCCTCCCACGTCCACTGCATTATCGCAACAGAACAACAATTAAATACAAACAGCCAGCCGCTGTGGCCGAGCGGTTCTCGCCGCTTCAGTCCGGAACCGTGCTGCTGCTACGGGCATGGATGCGTGTGATGTCCTTAGCTTAGTTAGGTTTAAGTAGTTCTAAGTCTAGAGGACTGATGACCTACGACGTTAAGTCCCGTAGTGTTTAGAGGCATTTTGAATACAAACCTACCGTCGGTCACTATAAACCACGCCCACTTTGCCCTCTATTAGACCAACAATGCCGCCACAACGTGACTTCTATAAAAGCAGTTCACCGCGCTCCACCCTGTACAGGGTGTTCGGAAATTTTCATCACAAGCTTCTAGGACTTGTAGAGGGGAGAGAGTATATAATATTTTGAACAGGAACCCATGTCCGGAAACTTACCGTTTCCGCACTACAGCCGTTTGAAATCATGTTCACTAGATATCTTTCCTACAAAATAGTCAAGGTGGGGGTAGGGAGGGGTGCTTACGTCAGATCGGCTGTTGTCGAGCCCTACGAGAAAGACAGGCCGCGGCGCGTACGTCATGGGGGTAGGCCGGCGCTCGCTCGCTCTCTCATCTCCGCAGACAAACTGCATTTCTACACCTGTTAACTCGTAACTAGGTGTGTACATAGAAACGAGAATTTGCATCTTCTACTGGAACCCGCTATTATAGAGTCCTACTAAAAGTGATGGGAAGTCCATAGGCCTACTAATAATCTGTCAATACTGTACTGTGGTACAATAAAATTAAAATCATGCCAAAATGATTATCAGTTTCATAAGGCACCACTTCTTGAATGATATGAGGACTTTTAAGTAGAAGAGACTAAATGCTGTAAACAAGACATTACACCACTTACAGGTATATCGAGTATTGATCTTAAGTTAAATTTTGTTGTAGTTTTGTTAATCAGTAAAACTCCATAATAGCCGATTCCAGTAGAAGATGCAATTCTCGTTAGTACGTACACACTCAGCTACGAGATAACAGGTTTAGAAACCCATTTTGTCAGCAAAGCTGAGCGAGCGAGCGAGTTCAGGCCTACCTTCGTGACTGTCTGCAGCTCGTGGTATAGTGGCTATCGTTGCTGCCTCTGGATCATAGGATCCCGGGTTTGTTTCCCGGGCAGGTTGGGAATTTTCTCTGCTCGGGGACTGGTGTTTGTGTTGTCCTTACCATTTCATCTTCATGATCTTCGTCATGTGTGACAGCTTCTAGATTGCATTGTGAAAAAAATGGACTGTGTAAGAATTGGGACTTTGTACGGGTGCTGAGACCGCGCAGTTGAGCGCCCCACAAACCAAACATCATCATCACCATAACTTTGGTGACGTTCGTGCCGCGGCCTGTCTTTCTCGTGACGTCGGGCTGTTGTCATTTGACGTCTGTGCTACATCTCTCACTTGTCTCGCACCACAGTCACCACCGAGCGAGGTGGCACAGTGGTTATCACACTGGACTCGCATTCGGGAGGACGACGGTCCAATCCCGTCTCCGGCCATCCTGATTTAGGTTATCCGTGATTTCCCTAAACCGCTTCAGGCAAATGCCGGGATGGTTCCTTTGAATGGGCACGGCCGATTTCCTTCCCAATTCTTCCCTAACCCGAGCTTGCGCTCCGTCTCTAATGACCTCGTTGTCGACGGGACGTTAAACACTAACCACCACCACCACCACCACCACAGTCACCTGTCTGTGCGTGTTAGAGGTGGTATGGAGTGTTGTAGGTGGTATGGATGTAGTTGTTGATCATCGATAACCTATCAGACGGTGCAGGGAGCAACATCCATTGCACGCGCAATTGCTCCTGTATTCGTTGAATAATTCTCTTCAGTGTGATGCTGTACGGCCCATACCAGTTAGTGTTCCAATGTCTCCTTGGGCATTCACGCCTGTTGAGCGTGAAAGTACCCTCGTCTCTAAGCCGTTGCTTAATTGTGGCGAAAAGAGTATGCAGTGGAATCGGACGTTATGGAGAACGATCTCGATAAAGGTGACGAGCAGCTCTTCCATTGCCGTGAACTTCGCCATACAGAAGGATCGTGTAGGGGAATTCTGCAAACTTGTACTCATCCATATTGCTCCAACATTCACAGACATGTGAATGAGGCTCGAAGCGGGTCAGAGATGAAGGACAGCCAGTCTGACATAACCCCGCCCCCCCCCCCCCCCCACACACACACACACACACCGTGACTATTCTGTTGGAAAGATACCTAGCAAACATATTTTCAAACGGCTGTAGTGCAGAAACGGTACATTTCCGGACATGAGTTCCTGTTCAAAATATTATGTACTCACTCCCATCTGTAAGGCCCAGAAGTTTGTAACGGGAATTTTCGAACATCCTGTAACATCTTTGCCAGTTGAGAATTAATATTTAGAATGGCGACCGGCTGATGCGTTACTGACTGTGACAGCAGTTAACGTTTATCAATTCCCGACGTGTGAAGATACATAATAAGTTCATGACATTTACTTTCCAACTGTAAGGACCTGTTCGGTACTTTGGGCTAATTCTATTCACAACTTATGTCTGTGAAAAACAAATCAGTACTACTTCTGCTTCTTCCAAAACGTATCACCTAATGGATTTTTGAGATCATATTTTCATAGTTTTACAGTTTCCTATATCCTGTGTAACTGGCTGTGTAACCCCCCTCCCACCCCCACATGAAGTGATGCAACTATTGCACATGGCCGTGTAAGTAGAAGTGGAGATAAACTCACAGAAGGAAAAATGCTATTTTTGGTTGAAGAAACGAAACAAAAATAAATAAAACTATTAAGAGAAAGAAGAAGGGGCAGGTAACTCAATAACGAATGCTAGGGAAAAAGAAAAATTGTCCATGAAAGTATCTTATCTCGGTAAGTCAGCTGTAGATAATCATTCTATACCCCGGCTGCTGTGCAGCATTTGAACTTCATTGCTCAGAGGACGAATTAACAGTTATAAGTGCCTAGCAGAGATGTAGGAAATGAATATGAGCTGAAATCGAATGCCTGTCCATTTCAAACATGAAAAATCTGCAATGGTTGTGCTGGCACAGAGCGTTGAGAGGACTGAGTCGTAGTGCCCCAGGCGACTGGAGGAGGCCACTGGAGCGCACCGCCTGGAGACATGGCTATCAGAGGACGTGAGTGGTGCGCCGTGTATGACCCTGTCCAACTTCCGTGGAGGAAACTTTGCGGTGGATTAGCCTGCAATCGTACTGAAACAGGTTCCAAGTTTTGACGTCTGCTGACAAGTGTCAAGCACCCAGGGAAGTCCCTCCCACCTATCTACCGTCCTTCAAATGACTTTCACGATCTATTCGGCACGAAGGAAGGCATAAGTATGAAGCCTCAACGTAAGTAATTTTTAACATTGGCGTATAGTCTGTTACATTCTTGGATGTGCAAACGTGAGCACTTCATTGCAACGGCAACAAAGTAGATACGACAAACTTCATCTGCATTCTTTACATAAGGAACGATTAAGGAGCTGTTTCTCATTCAGAAACCGCATCTGATCTTGTTTGTTTGTGAAATCAAAATGTTACGCGTCGTATACGAGGAGTAGCCATAAAGGTTGATCAACTAAAGAAAATAAAGTTAAGTAATTACTCAATTTCTCGTTTATTTGTAGGTACGTAGGTGCAGTATTTATGCGCGTTAAAGTCTGCAGCATGCCGACAGAGCAGCCAAAACAACATTTCTCAGCTCACTGATAAAGTGGTGTATCGTGCGGTAATTCGTTTTCTGGGTTTTGAAGGGGAACAACGTTGCAAAATTTCATTACGAGTTGTTGGAAATATAATGCAACATTACGCCGTCATATGACGGTGCAGGTGGTCAATGTATGTTCAAAACTGGGTGAAAGGTGAAGGTGAAGTGGCGGAACAGCTCTTTGCAAAGAAGGGCGAATCTCAAGGAAGAGCAGCGCTCTAGCGCTCGAAGACCGGCTTATCACAACAGAAGCTGTAATGCAAAAAGTGAAAATTAATCGTGGATCGGTTTTCAACTTCTCTCACGACATCCTGAACACGACAAAATTCGCCGTCCGCTGGGTCTGGTGAATGATCACACCCTCCCGGAAAGCCCATAGAATCACGCAACCATCGGAAATATTCCAGCTACGTCAGATCAATCTAGACGACTTCTTTAGGCACCTAATCACAGTGGACGATTTCTGGGTGTGTCGCTATGATCTTGAAAGAGTTGCAAAACATTTGTATTCACCACCGCCGAAAAAGATGAAGATGTACCCGCCGACTGCCAAGGCGATGCTGTGCTTTTTATGTGACTGCCATGATGAAGTGCTAACGGATTATGTTACTAAGAGGCAAGTTTTCGCGGGGACGTATTATCAAAATCTTTCGCCTAGGCCACGGAAGGCTATGAACAAGTTGCGCCCCGCTACAACGTTCCACTTCATTTGCACGGGACACTCATAGAGGCCGCCTTAGCTGGGTTATCAGGTTTTGCCCCACGCTAGGGTTATCCTGACATGGCACCCAGACATTTCATCCCCTTTCCTAGCTTGAAGGACCCTTTGTTTGGGAGTTCTGAAAATAGAACTACGACGATGTGATATTCGAGGTGCGACGTCTTCGAAACGTCTGAAATTTAGCTTCTGTAACTAGGGTCTGTAATAAAACATAGATTGCCGGAAAAAGTAAGCAACATTGAAGGGTGAAGACGTAGGAAAGGATCAACATTAACAATTAGTTTCTTGGCAGCAGTTTGATTTTTTCGACGTGTTTAACTATCAGCAAGTGATGGTATTACGCAGAGGTAGGATTGTGGTTTATCCAGTTTGTAGTGTATACTGCCCCAACTGCCATGGGAATGTGGAGCCGATGGGTTGAGGATAGCCATGGTCAAAGACATGCAGGATCTAAACGAACTCCACGGGACTAGTACTACATACATAGCTTTCAGGAGGTGTATAAAATTTTAAATTAATGCCGCTGATAAAAATGGTAGAAGCTAATTCATTTCTCATCGACCTTCCATATTGCCTTCCTGAGAGACAATCTCAACTCCTTCCAAATTAACATTATAAGTGTGGACCAGATGTGGCTTGAATTCTAAGAAATAGTATCGGCAGCAGTTGAGAGAGTTAAACCAAATAAATTAACAAACGACGGACCTGATCCTCCTTGGTAGACAAAACGGGTGAGAACACTGTCTCAGAAACAACGAAAAAAAGTGCCAAATTTAAACAGATTCAAAATCTCCAAGACTGACAATCTTTTACAGAAGTTCGAAATTTATCGCGGATTTTAATGCGAGACGCTAACAATAGTTTCGACAACGAAACTTTGTCTCGAAACCTGGCAGAAAATCCAAAGATATTCTGGTGGCATATAAAGTATGCTAACGTTAAGATCTAATCAATGCCTTATCTGCGCGACAGCAATGGAGATTCTATCGAAAACAATGCTGCCAAGGAAAAGTTGCTAAACACAGCCTTCCCAATTTCTTTCACCAAAGAACATAAAGTAAATATTCCTGAATTCGGTTCAAGAACAGCTGGCAAGATGAGTAACGTAGAAGAAGACCTCCTCGGAGTAGTGAAGTAACTTAAATCCCATAATAAAAGAATGTCCTCTGGTCCCGACTGTTTACCAATTAGGTTCCTTTCAGGGAATGCTGACGCAGTCGCTCCATACTAAGATCCGTACCCAAAGACTGAAAAGCTGCACACCATTATTCAAGAAAGGTAGTAGGAGTAATCCACTACATTACATGCCCATATCCTTAACGTCAATATGATGCAGGATTTTGGAACAAATTTGTGTTCGAGTATTATGAATTACCTCGAAGAAAATGGTGTATTGACATACAGTCAAGACGGATTTAGAAAAAAAGGGTTCTTGTGAAACACAAGTAGCTCTTTACTCGCATGAAGTGTTGAGTGCTACTGACAAGGGATTTCAAATTATTCCGTATTTCCCGATTTCTGGAAGGCATTTGACACTGTACCACACAAGCAGCTTGTAGTGAAATTGCGTGCTTATGGAATATCGTCTCAGTTATAAGACTCAATTCGTAATTTCCCGTCATAGAGCCACAGTTCGTAGAAACTGACGGAAAGCCATCGAGTAAAACAGAAGAGATTTCTGGCGCTCCTCAAGGTAGTGTTATAGGACCTCTGCTGTTTCTTATCTATATAAACGATTTAAGAGAGTATCTGAGTAACCGTCTTAGACTGTTTGCAGGTGACGCTGTCGTTTATCGACTGGCAACGCCATCAGAAGATCAAAACAAATTGCAAAACGATTTAGAAAAGATATCTGTATGGTGCGAAAATTAGTAAATGACTCTAAATAACAAAAAGTATGATGTCATCCACATGGGTGATAAAAGGAACGAGTTAAATTTCGGTTATACGATAAATCAGTCAGATTTACGAGCCGTAAATTGAACTAAATGTTTAGGGATTACAATTATGAACAACTTAAATTGGAATGAACACACTGAAAATGTTGTGGGGAAGGCTAGCCAAAGACTGTGTTTTGTCGGCCGGACATTTGGAAAATGTAACAGATCTACTAAGGAGACTGCATTCACTACGCTTATCGGTCCTCTTTTAGGATACTGCTGCTTGGTGTGGGATCCTTACCAGATAGGAGTGACGGAGCAAATCGAAAAAGTTGAAAGAAGGGCAGCACGGTTTGTATTGTCGGGAAATAGGGGAGAGAGTGTTACTGAAATGATACAGGATTTGGGATGGACATCATTAAAACAAAGGCGTTTTACGATGAGGAGGAATCTTCTCATTAAATTCCAATTACCAACTTTCTCTTCCGAGCGCGAAAGTATTTTGTTGGCGCCAACCTACATAGGGAGAAACGATCACCATGGTAAAATAAGAGAAATCAGCTCGTAAGGAAAGGTATAGGTTTTCGTTCTTTCCAAGCGCTAGACGAAATTGGAATAATCGAGAATTGTGAAGGTGGTTCGATAAACCCTCTGCCAGACACTTAAATGTGATTTGCAGAGTATCCGTGTAGATGTAGATGACTTTCGTTCGAGAGAGTTTGTGCTGTCAACATGTAAGTTAGGATCCATTCTAATTTGCTGGCTGAGTAATTACCTGTTTCACAAAATTTTCGAGTTCATTATTTAAAGAGAGCAGCCATCTTGTCTCCTAATAATATACATAGCTTGCATAAATCATTCCAGAGACCAAATAAGAGAGGTTGCAGGGGAATAGTTCGGGAAACAACAACCGAACACTATTCGTGTTCTTTCTTTAATTGCTTCCCTACCGGAAGTTAAAACCACCCTGAGATATTTACCCGTTCATTTCCTTTGTTCTACATAACATTTTATTGAGAGAATTGTGTGGGTTTATTTCTTGTGAACTGCACTGAACGGCGTTATTAGTTAATTCTTCATCATCAATGTGGATTTCTTCACATGACAATCGTTAAAGAAGGTAAAATTCACTTATATTATGAATTGCTAATATGTGTCACCGTTTGAGAAACTTCCGATTGATAAATCTCGCCGAGAGAAACGCAGGAAACGACACAAAATGTGTGGCTGTGAAATATTAGTAGAATACATCTTTTTAAACTCTTGTATATACAGAGTATCTTAGTTCGATTCGAACCATGACAGTTGTAAATGTTTGGACGAGAACCAAGAAGACAGGGATTGTTTGAGTGAAAATGTTATGAAAAACTATTGAACTTAGATAAAATACACTCCTGGAAATGGAAAAAAGAACACATTGACACCGGTGTGTCAGACGCACCATACTTGCTCCGGACACTGCGAGAGGGCTGTACAAGCAATGATCACACGCACGGCACAGCGGACACACCAGGAACCGCGGTGTTGGCCGTCGAATGGCGCTAGCTGCGCAGCATTTGTGCACCGCCGCCGTCAGTGTCAGCCAGTTTGCCGTGGCATACAGAGCTCCATCGCAGTCTTTAACACTGGTAGCATGCCGCGACAACGTGGACGTGAACCGTACGTGCAGTTGACGGACTTTGAGCGAGAGCGTATAGTGGGCATGCGGGAGGCCGGGTGGACGTACCGCCAAATTGCTCAACACGTGGGGCGTGAGGTCTCCACAGTACATCGATGTTGTCGCCAGTGGTCGGCGGAAGGTGCACGTGCCCGTCGACCTGGGACCGGACCGCAGCGACGCACGGATGCACGCTAAGACCGGAGGATCCTACGCAGTGCCGTAGGGGACCGCACCGCCACTTCCCAGCAAATTAGGGACACTGTTGCTCCTGGGGTATCGGCGAGGACCATTCGCAACCGTCTCCATGAAGCTGGGCTACGGTCCCGCACACCGTTAGGCTGTCTTCCGCTCAAGCCCCAACATCGTGCAGCCCGCTTCCAGTGGTGTGGCGACAGGCGTGATTGGAGGGACGAATGGAGACGTGTCGTCTTCAGCGATGAGAGTCGCTTCTGCCTTGGTGCCAATGATGGTCGTATGCGTGTTTGGCGCCGTGCAGGTGAGCGCCACAATCAGGACTGCATACGACCGAGGCACATAGGGCCAACACCCGGCATCATGGTGTGGGGAGCGATCTCCTACACTGGCCGTACACCTCTGGTGATCGTCGAGGGGACACTGAATAGTGCACGGTACATCCAAACCGTAATCGAACCCATCGTTCTACCATTCCTAGACCGGCAAGGGAACTTGCTGTTCCAACAGGACAATGCACGTCCGCATGTATCCTGTGCCACCCAACGTGCTCTAAAAGGTGTAAGTCAACTACCCTGGCCAGCAAGATCTCCGGATCTGTCCCCCATTGAGCATGTTTGGGACTGGATGAAGCGTCGTCTCACGCGGTCTGCACGTCCAGCACGAACGCTGGTCCAACTGAGGCGCCAGGTGGAAATGGCATGGCAAGCCGTTCCACAGGACTACATCCAGCATCTCTACGATCGTCTCCATGGGAGAATAGCAGCCTGCATTGCTGCGAAAGGTGGATATACACTGTACTAGTGCCGACATTGTGCATGCTCTGTTGCCTGTGTCTATGTGCCTGTGGTTCTGTCAGTGTGATCATGTGATGTATCTGACCCCACGAATGTGTCAATAAAGTTTCCCCTTCCTGGGACAATGAATTCACGGTGTTCTTATTTCAATTTCCAGGAGTGTATTTGACACATTAAATAGTGAATTATATAACAAATTATGAGAATTGTTCTGAGAAGAAACTAAATTAAACAGAACTTTCGTCAAATATTCCAAGAGAGCAACTAAAGAACATTGAAGAGCATTCACTTAGAACACGCCACCAATGTTTATCGTTCAAGTTATTTTCTTCAAAAAACATTTGTTGTCATTTGTTGTAAAATTCATTATTTAATGTGTTACATATTTTACCTAATTTATATTGTTTTTCACAACATTTTCACTCAAATAATTCATCTCGTCTTGATTCTAGTCCAAACATTAATAGTTGTCATCTTTAGAAACGAATTAAGATACACTGTAGATTCGCTAGTTGAAAAATCTTTGATCGTATAAACATTTCACAGCCTAACATATTTATGTTTCCACCTGCAGCCAAATGCGATTCGAAAGGAAGTGTAGTATATTATTGCATATGATACTACGTGAAGAATTTGAAAGAGCACTGAAAGAAATGAGTCGAAACAATGCCCCGGGAGTAGACAACCTTCCATTAGAACTACTGATAGCCTTGGAAGAGTCAGCCATGACAAAACTCGACATTCTCTTGAGGAAGATGCATGAGACAGGAGAAATACCCTCAGACTTGAAGAAAAATATATTAATTTCAATCTCAAACATAGCAGGTGTTGACAAGTTTAAAAATGACAGAACTATCGATTTAACAACTCACGGCTGCAAATACTAACACGATATCCTTACAGACGAATCGAAGAACTTGTAGATGCCCAACTCGGAGAACATTATTTTTTACTCCGTGACATGTCGGAACACTCGAGGCAATAATTCTTGTTTATGTACTGCGGAGCTTGTCTATGAGTTTCAATAATTCTTTACGTGACATTAAAATGTATGCACCAAACAATTAATACATTACACCACAACCTCTACCCATAACGCCACTGGTGTCGTAAATATTTTTGTTTAAAGTCATTGATAAATGATTCTGAGAAAAATTAACCTTACGCTCCGACCATAAAAATTATTTAATTTATGTAAAGTCTAAGATTGTTCTGCTGAATGTTATTTTCTCTGTGAGAATAGAAAAATGATAAATTCCTTTGGGTTCTTGTCCTCAGAGTTCAAATATTGTAACAACGATCGAAGGAATTAGTGTCTGATTATTTCTGCAGTTGGAAATGGCCACTACATACCCTCATGTAATGGCGGCAGATAAAGCACAGTCTTCAATGCTGCGGACACAAAACTTAAAACATACATTTTTGGTTATCTTGTAACAAGCAAAAGTCCATATACTAGAATTCAATTTAGTTAATTGTACGTTATATTTTTCTCTTGGTCCCTAATGGCTATCTTTTACAATATTTAAAAGAACCGACCTCATCTTATCTTCGGTATCATCCGTTTCATACATCATAGAGAAGAACAAAAAAAAGAAAAATTCCTCAGACAATACTATGCCAATACATTCTTTAGTTATATGATTATTCTTTCTAGGAAACTGGTTATATAATAATAAAACATATTGTTGTATTTAACAATATAATGGTAATTCACAACATAATAATAAGTCTTTTCTCATTTCTCACATATAGGCTTAAAAGTCATCTCTGCAAAAATATTCGTTAATTCATAAATCTTGGGCACTGTCCCACGCACTGGCGACATAAAATATTGAGGTTGACAGTGCAAGATTCAATAATTTACACAAAATCATTCACTGCACCATTCAGCAGCAGAAATATAATAAAATATTTTTTCAGATATGACAATAACTTATAAAACGAGACCCTGAACTTCAGTGTACACAGATTACCAACAAACACAGACACTGTCATCGGTAAATCACCCACACACGCCAACTCACATAAACAAGCAACATTCAGAGCTTTCCTATACTGAGCACAAAATTCCTCACCTGGTGCTACCAACTACGAGACAGAAATGAACGCAAACAAATATGAGTACATTGCACGTAACAACAGCTGTCTTGAACATGAAGTAATTACATGTGACAACACAAAATAAACCAAAACAAACTGACGTGGCCACCACCCACAACAACATAAAAAACCATGCAGTACTTAGGAGTGATATCGGACAAAAACAGCCGTTTGTTTAACAACATAGGTATCAGGATCACTTTTGCCGTCACCAACAAGCTAAGAATGGAACGGGTGCATGAAATATGAGGACGAAAGAAAATGAACAAATCAGGAGTTTATAAAGTAATATCCTGTCATTGCTGCCGAACGGGTACAAACATTAAAATCTGTTTTAAAGAACGCATTGACTGTTTGAGACTCGATGAAGCTAACAAATCGGGAAGAGCGAAAAATATAGGCGAAACAGGACACAGTGTTGCAATAGACAACAATCTTAAAGTACTACATACTTTGGACAAGTGCTCGAGGATTAACATGTTTATCCACTATCAAAACTGGACAAATGATGTTTTAACGAAATTACGCAGTTTAACAATTCACAATTCTTCACCAACTTCAATTCAACACTGTTAAAATAGAAAATAGGTAATAAAATTTGAATATGCGTGAGTAGTAGTATTTTATAATTTTTTGAAATAATTTTTATACTGCGATTTTTAACATAAAGTTGTCACGGTCCCTCTTATGGTAATATATTTCATCGACCAACATCAGTGATGCGACAGCAGGATGCGCAGGAGACATTGAAAGTACAGTTACTGGTCACACCAGAATCGACATATTGATAACTAAGTCTAAACAATCTTCGCTTCCGCTGCACATTGGAGTTGATTGTGACGTCGTGTCGCAAGCATCCTTAGCAAGTTTATAAGCAGTAGTTAACAAGGTGCAATGCAGATAGCTCAAAACATTACACGAAGACAGCAATCTCATGTGAATAATGTGATTATTTTTTAAAAAATTATGTGAACGACGAACCAACACACCCATTGATATCCTTCATTTTAGGCTATCCTTCTCTTTTTGCACAGGAATGCCACAGATAAGACAGCATAGAGCCATAGAACAACTTTAATATTTGTGAGTACTTTTGTTAAATGTTTTTGTGTTGCCATTCTAGCCTGAAGATGAGGTTCTAGGCCTCGAAACATGTTGCTTCATTTATTAATGTAAGCAGTTGACAGATTTTGTGATTGTTAGCAGTTTCGGTAAGACGTTTCGATACACCTATATAACTAAATTGCTAAAACTGTCTTCTCAACTAGTTGCTTGTTGCCTAACTAACGACTTCCGAGCCAACAAGAATTTTATCTTCAATATTGACAGAATTTAAAAACTTAAAGAGCCCTCATAATGTACTTATTAAGTGATATGATCTCAACTTTAAAATTTTTTGTATGTCTTTAGGCAGTCTAATTCACAACACGAAAATTCCCCAGACTATTCTCGTCCGGTATTTGATAACCATAACAATCAGTGACTTCCAACAAACCATAAACATAGTTTCAAATCGGTTCAAAACGCTTTTTCACTTACAGCACCACAAAGCAGCGGAACTTTAGTTCAAATGGCTCTGAGCACTATGGGACTTAACATCTTTGGTCATCAGTCCCCTAGAACATAGAACTACTTAAATCTAACTAAACTAAGGATCAGCGCACACTCCGCTGCAGAGTGAAAGTCTCATTCTGGAAACATCCCCCAGGCTCTGGCTAAGCCGTGTCTCCGCAATATCCTTTCTTTCAGGAGTGCTAGTTCTGCAAGGTTCACAGGAGAGCTTCTGTAAAGTTTGGAAGGTAGGAGACGGGATACTGGCAGAAGTAAAGCTGTGAGTACCGGGCGTGAGTCGTGCTTCGGTAGCTCAGATGGTAGAGCACTTGCCCGCGAAAGGCAAAGGTCCCGAGTTCGAGTCTCGGTCGGGCACACAGTTTTAATCTGCCAGGAAGTTTCATATCAGCGCACACTCCGATGCAGAGTGAAAGTCTCATTCTGGGAATAACCTAAGGACATCACACACATCCATGCCCGAGGCAGGATTCGAACCTGCGACCGAAGCAGTCACGTGGTTCCGGACTGAGCGCCTTAACCGCGAGACCACCGCGGCCGGCACAGAAGAACTTTATGGTACACTAAATCTTTGAAGTTGTTTTAAGCATGGAAATTTGATTCATGAAAGAATAAGGGGTGCCTGGGTTAATGGTTAACACTGTTTTCTCTGCTTATCTTCAGCTGAAAGCTTTACTTCTCAGAACTCAGTAGCAATACCTACAACTGAGGCACGGGCAAATACAGCTCACCCTGAGAAAAATATTTTGTGAATCCTTTCTGTTAGAAATTTCTACATATAGAAATCATTCGCCAGTTGCAAAATGACAATTATTTGTTCCCTGGTTTATACAGTTGGAACTCCGTATTTTCTGTCTTGCAAGTGTTCCGCTTCAGCAAAAACAAACACGGTTAAATAGCTCCCTACACAAAACGCTCGTCAAATAGTTGGATACTGGAACTTGTGGCTCTCGTAATTTCTACAACTCCATACGTTCTTATGTTGTATGATGAAGGGACTTTAAGCGCTACTATCCTTTCCTGTTCCATTCGTGAATGGCGCACGGAAAGAACGGTTTGTGGCAAAGCATCCCTGTGAGTTCGAAGCTCTGTAATCTCGTTTACAGGGTCGTTTGCCGACATGTACTTAAGAGGAAACAACATATTAGGCTGGGAAAGTCCCAGAGCTTCAAGCGCTAATAGAAAGCACAGAAGCTGAAATGGTTATAGGTACAGAAAGCTGGCTAAAGCCTGAAATAAGTTCTGCAGAAATTATTACGAAGTCTCAGACGGTGTTCAGAAAAGATAGATTAGGCAGAATTGGTGGTGGAGCGTTTGTGTCTGTCAGTAGTGGTTTATCTTGTGGTGAAGTCGACGTAGATACTCCGTGCGAATTGGTATGGGTTGGAGGTTATACTTAACAGCCGAACTAAGTTAATAACTGGGTCCTTCTACTGACCCTCAGACTCCGATGATATAGTTGCTGAACAGTTCAGAGAAAATTGGAGTCTCGTAACAAATAAATACCCCACTCATACGGTTATAGTTGGTGAGGACTTCAACCTTCCCTCGATATGGTGGCAAAAATACTTGTTCAAAACCAGTGGTAGGCAGAAAACATCTTTCGAGATTGTCCTAAATGCTTTCTCCGAAAATTATTTCGAGCAGTTAGACCACGAACCCACGCGAATTGTAAATGGTTGCGAAAACACACTTGATCTCTTAGCCACAAACAATCCAGAGCTGATAGTGTGGATCATGATTGATACAGGGATTAGTGACCACAAGGTCATTGTAGCTAGGCTGAATGCCGTTTCTCCCAAATCCACCAGAAACAAACGCAAAATAATTTTATTTAAAAAATCGGATAAAGTGTCACTATAAGCCTTCCTAAGAGGCAATCTCCGTTCCTTCTGAACTGACTATGCAAATGTAGACGAGATGTGGCTCAAATTCAAAGATATAGTAGCAAAAGCAATTGAGAGATTCACACCTCATAAATTGGTAAGAGATGGAACTGATCCCCCATGGTACACAAAACAGGTCCGAACGCTGTTGCAGAGGCAACGGAAAAAGCAAGCGAAGTTCAGAAGAACGCGAAATACCGAAGATTGGCTAAAATTTACAGACGCGCGAAATTTGGCATGGACTTCAATGCGAGATGCTTTTAATAGGTTCCACAACGAAACATTGTCTCGAAATTTGGTAGAAAATCCGAAGAAATTCTAGTCGTATCTAAAGTACACAAGCGGAAAGACGCAGTCAATACCTTCGCTGCGCAGTGCCGATGGTACTGTTACCGACGACTGAGTTATTGAACGCAGTTCTCCGAAATTGCTTCACCAGGGAAGACGAATGGAATATTCCAGAATTTTTAACACGAACAGCTGCTGGCATGAGTTTCTTAGAAGTAGATACCTTAGGGGTTGTGAAGCAACTCAAATCGCTTGATACGGGCAAGTCTTCAGGTTTCAGATTACGCTGATACAATGGCTCCCTACTTAGCAATAATATACAACCGCTCGCTCAGCGATAGATCTGCACCTACACACTGGAAAATTGCGCAGGTCGCACCAGTGTTTAAGAAGGGTAGTAGGAGTAATTCATCGAACTACAGACCTATATCATTGACGTCGGTTTGCAGTAGGGTTTTGGAGCAAATACTGTATTCAAACAATATGAATCACCTCGAAAGGAACGATCTATTGATACGTAATCAGCATGGTTTCAGAAAACAACGCAGCTAGCTCTTTATTCGCACGAAGTAATGGCCGCTATCGACAGGGGATCTCAGGTGATTCCGTATTTCTGGATTTCCGGAAAGCTTTTGACACCGTTCCTCACAAGCGACTTCTAATCAAGCTGTGGGCCTATGGGGTATCGTCTCAGTTGTGCGACTGCATTCGTGATTTCCTGTTAGGAAGGTGGCAGTAATAGACGGCAAATCATCGAGTAAAACTGAAGTGATATCAGGTGTTCTCCAGGGAAGCGTTCTGGGACCTCTGCTGTTCCTGATCAATATAAATCACCTGGGTGACAATCTGAGCAGTTCTCTTAGGTTGTTCGCAGATGATTCTGTAATTTACCGTCTAGTAAGGTCATCCGAAGACCAGTATCAGTTGCAAAGCGATTTAGAAAAGATTGCTGTATGGTGTGGCAGGTGGCAGTTGACACTAAATAATGAACAGTTTGAGGTGATCCACATGAGTTCCAAAAGAAATTCCTTGGAATTCGATTACTCGATAAACAGTACAATTCTCAAGGCTGTCAATTCAACTAAGTACCTGGGTGTAAAAATTACGAACAACTTCAGTTGGAAAGACCATATAGATAAAATTGTGGGGAAGGCGAGTCGAAGGTTGCGTTTCATTGGCAGGACACTTAGAAGATGCATCAAGTCCACTAAAGGGACAGTTTACACTACCCTCGTTTATCCTCTGTTAGAGTATTGCTGCGCGGTGTGGGATCCTTACCAGGTAGGATTGACGGAGAACATCGAAAGGGTGCAAAAAAGGGCAGCTCCTTTGGTATTATCACGTAATAGGGGAGAGAGTGTGGCAGATATGATACGCGAGTTGAGATGGAAGTCATTAAAGCAAAGACGTTTTTGGTCGCGCCAAGATCTATTTACTAAATTTCAGTCACCAACTTTCTCTTCCGAATGAGAAAATATTTTGTTGAGCCCAACATACATAGGTAGGAATGACCATCAAAATAAAATAAGAGAAATCAGAGCTCGAACAGAAAGGTTTAGGTGTTCTTTTTTCCCGCGCGCTGTTCGGGAGTGGAATGGTAGAGAGATAGTATGATTGTGGTTCGATGAACCCTCTGCCAAGCAATTGCAGAGTAGTCATGCAGATGTAGATGTAGACTCTTCTAAGAACGTATACTTTCAGAGTTTTAACAGAAGACCACACTGCGGCGCACAGTGCCCTTCTTTCTGCGTCTGGCCCTGGAGTTCGATTATACTTTCGAACATAATAAACGAATCATTGATTTAAGTACTAAAATCGGAAGTTATCTCATTAGGCCACGGTTTTACAGACGTCTAGGGTCCAACCGACGTGGTCACGAGCCCAGGAGAGGCGCTGCAGGCCATGTCGTGCTCTTGGCAAAGGCGTTGGTCGTGTGATAGCCCATTAACTCCAAATTTCTCCGCAATGTCTTAACGGAAACGATCTCCGGACCTCCCACATTCATTTCACACAGTGTTGCTTGTCTGTTGTCACAGACAACTCCACGCAAACGACGCTGCTCTCTACATCTACATCATACTCCGCATGTCACCTAATGGTGTGGAGCGGAGGGTATTTTTTATACCAGTAACTGAGCCCTCCAACTCTGTTCCACTCGCGAAGAGCGCGTGGGAAGGATGATTATCGGAAAGCCTCTGTATTGGCTCTAATTTGTCGTATTTTCTCCTCATGGTTGTTACGCGAGATGTTTGTAGCGGGAAGTAATATATTTTCCGACTCTTCCCGGAAAGTGCTCTCTCGAAGTTTCAATAGTAAATCTCTCCGTGATACCCAACACTTCTCTTGTAACTTCTGGTAATGGAGCTTGTTGGGCGTATCTGTAACGCTCTCATGCCGACTCACGATCCCGTGACGAAACGTTCCGCTCTTCGTTGGATCTTCTTTATCCCTTCTATCAGTCCTGTCTTATAGGGATTCCAGATAGATGAACAATACTCAAGAACGCGTCGAACAAGCGCCTCGTAAGCCATTTCCTTCGTGGATGAGATACATTTCCTTAAGATTCTTCATATGCATCTGCTTTTCTCGTTGTTTATTTTATATGGTCATTCTACTTAAGGTCGTTCCGGATAGTTACTACTAGATATTTTACGGCAGATACAGTTTCCAGCGTTTTGCCATCAATTGTGTTGCTATACAGTAGTGGATCTCTTTTCGTATGCCCAATACTTTACATTTATTTACGTTCAGGATCAACTGCCAGACGCTGCACCATTCATCAGTTCTCTGGATGTCATTCTGCAAATCGCTACTATCTTCTGGCGTTGCTACTTTGTTATAGACAATCGCATTATCTGCGAACAGTCTTAGAGAGATTCCGACACTTTCTACTTATCATTTACATATACTCTAAGCAGTAACGGTCCAAACCTCCTCGGGGTACACTGGAAATTACCTTTACATCTGTTGATGCTGTTCCGGTCGTTATGCGAAGATCGTTACCCGTAGTTAGAGGTAATGCCTGAAATGTGCTAGGTTCGGCACACTCTTGACACTGTAGATCTCGGACTATTGAAATCCCTAACGATTTCCGAAATGGAATATCCCATGCGTCCAGCTCCAGCAGCCACCTATAACCACGTCGGAAACGTTTCCAGATAGTTGAAAACCAGCTACTATTCTTGATGATAAAGTATATGTGACATTTGTGATAAATAAGAACGCTAATCGGAAAAACTCAAAACTACTGCCGTGAAGTATATGAAGTGTGCCAGTTGTAAATTGCGACTCATCTTTTTAAAGAGGTGTAATTTTCGAGCTATTATCTGCAAAGTGAACAGTGTTGTTTAAATCTTAGAACATAAAATCACTTCTGTTACTTGTATGGTGAACGTATGCAGGCCCTGTCGCAGTGTTCTCAGGTTTTCTGTCGACTACGCTCAGGTTGCGAGGGCGTAGGGAGGGGGGTGGGGGCAAATGATTGTCTAAATTGATCTGAGTACAGTAAAAACTCTAGCTGTTTACACTAAGCCACGATACCACATGTTCAGTTGCCAAAATAGTAAACAGTATGTAATGATTATCCTGTCTAACTAAATATCGTAGTAAGAAGGTCAAATAGTCTGAATTAAATGTATAATACTATCCACAAGACATCTCAAACGCTTGTTCATAAAGCAACTTCATAACTCATGAAATACAACTATGAAACTATTGCTGTTATAAACAGACACTCTATGTAAAGAGCAGCCCCTGAATAATGTAACTGAATGGATTCTCTAACTTCATTAACAAACACTTTCATAAGCATACATGGAGGCATTGTAACAAATTAACCTCTCTCTCCAAAATAAGAGATCAAGTTGTACCCTATATTACTACTAATGTACATCACCGTTTGAGTGATCTCGTTCTTCATTTTTTTTTAAATAATTCAAATTCGAAACGTCTTATACTCTTCATTCTTTTTCTTAGTTGTTGCATCATGTAAGCAAGCCATTTTTCGTGCTCTTTATAGTATCAGTACAATAATAAGATATGTTTGTTTCTTAGAAATGGTACCAGTATCCTCTACTATTAACATGTAAAGTCTTTGTGTATGTTCCAGCATTTCAATAGCATTGGGAAGCGATTGGTTTGGTAATGGGTCGGTTACGCGTCACCCGCACAGCATTACAGTGAGGCGACAAACGCCACAGAATACCTCTTCACATGCTGTCCAGATTCGGGAGGACGACGGTTCAATCCCGTCTCCAACCATCCTGATTTAGGTTTTCCGTGATTTCCCTAAATCGTTTCAGGCGAATGCCGGGATGGTTCCTTTAAAAGGGCGCGGCCGATTTCCTTCCCAGTCCTTCCCTAACCCGAGCTTGCGCTCAGTCTCTAATGACCTCGTTGTCGACGGGACGTTAAACACTAACCACCACCATCACATGCTGTCAGAGCTCCTCTTGCCCGGCGTACTGCAGCAGCGCGACGTCGCATGGACTCGAAAAGTCGTTGGAAGTCCCTGCAGAAATACTGAGCCATGTTTCCTGTATGGCAGTCTATAAATGCAAAAGTGTTGAAGCCGCAGGATTTTGTGCACGAACTGTTCATAAAAATTCCAGTGTCGTTTGGGTACATGAAGTCTATGAATGGCTACAGATGGTCTCCAGATAGCCGAACATAACCATTTCCTGTCAATCATCCGTTCAATTGGAGTAGAGGACCCAGTCAATCCCATGTAAACACAGCACATTTCATTATGGAGTCCCCACCAGCTTGCAGAATGTCTTGTTGACAACCTGGATCCATGGTTTCGCGGAGGCTGCGTCACACTCGAACCCTACCATCAGTTCTTACCAACCGAAATCGGGATTCATCTGTCCATCCACGGATTTGCAGTCATCTATGGTCCAACCGACATGGTCAGGAGCCCTGGAGAAGCGCTGCAGGCGGCGTCGTGCTGTTAGCAAGGGCTCTTGTTCAGGTCATCTGCTGCCGAACCCCATTAACGCCAAATTTCACCGTACTGTCCTGAAGGATACGTTCGTTGTACGTCCCACATTGATTTACGCGGTTATTTCACTCGGTGTTGGTTGTCTGTTAGCAATGACAATTCTACGCAAATACCGCTGCTCTCGGTCGTTAGGTGAAGGTCGTCGCCCACGGCGTTACACGTAGTGAGAGATAATGTCTGAATGTCGTATTCTCGGTACACTCTTGACACTTTCTCGGAACAGTGCCTTCCCTAACGATTTCCGAAATGGGATGACCCATGCTTGTAGGTTCCACTACCATTTCGCGTTCAAAGTCAGTTAAATCTCGTCGTGCTGCCATAAAGTCGTCGGAAATCTTTTCTCATGAATTGCCTGAGTACAAACGATAGCTTCGCCAATGCACTGCCCTTTTTTACTTTTTGTACGCGATACTACGCCGTCTGTATGTGTACCCACCACCATCCCACGACTTGTCACCTCACTGTATATGGAGATATGCATTCTTTATAACTTGAACCTTGCAATCTACATTTCTTGTCATTGAGTCCGATTACGACTTCACATATAATATTATCACCGCCACCAAGCTTTCCCGCTCCCCAGGGGCAACTCTGCGCGTGAGCCCAAAAGAAAATCATAATAGACGGTAACAGAGGCGTTGTGACCCAGTAGGAGGTTTGATATTAATGAACACTGATATTTTAAAGACACATGTTTCTTTGTTGTCCTCATTCTGTGGCCACTTTCATACACCCCACTTCCAAACAGTTAATTTTCATTTCCTTCACAATTTTCATGGATAAATTACAGCATGAGCACAAACAACGTATTACAGAAGAAATGTGGGGGGGGGGGGGGGGAAGTCAAACAAAAAATACTTTACGTATAAACTTCATTATGAAAGAAAATTTTTACAAGGTTTTTAAATTTGATGTTACTTGTGTATACTGTTATTACATTCAGCGTTTTTACATATCAGCATTATCCTCTAATTAGGACAAGGGGAAGTCAAGGTTCAAATAATATAACATTTTGAAATATCTAAGCAATGACGATGGATCAGGAAATGTCCTCTGAAAAATATACAACGTCAGTAAGGGGTTTCTGAATTCACACCAGTTACAAAGATGGTTGATACCTCAAGTTTCATTTTTTCACACAGTGTTTTCAGGAATGTACAATACTTACAGGTACTTACGTTATTCACAACAAAATCATTTATCGTCATTTTTCATGTGGTAGTGGCTCCAAGTCACTGTGTTTACCGTATCAAGATGTAGCAGTCGTTTATCCTTTTGTGCATATAAAGCAAGTATTTGTTGCCTAATAGTAGAAACAGCATGTTGCTTACTCTGAACTACATGTTGCCCTTAAGAATCCAGTACTAGCACGCAGTCATCAATGGTTAACCAATTAACAGAAGTTTTTTCATGCATTCTGCTCTGCGCTTAACGCACACAACCTCGGTCTCGAGAGAATACATTTTTGTTAGTAGATTGACAAATTCTCTAAACGGCTCAATATTCAGTTCGTCTTTTATCAAACCAACCTCTTTTTTATTTACCAGCAGAATATTTTATTTGTTGCGTGCAGCGAAACCCAAAGTATCGAACTTTGTTTGCATATCACTCTTGTCATCCTCCTATATATTTGGAGATTTAACGTGATAAATTAAGCTGTCATTGTTAGTGTAGGACAGCTTTACGGGATTTGGTAGAAACTTCTTTAACATGAAATTTGGTAACAATCATTTTTGAATTACGCAAAATGGCGATTTCCTGCTGCCATAGGTTTATCAGAGACTACATTAAGTCTGATCAGTTCAATGGCGAGCTGTCTTCCCAGGATGTTAGTGTTCTTATGCCCATCACCTTTCACACATTTCGCACAGTTTTTCCAAACCCACAATTTCTCATTAGCTGCAAAAAGTTCTTCTTGAACTCAGTGCTTTAACACATTTATTTTCCGTGGAGGTATGTGCCGTCTATGCAACTAAATGAAGGCAGTTTGTTTGTTGCCATACGCGTTTCGCTTCATTTATTTGGGAAGCATCATCAGTGGCCTGAAATACATGTTTCTTTTTATATATACAATAAGCGTATTATCTGCTAGATATAATCTGTTGATATACTACATTTTGTCGGGTTTTTTAGGTTAGAAGCAACTTTTGTAGCACAAGTTCCATAAAATTATGTATATACATCATTTTATGGAACTTGTGCTACAAAAGTGCTAATGATGTAGATACATCATTTTATGGAACTTGTGCTACAAAAGTTGCTTCTAACCTAAAAAAACCCGACAAAATGTAGTATATCAACAGATTATATCTAGCAGATAATACGCTTATTGTATATATAAAAAGAAACATGTATTTCAGGCCACTGATGATGCTTCCCAAATAAATGAAGCGAAACGCGTATGGCAACTAACAAACTGCCTTCATTTAGTTGCATAGACGGCACATACCTCCACGAATTTAAAGCAACTAAAGGACAAGACGGAAAACAGTTAAAAATGACGACATTTATTTTCGTTCCTTAATTTCAATGTATAGCTTCATCGAGGGAATGTGCCTAAATGATAAAACAAAATTATGTTGTGAATACCTTTCCACACACCTATAATGAATAACATAGTTTTTCTTATCATTTCAGAACAAAATTCAGTCATCAGGTGCACAGATATTTTTATTTCGCTTCACCGGTTTCAACAAATTAATTTGTCATGCTTAGATGCTTAGTATTATCTTAGCATACATCAGGTTCTTCTTCACATAAGCGTAATGCCATGACATGTCCAAAACTGTATGTATTGTATGTGATTATTGTAAATACAGACTGGTTTTCTTATCACACAACGTCGTGAAATGATTTTTTTCTATCAGATGGTGACACGATTTTTTCCGGACGCAAGGACAAACCCAAATGTCAATCGCGAATGCTCTCAGGATATCTGAGTTCTACTTCTAAAATCTACCCATGTTGGAATCGTTTGGCACGTTTTCATCCACAAAAGTTTCGACATTCTCTGTAGCACGCCATTCAAAATTTGGCACCAGGAGGTACTGCAATACCATCCAACTGTATAGGCTATTCATATAGGTAAGAAACAAGGTTTACTATACTTTCGACTACTTTTCAAGGTCTGCCAACTTCTCACTTTCCCCAACCAAAACACTGGTGAAAATAAGATTCTTTTAGGAGTTTTGGCACAGTAATGAGTAAGAAAACATATGTTGTTGTTGTGGTCTTCAGTCCTGAAACTGGTTTGATGCAGCTCTCCATGCTACTCTATCCTGTGCAAGCTTCTTCATCTCCTAGTACCTACTGCAACCTACATCCTTCTGAATCTGCTTAGTGTAGTCATCTCTTGGTCTCCCTCTACGATTTTTACCCTCCATACTGCCCTCCAATACTAAATTGGTGATCCCTCGATGCCTCAGAACATGTCCTACCAACCGATCCCTTCTTCTGGTCAAGTAGTGCCACAAACTTCTCCCCAATCCGATTCAATACTTCCTCATTAGTTATGTGATCTACCCATCTAATCTTCAGCATTCTTCTGTAGCACCATATTTCGAAAGCTTCTATTCTCTTCTTGTCCAAACTATTTATCGTCCATGATTCACTTCCATACACGGCTACACTCCATACAAATACTTTCAGAAATGACTTCCTGACACTTAAATCTATACTCGATGTTAACAAACTTCTCTTCTTCAGAAACGCTTTCCTTGCCATTGCCAGTCTACATTTTATATCCTCTCTACTTCGACCATCATCAGTTATTTTGCTCCCCAAATAGCAAAACTCTTTTACTACTTTAACTGTCTCATTTCCTAATCTAATTTCCTCAGCATCACCCGACTTAATGCGACTACATTCCATTATCCTCGTTTTGCTTTTGTTGATGTTCATCTTATATACTCCTCTCAAGACACTGTCCATTCCATTCAACTGCTCTTCCAAGTCCTTTGCTGTCTCTGACGGAATTACGATGTCATCAGCGAACCTCAAAGTTTTTATTTCTTCTCCATGGACTTTAATACCTACTCCGAATTTTTCTTTTGTTTCCTTTACTGCTTGCTTAATATACAGAATGAATAACATCGGGGATAGACTACAGCCCTGTCTCACTCCCTTCCCAACCACTGCTTCCCTTTCATGTCCCTCGACTCTTATAACTCTTATAAGTGCCATCTGGTTCTTGTACAAAATCTGCATTGACATTTTCATATACATTTACACACAGAAACCACTCTTTCTTCATTTATGTTTGGCATAAGTCTAAATAAGTCTAGCTTTATTTTTAACTTGCAATTTAAATGTGTACCTGAATCGTCTAATTCTTTCTCCAACCAGCCAAGAGCAAAGAAGGGTTCTCGAACTCTAATACATGCGGAGAAGGTAACAGATACAAAGCAGGTATGTTCTCAGATTCTAATACAAAATTAGCATACATCTTTCGGGATCAGTCTTTGGTTTGTTAATGGACGAAAGTGTGTGGATTCAAGATTTTAGAGGAAGACCAAGGGATCAATACCGTAAGCAGGTTCAAATGGATGTAAGTTGCAGTAGTTACACGGAGATGAAGAGCCTTGCACAAAATAGAGTAGCGTGAAGAGCTGTATCAAACCAGTCTTCGGACTGAAGTCCACAACAATATGTAACTTGATAAAACGATTACTCTTCCTCTTGCACTATTCATCTACTGCTTCTACCTAATACTACAGACGATAAAAAGTTTGTGCAACGTTATATTGACAACTATCACGTTTGGCAAATTAAAGATCATTCAAACGCAGTGTTAAAGGTCCATTAAATTTATATTTCTGAGCCCAAAAATACTTATAAATTGTAGGAGTGGCTACAGACGTATTCTTCTACTTTCTTGTAGAATGATTGTGAATTTTCAGTTTCTGTGTAGCTTCCACAGGCAGCCGATTAAATTTCCTGAATGAGTCTGCATCATCGTGGATGTTTTGTGAATAAATCTGTCTAGAACGCTTAATGTATTTCGTTTTAGTGACGTTTCAGCAAATGATGTCATCAAATCAAAACTTACAGCTTATAAAACAACGATCAGTGTCAGTGTCAATAAAATCTATGCCTCAGTGGGACGGCTACTGTCAACTGGCTAAAAAAATTTACAAAGATACAAGTTCTAGGAGAGTGGTGAACTTAGCGTTTCCGCCTCACGGTAGAGATTGTATCTTCGAAATTTTTGGAGCCCAGCTGACAGTAGCCGCCCCACTGAGGCATAGGTTTTATTGATAATGACACTGACCATTGTTTTACATGTTCTCTATTTTGATCTGATGATGACAGTGTGACGTATGTGAAACAACGTCACAAGTGTACGTATTATGTGATGTAGGTCGCTTTATTCACTTTCTGTCTGTCCATCTCCTCATGTCCCCACATTACTGCCCCCACCTCAATAGAAGGTTGTTGGTTCTTACCCTCACAGTATTTACTTTCAGATAACAAGTAACATGCTGCGTGAAAAACATTCAGTAGCCAAGATCGCATAAATGCAAAACCAAGGTATGGTACATACAGTAAAAATACTGTGTCTTTTAAGAATTAACCATCATCTTTGAGCGCTAAGTATACAGACGTGGTCATGTGTTCATTAACAGTAAAAGTTTTATTGTTAAGAAACCACTGTATGAAATGCTATATTTTTTCGACCACAATGACAACATGGCATGAGGCTCTAACTCACAATGAACACGTTTAATAAAAAAATTATTTGAAGATCAGAAGCTAACGGTTTTATGTGCCCAGTCCGGTTTCCAAAATTAAAGATGAACTTATACCATCTTCACTATTGAAAGCTTGTTATCAGGTAACACAAATCGCTTCTTCTAATTTCTCAATATGAGAAAAATCGATCTGTGTTATGTGTGAACCAAGTATGGTTGAAATCACTCTGTTGGCTTAGGAGAAGATGTGGAGCTTACTTACAAACATGTTTGTAATATATGTGGATACCAGTATAGACCAGACGTATTAAGACTGAAGAGGACCCTTCTAAATTTTCAGTTTTCACTAGTATACAACTTTCTTGCTGTACGCTTCAGGACCATAAAATCTTTCTTGACTAACGCTGCTCGTAAGTAGCCTAGGTCGCATACATTAGCAGTCCTACAGCATTAAAATACTTCACATAATGAGCGTCCATGAAGCTGAAGACCTTACGCTTCACATCAAGTTTATGCAAGAAGTATAGTGGGAGAAATAACGGGTGTATTTGGATAGAAACATTGGCCTCATTGACCCTGATGGATTTCTGCGGAGAGACAATAATAGTAACAGCACTTATGATCAGTTTGTGGAACTATATCGAGTAGTGGAAAAGGAACGAGGCGCTCAATACATTACCAGACGGCAGACCGCCGCAGCCTGTGACAAACTGTCAACGCCGGCGCATTTAAAGTGGTCCGCGGGGAAACACGAGGAAACACCTGTTGAGGCGAGATCGACTCCCAATGTTTTCGACGCGGCCGGTAGTGTGTGTGTGTGTGTGTGTGTGTGTGTGTGTGTGTGTGTGTGGCCGTGTGAGGCAATTACGAGCGGGTGCGCCGCCGATACATCAGCAGCGAGCCAATCAGTAGCGCTGCCGGCAGCCAATGGCAGCGCCACGTCTGCCCTACGTCACTGTCTCGCCGGCCTCTAATTAGCGCACGAGAATGGTGGTAGCCGCCACCGCTAGGTACCCCTCTCTAGTAGGGAGGGGAGTGGGGGAGGGGGGGGGGGAGACCGGGGAATCCCATGATTTATCTGCCTGCTGGCCGCTGCTTGCTCGCGCTCCTAATCACTTTATCGCTTTCCTTCATTTGGGGAGAGCAATTTGTTCCCAAAACAAACACGGCATAACTCAAGAAACGTACGGCGAGCGGGTCGCGAGTTCATCGTGGCAGCAATTAAGCCCTGAAATATGTCGTCCGCTACAAACATTCGTGTCGCTGAAAACGGCTGGTTTCCTGCCTTTAATGGCGGCGGGACAGCCGTGTCGATAACATATGCGCCTCACTCGTCAGTTGTTGTTATTACACTAGAGTGGAAGCGTTTCCTGCAGAAGTGGGCTACAATAACACTGTCGAACTAAGTGTATATGATAATTCTGTATGCCCACACTGAGTAAAAAAGAAGTCCTGTTAAAGTGGAATGAGCACAACGTACTAGAATAGGGACGTCATCAGCATGTTGTGACCTGTAATCAGTGTGAGGCAGCAGCTGCCATGTGGTTACATTATAATCCTATCCAGTCTTAGTGCTCAGACATAGGTCCGGGAGAGCGGTGTGTCTACCACATGCCTCTCCATATCTCCATATCCATATCCCACGCCTGTGGGATGATTCGGAGGCCGGTCGGTAACTTTGGGTCTTCATGAACTGTTCGGGCGTAGTTTAGTTTTAGTGCTCAGCTGTAATTTCATTTGTGTGGTATCAAGTGCACCAAATAAGACCTATAATCAGCCTGTGTTCTTAATTATACTGTGGGGACAGAATGCAACCCCCTCGAGGACTCTGTTCAGTGGCATCAGGAAATGATACGTGAATACTGAGCGGCTGTAGTGCTAGTGATTCATTTGTCACGGTCATCGGCGATCAGATAGCGCACAAGAGGCCTTTCTGTGCGCCCTCTGGTTTCACTCTGCAGGCAGTAACAGTGCTAAATTTAGAGATGAACAGCTTTTGCAGCATTTATTCAGGGGTACATAAATGCCCCAGCAAGGAGTATGATTTCCTGTTGAACAATCCTAGCCTCCTGAAATTGGTAGCATTGTGGGTCCAACGGAAATACTGATGGACCTATCAACGGACTGCTGCACATGTTGATCACAAGTTATCTGCAGTGTGTTGCAACTTTCAACAGTGGTCTATGAAACATTCCCACGGCCATGACTCATGTTCTGGACTTCTGCACGGTAAGATGCACGTCAAGACTGATGCATTTCAAGAGCACTGATGACTGGCACATCATCTGGGGAAGAAATACAGCTACAGTTACTGTGTCACCAGGGACCCGCATATCAGATCCTGGACGTTCACGTAGTACAGGCACACATCAAGGTTGACGCATTGTACGAGCAGTGGTGATCGACTGAACATCATCATAGGGCGAAATCTGGGCATATATTGCAGTTGCTGAGTTACCAGGGACCACTGGGAACCGTCTGCTTGCTTCTGGCCAGGGTTCCACGGACATCACAACACCTCCAGGCATGGATACTCTGTGTCGTGAAAAAATCGACTGGGGAGTGGAATGGTAATCTGTTATCTTGAGGGATGAGAGCAAGTTCTGTCTACATGCGATGGATGGTCGTACAAACATATGGTGTAGACCTGTTGAGCTGAACACTCCAGAGTACCAATCCCATCCCAGGACTGAGGGGCATCAGTAACAACTCGCTGTCACATTTAGTGTCACATAGCAGATGTTTTTGTCCCCACGCAACCGAAAATTCTTCGACAAGAATGTGATGGGTTTCCTCAGCAGGACTAAGCACGTCCAGTCACACCTGGTGCGACAGAGGGTGCTCTTCTTGGTGTGCTGCATCTGCTCTGGCCAACAGGATAACCAGATCTGTCGCCCGTCAGACACCTATGGAACATGGTGAAGGTTGAACTGAATCATCGTCCACAGCCTGCACGAACCACTGCCCAACTGCAACAAAAAGGGGACAATACATCGGAGGATACCTTTCGCCACCATTATGATCGTTTGCATGCGAGAATACACGTCTGTGTCGCACTGTGTGCTGATGAGATTTTTCGCCACCCTTTATTGCCACACGTGTGTTTAATTTAGTCTGAATTTGTTATCGTACACTCCCACAATTTTGAACTACCAGTGACACCACTTATCAGTAAAATAACGTTGCCATTGAGGACAGTGCACTTTGCTTCCGGTGGTGTTCACTATATTCGTATACACTGTATTGTATTGTATGTATTGTATTTTAACTGGGGGCCTAGAAACGACGAAGAGGCTCCACCCCAGCCGCAGCCGCAGTGGTCCACAACCCCAGCTTGAACGTGGTTGGGAAGGTAACAAATCTGAAAACGAAAATGAAAGGCCCAATCTAGATACAGAAGGGGTCAGTGAAGTGAAATAGAAAGAAGACAAGGATTTCTAGTCAAATGAGTATAGGGTAAGATCAACAGCAGCAGAAAATGGTGTAACGGAAGTAGGATTCATTATGAATAAGAAGGTAGGGCAGAGAGTCTGTTACTGTCAAAAGTTCTGTGATAGGATTTGGTCTCCCCTTTATAACTGAATACGACACTGGTCTCTGACAGTGTTCTAGCAATAGTGGACACTGGAAGATGTTCAAGAAGATCCCAGCAGAGTGATCGAAACGTCGATTATTTTAGAGGGAATATGGCGATGCCTAACACCCCAGAAGATTTTAACTTTAGTGGCAACGGCCACGAAAGCCTGCAGACTCACATAATATGAAATCTTTCTTACTTATTAGTCCTGTTAGCCCTTCATTTCCAGTCTGGTAGTCGGAATCTATGGATAATTGCAACAATGCTTATCATTTCGCACACACAATTAACCACATAAACAAACAGTGATTGGCATTCACCCGTTCGAGTGTACTCTGCTCAGCTCGTATACCCCCCCTTGTTGTCTCCGGAAAAGTTTTTTTATTTCTCGATGTGACGGGGATTCCCCTGGCAGAGGCATCACGCACACTATGCATGAATTCGAAAATCAACTTATGATTCGTTCATAAATCAACTTAGAATATGTTCAAAAACGTTCAAATACCAACATGGACGCGTTTCAAAATCATATGAATAATCGATAGATGAACATACGTTAGTTGCTAGGCACTTTGTGAAACAAGGTTGGTTTCTTCAATCATATCAGTTTGGCGCCCCTTGAAATTTCCGCCCGAGGCAGACATCCCGATTTGCCGTCCTCCACAAATCTGGGCCTGATCTCTTCACTAGATAGCGTTGCGCTCTGTTGCTAAGAGTAGCTAAGGTTTCTGTCACGAAATGTCTCACACAAATAAGTTACCGTGCTCCACTTTCGTAACAATGTCATTACTTTACGCATCTTTATGTGCACCATTTTGATGCTCACGAATCACCTGGACACTTCGTATAAAAGTGTTTCATTCTCAATGTACTTGATGCATGTCTGGCTGATACACACATTAATATGACAACCGCCTGTGTTCGACATCAATGTGCAATAATCATTTACTGTCACGAAATCTGAGAGGTTTAACTGACGTTCAAATGTTGATAATCGCTTTCTTTTTAGCTGAGGGTGAAATGTTTTCCGAAAAGGCTAAGTGTCTACTCTGTTAGTATCCCAACATAGTTTAGTATAACGTGCATGACAAAATTGTATTATCGAAAACGAGCTGTGAGGCAAGTGTGGTGCACCAACAAGCAGTAGGTGAC
This sequence comes from Schistocerca gregaria, assembly GCF_023897955.1. Taxonomy (NCBI): domain Eukaryota; kingdom Metazoa; phylum Arthropoda; class Insecta; order Orthoptera; family Acrididae; genus Schistocerca; species Schistocerca gregaria. The sequence goes on along the minus strand of NC_064921.1, from coordinate 795,081,775 downwards.
GGGGCTGAAAGACTGTTGCTGAGATGTGTACGGGCGAATAGTCGTGCAACAGTTGAGCAACTGACAGCCTAGATGAATCAGGAGGCTACGAAAGTGTCTCCGCAACGACTGTTCAGTGAACGTTGCTGCATATAAACCTTCTCAGCAGGCACCTGGTTCTTGCCCCGAAGCTGACTGCTGTTCACTGGTAATGAAAGATGGAATTTACATGTGGGACTTAAAGAGTCATGCAAGGATTTAAATCAGTTGCATGCATGGAATTACAACAGTTGTACAAAGAAGAATATAATTGAACAATAAGCTTTGGTGACATATTCCAGAGACGTTCAGCCACATCTTTGGAACATGTCAAAAAATCTTATGGTTCAATCATGTTCTTCTATGTACAAATGTTGTAATTTTTCTATAGTTCATTAGTTAATGCGTCACATATGTTATCTTAGTTAAACAGCTTACATCACGTTTACACTTACGTAACCTCGCTTGTTTTATTTCTATTCTAACATTAACATTTTCATCTCTTGAAACAGAGATACTCTGTACGTATACCAGTTTCAAATCTTTGATCCTACAAAATTTCGCTGTACCACATACTTATCCTTGTACCTGATGATGGCTTAACAGCCGAAAACCGGTTCGTGCAGCAAATAAAAAATATAGTGTAGAATATTACACCAGTGTTGTGTGTGTTTCATTAATTGAAAGTAATGATTTTAAAGGCCCAAGTAGCAAACAGCACTCTTTCGCGAAATTGGTAAATTTTCTAGTATAGTTAAAACGTTTCAAATCTTACAAGAGAGTAATCGGCTGATTAAACTTTCTTTGCATCACTTCTGAGTAAGCTTCGTTCTGCGAGCGTTTTTTCATTCGGGCGGCTTTCGTAGGGCGGTAATTCACAACTGGTTTTTGCTTGGCGGAGTTGGTCGTTTTGGGCGTCATAGCGATCCAGCCCACAAAGAGAGAACCTGTTTAGCTATTATTACTGCGCTTATTTATCGCTGACTTTGGAACGAATTAGGACCATTAAAGGCGAAGCAGTGAGCAAGGTCAGCGGAATGCACGGCCTCTGCATCATTTCAAACGGAGCACATCCACGGCTTCGGGTCGCAACAGCCTCTTTCTTCAACTCGCAAGCATTCTTGTCCTTGCAAAACCTGCCGTCACTGATCTGTTATTAAAATGTGTGTTTTCTAAAATTCGTTACATATCACAATTCTCTGAAGCAAATCAAATATTCTAGTTCTTCCTAAATTAGATAAATAAAATATTTTGATCTTGTCGTAGTTGTTGACAAATACGCTGTAATTTGTGAAAACGAAAAGCGAGCAGATATAATGGAGCCAGGAGAATTAAATACTTTATGCAAATTAACTGTGACACAAAATGAGCTTCTCGTGCCGACCAGTGTGGCCGAGCGGTTCTAGGCGCTTCAATCTGGAACCGCGCGACCGCTACGGTGGCAGGTTCGAATCCTGCCTCGTGCATGGATGTGTTTGATGTCCTTAGGTTAGTTAGGTGTAAGTAGTTCTAAGTTCTAGGGGACTGATGACCTCATATGTTGTCGCATAGTGCTCAGAACCATTTTGAGCTTCTCGTAAATTTCGGCAGTGTCCAATAATCTCAACCGGGGGAAGACAAATGAAGCTCTCAAAAGAATAAGTCACCTGCTTCATTAAAATATACAAAGGTGGCAGAAATTTGCGCACTCGCACATCATCGTGCACTGACGAGAAAAAACTCGCAACGCCAAGGAGTTGTGCGACATAAACGAAAGTTGGTAGGCATCTTTCTACATATGAAAAGTAATGTCTATTCAGATTTCACGACAGGCGCGTAAGACTGAAGAGGCAAATCAGGTTTGCTTTGAATACACGCCGTAACGGTCGTGAGCGTTAGTAACCTTTCAGATTGGACGTCGTGGATTGATGTTAGTCAAGAATAAGGCTACCAAGACGCCATTATCAACGGCTCTCTGAGTTTGAACGAGGTCATGTAATACGACTACGAGAAGTTGTATGTTCCTTCTGAGATACTGCAGAAAGACTTTGTAACCTCCCCCTTACTAATCGGCCTATCTTGCTTGCAATATAAAATATTACCGTGGATCGCGTGTATCCCTAATGAGATTTTTCTAATAGGATAAGGCTATCTTTCGCGAAGAAGTAATATCGATAAGTAGGGGGAAAGTGTACAACCGATCTTTCTGATAGAAAAGTCTACTAAAAATAAAAAAAGTAAATAAACCGAACAGGGCTACAATTTGGAAAAATTAAAGTTATTTTGTGCATTCACTTACGAACCACACTGTACAGAAAAGGGGTTCCACTGATCATGAATCCAAAAGTTACACTAATGAACGTAAAGGAAATAATTACGGTCACGAGCCCACTGGAACGATTTACATCCAAAATCCTGTACAACATGATGGGAAAGAAAAACATTTATTATTAAACACTGACGTGGCAACTGAAGGTTGTCACGATTTTTGACACTAATTTTAAGTGAGTTGTTGTTGTTGTGGTCTTCAGTCCTGAGACTGGTTTGATGCAGCTCTCCATGCTACTCTATCTTGTGCAAGCTTCTTCATCTCCCAGTACCTAACGCAACCTACATCCTTCTGAATCAGCTTAGTGTAGTCATCTCTTGGTCTCCCTCTACGATTTTTAACCTCAACGCTGCACTCCAATACTAAATTGGTGATCCCTTGATGCCTCAGAATATGTTCTACCAACCGATCCCTTCTTCTGGTCAAGTTGTGCCAAACACTTCTCTTCTCCCCAATCCTATTCAATACCTCCTCATTAGTTATGTGATCTACCCATCTAATCGTCAGCATTCTTCTGTAGCACCACATTTCGAAAGCTTCTATTCTCTTCTTGTCCAAACTATTTATCATCCATGTTTCACTTCCATACATGTTTACACTCCATACAAATACTTTCAGAAACTACTTCCTGACACTTAAATCTATACTCGATGTTAACAGATTTCTCTTCTTCAGAAACACTTTCCTTGCCATTGCCAGTCTACATTTTATATCCTCCATCATCAGTTACTACGAGATGTCAGTATCTTCTGTAAAATTTTCCGGAGATAAAATAGTCCCCCAATCGGATCTCCGGGTGGGGACTGCAAAAGATATAGACAACGTGAAGGAAATGAATCCCAATTTTAACATAGCCACTTGGAATGTGAGAACACTGCTTCAGTGTAGCAAGCTAGAAAATGTAAAACTTGAAATGGAGCGACTGGAAATCGATATCCTGGGCATATCGGAGATGAGATGGCCCCAACCAGGTGATTTCTGGTCTGGAGAATACAGAGTCATTCACACCGGAACTGACCAAGATAGACCGGGAATGGGAGGAGTTGGAATAATTTTGAGGAAAAACTATGGCTCACGTGTCAAGGGATATGTGCAATATAGCTCTCGAATAATACTAGTCAAACTTGAAACTAAACCAAAGGACACTGTGATAATACAAATATACATGCCAACATCCAAAGAAGAAGATGCAGTCATTGACGAAATATACGAAGAAATAAGTGATGCGATGAGAAATGTTAAGGGAGATGAAAACCTGATTGCCATGGGGGACTGGAACGCGATTGTGGGTGAAGACCCGGAGGAAGGAATTGTTGGCAAATATGGACTTGGAAGAAGAAATGAAAGAGGTGATCGACTGATCGAGTTCTGCTCAAAGCACCAATTAGTTGTTGCAAACACACTTTTCCAACACCACAAACGAAGAAGATATACATGGAAGGCCCCTGGAGACCTGAGGAGACAACAGATTGACTACATTCTAGTGAAAGCACGTTTTAGGAACCAGATAAAAGATTGCAGGAGCTATCCATCTGCAGACATAGGCAGTGATCATAACCTGGTCATGATGAAAAGTTCACTGAGATTCAAACGTTTGAAGAAGAGGCCAGTAAAACTTAAATGGGAACTAGAAAAACTGAAAACTGAGGGACTGGCAAAGCACTATGCTCATGAAACAGACAACCTAATTAAAAATTTTCAACATGGTGGAGTAAATGAAGACTGGAATCAGATTAAATCTGGTATATACAAAGCAGCAGAAAAGATAGTTGGAAGAACTGAACCCAAAAACAAGAGGAAATGGATTACAGCAGATATTATTGAGCTTATAGAAAACAGAAGATTGTACAAAAATGCAACTGAGGAACAAGGAAAAGCTGAATACAGAAGACTAAGGAATTTAGTTAATAGAGAAGCTAGGAAAGCAAAAGAAAATTTTCTTGGAGAAATGTGCAGGAAAGTAGAAGAAAATATGCAAAACGGAAGAACTGATTTAGCCTACAGAACAGCAAATCAATTTTTTTTAACAAACGTAAAACAGTACTCTCAGGCACAATAGAAAATAAAGAGGGGAAAATGCTGTTTGGTGAAGACATGCTGAAGAGATGGAAAGAATACATAGAGGAATTGTATGCTGGAACACCTCTTTCGGAGGAAGTAATAGGAAGAGAAGAGGAAGTAGACGAAGATGACAAGGGAGATGACATTCTGCAAGAAGAATTTGACAGAGCTCTAAAAGAACTACAGGACAACAAAGCAACGGGTATTGATGACATCCCTGCAGAACTAATAAAGAATGCTGGTGACGGCATGAAAATGATGCTGCTTAAACTTATTAGGTCCATCTATAACACAGGAGAGATACCGACAGACTTCCAGAAATGTATCATTGTTCCTATACCAAAGAAGGCAGCAGCTACAAAATGTGAACAGCACCGAACTCTTAGCCTAATATCACATGCATCAAAAATTCTCATAAAAATAGTTCTGAAGAGAATTGAAGAGAAGGTGGAGGATATGCTGAGTGAAGATCAGTTTGGTTTCAGAAGGGGATTGGGAACAAGAGAGGCGATTCTGGCACTAAGACTCATTATCGAAAAGCAATTACAGAAAAATAAACCAACTTATATTGCCTTTATAGACATGGAAAAGGCATTTGATAACGTTATCTGGCAAGAGATGTTCAGAGTGCTGAGGAAAATTGGAATAAAGTACAAAGACATCCGCGTGATACTCAGTTTCTATAAGAATGAGGTGGCAGTGATTAGGAACTGTCACCAGGAACAACAAGCAAATATTAGAAAAGGGGTAAGACAAGGATGTGCTCTCTCTCCTCTTATATTCAATGCTTACATCCAGGAAGCTATAGACCAAGTTCGAGAAACTACTGAGGTGTGGATCAAAATTAATGGGCAGAAGATAGACATGGTACGTTATGCAGTTGATATTGCTATAGTCACGGTGACAGAAGAAGATCTAGAGGAAGTCCTCAGAACAACGGAAAAAATTCTATACAATCAGTATGGAATGAGAATAAACAAGAAAAAGACTAAAGTGATGGTATGCAGTGCAGGAGCAGAATATGAACCTCCGAGAATTAGAATTGGAAGAGAGGAGCTGGAAGTGATACAGGAATTTACTTACCTGGGAAGCAAAATCACAAGGGATGGTAGAAGCCGGAAAGAAATTGCGACCAGAATACAAAAGGCCAAAATTGCATTTAATCGGAGAAGGAACTTACTCACCAGCAACAACATCAGTCTGAAAATAAGGAAACGCATCATCAAAGGTTTCGTTTGGAGTGTGGCCCTATATGGATGTGAAACTTGGATAGTTGGAAGAGCAGAGAGAAGACGGCTAGAGGCCCTGGAGATGTGGTGCTATAGAAGGATGATGAAGATCAGCTGGACAGACAAAGTAACAAATGAAGAGGTGCTTAGAAGAGTACAGGAAACCAGATCTCTGTGGAGGCACATCCAAAGAAGAAGAGACAAACTTGTAGGGCACATCCTACGACACAACAATATCATTGGAACAATAGCAGAAGGAGTTATTGAGGGAAGGAATCGGCGGGGGCGACCAAGGATATCATACATGCAACAGATCATGAATGACGTTGGATGTAACACATATGTGGAAATGAAGAGGAAAGCAGACAGAAGAGAGGAATGGCGCTCTGCTGCAAACCAACCTCAGGGTTGAACACTAAAGAAGAAAGAAGAAGAATCATCAGTTATTTTGCTCCCCAAATAGCAGAATTCCTTTACTACTTTAAGTGTCTCATTTCCTAATCTAATTCCCTCAGCATCACCCGAATTCATTTTACTACATTCCATTATCCTCGTTTTGCTTTTGTTGAGGTTCATCTTATATCCTCCTTTCAAGACACTATCCATTCCGTTCAACTGCTCTTCCAAGTCCTTTGCTGTCTCTGACAGAATTACGATGTCATCGGCGAACCTCAACATTTTTATTTCTTCTCCATGGATTTTAATACCTACTCCGAATTTTTCTTTTGTTTCCTTCACTGCTTGCTCAATATACAGATTGAATAACATCGGGGAGAGACTATAACCCTGTCTCATTCCCCTCCCAACCACTGCTTCCCTTACATGTCCCTCGACTCTTATAACTGCCATCTGGTTTCTGTACATATTGTAAATAGCCTTTCGCTCCCTGTATTTTACCCCTGCTACCTTCAGAATTTGAAAGAGAGTATTCTAATCAACATTGTCAAAAGCTTTCTCTAAGTCTACAAATGCTAGAAACGTAGGTTTGCGCTTCCTTAATCTAGCTTCTAAGGTAAGTCGTAGGGACAGTATTGCCTCACATGTTCCAACATTTCTACGGAATCCAAACTGATCTTCCCCGAGGTCGGCTTCTACCAGTTTTTCCATTCGTCTGTAAAGAATTCGTGTTAGTATTTTTCAGCTACGGATTATTAAACTGATAGTTCGGTAATTTTCACATCTGTCAGCACCTGCTTTCTTTGGGATTGGAATTATTATATTCTTTTTGAAGTCTGAGAGTATTTCGCCTGTCTCATACATCTTGCTCACCAGATGGTAGAGTTTTGTCAGGACTGGCTCTCCCAAGGCCGTCAGTAGTTCCAATGGAATGTTGTCTACTCCCGGGGCCTTGTTCCGACTCAGGTCTTTCAGTGCTCTGTTAAACTCTTCACGCAGTATCGTATCTCCCATTTCATCTTCATCTACATCCTCTTCCATTTCCATAATATTGTCCTCAAGTACATCACCCGTGTATAGACGCTCTATATACTCCTTCCAACTTTCCTCTTTCCCTTCTTTGCTTAGAACTGGGTTTCCATCTGAGCTCTTGATGTTCATATAAGTGGTTCTCTTATCTCCAAAGGTCTCTTTAATTTTCCTGCAGGCAGTATCTACCTTACCCTTAGTGAGATAAGCCTCTACATCCTTACATTTGCCCTCTACCCATCCCTACTTAGCCATTTTGCACATCCTGTCGATCTCATTTTTGAGACGTTTGTAATCTTTTTTGCCTGCTTCATTTACTGCTTTTTTATATTTTCTCCTTTCATCAATTAAATTCAATATTTCTTCTGTTACCCAAGGATTTCTATTAGCCCTCGTCTTTTTACCTACTTGATCCTCTGCTGCCTTCACTACTTCATCCCTCAAAGCTACCCATTCTTCTTCCACCGCATTTCTTTCCCCAATTCCTGTCAATTGCTCCCTTATGCTCTCCCTGAAACTCTGTACAACCTCTGGTTCTTTTAGTTTATCCAGGTCCCACCTCCTTAAATTCCCACCTTTTTGCAGTTTCTTTAGATTGTGGTCAGAGTCCACATCTGCCCCTGGAAATGTCTTACAATTTAAAACCTGGTTCCTAAATCTCTGTCTTACCATTATATCATCTATCTGAAACCTGTCAGTATCTCCAAGCTTCTTCCATGTATACAGACTTCTTTTATGATTCTTGAACCAAGTGTTAGCTTTGATTAAGTTGTGCTCTGTGGAAAATTCTACCAGGCGGCCTCCTCTTTCATTTCTTTGCTCCAGTCCATATTCACCTACTACGTTTCCTTCTGTCCCTTTTCCTACCACCTAATTCCAGTCACCCATGACTATTAAATTTTCGTCACCCTTCACTATCTGAATAATTTCTTTTATTTCATCATACATTTCTTCAATTTCTTCGTCATCTGCAGAGCTAGTTGGCATATAAACTTGCACTACTGTAGTAGGTGTGGGCTTCGTATCTATCTTGGCCACAATAATTCGTTCACTATGCTGTTTGTAGTAGCTTACCCGCATTCCTATTTTCCTATTCATTATTAAACCTACTCCTGCATTACCCCTATTTGATTTTGTGTCTATAACCCTGTAGTCACCTGACCAAAAGTCTTGTTCCTCCTGCCACCGAACTTCACTAATTCCCACTATATCTAACTTTAACCTATCCATTTCCCTTTTTAAATTTTCTAGCCTACCTGCCCGATTAAGGGATCTGACATTCCACGCTCCGATTCGTAGAACGACAGTTTTCTTTCTCCTGATAACGACATCCTCTTGAGTAGTCCCCGCCCGGAGATCCGAATGGGGGACTATTTTACCTCCGGAATATTTTACCCAAGAGGACGCCATCATCATTTAATCATACAGTGAAGCTGCATGCCCTCGGGAAAAATTACGGCCATAGTTTCTCCTTGCTTTCAGCCGTTCGCAGTACCAGCACAGCAAGGCCGTTTTGGTTATTGTTACAAGGCCAGATCAGTCAATCATCCAGACTGTTGCCCCTGTAACTACTGAAAAGGCTGCTGCCTCTCTTCAGGCACCACACGTTTGTCTGGCCTCTCAACAGATACCCCTCCGTTGCGGTTGCACCTGCGGTACGGCTATCTGTATCGCTGAGGCACGCAAGCCTCCCCACCAACAGCAAGATCCATGGTTCATGGGGGGGGGGGGGGGGGTTTAAGTGAGTATGTAATGATAAAGAAAACTGAGAAGTCACTTTTACGTTAAGTTTGTCATTAAATTTTGAAAAAGGCAATCGAGTAATGATTAGAAAATATCCACTTAAACTGTATGTTAGTATTGAACTTCGTTACGTGAACAATGACTTGCAGAGACTTCAGCATAACGTCATCAAAGAAATTTAGCGAAAGGCAAGCACTTTTTACCTTGCAGTCACTGAATTTTTTACTGACTTGAACGAAATTAAATACTAGAATACGTACCAAACTAAACAGCCATGTGCTACAAGCTATATGCAAAATAAATAAAACTTCCGCACTCTTAATTTGTGAATTTTCTTTAGATTTGGATTTTTCCAGTGATAGATTCTCGAACTTCGGTTAGCATATCAGTAAAAAAGCGAACAAGAACCCTGCTAGGAAACAATTTTTGGAGGCAATGAGGACACAATCGCCCTGAATTTAACTGATTAGTATTTAAATAAAGTTCATTAATCAAATCACATTCAGTTGTGCTGCTGGGTTAGCCGTTAATGCTTTTTACCAATGAACAGTCGTACTTCAGTGCTGTGTGTGCGACGAAACTCGGAGCCGACGACGAATCTGTGTTGCTGGAACTGCTGCTGTTGTTGAAGACGGTAGCATCTTGTGGGGCCACGGCTAATTACAGGAACGGGCAATCGTAATTAATACAGTCTCTTCTGCCCGTCCACTGTCCTTCCTCCTGCTACGAGTCATCTGGCCTGCTCGCGTACCTGATGCTGCCGAAATGGTACTCTCTATTGCGAGAGCGTTACCACCACACTTCCGCACACTACAAGCGCTGGAACCCATCTCCCGCTCTCTCCGCGCACTCTGCGCAACAAGCCCCTAGCCAAAGATTTTACAACGTGCAAGCACTGCTATTATCGTTGCTAGTCGATGCAAATAACAATTCCTTTGGCTTTTTCCCAGAGCTTGTGTTTCACAGTAAAACACAGATAAATAAAATGAAACGTCAACAGACTTGTACCTAAATGTAAACATACAGTGAAGCAATGTCCTTACTTAATAAAAAAAGCATTTAAATTACGAATATTTACATACAATTCAAAAAAAATTATATATCGGTAGCAGGTGCCATGTATCCTGCATTTTCGGTGTTACAACTTGGCAAGAATGTAGCCAGGGTACATGACTGCTGGCAGTGGTGGTCAGGAGGCTGTACGGTCGCAACAAGACCTGGCTCCGGACGGCCACGTGGCGCTACCGAGAGGGAAGGCTACGGTGTTCGGCGCGTGGCTCTGGCGCATCGTACTGCATCTGCAGCAGCAAGTCGAGCAGCAGTTGGCACCACAGTGACAAACGAACTGTTACAAAACGAAAACTTTGATAGCTCCGAGCTAGACGCCCTGTAGCGTCCATTTCTCCGATCCAAAACCTCCACCATTTGCTACCTCATCGGTGTCAAGCGAGAGCTAATGGGAGGGCAGGGAGAAGGTCTGTTGTGTTTTCTGATGAAAGCTGGACCTCCCGCGATGCCAGTGATTTTCCGTGTGTTGGTTAGAAGGAGGCCGTTTGAGGGCCTCCAACCAACCTGTCTGCGTGCTAGACACACTGGACCTACACCAGTAGTTAGGGTCTAGGGTGCGGTTTTATATGACAGCAGGAGAACTCTCATGGTTATATCAAGCACCTGGCTCCAAATTTGTAGGTTAGTCTGGTGATTCGACCTGTTGTGCTTCCATTCATTAACGGCGTTCCAGGGAATTTTTCTAAGTGGATAACGCTCGTCCACATACCGCTGCTGTAACCCAACAAGCTTTATAGAGTGTCGACATTTTGCCTTGGCCTGCTCGACCACCAGATGTGTCTCCAGCCGAGCACATATGGATCATCATCGGTCGACAACTCCAGAGTCATCCACAAACATCATTAACAGTCCTTGTATTGACCGACCATGTGCAACAACCATGGAACTCCAAACCACAAACTAACGTCCGGCACCGGGACGACATATTGAACGTACGTTTGCATGCTTGCATTCAACGTTCAGGCGGCAACACCGCTTATTAACGTGCCAGAATTTCACTTTTGCAATGGTTTATCTTGATCCTACTTCATCTTTGATCTTGCAATGTTAATCACTTACGGTACTTAATTATTTTTGAATGATGCAATTTTCTTCCATCAGTCTCTAATATAAAGTGTCTGTAATAACATATCGTCTTGCTCTTAAGTTAGGTAGACAATAAACGCCAAAGAATGGTAATTGGGCAACACTGTTTGTAACACGCCCAGGAGTACAAATGGGTGGGGTACTTTTAAACTGGTTATCGCTTCTGCTTTTCTAGACCGTGCGTCCTGTCCATACCACGTACCTGATAATCCCGCGGCGGTCGTACTGTTCTGCTCCACACTGCTGCTGGCTTGCCTGGAATTATCAATCGAAATATGCAAGCGAGTTGGGGGAGCCACTCAACGTCAAAGCACAACACTGTCTTACGTTTGGTATGAACAACTATATTCCGAGACGATAAAAGAAAAAAACGCGGGTTGCACTGTTTACATTCTAATTCGTAAATGTTTATCCCAATTAACAATCTTGATGATTATCTGTCCACAATATCACTCAGACGAGCGTACGAGTAACCGACACGACGCGGGTGATTGTTGATGATGCGGAAGCCGAATGATCGAACGAAAGTTCTTACGCTCGTCACACATATACAGGGTGTTACAAAAAGGTACGGCCAAACTTTCAGGAAACATTCCTCACACACAAATGAAGAAAAGATGTTATGTGGACATGTGTCCGGAAACGCTTAATTTCCATGTTAGATATCATTTCAGTTTCGTCAGTATGTACTGTACTTCCTCGATTCACCGGCATGATTTCATACGGGATACTGTACCTGTGCTCCTAGAACATGTGCCTTTACAAGTACGACACAACATGTGGTTCATGCACCATGCAGCTCCTACACATTTCAGTCGAAGTGTTCGTACGCTTCTCAACAACAGATTCGGTGACCGATGGACTGGTAGAGGCGGACCAATTCCATTGCCTCCACGCTCTCCTGACCTCAACCCTGTTGACTTTCATTAGTGGGGGCATTTGAAAGCTCTTGACTATGCAGTCCCGGTACCAAATGTAGAGACTCTTCGTGCTCGTATTGTGGACGGCTGTGATACAATACGCCATTCTTCAGGGCTGCATCAGCGCATCAGGGATTCCATGCGACGGAGGATGGATGCATGTATCCTCGCTAACGGAGGACATTTTGAACATTTCCTGTAACAAAGTCTATGAAGTCACGTTGTTAAGTTCTGTTGCTGTGTGTTTCCATTCCATGAGTAATGTGATTTGAAGAGAAGTAATAAATCGAGCTCTAACATGGAAAGTAAGCGTTTCCGGACACGTGTCCACATAACATATTTTCTTTCTTTGTGTGTTAGGAATGTTTCCTGAAAGTTTGGCCGTACCTTTTTGTAATACCCTGTAGATATCTGATAATAGTCCCCCTTGACACTAGTATTGATATAACACTGTTCGTAAAGTTAATTTTTCAGTTCCAGTTCTCACTTGTACGAGCGTCAGCGTAACCGTCGCTGCGCGGCTGATTGTTGATAATGCGGAAACGCGATGATCGAACGCACGTCCTCACGCTCGCTACAAGACACTGGCACTTAACTGCTCTCTTTTGTGGTAAATGGTATTACTGATTCACATCAGTTCATTCTGGGAGACCGAACACGGCGCGGATGATTGATACAGTACGGTACGACACGCAACGAGAGGATACACAAGTACGTCATCAGCAGCACTGCTCATTTTGAAATTGCTTCTGACGAGATTTCCTCTGCATCATTTACTTATTTTATCACTTTACTGCAATAGCACTTGTAGCAACACTTCAGCTTACATACTAACAATGCCTCTCACATGCAGAGCTACACACTACACAACATAACAGTTCCGTGTCCCGCGCTCGGCTCGACAGACGCGGCTGCCCGCAAAGATACTCCACAACGAAGCCAGTTGTATGACACTATGCTCACATGTTCTCATATAAACGACTAGTATAGTCATTTGATACAACATCTCTGTTCAGTCAGAGCGATGAGTAGAGTACTGGATTAGAATACTGCAGCTAGAATATCCGATTTCAGTATGTTAACCCTAGTTGGAAACTCACCGACAAATGTAGAAGTAACTTCGCCTGTGCCCGAAGTAATGCTGCGCATTACTGTTTTTGCAGGGATTTATAATAATAACCTCAGAATTTTCGCAGATGATGTACTTATCTACAACGAAATACTTTCTCAAAAAAGCCGGACAAGTATTCAGCCAGATCTCCATAAGATCCAAAACAAGTGCAGAGATTTGCAAGTTAGTTTGATCTTCAGAAATGTAAAATTGTGCAATTTACAAAACAAACAAAAAACGTTGTCGTCTACTCATTATTACTACAGTAACATTGAGTGACATTGGAACCAGTCAACTCATACAAATACCGGGTGTAACAATTTGCAGGGACATGAAATGAAACGAGCGCATAGTCTCAGTCATAAATAAAATCAGTTGGCCGACTGCAATTCGTAGGTGGAACACTATGAAAATACAGTCGTCCTACAAAGGATACTGCCACAAAACTCTCTTGGGACGCATCCTAGAATACTGCACAAATATGACTCGTACCAAATAGAACTAACAGGGGATACTGAACGTTTACAGAGAAGGGCAGCATGAATAGTTAAGGTTCCTTTGACCCGCCGGAGAGTGACACAGACATGGTGAATGAACTGAACTGGCAGACTGTTGAATACAAACGTAAACTATCCAGAGAAAGCCTGCTTAGAAACTTTGTAGAACCAAGTTTAAGTAACAAATCTTAAAATATACTACAGACCCCTTCGTAATGCTTTCGTAAGGACTGAGAGCAAAAGATTAAACCAACTACAGCACGCACAGAGCCGTTTAAGCAATCATTCCTCCTGCGCTCAGCACGTGAATGGAACACGAGAAAACTTTAATAGCTAGTAGAGTGGTACGAACCATCTGCCACTTGCTTGATTGTGAGTTAAAAGAGTATAGATGTAGGTGTAGATGTTGAAATTTAACGTTCAATGAAGCGAAGTAAATTTTCTACGACAATTCAACGTGTGTATACAGTATTTTCAAACACCCTCTATTTGTTCTTATCTTCTAATGTTAATCCGTGTGGTATGTATGATACCTGGATTCTTAATCGTTATATAGCAACAATAACAGGCCTTGTATCCGTGTCCTTACTTAATACTAACACAAAAATGTCAGTATAATCATTTTAATCATTCAATTTTAAAAACGGATGTTGCCTTCATTATTCATTATGTTTTCTTACCATGCATTCCTCTCCTCCATGATTTCTGGTCCGCTCTCGTCATTATTTCCATTTACGTCATTTACACTCTTTTAAAAAAAATTACTTGGCCCATATTCTTTCTGGTTTGTCCCAGATTCCTTACCTTCCAGAAAAGTATTTATGTATCACCTAACCAGCTATCCCCTAGAAGTAAGCATTACATAGCCACATAATTTAAGCGTATTCCTTCACAACACATCATACTGTACTAAAAATATAAAGTCGTATGACATGATTGGCTCTTAGACTCCGAAGGACAGCTTCTGACTTCAGATTGGCTTAGTGTTTTCTGTCCTCAGTAACTGTAGATACCTCTCTTTTCGCAAAGTGTGAGCGTTGTGTGTAGGCTGGTTGTAACTGTTAAGTGTAGACGACTGTAGTGGGCGGCTTCACGTATGTATTGTGTGGACGGTGAGAGGAGGGAGTGGCTGAAGCCCGGTGTCAGCACGTAGCCTGCTCCCCTCCAGCAGCACCAAGGCGGCCGCCGAGTTTAACTTCCCCACCCGAAGGAGACATCACCAAAGTGAACAGTTTCGCATGACCTCACTTCACATAACACTATAGAGAATTGGAATTAGGTCGAGGACATTGGCACAAAGACTGGCGGTGAGGGATTTTACGCCACCCTTCGTCTTGTCCCCTCTGCCATAACGGCAAACGGAAAATTGTCAACAGTGTGCAGCGTACGAGGGATGTCACCCTCCAAATACTACAAAATTGCGGTGCCTGTCTTGTGAAGAAATACGACGCAATTTTCCTACTGATGTGCATGCTTATGGATGTCTGGGTCTGACCATGAGCTGTGCCCGGATGGCCAAAGTCAATAATGCGACCGTTAGCGTGAAGTGGGCATCGTGGGTGGATTCTCGGTCCGGCACAAGTTTTTACTATCGTCATTCCATTATACAGCTGAAGGTTATTCATACTCGCATTTCGTCATCCAATTACTGACCACGCCCGACGGTGCTTAATTTCGGTTAGGTAATAGGAAACGCTGAGCCCCCGCATTAAGGCTGTTGACATGCTGTTCAGAACAAATGTGCATTGATCAGTCAGTTTGTCGCTAGAGAGACTTGGTACCACATCTGCAAGCACAAGTCACCAAATTCCCGTAAATTGCTGGGAGGGTGGCGATGAGCTCTGACGCCACGTTCGGTAACATCACAGGTGTGTGCGATCGGATTCATATATGGCAACTTGGGGGCCAAGCACATCAACTACAACTCACCACTGTGTTCCTAGAACCACCACACATCCCTGGCCTTATGATATGGCGCATTATCTTGTTGAAAAATGTCACTTTCATCGGAAAACACGATCGTCATCAAGTGGTACACGGGGCCTGCAAGCAGTGTACGGTACTCCTTGGCCGCCATGGTGCCTTGCACGAAATCCACTGACCTATTGATGCCCACGTGAATGTTCCCCAGAACATAACGGAGCCGTCTCCAGTTTGTCTACGTCCTGTAGTATAGGTGTCAAGGAGCTATTCCCCTAGAAGACGACGGAATCGACCCGCCCACCGACATGATGAAGCCATAGTTCGCCGCCTGTCCTTGTTTTGCCATTTTGCTCAGTCTACGACGCCCGACATCTGGCTGCCCAACACCAAGACGGCTGGTCGTGATTTCACCACGTGTTGAAGACACTCACCACAATTGAGCCTACGGGCCGTCACAATCTGTCCTTGGGCGAAGATAGACAGAGCACCTTCCACATTCTATACATGGACATTATCCTCACTGATACTGCATGAACCGTGCGTGTCTCTCACTAGCAGTCATTCCTCGCCAGATGACGCTGCTATCGCCTGGACTGGTTTATGTCGATAGTAGATCGGGAGTCATAATGCCCTGAGTGGTTAGCTAAGTTATTGTATTAGGCTTAAGCGCTATATGAAGTGGTATACGCATGCCTATTCAGAGGTATGTAAACAGGCAGAATTTGGTGTTGCGGTCGGCAACGCCTGTATAAGACAAGCGTCTGGCGAAATTGTTAGATCGGTTACTACTGCTATACAGAAGTTTATCAAGATTTAAGTGAGTCTAAACGTGGTGTTACAGTCGGCGGACAAATAATGGGACACAGCATCTCCGAGGTAGTTATGAAGTGGGGATTTTCCTGTACCACCATTTCACAAGTGCGCCGTGAATATCAGGAATCCGGCAAAACATCAAATCTCAGACATCGCTTAGGTCGGAAAAAGATCCTGCAAGAACGGAACCAACGACTATAGAAGAGAATCGTTCAACGTGACAGAAGTACAACACTTCCGCAAATTGCTGCAGATGTCAATGCTGGGCCATCAACAAGGTTATCGTGTGAACCATTCAACAAAACATCATCGGCATGCGCTTTCAGAGTCGAAGGCCCACTCCTGTACCCTTGATAAATGCACGACACAAAGCCTTACGTCTCTCCTGGGCCCATCAACACCTACATTGGATTATTGGTGACTGGAAACATGTTGCCTTGTCGGACGAGACTTGTTTCAAATTGTATCTAGAGGATGGACCTGGACGGGTACGGAGACACCTTCTTGAATCCATGGACCCTGCATATCAGCAGGGGACTGTTCAAGCTGATGGATGCTCTGTAATGGCGTGGGGAGTGTGCAGCTGCAATGGTATGAGACCCCTGATACTTCTAGATATGACTCTGACAGGTGACACAGACGTGATCATCATATCTGATCATCTGCACCCATTCATGTCCAATGTTCATTCCGAAGGACTTCGGCAATTCCAGCAGGACAATGTTACACCCCACACATCCAGAATTGCTACGGAGTCGCTCTACGAACACTGTTCCCAATGTAAACATTTCCGCTGGCCACCAGACTCCCCAGAAATGAACATTATTTGGCGTATCTGGAATGCCTTGCAACGTGCTGTTCAGAAGAGATCTCCACACCCCTCGTACTCTTACGGATTTATGGAGAGCCCTGCAGGATTCATGGAGTCATTTCAGCACGTCTTCAGACATTAGTCGAGTCCATGCCGCGTCGTGTTGCGGCACTTCTGCGTGCTTGCGGGGGCCCTACACGATATTAGGCACGTGTACCAGTTCCTTTGGCTCTTCAGTGTATGACTACAGAGCTTCTAAATAGTCGTTCTTTTACGTCCATTTGCTACCGTAAATCTGCACAGGATGAAATTTTGTTTCATATATTTATGTGTGGGTAGTATGGAAGGGAACTTTCTTTCAGTTCTGCGAGAAATTCTAAATTCTATGTGTAAGGGTAGATTAGAAACATTCATTTACATACCTGTTGCTCGCGAGAGCGTCTAGCTCACAGATTCTGCAGCAGCCATTCACTGGGCCTCTGGGAGAGTGAATACAAATCCCGCCCTCTGTGTATGGGGACCCATGAAAAGCTAATCCCGAAGATTAGACGTTTTGATATCACACGTGAAACACTGGACACTTACTCGGGCGGGATGGAGTTCAAATCCCGGCCCAGAAAATCACATTAAATTTTTAAGTGACTTCATTAAATCGCTGGCGCGGCATTCACCTTAGATTAGACGCTGTTATTTCCGTAGATTCATAGTGACGTCATCCTTGAGTACGTGCCACATGTCAGGGAAACAGAAACGCCAGATACATATTTACAAATATGAGAGTTCCTAAATGAGATGATCCCAAAAACATGGGAAATATTACAAAAATATTTTTTTAAAGTTACACATTTATTTTAAAAAACCGCAAATATTCAAGTGGATACATATTAAAGCGCGAAAGATAATCCCTAGCTATTCCAGCCAAGCTTCATGGATACACAGGGTGAACATTAACAAAACAGACGAGCTGGAGGGACGGATTCCTGACTGGAAATGGAGGATAAAAGGTACTGCGAAAATCTGTCTGGAAAGGTAGCATTGCCCCTATAGATGGAGCTGACGAATAAAAGTTCCTCTGACCACATTACATTTGTTCATTGTGTGTTTGCAAGCTGTGTGAGTGACGCAGCGTACTGTAAGCAGCAAAATGGTCCAGTATTGATGTCGGAAAGAAGCCGAGATGGTATTCGTGTACGGCAAAGCAGATGGGAACGGCTGAGAGGCAGCACGGCTATACCAAAACAAGTACTTCGGAGACACCAACGACGTGACACAACATTTCAAGCCCTTTCTCTGGCGTCTGTGTGATCACGGGTCCTCTCACACAGAGGAATGTGCTTTGACACATTTTGGCGGACTGTGCGTACACTAGATTTGAAAGACCAGATTATGCCTCTCTACCGTTTCCATCTGCTTGGCCAGGCAGAATACAAACACCATCTCGGCTTGTTCCCGACATGAAAACCGGACTATTCTGCTACTTACAGTACGCTGCGTCAGTCACAAGGCCTGCAGCACACAAGGAACACGGGGCACGGGGTCAGTGTCGGAGGTGCATTTCCGGACACATGTTCATAGTCCCTTTTTTCCTCCATTTCCAGTCTGCAATCTGCCCCTACAGTTCGTCGGTTTTATTCGTATACACACTGTATAAACATACACTACTGGCTAGTAGTGACTGGCGTATTGTGACGAGCCAGTTGCTCGGCCACCTTTAACCAGACGTTTTCAATTGGTGAAAGATCTGGAGAATGTGCTGGCCAGGGCAGCAGTCGAACATTTTCTGTATCCAGAAAGGCCCGTACAGGACCTGCAACATGCCGTCATGCATTATCCTGCTGAAATGTAGGGTTTCGCAGGGATCGAAAGAAGGGTAGAGCCACGGGTCGTAACACATCTGAAATGTGACGTCCACTGTTCAAAGTGCCGTCAATGCGGACAAGAGGTGATCGGGACGTGTAGCCAATGGCACCCATACCACCACGCAGGGTGATACGCCAGTATGGCGACGAAGAATACACGCTTCCAATGTGCGTTCGCCGCGATGTCACCAAACACGGATGCAACCATCATAATGCTGTAAACGGAACCTGGATTCATCCGCAAAATGACGTTTTGCCATTCGTGCACCCAGGTTCGTCGTTGAGTACACCATCGCAGGCGCTCCTGCCTGTGATGCAGGGTCAAGTGTAACATCAGCCATGGTCTCCGAGCTGATAGTCCATGCTGCTGCAAACGTAGTCGAACTGTTCGTGCAGGTGGTTGTTGTCTTGCAAACGTCCCCATCTGCTGACTCAGGGATCGAGACGTGGCTGCACGATCCGTTACAGCCATGCGGATAAGATGTGTGTCATCTCGACTGCTAGTGATACGAGGCCGTTGGGATCCAGCACAGCGTTCCGTGCTACCCTCCTGTAACCACCGATTTCATATACAGCTAACAGTCATTGGATCTCGACCAACGCGAGCAGCAATGTCGCGATATGATAAACAGCAATCGCGATAGGCTACAATCCGACCTTTATCAAAGTCGGGAACGCGATGGTACGAATTTCTCCTCCTCACACGAGGAATCACAACAACGTTTCACCAGGCAACGCTGGTCAACTGCTGTTTGTGTATGACAAATCGGCTGGAAACTTTCCACATGTCAGCACGTTGTAGGTGTCGCCACCGGCACCAACGTTGTGTGAAAGCTACGAAAAGCTAATCATTTCCATATCACAGCATCTTCTTCCTGTCGGTTAAGTTTTGCGTCTGTAGCACGTCGTCTTCGTGCTGTAGCAATTTTAATGGCCATTAGTGTATTATTAGACTGACTTAGTGAAATCGCGTTACTGTACTGATACTGTACCAGAGTCAGGTATTACATAGCGTTCATGTTTCTTGAAACAGTTAATAATAGGTGCATCGTTTGGTTCTGCTAAGAGATTCGTCAGTGAAGTAGAAGGAGCTGATGACCAGTAAATCATTTAGGCTCCTCTTAACATCATGCTCATTTTCCAATACCTCTCTCTTCAGCATTATTTTTATACTTACAGTTCCTTCTACTGTTATTATTTTAGATTTCTTTTCATTTATCTGGAATCCATGAACTCTTCTAGGAGTTTCAAAGCTCTCTACCATTTGTTATAGCTCTTTTCCGTTCCTAGTTAGAAGCAACATATTGTCTGCGAATCCGAAATACCATATTCTCCGGCCACTGAGTTTTAACTCGACCATATTTCCCATATCCTTGCTGAAAGCAGAGAGTGGTAGACAATAACACTGTTATGTACTCCTGACATGGTCAGTCTGGGGCCGATATGTAATGTAGTATAAATGAAGAAAGTTTCATAAACCATGATATCTAAAAAAACATTTTATTGGATGATCTGTTTCGACAGAGCTAAGGTGTGATTATCGGATCTTGTGCATTGGCATGAAAAGCGTAAGATCCGATGAGAAGCATAGCTCTGTTGAAACTCATCATACAATAAAATGCTTTATTATCCATCTTGGCTTTTGATGTTTACCATACAGTAACACTATCTTACACCTTTTACTTAACGTCATCCCACTGCTACCCTCTCCATTGAGTCTTAATGAATTTCTAACTCGTCTGTCTTTCCAGTCGATCCGATTTCGTTCAGTGCATTTGCAAGATTATCACAGTTTGCGTTCCCAAAAGCTTTCGTCACTCCTATTGAACTACTACTTCTCTGTAGGTGCTTGAAACCACAAACAGCCGGAAGGCGTTCGACACAGTTCCGCACTGTCACCTGATAAACAAAGTAAGAGCCTACGGAATATCAGACCAGCTGAGTGGCTGGATTGAAGAGTTTTTAGCAAACAGAACACAGCATCTTGTTCTCAATACAGAGACGTCTACAGACGTTAAAGTAACCTCTGGCGTGCCACAGGGGAGTGTTATGCGACCATTGTTTTTCACAATATATATATAAATAAGCTAGTAGACAGTGTCGGAAGTTCCATGCGGCTTTTCGCGGATGATGCTGTAGTATGCAGAGAAGTTGCAGCATTAGAATATTGCAGCGAAATGCACGAAGATCTGCAGTGGATAGGCACTTGGTGCAGGGAGTGGCAACTGACCCTTAACATAGACAAATGTAATGTATTGCGAATACATAGAAAGAAGGATCCTTAATTGTATGATTATATGATAGCGGAACAAACACTGGTAGCAGTTACTTGTCTAAAATATTTGGGAGTATGCGTACGGAACGATTTGAAGTGGAATGGTCGTATAAAATTAATTGTCGGTAAGGCGGGTGCCAGGTTGAGATCCATTGGTAAAGTCCTTAGAAAATGTAGTCCATCAACAAAGGAGGTGGCTTACAAAACATTCGTTCGACCTATACTTGAGTACTGCTCATCAGTTTGGGATCCGTACCAGGTCGGGTTGACAGAGGAGACAGAGAAGATCGAAAGAAGAGCGACGCGTTTCGTCACAGGATTATTTGGTAAGCGTGATAGCGTTACGGAGATGTTTAGCAAACTCATGTGGCAGACTCTGCAAGAGAGGCGCTCTGCATTGCAGTTTAGCTTGCTTTCCAGGTCTCGAGAGGGTGCGTTTCTGGATGACGTATCGAATATATTGCTTCCCCCTACTTATACCACCCGAGGAGATCACGAATGTAAAATTAGAGAGATCAGAGCGCGCACGGAGGCTTTCCGCCAGTCGTTCTTCCGCGAACCATACGCGACTGGAACAGGAAAGGGAGGTAATGACAGTGGCACGTAAAGTGCCCTCCGCCACACACCGTTGGGTGGCTTGCGGAGTATAAATGTAGATGTAGATGTAGCCTAGTCCTTCTCTGGTCTATTTCGTACAATCTCGTTTCAGAGGTATATCGGATAGCTAAAAAAAAAAAAAAAAAGAACGAGATAGCTTCCGAATAGTTGTCCAGATGAGCACCTGTCCGGTCTGTAACGACTTCAGTACTGACTTGACGTTACATTACAGGCCCCCTCCACAGTCCTTCTAACCTGCACTGGATGTAAAAACGTGAGGCGATTCTGAAAGTTCTCAGGTAGCAGAACAGCGTCTTTATTTCGTGGTGTGACATCTACAGGGTTGTCCAACGAGTTTTGTCCTTCTACTGCATAACTCGCCGTAATATCTGTAAATGCAGTATGTTCTGGAGACATCATTCCTGTTGTGTAACTCGCTATGCCTGCTGCAAACAATTGTGGGACAGGAACACGCGACAGATATACCACCGTAACGAATACCAGGCCGAGAAAGGTCGACCCTCAACTGCCGTTCGGTACGATCGCGTTTCTGGACACAAATCTCAGTTCCTGTCCAGTGACGAGCAGCCGCTTACAGTAACACGCCAGGTACCTGGTGGCGAGTGGGCCTCCTCACGGGGCAGCCACAGGTGCTCCACTTGGATGGAAACCTTGTGTACCGCATCGCGGGGAAATAAATGGCAGATATTTCCCCTGGAAATTAGGCCCGTCGGAGCGACGGCCGCGTCTATTGTCCCTGGCGCGGGGGTGGAATGCTCGGGGGTGCGGGGCGAGGCCAGGGACATTCCTGCGCGAGTTATGAACCATACGAAAACGAGAATAGCTTACCGCCGCTGTCATGCCTGCTTGCAAATGAGATGTGAGCCCCCTTACCTCGGCCCGTCGCTTTTTCCTTTTATTTATCCTCCACCCGCCCATTTCATTCCACTCTGTCTCTGAGGAGAGCGTCTCGGCCGTTTTGGGACGCCGGGAATCTCCGAAACCGAAGAGCTGGAACAGAAAGCGTCATTTCCTACCCAACAGATCTGAGCAGCACGACAACCCTGTTGTTGATAAACATGCGTAATAACGTTTAACCAATGTTAGAACACGTATTGTATGGCCGGTTCTAATGACTTTACAAGATAGATTTCTTTATACTTTCTTTTATTTGAGAATAACTCATCATCATCGTACCCAGTTTTGGTTTACGCATCATTCTCTGTTTCAGTTTTAAGTAGACTGCAGCAGATCTTTCCA
This sequence comes from Schistocerca gregaria, assembly GCF_023897955.1. Classification (NCBI taxonomy): domain Eukaryota; kingdom Metazoa; phylum Arthropoda; class Insecta; order Orthoptera; family Acrididae; genus Schistocerca; species Schistocerca gregaria. The sequence continues at coordinate 795,058,771 of NC_064921.1, read as the reverse complement.
TCTCTTCTTAGTACTCCCAACATTACTTTTCCCTTGAGTCGTATATTTGTATACTATTAGGTATTTGTTCCTCTGACATCCTCATATTGCGCTTAGATCATGTCTTTCTGTACACTTCTGAACTATACTTTTTTATGCTATCTACGCGTTCGTAACCAGTCAGGGTTCTTAGGAGTCTCATGCCTTCTACGTCAACCTCCTTGGCGGTTAGAGTCCAAGTCTCTGATAAACACATTAAAACTGGTACTGTCATCACATTACAACATTTTACACTGCTGGCCATTAAAACTGCTACACCAGGAAGACGATGTGCTACAGAGTCGAAATTTAACCGGCAGGACGAAGATGCTGTGATATGCAAATGATTAGCTTTTCAGAGCATTCACACAATGTTGGCGCCGGCGGCGACAGCTACAACTTGCTGACATGAGGAAAGTATCCAACAGACTACTGATACACACTCGGCAGTTGACCGGCGTTGCCTGCTGAAACGTTGTTGGGATGCCTCGTGTAAGGAGATGAAATGCGTACCATCGCGTTTCCTACTTTGATTAAGGTCGGATTGTAGCCTATCGCGATTGAGGTCTATCGAATAGCGACATTGCTGCTCGCGTTGGTCGAGATCCAATGAGTGGTAGCAGAATATGGAATCCATGGGTGCAGGAGGGTAATACGGATCGCCGTGCTGGATCCCAACGGCCTCGTATCACTAGCAGTCGAGATGACAGGCATCTTATCCACATGGCTGTAACGGATCGTGGAGCCACGTCTCGATCCCTCAGTCAACAGATGGGGACGTCTGCAAGACAACAAGCATCTGCACGAACAGTTTGACGATGTTTGCGGCAACATGGACTATCAGCTCGGAGAGAATGGGTGCAGTTATCCTTGACGCTGCATCACAGACAGGAGCTACTGCGATGGTGTACTCAACGACGAACCTGGGTGCACGAATGGCAAAACGTCATTTTTTCGGATGAATCCAGGTTCTGTTTACAGCATCATGATGGTCGCATCGGTGTTTGGCGTCATCGCGGTGAACGCACATTGGAAGCGTGTATTCGTCATCGCCATATTGACGTATCACCCGGCGTGATGGTATGGGGTGCCATTGGTTACACGTCTCGGTCACCTCTTGTTCGCATTGACGGCACTACACTTCAGATATGTTACGACCCGTGGCTCTACCCTTCATTAGATCCCTGCGAAACCCTACATTTCAGCAGGATAATGCACGACCGTATGTTGCAGGTTCCGTATGGGCCTTTCTGCATACAGAAAATGTTCGACTGCTGCCCTGGCCAGCACATTCTCCTGATGTCTCACCAATTGAAAACGTCTGGTCAATGGTGGCCGACAACTGGCTCGTCACAATACGCCAGTCATTAGTCTTGATGAACTGCGGTATCGCACCCAAATTGCGTGAAAATGTAATCACATGTCAGTTCTAGTATAATATATTTGCCCAATAAATACCAGTTTATCATCTGCATTTCTTCTTGGCGCAGCAATTTTAATGGCCAGTAGTGTGGCAATGACTCATTCCTAACTTTTTTTAAAAGTAGAATGCGATTTATAGTACCTACCAACCGCTACAATTTTTGTGAAAAATGTTCAAATGTGTGTGAAAACTTATGGGACTTAACTGCTGTGGTCGTCAGTCCCGAAGCTTATACACTACTTAACGTAAATAATCCTAAGGACAAACATGACTGCAACGCCCTAGACCGCTCGGCTAATCCCGCACGGCTACAATTTTTGGAGTTCGTATTATTGATCATTGTGTGTAACATATCAGACTTTACACCCCAGGTATTTAAAAATATCGATTTCTTCTAGTGGGTTATCACCGATTATATCTTTTAAAAATGGTTCAAATGGCTCTGAGCACCATGGGACTCAACATTTGAGGTCATCAGTCCCCTAAAAGTTAGAAAAACTTTAACCTTACTAAGCTAAGGACATCACACACATTCATTCCCGAGGTAGTATTCGAACCTGCGACCGTAGCAGCAGCGCGGTTCCGGACTGAAGCGCCTAGAACCGCTCGACAACCACGACCGGCTTTTACTTTTACTCTTAAATGCCCCTCACCAAGGAATGCCATTATTATAGTTTAAGCTTTATGTATTATCGTACTGCAATCATTTGTCACCTTGTGCAAGGACCAAAGTACTCTCTGTAATTTATCATCCGCTACGATTACGTGATCATCTTCAAACAGCAGTGTATTTATAACTTTATTATTAAGCTTAAAATGCTGAACTACTTTATTCTGCCATATCTTCATGACTTTGTCTATGTTTATATTAAGTAACGTAGGTGATAAAAGACATCCTTGTATCACCCCATGATAGATGTTTCTCGCACATCTACCTTTTTATGCATTGATTTTGTTGTTGGTATACATACTTTGAATTACACTTGTTATATGTTAGGTTATACCATTATTTTCTAAAATTTACTGTCATTCAACTTTATCAAAAGCTTTCTCATAGTCAATAAAGGCCATGTATGTGGGATGATTGTATCCTCCGTATTTTTCTGTAATTTGGCTGACTGGAAAGGCGCGGCCTAAGCAAGATCTTCCCACCCGAAACCTATCCTGTTCTTCATTACGAAACGTTTCAAAAAGTACCTTTAGTCTGTTTGTCATTAGTTTTACATACATCTTGAATCCGGTGTTCAGAAGGCTAATGCCTCGATAATTGTCACATTTTCTGCGATCCTCTTTTTAAATAATGCTGTTTCTCAATCCTCTGGAGTGTTGCTGTATTTTCAACAAGTGTATACAGAATTCAGTAGTTCTATGAGTAATTTAATTCCAAATTGAAGTTGTCTTGTAATGGGGATTTTCTGTTTTTAGATTTTTCAACGCAGCTTTAGTTTTTGCATTCAAATAAGATTAACATGCCCGTCTCTAATTGCAGTTTTCACATGTTCCTTATCACCTGTCCATAGACTGTGGAAATAATGGTTCAAATGGCTCTGAGCACTATGAGACTTGACATCTGAGATCGTCAGTCCCCTAGACGTAGAACTACTTAAACCTAACTAACCTAAGGACATCACACACATCCATGCCCAAGGCAGGATTCGAACCTGCGACCACAGCAGCAGCGCGGTTCCAGACTGAAGCGCCTAGAACCGCTCGGCCACAACGGCCGGCTGGAAATAATCCAACCACTAATTTTCTGAAATGAGCTTAATTTTAATCATATCTCTTTCATCTTTATCAAGCTGTTTCAGCATCCTATTGGTTTTAGCTTGTTTCCCAAGTACACCATGCTCCATTTCTCTCAGAAAATGCTTCCAGCAATTTTCTTTACTTCTCTTGTCTCTCTTTTGGCCACTGCTCTGTGTCATTTATACTCGATATAATCTTTCTGTTTCTTTGATCGTAGATATTTCAGGTAGGTCTGTTTCTTACACATTAGAATAATTCATTTCCATCTTATATTTACCACCAAGGGAAGGTTCAGTACATGTTAGGATTGATTTAGAAATTCGTGTTTGCCCATCCACCAGCTGAGCTACCGCATTCTTTAGTAGACAATACTAAAGATGAGGGAAAACCGATACAACCACTGCAGAAAATCATTATTGCGGCTACACTGTGACGTTCTGCATGCTGTGCTCTTTCAGACAGCAGAATAGCATTCTACGAGATCGTGCTGCAATATAATGCTACGGCGTTTTTTATTGTACTCTCAATTTCGGTTGAGGATTACGAGTCATGCATATCACTCTGTCGACATTCCCGCTTCGTTGATGCAAGTTGCAACCCTCTGCTAATAGAAGGCTGCGAACTGTAGCGTGTAACATTGCGGCGTGAACGTGACTACACTGAAGCGCCAAAGAAACTGGTAAAGGCAGGCGTATCCACATACAGAGATATATAAACAGACTCAAGACGGGGCTGCATTAGGTAATGCCTATATAAAACAACAAGTGTCTGCCGCAATTGCTGTTACGCTGGCAGGTTATCAGGATTTAAGTGAGTTTGAACGTGGCGTTACAGTCGACGCACCAGCGATCTGACACAGCATCTCCGAGGTAGCGATAAAGTGCGGTTTTCCCGTACGATCATTTCATGACTGTGTCGTGAATCTAAGGAATCCGGTAAAACATCAAATTTCCGACATCGCTCCGGTCGGAAAAAGATCCTGCAAGAACGGTACCAACGACGATGGAAGAGAATCGTTCAACGTGACAGAAGTGCAATCCTTTCGTATGTTGCTGCAGATTTCAGTGCTGGGCCATCAACAAGTGTCAGTGTGCGAACCATTCAAAGAAACAGCATCGATATGGACTTTTGGAGTCGAAGACCCACCTGTGTGTCCTTGATGACTGCACGACACGAAGCTTTACGCCTCGCCTGGGCCACTCAGCACCGACATCGGACTCTTGATGACTGGAAACATGTTGCCCTGTCGGACGAGTGTCTCTTCAAATTGTATCAAGCGGATGGACGCATACGGATCTGTAAGACGTCCTCATGAATCCATGGACCCTGCGTATCAGTGTGCAGTTGGAGTGATGTGGGACCCCTGATTCGTCTAGAAACGACTCTGACAAGTGACACGTACGTAAGAATATCACCTGCGTCCATTCATGTCCATTGTGCATTTTGATTCACTTGGGCAGTTCCAGCAGGACGATGCGACTCACCGAATAGCTCCAGGAACACTCTTCTGAGGTTGAACACTTCCGCTGGCCACCAAACTCACCGACATGAACTTTATTGAGCATATCTGCGATGCCTTGCAACGTGCTGTTCAGAAGAGATCTCCACCACCTCGTACTCTTACGTATTTATGGAGAGTTGCAAGATTCATGGTATCAATTCCCTCCAGCTCTACTTCAGACATTAGTCTACTCCATGCCACGTTGTGCTGCGTCACTTCTGCGTGCTCTAGGGGCCTACACGATATTAGGCAGGTTTACCAGCTTCTTTGGCTCTTCAGTGTATAACAGTACGTGAAAAGTAGGGTGTTGTGATCTAGTTCCAACCGTCCAGACATGGAGTACTCTCTCCTTCAGCATGACAAGGAAAGATGACACACGAGGGCTGCGACATCTCCAACAGTCCGGTACCTTGGGTTCAGTGTCATTGATCATCCTCCATACTGTCTCGACTTGAAATTTTAGTTTTGTGGGGTCCATAGCCTCAAAGTGTTTTGTGAATGAAAACATGGTCGAGGTACTCTGTATTATTTTATATTATCAATGCGATTGGTCGATTTCGACCTTTTCAAGAACGTGTCTTAAGATTAAATTACACGACTTAAGATACTTGCTAATAGGAATCCTTGGATAAGACAAGAGATACTGAATTTACCTGATGAAAGGAGAAAATTTAAAAATGCAGTAAATGAAGCAGGCGAAAGGGAACACAAACGTCTAACAAATGAGATTGACAGGAGGTGCAAAATGTTTAAGCAAGAATGGCTAGAGAGCAAATGTTAGGATTTAGAAGTATGTATCACTAGGCGAACGATAGATGCCGCTACAGACCAATTATACCCGAGCCGATGAAACATGTCACTTGACAGCTCGCTTGTGGTTGGCTACACTGCGATTGCGATGTTGCAATAGCTGCCACCGCACACGCCCACAACTCCGAAGCACGTTTTGTAAATGTAAGCTACAATCAATGTTTATACGTAAGTGCAACAAAGTGCGTTGTTCTAACAATGGAGAGAACGACGACGGAGACTATGCGTTTGCGGGAAATAGCAACACCTGAAGTTAATGACAATATCTATGAAAAGTCGTCCAAATTGTTACAGTAATAGCTGCATGTAAAACGTCGTATAATAATGCAAATCTAAGCATACCAAATAACATGCTATCCACACTCATAGAAAGAAATGAAGCAAAACATACATTGCCTGCCCGATTGCAGAGAGAAAAAGAATTAATTCTGTATACATTTACACTCACCAATTTACGATGTCAATGGCGTAATTCCATCCAGTTCTCCTTCACTGTCATCGGAATCGACGCCAAAACCGTTGTCTTCGTCATCATCAGCATCATCATTATCATCATCATTAAGAGAAATCATTAACTGTTGGTTTTCATTTATAATGCCATCTATAGTCTGTGCTTCTCTTATACGTTTAGCAACATGGTCTACTTTTTTCTTCCATGAGGTAGCGTTTGCCGTAGCAAGACCTTCACGTAGCATTCTTTCCACTTCTCTTATAGTAAAAGTCTTGTTGCTACCTCTAATGTACGCCATGACTTCACTCCAAACCAATTGAATTGAATTAAAATGACAGTGATAACGCGGCAGCCTAATTATCAAGTGACCCTGTTCGCTTGCAATTTCATATACAACGTATTTAGGCGTCACAGGCTTATTTTGTTTCACGAGCGAGTATAACAGCAGTTTTGTCATGCTCATGTCCGCAGAAATGTCTCTCGCCTGCAACCACAGCACCATAGTTTCTTTACGGTCACTAGTGGTGGGAGCTTTATTTAAAATCACGGAATGGTACGGTGCATTGTCCATCACAAAAATTGTCGACACACTAAACTGGAGCAACAAATCTTTAAACCACTGTAGAAACCGTGGATGTCTCATATCCTCATGATAGTCACCGGTTTTTTTCGATCGAAAAACTAGTAGTCCTTCAGGCACAAAGCCGTTTGAAGATCCTGCTTGGGCCACAATTAATCGTGATCCTCTTCCTGTTGGCTGATGACCGCTGCTATTCGGAGTATCATCTGTCCAGCATTTCTCAACTCATTCTCCAGTGTTGACCAAGGTTTCGTCTAACCATATGACTGAGTGTATGTCCTTTCCGAAAATTTTATGTAAGAAAGTGGTACGAGCTGCAACGGCATGAGCTTTTTCTAGAACCAGTTTTCGTCCATCTAACTTTTTGAAACGGAAGCCGATACTTTTTTAATATCATCTTAAGTGACGTCCCCCCCCCCCCCCCAGAGAAAAGTTCACTTTCTTTTAAAGAAATTGGCTACTTTGCTATTATGGTGTATTCTTTCCTCTTATAGTATCCGTATATGTGCAGACGAATTGCATCGGATTGCAAAGAATCAATATCTGTAATAGGACGAGGCTGCTTCTTTTTCTTTCCCGGAATACTTAAAAACACTGTTTCTTCCACAGGGGCTTTTTTCACACTGTTTATTTCACTGCCTTGTAAGTCTTTCCTCATAACTGTTCTTTCACTGAGTCCTATAGTTTTCAAGGTACGCTCTGAAACTTTATCGGTAGGAATCGACGCATGCCCATGAACAGAAACAAATTCTTTTTCTTGCTCGTAAAACTCACGCGTCCTCAGTGGTAGTTCCAAAGCCTTACTATTTAATGGCACTCCCCGACTTGGTGAACGACATTGTTTTGGAGACGTTGTTTAACAAACAAAAACTGTAGTCGAGGCGGTAATACAACACAACAGCAGGCGTTCGCGCACTAACATACAATGTTTACACGGAAGCCGGCAAAGTGGTAGCGTCGACGCCGGAACCGGCTTTTGTTCGGTGCTGTTATTGGTTCAGTAGACGGGGCGCTTCCCGTTCCTCACTTGTTTGTTAGTTATACTACCAACTCTACGGCGTTTGGGGAGTGATCTTGAAGTGACATGTTTCAGCGGCCCGGGTATAAAGAGATCTTTGGAGACAAGAAAACCAACTGTATGAATATCAAGAGCTTATATGGAAAACTAGACCTACGCGAAGAAGGAAAAGAAAAAGGTGCCGCGCGGGGTAGTTGTGTGGTCTTAGCCGCCTTGTCATGGCTCGCGCAGCTTCCCCTGTCGAAGGTTCGAGACCTCCCTCGGGCACAGGTGTGTGTGTTGTAAATAGCGTTAGTTAGTTTAAGTTAGGTTAAGTAGAGTGTAAGTCTAGAGACTGATGACCTCAGCAGTTTGGTCCCATAGGAAAGTACCACAAGTTTCCAACTTTCTTTGCAAAAAAGGTGGAACGGGTATATAGAGGGTTTAAAGAAGGGAGATGTACTTGAGGGCAATATCATAGAAATGGAAGAGGCCTTAGATGAAGATGAAATGGGAGATATGATAGTGCGTGAAGAATTTCACAGAGCACTGAAGGACCTAAGTCAAAACAAGGCCCCAAGGGTAATCAACTTTCCTTTAGAACTACTAATAGCCTTGCGGGAGCCAGCCATGACAAAACTCTTCCATCCGATAAGCAAGATGTATAAGACAGGCGAAATATCTTCAGACTTCAAGAAGAGTATAATAATTTCTATTCAAAAGAAAACAGCTGCCGACAGGTGTGAAACTTACCAAACTGTCAGTTTCACAAGTCACGGTTGCGAAATACTATCACGATTTCTTTACAGAAGAAACGTGTATCGTTATTTTTACTGATATGAAGATGGTTCTGAATGAACCGAAACCGGTCATATGAATAAAAAATTTGCAATCAAGACGGTTTTTAAGTAACATTAGAAAAGAAAAAGGTAGAAGCCGACCTCGGGGAAGATCAGTTTGAATTCTGGAGAAATGTAGGATCACGCGAAGCAACACTGACCCTGAGACTTAACATAGAAGAGAGGTAAAAGGAAGGTAGATCCACGTTTAGAGCATTTGCAGTCTTTGAGAAACCATTTTACAGTGTTGACTTAAATACTCTCTCTGAAACGCTGAAGATAGCAAGGGTAAAATACAGGAGCGGATGCTATTTACAGTTTGTACAGAAACCAGATATTTATTTAAAAAACTGGAAATTTGTGGTAAGTTCTATGGGACCAAACTGCTGAGGTCATCGGTTCCTAGGTTTACACAGTACTTAATCTAACTTAAACTAACCTACTCTAAGGACAACATCACACACACACACCCAAGCCCCTAGGGAGGACTTGAACCTCCGACGGAGGCACCCGCGCGGACAGATATTTATAATTTATACAGAAACCAGATGGCAGTTACAACAGTCGAGGGGCACGAAAATGAAGCAGCGGTTGAGAAGGGAGTAAGGCAGGTTTGTAGCCTATCCCCGATGTTATTCAATCTGTATATTAAGGAAGCAGTAAAGGAAACAAAAGAAAATTTTGGAGTAGGAATTAACGTCCATGGAATAGATATAAAAACTTTGAGGTTTGCAGATGACACTGTAATTCTGTCAGAGACAGCAAAGGGCTTGGAAGAGCAGTTGAACGCAATGGCAAGTGTCTTGAAAGGAGAATGTAAGATGAACATCGACAAAAGGAAAACGAGGCTAATGGAATGTAGTTTCATTAAACCAGATGATGCTGGGGCGAATAGATTAGGATGTGAGACAATTAAAGTTGTAGACGAGTTTTGCTATTTGGGCAGCAAAATAACTGGGGATGGCCGAAGTAGAAGGGGTATAAAATGTAGACTGGCGATGATAAGAAAGTGTTTCTGAAGAAGAGAAATTTGTTAACATCGAGTAAAGGTTTAAGTGTCAGGAAGTCTGTTCTGAAAGTATTTGTATCGAGTGTAGCCATGTATGGAAGTGAAATATGGACGGTAAACAGCTTAGACAGGAAGAGAATAGAGGCTTTTGAAATGTGGTGCTACAAAAGAGCACTGAAGAGTACATGGGCAGATCACGTAATTATGGACAGATCACACAACTAATCAGGAGGTACTGAAAAGAACTGGGGAGAAAAGAAATTTGTTTCACAACTAGACTAGAAGAAGGTATCGGTCCTTAGAACACATTCTGAGGCATCAAGGGCTCAGTAATTTAGTACTGGAGGGAAGCGGGGTGTGTGAAAATCGTAGAAGGAGACTAAGAGTTGAATACAGTAAGGAGATTCACAAGGATGTAGGTTGCAGTAGTTAGTAGGTGATGAAGAGGCTTGCACAGGATAGAGTAGCATGGAGAGCTAAATCAAACAATTCTTCGAACTGAAGACCAAAACAAACAACATCCTAAGCTTCCAAAATGAAGCTGGAAGCTTAAGATTCGTCCTTGCAAAATGACGAAAGATCGAAATTGGCCAATCGAAAATATAATAAAAAAATTATAATTCAGCCTACCTGCACGACGTTTTCATTAATAAGTCCCGACTTGGCCCTATCAGATTGTTATCTGTGTCGAATGTTTAACAACGCCTTCGAGGAGTTCACTTTGGTAGTGATGAAGCGGTGCAGACAGAGGTGAGGTTGTCAAAAAAGTCAAACATTGTACAGTGTCAGTATCAAGAAACTGGTAATTGAAAAGACATAAACGTTTTCTCATAAATAATATGGAGGCATTACTTTTCAGCATGCTCTCGTATATTTCGTTGTATCACCTCTCTGGGGCTGTCCAATGTCGGACCACGAGTAGTTACGTCGGTTAATATTTAAAATCAACAAGCATATGACGCAAAACGCTACGTTTAATTTAAATACACTCCTGGAAATGGAAAAAAGAACACATTGACACCGGTGTGTCAGACCCACCATACTTGCTCCGGACACTGCGAGAGGGCTGTACAAGCAATGATCACACGCACGGCACAGCGGACACACCAGGAACCGCGGTGTTGGCCGTCGAATGGCGCTAGCTGCGCACCATTTGTGCACCGCCGCCGTCAGTGTCAGCCAGTTTGCCGTGGCATACGGAGCTCCATCGCAGTCTTTAACACTGGTAGCATGCCGCGACAGCGTGGACGTGAACCTTATGTGCAGTTGACGGACTTTGAGCGAGGGCGTATAGTGGGCATGCGGGGGGCCGGGTGGACGTACCGCCGAATTCCTCAACACGTGGGGCGTGAGGTCTCCACAGTACATCGATGTTGTCGCCAGTGGTCGGCGGAAGGTGCACGCGCCCGTCGACCTGGGACCGGACCGCAGCGACGCACGGATGCACGCCAAGACCGTAGGATCCTACGCAGTGCTGTAGGGGACCGCACCGCCACTTCCCAGCAAATTAGGGACACTGTTGGTCCTGGGGTATCGGCGAGGACCATTCGCAACCGTCTCCATGAAGCTGGGCTACGGTCCCGCACACCGTTAGGCCGTCTTCCGCTCACGCCCCAACATCGTGCAGCCCGCCTCCCGTGGTGTCGCGACAGGCGTGAATGGAGGGACGAATAGAGACGTGTCATCTTCAGCGATGAGAGTCGCTTCTGCCTTGGTGCCAATGATGGTCGTATGCGTGTTTGGTGCCGTGCAGGTGAGCGCCACAATCAGGACTGCATACGACCGAGGCACACAGGGCCAACACCCGGCATCATGGTGTGGGGAGCGATCTCCTACGCTGGCCGTATACCTCTGGTGATCGTCAAGGGGACACTGAATAGTGCACGGTACATCCAAACCGTCATCGAACCCATCGTTCATCCATTCCTAGACCGGCAAGGGAACTTGCTGTTCCAACAGGACAATGCACGTCCGCATGTATCCCGTGCCACCCAACGTGCTCTAGAAGATGTAAGTCAACTACCCTGGCCAGCAAGATCTCCGGATCTGTCCCCCATTGAGCATGTTTGGGACTGGATGAAGCGTCGTCTCACGCGGTCTGCACGTCCAGCACGAACGCTGGTCCAGCTAGGGCGCCAGGTGGAAATGGCATGGCAAACCGTTCCACAGGACTACATCCAGCATCTCTACGATCGTCTCCATGGGAGAATAGCAGCCTGCATTGCTGCGAAAGGTGGATATACACTGTACTAGTGCCAACATTGTGCATGCTCTGTTGCCTGTGTCTATGTGCCTGTGGTTCTGTCAGTGTGATCATGTGATGTATCTGACCCCAGGAATGTGTCAATAAAGTTTCCCCTTCCTGGGACAATGAATTCACGGTGTTCTTATTTCAATTTCCAGGAGTGTATTTACATTAAATTCTCATTGACCTCCATGTTAAAAAAGGAAAGAAGATAAGATTTCAACGTTCCGCCCACAGCACCGTCAGTAGAGATGGAGCACTCCTTTCGTTTACGAAATAATGGCAATGGAAATCGGCCGTGCCCTCTTCTATGAAACCATCTCGGCATTTGTGTGGAGACATTTAGGGAAATCACGAAATCTCCATCGTCGCACGGTGAATCGAACCGTCGTCCTCATGAATGTGAGTCCAGTTTGATATCGACTGCGCCACTTCGCTCGGTCCATTTGTTCAAGAAAACTTCTGTTCTTCATTTGTGAGATATCAGGATTACAGGAGTTACATGAATATAACGATCTGTTTTTTAACTGTAATGTTTTATTAATGCTGTATTTTCGTTGACAAGAATTCTACATCTTTGTTTCAACTGAACGAACACAGTTCCTTTTTACCGCTCCGTTAAGTTATATTTCTATAAGTGAACCAGTGGATTAGTAAAAAAAAAAAGGAAAATTGTTTTTAAAATGTAAAGAAGTCTTTCGTAATTGTTTAATCTAATGTTTACCTTTCCAAGAGCTCTTTGTCTGCACCTTTTGTATGTGTGAAAGCTATACATCATTTTATAGGTTGTCGTATTCAGTCGTCATCTGGTGACGGGCGAAGAAACCGAAAACTGATTTCTGAGGAAATAAATAATAGTTGTAGAATATTAGACACAACTGCCTATTGGCAGTGCGTCAACATGGGCCACAAAAGTATAAACAGTGTTTTATTAAGGTCATATTTCCTTCTTTGTTATTATTGTTGTATTCTGCAAATCACCGACGGACAATTCAGTTTATCTTATAACTGTTGCTGCACAAAAAGAACATAAAGTGGTGTGATTCACTTAAACAGCAATAAGGCTATTGTAATTGCGTATACTTGCGCAGCCAATGTCAGTTTGGATAAAATCCAGCAAAACTGGATAGAATAGATCAAACTAAATCCGGAATTTGGAGTGACTCACAGCAGTTCACCAGACGGTGAGGTAGGTGCAATTTCGTCACCTTGAGGAGGGCCTGTACTTTTCATTCAAAACGTGTTTTATCCGCCACACTAGACATTTGCGTTCCAAGTAGGTAGAAACATATCGTTTTGCTGTATGCAGCTTACTCAGTTTTATAGAATAATGATGTGTTCTGTCATCTCTATATCGGTCTAGCGTCACAAGAAGCAATATACAGATTTGAGTTTTTTTCAAAATTTTGACAGAGGAACGTTGCTGCCTCTGGATCACGAGGTCTCGGGTTCGATTCTCGGCCGGGTTGGGGGTTTTCTCTGCCCGAGGACAGTGTGTTTGTGTCATCCTCACCATCCTCATCATCACCATCATTCATGACAGTGGATAGATTGGACTGTGTAAAAATAATTGTAATATGTAAAAATTGGGACTTTGTACGGACACTGATGACCGCGCAGTTTAGCGCCCCACATACCAAACATTATCATCGTTAATGGCCAACAACAGACAAATGAAATTAGGAAATCTTAGTGCTTGGTTTGTCTTTGTCGATATGTTTGTTTAACCTTTTCATTGGGTAGTCATTCAGCATGTTCCAAGCAAAAGCAACTAGAATAAAAGTAGTAATCCGATCAACTGTGTAAGATTAGTATACCACGTTGGACTAGGAGCTAAGAGTGGAAATGTTACATTAACGTAATTTACAGTTAATTGGAAAACCAGTGAGCTTAAAATCAACACTACCAATATTCATTTCAAGTCCATGGGAATAAGAATACGAATCGTTAGAACAGTTTCAAATTAAACTAAACGTATAAACAAAACATCTGCACAACAAAAGACAACAGCCGCTAAACTCTGGTAACTGTAAGAGACACGGTAACAATTTTTTTTTGTGTGTATACGGTTCTTTTTTCAGAAGTTTGAGCTAGCCGGTAGTAAACCTGTCATTTATAAAAGATATAGGACAGTCTGTCAAAAAGACCACCTGGCGTGTATTGCAAAATGGCTGTCAAAAGGGGAGGCAGTTGACACGAGACAAGGAGTCTGTGGGGATGTGGATACGGAGAAGTTTAACCAAGTCAGTTATTTATGTGTCCCATGCATTACAACTGCGTTGTCTTTATGACGTGGAACTAATCAGTTAATTTACATACCCAGTACAGTTTCTCAGTGGAAAATGTGCCAATACAACCATCACTATTTATGACTGTCTGTTTCATAGATCTTCCATCTTTATTTTTCTAGGTATGTCGTTTTCTACTTACTCTATTTGCGAGTTTCTCTCCTCTCTCTCTCTCTGTCTCTCTCTCTCTCTCTCTCTCTCTTTCTCTGTCTATATTACTTATTGTTTCTCTCTAACTCTCTCACTTCAGTTTGTGATTGAAATCAACTTCATAATATACTAGGTTTTTCACGCGTCCTTTCCGCACCTCAATAACACGGTGTCACGGAGTGTGTAGGTTACTTTCCCTTCCTGTATTATCTTTAAGGATATTACTGTTATTTTCGATTTGTGATCGACTTTTGACTACCAACGTCATTAGTGAGTAAATACACCGTGACGCTGTTGTCAGTACGACTAGCTCTTTAAAGAGCGACACATAGGATGATCTAGAATTGACATATACTGTCCTGATTTCACGTTTTTGTGGATTAATACTCTCTTCCTCAATCAAGGGTTGTCTCTGAATACGATACCATGAGACATTAATGAGTGAAAACGTAAGTCATTTGCATCTAAGAAGTCCAATTTAGTGTAAACGTTGTACAGCTTACTATCGAAGCGCGTGACCCCGAAAGCTCAGAAACGCGTGTAAACGTTCTTACAATATAAATCGCTCATCTGAAAACAGTGATACGAGCCATTTGTAAGCAAAAATGCACGCCTTACCGATAGAGACATTTGAACGATCACTTATTCAAGATCCAAGAATAACTCGTACCACGATAAGAAAGAAAATATCGGTATAACAGGATCAAAAGCACAAACATTTCAATGTCGTAACTTATCTCTATATTCCTCTTTGCTTAAAATAATCACGCTAACAAAACAACAAACTTTTTATACTGGTCTGACGGTGTTGATGTAGCTCTTCAGTCTTCATAGTGCAGGTGTGGTAGTTCACTGAAGAAGTTAAATCAAAATGGAATAGAGAAATATGCGCATCTGACGAAATCACTTCTTTACATAAAACATCACTTCTGCATTCAAACAGTCGAACATGAAACGTCACTAGTATTTACATTTTCAAACTATGACATTGGTATGTCAATGCCATAACGTGCATTTTACCAAGCATGTTGTAACATAGGCCTGTACTATGGTGCAGAAAGCATATTTTAAGTCCTTTTATACTGATATTTTGTTTCTCCGCGTTACCAAAATTACTCTTGTAGACCTTTTATAGGTGGTCATTCAAATGCCTCTCGTGGAAAGACAATCAACTTTGGATGCGAATGGCTCGTACCACCGTTTTTGAGATGGGTCAGTAGTGCATTAAAAATTGTATCGTTGTATTTTATCCAAGAGACAGTCTGCTTGTAGAGAACCTGTTACTAGTTTTAACGAATATTTTATTTATGTTTTCATGTCTTTTGTTTTGCCATTCGGGTTGATTAGAATACATACGTCATAAAGAGATAACTAATTCATGTTGTTGGACACATGATAGCGGACGATTTATGCTGAAAAATAACTAGAGTGGAACAAATAAAGATACACGCGACATTCCTGTACTGATTATTCCCCACTCTGATGATGTTACTTCCTTGCGCGTCCTTGTATTTCTTTGTGTGACGAAGGCGAGCTAGACAGATAAAAAATCCAATGAGCACGTTTTAAAAGAAATTTAAGACAAAAGAAGCCTTGTTTGTACTATCCAGAGCAGGAAAAAACTTTGCAGTTCCTTGACAGACATGTCTGAAAGGGAACTTGTTGATAAAAAGCGGGGTGGGGGCGGGTGTGGGGTAGGATGAAGCCATGGCAGAAACCAGGTCAAAACTGTCAAGAAGTGAGAACGAAGGAATAAACAAAGACACAATGCATTTCTTGTAGAAGAAGGGACTATTGACAGTCGTGAACGTAAGTTGCGAGTCATTAAAATTCAGTTGTGGTCTGTTGAGTACTTGTGGTGTTACGTTTCGGGCGCACGTGGAGCATAAGTATTCTAATGGGTGAAAAATGAAATCCTATTAACGGTTGTAATTTCCTTGCTGTGTATATTCCTCTTGCTGATTTCCATTCTTTAAATAAACCGTCCTGTGCTAGTGACCAACTGTCTTTGCTGCGAGCTAGTTAAATAAGGAACTTGGTTTCTGTGTGGTCATCCATTCTCGCAGGAAGCTTGACTTGGCATTCAGCAGTGCACTTTTCAGTTTCATTAACTGAGCCCCATAAGAGCCACAGATCTATGGTCTGAAGTGAAGATACTTGAGATGATAAAAGAGTCCGCTGCGTAAAATCATGGTCTGGTTAATGACTAATAAAATGTATTTGACAACAAACTAAAACATGTATGCGTGTATACATCACATAATCACAAAAGGAAAATGTAATTACAATTAATAAAACGTCCACTTACCTGCTGCGTTGATAATCGTTTGGCATGTCCGAGGCGTGCTTGAAACCAGGTTTTTCTCGTATTCACGAGGAAGAGACCTCCAAATTTGCGTTGGCAGCTGTTTCCAAGTGAAAACCTTTTTTTCCTTGGAGCTTCTTTTTGATGTAAGACCATCGTTTTCAATTGGTTTAGCTGTCAGGCGACTGTGAGGGCAAACCGACTACCTGCACACCCTTCTGCTCTTTCCAGTTGCTGCACAGCCTGCTGCAGTGTTTCGGATCATTGTCCCGCTGCAGTATCCAGTCTTCATTTTTGTAGGTGAACCAACGTTTGGGAGCCGGCATCAAACTTCTTTGATAAACGCGCCGCGTAAGCTGCACTCGTGTCTCTTTTTGCGTATCTCGATCAACCAATGAAAATAAATTAATGCATTATGGACATTGCATGGAGGAGAAAGATTCCCTCTGTTGGGTTGTGAAAGAACTAAGGTGATATCTTTCAGCATTTGTCGGCTACGTTCTTACTTAGCAGACTGTATCTTGAGCTGTGCATCGAAATCTGAACATTCTACTTTAAATAGTCCAATAACTGAATATTTATTACATGTTGCCGAAAACTTCACTTTAGTCTGTGGAATTAATACAATTCTGGTCGTTCTACTTTTCAAATTGCGACGTTCTTGCGTTATTACGGTCGCACATGAAACCTAAACGAAAAAAAAGTGTAGAAAATATGTATCTCTGTACTCCTGATCACTTTTTAGGTGTTCTTCTATGGACGTTTAAATCTCCTACTCATCTCGATACTGCATATACTAACGCTCTTTGAATCGTTCATCACCACTAAGGAATCATATTGATTGTAGATGAAGATATGCTAGCAAACAAGTTGCCTAACTGCGGAGCTACATTTCATATAGCACATAGGAGATCTTAACATTTGTCATTTAATAAAATTTGTTTCCGTCCAAGCAATAAAGGAACCTATCACTATGAAAACCCTTAGAGCTGATCTAACAAGGCATTGACGTATATACACTATTCAGACTCGTGGACTTCCAAAAGAAATCTTAAAGATACACTGGAAACCTCTGAGATTTGTGAGATAAACGTTCTTAATTCATACCCTGTGACGCAGCTCCTTCGATCTTTCCAGAAATATCACCAATACTGTGCGTGCTTAACCTCTCCTGTGCGGAATTGCGGCTCGGATAATCTTACAGCAGATGGTGTTCCAGCCGTAAATTTAAGCGCCGACTTGGGCGAGTGTGGGCCAGGAGACGTTGAGGCAGAAGGACATAAAAATTAACTCAGCTCATCTGCATTCATGAGCGCTGCCTCGTACGGGGAACATACGTACGGCGACGCAGCCAATTAGAACGAGCCTATAAGGCAGCGACCGCTTTCTACTCTGGCGGACGAGATAAAGGCGGAAGTGGACTGGTGCGTCCTATTCTGTCGTTCACGAACTTCCCATCGCCGTAGTTACTCGAATGTCTACCGAGTAAGCCGCCGAAGCAAAGGCAGTTGGAAGCGCGTAACGAAAGGCTCTGACAGCGCTGAGGACAAAGTTACAAACAGAGCGAGGGTGGGAAGTGATGCAAGATCGGAAATTTTTAAACGTACGATGAGGCCAGGAGGGAAAAAAATGCGAAGTAGCAGAAAGAATAAGAGATTAGCAAGGGAGATGATATAGAGAATGAGGAAGACACGGAAGGAGAGCAGGAAGAAGAAGAGGAAGAACTCAGCAAAGCAGAGGAGAAATTAGACGAGGATGAAGGTGAACGTGAAGAAATAAAGATGCTTGCGTAATGAAAAGTCCATTACACAGTCGAGAACACAACTTCAGAACAACGGTGGAACCAAGGAGTGAAAAAAAAAATCACGCCAGTCTGAAAGAATCCAATGATGGATTACATAGTTCTTCGTATATCTTTCAGTTTTGAGGTCGAAACAACAGTTCTGGATACTGAAGTTCCATCGCATCTTCTGTGTAAGGTTGAAAAATAAAAAATAAGAAAAAATGAAAAGCTAAATTCTTAACCGGAAGGATGGCGGTTCAATTACTCATCTGGAAAATTCAGATTTAGGTTTCTCTAAGTATTTTTTGTGTGCAGTGCTACGTCACTTCAACACACTGAAAGAAGATGTAAGCCTCGCCGATTGCTTGTCACATCAGATTTTTACATAATATAAGGTTTTTGACGACTTTCTGTATATTTCTCCACAGCATTTCAGCATCAGGCGCCCGTTGCCATGTACCACCAAGGATATAATTCACGGTTAAATTTCTTGTTGCGTTTTCTGATGTCAACGGCCTCTTTGATGGCTTAATCCCAATTGGTAGATCCTTTGGATAAGATTGCCGTCTCATTAAACACATTTGTCTGTACACGAGGCTTTGTTCGGCATCAGCAGATGTGTCCAAATTGCGATATTTAACGTAGCACCTGTATTCTGAAAAGCGTTCCGAAATTGTTTGTATTGGCTAAACAAAGTATCTTGTACAACATTCATAAAGGTTTTAATAAATTCAAGGAACATTTATGCAGGCGTTTCATTGTACTTCTTTAATTACTTTCTGCATTTTTACCATTCTTTCATGTACGTCGACTTAAGAATGGTCCTATGATCGAATGTAAGTAACTAATAATCATCGAGCAGGTTATTGGAACACCTAAAATGAATTTCGTACAGCTTCACTAAATCCGATAAATTGAAGACCCGAAATGGCTCCGTTGACAATAACGTGAATTATTTCCTTCCAAACCGTTTTGGGTGTTACAGCTTTCCCTTCTTCATTAATGACGTTTAAA
Organism: Schistocerca gregaria; assembly: GCF_023897955.1. Classification (NCBI taxonomy): domain Eukaryota; kingdom Metazoa; phylum Arthropoda; class Insecta; order Orthoptera; family Acrididae; genus Schistocerca; species Schistocerca gregaria. Next base: position 795,039,612 of record NC_064921.1, on the reverse strand, counting down.
TCGACTAACGTCTATTCTTCTATCAGTGGCCATAAAGGAAAAGCCGTAATTTATCAATGAAGCCGTCTATGGTCCGTTTACAGAGTGTTTAGGAATATAAATGCCCTTACAGAGTGTTTAGGAATATAAATGCCCTACAGAAATCAATGGTATTTTTCTGCAAGGGGCTCACGTTTTCAGTAGCAAAAAAAATCTGTTTCAGCTCCTCCATTTGGGAAGCAAACTTTTATTTGCAGATACATATTTAATATTCAGTCTTATTCCGTGAAACAGAATCTATAGACCTGCGTGTACCTGACAACTGTACCTATGGCACTGTTAATTCGTGATAAAACTATGGCTCCTAAAATGGATGTAGTCAGTACGAGTACCAGAGGTAGTAAAGGAGACCCGTTGTGTTATCTTACTCTGTTAAGACCCAGAGCAAGACAAAAGGGAATCACCATCTGGGATCAAAATTGGATTCCGTGAAGCGTAGTTTCAGAAAAAACTGCAGTAAGCGTTAGAGTAGAAAGGTACTGCTGGTTACTAAACTATCTACAAACTATAAAATAATACAGAACGTATAAAACGAAAGCAAACCAGCGGGCAATATTATAAGAAAACACTTGCATTCACAAATTTTTTAAAAAAAGGCAGTCAAATATGTCGCAAGACAAACAGCTAGCTTTGTGAATGTTTAATTCAACTACATTGTTAAGAAACGACAACACAAATTACCCAGCCGGGACCAACCGCCAAACCACCACACTAAATGGCACGCTGTCCACTGAAAGATAGAGAGAAGTGGAACAAGTTATACACCAATTATAAACTCAACCGATCTCGATGCAATTCCAATTTCTGTCACTAAAGAATGCATAAATACCGTAAAAGGACCATTGATAGAAGTACTCAATAAATCATCCAGATGTGGCTGTTTTCCCGAGTACCTAAAACAAGGAAAAGTAATACCCGTACATAAAAATTGTTATGCATTAAACTACAGATCAAACTCTTTACATTAGTTAAAGAGTCCGGGCCGCGGTCGTTGTATAAAACTGTTTCCTGATCTTTCGCCTCCAGCTGCGGCAGACTTCTTCCGAGGTAAAACGACTACTACCAGCAAGTCCTGAGGGGCTCTTATATTTATAGAGCGATTAGAGGGCACCCACATAGGTCACGTGATGTTGACTGTGTGACTATCTCTGGATGGCGTCAACATTAAAAATAATGGAATGTCATTCTCTAGGCGCAAAGTCGACATCCATATTTTATCTAACGTCAAACATTCTTCGTTTCTATTGAAATTATTATGGTGTTCATGAATTTATATTGCTTCTCTATAGATGCGTGCATGGTAAATGCCATGTCCTTACTAAAGCCCTTGTTTCACTGAATTCTGTTTCGTGGTTCCAATCTTGATAAACATGTTCTGCTACGGCCAATTTTTCAATATGTCTAGACGAAAGTTCCCTTTGCGTTTGGGTATGCGGGTGTTCGTGGTTCCAATATACACTAGTCCGTAAATGCACGGAATGTTACATACCCGAGTTATTGCTAATAGTTGCCTTGCATCTGTTTCCGTTCTCAAATATTCGTTAATCTTCATGATCAGAGCTATCCCGATGCTATTTATTAATGAGCGGTACAAAATTTTTACAGATGGCGGCCGTTGCTGCTCAGTACTTCCGGATTCTTCTCTTCTTTGATGGAGTGCTCGATCAGTCTCCTTAGCAGCATATCCATTTTCTTGAAGGACAACCGTAAGTTATTTAATTGACCCAATCCGATGGCCCGATATATTACTTCTTTGTTGCAGCCGTACATAGGTAGAGCTGACATTTACATTAAAAACACTGTCCAATTTATTGAAAAAACTGAAAGAGTTTAACGTCAGCCGAAGTTAGTTTCTTGTCAGCTTTGATGTAGTGTCCCTGTTAACTATGGTTCCTGTAAAAGAAGCTACCTAATACATAGCATATATTTTTCCGATTGACATAGTAGCTTTATTTAGACAGTGCATTACCACAACTTATTTCTAGCACAACAGTGGATTTGTGCGCAGGTTGCCCGAACTCTTACGGGAATCGTCACGTTAGTGTGCGCGAGTAATGAGTGGAAGGGCAAATATCTAGCAGGAACATTACGTATGTAGGTTGTGGACAGTTGGTAATGTGGGTGTCACGGTTGGCGAGCAAGGGATAAGTCCCTGCAGTCGCACTATTCATCTGTGTCCTCGGTGGCTCAGATGGACAGAGCGTCTGCCATGTAAGGAGGAGATCCCGGTTTCGAATACCGGTCGGGGCACACGTTTCCAGGTGCCCCATCGATGTATATCAACAACACCTGTCGGCAGCTGAGGGTTTCAATTAATTATCATTTATTCTAGAGAAGTTGCACGGCCATCAATGGTATCTGTTCTTTCGAGAACAGTTACTATCTTCATATATCAATTAAATCACTTACGGTTGGCCTTCAAGAAAAATGATATACAAAGTGAGGAGATTGATCGAGCACTCCATTAACGAAGAGAAGAAGACAGAAATACTGAGCAACAACGGCTGCAATCTGGAAACGTTTTTCTTCCGTTCATTTATAAAATTACGGATCTCTCGGGATAGTTTAGGCCACGTATGGAGTCGTAACGATATTTTGACGCACCAAGAACATTAATGAATATTTCAGAACGGTAAAAGATACAGAGCACCAATTAACAACACCCGGGGTATATAAAATTCGGTCGCGGACAAGCGTATACACGAAAAGATGTGTCAACAACCGTATACAAAAGCAACTTTCACGTGCGACATACCGAAAATTCGGCTAAGCAGAAAACGTTTTTCGATCTATGAACCACCAAATAACATTGAGTGACACGACGGTTTTAGGAAGGACATCGTATTATCATGTTTATAAAGAAGCAGTAGAGACTCATAAACACCATTATAATTTTAATAGGAAAGAAGAAAGTTTGAAGTTAGATAAAATATGGATGTCGACCAGCACAATAAAATTCGATTATTTTTAATCGAGAATGATGAAGCTGTCCAGAGACAGACACACTGTCGGCATCACTTGTCCTATGGTGATTCGTTCTACGCCCTCTATAAATGCGAGAGCAAGTCTCGCTGGCAGTAGCCGTTTTATCTCCGAAGATGCCTCACGCAGTTGGAGACGAAACATGAGGAAGCTGTTTCGTACATCGACCTAGCCTCTCACCCAGAAAATTTAAAATAAAGAAGGGCCCGGTCGTGAAATCCTTGAATACATGACAAAACTCTTTACTGCTTATCATTTCCGAATTACTTTAAACATTAACGAAAAATGGATTACTGAAGCATTTTTGTTCTTTACCATGTACGACATGACTTTACGCGACTAAACTAGTGAGGGAACGTGAGAATAAAATTTTTTCTTGCAGTTGGCGTTTCTCAGTCAAGCAGATGTGTCACCAGCCGAGAAGCGTAAACGTTTCAACACCGTTAATGGGTCAGGCAAAACAGCAGCAGCGCACTCTTAACAGAGAGTGCGAGCAACTCAGCAGCAAATGAACGGAACAGCGCAGGCCGAACCACCTTCGTTTCTCTCGTGAAGTTGCACAAGAGGCACCAGGTACGATGCAATAATGACTAAGCAGTAAAGAGCTTGTAACAAAATCGTAATCAAATGTAGCGGAACTGAAGACCGCTGATGACGCGAGAAGAACAGAATCGTTTCGGTAGTTAGGAACGGCGTCGTAGAGCAGAGCCTCTCCTTGGCGGCAATACTCCACCGTCGCGAGCTTTCAGCATTCGATCTGTAGGATCGACGGCTTTCATACCGTTCGCATTTGGTTTTCTGGTTATAGCATGATATCATCTTGTTCTAGTGTTGGTCTAGCAGTTGCTGCCCTATGAGACGATCAGCGATCCGATGCCACTTCTGATGGAGTCCAGAATTCACTGTTGACGTCAGCACAGCAGTCACCGCTGATGGATACAGCGAGGGTCTACCAACACAACTCTGGTCCAGCTCAGAAGCTCCTCTAAACTCGATACGTAGGTCTACCGTACCGACGGGCCAGGTTCAGCATTCAGCATTCTGACATCGTGGTTCACCGAGATGGAAATGCGGGCAGTGGTCTGGTAGGGATCGGGAACTCTCCGGAACGGCTTCTCCGGTTTTGGGTAGTCGCCGGTCGGTGCAAAAGAATCAGCAACGACTTGCGATTTCAGTAATAAATGGCACAATTTCTAATATTGTGTTATTGCGTCTAACGATGCCGCACAGGTCCTTGGTCTGTAACGTGACTAATTTGTAGAAGTTTCCAGCGTGGCAGAGGGCGGAACCTACAGTGTTTCCAGGGAAAGAAGTTGTATCGGATCTGCTGTGCTCAGTTCACAAGAGTCATTCTTGAGGCACTGGAGAAAGGCGACCATTTGAATGTCATTTTCTTTCATTTATGAAAAGCATTCGACGTACGTGATCACGGAATTTTGTTCCACAAATTACAGTCACTAAGAGTAAGAGGTATGGTTGGGGAGTGGTTTGTGTCATATCTGGAAAACTGAATGCAGTGAGTTATGATCTCACATACTTTTAGTGAAACACTTATCAGGTCCAAAGTACGTGACTATAGGCGTCCCACAGGGAAGAGTATTAGCCGCAAAAATTTTTGTTTTATCTATGTTAATGATAAGAATAATGTAACTATAAAAGTAAAGAAAATGAATTGTACTTCAGGTTGAACAAAGGACACCACGATGCTAGATTAAAAATTAACAATTTTTTTAATTACTCGTCAGGTTCCTGTAGGATCAAATTGAGGAGCAAACATCCAAGGTCATGAGACGTGTCAGTACATCAAATTACAACATAAAAGTAATAACAGATAAAATAGAAATGTTTATGAGCACGAAAAAAGTCAGGCCATAAGTTTAAGCAAACGCAATCAACATTACAATATGAATCAGCTTAATTTTTCAAGGAACTCCTCGACAGAATAGAAGGAGTGACCCATGAGGAAACTCTTCAATTTCGATTTGAAAGCGCGTTAATTACTGTTAAGATTTTTTAATTCGAGTGGTAGCTTATTGAAAATGGATGTAGCACTATACTGCCCACCTTGCTGCACAAGAGTTAAGGAAGTGCGATACAAATTCAGGTTGGGTTACTGCCGAGCTACTGAATGAAACCAGCTTATTCTTGGGAATAATCTAATATTATTAACACGAATGATACTAAGTCATATAAATATTGGGAGGCCATTGTCAAAATACCCACTCATGACCAGGGGTCGACAAGAGGTTCTTGAACTCACACCACTTATTGCCCAAACCGCCCGTTTCTGAGCCAAAAATATCCTTTTAGGATGGGAAGAGTTACCTCAAAATATAACACCATACGACATAAGCAAATTAAAGTAAGCTAAAGTAGACCAATTTTCTTGTCGAACGATCACTCACTTCAGATACCGGTAGAATAGTAAAAATGGCAGCATTAAGTCTTTGAACAAGATCCTGAACGTGAGCTTTCCACGACAGTTTACCATCTATCTGAACACCTAGAAATTTGAACTGTTCAGTTTCACTAACCATATACCCATTCTGTGAAGTTAAAACGTTCAGGTTTTGTTGAATTGTATTTTTTTTTTTTGTGTGTGTGTCACTAGTCTACTGACTGGTTTGATACGGCCCGCCACGAATTCCTTTCCTGTGCTAACCTCTTCATCTCAGAGTAGCACTTGCAACCTACGTCCTCAGTTATTTGCTTGCGTATTCCAATCTCTGTCTTCCTCTACAGTTTTTGCCCTCTACAGCTCCCTCTAGTACCATGGAAGTCATTCCCTCATGTCTTAGCAGATGTCCTATCATCCTGTCTCTTCTCCTTATCAGTGTTTTACACATATTCCTTTCCTCTCCGATTCTGCGTAGAACCTCCTCATTCCTTACCTTAACAGTCCACCTAATTTTCAACATTCTTCTATAGCACCACATCTCAAATGCTTCGATTCTCTTCTGTTCTGGTTTTCCCACAGTCCATGTTTCACTACCATACAATGCTGTACACCAGACGTACATCCTCAGAAATTTCTTCCTCAAATTAAGGCTGGTATTTGATATTAGTAGACTTCTCTTGTCCAGAAATGCCTTTTTTGCCATAGCGAATCTGCTTTTGATGTCCTCCTTGCTCCGTCCGTCATTGGTTATTTTACTGCCTAGGTAGCAGAATTCCTTAACTTCATTGACTTCGTGACCATCAATCCTGATGTTAAGTTTCTCGCTGTTCTCATTTCTACTACTTCTCATGTATGTTAGAAACTGTAAAAACTGTGTCTTACTATGATTCAGCGTTAGTTTATTTTTTGCAAACCATGAACTTAGGTCATGAACTGCTCTATTTGAAACCGGGCCAATTTTGCGCACAACATCCTTTACTACCAAGCTAGTGCCATCGGCAAACAGAAATATTTTAGACTTACCTGTAATACTAGAGGGCACATCATTTATATAAATAAGGAACAGTAGTGGCCCCATCACTGATCCCTAGAGCACCACCCACTTGACTGTATCCCACTCAGACCCCACATTACAGCCATTCTCAACATTGTGAATAAGGTGAACCAGTTGAAAGCTACTACCTTTATTCCGTAATGGTCCAACTTCTGGAGCAATATTTTCTGATCGACACAATCAAACGCCTCAGTTAAATCAAAAAATATGCCTAGTGTTTGAAACCTTTTCTTTAACCCATCCAGGACCTTACAGAGAAAAGAGAATATATCATTTTCAGTTTTTAAACGACTTCTGAAGCTTAACTTTACATTTGACAGCAAATCGTATGATATAAAATGCTCAATTATTCAATAACTTTACCAAACACTGAGGGTATATAAATAGGTCTAAAATTGTCTAATTTATCCCTTTCTCCCTTTTTATAAAGTAACGTTACTAGTGGGTACTTTAATCGTTCAGGAAACTGACCATTCTTAAAGGAAAAATTACAAATATATATATATATATATATATATATATATATATATATATATATATATATATATATATATATATATATATATCCCTGGAAATTGAAATAAGAACACCGTGAATTCATTGTCCCAGGAAGGGGAAACTTTATTGACACATTTCTGCGGTCAGATACATCACATGATCACACTGACAGAACCACAGGCACATAGACACAGGCAACAGAGCATGCACAATGTCGGCACTAGTACAGTGTATATCCACCTTTCGCAGCAATGCAGGCTGCTATTCTCCCATGGAGACGATCGTAGAGATGCTGGATGTAGTCCTGTGGAACGGCTTGCCATGCCATTTCCACCTGGCGCCTCAGTTGGACCAGCGTTCGTGCTGGACGTGCAGACCGCGTGAGACGACGCTTCATCCAGTCCCAAACATGCTCAATGGGGGACAGATCCGGAGATCTTGCTGGCCAGGGTAGTTGACTTACACCTTCTAGAGCACGTTGGGTGGCATGGGATACATGAGCACGTGCATTGTCCTGTTGGAACAGCAAGTTCCCTTGCCGGTCTAGGAATGGTAGAACGATGGGTTCGATGACGGTTTGGATGTACCGTGCACTATTCAGTGTCCCCTCGACGATCACCAGAGGTGTACGGCCAGTGTAGGAGATCGCTCCCCACACCATGATGCCGGGTGTTGGCCCTGTGTGCCTCGGTCGTATGCAGTCCTGATTGTGGCGCTCACCTGCACGGCGCCAAACACGCATACGACCATCATTGGCACCAAGGTAGAAGCGACTCTCATCGCTGAAGACGACACGTCTCCATTCGTCCCTCCATTCACGCCTGTCGCGACACCACTGGAGGCGGGCTGCACGATGTTGGGGCTTGAGCGGAAGACAGCCTAACGGTGTGCGGGACCGTAGCCCAGCTTCATGGAGACGGTTGCGAATGGTCCTCGCCGATACCCCAGGACCAACAGTGTCCCTAATTTGCTGGGAAGTGGCGGTGCGGTCCCCTACGGCACTGCGTAGGATCCTACGGTCTTGGCGTGCATCCGTGCGTCGCTGCGGTCCGGTCCCAGGTCGACGGGCACGTGCACCTTCCGCCGACCACTGGCGACAACATCGATGTACTGTGGAGACCTCACGCCCCACGTGTTGAGCAATTCGGCGGTACGTCCACCCGGCCTCCCGCATGCCCACTATACGCCCTCGCTCAAAGTCCGTCAACTGCACATAAGGTTCACGTCCACGCTGTCGCGGCATGCTACCAGTGTTAAAGACTGCGATGGAGCTCCGTATGCCACGGCAAACTGGCTGACACTGACGGCGGCGGTGCACAAATGGTGCGCAGCTAGCGCCATTCGACGGCCAACACCGCGGTTCCTGGTGTGTCCGCTGTGCCGTGTGTGTGTTCATTGCTTGTACAGCCCTCTCGCAGTGTCCGGAGCAAGTATGGTGGGTCTGACACACCGGTGTCAATGTGTTCTTTTTTCAATTTCCAGGAGTGTACTTCTGTAATAAATGAAAAATAAAACCGTCGGCAGCATTGTTGGGCATTGTCTGTTCACTATGCTGAAACGGCGAACAGTTATGACTGAGGAATAATTTAAATACGTGCGTCATCAAGAAGCTTCACACACGTTTTCAGTAATAAAACACACTACGAAATAATAATGAGAAAGAATTTCAGTAATTACTATACTCGTTATTAAATACAGTGTAATGCATTTGTTTGTGCAGCCACCTTCCGGAACAAGCACAGAAATATCTGTTTTGTAAATAAAAACGCCTTTCTCTCGCTGCATTGTGTTTTATTTCTCCCATACGCGTTTCGCCTTGTTTCACTCTATGGCATCATCAGTTGGATCTATAATAATACAGTTTTGTTTTGATATACGTTATTTTTACATTATAAAAACAGTTGACGTCTCTTTTTTATGTAACTATGTGATTACTTATAGTTCTTCGCGTTTTTAGTAGACACCTACGTTCCCTCTAATCTGGTCACATGCTGAGGGTCGCACTACCACTCTATTTACGGAACATTAGAATGATCTTTCTTCCCCTTTTCCATCTTCTTTGCCATTATTGTTGTGAGGTCTACCAGTTTTCTGTCACTAATTATAGATAATTGATAGAAAACTCTGATATCAAAAATTTAACTACTTTGGGTTGACTATTTAAATTTACAAAACAACGAAATGAATCTGCAATAAATAAATCTCACACTGGCTAACTGGATGGTGCCTATTGCTATGTTGAACACTTGAGTAACCTCACTTATGCTAACTTGGGAACTGACAATGAAACATGAAAGAAAATTGTTGACTTTAAAATTATTTAAATAAAAGAACTACCATTTAATATCAACACAAATGCAGTGCTGAAATACGAACCAAGCCAACATAGAATACCACATCACATGTTTCCGTAAAATTATCAATTATGAATAACTGTTTTCTTTTAAATAAAATCTTTATTTTGAAGTGCTAGGAATTCATTTACTTTCAGATAAGCAAATTTAGTTTTGATATGCAACAATAAATTTGCCTCTAAACAATATTTATCTTAACAATGACGTGACTGAGGCGCATTAAAACTACGTTATATCTGTTTTCAAAATTATTAAAAAATATAGAAACGACATGGCACTGAAATTAATTTTAATATATTTCTTTCTTTTCAAAAAAATTACACTCGGTTTGTTTCAATAACTGGAATGGACATGAAACCTACTTGGAATGATGAGTGAAACAGTGTTACAGTCGTTCGATGTTGAAGAGATGAAGCCGCAGTCGTCATCAACACTGTTGCCGTAGCTCCAGACAAAATTTTGTACCAGAGATTCACTTTTTAGTGACTACTGACGTAACGCATCTGCACGTAGCACCACAATTAAGGATGAAATTAAAATTCAAAATTTACTTTTAAAACTTTGTCAAAATATACACTATTGGCCACTAAAATTGCTACAGCACGAAGATGACGTGCTACAGACCCGAAATTTAACCGACAGGAAGAAGATGCTGTGATATGCAAATGATTAGCTTTTCAGAGCATTCACAGAGGCTGGCGCCGGAGGCGACACCTACAACGTGCTGACATGAGGAAAGTTTACAACCGATTTCTCATACACAAACAGCAGTTGACCGGCGTTGCCTGGTGAAACGTTGTTCTGATGGCTCGTGTAAGGAGGAGAATTTCACACCATCGCATTCCCGACTTCGATAAAGGTCGGATTGTATAGCCTATCGCGACATTGCAGCTCGCGTCGGTCGAGATCCAATGACTGTTAGCAGAATATGGAATCGGTGGGTTCAGGAGGGTAATACGGAACGCCGTGCTGGATCCCAACGGCTTCGTATCACTAGCAGTGGACATGACACGACCGCACGACCGCATGTTGCAGGTCCTGTACGGGCCTTTCTGGATACAGAAAATGTTCGACTACTTCCCTGGCCAGCACATTCTTCAGATCACTCACCAACTGAAAACGTCTGGCCAATGGTCACCGAGCAAACTGGCTCGTCACAATACGCCAGTCACTACACTTGATGAACTGTGGTATCGTGTTGGACCTGCATGGGCAGCTGTACCTCTAGACGCCATCCAAGCTCTGTTTGACTCAATGCCCAGGCGTATCAAGGCCGTTATTACGGCCAGAGGTGGTTGTTCTGGGTACTGATTTCTCAGGATCTATGCACTCATATTGCGTGAAAATGTAACCATATGTCACTTCTAGTATAACATATTTGTCCAATGAATAACCGTTTATCATTTTCATTTCTTCTTGGTGTCGCAATTTTAACGGCCAGTAGTGTAGTTTAGTATAATAATATTCCAAAAATCAAGTTTTATGTAACTAGACTTAGTAGTTTACGTAAAAATGCCGTTTTAAGAAAAAAATAAGTGACCCTAAATAATTAAGCCAGAATACCAGAATTTGGTCAGAATGTGCCTTTAGAACTCATAGCCGGCCGATGTGGCCGAGTGGTTCTAGGCGTTTCAGTCTGGAACCGCACGACCGCTACGATCGCAGGTTCGAATCCTGCCTCGGGCATGGATGTGTGTGATGTCGTTAGGTTTTATTAGGTTTAAGTAGTTCTAAGTTCTAGGGGACTGATGACCTCAGATGGTAAGTCCCATAGTGCTCAGAGCCATTTGATTTAGAACTCATAAACACGTGGTGCAAGTTACAAAACCGAAAAGCTATAATTACGACAGCAAAGCACGTTTTTAGGAAAAATTTAAAGCGCTTAATATTGGCTTAGAACATAAAAATTTGTTTTACGCTTCTTTTCATCTTAAAAATCAAAATTGAGAGACCACGTCAAGCTACTTCTTATAGTTTTTGAGTAATTAAGTAAAAACCACTTTGGTAACTAAAGTATACCTAGTTGTAGTAGATTAAATACCTGTAATTTTAAGAGAGGTGAATTTTGGTTAAGATAAATGATGAAACCTACCAAATAATAGAGCCGTACTAAATTTGAGAGTTGTAATATTAATAACATTCAATACAAGTTTTATTAAAGATATAGTTCAGAGGTAACAATCTACTGTTAGTTCCAGTACAACAATTGTAGAAGGCAACGTTTTCATTCAAGTAAGCATTAACTGTTTCTGTACTTTCAAACAACTTATCTGAATACATGTAAAAACTAAGAAGTCTCTGAGTTAATTTATGAGTATGCTATTAATGATTTTGTGCCCGAGAAAGCAGTCAATCGGAGGCTGCTGCAGTATGCAGAAAGCCGTAGACAACGGAAGTTCCCTCGGCCGTCTGCTCCGGCACCTACATAAATACAGCCCGAGAGACGGTAGGAAGGTTCACTTTGCACTCAGCCATTGTAAGATCCACGTCTGTTAAACGTCGGATCGCGCTCTGCCTCGGATAACGTCAGAGCCGGACTGTGACAAATCGCGTATTTGCAGTAAATTCGGATAGTGAACTAGCGAGGCCTGTACATCGTCCTGGATCGCTTAGAATTTGCCTAAGTAACTGTTGGTGTGCCGTGCGTGAGAATTATAAATACACGTGGTATATGGTGACTTTTATTTCCACTTTTGTGGCGAGCATTAATTTTGAACCTCTACTGCAAACTTTCATTTGAGTATTATTAGTCAGGGCGAAAGACAATCTAATACGAACATACCGTAGAAAGAGTTATTTTCAATTGAAGATTGTGAATTCCAAGTGTTGTACATGAGAAACTTTATACTTTCATTTAAAATCATAGTCCTGATCCCGCTAAATAGAAGGAAAATAGAAACTTTTCTTTCAGTGGGCTGGACCAGAATGTGGCCGTGCAGACTGGAAACTAAGGTCAGTATGTTTTCCTTTGCTTTCTGGCTGACCTAAAATTAGTTGCCAGACTCGAATGAGAAAGTCGGCGTAATACAACAGCCTTACTTAACCCGGTGCCCCACAGTGTCGCTCGTCACAAGTTCTCCTCACGCTGACTCAGCACGCAACTCCCACCTCCGATCACGAGTCCCGACCCAAGCGCTCGTGCAGCGCCTGCTTTCTGACGTCACATCACCTGTGTCCAGAGGCGATGTCACACAGTGCGCCTTTATTCTTTGATACACGTCCGTGACATTTCCTTAGCCAGCACTGACCCAATATAAATTACAGTTACTTACGTTATTATTTCCAAAGATCAATGAACGTTTTCATCTATGTCTTCAAGGATACTCCGCAAATCACACATAAGTGATGGGAGAGAGCTCTTCGAACCACCTTTACAATAATTTTCTATTATTCCCATCTTGAACAGAGCGCGGAACAAAATTATCACCTATGTTTTTCCGAGTGGGCTCTGATTTCCCTTATTTTATTATGATGACCGTTTCGCGTCTATAGTTCGGCGTCAGCAGAATATTTTCGCATTCGGAGGAGAAATTTGTTGATTGTAATTTCGTGAGAAGATTCCGCCGCAACGAAAAAGTCTGTTTTAATGATTCTCCACCCCAGATCCCGCGTGATGTCAGTGTCACCCTTTCCCCTATTTCGTGATAATACAAAACCTGCCGCTCTTCTTTGAACTTTCTCTATGTACTCTGTCAGTCCTATCAGATAAGGATCCCAGACCACACAGCAGTACTCCAAAAGAGCACCGACAAGCGTAGTGTTGGCAGTCTGTTTAGTTCTTTACACGTACACATATCTTTTAAAGTTCACAAGAAAATCGAATTACAATGTTTGTAGCACATAAAGGAAATTTTTTAAATACATACATCTGTTTTAAAGCGTTACATGCACACCATAGATCATGTGTCTTTCTAAGAAATACAGAATCAGGAAATATCCAAAAGAATAAAAAATATATAAAAAAGAATAAACGGTAATGCAGATGTTTAATTAAAATTGTGAGTTACTCTGTGTAGCTGCTTATGTAATCTTACTATTCGTCGCATTATATTTTCGTCGAAATACAAAACAAACATGATACAGCTGTTGGCAATCAGCCTTCAGTTTGTAACACCATATCTTAGACACTACATACCTTTTGTTGATTCAGTTAGCTTTCTGTTTTCTTCAACATCCCATCGTTGAACTTGTGTAATTAGTGTATGATTAATTCGATATTGTAATCAAGTGTAAACTCTGTAATATGCACAATATGAGCAAATGATATGTTTTGTCTTTCTCACATAATCTCTTTGGTTATCTTTGAGGCTGAATAATTTTGTTTAAATAATTTTTTTGTCGAAATGTCAATATGTGTAAATGTTCTGTTTTATTTAATATGTTTGGTTGCTGTTATGTAAGCTGCTGACCTTCACTTAGGGTTCTTAGTTATTTTGTAAGTAAGATATGGTGTGGTTCCCCTCGGGAACGGAACTTCGTAGCGCGCGCAAAATGTGGTGGGCATGGATAGATAGGTGGAACCAAGAGTCAGTCGGGGATGAGCTACTATACCACCAACAGCTCACGAAAAGCTTGTGAATTGTGCTGGTGAAGAGAGAGAGGCTTTTTGTGCCGTTTTCCAATGTGCCAAAGCCTGAGATCGATGCAATAACTAGCTGGAATTGCTATCTGTCATCGCCACCAAGAAATGACAGAGTCCAGCAATTCTACCTGCAAATCCACCTACCAACATGCACTCGCCACCACATTGCGCAATCACTGTAATGAAACAGAAGAACTATAGTAATGTACACTGAAGGATCAGCTCATAGAATGTTATAGCGTACTAAAATATAACATAAATTTTGACTGAACTCTTGTACCTATTGTGATTTATCCTCAGTCACATATCCGTTTAGTGTCCCTCCCACGCTAAAGTGCTTACCGAGTGCAGTTCAGAACTGCAACTCTTGAGAGTTATATGTTCATGCTTGCTAATTGCTTGTTTCACTAACGTTATTTTGCTCTACTACAGTGCTCAAGATAAGCCGCCCCCCCCCCCCCCCCCCCAAATGAAAGTAGTCCAAATGCTCAAGGTTACTTAATTATAGAAAGTTTCAATTACTCTCGCTATTCCTTTGAAGTTATGTACAATATTGGGTTCCTCTTGTGTATTAAAAGTGTATATTAATAGTGTAACAGGATCCACAGTTTGTATATTGTGCTCATGCTAAATATCGATTAATAGAAAGACCACTATCTATGAAAACTATAACTTCTTAATTCAAAAGACAGTTAGAAGTAATTTGTTAGTGAACTCCATTCAATTTTCGTTCCAAATAGGAAGGTGTTTAGTAGTGAGAGACTTAATCTATGCACAACAACTAATTTTGCTGTGACCCATATCCATACTTCATGTCAGATAGGAACATGTGTGAAAAGTAATATTGACCCTATGTCCAAATTACGACTCTACAGTGAATATTAAGAGTAACGTTATTGAGACCATTCACTTTGACTAAGTCCTCAAGGTAATAGTGTGTTTCGTTATCTGTTATATTTATGCAAATACTTTGTTCTGCTCTGTCAGCTCCAACCTTAACGTGAACATATGCAGGTGCTAGAGTTCATTGCACTCTCGTGTGACAAAGTATAGGCTGTGTTTGCCCATTGAAGTTACTTACTTTCAGTTTCTTGAACAAGAATGTTATTCATTATTATGCCTAATAGGGTGGCAATAGGTCATTTGGACAGTGTGGATAGGTAATTTATTGTTTGTTACTGTTTAAATATTTACGTAATTCTTTCACTTCCGATAAGCGACCTCCGTTAGGTATAACACGGTCAACACAACTAAATTCCTTTCAGAGGATAACACTGCTCTGCTTCTTTACACTGCAATTGCTTTAACAAAAATAATTTCATTCATACGAACTGCCTCCAGCTTTGAGGTTATGATATAACAGTAGCGGGCGACAGTGTTATACGTGGCTTTTCCGTGACAGGACTATTTGTTCTGTTGGGGCACAGTACGTAATAAATCAAATTTAGCACACGCTACGTAAATGCAGTTACAGTGCTATAAGTTTCATAAAAAATGTCTTTTGTGTAATTAAATAAGCACAAATACACTCCTGGAAATGGAAAAAAGAACACATTGACACCGGTGTGTCAGACTCACCATACTTGCTCCGGACACTGCAAGAGGGCTGTACAAGCAATGATCACACGCACGGCACAGCGGACACACCAGGAACCGCGGTGATGGCCGTCGAATGGCGCTAGCTGCGCAGCATTTGTGCACCGCCGCCGTCAGTGTCAGCCAGTTTGCCGTGGCATATGGAGCTCCTGGGGTATCGGCGAGGACCATTCGCAACCGTCTCCATGAAGCTGGGCTACGGTCCCGCAGACCGTTAGGCCGTCTTCCGCTCACGCCCCAACATCGTGCAGCCCGCCTCCAGTGGTGTCGCGACAGGCGTGAATGGAGGGACGAATGGAGACTGTCGTCTTCAGCGATGAGAGTCGCTTCTGCCTTGGTGCCAATGATAGTCGTATGCGTGTTTGGCGCCGTGCAGGTGAGCGCCACAATCAGGACTGCATACGACCGAGGCACACAGGGCCAACACCCGGCATCATGGTGTGGGGAGCGATCTCCTACGCTGGCCGTACACCTCTGGTGATCGTCAAGGGGACACTGAATAGTGCACGGTACATCCAAACCGTCATCGAACCCATCGTTCTACCATTCCTAGACCGGCAAGGGAACTTGCTGTTCCAACAGGACAATGCACGTCCGCATGTATCCCGTGCCACCCAACGTGCTCTAGAAGGTGTAAGTCAACTACCCTGGCCAGCAAGATCTCCGGATCTGTCCCCCTTTGAGCATGTTTGGGACTGGATGAAGCGTCGTCTCACGCGGTCTGCACGTCCAGCACGAACGCTGGTCCAACTGAGGCGCCAGGTTGAAATGGCATGGCAAGCCGTTCCACAGGACTACATCCAGCACCTCTACGATCGTCTCCATGGGAGAATAGCAGCCTGCATTTCTGCGAAAGGTGGATATACACTGTACTCGTGCCGACATTGTGTATGCTCTGTTGCCTGTGTCTATGTGCCTGTGGTTCTGTCAGTGTGATCATGTGATGTATCTGACCCCAGGAATGTGTCAATAAAGTTTCCCCTTCCTGGGACAATGCATTCACGGTGTTCTTATTTCAATTTCCAGGAGTGTTCACAATTACATAAGTGTGACATTTGTTGTTTTGTGTTTCATAAATGAGGTAAGAAAAATTATTTACAACAAATTAATTAATTTTTTACCAGAGAAATATCAGTTCAAATAAAGGCAGCATAATTAACATCTTGCTGAGACATTCGCCTCTAAACAAATTACCTTTGCAAAACATAAAATCGTACATTGCATCAAAAAATAAAAAAAAACTGTTTTAAACATACGTAGACGAACCTAATCATATCTTATAGAAAATAAAGATCCCGCTCATCGAGCGAATATGCACTAGTGCCGTAGCGTTGGCGAGAGCTGGTAGTGACTTGGTGCAGTTATAGCATTGTTGTGTGCACCACCTCTGCACGTCGCATCTAGTTTTTATTTATGCGGTGGCAACAGGAGAGCAAAATCCGACAGCATACCATTCACAAACATCACTCTCAAGTCAGTTTAAAGGAGTCCTTTATTCATCATCATAGTGGAATACTCAGCACTGTCCATTTTTGTTACAAAACAGGTATCTGCAGCTCATACAACTTGTCTAAGTTCATCGATAAATTACAGCTACATTACACATTTTACAAATGCAAGTTTTACATTTGAGCATTTGTCAAATTTTCATTTTCTTTTGAGCCGTCAGTCCTCTGAATGCTTTGATGCGGCGCAGCACGAATTCATCTCCTGCACCAACCTCTTAATCACAGAGTAGCACTTGTAACCTACGTCCTCAATTATTTGCTGGATGTATCGCAATCTCTGTCTTCCTCTACAGTTTTTGCCCTCTACAGCTCCCTCTAGTGCCATGGAAGTCATTCCCAGATCTCTTAACAGATGTTCTATCATCCTGTCCTCCCTCCTTATATGTGTTTTCTACTTTTTCTTCCCTCTCCGATTCTTCGCATACCCTCCTCATTCTGTACCTTATTAGTACTCCCAATTTTCAACATCCGTCTGTACAATCACATAATTACAAAATATAATTACAACTTCTTGTACTCTTGGCTTGACTCGTAGTGGCCTAAAGTTGTTCCGTACATTTTGAGGCAAAACTTATTACTCACAAAATATCTTCACTAAAGATCGGCTACATCAAAGAAATAATAACTGAAAAATTACTTCTGACAACTTTACATTTCCCTAATAAGTTCATAGCTGATACAGTTTTGGGTTTACCATATTTCGGATACCTAAATTTTCTGCTCAGGTTTGGATTTAGCATTAGTATGAGGTACGTTATTAATTCTGAAAGGTCCGTTACATATAAATTTAAATTTCGATATCTCGCTATCAGTTTCACTTGACTTCTCGTGTGGATTAAGTAACATAAGGCCACAAATTTCAAATTTTATGAATCGTGCCTTGTCATCATGGTGATGAATTCGTGCTTTCGCTTTCTTTCTCGTAACTGTTTTTTCTTTATGGTTATGTCAACATTAACTCATAGGGAAAAATTAATGATTTCTTCCGCCAGGCTCTTAGATTTTCTGTCTAACAGTAGCTCTTCTGTTGAAAAACCAGTAGACTCATGGCTCAAACAAAGGATTCATGAAGTAACTACCTCTTCCTACCCCACTGACATAGCGTTCACTTGGATTACCCGTGAGATTGTAGGCCGAGATATGAATTACTTCTATTCCCTGGTTTCTCTTTCTTTCTTCCCACAATTCAGACGAGAATTGCGCATCATTGTTAGAAAGAATGGTCTTCAGATTTCATGTACAAAATAAACTTTGGCGAGTTTGCTGTAAACTGCCTTTGCAGTTGCTTTCTGGATAGGGTACAGCTTAACAAACTTTGAAATGTTTCCAGTACAAGGAAAGCGTGTGCAAAATTCCCCATGTTCTGAGTAAAGGTCCGATAAGGTCAACACATAGTTTTTCAAAACTTCATTAGGCCTTAGGGTCTGCAAATGACCACGGTTAATGCTCTTAGGTACTTTAACTTTTTGACAACCATCACAAGTTTTTACGCTCTCTGTGACCTTGTGCAACATGTTGTTAAATGTCACGGCATCCGTCACTTTTCCTGTAGAAATTTGATCCGCTATGACCGTAAGCAGGGAGTGAGCTCTGTTTATGTACATCGCTAGCCAATACATAAGCGAGTCGTCGTTGCTATTGTCTTTACCTAAATATAATACGCCATTGTAAATTTTGTTATACTCTCTTTGTTCTTCTCCATTCTTGGTTTTCTCATCACATGTAGTCTTTATCACATTCAAACACTTACCGTCGTTTTGATGACTGCATATGTTTTTAAAAGTTCTTTCAATCTTCTTTCTTCCCTCCAAATTCTTTAAAAGACAGTAATTTTAGTACTCATTCCGTATCGTCTTCTACAATTTGTTCCTCAGACTCGAATAAACGACAAATCATATGTCATAATGAAATTATTGCCAGAACACCGACCACCTGGAGTTGTCATTTTGTTGTATACAGAGCAAAATTCAGAATACGATCTTCAAACGTGTCTCTGTAGATTGTATTCTTCCGTAAAATGACGAAATATGGCTATATTTCACATGTAATGAAGAGTTTCAGGGAGAGTGTAAGGGAACAATTGACGGGAATGAGGGAAAGAAATACAGTAGAAGAAGAATGGGTAGCTTTGAGGGATGAAATAGTGAAGGCAGCAGAGAATCAAGTAGGTAAAAAGACGAGGGCTAGTAGAAATCATTGGGTAACAGAAGAGATACTGGATTTAATTGATGAAAGGAGAAAATACAAAAATGCAGTAAATGAAGCAGGCAAAAAGGAATACAAACGTCTCAAAAATGAGATCGACAGGAAGTGCAAAATGGCTAAGCACGGATGGCTAGAGGACAAAGGTAAGGAGGTAAAGGCTTACCTCACGAGAGGTAAGATAGATACTGGCTACAGGAAAGTTAAAGAGGCCTTTGAAGAAAATTGAACCACTTGTATGAATATCAACAGCTCAGATGGAAACCCAGTTCTAAGCAAAGAGGGGAAGCCAGAAACGTGGAAGGAGTACATAGAGGGTCTATACAAGGGCGATGTACTTGAGGACAATATAATGGAAATGGAAGAGGATGTAGATGAGGATGAAATGGGAGATATGATGCTGCGTGAAGAGTTTGACAGAGCACTGAAAGACCTGAGTCAAAACAAGGCCCCGGGAGTAGACAACATTCCATCAGAACTACTGACGGCCTTGGGAGAGCCATTCCTGACAAAACCCTACCATCTGGTGAGCAAGATGTATGAGACAGGTGAAATTCCCTCAGACTTCAACAAGAATATAATAATTCCAATCCCAAAGAAAGCAGGTGTTGACAGATGTGAAAATTACCGAACTATCAGTTTAATAAGTCACAGCTGCAAAATACTAACGTGAATTCTTTACAGACGAATGAAAAAACTAGTAGAAGCCGACCTCGGGGAAGATCAGTTTGGATTCCGCAGAAATGGTGGAATACGTGAGGCAATACTGACCCTACGACTTATCTTAGAAGAAAGATTATGGAAAGGCAAACCTACGTTTCTAGCATTTGTAGACTTAGAGAACGCTTTTGACAATGTTGACTGGAATACTCTCTCTCAAATTCTGAAGGTGGCAGGAGTAAAATACAGGGAGCGAAAGGCTATTTACAATTTGTATAAAAGGCATATGGCGGTTATAAGAGTAACATGAAATGGAAACAGTGGATGGGAAGGGAGTGAGGCAGGTTGTAGCCTATCCCCGATGCTATTCAATCTGTATATTGAGCGAGCAGTAAAGGAAGCAAATAAAAGTTCGGAGCAGTAATTAAAATCCATGGAGAATAAATAAAAACTTTGAGGTTCACCGATGACATTGTAATTCTGTCAGAGACAGCAAAGGACTTGGAAGAGCAGTTGAACGGAATGAACAGTGTCTTGAAAGGAGGGTATAAGATGAACATCAACAAAAGCAAAACGAAGATAATGGAATGTAGTCGAATTAAGTCGGGTGATGCTGAGGGAATTAGATTAGGAAATGAGACACTTAAAGTAGTGAAGGAGTTTTGCTATTTGGGGAGCAATATAACTGATGATGGTCGAAGTAGAGACGATATAAAATGTAGACTGGCAATGTCAAGGAAAGCGTTTCTGAAGAAGAGAAATTTGTTAACATCGAGTCTAGATTTAAGTGCCAGGAAGTCGTTTCTGAAAGTATTTGTATGGAGCGTAGCCATGTAGGGAAGTGAAAGTTGAACGATAAACAGTTTAGACAAGAAGAGAATACAAGCTTTTGAAATGTGGTGCTACAGAAGAATGCTGAAGACTAGATGAGTAGATCACTTAACTAATAAGGAGGTACGGCATACAATTGGGGAGAAGAGGTATTTGTGGCATAACTTGACTAGAAGAAGGGATCGGTTGGTAGGACACGTTCTGAGGCATCGAGGGATCACAATTTAGTACTGGAGGGAGGCGTGGAGGGTAAAAATCGTAGAGGGAGACCAAGAGACGAATACGCTAAGCAGAGTCAGGAGGATGTAGGTTGCAGTAGGTACTAGGAGATGAAGAAGCTTGCACAGGGTAGAGTAGCATGGAGAGCTGCATCAAACCAGTCTCTGGACTGAAGACCACGATAGCAAACAATAACAAGCATAATAATATTTCTAATAGTAATAATAATCTCCCTATCGGAACCAGCACTATTACCAGTTCAGAGACGACCTCTACGGGAAGTTCCAAGTAAAATGGTTTATAGCTCTGACTTGTAATCACCAAGAGGTAATTGCTCACCTTAATCGGGGAAAATAATCTCGTCACTTGCCACACAGTTTGGTCAACATTACGTGTGGCACACAAACAGTTACTTCTGTGAAAACTATGTCCTCCAGGACTGTGTACAGTCCTCGAGAGTTTACTTCCTACTTTTACTGAAAACATTCCTTTGGTAGGTGCGTACGAGGCACAGCATATGCAGGCGTTTGACTGATGCGGGCAGAGTGAGACCTCAGTGCAAAGTGTGTCTTTCAGTTGCCTCTCTGGCCATATTCATATATGGGCGCAGCTGACTGCCGAACGGAACATATGCTATCAAGCGCCCTAGGCACAGGTAGCAGCTTCCAAATGACCCCTTTGTCGGCCACGTATTAATTAATATCTCTGTCGTTTCATGATTTACAATCATAATTTGTATATAATTAAAGATAAGTTGCTGTAGTTATTGAATAAGTTTTAGCTTGACTGCATTTCAACTTTTCCAGCTAGAATTTTTAGAATGAAACTGACAGTAGAACATGACCTCTGAACTGCTTCTTTAAGATTCCTTGCAACGACTATTATTTACACTAAAATCGTGATATTTGGTACAGGTGTATAATTTCACCAGTGTAATCGAGTCCTGTAATAGAACTTTCTATGGCAAATACAAGTGATACTTAATCTATTATGAATAAGGACGTTTAAGTTCCAACTTTGGTTTTTAGTAAATAACTTGAAAACTAATAGAGGTAGCTTCTTAGTGTTACGTATTCGTGGTTTCATATCAAACTCAGGCTACGTAAGAATTTTCGTATTTCTAAGTCTAATATTTAGTGCCTTCAAATTTTCGAATGAAAGCCGATTTTGAACAAAATATTGCTTCAGTCAAGTTGAGACCTGTAACTTTTGATTGTAAAATACACACTCTGAACAATTTCTAACTTTCTATCTTCATTATTTAGCGCCACTTTTCTCTTAAAAGTGTATATTTAGAAAAATATATTCATTAGATCATTTTGAGACCTCACCTGTTAACATCAACATTAATATACTGAAGTATACATTGAATACTGAAGTATACATTGACGAAGTTTGGAAAAAATTATTTTACTGAAGCATACATTCACAATGTTTGCAAAAATTGTTTTAATTGTTAGATCTTCTGTATGCTACGCATAGGCGAGTTATGATGACCTGACGCTAATAATAGTGAAGTGGGATAAGTCCTGGCACACTCATACGCCTCTGTATCTCTCATAATGATACAGTGCTTCTTTCGCCACAGAATGTTTGCACCAAAAATACTATTTCTAAGTATTATTACTGTCTGTTGATTGGCTGACAATAAAAGCCACTGACTACCAATCAATTCTGTGCAAATTACACACCAGTAGCATTTTCCATTTCTGAAATATTTGCGGTGCAAGTTTTGGGTGTTTAGCCGTGTGGGGTAGCCGCGTGATCTGAGGCGCCTTGCAACGGTTCGCGCCGCTACCTCCGTCGGAGGTTCGAGTGCTCCGTCGGGCATGGGTGTTTGTGTTGCCCAAAGCGTAAGTTAGTTTAAGTTAGACTAAGTAGTGTGTAGGCCTAGTGGCCGATGACCTCAGCAGTTTTGTCCCATAGGAACTTACCACAAATTTCCAAATTTTAGGTGATTCACCCGGTATGTTCGTGTCCCGTGAGGTTAGTTCTAGCTTTACCTCACCATACACATCTGTTATAGACACTTTACAGCCAAACATGTGAATGTAAATAGGACTATGAGATGTGTCATCTTCCTCTCCGTATATTCCATCTAAGTGCATACACAGTCCCTTTCATACCATGAATACTGCACTTAAGCACTGACATGTTGTTCAATTAACACTTCTGTAACTAGTTCGTTGTTAGATGTGAGGCACACATTCACACTCTTAGAACCACTGGCAGTCGACGTGTATTTGTTGGCGAATAACAGTACTCTTGGAGCCTTGGCACAATCGGACAACGGCAGGTCTGAAACGTCGGAAGACCCCGTGGACAGTGACTTCTGCTGTTGTTATTCAGGTGGGAACAGCATATTATTTTATAGATGAACAACAGTAGGTCAGGAAGTCATCTCCTGTGGAAAGTGCATGCCACTGTGACATGCTGTTGTCTGTAACAATAGTAATAATAATAAGTCCTAAGCATAAAGATATGCATAAAAGTAACAATAGAAATGATAACAATAATAATAATAATTAGACATTGATTGACAAACACTCACTGATAGTCTTCTCCTTTCCAGCTGATAGCTGCTACTGCTGTTGTTGCTGCTGCTGCTGTTGCTAGTAGCACTTCATGCTGGACAGCAAATGACGAAGCACGTGGAATCAAATTATTACAAAAATGCTGCTCGTATAATGGGGAGTTGAACTTAAATGCAAGTGCCTCCCTAAACACGCCACTGATACTGACCCCATGGGTGTGGTGGATTTGGTCAGATATGATGATGACAGAATTCTTACAATGATAAGGAAATACTGATGCTGCTATAATGGCCTTGGTGCACGTTGTTGGAAGTGATGATGGCAGAATTCTGGGAACAGCCTTTAAGAGAAGGAAATGCTCATGCTGATGTCAGCAAAATTCCTGCTTGTTCTCTTTAAGACCCACTATTTACCTCCGAAATTACGTTATATATCATAGGTGGGGATATGTTTGGATGCAAATCAGCATAATCAGACATTATCTTAGTGTGTCAGTATATTTTTCTGATACATGTTTACAACAAATAGATCAGTCAAGTTCTTCTTTGTTCAACACAAGAGTCTCACCAACTGTGCATATGCCCGTGTACAGACACTGAAGAAGTGGCGTTACATATTTTACATGTTAAATTTTTATCGTGATGTCATGAGATCACAGCTACTCTGCAACGTAACTGCGAGAAAACTGAATTTCGTGCAACTGGCTGCCAACTGGAGGCACTCTGATCAGGGGGCAGCAGTGTTTGACACAGGAAACAAGTATGCTGCAGAGGACGGTGGTGGCCTTGATGATAAGGCATTGATCCACGTGGCCGGATGTGGTGATGGCAGAATTCTGGGAACAGCCTTGAAGATAACGTAGTGTAGATACTGATGTCAGCGATATTCCTACTCGTTCTCTCCCTGACTCACTAATGGGATATTGAGTTTTGTTATGTTATCTTGCTGAAGACGAACTCAGTTCGTGTCAATATTTGGCAGAAGATCCTCGTACTTTACTCAGAGAGCTACAGTAAACAACAACCACGAGCAGTTAGATTACTCATCAGTCCGAATTGCAACACTGTATACAGTTCCATAGAATCATTTCAAGTTATAGCTTTTAGTTTATTCCAATCAACATTGTCATGGGTGGTCCGAGGGAGGGATTTGAAATGAAAGAATAGCAGATGGAGTTTATGCCTTTGCCCAAATGTTTTGCTTAAAAATTGTACTGATAAGAATTATTCCTTTATATCTTCCCTACTAAGCGAGGTAGCTTAGTGTTAAGACACTGGGCTCATACTGGAGAGGATGTCACTTCAAATACTCATCCGCCCGTCCTATTTTAGGTTTGTCGCGGTTTCCCGAAACCACTCAATAGAAATTCAGGGATGATCCCTTAGTCAGAGCTTGTGGTCTATCCCTGGAGACCTGGCGGTCTGTGGGACGCTAACAACTAATCTTACTTCCTTACGTCTGCACAGACAGCAGATCACGGTGCCACTCGGTTAGAATGATGCACTTTAAGTGACATAAATCAGCCCTACAGCAGCCGCAACAAATTACACTAGCCTGTATGTTGCCGTAACATCGGTGAAGGCAGAGAGTAATGTCTGGCAGTGTGTACATCCTCGGCAGGTCACGATATCTCGGCAGGCGGCTACCTGCAATAAAGTGGGCGGGACGGCGCCGGGGACGTGGCGACCGTGACAGGAGGCGAGCGGCCGCCGACTGCTGCCCGCTGTCCAGCGTCCAGCGTCCAGCGTCCAGCGTCCAGCGGCACGCCGGGCACGCGGGGCGCGCACACGGCCGGCGCTCGCCGAGCGCCAGCCGCCGCGGCGGCCGCCAGATCGCTATCTGCTGCCTGCCGCCGGGAGGCGCGCCTCTCCTCCGTGTGTACGTGTGTTCGTGTGTGTAGCAGCTCTGCTCGTCCACCAGTAAAAGCGGAGAGCCTTACAAAAGAGAGAGCAGTATTACAGATACGACATACTGCACTTAACACATAATCTGTGCAATGTAGCTTAGGAGAAATGGGCTCAAAAGTGGATGCATCCACAACTGACATTTAATTTACTCACTTTTTTCGTTTATTGG
This sequence comes from Schistocerca gregaria, assembly GCF_023897955.1. Classification (NCBI taxonomy): domain Eukaryota; kingdom Metazoa; phylum Arthropoda; class Insecta; order Orthoptera; family Acrididae; genus Schistocerca; species Schistocerca gregaria. The sequence continues at coordinate 795,014,079 of NC_064921.1, read as the reverse complement.
TTATCCTGATGAGTGTGCAAAAAAATGGTTCAAATGGCTGTGACCACTACGGGACTTAACAGCTGAGGTCATCAGTCCCCTAGAATTTAGAACTACTTAAACCTAACTAACCTAAGGACATTACACACAACCATGCCCGAGGCAGGATTCGAACCTGCGATCGTAGCGGTCGAGCGGTTCCAGACTGAAGCGCCTTGAACCGTTCGGCCACTCCGGCACAATGGAAATGTATGAATATGTAACAGTGTAGTTCAGCGGTTTGGTGGGAAGGAATTGTAAGGTGCCAGGACATGGACACTTCCACGTTCGCTTACCAACATTAGTATTAATAATAAAGGGACTGGCAAGGGCATCAAATCACGACTCTATTGAATTATGATACATATGAGGCCTCCCGAGCAGTATTCCCTGCATATCTGCGTGATTAAGTCACTAACTTAAAGCGCTGGTGAAAAGTGTCGGAAGTTGAGAATTGTGGGATACAAAGTCTGCAGCTGTCCGTAGCTCGCCGGGCCGCCGTGGGCGGCAGGTAGCGGTCACCGGGAGCGGGGGACAGTACGGCGCTTTTGGGGATAGCCCGGCATCCGGAGCCACCTGTGCTGGGCAACACGTGGCGAAGACGGGAATTTCTTTTGCCTAGGGGCGTTATGATCTACTCGATCATTGGGTAGCTCCCGGAAATGTCGTTGGAGGGATTTCGGCGACATTGGCCGAAACTGAGTATTCTTCCGTCTCGTTTTCGTACGCGTGGGAGGCGGGAGAATTGTGGAAAGACGGGACTTCGTCTTCAGCTATCGAGCGGTACGGACTTGGAGACAACGTCTTGGCCATCGTCTTTGAAGGGAGATATATAATCTGTATCGCAGCATTGCACCAACACGTGTTCAATGCAGTGTTCTGCGCTTGGAGCTCTTTGTGTGCTCAGAAGCGAAATTTTCACCAACGCTTGACCACTTCCAACAACTTACCTAATATTCTTGATCTGTTAGTTATCCTTGCGAGGTGCCGCGTATTTATCAATTCAGCTGCCGGTAATAGGGGCGCATAATTGCAAATTGTTAATGTGACATTCTCAGGAGTGTGTGGATGGACAAAAAAATTCACTTTTTCTTGTACATTTTGTCAGTTGTGGGGGATATCAAATTAAAATGCCAATATTTCAATCGAATTATCGACTTCATTGTAGCTAGCATTTACCCTGTCCCAGTAAGCTATATATGAACTCTAGTCACTGCACATGTTGCCCTGACAGGAAGGAAAGAAGGTTTGCGGTCTTCTATGTCAGCGACGGACAAATAAGCTTACAGAATTTTAATGTTGGTATGAGAATCCGCGCTTCTGACGGCGTTGTGTAGACTGAATTTATATATGTTTTTAGGGGCACCACCTTTATTACATCAATCGAAATGACATAAAGGTTACAAATAAAAGTTGGGCAGGGGTTGCGATATAGCCAGTTGTAGTAACTAAGGCATTTGCTGTATGTTTTAATGACTGTCCCTTAGTATGAGGCCAGTGCTCATACTATTTCCACATCCATTGTATCATGAAACAGCTCAACTTTCAGGTGAATTACGAGTGATCCAAGTACAAGAATGGAAATTTGAACATCATAGCACGATGCATGAAAGGGAAGCAGTGAATGAGAAGGGAGTGAGACAGGGCTGTAGCCTATCCTAGATGTTATTCAATCTGTATATTGAGCAAACAGTAAAAGAAAGAAAAATATTGGATTAAGAATTAAAATTCATGGAGAAGAAATAAAAACTTTGAGGTTTGCCGACGACACTGTAATTCTGTCAGAGACAGGAAAGGCCCTGGAAGCGCAGTTGAACGGAATGGATAGTGTTTTGAAACGAGGATATACGAGGGTTGCAACTTAAATGGTGGCAACTATTTATTCACAACCGATATAAAGAGTTACATGTTTGCACCTGTTACTGTCCTGCGAAGTAGTCATCAAAGTTGTGTAGAGACCGTTGCCAGCTATGTGGAACGCGTAGTACACCGTAAGCAGAGCGTGTTCTGTTGATGGTGCGAATGGAGCGGTCTACTGCCTGTCGAATCTCTGGCACAGTTCTAAAGCGAAAGCCACGAAGTGTTTCCTTCATCTTCGGAATCAAATCAAAGTCACAAGGACTTAAGACTTGGGAGTATGGTGGACTTGGGAGTATGGTGAATGGTACAGTACTTCCAATTCCCATCGGTCGAAAAGAGCACAACGCTGGTGACTACACTGAAGGACAGTAACAGGTGCAAACATGTAACTCCTTTGTATCAGCTGTGAATATATATTTGCGACTACTAAAGCTTTTAAGTTTTTAAGTTCGAACCCTCGAAGATCAACAAAAGCGAAGCGAGGATAACGGAATGTAATCGAATTAAATGAGGCGATGCTGAGGAAATTAGATTAGGAAATGAGAGACTTAAATTAGTAGAAGAGTTTTGCTATCTGGGAAGCAAAATATCTGACGATGGTCGAAGTAGAGAGGATACAAAATGCAGGTTGGCTGTGGCAAGAAAAGCGTTTCTGAAGAAGAGAAATTTGTTAACTTCGAATATAGATTTAAGTGTAAGGAAGTCTTTTCTAAAAGTATTTGTATGTCGTGTAGCTACGTATGGAAGTGAAACATGGACGATAAATATTTTAGACAGGAAGGGAATAGAAGTTTTCGAAACGCGGCGCTACAGAAGAATGGTAAAGATTAGATGCGTAGATCATGTAACTAATGAGGAAGCAGTGAATAGAACTGGAGAGGAGAGAACTTTGTGGCAGGGAGACTAAGACATGAATCAGTAAGCAGATTCAGAAGGACGTAGGTTGCAGTAGTTATTTGGAGATCAAGAGGCTTGCGCAGGGTAAAGTAGCAAGGAGAGCTGCATCAAAACAATCTCTGGATTGAAGACCAAAACAGCAGCAACAAAAACAACAACATGGTATACATACTAATACTTCGGGACACAGGCTGTTCCCAAAAAAAGTTACTGTAGGGAGGATGATAAGTTTTTAACGAGAGCATTAGCGACGGAGCACAAGATCGGACTGGGAAATGTTGGGGAAGGTATCTGCGAGCCTTTTCAAAGGGAACATTGCAGCATTAGCCTAGAGCGATTTAGAGAAATCACAGAAATTCTGAATCTAGATGGGCGGAGAGCGATTTGAACCTCTGTCCTCTCGGGCGCAGGACCAGTGCATAACTTGGTTTAAAATTACTGTTGTAATATATAGTGAAGTTGCCTTTACACTTTGACATCTGGTAAGACAATCATTCATTTTTCCCAGATCCATTGTTGCGATATTTTACCAAGAAATTTTAATGTATGAAACATTTCTCGGTTAATGTTTCTCTTTGTAGGGAGGATGATATTAACGCATCAAAGAAGACAAAATTTTATCTAATTTTGGAGTATTGAATAACGTGCTTCAGTTGTGGTTTCATATTATCATTGTATTGCTACTGACTTGTCTTCTTACACTGAAATGCTTTTTTCTTGCTCATATACGACAGTTGTGATACCTGTATGCAATACAAAACAGAAACAGTGTCGCTATGTGTTAGACTATAAATCGAAAGGTCAGAGATTCAGTCCTCAGTCAGCCCTAGGATATTTTCTGTCACTTTTTTCGCCTCTGCCTAGGATTTCTTTATGTGAAAAAGCCATGTTTCACGGTCATTTGAAATTCATTATATATACTGGAGGTAAATTACGCTGATTGGGTAAATCAGTTCAAAGGACAGAGGAAAGCAAGGGCAAATCGTCTCCTATACCAGCATGCCTAATGAAGCAGTGCAGCGTATAGATCACCCTTCGGGTTCAGGACACCTTTACAATTGAGTTACAGTTCACGTTTGTCTGCAGTTGTCAGTTACTTGCAGTACTATATGGAATACTTTATGAAATGCACCATAAGACACCTCATGTAGAAGTATCCGAAACACCAGTGTACGAGACTCTGCAGCACCTGTTCAGCATCTTCAACTCCATGAGAATCTCACTAGTGAGAATCTCACTAGTGTGAACGCAATCGTGGAGACTAGCTGCTTGGCCACTGGACACTCATACAGTTGTAGGTCTTGATATATTCAAAACATAAATCTGGGAGGATTCAGACAGGATTTTAGGGACGTTGTCTCTCATTATAGACTAGCGTTCAGGAAACAGGGACTGGTATGGCTGCATACACGTTTTCAAATTGCCATAAAATATTTGATGGTGCGTATTTCAAAATATGCTGGAAGCTGATAACCTATTTGTTATGTGTCCTAATCACTTAACCGTATAGATATTTTACATAATATTACGTTGAATTTTTGAAGAATTTATCCTGTACAAACGCTTCGCAACTTCATTGTTAAATGCATCATTTAATAGGCGACACTTTGCATCCACGTGATCATTCATCTTCAGTACATAACTGCAACGAAAGCAAATGGATGATGATAGGATTTATCAGTAAGTGCAGGTGCTTCGGCAGAGTGCACATTACGCCAGTAAGTAAATGCAGAATTATTTTTTTTGAGTGAATGCTGAATGCACATTCAGACAAAGTTTTTAAATCCGTGAACGTGAGGCTACTACCCCAAAGTTTAGAACTAGGTATTTTCGAGCACGTTCTGGAAGCTCTTAAAGATGTTTCTGGCATTATCAGAGGAACTGTAAAAGACAAAAGGAAGACAACCGATTTCGTGATTTGTGATGAGTCGGCCTTGCTCTGCATGTTGTCTTCTGCTTAACGTTATTTTATTTATTTATTTTTTATATTCATTTGTCTTCAGATTATTCATATTTTCGCTCTTATGACGAGACCTATACTTGTTTCCATCTCTTATCTGCATTTATGATCTTAAACAACTCTACACTGTCTGGAGGAAAGAATAGGCTTGATGAATGTAATCTGAGACATTTAATCTTTCTACTTTAATTATCTAAATATTAAATAATGCATGTTATATGATTAATAAATTACAATGTTAAAATTAAAATAATTAATTATAGGAATAAAATTTTGTTCTATTATATTACATACTTATATAGATTATATCCTTTTATAATAAGATAAAATATTGAAGTACATGGAATTAGATATTTTATTATATACTAATTTATTCTAAAGCAAAATCAGAAGTCGCTTTACTCCTAGGTAAATACATAATTTATAATAATCTATTAATATAAGTAAAATAAAATTGTAATCATACATATTAAATTATATGTAATACATTAAAATAAGTGATTTATGTTAAATATGAAATAAGCCTGGGTACGTAAAAGTAGTCGAATAGCAATACGTATACCCAACATTGTAGTTGTTTTATGAGAGAAACAAAATACGAAGGAGTTTATTAAGAATAGTTAGCGTGATATTGTAGCTAGTTGGTGTAGATGTGAACCCACTGAAAGGCCTTGACCCAGTGCAGATGCAGAAGTCACGCGGTGCAATTAGTGACCGTAATAAAATAATCAAGGTAAACGTGATAACGAAAAACATCAGGGTGACAGATCGTTAGTGAAGGTGTTGACTCAGTTAAAAGCCATTACGTGAGCCCTAAACAGTATTTCTAGTCCAGCGGCGGGTCAGATCGTTAACACATCGTTTTCGTAGCCTAGGTGAAAAGCCCGGATAAGAGGCACTGAAAAAAGAGAGCTTTTAGAATAATAAAAATAATTTTTAAGAAATAACAGAATAATATATGCCGTCGCCTAGAGAAACACAAGTAAATAACGTAGAACAGCGGCTTCCAACCCATGGACCACGGACCGCTTGGGGCATCAAGTAGCGTGGCACTGGGCCGTGAGCGCTGGTCGAGCGTCGAGGACAAGATAAAAATTATCGTGAGCATCAGAGGTTCCACTCGCCAGTTGTCAAGGTTACTGAGTACAGGATGAAGTAGAAGCTGAACTCTCCTGTTGCTATCGTTTGCCACTCAGAAGGGTACCTGCTCTGATCCTACACGCAAAGATAATATTAAAAGAAGCTGCTAAGATGGACCACCAGTATTTTTTTTTTTAATTTTGAACGTTTCCGATATCGTGTGCCAACAGGCGGCACCTGCTCTGATCCTACACACAAAGATAATATTAAAATAAGGTGCTAAGATGGACCACTAGTATTTTTTTTAAATTTTGAACGTTTCCGATATCGTGTGCCAACAGGCGGCTCGACATTTGCTTCTATAGACTGCACGACTTGCCTGGCGTGCGGCCTTGGCTGGCTGCTAATGGCTATCGTAACTAATGAAGGTTCTACCTCCTCGGACACGTTTGTTCCCAAGAACGACTCGCTTGAATTTGCTTATTTAATATTCAGACTCGACAAGAAGGAAGGAAGGAAGGAAGATTGGTGTTTTACTCCCGTCCACAGTTAAGTTTATTAGAGGTAGATTTTTGTTCGGATTTCTTCCTACTGGAGAAGAAGGAAACGGCAATGGTCCATTTAAGGAACCATCCCAACAATTGTATGGAGTGATCTGAATGACCGAAAAAAACTGATATCTGGATGGCTGACCCGTGAACTGAAGCCGGGTCTCTCGAATGTTGGTTGATGGCGTTAACCTCTCCCTCTGGAGGTAAAGCTGCCTTAGCGTTCACTGAATTTTCTTCTTATCTGGCTGCTAACAGAATTTTTATTTGTTATGCTTTGTAGAATGCCATGCACAATAATTTTTATAGCTAACTCCTTGCAAAATAAACACAGAGAGAAAAGAGAAAATTGTTACTGGAAATTGCCAGTAATTTTCGCGAGTAAAATTTCAGAAGAGTCAGCCCACATATTACTTACACACTTTTATAGCTGACGTCCATCACCTATGTGAATCTTTCACTGTCTTCGACAGATTTATGCAAAATTGCAATAGAGGATGCAAGAACGCCGAAACTCCAGAGATACAATGAATGGAAACATTGTGGATGACTGTAATGACTGAAGTTGTAGTGGTTTGTAAATACTATTTCATTTGTTAATTTCTTTAGAAATGCCGTTCACGGCACTGTTGCGTCTCTTATGTGCGTAAATCCACTTTCAGTCAGTGACTGTACGTTATATCTTCTTGTTGTGTATGCCTTTAATTACCGCTTCGCTTCAACAGGGATATTTGGGTTTCGAGGGAGTCTTGCGTAAGACGAAGCTGTCAGATGATGAACGAACTTCCACATCAGATTCTGTAAGCACTAAGATTGTTAGTAAATCAATGTCGAGTCTAATTGGTGGCAAAATATTAAAGAAGACTAAAACATTTTCAAAAATTCAGATTTTTTTAAACTGAGGCTCGTGTACCCTGGTGCCGAGGAAGGGCCTATGCTTCACTGAACGTTTTGTTTCGGAACGCTAGGCAACGAATGTATCTAACTATCAAAACTTGAAAGACATCGATTAACTAAACATCCTAATTGTAAATGAAAGTTTCACGATTTCTCTCAAATCAAGAAAAGAAATTTTTCTATTACTAAATCACCATAGAAAAGTCTTCCAAACATAACATACTACTTATCAGATCTGCTTACGAGCTATCTCATTTAAATGCAAATAAGGGATCAGTTCACTCCATGGGAGAAGAACTTATAACAGCAGAAAAAGTAGTAAGTAAATCTTTGTTTAATAAAAAAAATACACTCACTTACTTCTTTGAAAAATAAGTAATTTAGGTAGTGATTTAAGATAAAATTACATGGATTTAATCGAGTTATTGATTCTCTCGTGAGGATAAACAATATCAAAACTCCAATAGACTTCTTTTGAAGACTGTCCCCTTGATTTTGAATTTTCGTATAGTTGTGACAGCTACTAATTGAATACAATAACACTAATTTCTTTATAAAAAATTTACTGTTTTTTGCAATCCCCATTATACAGTGCGTTTTACTAATTAGGCATATATAAAGCGTTTCCTTACAGATTATCTTATTCTAATTATTTTCTATCATAATAATGAGTTACTTATTATTTTCAGGTAACAATATACCCGTATGTGAAATGGTATACTAAAACGAGCCGTATATATTGAAGCGCCAAAGAAACTGGTATAGGCATGCTTATACAAATACAGAGATACGTAAACAGGCAGAATACGGCGCTGCGGTCGGCCACTCCTGTATTAATCAACAAGTGTCTCGCGCAGTTGTTGGATCGGTTACTGCCGCTACAATGGCAGGTTATCAAGATTTAAATGACTCTGAACGTAGTGTTATAGTCGAGGCACGAGGATGGGATACAGCATCTCTGAGGTAGCGATGAACTGGGGATTTCCCGTACGACGATTACACGAATTACCGTGAATATTAGGAATCCGGTGAAACATCAAATCTCCGAATTACTGCGGCCCGAAGAAGATCCTGCATGAACGGGACCAGTGAGCACTGAAGACAATCGTTGAACGCGACGGAAGTGCAAGCCTTCCCAAAAATTGCTGCAGATTTCAACGATGGGCGATCAACAAGTGTCAGTGTGCGAACCATTCCGCTAAACATCATCCATACCACCATTCGAAGCCAAAGGCCCACTCGTGTACCCTTGATAACCACACGACACAAAGTTTCATGCCTCGCCTCTGCTCGTCTACACCGACATTGGAGTGCTAATGACTGGAAACATGTTGACTGGTCGGACGAGTCTCGTTTCAACTTGCATCGAGCGAACGGACATGTACGGGCTTGGAGACCCATACGGGTTTGGATACAACCTCACGAATCCAAGGACCATGCATGTCATCAGGGTACTGTTCAGGCTGGTGGAGGCTCTGTAATATTGTGAGGCGTGTGCAGTTGGAGTGATATGAAACCCCTGATACGTCTAGACACGACTCTGACAGGTGACATGTAAGTGATCACTCTGTCTGATGACCTGCATCCATTCGTGTTGATTGTGCGTTCATCAGGACAATGCGACACCCCACACGTCCAGAATTGCTACAGAGCGGCTCCAGGAACACTCTTCTGAGTTTAAACACTTCTGCTGGCCACCAAACCCCTCAGACATGAGCGTTGTTGAGCGTATCTGGGATGTCTGGCAACGTGCTGTTCAGAAGAGATCTTCACCCCTCGTACTCTTAAGGACTGATGGACAGCCATGCAGGATTCATGGTGTCATTTCCTTCCAGCACTACTCAGTCGAGTCCATGCCACGTCATGTTGCGGCACTCCTGCGTGCTCGCGGGGCAGGTGTACCAGTTTCTTTGGCTCTTCAGTGCACGTGAGCCGTGGCTGCTTCCGTGAGGGCGTGTTCTTGATCCTACTGGCGCCACCTCTGGCCCTCTTCGTATCATCCTTGCTTGGTTGTGTGTCCCCTCTGGGACTGAGTGGTAGTGGGCGGTCTGTGGGACACGAAGCTGGACGGGTGTGTCTGAGTACTCGGGGTCCTGGCGATTGCAGCGAGTTAACACCGTTGAGCGTTGGACTACAGGGGCCCCCGTTTTCCTGTAGCATTGACCGCTGGTACCGGTGAGTTTAGTGGGAAAGGAGCGGCTTTTGCCGAGTGCGACGTGGTTACGAAGTATATAGCTAGTTGTGGTGTGCTAAATACGCCGAGATGTATTGAACAACTTGTTAACAGCCATGAACAGCAAGGCAGTATTATCCAGTACCCATCTGGAGTCCATATGCTGTTGGCCTCCTTGGCATTTGTTTGAAATTATCTATGAAGACTGTTTCGCCTTTCGGTGAAACCTTTGACACTGTGTGTCTCAATCTGGAGGTTTGTATATGTGCCAAGCTACTATTTTGCAATGTTAAAGTTGTCCTTGAAATCATGGTTTGTTCTTATTGAGAATCTAATACTACTGATTGTCATTTCTGTTTGTTGTAGACTTCATTGACAACATGACCCGTAGGGGAGAGTTATTCGATTTGGCCTGTAATGAAGCCATGTGCGCACAGTGTACGCACGTGTAGGTCATATATGGATGCGTGGTTGTACTTGCACACATTCTTACTCCGTATTGAGGTTCAGGTTAGAGGTGTGCAGTTTAACAGGCCATCTGCCGTTTGGTGTGTATCCCAATTATCTGAGTACCTTTATCGGTTCTACCTTCTATTCCAGTCTAGTATTGTTCATGGAAAGAAAGATTGTCGGTACGCCTCTGTGTGGGCTCTAATCTCTCTGATTTTATCCTCATAGTCTCTTAGCCCCTAACAGGCCCCAGTAAACGAACGCCTAGATTTTTAAAATCTTGTCTGGTTTATTGTGTAATTATTCTTCTAAACGGCTTGGTATATTGCCTCTTGTTATTGCAGGCAAGGCTCTCTTGCAAAGTTATGAGCGGGACGCTCACATACTCAAGTTTTAATGGCTGAATTTTCATTAGCTCGTTTACGTATTATTGTGCATGTTAATCTGTATTAAACCTGTCTTCCTGTTTGTTGTTTGGTATATGTCGACAGCGTTCTGCTGTTCCGGGGCGGGGATGCGTTCTCCTTCTGCTTCGGCAGGTCACACACAATTCTGCGCGCCTCGCGTTCCAGTCTGAAGTTGAGTAGGTTATCGTCATTCCTTTGCTTTCGTGCCACGGCGGGGATGTCCCTGAATGAGGAAGCAATTGACTCACTATTTCTGTTTTTGTAAGGCCCCTTGTGAGCGTGTGATGAAAGTCTTTGAGCAAGGCGAGCATTGAGTTTACTGATTTCTTTAAAAAATTAAGGGTTTAATGGTCATTATCATTTTAATTCTGTTTTAGGGACCCGGTAATTAATTAAACATATGAAGTGATTTGTGTGGAACAGGCTTATGGCCAGTCACTGTAGTAGTACTACTGTTGCTTCGGTTTTATAGTGGGTATCCTTCAGGCAGATTGGTCATATTTTGTCTATATGCGAGCAGAATAACAAGTGGAGATGTATACTGTTTAATGTTTGTTGAACTTATATTCAAGTCCCGTTGTGATCTGTTTGCGGGGACAGAGTGCTGCCACAAAAAAAATGGTTCAAATGGCTCTGAGCACTATGGGACTTAACTCCTGAGGTCATCAGTCCCCTACAACTTAGAATTACTTAAACCTAACTAACCTAAGGGCATCACACACACCCATGCCCGAGGCAGGATTCGAACCTGCGACCGTAGCGGTCGCACGGTTCCAGACTGTAGTGCCTAGAACCGCTCGGCTACCTTGGCCAGCAGTGCTGCCACAGGTTTAACTGTCTGTAATGGGGCCTCCATTTTGCTGTACAGTTGACATTTTTTGAGTACTATTAGTAATATTATGTCTAACGGAAATGTCCTTATACATTGTGAATTTAACTTAAAAACCTTAACCATTTTATGTATTTGCAAGAATCTTGGTGTTTGTCAGTTGTCTCACGATTGAATTGTTATCAAATAAAAACATTGGTTTGGGAATGACAAATGACGCATCGAGTTAGGCCACCCTTCCATGTCTTTTCCTTAAATAAAGAAAATTTCAAGAGTGGGATAAAAGGATATCAATGGTTTCGCTGATGACATTGCTACCCTCAGACAAAGTGAAGAAGAATTAAAGCATCTGTTGAATGGATTGAACAGTCTAATGAGTAAAGCATATGTATTAGAGGAAATTGAAGAAAGACGAAATTAATGAGAAGTAGCAGTAATGAGAACAGCAGGAAACTTATCATGACTGGTGATCACAAAATAGATGAAGTTAACGAAATCTGCTACCTAGGCAGTCCTGAGAATATACGTTTGGAGCACTACATTGTGAGGCATGAGACACGGATTGTGGGACAGCTAGAACAAAAGAGTATAGAAGCATTTGACATTTGATGTTACAGTTGGCCACACTTACTCGAATACTTCCCTGGGATAAACTAGCCTCCAGTAAATCGACGTGTTTCCACAAAGTTTTCATGTCATGTGGAATACTCATTATTCCAATACGTCCATACTATACCCTCTACAAGAAGCATTGTGCCTTGTCAGTCATTTTTGTTCAGCCCTACTGTTCACTCAACGTGAGTTAGGTGATCTTTAACGACTTCATGTAAGGGGCATAGTTCTTGCCATCTTGCAATTTAAAATGGAATGATCATATAAAGTTGATCGTCGGTAAGCCGGCCGCGGTGGTCTAGCGGTTCTAGGCGCTCAGTCCGGAACTACGCGACTGCTACGGTCGCAGGTTCGAATCCTCCCTCGGGAATGGATGTGTGTGATGTCCTTAGGTTAGTTAGGTTTAAGTAGTTCTAAGTTCTAGGGGACTGATGACCACAGATGTTAAGTCCCATAGTGCTCAGAGCCATTTGATCGTCGGTAAAGCAGATGCCAGACTGAGATTCATTGGAAGAATTCTAAGGAAATGCAATCCGAAAACAAAGGAAGTAGGTTACAGTACGCTTGTTCGCCCACTGCTTGAATACTGCTCAGCAGTGTGGGATCCATACCAGATAGAATGATAGAAGAGATAGAGAAGATCCAACGGAGAGCAGTGCGCTTCGTTACAGGATCATTTAGTAATCGCAAAAGCATTACAGAGATGATACCTAAACTCCAGTGGAAGAATCTGCAGGAGAGACGCTCAGCAGCTCGATACGGTCGTTTTTGTTGACGTTTCGAGAACATACCTTCACCGAGGAGTCAAGCAGCATATTGCTCCCTCCTAAGTATATCTCGCGAAGAGACCATGAGGATAAAACCAAGAGAGATTAGAGCCCACACAGAGGCATATCGACAATCCTTCTTTCCACGAACAATACGAGACTGGAATAGAAGGGAGAACCGATAGATGTACTCAAGGTACCCTCCGCCACACACCGTCAGGTGGCTTGCGGAGTATGGATGTAGATGTAGTTGTAGATGTAGAAGAATACCTGCCGCACGTAACCTGTGACTGGAGCCTGTAATGCAGGATTAACCACAAGTAAAGAGAAGTAAATTTAGAGAGGAATGCGGCTACCCAAAGATATAAATAACATTAAATTTATGCAAACTCTGTTAACATTCCAAAATGTGAATTTACAAATGCTATTAGACATTGACTGTTTATTAACATGTAACGAATATTTGGACCTTGGTGTTAAAGTGTTACACCGGAACAGCGGAAGCTCTAAGTATGTTGTGCCATTTAAGATAAATCATTTAGTAAATGACTACTAGATAAAATGCATTTCTTTTCTACTACTCAGATAGAGATCAAAGAGAAATCAATAATGGATTTTACTGAATTTTGAACGAAATGTAGGAGATAATTTACTAGAAAGAAGTTTAAGCGTGTACAACAATCAGCTACTACTAATAAAGAAAGGTACAGGAGGTGTGTACTTGGTATTAGATTCATAAAAACTCATTAAACACATAGAGACTGAAAGAGATAGACGAATTACTAGCTGAGTTTGAGCAAGGAGAATATTTTACCTTAATGGATTTCACTGCTGTGCACTGGCAGGAAAAATTACATGAGAATTCTCGAAAGTATACGGTACTTTTGTTTGACGGCGAGTCATATCAGCTTAGGGTACGGGCCTTTGGACTGAATACTAAAGTCTTAATATTCACACGAGCACTAAATGAAGCCCTGGGTAGAGAGATAGTACAAGAGTTAATTGGCTATGCAGACGACATGTTACTTGCGTCCAAGACGTGGGAAGAAGATTGCTTTTGTTAGTAAACCGTTACACAAATTTCCTGAAAAGGGCATTACAAATAAGATATCAGAATCACATTTTGGAAGGTCTTCCTAGGGTTAATCATATTTTACCGTCGCTACATACAAGGATAACCTATGAACAATGGGAATGAAGTGAAGGGACATGGGGGCTTTTCAGAATATTACGCAAGCTTTAGTGGATGCTCCAATTTTGAAACATCCTCTGATGAACAAAGGATTTAAATTAGCAACAGGCGCTTTCGAATATCGCGTAGCATGTAAACTGTTCCAACCTGAATGGGATCCGAGGCAGGGTAACATAACACCATGACCGTCGCTAGTAGAAGTCTAAACATGAACTTAACTGTACAGCTACAGAGAAAGAGTTGTTAGCATGGAACATAAAAAATTTCAAGCTCTAATCTGGGGTTCTAAGACCATCATATTTATACGATATTTCAATGCCTGTTTTGTTCAGAAGTACGATGCAAATTTCCTTCGAGGCACTGCGGCGACTACAGCCGTTATGAAATACACGAAATGTATTCGCATTTGCCTATACGGGACAACTGTCAGCTGCATAATGGAATGATGACAGTACAAATTTGTGCCGGGCAGGGACTCGAAACCACATTTCCCTGTTATCTGAACACGTCTCACGGGCAGACCCGAGCTTCCATGTGTCGGCAATCATGTGTCTACAACATTACCGTGCAGGGAAGACATTTTAACTGAAAGCCGGTTGTCCGGTGTGGGTGGATAAATACGATACTGCAGTGCCGTGTTGTTCAGAAGTACGATGCAAAGCTCCTTCAGACAGATTAAATAGAGAATAACAGCAAACGAGGTGATATTGTTAATAGAATTTAGGAATATAAGTTTTAATATATGTATAGAGTGATGTTGAAGATGAGAAGAAGGCTCGATATTAAATATTTCGGTTATGTTTAAATATATGTGAGTAATAGCCTTTAAAGAAGTATCAGAGGAATGATGTAAAAGAAGGAGACAGGACACTTGCGTGTAAATAGCCCAGTAAAGTCACTACGTTTCGAAGAAACTTCGACTTCGGCAAGTATAAAAGGAAAGGTTAGATACTGCGCATACGAGTAAAATTTTTAAAATGTCGTGTATCTGGAATGCGGAAAGAGGAAGGGCAAGCGAACCCATAGAAAGAGTGGTCTAATACGTGGTCAGGTGAAAGAATGACCTGAACCGTTTTCGTATGGAAGGGAAACTGAAGTAAGACTTTCATCGAAAATATAACTATGTGTATACGCAGTATCTGTTCAGAGAATAAGTCGAAAGCAGGCTAGTACATAGATACGAAGCTGTAAACTGACTCTGAGTGACAGTACCGAAGTATTCTCCAAAATAGTGGTAAGAAGAGTAGATTAAAATGTCAGCATGTAACTCCTTATGATAAATAAAGGTAGAAAGTTTTGCACCTGAATGAAATCGAGAAAGCTATGTCGTTACAAGCAAATCACATGGAATTGCTTCGCCATAAAGGGCAAAGTAAATATTCCAGAATTCGAATCAACTTAAATCACTTAATAAAACCAAGTCCTCCGGTCCTGACTGCATGCCAGTTAAGTTCCTTTGAGAGTATGCTGATTCAATAGCTCCATACTTAACAGTCATATACAACCGTTCGTCTGATGGAAGTTGCACAGGTCACACCAATATTCAAGAAAGGTAGTATGAGTAATCCACTAAATTACATGCCCATGTCATTAACGACGATACTTAGCAGGATTTTGGAACATATACTGTGTTCGGACGTAATAATTATCTCGAAGAGAACGGTCTACTGCCACACAGTCAACATATATTTAGAAAACATCATTCCTGTGAAACAAAACTAGCTCTTTACCCACATGAAGTGTTGAGCGCTACTCACATGAAGTGTTGAGCACTGTTGACAAGGGATTTCCAATTGATTCCGTATTTCTAGATTTCCAGAAGGCTTTTGACGCTGTACCACACAAGCTGCTTGTAGTGAAATTGCGTGCTTATGGAATATCGTGTCATTTATGTGACTGGATTCGTCATTTCCTATCAGAGAGGTCACAGTTCGTAGTAACTGACAGAAAGTCATCGAGTAAAACAGAAGTTATGTTTGGCGTTCCCCAAGGTACTGTTACAGGCCCTCTGCTGTTCCTTATATATATGAATAATTTGGGAGACAATCCAAGGAGCCGTCCTAGGTTGTTTGCAGATGACGCTGTCGTTTATCGACTAGTAAAGTCATCAGAAGATCAAAACAAACTGCAAAACGATTTAAAAAAGATATCTGTATGGTGCAAACATTGGCAATTGATCCTAAATAACGAGAAGTGTGAGGTTATTCATATGAGTGCTAAAAGGAATCCATTAAACTTCGTTTACACCATACATCAGTGAAATACGAACGCCGTAAATTTAACTAAATTCCTAGGAATTGCTATTACGAACAACTTAAATTGGAAGGAACATATAGAAAACGTTGTGGTGAAGGCTAATCAAAGGCTGCGTTTTATTGGCGGGACACTTATAAAATGTAACAGATCTACTAAAGAGACTGCCAACACTACGCATGTCCGTCATCTTTTAGAATACTGCTGAGCGTTGTGGGATCCTTATCAGATAGGATTGACGGAGTACATCGAGAATGTTCAGAGGAGGGCAGCACGTTTTAATTATCCCGAAATAGGGGAGAGAGCGTCACAGAAATGACATAGGATTTGAAGTCGTCATCATTGACACAAAATCGGTTTTCATTGGTGCAGAATCTTCTTCTGGAATCTCAGTCAGAGATTTTCTCTTCTGAATGTGAAATTTTTTTTATTGACGCCAACCTACAGAGGCAGAAACGATCATCATAATAAATTAAGGGAAATCAGAGTTCGCACGGAAAGATGCAGGTTTTCGTTTTTTTCCGCGCGCTGTACGAGATTGGAATAACAGAGAATTGTTCGGTGAACCCTCTGCCAGGCACTTAAATTTGATTTGCAGAGTATCCATGTAGATGCAGATGTGCCCTTGACTGGGAATAATATAATCATAATAAATCCTGATCAGCCACAAGACATGTTTCACATGTGTTTCTTATAACAATGTAATAATGAATGAGTAAGGGAATTGGCTGTTAATAACAATGCGAAAAAATAGGCAATGCGAAAGACGTTTATGAGACTGTGGTAAAGGTACCAACAACATGTTTGAATGAATATTAGCTAAGCTTTTTAACGTGTATTGTTAAGAAAGAACGGAGGTATTACAAGGATGTCATACCCTTCCATCAATTAAGCTGAAGTATGTAATACTACTTATCCAGAATATTAATACAAACCGGAATATTTATAATTGGTAAACCAAGTGATTAGGAATTTAAGGAATTGAAGTAAGAAAGATACTTGGACATGTTTTTAATTATAATGAGAAATGAATATGTTTTAGCTCATGAACAGCACAATTTTAGTAAAAATAATAATAATACTAATTTATCAGACATTCAAGGTTATCAGATTCGTGCAAGTAATTAAATAAGTTACTTTACACGACATCTTTCACCTTAGTCTGGGAGTCTACATTAAACATGTTGTTATTACGTAACACATGTTTGGCTTCTTTTATGTGCAGCTGTGAGGAATGAAGCGTGAGTACAGAGCATCAGCAAGGTGCGACTTAGTTTTCAACTGTTGTCAACAGTTGTTTGAAGTCGCTAGTCTGAACAACTAGTTGAGGGAAGTTTTGTCTCGAGTTTGTAGTTTCTGGTCAG
The DNA here is from genome assembly GCF_023897955.1 of Schistocerca gregaria. Classification (NCBI taxonomy): domain Eukaryota; kingdom Metazoa; phylum Arthropoda; class Insecta; order Orthoptera; family Acrididae; genus Schistocerca; species Schistocerca gregaria. The sequence goes on along the minus strand of NC_064921.1, from coordinate 794,996,772 downwards.
TAAGCAAATACACAGCAGAGTTGTGTGACTTGCTGAAGCGCATTTCTCGTGTCGTCTGCTGTGCTTCTTTCGACAATGGTAACTCGCGAGTCGTCAACAGATTCAACAGTTCAGCTTTTATTAGAAACTGAAATGAGGAAACTTCTGTAGGGTTCTTCTGATTCTACATATAAGGGCAGATATAAAAGGAAAGATCTGTTGAAAGAAGTTTCGGATAAAATTGGTGTACCGCTTGTGGAGAGTGAAAGGAACTGGACAAATACGAAAACACTGTACGGTCGTCAGCATTGTAAAATGGTCAAAACTACAAGTGGGTCTGGGACAACTGAGATCTATCTTCATAAATGGGTATTTTACGAGCATGTGAAGTATTTGAAAGGCGTGAACAAGCCAGAGAGAAAAATATTTACAATAATAAGTAAAAAGTCATTCATTAGCGTAACTGAAGCTGTAAGACTTCTGGTCGTAAATTTCGTAATTACAACTGTATCTTCACTAGATATTTATTTGTTTCTCTTGTCGTATCATTTTGTCAACGTCTGATACAAAGTAGTTTGCAAATTAATGGCTTACATTGTTAATAACTAAAGCTATAATGGTTTTGTTCGGAAGTTGTTAATTACATTTGTCTTTTCATTCGGTATTTGTTGATTCATATTTCTCTTGTCATTTCACTTTACCAACATCTGATACAAAGCAGACTGCAAATTCATCACATATATTCTTTGCGGTTCTTCCTGCATTGCGTACCTTTTTTTGAAGACTTTTATTTTGCGGAGGTATCCTCCAACTGCAATCCGAAATCCTGCCTGTTTCTGGGTCTACTACATCAAAACTGCCAGGTGGTGACTAAACTGTGGCCCTTTCTTTATTTCTTCTAAGAAAACTGTTCAAAGATACAGTTGCTGAAGTCACCAATGTTGCTTTTTCAGGATTTAAGTGCATGGTTGTTTTAAGACACATGAAAAACCGCTTACAGTACTCCAAAAAAATTCTCTCCAATTCTTCTTCCACGAGATATTTGGTAATTAAACATTCTTTCTAGGCTGCCTTTCTCTTGCCATCCTGCGTATGGTTTCATCATGTACTCTGAAAGAGAAAAGGTGTCATTTCCCACCATAACAAATGGCAAATCTTCACTGTCAGAAACCATTTCCATTGCTTTTGTGTAACAAGAAATAAATACTCCGAACGTTTGGTTACAAGAGTTTGAAACTGTTGTCAATAATTTTCAACAGTTGTCAACGATTGGAAGTTTGCCAAAATCACAACAGTTGTATGTTTTTGTTTGTTGGATTTGGTTTTCGGTGTGAACGCACCTTTATGTCCAGAAAAAGTCAGAACACATTGAGTGACTAGAGATGGGACGTTCATATTCACAGGACATGTACAATAGTATGCTATGCAGAAATGATTAGAAATTGAAAAATATCGGTCAGCGGGTTGAAGTTAATATCGCGCCACAACACCCCGTACCAGTAAAATGTGCCTGCGGCTCTCGTAGCTCTTAACCAAAGGTAATGGACCAGTGTGACGTGAGCAGACGTGCAGGATGCCTCGCAGACGTAAGCGCGAACCGTACCGGCAAATAAGTGGGTTTCAAGGAGGGCGCATTATTGGCATGAGAGAATGTGATGCATCGATCACGAAAATGCTGCTCGTGTGGGACGAAGTGTTTTGTAGTGCAACGGGTGTGTGCAGAATGGTTCACGAAAGGTCGCAGAACACGACGAGATAGGTCAGATCGCACCACCCAGACCGCCCCCAAGATCTCACACCTCATCCGAATGGCACTGCAAGACAGATCTGCCTCCTCCTCGGCTCGAGCGCCACGGTGGAAAAGTGTAACACAATGTACACTACCAGGTGTGACAGCCCGTCGCCGTTTATTACGGCATGGGTAACGTGTGTGACGTCCGCTTCTCCGCCTACCTTTGATGAATGTACAGAAACATGCTAGACGGCAATGAGGGTTTGGAGTGACGTTACTGGGGACAGGAATGGCATCAGATAGTGTTTTCGGACGATTCCGGTTCTGTTTGTTTGAAAATGATGGTCGCATTTTGATTCGCCATAGACGGGGCGAGCGGCATTGCAGTAACTGCATTCCCACAAGACAAAAAACTCCAACTCAACGCCTTATTGTGTGGGGTGCTGTTGGGTACAGATACAAATCACAGTTGATGCATTTCCAGAGCACTGCGACCAGTGCGACTTACGTGCATGACATCCTGTGACCCACAACCATTCCCTTTCTTCACAGCAGCCCAGACGCCAATTTTCAGCAAGACAGTGTACGACCACATGTAGCTGTACGAAAAGGTGCCTTCTTGGTGTCATGGGATGTCAGTGTTTTACCCTGGCCCGCCACTTCACAAGACTTATCGCCAATATGAAATATGTGGGATATGGTGAAATGATGGGTGCCTCCGTCGGTCTCAAAACGCTCCAAGAACTCAGATGAAATGGCCTTTCTGGCCTTTCTTTGAATCTTGTGGTCGGCTGTGAGCATTCGTGGAACCCATGGTGAGCACCTCTTTGAGTATCCGAAAGTCTCGATCATTGCAAGCGCACTTACAGTCCTCACCGACAACTGTAGAGCCAACTGTAGAGTTGCGATGCGCCGGTCGGCACGATTAATGCCATCCGCACGATTCAGCATGTCTCTAGCAGTGGCTGTGACAGGACGTCCCTAGCGTGGCTTATCATGGAGCTCTGTTTCTGCATTTCCTGAGCTGTAGCTTCTTTTGCCTATCGCCCAACTGCACTCCTATCAACTGCAGCATCGCCATACACTGCACGTTTCTTTGTCTGCACACAAGAATTCAATAACAACACGCTGCTTGTAACGTGAGTCGTGTGTAGACACCGTTTTGGCGCTGAACTACGGCTCTGCCATCTGCCAGAACGGTTCGAAATCTCACCGGCGCACATAACAAACGTCAAATGTGAAGTACCAACAAGGACTTTGTCTATATATATCAATGAATTTTTTAAAAAAATTGAGGCATTGCTTATTGAACGACCTCGTACTTTCAGGCCATCTAATTACAGCTGAATGAAACGTACGCGTTCCACCTTTATACTTTGCAATGACTCTTCAGTGGCCTGGAATATCTACATTTTTTTTGTACTATTTAGTTTGATTTTCTATGAAGCACTTGTAATCTTAAGTTTTGCTTACAGGTTTTGTGGATTTTGTTGTACATATCGTGCTTTTGTTCATTATTAGCGCTGCACTTCTTCTTATAATTGCCATTTGAAATTTTGTTTTTCAGACTTCAGAATACTACGAATTTGCAACCTCCTCCTTCCTAATCGGCATACTAGATTGCGATATAATTTACCGTGATCACGTGTGCCTAATGAAATTCACTGTGACTAAGGCTATCGTTACCGAAGGAAAATGATACCGGTTAGGAGGAGGAAAGTGTATAACAGACCCTTCTGCAGGAAGAATCTATTCTAAACCCAGTCTAAATTCTGATGATAATTTTGAAACGGGTGGAAATTTAGTGCAATAGCTCACGAACCACACAGCAGGCAAAAGGGTACCACGTAAAATTTGGAACAGAAGAAATATGATTAGAAAAGGAAAACGTAATTAAATGGTCACCAGCCTACCAGGACACTGAATATCCAAAATCCTAAGAATCGTAATAGTAAAGAAAATTAAGCAAATAATCATTGGCGTGCCAACAGAAGGTTGCCACGCTTTTCCACAACACAACGGTTCACGAGAAAATAAATAAATCAGAAACCACTGAGTTTGCAGGTACTTAATCTGAAATACTAAATTTTGGGAGTGAAGTTAATGAAGCTGTTGGGTAGATAAATGACTGACTGTAACTGAAACTCTGTTTCCTAAAAAATGAATTTCAGTACCCTTAGCATAATGTAATGCAAAATTTGGAACAAGGCAATCAATTTACTTTTAATTATTGAAAGATTGAATTTAATATACTTTAAGCAAATGAGCAACTGATTTACTTTTAACATAACAACAAGTACACAGTCAGAAGAAGTCGCTCGCTAAGTAAAATACAGAATAAATGAAGTTGCGCACTCCTAGTTTGCGTTGTATCTTTAGTTCTTAGTTACTTCAAGTGAGTGAAATTAATAATCAAAATGGTTATGCAATACAAGAATGAACAGTTACTGACGCAGTAAAATTTAGGCTGAAATTGGTCATTAGCAAACAAACAAAACTTGCAGCAAACAGTTAATCAATTTTCATATTTTTATGATACTCGGCGACTGCATGGAAAGGAAAGGTACTGTGCTTGGTAATAATGTTTGAAGAAAACGAAAACACACGAGCCCTAAAAGTTTGAACTATTGCAGATTATTGTTGACGAAAAAAATTAAAGTTTGTGAAACACAGACCACTGGGTAATGCCCGTACAATATTAGTTAACATCCTTACTATGTTGTAGCCGTGCAGACGAAGAAGAATGTAGTCGACCACAAATGCTGAGGTGCTACTGTTGCTGCTGCCGGTTGAGAGCCCTTAGTCGTCTCCAGAGTCTGGATAGTTACGGGACAGGCAATAGTTGGAATTGCGGCTTCCTCCGCCTTTTCACTCCTACCGTGCTCTCAGTACTCGCCTGTTAACGAAGTAGGTGCGTCTTACACTGGCGCGAACACAGCTGCGCTTCCACCGTCTTTCATCATCCAAGTTGCTCTGCTTCCTCTCTGCTGGCAGCGTGACAGAGACTCTCCATACGCAAAGGTAACAGACGGCACAGCTACTGCCATTTCATCCTTGCTATCGATACGTTAAAATAAAGTCCCCATGGGTATTACCCAATAATTTACAACATTTACATTACAATTACAATCACTTATATAGATTCGCAATTAAATACAGTATTAGATGCAGTACATATCAAATACAATGCTTGTAATAAAGCTTACAGATTCAGTGACAGTGACAGTGCAAGTATCAACGCATATTAAAAGGCGAAAAATTCTGGGTGGTGCACAAGTTTCAAATGGCTCTGAGGACTATGGGACTTAACATCTGAGGTCATCATCCCCTAGACTTAGAACTACTTAAACCTAACTAACCTAAGGATATCACACACATCCATGCCCGAGGGAGGATTCGAACCTGCGACCGTAGCAGCAGCGTGGTTCCGGACTGAAGTGCCAAGAACCGCTCGGCCAAAGTGGCCAGCGGTGCAGACGGTATTTTATATGTATTTTCGGTGTTACAAACTTAAAACCTGTCTTAATTTTATGTTTTGCTTGGCGTTGGCAGCTGTCCAATGTTATTGCTAAAGATCGAATGTTATTGCCAACTACGGAACTACGGAGTATATTTTTGTGATGTCTGTGATCTGTTTGCGTGTGCATGTGTGTCTGAAAAACAAAATTTCAGATGGCAATTATAAGAAGAAAAAATGAAACAAAAGCACGACATTTAGAACAACATCCACCAAATCTGTAAGCAGAACTTCAAATTATTATTACATGACAGAAAAGCAAACTGTCAGAACTCTTCATAGCCTAGACACAGATCGAAACAAAATGTAAACTAAACAGTATAAACAAAGATATGTACATAGAGCAGGCCGCTGAAGACGCGTTGCAGCGAATAAAGGTGAAATGCGTATGACAAGAAATACAGTGTTTCATACAGTTGTAATTAGATGGTCCAAAAGTAAAAATTATCAACATACCGTAATATTGCACGCAAGTGAGAATGACAAGACTAGAAAAGTATAATCAAACGCCTATGAAATCAATTATGTTCGAAAGCTATATAGAGACTGAGCCTATTAAATGTAAATGTTGTGTAACTAGGGCCTCCCGTCGGGTAGACCGTTCGCCGGGTGCAAGTCTTTCGGTTTGACGCCACTTCGGCAACTTGCGCGTTGAACTGAGCCTACTGTACGAAACTACATACATTTCTTACATAACTTTTCACTATAGCTCTACGCCTATACTTCTCCTGACTTAGGTATTCGCAAGAAGTGTTAGCGGCATTCGATTCGCCAACGAGTCTGGCTCTTTTCGGAAGATTCAGGATATTGGTAACGTTTGATGTAAACTCGGGACGTTGTGATTTATGACAGGAATAAAAACGTCAGAGAAAACTCGTCACTAATTTTGACGTTAGACAACGGAAAAATATTATAAGGCTCTTTCGCCGTTACCGTAAGTAAATAACACAACGACAGATGGGTCGCTAACTCGGGGACCATAAGAAGGTCTCTTTGTTCCCAGGCCTGTGGATATAAGCTGTTAATAACAGCACTTTTATTTGAGCTGTCTCGTAAAAGCTATGAGGTCCCACCGAATGCAGAAACGAACATCCAGCGGCATTAAAAACACGGTGGACGATGCGCGGGCGGAGGACGTAAAGAGAGAGAGAGAGAGAGAGAGAGAGAGAGAGAGAGAGAGAGAGAGAGAGAGAAGTCAGACGGGGACCAGACCAGAGGAACAGAGAGAGAGAGAGAGAAAGAGAGAGAGAAGAGAGAGAGAGAGAGAGACGGACCGGAAAGGAAACGTAAGGAATGCTGGCCGACCAGGCGCGCATCCAGACCGCGCCATAAATTATAACTCGCGCGCGGGTTAGCTAACGTTACAATAGTCGTAAAGATGGGAAACCTTTCATTTGAATACGCGCGCTGCGCTAGAAAAATGTTTATATTAGTCATTCGTAAATAGCGGGCTGAATGGTGGTGCGCGACTGTTATCTGTGGCGCGACAGCGCGCCCGAGTGTTAATGTCCTGCGGCGGTGACAAACGGCCGCCCGTAATGGCGTATTTTGTCCGCGCGGCCCGCGGGAACACGCTGTGTATCATATCGATCTCGCCGCGCTCCGACCTACAGATTTGATGACGCGATAGCGACAGCCGGCGCCGTTACTTAGGCCTAGCCCAGCCTAGCTAGCTCCGTCTCGCCTTCTCGAGTGGTTCTGCCGGACCCTGCCGCCGACCGAGGCACAGCGTCCATCTCTGTGGGACACTGCATTCTTCCAACCGTTCCGAGAGCTCGTCACTAAGGTCTGCCTACAATCGAAAAGGCTGAAATATTTCTTTTCTCGTCGTGTTCTGTGCTCAGCACTTACCGTACATATCGCCTTCTATCCGTTCCGGCCATCCGTTCAAGTCCACGTCAATAATTTCACCCCCTGGTCTAGCTCTTCACCAATCGCGTAACAAACCAGGCAATAATTACAGTAAAAATACCAGAAATCTCCGTCCATCAAATCTGTGCCTAGGAATCTACAACACTTTTTTAAAGGGCTACACGCATGAACAAAAACAAACTTGGACTTTCACTTACTAACCACCTACAAGGAAGCCCAGAATAGAGTCAGACTATTAGCGATCTTAACATAGCAATCAAATCCAACGACAGTCAAACATTCCAAAGTCTCGAGCGTCTCACCAGTAAGTATGACACACCACTTGCTGAAATTTTCAGCTGCTTGAATTTCTGCCGCTTCGAAATTTTATTGGTCTGTCGAAATCCTTGAACGCCATGCACTCCCATTATAACTTACCAGCTGATGAAATTTCCTTTTCTCCAAAAATACCTGGAATACCTTCACTAATCCCGCGTCTCCCTTAAAACTCAATGGCAACAGTCCACTCTAGCTTCCATGTTCGAGAAAACTAACTTTGCCGTTCCTCTATGATCAAGTACCACCTCCCTTTCATCACCATACATTCCGTGTGTGGTGTCACCGCCAGACACCACACTTGCTGGGTTGTATCCTTTAAATCGGCCGCGCTCCGTTAGTATACGTCGGACCCAAGTGTCGCCACTATCAGTGACTGCAGACCGAGCGCCGCCAGACAGCAGGTCTAGAGAGACCCCTAGCACTCGCCCCAGTTGTACAACCAACTTTGCTAGCGATGGTTCACTGACTACATACGCTCTCATTTGTCGAGACGACAGTTTAGCATAGCCTTCAGCTATGTCATTTGCTACGACCTAGCAAGGCGCCATATTCAGTAATTAGAATTAATTCTGAACAGACAATATTATTAACCATGTACCGTCAAGAGCGATGTTCATCATTAATGGATCAAAGTTACGTTTCAAACTAGCTTCGTCCCTTTCTGAACTCTAATGTCACGTTCCAGACCTCACGTCAGTATAGTTCTTCCGTCCTCACGCCAGCCTGCGTGAGCAGAAACGCGTGCATTTCGGCCTCCTTTAGTAACACAGTGTTGGCTCTTCTGCCAAGCCAACACCGTGTCCTTTCCCAAGGAATTTCAACTGTCTTTTTTTTCCTAAGCAATGTAATCATTTCTAGGGTTTACCCATCCTTTCAATTATAACATACAGTTAGTCTTAAATCACAAATGAAACCTCCAACTCACTCATTCCATGCGTAACTGCAACGCTACCCTCCTCCCACCACCTGTATCCTCTATATCCTGTCTTCTGACCCTGCCCAATTGTAGACATTATAGGAGCTTTTGGGAGTTAATGCTGGGCACTGCGGAAGAACGTTACATCACCGCCGCTACTCCTACATTCTTCAGGACTCTTTCTTCTCTCATCAAGGTGTTCGAATCATCTACTGTAAAGATAGTGCCACTACATTGATGGACGAGGGGGAGCACGACTGCAGAAGCGGACTGTTTTATACTAGCCAGTCCCAAAACCATGACGCCTCCTGAATGTAAATTAAGGTTTCCTCAGTAAATGTGATGTCAACATGAAATTAACAATGCTTTCCCCTCTATACCAGAATGGAGACACAATTAATTGTTCAGACTATAGAGACTATAGAAGATTACGGTTGCTGAGGGCAACTAACAAACTGTTGATAATTATACTTCCACCAAATATAAGACCATATACCGAAGCCTAACGGTTAACCGAGGCTACGCTCCCCTATCAGTAAAATGAAATGTCTATGGCTTCCCAAGCCGTGAGATCCTGTTTGGAGAGTTCGGCCGCTTGGTGCAAGTCTTTTTATTTGACACCATCTGGGCTACCTTCCCATCGACGATAGTAAAATTATGATCAGAACAACACATACATCTAGGCGCGAGCGTAAAAATGAAGGTTAGAAACGCTGACCTCAAAACCACCAAGAATTGGCGCATATTAAATAAGCGTCTTAGAATCTATAAGAGATGTGTGCCGCTTAACAGCTGAATCACAATTGGTTTGTGAATGATACCATTATGGATGTTCGCACTAGACATGGAGAGGATTGAATAAGCATTGTATTCAGTACGTTGAATCGTATTATGTAGAATATATCAAAGAATAAAAGCAATTTCATAAACATGATAAAGATCGAAACTCAATCAGTACATAGCTTTTTCGAAGAGAAATTATTGTTCCATATTTCGCATCATATTCTTCAAATCAAAAAAATGGTTCAAATGGCTCTGAGCACTATGGGACTCAACTGCTGTGGTCATTAGTCCCCTAGAACTTAGAACTACTTAAACCTAACTAACCTAAGGACATCACACACATCCATGCCCGAAGCAAGATTCGAACTTGCGACCGTAGCAGTCCCACGGTTCCGGACTGCGCGCCTAGAACCGCGAGACCACCGCGGCCGGCATTCTTCAAATCAATAAATGTGTTGTACTGTATATGTACTTTCTACAGTAGCCTATTTGTTCTTCAGCGTTTAATCTATCTTCGTATCAGATTTCACCAAAGTGGTTCAGCCCTTTGGCCGTGAAAGCGCTACAGACATACTTACTTTTGCGTTTATAATATTAGTAAGGATTTCCTGAATCACGCCCAATTTGGGTGCATACCATACAGATCCACACTTCAAAGCGTAATATAATAATGTGTGGTAAACATGCTCGGAGAAAACAAATGTGAATTTGAAGAACCTATAAATAAAATCTTATACTCAACCTCAAAGTACAAAACAAAAGTTTCGAGAAAAAATCTAGAGATTTAGTCAAAACATTTATCAGACAGGAGTGGGAGGGGGGGGGTCTCACTGTCTTCGTATACCAGTTTTGAAAAGGAAGTTACTCTCTACGAAATTTAAGGTGTACGCATAAGCTATTGCTCTGTGATATGAACTGACGAGCAAGTAAGAAGCTTAATTAAGATTGTCTGAATGAAAAGAGTTAAGGGCAGTACTAGGCCACATGAGAGTCAGCAATATTAACTGGTGAAAACCATATAATGATGAAGTTTACAATTTGAACACAGAACTAAATATTGTAGCAAAAATAAAAGTCAAATGGTAACAGTGGTAAGGGAATGTCGTCAGAGCCCCACCAAACAGGACCATCAAGAGAGTGAAAGAAAAGCTTCCCCAGCGGTCCCAGCACTATGGGACTTAAATTCTGAGGTCATCGGTCCCCCAGAACTTAGAACTACTTAAACCTAACTAACCTGAGGTCGCCAGCCGGTGTGGCCGTGCGGTTCTAGGCGCTCCAGTCTGGAACCGCGCGACCGCTACGGTCGCAGGTTCGAATCCTGCCTCGGGCATGGATGTGTGTGATGTCCTTAGGTTAGTTAGGTTTAAGTAGTTCTGATTTCTAGAGGACTGATGACCTCAGATGTTAAGTCCCATAGTACTGAGAGCCATTTGAACCATAAGCTTCCCCGGGGAAGGCGAAATGTAGGCAACCACACATAACATGGCGTGTCAATGTTCAAAGTCATTTATAAGGATTAAGACAGTCTGAAGACTGGAAAATTACTTGTGAGGACAGAGCAATGTAGCTCTATACTACACATTTCACAACGACGGGCTTCGTTGTAAAGCTCAGTAACAATAATACTAATAATAACGTGTCTTTTCCAACTTAGTAGGGATTAATTATCAGAGTGAATATTTGATCAAGATTTCTGTCCGAAAGGTCCCCCTACATACAAAGAGAAGAATGCGGGATGCAGTTATAGTGACTGAGGCGAACGCAAACATCTCGAGACTTTTCTGAAAGATTCCGTCATCATCGGGTCTTTATTACCAGTTCTAAGGGGGTGGGATGGACTTAACCACATCTATAAGCAGTTTGGCCTTCGGAAATCTTAGTAAGCGCCGTAATGTCTCAGCCCAGATATAGGGACTAACCATTAGTCTGACAAGCATTCAAAGATTTTCTCGTGACTTCACACGAAACTTTCTGGTCATTAGATCGAAAAATTATTTAACAAGTTGGTTGTTTGCGGAATCAAAGAGTAGAAAGTTACTGTAAGTAGCAGAGATGCCTGCTATACGAGTGACAAAGTCTTTTGGCGAAAAACAAGCCAATATTTTTGCAGTCTCTGAGCTCATAAGCTAACAAACCTTAAGTTTTCAACGGATTTCGAGACTTAATTTGAACTCGTGAAATCGAACCTCCGATGCTGAGTACTGGATGAGGAGGGTAGGAGACGGCTCCGGCAGGACCACCTCACGGAGCTGCTTCGGCTCTTTCTGAGACTCGCAAATGAATCTTTATCTTTCCAGTGTGAGCGTGGGTGCTTTTACTGTGACAGCTTTCGAGTAGTGTTCATGCATTTCTCGAAGTCAGTGGCTCAGCTCTCTGTCCGGGCATCCAGTTTTACGTTTTCCATGGTCCCGCAAATCCATCAAGGCAAATGATGGGATGGTTCCCTGAAATAGACATAGATGACACAGTTGATTTTCTTCCCTACCCTTCTCTAATTCGAGTTTTTCACTGATGAACTAATTGTCGATGCGTGCGGTGTGGAATGCTTCATTTCCTCTGGTACTTGGTCAGAAATTTTATTGCTAAGTTTGTCGCTATCCCATTTCTGTCACTGCTCAATACTTTCATCTCGCTTTGATCTGGTACACGCTCAGAAGACTGTTCATTCCATTAAAAGCGTCCTGCAATTCCTCCTCACGTTCACAACAGATAACAATGTACTAAGAAAATTCTGTGATTGATATCCTGTCATTCTGATTTTTTATCCCACTTCTGAACCTTTCCTTTATTTCCTCCGCTATTTCTTCAATAAACAGGTTGAACAGCACAGGAGAAAGACTGAATCGCTTACTTCCTTTTCAGTTTTCATTCTAATCTTCTACTTATTTGCTCAGCGTGCGGTATAATGTCTAAGTATGTCGTTTCGATCTCTCTTCTTACATTGTAAGAATGAATTTCTGTATATTGATCGTAGTACTGACGTGTAATCGATCATTAAATAGCAAGGTGACTTATGTGGCACAGTCGACACCTTCATTCGTTCATGCCACTACGTTGCACCACGGCTTTTCCCTGTGAATGAACTACTGCTGTGTTGATCAGCAGAACGACGTCACGTGGAAAGAAGTGCCCGTCAGCTCAGTAACTACGTACTGTGGGGTAAGAGCATCTATTCAGCCCTCTACAACACGTATTCAATATCCTGACAATGCAGAGGATGCCAGCCAGCCTCTCTGAAAGCTAAAGTTGTGAGATGTTAGAGGCTCGTGGAAGAACTGACCGTTCGGGGAAAACCAAGCGAATGGAGTTGTAATTTCCCAACGATTACATCCTGCTGTGTCGAGGACTGCTGTCATTTGAGAAACGCTGGCCAGCTTGTCTCACATATATACCATCTAATTTACACACTCAGTCTCAGTGGTGTTCAGTTGTACATAGTATGCTCAGTTACATAGTTGATGCGAAATGTGAACTTTAAGACGAAGTCCACTCGCTGTCCAAGATGAAGCAGCCAGCCATCAAAATAAGTCTTTGCTGTGAACAGCAGCAGGCCTCTACCTGAGCTAAGTGTTTATGCAGCCAATTTCGCGCCTTCACAACACAGAGTCGCCAATCTCACTGCCTGAGTGAGCGGAATGTCACTATCTACTGCCACGTGTGGGCCTAAGTTGTTGTTATCCGACACCCAGAATGGACACACACCATCATTTTCACTTGTGCTGGAGACTGCAGTTTGATTCCACTGTGTCTTCCGCCACCGCTACGGAAGCAGGATAGCAGCCATGGGTGCCTCTACTGCCTGCCTCAAATAACCACTGCTGACTTGTATCAGCATTATCATTATCATTACTCATTTGGTGCACTCTACTATTGATGTGAGATAACTTCAGTACAACAACGCCAGTCGACGCTGACACACTGCTTTCCTGGGAGGTGGCTACTGATAACGGAAAGGTGCTGCGACTGTGGCCGACATTGTCACAGAGGCCAATGGCCGCCCATGCAGATTCGATGCTATCACTGAAACTGTTTCGAATAAACGGTAAATTTTTCTGATGAGCCACCGTTTGTCTCCAGCCCCCACCACACCGCCATCCATGCCCCGGCCGTGGAATTATACTTCATTCTGACATTCCAGCAGCCCAATCTATCCAACGCAGCACAGGTCACGCACCTAATTCCTGCAACTGCTTTGATTTTTCTAATACACTTCTGGCGATAGCATACAAATATCTTCACTTATTAACCTCCACTAGCATCATAAGTTAGCGCCTCAGAGCTACATCGCCATCCCGTAAGGTTATCACGAATAGTCCCAAAATATGGGTCCAAGTACTAATCTGACAACAACCCTCACTTAGCATTTTTGTAGTTGATTCGTTTGGGGACTACAGAACCAACCGTCTGACATTAGAATTCCACAAAATAATAAGCCGTCAGGAACACTGTATTTGCCGTATATAGGAGAACAGGGAGTATCACAAAATATTATCCAATGATTCCAAAATATTAATCTTGTTTGTAACTACCTTGAAACGCCAAAGAAACTTGTACACTTGCCTAACATCGTGTACGGCCTCCGAGAACACGCAGAAGTGCAGTTACACGACATGGCATGGACTCGACTAATATCTGAAGTAGTGCTGGAGGGAACTGACACCATAAATCCTGCAGGGCTCTCCACAAATCCGTAAGAGTACGAGGGGGTGGAGATATCTTCTGAAGAGCACGTGGCGAGGCATCCAACATTTGCTCAATAAAGTTCATATCTGGGAAGTGTTTAAACTCAGAAGAGTGTTCCTGGAACCACTCTGTAGCAATTCTGGACGTGTGGGGTGTCGTATTGTCCTGTTGGAATTTCTCAAGTCCGTCGGAATGCACAATAAACGTGAATGGATGCAGTCGATCAGACAGTATGCTTACGCAAGCGCCACCTGTCACAGTAGTATGTAGAAGTATCGGAGATCCCATACCGTTCTAACTGCACATGCCCCACACCATTACAGCGCCACCACAAACTTGAACAGTTCCTCGCTGATATGCAGGGTCCATGGATTCATGAGGTTGTGCCCATTCCCGTACACGTACATCCGTTCGATACAGTTTGAAACGAGACTCGTCCGACCAGGCAACACGTTTCCAGTCGTCAACACTTCAGTGTCGGTATTGAATGGCCCAGGTGAGGTGAAAACATTGTGTCGTGCAGCCAGCAAAAGTACACGAGTGGCCCTTCGGCTCCGAAACCCATATCGATGATGTTTAGTTGAATGGTTCGCAAGCTGACGTTTGTTGATGGCGAGGCATTGAACTCTGCAGCAATGCGGAGGGGTTGCACTGCTGCCATATTGAACGATTGGCTTCAGTTGTCGTTGGTCCTGTCCTTGCAGGATCTTTTTCTGACCAAGAGATGTCGGAGATTTGATGTTTTACCTGCTTCCTTAGATTCACGGTACACTCGTGCAATGGGCGTACGGGAAAATCCTCACGTCATCGCTACCTCGGAGATGCTGTGTTCCGCCGTTCGTGCGCCGATTATAACATCACGTTAAAACTCACTTAAATCTTGATAACCTGCCATCTTAGTAGCAGTAACCGATCTAGCAATTGGGCCAGACACTTTTTGTCTTATATAGGCGTTCCCGACCGCAGCGCCGTATTCTGCCTGTTTACATATCTCGGTATTTGAATACGCATGCCTATACCAGCTTACTTGGAGCTTCAGGGTACATTTCAAATTCCTACATTATCACAGAGCACTCATCCTAATGCGTGGCTCATTAATTCTTGTTGTTTGAAAAGATAGAATAACATCCGAATCCTGCTCATCTATGAAATTTGCTATCATTGTTTTACCAAATTTCATTCTTATGTCACACGAATCATTCGCTTAATTATCACGTAATTTAACATGACATCTATCAAATAACTAATGCCATTGTATGGGCTGGAAAAGTTACGACTGTGATTGCTTGTTGGCAAACACTCTGCAGTCATTCTCGGCCTGTCTCACTTTACGGCAACGTATTCATTGAGCTGTGAATTTTGTGGCGGTACAGGAGTTCAGCAGTGACGGTGTAATCAAACGTTAGTCCTCGCTGAAAAGTATTTCCACGAGGAATGTTCGCCCTTGTCCGGGCGAGGATGAGCCCAGGTAAAAACCGGGCTGTTTAAAATTCCAGGGGAGCACGAACGCTATTTAACATGTAGCAGTCATCTATCACGTTCATTTAATAAGTCGCCAGACATTAAACATGGGCGCGAGCTATTTATCACCAGCTAATCGCCCCGGACACTTAACCATTATGACTCGTCCCCTTGTTGTAGCGTTGGAATCGACTTCGGAAGTAGCACGCATTAATTACGCAAATTAATGTCGGCCCAGATACATCTAATTAAAACGATTTCCCGCTAGTGGGAGCAAACAACGAGCCGTGAATACATGTCAAGACGAATTTCATTCCACTTCATATTTGTCGAAACAGCACAAAGATAGGTAGTAACCTGTTTAAAAACACGGCGATCCATGTCGAATACTGAATTCATTACTTCCAGTATGTAATACCACACGAACATTAGGATGAGGTAAGGACCGTCTCTGTTAACGACGATCCCATACAGTAACTTCAGATCTATGATTCTGGAATTAATTATCACGGCTGAGAGTAGTAAAATCTTTCGTGCAGAAGGTGAGATCCCAAATCGGATGTCCTTCTTGCGGAGACAGTGGTATGAGAATTTTAGTTTCATACGATATGTCAATGGAGAGAAGGCATTCGACAGTGTGAAGTGGTCTAGATGTTTCAAATAAAAAAAATATTAGGTATACATTTAAGAGAAAGATGGGTAATACAAAACATGTATAAGAACTTAGAGCGTACATGGAGAAGAATTCACAGGGAGCAGTAGAAGCGGATACAAAAAAGTTCTCGGATTAAAAAGTGCGTGAGACAACTATACGCCTCTCTCCCCTACTTTTCAGCCTACGTATTGGAGAAACAAGAAAGTAAATAAAATAGCGGTTCGTAAGATACATTAAATTTCAGGGAAAAAGAACTTCTGTGATAAGATTCGCTAGTGACATTGATGTCCTCTGTAAAAGCGAGTGGTTACAGAACTTGCGGAATGAGATGAACAGTCCACTCAAAAAAATATTTATCAAGAGTAAATTAGATTCAAATGGTTCAAATGGTTCAAATGGCTCTGAACACTATGGGACTTAACTTCTGATGTCATAAGTCCCCTAGAACTTAGAACTACTTAAACCTAACTAACCTAAGGACATCACACACATCCATGCCCGTGGCAGGATTCGAACCTGCGACCGTAGCGGTCGCGCAGCTCCAGACTGTAGCACCTAGAACCGCTCCGGCCGGCAGTAAAACAGAAAAAGGCGAAGGTATTAAGGAGTAGCAAAAATGGGATCAGCGACAAACTTAAGATGGAAATTGGGAGTGAAATAACAGTCGAAATAAAGGAATTCTGCTACCTTAGTAGTAAAATAACAGATGGAGCAAGGAGGACATAGAAAGCTGCCTGTCGCAGGCAAAGGGAGTATTTCTCACAGAAAGAAATGCACTATTATCAAAAATAAACCTTAATCTGAGAAAGAAATTTGTGATAACATCGATCTAGAGTACAGTATTGTATGGAACTAAGTAATATCCCCGTGGAAAGAATGTAAAAGAAGAGAATCGAAGGGTTTGAGATGTGATGTTAGAGAAAGATGCTGAAAACTGAATGGACTGATAAAATGAGAAATGAGGAGGTTCTCCGCAGAATCTGCGAGGAAATCAGCAAATGGTAAACACCAACTAGGTGAAATGGAAGTACAATAGGGCATGTTTGAAGACAACAGGGAATGACATAATACGATATGGAGTTGTAGAGAGAAAACGCTGTGGAGAAATATGTCTAACAACTGATGATTTTCTATTCTTTAAATAACTGAGGACATTAGTATAAGTGCTACTCTGAGATGAAGAGACGGCACAATAGGGAAAGAGTTCGTGGGCCACATCAAACAAGCCGGTGGATTTGTGACTTGTCTGTAATGAAGTGCGTTTACAGCGTCTAATAATTTTAGATTTTTGAAATTATGACCGGGGCCAAAATAACGAGGATGTTCTTAGCCGTGTAGCACTGCCTGGTGGGAGCATGAGAAAGGATGAGGTAGGTTGTAAAAGTATTTGTTCCAAGGCGGTTTCGGGCAGGTATCACTCTTCACTATAGGATATTATGTGTGTGAGGTATAATCACTTAACTCTTAACAGACACCGATACACCATTTCAGAATCGAACACACATAGTGAGGTAGTCGTGAACGGCAAGAAGAGAGGATCAATATTTTCCATGCCTCTTCTTATGGTTACTGTCTGTACTATATTTCAATGTTAGCGGATAGTTCACAGAATTTTTTTACATTCTAACTCTTTTACACAATCCGTTAACGTTAAAGTAATCGCCTGCCAAAAGCCTGAATAATCGCCTTTTTCAGCTCGGAACATTGCGGACGAGCTGGAAGGGACTCCGTGAGGTTCTGGAAGGTATCGACAGGGATGAGGAGTCATGCCGACTCCAGTGCTGTAGCAAACTGTCCTGGGTTTCTCGGTTGAGGACCTACCTCGTGAACAACCCAGTCGAGGTGGTCCCGCAGATTCAAGACTGGCTTTAAATCCGGGGGTTTGGTGGCCAGGGCAGTACGGTAGACTCATCCAGGTGCTCTCCGAATCACGCACGTGAACTGCGAGCTGTGTGACACGTGGCATTGTCCTGCGGGTAGGCACCATTAAGTCGACGAAACCAAACTGCATGCAGAGATGGACGGGCTCCTCAAGGATAGATGCATACTTGAGTTGATGAACTGTGCTTTTAAGTATGAGGAGATCACTCAGGGAGTACCAGGGAAACACTCCCCCATCATAACGCTCCCTCCTTGTTTGTTTCCATACGTTTCGTGCCGTACATGCCAACAACCATCAATCAGATGGAGCAAATAAAACGTTTCATCTTAAAACGCCACCTGGCACCACTCAGTGCACAGGAAAGTTCCAGTCTTCGTCGCCGACGAACGGCAGTCAGCATGGGTGCATGGACCAGGCGCCTGCTGCGGAAGCCCATGTGCAGCAACATTCGCTCTTGTTTCGTTGAGGAGACAGAGTTGGTAGCCTTTTGGTTCATCTGAGCGGACAGCTACTCATTAGTTGCACGTCTATTCGCCCGTACACATCTCCGCACCCGTCGTTCACCCCTGCCATCTCCGGCACAGCTGCCTCGGAACCGGTTTTGGACGGGCCATTTCGCAGCACACTTTAACCACAGCTCTAAGCTTAGAGAGTGAGCGCTGTCGCAGGCTCTGCTTACAGTGCTACATCCATCGAATGGTGTCGTTTGGTGAAGACAACTCTGGACTAGGTATATGGATGATGTGTTGATTGCAAATAAGTATTGTCGTAGTTCTGTTATATGTATATTACCTCATAAATAAATAAAAAATTTAATTTTAAATTCAGTGCATTAATACGATATTAGTAAATATCCTTTCATATACTGATCATTAAAAAATGACAATCATTCCACTTGGGACCTATAGAAGGTACATTAGCTTATTTGTTTTAATTGTAAGTATTTGCCATGTATTATTGTTTTTCTGACATGTTCCACATCCTGGAGGATCTCCTCACTATGGATCAATGGAAATGGAAGTAAATCTAACCTACTGTAAAGAAGAGTGAGTGAGAGACAGAAAAAGAGAGAGAGACAGACAGAAAACTTGGAGTCGTCTTTTGTCTCTGCTCACTAGAAGAGTACCAGCCGACGCATAACGGATAAAAATAAAGTTTCTTTGTAAGGGTAATTAACATTTTAAATGATTTAATTAATGTATTTAAACTGCATTTGCTACAGCTCAGGAGCCTTACATACCATTAATTTGAAGCTTTTATCCGTGACGTTGTTTTGCTGTCAGTGAATGCCATGGACGAAGAGCCCTGTATTCATCTGCATGCTGAGTCAAAGGGCTATAGGCCTGTATAACTATATGCAACTTTTCCTAGCTCTAGGAAATGTTCAGTGCGTAATGAGTGCCGGAAATTACTTATGGCAGAATTTTTCGAAGACTTCACGGTCTCGAGGTCCTTACTTTTGTAGATCCATTAAGAACAGACTTTCGCAGGAGAGCTTCTGTGAAGTTTAGAAGGTAGGAGACGAGGTACTGGCGGAAGTAAAACTGTGAGGACGGGGCATGTGTCGTGCTTGGGTAGCTCAGTTGGTAGAGCACTTGTCCGCGAAAGACAAAGGTCTCGAGTTCGAGTCTCGGTCCGGCACACAGTTTTAATCTGCCAGCAAGTTTCAGACTTTTGCATTGTCTGTTGAAATACTCTTTCACGTAATACATGGCATGACCTTGATAGACATTACAGAACCTCAAGTCAGGCTGACAAAGAAGAAATAAAGTTTGTATTTGAGACTGATGTACGGAAAGATTATGTGATTTCGGAAAGGGAAGACGCCAGAAAAAGACAAATTATATATGTTACATTTAGTTGCTTCTTTCTGATGGGGAAGATAAACTTGGTCTCGAAATATTTGCACGCCTTCTTGGTAAAAGGGAATTGAAATGAAAGCGAAAAAACTGCTATGTCAAGGCAGCTAGTAACAAAACGAAACGAGGAACTCTCTGGACGTACCAATGCAACTAGAAGATCTTGTCCATTCTCGTACTTGCTTATTTCTGGCTTTGGATGGATCAACCGACATACACGTTGTTTCCAAGTTTACCATTTTTATGTTAATTTTAAGGTCTTTGAAGATCTTGCCAGTCTGGAGACATTGCATCTTAAAACAATAAGCTCATAAATTTTTGTAACAGTAAAATTATGACAACAAAAATTTAGAAGTATCTTACAGTAAAGTCATCGATGTATACGCTGACGGAGAGCTTTCAGTGATACGTAGAATCGACGGCACTGTAACTTTGCTCCAAAACTTTTTAAGTTATCCTGTACTAAAATACTACTGCGTTATACATCAAGAGTCACTGTGTGAAAAAAAACCTTAAAACTTTAAATATGCAACACGTTATACCACAGATTCTGAAATGTGTGGAACAACCCAGAGCTACGGCATTAACTACACGAGTATTCTGAGGATCCTGTGAATTGTTGGTTTTGGAGAATGGCTAACTTATCCTACATTGTGAGACGCAGTATTTCCAAAGAAAAGCTTGTGAATACATTCTGGAACTTGAAGAACGCTGTTTCTGATTTTTTTTAGAACAGAAAAAAACTGTACTTGAGAAATGAACCCATGACATGACAACAAGCAATTGTTTTTAGTTTACGTTAGTTGTCATCTCAGAGCCTAAACTTACAGCTAGAAGGCAAATGCACCCGTATATTTAAAATTATATTAAAACTGATAATCTCTGAGTCGTAAAATGATGACTTGAGTCAATTTCCATGCTTGAAAGAACAGAGTGAATGTGCTGCGGATGACAGCACTTTGACCAAATATACTGAAAAACGTAAATATTTCAAAGGTCATTTGAAAGTCATTTTCATATGTTTTAAACCCTTTTAAGTTAGAGAACAAAATATAACGCAGGTTCCCAGTGACACAAAAATAGAACTGTTAGTTTAAAAAATAAAAGGAAATCTGATAAGCTTTTCTTCATATCGAAATGATTCTGCCATAATTAATTTATGACATTCATAACACAGTGAGAATTTTGTATAGCTAAGATAATTGTACATAGTTATATTGGCATATATCTCTCTGATACAACATACAGATGAATACAACGCTTTTCATCCATGACATTTGTTGCAGGCAAAACAACGTAGCTGATAAAAGAATTAAATTAATGATATGTAAGATTCTCGAGCTCTAACCAATGTTGCTTAAATACATTAATTAAATGATTTAAAATGTTATTTAAGTCAACAAATAATATTTATTTCAGTCTGTTTGCACCGGCTGAGACTCCTAGTGAGTAGAGACAGCAGACAACACTCAAGTCCTGCCTATCTCGCCCTCTCTCTCTCTCTCTCTCTCTCTCTCTCTCTCTCACTCACTCACTCACCCACTCACTCTTCACGTTCAGGAACCTGGCCCAGAGTTATCTTCACCAAATGATACGCTCTGCTAGCTGTAGTACTATAAGCGGGATCGACGACAACTCTCACCCTCTCATTGAAGAGATGATTTCTAACCAGTGATGATTAGTACTTTAGGTACTTGGACCATGCACCGCGCTACTCAAAAAGAATAACTCGATTTAGGCATAGGGTCGTGCCATGCACGTCTGCTTTCACGCCCCGCAGCTAATACGCTGCAAATAATAACCTCTAGCTGCGATCCTGCAGTCAAACAGTCAATCCATTGGCCTGAGTTTCCATTAATTAAGTACTCAGCTATACAGAACAAAAGTTAAATTAATAATTTAATAGCAAGGGTTCTGTTCTAATGACTGTAATTTATGTAGACGACGGAGACTTATGTTGAATAAGGTTTTGTTCAAGAAAGGACATCTCAAATACATAGGTAGTGGTCCTACGATATCCAACTAAACTACAGACAGAAAATACCCTTATCAAAAGCAGTAAAGTTACGTTGAGAGCGTTACGACATTAGCAGAAAAATCTCCAAACTGAACAGTCATCAAAGGCACCCGGAAACAAAGTCCATTTTGTGAACACAATACATGAAATATTCATCAGTTCAAACATGATGATTCACAAGTTAACATACGATATACAAAGGATAGTAACTCATACCCTGTCTGTTCTCAGTTCCGTAACACAAGCGGAAATACTCAGAGTCCTACTCCGGAGCACATTCAAATCCCTCGTCAAAAGTTAGTGCATGGTACCGGCGTTCACCACCCAGAATCAATCACCCCCACAGTCGAATAACACTCGTTACCACAGGCAGATCTGTCTTCTCCAAGCACAAACGTAAAAGTGTCAAGAATAGCTCCCTTGCCCTCTCACTCGTGAAGCCCCAGTCTCCACTTGACCCCAATACGGTTCTGCTACTTTCTGCTTTTCCATTGGCTGAAGGTCATCCCTGTCAAAAATACATCGTCTTTAACTACTGCAGATGTTATTTTATAATACATTACAACAATTTTTAAATAAAGGAATGTCGTAAACATTCGGTTACACTCAGATCATTCACAATAAACATAAGTAACGGTTGGTTCATAAATAAATAGGCCTTCATTCTTGCGCAAGTGTGCTCACGATAAATAACAACAGACTGCTCCTTAAATATTGTTTAATGAGTTATTTATGCCTTCATGACAGACGCGTTTTTTGGCTCTCTTTTCAACCATGCTGTCCGATATAGCTTGCGATTGACCACTTATAAATTAGCACAGTTATTTCATAGCACCTGCAATCAGCATTTAAATAAAGTTACTGGCAAAATAGTAAACTTTTCATTCAATAATTACACAAATATGACAGCATGAGGTACTGATGCTGTGTTCCTTTACAGTTTTATTGTGACCAATTCGACGTTATGACAAATACACTCCTGGAAATTGAAATAAGAACACCGTGAATTCATTGTCCCAGGACGGGAAAACTTTATTGACACATTCCTGGGGTCAGATACATCACATGATCACACTGACAGAACCACAGGCACATAGACACAGGCAACAGAGCATGCACAATGTCGGCACTAGTACAGTGTATATCCACCTTTCGCAGCAATGCTGGCTACTATTTTCCCATGGAGACGATCGTAGAGATGCTGGATGTAGTCCTGTGGAACAGCTTGCCATGCCATTTCCACCTGGCGCCTCAGTTGGACCAGCGTTCGTGCTGGACGTGCAGACCGCGTGAGACGACGCTTCATCCTGTCCCAAACATGCTCAATGGGGGACAGATCCGGAGATCTTGCTGGCCAGGGTAGTTGACTTACACCTTCTAGAGCACATTGGGTGGCACGGGATACATGCGGACGTGCATTGTCCTGTTGGAACAGCAAGTTCCCTTGCCGGTCTAGGAATGGTAGAACGATGGGTTCGATGACGGTTTGGATGTACCGTGCACTATTCAGTGTCCCCTCGACGATCACCAGAGGTGTACGGCCAGTGTAGGAGTTCGCTCCGCACACCATGATGCCAGGTGTTGGCCCTGTGTGTCTCGGTCGTATGCAGTCCTGATTGTGGCGCTCACCTGCACGGCGCCAAACACGCATACGACCATCATTGGCACCAAGGCAGAAGTGACTCTCATCGCTGAAGACGACACGTCTCCATTCGTCCCTCCATTCACGCCTGTCGCGACACCACTGGAGGCGGGCTGCACGATGTTGGGGCGTGAGCGGATGACGGCCTAACGGTGTGCGGGACGGTAGCCCAGCTTCATGGAGACGGTAGCGAATGGTCCTCGCCGATACCCCAGGAGCAACAGTGACCCTAATTTGCTGGGAAGTGGCGGTGCGGTCCCCTACGGCACTGCGTAGGATCTTACGGTCTTGGCGTGCATCCAAGCGTCGCTGCGGTCCGGTCCCAGGTCGACGGGCACGTGCATCTTCCGCCGACTACTGGCGACAACATCGATGTACTGTGGAGACCTCACGCCCCACGTGTTGAGCAATTCGGCGGTACGTCCACCCGGCCTCCCGCATGCACACTATACGCCCTCGCTCAAAGTCCGTCAACTGCACATACGGTTCACGTCCACGCTGTCGCGGCATGCTACCAGTGTTAAAGACTGTGATGGAGCTCCGTATGCCACGGCAAACTGGCTGACACTGACGGCGGCGGTGCACAAATTCTGCGCAGCTAGCGCCATTCGACGGCCAACACCGCGGTTCCTGGTGTGTCCGCTGTGCCGTGCGTGTGATCATTGCTTGTACAGCCCTCTCGCAGTGTCCGGAGCAAGTATGGTGGGTCTGACACACTGGTGTCAATGTGTTCTTTTTTCCATTTCCAGGAGTGTATTTGCATACTGAAACACATAAAAAAGGTGTCATACCTCAATAAATAAAGTACGAGATAAGTAGCTTTCTGAGATGATAGCTATAGTGCAATGCAATACTATCATCTCAGATATCGTTTGTAGAAATCGTATGAAGCGATTAAGAGTTGTTAATTCAGAGGTTCATTGCGTAAATGTTTACTCACTGTGAAATATTAACTTTGTTGTTTTAAAGATACTGAAATTACTTTTGTGTCACTGGATGCACTTGGTTTTTTTGGGATCTCCGATGTACTTGCATTAATGAGTTGCATTAATGTTTGGTTGTAAATTACTATAGACTCTCAGAGAGCTATAAGAAGCCGTGTTTCAGTTCGTCACAAAGCCAGCCCGCCTTTGCTGTCAGCACAGCAGCCCCCCCCCCCCCCCCCTTAAGCAATCGACACTTCGTCCAAATTCCGCATACCGGGGTTTTCTTCATTTGCAGTGAAGCCATTATGTCCCCACCTGGGCTCGCCAGCAACTGTCGCTGTCTCTGGACCGGCTGCGGCGCTCTTACAACCCTGGGGTTGTCCGCCAGCGCTCAGCCGCACAAGCAAATTTGGCTCTTACGGATGCTGAGTGGCCCATTAGCTCGCCTACATTAGCGTAACGCTGCAGTCAGTATTGCAGCTATCTCATAAACTATTACCTGCACAAGAAGATGCCATTAAGGTTTTCTGTAGAACTCTTGTGGTGCTATTCAGAACTGTGATCACAATTAGATTTTTACAAATCGGCGTATCATTTTTTTCTGGATTGCTAGTGTTTTCTTTGTGAATATCTGCAGAACTATTTAAATTTAGTATAGAGAATTGCAGAATTATAGCCTACCTACCACGAACTCTGAGAAAAAAATTATATTTCTGGAAAGTTGGGTGCCTACTTAACATGACTGTGGAAATGCAATTATTTAATAAACTATTATCTGCACAAAAAATATCGTTAGGTTTTTCTGTAGACCTGTCTGGGAGCTATTCAGAATTGAAGTATTATTTTTGTTTCACAAATTTGGTAATTAATTTTTTTAAGGATTAAAATTTTCTCAGATCTTATTGTTTTCTTCATGATATTCTACATAACTGTTACGTATGAAGAACTCTGAGAAAGATGCATATTTTTCTAAATTCGTGTGCCATCTTCCCCAGACTGTGCAAAGGGCCATGGACACAAGCGCGTATCTATGCATCGTGCTATTGGAACAGACATACATTATAAAGTGTGAATATTATGTAACGAATTTAATAATTTTTAACTTGTTTTATTTTCATTGAGTAAAAAAAAAAAGATGTTGCATTCCCTACTTGATCCTCTTAGGGATCGTTTCTTCTTTCTTTTTTTGACTTTCTAAAGTAGCGTATGTTCTTCCTTAGGCTATCCACAAACCAAATTTTACCCAGTTCTGTTCAGTCATGAAAACATAACAGGCAGCGTTATTTTCACATTTAATAATATTAAAATGGAAGTAAGGATTAAACTGGTTGAGGGTTTTATAAGCACTGTATTAATTATGTATTACGTAGAACGCATCAATCAATAAAAGCAATTTCACAAATATGTTAAAGCTCAAAGTCAAAGTGTAAACCGCTTTTTCAAAGAGTAAATATTTTCCTTAATTGGCTTAACATTCTTCGCATCCATAAATATCTTGTGCTACACACTTTCTAAAGTAATCTGTGTTCTTCCTCAAGTTTCAAGCTGTCTCAAGATCAAACTTCATCGAAGTCGCTTCTGCGGTTTAGTGGGAGTAGTATGGATGACACCAAAAGATATATATTATCGTGAACGTTTTCCTGGAACCAAATTCATAAAAAATTAATATGTGTAAATGGCAAAATTTATACTGTAGACATAGGGCTCATATTGTGTTAGATAACTTCCTCCAGAAAAAAAGGAAGCGCAATCCAAAAGAGACTCACATTCAGCGAAGTACTCGTCACAGTTCGAAATAGTACTCCCAGTGGACAAGCGCCCGCCTGGTTGAAACTCAATCTGTCGCCGGCGTGAGACTTTACGAGAGTTCAGCGCGCTCTCCATTACGCTCATGTCCCGAATTCCTGAACTTCCTGCGGCACGGACCGGTCCTTTTGTCCGTACCCCGTGCGAGCTGATGATTCATAATTCGCCTCCCCCTCTCGGTCTGGCGCGCGGCATCAGATAAGGAGGCTTTACTGGTTCGTCCGGTCGCAGGGTCCGGCCGCATATTCTGCCGCTGCTTGCTGTTGGTGTCAGCGCTACAAATTCTGCGACCTGAGACACACGGGGAATTCTCTCAGCTTTGCTGCTGATTCATTGTGTCACGTACATCGAGTAACAAGCGCCGCGACCCCACTGCATTACGTTTTATTACGTTACAACTCACGACGAATCACGTGTATTATTTCTTACCGATCGTTTCTGTTACCTTTATCTGCAAATTAAGTAAGAAGCAACAACCAAGAAAGCACCAAACCCGTTGCACAAGAAATCATAACAGGGTGTTTGTGAGCGATGTAACCGACAAAGGAAGAGAAGACACAGAACGTTAAACTGTCTTTTCTTTGCAGCATTTAGAGAATACTTGGATTATCACAGTTAAGTCATCGGTCTATGGTCACTGCTCAGTGATGTAGGATCATAAAAAAGTAAAAAGTACAGAGAATGAAATAGCCCAATCGTAGACAGATCTCCCACATTATTATAACAATATTGCATTCTATTGCATGACTAATTTTCAGGTTGTGAAAGGGAAGTTCGGACCCTGTTCCAGAACGCAGTTTTCTGTGGAAGATTTTTGCGGTGCATGTATTTATGTACCCGCAAAGTAACTCGCAATGTCTTCAGCATTTACAGTAATACCTGCAGATTTCGTCCTTAAACTACATAATTATTCAGTTGCTATGGTGAGATATTTTCAGTGATAGACCTTTTCCAGATAAAAATGTTGACTACATTCACAGGGAATAATTCCATTTCACTGTGTTTGGCTACAGACTGACACTTCGTAATTTTGATAGAATTTTATGAGTGATTTTCCTCACTGTCTGATGTTCAGTCACGCAATCTATGCCAATCAATTTCGAATTACGCAGTTTAGTG
Source organism: Schistocerca gregaria (assembly GCF_023897955.1). NCBI lineage: Eukaryota > Metazoa > Arthropoda > Insecta > Orthoptera > Acrididae > Schistocerca > Schistocerca gregaria. Next base: position 794,969,605 of record NC_064921.1, on the reverse strand, counting down.
TCAGTGTGTTCTAATGTCTTCGCTGCTTTTCTTAATTCCGACACCAGACTGTGCTACAGAGTTTTCATGAATTCTTATATAACAAGGTTGGTTGGTTGTTTTAAGGGTTGTGGGTTAGGGAGGTGGGGGGGAAGGGACTAAACTGCTTGGTCATCAGTCCCTATATACCAACGGATGGCTTCAATGGATCAGGGCTTAGTCTAGATAGTCCTGTTGCTAGGTCAGTTCTTAACGCCTTAAGCCGCTTACAAGGTCACACATAACGTGTAGCTCTCGTCGGCCAGGGGCTGGAGCAGGGTGGCTGGCAAGTGGCCGTGGCTCGCGCCGACTTCTGTTGCGGTCGGGTGGAATGCGTCACACTGCTGCAGCCGACAAGTGTCTCAACTCGCGCCAAACTCAAGCTGTAGCCGCGTGGTAGCTCACAGCATCGTTGCCACTACGTGTCACTCCAAACGCAAGTTCTACTTATACATGTGCACCTACACTCGGCAAGCCAGTTTGCGGTATGTGGCACAGACTACTTTGTGTCCTCCTGTCACTTTTCCCCTTTCCTGTTCCAGTCGCGAACGGTTCGTGGGAAGGACGATTACTGGGAAGCCTAGTTTGGCTCGAAGCTCTATAATTTCATTCCATGGCCCTTTTGTGAGGTATGTGTAGGAGGTAGAATAATATTTGTTGACTCTTGTACGAACGTACACCACACCACACCACGATGCAGGATGCCTCGTTGCCAGCGTCTGCCACTGGAGATGGCTGAGGATCTTTATGAAGCCTTCGCACTTACTAAATCAAATATAACAAAACGCACTGCTCTTCTTTGGATCTTCTCAATTTCCAGTATCACTCCTATCTGACGTGGATCGCACACTGACATACAATATTCAAGTTTTGGTCCAAGGAGAGTTGTGCTACCTCCTTTGTTGACAGACTGCATTCTCTGAGGAATACTCCAAAGAATCTCACTCTGGCATCTGCCTTTCGCACGATTAATTTTATGTGTTTGTTCCACTTATTATTATGATTCGCAAATAATCCTTTTTGTATGTGTCGTTCCTGATGAGATCCAAGTGAGTTCCTTAGGGCCCTAATATGGTCAGGCTAAATAATCAATAAATAAATCACTCTTAGGCATGGTCCTAGATATTTTATGGAAGTAACTGCTTCCAGTGATTGTTCTGCAAGAATGTAATCATACCATAATGGGTCTTTCTCTCTATGTATTCATAAACACATCTGTATATCTTACATTTCTTTATGTTGAGGCTCAATTACCTCTCCATGGCCCAAGTATCGATCCTCTGGATTTCGCTACAATTTTCCGGCATTGCGACTTCTCTTCTATCATCCACGAAGAGCCTCATGGAACTTCCGCAGTTGTCTACTGTATCATTTATACAGGTTGGTCAGTAGTAGCAGGAAAAGCTTGTAAGGCTGTTGCAGATTAGGTTGTGCTCAAAAGTAATTGTTATGAAAGAGACTCGATAGACTGCGCCATCTCTGATTTACTTAGCATTGAAGTTAGCTAATCATGCCTTTGCACACGCAGATCAAGCGGCCCGCCAGATACATAGCGTGGATGGTAGTCACACGAGACTGCACACTGCGTACTGCCCCGGTTCAATCCTTATTACCGTCCTACGTCCAATTTTTATATCGCTCTCTTATTCGGTTTTACGAAACCAAACGGAAAAGACGTTTGGCGGCTCCGTCTCTGGCTGATCGCATGAATTTGAGAGCGCAGCGGCCTGATTGGCTAACTACAATGGTAATTAACTCGGACACGGCGCAACGTATCAAACTTTTTTCTTACTAATTACACTTCCTTGACTCTTGTGCAGAAAGGTGTGCAGTATTCTGCTGCATCCATTTTCAATAAGCTACCACAAGAACTCAAAAATCTTAGCAGTAGCCCAAACACTTTTAAGTCTAAACTGAAGAGTTTCCTCATGGCTCACTACTCCTATTATGTCGAGGAGCTCCTGGAAGAGCTGAAAAATTAAGCAACATTCCAGTGTTACATTGTTGATTTTTTTAATTTAAAGTTACGACTTGTCTCCTGAATATGTTTCTTATATTTCATTTCATCTGTTTCTACTATCGTGCTATAATTTCATGTATTGACTCGTTCCATGACCATGGAGACTTCTCCTTAATTTGGTCCCACAGAACAACAAATAAATAAATAAATAAATAACTATCAGGACAACCTACCTTGCAAGGCCCTGACAAGCTTTTCAGACTGTTCTGACCATCCTGCATATATTCTGAAATGTACTGCAAATATAGCTCTCTCTTTGAGTACTCACAGGTTCCTTTTATGTCTGAAGACTTCTCTTCATTGAGAATGACGTGCTGTATTGTGTTTGCTAGAAACTCTTTAATCCAATCACACTGTTGGTCTGATATTCCATACAGTCGTATTTTGTTCATTAGGTGGCAGTGCGACACTGCATAGAGATCCTTAAGGAAGTCAAGGGACAAATAACATTCGTGCGTCTTGAGAACTTTACCTGCGTGAGATGCTTAAATCGTTTGAATTACACTGCCTGATAAAAAAAAGTGAAGCAGCCACAAGACGTGCTCGGAAGTCAATGTAGTTTCGAATATCTACACATCATCATCGTCCACGTAAATAATTATCTTTTCAATTCTCTTTGACTGGTAAAAATGCCATCAGAGTGTACTGATAGGTTATAGAAGGGGCGTGAGCATAGTCTAGGTATTGAATTGTCAGTGTGAAGGTTACGTAGACCCCATGTATTCGCGCGAGGTAATTTTATCAGCACCGAATAGAATTTTAAAGGGAACCTCACCGTATACTTCCACTTCACCAGCTGGTCGAATCGTGCGATATCATGATTTTTGGGTCAGTGGCCCAATGTTGGACTGCATGGGAAAATGAGGGCAGCCATACTCGCTATCTAGGTTCTGGTCCACCAGGTGTGAGCACCACAGGCCAGGATCGCCGTATTTAGCACCAAAGGCACAGGATGGCCCAGAATATTGCAGGAGGTCAATTTCATTTTTTTTCGGAAGGTTGACGCAGATGCCAACCTTCCGAAAAAAAAATGAAATTGACCTCCTGCAATAATCTGGGCCATCGTGCGCCTTTGGTTGGGGAGCAGCAGCCAAACTAGGGAATCACCACCCCTTGAGGAGGAAGCTGCCGACAACACCGCAGCACAGAAGGCTGCGTCTGGAGTGGGGCCGTGATTGGGAAGCATGGGCTGTTGACGAATGGCAACGCATTGTGTTCACAGATGAATTGAGGTTGTGCACTTCGTCGACGAGCATGGAGGCAATCTGGAGAGTTCCCGTTGTTCCTGTGTTTTAGAACGGCTTACCGATGTAGCGCCTGGTATGTTGGTGTGGTTATGACTTCAAGTCACAGCTGGTTGTGATCGAGCGAAATGTGACAGCACAACTGTAGGACATGGACAACGTGAATTCCCATCTGTTACCTCTCTAGGAACAGTCACATAATGCCATTTTTCAACAGAGCACTGTTCGTCCATACACTACTCATGCAAATACCAACTCTCTGCGCGCTGTTGAGAGACTCCTGTGACCAGCAGCATATGTAGATCTTCCGCGATAGGATAGCATGGACGTCGACCCTGTCCCAGTATCAGAGACCAGGATATCCAGGACCAGTTACAACAGCTGTGGGTCAGTTAGCCTCTGGAGTGAATACCACGGCGTTGTGACACCCTTCCCAACCGAGTCAGTGCTTGCATCAAGACCAGAGGCGTCGCAGTGTTATACTGATAAGCGTTCTCATACTGCTAAGTACTTCGTAAATTTGACCCGATTTCCTAATAACTGAAATAAAGTTACATACTCCTTCAAGTCTGTGAGGTTTAATTTGTTTCTGTCTTCCCCTTATGAGTGTTTTACGTTTTCTGTCAATCAGTCTACATCGAAGTGATGACATTCAGTTACCTAACGTTATTCACTGAACTTTAATCATAAATTTGGAAATTTGTGGTAAGTTCCTATGGGACTGCTGAGGTCATCGGTCCCTAGGCTTACACACTACTTAAACTAACTTACGCTAAGGGCAACACACACACCCATACTAGAGGGAGGGCTCGAACTACCGACGGGGACAGCCACGCGAACCGTGACAAGGCGCCCTAGACTGCGCGGATACCCTGCGCGACGAACTTCAATCATAACTCTACGCAGTGGCCCATAAACAAAATTACCACTACGTCGTAGATACTTAGTGCTGACGGCACAAAGCCGGGGTGGATCGCCAATTCTGTATAAAGTAATTATAGCGCCTGGCCCCTATTCAGCTCTACGTACCGATATTATTTGTAGATGTATTATTTCTCTCCGGTGTAGTTCGTTGAGGTGGCGTCAAATGAAATTTTATTTCACGAATTAAGTATCAACAGATGTTATGTACTACGACATTCGAACCATTATCTGAGCAACAGCCCACGTTAAAATGCAAAATGCTTCCTGTTATGAATTGGTCGAATTTACATCTCTGGTTGAGGAACAACATTCAACTACACACTCCATACTTCTGTGCCCCACAGTAAAACGTAGTGACGTACTGGCTGTAGAGCCCTGATCTACGTTCTGCTTAGTGGTGGAAACTGTAAACCAAACGCTGCGGCATTCAGTGAGATGAATGAGAAAATTGTCGTATTTGAGTGACAAATTTTGAAGCGTCCACGGACACCTCATAGCAAGACAGAGATAACATAAACACACACTATGGTTCAACTCAAAATCAGGGGAAGCGTTGTGAAACAGGGCCGTAAAAATACCACTACGTGAGCTTCCTGTGGTGTTACGATTATTTAATTATTTAATAGTCTGTTGATCGTCTTTTGTTGCCCACATAAAAATCACCTACGCGCACCAGTTAAGCTTAATAATTTAATTACTCAAACTCTTTGTGCTTCTATCCAAGCTCCCTTCCAAATAAATTTAAAGAAATATTATTGAAGGTTCGTTCTTTTACCAGCACGACAGAGGAAAGCTGGTGGGAGAGAAGCGGGGATGACGCCAGTACTTAAATTCTTCAACGAAACGTTGCTGTCAATTAAAGGAATTTATATACCTCAGACCGGTAAACAAACTAATTACATGTAAATAGCTCCCCAAACTGTGCGTAATAAAATCCGTTCCTTGCCTGAAAATATTCTTCGTACTGTAAATTAATGAATTTTTGCTCTTATATCAGAAAATCGCTAACCGCATAGAAATAAGTACCGCCAACTACGATCAAATCTGATGATGACACGTCAAGATCAGAGTAATAAGTCCTCCGTCAGAGAACAATAAAGTATATCTGGTTAATCACGTAACAGCCCAAACGTTTTTTAAAATGTTTTATTTAAGTTTCTTAATCGGTTCAGATGGCAAATATTTTCAGTTACATATGTGTTTTGATAAACAACATGTGGCCTACTACTGTCCTGCACAAGAATATTTTGATGTTTAGTGCCACTTTATAAGTTGTTTGGTTCTAAAGCGCTTCCATTTATTTAGATATAATATAAAGCCTTATATTTACTTATGTAAGTTCCAGTAGATGGTGATTTGTAATGCTGTGGTCCACATAGTTTTCCAGGTCGATGTATATGCTGCAGAATTGCAAACAGCAAAAATACTGCAAATAAATTACAGTGTCACACTTCAGAAAATTCTTAATGTCAGTGTTACGCACCACACATGTTCTGTACCCTTGAAGCTTTTTTTTTTTTAATACAAAGATTATCCATTAAGAAAATATGCAAAGATATCATTCTATTCCTATTGATCAAGGATGCAAACAGAGCAAACATGATGCGTGGCATTTGCAAAATGCGTGAAGTTAATAAGAGAGAAGTGTTCGCCCTCTAAGAGGGAACTTTTAAAGCATTGCACTTAGGTGACAAACGTCGTAGCATAACGATATGCACATGTACTGATAGCGGCAGTAAAGTGTGCACAAGGTGTAAAAGGACAGAGCATTGGCGGAGCTGTTATTTGTACACATGTGATTCACAACCCCACGATGGAAATCAACATCAGTTACATGAAATACTACCCACCCTTTTTTGGAGCAAGTTCGCTGAGAACACAAATGAAAATTTCGTACTGACCCCTCGGTTCTTCTAGTGTTAACAGATTCTAAACGCGGAATAGTAGTTGGAGCTAGACGCATGGGACATTCCACTTCGTACGACTTAAGGGACTTCAATATTCCGAGATAGACAGTGTCAAGAGCGTGCCGAGAATACCAAATTTCAGGCATTGCCTCATGATAGACAACGCAGAGGTCGGCGACTTCCACTTAACGCCCGACAGCAGCGGCGTTTGCGTAGAATTGTCAGTGTAAAAAGACAAGCAACACTGCCTGAAATATCCACGGTAATAAATATGGGACGTACAACTGACGTATTCGTTAGGATAGTGCGGCGAAATTTGGTGTTAAGGGGATACAGCATCAGAAGACCGACGAGAGTGCCTTTGCTAACAGCACGACATCGCCTGCAGCGCTTCTCCTGGACTCTAGAAGTGTGGAAAACAGTGGCCTGCTCACGGGGGTACCGATTTCAGTTGGTAAGAGATGACGGTGTTGTTCGAGTGTGGCCGCGGACCCCATGGGCCCAAGTTGTCAACAACGTACTGTGCAAGCTGGTGGTGGCTCCAAAACGGAGTGGACTGTTTACATGGAATGAACTGAGTCTTCTGGTCCAATTCGACCGATCATTGACTGGAAAATGATTATGTTCGGCTACCTGGAGACCATTTGCAGCCATTCATGCATTTCATGTTTTCGAACAACAGTGTCATGTCTCCGGGCCACAATTCTTCGCAATCGGTTTGAAGAACATTCCGGACAATTCGAGCGAATGATTTGGCCTTCCAGATCTCCCGACATGAATGGCATTGATTATTTATGGGACACAATCGGATGGTAAGTTCGAGCAAAAAATCCTGTATCGACAACACTTCCACTATTATGGACGACTATAGTGGCAGCATGGCTCGATATTTCTAGAGAGGATTTCCAACTACCTGTTGGGCCCATGCCACGTCGAGTTGCTGCAGTACGTCGGGCAAGAGGTGGCCAGGCACGACTTTTGTGACCTCAGTGTGTAGGAGAAGTTGCTTTCAGATTTTTTTAATAATTTTTGTCTGCAGGAAAATTTACGAAGTATTTTAAAGCCAACTGATTGCGTACTATAAATTAGAGATATATGTACACATATTTAATATATAAACATTTGATTATCATTGCCCCCTATTAGTTAATTGAGTGAAATGAAAAACTAAAAAAGACGAGGATGGGATGAGAGCAACTCATTTGATAACCAAGACAGTTCAGATTTATACAATTTTATGACAATATCATAAACAGATTAAATTTTTGTGCATCGTTTTGACTGATAGGGCTCGAAGCTGCGATCCATTTCCGTGAATAGCGCAGGGGAATTATTTAGATATTGTTTATTGGCTAGCTGCATCTGCTCGTTTAGAATGTACTGGAGTGAACTGAGGATGTGAATATATATTTCTAGTAAAAAAAAAAAAAAAAAAAAAACAGAAAAAAGTGAAAGCAAATTGTCCTACAGTCCTTTAATAATAAGGGACTTAACATCTGAGGTCATCAGTCCCCTAGAACTTATAACTACTGAAACCTAACTAACCTAAGGACATCACACACATCCATGCCCAAGGAAGGAGTCGAACCTGCGACTGTAGTGGTAACGCGGTTCCAGACTGTAGGGCCTAGAACCGCTCGGCCACCCCGGCCGGCGAAGAAGAAACAGGGCACAGTTTTTCGTAGATACAAAATAAACGTACGTCTACTCCCCAACATAATAAATATTGTTAAAATGCGCAGTGCTAAGCGTAACCTAAACGTTGGTTTCATCCAGTGACAGTTATTACACAGGATGACGGGGCAGCGTAGCCAGAAAACTGTTTCCTGAAGTAACTCTGGACGTGTGGGTGTCCGCGCTTACAGCATCGCTCGTCCCTGCCGTGTGACAACCACACAGGCGCGCCTCGCAGTTGCCGCCTCTATTTCTACCGTGCCGCTGCAGCACACCACGCAACACACAGCACAGTGCACTAAGGGACGCCGAGCTCCCGCGTAGCCCTGCGGCGTCGGACGGCCCGAAATTCGGTTCCCCAGCGCGGCCGGAGGACGTACCCGCGACCCGCTACAGACCCCGAGTCACGACCCGGCCGCCAGATAAATACATCGGGACTCGGCGGGAGCCCATAAATAACCATAAATTCCTGGCTGCCCCTCTCCTCTCCTCTGCGGTTTGAGAAATGGAGCCCGGCCGGCAGCGAGCCGATCCCCGGCCACCGCTTCGGCAGCCGGCGCCGCGCCACTCGTCAGCGCGCGGCGCGTTACTTAGGCCCACCTGACGATCCCGGCCCGCCGTAACTCGCCGCAATTACCACGATAAATCCCGCGGCCAGCGCCACGCCGGGCTGGCCACCGCTGCACACGGGCCGACACTCTGAGGAAAGGTCCGGTAGCAACAGCAAAGTGCTGGCGGATTGGGTGTAAAGAGCCGAAAAATTAAAAGTAAGGGCGAGAAATGCACATAAAATAAAATACATAAATAAATGCAAAATTCAGGCAATGTAAAACCCAGGATGGAATGTAACAATATTATGAAAATGATAGTTGCTACTCCCCAAGTAGCGAAGATGCTGAGTTGCAGACAGGCACAACAAAAAGACTGTCGGTAGGTGCGTTTTCGGCCAACAAGGCCTTCGTCGAAAATAGACAACATACATTCACACACATTCTCGCAAACGTAGCTCACACACACATTTGCCACAGTTTCTGGGGAGTAATGTGAAACATGAGATGCTGCGCCAACAATTAGCGTGGTCTTGTAGCCGTCTTTTTTGCGATAATGTGCGATATGAGATGCTGCACCAACAATCAGCGTGGTCTTGTAGCCATCTGGCTCCAGTTGCCAGAGGCTGTTGTCATGTCTGTGCGAGTTGCGTTTGCGTGAGTGTATGTATGTGTATGTTTTCTAATTTCGACAAAGGCCTTGTTGGCCGGAAGCTCACTTGCCGACAGTCTTTTTGTTGTGCCTGACTGCGACGGCTTCCCCGCTGTATAGTAAGAAACAACAACTATAAAATGTGTGACAAGTATAGAAAAATCATCACAGTACATAGAAATAGAAGTAGGTAAAACAGAGTGGGGATTAACTTGGTATATATCTTGGAGATAAATTACGGAACGATGGGTTAGAAATAACTTCAGTAAAATTTAGAGTTAGTAAAATGGAACTAAGATACACCTTAGCTAAATATAACTACAAAAGAGAATGCATCTCTAGTAATACAAGGCTAAAATATTATACGACAACGGTAGGAAGAGAGTGGTTATATGCACATGAACGTTTGACAATGAACTATAACGCCGGACAAGACAGAAATAATTGGGAACTTATTATTATGATAATAATGGGTGCGATACAAACAATATAGAGTTGTAAAATGAAACATATTGAGAAGGCGTACCCAAGATACACAAAAAAGGTAATACCAACCAAGAGTTTGAATTTTTTAGACACCTTTATCAAATGAATAGCAACAAACAAAAGAAACAATTACTCATGATCTATGGAAAAAAACCTCGGAAGAAAGAACATGAAGCAACTGGAAATAGGTGAAAGAAACTTTATTAAAAATACATCACTAAGTTTAGAAGGCTGTCAAGGCAGAAATTATGAGAAATCAGGAACAATACGCATAGAAAGAAAACACAACACGGGGGAAGCTGAAGCAATACTACAAAAAGCAAAGAACACAGAAACAAGAAGAATTTAAGGTGTTATGCGATCCCAGTTGGTCAGAACGAAGGTAATACAGTAGTGTACTGAAGCAAGAATGCCTCTATGCAAGAAAATTTAGCACTGAAATATAAAGTAAACAAACTAGAAATATTAGAGAGACTCATTGCAAGATAACATTAGTCCGCTGCAGGATGCACGTTATCCCCGGCTAAATGCTAGCCATACACAGGATCTACGTCACCGACACTGCTCTGCTGTTGAAGGTATGCTGATATAATCACTGCATTCTATATACACTCAAATTTTTCTCGCTGATATACCGTAGGACTTTTAAACTGATCCCTCTAATCGTTACTGGAACTCTAATAAAGAAGATGCTCAAGGTATACGAGAAATAAAGAGATATCTGAGAACTGCTGTCAATATCCTAATGCAGAAAAAATATTCAATAGGGCGTTTTTGCTATTCTAGTAGCAGTAGAAACAAAATTTTCGGCCCAAGACTTTTTCCTTGTGGAAAACGCGTATAGACTGTACTGGAAAGTTTGCTGTTGCGACCTGGAGAGCTTGGGTCGTGCTGTGAGCACGAGGCTGGGACCGAAGGGTAGAAGTGTTGACAAGCTTAAACGAGGAGGCATCAGTGACACAGTCAGATTTATTTCTCCCGTTGAGTTTACATAGTTTTCAGGTATCTTAAGTGTCGCCGACGGCCAGGAGTAAACAAGTGCCACAAAGGATTAAGTGCTGATTCCTCATCAACTAGACGTGACATCGCCCTGCAGGTCAGTGACCGACAGCTTATGCTGCGCTGGTGGCAGCGTGGAGACAAGAAGGGCGTCGGCGACGCAGATATTCTGTGGTTCAATGCAGCTCCCACCTCGGCGCTCTCGAACACAACCCATCACCCACTCTGCTAACAAACAGACAATTGTGGTCCAGGATACTTGTTGTGAAGATGAGGCCATACTCATCCACTGTGGATCGACAAAGAGTGCAGCGGATGTTCACGAGTCGGCCAGCGACTATGTGAAGAGGGCACGCATACTCAGTGTGGAGCTGATAGCTTGCAGACCTTCCGCCACGCCTCTCAGTGGAGAAGGGCTGGCTACACACCAGTCTTCACCTCAGTCATGATGTCGCAGCAGGCAGCCACAGCAGACTACGCCTGTGGTGTTCATCAGGCTGGCTGCGGTCTCACTAATGAAGTCGGCAACCAGCTAGCAGGCACACCATCATTTATCAGTTTGTCATTGTTCACAGAAAGTCTGTCTCTGGTTGTGGCGTAACAGGCAGAATGGCAGCATTACTGAACCTGTCTTTTCAGCTCTGAAAGGCTCATTATTTAGAAGGCAGAGCCTTCACGGCGGTTCTGTCTGTATCAACGCATTTGCCCCCATTTGTCGGTCCCGTCAGTGTTCCTTGGCTTCCTGTGGTAATTCAGTAATTATTCTGGGTCACCGAGGAAGGGTCTTTGTGCCTACAAATGACTTTGAAGCCGCGGTCTGGCTCTGAAGTTACAAAGTATTGTATCACACAACCTCGTTAGGTACCACTGTGACGTTTGTGCTTCTGCTTCACTTGCTCGGAGGTTCCATGGCAATGATAGCTTCATGCCCTGACATTCGTCACACCAGCGATTTGTCTTGTTGACATTCTGACTGGCACACTTGCCCACAGCTTTCCTTCTCTATTCTGAGCTCGCTTGGTAGGACTTCAATAAAAACAAACATGTACAACAAAATTATTCTACTGTGCAACATTTCTCCCTTGTTTCAGACAATTCGTCCTGAATTTTGCCTTTGATTATCCACTACAACAATGTTTTCTAACCGTTCTGGGGCCATTACCGCTGGGTGCAGTCAGATTTTAGTTAGTCCACCCACCTCCAACGTCATCGACATTAGCGCATAACTAACTTTTACAATAACAAAGAACTTCGAGCACTTATATGTTCAGAATGACGAAAGATAGTTTCTGTAAGTGTTTTATTATATCATGAACTAATGGTTCTGAGAATTTCATACAACCTTATTTTATTGAATGATGAAACATTTATCAGTGCACTGTGAGTGCTACTTACACACATCAAAAAAAGTTTTTCATCACATTGGTTCCCAGAGTTCCGGAACCTATATAGAAAACAGGAATAGAGATCAACATAAACATCATTTCCGCCATTTTTACTGCTCATGAAAATCACACAGTGCATGTTTTATCACCATACAGCGAGACCTTCAGAGGTGGTGGTGCAGATTGCTGTACACACCGGTACCTCTAACACCTAGTAGCACGTCCTTCTGCATTGATGATGCATGCCTGTGTTCGACGTGGCATACTATCCACACGATCATCAAGGCACTGTTGGTCTAGATTGTCCCAATACTCAACGGCGATTCGGTCTAGATCCCCCAGAGTGGTTGGTGGGTCACGTGGTCAATAAACAACCCTTTTCAATCAATCTCAGGCACATTAGATAGTAGAGCGATGTCGTTATCTTGAATGAAGTCATTCATTAGATGTGCACGATGGGGGTGAAAATTATCGGCCATGAAGACGAATACCTCTCCAATATGCTGCCGATATGGTAGCATTATCGGCCCGAGGATGGCATTGACGTATCGTATAGCCGTTACGGCGTTTTCCACCGGCGGAGTACGTCGCCCCTCTTAATGCCACCCCAAAACATCAGGGAATCTCCACCTTGATGCACTCGCTGGACAGTGTGTCTAAGGCGTTCAGCTTGACCGGGTTGCCTCCAAATACGTCTCCGACAATTGTATGGTTGAAGGCAAATGTGACACTCACCGATGAAGGGAACATGATGCCACACCTGAGCGGTCCATTCGGCACGTTCTGTGCTGAATGGTGTCGTGGTTGGAAAGATGGACCTCGCCATGGACGTTGGGAGTGAAGCTGCGCATCATGCAGCCTTCTGCGCTCAGTTTCAGTGGTAACATGAAGTCCTGTGGCTGCGCAAAAAAGAATTATTCAACATGGTGGAATTGCTGTCAGGTTTCATCCGAGCCAAGCGGTCATCCACTGCCTTGGTCCCTTGGGCGGCCTGAGCGATGCATGTCATCGACAGTTCCTGTCTCTCTGTATCTTCTCCATGTCCGAACAACATAGCTTTTTTTGATGTGTTTACAACTCCTCTTCAGAAAGGAAAGTTTACTAATCACACTGAGTATATGCTTTCTCGCACCACTCCTCTACCTACTGCCACCTGCTTCACTCAAACCCTGCAACCCCATTTAAAAGCAGCTGAATTAAAATGTGTGCCCTACACTTACTGCTTGTCAATTGCTTCATTGCTGGAGTCCTTACCTCTGAAGTGGTAGAAACTGAAAAATCTTATTCTACCAGTGCATTATGTCTGACCCCTGCTACTACTAGAAATAACACTGTGTAGGCTCTACAGCAATTTAGTAATCATTAGGTAGTTACCGTCAATTAGATGGATTATCTGTTGGAAAATGAATAATGAAACAATTTGTGGTCCACTACGGGGGATACTTACAATCAGAAAAAGTCATTTTGACGAGATATTAAAGAATATGTGATAGATGTGTTTCAAGTTTCCTGTCATAGATGGATGGCAAAAGGTAAAATTTTTGTGTATAGTCAGTGACTATATGAAATAGAAGATTCGTTTCACAAGTTGCAATGTCAAGCAAATTGTGTCACGGATTAATACTCGTATTCGATAAAAAGACAAGGACTGGTAACTTAGTAATCAGTGTTAGTCTTACGAAATAGTGATAATAATAATAATAATTAAAAAAAATAATTTAATTTCGCAACCGTAACACAATCGAATTCTTTTGTACCCTTTAGAAATCTTCATTTTATCCCTCAGGGAGTAATTACCCTCATGTTGGGAACCACTGCTCTACAGCAGTCTCACAGATTTACCTACATAATTCATCGTGCACATTGCACCAACATTTCTTGCTTGTGAGAGCTGGCATATTTGGATTTTCCCTTTGTTTCCTAATTATATACCATTATTTTTAAGAATCGCTTTGTTCAACTCTTTTCACAGTCACACTACTTTATCCTTATTTTCGTCTTTATAAATTTTTCTCTTGTTATGTTAGTTAACTGTCGACAGGTATCTGATTTGTCAGTAGATCTGGACAGCGGATACGTCTACATCAGAGACATGGCAAGACTAGTGGTCGTGATACTTTTGGTTACCACACTCCGACGTCGGTTATCTTAATATTTCTGAACATGTTGCAACATTTCCCCAGCGGTGATTTTGCCTTGTTGAAATGCTATTAGTGTTTCAGATGAGCGTATGATAAGGCTTTAGGATGCTGTTAAGATATGTTAGATTTTGCTTTGGCGGTACTTCCTGTGGTTTCTCTGGCCAATGAATTCAGAGTAGTTTAGAGTATAGTCGTACTCGTGAGTGAAGCTGGGAGGCGGAAAGTCGTTCACCAAAATATCATTATTATTTAACTCGAACTCTGTCATGCCCGGTCCTTTAGCAATTCCTGATCACAGATTCCGGTGAAAAAACTGAGTAGATCCAATAAGCTCCTACCATTTGAAAATAATGTCGTGGTGCCAATATTTTTTTCTGACATTCCATTACCTTTGATTACCCCAGAACCAGTCACACTTCGCACTGTGTGCATCAGTCTGCAATTCTCTGGCTCGACAAACGGTGGTATTTTCCTTCAGACATCCTTGTAGCGGCCTTGGTGACATAAGAGCATGAACTTCTCCATGCTCAGAAATTATTTAAACCTCTCCCATCTTTACCTGTACCCCTTTACCCATCGTTCCGCATCTTACTATACAAGGGTGAACAATACAACACCGATATTGCACCTTCATCCCTACCAGTGGCAGTCAGACCAATACATACAACTCTGTTCTGTTCATATCCACTTGTACGATTTCCGTATGATAAAAAATTGTTAAATTCGTTTCCGACAACTCGGTCAGGTGTCGTAGCTCTGCAGCGCATCCATTTTCTGCTAGGCGCAACCCTGCTATGAATTTGTATGGTCGTAATAACACTGAAGACAACTGTCTGCTTACCATATGGTAGACTGCATCCTATAATGAATTATTGCATCACTGAGTCTGTCAGCTAACTCCCGTAATAGTGTTGCTGCTGGTTTGCTGTCCAGTACGCTCAGTCGTTTCACGGTTTTCGTTATATCCTGGGCTACCGGTTGACTCTACGATTAATTCATTTACCATTTTGGTATTACTCAGAACGCCCTGCTCTAAATTCGAAAACAGCATGGCATGCCACTCTATTATGGTTTTGGTAGTGCCTGTAATCGTTTGCACTGGCTTAATTGTGCTATTCACCTCCTGGATATCTTCGTTATCCGCCGTTCGAAACACTGTTTTTAATATATTTCCTGATGTGTCGAACCAACCTTTTCTCCTATGAACTAGTGTCTGTGGTACAATGTTAGTGATTTGAGTCAGTTGAGCTCTCAGTTTCTATACGACAGCACGTCATAAATTGACACCAATGTATACTGTTCGAATGCACTCGTTATGGTCAGGTGTTTTAATTTCCTGATAACAGGTTGTGTTACTGACCAGTCATCAGTGGAAATTCAAGTTGAATGTTAATGTGTAGGAAATAAGCAACGAAGTTCGCTGATCGCAGGCATTCATAGGACTGGATACAGAGTGAATACCAGGAATTGAGACTGAACTCATTCCATTCTGTCATTAGTTTCTGGGTGGAATGGACTTGTCTGTAACTTCTGGGTGTGAAGTTCATGACACAACTGCTTTATCAAGTCTGATTCACAATTCGTACCCTGATCCATAACTAAGGTATTAGGCACACAAAATTTAAGTATCGAGCTGTTAACTAAACCCTGGGATACTGTACTATCCTGCTGTTCAGCAACTGCTACGATTGCCAAGAACTTTAAAAATGATCTACAACTGACAGCCAGCTGCGGTGGCCGAGCGGTTCGAGGCGCTTCAGTCCAGAACCGAGCGGCTGATACGGTCGCAGGTTCGAATCCTGCCTCGGGAATGGATGTGTGTATGTCCTTAGGTTAGTTAGGTTTAAGTAGTTCTAAGTTCTAGGCGACTGATGCACTCAGACGTTATGTCTCATAGTGCTCAGAGCCATTTCAAACATTTTTTTTTTGTTTTGCAACTGACAGTACATATTTATTTCTAGCAGGTGTCCTATTAAATGGTAGTAAGATACCGAGGCCAGCCATTTTAAGGATTGGACACTGCTGGTAGTCTTTGCAAAGAGAATTTTTGATGAGGAAGATCAGTGCTTTGTGCACAAGGTACACAGTCCTTAATGTATTGCTTGACATCATATTTTCTTGTTCTCCACGAAACTCTTTCTGCTACTCATCGGTCTGCTGTCCGGCGTCATCCATCACCTGACATCATATGGTTATGCGCTTCTCACAATACTTCGTCCTTGATCGTAGTCGGAACCACTATGCGTGGTCAACAATTCGTTTTTCTGCCGAGCAAGCCCCCATGCGTCACGAACTGTGGTTAATACTTGAATGCCTGACAGCCTTGTCAGCTGCTTGTGCTCTCTACCGCTCTGTTGCACTCTTGCCAATCATGTTCAGCACTGCAGCCTTCTTTCTCAATATATCTGCAGTTGTGTGCTTCCTACCCAGTTTATGGATCACCTCATAATCAATTTCGCTGAGTTTGGATCCACACCACTGTTATATGACACTCATGAGTCACAGTCCGAAGCTACCACTCCTGACGATCTGAGACTACCAGCAGATGAGGCGCGTGGAGTTGCGGTCGGGATGACGGATCCCTACAAGTCCAGGTGGCGTGTCGAAGTGCCTTCTGGCCGTTGGTGCTACGACTTAAGGCCGTTTGGAGGATGGATCGTCTGGGACCAATTTTCATCACGTGAGTAGCGTAGTAAAATACTCTGATCGCGACCTCTGGCGCTGCAGTCGATCCGCGATGCTCGGGCGGCCGTTGTCTGAGACACGAGGCTGTGTTTTCCTCTCCGGCAACGGCCTCTGTCGTACAGTAAACATGCTTTGGTTTCGCTTGCTGTGATGAACGCATCCCGCATCTCTGCTTTGTCATGCGGGATGCCGAATCACAGGCGGCCGGTACTGCATCCTCCGTTATTCGTTGGAGATGCTTCCCTGTGCGGAATGGCTGTGAACCAGTGCATTATACCTGCAAGTATACGATTCTCGATAGCAGGTAATGCTGATAAAGGAACCTTTATATTAAATAAATCCATATACCACAGTAACAAAACTTCCATTGAAACTTCCTGGCAGATTAAAACTGTGTACCCGACCGAGACTCGAACTCGGGACCTTTGCCTTTCGCGGGCAAGTGCTCTACCATCTGAGCTACCGAAGCACGACTCACGGCCGGTACTCACAGCTTTACTTCTGCCAGTACCTCGTCTCGTACCTTCCAAACCTTGGTAGAGCACTTGCCCGGGAAAGTTCGAGTATCGGTCGGGCACACAGTTTTAATCTGCCAGGAAGTTTCATATCAGCGCACACTCCACTGCAGAGTGAAAATCTCATTCTGGAAACAGCCCCCAGGCTGTGGCTGAGCCATGTCTCCGCAATATCCTTTCTTTCAGGAGTGCTAGTTCTGCAAGGTTCGCAGGAGAGCTTCTGTAAAGTTTGGAAGGTAGGAAACGAGGTACTGGCAGAAGTAAAGCTGTGAGTACCCGGTGTGAGTCGTGCTTCGGTAGCTCAGATGGTAGAGCACTTGCCCGCGAAAGGCAAAGGTTCCGAGTTCGAGTCTCGGTCGGGTACAAAGTTTTAATCTGCCAGGAAGTTTCATATCAGCGCACACTCCGCTGCAGAGTGAAAACCTCACTCTGAAAACTTCCATTGCCTGCCACTGATTGCCTTGCAAGTGACCCACTCTTTCGTGTAATGCTGCCTCATCGATGGTCAGCTTGTGGCTCTGGTTATCACATGGCGAATCAGTCTCTTCTTGATGTAGTACCTCTAATGTGGTAACCATAAGCCCTTCTGTAGAGTAACCATGTCCATGCCGAAGTTCTCCAACCTTACAGGAACCGTCAGTTCACTTCCAATGTTGCTTACATGCACTACGCTTCTATTCACGAAATAATTCATTTAGTCTAATCGTTGTTCTCCCGTAGTGGTTTTGTCACATACAATGCATCACATGGTAAATCCATATCAACAGAAATCCACATTAACTTATCCGTACCCTCTGGTAGTGGTCTTTAGCGTACATGGTTGCATCTTAGTTGGGAACACCTTCAAGAACGGTGTGCCAAGTGATATTGCCCTGCGACTTTGCTCGCCTACAGCTACATCCTACAGTGGAAACAAAGTACCACTGATTTCTACTGTACATTACGAAAGATCGACTTCAGTGTGGTGCTTTTAGGGAAAATCTGTACCAATAATTACTGATAATCCGTTACCCACGTATTTAAACACTTCCATGTGATCTTGAAAATCCAGTCCTAAAAATTTGACAGTGTCATACCCATCGGCTCTATATTGTCACTATCGCCATTCTTAGCGTGGGGAGGCCAGTCTCCACCTACGTACGAGGTCCACACTGATTACTGACACGTGCGCACCTGTCTCCTCCAGAAATTTCTGTTCCTTGGCCTCACAAAACCTGACAAGTAGCATTCCGTCTGAGCATCTATTTATGCAGTGTTATGTCGTATTGGAAACGTCTTCGGAAAGTTTAAGTAGTCCCGTTTGCGTTTAACGGCTGCTTCGGTTAACATTGTTTACTCTGACTTCGCTTCCCACAATCCTGTGTTCGGTGTTCAACATGACTACACTTATTGCTTTCAGGTTGCTCATATTACTTCTGTACGGGGCCTTTACACCCAAATCTACAATACTTTATTCCTGCAGAAAAAGTATGGTAGTCCGTAAGCATTCTTGTAGCAATGTCAACCTCTTCTAATTGCTTTGAAACCTTAAGAGCTGCTGCCATACCCCATCATTTGCCTTCCTGACCCTTTGCGACATCTCGCCGGAGTTACAACACCAGAAAACATTCATTGTCTTATTGTTGGCTTCTCGCAGAAGTATTCTATCCGTTTTTGAGTTTTGCGTTAGCTGATATGTATGTGGATTGATCCTCTTGATCATATCTGAAAACGTTTGCATTGATTCCTTATACTTCTGTCTCAAGATACTCAATTTCTATCGGAGAAGCTTGTGCTATTTTGGTTCTGACAACGCTGTTGTAAATTGTCTATCTGACGGAATGATTCTGCTGGAATGTTCCTGTCTTACTGAGACCTTCTTGGTACAACAAGTACGTCTTTTCTTTGTGTGTCAATCGTAAATTAGCCACAAGGAGAGTAAACTCGTCTGACCAACAACACATAGCGACAGTAGCTTTAACAATCTCAATGAACTCAGTTAAGTCCTCCTGTTGATCTGCCAGAAAAAAGGATATCAAGGTCGGTGCTGTTGCTGGGAATTCAACCCTGATAATACGTGTACTTTCTCCATCAAAGCGTCAACAGTTTCACCCGTAGTGGCAGCACGTATGTCTGGCATTTTGCGTAATTTGCCACTACGGTTTAGAACAACAACAATAAGTAAAAGCAGAGAAACGTTATGCCCTCAAAGCGTAGACAATAATTATAGACTAATCATTTTGGCTTATCGTTGACCAATGGCACTCAGAACAATCCTGTACCAAATGCCGAAATCATCTACAAGTACTACGCTTGAATGGCACAACCTTCGTAAACGGCAAATCTTGCTCTGACAGGTTACAAAACTTACACTGAACTCCTGTTAAATAAGTTTACTTACATTCCCTTTAAAAGATTAAC
Source organism: Schistocerca gregaria (assembly GCF_023897955.1). Taxonomy (NCBI): domain Eukaryota; kingdom Metazoa; phylum Arthropoda; class Insecta; order Orthoptera; family Acrididae; genus Schistocerca; species Schistocerca gregaria. The sequence goes on along the minus strand of NC_064921.1, from coordinate 794,950,007 downwards.
AAATCCACAGCCTCTTACAGTTTAACAAATTATACCTTAACGAGCCACATGCCTCTCTAACTCGACATGGCCCAAACAGATACATATGTAATAAAAAGGCCATCATCAAAGTAAAGGCAATGCACAATGGACTCCAATGGGTGCAGGTGATCAGACACTATGCTTCCGTACATGTCACCTTTCAGAATCGTATCTAGACGTATTAGAGGTCTCATATCACTCAAACTGCACACGTCCCAACCATTACAGTGCCTCCACCAGCTTGAATAGTCCTCTGCTGACATGCAGGGTCCATGGATTCATGACGTTGTCTCCATAACCGTACACGTCCATCCGCTCGATACAATTTGAAACGAGACTCATCCCACAAGTCAACATGATTGCAATCATCAACAGTCCAATTTGGGTGTTGACGGGCCCAGGCAAGGCGTAAAGCTTTGTGTGTCGTGCAGTCATCAAGGGTACACGAGTGGGCCTTCGGCTCCGAAAGCTCACATCGATGATGTTTCGGTGAATGTTTCGCACGTTGACCCTGGTTGATGGCCCAGCAATCAAATATGCAGCAATTCTCGGAATGGTTGCACTTCTGTCACTTAGAAAGATACTCTTCAGTCGTCGTTGGTCCCGTTGTTGCTGGATCTTTTTCTGGCCGCTGCAGTGTCGGAGATTTGATGTTTTACCTGACTTCTGATATTCACAGTACACTCGTGGAACGGTCTTACTCGAAACTTCCCACTTCATCGCTACCTCGGAGATGCTGTGTCCCATCGCTCGTGCGCCGACTATAACACCAAACTCACTTAAATCTTGATAACCTAACAATAGTAGCAGCAGTAACCGATCTAACAACTGCACCAGACACTTGTTCACTTGTGGCCTTCTATAGGCGTTGCCGCCGGCCGTTGTGGCCGGGCGGTTCTAGGCGCTTCAGTCTGGAACCGCGCAACCGGTACGGTCGCAGGTTCGAATCCTGCCTCGGGCATGGATGTGTGTGATGTCCTTAGGTTAGTTAGGTTTAAGTAGTTCTAAGTTCTAGGCGACTGATGACCTCAGCAGTTGAGTCCCATAGTGCTCAGAGCCATTTGAACGAGTTAGGCGTTGCCGAACGCAGCGCCTTCTTCTGACTGTTTACATATCTCTGTATTTGAATATATATGCCTCTACCAGTTTAATTGGCGCTTCAGTGTATATGTTAAAAAACAGTATTGGGGAGTAGAGACACCACCCTTGTCTCACTCGCTCTCTAATTGTCCTTACCTCTGTCATCTCGTACGCAATCGGTACTCGTATTTTCTGTTGTAGGTATAAGTTTTTAATCAGCCTTCTATTTCCCCAGTCGATGCGTGACACAACTATTTCACACCACTACTCCCGACCCTCTTAAACTACTCTGCTGGTAATCCATCAATCACACTTTGTTTATAATTCTACATCTCTCTTAAAGACCATTCTACCTCTTCTTCTAAGACGCCGCGTCCTTTGACCTGTTCTACAACTAGCGTCTCCTCTTCTAATTTAATATCGTTTGGTTTTTGATCGGCCTCACATAGGTCCTCTTCATACTCCTGCCACCTTTCCATAACTTCCTCCAGTTTATAATCATAGTCCCCTCGCTTCATGCTATTCCAATACTACTCTCCTTTGCTTCAAAGAGTATGTAACACCACAGCTCTTATGCTGTATGGATTTATTTTGATTTTGTTTCATTTAATATTACATCGTTAAGCGTCTGTAAATGTGTTTGATTGAATTGATAACACAAAATTGTATACTCCTTTCTTTGTACAATCTTTGATGTCATGATTTGGTTCTATGCAAAGTAGTGTATCTGTCATTTAAATTCTTTGTTCCATTTGGAGGGAACAAAACTTACTGTATATAATTGTAATTACTGTGTGAATAATTTTTTTTGTAGAAATGCAATATTTGCAAATGCTCTGTTTTATTTAATGTATTTCTTTACTGTTACGTAAACTGCTGATCCTCACTTAGGGTTCTTTGTTATTCTGTATCTAAAAGTTCTTGTGGTTCCCCTCGGGGACGGAACTGTGTAGCGCGCGCAAATTGTGGTTGGCCTAGGTAGAAAAGGTGGAACTGAGAGTCAGTCGGGGGCGAGCCACCAGTCGGGCACGAGCTACCAAATTGTGCACTTCCATGTAAATGTTGCATACTGTGCTGGTCCCGAGAGAGGTTTTTTCTGCTACTTCCCAATGCCTCGGATGGATGGATAAATAGCTGGAACTATTCTGGAATTTGTATCTATCATCGCCACCAAAAAATGACAGAGTCCAGCAATTCTACCTGCAATTCCACCTACTGACATGCAATCGCCACCACATTGCGCAATCAGTGTAAAGGAGTACTATAATAATGTACAGTGAAGGATAAGCTAAATGGATGTGTTAGTGTGCTCAAATATAAGGTAATTTATAACTGCATTTATGTAACTACCTTGATTTTTCTCTTTATCATAACACCTCTCAGGTTCCTCTCCGTTTGAACTAAAGTGGTTTCCGAGTGTCCTTACTCAAAGAACATTAAAGACCAGTGTTTTTGGTAATTAATGCCTCTTAAACATAATAAAAAAGGAAGTTAATGAAAGTAATTTTCATAATAAGACTGCTTATTAAAGTATTGTTGCCAACTTCAAATTAAGAGTTCTGAAGACTGAGGCTTATAAAGTTTTCCTTAGTAAATGATCACATTACTGCCTGTCGTAAATCGCAGAAGGTGAGTCAGTATCTTACATATATGTTAATTTTGTGTCTCAATGTAGTAAAAGTGGAGAACTGCAGTGTGGAAGGTTATATACTCAAGTTTGCTAAGTGTTTGTCTCTCTTGTGTATAAGAAGTGCTTATTAATAATATAACAAGATTCACAGTTTGTCTATTGGGTTAACGCTCGGTAACAAGTAACGGAAAGACCACTAATTAGGAAAACCTTAATTTCTTTAGTCAAGTGATAGTGAGGAGCAACCTGTAAATGGATTCAAATTAACTTTCATTTTAAATAGTAACGTATTTAACTGAGAGACTTAACCTATATCCAATTAATGATTCTGCAGTTAATAGTAATAATAACGTTATAAAGACCATTCAGTTTGTGTAAGCCCTGAAAGTAATAGTGTGTTTCGGTATCTGTTATAATTTTGCAAATAGTTTTTGCTGCTTTAACTGTTAGTTTCAATCTTACCGTACAAATATGTACAGGTATGTGTCAAGAGTTCACTGCACTCGCGTGTGACAAAGTATAGGTTGTGTTTATCCATTCAAGTTACCAATAACTGTTTTCTTGAACGAGAATGTTAATCATTCTCTTGCCTAGTTAGGCTGGCGACCGTTTACTTTACATGTCAAACAGTGCAGACAGTCAAAAATTTTGTTTGTTACTGTTCAAATATTTCCGTAATTCTGACTTTCACTTCCGATAAGCCACCTCCGTTAGGTACAACACGGTCAACACAACAAAATTCCTCTCAGAGAGTAGCACTGCTCTGTTGCGTTGTACTATAATTGCTTCAATAAAATAGTTTTATCACACAACCTGCTTCCAGCTTTGAGGTTATGGTACAGTGGTAGCAGACGGTAGTGTTATACGTGGCGACTGTGACAGGACGTTGTTCAGTTTGCATCTACAGACGGAAAAAATTATAAGTAGTTAGCATTTTACAAACATAGAGTGAACATAAAACGCCCAGCGACACGAACCTGTACCTTATTTGACAAAACGGATAGTGAAAGTTCAGTTGAAATTGAAAATTAAAGGTATCAGTACTTAATAATAGCTAAAATGGACAGGAAACTAAAAGTAAATTTAGCTACGCGAGAACAGGATGCAATCGAGAGCAGTTCAGGCAGCACACCAACAGATGGCATTACTCTCGAGTTAAATTACGTACGTTATCACACGGAGGTAAATAAACAGATAGCCGCTATGAGCATGGCTCTTACTAAGCAAGACAATGTAGGCGATGTTGTCGAAGACAGTGGCTATGCTGATGAATCGAGGGATATGTTTGAATAGCCAAAACCAGAAAGGGGTGTAGGATCTGAACACAAAAAGGCAGTAGAAACCAAAAGTGAAAAGACACCAGATCTGACTGATTTACTCAGAATACTGTCTGCGCAATTTGCAGCGCAAAATGACAATATTAAGTCACAGATTGCAGCACAAAATGACAATATTAAGGCACAAATCCAAGCACTGGGGCAACAAAATGCATCACAAAGTAAACAAATCGAAATTCAGGGTACCAGACTTAGTAAACAAATTGAAGAAGTCAACTCAAGGATAGGAACAGTCCGTAATGAAATCAAAAATATTAAAACGAAATTACTGTCATCAATGGCAATATTGCCAATGTACAAGGACAAGTTGATGACATTGAGGAAAGGTTTGATACTGAAGTAATTAAAATTCAAGATCAAATAGAACCCTTAGTCTGTACTAAAGTGGGTGAAAAGGTATTCGGTATTAAATCCGAAATACAAACAGAATGTAACGTGGAATTTGCACAGATTAAACAATCTGTAATAGAAACAAGTAGAGAACTAACCAAACAGATTGTTACTTGCGAAAAGAAGTGTGAACATAACACTTCACAAATCCAAAGCAAAATGTATGACTTGGAAAGAAAAATACAATCAGGACCCACACATTTTACTGAAAAAATGCCATTCAGTAAATTCTTAGAGGGCGAGGAAAAATTCGACCCTGCAAAGAGGCATAACAGATGGCACCCCCTTGATTTTGTAAAGAATTGCGAAAGACATTTTCCTAAATATTTATCTGACCAGGAAAAAATTAATGTGGTAATCAGTGCCTTAACGGGAGAAGTAAAAAGGTGGGGGCTGAATCTGGATACTGACCAGATGTCTTTTGAAAACTTTAAGCAAAAATGTATTGACGAATACTGGTCGGAACAAAAGCAGGACCAGTTGTGGCGTGAGTTCCTAATGGCCAGGCTGTATGATACCAGGGGTAGACAAACCATGAAAGAGTTTTGCGAATCGTGGTATAGAAAAGTGATACACCTGAAGGCTAGGAGGACTGAAGCCAAGATCGTTTGGGTTCTTTGGCAGAAACTGCCTGAGGATTCTAAACGATATGTTGGGAGTACCCACAAAAGTTTTTTCTGCGTTCTTGGAAAAGGTAGAGGATGAAGATCACTGGCGAAGAAATCGCGAGTCTCGTCATCATAATAATAACAATTATTCGCGCGAAAGCAATGACCAAAACGAACGACCTGAAAACGATAGATGTCGTGTAAACACGATTCAAAAAGGTCGTGCGAGAGGTAGGGGAAATTATACGCCGCGCGGCAGAGGATACATGGCGCGGAATTTCCAAAATAGAGACGATATGGAAAACTGAAAACCGCGTGTGTTACGGGCCGGATTCACGCGGATGCAGGAGACGGGCGCGGAGTGATACATAGTGGCGTTCCTAGTGCGAAATCACGTGACTGTTTGTGCTCAGGGCAGCGCTTGCTGGAGCACCGTACATTGCACTTGGCAGCACACACGAATGGCAGACGTCAGGACAAGATGGCTGCCATAGAGAGAAACAGAAGAGGCGGGATCGGACACTTCCGTTGGCCGGTTTCAGTAACAGACGAATGTAAAACTGAAAATAAAGCTAATATGTCATATGATAAAGATAACTGGATATCGAAATCGTGCGAAAAGGCACCATTAAAGAATGAAATGGAGCCAGAAAAGGCGAGTGAAAAAGAGAATATTTCTACTGTTAATGATGTGTATGAGGTAAAAGACGTAAATGTGGGGGAGGCTATGATGAATATAAAGGGAGGTAGAATATGCCACGCAAAAGACGTGTGCACAATTAAAATAGGTGAAAGTGATGTAAATGAGGACGTTAGTAAACAAGCCATTATAAGCAGTGCTGATGAAATTATTGTTAATGGAAATGTGTTTAATGATTTTAATGCAGAAGGGCCCAGTAGGAATTTCGCACGATTACCTGAGAATGATAACAAAGGGGAAAATGAAATGAAGGTTATCGAAGCATATGACGATTATACTAAGTATGAAGTTAAGGCTGAAATCGTTCAAAGTGATACAACAGAAGTGCCTGAGTCTCCAAACGATGTGAAGTGTGTAGAAAATGCGTCTAAAAACGAAGTGGCTGAAACATCTGGTGATAATCTGCTCCACTGTCTAAAAGTTGCTTTCCTACTCGAATCTGATGACGAAAATGAAATCAGTGATAGTTCAGATGATGAAGGGTATATAAATACAGATAAGAATGAATATGCTAACTTACCTTATTGTTCAAAAGTCGAGTACTTAAGTGAATCTGATGGTGAGGAAGAGAGTAGTGATGACTCCAGTGAAGATGAATTTTCAGGTGTAAACGAAAGTGAATATACTTTTACTGACAGAGGGTATGAGAAAATTAGTGACATTTTTCCAAAGCAAGATACAGAAAGTAGAACTGGGCCAAAACCGAATGAATTATTCAGTAGTGTAATACAGGGCATAATTTGCAGGAACCTCCAGATGACACTATACAGGGGCAAGCCTTAACAAATGTTTTAAATGAGTGTGAATTACAGGAACAAAAAGAAGCTCCTGATAAAATAATAGTAGGACAGGAGAAGTTGTATCTTGCTAAAGACTTTGAAATTCCAAAACCTAAAAAGCCCCCTGATGAAACAAAACGTTGGCAAGATCTGAATGGGTTAGTGAAAGATGCAGAAAATAGGAGGCCTAAAATGTCACCAGACTTAGTAACTGTTTTATGAACCATAAAAGACTGCCTTGCTAATAAAGAGACTGGGGGCAGGTTGCTGAATGTATATACACTTTTAATATAATGCATGACTTAATTTTTATTGTATCTGAGTGTTACCTGAAAGTGGATTATTGTTTGTTGATCCTGAGACCCGGAGCAGGTTGTTTATTTATTGTAGTATACTGTTTAACTCTGCTTAGAAACTGTTTATTTTAAATTGAATACTTAGTGTTGCCAGTCTAATTATGAAAATATGGGCAAGTAGTGTGACAGTCTTAAAAACTTTATGACTAATTATGTTTGTAGTAACTTACTGAGAGTGCAAAGAACTCTATAAGGTAATAATTTATTTCTAATATACTTAAAAATCAGAAAGGGCTAATGTTTGCATTATGTTGTGTATTTAAAGGTACATGTCCTCAGATGAGGGTTGTTAAAGCCTCAGGGGACATACACTATTTTCATTGTCAGGTGCCTGACAAGCACCAGGGACCTGAGTCGTTGCCAGCACTACTTCCGCTTCTTTTCATGCTGCCAACCTTCCTCTTCATCATTCAGAACTTTTACTATCTTCTTTCCTTCTTCTCTATCAGAGTAGACAAAGAAGTGTGGAAATGATGTGAGATACTGTGTATTGTTTGTGGACAAGTAAATGAATAATTAAATTGGGTACACTAGAAAATAACTAAGAATAATGAAAGCATAGTGGGTATTGTAAAGAAAAAATGTAATGGAAAAGTAATTGGAAAGAGAAAAGGTAAGAATACTGAAAACAAGGTAAATGAAATGTAAATGTTTTTTGAAAATAGGGACAAATATGGTGTTGAAAAACTGTATGTGTGTTTAAAACTGAGGAGATAAACCTGACTAAAGTATGTGAAGTAGATGTTAGAGGTATGTGTCTAGTGCCACCAAAAGTGGGCAGAAATCACTTACAGTAGGATGTAAAATTATTGTGCTGATCTTGACATATCTGATGACCTAAATATATGAAAAAAAATTAAAGTAAATATTTACTTTAAAAGGAATGTTACTGAGTAAGAAAGTGGGGAGAAAACCACAAATCTGGGACTCTCAAATAACTCCTGAACATTGTCATTATGCCAAAAATGTCATTTAAAATTTTTCTTGATTAATGTATATGTTACCTGATGTTGTCATTTGAAAAGAAATGGTTTTGTTGCTAGTGTCTAATTACTGTTTTGAAGTTCCAGGTTTTATGTCTTATACCATTAATCCAATTGGTAAGAAAGATGTGACATAATGATGAAAAACTTAAAGATGATGACAATAAACTGCTCAAAATTATGTTGTTGGACAGCAAAACAAGACAAAAAAATAAAAATGTTGTGGTCCTGAGGATGAGGACTACCTAAAATGCTATGTGAGCAATAGCCAAAGGTCTTGTCAATGTGGGGCAAGGACTTGATAAGTGGTCACGAACTGCCTAACCTATAGGATGGGGCAGTGTGGTAATTTAAAAATGTGTCTTTTAGTGTTCTTAATCTAAATTGTGTTTTTATGTTAAAATGTTTACATACAAAGACTGCCAAACCAATAATGGGCAGTATGAGTAACATAGTCTGCTAGTGCTGAGGCAAGCAGTGAAATAAGTTAGGTTTTTTGACCAATGTGTTATAGACTGAAGTCAGTGAAAAGATATTGTCATATATATATATATATATATATATATATATATATATATATATATATATATATATATATATATAATCTTGTTCAAATAGTTATAGATGTTTTAAGAGTGTGTTTTCTTATGTAACTTAAAGTTTTGTACTGTCTTGTTTTAAAAAATACAGCAGTGATGATTAAAGATAGGTTCTAAATAGGTTAGTGTGTTTATATGCAACAAACATTTTGGACTGCTATTAATGAAAAGCAGCTTTAAAGTTAAATTTTAAAAAAACCTTGAAAAGTTGCTTTGGTATTTATAGAGTCAGTTGAAAAAGGTTCTCATAGCTGTTTTGTGTAAATATTTGCAATCTGGGTGCAAACTGAAAATTTAAATATTTCATTAATTGCTGAACCTTCTGAAATGTACTATGATCATTAACATACTTGTTTGTCTGTGAATATTTATTTTCTTTGAAAATATTGAGAATCTAATTTGTGTTTTGTTAAGTTAGAACGATACTGTGCTGTTGTGTATGTATATTTTTTTTCTCTAGAATACTATACCTGCTGTACTAATGTGCAGATTATTTTGTATACTGCTTCTCTGCCAGTGATGTAGTATCTATGTGTAAAGAGACAGAAAATTTAATGTATGCCCTGTGTACAGATGCAAAATTAGTTTCCTTGAACCAGTCTGAGGATGAAAATTACTGTAACTGCTTTACTTTGAAAATGTTTTTGGAAGGAGTGTATGAGTTTCCTTAGTGTATATGCTGTATGTTTGTAATATGTATATTTTTTCTCTCCCAACTGAAGCTGGATAGAATAATTTTTTTCTGTAGCCAACACCACTTAGGTGTTATAGATGTTGCCTTGAAGTATCCCTGACGGGAAACTTCAACTAAACATGGGGCATGTGTAACACCACAGCTCTTATGCTGTATGGATTTATTTTGATTTTGTTTCATTTAATATTACATCGTTAAGCGTCTGTAAATGTGTTTGATTGAATTGATAACACAAAATTGTATACTCCTTTCTTTGTACAATCTTTGATGTCATGATTTGGTTCTATGCAAAGTAGTGTATCTGTCATTTAAATTCTTTGTTCCATTTGGAGGGAACAAAACTTACTGTATATAATTGTAATTACTGTGTGAATAATTTTTTTTGTAGAAATGCAATATTTGCAAATGCTCTGTTTTATTTAATGTATTTCTTTACTGTTATGTAAACTGCTGATCCTCACTTAGGGTTCTTTGTTATTCTGTATCTAAAAGTTCTTGTGGTTCCCCTCGGGGACGGAACTGTGTAGCGCGCGCAAATTGTGGTTGGCCTAGGTAGAAAAGGTGGAACTGAGAGTCAGTCGGGGGCGAGCCACCAGTCGGGCACGAGCTACCAAATTGTGCACTGCCATGTAAATGTTGCATACTGTGCTGGTTGCGAGAGAGGTTTTTTCTGCTACTTTCCAATGCCTCGGATGGATGGATAAGTAGCTGGAACTATTCTGGAATTTGTATCTATCATCGCCACCAAGAAATGACAGAGTCCAGCAATTCTACCTGCAATTCCACCTACTGACATGCAATCGCCACCACATTGCGCAATCAGTGTAAAGGAGTACTATAATAATGTACAGTGAAGGATAAGCTAAATGGATGTGTTAGTGTGCTCAAATATAAGGTAATTTATAACTGCATTTATGTAACTACCTTGATTTTTCTCTTTATCATAACACCTCCCAGGTTCCTCTCCGTTTGAACTAAAGTGGTTTCCGAGTGTCCCTACTGAAGGAACATTAAAGACAAGTGTTTTTGCTAACTAATGCCTCTTGAACATAATTAAAAAAAAGAAGTTAATGAAAGTAATTTTCATAATACGACTGCTTATTAAAGTATTGTTGCCAACTTCAAATTAAGAGTTCTGAAGACTGAGGCTTATAAAGTTTTCCTTAGTAAATGATCACATTACTGCCTGTCGTAAATCGCAGAAGGTGAGTCAGTATCTTACATATATGTTAATTTTGTGTCTCAATGTAGTAAAAGTGGAGAACTGCAGTGTGGAAGGTTATATACTCAAGTTTGCTAAGTGTTTGTCTCTCTTGTGTATAAGAAGTGCTTATTAATAATATAACAAGATTCACAGTTTGTCTATTGGGTTAACGCTCGGTAACAAGTAACGGAAAGACCACTAATTAGGAAAACCTTAATTTCTTTAGTCAAGTGATAGTGAGGAGCAACCTGTAAATGGATTCAAATTAACTTTCATTTTAAATAGTAACGTATTTAACTGAGAGACTTAACCTATATCCAATTAATGATTCTGCAGTTAATAGTAATAATAACGTTATAAAGACCATTCAGTTTGTGTAAGCCCTGAAAGTAATAGTGTGTTTCGGTATCTGTTATAATTTTGCAAATAGTTTTTGCTGCTTTAACTGTTAGTTTCAATCTTACCATACAAATATGTACAGGTATGTGTCAAGAGTTCACTGCACTCGCGTGTGACAAAGTATAGGTTGTGTTTATCCATTCAAGTTACTAATAACTATTTTCTTGAACGAGAATGTTAATCATTCTCTTGCCTAGTTAGGCTGGCGACCGTTTTCTTTACCTGTTAAACAGTGCAGATAGTCAAACATTTTGTTTGTTACTGTTCAAATATTTCCGTATTTCTGACTTTCACTTCCAATAAGCCACCTCCGTTAGATACAACACGGTCAACACAACAAAATTCCTCTCAGAGGGTAACACTGCTCTGTTGAGTTGTACTCTAATTGCTTCAATAAAATAGTTTTATCACACAACCTGCTTCCAGCTTTGAGGTTATGGTACAGCGGTAGCAGACTCAAGTGTTATAAGTAGTTCAACACTTAATCTTCCTTTCTAGTTTTTTTACTTCTTTGCATCTCTCTTTCACCCATGTCTTCCTTGCATGCTCTATTTCTCTCCTTAATTCATTGTTGAGTTTCCTGTACATTCTTTTCCCTTCCTCAGTTCCTATTGCCTTCCATTTTCTTCCTTCCTCCTTCTTACCCAGCAGACTCTTTGTTACCCACTCTTTCGTTATTCTTTCGAAGTTCCTCACCCCTAAATCCGCAAATTCGTTAAGGTTCTGTCTCATCCTCTTCCATTTCTCGTTTGGACTCTCTTCATTGGGTCCTCTATTCCCTTTTTAACAGAAGTGTGTTCTGAATTATGATGTAATCAGTTTAGTTCCTTTATCTTCCAACCAAGATATCCATATATATCTTCGACTTCTTCGGTGTTCAAACACTGTGTCTATAATCACAAGAGAATTTTCTCTGCACTTTCACTAATCACTTTCACTTTCACTAATGTCAAACATTCCAGCCACTCCCTCTCCTTTCCCTTCTTCATCACTGCATTCCAATCCTCTATTATGATAATGCAGTTGTTTCTTTTTTCTTCATTGATAATTTCTACAGTCTTTTCGTAATGTTCCTCTACTTTCTCATGAGTGTAGTGGCTTGTTGTCATGTATACTTGTATTAAAACGACCTCCTTCTTCTCACCTCTTAATCTCATCATCGTCAGTGTTTCTGTATGTTCTCCACTTTCAGTACATATTTCATCAGCTGCTTTCCTATCATTACTGCCACGTCATAGCTACTACGCTTCTCCCTTCCTGAGTAAAACAATATGTACTCTCTATTATGCAACTCTCCATTATTCCCCCATCTTACTCCACACATACCTAATACTCCCAGCCTATTTTTCGGCATTTCCTGTTGGGCATTTTCCAGCTTGCGAGCCTGGAAGAGTGTGAGCACTTTCCACGTTTCAGTCCTTAACTTCCTTTCCAGTTCCTGCTCCGTTACCTTTTTTCATCTTCATCCTACTCCTGCGCTTCTGTATTTGATCTCAATGTACTCCACCTCCGGAGAACCGAATGAGGAGAAGTTTTGCTTCCAGATTCTTTAGAAAGAGAGCCATACCATGTGTTTCCTGGTAACAAATTAATATGGTACAATCTTGCTCCTTACTGCATAGGCAGATAGATGCCCATCTGAATTCAGCGGCTCTGTATGAATCAGACGCTGCTCTAAGAACAGACGCCGTAGTTTCCCTCTTAGGTACTCGACGCCGTACCTTAGTCCTTCTCCCTCGCCACCTCCGAGGCTAGACACATAATTATAAAATGAAAGACAACCTCAGGCCTCAACACCAAAAACCTCTGGGGTCAAAGAAACAAGAGCTGGCCAAGGAAGGCCGATGGAAAGAAAAGAGAAGAAGGCTGGAATAAGTAAGTGTAAATAATGTCATATTTAGCTAACGCCCCCAGTGATCGCCACCCACACGTTCCCAAGAAGTAAGCCCCATAGGGGGCCGGATCTCTCACCTACTAACCAATCTGGCGTGGGTGACCCTACTAGGAGAATAGCTCCTGCCAGCTAGCTCAATGGATCATTGAGACACGCAGACCTCCCCACAAACGTTAAGTTTGTAATCCGTGGGAAATAACCGGTAGGTATTGAAACAGGAAAGAATAACACAGGTACAAAGAAGAAATCATGAGTAATAGAAGAAATACTGCAGTTGATCGATGAAAGAAGAAACTACAGAAATGGCCAGGGAAATTCAAGAATACAGAAATACAGGTCGCTGAGGAATGAAATAAATAGGAAATTCTGGGAAAGTAAGACGAAATGGCTGCATGAGAATTGTGAAGAAATCGAAAAAGAAATGATTGTCGGAAGGACTGCCTCAGCATACAGAAAAGTCAAAACAACCTTCACTGAAATTACACTACTGGCCATTAAAATTGCTATACCAAGAAGAAATGCAGGTGATAAACGGGTATTCTTTGGGCAAATATATTATACTAGAACTGACATGTGATTACATTTTCACGCAATGAGGGTGCATAGATCCTGAGAAATCAGTACCCATAACGACCACCTCTGACCGTAATAACAGCCTTGATACGCCTGGGCATTGAGTCAAACAGAGCTTGGATGGCGTGCACAAGTACAGTTGCCCATGCAGCTTCAACACTATACCACAGTTCATCAAGAGTAGTGACTGGCGTATTGTGACGAGCCAGCTTCTCGGCCACCACTGACCAGACGTTTTCAGTTGGTTAGAGACCTGGAGAATGTGCTGGCCAGGGCAGCAGTCGAACATTTTCTGCATCCAGAGCCGGCGGTGGTGACCGAGCGGTTCTAGGCGCTTCAGTCTGGAACAACGCAACCTCTACGGTCGCAGCTTCGAATCCTGTCTCGGGCATGGATGTGTGTGATGTCCTTAGGTTAGTTAGGTTTAAGTTGTTCTAAGTTCTAGGGGACTGATGACCTCAGATGTTCAGTCCCATACTGCTCAGAGCCATTTGAACCAATCTGTATCCAGAAGCCACGTACAGGACCTGCAACATGCGGTCGTGCATTAGCCTGCTGAAATGTAGGGTTTCGCAGGGATCGAATCAAGGGTAGAGCCACGGGTCGTAACACATCTGAAATGTAACGTCCACTGTTCAAAGTGCCGTCAATGCGAACAAGAGGTGGCCGAGACGTGTAACCAATGGCACCGCATACCATCACGCCGGGTGATACGCCAGTATGGCGATGACGAATACACGCTTCCAATGTGCGTTCACGACGATGTCGCCAAACACGGATGCGACCATCATGATGCTGTAAACGGAACCTGGACTCATTCGGAAAAATGACGTTTTGCCATTCGTGCACCCAGGTTCGTCGTTGAGTACACCATCGCAGGCGCTCCTGTCTGTGATGAGGCGTCAAGGGTAACAGCAGCCATGGTCTCAAAGCTGATAGTCCATGCTGCTGCAAACGTCGTCGAACTGTTCGTGCAGATGGCTGTTGTCTTGCAAACGTCCCCATCTGCTGACTCAGGGCTCGAGACGTGGCTGCACGATCCTCTACAGCTATGCCTGTCATCTCGACTGCTAGTGACACGAGGCCGTTGGGATTCAGCACGGCGTTCCGTATTACCCTCCTGAAACCACCGATTCCATATTCTGCTAACAGTCATTGGATCCCTACAAACGCGAGCAGCAATGACGCGATATGATAAAACGCAATCACGATAGGCTACAATCCGACCTTTATCAAAGTCAGAAACGTGATGGTACGCATTTCTCCTCCTTACACGGGGCATCACAACAACGCTTCATCAGGCAACGCCGGTCAACTGCTGTTTGTGTATAAGAAATCTGTTGGAAACATTCCTCATTTCAGCACGTTGTAGGTGTCCTCACCGGCGCCAACCTTGTGTGAATGCTCTGAAAGCTAATCATTTGCATATCACAGCATCTTCTTCCCGTCAGTTAAATTTCACGTCTGTAGCACATCATCTTCGTGGTGTAGCAATTTTAATGGCCAGTAGTGTAAAAGCAACAGTGGTAACATTAAGAGTGCAACGGGAACTCCACAGTTAAATGCAGAGAAGAGAGTGAATAGGTGGAAAGAGTGCACTGAAGACCTCTACGTGAGGGAAGATTTGTGTGATGTGATAGAAGAAGAAACAGGAGTTGATTTAGAAACGATTGGGGATTCAGTAATAGAATAAGAATTTAAGAGAGTTTGTTTGGACTTGAGATCAAATAAGGCAGAAGGCATAATTTCTAAAATCATTGGGGGTAGTGGCGAAGAAACGACTGTTTACGTTGGTACGTAGTCTGGCGACACACCACCTGCTTTCAGAAAAAATCATCCACACTATTCCAAAGACTGCAAGAGCTGACAAGTGCGAGAGTTATCGCACAATCAGCTTAAAAGCTCATACTACCAAGTTTCTAACAATAATAATATGCAGAAGAATGGAAAAGAAAATTGTAGATGTGTTAGATGGCGGTCAGTTTAGCCTTAGTAAAAGTAATGGCACCAGAGGGGCAATTCTGACGTTGCGGCTGATAATGGATGCAAGAGTAAAGAAAAATCAAGACACGTTCATGGGAATTTTCGGCATGGAAAAAGGGTTCGACAATGTAAAATGGTGCGAAATTCTGAGAAAAATAGTGGTAAACTGCAGGGAAAGAGGTAATATACAATATGTACAACATCCTGAATGAAATAATAAGGGTGGACGACCAAGAACGAAGTGCTCGGACTATAATGGGTACAAGACAGGGATATAGTCTTTCGCCCCTATTGTTCAATATGTACATCGAAGAAGCAATGATGGAAATAAAAGAAAGGTTCAGGAGTGGAATTAAAATTCAAGGTCAAAGGATACCAATGATATGATTCGCTGATGTCATTGCTGTCTTGAGTGAAAGTGAAGAAGAATTACATGATCTTCTGAATGGAATGAACAATCTAATGAATACAGAGTATGGAGTGAGAGTAAATCGAAGAAAGATGAAAGTAATAAGCAACACAAATGAGAACATGTGGAAACTTAACATCGAGGTTGATGGTAACGAAGTAGATGAAGTTAAGGAATTTTACTAACTTGGCAACAAAGTAACTAATGACGGACGGAGCAAGGATGATATAAAAACAGCCTATCACTGCGAAAAAGTGCATTCCTGGCCAAGAGAAGTCTACTAATATCAGACACAGGCCTTAATTTGAGGAAGAAATTTCTGAGAACGTACGTTTAGAGTACAGCTTTGTATGCCAGTGAAACATGGACCGTGGGAAAACCGGAACAGAAGAGAATCGAAGCATTTGAGATGTAGTGTTACAGGCGAACGATGAAAACCAATTGGACTGATAAAGTAAGGAATGAGGAGGATCTACGCAGAATCGGAGAGGAAAGAAATATGTAGAAAACACTGACAAGAAGAAGGGACGGGATGATAGGACATCTCTTAAGACATCAGGGTATGGCTTCCATAGTATTATGCGGAGGAAGACAGAGGTTCTAATACATACCACAAAAAAAAAGTTCCATAAACTCAGAAGATGGGCTTCACTGTTAGAACTTGCTTTGTCAATGATACTATCATTAATTATTAATCAACTGCGTAATCTCTTGAAGTATACGTAAGTCTGTCTATTGTCAAATTGGTAATCACTCAATTCAATCACTTTTGATGGAAAAGAGTTAAAAATCCACTGTTCAAATACGTTGGTGTAACTTGAGAAATATGGCACGGCTCCTGAAATCTACACTGATCAATCCTAGTGGCACTACTAACTAACTATTCTCACAAGGGTGTGCGCGACCGACCGCGGCGCGGTCTTTTGACGATTTAACGCTATCATACCTACGCTCATGAAATTTAGTTACACCGATTATATGCCTCTATCTTTGAATGTTCACTCAGATATTTATCCAGTACACATTACTTGTACCGTAACTGTGGCGACGCAGTTTATTGTTGCTCTCGCTACACGACACACGAAATCAGAAGATCCACTTCTCAGATAACTTGCAAGACTACAATGGACTTGCAGTATGTTCTGAAAGGCTACAGGCGACTATGAGTTTATGCCCTGTCAGCCATCACTTCAACCAGTAAGTCTTGCACTACTACCTCAAGATTAACTTTTTATAAAAGTTACGGCACCAGTTTATTGATTAAAAAATAGGACAAAAATACGTATTAAGCGTGATGACAAATAAAACCATGAACTGCTGGTAACACAAATACGCAACAAACAGTTAACACTACTGTGGGTGTCGGCTGGACGGCAAAAACTAAGGTCTATATGGTTGAAATATTTATGAATAGACTTTGATGGATTTATTCTACACAGAAGTTATACTTCGTTGGTGCAGCTGAGAACAAATGGTGAGACTGTGATTATTTTTGCCCCAACAAGCCGGAGTAGCAAAAAAATACCCAGAATGAGATTTTCACTCCGCAGCGGAGTGTGCGCTGAAATTAAACTTCCTGGCAGATTAAAACTGTGTGCCCGAGCAAGACTCGAATTCGGGACCTTTCACTTTCGCGTACAAGTGCTCTACCATCTGAAATACCGAAGCATGACTCAAGCCCGGTACTCACTGCTTTACTTCTGCCAGTACCTCGTCTCCTAACTTCCAAAATTTACAGAAGCTCTTCTGCGAACCTGCAGAACTAGCACTCCTGAAAGAAAGGGTATGGCGGAGACATGACTCAGCCACAGCCTGGGGGATGTTTCTAGAATGAGATTTTCACTCTGCAGCGGAGTGTGCGCTGATATGAAACTTCCTGGTAGATTAAAACTGTGTGCCCGAGCAAGACTCGAACTAGGAACCTTTGCCTTTCGACAGCAAGTGCTCTCCCATCCTTTTTTTTTAAAAAAACTCATTTTGTTCGCTTCATCTGCTCGGGGCGGACGCCTTAAGACCTCCGTTTAAGTTCGTTGTTAATCGACTAACTCAGTTTTTTATTACAGAGGGCACTTAAACCCTCTGACCGAACACACTGACCTACCGTGCCGGCTAAACAGTGCTGTCCCCTGTGAGAATCGAACTCACGACCCCTGGTTTACAAGACCAGTGCTCTGCCCCTGAGCTAAGGAGGCGCCATCTGAGCTACCGAGCACGACCCATGTCCGGTAGCCACAGCTTTACTTCTGCCAGTATCTCGTCTCCGACCTTCCAAACTTTACAGAAGCTCTCCTGCGAACCATGCAGAACTAGCACTCCTGAAAGAAAGGTAAGTCAGGTCATGAGACTATAGTGCAAAAACGGAATGAGAGCGCGGTGATTGTACCAGCATTCCATTCCTGCGATAGCGGAGCGGTGTCGGCGACAGAGGCGCGGTGTCGGCCCGGCGATTACACGCGCAGATAAGGCGCGGCACTGCGGCCCTATTCGCGCGCCGCGGCGGCAGGAATGTCATTAACATACAATCGCGGCCGGCTGGCCGGGGCCGCGGGACGGCTTCATAGCGCACGCCGGCTGCTACCTGCGCAGGAATCCGTGGCCCGCGCGCGCGCATGCGCCGGCCGAGATAAGCATCTGGCTGCGGGCTGGGGCCTCGGACCGCGGGCGATTACCCGCGCCCGCCGGCCACAAAAAGACGCCAGCGCGCGTCTCTCCCTCTCTCGCTGATGGAGGGGCACTCGGCTCTGAGTCACTGGGCTCCACGCTGTGCCCCAATCTACATCCATCTCCCTATTAATACACACCGCAAATCATGGGGAACACCTAAAAAACACGAGCGCCCGTATAGTGCGGTGTGGGGCCAAATTTCATCATCCAGAGCAGCCAGAAAACGGCGGTCAATGCAACTCCTCACACGGAAACTGCACCAGTTGCGCTTGACTTGTTTCTACCTCTGCATTTACATAGATACTCCGCAAGATACCGTGCAGTGCGTGGCCGAGGGTACACTGTACCACTACTTGTCATTTCCTTGCCTGTTCCACTCCCAAACAGAGTGAGGGAAAAACGACTGTCTATATGCCTCCGTATGAGGCCTAATTTCTCGTATGTTATCGTCGTGGGCCTTAGGTGCATCTTGTACTCGCGGCACTAGAACCGTTCGGCAGTCAGCTTCAAATGCCGATACTCTAAATTTTCTCTGTAGTGATTCTCGAAAAGCACGTCGCCCTCCCTCCAGGATTCCCATTTAAGTTCCCAAACTATCCGTAACACGTGTTTTTCGAAACTGCTGATAATAAACTTATCAGCCCGCCTCTGAATTACTTCGATGTCTTCCTTCAATCCGTCCAGGTACGCATCCAAACCACCCGAGCAGTACGCAAGGATATATCGTGCCAGCGCAGTTTATCGTTCTTCTTTACAGGTGAACAACCATTTCCTAAAATTCTCCCAATGAACCGAAGTCAATTATTCACTTTCAGTACCACAGTTCTGACATGCACATTCCACCTCTTATCGATTTTCAGCATTAGCCCACATATTTAAACGACCTGAGCATGTCAAGCAGGATACTACACTCCTGGAAATGGAAAAAAGAACACATTGACACCGGTGTGTCAGAACCACCATACTTGCTCCGGACACTGCGAGAGGGCTGTACAAGCAATGATCACACGCACGGCACAGCGGACACACCAGGAACCGCGGTGTTGGCCGTCGAATGGCGCTAGCTGCGCACCATTTGTGCACCGCCGCCGTCAGTGTCAGCCAGTTTGCCGTGGCATACGGAGCTCCATTGCAGTCTTTAACACTGGTAGCATGCCGCGACAACGTGGACGTGAACCGTATGTGCAGTTGACGGACTTTGAGCGAGGGCGTATAGTGGGCATGTGGGAGGCCGGGTGGACGTACCGCCGAATTGCTCAACACGTGGGGCGTGAGGTCTCCACAGTACATCAATGTTGTCGCCAGTGGTCGGCGGAAGGTGCACGTGAACGTCGACCTGGGACCGGACCGGAGCGACGCACGGATGCACGCCAAGACCGTAGGATCCTACGCAGTGCCGTAGGGGACCGCACCGCCACTTCCCAGCAAATTAGGGACACTGTTGCTCCTGGGGTATCGGCGAGGACCATTCGCAACCGTCTCCATGAAGCTGGGCTACGGTCCGGCACACCGTTAGGCCGTCTTCCGCTTATGCCCCAACATCGTGCAGCCGCCTCCAGTGGTGTCGCGACAGGCGTGAATGCAGGGACGAATGGAGACGTGTCGTCTTCAGCGATGAGAGTCGCTTCTGCCTTGGTGCCAATGATGGTCGTATGCGTGTTTGGCGCCGTGCAGGTGAGCGCCACAATCAGGACTGCATACGACCGAGGCACACAGGGCCAACACCCGGCATCATGGTGTGGGGAGCGATCTCCTACACTGGCCGTACACCTCTGGTGATCGTCGAGGGGACACTGAATAGTGCACGGTACATCCAAACCGTCATCGAACCCATCGTTCTACCATTCCTAGACCGGCAACGGAACTTGCTGTTCCAACAGGACAATGCACGTCCGCATGTATCCCGTGCCACCCAACGTGCTCTAGAAGGTGTAAGTCAACTACCCTGGCCAGCAAGATCTCCGGATCTGTCCCCCATTGAGCATGTTTGGGACTGGATGAAGCGTCGTCTCACGCGGTCTGCACGTCCAGCACGAACGCTGGCCCAACTGAGGCGCCAGGTGGAAATGGCATGGCAAGCCGTTCCACAGGACTATATCCAGCATCTCTACGATCGTCTCCATGGGAGAATAGCAGCCTGCATTGCTGTTAAAGGTGGATATACACTGTACTAGTGCCGACATTGTACATGCTCTGTTGCCTGTGTCTATGTGCCTGTGGTTCTGTCAGTGTGATCATCTGATGTATCTGACCCCAGGAATGTGTCAATAAAGTTTCCCCTTCCTGGGAAAATGAATTTACGGTGTTCTTATTTCAATTTCCAGGAGTGTAGTAATACCATACCTGAACGTTACAGGTCTGATCTTTCTACTCATCCAAATTAACTCACATTTTTCCACTTCTGCAATTCATCATAGGAGCTGGAACTTTTGTCTAAGCCGTCTTCTGTCTTCCTACAGCCACTCAACTTCGACACCTTACGGTACACCACGGCATCATCAGCAAAAAAACGCAGATTGCTGCCCACACTGTCTGCCAAACCACTTATGTGTACAGAGAACAACAGCGGTCCTATCACACTTGTCTGGGCGCACCTGACAACGCCCTTGTCCCTGATGAACTATCGCCGTCTTCGAGCCACTCACATATCTGTGAATTTATTCCATATGCTCGTACCTTCGTTAACAGCTTGCAGTGTCGCACCATGTCACATGTTTTCTGGAAATATGGAGTCCGCCTATTCCTCTTCATCCACAGTCCTCAGTACATTATGTGATAAAAGGGCAAGCTGAGTTTCGTAAGCGAAATGCTTCCTAAACCCATGCTGATCTCCTCTTCATCCACAGTCCTCAGTACATCATGTGATAAAAGGGCAAGCTGAGTTTCGTAAGCGAAATGCTTCCTAAACCCATGCTGATCCGTGGACATAAGCTCGTCAGTCTGAAGGAAGTTTATTACATTCTAACTGAGAATATGTTCAAGGATTCTGCAGCAAATAGAAGTCAGCGAGACTTGTCTGTAATTTTGCGGATTCATGCTTTTACCCGTCTTATATACTGGAGCAAGCCCTCATGAAAATCCAGCAACTGTTGCAAACATAAAACACCTCTTATTGTGCGTCTCTTGTTTCTCAGTTCAATCGTGGGCATCGTTTATTTATGTAACACCTATCTGCAATTACGAGTGGGTGAAAAGCTCATGACTGAAAAATTGTTATGAGTACCATTAGCTGTACGAAACAAGAAATTTATTCATAATAAATCCACGAACCGTGGATATTTGTACAATAGAGTGGCTTGTGTGCCTCAGCGATACAGACAGCGATGCTATAAGTGCAACCACATGCAAGGGATATTTGTGGAAGGGCTAGTATAAGACTTGGTTCCTAAAGAGTGGTGGCAGCCTTTTCAGTAGTTGCTGATATACTGGTTCGCATGATAGACTTATATGGTCTTGGTACGGTGAACGGCTGATGGCAATCTAAACCCCTTATTTTTCCCGACTCAACTTAGTGGCCAATTCCTAGTCGTGTCCACATACGCCCAGAGGAACAACTTAAGAACTGCGCACCGTGGCGCTGTCGCAGGCTGGTGGAGGCAGTTTATACTATCGAGGACTTTCACCTGGGCTTTTGTGAGACCTGTGGTAGTAATCTACTGCTCCAAGACAGATCTGTACTACTTGAACATTAATAGATTCCACCTGCAACCCTTCATGCTTGATGTCTTCCCTGATGGTGGTGGCATTTACCAGCAGGGTAACTATCCCTGTCATAATGCCAGAATAACGCGGTAATGGTTCCAGGAGCATCATAGTGAACTCGTGCTGATGTCGTGGTCGCCAGATTCGCCTGATATGTATCCGATGGAACGTCTCCGGATGCTGTAGGATTCTAATTCCGTGCCCAAAAACCGCCAGTCGTTAATTAACGGGACTAGCGTGATGTGTGCGTATAGATATCTGATGCCACATATCTCCGTAATCCTACTGCGGAATCCATGCCAAGTAGAAAAGCTGCTGCAGTGCATTCCAGAGGTGCTCTGACACTAAACTGGTGGTCAAAACGCATTGTCTCATCAGTGCAGTGCATACAGGGAATCGACATAAGGACTGGGGGCGCTGTCCCGGTACAGCTCTGCTCAATTTCTCATTTTCCTAGAGTTTATGTCATCGCAAACAAACAATTGCGCCGAAGGAAACGGTTTACTTTGCCTTAGCATTGTGACAACCAAACGATTTAAGTAAATTTCATTGTAGTACCACGTTGTGGTACGATTTTCCTAAACCTGCCGTTTAGCTGAATTATAGCCAATCTTATCTTCGAGCGTATGACAGTTCTGTAATGAATAATAACTCTGTTCTCCATACTCCGGGAGATGGTGGGAGTCACTATTAATTCTTTTAAGAATATTATCAACAGTTTATTTTGTGGAAGCCTCTCACACTGGGTTCATAATACCACTTGCATCATCAGCAGAAAGCACCGACACAGCTTTATGTATATTAAGTGGATGGTCATTCACATACGTAAGCAATTGGAGTTGACCCAAAATTAATCTCTGATGGTGTTCATTCGTGATTTCATACCAACACTGTTTGAATTATTCAGCATCTCTTTCTGTATTCTTGTTGGTAAATGTGACTTAAACCACTAATTCCACGCACCACAGTCATATATAGTAACTCCACGGGACACAGTGAAGAGATTTTGAATTTAATGAACGGCTTTGTCACACAGTCTCGTAACCAGGAGCTATGTGTCTCCCTCTGTCTTCTCATTCTGACTTACGAGAATTATCCGCCCAGCAATATTCTATCCGGATCCTTCCGTGTCGCCAACCCTCAAACTGTTGTGTTGCAGCTAATAAACCCTAAGGAAAACGACAAACTTGACACCTTTTTGGGCTGTCCTGCGCTCCTAGCACTGAGCGTACATCCTCAGAAACATATACCGCAGTTCGGACAGCGACTGTACGGTGAAGCAGGCGCTCATTCATACTTACTGGACCGACTGTTCGGGACAGTCGCTTGGGAAAGGTCGCATTCCTCTCCCGCTGATTCGCCTGTCACCGAGTCGTGTCACATCTCCCGTCTTGCCGCCTCGCCGCTAATGGATTGACAGCCGATATTATCTGTCTCTCTCTTTCTTTGTACACCTCCTAAATAGAAATGAATGACAAATGACAGTTAGATAGCACGCTCCGATAGTCATTCATCTTATTGATGTACGCAATTAATAGACGCTCCACCGGTTTCTCATCGCAGCATCTGTAAACATACCACGGGAACACGACCCTGTACTTTGGCACCAACCAGCCAAAACTTATTTTCTGTTTGGTAACACTCATCGTACAGCCGTACATTAAATCAGTTGCTAAATTAATGCCTGCCAACTACTAAGATTCGAGACGATGTACAGTTGTTCAGGTATTTAACACCGATAAATGATGTGGGAAAGGTGTACGACTGCAACACTTTTCTGTAAGGAGAAAAGAAGGAAGACTTTCTCATTATTAGAGACGGGTAGGAGCTGAGGCTGGAGGTTTAGCACTTACAAACCCGGCATTAGATTTATAGTAACTGGGGGAAACGACACAAATCATCATCTTTGTGGTCTTACGGACATTTGAATCCTCCTCCTCCCAAACATCAGTCGTGAGTCTTAATCACGGTCACCTTTCTCTTGGTGAGATGTTCTGCATGTACCGTGTGAACTCTTCTTATAAAATCAAATTTTATATGAAATATGTAAAGCACGATTAATCGTATTTCCGAGACAGAGTTACATGTCAAAAGTTGTGCGGCATAAAATATTCACCCACGGTGTAATGGATGAAGTAGTTAAGTGAGTACAGAAGACTTTGGAGTGTCTTTCTAACCATTCTGTCGCCGAACCGGAGCCCTGGGAGAGCGTCCAAAAATCACACCACTAGGAGCAGATTCTCCAAAACTCCAGGGAAACAATGAAAGCTGGAGGAGGCTATTTTGTCGGACTTTTGAATGAAGCCAGTGACGACGAATTTTAAAGATTTATTTATACGAGTACGACGAGAATGGTCGTGTAGCAGATAGAACGCAATTGCATTTTTCTTGCTTGTGGAATGGGAACTGAAACCTTGGAATGGTAATTTTTACACACAAATTTTGCCACAGGTAAAACGTGCAGTGTGTTTCAGGAAACGTACACTTACACTTGATACTGATATAGAAGAATCATTTTCTTTCTCTTTCCTCCGTTTTCTGTTCTTCCTTGCCTTTTTTCCTTTTTCCTTTCCTCCTTTTTACCTGTTCTTCTTTTGCTGTCCCTTTTTCCGTTTATTTTTTCCTTTCCTTACCTTTTGTCTTTTCTTTTTCTTTTCTTTCGATACTTTTCCTTTCATTTCCTTGTATTTCACTTTTCTTTGAGAACAGTTTTCTTTAGCGCTTAGTGCACTCCACAACAGTCGAATGACATAATCCTTTCTAATACCACAGAGCACCGAGTACGTCTTGATGACCATGGTAAGATGATAGCTATTTTCTCCACGCGGTACCGAAAGTATTGGTGTAACATCGTGTTTCTCTACCATCCTCGACATATCTGGAACAGAGCAGAAAAAATGCAACCATATGATCAGACAGAAGGATCCTTCATCGTTCGCTGGTGAGAGGTGATGAAACTATATTGCTTTCGTATGAACACCCTAAACATACGAATATTTCCATCATTTACACGGAGGATGTCGGTTGGCCGAAAAGAATGCATCGGCTCATTTTATTATTTTATTACACGTACACTGCAGGCGCTGTATACTTATGTCTCAACAGTCAAATTCAAATGGCTCTGAGCACTATGGGGCTTAACGTCTGAGTTCATCAGTCCCCTAGACTTAGAACTACTTAAACCTAACTAACCTAAGGACATCACACACACATCCATGCCCGAGGCAGGACTCGAACCTGCGACCGTAGCAGCAGCGCGGTTCCGGACTGAAGCGCCTAGAACCGCTCGGCCACAGCGGCCGGCTGTCAACAGTCGAGACGATATTTATCCAGGCTTCGAGTTGCGGCTGGCAGGGGTATACGTGTGGGGCGGACTCTTCTGTGCCCCACAGCAGGGAGGAGGTTCTGGATGTTAGGTACTGCGGCTCAACAGTTCTCTACAGAGGACGGCGATCTGTGTCGTGAGCACGTCGTCGCCCACGACAGCTGTCTCTGGTGGCAAGGTTTCTCAGTACCCTCGGCACACACCTGTCGTATGCGTCTTGCATCCACATCATCACTATAAACCGAAACTGAGCTACCCATGAGATGTTACAAATCACTTTTGAAATACTCTTCAGTAAAATAATACTCTGATCGTCTTAATAGACAATCCTTGAGTATCGTCCCAAAGTCTGGAAGCTTCATAAGGTAGAAATGACAACGGAAACAGAAAAGATCCAAATAACAACAGCGCGTTTCGTCATACAATCGTTTAGTCATTGGTAAAGAGTCTCGGAGAAAGTCTTGCAACTCCAGTGACAGAAGATACAAGAGATGCGTTGTGCATCAGGCGTCCTCTACTGCTAACATTATGAGAGCTTACTTTCGTGGAAGAGTCAACCAATACATTACTTCCTTCCACATGTAACCTCCCCCTTCCTAACCGGCCTTCTGGACGGTGACATTACAGTCCGCGATATGCCCAACGAAATTTGACAGTGAGTAAGGCAATCGTTACCAAAGGAAAATATCACCGGTTAATTGGGGGAAAACGTACAACAGACTCTTCTGAAGAAAGAGCTATTCTAAATTTAAGCTAAATACTGATGATGATTTTGAAATGGCTGGAATATAGTGCAATCGCTCAGGAACCGCACAGTGAAGTAAAAGGATACCACGTAATATTTACTACAAAAATCACTGATAACAAAACGAAAACACTAATCAATTAAAAGAAGAGATAATGAAACGGTCGCCAGCCCACTTGCGCAATGAATCTCCAGCATCTTGAGAAAGGTAATAGCAAAAAAATTTACGGAAATAATCACTGGCGTAGCAACAGAAGGTTTTCACGCTTTTCCACAGCACAACAGTTGACGAGAGCATAAATGAATCAAAAAGCACAGTTTTCAGTTTCTTATCCTAAAATACTAAATTCTGTAAGCAAAATTAAATGGATTTAATAGTTAAATGAATGAGAGGGTTAACAAACTCTTCTTTCTTTCTTTAGTGTTCAACCCTGAGGTTGGTTTGCAGCAGAGCGCCATTCCTCTCTTCTGTCTGCTTTCCTCTTCATTTCCACGTATGTGTTACATCCAACGTCATTCATGATCTGTTGCATGTATGATATCCTTGGTCGCCCCCGCCGATTCCTTCCCTCAATAACTCCTTCTGCTATTGTTCCAATGATATTGTTGTGTCGTAGGATGTGCCCTACAAGTTTGTCTCTTCTTGTTTGGATGTGCCTCCACAGAGATCTGGTTTCCTGTACTCTTCTAAGCACCTCTTCATTTGTTACTTTGTCTGTCCAGCTGATCTTCATCATCCTTCTATAGCACCACATCTCCAGGGCCTCTAGCCGTCTTCTCTCTGCTCTTCCAACTGTCCAAGTTTCACATCCATATAGGGCCACACTCCAAACGAAACCTTTCATGATGCGTTTCCTTATTTTCAGACTGATGTTGTTGCTGGTGAGTAAGTTCCTTCATCGATTAAATGCAATTTTTCATTTCACATCCATATAGGGCCACACTCCAAACGAAACCTTTCATGATGCGTTTCCTTATTTTCAGACTGATGTTGTTGCTGGTGAGTAAGTTCCTTCATCGATTAAATGCAATTTTGGCCTTTTGTATTCTGGTCGCAATTTCTTTCCGGCTTCTACCATCCCTTGTGATTTTGCTTCCCAGGTAAGTAAATTCCTGTATCACTTCCAGCTCCTCTCTTCCAATTCTAATTCTCGGAGGTTCATATTCTGCTCCTGTACTGCATACCATCACTTTAGTCTTTTTCTTGTTTATTCTCATTCCATACTGATTGTATAGAATTTTTTCCGTTGTTCTGAGGACTTCCTCTAGATCTTCTTCTGTCTCCGTGACTATAGCAATATCATCTGCATAACGTACCATGTCTATCTTCTGCCCATTAATTTTGATCCCCACCTCAGTAGTTTCTCGAACTTGGTCTATAGCTTCCTGGATGTAAGCATTGAATATAAGAGGAGAGAGAGCACATCCTTGTCTTACCCATTTTCTAATATTTGCTTGTTGTTCCTGGTGACAGTTCCTAATCACTGCCACCTCATTCTTATAGAAACTGAGTATCACGCGGATGTCTTTGTACTTTATTCCAATTTTCCTCAGCACTCTGAACATCTCTTGCCAGATAACGTTATCAAATGCCTTTTCCATGTCTATAAAGGCAATATAAGTTGGTTTATTTTTCTGTAATTGCTTTTCGATAATGAGTCTTAGTGCCAGAATCGCCTCTCTTGTTCCCAATCCCCTTCTGAAACCAAACTGATCTTCACTCAGCATATCCTCCACCTTCTCTTCAATTCTCTTCAGAACTATTTTTATGAGAATTTTTGATGCATGTGATATTAGGCTAAGAGTTCGGTGCTGTTCACATTTTGTAGCTGCTGCCTTCTTTGGTATAGGAACAATGATACATTTCTGGAAGTCTGTCGGTATCTCTCCTGTGTTATAGATGGACCTAATAAGTTTAAGCAGCATCATTTTCATGCCGTCACCAGCATTCTTTATTAGTTCTGCAGGGATGTCATCAATACCCGTTGCTTTGTTGTCCTGTAGTTCTTTTAGAGCTCTGTCAAATTCTTCTTGCAGAATGTCATCTCCCTTGTCATCTTCGTCTACTTCCTCTTCTCTTCCTATTACTTCCTCCGAAAGAGGTGTTCCAGCATACAACTCCTCTATGTATTCTTTCCATCTCTTCAGCATGTCTTCACCAAACAGCATTTTCCCCTCTTTATTTTCTATTGTGCCTGAGAGTACTGTTTTACGTTTGTTAAAAAAAATTGATTTGCTGTTCTGTAGGCTAAATCAGTTCTTCCGTTTTGCATATTTTCTTCTACTTTCCTGCACATTTCTCCAAGAAAATTTTCTTTTGCTTTCCTAGCTTCTCTATTAACTAAATTCCTTAGTCTTCTGTATTCAGCTTTCCCTTGTTCCTCAGTTGCATTTTTGTATAATCTTCTGTTTTCTATAAGCTCAATAATATCTGCTGTAATCCATTTCCTCTTGTTTTTGGGTTCAGTTCTTCCAACTATCTTTTCTGCTGCTTTGTATATACCAGATTTAATCTGATTCGAGTCTTCATTTACTCCACCATGTTGAAAATTTTTAATTAGGTTGTCTGTTTCATGAGCATAGTGCTTTGCCAGTCCCTCAGTTTTCAGTTTTTCTAGTTCCCATTTAAGTTTTACTGGCTTCTTCTTCAAACGTTTGAATCTCAGTGAACTTTTCATCATGACCAGGTTATGATCACTGCCTATGTCTGCAGATGGATAGCTCCTGCAATCTTTTATCTGGTTCCTAAAACGTGCTTTCACTGGAATGTAGTCAATCTGTTGTCTCCTCAGGTCTCCAGGGGCCTTCCATGTATATCTTCTTCGTTTGTGGTGTTGGAAAAGTGTGTTTGCAACAACTAATTGGTGCTTCGAGTAGAACTCGATCAGTCGATCACCTCTTTCATTTCTTCTTCCAAGTCCATATTTGCCAACAATTCCTTCCTCCGGGTCTTCACCCACAATCGCGTTCCAGTCCCCCATGGCAATCAGGTTTTCATCTCCCTTAACATTTCTCATCGCATCACTTATTTCTTCGTATATTTCGTCAATGACTGCATCTTCTTCTTTGGATGTTGGCATGTATATTTGTATTATCACAGTGTCCTTTGGTTTAGTTTCAAGTTTGACTAGTATTATTCGAGAGCTATATTGCACATATCCCTTGACACGTGAGCCATAGTTTTTCCTCAAAATTATTCCAACTCCTCCCATTCCCGGTCTATCTTGGTCAGTTCCGGTGTGAATGACTCTGTATTCTCCAGACCAGAAATCACCTGGTTGGGGCCATCTCATCTCCGATATGCCCAGGATATCGATTTCCAGTCGCTCCATTTCAAGTTTTACATTTTCTAGCTTGCTACACAGAAGCAGTGTTCTCACATTCCAAGTGGCTATGTTAAAATTGGGATTCATTTCCTTCACGTTGTCTATATCGTTTGCAGTCCCCACCCGGAGATCCGATTGGGGGACTATTTTATCTCCGGAAAATTTTACAGAAGATACTGACATGGTTTACTGCTGATGCTTGGGATAACCGTAGTTCTTTAATGTGGTGGTTTCCCGTTGCCTTCCACATCCTATGCCGTTGACCATCAGCTGGTTCTTCCGCCTTTGGAAATGATTTCTCATTTCCAGGGCAAGAGGGTGCCCTGTCCAGCAGATGCTGGGGTGATGACTTATCCCGGTCATCCTTCGGTCCCTGTCTACGTTAGCCATCATATGAAGTGATGTTGCCCACTCTCTACCGCTTGGAGGTGTAGATCAGGAGTTTCCCTTCATCGGGTCTAGGACCTTAATGGCATTTCCTAGTCCCCTCCAGTACTTTAGAGAGCTAACAAACTCTGTTATGTAACAAACTCTGTTATGTAACAAACTCTGTTATGTAAAAAAAGATACTTTCAATAATCTCAGTGTAACATAATACAAAAATTTAGAAAAGGGTAAGCAATTTACTTTTGATTATTGAAATACTGAACTAAATGTACATTAAGCAAATGATCAATTGATTTTACTTTTAAAATAGCAACAATAAAATACATACCAATCCAGCAGAAGTCACTCGCTAAGACATATACTGAATAAATCAAATTGGGCTTCGTAATTTGTGCAGTATCTTTAGTTATTCGTTTTTCCAGTAAAATTTTACATTACTTTAAGTAGCCTCTGTTGTGCAATACAAGAATGAATAGTTACTGAGGCAGAAAATTTAGACTGAAACTGGTCATTAGCAAATACACAAAACTGGCAGTAAGTATTTAATCAATTTTCATATTATTACGACACTCGATGATTGCATGGAAAGGAAAAGGGGCCCTATTTGGTAATAATGTCTGAGGATGATGACAACACAGGTGCCTTACAAGTTCAACTGTTGCAAGTTATTTATACTTGGCGAAAGAAATGTTGCTGGGCAATGCCAATATGAGTTCATAATTTTTCATTTAGCTCTCTTATGATGTTGAATTTGTGGGGACGTCGAAGAATGCAGCCGACGACAATGCTGAGCTGCCATTGTTGCTGCTGCAGCTGTTCTATGAGAATTCCGGATCGTCTCCGGAGCTATGGGACAGGCAGTGGTTGCATCTGCAGCTTCCTCCGCCTGTCCACTCCTACCGCGCTCTCAATACTCGCGGGTTAACAAATGAGGCGCGTCTACATTGGCGCGAGCATAGCTGCCTCCTCTCTGCTAACAAATTTAAACAACGGCACAGCTACTACTATTTTGTCGTTGCTATCTATACATTCCCATGAATGCTACTTATATATTCCAATGAATTCTCTTAGCTATTATCTAGCGATTTACTATATTTTCATGCACTAGTACATCGATTACGCATTAAATATAGTTCCTGTAATAAAGCTTATAGATTCAGAGTGAAAAGTACAGTGCAAGTTACCAACAGATATTAAACGGCGAAAATTTTGGGTAGTGCAGTAAGTATTTTATCTGCATTTTCGGTACTACACACATACGCCTCCGGCGACAGTGGCTTTTAGAGCGAACAATTCATGTCTGCAACTGAAAAGAGGGAAGGTCAGAACGGAGTCGGAAGTACGTTCCACCGCACACCGCAATGTGGCATGCGGAGTATGTGTTTAGATGGAGAACTTTGTGATGTGAGATTCCCAGGAGCAAGCCACAAAATGGTTCAAATGGCTCTGAGGTCATTAGTCCCCTAGAACTTAGAACTACTTAAACCTAACTAACCTAAGGACATCGCACACATCCATGCCAGAGGCAGGATTCAAACCTGCGACCGTAGCGGTCGCGCGGTTCCGGACTGAAGCGCCGAGAACCGTCGGCCACATCGGCCAGCAACAAGCCACAGGCGCAGCTTCTGGAGACTGTAGCACGCTGGAGACGCACGCCATACCGGTATACCAGCGTACCGACAGCATCAGCTGGCACAGTTCTAAGGCAATGGACTCGCGTCCGGAAGACGACATTTGGAATCCTCGCCCGGCCATAAAGATTTAGGTTTTCCTTCACTTCTCTAAATTGCGTAAGACAAATGGCAGGGTGGTTGCTCCGCAAGTGCAATGCCGATTTCCTTCCCCATCATCCTAACATCCCAGCCTGTGCTCCGTCTGTGACGACCCTGCCACCAACGGGACGTGAAACCCTGATCTTCCTTCCTACCCCCTTCCTCCACGACTGCTGCACCTGACATCCACTTGAACCCCTTTAGCTATTCAAACCTTTATTCCCTCTACAATTTTTACCCACCCACACTTTATCCATTACCAGTTTAATATTTCTTAATATTAATAATATGTCCCTTCTTTTAGACAAGATTTTTGACATAAACCTCTTTTCTCCTCAGTTAGATTCAGTAGCTTCTCATTGGTCACTCGATCTACTACTGTTGCCTTCAGCACTATCTACAAGCACCATTTTTCAAAAGCCTATGCTCATTCTTGTCTGTAACGTTTACCGTCGATAAGATTTCACCCGGACAAATACTTTCGGAAAAGACTTCCAGGCATTTAAACTTACGTTCAATGTTAAAGAGTTTCTCTTATTCAGAAACTTTTTCTTGCTATCCCGCCTCCATTTCATATCCTTTCGTCTTTCGCCCTCGTGACTTATTGTGTTGCCAAAAACAATAAAAAGTGTATGCTACTTTCAGTGTTTCATTTTATAAACCAATCTCCTCAGAATCGTCTCATTTATACGGCTATGCAACTATGCATCATCACTGTTGTTCCATTTTTGTTGATGATAGTCTTATAAACTCTGTTCAGATAATTACACACTCCGTTTAACCGATTTTGTTTGTCATTTTCCATCTCCAACCGAATTAAAGTGCCATTAGCAAACCTTTTATTATTACTTCCCTCTGAACGTTAATTACCTTTCCAAATTCGTCATTTACAAAACGTAAATTTCGCATCGCTAATGAACGAAGGTAACATGGGACCAGTGCTGGCAGTGATGCCATTTTACAGAAACTAATAGAATGCTGAGGTGGTCGGACGGCCTGTCGGTCCCCCAGACTCCACAGACCGACGTGAAAGAGCTCGATGGCAGAGGGGACCTTGTCCCCGCTTATCTGTCCATCGGCAGATCCCATCTTGTTTCGTCTACCTGCCGCGGCGGCTGCCTTATCGCCGTGTTTACATGCCTACAGACACTCCGTTTCCCGGCGGCAGAAGGCAGCAGTCATTATGTGATTCCCCCTAAAACAGAGAAAAAATGTGTGGAATACGGCTCAGAAGTGCACTGTGACGAAGCAGACTTTATCAGTGGAGAACTGTAAGGCTGTAGAAGTGTGCGTGACTATAGGAAAGGTAGGGGACGTTAAAGGGAAATTATAAAGAAGAGTCAAATGAAAAACGGAAATATAGGAAAAAGTAACTCAGCTGTTTATCATTTCTAAACTACACTACTGGCATTCTGGCTTAATTATTTAGGGTCACTTATTTTTTTCTTAAAACGGCATTTTTACGTAAACTACTAAGTCTAGTTACATAAAACTTGATTTTTGGAATATTATTATACTAAACTACACTACTGGCCATTAAAATTGCTACACGAAGAAGAAATGCAGATGATAAACGGGTATTCATTGGACTAATATATTATACTAGAACTGACATGTGATTACATTTTCACGCAATTTGGGTGCACAGATCCTGAGAAATCAGTACCCCGAACAACCACTTCTGGCCGTAATAACGGCCTTGATACGCCTGGGCATTTAGTCAAACAGAGCTTGGATGGCGTGTACAGTTACAGCTGCCCATGCAGCTTCAACATGATACCACAGTGCGTCAAGAGTAGTGACTGAAGTATTGTGACGAGCCAGTTGCTCGGCCACCATTGACCAGACGTTTTCAGTTGGTGAGAGATCTGGAGAATGTGCTGGCCAGGGTAGCAGCCGAACATTTTCTGTATCCAGAAAGGCCCGTACAGGACCTGCAACATGCGTTCGTGAATTATCAAGCTGAAATGTAGGGTTTCGCATGGATCGAATGCAGGGTAGAGCCACGGGTCGTAACACATCTGAAATGTAACGTCCACTGTTCAAAGTGCCGTCAATGCGAACAAGAGGTGACCGAGACGAGTAACCAATGGCACCCCACACCATCACGCCGGGTGATACGCCAGTATGGCGATGACGAATACACGCTTTCAATGTGCGTTCACCGCGATGTCGCCAAACACGGATGCGACCATCATGATGCTGTAAACAGAACCTGGATTCATCCGAAAAAAAAATGACGTTTTGACATTCGTGCACCCAGGTTTGTCGTTGAGTACACCATCGCAGGCGCTCCTGTCTGTGATGCAGCGTCAAGGGTAATCGCAGCCATTGTCTCCGAGCTGATAGTACATGCTGCTGCAAACGACGTCGAACTGTTCGTGCAGATGGTTATTGTCTTGCAAACGTCCCCATCTGTTGACTCATGGTTAAAGACGTGGCTGCACGATCCGTTACAGCCATGCGGATAAGATGCCTGTCATCTCGACTGCTAGTGATACGAGGCTGTTGGGATCCAGCAGGGCGTTCCGTATTACCCTCCTGAACCCACCGATTCCATATTCTGCCAACAGTCATTGGATCTCTGCCAACGCGAGCAGCAATGTCGCGATACGATAAACCGCAATCGCGATATGCTACAATCCGACCTTTATCAAAGTCGGAAACGTGATGGTACGCATTTCTCCTCCTTACACGAGGCATCGCAACAACGTTTCGCCAGACAACACCGGTCATCTGCTGTTTGTGTATGAGAAATCGGTTGGAAACTTTCCTCATGTCAGCACGTTGTAGGTGTCGCCACCGGCGCCAACCTTGTGTGAATGCTCTGAAAAGCTAATCAGTTGCATGTCACAGCATATTCATCCTGTCGGCTAAATTTCGCGTCTGTAGCACGTCATCTTCTTGGTGTAGCAATTTTAATGGCCAGAAGTGTAATCGCCATAATTGTTAATGCGTTAACTCCACTGTGAGACAAAGACAATCAAGTCTTCACAGAAAAATGTTTGTGGTTGCCTACGTAATGGTGACTGTACTCTGGCGAGCATCTCTTCGCTTGAAGCCAATCGATGGCCACGAGTACCTTTCTTCAGGACTCCAAAACAAGGAAATCGCATGTGGAGAGATCGGAGCTGTATGGAAGAAGTGTAAGGGCTTCCCAGAGAAACTTCTAGGTACTAGGGCCAGGCGAAACTACAGTCGTTCAGCCATAACTGAGGGTTCTTTTCTTTCTCTTGGAGACTGGTCGCTGGAACTACAATATGTGAAATATTAGTTCACACTCTTACATGAATGAATTAAAAGCTACACAACTTGCCACTTTAGTGCTTGAATATTTGCAGCTCTCATTGACTTTTAAAGCATCTCTTGATGCTTGCAGTTTCAAACTACTCTCTTGAAGTACGACTTTCAATAATCACAACAGTACACTTTGATCTGTGGCTTCAATAACACTGGTCCTACAAGTTGATGTTAACTGCTTCAGCTGAGGTCACGAACTGAGGCAGAGCACTTCCATGATCGGCTCTATATTGACCTCCGTGAGATGATGCTGTGGTGCAGACAGAGAGAGAGGGTGCGTCTTCTTGAGCCTCTCCCATTCACAGTTGCGAATGTCAGAGAAACATCGCTAATGTCGGTGGTGTCAATGCATGTTGTCGCCTGTGGTGTGGCATCGCGACCTTCAGGCGATGATGATGATGGTTGGTTTGCGGGGCGATCAACTGCGCGGTTATCAGCACCTCTATAAATTCCCAACCTTTTTCTTAGTCCAATCTCGCCACTTTCATGAATGATGATGAAATGATGAGGACAACACAAACACCCAGCCATCTCGAGGCAGGTGGAGATCCCCGACCCCGCCGGGAATCAAACCCCGGACCCCGTGCACGGGAAGCTAGAACGCGACCGCGAGACCACAAGCTGCGGACTTTTCAGACAATACCATATTGAGAGCAGTCTAAACAACAGGCACATCATCTCCAGGAAAGTAATCATGACCTTTTTCTTTTCTTTCTGCATCATGGTGCCACAATTAACACACGCCGGTAAGAGGACACTTTGCAGAGACTGAAGCGTGCCATCAAATACATACACAAAGGAATGCTGGCGGAATGCATCATTCTGTTGCAGAATAACATCCACACATGTGTTGCCAAGGTTTTTCCCACTACACTGCAGAAATTTTGATGGGAAGCCCTTACACATCCTCCAAATAGTCCCAAACTCTCCCAATGTGAAACTTCCTGGCAGATTAAAACTGTGTGCCGCATCGAGCCTCGAACTCGGGACCTTTGCCTTTCGCGGGCAAGTGCTCTACCAACTGAGCTACCCAAGCACAACTCACGCCCCGTCCTCACAGCTTTACTTCCGCCAGTACCTCGTCTCCTACCTTCCAAACTTTACAGAAGCTCTCCTGCGAACCTTGGAGGACTAGCACTCCTGAGAGAATGGATACTGCGGAGACATGGCTTAGCCGCAGCCTAGGGGATGTTTCCAGAATGAGATTTTCACTCTGCAGCGGAGTGTGCGCTAGTATGAAACTTCTTGACAGATTAAAACTGTATGCAGGAGAGCTTCTGTAAAGTTTGGAAGGCAGAAGACCAGGTACCGGTGGAAGTAAAGCTGTGAGGACGGGGCGTGAGTCATGCTTGGGTAGCTCAGCTGGTAGAGCACTTGCCCGCGAAAGGCGAAGGTCCCGAGTTCGAGTCTCTGTCCGGCACACAGTTTTAATCTGCTAGGGAGTTTCATATCAGCGCACACTCCGCTGCAGAGTGAAAATCTCATTCACCCAATGCAATTTCCATATTTTTGGAAACCTGAAGAAGAACTTTCGTGGGTGTTGATTTGCTTCAGACAAAGAGATGCACGCCTGGTTACAACCATGGTTCCAAAGGCAACCGTAAACATTTTTCCATGAAGACACTGACCGTCTTGTCTCGCAATGGGATAAATGCATTAACAGTTATCGAGATTAATTTTGAAATAATAAGCAGTTTACTTACTTTTCTGTATCTGTCTCTTTTTCATTTTATTGCCCTTATAAAAAAAAATAATGTAGATAAGAGTTGCAGCAGTCTGAGCATCGGCTGTTCCAATGGTAAGGCATCGCTAAGTAAAGAAGGGAACCGTGAAATGATGAAGAAATATACAGAAAGGTTATACAGATTAAAGAAGCAGGAAGAGAGTTGTAGGGAAAAGGAAGAGGAAGTGGAAATGGGTGTGCGACAGTGCTAGTAGTATTTAAATAACTAGGTCTTGCACCTTGCGTTGCGATATCTCTCGCAGTTGTTGAGGACCTCGGAAGAACATAACATGACAAAACTCTTCTCCCCGCTATCCAAAGATTACGACGTGAGAGAAATACCTCAAGACTTCAAAACTCTTCGAATTACTTAAAGACAGCAGAGATAACGTACACGGAGCGAAAGTTCATCCACAAATTCCATAGGGAACTTATGAGGATCGTAGGGCACGGAACAAAGGCAGTTGTTACGAAGGGAGTAAGACAGGATTGTAGACTATCCCTCAAGTTATTCAAACTGTACGCTAGGCCAGCAGCAAAGCACGCTGAGGAAAATGAGGATATAATATGAAGAGCGACAAAATCACTATTACGTGGCATCGCCTACAATTAACTGCCTTTTACAACCCAATTGAATCTTTTACACCATGTGATCAAAAGTATACGGACATCCCCAAAAATCATATGTTTTTCATGTTATGTGCATTGTTCTCCCACCTACTGCCAGGTACTCGATATCAGCGACCTCAGTGGTCATTAGACATCGTGACAGAACAGAATGGGGCGCTCAGCGGCACTCACGGACTTCGAACGTGGTCAGGTGATTGGGTGTCACTTCTATCATACGTCTGTACGCGAGATTTCCACACTCCTTAACGTCCCTAGGTCCACTGTTTCCGATGTGATTGTGAAGTGGAAACGTGAAGGGACATGTAGAGCACTGAAGCGTACTGGCCGACCTCGTCTGTTGACTGACAGAGAGAGCCGACAGTTGAAGAGAGTCGTGATGTGCAATAGGCAGACATCTATCAAACCTATCACACAGGAATTCCAAACTGCATCAGGAATCACTGCAAGTGCTATGACAGTTAGGCGAGAGGTGAGAAAACTTGGATTTCATGGTCGAGCGGCTGCTCATAAGCCACACATCACGCCGGAACAGGCCGCCCGGAGTGGCAGAGCGGTTCTAGGCGCTACAGCCTGGAACCGCGCGACCGCTGCGGTCGCAGGTTCGAATCCTGCCTCGGGCATGGACGTTTGTGATGTCCTTAGGTTAGTTAGGTTTAAGTAGTTCTAAGTTCTAGGGGACTGATGACCTGAGAAGTTAAGTCCCATAGTGCTCAGAGCCATTTTTCTAACGCCGTTAAATGCCAAACGACGCCTCGCTTGGTGTAAGGAGCGTAAACATTGGGCGATTGAACAGCGGAAAAACGTTGTGTAAAGGGACTAAACACCTTTGGGATGTTTTAGAAGGCCAACTTCGTGCCAGGCCTCGCCGATCGACATCGATACCTCGCCCCAGTACAGCACTCCGTGAAGAATGGGTTGCCATTCCCCAAGAAACCTTCGAGCACCTGACTGAACGTATGTCTGCGATAGTGGAAGCTGTCATCAAGGCTAAGGGGGGGCCAACACCATATTGAATTCCATCATTACCGATGGAGGGCGCCACGAACTTTTAAGTTATTTTCAGCCGGATGTTCAAAAAATGTCTCTGAGCACTATGGGACTTAACTGCTGTGGTCATCAGTCCCCTAGAACTTAGAAGTACTTAAACATAACTGACCTAAGGACAGCACACACATCCATGCCCGAGGCAGGATTCTAACCTGCGACCGTAGCGGTGGCGCGGTTCCAGACTGAAGCGCCTAGAACCGCTCGGTCACTCCGGCCCGCTCAGCCGAGTGTCTGGATACTTTTGATCACATATTGTAACTTGCGGATCCGCTTAGTGTTCTGATGAGCGAACCAGTTTCCGCCACTCTGTATCTGCGGACCCCAATAGACGGCTTTTCGCGGCAAGCGCCATCACTCGCGCGGCAAAGGAATAAACGCTACGCCAGCGGCGGGATATCGATACGTACGATAGCCAGCTCCCAGCTTACAGCGGCCGAATGCAGATTGCGTTCTGCGACTGCGAGGGCGGCGCGTGTCGATCACAGATGTCGGCCGGTGACAGCCAGCCGCGTGCCGTGTGTGCCGTGCCCCGTCAGCAGCCGCCGGGAAACCGCAGAATCACAGACGGCTGCGGTGTGCCGTGCAGCCAGCCCGCTACTGCTGTTTTGTACTTGCAACTATTGCGGTCGGCCTGTAGCTCCTCGCAGAGTCGCGATCGGCCGCCGCGCCGGTCGCCCATTTGCTGACTGCGGCTGTCACGGACGCAATAACTGATCTCGTTGCTCGGCGAAAGATAAGTGGCCTGCCGGTTGTCTGCTGTGTGTGGCACGCCTATCCGCCATCCGCGGTCAGCCTATTCGCGCAGACTGTAGCTGTCTACAGCAGAGCTAAGCGTCCACATGAAGCACTTCGGCTCGGTCTTCCTGGTGCACTTATTTGAGAGAAAATAGAAAGCTTATTATAATATCTGTTAAACTGAAGCGCCAAAGAAACTGGTATAAGCATGAGTATTCAAATATAGGGATTCGTAAACAGGTAGAAGACGGCGCTGCGGCCGGCAACGCCTATATAAGACAATAAGTGTCTGGCGCAGTTGTTAGATCGGTTAGTGCTGTTACAATAGCATTTTATCAAGATTTAGATGAGTTTGAACGTCGTGTTATAGTCGGCGCACCAGTGACGGGACACAGCGTCTCCGAGGTAGCGATGAAGTCGGGATTATCACGTACGGCCATTTCAAGAGTGTACCGTGAATGCTACGAATCCGTTAGAACATCAAATCTCTGACATCGCTACGGCCGGAAAAAGATCCTGCAAGAAGGAGACCAACGAGAATCGTGCAGCCTGACAGAAGTGCAACACTTCCGCGAACTGCTGCAGCCTGCATTGCTGGGCCATCAACAAGTGTCAGCGTGCGAACCGTTCAACGAAACATCATCGATATGGGCTTTCGCCCTTGACGACGCCTCCCCTGGGCCCGTCAGTACCGACATTGGATTGTTGATGTTTGCAAAGATGTTGCCTGGTCGCACGAGTCTCGTCTCAAATTGTATCAAGCGGATGGACGTTTACGGTTATGGAGACAACCTCATGAATCCATGGACCCTGCATGTCAGCAGGGGACTGTTCAAGTTGGTGGAGGCTCTGTAATTGTGTGTGGCGTGCGCAGATGGTGTGATATGGGACCCCTGATACGCCTAGATACGATGACAGATGACATGTATTTAAGCATCGTGTCCTATCACCTACATCCATTCATGTCCGTTGTGCGTTTCGACCGACTTGGGCAATTCCAGCAGGACAATCCGACACCCCACACGTCCAGAATTGCTACGGAGTGGCTCCAGGAACAGTATTCTGAGGTTGAACACTTCCGCTGGCCACCACACTCCCCAGACATCAACATTATTGAGCATATATAGGATGCCTTGCAACGTGCTGTTCAAAAGAGTTCTCCAACTTCTTGTATAGACAACCCTGCAGGATTCATGGTATCAGTTCCCTCCAGCACTACTGCAGAAATTAGTCGAGTCCATACCACATCGTGTTGCAGGACTTCTGCGTGCTCGCGGAAGCCCTACACGATATTAGGTAGTTGTACCAGTTCCTTTGGCTCCTTTGTGTATTTGAGCAAGTCTTAGTGTGAAACGTGGACGATAAACTGTTTAGACAATAGATTCACTTGAACTGTGGCACTCCAGAAGAATGCTACAGGCTAGATGGGTAGACTGAACTACTTATAAAGAGATACTGATTAGGTTAATGAAAAAAAAGGAATTTGCGAGACAACTAACAGAGAGGATCAGTTAGTAGGACACGTCCTGAGGCCCCAAGGAATTGTCAGTTTGGTGATGTAAGGATGTGTGTGGGGTATAAATTGTAGAAGAAGAGCTGGGGATGAACACAATAAATAGGTTCAAATGGATGTAGGTTGCAGTACTCACTTGGCGATCAAGAATGTTGCAAAAGATAAGCTAGAGTGGCATCAAAACCGTCTTCTGACTGAAGACAATGAGCCGTGCGTGGCTCATGTTCCTGCCATCTGTTATTTAATATCTTTTTTTTTACCGTTCGGTCGCCTCGTCATTTTAATTTTAATTACTGGTTTCACTGAATTGCTGTCTTGCCTCCACGTGAGTGGCAGCAGCAGCGCGTATCGATATTAGCCGTGCCGTATTTTCTTTGCTGGATGGCTATTACTTCCCGGTCGTCGAGTGTCGTGAGGGGAGACCGGACCTGGCAGTCGAGTTGGAATGCTCCAGAAGTGCCGTCGGGACGTAGCAG
The DNA here is from genome assembly GCF_023897955.1 of Schistocerca gregaria. Classification (NCBI taxonomy): domain Eukaryota; kingdom Metazoa; phylum Arthropoda; class Insecta; order Orthoptera; family Acrididae; genus Schistocerca; species Schistocerca gregaria. Next base: position 794,909,023 of record NC_064921.1, on the reverse strand, counting down.
CAGTTGGGGACGGATCGCTAGGGAGTCGCAGACAACAGTACTTGCCGACCGCTCATGATGCAGGATGAACTGTCCGACGGGCGGAGATGGCAGTGGGATCGACCGTTGGCCGGTCGTTCAATTTGTCGCTTCTTTGGGCGACGTGTGTTTGGCCTTTTGACCGTTTCTGGGCCTCGTCACTGGGTCATCTTGCTAGACGTGGCTCGGTTCCTTCTTGTGCGGAGACGTCTTGGCCAATCGGCAAGAGTTACCTTCTGCATGATTGGCTCCGAGCCAATGTGCCCCGATAGTCAAGACTCGCCCGACTGTTGCTGACACACGTGGTTTGAGTGGCAACGACCTTGGCTGGTTGTTGGTCGGTCGTGTGGTCAGCTGACATGTGTTTTGTCACCGACCGTCTTTCGGTTTTGTGTGTGTGTCCGCCTGTGATTTGTTCTAGTGGTTCACAGGGATTCGTTTTAAGAGTTTTCGAGTTTTTGCGGCAGTGTTTTGTAGAACACTGAGTACTGTGTATCAGTTCCATTGAGCAATGCTTTAAATGCTGTAATGCCGTCTACGTACTGCAGTATCCAGTTGGTCGGTTGCGACAGAGCAGCGAGTGAGTGTTTCCTTACCGTGTTCATGCTGTCCGCCACAGCGTGTAGTTTCACAGCCGTTGCGCTGTTCATGTATGTCAGTGGCTATTGTGCCTTGGCTTATTAGCACACCAATCTTTGAAGGCGAGTGTTACTGGTCTCTTCGCCTCGCTGGCATTTGGTTGTAGCGTTTTGGGTCTGGTGACCGAAATCAGGTAGTTGAATATTTCATCAGCTGTCTGTCGGTTGGGTTGCCTTCCGATTAAGAGATTGTTGGTAAGGATGCCTTTCTCGCCTAAACGGGCTTTAGTGTTACAATTCCAGGCCGACCATTGGTAACTTCTGAGCGCTGTTCCGTGTGTGTTACATAGCAACTTCCCTGTTTCAGTTGTAGTTATTTCGCTGACGTGTGGCGTTCAGCCGAGTTTTAATATATTCTGAATTAATGTTCCTGTCTTGCCCTTTAGGCATAAGATAGTTATTCCTTATGTGGAGCTTTCAGCTGAATTTTACACCAGATCTTTCAGGGTTAAAGCCGTTAAATTATTTGTTGGTGTGTGGCCTTCAGCCGAGTTTTAATACCTCTTAAATTAATGTTCTTGTCTTGCCCTTTAGGCATAAGATTGTGATGCTTTGCTATGGGCCTTCAGCCTAATTTTGCATTCAATATTTTAAGATACGGCCTTCTGCCTTTGGATTGAAACTTTTCTTATTGCTTAATATGCGGCCTCCAGCCAAGTTCCATTTAAATTAAATTGTTAAGGATTTCAGCCTGTTTGATTAAAGATTTAGACAATATTTTGGGTGAAACCTTCAGAAGAACCTCGTATTTTCAATTTCTTGCTAAGGCCTTACATCTTGGATTTTGAGTGTGGCCTTCAGCCGATCTAAAGTTAATCAAAGGAGGTCAATTAAAACTTTGAGTGTTTTGCATTCTTCTTCTAATATTATGTGTGTGGACAAATGTAGTTTGTATCTTTAGTGCAATTGACATCTACCTTATTCTGGCTCCTTTCCACAACCTAACCCGCTCTGGCCTGCTAGCCCAGGCATATCAGACAACAACAAGAATAACAATTGTGAATATTCTGGGGAGCGCATGAATTGGCGATTTTGCTGTCCTTATTGTTGTTGTTATCGTCGCTAGTCCGAAGTCTCTTTGACGTAGTTAACTACGACAGTATATCCAGTGCCAGTCTCTCCCTGAATATCTAGTGTACCCTACATCCATGTGAAGCTGCCTACTGTATTCGCCCCTTTTTACAGTTTTTACTCTTGACCTTTACTCCATTACACAAATAACTATTTATGCCTTGATGCTTCAGAGTGTGTTCCATCAACCAATCACTGCTTTTTCTACAACTGACCTTAAGAACCTTTTCTCCCTGAATCGATTCGATACGTCACCATTAGTTACCCGGTCAGTCCATGTAACTTCAGTACACTTCTGTATCACTACATTTCAAAAGATTAAATACTTCACTATACTGTTGAACACAAACCTTCCAATTCCATATAAGCCTGAATACAGAACAAATCATTTGAGAAATGATTTCTTAGCCTCCATCTTGTAATCGATTTTGACAAGAGAGATGGCAGGTGGTAGACACGCAGATATCGAAAATAACCACCAAAAACTCAACCAAGTACACCCTAAAATTAATTTCACTACGGAAACTGAGAAAGACAAAAGCCATGAGCTATCTAGACTTCACAACTGGCAAAAATAATAACCACACATTTGATATCTATAGAAAGAATACCGTTTCCAACAACATTACAAATTCCAATTCGTGTTGAAACGTCCCCTTTGAACAATTATACACAACTGGTCTATATGAAACGTCCCCTTAGAAAAATTTATACAGGACTGTGCTTAAACTGAAACACAATATTTTTAGCGCAACGCAATCTGACTTTCAAAAATCCCTACAAAAGAATGGCCCTGACTAACAATAACCTATACCTTTCACAAATCACTTACCTCACAAAAATCTTCGTTACTCAAGCTACTGCAATACAGCGAGCGCCACTACTGCCAGCTAAATAAAAGATTCAAACTACGGAAGGCACTAACTACTGATAGGCACAGTTAGCAAATGAAAGATTTTTATACAGAACAAACAATGTATTTACCTTTATAGTCATAATATATATATCAGTTCATGACATCCAGTCTTACAAATTACAAAACTCCGCCATCTCTCTCCCCACGTCCACCACTGCTGGCGGCTCACCTCCAACTGCGCAACGCTACGTGCTGTTAGCATCCAGCTGCTGCTGCCCAACACTACAATGGCAGACAACAATGCAAACCAGCCACAGACTGCACACGGCACAGCCAGTGATTTTTATACAGAGCAATACGTGGCGGCGGCGTTACCAATAAAAAAAACCTAAACAGCCTACTTACAGTGTCATCCATTGTCGCATACACAATTGTATCGGATCTACAGCATTTTTCTATTCAGTGAGTAATAGATTAAATAACCTATCATTAGAAAAACCAGCAATTCAGAAAGAACTTAACACACTTCGTTACACAGCCTATACAAATGACTTTGACCACAACATAATCACAAAATTATACCAGAAGTGTAAAACGCCAAAGCAGCACACAGTACAATGCTAGATGTACCTAAATCAAGAAACATCACATAAACAAAAAATAAGACACGTAACAACAGTCTACCTTGCGAGAATCTCCGACAAAATTAATTCACTTTTTAAAGCCACATATATTCAACTCGCCTTTAGAACTAATAGTAACCTTTCGATAAAATTATGTTATATCGCCTCTAGAGCATCCCAATATGATAACCCAAACATATATAAAATCATATGTGGCAACTGTAATAGCTTTTACACCGGCCAAACAGGGGGAAATTTTAATGCCAGATGTAAGGAACATACTAGAGACAGCGAGAATAATCAGTCGATCTTCTTTCTACGTTTTAAAAATCAAAACCACACTGCTCATACAATCGAAAATACGCTGCAAACTCTGCACAGAATACCAAAATTTTACAATGAACACTCTTGAACAATCGAAAATCTACACACACACACAAACACACACACACACACACACACACACACAGGAAAGTATCCACCTGAAATATTAAAGGAGCATACGGAATTTAGATGCAAGTAATACCTCAGATACTTCATTGAACTGTTAGAGTACGAAAATGAGAATTAGTGAAGAATGGGATACAATCCGTTGGCTTTGACCAGTGACGTCAGAAGTTACTAGAGATGAAGTATTCCACAAATTTAACAGCAAAGGAAACAGGAAAGAAAAGAAACAGATGTAGACATAATGGTATATCACTTTTTTGAGTCCTAATATCCTATTCTTCGGTTGGCTTACATAGCTTAACTGAACAATGCGATACTAGTGCCAAAAAGAAAGGACAAAAAGGGACAGAAATAACGTCAGCATTCACTACCTCAGTTGACGTATAAGAGTTGCATACCGAACTTAAGTTGATCTATATAGGTTAACTGCAGTACGAGATACATATGTAATGTATGTCGATTTTTTCACCTTTGTAGCACTAGTATCGTTTTCTTCAGTTGATATGTAGGTCAACTGAAATACTGGTTACAAAGTTTGCAATTGTTGCCTTTCCTCTTTCGCTGTCTGTTCTTCCGTTGGTACTAGTAATAGCGAAGGCGAAAAGAGCGACACACGTAAAACTTGTATCACGTACTTCAGTTGTCCTATGTAGGTCAACTGAAGAATAGGTGACTACTGTAGGCGAAAGCAAAAAACCCAACATACGTTACATTGGCGTCATGTACTTCAGTTGAACTACGAAGATATTATCCTGTTCTTCATTTGAGTTACATAAGTCAACTGAGGACACTAATGATAGCGAAGGCTGGAAAAAGCGACATACGTAAAATTTGTATCCCATACTATAAATGGTTCAAATGGCTCTGAGCACTATGGGACTTAACTCCTGAGGTCATCAGTCCCCCAGAACTGCCCGAGGCAGGATTCGAACCTGCGACCGTAGTGGTCGCGCGGCTTCAGACTGTAGCACCTAGAACCGTTCGGTCACTCCGGCCGGCCCCATACTACAGCTGACCTATATAAGTCAATTGAAGAATAGGACAGTAGTACTAGCGAAGGCGAAATATACCGACACACACATTTGTATCCGGTACTTCAGTTGACCTACATAGATCAATTGAAGAATAGGATACAACTGCTAACGAAGGCGAAATATAGGTCAACTGAAGAACGGGATACCATCTTCGTAGTTCAACTAAGGTACAGGATGCCAATGTTACGTATGGTGCTTCCTTCGTCTTCGCTAGCACTAGTACCCTATTCTTCAGTTGGCGTATACAGGGCAACAGAAGTAGGGGGCACCATTTATTCGTATGTCGGTCTTTTCGACATCGATAGTACTAGTGTCGACGGAAAAATACCTTAATAATACTAGTGCTAGAGAAAGCGAGAAAAGCGACAGCTATCAAATTTGTGTCCCGTACTGCAGTTGGCGAACCCAAACATAACGGAGAACAATATCATACGACAAAGAAATACATGAAAAAAGATAAATTCTATACCACTTAAAAATAAGATAATAAACTTATAATAGACAAACTGTTTCGGAACAACCAAAGCTGGCCTTGAGAAACGTCAACAAAAATTACTTACCCACATACAAATACACAAGAAACACAATATCACAAAAACACTTTTTTTTATTTTTTTATTTTACAGGTCTCGTTCCGTAGAGGACCAAATTGAGGAGCAAATCTCCAAGGTCATGGAACGTGCCAGTACAGGAAATTACAAGAAAAAAGTAATAACAGATAAAATAAAATGTTTATTATCCCAAAAAAGACAAGTCATAAGTTTATGTACATAGAATCAACAATATAACACAGGAATCAGCTTAATTTTTCAAGGAATTCCTCGACGGAATAGAATGAATAACCCATGAGGAAACTCTCCAGGTAGGATCTGAAGCGCTTAGAATACTGCTAAGATTTTTTACTTCTTGTGGCAGCTTATTGAAAATGGATGCAACAGTATACTGCACGCCTTTCTGCAAAAGAGTGAAGGAAATGCGATGCAAATGCAGATTGGATTTCTGCCTAGTATTAGCTGAGTGAAAGCTGCTAATTCTTGGAAATAAGCTGATATTGTTAATAAGAAACTACAGTAAAGAATATTAGACTAATTTTTGTATTGAATTATCACTTACTTCGAATACCATTCGAATAGTAAAACTGACAGCAAAGTGTCTTTGAACAAGATCCTGAACGTCGGCTTTCCACAACAGTTTACCATGTATCTGAACACCTAGAAATTTGAAATGTTCACTTTCACTAATCGTATGCCCATTCTGTGAAATTAAAACGTCGGGTTTTGTTGAATTTTGTGTTAGGCACTATAAAAGCTGAGGCTTACAGTGATTTAGCATTAGTTTATTTTCTTGAAGTTATGAACATATGTAATGAACTGCACTATTCGAAACACAGCCAATGTTAGACATAACATCATTTACAACCAAGCTAGTGTCATCAGCAAACAGAAATGTTTTAGAATTACCTGTAATACTGGGTGGACCAGTTGTGATTTACTCTCCGTATTCCATAATCCAACTTCTGTAGCAAAATTATGTAACCAATGCAATCAAACGCCTTAATTAAATCTAAAAATATGCCTACCGTTCGAAACCTTTTGTTTAATCCATGCAGTACCTCAAAGAGAAAAGAGAATATAGTATTTTCAGTTGTTAAACCACTTCTAAAACCGAACTGTGCATTTGATAGCAAATTATCTGAAATAAAATGATCAATTTTCCTTACGTGCAAAGCCTTTCCATAAACTTTAGCAAACACTGACGGAATAGAAATAGGTCTAAAATTGTCTACATTATCCCTCTCTCCCTTTTTATAAAGCAGCTTTACTATTGAGTACTTCCATCGTTCAGGAAACTGACCATTCTTAAAGGAAAAATTACAAATGTGGTTAATACGAGTACAGGGCTAACATGTGCAGCACAGTACCTTAACATTTTGCCACGCACTCCAACAGATCCGTAAGAGTCCTTAGTCTTCAGGGATCTAATTATTAACTTACTGTCCTCCTTGTCAGTATCACAGAGGAGAATTTCAGATATAAATCTCGGAAAGGAATTTTCCATTAGAGTTACTTGATCCATTGCAGAAACTGTGTTTTTATTTAATTCACCACCAATGACTGTTAAATACTGTACATGTATCTGTCTTATCAGTAACACAAATATTTTTACTACGAACCAATTTTGTATCATCGGCCTTGTGCCGCTGACCAGACACATCCTTTACAACTGACCATATGGTTTAATTTTATCCTGCGAATTAGCTATTCTATTTGCATACCGCAAATTCTTTGCCTTCGAATAACATTTTAAGCACCTTACAATACGGTTTGTAATGGGCTACTTTAGCTAGATTGTGAATACTTCTAATATCTTGCTATAATTCTCACATACTCACATACTTACATACATTTACACCCAGAAGTTGATATCAACAAAATGAACAAAAAAAGATAACATCAGACAATACATTAACTAGCATAAGAAAATGAAGAATGGTGCACAAACCCTAAAAACTCCAAATCAGTACCTTAACCAGCCAAACAACCCTACACTTTTCTTTAATAGTCATTTAACTCCCATCCCCCATCCCAAAATGAAATTAGCTAACAAATTTTGGTGGATACGTTTCACCAACACGTTTAAGAAAAAAACTTAAGTAGGCTATGTGTATTGGGTACACTATGTCTCCATGAACATTCACCTAAATGGTTCTGTAGTATCGACATGCGACGTTTCCCATTCCTGAAACAGATTTTATCGCTTCTCTGTACTATTGACACGAATCCTACAGTTGAACTTCTGAATTCAATATTATGATTCACCACAAGATGTTGAAAGTCTCTGTTCCCCAAATCCATATACGAAGAAAATACAACTGAAATAACTACAGAACCTTCAGGCCGAATGACCCTCAATTAATTTAAGGAACACTTTCTTTGTTCGATTAAGAACCACTTTATAAACTACATCATCACACTCTGGGTCTAAAATTACAGAACCCCAAACCCACAATTCCACTGCAGGTTCCCCCATTTAGTACTTGGTTTCGCCAAAAGCGGACTCATAAATTTCTACAATGACACGAGGCTGCCTAAAAATCCCTATACTTTACACATTCTCCACAGACTCCAAAAAGAATACCAATCTAGAGCGCTTACTTATAAAACAGTCATGTACACACAACCAAAAATAGGATACCTTACACATCAATAATGTGTAAGTTTTATTAATCATTCAAGGCCAGCTTAGATTTCTTTGTAGAGTCTTGTACCGCAAGGAAGCAAGGGGGAGGATGTTGTTATGGGTGGCCGGTATCCTCTTTTTAGAACACAAATACCCACGAGGATTAATACCGTTCTTTATTTACATGCACTGGAACATTTACTTAACTTGAATGGAGTCTATGTTTGTGATACAAGCTCATCAATAATAATATTGCTATAGTCACTAATCTGGTCGCTATGTACTGTTGTATCGTGTGATGAACTAAACCCCCTCTGCAAGTAAAACTAACTGTAGCCAAAGTGGATGATTGAGGGAGTTTGTGAGGTCCTCTGGTCAGCAGTGGTGACCTAAATGCATGCTGTCAAGAGGGCATTGGCGGCATGTTGGTTGTGGGTGTGTCTCTGGCCTCTCTCGTGATAGGCGCACTCGATCCAGCGCCTTCTAATCACTCTTCGCTTTTTATTTTTGCCGACTGGTATAATGGCAACAGCTTAGCCAGCACATACTCAAACTATATTCCTCGTCGAACTGAATGCCACACAAATTCTTTGGTGAACAACTCATCGCTCTGAAACACTTATCGGGCTTGTATGCTCGCCACAATCACGACATCGGACATAATAAGCAATGAGACCACATTACTGCAAAAAACGAATAGTTGAGAGTATATCATTGGCGTTACATAATTCTAGATGTGATCACAATATAGTCACTTTAATATAAATGACATTCACATGTACACATTCTCACCAAAATTCTATTCGCAGGTACTTGACAATTGATGAATGCCGCAACAGTCTGTCGTGAATAAACATAAGTTACTATAAGCAGCTCCTGTGGTGCATCTTTCTAATAATCATGCCATTATCTGTCATATATTATGCTGCTCGCATTAAAGAAGAAAGGAAATTTTTCTTCTCTTGGGAGTCTCAACATTAAACTTTTCTTCATTAGTGTACTACTGGCTCAGAGTACAGAGTGAATAACTTGAGGCTTGGGGTACAGTCCTGTCTTATTTCCTTTTCAACTATTGCCTTTCTTCCACGCCTTAGACTCAGCCTATTTACTGTAAAATTTGAAGATAAACCTTCCGTCCCTGTTTTACCCCTGCTAATTTCAGAGAGGGTATTTTAATGAACATTGTCAATAGATTTCCTATACCTTTAAACTACGAAAGTCCAAATTTTTGTTTTCTTCCATCTTCCTTTTATGATAAGTCGTCGGAGCACTATTGACTCCCTTGTTCCTACACGTCTGGTGTTTCACGAGGCTGGCTTCTATCAGTCGTTTCACTGCTCTGTAAATAATTCGTGTCAGCATTTTGCAGCCATGGCTTATTAAAATGTGGTTCGGTAATTTTCGCAACTGCAGCCTTGTTAGAATCGGAATTATCACATTGTTCTTGAAGTCTGTGGATATTTCGCCTATCTCACATATCTTTCACACCAGTTAGAATATTTTCGTCATGGCTACTGTAATGGAAGTGAAAATTGACCTCATTTTGTAATGTTATACACTAATTTAAGTTGTGTTGAAAAGCATTTGTTTAATATGATTTTAGGGTAAATGTAGCGATCAATAGTTAATAAAGAAATTGTAAGCTCTTTGTCACTATGACTCGAGGATCTTTCATTCGGCCACTTTGTGTTTTGGCAGCGGTCGAGGGTAGTCGTTGTTAAGTTCTGACAGTAAATATATGTTGTTTTTTTTTTAACAAAATCGTGGTATCCTGTTTCGTGATTTCGCTAGTCTGGTGATAAAAACCCGCACCTTTCTCATCTAGAGCAGCAAAGGAATCATCGCCTAGATAACGAAAAGCCACACGGACAACAGATACTCAGCAACATCATGACCACCTCTATGAAGTTTTTTACACCCATTAGCCACACCGTAACGGTGTCTTTACGGAGATAACTTTTGCAGCGCAGTAGAGAGGGTCCATGATGAATGGGAACTCTGTGTCCGGATTAAGACATTTATAAGAACACTGATTTTGTGTTTTGCAGGAGCCTAAAGAAAAAAGGTAAGACGATTTCCTTGTGTCTAATAACCACACGGTGCAAAGAAGTGCAATACATGGAAGTCAAGGGAGACGAAACGAAACGGTAAAGTGGACTGACCACACAAGTGAAGACACACTGAAAAGATACGTACATTTGTACAGTGCTGTTTATTCCTTTTAGTATTTTGATTGTGAAATTTTACGAATATGACCATTGTAAAAGAGGAATGTGGTATATGTGACTGTAGGCTTTCACGGCATAAAACATTGATGAAGGTTTCTCGGGTCTCCAGCCGGGGGGTAGCGTTGATATCACGCGACGTTTCGGGAAGTGTCATACTACCCATCTTCTCACTTCGCCAGAAGATGGGTAGTATGACACTTCCCGAAACGTCACGAGATATCAACGCTACCACCCGGCTGGAGACCCGAGAAACCTTCAGCAATCGAGGAATGTGGTGTTGAATCCGAGTGTGTGAGCGTGGAGGGGTCCACCTCTTATAATTATTTTAGCGTGTTTGCACCTGGTAGAAATGGGTTCCCGACGCCCTACATTCGAATCGGTGACGTCTAAGCCACAGCAGACAGTCGATAATTCCATGTAGTGACGTGACGTCTGTTTGTCAAAAGACTTACGGTCATCCCATGCTGCATTTCATGCCTACGGAAACACTGTCTCTGCAGTATTGAAAATCCACCGCAAACACTGTTGATCTCTAACACATATGATCTACGTTATGCTATGACCCATGCGTGCCGCACCGATTATGACCCGCCAGCCGGAGTATCGGTGTGGTTCTCGGCGCTACAGTCTGGAACCGAGCGACCACTACGGTCGCAGGTTCGAATCCTCCCTCGGGCATGGATGTGTGTGATGTCCTTAGGTTAGTTAGGTTTAATTACTTCTAAGTTCTAGGTGACTGATGACCTAAGAAGTTAAGTCGCATAGTGCTCAGAGCCATTTGAGCCATTTGATTATCACTCCAATTCGGTCAACTGGTGACGTCTCGCTGCGTTCAGTACTCATTTGTCTGTAGCAGACTGCTCAAGTGACTACATTCATGCCACAAGCCACATCTAGTCGCAACATTCGGGCGTCACAGAACGCACTTGCTCGAGTGAAGCAACCTTTCCCGTGACCTCAGGACATTGTAATCATTTCTTGCAATTAGAACTGTCAAACGGCAGTCAGCTCCTTGATCGCTGTCGATGTTCAGGACGTTCAAAAGCAGCCACTGAACATCAGTGCTAAATTTTCTTTTACGGCATTGCTTGGACGAGAACTAATTTGGCAATTTCTTTTCCGCGTGCTCTCGACAGCGGCAGCTGAATTGCGGTCGAGTTTTAGCTCGCGTTCCAATGACTTAATTCGCAGCGGCCTGGCTAATTAGTACCGGGAATGCTCGGAGGTCTTCATCGCCGCAGCGGCGCGCGTTTTTGGCTCCCCCGCCGCTGCGGCTGCGAGCATCCATAAACATGGCGCTGCGGATGAACGAGAGGTGCTCCGCCAATTTGTCTCCGCGGCCCGCAAAAACGCTGGTCGCCGGGCGCGGCCGCGCGCTCGCAAAAAGCCCGCCCCCGGCGCGCACCGGCCTTATTTATTCGCCATTGTGCGCAGCGGACCACCGGGCGGGCCGCATCGCCAGGCGGCGCACGTCGCGGCCGCGCTGCCCGCTATTAAAGCCACCTCGGCCGCTGCAGGAGCAGGCCGACCCGCTCCCGGCTCACAGCTCCCTACTACCTCTCCTCCTGTCGTAGCTCCGATGCTGTTACTTGACTCAGGCGTATCGAGCCTGGCGATACCACTCGTCACTTTTACATATCGAGACCCAATATGCATCGGCTCTGCGCCATAACAAGAATTATATTTACTATAATGACATCGCATTTGTTGGTCTCGTCCACATTGTCACTCAGAGTGCAGGTTGTAATGGTACTTGAATTACGTAACCATTACGGCACCTTACCTGAACCTCTCGATACCAGCAATATTCTACTGTGTTTCTGTAAAATAGTTAACGTATTTCTGTGACAACATTCAAATTTGATTTCATTAATGCAGAGGTACGTTGATACATCGATATTCAATGATATTGCAATTATATTATTCTTATGTGTATTCTTTCTCTTTTCACTATGATCTTTGACGTACTTCTAACTCTGATTTTTGGGGGCGTAACCGGTTATTAGAGAGTCAAGTCTTGGTCGTCATGTTGAAAAGACGCAAATTGTAGTCAGTTTATGAAATGTGAGCTTTAACAGTGTGGAAGATATTTTCAAGTATGTTTTATATTGTGAAGTGATATTGCAACAAAAATAATAAAAAAGAAGTGTAACTTAAATTCGGAGTGGTGATTACCATCGTCCTAACATGCAAAAGTTGAACCTTGTGAAAGACATCTATAAAACTTTTGAATATCGCAGAATAACACCTAGGCGTCTTTGCATCCGAGCTTGGAATCATCACCACCTAGATTTTCGACGATTGAGCCATGAGTTCAAAACGAGACCAGCGTGGGAAACACGAAAAAATAAGTTCCTAGTTTATCCATTATTTCATGAAATGACATTATTAACTGTGCTCTAATGACACCTGCCACCTAATATAACTTTGTTGTTGCCCGAAAATTCAATATTTAGCATCGTGAGCAACAATACAATACAAATTAATTTTTGACCTTTGTTGTGGTAGGGTTGTTCGAAGGTTCCCACTTTCCCAGCCTGTACGTTCCAGCCTGAGCCTTACAGTACCCAGTCGAGCATTGAAGGTGCATGCCCAATCCATGTGACATTCACTTCGCTGTGGCCTGTGAGAGAAAAGGAGAATACCCTTCACACAGCTTGGTGGCCGTAGTAGGGCAATGTATGTTCTACGCCACTTTTGATATCAAATTGATATGCAAATTAATTAAATTGTGACAGCTGATTTATTTATGACCTTAACATATTGTTTGGTTGGGTGATATATCACTCACTGAGAGCTGATTTATGACACTCTGGAAATAGTCCATCCTTCCAAGACAGTCCCTCTCCCACCTCCCCCACCCTTTTGGAAACCTCCAACACTCCCCCTATCCCTCGCCATAGAAGTACACTTTCAGGACTGAGTTATTCGGATAGCCCCCTTCCACTCCATGAATTTCATTGACTAATTAATCAAATCGATAAATTAGTTAACCCCTCCTATCCCTACTCGCCCTCTCCCCTCCCCCACCTGGAAATTGGTGGCAAAAATACTCAGTCGATCGGCTATCGGACAGTGTGTAGATAATGTTTAAACAATTTCTGGTAGAAAGGCAATATTTGGAAGTTTGCTTATTTAAACAATTTATGGGATACAAGGTAGTGTTTGGTATATAGTTTATTTATTTCATTAGAGACTTTATCGGGAAATGGACTCCATGGTGTGGAATACTGTTTATTTAAACATTTTGAGGGTGAAAAGTCAGTAAGGAATATTTAAACAATTTTGTAGCTGTTTTATTCTGATCGAGCAAGGAATACACATCTAATAACACTGTCACAATCTTTCAGTTGTGAAGCACGCTCCATCCTCTGTCGACTAGGCCACGCCACACGCCAGCTGCCTGGCGTATTCCTGCATGCACAGGCCAGGAGGCAGGTCGGGACACAGACCAGAAGTCCCGCTAAACCCCCACACAAAAGCTTCAAGTGGCAGCAACTCTTTGGTATTGATACCTGGGAAATTCCTCTCTCTCCTTCTCTCTTTCTCGAGTAGATGCTTCCTATTTTTCTGAACCAACATATGCACACACATGCACACCAAGATGTCCCCTCTGCCCTCCTCCATTCCACTCCCCTCCCCTGCCCTACCCCCCCCCCCCCCCCCCCCCGCCACTCCGCCACTCATGCAGATCTGGCGTTGCTAGGCGGTACATGCCTTTGTTCTCACACATCCACTGCTATGTAAACTTACAGCAGATGGAACAAAGACATTTGAGAAGAAGTTGGTAGTTACCTGTCATGGGCCACATTAACCGCACATTCGTCCTGAACAAAGTAGTGGATACCTGGTAAACAAAGACATTTGAGAAGAAGTTGGTAGTTACCTGTCATGTGCCACATTAACCGCACATTCGTCCTGAACAAAGTAGTGGATACCTGGTAAACCACCCTTCCTGTCCTCCAACTGTGGATGCCTTGGAGATATTCTCTCACTCCACCACATTGATTGGCGAATTAATTAAATCGATAGCCTTTGAGTGCAGCCATTTTTCAAAAAAATGGTTCAAATGACTCTGAGTACTATGGGAATTAACATCTGTGGTCATCACTCCTCTAGAACTTAGAACTACTTAAACCTAACTAACCTAAGGACATCGCACACATCCATGCCCGAGGCAGGATTCGAACCTGCGACCGTAGCGGTCACGTGGTTCCAGACTGAAGCGCCTAGAACTGCACGGCCACACCAACCGGCTAGCCATTTTTCCTTGCATCCTATTGGTAGCTACTAGGAATGGTCTATTTGGTGGATTTGACCCTGCAACTGCCCAGTTTCCAAACCCTACTCTTCCCTCTTCCGGTTTTTTTCCCTCACCTCCTATTGGTGGATACTGGCACAGTTAGTTCATTTGGTAGGAAGTCCATTAAGTCAAAGGTAGCCGAAAATTTCAAATTCCAGCTCAGTTCCTTAAACAAGTTGTGGGAGGGGCCGGACAGATGCGCAGTCACAGTACCACCATTGGACACAATAAATTAGTCAGTTAGGATTTTGACGGTGCAGTTGGGTATTTCAAGCACTACAGAATTCCCCTACACCAACACGAAGAATGAGGAGGAGGCGGAGGACATCACTGAAATATGCGCAAATCCTGTTTGCTCACTTCCGATGCCAAGAAGCTGCAGAGAGCCGCGCAGCGCCAGTTGCCGCCCTGTACACACGTCTCGGTGATCGCGCCAGGTCAGCAGCCAAACTCGGCACAACAGAGAGGACCGCCCCACCGTGGAGGGTTCCAGGATGGCCGGAGTGGTAGGAATTCAGGTGTTATCAATATGTCTAGCGCCAACAATTGCTATGCTGAATCGTTCAATATTTCACAGAGGATACTAGCAATAGACACGATTGCTGAGACAGCCCAACACATACTGAGTATTAGTGCGCTATCCACCTGCCCAGATGGCGATACGGATGCACCCTACCTGACGGTTTGGGAGGCTCGCACCTTAAGCTGGAAATGCCCGTTAATTCTGGATACCGCCTACTTCAGCTACACACACGGATTCAGGGCATCGTTGTTCTAGAAAAAAGGCTGCATATTAACAATTAAATATTAAGATATTAGAGCCAATCTCATCACATTCGACAAAGTGAAAAGTATCGGAAATAGCTCCTCCTGACAAATGTGGTTCTGAAAATATCAATTCTATATCCTCCTTACTACTGGATATTATTTTCACGCAAAATCCGTCGTATATGTAAGGAATGAAGGTTGCCCTGCCTTCAGCTACCTACTTTCAACTACTTTTTAGGTTCATCCAGCTACCCACACCCCATACACGCAGATCATCGTAAATACCAGTCTTCTTCTTTGTATTTTTTGGCTGGGTAGAGACAATTTGAAAACAAATGTTTTTGAACAAAATCTTTATTATCTTCTATATATACATTTATACAAAGAACAACTCTTTATATTTCTTGGTTTGGCTTTAATAATATCCACTTTAATTTCTGTCTGATAATTGAAATCTACATTGGACTCTTCTGATTCTTTCTCCAAACAGTAATTTACAGGTATAATAAAGTATATTCTCGAATTCCGAAACGTATCTCTTTTTTCTGTAAACTATGACTTTTATGGCTTTAACAATTAACTCTGTTCCTTCTAGCAGTTCTTATAGATGAGAGAATCCGGCGATTTCAGTCTTCCCACTTATTTCTTGCTCATTACTGTTGTTACAAACACTCCACCTCTTTCTGGGTGTACGCTACCGGCTCTTCAAATACACATTTTTGTGGAATTTCTTTACGGAACTTTATGTTTATAACTTTTGCAAATGAGTGGTCATTAAATGTCGTTATGTCGCCGGTTTTAAGCTCTGCAAACCAGTCCAGCGCACTTAGATACGGCCGCGCGGGATTAGCCGAGCAGTCTAGGGCGCAGCAGTCATGGACTGCGCGGCTGCTCCAGGCGGAGGTTCAGTCCTCCCTCGGGCATGGGTGTGTGTGTTTGTAGTTAGGATAATTTAGGTTAAGTAGTATGTAAGCTTAGGGACTGACAACCTTAGCAGTTAAGTCCCATAAGATATCACACACATTTGAACATTTGAACTTAGATAAAATGTAAGCATCTCTTTTAAGCAGCTCAAAGTGGGAATAGAGTTTATAGGCAGGCTTTCCGTGTGTCCATCCTTTTCGGCCAGGACTTCAACATAAGACCACTTACAACTGCTATTAAAAGCAAATGCAGATATTTTATATTCCTCAGTGGTAGATTTCGCCAGGCACATATTAAAGCAACATGTAAGCCTCGACTGTACATTTTAAATAGCCTCGTCCTATTCCAGTTGCGGTTTACATTCTTCCTTTATGGCAATTGTCTTCGCCATATATTCCAGTTTTTGTTTTTTGGTTGCGATCTCTGCCATTGCCAGTTTTCGATTCGTACACGCACCACATTAACTGCACTTAAAGGCGTAATTTCTTTATTGAGTAATGGTTTAAGACTGTTCGACACATTTCTACTTTTTCTCAAGACCTGTGGAATAACATTGTTTGTGGGTGCCAGTTCTAATTCGGCTACATCTTTATCTGACGGTATTGTGGAGAACAGTGGCCTGGCTGGGGAGAAATGTGTTTCTCCTACCTTAACATAGCACTTCTGCATGATACTTACATTGTCTTTGTTGGAGTCAGTCTTAAGAATCTCCATACAGTTTACAGCTAGATAACTAAAACAGACAGCGCAAAGCGTATCAGCTTTCGTCGGTCTTGTGTGTCTGGCAGACCCCCTTGCACACCACTCAGTCTTCGGGTATTCTTATTATCCCTGTAGACAAACTGCAGAACGTTGTTAAACGCTATATTGCAAATGTCCTGTAAGGTATTAGTTAACTAACACTAGATGGATGCGATTGACACGGAGTACCGTGAAGACACTGTAAATGCTGTTTGTTACAATTTAAACACTTAAACAGTCTTTCAGAGGGTCAAACACAAAACCCATTCTGTGACAGTATACTGAAGCCCCCATTCTGGTAATACCATGTTGTTTACCCAAGGAGGACGTAAAAGTTTGTCATAATCGCATGTCTGGACACTTTATAAAATATAGAAGGTGCTTTCTGATAACTTCGTTCACACTTGGTCTTGTGATTTAACATATAAATTTGTTGTATATCTTTATTCTACAGGTGGAGATAATCTATTTTAACATAAGTTAATTCCACTTTCTATGTTATTTTCTTCGAAACAGTTTTCAGTGCATCTTTACCGATTTCATCTCATAGTCCTCTTCCTGTGACAATGTCGTCCCATGTAGGAGAAATGGTAGCTTTGCCGTGACACCACGTCTTGCAGTTGAATAGGGTAATATGAGTAAGGTAGAAGTAAATATCTTCGGAGTGTAAGTAGGCTGTTTAGGTTTTTATATTGGTAACGCCACGTAGCGCTCTATATGAAAATCACTGACTGTGCTGTGTGCAGTCTGTGGCTGGTTTGCATTGTTGGAGTAGTATTCGCCATTGTAGTGTTGGGCAGCTGGATGCTAACAGCGCGTAGCGTTGCGCAGTTGGAGGTGAGCCGCCAGCAGTGGTTGATGTGGGGAGAGAGATGGTGGAGTTTTGAGAGCGGATGATCTGGACGTGTGTCCATCAGAGATAGTAATTTTTAAGGCTGGATCTCATGAAACACACACACACACACATATATATATATATATATATATATATATATATATATATATATATATATATATATATATATGACTCCTGAACACTATTAAGGTAAATAGGTAAATACATTGTTTGTTCTTTATCAAAATCTATCATTTGCTAACTATGCCAATTGTAGTTAGTGCCTTCAGTAATTTGAATCTTTTATTTAGCTGGCAGCAGTGGCGCTCGCTGTATTGCAGAAGTTTGAGTAACGAAGATTTTTGTAAGGTAAGTGATTCATGAAAGGTGTAGCTTATTGTTAGTCAGTGCCATTCTTTTGTAGGGATTTTGAAAGTCAGATTGCGTTGCGTTAAAAATATTGTGTGCCAGTTTAAGCAGTCATTTACAATTTTTCTAGGGAGCCGTTTCAGGAGTAGTGAAGCAACTTAAATTATTAATAAAAGCAAGTCTTCTGGTCCAGACTGTATACCAATTACGTTCCTTTCGGAGTATGCTGATGTACTAGCTCCCTACTTAACATACATATACAACCGTTCGCTCAACGAAAGATCCGACCCCAAAGACTAGAAAGTTTCACAGGTCACACCAATATTCAAAAAAGGCAGTAGGAGTAATCCACTAAATTACAGGCCCATGTCTTTAACGTCGATATGCAGCAGGATTTTGAACATATATTGTGTTCGAACGTTATGAATTACCTCGAAGAAAACGGTATATTGACACACAGTCAACATGGGTTTAGAAAGCATCGTTCCTGCGAAACGCAACTAGCTCCTTATTCGCAAGAAGTGTTGAGTGCTATTCACAAGGGATTTCAGATCGATTCCGTACTTCTGGATTTCCGGAAGGCTTTGACACTGCACCACACATGCGGCTTGTAGTGAAATTGCGTGCTTATGGAATATCGTCTCAGTTATGTGACTGGATTTGTGATTTCCTGTCAGAGAGGTCACAGTTCGTAGTAATTGACGGAAAGTCATCGAGTAAAACAGAAGTGATTTCTGGCGTTCCCCAAGGTAGTGATATAGGCCCTTTGCTGTTCCTGATATATATAAACGATTTGGGAGACAATCTGAGCAGCCGTCTTAGGTTCTTTGCAGATGACACTGTCCTTTATCAACTAATAAAGTCATCAGAAGATCAAAACAAATTGCAAAACGATTTAGAAAATATATCTACATGGTGGGAAAATTGGCAGTTGACCCCAAATAAAGAAAAGTATGCGGTTATCCACATGAGTGCTGAAAGGAGTCCGTTAAACTTTGCCGGCCGCGGTGGTCTAGCGGTTCTAGGCGCTCAGTCCCGAACCATGCGACTGCTATGGTTGCAGGTTCGAATCTTGCCTCGGGCATGGATGTGCGTGATGTCCTTAGGTTAGTTAGGTTTAAGTAGTTCTAAGTTCTAGGGGACTGATGACCAACGATGTTAAGTCCCATAGTGCTCAGAGCCATTTGAACCATTTTAAACTTTGTTTACACGATAAAATCAGTGAAATCTAAAGGCCATAAATGTATCTAATTACCTAGGAATTGCTATTACGAACAACTTAAATTGGAAGGAAAACAGAAAATGTTGTGGTGAAGGCTTACAAAAGGCTGCGTTTTATTAGCGGGACGCGTGGAAAATGTAACAGATCTACTAAAGAGACTGCCTACACTACACTACACTTGTCCTTCCTCTTTTAGAATACGGTTGAGCGGTGTGGGAGCAAAAAAAAAAAAAAAAAAAAAAAAAAAAGAGGTTCAAATGGCTCTGAACACTATGGGTCTTAACATCTGTGGTCATCAGTCCCCTAGAACTTAGAACTACTTAAACCTAACTAACCTAAGGACATCACACACGTCCATGCCCGAGGCAGGATTCGAACCTGCTATCGTAGCAGTCGTGCGGTTCCGGGCTGAGCGGCTAGAACCACTTGGCCACCGCAGTCGGCCTTTGGCTGTGGAGCGGTGCGGTACGTCCCGGCCGCTCCGTGTCGCGTTTCCGGGTGTGTTGTTGTTTACCGCGCCGGCGCGCTAGTGTTACGTATTGCCGTCACGTTCCTGACACACGATGGCTCTTTCGTATCGGAAAGCCACGATCAAGCTGCAGTTCGACACTACGTACTCTAGACCGAAGGCCCACGAAGTAGAGCGTTTTTTACGCGATGTGGTACATGTTGATCCTAAGGAGCTGATCGGTATCCACTTATCTATTGTCTCCAGCGTCGTATATCTTAAGTTCACTGACGACGAAGCATGTGACAAACTTCTCAGACGCTCGACGGCAGGTTATCGGTTCTGCCACTCAGACGGAAACGTGGGTGTGGTGACGCTTGAACGTGCTGGATTGGGAATCCAAAATGTGCGCGTGTTTGAGCTCCCTTTTGAAGTTCCAGCGGATTTGGTCACCCTTGCTCTTCGACCCTATGGAACAGTTCTCGGCCACACGGCCGAAAAATGGAAGACCTTCGACACCTACCCCGTCCTTAACGGGGTGCGACAAGTCCGTATTGACCTGCATCGCCATATTCCTTCGTATCTCACGATCGCTGGTTGCAGGGCAATAATTATTTACGACGGTCAGCCGAGAACCTGCTCCGGTTGTGGCCAGACGGGACACATGCGTACCGAATGCCTGCAACGCCGTCTCGTGCAGACACCCTCGACCGACCAGATTCGTCCGTCGACACCGACCTCTCTGCCGATTACGTATGTTGCGGCGGCGAGACGGGAGACGCCAGCTGTATATGACGACCCCACTGTATTGGTGCGAGCTTTGGAGGACCCTGCAGTAGCTTCCACGGAGCCCCAAGCGTCTTTCAGTGCTGATGCTACTGATGTCCTTTCGTCGGACCCCGGCGCACCGTCACAACGGCTCGCCGACGGTGCGATGGAAGTTGAAGCACAGGATGCAGCGTCCTCCCCTTGCCCTACGTCGGAAACAGAGGCGCGGCTGCGTAAGCAGAAATCACCCAAGCGTCATAAGAAGCGGCGCAAGACAACCGACGACGTAGAACAGCCCGAGGCGACACCGCTGGATGACGAGGTGCCTCAACCGCTCCACCGCGCCGACACAGGCGACCCTACCGTTTCACACGGTTCGACGTCTTCTCCCACTACCGCTGGGTCTGGACCACATGGGGATGCGGGAGATCACCGCAGCTCCGACACCGGGGATGCACCCTTGCCTCCGTCTGCCTCTCGAGATCCAGTGGTGTCAACGTCCCTGGGCGACTGGGCGCAGGAGATGGAGTTGCAGGATGCGTTTCAGAACCAAGACGATGCACCGATGCCGATGGCAGCGTCTACGCGGCCGGCGACAGACGCCTAGGACGGCATGAGCACCTCTCGTCGCTGCCTAGCACTTCGCAAGACCGGCGCTCCACGTCACGACTACTGCCCCCCTGTCATACCATGGTCACCTCCCGAGACTTGATGGACCAGGCATACCGCCTCGCCACGATCAACGTCAATGGCATTACATCTGATGTCAAGACCCGTATGCTGAAGGATACGTTACGCGCTGCGGATCTGGACGTTGTTTTCCTTCAAGAAGTCCGATCAGGACTCTGTCTCGATGCCTACGGATATGACGCCTACACTATGCCTGCAGATGTGGGCGGCGGAGGTACGGCGATTCTACTGCGGGAAGGGATAATGGCCACTGATGTCTCCTATTTACCGTCGGCCCGGGGGGTCGCACTCACGATTGGTACAGTACGTCTGGTGAACTTATATGCTCCTTCAGGCACCGGCAAAAGGAGAGAACGGCGCACCTTTTTTGCCGAAGATATAGCCCCGCTCTTCCAGGGCAATACCGACCACTTGGTAGTAGGCGGCGATTTTAATTGTGTGCTCCGCCCATCCGACCAGGAGCCACACTATACCACCTGCCCGGCACTCCAGGCACTTGTACAGGACTTGGCCTTGTTGGACACCTGGATCATCCAACACGGCGACCGTCGAGCATACACCTATTTTACTAGTCACTCCGCGAGCCGTTTGGATCGAGTCTACGTCACCCGCGGCCTACGATCGGCCGTTGTCGACGCTGAGATGTGGCCGGCAGCGTTCACGGATCACCTCGCATATGTGTGTACTCTCACCCTTCCCCGCCAGCGCGTCCGCCGAAGTAGGGGTCCGTGGCGCCTCAATGTGGCCCTTCTTGATGAGATAAATTGCAGACGCGCAGTCGAGTCCACATGGAGCAATTGCCACCGGCGTTTACCCGCCTACCGTTCTGTACTTCAATGGTGGTTACGGTGTGCAAAACCCGCACTGTGCCGAACATTAGTCAGCTATGGACGCGACCGAGCGCGCTGGTATACTGCGACTACTGATTTTTACTATACTGCGCTCCGCGAACTGGCTGTACAACCGCCGTCGCCAGAGCGACAATCAGCAGTACAACGCGTCAAGGCACAATTGCTCCGTATCAACGCCGTACGTCTTGAGGGTGTGCGGGTGCGAGCGAGGACGACTGATGATGTTCGTGGGGAACGACCTTCCCTCCACCATATCATTCAAGAACGCCGAAGACGCAAGAGGCAGCTCATTACCGAGGTTGAGACGGAGGACGGGCGACGCGTTGACGCACAAATGGATATCGTCCGAGCGTTCACACAGTCATATAAACTTCTTTACGAGAGGGAGTCCCACATGAATGTAGGGGTCAGGGAAGTCCTATCTGACCTACCAGTCTCTCGGAACCTACAAGATGATGCTACGCTCTTGTCGGCGGTGACTTTGGAAGAACTGAGAGAGGCCCTGTTGCGTGGCTCTCCCAACAAAACGCCTGGCCCTGACGGCCTCCCTCTTGAATTTTACAAGCGGTTCTTTGATCTCATGGGCCCAATGTGGGTCAGGATGTACAGTGAACTCCTGGACGCCGATTTTCAGGTACCATCTGACTTTACTGAGGGTCTCTTGATCCCTGTGCCCAAACCCGGCGGAGGCCGTCGCCCTCTTGATTTTCGCCCGTTGACACTGCTAAACACTGACTATAAGCTGTTGACACGCATGCTCCGTGAGAGGCTCAAACCTACGGTAATGGCGGCCATTCACTCTGATCAAACCTGCCTCGGGGGCGCCACTAATGTGTTTACGACTTTAAGCACCTATAGAGACGTGGTGGCGCTCATGGAAACTGGCCGCCTCCAAGGCGCTCTTGTTGCGCTGGACTTCGACCATGCTTTCGACCGCGTTAACCATGGTTTCCTGCGTGCTGTTATGGAACACATCGGTGTCCCGCGTCTGACGACGTCTGTTGTGCTTCGATTGATCCATGGGGCTGTCACGAGGATTATGATCAACGGCTGTCGGTCCGCCCCCGTCCGTGTCAACAGGTCCGTCCGGCAGGGTTGTCCTCTTTCTGCCATGCTCTTCGCCGTTGCCCTCGAACCAGCTCTTCACGGACTACGGCGACGCTTAGAAGGACTTACCCTCCGTTCCGTAACCTTTCGATGTGGTGCATACGCCGACGATGTGATGTTCTTAGTACGGTCTGGTGACGAAATACACACGGCGTTTTCCTGGCTCCACCAGTATGGGGCGGTGGCAGGCAGTGTGCTCAACCTTCGGAAATCACGCTACATGGAGGTAGGACGAGGAATGCCTGCAGGTCTGGCCGTACCTCTGACAAAGGTCCCGATGCTCAAGTGTTTAGGGATATCACTCCATCGACAAATACAACGCACGGCGGCCTTTACGTATCGTATGGTCTTACGACGACTCCGTTTAGAGGCTCGTCTCAATAAATTCAGATCATTGAACATTTTGCAACGCGCCCAATACGTTAATGTGTACATGGCTTCTCACCTTAACCATTACGCCCATGTACTGCCGATAACGGACACGATGGCTTCCAGGATACAGGCAGTGTTTGGACACGTGGTGAACGATGGTGCTGTTTTCAAGATCCGTTTTGTTACGCTTACTTTACCCTTCGACAAAGGCGGTGTTGGACTCACTCACGTCAAGCACAGAGCGCTGGCACTGTATCTCCGTTCCATGAGGCGACTCTGGCTTTCACCAACAGCCAGTCTCCCAGGCCTACTGATTGAAGAAGTGGCCCCACGTACGCTGTACCCACCGGTACCAGTTGGACATTTATCGCCCTCGCTGTCACACATTAGAACGTTTTTCGTAGAGCATAGCTATGTGTTGCGGGTTATATCGGAGACACGGAATCCGACAGCGAAGACTTATTATAGTGCTCTCCAGCACTGGACTCCGGATAACGACATTGTACAGCGCCACCCTACGGTCGACTGGCCACGAGTATGGCGAGCTATCCACGCGCCGTTCCTGTCTACTTTCGTGCGGTCGACGTGGTATGTGGTCGTTAACGAGAAACTTCCAACCCGACAACGGCTGCATGCCATTCACCTAATTGACGACCCTGTGTGCCCCCGTTGCACGACGTTAGACACGGACGAACATAGACTGAACTGTGGCCCCGCGCGTGAGTGCTGGAAACTGATCCGCCAGATCCTGGCTTTCCTGCTCCGCCGCCCCTACGTTTCGATTTTACCCCAAGAACTCTTTCATCCCGACGCTGTCTATTTCCCTATGACCCGGATGAATGCGGTTAATTGGGTACGAGGAATGGCGATACACTACATATACCGCGATGGAGACAAAGACGTCCTCGATTTATGGTACTATATGATCGACGAGTTTCTGGTCTTAACGAACAGACAGGATTACCGGAACCTTTTTGCGAACTATTTGGGTTCGTCATTCATGGACCCACCACCCAGCTGGGGTGTGCCGGGTGTGAGAAGACATTAACTTGTAGATGTGATCTTTCCACGATTTCCCTATGATAACAGAAACAGTCTCTGACTGTGTGCAGCGGCCCCGGGCGCTCCAACGATTGGTGGCTGGTGATGTCCAATGCAATGACGACCGCCCGTTCCTGGCCGCCCGCCTAGCAATGTGACCGCGGCGAGCAAGATGGCCCTTTTTAGTTCACTTTATTGGCAACTTTTTGCGCATGGCTGCCTTGTTTTTTTTATGCATTCTCAAAAAAAAAAAAAAAAAAAAGTAGTTAGTAGTTTGTGAAATAAGCATTGTAGGCTGTGATTATGTTTTTGTTGAGCTTAATAATTAGTGTGTGTCGAAACACCATTTTCTTTAAGTATTCATTGACATATTTCTGTACATGTTATTTGCATAAGTGCCTTAGTACAACTTCAGTTTTGTGGCTTTGTCATCGCATTTCCATGAAAGTAACCAAAAAGATGGGAGGTTATTTTATGCACAGACAGATTTTTTCTTTTCTTTTTTTTTGTAATATTTTTATTTTCCATTTGAAGTGTAAAATTTGAGCTTAATTGTTATGTTCTGCACCACAAAAAAAAAAAAAAAAAGGGTAGCGTATAAAAAAAACAAAAAAAATAAAAAAAAGTTGGTAGAGCACTTGCCCGCGAAAGGCAAAGGTCCCGAAATAAAAAAAATAAAAAAAAAAAAAGCGGTTCTAGGCGCTCAGTCCCGAACCATGCGACTGCTATGGTTGCAGGTTCGAATCTTGCCTCGGGCATGGATGTGCGTGATGTCCTTAGGTTAGTTAGGTTTAAGTAGTTCTAAGTTCTAGGGGACTGATGACCAACGATGTTAAGTCCCATAGTGCTCAGAGCCATTTGAACCATTTTAAACTTTGTTTACACGATAAAATCAGTGAAATCTAAAGGCCATAAATGTATCTAATTACCTAGGAATTGCTATTACGAACAACTTAAATTGGAAGGAAAACAGAAAATGTTGTGGTGAAGGCTTACAAAAGGCTGCGTTTTATTAGCGGGACGCGTGGAAAATGTAACAGATCTACTAAAGAGACTGCCTACACTACACTACACTTGTCCTTCCTCTTTTAGAATACGGTTGAGCGGTGTGGGAGCAAAAAAAAAAAAAAAAAAAAAAAAAAAAGAGGTTCAAATGGCTCTGAACACTATGGGTCTTAACATCTGTGGTCATCAGTCCCCTAGAACTTAGAACTACTTAAACCTAACTAACCTAAGGACATCACACACATCCATGCCCGAGGCAGGATTCGAACCTGCGATCGTAGCAGTCGTGCGGTTCCGGGCTGAGCGGCTAGAACCACTTGGCCACCGCGGCCGGCAGTGTGGGATACTTATCAGATAGGACTGACGGAGTACATCGAGAAAGTTCAAAGGAGGGCAGCACGTTGTGTATTATACCGAAATAGGGGAGAGAGTGTCACAGAAATGAAACAGGATTTGGGGTCAACATCATTGTCACAAAAGCTGTTTTCGTTACGGCAAAATTTTCTCACGAAATTCCAATCACCAACTTTCTCCTCTGAATGCGAAAATATTTTGTTGACACCGACCTACATAGGGAGGAACGATCACCACGATAAAATAAAGGAAATCAGAGCTCGTACGGAAATATATAGGTGTTCTTTCTTTCCGCGAGCTATACGAAATTGGAATAATGGAGAACTGTGAAGGTTGTTCGAAGAACCCTCTGCCAGGCACTTAAATGTGATTTGCAGAGTAGATGTAGATGTAGTTATCAACACCAGCTGAAAATAGTAGAACATGAAAAAAATGGTTCAAATGGCTCTGAGCACTATGCGACTTCACTTCTGAGGTCGTCAGTCGCCTAGAACATTGAAATAATTAAACCTAACTAACTTAAGGACATCACGCACATCCATGCCCGAGGCAGGATTCGAACTTGCGACAGTAGCGGTCGCTCGGTTCCAGACTGTAGCGCCTAGAACCGCACGGCCACTCCGGCCGGCAGTACAACATGAGTAGGATTCGTTATGAATAGGAAGGTAAGGCAGAGAGTGTGTTACTGTTAACAGTTCGGTGATAGGTTTGTTCTTGTCAGAATCGATATCAGGTGTATATGCCGGAGTCGCAAGTAAAAGATGAAGAAATAGAAAAATTATATGAGGGTATTGAATGAGTGTTACAGTAAAATGAAAATCAAATAGTCATGGGGGACTGGAATGTAGCTGTAGATAACGAGTAGAATAAAAAGTTAAAGGAGAATATGGGTTTGGGACAAGGGGTGAGAGGAGAGGAAGACCGAGTTCTGTAATAAATTTCGTCTGGTAATTGCGAATACTCTGTTGATGAATCACAAGAGGAGGAGGTACACTTGGAAAAATCCAGGTGGTTCAGGAAGAATTCAGTTACAGTACGTCATGATCAGACAGAGATTCCGAAATCGGATCCTGGATTGTAAGTTATACCAAGGAGCAGATATTGACCCAGATCACAAGGTAGTTGTGATGAAGAGTTTAAGAGATTAGTCAGGAAGAATCAATACGCAAAGAAGTTTCTTATGGAAGTACTAAGGCGTGACGAGATTTGCTTGAAGTTCTCTAAGCTTATAGACAATAATGAGGAATAGGTCAGTAGGCAGTGCGGTTGAAGACGAATGCACATCTGTAAAAAGGGCTATCACCGAATTTGGGAAAAAAAACATATGTACAAAGAAGGTAAGAAGAAATACTTCGATCGGCTGATGAAATAAGGAACTGCAAATGTGTACAGGGAAATTCAGGAATACAGAACCACAAGTCACTGAGGAATGACATAAAAAGTAAGTGCAGAGAAGCGAAGACTAAATGGTTGAACCAAAAATGTGAAGAAATCGAAAAAGAAACGATTGTCGGAAGGACTGCCTCAGCATACAGGAAAGTCAAAATAACCTGCGGTTAAATTTTTAAAAAAAGGATGATAACATTAAGATTGCAGCGGGAATTCCCCTGTTAAATGCAGAAGAGAGAGCGAATAGGTGGAAAGAGTACATTTAAGGCCTCTGTGAGGGAGAAGATTTGTCTGATGCTATAGAAGAAGAAACAAGAGTCGATTTGTAAGAGATAGGGGCTCTAGTATTATAATCAGAATTAAAGAGAGCTTTGGAGGATGTAAGATTAAATAAGGTGGAAGGGATGGATAACATTCCATCAGAATTTCTAAATCATTGGGGGAAGAGACAACAAAACGTCTATTAACGGTGGTGTATAGAATGTATTTGTCTGGCAACATACCATCTAACTTTCGGAAAAATGTCATCCACACAATTCCGAAGACTGCAGGAGCTGAAAAGTGCGGGAATTATCGCACAATCAGCTGAAAAGCTCACGCCTCCTACCTGCTGACAACAATAATATACAGAAGAATGGAGAAGTAACTTGAAGATGTGTTAGATGACTATCAGTCTGGCTTTAGGAAAGCTAAATCACCAGAGTGGCAATTCTGACGTTGCGGTTTAATATGGAAGCAAGACTCAAAAAAAATCAAGACACGTTCATAAGATTTGTCGACCGGGAAAAAGCTTTCATTCATGTAAAATGGTGCAAGATGTTCGAAATTCTCAGAAAAGTTGGGGTAAGCTGTAGAGAGTGACGGGTAATATACAATATGTACAAGATCCAAGAGGGAATAAAAAGAGTGGACGACCAAGAACGAAATGTTCAGATTAAAAAGGGTGTAAGACAGGGATGTAGTCTTTCGACCTATGTTCAATTTGTATGTGGAAGAAGCAATGATGGAAATAAAAGAAAGATTCAGGAGTGGAATCAAAATTCAAAGTGAAAGGATATCAATGATATTATTCACTGATGACATTGCTATTCTGAGTGAAAATGAAGAAGAATTGTGTTATCTGCTGAATGGAATGAACAGTATAATGATTACAGCGTACGGAATGACAGTGACTGGAAGAAAAACGAAAGTAATGAGAAGTAGTAGCAATGAGAACAGCGAGAAACTCTACATTAGGATTAATGGTCGCGAAGTAGATGAAGTTAAGGAATTCTGCTACCTAGGCAGCAAATTAACCAATGACGGAAGGAGCAAGAAGGACATCAAAAGCAGACTAGCAACGGCAAAAAGGGAATTCCTCGCCAAGAGAAGTCTACTAGCACCAACCAAAGGCCTTAATTTGAGCAAGGAATTTCTGAGAATGTACGTATGGAGCTCAGCATTGTACGGTATTGAAACGTAGACTGTGGGAAAAGCGGAACAGAAGAGAATCGAAGCATTCAAAATGTGGTGCTACAGACGAATGTTGAAAATTAGGTGAGATGGTATGGTAAGGACCGAGGAGTTTCTATGCAGAATAATAATGGAAAAGAATATGTGTAAAACACAGACAAGGAGAAGGAACATAATGATAGGACATCTGTTAAAACATCAGGGAATAACTTATACGTTACTAGAGGGAGGTGTAGAGGGAAAAAATTGTAGAGGACGACAGAGACTGGAATACATCCAGAATATAATTGAGGACTTCGGTTGCTGGTGCTACTCTGAGATGAAGAGATTGTCCCTTCTATAACTAATCTCAACAGTCGATCTGATCACAGATATTAACTACCATAATGTTATGGCAAAACGGTTCCTAAACAGGAGTATCCACATTTAAATTCTTCTTGCTAAGGAGCTTACCATTTTCGGAGTAATTTATGTTGTCAATGTCTGAAATAAGAATGTCCTGGTTCGCCAACAATAATAATAAACCAAAGGTTCGCTGGCTGGTCTCGTTCTCCTCCCTAATAGCTGAGGCATGTTAAGCACCTTGGAGGAATCAATGTTGACACTTTCAGCTACCACACATGACTGATCGGTTGTGGCTGTCAAACCTTCTTTTATGCTCTAAAGATCCAAGATAGCGCATCCGGTCACAAAATTTTCCCTGTCATATATTTTAAATTTGGTTATACTTGTAACAGTTGCGCTGTTTTGGTGCAAGGTGCCCGTGGGTGGGAGGGAGACTTCCCCTCACGAGTATCACGCTTATCTATGAGGTAGAACCAACGTATAAACCGGACTTTATAGTACAGTGCTGTACCTGTATGTGTTTTTGGACAATATAGTACAGCGCATTATCCAAACTCTACTGGGCTGTGCCTTTCAGCGGTTTCGGACGGGGTGTTATAGTGCAGTATTCGCACAATGGAGTATAGCGCTGTACTCGAACAGTGTTTCGGGCGGGGTGGTACAAAGCAGAAGCTGGACGGAATAGTGCAGCGTTGTAACCGAGAGTGGTAGAAATATTGTGCTGCGCGGGGTAGGGTGGTACTCGGGACGGGGAGCCTCCCTCCCTCCAACGGACACCTTGCACACAAAATAGTGCAATTTGGGTAGGGGTTCTTAGGAAGAATTTAAATGTGCCTACTCTTATTACAGAACCGTTTTATGGTAACATTATGGTAGTTAACATCTGTGGTCAGTTAGAAAAGGGACGATCTGTAATGTTAAAAAAGGATAAGTGTGGCTCATTCAACTATTCTGAACATAGTAAATTCTCCAAGTTCGTCATTTCAAGACATGGTTTTAAGGCGAAGATACCATTCCACCTACACGTGGGCGACAGTGTCACGGGAAGAGGGATATGGGATAAAATCGGCAAGCAATCACTGGAAACAATTTAGAAGAAAATACCATAGAAAGTGGAATTAACGGACGTTAAAATGGATATTCTAATGGGAGAGCTGCCAAGTGTAGCCGACTATCCCCTTTTGTATTTTGACATAACGCTAGAATTCGTAGGGATTTTTAATAAAGTCGAGATGTGCAACTACCTAATATTAAACCACGACTTGTGCATGGAAGGAAACCGTCAGGGAAGGAGCAATTTGATTGCGGATTTTTGTGTCTCTCATTGTCATTGTAAGTTTGTACCATGGGAAGCAAGGAGAGGATGTCATTTTGGTAGCCAGGAACCTCTTCCTACAACACAACAGTACGTGTATATTAACATGGTTCTTTATTAACATAAACAGGAAGCTACTTAACTGGAGATACTCCAGGTGTTGTGGTACAAGCTCTCCGTAATAGTCTACGTTAGCATCACTGCTGGTGAAGCACAAGTCCGCTATGTACACTACTCTGGTCGCTAGGTACTGGCTGACTCTGAGCTAGAGTCCGGAGCTATCTGCAACTGCGACTCCCACTGAGCTGCGACTGATTACTCGACTCGTTGACTCACTGAATGACTGACTGGAACTGACTGGGCCCACCCAACTGAGGCGGCAATCTAAATACTGGCGGTCGAGAGGGCGTTGGCGGCGCGTTGTCTGCGAGTCTGTTCTTGGCCTCTCTCCTGTTAGGCTCGCTTGCTCCGGTGCCTACTATCGATCTTTTCACAGCCTCTTTGCCGATAGGAGTGCTGGCGACAGCTTACGGCTACACGTTCCTCCTCCCGAAATGCCGCACTGTTGTCATGTAGTGAGCCTGCAAACGACAGTGGTGAGAGAGGTAGGACAAAGGACCTAGAGATCAGCCGAAAGCCATAGCTGTGGAGGATGACGTACGCCCGACCATACCCCGACATCTGGCTTCTGAGGTAACAGGTACATCCTCCAGGAAACTGATGCCGGGGCACACGTCCAGGCCTGAGGGCGTGTCCTAGGGCGGAGACGGCGACTGCGAGTCAAGGTCCATCGGGTGAGCGAGCCAGGATGGTGGGGGGAGGGCGCATCGTCCATCCGCTCCTTCTGGGGTGCTCTGATGGCACCAGCGGGCGGATGCGTTGGGTGCAAGGTCCCGTGACGCCATGACTCTTGGGAAATAAAAGTAGCAGAATCACGGGGCAACTGACACGCACGACTTTGGTTTTGGTGGCGGCGCTGCAAACCATCGGGATCTGCAGTCAAGTATATAAAAGGGCCAATGCGTTCCTGGATCACGTCTCTTTCGCAGCTCCCACAGTTGGCATAAACCCTGAAAAGAACAAGATAACGCGGCGCAAAGCGATAGGTGCAAAACATTGGCGGCGTCGGGTGCTGCGGTGGATGTAGCAGGTGTAGCAGCGTCCGATGGCGGCGGCCATGCAGAAGTTCCATCGGTAAGGACTGCCTCGTGGGTGGGAGTGATAGGAGGCGAGAAAGATAGAGCCTATTCCCGTGTGTGGGCGGAGCGAAGCTTGGCCATCTGTTTGCAGCTTGGCCAACTTACGAAGCATTGGACTGCAGGTGAAACGGAGCACTTGTTAGACGACGAATGTCATTTCGTTCATAAAACTGTTCAAAATCAAGTGAAGTGAGCAGTGGTCCGTTGTCCTACACAAGTACTTCTGGCAAACCTTCTATTGCAAAATCTCGAGGACAACGCTTGAATGGTGCTACGTGATGTGGTAGATAGGCACCGCCAATGGGAGCTTGCTAAAAGAGTGCCACTATGAGTCAACGTGTACTCCAAAATGCAAAGTCGTCGTGCACTCGTTGCCATGGCGATTGAGCAGTAGGCCAAGCTGTGACGGATTGGATTGCTTTTCTGTGCATGCGCGGCACCATGACGTGATCTGCTCAATGTGGACGTCCATGCCCTGCCAAGTACAGGTCCGACGCGCTGACTGTTCAGTGTAAACAGTTCCAACATGACCTTGGTGAAGCAATTGCAACACATCCTTTTGCAACACTTTGGGAAGAAGCACACTCGATTGTCCACTGTCACTATGCGTTAAAATACACCCTGTTGAACTGAAAGGCTATGCCAACGTGCAAAATATCGGCACACAACTGAGTGCTGGATACTGTTCAATGAACGAGGCCAAGATGAGAGAAAGTAATGCAACAAAATCTTGTTGATTTAAATTATAGGATAAAAATTAGAGTGGATGCTGTTAAAACCAAACCAAGCAAAAATGAAGAAGAGTTGTTTTCTTTGTATGAATGTATATATAGAAGCTCATAAAGGTTTTGTACATGAATATTTGTTTTGAAGTCCTCTCTGCTCAGCCAAAAAATACGAAGAAAAGGACTGCTGTTTATGATGATCTTTTTGTGTGGGATGTGGGTAGCTGGATGATCTTGAAAAGCAGTTGAAAGTAGGCAGTTGAAGGCAAGGCAATCCTCATTTTTTACCTACACGAAATTGTTTAAATAAATACTATACTGATCCTCCCAGCCTGCAACATAAACAGAGCAGCCGGCCGGAGTGGCCGAGTGGTTCTAGGCGCTACAATCTGGAACTGTGTGGCCGCTACGGTCGCAGGTTCGAATCCTGCCTCGGGCATGGATGTGTGTGATGCCTTTAGGTTAGTTAGGTTTCAGTAGTTCTAAGTTGTAGGGGACTGATGACCTCAGAAGTTAAGTCGCATAGTGCACAGAGCCGTTGGAACCCTTTTGAACCATCACACCTCGACAGCCGATAATGATCAATTCATTAAAAAAATCGTTTCGTCTTTATCTATTTGTCTACTTCCGTGCAAAGTTTGAACCGGTTGGTACCAGACTGAAGTGCAGATGTTCCGCGTGTTGTAGCCGCGCGGTCTGGGGCGCTTTGTCACGGCCCGCGCGGTTTCCCCCTTCGGAAGTTCGAGTCCTCCCTCTGGTGTGGGTGTGTGTCGTCCTTAGCGCAAATTAGTTTAAGTTAGATTAAGTAGTGCGTAAGGCTAGGGACCTATGACCTCAGGAGTTTAGTCCCATAAGAGCTTACCACAAATTTACAAAAATTGCAGATGTGACGCGCTTCAGTAACCTCCCGAAAACGTGTTTTTGCATGTAAAATCCAAACGACAGATTTTTTTCAAACGATTAAAAGCTGTATAATACCAAGGTCCGACGCACGCGTGACCAACTTTGAACCATCACTATTGCTCCAGTCTGGAGTTGAAATTAATTGTGTGGCGAGGGCCTCTCGGCGGGTAGACCTGATTACCTGGTGCACGTCTTTTGAGGTGGCGCCACTTCGGCGACTTGTGCGTCAATTAGGATGAAATGATGATGATGAGGACGACACAAACACCCAATCCCTGAGCGGAGAACATCTCCACCCTAGCCGGGAATCGCACCCGGGCTCCCCCGGCATGACAAGACGGCGCGCTGTCCACTCAGCTATGGTGACGTACAGTCTGGAGTTAATTAAGGCTGAGCGTTAATTTCAGAACAATTACAATCTTGTACAAAACCAGTTACCGGATTTGCACAAGTTGCCCTGGCGCCAGCTACGGTTCGTCGTTAAAACATTGCGTAATATTCTGTAACATAATTGCAGTAAGGTAGATGCTCCAATCGAATGGTTATACAAATTGCCACAGGTCCAAGACAAAGCAAAGAATTTCACCCGACGTCCCTGGCTCACATAGGAACCGAGCACCAAGACCCTCTCCCCCCCCCCCCCCCCCCACTCCACCCCCTCCCCCTCTCGCGCTCACCAAAACCACGGCTCTCCGCGGGGCCTTTTCATAAATATTTGTTAAGAGTCACCTAACCATAGGGAAGCTGCAGGAAATAAGGGGCCTCAAAATGTTAGTCAGATGAGGAGCAAAAAATTTTTATTTAATCTAATCGCGTGAACAATTGATAATGAATGTTACAGAGCAGTTTTCCGAAAATTTTAGCAAACTAATACAATACAACTCTATAGTATCGTGGGACTAGCGTTAAACTGGACGACTGGAGGAAGCAAAAATGAGTAAGACTGCCACATGTGGACAGACCACAGAAGAAAGACAAATTAGACAAACTTTTAACATAGATCATTGAGCATTCAGATGCATAGTCATATGAGTCTGACAAGCTGCTCAGAAAAATGATTGCACTACTCCCGAAAACAAAACAAAGAAAACACATACTTCAAATATAGCGAAACGTGGGCCAGTCAACTCCAGACGAGAGCGATTAATCGAAACTCTCAAATCTACGCTCTCCCCAGAACTTCTGCAATTGCCAAGCTTCACTTCAAGTGGAAAGAGAACGCTTCCTTTTTACGTAAAAGCAGAGAAACAGCAAAAGCTTCACACTCAAACCTTGTAAAAGGTTTCATTCCTGTTCATGGGGTAGCTACTTGTGAGGTGCCATGCATCTCCCTCAATTCAAGAATGTTGTCATTCTGATTAATATTTATATTTTAGGTCATGATCTCGGTGCTCCCCAGGACTACATTTGGTATGTGAGGTTTACGACTTTCTTACTTGAGGAAAGGTTGGTGGGTGGGTTGGTTTGGGGAAGGAGACCAGACAGCGTGGTCATCGGTCTCATCGGATTAGGGAAGGATGGGGAAGGAAGTCGGCCGTGCCCTTTCAGAGGAACCATCACGGCATTTGCCTGGAGTGATTTAGGGAAATCACGGAAAACCTATATCAGGAAGGCCGGACGCGGGATTGAACCGTCGTGATCCCGAATGCGAGTCCAGTGTCTAAACACTGCCCCACCCTGCTCGGTACTTGAGGAAACTGTGGGCAGAATGTTCTTATATCTGCATGTGTAACCAGCGGAGAACATGTACTGGGGGGGCTGTAGTGGAAGCGACGGAGAATAGGGAGAGATGGATTGGTGGCCATAAATCCTGATTGCTGTGTGAGTGATTGTAGGAAGCAGCTCTCACTGGATCGCACTTGCGGAGGGACCACTGGGAGTAGCACTCCCGTCCTTCCGGTTTGGGGCCAGACAGGAGGGCCCCTGGCTGCAAGACATTTTACCTGGGCCAGGCGACAGTCCATCACGAAGGCTGCCAGTTGACAGGAAGTGGGTGGAGGTAGCCATTTCAGAGAGATTGCTACAAACGTAGAGTTTGTGCAAATGTTGGAAAAGACAAATCTCCATGCATTCTCATGTTAGTATCTGGGACGATACAGAGTGGCTGGTGCATGTGTTAGTAGACGCAAGACTGTAACCCCCACTAACGTCTGAGGTCGACAGCTTCTTTAAGCGAGCGGCAAAAACATATATTTCGTGGGTACGACTGTCTGGGAAGCTTAACAGCCTTCTTTCAGAAATTCGAAGTGGTCAGCCTGGAAAGATCAGATCTCTCTGTAATTGAGAAACTATGGTCTCATCTAGGTAGATGTCTTTTGCCTAAAATATGGCCATACTTAACGTGAGAACGACCCCTCCCTAGTCTAAAATCTCCTTTTTTTCAGACAAGAGAAATTTGGAATCGCTGGTTGGCTCCTTTCAGGATACGCAGAATGGAGGCATCCTCTTCTAGCGTGGGAACTCCAGTGCTTTATCTGGATTGGCTTACAGGTCAATACACAGTTAAGAGAGGAGAGTCAATGATTAGAGGATAGTTCGATTGATTTGTCCAATTTGGGGGCGGTTTCGTTTTTACTGATCCTGCTCCCGTAACGAGGCTTGATGGTGATTCTTTCCTTCTTCATCTTCTGGTCCTCTCCTGGTGGAGAAATTCAGGTCTTTCCCTGGTGGGTGAGACTTGTGGCCTGTATCTTGTAGTAGACTAAGAGCCAGTGGCAATTTCCATCTGGAAATGCATATCATCTCGGACCTATCGTGTGTCACAAGGGTGAATGATTCGTCATCAGGCGGCAAGCGCCGTCGTGTCTGTGAGTCAAACTGGATGGCCAGACCAGCGAACGGGTGCGTTTCACACTGAAATCTGCCGGGATTCCAGGGCTCTGATAGGGAAGTTCCCGCGTTCTAATAATCAGAGCTCCAATCCACGTAGTTTGCAAGTTTACGTGGACGCGTCAGAACGTTACAGCTGCCACCGCACTCCGCCCCTCTCCCATAGCGCGCCTTGTTCTGCTGCCGCCTGAATCAAGGTGGAAGGGTAAAATACTGCTACACCCGTGTGAGACTGTTAAATGATATTCACAGCTCCCTGTTCTCAGGTGAACCATAGTTTGTGGTATACATGGCAGGTGATTCCATTTGGGTCTCATGTGGATACACGTAAACAAAGTAAGATTGCGTAGTAAAAGGGATTAATTCAGGGGAGAATCTGTAGAACTTCCACTTCAATATATGCTTTGCCAATCAAACACCATTTCTATTCTGATTTGTGTTTGACATTTTTTGTGTAAGATTTATCAGGTCTTTGTAGTTATAAAATTATTAATAAAGGGTTAATAAAAGTTGTCGTTATTTCGTAAACTACTTAATTACACCACTGTTCTCCTTCATACTCCCTCAACTATTCACTGTTTCTAGTTTATTGCGGTGACACATGGGTACACCAGCAATTTTAGGTTCAATATGGTTAAATTAATTAATTTAATTATTAATTTGATTTCTAAAAGTGACCACAGGCATAGACAACAAAACTGCCATGAGTAAATTCACTAACTTTCATGTAAAATAATTAAGGGTGTAGCTCACGATTTGAAGGTTACTGAGAAGATAACAGTGTTTTTTTGTGTAAAGATAATAACGTTTAATATCACTCAGATATACATTTATGATTAAAGCAAGCGATGGTTTGTATGCTGGCTTCGTGCAGTCTGTCTCCACTGGTCAGCAGTGTCTGCACTGCATCTGGTGGCAGGAGTGTTACTTTGGTGTGAACACACCACTGTTTTGGAGTGAAGCAACGAAATTTCTCAGGCCTGGAAAGCGCTGGCAGGCGGCTCCTCTTCGATGTCCGGACAGAAAGGCAGATCTCACCCTCAGGTACACTCAGGAGAACGCTGTGGCGACCGGCGACGCCATGATTGTGACAAGCGGATTAATGTTAGGAACTGAACTAAATAAGCATTTCGGGAAACAGCACCAGTTTCCTCAATAAATAACTGTTACCCAGAACACACAGGAGTGGGACAAAGCGGGCATCAGGACAATTTGTTACCTACATCAGTGGAAAGTATACACTGAGGGGCAAACCTATTGTTTTCTTTTGATTGACTGGTCCTTACCCTATTTTTCCTGCACTCTTGCACTTCTCCCTAATCCACATCATATAGTCAGGGAACTTCCAACCTACCCCTACCCTAGAGGTACACTTTCAGGCCTAAGTTATTCGAATAGACCCCTCCCACCCGATCAGTCTGATTGACTACACAATTAAATTGATCAGTTATTGAATCCCTCTTCGTCTTGTAAACCCCCAGCCTTATCCTACCCTCTCCTCCCACCATCACCTGGAAAACTGGCGGCTCTGTGCCGGAGAGGAAGGCTCTCACCACAGGAAATTCAATTACCCCTGCAATTTTATTTATAACAAATTCATTTTGCGAGGGTTGGATCTCTCTTTTGTTGATAGGAAAAAATCCCGTCTTTGTCTCTCTTAAAAGGTCACTCCTTCTTTGTCTGTGTGACCAGAGTCTCCAAAAACGATGATGGGGGTTTCCATCTCTCCTCAGAATACTTTAATCCTGTTGCCTAATGCTGGAGGCAAAAGGAAATAATACATTTGTACTACCCTGTCAAATTAATTGTTTAACAATTTACGGGAGTCAGATCGCTTAAAACACTCACTTCCCGCTTACCATGATCCTTGTTCATAAAACATGTTTTCAACGTTTGAAAAATATGCAAGTGATAAAATTTCCGTCACAAATAGATCGTAGCCCTCTTACGCCACAACGTTTCCACTAAACGTATCTGGTGAAAAAGAAAAGAATCCTGATGATCACACAAACTCGCGATCACGAAGCGCGCCGTCCGCCGACAGCAGAATAACCTCGACCGACAGACTGGAAGAGATGGAACCGCACTTGTGCCGGCAATGCTCGCCCATACCGAGCGCAGGCGTGTACGCAATACAAGTATCTGAAGCAATAAATTAGTCAGTATGGAATCTCACATCGCGATTGGGTTTTTTAAAAGTGCTATAGACTTTGGTTCTCTTCGCTATATTCGGAAGGAGGGAGGAAGTTTCCACAGAGACAACAGCAAATATCAGTGAAAGATAGGGCCCATTGCGATGTATTGAGAAGCACACTTAAACCACAGTCCCGTCCGTAATAATAAGCTGTCACGGCTAGATCTCGAATACAGTTGAAAATACTTGCAGACCCCATGTACTCAGGTCCCGAGGTCCGCAGGCAGCACGGCCGTCCGCCTCATACGCCGCCAGCGCTGACGTCAAGAGGTCAGTGAAAAGCAACGCCGCAGCCGCAGTCGTGGACGAGCGTGTATGCCAGAGAGCACCATGGATGGCACCCAGGGATGACAGGAATGCTAGGAATTCGGATATTGTCAATACGTCCAGTGCAAAAGTCCTTCATTTTGAATCTTCTCTCATGTAATGCTGTCGTGCTCACACAGCATACTGATCACTTCGCCAGCTCTCGCTGCTGCGCTCAAGATCAGACAGGTAGGCGCATTCTTTGCACACGTTAAGGGCTGAGCTAATCCGTTACTACCGGTTGCCGACACTTAGTGACAACGCCCTTGCAGACAGCCGCGATGCACTTCGAATCTAACAGCTGCAGCTTGGACGCATACACTAGCTCTACACAATTCCACCCCGACGTAGACCCACCAGTTACAAAAAAATCTACTTTACCCAATCCCTGCCAGTGACTTTGTTGCCCATATATCTATAATTTCTCACACGAAACGTAGATTCCTCTCGTTTATAGGAATTATTTTCGAAGACAGAAGAAATCGGACAATACACGCGTTTTCACGTCCTTAAAGTGTAGTTACTTGTTGTGAAAATCCTGTACAGGACTATGACTAGGCTACATTCCCTCTAAGTATTCCTTCGTCAGGTAATACAGATTTTCTTTTCTGTCACGTCATGCATTAGAGGACTAGAATCTTAAGTTCATTTTTGGCTCATTACGGAGTGCTCATATGTACCACTGCCACAGGATGCCTTCTAAATTGCGAGCTGTCTTTCTTAAGGTAACCAAATGTCTCGCTACATACGAAGCAACAGCACAGAAAAGTTGTAAATATAAGTTTTATGCTACATATCACTTCATAGATTCATTAACACATCTGATTTTATTACGATGGTTGTCCCTCCCTGTATAGGTGGACGATTGAGATATCGTTAAAAGATATCACCGCAACGAAAAAAACGCGAAGTGAAGAATCATACCATTCTGCCCTATCCATCGCACGCACCCTCCAGGCGGCATGACACTGATATCAAATTGATAGGCTAGTTAATTAAATTGATCATGAGAATCACTTTGCATGGAGAGTAATTAGTCAGATTACACTCACCAGGTAGGTCAAATGGAAATCCCTGAAGGGAAGACAATGTTCTGCTCGAGCAACAGTACTGAGAACCGACATTTGAAGCTGACCACAGAAAGATTCTACCACGGGCAACGTATGTTATGCGTAAGGATCGCGCTATTAAAAACACGATCACAACGACTATGTCGCCAACACCCTGCATAAAAAGCTCTTTGGTTGTACAGGCACACACAAGAGCCGCTGATACTGTGACTCTGTTAGAAATGCAGTCTGCGATTTGGAATTCAGTCTCTCCATTCAACCACATACTTGCGGTGGATCCTATGGATACGTCTTTTAACGAATAGAGCCACAGGTGAACAATATTCGTGCCCCTCTCACATCTCGAAACTAGTCACCTTTTTCGATCTTATCTGCTACAGCAAAACTGCAACTTTTTTTTTTTTTTTTTTTTTTTTTTTTTTTTGACACTCCCTGTGCATCCTGTAACTGTTCCTCAGTTTCTGTAGCTTTTTCCATGTGATCGTTCCAATTTAAGTCGGTGCTGAACGCAAGTCGAGGACCTCAATATCCGCAACCTTCTGCCGCCATTGTCGAAACAGGCTGAGCTGAATTAATCTACATCTACATGGGTACTCTGCAAATCACATTTAAGTGCCTGGCAGCAAGTTCATCGAACCACCTTCACAATTCTCTATTATTCCTCTCTCGCATAACGTGCAGAAAGAACGAACACCTATATCTTTCCGTAAGAGCTCTGAGTTCCCTCATTTTATCGTGGTGATCGTTTCTCCCTATGTAGGTCGGTGTCAACAAAATATTTTCGCATTCGGAGGAGAAAGTTGGTGTTTGGAATTTCGTGAGAAGATTCCGTCGCAACGATAAACGCCTTTCTTTTAATGATTTCCAGCGAAAATCCTGCATCATTTCAGTGACACTCTCTCCCATATTTCGCGATAATACAAAACGTGCTGCCCTTCCTTGAACTTTATCGATGTATTCCGGCAATCCTATCTGGCAAGGATCCCACATCGTGCAGCAGCATTCTAAAAGATGACGGACAAGCGTATTGTAGGCAGTCTCGTTAGTAGATATGTTACATTTTCTAAGTGTCCTGCCAATAAAACACAGTCTTTGGTTAGCCTTCCTCACAGCATTTTCTTTCTGTTCCTTCCCATTTACGTTGTTCATAATAGTAATTCCTAGGTATTTAGTTGAATTTATGACCTTTATATTTGACTGATTTATCACGTATCTGAAGTTTAATGTATTCCTTTTAGCACTCGATGTGTAAGGTCAGCACCAAAACGCAGCTTTCTCCTGCAACACGAGGTAGTATAAAAGACAGTAAGAACAGTTACAGTGGTGTTTCTCAACAGGAAAATTAGGAAGACTCAATCTCGTACGTGACATGGAAGAACGACGATGATTTTGTTACTGCATTGCGAAGCGGTTCCAAAGTACATATAGGTAGTACAATCCGAAAGAGATCTGCATCCCTCAGGGTGCATTCACATCTGTCACTTAAGCATTGTATCATCGTTATTTTGTGCCATCCAAAAGAGAAAAACTACAAAGTATAAAAACTCCTCTGACTTCATATGACAGAGAACTCGATAAGATTTTTACAGTGTCTCTTTCCTCCGATATACCGAAAACAAATAGCGTCTGCGTCCCGGCATGGAGTATATGTGGCGATCCTATTAAATATACAGACACTGATCCATTGGAGCAGGTGGCCAGTGATCGAGGTCGCTTGCACAGACCAGATAGAGTTTCATCGCCTGCGTTATAGGAGCATCATATCCCACAAAAGCAAACGAGGTTCCCTGTTTTTGATACATGTTTTATTCTGTTATAAGACGCTTTGTACGCCGGCATACATTTTGCTTTTCCCGCTACGACTTCAATGTTTCTAAACTGACATTAACAAGTTTCAATCCATTGGCTCTCACTGAAAACTGGACATCACATGGTGTAAATCATGTTGTTGCTACTGGACCCACAACACACACACACACACACACACACACACACACACACACACACACACACACACACTGAAATAAAAGACAGTCACAACATAAGGAAACTGGAAGAGTTTTGCAGGACTGTGGAGCGTTTCCAAACTTCTGTCTGAAGGTGATTGATGACCTCTAGATTAAACTCATCCCTTACAGTGACAGGATAGCTGATGACTCGCTCTTTCGTTCCGATTGATTTCTCATATTGCGGTCATGTACGCGATCACTGTTTCGGTGCGAGCCATCCCTGTAAGGTGTTGCCCCTCCACCAAGACTCTTTCTCCATTTCAACCATGCGATGTCAGTCAATCATTATGTGGTAACCAACAGTGTACCAGTCAATGGCTGTGATCGGAACGACACCACCTATGTACTGCAATAAGCATCAAGGTCGATAGAGCGATCAGTTTTAACAGTTTTACCAGTTTTTTTACAACGCCAATCAGTGACACGGCAGCATGCTTCCCTATTTCTGTGTTATCGCTAAACCACCCCTCCTCTGCTTTTCGAATATCATTCCAAAAGTAGATAGACGACTGTGCAGTACGTCCATTCGTTGTTAATTCTCGAACATATACACCAAAGTATACCAGACAGCGAGCCACATATTTCTAGCACTTCGATCGTAGTGCGTAATTTCCGATTACGATTGCCCATCTTTCCATATGCGAATGGGAGTCAAAGAACATTCTCGCATTCTTAGGATAGTTAGAGGCTGAAACATCTCATTGTATTGCCTTTCACCAACTCTCCCTGCAACGCTGTCAGCGATTTAATCTGCAGCTGACCAGAACCACATCGCTACATTCCACATTTCGTGAAGGAACAGAGCGAACTGAGATTTGAACCCAACGTCCGATTTACGCGTGTACTCTGCTTTAACCACCATTTCCCTAACTCTGTGACGTTGGAAAAATGCCAGTCAGGTGCAGCTGGTAAGGTTGAGCGCGTTACAGCAG
The DNA here is from genome assembly GCF_023897955.1 of Schistocerca gregaria. NCBI lineage: Eukaryota > Metazoa > Arthropoda > Insecta > Orthoptera > Acrididae > Schistocerca > Schistocerca gregaria. The sequence continues at coordinate 794,866,459 of NC_064921.1, read as the reverse complement.
GTGACGAGTGTCGAGGAGGCCATGGCTTACCACCGGCCGGGCTGCAGAGAAAAACTCAAGTCTCGGTCCCCTTACGCTTCCCTCCACCACCGATCTAAATACTCCCTTAATGCCTCTGAATGTCTCCGGCATGTTTAGCACTTACTTTAGTCAAGTTGCGCCACAAATTTCATTTCTCCCAGATTCGAGTCAGCATCATTTCATTAGTCATCCGTTCTACCTTTCAATGAACATAATTATTTCTGTAGCACTATATTTCGAAAGCTCCTGTACGCTTCTTGTCTGTAGTGTGTGTAGAAAATGACTCTGTAATGTAACGAAATTGACCCATACATGCTGTGCTATCTAGTTTTATCATTAACTGAGCCATATGTGAAGAAAACGGTCCTCAGAGATCTACTTTGCGTAATTTCACCGTGGATTTCGATTACCTAAACTCAAAAGAACCCATTCCAGTTCCAACTTAACGAACGTAACCACGTCAAAGTTTGACAACAAACATCAAAAGAACATAAAACAGGAAAAATCCTGTACACAAATTCGTAAATAATTTAAGAAATGGCTATAATTTTCTTTAGTTATAATTGTAAGAGCCAAATAATCTCGCACTTGAACATGAGTATGTCGTAATTAACTCAGTTTACGTAGTTTTACAAGTGTCAGAGTCAGAAATCCCACGTACAGAGTGCCTTGCACCAATAGTGGACGAGTCGCCTAACGGCGATTGGACGGCGTTCAGAATTCAATGGCGGACGCCACTACCTACGCACAAAGCCACATACCACAACAAAATACACAAATGCGCCTTTAAAACTCTGCACGAATTCAAAACACCACATCCCTCCAAAGGACACAATAACAGCTACAATAAAATAAAGGAGAAAGACGCAGCTACCAAATGGCAATGACTACTGTTAATGACAGGACCAATAACGGCAACACAGTTTGCAAACACACTTCACTGGAATTACAGCACATTTCTTTATAAGGAAAGCAATTACTAACCAAAGATGGTTACAAAAGAAATACAAATCGTAATTGAAACCGTGAGAAATACTTTGAGGCTTTACAGAGGCAGAGCGCTTTGCACTGCAGCTTATCTTAGTAGTCGATACGTCGCGACGCCAGCGGTAGCTCGTTGGTACTGGTGACGTAATTAATGTAGCTACACCAGTCATTGAACAGCCATGGAAATGTCCTCATCCTTAATAAATGATCCTCCTGGCTTTAACATTATCCTCCATACAATTTCTTTGGTGACAGGCTGGATAGACGTAGTTGTTCCTGTGTACATCCAAGTTCGTACGTGTTCGTCAATGACGTCTTTTGCAATCACGTCTCCGTTATAAACGTCCACACGTAGTTTCAAAACAATATAAAATTTTCTCTGACTCGCCCATCGCGAAATCACAGTTCGACCACGTTTTTGCACGGAAGCCACAATCGCGAATTCACGGTTCTGCGAAAAACAGTAACACACGCAACAAACAATTTGAAATCTACACGGCGACAGTTAATGATGTAGCACGCGTGGCAGCAAATTAAGTTACACACGAGATAGTAAGTTCCAAGTACATTACTTCGAACAATTTAGTTACGTGCAAAACAGTTCGGTTCTAGGGACCACAATCACAGCCCATTTACGTAAGCATTGTCACTGATGTTTTTAGTACTCAATGGATCTCACAGTGTTCACGGTCTAACATTTCGTTTCATAACGAAACGGTCGCAGGTTCGAATCCTGTCTCGGGCATATATGTGTGTGATGTCCTTAGGTTAGTTAGATTTAAGTAGTTCTAAGTCTAGGGGATGATGACCTCAGATGTTAAGTCCCATAGTTCTTACAGCCATTTGAACCATTTTTCACTTCCGTACAACGTTACTTTCCAGACAAATACTTTCAGAACAGACTTCCTAACGGTAAAATTTATGTTTGTTAACAGATATTTGTCCTTTAGAAAGCCTTTTCTTGCTATTACTAGTCAACATTCTCTCTATTTCAACCATCCTCCGTCATTTTGCTGCCCATGCAGAGAAACTTATCTACTACTGTTAGCAATCTAATTCCCTCAGAATTCTCATATTTGATTCGACTACATTCCATTAGACTTGTTTTACTTTTGTCGATATTTCTAATAACACTTATTTTCAAACTACTGTCTGTTCCGTTCAGCTGGTCTTCCAAGTACCTTGTTGTCTCTGACTGAATTACAGTGTCATCGGAAACCCTGAACTTTTTAGATTTGTCTCTCATTACCTTAATTCTGTTTCAAAATTAATCTTTTGCCCCATTAAGATTTCCTCTGTTTCAGACTGAATAAGCTACAGTTCTGTCTCACTTTTTTCTCAACTGCTGTCTTTTGATTCTTATAACTGCAGTCTGGTTTCTGTACTAGTTCTAGAGAATTATTGCCTTCAGAATTTCGAAGACTTTATTCCTGACAACAATGTCAGAAGCTGTCCCTACATTTAAAAATGCTATAAATGAAGGTTCGCCTGTTTTCAATAAAGTACTTTAGTGACGGGACTAATAGTACTAGTGGCGTTTCATATCTATAATATTATACTTCTTTTTCTTTTTTAAAAATAAGCAGTGGCTGAATTAGAACCAGGGATCCAGGGGGTTTTGAGTAAAAGTGAAAGACTCTATCACCAAGACCACGGGTTCACGAAGTGAGTAGCAATGGAAAAAGGAATTTGGAAGTTCTTGTTAGTCTGGTCACGTGCTTAGTTAATCCTAAAGAGCGGTTACTGTTCAATATAGCAGTGCCGGAATGAGCTGTATCTGACAACTCGGTCAGTAAAGAGATCAAAGATTTGTTTGTTGAAACTGTATGCATGTGAGAAGCCAACCTCTGAACTCCACGGCTCCTGAAGATGGCTTCGGAAGAAGAAATTGAAATTTTATGTTACATAATGTACATTAGAATGGAGCAAATAGAAAGAAATAAAAGTAGTCCAGAATTTAAATACTGACCGTGAAACCATTATAGGAATGAACACTCGTAGTGGAGAAGAGGAAGTCACACTACGCGTAATCATCAGTGTGTAACTCCATTTTGAGTAGATCCACCAGCCTGTCGATTCTGGGACTGTTTAAACACAGCTTCAGTCCAATAACTGATATCACGAAAATGTTTAAGCAATATGAATTCGTTAAACTCTCCTCCGAAGCACAAAATCGCACATACGCTATCATATTGACCTCAAACAAGACAGTGCAGAACCAATCTCCGCTTCTTAAAGACTGTTCCTGAACGGTTACTGTTGGTGTAGAATTCTGCCACAGCAATTCCATACAGCGTCTCTTAGCCGGTAGATTACTGAGACACGTGTGTCAAGGCCAGAGTCGCTGCATAATGAGAGATTCATTGTAAAACAGCCACTAGGCGGTGGTTACACCGTCCTCCAGCGTAAGATTTCTCCCTGGATATGTGGCCAGGAACGTATGCATGGTTACACTTGTGAAGTTCGGAAAAGTATGAGGTAAGTATTGACAGACAATGGTTGAGACACTGACGTGTGTCTAGATGGTACACAGGTAGTAAGACCAATGACCCCGGAGGGTAAATGTCCTTGCTCGACTCGGCACACAGTTTGACTCTTTCAGGGAATTTCGTTCTGCTATAATATAGACTCAGCTTAGGTATTAGCTGGGAACCAGAAGAGGAGCGTCAACTCGCTGCTAGAATAATACAGTAGCTGTAGCGTCTTTAAGTGGCAACGACAGAGAACATACCGGGTGGTTATCACTGAAGCGCAACTACTCAGAGAAGTCCATTGTGGCCTGTAACTATCGTATGGCAGCGCAACCTGGTTGGTATTCTATTGAATTAATGTGTAACGGTGTAACGGATGTTGGCTGAAAAAAAAAATTGGCCTCCAGCTGCAAATCTGGAACTTGACATCATCTCGTTGACGTCTCCGGTGCCCGTATTGAACAAATTATCTAAGCGTCAGTTAATAATAAAATCACAATTACGCCTTTCTCACTTGTTTGATCTCTTCTGCCCAAGTCCCGTTCCTAGTCCATTAGATATGGAAACATTTCTGTTCGTCTTTCTTGCAATCGCAGTGCCAGACTTGCACCTGGTGGTCAAAATTGGAACTATTTCTTTACCAGCGTAAATCATTTCTATATTAATGCGTAAGAAAGTCTACGATGTTTGGCTGCAAGACAATAATTACAGCCCACAGTGGGCCCCTGTGAATAGCTGCACATCAATTACAACCATCCGGTATTTCTAAATATTCAGGACCTTAAAAACATTACTTGATAAAAACAACCAGCTGTATTTTGAGAACGTAAAAATATTGTTCACCATCGCTTCCTTATCATCCGTCAAATACTAAAAAACAGGTACTGAAAAAATTCCGTTTATCTGAGCAGGTATCGAATTACAAGTCACAAGAGCCATTCATTAGATAGTGCCGTGAGTCGGGCAACTGCCGACTAAGCGGTCCTTAAATATCCCCGGGCGGAAATATTTATGCCGCGGCCGTCACAGTAAATCAGCATTAACGGTAGCCGGGGCGCCCATAAATCAGCTCGTCACAGCGACAGATTGGCGCACCCGCCTCCACGTCACATCATCGCCGGTGACCGCCGGCTGACGCGGCGATCGACGCGAGCGACGTGCCCGATATACGCTACCGGGCCAAAAGCGATTGCGTAATTTATGACGGCCGCTGGCGGCCGACCTTATGATCCAGTTTCGCGGCCGAGGAGGATGCGGCGCCCGCCTGAGATACGAGGGGGCGCGGCAGGTGCAGCAGCGGCGGCCGGGCCCGTGGCCGGGGCCAGCGTCGGCCGCCGCAGCGGCGGGTCACGTGACCGCGGGACGTCTCGGCGCCGCCGGTGGGTTCGCCCGCTGACGGATGCGGCCGCGGCAGCCGCGCCGGCAAAAACCGTGGGGCCACCGCGGCTGCTGCCGGCGGCCGCCACGTGATGGACGGCGGGCTCCCAGTTTGGTCACGGCGCCCTCCCCACACAGTCGAGAGAAAACACTGCGACGTCAGGCGGCATGAGATACCACCGACTACAGTGCTCGCCATGCAACTCGACACGTTGCACGTTGCCTGCTTATTTGGACCTTCGTTTCGTCCACAATTTTTGAAAGGTGATAGAAATGCATGGAGCTCTTGCAGTAAAGTTATTACGGTAGAAACATGTGTTTCCGTGATGTCCACAGAGGAAATTTCGTAGAATTTAAAAATACGACCTTTAAGGAAATTTTAACGCCAGTCTAAAGGAATTACAAACAAAAATCAGTTAAACTTATCAACGATACATATTTTTATCTACGATAATGATGGAAGCTGAAGAAATGAATTAAAATTTGTGCCACAGCTGGGACTTGTACTGGGTCTCCCTGCTTGCTAGACAGGGCAATGGGCTTGGATACTCAACGCAGTGACACTATCTCCTATGCTGCAGTGGTGTAACGTCTAACATTCCTGCATAATAAGAAAGGAGACCCAAGTTCAAGATAGTACTATAGCACAAATTTTAATTCATTTCTTCAGCTTCCATCGTTACTGTAAACACTATTTTGTTTAGCTATTAAATTTGCAAAAGCAGTTTTCAATGAAAAAAGTGAAACGCTCTTCAATTGAAAGCTAAAGTTGCCTTAACATTTCCAAGATTAACAGGTAGAGTAATGTAGAAATGAAATAAATTTTGACATCGGACGCAATTGGGACCTGAAACGCATTCATTGGCAACAAGAGAAAACTTGTGCCAGACCAGAAACCAAATCCCGATTTCTCGCTTTATGCGAGTGGTCACCTAACTACATTGACTATCCGAGTACGCTTTCCATATGACCGAAACTCCCATCTTGTTACACACTACGTATGTAGCACCCCTGTCTTCCACTCTAACGGCTCGCCGTATCACAATGGATTCCTACAAGAGATCGGGAGAGAGATTGCATCCATACTGAAATGATCTTACGGATCTCAGGCCATGTGTAGTTATATGTGTGGAGTCTGTTTCAGACTCGCCATAAGATCATTTCAGTGCAGACACACTCTCTCTCATCAACTCTTGCAGTAATCCAGCGAGGTGTGGTGAGCAAATCAGTATGGTGGACGGAGCGTGCTACATAAGAGTCTGTGGCAAGATGGGAACTCGGGTTGGATGGACAGCGTGCTCACACAGGAGAAGCAGTTAAGGTGACTACTCGCATAAATTGAGAAATCCAGATTCGAGTTCCCAGCCAGCAGAAATTTTGACTTGTCGGCATTCAGTTGCGGCTGATGTCATAATTTATTTCTTTTCAACATCTACACACACAGCTGCTGGATCAAGTATGTCTTTTCCTTCGGACATGTCCAAAAGAAGGCACACCACACATACACACAGAATAAAACTTGAAAGGTGGCGACCATTTGCACAAACCATCTTTCACCCCTTGTTAATTACGTAGTCCCTGCAGAGGTACTGCAGCGATCTCAGCTACATAGCGAGCCATCAGGACGAGGGTACGGCAGGGAATAACAGAGTTTTTTTGCCGCTAGCAATAATAGTTGTTGCACTATATTTTGTCTGTGTCTGTGAGGACGGCTGGGAGACGTGGCCAGGGCAGCAGAAGTCAAAGACCCAGATGTAGGCTCTTCCAGGAAAACATCCTGGCTTCTAAAAAAGCGTGACCGATTTACTTGAGAGCGCAGGTGGTGGCCCCTCCCAATCAAGTCGACCCACGAGGGAGGCCCTGCCTTCAGCAGGACAACGGCCAAAAGCCGGCATCATCGAAGCCGGTCGTCCACCTCAGGGGTGTTACCGACAGACGGACGCCGAACTGAATGATTGCTCTGGGAAGGAGAGCATTGTCCGCCACAGGCGTGGAATGCACCTGCGATTCTCTGCTGCAAGTTTAGTTGGAGGAGAGCATAGATTTTGGTGGCAAACTTTCTCGTTGGAGGAATACCACTATTCTGTGTCTAGGAGGGAGTTCTGGTGCATCACTATAAATATACCATTGACGCAACTTGAGAGAGTAGCTTGGCCATGGGAGGGGACAACTTTTGGTAACTCCACATGAATTTGGTGTCGAGGAGGGAAGAAAGATTTTCGTGACATTCAGTGGATGCCTGGCGCAGATGACTGTCTGGGTAGTTCGGCCGATTCACGCTGTAGTTGTCGCAGTGGTAGAGCGTTGCATGGTCTGATGAAGCCCCATACCTTCTTCATCATGCCGATAGGAGGGCGGGAATTTGTCGTCTTCCAGGGAACAGTGCCTTGACAGCTGTACTGAGCGACAGACACAAGCTGGTGGCAGCTCCATTATGCTTAGGGGAAGATTCACATGGGCACACAGGGACCCAGTGGAGCTGGGCACCATGACGGCCAAAGAACCATGACGACCAGGCAGCCTATACACACTCCTACATGATAATCATTTTCCCCACACAGTGGCATTTTTCATCAAGATAATGTACCGTGAAGATATCTGAAAAGAAATGGTAGTCGGAAGGACTGACTCAGCATATAGGAAAGTCAAATTAACCTTCGGTGAAATTAAAACAAAAGAGGGGTAACACAAAGAGTGCAACCGGGATTCCATTGTTAAATGTTGAGGAGAGAGCGAATAGATGGAAAGAGTATATTGAAGGCCTCTATGAGAGGGAAGATTTGTCTGATGTGATAGAATAAGAAACAGGAGTCGATTTAGAAGAGACAGTGTATCCAGTATTAGAATCAGAATTTCAGACAGCTTTGGAGGCCTTAAGATCAAATGACGCAGAAAGTATCGATAACACTCTATTAGAATTTCTAAAATCATTAGGGGAGGTGATAACAAAATGACTATTCACGTTGGTGTGTAGAATGTATGAGTCTGAATTTCGGAAAAATATCATTCACACAATTCCGAAGACTGCAAGAGCTGACAAGTACGAGAATTATTGCACAATCAGCTTAACAGCTCATGTATCCAAGTTGCTGTCAAGCATAATATACAGAGGAATGGAAAAGGATATTTAGGATGTGTTACATGACGATTGATAATGGTTGATAACAAAAGTAAGACAAAAGAAAAATAAGACATATTCGTAGGATTTGTCGATCTAGAAAAAGATTTCGACAGTGTAAAATGGGACAAAACGTTCGAAATTCTGAGAGAAATAGGAATAATACACAGGGAGAAACGGGTAATATACAGTATGTACAAGAACTAAGAGGGAATAATAAGAGTAGACGACCAAGAACGAAATGCTCGTATTAAAAAGGTCGTAAGACAGGGCTGTAGTCTTTCGCCCGTACTGTTCAATCTTTACATCGAAGAAGCAATGAAGGCAATAAAAGAAAGGTTCGGGAGTGAAATTAAAATTGAAGGTGAAAGGGTATCAGTGATATGATTCGATAATAATATTGCTATTATGAGTGAAAGTAAAGAAGAATCACATGATCTTCCGAATAGAATGGATTTTCTACTGAGTAGAGAATATGGATTGAGAGTAAATCGAAGAAAGGCGAAAGAAACTAGAAGCAGTAGAAAGGAGAATACCGAGAAACTTAACATCAGAATTGATGAAGTTAAGGAATTATGCTACCTAAACAGAAGATAACCAATGACGGACGGAGCAAGGAGGACATCAAAAGCAGATTAGCACTGGCAAAAAGGGCATTCCTGGCCAAGAGAAGTCTACTAGTATCAAACATAGGCCTTAATTTGCGGGCGGAATTCCTAAGAATATACGTTTGGAGCACAGCATTGTATGGTAGTGAAACATGGACTGTGGAAAAACTGGAACAGAAGAGAATCGAAGCATTTTAGAAGTGGTGCTACAGATCAGTCTGGAAAATTACGTGGACTGATAAGGTAAGGAATGATTGGGTTCTGCGCAGAATCAAAGAGGGAAGTAATATATGGAAAACACTGACAAGGAGAAAGGACAGGATGATAGGACATCTGTTAAGACATCAGGCACTGACTTCGATGGTACTAGAGGGGGTTGTAGAAGGCAACACGTGTAGAGGCAGGCAGAGATTGTAATACCTCCAGCAGATAACTGAGTTTGTAGGTTGCAATTGCTAGTCTGAGATGAAGAGGTTGGCACAGGAGAGAAATTCGTGGACGGGCCGCGTCAAACCAGTCAGAAAACTGATAAGGTATCAGAAGGCCAGCCAGGAGTGTGGTAGTAGTTCGAGGAACACAGTGTCGAGCTCCAGTTGACGTGTTCGTCCCTCAAGTTGCCAGATCTGAACCCGATCGAACACACCTGTAACGCGATTGAACGTAGCGTCAGAGCTCGTCGGCCCCCTCCCCGGAATGTATGGGAATTAGGTGACGTGTATGTAGATGTGGTGCAAGCTCCCTCCAGCGCTCTAGCAATGTCTCACTGCCTCCAAGCCAGGACGAGTCGCCGCTGTTACCCGAGCCAAAGGCGGACAAACCTGCTGTGAGGTAGGTGGTCACAATGTTCTGGCTGATCAGTGTAAGTGTAGCCGAAGTTCTTACACAGGAGACAATCGTGTTAAGGTGAAATCGAAGGATATAGTCGTGTAAGGTACTGTGGGTCAAGTATATGTTTGACAACCGGAATAAATTAATAACTGGTTCCTTTTACCGACCCCACAACTCAGATAATAGAGTTGCTCAACAGTTCAATGAAAACTTAAGTCTCATTTCAAATAAGTAACCCATTCATAGAGTTATAATTGGTTGATGATTTCAATCTACCTTGGATAGGTACACAAAAATAAACATTTCAGGTCGGAGGCAGACATAAAACATCATCCGAGACAAGTAAATATCTCGAAAACGACGCATCGTGTGGAAAAATGTTCTAGGCGAAAAGCTAATTTAGTAAGGGGGCATATGTATGGCCTACAACTGGACGCCTTCTAACCAGTATAGAATCAAATTCGTTAGCTCTTAATTGCGAAAACAGACACACTTGGTACATGTCGATTATAGCGTCGTGTACCACGAATGCGAAACAATGGTGTAAACAATCCGAATATACAATAAAATCGGGGATTCCCATTCGAAAATGCGAAGCTGACTCCGCCCACGGAGGAGGGGTGGTTAGGCGGTGGCCTTTTGTCGCACAGACGGATGTCCTCTTTACTAAAATTAACTTTTCTTCTAGAACACTTTTTTACGCGATAGTCATTTTCGACATATTTTATAGTCTCCAGTTAAAACAAATACACTGTACTTTGTCGAAAGTAATGATCCTATAACTTTTTTTTTCGGGTACGTCCCAAGCTAGTTTTACATCTGAAGATATTTTTCCGTTAAGAATGACATTCTGGATCTTGTTTGCTAGAAACTCTTCAGTCCAATCGCACGGCTAGTCTGAAATACAATACTCTCGAATTAATACCGTAAACTCGCATTTTGTTCATTCATTAGGCGGCGGTGCGGAAGTTTCGAACGCCTTCCCGAAGTCAAGACACACGGCATCAACTTGGGCGCCGGTATTTGCTTGTCTGTTGGCCGCATGGACGAACAGAGCGAACTGGGCGTCACGCAATCGTTATTTCGGAACCCATGTTGAGTCCTTGAAAAGAGATTTTCGATTCCCAAGAATTTCGTAATAGGCGAGTGTGAAACATGTTCCGAAATTCTGCAACAGACGGACGTCACAGAAATAGGCCATAGCTAGGGACTCGCATCAATAGCGCCCTTTCCTTTAGTGACGAGTGTTGGATTTGTTTGACGCCATATGATAGTCGTAGAAGCCATGAGACAACGCAGTTTCTGGCACGCAGTCCCATGGGTTCAGCTGGGATCTGAATCTGTCAGATATTGGTTTCTTGAGAAATGTGCTGTATCGAGACTGGATCGATTAGCGTACTGTCCAACATTACAGTTACAGTTTCGGCGGAGGATTCGCCCACCTTGCGAACACTTTTCTTTGTTGTTGCTGTTGTGGTCTTCAGCCCAGAGACTGGTTTGATGCATCTCGCCATGCTACTCTATCCTGTCTAAGCTTCTTCATCTCCTAGTAACTACTGCAACCTACATCCTTCTGAATCCTCTTAGTGTATTCATCTCTTGGTCTCCGTCTACGATTTGCACCCTCCACGCTGCCCTCCAGTACTATCTTAGTGATCCCTTGATGCCTCAAAAAATTCCCTGCCAACCGATCCCTTCTTCTAGTCAAGCTGTGCCAAAAATTCCTCTTCTCCCCAATTCTGTTCAGTACCTCCTCATTAGTTACGTGATCTACCCATCTAATCTTCAGCATTCTTCTGAAGCAGCACATTTCTAAAGCTTCTATTCTCTTCTTCTCTAAACTATTTATCGTCCATGTTTCACATCCATATGTGGCCACACTCCATACAAATATTTTTCTAAAAGACTTCCTGACACTTAAATCCATACTCGATGTTAATAAATTTCCCTTCTTCAGAAACGCTTTTCTTGCCATTGTCAGTCTAAATTTTATGTCCTCTCTACTTCGACCATTATTAGTCCTTTTGCTCCCTAAATAGCAAAACTCATCTACTACTTAAACTGTCTCATTTCCTAATCTGATTCCCTCAGCATCACCTGATTCAATTAGACTACATTCCATTATCCTCGTTTAGCTTTTGTTGATGTTCATGTTATGTCCTCCTTTCGAGACACTGTCCGATCCGTTCAAGTGCTCTTCCAGGTCCTTTGCTGTCTCTGACAGAATTACAATATCATTGGCAAACCTCAAAGTTTATAGTTCTTCTCCATGGATTTTAATTCCTCCTTGCAATTTTTTCTTCTGTTTCCTTTACTGCTTGCTCAATATACAGTATAGATTGAATAAGATCGGAAATACGCTAAAATCCAGTCTCACTTCCTTCCCAACCATTGCTTCCCTTATATGCCACTCGACTCTTATAACTGCCATCTGGTTTATGAGTTGTGAAGTGTAAGGCAGGCCTGAACTGCTACATCTTATCCAGCTTGTGGACTGCGAGGCAGGAGCATCCAGATATACTAGAGAAGGACTAAGTTGTTCTACGTGAAAAGTTGATGTAGTAGAAGGGCCATCTGTCTGCGCTATAACTGGGCACCTCCTAACCTCCCCTCCAGCTGTTTATTTGATCATTTCCAATATTAGCATGAAAAAATTTCGAAAAGAGTATTAGATGTCGATTGTTTCTCTAATGTAATATCGACTAGTCATTGTTCTGTCGAGCCACCTGGAAACGAGATTTATTTCTCCTAGATTCTGTGCGTGGGACAAGGTCCCCAAATTTTTACCAGTTGCCCGCCTCCTTCAACACGTGTTTCGTCACCACATCCGCCATAATCACATTTTCTACAATGTGTTCATAGTAGATTTTCTTTCATTGTTTGCTACGTACGCCATCAAGTCAACTAATGAATATTCACTAAGTGAATAAATTACTTCGTTGAGATACTTTATCATTAAATGATAGCAACTATTCCTGGTCCCTGTAGAGTGCTGCATCCTCTGTTAAGTCATTCTTCTGAATTTTTAACAGGCAGTTTTCATCGGCACTTGCTCCACTCCTCTCAGAATAGCACGTCTAGGGATGTCTATCATTATTTGGCGAGTTGCAAGTCGTATTCTCTTTAGTGATTAATGATGGCCGAAGCTTCATCACTACATTCTGAGACAGCGAAAAGTTGCCTGCATTACACTCCAGCCAGCGCCAAGACATACCCAGCGGCTGCTTCCGGCACCTGTACAAAGTTGCGCCGCCAGGTTTTTTCGAGGCACAAAAAAAAGAACGACCTGTTTCCACATTACCGCTCAATTAAATTGGATCTTTCATCACACACTGCGTTACAACGCGATAAAAGCAAAAATGCTAGGCGAGGCGCTAACACGGTGCTCGTTTGTTGACAAACGTGTGCATGTAGCTCAGCGGCGCGCCGTAATATTAATTGGAGCAAGGAACGGCGGAACCTGCATGAGGCGGCCGGCACGATAGCCGTCCAGATGCGGGCAGCTCGGCCTAAACTGGTCCGCTCTGGTCCTCTCCTTACATGGGCGCGGATCAGTTACGCATTAAAAACACGCCGCCTCTCGTACGGGCAGCGCTCTCTGCATACGTCCTCGACGGACCTGAGGCGAGCTAATTAATTTCAAGGCTGCTGCTCGGGTAATCATTTCATACTCCCTGTAGCTCTCTTTTGAGAAGGCACTGTGTGCTCTTCACTCGTAATGACACTTGTCCATTATACTGGATCCGAAGTACGAATGACATTCGACAAACAAAGGGACCAAGTGACAGAATCGAATATATGACACGTGTCATTCTTCAGTAGGCGACAAGAGTTATAAATCAATTATTCCTTTGTACCACTCCAATTATAGAACGAGTGTAACTACAAGTTATTCATTTCTGACTACTTACCAAGTGTAGGCAACTTTTTTTCGAAATTTCTGTGTGCTGCTTGATATATTGGAAGGAATCGAAAGTAGACAGAGACAATCTTATTTGCAATGAGCTGAACGATCAATGCAATTCGAACCGTTATCAGAATTATGGTCTAACAGATCTACCCCACAAGATATTTAACCGCCAGTGGAGAAACTAACTATAACAAAAAAGTTGACGCACTAAATCTTCAATATCGGACTAACTGAAAGTGGCCCACCCGGTTGGCCGTGCGGTCTAACGTACGGCTTTCCGGGCGGGAAGCAGCGCCTGGTCCCTGGCACGAATCCGCCCGGCTGATTTGTGTCGAGGTCCCGTGAACCGGCCAGTCTGTGGATGGTTTTTAGGCGGTTTTCCATCTGCCTCGGCGAATGCAGGCTGGATCCCTTTATTCCGCCTCAGTTACACTATGTCGGCAATTACTGCGCAAACAAGTTCTCCACGTACGTGTACACCACCATTACTCTAACACGCAAATATAGGGGTTACACTCGTCTGGTGTGAGACGTTCCCTGGGGGTCCGCCGGAGGCCGAACCGCACAATAGCCCTGGGTTCGGTGTGGGGCGGCGGAGGGGTGAAGTGGACTGCGGCAGTCGTCGTGGGGTTGTGGACCACTGCGGCTGCGGCGGGGGAGCCTCTCCGTCATTTCTAGGTCCCTGGCTAACATACAATACAATACAACTGAAAGTGCGCTTCAAACACAAAGAAACCTAATATTTTCGGTTCCGAGTACGATGACCTATTTCACTGAAGACAATTTTCTTTATTTTATTTTATTTTATTCCCATGTTTTCCATCAATTACAGATACAGTTTTTGATAATCAGTCTACTGACTGGTTTGATGCGGCCCGCAACGAATTCCTTTCCTGTGCTAACCTCTTCATGTCAGAGTAGCACTTGCAACCTACGTCCTCAATTATTTGCTTGACGTATTCCAATCTCTGTCTTCCTCTACAGTTTTTGCCCTCTACAGCTCCTTCTAGTACCATGGAAGTCATTCCCTCATGTCTTAGCAGATGTCCTATCATCCTGTCCCTTCTCCTTATCAGTGTTTTCCACATATTCCTTTCCTCTCCGATTCTGCGTAGAACCTCCTCATTCCTTACCTTATCAGACCACCTAATTTTCAACATTCTTCTATAGCACCACATCTCAAACGCTTCGATTCTTTTCTGTTCCGGTTTTCCCACAGTCCATGTTTCACTACCATACAATGCTGTACTCCAGACGTACATTCTCAGAAATTTCTTCCTCAAATTAAGGCCGGTATTTCATATTAGTAGACTTCTCTTGGCCAGAAATGCCTTTTTTGCCATAGCGAGTCTGCTTTTGATGTCCTCCTTGCTCCGTCCGTCATTGGTTATTTTACTGTCTAAGTAGCAGAATTCCTTAACTTCATTGACTTCGTGACCATCAATCCTGATGTTAAGTTTCTCACTGTTCTCATTTCTACTACTTCTCATTACCTTCGTCTTTCTCCGATTTACTCTCAAACCATACTGTGTGCTCATTAGACTGTTCATTCCGTTCAGCAGATCATTTAATCTTCTTCAATTTCACTCAGGATAGCAATGTCATCAGCGAATCATATCATTGATATCCTTTCACCTTATATTTTTATTCCACCCCTGAACCTTTCTTTTATTTCCATCATTGCTTCCTCGATGTACAGATTGAAGAGTAGGGGCGAAAGGCTACAGCCTTACTCCCTTCTCAATACGAGCACTTCGTTCTTGATCGCCCACTCTTATTATTCCCTCTTGGTTGTTGTACATATTGTATATGACCCGTCTCTCCCTATAGCTTACCCCTACTTTTTTCAGAATCTTGAACAGCTTGCACCAATTTATATTGTCGAACGCTTTTTCCAGGTCGACAAATCCTATGAACATGTCTTGATTTTTCTTTAGCCTTGCTTCCATTATTAGCCGTAGCGTCAGAATTGCCTCTCTCGTGCCTTTACTTTTCCTAAAGCCAAACTGATCGTCACCTAGCGCATTCTCAATTTTCTTTTCCATTCTTCTGTATATTATTCTTGTAAGCAGCTTCGCTACATGAGCTGTTAAGCTGATTGTACGATAATTCTCGCACTTGTCAGCTCTTGCCGTCTTCGGAATTGTGTGGATGATGCTTTTCCGAAAGTCAGATGGTATGTCGCCAGACTCATATATTCTACACACCAATGTGAATAGTCGTTTTGTTGCCACTTCCCCTAACGATTTTAGAAATTCTGATGGAATGTTATCTATCCCTTGTGCCTTATTTGACCGTAAGTCTTCCAAAGCTCTTTTAAATTTCGATTCTAATACTGGATCCCCTATCTCTTCTAAATTGACTCCTGTTTCTTCTTCTATCACATCAGACAAATCTTCACCCTCATAGAGGATTTCAATGTATTCTTTCCACCTATCTACTCTCTCCTATGCACTTAACAGTGGAATTCCCGTTGCACTCTTAATGTTACCACCGTTGCTTTTATTGTCACCAAAGGTTGTTTTGACTTTCCTGTATGCTGAGTCGATCCTTCCGACAATCATATCTTTTTCGATGTCTTCACATTTTTCCTGCAGCCATTTCGTCTTAGCTTCCTTGCAC
Organism: Schistocerca gregaria; assembly: GCF_023897955.1. NCBI lineage: Eukaryota > Metazoa > Arthropoda > Insecta > Orthoptera > Acrididae > Schistocerca > Schistocerca gregaria. Next base: position 794,850,517 of record NC_064921.1, on the reverse strand, counting down.
TTCCTATTTATTTCATTCCTCAGCGACTTGTATTTCTGTATTCCTGATTTTCCCGGAACATGTTTGTACTTCCTCCTTTCATCAATCAACTGAAGTATTTCTTCTCTTACCCATGGTTTCTTCGCAGCTACCTTCTTTGTACCTATGTTTTCCTTCCTAACTTCTGTGATGGCCCTTTTTAGAGACGTCCATTCCTCTTCAACTGTGTTGCCTACTGCGTTATTCCTTATTGCTGTATCTATAGCGTTAGATAACTTCAAACGTATCTCGTCATTCCTTAGAACTTCCGTATCCCACTTCTTAGCGTATTGATTCTTCCTGACTAATGTCTTGAACGTCAGCCTACTCTTCATCACTACTATATTGTGACCTGAGTCTATATCTGCTCCTGGGTACGCCTTACAATCCAGTATCTGATTTCGGAATCTCTGTCTGACCATGATGTAATCTATTTGAAATTTTCCGGTATCTCCCGGCCTTTTCCAAGTATACCTCCTCCTCTTGTGATTCTTGAACAGGGTATTCGCTATTACTAGCTGAAACTTGTTACAGAACTCAATTAGTCTTTCTCCTCTTTCATTCCTTATCCCAAGCCCATATTCTCCTATAACCTTTTCTTCTACTCCTTCCCCTGCAACTGCATTCCAGTCGCCCATGACTATTAGATTTTCGTCCCCCTTTACATACTGCATTACCCTTTCAATATCCTCATACACTTTCTCTATCTGTTCATCATCAGCTTGCGACGTCGGCATATATACCTGAACTATCGTTTTTCGGTGTTGGTCTGCTGTCGATTCTGATTAGAACAACCCGGTCACTGAGCTGTTCACAGTAACACACCCTCTGCCCTACCTTCCCATTCATAACGAATCCTGTTATACCATTTTCTGCTGCTGTTGAAATTACCCGATACTCATTTGACCAGAAATCCTTGTCTTCGTTCCACTTCACTTCACTGACCCCTACTATATCTAGATTGAGCCTTTGCATTTCCTTTTTCAGATTTTCTAGTTTCCATACCACGTTCAAGCTTCTGACATTCCACGCCCCGACTCGTAGAACATTATCCTTTAGTTGATTATTCAATCTTTTTCTCATGGTAACCTCCCCCTTGGCAGTCCCCTCCCGGAGATCCGAATGGGGGACTATTCCGGAATCTTTTGCCAATGGAGAGATCATCATGACACTTCTTCAACTACAGGCCACATGTCCTGTGAATACACGTTACGTGTCTTTAATGCAGTGGTTTCCATTGCCTTCTGCATCCTCATGTCGTTGATTATTGCTGATTCTTCCGCCTTTAGGGGCAATTTCCCACCCCTAGGACAAGAGAGTGCCCTGAACCTCTATCCACCTCTCCGCCCTCTTTGACAAGGCCTTTGGCAGAATGAGGCTGACTTCTTATGCCGGAAGTCTTCGGCCGCCAAAGCTGATTATTTATCGAAAATTTAGGCAGTGGCGGGGATCGAACCCGGGACCGAAAACGTTCTGATTACAGGGTACAGTAAGATTACACACACATCATAAAACGTTTTGCGTCACCCCAGTTCCCAGAATTCCTGAAGGTAGACGTTGACTGTGGATACTGAATCACAGACACAGTCCTTTTGACTGTTCAGAGAGGTCACTAAACCCGTCCAAAGATGTAAGCAACCATCCATGAGCAGTGACTATTAGACAGAGGTGGTCCGACAGCCGATCAGTTCTAGTCATTCCACCAGGTTGGAGATACATGGCTCGTGTTGTCTGTAGTTCAACCATGCCTAGGCGGTCAGTACCGCGGATCGGTCGGGCCCGCATTGTTACTTTGTGCCAGGAAGGTCTCTCAACAAGGGGAGTGTCCAGGCGTCTCGGAGGGAACCAAAGCGGAGTTGTTCGGACATGGAGGAGATACAGAGAGACAGGAACTGTCAATGACAAGCCTCGACAAGGCCGCCCAAGGGCTACTACTGCAGTGGATGACCGCTACCTACGGATTATGGCTCGGAGAACTATGACAGCAAAGCCACCATGTTGAATAATGCTTTTCGTCCAGCCACAGGACGTTGTGTTACCAAACTGTGCGCAATAGGCTGCACGATGCGCAGCTTCACTCCGGACGTCCATCTTTGCAACCATGACACCTTGAAGCGCGGTACAGATGGGCCCAAAAACATGCCGAATGAACCGCTCAGGATTGGCATCACATTCTCTTCACCGATGAGTCCGCCACACACCGTCAGGTGGCTTGCGGAGTACGGATGTAGATGCCTTCAACCACACAATCGTCAGAGACGTGTTTGGAGGCAACCCGGTCAGGCTGAAGGTCTTAGACACACTGACCAGCAAGTGTAGCAAGGTGGAGCTTACCTGCTGTTTTGTGGTGGCAGTATGTGGGACCGACGTACGCCGCTGTTGTTCATGGAAGGCACCGTAACGGCTGTACGACACGTGAATGCCATCCTCCGACCGATAGTACAACCATATCTGCATCATATTGGCGAGGTATTCGTCTTCATGGACGACAGTTCGCGCCCCACTTTGTGAACATCTTGTGAATGATTTCCTTCGGGGTAACGATATCGCGCGACTAGAGTGGCGAGCATGTTCTCCAGGCATGAACCGTATCTCACGTGCCTAGGATATATTGGAAAGGGCTGTTTATGGACGACGTGACCCACCAACCACTCTGAGGGATTTACATCAAATCTCCGATGAGGAGTGAGGCAATCTGGACCAACAGTCCCTTGATGAACTTATGGATAGAATGTCACGACGAATACAGGCATGCATATATGCAACAGGGCGTGCTACTAGATACTGGAGGTACCGGTGTGTACAGCAATCTGGACGACCATCTCTGAAGGCCTCGCTGTATGGTGGTACAATGTGTGGTTTTCATGAGCAGTAAAAAGGGTGGAAATGATGTTTATGTTGATCTCTATTCCAATTTTCTGTAATGGTTCCGGAACTCTCGGAACCGAGGTGATGCAAAACTTTTTGATGTATGTAGATACTTCGTATCTAGGCCATAGATCAAATTTTTTTACAGTCACCAGTCTTCCAACTGGTTTAATGTGGCCTGCCATGAGTTCCTATCCTGTGACAACCTCTCATGGCAGCACTTGCAGTCTACTTCCTCAATTGTTTGTTTTTTGTTTGATTGCTATAATAGGATCTCTGTTTTACCCTACCGTTATTACTATCAATAGTACCCTATAGTACCATGGACATTATCTCTTAACGCCTTAGCCGGTCGCGGTGGCACAACGGTTCTAGGCGATTCAGTCCGGAACCGTGAGACTGCTACGTTCGCAGGTTCGAAACCGGCCACGGGCATGGATGCGTCTGATGTTCTTATGTTAATTACGTTTAAGTAGTTGTAAGTTCTAGGAGACTGATGACCTCAGATGTTAAGTCCCATAGTGTTGAGAGCCAATAAATGAAAAAGCTATAAAAGCTGTTGAAAGTGGCCATTTGCGATTAACATATCAGTACAAAGTTGCATGTTCGCAAACGGATCTCCTCATATTTATTGAGGAATTGTTGCAGCTCATGGGTCATTTTATTTCTTTAATTCGGTAACAGTATCATGATTCCTTTTGGAAACAATATTCTTAAGGTATCCCCACAAGAAATGGCCCAGTGGGCTTACCATAGGGCGTTGAGGAAGCCACAATAATTTCGGGATGGTTTCGCCATGATAACACTGGTTTGAATCAGGTGTTTTTGGCTGTGTGAAGTGTTGCATTGTCTGCGTGAATTACGTGAAAACGAGCCATCGATTTCTTCCTAATCTGCCGTAATAGAAGACGTGAACCACTGCCAGAAAGCTGCTTATTTTCCATTGTCTACAGGTAACATGAGCAGCGCGAATTCTGCACGAATGTATGTACTTGCGCATTGTCACGTTGACATTACCAAATGGCTAGATAGGAGTGACACTCAGACAATGTGCAGCTTCCATGTGGATCGCTTTTTCAGGTGTTGATACTGTAAGCTGTTTGCTCTTGCAGCCTTCCCCTTACAAATCGATTAATGCAATGATATGATCGTGCATGCAAATACGTAATGTACTTGATTTTGGATAAGACTATAATCTCAGAAAAAAATTGACCAGTTAATGGAGGGCAGTGTACAAGAAGTTATTCTAACGAACAATCTGTTCTACTCCATCTCTTTTTGCTTATATGGATTTTGTTTAAAACTTAAACAGTGATATCACTCACGTAAAGTACAAAAAGAAAACCGTACCACGTTACTCAAAGAGCCCACTACAAATCTAACTGAAATAATACAGAAATTAATTAATATGATCGCCAACTCAACTGGGCACTCTCTGTTCAATATCTATGGGATAATGCAGACAACGACGAACACGTAATTATTTTACTGTACGTGCTTGTGATATCAGAAGGTTGACATACGTAATAATAATGAACAGAAAAAGCAATTGTAGTATATCATTAATACCCAGATATGCCTTTTTGAGTATCAAGATGGCGCCGATAGGTCAGCGGAATAGTGGAGGTCTCTCAAAAAAGTGAACTCTTACCAGTGCGAGGTGCAATGAACGTAAAAACGTGTTGTAAAAGGAATTCTGTTTGTAAAGTGTCGCTTCTGATTACATGAAAAATGTGCAAAAGTGAACCTAAAATTCATAAATGAGAATTTGTTGTGGAGCTGCCAGGATTGTTTATGTGGCGAAAGAATTGATTAAAGTGAAGTGAATGCAAAAGAAAGTGTTATTCAAATGTTGCAAAAAGAAACTGAATCCTTCGAAGAATACTTGTTAGCATTGAAAAATGAAAATGCAGAGCTTATGCGCCAAAAAGACTGCCATTACAGGGACTACCTAGCCAGGAACGATGATAATCTGCGGATGCGGAGTGGTACAAACTGTGTCTCAAGGGATGAAAATGACGCGTCCTGTGAAGCAACACAACGACAAGCAGAGATACTGCCATCTAGAGATGAATATATGAAACTTATTCGCGAAGGAAACTGTGACTGAAACGAGTCTCAAAAAAATGACAGATACAAAAAAGGAAGTACCCCATTTGCGTAGAGATACAAATACGAGCTCCCTGCGAAATGATCGTTTTACGTCACGTGAATTAAAACAAAGTGCAGACTCAGCAGAGATAAATACTATGTATGAATGGACAAGTGAAAAGCTCGAAAACAAAAGAGACAAATGTTATAGTATCAAAAGTGAAGTGAAAATGAGTTTCTCATAATTGGTGACTCCGTCTTGAAAAATGTCGTAGTGCCAACCAGTGAAATTGAAGTCCGCCCAGGTATTAGGTCCCAATTGGTTAACAACTATTTTAAAAACATTATACAGTCAACAGAAAGCCTCGAAAAAGAAGCGAGCAAAAATTAAAAAGGCATTTTCATCCATGTTGGGACAAATTCCTCCGAGGGTATAGTGAGGAGGAAACTGTAAAGGAATCTCAAAATATAATCCGATCAACCAGAAAACTTTACCCTGCTTCCGGGACAGTCATTAGCGGAATCGAAAAAAGAAGGAGATCGATTAGTGACAGTTATAGCGATGGAATCAACTACAGAATTAATAAGGGTGTGGTAGACTATTTGCTATGTTTATGAACTCAAATAAGTTTTTAGGCAAGGAACGTCTGGACAAGGATGGACTGCATCAAAACAGTATAGGGTCGATGCCCTTCTGCAGAATATTTATGAGGGTCTGTATAATCATTAACAGTAAGGGAAACTGATATTTACTGGAGGGAATGTAAAAGAAAAAGTCTGTTGGCTGAAAAGAAAACTGCCAAACAACGTTTACGAAAGTGTATGCTTGATACCATTAAAACACGTGAAAATTCGTATTTGATGCACTGGAATATAAATGGCTTAAATCTGAAATCTTCCAGCAACCTAAGTTACAAAAGTGATGACGAGCAAATTTTTCCCTCAGAATGTAAAAACACAAAAAATTATTTATTTAAATGAGTGTTGGCTTAGCTCTAATACAGTAAATATTTTAAATAAAACTGAAAATTTCAACGTTGCAAGCAGTTACTGTAGGGAGAAGAAATCTCACGAAGGTTATTGCATAGCCCTGGATTCTTCTATAAGCTATTAAGTGAAAACAGATTTTAATTGTTTAAATGAAGACTGTATATTCGAAAGCTGTTGCATAGAAGTTTAAGAACTTAACATGTTAGTCATTTCAATTATAGAATTCCGGAAAGGACATTAGAGACTTCCATTCCTCTCTAAACTCCAGTGCTTGTTAGATAAACTAAAGAAAGAAGAGAAGAAAAACATTGTAATAGTAACTTATTTTAATGTAGAGACAATGAAGAACCAACAACATTTATTGACTCAGTTAAATTGAAACGTCCCTTTAGAAAAATTATACACGACTGTGCTTAAACTGACACACAATATTTTTAGCGCAACGCAATCTGACTTCCAAAAATCCTTACGAAAGAATGGCCCTGATTGACATTAATCTATACCTTTCACAAATCACTTACCTCACAAAAATCTTCGTTACTCAAGCTACTGCAATACAGCGAGCGCCACTACTGCCAGCTAAATAAAAGATTCAAACTACTGAAGGCACTAACTACTGATAGGCATAGTTAGCAAATGAAAGATTTTAATACAGAACAAACAATGTATTTACCTTAATAGTCATAATATATATAGCAGTTCATGACATCAATTCTTACAAATTTCAAAACTCCGCCATCTCTCTTCCCACATCCACCACTGTTGGCGGCTCACCTCCAACTGCGCAACGCTACGCGCTGTTCACATCCAGCTGCCGCTGCCCAACACTACAATGGCAGACAACAATGCAAACTAGCCACAGACTGCGCACACCACAGCCAGTGATTTTTCATACAGAGCTCTATGTGGCGTTATCAATAAGAAAACCTCAACAGCCTACTTACATGCTCCCCACAAAAAAATTTACAAATTGTTTTGGGCAGTGGCCAATACAGATTCGAATTTTTTTTTCATAATTACAATAACAAAGAAATGAAATGCACACACTTATCGATACAATGTTGGTCAAAAGCTAAAATTTTCTCACAGTCCATAAAGACAGTCCTGATCATTCATCAAAGTAATATTGCAGTGTTTTTCTCAAAGTGTGAGTAGTAAAAGAAAATGCAGACGGAAGTAGTGGATTTCCATGCAGTCTTGAAGAAGTAGTGTTGTCCTTCCAACAGAAAGACAGTGCTGACTCTTGACATGCAGAAAGGTAATGGGCCACAACAGAGCAAACCCACAGCAGAGTCAGTCGAAGTTTTAAAGAATATTGGTAGGTAGGTCGTCACAGAGTAGACCCATTGTAGTCCTGGTAGAAATTATGGTATTGGTGGGCCACCAGAGGTGCAGACCCACTGCAGTCCTTGTAGAAATAATGGTATTGGTGGGTCATCAAAGGTGTAGACTCACTGTAGTCCTTGTAGAGTTGGCCAGCAGCCATCTGTTTGACTGTGCAGGCGCACAATCACCACTGAAGAGTCTTGCGGATAATATAGCCAGTCCATAACCACCACTTGTGCACTCACAAAAATTGTTTTTGAAATGTCCTTAGAACCAGCAGGGGACGTTTCAAAATGTCTGGTTTTAAACTAAATTTTTCGGAGTTCATCAGAGAAAATATTCACTCAGCAACTTGTATTGATAACCATTACAACAAATTACTACTTTGATAATGTACATCAATTCTGTCTAGAGTCAGGACTTTCTGATCACTCAGCTTTGTTTCTCTCATGGCCAAAAATTGATAAACATAATGCAAAAAAACTTACATCAAAAGAAGTTTCAATAAAACAAATATTGAAATAGTCTAATGGAATTATACAATGTTACATTATCTCTTGGGAATGGCGATTCAACAAACAAAAACTTCAGCAATTCTTAAATAGTTTTCTTGAAGTATTTAATGAAACGTTCCTACCAAGAACATATTGCAATCCAAAATCAAGTAAGATAAGATGGATAACACTACGAATAAAAATTTCGAGAGGTAGAAAAGCAAGCTACACAATTAGCTGAAGTACTACAAAAATCCTGATTTTGTTAAATATATTAGGAAGTATAAAACAATTTGCAAAAAGTTGTGAAAGCTTCAAAACAAATTTCAAATAATAAATTCATTCTAAGGTAAAAAAGGGAGTATGATCAGGAATTAAATCTGAATTATGTGCTAAACATTAAAAGTCACTCATTTCGAAAATCAACATTAAGGAAAAGTCTGTTGTAAAGCCAGCTTAAAAATCTGAATGCTTCAATGAGTACTTCATAAACGCAACGAAATATGATTTAGATGTCACAAATTATGAGCAGAATGTAAATAGTTTAGGTTTGAAAGGCAATTTCAATGAGTGTCTTACAAAATTCAACACAGTCTCAACAACATTTGCAGAAAATATCATACTCCCCTTGAGAAACAGACTCTTTTGATTCAGATGGTATATCTATGAAAGTAAATAAAAAAGTTTGCAATGTGAGAGCATATCCTCTCTCTCTCTCTCTCTCTTAATAAACAAATCATTTAAGAAAGGTTACTTCCCAGATCTCTTGAAATATGCAGAAGTAAAACCATTGTTTAAAAAAGATATAAAAGATAATATGGGAAATTATTGCCCCATTTCTATACATTCAGTCATATCAAAAATATTTGAAGAAATTGCTGCTGTGCAGATAAAAAATTCACCACACAGTATGATATCATTTCAGATAACCAGTTTGGCTTCCAACAAGATGAAACATAGTATATCCAATAAATGAGTTTATTGAAACAATTACTTAATCATTAGATAGAAAAGTTAAAGTGTAGGAATATTCTGTGCTCTTATAAAAGCATTCCACTCTGTAAACCATACCTTGCTGCTTTTCAGACTCAACAGGTATGGAATAAGAGACATTTCTGTAAAATGGCTTAAATATTATCTCATGGAGAGGAAACAAACGGTAATAATCACATCAAATGGAGCAGATTACTTCTTAGAGCAGAAAACTGTGTAACAAGGTGTTCCTCAAGGCTCAGTCCTTGAACCAATTTATTTCTTGCTCTGTGTAAATGAATTGCCTCTTGATATAACTACTTATCTAACTTTGTTTGCAGATGATACTTTTGCCCTAATTGAAAGTGAAAATTCTGACATTATTCCACAGAGGGTCAGAAATACGCTAATTAACTTGGAAATATGGTTCAATCTAAATGGATTAAGACTAAACACGATGAATTTTCAAACCAAACAGTCAAAAACTGAAGAAATCTGTATTACAAACAATAATCAAAAATGGAAGATTTTGACTCAGTCGGATTCCTAGGAATGAACTTATATAGAAATTTGAGTTGGAATTCACATACAGAATATCTAACAAATAAATTAAACAGCCTTGCATGCGCTAAACGCTTAGCCAGTGCCACTCATATGGACACCAGGAAAACAGCATTCTATAGCAACTCTGAATATGCTATCAGATAAGGCATCATTTTATGGGGAAACTTCGGAAATGTTGCTCAAATTTTAGAGTTAGAAAAAGAATCATTATTAACATGTGCACCATTCAGCCAAGGGTATCATGCTGACCATTAATTAGAGACTTAAAAATATTAACTGTCCCCTCTTTATACATGTTTGAGGTGATTCTTTCCCTACACAACACTGTTGATCTATTAAAAAAAAATACAAGACATAAAGAAACTTTATGCTGACTCACATCACTTAAAATAATACGCTCAGACTTCTCAGTATATAGCCAAGAAATTTTGCAACAAAATAAAAGGGTGTGACATAATGAACATGAAAATAAATATTTTAAAAAGCAAATTACTTGATTTTCTAATTGAATGATGTTACTACTCAGTAGAAGATTTCATGAAGAATGAAGTGATACTTCGAGCTGCATCCTTTAAAATGGAATAAAAATTTATGCTAGTATAGTGGATGGAATAAAAAAATAATAATGTATGCTAGTATAGTGGATGTAAAGGGCGTGTACCCATGGTCTAGGGGTAGCGTCATTGATTCATAAGCAAAACGTCTTCGGTCCCGGGTTCGATGCCCTCCACTGCCTAAATTTTCGATAAATAATCAGCATTGGCGGCCAAAGACTTCCGGCATAAGAAGTCAGCCATTGCCATTGCCATTGTCAAAGAGGGCGGAAGAGCGGATAGAGGTTCAGGGCACTCTCTTGTCCTAGGGGTGGGAAATTGCCCCTAAAGGCGGAAGAATCAGCAATAATCAACGACATGAGGATGCAGAAGGCAATGGAAACCACTGCATTAAAGACACGTAACGTGTATCCACAGGACATGTGGCCTGTAGTTGAAGAAGTGTCATGATGATCTCTCCATTGGCAAAAGATTCCAGAATAGTCCCCCATTCGGATCTCCGGGATGGGACTGCCAAGGGGGAGGTTACCATGAGAAAAAGATTGAATAGTCAACTAAAGGATAATGTACTACGAGTCGGGGCGTGGAATGTCAGAAGCTTGAACGTGGTAGGGAAACTAGAAAATCTGAAAAGGGAAATGCAAAGGCTCAATCTAGATATAGTAGGTGTCAGTGAAGTGAAGTGGAAGGAAGACAAGGATTTCTGGTCAAATGAGTATCGGGTAATATCAACAGCAGCAGAAAATGGTATAACAGGATTCGTTATGAATAGGAAGGTAGGGCAGAGGGTGTATTACTGTGAACAGTTCAGTGACCAGGTTGTTCTAATCAGAATCTACAGCAGACCAACACCGACAACGATAGTTCAGGTATACATGCCGACGTCGCAAGCTGAAGATGAACAGATGGAGAAAGTGTATGAGGATATTGAAAGGGTAATGCAGTATGTAAAGGGGGACGAAAATCTAATAGTCATGGGCGACTGGAATGTAGTTGTAGGGGAAGGAGTAGAAGAAAAGGTTACAGGAGAATATGGGCTTGGGACAAGGAATGAAAGAGGAGAAAGACTAATTGAGTTCTGTAACATGTTTCAGCTAGTAATAGCGAATACCCTGTTCAAGAATCACAAGTGGAGGAGATATACTTGGAAAAGGCCGGGAGATACGGGAAGATATCAATTAGATTACATCATGGTCAGACAGAGATTCCGAAATCAGATACTGGATTGTAAGGCGTACCCAGGAGCAGATATAGACTCAGATCACAATATAGTAGTGATGACGAGTAGGCTGACGTTCAAGACATTAGTCAGGAAGAATCAATACGCTAAGAAGTGGGATACGGAAGTTCCAAGGAATGACGAGATACGTTTGAAGTTATCTAACGCCATATATACAGCAACAAGGAATAGCGCAGTAGGCAACACAGTTGAAGAGGAATGGACGTCTCTAAAAAGGGCCATCACAGAAGTTAGGAAGGAAAACATAGGTACAAAGAAGGTAGCTGCGAAGAAACCATGGGTAAGAGAAGAAATACTTCAGTTGATTGATGAAAGGAGGAAGTACAAACATGTTCCGGGAAAATCAGGAATACAGAAATACAAGTCGCTGAGGAATGAAATAAATAGGAAGTGCAAGGAAGCTAAGACGAAATGGCTGCAGGAAAAATGTCAAGACATCGAAAAAGATATGATTGTCGGAAGGATCGACTCAGCATACTGGAAAGTCAAAACAACCTTTGGAGACATTAAAAGCAACGGTGGTAACATTAAGAGTGCAACGGGAATTCCACTGTTAAGTGCATAGGAGAGAGTAGATAGGTGGAAAGAATACATTGAAAGCCTCTATGAGGGTGAAGATTTGTCTGATGTGATAGAAGAAGAAACAGGAGTCGATTTAGAAGAGATAGGGGATCCAGTATTAGAATCGAAAGAGCTTTGGAGGACTTACGGTCAAATAAGGCAGAAGGGATAGATAATTCCATCAGAACTTCTAAAATCATTCGGAGAAGTGGCAACAAAACGACTATTCACGTTGGTGTATAGAATATATGAGTCTGACTTTCGGAAAAGCATCATCCACACAATTCCGAAGACGGCAAGAGCTGACAAGTGCGAAAATTATCGCACAATCAGCTTAACAGGGCATGCATCGAAGCTGCTTACAAGAATAATATACAGAAGAATGGAAAAGAAAATTGAGAATGCGCTAGGTGACGATCAGTTTGGCTTTAGGAAAAGTAAAGGCACGAGAGAGGCAATTCTGACGTTACGGCTAATAATGGAAGCAAGGCTCAAGAAAAATCAAGACACGTTCATAGGGTTTGTCGACCTGGAAAAAGCGTTCGACAATATAAATTGGTACAAGCTGTTCAAGATTCTGAAAAAGTAGGGGTAAGCTATAGGGAGAGACGGGTCATATACAATATGTACAACCAAGATGGAATAATAAGAGTGGGCGATCAAGAACGAAGTGCTCGTATTAAGAAGGTAGTAAGACGAGGCTGTAGCCTTTCGCCCCTACTCTTCAATCTGTACATCGAGGAAGCAATAATGGAAATAAAAGAAAGGTTCAGGAGTGGAATTAAAATACAAGGTGAAAGGATATCAATTATACGATTCGCTGATGATACTGCTATCCTGAGTGAAAGTGAAGAAGAATTAAATGACCTGCTGAACGGAATGAACAGTGTAATGAGTACGCAGTGTGGTTTGAGAGTAAATCGGAGAAAGACGAAGGTAATGAGAAGTAGTAGAAATGAGAACAGCGAGAAACTTAACATCAGGATTGATGGTCACGAAGTCAATAAAGTTAAGTAATTCTGCTACCTAGGCAGTAAAATAACCAATGACGGACGGAGCAAGGAGGACATCAAAAGCAGACTCGCTATGGCAAAAAAGGCATTTCTGGCCAAGAGAAGTCTACTAATATCAAATACCGGCCTTAATTTGAGGAAGAAATTTCTGAGAATGTACGTCTGGAGTACAGCATTGTATGGTAGTGAAACATGGACTGTGGGAAAATCGGAACAGAAGAGAATCGAAGCATTTGAGCTGTGGTGCTATAGACTAATGCTGAAAATTAGGTGGACTGATAAGGTAAGGAATGTGGAGGTTCTACGCAGAATCGAAGAGGAAAGGAATATGCGGAAAACACTGATAAGAAGAAGGGACAGGATGATAGGACATTTGCTAAGACATGAGGGAATGACTTCCATGGTACTAGTGGGAGCTGTAGAGGGCAAAACCTGTAGAGGAAGACAGAGATTGGAATACGTCAAGCAAATAATTGAGGACGTAGGTTGCAAGTGCTACTCTGAGATGAAGAGGTTAGCACAGGAAAGGAATTTGTGGCGGGCCGCATCTAACTAGTCAGTAGACTGATGCCCAAAAAAAAAAGTGGATGTAAATTATTAAATAGTGTTAGAAAGAAGCTTGTATAAATTCCTCATTAAGTAAAATTGAAAGTTGACAAATTTTAAATAAGTAAAGTCTTCACCAAGTAATATAGTGTCTCGCAAATTCACATAAGTGAACTGTATCCTTGACATATCTCCTGAACGCCAGATTTATGTTCTGAATTTCTGTTAGTTATGAGATAAGTAAAACACATTCTAAGGGGGTCATTCAATAATTAAAGAGACAAATTGGTCTGGAGAAAAATCCCCTTTAACATTTATGCACTTGTTCCAATGGGCTCAAGCTTTTCTATTTTGGATGCAAAGAACTCTTTATCTTGATGTTTGAACCAATTGCCCACAAACTTTTTTCATATCCTCATTGTGCTGGAACCTCTTTCCCTGTAATGCCTCCTTCAGAGTACCAAACAAATAGAGATTTCTAAGTGCTAAATCAGGACGGTAAGGGGGATGATGCAGTACTTCCCAGCCCATATTGTCGATGGTCTCACTGGTTAGTTGAGTAAAATGAGGACGTACATTGTTTTTCTGGAGAATTACACCTCTCCTCTGAGATCTACAGCATCTCTGTCTCACAGCTGGCTTCACCTTGTTTAAAAGCTAATCCGAGTAATATTGACGGTTCATTGTACGCTGCTCTTCAAGATAATCACAAAAAAGTGGACTTCCAGCATCCACAAACACCGTCAAAATGACTTTTCCTGCTGATTCTTTGGTTTTGAATTTTTTCTTGACTGGTGAGTTGGTATGCCTCCACCCCATGCTTGGTTCTTTTGATTCTGGCTCAGAAAAGTAATCCCAAATTTCATCACAAGTTAAAACTTTGTTGAGGAAGTGCTCACCTCCTCTTTCATAATGTTCCTTTAGCTCTGTGCACACTCTCAACCTTCTTTCCTTGTGTAGCAGTGTCAACTTCTTTGGGACCCATCTTGTTTTGCGATACTTCAGCTTGTTACAGATAATGTTATGAACTGTACCACTACTAACTTGAACCTTATAAACTATCATTTCCACAGCCATACCCTGATCGGCATGAATGTCATCAATTCGACTTTCAAGTGAGTGAGTTGAAACTGGTACTGGTCGGCCAGAGTGGTGTTCGTCAGTCACTGAGTCGCGACCATTTTTGAACTTCTCTAAACGTAAAAATTTGCACCATTCATACAACTTTCCCCATAAACTTTAGACATTTCACAGTATATATTCACTTGTTTCTCGTCTTCAGCAAGTAAAAAACGAATAACAAACAGAACATTGTTCAACTAACGTGGACTTTTCAAGCGGACTCAGCATCTTCAAATGTATTTTTGAGGTTATAAACAAAACAAAGTTGATACACCAGCTGATCCGGACTCATCCCAGTGATGCCAACTTAATGCCATAAAAGTACCGAAGTTGCCCTACTTTTCTAAAAAGATAACCAAAAGTAGTTAAAAATGAAGCTTCATTAACTGTGTTGTTTAATAATTTTCAGAGGCAAAGTTATTCTTATTCTTAAAATGAAGAAATATTAAACTAACTTAAATTTAAGTACTTCAGGCAGTAACAAATCCAAGAAAATTTATATATTTCATCTCTGTGTCTGTGGTAATAATACTGTTGTGTGCCAGATTGGTTCGTATTTTAGGGTTGCCAGTCTGTTGATAGCCAACAGTTGCTTATTCAAGGCAGTAACGTTTCATAGTAATTACAATTTATTCGAATTACATAGCTTGAAATGTCCAGGAATCTAGTGACTGTAAGTAAACGTTCATCTAAGGTTATGTAAATTAGTGTCAGAACAAATCAGCTACCTCCAGTCAATGATTTACTTTTCAATAACAGGTTTAAATAACCTTTTAAAATTACCAACGTGAAATGTCAAATGTACATGTACTTTATTTCATGTTTGACTGCATTTACTGCAATTAGGATTCAACGTCCTCTTCACATAGTGGTCACCACGGTCCACTTTATTGCACGATGCCTGATATCTTTCCGTTGCGAGATTAATTTAGATGTGATGCTCATGAAACTTACTTTTCTCATACTGATACCAGAGTGAGGTAAAAGATATGTTACAGGTCGTTACTGGGTTCTTATGAGGCACAATTTTTAAATATTGGGGCAAGGTAGATTTACTTGGGACAAGTTAAGGCATCCACTTAAGAGATTGTGACACTAAAATAGAAATGTACTATCTAAAAGTTTTTGCCAAGTATGTTTATTGTAATATGACATACTTTTTTATGCTGTAAATCCTTAGATACTGTGTGTTCATTACAAATGTAATATGTACGAGTAACTATTAGTACGAGAACACAAAGTCGGTTAAATGGTTTGTCGAGTTGTACTAAACACCAAGAGATAATACTCTATTTGAAACAGCTTCTAAGAGACGAATATATACATTTTTATAGAATCAGTCGCTGCGAGATTCCAGCCAGCGTCCTTCATCAACACCTACCTTGGCATCTGAAACTTTGTGCGTTAGAACAGGATATATATTACTAAAAGTAGGGCATATTCACTAAGAAAAGAAATATTTAATGAAACTAATGAACTGTAACCGTGTACTGGCAAAGTCAGTACCTCATAACGCGATCACAAAATGACGGCAACAAAAGACTGTACCAATTCACTCACAAATATTCAGTAAATGAATCAGGAAATATAGCTGTTGTATTTACATTTAATTGACCCAACAGCGTAAGATCATCTTACCACATGAGCCCTTGGTATCGCAAAGACACATAATAACACAAGTCAAATATGACGCCGTCATATGAATTCATTCCATATATGACTCACAGTCAATCACTGGAGCAATTAAAGAAAGGAAAAGAATGGCTGAAATTCCTGTACAGTGTTTTGGATAACACGGTACAAGCCCGATTCTGTGACCAGGTCTGCATCTACTTACTCCACAAAGGTGAATCGTTTGCAGTATCACCCATGTGAATACTTGCTTACATGATCCATAGCATGTTTAGCAGGATGAAGCCAATGAAGATGTAACTGTAGAGTATGAGCATCTCGTAAGTTACTTAACACAGTGCCCTTGCATATGAAAAATCTGTCCAAGTAACCACTGTAAATACGACAATCTCACCAAGAACTGCATAGTCACAACAAACTAAGTTAACAACATCCAGAAATCTCCATGATGCTCCCAGAACAAGTGTATCTGAAAAGAACCTAACCAAATCGCATACACGCTGAGTGACCAGAAGCTTCCAAAACATCACAGACACCAGAGAGTTTATGATTGTCTACAGTCAATATTAATTAATGAAATATGTTTGCAAAGTGTCCGCAAAGACTACATTGTGAGATAAACAAAGAATTTGATTGAAAAATTGAAAGGCACCTTTCGCTGCACTTCTCTTTGGAAATGAAGCAGATTCCTAATGTTCTTTACAGGAAACGAACAGAGGACTTTACAAACTGGTTAGAGAAATCCTACATAAAATAAGGTTGAATAATCACTAAAATCTAACCTAAAATGATCAACTCAACGTCAAAGAAATTGAAGGTATACTCATCGCTAATGCTTTAGGGATACAACACATGAATATCTTTCTCAAATAATAAAACCACAAATATTTAGAATGTCATATCATGGGATAACTAGTTTGATATTGTGCATTCAAGCTGAATGAGCTAGTGTAGACTAAACACAGAGGTAATGAAAATGAAAACTTGGTTAAAGAACCTTAATACATTAGGCATTAGAAACGATGACTTACTTCTTTCTTGGCTGAAACTAAATGCTTAAGAGGATACAATGCAGGGCCAAGAGTCTTCCATGATAAAGTTTTTAAATGAAAAAGAACTGCAGATGAAAGTAAAAGCAATATTTGAAATGATTTTGTAGAGTAAATTGACATAAAATCTTCAGATATGTTCAATAGTAAGAGTAATCTACATCCTTGAAATATATGGTAAAACTATAAACAGACAATGAGCACTTACTGTATCGACTATGTCAGGAAGCTGTTATGTTGAGGAGGAAATAAATGCACGTTTCTGTATTTCAGAACAGTAAACTTGCGTTTTAGTAACTGTGCAGTGTAGGTTCACTCACTTTGTGGTGCCATTGTCATTCGTTTTTTTGAGATGTTCATTGATCACTTCTCTGAGCCACCTGGGACGGACCAGCAGAGTAGCAAGTTACATATTTAGCTTCTTGTGCGTTATTTCTTAATTTCATTTTGAAATTCTGTGTGTGCTTTTGTACTTAAGGTGTGATATCGTGTTTCACTAACTGTAAAGTGTAGATTTGTGCAGTTTGTAGCGCAGTTGTGATTTCCTTTGAACGGCGAGCTACACAGTTCAGTAAGGCGTCATCCCCCATTGGAGACACATTCTTATGTTAGTAGTGCTAGTATGGATAGGGTGTTTGCATGCTGAGTGCGCTCGCCAGAGGAGCTGGCTGCAGTTCAAGAACAGCTGAATGTGCTTTTAGCTCCGGTCAGGCGTCATCAGGCTGCTTTCTCGGGGTGTAGCTGCATGTAGAGAATGTGGGTATGCGGCGCATCGTGTGGGACACTCCATACGTTTCGTGCAAGAGCTCTGGGGCCAAAGCGTCTCCTAGTGTAACCTGCACATTGTATCCATCCTCGCTGCAGGGTGTGTTGCAGGATGTATTGCGTGCGCATTGCTCGAGGCAGAGAGTCAGTATGGAGGTTGGCTGCTTTGTCTCGGCCATCCACCCTGCAAGTGGACAGTTGGCCACTCCTTCTTCAACAGGTTCTCAGGAGGCACACGGGGAAGGGATTTAGTAATGATCGGGAAATGCAGTGTTGGGCAAGTTATGGACCCCCTTAGCGAAATAGCGTTCATGGCAGGAAAGAAATCGAATATGCCCTCGTTATTTCTGCAGGAAAGGGGGGGGGGGGGGGTGGGGAGGAGCTTGTTGGAAATGTGGAGGAGGCCCTGCCTGCAGCTACCCACCGTGCAGAGTGCAGCTGTCTGCGTGCTGTGGCTGACATTGGCACCAACGACACCTGTCGTTTGGGTTTTGAATAATAGAGTGGAGCCCCTCAACGTCAGAACCGGAATGATGGCCAACATAAAAGGTCTACTGCCATCTCTGCCCATTTGTGAGGTCTCGCAGGGTGTGGGTACTACGTCTGGCTCTTACGATTAATCATTAATACGTGCTCACCTGGAGATAGATTGGGTCGAAAGTTCAACGAAGGGTAGCGGTTTGAAGGGCAGGGGAAGAAATTCCTAAGACAAGAGCCAAAGGAAAAAAGGCTCTGCGATAGTTGGGTTGTAAGAGCAGTAGCGGATTTCTTGTTGCCTGCGACAGATCATTCAAGTGCAGGTTTCGTTAGTAGTGGGTATCGTGCTGGCGGATAACTTTGACGCTATGAAGTGTTGTTACGTGGCGGGTACAGCTGGGTACCGACATTGGCTTCTTGACTAGTGTCGGCATACCTGTTAGATTCATCATGAGTTAGTGTCCGACAGGTCATATATCGGATGCATAATATAGGGTGGTGCTTGTGATTTGTTTATGCATTAGTGTGCGAACCTGTAGGCTTCCCTGCTGTAGCCTGTTGGTCGGCTGTGATAGCAGCTGGCATATCCAGTCAGTGTTGCTGATGTGCAGGGACTTGCCAATGTTGCCACCTGTGAGTGTATATTAGCTCGCCATCCGTGGTTATGCCCTGACCGCTTATGCCTCCACCTCTGGTTGTGATCATAGTTCCCCAAAGTAACGATGAAAGGATGGTTCGAATGTCTCGAGTTCCTGTATAGCCGTGGGGCATTTGAATACTTCCTTGAGGGTTTCAAGGCGGTATTCACTGTGAAGATCCATTGTGCGAGCGTAGCCTGGAGCGGTTCCAATGATGTCGCACTTTGCTCTGTATGATCTGCAGGCATGTGGGAGCTGCGTATCCCCAGACTGGAGCTGTGTACTCCATCAGAGATGTAATCAGTGTTATGTATAAGGACCTCGACACCCTCCTATTTAGTGTGCTTTCGCTGTTGAGCATTTGACAGAGTTGTTTGACCCTCGCGTGAGCTCTGTTGGCAGCGTATTCGATGTGATCCCTCCTTGTAAGTTTCCGGTCCAGCCAGACGCCTAGGTATCTGACTTTCTCTCGGAAACGTATTGTGCATGCATGTAGTGTTACCTGTCTATAGTGCTAATGTTTGGGTAGTATTTTCGGTGTGCATGTGAATAGAACTGCTTCGCATTTGTCGACGTTTATTTTAATACGCGATCGTTCCAACGAAGGCTCGACTGTTCTGAGTGCCGTCTGTAATCGTGAGTTTACGTTCGACGGTTTACAATCTTGCTCAAGGATGGCTGTGTCATCCGCGTAGATGGCTAACGTCGTATTTTGTGTTGCTAGAAGATCTTAATGCACAGGTTGAACAAGATCCCCAGAATGCTTCCTTGGGGTACTCCATCTTGGATACCGTGTTGTGTCGATCGTTTGCCCAGCACGTCCGTATTAAAACATCTGTTAGTGAGATATGAGTGTATGAGACGTACAAGTCCGCCGAGGAAACCAGGGTGGCTTAGTTTGCATATGAGGCCGTTGCGCCAAAGACGGTCGAAAGCTTTTTCGATGTCCAGGAACAAGGCCCCTATGACTTTGTTCGTGTTGTAGCCGTATGTTATATGCTCGAATACATGGAGGAGGTGTTGTTCTGTTGATTGGTGATTCCTAAAGCCTAATTGCTCCAGTCCTAGGGTTGTTATTGGCGATGCAATGCCTAGTGATGCGTTTTAATATTACCTTCTCAACAGTCTTGCTGAGGGAGCACAGCAGATGATTGGTCGGTAATTTTGTGGGGTGTCTTTTCCGGGCCTCCTGAACATCAGGAAGTTGGCCGCCTTCCAAAAGTCAGAGAAGTGTTGAAGTTATAAGATAGTCGTAATGTGTGTGATGTAATGTACGGCTTTGGGTTTTGAGGCCGTCCTCATTTCCTATGGGTGGCTGGCAAAGAGTGCTGGCCTCGCGCACGGAGTATAAGCTGAGCTAGCAATTTGTAGAATTGTTCTGAATCGCTCGGGGAACTTTGGGTTGGATCTGAACGTAGGGTCTCAACTAAAGGCTCTGTCCAGTCCAGCTCTAAATTTATAGTCCTGGATTATGAGGTGGAGAATTGTAGAAGCAGAGAGACCGACAGCAAACTAACATCGGCAATAATAGATCAGGTATACATGGCAATGTTGCAAGCAGAGGATGAAGATATAGTGAAAGAGTATGAGGATGCTGGGAGAGCAGTTCAATTCGTAAATGGACATGAAAATCTAATAGTCATAGCGGATTGGAACGCAGGTCTAGGGGAAGGCGTTGAAGAAAGGGTTATGGGAGAATATAGTCTCGGTACTAGGAATGAAAGAGGAAAAGACTAATTGAGTCCTGCAGTGAATTTCAGCTAATAATAGCGAATACACTGGTCAAGAATCACACGAGGAGGACGTATACTTGGAAAAGACCGAGAGACAAGGGAACATTTCATTTAGATGACATCATGGCCAGGCAAAGATTCCGAAATTATATATTGACCTCTACGGCGTACACAGGAGCACAGTTTAGTAGTGATGAAATGTAGGCTGAAGTTTAAGAGGCTAGACAGGAAGAATTAATGCGAAAAGTAATTTGATACATAAGTATTACGGAATCAGAAGAAACGCTTGAAGTACTCTGTGGCTATAAATACTGTGATGAGGGATGGCTCAGTGGGCACTTCTGTTGAAGAGGAATGGACACATGGACACAGCTAAAAAGCAGAGCGGCAAAAGTTAGAAAGGAAGATGCAGGAACAAATAAGGAATTGCAAAGAAACCGTGGATAACAGAATAAATACTTCAGTTGATTGTTGAAAGAAGGACGTACAAAAGCATTCAGGGAAATTCAGGAATACAGAGATCCAAGTCCCTTAGGAATGAAATGAAGCCGGCCGGAGTGGCCGTGCGGTTATAGGCGCTACAGTCTGGAGCCGAGCGACCGCTATGGTCGCAGGTTCGAATCCTGCCTCGGGCATGGATGTGTGAGGTGTCCTTAGGTTAGTTAGGTTTAATTAGTTCTAAGTTCTAGGCTACTGATGACCTCAGAAGTTTAGTCGCATAGTGCTCAGAGCTATTTGAGCCATTTGAGCAATGAAATGAATGGGAAGTGCTGAAAAGCTGAAACGAAATGGCAGCACGAAAAATGCGAAAAAGTGGAAAGATAAATGAGTATTCGGATTAACTCCGCATATAAAAAATTCGAAATAACCTTCAGTGTAATTAAAGGCTAAGGTGGTAACATTAACAGCGCAATGAGAATTCCGCTGTTGACTGCAAAGAAGAGAGCGGATAGGTGGAAAGAGTACACTGAATGCGTCTGTGAAGGGGAAGACTTGTCCGATGACATGACAGAAGAAGAAGCAAGAGCCGATGTAAAAGAGATAGTGGATGCAGTATTAAACTCGGAAGCTAAAAGAGCTTTGGAAGGTTTGGCATAAAATAAGCCAGAAGGCCTGGATACCATTCCATCAGAATTTCTCAAATAATTTGGGGAAGTGGCAACAAAACGACTATTCACGTTGGTGTGTAGACTGTGTATGAGCCTGAGAATACACCATTCTGCTTACGGAAAAACGCAATTCTGAACACTACAAGAGCCTTCAAGTGCGAGAAGTATTGCACAATCACCTTAAAACTTCATGACTCCAAGTTGCTGCCAAGAATAATACACAGAAGAATGGGAAAGAAAACTGAGAACGTGTTAGACGATGATCAGTTTGGCTTTAGAAAAGGCAAAGGCACCAGAGAGAGAATTCTGACGTTGCGGTTGATAATGGAAGCAAGACTAAAGGAAAATCAAGACTCGTCTACAGGATCCGTCCAGCTGGAAAAAGCGTTCGACAATGTCAAAGGTGCAAGATGTATTGAAACTCTGAGGAAAATGAGGGTAAGCTATAGGGCAATACAGGTAACATACAATATGTAGAATGTGAACAGAATACAAAATACAGATCGGGATAAATCAAAGAATTTAAAAAGTAACGGGGAAATGCAGAAATGAAAATAGTGAGAAACTTAACATTAAAACTGGTAATGACAAAGTAAATTAAGTTAACAAATTCTGCTTCCTAGGCTTACACACTACTTAATCTAACTAACGTACGTCAAGGACAACGCACACATCCATGCCCGAGGGAGGACTGAACCTCAGACGGGAGGAGCCTCGCGAACCGTGCAAGACGCCCTAGACCACGCTGCTACCCCGCGCGGCCCAGATGGTTGGTTGGTTGTGGGAGGGGACCAAACAGTAAGGTCATTGGTCCCATTGGGTTAGAGAAGGATGAGGAAGGAAGTCGGCAGCGACCTTTCAAAGGAATAATCCCGACTTTTGCCTGAAGCGATTTAGGGAGATCACGGAGAACCTAAATCAGGATGACCGGACGCGGGTTTGAACCGTCGTCCTCCCGAATACGAGGCCAGTGTGCTAACCACTGCGTGACCCCGATCGGTCAAACCAGTCAGAAAACTGATGACTTAAAAAAGAAGAAGAAGAAGAAAGCAAGTCGGTCTCCCCTTGATACCTCAGCCCAGTGAAACACACAATAAGTAGCTACATTGGTAGCAGAGTACGTGTGGTTTTGCAAGACGGTGATCTGACGCCCTCTGGTGAACACTCGCCAGTCGGTATGGAGAGGAAGAAAGAAGACTGCGTACAAAGTAAGGACACATTGACAGTCAACATTTTAATAGAAATTCTATCTGGGAAGAATGTAGTATTCAAATTATTCACGGAATCTAGAGCAAGTGAACTGGAAGCAGATGGCTCTGAAATATTTAGTGAGGCCTTACTGTCTTTTACTATTATTAGTGTCAACAATTATTTTCATTAGTATTATTACGCTCAGCCATTATCATTACTAGTGTCAGTTATTTTTATTATTCCTCTGAATGTTTTTATGATGTCTTTATTGTGTGTTGTTCCTGCTCAGATGCAAGAGAGGGCCTTAAGGACATAATCTGGTCATGTTAAATAAGCAATAAATAAATACTGAACTACCTCATGAAAACCCATCAAGATCTGAAACGTCTTTTCATTGATATTGATACGTAAATGTGCAGTGGTTTCTGTAGAGAGCGAAGGGAGCAATGGAAAACAGTGTGGCCAACACACAGTTTCCCCAGTTTTCCTGCAGCTCCTGTGCCTCGGAGACCTAGCTTTTAGGATTACCCTAGTGTAAAACGAGCTTCCCTTCTCTGAACTTTTTCGATGTCCTCCGTCAGTCCAGTCGGATGCGGATCCCACACTGCACAGCAATGATCCAGAAGAGGCTGAACAAGCGTAGAGCTGCAGTCACCCTAACAGATCCAACAAAAGATAGACTGGAGAAGTCATCGCAAAGAGGCAGTTGCCTTCCCTCGTTACACCCCATAGGTAATTCCCCGCCCTCTCCTATCTTACGTCTTAGTGTCGACTGCGACGCTAAACAGACGTGCGGAGGCGTCGGTGAAATTATTTCGGTCGCTTTGCGAGCGGTACTGCTGAGCTCCACACACAAGCGGCTGCCTCGTTTTTCGTACAGAACGACACAATAAGAACGCGGTTTTACGCCCGCCGCGGCCGTAACTGTCTGGCAGGCTGTTCCGTTAGGCGCAACACGAGCGCGGAGCAGGTGGCGCCGCCGCCGCCGCCGCCGCCGCCGCCCGTATCTGCTGGAGGCTTCCGGCGCGGCGCGGACAAGAGCACAGGTAGGCAGGCAGGGTCACCGGGTCAGAGGTCGCGCGTCCGTCCGCCCGCATGCGGGGCGTCGTGACCCTCAGGTCGGATTAACGTCCGCCTGTCCGCGGAACGAACCCCGCCGGGGCAATTTTCTGCGTTGTCGAGTTAAGCAGCAACGACACGGCTACCTGTGGGCGTTAAGTACTGGTCGATACCAGCTGCTACCTATGTTACGTGAGTTTCATCGCTTTTCTAAAGCAGTGTTCGCCTCGAGAAAGGAAGTGTTGATTATTCAGGAGCACATATGAAGGACGTTCGATGTGTAATGCAACACTTTTTTTCCTCGGCCTGTTTCGGTTGAAAAAATACGAAATATGCTATGGGACATCGTTGCATGTTCCCTCTTCATTCCCTATAGTTTAATGAAGTTGAGACAGGTAGCAGCGCTATATGTAGCCTGCAAAATGGCGTCTGTAACAGAGGTGCGTTCCAAATAGACAGCTGCCACTGATTTTGTTTTGGCGGAACACCAGAGCAACGCAGACATTCATAGGCCCTTGTATGATTCTACGGAGACCTAGCAGTCAACAAAAGCACGGTGAGTAGTTGTGCGATGTGTCTGTCGTCATCGCAACAAGGTCGCACCAACCTGTCCGATCTCCGGCACACTGTTGTGACTCCTGCAATGTTGGAACGTGCGGACACTCTTATCCGAGGAGATCGAGTGGTCTAAGTGAAACACTTTGCTGTTGGTACTACTGACACACTTGTCCACCAGTTGGGGCGCTCAAAGGAGTATGCCCGCTGGGTTCCTCATTGCCTAACAAAAGACCATAAAGAACAACGAAGGACTGTTTGTGCGTAATTTCCTGCGCGTTAAATGGATGATCGTGAAATGTTTTTTGTAGAACGTCATCACAGGCAATGAAACACAGGTTCACCACTTCGAACGGGAAACAGGACGTCAAACTATGGAGTAGCGCCACACGAGCTCTCCTCCGAAGGTCTCAGCTCTTCTGGCACTCTGGATGTCCTCTCTCATGGTGCAACGACCAGCTCTTTAGCGTATTGTGCTACCCTCAGGAAATTAAAGAAACGTCTTCAGCCTGTTTGTCGCCACAAAAATTAGAACCAACTTCTCCTTCTCCATGACAACGCAAGGCCTCACACAAGTCTGCGCACCTGAGAGGAACTCACAAAACTTCAATGGACGTTCTTTCGGATCCACCCTACAGTCCAGATCTTGCAGCTTCCGATTTCCATCTGTTTCATTAAATGAAGGATACAAATCCGTTGGGAGCAATATGTGGATGTGACAGAGTTTAATTATGCAGAAAGACGTAGGCTCTGATGTCGACCAATAAAGTGGAACTTTGCGTGCATACAAGCCCTCCCAGTAAGGTGACGTAAGGCCGCCTCACTTAACGGAGATTACGTTGAATAACAGTATTTGCAGCCAGAAGTTTTGGGAATAATATGCTGTATTGGAATCCTGAATAAAACCAACCTGCTTTAAGAAAAAAAGTGTTGCGCTATTTAGTGGAGGCACCTCGTATTTTCTGTAACTCTCCAGCAACCATAAAAATGTTCACTTACAAATTAAGTCTTTTAAAACTTAGCTGGTCATTCGGCAGTTTC
Source organism: Schistocerca gregaria (assembly GCF_023897955.1). Classification (NCBI taxonomy): domain Eukaryota; kingdom Metazoa; phylum Arthropoda; class Insecta; order Orthoptera; family Acrididae; genus Schistocerca; species Schistocerca gregaria. The sequence goes on along the minus strand of NC_064921.1, from coordinate 794,824,909 downwards.
AATTTATACCCCCTATACAGGGTGTATCATAATTAATGGCGTAAACACATACAGCTGACAGTACACGATACTAGAAGCAAAAAAGTCTCAGTAAACATAGTGTCGAAAATGCATACCTTAAGAGCTAACAGCAATTTTTCATCTTCGATACTTTGAAACACAGCTCTTCTAATCAACAAGTGCTCATAACTTTTAAGGTATGCATTTTAGAGCACATGTTGACTAAACTTTTTTTATGTTTTGGTCCAGGTTATCACTTCCCAAAATATGGAAAGCAAAGAGCTTGCAGTAGAAGAGATTTACTTCACAGTATCGAAGATGAAAAATTGCTCTTAGCTCTTAAGGTATGCATTTTCGACCCTATGTTTACTTAGACTTTTTTGCTTATAGTATCGTGTACTTTCAGCTTTATGCGTATACGCCATTACTTATGATACATCCTGTATTTTGCTTTTAGTAGTTCGCGACAGTTGATAGAGCGCAATAACCTCTTTGAGCAACCTCTTTTCTCGTCTTCTGAGACGCTTTCACCGCTTTGGAAGGTCGGTTTGTCTGCTAGCCAGTGGGAAGCTTTCGTAGTTTGAAAGCCAACGAGCTGGTTCTTCGAAAGCGCTGCCACCACTTAACTTCTGTGTCTTGCCGTGTTCTGCTCTCTTAGTACTGGTGAGAGTTCTACTTTGCGAGGAGGACTGCCTTTGTAGATCTGAGCTGCTTCAAAGAATCTACAGTTCTGAAGAAATGGCTCGACATCACTACAATTTCTTGCCATGGTGAAGCTCAGCTCAACTAGGCAGTTTATTTCGGAACTGACTGCTAAATTTCTGCACAGTCTCCTTGTGATTACTACACGCTCAAGCCTGCGGTACTATTCTTCCGCATGACAAAATGTAAACTCCTAACTTGCTCAGTTCTGACTAAATGCAACTTGACTACAATGACGAATGTTGTCTTTCCAGTCCGACGTGTAGTTATCTTTCTCTACAGCACTATGAAGGAGCTGCTTTCTAGTTAAGCGTTCTGAACTGATGACTTGGTCTTCCGATTTTTCCCTGTGAAAGTCACGCACATATATTAAAGTGTGATTACTACATTTGCACCGATAAAAAATAAAACTGCCATGCGCATCAACAGTCAATTATTCCTGTTTCATTAATTATGTAAATTAAATTTTATTTCTGTTTACTATTTGTTACAAGAATGAAATTACAGTAAGGTGAACACACGTAAATTTGAGCTACAGGATACTGAAAAAGTTGAAGTTAGTAAATGTTTCAACTTACAGTTTATGAAACTATCAGAAACCTTGAAAGGTTTTCGCTGTACGTCCATCCTTTCCCTCATTCATTGCTGTTGATGTCCACAGGGGAGTGCTGCCCATGAAGCAGCCAAGATTATATTTACTTTGAATGGTCAAAACAGAATCATTGGTGGGCCACATAACTTCGGAAAGAGTAGCGAAGAAACAGTTCTTTTTTCTTCACTGGGCAAACACTGAAATTGTGTTGATGGTAGTTGTCAAACGGAAGCAAATTTGTGGGATACTTTGTCTTGTTATCTCAGTTTCCATCAAAGTTCTCACAATTGTCAAAACCATACTCATGAAATCTCGTTTTTTTCAACTGAAAGCGAACTCCAAGTGACTCAAACTCTTTTTCCCAGAGAGAATCATTTTAATGTCTTTTGGCCAAGTGCTTGTATCAGCCATATGGGCTGAATTGTCCAAAGCTGCCCCTTCCCCACTCGGCATTCTCTTTTCAATCGCTGGTGAAAGGCTGTCATAAAAGGCAACAGGGTTCATGGGCAGTTATTTAGTTTTTTCATACAGTTTTATTCCGATCAGTCTTTTATTATTGATAAATGTCACAGCCTGCTCATAAAAGGTTCGCGCGCTACCTTTCCGAGCAATAAATGTGTCAACCAACATTTGCACTTTTTTGCTAGCCGGACATGTCTAAATCTCGGTGTTTCAGTTCCTCACTAACTTCTGAAAGTTCTTGAAGCGCATCATACATCAGTGCCAAATATTGTATAAAGTACGTCGAGGTTAGTTTCCTGAGTGGGTTTTCGTACTTGAAACTGTCCGAAGCATTATGTGTTGGGCCCTCTTTATGTGCTACAAAATGTTTTGGTGGAACCTCGTAGTTCTTCTGCACTGCTGAAACTGTACAAAAACAGGATGAAGTCTATCTTGTGTCTAACACCCTTCCAGTTTTGAAAAGTTGAACCGCAAAGTCGTCTGCAAACAATTGCAATTCTCGGCTGCCCTTTGATGAGTCATGCTATAGAACATAAAGTTTTTCATTGAATAAAACTATTGAGACTTGTCATTTTCCTACTACATCACTTACACAAAGTTCAAGCCTATGATTACAGCAATGCCAAACAATAACAGACAGAAACCTGTCATCAAAAAGAGCCCCAACTCCAGATTCTCGTCAAATCATTTCTGCAGCTCCGTCAGATGTCACAGAAATTAGTCTACGGTTTTAAAAAAAATTTCACCAAATGAATGGCCTTCAAGACATTGAACCACAACATGAAAAATGCCAAGAGACGTTACACTTCAACTACGTCCAAAAACAAATTTACAGGGAATTCCATACTCAAATGTGTAAGGTAAACTGTAATTTACAAAACCAAAGTTGATTCTTTTGCTTAAAGTAGTTGACTCATCGATGATGATTGCCAACTTATCGTCTGCGTCTGCTATTTCCTGTAAAATATGTTATCTCATTTCTGCACTGATACGTTAATGATATTCACACAGGCCTTATTGGAATGTAGAATTCCACTCATATTTAATCCAGTGAGCTCTTGAACGTCGATATCTGATTCAAAGTTGTTGAAAGATTGGTTCTCTTTTGGAAAATTATAGGCACTGCGAAAGGTATTCGCTGTAACTTCTTTCTCTTTTGATATGGTTTTCAAACTAAAATTTTCCATTGTTTCTTTTTGGGACTCTGCTAAAATGTTCACGGCTGCTCCGTGAGCGAATACCTTTTTCTCAACGCTGTTTGTTGTTAATGATATCACATCCAGTCCATTACTTGGATATTTTCATACCAGTTTTATTTTTTTATTTTTTTTAAACACCCAGGCATCCCATCCTTTGGCAAAACCTCACAGTCCAATTTTTTGTTGTGTACAATAATGAAACGAGTCCTACACTTACATGTGACACCCGAATATTGTAATGATACTAATGTAAACTAAAATGAAACTATTGCATTGTAAACCATACATGTCTCTGATGGGCTCTATAAAACTGATCACTGACTCTGCACGACAGCAGAGCCAAAGATACTGCTTCTGGTCTGAGATTGTGGTGTTGGAGGAAGAGAACGCTTGGCGCACAGCAGTGACTGTGTTTCGGTCTGTGAGCGAAAAGAATGCAGTGGGCAGTTTTTGTGGTGTGCTCTGTAAAGCCATCAAATGTTAGATTATAATGTAGGAATATTCTCATACCAATATTTTGTGTTATACCGCACGTAAAATATGTAGTTAAAATCGTGAGTGATTTTGTAATGCAGTGTTAAGTGAAATGATGAAATATAAATTTAATTGTGACAAGAAAGGATTATTAGATATATATTACAACGAAGCTTTACGTGTACATATATTATTGGAAATATAAATGTGGAAGCAGAAGGAGTGACGCTATTGATTATGTTCACAAAGGCAAAACCCTCACGGGAACACACTACTTAAAGCTCCTAACGAGCTTATGGGGTCTATGAAGACGATGGGTCGCCGAAAGCTGTCTAAGGTTACTTTTTTTCCACAACATCGGCTCACGTCATTCTGTGCAGGGCGCGACACGTGCTGCTTCTTTGGGCTGTCGGATTTTCTCTCCTCCTCTACTCTCCATTATTCCTTCTTCAGACGACGAAACGATTGCTCGGGAAGTATTTCCAGAATGACATCGACGTGGTATGCTTGAAATAGATATGTAACTTCCGGAGAACAATCTGAAGATGAGCCTGAAAAACCTGTTAATGGAGTGATAAATAACTATTTCAAATAAGTAACTGGTTGCAGTTTTATGTATTTACATTTAAGGTTACAGCCTCTACAAGCAAGGCTCCGTAAAATCATCCATCGTTTGGAAAGATCTGTCGACTTGATTGGTGAAATTATAGAGAAGAACTCACACCATCACCAACACTCATATTCGTAGCTGGACTTTCTCGAGGTAATAATTAAAACTTTATGATTTCATATCGTGCTCTGGTCTGTCGTTTCAAAGTCGTCTGCTGTTGACATCGATCATGCCATATATTCATACACACTAAATGGTTATTAATAGGTGAATGGTTATCTGGAAAGTGATTTGCAAGCAGAAACTGTGGAAGTTGGCGAATGTGAAACTGTACAGTCTACTGTAATTTTCAGGTGCCACAAAATTTTTCTAGCTCACCGCCCAATTTAATTAAAAGTGGGAAAATTTACCACAAGAACTGAATGAACCACCGAATTGGTAAGCATAACTTATGTGATAATATTAATAAAAAGATCCAAGTAAGTATATGGACTGGGCATGTGGGAACAATTTAAGCACAACAATTAAATAAAATAATTCCGAGCAAGCAGGAGCTTAAGCCACAACGAAAAGAATAATACAATCAGACAAAGTCTACAAATATAAGGCCTGCCTTTTGCGCTTTAGAAACGCCAGGTGACATGTATTAAAAATAATCTTACAAAAGGGGATGGGTTTTTTCCGAGAAACAGTCGTCACAGTTTAATATACAGTAGTTCATTAAAATTAAACATCATACTAAATTTTCACAAAATAATTCAAACTATGATCTGTCGTTGCCTGTTACGTAAGTTATTAACTCGCTTATATTATTATCATACTGAGTGCTATGCTAATCTTCGGCAAGTGAGGGTAAAGTTCACACAAACATACATGATTCACACCAAAGAAGAGACAAAAACAATTTTGCCCATCACAGTAAGTCAGAGGCTCAGAGGTTTATTCCCATCGCTATGATTCAATTATTGTAAGAGTACTATGGAACACTTTCGACAAAAAAATTTATCTACATCGCCTTGCACATCAAAATAAGCCATGCTAGCGTGAAACACCTGCAATTGCCATTATTCATGAACAAAGCAAAATTATTGATACCCGTGGAAACTTCAAGAACACAAATGTAAACCGTACAGACACAAATATCAACAAAATATCAAGCGGAACTACGAATCAAATTTATTCAGGATAGTACTGAAATTACACACCACGTGTTCTGCTTACACAAAGCGAGGACCAGAAAATCTTACTAAATTCAGAAAAATACAGTCTGAAAAACATAATAATTCGACTACAGAAGTTAAAAATGAACTAGAAAATCAAACGTGTACATCAGTTGGGATATCTACACACCATGTCACATTAACACATTCACCAGTGCCAAGTCGCTCTTAAGAGCACCATCTTCACTTCCAGTCCCGAAAGCACGCTTTCCCTGCAGCGAATTTCACTCGGGTAGCCGGAAGAGTCCAGAGGGATACTTTCCGCCAACAACATAACTGCTGTCGAATGACTACCGAAAGGGTACAACTCTCTTTGCCCACGTTGGCTACACTGTTCCTACCATAGCAGACAGCCAAATGTGTAGATCTACCATATACAGGACATACATACATTAAGCCTAGCTCCACACATCATGAATACATTTCGTAATCATGTGGAACGTGTCACTTCAACTTTTTCTTTTACAATTACTACTTCATATCTAAAAGTCCATCTGTTGGGTAGAAGGAGTTGTCATTCACAAATTCATTTAATTTGCTTTTAAATGTTGGTTGGCTATCTGTCATACTTTTAGTGTTATTTGGCAAATGACCAAAGATCTTTGTGGCAGCATAATTCAACCCTTTCTGTGCCAAAGTGAGATTAAGTCCAGAATAGTGAAGATCATTCTTTCTTCTAGTGCTGTTATTTTTGAGTTGGGCTGGGTTATTAATGACAAATTACATAAGTGAGCATATGCATTGCGAAGATTGAATATCCCGAGTTCATTAAATAAATGTCTGCAACGTGACCTTGGGTGGGCTCCAGCTATTATTCTGACTGCACGCTTTTGTGCAATGAATACTTTCTCTCCTAATGATGAATTTCCCGAAAATGTGATGCCATATGAAAGCAGTGTATGAAAATAGACGTAGGTGGCTAATTTACTAATATGTTTATCTCCAACATTTGCAATAACTCTCATAGCACAAATAGCTAAACCTAACCGTTTCAGCAGACCACAGATGTGTTTCTTCCAATTCAATTTCTCATCAATGCACACACGTAGAAATTTTGAATATTCTGCCTTAGCAACAGACATCTGTTCAAGGTCTATATCTATCAATGATGATATGCCATTTACTGAGCAGAATTGTATAAATTCTGTTTTCTCAAAATGTAGAGAGGGTCCATTTGCAGAGAACCCCTTAATTTTCTGAAAGACATTGTTTACAATTCCCTCAGCTGATTCTTGCTTGTTGGATGTGACAACTATAATTGCATCATCAGCAAAAAGTACTAGCTTTGCATTTTCATGAATATAGAGTGGCAAGTAATTAATAAACAGGGTGTTTATAATTAAAGCTAAACTTTCAAACCGCTGTAGAAAAAACACCACTGGTCAGGATGACGTCAAATTCCAACGGAATATTATCGGAGAAGGGGAAAACGTATGGCAGAAGAACAATAAATAGTTACAAAATGTAGCTATACATGGCTTTGTAAGCATCATAATTTAATAGTCGTCGACTAAAAATGAGAAATGAATCATACAACAATGCCTAAGGTGCACGTTTGACGTTAAACAAACTATACTACCCAGTGTGCATGGGTGTACAGGTGTTATGCTGTTAATAGATACGTAAACTCAACCATCACAGCAAGGTTATATCACATCGGATGGGAAAAATCGGTTTTTAATTGTCCTGAGCCCAAGAACAACATACAAAACATCACTCATGTCAGTTTTTAATTCTCCTGAGGCCAAAAACCGCATGAGAAGCATCGATACACATGGGATTTTAATTATCCTGAGGCCAAAAACCGCGTAAAAAGCATCAATCAAATTCAAATCGGATTATTAATTTCCGCGTGACTGGCGCAAAACATGTTCGGTACGCTGTCCACCGTTTTATGCAGCAAGTTGAAATCGAGAAACAGCATGTTCTGCAACTGATCGAAGTGTTTCTAGGATCACGTTCAGAGTGTGTTGCGCAATACGTGTCTTCAATGCAGCTAAGTTTGCAGTCAGAACACTGAACACAACACCTTTCATATAGCCCCACAGCCGGAAGTCACATGAGTTAAGATCAGATGATCGGGATGGCCAAGCTGTAGGGAAATAGCGGCTGATAAACTAGCATTTTCGAAATGGCGCTTCAGCAGCTGCTTAACTGGATATTCAAAGTGTGGAGGTGCGCCATCTTGAATAAAAATACTCCTATCCACACATCCACGCTGTTGGAGAGCTGGAATGACGTGGTTGGGCAAAAGATACTCATAGCGCTTACCAGTAACGGTACAGCTAACAGGACCGGAAGCACCTGTCTCTTCGGGGAAAAAAGGGACTGTGATAAATGATGCCATAAACCTGCACCATACAGTGATCTGTTCAGGATGAAGTGGTACTGATTGATTTGGGTGTGCATTTTCTGTTGCCCACGTTTGACAATTCTGTGTATTGACATATCCTGTCAGTTGGAAGTGGCCTTCTACTGTTCACAAAATCTTCCACGGCCAGTCATTGTCCACTTATATGCGAGAGAGAAATTTTAAATCAAAGGGCTCTCTTGCTGGCAGGTCAACAGGAAGAAACTCATGAGCATGAGTAATCTTGAATGAATAGCAAAGAAAGGAGTTTCGTAGGATTTTACCCACCTTGCTCACAGGTATGTCCAATGTTAGGGCAATTCTCCGTGCACTACACGTTTGCACACCGGGCCAACGCCTTTTTTCAAACCCTTCAGTGTCCTGAACTTCTGCAGAATGACGTGTGCACGGTCATCATTCTTGTAATACAGCTTTAAAGCAGAGCGCGATCCTGCGTAGAGACAATAATTATTTCTACAGTGCTTTCAGGTTTTAACTTTAATGCTAATCACCCTGTGTAATAAGAATAATAGGGGAACCAAGACAACCCTGTGGGACAGCATTCCTGATACCTCCCCAGTTACAGAACTCTCTTAATTTCAACCTTCTGCATTCTTCCACTTAAGAAAGAACTAAACCATTTGTGGACTGCACCACTCATACCACATTACCTAAGATTATATAGAATAATTTCATCATTTACACAATCAAAACATTTTGAGAGATCACAAAATATCCAAATGGGTGATGTTTGGTTATTCAATGCATTTAATATCTGCATAGTGGAAGCGTATACAGCATTTTCTGTTGAAAAGACTTTCTGAAAACCAAACTGACATTTTGTTAGTACTTCATTTTTACATATATGCGATGCTACTCTTGAATGCACTATTTTTCATTAATTTTGGATAAATCTGTCAGAAATGAGATTGGGCGGTAGCTGTTAGCATCGGACTTATCCCCTTTTTATGTAGTGGTTTAACATTAGGGTATTTCAGTCTATCTGGAAAAATGCCCTGTTTCAGTGAACTACTACATAAGTGCTTGAGAGTCCTAATTATTTGCTGGGAACAATCTTTTAGTACTCTGTTGGAAATCCCACCAATGCCATGTGACCTTTTACTTTTGAGTGAATTTGTTATTTTCTTAATTTCAGTAGGAGATGTGGGTTGACTTTCAGTTTTGTCAAATTGCGTAGGTATTGCCTATTCCATATACTGCCTTGCATTTTCTAATGAATAGCTGGATCCTGTTTTCTCTACAACACTTAAAAATGGTTATTAAAAATGTCTTCTACTTCTGACTTCTTGTTAACAAACTTTTCATCGAGTTTGATAGAAGTATAGTTTTCCTGTGCTCAATTCAACTGTTTTCCTTTTAACAATATTCAAAATTGTTTTAATTTTATTATCAATGTGCTAATCTCAGACATAATGCACATGCTTTTAGACGTTTTAATAACTTTTCTTAATGCAGTGTAGCAGTTTTTATAATGTTTCACTGTTTCAGGATCATTACTCCTCCTAGCTATAAGATACATTTCCCTTTTCTGTTTACAAGATATTTTTATCCCTTTAGTAAAATATAGCTTTTTATATGGCTTGTTACAATTATATTTCGCTGTTTTCTCAGAGAAACTGTTTTCAAATATACTCAAAAAGGTATATGATATAGGTTAAATTTTAAATTAGCCTCAGGTTCCCTGTACACTTCATCCCAGTCTGTTGCCAGCTTTCTCTAAAATTCTGAATTGTTAAATCGTTAACTGAAAGCACTATTTTGGAGGAATGTTTTGAACTACTGTATGGAGCTATACCATATTCTGTAACTAGCTGTGCTTCATGATCGGACAGACCATTCTTAACAGGAAAAGTTTTTATTTGATCAAATTTATCTTGGTCTGTAAAAACATTATCTATCAGAATGCTGCTTTCCCGTACCACCCAAGTAGGAAAATTAGTAACTGATGTCAAATTGAAAGGATCATGTAATACTTAAAGGTCAAGCTTTCTATTGGACTCTCTCAGAAAATCTACATTGAAATCCCCACAAACAGTTATTTGCTTTCCTCTATCCAACAGATAGACAACAAATAATCCAAGTTTTTAAAAATAGTTGAGAATTTCCCAATGGGGACCCATGCACAGCTACAATTATAAAAGTGCCATTATTTAATTTAAGCTCATACGCACATGCTTTTATATGCTGCTCCATGCAAAATTTTTAGTTTCCAATTTTTTCACACTAAGATAGATTTTAACATATATGTCAACTTTTCCTCTCTCCTTAGTGTCTCTAGTTACATCTGCTGAAAACCTATATCCGCCCACTTTTGCAATTTCCATATCTGTGGCTACATGATGTTCAGAAAGGCGTAGTACATACATTCCACCCCCAGTTTCTAAATCTTCTAAACAAACAAGCTCATCTAATTTGTTTTTAATCCCCTGACATTCTGAAGCAATATACTAGCATTATTTTTCATTGTGCTTTTATGAGAATCTTGCGACATACTAACATTATTTTTCACTTTACTGTTATGATAATCTTGTGATGTTTAACATCTTTAGTATCTGTCTATCTGAACTTCTCATTAAGCTTAATTTCAATCCATGTTGGATGATTGGAACTGATCTTAGCCCCAAAATCAATCCCATGCGTTTCATTGCCCCCTCCCCCCCCCCCCCCCCCCCCAAAGATTTTGCTATCATCCCAGCCAGTTTATCCTTCCCTTTCCTATTGAGATGCAGGCCATGTCTTGTGAAGTTCCACCTACCAATACTATCAACAGGAATCAAACCTATGCGTGACAAAGAAGCCGCCCGAAACAGTTGATCTAGCTCCATATCGACCCTCCTGACAGAGCTGTTCAATTGGGGCCGATAATATCGCATGAAAGCGGGAGCCAAGCCAACATTTGTGTAGTTTGTTGCAGAAGCTATTTTTAGCAGATCACGCTCAATATTGTAGCCCTGATCCCCATCAATACTGCTTCCCACTCCACCCACTACCACAACATGATACAGCTTTGTAAGACCCTTGCACAATGATGCAATATCCTGTGTCACTTGGCTAAGACATGCACTTGGCTTGAATATATTTGTGATCTGGTACCTGGCACCTAATTTTTCCTGTAAGATCTAGCCCACACCTCTTCCGTGGCTATTACGTAATAACATAACTTTCCTCTTACTTTCTACTTTTTTTCGAAACTGTTGGTTTCCTAGTGAAAGTTTGTTGAGTGCTGACCACATTTACATCTACTTGAGCCTGTTCCTTAGTTGACTGAGATAACTAGACAAATCTGTTGTTTGTGCCATGTGTGTACATAGGATTGCATGCTTACTGTAAAACTTGACACTTTAATATAATTGTCTACCACTCAATGGGGAGAAACACTAATTACATAACTAAAATACAAATAATTAACGTGCATGCCCGAAATACTAGTTAAAGAGAATGAACCGAATTTAACAGAGACGCTTCAGCACATACGTAGGAACTTGTGCGTCTCAGAGAACCTAAGTCATGCAGCTGTCTGCTAGATTAACTTATCTTCGATTGGGAATTGCAAGGCATGGCTGAAGCAAGTCTCTATAAATCTGGGGTGAGCCCACCAATAGAATGGCTTGGCGGACATACTGAGCTGGAAAGCGTGGCATGCGCTGTGTATCAAGTGACTCACTCTGATATTCCATACCGACCTGCCATGTAACCTAAAAATGGGTACCTAGAAGCTACAGCGGCCGTGGTAGTGTTGAGAGGGTTGCTTGCTTGCTTTGCCAAGGACTTTCACCCTTCCTAATGCGATTCACTGACCATCTCCTGCTAACAAATGGGACGCAGAGACCATATGGGGAGAACATCCTCCCAGCAATAAAATTGCAGACCTTTCTTCATAGCACATGTTCCCTGTGTACTCTAATTGAAATTAACCACTAAAAATGGTAAAAAGGAATCAATATCGTGTAGCAAAACGTGACAGTAATGTAACAGTTTATTCAAAAGAAAGCAAGACGACAGACGCGGCTGGGCGCGCGTGTCTTGTTGTAACGTTAGCAGCCCAATCGATGGGTGTTGTGACAGTGAAGAGGGCGTGTTTTGACAGCTGTGAAGGCCATACTGGACCGGCGTCAGTAGGTGACGGCCCTTGGGAGGTGCGATGACTGGCAGACCTCAAAGTATGAGAAATCCTGTGTGAAGGCACTGAACATTCAGTGGAAGATACTCGACAATTTGAGTGGACTTAGGAGGGTAGCCACCAAGGCCGAATTGACTTAATAAAGAAAATATTAAAGAATGGATACATTAAATAAGAGCCAAGCTAAAACAGAGACGGAGAAGCCAGTAACATGCTGCTAAAGACAAAATTTTAGGAGTGCATGAGTAACGAAGCGTCCTTGCTACGAGATATAGTTTTCATGTTATTAAAGTTAGTCGTTATAGATGTAAAATGATCTCTAAAAATTAATAACTCACTAATGTTTTCAGCGATTCATGCAAGCATACTGTCAACGGACAGGTCTCAGGAAGCAGTATCGAATTGTTAAGGTATATTCTTTGTGAATATTACATATTACTGGCTTGAATGTATATTTCCAGCAAAAAAATTAATTTTCTAGTAAAAAATGAAATAGTGTGAATAGTAGCAGCATTACTAAAAATAAATAATTATGGATGTTTGAGTATAATTAGTAATTGTTTAATATTTATTAATTTATGATGACGCAAAATATCGTTCATATGAACAAAAATACTTCTTATAACCGAACCATTGAAGCTACACGAAAACTACGACCAGCATTGGAAAGCGTATGAAATCTGCGTGCAGATTCACGTATAATATTTATATAAAATAATTTATAGTTGAGGTAAGCTTTCGGAAGTTGGAAGTGCGCAAGTGTTGACACACCTCAGTGCAAGGCTATAAGTAACGGCGGTCTTTTTCGTGAAGAAGCATTCTGCGTTCTGACTGCAGTCGCAGTGTTCACGAATAGACAGGATGTATGAGCCGCAGCAGGTCGCCTCGCGTGTGTACCAGAGATATTTTCAAAATATCTGGTCATGGTCTGTAAAAATTTCACGTGTGACCACCTCGAGGACTATGAAACATTTTTATCTTGTGTGGACGTTTCCGTCAGATGAACTTGTTGCTTTAAGATGTTAAGTATTTTATGTGACGATCGCAAAAACTTTGGAATACTTTTCAGTGTCAGGACTGTGAATAGTTTCGTGTCAGGTGACTTCATCTAAGCTTTTAAAAACTTTTATCCAGTTAACTTTGATGTCGACCTTCACTTAAAATGTCGGTAGTTTTGCGATCTCGGAATTTTAACTTTAGAATTGTGCTGAAGCAACTTTAACTATTTTTCGTTGATTTTCGAAAGTTTAAGTGAACGCGTGATACTGGTCGGCCTATTTCAAACAAGGCACGGACAAACGATTTTAAGTAGTGAGAAGTAATATTTTGTATTTCTGTAATGAACTAAGATTGTGAAAAGATTAAAACGCTGTGAGAAGTTCCCATTATTTCACAGCTAATTCCTGACTGCATATATATTCTGTCACTGTTTCATTTGGGGTTAAAGTGACGGAAGTACGGCCTGTCCCCTGGAGGGTAGGTAGCCAAGATTTTGAAATGCAAACACGCATGAGGAGGTCCTATGAATAATACTTTTTTTCTATGGGGAATCACGAGTCGTTATTTGGGGAAGCAACAGTATTTATCTTCATCTTTAGTTATCCGTCAATTATTTATCCTCCAGGAAACAGCAAGAAAAGCACAGTGAATGTTGATTATCATTTAGCATTCATTAACATTAGCAAATTTAAATCTGTTACGTATCAACCTTTCTGCAAACTTACCTTGTGATTACTCGTCCCAGTAATATCAATTCCAAATGGTGTTAAGGCTCTCGTAGACTCAAGCCCTGCAGCTATTTGTCAAATTCACTTGTTTGTCAAATTATTGGGCATCATGGTGCAATGTTTGACGTATTTGTCAAACAATGACTGTATGTGGTGTATCTAAGAACCAGTTTTACTTGCCGAGCGATTACCCGACGAGTCAAATCGGTTGTCTGACAGGATAATATCAACATTAGCAGAAACTTGTATTACGGGAACATGATTAGATAAGGTATAGGAAGATAGGGCAGAGGTTGAGTTACTGTGAACACTTCAGTGATAGGGTTGTTCCCATCAGAATCGACAACAAACCAACACGTACAACGATAGTTCAGGTACAATGCCGACGTCGTAAACCGAAGGTGAAGAGACAGAAAAGATATACGAGGATATCGACCGGTAATTCAGTACTTACAGGGAGATGAAAATACAATGATGATATGAGATTAGAATGCGGTTATATGGAAGGTGTAGAAGGAAGGATTACGGGAGAAGATGGCCTTAGTACTAGGAATGAGAGAGGAGAAAGACTAATTGCGTTGTGTAATAAATTTCAGCTGGTAATAGTGAATATCCTGTTCAAGAATTATAAGAGAAAGAGGTATACTTGTAAAAGTCCGGGAGATTCGGGAAAATTGCAGTTAGACTACATCATGGTCAGGTAGAGACTCCGAAATCGGATACAGGATTGTGAGGCGTACCCAACAGCAGATATAGACTCAGAACAGAATGTAGCAGTGATGAAGAATAGGGTGAAGTTTAATATATTACTCAAGAAGAATCAGTATGGAAAGAACTGGGATGCAGAGGTACTAAAGGATGACGAGACACGCTCCAAGTTCTCTAAGGCTATAGATACAGCATTAATGAATAGCTCAGTAGACAGTACAGTTGAAGAGGAATTGACATCTCTAAAGAGAGCAATCACAGAAGCTGTGAACAAAAACGTAGGTAAAAGAGCCTAACTGCGAAGAAACCACGGATAAGAAAAGAAATACATCAGCTGACAGACTAAATAAGGAAGTACAAAAAAGTTCATGGAAATACAGGAATATATAAGTACAAGTCACTGAGGAATGAAATAAATAGGGAATGCGGGGAAGCTAAGACGAAACGGCTGTATGAAAAATGTGAAGAAGTCGAAAAAGAAATAATTGTCGGAAGGACTGACTTAACACATAGAAAATTCAGAACGACCTTCAGCGAAATTGAAACCAAGGGCGGTAGCATTAAGAGTGCAGTGGGAAATCCGTTGCTGCATGCAGAGGTGAGACCGCATAGGTGGAAAGAGTACATTGAGGGTCTGATGAGAGAGAGAAGACTTATCTGATGACGTAACAGAAGGAGTCGACAGGGAAGAGATGATCCAATATTAGAATTAGTATTCAAAAGAGCTTGGGGAGACTTATGGTCAAATAAGGCAGAAGCAATACGTAACTTTCCATCGGAATTTTTAAAATAGTTGTGGGAAGTATGTTCACTCTGGTGTGTAAAATGCATAAGATTGTCTGACTTTTGGAGAAACCTCATCTGCACATTCCCAAACACTGCAAGAGCCGACAAGTGCGAGAATTATCCCACAACCCGCTTAAAATCTCTTCTGTCCTAGCTGCTAACAGGAATAATGTACGGAACGATGGAAAAGAAAACTGAGGTCATGTTAGTTAACAGTCAGCTTGGCTTTATGAAAAGTGAAGGCACCAGAGAGGCTGTCCTGGTGTTGCGGCTGATAATAGAAGCAAAACTGGAGAAAAATGAAGGCAGTGTCAAATAGTGCAAGATATTCGAAAGCCTGAGAAAAATAGGGGTGCGCTACAGGGAAAGACGGGTAACAGACAATATTCAACAAGAACCAAGAGGAAACACAAAGAGTGGAAGACCAAACACGAAGTGCTCGGATTAAAAAGGCTGTAAGACAAGGATGTAGATGTTCGCCCCTACCGTTCAGTCTATATATCGAAGAAGGAATGACGGAAACGGAAAAAAGGTTCAAGAGTAGAACTAAAATTCAAGGTGAAATGGTACCAATGATAAGATTGGCTGATGACATTGATATCCTCAGTGGAAGTGAAGAATTACAGGATGTATCGAATGGAACGAACAGTCTAATGGGTACATAAATTCGACTGAGAGCAGACCGAAGAAACTGAAAGTAATAAGTATCAGAAATGAAAACAGAGAGAAAGTTTACATCAGAATTGGTGATCACGAAGCAGATGAAGTTAAAGAATTCTGCTACCTAGGCAACGAAATAACCCATGATGGACGGAGGAAGGAGGACATAAAAAGCAGACTAGAACTGGCAAAAAGGGCATTCCTGGCCACGAGAGGTCTGCTGGTGTCAAACATAGGGCTTAATGTGAGAAAGAAATTGCTGAGAATGTAAATTTGGAGCACAACATTGTGTAGTAGTGAAACATGGACCGTACTGAAACCGGAAAGAATAGAATCGAAACATTTGAGAACTACAGAAGAATGTTCAAAATTTTGTGGACTGATAAAGCAAGGAATGAGGAGGTTCTCCGGGGAATAGACTAGGAAAGGAATATATCGCAAACACGGCAAGAAGAAGGGTCATGATTGTAGGACATCTGTTAAGAGATCAGGGAATAGCTTCCATGATACTAGAAGGAACTGTAGATGATAAAAACTGTAGAGAAAAACAGAGAGACTAGAATACACTCAGAAAATAATCGAGGACGTAGATTCCAAGTGCTACTCTAAGATGAAGCGTTTGGCACAGGAAAGGAATTCATGGTGCACCACATCAGACGACTCAAAAAAAGGAGGCTTCATTACTCCGAAAGGGTGTTTTGTCAAATTATTTGGCATTTTGGAGCGGTGTTTGACATATTTGTTAAACAAATACAGTGTATGATGCGTCGACAGCCGATTAGACAAACAATATGATTGTTTACTTTTGTAAATTTCAAACAAAAGTCAGTTGCTCACGATGACTCTGAGACTGCGGACCTTACGCATGCTGATGTCTGTTCGTGCATGTTGAGCGAAAAAGAATTATGTTGTAGTTTACATCGTTGTATTGTGCGTTCCCAAAGTTGTGGCAACTAAGGCCAAAGAATTATGAATTCAAGAATGAAAGATCGAACATTACCAAAATGCT
This sequence comes from Schistocerca gregaria, assembly GCF_023897955.1. NCBI lineage: Eukaryota > Metazoa > Arthropoda > Insecta > Orthoptera > Acrididae > Schistocerca > Schistocerca gregaria. The sequence continues at coordinate 794,808,269 of NC_064921.1, read as the reverse complement.
AGAGGTGTTACGACGTACCTATTCCAGCATAACAGAAGAGGGTGTAAAGAGAAAAGTGAACACTCTACGCTCGATGTATATGCTGGAGAGAGACAAAATAATTTAATACCGTTCTTCATTTATTGTTTCGCATTTTTTCATAATAATGTCACTCAGTGTACTATGAGCAAATCTTAAAACTTTCAAATATGCTCCGTTAGACGGATGTAGCTAGGTTATAGGTAATAGATTATAATCTATGAGTAGCTGGAATAGAATTGGGCATAACTGTGTTTTCGTTTTCAGTGCGAGTGCGAAGTAATTCCAGAAAGTTATTATAAGTTCGACTGTGCGTTCGGAGAAAGTTGATGTTAACATTAGAATCTGTACGTAATATTTTCTTGAGCATATGTTCATGGGAAATGTATATACCATTCCCTGCTCCAGCGCCTTGTTTCTTTTTCCCTTGTGTACATTGCTTAATTCAACGTAAGAAATGCTTTGCGCTGTTATGCATCCCCATTTACATCAAAATACCTCGTGGCGTTATAATTACAAAACATTAGAAGTGCTTCAAAAGTGCGGAAAATATTACAAATTTAATTTGTTCGTATGAGCTCTTGTTTCACAAACCCGTGGAAAGCAACCAGCGAATATGAGAAACAGGTTCCATCACTTACAGGGACTTTTACAGAAGTGTTACCCCAAGAATATGTGTTTACATGTTAACTCATGTGTTTATTAGGTTTGACTGATTATCAAGTACATACGTGGAATATACATTGGCCGTCTGACAGTCTCCAAAACAACTGACACAAATATAAGTCAAAAATGCAGACTGATCTTGTGGCTCATGCGCCACTTTCTTTTATATAAAACAAAACAATCGAATACACAGTTTTACGTAAGATTTACAAAATAACAAAAGTCTTAAAATGATTTTAGTCATTTAGATCAAACAATGGACCACCTGTTGCCCTACATATTCTGATACTTAGTTTGGAAAAGTTTACTTAATGTTCGCACACAATTTCAATGAATTGGCAGTACAGCAGTTTAAATTACATTTTAGTTAACTGTAAACAAATTACTCTGAATAAAACATTCTTAACATTACCTCGGTTTGCTCTCAAGTAGAGCTATCATTTTAAATGATCGTAATGAATAAACATCGTTGCGTTTCAGAAATAGGGGAGAGGTAAATTTTCAGGAGTATGTGGTGCGACATGACTGCACAATTCGTATCACGAAATTTCGTAGTTGAATTATTCAGAAACGGCTAATTCCCCTAAGTTGCTAGTATAAATCGAGTAGTATATTTATGTGAAATTTAATGTGAGATGATAAACTCATTTGTATTAATTTTTTAAAGGGCAGTTTACTACTGGAAGTTGGTGTAGACATAGCGGTATAAAGTCCAGAAAGTTAAAAATTCGAGCTAAAATGATCTTTTCAGAGAATGTTGACATGAGGAAGGAACTTCAGATGGGGATGAGAAGGTAGTCGAATTTCAATTCTTTACGTGTCACACCTTTGTAGCGCCGTTCCCACCAGGAGCGAGTGGAAGAAATGGGGACTGCCCACATTCACTGAGTGAGCGCCAGCTGGGGAAAGGGTTTGCCCTTGGATGATACTAATGTAAGTGTTGTACGGAATGGTGTACGCTATTTTACAGGTTTCATTTTCAACATATTTGGTCAAGCAGAACTGAAATATCGGAATGACGAACCCCAGATATTTTTCGTTGCCCGTTTTCTGCGAATTGCTCGCTCCCTGATGGAAGTAGCATTGGCTCACATGGTCCCACAGAAACGTATGTGCTTATGTCAGCAACCTATTGTGTTGTTCGTTTGAACACCACAGTGCTTATGTAGGCATCGCCGTATTGGGTGTAACTCTGAACTGACCTACAAAGTCGAGTGTAGGGAGGGGGGCTACAGCTCAGTGTGGTCTCTGAATTAAGGTGCAGCTTGGTATTTTTCCTCACTACTAAATAGGTGTGCTATTGGACAAGCTGCACTGACATCGGTCTCCAGGAAGGCAGGAAGTAGCCTGCGAAAACCTACTTACAGTGTTTCAAGAACCAATATTAAGGGAGGAATCTCTGAATATCCTGCAAGCTCGTGCGTATCGCAACCGAAAGGTCGTGAAGACGGGGACAGCGGCGTTTAAGCAGTGATTCTTCCCGCGTGTCATATGCGAGGGCAACAGGGAGATGGCATAATGCATGCGCAACATAGCAACTACATTACGTAGCAGTGTATAAATTTATTCTCCTCTGTTTTTCTTTTCACTTACGTTTGGTAATGATAGCAATGACTAAAAGCTTCACCAAAAATTTGGAGAGAATAATTTTACCCCACTAGTAGGGCGACGTGAAATAAGCTACTTGCTTTGCACTGCAATAAACTAAGGGAGACACTGGGCAGGTGGACGACTGAGCATTACATTTAGAAGGCCGTGAGTCGTTTAGAGTGGAGGGGTGGGAGTGAAGTACCCGGAAGTCTTACGGGCGTGGCGTTAGCGCGAGTACAGAGAAAACGTTTCGATTGTTCTAGGAGGATCTCCGCGTAGGTAGTTGACCTTTGTGTCAGCTTAAAAGCTGGGGAATCCACGTAAGTACTGGCCTGCTACGCAGTACGTCGAGATATCGCACGAAGACATGAAATATTCCCAGAGTTCTCAACTCTTCAGGTTAATAACTGTGGTCATAAGAAGGTAATAGACGGCAATATCTAACGCATCAGATTTCTCTGTTTCAGTTCATATGTTTTCATCCATTTTTGAAAGCGGATACATCTACTGTAACACACGAACATGGAGCCATAAGTCCAGTGAAGGGGCAAAACATGTTCAAATGTGTGTGAAATCTTATGGGACTTAACTGCTAAGGTCATCAGTCCCTAATCTTACAAACTACTTAACCTAAATTATCCTCAGGACAAACATACACACCCATGCCCGACGGAGGTCTCGAACCTCCGCCGGGACCAGCCTCACAGTTCATGGCTGCAGTGCCTGAGACCACTCGGGTAATCCCGTGCGGCGTGAATGTGAAGGGCCAGAAGCTAAACTGTACTCGAAACGTCAAGTACCTAGAGGGATGCCTGAGCTGCAGGTCACGTAGGTGAACGCTCGGGAAAACTGTTCATTTTCTGATGTAATACAGTGCTTTCGGAGTACTGTCCCTTTTCGGACACTGCTCCGAGTGTCCGAAACAGCATCTGGGTGGCGACAGGTTATTTTTCAACTATTACAAACAGTAATGTGCACGAGTAGGAAGTGACTCTTAATGTGTGTAAAATTTTCATTTCCAGCTGTGACTGTTATTAGAACGGCGGTATGGCCGTTTTTCATGTCATTAGGCGGTCTCAACATAAATGGTAAGTGATTTTGGCGCATGGCTTGGCACTTACGACATTTGTGATGGTTGTGTCTTTAAAACTTGCCCACACAGATGACCGACTGGTTGCGTGATGGGAGAGTTGAATTGCGAACCTATATTACGTTTATTGGGTGCAGATGAGCAAGAGTATAGCTTAGAATCCTTTCTGAAATACCCGCATCATCATCATCATCATTTAAGACTGATTATGCCTTTCAGCGTTCAGTCTGGAGCATGGCAATGCAAAATTGATCAACGCAAGTGAATGTTGGTTTAAATATTATTTTTCCGTGTCTTAACTGCGTTAAACTACCAAGTGATTGAGGAAGATTTGTGGAATAATAGCGATGGCTAACGGGACTACAGTTATCTTCATAGTCAGTTCTTGATGAGAGTGAAGAGTATTATGTGACTGATGGCAGTATGCTGCAAGGTGCATAAGGGACGTCGTTGTCTTGTTACGGCTGTCTTTCGTGTGCTGTCGTCTCAAGCAACAGGTGCCAAACGCAACTGCTTGTATCAGTCCCTTGCTATTGTAACTGCTGGTTATTAGAGGACAAAGATCCTCTCAGTTACATTTGATGGTTACTGCAGTTCCGTTATTTTCATTCGTGGCTAATAAACACTTCTTCCCGGGCGACCTCGATATAATTATGATTTGGATAATTACCATGTACACCTACGGGAGCGGATTGGTAGGGCTGTTTTGAGTGCCTTTTCAACGAGATGATAAAATATCATAGTTCGTGGCGCTCGACTCACGTCACGAACGTAAGATGGTCGTTGGCATGCGGCCCGCCCTGGTAAATGAAGAGACGAGAGCCACTGTACTGAAGTATCTGAGCACTGCCATCCAACCGATATGATTCAAACGTGCATACGTTTAAGTTTTGAAAATAAAGTAGCAGCCTGCCAGTTACCGAGATAGTCATGTGGAACTGAATAATATCATTTACAAATCTACTTCCGTCCTGCTAATATTGGAAGTACACACTCAGATGCGTTTCACAGTGCTTTTTAAGTTTAATTGCAGATGCAAATGAAGAAAGCTGAGATAAGTGACACAGAAAAGTGCTACCACGCAGACGGGATTGAACTGCAGGCCTTTGTAGTCTGTCATATAGCAACTGAGCCATTACAGCACACTCGTGGCAAATTAGGAATTAAAATAAAAAGGAGTTAACGACTTCGTCCCCTATAGCATGTGAAACCCCAATTTTACTTCCTTCGTAGTTCTGTTCTGGCCACAGTAAATTATCTTAAGTGGTCTGAAATGGTCCGGCCGATCACTTAAATTAGTAGAGCCTCGTTCAGTGCATATGGTTTAAAATAATAATTAGAACTCAAATTGAGGTAGCTAATTTTCTTTAATAGAAGTCTGGGACAGAGGCGTTATTTGTACATTGTAATTTGCATCACAGAAACACGAACAGTCAAAATTCTGCGGGTTTGTCGCGATAAACTGTCTCCTGAGGAGCCAAATTTCCGCGAGACACGAGCGCGCCTCAGGAGACGGCGGCCAAATATGGGAGAGCGCCGAATGATACCCGCAGCCTTCTTCGTTCCCTTCTCACGGCAGTGTGCGGCTCTGTCATTCACTCCACAGCCCCCACAGCAGCGCACGACAGACTTGGGAGGTCCGTCCGGTAGGCCTGCTGCCCCAGCAGCGGCGCTAATTACAGGGCAGGGTGCAGGCGTGACGTCAGCGCCACTTGCTGGCAGGCGACGGTGACGGCGACAGGTGGCGGATGCGCGGCACGCCCACGTCGGAGCGTCCGACACACTTCCACTCCACTGCAGCCGCGGCTCCCACCGCCTCCTGCGACTCGTTATACGAACTGAGTGGCCGAAACACACGGGAACGGTTCTCCCACTTCTAGAAGTGCCGCAAATGTCACATAAAAGCCGCACTGTAGTCTGGAAGCAAGCAACCTTACGGTGTGTGACGGAGTGTGCCCAGTAACACTACTTATCATTTCCTTTCCTGTTCTACTCGCAAATATTGCGAGAGAAAATCGACTGGAAGTATGAATTTAAAAACGCCTTCAGTCACAACTTTCCGTCCTTTTTTTTTTTTTTTTTTTTTTTTTTTAAGTACGCGATGCATTTAGGACCCAATGGGTCTATCATCAGGTGCAATTTGTCTTGCTTTATTTTTGCTCTTGAATGAGGTGAAATGCGCAGATTTAGCGAGCCACGGTTATTTCAGCAATTTTATAGACCTGTTCTAAAGTTATTTGCTGCATATATCAATTGTTTAATAATTATATCTTTAACACTACGAATAAATTCATCTTTGATCACATCATGTAGAAAAACATCTGCGAAATATTTACAAACGCATGTATGCAAATATGCTTCTTGAATGAAGTGATGTGTACGAAAGCAATAGAAAAAAGAATGTATGCTGGTGCTAAAACTCTAAAAGCACTTTTCTTGGGTTATAAGGTAAGTTTACACTATTCATCTTTTCCACTATTTAGCACATATTTTCCTCGTTTGACTTACGAAATTCATAATCTAACATCAAACCCTTTCATGACGGGAATTTGCATTTCACCTTCCTCAAGAGAAAAAATAAAGCATGTATTAAGACAAATTACATCTGATGGTGGATCCACAGGGTCCGAAATGCATCGTGTACTTAATAAAACACGAAAAGTTATGACTGGAGGACTGCGCGGATAAGAACAGTGCAATCCGCTTCCGCACCGCATCCGCAGCAATTAATTTTGAATGAGTGATTAATAGTAATGGGCAGTAGTTCTCAGAATTATGGTATGTAATGACATAGTTACTGTTAGGGTGCCATTTCTGCGACAACTTAACTGCTTTTGACTTCTTAAATCACAAGAAATGCTCTATACCTACTCTAAAGCAGACCATTCCAAACAGGAAAGCATTGGCGCTCCGGAGCACACACAGTAGAGGCTCGGGTCTCGTCAGATTGGAAACGCTATTTAAAAAAATAAAATTCAATGTAATATTATTAAATGATAAAAATACGTGTATAGAAACAATTATATTTCGCTGCTCTTGTGCCAAGGCAGCTGAAAATGACGATGGTTTTAAACTGTTACTAGCACATTGCATCATTTACCGACAGTTTTTTTGTACTCACTGCTTGGATGTGTCAAATTTTTGAAGCCATTCGTGTCAGCTGATGATTATATTATAGCTTACGCGTTCAGTCCTCGTCATTTTCAGTTGAAAATATTTACAGTATTAGGCCTACACTGCAAAACGCTGGCGCACCTGTGAAAAAGTTAAACTGCCAGCAATGATTGACGTTGTCTGGAAGAAATAACTCGTCTTTTGAAGAGTGACAGCAAAATCAGTGGTTATAGAAATTAGGATTGGTTGGATGAGATAGCAGTTCCTTAGCACTCACTTGGCCCCCACATCGATAAGAAACTGTGCCGTCTCGAGAAACCGAGATCCACACGCAACTTCGAATGGTAAAATGTCTTTGCTGACAAGATTGATAAGTTTTTCTGTCGCGGCTGTCTTCAAATTTGGCGGAACTTCAGCAACTTTCACGACTCTCTTAGTATTTAAATAAGTAATTATGCTACTTTGTAGAGCCTCACACGAATGTTTTAGCAAATTTGAAGTTCCACTTTTGTGTCCAGTGTAGAAATATACTTTTTTACATGCAAAACAAGCCACTATATCTTTTATCTTTTCGTTGCCATCCAATACGTATGCGATTTTTTTCCAAATTGGCGATTTTAATTTGTTTTCCTTCACTAATGTAAAATCACCTTTTTTCACCTTACACGAAATTGTATCCATCGATATGGTGTTCATTTGAAGAAAGAACTCTCACTGATATTTGCTACGATGCACGTTGCCACTCGGTCACTAAAAAGCTCTAACTGAAGTCAGCGGGAAATTGCAACGGACACCTGTCTGGTAGATAGTGGGCAGGTTTGCCACCCAGAGAGCACTTCACAGGCCACGCGAAAGACACGTTCGCGGAAACGGTTTAGGCGCAGGCCTCTTGGGTACAGCTACGCCGTTCGTAGTCAGGGGCTAAGGACAACACATATACGCACTACCCAGGCCCTGCAAGATTCCAAGAATGTCAACAGACATCCGCGCAGGGGTATTTAAATCATAATTCGAGAGTAGATTAGATTAGATAAGTACCTGATCCTTAGATCATATGTACGACACTTTGTAATGATGTGGAACATGTCAGGTTAATAAAAGGTGTGAGTACAAGATATTACATTACACAAAATATTGCATGAGAGTCAATTTTCTTGGGTGGGGGAGGGGGGCGGGGGAATTATCCACTTACTATATCAAAAAATTCATCTAATGAGTAGAAGGAGTTGCCATACAGAAATTCTTTTAATTTCCTTTTAAATGCTATATGGCTGTCAGACTTTTGATGCTATTAGGTAAGTGACCAAAGACTTTTGTGACAGCATAATTTACCCCCTTCTGAGCGAAAGTAAGACTAAATCTTGAGTAGTTAAGAACATCCTTTCTCCTTGTGTTGTAGCCATGTACACTGCTATTACTTCTGAATTCGGCCGGATTGTTAATAACAAACTTCATCAGTGAATATATATATTGTGAGGCTACAGCGAAGATCACTAGCTCTTTAAATAAGTTTCTGCAGGATGATCTTGGATGAGCTTCAGCAATTATTGTGATTACACGCTTTTGTGCAATGATCACTCTTTTACTCAATGGTGAGTTACCCCAGAATATGATGCCATACGAAAGCAGAGAATGAAAATAGGCATGCTAAGCTAATTTACTGAGATGTATATCACCAAAATTTGCAATGACCCTATTAGCATAAGTAGCTGAACTCAAACGTTTCAGAAGATCTTCAGTGTTTTCTTTTTTTCAGTTCAACCCCTCATCAAAGCACACACCTAGAAATTTTGAATATTCTACCTTAGCTACAGATTTCTGATCGAAGTCTATATTTATTAACGGTGTCATTCCATTTACTATGTGGAACTCTATACACTGTGTATCGTCAAAGTTTAATGAGAACCCATTTGCAGAGAACCACTTAATGATTGTCTGAGAAACAACATTTACAATTTCATCAGTTAATTCTTGTCTGTTGGGTGTGATAGCTATACTTCTATCATCGGTAAATAGTGCCAGCTTTGCATCTCTGTGAATGTAGAATGGCAAGTCATTAATATATATTAAGAACAGCAGAGGACCCAAGAGTGAACCTTGCAGCACCCCATTCTTGATTGTTCCCCAGTTTGAGAAATCACCAGTTTTTTTGCATATTATTTGAACTGCTTATTTCAACTTTCTGCACTCTTCCAGTTAGGTATGATGTAAACCATTTAAGCGCTGTCCCATTTAAACCGCAGTACGTGAACTTATCTAGAAGTATCCCATGATTTACACAATCAAAAGCCTTTGAGAGATCACAAGAAATCCCAATGGGCGACTTCCGGTTACTCATAGCATTTAATATTTCATTAGTGACAGTATATATAGCATTTTCCGTTGAAAACCCTTACTGGAAACCAAACTGACACATTGATAAAACTTGATTTTTACAAACGTGTGAAGCTACTGTTCAGTATATTACTTTTTCAAGTATTTTGGATAAGGCAGTCAGAAGAGAGATTGGGCTGCAATTGTTGATATCAGACGTATCCCATTTTTTATGCAGTGGTTTAGCAATGGCATACTTCAGTCTGTCTGGGAAAATGCCCTGCTCCAGAGAGCTATTGCATATGTGGCTAAGAACCCCACTTATCTCTTGGGAACAAGCTTTTATTATCCTGTTGGAAATGCCATCAATTCCATGTGAGCTTTTATTCTTGAGAGAGTTTATCATCTTCCTAATTTCAGAAAGAGAGGTGGGTGGACTTCCAATTCTATCAAATTGTGTGGGTAAGGCCTCTTCCATTATCTGCCTTGCTTCCTCTAATGAACATTTAGATCCTATTTTCTCAACAACGTTTAAAAAATGATTATTCAAAATGCTTTCGACTTCTGGCTTGTTGCTTGTCAAGTTTCCATTCACTTTGATAGTAATGCCATCATCCTGTACTCTTGGTTGTCCTGTCTCCCATGTAATAATATTCCAAATTGTTTTGATTTTGTTATCAGAGGTGTTAATCTCAGCCATGATGCACATGCATCTACACTTTTTAATAACCTTTCTTAATGTAGTACAGTAGTTTTCATAATATTTGGCTGTTTCTGTGTCATTACTGTTTCTTGTTGTTAGATACAGTTCCCTTTTGTGGTTACAAGATATTTTTTATTCCTTTAGTAAGCCAAGGATTTTTGTATGGTTTCTTATAATTAGATTTAGCTACTTTCTTGGGGAAACAGTTTTCAAATTCTCTTACAAGTGTATTATGAAATACGTTATATTTTAAATTAACATCAGGTTCCTTTTACACCTCATCCCAGTGTAACTGCTGAATTGTTGAGTCATTAATTGAACACACAACTTAGGAGAGTAGTTTTGAATTACTGAATGGAGCTATGTCATATACTGTAACCAGCTGAGCACCATGATCAGAAAGGCCATTCACAACAGGAAAAGAATTTATGTTTTTAAACTTACTTAAAATCAAAACGAAGATCATGGAATGTAGTCGAATTAAGTCTGGTGATGCTGAGGGAATTAGATTAGGAAATGAGACACTTAAAGTAGTAAAGGAGTTTTGCTATTTGGGGAGCAAAATAACTGATGATGGTCGAAATAGAGAGGATATAAAATCTAGACTGGCAATGGCAAGGAAAGCGTTTCTGAAGAAGAGGAATTTGTTAACATCGAGTATAGATTTAAGTATCAGGAAGTCGTTTCTGAAAGTATTTATATGAAGTGTAGCCATGTATGGAGGTGAAACATGGACGATAAATAGTTTGGACAACAAGAGAATAGAAGCTTTCGAAATGTGGTGCTACAGAAGAATGTTGAAGGTTAGATGGATAGATCATGTAACTAAAGAGGAGGTATTGAATAGAATAGGGGAGAAGAGGAGTTTGTGGCACAACTTGACAAGAAGAAGAGACCGGTTGGTAGGACGTGTTATGAGGCATCAAGGGATCACAAATTTAGCATTGGAGGGCAGCGTGGAGGGTAAAAATTGTAGAGGGAGACCAAGAGATGTATACACTAAGCAGATTCAGAAGGATGTAGGTTGCAGTAAGTACTGGGAGATGAAGAAGCTTGCACAGGATAGAGTAGCATGGAGAGCTGCATCAAACCAGTCTCAGGACTGAAGACCACAACAAATAACAAACTTATCTTGGTCTATAAAAGTGTTATATATCAATGTGCTGCTGTCCTTTACTAGCCTAGTAGGAAAATTAATGACAGATGTCAAATTGAAAGAACCAAGCAAGACTTCCAGGTCATTCTTCCTATTACACTCTTTCAGTGAATCAACACTGAAGTCCCCACAAATAATAATTTTCTGTCCCCTATCTGACAGATAACACAACAAGGCATCCAAGTTTTCCAGGAATAAATGAAAGTTCCCTGAAGGGGACTTATATACTGTTACAATTATATAAGAGCCCTCCTTCAGTTTAAGTTCACAGGCACATGCTTCTATATGTTGCTCTAGAGAAAACTTTTTTGTGTCTAAGCTTTTTACAAGGTGATAACTTTTACATGTATGGCAGCTCCTCCTCTCACCTTATTCTCGCTACTGATATGTGCAGCTAGTTTATAACCACTGATATTTACCTGTTGCACATCAGACACAATGTGATGCTCAGACAGGCATAGTATATCTGTTACATTATCAGATTCAATGTCATCTAAACAAACCAGGAACTCATGTACTTTATTCTTCAATCCCAGAATATTTTGGTGAAAAATGGTAACATTATTTTTTACATTACTATTGGGAGAATCTACTTTTTTCTCTAACCCACCTATATTGTGGTTAAATGTGGTAACATTATTATTTACTTTACTGTCGTGAGAATCTTGTGAGTTTTGGACCTTGTAATGTCTCTTGCAGCGGTCTCTTCGCGATATTTTCTGAAATCTTATAAATTATACACTCCTGGAAATTGAAATACGAACACCGTGAATTCATTGTCCCAGGAAGGGGAAACTTTATTGACACATTCCTGGGGTCAGATACATCACATGATCACGCTAACAGAACCACCGGCACATAGACACAGGCAACAGAGCATGCACAATGTCGGCACTAGTACAGTGTATATCCACCTTTCGCAGAAATGCAGGCTGCTATTCTCCCATGGAGACGATCTTAGAGATGCTGGATGTAGTCCTGTGGAACGGCCTGCCATGCCATTTCCACCTGGCGCCTCAGTTGGACCAGCGTTCGTGCTGGACGTGCAGACCGCGTGAGACGACGCTTCATCCAGTCCCAAACATGCTCAATGGGGGACAGATCCGGAGATCTTGCTGGCCACGGTAGTTGACTTACACCTTCTAGAGCACGTTGGGTGGCACGGGATACACTCGGACGTGCATTGTCCTTTTGGAACAGCAAGTTCCCTTGCCGGTCTAGGAATGGTAGAACGATGGGTTCGATGACGGTTTGGACGTACCGTGCACTATTCAGTGTCCCCTCGACGATCACCAGAGGTGTACGGCCAGTGTAGGAGATCGCTCCCCACACCATGATGCTGGGTGTTGGCCCTGTGTGCCTCGGTCGTATGCAGTCCTGATTGTGGCGCTCACCTGCACGGCGCCAAACACGCATACGACCATCATTGGCACCAAGGCAGAAGCGACTCTCATCGCTGAAGACGACACGTCTCCATTCGTCCCTCCATTCACGCCTGTCGCGACACCACTGGAGGCGGGCTGCACGATGTTGGGGCGCGAGCGGAAGACGGCCTAACGGTGTGCGGGACCGTAGCCCAGCTTCATGGAGACGGTTGCGAATGGTCCTCGCCGATACCCCAGGAGCAACAGTGTCCCTAATTTGCTGGGAAGTGGCGGTGCGGTCCCCTACGGGACTGCGTAGGATCCTACGGTCTTGGCGTGCATCCGTGCGTCGCTGCGGTCCGGTCCCAGGTCGACGTTCACGTGCACCTTCCGCCGACCACTGGCGACAACATTGATGTACTGTGGAGACCTCACGCCCCACGTGTTGAGCAATTCGGTGGTACGTCCACCCGGCCTCCCGCATCCCCACTATACGCCCTCGCTCAAAGTCCGTCAACTGCACATACGGTTCACGTCCACGCTGTCGCGGCATGCTACCAGTGTTAAGGACTGCGATGGAGCTCCGTATGCCACGGCAAACTGGTTGACACTGACGGCGGCGGTGCACAAATGCTGCGGAGCTAGCGCCATTCGACGGCCAACACCGCGGTTCCTGGTGTGTCCGCTGTGACGTGCGTGTGATCATTGCTTGTACAGCCCTCTCGCAGTGTCCGGAGCAAGTATGGTGGGTCTGACACACCGGTGTCAATGTGTTCTTTTTTCCATTTCCAGGAGTGTATAACTCAGTACATATCTCGAAATATCTCTTCTTATCTTACCTATTCCAAAACTTTAATATACGATGTTTGTCAATGCAATGTAGTTTCAAGCCCTATTATTACTTGGAGCGTCCATTTACTCCATGGAATAGCTTCTCTGCTATCTGTTTTCTCTTACGAAAAGAATGAGGCAAGGCTTGCCGATTAGCCGTGAAAGAAGGAGGATTTATATGTATTTATTGTTGAGATAGTCGCCATCTTGATGAGATTCTGTATGAGAAGGCATTTAATACATGAACTAAACTAAAGTAAGTGTGTTCGTGTATTATTTAACTGATTATTATTGACAATGTCTGCTTACTACGCTGTGTTGCACGGGATCAGTGGGGAACGTCGGATTTACACTGGACGAACCTGCCGTTTTGTGTGCTCAAGAATCCAGTTTATTGCAATAAATGGGCTAATACAGTCTTACCAGCAGATCTCCGGTCTTCCCCATGTGATCACCGAAAGTTAATAATTGTTACAAATGTTTTCAAGAGATCGACTGACAATTTTCGTCGCACCGAGACTTCGAAATTGCTACATTGCCTAATGGAACTTAAGTTAAGCTCAATTTACTCGGGATAGAACAGAATTGAACTGTGTGACTGTGATAAGCCTGCTTTGTGAATGAAGATTCCCTTAATGTACGCATGTTTTTTTACTATCCTGATTAGTGAAGGTAAATCAGGCCGTTGTGAGAGAGGTTATTAAATTTTAGATTCCACAAAAAAATATTAAATTTGGCGATCATGACAGGTTGAATGTTCCGACTACCGATCAAGTCAATTCAAGTAGAGGATTTCAGACAAACAGTCCAACAGAAAATTGGTGAGTCAGATTGCCTAATGGATAGGCAGAGGGAACAATTACTCAATATGTTAACAGCATATGAGTCAGTTTTCGATGCAAAGCCCGGAATTATTAGAGGATATGTTTGTACATTACAGATTAAGCCCCATAAGACATTTTGCCGCACACACTATCCCATTCCCTGGCGATTAAAACAACCAGTTCAGGAAGAGATACAAAAAATGTTAAACTGGCATCTTATTGAACCATCGAGCAGCCCATATTGTTCTCCGTTGCTTGTTGTACTACAGCCAGGAGGAAAAGTTCGATTGGTATCAGATGCAAGGGAAATTAACAAAATTATAGTACCTGTGCGCACACATCCGGAGAACATCGATGAGTTAATACAAAAATTTCAAGGTATATCCTATTTAACCAGTATTGACTTGAGAAGTTCGTTCTGGCAAGTCCAGTTAGACAAGGACTCAAATATACTGCTTTTATATATGGAGGGAGAAGCCATCAGTTCAAAGTCGTTCCATTTGGTCTCAATATCAGCTCTAGAGCTTTTGAAACTTCCTGGCAGATTAAAACCGTGTGCTCGACCGAGACTCGAACTCGGGACCTTTGCCATTCGCTGGCAAGTGCTCTACCATCTGATCTACCGAAGCACGAATCACGCCCGGTACTCACAGCTTTACTTCTGCCAGTATCTCGTCTCCTACCTTCCAAACTTTTTATTTCTGCGTTGGCCTATGCCCTTGGACCAGAACTACGTAGTCGAATAACAATTTTTGTGAACGATTTATTAATTGCCTCTAAAACTTGGGAGGAACATGTACAACGTATTATGAGGATTTTTGCTGTGTTCAAACAAACTGGTATAACTGCAAATCTAAAATAATCCCAATTTTCTCTACAGAGAATTAAATTCTTAGGAGATATGATTAATGCAAAAGGCATTCTTCCAACAGAAGCGAAGATTAGTGCGATAAAAAATTTTCCAACTCCAAGAAACAGAAGACAACTGAAAGGCTTTATAGGCTTGGCTTCATTTTTTATTAAAACTCAAGCAATGAACTCTGAAGCACTAAACCGGCTCCTGAGGACAGATGTACCATGGCAATGGTCTAATGATTGTATAAAGGCTTTTTGTGAAATTAAGGATCAACTGATAAATGCTTCGTTATCATACCACCTTGATATGAATGTCGGATTCTGCTTAACCACTGATTGATCAGATGTGGAACCAGCATCTTGTTTATTTCAAATTAGGTACATCGATGGTGTAAAAACCTTTTGTCAAATTGCATTTGCTAGCAGAGTTTTATCCACCTGTGGAAGAGTATACACCACTACGGAATTGGAAGCTTTAGCAGTTATTTGGTCTTTGAAAAAGTTTAATTATTATGTATATGGCTCAAGGATAACCGTTTATTGTGACCACCAATCACTAGCCTTTTTACACACTTGTAAGTTGCTGCATCCTCGCTTGTCAAGGTGGACGCTGGCGCTGCAAGAATATCAGTTTCAAATTATTCATGTAGCCGGAAAAGAAAATACAGGGTGATTCAAAAAGAATACCACAAATTTAAAAAATGTGTATTTAATGAAAGAAACATAATATAACCTTCTGTTATACATCATTACAAAGAGTATTTAAAACGTTTTTTTTTTCACTCAAAAACAAGTTCAGAGATGTTCAATATGGCCCCCTCCAGACACTCGAGCAATATCAACCCGATACTCCAACTCGTTCCACACTCTCTGTAGCATATCAGGCGTAACAGTTTGGATAGCTGCTGTTATTTCTCGTTTCAAATCATCAATGGTGGCTGGGAGAGGTGGCCGAAATACCATATCCTTAACATACCCCCATAAGAAAAAATCGCAGGGGGTAAGATCAGGGCTTCTTGGAGGCCGTCCAGAACTTTTCCCTTTGCACAAACACCCATTCTCTGTAAACTGTTTATATCAACGTTTAATACACCACCTATCAGGAGGTTTAATACCATACTTCGTTCGAAATGCACGCTGAACAACTGTCGTCGATTCACTTCTACCGTACTCAATAATACAAAAAGCTTTCTGTTGAGCGGTCGCCATCTTAGCATCAACTGACGCTGACGCCTAGTCAACAGCCCCTCAAGCGAACAAATGTACAACTAAATGAAACTTTATAGCTCCTTTAATTCGCCGACAGATAGTGCTTAGCTCTGCCTTTTGTCGTTGCAGAGTTTTAAATTCCTAAAGTTGTGGTATTCTTTTTGAATCACCCTGTACTATAGCTGACGCGTTGTCAAGATCTCCAGAAGGAATAACACCTGAAATGGATGTAAATAATAAGGCAGAATTTCCAGTGCCTCTTCTTCAAGAAAATAATTACAAGTTTTATTATATTGATTTATGTAAGACAATGGCTCAGCTTCAGAAGAAGGATCGGCGATGGAATGCTATAATACGACAATTCAATCAACAAAATCCTACGGTCAATTTGGAATACTACCGGCTTGTGAATAATATTTTATTTTTTAAATCTGGGAAGGCTGAGAATCCAAAGTGGTGTGTCAGCGTACCCGAAGAATATGAAGAACGATTAATTTGGTTTACACATTTGACCTGGGGTCATATTGGTGTTGTAAAGTGTGCTAATAAGATTAGGTATTATTGTTACTTCGCAAATATAAGGCGAAAAGTGCACAAAGTCATACAGAAATGTATTCTCTGTCAAAAGGCTAAGCCGGACAACAAGGGAAATAAAATTGCGCTTCACTCAATAACACATGAAGCACCAAGATCACTTATATCATGTGATATTTGTGGACCACTTCCTAGAGCCAGAGGTGGCGTTAAGTACATTATGGGATTCTGTGATGTGTTTACAAAATATGTTAAACTATATCCTATAAAATCAGCAACTGCAAGAGCTGCCGCAGTAAACTTTGTAAATGACTACATTCCTCATGCAGGGATTCCAAAATCTGTAATTTCTGACAATGCGAAGATATTTACTGGATATTTATGGAGAAAATTAGTATCAGAACTAGGAGTAAAACAGATATTTACATCTTGCTACCATCCACACGGGAATTTAATTGAACGGGTGTTTCGAGAACTAAACAGATTCATGAGAACGTACTGTCATGATAAACAAACTAACTGGATAATCTATTTGACCAAGTTTGAGCAGATTTATAATAATTTACCACATAGTTCTACAAACTTTACCCCAAATGAACTGATGTTCAGAGATAACGAAAGAAACTTTTGGGTTGATAACTTGGCTAAACTCGAGGACACCAAAATGTCATGGAAAGAAAAAATTCGCAATGCTCTCATTAATATTATGGAGAAAGCAAGACAGCGAAAGGAAATCCATGATAGAAACATCAAACGGAGACAGGCTTTCAATATCGGACAGAAAATTGTTTTAAGAAGACACATCAAGTCATCAAGGTTGAAGTAGACCATCAGAAAATGGAATCTAATTTATACAGGTCCATATGTAATAGTTGATATTCCGAATCCTGGTGCGTATTTATTAGCATATCCGGATTCTGGAAGAATAAAAGTATTATTTCCCCATGTAGACTTAAAGAGGTACTTTTAAGGAAAGTGTTTCAAATTAAATGAAACGTCTGTAAGAAATATTTGGGTATTGAAAAAAAAATTGAAGTACGAAGGACAGTATGCCTCAGCTACTGTGATAGATTAAATGACAGCATGCCAAGCATCTGTGGTAGTTTAATGAACAGTATACATTCAGGGAGTGTTAATCTCCAGTGATAATATGTTTATTGAAACTATACGATCGAATACGGCGCTTACGTGTGAAGATAGTGCTTGTAAACTGACGGTTCACAGGAGAACAAATGAACCGCGTTAGGAAATTAGAATCGATTGCAACTGTCTACAGACATAAGGACTCGCAGTTCCTTTTTTTTTTTTTTTTTTTTTTTTTGCGCGAGCTAAATTCTATTTAAGAGAATTTAATTAACTAGCTTAGTGTGTATTTATAAAATTAGAGTTAATAAGAAAGTTCTTCGTTGAATTTATAATAATGTGTCATTTTCCAGTTGGATTTGTTTTTTGTAATATTGTATTCATATATGTTCATGAGAAAATGCGGCAATCGGAGTATAAAAGAGAATAATTTGATCGTCAATCACTACTAACAAAGATTAATTTCAGCTGCAGAGGTCATAGAGCAAGACTTAATTAAACGTTCTCTTTCAGCAAAATTTCATTTTAATCATGTATGAGTAAGATCTAATTTTTTGGAAATTGTCTCAATTAATAAAGTTTTTAATATTCTGACATGCTATCCACATTCGTACTTGAAACCAAATTAGGAAAGATTCAGATCTACTTCCACCTGGAAAAGCCAACGAAAAAAGAAAAGTAAATAATAATTAAAACCAGCATTAGAACCTTTCGGCTTACTCAAGAAGATGGATGAAATTATTCATGTTTACAAAAATTGTTTTCCGATCTGGCTTTGTTATATTGTGCAACTACAGTATCGATTAAGACACCTGGGCGTGGAAAGTATAAGACGAATGGATTCTCCCATTCCTCAGATGGAAGATTGGATGGATCAGGTCCATATCTGAGTTCAAAATGAATCTGGAGAAATTCGACTAACCCTTCTCTTCCAGGAATCTTTAATAGTTGACCATTCCTTAGACGAATTTCGATTGTTTCGTGCCACAATACTGAGTACATGTTCCTGAGGTTCCTTCTGGTCTCTCAAATCCGTTACGTCTCCTGTGCAGTACGCCAATGCGACGCCTGTCCTCCGTGCCGTGTCCCATGTTCCTGTTCGCTCTGTTTCACTGCAGTTCAGCAAGACATCGATGTAGAAAATTTTTCAGAAGATTGTAAAAATTTGCATGTGAAAAGATTTTTTTTGGCTATGAGGCAGATTTTATCTTTCCTATGAATTCTACAATATCTCTCAAATTTCTAAATTATGCTGTCTTTCCTATCATCTGTGATACCTAGTTGGGGTCTAATCCTCCAGGTTTTCCGGGGTTTCCCTGTGAAGGCCAGTTCCTGTACAGGTAGACCTGATTAACAACTATATAAGTCCATCTTCCCTGGTTGTGTACGTGGGATGCAGGTATGCCCCAGTACACGTGAAAGCAACAACGAGGTATCTAGGTAACGAAGATCGGTGTTACCTATTCCAAATCTCTTTCAGTTCTTGTAATCAAAAAATCTTACTAACTTATTAAAATTTGTAGCAACGTATGTTCCACAAATTCTAACGAGTTAGCTAAGCCAATAGTTAGCTCGCAAAGTGAATACATGTCAACTTTTCTCGCTGCGAGGGGCGATGTAATGTCTCTTGCACCGGTTTCTCCGCGATATTTTCAGAAATTTTATAAATTATATAACTCAGTACATATCTCGAAATATCTCTTCTTATCTTACCGATTCCTAAACTTTAATATACGATGATTATCAATTCAAAGTAGTTTCAAGCCCTATTATTCCTTGGAGCGTCCATTTACTCCATGGAATAGCTTCTCTGCTATCTGTTTTCTCTTATGAAAAGAATGAGGCAAGGCTTGCCGATTAGCCGTGAAAGAAGGAGGATTTATATGTATTTATTGTTGAGCTAGTCGCCATCTTGATGAGATTCTGTATGAGAAGGCATTTAATACATGAACTAAACTAAAGTAAGTGTGTTCGTGTATTATTTAACTGATTATTATTGACAGTGTCTGCTTACTACGCTGTGTTGCACGGGATCAGTGGGGAACGTCGGATTTACACTGGACGAACCTGCCGTTTTGCATGCTCAAGATATCCAGTTACTTCAAATAAATGGGCTAACACGATCTTACCAGCAGATCTCCGGTCTTCCCCATGTGATCACCGAAAGTTAATAATTATTACAAATGTTTTCAGGAGATCGACTGACAATTTTTGTCGCACCGAGACTTCGAAATTGTTTCACTGCCTTATCTAATTTAAGTTAAGCTCAATTTAATCAGGACAGAACAGTATTGAACTCTATGAATGTGATAAGTCTGCTTTGTGAATGAAGATTCCTTTAACATACGCATGTTTTTTTACTATCCTGATCAGTGAAGGTAAATCAGGCCGGTGTGAGAGAGGTTATTAAATTTTAGATTCCACAAAAAAAATATTAAAACCTCTTTAGCACCTGCCTGCCTGAACTCCTCATTGTCAATGGACACTGATATTAGTCTAAAAAAGAAGTACATTCATGAGTACTAGTGTCCCCCCCTTATGGATTTCGCTAACACCCCTGCCAGTTTACCCTTCCCTTTCCTACTGAGGTGTGAGCCATGCATTATGAATTCCCCCTATCAATAGCCTCGACAGGAACCAATCCAATGTCTGACAGAGTGGCCACTCTACGCCACTGATCCATATTTACCCTTCTGACAGAGCGGTTCAACTGGGGCTGATCATGCCGTACGAAGGCAGGCACCAGTCCAACATTGGTATGGGTCGTTGCAGAGGCCATTTGAATACAGTCACGTTTGAAACTGCGAAATATGGAAAAACGACTGATATATGCCTTTGTATTAGCCCTAATTTCCCGGATCTTATCTTCGTGATCCTTATGCACAGTGTGTTGGCGGCAGTGGAATCGTTCAGCAGTCAGCTTCAAATGCTGTTCCTCTAAATTTTCCTCCATTTTGGTTCCCGAAACATGTCTGTAACACTTACCTGTTGTTCGAACCTACTGGTAACAATTCTAGCAGCCCGCCTCAGAATTACTTCCGTGTCTACGGTCAATATGACCTGGTACGGTTCCCAAACACTCGAGCAGTACTTAAGAATGGGTCACACCAGTCACTTTGCTATGTTGCACAAAGATGTTTAACTAACTGATTGTATCAAGCAGGACACTAGTTATACTGTAACCGAACATTACAGGCTTGTTCTTCTTACTATTCTGCATTAACTTATATTTTGCTGCATTTAGAACTACCTGCCATTCATCACACCAACTGGAAATTTTGTCTATGTCATCTTGTGTCTTTAACAGTCACTCAACTTCGACACCTTACTGTACGCCACAGCATCATCAGCAAATAACAGCAGATTGCTGCCCATCCTCTCTGCCACATCATTTATTATATAGGGAACAACAGCGCTCCTATCACTTTTCCCTGAGGCAATCCTTATGATACCCTTGCCTCTGATAAACATTCGCTGTCGAGGAGAAAATTCTGGGTCCTATTACTTACGAAATCTTCGATTCACTCACATATCTGATAATTTATTCCATATGCTTGTACCTTCATTAATAGCCTGCAATGGGGCCCAATGTCAAATGATTTCTGGAAACTCAGAAATATGGAGTCTGCCTATTGCGCTTCATCCGTAGTTTGCAGTATATCATGTGAGGAAAGAGCAAGCTGAGTGTCACAAGAGTGATGCTTTCTAGAGCCATGCCGATTCGTGGACATAAGATTCTTACCCTTAAAATAGTTTATTATATTCAAACACAGCGAACAGTGCACTTGCCCAACATCACACCAAAATAATCGCTCAATTTCCGTACAGGGCTTCTCATAAGTACCTCTGGGGTTTCAGAAGACGACTGTGCTAAAATTGTGAGACATACAGAAAATCGTCTATTATCAGTTGATTCATTGTACTATGTGCTTTCAGAAACAGAAAGGCACCAAGAAAACTGAATGTGTTTGGTAAAGGCACTTTCTATGGAACATTACTTCACTCTTTAGTATGAGTAGTATTTAATGAGTAACACAACATATTTTTTCCTGAAAGCAGGTTGGGTTTATTCAGGATTCCAACACACCCATATTATTACCAACTCTTTTCGTTTCTAAATCCTATTTTCAATGTAATCTCCATTCAATGCGATGGCCTTAGAGCACCTAACTGAAAGGGCCTGTATGCCCTTGTAGTAGCAGCAGTAGGGCAAACACAGTTCTCGGACATTTCGACTTCAAATTTATACGTTAATTAATTAAAAAGATTAATTAAACTGCTCCCTCCCCTTAACCTATTATCTTGTAAGTGGTTTATGACCCTCTGAGGATTGATTTATAATCCCCTGGGAATAATCAGACCTATGAAACTCCCCCACCCAATCCCAACCATCTCTTCCTCCCCCACCCCTCTGGGCAAAGGGACACTTCTTCAGTTCTGAGCCACTTTTCCCCCTTCTGCGATATCCCTCAGTCTTCTCCTCCTTTCCCCCCCCCCCCCCCCCCCCACTTCTCCAATCACCCCAACCATCTAGGAATTGGTGGGAAAAAGACTCACTCTGTGCTGAACAGGATGGATTTCATGACACGAATTTCATATCAGTGTAAATAATATATTGCTGCATATACTTTATTTAATCAGTTTGTGGGAGACAGGGCTCCTCCCTAATGGGAAATAGCTCAGTTGTGGTAGCACCACTTTTGTGATGGCACCTCACATCCTATTGGTGGATACTGATGCAGTTAGGTCAAAATCCTTACTAAATTGGTCCCACAACCCATCGATTCTCCAGAAGTACTGAGGACCTTTGATTGATTGCTTACATATTTGGCAGAAAATATCTTATCAAGTTGATTTGCTGTGTGGAATGTTGCAATTTGTGGGAGAAACATTTCCCATATATCTTAGGTCTTGTAACCACTGACACATGATTACAAAAGCACCTTCCTCCACCACCACAACCCATATCCAGTGAAAAAAATCTTCTAATCACATCTTCATACTGGCCACAGGGCAGACATGACAGGAGCTGCAGCTGCATCAGCCACCTCGCGTATTCCAAGTGTAGGTAGGGAAGAAAGCTAGTACACAGCACTAGTCCACAGTGCAGAAGACAATTTTGTCCTATTACTCTACCCCAGACAGAACGAACCAGAGGTGTTCACCTTGGTGTATGGCCCTTGACTGAGCTAGTTCTCAAAACTGCCAAGGAGGGTGCTTGAAATGGATTTTTTCTCCCCCCACCACTTTCCTCAGGAACACAGCATTCAATCCCTCCCGAACATGAATAATGGTAGGAGCCAATAGGAATGTGTGAACACTACATCTGGCATGCAATAGTGAGTCAGGTTGATATGAGACAGATGCACTGTCACTGGCAGTCAGTCAGTGGGAGAACCATGAAGCATCAACTGCAGCTGAGATCTTCATCTGCCTCCACATCACAAAAGTAGCATGAAAGTAAATATTCATTACATGTCTTTGCTATTCTACTGCAAATAGCGATTCTTCCTCTTCTTTGTTCGATTTCTTTGTTCAACTCGATGTATTTGTCTGTGGATGCTTATTGTTTCTTCTTCTTCTTTGTTCAGCAGCCTTTGGAATGTCTTGACTAGTAGCACCCTCCAGCATGTCCAGATCTTCAGTCATGCCCAGTATATCTGAGACAGCAGCTGCCACTGCAATCTTCTCAGGACCTGTAGTGAACTCCAGTCTGTCAGAGTCTGCAATAGTAGCAGCACTGTGCAATCCTGTAGCGCATCTGACCAGCATGTTGGAGCAGAACAATGAGCTACCTACTCATTGATAAAGATGCCCAGCCAGCCCTTAACTCTCAGAAGAACTGTGCTAAGGTTCCTACTCTGCATAGTGCAGGTCAGTACTGGTCTCTGACGTATGCACCATCCCAGAATACTCAGGTGTTACTGCAAGGGCAGAGTGTTGATGTAGTGGATGAAAAGCTGCCGACTCCTACCAGTGCTTTACTGTCTTCCACTTCAACATTAATTTGACAACCCCAGTAGCTGATGGGTCAGCGCGACAGACTGTCAATCCCATTGGCCCAGGTTCGATTCCTGGCTGGGTCAGAGATTCTTTTGCTCGGGACTGCCTGTTGTCTTGTCCTAATCATCATCATTTCATCCCCATCGACGCGCAAGTCGCCGACATGGCGTCAAATTGAAAGACTTGCACCAGGCATACGGTCTACCCAACAGGAGTCTGTAGTCACCCTTTATTTTACTTTTAATTTAACAGCCAGAGGTTCAAAGCACTTAAATATTGTTATAGAAGCATCAGTGAACAGTGACCAATGTGGTGTATTAGAGACTGAAAATGCATTGTGAAATGTTAAAGTATGGTTTACAGAATTCGATGGGATGAACTGTATCATGCAGAATCCTACATTAATCAACAGATTAACTCTGAGTATTCTCTGCCTCCAGACGTTTACTGTGCTGGCCTGACCCTACGTGTAGCATCATTGTATGATGAGTTAAGATTCCTGGTGAGATCTGGATGCCAGCTCATTTATCCGCAGCACTTTACCATCACAAATTTGTTCGAACAGGTAAAAAACGATGGTTGCCTTGTTTCCAGCTACATAGTTTCAGCTACCTCTGCATGTAACCCAAATATTCACTTTCCGTCGCTTTGCACTATAACCATGCAAAAGACACATATGGATAATATTTTTGGCCTTCTGGCAGTGTAAGGTGTTCTTGACAAAGTAGTGAGGAGTTGGAAGATGTGGAAAAGTAGCTGAAACTAGGTAGTCAAAAACAAGGCAACCTTAATTTCTTGCCTGTATGAAGTCGCCCTCAAACATTGTAAAGCACAGGCATCCCACATTACATGATAATCAACAGTGCTCCTGTGGAAATGGTTGGAAAGACATCACCAATGGGGGCTGGTGTACTGTAGTAAACATCACAGCCAATAATGTGACAAAGAACATATGAGGATCTGCTTAAGAGAGATGATGAGAGGAATTTCTGCATATCCATGATGTTACAGCTGTATTGCCTGTCCTGTTTGTGCACTATAGTTGAACCCTTGTATAGTGTATTATGCAGATGTTTACAAAACGAATACATCACCCCTTATGGTTAGATATACTCGTCAATGTACTGAAACCACAATTCCCTGCACCAAATCTATCCTCCCCTTACTACTTGACATATGTAATTTTTTACAGGAATATGTCTCTGATCAATTCCTGCACCTCGCCCAGAACACTAACCACAGTAACTTTATATTCCAGCAGCATAATATTCCCGGCAGATGGCGTGATTATCATCTATAGGCGTATAGCGCCCGAAACATTATCGTATGTCCAAACTCACGCCTGTTAGGTGTCGTTTCGCACTTTACAGCCCACCATAGCTTCCCAGTAGCAAAACTCTCCCAACATATCATATCATGATATGATATATAATGTGCATAACTACAATTACAATTCAAAAGCCTTCAGGTCTTTTATACATGTTATGTACGTTCTTGCACAATATTCGGTGTTGGCCATAGCAGGAAGAAAGGATACCTCCAGGCAATGTCACCATGCTATGAGAGCGTGTTCCGTTAGTTAGAAGGCTGTTCAGCCCTTCACCAGTCACTGGCCATGTAGAGCTATCACAACGAGAAAATGATAGCACACTAACATTCGGGGAGAAATGCAGCACCATGCTGATGCTCAAATCCAGATATTTCTTACGAATGGTACTGCCTTTAGTGATTTGTAGTCAGTGACGTAATGGAACGCTTCCAGGTCTGTTCAGCTATTTTAGATTCAATAGTAACAATTATCTACATTCAACTCCAAAGCTCACCGATACACAGTTCACTGCAAATCGCTATAACGTAATGGTGTTGGAAACCTGCAACAGACATGGTGGTGGTTAGTGTTTAACGTCCTGTCGACAACGAGGTCATTAGAGATGGAGCACAAGCTCGGGTTAGGGAAGGATTGGGAAGGAAATCGCCACGCCCTTTCAAAGGAACCATCCCGGCATTCGCCTAAAACGATTTAGGGAAATCACGGAAAACCTAAATCAGGATGGCTGGAGACAGGATTGAACCGTCGTCCTGCCGAATGCGAGTCCAGTGTGCTAACCATTGCGCCACCTCGCTCGGTGCAACAGACATCCTCTGAGAAAGGGGGACTCTAGTTACTGTTGCCCTGGCTGTAAATGGATGTAGAAACTCAATCCTGCCTTTGTTTGTGTTTCTAAGAAAGAACTTCAGGAATAATATACTCCAAAATGGACCATAAGGAAGCGCAGGGTCTGCCTTCTCTCATCCTTGCACCATTTTATTCACCATTCCAAGGCTACAAGAGAATAGCCGGTTCTCTTTCCTGTGGACAACCATCAATCTCATTTTGATATTCCAGTGTTAGATGTAGCCGTAGAAAACGGCTTTGTCCTGCTCTTTTCCGCCACACACGTCTCATAAATTGCAACCCTTAGATAGAGCGATGTTTCGCCAATTTCAAAAATATATTAACTCTCTATCAGACCTGTGGATGAAGAACAATGCTGGAAACACAAAGACAATATATGGCATTTCATTTATAGTGATGCTATCTTTGCATAGTGCTGCTAAGCCAAGGAACATCAAGGCTGGATTTCAGATGACTGGAATCTGGCTATTTAACAGACAACAGCGTTTTGCTCTCTGCCATGATGGACCGGCCATACAGAGAATATGAAATTCCACTTTCTGCGTCTCTTACAAACTCAGTTGAAGAAAGCGTTCACAGAAAGCAACAACTGTAGAATCAAGCCCTATTGCCTGCACCTCCACATTTACTGCTGCACAGTCCATACAAACACATGTGCAACATAAACCACTGCGGCTTTTTCCAATGGCTTCTGCCCACAAGAACACAGCAAGAAGGAATAAACGAGTGAGTACTATCCTGACTGATTCGTCAGTAAAAGCAGCACTGACAGCTTAGGCAAATAAGCAAAAGGAACCTGCAGGACGACGACTGATGTTGCCCCAGAAAAATAAAAACAAGAAACTTAAAACAGGAAGACGAAAATGTCAGCTCAAGGAATCATCTGATGAGGAAGACAACTGCTTATGTATATGTATATAGAGCCCTGTTCTAGATCAAGACCACCAACCACATGACTTCAGTGGACAATATCTCAAAGCTGAGCACATGATATGTGTGTCATGCATGACAATTTTTTATTTGCAAAAACTGCAAGCTTGATAATGAAACTGTTGTTCCAAGGGTGTATGTGTTTTGGTTGAGATACATAAGCTTCCCTACTATGCTGCAAACTATCGCATCCTCTCAAAGAGCTAGGCGCTCTCATACAGAAAAAGTATTGCATATTATTTTATTTTATTTTTTTTTGAAAGGGGGGAGGGAGGGAGGGAGAACTGAGTGATATTGCAGAGCACCTCGATCACTGAGTGGTTTTATAGCCTCACCTTGTATACAATTAGGACAAGGCTTTCAGAGTTGGCTGATGGAGAATTCAGTAAAGCCATGTTCTAGATGTCGATATCCACTCACATCTCCATGACCCAATAAATGGAGGGTCCAGCTACATCAAGCTATGAAAAGATGTAGTTGACAAGAAGAGGTGTATTAATGTCCAGAATAAAACAGACAATGCCTGTTTTGCGGGGCCAATCTTAACTTGTGAAAGAAATTACAAGAAAGGCAAGCAGCACCCTAAGCAATACAATGTAGATGATAATATTTGTAAGTATTACAACTTTGATAGTATTGATTTCCCCATCAAACTTTAGGACATACCAATATTCTAGAGGCTGAGTGAGAGTATTTTGACTAAAGTTTTTGGCCTGAAGAAGAACAAGTCAGATGACGATGACGATAACAGTGGTGTAATCACCAATCAAGTCGTCGGACCCCACCATTCATTCGATTTTAAAGGTCAGTGTAAGCTGCGTGTTGAAATGCCACTGATCTGAGATGAGAAAGAACATCAACAAAATTGTGGGTCAAGGATATATCCCGACTCCTTCCCTCCCAATAGAAAAGGCCCTAGAATAAAAAGCATATTTGGTACACGTTCCTCAACTATTTTTCCTCAAGCGAATCATTAGCAGAGCATGCTATTGATTGCTCTTCATTGGATGCAGTAAGTGTTGCAATGCCGACAGAGGAAAGAAATTCTTCAAGTCTAAGAAGCATCACCACCAGGAGCGATGTCCTTTTTTATTATTTGTTACTTTTGGTGCCTCCTTGCTCGTGTGATACGTTGTGAAGGGGATACTGCAGCCTAGCATACAAGTTTCAATGAGAAACACGAACTGAATGCATTTTTGTACCAGGTGGTATATAATATTGATTTCAATCTCAGCCACCACAGATCCTCTGTCAGGGATAATCCTGAGATTTGGTTGTTCACTGAGCTTGAGAAATTTTCATGGGATGTCGGTAAGTGTTATAGCACCAACATTCCCAGGAGTGAATTGCAAGAGAATATTGATCTGTACAACAAAGTGCTTGACTGTCATGTTGGTGCATTGCTGTTAGATTGGAAAGTGGAAACTCTTCATAGGGACCACTGTCAACTTATGGGGAAATTTTGTGGTGCATCTCACAAGGCAAGCAACCTGGAGTATCAATTACCGCGATACATACTCACTTTCTTCCATAATTTGAGTATGATGCTCACTTTCTTGCTGAGCACTTAGCTAAATTCGGTATGGAGATTGATCATGGGAGTGTCCTGACTCAGGACATTAAGAAATATAGCTCATTCCCGAAACGAATGACGCCTAGAATTTCGATCCTGCTTTCAGGCAAGCACTACTCCATAAACTTGTTGAAACTTTACCTCCAAACGATATGCAGTCACCCTGTTCCAGTTTATAACTAGGAAGGGGGTTTTCCCATATGAGCATCTGGATATTATGGGAAATTGGACGAAATAAGACTACCCAACATAACTGCATTCTCCAGTAATCTCGTGGGTGAAGGCCTAATGGATGCAGAATGTGAGCATGCTGTGAATGTCTCGCAGGAATTTAATGTTCCAACTGCGGACCATGATGCTTAACTGTCCATGGACATGGACTTTAGTTTGCTAACGAACGTTTTAGAGAAATTCCAGACTGTATGCATGACCACATACAAGCTCGACCCTGCCTTTTATCACCCAGCACAAGAGTTGTACTGGGATGCAATGCTCAAGAAAGTGAACAAAGCCATCGAGCTATTGACTGACGTGAAAACATGCTTCTTTTCTTTGAGTGAGGGATGAGGCTTTTCAAGTGTGTCATTAGGCAGTGTGTCTGTAGGTATGCCAAGGCGAATAACCCACAGATGGGTGAGTTGTTCAGTACATCTGATAAGTCTAGATATGTCATGTACTTGATTATGGATAGATTATATGGGCACACCATGCACCAGTCACTGCCAACTGGGGGTTTTAACAGGTGCCTGAAGAAGATTTGAAAGTATTAGATGAGATATTTAAACACAAGTGGCATGGAGGATGATTATGATGTAGGTTATGTTGTGGAGGCAGAACTTGCCAACCCTATAGTTTGCATGATGTGCGTGCCAGCTTCCCATTATGTCCAGAACGACTAATCCCATGAGGTACAGGTTCCATCCTGAAGCTGATGACAACACTAAAAACAAGCAGCGGTAAATTATTCATTACCTTAACCTCGAGCAGTGTCATCGGTTAGGCATGGTTCTTGTTGAAGCAGTGTATTGATTTGAAGGAGACAGAGAGGCCTTCTGCAATATCTGACTTTGAAATAAGTTTTTTAAATTAATAAATAATGCAATTTTTGCTAAAACTATGGAAAATTTACGAAACCCCTACGATATCCTTATTAGAACTGAATGGGATGGGCGTTATGGTGTAAAGATATGCACTGTGAGACCAAATTTCAAATAATTCACCATATTTAATAAGATCTTTGTCGCTGTTGAGATGACGATGGTTGCAGTAGAGTTTGTAAAACCTCTCTATGTTGGAATGTATGTACTAGCTCTATCAAAACTACACATGTAGTGTCTTCTTTATGAGTTTACAAAACTTATTTCGCTAGACCAAAGTTACTTTATGTTGGTTAAGATTGTTTCATCTACTGGGTGGAAAATGTGATCCATATGAACTAGTTAGGTACCACAGTGATGGATTTGACATGTCATCATACACGGCTGATAATCCTTATCGTTATTCCATAGTACAAAAAGGTTACTGGCCTAATGAAAGACGAGGTGAATGGACTACTGATATTGAAGTATGTACATTTAAGATCCAAGACATATGAGTTTCGCACATTTCTGGAACTACCTAGAGTTGCGCTAATGGTGTGCATTGTGTTGCATCAAGAGTCCTCATGATTGAAGATTACTTGCAGTCTAAAATCAGCCTCTTACCTCATGACAATAAGTGGATCATTTGTGAGGACAGGGTTGAAACTTGCCCATACTCACACTATTCACTTCACAACATAGATGAAGGAAATGGCAGAGAGTTAATCAGACTGTAAGGTGAATGAATGTGTGTAAAACAGACATACAAAAATATGTATCAGATACAAGTGTAAATAGTCTAGTTTTTATGTTTCATCTGCTACTAGCGATCCCACTCTTATTAGTCTTTAAGTAGTTCCTTTTCCCAGTCCAATGAAACTTGTAGGTATTTCACCTACATCCAGTACTGCTATTGTAATAGTGTCCATGCATACATAGTACATTGCAAAAAAAATTTCATTTTGCTCAAAATTGCTTGGATTGTAGACTGTAGTTATTATTAGTAATAGTACTAGTTTAAGGGAAGAAAGTACCTCTGATTAACTGTTCAGTCTCATTGCAAAACATAAAAGTATTTTTTTCGAAAAGAACCAAATTATAACTGTTTTGCAAAGTAAGAAAAATGTATCTGTCCCCTAAAAAAGAAGTAAATTAGATCACATGAAACAAATTATGTCTGTGAATTGTATCTCTGGAACCAATTTGTAGAAAGAACCAAATTGTATCACTGAACATTGACACACATCTGTGTGTAAAAGAACAAATTTGTATCAAATTGTAACTGTATCCAAAAGTATCAAAATGTATACATTTTCTAAAAGAAGGAAACTGTTCACATGGAACAAATTCTATCTGCGAATTGTATCTCAAAAACAAACATGTAGGAAAAACAAAACTAAAGAAACTCTAAAACTGTATTGCTGAACATTGACATGCATCAGTGTTTGTGCCTAAAGAACTGACTTGTATCTCAAGAACTAAATGGTATCTCAAGTCAGTTGCTTCTGTAAGAAGTCAATAAACAATATATATATATATATATATATATATATATATATATATATATATATATTGTTTATTCACTTCTTATAGAAGCAATTTGATTCTTGAACTAAATGGTATCTCAAGTCAGTTGCTTCTGTAAGAAGTCAATAAACAATATATATATATATATATATATATATATATATATATATATATATATATATATTGTTTATTCACTTCTTATAGAAGCAATTTGATTCTTGAGATACCATTTAGTTCTTGAGATACAAGTCAGTTCTTTAGGCACAAACACTGATGCATGTCAATATTCAGCAATACAGTTTTAGAGTTTCTTTAGTTTTGTTTTTCCTACATGTTTGTTTTTGAGATACAATTTGCAGATAGAATTTGTTCCATGTGAACAGTTTCCTTCTTTTAGAAAATGTATACATTTTGATACTTTTGGAAACGGTTACAATTTGATACAAATTTGTTCTTTTACACACAGATGTGTGTCAATGTTCAGTGATACAATTTGGTTCTTTCTACAAATTGGTTCCAGAGATACAATTCACAGACATAATTTGTTTCATGTGATCTAATTTACTTTATATATATATATATATATATATATATATATATATATATATATATATATATATATATATCAAATAAAATATGTCAACATCCTTATGATGACCAAAACAGAAATATCATAGAATTTGATCCTGGTTTTCCAAAGCAACATCATCAAATCTAAACATGGTGTTTGATTTTATATTTTGTGGTGGAGGTATTTAACTTTTTTAACTGAGTGAAATGTATGTTACACCACTGACACTTTGTAGTATCTTCTGCATCAACTGGTACTTGTGTTGAAACAGTTTTTTTGAAAATACACATTCATGCTGAAATCAGACTTCATCCCTATGTGTTAACAGTGATATGAGAACATTTGCCATTGGATGGACCTACAATTATCACTTGTATATTATCAGGGAGGAGTATCCCACGATTCTTTTTCTTGTTCTTCTTCTAGGACCTGTCACATACAGTACAGTTATGATACTTTACCCACCCTGCCATGATACCAACTACATCAGGTATTGGCATAGAATGGATTTTAAAAGGATAAAACTTGTAATGATATATGTAGCCAAATCAGCACAATCAGCACCTTACTGGCAGAGCTAGTATAGCTACATATAATGAGAAAGTTATGAAGTAAGAAAAATGGAAGGTTTATGATAATATATTTTATTTATACTTCAGTGATTGTACATAGGATGCAGTACATCAGCAAAATCCATTGTTTCTTTCTTCACACCAGTACAGTAGTTACCAAATAATGGTTCCTTGTATGCATACAATTCAGTATGAATTTTCCTCAAACTCATGGATATTGCTTTAGCTTCTTCTTTTGCTCTCATACTGATATGGTGTTCTAAATCAGCATCCACACTATAGATATGAAGATAGTTCACAATGTCTTTATATGAACTTTGAAAATAAGGCAATCATCTGTTCAGTCTTTCAAACACATTGGATAGAAATATCCAGAGACTGAACAATTGTAACATTAGAGTGCTGTAAATAAATGTACCAATGGCTGGATTTCAGCATGAGTGGAGTGCTATCATACAGTGATGTTATGGATAGCATCAGGCCAGTACAGCAAACCTCTGGTGAACAGCGGGATGGGCCATACTCTGTTGTCATCTGCTGATTGTTTTAGGGTTCAGCATTACATAGTTCATATCCTCCAAACTCTATAAGCCTCACTTTAATACCTCTCAGTACATTTTCAATTTCTAACGCAACATGCTAGTCCCTGTCCACTCATGCTGCTATACCAATATTTAAGTGCTTTGAGACATTTATAACTTGAGCTGAATATCATTAGAGCACTGGTATGAACTGCTAGTTTAACACCCGCCACATCTACACCCTGTCCTTGGAATAACACTGGAATGTTCTTGGATGACACCATGTTGGAGACCAGTACTGACCTGAACTATGTGAAATATGATCAACAGCACACTTCTTTACAGTTTCAGGGACTGGCTGGATGTCTTTGTTACATAAATTGAAGAGTGGGATTGATCATAGCAATTGGCTGTCCTGCTACAGCATGCTAGCCAGATGCACTGCAGCATCCCACTGCACTGCAGACGTCAACAGTCCTGATGTTGCAGTTCCCAAGAAGGTAATAGCTGCCACTGCTGCTGGTTTGGACACAGCAAAGGTCGCTTTGGGTTTCAACAACCCAGTGGGTGTTGCTGCTTGTCCAGACATGCAGGAACACCCTCAACAAAGGAGTAAAAGAAACAATAAGCATCTATAAACAAAGACATGGAGCTGTACAATGAACCACAACACAGATAATATTATCTAAAACATGTAATGAGTACTTAATCTTCCACTTCTTCTGTGAGGCATAGGCAGATGAGGATCTCAGTTGCTGTTGACACTTCATGGCTACCACTATTCCAGTGCCTGAGACTGGTGAATTGCCACACTGACCTTACATTGTCCCTGCTATCATGATTATGTTACTGGATGTAGTATCCCTGCATCCCTATTGGCTCCCAGAAATTTCTATGTGGGAGGAGAGAATGCTGCATTCCTATTAGCTCCCTGAGAGGAAGTAGTAGGGGAGCAAATCCCACTTGAAGCACTCTCTGTGGCAGTTTTGTGAAATACCTCATTCAGTCTGGGATTGATGGTGAAGAACACACATTCGTCTCTTAGACATATTAATGGGGAATTTCAAGAAAGGTAGACAGTTATAACATAAGCAGCCATCAGCACAAGTTATGGAATGGATCTTCAACACATTACAATGTATTACCATTATTTGCTGAAGTTATTCTTCTTACACTCATCCATTATCTTTCCATTCCAACCCTCATGTAGGGAGCTATGAACCCAGTCTTCACTTACATACTTGAATGTAATACACCAATTAAAATCCTCAACTGAACAAATTCTGAACAAGACGACTACAATGGAGTAGATGAGCATCTCACCTCTTGTGCTTTTGAAGACTGACTGGACTATTCATGAAAGGTCTACAGTTCCAGCACAAGCATCTATCAGCATTAGTAGCGAAATATAGCTTCAGTCCATTCTGCTGCATCTTCATTATTTGATGAAACATATTCCTATTCTTACACTCATCCAAAATCTCCAGCCACAGGGGTAGCCACACAGTCTGAGACACCTTGTCATGATCCAAGTGGCTTCCACTGTCGGAGGTTCGAGTCCTCCCACAGGCATGGGTGTGTGTGTGTAGTCCTTAGTGTAGGTTAGTTTCACTTAGATTAGGTAGCGAGAAAGCTTGACCTCAGCAGTTTGGTCCCATAAGACCTTACCACAGTGTTTTCAATATCTCAATTTTCCAAGCATCATACAGGGAGCTGTGGATGCAGTCCTAACCTGCATGACTACAATTAATGTAGCTGTTGAACTACTCCTTGTTCAACACCAGAGCATGTCCTCCATTGAACACTTCTCACATACAATAAAGCAAAGAACTACATCCATATTATCTGGCAGCTCAACAGCTGAATGCAGACTGAAGCTTTCCCAGTATTGGAGGGGTGGGTGACATCACAGGAGACAGGAGTGGGGGGAAAGGGGTGGGGAGTTAGGTTAGTGGATGTACCCTAATCGCTCTATTTCTTGCCAAAATTTGAATTTTCCGCCATGACAGTGTGATGATGCTGCATCTATGGTCCGCTGTCTTAGATAAATTTGGCGACATCGCAAGCTGTGCCAGAAACTTCCTAGCCCAACTACTGATGTATCACTGTGGATCATCTGATCGCCCTTATAACAAAACACTTGTACCACAATAGTTGAAGGAAAACTTGAGGTGCAGAAGGCTGCAATGAAACCAATACGAAACAAAGTTCAAGGTTTCGTCTACCGTGAGGTCAGTGGAAGAGAATCATTAGGTCTAGTGGACAAGGATGGCATAGGAAATGACAGTGACCTCATCAGAGGAATTGTTATATTCCCAGTCAGTTCTTAAGCAGACAGTCGGTGTCTGCAGTCTTGTTAGGCACAGAACACCAACGATAAAGTTTCAGTGAAGTCGTTTTTTCATTTTTTATTTTTGTCTTTATTAAGTTATCAGCCATCATCCAGCTGGAAAGTAATTACCTGTGTTGTCCCACTAGGTTCAGTTTTATGCTGTTAGCTACTGCTGTGCATCTTTATGGCATTTCATCAGTAACATTACCAAACATGGAGTTACTCTTGTCTGCTAATCTTACAAAGTTTTTAGGGTTTCAACTTGGTATTAACTTCAACTGGGAAAAGCACAGAACAGAACAAGTGAAGCGCCTAAACAAATTTATATCTGCAGTGTGGATGTTGTCAAATGTGGTAGAATAAAAATAAAATACTAGCATACTCCGCTTTCTTTCGTTCCTAAATGTCATACGGAATCATTTTCTGGGAACTCATCAGCCCAAGCGATAGTTTTCGGAGTTAAAAAAACTACTGCTTTCCAGTATATTTATTCGTCGATAAAATTTTCCAAAATAATATATATCTTTCTCAAAGTAGCAACTAAGTGTTTTGGAATCAGTAACAAAAATAAATAAAATCTTCACAAAGATTTAAATTTAGTTAGTTTGGCCCCAGATTGTCTCAGTTATTCACACAGATAAATTTTCAATAACTTGCCTTCCTATAAGCCATAAAAAAATTAAATGCTAATAATGTTCACTTTAAGAGCAGCCTCAAGCAGTTATTGATGGTCAACTGCTACACCATGACGAGTTTCATAGTAGACCTAGTTGACGGGTATGTATTAGTAATAATATCAAATTACACTAGTGTTACTTAGAATCTGACTTTTCACGTCTTCAGAGCACCAATGTGATCTATCTAAATAACAATTTCGAATGAAATGATCCGCAGTGACTACAAAATACCTTTCATGAAAGGCCACAACTGGTTTCGCGTCAAGTGAAGACGCATCCTCATGAGACCTGTACAAAAATAATAAGGAATTTCTTTTACAAAGAATCCTTAAGAATGACCTGAAGAGTAAAGGGCTACTGAAACGCAGTATTTGGAGAGTACCCATAGAGATTCATTTTAACAAATCGTAGCGGAAAGGTGACTGCCTTATAACCACTCCTCATCACTCACGCCAAGCTATAAAGAAACAACGAGCTAAAAGCGGAAGACCATAATTTAAAAAATGGGGATAGCAGAACCTATAAAAATAACACCTGGATAAAAAAAAGCAAACGGGGCGAAATTGTCTAAGTATGTTACTAGTCTACAGTTTTGTTTGACACGTTTGTTTTTCATTCAACTTTTATTTTTGTAGGTTCTCCTAACCGCTTCATTTTAATTACGGATTATCGCTTTTAGCTCACTATTTGTTTACAGCTTGACGTGAATGACGGTGAGGGCTGTAAGGCAGTTACCTTTCCACTATGGCTTATTATAAAGAATCTCTATGACTACTCTTCGAGTATTATTATGTATACCAATTTTTAGCAGCCCGTTACTCTTCAGATCATAAGAATTCTCTGTAAAAGAAAGGAAATCCCTAATACTTTTGTACGCATCACCTGAGGATGCGTGTTCAGTTCATGTTAGTAATGACTTTTAATAAAAAGTATTTTACAGCTAGTGCGGATCATTTCATTCTAAAGCAAGTGATTGCGTTGTATAAAAAAATTAAAAATGTCTATAAAGTAAATTGCTCAATCTTATTTCTATTTGTGAATGCAGCTCACGTTTAGTACAAGCAGTCATTGAACATAACTGAGAAAATGTAAAGCAGGATTTTCGATCGTTTAACACCCGGATTCACGAACTTCAGGCAGTGGAGTAGTTCCGTGCGTCGCTGGCAGAGTGCAGCAGTTGGCAGGGCCGCCTCGCTTCCGTCACGTCGCCGGCGCTGCGCCTACTTCCGACCACATAGCACACTCACACAGCCACACAGAACACGGCAGTCGCTTGCGCAGCCACATTAGCCGGACGGTGCGACCGCGTAGCCGCTCCAGCTGCGTCGCTACTGGATAGACACTCATTTCCATCTCCAGCGTTCGTCTGTAGGTCAGAAACACGTGTAAATGTAATCAAAGGTGCACATAAAGCTGCCTATCTATAGAGGTTGGCGTCCGCTTGAAAGCTAAAATCGGCGAGTTGCCCTCGAGAGAAATCCATTGGAATGGACGACGGGTCAAATCCCCGTCCCACTATCCACATTTAGATTTACCGAGATTTCCCTAAATCGCTTCAGGTAAATGCCGGGATGGCTCGTTTGAAAAGGGCACGGCCGATTTCATTCCCTATCCTTTGGCAATCCGATCTTGTCCTCTGTCCCTAATGACCGCGCTGTCGACGATACGTTAAACTCTAATCTTGCTTCGAGAGACTGTCTAGCGCAAAACTCGCAAGCGCAGAGACGGGGGCTGAGAGTCACTCGCCGGGTTTGCCGCGCAGCTTTGAGTACGCTCCTCTATAATAGCGAGCAGCCGCTTCGTGCCGTTTCCGAGAGCAGCTTGCTATAAACGAGCAGCGTTCGTACTGTGAGAGCCGCTCTCTGGAAACGAGACGCCGAAACAGTGGTCACCGAAGAAGTAATGCGGCTGATAGCAATTTACAAAGCTAACGAGAGCTTGTGGAACATAATGTGCCGAATAGCGAGTTAGACAGAAGAAACAAAAACTTACGGAGGAACAGGAAAGAAAAGAAGTGCAGAGAAAACTGCACCATTCCAGAAAAGAGATCCCAAAGTTTAATGTTGACAGACTCCTAATCAGAAATAAACGACTTGTGTTGAACTTTTTAACATCTGATTGTGCGAGAGTAAATACCTGCAACTAGTGTTGTTAACGTTTTGTAGTAACCGAAGGCCGGCAGGGGTGGACGAACGGTTCTAGGAGCTACAGTCTGGAGCCGCGCTACCGCTACGGCCGCAGGTTCGAATCCTGCCTCGGGCATGGATGTGTGTGATGTCCTTAGGTTAGTTAAAGTAGTTCTAAGGTTCTGGGGGACTGATGACCTCAGGTTAGCTAGGTTTAAGTAGTTCTGGAGGATTGATGACCTCAGGTTAAAAAAATCGTTCAAATGGCTCTGAGCACTATGGAACTCAGCATCTGTGGTCATCAGACCCTTAGAACTTAGAACTACTTAAACCTAACTAACCTAATGACGTCACACACGTCCATGCCCGAGGCAGGATTCGAACCTGCGAACGTAGTGGTCATGCGGTTCCAGACTGACGCGCCTAGAACCGCACGGCCACACCGGCCGGCAACCTCAGGTTAGTTAGGTTTAAGTAGTTCTGAGTTCTGGGGGACTGATGACCTCATAAGGTGAGTCCCATAGTGCTTAGAGCCATTTGAACCTTTTTTTTTAGCGAAGTAATATTATTTTTATTTTATTGTCTTAGATTTTTAAAATCAGCTCCGAAGTAAAATATTCACAGGAGGCTGTAAATGTGAACCATAACGCATATGTAAGGGTACACTTGCTAAGAATAGATAGCAGCCACTTCTTTCCGGTGACTACTGAATCGTTGGCCTTCAAGAAGGATCCAGATGGAGGAGCCCGCTTGGGAGACGATGGACAGTGCGGTGGGTTCCGAGTGGCCCAAGGTGGTGCTCGAAGAATAAGTAATTACACCTGAGAAAACATAAGTTCGGTTGAAGTTAAGAGAAGTATTGACAACAGTGGATGTGCTTACGGACACGTGGAGGAGGTAAGTAGTAAAAGAGGACTGCTGTTTAAGACATGAATGGCAGCCGTTGGCACGGCAAATTGAATGTCGTAAAGTTTACCATCGACATAGATGGATGCTGGTAAAAGTCATATAACTTTCAGAGGGAGCTAGAGACATACAATTAAATATTTCAGGACGCAAATAGCATGGTGAATCTTTTCCTTGTGGCTAGAGAGAATGAGTGATGTGAGATTGTGATACTAACTAGGAACCACATATGTGGTGTCACCGCCAGACACCACATTTGCTAGGTGGCAGCCTTTAAATCGGCCACGGTCAAGTAGTATACGTCGGACCCGCGTTTCGCCACTATCAGTGTT
Organism: Schistocerca gregaria; assembly: GCF_023897955.1. Taxonomy (NCBI): domain Eukaryota; kingdom Metazoa; phylum Arthropoda; class Insecta; order Orthoptera; family Acrididae; genus Schistocerca; species Schistocerca gregaria. Next base: position 794,769,594 of record NC_064921.1, on the reverse strand, counting down.
TGCAGACCAAGCGCCGCCACACGGCAGGTCTAGAGAGACTTCCTAGCACTCGGCCCAGTTGTACAGCCGAGTTTACTAGCGATGATTCACTGACTTCTACGCTCTCATTTGCCGAGACGATAGTTAGCATAGCCTTCAGTTACGTTATTTGCTACGACCTAGCAAGGCGCCATTATCAGTTTCTATTGATATTGTAAATCATGTAATGTCAAGAGCGACGTTAAGTATTCCACCAGCCACGTCCGTTTTTCTCAATTCTAATTCCCTTGTCATGTTCGAGACCTCACGCCAGCCTGCGTGAGCTGAGAGGCGTGAATTTCGGCCTCCTTTAGTAATACGGTGTTGGCTCTCCTACCAACCATAACAACATACGTGTTGCAAGGACAAATAATCGATATTAAAACTCAGTGACCTTTATGATTCTAGTACTAGCGTTAAGCTTAGACCACCATATGCGGAGGAATCAGTGCGCTAGTTGATTTAGATAAGCCATGTCAACGCCAGCGCTTCTGCTCGACCGACTGCAACTAAAACTGAGTGAATTCGCATTAATACAATAAACATTTTTTTTAGTCATCAGTGTTCTGACTGCTTTGATGCGGCCTGTCACGAATTCCTCTCCTGTGCCAACCTCTTCATCACAGAGTAGCAATTGCAACCTACGTCCTCAGGATGTATTCCAGTCTCTGTCTTCCCCTACAGTTTTTGTCCTCTACAATTCCCTCTAGTACCATGGAAGTAGTTTTCTGATGTCTTAACACTTGTCCTATTATTCTGTTCCTTCTCCTTGTCAGTGTTTCCTGTGTATTCCTTTCGATTTTGCGCAGAACCTCCTTATTCCTTACCTTATCATATCACCTAATTTTGAACATTTCGTCTGTAGCACCATATTTCAAATGCTTCGATTCTCTTGTGTTCCGCTTTTCCCACAGTCCATATTTCACTTCCATACAATGCTGTGACACCTTCAAACACGCGACTCGCTATTGTACTGAATTTATTGTTATAACCGGTTTCAGAAACTACGTTGGCATGTGCAGGCCTTCTGCTCCACATTTCACTGAATTCTGACCAAATGTATCCTAGCACAATGGTGACATAAATTCTGCTATTGCACGAACGTGAGCTTGCATAATCAATGCATTATGTACGTTGTCTATGTAATAATTATTTAATGCTTGACTTGCTGATAGACTATTGCTCTCATGTTCATGAAATATCGTTCTACACCGGAGCGCCAAAGAAAATGGTATAGGCATGAATATTCAAATAAGGAGGTATGCAAACAGTCAGAATATGGCCCTGTGGGGGGCATCGCCAATATAAGACAAGTGTCTGACTCAGTGCCGCGCAGGATTAGCCGAGCGGTCTGAGGCGCTGCAGTCATGGACTGTGCGGCTGGTCCTGGTGGAGATTCGAGTCCTCCATCGGGTATGGGTGTGTGTGTTTGTCCTTAGGATAATTTAGGTTAAATAGTGTGTAAGCTTAGGGACTGATGACCTTAGCAGTTAAGTCCCATTAGATTTCACACACATTTGAACATTTTTTTCTGACGCATTTGGTAGATCGGTTACTGCTGCTACAATGGCAGGTTATCAAGATTTAAGTGAGTCTCGGTCCGGCACACAGTTTTAATCTGCCAGGAAGTTTCAAGATTTAAGTGATTTTGAACGTGGTGTTACAGTCGGCGCACAGGAGATAGAACATAGCATCACCAATGTAGCGATGAAGTGGGGATTTCCTCGTACGGCAATTTCACCAGTGCACTGTGGGTATCAGAAATTAAGTAAAACATCAAATCTCCGCCGCCCGCTGTGGCCGAGCGGTTCTAGGTGCTTCAGTCTGGAACCACGGGAGCGCTACGGTTGCAGGTTCGAATCCTGTCTCGGGCATGGATGTGTTTGATGTCCTTAGGTCAGTTATGTTTAAGTAGTTCTACGTTCTAGGGGACTGATGACATCAGATGTTAACTCCCATAGTGCTCAGAGCCATTGGAACCATTTTCAAATCTCCGACAACGTTCGGGCCGGAAAAATATCCTGCAATAACGGGACCAAAGAAGACTGGACAGAGTCTTTCAACGTGACAGAAATGCAACCCTTCCACAAATTGCTGCAGATTTCAATGCTGAGCCATCAACAAGTGTCAGCGTACGAACCAATCAACGAAACATCGTCGATGTGTGATTTCGAATATGACGGCCAAGAATTTCGTCTTCTACTCGATAATGATACACACTCTCTCTCTCTTTGGCGGGCCAGGAATATGCCACGCCCGAGAGACGTCACAACTTCTCTCTCTGGCGGCTCAGATGAGCCTCCAAGAAAAACTCTGCTCTCCACACGAATTCTGGAAATTAGCGCGCCTCAGGCCCTGCGCGCTCCTATGCTTCCAATTGTTGGTGTGCGCTAGATCGTTCGCCAATCATTTCCGTACCTCATGCCGCACACAGCCGCTCCAAAAACAACCAAGCAAAATCCAGCTCCAATGGCGGGACTTGCCGCCAAATTTTATCGGGGCTGTATGACGTCATGATAAACCGTCTGTAGACTTGCAATCATCTCGTGTGCGGGAGCTCAGGGGCGTGAGAAACTTCACTCAGTAGCTGTAGAACAGCGTCTACGGGAGGCGTCTATCTGTCGAGCACTCCACGGTGTCAGAGATCAAGTTGTGAGAACGCCACCCTCACGACGCACATGCCTGGTGCCGAGAGGGCGACCAGTACTTGGCAGTAGAACTACTACGCGAGGCGCCAGCCAGTCGCAGTCGCTCGAAACTGGTGCCGGGCCACTGGCCTCTACTTTCCAGTTGATACAAAGGCTTAACGCTGACCCTTCCCCAGGGGTCGCGTCTGTCGGCACTACCCCGCTACTGTCAGCGACCGGCCGCCTTTCGGGAACACTCTGGCCTGACCGCACTCGATTCTCTCAACTACATAACTCCTCGCAGGGCGACCACACTCACAGATTCACTATAAAAATGTAGAAACTAGACCACAGCCAACAGGCTGTTTAATCAGAACTCTCACCCTAATCAACCCGGCCCCACGGATGACATTTCATGTAAGTGATGAAAATGAAAAAAATGGAAGAGGAGAAGCCAACAAGGGCTTGGTGCCTTTCAGTATAGTACAGTACATCATGTGCTTCCACGGAGGCTCGAATCGCTCCCTTCACTACTGGCTATTAGATTTTTCTTACATTTATGTTTTGTTTTACCAAAATAATTAACATTGAAATGGACTGTTTTCGAAATGGAAGAAAACATTTCTCGTTGTAGGCTGTATTGTGCTTTATTAAAATCATGCTGTTAGCTAATTTCGGCCGTGAGCCATAATCAAGCACATTTGTTATGTCGTGTATTACACATCGTGCTCATCACTTTCTTTTGTATTTACGAGGGTAGTAACTTTACTAGTGGCAACTATTTATTTACAGCTCGTACAAAATAGATACGTGTTTCAAAATAGATACGTGTTTCAAAATAGATACGTGTGGGACTTAACTGCTAAGGTTATCAGTCCCTAAGCTTACACACTACTTAACCTAAATTATCCTAAGGACAAACACACACACCCATGCTCGAGGGAGGACTCGAATCTCCGCCGGGACCAGCCGCACTGTCCATGACTGCAGCGCCTAAGACCTCTCGGCTAATCCCGCGCGGCAAAATAATGCATTGATAATGGCTCAGAGCCATTTAAACCATACTCTAGCTCCTGCAGCCTGACGACATATCTTTGAAATGTTTTGCAGAACTGGGCACACCCTCGGGGACCCGTGCCTGTAGCTGCAGCCCTGGCACTCAATGTTCACATCCAGCAGGGTGGCACAGTGATTAGCACACTGGATTAGCATTCGGGAGGACGACGGTTCAAACCCGCGTCCGACCATCCTGATTTAGGTTTGTGATTTTCCTAAATCGCTTCACGCAAATGGTTGCTTTGACGGGGAACAGGCGTCTTCCTTCCCCATACTTTCCTAATCCGATGTGACCGATGACTTCGCTGTATGGTCCCCTCCCCCGAATCAACTAACTAACCTCAACGTTCACAAAACGTCGTACGTACAGCAAAAACAATCGCGGGATCTACTGCGCCGCAGCCTTTTGTTTTGACACTGCATTAACACCGCTGAACGGCGAGGAATCTGCGTGTGTGGCTGCGGCAGTCGCCTCTCCCGTGGCGAGCGGGTACTTTATTGTGTAGCGTGAGCCGTGAGAAGGCGCAGCCGTGCGTTAGCCGCGCTCCTGCTCTCGTGGCCCCCCGTTCGCTCACCACAGTCGATTATCTGCTGCCGTGTGGCGCGGCCTGCGTCTGCACGAACGAACGACCGACCCACAACCGGCGCGGAGAGGAGCGCATGGGAAGCATCGCCGCCTCCAGCGGAGCCGCTTAATTGGCAGGCTGGGACGGCAGCTTCCGGCCGGCTGGAGGCGGCGGGGGCAGGGGCGGGGGTGGCGGCCACGCCCCACTGGACGCAAATGCCGCCCCCAGCGCCGCGGCGCACGGCTGGCTGCGTGGCGTGCTGTAGGCGCCGGCGGCCGCTTCTTCCCACGACAGGAACAACTCCTCCTGTCGACGCGACGCAGACCGCCTCACGTGGCTTATGCGGTTGACGGAAGCTGCCAGTCTACTAGTGGTTCCAGCAGCCAACACTTGTAGTGAGTCTTACACACTGAAGCGTCAAAGAAACTGGTAGAGGCATGAGTATTCAAACACAGAGATACGTACAGGCGTCGGAAGGAGTGGCTGTGCGGTTCTAGGCGCTACAGTCTGGAACCGAGAGACCGCTACGGTCGTAGGTTCGAATCCTGCCTCGGGCACGGATGTGTGTGATGTCCTTAGGTTAGTTAGGTTTAACTAGTTCTGAGTTCTAGGGGACTAATGATCTCAGAAGTTGAGTCCCATAGTGCTCAGACCCATTTTTTTGATACGTAGAGGCAAAATATGGCGCTACCGTCGTTAACATCTGTGTAAGACAACATCTGTCAGACGGGTATCTGCTGCTACAATAGCAGATTATCAAAATTTAAGCGGGTTTTAATGTGCTATTATAGTCGTTGCATGAGCCATGGGACACAGCATCTCCGAGGTAGCAATGGGATTTTACCCTATGACCGTTTCACGAGTGTACCGTGAATATCAAAAATTCTGTAAACTATCAAATCTCCTACATCTCTGCGGCCGTAAAATGATGCTGCAAGAACGGGACTAGCGAGACTGAAGAAGTGCAACCCTTCCGCAAATTGCTGCAGATTTCAATGCCGGGTCGTCAACAAGTGTCAGCGTGCGAACCAGTCAACGAGAAATCATCGATATGGGCTTTCGGAGTCGAAGGCCCACTCGTGTACCCTTGATGACGGCACGACGCAAAGCCTGGGACCGTCAACGCCAACATTGGACTGTTGGTGACTGGAAACATATTGCCTGGTTGGACGAGTCTCGTTTCAAATTGCATCGAGTGGATGGACGCGTACGGATATGGAGACAACCTCATGAATTCATGGACCCTGTAAGTCAGCAAGGGACTGTTCAAGTTGACGGAGGGTATCGAGTGATGTGGGGCATGTACAGTTGGAGTGATATGGGACTCTTGGTATATCTAGATACACTTTGACAGGTGACACATACATAAGCATCCTGTCTGATCACCTACATCCATTCATGGTCATTGTGCTTTCCAGCAGACTAGGTCAATTCCAGCAGAATAATGCGACACTCCATACGTCCAGAATTGCTACAAAGTGGCCCCAGGAACACTCTTCTGACTTTAAACACTTCCGCTGCCCACCAAACCCGACAGATATGAACATTATTGAGCATATCCGGGGTGTCTTATAACGTGCTATTCAGAAGAGATCTCTACCCCCTCGTACTCTTACGGATTTAGGGATAGCCCTGCAGGATTCATGGTGTCAGTTCACTCCCATCACTGCTTCAGTCACTAGTCGAGTCCATGCCACGTCGTGGTGCGCCACTTCTGCTCGCTCGCGGGGGTCCTGCACGATATGAGGCACCTGTACCAGTTCCTTCCGTAGTTCAGTGTAGCTCCAATGACTGGTTACTCCTGGTTACACGTAACATTTCTGGATGTAAGAGCGACAATATTTAACCAGAAGTTGCAGTTCGGCGGAAAGCCCGCATCACGTGGTCGTGCGGTAGCGTTCTCGCTTCCCGCGCCCGGGTTCCCGGGTTCGATTCCTGGCGGGGTTAGGGATTTTCTCTGCCTCGTGATAGCTGGGTGTTGTGTGTTGTCCTTAGGTTAGTTAGGTTTCAGTAGTTCTAAGTTCTAGGGGACTGATGACCATAGATGTTGAGTCCCATATTGCTCAGAGCCATTTGAACCTTTTTTTTTTTTTTTTTTTTTTAGCTCGGCGGTAAGCGAGAACGGAGCTCTTTTCGGAAATAACACTGCCTTGGTAAGAGGCCCCTTTTCCAAATCTGGTAGCTGTGTATCTTATGCATCACAAAACAGCATCTCCGAAATTCTAGTGGCATTTTAAGGATCTCAGAGTAATTTTGTATAAAAATGTCACTATTTGTCATTTCATAATATTGGACAAGACAAGTGCTTTTTGGTTGATTTGAGGGTGGAAACTGAAGAGCTAGGTCATCGGTCCCATCGGATTAGGGAAGGATGGGGAAGAAATACGGCCGTGCCTTATCACAGAAACCATACCGTCATTTGCCTGAAGCGATTTAGGGAAATCCGGAACAAGACAAGCCATCCCTTTTTATATGAGAACTACAAAAGCCTACAGATCTCCCCAAATTGCAATTCGCCTTAACATAGAGTAAAAACACCAATATGCTGCCGACAAAAAGCTTCACAGGGTTCAGTAATTTCTTTCAATTTGGAGCCAATTTACTCGGTTTTAAATTTATGTACACTGTAATTTTCTCTAGCTCTGAATGTGTTAACCACAAAATGTGTAATGTTAACTCGAATAACTCCGCACCATTTGACAAAGAAACTTTTAAGGGTGATATATACATAGAATTTTTCTCTTAAATACTTTCTATTAAACGTGAAACTTTAAAACACATTATCTCAAAAAACTACTTTTCCATCAAAAATACTGAACCTGTCATAACTCATTCAAATTTTGAGATTGAAGTCATTTTCTTTCCAAACTGTTCAGAACTTATTGGTGAAGTTAGAAATTACAGTAACTCAAAGTCCAAATTTGTCGACGAGAGGTCACTTCTCGCTTTGTATCTCACGTCTAGTTGAGATTGCCTTAGCTGATAATGACATAAGAAGGTGCAGATAGCAGATAGTGCCGAAGGTACCGATTCTATGCGAACTTGTGCCAATTCAGTTATCGGATTATCTAATTAGCTGCCACAACAGTAGATGGAAGGATTACACTTGATCAAGAGCGTCTAATCTCTGATTTTCATTTACTAATATTTTTCGGATTTAATCACATTTAATCAGATACAATCGTACTAGCTATTCTCTACCTACTAAACTATCATCCACTCATTTCCAATTTCATTTCAATAACGACTTTAATAACGTTAAAATAACATCGTTCAGATGAAGCGCTTCGTGCGCCGTCGAGTACCGTCAGAAATACGCGCAGAGCAAAGTGATTTGTGCCGACCACTTCGGTCAGCAAGGAGAGGCCGTACTGCACAGTTCGGCCTGTTGTTGTTGTTATTGTTGTGGTCTTCAGTCCAGAGACTGGTTTGATGCAGCTCTCCATGCTACTCTATCCTGTGCAAGCTTCCTCATCTCCCAGTACGTACTGCAACCTTTATCCTTTTGAATCTGCTTAGTGTATTCATCTCTTGGTCTCCCTCTACTATTTTTATCCTCCACGTTGCCCCCCAATGCTAAATTTGTGATCCCCTGATGCCTCAGAACATGTCCTACCAACCGGTCCCTTCGTCTTGTCAAGCTGTGCCACAAACTCCTCATCCCCCCAATTCTATTCAGTACCTCCTCATTTGTAATGGGATCTACCCATCTAATCTTCAGCACTCTTCTGTAGCGCCAAATTTCGAAAGCTTCTATTCTCTTCTTGTCCAAACTATTTATCGTCCATGTTTAACTTCCATACATGGCTACACTCCATACCAATACTTTCAGAAATGATACTTTCAACATTTCGCGGCCCTGTCAGCAACTGTATAAATATTAAATTCAGAATTAACAGCCTCAGTTGCGGAGTTACCTAGATTTACCTAGGTTTCAATTGGGATAACCCAACCTTCTTCAGAATTACACTTACTAATGTTTGTCAGAATAACTAATGTTTGTTAAAAGAAAGATTAAGTTAAGGGAAACCTACGTTTCTAGCATTTGTAGACTTGGAGAAAGCTTTGGACACTGTTGACTGGAATACTCTCTTTCAAATCCTGAAGGTGGCAGGGGTAAAGTACAGGGAGCGAAAGGCTATTTACAATTTGTACAGAAACCAGATGGCAGTCATAAGAGTGGAGGGGCATGAAAGGGAAGCAGTGGTTGGGAGAGGAGTGAGACAGGGTTGTAGTCTCTCCCCGATGTTATTCAATTTTTTATATTGAGCAAGCAGTAAAGGAAACAAGAGAAAAATTCGGAGTAGGTATTAAAATTCATGGAGAAGAAGTAAAAACTTTGAGGTTCGCCGTTGATATTGTAATTCTGTCAGAGAGAGCAAAGGACCTGGAAGTGTAGTTGAATGGAATGGAAAGTGTCTTGAAAGGAGGGTATAAGATGAACACCAACAAAAGCAAAACGAGGATAATGGAATGTAGTCAAATTAAATCGGGTGATGCTGAGGGAATTAGATTAGGAAATGAGACACTTAAAGTAGTAAAGGAGTTTTGCTATTTAGGAAGTAAAATAACAGATGATGGTCGAAGTAGAGAGGATATAAAATCTAGACTGGCAATGGCAATGAAAGCGTTTCTAAAGAAGAGAAATTTGTTAACATCGAGTATAGATTTAAGTATCAGGAAGTCGTTTCTGAAAGTATTTGTATGGAGTGTAGCCATGTATGGAAGTGAAACATGGACGATAACTAGTTTGAACAAGAAGATAATAGAAGATTTCAAAATGTAGTGTTACAGAAGAATGCTGAAGATAAGGTGGATAGATCACGTAACTAATGAGGAGGTATTGAATAGGATTGGGGAGAAGAGAAGTTTGTGGCACAACTTGACTAGAAGAAGGGATCGGTTGGTAGGACATGTTTTGAGGCATCAAGGGGTCACAAATTTAGCATTGGAGGGCAGCGTGGAGGGTAAAAATCGTAGAGGGAGACCAAGAGATGAATAAACTAAGCAGATTCAGAAGGATGTAGGTTGCAGTAGGTACTGGGAGATGAAGAGGCTTGCACAGGACAGAGTAGTATGGAGAGCTGCATCAAACCAGTCTCAGGACTGAAGACTAGAACAACAACAACAACAACAATGTTTGTCCATAATGGACATTGTCAAACTAAAAATACAAATACACCAAGTGTCGTCATATTTTAAAACCTTAACTGAAGCTGCCTCAGCCCCACTTCTCGACCGCGATGCGGCAGCCACGAGTGTTGTACTGGAAGAGTACCTCTGCCTCGTGATGACTGGTTGTTGTGTGATGTCCTTAGGTTAGTTAGGTTTAAGTAGTTATAAGTTCTAGGGGACTGATGACCATAGATGTTATGTCCCATAGTGCTCACAGCCATTTGAACCATTTTTTAACTTAAATATATACTCGATGTTAACAGATTTCTCTTTTTCAGAAACGCTTTCCTTGCCTTTACAGTCTAAATTTTGTATCCTCTCTACTTCGACTATCATTAGTTATTTTTCTCCCCAAATAGCAAAACTCATTTACTATTTTGAGCGTCTCATTTCGCATTCTAATTCCCTCAGCATCGCCCGACTTAATTCGACTACATTTCATTATCCTCGTTTTGCTTTTGTTGATGTTCATCGTATATCCTCCTTTCAAGACACTGTTCATTCCGTTCAACTGCTCTTCCAAGTCATTTGCTGTCTCTGACACAATTGCAATGTCATCGGTGTACCTCAAAGTTTTTATATCTTCTCCATGGATTTTAATACCTACTCTGAATTTTTTTTTTGTTTCCTTTACTGTTCCAATATACAGATTGAATGGCTTTGGGGAGAGGCTACAACTCTGACTCACTCCCTTCCCAACAACTGCTTCCCTTTCGTGCCCCTCGACTCTTATAACTGTCATCTGGTTTCTGTACCAATTGTAAATAGCCTTTCGCTCTCTATATTTGACGCCTACCACCTTTAGAATTTGAAAGAGAGTTTTCCAGTCAACATTGTCAAAAGCTTTGTCTAAGTCTACAAATGTTAGAAACGTAGGTTTGCCTTTCCTTAATCTTTCTTCTAAGGTATGTCGTAGGGTCAGTATTGCCTCACGTGTTCCAACATGTCTGCGGAATACAAACTGATCTTCCCCGAGGTCTGCTTCTACCAGTTTTTCCATTCGTCTATAAAGAATTCGCGTTAGTATTTTGCAGCTGTGACTTATTAAACTGATGGTTCGGTAATTTTCACATATGTCAACACCTGCTTTCTTTGGGATTGGAATTATTATAATCTTCTTGATGTCTGGGGCTATTTCGCCTTTCTCATACAACTTGCTTACCTGATGGTAGAGTTTTGTCAGGACTCTCTCTCCCAAGGCCGTCAGTAGTTCTAATGGAATATTATCTACTCCCGGGGTCTTGTTTCGACTCAGGTCTTTCAGTGGCCTGTCAAACTCTTCAAGCAGTATCGTATCTCCCATTTCATCTTCATCTACATCCTCTTCCATTTCCACAATATTGTCGTGAAGACTTCGGCATAAGGGCCGGTACTTAAGATCTGAGAATGCGCCGTGTACAATGATATTAAGAAACCGCGATTCTATGAGCAATGCAGAGATGAGAGTATAGAATGTCTATACTGATCTATGAATGTAATTTCCACAATTTACTTAACACCAGGATTAGAAGGGTTACTTACATGAAATGGGTTTCTTGTGACTTTTTGCGCGTACCTTCCTCCAACGCTTTGTCATGAGGCTTTAGCTGCTCCTTGTGTGATAAAGAAATAGCATTAGCAGTTAACGTTCAATAATCATTTACTAACGTAGTAAGCCTTAGCCAGCGTGCTAGTATGTTTCACAGCCTCATATCAAGAACAACTGATTCGTGCTGACAGTCATTGGATCTCGACCAACGCGAGCAGCAATTTCACGATACGATAAACCGTAATCGCGATAGGGTACAATCCGACCTTTATCAAAGTCGTAAACGTGATGGTACGCATTTCTCCTCCTTACACGAGGCATCACAACAATGTTTCACCAAGCAACGCCGGTCAACTGCTGTTTGTGTATAAGAAATCGGTTGGAAACTTTCCTCATGTCAGCACGTTGTAGGTGTCGCCAAAGGCGCCAGCCTTGTGTGAATGCTCTGAAAAGCTTATCATTTGCATATCACAGCACCTTCTTCCTGTCGGTTAAATTTCGCGTCTGTAGCTCGTCATCTTCGTGGTGTAGCAATTTTAATGGTCAGTAGTGTACTAAATTTACTTAAGTCTTAGTTTGGTTGAGAAACTGTTAAACTAAGCTCTCTTCATTTATGTTTTTCAAAACATGTTTTTTACATTGTAAACTAAACTCTGAGCAGTGCACAGTGTTGCACACAATAATTAAAATACATAATCTTGCAGTATTACGAGTTATATGGTTATAATGTCATAGGTTATGTGGTCGTGACATTGGGTGAGAGCTATTTCACTGATCACTAGTAACTTATGTTGCGGGGCAATCATGTTTTACATTGAAAATACTATTTTTAGACAATGAGTAATGTTATACACACTACATGGTTTTTGTTGTTTGTTGTGGTCTTCAGTCCAGAGGCTGGTTTGATGCAGCTCTCCATGCTACTCTATCATGTGCAAGCTTCTTCATCTCCCAGTACCTACAGCAACCTACATCCTTCTGAATCTCTTTAGTGTATTCATCTCTTGGTTTCCCTCTACGATTTTTATTCTCCGCGCTGCCCTCCAGTACTAAACTGGTGATCCCTTGATGCTTAAGAATATGTCCTACCAACCGATCCCTTCTTTTAGTGAAGTTGTGCCATAAATTTCTCTTCTCCCCAGTTCTATTCAATACCTCCTCATTACTTATGTGATCTACCCATCTTCAGCATTCTTCTGTAGTACCACATTTCGAAAGCTTCTATTCTCTTCTTGTCTAAACTATTTATCCTACACGTTTTACTGCCATACATGGCTACAGTCCACACAAATACTTTCAGAAACGACTTCCTGACACTTAAGTCTATACTCGATATTAACAAATTTCTCCTCTTCAGAAGCGCTTTCCTTGCCATAGCCAGTTTACATTTTATATCCTCTCTACTTCGATCATCATCAGTTATTTTGTTCCCCAAATAGCAAAACTCATTTCCTAATCTACTTCCCTCATCATCACCCGACTTAATTCGACTACATTCCAATATCTTCGTTTCGCTTTTGTTGATAATCATCTTATCCTCCTTTCAAGACACAGACCATTCCGTTCAGCTGGTCTCCCAGGTCCTTTGCTGTTTCTGACAAAATGAAAATCTATGGAGAAGATACAAAAACTTTATGGTTCACCGATGGATGAACCTCACAGTTTTTGTATCTTCTCCATGGATTTTAATTCCTACTCCGAATTTTCCTTTTGTTTCTTTTTCTGCTTATTCAATATACAGATTGGATAAAACACTGATAAGGAGAAGGGACAGGATGATAGGACATCTGCTAAGACATGAGGCAATGACTTCCATGGTACTAGAGGGAGCTGTAGAGGGCAAAAACTGTAGAGGAAGACAGAGATTGGAATACGCCAAGCAAACAATTGAGGACGTAGGTTGCAAGTGCTACTCTGAGATGTAGAGGTTAGCACAGGAAAGGAATTCGTGGCGGCCCGCATCAAACCAGTAGGCTACAACCCTGTCTCACTCCCTTCCCAATTACTGTTTCCCTTTCATGCCCCACTACTCTTATAACTGCCACCTGGTTTCTGTACCAATTGTAAATAGCCTTTCGCTCCCTGTATTTTACCCCTGCCATCTTCAGAATTCGAAATAGAGTATTCCAGTCAACATTGTCAAAATCTTTCTCTTAGTCTACAAATGCTAGAAACGTAGGTTTGCCTTCCCTTAATCTATTTTCTAAGATAAGTCGTAGGGTCAGTATTGTTTCACGTGTTCCAACATTTCTACGGAATCCAAACTGATCTTCCCCGAGGTCGGCTTCTACTAGTTTTTCCATTCGTCTGTAAAGAATTCGCGTTATTATTTTGCAGCTCTGTCTTATTAAACTGATAGTTCAGTAAATTTCACATCTGTCAATTCCTGCTTTCTTTGGGATTGTAATTATTATATTCTTCTTGAAGTCTGAGGGTATTTCGCCTGTGTCATGCATCTTGTTCACCAGATGGTAGAGTTTTGTCAGGGCTGGCTCTCCCAAGGCTATCAGTAGTTCTAATGGAATGTTGTCTACTCCCGGGGCCTTGTTTCGACTTAGGTCTTTCAGTGCTCTGTCAAACACTTCGCGCAGTTACATTTCCAATGCATGGCTAAAATACACAATTTTAAACTATAACATGATATATTGTTTAAATTTGTGGCGCAACTAAGGTAATAAATACGAATTACGGAGCAGTATGTGTCATTGTGGCGGTTTGTGGGTGTGTAGCCGGTTGACTGAATCACGCAAAGCTTAAAAGTGGGTATGTACTCTGCTATATTTTATCATTTAGAACCAGCTGGGGATTTTGAGCTAAATGTCTGTTTACATCAAGTGCTCCTAACTCATTTAGCTTTATTCCTTTGTTGGCTATATGTAATATTTCTGTGTGGACTTGGAATCTGTCAAAGGTAGAGACTGACTTATCTAATCTCCAGCTGCATTTGTGTTGAGTCAGCCTAGTTGTTATGGCCCTGCCTGTCTGACCAATATAAAGTTTGTTGCAGTCATAGCAAGTGATTTCGTAAACACCGCTGTTACTTAGTAAATCTATTTTTTCCTTGTTGTTGAAAAGGCCATGTACTGTAGAGTCTCTTTTATAAAACGAAGTATTGTAATTGCAGGATTTGAGGGTTCTGGTCAATTGATGGATACCTTTCCTAAATGTGTTGATAATACACCAGTTGGTTCTAGTTATGGCTATTGCTGCAGAGGGGGCACACACATGGGGCAACATTTTCTTCTTTTTTTGTGTAAAATTTTGTCAATTAATTCAGAGGTATACCCATTGTTTGATGCAGTAGTTTTAATGGTGTCTAACTATGTCTGAAACTTCTGTTTTGACATTGCTACGGATTTAAAACGGTGTACTATTATATGGAAGGCAGCGTTTTTGTATGATACTTGGTGTTGTGCACTTAAGGGTATTACCGTGTTACCATGTCTGTTGTGGTAGGTTTTCTGTCAATTTTGAAATTCTGTGTTTTTACTGATATCTATTCTAAGGTCTAAGAAATTAATGGATTTTTCACCAATTTCCATTGTGAAATGTATGTTTTTGTGTTGTGAGTTGTTCCATGAATTTGTTCAATTATCTATTGGCTCCAGTCAGCAGGCTCAGCCCATCGTCTACATATCTGTTCCAATATTTGGTATTATCACTGAGAGGCTCGTTATGTAGCAACTGTTTTTCGGAATGGTCCATGAAGATTGCTGCTGAAAGAGGGCTAAGGGGAGACCTCTTTGCCAAGCCATCTAGCTGTTTGTATAGAGTACAAACTGAAAATAATTTTGTTGTAAACATGTCAGTGTCCATAGTTTTATGTCTTCTACTACTACAGGGTTGACACCTGCGCTGTATAGTAGCTGTGTCAAAATATCGAGGCATTCTTTGACTTGTATGTTAGTAAACAAGCTGCTGCTATAACCAAAAGATACTAGTACTGCACTATGTGGAATACGGAGATCTTTAACTATTTTAACGAAGTCCAGTGAATTTACAGTTCCAAACTTCGATTTAAATTTTTTATTGATTTTGATGCAGAATGTAATTCTTTGGTAATTTTGTAGGTTGGTGTGGCGTAGGTTGTCACAAGACGTCGCAAAGGTTGGCTTTCCTTTTGTATGTACTCTGCCAAATTTTATAATTTAGAACCAGCTTGGGATTTTGAGCTAAATGTCTGTTTACGTCAAGCGCTTCTAACTTGTGAAGGTTGTAAACGCAGTTTAGGAGCTACTGGGTTCATTTTGATCAAATACGTAGCCCTATATTCAGGTATTATGCTTTCGCAGAGCTTGATTTAGTTTTTCATGTCTTCTTTGAAGGTTTTCGTAGGATCTTTGGTAACGATATGAGGAATGTGGTGTGAGGAATTGTTTAACTTTCTCAACATAATCACTTTTGTCCATGAGAACCGAACTATTACATTTG
This sequence comes from Schistocerca gregaria, assembly GCF_023897955.1. Lineage (NCBI taxonomy): Eukaryota > Metazoa > Arthropoda > Insecta > Orthoptera > Acrididae > Schistocerca > Schistocerca gregaria. The sequence goes on along the minus strand of NC_064921.1, from coordinate 794,754,193 downwards.
TCTGCTTTCGTAAGAATGTTGCTTTTTAAGTAAGTAATTTATTTCTTTAGGTCCTTCATTGTGTTCTGGTCCATAGGTTTTGATGCATGAGTGTCTAAATCAAGCAAATTTAGTATGTCAAGAATTACTATGTGCTTACATGTTGTTGCGGAAGCATAGTCATACATGCACTCGGTCAAGGACATTTGCAGGCTATGCAATTTATCCGAACTGGCCTGGCACAATTTTATTTTCGCTGCTTCGTCACATCTGTGGGCTTTTGTAAATGGTTTTCAGAAGTAACGGAAAAAAAACGGAAAGCATTTTGAGCATTTATTGCATTAATGTGGTATTTACAGGTAATCACGCTGTAACAGTCTGAGTTCTCAGAAATGGTATGTACACAAAGGTACATGTATCACATTGGAACAACCGAAATAAAATGTTCAAAGGTACTTAAGTTCTGTATTTTAATTAAAAAAACCTACCTGTCACCAACTGCTGGCCAAAAATTGTGAGCCATATGTTTGTGACTACTACAGCGCCATCTATCACAAAGCGAAAAAAGTGGTCCAACTACAACATTTATATTTCTTTACGTACTACACGAATATGTAATAAAAATTGGGGTTCCTATTTAAAAAAAAAACGCAGTTCATATCCGTTTGACCTATGGCAGAGCCATCTAGCGGGCCAAGCATAGCACCATATGGTTTCCCCTTTTAAGCTAGACGAGTTTCGTTCTTTGTAGTTTTTTTTTCGTTTGATGTTTATTTCGTGAGGTATTTGGCCCGCTCACTATCAATGGACCACCTTCTATATTCAGACTGTCAATTCCGGTTTGTGTCAGTGCGTTCCTAGCATAGCTTCCACCACCCAGATCACTCAATTTTCCACTGACTAAAAAATCATTATGAGTGCAAAATATACCAGAGTACGTTCATTCGGAGTTAATTTTCACGGACGGAATAGGTGGGTTGAGAAACCGCAAAACTGTTGTAGCCTAAGCGCATTTTTAGGTTCATGTTGCTATGCACTGTACCTGTTCCACACTTTGGAGCAGGAGTAGAATCACCGCGAGAGGGATCTGTTATTTCAGCTGGCAAGATTGAGTTTCTTACGAAAAAAACAAAAGAGCTTGTTAGAGCGTCATACAAAGATTTTGTTTGTTACATGTGAGAGAAAACCTGACTTAGTGATACAGCCACGTTTGGATCCAATATCGTGTGTCGGGAGCTGAATTTTCAGAAAGGATTATCATGCCATGTAGAAACCTCCTATAGACCTGATTGCAAAGACTGCTTAATTACAAGTGTGCAATAAACTTTTGTTTGTCTCTCTGAGCGCACTAGCTTCATGTAACTGAGTAATCCCTATGAATCCATTGTCATTCAGTTATTCAACTTCAAGTTTGTGCTGGATGCCTGTGAATAAGGTAATAACTTAGTTCTGAGGGGTGGTAGTGAGTGTAGTGTGCGAAGTATGGTCAAGCTTTAGTTACCGCTATTAAAGGGAGATAGTGATTGCGCAACTCTGCTTGTTCAACAACAGAGCTGTAGCCACACATAAAAGAAATATTCCATAGCTCTTACGTCCTTAATATGTTACAAGGATTACTCTTGTGGACTATGGATTTGTGGGAAGTGAGAATGTTACTGCTTACAGCGTGTTTGAATGGGTGAAATCAAGAAATATGTGTAATGTGCTCTTGGATTTTTATGTGAAACTGAGAAAGAATCGTCGCCAGGTGAAGGGTTTTGATTACTACATGTTGCCTACACAACTGGTACCACTACTATGTGATACGTATTTTATTTGCCACCCGCCATATTTCAAAGTATGAGCCCCGCTTTATGCACTGTGACCAATGCGCTATATCACACTGATGGTCCACTATCAACTAAAATTTATTGTATTGGGGATATAGCTGAAAAGATCAATAATAATACCGTGTGTTGCGTAGCCACCTAAGACACTGTTAGTTTTTAATGGCTTATTTCTTTACTTCATGCTTTCTATGATGATGAGAGTAGACACATCATATTTAAAGATGCTGTATTCGTAGTGCGCTCAGAAGATGCAGGAGTAATAGAGACATTATCATTAAACATTGCACCACCGAGGTCTTTTAGGTATGTGAAGTATTCTAAGACACGTGAGCGTGCAAAGTGGTAACCCATGTCTCTCATGGAATTCACTGGTATGATACTGGCATAGCCTATAAAGATACGGTGACGTGGCTTCGATTATTTGACTAACGTCTACGTTAAGGGGAAGTAGAAGATCTCATAGATGTGTTGAATCGTCAATATTCAAGACCTGTAATTCTGTGGGGGTCCTGCTCTCCATTGTCTCAAGAAGAACAAGAAGATGTGTGAAAATAGTGTTGCTGTGTCTGCTTATGAAACAATAAAATTATTTATTTTAAGTCGCATGAGAAATAAGTGAATTTTTATCTCACAAAGTCTGTGTTTTTTTTCTGTTTCAGCTTTAACAGTGCTTAGTTTTAACCACACGCTATGTATGTGGATTTTTTCAAGCGCAGGAGATATAATTGTAGGCATGTCTTTAGAAGCAGACACAGCCACGTCCCCCTGTTCCCATAACCAAATTCGTGCTGCACGATATGCGTAACTCCATGCAACCATTCTATATATTTTGTTATCTTCCATCTTAAGCTACACCTCTTTAATAGCATTCATCTTCAGCAAAACTTAAGCCATTTGTGACCTGCAAGGCCTTTATATATAATGCAGTAGGAGACAGGTCTTTTGTAAATAACAACAAAGTCGTATGATGAATTTTTTTTCTTCGTTTATTCAGTTCACACCGATACAATATAGTTCTTGAGATTACAATATAATTCTTGATGTACAATTTGACTCTACTCTTCCAATGCACATATATTTTTAACCTACATGCTACAACAGTAACACTGGTCAAGAATTTGTTTTATAAATCTACGCTTAAAGTTAATGCAAAGATACTTTCTTTACTACAACTAAATTCCACAGCCCCAGGAATATAGCTTTTACAATAATTCTGATGGACTGTGCATGCTTAGAATCTAATTTCAACAGCCCCAGAGCAAAGGCTTTTACAGTAACAATTCTGATGGACTGTGAGCTATGTAGTTAAATATACACTTAAAAACTATTCTGACTTGGATGGCTAGCGGCTGGTGAAAAACTTAAAAACTATTCTATTCACAAGATGCACATTATATATATATATATATATATATATATATATATATATATATATATATATATATATGATGCACTTACGTTTTGTATGAATACATGAATAAATATACAGATATTTTTTCTGTTTATGCTTTTTAATATTTTTTGTTTATGCTTTATTAATTTTTTTTTTCCACTCACATGGTTTGCATATATATACACACACACTTTTTTTCTTTTTCTTTCTTTTGTATCCTCCCTTTTTCATACATCACCAATGACCCTTTTATCGTCTTGAGGCGACAGGGCGATATTGCACTGCAGCACAGTGTACACCTGGTGTCCTCTCGATCGAATACTGCCTTCAGTGCCATATGCAATGGCTGCGGTGTAGCACCGCGAACACCACTGCGCAGGCACCACAAATAGTCTTCGATAGAGAGGGCTCTGTTTGCCATACGACGCACCCGTTTAGCCCACCTCTGGGAGGCACCTTCCAGTCTGCGATACGCGTACAGTATTGAGAGTAAAACTACAAACTCCACAATCGGCAATCCATTCACCCTGTCCTTCATAAGACCGATAACCTTCTTGTTCTGTGAAATAATACGATAAGGATTGTCAGTCATGTATGAGGACATGTCGAATTCATTACCGTGGTACATCATTACTTTGTATGGATCGCAGTTCTTCACCTGATAGACGAAGCTACCTGCATTCATATAAAGTAATTTATGATCTGCAAAATGAGACTTCAAAAAAATCATAATGAAAGCGGTACATGTGGAGTATAGATAGGTCTAGTAGGCACATCCCCACATAAATAAATTTCGTAAACTCTACTGCAGTCTTCGTCATCTCCATAGCAACAAAGTTCTTATCGAGTATGGTGAACCACTTAAAATTTGGTCTGGCAATGCATTTTCTTATGCCATAACGCCCATCCCATACAGTTCTAATCAAAATTTCACGTCCTTCTTTCAAATTTTCCAATGTTTTACTTAAAGTTGAATTATTCATTAATTTGTAAAAATGCTTCTCAAAGTCACACGCCACGGAAGCTCTCTGTCTCGTATTCAAATCAATACACTCCTTCAACCAGGGGGACTGCTTGAAGGAGATAGCATGGATGATTCTAACCAGGTTCATACCCAAGCTGAGAGACTGCTGGAGATTACAATAGTGAATAATCTGTCTCTTCTTATCCCTCAGCATTGTCATCAGTTTTGGCATGGAGCCTCCTCACGGAACTAGTGGCTCTGGACACATCGGTAAATCGGCATGCACATCATGCAAACTAATACAGTATATGAGTTCTGCCTCCACCACATATCCTATAACAGAATCAACTGCCATACCCCACACGATTTTTCACCTAATACCTTGCATTTCTCTTTGGGCACCCATCGAAACTCACCATTCGGCAGTGACTGCTGCATGGCACGTCCGTATAAGTTATTTATGTCCAGGTACATTGTGTAACTCACATCAAGGGATGCACTGAACCTGTCACCCATCCATGGGTTATTAGCATTGGCGTGCCTATGGACACACTGGCAAAGTCCCCCACTGATCCCCTGCTCAAAGAAAAGAAGCATGTCAGCATATTCAATAATTCAATGGTGCACTTCGTTTTCTTGAGCATTGCATCCCAATACAGCCCGGGTGCCATGTAATGGAAGGCGGGATTCAGAGAATATGTGGTCATGCATAGACTCTAGAATTTATCGAAAACGTCGGCAAGCAAGCGCACGTCTGTGTGAATGTAAAGCAGTGCGTTCTCCCCTAAAGTGGAAATACTGAATTCTTGCCAGACATTCATGGCATGTTCATACTCTGCATGCTATGGCATCGCCTGTAAGGTTGATGGAGAATTCAGTTATGGTGGGTAGCCTGGTTTCGTTGAGTTTCGCCATGCTATCCACCTACTCATATGGGAAAAACCCCTTCCTAGTCACAAGTTGAAACTTTTCCTCGTTGGGAAATGCAGCTGGAGTGAGACGCACATCCTCCCAAGGCAGAGTTACAATGAGTTTCTAGAGTGTCGCCTGCATAAAACGTAGTCTATCACGGAAGTGGAGCATAATTCTTGGCGTCATTCATTTGGAAAATGAAATTTATTTCTCGATGCTCTCAGGTAGGACATTGACCTGATCTTTCTCCAAGCTAAAAGCAGCCAAGTGCTCAATTAGAAATTTAGTGTCATACCTGCTTAAATTATGGAAGAAAACGGGTATGTGCCTTGGTAGGTGGTACTTCAAATTGCACACATTGTGAATTGTGCCACGGAACTTCCCTGTAAGCTGACAGTGGTTCTACGAGGAGTTTCCACTTTTCTGTTTAACGGCAGCCCGCAAATATGACAATCAACTGCGTTATTACACAAATCTTCATTCTCCTTCAATTTGGTCATGGGAACGTTGTCGCTCTAAAGCTTATCAACCTCACATGAAAGTTTTTGAGCTCAGTGAGCAGCCAAACCCCAGGATTATTCTCGACATAAGGTTAAGACGGGACTCATTGGACGATACAATTTGGTATGCTGCCGCATATGGTATATGTTTTCTGTAAAGGTGGTATGTGAGGCTATAGGGTCACCTTCACAGAAGGTCACAGGAGTGAAGAGGCATTCAAAGTCAGGATACACTTCAAATGGGAATCGGTCCTGGTGGTGAGCATTCTTGAACTTTACAAATTTGTTTTCCTCCGTAGGCATAATAACAAAAAAATGGTTCAAATGGCTCTGAGCACTATGGGACTCAACTGCTGTGGTTATCAGTCGCCTAGAACTTAGAACTACTTAAACCTGACTAACCTAAGGACATCACACACATCCATGCCCGAGGCAGGATTCGAACCTGCGGCCGTAGCAGTCGCACGGTTCCGGACTGCGCGCCTAGAACCAAGAGACCACCTCGGCCGGCGCATAATAACAGATACTAAGTCCTTGGAAGCACAGTCTACTAGATGCGCTATTAATAACTTGTCCAAAGAGAAATAAGCAAATATGTTTTACACTATGATTAACTGATAGTTGGGAGAAGGAGTCGGGACATGTTTTTGATCCACGCATAGTGATAACTATCAGCTTCAGAGACGAGCAGCATGTTTACATGTAGCTCACGCTCACTGGAAAATTCTGGATAATGGAGGGGCCCAACAACAATATGCTTGTCTTGCTCATCTGACTTGCTATTCTTCTCCAGGCCATAAAAATGAACCGATATTCCAGTATTCTGTGCCTCAAATTTAGGCATGTCCTGGATATTGACGAGGAACTTGATACCATCAAAGTTAAAACACATATGATGTCAAGGTATCTACCATATCAATATGTGGGCTGTGGAACTTCTGTGTAATTTCTATCAAAAGACAGGATTGACCATGCACAACAAGCCTGATCCTTTCTATTTTCGATTTTAATGCATGCCTGCTTATTAGCTGTATCTGAGGGAGCTTGATATACCTAGACCCTACATTTACCAGATCATAGACATGTGTATGGATGCCTAGGTATAGTATTCGGGTGAGTGCTTTAGCCGATCCTCTGACTTCCATCTCTGAAAACTGGGCCAGTACAGCACTGAAGATGGATCTACAAAACCACTCGGCTATTGACATGCCACACGTTACCACGCCATTTCCCCCCCAGAGATAATGAAGACTTGTCTCCTCAATTCCAGAATTGACTTTGGGAGGATGCGACAGTTCTATGCGGAGCACCACACTGTATTTAACGGCGGGATACCGTGGATCATTGACTACTTTGAAGAGCTCTTCTTCCACGACAGGAAGGCACAACCTTAGAAAACGAACAGGTTTGCGGTACCCTCCTGCCGGGTCTCGATCCTTGTAAACGAGATTCTTTCCTCAAAGGCGTCAGCAATCATCGAGTATTCTAGTTGCGGTATGGTGTCACTGACCTGATGTCCTTCACTAAAAGGATGGGAGAGGGAACTGCCACTAGCCATAGGATCTTCTCTATTACTAATACTATAACTAACACTAGTCAAAAAATGGCTCTGAGCAATATGGGACTTAATATCTGAGATCGTCAGTCCCCTATAACTTAGGACTACTTAAACGTAACTAACCTAAGGACATCACACATATCCATGCTCGACCCAGGATTCGAACCTGCGACCGCAGCGGTCGCGCCGTTCCAGATTGTAGCGCCTAGAACCGCTCAGCCACACCAGCCGTCACAACTAGTCGATGGAACTGGTGAAGTAGACAGGGTATGTGCTGTACTTTACGTGATTAGCGAGGACGGGATGGGGGAGGAAGAGGAGGAGGCGCTGCAGAACCACGCCTCTGTGAGCAGCCTGCTTGCTGCACCCCTGAGCCGCTAGCCTGGGGAGGGCAGCCCATGGGCGCCAGAGCGGTGCTGTGAAGGCCGCCGCGATGGCGGCGGCGGCGGTGTCCCGCACAACGGCTAGTGGCGCACTTGCCGGCGAAGCTTGACGCTCAGGGACTCGTTTAGATTTATAGGCTTCGTCGCTCCTGGTACCCCAGCCACGACGTATGTAGCAAACAAAATCTTTGTATGACGCTCTAACAGGCTCTTATGTTTTTTCGTAACAAACTCAGTTTTACCAGCTAAAATAACAGATCCTTCCCGCAATGATCGTACTCCTGCTCCAAAGTGTTAAACAGGTACGTTGCTTAGCAACGAGAACTTAAAAATGCGCTTAGACTACAACAGTTTTCCGTTTTCTCCAACCACCTGCTCCGCCCGTGAAATTTAACTCCGAATGAACGTACTCTAGGCGTACTGGAGGCGGGCTGCACGATGTTGGGGCGTGAGCGGAAAACGGCCTAACGGTGTGCGGGACCGTAGCCCAGCTTCATGGAGACGGTTGCGAATGGTCCTCGCCGATACCCCAGGAGCAACAGTGTCCCTAATTTGCTGGGAAGTGGCGGTGCGGTCCCCTACGGCACTGCGTAGGATCCTACGGTCTTGGCGTGCATCCGTGCGTCGCTGCGGTTCGGTCCCAGGTCGACGGGCACGTGCACCTTCCGCGACCACTGGCGACAACATCGATGTACTGTGGAGACCTCACGCCCCACGTGTTGAGCAATTCGGCGGTACGTCCACCTGGCCTCCCGCATGCCCACTATACGCCCTTGCTCAAACTCCGTCAGCTGCACATACGGTTCACGTCCACGCTGTCGTGGCATGCTACCAGTGTTAAAGACTGCGATGGAGCTCCGTATGCCATGGCAAACTGGCTGACACTGACGGCGGCGGTGCACAAATGCTGCGCAGCTAGCGCCATTCGACGGCCAACACCGCGGTTCCTGGTGTGTCCGCTGTGCCGTGCGTGTGATCATTGCTTGTACAGCCCTCTCGCAGTGTCCGGAGCAAGTATGGTGGGTCTGACACACCGGTGTCAATGTGTTCTTTTTTCCATTTCCAGGAGTGTATACAGGGTGAGCCACCTAACATTACCGCTGGATATATTTAGTAAACCACATCAAATACTGACGAACCGATTCCACAGACCGAACTTGAGGAGAGGGGCTAGTGTAATTGTTTAATACAAACCATGCAAAAATGCACGAAATTATGTTTTTTTAAGACAAACCTACGTTTTTTTTAAACCCTGTTAGTTTTGTTAGCACATATGAACATATAAACAAATACGTAATCAGTGCCGTTTGTTGCATTGTAAAATGTTAATTACATCCGTAGATATTGTAACCTAAAGTTGACGCTTGAGTACCACTCCTCCGCTGCTCGATTGTGTGTATCGGAGAGCACCGAATTACGTAGGCATCCAGAGGGAACGGTGATGGACCTTAGGTACAGAAGACACTGGAACAGCACATCACGTCCACATGCTAACACCTTTTTATTGGTCTTTTTCACTGACACACATGTACATTACCATGAGGGGTGAGGTACACGTACACACGTGGTTTCCGTTTTCAATTACGGAGTGGAATAGTGTGTGTCCCGACATGTCATGCCAATAGATGTTCAATGTGGTGGCCATCATTTGTTGCACACAATTGCAATCTCTGGTGTAATGAACGTCGTACACGCCGCAGTACATCTGGTGTAATGTCGCCGTAGGCTGCCACAATACGTTGTTTCATATCCTCTGGGGTTGTAGGCACATCACACTACACATTCTCCTTTAACGTACCCCACAGAAAGAAGTCCAGAGGTGTAAGATCAGGAGAACAGGCTGGCCAATTTATGCGTCCACCGCGTCCTATGAAACGCCCGTCGAACGTCCTGTCAAGGGTCAGCCTAGTGTTAATTGCGGAATGTACAGGTGCACCATCATGCTGATACCATATACGTCGACGCGTTTCCAGTGGGACATTTTCGAGCAACGTTGGCAGATCATTCTGTAGAAACGCAATGTATGTTGCAGTGACGTGGTGAATTGTGATTTCAACACATTGAGGAAGATATCCTAATGCAAGGGGCGATATATTCATTTTGCAAACAGCTGCACGATATAGCAATTCAAGGGCTCAACTGGACCTGGTGTGGTGTGCTAACAGGATGGGCAATCCGGCTGTGAAAAAGAAGTCAGCTCGTCGGGACCCTAGGTGTATCCTCGGGTTTTTCTTCTCACATTATCGACATGTTGATTACAGTACACCAACCCATATTAGTGATATCCTTCAAACCCTTTCGCCCTTTGTGCATTCTTGTTTATCAAGTAGTACCAGACTCTTGTGTTTCATAACACTTGTTCGAGAGACTTTTGGCAGGATACAGCAGCTCCCAAAAGTGCTGACTAGAAAACATAAACGTCAGTTAATTTCCTATAACTGAAGAGAATCGATAAATGTAGCTGGTGTGAATGTGGACATGTCATAATATTTTCGGTTGCTGTTCACATATAAACGATCGCTGCACTGTTTGTCTGAAATGCGTATATGTCGCAGTGTAAGTTACTGTGGTTTATGTTCTGACATGGCCAGAGAAAAAGATAGTGTGTCCTATCGTAAGGGAGGTATAGATGCAGCCGTAAGGGGAATGCAAGATTTTTTATGTGAAAAATTATGTGCGCTGTAGATATTGAGATTCAATCCAGAACCACGGATGTCAAGAGGAGACATGTCCAGTACATTGCCTGATGTCAAATTGCAGCAGTAATCCTAATATTTAATAGTAGTTACACTACTAAATATGTGCCTGGTTCCCAATATACTGGTGAGTCGGGAGATGGACGTAGAAAGCACAACAGCAAGCAAATAAGTCGGGGCCGGAAAAAGCATCTCATTGGACATATTTGCACCTAGCTGGGGCTTGCACGTGCTTTGTATACCACTTCCGAGAGTCCGAGAAAGCTTCTGGCTTATGACGATTTGGCTCACGGCTCCCCCTGGAGAGGTGAATAGTCAACTAACATTAAGTTCGCGTTGACTCGCCATCGGAACCGCATCTGTCGCATGTATACTTTGCGGAAAGTTGATAAGATTCAATACGACGAGTGTTTGGGCTGGGAGTATTGATAGCGTTTAAACTCCTCCCACTCAATTCCTCCGGGGTGTGGGGTCGTCCATGGCCGGCAGGCCTCTCTATGCCAGACACGCGCTTCCGCGCTGGTTTTATGGCGGCACTTTCCTCCGTCGGCTCTGCACAGTGGCACGGTGAGTACGCAGGATGTATTTGACGATCTGTAGAACACTTTTGCGGGATTTTACTGTCAGTGCAATATGGCGATCCTTACAAAATAGTTTTGTCGCTGAAAGCCTCGTCTGCAGAAAAAAGAGGCGGACAGTGCTCTCACATCGGCACCATCAGTAATTTGGAGAGTAAATTCAGTAAGATTCAACCAGAATGCTGCATTCATTTTCAAGACGTCCATCCTGATGGGGCATAGGAGCCTCTACAAAGTAATTCAAAGAAGATGGAGGCAAGGTATCTATGGAAAGTTCTTAGAAAGCAAGTGTTCACAGACAAGTCAAAGCAGACCATCCATCTCTGGTGTGAATGCCGCCACTCATTTGCTACTGTGGCATTAGGACATCTCCAGGCCACTAGGTGGACGACACCGAAAATTCCAGACATTTTTCTCTTCTGTAGGACAGTGCTTCGAATTCTGTTTGCGTAATTGTTCTGATTTTGACGTCTGTGCTTAGGCAGTGCCCTGTTTCCAAAGAACAAGAACGCTTTTATGATTAACGGAGGTTTTGGGAGCATGCACAAACATGATGAAGGATTGTAGCAGCGAGAAAGTTTACTATTTCTGAGATGTATGTTGAAAGCAGGACGTCACGATCTCCAGGAAGGGAACATCAGGAAGAATGCAATGGGAATTATTCTGGGCTATTTTCGTAAACAGGCCCTGTTAGGACAAGAATTTCCATGCAGATAAGCTGAGACGTCACGAAAGCTCCTACGCCAACAAAAGCGACCATTAACTATTTCTGCGACACTTTAAGATTTCTGAAAGGAAGACTTGGTTTTTATTTACATATACATGTGACATTGGTATAACACTGACAAACTTTTAACTGTTCCTGCGAGGGTGAGCTGCTATGCAAACATCTCACTGAGGGTGATCTGCTACGCAAACATCTCTCTCAGTACTAGAGACAGCTATGCGTCATCGCGCCAGCAACAGTGCCTAGGTGAAGACTTATTTCGATAGATATTTTTCAGGTGCCATGTATGAAAGAGATGCCGCCACCTCATCCTCGAGTGACACGAACTGACACGTGTTTGGGCGATTGCTGGCCGCGTTGTCACTTCATGGGGGGCCGCCGGTGCATCCTGGCTCCTGGGAGTGTGAGCGGTGGCATTCTGTACGGTCCAGTGGAGGGGGGAGGGCTGGCGGTGCAAGCTTCGCGGTCGAAAGATTTTTAATTGTGTGCATTATATGTGGTGTGTGTTTAATAATGGTAGCACTTGCGCAATCAGACTAAAAAAGGTAAGCAATCGATGTAATTACTTTTTACAAGATCTGCGTCTTCCCAAACAGTAGAGAACGATGAGTGAGAGAAATCCAGCCCCCACAAACTGATTCTTTTATAAATAAACAATATACCCTTGAATTTCCTTCGTGAGATCCTTCCTCTCTACCGCAGTGCCGCCAATTTCCAGGTAAAGGGTGGGAGAGGATGAAGAAGGGGGGCGGGATGTGGTGCTGGGGAGGGGGATCCATTCCCTGAAAAATTTCTTAAGTAAATAAATAAACTATATTCCATACACTGCCTTGAATCACCTAAATTGTTTAAATTAACAATATTCCGCACATTGTCTACATTGTTTAAACAATATTCCATACATTGCAATCGATTTTTTAACTAAATATAAAAACTATATTTGATACACTGCTATAAATAATTAAACAATGTACTATACATTGCCTAAGTCGTTTAAACAATATTCCATACACTGCAGTCGAATTCCCTTCAAATGACCCATCAATTACTGGAAGGGAGGGTGGGAAGGGAGTGGGTTTACGAGAGGGGAGAGGTTAATTAATTAATCAATTTAATTAAGTAGTCAATCATATTGATAAGAGTAAGAGAAGGTAATCCAATAACTCAGACCTGAAAGTGTACCTGTAGCAGTGAAGGGGAGGGGGTGAGTTGGAGGTTTGCTGAGGGAGGGTAGGAGTGGGAGGGGGTAGGGTAACAATTGTTTAAGGACCTTTCAATCAAAAGGAAGTATCCTTTCAGCAGAACAATAGGTTAAGGACCTGTAAATCAAAGGAGAAGAATAGGTTAATGGCCTGCCAGTCAAAGGAGAACAATAGGTTTGCCCCTGAGTGCATACCTGCCCCTGATGTAGGCATCTCACACTAACAAAACGCACTGGTATGAACTTTGTCCCACTACTTCAGTGTGCCTTCCAAAGGAACCTTGTAACTCGTTGGCGATACATTTCAATTGATTATGTAGAGTGTTACAAAAAGGTACGGCCAAACTTTCGAGAAACATTCCTCACACACAAAGAAAAGAAAATATGTTATATGGACATGTGTCCGGAAACGCTTAATTTCCATGTTAGACCTCATTTTAGTTTCGTCAGTATGTACTGTACTTCCTTGATTCACCGCCATGATTTGAGGTAAGGAACCTAGCAAAGTTCGCACTGCTATTTTTTATTTTTATTTTTTTGTAACTCTTGATATAAATTTCTTGTGTTGCTCTTTGTCAATGGAATTTTTATATTAAAGGGTATGTATCTCACGCCAGTTTGGAAAAATTTAACTTGATTTATAGTGAAGTAGTATATTACCTTGCCTTAAGAGTCCAAGTCTAACATTAAATATTATTCATTTTCGAATATTTTTCCCTGTCCCAATCATCCCACGCTGAATCCCACGAGTAGCAGCAGGTGTGTCCATTCCACATCAAATCCCTCCACACCCTTTCCTGCCTCCCAAAGTTTGACTGTAAATTAAAACTGCCCGAAGTATTTCAAGATTATGTTTTACATGTTACCTCCACACATAACTCTAAGGGTCATTATTGGTCAAGACTTTCCGATCAAGGAAATAAAGTACCTCTACATATCTGCAAGAATTATGAACTTATGCTAATAACTCCATGCAGCTCACTTAAGGTATTTTGTTTGTTACATTAGACACATGTCGTCATCAGAATCAAACCCTTAATTCTTTGCAGCTTTTTCTGCTCCTAACTCCGAACTTCATTTCTCAAGTTCTCGATTTTGAATTTGATGATTGGAGTAGCAGAAACCTATCGATTAATGTAATAAAAAAAAGCTCTTGTAACAATCTAGATGGTATTATTCGCATAATGGCATGAACATAACAATATGATTGTTAGTCACTTAGTTTTATGTTGCCTGGATCTTTTTGCACCATACGGAACGAGACATTTTACATTCACATAGCAATTTGATTTTTTACACACGGTTAGATACTGAATTCTTTTTTATTTACGGGAAGAAACATTTATACAGATGTGAATACGTAATACCTACCCAGCGCCTTTTACAAATCACAGTAATGGAATTTCCACGGAATTGAATGAGCTGTCAAGGACATACTTTCTCAGTTTGTTTTCAAACTGTACCACTGGGTACATTATCAAAAACTTTTGTGCAGCATTGTTCACATCTTTTTGTGCTAAAGATAACCTTAATTTGAAGTAATGATTGTCATTCTAACTTCTAGTGTTGCAATTATGCTCATCGTGAGACAGAACAAGGCACTCTCTCACTTATTTTCATATTCAGAACTATTCATTAATGTTGTTTTTACTCCCCAGACAATATTTTCTGTGAGATGACAGGAAGTTATCAACATGAGCAGGCGTTAATGGCAGCATTGTTAATGCCTTGAAGAGCTTTATAGTAGCTCTCCTTCAAATAGTATTTCCTGGAGTTGAGAACAAGTAGGTGCTTTGGTCATATAGCAGTAAGCCTCGCAGTGGACATTTGGGGCTCAGAAGCAACATGCAGCTGCTAGGGAGAGGAACATCTCCAAGCGCTTACTGGGGAAATAATGCTGGTCCGAAGAATTTCTCACACCAGTGTGCAGACAAATGTTTTTGGTCAAAGAGGAGAAAAATAGCCTGCATTGGTCTACCTGTTAGGCATTTCTGCCCCCAGGAGGAATAGTGACACAGAAGAGAAATTAGTCACACGGCCGTGGCGTTTTGACAGTGTCGTAAACGCTCATAAAGAACCACGAGTTTCCACATTTGGACCAGACGCTATAAATGGAGCCATCAGGTGGTGTCGTCCCTCTGCCTGCTGAGTCATTTGTGGAGCCTCAGGTCTTTGGAGGAATTTTAGGATGGCCCACAACATTTATGGCGTCTCTAAATGGGTCTATTTTCAAACACAAAGGCACTTCTCTTAGTTAAAGTGAGGTCCCTGACAGGACGTGCTGTAATGTTTGGCCTCTTTAGACAATGATCCCTGTGATAAATGTGCTGTTCACTTTAGACCTGAACAAAAATCCTCAAAACTCACCACCTACAGTAGTCGTGGGAAGCACAATTCTGGAGCATAATGTCTTTTCCTCCCTGCGCATAAATTTACAAGTCTCTGGCAGGGAAAAGAGTATCATCAGCTTTGGTTAGGATTGGTCAAGAGGTTGAGCAGGCGAGCTAGTGGGGAGACATGACGCTCGTGGAGCTTGTGATTGACACAAAATCCATGTGGGGGCAGTTGCTTTGGTTACTTTTCGAGTTTACCAAGTTTTGATGGAAAGGTTTCGAGGTGTTAAATGTTTCTTCTGACTCAGATCCCGTCCTGAAGAGGAAATTTGTGTTGACTCTTGTTATGAGTGGGTTGCGCTTGGGACACTCGTCCTGAGTGTGACTTTTCACTGCCACTGGTCTTGATTGGAGAGCCTGTGGCGAAGTCTTAGCTGCACCAACAGTTTGGACTTCAATCATGTTAGACAACTCACTGTGCTGAGGACAATCTCATTTGTATAATGTCTGCTGCCTTAATGTTTCATCTTCTTGTGCACACTGCCATATAAGTGAGCGAAATTGGTCCATTGTATGACTGGCAATTGGGAGTGTCACACGTTTGAAACTACTGGCAATTCAGTGCTCCATCACAGATCCATATGGCAGATCATCTGCCTATGACTCTGCATATTTCGTGCCTACGAATTACTGGCGCCACACATCACTACTCTGCCGAGCTTTGCTCCACGACTGTCATCTAACACAGTGCTGTGCGTCAAGAAAGGCTCTGTCTTTTTAGGGCAAACAGAATAACTGTCTCACCACTTGTTGTCAGCTCCATCAATGTAGTGTAACTTCTGAGTAGAATAAATCCATCAAAGTCTTTTCAGCGTTAGATAATTTCACATGCATTATCCATGTTTTGAGCCGGGATAAACAGATTACAGATAAACCTTAGTCTTTGGCATTCAGACGCCACCCAGTGGAGTGACAATTATTTGTTGCTTACATTTGTGTAGCCAACAGTTCATGGTTTATTTCTCATCTAACTTAACTTGTGTTGTTTGTCCTATTTTGTGATTAATAAACTCCTGACTTTTTATAAAAGATTGAACCTGTGTTGATATATTAATTACCAACACTAAGAGAGTACAATAGGGCCACCATTTTATTAATTTCTCTCAGCATTCAATGTTTGCTTAAAAGTGATAACCACCAACGCAGGTTGCCAATAGTGACGACTGTCAGAGGACAGATTTAATTTAGCAGACACATGACGAGGTAGACAAGTGGAAGGCTTCCAGGTGAAAGCTACTGCTGTCAGGGTTCAAAATTGCACTCGCCTGTAAACTTTCAAAACAAAGTGCAAGACCATTGTAGTCTTGCAACTGTTCCTTTTGAACTGTAGTGGAGTACTTACAACAGACTTCATGAAAGAATAAATGTACTATGAAGCAATGGTCGGAATGCCCAACTCCTTAAACAGATTCCTGCAAGATGATCGTGGGGGAACACCACATATTATTCTTACAGTGCGTTTCTGCTCTATGAAAACTTCCTTTCTTAAAGATGAGCTACTCCAGAACATTATTCCATATGGAATTACTGAATGAAAATATGTCAATTTACCGATCTGCCTCTCCCCAGGATCTGAAATGATTCTAAATGCGAATATGGCTGAACCAGTTCGTTTTAAGAGTCCCAAAATGTGCTTTTTCCACTTTAAATTCTCATCGATCTGGAGGGCTAAGAATTTTTAAGTTTCTGCCGCATTTATTATTTTCTTACCGTGTGTTACAGTTATCATTAGTGTAGTATTTCTCAAGTCATTCGAGAGCTACGCTTATAATTTCATAACATTGTCACCCACAAAAATGCAGGCGCTAAGACTATTTTGTCCTCATAGTAAGTATTCCGCTAGTAAGCATACGTATACCAAATTTGGTTGAAACTGCTTCAAGGATCCGGAGCAATTGACCAGGTAGACAGATGAAACTTAATAACTGTGTACCCAAGGGTTCAGTTTTGACACCGGTTCTGTTCAACTTATATACATCTGATCTAGCTGAAGCAAAGTCGAGGAAGTACACCTATGCAGACTATCTGGTTTGAAGTTGGGGAAGAGGTATTCTTTGCAGATTTAATTTCAATGCAAGAATACCTTAAAATGTAGAAATTAACACCAAATCAAAGAAGATCGAACGAAGTTACCTGCTTTTATCCTACAATGACCAAAGCAAAGTTAAGTGCCTCCTTTAGTGGTCAAGTTCGTCACCAAACTAAAATATTTAGCAGTAAGTCTTGATAGAACATTGTCTCAGAAGAAACACTTAGAAAACACCGCAGCAAGTCTGAGATCGCGCAATAACATCAAAAGCATGAGGCGCAAGAGCAACACTATAATGTTCCTCCTTAGAACTCGTCTACTCTACTGCCGAATACAGTGTGTCTTAATAGTTCAAAAATGAGAAAAATAAATGTTCAGCTAAATGCAGCAATGAGATCAATAGTAGGTTGCATCAGATCTACTTTTCTTCATTGGTTACCGCCTCTAAGCCATATTGCACCACTAGGCCTCTTAAGCAATATGAAAATTTGATTAAAATTCCCCAGCTCACGGTCTCCTCTGCTGTGCCTACACTTATGATGATCTGATTAAATCAAGGAAAACTATCATACTGGTAGAATCACTGCAGGCAGTGGATTTCAACACGAGCAGGAAGCAGCCATAAATTAGGAATAGCATTGCCCATTAGGAATATCAGCCTCGCATGAGATCTGGTACAAGGCCAGCCAGCATACGATCACCATGACGAGCTTGAAAGACAATTAACAGATATTGTACAGACAATGACATCTGTTGAGAAAGCCTGCACCGAAAGGGAAAGGCTTCATCTTTTCAATGTGACTAGGGCAATGAACATCAGTTCATCAAATACCTTGTAGCAAGCTGTAGCAGATGAGTTTATCCTGGAAGTCTAGACAACGTCTTAGAAGCCACAGAATTAGCCCTTGAATTGACTAAAACTTGGGTATAAATGTGGAGATTTAGTGTTTTTGTTCTATTTATTTTTTAAAGCTATACAGTTCATGTGTGTCAGTTGCGCTGAGTTTATATTACCACGAGTTAGTTAAATTAGCCCGCACAGGTGTGTTGGTCCTGCTTGACACAGAAAGTAGCCAAGACGGACGGTCGGGGCACCTGAACTCACAGCCGGCCCGGCACGGTAGCTCAGCGTGTTCGGTCAGAGAGCTGGTTGGCCTCTGCAATAAAAAACTGAGTGAAGGGACCAACAACGAACTTGAACGGATGTTACGTGACGTCCTCAACGACCAAACACAAAAAAAATAATAATACGCTAAAGCACAATTCAGCCGCGGCCGGCCAGTGATGTAGCCGGGCCAGAAGGATGACCGGATAACACTACGGAAACTCTGAAAATCTTGGACGCAGCAGAGAACAACGAGGTAGCATTACCTCTGAAATCACGCAGGCTGGGTTATTTCCAAGGATATTTACTCTGAGAAGCGTGCCATTGTATGTATTCTTAATTAACGGGGACAGGTATTTCCTCCAAAATTTTCCACGTCGGGCAACAAAAGACTAAAATATGGTTGGTCGGCGTTTAGAAGAATCTGTAGAGAGGGAGAATATTCCATGGTTTTGAGAATATGATTCGCTTTCTGCTGTTACGAGGGAGGGGAGCCGAGCTTTGCTGGGAAACCAGAGAAAATGATCTTCCGTTTGGAGCACCCATGTTTGATGGTCGCAAAGTATCAGCTTTTGTTGGTACAGACGGATCTGCTGTCTTTGCTCTCAGGAGATTTTTTAGTTAGAACGGTTAGGCACTGTGCTACTGTTGCGAACTTATAAGATTTTGGACTTCACCTCCGGCTAGGGAGTCGTCGTTGAGTACGCAGCGTTCAGTGATTGAGAGCACTTCCTCTGCCTGTACTCACGTTGAGACGTTATCTGAACTCCATCCTTGTGGCTGGGAGTTCGCTTTCCTTGTCTGTAGAACACAGAGAGGATTGTTTGAATGAGGTTTTTTTTATATTTTGTGGCTGGAGTTCTTCCGTCATCACAGACGTCTACGAGAAGCATCACTCTGACGCACTGGACGCAGTACATTCGGTGATATTGCTAACTGCTTCAGCTTATTAGAGCTATAAAGCTAAACAGCTTCGATCACGTAAATTTTATTTCCGTTGAGGTTGCACACCGCAGTAGATCATCTTTGAAAGTAGTGTCCTCTAATATTTGGTACATAGGTGATGCCAGTCATCTCGCGTTATTTATATTAAATCGCGTAGTCATAAAAAGGGCAGATTTTGGCAACTGATGAATCATATTAGTTGGGAAATCCAGTTGTATCTCTTTATGTCCACTGGATAGATAAAGGGGTTTTAATCCACAACAAATGTATAAGCAGAAAATGCATATATGATTTGTAGTTACTACTTCCCTTAATTATTCATTTATGTTGATATAATTTATATGTTAAAGAGCAAGCAGGAGGAAATTATAAGATCTGCTTCAGGGGGTAGTCACACAGGATCAAATCTTCATTTTCTCGTTCAGTATTTTCCGTTCCGCACATTCATTTTACACCCGCCTGTAGTAGCATCTAGAAAACATAATGCGGAACATACGCTTAAAGACCTTCAAAGTAAAAGGCGTTGAGCTGTCGAAATATTGTACAGTGAACAGTTAGTAAAAACGGAGTAGCAAAAGAGCTCGAATTTTATTATGAATTAAAATTTGTTCGATATGTATATCAGTTTGAGCATTCGAAGTCTGCATTTGATACCGTGCTTGATTGTCTGGGCAGCGTAAACTTGCGCCAACGTAGTTAGGATAAGAGACAAGTATTTACTTTTTGCGAATGTCTGAGAGTGAAGCAAAATGTACCACTACACGCAATGTAACCTGGTACTTAACGTGGCAGAGAAATAGGTTTACAGTCTTCTATCCCAACAAATCCCATTCCAAGCGCCAAATTACGTTGTGGGTTGAGTACTCATGGCTTCTAGTACATTTTTAGTATTAAAAAACAGGAAAACTGTCACAAAGCATCCTCCTACTCTCTCTCTGTCCACCCCCACCCCATCCATACAACACAAACACACGCAGTTACAATCATTTTTGCATACCTAGATACTGACGTTCGCAGTCGATTAAACAGCGCAGAGTTACGCACTTAAAATGGGAAAATGAGAATGAAACTTGATACGCTGTTTCCTAGTAAGCGTCTGCGCAATTATTGCCAATGCATAGGGCTCTAAAACAGTTCATAAGCCGATTTACTAGCAAAGCATCTGGCTGGTCACGTATACACTCCAATATCGATCCTACAAAAGCGGTTCTAGCTATCGGATTTCAGGTTCCTCATTTGATGTTCAGTCCCAGGTAGACGCTATACCGTTGCTTTTTAAAACATTTGTTAATAAAGAGTAAGCATTGGCTGAGGGCTCTAGAGAATAAACTGGCTGTACTGTAGTACTTATGTTTAAAGTAGGACTGGCGCTCTAAATCTCATCATTTACTACCGTATTTTGAGCGTACTTTAAAAGTACTATAGTACAACTAGTTTAATCTTCAGAGCTGTCAGCCAACTTTAAACACGGTGTTTAATTACAATTGAAAGAAAACAGCCCTAGGTCACTATTTTTAACGAATTAACCAGGTTTCAATACTGCTAGGATCGTCTTCCTCAGAATTTAAATCAAAGATGGTCTGTAAGGAAGTCACAGAATTATGACTAAAAATGTATGATACAGAGTATAAGTACGGAATCATCGTGAAAGACTGCCAGTACTTATGTCATTTATAAAATAATAAATATGCCAAAAGGGCATTAGTCACAAAGATATTTAAGACCATGGAGACTGTGATGGCGAGCCACTAAGGGCTGCTCGTTACTTGCGTGGCGCAGGCTTAGTCCATTTTTCAACCTGCACCACTCAAGTAACGAGCAGCCCTTAGTGGCTCGCCATCACAGTCTCCATGGTCTTAAATATCTTTGTGACTAATGCCCTTTTGGCATATTTATTATTTTATAAATGACATAAGTACTGGCAGTCTTTCACGAAGATTCCGTACTTATACTCTGTATCATTCGTTTTTATCATAATTCTGTGACCATGTTATAGACCATTCCTTGATTTAAATTCTGAGGAAGACACTCCTAGCAGTGTTGAAACCCTGTTAATTCGTTAAAAATAGTGACCGAGGGCTGTTTAATTTCAATTGTAACTATTCACGGTCTCTGAACGTGCTGCCATGTACAAAATTTTACGGTGTTTAATGCTGTCAGTCAAGTTTTTGCTGTATATTCTGACGGTGCTCTTGTTCGTATGAAGAGTGAAACCAGAAAAAAAAAACGAAGTGCGACTTTTGGCTGTTTTGAAGAATTCAATTTTAATCGTCGCTTCCCCTGCAGACAATGCCTGCTCTTGCGACACTTTATCTTTATTAGACGTAAATGTTAAAAATGGCGATATGTATGACGGGTTAGAAGAATCGAAACTATTTGGAACAAGCCAGTTTTCTGCATACTCTGTTAATTTGTAGTACGCTATACACACGCTGCTCAATTTCGCGTGCACAACGAATGACAAGTGACAGACGTATCAGTTATTTTCTACAAAGGAGTATGATTGCTCCTGTACGCATTTAGGAACTTTGCTAGCCATTCGATGTCTGAAAAACGCTAGAGCACGATAAACTTCCACCTGTGATCACTTCATATTTTTTAGCTGGGCCAATGAAGCAGTTACGCACGCGTTAATTGGCCAAGGTAAAACTTTTAAACATCTCCTCTGCTACAAACTGCTTCTCCCTTTGTTACAAATACTTGTAGTCTGTAAAAAAATAGTAGAGTCTGTTTAATGAAAAGCTCAGAAAGCACTGTTAACTTCATAATGCAGATGAAACCACACAGGTGAAACCTTCTATGAGGGGGGAAGGGGGGGGGGGGGGGGGGGGAATCTCCGAAAATCGATATTTCATTGGTCTAGGAACATTGATTGAAACACGGAATGGCAATCTTTTTCCGAAATTAGGTTTTTTCTCCCGTTTAGTGTAATAAATATGTAATGTACTGAATCGACTGTGAGAAAGCTAAGTGTCAAAGAGAGACTCTATGATAATTATATCGTTGACTCGGAATATTCCTCTCTCTCTGTGGTTAACTCGTAACTAAGGGTAACTAGAGTATTCTGTTCGCTTCTTTTGATGTTATGTGGAGAATTGTACATGAAACACAATAAACCGTTATTATTTCACGAGAAGAAAGGTGAGCGTGTCGACCTTTATTAGTATTTTTGGAAATATTGAAATAGCAGAATTATTTCAGATTGAATGCGACGTGTACGGGAAGAGACGTGGACAACAGTACTCGAACCTGCAATCTCATGTTTGAATAGTTGCTAAAAACATCCAGCCGTCTCTCCCAATACTCTTCATACGCGCAACAAACAGTAATTCTTTTAACAGCACTATCAGAGACAATTTTATCACGTTGTTACGATCTTTTACTGAGGGCATAATACATCGACAAAAGACAAACAAAAAATAGACAAACACATAAAAGAATCTACCACACCCGCAAGATGCGACGCCTGTAAAAGTGGTGAATATAAGCCTGTTTCATGTCTATGTCGTATCGGCCAGTCGGAAATATAAGTGAAAAGTAATCTTACATGTCAAGTAGGGAAATTCGGGTCGGCACGGGTTAAGGTTGGCAGCTGGTACGAGAGAAATGTCGTGCGCTGCCTGTGACGTTACGGGTGAGTGTCAACACGAGCAGCCAGACGGGGCCAGTGGTCGAGCAGCGGTGCAACGCGCAGAGGAAGGGACGCCTTCCTGTCAGCGCCGACGCAGTGGGGAGCGCCTGAAGAGCTGGCGATGGCTGCACTACAACAGGCGCCGGAGCAGCAGCAGCAGCAGCCGCGGCTGCACGTGGAGGTGTGCGTGGAGCTGGCAGCGCGGGCCGCGGAGACGCGCTCGCCCGGGGGCTCCCGGAAGGCTGCGGCCACCGCGACGACCACCATCGAGGTAGAAGAGTGTGGGGAGGCGCAGGAGGAAGCGGAGGCGGCGTCCGACCCGGCGGAGGCGGTGCAGAATCCAGTGGCCCAGCCCAGAACCCTCAACTGGGTGATAGCGGACGGGCGGCGCGCCCTGCTCGAGACGGAGCCGGCCAAGAGCAATCTGGCCAGGACGCACACTCTGCAGGGAATCGCGGAGCGCATGCGCGAGCGCGTCACCGCAGAGGCACACCAGCTGCTCAGGCTGCAGGTACGGTCGCTGGCCAACACACGCATCCTCCGACCGACAAATTGCAAATGTGTAAGAGTTCTGACCGACCGACCCACTGACCAATATTCGTTGTCGGGATATCGAAGCAGGTAGCACCACCAGACTTCCCCGTTCCCCCCTCCCACCCTCGCCCAAATCATCACCACCAGCACCCCCACCCACTCCTCCAAACAAATTGAGCCTTGTGTAGCCCTGTCATGCCAACCGCTCGACTAAAGTTTTGTCACTGCTCGTGGGATTAAATGCTGCTCTAGTCTCTCTCATCACTCCATTTTTCGTTATGAGTGGTTTGATGGTCAGCACCGCCGAAATACATAATTCATATACTGTTAATTACGAAAACAATCGACCCCAGCTCCTTAAAAACATGACATGGCTAAATTTCTTTCCTTGCATTTGCTTCTTTGCCCACAGCTTTCTCTAAATTCTTTTTGGTCTTGTTACCTCTTAAATCAGCCAAAGCAAAACCCCGTTTTTGTTTGTGTAGAACCATGTGGGATCACATAAAATATAAAACCGGTGAACTTAAAAAAACAGCGTGGTGCAGTAATCGCCGTGTGCTGTCTATCGGAACGAGTGTAGGCTGCCATGAAATTGGTCGGTCGGTCGGTTGGTTGGTCAGTCAGTCGACCAAGAAATTGGTGCGTTTGTAGGGGGCCTCAACAGCTCTTTGTGGCGCGGGTTCCCAGCGGGTTTTTAAATGGTTTCATTTTCCGGTTTTCCATGTAAACGCTTTTATTGTACGATTGCAGTTCATATGGGCATCTACAAACATAAAATCAACGCAGCAAGAAAAACGTAATAGTGCATAAGCAAGCGCAACAAATTTAGTCTGTAAAATTCACACCCTCAATGGATAAAAGAAAAGGCCTTGAGCACTATGGGACTTAACAGCTGAGGTCATCAGCCCCCTAGAACTTAGAACTACTTAAACCTAACTAACCTAAGGACAGCTCACACATCCATGCCCGAGGCAGGATTCGAACCTGCGACCGTAGCGGTCACGTGGTTCCAGACTGAAGCGCCTAGAACTGTTCGGCCACCCAGGCCGGCCCAATGGATTAGAGGTCTAATTACGGCATGTAGACATTTTTAAAATAAAATGTCCTACGACCGTCCCACTCTTGCTCCGCTTTAAATAAAGATCAACGGAGGCGTCCGATCCGACCCGTCGGCTTTGACCCGTGACATAAGGGTGTCGTGGTGTATGACGTCACGACGGCTCGGAGTTTAGTTTCTGTGTGTCGTGTTTGCAGATGTTTTGTTGCGGTCGATGATGTCTTCTGGTGGTGTTTATGGTTCGCGTGTTATGCGGTGTATTGGATTCATTTTTGTATCCCTGCTTGAAGTGTTCAGTTGTCGAGTATGACTGTTCAACAGAAATTCTTCTACAGAAATTGGTTTGTGAGTTAAGAATTAAGTTTCTGTTGCGTTCAAGTTATTGTAGTGTTGTTTGCTGTATGTCGCATGGTAAGTGGTTTAATTTGTGGCTGCTTTTGTTAGGTGTGGATATGACTGATAAATACGATACTGCTCGTTTCTGGGCTGAAATGATAAGTTGTCCCTCATTAAATTATTGCAATTATTCGGGCTGCTGGCTGAGATCGTGAAATGCGGCGTGTTTCGGCAGAACATGCGGTTGGCCAGAGTTTCGGCGTCTCGGACCAGGGACATGTGGCGGTGCTTAAGGGGGACACTTTGGAGCTCCATAAAACGTCGTACCTGTTCAGAGAGGTCTAGATTGGGCATGAGAGAGAGTTTTGATGATCTATTATTTTTGTTATAGATCATCCGACAGTTTTTGTGCACATGATACTGGTGGGAGCGAGAGAACGTTTTTTGACTTGTTTTCGTTTAGTAGGGAAGTTTGTTCTGAATATATTAGGTATAGGGGTAACGTGGATGGGCCTTGGGTCGTGGTGGAGGTTGTACGGTCGTAGTTTATGGGTGTGGGGGGGGGGGGGCGCTGTCGTTTCTGGATTGTTTATTCAAAATGGGTTTTTAGGGTTTTGGAGGCGGTATGAATAGGGATTTGGTGAGATTAATTGAAGAGTACATAGAGGAGGGAAGTAAAATAGTTTCCGATGCTCTTTCATCTTATGTGGGGTTGGGCCACACTGATTGATTATTTAGTAGTTCACCATAGTTTAGAATTCAAGAATTAAGAGACTGGGGCATGAACAAATACGATAGAGGGGTTTTGGAGGCTGTTAAGTCAGTTGTTGGGAGGGGGAAGAGGTGCTCTTCTAACCTCAAGTCTCATTTAGATCAGTATTATTAGCGGAAGAGCAGTCTCTGGGGAATGCTGTATTTTGGCTTTCTAATGGCTATTAGTAAAATGTATAGGCCAGGGTGGTTGGTTAATGTTTTGTGAAGGTCTGGGGCTGTGGGTCGGGAGGCGGGGGCGGGGGGGAGGAGGAGGAGGAGGAGGAGGAGGAGGAGGAGGAGGAGGAGGAGTTGATCGCAATGTTTGTGGTTGATGTAGGTGGGTGGGAGGTGGTGATTTTGATTATGTTGTGGAGGATCGGTTTTACTGCAGTTGTTTCTGAGTTGTAGTGTGTGATTGAGATTTTTTTTTGGGGGGGGGGTTTATTTGTAGATGGATCTTTGACTTCTAGGGGAGGGTGAAGGTTGGGTGGGGGGTTGGTAGGTAGCGGGGGTGTGTGTGTGTGTGTGTGTGTGTGTGTGTGTGTGTGTGTGTGTGTGTGTGTGTGTGTGTGTGTGTGTGTGTGTGTGTGTGTGTGTGTGTGTGTGGGGTGTGTGTGTGTGTGTGGGGTGTGTGTGTGTGTGTGGGGTGTGTGTGTGTGTGTGGGGTGTGTGTGTGTGTGTGTGGGGTGTGTGTGTGTGTGTGGGGTGTGTGTGTGTGTGTGTGGGGTGTGTGTGTGTGTGTGTGGGGTGTGTGTGTGTGTGTGTGGGGTGTGTGTGTGTGTGTGTGGGGTGTGTGTGTGTGTGTGTGGGGTGTGTGTGTGTGTGTGTGGGGTGTGTGTGTGTGTGTGTGGGGTGTGTGTGTGTGTGTGTGGGGTGTGTGTGTGTGTGTGTGGGGTGTGTGTGTGTGTGTGTGGGGTGTGTGTGTGTGTGTGGGGTGTGTGTGTGTGTGTGGGGTGTGTGTGTGTGTGTGTGTGTGGGGTGTGTGTGTGTGTGTGTGTGGGGTGTGTGTGTGTGTGTGTGTGTGGGGTGTGTGTGTGTGTGTGGGGTGTGTGTGTGTGTGTGGGGTGTGTGTGTGTGTGTGGGGTGTGTGTGTGTGTGGGGTGTGTGTGTGTGTGTGTGTGTGGGGTGTGTGTGTGTGGGGGGGGTGTGTGGGTGGGTGGGTTTTCGTTTTTATGTTTATGTAACGACGTCATAGGAATCTTATTGGAGTCGTTGTGAATGGTCGTTTACGCCATATTAGTGGCGTCATTGTTCAAAGCAGACGGGTGGATTGGAAACTTCTGTAATCCTAGTTACTGCTCATACGGTAGGTAAAACATATGCTACAAAATTACCGAACAACAGTCCCAAAATGCATAAGAAAATCACACTTGCGAAAAGTGGATCCGGAAGGAGGACATTGCCTTCCATTATAATGCTGTTGTAACAGACAGAATAGTCTGTAATTCTTGTCAAGCTAACGTAAGAGTCCTATAGAGCACGGACAACAAAAAGGAGAAAATACTCACGAAACGAAACCACTTAAGCAATGAGAAAGTTGTAAAATCAAGTGGTAGATGTGAGTTTTTATTGCGGGTGAGCAGGTAGGTGTTCTTCCACAAGATTCAGGTCGCACGCAATCACAAACTAGAATTGTAAATCCTCATCTAGTGCACATCTGCGAAAATACGATCATAATGTCTGCGGCACGGGGAATCTTTGAAGGTACTGCATACTAGGTAATCTGCAAGTAAATAACACAAATCTACCTACCATATTATTTGCATCAACAGCAGATGACTGTTTTATGTACTCTAGCTGCTGTGGCGTGCTCTGCTCTCGTGCAGTTTAATTTCGTCGCACCTATAGCGCACGAATTCGTAGCCATGAATTATTTAGAGTATCTACGGTGACACTGTGCTACAAGGATGTTGTTCTTAACCTGTTTCTGTGTCGTAATGACATCTAATCTTGTGACAATGTAAATGTTGACAGACAGCACATTTGTTCTACACAGTTCTTCCGTAATGTTTTCCTTAGTGGGTTTTATTATATTTGTAGATTGTTCGATAATGACACATCAGCCTAAATTACAATAGGATAATTAAATTACAGCGAAAAGTGGAAAACGTCATTTAAAGATCCTATAGGTATTCCTGAAATGACATTAGCGATACAGACTGCAATTTTTCCACTAATGGCCAACTTGAAAGGTTTTAGTTTTTATGCTGTAGTCAATGATCGTGGGGATAAGCCGCTAAGCATCCTAGACACCATCATACAGCGTTCAAACATACTACTTGAAAGTAGTCACGCTTACAGCAGGTGTTAAAAAAATGAAGTTAGTAGTAGCCGAAACTAGAACACTATCGGGAGCGACAGAAATAACGGTCACAGCTACGTTAATCGTCAGACAAGTAAGTTGCTTATTTTTCATAGCTGATGTACAACATAGATATGCAATATGCTCCAGACTACCGGTGGAAGATTTGTAGTTTGTTGGTTGCAATAACGGTGCGTTAAATATGAAATGATCGTACAGATTGCGCTGCGTTAGTTTATAACTACAGCAAAGATTGAGTTGTTACTGTAAAACTGTAAGTTTCGTTGTTAATCATCGAATAAAACAAATATGAACGACAAACTTTTAAAAGATTGATCTAACCTTGTATTGAGACAGATTGACTCCACATACAAAGTGTGAAACAGGGTTTCTGCATGCCGATACCACATATTGTCTTTCACCCTTGACGTGTGACTTCATACTTCCTGCACAAAGAGGGAAAAACACGTCGACAATATTTAAAATTGCTGTAATTTTGGCAATGTAGGTTTCGTGACACACAGATCTGTAACGCAGCTCAAGGTTTAAGTTAGACTGGAAAGTTAGCATGAATTGGCGAAACAAAGAAATCGATTCATGTCGTAACTTTAATTCTTGTACATGGGTTTCATAGCCGGACTTAATTTCAATAAAGTTCTTCTGGGCCTGTTAGCACTTTATAATGTGAAAATACTACCCTGATGAGTTACTTGAAATAGCAGCCAAAACGTCTGCAGAATTCAGTACTCGCTGCTATGACACACAAAGCAGCTGTTTTCTTCAATTTAAAATTTTTAAGGCAAATGTTTTACGCAAGTTGGATATAGATTTGCTTTTTACGGAACGGTGTAGTTTCAGCGACATTACACAGCTCTTGGTAGAACTGAAGCAGTGATAGTCTCTTAATATTGGAGTAGAAACTTTTCACTAACGGGTAGACACTTGTAAGCTCCCTGTCCTGTATATCGACGGAGCGTTGCATTAGAACCCGCCTTGCCGTTTTTCACACGCTCAGCAGCTGACTCTGACAGACTTGCCTTTAAATTTCAGCGCATTCCAAAGATAGTTTTGTCAGTACTTTCACCGACAATCTTACCACTGCACTATTTTCAAGAGGTTAAGACTGCTGTTAATGTGTAATTCTACTTTAATATCTCAGTTCGTAGAAGATTATTCACAATATAAGAAAAATATTCGAAGCGTAACTCGAGACCTAGATTGCCCTGCGTGGTAACCTTTTGGTTTACGGGGCGAAGATAGCGATTATGACTACGAAATAATATATGGTTTTTATCTAGCAGCGGAAGTATACAGCTGCTGATTATAAAGTCTGTTTCGTTGGTTATTTCAACCTTTAAGTGAAAAGCAACTTAGTTTCGTTAATTAACTGCTCAGTTTGATTAGTAAATTAAAGATTAAATTACTCGCTTTAATTAATGATTTATTATGGACATTATGTCTTACACTTCGCAAAGAGGAGAAACGTTAAATTTATTTATAATAACTTGAATGACAAAGGGGCAAAGAGGCAGTTCTTTAAACATGTTCAACGAACGTGATGTTCACCCTGAGGAAAGAAACGTTAGATATTTGTACTGGACTCTATTGTAGCGTACAAAAAACGTCTACAAATCCAATGAATAGTTCAGCCAAATTCCACAAATAATAAATGCATTTAAATGCCGCTTTCACTGTTCTTCCAAAAGATTTCTACCATAATCACAATGTGTGCGGCTGGATGCAGGATTGCAAACCTAATAGTCTGAGATCTAGTACGCAATTGGTCATAGAATTTTGAATGTTTTCGTTTCATCTCTAGCAATGACTTGTTAATGTTACGCGGCAAGATGTTCGTTGGATCGGACTCCGTCAAACTGTCATAACAACCCAGTTCCGGCCAGTGAAGGTGAAGGCTTACCATCCCCAAACGTAGCTACAGGACTGATGTTGAAAACTTTAGTTTAGAGGGTAGCCTTGCGGTAATAACAACTTAGCCAAGATGCTGAGCGCAGTATCACCGTAAAATGTGGGAATGCATTTTTCGAGAGCCCATCTCTAAACATTTGGTGGTAGAATGAAGTGTGAATTTTAAGGGCATTAGCATAGCGCTGGTGTTCCTGAGTTGATTAGTAACTTGCCATGATCTTAAAACTGCTTTTTTGTTTTTTTAGCCGATTTTACAAACTGAATACTGCTTCTGAAACGAACAGCAATGAAACTAGGTAGCACTCTTTTAAAATAAGTCTAGTGTAAAAGATGTTCTCTAAATTTATCAAGGCTTTGGTTCCCATCCTTAGATAGCACTCTTGCTTTCAGAGGAGTGCGTCTTTCAATGGGTCAGGTGGGCGTAGCAAGGTGCGAGCTGGAAGGTGGATGAGGAAGAACGGTACAACGAACTCTTGCGATATCTTCTAGGGTGTGCAGACTGGAGGCTTTGGGTTGTCATGGAGAAGTTGGTTTGCATTTTTATTTAGGAGGCATTCATACGGGTATCACAGCGTTGTCTTAAGACATATTCTGAAAAGTTCTTAAATCTCTTTTATAAGTATTACTCTAGTGCTGTAAATATATTAAATTTTTCGTTAACGTTTGGGCTCTAACGTCAAAACAAGATTTGGTGATTTTTCTTAACTTGATAATTTTTCTGTTAGTCTGTCATTGGAGCCATATCGCTTTCATTCTCGAGAAGAATGTCTTTTCCTCAAAGTGGCTTATGTTTTTGTTACTTTTTTCTGGACCACTCTCTACTCTTTAGCTTCCTGCCTGAAAATGTTTTTTGTTGTTTTTACTTCTAGTGCAATTCATTTTGTCTCTGTTTTACGTTCACAGATAGTTTCAAAGAATTTCTCAACTTCTCAATTTAATTCAGTTCGTTAAATTTTCATGCGCCCATACTTTTAACCTGAGTATCTTATATCCAAACGGTGCTTTACTTTGGAGTTATTTGCTCTTAGGCCTTGCGATGTTACATAGGGAATTTCGGAACTCAACATTTTCTGTTTATTTTACGTTCATTAGGTTAATTTCTTCAGATTTTATATTTAAAACCTGTTTTAGGCCAGTGCAGAAAGTATGGTCTCATAATATTGTTATGAGCTGCGTTTTTGCTGTGTGAAAGCGATGGAAACAAAAATCTCATAACTTAGTCTTTGAATTGTTCCGCCTCAAATTCTTGTTGAGACTTTAGTTTCAAGCATTATCTAAAGCACGTTGCTGCTAGACATGTAATTTTTCAATAACTTTTGGAGAGCTAGTCTTCCTTAAACTTCAAAGTTTTGTTTGTGTGCTGCTTGACTTTCCAGAAGCAGGATGGCCAGTCGTCAGAAAAGTGTCAGTCTGCCGAGTTACTACTTTCCGCAATTTGATTTCTCAATTTAAGATCAGATTTGTGTTGCATTGCTTTTACAAGACGCAATTTAATTGCGATGAAAGTTCCATGACCCTGTATGTGGTGGTCAAAAATATTCTAAAGTTTCTCCCGTAACTACATTTTACACAATTCTGTGTTTCTGTGACAAGCGGTTTTAAGTTAGACTTCTCTCTCTCTCTCTCTCTCTCTCTCTCTCTCTCAAAACTTAGCAGAGAGGGTTACAGTTAGAATCGTTGTATTACATTGTTGCAATTATCATAACTAATTAATCTCTCTAATAAAAAGTTGTCATAATGTTGCTGTTTTAACATTTAAAAATTGTAAGTTTGAGAACGCAGGTGCGGTCTAGACTTAGGAAATGAGCTCTCTTCCGTACTTTCAGAAATTTCGAATGTACACAAAAGTAAAATCTAAGACTTCATTGCTTCACGTGCTTTAGTTTTCCAAATTGCTTCCAAGATTCCTTTACTGAATCCTCATAGTAATGTCAACATCACTCAGTGAATGTGCGTTGGCCTGTGCCGACTGGCCGACTGCTGTCTGTAAGGCGATATGAAGAGTGACCTACGATAGTGGCACGTGTGATAAACATGTCGCACCACCCATCTTTGGGGGGTTCGTGGTCGTCTACCACGGGGCCCCAGCCTTTGCAGAGTTTTATCCTTCCTGTGCTGGATGTCAGTCCTCTTGCTATTCTTTCTCCCCTCTCTTAAAGAAAATGTCTAGGGTGTTATTGGGAATATTCTGAATTGTCTGCAGCTGACGAAAGTAGTCTCGTCTTTGTCTTTCATCCTCTTTCTTCCGCTTCGGCGCTTGAGGTTCCTCTTTATTTCTTCCTTCCTATGTGCTCCTGAATGCTGGCCCACGCGCCTGACGCGTAACAGGTGGCTGGGTAACGCACAATCCTCAGCCCTGGGTCGACAGGTAGGGTTCGAATGTACCCCATGGTACAAGCAAGGCAAAGGAGGGGTGATTGCCTGAGCTGCAATCTTCCCAAACTGCCGATTGGTCCCTCTGTCCCACGTGCGGGAGGTGTGGCCTTAGACGTGAACAGTCACCTAAGGCGGGGTACGCCCCTTGTGAAGTGAGCCCCCCGTTGGAAGCAGCGTGCCATCGAAGACGAAGACAATCATGGGGATTTTCTCGCAATGAGTCAATCATCTTCCCAATCAACGTCAACAAAACGTAAACGTATTGAGACTAATGAGTCTAAGACCCTTCCCACTGCACCACGGTTCCTCGTGGTCTCACGTACTGGAGACGGTCAGTCCTTCACAGTAAATCCGTTTATTCAGAAACGTGCAGAAGCAATTGCTGGCCCACTGATATCCTGCTCTCGTTTACGGAATGGCATTTTGCTTTTGGAGACTGCTTCTGATTCTCAAGCACAACTACTGCTTGCTTCATCGCTTCTCCACAGCTACCCTATTCATATCGAGGTCTATAGAACTTTGAATTCTTCCCATGGTGTAATTTACACCAGGCTGCTCGACGGTCTAACCGAGGTTGAAATCGAATATTAAGTCTCTGATCAGGATGTCATTGTCGTCCATCGTGTAATGAAGGTAGATTCCTCCTTAGTGCTCACCTGCACTCTTTTCCTCACCTTTGATAGTGGTGCTGCCGTCCAAGATAAAATCAGGCTATGAAATTGTCACAGTCCGGCCGCAAATTCCGAACGCGATGCTCTTCTACCAGTGTCACCGTTTCAGCCACGCTAGAACATCTTGTCATCATCGACCCAAATGTTACCTGTGGTAGGGATGCACATAAGGGCGAATGTCCGCATCTCCTCTCTGGGTTGTCCCGTGTATCTTGATGAGCGGGCTGTCTAAGAGATTTGGGTCAACGAAAAAGTGCCTTACCCAGCAGCTCGCAAGTTACTGGTTGGTCGCAAACCCTGTGTTCTCTCGTCTGGCACCTATAGTTCTGTTCTTGTTACCCCTCGCTCTATGAAGGACATGGCCATGCAGACATGCTACCTGAATTTCAGCTCTGAAGTTGTGAAATAGTAAAGTGTCAAGGTAGCATATCATCCCCCCCCCCCCTCCCGTCCTGCTGTGTAACAAACCGTCAAACTCTACCATCAAGGGGCGAAGCCACCAGCTACACAATCTTTAGGCAGAAAAGGACAGTAGTAGTACTCCCTAGAAGACTTCCTCCATCCCTCCAACCAAACACCAGTCTTCCTCCAATGAGAAAGGCTCAAAAAGTCCACCAAAGTCAAACGGTCGTCTCCTTCGCCAACTCGAAGATCCTGTTCGACGGTGTCGCCACGTGGTACCTTATCACGGCCGGCCTCTGTCTTGCGCACCACCAATCGTTTTTCAGCCTTGGACTCCATGGATCGACTGCACAAGCAACCTGATGCTTCTGTGGACCCCAATTAAGCAGGATGCTCCTGCTTCTGTGCCCTGTAGTACTGACTCGACACCGGCTGACACTTTGCAGCCGCTGAGTTGACACCCCTGCAACTCTTCCTTCTCATGTCTGTCCTCCAATGGAAAGTTCGCAGCCTTCGGTCTCACAGAGAATTTATGCTAGCTTGTGCAGGATCCCCTTGTACTCTGCTTTCAGGAAACTAAATTGCTCCCCCATGACCGCTTTGAGCTTTCACATTTCTTACCAATTCGTATTGACCTTCCCCCTCATCCATCTCACGGGGGCGTCATGCTGCTCTTACGGGATGACTTTCCTAGTCAACCCATCTCCATGGCTATGTCTTCAAGCTGTTGCAGTTCACCTTTTCCTTCCCCACCTGACTTTCTTCCTTTGTACCATTTATGTACTTTAATCATTCAATGTCATCAGGGCAGACTTCTTTCAGTTTATTACGCAGTTACCTCCCTGATTTTCGCTACTCAGTGACATTAATGAGCATCATCCCCTTTGGGATTCTCCCAGGAGCTGTCAGAGAGGTGCCCACTTGGCTGACCTCCTTAACCAACTTAACTACTCCTGCCTTAACTCTCGAGCACCAACCTTCCTTTCCGACTCCTTGAACCCCTATTCCCATTTGGACCTATTCTTCTGCACTGCCCAGCTTCCCAATTGTACTGAGTGATTTGTTCTTTGTGACACCTACTCGAGTGACCATTTCGTGTGTGCTATCTGTTAGCTGACTCCTAACCCATATGTGTGCACTCATATGGCCGCTTACTAAGGTTGACTGGCAGCTTTACTCCTCCTTGGAGCCCTTTGATGAACAAGATTTCCTCAGTTGTGACGGCCAGGTGGACTGTCAAGAACGTTATCCTTACTGCTGCAGAACGATCCATTCCTCGCACTTACTCTTCACCACATCGTGTCCCAGTCCCTTGGTTGACTGAGGCATGCCACGATGCAATTCGCGCATGGAGACGTACTCTCCACGTTAAGTCATCTTACGATGGCAAACTGCATTCACTGCAAACAGATGCGTGCAAAGTGTCGTTGCGTTCTTCGGGATAGCAAACGAGCTAGCTTGATTTCATTAACTAGTTCCTTTAACAGTTCCACACCTTCCTCTGTCATGTGGGCCAACCTCCGACGGCTATCTGGAACAAGGCTCCAATCCCCAATTTTCGGCCTGACAGTAACTGACAATGTCATCGTGGACCCTGTTGTTGTCTCCAACACCTTGGGCCGCTATTTTGCAGAAGTTTCGAGCTCTTCCCACTATCACCCTGCTTTCCTCCATCGGAAAGGAGCGAAGGCGACTTGGGCTATGCGCTTCGCTTCTCTTCTCTTCTCCGAATCGTGCCACAGTTCCGCCTTTACTATGAGAGAGTTACACCATGCTCTCCGCCCCAGGGCCGGACGCCATCCACATAAAGATGTTGCAGCACCTTTCTCTTGCGGGCAAGCACTCGCTGCTTAGCACATACAACTGCATCTGGGTGGAGGGCACATGTCATGGACGCTGGCGTGAAGCCACCGTCATACCTGTACCTAAGAATGGTAAGGACAAAAACCTTGCTTCTAGCTACCGTCCAATCTCTTACCAGCTGCGTTTTTAAGGTGGTGGAACGTATGATACATGCCCAGCTGGTGTGGTGTCTGGAGTCTCGCCATTTACTAACGAATCCGCAGTGTGGATTTAGCGCGCGGCGTTCAGCAGCTAACCATCTCCTTTCTTTGTCCATTCCTGGTTTTCTTCGGAAATCCCATTTGCCGTGCTTTTCGATTTGGAGAAGGCCTACGACCCCTGCTGGAGGACAGGTATCCTCCACACTCTTTACACGTGGGCTTCCGTGGACCCCTGATCTGTTATCTTCGGGCATTTTTACAAGGCCGAGTTTTTAATGTGCGTAAGAGTTCTGCCTTGTCGGACACCTTTATCCAGGAAAATTTTGCTCCTCAGGGTTATGTCCTGAGCGTCGTCCTGTATGCTGTCGCCATTAACCCTATAAAGGCCTGTCTCCCGCTGGACATATCTGGCTCCCTTTTTGTTGTTTTTGCCATCTCATATTGCAGTTATCCAGACTTGACTCGCTGAGCAGCGTCTTCAGCGTTGTCTTGATAGTTTTTAGTCCACGAGCATTGAAAATGGCTTTCGCTTTTCCACTGACATAACCGCCTGTTTGAAATTCTGGTGGAGCAAATGGTTTCTCCCACCATCTCTACAACTTGGGCCTGCTGCCCTTCCATTCGTTGAAACTACAAAATTTCTGAGGCTCGTGCTCGACAGGAAACTCCCTTGGTCCTCCCTTGTACCTTACCTGACAGCCCGATATACGTGGTCTCTCAGTGCCATATGTATTCTCAATGGTACTGCCTGGGATACCGATCTAACCACTTTCCTCCGTTTCTCCCGGTCCCTTGTTTGTTCGAAACTCTACTACGTGTGCTTTGTTTATGCATCTGCACGCCCATTCCTCTTACGCCGTCTCAACAGTATCCACCATCGTGGCATCCCTTCAGCCACGGGCGCCTTTCACACCAGCTCAGTTGAGAGCCTGTGTGCTGAAGCTGCTGAACTACCACCGGCCTACCGCCGTGGCTTTCTCTTCGGCAG
Organism: Schistocerca gregaria; assembly: GCF_023897955.1. Classification (NCBI taxonomy): domain Eukaryota; kingdom Metazoa; phylum Arthropoda; class Insecta; order Orthoptera; family Acrididae; genus Schistocerca; species Schistocerca gregaria. The sequence continues at coordinate 794,718,022 of NC_064921.1, read as the reverse complement.
ATATGCATGCCGTTTGTTTGCCAAGCTTGGCCACTCCTCCTATGGCTCCTTCTTCGATGATTCTTTTGTCAGTATGGGGCTCGTCCCTCTCGTGTTACCTCCTGGACTCTACTTGCGGCACTTGCTATGGCCGCTTAACTTCAGACTACAGACAACTTTACTGGTGTGTGTGAACCATTCACCACCTTGGCTTCATGAAGCGGCCCTTGTTACCCTTGGCCTTCATTCGCTTCCTAAGGACACTACTCCAGCCTCGGTCTATCGCCTTCAGTTTCACGATCTTCGCGTGGGACTTCACGATAGTATGTCTACACGGATGGCTCTCGGACTTACCATAGGGTCGGGTGTGCCTACGTCATTGGCACCCAAGCGTTTCGATATCAGCTTCTGCCACACTCACCAGTATTTACAAATGAGCTCGTGTCCTTGCATCAGGCAATGCAGTACATCCCCGACACAGCCTTTTTAACTGTGTTCTCTGCTCAGACTCCCTCAGTACCCTTCAAAGTCTGTTCGCTGTGCGCTGCTCATTTGTTGTTGAAGTGAGTCCAGGAAAACTGTCACTTGCTTATTCTTCGTGGAGCCAGTGTCTTGTTTCTGTGGGCTTCTGAACATGTCGGTCTGCCAGGAAACATGGCTGCTGACGCTGCTGCCAAGGCTGCAGTCCCCGTACCTCAGCCCGCAGTTACCTATATTCGCTCAGATGATTTCTGCGTTGCTATCAGGAGGTTGTGTCCCTTTGGGATCGCCAACGGTCCTCACTTCAAGTGAATGAGCTTCGGCATATTAAGCCTCTCCCAGTGCCTTGGACGACCTCCTCTCGGCCGTCCCGCCGGAAGGGGATTCTTTTGTGTATTGGGCACTGGCTTTCCAGCCATCGTCACTTGCTAAGCGGCGCAATACTTCGTACCCATTGCGCACAAATGATAACTGTCCACCTCTTCCTGATCGAAAGCCTTTTTATAATCAATTACGTTGCATCTTGGGTTTGCCGTTTAATTTATCAGCCGTTTTAGCTAATGACGCGCGTGCTGTCGACCGCGTTTTAAGTTTTATCGACCGCGTCTTACGTTTTATCCCCCCAATACTGCGAAGGTCATTTGATTTGGACCTCCGGCTCTGTATGGTGTCTTTTTAGCCCTACTTCAACGTGTCTGTTTAGCTGTCATCTATTTTGTCAATTGGGACTGTCAGTTTAACTGCTCTTTTTGTTTTTGCTCGTGTTCGTATTCCACAGTTCTGACTTGGACGCTTGTGAATGAAGTTGTTTCTTGCGCCCTAAAGCAAAACAAAACATGTCGCTAATTCCTCCAGCCGTTATTGCAAATAGACGAATCCTGATGCCGCTGCTTCTTCATTCAAGCAGCTCCTCCCAGGGCCTCATTAGGGCTGAGTGGAGCCTGTACTAGACGTCCTTACATCAGAAAATGATACGGTCGCAGGTTCGAATCCTGCCTCAGGCGCGCGCGCGTGTGTGTGTGTGTGTGTGTGTGTGTGTGTGTGTGTGTGTGTGTGTGTGTGTGTGTGTGTGTGTGTGTGTGTGTGTGTGTGTGTGTGTGTGTGTGTTAGGTTTAAGTAGTTGTAAGTTCTAGGGGACTGATGACCATAGATGTTAAGTCCCATAGTGCTCAGCCCCATTCGAACCATTTCAACCATTCGGCTACAGAGCTTGCAAATAGATAAAAACTGGACTTAACTGTTGTAACAGATCAGGCTAAAGTGCTGCTCATTGTAAAATTAGTAGGATATAGGATATAGGCTACAGACTATTTTATTCCTTACACGTTCTTAGGCCTAAAACTGCACTCTAATTTTCATACAAGCTGTAATAAAGAATTTAAATGCAGGAGAATTTGAGGTCTTCATAAAGGAAGCACCCAGTTAGCTCTAAACTACTGTTACGACACCCAACAGTCGTCGCACTGGAGTTACCTCTGGTTCTTGGTAGAGCAGACAGAGTAATGGCCCATTGTAGAGTGAGTCTTTTCACTGGACTATCTGCTCGAGAGGTAGAAGTTGTAAACAGAGGAGAGTGAATTGTCTGTTCTGGTATCTGTTCTACAGCCAAGGGAATCCTCCCGTAATTCTTGTTCAGCAACAGGCATTGGCAACTGCTTTTAACTCTCAGATGATTCACGTAAATTCTGAAAGTGTAGTGTGACAGTGTATGCGGGGCGATCAATAAGTAATGACACATTTTTTGAAAGCATGTTGATTTCATTCAGTATTTCAACACACCATCTTATTCTATACTCCATTGCCTATAAAAACTCTGTATTTCAATATAATGTGTTCAATGCGACAGCCTTACACCACTTTACTGGGAGGCTCCACATCCCAGAATGGTATGACTCTTCTGATCGACGTAGCAGCCAGTGTGTTGTTGCGTCAATAAGATTCCCAGCATCAACACTTTGCTTCCCGTGGAGTGCACCCGTCATTGGGCCAAACAGACGGACGTCGGAATATGGGAGACTAGTGCTGCCCTCCCTGCGGGTCCAGGGGTAAGAGGCGACTAAAAGGAGTCTCTCACGTTTTGGCCTTTATGTGATTGTCCCCTGTAGGGCTTGACCTCCATTTTTCAAAATTTTCCCGAAGAGCGATTTAATTGGGAACAGGCGCTTTACAAGGTACATCGTGTCCATCGCGCATTGAGATCTTCAGCCCACTTTCTCGTCGTCACATTGCAGTCCCCTCCCCCCACCCCCTCTTCTCCATCTCTTGGGTAGGACATCTTCCTGGGTGCGTTTCCCACCATGCACTATGCAGTGTCGCTTTCCGTTCCCACGATGACCACAGACTTGTACTTCATGTCCAGCATGGTAGCCAATCCACTGCGTTGGGGCCACCATTGTACCCTGTTGGTTGTAGCCCCTGACAACACAGAAATCGCTCTACTGATTCCTGCACCGTTAACTCCCCATGTGTGTGAACGAGTAGATGCCCATCACCCTGGGTCATCAGGACTCTCAGCAATGGCCATCCTGCCAGGTGGCTTTTGCTTAGCTGGGTGGTAACAGTGGGGAGGGCGCCTGATTGGAGTGGGTGGCATCTGGGAGGATCACTTGCCATGAAGCATAGTAAGTCATCTCTTGCTGGTGGTCTGCAGCCAGCAGTCTCTAAGCAGGCAAAGTCATAATTTTAATGATAAGAAATATGACCCCAAGTCCCCTCCCTGGTCACACCATGGGAGGAACGCCAGGCTATGAATGCAGTAAAGCTTATTCACCTCTGTACCTCTTACGTACGAGGGTTGATGGAGAATCTTTCTATGTTCACGAAGCCTCAGTTTTTTGTGGAGCATTTGGAGGAAAAGTTTGGTGAGGTGGAGGGCTTGTCCAAAATGCGCTCTTAGTCAGTTTTGATAAAAACAGCATCATCTGCCCTGTCGTGGGCATTATTCCCTTGTGGCAAGTTGGGAATATTGCTGTTACCATCACTGCCCATAAGAGCTTAAATATGGTTTGGGTTTTATATTCCACAGGGACCTTGTTTTGCTGTCTGATGACGAACTGTGCGCCAGTTCGTCTGGGGCGTCCATCGGGGTCCAGGGGATAACCAGGTTGCCACTGGTGCCTTCATCTTGCCCTTTGAGGGTGATACATTGCCCGAGAAGGTCAAGGTGATGGTCTACCACTGTGAGATCAAGATCCCTCCCCTGAGGAAGCGCTGTAAGTGCTAGAAGTTTGGCCATATGTCTTCCCACTGCACTTCCATCATCACATGTCAAGATAGTGGACGTTCATGACATCCCAATGCTGTGCCCAGACTCCCATTTGGTTAACTCTGGAAAGCATCATTCACCTTGCTTACCAGACTGCAGGATTTTATAGAACCAGAGGAATATCATGGAAGAAAAGACCCTGGACCGACTGACCTACAATCAGGCTTAGAGGAAATTTGCCTACATGATGTGGCTATGAACTCGTACGCTGTTGCTATGAGAACAGTTGTCGCCTCTCAGAACCAGGTGACAACTGCCTCTTGATGGTGGGGCACTTCTCTCACTGTTGCTCCAGCACCACCTACGTAGGTAGCAACCCCTCCCTCCCCCCCCCCCCCCCCCCCCCAAGCCCAGAAGGATTTGTCCCCACAGCTGAGTCAGAGAAGCATAAGGCATCGGCTCTTCTCGCTATGGAGGGGTTTCTGATAATGGGAAAGATGACACCACTGGCAGCTGAAGCACCCAAAAAGCAGGTGGTTGTAGGGCTTCACGCTCATCCTCACTCGCAGATACTGATTCAGTGAAGTCCTCCCAGCCAGGGAAAACCAAGGAACAGCGAGAAAATCGAAAAAGACACCTGAGAACAAGGAACTTGCGGTGGCAGCCACACCACCGCTATCTAAAAGTTCTGCGTCTGAGGATGGGTTGCAGATTCTGCCATCCACTGAGGACCTATATCTCGCCAGACCCTCGGACACAACGGATATTGACTGCACAGGCAAAAAGGCGGTAAGAGCAGGTGTCCCTGAGGCGTAAACTGCCTCATTGAATGTTCCATGTCTTCCCACTCTGACAATGTTGTCATCCTTCAGTGGAACTGCGACGGTTTTTTCCAACGCCTGACTGAGCTACAGCAGCTCTTAAGCTTTACACTTGCTTTCTTCGTTGCTCTCCAGTAAACGTGGTTTCCGGCAATGCTGACCCCTGCCCTCTACGCCTATAAGGGATGCTACAGGAACTGTAGCGATTACAATAGTGTTAAGAGTTTCTGTATGTCTCCTAAACTCAGTCTGTAGGGAACCTGTGCCCCTTCAAACCCCTATTGAAGTTGTTGCTGTCAGAATATGGAAGACGCAGGAAATAACTGTGCAATGTATATCCTCCTCCATATGGTGCAGTACCTCTGAATTTATTAGCTGCAGTGATTGATCAACTCCCTAAACCTTCCTTACTTCAGAGAGAATTTAACGGCGATAACCCCTTGTGGGGTGACACAAAGCTTACTGGCCGAGGCAAGGATGTCGAAACTTTACTGTCTACTAATTACTGGGGCTGCCACACATTTCAGTGTGGCTCATGGTAGTTACTCGGCCACTGATTTATCAATCTGCAACCCATGACTTCTCCCATCGACTGGATAGCACATGACGACCTGTGTGGTTGTGACATTTCCCCATCTTCCTCTCACTGCCACAGTGTCAGGCCCAGCGACGCCTCCCCCGATGGGCTTTAAATGTGGATGACTGGAAAACTTTTACCTCTGCTGTCACAGATAAATCTCCCCCACACGGTAATGTCGATGTCGTAGTTGAGCAGGTGACTACAACAATTGTTTCTGCGGCAGAAAACGCGAGCCCTCTCTCTTTAGTGTGCCCTCGGTGTAACGCAGTCACTTGGTGGTCGCAGGAAGTCACTGAAGCAATTACAGAGCGTCGCAAACTTTATAGTGTCAAAAGTGGCATCGTTCCCTGGAGCACCTCACAGCCTTTAAACAGCTCTGTGCCCGCGTTCGCCAACTTATCAAACGACGGATGCAGGAGTGTTGGTCGAGATACGTCTCGACCATTTGCTGCTATATGTCACCTTTCCAAGTCTGGGCAAAGATCAAACCTCTTTTTGGGTACTAGAACCCAACAGGTGTACCCGATGTTACCAGAAATGGCATGTTATCTACCGCCGAAATTGCCGAGCACGTTTCTGAGCACTTTGCTCGAGCCTCTGCATCGGAGAACTACCCTCCAGCCTTTCGCGCACTCAAACGGCGGCTGGAAGAGAAGGTCCTCTCGTTCACTAAACGTTACAGTAAATCCTATAACGCCCTATTTACAGAGGGGGAGCTCCTCAGTGCCCTTGCATATTGCCACGATACAGTTCCTGGTCCTGATCGGATCCACAGCCAGATGATTAAACATCTCTCATCCGACTACAAGTATCTCCTCGTCGTCTTCAACCGGATCTGGTGCGATGGAGTCTTTCCATTGCAATGGCGGGACAACACCATCATTACTGTGCTGAAACCCTGTAAAAACCCGCTTGATGTGGACAGCTATCACCCCATCAGCCTCAGCAACGTTCTTTGTAAGCTGCTGGAATGTATGGGGTGTCGGCAGTTGAGTTGGGTCCTGGAGTCATTTGGCCTACAGGCTCCATGTCAGGGTGGCTTCCACCAGGGGAGCACTACATCTGATAATATAGTGTCCATCTAGTCTGCCATAAGAACAGCCTTTTCCAGACACCATCACCTTATTGCCATCTTTCTTGATATACGCAAAGTGTATGACACCTCTGGCGAAATCATATTCTTGCCACACTATATCCTTGCAACATAATATGGGTGGGGTCTCCCAGGCCACTCCCGATTTTTATCCAGAATTTCCTGTCGCTCCGTATTTTGTGTCCAAGTTGGTGTCTCCCACAGTTCCCTCCGATATCCAGGAGGATGGGTTCACACAGGGCTCTGTATTGAATGTATCACTATATTTAGTGGCCATTAACGGTCCATCAGCAGCTGTAGGGCATCTGTTCCACCCTCTGTATTCAGACGACTTCTGCATTTTGTACTGCTGCACCAGCCGTGGTGTTGCTGAGTGCTGCCTACAGGGAGCCATCCACAAGGCGCAGACATGGTCTCCCACCCAAGGCTTCGTTTTCGGCCGCAAAGTCGTGTGTCATGCACTTCTGTCGGCATCGTACCGTTCATCCGGAACCAGAACTTTACCATCTGTTTTGTTTTAGTCTCTTCATCCCGTTTCTTGTATTTGTGGTTTTGTTCCCTTCTGTCCATTTACATGTTTGTTGCCCATCATCGTTCTTGTGACTTTTCCTTTCATTCTGTTTTGAGTTGTCAGTCTCATTTGTTTTATTCTCACACCTGTAACATTGTTTTATTCGGAACAGGGGACTGATGACCTCATAGTTTGGTCCCTTTCTCCCTCTTTTAACCCAACCTTCTAATCATGGTTGCAAGGGGGATGAGGAAGAAGAGTCCAATGAAGTTTTGCAGGCTTCTTTCGGGTAGAAAGAATTGAGCCTGTGCAGAAGACCGCCACCGTGATGTTAACGGCTAATGGTGTGAACTTTTTCTTCTGAGGAGAGGTGGTGTGGCGCGACTCCATGGATTCCAGCATTGTTTCCTCTTCGAAATTATGAATCCATCTTCCATTGCCTGTGACAATAATAGACAAAAAATTGTCGCGATCAGCCTCGTGACGCGCAAAATATTCCACAAAGATTTTCCTTTGCTCCTTACGGTTTCCTGATAGGAGAGTAAACCAGCAGGCACACACCTTTGAGTACCCCAGCTGGTGGATGAGTGTGTCCGCACTACCAGCAGATGCGTCCACTTGTGCTGCAAGGTGTTTGACGGGACTACCATTTCGAATGAGTGTGTCTGCACGTTGTAACATTGCAGAAGTGACAACTGTGTCATGTTTGCGTGACTTGTTGCGATGACGACAGACAACCTTGTCCAACGACTCAACGTCCCTTTGTTCCCTACCAGGTCTCCTTAGGCTTTCTGCGAGCACCTAGGGATATGTGATGATCTTGTTTTCCGAGGAAAGAAACTCAATGACAGCTCTCTACTTTGACGCCATTTTGAAGGCTGCTTATGGCGCAGCCACCTATTGTAACTATAGGGGCTGAAGCAGAAATATTCCATGAGGTCTCCCAACAAATTCAGCAAGAAAATGTTGCATTACTTACTGAACGCCAGTCGTATCTGAAGCTGACTACGCCAGAGCTACAGCAGAGTGCAGACGGCGCGTTGCTGCGGTGCTTGCAGGGGGAGGTGGAGTCTGCGACGGGGGCGAGCGCACTGGACGCGGTGCGGCTGTGGCTGCTGGAGCGCGGCCTGGAGCGCCGCGTGCACCACCACCTGTCGCTGGTGTTCCGCGAGATGCACCTGCTGCGCGAGGCGCACCACCAGTTCGACGCGCGGGCCGTCGCCCCCAGCGTCGGCAGCCCCGCGCTGCACCTGCTCCACGACCCTTCGGGCTTCTCCAGCCACATCTCTGGGCCCGGCGCACACGCGCTGCCCGCCACCGGCAGCCGCCCCGCACTGGGGGCCAGGTAAGGCACCACACACAGCCAGGTCAGCTCTGGTGTTCCCGTACTACTTCACGGCTCCATGCCGGGAAACGGTTAATCCTTAGCGTGCGCTTCACTACTTCGTAATATTCCATTTCAATCGCTATGCAGCAAAGTTAAACGTCAGAGTGCGTTTCAGGTGAAAGTACTGGCACCTTTTGGGCTGCTTAAGTAATGTTGTATAAGGTCGGGTGTTAATCACACATATTTCTTAGTCAAAATTGGTTCCATTGCGTACTGGGCACACAGAATAGCAACTGGTTATGATTTTATTGAAATAAGACAGTCTGTTGCAAAATGGTTTTTTGATTAACAGGAACTGACACGTTTAACCATTTTGGGCATCACATTGGAGTAAAAAATTTGTGGAAAACACACATTTTACACCCACATGCGGACATCTGTGGACAAATGTTGGTTTCCACATTGGCGTAAAAATCAATCTGATGATGCCCCAAGAGGGAGTAACGCATCATTTCCTGTTAATAAAAACAGATTTTGCAGCTGAGACCCTAATTTCAAGAAAATAGACATTTATTAGCATTTTTCGTCATTAAGATGTTAACGGGTCTTTGCGAGACAGTCTGAACAGACCTCTTAGTGTTTATAGATAATGCTTTAGAGCTCAGTAAAGTCATCAGGTCATTTCGAATAAAAAATAATTCGAAAAAATATCTGCATCCTGCGAAAACTGCGAAATCACCCCGAACAATAAGGAGCCTTGTCGATGCCACTACTCTTGGCTGTTAGTTTCAGTTCCATGTAAGTGTCACTCTCCTAGATGTCTTCAAAGTGTTTGTTTTTCCCAGCATTTTTCCTTAAAGAATACTGATATTACTGGCTGATAACTTCGGTAATTTTTTTTCATTTCCTTTAATAATCGTCTCTTCGTTACCTTCATGAAAGACTTCGTTTTTCTTTGCGTTGTCATTTTTCGGCCGTATCTACATTTCAGCAGCTTCAAGCCGATTCCTCTCCAATTTTGCCAGAGTCCAACTTACGCTTCCATAGAGAATTGTACGTCATACAAACGATTTTGCAGAAGTTTTTCTAACATGATGGTTTCTGGTTAAAATGTTCTTAGACACAAATGCCTGCCTTGCCAATGCTAACCTTCTCTCGACTTACATTGCCCATCTATTATCCTCTATGATTACACTGATCAAGTAACGAAATCGTTTCACCTGCTCAGTTCTGACAACCACGTTGTGTCGACAGGGCATTAGCGTTCAGAATATGATCAGTATGTATATAGGATGTCCCAAAAAACGCGGACCTCATCTGGGAAGAGAAATTCCTTGCATCAAAATAAGAATGTCTAGCAAACATTGGTCCTACAATGCATGCCTTAAGAGCTATGATCACTTGTTAATCTTTGCTAGACTGAAACAACTGAACTACTGAAGTAGTGCCCATAGCTCTTAAGGTATCCATTTTAGAGCCCATGTTTACTAGACTTTGCTTGTTTTAGTGTGAGAATCATTTCCCTACGACTTCGCTGGATACATATAAAGTGAGAGCGTGTGATTCAGTGATATCCTCCACATGGTTGCTGAAAGAAGCCATCAGATTTCGGTTGCACGATAAGTGACAAAAATTTGAAAGTTATCCATTCAATTAACTACGTAAGATTACGGTCACGTATAATTTAAACTGGAACAATAACACAATAAAATATTGTGGCGAAGGAAACCAAAGACTGAGTTTTACTGTCAGATCACCTACAAGCTCCAAAAGGTCTACTTAAGCGACTGCCTACACTATCCTTATTCCTCTACTCGAGTATGGTTGCGGAATCTGGAATCCGCATCGCATTGGACTGACGGAAGATACAGGAAAACTTCAAAGAGCAGCTTCTTTAGTATTATCGCGAACGAGGACAGTGCTAAAGATACCATACGCGAATTGTGGCGGTATTATTAAAACAAGGGCGCATACATGAAGAACTGGGGCACAACGCCCGTATTTGTCCCATCTCCCCCGATAGTATTCGCGAAAAAAATTTTGTTTCAATAATTTTATGTTTTTCATATTTAACTTTGACGAAAAGTACATATCTTTAGAAATACGAGATTTAGAATTAAAGGAATATAATATTGGTTATTCGAATATTATTCCATTTCCGGAAATGTATTCTAGAATGCGAATTCGGTCATCACTAACTTCCAAACATTTTAGGAACACGAAATTCTTCAGAAAGTAAAGGAAATATGGTTTCAGTGTCGGTATGTGAAGTCGAATATACATAACTTTTTTTTCTCGTGCAGGTAATGCGTGCTTTGTAGGTATACTAATTTCATATTTCTTTAAATAACATATTTTAACACTTTGCTGTCAGCACGTCTCGTACAGATTTATTCGTTTGGCGCCGACAGCGCTAATTCGGATTACTTGGCTTGTCCCCGGCCGTTCTTGACATCGAGAGTTTAGAAACTGTTAAGTTTTACTAATCTCATAGTTTGTTCTCATAAGTTCGCAAACCTGTTCCCCTACTTTAATGAAATTTCGAAGATTTACATACGTAAATAAATAATTCATATTTATTTGCCTTGTTTTTGGTACTTGGTATTTCTCTTCCATATGATATGCAGCAAAATAGTGGCAAAGATCTTACGCAACTCTAAAAGACTTGCACATTGTTTGTTCTTTTTTGTTTTTTGGAACACACATGGCTGTTTAGTTTCGTAAATACGTAGCCCTGTTAGTTGATGTTTTATGTGACCAGAATGTCTATCAACCGGATCATGTAGTGGCACCTCCAAGTTTGGCTCCGCGCATTCATCGTAAATATTCGTATAGTCTTTTTCGTCTGCCATGATTTAAGGGCAAAAGCACTTATGAAAACAAAAAACTTTTCGACGTGTGTAACTTACTGTTACCTAAACAAAACAACAGAACGTAAAAGATACTAAGTGCTGTCGTTGGCCACTGAGCGATACTACGCATACGACGATACTGTGGTGTCGCCGGACGCCAGAATGTTAATAAAACTAACCGAATTACTATCAGTGGCGTGATAACTAAATACTGCGTAATAAAGCTTGATGTGTAACAGCTTTAATAATTTTGGGCAGTATGTGGAACATATTGATTACACATTACGTATTTGAGAGAGCAAGTGCTATTTAGATCTTTTTACAAAATGCATTAGACTGTGCTGTCTGTGACAATATTTGCTCCACCGGTTTCGATCTTAAACCATCTTCAGTGGCAGAAAACTTATCGCAGATTTATACCTGCCATGAATGCATTGACATCAGTTACTTCTGAAATCTGTAACTACCTAGATAAATGGAAAAATCGCAGCAAGATTACGATATGATGGCTCACGCACAAAGCTGTGTGTTTCCTGCACTTTAAGATGGTTTAAGACTAAATTGGTACCAAAAAAAAATCGTCATACAGCACAGTGTAATACATTTGTAAAATTCGTACGTGCTGTTGACCAGCGCCTAAAAAAGATAAAATATTTAGAACATTAGTTCACCTTTTATTGTTAATTAGCTCCTTTATTTCTTAAACGTGCTAAGGCACCATTTTTGCTATATTTTACACATGCGTGTTTTACTTGGCTATAGCACGAAAGAAATGATTCTATTAGGTACAGTATACACTGAATGAAATTCCTTAAGTTGCCACATGCATCATGTATATTATCCACAACTTCTGTAAATATGTCTCGACTACGACGCTAAAGGAAATTTACCTGCCTACTCTATAGATAAATTTCAACCTAAACATTAGAAAGCAGTTAAGGTGGATTTGAGACTTTTACAGATTAATTCTGTGTGCCAAACTAGGACTGTGGCCCGGAATCCTGGCATTCACCAACAGAGCAGCTTATTGAGTTATCCAGGGGAGCATTCGACCTGCACTCACCAGCTTGAGCTAGTGCTTACCGTCATTTCTGATTTTTTTTTTTTTTTTTCAGACTAGAGGCTCCAGCAACTTACATACAATTTGAATGAGGTTTGTAAAGTGGTTGATACAGGTAATGGTAGATGCAATGCTGTGGAACTGGGTAGTGAGTATAATCTTCCCGGTGCTCCATGCAGGCCGCTCTGCTGCCCAGCGTGTTGCCTACCAAACAGGCCAGTCAGTCTGCGTCGCTGACAACGTTTTGAGTGCGTTTGCGAAGACCTGGTTTTATCATGGTTTAGCGTCACTTCGTTTAAAGATGCAGGAGAGGTTGCCAGCAGATTCACAGGATGTAACTACTTGCATCCATCAGTATAGTCAGTTCACTTTTTAGCTCCAGATACTGAATCTATACGTACACTTTTAAGATTGTAAGAGTGTGAGACTCGTGGCTTTTAGTCGCTTTTCTTACGTAGTTGAAAATAGCTCTGAGCTCCTCCGTACAACTACCTGCCACGACGAGAATAAATTATAGCCCTGTCAAAAGTCCACGCATAGGAGAAAGAAAATATAATCAAATTAACTATTATACAGAAGGTTGCCACTGGAATTTACCACATACGAAAACGAAAAAATTGGGTTGTCCTTCGTGTGGGTACGAACAGCGGAGCGCCAGTACTGTTACATTCTAATGGTCGTACCGTGAGGCAAAATGAAACGTAACTTATTAACTCACAAGATGAGTTTTCGTTACTCAAAGAGTGGACATTACCGGAAATTAGCGGGTACGTTTAGCATAAGAAAATCACCGTTACACACTGCTCCTATACCGAGGGGCTCTTGCAGTGATTATCACACTGGAGTCGCATTCGGGAGGACAACAGGTCCAACCCGGGTCCGGCCATTCTGATTCAGGTCTTCCGTGATTTCCCTAAACCGCTTCAGGCAAATGCCTGGACGGTTCCTTTGAAAGGGCACGGCAGACTTCCTTACCTAATTCGATGGGACAGATGACCTCTGTTTGGTCCCTTCGCCCAAATCAACCAACCAACCTCTAGTCTGATACATCAGTACCTGCTGCCAGAGACATCCTCCAAATAAGTCATATGCTAACGGTTATATGGCAAGTTCAGAAAATCTGAAAAATTTCTAAAAGTGTTGTAGGGTAGGCTGTGCTGGAAAAATGTTAGATACGCTGTATAGTTTACTATTTAATTAGCATTGAACTTAGCCAACCAGATCACTGTGCATTAAAATTAAGCACTTGCATGCCCTAAAATGCGGTAATGTGTAGGCATGACTGGGTCTGTAAATTACTTGTTCAAATGCTGGTTACAAGTAGCTGGTACCTTCTGAACGTGACTGGTCCTTCCGTCTGTTTCTCGGGAGATACAACCTGAGGTGTGGACAATAACCCAAGGTTGGAGTGGTCTCAGAGAGAGCCCCTACGAGGAGGGAGCGCGCCATCGGAGATACTTTCGCAATGGTTTTCAATGCTTCTAAAACTTCTGCCCACATGATAAAGCTAGATGAGTCTCAGCCATGGACAATTCTTCTATCAGTTCCAAACTTCCTAGTTGTTTCTCGGTCTGACGAAGGTCAAGACTTCTCCACTGTTAACCCTTCCATTATTCAGAAAGGTGTCGACGCAATTTCAGGTCCTGTAATGTCTTGTTCCCTATTACGAAATGGCACTTCGTTGTTAGAAACAGTCGGTGTCCTCCAGGCACAAAAACTGCAGTGAACTACACTGCTACAGACCTTACCTGTCTGGGTGGAAGCGCACTGTACTTCAAATTAATCATGCGGGGTGGTTTACACACGCTCACACAACGGATTATTCAACGAGGACATTCAAAATTACCTGTCTGATGAGGGCGTAACGGCAGTAAATAGTCATGCTAAGGGTTGACAAGGACATGGTATCTACCCATACTCTCTTCTTGACATTTGACAGAGTTCAACATTATAGTGGGATTTGAGGTATTTCAGTTCGCCCTTAAATCCCCAACCTTACGCGTCAGTGGCTGAATCATACCAGCCAGTCGTGTTCCAATCTGGCCAAATGCGTTACATGTGGCAGGGACCCCTTCGTTGCATCAACTACATGGGGGCCACGCTTCGTAAATACAGCACTCTCCTTGCGTCAGCACTCTCCTAAGGAGGAAGCCATGCAGACTTGCTATCTCAACTTCAGCGCCACGGTCGTCAGATCCGCCAGCCCAAAGGTCACCCGTTCAACCTCCCCACTATTATTACCTGCTCACTCTAAGGCTCACCCTTCATAGGCTCCTGGTAAATCACAGGCCCCAAAATCGGACACCTGGGCTTCCAAAAAAAAAGGCCACTCGCTAAGATGTTTTACGTACCCTGACCACGCAACCATCGATTCCTCCCTCATCTCAACGTCCTGCTTGCAAGAACGCTCATAAGAAAGTTTCTCTCCACGGTGTGTCTCATCTTCAGCGTCACCCAGCGGTAGCCGCCATAGGCCGTCTTCTGTGTCGCCGAGACACAACACTGCGGCAGGTCAACCAGCCGATCACCCGAACAACCTATGAATCATGATCTTCTGCCTTTGGCTGAATGCCGTTCCATGCCATTGGCTGCCGGCTTTCAGCGGGTGGTCGTTGAGCAGATGGCAACCGTGTTCAGTTTTCCCTTTCCTGTCCCTCCCATGTCAGTTACCCATTGGAAAATCTGCAGAATTCGTGCCAATCGGGATGCATTATCGATCCTCTTACCATCTTACTACCTGGTCGTCTTCCGTCTGCAGGAAACAAAGCTACATCCAGATGATCACTTTGTCTTCCCTCATTTCCAATCGGTCCAGTTTCATCTCCCATCTGTTGATTGCACTCCGGCAGATAGGGATTCTTCTGCGTGATACTGTCAATTATCACCCCCTCTTAAAATCTGGCCGCTGTGACCGAGCGGTTCTAGGCGCTTCAATCCGGAACCGCGCACCTGCTACAATCGCAGGTTCGAATACTGCCTCGGAGTGGATGTGTGTGATGTCCTTAGCTTAGTTATCTTTAAGTAGCTCTAAATCTAGGGGACTGACGACCTCAAATGTAAAGTCCCACAGTGTGTAGACCCATCAATCCACTTAAAACAGTTTCTTCTCTGCTGTTACTTTCTTTCCCTTCCTGGATACACCTCTCTTTTTACCATACACATCCCATCGTCCACACCAATGGCAACAGCCGATACCTTCATTTCCTTGGTCAGATAACGCCCCCGTATTTGCTGTTTGGGGACTTAAATGTCCACCACCCACTTTGGGGATATCAGTGTCCTTGACTACGAGGCTCCCTATTGATTAACCTCTTCCTCCAAACGGATCTTGTTTGCCTCAAAACTGGGAAGATACGTTTTTGTCTGCCTCCTCGTCAAACTACTCCCATTTGAACCTTTCGGTCGGTACTGTTCAGCTAGCTTGGCTCTTTGATTGGTTCGCTCTTGCTGATACACACTCGATTGACAATTTTCCATGTGTCCTTAGATTACAGCCACAACTGCCTTCTATTCGCCAAATACGCTTGAAGTTTTCCAAAGGCCATTGGAAACTTCTCTTCTCCAGCGACATTAGATGAGCGTCAATTTCCTAGTGTCAACGATCACTCTCTTGGTAGTGAAATTATTCCTATAGCCACGGAACGTTCAATACCTCGTACCTCCCCTTCGCCCCAGCACCCTCCAGTTCCTTGGTGGAATGAGGCATACCGTGACGCAATACGCGAGTGGAGACATGCTCTTCGCATTTTCCGCCACCATCCTACGTTGGCCAACTGTTTCGCTCCCCCTGTGGGTTAGAGTAGGTCAAAGATATTCCTGCCTGTCGTAAGAGGCGACTAAAATCAGTCTCACACGTTTCAGCCTTTGTGATGGCTCCCTGTCGGGTTTGACCTCCGTAGTCCTCAATTTTCCCGAAGACCGAGTCAATTGGGGAAGGGCGCCTTACCTGTTGCATAGTGTCCATCGTGCATTGAGAACTTTAGCCCACTTTCTCGTCGACGCATTGCAGAACCGCTCATTTTCCATCTTTTGAGCGAGAACACCTTCCTGGATGCGTATTCCACCATGCACTATGCAGCGTAGCTTTCTGCGCCGACGATGACCATGGAATTTTTTGCACTTCATATTCAGCTCGGTAGCCAGTCCGTTGATGTGGGGCCATCATGTACGCTGTTCGGTGTAGCCCTCTGTCAACACAGGAATCACTCTGCTGATTCCTATGCTGTCAACTCCCCATTTATTCCATGGAGTAGATGCCCATCGCCTGGGGCATTGGGACACCCAGCAATGGCCATCCTGCCAGGTGGCTCTAGCTCTTGCTTGGTGGCACTTGTTGGAGAGCTCATGGTCAGAGTGGGTGGCATTAGGCCAGATGACACGTCATGAAGCGTAGTATGTCATCTCTTGGTGGTGGTCTACCGCCAGCAGTCTCTAAGTGGGGAAAGTCTAACTTTAATGCTAAGAAATATGACCCCAAGTTGTTGCCGTCCCCAGCCGCACCATGGGAGGGACGCCAGGCTAAAGACAGCAGTGAAGCCTATTTGCCCCAGTACCTCGTATGTACGAGAGTTGGAGAAACTTTCATGTCTGTGAAGCCTTAGTTTTTTTTTTGTGGAGCATTTAGAGGACAAGTTTGGGGAGTTGGAGGGCTTGTCCAAAATGCGTTCAGGCTGTTCTGATTAAAAACAGCATCCTCCACCCGGTCATGGGCATCACTCCCTTGTGGCACATTGGGAGATATTTTTGTTACCATCACGGCCAATAAGAGCTTAAATATGGTCCAGGGTATTATATTCCACAGGGACCTTGTTTTGCTATCTGACGATGAAATGTGCCCCAATTCAGAGCGGCGAGGTGTTTTTCTCCTGGTGTATCCATCAGGGTCTGAGCAATAATCATGTTGCCACCAGTGCTTTCATCTTGGCATTCAAGGCTGTCAATTTGCCTGAAAAGGTCGAGGTGATGGTCTACAGCTGTTATGTCAGGACATACATCCCTCACCTAGTGTGGTGTTTTAAGTGCTGGAAGGTTAGCCATGTCTTCCTGCTGTACTTCCAGTATCTCATGTTGAGATAGTGGACGTCCATCTCAATACTCCATGAGCCCTGCCTCTCATATTTCAAATGTGGAAAGCATTCACCTTGCTCGCCAGACTGCAAGGTTTTATAGAAAGAGAGGAAAATCATGGAGTATAAGACCCCAGAAAGGCTGACCTACACTGAGGCTAAGAGGAAATTTGAGCACCTACATCATGTGGCCATGACCTCTTATGCTGCCGCTACGAGAACAGTTGTTGCCCCCCATCATTTCCTCGGATTCCTGCCTCCCTTCAGAACCAGAAGATTGCACCTGCCCCCTTGATGATGGTGATGGCGGGGGGGGGGGGAGGGGCACTTCCCTCCCTGTTGCTTCTGCATCCCCCAACCATCAGGGATATCAGTTCCCACTTCTGATCTGGATCTGGAGAAGCGTAAGTCTTCTTAGACTCCTCTTAGAAGGAAGGGGTCCCTTGGGTCACTCTCTTCCTAGGTTTCTGCTAGTGGGGAAGATGACACCCATCAGTGGCTGGTCATAGGTCTTCACACTCATCCTTATTCCCGGAGACTGAATCAGTGAAGTCCTCCCAGCCAGAAAACCAAAGGAGTAGCGAGAGAAATCCAAAAGAGGTCTCAAAGACTAAGGGAATAGAAGAGGCACCCACAAGCTCTGCATTTACCGATGTAGGGCCGTCCGTCTCGCCCTCTCTGTATGCAGACGACTTCTGCATTTCTTACTGCTCCACCAGTACTGGTCTTGCTGAGCGGCGCTTACATGGAACCATCCATAAGGCGCAGTCATGGACTCTAGCCCATGGATTACAGTTTTCGGCTGCAAAGTCGTGTGTTATGCACTTCCGACGGCGTCGTTCCGTTAATCCGGAACCAGAATCTTACCTTAATGACGTATAGATTCCTAGGACTGGTTTTAGACGAACGATTGACTTGGCATCTTCACCTTCATTAGCTTAAACGGAAGTGCTAACAGCACGTCAATGCCCTCTGCTGCCTGAGCAAAACCTACTGGGGTGCAGATCGATCTACGCTGCTGCAGCTCTACAGAACCCTTGTTCAATCTCGCCTTGAGTATGGGAGTATGGTTTATGGTTCGGCGACGACCTCACCGATGCGTTTATTCGACCATGTGGTCGCCTAGCGACAGGAGCTTTCAGGCAGAGTGAAGTGACCAGCGTCCTTTTGGAAGCCAGTCCCTCCATTGCAGGTTAGCGGTGCCAGTTAAGTTTCATACGTTAGTAGTTTTCCTGCGCATCCGAATCACCGTATCATTTTCCCACTCATGGCGGTTCATCTCCTGCATCGTCGGCCCATGTCAGGGCTTCCAACTGCAGTTCGTGTCCAATCACTTCTTTTCAAACTGGAGTCCTTGGATTTACCACCTATACTTCAGGTCCATTCACGTGCACCTCCATGGTGTACACCCAGCCCGCGGTTTCGGCTACACCTGAAGGACCTGGCCTGAAGGATTCAGTTCTCTTCTGCTCTCCACTCTCAATTCTTGACATGTAGCGAGGCCAGGAAGTGGTTTAAACAGAGGGTTCGATGGCTGATGCTCACGTCGGTTTAGCGTGTGTCCGTGGAGGATATACTGAACATCATTCCTTGCTTGATGGCTGCAGTGTTTACGTGCTGAGCTGGTGGCTATATCTCGTGCTCTTGAGCGCATCCGTTCATGCTCTGCCGGGTCGTTCCTTCTGTGTACTGACTCCTGGAGCAGTTTACAAGCTATCGACCTGTGATAACCTCGTCATCCTTTTGTAGCTACCGCCCAGGAATCCATCTATCCCCAGGAACGGTGCAGTCGTTCAGTGGTGTTTCTCTGGACCCCAGGTCACGTCGGAATAGCAGGCAGCGAACTTGCCGACAGGCTGGCCAAACAGGCCACTCAGAAACCACTTATGGAGGTTGGCTTCTCTGCAACTGATCTGCATTCAATATTGCACCGCAAGATTTTGCGGCTTTGGGAAATGGAATGACAGTCTCAGTACGCACAACAAACTGTGTGCCATTAAGGAGACTACGAATGTGTGGCAGTCCTCCATGTGGGGACTCGGTGGTTATCTGCTGGCTCCGCATTGGCCACGCTTGAGTGACACACGGCTACGCTCTGCGCCGTGATGACCCACCTCAGTGTCGGTGCGACGCCCGGCTGACAGTGGCCCATATCTTGGCAAGCTGTCCTTTGGCTGCCATGCGACGAACTCTTAAGTTACCGGACTCGTTGCCATTAATTTTATCTGACAACGTCTCATCGGCTGACTCAGTTTTACGTTTTATACGTGACGGTGGGTGTTACCTTTCCATATAAGTTTTAGCGCGTGCCCTTGTCCGTTTGAGTTCTCCCACTCTAATGCTTTCGTGGATGTTTTAATGTGTTATAGAGTGGCTGGCTTTTCCTTTTTATTCTCGTGGTCTGCCAGGCACGGTCATCTGCTTTTGTTTTTACCCCTTCTACGAGTTTCCTGCTTCTCTGTGGTTTTCTTTTCCAGTTTTGTCCATAGTAATTTTGGTTGTCCTCCTGTCGTTCTGCTGGTTCTTCCTTTCTCCTGTTATTGTGCTGTACGTCTCCTTTTTCTTCCTTCCATTGTGTAATTATTTTACCAGGAACAAAGGACCGATGAACTCGCAGATTAGTCCTCCCTCCCACCACCTCTTTTAAACCGGTATAAGCAGTCACGTGCGCGATGCCGTAGCATCATGTGCGATGGCAAGAACGCAATTCGAACTTCTTTGCCAGCTACTTGAACATCCCCATTCCCTCATCTGTAGTTAGGAGCCGTATTCGACGGTCATCTGGTACGTCTAGCTTCTCCCCAATCTCTGGGCTAATTATCGCCCATGATACCTTAGTGGACCCAGTCGCCATTTCTAACTCACTGGGTCAACACTTCGCTGAGATTTAGAGCTTCTCAAATTAGCGTTGGCTTTCTCCTGAAGAAACGAGCAGCGGAAGTGGGACCTCTTGCTTTCTCCTCTAAAACTTTCGAAAGCTAAAATACTGTTTCCTCTATGCAGGAACACCAACACGCACTCTCCTCTCGCTCTTCCGCCCCGTGTCCGGATACCATCCACTTCCAAATGTTGCTACATTTATCATATCTTAGTCTGCGTTACCTCCATCGCCTTCAGAATCGAATTTGGACCGACAGTACCTTTCCCAGAAGATGGCGAAGGCTATCGCAATTCCTGTTCCGAAACCTGGAAAGGACAAACATCTCCCCTCTAGCTATCGCCCCATATCCCTCAGGAGTAATGTATGTAAGGTTTTGGAGCGTATGTTGGCTTGCCGTTTAGGCTGGTGGCTGGAGTTTGGAAACCTTTTAACACCTGTGCAGAGCGGTTTCCGAAAGCATCGTTCCGCATTTAACCATATTGTTGCTCTCTCAACTTATATCATGAACAATTTTCTCAGGGAACGCCAAGCGGTATCAATATTTTCTGATATGGAGTGAGCATACGATACCTGTTGGAGTACAGGCATCCTCCGCACACAGTTTTCTTGGGGCTTTAGAAGTCAGCTACCCCTTTTCATTCGTGAATTTGACAGAATACATATTTACGGTGCGGGTGAAAATTCTCCCAAGAAAACGGGGTGCCTCAGGGCTCCGTTCTAAGTGTTCAGTTGTACTGTTTACCGTCGCCATAAATCCAATTATGGATTCTCATTCCAGATGTCTCAGGCTCCCTCTTTGTCGACGATTTTACAATCTACTACAGCTCTCAAAGGACCAGCCTTTTTGAACGATGTCTTAAAGGATGTCTCGATCGCCTCCTCTACTGGAGCATTGAAAGCAGTTTCCGATTTGCTCCCAGTAAGGCCGTTTGTGTAAATATTTGGCTTCGTATGGAGTTTCCTGGCCTTCTCTACATCTACGCCCCGTCGATCTTCAGTTCGAGGACGTCACCAAATTCTCGGGACTTACGTTTGACAGGAAACTTCCCACGTTTCATATCTTTCAGCCCGCTGTCTGCAGTCCCTCAACACTGTCCACTCCCCAGGAGGTACTACTAAGGACGCAGAGTGGTCCTCCTCCACCTGTATCGCGCCTTAGTGCGCTCGAAATTGGACTATGGAAGCTTAGTTTACTCCTCTGCACGGCCGTCTATTCTTCGGCGTGTCGAGTATGTCCACCGTGGATAGCGTTTAGGGTCTGGAGTTTTCTACACTAGCCCCATGGAGAGGCTTTACATTGAGACTGCTGAACCTCCGCTGTCCAATCGGCGAGCTGTCATGAGTCGTTACGCTAGTCATGTCTTCCATGCCTGCTCATCCGACCCATGCTCGTTTATCGACGCCTCCTTTGATTTAGGGTATGCAGGCTGCCCTTCCTCTCTACCACCACCTGGAGACGGCTTCCGTCGACTGCTGCCTTCTCTTTCCTTCCACTTAGCTAAAACATTCTTGATGAAGGGAGGTACGCGCCACCTAGGCTTCGTCCCCAGACTTGCCTTCAGTGGCCTTTGTCAGCTTCCTAAGGATGGTAACCCCCCCCCCCCCCCTTACGGTTTATGGTCGAGCATTTGCTTCTCTATGAGCACAAATGGAGGATGCCACATTTATTTACACTGACGGCTCAGAAACACATCATTTGGTTTTGAGAGTGCCTATATTTTTGGCGATACCTCGTATTAGATTTCGGCTTCCCGAGCACTGTTTGGTTATTACTGCTTAGCTTTACACTGTTTTCCAAGCTGTCCAATGCATCCGTCGCAATAAGCGGCTACAGTATGTTACATGCTCGGATTCATTCAGCCCTCTTCTCATCCTCAAAGTTGTTAATCCCATCCACTGTGTGGTCCACCGGATTCAGGACTGTCTCCATTTGCTCCACTTAGTGGGCGCCTCTGTGTCATTCCTCTGGATCCAAGGGCACGTTGGTATCCGCTGAAACGAGGCAGCCGATATAGCGGCCAAGGCTGCAGTCTCTCTTCCTCGCCCCGCTGTTTTAATGGTTCCCTTTGCCGATCCAGGGCGTTTTATGTCGTCGTGTTGCTCTTCTATAGCACACACATCGGTCTGCACGTCCCGATAATAAATTACGGGGCTTAAAAACATTCTGTGCGTGGACCTGTTCCTACCGGTCTCATCGTGGAGAGGAGGTAATCTTGACTAGGCTGAGTAATGCACTGTCTTTTTAGCTGTCGACATCTTTTAAGTGGCGATCCTCCCCCGCTTTGTCCCCACTGCTCTCAACCGTGGACGTTGAGGCACCTTTTACTTTAGTGTTTCTATTTTAATCCGATACGTGCCCGTTTACAACTGTCGCCTCATCCTACCTTCCCTTTCAGCAGGTGACACGCGCTCAGCCTATCGCGTCCTTGAGTTTGTCAGTGAGATGACATCGGTCATTTGAAGCTTTTTTTTCTTTGGGGGGGGGGGGGTGGAGGAGGAGGAGGGAGGGAAACAACTCCTTCCCTTCAATAGTAGTTTTGTAAGATTTCCTTCCATTTTTAGTTTCCCATTGCTGCTGATTTAACATAAGATTTTTTACCCTTCCCTAAGCCACTGATCGGGCGCTCATGGCCGCAGCTGTTTCGCGCCCTCAAACCATAAGTCACATTGACCCCTGTCAAAGTTCAATAATAAACTTTAGCGAACTGCTGCGAGAGGTACAGTATGCTGGTCAAAGATGTTATGCAAGGTACCGGCATGGATGTGGAGCCTCGCTGACTCATTCCCTGGTCAGCTGCGCTAGGTTTCTCGGTCGAGGATGCTCGACACGAACAGACTGTGAGTGTAGAAAGCGTGTTTACTGCCAGCAGGCGACGCGGAAGGAGCGGCGGCCCGTCGTCCTGCTCTACTGCGGCGGCAGAAGACCACCACCATCGCGTATCGGAGGCGGAAGAGCCGTCCGCCTTGGCAAGCAGCGGCGAGAGCGCGTGGGCGGCGGCCGAGGTGGCCGTTGCCATGGCGACCGCTGCGGGGGACGACGACCACGACGACGACGACGCGTGCCGCTTCTCGCCCGTCCAGTGGAGCCGCGACCGCTTTGACACGTAGGTCGCCTCCGCACACACTGACTCCTCACATACCTGGTCATACATCCAACGGTTCTGTAGCTGCTCGCATTGTCTTTCCATACTTGTGGCGCGGGTTAATTCTGAACAGAAATACGGAATACTCAAAAGTACCTCTGGGGTCTCAGAAGACTACGAAGCTTAAGCTGGCCAAAATGACACAAAAGTATATAGAGCATCCGTCTCTTACGTGCAGATACCGCGCCAGTCGGATTTCGATATTTTTTATGTTCTACATCTACATCCGTACTCCGCAAGCCACCTGACGGTGTGTGGCGGAGGGTACCCTGAGTACCTCTATCGGTTTTCCCTTCTATTCCAGTCTCATATTGTTCGTGGAAAGGAGGATTGTCGGTATGCTTCTGTGTGGGCTCTAATCTCTGATTTTATCCTCATGGTCTCTTCGCGAGATATACGTAGGAGGGAGCAATATACTGCTTGACTCTTCGGTGAAGGTATGTTCTCGAAGCTTTAACAAAAGCCCGTACCGAGCTACTGAGCGTCTCTCCTGCAGAGTCTTCCACTGGAGTTTATCTATCATCTCCGTAACGCTTTCGCAATTACTAAATGATCCTGTAACGAAGCGCGCTGCTCTCCGTTGGATCTTCTCTATCTCTTCTATCAACCCTACCTGGTGCGGATCCCACATTGCTGAGCAGTATTCAAGCATTGGGCGAACAAGCGTACTGTAACCTACTTCCTTTGTTTTCGGATTGCATTTCCTTAGGATTCTTCCAATGAATCTGTCTGGCATCTGCTTTACCGACGATCAACTTTATATGATCATTCCATTTTAAATCACTCCTAATGCGTACTCCCAGATAATTTATGGAATTAACTGCTTCCAGTTGCTGACCTGCTATTTTGTAGATAAATAAGGCACCTTTCCTTCTGTGAATTCGCAGCACATTACACATGTCTACATGGAGATTCAATTGCCATTCCGTGCACCATGCGTCAATTCGCTGCAGATCCTCCTGCATTTCAGTACAATTTTCCATTGTTGCAACCTCTCGATACACCACAGCATCATCTGCAAAAAGCCTCAGTAAACTTTCGATGTCATCCACCAGGTCATTTATGTATGTTCATGTTTATAGCATGTGAATTTCAGCGCTGGAATATCAATCACACAAATCGGTTCCACACAACTCTGGAAAGTTTTCGAGGGAATCTACATCGTTTCCGAGAACCTTTAATACCGTAAAAGAAGGCAGATTTTTCGACGGGCAGTGTGGCTCCATGGTAGAATGCTTGCTTGCAATGTGGCCGGTCTGGGCTCGATTCCAGGCCATATAAATAAATTTTTAAAAACTAAAAGTTCTACGCTCATTTCTGTGAGGAGCAAAATACCTGCATATTAAAATATGCAATTTGTCACGGTTTTTAAATATATTTTTTAACTGTCTTTTACACAATGTCAGTACCATAACCAAAATCTTTGTTTACAATGAAAACTGGATTTTTGTGCGCAAGATGGAGTTACAAATGAGACGCCAGCGCATTTTTCACTAAAATGACAGATTTCTTGAGTAGCATATCTTCTATAAATTCTTCCTTCAAACGACGTAGGCATTCGAACTCAACGGAAAACGAACGAGCGGAATCATTAGATCCAGCAACTAGTCTCGAGCGCTATCGATAAGTTCATCTACATGATGCGGGGAAAATTTAAAAATAGCAAAGATGACATAAATTAGTTTTTATCGTAAGCAAACGGTTCAGGCAATTCAAGCTGTTACCTTTTGGTCTTCAAAAAATTGTTACAAAGCACGTTCCATTATGAGTTAGTACCTCATGCCGTGTTGTCATTATGGTCGATAAAATTGACTACGTTATTTTTAGGTTTGTCGACAGTAAAACTTTTCAGTTAAAAAGCACCTTGTGCACAGGGACAAGTTCGTATACGTAGCATTTACAGGTTTGTTACTTCTTAAAACGTAAGATACACAGTGAAATGCACATTTATACATCCGTTTGCGTGACGCGTTAATCGTAGAACCACCTTAGACGAAGTATGTGGTGCAACTGCTATACTTCGTGCAAAGTGGACACAAGATGCATGTAACATACCTCGCAAACATAAACAGATGAATAAATGGTCATTTGAGTGTATATCGTGCTTTTTAAGATTTAACAAGCGTCTCAGGTATGTGAACAAGCCCATTTGAACAAGGTGCTTTTTAACTGTACATGGTTTTAGTGTAAAAAAAATCTGAAAACAATGTACTGAATTTTATCCACCATAATAACATAGCATGAGGTACTAACTTATAAAAATTGTTACGAAACGTGTTAAATTATAAGACCAGACTATGATAGCTACTACTGTCGAAACCAGTTGCCAACCATACTTATTTACGCCATCTTCGCTACTGAATGTTACTTTCCTAAGTAGAGCATAGATCGCTCCCAAGTTCTCGACAGGGGAATATTGCCATCTTCATTTACGCTTCACGGAAACTGTTGTAGAACATGAACATTCGTTTAAAAATTAGCGTGAGTTAGGAAACACGGATTCTACTACAGAAGCAAGCTGCCTGGCGAAAACTCAACAGTACTTTACGATATTAAGAATAGTCAGAAAACTTAAAAATTGATTTCTCGAGAATATTTGAGAGTTGAATCGAAGAGCTTTGTAAGATTTGTTTGGGTTCTGAATTTCATGCACAAAAATACTAAAAAATTGTAGAAGCAAGACTGCCATGCAACCTCCTTGTTTTTATCACACAATACAGATTCTAGCCATGGACACAGTTTGATACACAGCAAACGTAAATACGTCTTTGAAAAACCGATACCAATTGCTGGAAAGGCATGACAGGAAACCACTTTGAAAATCTACTCATTGGCTTGCCTAGCTGCAAGCTCCAACTAATTCGATGTGACAAGGAGCTGCTGACTAGTCAGTCTTCAGACACGCCTGATACAAATTTCAGCAACTCCACGGTGCCTGTTAGGAATCGAAACTAGCGGTTACGCTCTGTGCACAGAAGTCATTTTTGTGCATCTTGTAGTTTTGCGGTGGTATCTTCTGAAACTTCAGAGGTTTTTATGAATAACAATGTACTTGAATTAGCCAAATATTAGCTTTTACTTAAGGAATATCACCCTAAAACCACTAAAACATGCTATTGCGATTGTTTCTGGTTCGTTTCTATCATAGTTAAACAGATCCATACAGTATTTTAAGAGCAGTATGGCAGGGCGGTTTATTGGCTTCAGATATAAAAAGGAGTTACTTTTCAAAAGGCAGCCTGTAGCGACAGAAACATCTAAGATTCTTTTGACCAAGGAAGTTCCAACCACTACTTCGTTAAATGGTACGCTTTGCTACAGCTTTCTTGCTGTCGGGCACTGCTTCATGCTGCCCACAAATTCTTGCAGAAAACAAATATTAACGCAACATTAACTTCCTACAAAATAAGCACAGGTTCTGTATTGAAAGGTAAACTGTCCCAAGATAATAAAATAACGATGCTAAGTGCTAAATAACATAGTATTACATTAGAGTACATATTTTTATCACTATTGCTTCTCGATACTTTCATGAAAGGGATTTTCTCTGTTCACATAATCACAGGACGATTTACGCCTCCCCCACCTACCTGCTACATGCCTTCTATTGATATTGTTGGTCAAAAGGCAGAAGTCGTAACCTGAGAACGGAGTCATCTTTTCTTACATGCATCAGACTGGTTCGGTAGACATACCGGCTGCTGCTGACGATACAAACCTTACACCCGACTTACCACACACCGACGAGTAGACTGAAGTGTTTAGACAGGGTGTCCTGCCGCGCATGCGCAGGCAATTGGTGGCGCGACAAAAGTAAGGTGAACAGCCTTGTTTTACAGTACCGAGATCGTGTAGACTTGGCATACCAGCAGAGATTAGCTATTAGGAAATGTAAGCTGTTTATAGACCTACAGCAGAAGCTTTGCGTGCCTGCAGGGTACGGACCAAGGGCAACTCAGATTCCATCAGCAACAACAGCGACGGCCTTCTGGACACAGCGCGCGCTCTCCAGGACGTCAACGCCGGCTCCAGAGAAGATGCCGCAGTGGACAAGCTCATTCAGGCCACGAGTTCCACCACAGCTGTTACCGAGGTACACAGCAAGCGCGTCCACTAACAGTGCGTGTAAACGAGTAGTTCCGTTAGAGGGCTATATTTCTTTCAAGGTCCGGTCGGTCGTGGAATGGAAGCAGTGAAAATCGCAACATTTAACCTACACCTTTCAGATAATTCTCTACATAGTCGTCGCTCCGACTTCATCTAAGCGTGGACCTAACGTTCAGACTCGTCACAGAAGGTAGCCTCAGAGGCTTTCTGCCAATTCTTTACGCTGGTCTGCAGCTCTTTGTCTGCGCTAAAATGCTGTCCTCACAGCAGCCCGTTCCTATGATCTGAGATGAAAATCAGAGGGAGCAGTGTCAGGGCTGTTTGGTGGGTACACACTTCCTACTGAAAGCGCTGAAGCTGCGTCTTTGTTACAGTTAGTGTGTAGGACGAGCATTGTTATGAACGAAAATATCTCATAACTTCCCTCTTCACTTCTTCTGGTCGCCCTTCAAGGACGATTTTCTCCAACTGTTCCACTCGCTGGACCAGATCATCGGTTAACATTAGCTTCCTTCGTTGAACTCCTGCATCATGAACGTCTAAACGTCCTGCTTAAAAGTTCCGGCGCCATTGCCACACTTCGCTGGCATGCACGAGTTAAGTTACATGGGCTGCATGAAATCAGGTGGATCCCCTCAGCATGAAGAACTCAAGTGACAGCACGCACTTTACGCTTGGGAGGAGACTGTGTTGTTCAAGCGATCTTCACGTGCTCACCGTGTGATCAGAACTGAGAACCGTGACATGACGCGAACGACGGGTATAGTAAAGACACCGCGCAACATACGTGTGCAAAGCTTCTTCGGATTTTCACTGGTTTTCATTTCGCAAGCGATCGGACCTCAAACTAGCTTTCGTATTTACTAAGCGACGCCTTTCTCCCGTTGTCACAAGATTTTGTTACCATTGTATGACTTAGGTTTCTTCCTTCTGCATGAGCCCCACAGCCTCAATAAATTTGAGAAAACAAATTTTTCTCTAGACCACGTATACATTTTTCACTCTACTGGTTTCAGGCATTGTCCATTCTTACACTTGCGTCCAGTAACATACGTGGCTACACAGTTGTCATTAGTCACATGCCATGCAAAATTGTGCAAGCACACTCGTCAGACGTCTTCACTTTGCAATACTTCCTACGAAACACACTGTTTACACTCACAGGAGGAACTCATACGCGTAACTTGGGTGGGAAATTTCGCATGCAAACTGCACATGAAACAGTGCGTCGAGTGAGTGTAAACAGTGCGTGTCGTGGAAAATATTGCAATAAGAGTACGTCTGACTACTTTCCTTTGCACAATTATGCATGGCATGTGACTTTTAAATCCGTGACGACCATGTAGCAAGGTATGTTACTTGACATAAACTTAAGAATGGACGATGCCCAAAACCAGTAGGGTGAAAATTTAAAAAAAAAGTCGGGTAAAGTTCTTCAAACCTTGGTTTCTGATTGAATTCCCATTTTCCAGTACAAAACTGTTCCGTCCTGGAAACTGGATGTAAAACCTGAAACCTCCCTCATACGAAAAAAAATTTTGTGAAATACGGCAACAAATGTTCCGGTTAGTTAACATAACGTACTCTTTCATAAAGAACACATATCTGAATCAATAAATGTTGAATCAATAAACTTGGTAATGTTTTCAGCGGTTCTTTAATTGCTATATAAATGGATGTTATTTATTTGTAGATTTTGCAACTGCATTTTTGTTTAAAAACGTTTCACCTAATTTAGGTATCTTAAGTGTTCCACAAAAGTACAAGAAGTAGATCAACAATAAATATTTTGTGATGGAGTTGAAATTTCAATTTCATAGCAACACTTTCAGGCCATGTATAAGTAAGACATCCATCAGGAGTAGAAAGACCACTACTGGTCGATGTGGCTGACGTTGCACAACTTTTAATAGCACTTTTACTGAAACAAGTGCTTCATGTGGCAATTAAGTTCATTTTATTCACACAACTATTCTCAGTTCAATTAAATAATTAAATGTGTTAAGTGTTTATGCCAGTGAAAGGGTATACCCGTATTGAAAGAAAAGTTTGGATGAAACGCTTCGTTGTCAGCTAGGACGCCACTTCTAACAAACTCGAAAATGATGAGTCGAAACTGGTTTTCTAAAGGGAAAAATATGTAACTGGAGCACTTCGTTTAAATTAAAGGCTGAACATCTTAATCTACCTTGGCTCTTCTGTCGACACTTACTCATTTCCTCCTATATCAGTAAAACTATGTTCAGCTTATGCCAATGAGTTAATTTACTCTCTAACGTTCACCCTTCCGTCCAGTGATGTTGGGGAGTCGGGTCATAGGTACAAACAAGTGATTTATTTAACGCAACCGACTTCAAATGTAAGGTGGTGGGTGCCCTGGCACTTGGATTCCCCCCACCCCCACCCAGAAAGCGTTTGTTCATCTTATTTAGATTAATCTATCATAATGCGTATGGTTTGCCTATCCTTTTCCTAGAACTATCCTCCCCACACACCTGCAGGATACGCGACAAGTTGTCAGCCGCAGAAGTTGCAGTATATCAAATAAATCAAACATCAGTAAAGTAATTCAGCATAAATTACTACCTACAACAGAACAAATGCAGTTACTTGAATGCGTGCTGTCTGTTCCTTCGAAAGCACAGGCACCACATACATTAAACGTAATCAATGCCGACGTGCGAAAATGTGTACTGGACCGAGATTTGAACCCGGGATCTCCGGCTTAATAGGCACGTGCGATAACGACTGCGTCATCCGTGACTGAGTTATCACAACTGCTTATCAATAGCCTGGCTAGGAAATGGATCCACTTTCTTCAGTGCGAGTGTACAAATGTCAAACCACCTATGGGAATCTCTAAGTAGCGAACGGGAGTCCAATGTACAGGAACTGCGGGAAGGTGCCGCTCGGTGGGAGTGTGGATCGGCCATGAGTAATACAGAGATAGCCCGTGCAGTTGCGACGTAGCTTGTCCCGGATGGCGCAGTGGTTATCGCCCCTGCCTAGTAAGCAGGAGATCCAGGGTTCGAATACCGGTCTGGTACACATTCGCTCCTCGCTCTGGTTCGCTTAGTGTCCCGCTGCCTCTGGTAGCAGTGATTCCCCCGACCCCGTTCAATTTAAATACAGTTAGAGTAGGTATTGAATGGAACTGGGGAGAAGAGGAGTTTGTGGCACAACTTGACAAGAAGGGACCTGGTGGTAGATGTTCTGAGGCATCAAGGGATCGCAAATTTAGCATTGGAGGGCAGTGTGTAGGGTAAAAATAAGAGGGAGACGAAGAGATGAATACACTAAGCAGATTCAGAAGGACGTAGGTTGCAGTAGGTACTGGGAGATGGAGCTTGCACGGGAAAGAGTAGCATGGAGAGCTGCATCAAACCAGTCTAGAGGGCTGAAGACAAAAACATCATCTTCATCATACATGTAAGATGGAACCAATAGATACTGAAATCACTGACAAAATTAATATGCTTCAAAATTAATATGCTTCAGAAATGATGTACATATTTTCGCTGTATTGGTATCGGCTCTTCATTGCTTAGCTATGCACGCGATCGGTTTATATACACGGAAATAATCACATCCACACTGCACGAAATATTAGAAGAAATGTCTACCGCAATAACCAATGTGAAATCGCAGTGCAGAAAGAATAGTATTTGTGATATCGGCAGTTTGTCATTACGTTCGTACAGTGCTGGGGTATGCCATATCATCGTAATGACAGAAATGCGGCAACGGAGAGTGCTGCTTCTCGAAGAAGACGGCTCCAACAGCACTGCTGGAGCCTCTCAGATCTCTGGACTACGGTCCGAAAACCTTGGACGGCTAACAGCGGTCCATATACTGCTAAACGAATACTGCCTTAGCACTTCATTGTACAACAAATGAAGTGCTCTCTATCACAGTTTGCCTAAGCTGACCGAAACTCCCAACCATGGAGAGTTCAGATAACGTTTAAGTATAGCACCAAGTACAGATTCCTAACAGTTGTCTACTACAAAAAAGCACGAGACAGCAAGTTCGTCCGTCGTCTGCACAGAGCGCGTCAAGTCTGAACGAACTCTAACACGGAAGTCAGCAGACTGACCACGTCTCCGCTGCGTTTCCGGCACCAAGTCCCATTTACCCCTTCCCCGTAAGCGTGTGTGTCGAAGCATATTTCTGTGTGGCGAATCATGTTTCTGAAAGTCGCTTTCTTCCACGCGTCGACCTAGCCCCGATTTTGGCGTCGAAGCTTCTGGAATATCTCCCTACTTGATCGATGAAACGTGAAGCTAGCAATTCGCGTCAAGTCGGTTACGCTCTCCGCAGGAACACGCCGTGCCTGCGTGCTCAACAGGGTAACGGCTATCGGCGCGGTGGCGGCGGTCTCAAACCTTGCGGAATCCACTGTATCGTCTACAGTCGCGAAGACCAGGCGCCGGACGCCACCGCGTTCGGGGCCGCGACTCTTAAGCCGCTGCCCCCATTCACAGCCAAACGCTATAAAGACGGCCGCTGTGGACTGCTGACTCCTTCCCACGGCTGTCTGAAGAGCTTTCCGGAGAGAAGACTGCTTGGTATGACCATACGCTCCCAATCTTTCTTACACTGAGCTAGTACAGTATTGCTTATCCAGTCGCCAAACATGCACAGATAGTAACAATTAAACTAAGTGTACTTGATATCAATGACTCAGATCACCCATAACTACACTACTGGCCATTAAAATTGCTACACCATGAAGATCACGTGCTGCAGACGCGACAGGAAGATGGTGTAATACGCAAATAAGCTTTTCAGAGCATTCACACAAGGTTGGCCCCGGTGGTGACACCTACAACGTGCTGACATGAGGAAAGTTTCCAACCGATAGCAACCAACACAAATAGCAATTGACCGTCGGTGACTCGTGAAACGTTGTGATGCCTCGTGTAAGGAGGAGAAATGTGTATCATCACGTTTCCGACTTGGATAAAGGTCGGATTGTATCCTAACGCTATTGCGGTTGATCATACCGCGACATTGCTGCTCGCGTTGATAGAGATACAATGACTGTTAGCAGAATAGGGAATCGGTGGGTTAAGGACGGTAATACGGAACGCCATGCTTGATCCGAATGGCCTCGTATCACTAGCAGTCGAGACGACAGGCATCTTATCCGCATGCCTGTAACAGATCGTGCAGCCACGTCTCGATCCCTGAGTCAACAGATGGGAACGTTTACAAGATAACAACCATCTGCACAGACAGTTAGACGTTTGCAGCAGCATGGACTGTCAGTTCGGAGACCATGGCTGCTGTTACCCTCGACGCTGCATCACAGACAGGAGCGCCTGCGATGGTGTACTCAACGACGAACCTGGGTGCACGAATGGCGAAACGTCATTTTTCGGATGAATCCAGGTTCTGTTGACATCATCCTGATGGTCGCATCCGTGTTTGGCGACATCGTGGTGAACGCACATTGGAAGCATGTAGTCGTCATCGCCATATTGGCTTAACACGCGGCGTGATGGTATGGGGTGCCACTGGTCACACGTCTGTCACCTCTTGTTCGCATTGACGACACTTCGAACAGTGGACGTAGCATTTCAGATGTGTTACGACCCGTGGCTCTACTCTTCATTCGATCCCTGGGAAACCCTACATTTCATCAGGATAATGCACGATCGCATGTTGCAGGTCCTGGACAGACCTTTCCGGATACAGAAAAAATTCCACTGCTGCCCTGGCCAACACATTCTCCAGATTTCTCACCAATTAAAGTCTGGTCAATGGTGACCGAGCAACTGGCTCGTCACAATACGCCAGTCACTACTCTTGATGAATTGTGGTATCGTGTTGAAGCTGCATGGGCAGCTGTACCTGTACACGCCATCCAAGCTCTGTTTGACTCTATGCCCAGTCGTCTCAAATCCGTTATTACGGCCAGAGGGGGTTGTTCTGGGTACTGATTTCTCAGTATCTATGCACCCAAATGGCGTGAAAATGTAATAACGTGTCAGTTCTAGTATATTTGTCCAGTGAATACACGAGACAATTGTTCAGAGCTGAAAATACTACCTTGTTGCTGCATACTGTGACCTTCAAGTCTTTTAATGTGTGTATTTTATGATTCTACTTGGCAAACGGAAATATTAGGGCGTTAGTGCTATAGTGTTTCATAAAGACAAGCAGAAGTTAACACTAACATTGTTAGACACGTATCTGACTTCAGAAAGTGCATAACACTTCCGGAGGAGGTGTTCTTACGGATCTTCAGAAGTAGTGCAAACAGTCCATCAATAACCTAACGACTAATTTTTACATAAAGATACAACATTGCAGTATATATATATATATATATATATATATATATATATATATATATATATATATATATATATATATATATATATATATATATATATAACAAGGACAAGACGTGGATTTTTCTTAAAATCTGACTCAGGTTCAACAGGGCTATCCTTGAAGCAATCCTGGAATTGAAAAAAATTCGTATTTCGTATTCATACCTGCTGGATCATCATAACAGTTGGACAAAGGTTTCGAACGGCTAAAGGACTTCAACACAGATTTCTCCAAAAATATAAGTGGAAAAATTAAATACTGTAACAAAGCAGAATATGCTTAAATTAGCAAAATAAGCTTAATAACAGAAACTGGTGGAAGCCGACCTCGGGGAAGATCAGTTTGGATTCAATAGAAATGTTGTAACACTCAAGGCAATATTGACTCTAAGAATTATCGTATAAGATAAACTAAAGGCTGCAGACTTAAAGCAAGCTTTTGACAATGTTGACTGGAATACTCTTTCACATTCCGAAGGTGTCCGGAGTGAAATACAGGGAGCGAAAGGCTATTTACAATTTCAACAGAAACCAGTTGGCAGAAGAGTCGATGGACATGAAAGGGAAGCAGTGGTTGGGAAGGGAGTGAGACAGGGTTGTAGCCTCTCCCTGAAGTTACTCAACCTGTATGTTGAGCAAACAGTAAAGGAAACAAAAAGAAAATCTTTCCTACTTCTCAAATAGCAAAACTCTTACTACTGTGTCTTTTTCTAACATATTTCCCGCAGTCACCTGATTTAATTAGATGACATTCCAGTATACTCGTTTCTCTTTTGTTTATTTTATATCCTTTCAAGACACTGTATATTCCATTTAACTGCTCTTCAAAGTCCTTTGCTGTCTGACAGAATGACAATGTCATCGGCGAACCTGTTTTTATTTCTTCTCCATGGATTTTAATACCTACTCCGAATTTTTCTTTTGTTTCCTTTACTGCTTGCTCAATATACAGATTGAATAACATCGGGGAGAGGCTACAACCCTGTCTCACTCCCTTCCCAACCACTGCTTCCCTTTCATGCCCCTCGACTCTTGTAACTGCCATCTAGTTTCTGTACAAATTGTAAATAGCATTTCGCCATCTGTATTTTACCCCTGCCACCTTTAGAATTTGAAAGAGAATATTCCAGTCAACATTGTCAAAAGCTTTCTCTAAGTCTACAAATGCTAGAAAAGTAGGTTTGCCTTTCCTTAATCTTTCTTCTAAGATAAGTCGTACGGTCAGTATTGCCTCACGTGTTCCAGTATTTCTACGGAATCCAAACTGATCCTCCCCGAGGTCCGCTTCTACCAGTTTTTCCATTCGTCTGTAAAGAATTCGTGTTAGTATTTTGCAGCTG
Organism: Schistocerca gregaria; assembly: GCF_023897955.1. Taxonomy (NCBI): domain Eukaryota; kingdom Metazoa; phylum Arthropoda; class Insecta; order Orthoptera; family Acrididae; genus Schistocerca; species Schistocerca gregaria. Next base: position 794,683,236 of record NC_064921.1, on the reverse strand, counting down.
TGACTTATTAAACTGATAGTTCGGTAATTTTCACATCTGTCAACAGCTGCTTTCTTCGAGGCTGGAATTATTATATTCTTCCTGAAGTCTATTTCGCTCACCGGATGGTAGAGTTTCGTCAGGAGTGGCTCTCCCAAGGCCGTCAGTAGTTCCAATGGAATGTTGTCTACGCCCGGGACCTTGTTTCGACTCAGGTCTTTCAGTGCTCTGTCAAACTCTACACGCAGCATCGTATCTCCCATTTCGTCTTCATCTACATACTCTTCCCTTTCTATAACATTGCCCATGTATAGTCCCTCTATATACTCCTTCCACCTTTCTGTTTTCCCTTCTTTGCTTAGAACTCGAGAAAAGAGAACCACTTGTATGACTCAAGAGCTCAGATGGAAACCCAAAGGTCTCTGTTTCCTGTAGGCAGTATCCATCTTACCCCTAGTGAGATAAGCCTCCACATTTTTACATTTGACCTCTTTGAAACATATATTAGTCAAAATTAACTATCTCAGTTGGTACCTGGGCCCTTTTATCTGTTTGTGGAGTTCCTCCTCCTCTGTGTGACCTCAGTCTTTCGGTGTTTTTGCCGGTCTGATTGCTTATGGGTTCCACAACTTTTTTTTTTTTCTCAGGCGGTTAATATTTCCAATAGTTTCTCACATTGTGCCATTAGCGTCTTTCTTTTATTGGAAGTATTTGACCTAGTAATCTCGAGTGCACTCCGTTCCTAGTGTTCCTCACTCAGTCCAGCTTAATTCTTTTGCGTATGTGCCACTTGTCTATTGACCCATCATATGTTTCCTCGTTGGTTTGTGGTCAGACGCTGTTCTCCATTAGTCCGAACCACTAGTACGCAGTACGGTCTTCTCAGGTTTCCTTTGTTTTCTTCCGTCTCTGAGAGCACCGTAATTTTTTAAATTGGTTTTGCCTATTAAGGAGCACATGAAATAGCTTGTGTATTCTTTCTTTCCTCCTTTCCAATAATTTTTCATTCTGCCTTGTTTTCCTCTGTTTCTTCTGTCTATATTGCATTTGCTTTTTTGTTTTCTCGTGGAAGCCCTTGAAACCTTTTACTTTTATTCTGAAACTCTCGTTCTCCTGTTTCTTCCTCCATTATTTCCGTTTTCATCAGGTCTGCTTTCACTTGTTATCCATGTCACTGATATTTTTGAGTTTCTGTGAAAGAAATAAAAAAATCATTTTGTTGCCCTGCTTTAATCTAGCTTTTCTAGGTGTCCGCAGAATAGAACTCATTTCTCTATCATAGTGTTTGATAGTCGTTCCATTTTTTGATAAACTTCTGCATTATCATTAATTTCCGTTTCCAATTATATTTTGGTCCCAAGATTTTCCTGATTATTTTCCTTTCCTTAGTTTCTGTTTCACTTAACTGTTCAGCTGTTTTCAACGAAAGGCATACTGATCTATAAACATTCTGGTTTTATGGAAGTATTGTAGTGGCGAAGTTTACCATTTATGGAAATAACTGCTAGTTACAGAGCTTTTGAAAAGCCTTGAGAGTTAGCATCTTCATCTAGAGCATTTAGTTGTATTATTTCACCTAGATGTTAAAATTTTGTAGCCGTTCTTATTCTATCAGCAGCTTCCTTAACATCTGTCTTGTACTTTTTAACACATAGGGTTCCGGCTATGGCCCCCCCCCCCCTTTAAATCAGCCTATTATTTTCAGCGACATGGTTTTCACAATAGAATGAAATTCTAGATGGGGTGGGCAGGGGGGAGGGAAAGTGGGGAGTTCAATATCAATTGTAATTCAGTATTACGTTCTAACTGTAAGAACTGGTCGTTCACATATTTTATATTAATTCCATTCAGTCACTTTTTGTAGGGACCTGGCTGTCTTTTTTATCAAACATTGTCACTTCTGGTCTTATTTTGCGGTTTCTTTCTATTCATTAGGTCACCTTACAATGGAGCTAACGTTACGATATCAGTTGTACTTTTTAAATAAAGTAATTTTAGCAGACCTTCTTTATGTAACCCACTTTAGAATCGCGGGACTGATGACATCGCCGTTTGGTCCCATGCTCTCTCAATCACTTAAATAAAGTAACCATAAAGCTGCAGAGGTGTCCTTTAATTGGCAACAAGTTTCTTAGCTGTAATGTCAGTAGAAATCCTTTGTTTGTCATTAAAGTTCTTATGCAAGCAGCAGCTCATTAGTTAAGTGACGTTCTTAAAATGTTTGCAAGCAGTTGGGTGTGAAGTACTAAACTGAACGGAATGAAAGTATTGCAAGAGTCAATTATATTCGTCCCGAATTTGGCTGTCTGCCCCGCCGTACTAACCTGTTCGCTGTCGACGCCACTTCAGGCTGTGGAGGCGGCGGAGGCGTGCGCGGCCATGGCGGTGTTCCGCGAGCTGCAGCGCCAGTTCGAGTCTCTGGCGGACACGTTGCGCCAGCACGCCTTGGTGGCGGACGGCGTGCTGCGGCAGGCCGGCCAGTGGAAGCTGTCCGGGGGCGGCGTGCCGGGGGCCGAGGGCGAAGAGGAGCAGCGGCCGCCCTCGCAGCAGCAGCTGCTGCTGCACGAGGTGGCGCTCATGCACTGCGAGACGCAGCGCACACAGGTGGGGCGCGATGACGCCGCGATCTACATGCACGTCCGTTCTAGGGTTGATAAAATATCGATACATCGATGGTTCTCCTAAAAACGTAGCGATGTACAGGGTGTATCAAACAGAATCAATCGATTGCCACGTCTGTATGAAAGTCTATACAATGAGTTCAGCTTTCTTGATAAACTCGTACCTTTTCATAGGTGTTCCAAACCACACCACCACCACCCCGGGATGGTCGTTATCGTTGTGAAGCTAAGGCGAATGCGTTCGACCTCTGTGTAAAGGCAAATCACTGCGCCGTCCACGAGTGTGGTACAAACGAGTTTCTCGGAATTGCTCAGGCCGTCGTCTAATGCTTTGTGCTGTAAGAGATCCACACCATACCTCTTATTAAAGTCACACTGAATAGTTACTATTGACCCTCACTGTCTAAAACGTACAACACAAAACGCTTTTTGTCCCTGGATCATTTTTATTAGAACTGGTGTGGCTTCATACTATCGCTTCCTAGCGGGAAACATGTAAAACTCGAGTTTGCTCTTTCCAGCAGTACATTGCTCGCACACACATCTCAAATAACATTATAGTTACGTTTATCTTAAATCGGATGATTGTTTTCGATACATTTGTATATGTAGGTGATGATATTCCACTATATATCGATATCAAAACGGCAATACTGACTGTCGATATTTTTAGTTCATATATTTTTTCACAATTTTCGGAACATATTTGAAGTTATTCTTTTGAAATTGTGGTAGGACATAATCTTACTCTCAGCGCGCAAGAGTCTCTTACCAGGTTTTGAGCTCGCATCACGTCCAATCTGTCTCGTTGCCTCTATGAAACAAGTATATGTGGCACAAGAAAAATTCAAATTTAACTAGAGGGGGAGGGGTGATGAAGGGGAGAAACTGGCGGTACGAATCGAATAACAAGCTTTCAATATGAAGAAACAGTACACCAGTTCCGCTGAAAAAAAATTTTTGACGGAACTGGTTTGCTGTTTCTTCACATCGACGTTCTTCAAAAACAAAGTGCTCAAACAAAGAACAAAAACCTAAATGACAAGACTGGTCGTTGTGGTGGCAGGAGAAGTGTGGTGAGGGAGGGGGGGGCGGGGGCGGGGCGAGGACGCTGAAGTAATAGGTGCTACTAGAGGCTAATACAGGAACTGCGACGTTTAGCTTCACCACGCAATTTTGACACCCTTAAGACATGTTATTGTGCCACTTGACTGCAATTAACACAGTCATCAAAGTCGTTACGGCCAAGCGTGAACGTGCTTCGGTTTCCTTTCAATTCTTGCTCGAAGGTGCGTAGGGATCATGTTTGCTTGCTTGCTGATTTACAGAATATTTAATAATAAATCAGAACTTAAATGTACAATTCTGAAATCCGCAATAAATTTCAAAGTGCAGCCGTTATTTTTACTGTGTGTAAAACACACACACACACACACACACACACACACACACACACACACACACCACCACCGCCACCCCCTGCGGGTCCGGGGGTTAGAATAGGCCCGAGGTATTCCTGCCTGTCGTAAGAGGCGACTAAAAGGAGTCCCTCCCCCTCAAGGGGGTAGTTAGCGCCTGCGTCCGGAGACGGACGGTTTCACGACCTATATTTGAGTTCATTTTGGTTTTTCGCTTCTTCTGGTTTCTTTCTTCCTTTGGTTGGTTCCTTTCTTTGTTCTTCTCCATCTCACTGTCTTACTTACTCTTCTCCTTGCCTCCTTCTCTGGTCTCCGCTTCGGCGTTTGAGACAGTATGTCCTTTCTTTACCTCTCTCCTTTCTTTTTCCTCTTCTTCCTTCCTCCCTGTGCGTGCCTGAAGGCCGACCCACGCGTTCGCACGCGTAGCCGGTGACGGGGTAACGCGTAATTCCCGCCCTGGGTAGACAAGTAAGGCACGCACGTACTCCCTGGTAAAGGCCAGGCCCAGGGAGGGGTGGCTGCCTGAGCTGACACCTTCCGACCATGCCAATTGGTCCTTCCGTCCGTTTCTCGGGAGGTGTGACCTGAGGTGTGAACAATCACCTAAGGCGGGAGTGCCCTCTGAGAGGGTCCCCACAAGGAAGGAGCGCGCCATCGGAGACGCTGACAATCATGGGGGATTCCTCCGCAATGGATTTCTCTTCTTCTCTCTCGACTTCTGCCCACAAACGGATACTTGACCAGCCACCAGTGACAAAGTACTACCGCCTGCCCCACACTTCCTCGTAGTTTCTCGATCTGAGGACGGAAAGGATTTTTCCTCTGTCAACCCTTTCGTTATCCAGAAGGGCGTAATGCCATAGCCGGATCTGTCAAGTCTTGTACCAGGTTGCGTAATGGTACCTTGTTACTAGAAACTGAGAGCGCCTTTCAGGCACAAAAACTGCTTCGGGCCACACTCCTGTACACGTTCCCTGTCCGGGTGGAGGCTCACCGCACTTTGAGTACAGACCACTCCACGAGACGAATTCAATCACTCGATGGATTGACTGACGAGGAGATTCAGTCTTTCCTCGCTGAGCAGGGCGTGACGGCTGTCCATAGCGTCATGAAAAAGGTCAACAATGACCTTGTACCGACCCGGACACTTTTCTTGACCTTTGATAGTGTTCAGCTGCCGTCGCGCATCAAGGCGGGCTACGAGGTTATTTCTGTTCGCCCCTATGTCCCGAGACCTACGCGCTGCTACCAGTGTCAGCGTTTCAATCACACTCGCCATTCTTGTTCCAATGCGGCTACATGTGTGACTTGTGGCAGGGATGCCCATGAGGGTGACTGTCCACCTCCGTCTCCTCGTTGTGTGAACAGTCGCGGTGACCATGCAGCGTCCTCCCGCGACTGTCCCGTCTACAAGGAAGAACGCTGTATCCAAGAAATCCGGGTCAGAGTCTCCACCTCGGCTGCTCGCAAGCTATTCGCTAGTAGGAAGCCCACGTTGCTCCCAGCGGGGAAGTACAGTACTGTCCTCGCCTCTCCTCGGACTACCAGGGAGTGGCCACGCAGACATGCGATCTGACCTTCGACACTACGGTCGTCCGTTCGGCCAGTGCTAAGATCGCCCGGTCGACGTCTCCTCTTCCTCCTCTCGCCCCTCCGACACAAGCACTTTTATCAGCTTCTGCCAGGACGAAGACCCAGAAGTCAGAAGCACGGACCTTCAAGAAAGAACCGTCTCGTGCAGACCTTCTACGTACCTCGAACCCTCAGCCATCGACCAATCCTTCCACAAAACGGCCTTCAAAGAAGGCTCATAGGAAGCACAGTTCTCCTTCCCCGCCACGGCGCATTTCTCCTCCTGCGCCCCCCAGCGGTTGCCGCCCCAGGCCGTCATCCGTTTCGCCTGGCCGCACCGCTGGTAGCCGAACATCTGGCCGTTCACCAGTGGAGGAAGCTCCCCCTTCCGGCCATCTTCACAAGATGGCCGATGAACCTATAGAACAAATGGACGATGACTGTCCGCCTCCTGCTAGCGGCGGCAGTGCTCGCTCGAAGCCGGGCCCTCAGCTGCCTTCTAGATGACCCCTTCTGGCATCTTCTTCTTCTCACGTTGGCACTTATTCTCTGGAATATTCGCAGCATTCGTTCCAACCGAGAGGACCTGAAATTGCTGCTTCGCTCGCACCGTCCGCTCGTCGTAGCCCTCCAGGAAACGAAGCTACGCCCATGCGATCAAATTGCCTTCGCACACTACACCTCTGAGCGTTTTGACTTACCCCCTGTGGCAGGTATTCCGGCTCATGGAGGGGTTATGTTGCTGGTCCGGGATGATATCTACTATGATCCCATCACATTGCACACCGGCCTGCAGGCAGTTGCCGTCCACATCATTCTCCCCAATTTTACATTCTCCATCTGTATCGTTTACACTCCATCGTCGTCTGCCGTTACCAGGGCAGACATGCTGCAAATTATTGCTCAACTCCCTGCACCATTTTTGTTAACTGGAGACTGCAATGCTCACCATCCTCTTTGGGGCTCTCCAGCATCCTGTCCGAGGGGCTCCCTGTTAGCGGACGTTTTCAACCAGCTCAATCTTGTCTGCCTCAATACTGGCGCCCCTACTTTCCTTTCAGACACCTCTCACACCTATTCCCATTTAGACCTCTCTGTATGTACTACCCAACTTGCACGCCGGTTTGAGTGGTATGCGCTTTCTGATACATATTCGAGCGACCACTTCCCGTGTGTTATCCATCTCCTGCATCATACCCTCTCTCCGTGCTCAACTAGTTAGAACATCTCCAAAGCAGACGGGGGGCTCTTCACTTCCAGGGCGACCTTTCAGGATCAAACCTTCACAAGCTGCGATTATCAGGCCGCACACCTCACGGAAGTCATTCTCACTGCTGCTGAATATTCCATCCCTCACACTACTTCTTCTCCACGCCACGTACCGGTCCCCTGGTGGACCGTACCATGTAGAGACGCCTTACGTGCTCGTCGACGTGCTTTACGCACCTTTAATCGCCACCCTACAGTGGCGAATTGTATCAATTATAAAAGATTACGTGCGCACTGTCGTCGTATTTTTAAAGAAAGCAAGAAAGCCAGCTGGGCTGCTTTCACAAGCACCTTAAACAGTTATAATCCTTCTGTTGCCTGGGGTAGCCTGCGCCAGCTATCTGGCACTAAGGTCCACTCACCAGTTTCTGGCTTGACGGACGCGAATGACGTCCTTGTGGCCCCTGAGGATATCTCCAATGCCTTCGACCGCTTTTTCGCAGAGGTTTCGAGCTCCACTCATTAGCACCCTGCCTTCATCCCCCCGACAACAGGCAGAGGAGGCAAAGCCACCTAACTTCCGCTCCTCAAATTATGAAAGTTATAGTGCCTCATTCACCATGCGGGAACTCGAAAGTGCACTTGCCCGGTCACGGTCCTCCACTCTGGGGCCTGATTCTATTCATATTCAGATGCTGAAGAACCTTTCTCCTGCGGGTAAAGGTTTCCTTCTTCGTACTTACAATCGCATCTGGATTGGGGGACATGTTCCCGCATGCTGGCGCGAGTCTATTGTTGTACCGATTCCTAGGCCGGGGAAGGACAAGCACTTGCCTTCCAGTTATCGACCCATCTCGCTTACCAGCTGTGTCTGTAAGGTGATGGAGCGAATGGTTAACTCTCGGTTGGTTTGGCTGCTCGAATCTCGACGCCTACTTACCAATGTACAATGTGGATTTCGTAGGCGCCGCTCTGCTGTTGACCATCTGGTTACCCTGTCGACCTTCATTATGAATAACTTCTTGCGGAAGCGCCCGACCGCGGCTGTGTTCTTTGATTTGGAGAAGGCTTAAGACACCTGTTGGAGGGCGGGCATTCTCCGCACCATGCATACATGGGGCTTTCGCGGTCGCCTCCCTCTTTTTATTCGTTCCTTTTTAATGGATCGACAGTTCAGGGTACGTGTGGGTTCTGTCCTGTCAGACACCTTTCGCCAGGAAAATGGGGTGCCACAGGGCTCCGTTTTGAGCGTCGCTCTTCGCCATAGCGATCAATTCAATAATGGATTGCCTCCCAGATGATGTATCAGGCTCCCTTTTCGTGGACGATTTTACCATCTATTGCAGCGCGCAGCGTACATGTTTCCTGGAGCGCTGTCTTCAGCGTTCTCCTGACCGTCTTTACTCCTGGAGTGTCGCCAATGGCTTCCGTTTTTCTGCCGGGAAAACGGTCTGTATTAACTTCTGGCGCTACAAAGAGTTTCTCCTACCGTCCTTAAGACTCGGCCCCGTTGCTCTCCCATTCGTGGAGACAACAAAATTTTTAGGTCTTACATTTGACAGGAAACTTAGTTGGTATCCACATGTCATATTTGGCTGCCCGTTGTACCCGTTCTCTAAATGTCCTCCGTGTTCTCAGTGGCACGTCGTGGGGAGCGGATCGAACCGTCCTACTTCGCCTATATCGGTCGATCGTCCGCTCCAAGCTGGATTATGGGTGCTTTGTATACTCCTCTGCACGGCCGTCCATCTTACGCCGCCTCAACTCCATACAACATCGGGGTTTACGGCTTGCGATCGGAGCGTTTTATATTAGTCCCGTCGAGAGTCTTCATGTTGAAGCCGGTGAATTGCCACTCGCCTACCGGCGCGATATGCTGCTTTGTCGTTACGCCTGTGGGCTTCTGTCAATGCCAGACCAGCCATCGTATCGTTCCTTTTTTGACGACTCTCTCGACCGTCAATACGGGTTATGTGTCTCTGCCCTGCTACCCCCTGGAGCTCGCTTTCGTCGCCTCCTTCAACACCTTGATTTTTCACACCCTGCAACCTTTAGTGGGCGAGAACCACACGCCACCTTGGCTCCAGGTTCGCGTTCTCCTTGACTTCCGCTAGCTCCCAAAGGAGGTTACCCCGGTTCAGTATACCACTCCCGTTTTGTCGAACTTCGTTAGAAGTTCATTAATATGACCTTCATTTATACATATGGCTCTAAGACCAATGACGGGGTCGGGTGTTCTTTTATTGTCGGTGCACAAAGTTTCAAATACCGGCTACATGACCATTGTTCGGTCTTCACAGCTGAGCTCTTTGCCCTCTACCAGGCTGTTCTTTACATCTGCCGCCACCGACATTCTGCTTATGTCATCTGCTCCGATTCTCTGAGCGCCATCCAGAGCCTCAGTGATCCGTATCCGGTTCACCCTTTCGTGCACCGGATCAAACGCTCTCTTCAGCAGCTGTGGACGACGGGTCTCCAGTTAGCTTTGTGGGTTCCTGGCCATGTCGGTATCCCTGGGAACGAAGCTGCAGATGCCGCGGCCAAGGCTGCGGTCCTCCAGCCTCGGACGGCTTTTTGTTGTGTCCCTTCATCTGATTGTAGCACGATGATTTGTCGGCACATTTTATCGCTGTGGCATGCCGATTGGGCTGCACTTGGGGACAACAAGCTTAGGGGCCTTGAACCCTCTTCCCGTGGATTCGACATCCTCCTCACGTCCTTCTCGGCGGGAGGAGGTCGTTTTGGCCCGGCTACGAATTGGACACTGCCAGTTCAGCCATCGCCATCTGCTGACGGCAGCGCCGGCGCCGTTCTGTCCATGTGGGCAATTGCTGACGGTCCGCCACATTTTAACGTCCTGTCCTGATTTTACTACGCTGCGTCTTAACCTTGGCCTGCCGAGTACTCTGGATGCCATTTTAGCGGATGCCCCAGGAGCTGCTGCTCGCGTTCTTCGTTTTATCAGCTTGACACGCCTGTCTAAGGACGTTTGATTATGCTGTAGTTTTTTAATCCTATGTCTGTTAATACGTCTTTTATAGTGTTGCTGTTTTAACCTTGTGCCTCGCGGTACATTCCTAAATTAGTCAGGGCGTTAATGACCATTGTAGTTGTGCGCCCTAAAACCACAAAAAAAACCACCAACACCACCATCACCGTCGCGCTTAATGTCCCCATCCAACTGAAGGATCACCATCGACAGTGTCATGTGCGTGTTCGAGATGACACTCTGCGCCACTGTCCTTTGTGAAATTCTAAAATCTCTGCAAAGTATGGCGGTGAGCAACCGTGCGCCACCACCTTTCCTAGCTCGCCAAATACTAGTGGTGAACATCTCTTCCACCGTATGGCAAAAATACTTGTTCAAAACCGGTGGTAGGCAGAAAACATCTTCCGAGATTGTCCTAAATGCTTTCTCCGAAAATTATTTCGATCAGTTAGTCCACGAACCCAAGCGAATTGTAAATGGTTGCGAAAACACAATTGACCTCTTAGCCACAAACAATCCAGAGCTAAAAGAGAGCATCATGCCTGATACAGGGATTAGTGATCACAAGGTCGTTGTAGCTAGGCTCAATACCGTAGTAGCAACAGCAATTGAGAGCTTCATACCTCATAAATTGGTAAGAGATGGAACTGATCCCCCCATAGTACACAAAACAGGCCCGAACGCTGTTGCAGAGGCAGCGGAAAAGGCGTGCGAACTTCAGAAGAATGCGAAATCCCGTAGACTGGCTAAAATTTACAGACTCGCGAAATTGGGCACGGACTTCAATGTGAGATGCATTTCATAAGTTCCACAACGAAACATTCTCTAAATTTGGGAGAAAATCCGAAGAATTTCTGGTCGTATGTAAAGTACACAAGCGGCAAGACGCAGTAAATACCTGCGCTGCGCAGTGCCGATGGTACTGTTACCGACGACTGTGCCTCTAAAGCGGAGTTATAGAACGCAGTTTTCCGAAATTCCTTCACCAGGGAACACGAATGGAATATTCCAGAATTAGAAACACGAACAGCTGCTAGTTTCTTAGAAGTAGATACCTTAGGGGTTGCGAGGCAACTCAAATCGCTTGATATGGGCAACTCTTCAGGTCCAGATTGTATACCGATTAGGTTCCTTTCAGATTACGCTGACAAAATAGCTCCCTACTTAGCAATCATACAACAGCTCGCTCACCGATTGATCTGTACCTACAGATTGGAAAATTGAGCAGGTCGCACCAGTGTTTAAGAAGGGTAGTAGGAGTAATCCATCGAACTACAGACCTATATCATTGACGTCGGTTTGCAGTATGGTTTTGGAGCATATACTGTATTCAAACATTATGAATCACCTCGAAGGGAACGATCTATTCATACGTAATCAGCATGTTTTCAGAAAACATCGCTCTTGTGCAACGCAGCTAGCTCTTTATTCGCACGAAGTAATGGCCACCATCGACTGGGGATCTAAAGTTGATAATGTACTTCTAGATTTTCGAAAAGCTTTTGACACCGTTCCTCACAAGCGACTTCTAATCAAGCTGCGGGCCTATGGGGTATCGTCTCAGTTGTGCGACTGGATTCGTGATTTCCTGTCAGGAAGGTCGCAGTTTGTAGTAATAGACGGCAAATCATCGAGTAAAACTGAAGTGATATCAGGTGTTCCCCAGGGAAGCGTCCTGGGACCTCTACTGTTCCAGATCTATATAAATGACCTGGGTGACGATCTGAGCAGTTCTTAGGTTGTTAACAGATGATGCTGTAATTTACCGTCTAGTAAGGTCATCCGAAGACCAGTATCAGTTGCAAAGCGATTTAGAAAAGATTGCTGTATGGTGTGGCAGGTGGCAGTTGACGCTAAATAAAGAAAAGTGTGAGGTGATCAAACGGATTTCCTTTGGAACTCATGTGGAATTCGATTACTCGATAAATAGTTGAATTTACAGCCTTGAGAATTGTACTAAGTACCTTGGTGTTAAAATTACGAACAACTTCAGTTGGAAGGACCACATAGATAATATTGTCGGGAAGGCGAGCCAAAGGTTGCGTTTCATTGGCAGGACACTTAGAAGATGCAACAAGTCCACTAAAGAGACAGCTTACACTACACTCGTTCGTCCTCTGTTAGAATATTGCTGCGCGGTGTGGGATCCTTACCAGCTGGGATTGACGGAGGACATCGAAAGGGTACAAAAAGGGAAGCTTTTTTGTATTATCACGTAATAGGGGGAATGTGTGGCAGATATGATACGCGAGTTGGGATGGAAGTCCTTAAAGCAAAGACGTTTTTCGTCGCGGCGAGACCTATTTACTTTCTCTTCCGAATGCGAAAATATTTTTTTGAGCCCAGCCTACATAGGTAGGAATGATCATCAAAATAAAATAAGAGAAATCAGAGCTCGAACAGAAAGGTTTAGGTGTTCGTTTTTCCCGCGCGCTGTTCGGGAGTGGAATGGTAGAGAGATAGTATGATTGTGGTTCGATGAACCCTCTGCCAAGCACTTAAATGTGAATTGCAGATTAGTCATGTAGATGTAGATGGGTTCGAACACACTAGCTAAAGAGACGAACGCCGCGTGCGTTAGTGACCTGTGCTACTGAAAACACCTGGTGTTCTTCACAAATAATTGTCGTAATTTGCGCTAACACGTCAGGAAAGCTGCACGGTTTCTACATCTATATCTACATGGATACTCCGCAAATCAAACGTAAGTTCTTGACAGAGGATTCATTGGGCCACCTTCATAATTCTCTATTATTCCAATCTCTAACAGCGCGCGGAAAAAACGAACACCCACATCTTTCCGTGAGAGCTATGATTCCCTTTATTTTATTGTGATTATAGTTTTTACACATGTAAGTCGTTGTCAACAAAATAATTGCGCGTTTGGAGGAGAAAATTGGTGATACAAAATTTCGTGAGAACATTCCACCGAAACGAGAAACGCCTTCGTTTAAATGATGTCCACCCCAAATCCTGTATCACGTCAGTGACTTTCTCTCCCCCTATTTCTCGATAATACAAAACGAGCTGCTCTTCTCTGAACCTTCTCGATGTGCTCCGTTAATACTACCTGGTACGGATTTCAAACTGCGAAGGAGTATTCCAATAGAGGAAGGACAAGCGTTGTGCAGGCAGTCTTAGTAGATCTGTTAAGTTTTCTAAGTGTCCTGCCAATAAAAAGCGGTGTTTGGTTTGCCTTTCCCACATCATTTCGAGCGTGTTCTTTCCAATTAAAGTTGTTCGTAATTGTAATTCCTAGGTATTCGGTCAAATTTCGGCCTTTAGATTAGACTGATTGTTCGTATAACTGAAGTTCAGAGCGATTCCGCTTAGAACGCACGTGGATAACCTGACACTTTTCATTATTTAGTGTCAATTGCCAATTCTTCCACTATGCAAATACCTCTTGTAAATCGTTTTGCAAATTAATTTTCATCTTCTGATTTCACAAGGCGATAAACGACAGCATCATCTCCAAATAATATGACGACTGCACAGATTCTCTCAAATCGTGTATATAGATAATGAATAGCAAAGAGCCTATAACAGTACCTTATGGAACACCAGAAATCACTTCTGTTTTACTCGATTACATTCCGTCTATTACTACGAACTGTTGCCTCTCTGACAGGCAATCACAATCCAACCTCATTACTGAGATATTACATAAGCACTCAATTTCACTAGAATCCGCTTGTGTGACGTCAAAAGCCTGCCAGAAATACGGAATAAATTTTAAATCCCTTGTTAATAGCACTCAACAGTGCATGCGAATAAAGAGCTAGTTGAGTGTCCTGCCTCTCACCTACTTTAAATACGATCAGAATTTCTTTGAATTTTCTGCCAGGTTTCGAGACAGTTTAGTTGCAGAAACCATTGTAAGCAACTCGCACTGATGTCCGCGCTAAATTACGAACTTCTGTAAAATATCGCCAATCTTGGAGGTTTTGCGTTCGTTTGAATTTAGCATGCTTCTCTCCTTGTTTCTGCAACATTAATCTGACAGTGCTTAGCTATCGAGAGGTCCTGACAGAGGAATGATAGCTGGCCATTTAGCAATTTTGTTACCTACAAGAAATGATACAAGGGCATCATTAAGTAAATTCAGAGTTAGAGTAGTTCAAAGAACTGAGAACACACCGTTCAACCCTCTAATAATTTGGTTTCCAACCAGAACCTATAAACTATGTATTATCACGACGGTGTATTATGCAGAGTAAAATGGTGCAGATTTCTGTAAGAGTTTCTGTGTAGATAATTAAAATACTGTGTTTTGATCTTGTGCCATTCAGCAAGGAACATAAGCTTAATAAACTGGCATTGGTAAAGCGTAAATACTACTGACACTAAATTGTGATGGTAACCACAAGAGAACACAGGCGTCAAGTATGGAAAGGAAGATTAATGTGGGATAGTGGGTTGTACTTCTTAGTTATGACATAGATTAGAGAAATGGTACTAGGGTATTGTGGAAGCACACGCAAGACTAAGGAAAATCTCTTGGTCGTCTCGTAACGAAGCTATACCAATAAACTGCCATGTGGTTCAGTGTGCAGTGGAATGAGCTAAATTGGCAGTCCACAAAAAAGTAATGGGCAAAAAAGCCTGTACTACATGAAACTAACGATATCCTTAAAACATTTCGATAACTTTAAAAATACTTTTATCCATCTCCAGTCGTCAGCTGCACTTTGTGATGTTTCAGCAGATATGTGCAATTATCTGCAGTGTGTAACTGCAGTCGGCTCCAACAAAGCCGTGCTCCTCAAGTTTTGCTTCCGACCCCCAGTGACGACGTGGCTACGGCAAGTGCCGGTTTGTTTCCTGATACGAAAAATAATTTTAAAACGGAATTTTACACATCCATTTGATAATGGTCCCAAATCAGCCTACTTCGGTATTTTTTTATCAGTATGTATTCACAAGATAGTAAAACACTAAGAATTAACCGTACCTGAGCAGTGAGTGCAGGCCACAGCGCTACTCAGTCGCTGCTGGAATACGGGTAATTCTTAGTGTCTTACTATCTTGTGAATACATACTGACAAAAAGAATATCGAACTAGACTGGCTTGGGACTTCTCATTTTATGGCTTCCAATCGCAGGTGTCATTAAGACAGTAACAACTGTCAGTTACGTTTTACTGGTGCACATACTAATTTCTGCCACTTCTTAGTCACACGAAACATCAGCTAGTGTCTTCATATCTTCCAACCAAATACCTTGTTCTTTCGCGAGGCTGTGCTCAGGCTTCGCTTGACAAAGCGTTTGCGACCAGCACAGCGCTCTCGTGCTGTCTGCCCTGTCAGTGGTGACGTCATTACATACGTTGCTTTAATTACTCACCACAAACTCTACAACCCCAGTATCGTTATGTAAAAGAGCAGGGTGCACAACCAGCCAACCCTGTTCTGGGAAACAGGACTCTGTAAATCCTGGAAGTTTCGACGTAAATTTTCAAGCAAATACTTACCTTTCTCCCAAATATCTTAGTTAGGTCTCTGCCGAATCTGCTTTCCTGTTACATGATACTGTACGCTGAGCGTCTCTGGCTTCCCTAGATTTGCGAGTAAGTGTGGCAAATAAATTACCCCGATGAATGGCGGAAGAAACAAATCAGTGTTTCAAAACTTTTATTGCGTTCTACCAATTAGAGTGCAGATACTTACTTTGTCAGATTAAACCTTACTATGTCCACTTTCAATTAATTTCCGTGCAAAGGCAATTACTAGAAGACTTTGCCACACTTTTACATTCAGTAGTGTTTCATAGCTTTGTTTCCACAGAAAATAAATCTGTCGCTCTATTCATTTATATAGTTTGATATTTTTTATGGTCGTTTGGTTTATTTTGCAGCCAGTGCCATATATATGGTTATGAAAAAATTTAAGTACATGCAGAGTACACAGTAACTGATAAAAAATCATACCACATCATGGTAACAAGTAACAACTGAGATTATATTTGACTGAGAAGAGTAAGGTAACGACAGATCGTTTTAGACGGTCATACTTCGGGACTCGGTGGACGTGTAGCGGTGAGACAGGTGTGAGAGAGCACAGTAATGGTGCAACTACTGTGTGACGGCTGATCTGCTTGCCGCAGGTGTTGCTGTTGCGGAGCGAGAGGGCACTGCAGCGCATCGCCGACTCCCTGCCGCCCGCCCCCACGATGGTGCGGCTGCCACCGTCGCCCCCGCTCCGCCGCCGGCGCCTCGGTCTAGACTGGTTCTCCACCATCCTCAAGAGGCGCTTCTTGCGCCGCCAGTAGCCGCACGGGGTAGCAGCAGCCGCCTCCGCCTCCACCACCACCACAACTGTTCACCTCTGCAGGCGCTCCCTCACAGCACTGACAAATCTCACTTTGCGGGAGAAGACAAATCACCATTCCATCAAGTTGTGGCCCCGTTTAGTGACAGTCGGAACATCTTTAACGTTGACAAAAATACATCATCTTTCTGGGAAAATGGATTTGTATAACTGCAAGACTTGGAATCTTTTAGTGGCAACTTCGTCGCGACAGCATGATATCGTGCATTTTAGACTTGCTTTAGTGTGAAATGTTTTAACTGTATTTATAGTTTGAAGAAATTTAAATCTATCATGATAATAAATTTTAGTGACTGTACTGTAAAGTACTTGAGTATAATTTATACTTCCATACCTCCTTAAAAAATTTGACACTCAACCAATAAACTAAAGTGCCTTCGAAAGTCTGTCTTCTCATAGAATTTTAGAAGTAGCCAACCTAATACGACACGGTGCTAACTGACAGACAAATGTGAAGAGATCACAGTAGCAGACTTGCTTGACTCTTTGGACAGTACTCTTCAGATTAATCTTAAGAAAAAACTTGTCACCGTGTGTCGTCATACCTTGTACGAAATAATACTTGTACAAAATAATGTATTAGACGCCCAATGAAGGTCAAAATTGCAAGAATTTACATATCAAGCGCAAAATAAATGATTTCATATCCAATTTGTAAAATAGTTCTCTTAAAACTTGTAGGATAAAACGCCGACAAAAATTAACACTTGGCCCTGTTTACTAAATCAACCTTTGAATTCCGCACTCTACTGCGTACATACACATGTAGATGTCTTTCGTAACGTAATCATACTCTGAACTTAACACTGCGAATGGAAAAACATTAAGGCGTAAGACAGTGTCGCACTTTCTCGCTTATTGTTGGTTAGAAGTGGATACTACGTCATGTGATTTAGGTAACGTGTTTTGTAAACCTTAGCACTGACATTGCTCACATTACATGTTGTGTTATGTGAACACTCTTTTGATGACGCGCCAAGGTGTATAGAGATTAATACTGTGAAACAAAGTGCAGGACAGAATTCAGGAGTCAAGTATCATAAAATTAAGGTTCCATTACGTATCAGAGAGGCTATTGGAATCTGCAGACACAACGAAGTACAACACTTGGATTGTTTTATGAAATCGGCGTTTAAATATACAAAGCTTCGAAGTGAAACGACTGAAAGCGTTTGCTAGTGACAGTGGAATAAAGTCGCTTAACACTTAATGAAAACTCTGTTTCGGATGAAAGATAATTATTTATTTTGCACTTCGTTCGTCAAAAGAACGTGTACTACCGTTTTCAGTGGCAAAACTACTTTGATGCACACACGTACACTAATACACCGTTTGCAAACCTCTTCATATCTGTGTACTGTCCAAATTTACATCCTGCTGAACCTTCTCACTCAAAAATATTAAGATTCACCAGCTACACATTTGTTTTCAAACTGACGATTTAATCATGTCTCAGGATGATTGTCAGCCTACTATACCTTCTTGTGCTGCGTGCCATGAAGTTCTGTCTTCCTTGATTCAGGTCAGTACCTCTTCTTCACTAATCTCATGTACCGGCTTCATTCTTCTCTTGCACCTCTTTTTGAAAGCTGATACCTTGCCCGAGTCGTTTATCGTCCAAATTTCACTCCTGTACAAAACTGCACTCATTCAACAACAATGTCAGTGGTAAGAAGTTTGCCTTTCTGTGGAAAAAGATCGGTTACCAATTCCTGTTGTACTAATTGCACACCCGACATTTGATTTCACATAACGTAGAGGCTCTTAATGTAACTAAAGAGTTTCAGAACTCGAATGTTGTCAGATCTATCAAATTTATCTCGCATTTTTCCGCTATGTTACGTTACTTCTGTCTTGCATTGTCACCTATTATGACTGCGAAAATAAGCCTCTCGGGAAGAAGTGGGTAGTCTTAATCTCAAGATTTTCTTTCGTATTTGTTCAGCTTCTCTTCCTGTATCTTTGTACAATTACTTAATCCGCTGTGCGCAGCTGGAATGAGTGAGCGTGAATTTTCGTGACAGTAGCCGGTATCGGTTGCCTGCCCGTGCCGTTAAGCCAATAGTGGTAGCTTCAGCGGCAAGACAGAGGGGAGGGGCTCACAGTTACCGGGGGTCAGGTATGTGAAAGGTACTCAGTTATGTTGGCACAGGCGACCTCCTCTCCGATGAGGAGCGATTATTGAGAGTACGGCGGATAGAGGTACGTGAGTGCAATGTAATGCTTAACCATCTTTATCTCAGACATTTGAGTATTCGGGGGAAACCGTTAGTTACGGCTGGAGGTCCAAACGGTCAGTTAGGTGAATATGTTTATCGCTAGAGTAGGTCCACGGAATGTAATTGCGAGAACTGCGGGGTTAAAATTTGCATCCTCGGTGCTTAAGCGACGTTTGTGGAATTTTCCAAGTTTAAGTTGATCTTCTCTGGAAATAGACCACATGTCACTCGAAGTACGTTGGAACTAAAATCTCGATTAACCTTTGTACAGAGCGTAATTGATGGACTAAACGTCTACATGGAAACATCTTTTTCCCATTTTTTGCGTAATGTAATGAATGTTTCGTCGTTTGGGGCTTGTTCATCTAATGTGATTTCCTCCATTAGTTGTCTAAAGGAAGTGCTCCAACCTTCAGTTCTTACGTAACATAAGTCCAGCAAAAATTGGAGTTCGTAGGCACAAAACTACACATGTTCACGGATTTGAAACGGATGCCGATGTATGGATCTTAGGTACTGACACCCTTCGTCAGCCGTTACAGGACGAACTTGGCACAGCAGACGCGGTGTCACGGGTCCTGCACTGACAGGTAGCACCGTCTGTAGGGAAATTCCGGTTTCAAACTTCTTACACATGGTAAATCTTCTCGTGTGAGCTCAGATTTATTTTATTTACAATGACAATTTCTCTCTATGTAAGTCGGTCTCAACAAAATATAGCATTTGGAGAATGTTGGAGATTCAAATTTCGTGAAAAGACTAGTTGCCCCAACGCCAAACCCCTTTGTTTTAATGATTGCTACCACCGCTCCCATCCCCCCCCCCCCCCCCCCCCCCCCCTCCCATTCAACTCGCGAGTCATATCCGTGAAACTCTCCCCTGTTTTGCGACAGCACAGCACAGCACAGCACAGCACAGCACAGCACAGCAGAGCACAGCACAGCACGAGCTGCCCTTCACTGAGGTTTTTCAATGTGCTCTGTCACTCCTATCCGGTAAGAATCCCACACTCTAAA
Source organism: Schistocerca gregaria (assembly GCF_023897955.1). NCBI lineage: Eukaryota > Metazoa > Arthropoda > Insecta > Orthoptera > Acrididae > Schistocerca > Schistocerca gregaria. The sequence goes on along the minus strand of NC_064921.1, from coordinate 794,663,884 downwards.
GCAATACTACAGCCCAGTATAGACAAGAATTGTGTAGGCTCTCTCTTCAATAGACATGTTGCATCTTCCGAGGTTCTGCAAATGAAACGCAGTATCTGATTAACTTTCCACACATTATCTTTGTGATCTTCCCAATTTAAGTTGTTCCTAATTGTAATTCCTAGGTATTTAGTTGAATTGACAGCCTTTAGATGTAATCGAAATTTAAGAGATTCCTTTCAGTGCTCGTTTGAATGATATGGCATTTTTCATTCGGAATGTCTCGTATATGTACGTCAGGAACAGTAAAACATTCACTTCGAGAACGCCAAATACCACTTCCGTTTTACTCGCCAACTTTCCGTCACTTACGAGGAAATGTGGCCATTGTAACAGGAAATGTTTTACTGAACCATGGTTTTACTTCGAAGAGAAACTTTTACAAACATTCTTACATAAGTCTTCCCTGAATGTGGTGCTCTGATACATTAAAGATTATAAAGAACTACGTCACATTTTGACACCAGCAGTAAGTCTTTTTTTTTTTTCAGTAAATTTTCGCCTCTCCTGGATCTTACCGATCCCGGAGCACGCTTTTGCAGACACGTGTTGGGTACGGTTTGACACGTTTTACTGTTTTACGAAAGTTGACTTAGGCAAGATAATACTTCAAACACTCCATTACAATTTATTTCATTTCTTACCTCAGCGTTCAGTGACGCAGAAATGTGGATCAATACGGGTATCATAAACTTCCCCCTCTGAATCGGAATTACTGGTCTTCTTCTTCGGCACTGACAAAACCATAGATATTCTCTACCCCTAAAACTGTGTAGAGCGCGAGCAGTGGGACAACAAAGCTATAGGTAGTAGCCTAAAGCGCCATGGGTCTCAACACAGCGCAGAAGTATGAAAGTCTCTTCTGTGGAGTACAGACAGTCGACAATTCGAAAACCACGTCGCAGGAAAGTGCGCAGACACTTCGTTGGTGAGTCTGTACGGCTACGATCAGGAGGCACGACTTCGGCTGAGTTATCGCATACCACGAGCGGGACTCGTGCGCTTACTGCTACTGTCCGAGTCGTAGTCGGCATCCGTTCACAGTACGTTGACCTACCGCAATAATCCTACCGGGGAAAGAGAACCTACAGTTCAACGTGGAATGCGAACCGCGTGTCGTTTCTGCTGTATCTTCACATCATTAAGAGGTTCGATCCCACGACCTCGCAGTTTCCACGCTCACACTCGACCACTGGCACCAAGCGTAATGACATTTACAGCATGGAGGATTCAGTGTTAATGTACGTCTACATCCATACTCCGCAAGCCACCTGACTGTGTGTGGCGGAGGGTACCCTGAGTACCTCTATCGGTTCTCTCTTCTATTCGTCTCGTATTGTTCGTGGAAAGGAGGATTGTCGGTATGCTTCTGTGTGGGCTCTAATCTCTGATTTTATCCTCATGGTCTCTTCACGAGATATACGTAGGAGGGAGCAATATACTGCTTGACTCTTCGGTGAAGGTATGTTCTCGAAACTTTAACGGAAGCCCGTACCGAGCTACTGAGCATCTGCAGAGTCTTCCACTGGAGTTTATCTATCATCTCCATAACGCTTTCGCGATTACTAAATGATCCTGTAACGAAGCGCGCTGCTCTCCGTTGGACCTTCTCTATCTCTTCTATCAACCCTATCTGGTACGGATCCCACACTGCTGAGCAATACTCAAGCAATGGGCGAACCAGCGTTCTGTAACCTACTTCCTTTGTTTTCGGATTGCATTTCCTTAGGATTCTTTCAATGAATCTGTCTGGCATCTGCTTTACCGACGATCAACTTTATATGATCATTCCATTTTAAATCACTCCTAATGCGTACTCCCAGATAATTTATGGAATTAACTGCTTCCAGTTGCTGACCTGCTATTTTGTAGCCAAATGATAAGGGATCTATCTTTATATGTACTCGCTGCACATTACACTTGTCTACATTGAGATTCAATTGCCTTTCCCTGCACCATGCGTCAATTCGCTGCAGATCCTCCTGCATTTCAGTACAATTTTCCATTGTTACAACCTCTGGATACACCACAGCATCATCTGCAAAATGCCTCAGTGAACTTCCGATGTTATCCACCAGGTCATTTATGTATATTGTGAACAGCAACGGTCCTATGACACTACCCTGCAGCACACCTGAAATCACTCTTACTTCGGAAGACTCCTGTCCATTGAGAATGAAATGCTGCGTTCTGTTATCTAGGAACTCCTCAATCCAATCGCACAATTGGTCTGGTAGTCCATATGCTCTTACTTTGTTCATTAAACGACTGTGGGGAACTGTATCGAACGCCTTGCGGAAGTCAAGAAACACGGCATCTACCTGTGAACCCGTGTCTATGGCCCACTGAGTCTCGTGGACCAATAGCGCGAACTGGGTTTCACACGACCGTCTTTTTCGAAACCCATGCTGATTACTACAGATAGATTTCTAGTCTCCAGAAAAGTCATTACACTCGATCATAATACGTGTTCCAAAATTCTACAACTGATCGACGTTAGAGAAATAAGTCTATAGTACTGCACACCTGTTCGACGTCCGTTCTTGAAAACGGGGATGACCTGTGCCCTTTTCCAATCCTTTGGAACGTTACGCTCTTCTAGAGACCTACGGTACACCGCTGCAAGAAGGGGAGCAAGTTCCTTCGTGTACTCTGTGTAAAATCGAACTGGTATCCATCCCATCAGGTCCACCGGCCTTTCCTCTTTCGAGCAATTGTAATTGTTTCTCTATCCCTCTGTCGTCTATTTCGATATCAATCATTTAGTCATCTGTGCGACAATCTAGGGAAGGAACTACAGTGCAGTCTTCCTCTGTGAAACAGCTTTGGAAAAAGACATTTAGTATTTCGGCCTTTAGTCTGTCATCCTCTCTTTCAATACCATTTTGGTCACAGAGTGTCTGGACATTTTGTTTTGATCCACCTACCGCTTTGACATAAGACCAAAATTTCTTGGGATTTTATGCCAAGTTAGTACATAGAACTTTACTTTCGAATTCATTGAACACCTCTCGCATAGCCCTCCTCACACTACATTTCGCTTCGCGTAATTTTTGTTTGTCTGCAGGGCTTTGGCTATGTTTAAGTTTGCTGTGAAGTTCCCTTTGCTTCCGCAGCAGTTTTCTAAATCGGTTGTTGCACCACGGTGGCTCTTTTCCATCTCTTACGATCTTGCTTGGCAGATACTCATCTAACGCATATTGTACGATAGTTTTGAACTTTGTCCACTGATCCTCAACACTATCTGTACTTGAAACAAAACTTTTGCGTTGAGCCGCCAGGTACTCTGAAATTTGCTTTTGTCACTTTTGCTGAACAGAAAAATCTTCTGACCTTTTTTTAATATTTCTATTTACGGCTGAAATCATCGATGCCGTAACCGCTTTATGATCGCTGATTCCCTGTTCTGCGTTGACTGTTTCAAATAGTTCGGGTCTGTTTCTCACCAGAAGGTCAAATATTTTATCTCCACGAGTCGGTTCTCTGTTTAACTGCTCAAGGTAGTTTTCAGATAAAGCACTTAAAAAAATTTCACTGGATTCTTTGTCCCTGCCACCCTATATCCGGCAAATTAAAATCTCCACCCGGAGCTATAACATGGTGAGGAAATCTACTTGAAATACACTCCTGGGAATTGAAATAAGAACACCGTGAATTCATTGTCCCAGGAAGGGGAAACTTTATTGACACATTCCTGCGGTCAGATACATCACATGATCACACTGACAGAACCACAGGCACATAGACACAGGCAACAGAGCATGCACAATGTCGGCACTAGTACAGTGTATATCCACCTTTCGCAGCAATGCAGGCTGCTATTCTCCCATGGAGACGATCGTAGAGATGCTGGATGTAGTCCTGTGGAACGGCTTGCCATGCCATTTCCACCTGGCGCCTCAGTTGGACCAGCGTTCGTGCTGGACGTGCAGACCGCGTGAGACGACGCTTCATCCAGTCCCAAACATGCTCAATGGGGGACAGATCCGGAGATCTTGCTGGCCAGGGTAGTTGACCTACACCTTCTAGAGCACGTTGGGTGGCACGGGATACATGCGGACGTGCATTGTCCTGTTGGAACAGCAAGTTCCCTTGCCGGTCTAGGAATGGTAGAACGATGGGTTCGATGACGGTTTGGATGTACCGTGCACTATTCAGTGTCCCCTCGACGATCACCAGAGGTGTACGGCCAGTGTAGGAGATCGCTCCCCACACCATGATGCCGGGTTTTGGCCCTATGTGCCTCGGTCGTATGCAGTCCTGATTGTGGCGCTCACCTGCACGGCGCCAAACACGCATACGACCATCATTGGCACCAAGGCAGAAGCGACTCTCATCGCTGAAGACGACACGTCTCCATTCGTCCCTCCATTCACGCCTGTCGCGACACCACTGGAGGCGGGCTGCACGATGTTGGGGCGTGAGCGGAAGACGGCCTAACGGTGTGCGGGACCGTAGCCCAGCTTCATGGAGACGGTTGCGAATGGTCCTCGCCGATACCCCAGGAGCAACAGTGTCCCTAATTTGCTGGGAAGTGGCGGTGCGGTCCCCTACGGCACTGCGCTGGATCCTACGGTCTTGGCGTGCATCCGTGCGTCGCTGCGGTCCGGTCCCAGGTCGACGGGCACGTTCACCTTCCGCCGACCACTGGCGACAATATCGATGTACTGTGGAGACCTCACGCCCCACGTGTTGAGCAATTCGGCGGTACGTCCACCCGGCCTCCCGCATGCCCACTATACGCCCTCGCTCAAAGTCCGTCAACTGCACATACGGTTCACGTCCACGCTGTCGCTGCATGCTACCAGTGTTAAAGACTGCGATGGAGCTCCGTATGCCACGGCAGACTGGCTGACACTGACGGCGGCGTTGCACAAATGCTGCGCAGCTAGCGCCATTCGACGGCCAACACCGCGATTCCTGGTGTGTCCGCTGTGCCGTGCGTGTGATCATTGCTTGTACAGCCCTCTCGCAGTGTTCGGAGCAAGTATGGTGGGTCTGACACACCGGTGTCAATGTGTTCTTTTTTCCATTTCCAGGAGTGTATTTTCCAAATTATTCTTCAAGTGCTCAGCCACAACGGCTGCTGAGCCCGGGGGACTATAGAGACATCCAAGTACCATGTCTGAGCCTGCTTTAACCGTGACCTTCACCCAAATCATTTCCCATTTCGGATCTTCGTCAATTTCCTTCGATACTATTGCACTTCTTATCGCTATAAACACGCCTCCCCCTTCACTGTCCAGCCTGTCTCTGCGGTATACGTTGCAATCTGAGTTCAGTGTTTCATTACTGTTTACATCTGGTTTCAGCCACCTTTCTGTCCCTAGTACTATATGGGCGTTGTGACCGTTTATTAATGAGAGCAGTTCTGGGACCTTTCTACAGACGCTCCTGCAGTTTACCATTAGCACATTAATATTGTTATTCCCTGTTGCATTTTGCCTACTCCTACCTTGCCGCATCTCAGGAGGCGTCTTGTCGGGCCTAGGGAGGGAATTCTCTAACCTAAAAAACCCCCATGTGCACTACACACGTACTCCGCTACACTTGTAGCCACTTTCGGCGTGTAGTCCACACCTGACCTCTTCTGGGGGACCCTACATTTCTCCACCCGATAGCGGAGGTCGAGAAAATTGCACCCCAGATCTCCGCAGAATCATCTGAGCCTCTGGTTTAAGCCTTCCATTCGGCTCTAAACCAGAGGACCGCGATCGATTCTGGGAACGATACTACAAATAGTTAGCTCTGATTCCACCCCGCGAGCGAGGCTTTCCGCCTTCACCAATTCCGCCAACCGCCTGTACGAACTGAGGATGACCTCTGAACCCAGACGGCAGGACTCATTGGTGCCGACATGAGCAACAATTTGCAGTCGGGTGCACCCAGTGCTCTCTATCGCCGCCGGTAGGGCCTCCTCCACATCTCGGATGAGACCCCCCCGGCAATGACCAATTAGTAGCAGTATTGGGAAGTCAATTTCTGGGAAAGTTTTGCAACACACGGGTAGATTTAACGATTGATATCTGGCTGGTGTGTGTCGACCCAGTTAAGAAATGAAATTGTGTGTGTGTTGTGGTTGGCAGGAGAACCAATACCGTGTTACTAGAGGAGGCCGAAAGGCACGCGATTTAGCTCACGCAGGCTGGCTTGAGGTCTGTCACAGGACAAGGAAATTAGAATTTAGAAACGACTGACGTAGCTGGTGGAATACTTAACTTTAATCCATTAAGGATGAACATCAGGTCTTGACGGTACATGATTTACAATGTCAATAGTATCTGATAATGGTGCCTTGCTAGGTCGTAGCAAATGACGTAGCTGAAGGCTATGCTAAACTATCGTCTCGGCAAATGAGAACGTAAGTAGGCAGTTAACCATCGCTAGCAAAGTCGGCTGTACAACTGGGGCGAGTGCTAGGAAGTCTCTCTAGACCTGTCGTGTGGCGGCGCTCGGTCTGCAATCATTGATAGTGGCGACACGCGGGTCCGACGTATACTACCGGACCGCGGCCGATTTAAAGGCTACCACCTAGCAAGTGTTGTGTCTGTTTCAATTTCTTCACTCATGCATCAGTTCTATAATTGGAACTTAAATCACACCACAAGGGTTTGCAAAATACTTAAACGAGCAACCAGAGAGTTTTCTTAAACGTGCTACTCGCAATTTGCAGTCCATCTGCAGTTATTTCAACATGCATGGGCTGAAAAACAAATTCCCACTCACTAACAAGTTTGTTTGTGTGGCTACGATCTGCAGCAAGCACAGAAATATCCGTTCTGCAAATAAAAGTCCTTTCAACTGCTGATAGACAAATATCGAATATGAAAACAAAAGGCTGTTTTATTTACAAAACTAATATCCTACTCACTAGTTTGTAGGATGTATGGAAGTAACTAAGAATTAATAATTGTATATATTCAAAAGGCCTCTTCTTCTACACACACAATGTGTTCCTCCATAACATAATTATGCTGCTCTCATCAACACTTGGCACTGTTCAGAATCTAAATTTTAAAACTTGATCCATGCATATTATAAAAATCTATCTACCGATCAATTATATATCCATCCATTGTCCTGTAGATCTATCAATAATTCAGTTTACTGACAGAACTATCAGTCGATCTATCGAACTACTAATCTAACTATTTTTGACCAATCAATAGAAATATCTAACGATCGATATAGCGACCTGTTTAACTACGTGTCTACCTATTGATCGACTTAGCACTAAACCCACCGACAGGTATGTCGGTCAAAGGATCGATCTATCGACCAACATGCTTATCGATACGTCCGTCTGTCTATATTTCGTCATTCTTTCGGTCTATCGACCCACCAATAGATCAATCGGCAATCGGTCGTCCAAACTGTTGCTCCATCGAACGAAATGTCGATCTATCCGCATGGTCTACATATCTATCGATTCTTTTCACTGATTCATAGATTCATCTGCGTATCACCCAGTCTATCGATATATCGGTGATCTACATTTTGGTCAATCAGTCGATCACTCTATCGATCAGTCCATCGTCATGCAATCTACCCATCCACCTGTCACTGAACTTTCTGTCTATCGTTCAATACACTGACCATATAGTCAGTCGGTCGATCTATCGATCTATGGGCAAAGTAGTCTTTCGAACTACCGATCAACCAATAGATATACGGGTCTAACTATCTGCCGATCGTAATATCGACCGATACATCTATTCTTTGCTGAAGGAGAGTATCGACGTATAGATATATGTATCGACACACCTATAGATCTACCTGTATTTTTATCTATAGATATGTCTGCCGATCTATGGTTCTATCGATGGGTCTATCGATGAACCTTACACATCATCTCCTAAACTAGTGGACCGATTTCAGCTAATCTCGGAACACACATCACTATCAAGAGAGAATCGCTGTGAGGGTAAGAACAAGATACCTGTCAAAGGGGTGGGAGTGTGGGGAGGAAAGTGGTGTAGCACACAACGCACGAATTCGCAAATCGTGTTCCTCCAGCACACTAAGTGATCAAACGTATCCGGACACCTGACTGAAAATGACTTACAAGTTCTTGGCGCCTTCCATCGGTAATGCTAGAATTCAGTATGGTGTTGGCACATCCTTAGCCTTGATGACAGTTCCACTCTCATAGAAATACACTCAGTCAGGTGTTGGAAGGTTTCTTGGGGAATGGCAGCCCATTCTTCACGGAGTGCTGCACTGAGGAGTGGTATCGATGTCGGTCGGTGAGGCCTGGCAAGAAGTCAGCGTTCCAAAACATCCCAAAGGTGTTCTGTAGGATCCAGGTCAGGATTCTGTGCAGGCAAGTCCATTACAGGGCTGTTATTGTCATATAATCACTCCGTCACAGGCCGTTCATTATGAACAAATTCTCGATGGTGTTGAAAGATGCAATCGCCATCCCCGAATTGCTCTTGAGCAATGGGAAACAAGAAGGTGCTTAAAACATCAACGTAGGCCTGTGCTGTGTTAGTGATCCGCACAACAACAAGGGGTGAAAGCCCCCTCCATGAAGAACACGACTACACCGTAACACCACCGCCTCCGAATTTTACTGTTACAACTACACACGCTGGCAGATGACGTTCACCGCGCAGTCGCCATACCCACATCCTGTCATAGGATCGCCACATGATTCATCACCCCCACACAACATTTTTCCACTGTTCAATTGTCCAATGTTGACGCTCCTTACACTAAGCGAGACTTAGTTTGCCAATTACCCGTGTGATGTGTGCTTATGAGCAGCCGCTCGACCATGAAATCTGTTTTCTCACCACCTGCCTAACTGTCTTAGTACTTGAAATGGATCCTCATGCAGTTTGGGATTCCCGTGTGATGGTCTGGATAGATGCCTGCCTATTACAAATTACGACCCTCCTGAATTGTCGGCGGTCTCTGTCAGTCAACAGACGAGGTCGGACTGTTCGCCTTGGTGCTGTACGTGTCCATTACGTCTCCACATCACTCACATCGGAAACGTGGACCTAGGGATGTTAAAGAGTGTGGAAATTTCGCGTACAGATTTATGTATCACTTCTTCACTACTAACTGTATTCATGCACATTGTATTAGGTAGACTTCTCATACAACACTGAATGTATCTGCAAAATTATATCATTACTCGACATATTCAGCAGATATGACGTAGTAGACACTAGGTGAGTGAAATCGAAAAAAATGGCTCTGAGCACTATGGGACTCAACATCTTAGGTCATAAGTCCCCTAGAACTTAGAACTACTTAAACCTAACTAACCTAAGGACATCACACACACCCATGCCCGAGGCAGGATTCGAACCTGCGACCGTAGCAGTCCCGCGGTTCCGGACTGCAGCGCCAGAACCGCACGGCCACCGCTGTCGGCAGTGAAATCGAAACTGAGGGTGAAATTTACTAGAGATACGGGTGAAATACACTCTAGGAAAATAAGCGTCACGACGGAATCATCCGAATAGGACTTAAATAGGTAGACATGATGAAGGGTAAAGAGATGCATGTTGCAACTGAGGTAGATTGCAACATCTGCAAGCTTCTTTCATGAAATATCCCATTAGGTGCTGCCCTCGTGTGGAAGCACTTTCAATTGCACAGTATCCTCACTGTAATGGACAGTGTCGGCACGAGGAGACGTTTTCCATTGTGGTCCATTTCTTTAATCGAAATCGTCATTGGTCAGTACCTGTTTATAGTTTCAAAAACGTTGTATGCTCGGTGTTCGGAGACAAGCATTAGATTTCAAAAGTAATAAATAGTTGCTTTTTGTAATTAAACAATGTAATAACTGATTTTAGCTCAGTCCTTGTCAGGCTATTTATATATGGTGGTGTGAAGCGCGTCATGTTGCAACTTACCTTGCTCTTGGCGAGGTCGGATTTTTGACTATTGTGTAATGTAACGCTTTTTTTTCAGTTGGTCTTGTATTTTTCGTTTGCTCTGACTAAATTTTTCCCATCAGGCAAAGAAAATGCGCCATTACGAACGAAAAACAGAAAAAGGTTTGATACCTTTAGACGTGATGAAGCTTTGGTCCTCTAAAATGGAAGAAAGAGGGACTGTTCTATTAGAAAAACAGCAAAATAATGTAGTATTTACTACTGTACCCTCTCTCGGTTCATCAAAATACGGAAACGTTACTTGTGGCCACTCTATAAACACATGAAAGTGTTTTTACCCAGCCAGGAAAAAATACTCGGGGATTATATCGTGAGATACAGCGAGATTGCGTTAGTGTTGATCAAAGAGGAAGGTGCAAAGTACTTTATCTTGATATTGGCATAATCTTGGGCGCAAGAGGGTCTTTCCATCAGACAACCTGAAAGTACAAGTCTAGGAAGAATGATAGCACTTAACAGAAAACATGTTGGAGTTTTTCCAGAAGTTAATGTTTATTCTCGGGACCGTATTCCCCCTTCCAGAATTTGGAACATGGATGAAACGGGTATAACTACAGTGCTGAAGCCAAACAGGATAGTTGCTCACAAAGGTGTGAAACAAGTTGGAATTGTGAGCTCTGCTGAACGCGGAGGATTGGCCACTGTAGTAGCTGCTATATGTGCACACGGAACATTCATTCCACCCATGATTATTCTTCCAAGAAAAAATTTCAATGATCATTTTATCCGTGACGGGCCCATTGGATGCATCTGGCACAGTTTCTGGATGGATGGTGGAGAAACTGATCTCTCAAATTACAGCTCCTTGATATAGGTGTTTATGGTCCTTTCAAGAAGATGTACTCCAGGGGTGTCGATGTCTGGTTGAAAGCAAACCCAGGAAGGACAATGACAATTTATGATTTGTCTTCCATTATGAACAAAGGACTTGTCACCACTTTCATACCAGCAAACATCACTTCAGGATAAAAATTCCTGGCAGATTAAAACTGTGTGCTTGACCGAGACTCGGGACCATTGCCTTTTGGGGACAAGTGCTCAACCATCTGAGCTATTCAAGCACAACTCACGACCCGTCGTCACAGCTCCGGTTTCACCAGTACCTCGTCTCCTACCTTCCAACTTCACTTCAAGATTCTCCGTAACAGGTTTATTCCCATTTGACACAGACAATGCCGAAAAAGTGATTTTTCTGCATCTTTTGTTAGTATTGTGCCATTTCCAGAAGAACTACTTTCAGATCCTCTGGGTAACTCCGAGAATGTGGCGAAGAGGTTAATTATGTCCCAGGTACTTAAGCAGAGAAATATCTTTCCCCTGAATACATTCGCCCTTTCCCTAAAGCTGGCCCAAGGAAAGAGAGCAACTGTGGAAGAAATAAAAGGGAGTGTGCTGCTATCATAACAGGCACACCCGAAAAATGGGCTCTAGAAAAAGAAGAGGAGGAGAGAAATCACAATCCTTACACTAAGCGAGACGTCGTTCTGCATTTACCGGCGTGATGTGTGGCTTATGAACAGCCGCTCGACCATGAAATTCAAGTTTACTCACTTTCTAAATGTCTTAGTACTGGAAGTGGAGCCTGATGCAGTTTGGAATTCCTGTGTGATGGTCTGGATAGATGTCTGCCTATTACAATTACGACCCTCTTCAACTGTCGGCGGTCTCCGTCAGTCAGTAGACGAGGTCGGCCTGTGCGCTTCGATGCTGTACGTATCCATTCACGTTTCCATTTCGCTCTCACATCGGAAACAGTGGACCTAGGGATGTTTCGGAGTGTGGAAATCTCGCGTACAGATGTACGTGTCACTTCTTCACTACTAACTGCATTCATGCACATTATGCAGAAGATCTTCACAAACACCACTGAATGTACCTGCAAAAGAATATCATTGCTCGACATATTCAGCAGATACGATGTCATAGACACAGAAGTAAGTGAAATCGAAACCGAGGGTGAAATTCGCTAGAGATACAGGTGAAATACACTCTAAAAAAATAAGAAGCACCACGAAGGAACCATCCGAATGGGACTTAAATAGGTAGATGTGATGAAGGGGAAAGAGAGGCATGTTGCAACTGAGGTAAATTGCAACATCCGCATTTTTTTCATGAAGTATCCCGTCAGGTACCGCCATCGTGTGGAAGCACTTTCAGTTGCACAGTATCCCCACTGTGATGGACAGAGTCGACGAAACATTTTTCTTTGTGGTCGATTTCTTTAATCGAAATCGTCATTGGTCAGTAACTGTTTATAATTTCAAAAACGTTGTACATATAGCAACACGTTCATTGACAAACATTATATTTCACAAGTAATAAATTGTTACTTTTTGTAATCAAACAATGTAATAACTGATTTTAGCTCACATTGTCAGACTGTTAACTTGCGATTTATATTGCGGTGCGAAGCGGGGCATGTTTCAACTTACCCTGCTCTTAGCTAGGTCGAATTTTTGACTAGTGGATAATTTAATGCTTTTCTTTTAGTAGTGCTTGTATTTTACGTTTTTTCAGTCTACATTTTTACCTTCAGGGAAAAAAATACGTCATTACAAACGAAAAACAGAAAAAGGTTTGGTATCTTTAGACGTGATTCAGAGAGCAGTCACTTGGGTTCTGAAAAATGGAGAAAAGGGCTAGTATTCTATTACAAACACTGAAGAAGAATTTATTATTTGCTACTGTACCTTCTCTCGATTCATCAAAAAGAAAAAGTAAACAGACGGGAACCTTACTTGTGTGTAGTCTAAACACATGAAAGTATTTTCAGTCAGTCAGGAAAAAATGCTTGGGGATTATATCGAGAGACACAGCGAAATTATGTCCGGTTTGACCAAAGAGGAAGAACGAAAACTGCGGCGTCTTTGTGCAAAATACTTTAACTTGAAAATGCCATCATCTGGGCCACAAAACAAAATAGCTGGGGCCGATTGGCTTTTAGGATTTTTGGAGAGAAGCTATGATTTTTCCATCAGACAAACTTGCCGGCAGAGGTGGCCAAGCGGTTCTAGGCGCTTCAGTCTGGAACGCGCGATGGCTACGGTCGCAGGTTCGAATCCTGCGTCAGGCATGGTTGTGTGTGGTGTCTTTAGGTTAGTTAGGTTTAAGTAGGTCTAAGTTCTAGGGGACTGATGACCTCAGCTGTTAAGTGCCATAGTGCTCAGAGCCATTTTTTGAGCCAAACTTAAAACACAAGACTTGGAAGAATGACAACATTTAATACAAAAAATGTTGTTTAACCAGAAATTAGATGTTGATTCTCGGCACTCTCTTCCCCCTTCCAGAATTTGGAAAATGGATGAAACGGGTGTAGCTACAGTATGAAGCTAAACAGGATGGTTGCGCACAAGTGTGTGAAACATTTTGTAATTGTAAGCTCTTCTGAATGGGGAGAATTGACTTCACATTTTGTCATTTGGAGATAGTGAGTGTAGGTGTGGACGATAGAAAATGGAGTGCCAAGAGATGAACTCGGAACATTTCCAACATATTTTTCATTAAGTTAAATAGAGGGATTACAGCGGTGGAGGCAGCCACAAACATTTGCGCCATGTACTGGGATACTGCCATTGCACAAAGCATGACAAGAAAATGGTTGTCTTGTTTTAAGGAAGATCGTGTTGCCATTCGTGACTCTCCACATTCAGGAAGACGTACGGGGCTTGATGAAGATCGTTCAAACGCATTAATCTGCTATGTTCGATGTCACTGTATTCTAGAACTAGCAAATGCGATGGCACGTGATCGTTCCACTACTATGCGACATTTGCAGACAGTGGGGAAGGTTCGAAATCGGTCGTGTGGGTACCGTACGCTTTACGCTAAAATCACAAAAAACCATTGCATCTCTGCTTGCTCGTCATCCATTGGGTCGTCAACAACAGAGACAATTTCTATCCCGTATCATTATTGGTGACGAGAAATAGTGTCTTTACCCCATCATAAGGATAAAAAAGGAATTGCTGAGCCGAAACAAAGCGGCAAATACCCGTAAAAAGACCTGCACACATCCACAAAAGATAACGTTACGCAACTGTTGGAACAGCGACAGTGTGATGTATTACGAAATTTTTCCGCGAGGTGTAACCGTCGCTACTGACATTTATTTTCAACAATGAAGACGTCTTGCAGGAGCAACAACAATGACAACCAGGAAGACGGCCAGTAGTGATGCAGCCCCACGATAACGCTCGCCCACATTCCACTAAACTGACAAAAAACACTGTACTGGAGCTGCATTGGGAATTCATTCCGATCCCACCTTATTCACCTGCTTTTGCGCACCTTCGAGTTTCGTCTTTTCCTCTCTATCGGACAACCTTCAAGGAATTTCCTTTCCGGATGGAAATGCACCCCGAACATTCCTCGGCCAGTTCTTCGCCTCAAAAACACGTGATTTCTACAGTCAAGGAATCGAAAAGTTAACCCAATGTCGGCAGACTCTTGTAAATAGTGGAGGTGAATATATTATTGATGAGTAAAGTCTGTTATATGTATGTGTTATGTTTATCATTATGGAAAGACTCTACGAAATTATGCTTCAATGCAACATTATCTGCAAAGTAATACTGTGGGCTCAAGGACCAGCAGCCTCCTAAAATTGTGTTAAAAAATTTACTTTGTATAATCGCAGCTGCTTCGTTCGCCTGCTAAACATCATTATTATATGTTACTTGTTTGTAATTTAGAATCTATTAAATACGAGATTATTTTGTTCAGCCACCTTTTGGGAATAGGCCACGAAAATTTATAGTTCGATATCTTATTCTACACTCCTGGAAATGGAAAAAAGAACACATTGACACCGGTGTGTCAGACCCACCATACTTGCTCCGGACACTGCGAGAGGGCTGTACAAGCAATGATCACACGCACGGCACAGCGGACACACCAGGAACCGCGGTGTTGGCCGTCGAATGGCGCTAGCTGCGCAGCATTTGTGCACCGCCGCCGTCAGTGTCAGCCAGTCTGCCATGGCATACGGGGCTCCATCGCAGTCTTTAACACTGGTAGCATGCCGCGACAGCGTGGACGTGAACCGTATGTGCAGTTGACGGACTTTGAGCGAGGGCGTATAGTGGGCATGCGGGAGGCCGGGTGGACGTACCGCCGAATTGCTCAACACGTGGGGCGTGAGGTCTCCACAGTACATCGATGTTGTCGCCAGTGGTCGGCGGAAGGTGCACGTGCCCGTCGACCTGGTACCGGACCGCAGCGACGCAGGGATGCACGCCAAGACCGTAGGATCCTACGCAGTGCCGTAGGGGACCGCACCGCCACTTCCCAGCAAATTAGGGACACTGTTGCTCCTGGGGTATCGGCGAGGACCATTCGCAACCGTCTCCATGAAGCTGGGCTACGGTCCCGCACACCGTTAGGCCGTCTTCCGCTCACGCCCCAACATCGTGCAGCCCGCCTCCAGTGGTGTCGCGACAGGCGTGAATGGAGGGACGAATGGAGACGTGTCGTCTTCAGCGATGAGAGTCGCTTCTGCCTTGGTGCCAATGATGGTCGTATGCGTGTTTGGCGCCGTGCAGGTGAGCGCCACAATCAGGACTGCATACGACCGAGGCACATAGGGCCAAAACCCGGCATCATGGTGTGGGGAGCGATCTCCTACACTGGCCGTACACCTCTGGTGATCGTCGAGGGGACACTGAATAGTGCACGGTACATCCAAACCGTCATCGAACCCATCGTTCTACCATTCCTAGACCGGCAAGGGAACTTGCTGTTCCAACAGGACAATGCACGTCCGCATGTATCCCGTGCCACCCAACGTGCTCTAGAAGGTGTAGGTCAACTACCCTGGCCAGCAAGATCTCCGGATCTGTCCCCCATTGAGCATGTTTGGGACTGGATGAAGCGTCGTCTCACGCGGTCTGCACGTCCAGCACGAACGCTGGTCCAACTGAGGCGCCAGGTGGAAATGGCATGGCAAGCCGTTCCACAGGACTACATCCAGCATCTCTACGATCGTCTCCATGGGAGAATAGCAGCCTGCATTGCTGCGAAAGGTGGATATACACTGTACTAGTGCCGACATTGTGCATGCTCTGTTGCCTGTGTCTATGTGCCTGTGGTTCTGTCAGTGTGATCATGTGATGTATCTGACCCCAGGAATGTGTCAATAAAGTTTCCCCTTCCTGGGACAATGAATTCACGGTGTTCTTATTTCAATTTCCAGGAGTGTATGTACAACTGTATTATTTGTCTGTAGTTCATTAGTTAATGTGTCACTTATTTTATATCCGTTGAATAATCTTACATCTCATTTACACTGAAATAATCTCCCTTATGTTATTCCTAATTCTAACATTAACATTTTTCATCTCTGTAAATGATGATACTCTGTACATGAACTAGTTTAGAATCTTTAGACCAACTAAATTTCACTTCACAACGTACTCCTCTTTGTACCTGATTATAGCGTAACAGCCGAAAAACGGTTCGTGTAACAAATAACAAATATTTTAGAGTATTACACCAGTGTTGTATGTGTTTCATTCATAATGTATAAAATACTCTACCTAGAACCGATGAAACAGTCAATAAATGCAAAAATAAATTACATTTGGAACTGTTTAAAATGGTTTTAGTATTTATAAAGGAGAGCGCTTGGCGTTGCAGCTTATCTTCACGACGATGCGTCATGATGTCAGGGTTGTTATTCGGTGCTGGTGGCGTAATTACTATGACCCCATTAGTCACGAATTGCCATGGATATATCCTCTAGATTGTTATAGGCTCCGACATGCAATGATATTATCCTCCTTTGCGTTTCTATGATCACAGGCTAGTCTGATGTAGTCATTGCTGTGTAGATCCAATATCGTATGTGAGCGATTAAAACGTTCTACACACACACACACGTTTCTGTATCTTACGTTCCTTACACCGTTTTAAAACAGTACAGTATTCAATCCCACAAATTCCGTACGCTTTTAGCAATCACGATCGCGAATTTACAGATCTGGCGAAAATAGTGCCACAAGTCACAATCATTTTGCAGGTCTCCACTGCGATAGTTAATGCTTCAGCGCGCTCGGCAACTCATTAAGCTGCACACGAGATAATAGCTAGAAAGTGCATTAGTTTGTGTAGTTCTATTAGCTGCAAACAGTTCTGTTCCCACCGTGACAATCACATTCCATTCGCGCAAGCATTGTCACTGCTGTTTATAGTACTCCGCGAAACTCTCTCCACTGACACAGTCTAACATTTTGTTCCACAACGTCCACGTTAAAGTTAAGTTTGAGCAGTGACCAAAAAAAAAAAAAAATAAGAGCGCGGCCATGAATTTTCGTGTGATCCTCTCTAACACAGAGCGAGGTGGCGCAGTGGTTACACACTGGACTCGCATTCGGGAGGACGACGGTTCAATCCAGCGTCCGGGCATCCTGATTTAGGTTTTCCGTGATTTCCCTAAATCGCTCCAGGCAAATGCCGGGATGGTTCCTTTGAAAGGGCACGGCCGACTTCCTTCCCCATCCTTCCCTAATCCGATGAGACCGATGACCTCGCTGTCTGGTCTCCTTCCCCAAACAACCAACCAACCTCTCTAACACGATTACTCGAGATAAACATCATGTGTGCCATCCATGACATTGCACGCCTTCGTACGACTTTTACTGTCTGACTGCAACTATCGATATTGCTCTCGCATCACATTCCATACAACAGCGTTGTGTACTACAATTAATTTACGCAGCGCATTGTACGTAAGCATTACATAGAAAATGAGACAGAGAATGAAACTTTTGCATACACAGTTTTCGGGAAATTCGTGTAGCAATGCAAATAAAGCCAAACACAGTCACCTTTCATATCACAGAACAAGACGAAAGATGTACGTACAAAGTAAAAAGAAGCACAAGAAGAGAAACTTATCCATCGCAATTAGCAATATCTTCAGACTGTCAGATTCCACGCCGAATGTGCCCAAAACCACAGCAGACAGGCTTGTTGGTGTACAGAGGTTAATGGTAGTCAGTGCAAAGGGCGTCGTGAGCTCTCCTTTCTGTGAACCGCCTGTTAATGGTCCTTATGGTCACGGAAGCACCTTCTTTCTTGACGCTGTGTTCGGCCATGGTTCGCCCGTTCCTGCCAACGCCATTTAACAGTGGCATCGCTCCTATTCAAATGTGGAGCAATTCTCCGATTACTCCAACCGGTTGCTTTGAGCCCAAGTACACGTCCTCTCTCAAATGCTGACATCTGTGTATGTTGCTAGAATGAAATTTTCACTCTGCAGCGGAGTGTGCACTGGTATGAAACTTCTTATCAGATTAAATCTGTGTGCCGGACAGAGGTTCGAACTACGGACCTTTGCCTTTCACTGGCGAGTGCTCTAGGTACTGGCGGAAGTGAAGCTATGAGGATGGGTGGTGTGTCCTGTTTGGGTAGCTCAGTCAGTAGAGCACTTCCCCGCGAAAGGAGAAGGTCCCGAGATCGACTCTCGATCGGCCACACGGTTTCAATCTGCCATGGAATTTCATATCTGCGTATGTTCTTCACACGCTTGTCTGCGAGGTGTAGTTCCTGTCCAATCGAATGCAATGGACGAAATTCCCCGTTACTTCATGCCCTGGTATAGACATGTCTCCTGTTTCCTGTCCTTACCAGTTGCGCGATGAAATAGCACTGTAGCGTCACACATTCCATCGGCCGCCAAAGTTTACAGTTTTGCATTTTCCATCGGTTCACGTGTAAATATCAGTGTGTGGCCAATGTTCATAACTTCTTGTTTTTGTCTTAAAGTATGTACTGCAAGCAGTCAACATTACCAGGATAATCAGAAACATCTTAATCATCATCAATGGCCGGCCTTTGTGGCCGAGCGGTTCTAGGTGCTTCTGTCCGAAACGTGCTGCTGCTACGGTCGCAGGTTTGAATCCTGCCTCGGGTGTGGATGTGTGTGATGTCCTTAGGTTAGTTAGGTTTAAGTAGTTCTAAGTCCAGGAGACTGCCGACCTCAGATGTTAAGTCCCATAGTGCTCAGAGGCATTTGAACCATCATCAATGATCATCACGGGTGGTTATAAAAAGGGGCCGGATGCGTGAACTGTGGTTGGGCCTGTCTTTGGTGCATACGCTACAGCGCGACATTTCATTTAGTATAGCGGTGTGGCTTTTTTCGGTCGCTACAACTCTCTTCAGTTGGGCAAAGTCATGGCGTAGGTGCTGTTAATTTTCCCTTTTTTTCTTGTGATGAAGGACTTCCACAGCTTCAGTGGTATTTGCATGAAAAAGAGGCGATCTAGTGACCTATCGTACAAGCCTTTCAAACTGAACGGTAGTGACAGAAGAGAAGGATCAGAATTCTCAGTAGCTATTATGCAGTCGCCATTCGACGAGTACTGCAGATTTGCTACGAAACGACATTAGAATACGACTCGGGAAGAATTTAGAGACTTAGCTGACAATGAAACAGCAAAGAATTACAACGATCGACAGATGGGGTTCACTGTTCTGCACATCAGGAATCACTTGGTGCTAAATTTGGAGGTACGGAAAACGTGAAGAAATTGATAAAATTTCTGAATTCGCACGCATATTCCACTATCGGCTGCAACAGTTTTCGATGGGATTGAACGAAGATTATAGCGACTTCTTATATTATCGAAAAGTACGTTGGTTAAGCCAAGGGACATCCCTGCAACGTTTTTTGGGTCAAACCCGCTATTGTGGAATTTATGCAGGAAAAAGAAGTACAGGAATGAAAATTATAAAATTCATAATGCTGACATCACATTTTGATTGAACTGAACTGCTCATTGACCACAGTAAGACACTGCAGGATGAGAAACAACCTATATCTGATTTGATGTGGTTGCATCTAAAAATAAATCACATTGTAGAAGGGACGAATTCTAACAAACATGGTGCACTTCGTAAGCTCAGGGCCGGCAAACAAAACGCGAGATTTGAAAAATCTATTGGCCTTGAACGAATTATGCTAGTTTTTTTTATCATTTTTAGGACACTACCAAGCTTTAATATCTTTTAGAGCTGTTTTTGAGACCGGCTACTCTTCTAGTTGAAGCGCCCCTGTACATGTGCACATATAACTGCTCGATCTGCAACGCAATTCTCATTTTAAAGACAAATTCTCTTACGTTAAAACTGCTCCACATGTGTCTGAAATACTTTTTTTTGTTATAAAATTACATAATTTCCTTTTATGTGTCAATTTCAGCACATAAATCTGTGAAACTGACAGCATCTATCGGTGGCCTGACAATCTGTGCCACATAAAAATCATATTACTACTTCATGGCGCCAAAAATAAATAGTAATGAAAATTTTCTTTGCTTGTAATCTATGTTGTTGATAAGTGTGAAATATAAAATCAGGTTGTATGCTGTGTGATTGTATTGTCATTTAAATGCAGCGCATTCGGCGTTTCCCCCCTCTTCCTCCTTCTCACGCGGTGGTGGTGGGGGAAATCAGGACCAAGACACCATTATGACACTGAGGGCATTCATGCTGGATCTCAGCTTGTGGGCCGAATTCTTGGTCCCCTGTTTTAAAGGATTTACTCCCTCATATTCAGGGGAACAGTTTTATTACATCAGCTACATTTAGCTTACTGCACATGCATGTGAGTGAGAGGGCAATCTCATCGCTGAAACCAAATTTCTCATATTTTTAAAAGTTGCATAGTTACATTTCACTGTATTGTCTTGCAACACAGTTTAACACCTTCGACAGTTTTAATTCCCTGTTTGGCATTTCTGGTGGGCCTTGGTGCCACAAGTCAATCCACATCTATATCTATACTCTCTGAGCCGTTGTAAAATGTATGGCAGAGGCTACGCCTCACTACACCAATTATTAGGGTTTTTCCCCATTAGATTCATGCACAGAGTACTGGAAAAATGAGTTTTTAAAGCCCTCGGTGAATGAAGTAATTAATCTAATCTTACGCTAAAAATCCCTATGGGAGAGATTTGTGGTTGGTTGGTAGATTGCAGTATGTTCATTTAAATCCACTTCTGGGAATTTCTCAGTAGACTTTCTCAGAATAGTTCCATCTATCTGCAAGACTCCGCCACTCCAGTTCTTTCAACATCTCTCATTTGGATCAAGCAAACCTGTGGATAGTTGTGCTGCCCTTCTCTGTATACATTCAATACTCCCTGCTAGTCCTACCTAGTGTATGTCCCACACACTTCAACAATATTCTAGTATGTGTAGCACGAGTGATTTGTCAGCAACCTCCTCTGTAGACTGATTGCACTTCCCTTGCATTCTACCGAACAGCTGTGGGCTGCATCGTGCTTTACCCAAGACTGAGCATATGTGATTGTTCCAC
Source organism: Schistocerca gregaria (assembly GCF_023897955.1). Classification (NCBI taxonomy): domain Eukaryota; kingdom Metazoa; phylum Arthropoda; class Insecta; order Orthoptera; family Acrididae; genus Schistocerca; species Schistocerca gregaria. The sequence goes on along the minus strand of NC_064921.1, from coordinate 794,642,608 downwards.
TTCATGCAACTACTAAGGATTACATGTAACTATTTGTATGAATTTACACATTCCAACTGCAACTCACTAATATTATGCCCACAGGATGCTATACGTTCTTCGATTTGTGAAGTGCACTCTGATCATTTAAATCAAGCTACCAATCTTTGCGCCACTCGGAAATCTGATCAAGATCTGACTGATTATTTATACAGTTTCGTTCAGAGTGCACTTCTTTGCAGATAACTGCATCATCTGCAAAATCTTTAATAAACAAGAAAATACAGCCTAACACACTTCCCTGTGGTACACCCAATTAAATGGCTCTGAGCACTATGGGACTTAACTTCTTAGGTCATCAGTCCCCTAGAACATAGAACCACTTAAACCTAACTAACCTAACACACATCCATGCCCGAGGCAGGATTCGAACCTGCAACCGTAGCGGTCGCGCGGTTCCAGACTCTAGCGCCTAGAACCGCTCGGCCACTCCGGCCGGCTATACCCAATTAGTTCCACATCTATCGCTGCTTTCCAAGCAAGATCACATGCTCCACCCACCCTACCAAGGTATTCTTAATCCACTCATATATTTCGTTATATTTCGTCTCATACACCACGACCCATGTGACTGAAAGCTTACAAATGATGGTGGCGCACATCACCCTGATAAATACAACAGATACAGAAGAAATGAAGCATTTTGCAACTGTGAGAACTGTTTTAAAAAATCCTACACTTTGCTGTTCATAGCAGAAGGCTTGTATGTAGGCTGGATTTCCTTAACACTTTTAAACCTTGAGCGCTAAAGGGAGGAAAATGTTACATTGTTAAATAACCTATTAAAGCTAACTGCTACACATTTTAATTGAAGAAGTCATAATTTACAGATTATTCATTAGTTAATTACAATTATTAGAAAGGTTTCTAACATTCTGCGTGGTGTGAGTTGTTCTATATCGTGTCTCCCTACCACTATCGCGCAACGACGCTCTGAGCGTGTTCTTTAGGGAATTGACTAGTTTGAACCTGGGACCTGCTGTTGGGAAGGAGACGTCAGACTACACGTGACATGTAGAGTTCAGAAGAGTTCAGTGAGACTAGCGATGATATAACCAAATAATTAATGATTTCAGCGTCAGCTCCACTGCACTACAGAGCGAGGTGGCGCAGTGGTTAGCACACTGGACTCGCATTGGGAGGACGACGGTTCAATCCCGTCTCCAGCCATCCTGATTTTGGTTTTCCGTGATTTCCCTAAATCGTTTCAGGCAAATGTCGGGATGGTTCCTTTGAAAGGGCACGGCCGATTTCCTCTCCAATCCTTCCCTAACCCGAGCTTGCGCTCCGTCTCTAATGACCTCGTTGTCGACGGGACGTTAAACACTAACCACCAACACTGCACTTCCTGTAAAACAATCTTATTAGTAACTAAATTTAGTGGAAGGTGTTCAAGGCTTTCCTAATTTTAGTTAGCTGGTAAAATAACGTCGAAAAAGCAGTTACGTTTACCATTGGAAATTTTATTCTACTCACAAAACATTGTTTATAAATTGCACTGTTGATAAAAGGAAATGTTTTAATATTTGATGGTAAAAACCAACTGCGTTCAACAAAAATGTGAACGAATATTCCCTGAGTGGGTTTCCAAGTTCTGCAATGGATTGAAGGATGACCTATGCCATATCACATCTATAATCTAGGTTTAAATTAAGTTTCACAAGAGAGAAAACTATCAAGATGGTCTACAGTGACCCTCAGTTATCTTTAATTACTTATCTAACTTGTCGTAAATTACAGTGGCTGATGTGGCTTCTCAATAATTATATAACAGAGAAATCATCACGTTTCAGATTTTAACTTATGTATCAAATGTGAATACCATGAGATTTAATTGACGATCGACACTAGTATTACGCAAAACGGAGATGTAACAGATCGGATTTCTGCAGTTTTGAGGAAAGCCTTATGCGCTCAAAAATGCGGCATCGCGTGCGTTTATTACCTTGTCGGTGTTCGTCAGGGGGCAGCGGACAGCACAGCTCCGCTCACCTCGCCGTCTCGGAAGCAACTCTCTCCTATCTTCTCCTTACTACAATTTACCGAAGTTGGTTTAAAAAAACTATCTGGCTGTGTTTTCATCTGACCAATCAGGGTCTCAATGTTAACCGTAAGCTCCGCCTACAAAAATTATGTCTATCCAGTGAGAAACGTTATACTTTTCGTGGTGGGGCAATGTTTTTAACGTTCGCAACGTAACAGAGACGCGAAAAAGTCTCACGTTAAAACTTGCAGCTGGTGTGGTCCTTTTAGTGATATCGTAAGATCTATATTGTTCTTCTGGAGGACTCTAGCTTTTAACATGGGCTGGGGGGAGGGGGGGGGGGGTCCTAGCGGTTATCGTAGGGCCTTCCAGCTTAACACGGCTCTGCTCTCGGCTTCTGTTCTCGTTTCTCCCCTCGGAACTGCGTCTGTCTCACGGTGGGAAGGTATGAATGCATTTAGGCGTTCTGGTGTTAGTCTGTGGTATTCCATTTCCTCACTAGCTACTCGTATTACTTTGGTTAATTTAATGTCACGATTTATTCGGAGCTATGTGACTTACTACTGGATTTGCTTATCATGTCAGGGTTTTCATGGAAGGTGTTGGATTTGCCTGACACCTTACAGGTTGAGTAAATTAGGGTTAACAATGAAGTAAGTATATTTTATGAATATAACAGTCCATTGACTGTCTATATTTCGGTTTTTAGGTTTCACTTCCGATTCGTATCGGAAATAAAATCTACTGTACTTGCTCTATTCTCGCGCGACGTGTCCTATAAACATCTGCAATCTTTAAATTTCTCTAGAAACACTGTCATTAAACCTTCGTCCGTCTCTCAGTCTGTCATGAATGTTAGAACATTGACAAAAGACGAATTTTAGTGAGGATGTTAGCACAACAGCGCTACACACGGCACAATTTGTTGGGTGGAATGATGTGGGATCGGCTGTCGCATGGTCCTACCCAACTGACATCCCGACAAGAAAAGTTGGTAGAACGGTGAGTCGGCCAAAGCGTCCATTTTGTCGGTCGGCCGGAGGTGTCTAGGTTTTTTGACCGACCGACCGACGAATTTCCCTTGCTGCTGTGTCGGGCGGGTAGACCATCCGACAGCCGATCCGAGCGCCACTCCACCCAACTAATTATCTGTGTGTACTGCTATTGTGCCAACCTCCCGACTAAAGTTCGTCATCTCTAACTGCACGCGGTATTAAATGCTGTTTAACATACATGGCATGGTGCGAAGGGTTGCAGATGTTTGTGGAATTTGTCGTGCGAATAATATAGCAGTCCATAACGGATTTCTGTAGGACAGAGAATAAAGGTCCGTCGACCTTCCGTATCTCCGTTTTTAGATTTTATTTCCCATGCTTATCGGAAATGAAATTAAAAACCGAAATATTGACCGTCAGTGGAAGTTAATGCATAAAATGCACTTGTTTCATCGTTATATGTGTTAAAAAGTCCAGCCTACATACAAGCCCTCTGTTCTTGTTCTAACAGTTGCTAAATGCTTCATTTGTTATGTATCTACCATGGTATTTATTAGGATGATGTTCGCCATCAACATGACTTGTCTTTCTTCTTGGAATTTGAAATGAGTTTCTTAAACTTACAGATTACCTTTTATGTTACATACATAAATTAGCAGCCGGCCGCTGTGACCGAGTGGTTCTAGGCACTTCAGTCTGGAACCGCGCGACCGCTACGGTCGCAGGTTAGAATCCTGCCTCGGACATAGATGTGTGTGATGTCCTTAGGTTAGTTAGGATTAAGTAGTTCTAAGCTCTATGGAACGGATGACCACAAATGTTGAGTCCCATAGCGCTCATAGCCATTTTTTGAACATAAATTAGTAAAGTTTGCATAAACTTCTTTTGTTTTATTTATTTTGCTTTAGCATGTATTTCTTCAGTCAACTATAAATCACCTAGTTGGTTTCAGAAATCATTCTAGTTAATAATTGTGGAGATACCCCACCATTGAATCTGAGGTCCTCTTAACGCATGTCAGTGGCTAGATATCATAATGTAAGTAACGGCATCTCCTCGCAGCTTACAGCCTCTCCCATGACTGTACTCTCTTTCGTTAAGAATGGCCTGATGATGTTCATCAGCTCCGAAATGCATGATTGATTCATTCTTAGATAATTTCGAACAACATCAAATACCAGTTACTTAAGTAACAGAACTTAAGTGAATTTATTTCCTTACATTAGCCACTGCCTACAGCTTTCTCTCTTTTTTTTGTCTTTTTATCTTTAAAACAACCAAGGCACACCTTTTCTGTTGCTATGTAAAACCAAGAGGGATCTCGTAGAACATACACATGTTGAAGTTCAGACAAACAGATCACAACAGGTGAGTGCAGTCGGTTGGGAGATGTATAGGCTACCAGGAAATGCGTCGGTCGGTCGGTTGATAAACTGATGCGCCCTGGGGCGTTATAGGCCTTTAGGCACGACGGTTTTGAGTGAGCGCACCCTGGCGCTCACGGATTGAACTTGAGCGAGGTGTGGTGGCCCCACACCAGTGCACGGATCGATGCGAACCTGTAGACGGCGGCAGCCTGTGCGCCATGAGTGAAGCTGGGCAGCGGGGTTCCCGCCGCAGGAGGCGCATCCACCGCCGCGCCGCGTGCACGTCAGCGTCTGTGGAGGGCGAGCGGTCCAGCTGGGACCTGAGCAGCCGCTACCTGGCCACGCTCACCGCCGCCGTCGAGGTGGCCCTCTGCAGACTGCAGTACTACCTCGACAGGACCGCGCGCTACCAGGTGCGTTCCGGAGATGGGGCTGTGCTGAAAATCGCATAGGAGCAGCAGTCAAGACCTCACAAACTTGGAGCCGACATCAACACTGTTGGTTGTCCCAAATATTATGTTCTGATAGGACTGTTTTGATCCAAAATTGACGGGCGTGTAAATCGTTCTGATTATAATCTAAAGTGTAGATAAATCGTAAATGTGCTCGGTCATTTTCTTTTATATAAATGAATTTAGGTTGCAGTTTATACTATTATTATAGTGGCTTTACATATGTTATTTGACTGTGCATTTCACTTCAGTCCAGCTCTAAAAGCTCTCTGGGTGAACGCTGTGAGAAAGAAAGAAGAAAGACTGGAAACCGATCAAACATAGCAAAAAAATGCGTTCTCTATATTTTCGGGAAGAGAACACAGACCGAACATCAGTATGGTCAGTCGGTGTTAACCCTGTGTTTGGATTCCCCCCTCCCAGTGAGCAGCTCTAAATGGCAGCTTATTTGGCGTTTTTAAGGCACGCAGTCCCTACCGGAGCTGTGCCCTGCGTGCATTTGCAGTCTCAGGACTGATTAAAAACGCCAAAGAAGTGGCCATTGACAGCTGCTCACTGGAGGGGAGAACCGCCTCAGAGTTTAGGAAAATACTGGGTTACCAAAGCATTCTTTTCATTGCATACTTCTCTTTGCTATTATAAACGTATAACAAAAAGAAAGTTGCATTAACGAGGCGAAATGCCTGATCAAATTTAAGACCAGAAAAGCTTCTGAAAATGTTTTAGTGTTGCAGTATTAGTCACAAAACCACTGTACCACTTCGTATTTAAAGCCACCCTTGTCTGTACACAACAAAAATTAACAGCAAAAAGCAGTCGCAGTCTGTTTTTGTTGCATTTAACATGGAGGCGCCGGCTCCATAACAGAGCGGAGCGTTACGTCTGTAGCTCCATCTTCCTTCGTTAGTTCTCCATCGAAATTAACCACTGCGCTGCCCTCCTCTCCTTTAACGTCACTGTTTCTTTTTTAAAAACGGATATTGTGATATGTGAAATGCGGTGCTTGCCGATATCACCCATCTGATTTGACTCGAAGCGCCATGAGAGCAGACATAAACCACTTACTCGTGGCCAACATTCGTATAATACGCTCCGTAACAACTGTAGTCTCAAGACATTCCACTAGTTTTTGTGGCCTGTTACAATCAAACTTTCACCTTCCAGCGTAACGCTCACCTCTGGCTACGCTACAGACCAGTCTGTCACCGCCGCCCTGTGTATTTTTAAAAAAAAAACTATTATAGAATGCAAATGCTGTTACTTTCACGATTTGTCTTGGCATAATTATGACGTCGCTCACTACAGGACGTCATGAGTCAATGCCGACGCCCGCTACCCTTAAGTTAAAGAAAATGCTAATTTTTGTTTCTATTTTTTTAATATATGAATGTTACGGGGACAGACTGATCTATAGCGTAGTTAGCGGCTTGTGATAGGTTGGCAGCTGACAGTTTGGTTGTGACTTGGCGAAACCAACGAATGTTACTTTTTTTTCTCAGATTCGGTCCGATGCAAACCAATTATCTCACCTTATAATATTTGAAAGTTTGTTTTATTCGGAACGCATTACACGCCCAAATCCCCACATGTCCTGGTCCTCGAAAACAAAAAAAACTTTTCACAGGTATTCCGAAATTCATTGTCTAGGAACTACCGAATAATCATAAAAAACCTCGCAAATTATTCTAGGTTCGTTCATTTCCTCCCTTTTCGCGAACACAGCTATCTCTAAAAGCGGGAGGAACTTAGACGAAAATAACTATTTTAAATATTAAAATATGATCAAAATGCTAAATAAGCAAAAACGTACATGAAGGCAATCAAGTTTCATTTATTGACTCCTGCTGCAGACAGTGTGTAGAAAATACGAATGATGACCCATCCGTAAAGTATGGCGTAAAATAAACTTTGGATCCGTCCGAAGTTTGTTAAAATACGTTTTGTATCCCATAGACGAGATACTGATTGATAGCCATCGGCCAAATTTAATGGGCTGTGTCGTGCTTCGTAAACACCTGCAGCGATGAAACACAGTCTGTGCGACGAAATGTGTAATAATCCAATGTGGTGGAAATTGCGTGAAGGCCATAAAAACCTGCTGAGTAACTTTCCAAGGTTTTTTATTTTCTTCACATTTCTCATTCAACCTTTGTCTTAGCTTCCCTGCACTTCCTTTTTATTCCATTCCTCAGCGACTTGTATTTTTTTATTCCTATATTTCCCTGGACATTTTTTACTGCCTTCTTTCACCGATCAACTGAAGTATTTCTCCTGTTACCACGGTTTCTTCTCAGTTACCCTCTTTGTAACTGTTTTCTTTCGAACTTCTGTGATTGCTCTTTTTGGAGATGTCATTCCTCTTCAACTGTACTGCCTACTGAGCTATTCCTCATTGCCGAGTCTGTAGCCTTAGAAAACTTCAAGAATATCTCATTACTCAGTGATTATGTATCTCACTTCTTTGCATATAGATTCTTCCTGACTAATTTATAAAACTTCAGTCGAATGTTAATCATTATTACATTGTGATCTGAGTCTATATCCGCTCCTGTGTACGCCTTACAAACCAGTATCTGATTTCGGAATTTGTCTGGCCATGATATAATCTAACTGAAATCTTGCCTTATCATCCGGCCTTCTCCAAGTATATCTCCTTCTTCTGTGGTCCTTGAACAGAATATTCGCCATTACTAGCTGAAATTTATTACAGAACTCAATTAGCATGTCTCCTGTCCCATTCCTTGTCCCAAGCCAGTATTCTCCTGTAACCCTTTCTTCTACTCCTTTCTCTACAACTGCACTCCAGTACCCCATGACTATTGGATTTTCATCTCTTTTTACATACTGCATTACCCTTCAAATATCCTCATATGCATGCTCTCTCTCTTCATGTTTGGCTTGCGACGTTTGCATGTATACCTGAACTGTCGTTGTTGGTACTTGTTTGTTGTCGATTCTGACTAGAACAACCTTATCACTGAATTGAACATTTTGATATTACCTTCCTAAATAAAGATGTGGGCGATATCTGTAATGTAGTCTTGTGTCTATTTAAGGTTGCAAAGTGAAAGTACGTTTGAGTCGGTTATGCCAGCTTGCATGTCACGAGAAATTCGAATACTTCATAAGAAATTAAGGTTCCAATCAGAATACAGCGAGTCATCAGAGGTTACATAAATTTCAAAACTGCTTCAAATTACGTCTTCGAAACGACGAAGAATACAACGAAGCTGCTTCCAGCAGTGACTATATCAACACGGTAACTATGACATCCTAAAGCCATGACTTTTCAATTACCGGCATAAAACTTTTTCTCCCTTATCTGACTGTTACTGGTGTGGTGATAACCACTACTACTTCATCTGTTGCATCAAACGTTTCTCAGCTAGCATGTATAAGCAATGTCCTCAGTTATTTGTTAAAAAACATTCGAAAGCTAAGATCGTACAAAATACTTTTTATTCAAATCTACGGGTTTCAACAGTATTAGCTGTCATCTTCAAGTCTTAAGCATTTTTGTGTAGCAAAAAATGTTCAGTTTACGCTCAACTCTTGCACAAGACGTGAAGTGGATAAAATTCAGCACATTATAACCGTTTGTCATAGCTAACATACTTGAAAACACACAGAATCTTGTTCAAAAACCATGCCCATTTACATACTGCTCACAGGTAATTGTTACATTATACAAATACATACCGTATGACACATATGTTCACGTATGTTGGACACATACTAAATATGCACTGTTGAAAACATGTCTTGAATAATATTTATTTTGTGCGATCTTGGCTTTTGGATAGTTTCTAACAGTTAAAAAAGATCGCCCTTCATACTCTCATAATGAGAATTTCCTAAATTACTTGTTCCATATATATTCCGATTTGTCTTTACCTACATTTTCTGCAGTCCACGGCTCCCTACAGTACTACGGAAGTTATTCCCATGTATCTTAACACCCATCCTACCATCCTGTCTGTTCTTCAATTAATTTTTTTTCCACATACTAGTTTTTTGCCGATTCTGCGGAGAATCAGTCCTATCAGATTACTTCTCATCATAGCATCCTTTTGTAACATCACTTCTCAAAGATTTTAATTTTCTTTTTCTGTTTTACCACGGTCCACGACTGATTTACAACATGCAGCTGTCTTCCGGACAAATAATCTCAAATATTTCTTTCTGAAGTTAAGGCTTGATGTTAGTAATATCTCTGACAGATGATTTTAAGCGCAGTGGATAGGTTTTAATGGTCATTTCTCTGGCGGTAGCAGTCGGTCATGACGCTTTAAATGCATGCAGGGCATAACACCAGTAGAGCGTGCCCACTGCAGTGGAGTGTGTGCATTTGCAGCCTCGGGATCCGTTGAAAAAGCCAAAGAAGCGACCATTAACACTTGTCGCTGTAGCAAATGCTATGCGGTATAGGTTTAAAAATTTTGAAATAACATGCAAGAGAGGGAAAACAGCTATCTTCAACCGGGACGTAAACGTAATTGTTAAATGCATAAAAAATAGTTCCGACTCATTCGTTGACATCGAGAGCTCCCAACAAGGTTGTTACCTTCCAAGCGAAACGGTGTTTCAGGTCAAACGAAACATTAGTTACTATCTTTATTTCAAAAGTATCGATACGACGCCACTGGTCATAGGAAGGCGGTATCGCGAACTACATTCTCGTAGGCTGTACAATTATGTGCTGGAGCATATATCATGTTACGGCGTATTTTTGACAAACTTTAGCTACGTGATGCAGCTGTACTTCTACAGTGAAGCCACGTCAATAAATGCAATATAAAATTATCTTATTGGTTGCGTTATGTCATGTATCGAGAAAATTCAATGCGGTATCAACTGCACTCTCTGTCACTCTCTGTCACTCTCTGTCACTCTCTGTCACTCTCTGTCACTCTCTGTCACTCTCTGTCACTCTCTGTCACTCTCTGTCACTCTCTGTCACTCTCTGTCACTCTCTGTCACTCTCTGTCACTCTCTGTCACTCTCTGTCACTCTCTGTCACTCTCTGTCACTCTCTGTCACTCTCTGTCACTCTCTGTCACTCTCTGTCACTCTCTGTCACTCTCTGTCACTCTCTGTCACTCTCTGTCACTCTCTGTCACTCTCTGTCACTCTCTGTCACTCTCTGTCACTCTCTGTCACTCTCTGTCACTCTCTGTCACTCTCTGTCACTCTCTGTCACTCTCTGTCACTCTCTGTCACTCTCTGTCACTCTCTGTCACTCTCTGTCACTCTCTGTCACTCTCTGTCACTCTCTGTCACTCTCTGTCACTCTCTGTCACTCTCTGTCACTCTCTGTCACTCTCTGTCACTCTCTGTCACTCTCTGTCACTCTCTGTCACTCTCTGTCACTCTCTGTCACTCTCTGTCACTCTCTGTCACTCTCTGTCACTCTCTGTCACTCTCTGTCACTCTCTGTCACTCTCTGTCACTCTCTGTCACTCTCTGTCACTCTCTGTCACTCTCTGTCACTCTCTGTCACTCTCTGTCACTCTCTGTCACTCTCTGTCACTCTCTGTCACTCTCTGTCACTCTCTGTCACTCTCTGTCACTCTCTGTCACTCTCTGTCACTCTCTGTCACTCTCTGTCACTCTCTGTCACTCTCTGTCACTCTCTGTCACTCTCTGTCACTCTCTGTCACTCTCTGTCACTCTCTGTCACTCTCTGTCACTCTCTGTCACTCTCTGTCACTCTCTGTCACTCTCTGTCACTCTCTGTCACTCTCTGTCACTCTCTGTCACTCTCTGTCACTCTCTGTCACTCTCTGTCACTCTCTGTCACTCTCTGTCACTCTCTGTCACTCTCTGTCACTCTCTGTCACTCTCTGTCACTCTCTGTCACTCTCTGTCACTCTCTGTCACTCTCTGTCACTCTCTGTCACTCTCTGTCACTCTCTGTCACTCTCTGTCACTCTCTGTCACTCTCTGTCACTCTCTGTCACTCTCTGTCACTCTCTGTCACTCTCTGTCACTCTCTGTCACTCTCTGTCACTCTCTGTCACTCTCTGTCACTCTCTGTCACTCTCTGTCACTCTCTGTCACTCTCTGTCACTCTCTGTCACTCTCTGTCACTCTCTGTCACTCTCTGTCACTCTCTGTCACTCTCTGTCACTCTCTGTCACTCTCTGTCACTCTCTGTCACTCTCTGTCACTCTCTGTCACTCTCTGTCACTCTCTGTCACTCTCTGTCACTCTCTGTCACTCTCTGTCACTCTCTGTCACTCTCTGTCACTCTCTGTCACTCTCTGTCACTCTCTGTCACTCTCTGTCACTCTCTGTCACTCTCTGTCACTCTCTGTCACTCTCTGTCACTCTCTGTCACTCTCTGTCACTCTCTGTCACTCTCTGTCACTCTCTGTCACTCTCTGTCACTCTCTGTCACTCTCTGTCACTCTCTGTCACTCTCTGTCACTCTCTGTCACTCTCTGTCACTCTCTGTCACTCTCTGTCACTCTCTGTCACTCTCTGTCACTCTCTGTCACTCTCTGTCACTCTCTGTCACTCTCTGTCACTCTCTGTCACTCTCTGTCACTCTCTGTCACTCTCTGTCACTCTCTGTCACTCTCTGTCACTCTCTGTCACTCTCTGTCACTCTCTGTCACTCTCTGTCACTCTCTGTCACTCTCTGTCACTCTCTGTCACTCTCTGTCACTCTCTGTCACTCTCTGTCACTCTCTGTCACTCTCTGTCACTCTCTGTCACTCTCTGTCACTCTCTGTCACTCTCTGTCACTCTCTGTCACTCTCTGTCACTCTCTGTCACTCTCTGTCACTCTCTGTCACTCTCTGTCACTCTCTGTCACTCTCTGTCACTCTCTGTCACTCTCTGTCACTCTCTGTCACTCTCTGTCACTCTCTGTCACTCTCTGTCACTCTCTGTCACTCTCTGTCACTCTCTGTCACTCTCTGTCACTCTCTGTCACTCTCTGTCACTCTCTGTCACTCTCTGTCACTCTCTGTCACTCTCTGTCACTCTCTGTCACTCTCTGGTCACTCTCTGTCACTCTCTGTCACTCTGTCCTCTCTGTCACTCTCTGTCACTCTCTGTCACTCTCTGTCACTCTCTAACACGCGATCTAGTGTCACTCTCTGTCACTCTCTGTCACTCTCTGTCACTCTCTGTCACTCTCTGTCACTCTCTGTCACTCTCTGTCACTCTCTGTCACTCTCTGTCACTCTCTGTCACTCTCTGTCACTCTCTGTCACTCTCTGTCACTCTCTGTCACTCTCTGTCACTCTCTGTCACTCTCTCTGTCACTCTCTGTCACTCTCTGTCACTCTCTGTCACTCTCTGTCACTCTCTGTCACTCTCTGTCACTCTCTGTCACTCTCTGTCACTCTCTGTCACTCTCTGTCACTCTCTGTCACTCTCTGTCACTCTCTGTCACTCTCTGTCACTCTCTGTCACTCTCTGTCACTCTCTGTCACTCTCTGTCACTCTCTGTCACTCTCTGTCACTCTCTGTCACTCTCTGTCACTCTCTGTCACTCTCTGTCACTCTCTGTCACTCTCTGTCACTCTCTGTCACTCTCTGTCACTCTCTGTCACTCTCTGTCACTCTCTGTCACTCTCTGTCACTCTCTGTCACTCTCTGTCACTCTCTGTCACTCTCTGTCACTCTCTGTCACTCTCTGTCACTCTCTGTCACTCTCTGTCACTCTCTGTCACTCTCTGTCACTCTCTGTCACTCTCTGTCACTCTCTGTCACTCTCTGTCACTCTCTGTCACTCTCTGTCACTCTCTGTCACTCTCTGTCACTCTCTGTCACTCTCTGTCACTCTCTGTCACTCTCTGTCACTCTCTGTCACTCTCTGTCACTCTCTGTCACTCTCTGTCACTCTCTGTCACTCTCTGTCACTCTCTGTCACTCTCTGTCACTCTCTGTCACTCTCTGTCACTCTCTGTCACTCTCTGTCACTCTCTGTCACTCTCTGTCACTCTCTGTCACTCTCTGTCACTCTCTGTCACTCTCTGTCACTCTCTGTCACTCTCTGTCACTCTCTGTCACTCTCTGTCACTCTCTGTCACTCTCTGTCACTCTCTGTCACTCTCTGTCACTCTCTGTCACTCTCTGTCACTCTCTGTCACTCTCTGTCACTCTCTGTCACTCTCTGTCACTCTCTGTCACTCTCTGTCACTCTCTGTCACTCTCTGTCACTCTCTGTCACTCTCTGTCACTCTGTCACTCTCTGTCACTCTCTGTCACTCTCTGTCACTCTCTGTCACTCTCTGTCACTCTCTGTCACTCTCTGTCACTCTCTGTCACTCTCTGTCACTCTCTGTCACTCTCTGTCACTCTCTGTCACTCTCTGTCACTCTCTGTCACTCTCTGTCACTCTCTGTCACTCTCTGTCACTCTCTGTCACTCTCTGTCACTCTCTGTCACTCTCTGTCACTCTCTGTCACTCTCTGTCACTCTCTGTCACTCTCTGTCACTCTCTGTCACTCTCTGTCACTCTCTGTCACTCTCTGTCACTCTCTGTCACTCTCTGTCACTCTCTGTCACTCTCTGTCACTCTCTGTCACTCTCTGTCACTCTCTGTCACTCTCTGTCACTCTCTGTCACTCTCTGTCACTCTCTGTCACTCTCTGTCACTCTCTGTCACTCTCTGTCACTCTCTGTCACTCTCTGTCACTCTCTGTCACTCTCTGTCACTCTCTGTCACTCTCTGTCACTCTCTGTCACTCTCTGTCACTCTCTGTCACTCTCTGTCACTCTCTGTCACTCTCTGTCACTCTCTGTCACTCTCTGTCACTCTCTGTCACTCTCTGTCACTCTCTGTCACTCTCTGTCACTCTCTGTCACTCTCTGTCACTCTCTGTCACTCTCTGTCACTCTCTGTCACTCTCTGTCACTCTCTGTCACTCTCTGTCACTCTCTGTCACTCTCTGTCACTCTCTGTCACTCTCTGTCACTCTCTGTCACTCTCTGTCACTCTCTGTCACTCTCTGTCACTCTCTGTCACTCTCTGTCACTCTCTGTCACTCTCTGTCACTCTCTGTCACTCTCTGTCACTCTCTGTCACTCTCTGTCACTCTCTGTCACTCTCTGTCACTCTCTGTCACTCTCTGTCACTCTCTGTCACTCTCTGTCACTCTCTGTCACTCTCTGTCACTCTCTGTCACTCTCTGTCACTCTCTGTCACTCTCTGTCACTCTCTGTCACTCTCTGTCACTCTCTGTCACTCTCTGTCACTCTCTGTCACTCTCTGTCACTCTCTGTCACTCTCTGTCACTCTCTGTCACTCTCTGTCACTCTCTGTCACTCTCTGTCACTCTCTGTCACTCTCTGTCACTCTCTGTCACTCTCTGTCACTCTCTGTCACTCTCTGTCACTCTCTGTCACTCTCTGTCACTCTCTGTCACTCTCTGTCACTCTCTGTCACTCTCTGTCACTCTCTGTCACTCTCTGTCACTCTCTGTCACTCTCTGTCACTCTCTGTCACTCTCTGTCACTCTCTGTCACTCTCTGTCACTCTCTGTCACTCTCTGTCACTCTCTGTCACTCTCTGTCACTCTCTGTCACTCTCTGTCACTCTCTGTCACTCTCTGTCACTCTCTGTCACTCTCTGTCACTCTCTGTCACTCTCTGTCACTCTCTGTCACTCTCTGTCACTCTCTGTCACTCTCTGTCACTCTCTGTCACTCTCTGTCACTCTCTGTCACTCTCTGTCACTCTCTGTCACTCTCTGTCACTCTCTGTCACTCTCTGTCACTCTCTGTCACTCTCTGTCACTCTCTGTCACTCTCTGTCACTCTCTGTCACTCTCTGTCACTCTCTGTCACTCTCTGTCACTCTCTGTCACTCTCTGTCACTCTCTGTCACTCTCTGTCACTCTCTGTCACTCTCTGTCACTCTCTGTCACTCTCTGTCACTCTCTGTCACTCTCTGTCACTCTCTGTCACTCTCTGTCACTCTCTGTCACTCTCTGTCACTCTCTGTCACTCTCTGTCACTCTCTGTCACTCTCTGTCACTCTCTGTCACTCTCTGTCACTCTCTGTCACTCTCTGTCACTCTCTGTCACTCTCTGTCACTCTCTGTCACTCTCTGTCACTCTCTGTCACTCTCTGTCACTCTCTGTCACTCTCTGTCACTCTCTGTCACTCTCTGTCACTCTCTGTCACTCTCTGTCACTCTCTGTCACTCTCTGTCACTCTCTGTCACTCTCTGTCACTCTCTGTCACTCTCTGTCACTCTCTGTCACTCTCTGTCACTCTCTGTCACTCTCTGTCACTCTCTGTCACTCTCTGTCACTCTCTG